>NW_026137618.1:0-5512940 GCF_009805555.1 Andrographis paniculata | reverse complement strand
TTTCCTGCGATGCACGTCACGGCCAAAAATCGCGTACGACGACCTTGTAAGCTGTTCACGGACTCGTCGTCCAGCCATATATTGCGAACGAGGATTCGCGCAGGGGCGCCGACGAACCCGCGTCAACGCGAGAAGTCCAGTAAGCCTTATCGTTTAGAGAAAGGAGAACTCGTAACAAGGATTCATATTGAACCTGCGAAGGATCATTGTCGATGTCTGCCCCGGCAGACAACAACGGATTCGTGACCCGACGTACGAATGCCGGTCAGGCCGTCCATCGAGGCAGAGTGGGCGCATAAAAAAACTCCTGCGCGGATTTTCGCGAATATGTAGGCAGCAAAAATGGATTTCCTGCGATGCACGTCACGGCCAAAAATCGCGAACGACGACCTTGTACGCTGTTCACGGACCCGTCGTCCAGCCATATATTGCGAACGAGGATTCGCGCAGGGGCGCCGACGAACCCGCGTCAACGCGAGAAGTCCAGTAAGCCTTATCGTTTAGAGAAAGGAGAACTCGTAACAAGGATTCTATAGTTGAACCTGCGAAAGGATCATTGTCGATGTCTGCCCCGGCAGACAACAACAGATTCGTGACCCGACGTACGAATGCCGGTCAGGCCGTCCATCGAGGCAGAGTGGGCGCCCCAAAAAACTCCTGCGCGGTTTTCGCGAATATGTAGGCAGCAAAAATGATTTCCTGCGATGCACGTCACGGCCAAAAATCGCGAACGACGACCTTGTACGCTGTTCACGGACTCGTCGTCCAGCCGTATATTGCGAACGAGGATTCGCGCAGGGGCGCCGACGAACCCGCGTCAACGCGAGAAGTCCAGTAAGCCTTATCGTTTAGAGAAAGGAGAACTCGTAACAAGGATTCTATAGTTGAACCTGCGAAAGGATCATTGTCGATGTCTGCCCCGGCAGACAACAACGGATTCGTGACCCGACGTACGAATGCCGGTCAGGCCGTCCATCGAGGCAGAGTGGGCGCCCAAAAAAACTCCTGCGCGGATTTTCGCGAATATGTAGGCAGCAAAATGGATTTCCTGCGATGCACGTCACGGCCAAAAATCGCGAACGACGACCTTGTACGCTGTTCACGGACCCGTCGTCCAGCCGTATATTGCGAACGAGGATTCGCGCAGGGGCGCCGACGAACCCGCGTCAACGCGAGAAGTCCAGTAAGCCTTATCGTTTAGAGAAAGGAGAACTCGTAACAAGGATTCTATAGTTGAACCTGCGAAAGGATCATTGTCGATGTCTGCCCCGGCAGACAACAACGGATTCGTGACCCGACGTACGAATGCCGGTCAGGCCGTCCATCGAGGCAGAGTGGGCGCCCCAAAAAACTCCTGCGCGGATTTTGCGAATATGTAGGCAGGAAAAATTGATTTCCTGCGATGCACGTCACGGCCAAAAATTGCGAACGACGACCTTGTACGCTGTTCACGGACCCGTCGTCCAGCCGTATATTGCGAACGAGGATTCGCGCAGGGGCGCCGACGAACCCGCGTCAACGCGAGAAGTCTAGTATATCGTTTAGAGAAAGGAGAACTCGTAACAAGGATTCTATAGTTGAACCTGCGAAAGGATCATTTCGATGTCTGCCCCGGCAGACAACAACGGATTCGTGACCCGACGTACGAATGCCGGTCAGGCCGTCCATCGAGGCAGAGTGGCGCCCCAAAAAACTCCTGCGCGGATTTTCGCGAATATGTAGGCAGCAAAAATGGATTTCCTGCGATGCACGTCACGGCCAAAAATCGCGAACGACGACCTTGTACGCTGTTCACGGACCCGTCGTCCAGCCGTATATTGCGAACGAGGATTCGCGCAGGGGCGCCGACGAACCCGCGTCAACGCGAGAAGTCCAGTAAGCCTTATCGTTTAGAGAAATGAGAACTCGTAACAAGGATTCTATTGTTGAACCTGCGAAAGGATCATTGTCGATGTCTGCCCCGGCAGACAACAACGGATTCGTGACCCGACGTACGAATGCCGGTCAGGCCGTCCATCGAGGCAGAGTGGGCGCCCCAAAAAACTCCTGCGCGGATTTTCGTGAATATGTAGGCAAGAAAAATTGATTTCCTGCGATGCACGTCACAGCCAAAAATCGCGAACGACGACCTTGTAACGCTGTTCACGGACTCGTCGTCCAGCCATATATTGCGAACGAGGATTCGCGCAGGGGCGCCGACGAACCCGCGTCAACGCGAGAAGTCCAGTAAGCCTTATCGTTTAGAGAAAGGAGAACTCGTAACAAGGATTCTATAGTTGAACCTGCGAAAGGATCATTGTCGATGTCTGCCCCGGCAGACAACAACGGATTCGTGACCCGACGTACGAATGCCGGTCAGGCCGTCCATCGAGGCAGAGTGGGCGCATAAAAAAACTCCTGCGCGGATTTTCGCGAATATGTAGGCAGCAAAAATGATTTCCTGCGATGCACGTCACGGCCAAAAATCGCGAACGACGACCTTGTACGCTGTTCACGGACCGTCGTCCAGCCGTATATTGCGAACGAGGATTCGCGCAGGGGCGCCGACGAACCCGCGTCAACGCGAGAAGTCCAGTAAGCCTTATCGTTTAGAGAAAGGAGAACTCGTAACAAGGATTCTATAGTTGAACCTGCGAAAGGATCATTGTCGATGTCTGCCCCGGCAGACAACAACAGATTCGTGACCCGACGTACGAATGCCGGTCAGGCCGTCCATCGAGGCAGAGTGGGCGCATAAAAAAACTCCTGCGCGGATTTTCGCGAATATGTAGGCAGCAAAAATGGATTTCCTGCGATGCACGTCACGGCCAAAAATCGCGAACGACGACCTTGTACGCTGTTCACGGACCCGTCGTCCAGCCGTATATTGCGAACGAGGATTCGCGCAGGGGCGCCGACGAACCCGCGTCAACGCGAGAGGTCCAGTAAGCCTTATCGTTTAGAGAAAGGAGAACTCGTAACAAGGATTCTATAGTTGAACCTGCGAAAGGATCATTGTCGATGTCTGCCCCGGCAGACAACAACAGATTCGTGACCCGACGTACGAATGCCGGTCAGGCCGTCCATCGAGGCAGAGTGGGCGCCCCAAAAAACTCCTGCGCGGATTTTGCGAATATGTAGGCAGGAAAAATTGATTTCCTGCAATGCACGTCACGGCCAAAAATTGCGAACGACGACCTTGTACGCTGTTCACGGACCCGTCGTCCAGCCGTATATTGCGAACGAGGATTCGCGCAGGGGCGCCGACGAACCCGCGTCAACGCGAGAAGTCTAGTATATCGTTTAGAGAAAGGAGAACTCGTAACAAGGATTCTATAGTTGAACCTGCTAAAGGATCATTTTCGATGTCTGCCCCGGCAGACAAAACGGATTCGTGACCCGACGTACGAATGCCGGTCAGGCTGTCCATCGAGGCAGAGTGGGCGCCCCAAAAAAACTCCTGCGCGGATTTTCGTGAATATGTAGGCAGCAAAAATAGATTTCCTGCGATGCACGTCACGGCCAAAAATCTCGAACGACGACCTTGTACGCTGTTCACGGACCCGTCGTCCAGCCGTATATTGCGAACGAGGATTCGCGCAGGGGCGCCGACGAACCCGCGTCAACGCGAGAAGTCCAGTAAGCCTTATCGTTTGAGAAATGAGAACTCGTAACAAGGATTCTATTGTTGAACCTGCGAAAGGATCATTGTCGATGTCTGCCCCGACAGACAACAACGGATTCGTGACCCGACGTACGAATGCCGGTCAGGCCGTCCATCGAGGCAGAGTGGGCGCCCCAAAAAACTCCTGCGCGGATTTTCGCGAATATGTAGGCAGAAAATTGATTTCCTGCGATGCACGTCACGGCCAAAAATCGCGAACGACGACCTTGTAAGCTGTTCACGGACCCGTCGTCCAGCCGTATATTGCGAACGAGGATTCGCGCAGGGGCGCCGACGAACCCGCGTCAACGCGAGAAGTCCAGTAAGCCTTATCGTTTAGAGAAAGGAGAACTCGTAACAAGGATTCTATAGTTGAACCTGCGAAAGGATCATTGTCGATGTCTGCCCCGGCAGACAACAACGGATTCGTGACCCGACGTACGAATGCCGGTCAGGCCGTCCATCGAGGCAGAGTGGGCGCCCCAAAAAAACTCCTGCGCGGATTTTCGCGAATATGTAGGCAGCAAAAATGGATTTCCTGCGATGCACGTCACGGCCAAAAATCGCGAACGACGACCTTGTACGCTGTTCACGGACTCGTCGTCCAGCCATATATTGCGAACGAGGATTCGCGCAGGGGCGCCGACGAACCCGCGTCAACGCGAGAAGTCCAGTAAGCCTTATCGTTTAGAGAAAGGAGAACTCGTAACAAGGATTCTATAGTTGAACCTGCGAACGGATCATTGTCGATGTCTGCCCCGGCAGACAACAACAGATTCGTGACCCGACGTACGAATGCCGGTCAGGCCGTCCATCGAGGCAGAGTGGGCGCCCAAAAAAACTCCTGCGCGGATTTTCGCGAATATGTAGGCAGCAAAAATGATTTCCTGCGATGCACGTCACGGCAAAAAATCGCGAACGACGACCTTGTACGCTGTTCACGGACCCGTCGTCCAGCCATATATTGCGAACGAGGATTCGCGCAGGGGCGCCGACGAACCCGCGTCAACGCGAGAAGTCCAGTAAGCCTTATCGTTTAGAGAAAGGAGAACTCGTAACAAGGATTCTATATTTGAACCTGCGAAAGGATCATTGTCGATGTCTGCCCCGGCAGACAACAACAGATTCGTGACCCGACGTACGAATGCCGGTCAGGCCGTCCATCGAGGCAGAGTGGGCGCCCCAAAAAACTCCTGCGCGGATTTTTGCGAATATGTAGGCAGCAAAAATGATTTCCTGCGATGCACGTCACGGCCAAAAATTGCGAACGACGACCTTGTACGCTGTTCACGGACCCGTCGTCCAGCCGTATATTGCGAACGAGGATTCGCGCAGGGGCGCCGACGAACCCGCGTCAACGCGAGAAGTCTAGTATATCGTTTAGAGAAAGGAGAACTCGTAACAAGGATTCTATAGTTGAACCTGCGAAAGGATCATTTTCGATGTCTGCCCCGGCAGACAAAACGGATTCGTGACCCGACGTACGAATGCCGGTCAGGCCGTCCATCGAGGCAGAGTGGCGCCCCAAAAAACTCCTGCGCGGATTTTCGTGAATATGTAGGCAGCAAAAATATGATTTCCTGCGATGCACGTCACGGCCAAAAATCTCGAACGACGACCTTGTACGCTGTTCACGGACCCGTCGTCCAGCCGTATATTGCGAACGAGGATTCGCGCAGGGGCGCCGACGAACCCGCGTCAACGCGAGAAGTCCAGTAAGCCTTATCGTTTAGAGAAAGGAGAACTCGTAACAAGGATTCTATAGTTGAACCTGCGAAAGGATCATTGTCGATGTCTGCCCCGGCAGACAACAACGGATTCGTGACCCGACGTACGAATGCCGGTCAGGCCGTCCATCGAGGCAGAGTGGGCGCCCAAAAAAACTCCTGCGCGGATTTTCGCGAATATGTAGGCAGCAAAAATGGATTTCCTGCGATGCACGTCACGGCCAAAAATCGCGAACGACGACCTTGTAAGCTGTTCACGACTCGTCGTCCAGCCGTATATTGCGAACGAGGATTCGCGCAGGGGCGCCGACGAACCCGCGTCAACGCGAGAAGTCCAGTAAGCCTTATCGTTTAGAGAAAGGAGAACTCGTAACAAGGATTCTATAGTTGAACCTGCGAAAGGATCATTGTCGATGTCTGCCCCGGCAGACAACAACAGATTCGTGACCCGACGTACGAATGCCGGTCAGGCCGTCCATCGAGGCAGAGTGGGCGCCCAAAAAAACTCCTGCGCGGATTTTCGCGAATATGTAGGCAGCAAAAATGGATTTCCTGCGATGCACGTCACGGCCAAAAATCGCGAACGACGACCTTGTAAGCTGTTCACGGACCCGTCGTCCAGCCGTATATTGCGAACGAGGATTCGCGCAGGGGCGCCGACGAACCCGCGTCAACGCGAGAAGTCCAGTATATCGTTTAGAGAAAGGAGAACTCGTAACAAGGATTCTATAGTTGAACCTGCGAAAGGATCATTGTCGATGTCTGCCCCGGCAGACAAAACGGATTCGTGACCCGACGTACGAATGCCGGTCAGGCCGTCCATCGAGGCAGAGTGGGCGCCCCAAAAAACTCCTGCGCGGATTTTCGTGAATATGTAGGCAGCAAAAATTGATTTCCTGCGATGCACGTCACGGCCAAAAATCGCGAACGACGACCTTGTACGCTGTTCACGGACCCGTCGTCCAGCCGTATATTGCGAACGAGGATTCGCGCAGGGGCGCCGACGAACCCGCGTCAACGCGAGAAGTCCAGTAAGCCTTATCGTTTAGAGAAAGGAGAACTCGTAACAAGGATTCTATTGTTGAACCTGCGAAAGGATCATTGTCGATGTCTGCCCCGGCAGACAACAACGGATTCGTGACCCGACGTACGAATGCCGGTCAGGCCGTCCATCGAGGCAGAGTGGGCGCCCCAAAAAACTCCTGCGCGGATTTTCGCGAATATGTAGGCAGAAAAATTGATTTCCTGCGATGCACGTCACGGCCAAAAATCGCGAACGACGACCTTGTAAGCTGTTCACGGACTCGTCGTCCAGCCGTATATTGCGAACGAGGATTCGCGCAGGGGCGCCGACGAACCCGCGTCAACGCGAGAAGTCCAGTAAGCCTTATCGTTTAGAGAAAGGAGAACTCGTAACAAGGATTCTATAGTTGAACCTGCGAAAGGATCATTGTCGATGTCTGCCCCGGCAGACAACAACAGATTCGTGACCCGACGTACGAATGCCGGTCAGGCCGTCCATCGAGGCAGAGTGGGCGCCCAAAAAACTCCTGCGCGGATTTTCGCGAATATGTAGGCAGCAAAAATGGATTTCCTGCGATGCACGTCACGGCCAAAAATCGCGAACGACGACCTTGTACGCTGTTCACAGACTCGTCGTCCAGCCGTATATTGCGAACGAGGATTCGCGCAGGGGCGCCGACGAACCCGCGTCAACGCGAGAAGTCCAGTAAGCCTTATCGTTTAGAGAAAGGAGAACTCGTAACAAGGATTCTATATTTGAACCTGCGAAAGGATCATTGTCGATGTCTGCCCCGGCAGACAACAACGGATTCGTGACCCGACGTACGAATGCCGGTCAGGCCGTCCATCGAGGCAGAGTGGGCGCCCAAAAAAACTCCTGCGCGGATTTTCGCGAATATGTAGGCAGCAAAAATGGATTTCCTGCGATGCACGTCACGGCAAAAAATCGCGAACGACGACCTTGTAAGCTGTTCACAGACCCGTCGTCCAGCCATATATTGCGAACGAGGATTCGCGCAGGGGCGCCGACGAACCCGCGTCAACGCGAGAAGTCCAGTAAGCCTTATCGTTTAGAGAAAGGAGAACTCGTAACAAGGATTCTATATTTGAACCTGCGAAAGGATCATTGTCGATGTCTGCCCCGGCAGACAACAACAGATTCGTGACCCGACGTACGAATGCCGGTCAGGCCGTCCATCGAGGCAGAGTGGGCGCCCCAAAAAACTCCTGCGCGGATTTTTGCGAATATGTAGGCAGGAAAAATTGATTTCCTGCGATGCACGTCACGGCCAAAAATTGCGAACGACGACCTTGTACGCTGTTCACGGACCCGTCGTCCAGCCGTATATTGCGAACGAGGATTCGCGCAGGGGCGCCGACGAACCCGCGTCAACGCGAGAAGTCTAGTATATCGTTTAGAGAAAGGAGAACTCGTAACAAGGATTCTATAGTTGAACCTGCGAAAGGATCATTGTCGATGTCTGCCCCGGCAGACAAAACGGATTCGTGACCCGACGTACGAATGCCGGTCAGGCCGTCCATCGAGGCAGAGTGGGCGCCCCAAAAAACTCCTGCGCGGATTTTCGTGAATATGTAGGCAGCAAAAATAGATTTCCTGCGATGCACGTCACGGCCAAAAATCTCGAACGACGACCTTGTACGCTGTTCACGGACCCGTCGTCCAGCCGTATATTGCGAACGAGGATTCGCGCAGGGGCGCCGACGAACCCGCGTCAACGCGAGAAGTCCAGTAAGCCTTATCGTTTTGAGAAATGAGAACTCGTAACAAGGATTCTATTGTTGAACCTGCGAAAGGATCATTGTCGATGTCTGCCCCGACAGACAACAACGGATTCGTGACCCGACGTACGAATGCCGGTCAGGCCGTCCATCGAGGCAGAGTGGGCGCCCCAAAAAACTCCTGCGCGGATTTTCGTGAATATGTAGGCAAGAAAAATGATTTCCTGCGATGCACGTCACAGCCAAAAATCGCGTACGACGACCTTGTAAGCTGTTCACAGACTCGTCGTCCAGCCATATATTGCGAACGAGGATTCGCGCAGGGGCGCCGACGAACCCGCGTCAACGCGAGAAGTCCAGTAAGCCTTATCGTTTAGAGAAAGGAGAACTCGTAACAAGGATTCTATAGTTGAACCTGCGAACGGATCATTGTCGATGTCTGCCCCGGCAGACAACAACAGATTCGTGACCCGACGTACGAATGCCGGTCAGGCCGTCCATCGAGGCAGAGTGGGCGCCCAAAAAAACTCCTGCGCGGATTTTCGCGAATATGTAGGCAGCAAAAATGGATTTCCTGCGATGCACGTCACGGCCAAAAATCGCGAACGACGACCTTGTACGCTGTTCACAGACCCGTCGTCCAGCCGTATATTGCGAACGAGGATTCGCGCAGGGGCGCCGACGAACCCGCGTCAACGCGAGAAGTCCAGTAAGCCTTATCGTTTAGAGAAAGGAGAACTCGTAACAAGGATTCTATAGTTGAACCTGCGAAAGGATCATTGTCGATGTCTGCCCCGGCAGACAACAACGGATTCGTGACCCGACGTACGAATGCCGGTCAGGCCGTCCATCGAGGCAGAGTGGGCGCCCAAAAAAAACTCCTGCGCGGATTTTCGCGAATATGTAGGCAGCAAAAATGGATTTCCTGCGATGCACGTCACGGCCAAAAATCGCGTACGACGACCTTGTAAGCTGTTCACAGACTCGTCGTCCAGCCGTATATTGCGAACGAGGATTCGCGCAGGGGCGCCGACGAACCCGCGTCAACGCGAGAAGTCCAGTAAGCCTTATCGTTTAGAGAAAGGAGAACTCGTAACAAGGATTCTATAGTTGAACCTGCGAAAGGATCATTGTCGATGTCTGCCCCGGCAGACAACAACAGATTCGTGACCCGACGTACGAATGCCGGTCAGGCCGTCCATCGAGGCAGAGTGGGCGCCCCAAAAAACTCCTGCGCGGATTTTTGCGAATATGTAGGCAGAAAAATTGATTTCCTGCGATGCACGTCACGGCCAAAAATCGCGAACGACGACCTTGTACGCTGTTCACGGACCCGTCGTCCAGCCGTATATTGCGAACGAGGATTCGCGCAGGGGCGCCGACGAACCCGCGTCAACGCGAGAAGTCCAGTATATCGTTTAGAGAAAGGAGAACTCGTAACAAGGATTCTATAGTTGAACCTGCGAAAGGATCATTGTCGATGTCTGCCCCGGCAGACAAAACGGATTCGTGACCCGACGTACGAATGCCGGTCAGGCCGTCCATCGAGGCAGAGTGGGCGCCCCAAAAAACTCCTGCGCGGATTTTCGTGAATATGTAGGCAGCAAAAATAGATTTCCTGCGATGCACGTCACGGCCAAAAATCGCGAACGACGACCTTGTACGCTGTTCACGGACCCGTCGTCCAGCCGTATATTGCGAACGAGGATTCGCGCAGGGGCGCCGACGAACCCGCGTCAACGCGAGAAGTCCAGTAAGCCTTATCGTTTAGAGAAAGGAGAACTCGTAACAAGGATTCTATTGTTGAACCTGCGAAAGGATCATTGTCGATGTCTGCCCCGGCAGACAACAACGGATTCGTGACCCGACGTACGAATGCCGGTCAGGCCGTCCATCGAGGCAGAGTGGGCGCCCCAAAAAAACTCCTGCGCGGATTTTCGCGAATATGTAGGCAGCAAAAATGGATTTCCTGCGATGCACGTCACGGCCAAAAATCGCGAACGACGACCTTGTAAGCTGTTCACAGACTCGTCGTCCAGCCATATATTGCGAACGAGGATTCGCGCAGGGGCGCCGACGAACCCGCGTCAACGCGAGAAGTCCAGTAAGCCTTATCGTTTAGAGAAAGGAGAACTCGTAACAAGGATTCTATAGTTGAACCTGCGAAAGGATCATTGTCGATGTCTGCCCCGGCAGACAACAACAGATTCGTGACCCGACGTACGAATGCCGGTCAGGCCGTCCATCGAGGCAGAGTGGGCGCATAAAAAAAACTCCTGCGCGGATTTTCGCGAATATGTAGGCAGCAAAAATGGATTTCCTGCGATGCACGTCACGGCCAAAAATCGCGAACGACGACCTTGTAAGCTGTTCACAGACTCGTCGTCCAGCCATATATTGCGAACGAGGATTCGCGCAGGGGCGCCGACGAACCCGCGTCAACGCGAGAAGTCCAGTAAGCCTTATCGTTTAGAGAAAGGAGAACTCGTAACAAGGATTCTATATTTGAACCTGCGAACGGATCATTGTCGATGTCTGCCCCGGCAGACAACAACAGATTCGTGACCCGACGTACGAATGCCGGTCAGGCCGTCCATCGAGGCAGAGTGGGCGCCCAAAAAAACTCCTGCGCGGATTTTCGCGAATATGTAGGCAGCAAAAATGGATTTCCTGCGATGCACGTCACGGCCAAAAATCGCGTACGACGACCTTGTAAGCTGTTCACAGACTCGTCGTCCAGCCATATATTGCGAACGAGGATTCGCGCAGGGGCGCCGACGAACCCGCGTCAACGCGAGAAGTCCAGTAAGCCTTATCGTTTAGAGAAAGGAGAACTCGTAACAAGGATTCTATATTTGAACCTGCGAACGGATCATTGTCGATGTCTGCCCCGGCAGACAACAACAGATTCGTGACCCGACGTACGAATGCCGGTCAGGCCGTCCATCGAGGCAGAGTGGGCGCCCCAAAAAACTCCTGCGCGGATTTTTGCGAATATGTAGGCAGGAAAAATTGATTTCCTGCAATGCACGTCACGGCCAAAAATTGCGAACGACGACCTTGTACGCTGTTCACGGACCCGTCGTCCAGCCGTATATTGCGAACGAGGATTCGCGCAGGGGCGCCGACGAACCCGCGTCAACGCGAGAAGTCTAGTATATCGTTTAGAGAAAGGAGAACTCGTAACAAGGATTCTATAGTTGAACCTGCGAAAGGATCATTGTCGATGTCTGCCCCGGCAGACAAAACGGATTCGTGACCCGACGTACGAATGCCGGTCAGGCCGTCCATCGAGGCAGAGTTGGCGCCCCAAAAAACTCCTGCGCGGATTTTCGTGAATATGTAGGCAGCAAAAATAGATTTCCTGCGATGCACGTCACGGCCAAAAATCGCGAACGACGACCTTGTACGCTGTTCACGGACCCGTCGTCCAGCCGTATATTGCGAACGAGGATTCGCGCAGGGGCGCCGACGAACCCGCGTCAACGCGAGAAGTCCAGTAAGCCTTATCGTTTAGAGAAAGGAGAACTCGTAACAAGGATTCTATAGTTGAACCTGCGAAAGGATCATTGTCGATGTCTGCCCCGGCAGACAACAACGGATTCGTGACCCGACGTACGAATGCCGGTCAGGCCGTCCATCGAGGCAGAGTGGGCGCCCCAAAAAACTCCTGCGCGGATTTTCGCGAATATGTAGGCAGCAAAAATGGATTTCCTGCGATGCACGTCACGGCCAAAAATCGCGTACGACGACCTTGTAAGCTGTTCACAGACTCGTCGTCCAGCCATATATTGCGAACGAGGATTCGCGCAGGGGCGCCGACGAACCCGCGTCAACGCGAGAAGTCCAGTATATCGTTTAGAGAAAGGAGAACTCGTAACAAGGATTCTATAGTTGAACCTGCGAAAGGATCATTGTCGATGTCTGCCCCGGCAGACAAAACGGATTCGTGACCCGACGTACGAATGCCGGTCAGGCCGTCCATCGAGGCAGAGTGGGCGCCCCAAAAAACTCCTGCGCGGATTTTCGCGAATATGTAGGCAGCAAAAATGGATTTCCTGCGATGCACGTCACGGCCAAAAATCGCGAACGACGACCTTGTACGCTGTTCACGGACCCGTCGTCCAGCCGTATATTGCGAACGAGGATTCGCGCAGGGGCGCCGACGAACCCGCGTCAACGCGAGAAGTCCAGTAAGCCTTATCGTTTAGAGAAAGGAGAACTCGTAACAAGGATTCTATGTTGAACCTGCGAAAGGATCATTGTCGATGTCTGCCCCGACAGACAACAACGGATTCGTGACCCGACGTACGAATGCCGGTCAGGCCGTCCATCGAGGCAGAGTGGGCGCCCCAAAAAACTCCTGCGCGGATTTTCGCGAATATGTAGGCAGAAAAATTGATTTCCTGCGATGCACGTCACGGCCAAAAATCGCGTACGACGACCTTGTAAGCTGTTCACAGACTCGTCGTCCAGCCATATATTGCGAACGAGGATTCGCGCAGGGGCGCCGACGAACCCGCGTCAACGCGAGAAGTCCAGTAAGCCTTATCGTTTAGAGAAAGGAGAACTCGTAACAAGGATTCTATAGTTGAACCTGCGAACGGATCATTGTCGATGTCTGCCCCGGCAGACAACAACAGATTCGTGACCCGACGTACGAATGCCGGTCAGGCCGTCCATCGAGGCAGAGTGGGCGCCCCAAAAAACTCCTGCGCGGATTTTCGCGAATATGTAGGCAGCAAAAATGGATTTCCTGCGATGCACGTCACGGCCAAAAATCGCGTACGACGACCTTGTAAGCTGTTCACAGACTCGTCGTCCAGCCATATATTGCGAACGAGGATTCGCGCAGGGGCGCCGACGAACCCGCGTCAACGCGAGAAGTCCAGTAAGCCTTATCGTTTAGAGAAAGGAGAACTCGTAACAAGGATTCTATATTTGAACCTGCGAACGGATCATTGTCGATGTCTGCCCCGGCAGACAACAACAGATTCGTGACCCGACGTACGAATGCCGGTCAGGCCGTCCATCGAGGCAGAGTGGGCGCCCCAAAAAACTCCTGCGCGGATTTTTGCGAATATGTAGGCAGGAAAAATTGATTTCCTGCAATGCACGTCACGGCCAAAAATTGCGAACGACGACCTTGTACGCTGTTCACGGACCCGTCGTCCAGCCGTATATTGCGAACGAGGATTCGCGCAGGGGCGCCGACGAACCCGCGTCAACGCGAGAAGTCCAGTATATCGTTTAGAGAAAGGAGAACTCGTAACAAGGATTCTATAGTTGAACCTGCGAAAGGATCATTGTCGATGTCTGCCCCGGCAGACAAAACGGATTCGTGACCCGACGTACGAATGCCGGTCAGGCCGTCCATCGAGGCAGAGTGGGCGCCCCAAAAAACTCCTGCGCGGATTTTCGTGAATATGTAGGCAGCAAAATAGATTTCCTGCGATGCACGTCACGGCCAAAAATCGCGAACGACGACCTTGTACGCTGTTCACGGACCCGTCGTCCAGCCGTATATTGCGAACGAGGATTCGCGCAGGGGCGCCGACGAACCCGCGTCAACGCGAGAAGTCCAGTAAGCCTTATCGTTTAGAGAAAGGAGAACTCGTAACAAGGATTCTATTGTTGAACCTGCGAAAGGATCATTGTCGATGTCTGCCCCGGCAGACAACAACGGATTCGTGACCCGACGTACGAATGCCGGTCAGGCCGTCCATCGAGGCAGAGTGGGCGCCCCAAAAAACTCCTGCGCGGATTTTCGTGAATATGTAGGCAAGAAAAATTGATTTCCTGCGATGCACGTCACGGCCAAAAATCGCGTACGACGACCTTGTAAGCTGTTCACAGACTCGTCGTCCAGCCATATATTGCGAACGAGGATTCGCGCAGGGGCGCCGACGAACCCGCGTCAACGCGAGAAGTCCAGTAAGCCTTATCGTTTAGAGAAAGGAGAACTCGTAACAAGGATTCTATAGTTGAACCTGCGAACGGATCATTGTCGATGTCTGCCCCGGCAGACAACAACAGATTCGTGACCCGACGTACGAATGCCGGTCAGGCCGTCCATCGAGGCAGAGTGGGCGCATAAAAAAAACTCCTGCGCGGATTTTCGCGAATATGTAGGCAGCAAAAATGGATTTCCTGCGATGCACGTCACGGCCAAAAATCGCGTACGACGACCTTGTAAGCTGTTCACAGACTCGTCGTCCAGCCATATATTGCGAACGAGGATTCGCGCAGGGGCGCCGACGAACCCGCGTCAACGCGAGAAGTCCAGTAAGCCTTATCGTTTAGAGAAAGGAGAACTCGTAACAAGGATTCTATATTTGAACCTGCGAAAGGATCATTGTCGATGTCTGCCCCGGCAGACAACAACAGATTCGTGACCCGACGTACGAATGCCGGTCAGGCCGTCCATCGAGGCAGAGTGGGCGCCCCAAAAAACTCCTGCGCGGATTTTTGCGAATATGTAGGCAGGAAAAATTGATTTCCTGCAATGCACGTCACGGCCAAAAATTGCGAACGACGACCTTGTACGCTGTTCACGGACCCGTCGTCCAGCCGTATATTGCGAACGAGGATTCGCGCAGGGGCGCCGACGAACCCGCGTCAACGCGAGAAGTCCAGTATATCGTTTAGAGAAAGGAGAACTCGTAACAAGGATTCTATAGTTGAACCTGCTAAAGGATCATTTCGATGTCTGCCCCGGCATACAAAACGGATTCGTGACCCGACGTACGAATGCCGGTCAGGCTGTCCATCGAGGCAGAGTGGGCGCCCCAAAAAACTCCTGCGCGGATTTTCGTGAATATGTAGGCAGCAAAAATAGATTTCCTGCGATGCACGTCACGGCCAAAAATCTCGAACGACGACCTTGTACGCTGTTCACGGACCCGTCGTCCAGCCGTATATTGCGAACGAGGATTCGCGCAGGGGCGCCGACGAACCCGCGTCAACGCGAGAAGTCCAGTAAGCCTTATCGTTTTGAGAAATGAGAACTCGTAACAAGGATTCTATTGTTGAACCTGCGAAAGGATCATTGTCGATGTCTGCCCCGACAGACAACAACGGATTCGTGACCCGACGTACGAATGCCGGTCAGGCCGTCCATCGAGGCAGAGTGGGCGCCCCAAAAAACTCCTGCGCGGATTTTCGTGAATATGTAGGCAAGAAAAATTGATTTCCTGCGATGCACGTCACGGCCAAAAATCGCGTACGACGACCTTGTAAGCTGTTCACAGACTCGTCGTCCAGCCATATATTGCGAACGAGGATTCGCGCAGGGGCGCCGACGAACCCGCGTCAACGCGAGAAGTCCAGTAAGCCTTATCGTTTAGAGAAAGGAGAACTCGTAACAAGGATTCTATAGTTGAACCTGCGAAAGGATCATTGTCGATGTCTGCCCCGGCAGACAACAACAGATTCGTGACCCGACGTACGAATGCCGGTCAGGCCGTCCATCGAGGCAGAGTGGGCGCCCAAAAAAACTCCTGCGCGGATTTTTGCGAATATGTAGGCAGCAAAAATGGATTTCCTGCGATGCACGTCACGGCCAAAAATCGCGTACGACGACCTTGTAAGCTGTTCACAGACTCGTCGTCCAGCCATATATTGCGAACGAGGATTCGCGCAGGGGCGCCGACGAACCCGCGTCAACGCGAGAAGTCCAGTAAGCCTTATCGTTTAGAGAAAGGAGAACTCGTAACAAGGATTCTATATTTGAACCTGCGAAAGGATCATTGTCGATGTCTGCCCCGGCAGACAACAACAGATTCGTGACCCGACGTACGAATGCCGGTCAGGCCGTCCATCGAGGCAGAGTGGGCGCCCCAAAAAACTCCTGCGCGGATTTTCGCGAATATGTAGGCAGCAAAAATTGATTTCCTGCGATGCACGTCACGGCCAAAAATCGCGTACGACGACCTTGTAAGCTGTTCACAGACTCGTCGTCCAGCCATATATTGCGAACGAGGATTCGCGCAGGGGCGCCGACGAACCCGCGTCAACGCGAGAAGTCCAGTAAGCCTTATCGTTTAGAGAAAGGAGAACTCGTAACAAGGATTCTATATTTGAACCTGCGAAAGGATCATTGTCGATGTCTGCCCCGGCAGACAACAACAGATTCGTGACCCGACGTACGAATGCCGGTCAGGCCGTCCATCGAGGCAGAGTGGGCGCCCCAAAAAACTCCTGCGCGGATTTTCGCGAATATGTAGGCAGCAAAAATGATTTCCTGCGATGCACGTCACGGCCAAAAATCGCGAACGACGACCTTGTAAGCTGTTCACGGACTCGTCGTCCAGCCATATATTGCGAACGAGGATTCGCGCAGGGGCGCCGACGAACCCGCGTCAACGCGAGAAGTCCAGTAAGCCTTATCGTTTAGAGAAAGGAGAACTCGTAACAAGGATTCTATATTTGAACCTGCGAAAGGATCATTGTCGATGTCTGCCCCGGCAGACAACAACAGATTCGTGACCCGACGTACGAATGCCGGTCAGGCCGTCCATCGAGGCAGAGTGGGCGCCCCAAAAAACTCCTGCGCGGATTTTTGCGAATATGTAGGCAGGAAAAATTGATTTCCTGCGATGCACGTCACGGCCAAAAATTGCGAACGACGACCTTGTACGCTGTTCACGGACCCGTCGTCCAGCCGTATATTGCGAACGAGGATTCGCGCAGGGGCGCCGACGAACCCGCGTCAACGCGAGAAGTCCAGTATATCGTTTAGAGAAAGGAGAACTCGTAACAAGGATTCTATAGTTGAACCTGCGAAAGGATCATTGTCGATGTCTGCCCCGGCAGACAAAACGGATTCGTGACCCGACGTACGAATGCCGGTCAGGCCGTCCATCGAGGCAGAGTGGGCGCCCCAAAAAACTCCTGCGCGGATTTTCGTGAATATGTAGGCAGCAAAAATAGATTTCCTGCGATGCACGTCACGGCCAAAAATCGCGAACGACGACCTTGTACGCTGTTCACGGACCCGTCGTCCAGCCGTATATTGCGAACGAGGATTCGCGCAGGGGCGCCGACGAACCCGCGTCAACGCGAGAAGTCCAGTAAGCCTTATCGTTTTGAGAAAGGAGAACTCGTAACAAGGATTCTATTGTTGAACCTGCGAAAGGATCATTGTCGATGTCTGCCCCGACAGACAACAACGGATTCGTGACCCGACGTACGAATGCCGGTCAGGCCGTCCATCGAGGCAGAGTGGGCGCCCCAAAAAACTCCTGCGCGGATTTTCGTGAATATGTAGGCAAGAAAAATTGATTTCCTGCGATGCACGTCACAGCCAAAAATCGCGTACGACGACCTTGTAAGCTGTTCACAGACTCGTCGTCCAGCCATATATTGCGAACGAGGATTCGCGCAGGGGCGCCGACGAACCCGCGTCAACGCGAGAAGTCCAGTAAGCCTTATCGTTTAGAGAAAGGAGAACTCGTAACAAGGATTCTATAGTTGAACCTGCGAAAGGATCATTGTCGATGTCTGCCCCGGCAGACAACAACAGATTCGTGACCCGACGTACGAATGCCGGTCAGGCCGTCCATCGAGGCAGAGTGGGCGCCCAAAAAAACTCCTGCGCGGATTTTCGCGAATATGTAGGCAGCAAAAATGGATTTCCTGCGATGCACGTCACGGCCAAAAATCGCGTACGACGACCTTGTAAGCTGTTCACAGACTCGTCGTCCAGCCATATATTGCGAACGAGGATTCGCGCAGGGGCGCCGACGAACCCGCGTCAACGCGAGAAGTCCAGTAAGCCTTATCGTTTAGAGAAAGGAGAACTCGTAACAAGGATTCTATATTTGAACCTGCGAAAGGATCATTGTCGATGTCTGCCCCGGCAGACAACAACAGATTCGTGACCCGACGTACGAATGCCGGTCAGGCCGTCCATCGAGGCAGAGTGGGCGCCCCAAAAAACTCCTGCGCGGATTTTTGCGAATATGTAGGCAGGAAAAATTGATTTCCTGCAATGCACGTCACGGCCAAAAATTGCGAACGACGACCTTGTACGCTGTTCACGGACCCGTCGTCCAGCCGTATATTGCGAACGAGGATTCGCGCAGGGGCGCCGACGAACCCGCGTCAACGCGAGAAGTCTAGAATATCGTTTAGAGAAAGGAGAACTCGTAACAAGGATTCTATAGTTGAACCTGCGAAAGGATCATTGTCGATGTCTGCCCCGGCAGACAAAAACGGATTCGTGACCCGACGTACGAATGCCGGTCAGGCCGTCCATCGAGGCAGAGTTGGCGCCCCAAAAAACTCCTGCGCGGATTTTCGTGAATATGTAGGCAGCAAAAATAGATTTCCTGCGATGCACGTCACGGCCAAAAATCGCGAACGACGACCTTGTACGCTGTTCACGGACCCGTCGTCCAGCCGTATATTGCGAACGAGGATTCGCGCAGGGGCGCCGACGAACCCGCGTCAACGCGAGAAGTCCAGTAAGCCTTATCGTTTTGAGAAAGGAGAACTCGTAACAAGGATTCTATAGTTGAACCTGCGAAAGGATCATTGTCGATGTCTGCCCCGACAGACAACAACGGATTCGTGACCCGACGTACGAATGCCGGTCAGGCCGTCCATCGAGGCAGAGTGGGCGCCCCAAAAAACTCCTGCGCGGATTTTCGCGAATATGTAGGCAGAAAAATTGATTTCCTGCGATGCACGTCACGGCCAAAAATCGCGAACGACGACCTTGTAAGCTGTTCACAGACTCGTCGTCCAGCCATATATTGCGAACGAGGATTCGCGCAGGGGCGCCGACGAACCCGCGTCAACGCGAGAAGTCCAGTAAGCCTTATCGTTTAGAGAAAGGAGAACTCGTAACAAGGATTCTATAGTTGAACCTGCGAAAGGATCATTGTCGATGTCTGCCCCGGCAGACAACAACAGATTCGTGACCCGACGTACGAATGCCGGTCAGGCCGTCCATCGAGGCAGAGTGGGCGCCCCAAAAAACTCCTGCGCGGATTTTTGCGAATATGTAGGCAGGAAAAATTGATTTCCTGCGATGCACGTCACGGCCAAAAATTGCGAACGACGACCTTGTACGCTGTTCACGGACCCGTCGTCCAGCCGTATATTGCGAACGAGGATTCGCGCAGGGGCGCCGACGAACCCGCGTCAACGCGAGAAGTCCAGTATTATCGTTTAGAGAAAGGAGAACTCGTAACAAGGATTCTATAGTTGAACCTGCGAAAGGATCATTGTCGATGTCTGCCCCGGCAGACAACAACGGATTCGTGACCCGACGTACGAATGCCGGTCAGGCCGTCCATCGAGGCAGAGTGGGCGCCCCAAAAAACTCCTGCGCGGATTTTCGTGAATATGTAGGCAAGAAAAATTGATTTCCTGCGATGCACGTCACGGCAAAAAATCGCGAACGACGACCTTGTAAGCTGTTCACAGACTCGTCGTCCAGCCGTATATTGCGAACGAGGATTCGCGCAGGGGCGCCGACGAACCCGCGTCAACGCGAGAAGTCCAGTAAGCCTTATCGTTTAGAGAAAGGAGAACTCGTAACAAGGATTCTATAGTTGAACCTGCGAAAGGATCATTGTCGATGTCTGCCCCGGCAGACAACAACGGATTCGTGACCCGACGTACGAATGCCGGTCAGGCCGTCCATCGAGGCAGAGTGGGCGCCCCAAAAAACTCCTGCGCGGATTTTCGTGAATATGTAGGCAGAAAAATTGATTTCCTGCGATGCACGTCACGGCCAAAAATCGCGAACGACGACCTTGTAAGCTGTTCACAGACTCGTCGTCCAGCCATATATTGCGAACGAGGATTCGCGCAGGGGCGCCGACGAACCCGCGTCAACGCGAGAAGTCCAGTAAGCCTTATCGTTTAGAGAAAGGAGAACTCGTAACAAGGATTCTATATTTGAACCTGCGAAAGGATCATTGTCGATGTCTGCCCCGGCAGACAACAACAGATTCGTGACCCGACGTACGAATGCCGGTCAGGCCGTCCATCGAGGCAGAGTGGGCGCCCCAAAAAACTCCTGCGCGGATTTTTGCGAATATGTAGGCAGGAAAAATTGATTTCCTGCAATGCACGTCACGGCCAAAAATTGCGAACGACGACCTTGTACGCTGTTCACGGACCCGTCGTCCAGCCGTATATTGCGAACGAGGATTCGCGCAGGGGCGCCGACGAACCCGCGTCAACGCGAGAAGTCCAGTAATATCGTTTAGAGAAAGGAGAACTCGTAACAAGGATTCTATAGTTGAACCTGCGAAAGGATCATTGTCGATGTCTGCCCCGGCAGACAAAACGGATTCGTGACCCGACGTACGAATGCCGGTCAGGCCGTCCATCGAGGCAGAGTGGGCGCCCCAAAAAACTCCTGCGCGGATTTTCGTGAATATGTAGGCAGCAAAAATAGATTTCCTGCGATGCACGTCACGGCCAAAAATCGCGAACGACGACCTTGTACGCTGTTCACGGACCCGTCGTCCAGCCGTATATTGCGAACGAGGATTCGCGCAGGGGCGCCGACGAACCCGCGTCAACGCGAGAAGTCCAGTAAGCCTTATCGTTTAGAGAAAGGAGAACTCGTAACAAGGATTCTATAGTTGAACCTGCGAAAGGATCATTGTCGATGTCTGCCCCGGCAGACAACAACGGATTCGTGACCCGACGTACGAATGCCGGTCAGGCCGTCCATCGAGGCAGAGTGGGCGCCCCAAAAAACTCCTGCGCGGATTTTTGTGAATATGTAGGCAGAAAAATTGATTTCCTGCGATGCACGTCACGGCCAAAAATCGCGAACGACGACCTTGTAAGCTGTTCACGGACTCGTCGTCCAGCCATATATTGCGAACGAGGATTCGCGCAGGGGCGCCGACGAACCCGCGTCAACGCGAGAAGTCCAGTAAGCCTTATCGTTTAGAGAAAGGAGAACTCGTAACAAGGATTCTATAGTTGAACCTGCGAAAGGATCATTGTCGATGTCTGCCCCGGCAGACAACAACAGATTCGTGACCCGACGTACGAATGCCGGTCAGGCCGTCCATCGAGGCAGAGTGGGCGCCCCAAAAAACTCCTGCGCGGATTTTTGCGAATATGTAGGCAGGAAAAATTGATTTCCTGCGATGCACGTCACGGCCAAAAATTGCGAACGACGACCTTGTACGCTGTTCACGGACCCGTCGTCCAGCCGTATATTGCGAACGAGGATTCGCGCAGGGGCGCCGACGAACCCGCGTCAACGCGAGAAGTCCAGTATTATCGTTTAGAGAAAGGAGAACTCGTAACAAGGATTCTATAGTTGAACCTGCGAAAGGATCATTGTCGATGTCTGCCCCGGCAGACAACAACGGATTCGTGACCCGACGTACGAATGCCGGTCAGGCCGTCCATCGAGGCAGAGTGGGCGCCCCAAAAAACTCCTGCGCGGATTTTCGTGAATATGTAGGCAGAAAAATTGATTTCCTGCGATGCACGTCACGGCCAAAAATCGCGAACGACGACCTTGTAAGCTGTTCACAGACCCGTCGTCCAGCCGTATATTGCGAACGAGGATTCGCGCAGGGGCGCCGACGAACCCGCGTCAACGCGAGAAGTCCAGTAAGCCTTATCGTTTAGAGAAAGGAGAACTCGTAACAAGGATTCTATAGTTGAACCTGCGAAAGGATCATTGTCGATGTCTGCCCCGGCAGACAACAACGGATTCGTGACCCGACGTACGAATGCCGGTCAGGCCGTCCATCGAGGCAGAGTGGGCGCCCCAAAAAACTCCTGCGCGGATTTTCGTGAATATGTAGGCAGAAAAATTGATTTCCTGCGATGCACGTCACGGCCAAAAATCGCGAACGACGACCTTGTAAGCTGTTCACAGACCCGTCGTCCAGCCGTATATTGCGAACGAGGATTCGCGCAGGGGCGCCGACGAACCCGCGTCAACGCGAGAAGTCCAGTAAGCCTTATCGTTTAGAGAAAGGAGAACTCGTAACAAGGATTCTATAGTTGAACCTGCGAAAGGATCATTGTCGATGTCTGCCCCGGCAGACAACAACAGATTCGTGACCCGACGTACGAATGCCGGTCAGGCCGTCCATCGAGGCAGAGTGGGCGCCCCAAAAAACTCCTGCGCGGATTTTTGCGAATATGTAGGCAGGAAAAATTGATTTCCTGCAATGCACGTCACGGCCAAAAATTGCGAACGACGACCTTGTACGCTGTTCACGGACCCGTCGTCCAGCCGTATATTGCGAACGAGGATTCGCGCAGGGGCGCCGACGAACCCGCGTCAACGCGAGAAGTCCAGTAATTATCGTTTAGAGAAAGGAGAACTCGTAACAAGGATTCTATAGTTGAACCTGCGAAAGGATCATTGTCGATGTCTGCCCCGGCAGACAAAACGGATTCGTGACCCGACGTACGAATGCCGGTCAGGCCGTCCATCGAGGCAGAGTGGGCGCCCCAAAAAACTCCTGCGCGGATTTTCGCGAATATGTAGGCAGCAAAAATAGATTTCCTGCGATGCACGTCACGGCCAAAAATCGCGAACGACGACCTTGTACGCTGTTCACGGACCCGTCGTCCAGCCGTATATTGCGAACGAGGATTCGCGCAGGGGCGCCGACGAACCCGCGTCAACGCGAGAAGTCCAGTAAGCCTTATCGTTTAGAGAAAGGAGAACTCGTAACAAGGATTCTATAGTTGAACCTGCGAAAGGATCATTGTCGATGTCTGCCCCGGCAGACAACAACGGATTCGTGACCCGACGTACGAATGCCGGTCAGGCCGTCCATCGAGGCAGAGTGGGCGCCCCAAAAAACTCCTGCGCGGATTTTCGCGAATATGTAGGCAGAAAAATTGATTTCCTGCGATGCACGTCACGGCCAAAAATCGCGAACGACGACCTTGTACGCTGTTCACGGACCCGTCGTCCAGCCGTATATTGCGAACGAGGATTCGCGCAGGGGCGCCGACGAACCCGCGTCAACGCGAGAAGTCCAGTAAGCCTTATCGTTTAGAGAAAGGAGAACTCGTAACAAGGATTCTATAGTTGAACCTGCGAAAGGATCATTGTCGATGTCTGCCCCGGCAGACAACAACGGATTCGTGACCCGACGTACGAATGCCGGTCAGGCCGTCCATCGAGGCAGAGTGGGCGCCCCAAAAAACTCCTGCGCGGATTTTTGCGAATATGTAGGCAGGAAAAATTGATTTCCTGCGATGCACGTCACGGCCAAAAATCGCGAACGACGACCTTGTACGCTGTTCACGGACCCGTCGTCCAGCCGTATATTGCGAACGAGGATTCGCGCAGGGGCGCCGACGAACCCGCGTCAACGCGAGAAGTCCAGTATTATCGTTTAGAGAAAGGAGAACTCGTAACAAGGATTCTATAGTTGAACCTGCGAAAGGATCATTGTCGATGTCTGCCCCGGCAGACAACAACGGATTCGTGACCCGACGTACGAATGCCGGTCAGGCCGTCCATCGAGGCAGAGTGGGCGCCCCAAAAAACTCCTGCGCGGATTTTCGTGAATATGTAGGCAGAAAAATTGATTTCCTGCGATGCACGTCACGGCCAAAAATCGCGAACGACGACCTTGTAAGCTGTTCACGGACCCGTCGTCCAGCCGTATATTGCGAACGAGGATTCGCGCAGGGGCGCCGACGAACCCGCGTCAACGCGAGAAGTCCAGTAAGCCTTATCGTTTAGAGAAAGGAGAACTCGTAACAAGGATTCTATAGTTGAACCTGCGAAAGGATCATTGTCGATGTCTGCCCCGGCAGACAACAACGGATTCGTGACCCGACGTACGAATGCCGGTCAGGCCGTCCATCGAGGCAGAGTGGGCGCCCCAAAAAACTCCTGCGCGGATTTTCGCGAATATGTAGGCAGAAAAATTGATTTCCTGCGATGCACGTCACGGCCAAAAATCGCGAACGACGACCTTGTACGCTGTTCACGGACCGTCGTCCAGCCGTATATTGCGAACGAGGATTCGCGCAGGGGCGCCGACGAACCCGCGTCAACGCGAGAAGTCCAGTAAGCCTTATCGTTTAGAGAAAGGAGAACTCGTAACAAGGATTCTATAGTTGAACCTGCGAAAGGATCATTGTCGATGTCTGCCCCGGCAGACAACAACGATTCGTGACCCGACGTACGAATGCCGGTCAGGCCGTCCATCGAGGCAGAGTGGGCGCCCCAAAAAACTCCTGCGCGGATTTTTGCGAATATGTAGGCAGGAAAAATTGATTTCCTGCGATGCACGTCACGGCCAAAAATTGCGAACGACGACCTTGTACGCTGTTCACGGACCCGTCGTCCAGCCGTATATTGCGAACGAGGATTCGCGCAGGGGCGCCGACGAACCCGCGTCAACGCGAGAAGTCCAGTATTATCGTTTAGAGAAAGGAGAACTCGTAACAAGGATTCTATAGTTGAACCTGCGAAAGGATCATTGTCGATGTCTGCCCCGGCAGACAAAACGGATTCGTGACCCGACGTACGAATGCCGGTCAGGCCGTCCATCGAGGCAGAGTGGGCGCCCCAAAAAACTCCTGCGCGGATTTTCGCGAATATGTAGGCAGCAAAAATTGATTTCCTGCGATGCACGTCACGGCCAAAAATTGCGAACGACGACCTTGTACGCTGTTCACGGACCCGTCGTCCAGCCGTATATTGCGAACGAGGATTCGCGCAGGGGCGCCGACGAACCCGCGTCAACGCGAGAAGTCCAGTAAGCCTTATCGTTTAGAGAAAGGAGAACTCGTAACAAGGATTCTATAGTTGAACCTGCGAAAGGATCATTGTCGATGTCTGCCCCGGCAGACAACAACGGATTCGTGACCCGACGTACGAATGCCGGTCAGGCCGTCCATCGAGGCAGAGTGGGCGCCCCAAAAAACTCCTGCGCGGATTTTCGCGAATATGTAGGCAGCAAAAATAGATTTCCTGCGATGCACGTCACGGCCAAAAATCGCGAACGACGACCTTGTACGCTGTTCACGGACCCGTCGTCCAGCCGTATATTGCGAACGAGGATTCGCGCAGGGGCGCCGACGAACCCGCGTCAACGCGAGAAGTCCAGTAAGCCTTATCGTTTAGAGAAAGGAGAACTCGTAACAAGGATTCTATAGTTGAACCTGCGAAAGGATCATTGTCGATGTCTGCCCCGGCAGACAACAACGGATTCGTGACCCGACGTACGAATGCCGGTCAGGCCGTCCATCGAGGCAGAGTGGGCGCCCCAAAAAACTCCTGCGCGGATTTTCGCGAATATGTAGGCAGAAAAATTGATTTCCTGCGATGCACGTCACGGCCAAAAATCGCGAACGACGACCTTGTAAGCTGTTCACGGACCCGTCGTCCAGCCGTATATTGCGAACGAGGATTCGCGCAGGGGCGCCGACGAACCCGCGTCAACGCGAGAAGTCCAGTAAGCCTTATCGTTTAGAGAAAGGAGAACTCGTAACAAGGATTCTATAGTTGAACCTGCGAAAGGATCATTGTCGATGTCTGCCCCGGCAGACAACAACGGATTCGTGACCCGACGTACGAATGCCGGTCAGGCCGTCCATCGAGGCAGAGTGGGCGCCCCAAAAAACTCCTGCGCGGATTTTCGCGAATATGTAGGCAGAAAATTGATTTCCTGCGATGCACGTCACGGCCAAAAATCGCGAACGACGACCTTGTACGCTGTTCACGGACCCGTCGTCCAGCCGTATATTGCGAACGAGGATTCGCGCAGGGGCGCCGACGAACCCGCGTCAACGCGAGAAGTCCAGTAAGCCTTATCGTTTAGAGAAAGGAGAACTCGTAACAAGGATTCTATAGTTGAACCTGCGAAAGGATCATTGTCGATGTCTGCCCCGGCAGACAACAACAGATTCGTGACCCGACGTACGAATGCCGGTCAGGCCGTCCATCGAGGCAGAGTGGGCGCCCCAAAAAACTCCTGCGCGGATTTTTGCGAATATGTAGGCAGGAAAAATTGATTTCCTGCGATGCACGTCACGGCCAAAAATTGCGAACGACGACCTTGTACGCTGTTCACGGACCCGTCGTCCAGCCGTATATTGCGAACGAGGATTCGCGCAGGGGCGCCGACGAACCCGCGTCAACGCGAGAAGTCCAGTAAGCCTTATCGTTTAGAGAAAGGAGAACTCGTAACAAGGATTCTATAGTTGAACCTGCGAAAGGATCATTGTCGATGTCTGCCCCGGCAGACAAAACGGATTCGTGACCCGACGTACGAATGCCGGTCAGGCCGTCCATCGAGGCAGAGTGGGCGCCCCAAAAAACTCCTGCGCGGATTTTCGCGAATATGTAGGCAGCAAAAATTGATTTCCTGCGATGCACGTCACGGCCAAAAATCGCGAACGACGACCTTGTACGCTGTTCACGGACCCGTCGTCCAGCCGTATATTGCGAACGAGGATTCGCGCAGGGGCGCCGACGAACCCGCGTCAACGCGAGAAGTCCAGTAAGCCTTATCGTTTAGAGAAAGGAGAACTCGTAACAAGGATTCTATAGTTGAACCTGCGAAAGGATCATTGTCGATGTCTGCCCCGGCAGACAAAACGGATTCGTGACCCGACGTACGAATGCCGGTCAGGCCGTCCATCGAGGCAGAGTGGGCGCCCCAAAAAACTCCTGCGCGGATTTTCGCGAATATGTAGGCAGCAAAAATTGATTTCCTGCGATGCACGTCACGGCCAAAAATCGCGAACGACGACCTTGTACGCTGTTCACGGACCCGTCGTCCAGCCGTATATTGCGAACGAGGATTCGCGCAGGGGCGCCGACGAACCCGCGTCAACGCGAGAAGTCCAGTAAGCCTTATCGTTTAGAGAAAGGAGAACTCGTAACAAGGATTCTATAGTTGAACCTGCGAAAGGATCATTGTCGATGTCTGCCCCGGCAGACAACAACGGATTCGTGACCCGACGTACGAATGCCGGTCAGGCCGTCCATCGAGGCAGAGTGGGCGCCCCAAAAAACTCCTGCGCGGATTTTCGCGAATATGTAGGCAGAAAAAATTGATTTCCTGCGATGCACGTCACGGCCAAAAATCGCGAACGACGACCTTGTACGCTGTTCACGGACCCGTCGTCCAGCCGTATATTGCGAACGAGGATTCGCGCAGGGGCGCCGACGAACCCGCGTCAACGCGAGAAGTCCAGTAAGCCTTATCGTTTAGAGAAAGGAGAACTCGTAACAAGGATTCTATAGTTGAACCTGCGAAAGGATCATTGTCGATGTCTGCCCCGGCAGACAACAACGGATTCGTGACCCGACGTACGAATGCCGGTCAGGCCGTCCATCGAGGCAGAGTGGGCGCCCCAAAAAACTCCTGCGCGGATTTTCGCGAATATGTAGGCAGAAAAATTGATTTCCTGCGATGCACGTCACGGCCAAAAATCGCGAACGACGACCTTGTACGCTGTTCACGGACCCGTCGTCCAGCCGTATATTGCGAACGAGGATTCGCGCAGGGGCGCCGACGAACCCGCGTCAACGCGAGAAGTCCAGTAAGCCTTATCGTTTAGAGAAAGGAGAACTCGTAACAAGGATTCTATAGTTGAACCTGCGAAAGGATCATTGTCGATGTCTGCCCCGGCAGACAACAACGATTCGTGACCCGACGTACGAATGCCGGTCAGGCCGTCCATCGAGGCAGAGTGGGCGCCCCAAAAAACTCCTGCGCGGATTTTCGCGAATATGTAGGCAGCAAAAATTGATTTCCTGCGATGCACGTCACGGCCAAAAATTGCGAACGACGACCTTGTACGCTGTTCACGGACCCGTCGTCCAGCCGTATATTGCGAACGAGGATTCGCGCAGGGGCGCCGACGAACCCGCGTCAACGCGAGAAGTCCAGTAAGCCTTATCGTTTAGAGAAAGGAGAACTCGTAACAAGGATTCTATAGTTGAACCTGCGAAAGGATCATTGTCGATGTCTGCCCCGGCAGACAACAACGGATTCGTGACCCGACGTACGAATGCCGGTCAGGCCGTCCATCGAGGCAGAGTGGGCGCCCCAAAAAACTCCTGCGCGGATTTTCGCGAATATGTAGGCAGCAAAAATTGATTTCCTGCGATGCACGTCACGGCCAAAAATTGCGAACGACGACCTTGTACGCTGTTCACGGACCCGTCGTCCAGCCGTATATTGCGAACGAGGATTCGCGCAGGGGCGCCGACGAACCCGCGTCAACGCGAGAAGTCCAGTAAGCCTTATCGTTTAGAGAAAGGAGAACTCGTAACAAGGATTCTATAGTTGAACCTGCGAAAGGATCATTGTCGATGTCTGCCCCGGCAGACAACAACGGATTCGTGACCCGACGTACGAATGCCGGTCAGGCCGTCCATCGAGGCAGAGTGGGCGCCCCAAAAAACTCCTGCGCGGATTTTCGCGAATATGTAGGCAGCAAAAATGGATTTCCTGCGATGCACGTCACGGCCAAAAATCGCGAACGACGACCTTGTACGCTGTTCACGGACCCGTCGTCCAGCCGTATATTGCGAACGAGGATTCGCGCAGGGGCGCCGACGAACCCGCGTCAACGCGAGAAGTCCAGTAAGCCTTATCGTTTAGAGAAAGGAGAACTCGTAACAAGGATTCTATAGTTGAACCTGCGAAAGGATCATTGTCGATGTCTGCCCCGGCAGACAACAACGGATTCGTGACCCGACGTACGAATGCCGGTCAGGCCGTCCATCGAGGCAGAGTGGGCGCCCCAAAAAACTCCTGCGCGGATTTTCGCGAATATGTAGGCAGAAAAATTGATTTCCTGCGATGCACGTCACGGCCAAAAATCGCGAACGACGACCTTGTACGCTGTTCACGGACCCGTCGTCCAGCCGTATATTGCGAACGAGGATTCGCGCAGGGGCGCCGACGAACCCGCGTCAACGCGAGAAGTCCAGTAAGCCTTATCGTTTAGAGAAAGGAGAACTCGTAACAAGGATTCTATAGTTGAACCTGCGAAAGGATCATTGTCGATGTCTGCCCCGGCAGACAACAACGGATTCGTGACCCGACGTACGAATGCCGGTCAGGCCGTCCATCGAGGCAGAGTGGGCGCCCCAAAAAACTCCTGCGCGGATTTTCGCGAATATGTAGGCAGAAAAATTGATTTCCTGCGATGCACGTCACGGCCAAAAATCGCGAACGACGACCTTGTACGCTGTTCACGGACCCGTCGTCCAGCCGTATATTGCGAACGAGGATTCGCGCAGGGGCGCCGACGAACCCGCGTCAACGCGAGAAGTCCAGTAAGCCTTATCGTTTAGAGAAAGGAGAACTCGTAACAAGGATTCTATAGTTGAACCTGCGAAAGGATCATTGTCGATGTCTGCCCCGGCAGACAACAACGGATTCGTGACCCGACGTACGAATGCCGGTCAGGCCGTCCATCGAGGCAGAGTGGGCGCCCCAAAAAACTCCTGCGCGGATTTTCGCGAATATGTAGGCAGCAAAAATTGATTTCCTGCGATGCACGTCACGGCCAAAAATCGCGAACGACGACCTTGTACGCTGTTCACGGACCCGTCGTCCAGCCGTATATTGCGAACGAGGATTCGCGCAGGGGCGCCGACGAACCCGCGTCAACGCGAGAAGTCCAGTAAGCCTTATCGTTTAGAGAAAGGAGAACTCGTAACAAGGATTCTATAGTTGAACCTGCGAAAGGATCATTGTCGATGTCTGCCCCGGCAGACAACAACGGATTCGTGACCCGACGTACGAATGCCGGTCAGGCCGTCCATCGAGGCAGAGTGGGCGCCCCAAAAAACTCCTGCGCGGATTTTCGCGAATATGTAGGCAGAAAAATTGATTTCCTGCGATGCACGTCACGGCCAAAAATCGCGAACGACGACCTTGTACGCTGTTCACGGACCCGTCGTCCAGCCGTATATTGCGAACGAGGATTCGCGCAGGGGCGCCGACGAACCCGCGTCAACGCGAGAAGTCCAGTAAGCCTTATCGTTTAGAGAAAGGAGAACTCGTAACAAGGATTCTATAGTTGAACCTGCGAAAGGATCATTGTCGATGTCTGCCCCGGCAGACAACAACGGATTCGTGACCCGACGTACGAATGCCGGTCAGGCCGTCCATCGAGGCAGAGTGGGCGCCCCAAAAAACTCCTGCGCGGATTTTTGCGAATATGTAGGCAGCAAAAATTGATTTCCTGCGATGCACGTCACGGCCAAAAATTGCGAACGACGACCTTGTACGCTGTTCACGGACCCGTCGTCCAGCCGTATATTGCGAACGAGGATTCGCGCAGGGGCGCCGACGAACCCGCGTCAACGCGAGAAGTCCAGTAAGCCTTATCGTTTAGAGAAAGGAGAACTCGTAACAAGGATTCTATAGTTGAACCTGCGAAAGGATCATTGTCGATGTCTGCCCCGGCAGACAACAACGGATTCGTGACCCGACGTACGAATGCCGGTCAGGCCGTCCATCGAGGCAGAGTGGGCGCCCCAAAAAACTCCTGCGCGGATTTTCGCGAATATGTAGGCAGAAAAATTGATTTCCTGCGATGCACGTCACGGCCAAAAATCGCGAACGACGACCTTGTACGCTGTTCACGGACCCGTCGTCCAGCCGTATATTGCGAACGAGGATTCGCGCAGGGGCGCCGACGAACCCGCGTCAACGCGAGAAGTCCAGTAAGCCTTATCGTTTAGAGAAAGGAGAACTCGTAACAAGGATTCTATAGTTGAACCTGCGAAAGGATCATTGTCGATGTCTGCCCCGGCAGACAACAACGGATTCGTGACCCGACGTACGAATGCCGGTCAGGCCGTCCATCGAGGCAGAGTGGGCGCCCCAAAAAACTCCTGCGCGGATTTTCGCGAATATGTAGGCAGAAAAATTGATTTCCTGCGATGCACGTCACGGCCAAAAATCGCGAACGACGACCTTGTACGCTGTTCACGGACCCGTCGTCCAGCCGTATATTGCGAACGAGGATTCGCGCAGGGGCGCCGACGAACCCGCGTCAACGCGAGAAGTCCAGTAAGCCTTATCGTTTAGAGAAAGGAGAACTCGTAACAAGGATTCTATAGTTGAACCTGCGAAAGGATCATTGTCGATGTCTGCCCCGGCAGACAACAACGGATTCGTGACCCGACGTACGAATGCCGGTCAGGCCGTCCATCGAGGCAGAGTGGGCGCCCCAAAAAACTCCTGCGCGGATTTTTGCGAATATGTAGGCAGGAAAAATTGATTTCCTGCGATGCACGTCACGGCCAAAAATTGCGAACGACGACCTTGTACGCTGTTCACGGACCCGTCGTCCAGCCGTATATTGCGAACGAGGATTCGCGCAGGGGCGCCGACGAACCCGCGTCAACGCGAGAAGTCCAGTAAGCCTTATCGTTTAGAGAAAGGAGAACTCGTAACAAGGATTCTATAGTTGAACCTGCGAAAGGATCATTGTCGATGTCTGCCCCGGCAGACAACAACGGATTCGTGACCCGACGTACGAATGCCGGTCAGGCCGTCCATCGAGGCAGAGTGGGCGCCCCAAAAAACTCCTGCGCGGATTTTCGCGAATATGTAGGCAGAAAAATTGATTTCCTGCGATGCACGTCACGGCCAAAAATCGCGAACGACGACCTTGTACGCTGTTCACGGACCCGTCGTCCAGCCGTATATTGCGAACGAGGATTCGCGCAGGGGCGCCGACGAACCCGCGTCAACGCGAGAAGTCCAGTAAGCCTTATCGTTTAGAGAAAGGAGAACTCGTAACAAGGATTCTATAGTTGAACCTGCGAAAGGATCATTGTCGATGTCTGCCCCGGCAGACAACAACGGATTCGTGACCCGACGTACGAATGCCGGTCAGGCCGTCCATCGAGGCAGAGTGGGCGCCCAAAAAAACTCCTGCGCGGATTTTCGCGAATATGTAGGCAGCAAAAATTGATTTCCTGCGATGCACGTCACGGCCAAAAATCGCGAACGACGACCTTGTACGCTGTTCACGGACCCGTCGTCCAGCCGTATATTGCGAACGAGGATTCGCGCAGGGGCGCCGACGAACCCGCGTCAACGCGAGAAGTCCAGTAAGCCTTATCGTTTAGAGAAAGGAGAACTCGTAACAAGGATTCTATAGTTGAACCTGCGAAAGGATCATTGTCGATGTCTGCCCCGGCAGACAACAACGATTCGTGACCCGACGTACGAATGCCGGTCAGGCCGTCCATCGAGGCAGAGTGGGCGCCCAAAAAACTCCTGCGCGGATTTTCGCGAATATGTAGGCAGCAAAAATGGATTTCCTGCGATGCACGTCACGGCCAAAAATCGCGAACGACGACCTTGTACGCTGTTCACGGACCCGTCGTCCAGCCGTATATTGCGAACGAGGATTCGCGCAGGGGCGCCGACGAACCCGCGTCAACGCGAGAAGTCCAGTAAGCCTTATCGTTTAGAGAAAGGAGAACTCGTAACAAGGATTCTATAGTTGAACCTGCGAAAGGATCATTGTCGATGTCTGCCCCGGCAGACAACAACGGATTCGTGACCCGACGTACGAATGCCGGTCAGGCCGTCCATCGAGGCAGAGTGGGCGCCCCAAAAAACTCCTGCGCGGATTTTTGCGAATATGTAGGCAGGAAAAATTGATTTCCTGCGATGCACGTCACGGCCAAAAATTGCGAACGACGACCTTGTACGCTGTTCACGGACCCGTCGTCCAGCCGTATATTGCGAACGAGGATTCGCGCAGGGGCGCCGACGAACCCGCGTCAACGCGAGAAGTCCAGTATTATCGTTTAGAGAAAGGAGAACTCGTAACAAGGATTCTATAGTTGAACCTGCGAAAGGATCATTGTCGATGTCTGCCCCGGCAGACAAAACGGATTCGTGACCCGACGTACGAATGCCGGTCAGGCCGTCCATCGAGGCAGAGTGGGCGCCCCAAAAAACTCCTGCGCGGATTTTCGCGAATATGTAGGCAGCAAAAATTGATTTCCTGCGATGCACGTCACGGCCAAAAATCGCGAACGACGACCTTGTACGCTGTTCACGGACCCGTCGTCCAGCCGTATATTGCGAACGAGGATTCGCGCAGGGGCGCCGACGAACCCGCGTCAACGCGAGAAGTCCAGTAAGCCTTATCGTTTAGAGAAAGGAGAACTCGTAACAAGGATTCTATAGTTGAACCTGCGAAAGGATCATTGTCGATGTCTGCCCCGGCAGACAACAACGGATTCGTGACCCGACGTACGAATGCCGGTCAGGCCGTCCATCGAGGCAGAGTGGGCGCCCCAAAAAACTCCTGCGCGGATTTTCGCGAATATGTAGGCAGAAAAATTGATTTCCTGCGATGCACGTCACGGCCAAAAATCGCGAACGACGACCTTGTACGCTGTTCACGGACCCGTCGTCCAGCCGTATATTGCGAACGAGGATTCGCGCAGGGGCGCCGACGAACCCGCGTCAACGCGAGAAGTCCAGTAAGCCTTATCGTTTAGAGAAAGGAGAACTCGTAACAAGGATTCTATAGTTGAACCTGCGAAAGGATCATTGTCGATGTCTGCCCCGGCAGACAACAACAGATTCGTGACCCGACGTACGAATGCCGGTCAGGCCGTCCATCGAGGCAGAGTGGGCGCCAAAAAAACTCCTGCGCGGATTTTTGCGAATATGTAGGCAGGAAAAATTGATTTCCTGCAATGCACGTCACGGCCAAAAATTGCGAACGACGACCTTGTACGCTGTTCACGGACCCGTCGTCCAGCCGTATATTGCGAACGAGGATTCGCGCAGGGGCGCCGACGAACCCGCGTCAACGCGAGAAGTCCAGTAAGCCTTATCGTTTAGAGAAAGGAGAACTCGTAACAAGGATTCTATAGTTGAACCTGCGAAAGGATCATTGTCGATGTCTGCCCCGGCAGACAACAACGAATTCGTGACCCGACGTACGAATGCCGGTCAGGCCGTCCATCGAGGCAGAGTGGGCGCCCCAAAAAACTCCTGCGCGGATTTTTGCGAATATGTAGGCAGGAAAAATTGATTTCCTGCGATGCACGTCACGGCCAAAAATTGCGAACGACGACCTTGTACGCTGTTCACGGACCCGTCGTCCAGCCGTATATTGCGAACGAGGATTCGCGCAGGGGCGCCGACGAACCCGCGTCAACGCGAGAAGTCCAGTAAGCCTTATCGTTTAGAGAAAGGAGAACTCGTAACAAGGATTCTATAGTTGAACCTGCGAAAGGATCATTGTCGATGTCTGCCCCGGCAGACAACAACGAATTCGTGACCCGACGTACGAATGCCGGTCAGGCCGTCCATCGAGGCAGAGTGGGCGCCCCAAAAAACTCCTGCGCGGATTTTTGCGAATATGTAGGCAGGAAAAATTGATTTCCTGCAATGCACGTCACGGCCAAAAATTGCGAACGACGACCTTGTACGCTGTTCACGGACCCGTCGTCCAGCCGTATATTGCGAACGAGGATTCGCGCAGGGGCGCCGACGAACCCGCGTCAACGCGAGAAGTCCAGTAAGCCTTATCGTTTAGAGAAAGGAGAACTCGTAACAAGGATTCTATAGTTGAACCTGCGAAAGGATCATTGTCGATGTCTGCCCCGGCAGACAACAGCGAATTCGTGACCCGACGTACGAATGCCGGTCAGGCCGTCCATCGAGGCAGAGTGGGCGCCCCAAAAAAACTCCTGCGCGGATTTTTGCGAATATGTAGGCAGGAAAAATTGATTTCCTGCAATGCACGTCACGGCCAAAAATTGCGAACGACGACCTTGTACGCTGTTCACGGACCCGTCGTCCAGCCGTATATTGCGAACGAGGATTCGCGCAGGGGCGCCGACGAACCCGCGTCAACGCGAGAAGTCCAGTAAGCCTTATCGTTTAGAGAAAGGAGAACTCGTAACAAGGATTCTATAGTTGAACCTGCGAAAGGATCATTGTCGATGTCTGCCCCGGCAGACAACAACGGATTCGTGACCCGACGTACGAATGCCGGTCAGGCCGTCCATCGAGGCAGAGTGGGCGCCCCAAAAAACTCCTGCGCGGATTTTCGCGAATATGTAGGCAGAAAAATTGATTTCCTGCGATGCACGTCACGGCCAAAAATCGCGAACGACGACCTTGTACGCTGTTCACGGACCCGTCGTCCAGCCGTATATTGCGAACGAGGATTCGCGCAGGGGCGCCGACGAACCCGCGTCAACGCGAGAAGTCCAGTAAGCCTTATCGTTTAGAGAAAGGAGAACTCGTAACAAGGATTCTATAGTTGAACCTGCGAAAGGATCATTGTCGATGTCTGCCCCGGCAGACAACAACGGATTCGTGACCCGACGTACGAATGCCGGTCAGGCCGTCCATCGAGGCAGAGTGGGCGCCCCAAAAAACTCCTGCGCGGATTTTTGCGAATATGTAGGCAGGAAAAATTGATTTCCTGCAATGCACGTCACGGCCAAAAATTGCGAACGACGACCTTGTACGCTGTTCACGGACCCGTCGTCCAGCCGTATATTGCGAACGAGGATTCGCGCAGGGGCGCCGACGAACCCGCGTCAACGCGAGAAGTCCAGTAAGCCTTATCGTTTAGAGAAAGGAGAACTCGTAACAAGGATTCTATAGTTGAACCTGCGAAAGGATCATTGTCGATGTCTGCCCCGGCAGACAACAACGAATTCGTGACCCGACGTACGAATGCCGGTCAGGCCGTCCATCGAGGCAGAGTGGGCGCCCCAAAAAACTCCTGCGCGGATTTTTGCGAATATGTAGGCAGGAAAAATTGATTTCCTGCGATGCACGTCACGGCCAAAAATTGCGAACGACGACCTTGTACGCTGTTCACGGACCCGTCGTCCAGCCGTATATTGCGAACGAGGATTCGCGCAGGGGCGCCGACGAACCCGCGTCAACGCGAGAAGTCCAGTAAGCCTTATCGTTTAGAGAAAGGAGAACTCGTAACAAGGATTCTATAGTTGAACCTGCGAAAGGATCATTGTCGATGTCTGCCCCGGCAGACAACAACGAATTCGTGACCCGACGTACGAATGCCGGTCAGGCCGTCCATCGAGGCAGAGTGGGCGCCCCAAAAAACTCCTGCGCGGATTTTTGCGAATATGTAGGCAGGAAAAATTGATTTCCTGCAATGCACGTCACGGCCAAAAATTGCGAACGACGACCTTGTACGCTGTTCACGGACCCGTCGTCCAGCCGTATATTGCGAACGAGGATTCGCGCAGGGGCGCCGACGAACCCGCGTCAACGCGAGAAGTCCAGTAAGCCTTATCGTTTAGAGAAAGGAGAACTCGTAACAAGGATTCTATAGTTGAACCTGCGAAAGGATCATTGTCGATGTCTGCCCCGGCAGACAACAACGAATTCGTGACCCGACGTACGAATGCCGGTCAGGCCGTCCATCGAGGCAGAGTGGGCGCCCCAAAAAACTCCTGCGCGGATTTTTGCGAATATGTAGGCAGGAAAAATTGATTTCCTGCAATGCACGTCACGGCCAAAAATTGCGAACGACGACCTTGTACGCTGTTCACGGACCCGTCGTCCAGCCGTATATTGCGAACGAGGATTCGCGCAGGGGCGCCGACGAACCCGCGTCAACGCGAGAAGTCCAGTAAGCCTTATCGTTTAGAGAAAGGAGAACTCGTAACAAGGATTCTATAGTTGAACCTGCGAAAGGATCATTGTCGATGTCTGCCCCGGCAGACAACAACGGATTCGTGACCCGACGTACGAATGCCGGTCAGGCCGTCCATCGAGGCAGAGTGGGCGCCCCAAAAAACTCCTGCGCGGATTTTCGCGAATATGTAGGCAGAAAAATTGATTTCCTGCGATGCACGTCACGGCCAAAAATCGCGAACGACGACCTTGTACGCTGTTCACGGACCCGTCGTCCAGCCGTATATTGCGAACGAGGATTCGCGCAGGGGCGCCGACGAACCCGCGTCAACGCGAGAAGTCCAGTAAGCCTTATCGTTTAGAGAAAGGAGAACTCGTAACAAGGATTCTATAGTTGAACCTGCGAAAGGATCATTGTCGATGTCTGCCCCGGCAGACAACAACAGATTCGTGACCCGACGTACGAATGCCGGTCAGGCCGTCCATCGAGGCAGAGTGGGCGCCCCAAAAAACTCCTGCGCGGATTTTTGCGAATATGTAGGCAGGAAAAATTGATTTCCTGCAATGCACGTCACGGCCAAAAATGCGAACGACGACCTTGTACGCTGTTCACGGACCCGTCGTCCAGCCGTATATTGCGAACGAGGATTCGCGCAGGGGCGCCGACGAACCCGCGTCAACGCGAGAAGTCCAGTAAGCCTTATCGTTTAGAGAAAGGAGAACTCGTAACAAGGATTCTATAGTTGAACCTGCGAAAGGATCATTGTCGATGTCTGCCCCGGCAGACAACAACGAATTCGTGACCCGACGTACGAATGCCGGTCAGGCCGTCCATCGAGGCAGAGTGGGCGCCCCAAAAAACTCCTGCGCGGATTTTTGCGAATATGTAGGCAGGAAAAATTGATTTCCTGCGATGCACGTCACGGCCAAAAATTGCGAACGACGACCTTGTACGCTGTTCACGGACCCGTCGTCCAGCCGTATATTGCGAACGAGGATTCGCGCAGGGGCGCCGACGAACCCGCGTCAACGCGAGAAGTCCAGTAAGCCTTATCGTTTAGAGAAAGGAGAACTCGTAACAAGGATTCTATAGTTGAACCTGCGAAAGGATCATTGTCGATGTCTGCCCCGGCAGACAACAACGAATTCGTGACCCGACGTACGAATGCCGGTCAGGCCGTCCATCGAGGCAGAGTGGGCGCCCCAAAAAACTCCTGCGCGGATTTTTGCGAATATGTAGGCAGGAAAAATTGATTTCCTGCAATGCACGTCACGGCCAAAAATTGCGAACGACGACCTTGTACGCTGTTCACGGACCCGTCGTCCAGCCGTATATTGCGAACGAGGATTCGCGCAGGGGCGCCGACGAACCCGCGTCAACGCGAGAAGTCCAGTAAGCCTTATCGTTTAGAGAAAGGAGAACTCGTAACAAGGATTCTATAGTTGAACCTGCGAAAGGATCATTGTCGATGTCTGCCCCGGCAGACAACAGCGAATTCGTGACCCGACGTACGAATGCCGGTCAGGCCGTCCATCGAGGCAGAGTGGGCGCCCCAAAAAACTCCTGCGCGGATTTTTGCGAATATGTAGGCAGGAAAAATTGATTTCCTGCAATGCACGTCACGGCCAAAAATTGCGAACGACGACCTTGTACGCTGTTCACGGACCCGTCGTCCAGCCGTATATTGCGAACGAGGATTCGCGCAGGGGCGCCGACGAACCCGCGTCAACGCGAGAAGTCCAGTAAGCCTTATCGTTTAGAGAAAGGAGAACTCGTAACAAGGATTCTATAGTTGAACCTGCGAAAGGATCATTGTCGATGTCTGCCCCGGCAGACAACAACGGATTCGTGACCCGACGTACGAATGCCGGTCAGGCCGTCCATCGAGGCAGAGTGGGCGCCCCAAAAAACTCCTGCGCGGATTTTCGCGAATATGTAGGCAGCAAAAATTGATTTCCTGCGATGCACGTCACGGCCAAAAATCGCGAACGACGACCTTGTACGCTGTTCACGGACCCGTCGTCCAGCCGTATATTGCGAACGAGGATTCGCGCAGGGGCGCCGACGAACCCGCGTCAACGCGAGAAGTCCAGTAAGCCTTATCGTTTAGAGAAAGGAGAACTCGTAACAAGGATTCTATAGTTGAACCTGCGAAAGGATCATTGTCGATGTCTGCCCCGGCAGACAACAAAGAATTCGTGACCCGACGTACGAATGCCGGTCAGGCCGTCCATCGAGGCAGAGTGGGCGCCCCAAAAAACTCCTGCGCGGATTTTTGCGAATATGTAGGCAGGAAAAATTGATTTCCTGCAATGCACGTCACGGCCAAAAATTGCGAACGACGACCTTGTACGCTGTTCACGGACCCGTCGTCCAGCCGTATATTGCGAACGAGGATTCGCGCAGGGGCGCCGACGAACCCGCGTCAACGCGAGAAGTCCAGTAAGCCTTATCGTTCTGAGAAAGGAGAACTCGTAAAGAGGATTCTATAGTTGAACCTGCGAAAGGATCATTGTCGATGTCTGCCCCGGCAGACAACAGCGAATTCGTGACCCGACGTACGAATGCCGGTCAGGCCGTCCATCGAGGCAGAGTGGGCGCCCCAAAAAACTCCTGCGCGGATTTTTGCGAATATGTAGGCAGGAAAAATTGATTTCCTGGAATGCACGTCACGGCCAAAAATTGCGAACGACGACCTTGTACGCTGTTCACGGACCCGTCGTCCAGCCGTATATTGCGAACGAGGATTCGCGCAGGGGCGCCGACGAACCCGCGTCAACGCGAGAAGTCCAGTAAGCCTTATCGTTTAGAGAAAGGAGAACTCGTAACAAGGATTCTATAGTTGAACCTGCGAAAGGATCATTGTCGATGTCTGCCCCGGCAGACAACAACGAATTCGTGACCCGACGTACGAATGCCGGTCAGGCCGTCCATCGAGGCAGAGTGGGCGCCCCAAAAAACTCCTGCGCGGATTTTTGCGAATATGTAGGCAGGAAAAATTGATTTCCTGCAATGCACGTCACGGCCAAAAATTGCGAACGACGACCTTGTACGCTGTTCACGGACCCGTCGTCCAGCCGTATATTGCGAACGAGGATTCGCGCAGGGGCGCCGACGAACCCGCGTCAACGCGAGAAGTCCAGTAAGCCTTATCGTTTAGAGAAAGGAGAACTCGTAACAAGGATTCTATAGTTGAACCTGCGAAAGGATCATTGTCGATGTCTGCCCCGGCAGACAACAACGAATTCGTGACCCGACGTACGAATGCCGGTCAGGCCGTCCATCGAGGCAGAGTGGGCGCCCCAAAAAACTCCTGCGCGGATTTTTGCGAATATGTAGGCAGGAAAAATTGATTTCCTGCAATGCACGTCACGGCCAAAAATTGCGAACGACGACCTTGTACGCTGTTCACGGACCCGTCGTCCAGCCGTATATTGCGAACGAGGATTCGCGCAGGGGCGCCGACGAACCCGCGTCAACGCGAGAAGTCCAGTAAGCCTTATCGTTTAGAGAAAGGAGAACTCGTAACAAGGATTCTATAGTTGAACCTGCAAAGGATCATTGTCGATGTCTGCCCCGGCAGACAACAGCGAATTCGTGACCCGACGTACGAATGCCGGTCAGGCCGTCCATCGAGGCAGAGTGGGCGCCCCAAAAAACTCCTGCGCGATTTTTGCGAATATGTAGGCAGGAAAAATTGATTTCCTGGATGCACGTCACGGCCAAAAATTGCGAACGACGACCTTGTACGCTGTTCACGGACCCGTCGTCCAGCCGTATATTGCGAACGAGGATTCGCGCAGGGGCGCCGACGAACCCGCGTCAACGCGAGAAGTCCAGTAAGCCTTATCGTTTTGAGAAGGAGAACTCGTAACAAGGATTCTATAGTTGAACCTGCGAAAGGATCATTGTCGATGTCTGCCCCGGCAGACAACAGGAATTCGTGACCCGACGTACGAATGCCGGTCAGGCCGTCCATCGAGGCAGAGTGGGCGCCCCAAAAAACTCCTGCGCGGATTTTTGCGAATATGTAGGCAGGAAAAATTGATTTCCTGCAATGCACGTCACGGCCAAAAATTGCGAACGACGACCTTGTACGCTGTTCACGGACCCGTCGTCCAGCCGTATATTGCGAACGAGGATTCGCGCAGGGGCGCCGACGAACCCGCGTCAACGCGAGAAGTCCAGTAAGCCTTATCGTTTAGAGAAAGGAGAACTCGTAACAAGGATTCTATAGTTGAACCTGCGAAAGGATCATTGTCGATGTCTGCCCCGGCAGACAACAAAGAATTCGTGACCCGACGTACGAATGCCGGTCAGGCCGTCCATCGAGGCAGAGTGGGCGCCCCAAAAAACTCCTGCGCGGATTTTTGCGAATATGTAGGCAGGAAAATTGATTTCCTGCAATGCACGTCACGGCCAAAAATTGCGAACGACGACCTTGTACGCTGTTCACGGACCCGTCGTCCAGCCGTATATTGCGAACGAGGATTCGCGCAGGGGCGCCGACGAACCCGCGTCAACGCGAGAAGTCCAGTAAGCCTTATCGTTTAGAGAAAGGAGAACTCGTAACAAGGATTCTATAGTTGAACCTGCGAAAGGATCATTGTCGATGTCTGCCCCGGCAGACAACAAAGAATTCGTGACCAGACGTACGAATGCCGGTCAGGCCGTCCATCGAGGCAGAGTGGGCGCCCCAAAAAACTCCTGCGCGGATTTTTACGAATATGTAGGCAGGAAAAATTGATTTCCTGCAATGCACGTCACGGCCAAAAATCGCGAACGACGACCTTGTACGCTGTTCACGGACCCGTCGTCCAGCCGTATATTGCGAACGAGGATTCGCGCAGGGGCGCCGACAAACCCGCGTCAACGCGAGAAGTCCAGTAAGCCTTATCGTTTAGCGAAAGGAGAACTCGTGCACGGATTTTTGCGAATATGTAGGCAGGAAAAATTGATTTCCTGCAATGCACGTCACGGCCAAAAATTGCGAACGACGACCTTGTACGCTGTTCACGGACCCGTCGTCCAGCCGTATATTGCGAACGAGGATTCGCGCAGGGGCGCCGACGAACCCGCGTCAACGCGAGAAGTCCAGTAAGCCTTATCGTTTAGAGAAAGGAGAACTCGTAACAAGGATTCTATAGTTGAACCTGCGAAAGGATCATTGTCGATGTCTGCCCCGGCAGACAACAGCGAATTCGTGACCCGACGTACGAATGCCGGTCAGGCCGTCCATCGAGGCAGAGTGGGCGCCCCAAAAAACTCCTGCGCGGATTTTTGCGAATATGTAGGCAGGAAAAATTGATTTCCTGCAATGCACGTCACGGCCAAAAATTGCGAACGACGACCTTGTACGCTGTTCACGGACCCGTCGTCCAGCCGTATATTGCGAACGAGGATTCGCGCAGGGGCGCCGACGAACCCGCGTCAACGCGAGAAGTCCAGTAAGCCTTATCGTTTAGAGAAGGAGAACTCGTAACAAGGATTCTATAGTTGAACCTGCAAAGGATCATTGTCGATGTCTGCCCCGGCAGACAACAAAGAATTCGTGACCAGACGTACGAATGCCGGTCAGGCCGTCCATCGAGGCAGAGTGGGCGCCCCAAAAAACTCCTGCGCGGATTTTTGCGAATATGTAGGCAGGAAAAATTGATTTCCTGCAATGCACGTCACGGCCAAAAATCGCGAACGACGACCTTGTACGCTGTTCACGGACCCGTCGTCCAGCCGTATATTGCGAACGAGGATTCGCGCAGGGGCGCCGACGAACCCGCGTCAACGCGAGAAGTCCAGTAAGCCTTATCGTTTAGAGAAAGGAGAACTCGTGCAAGGATTTTTGCGAATATGTAGGCAGGAAAAATTGATTTCCTGCAATGCACGTCACGGCCAAAAATTGCGAACGACGACCTTGTACGCTGTTCACGGACCGTCGTCCAGCCGTATATTGCGAACGAGGATTCGCGCAGGGGCGCCGACGAACCCGCGTCAACGCGAGAAGTCCAGTAAGCCTTATCGTTTAGAGAAAGGAGAACTCGTAACAAGGATTCTATAGTTGAACCTGCGAAAGGATCATTGTCGATGTCTGCCCCGGCAGACAACAGCGAATTCGTGACCCGACGTACGAATGCCGGTCAGGCCGTCCATCGAGGCAGAGTGGGCGCCCCAAAAAACTCCTGCGCGGATTTTTGCGAATATGTAGGCAGAAAAATTGATTTCCTGCAATGCACGTCACGGCCAAAAATTGCGAACGACGACCTTGTACGCTGTTCACGGACCCGTCGTCCAGCCGTATATTGCGAACGAGGATTCGCGCAGGGGCGCCGACGAACCCGCGTCAACGCGAGAAGTCCAGTAAGCCTTATCGTTTAGAGAAAGGAGAACTCGTAACAAGGATTCTATAGTTGAACCTGCGAAAGGATCATTGTCGATGTCTGCCCCGGCAGACAACAACGAATTCGTGACCCGACGTACGAATGCCGGTCAGGCCGTCCATCGAGGCAGAGTGGGCGCCCAAAAAAACTCCTGCGCGGATTTTTGCGAATATGTAGGCAGGAAAAATTGATTTCCTGCAATGCACGTCACGGCCAAAAATTGCGAACGACGACCTTGTACGCTGTTCACGGACCCGTCGTCCAGCCGTATATTGCGAACGAGGATTCGCGCAGGGGCGCCGACGAACCCGCGTCAACGCGAGAAGTCCAGTAAGCCTTATCGTTTAGAGAAAGGAGAACTCGTAACAAGGATTCTATAGTTGAACCTGCGAAAGGATCATTGTCGATGTCTGCCCCGGCAGACAACAACGAATTCGTGACCCGACGTACGAATGCCGGTCAGGCCGTCCATCGAGGCAGAGTGGGCGCCCCAAAAAACTCCTGCGCGGATTTTTGCGAATATGTAGGCAGGAAAATTGATTTCCTGCGATGCACGTCACGGCCAAAAATTGCGAACGACGACCTTGTACGCTGTTCACGGACCCGTCGTCCAGCCGTATATTGCGAACGAGGATTCGCGCAGGGGCGCCGACGAACCCGCGTCAACGCGAGAAGTCCAGTAAGCCTTATCGTTTAGAGAAAGGAGAACTCGTAACAAGGATTCTATAGTTGAACCTGCGAAAGGATCATTGTCGATGTCTGCCCCGGCAGACAACAACGAATTCGTGACCCGACGTACGAATGCCGGTCAGGCCGTCCATCGAGGCAGAGTGGGCGCCCAAAAAACTCCTGCGCGGATTTTTGCGAATATGTAGGCAGGAAAAATTGATTTCCTGCGATGCACGTCACGGCCAAAATTGCGAACGACGACCTTGTACGCTGTTCACGGACCCGTCGTCCAGCCGTATATTGCGAACGAGGATTCGCGCAGGGGCGCCGACGAACCCGCGTCAACGCGAGAAGTCCAGTAAGCCTTATCGTTTAGAGAAAGGAGAACTCGTAACAAGGATTCTATAGTTGAACCTGCGAAAGGATCATTGTCGATGTCTGCCCCGGCAGACAACAACGGATTCGTGACCCGACGTACGAATGCCGGTCAGGCCGTCCATCGAGGCAGAGTGGGCGCCCCAAAAAACTCCTGCGCGGATTTTTGCGAATATGTAGGCAGGAAAAATTGATTTCCTGCGATGCACGTCACGGCCAAAAATTGCGAACGACGACCTTGTACGCTGTTCACGGACCCGTCGTCCAGCCGTATATTGCGAACGAGGATTCGCGCAGGGGCGCCGACGAACCCGCGTCAACGCGAGAAGTCCAGTAAGCCTTATCGTTTAGAGAAAGGAGAACTCGTAACAAGGATTCTATAGTTGAACCTGCGAAAGGATCATTGTCGATGTCTGCCCCGGCAGACAACAACGGATTCGTGACCCGACGTACGAATGCCGGTCAGGCCGTCCATCGAGGCAGAGTGGGCGCCCCAAAAAACTCCTGCGCGGATTTTGCGAATATGTAGGCAGGAAAAATTGATTTCCTGCAATGCACGTCACGGCCAAAAATTGCGAACGACGACCTTGTACGCTGTTCACGGACCCGTCGTCCAGCCGTATATTGCGAACGAGGATTCGCGCAGGGGCGACGAACCCGCGTCAACGCGAGAAGTCCAGTAAGCCTTATCGTTTAGAGAAAGGAGAACTCGTAACAAGGATTCTATAGTTGAACCTGCGAAAGGATTTTCGATGTCTGCCCCGGCAGACAACAGCGAATTCGTGACCCGACGTACGAATGCCGGTCAGGCCGTCCATCGAGGCAGAGTGGGCGCCCCAAAAAACTCCTGCGCGGATTTTTGCGAATATGTAGGCAGGAAAAATTGATTTCCTGCAATGCACGTCACGGCCAAAAATTGCGAACGACGACCTTGTACGCTGTTCACGGACCCGTCGTCCAGCCGTATATTGCGAACGAGGATTCGCGCAGGGGCGCCGACGAACCCGCGTCAACGCGAGAAGTCCAGTAAGCCTTATCGTTTAGAGAAAGGAGAACTCGTAACAAGGATTCTATAGTTGAACCTGCGAAAGGATCATTGTCGATGTCTGCCCCGGCAGACAACAACGGATTCGTGACCCGACGTACGAATGCCGGTCAGGCCGTCCATCGAGGCAGAGTGGGCGCCCAAAAAACTCCTGCGCGGATTTTCGCGAATATGTAGGCAGCAAAAATTGATTTCCTGCGATGCACGTCACGGCCAAAAATCGCGAACGACGACCTTGTACGCTGTTCACGGACCCGTCGTCCAGCCGTATATTGCGAACGAGGATTCGCGCAGGGGCGCCGACGAACCCGCGTCAACGCGAGAAGTCCAGTAAGCCTTATCGTTTAGAGAAAGGAGAACTCGTAACAAGGATTCTATAGTTGAACCTGCGAAAGGATCATTGTCGATGTCTGCCCCGGCAGACAACAACGATTCGTGACCCGACGTACGAATGCCGGTCAGGCCGTCCATCGAGGCAGAGTGGGCGCCCAAAAAAACTCCTGCGCGGATTTTCGCGAATATGTAGGCAGCAAAAATGGATTTCCTGCGATGCACGTCACGGCCAAAAATCGCGAACGACGACCTTGTACGCTGTTCACGGACCCGTCGTCCAGCCGTATATTGCGAACGAGGATTCACCTTGTACGCTGTTCACGGACCCGTCGTCCAGCCGTATATTGCGAACGAGGATTCGCGCAGGGCGCCGACGAACCCGCGTCAACGCGAGAAGTCCAGTAAGCCTTATCGTTTAGAGAAAGAGAACTCGTAACAAGGATTCTATAGTTGAACCTGCGAAAGGATCATTGTCGATGTCTGCCCCGGCAGACAACAACGGATTCGTGACCCGACGTACGAATGCCGGTCAGGCCGTCCATCGAGGCAGAGTGGGCGCCCCAAAAACTCCTGCGCTGATTTTCGCGAATATGTAGGCAGGAAAATTGATTTCCTGCGATGCACGTCACGGCCAAAAATTGCGAACGACGACCTTGTACGCTGTTCACGGACCCGTCGTCCAGCGTATATTGCGAACGAGGATTCGCGCAGGGCGCCGACGAACCCGCGTCAACGCGAGAAGTCCAGTAAGCCTTATCGTTTAGAGAAAGGAGAACTCGTAACAAGGATTCTATAGTTGAACCTGCGAAAGGATCATTGTCGATGTCTGCCCCGGCAGACAACAACGAATTCGTGACCCGACGTACGAATGCCGGTCAGGCCGTCCATCGAGGCAGAGTGGGCGCCCCAAAAAATCCTCTGCGCGGATTTTGCGAATATGTAGGCAGGAAAATTGATTTCCTGCATGCACGTCACGGCCAAAAATTGCGAACGACGACCTTGTACGCTGTTCACGGGACCCGTCGTCCAGCCGTATATTGCGAACGAGGATTCGCGCAGGGGCGCCGACGAACCCGCGTCAACGCGAGAAGTCCATAAGCCTTATCGTTTAGAGAAAGGAGAACTCGTAACAAGGATTCTATAGTTGAACCTGCGAAAGATCATTGTCGATGTCTGCCCCGGCAGACAACAACGAATTCGTGACCCGACGTACGAATGCCCGTCAGGCCGTCCATCGAGGCAGAGTGGGCGCCCCAAAAAACTCCTGCGCGGATTTTCGCGAATATGTAGGCAGCAAAAATGATTTCCTGCAATGCACGTCACGGCCAAAAATCGCGAACGACGACCTTGTACGCTGTTCACGGACCCGTCGTCCAGCCGTATATTGCGAACGAGGATTCGCGCAGGGCGCCGACGAACCCGCGTCAACGCGAGAAGTCCAGTAAGCCTTATCGTTTAGAGAAAGGAGACTCGTAACAAGGATTCTATAGTTGAACCTGCGAAAGGATCATTGTCGATGTCTGCCCCGGCAGACAACAACGGATTCGTGACCCGACGTACGAATGCCGGTCAGGCCGTCCATCGAGGCAGAGTGGGCGCCCAAAAAACTCCTGCGCGGATTTTTTGAATATGTAGGCAGCAAAAATTGATTTCCTGCAATGCACGTCACGGCCAAAATTGCGAACGACGACCTTGTACGCTGTTCACGGACCCGTCGTCCAGCCGTATATTGCGAACGAGGATTCGCGCAGGGCGCCGACGAACCCGCGTCAACGCGAGAAGTCCAGTAAGCCTTATCGTTTAGAGAAAGGAGAACTCGTAACAAGGATTCTATAGTTGAACCTGCGAAAGGATCATTGTCGATGTCTGCCCCGGCAGACAACAACGAATTCGTGACCCGACGTACGAATGCCGGTCAGGCCGTCCATCGAGGCAGAGTGGGCGCCCCAAAAAACTCCTGCGCGGATTTTCGCGAATATGTAGGCAGCAAAAATTGATTTCCTGCGATGCACGTCACGGCCAAAAATCGCGAACGACGACCTTGTACGCTGTTCACGGACCCGTCGTCCAGCCGTATATTGCGAACGAGGATTCGCGCAGGGGCGCCGACGAACCCGCGTCAACGCGAGAAGTCCAGTAAGCCTTATCGTTTAGAGAAAGGAGAACTCGTAACAAGGATTCTATAGTTGAACCTGCGAAAGGATCATTGTCGATGTCTGCCCCGGCAGACAACACGAATTCGTGACCCGACGTACGAATGCCGGTCAGGCCGTCCATCGAGGCAGAGTGGGCGCCCAAAAAACTCCTGCGCGGATTTTCGCGAATATGTAGGCAGCAAAAAGGATTTCCTGCGATGCACGTCACGGCCAAAATCGCGAACGACGACCTTGTACGCTGTTCACGGACCCGTCGTCCAGCCGTATATTGCGAACGAGGATTCGCGCAGGGGCGCCGACGAACCCGCGTCAACGCGAGAAGTCCAGTAAGCCTTATCGTTTAGAGAAAGGAGAACTCGTAACAAGGATTCTATAGTTGAACCTGCGAAAGGATCATTGTCGATGTCTGCCCCGGCAGACAACAACGATTCGTGACCCGACGTACGAATGCCGGTCAGGCCGTCCATCGAGGCAGAGTGGGCGCCCAAAAAACTCCTGCGCGGATTTTCGCGAATATGTAGGCAGCAAAAATTGATTTCCTGCGATGCACGTCACGGCCAAAAATCGCGAACGACGACCTTGTACGCTGTTCACGGACCCGTCGTCCAGCCGTATATTGCGAACGAGGATTCGCGCAGGGGCGCCGACGAACCCGCGTCAACGCGAGAAGTCCAGTAAGCCTTATCGTTTAGAGAAAGGAGAACTCGTAACAAGGATTCTATAGTTGAACCTGCGAAAGGATCATTGTCGATGTCTGCCCCGGCAGACAACACGGATTCGTGACCCGACGTACGAATGCCGGTCAGGCCGTCCATCGAGGCAGAGTGGGCGCCCAAAAAACTCCTGCGCGGATTTTCGCGAATATGTAGGCAGCAAAATTGATTTCCTGCGATGCACGTCACGGCCAAAAATTGCGAACGACGACCTTGTACGCTGTTCACGGACCCGTCGTCCAGCCGTATATTGCGAACGAGGATTCGCGCAGGGGCGCCGACGAACCCGCGTCAACGCGAGAAGTCCAGTAAGCCTTATCGTTTAGAGAAAGGAGAACTCGTAACAAGGATTCTATAGTTGAACCTGCGAAAGGATCATTGTCGATGTCTGCCCCGGCAGACAACAACGAATTCGTGACCCGACGTACGAATGCCGGTCAGGCCGTCCATCGAGGCAGAGTGGGCGCCCAAAAAACTCCTGCGCGGATTTTCGCGAATATGTAGGCAGCAAAAATGGATTTCCTGCGATGCACGTCACGGCCAAAAATCGCGAACGACGACCTTGTACGCTGTTCACGGACCCGTCGTCCAGCCGTATATTGCGAACGAGGATTCGCGCAGGGGCGCCGACGAACCCGCGTCAACGCGAGAAGTCCAGTAAGCCTTATCGTTTAGAGAAAGGAGAACTCGTAACAAGGATTCTATAGTTGAACCTGCGAAAGGATCATTGTCGATGTCTGCCCCGGCAGACAACAACGATTCGTGACCCGACGTACGAATGCCGGTCAGGCGTCCATCGAGGCAGAGTGGGCGCCCCAAAAAACTCCTGCGCGGATTTTCGCGAATATGTAGGCAGAAAAATTGATTTCCTGCGATGCACGTCACGGCCAAAAATCGCGAACGACGACCTTGTACGCTGTTCACGGACCCGTCGTCCAGCCGTATATTGCGAACGAGGATTCGCGCAGGGGCGCCGACGAACCCGCGTCAACGCGAGAAGTCCAGTAAGCCTTATCGTTTAGAGAAAGGAGAACTCGTAACAAGGATTCTATAGTTGAACCTGCGAAAGGATCATTGTCGATGTCTGCCCCGGCAGACAACAACGGATTCGTGACCCGACGTACGAATGCCGGTCAGGCCGTCCATCGAGGCAGAGTGGGCGCCCCAAAAAACTCCTGCGCGGATTTTGCGAATATGTAGGCAGAAAAATTGATTTCCTGCGATGCACGTCACGGCCAAAATTGCGAACGACGACCTTGTACGCTGTTCACGGACCCGTCGTCCAGCCGTATATTGCGAACGAGGATTCGCGCAGGGGCGCCGACGAACCCGCGTCAACGCGAGAAGTCCAGTAAGCCTTATCGTTTAGAGAAAGGAGAACTCGTAACAAGGATTCTATAGTTGAACCTGCGAAAGGATCATTGTCGATGTCTGCCCCGGCAGACAACAACGAATTCGTGACCCGACGTACGAATGCCGGTCAGGCCGTCCATCGAGGCAGAGTGGGCGCCCCAAAAAAACTCCTGCGCGGATTTTGCGAATATGTAGGCAGGAAAAATTGATTTCCTGCAATGCACGTCACGGCCAAAAATCGCGAACGACGACCTTGTACGCTGTTCACGGACCCGTCGTCCAGCCGTATATTGCGAACGAGGATTCGCGCAGGGGCGCCGACGAACCCGCGTCAACGCGAGAAGTCCAGTAAGCCTTATCGTTTAGAGAAAGGAGAACTCGTAACAAGGATTCTATAGTTGAACCTGCGAAAGGATCATTGTCGATGTCTGCCCCGGCAGACAACAACGGATTCGTGACCCGACGTACGAATGCCGGTCAGGCCGTCCATCGAGGCAGAGTGGGCGCCCCAAAAAACTCCTGCGCGGATTTTCGCGAATATGTAGGCAGCAAAAATTGATTTCCTGCGATGCACGTCACGGCCAAAAATCGCGAACGACGACCTTGTACGCTGTTCACGGACCCGTCGTCCAGCCGTATATTGCGAACGAGGATTCGCGCAGGGGCGCCGACGAACCCGCGTCAACGCGAGAAGTCCAGTAAGCCTTATCGTTTAGAGAAAGGAGAACTCGTAACAAGGATTCTATAGTTGAACCTGCGAAAGGATCATTGTCGATGTCTGCCCCGGCAGACAACAACGAATTCGTGACCCGACGTACGAATGCCGGTCAGGCCGTCCATCGAGGCAGAGTGGGCGCCCCAAAAAACTCCTGCGCGGATTTTGCGAATATGTAGGCAGGAAAATTGATTTCCTGCGATGCACGTCACGGCCAAAAATTGCGAACGACGACCTTGTACGCTGTTCACGGACCCGTCGTCCAGCCGTATATTGCGAACGAGGATTCGCGCAGGGGCGCCGACGAACCCGCGTCAACGCGAGAAGTCCAGTAAGCCTTATCGTTTAGAGAAAGGAGAACTCGTAACAAGGATTCTATAGTTGAACCTGCGAAAGGATCATTGTCGATGTCTGCCCCGGCAGACAACAACGGATTCGTGACCCGACGTACGAATGCCGGTCAGGCCGTCCATCGAGGCAGAGTGGGCGCCCCAAAAAACTCCTGCGCGGATTTTCGCGAATATGTAGGCAGCAAAAATTGATTTCCTGCGATGCACGTCACGGCCAAAAATCGCGAACGACGACCTTGTACGCTGTTCACGGACCCGTCGTCCAGCCGTATATTGCGAACGAGGATTCGCGCAGGGGCGCCGACGAACCCGCGTCAACGCGAGAAGTCCAGTAAGCCTTATCGTTTAGAGAAAGGAGAACTCGTAACAAGGATTCTATAGTTGAACCTGCGAAAGGATCATTGTCGATGTCTGCCCCGGCAGACAACAACGATTCGTGACCCGACGTACGAATGCCGGTCAGGCCGTCCATCGAGGCAGAGTGGGCGCCCCAAAAAACTCCTGCGCGGATTTTCGCGAATATGTAGGCAGAAAAATTGATTTCCTGCGATGCACGTCACGGCCAAAAATCGCGAACGACGACCTTGTACGCTGTTCACGGACCCGTCGTCCAGCCGTATATTGCGAACGAGGATTCGCGCAGGGGCGCCGACGAACCCGCGTCAACGCGAGAAGTCCAGTAAGCCTTATCGTTTAGAGAAAGGAGAACTCGTAACAAGGATTCTATAGTTGAACCTGCGAAAGGATCATTGTCGATGTCTGCCCCGGCAGACAACAACGGATTCGTGACCCGACGTACGAATGCCGGTCAGGCCGTCCATCGAGGCAGAGTGGGCGCCCCAAAAAACTCCTGCGCGGATTTTCGCGAATATGTAGGCAGCAAAAATTGATTTCCTGCGATGCACGTCACGGCCAAAAATCGCGAACGACGACCTTGTACGCTGTTCACGGACCCGTCGTCCAGCCGTATATTGCGAACGAGGATTCGCGCAGGGGCGCCGACGAACCCGCGTCAACGCGAGAAGTCCAGTAAGCCTTATCGTTTAGAGAAAGGAGAACTCGTAACAAGGATTCTATAGTTGAACCTGCGAAAGGATCATTGTCGATGTCTGCCCCGGCAGACAACAACGATTCGTGACCCGACGTACGAATGCCGGTCAGGCCGTCCATCGAGGCAGAGTGGGCGCCCCAAAAAACTCCTGCGCGGATTTTTGCGAATATGTAGGCAGCAAAAATTGATTTCCTGCGATGCACGTCACGGCCAAAATTGCGAACGACGACCTTGTACGCTGTTCACGGACCCGTCGTCCAGCCGTATATTGCGAACGAGGATTCGCGCAGGGGCGCCGACGAACCCGCGTCAACGCGAGAAGTCCAGTAAGCCTTATCGTTTAGAGAAAGGAGAACTCGTAACAAGGATTCTATAGTTGAACCTGCGAAAGGATCATTGTCGATGTCTGCCCCGGCAGACAACAACGATTCGTGACCCGACGTACGAATGCCGGTCAGGCCGTCCATCGAGGCAGAGTGGGCGCCCCAAAAAACTCCTGCGCGGATTTTCGCGAATATGTAGGCAGCAAAAATTGATTTCCTGCGATGCACGTCACGGCCAAAAATCGCGAACGACGACCTTGTACGCTGTTCACGGACCCGTCGTCCAGCCGTATATTGCGAACGAGGATTCGCGCAGGGGCGCCGACGAACCCGCGTCAACGCGAGAAGTCCAGTAAGCCTTATCGTTTAGAGAAAGGAGAACTCGTAACAAGGATTCTATAGTTGAACCTGCGAAAGGATCATTGTCGATGTCTGCCCCGGCAGACAACAACGATTCGTGACCCGACGTACGAATGCCGGTCAGGCCGTCCATCGAGGCAGAGTGGGCGCCCCAAAAAACTCCTGCGCGGATTTTTGCGAATATGTAGGCAGCAAAAATTGATTTCCTGCGATGCACGTCACGGCCAAAAATTGCGAACGACGACCTTGTACGCTGTTCACGGACCCGTCGTCCAGCCGTATATTGCGAACGAGGATTCGCGCAGGGGCGCCGACGAACCCGCGTCAACGCGAGAAGTCCAGTAAGCCTTATCGTTTAGAGAAAGGAGAACTCGTAACAAGGATTCTATAGTTGAACCTGCGAAAGGATCATTGTCGATGTCTGCCCCGGCAGACAACAACGGATTCGTGACCCGACGTACGAATGCCGGTCAGGCCGTCCATCGAGGCAGAGTGGGCGCCCCAAAAAACTCCTGCGCGGATTTTCGCGAATATGTAGGCAGCAAAAATGATTTCCTGCGATGCACGTCACGGCCAAAAATCGCGAACGACGACCTTGTACGCTGTTCACGGACCCGTCGTCCAGCCGTATATTGCGAACGAGGATTCGCGCAGGGGCGCCGACGAACCCGCGTCAACGCGAGAAGTCCAGTAAGCCTTATCGTTTAGAGAAAGGAGAACTCGTAACAAGGATTCTATAGTTGAACCTGCGAAAGGATCATTGTCGATGTCTGCCCCGGCAGACAACAACGAATTCGTGACCCGACGTACGAATGCCGGTCAGGCCGTCCATCGAGGCAGAGTGGGCGCCCCAAAAAACTCCTGCGCGGATTTTCGCGAATATGTAGGCAGCAAAAATGATTTCCTGCGATGCACGTCACGGCCAAAAATCGCGAACGACGACCTTGTACGCTGTTCACGGACCCGTCGTCCAGCCGTATATTGCGAACGAGGATTCGCGCAGGGGCGCCGACGAACCCGCGTCAACGCGAGAAGTCCAGTAAGCCTTATCGTTTAGAGAAAGGAGAACTCGTAACAAGGATTCTATAGTTGAACCTGCGAAAGGATCATTGTCGATGTCTGCCCCGGCAGACAACAACGAATTCGTGACCCGACGTACGAATGCCGGTCAGGCCGTCCATCGAGGCAGAGTGGGCGCCCCAAAAAACTCCTGCGCGGATTTTCGCGAATATGTAGGCAGCAAAAATTGATTTCCTGCGATGCACGTCACGGCCAAAAATCGCGAACGACGACCTTGTACGCTGTTCACGGACCCGTCGTCCAGCCGTATATTGCGAACGAGGATTCGCGCAGGGGCGCCGACGAACCCGCGTCAACGCGAGAAGTCCAGTAAGCCTTATCGTTTAGAGAAAGGAGAACTCGTAACAAGGATTCTATAGTTGAACCTGCGAAAGGATCATTGTCGATGTCTGCCCCGGCAGACAACAACGATTCGTGACCCGACGTACGAATGCCGGTCAGGCCGTCCATCGAGGCAGAGTGGGCGCCCCAAAAAACTCCTGCGCGGATTTTCGCGAATATGTAGGCAGCAAAAATTGATTTCCTGCGATGCACGTCACGGCCAAAAATCGCGAACGACGACCTTGTACGCTGTTCACGGACCCGTCGTCCAGCCGTATATTGCGAACGAGGATTCGCGCAGGGGCGCCGACGAACCCGCGTCAACGCGAGAAGTCCAGTAAGCCTTATCGTTTAGAGAAAGGAGAACTCGTAACAAGGATTCTATAGTTGAACCTGCGAAAGGATCATTGTCGATGTCTGCCCCGGCAGACAACAACGAATTCGTGACCCGACGTACGAATGCCGGTCAGGCCGTCCATCGAGGCAGAGTGGGCGCCCAAAAAACTCCTGCGCGGATTTTCGCGAATATGTAGGCAGCAAAAATTGATTTCCTGCGATGCACGTCACGGCCAAAAATCGCGAACGACGACCTTGTACGCTGTTCACGGACCCGTCGTCCAGCCGTATATTGCGAACGAGGATTCGCGCAGGGGCGCCGACGAACCCGCGTCAACGCGAGAAGTCCAGTAAGCCTTATCGTTTAGAGAAAGGAGAACTCGTAACAAGGATTCTATAGTTGAACCTGCGAAAGGATCATTGTCGATGTCTGCCCCGGCAGACAACAACGGATTCGTGACCCGACGTACGAATGCCGGTCAGGCCGTCCATCGAGGCAGAGTGGGCGCCCCAAAAAACTCCTGCGCGGATTTTTGCGAATATGTAGGCAGCAAAAATTGATTTCCTGCGATGCACGTCACGGCCAAAAATCGCGAACGACGACCTTGTACGCTGTTCACGGACCCGTCGTCCAGCCGTATATTGCGAACGAGGATTCGCGCAGGGGCGCCGACGAACCCGCGTCAACGCGAGAAGTCCAGTAAGCCTTATCGTTTAGAGAAAGGAGAACTCGTAACAAGGATTCTATAGTTGAACCTGCGAAAGGATCATTGTCGATGTCTGCCCCGGCAGACAACAACGAATTCGTGACCCGACGTACGAATGCCGGTCAGGCCGTCCATCGAGGCAGAGTGGGCGCCCCAAAAAACTCCTGCGCGGATTTTTGCGAATATGTAGGCAGCAAAAATTGATTTCCTGCGATGCACGTCACGGCCAAAAATCGCGAACGACGACCTTGTACGCTGTTCACGGACCCGTCGTCCAGCCGTATATTGCGAACGAGGATTCGCGCAGGGGCGCCGACGAACCCGCGTCAACGCGAGAAGTCCAGTAAGCCTTATCGTTTAGAGAAAGGAGAACTCGTAACAAGGATTCTATAGTTGAACCTGCGAAAGGATCATTGTCGATGTCTGCCCCGGCAGACAACAGCGAATTCGTGACCCGACGTACGAATGCCGGTCAGGCCGTCCATCGAGGCAGAGTGGGCGCCCCAAAAAACTCCTGCGCGGATTTTTGCGAATATGTAGGCAGCAAAAATGATTTCCTGCGATGCACGTCACGGCCAAAAATCGCGAACGACGACCTTGTACGCTGTTCACGGACCCGTCGTCCAGCCGTATATTGCGAACGAGGATTCGCGCAGGGGCGCCGACGAACCCGCGTCAACGCGAGAAGTCCAGTAAGCCTTATCGTTTAGAGAAAGGAGAACTCGTAACAAGGATTCTATAGTTGAACCTGCGAAAGGATCATTGTCGATGTCTGCCCCGGCAGACAACAACGGATTCGTGACCCGACGTACGAATGCCGGTCAGGCCGTCCATCGAGGCAGAGTGGGCGCCCCAAAAAACTCCTGCGCGGATTTTCGCGAATATGTAGGCAGCAAAAATGATTTCCTGCGATGCACGTCACGGCCAAAAATCGCGAACGACGACCTTGTACGCTGTTCACGGACCCGTCGTCCAGCCGTATATTGCGAACGAGGATTCGCGCAGGGGCGCCGACGAACCCGCGTCAACGCGAGAAGTCCAGTAAGCCTTATCGTTTAGAGAAAGGAGAACTCGTAACAAGGATTCTATAGTTGAACCTGCGAAAGGATCATTGTCGATGTCTGCCCCGGCAGACAACAACGAATTCGTGACCCGACGTACGAATGCCGGTCAGGCCGTCCATCGAGGCAGAGTGGGCGCCCCAAAAAACTCCTGCGCGGATTTTGCGAATATGTAGGCAGCAAAAATTGATTTCCTGCGATGCACGTCACGGCCAAAAATCGCGAACGACGACCTTGTACGCTGTTCACGGACCCGTCGTCCAGCCGTATATTGCGAACGAGGATTCGCGCAGGGGCGCCGACGAACCCGCGTCAACGCGAGAAGTCCAGTAAGCCTTATCGTTTAGAGAAAGGAGAACTCGTAACAAGGATTCTATAGTTGAACCTGCGAAAGGATCATTGTCGATGTCTGCCCCGGCAGACAACAACGGATTCGTGACCCGACGTACGAATGCCGGTCAGGCCGTCCATCGAGGCAGAGTGGGCGCCCCAAAAAACTCCTGCGCGGATTTTCGCGAATATGTAGGCAGCAAAAATGGATTTCCTGCGATGCACGTCACGGCCAAAAATCGCGAACGACGACCTTGTACGCTGTTCACGGACCCGTCGTCCAGCCGTATATTGCGAACGAGGATTCGCGCAGGGGCGCCGACGAACCCGCGTCAACGCGAGAAGTCCAGTAAGCCTTATCGTTTAGAGAAAGGAGAACTCGTAACAAGGATTCTATAGTTGAACCTGCGAAAGGATCATTGTCGATGTCTGCCCCGGCAGACAACAACGAATTCGTGACCCGACGTACGAATGCCGGTCAGGCCGTCCATCGAGGCAGAGTGGGCGCCCCAAAAAACTCCTGCGCGGATTTTGCGAATATGTAGGCAGCAAAATTGATTTCCTGCGATGCACGTCACGGCCAAAAATCGCGAACGACGACCTTGTACGCTGTTCACGGACCCGTCGTCCAGCCGTATATTGCGAACGAGGATTCGCGCAGGGGCGCCGACGAACCCGCGTCAACGCGAGAAGTCCAGTAAGCCTTATCGTTTAGAGAAAGGAGAACTCGTAACAAGGATTCTATAGTTGAACCTGCGAAAGGATCATTGTCGATGTCTGCCCCGGCAGACAACAACGGATTCGTGACCCGACGTACGAATGCCGGTCAGGCCGTCCATCGAGGCAGAGTGGGCGCCCCAAAAAACTCCTGCGCGGATTTTCGCGAATATGTAGGCAGCAAAAATTGATTTCCTGCGATGCACGTCACGGCCAAAAATCGCGAACGACGACCTTGTACGCTGTTCACGGACCCGTCGTCCAGCCGTATATTGCGAACGAGGATTCGCGCAGGGGCGCCGACGAACCCGCGTCAACGCGAGAAGTCCAGTAAGCCTTATCGTTTAGAGAAAGGAGAACTCGTAACAAGGATTCTATAGTTGAACCTGCGAAAGGATCATTGTCGATGTCTGCCCCGGCAGACAACAACGAATTCGTGACCCGACGTACGAATGCCGGTCAGGCCGTCCATCGAGGCAGAGTGGGCGCCCAAAAAAACTCCTGCGCGGATTTTTGCGAATATGTAGGCAGCAAAAATTGATTTCCTGCGATGCACGTCACGGCCAAAAATCGCGAACGACGACCTTGTACGCTGTTCACGGACCCGTCGTCCAGCCGTATATTGCGAACGAGGATTCGCGCAGGGGCGCCGACGAACCCGCGTCAACGCGAGAAGTCCAGTAAGCCTTATCGTTTAGAGAAAGGAGAACTCGTAACAAGGATTCTATAGTTGAACCTGCGAAAGGATCATTGTCGATGTCTGCCCCGGCAGACAACAACGAATTCGTGACCCGACGTACGAATGCCGGTCAGGCCGTCCATCGAGGCAGAGTGGGCGCCCAAAAAACTCCTGCGCGGATTTTTGCGAATATGTAGGCAGCAAAAATTGATTTCCTGCGATGCACGTCACGGCCAAAAATCGCGAACGACGACCTTGTACGCTGTTCACGGACCCGTCGTCCAGCCGTATATTGCGAACGAGGATTCGCGCAGGGGCGCCGACGAACCCGCGTCAACGCGAGAAGTCCAGTAAGCCTTATCGTTTAGAGAAAGGAGAACTCGTAACAAGGATTCTATAGTTGAACCTGCGAAAGGATCATTGTCGATGTCTGCCCCGGCAGACAACAACGGATTCGTGACCCGACGTACGAATGCCGGTCAGGCCGTCCATCGAGGCAGAGTGGGCGCCCCAAAAAACTCCTGCGCGGATTTTCGCGAATATGTAGGCAGCAAAAATGGATTTCCTGCGATGCACGTCACGGCCAAAAATCGCGAACGACGACCTTGTACGCTGTTCACGGACCCGTCGTCCAGCCGTATATTGCGAACGAGGATTCGCGCAGGGGCGCCGACGAACCCGCGTCAACGCGAGAAGTCCAGTAAGCCTTATCGTTTAGAGAAAGGAGAACTCGTAACAAGGATTCTATAGTTGAACCTGCGAAAGGATCATTGTCGATGTCTGCCCCGGCAGACAACAGCGAATTCGTGACCCGACGTACGAATGCCGGTCAGGCCGTCCATCGAGGCAGAGTGGGCGCCCCAAAAAACTCCTGCGCGGATTTTTGCGAATATGTAGGCAGCAAAAATGGATTTCCTGCGATGCACGTCACGGCCAAAAATCGCGAACGACGACCTTGTACGCTGTTCACGGACCCGTCGTCCAGCCGTATATTGCGAACGAGGATTCGCGCAGGGGCGCCGACGAACCCGCGTCAACGCGAGAAGTCCAGTAAGCCTTATCGTTTAGAGAAAGGAGAACTCGTAACAAGGATTCTATAGTTGAACCTGCGAAAGGATCATTGTCGATGTCTGCCCCGGCAGACAACAACGATTCGTGACCCGACGTACGAATGCCGGTCAGGCCGTCCATCGAGGCAGAGTGGGCGCCCCAAAAAACTCCTGCGCGGATTTTCGCGAATATGTAGGCAGCAAAAATTGATTTCCTGCGATGCACGTCACGGCCAAAAATCGCGAACGACGACCTTGTACGCTGTTCACGGACCCGTCGTCCAGCCGTATATTGCGAACGAGGATTCGCGCAGGGGCGCCGACGAACCCGCGTCAACGCGAGAAGTCCAGTAAGCCTTATCGTTTAGAGAAAGGAGAACTCGTAACAAGGATTCTATAGTTGAACCTGCGAAAGGATCATTGTCGATGTCTGCCCCGGCAGACAACAGCGATTCGTGACCCGACGTACGAATGCCGGTCAGGCCGTCCATCGAGGCAGAGTGGGCGCCCCAAAAAACTCCTGCGCGGATTTTCGAATATGTAGGCAGCAAAAATGGATTTCCTGCGATGCACGTCACGGCCAAAAATCGCGAACGACGACCTTGTACGCTGTTCACGGACCCGTCGTCCAGCCGTATATTGCGAACGAGGATTCGCGCAGGGGCGCCGACGAACCCGCGTCAACGCGAGAAGTCCAGTAAGCCTTATCGTTTAGAGAAAGGAGAACTCGTAACAAGGATTCTATAGTTGAACCTGCGAAAGGATCATTGTCGATGTCTGCCCCGGCAGACAACAACGGATTCGTGACCCGACGTACGAATGCCGGTCAGGCCGTCCATCGAGGCAGAGTGGGCGCCCCAAAAAACTCCTGCGCGGATTTTCGCGAATATGTAGGCAGCAAAAATGGATTTCCTGCGATGCACGTCACGGCCAAAAATCGCGAACGACGACCTTGTACGCTGTTCACGGACCCGTCGTCCAGCCGTATATTGCGAACGAGGATTCGCGCAGGGGCGCCGACGAACCCGCGTCAACGCGAGAAGTCCAGTAAGCCTTATCGTTTAGAGAAAGGAGAACTCGTAACAAGGATTCTATAGTTGAACCTGCGAAAGGATCATTGTCGATGTCTGCCCCGGCAGACAACAGCGGATTCGTGACCCGACGTACGAATGCCGGTCAGGCCGTCCATCGAGGCAGAGTGGGCGCCCCAAAAAACTCCTGCGCGGATTTTCGCGAATATGTAGGCAGCAAAAATGGATTTCCTGCGATGCACGTCACGGCCAAAAATCGCGAACGACGACCTTGTACGCTGTTCACGGACCCGTCGTCCAGCCGTATATTGCGAACGAGGATTCGCGCAGGGGCGCCGACGAACCCGCGTCAACGCGAGAAGTCCAGTAAGCCTTATCGTTTAGAGAAAGGAGAACTCGTAACAAGGATTCTATAGTTGAACCTGCGAAAGGATCATTGTCGATGTCTGCCCCGGCAGACAACAACGGATTCGTGACCCGACGTACGAATGCCGGTCAGGCCGTCCATCGAGGCAGAGTGGGCGCCCAAAAAACTCCTGCGCGGATTTTCGCGAATATGTAGGCAGCAAAAATTGATTTCCTGCGATGCACGTCACGGCCAAAAATCGCGAACGACGACCTTGTACGCTGTTCACGGACCCGTCGTCCAGCCGTATATTGCGAACGAGGATTCGCGCAGGGGCGCCGACGAACCCGCGTCAACGCGAGAAGTCCAGTAAGCCTTATCGTTTAGAGAAAGGAGAACTCGTAACAAGGATTCTATAGTTGAACCTGCGAAAGGATCATTGTCGATGTCTGCCCCGGCAGACAACAACGGATTCGTGACCCGACGTACGAATGCCGGTCAGGCCGTCCATCGAGGCAGAGTGGGCGCCCAAAAAACTCCTGCGCGGATTTTCGCGAATATGTAGGCAGCAAAAATGGATTTCCTGCGATGCACGTCACGGCCAAAAATCGCGAACGACGACCTTGTACGCTGTTCACGGACCCGTCGTCCAGCCGTATATTGCGAACGAGGATTCGCGCAGGGGCGCCGACGAACCCGCGTCAACGCGAGAAGTCCAGTAAGCCTTATCGTTTAGAGAAAGGAGAACTCGTAACAAGGATTCTATAGTTGAACCTGCGAAAGGATCATTGTCGATGTCTGCCCCGGCAGACAACAACGGATTCGTGACCCGACGTACGAATGCCGGTCAGGCCGTCCATCGAGGCAGAGTGGGCGCCCCAAAAAACTCCTGCGCGGATTTTCGCGAATATGTAGGCAGCAAAAATGGATTTCCTGCGATGCACGTCACGGCCAAAAATCGCGAACGACGACCTTGTACGCTGTTCACGGACCCGTCGTCCAGCCGTATATTGCGAACGAGGATTCGCGCAGGGGCGCCGACGAACCCGCGTCAACGCGAGAAGTCCAGTAAGCCTTATCGTTTAGAGAAAGGAGAACTCGTAACAAGGATTCTATAGTTGAACCTGCGAAAGGATCATTGTCGATGTCTGCCCCGGCAGACAACAACGGATTCGTGACCCGACGTACGAATGCCGGTCAGGCCGTCCATCGAGGCAGAGTGGGCGCCCCAAAAAACTCCTGCGCGGATTTTCGCGAATATGTAGGCAGCAAAAATGGATTTCCTGCGATGCACGTCACGGCCAAAAATCGCGAACGACGACCTTGTACGCTGTTCACGGACCCGTCGTCCAGCCGTATATTGCGAACGAGGATTCGCGCAGGGGCGCCGACGAACCCGCGTCAACGCGAGAAGTCCAGTAAGCCTTATCGTTTAGAGAAAGGAGAACTCGTAACAAGGATTCTATAGTTGAACCTGCGAAAGGATCATTGTCGATGTCTGCCCCGGCAGACAACAACGGATTCGTGACCCGACGTACGAATGCCGGTCAGGCCGTCCATCGAGGCAGAGTGGGCGCCCCAAAAAACTCCTGCGCGGATTTTCGCGAATATGTAGGCAGCAAAAATGGATTTCCTGCGATGCACGTCACGGCCAAAAATCGCGAACGACGACCTTGTACGCTGTTCACGGACCCGTCGTCCAGCCGTATATTGCGAACGAGGATTCGCGCAGGGGCGCCGACGAACCCGCGTCAACGCGAGAAGTCCAGTAAGCCTTATCGTTTAGAGAAAGGAGAACTCGTAACAAGGATTCTATAGTTGAACCTGCGAAAGGATCATTGTCGATGTCTGCCCCGGCAGACAACAACGGATTCGTGACCCGACGTACGAATGCCGGTCAGGCCGTCCATCGAGGCAGAGTGGGCGCCCCAAAAAACTCCTGCGCGGATTTTTGCGAATATGTAGGCAGCAAAAATGATTTCCTGCGATGCACGTCACGGCCAAAAATCGCGAACGACGACCTTGTACGCTGTTCACGGACCCGTCGTCCAGCCGTATATTGCGAACGAGGATTCGCGCAGGGGCGCCGACGAACCCGCGTCAACGCGAGAAGTCCAGTAAGCCTTATCGTTTAGAGAAAGGAGAACTCGTAACAAGGATTCTATAGTTGAACCTGCGAAAGGATCATTGTCGATGTCTGCCCCGGCAGACAACAACGGATTCGTGACCCGACGTACGAATGCCGGTCAGGCCGTCCATCGAGGCAGAGTGGGCGCCCCAAAAAACTCCTGCGCGGATTTTCGCGAATATGTAGGCAGCAAAAATTGATTTCCTGCGATGCACGTCACGGCCAAAAATCGCGAACGACGACCTTGTACGCTGTTCACGGACCCGTCGTCCAGCCGTATATTGCGAACGAGGATTCGCGCAGGGGCGCCGACGAACCCGCGTCAACGCGAGAAGTCCAGTAAGCCTTATCGTTTAGAGAAAGGAGAACTCGTAACAAGGATTCTATAGTTGAACCTGCGAAAGGATCATTGTCGATGTCTGCCCCGGCAGACAACAACGGATTCGTGACCCGACGTACGAATGCCGGTCAGGCCGTCCATCGAGGCAGAGTGGGCGCCCCAAAAAACTCCTGCGCGGATTTTCGCGAATATGTAGGCAGCAAAAATGATTTCCTGCGATGCACGTCACGGCCAAAAATCGCGAACGACGACCTTGTACGCTGTTCACGGACCCGTCGTCCAGCCGTATATTGCGAACGAGGATTCGCGCAGGGGCGCCGACGAACCCGCGTCAACGCGAGAAGTCCAGTAAGCCTTATCGTTTAGAGAAAGGAGAACTCGTAACAAGGATTCTATAGTTGAACCTGCGAAAGGATCATTGTCGATGTCTGCCCCGGCAGACAACAACGGATTCGTGACCCGACGTACGAATGCCGGTCAGGCCGTCCATCGAGGCAGAGTGGGCGCCCCAAAAAACTCCTGCGCGGATTTTTGCGAATATGTAGGCAGCAAAAATGGATTTCCTGCGATGCACGTCACGGCCAAAAATCGCGAACGACGACCTTGTACGCTGTTCACGGACCCGTCGTCCAGCCGTATATTGCGAACGAGGATTCGCGCAGGGGCGCCGACGAACCCGCGTCAACGCGAGAAGTCCAGTAAGCCTTATCGTTTAGAGAAAGGAGAACTCGTAACAAGGATTCTATAGTTGAACCTGCGAAAGGATCATTGTCGATGTCTGCCCCGGCAGACAACAACGGATTCGTGACCCGACGTACGAATGCCGGTCAGGCCGTCCATCGAGGCAGAGTGGGCGCCCCAAAAAACTCCTGCGCGGATTTTCGCGAATATGTAGGCAGCAAAAATGGATTTCCTGCGATGCACGTCACGGCCAAAAATCGCGAACGACGACCTTGTACGCTGTTCACGGACCCGTCGTCCAGCCGTATATTGCGAACGAGGATTCGCGCAGGGGCGCCGACGAACCCGCGTCAACGCGAGAAGTCCAGTAAGCCTTATCGTTTAGAGAAAGGAGAACTCGTAACAAGGATTCTATAGTTGAACCTGCGAAAGGATCATTGTCGATGTCTGCCCCGGCAGACAACAGCGATTCGTGACCCGACGTACGAATGCCGGTCAGGCCGTCCATCGAGGCAGAGTGGGCGCCCCAAAAAACTCCTGCGCGGATTTTCGCGAATATGTAGGCAGCAAAAATGGATTTCCTGCGATGCACGTCACGGCCAAAAATCGCGAACGACGACCTTGTACGCTGTTCACGGACCCGTCGTCCAGCCGTATATTGCGAACGAGGATTCGCGCAGGGGCGCCGACGAACCCGCGTCAACGCGAGAAGTCCAGTAAGCCTTATCGTTTAGAGAAAGGAGAACTCGTAACAAGGATTCTATAGTTGAACCTGCGAAAGGATCATTGTCGATGTCTGCCCCGGCAGACAACAACGGATTCGTGACCCGACGTACGAATGCCGGTCAGGCCGTCCATCGAGGCAGAGTGGGCGCCCCAAAAAACTCCTGCGCGGATTTTCGCGAATATGTAGGCAGCAAAAATGGATTTCCTGCGATGCACGTCACGGCCAAAAATCGCGAACGACGACCTTGTACGCTGTTCACGGACCCGTCGTCCAGCCGTATATTGCGAACGAGGATTCGCGCAGGGGCGCCGACGAACCCGCGTCAACGCGAGAAGTCCAGTAAGCCTTATCGTTTAGAGAAAGGAGAACTCGTAACAAGGATTCTATAGTTGAACCTGCGAAAGGATCATTGTCGATGTCTGCCCCGGCAGACAACAACGGATTCGTGACCCGACGTACGAATGCCGGTCAGGCCGTCCATCGAGGCAGAGTGGGCGCCCAAAAAACTCCTGCGCGGATTTTCGCGAATATGTAGGCAGCAAAAATGGATTTCCTGCGATGCACGTCACGGCCAAAAATCGCGAACGACGACCTTGTACGCTGTTCACGGACCCGTCGTCCAGCCGTATATTGCGAACGAGGATTCGCGCAGGGGCGCCGACGAACCCGCGTCAACGCGAGAAGTCCAGTAAGCCTTATCGTTTAGAGAAAGGAGAACTCGTAACAAGGATTCTATAGTTGAACCTGCGAAAGGATCATTGTCGATGTCTGCCCCGGCAGACAACAACGGATTCGTGACCCGACGTACGAATGCCGGTCAGGCCGTCCATCGAGGCAGAGTGGGCGCCCCAAAAAACTCCTGCGCGGATTTTCGCGAATATGTAGGCAGCAAAAATGGATTTCCTGCGATGCACGTCACGGCCAAAAATCGCGAACGACGACCTTGTACGCTGTTCACGGACCCGTCGTCCAGCCGTATATTGCGAACGAGGATTCGCGCAGGGGCGCCGACGAACCCGCGTCAACGCGAGAAGTCCAGTAAGCCTTATCGTTTAGAGAAAGGAGAACTCGTAACAAGGATTCTATAGTTGAACCTGCGAAAGGATCATTGTCGATGTCTGCCCCGGCAGACAACAACGGATTCGTGACCCGACGTACGAATGCCGGTCAGGCCGTCCATCGAGGCAGAGTGGGCGCCCCAAAAAACTCCTGCGCGGATTTTCGCGAATATGTAGGCAGCAAAAATGGATTTCCTGCGATGCACGTCACGGCCAAAAATCGCGAACGACGACCTTGTACGCTGTTCACGGACCCGTCGTCCAGCCGTATATTGCGAACGAGGATTCGCGCAGGGGCGCCGACGAACCCGCGTCAACGCGAGAAGTCCAGTAAGCCTTATCGTTTAGAGAAAGGAGAACTCGTAACAAGGATTCTATAGTTGAACCTGCGAAAGGATCATTGTCGATGTCTGCCCCGGCAGACAACAACGGATTCGTGACCCGACGTACGAATGCCGGTCAGGCCGTCCATCGAGGCAGAGTGGGCGCCCAAAAAACTCCTGCGCGGATTTTCGCGAATATGTAGGCAGCAAAAATGATTTCCTGCGATGCACGTCACGGCCAAAAATCGCGAACGACGACCTTGTACGCTGTTCACGGACCCGTCGTCCAGCCGTATATTGCGAACGAGGATTCGCGCAGGGGCGCCGACGAACCCGCGTCAACGCGAGAAGTCCAGTAAGCCTTATCGTTTAGAGAAAGGAGAACTCGTAACAAGGATTCTATAGTTGAACCTGCGAAAGGATCATTGTCGATGTCTGCCCCGGCAGACAACAGCGGATTCGTGACCCGACGTACGAATGCCGGTCAGGCCGTCCATCGAGGCAGAGTGGGCGCCCAAAAAACTCCTGCGCGGATTTTCGCGAATATGTAGGCAGCAAAAATGGATTTCCTGCGATGCACGTCACGGCCAAAAATCGCGAACGACGACCTTGTACGCTGTTCACGGACCCGTCGTCCAGCCGTATATTGCGAACGAGGATTCGCGCAGGGGCGCCGACGAACCCGCGTCAACGCGAGAAGTCCAGTAAGCCTTATCGTTTAGAGAAAGGAGAACTCGTAACAAGGATTCTATAGTTGAACCTGCGAAAGGATCATTGTCGATGTCTGCCCCGGCAGACAACAGCGGATTCGTGACCCGACGTACGAATGCCGGTCAGGCCGTCCATCGAGGCAGAGTGGGCGCCCCAAAAAACTCCTGCGCGGATTTTCGCGAATATGTAGGCAGCAAAAATTGATTTCCTGCGATGCACGTCACGGCCAAAAATCGCGAACGACGACCTTGTACGCTGTTCACGGACCCGTCGTCCAGCCGTATATTGCGAACGAGGATTCGCGCAGGGGCGCCGACGAACCCGCGTCAACGCGAGAAGTCCAGTAAGCCTTATCGTTTAGAGAAAGGAGAACTCGTAACAAGGATTCTATAGTTGAACCTGCGAAAGGATCATTGTCGATGTCTGCCCCGGCAGACAACAGCGGATTCGTGACCCGACGTACGAATGCCGGTCAGGCCGTCCATCGAGGCAGAGTGGGCGCCCCAAAAAACTCCTGCGCGGATTTTCGCGAATATGTAGGCAGCAAAAATGGATTTCCTGCGATGCACGTCACGGCCAAAAATCGCGAACGACGACCTTGTACGCTGTTCACGGACCCGTCGTCCAGCCGTATATTGCGAACGAGGATTCGCGCAGGGGCGCCGACGAACCCGCGTCAACGCGAGAAGTCCAGTAAGCCTTATCGTTTAGAGAAAGGAGAACTCGTAACAAGGATTCTATAGTTGAACCTGCGAAAGGATCATTGTCGATGTCTGCCCCGGCAGACAACAACGATTCGTGACCCGACGTACGAATGCCGGTCAGGCCGTCCATCGAGGCAGAGTGGGCGCCCCAAAAAACTCCTGCGCGGATTTTCGCGAATATGTAGGCAGCAAAAATGGATTTCCTGCGATGCACGTCACGGCCAAAAATCGCGAACGACGACCTTGTACGCTGTTCACGGACCCGTCGTCCAGCCGTATATTGCGAACGAGGATTCGCGCAGGGGCGCCGACGAACCCGCGTCAACGCGAGAAGTCCAGTAAGCCTTATCGTTTAGAGAAAGGAGAACTCGTAACAAGGATTCTATAGTTGAACCTGCGAAAGGATCATTGTCGATGTCTGCCCCGGCAGACAACAACGGATTCGTGACCCGACGTACGAATGCCGGTCAGGCCGTCCATCGAGGCAGAGTGGGCGCCCCAAAAAACTCCTGCGCGGATTTTCGCGAATATGTAGGCAGCAAAAATTGATTTCCTGCGATGCACGTCACGGCCAAAAATCGCGAACGACGACCTTGTACGCTGTTCACGGACCCGTCGTCCAGCCGTATATTGCGAACGAGGATTCGCGCAGGGGCGCCGACGAACCCGCGTCAACGCGAGAAGTCCAGTAAGCCTTATCGTTTAGAGAAAGGAGAACTCGTAACAAGGATTCTATAGTTGAACCTGCGAAAGGATCATTGTCGATGTCTGCCCCGGCAGACAACAACGGATTCGTGACCCGACGTACGAATGCCGGTCAGGCCGTCCATCGAGGCAGAGTGGGCGCCCCAAAAAACTCCTGCGCGGATTTTCGCGAATATGTAGGCAGCAAAAATGGATTTCCTGCGATGCACGTCACGGCCAAAAATCGCGAACGACGACCTTGTACGCTGTTCACGGACCCGTCGTCCAGCCGTATATTGCGAACGAGGATTCGCGCAGGGGCGCCGACGAACCCGCGTCAACGCGAGAAGTCCAGTAAGCCTTATCGTTTAGAGAAAGGAGAACTCGTAACAAGGATTCTATAGTTGAACCTGCGAAAGGATCATTGTCGATGTCTGCCCCGGCAGACAACAACGGATTCGTGACCCGACGTACGAATGCCGGTCAGGCCGTCCATCGAGGCAGAGTGGGCGCCCCAAAAAACTCCTGCGCGGATTTTCGCGAATATGTAGGCAGCAAAAATGGATTTCCTGCGATGCACGTCACGGCCAAAAATCGCGAACGACGACCTTGTACGCTGTTCACGGACCCGTCGTCCAGCCGTATATTGCGAACGAGGATTCGCGCAGGGGCGCCGACGAACCCGCGTCAACGCGAGAAGTCCAGTAAGCCTTATCGTTTAGAGAAAGGAGAACTCGTAACAAGGATTCTATAGTTGAACCTGCGAAAGGATCATTGTCGATGTCTGCCCCGGCAGACAACAACGGATTCGTGACCCGACGTACGAATGCCGGTCAGGCCGTCCATCGAGGCAGAGTGGGCGCCCCAAAAAACTCCTGCGCGGATTTTCGCGAATATGTAGGCAGCAAAAATTGATTTCCTGCGATGCACGTCACGGCCAAAAATCGCGAACGACGACCTTGTACGCTGTTCACGGACCCGTCGTCCAGCCGTATATTGCGAACGAGGATTCGCGCAGGGGCGCCGACGAACCCGCGTCAACGCGAGAAGTCCAGTAAGCCTTATCGTTTAGAGAAAGGAGAACTCGTAACAAGGATTCTATAGTTGAACCTGCGAAAGGATCATTGTCGATGTCTGCCCCGGCAGACAACAGCGGATTCGTGACCCGACGTACGAATGCCGGTCAGGCCGTCCATCGAGGCAGAGTGGGCGCCCCAAAAAACTCCTGCGCGGATTTTTGCGAATATGTAGGCAGCAAAAATGGATTTCCTGCGATGCACGTCACGGCCAAAAATCGCGAACGACGACCTTGTACGCTGTTCACGGACCCGTCGTCCAGCCGTATATTGCGAACGAGGATTCGCGCAGGGGCGCCGACGAACCCGCGTCAACGCGAGAAGTCCAGTAAGCCTTATCGTTTAGAGAAAGGAGAACTCGTAACAAGGATTCTATAGTTGAACCTGCGAAAGGATCATTGTCGATGTCTGCCCCGGCAGACAACAGCGATTCGTGACCCGACGTACGAATGCCGGTCAGGCCGTCCATCGAGGCAGAGTGGGCGCCCCAAAAAACTCCTGCGCGGATTTTCGCGAATATGTAGGCAGCAAAAATGATTTCCTGCGATGCACGTCACGGCCAAAAATCGCGAACGACGACCTTGTACGCTGTTCACGGACCCGTCGTCCAGCCGTATATTGCGAACGAGGATTCGCGCAGGGGCGCCGACGAACCCGCGTCAACGCGAGAAGTCCAGTAAGCCTTATCGTTTAGAGAAAGGAGAACTCGTAACAAGGATTCTATAGTTGAACCTGCGAAAGGATCATTGTCGATGTCTGCCCCGGCAGACAACAGCGATTCGTGACCCGACGTACGAATGCCGGTCAGGCCGTCCATCGAGGCAGAGTGGGCGCCCCAAAAAACTCCTGCGCGGATTTTCGCGAATATGTAGGCAGCAAAAATGGATTTCCTGCGATGCACGTCACGGCCAAAAATCGCGAACGACGACCTTGTACGCTGTTCACGGACCCGTCGTCCAGCCGTATATTGCGAACGAGGATTCGCGCAGGGGCGCCGACGAACCCGCGTCAACGCGAGAAGTCCAGTAAGCCTTATCGTTTAGAGAAAGGAGAACTCGTAACAAGGATTCTATAGTTGAACCTGCGAAAGGATCATTGTCGATGTCTGCCCCGGCAGACAACAACGGATTCGTGACCCGACGTACGAATGCCGGTCAGGCCGTCCATCGAGGCAGAGTGGGCGCCCCAAAAAACTCCTGCGCGGATTTTCGCGAATATGTAGGCAGCAAAAATTGATTTCCTGCGATGCACGTCACGGCCAAAAATCGCGAACGACGACCTTGTACGCTGTTCACGGACCCGTCGTCCAGCCGTATATTGCGAACGAGGATTCGCGCAGGGGCGCCGACGAACCCGCGTCAACGCGAGAAGTCCAGTAAGCCTTATCGTTTAGAGAAAGGAGAACTCGTAACAAGGATTCTATAGTTGAACCTGCGAAAGGATCATTGTCGATGTCTGCCCCGGCAGACAACAGCGGATTCGTGACCCGACGTACGAATGCCGGTCAGGCCGTCCATCGAGGCAGAGTGGGCGCCCCAAAAAACTCCTGCGCGGATTTTCGCGAATATGTAGGCAGCAAAAATGATTTCCTGCGATGCACGTCACGGCCAAAAATCGCGAACGACGACCTTGTACGCTGTTCACGGACCCGTCGTCCAGCCGTATATTGCGAACGAGGATTCGCGCAGGGGCGCCGACGAACCCGCGTCAACGCGAGAAGTCCAGTAAGCCTTATCGTTTAGAGAAAGGAGAACTCGTAACAAGGATTCTATAGTTGAACCTGCGAAAGGATCATTGTCGATGTCTGCCCCGGCAGACAACAACGGATTCGTGACCCGACGTACGAATGCCGGTCAGGCCGTCCATCGAGGCAGAGTGGGCGCCCCAAAAAACTCCTGCGCGGATTTTCGCGAATATGTAGGCAGCAAAAATTGATTTCCTGCGATGCACGTCACGGCCAAAAATCGCGAACGACGACCTTGTACGCTGTTCACGGACCCGTCGTCCAGCCGTATATTGCGAACGAGGATTCGCGCAGGGGCGCCGACGAACCCGCGTCAACGCGAGAAGTCCAGTAAGCCTTATCGTTTAGAGAAAGGAGAACTCGTAACAAGGATTCTATAGTTGAACCTGCGAAAGGATCATTGTCGATGTCTGCCCCGGCAGACAACAGCGGATTCGTGACCCGACGTACGAATGCCGGTCAGGCCGTCCATCGAGGCAGAGTGGGCGCCCCAAAAAACTCCTGCGCGGATTTTCGCGAATATGTAGGCAGCAAAAATGGATTTCCTGCGATGCACGTCACGGCCAAAAATCGCGAACGACGACCTTGTACGCTGTTCACGGACCCGTCGTCCAGCCGTATATTGCGAACGAGGATTCGCGCAGGGGCGCCGACGAACCCGCGTCAACGCGAGAAGTCCAGTAAGCCTTATCGTTTAGAGAAAGGAGAACTCGTAACAAGGATTCTATAGTTGAACCTGCGAAAGGATCATTGTCGATGTCTGCCCCGGCAGACAACAACGATTCGTGACCCGACGTACGAATGCCGGTCAGGCCGTCCATCGAGGCAGAGTGGGCGCCCCAAAAAACTCCTGCGCGGATTTTCGCGAATATGTAGGCAGCAAAAATGATTTCCTGCGATGCACGTCACGGCCAAAAATCGCGAACGACGACCTTGTACGCTGTTCACGGACCCGTCGTCCAGCCGTATATTGCGAACGAGGATTCGCGCAGGGGCGCCGACGAACCCGCGTCAACGCGAGAAGTCCAGTAAGCCTTATCGTTTAGAGAAAGGAGAACTCGTAACAAGGATTCTATAGTTGAACCTGCGAAAGGATCATTGTCGATGTCTGCCCCGGCAGACAACAGCGGATTCGTGACCCGACGTACGAATGCCGGTCAGGCCGTCCATCGAGGCAGAGTGGGCGCCCCAAAAAACTCCTGCGCGGATTTTTGCGAATATGTAGGCAGCAAAAATGGATTTCCTGCGATGCACGTCACGGCCAAAAATCGCGAACGACGACCTTGTACGCTGTTCACGGACCCGTCGTCCAGCCGTATATTGCGAACGAGGATTCGCGCAGGGGCGCCGACGAACCCGCGTCAACGCGAGAAGTCCAGTAAGCCTTATCGTTTAGAGAAAGGAGAACTCGTAACAAGGATTCTATAGTTGAACCTGCGAAAGGATCATTGTCGATGTCTGCCCCGGCAGACAACAACGGATTCGTGACCCGACGTACGAATGCCGGTCAGGCCGTCCATCGAGGCAGAGTGGGCGCCCCAAAAAACTCCTGCGCGGATTTTCGCGAATATGTAGGCAGCAAAAATTGATTTCCTGCGATGCACGTCACGGCCAAAAATCGCGAACGACGACCTTGTACGCTGTTCACGGACCCGTCGTCCAGCCGTATATTGCGAACGAGGATTCGCGCAGGGGCGCCGACGAACCCGCGTCAACGCGAGAAGTCCAGTAAGCCTTATCGTTTAGAGAAAGGAGAACTCGTAACAAGGATTCTATAGTTGAACCTGCGAAAGGATCATTGTCGATGTCTGCCCCGGCAGACAACAGCGGATTCGTGACCCGACGTACGAATGCCGGTCAGGCCGTCCATCGAGGCAGAGTGGGCGCCCCAAAAAACTCCTGCGCGGATTTTTGCGAATATGTAGGCAGCAAAAATGGATTTCCTGCGATGCACGTCACGGCCAAAAATCGCGAACGACGACCTTGTACGCTGTTCACGGACCCGTCGTCCAGCCGTATATTGCGAACGAGGATTCGCGCAGGGGCGCCGACGAACCCGCGTCAACGCGAGAAGTCCAGTAAGCCTTATCGTTTAGAGAAAGGAGAACTCGTAACAAGGATTCTATAGTTGAACCTGCGAAAGGATCATTGTCGATGTCTGCCCCGGCAGACAACAACGAATTCGTGACCCGACGTACGAATGCCGGTCAGGCCGTCCATCGAGGCAGAGTGGGCGCCCCAAAAAACTCCTCCTGCGCGGATTTTCGCGAATATGTAGGCAGCAAAAATGATTTCCTGCGATGCACGTCACGGCCAAAAATCGCGAACGACGACCTTGTACGCTGTTCACGGACCCGTCGTCCAGCCGTATATTGCGAACGAGGATTCGCGCAGGGGCGCCGACGAACCCGCGTCAACGCGAGAAGTCCAGTAAGCCTTATCGTTTAGAGAAAGGAGAACTCGTAACAAGGATTCTATAGTTGAACCTGCGAAAGGATCATTGTCGATGTCTGCCCCGGCAGACAACAGCGAATTCGTGACCCGACGTACGAATGCCGGTCAGGCCGTCCATCGAGGCAGAGTGGGCGCCCCAAAAAACTCCTGCGCGGATTTTCGCGAATATGTAGGCAGCAAAAATGATTTCCTGCGATGCACGTCACGGCCAAAAATCGCGAACGACGACCTTGTACGCTGTTCACGGACCCGTCGTCCAGCCGTATATTGCGAACGAGGATTCGCGCAGGGGCGCCGACGAACCCGCGTCAACGCGAGAAGTCCAGTAAGCCTTATCGTTTAGAGAAAGGAGAACTCGTAACAAGGATTCTATAGTTGAACCTGCGAAAGGATCATTGTCGATGTCTGCCCCGGCAGACAACAACGAATTCGTGACCCGACGTACGAATGCCGGTCAGGCCGTCCATCGAGGCAGAGTGGGCGCCCCAAAAAACTCCTGCGCGGATTTTCGCGAATATGTAGGCAGCAAAAATGATTTCCTGCGATGCACGTCACGGCCAAAAATCGCGAACGACGACCTTGTACGCTGTTCACGGACCCGTCGTCCAGCCGTATATTGCGAACGAGGATTCGCGCAGGGGCGCCGACGAACCCGCGTCAACGCGAGAAGTCCAGTAAGCCTTATCGTTTAGAGAAAGGAGAACTCGTAACAAGGATTCTATAGTTGAACCTGCGAAAGGATCATTGTCGATGTCTGCCCCGGCAGACAACAGCGAATTCGTGACCCGACGTACGAATGCCGGTCAGGCCGTCCATCGAGGCAGAGTGGGCGCCCCAAAAAACTCCTGCGCGGATTTTCGCGAATATGTAGGCAGCAAAAATGGATTTCCTGCGATGCACGTCACGACCAAAAATCGCGAACGACGACCTTGTACGCTGTTCACGGACCCGTCGTCCAGCCGTATATTGCGAACGAGGATTCGCGCAGGGGCGCCGACGAACCCGCGTCAACGCGAGAAGTCCAGTAAGCCTTATCGTTTAGAGAAAGGAGAACTCGTAACAAGGATTCTATAGTTGAACCTGCGAAAGGATCATTGTCGATGTCTGCCCCGGCAGACAACAACGAATTCGTGACCCGACGTACGAATGCCGGTCAGGCCGTCCATCGAGGCAGAGTGGGCGCCCCAAAAAACTCCTGCGCGGATTTTCGCGAATATGTAGGCAGCAAAAATGGATTTCCTGCGATGCACGTCACGGCCAAAAATCGCGAACGACGACCTTGTACGCTGTTCACGGACCCGTCGTCCAGCCGTATATTGCGAACGAGGATTCGCGCAGGGGCGCCGACGAACCCGCGTCAACGCGAGAAGTCCAGTAAGCCTTATCGTTTAGAGAAAGGAGAACTCGTAACAAGGATTCTATAGTTGAACCTGCGAAAGGATCATTGTCGATGTCTGCCCCGGCAGACAGCATCGAATTCGTGACCCGACGTACGAATGCCGGTCAGGCCGTCCATCGAGGCAGAGTGGCGCCCCAAAAAAACCTGCGCGGATTTTCGCGAATATGTAGGCAGCAAAAATGGATTTCCTGCGATGCACGTCACACCAAAAATCGCGAACGACGACCTTGTACGCTGTTCACGGACCCGTCGTCCAGCCGTATATTGCGAACGAGGATTCGCGCAGGGGCGCCGACGAAGCCGCGTCAACGCGAGAAGTCCAGTAAGCCTTATCGTTTAGAGATAGGTGAACTCGTAACAAGGATTCTATAGTTGAACCTGCGAAAGGATCATTGTCGATGTCTGCCCCGGCAGACAACAGCGGATTCGTGACCCGACGTACGAATGCCGGTCAGGCCGTCCATCGAGGCAGAGTGGGCGCCCCAAAAAACTCCTGCGCGGATTTTCGTGAATATGTAGGCAGCAAAAATGGATTTCCTGCGATGCACGTCACGACCAAAAATCGCGAACGACGACCTTGTACGCTGTTCACGGACCCGTCGTCCAGCCGTATATTGCGAACGAGGATTCGCGCAGGGGCGCCGACGAACCCGCGTCAACGTGAGAAGTCCAGTAAGCCTTATCGTTTAGAGAAATGAGAACTCGTAACAAGGATTCTATAGTTGAACCTGCGAAAGGATCATTGTCGATGTCTGCCCCGGCAGACAACAGCGGATTCGTGACCCGACGTACGAATGCCGGTCAGGCCGTCCATCGAGGCAGAGTGGGCGCCCCAAAAAACTCCTGCGCGGATTTTTGCGAATATGTAGGAAGCAAAAATGGATTTCCTGCGATGCACGTCACGACCAAAAATCGCGAACGACGACCTTGTACGCTGTTCACGGACCCGTCGTCCAGCCGTATATTGCGAACAAGGATTCGCGCAGGGGCGCCGACGAAGCCGCGTCAACGCGAGAAGTCCAGTAAGCCTTATCGTTTAGAGAAAGGAGAACTCGTAACAAGGATTCTATAGTTGAACCTGCGAAAGGATCATTGTCGATGTCTGCCCCGGCAGACAACAGCGGATTCGTGACCCGACGTGCGAATGCCGGTCAGGCCGTTCATCGAGGCAGAGTGGGCGCCCCAAAAAACTCCTGCGCGGATTTTTGCGAATATGTAGGCAGCAAAAATTGATTTCCTGCGATGCACGTCACGACCAAAACTCGCGAACGACGACCTTGTACGCTGTTCACGGACCCGTCGTCCAGCCGTATATTGCGAACGAGGATTCGCGCAGGGGCGCCGACGAAGCCGCGTCAACGCGAGAAGTCCAGTAAGCCTTATCGTTTAGAGATAGGTGAACTCGTAAGAAGGATTCTATAGTTGAACCTGCGAAAGGATCATTGTCGATATCTGCCCCGGCAGACAGCATCGAATTCGTGACCCGACGTACGAATGCCGGTAAGACCATCCATCGAGGCAGAGTGGGCGCCCCAAAAAACTCCTGCGCGGATTTTTGTGAATATGTAGGCAGCAAAAATGGATTTCCTGCGATGCACGTCACGACCAAAAATCGCGAACGACGACCTTGTACGCTGTTCACGGACCCGTCGTCCAGCCGTATATTGCGAACGAGGATTCGCGCAGGGGCGCCGACGAAGCCGCGTCAACACGAGAAGTCCAGTAAGCCTTATCGTTTAGAGATAGGTGAACTCGTAAGAAGGATTCTATAGTTGAACCTGCGCAAGGATCATTGTCGATATCTACCCCGGCAGACAACATCGAATTCGTGACCCGACGTACGAATGCCGGTTAGACCATCCATCGAGGCAGAGTGGGCGCCCCAAAAAACTCCTGCGCGGATTTTTGTGAATATGTAGGCAGCAAAAATGGATTTCCTGCGATGCACGTAACGACCAAAAATCGCGAACGACGACCTTGTACGCTGTTCACGGACCCGTCGTCCAGCCGTATATTGCGAACGAGGATTCGCGCAGGGGCGCCGACGAAGCCGCGTCAACACGAGAAGTCCAGTAAGCCTTATCGTTTAGAGATAGGTGAACTCGTAACAAGGATTCTATAGTTGAACCTGCGCAAGGATCATTGTCGATATCTGCCCCGGCAGACAGCATCGAATTCGTGACCCGACGTACGAATGCCGGTTAGACCATCCATCGAGGCAGAGTGGGCGCCCCAAAAAACTCCTGCGCGGATTTTGTGAATATGTAGGCAGCAAAAATGGATTTCCTGCGATGCACGTAACGACCAAAAATCGCGAATGACGACCTTGTACGCTGTTCACGGACCCGTCGTCCAGCCGTATATTGCGAACGAGGATTCGCGCAGGGGCGCCGACGAAGCCGCGTCAACGCGAGAAGTCGAGTAAGCCTTATAGTTTAGAGATAGGTGAACTCGTAACAAGGATTCTATAGTTGAACCTGCGAAAGGATCATTGTCGATATCTGCCCCGGCAGACAGCATCGAATTCGTGACCCGACGTACGAATGCCGGTTAGACCATCCATCGAGGCAGAGTGGGCACCCCAAAAAACTCCTGCGGATTTTTGTGAATATGTAGGCAGCAAAAATGGATTTCCTGCGATGCACGTAACGACCAAAAATCGCGAACGACGACCTTGTACGCTGTTCACGGACCCGTCGTCCAGCCGTATATTGCGAACGAGGATTCGCGCAGGGGCGCCGACGAAGCCGCGTCAACGTGAGAAGTCCAGTAAGACTTATCGTTTAGAGATAGGTGAACTCGTAACAAGGATTCTATAGTTGAACCTGCGAAAGGATCATTGTCGTTGTCTGCCCCGGCAGACAACAGCGGATTCGTGACCCGACGTACGAATGCCGGTCAGGCCGTGCATCGAGGCAGAGTGGGCGCCCAAAAAAATTCCTGCGCGGATTTTCGCGAATATGTAGGAAGCAAAAATGGATTTCCTGCAATGCACGTCATGACCAAAATTCGCGAACGACGACCTTGTACGCTGTTCACGGACCCGTCGTCCAGCCGTATATTGCGAACGAGGATTCGCGCAGGGGCGCCGACGAACCCGCGTCAACGCGAGAAGTCCAGTAAGCCTTATCGTTTAGAGATAGGTGAACTCGTAACAAGGATTCTATAGTTGAACCTGCGCAAGGATCATTGTCGATATATGCCCCGGCAGACAGCATCGAATTCGTGACCCGACGTACGAATGCCGGTTAGACCATCCATCGAGGCAGAGTGGGCGCCCCAAAAAACTCCCGTGCGGATTTTTGTGAATATGTAGGCAGCAAAAATGGATTTCCTGCGATGCACGTAACGACCAAAAATCGCGAATGACGACCTTGTACGCTGTTCACGGACCCGTCGTCCAGCCGTATATTGTGAACGAGGATTCGCGCAGGGGCGCCGACGAAGCCGCGTCAACGTGAGAAGTCCAGTAAGACTTATCGTTTAGAGATAGGTGAACTCGTAACAAGGATTCTATAGTTGAACCTGCGAAAGGATCATTGTCGATGTCTGCCCCGGCAGACAACAGCGGATTCGTGACCCGACGTACGAATGCCGGTCAGGCCGTGCATCGAGGCAGAGTGGGCGCCCCAAAAAATCCTGCGCGGATTTTCGTGAATATGTAGGAAGCAAAAATGGATTTCCTGCAATGCACGTCACGACCAAAATTCGCGAACGACGACCTTACACGCTGTTCATGGACCTGTCGTCCAGCCGTATATTGCGAACGAGGATTCGCGCAGGGGCGCCGACGAACCCGCGTCAACGCGAGAAGTCCAATAAGCCTTATCGTTTAGAGAAAGGAGAACTCGTAACAAGGATTCTATAGTTGAACCTGCGAAAGGATCATTGTCGATGTCTGCCCCGGCAGACAGCATCGAATTCGTGACCCGACGTACGAATGCCGGTCATTCCATCCATCGAGGCAGAGTGGCGCCCCAAAAAACTCCTGCGCAGATTTTCGCAAATATGTAGGTAGCAAAAATGGATTTCCCGCGATGCACGTCATGACAAAAAATCGCGAACGACGACCTTGTACGGTGTTCACGGACCCGTCGTCCAGCCGTATATTGCGAACGAGGATTCGCGCAGGGGCGCGACGAACCCGCGTCAACTCGAGAAGTCCAGTAAGCCTTATAGTTTAAAGATAGGTGAACTCGTAAGAAGGATTCTATAGTTGAACCTGCGCAAGGATCATTGTCGATATCTGCCCCGGCAGACAGCATCGAATTCGTGACCCGACGTACGAATGCCGGTCAGGCCGTTCATCGAGGCAGAGTGGGCGCCCCAAAAAACTCCTTCGCAGATTTTCGCAAATATGTAGGCAGCAAAAATGGATTTCCTGCGATGCACGTCATGACCAAAAATCGCGAACGACGACCTTGTACGGTGTTCACGGACCCGTCGTCCAGCCGTATATTGCGAACGAGGATTCGCGCAGGGGCGCCGACGAACCCGCGTCAACGCGAGAAGTCCAGTAAGCCTTATAGTTTAGAGATAGGTGAACTCGTAACAAGGATTCTATAGTTGAACCTGCGAAAGGATCATTGTCGATGTCTGCCCCGGCAGACAACAGCGGATTCGTGACCCGACGTACGAATGCCGGTCAGGCCGTGCATCGAGGCAGAGTGGCACCTCAAAAAACTCCTGCGCAGATTTTCGCAAATATGTAGACAGCAAAAATGGATTTCCCGCGATGCACGTCATGACCAAAAATCGCGAACGACGACCTTGTACGCTTTTCACGGACTCATCGTCATACCGTATATTGCGAACGAGGATTCGCGCAGGGGCGCCGACGAACCCGCGTAAACGCGAGAAGTCCAGTAAGCCTTATCGTTTAGACATAGGTGAACTCGTAACAAGGATTCTATAGTTGAACCTGCGAAAGGATCATTGTCGATATCTGCCCCGGCAGACAACATCGAATTCGTGACCCGACGTACGAATGCCGGTCAGTCCATCCATCGAGGCAGAGTGGGCGCCCCAAAAAACTCCTGCGCGGATTTTTGCGAATATGTAGAAGCAAAAATGGATTTTCTGCAATGTACGTCGCGACCAAAAATCGCGAACGACAACCTTGTACGCTGTTCACGGACCCGTCGTCCAGCCGTATATTGCGAACAAGGATTCGCGCAGGGGCGCCGACGAACCCGCGTCAACGCGAGAAGTCCAGTAAGCCTTATCATTTAGAGAAAGGAGAACTCGTAACAAGGATTTTATAGTTGAACCTGCGAAAGGATCATTGTCGATGTCTGCCCCGGCAGACAACAGCGGATTCGTGACCCGACGTGCGAATGCCGGTCAGACCGTTCATCGAGGCAGAGTGGGCGCCCCAAAAAACTCCTGCGCGGATTTTCACGAATATGTAGGAAGCAAAAATGGATTTCCTGCATGCACGTACGTCGCGACCAAAAATCGCGAACGACGACCTTGTACGCTGTTCACGGACCCGTCGTCCAGCCGTATATTGCGAAGAAGGATTCGCGCAGGGGCGCCGACGAACCCGCGTCAACGCGAGAAGTCCAGTAAGCCTTATCGTTTAGAGAAATGAGAACTCGTAACAAGGATTCTATAGTTGAACCTGCGAAAGGATCATTGTCGATGTCTGCCCCGGCGGACAACAGCGGGTTCGTGACCCGACGTGCGAATGCCGGTCAAGCCGTTCATCGAGGCAGAGTGGGCGCCCCAAAAAACTCCTGCGCGGATTTTCGCGAATATGTAGGCTGCAAATATTGATTTCCTGCGATGCACGTCACGGCCAAAAATCGCGAACGACGACCTTGTACGTTGTTCACGGACCCGTCGTCCAATCGTATATTGCGAACAAGGATTCGCGCAGGGGCGCCGACGAACCCGCGTCAACGCGAGAAGTCCAATAAGCCTTATCGTTTAGAGAAAGGAGAACTCGTAACAAGGATTCTATAGTTGAACCTGCGAAAGGATCATTGGCGATATCTGCCCCGGCAGACAGCATCGAATTCGTGACCCGACGTACGAATGCCGGTCAGGCCATCCATCGAGGCAGAGTTGGCGCCCCAAAAAACTCCTGCGCGGATTTTCGCGAATATGTAGGCAACAAATATTGATTTCCTGCGATGCACATCACGGCCAAAAATTGCGAACGACGACCTTGTACGCTGTTCACGGACCCGTCGTCCAGCCGTATATTGCGAACGAGGATTCGCGCAGGGGCGCCGACGATGCCGCGTCAACGCGAGAAGTCCAGTAAGCCTTATAGTTTAGAGATAGGTGAACTCGTAACAAGGATTCTATAGTTGAACCTGCGAAAGGATAATTGTCGATATCTGCAATGGCAGACAACATCGAATTCGTGACCCGACGTACGAATGCCGGTCAGTCCATCCATCGACGCAGAGTGGCACCTCAAAAAACTCCTGCGCAGATTTTCGCAAATATGTAGGCAGCAAAAATGGATTTCCCGCGATGCACGTCATGACCAAAAATCGCGAACGACGACCTTGTACGGTGTTCACGGACCCGTCGTCCAGCCGTATATTGCAAACGAGGATTCGCGCAGGGCCGCCGACGAACCCGCGTCAACGCGAGAAGTCCAGTAAGCCTTATCATTTAGAGAAAGGAGAACTTGTAACAAGGATTTTATAGTTGAACCTACGAAAGGATCATTGTCGATGTCTGCCCCGGCAGACAACAGCGGATTCGTGACCCGACGTGCGAATGCCGGTCAGGCCGTTCATCGAGGCAGAGTGGGCGCCCAAAAAACTCCTGTGCGGATTTTCGCGAATATGTAGGCAGGAAAAATGGATTTCCCGCGATGCACGTCATGACCAAAAATCGCGAACGACGACCTTGTACGGTGTTCACGGACCCGTCGTCCAGCCGTATATTGCTAACGAGGATTCGCGCAGGGGCGCCGACGAACCCGCGTCAACGCGAGAAGTCCAGAAAGCCTTATAGTTTAGAGATACGTGAACTCGTAACAAGGATTCTATAGTTGAACCTGCGAAAGGATCATTGTCGATATCTGCCCCGGCAGACAACATCGGATTCGTGACCCGACGTACGAATGCCGGTCAGTCCATCCATCGAGGCAGAGTGGGCGCCCCAAAAAACTCCTGCGCGGATTTTTGCGAATATGTATGAAGCAAAAATGGATTTCCTGCAATGTACGTCGCGACCAAAAATCGCGAACGACAACCTTGTACGCTGTTCACGGACCCGTCGTCCAGCCGTATATTGCGAACAAGGATTCGCGCAGGGGCGCCGACGAACCCGCGTCAACGCGAGAAGTCCAGTAAGCCTTATCATTTAGAGAAAGGAGAACTCGTAACAAGGATTTTATAGTTGAACCTGCGAAAGGATCATTGTCGATGTCTGCCCCGGCAGACAACAACGGATTCGTGACCCGACGTGCGAATGCCGGTCAGGCCGTTCATCGAGGCAGAGTGGGCGCCCCAAAAAACTCCTGCGCGGATTTTCGCGAATATGTAGGCAGGAAAAATGGATTTCCCGCGATGCACGTCATGACCCAAAATCGCGAACGACGACCTTGTACGGTGTTCACGGACCCGTCGTCCAGCCGTATATTGCGAACGAGGATTCGCGCAGGGGCACCGACGAACCCGCGTCAACGCGAGAAGTCCAGTAAGCCTTATAGTTTAGAGATACGTGAACTCGTAACAAGGATTCTATAGTTGAACCTGCGAAAGGATCATTGTCGATATCTGCCCCGGCAGACAACATCGGATTCGTGACCCGACGTACGAATGCCGGTCAGTCCATCCATCGAGGCAGAGTGGGCGCCCCAAAAAACTCCTGCACGGATTTTTGCGAATATGTATGAAGCAAAAATTGATTTCCTGCAATGTACGTCACGGCCAAAAATCGCGAACGACGACCTCTACGCTGTTCACGGACCCGTCGTCCATCCGTATATTGCGAACGAGGATTCGCGCGGGGGCGCCGATGAACCCCGTCAACGCGAGAAGTCCAGTAAGCCTTATCGTTTAGAGAAAGGAAAACTCGTAACAAGGATTCTGGAGTTCAACCTGCGAAAGTATCATTGTCGATATCTGCCCAGGCAGACAGCAGCGAATTCGTGACCCGATGTACAAATGCCGGTCAGGCCGTCCACCGAGGCAGAGTGGGCGCCGACAAAAACTCCTGCGCGGATTTTCGCGAATATGTACGAAGCAAAAATGGATTTCGTGCTATGCACGTCACGGCCAAAAATTGCGAACGACGACCTGTACGCTGTTCACTAGCCCGTCGTCCATCCGTATATTGCGAACGAGGATTCGCGCGGGGGCGCCGACGAACCCGCGTCAACGCGAGAAGTCCAGTAAGCCTTATCGTTTAGAGAAACGAGAACTCGTAACAAGGATTCTATAGTTGAACCTGCGAACGTATCTTTGTCGATATCTGCCCCGGCAGACAGCAGCGAATTCGTGACCCGACGTACGAGTGCCGGTCAGGCCGTCCCCCGAGGCAGAGTGGGCGCCCACAAAAACTTCTGCGTGGAATTTCGCGAATATGTAGATAGCAAAAATGGATTTCGTGCGATGCACGTCACGGCCAAAAATCGCGAACGACGACCTGTGCACTGTTCACGGACCCGTCGTCCATCCGTATATTGCGAACGAGGATTCGCGCAGGGGTGGCGACGAACCCGCGTCAACGCGAGAAGTCCAGTAAGCCTTATCCTTTAGAGAAAGGAGAACTCGTAACAAGGATTCTAGAGTTGAACCTGCGAACGTATAATTGTCGATATCTGCCCCGGCAGACAGCAGCGAATTCGTGACCCGACGTACGAATGCCGATCGGGCCATCCACCGAGGCAGAGTGGGCGCCCCAAAAAACTCCAGCGCGGATTTTCGCGAATATGTAGGCAGCAAAAATGGATTTCGTGCGATGCACGTCACGGCCAAAAATCGCGAACGACGACCTGTACGCTGTTCACGGACCCGTCGTCCATCCATATTTTGCGAATGAGGATTCGCGCAGGGGCGCCGACGAACCCGCGTCAACGCGAGAAGTCCAGTCAGCCTTATCGTTTAGAGAAATGAGAACTCGTAACAAGGATTCTGGAGTTCAACCTGCGAAAGTATCATTGTCGATATCTGCCCAGGCAGACAGCAGCGAATTCGTGACCCGACGTACAAATGCCGGTCAGGCCGTCCACCTAGGCAGAGTGGGCGCCGAAAAAAACTCCTACGCGTATTTTCGCGAATATGTAGGCAGCAAAAATTGATTTCCTGCGATGCACGTCACGGCCAAAAATCGCGAACTACGACCTTGTACGCTGTTCACAGATCCGTCGTCCATCCGTATATTGCGAACGAGGATTCGAGCAGGGGCGCCAACGAACCCGCGTCAACGCGAGAAGTCCAGTAAGCCTTTTCGTTTAGAGAAAGGAGAACTCGTAACAAGGATTCTATAGTTGAACCTGCGAACGTATCTTTTTCGATCTCTGCCCCGGCAGACAGCAGCGAATTCGTGACCCGACGTACGAATCCCGGTCAGGCCGTCCACCGAGGCAGAGTGGGCGCCCAAAAAACTCCTGCGCGGATTTTCGCGAATATGTACGCAGCAAAAATGGATTTCGTGCTATGCACGTCACGGCCAAAAATCGCGAACGACGACCTGTACGCTGTTCACGGACCCGTCGTCCATCCGTATATTGCGAACGAGGTTTCGCGCGGGGGCGCCGACGAACCCGCGTCAACGCGAGAAGTCCAGTAAGCCTTATCGTTTAGAGAAAGGAGAACTAGTAACAAGGATTCTATAGTTGAACCTGCGAACATATCTTTGTCGATATCTTCCCCGGCAGACAGCAGCGAATTCGTGACCCGACGTACGAGTGCCGGTCAGGCCGTCCACCGAGGTAGAGTGGGCGCCGAAAAAAACTCCTACACGGATTTTCGTGAATATGTAGGCAGCAAAAATTGATTTCCTGCGATGCACGTCACGGCCAAAAATTGCGAACTACGACCTTGTACGCTATTCACAGATCCGGCGTCCATCCGTATATTGCGAACGAGGATTCGAGCAGGGGCGCCAACGAACCCGCGTCAACGCGAGAAGTCCAGTAAGCCTTATCGTTTAGAGAAAGGAGAACTCGTAACAAGGATTCCATAGTTGAACCTGCGAACGTATCTTTTTCGATTCTGCCCCGGCAGACAGCAGCGAATTCGTGACCCGACGTACGAATGCCGGTCAGGCCGTCCACCGAGGCAGAGTGGGTGCCCAAAAAACTCCTGCGCGGATTTTCGCGAATATGTAGCCAGCAAAAATGGATTTCGTGCGATGCATGTAACGGCAAAAAATCGCGAACGACGACCTGTAAGCTGTTCACGGACCCGTCGTCCAGCCGTATATTGCGAACGAGGATTCGCGCAGGGGCGCCGACGAACCCGCGTCAATGCGAGAAGTCCAGTAAGACTTATCGTTTGAGAAAGAAGAACTCGTAACAAGGATTCTATAGTTGAACCTGCGAAAGGATCATTGTCGATATCCGCACCGGCAGAGAAGAGCAAATTCGTGACCCGACGTACGAATGCTGGTCAGGCCGTCCATCGAGGCAGAGTGGGCGCACAAAAAAACTCCTGCGCAGATATTTGCGAATTTGTAGGCAGCAAAAATAGATTTCCTGCGATGCATGTCACGGCCAAAAATCGCGAACGACGACCATGTACACTGTTCACGGACCCGTCGTCCGTCCGTATATTGCGAACGAGGATTCGCGCAGGGGCGCCGACGAACCCACGTCAACTCGAGAAATCCAGTAAGCCTTACCGTTTAGAGAAAGGAGAACTCGTAACAAGGATTCTAAAGTTGAACCTGCGAAACGATCATTGTCGATATCTGCGCCGGCAGACAAGAGCGAATTCGTGACCCGACGTACGAATGCCGGTCAGGCCGTCCATCGAGGCAGAGTGGGCGCCCCAAAAAACTCCTTCGCGGATTTTTGCGAATATGTAGGCAGCGAAAATGGATTTCCTTGGATGCTCGTCACGGCCAAAAATCGCGAACGACGACCTTGTACGCTGTTCACGGACCCGTTGTCCAGCGATATATTGCGAACGAGGATTCGCACAGGGGGGCCGACGAACCCGCGTCAACGCGAGAAGTCCAGTAAGCCTTATCGTTTAGAGAAAGGATAACTCGTAACTAGGATTCTATAGTTGAACCTGCGAAAGGATCATTGTCGATATCTGCACCGGTAGACAGCAGCGAATTCGTGACCCGACGTACGAATGCCGGTCAGGCCGTCCATCGAGGCAGAGTGGGCGCACCAAAAAACTCCTACGCGGATATTTGCGAATATGTAGGCAACAAAAATTGACTTCCTGCGATACATGTCACGGCCAAAAATCGCGAACGACGACCTTGTACGCTGTTCACGGACCCGTTGTCCAGCGGTATATTGTGAACAAGGATTCGCGCAGGGGCGCCGACAAACCCGCGTCAACGCGAGAAGTCCAGTAAGACTTATCGTTTAGAGAAAGAAGAACTCGTAACAAGGATTCTATAGTTGAACCTGCGAAATGATCATTGTCAATATCCGCACCGGCAGACAAGAGCAAATTCGTGACCCGACGTACGAATGCTGGTCAGGCCGTCCATCGAGGCAGAGTGGGCACACAAATAAACTCCTGCGCGGATATTTGCGAATTTGTAGGCAGCAAAAATTGATTTCCTGCGATGCATGTCACGGCCAAAAATCGCGAACGACGACCATGTACACTGTTCACGGACCCGTCGTCCGTCCGTATATTGCGAACGAGGATTCGCGCAGGGGCGCCGACGAACCCACGTCAACTCGAGAAATCCAGTAAGCCTTATCGTTAGAGAAAGGAGAACTCGTAACAAGGATTCTAAAGTTGAACCTGTGAAACGATCATTGTCGATATCTGCGCCGGCAGACAAGAGCGAATTCGTGACCCGACGTACGAATGCCGGTCAGGCCGTCCATCGAGGCAGAGTAGGCACCCCAAAAAACTCCTACGCGGATTTTCGCGAATATGTAGGCAGCAAAAAATGATTTACTGCATTGCACGTCACGACCAAAAATCGCGAACGACGACCTTGTACGCTGTTCACGGACCCGTCGTCCAGCCGCATATTGCGAATGAGGATTCGCACAGGGGGGCCGACGAACCCGCGTCAACGCGAGAAGTCCAGTAAGCCTTATCGTTTAGAGAAAGGAGAACTCGTAACAAGGATTCTATAGTTGAACATGTGAAAGGATCATTGTCGATATCTGCCCTGGCAGACAACATCGAATCCGTGGCCCGAAGTACGAATGCCGGTCAGGCCGTCCATCGACGCAGAGTGGGCGCCCCAAAACACTCTTGGGCGGATTTTTGCGAATATGTAGGCAGCAAAAATTGATTTCCTGCGATGCACGTCAAGGAAAAAAATCGCGAACGACGACCTTGTACGATGTTCACGGACCCGTCGTCCAGCCGTATATTGCGAACGAGGATTCGCGCAGGGGCGCCGACGAAGCCGCGTCAACGCGAGAAGTCCAGTAAGACTTATCGTTTAGAGAAAGGAGAACTCGTAACAAAGATTCTATAGTTGAACCTGCGAAAGGATCATTGTCGATGTCTGCCCCGGCAGACAACAGCGGATTCGTGACCCGACGTACGAATGCCGGTCGGGCCGTCCATCGAGGCAGAGCGGGCGCCCAAAAAATCCTGCGCGGATGTTTGCGAATATGTGGGCTGCAAAAATTGATTTCCTGCGATGCACGTCACGACCAAAAATCGCGAACGACGACCTTGTACGCTGTTCACAGACTCCTCGTCCAGCCGTATATTGCGAACGAGGATTCGCACACGGGCGCCGACGAACCCGCGTCAACGCGAGAAGTCCAGTAAGCCTTATCGTTTAGAGAAAGGAGAACTCGTGACAAGGATTCTAAAGTTGAACCTGCGAAAGGATCATTGTCGATATCTGCGACGGTAGACAGCAGCGAATTCGTGACCCATCGTACGAATGCCGATCAGGCCGTCCATCGAGGCAGAGTGGGCGCCCCAAATAACTCCTTCGCGGATTTTTGCGAATATGTAGGCAGCGAAAATGGATTTTCTGGGATGCACGTCACGGCCAAAAATCGCGAACGACGACCTTGTACGCTGTTCACGGACCCGTTGTCCAGCGGTATATTGTGAACAAGGATTCGCGCAGGGGCGCCGACGAAGCCGCGTAAACGCGAGAAGTCTAGTAAGCCTTAGCGTTTAGAGAAATGAGAACTCGTAACAAGGATTCTATAGTTGAACCTGCGAACATATCTTTGTCGATATCTTCCCCGGCAGACAGCAGCGAATTCGTGACCCGACGTTCGAGTGCCGGTCAGGCCGTCCACCGAGGTAGAGTGGGCGCCGAAAAAAACTCCTACACGGATTTTCGTGAATATGTAGGCAGCAAAAATTGATTTCCTGCGATGCACGTCACGGCCAAAAATTGCGAACGACGACCTTGTACGCTATTCACAGATCCGTCGTCCATCCGTATATTGCGAACGAGGATTCGCGCAGGGGCGCCAACGAACCCGCGTCAACGCGAGAAGTCCAGTAAGCCTTATCGTTTAGAGAAAGGAGAACTCGTAACAAGGATTCCATAGTTGAACCTGCGAACGTATCTTTTTCGATATCTGCCCCGGCAGACAGCAGCGAATTCGTGACCCGACGTACGAATGCCGGTCAGGCCGTCCATCGAGGCAGAGCGGGCGCCCCAAAAAACTCCTTCGCGGATTTTTGCGAATATGTAGGCAGCGAAAATGGATTTCCTGCGATGCACGTCACGGAAAAAAATCGCGAACGACGACCTTGTACGTTGTTCACGGACCCGTCGTCCAGCCGTATATTGCGAACGAGGATTCGCGCAGGGGCGCCGACGAAGCCGCGTCAATGCGAAAAGTCCAGTAAAACCTATGGTTTAGAGAAAGGAGAACTCGTAACAAGGATTCTATAGTTGAACCTGCGAAAGGATCATTGTCGATGTGTGCCCCGACAGACAAGAGCGAATTCGTGACCCGAAGTACGAATGCCGGTCAGGCCGTCCATAGAGACAGAGTGGGCGCCCAAAAAAACTCCTCCGCGGATTTTCGCGAATATGTAGGTAGCAAAAAATGATTTTCCTGCGATGCACGTCACGACCAAAAATCGCGAACGACGACCTTGTACGTTGTTCACAGACCCGTCGTCCAGCCGTATATTGCGAACGAGAATTCGCGCAGGGGCGCCGACAATGCCGCGTCAACGCGAGAAGTCGAGTAAGCCTTTTCGTTTAGAGAATGAAGAACTCGTAACAAAGATTCTATAGTTGAACCTGCGAAAGGATCATTGTCGATATCTACCCCGGCAGACAACAGCGAATTCGTGACCCGACGTACGAATGCTGGTCAGGCCGTCCATCGATGCAGAGTGGGCGCCCCAAAGACTAATGTGCGGATTTTTTCGAATATGTAGGCAGAAAAAATTGATTTCCTGCGATGCACGTCACGGAAAAAAATCGCGAACGACGACCTTGTACGCTGTCCACGGACCCGTCGTCCATCCGTATATTACGAACGAGGATTCGCGCAGGGGCGCCGACGAAGCCGCGTCAACGCGAGAAGTCCAGTAAGCCTTATCGTTTAGAGAAAGGAGAACTCGTAACAAGGATTCTATAGTTGAACCTGCGAAAGGATCATTGTCGATATCTGCGCCGGTAGACAGCAACGAATTCGTGACCCGACGTACGAATGCCGGTAAGGCCGTCCATCGAGGCAAAGTGGGCACCCCAAAAAACTCCATCGCGGATTTTTGCGAATATGTAGGCAGCGAAAATGGATTTCCTGCGATGCACGTCATGGCCAAAAATCGCGAACGACGACCTTGTACGCTGTTCACGGACCCGTTGTCCAGCGGTATATTGCGAACAAGGATTCGCGTAGGGGCGCCGACGAAGCCGCGTAAACGCGAGAAGTCTAATAAGCCTTAGTGTTTAGAGAAATGAGAACTCGTAACAAGGATTGTATAGTTGAACCTGCGAAAGGATCATTGTCGATGTCTGCCCCGGCAGACAACAGCGGATTCGTGACCCGGAGTACGAATGCCGGTCAGGCCATCCATCGAGGCAGAGTGGGCGCCCCAAAAAACTCCTTCGCGGATTTTCGCGAATATGTAGGCAGCAAAAAATGATTTACTGCATTGCACGTCACGACCAAAAATCGCGAACGACGACCTTGTACGCTGTTCACGGACCCGTCGTCCAGCCGCATATTGCGAATGAGGATTCGCACAGGGGGGCCGACGAACCCGCGCCAACGCGAGAAGTCCAGTAAGACTTATCGTTTAGAGAAAGGAGAACTCGTAACAAAGATTCTATAGTTGAACCTGCGAAAGGATCATTGTCGATGTCTGCCCCGGCAGACAACAGCGGATTCGTGACCCGACGTACGAATGCCGGTCGGGCCGTCCATCGAGGCAGAGCGGGCGCCCAAAAAATCCTGCGCGGATTTTTGCGAATATGTGGGCTGCAAAAATTGATTTCCTGCGATGCACGTCACGACCAAAAATCGCGAACGACGACCTTGTACGCTGTTCACGGACTCGTCGTCCAGCCGTATATTGCGAACGAGGATTCGCGCCGGGGCGCCGACAAAGCCGCGTCAACTCGAGAAGTCCAGTAAGACTTATCGTTTAGAGATAGGTGAACTCGTAACAAGGATTCTATAGTTAAACCTTCGAAAGGATCATTGTCGATGTCTGCCCCGGCAGACAACAGCGGATTCGTGACCCGACGTACGAATGCCGGTCAGGCCGTTCATCGAGGTAGAGTGGGCGCCCCAAAAAACTCCTGCGCAGATTTTCGTGATTATGTAGGCAGCAAAAATTGATTTCCTTCGATGCCCGTCACGGCCAAAAATCGCGAACGACGACCTTGTACGCTGTTCACGGACCCGTCGTCCATCCGTATATTGCGAACGAGGATTCGCGCAGGGGCGCCGACGAAGCCGCGTCAACGCGAGAAGTCCAGTAAGCCTTATCGTTTAGAGAAAGGAGAACTCGTAACAAGGATTCTATAGTTGAACTTGCGAAAGGATCATTGTCGATATCTGCGCCGGTAGACAGCAGCGAATTCGTGACCCGACGTACGAGTGCCGGTCAGGCCGTCCATCGAGGCAAAGTGGGCGCCCCAAAAAACTCCTTCGTGGATTTTTGCGAATATGTAGGCAGCGGAAATGGATTTCCTGCGATGCACGTCACGGCCAAAAATCGCGAACGACGACCTTGTACGCTGTTCACGGACCCGTTGTCCAGCGGTATATTGCGAACAAGGATTCGCGTAGAGGTGCCGACGAAGCTGCGTAAACGCGAGAAGTCTAGTCAGCCTTAGCGTTTAGAGAAATGAGAACTCGTTACAAGGATTCTATAGTTGAACCTGCGAAAGGATCATTGTCGATGTCTGCCCCGGCAGACAACAGCGGATTCGTGACCCGACGTACGAATGCCGGTCGGGCCGTCCATCGAGGCAGAGCGGGCGCCCAAAAAATCCTGCGCGGAATTTTGCGAATATGTGGGCTGCAAAAATTGATTTCCTGCGATGCCCGTCACGGCAAAAAATCGCGAACGACGACCTTGTACACTGTTCACATATCCGTCGTCCATCCGTATATTGCGAACAAGGATTCGCACAGGGGCGCCGACGAACCCGCGTCAACGCGAGAAGTCCAGTATGCCTTATCGTTTATAGAAATGAGAACTCGTAACAAGGATTCTATAGTTAACCTGCGAAAGGATTATTGTCAATGTCTGCCCCGGCAGAAAACAGCGGATTCGTGACCCGACATACGAATGCCGATCCGGCCGTCCATCGAGGCAGAGTGGGCGCCCCACAAAACTCCTGCGCGGGTTTTCAAGAATATGTAGGCAGCAAAAATGGATTTCCTGTGATGCACGTCATGGAAAAAAATCGCGAACGACGACCTTGTACGTTGTTCACGGACCAGTCGTCCAGCCGTATATTGCGAACGAGGATTCGCGCAGGGGCGCCGAGAAAGCCGCGTCAACACGAGAAGTCCAATAGGACTTATCGTTTAGAGATAGGTGAACTCGTAACAAGGATTCCATAGTTGAACCTGCGAAAGGATCATTGTCGTTGTCTACCCCGGAAAACAACAGCAGATTCGTGACCCGACGTAAGAATGCCGGTCAGGCCGTCCATCGAGGCAGAGTTGGCGCCTAAAAAAACTCCTACGCGGATTTTCGCGAATATGTAGGCGGCAAAAATTGATTTCCTGCGATGCCCGTCACGACCAAAAATCGCGAACGACCACCTTGTACGCTGTTCACATATCCGTCGTCCATCCGTATATTGCGAACGAGGATTCGCGTAGGGGCGCCGACGAACCCGCGTCAACGCGAGAAGTCCAGTAAGCCTTATCGTTTAGAGAAATGAGAACTCGTAACAATGATTCTATAGTTGAACCTGCGAAAGGATTATTGTCGATGTCTGCCCCGGCAGACAACAGCGGATTCGTAACCCGACGTACGAATGCCGATCAGGCCGTCCATCGAGGCAGATTGGGCGCCCCACAAAACTCCTCCGCGGATTTTCGCGAATATGTAGGCAGCAAAAAAAGATTTTCCGGCGATGGACGTCACAACCAAAACTCGCGAACGACGACCTTGTACGCTGTTCACGGACCCGTCGTCCAGCCGTATATTGCGAACGAGAATTCGCGCAGGGGCGCCGACGATGCCGCGTCAACGCGAGAAGTCGAGTAAGCCTTATCGTTTATAGAATGGAGAACTCGTAACAAAGATTCTATAGTTGAACCTGCGAAAGGATCATTGTCGATATCTACCCCGGCAGACAACAGCGAATTCGTGACCCGACGTACGAATGCCGGTCAGGCCGTCCATCGACGCAGAGTGGGCACCCCAAAACACTAATGTGCGGATTTTTGCGAATATGTAGGCAGCAAAAATTGATTTCCTGCGATGCACATCACGGAAAAAAATCGCGAACGACAACCTCGTACGCTGTTCACGGACCCGTCGTCCAGCCGTATATTGCGAACGAGGATTCGCGCAGGGGCGCCGACGAAACCGGGTCATCACGAGAAGTCCAGTAAGACTAATCGTTTAGAGAAAGGTGAACTCGTAACAAGGATTCTATAGTTGAACCTGCGAAAGGATCATTGTCGATGTCTGCCCCAGTAGACAGCAGCGAATTCGTAACGCGACGTACGAATGCCGGTCAGGCCGTCCATTGAGGCAGAGCGCGTGCCCCAAAAAACTCCTTCGTGGATTTTTGCGAATATGTAGGCAGCGAAAATGGATTTCCTGCGATGCACGTCACGGCCAAAAATCGCGAACGACGACCTTGCACGCTGTTCACGGACCCGTTGTCCAGCGGTATATTGCGAACAAGGATTCACGTAGAGGTGCCGACGAAGCTGCGTAAACGCGAGAAGTCTAGTCAGCCTTAGCGTTTAGAGAAATGAGAACTCGTAACAAGGATTCTATAGTTGAACCTGCGAAAGGATCATTGTCGATGTCTGCCCCGGCAGACAACAGCGGATTCGTGACCCGACGTACGAATGCAGGTCAGGCCGTCCATCGAGGCAGAGTGGGCGCCCCAAAAAACTCCTACGCGGATTTTCGCGAATATGTAGGCAGCAAAAAATTGATTTCCTGTGATGCCCGTCACGACCAAAAATCGCGAACGATGACCTTGTACGCTGTTCACATATCCGTCGTCCATCCGTATATTGCGAACGAGGATTCGCGGAGGAGCGCCGACGAAGCCGCGTCAACGCGAGAAGTCCAGTAAGCCTTATCGTTTAGAGAAAGGAGAACTCGAAACAAAGATTCTATAGTTGAACCTGCGAAGGGATCATTGTCGATATCTACCCCGGCAGACAACAGCGAATTCGTGACCCGACGTACGAATGCCGGTCAGGCCGTCCATCGACGCAGAGTGGGCGCCCCAAAACACTAATGTGCGGATTTTTGCGAATATGTAGGCAGCAAAAATTGATTTCCTGCGATGCACGTCACGGAAAAAAATCGCGAACGACGACCTTCTACGCTGTTCACGGACCCATCGCCCAGCCGTATATTGCGAACGAGGATTCGATCAGGGGCGCCGACGAAGCCGTGTCAACGCGAAAAGTCCCGTAAGACTTATACTTTAGAGAAAGGGGAACTCGTAACAAAGATTCTATAGTTGAACCTGCGAAAGGATCATTGTCGATGTCTGCCCCAGCAGACAACAGCGGATTCGTGACCCAACGTACGAATGCCGGTCAGGCCGTCTATCGAGGCAGAGCGCGCGCCCCAAAAAACTCCTGTGCGGATTTTCGCGAATATGTAGGCTGCAAAAATTGATTTCCTGCGATGCCCGTCACGACCAAAAATCGCGAAACGACCACCTTGTACGCTGTTCACATATCCGTCATCCATCCGTATATTGCGAACGAGGATTCGCGCAGGGGCGCCGACGAACCCACGTCAACGCGAGAAGTCCAGTAAGCCTTATCGTTTAGAGAAATGAGAACTCGTAACAAGGATTCTATAGTTGAACCTGCAAAAGGAATATTGTCGATGTCTGCCCAGGCAGACAACAGCGGATTCGTGACCCGACGTACGAATACTGATGAGGCCGTCCATCGAGGCAGATTGGGCGCCCCACAAAACTCCTCCGTGGATTTTCGCGAATATGTAGGCAGCAAAAAATGATTTTCCTGCGATGCACGTCACGACAAAAAATCGCGAACGACGACCTTGTACGCTGTTCACGGACCCGTCGTCCAGCCGTATATTGCGAACGAGAATTCGCGCAGGGGCGCCGACGATGCCACGTCAACGCGAGAAGTCGCGCAAGCCTTATCGTTTAGAGAATGGAGAACTCGAAACAAAGATTCTATAGTTGAACCTGCGAAAGGATCATTGTCGATGTCTGCCCCAGCAAACAACAGCGGATTCGTGACCCGACGTACGAATGCCGGTCAGGCCGTCCATCGAGGCAGAGCGCGCGCCCCAAAAAACTCCTGCGCAGATTTTCGCGTATATGTAGGCAGTAAAAATTGATTTCCTGCGATGCCCGTCACGGCCAAAAATCGCGAACGACGACCTTGTACGCTGTTCACGGACCCGTCGTCCGTCCGTATATTGCGAACGAGGATTCGCGCAGGGGCGCCGACGAAGCCGCGTCAACGCGAGAAGTCCAGTAATACTTATCGTTTAGAGAAAGGAGAACTCGTAACAAGGATTCTATAGTTTATCCTGCGAAAGGATCATTGTCGATGTCTGCCCCAGCAGACAACAGCGGATTCGTGACCCGACGTACGAATGCCGGTCAGGCCGTCCATCGAGGCAGAGCGCGCGCCCCAAATAACTCCTGCGCGGATTTTCGCGAATATGTAGGCTGCAAAAATTTATTACCTGCGATGCACGTCACGACCAAAAATCGCGAACGACGACCTTGTACGCTGTTCACGGACCCGTCGTCCAGCCGTATATTGCGAACGAGGATTCGCGCAGGGGCGCCGACGAACCCGCGTCAATGCGAGAAGTCCAGTAAGCCTTATCGATTAGAGAAAGGAAAAATCGTAACAAGGATTCTATAGTTGAACCTGCGAAAGGATCATTGTCGATGTTTGCCCCTGCAGCCAACAGCGGATTCGTGACCCGACGTACAAATGCCGGTCAGGCCGTCCATCGAGGCAGAGTTGGCGCCCCAAAAAACTCCTGCGCGGATTATCGCGATTATGTAGGCAGCAAAAATTGATTTCCTGCGATGCCCGTCACGGCCAAAAATCGCGAACGACAACCTTGTACGCTGTTCACGGACCGTCGTCCATCCGTATATTGCTAACGAGGATTCGCGCAGGGGCGCCGACGAAGCCGCGTCAACGCGAGAAGTCCAGTAAGCCTTATCGTTTAGAGAAAGGAGAACTCGTAACAAGGATTCTATAGTTGAACCTGCGAACGGATCATTGTCGATGTCTGCCCCAGCAGAGAACAGCGGATTCGTGACCCGACGTACGAATGCCGGTCAGGCCGTCCATCGAGGCAGAGCGCGCGCCCCAAAAAACTCCTGCGCAGATTTTCGCGAATATGTAGGCAGCAAAAATTGATTTCCTGCGATGCCCGTCACGGCCAAAAATCGCGAACGACGACCTTGTACGCTGTTCACGGACCCGTCGTCCATCCGTATATTGCTAACGAGGATTCGCGCAGGGGCGCCGACGAAGCCGCGTCAACGCGAGAAGTCCAGTAAGCCTTATCGTTTAGAGAAAGGAGAACTCGTAACAAGGATTCTATAGTTGAACCTGCGAACGGATCATTGTCGATGTCTGCCCCTGCAGACAACAGCGGATTCGTGACCCGACGTACGAATGCCGGTCAGGCCGTCCATCGAGGCAGAGCGCGCGCCCCAAAAAACTCCTGCGCGGATTTTCGCGAATATGTAGGCTGCAAAAATTGATTTCCTGTGATGCACGTCACGACCAAAAATCTCGAACGACGACCTTGTACGCTGTTCACGGACCCGTCGTCCAGCCGTATATAGCGAACGAGGATTCGCGCAGGGGCGCCGACGAACCCGCGTCAATGCGAGAAGTCCAGTAAGCCTTATCGTTTAGAGAAAGGAGAACTCGTAACAAGGAATCTATAGTTGAACCTGCGAAAGGATCATTGTCGATGTCTGCCCCTGCAAACAACAGCGGACTCGTGACCCGACGTACAAATGCTGGTCAGGCCGTCCATCGAGGCAGAGTTGGCGCCCCAAAAAAACTCCTACGCGGATTTTCGCGAATATGTAGGCTGCAAAAATTGATTTCCTGCGATGCCCGTCACGACCAAAAATCGCGAACGACCACCTTGTACGCTGTTCACATATCCGTCGTCCATCCGTATATTGCGAACGAGGATTCGCGTAGGGGCGCCGACGAACCCGAGTCAACGCGAGAAGTCCAGTAAGCCTTATCGTTTAGAGAAATGAGAACTCGTAACAATGATTCTATAGTTGAACCTGCGAAAGGATTATTGTCGATGTCTGCCCCGGCAGACAACAGCGGATTCGTAACCCGACGTACGAATGCCGATCAGGCCGTCCATCGAGGCAGATTGGGCGCCCCACAAAACTCCTCCGCGGATTTTCGCGAATATGTAGGCAGCAAAAAAAGATTTTCCGGCGATGCACGTCACGACCAAAACTCGCGAACGACGACCTTGTACGCTGTTCACGGACCCGTCGTCCAGCCGTATATTGCGAACGAGAATTCGCGCAGGGGCGCCGACGATGCCGCGTCAATGCGAGAAGTCGAGTAAGCCTTATCGTTTAGAGAATGGAGAACTCGTAACAAAGATTCTATAGTTGAACCTGCGAAAGGATCATTGTCGATATCTACCCCGGCAGACAACAGCGAATTCGTGACCCGACGTACGAATGCCGGTCAGGCCGTCCATCGACGCAGAGTGGGCACCCCAAAACACTAATGTGCGGATTTTTGCGAATATGTAGGCAGCAAAAATTGATTTCCTGCGATGCACATCACGGAAAAAAATCGCGAACGACAACTTCGTACGCTGTTCACGGACCCGTCGTCCAGCCGTATATTGCGAACGAGGATTCGCGCAGGAGCGCCGACGAAGCCGGGTCATCACGAGAAGTCCAGTAAGACTAATCGTTTAGAGAAAGGTGAACTCGTAACAAGGATTCTATAGTTGAACCTGCGAAAGGATCATTGTCGATGTCTGCCCCAGCAGACAGCAGCGAATTCGTAACCCGACGTACGAATGCCGGTCAGGCCGTCCATTGAGGCAGAGCGCGTGCCCCAAAAAACTCCTTCGTGGATTTTTGCGAATATGTAGGCAGCGAAAATGGATTTCCTGCGATGCACGTCACGGCCAAAAATCGCGAACGACGACCTTGCACGCTGTTCACGGACCCGTTGTCCAGCGGTATATTGCGAACAAGGATTCGCGTAGAGGTGCCGACGAAGCTGCGTAAACGCGAGAAGTCTAGTCAGCCTTAGCGTTTAGAGAAATGAGAACTCGTAACAAGGATTCTATAGTTGAACCTGCGAAAGGATCATTGTCGATGTCTGCCCCGGCAGACAACAGCGGACTCGTGACCCGACGTACGAATGCCGGTCAGGCCGTCCATCGAGGCAGAGTGGGCGCCCCAAAAAACTCCTACGCGGATTTTCGCGAATATGTAGGCAGCAAAAAATTGATTTCCTGTGATGCCCGTCACGACCAAAAATCGCGAACGACGACCTTGTACGCTGTTCACATATCCGTCGTCCATCCGTATATTGCGAACGAGGATTCGCGCAGGAGCGCCGACGAAGCCGCGTCAACGCGAGAAGTCCAGTAAGCCTTATCGTTTAGAGAAAGGAGAACTCGAAACAAAGATTCTATAGTTGAACCTGCGAAAGGATCATTGTCGATATCTACCCCGGCAGACAACAGCGAATTCGTGACCCGACGTACGAATGCCGGTCAGGCCGTCCATCGACGCAGAGTGGGCACCCCAAAACACTAATGTGCGGATTTTTTCGAATATGTAGGCAGCAAAAATTGATTTCCTGCGATGCACATCACGGAAAAAAATCGCGAACGATAACCTCGTACGCTGTTCACGGACCCGTCGTCCAGCCGTATATTGCGAACGAGGATTCGCGCAGGGGCGCTGACGAAGCCGGGTCATCACGAGAAGTCCAGTAAGACTAATCGTTTAGAGAAAGGTGAACTCGTAACAAGGATTCTATAGTTGAACCTGCGAAAGGATCATTGTAGATGTCTGCCCCAGCAGACAACAGCGGATTCGTGACCCGACGTACGAATGCCGGTCAGGCCGTCCATCGAGGCAGAGCGCGCGCCCCAAAAAAATCCTGCGCAGATTTTTGCGAATACGTAGGCTGCAAAAATTGATTTCCTGTGATGCACGTCACGGCCAAAAATCGCGAACGACGACCTTGTACGCAGTTCACGGACCCGTCGTTCCAGCCGTATATTGCGAACGAGGATTCGCTCAGAGGGGCTGACGAAGCCGCGTCAACACGAGAAGTCCAGTAAGACTTATCGTGTATTGAAAGGAAAACTCATCACAAGGATTCTATAGTTGAACCTGCGAAAGGATCATTGTCGATGTCTGCCCCGGCAGACAACAGCGGATTCGTGACCGGAAGTAAGAATGCCGGTCAGGCCGTTCATCGAGGCAGAATGGGCGCCCCAAAAAACTCCTGCGCGGATTTTTACGAATATGTAGGCTGCAAAAATTGATTTCCTGCGATGCACGTCACGACCAAAAATCGCGAACGACGACCTTGTACGCTGTTCACGGACCCGTCGTCCATCCGTATATTGCAAACGAGGATTCGCGCAGGGGCGCCGACGAAGCCGCGTCAACGCGATAAGTCCAGTAAGCCTTATCGTTTAGAGAAAGGAGAACTCGTAACAAGGATTCTATAGTTGAACCTGCGAAAGGATCATTGTCGATATCTGCCCCGGCAGACAACAGCGAATTCGTGAACCGACGTACGAATGCCGGTCAGGCCGTCCATCGAGGCAGAGTGGGCTCCCAAAAAAACTCTGTGCAGATTTTCGCGAATATGTAGGCAGCAAAAATAGATTTCCTGCGATGCACGTCACGGAAAAAAATCGCGAACGACGACCTTGTACGCTGTTCACGGACCCGTCGTCCAGCCGTTTATTGCAAACGAGGATTCGCGCAGGGGCGCCGACGAAGCCGCGTCAACACGAGAAGTCCAGTAAGACTAATCGTTTAGAGAAAGGTGAACTCGTAACAAGGATTCTATAGTTGAACCTGCGAAAGGATCATTGTCGATGTCTGCCCCAGCAGACAACAGCGGATTCGTGACCCGACGTACGAATGCCGGTCAGGCCGTCCATCGAGGCAGAGCGCGCGCCCCAAAAAACTCCTGCGCAGATTTTCGCGAATATGTAGGCTGCAAAAATTGATTTCCTGTGATGCACGTCACGGCCAAAAATCGCGAACGGCGACCTTGTACGCTGTTCACGGACCCGTCGTCCAGCCGTATATTGCGAACGAGGATTCGCTCAGAGGGGCTGACGAAGCCGCGTCAACGCGAGAAGTCCAGTAAGACTTATCGTGTATTGAAAGGAAAACTCGTCACAAGGATTCTATAGTTGAACCTGCGAAAGGATCATTGTCGATGTTTGCTCCGGCAGACAACAGCGGATTCGTGACCGGAAGTACGAATGCCGGTCAGGCCATCCATCGAGGCAGAGTGGGCGCCCCACAAAACTGTTGCGCGGATTTTCGCGAATATGTAGGCAGCAAATATTGATTTCCTGCGATGCACGTCACTGCCAAAAATTGCGAACGACGACTTTGTACGCTGTTCACGGACCCGTCGTCCAGCCATATATTGCGAACAAGGATTCGCGCAGGGGCACCGACGAACCAGCGTCAACGCGAGAAGTCCAGTAAGCCTTATCGTTTAGAGAAAGGAGAACTCGTAACAAGGATTCTATAGTTAAACCTGCGAAAGGATCATTATAAATATCTGCCCCGCCAGACAACATCGAATTCGAGACCCGACGTACAAATGCCGGTCAGGCCATCCATCGAGGCAGAGTGGGCGCCCCAAAAAACTCCTGTGCGGATTTTCGCGAATATGTAGGCAGCAAATATTGATTTCCTGCGATGCACGTCACGGCCAAAAATCGCGAACGACAACCTTGTACACTGTTCACGGACCCGTCGTCCAGCCGTTCGCGCAGAGGGGCCGACGAAGCCGCGTCAACGCGAGAAGTCCAGTAAGACTTATCGTTTAGAGAAAGGAGAACTCGTAACAAAGATTCTATAGTTGAACCTGCGAAAGGATCATTGTCGATGTCTGCCCCGGCAGACAACAGCGGATTCGTGACCGGACGTACGAATGCAGGTCAGGCCGTCCACCGAGGCAGAGTGGGCGCCCCAAAAAACTCCTGCGCGGATTTTCGCGAATATGTAGGCTGCAAATATTGATTTCCTGCGATGCACGTCACGGCCAAAAATCGCGAACGACGACCTTGTACGTTGTTCACGGACCCGTCGTCCAATCGTATATTGCGAACAAGGATTCGCGCAGGGGCGCCGACGAACCCGCGTCAACGCGAGAAGTCCAATAAGCCTTATCGTTTAGAGAAAGGAGAACTCGTAACAAGGATTCTATAGTTGAACCTGCGAAAGGATCATTGTCGATATCTGCGCCCGCAGACAGCAGCGGATTCGTGACCCGACGTTCGAATGCTGGTCAGGCCGTCCATCGAGGCAGAGTGGGCGCCCCAAAAATCTTTTGCGTGGATTTTCACGAATATTTAGGCAGCAAAAATGGATTTCCTGTGATGCACGTCACGGCCAAAAGTCGCGAACGACGATCTTGTACGCTGTTCACGGACCCGTTGTCCATGCGTATATTGCGAACGAGGATTCGCGCAGCGGCGCCGACGAACCCGCGTCAACGCGAGAAGTCCAGTAAGCCTTATTGTTTAGAGAAAGGAGATCTCGTAACAAGGATTCTATAGTTGAACCTGCGAAAGGATCATTTTCGATGTCTGCCCCGGCAGACAACAGCGAATTCGTGACCCGACGTACGAATGCCGGTTAGGCCGTCCACCGAGGCAGAGTGGGCGCCCCAAAAAACTCCTGCACGGTTTTTCGCGAATATGTAGGCAGCAAAAATGGATTTCCTACGATGCACGTCACGGCCAAAAATCGCGAACGACGATCTTGTACGTTGTTCACGGACCCGTCGTCCATGCGTATATTGCAAACGAGGATTTGCGCAGCAGCGCCGACGAACCCGCGTCAACGCGAGAAGTCCAGTAAGTCTTATCGTTTAGAGAAAGGAGATCTCGTAACAAGGATTCTATAGTTGAACCTACGAAACGATCATTGTCGATGTCTGCCCCGGCAGACAACAGCGAATTCGTGACCCGACGTACAAATGCCGGTTAGGCCGTCCACCGAGGCAGAGTGGGCGGCCCAAAACTCCTGCGCGGTTTTTCGCGAATATGTAGGCAGCAAAAATGTATTACCTACGAGGCACGTCACGGCCAAAAATCGCGAACGACGATCTTGTACGCTGTTCACGGACCTGTCGTCCATGCGTATATTGATAACGAGGATCCGCGCAGGGGCGCAGACGAACCCGCGTCAACGCGAGAAGTCCAGTAAGCCTTATCGTTTAGAGAAAGATGATCTCGTAACAAGGATTCTATAGTTGAACCTGCGAAAGAATCATTGTCGATGTCTGCCCCGGCAGACAACAACGAATTCGTGACCCTACGTACGAATGCCGGTTAGGCCGTTCATCGAGGCAGAGTGGGCGCCCCAAAAAACTCATGCACGGATTTTCAGGAATATGTAGGCAGCAAAAATGGATTTCCTGCGATGCACGTCACGGCCAAAAATCGCGAACGACGATCTTGTACGCTGTTCACGGACCCGTCGTCCATGCGTATATTGATAACGAGGATCCGCGCAGGGGCGCAGACGAACCCGCGTCAACGCGAGAAGTCCAGTAAGCCTTATCGTTTAGAGAAAGGTGATCTCGTAACAAGGATTCTATAGTTGAACCTGCGAAAGAATCATTGTCGATGTCTGCCCCGGCAGACAACAGCGAATTCGTGACCCTACGTATGAATGCCGGTCAGGCCGTTCATCGAGGCAGAGTGGGCGCCCCAAAAAACTCATGCGCGGATTTTCAGGAATATGTAGGCAGCAAAAATGGATTTCCTGCGATGCACGTCACGGCCAAAAATCGCGAACGACGATCTTGTACGCTGTTCATGGACCCGTCGTCCATGCGTATATTGCGAACGAGGATTCGCGCAGCGGCGCCGACGAACCCGCGTCAACGCGAGAAGTCCAGTAAGCCTTATTGTTTAGAGAAAGGAGATCTCGTAACAAGGATTCTATAGTTGAACCTGCGAAAGGATCATTTTCGTTGTCTGCCCCGGCAGACAACAGCGAATTCGTGACCCGACGTACGAATGCCGGTTAGGCCGTCCACCGAGGCAGAGTGGGCGCCCCAAAAAACTCCTGCACGGTTTTTCGCGAATATGTAGGCAGCAAAAATGGATTTCCTACGATGCACGTCACGGCCAAAAATTGCGAACGACGATCTTGTACGCTGTTCACGGACCCTTCGTCCATTCGTATATCGCGAATGAGGATTCGCGCAGCAGCGCCGACGAACCCGCGTCAACGCGAGAAGTCCAGTAAGTCTTATCGTTTAGAGAAAAGAGATCTCGTAAGAAGGATTCTATAGTTGAACCTACGAAAGGATCATTGTCGATGTCTGCCCCGGCAGACAACCGCGAATTCGTGACCCGACGTACGAATGCCGGTTAGGCCGTCCACCGAGGCAGAGTGGGCGGCCCAAAAAACTCCTGCGCGGTTTTTCGCGAATATGTAGGCAGCAAAAATGGATTTCCTACGAGGCACGTCACGGCCAAAAATCGCGAACGACGATCTTGTACGCTGTTCACGGACCCGTCGTCCATGCGTATATTGATAACGAGGATCCGCGCAGGGGCGCAGACGAACCCGCGTCAACGCGAGAAGTCCAGTAAGCCTTATCGTTTAGAGAAAGGTGATCTCGTAACAACGATTCTATAGTTGAACCTGCGAAAGTATCATTTTCGATGTCTGCCCCGGCAGACAACAGCGAATTCGTGACCCGACGTACGAATGCCGGTTAGGCCGTCCACCGAGGCAGAGTGGGCGCCCCAAAAAACTCCTGCACGGTTTTTCGCGAATATGTAGGCAGCAAAAATGGATTTCCTACGATGCACGTCACGGCCAAAAATCGCGAACGACGATCTTATACGTTGTTCACGGACCCTTCGTCCATGCGTATATCGCGAACGAGGATTCGCGCAGCAGCGCCGACGAACCAGCGTCAACGCGAGAAGTCAAGTAAGTCTTATCGTTTAGAGAAAGGAGATCTCGTAACAAGGATTCTATAGTTGAACCTACGAAAGGATCATTGTCGATGTCTGCCCCGGCAGACAACCGCGAATTCGTGACCCGACGTACGAATGCCGGTTAGGCCGTCCACCGAGGCAGAGTGGGCGGCCCAAAAAACTCCTGCGCGGTTTTTCGCGAATATGTAGGCAGCAAAAATGGATTTCCTACGAGGCACGTCACGGCCAAAAATCGCGAACGACGATCTTGTACGCTGTTCACGGACCCGTCGTCCATGCGTATATTGATAACGAGGATCCGCGCAGGGGCGCAGACGAACCCGCGTCAACGCGAGAAGTCCAGTAAGCCTTATCGTTTAGAGAAAGGTGATCTCGTAACAAGGATTCAATAGTTGAACCTGCGAAAGAATCATTGTCGATGTCTGCCCCGGCAGACAACAGCGAATTCGTGACCCGACGTACGAATGCCGGTTAGGCCGTCCACCGAGGCAGAGTGGGCGGCCCAAAAAACTCCTGCGCGGTTTTTCGCGAATATGTAGGCAGCAAAAATGGATTTCCTACGAGGCACGTCACGGCCAAAAATCGCGAACGACGATCTTGTACGCTGTTCACGGACCCGTCGTCCATGCGTATATTGATAACGAGGATCCGCGCAGGGGCGCAGACGAACCCGCGTCAACGCGAGAAGTCCAGTAAGGCTTTTCGTTTAGAGAAAGGAGATCTCGTAACAAGGATTCTATAGTTGAACCTGCGAAAGAATCATTGTCGATGTCTGCCCCGGCAGACAACAGCGAATTCGTGACCCTACGTACGAATGCTGGTCAGGCCGTTCATCGAGCCAGAGTGGGCGCCCCAAAAAACTCATGCGAGGATTTTCAGGAATATGTAGGCAGCAAAAATGGATTTCCTGCGATGCACGTCACGGCCAAAAATCGCGAACGACGATCTTGTACGCTGTTCACGGACCCGTCGTCCATGCGTATATTGCGAACGAGGATTCGCGCAGCGGTGCCGACGAACCCGCGTCAACGCGAGAAGTCCAGTAAGCCTTATTGTTTAGAGAAAGGAGATCTCGTAACAAGGATTCTATAGTTGAACCTGCGAAAGGATCATTTTCGATGTCTGCCCCGGCAGACAACAGCGAATTCGTGACCCGACGTACGAATGCCGGTTAGGACGTCCACCGAGGAAGAGTGGGCGCCCCAAAAAACTCCTGCACGGTTTTTTGCGAATATGTAGGCTACAAAAATGGATTTCCTACGATGCACGTCACGGCCAAAAATCGCGAACGACGATCTTGTACGTTGTTCACGGACCCTTCGTCCATGCGTATATCGCGAACGAGGATTCGCGCAGCAGCGCCGACAAACCCGCGTCAACGCGAGAAGTCCAGTAAGTCTTATCGTTTAGAGAAAGGAGATCTCGTAACAAGGATTCTATAGTTGAACCTACGAAAGGATCATTGTCGATGTCTGCCCCGGCAGACAACAGCGAATTCGTGACCCGACGTACGAATGCCGGTTAGGCCGTCCACCGAGGCAGAGTGGGCGCCCCAAAAAACTCCTGCACGGTTTTTCGCGAATATGTAGGCAGCAAAAATGGATTTCCTACGATGCACGTCACGGCCAAAAATTGCGAACGACGATCTTATACGTTGTTCACGGACCCTTCGTCCATGCGTATATCGCGAACGAGGATTCGCGCAGCAGCGCCGACGAACCAGCGTCAACGCGAGAAGTCCAGTAAGTCTTATCGTTTAGAGAAAGGAGATCTCGTAACAAGGATTCTATAGTTGAACCTACGAAAGGATCATTGTCGATGTCTGCCCCGGCAGACAACCGCGAATTCGTGACCCGACGTACGAATGCCGGTTAGGCCGTCCACCGAGGCAGAGTGGGCGGCCCAAAAAACTCCTGCGCGGTTTTTCGCGAATATGGAGGCAGCAAAAATGGATTTCCTACGAGGCACGTCACGGCCAAAAATCGCGAACGACGATCTTGTACGCTGTTCACGGACCCGTCGTCCATGCGTATATTGATAACGAGGATCCGCGCAGGGGCGCAGACGAACCCGCGTCAACGCGAGAAGTCCAGTAAGCCTTATCGTTTAGAGAAAGGTGATCTCGTAACAAGGATTCAATAGTTGAACCTGCGAAAGAATCATTGTCGATGTCTGCCCCGGCAGACAACAGCGAATTCGTGACCATACGTACGAATGCCGGTCAGGCCGTTCATCGAGGCAGAGTGGGCGCCCCAAAAAACTCCTGCGCGGATTTTTGTGAATATGTAGGCAGCAAAAATTTATTTCGTGCGATGCACGTCACGGCCAAAAATCGCGAACGACGACCTTGTACGCTGTTCACGGACCCGTCGTCCAGCCGTATATTGCGAACAAGGATTCGCGCAGGGGCGCCGACGAACCCGCGTCAACGCGAGAAGTCCAGTAAGCCTTATCGTTTAGAGAAAGGAGAACTCGTAATAAGGATTCTATAGTTGATCCTGCGAAAGGATCATTGTCGATATCTTCCTCGGCAGACATTATCGAATTCGTGACCCGACGTACGAATGCCGGTCAGGCCATCCATCGAGGCAGAGTGGGCGCCCCACAAAACTGTTGCGCGGATTTTCGCGAATATGTAGGCAACAAATATTGATTTCCTGCGATGCAAGTCATGGCCAAAAATTGCGAACGACGACTTTGTACGATGTTCAAGGACCCGTCGTCCAGCCATATATTGCGAACAAGGATTCGCGCAGGGGCACCGACGAACCAGCGTCAACGCGAGAAGTCCAGTAAGCCTTATCGTTTAGAGAAAGGAGAACTCGTAACAAGGATTCTATAGTTAAACCTGCGAAAAGATCATTGTAAATATCTTCCCCGCCAGACAACATCGAATTCGAGACCCGACGTACAAATGCCGGTGAGGCCATCCATCGATGCAGAGTGGGCGCCCCAAAAAAGCCCTGTGCGGATTTTCGCGAATATGTAGGCAGAAAAAATGGATTTCCTGCGATGCACGTCACGGCAAAAATCTCGAACGACGATCTTGTACTCTATTCACGGACCCGTCGTCCATGCGTATATTGCGAACGAGGATTCGCGAAGGGGCCCCGACGAACCCGAGTCAACGCGAGAAGTCCAGTAAGCCTTCTTGTTTAGAGAAAGGTGATCTCGTAACAAGGATTCTATAGTTGAACCTGCGAAAGAATCATTGTCGATATCTGCCCCGGCAGACAACAGCGAATTCGTGACCCGACGTACGAATGCCGGTCAGGCCGTCCACCGAGGCAGAGTGGGCGCCCCAAAAAACTCCTGCACGGATTTTCGCGATTATGTAGGCAGCAAATATTGATTTCCTGCGATGCACGTCGCGGCCAAAAATCGCGAACGACGACCTTGTACGCTGTTCACGGACCCGTCGTCCAGCCGTATATTGCGAACGAGGATTCGCGCAGAGGGGCCGACGAAGCAGCGTCAACGCGAGAAGTCCAGTAAGACTTATCGTGTAGAGAAATGAGAACTCGTAACAAGGATTCTATAGTTGAACCTGCGAAAGGATCATTGTCGATTTCTGCGTCGGCAGACAGCATCGAATTCGTGACCCGACGTACGAATGCCGGTCAGGCCATCCATCGAGGCAGAGTGGGGCCCCAAAAAACTCCTACGCGGATTTTCGCGAATATGTAGGCAGCAAATATTGATTTCCTGCGATGCACGTCACGGCCAAAAATCGCGAACGACGACCTTGTACGCTGTTCACGGACCTGTCGTCCAGCCGTATATTGCGAACGAGGATTCGCGCAGAGGGGCCGACGAAGCCGCGTCAACGCGAGAAGTCCAGTAATCCTTATCGTGTAGAGAAAGGAGAACTCGTAACAAAGATTATATAGTTCAACCTGCGAAAGAAGCATTGTCGATGTCTGCCCCGGCAGACAACAGCGGATTCGTGACGGGACGTACGAATGCTGGTCAGGCCGTCCATCGAGGCAGTGTGGGCGCCCGAAAAAACTCCTGCGCGGATTTTTGCGAATATTTAGGCAGCAAAAATTGATTTCCTGCGATGCACGTCACGGCCAAAAATCGCGAACGACGACCTTGTACGCTGTTCACGGACCCGTCGTCCAGCCGTATATTGCGAACAAGGTTTCGCGCAGGGGCGCCGACGAACCCGCGTCAATGCGAGAAGTCCAGTAAGCCTTATCGTTTAGAGAAAGGAGAACTCGTAACAAGGATTCTATATTTGAACCTGCGAAAGGATCATTGTCGTTTTTTGCGTCGGCAGACAGCATCAAATTCGTAACCCGACGTACGAATGCCGGTCAGGCCATCCATCAAGGCAGAGCGGGCTCCCCAAAAAACTCCTGCGCGGATTTTCATGAATATGTAGGCAGAAAATATTGATTTCCTGCGATGCACGTCACGGCCAAAAATCTCGAACGACGACCTTGTACGCTGTTCACGGACCCGTCGTCCAGCCATATATTGTGAACGACGATTCGCGCAGAGGGGCCGACGAAGCCGCGTCAACGCGAGAAGTCCAATAGCACTTATTGTTTAGAGATAGGTGAACTCGTAACAAGGATTCTATAGTTGATCCTGCGAAAGGATCATTGTCGTTGTCTGCCCCGGCAGACAACAGCAGATTCGTGACCCGACGTACGAATGCCGGTCAGGCCGTCCATCGAGGCGGAGTGGGCGCCCCAAAAAGCTTCTACGCGGATTTTCGCGAATATGTAGGCAGCAAAAAATTGATTTTCTGCGATGCCCGTCACAACCAAAAATCGCGAACGACGACCTTGTACACTGTTCACGGACCCGTCGTCCATCCGTATATTGCGAACGAGGATTCGCGCAGGGGCGCCGACGAACCCGCGTCAACGCGAGAAGTCCAGTAAGCCTTATCGTTTAGAGAAATGAGAGCTCGTAACAAGGATTCTATAGTTGAACCTGCGAAAGGATTATTGTCGATGTCTGCCCCGGCAGACAACAGCGGATTCGTGACCCGACGTACGAATGCCGATCAGGCCGTCCATCGAGGTAGAGTGGGCGCCCCACAAAACTCCTCCGCGGATTTTTGCGAATATGGAGGCAGCAAAAAAAGATTTTCCTGCAATGCACGTCACGACCAAAAATCGCGAACTACGACCTTGTACGCTATTCACGGACCCGTTGTCCAGCCGTATATTGCGAACGAGAATTCGCGCAGGGGCGCCGACGATGCCGCGTCAACGCGAGAAGTCGAGTAAGCCTTATCGTTTAGAGAATGGAGAACTCGTAACAAAGATTCTATAGTTGAACCTGCGAAAGGATCATTGTCGATATCTACCCCGGCAGACAACAGCGAATTCGTGACCCGACGTACGAATGCCGGTCAGGCCGTCCATCGACGCAGAGTGGGCGCCCCAAAACACTAATGTGCGGATTTTTGCGAATATGTAGGCAGCAAAAATTGATTTCCTGCGATGCACGTCACGGAAAAAAATCGCGAACGACGACCTTGTACGCTGGTCACGGACCCGTCGTCTAGCCGTATATTGCGAACGAGGATTCGCGTAGGGGCGCCGACGAAGCCGTGTCAGCGCGAGAAGTCCAGTAAGACTTATACTTTAGAGAAAGGAGAACTCGTAACAAAGATTCTATAGTTGAACATGCGAAAGGATCATTGTCGATGTCTACCCCAGCAGACAACAGCGGATTCGTGACCCGACGTACGAATGTCGGTAAGGCCGTCAATCGAGGCAGAGCGGGCGCCCCCAAAAAACTCCTGCGCGGATTTTTGCGAATATGTAGGCAACAAAAATTGATTTCCTGCGATGCACGTCACGACCAAAAATTGCGAACGACGACCTTGTACGTGTTCACGGACCCGTTGTCCAGCCGTATATTGCGAACGAGGATTCGCGCAGGGGCGCCGATGAACCCGCGTTTAGAGAAACGAGACCTCGTAACAAGGATTCTATAGTTGAACCTACGAAAGGATCATTATCGCTGTCTGCCCCTGCAGACAACAGCGGATTCGTGACCCGACGTACAAATGCCGGTCAGGCCGTCCAACGAGGCAGAGTTGGCGCCCCAAAAAACTCCTGCGCGGATTTTCGTGATTATGTAGGCAGCAAAAATTGATTTCCTGGGATGCGCATCACGGCCAAAAATCGCGAACGACGACCTTGTACGCTGTTCACGGACGCGTCGTCCATCCGTATATTGCGAACAAGGATTCGCGCAGGGGCGCCGACGAAGCCGCGTCAACGCGAGAAGTCCAGTAAGCCTTATCGTTTAGAGAAAGGAGAACTCGTAACAAGGATTCCATAGTTGAACATGCGAAAGGATCATTGTCGATATCTGCCCCGGCAGACAACAACGAATTCGTGAACCGACGTACGAATGCCGGTCAGGCCGTCCATCGAGGCAGAGTGGGCGCCCAAAAAAATCTGTACGGATTTTTTCGAATATGTAAGCAGCAAAAATGGGTTTCCTGCGATGCACGTCACGGAAAAAAATCGCGAACGACGACCTTGTACGCTGTTCACGGACCCGTCGTCCAGCCGTATATTGCAAACAAGGATTCGCGCAGGGGCGCCGACGAAGCCGCGTCAACACGAGAAGTCCAGTAAGACTTATCGTTCAGAGAAAGGTTAACTCGTAACAAGGATTCTATAGTTGAACTTGCGAAAGGATCATTGTCGATGTCTGCCCCAGCAGGCAACAGCGGATTCGTAACCCGACGTACGAATGCCGGTCAGGCCGTCCATCGAGATAGAGCGGGCGCCCCAAAAAACTCCTGCGCGGATTTTCGCGAATATGTAGGCTGCAAAAATTGATTTCCTGCGATGCACGTCACGACCAAAAATCGCGAACGACGACCTTGTACGCTGGTCACGGACCCGTCGTCCAGCCGTATATTGTGAACGGGGATTCGCGCAGGGGCGCCGACGAACCCGCGTCAACGCGAGAAGTCCAGTAAGACTTATACTTTAGAGAAAGGAGAACTCGTAACAAAGATTCTATAGTTGAACATGCGAAAGGATCATTGTCGATGTCTACCCCAGCAGACAACAGCGGATTCGTGACCCGACGTACGAATGTCGGTAAGGCCGTCAATCGAGGCAGAGCGGGCGCCCCCAAAAAACTCCTGCGCGGATTTTCGCGAATATGTAGGCTACAAAAATTGATTTCCTGCGATGCACGTCACGACCAAAAATTGCGAACGACGACCTTGTACGCTGTTAACGGACCCGTTGTCCAGTCGTATATTGCGAACGAGGATTCGCGCAGGGGCGCCGATGAACCCGCGTTTAGAGAAACGAGAACTCGTAACAAGGATTCCATAGTTGAACCTACGAAAGGATCATTATCGCTGTCTGCCCCTGCAGACAACAGCGGATTCGTGACCCGACGTACAAATGCCGGTCAGGCCGTCCATCGAGGCAGAGTGGGCGCCCCAAAAAACTCCTTCGCGGATTTTTGCGAATATGTAGGCAGCGAAAATGGATTTCCTGCGATGCACGTCACGGCCAAAAATCGCAAACGACGACCTTGTACGCTGTTCACGGTCACGTCGTCCAGCCGTATATTGCGAACGAAGATTCGCGCAGCGGCGCTGACCAAGCCGCGTCAACGCGAGAAGTCGAGTAAGCCTTACCGTTTAGAGAAAGGAGAACTCGTAACAAGGATTCTATGGATGATCCTGCGATAGGATCATTGTCGATGTCTGCCCCGGCAGACAACAACGGATTCGTGACCCGACGTACGAATGCCGGTAAGGCCGTCCATCGAGGCAGTGCGGGCGCCCCAAAAAACTCCTGCGCGAATTTTCGCGAATATGTAGGCAGCAAAAATGGATTTCCTGCGATGCACGTCATGGAAAAAAATCGCGAACAACGACCTTGTACGCTGTTCACGGACCAGTCGTCCAGCCGTATATTGCGAACGAGGATTCGCGCAGGGGCGCCAAGAAAGCCGCGTCAACACGAGAAGTCCAATAGGACTTATCGTTTAGAGATGGGTGAACTGATAACAAGGATTCTATAGTTGAACCTGCGAAAGGATCATTGTCGATGTCTGCCCCGGTAGACAACAGCAGATTCGTGACCCGACGTACGAATGCCGGTCAGGCCATCCATCGAGGCGGAGTGGGCGCCCCAAAAAACTCCTACGCGGATTTTCGCGAATATGTAGGCAGCAAAAAATTGATTTCCTGCGATGCCCGTCACAACCAAAAATCGCGAACGACGACCTTGTACACTGTTCACGGACCCGTCGTCCATCCGTATATTGCGAACGAGGATTCGCGCAGGGGCGCCGACGAAGCCGCGTCAACGCGAGAAGTCCAGTAAGCCTTATCGTTTAGAGAAACGAGAACTCGTAACTAGGATTCTATATTTGAACCTGCGAAAGGATCATTGTCGATATCTGCGCCGGTAGACAACAGAGAATTCGAGACCCGACGTACGAATGCCGGTCAGGCCGTCTATCGAGGCAGAGTGGGCGCCCCAAAAAACTCCTCCGCGGATTGTTGCGAATATGTAGGCAACGAAAATGGTTTCCTGCGATGCACGGCTCGGCCAAAAATTGCGAACGACGAGCTTGTACGCTGTTCACGGTCCCGTCGTCCAGCCGTATATTGCGAACGAAGATTCGCGCAGGGGCGCCGACCAAGCCGCGTCAACGCGAGAAGTCGAGTAAGCCTTACCGTTTAGAGATAGGTGAACTCGTAACAAGGATTCTATGGTTGATCCTGCGAAAGGATCATTGTCGATGTCTGCCCCAGCAGACAACAGCGGATTCGTGACCCGACGTACGAATGCCGGTAAGGCCGTCCATCGAGGCAGAGCGGGCGCCCCAAAAAACTCCTGCGCGGATTCCTGCGATGCACGTCATGCAAAAAAAATCGCGAACGAGGACCTTTTACGCTGTTCACGGACCCGTCGTCCAGCCGTATATTGCAAACGAAGATTCGCACAGGGGCGCCGACGAAGCCGCGTCAACACGAGAAGTCCAGTAAGACTTATCGTTTAGAGAAAGGTGAACTCGTTACAAGGATTCTATAGTTGAACCTGCGAAAGGATCATTGTCGATGTGTGCCCCGGAACACAACAGCGAATTCATGACCCGACGTACGAATGCCGGTCAGGCCGTCCATCGAGGCAGAGTGCGCGCCCCAAAAAACTCCTACGCGGATATTCGCGAATATGTAGGCAGCAAAAATTGATTTCCTGCGATGCACGTCACAACCAAAAATCGCGAATGACGACCTTGTACGCTGTTCACGGACCCATCGTCCAGCCGTATATTGCGAACGAGAATTCGCGCAGGGGGCCCGACTTTCCCGCGTCAACGCGAGAAGTCGAGTATGCCTTATTGTTTAGAGAAATGAGAACTCGTAACAAGGATTCCATAGCAGAACCTGCGAAAGGATCATTTTCGATATCTACCTCGGCAGACAACAGCGAATTCGTGACGCGACGTACGAATGCCGGTCAGGCCGTCCATCGACGCTGAGTGGGCGCCCCAAAACACTAATGTGCGGATTTTCGCGAATATGTAGGCAGCAAAAATTGATTTCCTGCGATGCACGTCACGGAAAAAACTCGCGAATGACGACCTTGTACGCTGTTCACGGACCCGTCGTCCAGCCGTATATTGCGAACGAGAATTCGCGCAGGGGCGCCGGCGATGCCGCGTCAACGCGAGAAGTCGAGTAAGCCTTATCGTTTAGAGATAGGTGAACTCGTAACAAGGATTCTATAGTTGAACCTGCGAAAGGATCATTGTCAATGTCTGCCGCGGCAGACAACACCGAATTCGTGACCCGACGTACGAATGCCGGTAAGGCCGTCCATCGAGGCAGTGCGGGCGCCCCAAAAAACTCCTGCGCGAATTTTCGCGAATATGTAGGCAGCAAAAATGGATTTCCTGCGATGCACGTCATGGAAAAAAATCGCGAACAACGACCTTGTACGCTGTTCACGGACCAGTCGTCCAGCCGTATATTGCGAACGAGGATTCGCGCAGGGGCGCCAAGAAAGCCGCGTCAACACGAGAAGTCCAATAGGACTTATCGTTTAGAGATGGGTGAACTGATAACAAGGATTCTATAGTTGAACCTGCGAAAGGATCATTGTCGATGTCTGCCCCGGTAGACAACAGCAGATTCGTGACCCGACGTACGAATGCCGGTCAGGCCATCCATCGAGGCGGAGTGGGCGCCCCAAAAAACTCCTACGCGGATTTTCGCGAATATGTAGGCAGCAAAAAATTGATTTCCTGCGATGCCCGTCACAACCAAAAATCGCGAACGACGACCTTGTACACTGTTCACGGACCCGTCGTCCATCCGTATATTGCGAACGAGGATTCGCGCAGGGGCGCCGACGAAGCCGCGTCAACGCGAGAAGTCCAGTAAGCCTTATCGTTTAGAGAAACGAGAACTCGTAACTAGGATTCTATATTTGAACCTGCGAAAGGATCATTGTCGATATCTGCGCCGGTAGACAACAGAGAATTCGAGACCCGACGTACGAATGCCGGTCAGGCCGTCTATCGAGGCAGAGTGGGCGCCCCAAAAAACTCCTCCGCGGATTGTTGCGAATATGTAGGCAACGAAAATGGATTTCCTGCGATGCACGGCTCGGCCAAAAATTGCGAACGACGAGCTTGTACGCTGTTCACGGTCCCGTCGTCCAGCCGTATATTGCGAACGAAGATTCGCGCAGGGGCGCCGACCAAGCCGCGTCAACGCGAGAAGTCGAGTAAGCCTTACCGTTTAGAGATAGGTGAACTCGTAACAAGGATTCTATGGTTGATCCTGCGAAAGGATCATTGTCGATGTCTGCCCCAGCAGACAACAGCGGATTCGTGACCCGACGTACGAATGCCGGTAAGGCCGTCCATCGAGGCAGAGCGGGCGCCCCAAAAAACTCCTGCGCGGATTCCTGCGATGCACGTCATGCAAAAAAAATCGCGAACGAGGACCTTTTACGCTGTTCACGGACCCGTCGTCCAGCCGTATATTGCAAACGAAGATTCGCACAGGGGCGCCGACGAAGCCGCGTCAACACGAGAAGTCCAGTAAGACTTATCGTTTAGAGAAAGGTGAACTCGTTACAAGGATTCTATAGTTGAACCTGCGAAAGGATCATTGTCGATGTGTGCCCCGGAACACAACAGCGAATTCATGACCCGACGTACGAATGCCGGTCAGGCCGTCCATCGAGGCAGAGTGCGCGCCCCAAAAAACTCCTACGCGGATATTCGCGAATATGTAGGCAGCAAAAATTGATTTCCTGCGATGCACGTCACAACCAAAAATCGCGAATGACGACCTTGTACGCTGTTCACGGACCCATCGTCCAGCCGTATATTGCGAACGAGAATTCGCGCAGGGGGCCCGACTTTCCCGCGTCAACGCGAGAAGTCGAGTATGCCTTATTGTTTAGAGAAATGAGAACTCGTAACAAGGATTCCATAGCAGAACCTGCGAAAGGATCATTTTCGATATCTACCCCGGCAGACAACAGCGAATTCGTGACGCGACGTACGAATGCCGGTCAGGCCGTCCATCGACGCTGAGTGGGCGCCCCAAAACACTAATGTGCGGATTTTCGCGAATATGTAGGCAGCAAAAATTGATTTCCTGCGATGCACGTCACGGAAAAAACTCGCGAACGACGACCTTGTACGCTGTTCACGGACCCGTCGTCCAGCCGTATATTGCGAACGAGAATTCGCGCAGGGGCGCCGGCGATGCCGCGTCAACGCGAGAAGTCGAGTAAGCCTTATCGTTTAGAGATAGGTGAACTCGTAACAAGGATTCTATAGTTGAACCTGCGAAAGGATCATTGTCAATGTCTGCCGCGGCAGACAACACCGAATTCGTGACCCGACGTACGAATGCCGGTAAGGCCGTCCATCGAGGCAGTGCGGGCGCCCCAAAAAACTCCTGCGCGAATTTTCGCGAATATGTAGGCAGCAAAAATGGATTTCCTGCGATGCACGTCATGGAAAAAAATCGCGAACAACGACCTTGTACGCTGTTCACGGACCAGTCGTCCAGCCGTATATTGCGAACGAGGATTCGCGCAGGGGCGCCAAGAAAGCCGCGTCAACACGAGAAGTCCAATAGGACTTATCGTTTAGAGATGGGTGAACTGATAACAAGGATTCTATAGTTGAACCTGCGAAAGGATCATTGTCGATGTCTGCCCCGGTAGACAACAGCAGATTCGTGACCCGACGTACGAATGCCGGTCAGGCCATCCATCGAGGCGGAGTGGGCGCCCCAAAAAACTCCTACGCGGATTTTCGCGAATATGTAGGCAGCAAAAAATTGATTTCCTGCGATGCCCGTCACAACCAAAAATCGCGAACGACGACCTTGTACACTGTTCACGGACCCGTCGTCCATCCGTATATTGCGAACGAGGATTCGCGCAGGGGCGCCGACGAAGCCGCGTCAACGCGAGAAGTCCAGTAAGCCTTATCGTTTAGAGAAACGAGAACTCGTAACTAGGATTCTATATTTGAACCTGCGAAAGGATCATTGTCGATATCTGCGCCGGTAGACAACAGAGAATTCGAGACCCGACGTACGAATGCCGGTCAGGCCGTCTATCGAGGCAGAGTGGGCGCCCCAAAAAACTCCTCCGCGGATTGTTGCGAATATGTAGGCAACGAAAATGGATTTCCTGCGATGCACGGCTCGGCCAAAAATTGCGAACGACGAGCTTGTACGCTGTTCACGGTCCCGTCGTCCAGCCGTATATTGCGAACGAAGATTCGCGCAGGGGCGCCGACCAAGCCGCGTCAACGCGAGAAGTCGAGTAAGCCTTACCGTTTAGAGATAGGTGAACTCGTAACAAGGATTCTATGGTTGATCCTGCGAAAGGATCATTGTCGATGTCTGCCCCAGCAGACAACAGCGGATTCGTGACCCGACGTACGAATGCCGGTAAGGCCGTCCATCGAGGCAGAGCGGGCGCCCCAAAAAACTCCTGCGCGGATTCCTGCGATGCACGTCATGCAAAAAAAATCGCGAACGACGACCCTTGTACGCTGTTCACGGACCGTCGTCCAGCCGTATATTGCGAACGAGGATTCGCGCAGGGGCGCCGACGAACCCGCGTCAACGCGAGAAGTCCAGTAAGCCTTATCGTTTTAGAGAAAGGTGAACTCGTAACAAGGATTCTATAGTTGAACCTGCGAAAGGATCATTGTCGATGTCTGCCCCGGCAGACAACACGAATTCGTGACCCGACGTACGAATGCCGGTCAGGCCGTCCATCGAGCAGAGGGGCGCCCCAAAAAACTTGCATTTTCGAATATATGCGCGGATTTCCTGCGATGCACGTCACGGCCAAAAATCGCGAACGACGACCTTGTACGCTGTTCACGGACCCGTCGTCCAGCCGTATATTGCGAACGAGGATTCGCGCAGGGGGCGCCGGCGATGCCGCGTCAACGCGAGAAGTCCAGTAAGCCTTATCGTTTAGAGAAAGGAGAACTCGTAACAAGGATTCTATAGTTGAACCTGCGAAAGGATCATTGTCGATGTCTGCCCCGGCAGACAACACCGAATTCGTGACCCGACGTACGAATGCCGGTCAGGCCGTCCATCGAGGCAGAGTGGGCGCCGCCCCAAAACTCCTGCGCGGATTTTCGCGAATATGTAGGCAGCAAAAATTGATTTCCTGCAATGCACGTCACGGCCAAAAATCGCGAACGACGACCTTGTACGCTGTTCACGGACCCGTCGTCCAGCCGTATTTGCGAACGAGGATTCGCGCAGGGGCGCCGACGAACCCGCGTCAACGCGAGAAGTCCAGTAAGCCTTATCGTTTAGAGAAAGGGAACTCGTAACAAGGATTCTATAGTTGAACCTGCGAAAGATCATTGTCGATGTCTCTGCCCCGGCAGACAACAGCGATTCGTGACCCGACGTACGAATGCCGGTCAGGCCGTCCATCGAGGCAGAGTGGGCGCCCAAAAAACTCCTGCGCGGATTTTTGCGAATATGTAGGCAGCAAAATTGATTTCCTGCGATGCACGTCACACCAAAAATCGCGAACGACGACCTTGTACGCTGTTCACGGACCCGTCGTCCAGCCGTATATTGCGAACGAGGATTCGCGCAGGGGCGCCGACGAACCCGCGTCAACGCGAGAAGTCCAGTAAGCCTTATCGTTTAGAATAGTGAACTCGTAACAAGGATTCTATAGTTGAACCTGCGAAGGATCATTGTCGATGTCTGCCCCGGCAGACAACAGCGAATTCGTGACCCGACGTACGAATGCCGGTCAGGCCGTCCATCGAGGCAGAGTGGGCGCCCCAAAAAACTCCTGCGCGGATTTTCGCGAATATGTAGGCAGCAAAATGGATTTCCTGCAATGCACGTCACGGCCAAAAATCGCGAACGACGACCTTGTACGCTGTTCACGGACCCGTCGTCCAGCCGTATATTGCGAACGAGGATTCGCGCAGGGGCGCCGACGAACCCGCGTCAACGCGAGAAGTCCAGTAAGCCTTATCGTTTAGAGAAAGGAGAACTCGTAACAAGGATTCTATAGTTGAACCTGCGAAAGATCATTGTCGATGTCTGCCCCGGCAGACAACAGCGAATTCGTGACCCGACGTACGAATGCCGGTCAGCCGTCCATCGAGGCAGAGTGGGCGCCCCAAAAAACTCCTGCGCGGATTTTCGCGAATATGTAGGCAGCAAAAATTGATTTCCTGCGATGCACGTCACGGCCAAAAATTGCGAACGACGACCTTGTACGCTGTTCACGGACCCGTCGTCCAGCCGTATATTGCGAACGAGGATTCGCGCAGGGGCGCCGACGAACGCGTCAACGCGAGAAGTCCAGTAAGCCTTATCGTTTAGAGAAAGGAGAACTCGTAACAAGGATTCTATAGTTGAACCTGCGAAAGGATCATTGTCGATATCTGCCCCGGCAGACACAAAGAATTCGTGACCCGACGTACGAATGCCGGTCAGGCCATTCATCGAGGCAGAGTGGGCGCCCAAAAAACCTGCGCGGATTTTTGCGAATATGTAGGCAGCGAAAATGGATTTTCTGCAATGCACGTCACGGCCAAAAATCGCGAACGACGACCTTGTACGCTGTTCACGGACCGTCGTCCAGCCGTATATTGCGAACGAGGATTCGCGCAGGGCGCCGACGAAGCCGCGTCAACGCGAGAAGTCCAGTAAGCCTTATCGTTTAGAGAAAGGAGAACTCGTAAAGGATTCTATAGTTGAACCTGCGAAAGGATCATTGTCGATGTCTGTCCCCGGCAGACACAGCGAATTCGTGACCCGACGTACGAATGCCGGTCAAGCCGTCCATCGAGGCAGAGTGGGCGCCCCAAAAAACTCCTGCGCGGATTTTCGCGAATATGTAGGCAGCAAAAAATGATTTCCTGCGATGCACGTCACGGCCAAAAATCGCGAACGACGACCTTGTACGCTGTTCACGGACCCGTCGTCCGCCGTATATTGCGAACGAGGATTCGCGCAGGGCCGCGACGACCCGCGTCAACGCGAGAAGTCCAGTAAGCCTTATCGTTTAGAGAAAGGAGAACTCGTAACAAGGATTCTATAGTTGAACCTGCGAAAGGATCATTGTCGATATCTGCCCCGGCAGACAACAGCGAATTCGTGACCCGACGTACGAATGCCGGTCAGGCCGTCCATCGAGGCAGAGTGGGCGCCCCAAAAAACTCCTGCGCGGATTTTTGCGAATATATAGGCAGCAAAATGGATTTCCTGCGAATGCACGTCACGGCCAAAATCGCGAACGACGACCTTGTACGCTGTTCACGGACCCGTCGTCCAGCCGTATATTGCGAACGAGGATTCGCGCAGGGCGCCGACGAACCCGCGTCAACGCGAGAAGTCCAGTAAGCCTTATCGTTTAGAAAAGGAGAACTCGTAACAAGGATTCTATAGTTGAACCTGCGAAAGGATCATTGTCGATGTCTGCCCCGGCAGACAACACGGATTCGTGACCCGACGTACGAATGCCGGTCAGGCCGTCCATCGAGGCAGAGTGGGCGCCCAAAAAACTCCTGCGCGGATTTTCGCGAATATGTAGGCAGCAAAAATTGATTTCCTGCGATGCACGTCACGGCCAAAATCGCGAACGACGACCTGTACGCTGTTCACGGACCGTCGTCCAGCCGTATATTGCGAACGAGGATTCGCGCAGGGGCGCCGACGAAGCCGCGTCAACGCGAGAAGTCCAGTAAGCCTTATCGTTTAGAGAAAGGAGAACTCGTAAAAGGATTCTATAGTTGAACCTGCGAAAGGATCATTGTCGATGTCTGCCCCGGCAGACAACAGCGGATTCGTGACCCGACGTACGAATGCCGGTCAGGCCGTCCATCGAGGCAGAGTGGGCGCCCCAAAAACTCCTGCGCGGATTTTTGCGAATATGTAGGCAGCAAAAATGGATTTCCTGCGATGCACGTCACGGCCAAAAATCGCGAACGACGACCTTGTACGCTGTTCACGGACCCGTCGTCCAGCCGTATATTGCGAACGAGGATTCGCGCAGGGGCGCCGACGAACCCGCGTCAATGCGAGAAGTCCAGTAAGCCTTATCGTTTAGAAAAGGAGAACTCGTAACAAGGATTCTATAGTTGAACCTGCGAAAGGATCATTGTCGATATCTGCCCCGGCAGACAACAGCGAATTCGTGACCCGACGTACGAATGCCGGTCAGGCCGTCCATCGAGGCAGAGTGGGCGCCCCAAAAAACTCCTGCGCGGATTTTTGCGTGTATATAGGCAGCAAAAATGGATTTCCTGCGATGCACGTCACGGCCAAAAATCGCGAACGACGACCTTGTACGCTGTTCACGGACCCGTCGTCCAGCCGTATATTGCGAACGAGGATTCGCGCAGGGGCGCCGACGAACCCGCGTCAACGCGAGAAGTCCAGTAAGCCTTATCGTTTAGGAAAGGAGAACTCGTAACAAGGATTCTATATTTGAACCTGCGAAAGGATCATTGTCGATGTCTGCCCCGGCAGACACAACGGATTCGTGACCCGACGTACGAATGCCGGTCAGGCCGTCCATCGAGGCAGAGTGGGCGCCCCAAAAACTCCTCCTGCGGATTTTCGCGAATATGTAGGCAGCAAAAATTGATTTCCTGCGATGCACGTCACAACCAAAAATCGCGAACGACGACCTTGTACGCTGTTACGGACCGTCGTCCAGCCGTATATTGCGAACGAGGATTCGCGCAGGGGGCGCCGACGAAGCCGCGTCAACGCGAGAAGTCCAGTAAGCCTTATCGTTTAGAGAAAGAACTCGTAACAAGGATTCTATAGTTGAACCTGCGAAGGATCATTGTCGATGTCTGCCCCGGCAGACAACAGCGGATTCGTGACCCGACGTACGAATGCCGGTCCCGTCCATCGAGGCAGAGTGGGCGCCCCAAAAACTCCTGCGCGGATTTTTGCGAATATGTAGGCAGCAAAAATGGATTTCCTGCGATGCACGTCACGGCCAAAAATCGCGAACGACGACCTTGTACGCTGTTCACGGACCCGTCGTCCAGCCGTATATTGCGAACGAGGATTCGCGCAGGGGCGCCGACGAACGCGCGTCAACGCGAGAAGTCCAGTAAGCCTTATCGTTTAGAGAAAGAAGAACTCGTAACAAGGATTCTATAGTTGAACCTGCGAAAGGATCATTGTCGATATCTGCCCCGGCAGACAACAGCGAATTCGTGACCCGACGTACGAATGCCGGTCAGGCCGTCCATCGAGGCAGAGTGGGCGCCCCAAAAACTCCTGCGCGGATTTTTGCGAATATGTAGGCAGCAAAAATGGATTTCCTGCGATGCACGTCACGGCCAAAAATCGCGAACGACGACCTTGTACGCTGTTCACGGACCCGTCGTCCAGCCGTATATTGCGAACGAGGATTCGCGCAGGGGCGCCGACGAACGCGCCTCAATGCGAGAAGTCCGGTAAGAGTTATCGTTTAGGAAAGGAGAACTCGTAACAAGGATTCTATATTTGAACCTGCGAAAGGATCATTGTCGATGTCTGCCCCGGCAGACAACAACGGATTCGTGACCCGACGTACGAATGCCGGTCAGGCCGTTCATCGAGGCAGAGTGGGCGCCCCAAAAAACTCCTGCGCGGATTTTCGCGAATATGTAGGCAGCAAAAATTGATTTCCTCCGATGCACGTCACAACCAAAAATCGCGAACGACGACCTTGTACGCTGTTCACGGACCCGTCGTCCAGCCGTATATTGCGAACGAGGATTCGCGCAGGGGCGCCGACGAAGCCGCGTCAACGCGAGAAGTCCAGTAAGCCTTATCGTTTAGAGAAAGGAGAACTCGTAACAAGAATTCTATAGTTGAACCTGCGAAAGGATCATTGTCGATGTCCCCCCCGCAGACAACAGCGGATTCGTGACCCGACGTACGAATGCCGGTCAGGCCGTCCATCGAGGCAGAGTGGGGCGCCCCAAAAAACTCCTGCGCGGATTTTTGCGAATATGTAGGCAGCAAATATGGATTTCCTGCGATGCACGTCACGGCCAAAAATCGCGAACGACGACCTTGTACGCTGTTCACGGACCCGTCGTCCAGCCGTATATTGCGAACGAGGATTCGCGCAGGGGCGCCGACGAACGCGCGTCAACGCGAGAAGTCCAGTAAGCTTATCGTTTAGGAAAGGAGAACTCGTAACAAGGATTCTATAGTTGAACCTGCGAAAGGATCATTGTCGATGTCTGCCCCGGCAGACAACAACGGATTCGTGACCCGACGTACGAATGCCGGTCAGGCCGTCCATCGAGGCAGAGTGGTCGCCCCAAAAAACTCCTACGCGGATTTTCGCAAATATGTAGGCAGCAAAAATTGATTTCCTGCGATGCACGTCACGGCAAAAATCGCGAACGACGACCTTGTACGCTGTTCACGGACCCGTCGTCCAGCCGTATATTGCGAACGAGGATTCGCGCAGAGGGGCCGACGAAGACGCGTCAACGCGAGAAGTCCAGTAAGCCTTATCGTTTAGAGAAAGGAGAACTCGTAACAAGGATTCTATAGTTGAACCTGCGAAAGGATCATTGTCGATGTCTGCCCCGCAGACAACAGCGAATTCGTGACCCGACGTACGAATGCCGGTCAGGCCGTCCATCGAGGCAGAGTGGGCGCCCCAAAAATCTTTTGCGTGGATTTTCGCGAATATGTAGGAAGCAAAAATTGATTTCCTGCGATGCACGTCACGGCCAAAAATCGCGAACGACGACCTTGTACGCTGTTCACGGACCCGTCGTCCAGCCGTATATTGCGAACGAGGATTCGCGCAGAGGGGCCGACGAAGCCGCGTCAACGCGAGAAGTCCAGTAACTTATCGTTAGAGAAAGGAGAACTCGTAACAAGGATTCTATAGTTGAACCTGCGAAAGGATCATTGTCGATTCTGCGTCGCGACAGCATCGAATTCGTGACCCGACGTACGAATGCCGGTTGGGCCGTCCATCGAGGCAGAGAGGGGCGCCCCAAAAAACTCCTGCGCGGATTTTCGCGAATATGTAGGCAGCAAAAATTGATTTCCTGCGATGCACGTCACGGCCAAAAATCGCGAACGACGACCTTGTACGCTGTTCACGGACCCGTCGTCCAGCCGTATATTGCGAACGAGGATTCGCGCAGAGGGGCCGACGAAGCCGCGTCAACGCGAGAAGTCCAGTAATCCTTATCGTTTAGAGAAAGGAGAACTCGTAACAAGGATTCTATAGTTGAACCTGAGAACGGATCATTGTCGATGTCTGCCCCAGCAGACAACAGCGGATTCGTGACCCGACGTACGAATGCCGGTTTGGCCATCCATCGAGGCAGAGTGGGCGCCCAAAAAACTATGCGCGGATTTTCGCGAATATGTAGGCAGCAAATATTGATTTCCTGCGATGCACGTCACGGGCAAAAATCGCGAACGACGACCTTGTACGCTGTTCACGGACCCGTCGTCCAGCCGTATATTGCGAACGAAGATTCGCGCAGGGGCGCCGACGAAGCCGCGTCAACGCGAGAAGTCCAGTAAGCCTTATCCGTTAGAGAAATGAGAACTCGTAACAAGGATTCTATGGTTGAACCTGCGATAGGATCATTGTCGATGTCTGCCCCGGCAGACAACAGCGGATTCGTGACCCGACGTACGAATGCCGGTAAGGCCGTCCATCGACGCAGAGTGGGCGCCCCAAAAAACTCCGTGCGGATTTTTTCAAATATGTAGGCAGCAAAAATTGATTTCCTGCGATGCACGTCACGGAAAAAAATCGCGAACAACGACCTTGTACGCTGTTCACAGACCCGTCGTCCAGCCGTATATTGCGAACGAGGATTCGCGCAGGGGCGCCGACGAAGCCGCGTCAACGCGAGAAGTCCAGTAAGCCTTATCGTTTAGAGATAGGTGAACTCGTAACAAGGATTCTATATTTGAACCTGCGAAAGGATCATTGTCGATGTCTGCCCCGGCAGACAACAGCGGATTCGTGACCCGACGTACGAATGCCGGTCAGGCCGTCCATCGAGGCAGAGTGGGCGCCCCAAAAAACTCCCTCGCGGATTTTTGCGAATATGTAGGCAGCAAAAATGGATTTCCTGCGATGCACGTCACGGCCAAAAATCGCGAACGACGACCTTGTACGTGTTCACGGACCCGTCGTCCAGCCGTATATTGCGAACGAGGATTCGCGCAGGGGCGCCGACGAAGCCGCGTCAACGCGAGAAGTCCAGTAAGCCTTATCGTTTAGAGAAATGAGAACTCGTAACAAGGATTCTATAGTTGAACCTGCGATAGGATCATTGTCGATATCTACCCCGGCAGACAACAGCGAATTCGTGACCCGACATACGAATGCCGGTCAGGCCGTCCATCGAGGCAGAGTGGGCGCCCCAAAAACTCCTTCGCGGATTTTTGCGAATATGTAGGCAGCGAAAATGGATTTCCTGCGATGCACGTCACGGCCAAAAATCGCGAACGACGACCTTGTACGCTGTTCACGGACCCGTCGTCCAGCCGTATATTGCGAACGAGGATTCGCGCAGGGGCGCCGACGAAGCCGCGTCAACGCGAGAAGTCGAGTAAGCCTTACCGTTTAGAGAAATGAGAACTCGTAACAAGGATTCTATGGTTGATCCTGCGAAAGGATCATTGTCGATGTCTGCCCCGGCAGACAACAGCGGATTCGTGACCCGACGTACGAATGCCGGTAAGGCCGTCCATCGAGGCAGAGTGGGCGCCCCCAAAAACTAATGTGCGGATTTTTTCAAATATGTAGGCAGCAAAAATTGATTTCCTGCGATGCACGTCACGGAAAAAAATCGCGAACGACGACCTTGTACGCTGTTCACAGACCCGTCGTCCAGCCGTATATTGCGAACGAGGATTCGCGCAGGGGCGCCGACGAAGCCGCGTCAACACGAGAAGTCCAGTAAGCCTTATCGTTTAGAGATAGGTGAACTCGTAACAAGGATTCTATAGTTGAACCTGCGAAAGGATCATTGTCGATGTCTGCCCGGACAGACAACAGCGGATTCGTGACCCGACGTACGAATGCCGGTCAGGCCGTCCATCGAGGCAGAGTGGGCGCCCCAAAAAACTCCCTCGCGGATTTTTGCGAATATGTAGGCAGCGAAAATGGATTTCCTGCGATGCACGTCACGGCCAAAAATCGCGAACGACGACCTTGTACGCTGTTCACGGACCCGTCGTCCAGCCGTATATTGCGAACGAAGATTCGCGCAGGGGCGCCGACAAGCCCGCATCAACGCGAGAAGTCGAGTAAGCCTTATCGTTTAGAGAAATGAGAACTCGTAACAAGGATTCTATGGTTGAACCTGCGAAAGGATCATGTCGATGTCTGCCCCGGCAGACAACAGCGGATTCGTGACCCGACGTACGAATGCCGGTCAGGCCGTCCATCGACGCAGAGTGGGCGCCCCAAAACACTAATGTGCGGATTTTTTCGAATATGTAGGCAGCAAAAATTGATTTCCTGCGATGCACGTCACGGAAAAAAATCGCGAACAACGACCTTGTACGCTGTTCACGGACCAGTCGTCCAGCCGTATATTGCGAACGAGGATTCGCGCAGGGGCGCCGGGAAAGCCGCGTCAACGCGAGAAGTCCAGTAGCCTTATCGTTTAGAGATGGGTGAACTCGTAACAAGGATTCTATAGTTGAACCTGCGAAAGGATCATTGTCAATGTCTGCCCCGGCAGACAACAGCAGATTCGTGACCCGACGTACGAATGCCGGTCAGGCCGTCCATCGAGGCAGAGCGGGCGCCCCAAAAAACTCCTGCGTGGATTTTCGCGAATATGTAGGCAGCAAAAATGGATTTCCTGCGATGCACGTCATGGAACAAAATCGCGAACAACGACCTTGTACGCTGTTCACGGACCAGTCGTCCAGCCGTATATTGCGAACGAGGATTCGCGCAGGGGCGCAGAGAAAGCCGCGTCAACACGAGAAGTCCAATAGGACTTATCGTTTAGAGATGGGTGAACTCGTAACAAGGATTCTATAGTTGAACCTGCGAAAGGATCATTGTCAATGTCTTCCCCGGCAGACAACAGCAGATTCGTGACCCGACGTACGAATGCCGGTCAGGCCGTCCATCGAAGGGGAGTGGGCGCCCCAAAAAACTCCTACGCGGATTTTCGCGAATATGTAGGCAGCAAAAAATTGATTTCCTGCGATGCCCGTCACAACCAAAATCGCGAACGACGACCTTGTACACTGTTCACGGACCCGTCGTCCATCCGTATATTGCGAACGAGGATTCGCGCAGGGGCGCCGACGAAGCCGCGTCAACGCGAGAAGTCCAGTAAGTCTTATCGTTTAGAGAAAGGAGAACTCGTAACTAGGATTCTATATTTGAACCTGCGAAAGGATCATTGTCGATCTCTGCGCCGGTAGACAACTGCGAATTCGTGACCCGACGTACGAATGCCGGTCAGGCCGTCTATCGAGGCAGAGTGGGCGCCCCAAAAAACTCCTTCGCGGATTGTTGCGAATATGTAGGCCGCGAAAATGGATTTCCTGCGATGCACGTCTCGGCCAAAAATTGCGAACGACGACCTTGTACGCTGTTCACGGTCCCGTCGTCCAGCCGTATATTGCGAACGAAGATTCGCGCAGGGGCGCCGACCAAGCCGCGTCAACGCGAGAAGTCGAGTAAGCCTTATCTTTTAGAGATAGGTGAACTCGTAACAAGGATTCTATGGTTGATCCTGCGAAAGGATCATTGTCGATGTCTGCCCCAGCAGACAACAGCGGATTCGTGACCCGACGTACGAATGCCGGTAAGGCCGTCCATCGAGGCAGAGCGGGCGCCCCAAAAAACTCCTTCGCGGATTTTTGCGAATATGTAGGCAGCAAAAATGGATTTCCTGCGATGCACGTCACGGCCAAAAATCGCGAACGACGACCTTGTACGCTGTTCACGGACCCGTCGTCCAGCCGTATATTGCGAACGAAGATTCGCGCAGGGCGCGCGGACCAAGCCGCGTCAACGCGAGAAGTCGAGTAAGCCTTACCGTTTAGAGAAAAGAGAACTCGTAACAAGGATTCTATGGTTGATCCTGCGATAGGATCATTGTCGATGTCTGCCCCGGCAGACAACAGCGGATTCGTGACCCGACGTACGAATGCCGGTCAGGCCGTCCATCGAGGCAGAGTGGGCGCCCCAAAAAACTCCTGCGCGGATTTTCGCGAATATGTAGACTACAAAAATTGATTTCCTGCGATGCACGTCATGACCAAAAATCGCGAACGACGACCTTGAACGCTGTTCACGGACCCGTCGTCCAGCCGTGTATTGCAAACGAGGATTCGCGCAGGGGCGCCGACGAAGCCGCGTCAACGCGAGAAGTCCAGTAAGCCTTATCGTTTAGAGAAAGGTGAACTCGTAACAAGAATTCTATAGTTGAACCTGCGAAAGGATCATTGTCGATTTCTGCCCTGGCAGACAGCATCGAATTCGTGACCCGACGTACGAATGCCTGTCAGACCATCCATCGAGGCAGAGTGGGCGCCCCAAAAAACTCCTACGCGGATTTTCGCGAATATGTAGGCAGCAAAAATTGATTTCCTGCGATGCACGTCACAACCAAAAATCGCGAACGACGACCTTGTACGCTGTTCACGGACCCGTCGTCCAGCCATATATTGCGAACGAGAATTCGCGCAGAGGCGCCGGCGATGCCGCGTCAACGCGAGAAGTCGAGTAAGCCTTATCGTTTAGAGAAAGGAGAACTCGTAACAAGGATTCTATAGTTGAACCTGCGAAAGGATCATTGTCGATGTCTGCCCCGGCAGACAACAGCGAATTCGTGACCCGACATACGAATGCCGGTCAGGCCGTCCATCGAGGCAGAGTGGGCGCCCCAAAAAACTAATGTGCGGATTTTTGCGAATATGTAGGCAGCAAAAATTGATTTCCTGTGATGCACGTCACGGAAAAAATTCGCGAACAACGACCTTGTACGCTGTTCACGGACCCGTCGTCCAGCCGTATATTGCGAACGAGGATTCGCGCAGGGGCGCCGACGAAGCCGCGTCAACGCGAGAAGTCCAGTAAGCCGTATCATTTAGAGATAGGTGAACTCGTAAGAAGGATTCTATAGTTGAACCTGCGAAAGGATCATTGTCGATGTCTGCCCCGGCTGACAGCATCGAATTCGTGACCCGATATACGAATGCCGGTCAGGCTGTTCATCGAGGCAGAGAGGGCGCCCCAAAAAACTCCTGGGCGGATTTTCGCGAATATGTAGGCAGCAAATATTGATTTCCTGCGATGCACGTCACGGCCAAAAATAGCGAAAGACGACCTTGTACGCTGTTCACGGACCCGTCGTCCAGCCGTATATTGCGAACGAGGATTCGCGCAGGGGGGCCGACGAGGCCGCGTCAACGCGAGAAGTCCAGTAAGAGTTATCGTTCAGAGATAGGTGAACTCGTAACAAGGATTCTATAGTTGAACCTACGAAAGGATCATTGTCGAAGTCTGCCCCGGCAGACAATAACGGATTCGTGACCCGACGTACGAATGCCGGTCAGGCCGTTCATCGAGGCAGAGTGGGCGCCCCAAAAAACTCCTGCGCGGATTTTCGCGAATATGTAGGAAGCAAAAATGGATTTCCTGCAATGCACGTCACGACCAAAAATCGCGAATGACAACCTTGTACGCTGTTCACGGACCCGTCGTCCAGCCGTATATTGCGAACGAGGATTCGCGCAGAGGGGCCGACGAAGCCGCGTCAACGCGAGAAGTCCAGTAAGATTTATCGTTTAGAGAAAGGAGAACTCGTAACAAGGATTCTATAGTTGAACCTGCGAAAGGATCATTGTCGATATCTACCCCGGCAGACAACAGCGAATTCGTGACCCGACGTACGAATGCCGGTCAGGCCGTCCATCGAGGCAGAGTGGGCGCCCCAAAACACTCCTGTGCGGATTTTTGCGAATATGTAGGCAGCAAAAATTGATTTCCTTGATGCACGTCACGGAAAAAATCCGCGAACGACGACCTTGTACGCTGTTCACGGACCGTCGTCCAGCCGTATATTGCGAACGAGGATTCGCGCAGGGGGCGCCGACGGCCCGCGTCAACGCGAGAAGTCCAGTAAGCCTTATCGTTAAGAGATTGGTGAACTCGTAACAAGGATTCTATAGTTGAACCTGCGAAAGGATCATTGTCGATATCTGCCTCCGCAGACAACATCGAATTCGTGACCCGACGTACGAATGCAGGTCAGGCCGTCCATCGAGGCAGAGTGGGCGCCCCAAAAAACTCCTGCGCCGATTTTCGCGAATATATAGGCTGCAAAAATTGATTTCCTGCGATGCACGTCACGACCAAAAATCGGGAACGACGACCTTGTACGTTGTTCACGGACCCGTCGTCCAGCCGTATATTGCGAACGAGGATTCGCGCAGGGGCGCCGACGAAGCCGCGTCAACGTGAGAAGTCCAGTAAGCCTTATCGTTCAGAGATAGGTGAACTCGTAACAAGGATTCTATAGTTGAACCTGCGAAAGGATCATTGTCGATGTCTGCCCCGGCAGACAGCATCGAATTCGTGACCCGATGTACGAATGCCGGTCAGGCTGTTCATCGAGGCAGAGTGGGCGCCCCAAAAAACTCATGCGCAGATTTTCGCGAATATGTAGGCAGCAAAAATTGATTTCCTGCGATGCACGTCACGGCCAAAAATAGCGAACGACGACCTTGTACGCTGTTCATGGACCCGTCGTCCAGCCGTATATTGCGAACGAGGATTCGCGCAGAGGGGCCGACGAAGCCGCGTCAACGCGAGAAGTCCAGTAAGACTTATCGTTTAGAGAAAGGAGAACTCGTAACAAGGATTCTATAGTTGAACCTGCGAAAGGGTCATTGTCGATGTCTGCCCCGGCAGACAACAGTGGATTCGTACCGGAAGTACGAATGCCGGTTAGGCCGTTCATCGAGGCAGAGTGGGCGCCCCAAAAAACTCCTGCGCGGATTTTTGCGAATATGTAGGCAGCAAAAATTGATTTTGTGCGATGCACGTCACGACCAAAAGTCGCGAACGACGATCTTGTACGCTGTTCACGGACCCGTCGTCCAGCCGTATATTGCGAACATGGATTCGCGCAGGGGCGCCCACGAACCCGCGTCAACCCGAGAAGTCCAGTAAGCCTTATCATTTAGAGAAAGGAGAACTCGTAATAAGGATTCTATAGTTGAACCTGCGAAAGGATCATTGTCGGTATCTGCCTCGGCAGACAGCATCGGATTCGTGACCCGACGTACGAATGCCGGTCAGGCCGTCCATCGAGGCAGAGTGGGCGCCCCAAAAAACTTTTGCGTGGATTTTCACGAATATGTAGGCAGTGAAAATGGATTTCCTGCGATGCACGTCACGGCCAAAAACCGCGAACGACGACCTTGTACGCTGCTCACGGACCCGTCGTCCATGCGTATATTGCGAACGAGGATTCGCGCAGCGGCGCCGACAAACCCGCGTCAACGCGAGAAGTCCAGTAAGCCTTATTGTTTAGAGAAAGGAGATCTCAAAACAAGAATTCTATAGTTGAACCTATGAAAGGATCATTGTCGATGTCTGCCACCGCAGACAACAGCGAATTCGTGACCCGACGTACGAATGCCGGTTAAGCCGTCCACCGAGGCAGAGTGGGCGGCCCAAAAAACTCCTGCGCGGTTTCTCGCGAATATGTAGGCAGCAAAAATGGATTTCCTACGATGCACACGGCCAAAATCGCGAACGACGACCTTGTACGCTGTTCACGGACCCGTCGTCCAGCGTATATTCATAACGAGGATCCGCGCAGGGGCGCAGACGAACCCGCGTCAACGCGAGAAGTCCAGTAAGCCTTATCGTTTAGAGAAAGGTGAACTCGTAACAAGGATTCTATAGTTGAACCTGCGAAAGAATCATTGTCGATGTCTGCCCCGGCAGACAACAGCGAATTCGTGACCCGACGTACGAATGCCGGTCAAGCCATCCATCGAGGCAGAGTGGGCGCCCCAAAAAACCCCTATACGGATTTTCACGAATATGTAGGCAGAAAAATTGGATTTCCTGCGATGCACGTCACGGCCAAAAATCTCGAACGACGACCTTGTACGCTATTCACGGACCCGTCGTCCATGCGTATATTGCGAACGAGGATTCGCGCAGTGGCGCCGACGAACCCGCGTCAACGCGAGAAGTCCAGTAAGCCTTATCGTTTAGAGAAAGGTGAACTCGTAACAAGGATTCTATAGTTGAACCTGCGAATGAATCATTGTCGATATCTGCCCCGGCAGACAACGGCGAATTCGTGACCCGACGTACGAATGCCGGTTAGGCCGTCCACCGATGCAGAGTGGGCGCCCCAAAAAACTCCTGCGCGGATTTTCACGAATATGTAGGCAGCAAAAAATTGATTTCCTGCGATGCACGTCACGGCCAAAAATCGCGAACGACGACCTTGTACGCTGTTCACGGACCCGTCGTCCAGCCGTATATTGCGAACGAGGATTCGCGCAGAGAGGCCGACGAAGCCGCGTCAACGCGAGAAGTCCAGTAATACTTATCGTTGAGAGAAAGGAGAACTCGTAACAAGGATTCTATAGTTGAACCTGCGAAAGGATCATTGTCGATTTCTGCGTCGGCAGACAGCATCGAATTCGTGACCCGACGTACGAATGCCGGTCAGGCCATCCATCGAGGCAGAGTGGGCGCCCCAAAAAACTCCTGCGCGGATTTTCGTGAATATGTAGGCAGCAAATATTGATTTCCTGCGATGCACGTCACGGCCAAAAATCGCGAATGACGACCTTGTACGTTGTTCACTGACCCGTCGTCCAGCCGTATATTGCGAACGAGGATTCGCGCAGAGGGGCCGACGAAGCCGCGTCAACGCGAGAAGTCCAGTTAAGACTTATCGTGTAGAGAAAGGAGAACTCGTAACAAGGATTCTATAGTTGAACCTGCGAAAGGATCATTGTCGATGTCTGCCCCGGCAGACAACAGCGGATCCGTGACCGGAACGACGATGCCGGTCAGGCCGTTCATCGAGGCAGAGTGGGCGCCCCAAAAAACTCTTGCGCGAATTTTCGCGAATATGTAGGCAGCAAATATTGATTTCCTGCGATGCACGTCACGGCCAAAAATCGCGAACGACGACCTTGTACGCTGTTCACGGACCCGTCGTCCAGCCGTATATTGCGAACGAGGATTCGCGCAGAGGGCCCAACGAAGCCGCGTCAACGCGAGAAGTCCAGTAAGCCTTATCGTGTAGAGAAAGGAGAACTCGTAACAAGGATTCTATGGTTGAACCCGCGAAAGGATCATTGTCGATGTCTGCCCCGGCAGACAACAGCGGATTCGTGACCCGACGTACGAATGCCGGTCACACCGTTCATCGAGGCAGAGTGGGCGCCCCAAAAACCTCCTGCGCGGATTTTTACGAATATGTAGGCAGCAAAAATTGATTTCCTGCGATGCACGTCACGACGAAAAATCGCGAACGACGACCTTGTACGCTGTTCACGGACCCGTCGTCCAGCCGTATATTGCGAACGAGGATTCGCACAGAGGGGCCGACGAAGCCGCGTCAACGCGAGAAGTCCAGTAAGACTTATCGTTTAGAGAAAGGAGAACTCGTAACATGGATTCTATAGTTGAACCTGCGAAAGGATCATTGTCGATTTCTGCGTCGGCAGACAGCATCGAATTCGTGACCCGACGTACGAATGCCGGTCAGGCCATCCATCGAGGTAGAGTGGGCGCCCCAAAAAACCCCTGCGCGGATTTTCGCGAATATGTAGGCAGCAAATATTGATTTCCTGTGATGCACGTCACGGCCAAAAATCGCGAATGACGACCTTGTACGCTGTTCACGGACCCGTCGTCCAGCCGTATATTGCGAACGAGGATTCGCGCAGAGGGGCCGACGAAGCCGCGTCAACGCGAGAAGTCCAGTTAAGACTTATCGTTTAGACAAAGGAGAACTCGTCACAAGGATTCTATAGTTGAACCTGCGAAAGGATCATTGTCGATGTCTGCCCCGGCAGACAACAGCGGATCCGTGACCGGAAGTACGAATGCCGGTCAGGCCGTTCATCGAGGCAGAGTGGGTGCCCCAAAAAACTCCTGCGCGAATTTTTGCGAATATGTAGGCAGCAAATATTGATTTCCTGCGATGCACGTCACGGCCAAAAATCGCGAACGACGACCTTGTACGATGTTCACGGACCCGTCGTCCAACCGTATATTGCGAACGAGGATTCGCGCAGAGGGGCCGACGAAGCCGCGTCAACGCGAGAAGTCCAGTAAGACTTATCGTGTAGAGAAAAGGAGAACTCGTAACAAGGATTCCATAGTTGAACCTGCGAAAGGATCATTTTCGATATCTACCCCGGCAGACAACAGCGAATTTGTGACCCGACGTACGAATGCCGGTCAGGCCGTCCATCGAGGCAGAGTGGGAGCCCAAAAAAACTCCTGCGCGGATTTTCGCGAATATGTAGGCAGCAAATGTTGATTTCCTGCGATGCACGTCACGGCCAAAAATCGCGAACGACGACCTTGTACGCTGTTCACGGACCCGTCGTCCAGCCGTATATTGCGAACGAGGATTCGCGCAGGAGGGCCGGCGAAGCCGCGCCAACGCGAGAAGTCCAATAAGACTTATCGTGTAGAGAAAGGAGAACTCGTAACAAGGATTCTATGGTTGAACCCGCGAAAGGATCATTGTCGATGTCTGCCCCGGCAGACAACAGCAAATTCGTGACCGGACGTACGAATGCCGGTCACACCGTCCATCGAGGCAGAGTGGACGCCCCAAAAAACTCCTGCGCGGATTTTTGCGAATATGTAGGCAGCAAAAATTGATTTCGTGCGATGCACGTCACGACCAAAAATCGCAAACGACGACCTTGTACGCTGTTCACGGACCCGTCGTCCAGCCGTATATTGCGAACGAGGATTCGCGCAGAGGGGCCGACGAAGCCGTGTCAACGCGAGAAGTCCAGTCAGCCTTATCGTTTAGAGAAAGGAGAACTCGTAACAAGGATTCTATAGTTAAACCTGCGAAAGGATCATTGTCGATATCTGCCTCGTCAGACAGCATCGAATTCGTGACCTGACGTACGAATGCCGGTCAGGCCATCCATCGAGGCAGAGTGGGCGTCCCAAAAAACTCCTGCGCGGATTTTCGAGAATATGTAGGCAGCAAATATTGATTTCCTGCGATGCACGTCACGGCCAAAAATCGCGAACGACGACCTTGTACGCTGTTCACGGACCCGTCGTCCAGCCGTATATTGCGAACGAGGATTCGCGCAGGGGCACCGACGAACCCGCGTCAACGCGAGAAGTCCAGTAAGCCTTATCGTTTAGAGAAAGGAGAACTCGTAACAAGGATTCTATAGTTAAACCTGCGAAAGGATCATTGGAAATATCTGCCCCGGCAGACAGCATCGAATTCGTGACCCGACGTACAAATGCCGGTCAGGCCATCCATCGAGGCAGAGTGGGCGCCCCAAATAACTCCTGCGCGGATTTTCGCGAATATGTAGGCAGCAAATATTGATTTCCTGCGATGCACGTCACGGCCAAAAATCGCGAACGACAACCTTGTACGTTGTTCACGGACCCGTCGTCCAGCCGTTCGCGCAGAGGGGCCGACGAAGCCGCGTCAACGCGAGAAGTCTAGTAAGACTTATCGTTTAGATTAAGGTAAACTCGTAACAAGGATTCTATAGTTGAACCTGCGAAAGGATCATTGTCGAAGTCTTCCCCGGCAGACAACAGCGGATTCGTGACCGGACGTACGAATGCTGGTCAGGCCGTCCATCGAGGCAGTGTGGGCGCCCCAAAAAAATCCTGCGCGGATTTTCACGAATATTTAGGCAGCAAATATTGATTTCCTGCGATGCACGTCACGGCCAAAAATCGGGAACGACGACCTTGTACGCTGTTCACGGACCCGTCGTCCAGCCGTATATTGCGAACAAGGTTTCGCGCAGGGGCGCCGACGAACCCGTGTCAACGCGAGAAGTCCAGTAAGCCTTATCGTTTAGAGAAAGGAGAACTCGTAACAAGGATTCTATATTTGAACCTGCGAAAGGATCATTGTCGATTTCTGCGTCGGCAGACAGCATCGAATTCGTGACCCGACGTATGAATGCCGGTCAAGCCATCCATCGAGGCAGAGTGAGAGCCCCAAAAAACTCCTGCGCGGATTTTCGCGAATATGTAGGCAGCAAATATTGATTTCCTGCGATGCACGTCACGGCCAAAAATCGCGAACGACGACCTTGTACGCTCTGTTCACGGACCCGTCGTCCTGCCGTATATTGCGAACGAGAATTCGCGCAGAGGGGCCGACGAAGCCGTGTCAACGCGAGAAGTCCAGAAAGCCTTATCGTTTAGAGAAAGGAGAACTCGTAACAAGGATTCTATAGTTGAACCTGCAAAAGGATCATTGTCGATATCTGCCTCGTCAGACAGCATCGAATTCGTGACCTGACGTACGAATGCCGGTCAGGCCATCCATCGAGGCAGAGTGGGCGCCCCAAAAATCTCCTGCGCGGATTTTCGCGAATATGTAGGCTGCAAATATTGATTTCCTGCGATGCTCGTCACGGCCAAAAATCGCGAACGACGATCTTGTACGGTGTTCACGGACCCGTCGTCCAACTGCATATTGCGAACAAGGATTCGCGCAGGGGCGCCGACGAACCCGCGTCAACGCGAGAAGTCCAGTAAGCCTTATCGTTTAGAGAAAGGAGAACTCGTAACAAGGATTCTATAGTTGAACCTGCGAAAGGATCATTGTCGATGTCTGCCCCGGCAGCCAATAGCGAATTCGTGACCCGACGTACGAATGCTGGTCCGGCCGTCCACCGAGGCAGAGTGGGCGCCCAAAAAAACTTCTGCGCGGATTTTTGCGAATATGTAGGCAGCAAAAATGGATTTCCTGCGATGCACGTCAAGGCCAAAAATTGCGAACGACGATCTTGTACGTTGTTCACGGACCCGTCGTCCATGCGTATGTTGCGAACGAGGATCCGCGCAGGGGCGCCGACGAACCCGCGTCAACGCGAGAAGTCCAGTAAGCCTTATCGTTTAGACAAAGGTGATCTCGTAACAAGGATTCTATAGTTGAACCTGCGAAAGAATCATTGTCGATGTCTACCCCGGCAGACAACAGCGAATTCGTGACCCGACATACGAATGCCGGTCAGGCCATCCATCGAGGCAGAGTGGGCGCCCCAAAAAACCCCTGTGCGGATTTTCGCAAATATGTAGGCAGCAAAAATGGATTTCCTGCGATGCACATCACGGCCAAAAATCGCAAACGACGATCTTGTACGCTGTTCACGGACCTGTCGTCCATGCGTATATTGCGAACGAGGATTCGCGCAGGGGCGCCGACGAACCTGCGTCAACGCGAAAAGTCCAGTAAGCCTTATCGTTTAGAGAAAGGAGATCTCGTAACAAGGATTCTATAGATGAACCTGCGAATTGATCATTGTCGATGTCTTCCCCGGCAGACAACAACGAATTCGTGACCCGACGTACGAAAGCCGGTCAGGCCGTCCACCGAGGCAGAGTGGGCACCCCAAAAAACTCCTGCGCAGATTTTTGCGAATATGTTGGCAGCAAAAATGGATTTCCTGCGATGCACGTCACGGCCAAAAATCGCAAACGACGAACTTGTACACTGTTCACGGACCCGTCGTCCAGGCGTATATTGCGAACGAGGATTCGCGTAGCAGCGCCGACGAACTCGCGTCAACGCGAGAAGTCATGTAAGCCTTATCGTTTAGAGAAAGGATATCTCGTAACAAGGATTCTATAGGTGAACCTGCGAAAGGATCACTGTCGATGTCTGCCCCGGCAGACAACAGCGAATTTGTGACCCGACGTACGAATGCCGGTCAGGCCGTCCACCGAGGCATAGTGGGTGCCCCAAAAAACTCCTGCGCGGATTTTCACGAATATGTAGGCAGCAAAAACAGATTTCTTGCGATGCACGTCACAGCCAAAAGTCGCAAACGACGATCTTGTACGCTGTTCACGGACCCGTCGTCCATGCGTATATTGCGAACGAGGATTCGCGCAGGGACGCCGACGAACCCGCGTCAGCGCGAAAAGTCCACTAAGCCTTATCGTTTAGAGAAAGGAGATCCCGTAACAAAGATTCTATAGTTGAACTTGCGAATGGATCATTGTCGATGTCTTCCCCGGCAGCCAACAGCGAATTCGTGACCCGACGTACGAATGCCGGTCAGGCCGTCCACCGAGGCAGAGTGGGGGCCCCAAAAAACTCCTGCGCGGATTTTCGCGAATATGTAGGCAGCAAAAATGGATATCCTGCGATGCACTTCACGGCCAAAAATTGCGAACGACGATCTTGTACTCTGTTCACGGACCCGTCGTCCATGCGTATATTGCGAACGAGGATTCGCGCAGCGGCGCCGACGAACCAGCGTCGACGCAAGAAGTCCAGTAAGCCTTATCGTTTAGAGAAACGAGATCTCGTAACAAGGATTCTATAGTTGAACCTGCGAAAGGATTACAGTCGATGTCTGCCTCGGCAGACAACAGCAAATTCGTGACCCAACGTACGAATGCCGGTCAGGCCGTCCACCGACGCAGAGTGGGCGCCCCAAAAAACTCCTGCCCGGATTTTTGCGAATATGTAGGATGCAAAAATGGATTTCCTGCGATACACGTCACGGCCAAAAATCGCGAACGACGACCATGTACGCTTTTCACGGACCCGTCGTCCATGCGTATATTGCGAACGAGGATTCGCGCAGGAGCGCCGACGAACCCGCGTCAGCACGAAAAGTCCAGCAAGCCTTATCGTTTAGAGAAAGGAGAACATGTAAGAAGGATTCTACAGTTGAACCTGCGAAAGGATCATTGTCGATGTCCGCCCCGGCAGACAACTGCGAATTCGTGACCCGACGTACGAATGCCCGTCAGGCCGTCCACCGAGGCAGAGTGGGCGCCCCAAAAAACTCCTGCCCGGATTTTCGCGAATATGTAGGCAGCAAAAATGGATTTCCTACGATGCACGTCACGGCCAAAAATTTCGAACCACGACCTTGTACGCTGTTCACGGACCCGTCGTCCAGGCGTATATTGCGAACGAGGATTCGCGCAGGGGCACCGACGAACCCGCGTCAGCGCGAAAAGTCCAGTAAGCCTTATCGTTTAGAGAAAGGAGATCTCGTAACAAAGATTCTATAGTTGAACTTGCGAATGGATCATTGTCGATGTCTTCCCCGGCAGCCAACAGCGAATTCGTGACCCGACATACGAATGCCGGTCAGGCCGTCCACCGAGGCAGAGTGGGCGCCCCAAAAAACTCCTGCCCGGATTTTCGCGAATATGTAGGCAGCAAAAATGGATATCCTGCGATGCACTTCACGGCCAAAACTCGCGAACCACGACCTTTTACGCTGTTCACGGACCCGTCGTCCAGCCGTATATTGCGAACGAGGATTCGCGCAGCGGCGCCGACGAACCCGCGTCAACGCGAGAAGTCCAGTAAGCCTTATCGTTTAGAGAAAGGAGAACTCGTAACAAGGATTCTATAGTTGAAACTGCGAAAGGATCATTGTCTATGTCTGACCCAGCTGACAACAGCGAATTCGTGACCCGACGTACGAATGCCGGTTAGGCCGTCCATCGAGGCAGAGTTGGCGCCCCAAAAAACTCCTGCGCAGATTGTCGCGATTATGTAGGGTGCAAAAATTTATATCCTGCGATGCACGTCACGGCCAAAAATCGCGAACGACGACCATGTACGCTATTTACGGACCCGTCGTCCATGCGTATATTGCAAACGAGGATTCGCGCAGGAGCGCCGACAAACCCACGTCAGCGCGAAAAGTCCAGCAAGCCTTATCGTTTAGAGAAAGGAGAACATGTAAGAAGGATTCTACAGTTGAACCTGCGTAAGGATCATTGTCGATGTCCGCCCCGGCAGACAACTGCGAATTCGTGACCCGACGTACGAATGCTGGTCAGGCCGTCCACCGAGGCAGAGTGGGCGCCCCAAAAAACTCCTGCCCGGATTTTCGCGAATATGTAGACAGCAAAAATGGATTTCCTACGATGCACGTCACGGCCAAAAATTGCGAACCACGACCTTGTACGCTGTTCACGGACCCGTCGTCCAGGCGTATATTGCGAACGAGGATTCGCGCAAGGGCGCCGACGAACCCGCGTCAACGCGAGAAGTCCAGTAAGCCTTATCGTTTAGAGAAAGGAGAACTCGTAACAAGGATTCTATAGTTGAACCTGCGAAAGGGTCATTGTCTATGTCTGAACCAGCAGACAACATCGAATTCGTGACCCGACGTACGAATGCCGGTCAGGCCGTCCACCGAGGCAGAGTGGGCGCCCCAAAAAACTCCTGCCCGGATTTTCGCGAATATGTAGGCAGCAAAAATGGATTTCCTACGATGCACGTCACGGCCAAAAATCGCGAACCACGACCTTTTACGCTGTTCACGGACCCGTCGTCCAGCCGTATATTGCGAACGAGGATTCGCGCAAGGGCGCCGACGAACCCGCGTCAACGCGAGAAGTCCAGTAAGCCTTATCGTTTAGAGAAAGGTGAACTCGTAACAAGGATTCTGTAGTTGAACCTGCGAAAGGATCATTGTCTATGTCTGACCCAGCAGACAACAGCGAATTCGTAACCCGACGTACGAATGCCGGTCAGGCCGTCCATCGAGGCAGAGTTGGCGCCCCAAAAAACTCCTGCGCAGATTTTCGCGATTATGTAGGGAGCAAAAATTTATTTCCTGCGATGCACGTCACGGCCAAAAATCGCGAACGACGACCATGTACGCTATTCACGGACCCGTCGTCCAGCCGTATATTGCGAATAAGGATTCGTGCAGGGGCGCCGACGAACCCGCGTCAACGCGAGAAGTCCAGTAAGCCTTATCGTTTCGAGAAAGGAGATCTCGTAACAAGGATTCTATAGTTGAACCTGCAAAAGCATCATTGTCGATGTCTGCCCCGGTAGAGAACAGCAAATTCGTGACCTGATGTACGAATGCCGGTTAGGCCGTCTACCAAGGCGGAGTACGCACCCCAAAAACTCATGCCCGAATTTTTGCTAACATGTAGGCAGCAAAAATTGACTTCCTGCGATGCACGTCACGGAAAAAAATTGCGAACGATGACCATGTACGTTGTTCACGGACCCGTCGTCCCGCCGTATATTGCGAACGAGGATTCGCGCAGGGGCGCGGATGAACCCGCGTCAAAGCGAGAAGTCCAGAAGGCCTTATCATTTAGAGAAAGGAGAACTCGTAACAAGGATTCTATAGTTGAACCTGCGAAAGGATCATTGTCGATGACTACCCCGGAACACAGCAGCGAATTCGTGACCCGACGTACGAATGCCAGTCAGGCCGTCCACCGACGCAGAGTGGGCGCCCCAAGAAACTCCTGCGCATATTTTCGCGAATATGTAGGCAGCAAAAATGGATATCCTGCGATGCACTTCACGGCCAAAAATCGCGAACGACGATCTTGTACTCTGTTCACGGACCCGTCGTCCATGCGTATATTGCGAACGAGGATTCGCGCAGGGGCGCCGACGAACCCGCGTTAACGCGAGAAGTACAGTAAGCCTTATCATTTATAGAAAGAAGAACTCGTAACAAGGATTCTATAGATGAACCTGTGAAAGGATCATTGTCGATGTCTGCCCCGGCAGACAACAGCGAATTCGTGACCCGACGTAGGAATGCCGGTCAGGCCGTCCACCGAGGAAGAGTGGGCGCCCGAAAAAACTCCTGCGCGAATTTTCAGGAGTATATAGGCAGCAAAAATGGATTTCCTGCGATGCACGTCACGGCCAAAAACCGCGAACGACGACCTTGTATGCTGTTCACGGACCCGTCGTCCAGCCGTATATTGCGAACGAGGATTCGCGCAGGGGCGCCGACGAACCCGCGTCAACGCGAGAAGTCCAGCAAGCCTTATCGTTTAGAGAAAGGAGAACTCGTGACAAGGATTCTATAGTTGAACCTGCGAGAGGATCATTGTCGATGTCTGCCCAGGCAGACAACAGCGAATTCGTGACCCGACGTAGGAATGCCGGTAAGGCCGTCCACCGAGGCAGAGTGGGCCCCTCAAAAAACTCCTGCGCGGATTTTCGCAAATATGTAGGCGCAAAAAATGGATTTCCTGCGATGCACGTCACGGCCAAAAATCTCGAACGACGACCTTGTACGTTGTTCACGTACCCGTCGTCCATCCGTATATTACGAACGAGGATTCGCGCAGGGGCGCCGACGAACCCGCGTCAACTCGAGAAGTCCAGTAAGCCTTATCGTTTAGAGAAAGGAGAACAGTAAGGAGGATTCTATAGTTGAACTTGCGAAAGGATCATTGTCGATGTCTGCCCCGGCAGACAACAGCGAATTCATGACCCGACGTAGGAATGCCGGTCAGGCCGTCCACCGAGGAAGAGTGGGCGCCCGAAAAAACTCCTGCGCGGATTTTTGGGAGTATGTAGGCAGCAAAAATGGATTTCCTGCGATGCACTTCACGGCCAAAAACCGCGAACGACGACCTTGTACGCTGTTCACGGACCCGTCGTCCAGCCGTATATTGCGAACGAGGATTCGCGCAGGGGCGCCGACGAACCCGCGTCAACGCGAGAAGTCCAGTAAGCCTTATCGTTTAGAGAAAGGAGAACAGTAAGAAGGATTCTATAGTTGAACCTGCGAAAGGATCATTGTCGATATCTGCCCCGGCAGAATGCTGTTCACGGACCCGTCGTCCAACCGCATATTGCGAACGAGGATTTGCGCAGGGGCGCCGACGAACACGCGTCAACACGACAAGTCCAGTAAGCCTAATCGTTTAGAGAAAGTAGAACTCGTAGCAAGGATTGTATAGTTGAACCTGCGAAAGGATCATTGTCGATGTCTGCCCCGGCAGACAAAAGCAAATTCGTGACTCGAAGTACGAATGCCGGTCAGGCCGTCCGCCGATGCAGAGTGGGCGCCCCAAAAAACTCTGGCGCGGATTTTTTCGAATATTTAGGCAGCAAAAATAAATTTCCTGCAATGCACGTCACGGACAAAAATTGCGAACGACGACCTTGTACGTTGTTTACGGACACGTCGTCCAGCCGTATACTGCGAACGAGGATTCGCGCAGGGGCGCCGACAACCCGCATCAATGCGAGAAGTCCAGTAAGCCTTATCGTTTAGAGAAAGGAGAACTCGTAACAAGGATCCTATATTTGAACCTGCGAAAGGATCATTGTCGATGTCTGCCCCGGCAGACAACAGCGAATTCACGACCCCACGTACAAATGTCGGTCAGGTCGTCCACCGAGGCAGAGTGATCCTATATTTGAACCTGCGAAAGGATCATTGTCGATGTCTGCCCCGGCAGACAACAGCGAATTCACGACCCCACGTACAAATGTCGGTCAGGTCGTCCACCGAGGCAGAGTGAGCGCCCCAAAAAACTCCTGCGCAGATTTTCGCGAATATGTTGGCAGCAAAAATGGATTTCCTGCGATGCACGTCACGGCCAAAAATTGCGAACGACGACCTTGTACGCTGTTCACGGACACGTCGTCCAGCCGTATATTGCGAACGAGGATTCGCGCAGCGGCGCCGACGAACCCGCATCAACGCGAGAAGTCCAGTAAGCCTTATCGTTTAGAGAAAGGAGATCTCGTAAGAAGGATACTATAGTTGAACCTGCGAAAGGATCATTGTCGATATCTGCCCCGGCAGACAACAGCGAATTCGTGACCCGACGTACGAATGCCGGTCAGGCCGTCCACCGAGGCAGAGTGGGCGCCCCAAAAAACTCCGTCGCAGATTTTCACAAATATGTAGGCAGGAAAAATTTATTTTCAGCGATGCACGTCACGGCAAAAAATCGCGAACGACGACCTTGTACGCTGTTCATGGACCCGTCGTCCAGCCGTATATTGCAAACGAGGATTCGCGCAGGGCGCCGACGAACCCGCGTCAACGCATGAAGTCCAGTAAGCCTTATCGTTTAGAGAAAGGACAACTCGTAACAAGGATTCTATAGTTGAACCTGCGATTGGATCATTGTCGATGTCTGCCCCGGCAGACAACAGCGAATTCGTGACCCCACGTATGAATGTCGGTCAGGTCGTCCACGAGGCAGAGTGGGCGCCCCAAAAAACTCCTGCGCAGATTTTCACGAATATGTAGGCAGCAAAAATTGATTTCCTGCGATGCACGTCACAGCCAAAAATTGCGAAGGACGACCTTGTACGCTGTTCACGGAGCCGTCGTCCAGCCGCATATTGCGAACGAGGATTCGCGCAGGGGTGCCGACGAACCCGCGTCAACGCGAGAAGTCCAGTAAGCCTTATCTTTTAGAGAAATGAGAACTCGTAACAAGGATTCTATAGTTGAACATGCGAAAGGATCATTGTCGATATCTGCCCTGGCAGACAACAGCGAATTCGTCACCCGACGTATGAATGCCGGTCAGGCCGTCCACCGATGCAGAGTGGGCGCCCCAAAAAACTCCTCCGCGGATTTTTGCGAATATGCAGGCAGCAAAAATGGATTTCCTGCGATGCACGTCACGCAAAAAATCGAGAACGACGACCTTGTACGCTGTTCACGGACCCGTCGTCCAGCCGTATATTGCGAACGACGATTCGCGCAGGGGCGCCTACGAACCCGCGTCAATGCGAGAAATGCAGTAAGCCTTATCATTTAGAGAAAGAAGAACTCGTAACAAGGATTCTATAGTTTACCTGCGAAAGTATCATTTTCGATGTCTGCCCCGGCAGAAAACAGCGAATTCGTGACCCGACGTAGGAATGCCGGTCAGGCCGTCCACCGAGGCAGAGTTGGCGCCCCAAAAAACTCTGGCGCGGATTTTCGCGAATATGTAGGCAGCAAAAATGGATTTCTTGCGATGCACGTCACAACCAAATATCGTAAACTACAACCTTGTACGTTGTTCACGGACCCGTCGTCCATCCGTATATTGCGAACGAGGATTCGCAGGGGCGCCTACGAACACGCGTCAACGCGAGAAGTCCAGTAAGCCTTATTGTTAAGAGAAAAGAGAACTCGTAACAAGGATTTTCTAGTTGAATCTGCGAAAGGATCATTGTCGATATCTGCCCTCGCAGAAAACAGCGAATTCGTGACCCGACGTACGAATGCCGGTCAGGCCATCCATCGAGGCAGAGTGGGCGCCCCAAAAAACTCTTGTGCGGATTTTAGAGAATATTTAGGCAGCAAAAATGGATTTCTTCCGATGCACGTCACGGCCAAAAATCATTAACGACGACCTTGTACGTTGTTCACGGACCCGTCGTCCATCCGTATATTGCGAATGAGGATTCGCGCACGGGCGTCGACGAACCGGCGTCAACGCGAGAAGTCCAGTAAGCCTTATTGTTTAGAGAAAAGAGAACTTGTAACAAGGATTTTCTAGTTGAATCGGCGAAAGGATCATTGTCGATATCTGCCATCGCAGACAACAGCGAATTCGTGACCCGACGTACGAATGCCGGTCAGGCCATCCATCGAGGCAGAGTGGGCGCCCCAAAAAACTCTTGTGCGGATTTTAGAGAATATGTAGGCAGCAAAAATGGATTTCTTCCGATGCACGTCACGGCCAAAAATCATTAACGACGACCTTGTACGTTGTTCACAGACCCGTCGTCCATCCGTATATTGCGAATGAGGATTCGCGCACGGGCGTCGACGAACCGGCGTCAACGCGACAAGTCCAGTAAGCCTTATCGTTTAGAGAAAGGAGAACTCGTAACAAGGATTCTATAGTTGAACCTGCGAAAGGATAATTGTCGATATCTGCCCTGGCAGACAACAGCGAATTCGTGACACGACGTACGAATGCCGGTCAGGCCATTCATCGAGGCAGAGTTGGCGCCCCAAAAAACTCCTGCGCGGATTTTCGCGAATATGTAGGCAGCAAAAATTGATTTCCTGTGATGCACGTCACGGCTAAAAATCGCGAACAACGACCTTGTATATTGTTCACGGACATGTCGTCCAGCCGTATATTGCGAACGAGGATTCTTACAAGGGCGCCGACGAACCCGAGTCAACACGAGAAGTCCAGTAAGCCTTCTCGTTTAGAGAAAAGAGAACTCGTAACAAGGATTTTCTAGTTGAATCTGCGAAAGGGTAATTGTCGATATCTTCCCCGACAGACAACAGCGAATTCGTGACCCGACGTACGAATGCCGGTCAGGCCGTCCACCGAGGCAGAATGTATCCCAAAAAACTCCTGCGCGTATTTTCGCGAATATGTAGGCAGCAAAAATTGATTTCGTGCGATGCACGTCACGGCCAAAAATCGCGAACAACGACCTTGTATGCTGTTCAAGGACCCGTCGTCTAGCCGTATATTGCGAACGAGTATTCGCGCAGGGGCGCCGACGAACCCGTGTCATCACGAGAACTCCCGTAAGCCTTATCGTATAGAGAAAGGAGAATCTGTAACAAGGATTCTATAGTTGAACTTGCGAAAGGATCATTGTCGATATCTTCCCTGGCAGACAACAGCGAATTCGTTACCCGACGTACGAATGCCGGTCAGGCCATCCATCGAGGCAGAGTGGGCGCTCCAAAAAACTCCTGTGCAGATTTTTGCAAATATGTAGGCAGCAAAAATGGATTTTCTGCGATGCACGTCACGACCAAAAATTGTTAACGACGACCTTGTACGCTGTTGATGGACCCGTCGTCCATCCGTATATTGAGATCGAGGATTCGCGCAGGGGCACCGACGAACCCGCGTCAACGCGAGAAGTCCAGTAAGCCCTATCGTTTAGAGAAAGGAGAACTCGTAACAAGGATTCTATTGTTGAACCTGCGAAAGGATCATTGTCGATGTCTACCCTGGCAGACAACAGCGAATTCGTGACCCGACGTACGATTGCCGGTCAGGCCATCCATCGAGGCAGAGTGGGCGCCCCAAAAAACTCCTGCCCAGATTTTTGCGAATATGTAGGCAGCAAAAATGGATTTCTTATGATGCACGTCACAGTCAAAAATCGTTAACGACGACCTTGTACGGTGTTTACGGACCCGTCGTCCATTCGTATATTGCGAACGAGGATTCGCGCAGGGGCGCTGACGAACCCGCGTCAATGTGAGATGTCCAGTAAGCCTTATTGTTTAAAGAAAGGAGAACTCATAGAAAGGATTCTATAGTTTAACCTGCGAAAGGATCATCTTCGATTTTTGCGCCGGCAGACAACAGCGAATTCGTGACCCGACGTACAAATGTCAGTCAGGCCGTCCACCGAGGCAGAGTGGGCACCCCAAAAAACTTCTGCGTGGATTTTCGAGAATATGTAAGCAGCAAAAATTGATTTCCTCCGAAGCACATCACCGCCAAAAATCGCGAAAGACGACCTTGTACGTTGTTCACGGACCCGTCGTGCAACCCTATATTACGAACGAGGATTCGCGCAGGGGCGCTGACGAACCCGTGTCAACGAGAGAAGTCCAGTAAGCCTTTCGTTTAGAGAAAGGAGAACTCGTAATAATGATTCTATAGTTGAACCTGCGAAAGGATCATTGTCGATATCTGTCCTGGCAAAAAACAGCGAATTCGTGACCCGACGTACGAATGCCGGTCAGGCCATCCATCGAGGCAGAGTGGGCGCCCCAAAAAACTTCTGTGCGGATTTTCGAGAATATGTAGGCAGCGAAAATGGATTTCCTGTGATGCACGTCGCGGTCAAAAATCGTTAACGACGACCTTGTACGCTGTTGACGGACCCGTCGTCCATCCGTATATTGCGAATGAGGATACGCGCAGGGGCACCGACGAACCCGCGTCAACGCGAGAAGTCCAGTAAGCCCTATCGTTTAGATAAAGGAGAAGTCGTAACAAGGATTCTATAGTTGAACCTGCGAAAGGATCATTGTCGATGTCTACCTTGGCAGACAACAGCGAATTCGTGACCCGACGTACGATTGCCGGTCAGGCCATCCATCGAGGCAGAGTGGGCGCCCCAAAAAACTCCTGCCCGGATTTTTGCGAATATGTAGGCAGGAAAAATGGATTTCTTACGATGCACGTCACAGTCAAAAATCGTTAACGACGACCTTGTACGGTGTTTACGGACCCGTCGTCCATCCGTATATTGCGAACGAGGATTCGCGCAGGGGCGCTGACGAACCCGCGTCAATGCGAGATAACCAGTAAGCCTTATTGTTTAGAGAAAGGAGAACTCATAACAAGGATTCTACAATTTAACCTGCGAAAGGATCATTTTCGATTTTTGCGCCGGCAGACAACAGCGAATTCGTGACCCGACGTACGAATGTCAGTCAAGCCGTCCACCGAGGCAGAGTAGGCACCCCAAAAAACTCCTGCGCGGATTTTCGAGAATATGTAAGCAGCAAAAATTGATTTCCTGCGATGCACATCACGGCTAAAAATCGCGAACGACGACCTTGTACGCTATTCACGGACCCGTCGTGCAGCCCTATATTACGAACGAGGATTTGCGCAGGGGTGCCAACGAACCCGCGTCAACGCGAGAAGTCCAGTAAGCCTTTCATTTAGAGAAAGGAGAACTCGTAACATTGATTCTATAGTTGAACCTGCGAAAGGATCATTGTCGATATCTGCCCTGGCAGAAAACAGCGAATTCGTGACCCGACGTACGAATGCCGGTCAGGCCATCCATCGAGGCAGAGTGGGCGCCCCAAAAAACTCCTGTGCGGATTTTCGAGAATATGTACGCAGCGAAAATGAATTTCCTGTGATGCACGTCGCGCCCAAAAATCGTTAACGACGACGTTGTACGGCGTTCACGGACCCGTCGTCCATCCGTATATTGCGAACGAGGATTCGCGCAGGGGCGCCGACGAACCCGCGTCAACGCGAGAAGTCCAGTAAGCCTTATCGTTTAGAGAAAGGAGAACTCGTAAAAAGGATTCTATAGTTGAACCTGCGAAATGATCATTGTCGATGTCTGCCCCGGCAAACAACAGCGAATTCGTGACCCGACGTAACAATGCCGGTCAGTCCGTCCACCGAGACAGAGTGGGAGCCCCAAAAAACACCTCTACGGATTTTCGCGAATATGTAGACAGTAAAAATGGATTTCCTACGATGCACGTCACGGCCAAAAAGCGTTAACGACGACCTTGTACGCTGTTCACGGACCCTTCGTCCATCCGTATATTGCGAATGAGGATTCGCGTAGGGGCGCCGACGAACCCGCGTCAACGCGAGAAGTCCAGTAAGCCTAATCATTTAGAGAAAGGAGAACTCGTAACAAGGATTCTATAGTTGAACCTACGAAAGGATCATTGTCGATGTCTGCCCCGGCAGACAGCAGCGAATTCCTGACCCGACGTACGAATGCCGGTCAGGCCGTCCACCGAGGCAGAGTGCATGCCCAAAAAAACTCCTGCGCGTATTTTCGTGAATATGTAAGCAGCAAAAATTGATTTCCTACGATGCACGTCACGGCCAAAAATCGCGAATGACGAACTTGTATGCTGTTCAAGGACCCGTTGTCCAGCCGTTTATTGCGAACGAGGATTCGCGCAGAGGCGCTGACGAACCCGCGTCAACGCGAGAAGTCCAGTAAGCCTTATCGTTTAGAGAAAGGAGAACTCGTAAAAAGGATTCTATGGTTGAACTTGCGAAAGGATCATTGTCGATGTCTGCCCTGGCAGACAACAGCGAATTCGTGACCCGACGTACGAATGCCGGTCAGGCCATCCATCGAGGCAGAGAGGGTGCCCCAAAAAACTCCTGTGCGGATTTTCGCGAATATGTAGGCAGCAAAAATGGATTTCCTGCGATGCACGTCACGGCCAAAAATCGTTAACGACGACCTTGTACGCCGTTCACGGACCCGTCGTCCATCCGTATATTGCGAACGGGATCCGCGCAGGGGCGACGACGAACCCGCATCAACGCGAGAATTCCAGTAAGCCTTATCGTTCCGAGAAAAGAGAACTCGTAACAAGTATTTTGTAGTTGAACCTGCGAAAGGATCATTGTCGATGTTTGCTCCGGTAGACAACAGCGAATTTGTGACCCGACGTACGAATGCCGGACAGGCCGTCCATCGAGGCAGAGTGGGCGCCCCAAAAAACTCTTGTGCGGATTTTCGCGAATATGTAGGCAGCAAAAATGGATTTCCTGCGATGCACGTAACGGCCAAAAATCGTTAACGACGACCTTGTACGCTGTTCACGGACCCGTCGTCCATCCGTATATTGCGAACAAGGATTCGCGCAGGGACGCCGACGAACCAGCGTCAGCGCGAGAATTCCAGTAAGCCTTATCGTTCCGAGAAAAGAGGACTCGTAACAAGGATTCTATAGTTGAACCTGCGAAAGGAACATTGTCGATGTCTGCCCCGGCAGACATCAGCAAATTCGTGACCCGACGTACGAATGCCGGTCAGGCCATCCACCGAGGCAGAGTGGGCGCCCCAAAAAACTCCTGCGCGGATTTTTGTGAATATGTAGGCAGCAAAAATTGATTTCCTGCGATGCACGTCACGGCCAAAAATCACGAACGACGACCTTGTACGCTGTTCATGAACCCGTCGTCCAGCAGTATATTGCGAACGAGGATTCGCGCAGGGGCACCGACGAACCCGCGTCAACGCGAGATGTCCAATAAGCCTTATTGTTTAGAGAAAGTAGAACTCACAACAAGGATTCTATAGTTGAACCTGCGAAAGAATCATTTTCGATGTCCGCACCGGCAGACAACAATGAATTCGTGACCCAATGTACGAATGCCGGTCAGTCCGTCCACCGAGGCAGAGTGGGCGCCCAAAAAAAACTCCTGCGCGGATTTTTGCGAATATGTAAGCAGCAAAAATTGATTTCCTGCGATGCACGTCACGGCCAAAAATTGTGAACGACGACCTTGTACGCCGTTCACAGACCCATCGTCCAGTAGTATATTGTGAACGAGGATTCGCGCACGGGCGCCAACGAACCCGCGTCAACGCGAGAAGTCCTCTAAGCGTTATCGTTCAGAGAAAAGAGAACTGGTAACAAGGATTTTGTAGTTGAACTTGCAAAAGGATCCTTGTCGATGTCTGCCCCGGCAGACAACAACAAATTCGTGACCCGACGTACGAATGCCGGACAGGCGTCCATCGAGATCGAGTGGGCGCCCCAAAAAACTCCTGCGCGAATTTTGCGAATATGTAGGCAGCGAAAATGGATTTCCAGCGATGCACGTCACGGCCAAAAATTGCGAACAACGACCTTGTACGCCGTTCACGGACCCGTCGTCCAGCCGTATATAGCGAACGAGGATTCGCGCACGGGCGTCGACGAACCCGCGTCAACGCGAGAAGTCTTGTAAGCGTTATCGTTCAGAGAAAAGAGAACTCGTAAAAGGATTCTGTAGTTGAACCTGCAAAAGGATCATTGTCGATGTCTACCTCGGCACACAACAGCGAATTCGTGACCCGACGTACGAATGCCGGACAGGCCGTCCATCGAGACCGAGTGGGCGCCCCAAAAAACTCCTGCGCGGATTTTTGCGAATATGTAGGCAACAAAATGGATTTCCAGCGATGCATGTCTCGGCCAAAAATTGCGAATGACGACCTTGTACGCCGTTCACGGACCCGTCGTCCAGCCGTATATAGCGAACGAGGATTCGCGCACGGGCGCTGATGAACCCTCGTCAACGCGAGAAGTCCTGTAAGCGTTATCGTTCAGAGAAAAGAGAACCCGTAACAAGGATTCTGTAGTTGAACTTGCAAAAGGATCATTGTCGATGTCTTCCCCGGCAGACAACAACGAATTCGTGACCCGACGTACGAATGCCGGACAGGCGTCCATCGAGATCGAGTGGGCGCCCCAAAAAACTCCTGTGCGGATTTTTGCGAATATGTAAGCAGCGAAAATGGATTTCTAGCGATGCACGTCACGGCCAAAAATTGCGAACGACGACCTTGTACGCCGTTCACGGACCCGTCGTCCAGCCGTATATAGCGAACGAGGATTCGCGCACGGGCGCCGACGAACCCGCGTCAACACGAGAAGTCCTGTAAGCCTTATCGTTCAGAGAAAAGAGAACTCATAACAAGGATTCTGTAGTTGAACCTGCGAAAGGATCATTGTCGATGTATGCCCCGGCAGACAACAACGAATTCGTGACCCAACGTACGAATGCCAGACAGGTTGTCCATCGAGACAGAGTGGGCGCCCCAAAAAACTCCTGTGTGGATTTTTGCGAATATGTAAGCAGCGAAAATGGATTTCTAGCGATGCATGTCACGGCCAAAAATTGCGAACGACGACCTTGTACGCCGTTCACGGACCCGTCGTCCAGCCGTATATAGCGAACGAGGATTCGCGCACGGGCGCCGACGAACTCGCGTCAATGCGAGAAGTCCTGTAAGCTTTATCGTTCAGAAAAAAGAGAACTCGTAACTAGGATTCTGTAGTTGAACCTGCGAAAGGATCATTGTCGATGTCTGCCCCGGCAGACAACAGCGAATTCGTGACCCGACGTACGAATGCCGGAAAGGCCGTCCATCGAGACAGAGTGGGCTTCCCAAAAAAACTCCTGCGCGGATTTTTTACGAATATGTAGGCAGCGAAAATGGATTTCCTGCGATGCATGTCACGGCCAAAAATCGCGAACGACGACCTTGTACGCGGTTCACGGACCCGTCGTCCAGCCGTATATTGCGAACGAGGATTCGCGCACGGGCGCCGACGAACCCGCATCAACGCGAGAAATCCAGTAAGCCTTATCGTTCAGAGAGATGGAATTCCGTTACTAATATACTATTTTTTTATAGTAATAATATGTCTAAATTTTTATTTTATTGATAATTTGATTTTTGTTAAATTTTTCGGTGTATAATAAAAAGAACAAAAATGATCCTAACCATCTAGTATCCTATTGTACAATTTGAATATAGTGAAGAAGAGGTTGGAGGAATCAACAATAATTAAGTTTTTTTTTTTTTAATTATTGATAAACCTAACGATCAAGTACACATGATGGCTAAATACAAAAAATATGATCATAGATATATTACTAAAAGTATCCATAGAAATAAATATATTGCTAAAAAGTATCCATAGAATCAGTAATATGCTTAGGCATATGAAGACTTATATATGTTCTATATATATAAGCTTCTATTAGAGATATTGGACAATTAATCTTAAAAATATAATGTACTCGAAACTATTTCACTTATTTATGCCCTAAAGCTAAGAGGATTTCAATACATTTCATAAAACCGGCATATTAAATACGTATGCAAACGAAAATTAAAAACTTACTAATATACTTTAATCTTATTTTTAAAAATTTAATCAATTTCCGTCCATTCCATTTATTTTGTCATTTTTTTTTTTGGAAAATAATTATACATTTTAATCTTATTTTTAAAAATTTAATTTATAATTTTTTTTAATTTTAATTATACTAATCAATTATCTTAATCTTAATTTATAATTATTTTAATTATACGATAATTATTTTCACTAATATATTTTTAATTATTTACTAACTATACCCCTCCTAAATTCCCATGTCTACAGTAACGTGGACAAAATATTCGGGACGGAGAAAGTAATTAATATTCAAATATTAAAACGCAAAAAATAAATACGACCATTAGAGTCGGACGAAGATAGTATTATAAAAATACCTTTATACATTTACAAAGACTAATACAAAATTTGCTCATTGCCCAAATGTTTTCACGAGTGGGTGAGGATTGAAAAATTTTACTAGTTTTTAAAGGTGTTTTATAAGTTATATTAAATGAATAATGTGCGGCAAATAAGATTTAAAGACATTTGAAGTTAGTATAGGATTTGAATTAATTTAGGCAAACCTACATAAAATTTATGTAGTTTCACATAAGCATAATTAAGTAAACAAAAAATACTTAAAATATTATTTTTATAATAATTTTTCATATTTTACAGAAAAAAAAAAAAAATTAACTATGAATAATAAATAAACACCTTCCTATTATTTTTGACACAGTCTTTTCAATAAATTGCAAGTATTACTTTTTTATATTTTGAAATGGTTTAATTTAAATTATTTTATCCTTTAATTTTATCCCTTTTTTTTTTGAATTTTAATAATCTATAAATTAAATTTTTTTTAAAAAAATATATTTATATAAATAAAAATAAATGTAGAAAATTAAAAATATTCTATATTAAGATAATAATAAAAATTTACACATGGATAAGATATTAAATTATTATTATTATTATTATTATTATTATTATTATTATTATTATCGTATTAGGTTTTGGTCGAAACCCTAGCGCAGCAGCCCGGGCGCACTTCCATTTCTTACAAATAAAATCAGTTGTCAGAGTAAGACCACAGAACACCCGCCGAGGGAGAGAGGGAGAAGGGTTTATCTAGGGTTTAACGAAATTCTTCCCCAAATTCAAAAATCCTGCCGAAATCCTCTGACAACGTCGCTTTTCGGATTGCAAATGGGAGCAGACAAAGGAAAGAAGCAGAAGACAGGGGAATTGGAAGGCGCAAACAATGGCGCCGAAGTAATTGACAGAGAGCTCGTCGTCTCCATCGAAAAGCTTCAGCAAGTTCAAGATGAGCTTGAAAAAGTAACTTCTGATTTCAATTGTTCTCTAAATTGGATGAGATTTATTTACTGATTGAATCCCCTTTCCCGAAAGTCTAGAAATCTTTAGGTGTGTTTGTTTGGGGTTTGAATTTTGGATTTGTTTTTTTGAATACTAAAATTTTGAATTGAAATAATTGTTTGATATTGTAAAAGACTTAAACTTTGATCCATGATATATCCTCTGTTACAGATTTGTGTTTCCTTGTTTGAGATATTTTTTTATATTTAATATAGGTAATAAAAAATATATTAATATTTTGAGCTGAATTGTAGTTTTTTTTTGTTAATAGATAGGATATGGATTGTGTGATGGAGTGTATACATTGTATTTTTCTTAGTAATATTAATCGTTAAGTGTGTCCAATTTTTTTGTTGGGTAAACACACCATTTGTTATGATTCTTTAGATTAAATCGTTATTATTTGGTTATATTTATTAGATTATGTAGTTATTTAAGTTTATTTGGTATGTTTTGTATGTAGGCTCCAATTTCATTATTAATAATGTGCAACTCTGAAATTCTAAATGTACCCGGAGGCTTCCTCAGTTTGAGATTTTCGCAGTCAAATTTGTTTATGGTTTCAATAAAGTGTGACACTTTTGTTTTGGTTTTGTTTCGGTGTTTTTTGGTTGTTTTGATAATGAAAAGTTTGACTTAAAAATGGAATGTGCTGTAGAATGTAAAAATAAAAACGGAAGGAGTGTTTCTATGTTTAATTTTTTCCATTTCTGATAATGTCAATATATAGGTTTACCCAAATTCTTTGTTGATTTAACCCAAAGGAGTGAAATTCGACCAATTAAAAATTATCATTTTGTGAAGCATTTGTCAAACCATTAGCTTAGCTATGTTACAGTTGCCGTAAAAAAAAAAAAAAAGGATGAAGTCGTTTGTACTTTGTGTGAATTCCCGGCGGTAAATTGATTAGTTTTCTTTTTGATTAAGAGGCATTACACAAATCTGAAAGCTGCATGTGTTAATATGTTATGTTCAGGTATTCTCTTATTATTATTATTATCATTATTTTTTTATTTATTTTATTTTTCTTGGAGCCGATGCTGACACTATGAGCAATATTGTCTTCCTTGTGTGCTTTCAGATCAACGAAGAAGCGAGTGAAAAAGTCTTGGAAGTGGAACAAAAGTATAATGAGATACGCAAACCTATCTATGATAGGCGGAATGATGTCATCAAATCCATTCCCGATTTTTGGTTGACTGCGGTTAGTGCTTGTCTTAGCTCAAGATTTGTTTGGTTATGTTTTCACAACCCTATTTTATACTATAAATCTACAGGAATTTATTTCCGTTCCAAACCATTACATTATACTCAGAATTTATTTTTCATTCAAGGCATCACATCAAACACCTAATTATATCGCGTCGAATAGTATTTTGTCATTTCCCATCTTTCTTTCCCCAAGCTTTGGAACACACACTTAACTCTTGTTGCAATGGATTGTGTCCACAGTTTATGAGTCATCCTGCCCTTTGTGATATGTTGAATGAAGAAGACCAAAAGGTATGTAATTCGTCATTAAGAATTATTGTTGCTCTGATTTCTAATTCTAAAAGCATAATTTGTACTTGGTATGTGTGTGTTTGCATAAACCCGTGGCTGGCTTCCCTTTACTTGTTCTAGATTTTCAAGCACCTAAGCAACCTTGAAGTTGAAGATTTCAAAGATGTGAAATCTGGTTACTCCATCTCATTTGTGAGTGCTCTATCACTTACAATCACATGGTAATTTATTGTGAAAATGACTTGATTTGAGTTTGATTCGTAAATCTGTTCAGGAATTCAACCCAAATCCGTACTTTGAGGATAGTAAGCTCACAAAGACTTTTGCCTTCCAAGAGGATGGGATGACGAAAGTCACCGCAACATCTATAAAATGGAAAGAAGGGGCGGTAAGCTCTCTTGCATTGGTGCTTTTGAAGAGCTAAACATTTTGTATACCGTGTTTTGAATTCATTGTATAAATTTGGACATATGAAGGGCATTTCTAATGGTGTTCCTGAAGATGCGAAAGGGAACAAACGCCCTCTTGTCGACGAAAGGTAGTCTCTTTACTCCTCTTTCTTTGGCAATGACGGGCTGCTTCTTTGCAATGCTTATATTCATTCGTTTTTGGGTTCGTTTGGGATATGAATTCACTCGAACTAAAAAAAAATTGCTACTATCTAAAACTTAGTTAAACATGGCTTTTTGGAGGTATTAGCGCTAAATTTCAAGTTTGAATGCGAGGTGCAACTACACCATAGTGCCGTAGATTTGAGGATGTGTTTGTTTTGTGAGATTGTTGGAAAAAAAAAATTTTTATGTAGGGAATTGTGTAGAGAATATAAAAATAATAAATGTGTGTAGTGTATTAATTTTTTTGGGAACATGTGTGGGAAGAAATAATAGAAAAAAAAAGCCCAAGTATCTCCGGGTAGAATCGAGGGTTATAAGGATATACCCGACGAGAACTACTTCTGCTACCATGATATATTTTGGTAGAAAGTCGAACTTATTCATTAATAATGAAATTAGGGATGGTACAAAATGGATAATTAAGTAGATATGCCGAAATAATAAACATCAAATCTAAATAATTAAAACCAAAAGATGTATAAAATATATATCTCAACGATCTTATTTCACTTCTACAAATGCAGCTTCTTTGCCTGGTTCAGCAATGCGGAGTATAAAGGTGATATTTTTGGAATTGTGGATGAGGTAACTTTTGTGATGGAATTGAAGAGCTTTAAGTATATATATACATCGAAATGATGGTTTTCTGAGCTAACTAAAATAACTTTTACCTGAAATTATGTGGCAGGTGGCTGATGTCATTAAGGATGATTTGTGGCCAAATCCTATTACGTACTTTAACAATGTAATTTATCCGGCGCCTTGGTTTTATTTTATTTTTATTCTACTCTGCTCAAATGTGATATTTATTTATCATTGTTGTAAATTTTCTTCTTGTAGGACGGCGACGAGGAAGAGTTTCCTGGAATTGATGATGACGAAGATGATGACGATGCTGAAGTAAGTGCATAATCTCCTTACATTTTGTTAGAAAATGTCGACATGATTGCAGCTTTTGCTTAAATGTCGACATTTTGTTATAACCCTTAAAAAATTTCGAATCAAAATTAGGTTCTTGGTGTAATGTGTTTAAGACGAAAAAAATATTTTTTTGTATATTTGCATATTATGAAAACAAGTGCGAAAGCACAACTTAGCACACCTGCGTATATGATAAGTAGGAAAATTTTCGTCATTGCTTTTTGTTACCAAGAAAACATGTTACGGATTAGTTTGATTTTCTAAAACATTATCTACAACATTTAGGAGCATGGTGACGATGACTCCGAGGATGAAGGCGAGCAAGACAATGAAGACAACAGGGGTGAAGATTAAGGTTCGAGAGGCCATTAAACTTCCTTAGGACAGTTTTTAATTTATACATGATGGACCTTTGGTAGAGAGTAATTATGTCTTTTGTTTTTGCATCGATTGATTGATAATCGTCCCATATTTTGAAAGGCTTTTTGATACTTGTGTTGAAATGAGCCATTGAAGAGGTATAGCTCACTATTTATTGCGTGTAAAGCTCATTCTCCTTCGCGATACTATAGTAGATTCTTTCATTAATCGAATGTTCGAGTCTTAGTTTTGACATGAAGATTGCGATTCTTTTCTTCGATCAAAGATGGGTATATTGCGTCGTGTGCATTAGTTGTGTTGTACTTCGAAAAAAATGTAAGTAGGTGAAGTACATGACACGATCGTACGATGTTACTCTGTTTTTGAGCTGCAGGTATATCTACGACCGTTGATTCTTGGAGAAGAATCGAAGCACGATGTAGAAAAGAACTCTGTACAAGACCGCCCACCCGAGCATCGCGTAGATCTTCTCCCATTTCTCGTTCGCCTTCGTCCCTATGGCTAGCGATTTCAGAATGTTGTATCCTTGGATCCCGCCGAACGGATTGCTCGTCTCGTATTCGTTCATCAGCAGCCCCTCGTACGGGTAGGTCATCGTGGAGACGTAATACATCCATTTCCAGTACCCGGGGATTGCGTTGCTGTCCAAGAAGTATCCACAGAAGAGGAAGAAGAGCGCGGTGAACGCAATCACGGCCGCGTATCCGAGAATGTAGTTTGGTACGATCGAGCTAATGAACACGACGAACGAGTTTGTCGAGAGTAGGGACATGTAGAGGACGAGGAGGAAGTAGACGAACGGGCCCTCGAGCTTCAATGGGAACCATACGATGACGGCGTACAAGGCCGCCTGAAGGGCGAGGAACGGGAGGTAGGTGACGAGGCCGGCGACGGTGTACGACGACGATCGGTATGCGTTGTGCGACGTCTCCCGGATGAATATAAACCGCTCTTGGATAAACGCCGGGACGGCATCGTTGGACGAGAAGAAGAAGAGGCAAACGGTGAAGATGAAGAAACTTATCCGATTCGTTATCCCTTGTGAGTCGCCCTTCGGATGCCAAAACAACGTTGCCATCATGATCCCCATGAACGTGAGGACGACGAGACGGGAGAGGAAAAGCTCTGGCGTCCTCATGATGATGATGAAGTTGCGCCGCATGAGTATCCACGTCTCGTAGAAGAACGAGTTCGCAAACTTGGGGCCGACAAGGTGGTGGCGACGGTCGGGCGGGAGGTCGCTCGGGTATAAGCTACTATGTGTTATGTAGTCGTCTTCGTTTACGGTGTAGTCGCTACTACGAGGCGTCGGGGTCCCTTGTAGGACGTCGCTTGAGTACGCATAGTACCCGCGAGAGGGACTGCAACGAAAAATTCAAACAAGTGGTATCAGAATTAAACGATATAAGATAAGTTTAATATATGATATAATGTGGGAAAAACCATTAGAATAGCTTGTTATCATATTGTATATCGTACTAAAGTTTTCAAATATGTTAAAAATATACATCGATATATTTACCGATATCATAATGACAAATTGGTATAGCCGATTATAGTACCGTATCAATATATTAATTTATACCGAAATATCAAAATAGTATATGATATTTTTGATATATACTATAAATATCAGACGGTATATAGTTATCGTATCAAAAAATTTTGATATGATACCATATCGTATCAAAATTTTTGATACAACAAAAATTTAATATTTTACTATTATTTTGTATCATCCTTATTGTACCATCCTTATTCACATGTTGTCTTTTCATCCCGTCAAAAAAAATTCACATGTATAAAATAATGAATATATTTTAATATAAAAATAAATTATATAATATTACTTATATATTTTTATTAAAAATGATACGTACCTTTTCTGAGCTAGGGTCCTCTGATCTCCATATTTCCTAACCGGTGTAAAAGTCATGGATTGGCTAACACTCCAAGAATATTGGCTCCTAACACTATGATCAAATCCATGTTTAAGTGTTTGCAAAGGGAGGCGTTTAGGCGTGGCTCCGGCCGCCGCCGGAGGGCGGTGGCGGTGGTGGTGGTGGCCATTTGGTCGGGTCGGAAAAGAGTGGCCGGCCGGCGAAGGCATCTCGTCGTGTGTAAAAAGTGGCGGTGGTTTGACCCCCGTGAGCGTATACTTGGCCAAAGCCTCGACCCCGAATTCAGATTGATCGTATTCTTGCACGACGTCAATGAAATACTCGATGGAGCTTTCGCCTTTTGGGACCTTACGGTCCATTCGCTCCAAATGGGGCGTCATGTCTTTTGGCGGTCCTTGGTACATGAGTTGGCCGCGAGCCAAGATGATCAAGTGGTCGAGGAGGAGTTGGATCCGAGCCGAGGGTTGGTGGATGGTTAGGACCACGGTGCTACCCCCGCGGGCTATGTTGTGGACCTTTTCGATGACGCTATGAGCGCTTGTAGAGTCGAGTCCGGAGGTTGGCTCATCCAAGAATAGTAGGGGCGGTCCGTGTATTATGTCGACGCCTATTGAGACACGGCGCCGCTCGCCTCCAGAGACTCCCCTCGTCCCCTCATCGCCGATGTATGTGTTTCTGGCTGACTATTGGCAATAAGTATAACGATGGTTAGGTTTGAGTATTTGTTATAAATTTGTTTACTATTTACTTTTATGATTTTCTATATAAAAAAAAAATATATCAAATTTTATATAAAATATCAAATTAAACTACTATTTAAGGCAAACACAAAATTAAAAGCAAATCCATGGTAAAGAAATAATAAGTTTTTATTATAAAAATTAAATTTTTTTTAATTAACAGTTTATTTTCAAAACTTCAATTAATTTACTTTATTTTTATTGAAAATTATGTAATAAATAGTAATATGTAATTTTAGTTTCAAATAGAAACCAAACACTTACATTTTTAATATTACAGAATTTTTACCATTATTACTGTGAATTACTAATGTATTTTTGAAAATTATTATATTATTTGAGTGAAAGTTTTTATTATTTTTTAAATATATTAAAAAAAATAGATTTTTTTGGATTTTTTTTTTGCCGATATAAAAGAATAAAATATGATAGTTTACTTAGTTATGGTTTGAAACTAATTTAAAATAGAGTGTTTGATTTGAGTTTTTATTTGAATACTATTTTGATATACTCTATCCGTCCCGCAAGAAAGTTGCCATGGTCTTTTTGCGTATTGATCTTTGAACATTAATTATTATATCAATACGCAGTAGAAATCAAGAGAAAAAAGCAAAAATACGTTTATTAGTCTCTTATAATACAAATACAATAATATTGGTCGACTAAGAAAATTTTTAATGTTAAGTATAACGATGCAAAAACTAAATGACAACCTTCTTGCGGGACGGAGGGAGTAATTATTTTGTTCACTTTGTGTTTTTAGAAGTAAGTATTCTTTATGGGATTGGATTGTTAATAGAAAAAATAATATTTCAAATTTAATGGTTGATTTTTTTTTTTATTTTTTAAGTTGATAAAATACACATTATATATTATATTAATATGTATATATTATATATATTTTTATAATACTTATAAAAAATAGTTCCACCTATAAATGCTAAATAAACAAACTTAATCTTTTATGTGATAAAATAATACTCCCTCCGTTCCATGTACCGTGTTCAAGTTACAGTAGACATGAGAATTTAGAATAAATATAATTAGTAATAATTATTCTATAATATAAATAATTATAGATTAAGATTAAGATAACTAATTACTCTAGTTAAAATTTTAAAAATTATAAAATAAAAAAATTTAAAATGAAATTAAAGTGTATAATCATTTTCCAAAAAAGAAAAGTGACATGAGATGTGAGACGGACAAAAACAGCAATGTGGATACAGTAAGTGGGACAGAGGGAGTATATTTTTATTTAAAATCTTATAAATTTAATACAAAGCTTAAAGATCAAGTTACCATTAAACCAAGTTGCTCGATGAGGTTTTCGACACGTTGTCTTTTGTCGGCCCGCGACACTCCCCGGAGCCGGAAATCAGCGGCGAACATGAGCGTCTCGTAGACTGTGAGCATCGGAAAAAGCCGGTCATCTTGCATTATATACGCCGATGTCCTCTTGATCAAGCTCGGACTAACCTCGACTCCATCCAGGGAAACCATCCCGGCCAAGCTCTCCCAAGAAATCCTCCCGGCCAACGCATCCAAAAATGTCGACTTCCCGGCCCCGCTCGGGCCCATTACCGCCGTGACACAACCCTTCGGCGCGTACCCCGTGATCTCGTGCAACAAGTCGGCCTCTTGCTTAGTCCAACGCCCATCTGCGTCCTTCATGTTCTTGATCACCGTGTACGTTAAACCGGAAAACTCGAGCCCTCCGGCGAGATCCACCGGCCGGCCGATGTCGATCACCATGTCGGGGCGGCGGCCCTCGCCGGAATTATTAGTCTTCATAGCTAAAAAAAATTATTGAAAAAAAAAATGAAAAAAAATGTGAGGAAGAGTATGTGAGGGGAGACAAAAAAATGAGGTTTATGGAGGTAATAAATTAGGGTTTGTTGCCAAGAAATTGTTGGTCTTTGGGAGGTTTTTTCTAAGTGATTAATTGGTTTTGTGCATTGGGAGATCCGTTTGGGGAATTTTGTTGGGTTCGAAAGTTTGATCGAATAGTTCTTGTTTGGTTCATAAATCATTTTGATTTTGGATTCTTGTGATTGTGTCTTTGTAAACATTCGAATCATGCCAAGAAATAGAGAGTTGTTTAGTGTTTTGGTGTTAGTTTTGTTTGTTTTGGATTCAATCCCTCGATTTTGTCGACTCAATTATTTAGAAAATTTTTAGTTATTAATGTATATTTAATCACTTATGTGGTATATATTCTCATTTTGGTCTTCTAAATAAAGTTTATACAAAATAAATAAATAAATAATAAATCATATAACACTCCAATATGTATTTAGTATAAATGAATAAAACATCATATATTTATTTACTGCACAAAATTTTCATGTGTTAATTTAAAGTTTGTACAAAACATTTTATACGTCCAAAACTGATATTTGATTGTAAATACGAACCCAATAATGCAAGTTTGATACCAAAAAAATATATATATCTTAAATAATTTTTTAAATAAAATAAATAAATAAATAAATAAATAATTGATTAATCATTCATTTTATCTTTTTTAAGAGAAATTATTATCTGATTTTTAAAAAAAAATATTATAAAAATAAATGATTGATCAATTATTTAAAAATTATTTAAAATATTTTATACAAAATTCATGTAATTTAGATTTTTATTTAGAATCAAACACTATTTTTGGACAAATAGGATATTTTCTTCAAATTTTAAATTAACACAGTCTAATTTCAAGCAATAAATAAAATACAGTGTTATATAATTTACTTGTAGAATAATTTTATATATAATCTTTAGTTGTTAATTTTTAACACAAAATGGTATGAATTTAATTTTGTAAGATGTGTGTATTTTATTTAAAAAAGAAAACCGCCTAAAAATTGGGCTTTAATATGATTTTTTTAGTCGACTACAAATTAGATATAAAATTATTTTTATAAATATTTTACTTAAATTACTAAAATATTAATGGAGTTATTGCCTCTTTGCTTACTTGATGCTTATGAAAACCAATATCCACACTTTTGGATTTTTCTAAACAAATTTACTACATGGGTCAATTGTGCTCTAAATAGTTTTCTAAAAAATTTGATATCTACAAAACTAAAAATATATTTGTCTCAAATTTATATTTAAAAAATATGTTTATTTGATAGCATTTTAGAATTTTAATTTAAATAGTATATTGAATGTAATATTTTATTTAAAAAACTATTTTTATAAAGAATGCGAATATTGCATATTAAAATAATTATGTAAATACAATATAAATAGAACAAATAAGTTGATAAATACATATTAAACAATAAATATCAAATATTGAATATAAATGTTTTCTTTAAAGATTTTTTTTTTTATTTTATAATTTTGATATATATAGAATTACTATTTTGTATAAAAATTGTTTTTTATTATTCAATTATATATATATATAATTCTTAAAAATTTACGGTTACTTTACTTGTATTTTTTGTTTATTTATGTTTTGAATTTTAATATTTTTGAGATAAAATACTTCGAAAATATTCACATAAAAATAAATATTTGATATTGTTGCAAAATGGATGTTCCACCAAAATTTCTTCAAACATCTAAACTAGGGTCAACTCCCAAAATATGGTTATATCACAATTATAACAACTTATTGCCAAAGATATAAGCATAAACTTTCAAACTAGTAAATGAGGCAGGGTGTTTGGTAATACGATTCGATTATAAACCAACCTACATCCGGAATATTCTAATAAAAGAGAAGTTCTACTATAATTCACCATGATTATAAAACTTAATAACTATAACTCCTTCAATGTATACTTCTACAATGACCTACATTGAAAATTCTCTCAACATGTTCAAGTTGTTACTACAGAGCAAAGTTGCTCAAAGTTTGATCATCTCATTCGATTAAAACTCCGATTCCTCCCATCTCCGAAAAGACCTTCAACGGGTTATAGTGCTAAACACTCATTCAAAATATGGAGAGTGGATGAGGCAAGGGTGAAACTATCAAACAATATTTTCTCTCTATAAACAAATCTCTCAAACCCTATTCACGACCAAAAAACTATCATCGGTTGACTATACAACCAAGATGTTGTCCATGCAAAAACAAAATCATTATTTTCTATTTTCACATAAATGGCATGGGGAGTTTCTGTACAGTTCTGATAATATTTGCATCCTCATTTACAATTTTTCTTGTATGGATATTTGAAGGGAAAGACAAAAATAAATACATACTGGAGTTGCAGTCTGAGTGTGATTGCTTGCTGTTTTTTGCCCTTGACAATAATGTCTGTAGGAGTGAGTTATACCCATATGCCAAAACAAATAATGGGAAAAATTATTCTTTTTATATTCTCTCTTTTATGCATATGGGACTACGTTCAATGTGCAGAAGAAAATCTTCCACACCTAACCAAATACTTTAATACTTCAAAAGATAAGTTTAAAATTTGATTACAGACCAATAAAAGATAAATGTGACAACCCTTTTGAATTACAATGATTGTGATTACATCCAACCCATAAACATTTCAGCAACAAGACAATAACACAAACAACAAGTTCAACAAACGAATAGCAACATATCAGCAACAAAAACTCCATAGCTCCCCCTTTCTTGCACATCTTTCCTCATCAGAGGAGCAGATGCCAAAAACATCCGAACGGGCTCCAAGAACTAAAAAGACTCCAAAGCCTCATCATCAGCAAGTTCAGAGGCATCTTTCGGAAGCAGAGTGATTGCACGGGAGATGTTTTGTCGATGGTCACCCAAAGTGACTTTGATAGTCAGTTTTTCCTACATTACCTCAAGGAGTGAACAACGCGTTTTCATAAGCTGATTAGTAACGTCCAAGGGGGTGTTCTCTATGATGTCGTTGTGAAGCTTTTGAAGATTTGTCTTCAACTTGAAGAAGCCAATCTGAACCACATCCTCACTTGGTTTGAGCACAATCCCATTTTCTTTCAAAAGAAGGGAGATCATGGCAAGGTATTTGGTAGCTTTTAATTTTGGACCTATGGTGTATTTTACCATTACCAGAAAACCAAAATTGATGTTGGAACATAACTTATCAATAGAAAACAATAGTTGACCCATTTATGAGCTGATGTTGGATGCATTGTTTGTGGAAAACACGTTCAATGCACATAAATGGAATCGGTATTGGAACTTCATTGTAAGTTCTGTTGTTGTGAGTTCTTTTCTGCCAAAGTCCCTCGACTTTCTGGCAGAGATATATAATGCAACATTTCGGTTTAATTCTTTAAGCAATATGAATAAAAGTTCTTCAGAGTTGTCAAGAGGTAACTGCAATAACTTGTTGATAACACGAGGGCTCAACTCAAACACCTTCCTATGAACGTAAGCCCTGTGGAACTAGAGGGTTCCATCGTTCAAAATATTGACAGAAATGTTAGCATAAAACTCTTTTACAAGTTTGAGACTATACCTTTTGATGCTTACAACCCAATAGAGTATTCATTTCTCCTACAAATATTCAGAGAGTCCAACTTCAACATGAACACGATTTTTTAAATGTGTATCTGCTACGAACCCATGATTTGCTACAACATCATACTCAAAACCCTCAGCGGAATCATCAAAGTGAGTGATATCCATTGTCTGGTCTGTAGAAATTGGATGGGACCCTTCGTCTTGTTTCCGAGACTTTGATTTTCTTAGTTTTGATCTTTCCTTCAAAGTAGTGCGCTTGAGTCTTTTTCCAGATTTTCCATGAGCCACGATAATAGGCTTCTTTCTTGTCAATCTTCCTTTCTTGAGAATGAGGAATGAGTTTTTGAATTCTCAGTTTCTCTTTTCACCAATTGTGATTCTTGTGTGACCACAACTTCCTCACTTTCTTCCTCACGACGAACAGATTGATGAGCTTCATGTTCCAAATGGGGGTTTGACTTGTCTGTAGGTGTTTCCTCCTGTTGAGGAGAGAGGCTATCCATAGCCCTGTCTATAATGGAATTGAGACTATCATTAGAGGCAGATTTGTTATAATCAAAATTTGTACATTTTTCTTCGGCACCAAGAGCATCAGTGTGAATGGGACATGCGCTTCTACAACCGCCTCAGATGGATTAACATTTGTTTTGATCCTTTCATCGTCAGAAACTTCACCACTTTTAGATTGTTGAACAATGGTGCAGTAACAATACGTTCATTAGGAACACCATTTGCATCATTTTCAATAATAACTTGCTCATAAAAAATATTTCTAGTATCTTCAATCTCAACATCCCTAACATCAGCAACGTCGATTTCATAACACCAACAACACCAACTTCATCTGCATGAGTTCCCACTGGAGCTTTTGAAATTGTTTCCTCTAGAACATCAGTTGACTACCAAGTATATACAGAATAGTTCCAGCAACAACTTTTCATCATATTGTTATGGACGATCTTCTTCTATGGCAGAAATAGTGGTAATGGGATCAACAAGAAGAACAAGTCCGAAAAATTCACCAGGATTAAGGACAAGGCTGATACAGCCACGTAGACCACTACGACCTCTACCACGAACACGGCCACAACCATGAAAACCAACCATTCCACCTCTTGGGTCTCCTCCAAATCAGGTACGGGCCATAATTTTCTCACAAGGAAAATATTAATGTCGAATGAGTATTCCGCCAAAACTCCTTGGAACACTTAAAATAGGGCAAACTTCTGAAATATTGTTATATCATAGTTATAACAACTTACTTCTAACGATATAAGTTTAAACTTTCAAAATAGTAAATGAGGCAAGGTGTTTGGTAACATGGTTCGGTTATAAACCAACCTACATCCGGGGATTTCAATCCATTAAAAGTTTTACTATAATCCACCTTGATTACAAAACCTAATAACCACAACTCGGAATAGAAAGTGAAGTGTCGCCTGCAATTCCGCATTTCCTTTCCTATGCAACTCTACTTCCTCCTTTCCATTTAGCCTCGCACCTATGGAAATAGAGGAGTGTGAAGCACCGTTGTTGCTGCCGAAGGAAAAAGGAACGAGGCGCCTCAATTCGATTCTGATTGGGCGGAGATGAATAAGGTTAATAGCATATCGTTTCCAATGCTGGTGGTTACGGTTTCGCAGTACCTTCTGTGCATTTTGTTGTTATTATGCTCGGCCATCTTGGCAAGCTCTCTTTTTCCAGTGCTTCCATCGCTAATGTCACCGGCTACAACATCATCTTTGGTATGACCACTGTTTTGGAAACTCTATGTAGACAGGCATATGGAGCACAACAATACCGAAGAGTTGGGATATACACATTAACCGGCATTATATGTCTATGTTTTGTGGCTTTCCTCATCTCTATTCTGTGGATATATATCAACAAACTATTTATATTTGTTAGCCATGACCCTTTTACTTTAGTCGAGGCAGGAAAATATGTGATGTGGTTGATCCCTTCACTATTCCCATATGTGATATATCAAACATTGGTTCGATATTTGTAGATTCAAAGTATGATCTTTCTGATGCTTCTAAGCACAGTAGTTACTCTGTGTTTCCATCTGCCTCTTTGTTGGGCATTTATTTTCCAGCTTAAATTAGGGAGTGCAGACGTTAGCCTTTCAATTGCTATATCGTATTGGTTTAATGCATTTATTCTTGGGCTTTATATGGTATATTCTTCATCCTATAAGAAAACACATTGGGCTTCTTTCTCACGGGAGGTTTTTCTAACTATAAGACCATTTTAATCTTTGGTCATTTCGGAAGCCTTGATGATTTATTTGGCGTGATGGTCCTATGAAATTATCGTTTTACTCTATGGGCTGCTACGGATAGCTTGAGACATCTGTATTGTCCATTTGTTTTATGGCCATGTCGCTCCATTATCACATACCCAATTCATTTGAAGCGACTGCAAGCACTCAGATATCGAATGAACTAGGAGCAACGCGACCAAAAACTGCCCAAACAATCTTCTACATAGTGTTGCAGAGTGCATTGCAGCAAGCGCAATTGTATTAAGTTGTCAACATGTGTTCGGATATCATACAATCACGAATACGAAGTCATTGATTATGTGAATCAAATTTCCCTATTTCTCTCACTTTGCATCATCATGGATGGCTTCGAAATAGCTTTCTCCGGGATTGTTAGGGGAAACGGTTGGCAACACATAGCAGTCTACGTCAACATCAGATCTTACGATCTAATCGAGAATTCCAGTAGCTTTAGTAGCCAGATTTGTGCTGCATTTAAGAGGCAAAGGCCTTTGATGTGGTCTCGTGGTGAGATCGACATTGAAATCCTTCTCATTGTTGATAATAACAAATCATAGGATTATGAGAAACATGCATTTGAAGCAAGAGAAAAAATATTTCAAGGCACGAGTAAAGCTACCGATGAATTATTATTCAATAAAGATAATACCCTACAATTGAAATAAGAAATAATTTTGCAACACAAGATAATATTGAGATTTTGAAATAGCTTTGTTTATGATTTCGCAAAGTTAAGTGTAATGACACGACCGTGTTAATAGGTAAATCTTTATAAGGCCGTGATGTAGAAATGAAAAAAAGACCCGAGCACAAGCTTTCTTTATATAGAAAATTTTGGAGTTTTTAAAAAAAGAAAAACTCCTTCAACTCACACCTCTATAATGATCTACCTTGAAAATTCTCTCCACAATTTTCAAGTTATCACAAATTCATATTGACAACGATCGCAGAACAAAATTGCTCAGAGTTTGATCATTTTCTTCGGTTAGAACTCCGATTCTCCCAATCTCCGGCAAGATCTCTGACAAGTTAAAGTGCTAAATAGTCATTCAAAACATGGAGGATAGATGGACTAGGGTGAGAGTATCGAACAACACTTTCTCTTTCTAAACAAAGCTCGCAAAATTAATTTTTAATATCTATAAGATATTTAATTTGATATTTTTCTAAAAAAAATAAAAAATTTAGTAAAAGGTAAAAATTTGATCAAATATGATAAAAGAAACACCCTAAAATATTTTTGTATGAAAAATAAATAGCTTGTTTGCTTTGTATTTGAAATTTTATTCAATAATATTTTAAAATATTATTTTATAAACAATCATGCAAAATATTATTTTAACACACTATTTTCTACCATATGCATCAAATTAAATAATAATTTTCATCTCAAATTAAAATAAAAGTATATTCCCTTCGTTATGAATTGTAAGCTTATTTGATAGAATAGGTGGTTTTAATAGAAATAAATAATAATTTTTGAATATATATTTATTTAAAATTTTACACTATAATTTTTTTTATTCAATATTTGTTAATATTATATCAACCATAGTCTATGACTATTTTAAAATTCTTTCAAAGTTATATTACAATTTGTTTAGAAAAATCATTTCTTTTGTTTACTTAAATTTATATATAATTAGTTTATAATAAAATATTTTATTCATCGTATCAAAATATTATTAACTTTATTTTCTTCGTCCAGTAAAATGTACATAAATTTTTCTTATAATTCAAATTTGTTTGAAAAGTTTTAATTATATATTCTTTTATGATTTAAAACTAAGAGTTATTAGAAAGTGTGAGACTATCCGATGTTTAAAAAAAAACAATTACATAAAATTCCAAAATATTTTGAAAAAAAAAATTTGAATATAATTTTTCAATAAATTAATATATTTTACACTCGTTCATTATTTTTATATTATATACACAATTTATAATATTTTATATATAAATATTTCTTCAAACTGAAATACAAAATAAACACACATGTGATATATCTATATATATATATATATTTAAAATCTCTATTGCAAGAACCTAAAGATGCATTCAATTGGATCAAGGAAAATGTTATTTATATCTAAAATTATATATATATTTTTTGATATATTTTTATTTAAATTAATTTTAAAAATATATAATTTTAATATAAATATAAATATTTTCAGATCAATGTATTCATTTCACTGTTTTTTATGGTTTATTTAAAACTCAGAAGCATATAATCCTACCAATATTAAAATATTTTTATTTATAAAAGCAAAAAATATAAAAATTACACGTACGTTTGTTTGAGTTTGAATTTGAAATTGAGATTTGAATAGTAAAAATTTTAAATTTAAATAATTGTTTGATGTGATATAAATAGGTGTAGATTTGATATTTTGAATGTAAAATTAATTTTTAATATAATATAAAAAATAAAAAATTAATAATTAATTTGATATATTTTTTTAAAAAAAATAAAATAAAATAATGTATTTAAAATCCAATTCTATACCATATTTATTTTTTAATTTTTATTTATTTATATTCTCTATATATAGAAATATAGAGAATATTTTAATAAGTAGAAATTGCTTACTCAGCAAGCCTTCGTTATTTTGTGGAAGCACTTGTCGATCTGCCTTCGTCATCTTTCTTCCAGTCTTGATTCGATTCTTCTCTGTGAACGAACTTCATTCTACTCTCAGACTACCTACACCACACCTCTTGTGATCAATCATTTTTACCAACCAGGTACCTTCCCACCCATTTCTCAACTTCTGATCTAATCAGTAGCCATTTTTATTCCTCTGACCGCGGCGGTTAATTTTGTGGTTTGATTATTCAGAAAAAATGGGCGGATCTGGAGCCGCGAGCTTCCTCAAAGTTCTCGCCAAAAATTTCGACGTTCTTGCTGGGTATCATATCTTAGTTTCTCCTATTTGGCTTCTAACTGTTCAATTAGTCAATTTTTGGCCCGATTTTTAGGGTTTTTTTGGCTGTGGTCAATCCCTAATTTTAGCGGTGGTGTTTTTTCAGTTTTCTATCTTAATTTGGATAATGGGAAATGTGAATTGAAATTAGAGAATGTTGATTTTGAATTGTGAGAATTGTTATGTGAAATAATTATGTTTTTTGGGCGTTTTTTTGCAGACCGGTGGTTAGCCTTGTTTATCCTCTGTAAGTTTGGCTCTGTTTTTTCATCGTATTTCAATTGCTTGCTCTTAATTTTATGGTAAATTTGAAGTTTTTGCAGCTGTGATTTATTGATAAATGTTTGTAATTTGGTTAATTGTGGCTGCCTTTTGATGTATTGGGAAGATATGCATCGATTAGGGCGATCGAGACGAAATCGCCTGTTGATGATCAGCAATGGCTTACCTATTGGGTGCTTTACTCCATGATCACCCTTTTTGAGCTTACATTTGCAAAGCTTATCGAATGGTGAGTTCTTGTCTAATTTAGTTCTAATTTTCGATGTTGAGATGAGAGGGTTTTATTGGATTGATGCCTTATTTCTGTGTGGTTGGCCTTGATCAATTCTTCGATGTTTGTTTGACAGTTTGGGAGTTGGGTTTTCAATACTAAATTTTGAAATAGTTGGTTGATGCTATATATTCAGATATTGTTTGATTTAATGTTTCGAATGTAGATTAGTTTTTATAGTAATATGAAAAAATAAAACATGGATGTTTAATTTAATATTTTTTTAGAGTGGAAAAATTAGTGAATAGTAAGGTTCGGGTTGAAAACCCACAAACAAACGGAGCCGAATTTTAGAAAATGCTTATAATGTGTACCATTTTGGAGGATTTCGAGTAAGATCCAAATCCTATGAATTTTCCTTTGTTGCTGTTGATAAATTGTTCATCATTAAGTTTTTGACCTTCACAAAAATAATTTGGAGTCTTATGGAGCAAAAGTTTGATGCTATGCGAAACTTGTGCATTTTTTATAGATTATAGTTCTTCCTATACAGTTTGAGTGTGTTTACTTTGGATTATTATGGTAATATAATATTATTTTATTCAACTTAATCATATGTTTACTATATATTATTATAGTTCGTAATTAAGTGAAGCTATAGCAGCATAATTAAGGATTATTCATTCTCTTCTAAGTAGGATTAAATAATATTAAGTAGTTTTGATGCTAAAAAGACTATTTTGTCTTTTATTAATAGTTAATGTAGTATTAGTTTAATCATATAATTATGGATATTTTGATTAAAAAATAATAAATTTATATAATAATCCACTATAGTAAACATTATATTGTTTTATCGTGTGATTATATAATCCATTAAAATAGCCCTATGTATTATAATCTCATCCCACAAAGTTAACACACCTTTGTATAGAAGAGAGAACATGAACTACAATAGATGGATAGACTGATAATAAAGGGGAGCAATTCCGAGATCTTAGGGTGTTTGGGATTATGTTTAGGGTTTGATGTAATGTTTTGTAAGAAAAAATAATGTATTATTATAAGATATCGTGATGATTGCATAACAAAGAAATTTTTTTTAAAAAAAAATCCTAAACAGAACAGACCCTTGATTCTCAACAAGTGTGAAGTGATCTCTTTATAAGCTTTGGCCAAGACTCGATTTTTCGTCACTAGTGGATCAAGAAATTGAAACGATCACTTTTTGTGGGATCGAATGTGCCATTTTATGAAGAGTATTTTTATAATTCTCTATTACGTAGTCTGTGATGCGAACCTTTTGGTGCTGTTAAAAGCTTGTGATTATCTGAAATCTATGTGCGTGCCTCCAGGCTACCGTTCTGGTCATACACGAAGCTGATTTTCACCTGCTGGTTAGTCATACCGTACTTCAGTGGAGCTGCTTATGTGTACGAGCACTTTGTTCGGCCATACCTGGTCACTCGGCAGAAGAGTGTTAACATCTGGTATGTTCCGAGGAAGAAGGATATCTTCAGCAAACCTGACGACATTCTGACAGCCGCAGAAAAATATATCCAAGAAAATGGATCCGAAGCTTTCGAGAAAATGATTCACAAGGTATGCTATAGCATTATTATTATTGTAAGGGTAATATATTTGCATCACATTTGTTTTTTCAGTTAAAGGTAAATTATATCACTTTTTTGTATTTCAGTAAAAATGCACAAAATATCATCTGTTTTATTTATTGCGTGAAATCCTTGTGTTAATGTAAAGTTTGCACGAAATATCTTCTTTGTCCAAAGCTAATGTTTGATTATAATAAAGGCCTAAATTACGCAAGTTTTATACAAATAAAAAACGCAAAATATTTTAAATAATCTTTATTTGGGATGAAAATGATGTTTCGTGCGAATTTTACATTAACACTACGGAGTTTCACGAAATAAATAAATCACTATTATGCATTTTTATTAAAACAAAATGGAATGTTATATAATTTACCCTTTCATTTATGCACGTAAAGGAAATGTTCTCTTTGCATTTTTTTTAAATAGTAAATTAATGTGATATTTTATGAAAAAAATAGTACTTTTTCCATCCACGAAAAATATATTTGTATGAGCTGAAATTGAATTTTACTGAATATAATGTTATATTAGTTTATTGTGGCATAAAATGGGGTATTTTGGGAAGTGTATAGTTGAGTTGACGAGGTGTAAGTATAATGTTTGAACAGTGTAAATTAGGGAGTGTATAAACGAAAAATGTATATGTTTGGTGGATAAACGAAAAAGAAAAACAAATATAGATTTTGTGAAAAGAGAATAAATTTTTGCGGAGAACTACGAGAATTGCATAAGTGAAAAAGAAACATGTTCCATAAAATTTTATTTCATAATTCACCATTAAGTTACAGAGAATATGTTGATCGTATTTGTGTTATATGTGCATTTTTCAGTAACACGAATGTGAACTATACAATAAAATTTACACAAAGCATTTTAACTATTTAGGTTAAAACAAAGATGCGGTGTATATTATATAATTTACCATTGTTATTATTGTTTAACTGCCCTTAATCTATTTTCCGCATATATTAGTCGAATTTGCTTTACATTATGTTCGGTCGTACAGTCGAGGGAGAGCACTTCAAGGAGCAGCAATTACACATTCTACAACGACACCTACAGATATGATGACGACTATTGAGCACTTTTACATACTGTTTGAGGTAAAATGCCTTTTTTTTTTCTTCGTTATGTAGGGGAATTCCGACATGCTTTTGTAAAGAAGGGTGCTATGACTTGATGTTTGCGTCGTCCTACTATAGTTTACACTGATCACGTCTCCCGTGTTTGTTATATATTCCGTGTTCTAACTTAACTACGCAATCGACATGAGTAGAACTTCTATTTTAGTTTCTCTTTTGTTGAAGATCATTATTTGTTCTTCGGTGCGGGAAAATGTTGCCTCTGTTTTTTTAATGAAGTACAAATTATTTCATTTTACTACCTCTATCTCAATTTTGTCGCCACTGTGTATTTTTTTGGAATTTAGTTTTGGTATGAACAATGATTTTAACGTGATGTTTTGGAAACAACATAGGGTTTGTTTGTTTAGTGATTTGATTTGAATTTTTGTATGTAAGTTATAAAAATAATATAAACAATAATATTTATATTAAATATTTTTTTGAGAAATTAAATATGAAAAATAACCCCTCACAAAATACAAATAAAAAACAAACCAATCATGTCTTAAAATTTTCAATGAATTTACAACTATTTTCAATGACGGTAAAATCATAAGAATAAAGGTTGCAGATTATCAAATCATATAAAAATTTTAATAAGCAACAATCACAATCCACGTAAGAAATATTCCTTTCGTTCCGGTGCAAAGTTGTTGGTTACTTTTTGCATTTGCACATAAATTTCGGTGCAAAGTTATCGTTTACTTTTTTTAGCGTAAATTTTTAAATATTAATATTATAATAAGTTGTAATAAAAAAAACACAAAAATACCCCTAGTAGTATTGTATAATATAAAATTAATGACATTTGTGTAATATAGTGTAAATTGAAAGAATATTTATTATGTTAAGTAGGTAGTACAATTACTAAATTAGAAAATAATAACTTTGTTTTGGAACGGACAAAAATAAAAAATGACAAATTTGGAGTATATTATTTTTTTTCATAAAATACCATATCCAAAACAAAAAGCCAAACCCAAAATCAAGTAAACGCACCAATGGATATGATACACTAAACCAATTAGTATTTGCGTTTTTGTTATGCTATAACAAAAGCACTTTCAATATCAATACCAAGCCTTCAAATCATCAATAAGTCACTACAAAACTGAAACGTAAATCAAATATCACCTTTCACCGGCGTGGCTGTTGTTATTCTTCCTCAGGAAAAAAGCACAATCTTTCAACTCAAGATTCCATTTTTATTACCCTTACGCAGCCACAAGCTGCTTCTTAACGAAAGAGATCCCTTTCTCAATGCTCGATTTCAGCTCCGGTTTCAGCGCCTCCAATGCCTTCTGCTCGTAATCCGTCAACCCGTCGAGCTCCGACGATATCACCGCCTCGACTCCTTTCCTCCCAAGCTTAATCCTCGACGCAAAGAACGGGAGCTCCGTAACGTTCGACTCCACAAACGCGCACTCGTAGACGTCGCCGTCCCCATCGAGCGCGCGGAGTGACGACTCAACAAATCGCGCCGCCGCGTACGCCATTGATAGTGTGGCCGACCCGGCCCCAGCCTTCGCCTCGACGACTTCCGTCCCGGCATTTTGAATCCTCACCGTCAGCTCTTGCACTTCCTCGTCAGTTAACGTAACCGGCGGCTTCGCTTTCGACAGCAGGGGTAGGATGGTAATTCCGGCGTGGCCACCGACGACGGGGACGTCAACGTCGACGAGCCGTAGGTTTTTCCTCTCAGCGATGAAAGTGTTCGCTCTGACGACATCGAGGGTCGTGACGCCGAAGAGCTTCTTCGGGTCATAAACCCCTTTTTGCTTCAGAACTTCAGCGGCGATAGGGACAGTCGAATTCACCGGGTTGCTGATGATGTGAATCAGCGCGTCGGGGCAGTTGTCGGCGACGGCGGCGACGAGGGTTTTCACGATGTTGGCGTTGATGTTGAAGAGGTCGTCGCGGGTCATGCCCGGCTTGCGCGGAACGCCGGCGGGAATGACGACGACGTCGGCGCCTTTCAAAGAATTTGCTAACTCGGATTCGCCCGTGAAATCCGACACTCGAGACGGCGTGTTGCAGTGGCTGAGATCGGTAGCGACTCCCTTGACGTTCGCAACGTCGTAGAGATTCAGCGCGGAGACGAGCGGCGACATTTTGACCAAGAGGGACAGAGGTTGGCCGATGCCACCGCCGGCACCGAGAATCGTCACTTTGTAGGACGCCTGAGGCTGGACACAGCTGGGGGCGCGGTTGCTCTGGTTTTGCGCTCGGCGACGGTAAGTACGCTTGAGGGCTGCACAGCTTTCACTGCTTAAGAATGTCGACTCCGATTCACAGAACGCCTTGAGGCCGCTGAAACTCTTGAGGTTGTTTTTTACGTCGACTTTGAAGCCTAATGCCTTTGATTGCGTGAGACGGGTGATGCTCGGGCGCGTGGATGCGGTCGACCCAATCGAAAAAGTGGTTGCTGATGTTGCGGCCATCTCGGAACCTACAGAAATTACAAAATATCGATTACGTCTGAGGACTACAAAAGAAAGACGTCGAATATGAGCAACTGACTATTTATGTTATGCACAAATAATCTTCCAACTAGACAAAAATGGAAATCTTGAATGCTCATTTGAGTATTATTCAGATCTTGATAATTGATTTCAAGACTCACCATATAAAGAAAGTGATTACATGTTTCGTAGAGCTGACAAAACCTGACACGACACAATAACCCGACGTAAAATAATTGGGTTTGGGTTAAAGACTTTGACCCGATTATGTATACAGATTGATACGAACACGACATGATAATAAATGGGTCGGGTTAAAGTTGAGGCCCTCAACTCGAATCTGACACGACAATCCGATTATAATATATTAATATTAATTAATATATTTATTGTATATGTAAAATAATTCTAATTTTGATAATTAGGCAACCTGCGGACAAAAAACATTGGATTTGGATAAAGGATTTTGACCCGATTATGTATACGGGTCAATACGACTCCGCCAAGACAATAAACAGATGAACACGAATCCAACATGATAATAAACGGATCGGATTAGGGTTGAGTGATTTAACCTATTTAATGTATTCAACTCGACACAAATCGACCCATTGTCAACTCTAATATTACGACAAGTAAAATTTGTTTGTAACATTGATAATGTCTACTCTGAAAAGAAGCTTCATATTATCATATATGCAGTTTAATGGCAGATAACAACATATCAATTTTAGCAAAATGTTCTATCTGAAACTATTGCTGATTACAGTTAATTTTATACATCAACAGATATTCGAGGACTTAAATCCAAGATCTGAAACTTTTTCTTCTTCCTAACAAGTGGCGAGAAAAATCAATCAAAATTCAACCTAAACCTGCAAACTCAATCCTCATACCCTAATCATCAAATAACAGAGAAACCAGTGAACTACCAAAACATTACACCGATTAACAGATGAAATCAGATAAGAAATTTTTGAAAAGATAAAAGATCTTCACAATTTCATCTGTAACGAAACCATAAATAATTATCCACGAAAATACAGCAGCTGGTAGCAAAACTCAGATTTGATTTCATTAAAAAAGTACTTCCAGATCTACAGCCAGTTGTCGCGAAACATCCAAATCAAGAGATAAACAAGGAGCGATTGCCATCGACACGCGAAAAAATTACCGATAATTAATCAACCATTAATCGGAAAACCACATATAATGCGTCAGATCTACAAACTAAAACAGAGCGAATAAATTCCAAATCTCCGCAACTGTTCACCGCAGCTTTTCAACAGAATCTCAAAAAACAGCTAAATATAAAAATACAATAGCGTGCGTACCTTCCGGCGTGAAATCCTCGAAGTTTGGTGAACGATTTTGAAGGGTCACCGAAGGTTCGTCGGTTATTCTAAGGAAACTTTTCACGCGGAAAACACCGGAGAAATGTGAAGCTCTCGAGAGGGGTTTCCTGTCGTCCTCCGCCGAAAGCTTTCGTTAAAACCTATACATACACCACATGTGCATTTATATATACACATATATACACACAAATAGAGTCAGAAATGGTAGGCTCTGTTTGCCTAGCATATTTGTTGGATTTCGAATTATTATAGTCACTGTTTGGTTTTTTTTTATATCGTTTTTAATTAAAAAAAAAAAATCACGTTTAAATTTTTTTTAAAAATATTTTTTTTAATTTTTCTCACATTAAAAAAATTCAAATAAATATAGTATGAATTTAAATTAAATAAAGTATAATTATTTATTTAAGTTTATTAAATAATATATATTTCTTTTGTCTCGAACCTTCCATCCTACTATTTACACTATGTATTTTTTAAAATAAAATATATTTTTATATATAGAATTTTTGTTACCTAAATATTTTTTCAGTGACATTTTTCACAACAAAATGAGTATAATTTCAATTAAATTTAAATACGAATACAATATAGATAGCCAGACAAAACGAGTTTAGTATAATTTAACATAAAATACAAGTATAAAAGATTTATTCATTTTGAATTTTTTTTATAGTACACTTTTCGTAAATATAATAAAAAATATAAATATATATATACATATTAACATAATATATAACAATATATATATTCATAATTATTTATTTGCAAACGGAGTCCTCAATACGCCCTCTCAGGTGCAAAGAAAGATATGCGAATTTTGCACATGTATATGCCAAAATGGGGACGGTGAGACTTAAACTCGAGATCTTAGGGCTCTGATATTATGTATTGTGATGTTGATGCTAAAGAATGATGGACTGATAGGACCTGAGTGAGCATGTGACGCAAGTCCTCAAAAGTGGGAGGCGGCTGAGACGGCTGTGATATGCTAGTGGTAGCAACAATGGTAGAGGAAAAGCCGGAAGAAGAGAACTAACCAAACTTCAAATTCTTGGGACAATTAGGATAGATGTGTGGCCATTCTGATGACCGTAGCGACACTCAATCTTAGGGTAGTGAATAAAAAAATGATCAGCATTCGGACAACTGCGATATTTATCAAATTGAGATGGTCGGACATCTGTGCGAGTATCCTTGCAACGAGGAGTAGAGGAGCCGAATCAATGTAGGAGCCTTGAGCATCTTGAGACGAATGTCCTCAACCACAATCGTTTTGATCGTTGTCTCCAAGGAAGGCAAGGAATGGCGATAAAGCAAAGAAGCACGCACAGACTCATATTTTGGACCAAGTTTCATCAAGTGTTGAATCAACCGAAAGTGCTCGATCTATTTATCTACTTCATCAATGCGATTTCACATACTGTACTGTCGAAAAGAACTCATTTATATCCTGGCCCGGGTGATGTGTCAGTGCATTCAACGACCAGATACACTGATAATAATGCATAGCCCAAGCGGCTTGATATCGATACACAAATAATTACATGCTTTTTTGGCAGTGTCCATGCGGTGCAGATGGATCTGAATGGACTTGGAAGAAGTATTCCGAATCCAAGTAAAAATAATGTTAGTTTTACTATCCCAATCATTCAAGGCTTTCCGATAATTCATTAGCTCCTTATTGGTGAGAGGCACCGCAAAGTAACATTAGGAGCAACCGGTCCATTAAAATATCAGTAACATAACGTCATAATCTTCTAGCATTCAAGAAGTTTTTTATAGATTCAGCCCACAAATCATCATTATTACCGGAAAGTAGAACAATAATTCTGAAACTGTCCACACGATCCATATTAAAAGTCATATTATGAAGTGAGAAGATAAAAAATAGTATTGCATGCAAAAAATAATCAAACTGAGTTAACCAACCCAATAACATTCGCAAAATGAATTCAAATCAGATGACTATACCAGGACAGCGGGGATTGAAACCGAAGGCGGCGGCTGGAAACCGCCAGACGTGCTGTCACACGTGGCGGGAAGGTGGCAGCGAAAATAGGCTTCCAACGCCAATTTGCATCACTAGTGCGTGGAGACGCAACGCGCCGCCGACAGCGACGAAACTTTGGGGGCTAGGTGGTCTTGACGAGACGAAGGCGGTGGTGGTGACGGTGTCGTCCGGTGAGCGACAGTTGACAGCGAAACGAGGCGGCAACGCAGTTGGAGCGCAATAAACCCTAATTTAGAACTCTGATAGTATGCCAGATTGACCGCCTTATCTAAAAGTTCAAACTATTAGGGAAACACATCTGAAATATACATTAAAATAAAAATACAAAATGAAGACACATCTTCAAAATGTTATATTTACTCGTTATTTAATAAAAAATATTTTTTCGTCGTCAAATTGTGTGCTTAGTGCTTAAATATTTTAACACTATTTTAATAGAATTAAGTAATAATGGTTACATTTTGCCTTTATAGTAAAAATTATCAAAATGTTACGTACAAAAATATTTTTTATTACAATTTAAAATAAAAATAAATATAAATTTGAACTACGGAATGGAGTGAATATATAAATAGAAACAAACATCTTATACCTTACTTCACGCAAATTAAAGAATTTTTATATTTTATTATGTGATAATATTGTGTAAAAATATAGGAGTATTAATTGAATGTCTTCAAAAATACACTTGATAGAAAATTTTATAATTGTAATTTTAGAGAAAATGCCAATATCATTATAAGTACGTAAAAATTATACTCGCTCAGACCAACCAAAAAATATATATTTATTTTTGTCGCGAAGTTTAAGAAATAATAGTATTTTAATTACAGTAGGTATGTAAAAATAATATAATGACAATTTTGCCTTTAATTTTTTTATATAAAAGTAATTATGTGATGTAAAGTAGAGGTATTTGTGGAAAAAATGAGATATTTGATGAAATGATTACTTTGTAATTGGACGTCCCGAAATAAAAATATGTATACTATCTAGCTGGGCGGAGGGAGTATTACATTCGTTCGGATCTAAGGATTATATTTACTTTTTGTTTGTTAACTTTTTAATATTAGTTATTATATCAAAATATAGTATAATAAGGAGAAAAAATAAAAATATTTTTATTAGTATCTTATAATATTAATAGAATATAAAAATATTTTTAATGTTAAATACAATGATGCAAAAAAATTAAATGTAACGTGACGGACAGAGCGAGTATTTACTAAATTAAACAAAATAAATCTATATATATTATAGATATTTAAAAAAATAAATAATAATCTTTTATGATTTATTAAAAATTTAAAATAAAAAAAAAAAAAAACGCTTGGCCAAACACGGTATAAGAGTCGCTCAAGCAAAAGAAGGGAATCTACTTTTGGGCCAGCATGATTCTGAGAGGAACGATCGTAGCCGTTGATAAAGTTATGGATGGACGGCTGGGATTGGCCGTGACGAAAAGCGCATTAATGTCGGTTGATACAAGGGAAAGGTAGGATTCCATTCGGCCAATTTGTCTTTATTTAATTTTTTTTATTTTGATACCTCTTCAAAAAAACAAATGGTCAATATAAATATTGTGTGACCACAAAATATACACAAAATATTTTTTTAAATGTTATCATTAAAAAAAAAATTTTAAAAATATTATATTGAAAATACTCGTGTTAATTTCATATTTAAAAAAATATAATTCAAATTAATATTTGAGTTTAAAATTTGAAAATTTTAAATTCAAATTTTAAAAGAGAGTTGAGCGTAGTATCGGCTAAAGTTATTTTTCTACTCGACTTCCGGATAGTACATTCGGAAAGAAAATTACACGTATTTTTCTATTAATATTTTATAATTTTTAATAATTAATAGTAATAAATTTATAGAAATTTTAAATTAAAAAAACTTCTATCTAATGGAGTATGAATCTAATTTTGAATATCAAATGCCATTAGGACTAATTATAGAATTCGAAATTGGTCAATTTTCAATTATTGAAGTAAATAAATTGAGTGACGATTGTACTTTATAATTTAAAAAAAAAAAAAAAAAAAAAAAAAAAAAAAAAAAAAGAAAGAAAGAAGAAGTGAAATTGTGTGTTTGTTCAATTTTTATACTCCTTGTTGAAAGGTTGTCATTTTCTATTTTCGTCCGTCCCAAAACAAAGTTACAATTTTCTAATTTAGTAATTGTACTACATACCTAACATAATAAATATCTTTTTAACTTACAATATATTACACAAATGTCATTACTTTTATATTACACTATACTAATAAGGATATTTTTGTCTTTTTACTACAATCCAACAAAAATCTACGTGCAAAAAGCAAATATCACCATTCCAATGAGAAAGAGAGAGTCAAATGAAGTATTTCAATGAATTTTTTTATACTCCATCCGTCTGCTTCCAACGGTCACATTTACCTTTTGTGTTATTATACTTAACATTAAAAATATCTTTTTACTTGCATAATTTTTTTTTTACAAAATGTTCTAGTATTATAAGACACTAATAAAAGTATTTTTATAACTTTTTTTTAATTTGTACTACGTTTTGATATAATAATTAAATATTCAAATATCAATACGCAAAAAGTAAATGAGACTGTTAAAGTCGGACGAAGATAGTATTAGATATAAAAAATTGTTTCGGTAATATAAAAAATAATATTTTGGATTATTGACTTTTTGTAAGTAAATAAAATATATATATTATATATATTATGTAATATGTATTTATATTATATTTTTATAATATTTATAGAGAAATGTATCTTCTAAAAAATATTGAATGTACAAATTAATTATTTCTACTCCTACAAATTTAGAAAATAATAAAAAAATATTTTAATATATATTTGTCAACGATTAACAAAAAAAAAAAAACCTTTAAAATTCATAAATACAAAAAAAAAACAGTACTTTTATTTTTTTACATGTTTATTATATTAAAATATTACTTCTTCCGCCCACTTGAATACACTAATTTTTAATTTATTAGTCAATAAAAGTGCGTAAAAAATTTTAATATTTTTGTCCTTTAATTTTATGTACAAAATAATTGTAAGTGTAATAATATCATTAATAATGTAAGGATAAATTAAAAATATTTTAATATTAGTATATAATTATTTTTATTAAATAAAAAATATATACGTTAATGAAGTAAAATATTATACTCCCTTCGTCCCATAAATATTACAAATAACTTTACAACTTACCAGATATTACACAAATATCATTATCATTATATCATACATGCTAATAAAATTATTTTAGTCATTTTTCTATTTTATTTTTATTACATCAAAATATAATATTAATATTTTTAAAATTACGTGAAAAAACAAATTGATAAAAACGAAGAAGTAATTTGAGTTAAAACAGTATTATTTTTTAGTTTCTTTAACTAAATAAAATAACATAATTGACCTGATTAGAAGTAACAAAAATAAAAAATAAAAATAAAAAAAAAAAAATATAATAAAAATAAAAAAAAAAAACCATTGACCTTTGGAAATATATTTATAAGTGGAAGGAAAAAATCAATTTGTATATTTGGAAGTCTTGTCGAATAAAGAATTGTAAGAGCCACAATGGACAATAAAAAAAAAATCCAATGGGACTCTATATAAATAACCTACTTTTAGACGCAATCAAAATTTCACATTAAATTTTTATATTTATATTACACAAAAAATAAATTTTACATTAAAAATATATTTTAATATATATTTATATTATATTATAAATTATTTTAATTTAAAATTTTACAATTAAAAACTTAAAATTCAGTTTCCTAACCCACAAACAAGCAAATAAATTTTTTGAAAATGTTTGTAATTTTGAAAAATTTAAAAATAATAGAAGAAAATAATTATTTGATGCAGAATATACAACAGTTATTGGCTATATTATTTTTTGTGAAAAATATATTTTCAATAAATATTTTAAATTAAAAAATATGTTTTAAATGTAATATTTTTAGAAAAATACTCCCACTGTCTCGGTTCAAAGGGGTATTTGGGGTTTTATATTAGATTAATAAATAATACTCCATTCGTCCCACGTACCATGTCCACGTTGCCGTTTTTGTCCATTCCACATACCATATTATTTTTCTTTTTTGGAAAATGATTACACACTTTAATCTTATTTTAAACTTTTTAATTTATTTTTTTTAAATTTTAATTAAACTAATTAGTTATCTTAATCTTAATTTATAATTATTTATATTATAGGATAATTATTTTCACTAATACATTCTTAATTATCTACTAATTACACTCCTCCTAAAATACCGTATCTACAGTGTAGCAGATACGGTATGTGGGACGGAGGGAGTAGTATTTTATTAGTTAGTGAAAGTATGCAAGAAATTTTGACATTTTTGTTATATATGTGTAATGATATATTTTTAATTCAGATAAAAGTTAATAGTATTTTGATATTGGTGTATGATTATTTTTACTAAAATAGAAAATAATATTTTGGAGGGAGTGCATTTTATAAATAATAGTTTGAAAACATTAGCATATCCATGTCATTTGCATTTCAGATTATTGGTATTGGATGTTTCGTTGCACTCACAGGTTCCATCTCATTTTTTTTTTAATTCTATTCTTGACTTTGCACTGTCCTCTCATCTCATTTCTACGGCTTCCCTTCTTGTCCGGAACCACGGTCCGAAATGAAAGTGGCGCGGGAACATGAAGACAAGCTATGACTGACGAAATAATAGTCTTACAGGAGAATCACAAATGGTCGGTTGTTCCTCTTCCTCCTTGTTGCGCTTCTATTGGATGCAAGTGGATCTTTAAAACTAAAGTGAGAGCCGGAGAGCCGGAGGGAGCTTAGAACGATATAAGGCTAGACTTGTTGCTAAAGGTTATAATCAACGCAAAGATTTTGATTACCATGAGACTTTTAGTCATGTTTTTCAACACACTATTGTTCGTCTTGTGTCTGCTCTTGCAGCTCACTTTAGTTGGCATTTGGAGCAGCTTGATGTCCACAATGCATTTCTAAATGACGATCTCGATGAAGATATTTACATGGAGCTCCCCTACGGATATTCTGATCTCACTGGTGAGGATATTCCATCCGCTCATGTTTGGAAGCTTATGAAGGTGCTCTATGGATTAAAGCATGCATTTCGATAATGGAATACGAGGTTTACTATTACCTTGTTAAAGATGGGATTTGTTCAGACGATTTCTGACCCATCATGCTTTGTCCAACATTCGGGTAATGCTAATATTCTTATATTATTAGTCTACGTGGATGATATTATTTTGGCTAGCAGTTGTCGTGAAGATATGGACACAACCATTAGGGTGCTTCAAGAGAAATTTCGCATGCGACTTCTAGGAATTCCTCGTTTTTTCCTTAGGATTGAGCTCACACATTCCTCCATTGGCATCCGCTTGTGTCAACAAAAATTTGTCTCAAATCTACTTAAGGAATATGGTTGCATAGAAGCTAAATCTCATGTCACTCTCATTGAGGTAAATCACTACCTGGCCGAAGACTTCTCAAGGCCTCTTGATGATGGTACAGCCTTCCGTCAACTTGTGGTAAAGCTCATTTATATAACCTTCACTCGTGTGGATATTATGTATACATAGGGATGACAATGGGTCCGAGTAGACCCGAGACCTGACCTGGACCCGACCCATTTATTTGGGATCGGGTCCAATTATACGGGCATCGGATCCGGGTCCGAGTCGGGTATTGTGTACCCTTATCGGGTCTCGGGTCAATGGTGGACTCTACCCGGACTCGGACCCGATTAATATATTACTAATATATTAATTATATATAAAAAATTAATTTTTAATAATATAAATTATATTGAAAATACGTTTTTAGTTTTATTTATTTATTTTATTATAATATTTTTGAATAAAATATATAAATTTTAATATATGTTGGGTTTAGGTCCGGGTTCGAGTCCAATTTTAAGTTAAATTTTAAAAATTAAAAAAATAATTTCGGGTCCATCGGGTCTTGTCGAGTATTATTCGGGTCGGGTCCGGGTATAATCGGGTCCAGTTCGAATCTCGGGTCCAACCATGTGTATTCGGGTCGGGTCTCGGGTCCGGATGGACCTGACCCATACCCGACCCATTTCCATCCCTATGTATACAGGTCCTCTCACAGTACATGCATGCCCCAACTCAAAATTACATGCGGGCAGCTATTTGTGTCATCCGATACTTACATCAAGACCCGAATAAGGACTTTTATTTTGCCATCAGTCTCCGATGACATTACTCGGGTATAACAACAGTGATTGGGGCGCTTGTTGGGAGACACGTTGGTCAGTGACTGGGTACTGCATTTCCTTGGGAGTTCATTGATTAGTTGGAGATCAAAGAAACAGTCAGGCATGGCTCGAAGTTCCACGGAAGCTGAATATCGTGGTTTGGCGAGCTGCGCTGGTAAAATTACGAGGATCCAAAATTTGCTCAGCGAATTGAAGATTGCTTGCATGGGAGTACCATAGATGCTATGTGACAATAAAAGTACGATCTAAATCAGCAAAATTCCAACGCATTATGATCGGACAAAGCACTTCGATTTGGATGTTCATTTTGTTTGCGAAAGGATACAAGCCAAATTGTTCGAAATAGATTACATACCCACCAAGGCACAACTTGCTGATATTCTTACGAAAGGTCTCTCTGGACCAGTGTTTCATAATTTGTTGTCCAAAATGCTCATCCAAAATATCGATGAATATTTTGAGGGGCTGTCAAAAATTAGTTTTATACTACTGCAAATTATTCAAAATTGAAGATATTTAGAAGTGCACCTCAAACATACAATCACATGCAAATATTCCATCTTGACCTTCATTTTAATTAATTCATTCTGTTGGGGACTCTCGTTTGCGGATAAATGATTAATGGTTGTTTTTCTAATAATTTGAAAGTTTAGGTGAGACAATCATTCTACATCTGATGCACTCCGAAAGCAAAAGACCATAACAAATTCTTGTTGTGTCTATTTGTTGTACAATTTGGTTAGGATTGTTAAGCGTGAGCATGTAAGTATATATAGATACAAAACAGTTTAATGAAATAGCACAAAGTTTTGTTGCGCACAACAAATTTTTTTTTTTTTTTTAGAATCTTCGATTTTCATTTAATATTTTTTTCCATAAAATATTAAAATTTTTATATCTAAAACATCATTTTAAATACTTATCTTAATATATTAATTTTATTATTTATAAATAATTCTAAACTCATTCACCTCCCTTCTCATTCAAACATTGTAAATCAAGTTTAAGGAAAATCCTTTGCTTGAGAACTAGGCGTATATTTAATTTCATGTTTTACTATTCCGATATTTTTTCCTTCTAAAAAATATTAAATCAAATATTTATTTTTTATTTATTATATTACACTAAAATTAAATTTTATATTCAAAATATCACACCAATACATATTTATATCACATCAAAAAAACTATTTCAATTCAAAATTTTACTATTCAAAATCAAAATCCAAATCTCACGGGTAAACACACCCTAGGTTAAATTGAACAAAAATCAAAAGTAGTCTCATTCAAAAGAATTCATCAAAATTAGTCCCATTCAAAAATTTATTTATTATTTTTTATCACACCGTTAAAAATTTTAACGATTTATACTGACGTGGCTGTAACAAAATTTGAAGCAGCACGCTACATGGCCGTGTTCAAGCAATTACAATTCAAACACAGACACATATTCAAACACGACGGTGTTTCAATTTATTGAATGAAACTAATTTTTGAAGGAAACTAATTTTGATAAATTTTATTGAATGATACTAAAAATGACAAAATAAAATTTGAATGAAACTACTTTTAATTTTTGCTATTTTAAATTTGATTACGGATAGGAATGTGTGGGTTAAAAAAAAAATAATAATAATTTATAAGCGAATAAATATCGTTTACCTTACATTAGTTTAAAAAAAAAAAAAAAAAAAGGAAAAGAAAAGAAAAGGCAGCGGCAGCGCCAGCAGCAGCAGCGTACGAAACGACACGGCGGCGCAGTGCACCGCGGTGCAGCGTAGTCGCCCCTTTAGTCTTCTTATACAGTTATCTTCTCCATCTCCTTCCTCAGAGCATTTGCCCTAATCAAACTTCCGATGGTGTTCACCGCCAGCTTCAGATCCTCCAATGGATTCCCCGGCACCACTCTCTTGTACAAATAGCTGTCGAACGTCATCTTCTGCACGTACTCGTCGGCGCACATCTCCACGAACGCCTCCCTCGCCGGATTCGACCTGTAGAACACCTTCTGCAGAATGTCCAGCACCTTGTACGTCGGCCAATACGTCCTGTCCCATTTCTCTAGGTACGATCTCAGATCGCTCTCCTCCACCATCCTCTTTCCGTTCTCCGATCCTTCCACGATCGCCTCCGCGCACATCCGCCCGCTCTTCGCCGCGAAGTAGATCCCCTCGCCGGAGCACTTCGTTACGTACCCCGCCGCGTCGCCGACCAGAGCTACTCTGTCGAGCACGCGCCGCGGCCGAGGATGCTCCGGGATTGGATGCGCTTCCACGCGGATGATTCTGCCGCCGGCGATTTTGTCGCGCGCCCGGAGTCTCGTCGCGATTTGGAGCTTTTTAATGTCGTTTTTGTGTGTGACGGTGCCGGTGCCGACGGCGACGTGGTCGGATTTGGGGAATACCCAGCCGTAGAAGTCGGGGGAGACGTCGTCTCCGACGTACATTTCTGCTAGGTTTTCGTAGTACTTCATTTTCTCGTCGGAGATTCTAACGCGCTCCTGGAAAGCTATGGCGTACTCGTAGTCGCCGGCGTTTATGCCTTTGGCGACGCGCGAGTTGGCGCCGTCGGCGCCGATTACGGCGTCGACTTCCAGAGTTTTCTTCTCGCCGGCGGCGCTGGCCTTGGCGTTGTAGTCTGTGTATGTTAACAGATACGGCGTCGTTTTGGAGTTGGGGATTTCCATTTTCAGGAACAGTCCGTTGATTAGGTTTGCGCCGGCGGCGGCGGCGCGGTCGCGGAGGTAGGAGTCAAGGATTTCCCGGCGGACCATTCCGATGTACTCGTGCGGCTTAAGCGTCTGTCCGATGTCGACGGCGACGTTCGACGGCGAGATCATCTTCATTTTGGTGACTCGCCGGTCGATGATGTCGAGCGGGAGGTCGAATTCGCCGACCATACAGAGAGGAATAGCTCCGCCGCAGGGTTTGCAGTTGTCCATCTTTCTTTCGATTAGGTACGTTTCGATTCCTCCTTTCGCGAGCGTCTCCGCGGCGGCGCCGCCTGCAGGTCCTCCGCCGACCACCGCGACTCTGAGGTTCCGGCCGGCGACTCTTGGGCTTGATTTTGAGGCAATTACGCGGAATTTCCGGTGGTGTTGTGTAGATCCGGCGGGTGGCTTGTGGAGGCGGATGTCGTTGTTCTCCGGCGAGATCCGGCGGAGGCCGACAAAGGTTTTGACGGCGACGGCGGCCATTGTTGTGAGATTTTCCGATCAGTTGAGGCAGTGGAGAAGAACTGGCGGTGAAGTTTATGGGGTGCAGTGATTTCTGGTGGATATGGTTTTGAGATTTGAGGAAGGGACGGCCGTAGGATCGGTGGGATCGGACGGTGAAGATTGATTCAGGATAAAGCAGGCAGATATTGTCCTTGTTACTTTTCTAATTTACGGAAGGTCCCGGGATCTCAGAGCCAAAGTGTACATTTCTCATCATCTATGAGCGGGATTTGTTTGGTCTTGAAGTCCTGGACGTTTAGAATATTTTATGGGGGCCCACTGAAATTTACTGACTTGGCTGTCGATTGACCACGTAGTAGTTGTACGTGAAGTTGCAGGTAGGATATTTAATGCGGTCCGGCCCGGCCCGTATTAAAAATGGGTCTTCCCCCGGACCTGTGTAGAATAGATTGCTCTTATGCTGTTTTGGGATGTTATCACGCGGGTTTGGGGCGGGTTTTGCGGAACCCAAAATCCGTAATGCGCTTTAACATGGCTTCAGCTCCGTCATGTCCCAAATCCTTCGAGCTATAAGATAAACAAGAAGATAAATTTGATTTAAATAAATAAATAATATATTTTATATTGTATAAAAATATAAATAAATTATAATAATTATTAAAATATTTGAATTCGGTCCAGAGAGGGACGAATTTTTAGCAAAATTCTTAACTCGCCTCGAACTCGGCTGAGTCTAAATCTCAAAATTTACAATTCGTTTCGAACCAAATTTTTTGGATCGGCACCCATCCCATTAAGACCAAGTCCAGAGCAGATCTGGAGCTAACCCGCCCCATTTGACATTCCTAACTTTGATCCATTACATTATTTTTTGGTAGTAGTTACAATTACATTAAATTTAACCTAAGTAAACTGAATTTAATCCTAAGCATAAACTTCAATTTTTACTTTTAAAGTACATTTTATTTTTTAATTCTATACTTCCTCCGTCCAGCTACAAAATATACATATTTCTATTTTGGGACGTCCAATTACAAAGTAACATTTTCATTAAATACCCAACTTTTTTCCACAAATACCCTTATTTTATATCACATCATTACTTTTATACCAAAAATTAATGGTAAAAATGTCATTACACTATTTTCACCTACCAACTATAATTAAAATAATATTATTTTTTAAACTTCGCGCCAAAAGTAAATGTATACTTATTGTTTGGACGGAGGGAGTATTTTTTATATTCACTTTTTCTAAAAGAGATGTTTGATTGGGAAGGACTCGAGATTTAAGTAATAATGATATTAAATTGAAAGTGAGTATAAAATATAATGTAAATGACCAAATTGTTCTTACTTTATGAAAGTTGAAAAAGTAGGTTAAAGAGATAATTGTAGTGACATTTGTATAAATATTGTAGAAAAATACGAGTAGTTTTGTTATATAGTAGAAACCACAATTACTAAATAAAAAAATAAGACAATTGTTTTGAGACAGACGAAAATAAAAAAACAACACACTCTTTTAAAATAAAGAGAGTATAATTTTTCATATTTATAAACTACGTGTTAAATTATTTATTTTTACATCACTTTAAAAATAAAATTATATACTCTGTCACTTTTTAAAAAGTAAAATTACTTTAAAAAAAAAAAAATTAAAATTAAATCAATTTCCAAAAAAATAAAATTTACATTCCCTTCTTCTTGAGTCATTTGGAATTTCATAGTAAATTAAAAAATAATAATATTTTATTAATACTAGAGATTTTGATATTTATGTAATTTGAATTTATGTATAAAATAATTTGAATTAATAAAGCCCTTATTTACAGTGGTTTGTTGGGTCTACAATTTTTAAACTGTCTGGGCCGATTGGATAACGGACAAGGCCCGGATACTAAATGGGCTTGATTGGCCCGGCCCAATAAATATTTTATATATTTTAAAATTTATTTGTATACTATTTTATGTTGATGTGAATAATGACAAAAGGCCGTTTGGAAGGTTTGTAATGGCGATTGTGTTGGGCCCAAAATGGCCCAATTGTTCTTGGTCCACCAACCCATTTTATTTTTATTTTATTTTATTTTAATTTGATAATGTGGGATTCACAGTCTTATTTGTCAAGTGCGTTCTGGCCTTCTAGGCAAATTTTTGACCGAAACTAATAGCCTCAACTAGGCTCGATAAAACAAATCACACTAAAACTAATCCACTTTATTTTGAAATTTTTTATAATGGTTTAATAGTTTTGTTATACATTAGTTAATACTTTCTCCCTTGTAACATATGCCCAAATATTTGGTATACATTTTAGTGAAATTGGATAATAATTGTTTTTTTTTTTTATTAGAAACAATAGTAATTCAAAAAGAAATGTAAAAGTATATATGAATGATCATCTACTTTAGAAAATAAATATTTATTTTTTTGCACAAAATTTAATAAATATTATATTTTAATGATAGTTAGTGATAATTTTGGTAGGTAAAAATTATTTTATCGTTATGATGTGTAAAATGAATATAAATGTATTAATATAAATAAATATAAATGTGAGAGTATTTGTAATATGTACGTACTTAAAAAAAAATGAATATTTTGTGTCTGCAATAAAAAGAATTGTTGTCGTCTTCGTGAATCTTCGTCGGCGGAGATTAATAGAAGAACAGAGATGAACTTGAATGAAGAGAAAATATTGTATGATACATCTAAACGTAAATAATAATAATTATTATTTTTTTCTTTTATTGGTAAAAAAAAAGTACATTTTTTTTTCTAATGGAAAAATAATAATATATTTTTATAATAATAATAAAAAAATATAAATTTAAATGACGGAGAAAGTAATATATTACATAATTTTTTTTTTTTACATTTATTAAAAATCGCTTTAATAAAAATATTTATTTATTTTTTCAATAATACAAGGACACCCATTCCGACCAATTATTGGAGTACAATTTATGATAATCATCAATATTTTGGTTCATTTCCTTACCATATAATATGTATATGTAAATAAATAGAAAAAACTTATCAATTTTGATTTATGTGGTTAATATATATTTTTGGTGTGTTGTACTTCCTCATTCCTATAAAAATAGACACCATTTCTATTTTTATTTATTTTCTAATAATATAATTTTTTGTGGGGTAAAATTTAATAAATCAAAACATATATTACGGAATATAAATAAATTTAATTAACTAAATAATACTCCCTCCGTCCATTTACGATGTTTACATATTTTTATTTTGGGACGTCGAATTACAAAGTTAACATTTCATTAAATACCTTACTTTTTTCCACAAATACTCTTACTTTACATCACATCATTACTTTTACACAAAAAAGTAAGGACAAAAATGTCATTACACTACTTTTAACTATTTACTATAATTAAAATACTATTATTTCTTAAACACAGCGCCAAAAATAAATGTAAAGTTTATAAGTGGACGGAGGATGTATATAACATCATACATCATATAAGAATTCATTCAAAATCCTTTTATTTTTATATATTAAAAAAAAATTAATTTATATATATTTAAAACTTAACTCTTTAATAAATAATTTTTTTTTATTTATTTATATTATAAAAAATTTTATTGTTTACAAAATAATTCTGTAACTTGACGTATGTTATGATTTATTACATGTTGAGTGACTCAAAGGTACACGCAACTCAATTCAAATCATCAATTATTTTCCTTTGGTTTCAATCTCGAGTTTAGATATATTTGGAGTAGTTTGTATTATTTTGAATTTATATATATATATATATATCTATATATATTTATATAGTAAATAAAAAAATAATACTTTTTCTATTCCAAATCAAAATATTTTTTCGAATTTTTATAATAAATTTAAAAAAATAATATCTTATTGATTTGTGAAATATATAAAATAATTTTGATATTTTTATTTTTCATATTTTGAAGGATACACATAATTTTTAATTATTTATATATAATTCAGTCAACCAACAAATACTTTTAACTAAAAGTAGTTATTATACATAACATGTCTTTTTGTTTTATTATTTTTAGTTTGAGATGTTTTGGATGTTAATTACAAAGAAACACGCGGTTAATATAAAAATAATATTATACGTTGAATTATTAATTTTTTTAAAAAATAAAATTTATATTATATTTTGTATGAATATTTGCATAATTATATATATATTTATAATTTTAATCAAAATTATTTTATTTTATTTTTATTTTTCTTTTTCTTTTTTGTAAAAGAACATAGTACATGTAATATATATATATATATATATATTAAATAATATGTCGATTAATATGGAAAAGGCAAATAAACAATTGTTTGTTGGACTAAGTAGATTTAGAAGTGATTCCAAATAATATAAATCTATTAATGACTATTGACATCGATCATTTCATTAACTTTTGGACATGGCAAAAAGCATAATATGATGTAGATAAATAATTTTCTTAAAATAAATGAATATTTTATTAATTTTTAAATATAATTTTCACATACGATATATCATTTGATAGTGATTTAAAAGATGTTACTTTTGAACTAAGACTTATACAATGATTTTTCCAAATAATTAAGAATAATTAATACAAAATTTTGAGTATTTAAAAGTGTAGATCATTAAAAACATATTTTAATTACTTGTTATAGTTTATTAATAGTGTTGTATTATGAAAAAAGACAAACCCCCTTTTTTGCATCTATTTTTGTCGTATGAACAAAATTGCAGGTCAATGATCACAATCGTTGTTTGACGTCATTTTGAAAAATCTGCTAAACAATCATACAATTGACCGAGTAGTCAGCTTTGGCTATATCAAAACATGCCTTATTTATGTTGGAATGAGACAAATCAAATTGTCTCGTGTAGAGGATATGTAAGAGAAGTCACGTATTACACACAGCTTTCATGACATTTAATGTCTCGAACACACTGCACAAAATATGCACACATACCATATTTGTCTTTGGTGTGCAAAGTGTATTTTGAATTCGATAATAGTGTGTGAATCACATGAATTTCTCACACCAAAAAAGCAAAATATTCCCTTCTTTCTTATAGAGAGTTGAGAAGTGTATTTATAGAGATTTAAAGTTTACCAAAAGAAGGAGTTCATGACGTCAAATCCCAAGGAGATGACCAACCGGTATGCCACCTTACTTTTTGCTTGACTGCGAGTCTACTGAAATTGTTGTCGCGGTGTAACAAAAACCAGCATGTTTGTATTTTTTTTTAAAAAAGGAGCTTAGGTAGACGATATGTTAGGTCGATTTGTTTAGTGTCTTATATGGTGTAAACTTGGTACTGGGTTAGTGAAAAGCTCTTGGATTGGTATCTACCAGGTGTAGGTTTTAAAACCGAACTGGGTTAACAAATCATCATGTGTGTTGTTTGTTCTTGTTTTTGCACTAGTTCAGCCACAAAATCGTGCACATACACACACTGGAGTTTTAACCACACGACAACCTCGTTCAAATTTTTACTAACCACCGACGGTTTCATATTTCTGCTGCGTATAAAACTTAGAAGCGTTATACCTCTTTTGGAACTGATTCGCATATCCAACAAATAGTATCTACTTGTTAGGACTCCCATTTACGGATGAATAATTAATAACTGCATTTCCTTAAACGTTCGAGCTTTTAGGTGAGACGGTGATTTTGCATCCGCGCTATTATCTACCTTTGCTATAAGAAGTTTTCAAAATTCAACTTATTAAAAATATTTGCATGTCACAATACGATGAGTTCAAACTATAATTTAAAAATTATGTGTATTAGATATATCTAGGTGAGAAATATTAATATTAATGCTATAAATAGTAATTTATATTTAGAAATAATAATAATAAAAAAGATTTTTAATAATATACATATATATAAATTCAAGAATGATCTTTTATTTTGATTTTATCCTATTTTATTTATGTGACACTCTTTATTATTTTCGTCATTTAAATATATTTTATCTAGAAATATTTTTATATCAAATTTATAGTTACTAAAAAAATTATTTGACAATGAAATATTAATTTGATTTCCTATATTTAGTACTATAAATTGTCACGTGAAAAGCCAATATTAGCTCCGACTGTGCCGATCAGCACATACAGTAATATTCTAATACTTGAGATTTTTTTCAACGACTTTATATTATACATAAAACCAATTTAATACATGCTTAAATTATAAGACCAAAATGATAGAAAATGCTACATAAATAGCTAAAAAACATTTCTCTCTAATTCCTTAAAAAATTAGAAATGATCTTCAGACGACGGCGCGAAAGGGATGAAGTGAGGCGTTGAGTTTTTTAAATAAAATGTGAATGAAATTCCTATGTAGTTGTTTGGATATTTACTAAGTTAAAATTGTTTACCCAAGCACAATTATTTTACATTCGAAAAGTAGGATAGAGAACAAACAAAATATGTATTCATGAGATTATTTTAGATGGTACATAATCGATATATTTATTTTCTAATATAGTAAATGTGAATTTCACATAATAATAATAAAATATCCTTATGATTCACTTAAAATTATTAGCATACAATTATATCATTTTGCAACTTTTTTCTAAGATATTTTAGTCAATACATATATATATATATATGTATATACTCTTTCCCGTCAACAAACAAATTAATGTTCTATTTTCCTATTTGAAACGTCCAATAACTACTGGTCTATTTCATTTTTTAAACACAAATTTTATTTTTTTACCCTGAATTCATTTATCGCTTTTAATCTCTATCATATCATAAGGGATAAATTTGTCAATTCATAGTAAAAAGATAATTATCTAAAAAATCGTATAAATATACTTTAGGATAATAAAAAATGGACAGAGGTAGTAATATTTATCACCAAGGTGGTTAGGGTGTTATGCTGATTGACTTTAATCATCAGATATAAAAGGTAAACAATTTAATTAATTAACACACTCTTAAGCAAAGCTATATGCTGAAAGTTCACATATTACTGATGAGTTGTTTTTATATATATATTTTATATGCTGAATTTAATGATAGTATGTGCTATATGAACTATTACCATATGCTGTAAATTTGTATATTATATTTATATTATGTTAATACACATATATATATATATATTAGACAAAATTCTCCATAACTCTCTCGTGATTTCGAAATTCAACGTAAATTCCTCATTTGTTTTAAAAATTGTATAACTTTCTTATATTTTAAAAAATATTGCATGAAACTTCTATGTGGTTTTGAAACTCAGTGTAAATCTTCACTTTACCTAAAAATTTGCATGACATCCCCTTATATTTTAAAAAATATTGCATAAAATCATCCACTATGCAAAAAAAAAAAAAAAAAAAAGAAAAAAAGAAAAAGAAAAAAAAAAGGATAGGAACGTCTTCTTATCACACAAAGAAGGTTTCATGGAAGTGAATGTTTTATGCAACATTTTTTAAAGTATAGAAGAATGTCATACAAATTTTAAAATACATTGAAATTTTACGTGAAGTTTCAAAATCACATAGGGGTTATGAACAATTTTACTTATATATTATTGTCTATTTATACTTTACATGCTATCATGTTATAGTTCGTGTGCCTTCAGTATTTATTAATTAATCTTCTCTTAGCACATGAATATTTATCATAGAGAAAATATTACTTCATCCGTCCAGTTCTAAGGCCTTATTCATTTTTTGCATATTGATATTTGAATATTAATTATTATATAAAAACGTAGTACAAATTAAGAAAAAATGACAAAAATACTTTTATTAGTGTCTTATAATACTACTATAATGACATTTTAACAAACAATATATAAATATAAAGATATTTTTAATGTTAAGTGTAACGGCGCAAAAGACAAATGAGACCCTTAGAGCCGAATGGAGGGAGTATATATTATATATATATATTTTAATTTACCTAACATTAATTAATTAACATATTCAAACAAAATGATTGAGGTAGTACTAGACATGCCCAACTCGTTTCGAGTAAGCTGATTCATCATGTTCAAATTTTTCGAACATAAATTTTCCGACAAAATTACTCATGTCAATGTACATCACTATATAGGTGTGCTTATTTGTGTTTTACTTTTATTTTGATTTTTTATTTGATATTTTAAAATAAAATAATTATTGAATATATTATTATTAAAAATAAATATTAAAAGTAATACTAACAAATTAATAATTAAATAATAAAAAGAATAAATTTAAAAAGACAAGTATACAAACCCATGTGTTAAATAGAGCCGGGATCATTGGCCCCGCCTGACTCCCGGACCCCATTATCTTCACGCACCTCAATGCGGGCGACACATGGAGTATTTTTATTTTAATATCAAATATTCTCTCCGTTCGTGGGTCACATTTACGTTTTGCGTTATTATATTTAATATTATAAGTATTTTTATATTTGTATAATTTTTTATACAAATATCATTTTATTAATATTATAAGACACTAATAAAAATATTTTTATAATTTTCTTTTTTAATATTTTTACTATATGTGAAAAGTAAATAAGTTTGTTTATAGGTAAGTTTCATTACACTTTCTAATTCTAAATTCAATCTTCTATTTATTCTCTGTACACTAACGGTGTGTTTGTTTGAAGGATTTTGATGGACTTCTACTATTTATTCCAATTTTCCTCCCTAAAAAATATCAAATCAAACACTTATTTTTCATTTTTTATATTATACTAAAAATCAATTTTACATTTAAAACATCACATCAACCCCTATTTATATCACATCATATAACTATTCAAATTCAAAATTTTTACTATTCAAATCCTAACTCAAAATCCAAACCCCCAAACAAACCAACCCTAAATTCTTCTCATTTACTCCCTATTCTTATTAATTTATTATTCTTTACTCTCTATTTACTTAAAATTCCTACAATACCCTTATTTATTTTCTTCTTTTAACTTCAATTTTTTTTTTTCGTTATCTTCGCATATAATTCTTAATTTCTACCATATAATTTCACTTTTTACCATTAGAAAATAAACAAATAAATAGATAGATAACAATATGAAAAGTAAATAATTATAATATATATATATATTTGCAACCATTAAATAATAACACAAAATATTTATAGAAAATATCAATGTATATGATACTCAATTTTACAAATACAGTAGATTAATTTTACATATAAATACTTACAAGTAAATTACATATATATATATTTAAATGTTTATAACTATTAAATTTTAATACAGAATATTTATAAAAAATATTAATTTTTGATTGAATAAAATATAAAGAAATTAATGAATATGTACTTCGAACATTCTGTATCGTTCGTCGTCATTTTGCGAAAAATGAGATAATAAAATTGATCATTGGTTACGTAAAAAAAAAAAAAAAAAAAAAAACTAGACAATCAAGCTTATCAAAATAGCAAAAAACACATTTTGAGATAATCCAAAAACTCACAAAAGAAATCCAACACATGCACGTCTTTGTTTTTGTCATTGTTCTTTCTTTCTATATATAGATGCAAATGACAACACATTCGATGAGTTTCATTACAAACAACATTAATCAAAGAACAATGGCCAAAATTGTTGTCAAGTCTTCATGGAGTGTCCCAATGGCAACAAACAACAATAATTCATCAATAACCAAATCAAGAATCGAACTTACCACATGGGAGTTGGCATACCTCATGCTTAACCCTATCCAAAAGGGTATTTTCTTACAAAAACCTTATCCCGACACTTCCTTCGAAGCCCTCGCCGATCATCTCAAGAATTCGCTCTCCCGAACCCTCTCCTTCTTCCCCACCCTCGCCGGCCGCCTCGTAGCTCTAAGACATGGTGAAAGCCGGGACACATGTTTTTTTGTCGATTGCAACAACGATGGAGCTGAGTTTATTCATGCTGTCGCTTCGAATGTGTCAGTTTCTGACATCGTTGATTCGAGGTATATGTATAATATGTGTGATTTGATTTTTTAGTTTGGTATTGTTCTTTAGCTTTGTGGGTGTGTTTGTTAAAAATAATGAATGTGTGTGATATATTAATTTTTTTGGGAAAACGTGAGGAAAAAATATAAAGAGAACTCTCGAAAAGAACTTTTGCATCATTCTAATATATTACTACCTCCGTCCCATATTGGGTGTCTTGGTCACTGTGGACACGAAAATTTAGGATAAGTATAATTAGTAGATAATTAAAAATATATTAGTGAAAATAATTAACTTATAATATAAATCATTATAGATTAAGATTAAGATAACTAATTAGTTTAATTAAAATTAAAAAAATTTTAAATTACAAAATTTAAAATAAAATTAAGATGAGTAATCATTTTTCGAAAAAAGAAAGTAACATGAGACGTGGGACGAACAGAAATGGCAATATGGACATGGTAAGTGGAACAGAGGGAGTATCTTTTATTTTAAAAAATTACTGTTCTTTTGTGTCGAATTTTAAAATTTGCGGTATATAAGAGGTTTGAAAAGTTTGAATTTTTTATAGTTATGAAAATAGTAAAATGTTAGAATAAAAAGTAAATTTGTGATTTGATTTAAATAATTATTACTATATGTGATGTTTTGTATATAAAATAAATAGTTAATGTAGTATTTAAAAAAATAATAAATATTGACATGATATATATTTTTAAATTACTATTGACAAATAATAAAAAACTTCAAAAAAATATGAAGGTAGTGAGAGTCTTAAACCTTTTTAGAGTAATAGTCCGTCCTAGGACATATACAATTTTTATTATTAATAAATTTATTTATTTTAAAATTCAATAAATATAAATTAATTTATTAAATTTCTAATATCTTAAGCCCTCTTTTATTTTCATCTTTTCTTGTTATTGAACAAATATTTTTATTTCTATTTAAGACTTTTTTTTTTAGAAAAATTAGTTTATGTTAAATCATAATATATAGATTTTATTGTATATATATTTATTTAAATATAATGCTAAAATTATTTGAACATATATTCTATATATTTTTTTCAAACTCAAATTTTAATTCATATTTTAAAAATACGAGCACATTACTCATATATAAAAAAAAAAGTAATATCTTAACTTAATACCGTATTAATCTTCACTATCTAAATAACTATGTCCGGAATAAATGGGTCATCTGCTACTACGGAGTATTATTCATTTTTCACTTGTTATTCTTTTAACTCGTATTCGATTTCGACAGATACATACCCGAAATAGTCGCTTCCTTATTCCCCTACAACGAACTTCTCAACTACGAAGGTGTGTCGAAGCCGTTGCTCGCCGTGCAAGTCACCGAGTTCATCGACGGCCTCTTCATCGGTTGCACGGTGAACCACACAATCGTCGACGGCTCTTCGTTTTGGCATTTCATGAACTCATGGTCGGAGATCTCTCGAGGCCTACCTAACATATCGAAGAATCCTAATTTCAAGCGATGGTTTCCTAGCAATGTCGCCGAGGAAAATCCCCTAATCCCGGTCCCATTACTCGACCAAGATGACACAAAAAATGTCGACGAGGTTCCATTGCTCGAGAGATTTTTTCACTTTAGCAAAGAACGCGTACAAAAACTCAAATCCATCGCGAATTTGCAAGCCGGGACGGATAAAATCTCTTCTCTACAAGCACTCCTAGCTCACCTATGGCGAAGTGTTTTGCGCGCTCGACATATCAAGAATAGCGTTGAAAACCAAACGACCGATCAAGACTCCGTTTTATTTCTCCTAGTCGGCGCAAGGGATCGGATCCCTTTGCCGGAGGGCTATTTTGGAAACGCGGCGTATGTCGATCAAGCGGCGGTGAATGTCGCCGAGATCATCAAGAATGATTTAGGGTTTGCGGGGATGAAGATTAACGAGTTAGTTTCGAAGCAAACGACGAAAGAAGCCATTAAGTATGCGGAAAATTGGGTTAAGAACCCGGTTTTGTTCACCAAGGGGTGTACGAACTTCGTCATTAGCAGCTCGCCCCGGTTCGACGTCTATGGTTGCGATTTTGGATGGGGGAAGCCGATCACCGTGAGGAGCGGGAAAGGGCAAAAATACGACGGAAAAATGACGTTTTATCCGGCGGCCGGACCTCCCGGCGGAATCGACGTTGAAGTTTGCTTGGGCACGGAGACTATGAAGGCCATGGAAGAGGATGAAGAGTTCTTGGAAGCTCTTAGTAGTCTTTAGTGTTGTCTAAAAGAATGAATGTGGTTGGAGATCGATGTTAGGAGATAAGATAAGTTTGGGAATAAAATTGGCTATGGAAAATAATAAGGTTGTGATGTTGCCATTGCTATGCAATAACATCTTCATGTACATAGGATAACTCCTATTTTATTTATTTATTTAGGATTAAATTGTACTCCATTCCATTTCATAACAAATTATTCATTTTTTTCATTTTAGTCCGTCGTAATAAAGTATTCATTTTTTTCATTTTAGTCCGTCGTAATAAAGTATTCATTTTTTTAGTAATTGTACTATCTACCTAATATTATAAATACCCTTACAACTTACAATATATTACACAAATGCTATTACCTTTATATCAAACAATACTAATAAGGTTATTTTAGTAATTTCTACTTTATTCCTACTACATCCCACTGTAATACTAATATTTCTAAAACTCTACCTAAAAAGCAAATGGATACATAATTATGAGACGGAGTGAGTATAAATTATCATTGTACTATTTCCGTCTCACTTAAATTGTTCTATTTTGTTTAACTGCGGAGTTTTAGGAATTGTATAATTAATAAATAATTAAGAAGTGTATTAGTAAAAATAATTATAATTTAATAAAAATAATTATAGATTAAGATAACTAAATAGTTTAATTAAAATAAAAAAATTTATAAATTAAAAAATTTAAAATATTATTAAAATGTATAATTATATTTTCAAATAAAAAAAACAAATGACTTGAGACCGACAGAAATAGAAAGAGTGGCTAGGATGGAGGGAGTAATATACAGGAGATAAATTATAATTCTTCCTAGGGCATTTTCATAAGTTCAAAATATTTAATTACATTATTATTTATAACACTTTAGAGTAAAATAAAAATGAAAAGAGATTAGAACTTGAATAAGAAGAATATTAATAAATTATATAATTAATTATTTTTATTATTTTTAAATCACAATCCTTGAAATAATTTTAAAAAATAAATTTGTAAATATAATCTGCTATTTAAATATTTGAATTACAAATAAATTAAATAATTAATAGATATACATAATATTCAAGCGGGGTCCGGTGAACCCACTTTGTCTTCATAGATCCGCCTGTGTGTATAAATATCATGTATTTTATTTATTGTATAATTTTTTCGTGGGTTATATTAAAATACGAACAAAATATATTTTTTTATTCAATTGATGTTTGTAATTACACATTTAATTATGTAAGTGTTATTAAAAAAAAATAAAAGAAATGTCTTAAATATTATTTTTTGAATATAATAAATAAAAGAAAATTTGATAACCCTCCATTTCACTATTTATAAAAATTAAGTTACGATTCTTCATTATATTACAAACTGTGGAATGAAAGAGTTATCAATTTCTCATTTATTTTCGTAGTCTGAAATTTGATTTTTCTTGGTATAAATGTGGTACACTACGGTGGCCATCATCACTATATATATATATATATATATATATAATAGAAAATATATATTTGATATCTTGTATAAATTTCTCATTACCTAAAAAATAGTCCAATCCAAATATATAAATCAAAGTAAAATGTAAAAATATACGTAAATGTATATGAATAAAATTAATAAAAAATAGACAAACAATTAATATTATTTTAAAAATATAAATAATTATTAATATGACAATAATTATATTAAAATAAAATAGTAAAAATAATGAATTAAAAATATTAATTAGTACAAATGTTATAAAGAAGTAATTTTAATACTGATATTAATATAACGCGAATGAAAGCGATAAAAAAATATCTTCGTAAAAATAATAACAACAAATGCTTTAATACAACGACTTATGGCTACACAACAAACTATTGATTAGCTATAAATCTAACACAACATAGTACGATCGACACCTGAATGTCGCTATTCTAACATCTTAATTCAACACGTAACACACGTTATTTCGATAACAACAAAATAATTAAATAGTTATCGCTTCCATGAACTCAACATCGTTTTCCATGGCCATCATAGTCTCCGGCGACAAGCAAACTTTCACGTTGACGCTGCCATTTTTGTCCGCCAGAAAAATCGTCACCTTCCCATCAAACTTTTGCCTTCCGCCGGTCATTGAAGCGACCATTTTCTCCATCCGAAATAGAGATGTCAAATGGGGCGGATTAGCCCCAGACTCGATTTTAATGGGGTGGGTTCAAGTCTAAAAGATTTGGTTCAGGGCGGATTGTGGATTTTGAGTTTTAGACCCGGACGGGTTTGGGGTGGATTACGGGTTTTACTAAAAACCCGCCCCTTCCCGGACCCGGATCTGAATCCGGATATTTTAATAATTATTATTACCTCTGTCCACCTCTCATGGTCTCATTTACATTTTGCATGATAATCTTTGCATATTATTATTAGGCTAAATTGCACAAAATTCACCCGTGGTTTTACGAAATTGCGCCAAATCCCCTGTACTTTTAAAATTGCGTCAAACTCCTTTATGGTTTCATAAACTCAGCGTCTAACCTCTCGACGGTCCTTATTAACAGTATTTGACCTAAATGCGTCCAAACTGTGTTTAGAATTTTAATTTCTAAACCTCTAAAATTACAAATATATATATTTCTTATATTTAGCCTCAAAAATAGTAAAAATAAACTCTTAAAACCGAATAAAAAGGCAAAATTGCCCATAACTGCCTTGTGGTTTCGAAACTCAGCGTAAATTCCCCCTCTACTTTAAAAATTGCATGGTACCCCCCAATATTTTAAAAACCGTTGCATGTTTTAGGTCATAATATTTTCTAGCAGAGCGAGCCGCGGAGCTTGCAAAACCCGTCCCGAACTCGCCCCCGTTGACATCCTTAATCCAAAATCACAGCTTTGAATATAAAGGAAGGACGGTGAACCGGTGACGAGAAATTTCACAGTCCCCTTACTTGGGATCACCGGTTTCTTGACCCAATCTTCCACGGACTTGATTACGGCTTCTCTTGTTTGTCGACCAACAAGTTAAACAAGTTCGTTGATCTTCGCGTCAAGAAATTTGAGCCCGTTTCGTAGAAGTTCATGCTCGGTAACCTCAATCATATTGCGATGAACCACATTGCCAAAATAGCCGTCCGGCAATCTTGCTCTTCCGTCGACTAATAGAATAAACAACCGGGGCTCTTTTGCATTAGTATTAGTTTATCCACTAATTCAAAACTCTATGAATACATGTGTCGGGAGTCATTCTTTCAATCAATTTTTAATTGCTATCGAACCAATGGAATGCATGATTGTTGAGGTGAGAAAGGATAACGGATCGAGGGAGCTCATTCTCCAATTGCTCCCGGAAGATCTATTGCTACAAGTCATAAAAAGAATGACTGCCAAGGAGGTCTGGGATTGCCTCAAACTAGATTTGTTGGGTGTCGTAAAATCAATATTCGACGAAATTGTAATGATATATTCAACCTATAGCCGTCTAAGCTAGCTACAATCATACCTGGTGTTACAACTGTTAAATGAACCGATCCATTCGTAAACTCAGCTCGGTTAAAGTTCGTTTGCGAACATTGACAAGCCGAGCCGAACAATATAAACAAACTCGTTTGGTTAACGAAGGACCCTGAACTTTGTTCGCGAACTTTCGTTAAACTAATATATTTACTATAAATATTATATGTACATATCGAATTATAATTTATAAATAAATAAAATATCAATTTAAAATAAATAAATAAAATAATTTTAATTTTTTTTAATTTATACTATATAAATTAAAAAAAGTGAGACAAACAAGCTCGAACGAGCTTAATCGAGCCTAAACTAGCCGAACACGAACTTAAACAATAAAAATCCTTAACGAGCCGAGCTTGAACATTACGAACGAGCTCGAAAGCTTAACGAACGAACGCGAGCCTTGTTCGCGAACGTTAACGAACGAACACAAACACTTAAAATTTGGCTCGATTCGGCTTGTTAACAGCTCTACATGGTGTCAAAAGATCCCTAAGTGAAAGCCATATATACCTCCAACGATGATATTTATTTCTCTATTTCACTAAGTTACATACTTCTGATTGGATTGAATGTACTTGTACTGAGAAATAGATTTTATAAGTAATTTTATACATATTCGACGTATATTGAGAAAATTTGTAAGATCATGTCAAAACGATACATCTGGAGACAATGAAAAGTAATTTTGACATAATGTGAATAGAGGGAGAGACCCCAAAAGAGTACGCAAGGAAGCTAAGTGGGATGTCGCAAACCGATCATACTCATATGACCGTCAGTCCGTCAAAATTGAAAGAATCAATTCAAGGGAGCACTGAAGATAGAATCGAAAGGTTGCAGAAATCTGCTGATTGCAGCTATTCTTTGTGTTCATGGTGATTGAAGGCTTTCATCGGAAAGAAAGACGACAACACTATCCATGGCATGTACTCGGGCTTGAGCTTTACTAGAGGTGAGGCGATAATTTTGATGTCATACCGTATACAATACACAAAATACCGGTGTAAAAAGAATATCATACCAAAGCGAATTCCCACGTCAAAAAAATTAAAAAAATAAAAATGTACATTGTACCAAAAGTTAACTGTATATCGAGAAATTATCAATATGCCAAAATAACAAAAATATCAAAATTAAGAATAACACTATAAATATGTATTATTACTTCTCTTTATTCTTATTTACACTACAAGAAAAAATAATTTTTGTAACAAAACTTTTTTGTCTCTAAATTTACTTTTTCCGTTACTAATGACATTAGAGACATAATTAGTAATGGAATTACGTTAGCTACGTGAACTTTAGGGACGGAATTCGGTTACAAATATATTATTTTTTTGTAGTGTTAATTATATTTCATGTATTGGTTTATACTCTAATCCCAATATATGTAACATTTCATAACAGTTGGGACTGGGTCAATTTTGAGCTAAGCCTGCACAGATTTGCGTGTGAAATTTTTTTCACAACTTTCGATGTGAGACTTGAGTTTGCACCCAACAGTAATAATATAATGCGATATACAAAATGTACCTAAAAAATTATGGCATAGAAAAAATAAACAATATACTAAAATTTTCAGTATATTTTTTTTACTCCTAAGCTCGACATTGCAAATTTGTACAAAACAGATACAATGGATTTTGCCTAGTCGATGATTGTGCGGGTGGGGTTAAAGAGAATGGGAGCCATTTATTACGATGGTTTTATTTCGATTTTGTTTTTTATTTTGATTTTTGGTTTGAATAGTAATTTGCATGTTATGTCTTGTGTTTGGTTTGAATTTTGATTTTAAAATTTGAACAATATATTTCAAGTCATATTTTGTATAGGAAAATATTATTTTTTATTAGAAATGTATAAGTTAAATAATATGTTTTATTAAATTGTTTATTTTTTTTTTCTTTTAAAGGTGAATGAGTATATATGTTATATATATATTCGTTCTGTTATCCCAATACTTTTTTTTTTTTTTTTTGTGATTCTCTAAAAATAATAATAATAAAGTACAAAATATCTTATACATAAATAAAAAAGTCAAAATATTTATTATAAGAAGTTAAATAGCAAATATTCAATCTAAAATAATACATATATTTTATATTTCTAACACAATTTTTCATACCATACCCTAAAAATTATTTTATCCAAAATTTTTTTAAAAATATAATATATTTTTGTAATATTTATGAAAATCTTACCACTAAAAAATAAATTGGGTGAATAAAATGTATATATATTTTTAAAAATGAGTTTGTTCACTTAGTATTTGTATGTGGAACGATTATGCATAAATATTATTAAAAAATTAATATATATACACAATATATACTTTATCCACTCACAAATATTAATAATTTGATACAAAATATATATATTTTTATTATTACGAATATAATTTTCTATACCTAACATAAAAAATGAGTTTGTTCATTTAGTATTTGTACGTGGAACGATTCTCCATAAATATTATTAAAAAAATAATATATATACACAATATATACTTTATCCACTCACAAAAATTAATAATTTGATACAAAATACATATATTTTTATATTACGAATATAATTTTCTATACCTAACATAAAAAATAAATATTTATGCAAAAAAAAACAAAATGAACAAATCCATTATTATTATTTATGAAATAATACTAAAACTTCCAAGATCTTATGTAACCAAAACACAAATATAAGTAATTTGAATTTGATTTAAATGGTTACTTCATTCATGAACTCAAGATCATTGTCCATGGCCTTCAAGCTGTCCGGTCGGCGACAAGCAAACTTCTGACACTCCATCAAACAACCGGTTACGACATACAACTTTCAATAAATCAAACTCTTGTAGATAAAATGGTGAAATATCTCTGTCTCGAGATTATGACTCAGGTTAGACCCTCAAAACTTGTGTATATATGAGGTAAATCCAAAGTTACAGGACCAGAGATAGAGACCACACAAATCCTATCCATTGCAATCCAGATCATTCAGAAAAAAATTGTTTCCTATATTAGAATTGTCGATAAGGCTAAAAGAGTGAGAATAATTCATTTCTATAGAACAAAGATATTCTTCATATATATATATATCACTAACAAATCATATTCGCGATAAAATAAAAATAGTCACCGGATAATATATATCATGGACATGACTCACAAGAAGGTAAGTCATGTCCTGACTTGGTAGTATAGGGATGAACTTATGATTGTAAGGTTGAGGGTTCAAACTATCTGACACTTACAAATCTTGTCGGTCACACATGGTTCGTTCAGCTAATGTGACTTACTTTGCAGGCTATTAAGTTTAGACTGAAATTTAACTTTGTTACTCTTTATAAAATATTTGCTTTTATTTTTATTTTCATATTTTGACTATATTAATTTTGTTGCCCATGAATTTGTTTATTGCATATATTGTTACATATATATTTAAGGATATATATATTGTTCATAAAATTTTGAACAAGAAATTTGATCTCATCAATTTAATTTTCAAAATTATCAAAATTCAATTTTTTAATGTGATTGAATTTGTTTAGTACTAAATGTAGATTTGAAATTGGATTGATTGATTTAAATTCTCAAAATAAGGTGTTTATAAAGAAATTCGGATTCGATTATTGTATATACAATATACTATAAATGAATGGGAATATTATTACTATCGGTAAAATCAATACTTCTAAAAAGAAAAAGGGGAATATTTTATGGTAAAAAATTCATTCATTTAAGTTATTTCTGAAAAAAAAAAAAATCTTCTTGAATTTCATCCATTGACCATCAACTATTATATTTTATTTTATTTTAATCTTTCGCTGTATCCCGAACTCACTCGATCATTTTATTTCTTTTAACATATCATAACGAAAATTTTAGAGTTAATAATATATTTAAATTTTTTATTTATATGATATCAGTAAATTTTAAAAAATATATTTCGTCATAATATCTACAATAAGTTAAATAAATATGTATCGATTAAATAAATAAAGGCTAAATAATACTATTGGTTTAAATAGTTATTGATAAATTATATAGAAATATATGCAGCAATCAAGATATTGTGTTTCATTATATATGTCATATAATTTTAAATAGTAACGAAAAAAGATTAATTAAATTTTTTGTAACAAATTACGATATTGAGGACACTTTGTTTAATTTTGTTATTATTCTAAATAGTTGTGAGCAATATTCTATGAGAAAAAAATAAATAAAATTGTAAATGTTCATGTTACTAATAGCATGACTTTAAAGAGTCACAAAAATTATATTATAATCATATTTATAACAATTTAAATTATTCCATACATTTTTTTTTATTTGCACCACAACTTAAATTAATCACGGAAAATTTTCATAACAATATCTATAACAAATGAAATTAACCGGCATTTAATTGAAACATAAAGTACGAAATTGAAATATTATGAATATATTGGTTACTCATGTCATTACTTTAAAGGTAAATTATATAACACTATTTTGTGTTTTAGTAAAAATGGAAATCGTGAAACCCTCTTGTGTTAATTTAAAGTTTGCATGAAACACTATATTCGTTCAAAACTAATATTTGATTGTAAATATGAATCCAATAATGCAAATTTTATACAAATAAAAGAGATAAAATATTTTAAATAATTTTTTTGGAAAAAAAATAAAATAATTGATTAAACTTTATTTTATAGTTTTTGAAGACAAATTATTATCTAATTTTTACAAAAACTATAAAAATAAATAAATAATTTCGGTATATTGTGGCCATCCACCCCTAAACAAATCCACTTATAACTACACAGTTATCTCAAATATGTGAGAATATTACAATTAATTAATCATCAATACAATAATTGGAGGATACTATAGACAGAATATACAAAATTCTGATGTGTAGCCAACAACAATCAATAAAAACAAATCTGAAGGCAGCAACAATCACTTTCAAATCTTCCAATGCATGATCATGTAGTAGTCACTAGTCACCACTTCTTAATTTATATATATATATATATATAGATAGAGTGGCGGATCTAGAATTTTGAATTTGGTGGTCGATAAATTAATATAATTAAATTAAAATATAAATAAATAAATATATCAACAAAAATTTACATTAGAAAAATACGAAATTTGAAATTAACAATAATTTATACATCAAAATAGTTATAAATATTCACGACGAGATCTTATATTTTGGTATCGGCCGAAAATAGCATTTATATTAACTTTCGTAAACACATCTCTTTCTAGAAAAGTAACAAAACAATCGTTTAATAATTACTCTTCCATACTATTCCGTAATTTTTTTTTGATTGATAGTTATAGTTGAAAATAATTTTTCCACGTTTACAGTTGCTATTTTTTCTTGTCTTAACAAGTTCCATCGAACATTCATTTGAAATTTTCAAATCTCAAAATATTTCCACATTAAACATCAATAATGAAATTACCTAATAACGATTCGAAAATCATCAATTTTGCTTCTGACAATTCTGTAGAATATAATTATGCAAGTAGTTGTAATATCTTTTTATTAAAAGAAGAAAGTCGATTGGAGGGAAAAAAATAAGACATCAATAAGTTTTTTGATGAGTCTTTTCGAATACCGAAACTAATTCATGAAATAAAAATAGAATTAATACTTAAGAAGGATATATTTGTAATTTAGTGATAATTATTATTATTTTTAATTTTTTTTGGTGGGTCAATTGACCCACCTTGCCTACTACTGCATCCGCCTCTGTATATATATATTTATAATTCAACACATGTTCTGTTATAATTCAACATATGTACTATTTGTAAATATATGCTGATTATGTGTATAACATATGCTGATCCGGTCAAATCAACATCATGACTTGGTCGGATCAGCACATGATCTGCCATACAATAAATTTTTGTATCAATGGTCGACTAAAATGATGTTTATATATTGTTTTTACGTTATATTCCATCCGTCCCACTTATTGTATCAATTTTTCTATTTTCGTCTGTCTCACTTATTCTGTCAATTTTCTTTTTTGAAAAAGTATTATACGCTTTAATCTCATTTTAAAATTTTTATTTTTATTTTTAATAAATTTTACTAATTAGTTATCTTAATCTTAATTTAAAATTATTTTTATTAAATAATTATTTTCACTAATACATTCATAATTATTTACTAATTATATTTCTCCTAAATTCTTGTATCTACAATAAACTGGACACCTTATCGGGACTGAGGGAATATGATTTTAATATATTTAAGGAGCTTAAGTATCCTTATATATAGCTTATTGCATATTAGTTGTTATGCATTTATTATATTTTATTTATATAATTATGCTCAAAAAATAAAATTTTTTATTTTAAATATAAAATATGTAGATGTGTTTATTAATACTTCATATTATTGACTTATTCATGTCATGTTAAATAAGACATTAAGTAAATAAATATCAGTAAAAATTATATTGATGTTAACATCATCAATTAATATAATTTATCATTACATAGTACATAAATAACTTTTATTTATATTCTAAAATCAATCATATATATGGGAAGAACCATCTTCCCCTTCACATTAGTCTAGCCTTTTTCATTTATCAATCATATCTTTCCTTTCAATATCTACTTGAATCCCGATAAGTTTCGTTTCGAATAAATTTATTATTATAAAATATTTTCTTTAAATAAAATTGATAAATTATATCGTAGTCTTAGCGAATAATATTATTTTTATATGGGTAATATAGCATATGTCGATGTTTTCAAAATATATTACACTGTTGATGAATACAACATATAATGTAACAATTCATATTATATACTCATGTAGACTACTATGACTAGACGGCCGCGCTTTTTCAAGCATTGTAGTTTCATACAAATTTTATTGTGAGTTTGCTCATATATAAGAGTTTTCTGTTCGGATTCAAATGTAAAAAATGTTGAAAAATAATCGTGAGCGCGTGCAATATATCTAGTATTGCTGCAATAAGGAGGGATTACATAAAAATAGTAAAATTCGGAGAACATCGTTGTTCCATCGCATGATAAAATGATAACTTACTATTAATTTTATCATTTAATTAATAGTATTTTAGGCGAAATTAATAATATTATACAATAATCAATTCTAGTTAACATTGGATTATCTTATCATAGGATTCATTAAAATAATACATGTATTATAATTATATCTTACAAAGTAAATGCACCTTGAATGTATTAATTAGTACGATTTTTTAAAAATAATTTAAATACTAATATGAATATAACACGAATGAAATATAAAAAAATTATATGCTTGAAAATAATAACATAACATGGAAATCCGCAGTTGTTGCCAAACTAGGCCGTGGACCTGAAGGCGCAAGATTTGAACCCCTGACCTCACACACACAAGTTCACTCTCCACGCCACCAAATCATCATTTACGGGCCATATTGATTAGCTCTGATCAGCATATGGATAACAACATATTCTTTTTTTTTTTTTTTTTAATTTAATCGGAGATAACTGTTGAAATATTATTTCATTTTTCAGGTGTTATTTAAATAAGAGTTTACTAGAATCACTAGTAGACTAAGTCAGAGTTTGTTATTAAATTTGTTGAGAGTCTTTTGGAGTCTGTTAACCATTTGAAAATTTTCTAGACTAAGCCTATATATATAGGCTCCAGTATGCTTTAATAAATACAATTTTGGCAGCAATTTATTCTCATCTTAATATTATCTCCCAATTTTTTTTCAACAATAACAACATATTAAAGCTAACACAACAATGTACGGCTAATCAACACAGTATTGATTAGCCCTGATCAGCATTTGAATGCCGTCATTTTTTTTTTTTGATCGGATAACAGATCCTTTAATACGACTTATGGCTAATCAACAAACTATTGATTAGCTCCAAAAAGCTAACACAACAACGTACGGCTAATCGACACAATATTGATTAGCCCTAACCAGCATCTGAATGCCGCCATTTTAATATCTTAATTACACACAACACGCGCGTTATTTTAATAACAACGAAATAATTAAATGGTTACCGCTCCCATGAGCTCAACATCGTCTTCCATGGCTATCATAGTCTCCGGCGACAAGCAAACTTCCACGTCGACGCTGCCATCTTGAGCCGCCGGAAGAATCGTCACCTTCCCATCAAACTTTTGCCTTCCGCCGGTCATGGAAGCAACCGATTTTCCGCATCCAAAATCGCAGCTACGGATATCAAAGAAGCGCGGTGAACCGGTGATGAGAAATTTCACGGACCCCTTACTCGGGATCACCGGTTTCTCGATCCAATCTTCCACGGACTTGATTATGGCTTCCCTAGTTTGTCGACCAACGAGTTCGTTGATCTTTGCGGCAACAAATTCGAGCCCGTTCTGTAGAATTTCATGCTCGGTAACCTCAATCGCATCGCGATGAACCGCATTGCCAAAATAGCCGTCCGGCAAGGGTATTCTTGATCTTGCGTCGACTAATAGAATAAACGATTGCGGCTCTTTCACATGAGTAATACTCTCCGAGTGTCGCGCGCGCACGACGCCTCGCCATAGATGAGCTGATAGAGCTTGAAATGTCGAGATTTTCATTTTTTCGTCGCAGCCGGATTTCGAGTTGGCCTTGTTTTTTAGCTCGGCTAAACTCTCTTTGCTAAAGTGAAAAACTCTTTCGAGCAAGGGCGGAGGAGGAGTGGCGTTGGCCGTTGGATTTTGATCGAACGGTGGAATACGGATCGGATGATTTATTTCGTCGCCAAAATTGCTCGGGAGCCAACGATCGAAAACCGGGGGCTTTGATATCGTGTCGAAGCCGCGCGCAAGTTCGGACCAGGAGTGGAAGAAGTGCCAGAAAGATATCGCGTCGGCGACGACATGATTAATTGCGCAGCTGACGAAGAAGCCATCGTCGAGCTCGGTCACTTGCACCGCCGCCAACGGCTTCCAAAGCTCCTCGCAGCTCGGAGTTTCTTTCTCCGGGAAGAACGACGCCAACACTTTCCGAGGCATGTACTCTGGCTCGACAAGATTCGCGACCGACACTCCGCGCGCGACAGCGTGAGTGAACTCAGCTCCCGCATCGTTGCAATCGATGAAATACGACTTGGCGCCGTCGTCGACGTGCGTGACGGCGCCGAGACGGCCGGAGAGCGGCGGGAAGAAATCGAGCGTCCGGGCGAGCGAATTCTTGAGGCGATCGATGAACTCTTGATTCGGACGTTCGTCGAACAGAATCCCGGCGCGATTTGATTCGTACAAAAGGTTGATAAGGTCCCATGGAGTTAGCTCCATAGTTTTCGGCACCTCCGGCGGCGGCGGCCGCGGTCGGAGTCGCGCGCCGGTCATCGGAACCAGACAGGATTGGACAACGTTGATTGTCGCCATTGGCAATAATTTTCAGAAGTACTGCATTGAATTGATCGTTCGACTTGGCTGAATATATACTATACGACAATCTGCGAATTGCATTTCGATTATTGTTTGTGGGTGGAGCTAAAAACAAATGGAGCTTTATGTTTTAGTATCTCTAGTTCGATTGATTTTATTTTTTTTAATTATTTGAATAACTTGAAGCTAATATTTTATGATAATAATTTTATTTATTTATTTATTTATTTTTTGTTATAGAACTAATAAAAATAAGTTTGTTTTATTATTTTAGCAAAAATATTTAGGGTAAATATTTTTTTGTCCAGTATATCACATTTTTTATTATTTTAGTAGATTAAATGGACTATGTCGAAAATAGTTTATAAGTAATTTTTTTTTTCACTAAAATAGTCTTTTGGTGTTGGATTCGCCATGTTCGCCACCGTTGCTGACGTAATTGACATGTCATTGTCACGTAGATGCTACGTCAGCGACGAATGAAAATTTTTTATTTTATAAAATATCTTAGTAAACTGTTTTTTTAATGTCATATATTTGACCTCCTTTATTATTTAAAGACTTTAAATGAAGCATGTTTGAAAATAGTCTCACACCTAAATTTTTTTCTCTAAACTGGTCATCCAACATGTCACTAATGCCAATAAATGTTAGACGCATGAGCACCACGTCAACAGTGGCGGATAGCGTGGTGAATTCGGCACCAGAGTACCATTTTAGTGATTTTTTATTTATTTATTTATAAGATTATTTTCATACATTATCTATTTAAAATTTTAAAATAATAAAAGGAATCAAATTACCCAAAAATAAGCCTTTTGTTTTAATATCTCTAGTTTGTTTCATTACTTTTTTACTACTATTTCTATTATTTTTTATTATTATTATACAGGATAAAAAAGCACATAGTGTAATATTAAAATTCGAAGCAAAAAGTAAATGAGTCTATTTTTTTACTACAAAAGAGTATATTTTAACGGAAAATTACTAATAATGGCAGTGTATTTTTAAGGGTGTTTGCCTGCTCTTATTTTTTGATGAAAATTATGACAAATTTTTTAATGTTTTTATTTCTATTATTTTTTAAAAGAAATAATTCAGACATGAATTGTTTTGTGTAGAAAACCAGAATTTTTGAATAGTAAAAAAAAATGGAGAAAATTTCATAAAAGATAGAATATATATATATAAGAAAGTAAGTAAAAATTGAACAAACAAAAATAGTACGTTCTTCACGTGTTTTTGTTGTATGGTTCAAACTTGATAAAAAATCAATCAATTTTAGATTCATTCAAAATAAAATTAATTAATTTTGGTCTTATTGTTAGCTTCCCAATGAAAATTGCCGACATTTAATATGGATCGAACACGATCGTATTTGATGGAATTCGATTGTACGCAAAAAAAAATAAATAATAATAATAATTAAACTTTATAAGTAACCAACATAGCCACATTGGATTTCACACGACCGTGTTCAAATCGTATTCAAATATGAATGCGACAACATGGTCATGTTGAACATGCACTACCATAAAAATGTCAATTTATCTCGAAATTTTGTCTCGGTAAAAAGTTTCGAGATAATTCTGTGTCACGGAATCATACGTTGCAGCCCTGTTTAAATACAGCGTTTTTGGAGCGAATAAGTATCAATTAGTTGTACTACTTGTTAAATGCATACTATAAAAAAAAAAAAAAAAAAAAAATCTCAATCAAATATATATTTACTTAAAACTAAAATAACTTTCATAATTAGATAAAATATATATAACAAAGTCACTTAATAATATTCTAAAAATTCATTGCCATTTTATAAAAAAATAATCATTAACATATTATTTCAAAATTCATAATAAATATTCAAAAATAATTTTAATCCATAAATTATAAATTTAAAATTAATATATATATTTACACATATGTAAGTATGATTTTAAAAAACTATTATATTTGTAAAAATTATGCAATTTGATTTTGATTTTTTTATTTTTTAACCATAATTTTTGTCAAACTACCAAAATTTGATAATTAAACTTTAAATGGTTTGTTCTTCCAACAATACTGTGTGTGTATATATATTGAAGTCAATATTATTTATTCGTATATTTTTTTTAATATATTTATTATATTAGTCTGACTTTATATGTATATTTTATCTATTGTTATATAATTAAACTTTATTTTTATTTATATATATGATTAAACTTTAAAATATAAAAAAAATATATTTTACATATATCATATGTATAAGTGTTTATCAATATTTTCTATTATTAATTTCTTTATGATATGCTAAATTTTAATAAAAATAACGCATCAACTGAATGTCAATATAAATTATATTGATGTTAAATCATTCCATAATACAAACTAATAATGTTGTGTATAATATAAATAATTCTATTTGTATATCAATATCAATCATCATATCATAAATAAATCCAAACTATAAGAAAATATCATTTTTGTAACGAAGTTTTTTCGTTCTTAAATCTATTTTTTCCGTTATTAATGATATTAGAGATGAAATTAGGAATAGAATTCTGTTAGCTATGTTAACTTTAGGAACAAAATTTCGTTACAAATATACTATTTAAATAATTGTATGATAAATATTAAAAATTATTTTATAATCTTAATTTTATATATAGTGATAAATATTACCCAAATCAAATCTTCACTACAAAAAAATAATATATTTGTAACCGAATTCCGTCCCTAAAGTTCACGTAGCTAACGTAATTCCATTACTAATTATGTCTCTAATGTCATTAGTAACGGAAAAAGTAAATTTAAAGACAAAAAAATTTTGTTACAAAAATTATTTTTTCTTGTAGTGCTTTCCAATCCAATTATATTCCAAAGGAACGCACGCGCGATCATACACAGCCGTGAGGCTTTGAGTTTTTAGAGAGTTACACGGCCATGTACTATCACACACGACTTAACTGTGACAACATGTCCATATTTTTGCTGCTACTAAAAAGTGCGCATTGAGTAAACTTTCATCCGAACTTAATACCCTGCAAATCAGACTCGACGGCCCCATGTTTTATTGTACATGACTGTGTTTTTTCAAATTCAGCTACAACATTTATTTGTTGATGTTTTAACGATAAGACTAAAATTGATTGATAATGTTTATAATGATACTAAAATTTATGTGTGTTTTTTTTTTTTTTTTTTTCATATTGGAATCAAAATTGATACATTTTGGTTATATTAGGACTACTATTCATTTTTTTCCCCTTAAATATTATTTTTTGAACACTACAAAAAAATAATATATTTGTAACCGAATTCCGTCCCTAAAGTTCACGTAGCTAACGTAATTCCATTACTAATTATGTCTCTAATGTCATTAGTAACGGAAAAAGTAAATTTAAAGACAAAAAAATTTTGTTACAAAAATTATTTTTTCTTGTAGTGGAATATTTTGAATACAAAACAATAATGAACTATTTATATCTTAAAAGATTATATACATGACATAGTATAATTTGAAAATTTTTGCACATTGAGTAAACAAAATTGGTTATATTCTTACCTCTATATGTATATATATATATATATATATATATATATAAAACTAAAAATACTAAACTCTATGGAGTTTCTTTGTATATAATCTTATGATTCTGTATAAAACTATATATTTTGCATACAAAATATTAAATCCAACGCCTATTTAATTCAAAAATTTTAATATAATTAAATACAAAAATAAATATAAAAAAAAGCCAAAATAATTACAGTATCTAAATTTATATTTTATAATGTGATGGCAAAATATAAAATAAATAATAAAATTGTCCATCGCACAAGCTTAAAACTAGTTATATATATATATATATATATGTTTGGTCTAAAATACTTTTTATTTTTATTATATACTACTATATATAGTATTGAGTTTAATACAATAAATATTAGTTGAATCAATAGTTTATATACAAAATTGCACTAAAATCAATGATTTTATAATGTGATTATATATGTTTATTGTAAATAAAATAAGTACAAAAATAATAATTATTTTGATATTTTGTTACCCAATACGTCGATGTTGAATTCAAGTAGTTGGAACATGTATAATATAGTTATGTTTGAACACTCTCAAGATATTTTGTTATACAATAGACTAGAGCCGGCGATGGGTCGATTCATGCCGGGTTTGTGTCGGGTTAAATACTTTAAACGGGTTAAATTATTCAACCCTAAACCGATTTGTTTATCATCGTGTCGAGTTCGTGTTGACCCGTTTATTATCGTGTCGGGTTCGAGTTGACTCGTGTTGACCTGTATACATAATTAAGCCGAATTTCTTTGATTCAAATTAAATAATTTTTTTTGTTATGTTGTCGTATTATGTTAATTTTTATTGGTTTGAGCGTAAATTAGGTTAAATTATTTAAAATTGAACTTAGTTTACATTAATTTATGAGAAAATTATTAAATTATGATTATTTTACATATATAATAAATATATTAATCAATATTAATATATTATAATCGAGTTGTTGTGTCGGGTTCGAGTTGAGAGCCTCAACCCTAACCCGATCCGTTTACTATCATGTCGGGTTCGTGTCAACCCGTATACATAATTAGGTTGAAATCTTTGACCCAAACCTAATTATTTCGTATCGAATTGTCGTGTTTGGTGAATTTTTGCCAACTCTACGATAGACCCACATTGAATTAAAATAGTTAAAAAATATGTACATTATAACCATGATCCAAAATGGTTGTACTTTTTTTTTTATTATTATTTTTTATCAAAAAAAAAAAAAAAAAAACCTATGTCAATGTTAAACATGTTGCAACAATATTTGAACACAGTCGTACTGACAGATGACTGTAAAATTTAATCTTTTAAGTAAATCAATGCGGATGCATTTCATCCATGTTTTCCATGTCAATAATTTCGGTTGGAAAGTTACTGGTGACACTAAAATTTAATTTTATTTTGAATGAGATTAATATTAATTGAAAATTTTTAATGAGATCAAAATTAATTAATACTCATTCGGTCGAAGATAATTATGCCATTTTGCTTAGATACACAAACTAAGAAATAATAATATTTTAATATAAAAATAAGTTTATGTGAAAAGTAAATTGAGATTATTACAGATAATTTATTAAAGAGTAGATAAAAAGTAATGTGATAAAATAAAAAAGGTAGTGACAAATTGTTATTATTTACTAAAGTAAGAATAATATAATAAAATTATAAGGGAATAAAGTTGTTTACTATAACTTGATTGTTCATAAAAATTAAAATCCGACATAATTATAACGGATGGAGGAAGTATAATTTACCGTAAAAACAAAAATAATTTTTCTCAAAATTTTACTCCCCCCCGTCTCGTCTGTTGTCGTATCCTCTTTAATGTATACACGAGAATTTAAGAGAAGTATAATTAGTAAATAATTAAGAATTTATTAGTGAAAATAATTATCGTATAATAAAAATAATTTTAAATTAAAATTTAGATAACTAATTAGTCTAATTAAAATTAGAAAAAATTATAAATTAAAATTTTTAAAATGAGATTAAAATATATAATTCTTTCCTTAAAAAAGGAAAGTAATAGAATAAGTAGGACATACGAAAATGAAAAAAATGAACACAATAAGTGGAACGAAGAGAGTAATATTTTTAAAATTAATTAATAATTGAACCCGATGTTTTATGTAAATAAAAGTAAAGTTTAATATTTCTATGTACAACCATTTGTCCATAATGCCGAAGTGTTTTGAACTAAACCCTTTGTCAAAACCTTGTAGTTCAAGTGGTGAGACATTCTTTTTTTTAAGGTTGAGTCCCAGGTTCAATACATGTGAGTATGTAACCAAAACACTAATATATATCACGCGCCCCGCCGCGCGGTGCCGCGCTCATCCACCCATATGAAATCCGCCTCCCCCTCTCTTTTTCTCCCACCTAAGTTGGACATTGCAGGTGGTCCGGTCCGTACGGGACCAGAGATAGAGACCACACAAATTCTATCCATTGCAATTCAGATTATTTCACTAAAAAAATAGTATATTTGTAACAGAATTTTGTTCCTAAAGTTCACATAGCTAACGTAATTCCATCTCTAATTCCGTCTTTAATATTATTAGTAACGGAAAAAGTGAATTTATGAACGAAAAAACCTCGTTACAAAATTGATAATTTCTTGCAGTGTTCAGAAAAAAAAAAAACTCTTGACTTTATTACATTTGTCGATACATTTCTATAGAACAAAGATGATCTTCATATGTATATATATATATATATCACTACCATAAAATATGCCCAATAAAAATAGTCACGGGATAATATTACGGACACGATTCGCAACATGGTAAGCCACGTGTCATCTAAGGAATGACTTGACGATATCGAGTATTTAAACCACTGACGCCTTCAAATCTTGCTTCCCACAAATAGTTTGTTTAGTCTAAATTACTTTGCAAACTATTATGTTTGGAAGAAAATTTAGCCTAGTTATTCCTTATAAATAATTGCTTTTATTTTTAATTTTCATATTTTTACTATATAAATATTGTTGCCCATGAAATATGTATTGGATATATTGTTACATACTTATTTAACAAAAAATTTGATCTTATCAATTTAATTTTCAAATTTATCAAAATTCTATTTTTTTAATGTGTTTGAATTTGTTTAGTACTACATGTAGGCTTCTTGAATTTTATCCATTAACCATCAACCATTTTTATTTAAAATTGATGGTGTATAGTTCAAGCTGTTGAATCCTTTGGTATACAATTCCCATGGGATGTGTGTGTGGGTGAAAAACAAACCATTTTTTTTTTTTTAAAAAAAATATTTCATTCCGACCAATTTTCTATCTTTCGTTGTAACCCGGACTCACTCGATCATTTTATTTTTTTAATACATCATAAATTTTTTTCAGTGTTATACTAATTTAATCTTTTATTTTTATGATGCCAGTAAATTTTCGCAAATAATATTTTATCATAATATCTACAATAAATTAAATTAATATGCATTAATTAAATAAATAAAAGCTAAATAGTTTATACTATGACTTTAAATAGTTATGGAGAAACTTTATGAAAATATATGTAACAATCAAGATATTGTGTTTCATTATATATGTCATATATAATATTAAATAGTAACGAAAAAGATTTAGCTAAAATTTTTGTAACGGATATTGAGGACGCTTTGGTTGTTTTTGTTGTTATTTTATCAAAAAACAAAATAAACTTATTTTTATATGACAGACAAATAAAGAATGCTAGCGTTTTTTACTTTAATAACAGAGGAAGTATCAAAATAACATAAAAAAAAAAAGTAGACATTTGTTTGGACGGCTGTTACTGTATTGACGGCACACAAAATATATATCAGCAACACCTCATGTATAAAAAAAATATAAAATCTCTTTCCGTAACATGAATACATTACGATAGTGTCACCTGTTCTTGGCGTAATATTTTCAAAAATAAAATAACTTTTTTTTTTTTTAAATTAGGTGACATCCTAATATTTCAGAGATACGACGAAACATGAGGAGATTAAATTGTGTTAGGAGGCTAGAGGAGAGAGAGAGGAAGAGAATTGCTTTTGGTTTGTGGTGTTTGAATAATGGAGTATTGTTGAATTTGATGATAAAAAAATTTGCTACCAAGCGAGTTTGTCGAACGAGTTACTTATCCACCCAATCCTAGTTAATCGAATTCAAGAAAGTTTGCGAGTCTAATCGACATCATTGTTAAAATATATTTAGAAAATATATATTATATTTATAATAGTTATCTTATTTAAGAAATTTGTAAGTTTCTTATATCATTTAGATGATTTCTATGTCATTATAAATACGAGAGAATTCTTATAATTGAAATAGAGAATTTCAATTTTATATTTTAACAATTATCAAATTCGTTGCCTAGCTACACATATGGTGGTCAAGGTACTAGTCATGTTTTTATCAAATTCTAGTGATTTATTTGAAGACCAAAGCGAGCGAGTTCGTGCATCAATTCTATGGCGAGCTAGGTTGCTTATTCGTCTAGTCATTGATTACGTCTATTTATATTGTTTTTCGCCATTAGCCCATCCTTCAGAAAGCAAGCATGTTTCTGTTTGAGCTCGAGTCTTTTATTTGTGTTCTAAATTTTAAACAGAATTTTGATGTCACGATGTTTTTAAAGAAAAATTATGTATTTTTTTTATTATAAATCATATGAAATAGTAGAAGCATTGGTTTAAAGTGCAAAACTAACAAGTTTTGCTTATGATTTTATTCAGATTGATTCAACATTCAGTGTCGAAATCTTTGTTAAAGTAGAGTGTGTTCTTTTATAGAACTTGCATTTTAAATTACCATTGTTTGATTTAATGTTCTAATCATTGTATATTTATTTATTTTTTAAATTTTTTAAATTTTTTGTTTTCAAGTGAATAAACAGAAAGGGCAATAATTGATGACAACGTGAATGGATTGGAATAGATTTATCGAAATTTATAAACAAGCTTGGAGGGTGCGTGATTGATAATGAATAATTAATTTACTCATTCCACGATAAATCGACAAGTGTAAATCCAAATGGAAAACACAGATCTTTTAGGATTTGGTACCATGTATATTTTGGAACACAATACACGCTGTATGAAGAAAATGAAAGCACATTATTACTATTTTCGTCGAGGGCGACCAAATTAGGAAATACTAACAATCAAGAAGAAGAAAATTACAACAATTACTCTTTGACTACGACAACTTCCAAATGTTGTACTACACTTTGCTTGTGTTTATCTCTTAGTTTGAAGTTATGGATCCTCCATTTCAAGCCTCAATTAAGTCATGATTAAACGACATAAATTTGTGATAGATCTGTCAAAACGGGTTAGTAGGACGAATTGATCCACAATCCACCTTAACCCGCAAATAAGCGTATTGTGTGCGGGTCCATCCGCGGCGAAGCGGATCAAAATTTCATCAGCCTAATCCAACCCACTGGCGGGTGGCGAGCTAAGCAGGCTAGCCCACGGACTTTTTAAAAATATTAAAAGAATATTAATATTATAAATATTTTCGTAATTAATATTTAAAAATAGTTAAAAATAGTTTTATTGTAGAATTTAAATAATAAATATTTTAAAATAAATAACAAATATAAAAATTCTCAATTCTAAATATTATTAATGGGTGTATTTAAAAAATTAATAATAAAAAATACATCATTTTAAAAATAAATAATAATTAATTTTATGAATTTTTAAAATTATAAAATAATAAAATGGAAGACGAACAAAACAAATGATGAAAAATCGAAACAAATAACAATGTCATGAATAACATAGTTAGAGAAGAGAAACAACCGTGTAGACAATATTGATAATTCATTTAAGTTAATGATAATATAAATTTTATTTTATTCGTCTTAACTTATTTATAATGGTATGTTTGTAATTTATAAAAAATTAAAATATATTCTTATACTAATATTTGATTAGTCTTATTATAATTTTTTAATATGACAGTAAAAAAGATAAAAAAATATATTTAGTTAGACGAGTGAGTATTAATTATTATATTTACTTGACCTGCGGGCTAATCCACCCTCAACCTGCGGCTAATGCGGGTTGGCCCATTTAGGCCCGCATTTCAACGGGCTTAAAAAATCACAACCGAACCTTCCTTAACAGTAAGACGGGGCGGGCCAACTCGGGCTCAACCCATTTTGATGTCTCTAATTTGTAAGCTTATGAATCTTCTATTTTAAGCCACCATTAAACCATGATTAAGCCACATAAATTGGTTATTATTTTTTTTCTGATCGGACACATAAATTGGTTATTAACTATCAGTGGATTGGATGCTGAATTGAATCATGTTGAAATATGCTGAATACCTTCAAATATCATTATACTTTAATTATATTAATTATATAATTTAATGGTATAAATTAAGGTATTATATTTAAAGCATTCGGCATGATTCAGTACAATCCAATTCAATATCTGATTCATCCTCTATTATTATTATTATTATTATTATTATTATTATTATTATTTCTTTCTTGACAAATAATGATTATGTTGAAAAAGAATTACTCAATAGAGATTCTTCCATGGGCTAATACTTATAATTTTACCTATGTCCCTAATCGCAGTCAACTTTAGTAGGAGTTGGGTGAGCAATTGCTCGAGCTCTTAATTAAAAGAAGACTCGTACTTTTAAAATATTATCCTATTATTATTATTATTATTATTACTAAATTTTAAAATTTTAAATTAAATTATAAATTATAGTTTATAGTTTTTTGTTTTCTGAATTATCTAATTCAATTTTAATTATATATATTTTTTCTATATTTTCTTTCTAACACCTCATTTTTCCAAATCTAATTTTCGCCTAAATCTATCTCGTTCACATTTTACCATGCCGCGCCCACCCACCTAGATCAAACCTGCCATTTTTTCTCTTTCTCCCTCCCTCAGCCTTCTCATTTTTTAAACCTTCGAACACCACCATGAAACGCTGCCGATACACCTCACATCTTCTCCTGAATCGACACCGCCGGATCACCGTCATCAACCTCTTATCCAGCTCACACCAACGTTAGTGATATTGTTTTGAAAATAGATTTAACAGTGTATTTATAAGGTCTAAAATATGTCTTTTGCTCAGGGTCTCGAAAAAGTTCGCCAATCCCTAATCTTGCAACCTTGGTGTAATAGTAGTTATGATAAATAACGCAATAATAGAAACAAAAGCAATATGGGATACAAAAATTACAATTTTTAGGAAGGTGTAAGATATAAATTATTAGCACAAAATTTGTAAGACAAGAGCTATAATTTGGATATATGTAAAGATATATTGTGAAATTTTCTCTAAATTGATTATTAAATGTGATATATAATTTTCTATTATTTAAAATGACTATTGGGATTTATTCAACATGAACAAATAAACACAATTGCAAGTACTAATATCCCCATGGGATCCTCTATCCCAGAACTAAACCTTATTCCTCTATCCGCACACATATAATGTGTATACATACACATGTATATATATAATATATATACATGTATATATGCATATATACTATGTATGTGAGGATAGGGGATAGGGAGTATTAATGGGACAGAAGATACGATCCGACTAATATCATTACTATCATTCAAATGGTTATAGCTTCCTTGAACTCAACATCATCCTCCAAGGCCTTCATCGCCGCCGGCGACAAGCAAACTTCGACGTCGATGCCTCCGCGCTGAGCTGCCGGATAAACTGTCACCTTCCCGTCGTGCTTTTCCTTTCCGCCGGTCCTGCAGGCAACCGGTTTCCCGAATCCAAAATCGCAGCCATAGACCTCAAAGCGCGGTGAACCAACAACAATAAATTTCGACGTCCCCTTTCTGACTACACGGGTTTCTCGACCCAATCTTCCATGGCCTTGATCACGACTTCCCCCGTCTGTCGAGTAACCAATTCGTTGATCTTCCTGGCGACGAATTCTAACCCGTTGTTTAGAAGTTCATGCTCGGTAAGCACGGTCCAAGGGACATGAATCATGTTACCAAAATAGCCATTCGGCAACGGCAATTTTGGTCGTGCATCGACCAATAGAATAAACGGTTGCGGCTCTTTTGAAGTAGTAATACTTCCCGAATGTCGCGAGCATGTTACGCCTCACCATAAATGAGCTGATAGAGCTTGAAATGTGGAGAATTTCGCGCCGCATCCGGATTCCGAGCCGGCCTTGATTTTCAGCTTGTCTAAACTTTCTTTGCTGAAGTGGAAAACTCTTTTGAGCATGGGCGGACGAGGAGCTTCCGTGGCCGTTGGATTTCGATCAATCCGTGGAACACGGATCCGACTATTTTTATCAAGAACCTTGCTCGGGGACCAACGATCAAAAAAAGGGGCTTTCGATATTGTGTCCAAGCCGCGGGCTATTTCGGACCAGGAGTTGAAGAAGTGCCAAAAGGACCCTCCGTCAGCAACGACATGATTAATGGCACAGCTGACGAAGAATCCGTCGTCGAGCTCGGTCACTTGCGCCACCAACAAAGGCTTCAAAAGCTCTTCGCAGTTAAGTGTTTCTTTTTTCGGGAAGAACGACGACACTATCGGAGGCACATATTTGGGCTCGACAACATCTGACACAGACACTCCACGTGCAACGGCATGTATGAATTCAGCTCCGGCATCGTTGCAATCAATGAAGTAAGACTCGGTGCCCTCGTTGCCGTCATGCATAAGGACGCAAAGGCGACCTGAGAGAGGCGGAAAAAAAATCGAGTGTCCCGGAGAGTGAATTCTTGAGACTATCGATGAATTCGCCGCCGGGTAAGCCGTTGAACAGAATCCCTTCCCTGACCGGGTCGCGCCGAAGTTGGACAAGATCCCATCCGTTTAGCTCCACCGTTATTGGGATAGCCGGCTGTCGGAGATCCGCGCCAGCCATCCCGACAAGACAAGATGATATCATGTCAACTGAACTCGCCATTTGAAATTAAAATTAGGTATAGATCTACCAGGAGTCGATCCTTTGCAAGTAAAGTTTATACAAAATGACATATATACTCAGTAATGTGTGCTATTTATATATATATATATATACACACATACATATATGAATAAAACTGCGTAAATATTTTAAGTTATGTTACAAAGGTAGCATTGAATGAATATTAAAGATGTAATCTTTGTATTTATATATAGTCCTACCTCCTAGTTCCGTCCGGCTCCAAAGGGTCTCATTTACTTTTTGCGTGTTGATATTTGAATATTAATTATTATATCAAAACGTAGTACAAATTAAGAAAAAATTATAAAATTACTTTCATTAGTGTCTTATAACACTAGTAGAAGAACATTTGTAAAAAAAATTATACAAATATAAAAATATTTTTAATATTAAGTACAATGATGCAAAAGATAAATGTGTAATAAATATAGCCCAGACCAGGTGTTAATTGATGCAATCAATCGACATATCACATATATAAAGACATACAATATATATATATTTGTATAACACAACATAGACTGTATTATAAAATATCATATATTAATTATAATATTACATATGTTGTATCATAAATATGTAATGATAATATATAATATATGTTGAATGTCTTTATATGATATGTTAACCCAATCAAATCAGCATATCGGGTCACCACCGGATCCGTAGCCAATAAATATTTATCAATGCTATGCATATTATTTGTTATTTTGTTGTTACTTTAAATACCTATGAATGGTAATAAAAAAATTGTGGTTATTTTCGTTACATATGATATGACTTTAAAAAGCCACTGACAATTAATAATTAAAATGTTGCAAATATTTTTGTTATTTATGCCGCAACTTAAATTAGTCACGAAAAAATTTCGTGACAATATTTGTGACAAAATATTAAAAAAATACATATAATAGAAATATATTGGATATTTTTCATTACATAAACCGTTATTTCAAATAGTCACCGAAAGTTATTTGTAATTTTTTTGCAAATATTACCTACGGAATAGTCAAAATAAAAAGTTGTGACATAAATGTGCCACGAATTGTTCTTCATAACTTTTAATTATTACAAATTAAAATCTGCGATAAATTTACTCAACTATTCAACTTCTTTTTTGTAGTAGTGAGAACCAATGAATAAACATAAAGGGAAATCTAAAGATGATGACTTGAATGGATTGGAATAGATTTATCCAAACAAATAAACAAGCTTGGAGGGGGAAGTGATTGAGGATGAAATTGATTTAATGAATTAATGAATTTACTCTTTTGTTCCATGATTGACATGTGTAAATCCAAATAGAAAAGGCTAAATTATACAAAATTCACTCGTGGTTTCACAAAATTATGCAAAATCCCTTTGTACTTTCAGAATTGCTTCAAACTTTCTCGTGGTTTCATAAACTTTGAGTCTAACCCTTCGGTCGTCCTTATTTAACGGTGTTTGACATGCACGACGCTTCAAACTGCGAATGAATTTCAGAATACTAATTTCTAAACTTCTAAACTTATAAATATATTCATTTCTCTAGTAGTTAGCCTAAAAAAACATTAAAAAAAAGTTAAAACTAGAGAAAAATAAATATTTATGAGTATATTTATTGTTTATTAAAGTTAAATAATAAATATAACGAGTATATTTGTAATTTTAAAGGTTTAGAAATGTAGATTCTAAAACTTATTTGCATTGTGGATGTGTGCAGGTCAAAGACTGTTAAATAAAGACGGCCGAAGAGGTTAGATGCGATTTTTAAAATATGAAAGATTTAACGCAATTTCGTAAAACTACATATAAATTTTGTATGCAATTTAGCCAATAAAAAATACAAATCTTTCAGGTTTTTATAGAAGATTCTGCTAAGGGCCCATACCAAGATTTTACAGATGGTCTGTCGAGTGGCGAAACCAAAATTTTAATTAAGGGTGGGCTTGTTTCTTGAATAACATTGTTACTCATCAAATAAAAAAGCCCAAAACTCGGGCAAGTCGAAGAGCCCGTAGGCTCAACGGATCAGGTGGAAGGAGAGCAGATTGAGTAAAAGCACATAAATGGAGAAGGACCATAATTTCAAACGTGTGATGACTTATGAAAGTGCGTAAAAGTGCGAGAGTTAGAAAACTCGGGTGGTAAAAATTTGTGTGATAACTTATGAAAGTGCGTAAAAGTGCGAGAGTTAGAGAACTTGGGTTGTAAAAATTTGGAGGCTTGGAATTATAGCTAGCAAGAATAAATACAAAAACTGCATCGAGTAAGGCACGAAAAATAAGTACTTGGGTTTTAAAATTAGGCCCAAATAATTATAGGGCTTGACCAGCATGGCACGATTGAAAATCCGGGACATACATGGGCCTGTGCGAACCAGGCCCGACAAGATTTATAGAATAATCAAAATTAAGTCCGAACAGTTATTTATAGGATCGAGCCAGCCCGACACAGTTGAATATCTGGCCAGGTCATACCTAATTAAGCCTCTGCTAACCAGGCCCGGCACGATTTATAGAATAAGTTTTTTATTTAAATATTTTTAAATATATAAGTAAATCAAAAAATAATTATATAGTTAATGTAAAATTTTAGATCGGAAGAAAAAAAATTGAGTCGATTCGTAATTGTCATCTCTACCTGAAATCAGAAGAGCATCACCTATCTTTTATGACGTGAGAATACGCAACTTTTATTTTTCGAAGATTTGAACTCATAATCACATAGTCACGAGTCCACCTCACACCACTCGGCAATCCCTCACGGAACTACTTTTATTGCTTTCTTATTTTTTCTTCTTCTTGTTATGTTTTTGCATCATTTCAGCTCAACTAATTAAATTCCATTGTTTTGTATTTTGCTATTTGCAATTTCTAGTTCAGCCCTTTTTATTTTGTATCGACACCGACCGACCAACCGAGTAGGCCTGATTTTTTTTATGACAACAAAATGAATAATACTTCTAAGAATAATACATTCAAAAGCTAGCCAATCCCAATTGAGAAGAAATTATTGTTGGTTTTTTTTTTTTTTTTTAGATTATTATTATAATGGGATGAACTTTTATTATTGAACAAGATGATGGTGAGAATTGGATTAGTTTACAAAGTTTGAGGCATATATATAGATTAAAATAAACTCGTAATCAAAGTCTCATAATCTTGTTATTAAATTTTGAATTTGAATTTTGAATTCGAAATTTCAAATTCAAAAATTCAAATCTAATAATTTATTTTACAGTTATTCAACATGGTCAACAATTATGATGCACACCTACTCTACACTGCCTTATATAAAGTAAGCATATATATATATATATATATATATGTAAATACATAGGATAGCAACCCTAGCCTACAACTTTATGTTCATTAGTTTGCCACGTGATGATATGTTGTTTTGGCATTCTCCAGCCAACAGCAAGTGAAAAATACTCTCTACACCCTTAAGTTGTCTCGATTACTTTTATTATAATAAAAATGATACATTGAATTAAGATAGGGAGAGAATTTAACATTTATTTAATAATTTATTTATTTTATAGCTTGGAAATTTGCGACCGCTATTAAATATATATGCTTTGCGTAAATCTCCGGCTAGACCTAATAGCTTCAAACGAGTTCAGTTACCCTATCCCAATGTATTGTGCTTACTAATCACCATCCGCCATGTGTATGTTTAAAATTAAAAAATTATGAAAAATTAATAAAATACAAAATTTAAATACACGTGGTGGATGGTGATTGATCGGTATTGGAGGAGCACAATACATTGAGGGTAGGTAAATGAACCCCTCCAGGCAACTGGTTTTCCATATCCAAAATCGCACCTATAGACCTCAAAGCGCGGCGAACCAACAGCGATAAATTTCGTCGTCCCCTTTCTAAGTATCGCGGGTTTCTCGACCCAAACTTCTATGGTATTGAACACGGCTTCCCTTGTCTGTCGAGTAACCAATTCTTTGATCTTCCCGGCAACAAATTCTAACCCGTTGTGTAGAAGTTCATGCTCGGTAAGCACCATCCAAGTGGCATGAATCACGTTACCAAAATAGCCATTCGGCAATGGCAATTTTGGCCTTGCATCAGCCAATAGAATAAACGGTTGCGGCTCTTTTGAAGTAGTAAATGTTGAAGACTCCTGTTTGCGAATAAATATTAATTACTGTGTTTCTCTAACAATTCAAACTTTTAGATGAGACGGTCATTCTGCATCCGACATGGTACCACCATATGTGTTGGGGATTCCTGTTTGCATATGCGCCACCTCAACATTTTTTAAAATGAAAAAAATAAAAAATTGGAGATATATCCCATTTTAATTAGGACACATGGTATATGCATATTATATATACATATATATAAAAATTATTTTGTTAATTTATATTAAATATATTATTATATTTTAATTTTTAATACTTTTATAATTCATAAAAATATTTATTTTATAAAATAACACCAATATTGAATATATTTTATTAATTTAAATTTATAATATATACATATAAATATTAATTAAATTTATTTAAAAAATTAACAATAACAAAATAACTTCATAATAAAATTAAAAATAAATTAAAATTAAACTTAATTAAATAATAAATTATATATTTTTTTAATCCACAAATTATTAATAAATCATAAAATTGAAAAAAAAATTTAATTAATTACAAATAAAAATATGACAACAAAAATTAAATTTAAAAAGTTGGAATGAGTATAAAATATTAAAAGAAAAAATCTCCACCGATGTAGCAGAAAGAAAAAATAAGTAAAAAAATAGTGAAGATATCAAGATGATCTCACAAGAACATAACCAAAGATACAATATAGTCAAATCATTGTAAATAAAAGGTGAGACATTTCTCATTTGAGGGCCAAATCTTATGTTCGATTTCAAGTCGTGAGTGTGTGCTTGAGTTTGAGGAAATTTCCGATGTGTATGATACAAAAAAAAAAAAAAAAAAAAAAAAAAAAAAAACAAACAAAAAACACAATACAATACAAACAAAAATATAACATCAACACGGCTCAGGTCAACTGTCACACATGGTTCGTCTAGTATGACTTGCTTGTCGGGCCTAGTTTGCAGGATATTAGGTTCGATCGAAGTTTATCCAATGCGCACTTTCGAGTAGCGGCAGCAGTTTCCCACGTCGTTAAAAAAAAATATATATATAACATCAACGATTGACAAGCAAAATGGTTCAAATCAAATGGTCACGGCTTCCATGAACTCGACGTCATCCTCCAAGGCCTTCATCGCCGCCGGCGACAAGCAAACTTCGACATCGATGCCGCCGGTTTGAGCCGCCGGATAAACCGTCACCCTCCCGTCGAACTTCTGCTTTCCGCCGCTCCTCCAGGCGACCGGTTTTCCGTATCCAAAATCGCAGCTATAGACCTCAAAGCGCGGCGAACCAACAATGACAAATTTCACCGACCCCTTTCTATTGATCACCGGTTTCTCGACCCAATCTTCCACAAACTTGATCACGGCTTCCCTCGTCTGTCGACTAACCAATTCGTTGATCTTCCCGGCGACAAATTCTAGCCCGTTGTGTAGAAGTTCATGCTTGGTAAGCACCGCGAAAGTGGGATGAATCACGTTGCCAAAATAGCTATCCGGCAACGGCACTTTTGCTCTTGCGTCGACCAGTAGAATAAACAGTTGCGGCTCTTCTGAAATAATATTTTCTGAATGTCGTGAGAGTGTGACGCCTCGCCATAAATGAGATGCTAGAGCTTGAAACGTTGAAATTTTCGCGGCGCATCCGGATTCCGGGCTCGCCTTATTTTTTAGCTCGGCTAAACTCTCTTTGCTGAAGTGGAAAACTCTTTCGATCAAGGGCGGAGGAGGAGCTGCTGCGGCCGTTGGATTTTTATCTGACGGTGGAACACGGATCCGACTATTTTCATCAACAAACTTTCTCGGGAACCAACGATCAAAAACCGGGGCTTTCGATATCGTGTCGAAGCCACGGGCAATTTCCGACCACGAATTGAAGAAGTGCCAAAAAGACGCCCCGTCGGCGACGGCATGATTAATCGTGCAGCCGATAAAGAATCCATCGTCGAGCTCGGTCACTTGCACGGCCAGCAAAGGCTTCCAAAGCTCTTCGCAGTTCAAAGTTTCTTTCATCGGGAAGAAAGACGACGACACTATCCGAGGCACGTATTTGGGCTCGACAACATCGGACACGGACACTCCACGTGCAACGGCATGTATGAATTCAGCTCCGGCATTGTTGCAATCGATGAAGTAAGACTCGGTGCCATCATCGACGTCATTTCTAACGACGCAAAGGCGGCCCGAGAGCTGCGGAAAGAAATCGAGTGTGCAGGAGAGTGAATTTTTGAGATGATCGATGAAGTCGCCGCCGGGGCTGCCGGTGAATAGAATCCCTTCCCGGATAGGGTCGCGCCAAAGTTGGACCAGATCCCATACGGTTAGCTCCACGGTTGTCGGGATCGCCGGTCGCCGGAGATCTGCGCCGGCGATGCCAAGAAGACAAGACGATATCACATCAACAGAACTCGCCATTCAAAATTTAAAAAAAAGTTCAGATCTACCACCAATCGATCCTTTACGATTGAAGCTTATGCACAATGACATTTACATATGTACTTACCAAACCCGTGACATTATATTATATTATATTATTATTATTATTATTATTATTATTATTATTTGATATCGTGGGCATGACAGTATATTACTTATTTATATATAACGTGAGTTGACCGAAGCACAAATGAGTTGAATAGTTACCGTATTAAATGACCATCTCATCTAGGTTCTGTTCTAATTTTTTAAAGGCTCGGGATAAAATAAAAATAGTGACTTCTAAATATATATAAATAATATTTTTTATTTATAGTAAAATTTTAAATAATTAAATAAAATATTTTTCCTAATATTTTTAGATGAAAGATAGTATTAAAAAAATTTCAAAAATTTGTAACTCTATGAATTAGAATCTACTTTACCACTGCAAAATAACCTAGGACCATAAAATTACAATATTTTTTTAATTTCAAGTAAATCAAATAAATTATATATATAATAACTATAAGTATATAACATAAATATTTGACTGACCCCTTCTATGAACTCTAGGTGAGTGTCTCTCTTAGGTGAGAATACAATAACACTTATACATATTTGAACAATATATATGTAGCTGCCTTCTTTATTTTATTTTATTTTTTATTTATTTATTTATTTTTTTTGAGATGAGAATTTGACGTGGTTATTTTTTTTAGGTCACATTAAGTAAATAATTAAGCCATAAATTTATTTCATAAAATTGTATTGTCTTACCTTAAATTCTGCATAAAATACTTTTTATTTAGGGTGTGTTTGTTAGGGGATTGGATTTTAAATACACTATTTATCTTTTTTTTTTTTTTTTTCAAAAACATTAAATCAAACACATATTTTTTATTTTTTATATTATATTAAAAATTAATATTACATTCAAAACATCACACCAATACCTATTTATATCGTATCATATAACTGTTTAAACTCAAAATTTTTATTATTCAAATCCCAACTCAACATCCAAACCCCCAAACAAACATTTTAAGTTATTACAGAAATTGAAAATCAAGAAGGATCAAGAAATCACACCAAAATACAATTTTTTGACCCAGTTCAATCAAAATAGCGGCAAGTCGGGTACTTTTACTAGTTTTTCAGATGTGGATTGTAGAGAGAATATATAAATATATATAAAAGTGTAAGTCAAAATCGTAATACGCAGCGAAATAAAATTATTTGGACGATACTCGAGGGTTGGCTGTACAATACCTTTCAGATTCCAACTTTGACTTCACAACGCTAACATTAAGCAAATTTGTTTTATATTAAATACAACTAAAATTTAGGCAAATCAACATAAAATGCACATATGGTTTATAAAACTTGTACGAACCTCTTCTGTTTAGAAATTGTGTCATACGATGTCTATGGACACTCGAACCAAAGGGTCGCGATCCCGCCAGGGTGAACTAACCACAAAAACCCGTCCTATGGCAACTTGGTTGAATTGAGAGAAGCTATGTTCAGAGTTCCAAATTCAACGATGGCAATTAACTTCTTTATAGCTTTAAAAATCCTACATAAAATCCCTTTTTCCACCATTAATTCAGAGTATTTGTGCTAAACGGGCCCTAACTTGTAATTCAGAAATTCAAGTTACCATTAACTAATAATAAAAAATGGATTATATGCAGAATTTTTGAAACATAACTACTTAAACAATAGGAAATTCCGTACAATTTTCTCATAAACCATATGTAGATTTATACTAATTTACCTAAAATTTATAAGATAACCTTATATAAATAAAGAATTTGAAATAATATGGATTTTTAAATTTGAGTATTTACGTGATGTGGGTCAAGTCATTTAATTTTGCACTTTTTTTTTTTTTTTTTTTTTTCTGCCAGATCTGATGATCTGTTTCGAAGACTACAATATATAATAAAGTATTTGAAATAGTATTGTTCTTAAATACGTGCATATGCGTGATTGGGTCAATGCTTTAAATAAATTTGCAATTCATTTGGTGTTTGGTTCTCATTCAATATTTCTACTGCTCAATACAATGCTTAAACTGTTTTTTTAGTCCGTAACTGAATCCTCTTGTTATTTTAATCCCGTAAATGGAGCATGTAGCAAACTAGTCCCATAAGTAAAAATTTTTCGCTGTTTTAGTCCTCCGGCGCTGGAGACGCCTGCGTGGCTCACCGGAGGTGACGTGTCAGCCAGGCGTCCCGCCAGGTCAGCGACACCTGGCGGACACGTGAATTTATTTATTTTTTTAATTTTTTTTAATTTTTTTAATTGGACCAAATAAAATTAAAAATAAGTTTTAAAAAAAATTAAAAATAAAATAAAAAACCCACGTGTCCGCCAGGTCAGCGCACCTCCGGCAAGCCACGCGGGCGTTTCCGGCGCCGGAGAACTAAAACAACGAAATTTTTTTACTATGAGACTAGTTTGCGACATGCTCTACTCACGAGACTAAAATAATAAAAGGTCCAGTTAATGGACTAAAAAATCAGTTTACCCCAATATAATATATATATATATATATTTCATAAAAAATTAATAAGCAATGCAAGATATACCATCGACACAATTTAATCTATCAAATAATAAAAATCAAATTAAAACACTAATTAAACAAACATATCTTTATTTATGTTTTGGAATTTTTCTCGATTTCTCAGCCAAACACACAGCGACACCAGAGATGTGTAGTGCAAGGAAAATGGAGATAGAAAAATAAAAATGTCACCATTTATATTGTTTTTTTAGTCAAAAAAAATAATAATTGAAAAATAAATAATTAAGAACATGAATGTGTGTTTATTTATTTATTTATTATTTACTATTTAACTTTTTTTAAAAGAATATATTATTTCGATCTCATAATAATGACATATAAATTATTAGTAAAAAAACCCAAAAATTAAATATGACAATATTTTATTTTTTTTACAGATTTTTACTTTACTAAAATTTTCCCATATTCATTATTTTCTTGTAATCAATTCATTCTCTTCCACCCTCAATATATAGTACTCTTTAAATCAATTTATCCAAATGATTTAATTCCTTCTGTGGACCGGGCCAGCCCGGCCCGGTTGAATCCGATGCATATAAGTTTTTTGTTTAATTATTTTTAAATATATAATAAAATAAGATAATAAGTATATGTTTAACTTACAAAATTCTATTTATCAATAAAAATTACTATCTTCGTCCGACTTTACGGGTCTAATTTACTTTTTTGCATGTTGATCTTTAAATGTTAATTATTATATCAAAATATAGTACAAATTAAAAAAAATTGCAAAAATATTTCTATTAGTATTTTATAATACTAAATAGAAGAACATTTATACAAAAAATTATATAAATATAATGATATTTTTAATGTTAAGTACAGTGACGCAAAAGGTAAATATAACTTTAGAGGCGGGCCGAATATTATTTTTATCATAATATACTCCGTTGACATTTATTTTTATCTTTTATAATTAAAATTAATAAATTTTGAAATAAATTCTCTTATATTTAGCATTAGAAAACATTGAAAAAAACTAAAATCAGAGAAAAATAACTCTTTCTAACTATATTGACTATTTCTTAATGTTAAATAATAAGAATAATGCGTATATTTGCAATTTCGAGGTTTAGAAATGAAGATTTTGAAACTTATTTGCATTTTGAGCGCTTGCCAGTCAAATAAAGTTAAATAAGGACAGTCGAGGGGTTAGATACAGAGTTTATGAAATCACGAAAGAGTTTGTTGCAGTTTTGAAAGTACGAGGGATTTTACGTAATTTTGTGAATCTACGGGCAAATTTTTTTTAATTTAGCCTTAAATTTAACATAAGAGTTTTACTTAATAAATAGAATACAAGGTATGTTTATTTAGTTTTACTAAAATATAATTAAGTATTATGCAATTTACCCATAAGAGAAATATACATTTTGTGTTCGATAGGACTGATGACTCCAAATATGAGCATATTCTTAGCTTGACAAAAATGTGTATTACTCGAATTTCTGCATAAGAACCATCAAAATAATTCGTAATCGGCATACAATATTGATTTATATCACTAGGCATGATCCTGAGTTCGTTGTTGAGATTATTAACGATTTTTGCCCTCTTAAGCGGTAATCTGGAACCAGAAAAGTTAAGGCAGACGCAGCAAGCGACAGCCGCCTTCGCTCACAAGCGCCCAAAACATATTTTGAAAATACTAAGGCATGAGAGGCAAGCGGCCACCTTCACAGCCTGCAAGCGATAGCCTCTCCCACTTGCAAGCGACAGTCTAGATACCCACTGCTGCAGACTATCACCAGATTTCAACTAAGTACTTCAACTGCAGCGGTACAGCCATTCCAATTCCAGCCAGCACAAGCAAGCCGAGCTGCGCTGATGCCCTCCAGCTTTCCAGCAAGCGAGGAAGATATGTGCCCTTAACCTTCAACGCAAGCGAAGCGGGCATCCTGGGAGTTATGGCCAGCAACTGCTTCAACAGAATAACTACCAGCAACCGCCTAATTGCCCAGCGGTTGGAACTGCCTAACAACTACTTGCAACCGTCTCTTTACACATGCTATAAATGGGGCCAGATATCTTTATGTAAGGGATCGAATTTTTTGGTGATTTTTGCATACTTTTAACATTCGTCGTCTTCCTGTTTCAGAGAGCTCCAACCTTGTAAGGGAGTTCTCCACAGGAATGGCCAAGGGAGTAGGGGTCTCCCCTCTCCCTTGGTCACGTTTTTTTTACTGCTTTCTTAGATTAGATTACTGCTTTCATTTACATTTACAGCTTTGTAGTTCTAATCTTTCACGCTTTCGTAGTATATAAAGAAATATCATTCACTTATTCAAATTAAATTCTTTTACAATTTTCCACACTTATATAAATCAAGTTTAGAGAATTTCATTTCACTGGTATAGAGCGAGAGAAGAATTGATTATCTAAGCCTTGTTATGCGCCAAAAGCGGTTTCAAGGTAGTTCAATGTAGTTAACTACGCGGGAGCCTTGTTGACCTGCTTAACTACAGTGCTAAATTCAATTTTGATTAAATAGTAGTAACATAAGGGGTAAAGCCACTAATGAGGCAGAAATTGGAAAAATTAACGGAACATAGACGGGGGTCTATTAGGTCTCAGAAATTCCTAATGACAGTAGGTTTCTTTCTTATAAGGTCTTAATTCTGGGTGTCATTGAAGTCTTGTTGTAAATCCCCCAGGCCAAAATACCAGCGTGATGAGTTCTTTACAATTTAGTTTATATAATTACAACACCTTTCCCCTATCATTTCCATAATATACATATATTCTTCCGATAACACACTTACATCATTCGCTCACTTCATCCAGGGAAATCTATCCATTTAGTAACGCACAGATCAGACACAGCACCCCTCCTTCACTCTAATTCACTCATATACATATATATATATATTGTGCCGCTCACTCACGCCCCGATCCTCCGGTAACCGCGATTCTTCCATGCCCCGATCACCTGGTCCCCACTTCCGCTCACGTCCCGATCATTTGGTTACCACTGGCGTCCCACCTCTCGCTTCGCTCATTTCCGCTCATCTTTATTGCTTTATTTACCGCTTTCAGTAGTTAAATTTCGGACCCGCTGCAAGCGGATCCTTTCTTGCTTTTTTTCGTAGCTTTCTTCAAGATTTTTATCTTTGCAATTCATGACTTAAAATCCTTGTGTTCGACCTGAAAACTCACCAGTAAAAAGAGTATAAATAATTGTGGTAACTACTCAGGGTCTACAACCACACAATTGATATACCTGATCATTTTCCTATAAAATCCTGCTCATTAATTTTCAAATAGAATTCCCTATGAAATTGTATGCAAATTGCAATAATAACAAATTCGGTTATCATAATTTGGCGCCGTTGCCGGGGATTTTAAACTCATGAAAATTATCTATTGGAAATCTCAAGAAGCGCCATAATTTACTTTTAATTCGCTGCAACCGTGACTTTTATGTTTAATTAATTTCTCTAACTTTTATTTTTGTGTGGCTGTCATTTTGTAGGGGTCCGAAGCGTTTTCAGCGTCCCACGAGTCCTATTCCTTCCGCTCGATCACAGAGACATCTGTTCAGAGAGCAAGTGCGAGAACAACTCATGGCGAATCAAGGAAATGCCACCGTTCCTTCTACTGTCATCCCAGCTTTCCAGACTGCCGCTGGGACATCTTCAAACTCCGCCACATCTGCATCTTCGCAGGAGGTGCCGCTCCACGTCCCCACTGTGGTCCCTGCTGTCATTCCTCCTGCACTTTCACAGACTGAGGAGCATCTATTGAGAGCCCTCAATAGCATCCAACAAGGAATGGCAGGGCTGCAAGCGCACCTTGCTTAGGTGGAACAAGCTCAAGCTGCGCAGGGAGAATTTATCACTTCCCAAACGGCACAAGATGCCAACATCCCTGCGATGCCCGCAACCATCACTCCTCCACCACCTACTGCTGAGCCTTACCAGAGGGCTGAGGGACACAGGGCTGCTAATCGCCCGCTTGCTGAAGTCCCTATGGACGTTCACTACCAGTCCCTTCTGGATCACACTTTAATTACAAGTTCTGCGCCTAGAAGCTCTGGCCATTATGAGGTGAAACCAGCGCTCGTTAGCCTGGCGAGCCAGAGTCAATTTCATGGGCTGCTCAATGAAAGCCCGTACGAGCACCTACAGAACTTCAATAGGACCGCTGCCACCTCCAAATCGCACGGCATCACGGAGGACACTGCCAAACTGATTCTGTTTCCCTTTTCTTTAACAAGAGAGGCCAGGAAATGGTTTGATAATCTTTATCCCATTCCTGGCTCATTCAAGGAAGCAGCGCAGGCCTTCGTGAGCAAATATCATCCTGTTTCAAAAACCATTCGCCAGAGGAATGAAATACTTACTTTCAAGATGGCGAGTGATGAGACTCTTCCCAAAGCCTGGAGCCGATTCAAACAATTGCTCCGCAACTGCCCTCATCATGAAATTCCGGACTTCATGGAGCTTCAGATTTTCTACTCAGGAATTACTCCTGAACTCAGAATGTCCTTAGATGCAGCGGCAGGAAGCTCGTTGATGGGGCGCTGTGCCTCTGAAGCGAGGGCTTTGATAGAGAAAATGGCGTCCAATCAGTCAAGTTGGCTAGAGTCCAACAGGCCCGAGCCATCGAGGGGTCTATATCAGGTCCCTGCTTCCGTATCTCACGACCCAAGGATCGATAGTCTGTCGGTCCAACTTAAGGAGCTGTCTAAGCTTATGAAGCAGGACCTGCGTAATAAAGGAAAACAGGCGCTGCAAGAGGCCGCGGAATATGAGGAAAGAGCTTATGAAGACCAACAAGGTCCGCAGGTTGCTGAGTGCTCAAATGATGAAGCTCAAAACCCGGCGGAGGTCTTTTATATGGCTGGCAGAAATGCCCCTCAATTCCAGCAATTCCAAAAAGGGCAGGTGCAAGGCCCCACTGGACCGCGTCCTCAGCAACAATTTCATTTTGAGTGGATAGAAGAGAGGTTTTCATTTTGATTCTTTAAGTAAATATTGTACTCTATCTGTCCCGGTATTGATGACTTCTTTTTCGGTTTTTTCTCTCTCGTCAGAGATGATCCATTTTTATTTTTAATAAATTTATTCATCTTAAACATATTTAAAAAATATAAATAAATTCAATTAAATGTATAACTTCTTATATATAGGACTTATTTAAAACTCATTTATGTTTATCTCTCTCTTTAATAAATAAATATTTTTATCTATATTTAAAATTTTTTATTTTTTTTATAAATATTAGTTAAGTTAATTACAAATAAATAAATATAGGGTAAATTACTTTTTTAGTCTCGTATCTAACACCCTTTATCATTTTAGAACTTTAAGTGACCCTGTCTGAAATAGTCTCGTAAGTAAACAAAATTTCGCTAAAATGGTCATCCGGTGCCGGACTCGTCACGCTGGCAACCGTTGCTAACGTAGCACTTACGCGGCTGACATGTCATCGCCTCGTAGATGCCACGTTGGAGGACCATTTTAGCTAAAACTTGCATGACTATTTTGAAACAGATTCTACTCAAATGTCCTAAAAATGATAAAGGAGGTCATATACGGACTAAAAAAATAATTTACCAAGACATTTTGTAAAGTAAAAAATAAAAAAATTCCATGTGTCGCTGACGTGACATCTACATGGCGATGACATGTCAGCCGGGTTAGTGCCACAACAACAACGGGCTAGCGTGGCAAGTCCGGCATCGGAGGACCATTTTAGCAAAAATTTTTTACTTACGGGACTATTTTCGAACAAAATTCACTTAAAGTCCTAAAATGATAAAATTGGTCACATACAAGACTAAAAAAACAGTTTACCCATAAATATATGTTACTTGTATTATATAAATTTTTATTATCTACAAAATGATATAAATATTGAATATTTTTTTGAAATATAATACTAAAGATATTTAAACATATATTCTAAAAAAATTTAATTATATATATTAATACATATTTTTAAAATATCAATAATACCACTCATACAAAATAATAATAATAATAATAATATCATGATTTACTATTATAAATTTATTAATCTACACTAACTAAATAACTTTGTTTCTAACCAAAATGGGTTATTTTCCACGGAGGGAGTATAATAATAGCTTTTTATATGAGATTCCGTTACAAAATTCAAATAAATAAAAAAAATAAATAGGTAAAATGGTCGGAACTTCATCATCATCGTTGTTCTTCTTCAATATATAGATCGACCTATTTTTAAACCGGATTTTACACTATAAGAAAATAATATTTTTATATATTTTTTTCCATAAATTTATTATATTAGTTAGTAATGAAATTTGGGGAATTTTATCCCTAAAATTTCCATAGCTAACGCCATCGGTCCCTAATTTTTGTTACAAATATATTATTATTATTATTATTATTATTATTATTATTATTATTATTTTGTAGTGTTTAGTGAATTGGGAAAGAAATTGAATTTTTATTCAAACTTACCCCCTATTCGATCTTAGTTGTTTCTTTTGCTTTCACTTCATCGTATTCCGTACTCAAAATATATTATGTAAGTGTCATATTTTTGTTATTTCAGTATATTGACCGCGTGTGAGTTTCACTGACTGCCAAATCCACGCACGGCTGCCATTGAATGACACATGTACAGGATAATTTTGGCAAAATTGTGACTATACCTGATATTTTTAGCGAAATTATGATATGTAAAGAAAATGTTTTTCTAGGATGTCCATGAAGTGCAAGTCACTACGACTTGGATAAAAATTTTGGGAAGTGAAGGATTGAACAAATCACCTTCGAACACTTAAAATATGGTCAACTCACGAAGCGTGGTTAGTTCACAGATAAAACAACACCTTGACGACAAATAAAATGCAAAACTCAAAACAACAAATAAGACAAGGTATTTGTTGACCCGGTTCGATTATCAACCAATCTACATCCGAGGGATACCAATCCAGGAGAGATTCTACTAATCAATACTGATTATAGAACATAAACAATCACAACTTCGTCAACCCATACTCTTATCATAGTTTACCTTGAAAAATACATTCACAGGTTAACGTTGTCACAAACATGTACTGACAACGACCATATAGCCGAGCTGGTCAGAGCATGATCATCCTCTCCGGTTGAAACCCCTTTTATCTCCTATCTCTGATCAACTCCGGTGAATTTTTGTATCAAACAGCCATTCAAAATCGAGGAGAAACGATATGGATAGATGATGAGAGCTTCACTCAATTTTTTTTTTTGTTTTTCTAAAATTTACTTTCAACTATACTCACCACCAACTCTATTTTTCTTGTACGGTTGAGTAAATCACTCACATTCTTGGAATAAAAAATTTCATATTAATTTTCTTTTACACCAAAATAAAAAGAGTGAGTTTCCATGATTTGACATTTTCTCGAATATACATTTTTTCTTTTGTAAACATTTAAGGAATGGACAAATTGGATAAGGCCAAATCCACCTACCTCGGCTGGGGCACGGTTGCAATATATGTCACCCTGCAACCATTGTTTGCTTAAAATAGAAAGTTTTTTATGCAGGAATTAAGACACCACTTATCCATATATCAAAATAACTTAACAAAATTTCTATTCACAACCGGGTTGCACCAAAAAAAATTATATATATTGAATCGAAAAAAAATGAACTGACATTTTGCACCCAAAATTTTATGGCTGGTTCTGTCCGTGTGTGTGTATATATATATATATGTTTGTGTTTAAATCTATAATTTACCTTTTAGATTAGATGTTATTCCAACAATTTGGGGTTAATCTATTACTATACTAAATAGATCTAATAAACACCTAAAAACAAGAGAGTATTACTTATGAAACACTATTAAAAAAAGAGAACCAAAAAAAAATCATTTTCTTACTTATTTCTCCTTATTTGATTTTTTTTTTTTTTTTATGTATAATCTATTTATAATAAAGAATTATATCTACCTACAATTTATTATATTTACTTTAACAAACAATAATTAATTTGTACTATTTTTTTACTTATCCATAAATTTTTAATCAAATTTTAATAAATTTTTTATAATACATTCATTTTACTTTATATCTATATCACTTTTATGTTAAAATATATAAAAAAAAAAAAATTGGTTTTCATTTCCAACTAATGTACATAATTTGATGGGACGAGGGGAGTACAATTTTTAAATAAAAAGAAAATACTTCCTCCATTCTATTTTAGTTGTCCAGTTTTCTATAAATATGAGAATTTAGACAAGTATATTATTAGAAAATAATTAAAAAGTATATTAATAAATATAATTATTATACTATACAAATAATTATATATTGAGATGCGAAAATATCCATATTTTTTAGTCTCTATTTCCAACTAAATACACATAATTTTACGTGACGAAGCAAGTACTATTTATATATATATATATATGTAAAATACTTCTTCAGTCCCACCTTAGTTGGCCGGACCTTGATCGGCTCCGACACAACCCTGTTTATACTCGTAGTGGATCAGGCACGGCCCAAATTTTTTTGGGCCAATTTTTTAAGTCTAGGCACAATTTTTTCATGCCGAATTCATATAGAATTTTTAAATCGTGTCTATTTTTGCCAGCTCCATGTATGATCCATATTTAAACAGTTACCGCTTCCATGAACTCAAGATCATCGTCCATGGCCATCAATGCCTCCGGCGACAAGCAAACTTCCACATCAATGCCGCCACTTTGAGCCGCCGGAAGAACCGTCACCTTCCCATCGAACTTTCGCCTTCCGCCACTCCTCGAAGCAACCGGTTTTCCCCATCCAAAATCGCAACCGTACACATCAAAGCGCGGCGAACCAACAATGAGAAAGTTCGCCGCCCCCTTCCTTTTAATCACCGGCGTCTCGACCCAATCTTCGACATACTTGACCACGGCTTCCCTCGTTTGTCGACCTACAAGTTCGTTGATCTTCATGGCAACAAACTCTAGCCCGTTTTCTAGAAGTTCATGCTCGGTAACCTCAATCCTCGCGGAATGAACCGCGTTGCCAAAATAGCCGTCCGGTAAGGGCACTCTTGATCTCGCGTCGACTAATAGAATAAAGCATTGCGGCTCTTCCGAATTTTTACTACTCCTTGAAAGTCGGGAGCGCGCGACGCTTCGCCATAGATGAGCTGATAGAGCTTGAAATGTGGAGGTTTCTCCGCAGTCTTTAAATTTCAAGTTCACTATGTTTTTTAGCTTGGCTAAACTATCTTTACTGAAGTGAAAAACCCTTTCGAGCAACGGTGGGGGCGGCGATGTGTTGACCATTGGATTTTGATCCAACGGTGGGAGATGAATCCGACGATTTTCATCTGTAACATTGCTCGGGAACCATCGATCGAAAATAGGAACCTTCGATATCGTGTCAAAGCCGCGCGCCATCTCGGACCAGGATTTGAAGAAGTGCCAGAAAGATGCCCCATCTGCGACGACGTGATTAACGGTGCAGCCGACGAAGAAGCCATCGTCAAGCTCGGTCACTTGCGCCGCCAACAAGGGCTTCCACGTCTCGTCGTAGTTTGGAGTTTCTTTCATCGGGAAGAAAGACGACACTATCTCCGGCACGTACTTGTGCTCGACGACATCGGACACCGAAACTCCACGCGCAACGGCATGAGCAAACTCAGCTCCCGCATCGTTGCAATCGATGAAGTAAGACGAGGTGCCGTCGTCATGCGTAACGAAGCCAAGGCGACCCGAGAGCGGAGGGAAGAAGTCGAGCGTCCGAGCGAGCGAATTCTTGAGGCGATCGACGATGAATTTGAACTCTCCTCGTCGTTGAGGGTCGTTGTAGAATAGAAGGCCTCTTCGAATAGGGTCGCGCCGGAGGTGGAGGAGATCCCATGGAGGTAGCTCCAATGTTGTTGGCATCGCCGGAGGTCTGAGGCGGCCGGCGGCAGCGCGGGCGCCGGCCATCCGAACCCGACAAGACGGCATCAGTTCAACCTTCGACATTCCGAATACAGCTTCAGATTTGAGACGATCGATCGTTTGAGTTCGTTAAAATTTATGATTGAAACTTATGAGGGCCAAAAACACGAGGAATTTGCCAATTGAATTATCTTTGTTTGAAAGTAGCATTGTGGCTGTCCGAATCATGAAATTAGTGGGTGGGGCTAAAGAGAGTGGCAGAGTAATCATTTTTCGAATCCTCACTGCAATTTCGAAAAGGTTATTTATCGAATAAAAGTTGTAAATGAGAAACGGGAAAGGATCCATATTTTTGGTATGTAATTTAAAACGAATTCAAACATAGTAAAATTTTTAATTAAAATAGTATATGATGTAATGCTTGAATGAAATTTTAAAATTTTTATATTTAAAATATGTTAAATAAAAAATAAGTGTTTAATGCTAGAATTTAAGAGGAAAAAGCAATGAATATTGCTAGACTACAATCAACCTTTAAAGGATCACATAAGTTTGAAGTTTTGGAGGATATTAAAAATTATAAAAATGTAATATTTGATGTTGTTATGTTGTGAAGTCAAAGTTGGAGTCGCACGTCTAGCCTCTTGACTGCGTTTTGCTTAGGGTTTTATTTTCTATATCTATATATACTTAGTTTATTTTCTATATATGATACACCAAAAAAATACTAGTAAAAATATCTTGTTTGACAGATTATTCTTATCGAACTTTTTTATTTTAGTGATTCAATTTTCTCAACAACTGGTATTAAAGCTCTATGCTTCATTTGATTTGAAGCCAAGATTAGTGATCGTGCTGCAGTCCATAAATTCGGCCGATTCAAAAAGAGAAGTTACGAGGATCATGTCAGATATGTACGTGCAATCCTCTGGCGCAAACAAAGTTTACCTGATGCGAAAATTATCCAACCTAAAGGTACTCCTATTGCTACACTAATGAACGAATTCAACCTGATAACCTTATAGTTGGCGTCGGTGAATATTGAATTTGACATGGAGCTCTAAGCCATAATCTTATTGTCGTGTTTTCCAAAAAGTTTGGATTCGATAGTAACAGCCGTTCGTGCATCATCCAAGGAAAAAGAAGTAATATTTGATGCAATCAAGGACTTAATCTTGAACGAGAAGATTAGAAGAAATTCGGGTTTAAATATTGGAGATGGATCCATATTTGCCATAAGTACTAAAAATAAAGATAAATCTGAGGCAAAGAAAAAATGTCAAGATCGGGAAAGGTTGAAATCAAGGCTGAAAAATAAGGGCAAAAAGGACGCAAGTCGGATGGAATGTTGGAACTACTACAGAACAGGGCACTATAAATGACTGTGCAAGGCCCAAAGAATGATCAGAATTCGGGGAATGCAGTGGAGAAGATATTCAATATGTTTATTCTAAGCATCAATAGTCCATTGAAGTTGTTGGTCTTGGATTTTGGAACGTTGTTTTATTTATATAGTGATTTGAGAATCATAAAATTCTATGTCCGGAAAACTTTGGTTGACTATATAATAATTAATGATGCATATCCCTCACACCCTTGGAAGCTTTCCAAGTAGATCAAATATTTAACTTTAAAAGTTCTTTCAAGTGGATTCGTTGACATAAATAATCTAATCAAACTTTCTTAAATTCAACTCGACTCCGGAGGTATAACATGTAATCTCGATTTTAAACTCAATGTTGGATGCATTATTGAATTATTTCAATGTTAAAATTTGATTTAACTCGAAATAGGGAGGAATTACAACTTCTTTTTAAAACAATAATATTCATTACACTTCATTCAAAATTCCCGATATTTTCAGCACGGAAATGTTTAGAAATGAAAGAAAAGGCAAAGACAAAAGCAAAGAAATCATAAGCTCTATGTCCCACCCAATGCACGCGATATGTAATGATAGTCACAAATGGCTAATTCAAATATTATTTTAAATTATTCGATTATTTCCGGTATAAAAGAATTTGGAGAAAATTGCAAAAATATATCTCAGCCAAATGATAGAAATAGCGATGTTTATAAACATTTAGAATATATTTTGCCAACGAGATAAATACAGGATAAAAGTAACAAACACCATTACCCGTTCCTAGTTCACAAACAACCATTACCCGTTCCTAGTTCACAAACAACCAAAATGATGATCATGTGAATCAATAAAATATCGATCAAGATTAGTCCTATAAAAAAAGGGATTACCTTGTTTTACATCCAAACCGAAAAAAATGACGTGGCATTTAATTTGAAATGAACACTGGCGTGGTGTTCAAACAATCAGCGACAAAAGGTTCAAACATAGCCATGTTTATCGAAGAACATGCCCGCGTTTAAAATACTTTTGTTTTCCTAAACTATTTGAATTCTCGCCGAAAAAGTTATAGGGAACTGAATCAGAAGCGACAACAGTGCGGCAATTTAGTTAGTGGTCGGAGAATCCCGCTATACAGCGCGCCTGATTCGCCGGAAATTTGTGTTGTACAACTGTACCCGATTCGCTGAAAATTTTTACAGGTTGAAAGTTTTGTTGTCACAATTTTTTTGGATGACGTGGGAACCCGCAGCCATTACGAGATAATTTGTTGAATATTCTTGCAATTAGTTTGAAACTTTTTCTATGGTCGTTTGATAGTGACAATTTGGAAAGTCACATAATGCTGAAACGAATTGTCTTGTTAGATTGATGAGTAAATATTGTTACAATAAATTGTCTCAAAAATACTCTGGCAAGACCAGTTCGGCTAGTTACATTTTTTGCTTTTTTTTTTTATTGTTCGTGGTTGGCTCAACTAGCCTCATTAAGTGATCTTTATTTTATTAAATATAATATTATAAAATATATATTTATTAAATATATACTTATTTTAGCTCAATTTTCTAGTAGTATATGTTTAGTTCGTCAACATATTCACGTAAAAAATTGATATTTTTTTTGTCACAATACAAAGTAATTTTTTTTTTTTTTTGCCATTTTTGTCCATTACACTCAAACGCATTTATTTTCTATTATAGTAAAATTAATCTCACGCTATCAAAATATTATTTAACTTTTATGTAAATTATAAATATATCATTACACAAACATTCAATTTATACATAGAGTATAAAGAGCAAAAAGATCAAAATTATCTTGCACAGTTTCATAGTTAATAAAATATTATTATTTGTTAATTTATTACAAAATTTCAAATAACATCTTTGCTTTGCAGGTGGATAATACTCTTGAATATTAATTTTTAATACATAAAATTATTAAAATATAATAATTTGTTTACTTTCAATTTTTACTATATGGAAGTCTTAAATTTGTTTAATAATGTAGTTATTAGATGTGATCAAGGCAGCCGTCACTGCATTTATCACAATGGGACCGAACAATGGTCACAACACTAATATAACCTAAGATTCGATCAAGTGCGGATGCACAACATGGAAATTTCATGTAATGTGATATTAACATGCTTATTTCCAACTGATCCACCTTAACTTTAATTTAGAACAACCGAATACTGAATTAAAACTAAATATTGCACACTGAATATTGAACATTGAATACTGAACTGTGTGGTGTAAACCAATGTAACTTTAATAGTATTTGAACATTACTAATCGGCTCCCACTAAACCGAAGTATCGAAATATGGTTCCACTATCAAACGAGCAACATGCTCACTTTAGACCTTATGTGGAAACCCTTTAGCAATTAAGCGGATCCGCAATCATGGAAGTTATATGAATATGTTCAATAAATAATTCATGATATGAAGTCAGACTATTAAGCATATGACGATTATTATCATCAAATAATGTACTAGTTTCAACCAATTTTGAATTCTGAAAGAGACTAAAACTTTATATCTGAATGAACAATGATAACCAAATTTGTTCAAAATAGAGATTGAAATTAAATTTCGACTAAATATGGTACCATGAAAAATGTCTCATCCAAATTCAAATAGTAACGAGTACTCAATAATAATCTAAAATTTTCCATGACTTAAACTTTAACCTTCTTGCCGTCACCCATATAGATGTATCTTTCACCATCAATTGATTTTCGGAAATAGAAATAATCTTGCATAGACACATTGATGTGAGTTGTTACTCCAAAATCCACCCCCAGGTGTGTCTATGAACTTAAATTAAATTAATTTCAAGAGCAAGACTAATAGGACAAACATGTCCTCCGAAAAGTCTAACTTAAGTGCCCTCAATTTAGTAGCAATATTAGACATGTTCAGGACGTCCTCCTTTATGTTTCCTATGTCGTTAATTTCATGGTAATGAAACTCTTAAGAAGAATACTCATTTTCCGCCTTATCGCTTTTGGTAAAAAGTTTCTTAATTTCGACAAGGAATCCATATCATCATATATCATACTCCAAAATTTTATGGAGTGTTTTTCTTAATGATCATCAGACTTAAGCATTGGACCTACCAGACTTCTCGAATAACTGTTTTTCATCTGCAGTGCTTTTCTCCGTATGAGTGGGTTGGTCTATTCTTAATGCAACCAAATGAATCATAATGAAGCTCAATAATACTATTTTTTCATCCCAAGATACTAAATGCAACATCAATGATCAATCTTTGGATCAATAACATTGATTGCTAGTAGTCATCTTGTTGCAATAATCATATATGGACAATAAGTAATGTCAAACAGCAACCAATCTTTGGACTGATTTACTATTCACATAAGTTAAATCCATATAATCTTCTCATACAAACTATCGCAGATGTATATTTCATTCTGTCAATTACCGACTGCCTTTGGGCCGAAGAATAATCACATAAATTAAAATACACATAAACACTTACGTCAAATACTTGATTTTCACCGTCAACACGCAACAAACATTATTAATGAATTTATAATTTTTTTAAACTAGAATCAAAGTTGCGTTCAATGCATACGAGTCTGATTCCATAGAAATGAAGAATATGTATAAGCAACTGAATGCACATGTGTATAAGCAATTGAATGTTCCATATGTGAATTCATAAAATAAATTAGCAGTCATATCACAAGTTATCGAGCAACATCAGCAATTATCTTTGGACAAATTACTGACTCACTAATGATAAACTTGTTTTGACAATCGAATGTTGACAATAAAGTAGTGTGTCGAACAACACCCTATCTTTGGACAGATCTATTATTCACACACAAATAATCAAATTATTATCACCACATTCAATATCACTAAACATGCATGTAACTACTTAGTGGCTGAGTTGCTTTTGGGTCAATCAGCAGCCTTTTAAATCTCACACACAACCTTCTACTATATAAATAAACTGATTTACACAGCAGATGCTGCTTTGGCAACATGACTATTTCAATCAATTCATAAAATATTTTATTAATTATTGCTAATTAAATTCACCTGAAAATAAATTATGTATGTCCAATACATATGAAAACTATAACAACAACAATTAATTTATGGACTAATTAAAATAATCAAGTAGTCCAGAAGGTACCAAATGCAGCGGAATTATATACAAAATGTGGCACCCAAAGAGACTATAATTTAATACACTAAATAATTATAGTCGAATTTGAATAAACGCATGTTTGTCCAAATACATGCTGATGTAATCCAAATTTAATTGGACTATCAAACGAATCATAATGAATATTCGATTTTATAAAATCAACACTAATAAACAAAAAAATAAATTCTGCATATATCAAATTTAATTGCAAATTTAATAACATACACACATAAATTAATAAATTCTACAATCATTAAACCGAATGCATATATATATATATTGAACTTCAATCAACATGAATTTTAACATATGTGCATAAACATAATTTTACACATAATTAATTTACCATAGTACACATGCATGCAAACATGTATACAAATGAACACATGCACATACACAATCATATTCATAATCTAATACGGCTGCTTTGATTCATAAAATATTATATATATATATATGTAATAATAGTATAAAAATTAAAAATTAAAAGCAATCTAAATGGATATCAAATCGTCTAATTGCAATAGACGTCTATGAATAGTATAAAAAATATAAATAGACATCAACTTGTGCAACAAATATAATGTGTGTCTCCATGCCAACGATTTTGATCAAACAAGTGAATTTAATCCATAAATGCCAGCGCAGTGATCAAGATAAATAAATAAATAAACAAACAAAGCCCAACAATTTCATTCCAATAATATATGGATTCATGCAGAACCTTTTTAATGGGCATGGATTCGTGTCTGTTCTCAAATTCAATGACATATTATGATATCTTAGAATATCAAATTGATCATGATTCTATAATCATATACATCGATTGCAAAGAAGCAAATACAAACGCAACGGCAGGAGGATATAATGTATCGACAAACTTATAATAAAAATTCACACCAATTTGATTCCTATCCATTGATAAATAAAATATCTCAATAATCCAATACGAAAAGGCTCTGATACCAACTGTTGGAACTTATCAGAGCCCAGAATCTACAATTTTGTAATAATTGAGATAGAAATAAAGCAAATTATGTCTAACCTTATTCCATTAGCATAGTCGGATTCGAATCTACAAACAATTGAGGGTTTTGTATTCTTCAAGCCTATGGCGCAACCGTTCCTGAGAAAACCGCTAGGGTTTATGCCGTTACTCCCACGATGAGATATGGAACGTAATGGTTATTGTGTCTAGACCTGGGATCACAACCCTATTTATATCCCTTATTATTAATTGGCATCATCAACCAATTAATAAGTTACCGGGTTTCTGCACATAAGAGGCTCGCACTGACTAAATACATTTAAGCCCAGTAAATTAATAAATCACTTAATTCTATATATTAATAAAATAAATATCATACTCATTTCATCTAATTTCTATTATCTTACAGTATATTTATAAGATTTGTTAGGTATTGTATTTTTTATTTTTTTTTTTTGTTATGAATTAACAAATTTCAGAGACTTTGAAAGTTTTTAATCAACGATTTAATTTTGGATGAGTCCACACCGATTTAATTTTGGATTTTCTCCAAAAGGTCTCATACTAATGGAGTTTATATGGGACTTATAAGATGTGAAATTTTCTTCAAAACTTCCAATGTGGGGCTTAGGTTTGAACCGGACTCTAATAGTACTGCTGGGACTGGGTCAACTCAACACTAGTATGATATTGTCCGTTTTGGGCTGAGCCCGCACGAATTTGTTTTTGGAATTTGTTTATATAGAAATTGGGTTTGCACCCAAAAATTGTCATTTCGTTGAATTGTAACTAATGTAAACATCCAATTTGATCAACAAATTTTTAACTATAAGTTATAATATTTGTTATTTTTTGGGTGATCTTTGGATGTGAAATTTTATATATACACATGATGATGTGTTTTGGGTTATTTATTAAGCTATGTGGAGTTGGAAAAGTTTTGGGCATATGATGGACAAAAGAAACCGAATACAGAAAAGTCTTAGGCGTGATTACGCCTAAGGAGACGGTAGTGTGGAAAAAATGATAATTTATAAAAAGGCCCCGAGGTAAATTGACAATTTAAAGACTATGGATATTAAATTGAAAAAAGGATTAAGATTGAGAAATTAAAAAGAGTGTGATGAAGTAAGGAAACATTATATTAACTATAAGAAAGTAAGGAAATGTTTGATTGTGAATGCGTGTAGATTAACTATAACCAATTTATCTAATAAATTAATAAACTTGATTACGGTCGATGAACATATTTTTATATCCCGAAAAAATTAGTGCATAGGCTAGAGTATTTAATTGGTATTTGGTCATATTTTAGCTTAATATATTTTCTTTCTATTTGAATTATTCCCCTTTCTTTATTTAGCGTTATCAAATCATTATTGTTTCTCTGAGACAATCTTACTCACCACTGTTATATTGCATTTGCATTTTCTGTGACATAACAACTGATATTTATTTTGCAGTTGTGTGCATACTAGCAATATTCTTGTGTGTTTTTATTTTTGTTATTATTTCCGCAACATCACTGTCGGCCTTTCTCCACATTCACAACTGGTCATTCGAATAGTCATATATCTTATCTTTGACTTTAATAAAAGAGCAAATACTAGGGTGTCTTTCTTTACTCCCAAAATTTCAAGTTTCTACTATTTGGACTCTGTGTTTTCCAAAAGCAAAATTTTTCCAAGTTTATAAAAAAAAAAAAAAAAAAAACAAAACAAAACAAACCGTTAATTTTCAAGGTTTAAATATTTTATTTTTTTCAAATTCTCTTAGAACAAGAAAAACAATAATATTATAAATAGGGATTCGATATTTTTTGCTTAAGGCCTTTGAACTCGCGCCATGTATAATGTTCACATGATACGATACTCAAAATAAGTGCAAAATGATAATTTCTTAGCGTTGATCTAAAATTTTGTGAATAAAATAATAAGGCGAAATTAAAGTATGACCACCTGATAAGCAACGATGGCTGTTTATATAAACATTTTGAAGTTTGCTGTACTATTTTTTTTAATAATTTCTTTAAAAACATTATATTAGGAGTAATCTGTTTTTTTAGTTCCGTTATGACTCTTTTTTTTGTTTTAGTCTCTTTATTGGAGGTTATTTTAAAATAGTTCCGTAACTAGAAAAATTTCGCATGTTTAATCATTGATGCCTACGTGGCATCTGCGTGGCATTCCGACAGACACATGTCGCTCAGATCAGCCCTATGTGGCGGACACGTGTCCGCCACGTGGATATTTTTATTTTATTTTATTTTATTTTATACAAAAATATAAAATTAAAATTAAAAATATAAAGTATAAAGTATGAAATTAAAAAAAAATTAAAATAAATCAAATAAAAAATAAAAACTATCCACGTGTCGGTCAGGTTAGTACCATGTGGCCGGTTTGCGAATAATTTTTATTTTTTATATTTTAATATAATAAATATAATTAAAAAAAAATATACTAATATATAAATTGGCGCTGACTTGACAGATATATGGATAATTTTTTTTATTTTATATATAATTTTATTTTTTTTATTTTTTATATTTAAAGAAATAAAACTAAAAAACTAAAACTTGTTCACGTGGCGGTGCTGATCTGGCTGACATGTGTCCGCCGACATTCCACGCAGATGCTATATAGACATTGAAGGAGGACTAAATGTGTGAAAATTATGAAACTCTCTTAACAGAAGCTCCAAAACATCTATTTAAACGGTCCTATCATTATGCATGTCCTCAAACATGGATGTATTTCTATGAATATTTACATACTTTGGTGTGAAGTGAATACACTTTTTCTTTATTTTTCTTTTAAGACAGTGAGAATTATTCTGCAAATTAGGTTCTACAGAACAAGAGTTACATAGTATTTATGTCCGCACATATTTTTGACAAATTTAAACTTATAATCTCACGATGACAAGTGCATAATATGAAATTCAAGTTGACATTATGCTTCAATTTTTTTCAATAATAATAAAAAAAAAAAAATTCACACTAAACAAATTATATGCGACAATCAAATTATAAAGGCGCCGACCTCGCGGCCATAAGTTTTCTATTGTTACAATGTTACAAGATAAATATGCCAAAAACTTAGTCTTCAACATACCTTAATACCAAAAACTTAGTCTTCAACATACCTTAATATCATAATTTATTAGTGGCGGATCTACATAGGGACTAGGGGCTGGCCCCAATTTTCTTTTAATGTAAAAATAATTTTTTACATAATTATAGTAGATCTCATCTTAATTCTAAATTTATCATTCTGTTGTACATTTAATTTATTTTTCTTCACTCGTTGCTACTGTGTCAAGAAAAAATCGAACTAAACGACATCAAATACAAGCAATTTTATTCCGATCTAAATGGTTACCGCTTCCATGAACTCGACATCGTCTTCCATGGCCTTCATCGCCTCCGGCGACAAGCAAATTTCCGCATCAATGCCGCCACATCGAGCCGCCGGAAAAATGGTCACCTTCCCATCAAAAATTTGATTTCCGCCGCTCCTCGAAGCGACCGGTTTTCCACATCCGAAATCGCAGCCGTAGACATCAAAGCGCGGCGAACCGGTGATGAGAAATTTGAAAGACCCCTTCCTCACGATCACTGGCGTCGCGACCCAATCTTCCACGGACTTGATCGCGGCTTCCCTCGTCTGTCGACTAACCAATTCGTTGATTTTCCCTGCGACAAATTCTAGCCCGTTGTGTAGAAGTTCGTGCTCGGTAACTTCAACGCTCGCGCCGTAAACGGCGTTGCCAAAATAGCCGTCCGGCAAGGGCACTCGTGCTCTCGCATCGACTATTAGCGTAAAAAATTGCGGCTCTTTTGAATTAGTTACACTTTCCGAGTGTCGTGAGCGCGAGACGCCTCGCCATAGATGAGCTGACAGAGCTTGAAATGTCGAGATTTTTATTTTTCCGTCGCAACCGGGTTTCGTGTTGGCTTTGATTTTTAGCTTGGCTAAACTCTCTTTGCTGAAGTGAAAAACTCTTCCGAGCAATGGCAGAGGAGGAGCCGGATTGACCGTTGGATTTTGATCTAACGGCGGGAGACGGATCGCGCGATTTTCGTCGCTAACGTTGCTCGGGAACCACCGATCGAAAACAGGAGCCTTCGATATCGATTCCAAGCCGCGCGAAATTTCGGACCAGGATTTGAAGAAGTGCCAAAACGATGCTCCGTCGACGACGACGTGATTAACGGCGCAGCCGAGGAAGAAGCCGTCGTCGAGCTCGGTCACTTGCACCGCAAGCAAAGGCTTCGACAACTCTTCGTAGTTCAGACTTTCTTTCGTCGGGAAGAAAGACGACGGCACTATTTCGGGCACGTATTTGGGCTCGACAACATCGGACACGGACATGCCACGTGCGACGGCGTGTATGAATTCAGCTCCCGCATCGTTGCAATTGATGAAGTAAGAAACGCAGCCACCGCCGTCGTTGTGATTTGCGACGGCGAGGCGGCCGGAGAGCGGCGGAAAGAAATCGAGCACGCCGGAGAGTGAATTTTTGAGGAGATCGATGAAGTGTCGAGCGGGGAAGTTGGAGAAGAGAAGCCCTTTTCGAAGAGGGTCTTGGCAGAGGTGGATAAGATCCCATGGAGTTAGGTCTAACGTTGTCAGCGTCGAAGGCTGCCGGAGGTTATCTTTTCCGGCCATCCGTACAAGACAGGACGATATAACATCGACGGTCGCCATTGAAAGGATCAGATTTTTCAGCAGTTGATCGTTGGAACTAAAACTTACAGAAGATGAAAAAGTTGTGCAAATTAAGAGGATTCGGGTGCTAATAAATTTAATTGAAGTAGTCAACGATATGTTGTAATAACTATTCCCTAAATTCCGACTTTTTATGTAAAAATGGAGTAAGTAAAAAGTAAGGTAAATTATTACATAAAAGTTAATAAAAAATATGTTGGTAAGATATTGAAATTGTAAGAATATATTTGTTAGTGTGTATATATTTATATTTTTATCTATGATTTTATTCTCTGTATCAAACGGCATCACTGTATGAGCAAACACACCCTAAAAGATGATCAAGTGCAAAATGCTTCCAAGAACTCTTCATCCTCCTCCATGGCCTTCAACGTCTCCGGCGCCGAGCAAACTTCGCCGTCGCCATTTTGAGCGGCCGGATAAATCGTTATCTTCCCATCGAACTTTTTCTTTCCTCCACTCCTCACAGCGATCGGTTTAATTTTCCCCACCCGGCAGCCATAGACGTCGAACCTATGGGAACCGGTTATCAAAACATCGATGTTCCCCTTCTTAGGCATTAACGGCGTTTCGACCCAATCTTCGACGAATTTAATCGCTTCTTCGGTAGTTTGTCGACTAACCAATTCATGTATCATCACGGTGACGAGCCCGACCCCATCTTGCAAGAGCTCGTGCTCATCGATGGCTATTTTCGCGCCATACCCCCTGTTCCCAAACTACCATTCTTCCAATGGGATTCTTGCTCTTACACTCACTATATAATAATACGAAGCGCGATTCCCACTTCCTTCGATCGACATTGTCGACACTTTTTTAATATTGACAACGCTCGACACTTCGCCATATAAGAGCGGAGAGCGCTTGTAGAGTCGAGATTTTGTTGATTCCGGAATTGGATTGGAGTTCGCCTTGGCTTTAAGTTTCGGTAATCTTCCCTCACCGAAGTGGAAAATTCTTTCGCGTAGCGGAGGCCGAGCGAATGTGTGCGTCGGATTTCAATCCATTGACGGGAGATGGATTAGGCGATTCGTATCCGAAACATTGTGGGGAAACCAACGATCAAAAACCGGAGTTTTCGAACTCGTCTCCGAACCACGGGACATCTCCGACCACGAAATAACGAAATTCCAAAATGATTCACCGTCTATGACGGCGTGATTCGCATTGCACCCAACAAACAAACCGTTCGCGAGCTCAATGACCTGTACGGCTAACAAAGGCTTCGACACCCTTTCGTAGTTCGGGGCTTTGCTCGACGAGAATGTTAAAATAAATTATGAAAACTATAAAACTGCATTATTGATCATTAATATAAAAGGTGTATATATAGGCTGTATAAAACAGACTCTATAGACTAAATTAATATTGTAAGAAACAAGAAACTATCTCGGGCACGTACTTCGGTTCCGAGATGTCGGAAACGGACACACACGCGCGGTAGCGTGAGTGAACTCGACTCTGGAGATTATTGACGATCGGCTCGGCTTGATTCGGCTCGGAAAAAAAGAATCCCTTTTAACAAGACATGAAGATATCAGGACAACCTTAGCCTCCTCCATTTTTGCCTCCAAATGTTGGAATGAAGATTGTGTTGTAAGAGACAAGAGGTTCCTATTAATACATGATGTGCTTGAATTTTATTTATTAAATCTTGTTTGGGTCGAAAACTAAAAACGAAATACTAATATTTAAAAATATTAATTATATATTTTGTTATCTAAAGTATTATTATACTTTAAATTTTGTTCTTACTTGTTAATTTAAAAAAACACAATGCTCTTTTTTAATTCTACACAAAAGAAGTGTTTATATTTAAATTTGTTCTCCATAAGTACACTATTATTAATCAAAACATATATTGTGTATTTGGATTTTTTTTTTTTTTTTTATGTAAAATATAAAAAATTACGTAAATAATATAAGAAAAAAGTGTGTAATATATTAATTTTTAAAAATATATATATATATTGAAAATTTTTGTTAAAAGATAAAAGTATTTGCATGTTATATGTCAACCAATAAAGATAAAAATATATTCCTTCAGTTCCTTTGTTCATCAAAATTATATAATAATTTTTTTGTTTATTAAATTTATGCATGATTTTGTTATAGTAAACAATTTTATTTACTTTTAGTTTTATTATCTATACTGTAACAAATAATAAAAAATTCCCACTATTTTTTTATTTACATCACTATTTTTTTTTATCAAATTTAATAAATTTTCTATAATACCTCACTTGTTATTTATCTTATTTTAATATTAAAATATTATTATTTTTTAGTTTTTATACACAATCACACCTATATAATTTACCGAACAAACAAAAAAAAAAGTATATAATGAAAAATATTTTATATAAAAACATAACAATAATATTGAATGTAATTTGGAGGATTTTCCATTTATTATAAAATACGTACATATTATAAAAATAATGATAAATTGCAAACAAACAAATTTTATTACAACTGATTAGTTTTATATTATTTTTTGTTAATGAATTGGTAATTAACTTAGCAGTAAAAGTGATCATGGTCTCGTTATTGGCATCACGTTTGTTATTTACACAATAAAATTTTGGATAAATTATTTTTTAGTATCTTTTTTATTATTTTAGTGTTGTAAATAAATCATATATGAAAATAGTTTCATAATTAAAAAAAAAAATAACAATTATAGTATTGTCCTTTTGCACCAGAATTGACAACACGCAGGGTGGCAAAAATAAGCACGGTCCGAAAGTCCAGTCCAAACACGGTACAAAAAAATCTTGTTTGGGCCTCCATAATCAGGCTCGATAATTTTCGGGCCGCGCCTGGTCCGGCACGCTAATGAACCGGGCCGTGTCCGAGCTCATGTAGTTCGGGCCGTGTTTGGCCCGACACGATTTTTAAAATTAATACAATTTAACTTTTAATAAATTTGTATATATTAATATTTGAAATAAAAAAAAAATTATAACAGACTCAGTTTCAAAACAGACCGTCCTTGGTTCGGCCTTTTCAGGCCCGATTGCAAATCGGGTTGTGCTGGCCAACACGACTTGGAGTCGGACTGGCCCGGAACGAAAAAAATGGGCTGACCCGACATTAAAAAACCGAGTCGACCCGAATTATTACCCCCAATGGCGCATACGTGACTTGGTGTCGCCCACATAATTTGTTTTAATGACACCTTTTTTTTTCATTTAAAAGAAAATAACATTTGTTTTCTTGGTTCAATTAGACCAAATTGTAATTTTCAGAATTAGCGAGAAAAAAAAATTATTATTTAACACAATATATATATATTGTATTAAATAAAAATATGTAAATGTGTTGTATAAATACATTTTACGTGTCAAAATCAATTGTAGATTATATTATATTTTACTATGACATATATTATTTATACACGTGTTGTATTTAGATTATATTAACATAAAATGAACAATACAAGTAATGGTCGAAGACAACACATTATATAGTTGATTTCATCACATATATTACTTTCATATAACACGATTACATATTTTTATTTAACATTCCATTAATTATTTTTATTTATATTGTGTAATACCCATCTTTTTACTATATATATTATCGTATATATTATCGATACTATATCGAAATTTTAAATTAATCAGCACAGTAACTATTTTCGTTTAATTTGCATATAAAAAATTATACTTATTAAATTCTTAACATGTGTCTTTATCGAAACGCTGTCATAATCCTTAATACATCACTTAACCGTCCAAACAATAAAAAAATACCCATTTATTATTATTATTATTATGATTAAAGCCTCTCTCAAATAATTAATCACACTAATTCATTACTAGAAGAATATCATATAATAAAGGAAAAAAATTATTTTTGATCCCAATATAATCAAAATTCATTAATTTTGGTCTCAATATAAAAATTTGGGTTAATTGTTTTTTAGTCCCGTAATTGGACCCCCTTATCATTTTAGTCTCGTAAGTGGAGTCTGTCGCAAACTAGTCCCATAAGTGAAGAATTTTTGGTGTTTTAGTCCTCCGGCGCCGGAGATGCCCGCGTGGCTCGCCAGAGGTGACGTGTCCGCCAGGTGTCGTTGACCCGGACACGTGGATTTTTATTTATTTTTCATTTTTTAAAATTTTTTTTAAATCTTATTTTAAATTTTATTTGTATTTTTTTTATTTGTTACAATTAAAAAAATTAAAATAATAAAAATAATAAAAAAAATAAATCCACGTGTCCACCAGGTGTCGCTGACCTGGCGGGACACCTGGCGGACACGGCACCTCCGGCGAGCCACGCGGGCGTCTCCGGCGCCGAAGGACTAAAACAGCGAAAATTTTTCACTTATGCGACTAGTTTCCGACAGACTCCACTTACAGGACTAAAATGATAAAGGGGTCCAGTTACGGGACTAAAAAAACAGTTTACCCTAAAAATTTTATTAATTTTAGTCCCAATATATAAAATTTAGTCCCAATATAACCAGAAATGATGAATTTTGATTATATTGGGACTAAAATTGATAAAAATTTTATATTGTGATAAAAAAATGACGAGTTTTAGTTATATTTGGACCAAAATTGATGAGTTTTGGTTATATTATGACCAAAATTGATAAGATTTTAATATTTGGCCCAAATTTAATGAATTTTGGTTATATTGGGACAAAAAAAAATCCATATAATTAATATGAGGCTATATTTTTATTTATTTCTTATATTATTGAACTTTAATAATAGGATAATAAGGTTGACTATATAATATATATATATATGTATTGTTAAGTTGGCGTTTGGGGATAATTCATCCTATTGTAGGGTTATTACAGGGTTATTACAAACTTCACTTTGAAATAAATTTAACAATGATTGTAATTTGAAATTAATTTAAATTTTTATTTAAATAATATTTTAATATATTATTTTAAAAAAAAAAAGTAATATTTTTATTGAAAATATTGTTGATTGAACAATGTAAATTTATATTTGAAATGATAAACAATGAGAATAAAAAACTTGACTTTATTCTTTTATATTTTGATTCTCTATTTCGTATTATGAACTTTTTTTCTTTAAAAAATATAGCATATTATTCATTTTTTATACAAAATATATATAAAAAAAATGGGCATAAATCAATTGCTAATCCATTCAAATCATGTTGTTGATTTAATCTTATTAGTATATATATACTTACATTCACACTTCTAAGATTGAGATTTTTCATTCAATAATTATCTTTTTTCTTTTTTTTTTCAATCTTATCTGTCCTTGTTCGAGATTTTTCAATCTCTATCTCTTTTTTTTTTTTTTTTCGTTTCCTTTTTCTTTTCATCATCTCTCTTATTCATACTTCGTCTTGGTCACTTGATCAATTTTATACTCTTAACTATGTAATATATACACAATTATGATATATGTTGAAATGTTGGTGATTTGGGATCGAATCATACTATGACAATGTTGTTGTTTAACTACCATGTTTCGTCGGTAAATTTAAATTTTATGATTGAAGTGATGTTTACAGAGCTTCGATTTTATATTCTATGTTTGTTACATTTGCTACGTATTTTATCATAATATAGTTTGGATCTAATATAAGCTTTTTTGCCTTATTGTGTTTGTTGAACTTCTTGTTATGTGTTGTATTGGAATAAAGGTAGTGTCAAATTATATTGTTATTCCGTATTATTATTTTATCGTTTTTTTTTTAAAATATCATACGTGGGTTCTTTGTTTTCTTCCCTCCGAAATGAAGAAAATAAAGTGTAAATGAGTATTTAAAACTAACTTGTCACTAAAAGATATAGTCGATATAGAGATCTCGACCTTTAAGAAACATTCTCGGTAAAGATGGTCATTGTTAGTTTAGTTACTATAGTTGTGATTTGAGGTTGGTCAATTTTTAAATTTGATTTAATAATTTTTTTTGGCGAGATGTGCATTTATATACCACCCCCAAATGTTATGAAACTTAGTTTTAAGGTAAAAATTTTCATTTGAAACATTCTTTGTATGGGTTGATGTTAGATTATGAAGTCTAATAACAAATAATCTAAATATAAGGATATGGTCAAAATTTGTTAGTATACAAATAATAAAAAATGGTGATAATGCTAGAGTTTATCTTGATATGTCAGAAATAGATCTCGGGTTTCAATCCTATTATCTTATTTTCTATTGTTTTTTTTTACAATCCCTTGATTAAGAGTATAATGAAATTATTAGTTTGTCAGCACTTCCAAACGTAGATCAATTTCGATATGTAGCCAATAAAGTTCATCAGATGTGAAAACTCTTTGACTTTAAGATGTCAGAGATTACTGTTGTAGCTGATCATATCAAAAAAATTCAATATTATCACATCACAGTTGGCCTTTTAAAAAAAGAATTTGACGACGAGGTGAAAGTCCTAATCTTGCTTTCGAGTCTTCTAGAAAGATGGAAATACATTGTCACAACAAATAGTGCTTCATTAGAAAATGAGACATTAAAATTCAATGTCGTCAGAAATCTGATTTTTAGCGAAAAAAAAAAAATTGCAGAAGGTGAAAGGTGACAAAATCTATCATCTGTGCGAAAAATCAAGCTAAAGGTGATTAAAAAAAAAAGTGAAATTAAAAAGTATAACCGTTCTTCAAGTAGAAGATTGTTATATTCTAAAGCTTAATAGCAAACAACTCAAAAATAACGATATGATTAAAACTTTTTAAGATAACAAGAAACTAGAAATATAGCTAGGGATAGAGTTTCTTGTGATATGTCAGATATAAGTATAGAGTTTCAACCATATATCTATCTTACTTTCTATTATTTTTTGTAATATTTTAATTCAGAGTATAGTGAAATTTTCGCCTTGACAGTGCTTGCAAACATAGATCCGTTTAGATTAAATTGGGTAACAAAATTCTCTTAAATTTTATATTGTTTTATTTGGATCCTTGTGATATTTTTCGTAACATCTAAAGCAAATATTTTGTCAATGGAATGAAAAAAAATAAAAATTCTTCTCTCTTTTTCTATCATTTTTTTATGTCTCTATCGTCCATACTTTACTCGCTTCTATGACAATGGCATCTCTAGCTTTCACTTCATCGATTTTATACTTTCGAACAATATAACACATAACTCTAGTTTTACTAGTGTTGCCATACAAGTTCAGATGTTGATGGTTTGAGATTAGATCGTACTCTCTTTGCGGTGGTATTTTACCGGCATGTTTTATCGTTGAACTTTGAGGCCGAAGTAATATTTACAAACTACAATCTTATAATTTGTGTTTGTTACATTTGCTACGTATTTTAGCATAGTGCACTTTTAATTTGATATAAACTTTATTATCTTGCAGCATGTGTTGAACTGTTGAATTTTTTTTTGTTAAGATGTTATATTGAAAAAAAAGTAGTACTCCCTCCATCCCAAAACTATAGTCTGGGTTGTATTTGACACGAGATTTAAGAAATATTGATATTATATTGGTAATGGATAAAAAGTACGGTGTGAGTGTATTAGTGTAAAAAATAGTGGCAATTCTGTAATAATAATAAAAAAAAAAGTAATGGTAGTTTTATAGTGATACGATTATTTATGAAAATTAGACTATTATTTTGGGACGGACAAAAATGGTAAACAGGACTATTGTATTAAGACGGAGAGAGTATTAGATTATAGTGTTACTATGCATTGTTCTTTGTTTCCTTTTCTTTTCTTTTTTTTTTTTTTTTTTGTCAAAATCGAGTTTGTTCATTTAGTGTTTTTAAGTGGAATGATTTCTCATAAATATTGTTGGGGACTTCTATTTGCGGATAAATAATTAATAATGTGTTTTCCTATTTGTTTGAGTTTCCAGGTGACGGTCATTTTGTGCATCCGATAAATATTAGTCCCTCCATCTATAAACTAATGTCCTACTTTCCTATTTGAGACGTCCAACAACTATTGTCCTATTTCATTTTTTAAACACAAATTTTACATTTTTACCTTCGTTCATTTATTACTTTTAATCTCTACCATACAATTAATGACAAATTTGTCAATTCATAACAAAAAAGACAATCACCTAAAAAATCATACAAATATACTTTAGGACAATAGAAATTGGATTAATGGAGTATTAAAAGATACAATATACACATATTAACATAATACAAATTTTTTTTATTCATAAAAATTCAATCATTCAACACAAATTTTTTTTTTTATTGTTAACACAATTTTTTATATTTCACAAAAAAAAAAAAAAAAAAAAAACCACATTTATATCAACAATACAGAACACTTAATTAAAAAAATCTATAATTATTTCCAAATAATTTATAACTTAAAAAAATATCAAAATAAATTAACATGTCGATTTTATAACTAAAATTACCATTAACCCGAATTTTAAAAAATAAATTAAATAGAAAACAGTTGGGCTTTACACCGAAAGAAAAAAAAAAAAAAAAAGGATGTATTTTTTACCCACTTTTATTTATTTATAGATTTAACTTTATAAAAATAACATAAAAACTAAGACACGTGTCAACATATCTAGAAAGTTCCAAATTGCAAGATAAATATCTTTAATAAAATTATTATATTTATGATTTCCACGTATCCGCCACTCAGGAAAAATATTAATTAAAAATTTTATTTAAAAATTTAAAGCTAAATCTAATTAATAACGTACCATGAGATGCCAACGGTTGACTTTTGTTGTCAAGTCGTTGCTTTATCATAAATAATAATGTTTTTAAAAATAAAATAATTGTTTTATTGCACGAATGATTTTATTTTAATATTTTATTGCGAAGCATGAAAAGAAATTAAATAAATATATATATATATATATATAGATAATGTGACTAACCAAACCAACTTTTGGTATCAAAAATAGTGACGTGGCATTAATTTGATATATAGCTTTTACTGAATAGACACTTTTATAATAAAATATTATAAGCAATTAAATACTGCAAATGTTTTAAATAAAAATTTAAATAAATGTGACACGTCGTATGTCTTATTATTGGTTCGAAAACCGACCAAAAAAGTGGTGACTTTTGTCCACATTTTAATATTTATTATTTATTACAATTGACATGGACTTTATGAATTAATTATTTATTAGGCCCAATCACAATTGCCCACCTAATTAATTAAATAAATAAATAATAGAAAATATCTTCCTAGTGTGTCTAGCATTTATTTGAAGGAAAAAAATTATTTTTAGTTTCAATATAACAAAAATTATCAATTTTATTTTAGTCTTAATATAAAAAATTTGTTAACTTTGATATCAATATAATCAAAATTCATCGTTTTTTTTTTTTCTCAATATAACCAAAACTCATATTTTTTGTCTCAGTATAAAATTTTTATCAATTTTAGTCCCAATATAACCAAAAACTCATCATTTTTGGTCTCAATATAATTAAATCTTATTTTTTTTGGTCCCACCGTCAACAAATCGATGGAAAATGTTGACGTGAAAAGAAATCAAACCTTATATTTATATTCGAAAAAATTGCACAATCTTGCAAGTCCACGTCAGCATTTTCCGTCACACATACCGTATCTGCTACACTGTAGATACGGTATTTTATAGGAAATGTGTAACTAGTAAATAATTAAAAATGTATTAGTGAAAATAATTATCTTATAATATAAATAATTATAAATTAACATTAAGATAACTAATTAGTTTAATTAAAATTTAAAAAAAAATAAAATTAAAAAGTTTAAAATGAAATTAAAATGTATAATCATTTTTCAAAAAAAAAAGTGGCATGATATGTGGGACGCACAGAAACAACAATGTGGACATGGTACGTGGGACGGATGGAGTATTTTTTTGGATTTTGGTTTTTATTTTTTTACCATACAATATTTCGATTTTTTTTTTGTAAGAAATACATTTAAATAAAAAAAATTATTAGAAAAAACCAACTATTTTATTTATAAGAAATAACAAAATAAATAATTAAATACATTAACACATATAAGGAAAAGATCCATGATTTCATACATTTTGAATTATGAAATTAAATGTTACATTGAAATTACATAGATAAATAATATAATAAAAATAACTGCTTGATATAGCTAATCGACTTTAATCGATTTACTAAATATCAATCATGACCTCGAAGATTAAATATAATTAATTTTAATGGTTAACGAATCTACTGATCGTCAACTTTCAATTAATTGTTAATCGACTTTAATCGATTTACTATAGATCAATTAAGATCTAATATATATATATATATATATATATCGACAAATATTGTTTGTATTGAAATATAATTATACGATTCACTTATTTATGAAAGTATGTCATTAAAAGACAAAATATATTTTATTTGTTAGAAAATTTAATTTATATATAAATGATAAAAGTCAATTAATAAATACTCCATAAATTTTCATAAGAGGTTTTAAAAATATAGAATGTACATTCATCTTTCATTTAAGATATTATATTTATGACTTATTTCCTTTTAAGTTATTACTATTTTACAAAATATTCAAAATGGTGAAATATTTTCAAAACACAATTAAACTAATATTTTGAAATTTTGAATTAAATTGAAATAGGAAAAGCATATAAAAATAAAAATAAAAAATACTTGAATATACTACCTCCGTCCCACATTGGATGTCTTGGTCACTGTAGACACGAAAATTTAGGATAAGTATAATTAGTAGATAATTAAGAATGTATTAGTGAAAATAATTAACCTATAATATAAATTATTATAAATTAAGATTAAAATAACTAATTAGTTTAATTAAAATTAAAAAAAATTAAATTATAAAATTTAAAATAAGATTAAGATGAGTAATCATTTTTTAAAAAAGGAAAGTGACAGAAACGACAACATGTACATGGTGAATCAGACGGAAGGATTAATATAATTAAATATTGGATAATATGCTTAAAATAGAATATATATATATATATAATTATTTTTTCAATATAATAAAAAAGTACTCCATCTTTCATATATCATATCACACTTTTCATTTTCGTATTTCCTATATATTATGTCATTTTTTTTTTCTGAAAAGGTATTTTACTTTTTAATCATATTTTAAAATTTTATAATTTATAATTTTTTTTAAATTTTTATTAGACTAATTAGTTATTTTAATATTAATCTATAATTATTTGTATTATATTTTAATTAACTTTACTAATAGATTTTTAATTATTTATTCTATCTGTTCCATATCTATTTATCCATTTACTTTTTGCACGAAGTTTTAAAAATATTAGTATTATATTGATATGTAGTAGAAATGAAGTTAAAAAGACTAAAATATCATTATTAGTATTGTATGATATATATAGGTAATGACATTTGTGTAATACATTGTAAATTGAAAGTGTATTTGTAATATTAGGTAGATAGTACAGTTACTAAAAAAGAAATATATACTTTGTTATATTCTTTCTAAATTTTCGTATTTACAGTAACACTGACATCATATATGGTTTCATTTTCCATTTTTGTTCGTCCCAAAACAAAGGTACTATTTTCTAATTTAGTCATTGTACTATCAACCTAACATAATAAATATCCTTCAAACTTATGATATATTACTCAAACATCACTACATTTATAGATATTTTTGTCTTTTTTACTATAATCCAATAAAATACTAATATTTAAAAATTTACGTGAAAAAACAAACGTTACTTTTGATAGAAAAGGAATATAAAAATAAAATTAAAAATTGCAAGTAAATAGTGGTCTAATAATTGGTCGATATTTATTTATTTTATTTTAAAAGGAAAGTCCAAAAAGCCGAAATAAGAAAAAGAACGAAAAGGTGTCGTCCAAAAGGCACATCAATCACAGCCGTCAAAAAAATCACACGGACGCTAATGATGAGCGGCCACGATTGCATCCTGAAAAACCCCCCGCGCTACTCGCGACCAATCACATCCCTCCACGTCATCGGATTAACGGAAGTTCGGTACACCCAACGGAAGTATTCAAAAATAAATAAAAAAGAAATAAATTAAATATTAATATATAAATATACTTGTGGCTCAGAAGAACGGAGGCGTGCTGACGTGGCATCCGGGAGGGTATATATATGGCGCCATGCGGCGTCGTTTCGTTGAGCTTCCTTCCAAAGAAATCAAAATCATTGCAGTTACCATTGCCAGCGCAGCCTAATCCGTTCTTCTTCAAATCTTTATCTGGTTTCCGGTTTTCGGTATTCGATTCGTGGCGGAAATGGTGAAGGAGCCGGAGATTAAGTTGTTCGGGAGGAAGATTAATGTTTCGCCGGAAATCGGCGGCGCCGGGGAGTGTTCTGAGGGGGAGAGCGACGCCGGCGAGGAGTTTTCCGATCAAAGTTCCGGTGTGAGCGCGGAGAAGAACGATCGAGAGAGCGGTGATGAGGTACAGGCGTTTTGGATTTGATTTTTGATATAATTGTTTATTTTGGAACTCTGTTCTGTTTGTGGCTGAGGAGTTGAATCTGTGTTCATTTGCTGGATTTGGCTATATCTAGGGTTTGTAGTGTTTTGTGTTTGGCCATATTGCTTGGTCTGATTTGGAAATCGAGTTGCTGCTATCCGATTTTTGTATTTTTTTTTTTCTACTTTTTGATTTGACGTTTGTTAGGTCATCGCGATTTGGTTCGTCTCTTCGATTGATGATGTTTTAGATTGAAGCAAATAATGCTTCGTATCTTCCATTGATGATAGCTTCGTAACATAAACCAGACTGTCGATTCCAGTGTTCATTTGCTACCTCTTTTTTGCTACTTTAGGAACAAACTGAATCTACCTAACCTCCAAATTCTCAAAACGATTGGATTTTTGCTACTTTACCTCCACATCTCATTTCACGCTAAACATGAACTCCTAGATTCGTATATACTCATACATTTCTGTGACTTCCTGATTTTCTTCGATTTGAAATGCTTGTTTGGATTTTTACATTTGGAAATTTCTACAATTTTGCTCAATTCTGCTAATACTCCAATTTTTTCTGCTCGATTTTGTCATTCAAGCTCAAAATCAGAGTATACTGATCTCTGTTTATGTTCTTCTCTGTTTTTTCACAATTCAGAACAAACCAGATGCAGAAAAGCATGGCGATGCTCAATCAGAATCCGAAGAACATCCAAAACCTCCCGCCAACAAAGCCGTCATCGGAAACTCATCGGAAAATCATCCGAATTCCGAAAACAAGGCCATCAATGGACACAACAAGGCTCTAAAGAAGCCCGAAAAGATCCTACCCTGCCCGCGCTGCAACAGTTTGGATACAAAGTTCTGCTACTACAACAACTACAACGTTAACCAGCCTCGACACTTTTGTCGCAGCTGCCAGCGCTACTGGACAGCCGGAGGCGCGATGCGCAACGTTCCGGTGGGAGCCGGCCGCCGCAAGACCAAGAATCCCACGCCGCCGTCGCACTGCCACCAGATCGCAATCTCCGAATCTCTCCAGGCCACCCGACTCGACTCCCCCACCGGATTCCACCACCTGAGCTTCAAACCCACCGCCGCCTCCGTCCTCTCCTTCAGCCCCAACTCGCCGCTCTCCGGCGACCGTAAGATCGACGGCAAAGTCCCCGAGAAGTCAGACCCATGTCTCCCCGGAATTCCATGGCATTTCCCCTCAGTCTCAGCTCCGGCCATTTACTACCCAGCGCCTTATCCTTGGAATGTGCCGTGGCTGTCGATGCTGCCTCCGGCGACAAATCCGACGGGGTCGAGCTCCGATTCCGGCTCCGGGTCTCCGCTCGGAAAGCATTCGAGAAGCGGCGAACCGATCAAATCAAAGACAACTTCCGCAGAAAGCTCGATCGTGGTTCCGAAAACTCTGCGGATCGACGATCCTGAGGAAGCTGCGAAGAGCCCGATTTGGGACACCCTCGGAATCAAATTCGATTACGACGCATCGAGCCGGGAAGGCCTTTTCAAGGCGCTACAACCGAAGGAAAACGAGAAGAAACAAATCGTCACGGTGTCGACGGTGAATTTGAATTCGCCGCTACTTCAGGCGAATCCCGCCGCGCTGTCTCGATCCATTAGCTTCCGAGAAACTGCCTGATCGTCATCGTCGTTTCCCATTTTACCGTCAGACCACAAACTTTTCTCGAATGCTCGTCCTTACTATTGCTTATTATCGATCATTATTGCTCGAACTTAACTACGCTCGCCGGATGTCTATTTTCCGGCGAGTTTGATTGTGAGACGGGCGCCCCGAAACCGATGGTGAAATCGTCGATTTTCTTGTTCTTGTAACATTTTGTGTTATGTTCTAGATCTCTCTTCATGTTGTACATATTTGGTAGAAAACTACATGGTATTTTGTTGACATGAATAGGGTGAATGATTTGAAAGTGAAATTTGTTGTAGGAAGCTTACATGTTTGGATAGGGTTTTTCGAAAGCTCGACTCAGTTTGGCTCGAGTGAAACTGAAAAACGAATCGAAGAATTTTCATAATGAATAGGAATTATCTTTTAATCGAGCTAATATATACGGTTTGATTAGGTACTTTGACGAATTATGTTTGTTTTGATAATAATTCGATAAAAGTGCAATTTCTAATTTGAATAATAGAGTTACCTTCTAATCGAGCTAATCGACTTAGATTGATAAGATAATTTAATATATTTTCACTAAAAAGTGTCGTCTCAACAAGAATTCATAAAAGTACTTGAATAACTTTTAACCTAAATATGAATTATCTTTTAATCGAGCTAATTGATTTCGCTTGATAAGATGATTTAATAAAATTTCAGATAAGATATTCGTTTCGGTAATAATTTGTAAAAGTACTTAGATAACTTTCAAATTAAATAGAAATTATCGTTTAATCGAGCTAATAGGCTTGGTTTAATAAGATACTTAAATAAATTTTTAATTAAAATACTATTTTCGACAATAATTTGAAAAAAGTGCTTGAATAATGTTCAAACCAAATAGTAATTATCCTTTTATCGAGCTAATAAGTTTGGCTTGATAGGATACTTTAATAAATTTTCAATTCGTAATTCAAAAAAGTATTTGAATAACTTTCAAACTGAATAGTAATTACCTTTTAATCGAGCTAAAAGGATTGATTTGATAAAATGCATTGATATATTTTTTGTTGAGTAGACTCGTTTCGACGATAATTTGATAAAAATGCAATTTTAAAACCACTCAAGCCATTTTCAAAATGAATAGAAATTACTTTATAATCGAGCTAATAGACCTGACCTGAGATACTTTAATAAACTTTTAGTTGAGCAAGTTCATCTCAATATTAATTCGATAAAAATGCAATTCGAAAATTATTCAAATAATTTCAAACTCAATAAGAATTGCTTTCTAATCGAGTATGTTTGTTTGGATAATAATTCGATAAAATTGATGAAGCCAAAGAGTTTATTATTTAAAATTCGATTTGATTTTTATTTAAAAGAATAATTTGAATGTAATATTTTATAAAAAAAATTATTATATAGTAAAAAATTTAAAAGCATATATTCATAATTCTTTTATAACCCTAATATATATATATATATATATATTATATAAATGGTATAAATATTGATTGGAAAATGATTAATTGTAAGGGTATTTAAATGTATTCAAATAATGTAACACTAGCCACTTGATTTGGAAAAGTAAATTTATTATAAATTTCTAAAATTCCAATATGAGTGAGTATTCAAACTATTTAAATTAGTCAACATTTGAATTATTTTTCTTTGCTAAATTAGTAAGGTGGATTTATTCATAAATCTAAATATATATTACTTCTTCCGTCCGTCATGCAAATATGTGTTTATTTGATCGGGCACGAATTTTACACTAAAAAAAAATATATTTGTAACAGAATTTCGTCCCTAAAGTTCACGTAGCTAACGTAATTCCATTACTAATTCCATCTTTAATGTCATTAGTAACGGAAAAAGTAGATTTAGCGATAATAGGGTGATGGTACAATGTAAAATTTATTCCTTTCCTTATTGAAATTTATGTCAGATTTGACTAAATACAAATTTTAAAAAATAGTAAAAATAAAAAAGAAATTATAAGAAATTAAAAATATACTAAAAAGTAGTATTTTATTTATTCCAAATATGGTGCAATATTTATTTTCAGCATGAGAATTTAGGTAAGTAGTATTAAATAAAATAATTTGGAAATTAAAGTGTTGAATAGAGATTAAATATATTTAATTATTTTATATTTTAAAAATATTATAAAATATTTGATGCAAAAAAAAAGAAAAAAATGTTTGAGGGTGTTAAGACGAAAGAGTATTTGTTACTAAAATAGTATTTGTTACTAAAAACAAGACAATTTTTTTTTTTATAACAATCAAAATTAAAAAAAAAAAAAAAAAAAAAAACATAAAATTGGATTGACAGAACAAATGTCATTAATGGACCATATATAATTTTAATTAATATAATATATGATGTATTAATTAAAATTGCGTGTTAATTATTTATATTTTTATAATATAAATAATTATAAATTAAAATTAGATAACTAATTAGTTTAATTAAAAATTAAAAAATTTAAAATGAAACTAAAATTTTTAATATTTTAAAAAATAAAATAAATAACTTAAAATAGAAGATAAACAATAATACTGTCTCCGTCGTTCAAATCTATGTTCACTTTCTTTTTCGATTGTCATTGAAAAATATTCTCATTTTTTTTAAAGTAAAAAATCATTCCACTTTTGTACTGTTTTTTTACTATTAAAAAAAATTAACAATTATTACATATTTTTATTAAAATTCGTATCCGATCAAATGAGCACACATATTTGCATGACGGATGGAGCAATAATAATAATAATAATAATAATAATAATAATAATAATAAGGTGGGCCTCAAACTGAGATATTCTTTTGTTGCTACAAATCACATCCACACATTTTATAAAATTGTGTTCATGTATTAGTTGTTTGTTTCTGTTTATAATCTTCTTATAATAATAATAATAATAATAATAATAATAATAATAACCATTAATGGGACATCCCTAAGTTTTATTTCTTTTTCCCATATTAAGCATGACAAATAATTGGGTAAGGAAGATATATTTCAGCCACACACACACACACACACAAAAAAAAAAAAAAAAAAAAAAAAAAAAAAAAATCCTAATTAGAAAAAATGTTGGGCTACAAATTTGAGGATAATAGTTAAGCATATAAATACAATGTAGTTTGGTATTACATGTGGATAATTTTAAAAATTAATGTTCAGTCACATTCTTTAACTGAAATTTTGCAGTAATCATCTATAATATATAGAAACAGCGCATGTTCTTATTATATACAGCACATATTGTGTGTAATAGAAGTATAAGTGGTTTGTTCAGAATTATATGTGCGTTGTACAAGAATATGTTATGTGTTAAAATTAATTGTTGTGTATGTTAATTTATGCATTGTATTTGTATTATATTAATATAAGGGGTGTGCCGCGGAAATAATAAAATGTGTTGTTTGTTATTACATGGTGTACTGTTAGTTTATGTGTTGTATTTGTATTACTCCCTCCGTCCCACTTCTTATGTCCACCTTTTCATTTCCGTCTGTCTCACTTATTTTGTCACTTTCCCTTTTTTTTTTCTGAAAAGAATTATACACTTTAATCTTATTTTAAAAAGTTTGATTTATAATTTTTTAATTTTAATTATACTAATCAATTATTTTAATTTTAATCTATAATTATTTTTATTATACGATAATTATTTTAATTAATATATTTTTTAATTATTTACTAATTGTATCCCTCCTAAATTCTCGTGTATGTAGTAAAGTGGACAAAATATCCGGGACGAAGAGAGTATATTAATATAAAGAATGTGTTGTCTGAAGTAATATATTGTGCTATTTGTTACTACATAGTGTGTTATATACATATTTCATATGAACTAATATAAGGGTGCGTTTGTTTGGCAGATTTCGTAGGATTTCTACTATTCACTAAATTTTTATTTCCAAAAATATAAAATTAAATATTTATTTTTCATTTTTTTTTTATGTAGTATTATACTAAAAATTAATTTTAGCATCACATCACACTTATTTATATCACATCATATAACTTTGCAGTTCAAAATTTTTACTATTCAAATTTGAACTCAAAATTTAAACTTCCAAACAAACACACCCTAAATAAATAAAATCATTTTTATTACCATGTTTGATGTTTATAGATGTATACTTTTTTGTTTCAAATTTTTATACATTTAATAGTGTTGGTTATGGTTTTGATTAATTCTAGTTAAAGCGGTAAAACGAACTGAATAGCTCGCGAGCCAAGTTCGATCCGACTGGTTAATAGCTCGACACGATTTGTTTATAAAGATAAACGATCCGAGCTTAACCTCAAAAATTATTTTTTATATAAACGAGTCAAGTTCAAGATTGGCTTGCGAATAGTTCAATTAAGCTTGTCAGTAATAATATATTTATATTATTTATATATTAATATAATATATAATCTTTTATATTTATATTTATTAATAAATTTTAAATATTTTATTAAAATAAATTATGAATAAAATTAAACATATTTAATTTTATATATTAAAATAAATATAAAATTCAAACTGCTCAAACTCGAGTCGCTCGAGTTTGAATTTGAGCTAATGAGACGAGCTAAAGCCGCTATTTGGCTCAATTCTTAACGAGACGAATCTGTACCGTTAACAAATTCGAATCGAGCTTGAACAATCAATACTCGAGGTCGCTCGACTCGTTGAACAACTCTAACTCTAATCAACATATGAAGTCGGCTTATATTTTAAATATGTATGTTAATATACTTTTTCTGCTGAGATTACTAGTATTACGTATTGGATAAACTATTGTCATATATAGTTAATTTATATAATTTATTTATATTATATTAACATGCATTTATAATGTATTACGTATTATATTATATTTATAATGTATTTATATTATATCAACATACATTTTATTTTATTTTATTTTATACCTCATGTGATATAGATATACTTATATACCATCAACATGGTGCAGATTAATCTCAATTAGCATAACTGCAGCTAATTTTCATACTACAAAGTGTAATTTAATCCCAAATGTCATATTTCCGAAAACATTTAATTCAATATTTTTTGGAATTGAAAAAAGTATTGACTCTTGTTACTTCAATTTAGTTTTACTTTATTTATTATGAAAACCTTGCAGTTTTTTTTTAATGTTTTTTCTTAAATAAAAAATAATCATCGTCCAGTAAAATTATGTAGGTTTAGTAATATATGAAGACTAAGATATAATGGTAGTATTAATTTTTGATGTGTGACGGGTAAAATGTAAAGAGAGGGTATTATAAAAAAAAATATTAGAGGATTGATAAAAACAATAGTGATGTAAATATTAAAAAAAAAAAGAAAAAAAAATAGTAAATTAATTATTATTTGTTAAAATAATAATAATAAAATTATGGGTTGATAAAATTGTCCGTAAGCTTAACGGATGACTCAAAATAAAATAATGACATAATTTTAATAGACGAGCAATGAAGTACATTATTTGTACTTACAAAACGTGACACCTAAATTCATTGTTTGCTTGTAGGCTTACTAAAATATTTTGGATGGTGTAGACTTAATATCTTTTTTAGTAAATAATAGAAGATCGGATGCTAATAATAATTTATGGGCATTTGGTACAGACAATGAAATTGCAAATAGAGAAAAAAAATTCGTAAAGAATAAGAATTAATTTTTTTGTTTGATAAAATGGATTATTCAATTGAAACACTACAAGAAAATAGTACATTTGTAACGGAATTTCGTTACTAAAGTTCACGTAGCTAACGTAATTTCATCTCTAATTCCGTCTCTAATATCATTAGTAACGGAAAAAATGAATTTAGTAACGAAAAAACTTCGTTACAAAATTGATAATTTCTTGTAGTGAAAATTATCAAAAAATATAGCTATTTTGATAGATTGATCAAGAATAAAACAAAGTAGAATTTTAACGAATGGGAATCCATGAAAAATATTTTTTGCGACTTTTTTGTTTATTTAATAAATTAGATACAATTTAGTGATTTTTAAGTATCGCAAAAATTAAATAGTTGAATAATAAATTAGCCGTGATATTTTGTAAGATTGAAATAACATACTCCCTCCGTCCCACAACTATAGTTTTAATTGGATCGGACACGAGATTTAAGAAATATTGATATTATATTGATAGTTGGTAAAAATATAGGTAAAATACTTTTTTCTTATGAGTGTATTAGTGTAAAAAATAGTGGCAATTGTGTAATAAAAATAAAAAAGCATGAGTAGTTTTACGGTGATATGACTATTTATGGAAATAATACTATTGTTTTGGGACGGACAAAAATGGCAAACAAAACTATTATATTAAGACAGAAGGAGTAATTTTTTTTAAAATATAATACTATTAAATAGTTAAAATATAATAAAAAAAAATACCGCATCAATATTTATTTATCTCAATATTTCTGGATATGAAAATAAAATTGTTTTTTTTTTCTTTAACGTAAGAACCACAGCCGAATGTGCGCATTGGATAAGTCACAAGTTCACTCCCCATACCACTAGGTCATTTCTTACCGGGCAACTTGTTTCTTTGATATCACTTGTATATGAGGGAGTGTTAAGACATTTTAGTAATTTAATTTATAGTTTATATTAGATTTTTAATATTAGATTGTGTCGTCTATCGAATCTCTTTCATGCCGGACTCTATTTCATTACGAACAATATGCTATTTTGTTAGTTTCCGCAAAATAATTTTACATTGAACAATGTAATAAGAAAAACAAACCTTAAATTTAAGGAACAAACCCTTAACCTAGTTTCAATATCAGTTCTCAGACAAAACCCTCCATTGATCGATCCATCCAAATTCTTCACATTCACCACAACATTATCCATCCATCCTTACACAAAATACATACATACATACAATATACGTGTATATATATATCATTACAATATATAGATATATATGTATCCTGGGAAGATCCGAACAGATAAGATTAGATCATCATTAATATCCGCGAATCGAATTGATGATGGTGTTGTGCCATGGATCCGAAACGTGCTGAACCAGGTTGTCGAACGGCCCTTTCCCCGTCACGTTGTGCTGCACTACGAACCCGAGAAATGCCAACATTGCGAGCCTCCCTGTCGAGAAAAAAGAAAAAATAAAATCGTCACAAAACCCTACTGAGAATTCGACGACAAAACAATATTTTTTTATTTCCGTAAGCGAATTTTATTGCAATTGGAATTGGCCCATATGAAATTATTCGAATTTACAACACTAATTACTCTTAAAAAAAATCTAGTACTCGGCGTTTTGACATTGAAGATTGAACACATGAATTTAACTTAATCATTCATTTAAAAAAAAAAACATTTGATTTTGATAGAAATTTTCGAATAATTAGTAGTATTTTAAAATTAAACATGAATATGTAATTTTATCCATACATTTATTTACATGTTTTGAAATTTTGACACCATTTATTAATAGTATTTTTTTTAAAAAAAAAAAACATCAAACATGTTTACTATTTTCAAAGAAAGTTCAAAACTTCCAACATTTTGATTTAAAAAAGTAAATTATAAAATAATAGATGTCCTAAATTCGAACACAAAAATTTAGTTAAAATCTTCATATTTGAACATCAACTAATAGTTACTAGTCGATGTCCTAAAATCAAACATCGTTTATAAAAATTTTGGTTGCTGATTTGGACAAATCAGTATATATTATATGGGTGACCAGTATATGTTTATACATATTTCAGCATATATTGTGCTTGTATTATAAATATACTGAAATAATATATAAATACATGATGGTCACTCCTATAGTATATGTTGAACTAATCAAATTAGTACCCCGGATCAGCAGCATATCCATGTCCAAAAGTTTTAAAATAGAAATATAACTCAGGCGTTCACTAAATTAAAACATAAAACTTTTTCCTCGAAAATATATCGATAAAAAAAAAATTAAAAATAATTGTACCGTTAGCCAACTCCTTCTCCTTCGCCTCCAACGTTGGCTCGAAGTTGAGGGGGTTAAAAATGCTGCCGGGGTAGCCGCACTCGTGCGGCGGTAGGCTATAGTTCTTAAAAATTGGGTCCTGATTTACGCAACCCGGGTTCTTGATGTCCTGCCACCGTCGAATCTCGACGTAGTGGAAAAGGATGAACTCGACCACGAAAAGCGTCGACGACGACGCAAAGTACTCGGATTTCCCGGCGTCGTACCACTTGGGGACATTGATGATCCCGAGAGACGTGAAAACTTCCGGCAGCAACATTCCGGCGACTCCCAACATCGCCCATCGGCCGTTCACGAGCTCCGCCTGAATATACCATTTTAAATTTTCCGGGTCCTCGGCTAGCCCTAACGGATCGAACCCGTTGTCGCCGGGTAGGCTGCGTTGGATCGAATTTGAAGATAAATCATTATGCAAATTCGTTTGACTTTTGCACCCGAATTAAAAAAAAAAAAAAAAAATTAAGTATTTTATAGATATTAAGTGTAATAAAGTAATATAATATTTATTTTATCCTTGAAAAATAACGTGAAAGTAAAAAATAAAAGTATTTTGATATGTATTTAAGAGTTACTTTTTAAAAATATATATATATTTTGATTAAACATACTAAAATGAAAAATAAGAAATTTAGTAATAGCTGAAAATAATATAATTTTTTTTTTTTGGAAATAACATCACATTCAAATTACTGTTTGAATATATTATTTCAACAAAAATATACTACATACTTTCACAAAATATCAAATCAAAATATTATTTGAATCATATACAAATCAAAGCCAAATACACGTAAGTTTGTTTGATTTTGATTTGTAATTAAATTTTTTATTTAAATTTTAATTTTAATAAAATTTTAATTTACATTTTATGAGATGAAAAAAATGTATTTACGACTAAATAGTATTGATTTTTATTTAAAATGCTAATAATGCACACAACATACTAATTTATATTCTTTTACATTGATTCTCATATTTATTTTCTTTTTTTTGGAAAATAATTACATATTTTAAATTTTTTAATTTATTTTTTTTAATTTTAATTAAACTAATTAGTTATTTTAATTTTAATTTATAATAATTTATATTATAGGTTAACTATTTTCACTAATATATTCTTAATTATCTACTAATTATATTTATCTTAAATTCTTATTCCAATGTGGGACGAGAGAGGCCGTATTTAATTAAATTCTACAGTTACGAAATTTAAATATTTATAAATGGAAAAAATACAAAAAAAAAAAAAGAAAAAAAAGATAGATTTATTTGACAACTTTTTTTTTTTTTTTTGCTGAAAATTCAAAATATATCAAATTTTAATATTTAATATTTTTATATACATATTATATTATTAAATTATTATATTTACCTGCCGTCGAGGTAGGCGGGGCTGGGCAGTCCGGGCAGCCATTCGCCTTTCTTGGCCTCCACTTTGAACTGCGACGGAGCTGCGGCCTGTCTGACCGAGACTGACCGGTTGAGTTTTCCGGCGGCGGCGGAGCCTGTAAGGAACCGTGGCCGGAATGCGGCGACGGGGGACTGAGCGGCGGCGACTGCGGCGGTGGCGGCCATGTTTTCCGGCGGCGGCGGCGGTGGTGGTGGAATTTGGGGGGTGAATAGAAGATGATTGGTTTTGAGGGTTGTTGCAATTTTGTATTCGTCGTCTATGGCGGATTTGTGGTGGTGATTCGAGGGTGGATCTGGGCCGTTGGTTTGGGAGATATTTGGAAATGGAGGGCTGAGATTGAAGGGAATCTGGGGATCTTATCGTCTTTATCCTTTCAGATATCCGCAAAATCTGTTTCTCTTATGACGTTGGGCTTTCTTAGATCATGTGGGCCCCTCTACTATTGCCACGTGGCAATAATGGTACCCTATTTGTATTTTTGCGTATCTGGAATATTTTATTTTTTTTCAGTTCTATTAAAAAAATATTCCAGTGCAGAGGAGTTAAATCTTAATTAGTTTATATGAATTATAAATAAATATATATATTTTTATATAAATGTATTATATAAAATTTTATCTTTATAAAATAATATAATTCTTCATTTCAAAAGTATAGATTTATTGTGTTGGACATAAATTTTAAAAATATTGATATTATATTGATTGTTGGTAAAAAATATCAATAAATAACTTTTTTTTTTTTTACCCTTATGAATATATTAGTGCAAAAAGTAGTGACAATTGTGTAATAATAATGAAAAAGTAAGAATAGTTTTATGGTGATATAGTTATTTATGGAATTGAGACTATTATATTGGAACAGATGGAGTATATTATATTCTCTCTGTCCTAAACGAAATTGGCTATTTGGGGTTTTGTAGTAAATTAAAAAATAATAATATTTTATTCGTTATTAGAAGTGTGTAAGAGATTTTGACATTTTTACTCTTTAACTTTTTGTGTAAAGTAATTGTATATGTAATGATATATTTGTAATCTAAATAAAAATTAAAGGGTATTATGATATTAGTATATGATTATTTTTTTTTAAAATAAGAAATGAATACTTCCGAGTGTGACAGACGAAAATGGTAAAAAGAATACTTTAAGTTGAGACGGATGGAGTATATATTTTTGTGAAAATATAATTTTAAATTTTTTTGATCATATATAATTTTTAATTTTAAAAATAATAATAACACAATTTATATATAATAATAATAATAATAATAATAATAATAATAATAATATAACTATTATAATTAACTTATTAAATTATACTACTTAAATACCGTATCTTTAACTACAAGGTCATCTTATACGATAGTGAGAGAATACTTCCCACCTTGTTTAAATTTATAATTAAATAGTTAAACACAATTTTTTACTCTCTCTTATACATTTTAATTTTATTTTAAAATTTTTAATTTATTTTTTTAATTTAATTAAACTAATTAGATATTTTAATTTTAATTTTAATTTATAATTATTTATATTTTAAAATAATTATTTTTACTAATATTTTTTAAATTATTTACTAATTATATTTATCCTAAATTTTTGTGTCTACAGTGACCCAGACATCCGTGGGACGGAGCGAGTATTAAAATTTGTAATAATTGTAATTACAATTATTAAATGATATAGAAAAAAAATGATATATTTTTTTAAATGATAATATAGAAAAAAAAATGATATATTCTTTTTAAATGATCATATTCTTTCCTTTCCTTAAAGAACTATCAAAATATTTTTTACACTTAATTTTATGTTTATTAGTATTATAGTGGTATCTAATAGGAATAAAGTTAAAAAAATAAATTTAATGTTATTAGTGATGTATGATATAAAGATAATTACATTTGTGTATTCCCTCATGTTCAAATCAAACGGCCTTTTGGGGTTTTGTAGTCAATTAGTCAGTGGAAATGTCTAAGTTTTTTTATATTTTTGCACTTTGATTTTACGTATAAAGTAATATAATAGTATGCATGTAATTTTAATAAAAGTCAAGGTTATTTTGGTCATGACTAAATAGTAAATACTATATCTTATTCTGGAAATTGGTTGGGTAAGAAAGGTTGGGTGAAAAAAACAGCATGCGGGGTGTCAATTAGTCATGACCATGACTAAAAGTCACCTTTTGATCTGATTTTTTTTTTTTAAGGAAAAGTCGATCGCGTCTTCGTAAAAAACCAGCAATTATTTTCCAAAAGACCTACACCAAACCGTGCAAAACCATCAAAATCGTTATTTGCAATTAAACAATAAAAATAAATAAAATTATTTAAAGCAATTAAATGATTTTGGTTGTCTCCCAAAAAGCGCTTTTCTTTATAGTTTTAAGTTAGACTTCGTCTCGCATCAATTCTGAACATTAAAATCGGCAACATGTGCCGACTTTATAGGATCAAGTGAGGGTCCCTCGTGGTATGATTTGAAGCGATGTCTATTGGCCACACACTTTTTTTCGGCTTAAAATTTTAATTCTCCTCATGGCACTTTTTCGCGGCCAACAATGGTGATCCCTTGGGAATCCATCTCAATTTTTCAACAATCTTTTTTCTTCTCTTACTATCTCCAGTTGGTCTTTTCTCTAACTGTTTTGTCAAAATAATTGTTCGTTTATTCTCGTTACCAACTTCATCTGTTTTCTACACCACATAATTAATAATAGTAATTGCATATAACGATCCAGATTCAACATGACAATTGATGGGATTAAAAATATTGAAATGAAATTCTTCTTATCAAACTCCAAGGTGAGTGTGCCCTTTTTAACATCCATCTTTACTCATGCAGTGCACATAAAAGGTCTTCCTAACAAAAAAGACGGTGGATTAAAGCAATGTGCATCATGCATATCCAAAATATAAAAATCAACAGGAAAAATTAAGTCATTCACTTGAACTAATACATCTTCTATCATACCATCATGATAAACATTGGTTCGATCAGCAAGTTGAATAATAATTCCTATTTTTTTAGAGACCCTAGATTTAAGGAGTCGTATATTGATCGTGTCATGACATTAATAGCAGGTCATAGATCTAGCATAGCCTTGGTTATCTCAGTTTTTCCGATCTTACAAGGGATAGAAAACATACCTAAATCATCTGTTTTAGGTGGTACCTTTCTTTTGAGAACAGCAGAAACGTTCTCACCCGCTATAATGTACTCATCCCCTCGCAAATTTCTCTTGTTGGTGCACAATTCTTTCAAAAAATTTGCATATTTGGGGATTTGGTTGATAGCTTCTAGGAGCGGGACATTAAGTTCCACCTTCTTGAATATCTCTATCATCTCTTTTCGCTTATTTGTCTTTTGTGGTTTTTTCAACCTGTCAAGAAAAGGAGCCGATTTAGTTTCAATAGGAAGAACAGAATTATGATGTACCTTTTCGTGGATCTCAGTTTTCTTTCCAATCTCATTTTCAATTTCTTCTTCGTTTTGCTCATTTGAGATGGGAGTTGGACCATCCATTTGCTTCCCACTAGGTCGGGAAGGATATTCAATCATCGTGTCAATGCAGATAGTGATGGCGCTGACATTTGTTGGATTTGGCTCAGGCTGAGCGGGCCACTTTCTCCTTTCACGTAGTTGTCTTACCTCATCTGACACTTGATTGATCTGACCTTGTAATTTGTCAATCTCATTTCTTGTAGGAACTTTTCGTCTCTTGTTGGAACTGCAGGGTAGTGATAGCCATAGACTTCACCAAATCTTCCAAAGACGGACTGGAATTGCTTGTGGGTGCTTGGGGCGGCTGTTTCTCATAGAAACGACGTTGTTGAATATGCTGCATAGCTCCGAATGGTTGAGGAGCATTACTCTACTGTGCATTTCCATAGCGCAAGTTCGGATGATCTCTCCAGCCTGGATTGTAGGTGTTGGAGTACGGGTTGTACACTAGAGGTCCATTTATACCATAATTTGCAGCATTTACATACACTGTATAGCCTTCTTGGAGGGTCGGACATGCATCCGTAGGGTGTCCTGCACTTATGCATATTCCACACGCTTTGACTTGGACACTCGAGTTAGATTTTTCCACGACTATCTTACGAACAAAGTTCGTCAACTCAGAAAGTTGTTGCTGCATCGATTGGATAGAATGGTCGTTAATGTTTCCACTCGTGTGTCCAACATCCCTCGAGTCAAATTGCTGCGTGTTTTCAGCCATTTTCGCAATAAGATCCCAAGCTTGTGCTTGCGTCTTATCCACTAGAGCTCCACCACTTGCGACATCGATGATGTTTCTGTCCATAAATGACAAACCATCATAAAAAATATTGAATCAACAATTGAGGGGGAATTTGATGTTGTGGACATTTAATGATAAGCTTATTAAATTGATCACAATATTCATGGAGCGTTTCACTTGATTGTTGTTTGATGCCACATATTTCCTTTCTTAGAATCGCAGCTCTGGAAGTTGGAAAGTACTTCTCCAAAAATTTCTTCTTCATGTCATTCCACGTGTCAATGCTTCCAGGTGGGAGATAGTAGATCCAATCATTTGCAGCATCTTTGAGCGAGAATGGAAAGGCTCTGAGTTTGATTTGTTCGTTAGTAACACCCGATTGTTTCATGCTGGAGCACACGATGTCGAACTCTTGCAAGTGTTTGTGAGGTTCTTCACCTGCAAGTCCATGAAAAAAAAATAGTAAATAAATTAAACCATATTTTAGTTCAAAAGTAATAGTGTTATTCAGAGTTGGAAAGTTAATGCATAAAGGCTGTTGCGCCAAGTTGGGAGCAGCCAACTCTCTTAGAGTGCGGGTATCCTCAGCCATGATAGTCTCTTGATCACTTTTAGAGTCGCTAGAGCTAAAGATTCTAAGGTAGTTTAAAGATTCTGCCAGCTTTGCAACTTGAGCAGCTTTTTGTTGTTTGACTTCCTTTCGCTCAACTTTCTCGATCTCAAGATTAAATATTAGTTCACCTGTACGAGAAGAACGGGGCATAAACATGAGGATAAATTAAAATAGCACAAAAGAGTAAAACAAAGCGTCAATCCCCGGCAATGGTGCCAAACATTGACCTGTCGCGCGGTCAATCAAATAATTCACCTATTCCGTGATCACAATTTAATATAATATAAGGGAATAGATCGTCTCCACAGGGATTGCGTGATTCACTCTTTCGCGTTCTAATGCAGTAAATAAAGGAGTGGGGGAATTTTCTTTTATTATCTAATGAAGACAAAATAACAAAATAATTAAATTAACGGAGAACAAGCTATCAATGGGATGTCTGGCTCAAGGGATGATGCAATTATGGTACTTGTGTTTTATCATTGATTCAATAAAAATGTTCTTATTAAAGTATCAGTAAATTGGTTATAGTTATCAACAAGTTTTGACAACCAATTTTTCCTTACAGTGTAGGTAATTAAGGTACGCCTATTAACTACCCCTAATTAAGCTAATAAACCTAGGTGCGCCCATAAGTAATATTGCCTAATCGCATTCTAATATAGAAAAACTCAATTCAAAACAGTTACTACCTAAGAGGAGCAATTATGTTTGATTGTCTAACCCCGGGAAGGAACTATTCAACCCGATTGTCACCTATTCAAGTGCGAATAAAATTACGGATATCCTACTTGAATTGACTTTAGATTATCAGACCAATTTAAATATCGGTACCAAAATATCCAATCAATCTAAAAATCACAATCATTATTTTCAGGATTAAACAAATATTAATAATAAAAAGAACTTTTATAAAGAATATCAGGAATCTCTAAAACATAAGAACCAAAACATTATCATCCCTAAACCATAAAAGTATTTACTCCATAATCAAATAACAAAGAACAATATAGAAAGATAAAGTCATAGTGGGATTGAAAATCTTCTATGTCGATTTGCTCCTGCACGATTAATGAGTCTGCCAGTCTTCTGCTCATGTGCGTATCTGCTCTGGCCGTTCTCCATTTTTTTTTTGCGTGTGACTACACCCCCTTTTATTTAATTTTTGCCCTAATTATTTTGTAGCTGGGCTTTTGAGCGTTTAATTAAATTCTCATGTTAGAAGGGTATAGTTAGTCGTGGCCATGACTAATGATGCTTATTTTTTTTCTTTTATTTTTCTCCAAATTCACCAAATTTGTCTTTTCTTTCATTCATGTCGGAAATCAACAATATACATAGAAATTAGGTAAAATCCTATCAAAATCAACCGAATATTGCATATGATATGAACGTAAAACGCATGCGATTTCTAACTATTGATATAATAGTATGTGCGTAATTTGAGTAAAAGTTAAAGTTATTTTTTATATTAGATAAATAGTACAATTACTCAAAAATAAAATAAATATATTATTATCGTACAGACTAACATACAAAAATAAATAATTTGTTAAAAGACATATGAAATATTAGTTTTATGATAAAAAAAAACATAAATTTAAATGATATAGAATGTATATATATAATATAAAAATCAAAATATTAATAATTTGATACCAAATATTATCTTTTTATTCTTAACACAAAATATAATTAAAATTTAAAATAATAAACAACTAATAAAATATGAATAAACACTCATGATAGTATTATACTAATACTCATGTTTAGTGAAATAATATGAAAAAATATTATTTTATTTAACTCTAGAAAATTGGATAAATAATATAAAAATTATATATATATAAAATATATTAAATTTTTTTCAAAATGTAATTTTTGAAAATTATCATTTTTATTAAATGAATACACCTTCAATATTTACAAAGTTGGTAATCCAAAAATATGGAATTTCAACAATCTTCAGGGACTGCATTGCAAAATATACATTTCCAAATCCTGAACTCACAAAACCCTAGCCTAACAAGCCGCCGAATCTCCTCTCACCAAAGCCCTAATCTCGTGGCGCTATAAAGCGCGATCTTGCGGACAATCCTCAAGCTTTTACAGGTAAGGCTTCGTTAATCTCTATAAACCTGTTTTTGTTTGCGATTAAGTTTATCCCTTTTTCATTCTCTCCTAAATTCTTTGATGTTCAAGACATTTCTTTACTGCGATCCGTGTATGAACTTTATTGTGTTTTTTGGGATTTAGCTTGTGCGCAGATGATGATTCGTGATATATTCCGCACTCCTTGTGGAGATTGATGATATAATTATAAATTTGGAAATCAGAATCTCTGATGCATTTGTGCTTCTTAGCACTAGATCGATTTTCTTTTTTTAATTTCTTGTTCTTACACATGTTCTTAGCTTTAGTTTCGATTTGTTGCTTCGTGATTGTGTTTGTGTGATTTTGATTGTGCAAATGATGAGGAAACAGACAGGGACATCAGATCTTTTATTGGAGAAAGATGACTTAGTCTAATGGGAATCTCTCTGATGCATTTGTTGCTTGGAAAGATTCGATCTATTCCAAAATTAATATTTTTTATACAAGTTTTTCATATTTTAATTTTGTTTGTTTAATTTGATCCTAACTTTTGTTGCTTCGATTGTTGAGACGTATTGGGAAAGGTTGATCTACTGCCAAATTGATTTCGATCTGATCCAAGTTTTTGATTTGTTAAGTTGGTTTATTAATGATTCAAGTCTGTTCTTTGATTTGGTTCGTTTAATTTGATCCAAAATTTTGTTGCTTTGAATTTTGAGACATACGGGGAAAGCTTGATCTATTCCCACATTGATTCGATTCGATCCAAGTTTTAAATATATTAAATTGGTTTGTTTATGATTCAATGCCATTCTTGATTTGGTTCTCTTAATTTGGAGCTTCGATTGTTGAGACATACAGGGAAAGATTTATTTATTACCAAATTGGTTTGACTCAATTTTTTCATAATTTATTTTGGTTCGTTTATGATTTGAATTTGTTCTTTAAATGTTGTGTGCTATGTTTAGCTTGAACCTAAAGTAGTTTGAGCAATCTCGATTAACTTGAACAAGCCTAACTTGGCGATCAAGCTAAACATTGAGGGCGAATCATTAGGTTCTACATTTTGTATATTCTTTTTGTATTTTACGGAAAGATAATTTTATCTCGGTATTAAAGAAAAAAATTGTGGGACGAATCATGCCTAGCAATTGATTTTGGTTTGTTGATTTCCGAAATGTGATTTTATGGAGCTTAAGTAAGCCTAATTTAGCTGATCCCTTGAACAAATTGTATGTTCTACGCTTACTTTGTTGTTTATTTGTTGCGGATTGTTTTTATATTTGATTTTTTTTGTTGAATGTGATTATTGAATGAAAATGGGTTTTGGACGGAAATATATATTTTGTCCGATGGATTGCATAGTACCAATGTAACTTCCAAGGCACAAAAGAACACTCTTAAGCTAAATATTCAGTGATTATAGGTTTAAGGCTTTGATAGATGTTTTAAGTTTTAGAGTTTTTAAAAAATTTAAGAATAATACAAAATTTGAGTATTCGATGTTATGTTTTTATGAGTTGATAGATATTCGATATGTTTTTGAAAAGATTACAAAAGAATAGATATTTGATATGATAGGTTTTGAAAAAGAGTTAAGGTTGGCGTCAAATTTTCTGCTACTTCCGTCCGAAAGAAGAGAAATGTTTACTTTATATACGTAGATTTTTGAATATTAGTATACATTGGTTTATAGTAAAAAAGAACAAAAATGTTTCTATCATATTGTTATGGACGGAGGGAGTATAAAAGGGAGTATACATTGGTTTACGATGCTTTCTTGTCATATATAATCGTATTCATATGATTGTGTTACCGGTTCTTTTTTTACGATTCTAATTTTGCCAATATTTTGTGTGAGAAAATTGGTGATTTTTTTTTTCTAGGCATAAACTTACTATTAGGGTGTGTTCGGTATAAAGAATTGACAACAGATAAATATACATGTTTTTATTTTTGTCGTTTGTTTGAAATGAATGTTGTTGTGTGTATATATATATATATATATATATTTATCGTTATTTATACTATTTAATTTTTATAATTTTTTCAAATTATATTTTTTAAATTTACAAAAATCACATTTAAGTGAGATAAAAAATAATAAAAATAATATATTGAATTGGGATGGAATCATGGAAGAAATATTTTGTAAAATTTGTTAAATAGTAAAATATTGAGCATTTGTTGTGTTTTATTAAAAAAAAATAAAAATACTTACTCTGGTACCATAAGAAATGATACTATTTTTCAATTTTGTCTATGGCAAAACAAGAGGATTGTTTACTAATTTAATAATAATACTACTTATCTAATATAATAAATATATTTATAATTTATAATATATTATACAAATATTATTTTTGTCAGTTTTACTAAAAATCACTCCCTTCGTCCCATAAATATAGTTTTAATTGGGTTGGACACGAGATTCAAAAAATATTATTATTATATTCGTAGTTGGTAAAAAGTATGGATAAAAATTTTTTTGTTCTTGTGAGTGTATTAATATAAAAAATAATGGCAATTGTGTAATAAAAATGAAAAAATAGAAGTAGTTTTACAGAGTTATAGAGTTATTTATGAAAATAAGACTATTATTTTGAGACAGATAAAAATGGTTAACAAGATTATTGTATTGGGAATGAAGGAGTAATATAATACTAATAATAAAAAAATTTACGTACAGAAAACGAATGATATTCTTATTACATGACGGAAGAACTATTTATTTGCTATTTTCATAAAAATTACTATTAATAAATATTGATAAAAATTTTAAATAACATATGCTCCTTCCGTCCATCAACAATCTATCCATTTTTTTATTTTAGTTCGTCCTATAACAAAGTATCTATTTTTTCTTATAGTAATTATACCATATATTTAATATTACAAATACTCTTTAAATTTACAATATATTACACAAATGCGATTATCTTTATATCATACAATACTAATAGGGTTAATTTAGTTTTTTTACCTTTATTTTTATTTTTATTTTAATATAATACTAATATTTATAAAATTCGGCACAAAAAAATAAATAGATATATAGATATGGAACGGAGGAGAATGTGAATTGAATTAAAAAATTTTAAACGTTTTAAATTAGAAATAATAATTAAAAATTATTATTATTAATTTATTATTGTGGGGCAAGTGGAGATGACATCCTCGTCAGCTCCACCGCATACGATGATGTGCAAAGTTAGGAAATCATTTCCCTTTTTAACCATCCATTATTGTTGTTACTATTTATAATCGTGTGTGTTTTTAATGTTTTCTATATTTGTCTTTTCTATTTTAATCTGGTAAAATTGCACAAATTTTACATTTAATTTTATGAAATTGTGCTAAATTTTTTATATTTTTAAAATTGAATTAGATTTCTTTCTAGTTTTATAAACTTTGTCTCATATTTTTATTTAATAATTTTTTATATGCATGAACTCAAACTGCAAAAAAATTTCATTTTTTTTTAAACAATAATTATAAATATACTCGTTATTTATAATTTAACCTCAATGTGCAGTAAATTATACTCAGACATAGTTGTTTTCTATTATTATTATTATTATTTTATTATTATTGTTATGTTGAATCTAAATACGAGGTTTGAATATATTTGTAATTTTTTAAGTTTAAAAATAGAGATTTTGAAATTCATTTGCAGTTTAGATGCAAGTAGATCAAATATCGTTAGATAGGACGGCCGAGGGGGTTGGACGTATAGCTTATAAAATCACGAAGGAGTTTGACACAATTTTAAAAGTACGAAGAATTTGAAGTAATTTTATAAAACAATAGGTAAATTTTGTACAATTTAGCTTTTTAATTCTTCATTTACTTAAAAATAATATTCCTTCCGTCTCATAGTTAGATATCCATTTGTTTTTTGCACGTAGTTTTAGAAATATTAATATTATATTGGGATGTAATAGGAATAAAATGGAAATGACTAAAATAACCTTATTAGTAGTGTGATATAAATGTAATGACATTTGTGTAATATATTGTAAGTTGTAAGGATATTTGTAATGTTAGGTAAATAGTACAGTTACTAAAAAAAATGAATACTTTGCTATAAGACGGACTAAAATGAAAAAATAGATACTTTGTTATTGTTTTTTGACGTAAAAGTAACGATGTGATGATAAATTTTTGAAATATTTAATTGAACAAATCAAAATTAAAATATGTTCACTTTGTGAGTTGACTGAGGTAATATCTTTTTTATTTGGTAAGTATGAACTCACAAAATTGATAAAGTATCTTATAATTTCCCAGGCAACGAATAATACTACGATATTAAATTATTAGTTCATTTAAAAATTTAAATTTAAAAGAATACGAAAATCAACCAATAGTCTATCTATATTTCCTGGAATACATAATTTACTTTAATATAAAGTTATAAGAATTTTATAATCAAGAAATTGAAACTAAAATTCAACTAAACATAAATAAACAAATTGCAGGGCCTTCCCAAAATAGTCGGAGCCCTACTTCTTAAAAAATAAATATATAATTACACATACAATTTCTTTTTAATAATAATAATAATAATAAAAATAATAATGATAATAATAATTATCATTATTATTTTTATTATTATTATTATTAAAAAGAATAATAATTCGATAGAATATAATTTTCCGGTATCAAATCGAGCGAGGCCAATGAAGCCATCTCTTCGTCGTCAAGACCTTTTGCCGGTCCGAGGCTGCATCGATCCGTCCCATGTTTAGCCAATGCATCCTTAAATTTACCGATCTATAAAAAAATAAATATGTTATGTATCGAACCAAATAATTTTAATTTTAATTTTATTTAAAAAAATATTTTATTATCTAGAGAATATATTATTATTTTTATTTTAAAATATCATAAAGTTTTTATTTACATGTCAAGCCTTTCCCTTTTTTTTATCCTTTAAATATAAAATTTTAAACCATTTTAACCAAACATAAGAATAAAATAAAATAAAATAAAATAGCTAAAATTATAATAACTAAGACCAATAAAAAGTCATAGAAAATAAGATAGTATTATTATTTAGTAGATAATAAAATTCTATATAATACAAATAAATAAAAAAAATATATTTATTACTTTATAGTTAACTTACAACTAATACTCCCTCCATTCCATTGGAAGGGTGACGATTACTTTTTGCACATAAATTTTTTAATATTTGTATTATATTGAATTGTAGTAAAAAAAATAAACATGTCCATATTAGTATGGTATAATATAAAAGTAATGACATTTATATAATATATTGTGAGTTTGAATAATATTTATTATGTTAGGTAGATAGTACAATTATTAAATTATATTTTATTATTATTTTATAATATTAAATATGTATAATATATAAAAATTAAATATATTAAAATATAATTAATAATTTTAAGTTTTTTTTTATATTAGAATATAATATTTTTTAATAAAATATTAAATATATATAACAAAAAATATATCAAATGTTATATTTCGGATTTCGGATTGATTCGGATTTTAAGTATACCGATCCGATCCGATTTAAAAATTCAAAATTTGTCAAAAATTTAACCCGAACCAATGCGAATATCCAGAAAATCTTAACTAAATTTTAAATTTCGATTTGATTTGAATCAAATATTTAAATTTCGAATATTTTGCTCATCATGAATAAAAAAAAAAAAAAAAAAAAAAAAAAAAGTCGAGCGACGGAGGGAGCTCTATAATTAAAAAAATTATTATTAATATTAATGGATATTATTAAATTTTTTTAAACATGTTTTAAACTTAGAATAATTTGAGCAAACTTACTGTAGCATTTGTACAGCTGAAGCTACAGAGTCTCCCCTGAGATCCTCTGTACAATTTGAAGAATGGCAGCACGCGGACATGGAGGCCACGACATAGCTTCCCCTGCCGATCTTCATTAATATTCACGAAAATCGCCGACGGATTCGCCGCCGCCATCTCGCAGATCTGCGCACAATCGATTTCATTTCTCCGGTAAGAAAAACAATCAAATTACATTGTAAGAACATATATATATATAATGCCTTGGGTTGCAGAGCTCTGCAGCCGCCGCACGCGGCGGAGTAGAAGCTTAGGACAACCAGAGCGTCGCCGGCGGTCCGAAGCAGATTCACGAGGTGGCGCGGCGACTCGATTTCCGCCATGTTTGGGGTAAGAAAATTCTGATCCTGAAAAATTTCCGACAAAAAAATTAGGGCAAATTGAGGAATTGTGATTTGAGGAAAAGTAAATTTGAACTGGTGATTCAATTCGTACGATTATTGGCTCTAATTTGGGGGTTTTGATCCTCAAATGTTTGATTTCGCGGTGATCGGAGAAATCTAGGGTTCCGATCGAAGAACAAACCCTAGATTGGGGTCCACGTGGCTTCACCCGATTGGCTGAGAAATTGGCCTTCAGATTCATACAAGACATTATCGTTCTTTGTTTCAATTTTTTTCAGACGAATCCAAATAGAAACCCCCAAATCAAGAACCCTAATTTTTTTGATTAGAAAAGAATGGATTTATGAATGAGGTTGGAAGCAGTCTAAAAAGGCAACAGTTGGGGGGTGGGGTGGGGTCGGGGGGTGTGTGAGCTGAAGATTTGCCTTTATCCAATTGGCTGATGTGCTTGAGATTTGATCTGGCCCATTTTACCGGTGGTCGGAATCTGGAATCCGGTGAGATGGACGGCTGAGATTTGATCTGGGGTTTGCGCTGACGATACGCCGCGCGTGGTCGCTGAGTGGATGTGTGCGGAAGTCCCGGGAGTGAAGATCCAATTTCGTTGAGTGAGTGGTTGAGATGCTTTTGGTGTATGAACTCCCGGGACCTCGGTATTTAAGTTTCCAATAAGGATGTGGATAGATAAAGGTTTTAGATTTTTTATTTTTTGGATAAACTAATAATTATTTTTTCGTTAATTTTTTTAATTTATTTATCATTTAGGAAAGGGATTTTAATTTTTCCTTCTGAATAATTGACATTGGAATCTATTTATGGAAAATAAAATTTATTAAGATGTACAAAATTATTTTTGAAAGGATGTTAATTTTCATTCTCATTAATTATTTGTCAAAATTGTGTCATCGTTCGTTAAATATCCGACCAAAATTTTATTATTATTTCTTAATATCTGTCTAATCAAACAAACATAATTTAATCGACAAAAAGGTGTAATGAAGGAAGTATAGACAAAGTCTGACTTCACTGTCACAAGCACACTTTATACGCTTAAGACCATAAGTGGATTATTATGCATATGCTGTATTTCGAATTTTGCATTGTATTTATTTTTTTTTAAATTATAAACAAAATATATTAAATTATATTTTTTCGGAAAGTAATTATTTTATTATTTTTATTTGTCCAAATATAAAATATCGATATATTTTCTTAGAAAATATAAACCAATTATATATTAAAAATATTCTCTAATTTATATTATATATTAATATTATACATTATATATATTGTAGTTTTGTAATAATAATTATGAAAAATTGTTAAATAAAGATAAATAGTAAATATAATATTTTTATAAAAAATAATTAAACAATAAAAATAAGCAATTGGAGACACTAATAAACAAACTTTTATCATATATATATATATATATTTAATTTAAATAGCGTAGAATATTCTTAAATTAGAATATAATAGTATTATTTTACAAATCGGTCCCGAATGGTAGTTGCAGTTTGCAGATGAGCCCATTGGTTTGTTTGTAAACCGTTGGCTATCCATTGCCTTTAGTTTTCCAAGACAATTACTTTCCCCTTTTTTTTTTTTTTTAATCCTTTTTTTATCCTTTTGATTATCCTTTTATTGAATTGTTTTTTTTTTTTTTTTTTTTTTCAAACATTTATTATGATTATGATTATTATTATTAATTAATCAATTTTGCTATTTTGGTCCATCCAAAACCCATATGTTCGATTTAATTTTTTAGTAATTATGTTTTACTCCCTTCGTCCCAAAAGAGTTGTCTTGTTTTTCTATTTTTGTCTGTCTCAAAACAATTGTCCTGGTTTCTTATTTAGTAACCGTGGTCTCTACTTTATAACAAAATTATTCGTACTTTTCCAAACTATCCCTAATTATTATTCTAACCTACTTTTTAAAATTTTTCAAAAAGCGAGGACATTTTAGTCTTTTACATTCTATTTTATATCCACTAGACGCCTCTTCTGGGACGGAGGGAGTATATTATATATTGGCTCCGTAGTGTTTTTGGATGAAATAATTTTTGATGAGTAGTAGTGTAAGAAATTGTGTAAAAAATATAAAATATATTATTTTAATTTGGATATTTGATTTTTTTGATTTTTTTTAATGACTTTTTGATTTTTTATAATCAACATTTTGACTTTTTATAAAATATTTTGTATCTTGATTGTTATAAAATATTATCATTATTATTTATCAAATTTATCTTTATCAGGAGTAAATATTGTAAATTTGACTATTCACACCTATTTTGATTATATATATATAAAATATTAATATTTAAAAATTTACGTAGAAAAAGATGAACTGATAAATATATATTGGACGAGGGGAGTATTGGTATTAAATTAAAGTTCTGTTCTATTAAGCTTTATTCATATTGTGATTTTTTATTCTTTGTTCATTTATTTTCTGAGTATATATATATATATGATGAGTTCGCATTCTCGTCCAAAAATATCTTTTTTTGTCTTTTTGAAAATTGTCTTGCTAAATTTATGTCTATTTCATTTATAATAAATAATTTTATTAATTTATAATTTTATTATCCATATTTAAATAAATAATAACTAATTTATTACTATATTTTTTATTTATCCATCACATTATTACCAAATTTTTAATAATTTTTTCATAAAAACCCTAATTTATTATTATTAATTTCTATTTTATCCATCACACTTTAACATTAAAATGCTATTATTTTTTTTATTAAAATATAATAGTCTCTATATTCAAGCAAACTTATATGAGTTTTTCGAATAGAGAGAGTATTAAATACAAGTTTTTAAATATAGGGTCACTTTGTGTCGATAATATAAAAAAATAATAATATTTTATGTTAAATTATTGATATTCAGTGAATATAAAATATATAGTATATTGTATTAATATATGTATATTATATTTTTTATTTAATATTTATGACCAATTGTGTCACAAAAAACACTAGTGAATAAATCCATAGTTTAGTAAAAAGGATATCAAATAAAATACTACTACAACACTAGACCAATGATTCAAATATATATATATATATATCATAGCTAAATTGACAATAATACAAAAAAATTTATATGGAAAGACAACTTGAAATTTTATTGTACATTGATATTTATGAAATGAATATACTTCCTCCGTCCTATTGAAAGGTTATCATTTTTTATTTTCGTCCGTCCCAAAACACAGTTACCATTTCCTAATTTAGTAATTGTACTACCTACCTAACATAATAAATACATTTTAAACTTACAATATATTACACAAATGCCATTACTTTTATATTACACCATACTAATACGGGTATTTTTGTCTTTTTACTACAATCCAATATAATACTAATATTAAAAAATCTACGTGCAAAAAAAAAAAAATGCCACCGTTCCAATGGGACAAAGGGAGTATAAGAATTTCCAATTTACTTAATTAAAAGAAAAATCTAATAATATGCATGTCTATACATCACAAATATCGTATAAATTGAATAGTAAAAAAAGTAAAAAGAAACGCATAATAAACAAACCCCATATATATAATTTAAACACACATATATATATATATCACTTAAGTCACATTAACAATATGTCTTGTTTTACAAGTAAATGAGAATCTACGACAATTACATACCGGCTAAAATATTCTTAAAGAAATATTTAGAGTATCGGTTCCATAGCCGCATTCAATGAAGAACTTTCTTTTAAGCGCTACCATCATTTTTTTTTTGGATGATATATATTAGATATACTTTATTGAAGTATAGTTTCTAAAATAGTAAAAATATTTTTAAATTTATTTATAACTAAATATATATTACATCATAACTCAGATTACAGCCAAATAATTTTTCACTACTCAACAATAAAATCAAACTTTACATTACAATTGTCGACTTATATTCAAATACATCATTGCTCATATCATAAGCAATAGTTCATTCAAAAGTTCGATATTAAGAAACATAACTTTGTGAATACGGTATCTATTAAAATCTATTCTTTTTTGAGTTTCTAGATCAAATGAAAGGTGTTCTCCGAGGTACTCCTTTCCTACGATGCTTGGTACCTCCAACGTTCTTCGATACCTCAACATTTTTTATTCTTTGTGAAATGTATGGTTCATGTGAATTTGCTCTCTCTTCGGAAACCTGTTGAATATGAAAGTTAAAAAAAAGTTGAACAAAGTACATTAAATAGAATGCTTACATGTTTGATCATAACCATATCCCTTATATCGATTAAATTAAAAATTTACACATGACTATAGTTAAAATGTTACCGTATTTTAGGCAAACGTTCAATTGTATGTTGTTAGTAAACTATATATGGTTTATGTAATAGCCGCATATATAAATAAAATATTTTAATATAAAATTTATCACAAAATTCACAATCATTTGAAAAACCATGTGTAGAAATCCTAATATGTTAGGATTTTATGCTAACCTAATAAGGATAGTATACATTTTCTTTTTTAATAACAAAATTTAAAACTATGGAATACTTTTTATACGAATAAATATAACATTTTGAAACTTTATTTCTCTATATTATGAAGGAAAATGTTATATCACCTAGCATAGGAGAGTGCAAAACCGAAACCGAGAAATTATTTTTCGTGTGCAAACTTTGCAAACCCCACTCTTATCGCTGAGTGAACGGGAGCCGTTGTGAGGTAGAGGAAGTACAAATATAACCCAATTATTGTTACTTTTGTAAGGCTGTATTTGTATGACACAAACAACAATAAAGCTTTCATTAATGAATTCAAACACGACATAAGATTAAAATTGTATGATACAACTAACACGCGTTGATAGTTATGAAGCAACAAAATTACAATAGAATAAAATTAGGTCATATATAGAATGCTTCTTGATGTAAATAAAATGATTATCCTCAAAGTATCCATAATGATATAATAATTATTCAACCAGTTTTAAAGTGGCGTAACAACTAAATTTTAATAAAATCATACCGAAAAAGTTTTTTTTTTTTTTTTTTTGTAAAAAATAATATTAAATCAATCAAATATCTACGGTATCTAAACTGCTATAAATGCAAAACTATTTCTATGTAAAATTAACAGTAAATTTTTTATACCTTAATTTTTGAGCAATCAATTAGAGCCTCTAGCTCACTTAGCGGAACAACTTCTTGATGCAAATGTTTTTGCACCTTGAGTATGCTATGGCCGTTGTGGTGGCCCCTTTTCACACAACATTTGCAACTTGCTGCATCACATGTTATGCAATATATGTTCAAATAAATCTCATGGGTCGGACACCTTTTAAAAAAGTTCTTTTTCAGAAAGCGAGTCACCTACTCCCGATCTATGCTTTGAATTTCATCGTCAACCTACAATATCAACTCAATTAGAAAATCTTTAAAACTAAAAAAGTATTGTATGATTGAGAAAAATATATTTTTCATTATCCTTACACTAACAATGTACGTTACTTCTGATGTAAATGAAAATATGACTATGAATATATATATATATATATATATATTATACCTTCTCCACAATATCGAATGATGAAGAACTCATTTTTTAAGCACTATGCCGAATTTTCTTTGAAATGTGTTGCTCGGAATAAACTGAATGGTCATAGTAGGTAATTATAATAAGGGGATGAAAAAACTCATAAATGTCTACAGATTTACTTTTATTAAATATAAGTAGTAAGTCTCATGTAAAATGAGTAAACAATTTAAGTAGCATTCATCTTTTTAAAATCATACATAATGAACATACTATATAATAGAATGAAATAATTTTGATTCTATATTTAGCAGAATTTGGAATTATAATTTTATTTCCTTTTAATGAATTGCAATTGTTTGCAAATTTTGAAATTCAAAATTCAAAATAAGCACCTTCTTTAATTTTTATTGACAACTAAGTAGTCATTAAAATATTGGTTAGTGTAACAAATTATTTTTACTTCGTGAATAGATTTAAAATCTAAAGTATTTAATTTACAATGCATTAATACATAGTGTTTCAGTTGATTTTTTTTTTTTAATTTTTTATGAATTTCAATAAAAATATATTATTTCATGTTACGATAGACTCTATCTAAATAATATTTAAACCAAACCCAAATCCAAGACAAGTGAAAATTAATTGAAAAATCTATTTGATTTTTCTACTTGATAGAAATTTATTGAATAGCATTCTTATTTTAGAGTTGTTTTAGTTTTATATTTTAAATTTCAAATCTATGAAATAAATCTTACACAATTCATTTATGTATTTGAATTAAATCTAAAAATATTATAAATGTAATTTATGTTTCATAAAAATAGCATATCTGCAATTTTATCTATGTATCATTAAGGAGAAAATACTGAGATCTTCAATACCATAGAGCAACAAAAAAAAAAAATTGATAATGATTACCAAGAGCTTCCACTACAAGAAATTATCAATTTTGTAATGAGATTTTTTCGTTACTAAATTCATTTTTTCTGTTACTAATGATATTAGAGACGAAATTAGAGATGAAATTATGTTAGCTACGTGAACTTTAGAAACGAATTTTTTTGTAATGTTTGGTTAATATGATGATTGAAGATTTATCAGTACTACGTTGACCGCCTCAATCAGTATATGAAAAATACTATATATATATATATATAACATATGATATATAGTTTATAAAGTATTAGTATATGTGAGGTGTAGATTTATATCTATTGTCCTATCGGGTATATATTATAGTGCTATCAATACGGTGCTGATTATATTAAATTGGCACCATAGCCGTCGCCGATTACCTAGCATTTTTTTTCCACGTGGACAGCTCTATAATGAGCCTCTTTGTTACATCGGTTAGGCTATATAATTGACACAAGCAGCAATAAAATAAATTTTATGTTAGTATATTAAAATAGTATAAGGAAAGTAAATACGATTATAATTATTAACACATGTTAATTGTTATAAAACAAACCAATAATGAAAAAACTTACATACACATTCTTTTTTTTTTTTTTATGACGTGGAACCCGCAGCTGCTATCCGAAAGTGCGCACTGGGTAAACCCCCGGCCGGATCTAATACTCTGCAAACTAAGACCTAATACACATTCTTGTTAGATGAATAGATTGCTCATTAATTAAAAAAAAATGATTATCCAACAAGTATTCATAATGTTTTATTGATTACAAAATTATAATTTTGTTTCAAGTTATATGACTAACGAATGTGTATATCTAAAGAAGTTCAAACCATACCGAAAAGGTTTAAGTGAACAATATTAATTGATTCATAAATATATCATACATAAGCTACTCTAAATGCAAGGTCATTCATATGGAAAGGTAATTCAATTTTTTTATTTTTATTTTTATTTATTTATTTTTAAATCGAACTTGTAATTTTGTGCAATCCATAAGAGCCTTTGACCTACTTACAAGATTAACCTTTTGATGCACATGTATGTGCACCGTACGTGTGTATTTTATGGCTGTCGTAGTAACCGTTTATGATACAATACTTTCAGATTGACATATATATTCCAACTCTCGCAATACCCATTTAAACCATTCATATTTACATATTGCAAGTCTTGCAATATCCATTTGATTGAAGTATAATTTTTTAAATATTAACAATATATTTTAAATTAACTTTTATCCAATATATATTAAATCATAACTCAACTTACAACAAAACAAAATTTCATTACTCAGCAGTAAAAATCGAAATTCCAATTACAACTCTCAACTTGTATCCATATGAACCCTTGATCGTATCATAAGCAATAGTTCATTCAACCAGGTTGATATTAAAAAACATAACTTTATGAATATGGTATCTATTAAAGCCTAAATTTTTTTGAGTTTCTAGATCAACAGAAAGGTGCCCTTCAAGGCACTCCTTTTCTACGATGCTTCGTACCAGCAACATTCTTCAATAGCTCCATATTTTTTCTTCTTTATAAAGTATTTGAAACACGCGAATGTGCTCTTTCAGCCGAGACCTATTGAATATGAAAGTTAGAAAATAGTTTGACAAATAATATCAAATAGAATAATGCTACATGTTTGATCATAACCATATCCCCCCTACAAGGATTAAATACACAATCTACATATGACTATATTTAAAATGTTACTCAACATATTATAAGCACATGTTCAATTGTTTGTTGTTAGTAAACTATATATCGTTTATGAAATAGCCATATATACATAAAATAATTTAATATAAAATTTATCACAAAAATTCAAAACATAATAAAAACCATATGTACAGAGATCCTAATATGTAAGTATTTTATGCTAACCAAATAAGGATTATATATATATACATATTTTTTTATCAACAAAAAGATAAACTATGGAATACAGTTTTATACTTAATAAATGTCACATTCTGCGACTTTATTCTCTCTATATGTTATGAAGGAAAATGTAATATCACCTGGCATAGGAGAGAGCAAAACCGAAATCGAGAAATCAATTTTCTTTTGCAAACTTCACAAATGCCACTCTTATTGCCGAGTGAACGGGAGCCATTGTGGGGTAGAGGGAGTACAGATATAACGCAATTGTTGTTACTTTTATAAGGCTGTATTTGCATGACACAAACAACAATAAAGCTTTCACTCATGAAATAAAACCGGACATAAGATTTAAATAGAATGCTCATTGATGGAAATAAAATGATTATCCAAAAAGTATCCATAATAATAGAATAATTATTTAACTAGTTTTAAAGTGGTGTGACAACAAAATTTAAATAAAAGTATATCGAAAAAGTTTTTTGTAAAAAATAATATTAACTCAGTCAAATATCTAGTGTATCCGAACTATTATAAATGCAAAATTACTTATATGTAAAGTTAACAGTAAATTTATTGTACCTTAATTTTTGAGGAATCAATTAGAGCCTCTAGTTCACGTAATGGAACAACTTCTTGATGCAAATGTTTATGCACCTTGAGTATCGTATGACCGTTGTGGTGGCCACTTTTCACACAATGCTTACAAGCTACCGCATCACATGTTAGGCAATATTTGTTCAAATAAATCTCATGGGTTGGACACCTTTTAAAAAAATTCTTTTTCAAAAAGCGAATGACCCACTCCCGATCCATGCCTTAAATTTCATCGTCAACCTACAATATTAACTCAATCAGCAAATCCTTAGAACTAAAAAAGTATTGTATGATTAAAACAAATATCTAATTTTCATTATCCTTACCCTAACAATGTATGTTACTTCTGATGTAACTGACAATATGTATATATATATATATATCATACCTTCTCAACAATTTCGAATGATGAAGAACTCATCTTTTATGCACTATGGTGAGTTTCCTTTGAAATGTGTTGCTTTGAATAAGCTGAATGGTCATTAGAGGTATTTATAATAAGGGGATGAAATATCTACAGATTTACTTTTATTAAGAATAATTAGTAAGTTCTATACAAAATGAGTAAGCAATTTATGTGGCAGTCATGTCTTTTAAATCATACATAATGAACATTCTATATATTAGAATAAGGAATAATTTTCATTCTATTTTGAGCAGAATTTCGAATTATAATTGTTTCCTTTTAATAAATACTAATATTGTTACTATTAATATATTGTATTTAAATAGATTCCATATATTAAGCACTGCATTTTAATTACATTCATCAAGTATAATAATTTGTTACACTAACTAATTTTTTAATGACTACTTAATTATCCATAAAAAATTAAACAAGGTGTTTGTTTCTAGATTTGAATTTCAAATTTCGCAAAAAATTGAAATTTAATAAAAGGAAACAACTATAATTCAAAATTCTGCTCAAAATAGAATGAAAATTATCCCTTATTCTAACATATAGAATGTTCATTATGTATGATTTAAAAGACATGACTGCCACATAAATTGCTTACTCATTTTGGATAGGGCTTACTAATTATTCTTAATAAAAGTAAATCGGCAGATATTTCATCCCCTTATTATTAATACCTACTAAGACCATTCAGTTTATTCAAAGCAGCACATTTCAAAGCAAATTCACCATAGTTCATAAAATATGAGTTCTTCATCATTCGAAATTGTCGAGAAGGTATGATATATATATATATACATATTGAAATTTACATCAGAAGTAACATTCATTGTTAGTGTAAGGATAATGAGAAATATATATTTGTTTTAATAATACAATGCTTTTTTAGTTCTAAAGATTTGCTGATTGAGTTAATATTGTAGGTTGACGATGAAATTCAAGGCATGAATCGGGAGTGGGTCATTCGCTTTTTGAAAAAGAATTTTTTTAAAAGGTGTCCAACCCATGAGATTTATTTGAACAAATATTGCCTAACATGTGATGCGGTAACTTGTAAGTATTGTTTGAAAAGTGGCCACCACAACGGCCATACGATACTCACGGTGCATAAGCATTTGCATCAAGAAGTTGTTCCGTTACGTGAGCTAGAGGCCCTAATAGATTGCTCTAAAATTAAGGTACAATAAATTTTATTGCTAACTTTACATATAAGTAATCTTGCATTTATATTAGTTCAGATACGGTAGATATTTGATTGAGTTAATATTATTTTTCACAAAAAAGAAAAAACTTTTTCGGTATGCTTTTATTAAAATTTAGTTACCGCCTCTTTAAAAGTAGTTAAATAATTATTATATATGCTTTGAGGATATTCATTTTAGTAATTTTATTTTATCGTTGTTGTGTTGCTTCATAACAATCAACACGTGTTAGTTTTTATCATACTATTTAGATCTTATGTCCTATTTTAATTCATTAATAAAAACTTTGTTGTTGTTTGTGCCATGCAAATACAGCCTTACAAAAGTAACAATAATCAGGTTATATCTGTAATCCCTCTACCCCACAACGGCTCCGGTTCACTCAGCGAGAAGAGTGGAGTTTGCAAAGTTTGCAAAAGAAAATTGATATCTAAATTTCAGTTTTGCTCTCTCCTATGTCAGGTGATATTAAATTTTCCTTTTATAATATAGAGAATAAAGTCTCAAAATGTGATTAGGAATTTAGATCTCTATACATAAGGTTTTTATTATGTTTGTGAATTTTCTGATAACTTTTATATTAAATTATTTTATGTATATATATATATGGCTATTACATTCACGATATATAGTTTACTAACAACATACAATTGAACATGTGCTTATAATTAATATGTTGAGTACCATTTTAAATATAGTCACGTGTAATTTTGTATTTAATCCTTGTAGGGGATATGGTTATGATCAAACATGCATGTAGCATTATTCTGTTTGATGTTATTTGTCCAACTAATTTCTAATTTTCATATTCAACAGGTCTCGTCTGAGAGAGCAAATTTGCGTGTTTCAAATAAATCCCAAAAAAGAAAAAATATGGGGTTATTGAAGCATCGGAGAAAAGGAGTGCCTCGGAGGGCACCTTTCTCTTGATCTAGAAACTAAAAAGAAAATTTGGCTTTAATAGATACGGTGTTCATAAAGTTATGTTTCTTAATATCAACCTTGTTGAATGAACTATTGTTTATGATATGATCAAGGGTTCGGATGGATACAAGTTGAGAGTTGTAATTGAAATTTCGATTTTACTGTTGAGTAATAAAATGTTGTATAGTTGTAAGTTGGGTTATGGTTTAATATGTATTTGGATAAAAATTAATTTAAAATATATTTTTAATATTTTAAAAATTATGCTTCAATCAAGTATGTAAAAAGTAAAATATTATATAATCAAAATAAATAAATATATTATGTTTATACATAATTAAAATAAACTATTTTATTAAAAAAAAGGAATTTTAAATGTATATAATTATATTTCTTTATTTACGAAAGATATAGAAATAGAGTATTGTAAGTGAGTCCTATTTTTTTTTTTATAAAAAAAACATTAGAAATCAATGATAAAAATATATATATATATATGTGAAAATAACATCGCATTTGTTACAAAAGTACCACTTCTTATTTTGGCATATGTTACTAACTTTTCTGGGTATCGGAACTCGAGGACGACCCAAATATGGAATGCAGCACACTGCTGCTGCAGACTTTTTGTATTGTCTATTTGTGCCCCTTTTGCACAGGTTTTGTCAAGATATGGACTGTCAAACATAGGAGAACGTTCATGACAAAACAAAATAATGTTGCAGGTTTGTGGTGGCGCATTTAATACCAACGCTGGTTAGTCAAACACTGCATTGAGACAGTGTGTTTGTTTGTATAAACAGACTAGGAAACAGTCTTGTGAAGTGAGAGTGAAAAACAGAGTGAAAAATCTAGTGAGAGAAAGAGTGTATTTTCTCTCAATCTTTTCGTTTTCACTACTCCTTGATCTGAAAAAGAATATGAGCTCTCATGGAAATTTGAAGCTCATCTGAAGAAAGAAGAAATGGATTTCAAGAGGAAAAAAAGATCAACTTTTACCCGTTTACTCTCGGTTACACTGGTAGTCTGCTAGGATTATAACTGGGGTTTAATCCCTAATTTCTTGTACATTGCGATGTAAAGAAGACTGTAGGTGAGGATAACTTTGGGGCCGTATTTGTTAAGTCATTGAGTCTCTTGTATACCTGGTGATAGGTTTAGTAGACGTCTCCTGGATTGGAATCCCCAAATGTAGGTAGTTACACAAAACTGGTTAACAAATCTTGTGTGTTGTTTGTTTTATGTTTGCAAGTATTTGTGACACACATAAGAATTATAACCACAGAACAATACCACTTGTTTCCGAAGTGTAAATCCCTTATGGTTTTTTATTTCCGCTGCCATTAGACTCGGAGGAGTTGGCCTTTTACGTGTATGTGTTCCAGCTCACGTCTTTCCTCGTTCCCAACAGAATTGTTTGTTTGAATTAATTGAATTGATCACCATTGTCCCTATGGCGACCTGTTTGTTTATGTTAGGCCTTAAAGTCTATCATAAAAGACTATTTGTACATTTTTTTTTATGTGTTTCTTATATTTTTCAAAGAAGTAGTGTTATTTTATAATATTTAGTATTATGCTTTATATAGCACTTATTATATATGTATATTCGTACAAAAATCATCATAATATGTAAATTAAAGCATTTTTGTCAATGTATTACTATTTGAGATGATCCAAGCACAAGGAAAAATCCTAGTGAAAAAAAAAAAAAAAAGACATTTCAAGTGAAGTCTAGCTTATTTTCCTAATTTAAGCAACCATAATTTCAAGAAGTAAGCAATCTGTCAAGCAATCAAAGGTAGGTCATATTTTTGATAAAACAAATGTGAAATATATAATAAATTTCATATAAATTGTTTCAAAACACTTATATTTTCTTCAACTCAAAATGTTTTCCTTGTTTATTTTTGGTGTCGTGTTTTTGGTGATATAATTTTGATAGTTTTTTTGCCTATTTCCCCCCATTTTGCTCTTACTTTTTGTATGCAATTATTTTATAGATTGTATTTAATTACAAGGGTGAAAGATAAATATATATATATATATACATAAAGAAAAGTCGCAAAATCTTTGGGGCATCTCAGATGAAAGATAATAGCAAAATGTAATACACTAATATACAAATATATATTGCCCATATATGAATACCAATAACATAAAATCTAAGAAGTTATTGAACAAAGATGTCTAGTGTCATTTTAAATATAGAGCTAAGTGAATCTTTCGTGATAAATGCTTACAAGGGTTGGTTATGGTTGAATGCATTGAATTATATTCGATATTCGCTTGTTCAAGCTATTTTAAATTTGATATTCAAAAAATGTAAGAGGAGTGAATAAATTATATTCCACAGAAAAGGGAAATTGTGAACCAATTGGGAGAGGAAATATGCCTTGGAGGGTGCCTTTCTTTTGATTGATAAGATTATTATTTGTTATTAATCTTATGATTCTAGAAAACAATATTTGTTTCAATGATGCCATCATTTTTTGGATTTAAAGATTTTTTCATTGCATGCCAACAATGAAATTCATGAGATCATAGATTGAGAATTGGTTACTCACTTTCTAGTAATATATTATTTCAACAATGTCCACTCCATCTGATTGACTTGAATGGGTATTGTGTGACATGCTATATGTAAATCTAAAAACATTGTATCAAAAATGTTTACCACTACGGCCATACAATACTTGTGGTGCATATATATGTGCGCAATAAAGTCACAGTCACGGGTCCAATCCTCGCACCATGTGGGATTCGGTTAGAGACTCTTATTGATTGCACAAAATTATAGGTTAGATAAAATTTTGACCCATCGTTTCATGTGAATGAACTTGTGCTTATAGTAGTTTATAAATGATAGATATTTGAATAATTTAATATTGTTTTTCCAAAACTTTTATTTTTGCATTCATTTTAATTAGGTATACACATTCAATAGCCATATAACATGAAAACCAAAGGAAATTTCATAATTATTATACTATTATAAATAGTTTGAGGATAATCGATTCATCTACATTAATACGCAATCTATTCATCTAACAATAATGTTTATGTAATTTTTTCACTTATCGTTTTTCTTCATAACAATCAACACGTGTTAGTAATTATAATCGTATTTACTTTGCTTGTCCTACATATATGAATATACTAACACGAACTCTTATGTTTCCTGTCTCAATTATTATAGCTTAAATATATGCAACAAGGAAGTTCATTATATTTCAAACTCGTATACCACACAACGGCTTTGGTTCACTCAGCGAGAATTGTGCGGCTTGACATGCGGCAAAAAGAAAGCTAAACAATTTTTTTTTTTTTTTTTTTTTTTACTTTCTATATTATATGAAAGTTCTTATTACTTTATCCTTTATAATATAGGCGATATAGTGGCACAAATGTTATATTTTAATTTTAGGTTACTTTAAATACATCAAATTAAATGAAGTGTGTTATGTTTATTGTATAATTTACTCATGTTAATAAAGGTAAAAAATGTTTGTGAATATATAATAAGTGTGAAACATGTGTCCTATCAATATTCAAAGTCTGAATCTAATTGTGAGTATATGAAACATGTGTCTTATCTAGTGAAATAGGTTTTATAATGTACTTAATTGTTAGCACTACGCCGGATTTAGCCTATGCAATTAGTTGTTTAAGTAGGTTTATGTCGAACTGGGGTTTAGAACATTGGCATGCATTAAAATGATATTATATACTTAATTGGCACAATAAATTTTGGTCTTGTCTTTGGTAAACATACTGAAAATATTAAGTTAGAAAGTTTTGTGGATTCAAATTATGCAAATGATAGAGATAGTATGAAAAGTACAAATTCATGATTTGTATCTTGTATGAAAAATATTATAGACAGTGATACTTTTGATTAGTCTTGTACTACTTAGAGTAGTTGGTAGGCTAAATTAATGTTTTAAGACTAACATTATGTATCTTTCTTTTGTGCAGGTAAAATAATCCAAAAATATGGACAATGATGAACACCGCAACTCGGACAAAAAATCAGGTGGATGATTTGTTTGATTTTTAAGTCCATTGGATCTACCACAAAATAAGACACAAATATACACTCAATTATGCTGCCCAAGTGATACCTTGGCCTTGGCCCACATTTCAAGCCCACGACCCATCTCAAGCCCTCGACCCATATCTCCTACGCTCACCTGCGACCCTTAACTCGGTTAGGATCCGCGTCCCTTGTGAGATAAAGCTCCAGCCATCCGATCTAGGGATTTAATCTCAGCCGTCCGTTGTGTTTTGACCTATGTATATATCGTGAGGGAGAGGGGCCGCCGCTGATCCATTCTATAATTTCACCCTCTCTCTGTATCGCGCTCTCTCTCTAGACTATGTCTCTCACACACACTCTTTTCCGACGACTTTTTCTGGCGGTTCCGCTGTGGTGCCTTCCTACTATTTTATGTGGAGTTCCTTGGCATGATTTTCCCCTTTTATTTTGTTTTTTCGAGCTACAAAGGGCTCGTGCAACATGGTAGGCTTGTGGTTTTGTTCCTGTATGCCTTATTTCAATCTGTGGGAGTTATTTTTTGCCTTGTTTTGTGGCTTTTGAGACGGTGTTCTTGTGTTCGTCGCTAGTTGGTGTGTATTGTGTTGATTTTGTGTTTTCAAATTGGTTTTGGGGCTGAGCCTAATACCAAACCATAGTTTAAAGTTTGTTTACTCTTATTCAATAATTTCTTAATAAAATCTCGATTTCATTTCTTAATTTTCTTAACATATACTAATATATAGAATGTGCTATTTAACTCATTACTCATTTTATACAGAATTTTAAATATTCCTAATAAAAGTAGATTTGCAAATATTTATGAGATTCTTATATGTACTCTAAAATAGTCATATTTCTATCTCATTAGTATTTTATGTCATCTATTTATTATAAAAATATCTGCTGTACAATCATCAATCATTTTATGCAAAATAGACGCATTTTAAAAGAAAATTAGCATAGTGCCTAAAAATTGAGTTCTTCAACCTTCAATGTTGCGGAGATGGTATGATATAATTTTTACCTATATAATTTTGTAAATTTAATTTCCATAGATTATAAATTTATTTTGTAAAGTAAGATACATTGTTAATGGAGTATGATGAAAACATATATTTGTTTTAATAATATAATAAACTTTGGACTTTTAACATTTTGTTATTTGAGTTGATATTGTAGATTGATAATGAAACTCATCAAGGCATAGATCCAGAATGGGTCAATCGATTTTTGGAAAATAATTTTTTTCAACCGTGTTCGACCAATGATAAGTTTGATTTGAATAGATATTGAGTGACATGTGACATGGTAATTCGCAAACATTGTATGAAGAATGGCCATCAAGATGCGCACACAATACTCACGGCATAGGCATTTGCATCAAGATGTTGCTTGTTTGAGTGAGCTGGAAATGCTTATTGATTGTTCAAAGATCAAAGTACAAAAAATTTTGTTGGTGTCTTTACGTATAAATTATCATGTATTTATTGACAACAACATAATTTTGTGTACCTTGATCTTTGAACTATCAATAAGCATTTCCGATTATCTTAAAGGAACAACATCTTGATGCAAATGTCTATGCACCGTGAGTATTGTGTGGGCATTGTGATGGCCATTCTTCACACAGTGTTTGCAAATGACCATATTACATGTCACACAATATCTATTCAAATCAAATTTGTCATGGGTCGAACATGGTTGAAAAAATTTCTTTTCCAAAAATCTATTGACCCATTCTGGATCTTTGCCATGATGAATTTCATTATCAACCTACAACATAAACTCAAACAACAAAATGTTAGAACTTTAAAATTTATCGTACTATTAAAATATATGTTTTCATCATACTCCATTAACATTGTATCTTACTTTACAAAATAAATGATAATCTATGACAATTAAATTTACAAAATTATAAAGGTAAAAAATTATATCATACCATCTCCGCAACATTGAAGGTTGAAGAACTCATATTTTAGGCACCGTGCTGATTTTCTTTGAAATGAGTCTATTTTGCATAAATTGAATGGTGATTATATAGTAGGAATTTATAATAAATAGGATGATAGAAACTACTAATAAGACAAAAATATGACTTTTATAGAGTACAGATAAGAAACTCATAAATATTTGCAAATCTACTTTTATTAGGAATATTTAATATTGTGTATAAAATGAGTAGCAAGTTAAATAGCACATTCTATGTATTAGTATATATTAAGAAATTTAAAAAACAAAATCGAGATTTTATTAAGAAAATTAATGAATAAAGGTAAAAAAAACTTTGAACTATGGTTTGGTTTTGAGGCTCAACTCCCAAACCAACTTAAAAACACAAAATCGACACAATGCACACCAACTACCGACGAACACAAGAACACCGGCCTGAAATCCACAAAACAAGACAAAAAATAACGCCCACTTATCAAAACCAGGCATACATAAACAAAACCACAAGCCTACCGCATTGCATGAGCCCCTTGCAGTTTGAAAAAACAAAACAAGGGAAAATCATGCCAAGGAACTCCACATAAATTAGTAGGAAGGCACATCCACGGAAACGCCAGGAAAACTCACCGGAAAAGAGTGCGTATGAGAGAAGGAGAAGAGAGGTAGTGTGATACCCCTCGGAGTTGGGCCGTTGATTGGCGAACTCCCGTGGATGAGCCGATGCTAGGCCATCCGAAGTTGATTAAAGGTTAAATAGATTTAATAAACTACTCATGTCAATAATGTGCACATTCCTTTTTGGAAGCGCTACTCAAAGAACTATAGAGTAATTTGAGGATGGGTGATCCTTTTAGAAGTCTCTCAGGGTGCACGTGAGTGAAGACAAAAGCGCGTTTGAAGGACTCGTGTTGGCTTGTGAGGCCATTCTACGAACCTGACATGCTCGAGAGAGATATAGTGATATAGAGAGAGTGAAATTATAGAATGGATCAGCGACGGCGCCTCTCCCACACAATATATACATAGGTCAAAACGCAACGGACGACCGAGATTAAATCCCTAGATCAGACGGATGGTGCTTCATCTCACAAGGGACGCGGATCCTAACCGAGTCAAGGGTTGCTGGTGAGGGAAGGAGACATGGGTCGAGGGCTTGAGATGTGGGCCAGGGCTAAGGCATCACTTGGGTAGCATAATTGATTGTGTATTTGTGTCTTATTTTGGGGTGGATCCAATGGACTTAAAAATCCAACAAATACTCCATCTGTTTTTCCATCCGAGTGGTTGGGTTCATCATCATCGCCTATATTTTTGGATTATTTTACCTGCACAAAAGAAAGATACATAATGTTAGTCTTAAAATATTAACTTAGCCTACCAACTACTCTAAGCAGTACAAGGCTAATCAAAAATATCACAACATATATTTTTCATACAACATACAAATTTATTTATAGACAAAACTTTAATACTCATATCAATTGGGTTATATTCAGAAGGAATTTTCTCCAATTTTAATATATCTTTATATACAATATCACGTATGAAATGGAATAGCACATCAATATGTTTGGTTGTGTCATGAAATACAGGATTTTTACACAGTTGAATTCCGGACTGACTGTCTGAAAAAAACAGTAACAATATGTTGCAAATAACCTAATTCATTGATTAAACCTTTCAACCATAATGCTTCTTTTAAGGCCTGAGTTATTGCTACATATTCGAATTCTATTAAAGACAATGCTACAAGGTGTTGCAATTGAGATTTCCAACTTATACAAGTTCCACACAGGGTAAAGATATACGAAGTAGTACTTTTCCTACTATCTCTATCATTTGCACGGTTTGAATCTACAAAACTCTCTAACTTAATGATAACCGAAAAATGTACATTTGTTATTGTATATTAATTCGCAGGGAATTTTATTCGAAAATCAATGAGTAGAGTTTTTATAGAAGAATGGTCAGATATAGCAATTATGTGGTTGTAGACCCTGGATAGTTATCACAATTATTTATACTCATTTTACTGGTGAGTTTCCAGGTCGAACACAGGGATTTAAAGTCATGAATTTCAATATTAAAAATCTTGGAGAAGCGACGAAGAAACAAAAGGGGAGCCCGCTTCGAGCGGAGAACCTTCAACTACTGAAAGCAGTAAATAAAGCAGTAAATATGAACGGGGGTGAGCGAAGCGAAAGTGATAGGAGTGGGATGCGAACGAGCGGCCTGATATATGTATATGTACATGAGCGAAGTAGAGTGAAAGAGAGGCGTTGTGTCTGAGCTGTGCGTTACTAAATGGATAGAATTCCATGGATGCAGCGAGCGAATGATGAAATTGTGTTATCGGAAGCATATATGTATTTTACGAAAATGATGACAGAAAGATGTTGTAATTATATAAACTCGATTATAAAGAACTTATCACACTGGTATTTTGGCCTGGGGGGGATTTACAACAAGACTTCAATGACGCCCAGAATTAAGACATTATAAGAAAGAAACCCTACTGTCACTAGGAATTTCTGCGACCTAATAGACCCCCGTCTATATCCCGTTAATTTTCCCAATTTCTGCCTCATTAGTGGCTTTACCCCCTGATGTTGGTACTCTTTTATCAGAATCAAATTTAGCACAGTAATTAAGTAGGTCGACAAGGCTCCCGCGTACTTAACTACGTTGAACTACCTTGAGACCGCTTTTGGCGCATCACAAGGCTTAATTAATTAATTCGTCTCTCGCTCTATACCAGTGATATGAAATTCTCTAAATTGATTTATATAAGTATGGAAAATTGTGGAAGGATTTAAATTGAAGAAGAGTGATATTTCTTTATATACTATGAAAACTGCGAAAAGGATTAGACTACAAAGCTGTAAATGAAAGCAGTAAGCTAGTCTAAGAAAGCATTAAAGACGTGGCCAAGGGAGGGGAATACGCCCACTCCCTTGGCCTTTCCTGTGGAGAACTCCCTTACAGGGTTGGAGCTCTCGGAAACAGGAAGACAATGAACGCTGTGTATATTCTGATAATCGTCCAAGAATTCGATCTCCTGTGTATTTTTACATACAGATATCTGGCCCTATTTATAGCAGCTGTAACAGGACGGTTGCAAGAAGCTGTTGGGTAGTTCCAACCGCTGGGCAGTTAGGCGGTTGCAGGTGGTTATTCTGTTGAAGCAGTTGCTGGCCATAACTCCCAGGGTGTCCGCTTCGCTTGCATTGATGGCACAGATCTTCCTCGCTTGCTGGAGAGCAGGAGGGCATCAGCGTAGCACGGCTCGCTTGAGCTAGCTGGAATTGGAATAGCTGTACCGCTGCATTTGAAGTACTTAGTTGAAGTTTGGTGATAGTCTGCAGCGGCGGGTATCTGGACTGTCGCTTGCAAGCGGGAGAGGCTATCGCTTGCGGCTATAAAGGTGGCCGCTTGCCTCTCATGCCTTAGTGTTTTCAAGGTGTGTTTTGGGCGCTTGCGAGCGAAGGCGGCTGTCGCTTGCGGCGTCTGCCTTAGCTTTTCTGGCTCCAGAATACCGCTTAAGAGGGCAAAAATCGTTAATAATCTCAACAATGAATTCTGGGTCATGCCTGGTGATATAAATCAATATTGTATGCCGATTACGAATTATTTTGATGGTTCTTATGCAAAAATTCAAGTAACACACATTTTTGTCAAGCTAAGAATATGCTCATATTTGGAGTCATCACTTAATCTTTTCAGTATGTTTACCAAAGACAAGACCAACATTTATATTGTCAACTAAGTATCTAAAGACCCATTTTAAAGCATGCCAATGTTGCGGGTTCGACATAAACCTACTTAAACACCTAATTGCATAGGCTAAATCATGCCTAGTGCTAACAATTAAGTACATTATAGAACCTATTTCATTACATAAGGCTCATATTTTATATATTCACAATCGGATTCAGACTTTGGACATTAATCTTTACTTGGCACAAAATTAGAAGCCATAGCAACAAATACTAATTTAGCATCACTCACGGAAATTTTTTTAATAATTTTTGAAATATAGGTTCACTGGTTCAAAAACAGTTTGAATTTTATTTATTTTGAGTGATACTCATTCCTAAAATCACTTTAGCATCACCCAAAAGTTTTATGTCAAAATTATCATACAAACATTTAGTCACTTGATCAATTAGCTTTAAACATGGACTAATAATCAACATATCATCAACATAAATGAGAAGAAAAATCGGTTGATTTTTGACAGTCTTAAAATACAAACAGTAATCAAATTTACTTTTAGTAAATTCAAGATTTTTCATATAATTATCAAGTTTGATATTACATTGTCTAGATGACTGTTTTGAACTATACAAAGATTTATTTAACAAACAAACATGATTTATTTTGTTTTTATCAACAAAACCTTCAAATGGTTTCAAATAAATTTTCTCATTTAATTCACCATGTGAAAAAATTGTTTTAGCATCTAATTAATTCAATTCTCGATCATAAAATGCAACTAAAGCTAACATGACTCTAACAGGGGCAAAAATTTCATTATAGTCTATTCCATTTTTTTAAGTACAAGATTAGGCTACTAATCTTGCCTTAAACCTAATTTCATAATCTTTTTGTTTAACTTTATAAACTAATTTACAATCAACAAGAGAACAATTATGAGATTTATGGACTAAATACCAAAGTTTTGTTATCATACAATGAATTTATTTCTTCTTTCATAGCTATTAACCATTGAGTTTTATTTTCAGAATTAATGGCGTCCCGAAATGTCTTTGGTTCATTACCATCTAAATTCTCAAATATCAATCGAATGTAGTGGACATCATTTGAAAAATATATTTCTGGAAAGTGAGTAACCATCTCCCAATCTATGATCCGATGAATTTGTAACATGTCCGGAAGCTGACACGCCCGGCGTCTAGGCTACGCCCGCACTAAGGCCCAGACCAGCAGTCCCATGTGCACAACATGCCCAAGATATATCATATGGTATGGGAGAAGTATGCGGAACACGTACCTGCACCAAGAAATATGCCATGAATCAGCCGTACAGAACAAGGGCTCGCACACATGGGACGGACTATGACTGAGAACCTGAGGTGAAACCCGTGACAATACCCCCACTTCAAGTCACCAAATGCCCTCGTGCGACAGTACTCAAGTGCACCGACGTTGTTTCTTGCACCGTCAGCATGCCTCCATGCGTCAGTCCGTCGACCCTTTCCTGCATACCTACATTATTTGTGCTCACCAAGTGCCAGAGAAGTTTTCCATAGCTGACCCACATGCAACCCACATTCTGCCGCTCGTCTCTGCACACCCTCCGGGACACCCTTTATTGACGAGGGGAGAGTTGAATATTATCCCAAATTGGATATGATGTGGGAACTCCCATGAAGGGCCCCTTCACCTATCATCAATTGATTTTATGTTGGAAGTCCGGATCCTTTTTTAATGTGGTATCAGAGCTTAGAGCTATGGTGTCCGTATTGGGTATCGATCATGTATGAATTTTTGAGATTATCATCTCGATGGAGAGTGTTGAATATTTTTCCACATTGGATATGACGGGAGAACTTCCCTAGCTTATAAGGGTGAAGAGCCCCTCCATCTATCACCAATTGGTTTTAAGTTGGAAACACGAATCCTTTCTTAACAAAATTTCATTATTATCATGCAATGAACAAAACTTTATATGTCGAAAAATGATCATATGATTAAACCAAGTATCGTTTTCTACAATCATAAGATTGATAACAAATAATAAACTTCTTAATCAAAAGAAAGGCACCCGTAAATTTTTCTTTTCTAGTGCAATGTATCCGCAACCTGAGTTTAGTCACTCCTCTGAAAGATTTTGACTATCAAATTAAAAATAGTTTGATTAAGACAATATCAAATATAATTCAATGAAACGAACCTTAACCAACCCATGTAAGCATTTATGACAAAAGTTGCACTTAGCTCTGTACATTAAAAATGTCACTCAACATCTTTAAATCACTTGTTATATTGTATGTTATTGGTAATAGAGTATAATATGGTATTACATTTGTCCTAAAAAAAATTCTTTTAATTATATTTAATTTGGCATGCCCCAAAACTTTTGCAACATCTATTTTTATATATATTTAGATATATTTTTCTTTTGATCTTCTAAATACAATCTGTTAAGAAAAAAAAAAAAAAACCCAACCTTTTTTTCTATTTTTGCAACTAATACAAAATGTACTTACTCCATCAGAAGTGTAGTTCAACACTAAAAAGGAAGCATGCAAGTAGACTGTGATAGATTACTGCATGATCATTTGTTGGGCTCAAAATTGATCAGAGTCCAAGCCTAAAGGACAAATTCGAGCTGTCTCATAGAGACTCAAAACGTACTTCAGAAAGTTTGCATATCATTAAATGACCTCGATTCCATTGCCACCAATTTGAGACAAAAACCAGTCTGGGTTTGACTAGGTCAGAGTTGGTTAGGGTAAAATTTGAATTGATTTTTTAGTGAAAGAAACAAGTGTGTTTTCTCTCTATTCATTTTCTTCCATACCTTTCTGTTTTGGAGAAGAAATTCAAGCTTTCTTGGAGTTGTGAAACTGTTGAGATGAAAGAGAAAGAGGATGACCAACGGAGAAGATGACCAACTCCTAAGCAAGCTTACTCTCAGTTAGATAGGTTGTATGCTGCGGTGTAATGTTCAATTTCTTGTGCTTGGCTAAGCAAGAAAAGCAAGAGAGAGGAAAGTTGTGGTATATATGTTAGGTGTACCAAGTGTGTGTAAAACACAGGTAATAGGTTTTAGTGGATGATTCTTGGATTGGTATTCTCAAATGTAGATCTAGGTCAACAAACATTGTGTGGGTATTTTGTTTATGTCCACGTAAAACATAGTTTGCCTATTGTGGTTTGTCTTGCCACCTAATTTTCAGACTATTAAATTTGACCGGTGGTTTACCCAGAGTGCATTTGAAGATTAACGGTTGCGGATTCTCGCATCATTTAAATAAATAAAAAAAAAAAGTGCTCTCACGAGGCACCCATTTCCTACAATGCTCTGTGCCTCAAACATTCTCCTTAAATCCATTGGGGGGGGGGGGGGGAGGAGTTAAAGATATAAATCTCTTATTGTTACTTTTGTAAGCCTATAAATGTGTGGTTGGAAAAACATTAAAGCTCTCATCAATTAACATGGTTGTTATAACGAAATATACACATATATATATATATTATTTTTAGATGAATAGCTTGCACATTTAGATTAAAGTATTATCATTAAACTATCCATCATAGTATAATAATCAAGTGACATGATAACAAAATTTTAATATCCAATTAAAATGGAAGCAAACCAAAGACATTTTGGTGAAAAATATAAACTCGGTCAAATATCTATTGTATGTATTTAAATAATTACTGATACATTCTAGATGTAAAGACAACAACAAAATTTATTCTACCTTACTTTTGGAACAATCAATTAGAGTCTCCAACTCACTTAAAGGTACATCGTCTTGATACAAATGTCTATGCACCTTGAAAATTGTATGCCCGTTGTGGTGGCCATTTTTCATACAATACTTGTATTTATCGCATCACATGCTACACAATATCTATTCAATCAAACTCATGGGTCGATCACAATTGAAAATAACTCTTTTCCAAAAGTCGACTGACCCATTGTGCATCTATCCCTTGATGAATTTTATTATCAACCTACAACATCAATTCAAACAAAAAAAATGTTAGAGCTCCAAACATGATCGTATGATTTAAAGAAATACTCCCTCTCGTCCCAATTCAATTGTCCTACTTTATCATTTATGTCCGTCTCAAGACAATAGTATTATTTCTATAAATAATCATAACACCGTAAAACAACATCTACTTTTATTATTATTATTATTATTATTATTATTATTATTATTATTATGACACAAAAGCGACCATTTTTTACATTTAAATAAAATGATTATCGTCAAATTATATCCATAATGATATAATAATTATTTAACAATTTCTCAAGTGGTGTGAATACTAAATTTAAATAAAAGCAAATTGAAAAAGTTTTTTTTGAAAAATAATATTAACTCAATCAAATATATACTGCATCTGAACTACTATAAATGCAACACCACTTATTTGTAAAGTTTACAGTAAAATTTATTGTACCTTAATTTTTGAGCAATCAATTAGAGCCTCTAACTCACTTAAAGGAACGATCTCTTTATGCAAATGTTTATGCACCTTGAGTATCATATGGCCGTTGTGGTGGTCACTTTTCACTTAAAGGAACGATCTCTTTATGCAAATGTTTATGCACCTTGAGTATCATATGGCCGTTGTGGTGGCCACTTTTCACCCTATACTTGCAAGTCATTGCGTCACATGCTACACAATATTTGTTCAAATAAATATCATGGGTTGAACATGATTGAAAAAAATTCTTTCTCAAAAAGCGATTGACCCATTCTTGATTTGTGCCTCGAATTTCAGCTTCAACCTACAATATCAACTCAATTAGAAAATCTTTAGAATTAAAAAAGTATTGTATATATAATTAAAACAAATATGTTTTTTTCATTATCCTTACACTAACAGTGTGTCTTACTGCTAAGGTAAATGAAAAAATATATATACAAATATATATCATACCTTTTCCACAATACTGAATAGTGAAGAACTCATCTTTTAAGCACTCGGTGAATGTTCTTTAAAATGTTGCTGCTTTGATTAAATTGAATGGTTATTGTGCTGTAGATATTTATAATAATGGGAAGAAGATGCTCATAAAAATTTACAGATGCACTCTTATTAAAAATAATTAGTAAGTCCTATATAAATTGAGTAAGCAATTAAATAGAATTATTTTTATTAAATCATACATAATGAACATACTATATATTAGAATGAATAATTTTGATTCTATAATAGCAGAATTTGGAATTATAATTGTTTCATATTAGAGTCGTTTGATATAGGGAATGAAATTGCAAACAAAAATAACAGAAGCGAGTAGAATTTAAGAGAAATGAATTAAAGAAAAAATGGGAATTAAATGAAGAAGGTCATAAAAATTTACAGATCCACTTTATTAAAAATAATTAGTAAGTTCTGTATAAAATGAATAAGCAATTTAAATAGAATTCATGTTTTTTAAATTATGCATAGCGAACATACTATATATTAGAATGAATAATTTTGATTCTATAATTAGCAGAATTTGGAATTATAATTTTTTCCTATTAGAGTTGTTTATAAGAAGAAAATTGCAGAGAAAATGAATTAAGTAGAGAATTAGAATGAATTGTTTTCTTTAGTAAAATAAAGAATTCAGTTGATAAATATAAAAATATATATATATATATAACGATTGGGATACAGTCAGTAAATTTTTTTGAGTGATAATCTATTTAAAAAAATATTTTTGATGATTTTTTTTGTTTGAGTAATAAATTAGATATAATATTTTTTTAAGATCACATTAGTATAATTTGAAAAAATATATAGATAGATAGCTTAGATATTTGAATAATAAATTCAATGCCATATTTGTAATATATAAATAATGTAAGTTAAATTAAATTATAACAATTAAATAATAATAATAATAAATAAACACAATGAAATTTCTCATTATGCATTTCTCTTCCTCTATTAAGAATAATTAGTAAGTCCTATATAAAATGAGTAAGCAATTTAAATAGAATTCCTGTTTTTTAAATCATACATAATCAACATACTATATATTAAAATGAATAATTTTGATTCTATAATTAGCAGAATTTGAAATTATAATTGTTTCCTATCAGAGTCCCTTGGTATAGAGAATGAAATTGCAGACAAAAATAATAGTATAAAATAGAATTGTTAAAAAATGAAATAAGTAGAGATCTTTATAATCTGTTATCTTTCAGTATATCTTGAAATTAGATTTGTTTACTTAAACAAGAAAAAAAAAAAAAAAAAAAAAAACTAAATAGTTTGCAACCTTTAAAAAACTGAGAAGGCAACTCCAATGGGAATAAACTTTGCACACAAAAAATAATCTAGTCAAAAGTTTGATAAAAAAAAATATTTGTAGACTAACACCACATTTATTACAATTTGTTTTCCTAAAAAAAAGTTTAAAAAAAAACACGAGAAATCAATGTGTTTCTTTGTGGATTTTAATTTTTAGGTTTGAATTTTTGAATAGTAAAAAGTTGAATTGGAACAGTTGTTTAATGTGATATAAATAGAAGTTGATATGATATTTTGAATGTAAAATAAATTTGTAGTATAATATAGAAAAAAAAAAAGTAATTTTTTTATGTGATATTTTAAAAAAAAAATCTGAATAGCAAAAACCTACGGTAAACCCACAAAAAAAAAAAACAACCCTAATGTTTATTTCTTGACCGATGAGTCAATTGTGATCAAGCAAATTCAAAGCAAACACTATGATATCTTAAGCAATATTTCATTCAACAAGGTTGATATTGAGAAATATAACTTTGTGAATATCGCACCTTTTATAGTATAACTTTTTTAAGCATACAATAATGAGCAAGAAAGTTTTCGAATCAAAACAAAGGCGCCCTTCGAGGCACTCCTTTTCTACGATGCTTGGTTCCTCCAGCATTCTCCAATTGCTCCAAACTTCTCTGCTCGGATACCTGATAAACGTGAAAGTTAGAAATATATTTACGGGAAAAAAGTAAATTAAAATACGATGTGCGGAACCATATCCATCTCCAATAAGGATTAAATACAAAATCCGCGCTCTAAATTTGAAATGTCAATCAACATATTATGTGAACCTGTTTGATTGTATGCTGCTGGAGAACTATATATGTTACATGTAATTTCCATAGATACCAATAAATATGTATTTTAGTATTCATTTGCGAAATTCACAATCACATTAGAAAAACATATGTACAGAAATCCTAATACTTCATTTTATCAACAAAAAAGTAAACTATGCAATAGACTTAAATGAAAAGTAAATGTAAAGGAAAAATTAATATCACCTTGCAAGTGAGCGAGCATAACCGAAATTTAGGATTCAGCCTTCGTTTGCAAACATTGCAAACCCCACTGTTCTCGTTGACTGAACTCGAGCCAATATGAGGGAGAGGATTTACAGATATAACCCATTTATTGTTACTTCTATAAGGCTGCAATTACGCGAGACAAATAACAGTAGAGCTCTTAAGTCATTGATAAAATAGGACGCTAAAAGTAAACAATATCTTAATAACTAACACGTGTTGATTGTAGTGAAACACAACGCTAACAAAAGGATAAAATAAAATTACACGTCACTTCTAGATTAACAAAATCTCATATATAGATGTATATAAAAATTTTATCCTCTAAGTATCCACGACGACTATAGTTATTATTTGGACTAGTATAAAAGAATATTAACTCGTTCAAATATCAAAGTATCCATAATGACTATAGTTATTATATGTAAAGACAAAAACAAAATTTCTTGTACCTTGATCTTTGAACAATCAATTAGAGTTTCCAGCTCACTCAATGGAATAACATCTTGATGTAAATGTCTATGCACCGTAAGTATTGTGTGGGCATTGTGATGGCCATTCTTCACACAATGTTTGCAAATGACCATATTACATGTTACACAATATCTATTCAAATCAAATTTGTCATGGGTCGAACATGGTTGAAAAAAATTCTTTTCCAAAAATCTATTGACCCATTCTGGATCTATGCCATGATGAATTTCATTTTCAACCTACAACATCAATTCAAACAACAAAATGTTAGAACTTCAAAATTTATCATATTATTAAAAAATATGTGTTTTCACCTTACTCCATTAACAATGTATTTTACTTTACAAAATAAATGATAATCTATGACAACTAAATTTACAAAATTATAAAGGTAAAAAAATTATATCATACCATCTCTACAACATTATATGTTGAAGAACTCATTTTTTAGGCACTCTGCTAATTTTTCTTTGAAATGCGTCTATTTTGCATAAACTGAATAGTGATTATATAGCAGGTATTTATAATAAATAGGATAATAGAAAATACTATTGTGAAAGAAATATGATTATTTTAGAGTACAGATAAGAAACTAATAAATATATTCAAATCTACTTTTATTAGGAATGATTAGTAAGTTGTGTATAAAATGAGTAACAAGTTAAATACACATTCTATATATTAGTATAAATTTTTGAAATTTAAATTTTAAGAAAACATCTTATTTAATTTTAACTGATGATTAAATAGTCAACTATAAAATTTGGTAGTGTAACTAATTATTTATTTTAACTGCAAAGTTAATATGTGGAGTGTATCTAAATATTCAGTATATTGATGGTAACAATATTAGTGGTTACGAAGTCATCAATGCAATGCTATTATTACCTATCTCATTAATGAATTATTTGCTTATTTTTTTCAAAATATTTGTCTATATTGTGAATTATTTAAATATATTAATTTATACTATTGATGCAATTTTATTGGATAGTATAATCCTTTGTAGGATTTTTAGGTTTGTAAATTTTAATTTTAAGATTTATCATATACAGAAGTATATATGTTTCTTTCAAAATGATATTACTTGATGATTCAAAGTATAATTTGACAACAACAAAAAAATAATAATAATACTATTAGTATTTAACATGTATCGAATTTGGATTGAAATATAATGTTTGTGCAACTACATATACTACAAGAAAATAGTATAGTTGTAACGGAATTCCGTTACTAAAGTTCACGTAGCTAACGTAATTCCATCTCTAATTCCGTCTCTAATATTATTAGTAACGGAAAAAATGAAATTAGTAACGAAAAAACTTCGTTACAAAATTGATAATTTATTGTAGTGATATATATATATATATGTTTTTCTAGACTATAAATGAAATGGTAAAATGACATCGCATATGATGAATGAAATTCGATATTGATCGATCAAACTTTCTATTGCAAGCACGGTCTCTTCTCACTAAGCTAAATCAGAGCCTTAATGGGATGGTAAAGGCTGAATATGGGGCTAAGGGTTCAAGTCTATGTAATTTTATTTTTTCTTGTTTAGTTTAAATTCTTATGTAAAATATTCGGATTCCAAACATTTCTTACTTTTATTAACATGAGAAAATTATACTATACACACTTCGTTTAATTTTATGTATTTAAATAAACCTAAAATCAAAATATAACAATTTTGCGACTATATCGCCTATATCATAAAGGAAAAAGTAATGAGAACTTGCATATAATATAGAAAAAAAAAAAAGTTGTTTAGCTTTCCTTTTGCCGTGTGTCAAGCTCCACAGTTCACGCGGAGTGAACCAAAGCCATTGTGTGGTATAGGAGTTTGAGATGTAACGGACTTCTTTGTTGCATATAGCTAAGCTATAATAATTGAGACAAGCAACATAAGATTTTGTGTTAGTATATTCATATATATACGACAAGCAAAGTAAATATGATTATAACTACTAACACGTGTTGATTGTGATAAAGAAAAACGATAAGTGAAAAAAAATTACATAAACATTATTGTTAGATGATAGATTGCACATTAATGTAGATAAATTGATTATACTCAAAGTATTCCTAGTAGTATATTAGTTATGAAATTTCCATTGTTTTTCATGTTATATGACTATTGAGTATGTATATCTAATTAAAACAAAAGCAATAAAGAAAAGTTTTGGGCAAACAATATTAAATTCTTCAAATATCTATCATATATAAACTACTATAAGCACAAGTTCATTCACATGGAAAGATTGCTCAAAATTTTATCTAACCTATAATTTTGTGCAATCAATAAGTCTCTAACCCAACTTCACATGGAATGGCCTAATAGTGTGAGGATTGGAATTGTAACCGAGAGCTCTCAATGAACATGTATGTGCGGCCGTAGTGGTAACCATTTTTTATACAATGCTTTTAGATTTACATATAGCATGTCACACAATACTCATTCAAGTCAATCAGATAGAGTGGACATTGTTGAAATAATATATTACTAGAAAGTGAGTAACCAATTCTCAATCTATGATCTGATGAATTTCATTATTAGCATGCAATGAAAAAATCTTTAAATCTCGAAAAATGATTACATGATTAGAAAAATAGAATCATAAGATTAATAAAAAAATAACAATCTTATCAATCAGAAGAAAGGCACCCTCCAAGATGTATGTATTCACTTCCCTTAATAACCAATTCTCAATCTATGATCCGATGAATTTCATTATTAGCACGCAATGAAAAAATCTTTAAATCTCATAAAATGATGACATGATTAAAACAAATATTGTTTCATAGAATCATAAGATTAATAACAAATAACAATCTTATCAATCAAAGAAAGGCACCCTCCAAGATGAATGTATTCACTTCCCTTACATTTATTAAATATCAAATTTAAAAATAGCTTGAGCAACTCTATATAGGGATGTCAATCAACACATTGTATGTACATGCTTAATTGTATATTGTCGATACACTACAAAAAATTTGAAATTTAGCTACAAAAAATTTCAGAGCAAAATGTAATAATTCATAAAAAAAAAAACATTTTTGCGGCGAAACTTATTTCGTCGCCTATACCACGTTACTAAAGTTCTTTGGCGACAAATATGAGTTTCGTAACAAAAAAACAAGTTTTTTGCAATGAAAGTTAAGAAAAAAGAGACATAACTATGAAAATATGATTTTGTAGCTAAAGTTCTTTAGCTATAAAATTAAAATTCATAACAAAAGAGTTTTAGCAACAAAATATCTATGATTATTTTAACCTAATAATTTTAGCTATGAAAAATAATTTTGTAGCTAAAACCTTTTTACTATAAAAATATAAATTTCTAGTAAAAACATTTTAGCGACGAAATTAAATTTGTAGTACATAATTTATTTTTGCAATGAAATTAATTTTTGTTACTAAATGATACGTTTTAACTACAAAAATATTTCATAGCTACATATATTGTAGCTAATCAGATAATTTTTTGTAGTGATATTATAAAGATAAATGTAATATCGCGTTTCATATGAAGGGGAAAAACCATCGAGAATTCAGCTTTCTTTCGTAAACATGGCAAGATCCACTTTTCCCACCGTGTGAATCTGATACAGTGTTGTGGGGAGGAGCTAATGTATAGCCCATTTATTGTTACTTTTGTAGGACTGTAATTCCATGAAAGAAACAACAATAAAGCTCTCATTAATCAATTAAAATCGAACACAAAATGTAAAATATATCATAACTTACACATGCTAGTTGTTATAATGCAAATTATATGAAAACTAAATTTGAGTATCTAACTAAAAGGAAAACAAACCGAAAAATATTTGGTGAAAAATATAAACACATTCAAATATCTATTTTGGCTAAACTACTATAATTATAATAAGGTTTATATGTAGAGACAAAAAACAAAATTTATTATACCTTAATTTTCGAACAATCAATTAGAGTCTCCAGCTCACTTAAAGGAACACCGTCTTAATGCAAATGTCTGTGGATCTTGAAAATTCCATGGCTGTTGTGGTGGCCATTTTTCATAAAATACTTGCATATTACGCATCATATGTTACACAATATCTATTCAAATCAGACTCGTGAGTTGGAATTTGTTGGAAAATTTTCTTTTACCATCTCCACAACATTGAATGGTGAAGAACTCATATATATATATATATATATATATACACAAATCCTAAATCATACTCTCTCCGTTTCACTAACCGTGTCCATCGATCTTTCTATTTCCGTCTGTCTCACTTATTCTGTTATTTTTTATTTTTATTTTTTTTGAAAAATAGTATACACTTTAATCTCATTTAAAAATTTATAATTTAATTTTGTAAATTTTAATTATACTAATTAGTTATCTTAATTTTAATTTTAATTTATTTTTATTAAATAATAATTATATTTACTAATACATACATAATTATTTACTAATTATATTTCTACCGTAAATGGGACACCATATCTGGGACGGAAGAAGTACTAATATATTTTGAAATTAAATTTGTTTACTTCAAAACACCTGTAAACTTTGAAATGAAAAGGCAACCCCTTGTAGTATTTAAAATTTTGGTGAATATTAATTGGTCATTTATAGTATTTGGCAATGTAACAAGCAACTATTGCGTCTACATAATTACAATATTTTTTTTATGATGTGGGAACCCACAACCGCTACCCGGAAATACGCACTGGATAAACTCTCGACGAACCTAATACCCTGCAAATTAGGGCCGACAGACAAGTCACACTAGGCGAACCATGTGTGGTAGATGACCTGAGGCGTCGGGGGTTTGAACCATTACAATATTGTTTATATGTAAAGACAACAGCAAAATTTGTTCAACTTTACTTTTTCAACAATCAATTAGAGTCTTCAACTCATTTAAAGGTACATCGTCCTGATGCAAATATCCATGTACCTTGAAAATTGTATACCCGTTGTGGTGGCCATTTTTCATACAATACTTGCATATTATATTGCATCGCATGCTATACAATATCTATATAAATCAAACTGATCATGGGTCAAACACGGTTGAATAAAACTCTTTTCCAAAAATCGATTGACTCATTCTTGATCTATGCCTTGATGAATTTCATTATCAACCTACAACATCAATTCAAACAACAAAATGTTAGAACTCCAAAAATTATTGTCTGATTAAAAGAAATGCTCTCACCGTCCCAATTTTATAGTTCAGTTTTATCATTTTTCATCCATCCGAAAATAATAGTCTTATTTCTATAAATAGTTATATCATCGTAAAACTACTTCTATTTTTTTTATTAATATTACAAAAAAAACTTTACTACTTTTTACACTTAAATTTAAACAAACTTACAAAGGCAGAAAAATAGTTTATCCATACTTTCTACTCACTACTAATATAATATCAATATTCAATAAATTCAGTGCTCAAAAGAACAAGCTCATTCTTTTGCGATGGATGTATTATATGTTTTCATTAACTTTCACTAACAATGTATCTTACTTGAAAAAAGAATAAATGATAATCTATAATAATTGATTTACAATAATATAAATGAATAAGAATTATATCATACCATCTCCGCAACATTGAATGGTGAAGAACTCATCTTTTGTGTAACCCTTATTCCACTGCACATACAATTGTATCTATATAAGTTATTGCAAAATTCACAATCGTATTAAAAAAAACATATGTACACAAATCCTAATATGTTAGGATTTTATGCCAAAATAAGGATAATACATAATTCTTCTTATAAACAATTAAGTAAATTATGGAATTCACTTTACACAATATGTTTCAGGTGTTTCTATTGAAATATATAAACTATAAATGTATTTTAGACCTAATGTAAATAACACATTTTTTAGACTATATACTGTCTATATAATTATAAAGAAAATGTAATACAATTCAACCTCGTATTTGCAGATTATTAGGTTAGATTGAAGATTACCCAAAATGTGCTCGAATATATAATAGGAACTGCGGATATCCATGTCATAAAAAAATAAATTAATATCAAAATCAAAATTGAGAATTTGGCTTTCTTTTGCAAACATAGCAAACTCCACTTTTCTCGTTCAGTGTACCAAAGCCGATGTGGAGAAGAGGATTTAAAGATATAAGCCACTTATTGTTATTAAGGCTATAATTGAGACAAAAAGAACAATAAAAGTTCTTATTAATTAATTAACATAGGACTAGAAAAATAAATAATATCATAACAAATAACAAGTGTGGTAGTTCTAACAATAAATAAATATATAAAAGAAACTTCTGCATTATTTTTAGATGAATTGGCTCATTGATATGTAAATTAAATTATTATTCTTAAATTGCCCATAATAAATCATTATTTAACTAGTTTTCAAGTGGTGTAACAAGTAAATTTAAAAATCTAAATAAAATGAGAAAAAACCAAATTATTAATGTCAAAAATTACTTCATATATTTTAATTAAAAAATATAAATACTGTAAATATTTTTTCTTTTTAAGAAAACAAGTATTATTACACTTTAGATACTAGGTAACAAAATGCTAAAAGTTTTTTTCAGTTTACAAAAATAAAATAAAATAATCATTAAAAAATAAAAATATCCTGAATGTTTTTCAAAGTATAAGTTGGAACAAGCAAAAAGTCAAACTCATTTTTTTGTTATTTTTTTGCAATGAACAAGCACTGACACGATATTGCAGCTACCCATAACGCAGATCTGACAAAAAGCGGGTTTGACCCATCGAATTTTAAATGCCGAGAGACAAAAGGACTTGTCCTATATGGAAGAGATGGAGACGTGACTATGGAGTGTTTTATACCTCCTACATGGCATTAAATGGTTTTGAACATGTTGCTCCAAAAGTTGTCATAATCAACTTTGTCCTTTGTGTAGTGTGTATATATTTTGTTTGTATATTTGTGTTTGTAGATCTCACACAACGATTAGAACACTTGTGAATGTATTCTTTCCACCTTTGACTGAGTGTTGAGAGGTTCTTCAATTGAGGTTTGAAGAGACGAAAAAAAGGTTTCTTTGAGTCAAAGCCAAAGGAAATAACCATCCGATATGCAACCTTATTCTTAGTTTGGTTGCTGGTCTGCTGATGTCGTTACGGAGTAGTAACAACCAGTTCATTGTAGTTTGTAAAACTAAATGGAGTTTTGGTAGAAGATAAGTTGGGTAGTTTGGGTTCGTGTCTTATACGGTGTAAACCAAGTGTTTGTTTTAGTTAAGACTCCTGGATTTGAATCCATCAAGTTAGAAAACCAAACTGGGTAAACAAACATGGTATGTGTTGTTCTTCTTTGCACTCACTCGCCCATTGATCTATGCACGAACACACTATGGTTACAACCACAAGGCAAACACGCCTTCAAAACTGTGTCGACCACCCACGATTTTATATTTCCGCTATGTATAAAATTCGGAGACGTTGGACCTCTTTTGGGACCGATCGAATATCCAACATCTGATATCTTAACAGCATACTCAATATACTAACTGTACGTAGAAATGTATATTAAAATGTATTTCATTTTGCTTTATAAAATGAATAAATTAATAAGTTAGAAATATTTTAATAATATTTACATGTTAAACTATTGTCTCGAAAACAATGATGCGTAAAATAAAAAGGTATAAATATAATTATACAGTATTATTGTATTGATCTGAATGAGCTGTAAGGTCTGACTTCTTAATCCCTTCAAAAACATGTGTTTCATCCAAATAATAATAATAATATAAGCATCGTCGAAGCAATGTGTGTATGGATTTGTGCAAGTGGCGGAACTAGAATATTAATAGAGAGGGGCCAAAATTTTTAAATTTATAAAATAAATTTTTATTTGTAAAATAATACTACTATCGTCCACTTAATAATTTTATATTTATTTTTTGCATACTAATATTAAATATTAATTATTACATCAAATATAGTTCAAATAAAAAAAACAATTTTTTTTATTAATAGATATTGATATATTATATTTTGAAAAAAATAAAACTAATGCACTTTTTTATTAAAAAAAAAATCAACACTTTGATGTTTTATTATTTATTTATTTATTTTAAATATTTTCTATAGATTATATATATTATTCTTTTAAAAATAAAAAAAATTTAATAAAATAGAATAAAAGTGGGGTTGGGATGAGGCAAGGGTGGACAGCCCTTGCCCCTTAATGGGTCCGCCACTGGATTTGTGTGATCTAAATTATTTGTATTAGGGATGTATATAGTTAATTTAATTAATGCCGGATGCAGAAATGTGGTCTCACTATACTATATCGGATGTAGAACGACCGTCTCACTTAATGCTCGAATGTTTAGAAAAACGCAGTTATTAATTATACATCCGCAAACGGAAGTCTCCAACAATTATATAACTAATTATTTAAATAAATAATAAAATTTAAATACTAAAATGTAATATTTTTGAAGAAAATTAATAAATTTAGCAGTAAAAAATATCACCATAGTGGTTCTGTTATATTATTATTATTATTTCAAAAAATCAGATAAAATGCTTATTTCTCCATTAAAATATCACATTATAAATCTATTTAGGTGGTGTATCTTCTTTTTTTTAAGTTTGGTTTTGTTTTGATTGTGTTCTAATGGTTTTCATGTAAAATTTTGTAAGAAAAAGGTAATATATTTTTATCAAAAGATCAAGATAATTGAATAGGAAAAAATCGAAATCAAATTTCAAGAGAACGTTGTTGCTTCCCTTTGAAATATTCCATAACAGCGGCGGCTACAGCGCTGAATGTAAAATTCAGCAATCTGCTGAATAGCACACCGTGTACTAACGGATAGCACATCGTATTATAACAAACAACACACAGTATGAGTTAATATTATACAAATACAACACACACCTAACAACACATTATATAGTCTTACATAGCACATACCATAGTTCATTTAAGCAAATGACATACTCTCATAGCGCACACCCTTTAATTATGAACAAACAGTAATTTATGTAATAAAGACGTGTGTTATTTCTGTATTTTAGATATTTTAGGTGTGCTGATTTTCCAAATTAACACCGTAACCCTCCTCTTCCATAACACCTATTTTAAATTACTCCCTCCGTCCGGCTCTAAGGGTCTCATTTACTTTTTGTGTTATTATACTTAACATTAAAAATATCCTTATATTTGTATAATTTTTTGCACAAATGTCATTGTAATAGTATTATAAGACACTAATTGAACTATTTTTGTCATTTTCTCTTAATTTATACTACGTTTTCATATAGTAATTAATATTTAAATATCAACATGCAAACAATAAATGAGACTTTAGAGCCGGACGAAAGTAGTATAATTTATTGGTCTTATTTACTTTGGCTTTATATAATAAATATATTTTGTTTAGCATGTAATATTTTGTTAGAAATTAAAAATATATATTATTATAGAGATAATTAATTATCATTTTGGAAAATTAATTAAATATATATAACCTGTATAGAAATATCCATATATATAACCTATCGTTGAAAAGGTCTACTGAAATGTTGCCAAAGTGTACTGACATAGACTAGTTATATATAACAATTTCTAGCATCAAAATTTTTGAACTGAGTTAAATTTTTAAATAAATATAAAAATATTTGTGTTTTAATAAAATAAAAAATAAATCCATTTCAACTGCAGAGGTTCTATATTAGAACATGTGACAATATTCCGATAACTGATCTTTTCGATGACTAAACATGTGTCAATATTCCTATACTAATCTTTTTGATGACTACGGACTATATATAAAACTATTTTGTGCACAGTTAGAACAAAATTACAATGAATTCCAAAATATTAAGTTTGATCTAAAATTATAAAATATTTCAAAATACTAGAATACAAAAATATGGGAAAATTGCAAAAAAATATGTATATCTCACATGTTTGCAAAAGTCGCTATTTCTATCCTTTGGCCGCGCGTGATTGCGCTTAAGGACACGTGGTGTGAATGTCACGCGCGGAAAAATGACATAAATAGCGACTTTTGTGATACTAGGGTATAAGTGTGAGATATTTTTTTGCAATTTTCTCACAAAAACATGAACGTTCCATTGTCCAATTGCACATGCTTTTAGGACTTCGGTTCCTAGGACTCACTACTAAAAGGATTCCATAACCATGGGACCTCTCAAACCTTTATAGTGAAGTAGAAGCAGAAGCAGAAGCAACAATATCCTTAAGTTCGTCGAAGCGACGACAAATCCACTAAAATTCTCAAAAAAAAAAAAAAAAACAAACAAAAAAAACAACTTGTGAACAAGAAAGGGGATGGGATTATTCGACTTGGAGTCGAATTACGCCTCCTTTGCCGCGTATCACAGAAACCCCATTAACATCTTCATTCACATGATCCTCACGTGGCCTACCGTCTTCACGGCCTCGGTTCTTCTGTATTTCACGCCGCCTCTCATTGCGCACTCGCCAATTCAATTGGTGAATGGCGGCGCCTACGTGGTGCTCAATTATGGCTTTTTCATGACCCTCATTTACGCGCTCTATTACGTGATTTTGGATAGGAGAGCGGGGTCGCTCGCGGCGCTACTGTGCTTCCTTGGCTGGATCGGAAGCAGCGTTCTCGGCCGCAGCCTCGGATTTTCGTTGGCTTGGAAGGTACCGCTTAATTTTTTACTATAATATATTTATTTTTAAAAATTTGTCATACTGATTTTTCGGTCTGCTTACCTACCCGTAATTTAACTAAAGACATAACCTTCAAGGGTGTATGTCTTACCATTTGATTTATAAGAATTCTTTGAGTAATAATTTAGGTATAATGTTTTATACATATATAAATATATATATATATATATTATGAAAATAGCATATTAAATAAATTGAAACCAAATTTTAAGTAAATAAAGTTAATTGTGTGTTGATATTTTTTTTTTACTAGTTTCATTTTTACATGATTATTTAGGTGGTGTTATTTTTACTTTTTAGTTCATATATTTTTATAAATTAGATTAATAACCATAAAAAAGGGGGAAAAAAGTATCTAAATAAACAAAATTGTAAAAACTATAATAATTATATAATAAATTGAAAATAATACTAAAAGACTCGGGACAAAGTTTAATACTCCCTCCGTCCTACATAAAATGTACACATTTTTTTATTTTCGTATATTCCACATAATTTATCATTTTCTTTTTTAGAATTATAATTATACATTTTAATCAATCGTATTTTAATTTTTAAATTTATAATTTTTTAATTTTAATTAAATTATTTAGTTATTTTAATCTTAATTTATAATTATTTTTACTAATTATATTTTACGTGAATTCTCGTATCAACGTTAACTTGGAGATATTACCTGGGTGACGGAGGCAGGATTAGTATTTTTGTCATAAATCTTTTGCTGATATTTCTATTTAGAATATTCCAAAATTTGTGCAATATTTCTTTTACATAATTGATCTCTTTTACCCTTCAAATATAAATTATAAAACTATTCTAAATATAGAATGTAAGAAATCGCCAATAGAAGATGATATAAATCTATCAATTACTTGGCAAAAATTAATTCGACATGGCAACCCAACACAACCTGAAATAAAATAATTGGGTTTAGATAAAGAATTTCAACTCAATTATTATACGGGTCAACACGATAATAAACAGATCATGTTAGAATTAGCATCCTCAACTCGAACTCAATACAACAACTTGATTATAATATTAGTTTTAAGTAATTTATTTATTTATTATATATGTAAAATAATTTTAATCTAACATGATACAAACTCGACATGAAAGAATTGGGTTTGGATCAAGAATTTTGATCCAATTATATACACAGGTTAACACAAATCTGACACGGTAATAAACAAGTCCGATTAGAGTTTGGTGGTTTCAACCCAATTAGAATCGACCACTTACCGGCTCTACTTATTATATACAGTCATCACTGATCATGTCTTCTTGCCAGGTTGTTCTTGCATCGCAGATACTATGCTGGAGTGGTCTGTTCATTGGCCATGCAGTATTTGAGGTTTTAATTTTTTTAATAATAATAATAATAATGAAAAATTGATTGTAATGAACTTGTAGCTTGAAAAATCTCTATCATTTTGTTTCATGATTTAGAAACTACATGAAATTTTATTATACTTTATATAACAATGCACAAAATCTCCTTTAATATTTTTTGAAAATATGAAAACACAATTTCTAGAGGATTGTGTGTAATACTTTTTGACACACAAGAAGTCTCGTATAATTTTTAAATGATAAAAAGAATATAATGCATATTTTCCAAATTAACCACGGATCGATGGATTGTAAATAATTTTGTCTAATAACAATAATAATAATAATACATCTCTCTTGTAGAAGCGTGCGCCTGCTATATTCGACAACTTCGCACAAGCAACTCTTATGGGGTCTTTCTTTGTGTTGCTTGAGGTATGTCGCCATTTCGAAAAACATTGTGTTTAGATATCTTTTCCTTGAGGTTGAATATGATATTTTGCATACAAAGTTGGTTTAATTTATTATGTAAATATTTAAAAAATAATAATAAGTATTTAATTTTATATATTTCCAAAAATAAAAATAAAATATTTATAAATAATATTAAAACAAAGCTTAAGACTATATGTAAATAGACTGCTTATTGAAAGATTTAAACAATAGATACCGAATCCTTAGGGTTAAAATTATAATATTAAGTTAAAATCGTTTTCTGAAGTAACTCTTGAAATATTTGCAAACAATTAAAATTATGATAAGAAATCAATTTGTTTTCTTAGCTACAGAAGATGGTTTTGTTTAACTGAACTCAAATTCACTTATTTAAAATATTGAGTTGAATTTAAAAAGTAAATAAATAATTAACCATCAGTTCAATATAAATTGATAATATGAAATAGCATATATATATATAATCTTATTTAAGGACTTATCTGTTTCTTTCGATGAGTTTAGAAAAAAATTGGTTTGAGTTTGATATAAAAATAATATTTGATAGGATGTTTTGTAAGAGGAAAAAAAAATATTTTTTTCGAGAAGCGCAGAGTCCAAATAATAAAATTTTGAAAAATTATGCTAAAGAAACATATACGATACTCTAATGTTGACATAGACGAGTCATGTAGTAATTTTTTGCAACATATGTTTATATATGTCGATTCAATTTTATGTATTCATTAAGCGTATATATTTGTATATTTATTTAAAAATTATATCAACGTCAATATTTTATGCTAAAAATTGTATATGTGAAAATATTTTGATAAAATGTAAAATTTTCAAGTTAATTAAATATAGGACTATTTCAACATATATTTAGTTAAATGACCCAAATAAGAAGTGTATCATATATAAATGTGTCATGTGAATGTAGTGTTTGTGTTTTTTTATGTTTTGGAATATTAATAGAATTTGAATTATAATAATAATAATATGATATTATGTAAGAGGTGTTTAATGTAGTTTTATGAATTAAAAAAAAAATGTATATAATATATAAAATGAAAAAAAAAATGGTGTATTATGTGTGATATTTTACAAGAAAAATAAAATAATTAAGTTACTGTGTAGATTAATAATGAAAATAAAAACTAAAAACACAACTAAAACAATTTAATTTCCTGTAAATTTTTTATAGAGTATCTATATTTATATTGTATAAAGTTTGATACATAGTTGACATTTATATTTGTGAACAATATGCACAATTTTTTTATACTATTATAGCTAACACAATGAAGAAGTATATTGATATTTATACAAAGTATTGGTCATATTTATATTAAAATGCAAGTAATATAGATGTAATATTAATCCATCCTTTAATTTCTAATCTTTTTCATACAAAAGTAGAAAAATTATATCCATGTACATGTGATATATTTTTCTTTTTAGATTTTGCGGTCCTGCTTCGGGTATGAACCATACCCCGGCTTTCATGCCAAAGTGAAAGTCAAAATTGATGCCGAAGTTAAAGCTTGGAACGATGCCAAACTCAAGAAAGCTTATTGAAGCGTCGAGCATATTGAAACGATGCCAACTTCTTAATTACTTGCAAGAAGTTGAGCATCGACACATAAGTACGATTGTACATTTTCGCGCGAGCACACGATGTTATTCTGTTTTAAATAATAATAATAATAATAATACATTGGACATTGGTGCATAAAAATATGAATTGATACCTATTAATGAGAATAATTATAAAATATACTTAATAAAAATGAAATAATGTAATATTAACTAATGTCCAATAAGGTAACTAGACTTATATTTTAGAATTGAAATTTTTCAATAAATTTGTATCTTTCACATAAGCAAAGGCTCCGAAAACGGCCCCAAAATTTTGATGGTTGTAAAATTACCCTTTGGTATGCATGGGTTAGTATAAAAGTGGGGAAATTGCAAAAAATATCTCGCATGTATACTCCACTATCACTTTTGTCATGTATTTATCTCGTTGGCAAAATATATCCTACATGTTTACAAAAATCGTTATTTCTATCCTTTGGCCGCGCGTGTTTGCGCTTGGTGTGAACGTCACGCGCGGAAAAAGGACAGAAATAGCAACTTTTCGGATACCCGGGAGTTGGGTCATTGTTTGGCCAACTCCCGTGTGTGGATGAACCAGTATTAAGCCATCCGAAGTTGATTAGAGGTTAAATGGATTGAATAGACTACTCATGTTAACAATGTGTACATTATTTTTCGAATTGGTGAAAGAACTCTAGAATTAAACGTGTTTTCTAGAGAATTTGAGGATGGGTGACCCTCGGAAGTCTCCCAATGTGCACGTGAGCGGGGACAGAAGCATGCTAGAAGGATACGTGTTGATCTGTGGGACCAGTCTACAATCCCGACACGCCCGACTTTGTGTGGCTTGAGTGCTCGGGTGTCACAAGAAATCCCTATAAAAACATGTTCAAATTAGTGTTATCACTCTCACATAGGTTTATAGATTATGGATTTTATAATAATAATATGAAATTTTCTATGAGTTTTTAACATTTTTTTATTATGAAAATGCACTATTCTGAATAAAAGAATACACAATTCTGCATACGAATATCCAACAATTATGTCACCTGAAAAACAGCAAAAACCAAACCTCATGTAACACAAAAAGAACACATGTATTGTAAGCAACCTTGTGTCAATGGTGAAAATATAATGTGAGGATTCTAGTTTCCAATGATGACATTGGTGAGGGGTGGTTCGACAAGGGCGAGTGAAGTGTTGCACATAAGGGATTTATCATTGGTAGTCGATAGCCGGTTTAGTGGTCGACATTGGTAGATATTTGAGTTATTATTAGAGAATCGAGTCGTGGGATATTTAACAAGCATTGCAAATTTGAGTTAGCAAATAACATTTAGACAAATTGATCGCCCAAGAAAATAGTGACTCGTAAGTATTTTTGTATTTGAAAAGATTCAAATGTATGTGCAACGACACATTGGATATAAGACTCCGAGTATATCGAATTCTATAAACGAAAAATCAATGGAGTGAAAGAAATCTTAAAATACATCCTATTTGGATGGTATTTATAAAAATTGATTAGACTACTTGTGATAACTTGGGGTTCGTAAAACAAAAGTGATGAAAATCGAGATGAACACCTACATACAAGTGATGAAAAACTGGTGATTCAGTTGAAAAAATTCATGTCTAGGCGGTCAACCGGCTATTTTCACTAGTGTTGAAACTTGACTTGGATTTAGCAGTCTACCCGATCCAGAACCAAAGCGAAAAGGTTGTTTCAATTGGTAAGTTCCTTTTGGACTCATCCTAATTAATAACAAATGGGCTTAGGGTTTAGGGTGTTTTAGGGTGCTTATAAATAGAAAGCTATGATTCCCAGCCATAGGACAATGAACGTAACTCTCTAAATTAGTATAATAAAATTTCGCTGGTTTCTGTCTGTGGACGTAGGTTGACACACCGTCATCGAACCACGTAAAATCTCTGTGTTCTTTATTTGTTTTTTTTCTCGTTTTCTCATAACTAACTAGTATATAGGCTTTTAATGTAAAATGCTAATGAGCCTAATAGCCCAAAATTTTTAGGAACAAGCCCAAAAAAATTGAAAGATGATGTCAATCACCGGTGTCACGATTGGATCGACAAAAACGCTCAAAACTTTGGCTTAGGCTTCACAATATAATAGTTTTGGATCATAAAAGCCCACTTTTTGAAGATTTTTTCCTTCTCTTCGGGATCTAAAATCAATTGCAACGATTCAATAGACGGAAGGCGGCTGAATGAAAGGATGATGAATTGGTTGAATGATATGAGAAGTACTTTGAACAATTCCACTTTTATTATGGAATAACGGGTAACTCTTATGTAAAATGAATGAATAAGTTCTCGAGTTAATGGATCAATAGAGATCAAATCAATTCAAATCAAATAATTTGATCGCGTCTAAGCAGTGTTTTGCTTAACAAGGTTGATATTTAGAAATATAAGTATGCAGATATATATTAAAAAGCAATGCGTCACAATGAGTCGATCATAAAAATAAATATTGAATAATGCATAGCTACTCTTCACTTAATAAGACCAAAAAAAAAATGTATTCAAATGCAAAACAATAACCATTAAAGTATAAATCGTTTGAGCATATCATAATATAGGAAATGAAAGATATATTTCTAAATCAGAAGAAAGGTGCTCTTCGAGGTACTCCTTTCCTGCGATGCTTAGCGCCTTCCGCAGTCTTTGGTTTATCGCCATTTTTCCTTTTATTCAGAGGATATGGGCCAGTTGAATTATTTTCCATGTCTGAAACCTGTAGAATTTTAAAAATTAATATATATATATATATATAGTTTGATCGAACGAATATCATATAAAATTTAAGGGTGTGTTTGTTTGGGGGTTTGGATTTTGGATTGGGATTTGAATAGTAAAAATTTTGAATTTGAATAGTTGTATGATGTGATATAAATAGGGTTTGATGTGATGTTTTGAATGTAAAATTGATTTTTAGTATAATATAAAAAATGAAAAATAGGTGTTTGATTTGATATTTTTGAGGGGAAAAAATTGGATGAATAGTGGAAATCCTCCAAAATCCTTCAAACAAACACACCCTAAAGCATTAGACCATGATCATCCGTGATAAATATTTCTTACAAAATCTATGAACAACTCTATATTTAAAACGCTGCTCAAATATCATATTAATAAATTGATAGAGTTCAAAAATTTTGTGTCTTTACCACATATTTAAAATAGTTTTATAAATTTTTATTGCATAATTCTCAAGTATATTCGCAAAAAGTAAAATGACCTTGCATGCGAGGGAGCAGAAATGATATTGATAATTCAACTTTCTTCGACAAACATGGCAAGCTCCATTCTTCTCACTGAGTAAACCGGAGCCATTGTGTGGTTGAGGAAATCGAGATATAGCCAACTTCTTGTTACATCTATAAGTCTACAAATGCGTGACACAAACAAAATAACATTTGAGTTAACGAAACAAATTTTAAGTGGAAAATATTAATCGATTCAAACATTTATCTAAGCTAAAGTACCATATATATATTTATATATATACAAGACCATTGATATATAGAAAATATAACTCAAAATATTGTCATACCTGAATTTTCGTACAATCAATAAGAGGTGCCAAATCACTCAAAAGAACGACCTCTTCAGACATATTCTTGTGCACCGTAAGTATCGTATGGCTGTTGTGGCAACCATCTTCGATACAACAATTGCACTTTGTGATATTGCATTCTACACAATATCTATTAAGGTCAATCCCATGGAGCTGACACGGTTGGAAAAATATCTTTTCCAAAAAGCGACTTACCCATTCTGAATCTATGTCGCGCTGAATCTCATTATCAACCTACAATATCAACTCAATCAACAAAACTTTAAAAGTTGCAAAAGTATCATATGATTTTAACAAATATCAGCATTCAATATAAAATATTATTTTTTATATTACTGACACAATTTTCTATACCTCACATCAAAAAAAATCCTTCAAATCAAAACACTAAACAAACAAACCGTATATTTTTCATCGTACTCACACTAATAATGTATCTTCTTCACACATAAATAAGAACTTATGGAAAATACATGTAGAAAAACATAGATCTAAAGGAATGTTTATTGTACCTTTTCCATAGCATTGGTCGATGAAGAACCCATCTTTTAGGCGCTTTAGTAAATTTTGACTGATTTGTTTTTAATACTGAGTAGGCTAAATAACGATGAATGTATATTAGCTATTTATAATCAAATAGACGAAGAAAATAATGATGCATCAATAAAAACTTGAAAATTATGCTATCTATTTAGGAAAAATAATAATGTCGTAAAATGCATAAATCCAATTTTATTAGGGATAATTATCGAATTCTACATAAAATGAGTAAGCAAATAATATTTATGCATTTATTCATACATAATTACACATATAATATATATTATAAATTAGAATAAATACATTTTTATCCTTTTTTTTAGTAGGTTTCGTAATTATACTTGTTTCCTTTCAAAGAAATTAGTATTGTTTTTCGAATTTTGAAATTTAAAATCAAAACTTTCGTAGTATTTAAATTTTGCTGACCGTTAAGTGGTCGATAATAATATTTAGTAATGTAATTAATTATTTTAATTTCATGAGTTATAATGCAATAGTTAATATATATATATATATATATATGGAATGTATCTGATTTTCTATATATATCGGGAATCATGTTAGTAAGTCGTCATGCAATGCAATTGTTGCATCGAGTTAATGGGACGGCGATTAGGGTGTCGAGGCTAATCAATACACAGTAATCAATTTATAGCAACATTTACACAACACATATTATATTGATCTTATAACACAACACAAATATATAGTATTAACCGACAATACATGATAATAATTCACATAGAATACGTTGTTTTAATCTTAATTTTCACTGTGATATAGCCATTCATGTTGCTTATAGTTAATAAACATAGTGCTGATTAACCCTAATCAACGCATTGACCTCCAACATTAATGTTGTTACTTATACGATTTCCAATAAATATTACTAAAAAAGATAAACTATAAATATACAATAACACAATATATATACTCTATATACTTAAAAAAAAAAAAAAAAAAAAAAAAAAATCAATAAAAAATATTATTAATGTTGTTACTAGTACAATTTTTCATATCTAATATATAAAAACGCATACATAACAAAACATTATTTAATTTCAAACAAGTCCCTTTTTCATATACATTAACACAATATATATACTCTATATACTTTTTTTAAAAAAAAAAATCAATACAAAATATTACTAATGCTAAAGATTGCATAACATTCACCTATATTTTATTATAAATAGATAAAATTCTTTGTATTTTATTTATTGAGTAAAATTCTCTTATATTATATTAAAGTAAATACAAAATATCATTAACATCCAAATAAAGATTGCATAATATTCACCTATATTTTATTATAAATAGATAAAATTCTTTGTATTTTATTTATTGAGTAAAATTCTCTTATATTATATTAAAGTATATACAAAATATCATTAACATCCAAATATTGACGTTGTTTGTAAATGCATGTTTAATTATGAAAGTATTATGTAAATAAATTGGATGAGATGTCTTAAATATCATTATTCAATAAAAATATATTAAAAAATTGACATATTAACTCTTTATTTTCACAATTTCTATAATGAAGATGAACCATAACTTAATTTTTATAAAGTGTGAAATAAATTAATTATCAATTGATTTGTTTATTTTATTCAAAGAATAATATTTAAAATATTTTACTCAATTTATTTGTAAACACTTACATAATTAAGTGTGTAGTTACGAAGGCGCAACCAAAAGACATAAATAAGAAGAGGCTTCAGAACCCCGCAAGAGATGAAAGCCCCCTGACGGTGAAGCCTCCCCAGCCTGTCGAGCCACTTCAAAACAGACCAGAGCCTTCCGAAGCTAAAGTCTCCTAGTCCGCTAAGCCGCTTGCTGCCAGGTCCATCTAGCCACAAAGGAGAGTTTGGCAAAGTCAAAGATGGATATTGGACATGAGATGTAGAAAAGACAATTAGAGACCAGTTTAAAAACTATTTAGAGAAGTAGAAATTTTAGTAGAAATAACTAATCCTCTATGTTCGATATTCGACCGTCCAGAGCCTCTTACTGCTAAGAACACTACAAGTATGTCTTCAACTCGCTGACCTTCTCATTAAGGGCTGCGCACACGCCACACGTAATAGTCCGAAGCCCTTCCGAGGCTAAGGATCGCAAGTCTCAACTGTCAGCAAGGCTTTTTGGAGTACTTGCCGAAACCCCAAGCCGACTTCCATCCTCTTGTCGGTGAAAATCGCTTGATTTCAGCATATGTAAAAAGACTCGAAGCGTCTCAGGGTGCAAAATATTTGAAAAGGCTCAGAACCTTACAAAGGGATTTGGTACTTCGACAAATCTAGTTCCAACAATAACACAAAGATAATTTCACAGAATAAGTAAAGCATATGTTTTTTTTTTGTGTGTGTGTGTGATTTGATTTATTTTCTACTATTCTAAAAAGAAATTACTTAAAAATATCAAAAAATCAAGTGTTTATTTTTTATTTTTTATTTGCATTAAAAATTAATTTAACATTCAAAATATCACATCAATTTTTATTTATATCACAATAATTTTTATTTATATTAAATTAAACAACTATTCAAATTCAAATTTTTACTCATATCAAAACTTTCAAACAAACACCATTTGTTACATTTATAATAAAATACATATAGGTATATACAATTTACCCAATTTTTACTTTTTTATTTTTTTAATTAAAATTTCTTGTATTAAAACTAGAAGGGAGATACAAGATAATTCTAAGCTATTACAACGAATAAAACGTAACTAAGCACCTAATTGTGATCAATTAACCAAAAACCACTTACAAAAATTCAAATATAAACACCCTCCAAGAGGCCCAAAACAATATAGTAAGGAGCCCAAAAGTCCACGCCGGCCCAATAAAGATAGACCGTAATTTGTGTGTTTGTTTGGAATTTGATTTGAACAGTGAATTTGAACAGTTGTACGATGTGATGATACAAATAAGATCGATGTAATATTTCAAATATAAAAAAATTTAACTTTGAATGATATTAATGCAATATTTTAAATATAAAATAGATGTTTAATGTTTTTTAAGAAAAGAATTTATTAAATAGTAGAAATTTTTATAAATCTTCAAAAAACAAACCCAAAAATGATCGGGTCTCTAACCGGTCCAATCATCTAAAAGGCCCAAAAAAAACGAAGCCCAAACCTCCCTACCAATTCAAAGCAAACTTGTTTGGGCCAAAAACAAAAGCCTAATTCCATGAAAACACCAACCCAAAAGGATCCAATCAAAATCTACCATTTGGGTTTGAATTTTAAATAATTTTTTTAAAAAAAAATAATTGTATAATGTAACATAAGTAAGTGTTAAAAAGATGGTTTAAATATAAAACTAATTTTTAATAAAATATTAAATATAAAAAAATAAAATATTTAATTTACTTCTTTGAAGAAAAAATTTAATAAACCCTATTTGAATACATATCGTTAGACTTGAGACTTGAATCGGACCTGATTATACTCGAATTTGACTCAAAGTCCAATACTTCATACATTCAACAGTCATGAAATATCTTTACAACTCTTAAAAATTTATTTATAATATAATAAAATCATCGTAAATAAATAAATCAAATTTAAAAAAAAAAAACAATTTTAACAAAATGATATTGTTAAAATTACTTTTTATCTTAAATATTATTAATATATTATTCGGATCAAGTTCAGATCGGATCCATCAGTAGACCCTAAACCTAGTTCGAACCCAAATAAATATATAATATCAAAATTATACTCAACCTGATAAACAAATAATTGAATTCAACATCAGATAAATACGTCGGGTCGGATTAAAAAAATCTTACCCTCCATAGTAAAAATCAACTCCAAATCTCCATTGGAACTAAACAAAGTCAACTCCATCGCTAGACTACATGATCACCTTATGATATGTAAATAAAATAATTAAGATATAAAAATAAATTGTGTTACTTTCAAAATGATGATATGATTTGATTTAGAAAATCGTATATGTTTGGTACATCTTTCAAAATTTTCAGTTATTGTTTTTAAAATAAATAAATATATTTATATGTTAAAATATACTCCCTCCGTCCCGGATAATATGGGTATATTACTATAGATACGAGAATTTAAGTAAAGTATAATTTGTAAATAATTAAAAAGTGTATTAGCAAAAATAATTATTATATATTAAAAATAATTATAAATTAAGATTAAAATGACTAAATAGTTTAATTAAAATTTTAAAAAATTAAATTTAAATTTTAAAATATGATTAAAGTGTATAATCAATTTTTCAAAAAATAAAAAGACAAATTATGTGGGACGGACAAAAATAAAAAATAAATGAATAATTAGACTAGTCATATCAATTATTAGTATTTTTTTTTTCGAAAATCCATTTCAAAAAATTATAAAGTGTTTTTTCATATATAAAAGTATATTTTAAATAAAAGTATTGATTTTATCATAAATAATTATTTACCAAATTCAAAAGTATATACAGCCAGGGCCGGAACTAGATGGGGCTTAGGGATTCTTCGATCCTCAAAATATATATATATATATATATTTTACATAAAAAATAATAAAATTATGTATCTTATAGTAATTTGTTATTCCTAATTTTTTATTTTGTAATGTAAAAAATTATAAATTATACTTTTAGTCCTTAAATTTTATTTTTTATAGTAAAAAAATATTAAATCTTACACGTAATTTTGTTGAAATTTTTTTTAAATGTTTAAATTTTTTTTAAAAAAATTATTTTTGTCAAGATGTACCATGAATAAAGAAAACCACATTGAATCGATAAAAAAGAAGAAAAAAAAAATTTGATTTTGCCCGCTCGAATTTTTACTATTTGTTCCGTCACTGTATACAACTAAGTATATTTAAATTGATTAAAACTTGACATATATAAATTAGAATATCTCACAAATTACAGTTCTATTTTAAAAGAACTTTCTATAAATTATTATTATTATTTTTCTCATTTCTACTCAAATTAGAAAATTAGGTCAACAAATAATTTTAAATTTTTAAATAGAAGCAAGCATATAAAAATAGGTAAGAGAAGAATCTTCTAGAGACGGCGCGCCATCAGGTGTGCAATTTAATTGTTCGATCCACACCATTAAATGATATGGACCCCACTTAAATTGACGGCGCAGATCTTTCGGATGTTGAGGTCCAAATATTCCTACCGATCTCCTTAATCCGCACCCCAACCGGCAACTGATATACTTTTGGCGAGTCCTGGGACCCCCAGTCCGCTAAGGTTGTTAAGGGTAATCTAGTTTATTTAATTTATACTACTTACATTCAGTTTTAAACATTTTTAAATATTAACTATTATATTAAAAGTTAATAAAATATTACAAAATTATTTTTATTATAGTCTTATAATACTAATAGAAGAATATTTGTACAGAAAATTATACAAATATCCTAATGTTAAGTAAAATGACACAAAAGGTAAATATAACCCTTATAGACGGATGAAGAAAGTATTTCCTTCGTCTTTCGAATTTATATCATTATTTTAATTTTTTATTGTCCGTTAAATTTATGCATTATTTAGTTATAATAAATTATTTATTCACTCATAATTTTAATAAATAATAATTAATTTTTTTTATCTTTTAGTTACTTATCATTTTATATTAATTATTTAATAAATTTTCCATAATACAATTTCTTTATGTTTTTTTATCTACCTCATTTTATTATCAAAATATTGATATTTCTAATTTTTGTCGATAAAAATATTACTCTCTTTGTTTTATTTCAAAGTACAATTTTTATTATTTTTGTTTGTCTTACTTTATCATATTTCTTTTATATTTTTTTTTAAAAAAATTATTATACACTAATACCAAAATATATTTAACTTTTATTTAAATTACAAGCATACCATTACAAATAAATGACAAAAATATCAAAAATTCTTACACACATTTTCACTGATTAATAAAATATTAATATTATTTCTTCATTTATTATAAAACGTCAAAGGACTCTTTTGATTAGGAACGGAGGGAGTACTATTTGTTTTTACAAAATATTATCTTAGAACAATTGTGCAAATTAAAATTAAAATTGAAAAATATATATCAATCATTGGTTTGTATTTTTATATTTCAAATTCAAATCAATACTGTTTATTTTGTACAATTTTTAATAAAAGTATACTCTAGTTATTCTCATAAAACACCATATCTAAGTACTATTTAAATAAAAATTCAAAATGAATCAAATCAACGTCTCATTTCAGTTGTCTTTTATGTTTCAAATTCAAATCAATACTATTTATTTTGTACAATTTTTAATAAAAGTATACTCTAGTATTTTGGTGAGTTTATAAAAAATTGTTTAAGGAATATAAAAATAATGTATTGTGTGTCGTGTATTAATTTTTTTAAAAAACATGTGAAAAAAATTGTAAAAGTTTTTTGGAAAATAGTAATGTTTTAAGATAATATCTTTAGTAAAACAAATATTCTTTTAGTTTTTTTTTTCCCTAATTTTTTGTATTAAATTTTATCATACTATAATGTATTATAAATACACTCAAATTTATTATTTACATCAAATTAAAATACAAGAACAAAAATTTTTTTGTTACATATAAAATAGTATCATCAACTACTATTTAAATATCATTATTTCTTAATTTATACGCCAAAACTAAATAAAAATATCGTAAATTTTGGTCTATGATATAATTTTGAGACCTAAAATATGTACTAATCTAGACCCTCAACACAATATATTCAATTATGTGGCTCACTTCTATCTTGGCCCGGCCTATTATCGAAACGGCCCATCCTACTTTTTGACCCGCACCCTCGCCCATGGGTTCGACCCGACCCAGTTCGTTTAACAACTCTATCTCCGTGTCATCATAGTTACTATATGTGTCGATTACGTCGCCGACTACATAGACAGTCCATCCTGGCTAGATTTAATGGATTTGAATCATTCTCATGAACGGATATCTCTATATTGATTGAAGACGTTAAAATATATCTTTTTAATCGTCAATTTTATTTAAAAATATAAAAATATTTGAATTTTTCGATTTTAATGAAACTGTTTAACTCTTGTAGTGAAAAAGTATGAGTTTTACCACTGTTTTAATATGATTTATATATATATATGTATAAGATATTCTTTTGGTTATTAAATATTGTACTTATTCTTTTTTGTATTTTGCAAAAAAGAAAATGAGTACAAAATTAAATAACAGAGTAATGTATTTTTATAAATAACCATGGAAATTGAATAATATACAAATAATAATATTAATAAATTGCAAAGTAAACCTAGTAACACACCCTTCATAGGAGTGGGCATCAGGTCGGTATATTTGTACATGTATCTTAATTTTTAGTCAAATACGAATTAAATTAAATGATAACATAACTTACCTAAATGAACAGATCGAATATCTACGTTATACTCCATTCATCCCAAAAGTATAGTCTTATTGCATTGGGCATGAAATTTAAAAAATATTGATATTATATTGGTAGCTGGTAAAAAGTAAGGATAAATGACTTTTTTGCCCTTGTGAATATATTAGTGTAAAAAATAGTGACAATTATATAATAATAATAAAAAAAAATAGGAATAATTTTATGGTGATACGATTATTTATGGAAATGAAACTATTGTTTTAGAACAGACAAAAATAGTAAACAAGACTATTGTATTGGAACGAATAAAGTATTCAATTAAGATGCAAAATCTAGCACTCTATTTTATACCCTTCTGTTTATCAAAAATATGTTCATTTGGATTAGATATAGAATTTAACAAATATAATATATTAATTGATTGTGACATAAAATATGAGTATTTTAGAAAGTATATAAGTAATTTAATATAGTAAAAAAAAAGAAAACATATTCTATAATAATACTATAAATTATGAATAGTATGTTATTTTCTACAAATAAAAAGTACAATTTTGTGGAAAAACAAAAATTATTTAACTAAATATATCAAACAAAATATAATACTAATAATTTAATAAATTTAATTCAATGTTTTGGCAAATTATTTCATGATCTCTTAAATTTGTGAATGAAACTATTCTACCATCTATTATATCATACATGCCCTTAAATGCACGTTGGTAGTCCAATTTATTTTTATATTATATATACAATTTTTTATATTTCACGTAATAAATAAACCAGAGTCTCTTGTAATTTTCTCTCTTGAATTATTATTTTACTAAACAAAATAACCAATTTTTATGGTAGCAGATTTTATGTTATCCGATCAAGTCATCATGATGTTGAATTGACTGGGTCAATATACGTCATATGAGTGACCGGTATATGTTTACATATACGTCAGCATATGTTGTGTTACAAGATAGCATATGTTGTGTTATAATATAATAGGGTAAACTATTTTTTCAATCCCGTAATAGACTCCCTTATCATTTTAGTCCCATAAATAGAGTCTGTCACAAACTAGTCTCATAAGTGAAAATTTTTTGTTGTTTTAGTCCTCCGACGCCGGAGATGCTCGCGTGTCCGCCAGGTGTCGCTGACCTGGCGGACACGTGGATTTTTTTTTTTCATTTTTTAAATTTTTTTTAAAATTTATTTTTAATTTATTTTAAATTTTATTTGTATTTTTTTTATTTGGTACAATTTAAAAAAATTAAAAATTAAAAAAATTAAAAATAAATCCACGTGTCCGCCGACACCTGGCGGACACGTTACCTCCGGCGAGCCACGCGGGCGTCTCCGGCGCCGGAGGACTAAAACAGCGAAAAAAATTTTACTTATGGGATTAGTTTGCGACAGGCTCCACTTACCGGACTAAAATGATAAAAGGGTCCAGTTACAGGATTAAAGAAACAGTTTACCAGGGACTAAATTTGAATTAATTTCAAATTACAATCAAACAAACCTTTTCTACACAAAATGTTTATGTCAATTTATTGGTTACGAAAACTAAAAAATAATATTAATTTAATATAAATATATGATAGATTAAAAAAAAATACATAGAAGTATTATGATAATTTATTAAAGAGTTAATAAAAATAGTAAAATAAGTAAAAAATAAATTACGACAAATTGATTATTATTTTTAAAAATAAAAAGAATAAAATTGTGAATAAATTATTTTTTATTATAAATAAATTATACATAAATATACAAGACAATAAAAAAAGTGATATAATTATTCCGAAAAATTAAAGTATATATGTTTTATTTACTATAAAATGATATTTAGATTAAATATATTTTATTAAGATATAATATATAAAAGATTAAATATATTTTTAAATTTTATATTAATAATATATTATACTATTATAAATCAAATATAAATTAGTTCCGTAAAATATTGTATGGTGTGGGGATGGACTCATGATCGTCTTGTCTGGCAACGATAAGTTTTTGCAAACAATTCAACACACCTATGATCTATTAATTAAATGCATAGGGTAGTAATTAAATAAATACTACATAGGATGATAATCAAGAACATGCATTTAAAAATTTTCTGCTTAAAGAAATAATTGGTTTTGTTAGAGGATTTGAGGTTTGGTATTTTGGGGTTTGAATAAAAAATAATAATAGAACTTTAATATTTCTCCGTCCAATTTCTATTGTCCTAAAGTATATTTACACGGTTTTTTAGGTGATTGTCTTTTTGTTATGAATTGACAAATTTGTCCTTAATTGTATGGTAGAGATTAAAAGTAATAAATGAATTAAGGGTAAAAATATAAAATTTGTGTTTAAAAAATAAAATATAACAATAGTAGTTGGACGTTCCAAATAAAAAAATAGGAAATTAGTTTGTGGACGGAGGGAGTATCATATAAAAAATATTTATATAATATTTTGAATAAAATTTAATTATAATATAATATTTAATTTAATTATTTTGAATCTAGTAATACTAATAATAAAAATAATTCAATACAATTTTTTTTAATTATTATTATAGTACAATATATGCTCTAAAAAATATGTATACATTCTGACTAAATATTTTCAATCAAATAATAACAATAATAATTCAATACAATTTTTTATAATTATTATTATAATATAATTTATGTTTAAAAAATATATATACATTCTAACTTTTTTGTTTCATATAATTAATATATTTTTTATTTTAATCTGTCGTATAACAAGTAACATATTTACAAGTATATTTAATAAATATGAATTATTTAATTACATTTTTAATATTTTATATATAAGATACTGTCAAAATTCATTTGTTTTATTTTTTTTCAATAAACAAATTTTTTTATTTTTATTTAAAACTCTTGATATTTTTACAAAATTAATTTATATTAATTATATTTTTATTTATTTGTATTATATAAAACTATATTCTCACAAAATAATATATGTATTTTAGATATTTTATTAAAGGGTTAACTGTTTTTTTTAGTTCCGTAATCAGACCCCCTTATCATTTTAGTTTCGTAAGTAGAGCATGTCCCAAACTAGTTTCATAAGTGAAAAGTTTTTGTTGTTTTAGTCCTTCAGCGCCGGAGACGCCCGTGTGGCTCGCCGGAGGCTATGTATCCGCCAGGTCAGCGACACCCGGCGGATGTGTGGATTTTATTATTTTCTTTTATTTGGTCTAACTGAAAAAAAAAAAAAAAAATTAAAGAAAGTATCGCTGACCTAGCGGACACGTGGCTTCCGGCGAGTCACGCGGGCGTCTCCGGCGCCGAATGACTAAAACAACGAAAATTTTTCACTTATGAGATTAGTTTGCGACAGATTCCACTTAAGGGATTAAAATAATAAGATGATCCAAGTCACAGGACTTAAAAAAAATAATTTACTCTTTATTAAAATATATTATATGAAATATTTAAATATATAATTTAATTTTTTTTAGTCCTATATTAATTTTTATTTTAAAAATATCAACAATACTATTTATATTAAAAATAATAAAATAATACCATCGCATATTATTATTAATTTACGACATATTTTTATATTAAATATTATATCACTAACCAAACTCATCAATTGTTTCGAGATAAAAAAAAGTACATCAAACTATATTACTCAAATAATATATATTTTATAAATATAGACAACACGTTCATATTTTACATGCTTTTATATATTTGGGTTTTATATAAGTTTGAAATTTAAGTTTATATTTTTTAATTTAAATAATATTTTATTAAAAAAAATTATTGAAAATTATACTAATTAAATAATGCTCCTACTTGATTTATCTTTGAAATACAAATCTAACATACCTATTTTATATTATTCAACCTATTATTTTATCTCTAGATACAAATTGATGTAAAATTTATTGTAGTTGCATCAACAATTATTGTCACCTAAATTACACTAAAATAAAATTTATAAAATAAAAAATTTAAAAATATAGGAAAGTTCATAACTATATTCTATTTGATTCCTTTTCCTATTATTTTATAGTTTATATATATATATATATATATATAAGTAGATTGATTTTATTTTTTTTTCCTAATAGGCGTTGCTAAACTTATGGGCAAAGTAATTAACGCATTAAATATGAATTTAAAGTATGGCCGACAAAAATAAACCCGATCCGATAACCGACCCGAACCTGATGTGAAACAGTTGGGTTTGGGTTGAAATTTTCGACCCAATTAATAATTGGGTCAACTCCGTTTAACTCATTTAATTAAATGGGTCAGGTTAAGGTCTACATTTCCGACATGAAAATAACTCGTTTAACCTGTTTAATTAATATTATTTTAAATATAAATATATTTTTATAATTTTATCAATACAATTCAATATTTATGGCCAATTTTATAAAAATAAACAATAAAAAATAAAGGATTGTATTGTGTACTATTATATAGTGTTTGTTAATTCAATTCTTGAATATCGGTTTCATGATATGAATAAATAATTTTTTGCTATATGCATTTAAAAATTTTGTTAGTATAAATTGTAATTTTAAATTAAAATTTAAAAATTTTAGATTTAAACGAATTATATGAGTCAGATTCAGATTGACCCGATTAATAAAAGGTCATATTAAGGTTTTAAATATCAACTCATTTAATTAAATGGGTCAGGTTCAGTTAAAGAGTTTTGTAACCCCTTTAAGCTGACCCGAACCTGAACCCGACCCGACCTGATCCGTTTGCCAGCTCTAATTTAAAGGTGTGTTTGTTTGGGGTTTGAACTTTGAGATAGGATTTGAACAGTAAAAAAAGTTGAAATTGAATAGTGGTATGATGTGATATAAATAATTTTTAATGTAAAATTAATTTTTGAAATAACACTATAAAAAATAAAAAATAAATGTTTGATTCGATATTTTGAAGAATTTGTATGAATAGTATTAATTTATCAAAATCCTTCAAACAAACACACTGTGACACAAATTTAAAATAATACTCCCTCCGTGTTTAAGAAATAATAATATTTTATTTATAGTGGGCAGGTAAAAGTAGTGTAATGATATTTTTGTTTTTATTTTTTGGTATAAAAGTAATGATGTTATGTATAGTAAAAGTATTTATGAAAAAAAAATAAGATATTTAATAAAATAATTATTTGTAATTGAACTTTTCAAAATAAAAATATATATATTTTGTAGCCGGAACCGCTGGGTATAATTTAATTATGGATAAAGCACTTGTCACTTCGCCAATAATTCGATATTTAATGTGATGGATTCCATTATCAAAATTTATATCCTTAATTAATTTATTTATGCATTAAAGTCTCTTCTTAGTTATTATTGGCGGCGGTTAGAGCTGTACTAACAAGGCGCCCTAATTTAAATAAATTATTTAAAATTTTATAATAAATTAAAAAATAATATTTCTTTGGCTCGAGTCAGTTGATTTATTTGGTGAATGATAAATTAGTAAGTTATTAATAATATATTTTAATATTATTTTATTATTTTTTATATGAATAGTGTTGTTGATATGTTAAATACTTTTAGGATTAAATTTTAATAAAATATATACAATATGAATATTATTTTGTAAATAATATAATTTTATACAACACAATTTATTTATTTGTAATTTGACTTCAAAATTAATTTTATAAAAAATAAGAAGTTTTAAATATAAATAAAAATATTTATTTATTGAAGATATATATAAATAAAGAAGTGTTGAGTTGATCTATTTTTAAGATGTTAGAAATTTAATTAAGGGGGTGTATTCAATTGGGACTTGAATGAATTTTTTTGGATTTTAAAAGTTTATAGATTTACGTGGATTTTAATAATTGATTTAGATGAATTTTTACAAATTTGATTGAATCCTTCGTGGATTTATATAGATTTAGTAGAATTAAAAATAATTTTTTTATTAATATATATAATTATATAAATTTATATTAAACACAAGTTTTATAAATATAATATATTATAATTAATGTTATTATATATTATTATATTTTTATAATATAAAATTATTAAATAAATACTATATAATTATTAATAATGTAAAAAAATATTATAACATATATAACACTACTATATTGTATATTAGTAATATTTTTTATTTTATAGTTTTTAGTATTATATTATTATTCAATATATCAAATTATTTTTATATTTTTTATTAGTTATTGTTATTATTTATATAATATTTTACATAAAAATATATATATATATAAAGTATAAAAATATAATTTACGATTTTTTGAAATAAATATTAAAATAAAAAAAAGTAAATAAATATAAACTAACGGTTCAACTAAAAATATATATATAAATATTTATTCCACTTGTCACCGATATGATAATACAGTATATTCGATAATTCAAAAAGTAGAACGACAATATATTGTATTTAATAATTGAAAAAAAAAAGACAACAATAATATATATTTATTATGAAAATAATATTTTTAAAATATTATATTTATAATAAAAAAATATATATTTTCAAAAAAAACAAATTGATAATAAATAATAATTTGAAATTATTATTTTTATTAAAAATTATTATAATATTAATAAATATTATCATATTATTTATCACGTATACAACAATAACAATAACAACAACAACAACAACAATAATAATAATAGTAATAATAATTTTAAGAATTCATCAAAATCTCTACTTATTAGCAAAGATTTTATACAATACAAATTTTTATAATTTTCCATCAAAATCCAATAAAGTCCGTAGACTTTAAAAGTCTATGAATTGTTAAATACCTCGTAATTTTAAAAGACTTTAAAAAGTCTGGATTGAATACACGCAGATTTTAAAAGACTTTTAAAAGTTTTGATTGAATACACCCAAAATTTAAAAATTCAACAAAATCCTACGAAATTATGATTGAATACACCATCCTAAATTGATTTATATTCATTAAATATATTTAAAATAATAAATTTATTAAAAATAAAACAACATCATCTTCTAGACAAAAAAAAAAAAAAAAAAGAAATGATATATTTTTTTTTATATGTAACTGTTATTGGTTATTAAAAATATGTAAATAGTTTTAATTTTTTTTTATATTTTATGTATAAATTAATTAGATATTTAATGATATATTTGAACATTTATAAAAAATGTTAAATAGTATTTAATAGGATAAGAAACGGATACTTTTGACTAATATAAACGAAAATAGTAAAAAAATTATTTTCAGTTAAAATAAAAAGAATATTTTATAATTGATTTCAATATAAGATAGACATATATTTTCGGGGATTTTGGGGATATTTAAAAATTTTAAAATAGTAAAAATTAATAGTTCTTCTCATTCCGTTTTAAAGTAGAATTTTTCTATAGTAAATTAAAAGATAATATTTTTTTTCGTCTCAACTCAATGTATTAATTTACTATTTTTGCCTATCTCACTCAAAACTATTTATTTTCTATTATAGTAAAAGTAATTATATAAGTATCGAGATATCTCTAATTTTTATAAAAATATTTATTTATCATGTACTTGCAATGGCAAAAATATCAATAATATTTTACATTCTTTCACTAATCAATAAAATACTATAATTTCTTAATTTACTATAAAATTCAATCGGGACAAAAAGAGTAATATTTTACTATGTTCGTGGAAATGTATAAGATGATTTTGACATTTTTATCTTTGTATTTTGTATATAAATTAGTTGTAGGTATAATGATACATTTATAATTTATGCCAAAGTTAAAAATATTTTAGTATTGATGCTATAATAGAAATAGATAATTTTTAGTGCGAAAAATGATAAAAATAATAATTTCAGCTAGAATGGTAAGAATATTTAATATAATATTTTATAAATGAGAAATATATTTAATGTAATATTATTAAATTTTGATTAATTTCAAAACTTCCAAAATTAATATGTCAACAAAGTCGTATTCTCTCTATTATTATTATTATTATTATTATTATTATTATTATTATTATTATTTATTTTGCCATTAAAATTTTTTTTTGTTAGTTTTAGTAATTATACTATTTTTATAATATATACGTCTTAAAAAAATTCCATTGATTTTTTTATATATATTTTAAATATTAATTACTATATCAATGCGTAGGATAAATCAAGATAAATAGACAATTACTTCTATTAGTTTCTTATAATACAAATATAATGATATTTTTGAAATAAATTATACAGTATAAGAATATTGAATATAATTACGCAAAAAATAAACGATATTCCTTTCAGGAGATGGAAAACTTAATATTTTGTTATAAAAAAAAACAAAAAATAATGAAAAATATACAACCATGTTAAAATATATGTCGAAAGTTTGAACGCATATTTAAATGATGAAAGAACTATATTAGAATAGTAGATGTGTTTGTTTGGGTGTATAAATTTTAGGTTGATATTTGAAAAGTAAAAATATTTTGAAATAGTTATGTGGTGTGATAAAAATCAATATTGATATGATACTTTGAATTTAAAATTTATTTTTAATATAATATAAAAGTTAAAGAATAAATATTTGATTTGATATTTTTAAATAAAAAAATTGTATGAATAGTAAATTTTGCAAAATCCTTCAAACAAACACAGGTATTAATCGAAAACAAATATTTAGATGATAGAAGGACTATATTAAAATTTTTAAATAATACAAATATATAGTATAAACCGATATAATAATAATAATAATAATAATAATAATAATAATAATTCACACAATCTATATTCATTTATTTTTTCCGTTCCAGCTAATTTGTCCACTTTAACTTAGGTACAGAGTTTTAGATATTATGTAATTAGTACATAATTAAGAAATATATTAGCAAAAATAATTATAGATTTAGATTAAGATGATTAAATATTTTAATTAAAATTTAAAAATATAAATTAGAAATTTTAAAATGTGATTAAAGTGTATAATTATATTTTCAAAAAAGAAAATGACAAATTATGTGGGACAGACGGAAATAGAAAGAGTTGACAAATTAAGTGAGACGGATGATGTAATATTTACCGTATACGAGCAGTAGTTATTTGTGCTAATCAGCATCCTAAATGTCTTTGTTATTATTTTTCAACTTTGTGTTATGTTATATCAAGAATTTCGAAATATTTTAGAAAAGTTTCGAAGAAATAAAAGCAACGGAAATAATAGTTAAAATGGCGGATCCGAGCCAAGATAAAAGCATAGCACAAGGAAGCAAAAAGGAAACTCAAGACATTGGAAAAATTTTGAGGACAATATCAATATTTTTTGAAGGAAAAGCCCAAATTAAACAAGGCACAAGATGAGAGCAAACACCCCATAATCTAGCCTACCGGAGGAAGCTCATCTCATTGCCGAAAAATCCGCAGCCTTACGGAAAAATAAACAAAAGAAAATAACGGCTACGGAAAATAATTGAGGAAATGATGATGAAAAACCATTTGAAAATTATATGAGAGGGATTGAAGTCAAGTAATTAAGACGAAAGTTACTTCCATTAAAAATCGAAGGTAACTAATTGAAACGGGATTTATCATCGTCAATAAGTGAGAAAGTTATTTCAAGGAATTGAAGAGAGTCCGCTATTAATGAAGATAATTGAACGTGTTAGAAATTTTCGAAAAAAATAATGAGATAATGTTATTGATCATCAAAATAAGGGGTCTATATATAGGTAATACAAAACAACGATAGACTCAAATTTAAATTTAAGTAATATAATCTATAGATAAGACTAAATTTAAATATAAATATACTAAATCTAAAACTAAATATCTAAAATATCTCAATATGCTCTACAAACTCAAGTGGTATAACATAAATTAACTTGAGTTTGATAAGAAAGTTGAATATAAATGCAAAACAAAAAAATAGAACTATAAAAGGAAATGTTCGGCAAGAAATAAGGATTCGCCGACCAACACCATTTCAGCTCTTATATTTATGTTTTAAGTATTTTATATTTCCAGTATTTTATCTTTTTTCGCACATTTTATCCGTTTTCTTTACGGTTTTTGTTCAATTCTGCTTGTACTTTTCTTTTCAATTTTAATAAAAATTCATTTCTAAATCATTTTCTTTCAATTTCAATCGGCGGATTCGCTACCGTTCTTGAATTCCAAATATACGAAACGATCACCTAAGGGCTTTCTGAAGTTCCTTAAAGAACCTCTAGATGGAACTCCAACTAGCTTCATTAAGCCGTCGAGAAACTCGAATATGCGGATGTTCATATACTGTTGGGAGAATACCGGAAGTAGAACAAAATGCAAACTAAAATCAGATTCGATGTACTCCTTAAATATGGTCACGCCTAAGCAGAGTGTTCAAACTATTCCACAAAAACCTTTCCCTTCAATCAATTCTCCTTTGTGCCAAAGTACGATGAATGATAACTACCAATAAACAACGGAAATAATAAGAGGAGATACCAAAACTTTTAACGTAGAAAACTCTTTCAAAGTGAAGGATAAAAACCACGAGACCTATCACCCGACCCAAGAAAAAATTCTCTATATCAAAAAAGTTCGTACAATCAAAGACAACCACAACCAAAAGGACTATCAAACTCCACACCCAATTACAATAATCGAACCTCAATCACAAAAAATCTCCCAACTACTAACAACTCATTCAAATCCTCAACCAATAAGATTCAATATTGAATCCAAACAGTTAGGAGAAATCAACGATACCAAAAAGAACATCCGAAGATGACGAGACCGTTGATCAGCACTTAGTTGAAGAAATTCTCTATTGCTTTCCGATTCTCTCGCGTGTGTGGATAACGATTGTCTCTCTCAAACTTTGCACCCAATTGACCTCTCTCCCAACTATAACGGCTAGAGCAACAATTGGCAAGAGTGGGCTTTTAACTCTTTTGGGCTAACTTGAATTGTTGGGCCTCCTACATATAGAAGGAACCCAAACTCAACAATTCTCTCTCTTCCGACTATATGGAGGAGGCAACCAGCCCTGCAGCCATCCTGCAGAACTCAAACTTGTCTTTTGAAAGACTTTTAGTGCACATATCTGCACTATTTTCATCTGTGTGGATTTCATCAACTTCAATCAACTTAGAATCCAAAACCTCTCGAATACAATGATACCTTGTATCAATATGTTTCGATCTCCCATGAAATGTCGGATTCTTGTTAAGATGGATCGCACTTTGATTGTCGAAATACAAAATATACTTTTGTTGAGCGAAACCGATTTCACTCACAAAAGTCTTCAACCATAATAACTCCTTGCAAGCTTCGGTAGTAGCAATAAACTCCGCCTTAGTGGAAGAGAGTACAACACATTTCTGCAATCGGGACTGCCATGAAATAGCTCCCCCTGCATTAGTTATCAAGTATCCAGAAGTAGACTTCTTATTATCAATGTCTCCGGTCATATCAGAATCTATATAACCAACAAGCTCCGGCTTATCAGTACTAAAGCACAACTTCATACTCGAAGTTCCCCGAAGATATTTCATAATCCACTTCACTGCACTCCAATGCTCTTTGCCAGGATTCGACATGAATCGGCTGACAACACCAACTGCGTGAGCTATGTCCGGCCGAGTACACACCATGGTGTACATCAAACTTCCAACTACTGAGGCATAAGGAATCCGTTGCATATCTTTCTTTTCTTTCTCAGTAGAAGGACACTGCTTCACACTTAATTTAAATGAAGCAGCAAACGGGATAGAAGTAGCTTTGGCCTTGTCCATGTTGAACCGCTGCAACAATTTTTCGATATATTTTTCTTGGGATAGCCATAACTTTTTATCTTCCTTATTTCGAGAAATATACATCCCAAGAATACTTCTAGCTAGCCCCAAATCCTTCATCGCAAAATGCTTACTCAACTCTTTCTTCAAATTATTTATTTTTTAGGCTGAAGAACCTACTATGAGCATATCATCTACATAAAAAAGTAACATGATAACATCAGTACCTGAGAACCACTACACAAAAACACAAGGGTCGGCATCAGTCTTCTTGTACCCTTGTTGAATCATAAAAGATTCAAATTTCTTGTACCACTACCTCGGAGCCTGTTTAAGCCCATACAAGCTCTTTTTCAATCGACATACATGGTTCTCCTTCCCTTTCACCACAAAACCTTTAGGCTACTCCATATAAATTTCTTCTTCGAGGTCACTATGAAGAAACGCCGTCTTGACATCCATTTGCTCCACTTCTAAGTCAAGACAAGCAGCCAAACCCAAGATAACACGAATAGAAGTCATCTTGACAACCGATGAAAAAATATTTTCAAAATCAACACCATGTTTTTTACTAAAGCCCTTCACAACAAGTCTGGCTTTGTATCGATGAGAGGATGAGTGTTCTTCATGCTTCACCTTATAGATCCACCTATTTTTCAAGGTCCTTCTACCACTTGGAAGCTCAATCAACTCATACGTATCATTAGCATGTAGGGATTGCATTTCATCTTTCATAGCAAAAATCCACTTTTTTTTTTCAAGACTCTGAATGGCTTCTTCATAATCCTCAGGCTCTTCATTCTCGGTCAAGAGCACATACTCCGTAGATGAATACCTAGTGGAGGGTTGCTATCATGGGTAGACCTACTCAATGAAGATTCTGGCATATCCATCAAATTCTCATAATAATCTGGACCAACATCAACACCATCAACGGCATCATCGGCGACAGACTGATTTTCATCACCAACCAATTTTGGTGTAAGAACTCAATCCAAATAAATCAAGTCTTTATTTTGAACATTTGGCTTATGGTTCGTCTCAATGTCCTCAATCATTTGATCCTCCATGAATACAACATCACGGCTTCTGACAAGCTTTTTTTTCAATAAGATCATAACACCTATAGCCAAATTCATAATCACCATAACCAATAAAAAATGCACCGTCGAGTCTTAGCATCCAACTTGGATCGCCCATCCTTAGACACATGAACAAAACACTTGCATCCGAAAACTCTGATGTGATCATAAGATACTTTTTTTTCGTACCAAACGTCGTCAGGAACATTTGTCTACAAAACCACTGTAGGAGTCAGATTAATAATGCGAGCAACTGCATATAAAGCCTCACCCCAGAAATGTTGAGGCAATTTAGCATTCGAAAGCACGCATCTGACTCTCTCTATCAACGTTCTATTCATCCTTTCAGCTAAGTCAATTGGTTGCGGAGTTTTAGAAGACGTCTTCTGATGTCGAATACCATGTTTTCGAAAATAAGCATCAAATGGTCTACGGTATTCACCTCCATTATCGGTCCTGATGCACTCAAGAAACATGAAACTCAACAAAAGCATCAAGAACTTGATCCTTCGATTTCAACACTTGAACCCATAATATTCTTGAGTGATCATCAATAAAGGTAACAAAATAAATTGCACCTCCAAAAGACTTTACCTTCAAAGGACCGCACACATCCGAATGGATCAATTCAAGAATATCTCTTTTCCTCGTAGGAGGGTGATGAACAAAAGAAACCCGTCTTTATTTTCCCACAAGGCAATGTGAACACATATCAAGCTGAGCACGTCTAACAGCAGGGAGTAAATTCTTTCTCGCCAAAGTATTGAGTCTTTTCTCACTAATGTGACTCAATCTCCTATGCCATAAGCTCGAAAAACTCCCATCCTGAACTGCATTAACACGAATCGCAGAAATAATAGCATGAAACCAATACAAACTGGATTTTTTCTTACATTGAGAAATTACCATAGAACCTTTGGTAATCTTCCATTTTCCATCACCGAAATGGCAGGAATATCCATCATCATCCAACCTACCAGTGGAGACTAGATGCAGTCGAACATCGGGAGCATGCCTCACATCCTTCAGCACTAGTGTGTATCCACTACTGATATCCAAACACACTGTTCTTGTGCCTACTACTTTCGCCAATCCATCATTTCCCATATTCAAGACTCCAAAGTCTCCCGGAGTATATGATGTGAAGAAATCCCTATTGGCAATCACATAGAATGGAGTTCCACTATCCACAACCCAACTAGTCTCATTTTGGGTAAGATGAATCCTCTCTTCTTCATACACAATGACAAGATCCTCCGGCATTGTCTTATTCACACGATCATTGCTCATATCATCATCTTTATGCTCATACTTGTTGTCCTTGCCTTTCTGCTCATTTTTCAACTTGAAACAATACCTTTTTTATGTGTCCCTGTTTGCCACAATAATGACACTAAAGGTCTTTGTATTTTGGCTTTGACTTACTTCTTCCTCGACTATTTTCTCGATTCCCATGATCTCGGCCTATATTCCAACTTCTCCCCCTATTATTCATAACTAGGATCTCCGAATGAGAAGATGAAGTGCCAAGAGTCTTTCTCCTCACCTTTTCATTCAAAATGGCACTTTTGATAAACTCCAAAGTTACTATCCCATCGGGCCCAGAATTATGCAAAGAGACTCTGAAACCTTCCCATGAATCTGGAAGAGTATTAAGTAGCCATAAACCAAGTATCTCATCATCAAAATTCACTCACATGCCTGACAGCTGATCGAAACACCCTTTAAATTCATTTATGTGATCGGAAATGGACTTGCTCTCATGATAACTCAATCGCAGAGCCTTCTTGAGTAAAAATAACTTATTGTTGCCAGTCTTCGAAACATATAAGCTTTTCAGCTTGTCCCACAATGTTTTGGCATTGGTCTCATTCACAATGTGATTCAAACATTGTCCTCTACCCATTGCTTTATGAAACCACATACTTGTCGATGCTTCAATTCTTAATCTGCATCACTAGTTTCAGCATCAGGCTTTGCCACAGAAAACACTGACCCATGTAGCTTCTTCACATGTAGAAGATCAATTATCTTCCATTTCCAACTATGATAGTTTGTTCCATCTAAGCAAATCATTCTTCCCAAGTTCACATCTATCATTCAATGGTAAATTACACTCCCAAACAAAATTGCTCTGATACCACTTTATGTTGAGAGAATACCGGAAGAAAAATAAAATGCAAACCAAAATCAGATTCGATGTACTCCTTAAGCGTAGTCACGCCTAAGCAGGGTATTCAAACTGTTCCACTAAGACCTTTCCCTTCAATCAATTCTCCTTTGTGCCAAAGTACGATGAATGATAACCACCAATAAACAACGGGAATAATAAGAGGAGACACCAAAACTTTTAACGTGGAAAGCTCCTTCAAAGTGAAGGATAAAAACCACGAGGCCTACCACCCGACCCAAGGCAAAATTCACTATATCAAAAAAGTTCGTACAATTAAAAATTACCACAACCAAAAGGGCTATCAAACTTTACACACAATTACAAGAATCGAACCTCAATCACAAGAGATCTCCCAACTACTAACAACCTATTCCAATCCTCAACCAATAAGATTCAAAATCGAATCCAAATAGATAGTGAAAAATCAACGATACCAAAAAGAACATCCGAAGATGACGAGACCGTTGATCGGAACCGAGTTGAAGAAATTCTCTCTTGTTTGTCAATTCTCTCACGTGCGTGGATAACAATTGTCTCTCTCAAACCCTGCACTCAATTGACCCCTCTCCCAACTATGACGGCTATGACAACAATTGGCAAGAGTGAATTCTTAACTCTTTTGGGCTAATTTGAATTGTTAGACCTCTACACATAGAAGAAACCCAAACTCAACGTATACAACATGTTTTTTCAAAGTCTATTTATTTGGATTTTGATTTTAATATATTTACCATGAAATTATTATAGTGTTATATAAAATACAATAATTTTTCTATGAAATATTACATTCAATTACTATTCGATTAAAATGCAAAATTAAAATAAAAAAATTAATTCCCAAGCTAAAAGACATTTTAATTATATATATTTAAATAAAATCATGATTGAATATAATATTTTCTATAGAAATTATCGTAGTTTCCTTAAAAATGATGTAACTTGGAGAGTAACAACTTATATACATATATATATATATAGAAAAGGAAAAACTTAAAAAAGAAACATTGCAAAGTTTTTATTTAATATTTTACTATAACAAAATCAATCAAAAATATCAAAATATTTTGGAAACTGATATAATTAGGTTGAATATTTAATTGATAATTGCATATTTTATTTTTAATAGTATTTATTTTTTAATAGTTCATTCATGTGATATAAATATGTTTATAATATAATATTTTTAATGTAAAATTAATTTTTAATCCTCCCTCCGTTTTAATTCAAACGTCTTATTTTATTATTTTTTATCAGTTTTAAAATAATTGTCTCATTTTTATAAATATTTATATCATTATAAAACTATTACTACTTATTCATTAGTATTACATAAATACTACTCCTCCATCTCACATATCATATTTTTCATTTTTGTTCGTCCCACATACCATGTCATTTTTCTTTTTGAGAAAAATATTTTACGTTTTAATCATATTTAAAATTTTATAATTTATAGTAACTTATGAAATTTTTATTAAATTAATTAGTTATCTTAATCTTAATATAATCTATAATTCTTTTTAGTATATTGTATTTAATTTTATTAATACATTTTTAATTAGGGTAAATTATATAACACATTTTTGTATTTTTAGTAAAAATGCACAAAATACCCTCTATTTTATTTATTGCGTGAAACCCTGTTAATCTAAAATTTGCACGAAACACCCCTTGTCCCAAACTGATGTTCGATTCTAAATAAAAACCTAAATTAAGCATGTTTTATACAAAACATTTTCGAAAAATATGGATTCTATGTCATTTTTAGGGAATTTTGTACTCTCTCCGTCCCATTTCAGAGTATAATTTTTATTATTTTTGTTTGTTCTCTTTCTTCTTTTAGTAAAAGTAATTATACATTGATGCCAAAATACTCTAACTTTTATTTAAATTATAAACATACCGTTACACGTAAACTTATTTTTTATATAAAGTGTAATGACAAAACTGTCAAATCTTTTTACAATTCTAATCACTAATAAAATATTATTGTTTTAATCTAATACAAAACTCTAAATGGCCCTTTCAAAAGGAACGAAGGGAGTACAATATTTTTTGAAATACGAGATAATATTATGCAATTTTTAAACCAACGAAAAGAGTATTTTGCAAAATTTTCAAATTACACATTAATTATAACACTTTTATTCCTATAATACTCACTATGTCCGTCTAAAGGTCACATTTATCTATTACGTCATTGTATTTAATATTAAAAATATTTTTATATTTGTATACGCCTTTGTACAAATTTCCTTCTATTAGTTTTATAAGACATTAATGAAAATATTTTTACAATTTTTTCTTTTGTACTATATTTTGATATTATAATTAATATTTAAAAATCAAATAGTATGATCCAATATTTTTTATATACAAATAAATCAATTATTCATAATTATGAATAGTAAAATCCCGTGAGGAACCGCTTAGGCAATTACCATAAATCCTACTTGCCTCGTTACTCATTTGTTGGACGGCTGTAAAAATCCCATATGCGGATAGGGTTTATAACTCGAAGTCCCGGACCTCACCCACTCCCGACAGGATTCGAAGCTCCGGGACCTCGCAAGGCCTTTTTATCTTGAAGCTGCTGCAGCTTTTCCTTCCTTCCAACGTAAAGCGACGACAAATCCCCAAAAATCCATCCGCAGGTTTCGCCGAAATCCGCCGGCCAACCGGCGTGCTCCGCAGCATCCCCAAAACCTATTCCGAAACCAAAATTGAAATCCAAACCCAACAAAACCTCCCGATTCTCGCCCGGCAACAGCAATCCAGAACAAAATCGAGCAGAAAATTTGATCAGGAAACAGAGGAAGGTCGAAGGGGATGGGATTGTTTGATTTGGAGTCGCATTTTGCCTTCTATGGCGCCTATCACAGCAATCCGATTAACGTCTTTATCCACATGATATTCGTGTGGCCGATCGCTTTCACGCTCCTGGTGGTTCTGTATTTCACGCCGCCTCTCGTCGAGCACTCGCCGATTCCGTTGGGGAGCGGCGGCGCCTACTTGGTGCTCAACTATGGCTTCCTTTTGGCCTTGATTTACGCGCTCTATTACGTGAGTTTGGATAGGAGAGCGGGGGCGCTCGCCGCTCTGATGTGCTTCCTTTGCTGGATTGGGAGCAGCGCTCTCGGCCATCGCCTCGGGTTTTCCATGGCGTGGAAGGTAATTTTGGGGGCTAGGGTTTCGTGTTCTTCGCTATATTGTTAAATTCTCGATTGATTTTTGCGCGAATTGGTTTGGAAATCATGTGATTGATGGATGGGGAGATCAATTTTGATATGGATTAGTCCTAATCTGCAACTGTTTTGATGAATTGATTTCGATTCTGTTCTTGAGTTTTTGAACTGTTTGGTTGATTTTGGATTGTTCTTAGTTTTCGATCATAGAATTTTCCAACTGTTGTGGATGAATTTGGATTGTTCTTTAGATTGAATCTTATGCTGTAGTTCGAATCATGATCTGATCATGTTTGGTTCATATACTTCCCCTGAATCTTTTGCATCAAATCGGAATTCTTCAGCTCCTGTCGCAGGGGATTTTATTGTATTTGATCTTTCTTGTTTTCGCCAAAATCCTTCGAACTAAAGTCGATGTCTTCAAGAAATTCGTCGTTTTTGGTAATAAATTCAAATTTCTTATGTCCTTATGTAGTTTGAATTCAATATCTTCTCGATTATCTAGTGTTCGATGATAATCCAAGCAGTTTTCCAACATTGAAACACGGATTCGGATTGTAATTTTAGTCCCGTCTTGAACTCAAGTTGTAGAAATTTTTAGATTTTATTTTGTGAATGATTCGAGGCTTTCCCAATTTTCGGACAAAAAAAAAATGTATGTTGGGAGTCGAATTCATCAAAGATCATCTATGTTGTTGTCTTGTCAGGTTGTTCTTGCGTCGCAGATATTTTGCTGGACCTTTCAGATCATTGGCCACGGCATGTTCGAGGTATTGATCCAACCAAAAAAACATGTTCGATGATATATATATATAAGTATGTATTGTTATTCGTTTATTTTGCTACTACGTTTTGCAGAAGCGCGCGCCGGCTCTTTTGGACAACCTCACCCAAGCGTTTCTTATGGCGCCGTTCTTCGTCTTGCTCGAGGTATGTCCGAATGTTTTCATGTCAGCGTTAAGTTTATTGGTTTGATCTTTAACGATCAATTGCAATTTTTTCGTGGTCTGATTTATATTGTTTTTTAGGTGAAATAGTCGTTGATTTTGATATTTTCTAAAACATACAAAATTTAAAAAATATTAATATGTACTCATAAAAATAAAAGTTAATAAAAAGTTACAAAATATTTTTTTCTATGATACTTTTGTAATGTTCAATACTTTTTAGAACAAAAATACCTATAGAATGTTGTGTTAAACACAAAATGCTTTATTGTTTATTTAACAAAAGGATTTTCAATAACTTTTCCTAAAAAAAAAATTAATATACTACACACTTATTATTATTATACTCCCTCTGTCCGGCTACAAAGTATACATATTTCTATTTTATTTTGGAAAGTACAATTACAAAGTAACTATTTCATTAAATACCCCACATTTTTCTACAAATATCCTTGCTTTTTACCATCACATCATTACTTTATATAAAAAAATAAGGGCAAAAATATCGTTAAACTACTTTTACCGATCAACTACAATTAAAATATTATTATTTCTTAAACTCCGCGCCAAAAGTAAATGTATACTTATTGTTTGGACGGAGGAGGTATTATATTAACAATTTCCTATATATTTCATATCAAAATAAATTTTTTCAAACAAAAACACAAATTTGTTTGTGGATTTTAGTTTTTTGGGTTTGGATTTTTGAATAGTAAAAAGTTGAATTCGAATAGTTGTTTAATGTAATATTTTGAATGTTAAATAGATTTGTATTTTTAGTATAATATATATATATAAAAAAAAATAATTATTTAATGTGATATTTAAAAAAGAAAATTTTAATAGTAAAAATTTATGGTAAAACCAATACGACGTAATTTCAGAATGGTATTCTTATAACCTATTATTCTTAAATTATTAGGGTAAAGGTTTAAATTAAATATGTATATATATAAATTGACTTTTGACTTTATTCAAATTGATGATATAAAAAATTATATATACCTATATAGTTAGTATTTATATTTGAAAAGTAAGCTAAATAAAATTCAAACCTTTACTAGTAAAACTCAATGTGAACTCTAAACACTATTCACATAATTTTATTTCAAAGACTTTTGAAAAGTGATTTTGTGTGTTTTTGTATGTTTTGATAATAATAAAAATATAAATTATAATGATTGCTTCTTGTGATATAGGCATGTGTTTAATGTGAAATTTTGATATAATATAAAAAAATATATATTTAATGTGATATTTTTTTAATGAAATAAGTAAATTAATATAGATATACTGAAAATATGTATTTGAAAATACAATTGAATAAATAAGTTATTTTATTTTTATTTTTTTGGAGTCGGGTATGGACTAGTATCTGTCGGGTTGAATCGGGTTTGGGTAAGATCGAATAGAAATTGTATAATATGAAAAAATTTAGAAAAAGAAAAATTAAAATGAAGTTTTAACTTATATGATCAAATAATCATCGCCAAGTTTTACTTGATACTCCTTTCGTCCCACATAATCTGTCGTATGTTCTACATCATTTGTCTTTTTTTTCAAAAATATGATTATATACTTTAATTATATTTTAAAGTTATATTTTATAATTTTTTTAATTTTAATTAAACTATTCAGTTATTTTAATCTTAACCTATAATTATTATTACTATGCAACGATTATTTTTACTAATACACTTTTTAATTATTTACTAGTTGGCTTATAATAGACCAAATTATATACGACGTAGGGAGTACTATATATATATTATGTAAGAAAGATTTTAATAATATGATTCTTATTTTTTTTTTTTTTTTTAGTTTCTTCTTTTTTTAAAAAAATGACTATGCAATTATTACTGTTTTTATATAAAAATATTTTTTTTTAAAATATAATATTCAAACAAAAACAATCAAATCAACTCAAACTAAACTAAAAAAATCCACAAATTATTTATATAAAAAAACAAATGCTAGTAAGAAAAAATTAAAATAAAATAAAAAAATAAAAATCCCTAAGGATGTGTATTTTTTGGCAAAATTGACATAAACTTATGAATGCTTAATAATATTTCTTTTTTTTTTTCTTTAATGTGTAACATTTGAGAAGTATGAGTTATTTTTTCTTTTTTCACGTTTTTCAAAAAAATATTAATATACTACACATATTTACTATTTTTATATTCCTATACGATTCTTTATACTTCGTATTGAAAAAAATTCTTTTTCAATATTCTCACAAAACAAACACACCCATAGATGTTTTCTTGCGGCAAATACACTAATCTTAATATCAATATGATTATAGGCTTTGCAATCGGGTTTCGGTTATGAACCTTACCCCGGCTTTCATGCCAAAGTTAAAGCCAAGATCGACACCGAGGTTAAAGCTTGGAAGGACGCCAAATACAAGAAAGCTAATTGAAGGGTCGATCATATTGAAATGATGCCAACTTATTTATTATTCGAAAAAAGTCGATGATATAAAACTATATTTTTATATTGCGAACCTATAATAATAATAATAATAATAATAATAATAATAATATATACATACAGATTTTTGTATATATTGGACATTGGTTGGCATCGGTGTGAATTAATAATGTGAAAATCACCCCTTTTTTTATCATAATATATAGTTCTACATTATGTGAAAAATCTTTTATTTTGTTTATAAGTAAATTAAAACTATTGAAAATTTTAGGTTTGTTTTTTAAGGGTTGAATTTAATTTGGGGTTTAAAAATAATAAGAATTTGAATCACAAATAGTTTTAATAGGTTTTTTTATTTAATATCATAGTATATTATATGTCGATGTTGAATGCAATATCATTTAAGAAAAAAATATAAAATTGTGAAATATATATATATATATATATTCATCAAATATGTAGTAGGAGTGTAATTGGCTATAAATACACTTATGTTATTATTACTATAAAATAATAATTGAGTTGTATAAAAAATTGCATAATATATAAAAATTAAAAAAAAAAAAAAGGTCACATCATGTAACAAGAATTAGTTGAACAAATAAATATATATAAAAAAAAATTAGTTGAACAAATAATGTCCAAACTGAAAACTACCATACCGTCCACGCATTAAAGCATCCCATTAAATGTTTGTACTTTTTATTTTCGTAATAATTCATAATTTAAAAAATATTTACTTCGTCCCATATCTATGTTCATTTGTTTTTTCATAGAATTTAAAAATAATAGTATTATATTGAGATAAAGTAGAAATAAAAGTAAAAAGATTAAATTAACCGTATTAGTATTGTATGATATAAAGGTAATGACATTTGTGTAATATATTGTAAATTGAAATGGTATTTGTAATGTAAAGTACTGTACAATTACTAAAAAGGAAAATAGATACTTTGTTATGGGATGAACCAAAATGAAAAAATGGATAGATTGTTAAGGGACGAAGGGAGTATACATGATCTTTTTATTTTATTTTTTTCAAAAATTTATTAGTTAGTTTGTTCATTTTGTATTTTTAAATAAATATATTTTTTATATTAGATATAAAAAAAATTATATTAGTAATATAAAAATAATATGTTATGTTGATTTGCTAAATTTTTGTAAGTGAATAAAATATATATTATATATTAGGTTACCAAAAAATTTTCTCCAAAACAATAATATATTACATATTTATTATTTTTATATTATCTACGTGATTCTTTATACTCCATGTAAAAAAGTAATTTTTTGAATAATTTCATAAAACAAACAAACCCGTTAGTGTTCTTATTTAATTTTATAATTTTATATATTTTTATTGTGAATTATATATAATTACGAAGATATGGTGAAAAATAATTTTTTTATGCGTACATATTTAAAATTATATGTTCTATTATAGTATTATTTAGTAGTTTTTTAAAAAAAATTGTATGGTCTATAAATATTTAAGTTTTTTACAATTCATAACAACAAAATATATATTAAATTATTTTTGTGAAATTTTGTCAGTGACTTTTTCTATACTGATGACATTTATGTGACAACAAGTTAAAAAAATATATATATCATAACAAGTAAAAACTGCAACAAAATTGTTAATTTTTTGAAATAGTAATATTTATGTAACAATAAGTTAGATAGTAATATCATTACATTTTCGTGACTTTATATTTTTTTAAAAAAAGAAAAATTATTATTATATTATAATTATTGTTCAATGCTATGAATTATTCTCGAAGTGATATGCTAATCACTAGTATTGTTCAACTTATAATTATTAAAAATGTGACACACCAACTTAGTATTTCTATTTATGATTTAAATAATTGATTGGTTTATTTTATTTTATTTTTTTGTTTTTATATTTTTATTATAAAAATATTATTGGTTATAAATTTATTTATTAACAATATATACATATTTATTTAATATATTATCATAAATTTTTAACAAAAAATTGATTTCCTCTATTAAATATTAAAAAATCTTAAAATTATTGAACATATAGTCATATACTCCTATAATATATATTGTGTTATGATTTTTTGAATTTTATTCATTTGTTCATCATTTATCTTTATTTTTATTTTTTAAATTCAATTATTTTTTTAAAAAATACTACGGAGTACATCACATATAATTTCAAAATTAACAATATATTTAAATCTATTATCCATTGGGTAACTATAAATAGCTAAATATTCGATTATTAATATTTGCAATAAATTAAATTAATATTAATTAAATAGAATAAAAAGTAAATAGAATTATTTATAATTGTAATCATAAATAGTTATATTTTGTTAAGATATATATATATAGATTAAGATTTTTTGAATATTTGGACACTTATGTCATAATTTAGAATAATCATGAATAATTATAAACATTATTCAATTACAATATAAGTTTGAAGATGATTTTGTTATTTTGTTGTTATTTTAATCAATAACGAACAATAATAAAGAAGTTAAAGGCAATTTTTGTTACTTATGCCGTAACTTCTTAAAAAATTATGGAAATTATATCATGACAATATCTGTTATAATTTAAAATGTTATAAATATTTTTGTTATTTGTGTTGCAACTTAAAAAAAAAAAAAAAAGGAAAAATAAAAAATTGTGACAATTTTTGTAACGAAATAATCAAAAGACATGAAATAGAAATTTTTTAGATATTTTTATTACATCAGTCGCTACTTTAAATAATTGCGAAAAGTTAATTGTAATTTTTTTTACAAATATTACTCACGGAACCGTCAAAGTAAAAAATTGTGACATAAATTTGTCACAAAATTGCTTTGACTTTTAATTATCGCAAATTAAGATGTGCGTTAAATTTCCGGAAATATAACATTTTTTTTTCTAATAGTGATCCTACAATATTTTTTTTCTTTTTGGCATGTAACACCTTGCAATATTTCCATAATACGAAATAATTAACTCTACTTAATTTTTACACCATATTTTATTTCATTATATCGCTCAAATAATAATAAAAAATTTATAAATATATCTTTCTTTCTCATCGCCATCACTTAATTCCCAAATTATTGTTCTTAATACTATCTACTTAAATTTTCATGCCGAAATCAAATATTACATCATATTTGGGATGGACAGAGTAATATTTTACTATTAGTTAGTAGAAGTATGTACGATGATTTTGACATTTTTTACTTTTGTATTTTATATATAAATTAATTGTATGTATAATGGTAATTTTGTAATTTATACAAAAGTCAAATTTATTTTGATATTAGTGTCTGAGCACTCTTACTATAATATGAAATAGATACAATTGAGTGAAACAAACAAAAATGATAAAATAATAATATTTTTAGTTAGGACAAAAGAAGTACTCCATAACTTTAGTTAATATTTAATTATGCAAAATTAACTAATTATATAATAATTTAGGAATTATAATCATATCATTTAAGTAAATATGTATTGGTTCGTTCTTTTATCATTTAAATCAAAATCAACATTACTCACTTTACACAGATTTCAATAAAAATATATTATTTTTTTTATAAAATATCACATCAAAATACTATTTAAATAAAAATTAAAATCAATATTTTATTTCAACTCAATTTCAAATCACAAAAAGAATACTATCAAGATACATTAGTTTTGCTATAAAGTGTTAATTAAGATCACTAATAAAGATTTAAAAAAAAAGTATAAATTTTAAAATATGATTAAAATATATAATTATATTTTTTTAAAAAAAAAACAAATTATATAAAATTGACGGAAAAGAAAAATGAACATTTTATTTAGAACGAAAATAAAGACCCTCAAACACAAATAATGTCGGAATAGAAGGAACATGACCCTACTCAACCCGTTTTGATAAACAAATATTGGACAAAACCATATGGTTTAGTTCCCCTAACCATGGTTAGGTTAACTATAATAATAATAATAATAATAATAATAATAATAATAATAATAATAATGATAATAATAATAATAATAATATTGGCATCAATAATTGACCGGACACGTGGCATCATCCAGGTTCAATGTCAATTATCCATTCGGTTATTTTAAGGTAACGTTTAGCTGACATATATAATAAGAGTGTGTTCGACTGCAATTAGGTTGTTAAGAGTGATTATGAAGACATTGTTACGCATTAATTACGTTATATATATATATATATATACACGGGGAGAGTTTCAGCGCAAATATAGAAATACAACATGTGCTGTTTGTAGTAAAAGTATGTATTATTTGTTCATAATTATAGTGTATTGTATAAGAGTATATCATGCGTTAAAATCAATTATTGCATGCGTCATGTGTCAGTTTGTTGTACAGTGTTTGTATTATATTAATATAAATTATGTGTTACTAATAATAATACTATGTGATGTTGGTAATAAGTTGTATTATTCAGTACAATACTAAATTTTTAAATTCAACATTCTCGTTATATATATAGTTTGAAATATTTGATACTAATAATAATAATAAGAAGAAGAAGAATAGTAGTACTTCCTTTCATTCGTCCACAAATTAATGTTTTATTTTTCTATTTGGGACGTTCAACAACTATTATCCTATTTTCTTTTTTAAACACAAATTTTACATTTTTACCATTCATTTATTTATTACTTTTAATCTCTACCATACAATTAAGGGCAAATTTGTCAATTTATAACAAAAAGATAATCACCTAAAAAACGTGCAAATATACTTTAGGACAACAGAAATTTGACGAAGGAAATATCAAATAGTTTATAAAAATTTGAGGTATAAAACTTAAGGGATATGTTTCTTTCGCCCAAAATCTCAGGTTTTTACTATTTTGACTCTTCGTTTTCCGAAAAAAATATTTTTTTTTTCTTTCACAAAACATTCCATCGTACATTAGTTTAATATCAAACTCAAACCAATTTTTTTTCAAACCCATATAAAGAAACATAGCCAAGGTATATTATAAAAGAAAAAAAGTACTAAAATTGAATCTATGTATTATATCCACAAGAGTATATGAACAATAAGATTTGTAGAAAAGTAACTAATAATATCTCAATAAATAATAATCCAAGACATCTCATTTCATATGAAATGGTTCGATGAATATTTTTTTTTATGTGATGTATAAAAAATTATATAAATATTTTTTTAAAAATATATGTGTTTATATTTTTTGATAAAACAAACAAACCAACAATATCGGGATGATGACATATATCTATTTATCCAAAGCACAAAATATAAATTTAAGTTTAACAAAATCTCAAATTCAAATTTAGACTTACTTTTTAAAACTCCGGTTGATAATGGGATTTTGCTCGATATTTATTTTGAGTAAATTTATTAATCAAAACTGTTGGGATATGAAGCCTGATTATATCCTAAAATCTAGGGATATGATTTGGATATTATATTTTAGATTTTAGAGATATGATTTGGATATTATTGTCAAAGGCTTAGGCTATAAATATCCATGTATTCTTACTTTAACATGTGCCTGCGTACTTTACAGTAAAATTCCTGGCTTGGCAGCGCCCCAAGACGTAGATCATCGTGATCAAACTGAGTTACCAAATCTTGTGTTCTTTTGTCTTTGTTATCTCATCTTGATTTCCTGGAATTTCCGTAACAAGTGGTATCAGAGCCTAGTTCGTTGATAGGGTGGATTGAGAGGAATCGGACGTTGGATCGTTGTGGGAATCCCTTGTGACCTGCGGAGGTGCTTTGTGTCGAAAGTCTCCTGGCGGTGTTGGGTCAGTCCCGACTGGTAGGTCAGGCAGCGAGTCCCTTTGTGATAGTCGGTGCAAGGTTGGTAGGGAAGGATAAGGGTTTCGGCAAACGCAGCGGAATATCCGATGTGCTCTCATATCAAGTGAACCTTAGGTTTGTTTGTGGGAGTCAAGATGGGTGATCGTCATGTTGTCAAGGTATTCGATGGTATGAACTTCGATTTCTAAAATATGCATATAGAAGATTACATGAATGGTAAAGATCTAGATGCGGTATTGAAGGAGAAATCCGAAGACATGGATGAAGCCGAATACAAGAAGATCAACAGGAAGACGATGAGTGCAGTTCGACTAACCCTTTGGGAGAATGTCTCGACTGAATTTAGATTTGAGGCAAAAGGAAATGGTGAAGATCAAGAATAAGGACAAGGAAGATGCAAGTCATGTGGTATATTGGAACTGCAAGGGGCACTTGAAACGACAGTGCAGGGCGCCGGAGAAGGATCAGGGTTCAGCAAACGCAACGGAGGAGATATTCGATGCGTTGATTCTGAGCGTCAGCAGTCCAATTGAGTCATGGATTTTGGTCGAACGTCATTCCACTCATGCGGTGATTCGAGAATCATGGAATCCTATACCACAGGTAATTTTGGTGTTGTCTATCTTGGAGATGATGAGACACTGAAAATTGTAGGTAAAGGAATGATTCGAATCAGAACACCGAATGGTGGGGAGTGGAGATTGGATGAGGTATGTTGAAGTGGAAGATGAAATCAGTCTTCAAGTGGGAGATTGTTGGGATATGAAGCCTGATTATATCCTAAAATCTAGGGATATGATTTGGATATTATATTTTAGATTTTAGAGATATGATTTGGATATTATTGTCAAAGGCTTAGGCTATAAATATCCATGTACTTTATAGTAAAATTCCTAGTTTGGCAGCGCCCCCAGACGTAGATCATCGTGATCAAACTGGGTTACCAAATCTTGTGTTCTTTTGTCTTTGTTATCTCATCTTGATTTCCTGGAATTTCCGTAACAAAAACATATAAATCGGGTAAAATCCACTTAAAACTCCTTTTATTTCTATTTTTTTGAAAAAAAAAAAAATACTTTCATCTATATTACATATATTTTTTATTGCGATATAAAATTTAAAATATTTAAATATATATTCTATTTGTTTTAATTATATATATTAAATTTATTTTAAAACTATTAATATTATTAATTATATAAAAATTAATAAAATAATATCATAATTCATTATTATTAACTTAAACATCATTTCTTCTAATACTATATCACTAATGAAAATATTTAATTATATTGGGAGCGAGAAAATAATAATTAATACTCCCTTCGTCCCACAACAAAGTATTCATTTTTTTATTTTAATCCGTCTCATAACAAAGTATCCATTTCCCTTTTTAGTAACCGTACTATCTACCTAACATTACAAATACCCTTACAACTTACAATATATTACACAAATGTCATTATCTTTATATCACACATACTAATAAGGTTAGTCTAGTCATTTCAACTTTATTACTACTATATCCCAATATAATACTAATATTTCTAAAACTACGTGCAAAAAACAAATTGATATTTAGCTCCCGAGCGGAGAAAATATAGTTGTCAATCGAGTTAGTCATTCATAAATAATTAATATTTAATTTTTTTATATATAAGAATTGAACATTTACAAATTAAATAAAAAAAGTTATTAATAAATGAAGCTCTCCTGTATAAATTGATAAATATTTAATAAAAATAAATTCCTCCGTCATTCAAATTTATATATATATTTTTTTTGTCATCGAAAAATATTCTTATTTTTTTTAAGTAAAAAATTATTCTACTTTTGTACTATTTTTTATTATAAAAAAATTAATATTTATTACTCATTTTTATTAAAATTCATCTCCATGTCCGATCAAATAAGAGGCAGCAATAATTATTTAGAGTATATTAATTAATTTATGTGTATATTTATATTTGTTTGACACGCATTGATAGTTCTGACTGTGAAAAGATTTATTTTATGGCATTTATTGCAATTTTGGCTGAAAAATTTATTATAGTCTTTTCAACAATCATTTCAAATAAAGAAACTATTGGAATTTTTTAAAAGTGACTTTAAATAATACCTAAAATATTAAATATCACTTTCAATAAATTAGGAAAAAGATATCACAGATTCAAACAAAATTAAGTCATTTCATTGGTCCACATCATATGTCACACCAACAATATCGATAGTCCCGCCACAGAAGATTTTTTTTTTTTTTTTTAACGTCCCAGAAAAAATTATTTTTTTATTTTTGGTAATTTTATCAATTTTAAATACTCCCTTCGTCCCGAAATTAAGTATTCATTTGCTTTTTGCACGTAATTTTAAAAATATTAGTATTATATTGATATATAGTAGGAATAAAATGAAAATGACTAAAATAACCTTATTAGTATGTGTGATATAAAGGTAATGACATTTGTGTAATATATTGTAAGTTGTAAGGGTATTTGTAATGTTAGGTAGATAGTACAGTTACTGAAAAAGAAAATGGATACTTTGTTAGGAAATGGACTAAAATGAAAAAATAGATACTTTGTTATGGGACGGAGGGAGAATATTTAACAAATATAAATCAATTTAATTAAATTTCTAACATCTTATACGTAGGACCACTCAAAACCCCTCTATTTCTATCTCTTTCCTCGATTAACATATTTTTTTTTATCTATTTTAAAACTCTTTATTTTTTATAAAACTAATTTATAGTAATGATTATTATATAAAATTTTATCATTAAAAAAATGATATCCATATTGCATATATTTTGTCGAGATATAATCATAAAAAATTTTAAAATACCAACAATAGTATTCATATAAAAAATAATAAACTAATATCATAACTTATTATTATTAACTTACTAATCGACACTATCTAAAAAACTGCGTATCTAATAAAAGAGTTCATCCCTCGCGGGATGGAGGGAGTATTAATTTATCCAATTATTATCTATTTATTTATATATATATATATATTTTTAATGACGTAAAACCCGCAGCCGCTATTCAAAAATGCACACTGAATATCTATTTATTTATGTATTTATTTTTGATATCGTGGTTAGCTCTGGATATACTTCGATCGAAAATGACAGTTTACAAATTAGGCTGGACAAGTGTCTATATAAATTCAAGAATATTATGTTTTATTTCTTTTATATTTTTAAAAGAATGTGTCTTTTTAGATAGAAAAATTATACTAATATAAAAAGTGCTTTCTTCGTCATTTCAATTTATACTTTTTTATTTTGTCACAAAAAAAAAATATTTTTGTTTTTTAAATAAAAAATTATTATATATTTTACTTTTTTCTACTATAAAATAAGAAAGTAATAATTATTATATATTTTTATTAAAACTCGTATCCAATCAAATAAGTACAAATTTGCATACGGATAGAGTAATATTTTATGTTAAATTGTTAATTTTTTAAAATAAATAAAATATATATTATATATATTGTGTTAATGTATATGAGTATTGTATTTTTAAAAAACATTTTTTGAAAATCATTACACTTTTAAAAATAAATGAACAAACCAATATTTGATATCTTGTCAACTGAATATATTTATTTTGTAATTTTAGTTCATTTTTTTATCAATATTATAAAATAATTGAAGTATATTATAGAAAGTTTATTGAGAATATATTGAGTAAAATATCTTTAAAAATTTATGAATAAATGGTAAAATAAAATAGAAATATATTTTGGAAGTTAAGTAAAATATAAAATTATTTTATTATTACATTATAATCATATATTTATCATTTTAATTTAATTTTTTATTTAATATTATTTTATATAATATATATAGAAAAACAAACCAAAAAAAGAGTAGATGTAAGTAAATAAATAGAATTTTTTGAAAAATCTAAAACATATCAAATTAAAAAATAGTGGGAATTTTTTTTTCCCAAACATTTCAAATTTGATTAATTAGACTTGATATTAAAAAAAAAATCATAAAATATCATATGAAATATTATTTTAATATTAAATTTAAATTAAAAATTTTCGAACAAAATTAAAAGAAATACACATAGCATATTAAGTAATATTTCCTCCGTCCCACATAATTTGTCTCTATTTTCTATTTTCATCCGTCACACGTAACTTGTCCTTTCTATTTCTGAAAATTTAATTTGTACTTTAATCGCATTTTAAATTTTAAATTTTAAATTTTATAATTTTTTTAATTTTAATTAAACTATTTACTTATTTTAGTCTTACTTTATAATTATTTTTACTAAATAATAATTATTTTTACTAATACACTTTTTAATCACTTATTAATTATATTTTACCTAAATTTTCGTGTCATCTATATTACATGAGACGAAAGAAGTAATAATAATACTAATAATAATGGACACGTGTCGTCCAGAGAACACAGTGGCAGTCCAATTCCAATAATGTCTCTGAGCTTAATATTATTCTCACTTTTCCCTTTTTCAAAAAGGTTAAATTAGTCTTTTTGACTTTCTTGACAAAATGAGATACAAATCTTTACAATTATTATTACTATTATTATTATATCATATGATGTTTTCATATTGAAAAAATAATAATAATTAATTTATTCACTTAATATTTTATAATGTAACAAATTTTATAAATAATATTTTTTAAAAAATATAAATATATACGTACATTAATATAAAATATACTCCTTCCGTCCAAACAATAAGTATATATTTATTTTTGGCGCAGATTTTAAAAAATAATAGTATTTTAATTATAGTTGGTAGGTAAAAGTAGTGTAATAATATTTTTGTTCTTACTTTTTGGTATAAAAGTAATGATGTGATGTAAAGTATGGGTATTTATGAAAAAAAAAATGGGGTATTTAATGAAATAATTACTTTGTAATTGAACGTTCCAAAATAGAAATATATATATTTTGTAGCTGAACGGAGAGAGTATTATTTATTTATAAAAAGTCAATCATTCATCTCAAAATATTACTCCCTTCATCATCCAAATCTATACTCCCTTTATAATATCATACATGATATAAATCCACTTAAAAAAAAAAATATTTATATTTCTCCGTAATAAATAAATATTTTTATATATATTTAAAACTTTTAATTTTTATAAAAATTAATTTATGGAATTATAAATAAATATATATTATTTATTTATACTATATCAAATTTTATTTACTATCAAATAATATTTATATTACTCTTTCCGTCCCATAACAAACTACCAATTTTTCCATTTTAGTCCATCTCATAATAAAGTATCCATTTTCTTTTTTAGTAACTGTACTATCTACCTAACATTACAAATACCCTTACAACTTACAATATATTACACAAATGCTATTAGTTTTATATCACACATACTAATAAGGTTATTTTAGTCATTTCTATTTTATTCTTACTATATTATAATATAATACTAATATTTCTAAAACTACGTGCAAAGAGCAAATTGATATTTCTTTATGAAACGGAGGGAGTATATATATTTTAATATTTTTAAAATATATAAATATGTATTTTAAATTTCTTTTAAATTATATAACATATTGAGTCCTATTTTAAAATTATTAATAATATCACTCACATAAAAATAATAATATCATAATTTACTATTATTAATTAATTAATTAATTATTATTATTATTTTTAAATATTGTATCTCAAATCAAAGAAAGAAGGAAGAAATTTTATTTTATGTAATCTTGCAATTTAATGCTATAAGTGATGACTTTGTCAATTATTTAAATCATAAATAGAAATACACAATAATTGAGGATATGATTGTATTCATGTATGTATGTATGTATACACACAAGCTTTATTTTGTTATATATATATATAATCCCAAAAGGTCGAATCAAATTTCAATTATTGAAATGAGTAAACAAAGTTTTTTTTTTTTAAAAAAAATATATATATTTCAAATACAAATTATTATTATAACTAATTTATTCTATGCAATTTCTAATAAAAAAAAGTATTATTTAAATTAAAATATAAATTTCAAATCAAAATCAGACAAATCTAAATAATCGAATACTTTAATATATATCATAATTTCAAATTTTCAATATTAAATGGATCGAAAACACAATTAAAAAATATACTGATTTAATAAATTTGCTTTCCATTCTTAATTAATATTTTATATTATGATTCCCAACAAATATATATTATTTTTTCGTAAAATATTATTTAAATTAAAGTTTGAATAACAATAAACTAAAAAACAATTAAGTTATGTTTTATTTATTTGTTTTTATTTTTATATTTGCAATTCAACCTAGTTTTTCTTTAGTTTGTATTTTTGTTTAATTTTTTATTTATTTTAAAATTGCTTTAAATTATTTTAATATATTCTTTTATGATAAAAAAAAATAAAATTTATTATAGTCATTATTGCCTAACCTTGTAAAAAGTTCAAATGCTATAGGAATAATTTGATTTTGAATTTTGGTTAGAACATTGGTTAGACATGGCCTTGTTTTTTTACCCAAAATTTTTTAACACATTTTTGGAAAAAAGATTAATATACCGCGAATATTTATTATTTTTATATTACTTAAATAATTCTCATGTTTTACGTAAAAAAAAATATTCTTTTAAACTAAAACAGAAAACAAACACTCCCCATATTTTTTTCGAAAAAATAAAAGCAAAATAAAAATAGAATTATCTCTATTCGTTAAAATTATGATAATTTTATTTTGTTATTCATTAAACTTATGCATTATTGGTATATTTGTTTCACTTCGACCCAAACTCAAACCATTATATACGCCCCAAACCCTACTCGATACGACCCGATTTGATTTGATAACAAAATCTCACTCCAATTGTGTTTCATTAAATATGCTAATTTCCTCTCTTTTGTTCTTTCGCGCGTCAAATCTCCTTCACCTGTATAAATCACATTATGCTAATTATGTGTAGCACGCAAGATCCGGAGACGTTGAAAATTTGAACATATGACCAGTTGCGGACCTGCAGACTTATTAAGAGGCAAGGGTGCCCACCCCAACCCCATTTTTATCCTATTTTATTAAATCTTTTTATTTTTAAAAGAATAATATATATATAATCTATAGAAAATATTTAAAATAAATAAAAAAATAATAAAAACATCAAAGTGTTCGATTTGTTTTTAATAAGAAACTGGATTAGTTTATTTTTATTTAAAATATAATATATCAATATTTACTAATAAAAAGATTGTTTTTTTCTATTTGGACTATATTTGATGCAATAATTAATATTTAATATTAATATGTAAAAAATAAATATAAATTTATTAAGTGGATGATAGTAGTATTATTTTACAAATAAAAAATTTATTTGTATAAAAATTTTGCGCCTCCCCTCCCCTCTGTTAATATTCTAGTTCTGCCACTGCATATGACCTCATGGTCACAAGATTATCCCCACACTTGTGATACTTCGGAGTTGGGCCGGTGGTAGGTCAACTCTCGTATGTGAATAAGCTGTTGTTAGGACATCTTATATTGGATAAAGATTAAACAGATTGAATAGACCATTATGTCAATAATGGACACAATTTTTTTTTCGAAAGTCCTATTGAAAATTTTTTAAATATAATGTGTTTGTTCGTGTAAATAAGCGCATTGAAATAATTTGTGTTGACTTATGAGGCCAGTCTACAATCCTGATACACTCAACTTTGTGTGGCTTGCATGTTAGAATATTACAACATTACCGAGCCAATTCTTACGGGACATAATTTTTTTTAGTAAGGGAAGAGTAGAAAAAGCTATTGGAAGGTTTGTGAGAGAACACCTTCGTGCTTGCGATGTTTGCCTTTGTCCCGCCTTTTGTTCTTCATTGAATCTATTTCGACCCAGTTTTGCGGGTTCTTTTGATGTTTTTGATCCAAAATATTATTAATTTTTTAACTAAATTACAAATATATCATTTCAAATACAATTAATTTATACATAAAGTCAAACGGCAAACATGTCAAAATGTATTACACTTATATTAACTAATTAAATATTATTATTTCTTAATCTACTATTAAAAAAAACCCCAAAAGACTCATTTGAAGTGGGACGAAAGGAGTATAAAATTATTTATTGAATTATAAAATTAAATATAGCATTGACAACACATTATATAGAAATAATCTGTATATGATATAAGGGTAAACAACGCATTATTTATGTTAACATAATACAAATACATTACATAACATATATTCATATAGCATATCTATACATATGAACTGACATCATGTAATATAATTTCATACAGCTTTGGTTAATTGATTTCTATTTTATTTTTGAAATGCGTTGTATCAAAATTGGACTCTGTCAAGTGAATTCAATCAAGCAGAATCGAGGATTTCGAAATCAAACTTTTTTTTTATTATTCGAACCCACAAACGACTTATGAAATCGCAGTGTTGGTTGATTATTTGATTCAATCAATACATATTTATATAAAAAAAAATAATAAAATAGCAAATATTTAACAACACATGTTGATACTATATCACATATTTTGATAGCTTATTATATAATTCTATATGGAAAATATATTTTGATTTCATTACAATAAGCAAATTACATAGCTCAGTAGAATATATAATTCATACAGAAAACCTTAATACAAATACAATACATATTTTGTTATTCTAACAAAATTTTAATTAATGATCCAATTTAAAAATAAAACAAAATTCTAAAATTTTGTGAACTATATATATTTTTTAAAAAATAAAAATATAATAAACAAAACAAGAATAAACCTTATATTCTATAGGGAGTAGTATATAAACAACTATGGGACATACTTTATCCATAATAATAATAATAATATTATTATTAAATAAAATTGCTTGAACGCTTCTGTAAGGACTGTTCTAAATCCAAAATGTGAACGAGGGGCAAAATGGTCTTTTCATAGGTGGGCTGCATTTGGTCAAATTCGAAGAACGAAAAGAGACGCCATTAACAAACCTGCTTCAGTTGCTTAAACCTCACGTTTCTTCTTCCAATCCATACTTCTCTTCTCACCCATTATTTATTGCCCCCTCTCATCCTCCTCCTCTTTTCTTCCCAAATTCCTCTCCCCTCTCCCCGTTTAGCAGTTCCTCATCACCCCTGAATCTCGAAATCGGTTGGAAATTTTTATTAATTTTTTATTGTTTGGCGAAGGATTTCGAACTGAATCGAACTTCGAAGCCGATGGGAAGCAATTCCGCCGCCGGAGGCCAGATGGAGCTTCCGCCGGGATTCCGATTCCATCCGACGGACGAGGAGTTGATCACTCATTACCTCGCGAACAAAGCGATCGACAGCGGTTTCTCTGCCGTCGCCATTGGAGAGGTGGATATGAACAGAGTTGAGCCCTGGGAATTGCCCTGTACGTCTCTCTGACTTCCGTAACTATCAATTACTCACTGAATTTCATAATTTACCGTAACAATAACATCTCGGATTTTGATTCCTTTTGAACTTTTGAATTCTGAATTCGCTGTATGAGCTGATTGTGTGTTCGATTGTTTCACAATTTTCTGTAACAATAATACCTCGGATTTTGAATTTTTTGGACTCTCGAATTCTGAATTCGCTGTATGACCTGATTGTGTGTGTTCGATTGTTTCACAATTTTCTGTGACAATAATACCTCGGATTTTGATTTTTTTGAACTCCGAATTCTGAATTCGCTGTATGAGCTGATCGTGTGTTTGATTGCTTCACAACTTTCCATAACAATAACATCTCGGATTTTGAAATTTTTGGAAATCCGAATTCTGAATTTGCTGTATGAGCTGATCGTGTGTTTGATTGCTTCACTACTTTCCATAACAATAACATCTCGGATTTTGAACTTTTGAATTCCAAATTCTGAATTTGCTGTATGAGCTGATCGTGTCTTCAACTGTTTCACAACTTATCGTAACAATAACATCTCAGATTTTGAATTTTGAGTTCCGATGAGCTGATTGTGTGTTTGATTGTTACTATCGAAGGGAAAGCGAAGCACGGCGAGAAGGAGTGGTACTTTTTCTGCTTGAATGATAAGAAATATCCGACGGGGCTTAGAACGAACAGAGCAACGCCGTCGGGGTACTGGAAAGCCACCGGAAAAGATAAGGAAATTTTCCGGGGAAGAGTCCTCGTAGGGATGAAGAAAACTCTGGTTTTCTACATGGGTAGAGCTCCAAAAGGTGAAAAATCAAATTGGGTTTGCCATGAATACAGATTGGAGGCCAAATTCTCCCCTGATAATCATCAATCCAGGGTAATTCATTTGTTTTTTCCTTTTTCCGTTGAATATGATTATGATTTTTGCTCTGATTCGAAGTTTTTGATCGATGATTTCGGCTTATTTTCATCTTTACATATTATTCTTGCGTCGAATGTTTTGAGGAACACTCACATAATACACATCTATTTATCCGTATCTCGTCTCTCTATGTGTGTATGTATATGTTACGTTTTTATGTGGTAATTCGAAGTTTTAGGAGCATGATTTAGGCTTGTTTTTGGCTTGATTTAGGCTTAATATCAACCTTAGGGTATGAAAATTACAGTTGTCGATAGCATTGGCCTCGATTTTCATGTATTTTGATTTAGTTTGGTGCTGAATATATGTCTTACTTTTTTTCTTTTTTTTTTTTTTAATTTTAATTCGAAGTTTTCCGAGAGTTTTTATATACTAATGTTAACGATTATTTTTGCTGTAATTCAAAGTTTTCGGAAGTTTTTACTTTAGATGTAAATAATTTTTGTTGTAATTCGAAATTTTCGAAAGCTTTTATATAGTTGTTAGTGATTGTAATTTTGTGTTGAAAACATACATTATGATTTCTTTATCGAAATCAGAACTTTTCAAGCATAGACTTCGAATGATTCATATTTTTTAAAAATTGACATACGTGCATTCAGCGATATACACGAGAGAAAGATGTCTTACGTATCGATATTTTCAAACTACGACACGATTTTGATATTCTTAAGGTTGAAATAATCGAAACTCCATTTCCTTTTTCAGAACGATTGGGTGATCAGTCGGGTATTTCACAAGACAGCCGGAGGTAAGAAAGTGCATATTTCCGGGCTAACAAAGAAACCCGACCTGGCATCGAAGCTTCCTCCGTTGACGGACCCGTCTTCGTCGGAGGCTGCTTCGAGCCACGTGCACTGCTTCTCCAATGCCAAGATTGAAGACGGCGACGGCGATGATTTCGCCGCCGCCTGCCTCGGCAACCCCCTGGACCCTTTGGTCCCAGGCCCTGGATTCCCATTCCAGGCTGGGTTCGGGTTCCAAGATGGGTCGATTCTCCGGAGCCTTCTGACGGGCTATGTCCCGGACCTGAGCCAGGGGCTCGGGTCTCGGGACACGGAGAATTCGTCGATCGGGAAAGAGGGTTTGGAAGAAGGAGGGGTTGGGAATCAAGATCAAGATTTGGATTGCATTTGGAGTTATTGAAAAATTTGATCAATTGAGAGGGAAAGATTAACAAAAAAATATATATTTAAAATTTAAAAGTGTGATTAGTATTGTTAATTGTGATTAACATGATAATTATGGTGTGTGTATGTATGTGTATATATATATATATTTGTGCGTATGTGTTAACTATTAAGGGGGTGCGATGAAAATGGGAAATTGTTGGTTGTATAAAAGAGTAAATTATGTATTTGACTTTGAATTAGAATTAGGTTTTCTCGTTTGGATGGATTTTTGAAAAGTATTTTTGAATTTTGTTTTTCTTTTTAAATAAAAATAAATATACGTTTGTCCGCCACATGAAGTCTATCTGGCGGACGCATATGCTATGGCGCGCTAAGCGAAATTTTTTTTATGCAAATTCTAGTTATAGAATTAAAATAATAAAAAAATTGATTACGAAACTTAAAAAAATTATTTATTTATTTATATAAAAAGAATATATTGTACTAAATATTGAATTTTTTATTAAAAATTAGAATATATATTATAAACAAAATAGAATCATGTAAATAATAATAGTAGTAATAAATTTGATTAGACAACCAAATATATATTTGATTACTCCGTGTTTTCAACATAGGAATCTAACTAATTTTGTTTATTTATTTATTCAATTTAGTGTTTATTAAGCATCATTGGGATGTGGAAAATGTGATTTGGGGAATTTATATGTGGATAAGTATGAATTTATTTTTTTTAGTTCAACCACATTTTATAGGGTACGTAGTAATGTGACAATATTCCATAATTCAATAATTACAAAATTCATGACATATTCAGCTTTAACTGACAGTCCAAAATATTTAAAAATAGCTAAATTAAAAGGAATTAGATTAAAGTTACCATTGTTTATTTTTAAGTTTTTTATTCTATACGTAATAATAATTTTTTAAAAAGATTTATTTTTAATTATAAAATATTATAGTATATCATTAATATACAAATTTTTATTATATAAAACAAAAATAAGTATTCATTCGTAAAATTTATAAAAACAAATTATTCGTCTTTTTTTTATTAATTTGAAACAAAAAAAAAATATTTTATTCGTCCTATTTTAATTACCACAATTTTCATTTTTATCCGTCTTATAACAATGGACATCTTTCAAAATATAAATTTTATCAAGTCAAAATATACTTAACAAGTATAAATCAATTTAATTAACAACATAACATATAATGTCATACATAAGGTAGAACTCATTTAAAATTTCACATCTTTTATAAAATTAATTTATCTTAATTATAAATAAATAAATATATTTTTTATTTAATTATATTATAAAAATCTTATTATTTACAAAATTATATTCATATTACATATATTTTTATTGCGATTATATTTTTAAAATATTTTAATACATATTATAAATTACAGATATATTATTTTAAAATTATTAATATTATTAATTACATAAAAAAAATATTTAAATATATATTCTAAAGTTTTTAATATTATTAATTTAATTTTTAATTAAATATTATTACTTTAAATATAGTATTACTAATAAAGTATGTCGATTGTGCCGAAATTGGAGAAAGTCATATATATACTCCATTAATTTACCTGACAATTAAAAGATTAACATAATTATCTAATATCAATAAAATATTATTCTCTTCGTTTCAATACAAAAGTTCTATTTACCATTTTTGTCTGTTTCAAAATAATAGTCTGATTTTCATAAATAATTATATTACTATAAAATTAACCTTATTTTTTCATTATTATTACACAATTATCATTACTTTTTACACTAATATATTCACAAGCGCAAAAAAGTCTTTTATCCGTACTTATTATCCACTACCAATATAATACTCCCTTCGTCTCATATCTATATATCTATTTGCTTTTTGTACGAAGTTTTAGAAATATCAGTATTATATTGGGATAAAGTAGAAATAAATGTAAAAAAACTAAATTAACCCTATTAGTATTAGATGATATAAATGTAATGACATTTGTGTAATATATTGTAAACTGAAAAGGTATTTGTAATGTTAGTAGAAAGTACAATTACTAAAAAGAAAAAAAAAATATTTTGTTATGAGACGGACCAAAATAAAAAAATAGAAAAATTATTAAAGAACGTAAGAAGTTTCATTATTTTTTAAATATCATACCAAACACAATCCATACTATAATTCTGAACGTTATTATAACAAACGTTCTAAGGAGGGTAAAGAAGTAATTTCAGTGGTAAGGCAGTATAGTTTGACTGTGACGGGGTGAATGGGATGAGAGTTAGTTATGGCGCCGTCCGATGGTCGACACGTCAGCAGGTGGGGCCCACACAGGATGGCTGTTTGGCTGCTGATTGGACACGAGCTTGCGTGTTTCATCATGCTATCGTCACTTCAATGGGACCTACTTACTAACGAACATCAATTTTATGGCCTCTAGCACGTCGCCACGTGGCTCTGACTACATTGGGCCATATTTGTCTGCTGACGTGGGCTGTGGCCGGCGCTTGGGTTCATCAGCATCGCTTACGTAGAAAATTACAAATTATTAATAGCACAAACTATTATTTATTTATTTTTATAATATAAATTAAATATTTTTTTTCATTCATCTTAATTTGTCAATTTTTTTCTATTGATTCCACATAATTTATTTTGTTTTAAACATAATTATACACTTTAATCATATTTTAAAATTTATAATTTATATATTTTTTAATTTTAGTTAAATTGTTTAATCATTTTAATTTTAATCTATAATTATTTTTATTAAATTATAATTATATTTATTAATACACTTTTTAATTATTTACTAATTACATAGTACCTAAAACTCTCTATCTAAACTAAAGTGGACAAATTAAGTAGAATAAGAGGGAGTAATACACTTTCTATTTCATATAAAATGTTAATATTTTCTTTTTTTATTCGTCCTACATAATTTGACATTTTTTTTTCTATATAATTATACATTTTAATTACATTTTAAATTAATATTAACTAAAATATTTAATTATAATTTTAATCTATAATTATTTTTAACTAATATAAATTTTTATTTTGACCCGACCTGATCCGTTTGCCAGCCCTACCTATAATAGTGTTTTTTTTCTTTTTTATATTATTATTAATAGGGTACTATTATACACACCCTATAATAATTTTTTTTTTTAATGATGTGAGAACAAAGTGTGCATTGAATAAATTTCTGGCTGAACCTAATGCTATGCAAATTAGGCTCGGCGGAAAAATCATAGTAGGCGAACCACGTGTGGCAAGTATTTTTCGAATTGGGTTACCATAGCGTGTATTTTTCGTTTCTATCATATTTTCTATACTACTAATTGGTGTTTGATTCTTAAATTTATCATTAGTATTCAGTAAGTTAAAAGTATTAACATTATAACAGTCTATCTTTACAAAACTTTGGTTATCTTTCCACCAAAATCACCATCAAGAGATTAAAATGGTTAAGAATAAGTAAAGAATAAAATAAAATAAACATTACATGCTTTGATCAGAACATTTATAAGTCTATTTTCTATTGTTTTATGATTGAGGATCAAAATTGTTAACATAAAAAAAAAATTTGGCTAATGTTATCCAAAGATTAGTAGGATGACGCCTTAGATAATTTTGTTAAAATTCAATACGGAATTAATAGAATCATGCATGCATTTTGTGTGAATTAAAATTTTGAAAAATGGTCTTTCAACAATGTATATCAATGAATTGAGAGAGCTAAGTTCATCACTTCTCCTCGGCAAATTTTCAATGATCGAATTCATCGTAAAAAAAGTTATCTAATCGGAGATCATGACTGAATGGTAATTTTTATATGTCGTCTGATTGCTGAGCGAATTACTTGGGAAACTATAATATTTATAGGAAAATTTACTCGAGGATTGAAAACTAAGTCGAGGTTGATTCCATTCGATCTTTTGTGGCAGTGATTCACAGAAGCAGAAGCCGAGACTCGTTAGGAGTCTATTAAGGAGAGCTCGCAGTGCATGGGTATGAGTTTGTTTACTTATATATTTATTTTCTTGGAATTAATCATTGTAAGGATTAATTTGGGATCATGTTGGTGTAATTCTCGACTGAAGTTTTTAGTAATCAACACCATCTCAAATGTAGAGATCTTTATGTGATTGAATTGAGTACAGAAATTTATGTATTTTTTTTTTATTGTTTATTTGTCCTGCTTGGAGATTCGATTAACAGTGAATTACAACTCTAGTATTTATCAATTGTACTGCTTAACTATATATTTGTGTTTACTAAAATTTAAATCAATATATTTGATGCTTTGGGACTTAAGGAATTAGCCAAATAATCGACGATACAATCATTTTTAAGCCAACTTACTGTCACATGTGTCATCTCCATCACCACTTCCGCAGTATTGGCGATGCATTTGTTAAAGTAGCAAAATTGGCCAAACTACCGGCTCCCTTAATAATGGTTCAATCAAGTCATTCATCCATCAAAATAGCAGACAAAAGTAAGAGGAGGTTCTAATACGGCATAAAATTAAAAAATTTAATAGAAAATCGATTATAAATCACACGAGAAGCAATGAAAATATAAAAAGTAGATTTTCGATATAGAAATGGGGTGAGAGGGGAATGAGCAACCAAATGAAATGAATTAGGATTAGAGAGTTTATTTTAATTTGAATCAGATCGGATTAGAGATGTGTTAGATCAAACATCAGTTTTTTTTTTTAAGTGTGTTTTAACATTTGTAATTAATGATATTTATGTAGTAATTACTTATATAAGTATATGGATAAATATTTAGATGAATAAAATTATTTTTTTTTAGAAAAAAAATGAAAATGTATTTTTGTTATGATAATAAAAAATAACACAAATTTAAATGACTAAGAAAAGAGAGGAAAATTAGAGTGCTAAATAATGCTAAGTAACATGTTATTTATTAAACTCAATCAACATAATGAATATATAAAAATAAAATAGATAAATAAATATTATACTCTCTCTCTATATCCAGAACAAAAAATAAACATATTTTATGTTCAATTATAAAGTAATAATTTTATTTTCGCAAATACCTCTTATATCATTATTTTTACAAAAAAAGAAAAAAAAATTATTTTACACTATTTTGAACTGTAAGCAACAATTAAAATATTTTTATTTCTTAAACTCTACAAAATTAATACTTCCTGAAAATGTTATCATTTTCTATTTTCGTTTATTCAAAAACAAGTTACCATTAGTAATTCTACTATTTATTTAACATAATAAATACCTTTTCAAATTTACAATATATTATACAAATGCCATTACTTTTATATTACATTATACTACGGATATTTTTGTCTATTTTATTACAATCCAATATAATATTAATATTAAAAAATATAGGTGAAAAAATTATGATAGAAATATTTATTTTGTAGCTGAACCAAGTAGATAAATTATTAGAATGATCTATTTTAGTTTTATGTATAGAAACATCGATTGAATTCAGTTATTAAAAATATTTTTAATTTGAAATATTTTTTATATTATGTATAACTAATTTTGGTAAAATTTGCGTGTATTTATTTATTTTTTCTTCGGTGAACGTATATGTGAAAGATTATTTATTTAATTAATAAAAAATAAAAAAGAAATAGACTAGTGAGAGACCTACGGAGTCACAACCAAGTCCAACGCCACCTCCTTAACCCTTCCCGTCTCTCGCCGGCGATTTACTCATGGCGACTCCCGGCCGGCGAACTTCAACGGAGAATCAACTCTCGATTGTGTCTATCAAGTCTGCTCTCAGAGCCTACTCCATTCCTCTTCTGCTCCTGGCGACGTCTCTGTGCTTCCAGCTTGTCGTCTTGCCGCGGAACTTTCCGCCGTCCTACTACGACGGTACGCATCGAAAATCTCATCTCCATGTGTTGATTTCGGTTGGAGTATAATGGATTGATCATTTGTTAGCTCTTGTCGTTGTGATTTTTGCAGTTTTGGGGATCCCTAAGTATAGTTCAGTGGAAGAAGTGACTCAGGCGTACCAGAATATAACCTCCAAATGGTAAAATTTTGATTTGAAGTTTGCTTGTTTTGATTATCTTCTTCTGATAAAGCATGCTTGCTGGAGTAAGTTTCTGCACAGTGTTTATATCTGTCTATATTTAGTTCACAGATTGTATGGTATTGTATTGTTAATGGATTTGCTTATGTTTGTGTGTATGAGTATTGTTCATTGGTATATAAGCTTGTTCTCCTTTTTGAGGGTTGCGATGCTTCTTGCGTCCTTTGTTGGAGATAACACTCTCATACGTATGTATACATCTCTGAATTAAGTTGGTTGAGTATCATTCAACTAATTAGGTTCACTAGAGTTGTATGGATTTTATAAAGAGGAATGCAAGTATGATGTTTAGTGATAACTTCTTACAAAAACACATTGTAATGCCATTTGCTACTGTTATATATGTATGTATGTATGCATGTTTCTATATTCCTTTTGCTTCTGCAAGTTGCATTGTACAGTTCTTTCCTTTTCTTTTTTCTCCAGACCTTGTTCCGTGGTCCTGATTTAGGTGCTTTTTATCGAAAAACATGTTCCCAGCCCAGAAGTGGGCTGTGGGATTTAATTTATGATGCACGGGGCTATACCTGGTTAATTGTTGATACTTCTCTAATCCTATAAAGATGGTACTTCGTTTTTGTCTACAATGGGAGAAAGCATTAAATCAAACAAAATGATTATTTCTACATATGGGCAAGAAATATGCTAGGATAGATTTATTCAGACAAATTAGAATGGGGTATCTTTCCAGGTTTTTCTACTTGAGCAGGATATATTTGAGAAAATATTTAGTGATGAACAGTTACCTCTATAACTTAGGAGTTCAGAAAATTCATTGAAACTTTTTCGGTTCTTTCTGGAAACTGTAATTGTGTTTTCATTGTTACCGTAAATGTTACCATGATGAAGTTTTATTGCATACCAAAATGCATGTGGGCAGAGAGAATTACATGGATTAGTTGGTAAGAAAATAATGTCACCTGATTGTGGTTTTATATGTAATGTTTCAACTTTGTTTAGTCAATAGTAGATATCTTGAGGATATCCTAGCTTACCCAGGCTTTGGTTAAAAACTCTTCTGTATCACGGGAATGCATTTTTTGTTTGGTTATTTTCACTCTTATAGGAGTTGCCGATTCTTTATGAGTTTACATTGTAAATAGGCAATATAGTTCCTTTCATTTGTGCTATGTGAAGGCACCAATTGGTTTGATCAGAAACTTTGGCTCTGATTTTGTGGCTTTGGTTTAATATTTTAATAAGTAAACACCATCAAATGGGTTTATAGGTGCTGCAGGATGTATGGATGTTTCTTTCACTCTGTATTGATGTCAGATTTGTATTACCTGATTAGACACTGACTTTTTTCTTACTTTCTGTGTTGAACCGTTTTTTATTTCTTGTCGTTGATTGGTAATTGTTTTGAATTAGACACTGGTTAACATGGTTAGAACATCTTATTCTGTATGATTTGTTTATAAGCATGTTATTATATGTATTCTAGGAATTCAAGTGTTGAAGTTCCTCCCACAGTTGATCTTATCAAGGTCTGAAACACTCTATTCCCACTTTCTACCTTGTTGCATTGTTCAATGTTATTTTCCTAATGCTCATTACTCTTGTCACATCATTTAATTGTATATTTTGATGCATTAAAACTTTCATTTTGATTTTAATCTAATAAATATGGGTGTGTTTACTTGTGTTTTGATTTTGTTTTGGTGCTTAGGGTTTTGATCTTTTTGAAGTGAAAGTATTGTTGGTTGTAATGTTTTGAATGAAAAATGGCTGTCGGATGTGATATTTCTAGATGAAAAATAGCAATTGAACATTCCACAATGGATTTGAAAACACAAGCAAACAACTCTATGTTGCACGAGCGTTTGGTTGTGGGGTTCCTTAGGTTTTTTTACTATTCATGAAATTTTCCCCCAAAACATCATATTAGACACCTTTATATTTTTCTTTAAAAAAAATTACACTATAATTAAATTTTTCATTCAAAACATCACATTGACACCTGGGTGTATATCACATCAAATAACTGTTTCAATCCAAAATTTTACTATTCAAAACCCAAACCAACCAAACACACCTGGCTTTTAAAAGAGAAGTTAGAGTGCATTGTGCTTTATGAAACAATAATTTGGATGGACATGGTATATACTGTCGTTTGATTTCAATGTTGGTTTGTGTTTTCACATTTGGGTTCCTTTTGGAGCGTAAATTGCATGGATGCATCTTTTGCCTTATTTTCTCGGTTTATTGGGAGATGCAGAATCTGCCGCTTGCAGATAAGGCTTAAAATTGGGTGCATCTCCCATGAAATTTGCCAAACATTATATATGTAAGTGCTAAAGCTAGTTGATCTTATTTGGCATCTTCCTTCTTTTAACTTTTTTAGTTGCAATTAGACAAGATGACCACAACAGAAATTTCTCTATTTATGACTTTGGAAAACATTGTTACTGCAAGAAGATCTAAATATTACTTTACATTGGTTAATCTCTTGGCTTTGCAGGTTCAATATGCCTTCGAGTTTCTGACAAATCCATTGTTGAAAAGGGACTATGATATGTATAAGATTGACGAATATGTTGTAAGCTTCTTGGCTGCATCTTCCTGTTGCTGTATTTTCTTTTTCTGCATTCATTTACGACTCCTGGAATTTATGCTTCATGTAATCCCTGTATGTATTTCATTAGGCTCTTTTGCTGGTTTTTGTAGGATGTTCTTGAAAAGGTTAAGGGGAATCTTTCTGGGAAAAGACATCTCTCTGAAATTGACCTTCCATTGATAGTGGCTCCTTCCTCTGGTTGGTGCAGGCATCTTCTCTATAGTTTAGGAACTCTCCCCTCACCCCCTTCAAGATAATCACTTATTTATCTTGATTAACACATTTTATATATTTTTATTTATACATAACAAATGTATCTTAATAAATCTGTACCCTTGTTGTAGACCCTGCTGATCGAGATCTTGGTTTAATCACCTCTGAGAACTTTTTATCCTCATTTGAAGATGACAAACCTTTGCTACTTCAGGTGACTGTCGTATTTGTTGTTACAGATCAGTAATTTTAAATTCTAACTATATAGGTTTTCCTTTTGCTTTGGTCATCATGATGTAGGTTCTCACTTTGAAATATTGAATCTTTTATATTGATACAGCCAGGTTTTTGTAATTGTTAAATTGACGGCTAGCTAAACAATCATTAGAGGAAAGACCAAGCACCCAATTATACAATCGTTCATATACTAAATACAATTTAAGGACTTCATGCCTCTATTATACTTCACAATTAACACTGTAGAAGCTTGCAAAAAAAATTATAAGTCATCTTGAAACAACAAAAGGCGCAGCTTCTCACTAATAATGTCAATGTGAAAAACCACAATTTCTGCTAATAGTGAAGAAATTATCTTCGAAAGGAGGGAATGGTTTTTTTAATTTGGAGAAAAAATTATTTCCACATCAACCTATATGATAGAACCAGCCAGATCTAGTAAATTAAAGAATGCTAACAAGTAACAACATTATCTCAGTCATCAGATGAAAAATGGATGATTCAGTGATTAGTTCTTTTCTCACATTGTGTTATTTGATCCGGAACAGATTACTTCGTTGGGAAGCAACCGTTGTAGGCAATTTGTTCCCATCTGGGAGAGAATTGGTTAGATACTTTTCATTAATTTATTGACTATTCCATTTCTAATTAAGCTACATATTTAGATTTTTCCTATTTAAATAGTTTTACTTGACGTTAGTTCATCTGCTGAATGGGGTTGCAAAGACTGCACTGGTTGAACTTGGTGATGTTAAGCTTGCTGTGTATCTAGCTGAGAGAAAATACACTGGACAACCCTTTTTTAGAAGTGGTAAGATTCATATGCTGATCTTTCTGGTTGTCCTCTCTGGAAATGAATTCAGAATTTTCTGATGATCTCCAGCAAAATTATATACGAAGTCTATGACTTGGATTGCATTTGAAAATTCATCTTTTTAAATGAGAAGTGCTTCTGCGTGCATGAGTTTATTACTTCTTTGAAATTGATTCTCTCCCTCAATGATCCTATTTCCATTACTAAGGCTTGTATTTGCCTTGTTTTTTGCTTGCAGATACTTCATTTAAAAATTGAAATTCAATGGGGCCTCAATTCTGAGAACCGAAACATGATTTATGTGAAAGCAATAAGGAAGTTGAAAAATAGGAAAATGTTTGATTTTAATTGGTTCTCCCCCTTGGTTAATGTGTTTCCATTTCCAAAGCTTTTTTTTTTGCACGCAGGTGCATATTATAGATTTGAAATTTGATGAGAGATGAGCCCCAGAGCTGAGAAATCAAAAGGTTGAAAAATAAGAAAAAGTTGGAATTTGAGTTACCTACTTTGATGATGAGTGAAATATTGTTGTTTGTTCTTAATAGTATAAATTGTAGTATATAAATTCGCATCTTTTATTAATTTTATCAAGGGAAAATTGATGTGAAGTAGTTAATACCTGATGAACTGGTTTTGCTTACTTTTTATTGCTTTTCTGTTGGTTGTTTGTATAATAGGACTTCCAGCATTGGTAGTTTTTCCACCGGGGTGTAAAGATTCAAGTTGTCTTTCTAGGTATGTCTCCTTTTCTAGATAAACTGATGAAGCTTGCGCTCCTTTTATTTTAGGAATTGTAGACTTAAATGATATTTCTTCCTAGGTATGAGGGAGAGCTCTCTATCGATGCAATCACAGACTGGTTGGCAACAAGCATTCTCAGTTTACCTCGTATTCCTTATTACTCCAAGGAGTCATTGGTAATCTAATATTTTGTTTACCCAAAAAATTCTGGTTGGACTATTGAGGTTTATGTATTCAGTGATGATTGTGTACCTCAATATCTACAGAAAGCAAAATCTGATCTGGGAGAACTAGCAAAATCAGACTGATATCTGTGGTCTTATGATCTTTTTAACTTTTTGGTATTACGCTAGAATCTACATAAAACTTTGGTTCACTTGATAATACTTTTGAGAATTAGCTGCATTTTAGAGACATGTTTATCACACTAACATCTGCAATTCAAGAGAACTCTTATTTATGAGTGTAGAAATTTTATTAGTTCTTGCTAGAGGTATTTATATACAGGCTGATATATGCAGATACAGAACAACTTAAACTATTAAATTATATGCCAGACATGGGTCAAAACCAACCCTAGTTACATGAATATATATATATATATGTACTTACACACACACACACATATTTAATTCCGCAGTAAGCTTTGTTTTTGCCACAAGTTCATTTTATGTTCCAGATAGTCTACCTAATGAATATAATCTACACCAATAAGGTACAAATCCTCTAACAATACCCGAATTGGTTTGCTGAACTAGTTTAATCCTGCAATTCAAGTTTACGTCGAAAAATATTATGTATTCTGTACCCGCTCTTGCAAGATGGCACCTCTACCTTTTTTAATTTCACATACACTTATTGTGAACTTTCCCTTCTTTCAGGTTCAGAATTTTCTGGCTAAAAGCAAACCGCACCAGGTATATTCTTTGCTCAGCATTCACTAATGTACGTTACTTTCATAAAGTTCTCATCGATTCTTTTGCTTTATCTTGTGTTAAGATGCATCATTTTGAATGTGATGAAAGCATGGGGTTGATGGTTGCTTGCACTTAGAAACTCCTTTTGCCGCTTAATTATGGAAGTAGCTTGCTGGTTTCAAAATAATGTACAATTCTATCATGATTGATAGTTGGAGAGCAAGTGAGCTGGCACTAAAATACAATTAATTTGTGTAAATTGTAGAATTATATACATAAAATATGCTGAAATAAGTTGTATAAAAATAAAATGATAAACTGAAGTTGGAAGTAGAGAATCAAAAAAGAGATATAAATAGTAATGCAAAGGATAAGAAATTAAAATTCGAACGATAATCCTTGTAATTGAATGTTGATCATTTTGTAATTGTTCTCCTCCAAGATTTGTACTCATAATATATAGTACCTAATATTGTAAAATATGAAGGTGCTATCCTAATTTCCATATGCAAATGATCAGAAAATACATCAATTTAAAATTACAAGGAAACTAAATCACCTCTTCGCAGTCAGAATCAACTCCCTGATTAAGACTACAAAATATATCACAGATTACTGCCAATACTAACACATACGAATCAGACATTGATGTTTTATGTTCCCTGGTTCATTCATGTCAAATCTTGAATCCTTTACTTTTGTTTGATTTTCACATATATATACAGACATCTTCAACCTGATCATTACACGTACGAATCACATATAGTGTCACATTATATATTCCTAATTAAGGTATTCCACTAATGAAACATGACTTGATATTTAAATAAATTATTGTTGCGAAACACGTAAAAACAAATCAAGCATACAATTCATCACCTTCATATTATTCATATATCATCTATCTCCAAATTCATACCATAAAATACTCAATTTAATTTCCTAAAACTGTCATTTGTATCACAAACATACTTTAATCAATAAATCAATGTGAATAGTTTATCTTCCATGTGTGCCCTCAGTTTTCTTGCCTATGTCTATACTGAACTTTCTGCCGTTTTTGATAAGTTGATTTTTACATTTTGTTCAGTTATGATTATCTTAAAAAAAGAGGAAAAAGAAAATTCTTTCATCGGCTTCCTTACAAATAATAGTGATTTATTCAGGTTGTGCTTGCTTGTGTTTTGGGATTTTTTAATATTTTGGGAGTTTTTTTTAAATTTGATTTATTTTTTTTTTCGAAGTTTTTGAAGTGGAAAGAGTGGTTGTGGACTAGTTTGTATAGAGTTCAGGTGTTGAAATTGGTTTATTTGGATGGTGTTGGTAGATCCTTAATATATAAATAAATGATGATACGTATCCCTACAAGCTTAATCTTTTAGGGGAGACGGCTATTTAATATCCAATAGCTCTCGTGTTCGACAGAGTAAGTTTTTGTCGTATCATTAATTTATTGGGCATGAAATTTTTCTCAACCTTGTCTTGTAGGTCAAGGTAATTATGATTTCACAAACTGGAGAACGTGCTACTCCATTCATTCGTCAGGCTGCTAAAGACTATTCACCATATGCTACGTTTGCCTTTGCTTTATGGAGAGAAGATGAATCATCTTTTTGGTGGAATGTGTATGTAGTTTTTTCTCTTTATCATTCTCTCTCTCTCTCTCTCTCTGATTTGGGAGTGTTATCTCTGTGTTTGAATTCTTATGTGCCCTTGATCTTAGTAAATCAATCAAGCATGATCTTTTTATTCCACCAAGCATTATAAGTGGATAAACTTGCATGTTTCAACAAGCATTGGAGAAAGCAACTGTTTATGCTTCCTTCTCCATGTTTTTTCACTTGGGGTGTGTTTGTTTGAGGGATTGGATTTTTTTTCTACTATTCATCCAATTTTTTTCCCCCAAAAACATCAAATCAAACACCTATTTTTCATTTTTTATATTATACTAAAAATCAATTTTACATTCAAAACATCACATCAACACCTATTTATATCAACATCATACAATTATTCAAATTCAAAATTTTTACTATTCAAATCTCAACTCAAAATCCAAACCTCCAAACAAACACACCCTTGGTGGAAATTCAATACTTAGAACTTCCTTGTGTATTGATGGTACATAAGATGGACTGTTGTAACGATATTTTTACACCATGTTATATATTTTAACATGGTAAAATTGCTGATTCTTTTTTTTTGTCATTTACTCATTTATACAACATTCTTAATTCAACAGGTTTGGTGTGGAGTCAGCTCCTGCTATAGTTTTTTTAAAAGATCCAGGAGTTGATCCTGTTGTTTACCAAGGCATGTACTCTATCTATTTCCTTACCAGTCAATTTTAATAATGTCTTAACCGAACGAATATCATCTAATAATTTTTTTTTGCAGGATTGGTCAACAGTTCACAGTTTACAGATCTAATGGAGAAGAATAAACATCACGGTACTGTCCTGGAACTTGTGCTCCAATGTCTGATAAGTCTTAGACTCTTTGGTTATGCCATTCACTTTTTGATTGTATGAGATAGATTTTCGTAACATTGTATTGCTTTAATGATATGTTACTTGAAAGCTTAAATTTGTTGGGAACGCGTATTATTCTAATATTTAATCAAGTTAATGTAATTAATATTATTATATAACCTATCCTAGCTTATAAAGACCGTACTGTTAGAGTAATTGAATTGCCATTTCACCTAAAAACTTGAACTATTAGCATGATCTCACTATATATATATATATATATTTTTAATTTTGTTAAGACATGAGATATTATTACATCATTTTTATAAATTTTATAGATACATTACAAAGTTTCTCCTTCCTGATTCTCTGAGGTTTCTCTTACTCATGCTGTAATCATTTACAATTGACTTTTCAATGCATCCTCTTTGGTGACACTTAATACTCCCTCCGTCTGGGAAATTTAGTCCTATTTCTCTGTAAAAATACCAAGAAATGGGGCTAAATTTTCCGGACGAGGGGAGTATGTTTTAAGGACCAGAGTTTATTAAAAATTTTGACAAGCTTTGTTCGGCAGAACTTCCATACACACACAAACACACACACTGGACTGTATCATTCTTTTTCTCATAAATCTGCTTTATGTAATTTTGGGTTTGTTTAATGTCTCTTTTAAGCAAACTGAAGGACAATCAGATTGGATTCAAACTGCACTTGCTTTAAGATACATCAGATTTTATCAGTGGTTTACAAGATGATCAATCACCAGTGTCTTTGCATAAATCATTTCCAGAACATATGAAGCCACTTATTTTTTATTATATGATATCTGGATCTCATTATTTGTGCTCCCTGCTTTCAGTGCTTCCCCAGTTGAGAAACGTGACTGCAAAGGAACTCGGCTGTGATGTCCATGGCCATTCTCGCGCCGGAGAGGACGTCAAGGTTTGGTACTGTGCCATTGTTGCTGGAAGGCCAAGCCAAGAACTCAACAAAATGCGTGGAGTGAGCTCTTTACCTATCTCTCTATTTTCTTTTGAATCATTGAATTTCATTCCATGGTATTAGAAATTTCTAAATGGTTTCCGTAGTAGCATATATCAGTTCTCTTACACAGAATACGCTCTCCGAGTTTTACAACATAATTATAAATTCATGGCTCTATTAGAAATACTTGGAATAGATATGGATAAGTTGGCAGAAGCCACCGTCTGCATTTCCAATACAGTCGGCTCAAGTCATTATCCAGGAAAATTTTCTTTCAGATATCAAATAAGTGGGATTTTGATATCAGACTTATCTCATGTCTTATACTCCCTCCATACAGAAACTTTTACTTGTTTTGCTTTTGAGTTTTTTAGGTGATATAATTTTGATCATTTCCCGACAATTTTGCCCCTAATTGTTTTTGGAATGATTTTATAAATTGCATTTAGAAGGATAAAAGAGATAAAATTGTGTAAATAATGAAAGTTGCAAAAGTTATGGAACATCCCAAATTAGGCATAATAGCAAAATGTTTGAGATAAAGGAAGTATAAAAGATCTTTGGAAGTAATGCAATTTATGTATGTTTAAAGATCATACGCAGCGTGCAAGATCAGCTGTCGAGCGATGTTGAGTCAGATATAGGCAATCAAGACCTGGTTTCAGCTCCAGCTACCTTGGCATTGAAACAAAAGAGACTGACATTTGCCTGGCTAGATGGGGAAACCCAGAATGTGAGTGTTCATCTTTCTATTATTACACGGTTTTCTTGTAGTGATTTTGTTCTAAATCAAATTACCATTGCATGTGTTGGTCCTGCTTTATACTGGCATCTTTGTTTTAAATCTGTACTATTGACTGCACGGCATTGAATATTTTTGTTAGTTGTACTCTCAGCTTTTAGAATTCTTTAAGAATAAAATAATTATTCATCTGAAATATGATATTAGATTAACTTTATATTCATGTTGATGCATGTCCCGATGGATTGAGATTATTTTCATTCCTGGATCAGGCTTAGGGTATGTTTGTTTGGATTTTGGGGTGTTTTGGATTTGAGGTACTTTGAATAGAAACTACTAGGGATTTTTTTCATATAATTTTTTTTTTCCTTTTTCTATTTTAAATTTTTCAGAAAACATCACATACAACAATTATTTCACCTAGAGACCCGGGCCCCCCTGCCCAAATGTAAATTTTTGAATGGAAATGAGGTTTGGATGAGATGTTTTTACGGGTTATTTTATTTTTTATTTTTATTGTAGATTGCATAGTGTAAATATACAAAATAAACGGCACCCTTAGGTTTTTATATTCTATTGTTCTTGGCCCTAGCTATAATGTCTTAACCTGAATTTCATCCATTCTTGGAAATTTCATTCTTATTTTCATTGATTCCGATAAGTTTACTTGTTTTATTGACTTGAGAATGCATTCCACTGTGGAAACCATCAGAGAGTGAGCTAGACCTTTTGTTCATTTCGTACCTATATGCTAATTTTATCCCGTGCTTATTACATTAAACACCATCCCTGGTTTTGTTCTATGGTACAATACATGTTTTAGGTAGCAATGGCTATCGTTGTTTTGGTAATTCTTTTACCATCTTGCAAAAAACATAGAAACTAAGACCACCTCTTTCTTGCAGAGATTTTGTTTCTTCCATATTCATTCGGAAGACAGCTTCGAGACGTGCGGTCCTAGGAGGCTGATGACAGATGTGGCTCGGTTGATCATAATCCGTTACGAGAGGAATGAGACAAATAATGAAATAGTGCAGTCCAGGAAACAGACAAACAACCTCTTCCTTGATTTAATGCATACCGAAGCTGATCCTGTATTCACGCTCGTCGCCAAGTACAATGGCTCAACCGAAGTTCCGGAGGTTAGAATCTTTGAAGCTTCCATAAATTGTTCACTTGAAAGGTATAAAAAATATAATGAATCACACACAAAGTTAATTAAATATATAAAACATCCGAGCTTGTGTTGAATTGTTGAACTATGGTATAAATATGTCGAACCGTATTTTATGTTTGGTGCTGAAAATGCGCCATGTTTGGCATACTTTCCTTCAAGTCGGCTTTAGATACTGACCGTGTCATTACTAATGATCGATGATTTTGATTACCAGATCATCAAATGGATCTCCCAAACAATCAAAGATGGCGACGCCAGAGAGATCCCTCCATTCGTAAGTTACACTTTTACCGATCTTATTTCATCCACGCGTTTCAAAAACACACCATCTTCTGCAGAAAACAAAATCACCTGAGCTGGTGCCTGAGGAGGGAGATAAAATGTGGTCACGAGGTTCCCAAAAGGTCGTCTCATCTGGAAAAAACATCAAACATCGGGCTGCTGGCTTCGTCTCCTCCTTTTCCGATTTCCTCGGTGACCCCAGAATCGGACCCTCTCTGCTCTTGGCCGCTTTAATGTCGTTTGGCCTAATTTGGCTGAAGAGAAGCCAACCAGCGCCATCCAACAACCAGGCCGAATCCGAGGTATATAATACACACACATATATATATATATAACTTATACACAATGATCATGGGTAGAGCTGTTAAACAAACCGGGTAGTTCGCGAGCTAAACTTGACCCGGATTGTTAGCAGCTTCACTCAACTCATTTATAGAAATAGACGAGCCAAGCTCATGCTCGAAAATTATTATTTCTATAAAGGTGTTGAGTTCAAGGTCGGGTCGCTGGCAGCTTGATTGAGCTCCTTAGTAATGATATGTATATGTATCATTTTATATATTAATATGTAGTAGTATGTAATTTCATATATTAAAATTTTTCCTTATTAATGAAATTTGAATGCTATATTATAATAAATTGTGAATAAAATTAAATATATTTAACTTATACTCTCTTCATCATCCAAATATATTTTCACCTTCTTTTTTTGTTGTCATTCAAATTTATTTTCGTTTCATTTTTTAGTTGTCATTCAAATTTATTTAACTTATACTCTCTTCATCATCCAAATATTATTTTTTCTACTTTTTCTTTACCAAAAAAAGTAAAATTTTTTATTTTTACCTATTTTTCTTAAGATTCGTCTCCGGTCAAATAAACATACAATTGGATGACGGAGAGAGTAGTTTTTTTTAAATATATATATATATATATAATATGTAGAAATTTTGAGTTGAACCCGACCTTGAGTTTGAGTCTTGCTAGCTGAGCTTAAGCTTGAAGTCGAGCCTAACTACTCGAATTCTAAACGAGTCGAGTTAAGCATGTACCATATTCGAGTTGAGCACAAACATCAGATACTTTAGCTGGCTTGACTTGTTTAACAAGTCTAGTCATTACCAACTATAAACAAAAACTTCCCTACAACCCCCAAAATATGAAAATGCTCACATTCAAGTCATTCTTACATTGAAGTAATGTTCTATGTTTTCCTCGTCCAACGGGTATTAACCAATCCTTGAGCTAAATGCAGAGTGCGGACAGGGACAGGCCAAGCCGGAGGAGACGAGCAAGCGCGGGGTCAAACCAGCTCGTCCCACCTTCCATCACCGACGAGGAGCCAACGAATGCGACCCAAATGTCGTTCCAAGACTCTGATTCAGAGTAGGTATTGCGACTCGACAAACACTCAATACATGATGGGCTTTTCGACACCACCAGACAAATAAAACACAGGTTCTGCTTATATTACAATTGGCTAATTAATTGCTCATGAGACCCGTTCGAGAGACTGACTTATAACTTAACTTAGATTTTGATAGTTAACATAACACGGTTTTAACATCCTTAAGACTTCTTGGCATTTGAATATAAACGGTAACAACGGCTTGTTGAGTAAATATTTGCCGGGGAGTATGTGTGTTTGGTTGGAAGATTTTATCTTAAATTTTTTTATTCACTAAATTTAAATCAAATGTTTAATTTTTATTTTTTTATATTATATTAAAAAAAAAATTATATTCAAATATCACGTAATATCTATTTATATCATTATATCACTGTACCACTATTTGAATCTAAATTGTTTACTGTTCAAAATTCAAATTTCCAATCAAATACATCCTTTATTTGTGTTTTTCGGGCATTTATGTTTAGAATTGTTAAAATTTAGAGGAAAATTAATATTTAAATATATCATTTTTTATTGAAAATATATATGCATCAAATGCTATATTAAGTTAAAAGCATATTTTGAATATAGTTTTCTTTATTAGGAGTATTTTTTATCATATAATATTATATTACATTTTTATTAAAAAAAAACTTATAACAACCTAAAAAATCTCCGTAAAACTCACCCTATTATTTTAAAAAACTTATTTTTTTACAATATTGACAATTTTGTTACCTTTAAAGAAGATTATATTGTATTTAATATTATTTACTATTTTTATTATTTTAAAAATAATACTACAAAACATTAAATTTTTTTAAAAGTATATCTAAATACATTTTATAGTTTTAGTAAAATATATATCATATGTTTTGATAGAATTCTTTGAGTATCAATTATATGATTTCATATTTTTATCGTATATAATTTATCATATTCAAAGTAATGTTTTTTTAAAAAAAAAGAAAAAATTAAAAATGCCCAACATTTTTTTTATTAAATCCCCAACTCGAATGTACTACTATCCACGTTTTTCATCTATAAGGGGGTGAATGTATCATTAACAAAAAATTAGACGATCAAACAATAAATACGTCATATCTTAACCTCAACAGGGGTAAAATGGTAAAAATGTCAATGTCAGTAGTATAAAGCATCCGCAGCAACCCTTCTCTGCATATGGTCGCGTAGGAATCACTTTATCTTCCTTAATCCTTATCGATCTCTTCATAGTCGAATTAACCAGGTGAGTTCATCTGCAATTGATTTTTCCTCCATCTCCGACTCCGATCATGTCGTGCGAAGGAAAAAACATCGATTTTAATTTTCTTTTTACATCCTTCTAGTGAGACTGTAATTATAATTGGCTGATAGGGAGAGTTCTACGTTTTTGAGTTCGTGAAATTGATGAAGATTGATTGTAGAATATGAGTGTTTTCTCTGGGTATTACTCGGTACTGTTTATCGATATTGTCGTACTATTATTGCTTTAATTAGAGCTGTATGTGTGAATTTGGACCTTTGTTTTGATATTATTTTGTGGTTAATGAGTAGAATGGAGGTTTTAGATTCCGGTTTGAGTTCGTGTTCTGTGTTTTTTCAGCATTGGTTGTTTGGTTGATTTTGTACTACAGAGGTTTTGGAGTTAAAATTTTGATAACATTATTAAGTTACTTGGTGAGATGTTTTTGTAATAGGAAATTGATATTTGATGTGATGCTTTTTTTTAAAAAAAAAAAAAAAAAAAATTGAAAAAATTATTATTAATGATAAATAGAGCTATGAATGCCAGTCAGCAGCATATGTTCGGGATTGTTTCATATTTTGAATGTATCATCGTTATTATTTTTGTTTTTGTTAATTTAAAATAGGTTTTAGATTTGAAGTTTTCAATGGAAAGTGGGGTTGGGACTTGGGTGTGATGTTTTTTGAATGGAATGGAAAATCTACTTTGAATATGACCTTTTAAATGGAAAATGAGGTTTTGAATTTGATGCTTTGAATGCATAATAGTTATATATATATATATATAAATATATAATTAAATACATTTATATTTATGTATATATATGTTATATGTGAATGCAAAATAGGTTTTGGACGTTGGATGTGATGTGTTGAATAGAAAATTTCTCGTATGTATTTTTGGAACTCGAAATAGATTTGGAAGAAAAATAGATGTTGGGGAAGGTTATTTTCCTGTAGATTCATAGATTGCATAATGTGGAAACAAAATTACAAAAACAAAATGATTGTGTGTTCTTTTCCAAGTGAATCTCGTTTGTTAATGAATGTTGTGTTTGCTTGACGTGAGTAGTAATGAATTATATTCGGTTTGATAACATATTAACATTGGTTAGTTGTATGTGTACTTGTGACACACATTGTCGAGGGAAATATCAAAAGAGTAGTTTGGCAGCCCTTTCATTTACTCTGTAATAATTCTGGTCTTCTCGTTATTAAGAATGTACCATCGACAGGAATGGGGAAGGATTCAAAGGCGAAGGAAGGTGGAAAAGGTAAGGGAAAACAATCAGCCGGGGCAAGTGATGATTCGGCATCCAAGGGTAAAGGAAAAGGAGGGAAGGGAGATGGTCTCGGGACTTGCACTTATGTTAAAGGTTCTTCTTCTGTTATACCCATACTCACAACTCATGTGCATCGTATTTATTTGCTTCATGGGGATTACGTTTATTAGACATCAAGGGTGTGTTTGTTTGGGGTTTGGGTTTCGAATAAATTTTTTTTTTTTTAAATTTTAATAGATATTTGATATGATATAGATAGGAGTTGATACGATGTGCTAAATAAAATATTGGTTCTTAGTGATGTGTAAAAAAATTAAAAAAATAAAAAAGTTGGTGTTTGGTTTGATGTTTTGGGAGAAAAACAGAGAAAAATCTACAACTAAACACACCCTAAGTATTAATTGTTCTAATTTTCCGTTGACCCTTGTTAGCGAGGCATATCTTGTGTGAGAAGCAAGGTAAGATCAATGAAGCCTATAAGAAGCTACAAGACGGATGGCTTAGTAATGGAGACAAGGTTCCACCGGCCGAGTTTGCTAAGGTATTGAGTTTTGATTTATGTCTTGCTTTTGCCAAGGTACTTTAAGTAGACTCCGTGCGAAAATGATTGTGTATTTTAGTTGTCGTTGCCCTAATGATCTTGTATTTACATTAGCACTTATGCATGCACTTAGGGGGATCCTCTACGTGAGCATTATGCGGTTATACAAACGACTAATGAGATACACTCCACTTAAAAGGACCAAAATAATTAAGGTGCCACTTAATAGAAATTCTCATTAGCGGCTATGATTTAAGGTGGTATTCCATTTTATGTAGTTTCTTGGGCGTTTTAGAGTCAGGGAACTGTACATTGTTTTGACTGTGCACTTTAAGCTAGGAATTTGTTTGTTTTCATAATGTTAGTTTTGCATTATTCACTCTACAATAATATATATATTTCTTTTAAAAAGCATCACATCATGTTCTTAATTTTCATTTAAAATATAATACTCTTTTGTCATCCAAGCATGTGTTTTAATAAAAGTAAATAATAATTGTTACTTTTTGTTTTTGTAATAAAAAAGTACAAAAAAATAAAGGTACTTTTTGTTAATAAATAATATGAAAACACTTATGAAAAAAAAAAAAAAAAAAAAAGCATAAATTTGAATGATGGAGAAAGTATCTAAATACTACTATATCCGTTCTCAAATAATAGATATATTTACTATTTGTACGTTGATTAAATAAAAATGGTATTTTATATTTAGTGGATAATGTGTAAATGTGTAAAGAGTAAAATATTCTTGGGTTGTACGAACTCGCATCTAATAAGGATATTTTTGTACTTTTATACGAATTCATCTATTTGTTAGCAGACGGAGGCAATGTATTCTTTTCAAAGCATCTTATTAAATACATATTTTATTATTTAAAACATAACATGTAGCATCTATTAAAACATTCGAGAACGCCAAAACACACCTCGGGAAGTAGATGTGGTCGATGAATTTCACCGGCACGACACAAATTGCAAGAATCTAGCTTTTATCCTTATTTGTGCATGTTTCTTCTTCAGATAGCTGCAGAATATTCTGAATGCCCGTCCGGGAAGAAAGGTGGGGATCTCGGATGGTTTCCACGCGGGAAGATGGCAGGCCCGTTTCAGGAGGTTGCATTCAACACTCCTGTCGGGGTGACGAGCGCACCATTTAAATCCACGTGGGTTCCGAATTATCATTTTTATCAATTTAATTTTGAAGTTTTTTTCTTTTCATCATACTCAGAATAGAGATAAGCCTGATTTTTTTGTGGTGCTTTTGACGATAAATTCAGGCACGGATATCACATTATCCTGAGTGAAGGAAGGAAGAATTGAGAAACTCGAATAATGGCCGTGTAGCCGAGTTATATGTTGGGTGTAAAACGCTATGGTTTATGTTTCTCGACCCTCACATACCGTGTGAATTGTGATTATCCAGGTAAAAGCTCAAACTGTTTTTTTACTGTCTGGTGTGGATGGACGGACGGACGGACGAGTTCATGTTTCGGCTGTTTATTGTGCTTCCGATGAGGTAAGTTTTCGTATATTCTAAATGGCGCGGTGTGTTGTAGGAATATCAGCGGTTTTTGGCGTCAGGTTTTGCTGGTAAAATCGCACAATTTCAATTCAGGACTCAAAATCCAGTTCTAAGCACAGCCCGGTTTGACAAAAGAACTCCTTTATTATAATAAAAGGTTTTGGAAAAGCTAAGGGTTTTGTTTAGATAAGGGTTTTTTTTTTTTTTTTTAGGTTTTAGAAATTTGAAAGTTTGAAAAAAATAAAAAAGTTAGTATTTAATTTGATATTTTACGAAAGAAAAAGTATTTGATGTGATATTTTTTGAAAAATAAATAGTGTCAAATCAATAAAAATGTGTTTGTAAACAGAGTTTAAATATTTGCCTAATTAATTACCAAATTAGAATCGAAGTTTGTATCTACACTATCTTCTTTTTCTTCAGCACAATTTCGCCATGCAATTCGTCTCATTTTTCCATAGTAGGTGGTCTGTTAGGGTGTGTTTTTGTTTGTCCAAATTTTTTAAATTATATATTATTTGGAATTTATATTTTTTTAAAAATATTTCATTAAATATTATTTTAATATTAAATTTGAACCAAAATTTTTCAAATTAAATCAAAAGAAACACACCATAGTTTCTAAGTTCCTTTTAAGTTTCCCTTGCTCGCATCTCTAAGGAGGGGCTGGAATGGGCTCCAAGTTTTATTTATTTTTTTTAGTGTAAAAAATTATATATATTTTTAATATAATTATGTTTATTTTTCTTTTCAAAATATTAATTTTTTTTTTTTTTTTCGTTTGTTACTACTGTGGCAATGAGAATAAAAGAAATACAGTGTTAAATTGATATAAATTTCGGCATTCGAAAGCTGGTTTGGCTCATACGTACCTCCATTGTATATGACAGATTCCTCTTCTCTCCCATATAAACTAAACTTTGTATAAGTTCATTGTTCATCTTCACCAAATCGATTTTGCCTCTCTTTGGTTGGGAAATCTTCACGGACCGAACATGCTATATTTTATACATTTTTACTCAAATACAAAGAGGTATTATATAATTTATCCAAATATTAATTGTAGATATAAAAATTTGTTTAAAATAATATACAAAATAAAATATTTGAAGAATATTTTTTAAAAATATTTAATATTAAGTAAAATAATTTAAAAATTAGGTAATATGATGCAGAGATAAATATATATTTTATTTTTTTATTTGGATGATGTGAGAGAATAAAATATAGACTAGAGATTAAGTATAATTAATTATTTTCTATTATTGCAATATGCTTGGGACAAACTAAAAAATAAATATTGCAGGGCGTTTGAAAATAGCAAAATGAATTGAAATAATAGTAACAATTGTATTTTTTTGCATTAAAACTATATAAATAGGTTCCATAATTTGGAAATGGCCTAATAGTTCAATTTTGGTTTTAGATTCAGTTCAATTGAATTTGGAATCGATCTAATTTCCCTGGTTAATTCATTTTTATTTTTGTTTACGAAATTTGTTTCCGGCAATCCCATCTACCCCAGATATAAATTCACAAAAACAACAAAACACAATAATCATAATAAAAAATAAAAATAAATAAATAAAAAAGTACGTATAACAGCATGCATAGGATAGCAAAATTAAATATTGCTAAATAAAATAAAATAAATGCAAGAGCCATAGATAGACGAACATACCTGGAGTCCAAAACGCCGATGATCAAATCAATCAATAATAAGATCGAAAGAAAGCAAGAAGACCCTCCATATACCATAAAATAATAACAAAACCTCTTCTCCTTCATTCTTGATGAATATCCACCAGCTTCAACCCCCAGCTCACATCCTCGCAGTGCCTAACATACGGCACAAGCCCCCGCATATCCGCCCCCCGTCCCGTTCTGCAGTCGTAGTACGGCGGAGCATGGAAGCACGGCTCCATCGACTCCGCCCTACTACAAACCACCTCAGGAACCGTTCCGTTCTCCGCCTTCGTCAGTATCCACGGCCTCACCCCGCCCACCCCCTGCGCCACGTACCCGAACGTCGACCAAGAACTCGTCACCAATTTATCCATCATCCCAAGTAGATACATCTCCGCCCACGCCTTTCTGTCGTGCCAGTGCTTCCCTGTTTGTTGGAACCCCTCGTGGCTCGGTTGGTACACCCCGACGACCTCCCCGCTCTCCGTCGCATGCTCCCAATACATATTTCTCACCTCCTCGTAGTACGCCGCAATCAACGACGTCACCAGCACAGCTACCGTCTTTCCCTTCCCGGGAACATCGACGCCGTCCCGCTCGCTGATTTTCGGTAATATATTCTCCTTCGCAACACACGACAGTATCTGATCCAATACGTGTTTTAACGGGCCTTGTCGCGGATCGAAGACCCGCACCTGGATGCCGACTTTTACGTCGGCCTTAGATAAATAAGCTCGATAGTATCGAGTAATAAGTCCCCAAACGGAATTCGTCGGGTGGAGTAAATACCGGCCTAAGAGATGGAAGATTGATTCTTTATTGGGGAAAAGACCATGTAGCTCGTGCTCGAAACCCGGGGTCAAGAAAAGGAACGGCGCAAAATAGTTATCGCTTTTCACGATCAACCACGGGATCTTCACCAGATGATCTTGATTGCAGAAGAAGAGTTTATCCCGATCGCCATAATCGTGGGCTAAATGGACGTAAACATACTGTTCCATCGCCAAACGGGTCTTGTCACTGCCCAGCATATTCCCGTAACTTACATTCGAGTTCTTGTCGAAACGACCGAACTGGCTTGTCAACGGGAAATCCTCCGGAAGTAGCCAGGAAGTATCGGGGAATGGCTCGCAGAAAAGATCGGAAATTCCGGCGCGGCGATCGACGAGGAGGACTCGATCGGTGAGAAGTGCGTAGAGGAATGTCGAAGTTAGAGTTAATATCCGGTTACCTAAACCGCCCATGGATATCCAGACGACGTAGTTGCACTCAGGGGTGCTCGGGTGTCGGCCGAGCTTTAGATTTTCCAGTGTCTTGTTGTATGAATATGTGTACGGTCCGCATTTCTTATGTAGAGCCTCGTAGCTTCGTAGCCGTGATATGAGGCGTGGAGAAGCCTTTTTCGACAAGCCTCGGTTATACAAGGCCGATTCGAACCGACTACGGCAAGATTTTTTATCGAATCCCGTCGCGAGGAGGTCACCTAATGGGTTTTCCTTGATTTTCCGAGCAAGATCCTCGTCGGGTAGTTTGTCTGCCACAAGACACAATGAAATTTAGAAGGTAAATTAATCGACAAGAGAAGTTGCTCTGCTAATGTGTTCGGAAATAAATTCACAGTTGTAAAGATATGTGTCCTAACTTTTACTTAAATTACAAACATACCATTACACGTATAATTACTTTATATACGACAAAAATGTAAAAAGTTCTTTCACAATTTCACTAACCAATAAAATACTATTATTTCTTAATTTAGTACAAAACTCCAAAGGATACTTTTAGTCGGGACGGAGGGAGTATTAAAGTAAAAGTGTCGAGACTACAATTGAAAATTGTTTCTTTATATATGTAACATTACGTTTATTACTACAAAACTTAGACAAAAGTGCAACAAACTAATCGATTCTTGCTAAATGGAGATACGACGAACTTATGACATTGTCACAATATTACAAAGCGACGTGCAATTAAACAAATGACCAGTAAACCTCTCTAATTACGTTTTTAATGCATAAAGTAAGAACAAAAAGTAAAATGCGAAGAATAATAAAACATGTGATATAGCTACAACAATATTTATCATTGCACACACAAAGTTACTGTAACATATTCACATATCAGAACTCGGAACATAAACTATTGTGTTGATTATGACATGACTATTAGATTACTTTATCGATGTTTAGATTAGAATCTGTTAACAAACTACCTATAAGAATGGCTGATCTAACTACTTTTGTTGAATCTAAACAAGTACTAGTCAAGAATAAACAATTGTAAAGGTCAAGGCCCTGTTTTTTAAGTGTAAAACCTCACAAAGTTCATAAATCAAGACAATCGATCTTCGACTCATCCAAGTATATAAAACAAAGTTTCTATTATTTAAAAGCACAGCCATGTCAGGACCCCATCACTACAAAAGAGGGCAAATATGGAAATTAAAAAACAATAGTGAAAAGATTACCAAGAAAGCAGGTCCTCAACATTTTATAATACGACATAGTTTATCGACGATATAAAAATAATCACAGATTTCTTAGGTATTCTCATCCTCTTCTGATTGACAATTCTAACATTTTATATCTGATTGACAATTCCTTGCAAACTTACCTTAAGTATTTTTCAAAATATATTAGGGACTAAAAAGACCCGAAATATATCGACTATACAGTGAAATTTTGCTACATTATTGATTCACAATATCCACGATTTTATCGGAAGCTATGCATTCTTTTAACAACATCTAGACAGAAACTTCCTATTATCAGATAAAGATTTGTGTTCTTCCCTAACTCTAGTGGCGTCGATATTCATTTCTTTGGCAAATTCTAGTGGCAACACAAACTGAATTTCACTAACAGTGAGGCAAAAACTTCTTATACATCACCAGATTTTCAATAGCTCCAGACACCATATATAAGCTCTAAGGCTTGAGATTCACCATGTTTGATCATTTTAGGAGAGAAAAGTCATATATCAAAGAATTAAGATAAAGAGGAATATAATTCACCATGTTCAATCATGCCAAAGAAATGAAAGATCAACATTTTTATACGACTCGGTCCTCCCAATTTAAGGTTTAGTTTCAGAAGTTTCAACCATGTTCCCCAAGGTAAATAATCACAGAAAAATTCACTTTGTAATTATTGCAACAAAATTCCATAAAGTTCATTATCCAGTGGTCCTTTTCATTTCGTATCTAGAATCGGTAACGTTGAGCACTTTACGATCGATTGGACCACAAATCCGTAACATAATGACAGCAATTCCGTCCCCAACCACCCTCTTCAGTCCATTTTCCAATTAATTCTTCAAATTTTGGGCACACAAATACAGATCTCTCAACCTACTGAGCATTACTGCACAAGCAGTGTTCAATCAATCTACCGCAGTGAAAATAAATAAATAAATAACCACAAGCAACAACAAATTTCCTTCATCGCAACTCGAATAACGAAACAGTTACCTTCGTCGGAATGTCCGTCGGCTCCAATGAACAAACAAGCAAAATTCAAATGAAGACGCAGTTACCTTTCTGCAGGTCGAAATCGAGATTCCTTGCCTCAGAAACCTTCCAAAAAGCATCCGCGGGAGGGTCCCTCACCACCACGGACAGGGAGAACACCAGAGAAACAGCCATCACCGAAATCGCGAACACTCCCATCAGATTCAACAGATTCGCGCCGCATTTCAACTCCGGAATCTTCGAACGGACGGCGGCGTCGTCTTCCCGCTCGGTAATCGGCGACGCACTCGAAGCTTCTGCTGCTGCCGCCTTGCCAAACCTCTTCAATCTCAGCACCATATCTCGCAGCAAAAGCAAAACATTCGACGAAATCTGAGGGAAGTAGGGATGCATTTACCAAAGCATTGGTGCAGCGCCGCCGTGCGACCGTCGGCGGCGAGTGCTCCGGAGGATCTGAGGCAGAAGAATCGAGAGTTTGGAGAGAATTAAGGTGGTGGTGGTTTGCGTGTTTTTCTTTGGGGTTTCTATTTCAGTTAAATATAATATATATATATATATGTATATGTTGTGTTTACACATACAATAATATCGGTACGATTTTACAGTGATTATGTCGGTGAAATTTGGAATGTATTTTAATTATAAAATTATCTGTACAATAAATATATGTTTGTGACAAATAAATAAATAAAAATTTTTAAAAAATAACAAAGTTTTAAAATCATAAAAAATTAATAATTGATATAAAATTTTAACAAATCTTATAAAGGAAAATATATTTTATATAATATTTTTGAAATATAAATAGTTACAAATTTTAAAATTATTAATTATGTAAAAAAAAAAAAGCCAAATATACAAAATTTTAAGAATTATATAATTAATAAATAATTAAAAAATATATTACTAAAATTATAATACAAATAATTATAAATTATTATTAATATTTTTGATAAAAAAATAAATTAAAAATTATATAAAAAATAGTATATAAAACAGAATATATACAACGAAACCAACATAAACATAATACAAATGACATATTGGATAGTATTTCCTCTGTTTCGGTTCAAATGAGTTTTTTTTTTTTTTTTTTTTAAGTTTTGTAATAAATTAAGAAAATATTTTATTAATTAGTTGAAATGCGTAAAAAATTTTAATATTTTTTTACGTAAAAAATAATTGCATTTATAATAATATATTTGTAATATAAGTAGATGTTACGAGTATTTTGATATTAATGTATGATTAAAAAAAATAGATACTTTATCTTGAAATGAGACCGAGAGAATATTATTTTTTTTAATTTACATTGCGCGTATATAATATATATATATAAAGGGTATGTTTGTTTAGTGATTTAATTTCCAAAAAAAAATTATGTTAAGTATAGAAATGGTCTGTTTATATAAAAATAATATTTTATATTAAATATTGATTGTTTATATAAGATAATATATATATATTGAGAATTATATCGAAAAAAAAAAAATTAGATAAACAATGTGGTTCTTTATGCCTCGGACCCCAAATTTTTTCTATTATTTAGATGGTGTTTTTTCGAAAAAAAAATTACGAAACTTCACAACATATATTATTTTAATATCAAATTCAAATAAAAAATTTTCAAACTCCATAAAAAAGAAACACACTAGTTTTCAAATTTTAATTTCCCTTTGGTTAGAGTAAAATAAACTTTTGAATATAATTGGAGTCAAATACAAATGTTATTTTTTCAACTAAAATATAAAAGTATTTTATTAATACATAGAAATTTTATTTACTGAATTAGAAATTAATATTTTGAATGTATAAAATAAAATAAATACATCGATAACACATAAAAGTGCATAATACGACATGAAAAATGTATAGAAGATGACAATATTTTTCATCAAGTACACAAAATTTACATCTTCTACATAAATTCAACCATTAATTTTTCACTAAATTGTAAAAACACCATTTAAAAAAAATAAAAATAAAAATTCAAATTCCGTCCCACCTCCGGCAGCAATGTGATCGCCGGCAGCCGGAACATCATCGCCGGGAATTCCCGCTACTTTCAAAATGTTAGAAATTTTGAAAAAATAATGAAATTGTCTTATTGATCATCAAAAGTCTATATATAAGCAATACAAAACAGACTCAGATATAAGTAAAATAATCTATATATAAGACTAAAACTAAATATAAATATGCTAAACTAAAACTGAATATTTAAAATATTTCTAACATATTTCGACACGAAAGAATCAAAATCGGACAAGCCGTTTGAATTTAGCGTACCCTACAATGAATGCGAACACGATTAAACACATAACGCCGGCCAATAGAACGACCCACTTGAAAACGTATCCGTGGCCGTCGTTCCATGGGTACGGAATGCTCATACCGAAAATAGCCGTTACTAAAGAATATAAGTCGAGGCACATAGTTCCGGTGCTGAGAAATAGCTCGACCTGAATTAGCCTATTTCGACGGTTATCGAGCTGGATATTTATATAATCTTCAGTGTTGTCAATGTAATTATGAAGCGTCGTTAATCTATCGAACGTGCCGTCAATTTGCGTAAAGTAGGCCTCGAGTATCATTTCAAGTTCCTCGACATCATTCTCATCCCCGCGACGGCGAGCTAATTTTCTCGATAAATAAAAGTTCAACATGTCATCGTCGTCGCCCAATAGTTGTTCGAGTTCATCTCTAACCTTTTGTACCCGAGCCGTTAGTCTAGTCAACCGAGTCTTCAACTTCCGTACACGGTCCAAATTACGGCCGCAAATTTTTGACGTAAACATATGTACAGCCGGATAAACAGTAGACTCCAATTCTAATGCGCGCGCAGAAAGATAGCTACAAATGGCTTCCAGTGCTACCTCGAGTGCTCGGAACTCAAATGGCGAATCATCTTCTGCGCCATTTTCAAAATCACACTTATTTCGCTTTCTTCGAAGATTCTCCAAAATGGGAACAATGTTATCGTCCGATGGATCATGAATCAATAACTCGTCCGATGTGATGATCGCCTTGATATGCTCTAAATTGAGAACGATGGCTCTTTCGCAGCCAAGGATTGTCGAGGGATAGGACAAGAGAGGGTCGAGAATACGAAGATCGCGAGCGTGGATTTGTACACGTTGCATGATGGCGTACTTATCCGCGTCGAAAATACTTTCTTGGCCCGATGAATCGATCGAAATCCAATACCTCAAGCCCGAACCCGATTTCTTCGACTCTCCGACAACATTCGGAGTGTCCATCGACACTATGTAATGATCTTTCTCTGATATCATATTGTATTTTTTTTTTTAAGAGAAATTTAGAAGCTGTATTTTTTTTAGTGATGAAATTGGAGACCTATAAATAGGCGTCACTGTCGAAAAAAATGAAACAACTTTACGCGCGAAATAAATTATTAAGGAGTGCAAATAAATGTAACAAAATGAAAACCGCATTGTAAATATTTACAGGGAAGAGGAAATTTAAAAACTTATAAAATAAAAAATTCAAAATAAAGAGAGCCGACATATGACATGGGCACATTTAAGTGGCCCCCACACTTTTAATTAATTGGCGCGCCACATCCGCACAGCATTTATTAGTCCTTTCTTTCATCTAATATGGGTGTATAGTCGTAGATACGAGAGGTAAAATATAATTAATAACTAATTAAGAAGTGTATAAGTAAAAATAATTATTATTTAATAAAAATAATTATATATTAAAATTAAGATAAGTAAATAATTTAATTAAAATTAAGAAAATTATCAAATTTAAAATTTAAAATGCGATTAAAGTGCATAATTATATTTCCAAAAATAGAAATGACAAGTTATGTAGGACGGACGAAAATAGAAAATAAGGACAAATTATGTGGGACGGAGGGAGCACAAGTTTGTTTGTATACTGATTTGGATTTTGAGTTGGGATTTGAATAATAAATATTTTGAATTTGAATAGTTGTATTATATGATATAAATAGGTATTGAAGTGATGTTTTAAATGTAAAATTAATTTTTAGTATAATATAAAAAATAAAAAATAAATATTTAATTAATATTTTGAAAAATAAATTAAATCTCCCCAACAAACACACCCTACAATTAAATGTATATATCCCGGTGCGTTTCTTGGGGTTGTTAGTCTTGCATTTCTCTACTTTTTTTTTTTTTTTTTTTTTATTGGATAAATTATAGAGTGTGTGAGTTTTATTTTTGTTTTTGTTGTGCGTTTTAGAGAAAATTGGTTGGAGTTTATATTAAAATAATATTTTATTAGAGAAAACAGTAGTATGTATTTTTTTATTCCACTTGAATTTGTATTATTTTTATTTAAAAATAATAATTATATATTAATATCAAAGTTTTTTTAATTTTTATTTAAATTAAAAATATTACATTATACATAATTAAAGGATAAAAATATCAAAAAAATTGTATATTTTTATTAACTAATAAAATATTATTATTTTTATATAAAATTCTAAAAAATAATTTAGAATAGAGAGAGTATTTCTTTTGAAAAATACTAAAATATAAATACAATAGTAAAATTTAAAAAAGAATTGTAAAAAAAACACACTCGGCTTTGTTCGTCCAAGTCGAATTGCAATTCCCAAAAACTGAAAAATATAATATACCTTAAAAAAAAGGGAAAAATAAATAAATACTCATTAAAAAAAATTTAAAAAATATTTAATTTAAAATAATATAATATTTTATATTTTTAACACAATTTTTAATAAGATGTATAAAAAATACATCCAAAGATGTTAAGTGAACATCCCGTTCAAGCATATCCAAACACTCATAACCTTTTTTTTTACATGTGATAAGTCTTTGTTAATTAATGTTTATTGACCCGATTTTTTTAAAAATATTGGATTTATTTATTTAGTATTTTGGTTTGAATTTTTGTATTTATTTGTAGAATTTTGATTTTTAATTTTTAATAGTAAAATTTTGAACTAAAATAATTATGACTTATGATGTAACATGAATATATATTGATGCGATATTTTAAATATAAAATTAAATTTTAATACTATAATATAATAAATAAAAAAATAATATTTGATTTAATATTTAAAAGAAAAATCAAATAATAAAATAAGATGAAAAATTGTACAAGTAAACACAGCCCTGTATACGAGTGTTTGGATATATGCATGAGCGGAATCTCATAAAAATGTTTCTTTTTTATTTCGTTTAAAAAAAAATTGATTTGAGTTTGATATTAAAATAATATTTGATGGAACGTCACGTGAATAAAATTATATATTTAAATAGTATAATACTATTCTCTATCCGCTTTAAAGGTCATTGTATTTTATATTTGTATATATTTTTTTTTATAGATGTTATTCTATTACTATTTTTTTATAATAGTAATGAAAAAATTTTTGTAATTTTTTTTTATATTATATTTGAATATAATAATTAATATTTGATATCAGAGGCGGACGGACCAGGATGGGGATGAGTAAAATTTAAAAGAAATTTTGTTAAAGAAACACACCGAGTTTCTAAGATAAAAATCAATCATTTTTGCCAAAACCTCACGTAAAGACATTCATGGATCGCGCCTAAATTCGCACACAGATCCCTCCCTGCATTTCCTCTACTCCTCGGACAAAGATCGATCGATCGATCGATCCAAAGACTGCATAATTTCGGGTTTGATTCGACGCGCAAGAAGACAATCACCACCATCATCATCATCACCTGGGAGCAGTCAACAATGGCCAACCGTTGCAGATAGATAACCCATCCCCCCGATTCGCGCCACGTGTCCTCCATATATGCCCGCCTCACATCCTCCACCATACCCATATCCTTCCCTTTTCTTGCCAATTCGCCCAATTCTCTGAAGAACAACGAGCCATAATCCAACCAGCGGGACACAGTGCTTCTCGAAATTGTAGATATGGCGTCGGTAGCTGCCTCGCTGGGTTCGTCTACTCTGCTTCAGTCAATCGACGGGGGATTCAGACCGCGAAAGCTTCATCCATCACTTCCTAGTTCGGTTTCTTCCTCGAGGTATGAAATTCTTCGTTCTTGTAATTATGGCCGGAGCCTTATCCAAATCGGGCTGTTCTTATGCTTGTAATTCGAAATTGGGTGTGCTGGTTCGATTGCTCTACAATTTTCGACTTTTCTGGACGGTAATGGTAGTGATCGGTCGGAGAATTGGTGTAATTTAGGTCTTTTGGCGAAAATTAGGGTTAAATTTTAGGTATTCATTGCTGCACTGCTTGTGCCTTCCACCTGTTTGTAATTATGCCTGACTGAAGTTCGAAGAATTTGTGGAGTATTTTCTTCACGCGTCTTTGTCTTTAGAATTCGAATAATTTGCTTAGGGATTTGAAATGATATCATTGCAAATTATATACTTTGGGTATGAAATTTCAGTGAACCATGACTTAGGAGAGATGATATCCATTCTTGTTTGAAGCTTATGAACATGGATATTCAAATTTGGGATTTGCTAAAGGTCTCGAAGGTGGGATGAGACCCTTTCCCGAAACTTTGTGCTGTCATGTGTCATCTCCTCCTATCGAATGTTGCTGAGTTTACATATATACTGACACTTGATATCGAAAATTAGATAGCCATAGGGATTAAGATATATATATATATATATATGTTATTGTTAATATACAAAATTCGGCCTCTAGAGGGAACAAATTCCATTTAATCTCCTACCGAATTGTGCGCTTCCATTTTTTGCGGTTCATATTTTTGTCCACTCCACCACAGCTAGTTGCAAACGGTCAAATTCATCTTTTCAGTAATCCCACAAAACTCAGGAGGGAAGTTTCCAGAAACTGATTCTAATTGCCTGAAAGTTGCCTATAAAAGCCCAATGACTCTGCAAATCAATGGAATCTTCGATCAACAACAAATTTCTCGGAGAATTATTTAGAGATCACTACTTTACGTTTTTGTATTTCTATTTCCTTGTATTTACTACCATAACTTAGAATATCCACTCAAAAATCAAGTTCGAGTTTCGGCCTGAATTTCACTTTTTATTGTTAAAATTTCGCTTTTAAAATTTATAATTATACATGTGGCAACATATGATTTGGTTTTTCATGCGAAAGGATAGACAAAGGCTTTGGACAAAGGTTCTCATGCTGTAGAAAGGGAGTTTTGAAATTTGGAAATGATTTGCTTGGGGATTCTGATTTCTAAGTATGAACGAAAGAAACACTGACTTAGATAGTCATTCAACTTCAGGAGTTTTTTAGTTAGTAATGTATGCGTTCGACAGGTTTGATAAAAGGAACTCTGGAGTTATTAATCACTGCCCTGATTTTGGGTTTGGAAAGTTGTCTTTGCTATTCGGTCCTGTTTCTTTTGGTATGCAATCAATGCCATTTAAAGCCCGTGGTTCTTGACTTGTTTCTTTTATTGCCTTTTGTCTAAGCTTTTGCGCTGGGAAGTGCTTTTAATTTTGTGATTTGCGCTCTTGAAACATTTTAGCTAGCTTGTTGAATGTGACAGGTTTGTCTTATGTTTGAAACAGGAGAAGATCACAAGTTGTAGTGAAGGCATCTGCCCGGGTTGATAAGTTCTCGAAAAGTGACATTATTGTCTCTCCGTCTATTCTTTCAGCAAATTTTGCTAAATTAGGGGAGCAGGTAACATTTCATTATGTTAACTTTGCTTTTGGAATCACTTTTTCAATCTTACCGGCTGAAACTATTTCATCTGTTTGTGGTCTGAAATAAAATATGCATCAGCATTTTTTGATTAATTATTTATACGGTAACTTTTGCAGTGGAGATAATTGGTTTACATGGTTACTTTCCTTCTGTTTTATTTTATGCGACTAGGTGAAAGCTGTGGAGTTAGCTGGTTGTGATTGGATTCATGTTGATGTGATGGATGGTCGCTTTGTTCCAAATATTACAATTGGGCCGCTTGTAGTTGGTGCACTACGCCCTGTTACGGATCTGCCATTGGATGTGCATTTGGTACTGTGATTTTTTTGAAAATTTTTGTTTATGTATAAGTATGCGCAATAACTTGCGTCTTGATTGTTATATTTAACACTGTTAAAGCATGGCAGATGATTGTGGAGCCTGAGCAGCGAATTCCTGACTTCATAAAAGCTGGAGCCGACATAGTTAGTGTTCACTGCGAACAATCTTCAACCATCCATTTACATCGAACGGTGAATCAAGTAAGATTATGAAATGGCAATGCCGTACAGAAACAGATTGTCTGCGTTTTGTTTAACTAGTTTGTATATGTCAGGCTCGATTCTTCATCTGAATTTTAAATCAAGAATCTCAATTACCTTTCTCTGATCATGTCTGAAAACTAGTTAATTGTGTACAGGGCAAGAGTTGTTTCGACTCTCAGCTGCATTGTTGCTTCTCTTGAATCTTTCTGTGTCTATCTCTTTCTCTCTCTTTACACTTATGTCTGTGGGATTTATATGTCATATAAGAGTTTTCTAAATTTCTTTGTAAAGAAGATTGGATATCAAGAGTATTCGAATATTTTTATCCTGCCAACTCATATAACAAGTGTTTCTAATGCCAAAACTATTCTTCAAACGATCTTCTTTCTTGTCTGTAATTTATTTCTTCGAATTCTGTGGTCAGTGGTGGGAATTTAGCTTCTGTATTGGCTTTTATTCACTAAAATGTAATAAGTTTTCACGACTTGTATTTTGCAGAGTGAATCGAAAGGGTATTATTTATATTTTAGTCTAAGCATTTTATCTATATTTGCATGCTCTTTCAATGTCGTCTTTTTCAGGTTAAGAGCCTTGGTGCTAAAGCTGGAGTTGTCCTTAACCCTGCTACTTCACTGTCGGAGATTGAGTATGTTCTTGATGGTAAGATTAACATCTTTCATAATTCAAGCATTGCTTTCATCCATTTTCGGTTGAAAATTTTCATGATGATTAGTGATTTTTTCCTAAACAAGCATGTAACCATGGATGAATTCATTTCGGAGAACCAGTTATATTATCTATTTATTTTCATCTTTAACAGCTAGGTTGCCATTCTAATGCATATATTTACATCAAGAAAATTAGCGAGGAGGGACAATTTAATTTCATTTCTGAGATAATACTAAGCAGTCTATTCTTTCTGAATACGTTTTTGGTGATACATGATCCTGTTATAATTTATTTGTAAATCTGAGAAAATGAGTAATCTGAAATCAGTGATGATTTCAACCTTTTTCTCTTGTTTGATGAGCAGTGGTTGATCTGGTGCTAATTATGTCCGTGAACCCCGGTTTCGGTGGGCAAAGTTTCATCGAGAGTCAAGTAAAGAAAATATCTGAGTTGAGAAGAATGTGTGCCGAGAAGGTAGTGTGTGTACGCCTGCACACACACACATGAAAATATGTATATATATATTTCTGATTTACTCGCTTCCTGGAAAATTCTTAAAAATTTCTCTTTCTTCAATTGGCTTTACAGGGAGTGAACCCATGGATTGAAGTAGATGGTGGAGTCGGTCCTGACAATGCTTATAAGGTCACAACTCGAACCTTCTTTATCTTTTCTTATAACTATGTTTTCTACTTTATTTTCTTCCACTCATTCGCTTATTTCGGTATCCTGTTTATCATGCATGTACCGAAAGGATGGTAATAGTTGAGAATTTTTTTTTTTGTTAGGTAATTGAAGCCGGAGCCAATGCAATAGTTGCTGGTTCTGCTGTTTTCGGCGCACCTGATTATGCAAAAGGCAAGGATAAAAACGATCTATATAGAATTTTTCTATATGCATATTACTAATTAGCGATGAATTGATCAAGTCTTAAGCTTGAGTTTACTTACCTCTGTTTACAGCTATCAAAGGAATCAAAACAAGCAAAAGGCCTGTTGCTGTTGGAGTTTAATTCCTGGGATAAATGTTTGATTCGAAATCTTTGACTTAGAGGTAAAAGCTACGCTACTTTCAATATAATTTTTTAATTGTTCCTTGATTATGTAACGCAATCTTATCAACTATAGCTTGTAATGGAGTTACTATTGTAGAATTATATATGTGTGTATATATTTAGCTGTGGATAGTATTTATCGACACTGTGCTTAGTTTCATATATTACTTCCATATACAAAATATGTTCTTTATTAATAGGCATATGTTGTTCTCAATAGATTTAAAGTCACACAACAAAGTTGCTGTTCTTGTGTTTTAACTATTGATTGTAGCTATGCAATATGTTGAATATATATGCATATACATATATATGAGATGTTGATTAAAGGCATAAAAATTGTTGCATACTATTAGCGTACTCATGTATTTTCTTCAATTATATATATATTTGCTGGAATGTAATACTGAATTCTCAGTTTTATTCATGAGAAATAGGACATATTTATATAAGGATACAAATTGTCTAGATAGGTCCAAAATTCGAAAAATCTCCCAAATAAGGCTAATTCTATAGTTATAATATATTGTTGTTGGGACCTGTTATGGTGCTAATTGGGGCAATTCAACACCATGTTGATAGTATATATTGCGTATATTATTAGTATGTATAGTCTATGGTTATCTGAGCTTAGGGTGTTATGTGTTGAGATCACTGATAGTATGTATTGTGTAAACTATTTTATATACCGTCTTGTAAAGTGTTGTCAATTATATTTGAGGTGTTGTTAGCACTACATTGAATATATTGATTCAACATACTAACACTAGCCATTGTCAGTAGATATTTAATATATTCTTTTCATAATATACCATATAGTATACCATCATTCTGTCTGCAGAAGTTATAGTAGTATTTATTTTTTGCATGTTGATTTTTAAATAGGTAATATCAAAACGTAAATTAATGTAAAAGAGCAAAAATTCTTCTATAATGACATTTGTATAAAAAAATTATACAAATATAAAAATATTTTTAATATTAAGTACAATGACGCAAAATGTAAATATAACTCTTGTAGGCAGACGGTAGTATTTGTTTATGTTCAGTGCATCTAAAATACATTATATGAAATGCTAAATTTAGTTGACACCATGTCCACTCGGCACTCCTATATAATGTTGAACCGTAAAAATTTGTCCTATTAAATGGATTCTTTACATTTCTTGAAATGACTTGTACTAAAATTTTCGCCCTTTTCACGGTGCAGATGGAAGGCGAAGACCAATTCGTGTGATTTTGTTGTGAGTATACGGTTTACTGAATCGATTAAATTTCTCAGAACGGCGAGGAGCGTCGGCAAGATGAGGTCGATCTTAGAACAGTGTTATTGAAAGAAGTATCTATAGCAGGATCTTATTTTTATTATGTTCCATCCTCCTGGAAAACATATATACATGTTCCAGCAGGTACATATATTTTAACACTCTTATCTTGTTTGTGTACAAAAGAATGTAAATCTTGACATTCATATGAAGTCCAGAGGATTTGGATTTCATAGTTAGTTAGTTCTAAATTAAATGGATTTGAATTATCTGTTATTTATTGGATTTCTTTGGTTTTGATTTACAATTTGTCTGTTCTTTTTATTTCGATCCTATCATTGCTGGTGCATTAGAACATATTATTATTGAATTTCATTATGCTTAATGAATATCCGAGTGTGCGAAAATGTTCGTTTGTTCTTTTATTATATTTTATTAAATTTTTATTATTTATTTAACCTGGATGGTGCTCTTCATGTCTATATCACTGGTGCAAAATAGATTATATTCAAGGAAATAATACTCTCTCCATCGTCCCATTAGAAGATTGTTATTTTTCAAGGTTACCATTTCTGATTTAGTAATTGTATTATGTATTTTTGTCTTTTTTCACTACAATTCATTATAATATAGATATTTATGATGTTATATGCTATATTGTTAATTAAATTATTTTATATTTATAAATAAATTTTGAATTAATAAATTTTATAAAAATAAAAAAATGTCAAATTGTTATATGACACAGAAATGGAAGCATTGTGAGAACGGCAACAATATTAATTTTTGTTCTATTTTAAATAAAAAAAATTAAAGATAATTTTGCTAAACTTTTTTTTTTTTTTTTTTTTTTTTTTTTTTTGGTGTAGAAATCTGGCGTACAAATCAGAAAGCAGATAGTATGAATTCGAAATTCTTACCCTATTTGCTGCAGAAAGGCTTTCACTGTGTTCCACTCCTGAAGCCGATTTGGGGATTAGGGTTTCTTCAATCGGGGGAAAAGTTAGTTAATCGCTTCCGGCTATGGAATTCACCCACTAATCTCCACAAACAAAGATTCTCCCACGTCAATTTCATCATCCAACTCATTGATTTTCTCCAATTTTGGGATATCCGATGAATCAAGTGAAGAATATGCTTCCCCTATTCCCACAAAATTGGTTTTAATGGCGTCTCACGTTTCCGCCTGCCGTGTTCCTAATTTGCACGTATTCCTTCTCCCCTCGCCTCTATAAAACCTTAATTCTTACACAGCAAGTTACCCTTTCCCCACTTGTTTCTATATATACACATATATTTAGGAGCAATCGAAGTTGGATTGATTCTCGATTTCTCCGGGGAGTTTAATGGCGGTGACGAGCGACGATCGATCGGAGATAGTGTTTTTTGACGTGGAGACGACGGTACCGAACCGGCCGGGGCAGGGTCACACCATTCTGGAATTCGGAGCCATTTTAGTCTGCCCTAGGAAGCTAGTGGAGCTCCGGAGCTACTCCACGTTGGTGAAACCGGCAGACCTTTCGCGCATCACGTCGCTCTCCGTTCGCTGCAATGGCATTACAAGGGAAGCTGTGGTGGCCGCCCCAGCCTTTGAGGATGTTGCTGATGTCGTCTATGATCTTCTCCATGGTAATTTTGATTTTTGTTCATAGCATAGTCAGTTTCTGCAGATATTGGTTTTGGATGATTGTGTTGATTGGCAAACAATTTGTTGGCTTTTATTCAGCTTCAACTGCTTGTTAGTTCTTTGTAGATTGTGAAGGTTGTATGATTGCATTCTATTGTCGAAATCCTAAGTTTGTTTCGAAAAGAGACTAATTTAAGCATGCATTTTCTTGATTTTTTTGGGATGTTAGAGATTTGAATTTTTAGACCAAAAATGATATGGCCTGTTTGTCATTTCAAATTGTTCTTGGAAGTTCGGTTTCATTGTTTATGAGATGTTGATTGGTTAATGTTTGAGTTACAATGTAATATATTTGACTAAATCAAATTAAAATGTGTGTTGAAGTGTTTACGAAAACTATAGTTCAATAAATTATATGAATGTTATTTTATAGAAATTGTATATAATAGAAATAAAAATTATTAAAAATAATTTTTGATAATTAACTTAAATAGGAGTGTGTTAGTTTAGTGTTTATATTTCTAAGTGTTTTTGTCATGAAGTATAGAGAATTGTAAAAGTATTCTAAAGAATGATGTCTTGTTTGTTTTCTCTGACTTTTATTGTTACATATATATTGTATTTTTTTTGGGTAATATTTTTTGAAGAACACTGAGCTTTGAATGCTATATAGTACAATAAATATTTTATTTTTTCATGATAGAGGCAGGAATAATAGATTATAAGTGGATTCCACCTTGAAAAGTTTTGGGAAATGCTTGAAATGAAAATTGTTGGGAGCATAGTGCGAACAACCAAACATGCTCATGACATGTTGGATGTGACGATTTGCAGAGTTCAAGTGTCGAAAATGATTTTTTTGGGTGGGAAGAAACTTTTACGTTAGCGAACAAGAGGGTGCTGTAAACACAAAGCATTTGGTCATTCATTATTGTGTTGTGGAAGGATGAGTTGTACATAGAGTTTGGTGCACATTTTTTGTGTTTTAGCTTCTGATTTGTTTTGTTGCTTATATATGAGAGCCACCGGAAATAAGAAATTTAAATTTATATCTAAGTAACATACTATCAACTACTTAGGGAAGACAATATTCGATGTGGTCTGACAAACATGAAAGAAGTCGGAGTATAGGTGCAATAATTTTTCAAAATATTGAAGAATTCGTACTTTGGCTTTGGAATTTGAAGGCTGCAATATGATTTTTCATCTTTGTAATGTTTATGTGAAATATTCTTCTCCAGTGTGATTTAAAGATCACTTTTCATAGTCTAACATGTGTTGGTATTAATAAGTTTTGTTTGCTTGTATACACTTCATGTTTATGGGTTACGACTCTCATATTCGCTATTCATGCTTAGTATGCTCCGTGTACAGGAAGAATATGGGCTGGCCATAATATTCTACGATTCGATTGTGCTCGGGTAAAAGAGGCATTTGCTGAAATTAATAGATCCCCTCCTGAGCCTAGAGGGACACTTGATTCGCTGGCTATATTAACACAGAAGTTTGGAAGGAGAGCTGGCGATATGAAGGTATCCATATCTGCACATTTTTTTAATTCGATTGAGCCTTTTGATATAAGAATCAATAACATTTTATCCATTTTCCCAACTTTAATTCCAATTTACATCCATATATTAGAATGTTTTGGATTCTTTAGATAATCAACCACTTTATATATGCCTAATATTGTAAATGAAAATTGAGCATTCATGTTATATATATATATATTATATCATATAATCACGATGTTGAGATTCTTTCCAGATGGCAAGTCTTGCAACGTATTTTGGGCTTGGTCGGCAAACACATAGGTCAGTGTGTGACATAGCATTTTAGGCAATACATTGGTTGTGTTCTTCTAGTCTTTAGAAAATTTTGAGGTTTTTGTTGCTAGTTATTAGATTGTGAGAATATTATTAAAATATTTGTTTTGTTGTTTTTTAAATGTTTTATGAGAGAAAATAGTTTATTTTCATTAGAAATAGTATGTAGTGTTTTTGAAAGTGAACAAACCCTTTATTTTCTAATTTATCAACAGTCACTCATGGAGTTGGTTTCTTATGCGTACCACTTCCATTAGCTACATTTAAAATACTGTTGCATGAGACTTTACATTTTTTCCGTATTTCGTATCTTCTCTTAATTAAGTTTATGGGTTTCGTTTTTGAGGGATTCCGAGGGATTTCATTGGTAGAATCCGTTGATTTGAGAATATCAGCCCACTGTAGAATATGTTTGTGCCAGTGTTCGATAACAATCGTAGGTGTCTAAAAATAACCTGTATATAATTCGAGGTGATGATGCCCATTTGTTTGTCTATTGGCCTTTTGAAACTCAATGTGATCGACATTTTTATGTTACTTCCCAGGAGCTTGGACGATGTCCGAATGAATCTCGAAGTCCTCAAGTACTGCGCAACTGTTCTATTTTTGGTAAATTCGAATTTTATCCCCTTCAGCTTTTGCATTAAAACTCTTCTTTTAACTTTTCTGAAGTAATTTAGAACCAATTCGACATGATTTCGCCACTATTTTCCGCATTTCATGCTGCCTGTGATGCGACACTCCCTCATCATAGTACTTATAATTCGAGGAATATGTAATGTAAAAATGAGAATAAGACAATAATTGTTAAACTCGACATACTAATGCGAATGTTGTGATTTTGATCATATATTGCGTGTAACTACTTCCCCGAAATCTTCCTCTAATATGACTCGGCGCTTTCTTTCTTATTACACTAATCGTCAATCCAGCTACTAATGTCGATTCTTGGCTGTGCTGACAGGAATCGAGTCTCCCGGAGATTTTTACAGAGAACAGTTGGGTTTCTCCCAACACTACCACAAGAAGTCGAGCTAACGGAAAAGGCCCCGTCAGGCCGGCACCGCCGATCGAATCAAGCATTCAGATCGAACAATCTCCATCATCTCCCCCAACACATCCAATACTATCGCTTATGACTCCAGCGTCGCCTGTCGACGAATCCAATTACGCGAACCAGGACCCGTTCACTGGTATCGGAACTCTTGCCGATGGACTGGAGAGCGGATCTCTCTCCGAGGACAGTATGGAAGAAGAGAAAACGGAAACGACGCCTACAGAATCATCGACAACGCTCAGCAACAGGGAATCGTACGGCTATCATGACTTCTTGGACCCCGACAGTGTGTCGGAATCTTTAGTATCAGTTAAGCTCGTCGACTTCTTCCGCGGGACTAAGAAAATACAGGTACTGTACCAGAATTTCCCGCTGCAGCTTCAGTGTACGCACCTGAAGATTCGGTTTGGGGTCAGCGGAAAGTTTTTTAACCGCGATGGACGACCACGGCTGAACTTTGTGGTCGATGCACCCCCGAGCCTCGCCAAGATTTTGGATTTAATCGACAGCCTTGCCCAGAAACTCTCTGTTGAATCGGGTAGCAGTTCTGAATGGCATCCTGTGGTAACCAGAAAACCGGGCTTCTACAATACTCCGACTGTTCGATTGCAGTAAGTTCCTCTCGGCTTTTTACCGTATGTTTTCATATTTATGTTGGCACTATTCGATATATTTATATATATATTTCTAAAATATATCGCATCTAATATCTGTTTTTTCAAAAAATATATATATTACATCAAAATTTTATTTTTAAACATCACATCCAATGTCTATTTACATCACATTAGGTACTTACTATAGGCTGTGGTTAGATGTTTTAGAAGTGTTTTGGAGTTTTGGATAATTTTGGCTACGTAAAAAAAATAAATCTTTGATGTGATGTAAATAATCGTTTCAAAATATGTTTGGATGTGATGTTTTGTATTGAAAATAAGTTTCTGATGTAATATTTTAAATGAAAATGAAGCATTTGATGTTATTTTCTAAAAATGCTTATAGATGAATAGCTGCCAAGAGTTATTTGTAAACATACGCAGAGAGCTTTACTTTTTACGTAATTTTTTACTATTTTCAAAAATTCAAAATATTTTCAAAATATATCACAGGTTATTCTCATTGTTAGTATTTTGATATCTATGCTCGCTTTCGTCCCAAACATTTTCGCGCTCCAATTTACAATAAACAGGCAATAATTTTATGATTTTTTTTTTTCTCCCTGTAAATTTACAGCTTACCAACAGCAGCAGATGGAGAAATTACCCGATTGGGGACAGAAATTTACCAGAAGGATAATTCGAGGGTTGTTTTCAGCACATTTGACATAGTCGAGCTAGAGTCTCTGTTCTCTCCAGGCGACTCTCTGGATGCGTATTTCTCGTTGGATGCTTACGATTATCAGCAAAACGCAGGTATCCGGCTCGTGACTAAAAAACTCGTAGTCGATTCGAGCTAGGTTGCGATAGAAAGAAGAAATAGAATGAAATGATGTTGATGAACTAGTTACTACTAACTCTTGTCTTATGGTTTTAGGACAACAAACTTGTGTTGAAATTGTCTTTTCTGTGTATAGATAACAGCAGTAGTTGTAGTAACTTCACATTTGAATGTTTCTTACATAAATTCAAATTTATTTGTTTCGACAATATGGATAGAGCTGTTATTCGAGCTGAGAAAAACGCCATGGTTCTAAAAAGTTATATAGTTCCCGCAAGTATAAAAGAAATAAATATTTTTGTAAAAGTTACTAGTATTTTAGATTTTATATGATTTGTAACTTTTTATTTAAATTTTAATTCAAGTAATATTTTAATACTCACCTTCTAATCGTCCCCCGGGAGAATACGTACATCTCACAAATAAACAAGCCTTAATTTTGTTTGAAATACAAATTCTAATAAAAACATTTGTTTCATAAAAGAATATTTAAATAACTTTTTAAACTAAATTCAAAATTAAATTAAAATACACACCTCAAAATTTCAAATAGTAATTTTTAAATATTATATATATATATATATAATGGTTGAAGATATTAGTATGACATATCATATGACCATACGCAGACAAAAGAAGCGCCAACTGACATTTTTAATTTAAAATAACATTATTATATATATATTTCTTTTAAAATTAACAACCAGACGTGTGGTTCCACTCCGTCATCTTCTTCCCCTTCTCCGCACTCAACTTTCATTTCTCCGGCCGCCGTTAATGGTGGTTTCCGGCGGAGGAACCACTCACATGCTCGAATTCCCCTACTGAGGAGTATTGCCTACTTCTCCAAGGTCAATTACGTGTTTCAACACAGTAGAATGAGTTTGCCGACTCCATTTTCAGCTCAGAAGCGGACCTCCGCCTCACTCCCGTCGGAGAACGGCGAACCACGCGGCGGAGCCGCCAGGCTGCTCCCCCGGGGCCGGCAGCAGATCCACAAAACATTCAACAACCTGAAGATCACAATTCTCTGCGGTTTCATCACAATCCTCGTCCTCCGCGGCACGATTGGCCTTGGTCGCCTCTCGTCCAACGAATCCGACGGCGACAACCGCCTGATAATTGAAGAAACGAATCGGATTCTGGCGGAGATCCGCTCCGACAACGACGGCGACGGCGACGAACAGTTTCCCGACGTCAATTCAACCTTCAGCCTCGGACCTACAACCATCTCCTGGGACGAAGACCGGAACGTATGGCTACAAAAAAACCCCCAATTCCCAAATTACATTAACACCGGAAACCCTAGAATTTTGCTCGTGACTGGTTCGCCCCCAAATCCATGTGAAAACGCAATTGGCGATCATTACCTGCTAAAAGGACTGAAGAACAAGGTAGATTACTGTAGAATCCATGGCGTAGAGATTGTGTACAACATGGCTAATCTAGACAGGGCAATGGCAGGGAATTGGGGCAAGCTGCCATTGATACGTCGCTTGATGTTATCCCATCCCGAATTCGAATGGATCTGGTGGATGAATAGCGATGCATACTTCACAGACATGGCGTTCAAGCTTCCTCTCTGGAAGTACAACGAATCCAACTTAGTCGTCCATGGCTACCCTGATCTGTTATTCATTGAAAAGTCATGGATATCTCTGAACACAGGTAGTTTCTTGGTTCGTAATTGCCAATGGACATTGGATTTGCTCGATGCTTGGGCGACGATGGGGCCAAAAGGTTCAATCAGGGACGAGGCAGGGAAGATCTTGACGGCGAATTTGAAGGGCAGGCCGGAATTCGAAGCGGATGATCAATCTGCGTTGATATATTTGTTGATTATGGCGAAGGATAAGTGGATGGGGAAGGTTTATGTAGAGAATTCGTATAATTTGCACGGGTTTTGGGAGGGTTTGGTTGATCGGTACGAGGAGATGATGGAGGATTGGCGATCGGGTTTGGGCGACGAGAGGTGGCCGTTTGTGACACATTTTGTCGGGTGCAAGCCTTGTGGGGGCAACGTGGATTATCCGGTCGAGAGGTGTTTGAGGAGCATGGAGAGAGCTTTTAACTTTGCGGATAATCAAGTTTTGAAATTGTATGGGTTTCAACACCGGGGTTTGGCGAGCCCGAGTGTTAAGAGGATTAGAAACGAAAGTGTTGCGCCTTTGGTTGATGTCGATTTGTTTGATATTCGACATGTTATGGAGCACGGCCGGGTGGATCGATGAGCTAGCTAGCTAGCTACTACGGCATTGCATCGGAGCGATGACGCTACACGGGTAATTTTTTGTTATTTAAACTTAATGTTGATGGTAATTTAGAGTTGAATCGATTTATGTTGGATATAGTTATGCTTTAGCATCGTAGTGAGACGTAGAGTTGTTAAATGAACAAAATAATCGCGAGCCAAGCTTGACTCGGCTTGTTAACAGCTTGACTCGATTCGTTTATAGAGATAAACAAGCTAAGTTCGAGCTCGGCTTGCGAGTAGCTCGAATAAGCATGTTGATATTTGAATATTAATTATTATATGAAAATATAGTACAAATAAACGAAAAATGACAAAAATACTTCTATTAGGGTGTTATAATACTATTATAATATATTGACATTTGTGTAAAAAATTATACAAATATAAAAATATTTTTAATGTTAAGTACAATAAACACAACAGATAAATGAGAAGCTCAGGGATGGAAGGAGTTATATATATAAATTTTGAAATAAAAGTTTGTATTTATTAATAAAATTTTAATATTTTATTATAATAAATAATGACTTATAAGTAAAACTAAATACATTTAATAAATATATTAAAGATATAAATATATAGTACCTATAAAATTATAACTTTAACTTAAGCTCGAGCTCGAACCTTATGAGTCGAGCTCGAACTTGAATTTGAACTTAACGAGCCGATCTCGACCTACTATTTAGTTCGAATCTTAAACGAGCTTGTATGATAATATATTCAAGCCGAGTTCGAACAACATATACTCGAGCTCACTCAGCTCATTTACAGAAAACTCCATCGAAAAAAACTAAAAAGTAGAAATTTGCTCCATTTAGTTGCTCTCATAATCTTTGTTTGATTCTCGTAATAAAGATCGCACGATGAGTATGTTGCTTCTCCCTCGGATATTTGGATTTCTAACCTTTGTTATGGTTCGCGGAAGCTAACCTAATAAAATCGTTTATGTTGATAATAAGTGTGAATATTTCTTTCCTTTGGGAAGATAACTTTCATGTTTAGGGAAGGACTAAATGTAACACTCAAAATACTAGAATGAAGAAATTACGATCAATCTTGCTGATGTTTTTATTGGTATCTTTTGGCATTTAATTCTTTGTTGTTTATTTTCGTTCATTCTTCTTGGATCAAAGGAATGATCGATCATTTTGGATATTTATAAAAATGAGCTCATCATCACAGGTGTTTAGATCTTCGCCATTGTCCGAACACCGCGCATCTCAATTGTAAAGGCAAATACAAACTTCTAAATTCTTTGTATGGTTATTTAAAGTAGCAATTGTTTTGGCATTTTGTTTATTCGCAAAGTACCCTAAACCTGGGGTGAGGATCGACACAAATGGCCTCAAGAGTAACACGGTGACCTGACATGAGCCGATCAACGTAGAATGTTACGGGTGGCTTACTTCGAATGACCATTCGAGGTTAGTAATTTGTTGTCGTTATTTTATGCATAGTGTAACAACTAATGGCATGTATTCGTTTACGGTGTGTTTTTAAGGTAGATTTATGTTCCGAAAATATAAATAGTATGTTGAATCAGGTAAATATAAATATAACAAGTAAATTGTATTCCCTTTATTTGGACTAATTATGACACAATGTCCTTGCATGAAAGATTAAAAAGTTATATTTCTTTCGTTCGCCTCTAAGGGTCACATTTACGTTTTGCGTCATTGTACTTAACATTAAAAATATTTTTTTATTTGTATAATTTTTTATTTTTTATTTTTGTACAAATGTCCTTCTACTTAATTTGTACTATGTTTTTGATATAATAACTAATATTTAAAGATGAATACACAAAAAATAAATGAGACCCTTATAATCGGACGGAGGTAGTAGTATTTTAATTTAAATGTTAGGGTAAGTAAAAAACGGTAAAGCGAAAGTATTATAGAAAATTTATTAAAGTATAAATAATATAGTAACGAGATAAATAGAAAAAAATAGTAGCAAATTGATTATTATATGTTAAAGTATATGTATGAAATTGTGGGTGGAGAAAATTGTTTACGACAAAAGAATTATGCATAAGTTTAATGGACAACTATAAAATAAATATGACTTAATTATCTTGACGGATAGAGTATTATTATTCCAAGTATGTTAGTGTTCAGTTTAAATTTTATTTTTAATTTTTTGTGTTTGACGTGAGGTATAAAGAATTATGTAGGTAATATAAAAATAATAAGTGTATAGTATATTGGTTTTTTTGAAAAATATGTTGAAATTTTGTTTAGAAAAGAAACAAACTAATATTATTACTTTTCGTAACAAAATTCAAATAAAAAACCTCAGATTCAAATAAAAACCAAACAAAAAATATTGACGCAAATTGTAAACAAAGACATTTTTTTAGGATAAATATATGTTATGCAAACATCCTTTCAGTCAATTTATGAGGTTTTAATATTTGTTGTTTTTTATTGTTCAAATATAAAATATTGCATCTATTCGATTTAAATACTATTGTTTTATTTTAATGATATATTAAAAAATAATAATATTTTATTAATCAGTGAAAGTGTGTAAGATGATTTTAGTATTATTATCATTGCAAAATATTAAAAAAAAAAATGAATACTTTTGTAAGTATTTTTATTTTATTTTTTTTTTATAATGTGGGAACCTGCCCCCGGTGCACTGGGTAAACCTTCGACTACAAATTAGGCCTGACAAAATAAGTTATACTAAGCTAACCATGTGTGACAGATAGATCCAGAGGCGTCGGATTTGAACCCATGATCTCACGATTACAAGTTGACTCCTGACAAGAGTATATATTTAAAATAATTGTATATATATGGAAGAGATTGAACAGTGATTTAAAAAATAAACGCCTATAATGATAGTGTAGAGTAAATGTTAGTACATATAATTATACTGTGATAGTTTAATTAATTAATTAATTATATTTGAATTTTGATTATTTTGAATTATCTTATATAATTAAACTGACATTAAATTGTAGTTCACTTTTCTCCATTAAGTCTTATCACATTCAAAATATATTGAGAAGTGGCATAAAAATCGTGATTGACGATTTTTTTTATTATTATAAATACTCTCACGTACCGGTTAAAATTAGAATACACCATCGCTATTTGAGAATCGTTTGACAACGTCTTGCAGGATCTGGCAATATCTTTTTAGGGTTCCAAAGTTTGACAACGTCTTTCTAATGGTCTGTTTAAGAAGAAATCTCAAAAACAAATTTAAATTTTAGTAATTGCGAAAGGTTTGTTAAATATTGTTATTCGCTTCCGCTAATATTTGATTTAAGAATTATTTTCTTACATACCGATTATATAATTCAATAAAATAAATTAATATAACTAACTTTAACATGATAGACAAGAATGCTTATTTCAAAAAATAAAAATCGATTTTCTCCGGTATATCTGTATATATATATATATATATGCATTTTGTATATATAATCAATTTTGACTTATATAGCATTATTTATTTTTAAATAAATATCACATTAATTATATATATATATTTTTATAATCTATCAAATTATATCAAATGTTAGTTTTTTTTTTTTTTTTTTTTTAGTTTTAATTATTTCAAAATTTAAAAATTCAAAAGTATCCCAAAACTTCTGTTTAAAAAGAAGCCAAAAAGAATAATACAAACAAGCAAGCAATCAATCGCTAGTTTGGAGTGTTGTAACTGTCGAATGAGTGGTCCAAAATTTTTCTTTTTAAGGCAAAAAAATATTTGATTTGTCTTTATGCCTTGTTTGGTTGCGCCATCTTAAGTATTGACGGCACCCACTTGATTTCATCGAATTATTTCTCTTTATTAATCACCGTCAAACAGTGCCTTAAGTAAAAAGAACTTAGGGTGTGTTTGTTTGGGATTTGGATTTGGATTGGGATTTGAATAGTAAAAATTTTAAATTTGAATAATTATATGATGTGATATAAATAGGTGTTGATGTGATATTTTGAATGTAAAATTGATTTTTAGTATAATATAAAATATAAAAAATAAATGTTTGATTTGATGTTTTGGGGAAAATTTTTTGAATGAATAGGAGAATTTCGACAAAATCCTGCAAACGAACACACCCTATCAGGGCTCCATTTATTGGAAGTTTTACTTTTGAAAAATAAACAATTAATACTCCTTCCGTCCCGTTGGAAGGGTGTCATTACTTTTATATTTTTGTCCTTTTTACTACAATCCAATATAATACTAATATTCAAAAATCTAAGTACAAAAAGCAAATGCCACCCTTTTTGCGGAACGTAGGAAGTATAATAATTATTTGTAATTTATTACAATATATTACAACTATTGGCAAATTCATCAATACTTTTATATTATCCGGTAAATTATCCATATTATTGTACTTAAGAGAATTTAGATAAAAGTATTATTAATAAATAATTGAGAAATGTATTAATAAAAATAATTATAAATTATAATTAATTTAACTGAATAGTTTAATTAGAATTTTAAAAATTATAAATTATAAAATTTAAAATAAAATTAAAATGTATAATTATATTTGTAAAAAAAATACAAATTATATGAATGAACTAAATTTAAAAAATTGAACAATTTATATGAAAAAAAATATTATTTTACTCGGCCAAAACAAAATAATTTTTACTAGCATTAAAATTCCGCTAAAAGTTACTTCCTAAAATAATTATATCATTTATATTAATACTCATGCCGTCTAGCTATAAAGTAAATATTTAATTTTGATGCAGAATTTAAAAAATGACGGCAACAACACATGGATAGCTAGCAAATAAAACACAGATAATGTTAGTGACAATGCATTATTTATATTAATATAATACAATCATATCACACAATAATGTTAGTAACAACACATGATATAATATGATACAACACATGCATCACATGATATACACCTGTACATCACACGTGTAATTATAAATAAACGGTACATGTCATTATTACAAACAACACGTGTTGTTTTTAATAAAGACTTTGTGCTGTTTTTGTATTTTATAGGTGCTAATTTTGAAAATCAGCACATTACTGATTTTTCCAAAACAACACCGTAACATCTCCTCAAGAAATACTCATTCTGTCTCAGTAATGATGTCAAAGTTGTTGTAAACACGAAAATTTAAGAGGGATAGGATTAGTAAATAATTAATAATATATTAATAAAATTAAATACAATATAATATAGCTAATTATAAATTAACATTAAAATAACTAATTAATTTAATAATTTTTTTAAAATTATAAATTATAAAATTTAACATAAGATTAAAATGTCATTTTTTCAAAAAAATGAAACTGACATGTGAGACAACAGAAATGAAAAATGTGACCTTGATAAGTGGGATAGAGAGAGTAATAGTATTTTGTCCTTTTTTTTTTTTTTGTATAAAAATAACATGTGATGGTAAAATAGAACCTTAGATATTTGTGAAATAGTTAATTACTTTGTAATTTTGAATCGTCAAAATAGAAATATATATATTTTTAACTAAGTGTATAATAAATTTATGTAATATATTAATTTTTTAAAAAAATATATATTAGAAAAAAAAAAAACACACTCCAAAATACTGTAAATTATAAAAATAAAAAATACTAATAAATTAATATAAAAAGTATTGTACATCAATCACGACCAATATTTAATTAATTTATATTCCCATCTCAAGTCCTCAAGCACGTGGGTCGCACGTGATATAGGTCCTGTCAGAATTAATTCAGCCAATAATCACAACCCACCTGTCGTACAAGCTCGTCTTCATTCCAACCGTCTTATTATTATCCACCCCTCGGACCACTGCACCGCGTCTCACCCACCCCTACCCCCACCCCCAGTCCTGGACCACAGGTCCAGCACCGATATAAACTCGTTCTTTCTGTCGCCGTAAAAAAATTGGGGAAAGAAAATTGGAAGAAATCGTGCAGTTCGATTGTCGTTTTCTTTGTTGAGAACGAAAGCTCTAAATCCGAAAAATTACAGTGCCATGGATTCTCCAAATCCGAAATTACACGCGCGGAAGACGATGGATTAGTACGGTCTACGTTGTGGGGGAGGTTTTAGAGAGAGAAAAAGGAGTAGGGGGAGCATCGTAGTAGTGGGGTTGAAAAGTCAGGAGGGAGGGAAGGAGAGAGAACCACGTAAACGAATAGTGGCCAAGCGTACAACGAAGGATACAGGGAGGAACACGCACGACGCCACCGCCACATTAGCCTATTTTGGAAGTGTATTAATCTTTTGGTGTTGTTCGTATTTAATTCCCAATCGAAGGGATGGATTCGTGATTTTGTAATTGTTGTTGTTTCGAGTTCATATTGATTGATTGATTGATTTGATTTGATTATCGAAAATGTCGAGTTCTTCTGCCGTCGATTGGAAGTTGGAAGGGATTGAAGATGTCTGCGACTTTCCATGGGTGTGGATTGTGAAATTGCTTTCGTTTCTTCTTCTCTGTTTGTGGATTGAATCATTGAGTGCGTGTTTGATTTTGATGGTTGTTGATGATGCAGAGCGATGAAGAAGGATCGTCGATGTCTTTGGAGAGGTATAGCCATCTCTATGATCTAATGCACATGGGGAACACTGCATTTCGTGAAAACCGAATAGACCAGGTCAGTTTGCTTGATGATTTTCTCTGCCGCCCTAGTTTTGTGTTATTCTGTTATATATAATTATATATATATGCATGTATATATTTTCAGTTTTGTTGTCGATTGTCGTTGTTTTATGCTATATTATTACTAGTTGGTGGTGTTGAATAACTGTTTGTGAAAAGTGTGTATTATATTTTTTTTGGTGGTTTTGATCTATGCAATTGAATTATGAGTGTACTAGCTTAGGTTTGACGACGTTCAGAGGGATTGATGTTGTGGATGGGGTCATCTTGATTGATGCTGGGTTCTTATGAGTGTGGTTTTAGAGGGAAGTGGTAGAATTTGGTCGAGAATGAGGATGTGAAGTTGTATCCATGCATTAATTGATTGATACGAGACTTTGGAGAGATCATGGGGTGTATTTGGTTGTGTTTTCGGATGCTTTGGGTTTAAAATTCTTGAAAATAGACCATAGGTTTTGGATTTGGTATTTTGAATGGAAGGTAAATAGGTTTTGAAGGGAAAGTAAGCTTTGGATTTGATGTTTTTTAGGAGAGGGTTTATTTTACTATAGGTTTCATAATGCAAAAATAAGGCGCGGAGAAAGTAACAAACACACCCCATAGGTTTCTTGGGATACACTTAGACTGATGCTTCATTCTTGGCAGTCTAGATCAGGCTGCATTTGTTTTATTTTTTCTAGACTTTAAATAGGAAGTTATATGAGGAGATTTCGATTTGGACAAAGGCCTAACAGAGGTATGAGACCAAGAGGCACATCTTCTTTTTTTGGGGGGTGGGGGTGGAGGTTGGGGGAGTTTAGCAGGTGGTTTATTCTGCAATTTATTCTAGTCTACCTAACAATGGTCGTGATGTTTGTGGAATATGAATGAGTAATGCCTAAAAGATTGAGAATGCTGTTTCTCAATTCCCGGTGCTTCTTGAATACATATGTGATTGCTTTTGTAATGCTTAAGTTTTGTACGGTCCTTACGAATGAGGTGAGTGTTCTTAATGTTTATTCAGATTTCAGATAAATTGAATGTTGCATGGGTTGAAGGCTTAGGTTATGTTGGAGTTTGATGGCTGTGTATTACGTTATCATGGGTCAGGATTTCTCTCCTTTCTCCATGTTCACTTCTACCTTTTCTATGAAATCAGAATTTGATGTTTTTCTGAAAGAGTATCATTTTGATCGAAGCTTGTTGGAGTTCCTATTTCTAAAGATTAAGAGTAATTAAACGGCGGGTGAACTACATATAAAGCAGTGACTTTTTGTAGCCTGAGATGCTGGACACTTCTTTGATAGACAGTGTGATTATGTTTGTTGAATTTTTGGTTCTTCTATTCCTTTATCTTCATTTAGAGATAAACACACTTTTAAATGTTATTAGTTTTTTTTACGTAAACTTTGGCTTTCACATTTCTATTCATGTACGGCCATGGGTTACATTTTCTTTAATATGTCAATCAGCACCGCTGGCTTTTTACCTGATACAATCATGTATTTACTTAGCATTGAGTTTCATTCTATTATTAAATTTTCCTGATCATCAAATGATATATATCTGAGCATAATAAATTGTGGAAAAGGGTAGATTATTTATCTATTTTTGTGTATCATACACATAACTTGCTATTTATTGTGGATTGCATTGGCATCTCAAATGTATTGCTATATAATACAAATACTGTGGTGATGTTAATTCAGTTTCCGAGGCTAAAAGTGTTGAAACCCTCGAATTGTATCCTATTGATTGGATAAAGATGTTATCGCATTGCATATGATTGTCAGCTCACTAAATTTTATGTTTTCTTAGGCCATCGAGTTTTATTCCCGATCTAACAACATCAAACCGAATGATCCTATTATTTTGAGTAGCCGATGTGCAGCATATCTTCGGTAAGCAGTGCCTAAGCACGCCATTTTATTTTTTTAACATGTAATTGAGTATTTTATTCACAATTGTCAGTTCTTTAGGTTTCTTTATCACTCATGAGGATGCATATTTCTATTAATGCCAATGCCCTCCAGGATTAGCCAATTCCTTAAACATAGGCCAGCTTCTGCTTCAGAGCACCGACCATTGAGTGGGCTAGATCCAACAACCCATGCTGGGGTATATTCCCATGCTTCTGACTTCCTTCAAGTTTGTTTCAGGCACACATAGTTTTTTAGTAGCCCCAGTAATCTAATGCTTGATCATTGTTTTAGCTTGCACTGAAGGATGCGGAGAAGGTCATGAGTCTACAAAGTAATTCAATAGCATCCTACATTCTCAAGGCAAACGCACTTATACTGGTATGAGGTCTTCTAGGTTCACTTTGTTTTTATAGTATATGAGCCATGCTAATATCGAACTTTCTGGCTTAAATAGTGACTAATTATGGTTGATGGACTGAATTATGTTATAGTCTTAGCGGTGCATGATCATGGTTATATGTGTTGAAAGTGTCTGCGTAATATTCGTTTCATTGACTCTAGTTAGTTTATCTGTTTGTACTTGGCTTCATACTGTTTATTCCTTGCGATGTGTTGTCTGGTTAAAGCTCTCACCAATGACATACAATCTTATATTATTGGACAGTTGGAAAAGTTTGATCTGGCTCATGACATTATTTATTCAGGGCTGCAAATTGATCCTCAAAGGTAATATATAGATTGATGATAATATTGTTCAAAGGATTCTGTATTGTTTTAACAATTAATGCTTTGGAAAATTTTGATATTTGGTAAACCCTTTCGCAGCAAGCCTCTCCTCAATTTAGAGAAGTCAATAGCCACTATGATTACGAGAAGAAGTCATGTAAAACCACAGCGAACTGATGATTTTGATTGCACACTTTGTTTGAAGTTACTGTATGAACCAATCACAACTCCTTGTGGCCATTCATTCTGCCGCTCATGCCTGTTTCAGACCATGGACAGAGGTGTTCTTTCTTGTGCATTTTTCCCTTTCGTTGTTCAACTTTATGCAAAGGTAGTGTTCACCTTGATGCTTATATCACATAAACATGCCAGGTAATCGATGCCCATTGTGTCGAACAATTCTGTTTGTTAGTCCCAGAACATGTGCAATCAGGTCAGTTTTATGGCTTAGAATGGTGATCGCTTGTTTCTTATCTTCCAATTTATAGTATAAACCCTTGCATGCTATGTGTCAATGCTTACTAAAATTGGTTTTATTCAAGTCGTGTTGTGGATAGTTAAACAAAAAGAAAAAAAAAAAAAAAAAAAAAAAACTTTTTTGTGTAAATAATACTGAATAGTATCTGCGCCTTCTGATTTGTTAGTTTTCTTATATTTAAGTATCTTATAATGATTTAATGATTTCATATTGTATAGGTGGCATTGATTGGATGGTGTGATAATTTATAGGTAATAAAGATCAAATCTTAGGTATTTATGTAACTTGTGTGTGATCTTATGGGTAGTATTTTGAAATTTAAGGTCTGAATAGATTCAAGATTAGGTGGTCGATTGAAATTTAAATTTTGCATAAATTTATGAGAGAAACATAATGCTTTTTTACAATTATTGTGTTTATGGGAGTCTTTCTTTCTTCTTTATCTTCCTCTCCCGCCCACCCTTTTCTTTGGAAAATAGTGAAGTGGTCTGGGTTTGGATAAATGTAACCAAACACTGAAATTTCTACAAAGATAATAGCAATAGATACACAGCTGAGATAGTATACAGATTGTGGAATTTCATTTTAAGAGTGGAGTTGTGTGATCCAGAGGTCGTTTATAAATTGTCTCATATGAAATGCTACTATGACTAACGTATTTTTAATAATTAAAAAAGGTTACCAGTGTGGCTTATATAGCTGATTAGTTTTTTGGCTTTTCCAGTGTCACATTAAACAACATCATACAAAAGAACTTTCCCGAAGAATATGCTGAAAGGAAGTCGGAGCAAGACAGCTTGACATGTTTTGGTGTCGATTTGTTACCTCTTTTTGTCATGGATGTTATCTTACCTTGCCAGAAATTTCAGCTAAACATATTTGAACCACGGTATAGACTAATGGTGAGTAGTTTATTTTCATTCTTCATTATATAGTCACCAATAGAATCTTTCTTTTTCCGTAGGTCACTTGTGGCACGCCTAGAGCTTTTAACGATCCGAGTTTAGTCGAGTCAAATTTTTTAAGTGTTCGTTAACGCTCGCGAATAAGGCTCGTGTTCGTTCGTTAAGCTTTCAAGCTTGTTCGTAGTGTTCGAGCTCGGCTCGTTAAAAATTTTTGTTGTTTGAGCTCGTGTTCGTGTTTGGCTCGTTTAGTTTTGATTAAGCTCGTTCGAGCTCGTTTGTCTTATTTTTTAAAATTTATATATAAATTATAAAAAAATTTAAAATTATTTTATTTATATATTTTAAATTAATATTCTATTTATTTATAAATTATAATTTTATACGTATATATAATATTTATAATAAATATATTATTTACACGAACGTTCTCAAACAAAGCTCGGGCTCGTTCGTTAACCAAACGAGTCTGTTTATGTTGTTCGGCTCGACTCGTTAACATTCACGAACGAGCTTTAACCGAGCCGAGTTCACGAAGGCTTGGTTCGTTTAACAGCTCTAGGCATGCCGATCAATTAATTAATTCAATTAAGAAATGGGAGTTACACATTTAAAACATTTTTCAAAGAGATTAAATCAACTGCTTAACTTTATTATAATAATTTTAAGTCTGTCATAATGACTCGTATCACGGGGAAAGTGATTTTTGTTTACGAATATAAGTTAGATTGCCAAAAAAGGTCCTTATTTTTACCATTCATCATAATTCCCAAACACTAGCTGAACTTGTTAAATTTGTGCTCATGTATTGTCTCTGAATCATTTGAAGTTATATCTTAATTTTTCGAAACAGGTGAGGAGGATAATGGAAGGAAACCGTCGCATGGGGATGGTACATTGTGTTAATTTCTTTGATTATGTATATATATGTATGGAAATGTTATTGCCCCATATTCACTCACTTTCCTGGCCGTCGTTTCTCTGTTCTAGGCTGTAATCGACTCATCTACCGGTTCAATAGCTGATTATGCATGTGAGGTGGAGATTATAGAGTAGGTGTTCAATACTAATTGTACTCAATACTATGTTGCATTTTCTTTTGGAGAAAAAGTTACGATTTCATAGACTACTATTATTGGCGCTTCAGGACCATAGATGTGATTACATTTTCTTAATGCAGTTGTGAGCCACTTCTGGATGGACGTTTCTTTTTGGAGGTAAAAGTAGAAGCAGATTGCACGTTTTTAGTTACTTTTTCTTTCTCGACGATGCACATGGATGGAAATTTCTGAATGGATCCATAAGTTGAAATAAGAATGGAACATATGTTTGCCTAGTTGGATGACGAATAGCACTAAATATGATCGAACATCATATTTTGATATCTGTGTTCATGTTTTGGATTTGAAATATTTCGAATTAAAAATAGGTTCTAGATATAATGTTTTAGAGGAGAAATTGTTTTATTGTAGAATGATTAGAGTGCGAAAGCAAGGTTGAAAAATACAAACAATCAAGCCATAATTTTTTCCAAGGGTAAATTGTATTTTTTTTTGGTACTGCACCTAACCCCTATTATCACTTTAGGACTCTTCTAAATGGACTTTGTATAGAAATTCTTCCGCAACTAAATTTTTTCGCAGAAATAGTCCTTCATCACCATAATTGACACATCGTTGGTGATGTGATTCGCCGGTGCTGATTTGGCGCTGATATGTCTGGTCCACCAGCACCACATGAGCGACAAGTAGATTTTTAAGGAAATAAAATTTACATTAAGAAATTAAAAAATCTACCCGTCACTCAGGTGGCGCTGACAGATTAGACATGCAAACGCCAAATCAACACCGGCGAGCCCCATCAGCAATGACGTATCAATTCCGGCGATGGAGGACTATCTCTGCAAAAACACATTAGTTGCACGGCAATTTCTATATAGGATCCATTTAGAATCCTAAAATGATAATTAGAGTCGTACATGGGAACCTTATTTAGTTGTCATGCATGAGATTAAATTTTGTTCTACTCCATTCTTTTTAATCTTAGATTAAATAAGTCACGCAATGTGAAACTAGTTGCTGCTGCTGGATGCATGTACGGAACAATTTTCTTCTTAAATTATGTCAAATCGAGCAATTAGAGTTTTTTTCATGCTGTCATTTCCACAAGAACTTGATGGTAAGAGTGCCAAGGAAAAAAGAATCCCTTTCGAATTTGTACATGCATTCTGAAAACTGATATAGTGATTTGAAGTGTTATCTCCGTGCTCTAGTCGACATTTCAGTTGCTTTGTCGTGCTCTTCAGTCTGAACAACTGCTGGATGCAGGTTGAAAGTCGCAGGCGATGTCACATCCTACAAAATTGGGATCAAGATGGGTAAATCCCCTGTCACTGTACAGCGCTTGCATTCCAAATAATTATGCGATTCTCACGCTCTGTTTGTTAAGTTTCTTTAGTGATTTGTTGCCTGTATAATTTGTTCCATATGAAGGTACCGAGTTGCTGAGGTTGAATGGGTAGAAGATAACATTTCACCAGAGGAAAATGAGAGAACCAATGTAAGTTAAACTTTAAATGCAGCGTAACAATGGCTTTTCCATTTGTCTGGTGATTCTTAGATTCAAACTCGTTTACAATTAAATTCCTATACTCTACATATGAATAATGGGACCTTTCCTGTTATGCACCATAATCGTCTAAAAATGCTTTGCATCATGCGCTGCGATTTAAAATCATCCACACCTTCTGAATTAGATCTTAAACCTTAATTAGTTGAATTTTTCATTTGAGTGGTTGTTACTTAGGACAATAATTGTAATTTCAGAAATTTGTTGTCGAATGATGTAAGAAATATGTTGAACCGTAGTATTGATGCTGAATGTATGGTATTTGTTGAACAACATGTTAGTTCAGCAGCAGTTGATTGTTTATGCAGATGCGTGCATTTTATTTTTTTGTTTTAGTTCTCCAGGGTCTCACATTTACACAGTAATTTAAGAATTTTTGAGAGAGAGCATCTACGATTGTGTCCAAGTGATTTAAATTATTATAAATTTGAATCTTTTCTTTTCACGTCTAGGGGTGTGTTCTTTTTGTTTGTAGGTTTGAGATTTGGGCTTTGAGCTTTGAATAGTAAAATTCTTGAGTTGAAATAGTTATTTAGTTGTGGATGTGATATTTTAAATCCGAAATTGATTTTTAATGTAATATAAAAAAAATTATTGAATAGTAAATTTTGATTTGAAAACACAAACAAACGAGTCTAGATGCTGGCTCTCGTGTTTAAACAAAATGTAGTGATTGATTTTCAACTCTTTTAGTTACTAGAGATGGTCGAGAAGGCAGCAACCTTTGCTAAAAAATGGATAAAAGATGCACAAGAAGCGGCACAGGGAGGTAAATAGTTGCCCATAAACATTTTCTTCGAATGCCCGTGTTTGATTCTTCCAAAATTTGGCCGTTTATGGGAATGAGTTTTCACTTTCAGATAGAATAAGGCTTGCCGAGCTGTTCAAAGCCGAAGGCTTAATGCCATCCATACGGGATCCTGAGCGCTTTAGCTTTTGGGTAGCATGTCTTAACTCATATATATATATATTATATATATATTGTGATTCATGGTTTGGACATTTGGTTTTTTTGATGATGACGATGATGATATATATATATGTTATGAATGCAGCTTGCGACGTTAACTAATCGCAGGCCATCGGAGAGATTAGATCTCCTTCGAATGAGAGACACAAAAGAGGTAAGTATTGAATAATGCAATGAAATTTGAGTTATAGATACATGTAAGGACGATTTAGCATTTTCGCACACATATATTATGGTGAAGTGAATTCTTGTGATAATGCTAAGGGTGCCTCTCTTTTGTATTTTGGAGCGTTTTGAATTTAATTTTTTTTAATGAAAAATGAATTTTAAATATGATATATTTTAAATGAGAAATGTGTCGAAATGAAAAATAAGTTTTGAATATTGTATGATTTTTTTAGAGAAAAATCAGTTTTTCTTTTTTTTTTCTTTTTTCTTTCAAGTATAAATAAGTTTTTTTGCCTTTTCTTTTTTTAGCTGTGTTATAGATGTCACGACAGATAACGGTAGAGAAAGGATGATCAATCGTTTTCGTTGTTCTTGTGTGTTTGAATGTTATAAGACAGTTGTTGTTGTGTGGCAGAGGATTCGAAGGGCGCTTCTATATTTAAAGGCGGAAGAGCAAGGATGTCGGCTACAATAATATTATTAATATTAATATTAATAAAAATAGCCGTTGCTGCTGCTGCCGCCGCTGCGAGTATGTATGTATTGATTGAATGAATGAATGGATGAATGAGGTTGTGAAATATTTGTTGTCAAATTGTTGATAAGAAATATTCTTTGGATCTTTCTGTCCATCCTTATTACAAACATTACATACATACCCACAACAAGATGAAGATGATGAAGAAGAAGATGACTAGAACAAGACTGAAGGATTATACCCTTTTAATGAGAAGCCTCTCTCTCTCTCTATATAGATATATATATATATTCTCTCTCTATATATATACATATATATATATATGTGTGTGTTTATATGTATCAAGAAAACCACCCTCTAAGTGTTTTTTGGTTATTGGTATTGTGTATGGTTTTCTTTTTCTATTTTTTGGGTTGTAAATAAGGTCACAGGAAAATGACTTTTAAGAATACCCTCCTACTTAATTAACTTTTATTGAAGAAATAGCTCATACTTAGATTCGTGCTTGTTTTGCCAAATGATCTGAAGATATATATATATATATATATTATGTAAGGTATATAAGAATATATAGGAAATATAAATTTAATAAATGTGTAATATATTAAATTTTTTAGAAAAATATGTATGAATTATTTTTATTAAAAGAACACACTTCGTATTTTGTTTAATTTGTACTTGAAATTTGATTTAATAAAAATGCACTTTTTTTTCATAAAATATTTAAAACAATACAAACAATTATGGCAAGAACAAAGTTATGATCCTCAATAACTAAAAGAAAATAAAAATCCCACTATTCATAGAAACTAAAATGGGCATAACCACCCTAGGTTCAGCTAGTTTTTATCCCTAACAAAGTTAACACTATTTTAACATTGAATAAAAATATACTACCGTCCGACTTTAAAGGTCTTATTTACTTTTTGCGTGATATTTGGATATTAATTATTATAAAATAGTTTTATTAGTGTCTTATAATGCTAATAAAAAGATATTTGTACAAAAAATTATACGAATATAAAAATATTTTTAATGTTAAGTACAATGACTAAATGTGACCCTTAGAGGGAGACGGAGGGAGTATTGTTATTACAAAATATTACTCCCTCCGTCAAAATAAGAAGTATACGCTTTACTTAATTATAGTGAATAGGTAAAAATAGTGTAATGTAATAATATTTTTGCCCTTATTTTATTTTTTTTTTGTATAAAAGTAATAATGTAATATAAAATAAGAGTATTTATAGAAAAAAATAAGTTTAATAAAATGATTATTTTGTAATTAAACATTCCAAAGTAAAAATATATATATTTTCTAGTTAGACGAAATATTATATTAAAATACTAATTAAATCAAAACCAAATCACAAACTCACACAAATCATAACCAAACAAACCCAGCCTCTATTTCAATTTTCACATCAAGTATATAACCACCTATATTATGTATATATTACTCGCTCTGTCGCAACTTAAATATATCTTTTACCATTTTAGTTTGTCCTATTCAAAAATACCATTTTTTTGTTTTTTTAAAAAATAATCATATACTAATATAAAAATATCAAACATATTATTACACGTAAAATAACTTTATATATAAAATCAAAAAAACAAAAATATCAAAGCTCCGAAAAGCCTCTTTCGATTCAAAGAGAGGGAGTACATATTATAATACATAGGGTGTGTTTGCCAAGGGAATTCTGCCCAAGATTTATTATCATATTTTTCTTAAAAATTATTAAATTACATACCTATTTTTTATTTTTTATATTATAGTAATAATCAATTTTATATCCAAAATATCATATATCTCGTCGTACAATAATTCAATGCAATTTATTTTACTATTCAAACTCAAACCCAAAATCCAAAACCATAACAAACACACCCATAGTATGTACAGGACAAGCAAAATGTACACATATATAACAAAAGCCCACATATATACACACACACACGTAAATATGCTATACATATAATACGACAGTATAAGCAAAATACATACATACATAACAAAAGCCCAGATATAACATATACACACATATATATATATTGTAATACATATAGTATGTACAAAACAAGCAAAGTGTATACATATATATATATAATATACACACAACAAAAAGAAGCAAAACCATAAAAAGATCTTACCTTGCTGTTGCTGCTGCTTCGATCTCGCTTTTTAGGCGGCAATGGAACACAACACTACTACGGCGCGCCAAGCTTCATCATGAAAAAAGCACAGAAGTCCAAGAAAAGGAACACTGGTCCGCTAAGCCTCTGTAAGTCAAGCAGATACTCGACCTCGCTCGTTTTATAAAGCTGTCATTATTTATTTATATATAACTCATGTCAATTCTACATTCCTGTTCATCCTTGCAGTAGATAGATGATCAAATACAGCTATCAAACTAGTCTTTCTCTACTACTCCTTAAATTTATGTTTACTTTCCATTTAAGTCCGTCCGTCAAATTTGTGCTTAAGCCATAAATAGAAACTATTTTTACCATCTACTTAAATATTACCCGTATTTTAGCAATAATGACAATTTTGTCATTGTCATTACATCACACATGCACTACCAATTAAATACATGCTCTAATTAATTTTTCAAAATACCCCTACGTTACTTTTATACTCCCTTCGTCCACAAAATTTATATTCATTTGAATTGGATATGGGTTTTAATGAATATTATATTATATTAGTTAATTATGACATAAAATAAATATATTTAGGAAGTACATAAATGAAGTCAATAAATTGAGAGAAATTTTTATTTTTATTTTTTATAAATCGAGTGCATAAATAGTGGTGATATATTTATGATTAAGTGAAGGATATAAACTAAAGAATATGTAAGAATTATTTGTGCATATTTTTGTATGGATAAATTAAAAATAATAATAATAATAATCATACATAAATTTGGTGAACAAGGGAGTATTAAAACCACATTCAGCCCATTACTCCGTTTTTACAGTAAAAATTGATCTACTGTAATTTTACTCCAACTATAAATTTCAATTTTCGCTTTTAAAAAGTATATTCCCTATATATTCTTCTTTTATATTATTTTATATAATTTTTTATATTTATAAATTACACCCAACCTTTAATTTATTTTTACATTATAACCGAAACATATATAATTAAACATTATTTAAAACATATATATAATTATATATCACTTTCTGAAAAGTAAATTTATATATAATCTAAATAAAGGGTTCGATATTTTTTATCTATCCAAGATATATTGGCTTCAAAATTTTTAAAAATTTCGCTACATTTTATTGTAGATATTTACTACTCAAGATACGACGTCCATGAAGTTCGTGCTATCCTATTGTGTCTATGCTTTTTCCCAAACACATGCATGATGAAATCTTAAAGTGAAGCTATTTCATGGAAAGCACGCTGAATTAATCCCAGCACTATCTAACTTAAGAAATCGAATAAAGTATAAAAGGGCAATTCGAATAACGTACCTGCAATTCGAACTTAACAACACCCTGCGGCCGTAACACGTTTGCATCATCTGTGGTAGCGCCATTGCACATTTGATGGCTGTCGTGCATGTGATTACCGTCCTGATCCGGAGCGCCGTGAGTGAAAAGACATTTCAAGTTGTAGTGCCCGACTCTTTTCCACCTGACATTGAGTCGTTGCAAAGCACCGAGAATCTGGATCATTATATCCCGAGGACGTGCTGGAGACTGTCACATTTTATCACCAAGAAAGAATCGAGTTTCAAATAACTGATGGGAAAAAGGGGAAAAAAAATCATTTTCAGACTCAAACCTGAAGCCCAACAAGCCACTGCTTCTTTCTTGTCGGGGATAGCACAGTCCCGTCCATTGGAGGCCCATGCAGGCTAGCATCTACGAAAGGTCCCGTCGTAACATGCTCCTAAAAACAGAGTACAAATACACATATGAATGGATAAGCTATGTCTGAATCTTACTTAAGCACCTTATCGAGATGTTATTACATTGGAAAGGAATAGATACGTCAAACCCATAAAAATCATATCGACTGAAAATTCCAACACCGAGCCACCTCTACCAATATATGGATGTCGACTATGCATTTTTCTGCTACATTTTTTTTAATGATAAATAATTTACAGCTGAGCTTTACATTATGCCAAACAATAATTACTTTTCATGTTACATCAGATTAAAAATGGGTGGTTTCCTTTTCCGATCAGAAACTAGAGCACATCTAACAGATGCAGTTCTAGGATAATCTAGCATAGACTTCAGACGACAGAAGAATCAACTTTTCTAGCTCGCTAAGATACTGAAGAGTTCATTTCACAGTTTTAATCTTGTTTCTAGTAAATTGTTTGATACGTGGTTGGTATAAAAATCCATCTTAACGGACCAGGAAGGCACGGGTTTTAAATACAGTCGGAAAGTAATGTGTTCCATTAAACTTAAACATACCATGGACTCCTGGAATTCAGCAGCCAGATAACCTGTTGAAATTGGGGACCGTTTATCAAATAATAGATAATATGCCACAGTAGCCTGCAGGAAAAGACGGCAGTGTTAAGATGATTACAGAAATAATGTTATACGAAAGAGCAGCCAAAAATTCATGATGTTGTATACGTCGTTTTGCATTCTATTCTGCAGTGACTCTATCAGCAGGCTCTTGTCGTATCCCATATGAAGAACTTCTTGAATAATCTCATCATCCAGCTGCGAAAAAAAAAAAGCAAGTATATTGTTAGCAAGAAAGCACGGAAATTTGATGACTAGATTATAACAAGTTCAGATACGAATCCAGCTAATTTACTTTCGTAGGATATACAAAATTTTGTGTTGGCGAATGGAGAAAAAATGGTTAAATGTTACTCATGAAACATGATAATTTATAAAACCTCAAATACAAACTGAGTGGTTGAGTAAATTTCACTATACCCATCCAAATGCAACCTTTTTATGTCAATATAGTTACCAAAAAAAAAAACAAAATACTATTCTATGGTTCATTCAAAGTGTCTGAACTTTCCCTAAAACCACGGGAGAAACAGCTGCTACCTTTTTTAGATGCTCTGTGGCATTAGGTGCAGTAACAGCTAAATAGCGTGGAAGATTTACTCGGAACCAAGGATGCTGGCGTATCTCATTGACGGTTATCCGCTTCATAGGGTTGACTACCAACATTCTTGGAATTAGATCACGAGCCCCCGATGACAAATGACTTGGGAGTGTATACATTCCACTCTAACATATTCAAAAATCATAGAAAAATAATTTTTAATTCATGTCACATTTTGGGATACCAATAATCCTAAGCATTCAAAGCTCATGAAATAGAGTTGTTCCTTGTGCGTGTACCTTTATTTTCTTGAAGAGATTAGGAATGTTTTCATCGTCAAAAGGAAGTGCGCCACACAGAAGAGCATATAAAATAACACCACAACTCCAAACATCTACCTCAGGACCAGCATAGAGTTTTCCCGACACAACCTGCAAGCAACTCAAATATAAGGAGCAGAGATACAGCAAAGTAGCAAACTGCATCTTCGAGAAAAAGTAGTCCTAAAATTTATCATAAGTAACTTTCACACACAAATCTATATTGACTATACAACCTCTGGAGCAGCATAGTTTGGGCTTCCACAACTTGTCCTCAGAAAATGTCCATCCCGCATAATGTTGCTTAAACCAAAATCAGCTATCTTCACATTCCCCTTTGAGTCCAGAAGCAAGTTTTCGGGCTTGAGATCACGATGGACAACCATATTTCTATGGCAATATTCAACACCTGCAATAATCTGATCCAAAACAAGAATATGACATAGACCACACAGATCATTAGGAATAGGATGACAAAGAATTCTACCTGCTGGAAAAAACGCCTAGCTTCATCCTCTTGTAACCTTCCCTTTTCAACAATATAATCAAAGAGTTCTCCCCGTGTCACATACTCCATGACAACATATATATCGGTTGGTGTTTCAATAACCTCATAGATACGTATTACATGTGGATGCACAAACAAGCGACATATTTTAATCTCTCTTCTCACTGCATAACATAAATAGCATTTAGAAAGTTGTAGACTATATAGAGTAATCTCAATGGAAAACCAACAAAGGTAGCATTGTCAAGAAGAATTCATAAAGTAGCAAAAGATAAATAAATAAAGTTTAAGAAGCATTCTCATAGAAACCTTCTTTGAGAAATAATAAAAAAAAAAATTTCACCTTTTTCCTCCATAACAGGGCTCCTCATTCTCCGGCGATTTAAGACTTTAATGGCCACTTTATGACCTGTTTGAATATGTTCGGCAATTTTAACTTTTCCAAATGAGCCATGGCCAAGCGTTTTTCCAAGTCTATAGTTTCTTGAAAGTGCTTCAGAAGCTCCAGGTCCAATCTCCATGTTCCTGAGAAGTGAGAAAGAATAGAAATTATGTCATTTATGTGGTAGTTTGGTAGATGCATGCTTGCAAAGAGGACAATTCAAAAGTACCATAGTTGTCAATCTCGATAAAGGTAAATAGCAGTTGACCAGATAGCGGATAATGTGATAACTGCTATTTGAAAACATAAAAGATACATATAAAAATTATTTCTCCATCCGCTAAATTTTGTATTTACTTTCCATTTAAGTCTATACATCAAATTTATTCATCTTTTTGCTGTGGCCACCCCTCACCACATCGCATCATGGCTGCAAGTGCAGAAATGCACCGCCAGGGAATGGCTGTGGCGGACCTCCGCCCACTCTTCAACAGTGCATTATTGACAACTATGAAAAACAATAATATAACACATTTTACAAACTATTGGCTGGGCCATAAGTGAATCTGAAATCTAGACCGATTTTTGTTATATAAAAGTATATCAAGAAATTATACTTGAAATTATTAAGATATTTTACTCCTCATGAAGAAATTACTAACCATAACCTTCCTCAACCATTATCGTATCTTTCACTATATTTTGGATTAAAATGATAATATCACCCAAAAAAAGAACAAAAAATCAGTTGATCCTAGACTTCGGAACTTATCGAGTATGCTTATTTAATTTTTTAACCATTATCAAAATCACCTGCATTTGCATTCTCATATTCCAAATTGATTTTATTGATCTATTAAAATGTGTTAAAATAACTAGATAGAATAATATCCTTTGTTATTTCTACCTAGTTTAAGATCTTATATCACATAGTTATTCAACAAATTTAAGACAATCTTCAGAAGGTCATTTAGAGTTGAAGTATAAACCTAATCCAGCACATCATATATAGTTGTGTCCAATATCATAGAAGAGTTGTATATTATCTTTCAAGTATTTATACTGATTGGCTTTCATTTTCATTCTATTTCTAGCATTTTAATCAACAATAATGAATAAAGTGCTCTTCAACTCAATTTACTAAGAAAAGTTTGATCATTAATGGCTCATGTAGTTAAAACAACTAAAAGGTAACAAAACTTATTCCATACAGCTTCCAATACATATATAATATAAACACTTATCACCTTCTGTTCTGCCTACATTTCTCGTTCTCGTACTGTTGTTTAAGTCTAATTTTCAAATTAGTTGTCTTCTCCTACAAAACCTTCATCTAACACTACCATCCAAATTTTGAAAAATTAATTTATCGTCAATATCCAGGAGCACCTCAATACCAGACAATCCAAACATGAACTAAGCTTTCTTTCGCTATCATTTGCGTAACCACGAAATAATTTCAAGCACACTCCACAAACAATTCCACCGACCAAAACCTCGACCGGAACACATGGAATAAATCGCAACACCAAATTTCCCAATCAAAGAGGAAGAAACCAACATAATTCCAAATCCAGTAAATTAATTCCGATTTCAGTGAGTTTCGTATACGTAACCAACCATATGACACAAAATCAAGTAAACTAAACACAAAATTCGGTTGCAAAAGAGGTAATCACCTGAAGTAGATCACGCGCAAACACCGCGGTGGTTCTCCGCGCGCGAATCGAGCGGAGGTTTTAGAGAGCGCCGAAGGAGGAGTGAGAGGGGCTTCGAAAATAACAAACCAACACTCCGTCAACGTGTCAATGGCAAAATAAATAAATTAATTGATAAATAAATGGCTGCTGAGTCATCTAACGGATATACATAAAAGCCTACCATTGCCAGCTTGTCTTTTCTATTATTTTCCGTATATATTATTAAAATCTTTTATTTTTTTTATTTATAAAATACTTTCTTCTTTTTTTCTTTTTTTAAATCAAGTTAGATATAGAATTCTTGGAGAATTAGATTAAAATTTTGTAGTATAATTCTGATTTTTAAAAATTATTTAGTACATATATAAAAATTAAATACTCCATCCGTCTCATTACAATAGTCTTATTTACTATTTTTGTTCGTTCCAAAACAATAGTCTTATTTTCATAAATAATCATATCACCATAAAACTATCCCTACTTTTTTATTTTTGTTACGCACAAAAAATAATAATAATAATAATAATAATAATAATAATAATAATAATAATAATAATAATAAGGTATCCAGAGTCAGTCGGTGGGTTCTCAGTCGGTTGGTTCTCAATCAGATAAGCAAGTCAGATGGTCCGCGGTCGGGCAAGCAGGTCGGATTATCCGCAGTCGGATAAATGGGTCGGTTGATACAAAGGTTGGCTGCTATGGGGGTCGGTCGAAAAAGGAAGTCGGGCGAAGAAAGGTCTGTTGATAGGTCAGACGATTGAAGAGACCAAATAGTGGTCGTTTGATGGGGCGACCAGTGAGTCTTTTGATCTGGCGACCAATTATGTATCTAGATTGGTTGGTTGGTCGGTCGTTGGGTTATGCGGTTGGCGAGGCGGTTAAAGACATGTGTCAATGAAAGAGGCAGTTCTGAGTTCTGTAACGGGTGGGAACGGTTGGTGAAACAGTGCGACGGTTCTGAACGTTCTTCAAAGAATATTTAAGGATTTGGATCATCATTTGGCAAGGCATCTTCAATCAACTTCAACAAAGCAAAGTCAGATTTGGGGATCACCACTTTAAATTTCAGTCTTTTATTTTCCAGTTTATTTTCTGTACCATACAGTGTTTAGAGATTCCTAATCTCAGGCACTAATTAATCAAGTTTAAGGATATTTTCTATATCTTTGAATTTTACTTTATTTTTGTTGAAAAATTACATCAACAAATTGGCGACCACAGTGGGAGAAAATTGCTGATCCATATGGCAAATTTTCAATTCCACAGTACAGCCGTTGGCTTTATCACGGCAGAAGAAGCTTCCCAACTACGGGCCGAATTGACAGCAGGTTTTCGGCAAATGTACGACCAGCAGATAGCAAATCTACAGGCAATACATGACGCAATGCAAAACTTGATGGAGCAATCAAAATTCATGTTGAATTCGGTTCCTGCACCGCCAGAAATGTCATGCCCCCAAACGGACAACGCCATTCCTGAGCATATACCCAGTCAGACAGACTGGAGACAGGACCAAACAGGAGGACAGGCCCGACCAGGGACGACCGAATGGACGGAGACAGGTCGGCAGGATCACGACGCCTGGACGGACCATGGTCGGGAAGACCACACCGACTGGACGGACCATGGTCGGGAGGACCACACCGAATGGACGGACCGTAGTCGGGACAACCACACCGACTGGATGGACAAAGGTCGGGAGGACCACGCCGACTGGACGAATACAGATCGGGAAGACCACGTCGACTGGACGGACAAAAATCGGGAGGACTACGTAACCTGGACGGATACAGGTCAGGAGGACCCCGCCGAATGGACGGATACAGGTCAGGAGGACCCCGCCGAATGGACGGACACGGGTCAGGTCGCCGACCATAACTTTTCAGGCGAGCAAAAGAATGACAGAACAACAGTGGCCGAAAGGAGGAATAAGTCGGACGGGAGTCTGAATACAATGGTAGTGCAAGATCGACCAACGTCCAGGCCAGCACCAGTCCGCGATAAATGGAGGTCGGGTCCAACGTAGCCTCAAAGGATGGAGGTCGGATCTGAGGCTGACGTAGCCTCGGATGCTAACCTACTAACTCCTAAAACATCATAAGAAATGATGCTTAGGAGTCTTGAGGAGGAGGCATGTTGTTACGCACAAATAATAATAATAATAATAATAATAATAATAATAATAATAATAATAATAATAATAATAAGGTATCCAAAGTCAGTCGGTGGTTCTCAGTCGGTTGGTTCTCAATCAGATAAGCAAGTCAGATGGTCCGCGGTCGGGCAAGCAGGTCGGATTATCCGCAGTCGGATAAATGGGTCGGTTGATACAAAGGTTGGCTGCTATGGGGGTCGGTCGAAAAAGGAAGTCGGGCGAAGAAAGGTCTGTTGATAGGTCAGACGATTGAAGAGACCAAATAGTGGTCGTTTGATGGGGCGACCAGTGAGTCTTTTGATCTGGCGACCAATTATGTATCTAGATTGGTTGGTTGGTCGGTCGTTGGGTTATGCGGTTGGCGAGGCGGTTAAAGACATGTGTCAATGAAAGAGGCAGTTTTGAGTTCTGTAACTGGTGGGAACGGTTGGTGAAACAGTGCGACGGTTCTGAACGTTTTCTTCAAAGAATATTTAAGGATTTGGATCATCATTTGGCAAGGCATCTTCAATCAACTTCAACAAAGCAAAGTCAGATTTGGGGATCACCACTTTAAATTTCAGTCTTTTATTTTCCAGTTTATTTTCTGTACCATACAGTGTTTAGAGATTCCTAATCTCAGGCACTAATTAATCAAGTTTAAGGATATTTTCTATATCTTTGAATTTTACTTTATTTTTGTTGAAAAATTACATCAACAATTTTTATTATACAATTGCTACTATTTTTTACAATAGTACACTCACAAGAACATAAAAGTCTTTTATCCATACTTTCTACCCACTACCAATATAATTATTTATGGACTTATCAATACCATACTTATTTAACACTAATTAATACCTTAGTCACTCTATAAAAATAAAATTTATATATTTAATATAAATATATGAAATGCTAAATATATATATTAAAAAAAAAAAAAAAAAAAAAAAAAAAAAAACAACAACAACAACAACAACAACAATAATAATAATAATAATAATAGGAAAATAATTATTTTTATTTCAATATAACCAAAATTCATCAATTTTAGTCCTAATATAAAAATTTTATCAATTTTGGTCTCAATATAATCAAAAGTCGTCATTTTTTGTCTCAATATAACCAAAACTCATCATTATTGGTCACAATATAAAATTTTTATCAATTTTAGTCTTAATATAACAAAAACTCATCATTTTTTATCTCAATATAATCAAACCTTATCTTTTTTTGTCTCACCGTCAACAAACCAATGGAAAATGCTGACGTGGACTTGCAAGATTGTACAATTTCTTCGAATATAAATATAAGGTTTGATTTTTTTTACGTCAATATTTTCCGTCGGTTTGTTGACGGTGAGACCAAAAAAAGATAAGGTTTGATTATATTGTGACACGATGAGTTTTGGTTATATTGAGACTAAAATTAATAAAAATTTTATATTGAGACAAAAAAACGATGAGTTTTAGTTATATTGGGATCAAAATTAATAAGATTTTTATATTTGGACCAAAATTGATGAATTTTGATTATATTGAGAATATTACGAGAGGGTAAGTAATAACATAAAAAAACCATATTTTATTGGGCCATTCATTTTTTTAATTTTGGGCTTGTTATGAAAGCCCAATAATAGTCCCAAATTAATTTTTGGGCTTATTTATGTGGAATAACTCAACCCAAGCTTTCATCTATGCATTTGTAACTTTGTTCTTTTATCCAAAATTTTTTATATTTTTTTAAAAAATTTAATATACTATACATATTCATTATTTTTATATTATTTACATAATTTTCTATATTTTGGATAAAAAAAAATATTCTTTTAACAATTCACTTAACAATTCTCTTTATTTTTTACTATTCAGTTTATACGATTTTTCTTATAAAAAAATATAAGATTTTTTAGTAAAACATTATTATATTTAAATTACTATTCAAAATAATAATAATAATGATGCACATTTATATATTTATAGTAAAATTTGTATATAATTCAATATAATATTTATTCAATATATATGGGGAAACAATAAAAATTTAATATATATATATAAATAAAATTTACGATGTAACATAAATTGATAATAATCTTATAAAAAAAAAAATAAAAATAAAAATGGATGTAATATTTTTTTTTAAAGAGATATTTTTACTTTTTATTTTTATGAATATTACAAAGATGTGTTTGAAAACATAAGTGAACAAATCATAAATCTTTCAATCATTGTGTTAATATAACTTTATTTTTATATACATATTTTTTTAAAGTTTTTCACTCTCTTTATTTAACATGATTTTTTTTATATAAAAAATAATAATATATTAAATATGTATATATATATATATATCACATCAAATACATCCATTTTTTATTTTTTATTTTTTATTTTTCACTGTAATTGAACCATATTATTGAACCTAATTTTGATTCCATTTATTCATGTTTATTTATTTAATTATTTGATGATAGGGTAGGACAAATATTGGTAGGATAATTATGCAATCTGACATATATGATTGGAGAAATATAATTAAATAAGTTCTTGGATTAGATGATAAATTAATTTTAATTTTAAATAAATTTGGGGGATCTAATGTCATTTTCTACTGAGTTTTCACAATTATTGTTAATTATTGACTTTTTTTTTTTAGAAAAAATAAAATTAATGTATTGTTTAAAAGTAAGTTTTTATGCCTGTGACCAAATTGAATAAGAAAAAAATAAATGAATAATATATACTCCCCCGTCTCATATTTATTTATCTATTTATTTTTTTTACAGAGTTTTAAGAATATTAATATTTTATTGGAATGCAGTAGAAATAAAAATAAAAAGACTAAATCAACCTTATTGTATGATGCAAAGGTAATGACATTTGTTTAATATATTGTAAATTAGAAGAGTATTTATAATGTTAAGTAGATATTACAATAACTAAAAAATAAAATAGATACTTTGTTACAAGACAGACGAAAAAAAAAAAAAAAAAAGATAAATTGTTAAAGACAGAGAAAGTAAATATCTAAAATATATATATATAGTAATAATTTGTATTTAATTATTGATTTTTTGTGACCAAAATAAAAAGTAAATACTCTTTATATATATATATATATATAAAATTAGTATCAAGTTATTTCTTATAAAATAGTACCCCTCTGTCCCACTACAACAGTGTTGTTTATCATTTTTATCCGTCTCAAAACAATAGTCTTATTTTCATAAATAATTATATCACTATAAAACTATCCTTACTTTTTCTTTATTATTACACAATTGTCACTAGTTTTTACACTAATACACTCACAAGAGCAAAAAAGTCTTTTACCCGTACTTTTAACCCACTATCAATATAATATCAATATTCCTTAAATCCGTGTCAAACACAACCCAAACTATAATTTTGGGACGGAGGAAGTATATCATTTCATCTCATAAAATATTACATTTCCTACTATTAAAAAAATATAAAAGAAAACACATTTTCACACTATTAAATTCTAATAATAATAACAAATTATAATTCAAGTAATTAATCTTTACTGAATAGTTATAAATCTATTATTTTAATTTATATTATTAATAATATAATTATTACTTTATAAAATAATAGAAGATCTATTAAATCAATTAAGAAATTTTATGCTATTTACCCAATAATATGTATGTAAGAAAAAAGTGATTAAATGAAATTAAAATATTTTTAAAACGGAACCAAACATATAAATATAAATATATATATATATATATTACACCCCACAAAATAATTTAGTCTATATTCTAATTTGACTTTAGTGCATAAATAAATAATACTACCTGTATACGACTCTAAGAGTCTCATATACTTTTTGTGTGTTGATTTTTGAATATTAATTATTATATCAAAATATAGTACAAATTAAAAAAAAATTGCAAAAATACTTCAATTAGTGCTTTATAATACTAATAGAAAGACATTTCTAAAAAAAAAATCATCCAAATATAAAAATATTTTTAATATTAAGTACAATGATGCAAAAGGTAAATATGACCCTTAGATACGAATAGAGGAAGTAACATTTATTTAAACCCAAGCATATACACAAACATAACACACCCTAAGTTTTCGTTTGTTTGTTTGTCAATTTAAATTTTATTATTCTCTCTGTTCGATATGTATTTATATATGTTTTTTATTTTTGTACGTAATTTTTAATATTAATATTATATATGTGGTATAAAAGAAATATAAATAGTCAAATTTACCCATTAATTAATTAAAAAACAATGAATACTATTTTCTTAATAATATATATGTTGTAATTTTTTTTATTTATGTGAAAAATACAATTACTAAAAAATGGGAACAAATATATTGATTTCACATGAATGAAAATGACAAAATAAATAGCTTAATTACGAATGGAGAAAGCATTTTAAATAAAAATAAATTATTAAATATAAATAAAAAATATTATTATCGTACTATCTTCTTCTCGAAAAATATATTAATTTTGTCATTTTTTATTGTCTTAATGCAAAAAAAATTTACTTTTCTTTTTAGGGTGTGTTTGTTTGGGAGATTGGATTTAATTTTCACTATTTATCTCATTTTTTTCCCCAAAAAATCAAATCAAATACTTATTTTTTTATATTATACTAAAAATCAAATTTACATTCAAAACATCACATCAACACCTATTTATATCACATCATACAACTATTTAAATTCAAAATTTTTTTACTATTAAAATCCCAACTCAAAATCCAAAGCCCCAAACAGACACACTAAATATAAACTTCATTATACATTACAAATATGGACAATAATATTTTATGTACTAAAAATATACCAATTACCTTTAAATTATAATATTTATTAAATTTTGTGACAAAAAAATAAATGTATATTTTTGTAGAGGTAAAATTGGTTAAAATCTCAATAAATGCCAACTAATGTGGTAAAATGTCCAATTAGATACCAAACTTCAAAGATGACTTCTCACTTACTCAACATTTAATTATTTATATAATTCATTAATCAAAATCATTTGAAATGATTTTCATCATAATAATAATAAAAGTTAAGGTCTTTTGAAAATTTAATTAAAAAATGAAGAAAATAAAATAATAAAATAATAATATTTATTATAAATAAATATTGAATATAATATAACAGTTAAATGTTATTTATTGATTTTTTCGAAATTAGTAATATAGTAAATTTAAAGTAGGGACTAAGAAAAATGTGAAAATAAATTTAGTCGAAGAGCAAGTAATATATATTTGGATTTAAATTTTTTTAATAAAATAATTGTTGCATGTTTGGTTTTAGTTTAACTAAAATTATTTAGTATTCAATCGGTATAATTTTTAATAAAATAAAATATTGTTTTTTTTTTCTTCAATAAACCATTAAATTATAATACTATTTAAACAATTCAAATATAAGAAACTCAAATTTAAAAAATAAAATAAAATAAAAAATCAAAGATGTATTTGGTTTACATTTTAAATTCAAATCAATATTATTTAGATTATATAATTTTTAACAAAAACATAGTATTATTTTCTCTTATAAATATCATCTCAAAATATTACGTAAGACAAAACTTAAATCAAAACTCCAAATTCAAAATAAAACCAAACACACCTCAAACAAACTCTATAAATAATTAGGTAAATAATAACATACAAGAATGAAAAAATAATTTTTCAGTTTTTAGTTATTTTTTTAAGTAATAGATAAGATAATATTTATACATTTTAATTTCATTAATTGATTAGGTAAGTAACATATGTGAAATCATTTGCCAATAATAATAATAATAATAATAATAGTGTTTATTTAAAAAAAAAATTATTTATGCATATAACTTATGAATTATATGATTTGTCTTTTATGCAAGCACCTAATTATATTTAAATAAAATTATATATATAAAAAATGATTTGTCTGCTACACCGTAGACACGGTATTTTAGTAGGAGTGTAATTAGTAAATAATTAATAATGTATTAGTGAAAATAATTATCCTATCATATAAATAATTATAAATTAAGATTAAGATAACTAATTAGTTTAATTAAAATTTTAAAAAAAATTAAAAATTTAAAATTTAAAATGAGATTAAAGTGTGTAATCATTTTTCAAAATTAAAAAGTGACATAGTATGTGGGACGAACAGAAACGACAACGTGGATATGGTATCTGAAAGGGAGGGAGTATATGTTATCTTCATTCTTTGCCCTTAAAATAATTTCTGACATTATTAAAATAATTTATATATATTTTTAAAATGTGTGACAGCTCATATATATAATATTTATCAAATAAAAGAAATATCAATTCATAAACATCATTGCAGCTGTAGACTGACTTTTTATAGTATTACACAAATAATAATAATAATAATAATAATAATAATAATAATAAAAGAAAAAGAAAAATATTTAATTGAAATATATTAATAATCAACCGACAGAATATGAAACTCATCTCACGTGAAATAATTATAATGATTTTTTAAATAATTTTTTGCTACAATTTTGGTCCCATATACAAATTTAGACTATATTCGTAAAAGAGGTTTTTTAAGTTTTATAATTTTGAATTTTTTTAAATAATAAAAAATTAGATATTTAACATGATAATTTATTGTAAAAATTATATTTTGTGTGGTATTTATTTTTAAAACATTTTTTTAATGAATAATGTCAAAAAAATTAAATTTATGCATGAAAATAGAGTCTTGGATTGTCATAACTCTTTTCATGGTGATTTTTTTGGTCTTATTTTTTAGTTGTTTATTTTCAAATATTAAATTAAATATAATATTTTATAAAATACTATAAGTATATTTTTATAGAAAATTTCGAGAATTATATAATAAAAAAATTGAAAATAAAATAAAGCAAACCACACTAATTAAAAAACACAAACTAAACACACTTGAAATATATTTATTTTTTTTATATAAAATATTATATTCAACAATTAATTCATATAAAAAAATAAAAATAAATTAAAATATGAAAAATACGTAAAATATTACTTCCTAATAATGAACTAAAAAATAATAAAATTATAATTTTAAATTTATTTTACATCCACTCGTGCATGTGTTAATGATCCGAGCCGAGCCGAGCCGAGCTAAATTTTAAGTGTTCGTTAACGTTCGCGAACAAGGCTCGGGCTCGTTCGTTAAGCTTTCGAGCTCGTTCGTAGTGTTCGAGCTCGACTCGTTAAGAATTTTTGTTGTTTGAGCTAGTGTTCGTGTTCGGCTCGTTTAGGCTCGATTAAGCTCGTTCGAGCTCGTTTGTCTTATTTTTAAAAATTGATATATAAATTATAAAGAAAATTTAAAATTATTTTATTTATATATTTTAAATTAATATTTTATTTATTTATAAATTATAATTTTATATGTATATATAATATTTATAATAAATATATTATTTAAACGAACGTTCGCGAATAAAGCTCGGCTCGTTAAGAATTTTTGCTGTTTGAGCTCGTGTTCGTGTTCGGCTCGTTTAGGTTCGATTAAGCTCGTTCGAGGTCATTTGTCTTATTTTTTTAAATTGATATATAAATTATAAAAAAAATTTAAAATTATTTTATTTATATATTTTAAATTAATATTTTATTTATTTATAAATTATAATTTTATATGTATATATAATATTTATAATAAATATATTATTTAAACGAACGTTCGCGAACAAAGCTCGGGCTCGTTCGTTAATCAAACAAGCTTGTTTATGTTGTTCGACTCGACTCGTTAACATTCGCGAACGAGCTTTAACCGAATCGAATCGAGTCGAACCAGGCCGAGTTCACGAACAATTCGATTCGTTTAACAGCTCTATGCATGTCCCATTTTATATTTCTTGGTCATATAAGTATTTACCAACAAAGGTAAAAGAAAATACTTGAATATTGTAATATTACCATAATAAGTAACTTTTTTTTAAAAAAAATAAAATAAAATAAAATAAAAATGTTACATTCTTTTTTATAGAGACATTTAATTAATTAGTAGAGGATAATGACAATTGATTAGATAAAACCAAGTTCTTAATCAAAATAATATATAAAAGAAGAAAATGACTTGAAATGGACACTCCATCTTGAAAATCAAAAAACAAAATCTTTTTTTTTTTATTATTATTTTTTTTATTTTTATAATTTGTTACATAAATTGTTGAATTAATATGTCAGATAACTTGAAATCATATCAATAAATTCAATGAGAGAAACAATATGTATTTGTATGTCATAATATATTAGTATATCTTTCAAGTTTTTATGTAATTTTTTATTATTTGGACTGTTAATATATATATATATATTTCATCTTTAAAAATATTTATATAAAATTTTATTTAAATAAAAAATTTAAACCTTTCAAATTCAATGCACACTCAAAAGAAATACATATATATTGTTATTTAAACCATTAATTTTTACTATAAAAAAAAAAAAAGAAAACTTAAAGAGAGTGTTTTTTGGTTTGTATTAAATATATAAATAGTAGTTTAATATAATATTTTATGTTAAAAAACATATTTTTACTAAACAAGGCTATGTTTAATTAATTTTTGAAAGTATTAAAATTTTTAAAAAATAATAAAAAATTTAATATTCAATACTTTCTACACCCAAGTTAAAAATACAAATATTTTTAATTTTTTATATAAACTATAAATATATTATTATTTGTACAATTAATTTATATATAAAATAAAATCATATCAATATCATTGTAAATATTTTTACTAACTAATAAAAAATTATTATTTTTTAATTTATTATAAAAACTAAAAAAATATGTTCAAATAAGATTAAAGGAATATAATATTATATGAGTTGAAACAATATTTTTATAAAATAATATACTTTTAATAATTTTGAAATATATATAAACAAAATATGGACAACCCCCTAATAATTGTAAGAATAAATTAATTAGTAGTCTCAACACGAAAAAAGATTGGTTGAATTCAACCACTTCCTATAGTCAAGATTTCCTATCCCCAAATGTAGAAAAAAACTATAAGACCGAAAGTTAGTTCGTTGCGCACTTTCGGATAGCTGCTGCGAGTTCTCATTTTATAATAAAAACCTATAGTCAAGATTTCCTATCCCCAAATGTAGAAAAAAAATATTCAACCAAGTTGATCTTGTATATACTTTCGGATAGCAGCTGCGAGTTTCCATGTCATTAAAAAAAAAAAATTACAGAAAAAAAATAAAATAAAATAAATAAATAAAAACACATAAGTTGTTGGCCAATCTTTTTCCCTCTTAAAATCACATTTAAAAGCACTTCTTCTTTCCCTCTTCTTGATCTTCTTCTCATCACAACAATGGCTATCACAACCCTAAACATCATAAGAACTTCCATCTTCACTCTCCTCAAGAACTTCCAATTCTTTTCGTCGTCGCCGTCGCTCGTTGCCGTCCCGTTCGCCCTCGCCGCCCTCCTCGCCCCGTCCCTCGCCCCATCATCGCGCCTTTTCTCATTAATCCACGCCCACGTGACTTCACTCACGCTCTCCGCAGGTGTTTCACGATATTCATCACAATTATCTGTCGCTCTCGATTATAAACTCACTCAAATAATTCTCTCATCCCTCCTCGTCTCGCCTTTCGCGCTATCATTTCTCGTCGTCTCGAAATCCATCGTTATACGAGCCCTCCAATTTTCTCGGCCGTCGAGAAAAAACTCACCCATTTCTTGGATTGTCGAGCTCAAACCACTCTTGATCACTCACCTATGTAACTCATTGCTCGTTGTATCGATCCACGCCGTGTTTTTTTACTTCTCCGTCGCGTCCTTCGAGTTTTTTAGGATTTTAGGGTTTTCGTCAATTGGGGCTCGTGTGTTTCTCGGGTTGGGTTTGGCCGTTGCTTATGTTGTCGTTATCGCAAATTTGCACGTCGTTTGTGGAATATCTTTAGTGATATCTGCGACGGAGAGGCGCGGCGGGTTTGGCGGGATCGTCGAGGCTTTTGTGTTGACGCGTCAATGGATGGCTACCGCATTGTCGTTGTCGGTGGCTACTAACACGGCGTTGGTTGCGATCGAAGCTTTGTTTGAGTACCGTGTTGTGAGAGGATATCAACATGGAACCGGTCCCGATCCGTGGATGAACTTGGAGGCGATTCTCGTCGCTTATTTGTACGCCGTGCTCGTTGTTCTCGACACCGTCGTTGGCTATGTGTTCTTGAAACGATGCAAAGAAGAGTATAACAATCGTCATGATGATCTGTGCTCGTGTTCGTGCTCGTGCTCGTTTTCATATTCTTTTTTGATTGAAATATACGAAGGAAATGAAAAGTGTTTAGAATTAAAGGGTTTAGAGTTGATGTTATAAACAAGGTTTCTATCTCTCTTATTATTTTTTATTTTTTATTTTCAATTTCAATGTAACTATTTTAGAATTTGTATTCTTACATACTTTATCAATCATTGGAAATTCTTTTTTTTATTATTATTTTTTTTATTTTTTTTATTTTAACTTTTTGTAACCCATGAAGTTTAGTTCATTCCGACTTTGCATTAGTATTATTTGTGCTTATTTTAAAATTAAATATTTTGTTTATACAATTTTTTTAAATTTAAATTTAACATTGATTCATTAAATTTTTTAAATGAACACAGTGTGTATTTTAAGAAAATTTTGATTATACTACACGTAATCATTATTTTTATATTATATATACAATTTCTCATATTTTACATAATAAAAGAACTCATTCAAACCAAAATGCAAAAGGCATTTCAACACAGGATAATTTTAGCTAGATTTTCAGTATAACATCCCATGGATATTATTTTAACAAAAGTTTAATGTAATGCAATATTTAAAAATTATTCATATCAATACTCATTTATCAAATTAATTTTAAAATTAAAAAATAATCTAAAATACCAAAATACAAATAAATACTTTCATTCAAATAAACTTTGATTACATAAGAACGTATTTGAATTTATTAATAATATATCACACTGTATAAGATTTCTATAATATTTTGGAATAATATTTATATATATAATAAAAATTGAATAAAAATTTACAAACAAACTGGGCCTTAAAGTTTTTAATGAATTGAAAATTAATAAATAATTAAATAGAAAACACAAATATAAATAAATATTACATGTAATATAGTATATTTTTCTTATGACGAGCCTTACACCTAATATTTTTATGAATGTGATGTTTAATTAAAAAATTTTTTTATAAATATTGCAACAAAAATTTAAAAAATATAAAAATAGGCAATATCTATTGCCTGAGATATTTGATCCAATCAATATATAAAAAAATATATAAAACTAATTATACGCAATATATATATTTATAATATAACATATATTTTATTAGATTTATTAATTGAGTCAAATAAATATATAATATATATTTATATATGCATATATACATACATCAAAGTATATACATTCACTCTCTCAGTCTACCAATACACCTAAATATGTACACTGTTCTATTTAGGTAAGTTAGGTAAGGTTATTACAAAGAAGATGATTTTTCATGTTAGAACAAAAGAATCATAGTCAATCTTTAGATAGACTTTTCTACAATGTTGCCCGAATTCCGTCGATTCCGAGTCGAATCCTCTCGAGGAAGAAAGCGACGAATGTCGTCTAACTCCAATGGCGCCAACAAAAAAAAAAACCTTCTACATAGAGCGAGATGGCTTCATCGTGTTCAAGATAGAGATCCAAAACGCGTACCTCTATCGACTCATCTTTGTAAAAGTGGAATTCCATCGAATTATGAGGGGGGCCGACGGAGCCCCCCTCATCGATGCCACGCCAAGTTGTCCCCCGTCGAGGTTGTTGTCATGTCTTAATGTTTCGAAGATTTTCATAAGACGGAGATTGAGAATTATATGTCGATTCTTGTTCATGTCTTTCTTCGATGATGATGATGACGATGATGTCCCTTTGGGCCCTCCATTTCGGCCTCCTTTCGAGCTTTTTTCTTTTCTAGTTCGGCTTGCTTGCAGTTCTCGTCGTGGGCTTTTTGGAACATTTTGACGAAGTTGAAGAGGGTCGATGTGACTGCGCCAACGACGAGACAATAGATCATCAATCGGGAAAATATCGTAAATGATAAAAAGTCTTATTTGAGGCATAAAATTCTGTTGTGTTAACAATATTTTCTTCAATACATGAAATCCCTTGTGTTAGCATGAGTCTGCATAAAATATATATTTTTTTTTGTATACAATGACGACCAACTATTACAAAAATGACAATCTTGTACTTCCTCCGTCATCGAAAATTATGCTCATGGCATTAGATACAGATTTTAAAGAAAGTAAGTAAATCTAGTTGTTTTTTTTTTTTTATAGTAAAAAATGTACAAATACTAATTTTTTATTCTTCTAATACAAAGAATTTTTAAATTTTTTAAAATGTTCATCTATAATATTTTTTTATATCAAATACTAATTTTTTATTCTTCTAAAATTTTTTTAGAACTCGAGAAGCCTGTGTCTAAACGGGGAACCATAGGTTTCTCCTACATATAAAGCTTAAAAACGAATGACCTTTCTTAACATGAAAAGCTCGACTAAACTCGACCTATCACATCATTAAAAAAAACAAACAAAAGGCCGAGTAGAACGAATAATACCTTGCTCGAATGGGAACCGGGCGGGATCTTCGCCGAAGTATAGAACCAATGCATCGGCATTTCTCCCCTGCGGAAAAACAACAACAATGAACTACATTATTACTACAATAGGCTAATATATCGAGCCACTGTTCATCTAAAAGTTTAAGCTATTAGAGAAACAGTTGTGAATTCTTACAAGTTTGAATTCCTATTTTTAAACAAACGGCGACCATAGGAATACGAACGCGAAGAAGAAAAGTATCGTTTCAAATTTTTTCCGTATATTTTTCCTCCAACATAATCCAAACACTACTCACAAGCTAGCTCGTCGAGCGGGCAGTTATTTACCGCTAGTGAATATAGAGTTGTTACGGACGACACTTCGTTCTCAGCAACGCGAAGGAAGTTCTTCAATGTCTATAAATTAAAAAAAAATAAAAATGAAGTCGAGATTCGAAATTATAAATCATCGTATTTTCTAATGACATAAAGATCGAAACTTTTCGAGCAAAGTGTAAGAGAAAATCGTATGTAAGGAATACCTTGCGAAAAGCATCGGATATAGGACCATCGCCCTCCGACGCTATGAGTTCTTGCTTCACCTTTTCGACACCTTTGATTATCGCTTGCATTTCTTCCGCCAACGATTTTAATTGTATCTATACAAATACATATACATATATATGGAAAATTGCAAAAACTATCTCACATGTATACTCTATTATCACTTTTGTCTTATATTTATCTCACTGGCAAGATATATCCTATATGTTTGCAAAAGTTGTTATTTATATCCTTTAGCCGCGCATGACATTAACACCACGCGCGTCCGAAGGATAAAAATAGCGACTTTTGCAAACATGTAAAATATATTGTGCCAGCGAGATAAATAAAAGACAAAAGTGATCATATGGTATATATGTGGGATACTTTTTGCAATTTTCTCCATATATATATATCGAAATCGAAATTATTTCTATAGGACTTACGAATAAAAAAATAAAAGTTCGATCATAGTAGTATTAACCTTCGAGGCAAGTTCCAAGCTAACAAGATCGCGATGGAATTCCAGAAGATGCGGCGCCTTTAAAGCAAGCACCTATACTTTTGATGTGCTCGAGATTAATATTAATTTGGAGCGAAATAAAAATGATCGAAGTTTGAAATGGGGCGAAGACGATACCTTGCAAAGATAATGCATAAGCGTCATTTTATTGTTTGTCGATCGCGTGTCTATGAGCTTCAAAAGACTGTCTAATTTGAAGCCTAAAGCAGAACCTGCTCGTCGACACATTTTAAGGATCATGCCGGATATGTAAAACACTTAAATTTTAGACAAATTACGCGATCATCGATAACAGATTAAATGTAAAGTAAGTCGTACCTCGGGCAGTTCCTTGATTCAATGTGTTTCCGAGGTACAAGATTTTCTTCATGATTTCTTTCAGTCGAAAGGATTTCCGGATCTGATCGATGCATTGCTAAAGTTGAAGCCATCAAGAGACAATAGGAACAAAAAAGCTTCCATTTTTCGGATAAATTTTCGCTTTATTACCTCTTCACATGAAGAACTCACAGTGTTCAAACTTTTCCGAAAATCTGTAACCTGAAACAAATGATAATGTTAGCGCGCCGTAGTTCTAATTTTTTCGAAGGATTTTTACTACGTCAAGCAGACCTGAGAAGTGAATTGGATCTTGAATAGAAAAACGCGTAGCTTGGATTCGACTCGAGGGACTTTCATCAGTTCGAGGAAGAACTGAAAGGATCGTTAACATATATAAACGTTGCGCCGAGCATTTTCATCGTAGATTTTATTACAAGATTAAAGACGCACCTGTTCGCACTTTCCGAGAACTTCCTTGTCGCCAGTGTATCCCTAAAAAAGATTTCGTCGATAATCGATTTATACGAAAGAAACGGTTCATTCTGTTCGAGAGAAGAACATAGAAAAAATTGCAAAAAATATCTCACATGTATACCTTATAAAGACAAAAATAGCAACTTTTGCAAATATATACAGGATATATTTTGACAGCGAGATAAATACAACAAAAAAATGATAATGGGGTATACGTGTGAGATATTTTTGCAATTTTCCCAAAGAACATACGAAGAATTTACTTTGAGAAGTTCCATTTCTTCCTTAGTTGGACAGAATTTGATGAGATTTTCGACCTGATCCGAGTCGAGAATCGATTCATCCAAAGCAAGCGCCGCAGCCTGTCGATCAAAAACAAACAATTAAGCTTCAAGCTCCGCATTCTTACTTCCTTCGATGAAAATTTTACGTTGCGAAAAATGTAAATCGACAAGATTATACGAACCATTATATCCGGAAGCGGCATTTTCACTTTCGTTAGCATGATTTCCGTGTTGTTCGCTCTCCGCAGATCGATCTACAATACAAACCATGTCGATTTTCAAAACATAATGCGTGCATAAGTTTACGATTTCTTTATGAATCGAAACGATACCAGATGAACTCTGTCGGGCTTCGATCCAGCAGACTTCCGTCGCGCTGCTGATTTCGCACCAGAATTTTCGAGCTTCGGGACTGCCGCCGAGAACAGCGCCTCCAGCTCCGACACATCGAATTCCGGCGACCTGCAAAGATAATCGATCGAGCAAAATCTGAAACTAATATCAAGTTCGAATTTTGATCGGAATAAAGTATATACCCTTGAGGTTCTCCATGTTTCTGCAGTTCTTCCCACAAGCTCCCCTGCGATACACGCGCGAACTTGCTCCAGTGAAGCGGCCGTAGCATCGATCGTCGAGGCGCACTCGCGGATATCCCGAGCCACGAAAATCCTCGCCCTCTGCCGGAAGTTAACGCCGGAGATGCCTTGGAGCTGAAAGGAGGAGGTGCAGGAGGTCCGGGAGTTGCCGGAGGGCCAGGTGCACAGGTGAAAGGAGGCGGCGGCGGAGGTGGAGCTCCGCAAATTGGTGGCGGAGGTGGTGATGGTGCTCTATTCGAAAGTGGCGGTGGTGGCGGAGGAAATGGCGGCATAACTCTAACAATGTTATGCACGCTCGAAGATGGTGGCGGCGGTGGCGGCAGTGGTGGTGGCGGTGGCGGCGGGTTTGATTTTCCACCTGTCGATCCATCTTTGTCGGGATCGAACGCCACCGGAGCAGCATTATATCTCGACGGAGGATCGTACGAAAGCGTCGAATTTTCGTTCGATTCTTTATTCGCCGGTTTCGACTCTACCGGGAACGCCAAATACAAAGGATTATCGCCGTCGCGCAAAGTTTTCCGGTCAAGTTTTACGATTCCGGATTGAATCGAATGGCTATCGATATCCTCGTTTCCGCCGTGCCCGTCGCCCGCGACACTAAAAATCTCCTCCACCTCAAAGAACTCCTCCGGCGACGCCCTTCCGTCCTCGACAGATTGACCCGAATCCGAAAACCTCACCTCGACTCGGAAATCCGTTGAGAATCTTTCTTTCGCGTCGCGAAGAACGTCGACTTCGTCGCGCGTTAGCCGCAAAACGTTCCCCGGGACGAATGCCGTGTGGAACATAACTCTAAAAACTACTTCCTCCGGCGGAAAATCGTCGCCGGAACGAACCAGCTCGAGAATGATATCGCCTTGAACATAACGTCGAATGTCGATCTTCTCCGACGAACGATCGCACTTCGTCACATTGCTCAAAAACAGAGTCTTCGAGCTCGAAATCGACGTTTTCGACAACAAATCGTGGCCGTAGACACGGAGCACGGCGCCATCGAAGTCGCTCGACGGAAGCGATCGAAGTACAACGCAATCGAGCAACATCGGCGCCAAATCCGAACCGAAATTCAAATTCGACTTCGTAATGTACGATAAGTACCGGAGCTGCGACGGCCGGTGATTCACCGGCGATAAAAGATGGAGAAGCTCCTTCACCGGAGCTTTATTGTAAACCATTTCCAGAGTCCTCTGCTCGCTGCAAAACTGTTTCCGGTAGAGAAGAAGTCCGGCGAGCATGAACGCCAGCAGCGGCCAGCCGCCGCGCTCGCAGTGCATCAAAACGACGTTGTTTTGGCCGTCCACCGACAGCCAGCTCTCGGTCGACCGGAAAAAATGGCGGATCATCTCGAGCGGCAGGAGCGGACAGCCTTCGTAGCCGCGAGGGTAATCCATAACGGTCATATCGTACTGCGACAGCACGTCGGAAAATTGGCTCCGGCGTTCACCTTCCTTGAAATTGAAGACCATGAAGGCGGCATCAGGGTAGTGGTCCTGCAGCTGCGCCACCGCCGCCGACAGGTAAGCTCTGTACTCATCGCCGCCGTGCGCGGCGGCGGAGAAGCAGCAATCGAATACTACACAAAAATGTTTTAGTTACATTTTGAAGAATTTTTTCAAAATGGTTTATTATTAATAATGAAATCAAGTCTAATTTAAATTATAAATTTAATATTTAAAATATTTCAATATTTTGCACATATGAACAATTGCAACTCTCACGCCACATTATATTTTTGCAGAATTTTCAAAATGACTTATTATTAATAATAAAATAAGACTTATAATTAGATACAAATTTCATATACTCAAATAATAATTCCACAGAAAATTGTCAAAAAAAACTTGAAATAGCTTTACAAGTTGTTTCGATACTATTATAAAATTATTTAAATAATAAATTAATTAATTTTTTATGACTATCGAAAATTTGAAATGTTATTATATAAAATAATTTTAAAATCTTGTAAAGAAATTCTAGTGTGACATAGTTTTTTCCAATTTAATTTACAAATTATTAAATTAAATTTGAAATTTACCTAAAATTCATTCAAACAGTATCTAATAAATTCCTACGTCATAACAAATATATAATAATAATATCAAATTCATTATGTAAATGCCGTCTACCCTGAATAGTTCACCTAGGGATGTGTTTGTTTCAAGAATTTTTATCAATTTTTATTATTCATCAAATATTTTTTTTCAAAATATAAAATCATAATACTTATATTTAATTTTTATATTAAACTAAAAATTACTATCATATAGCCTATAATAATCATTATTCAAATTTCAATAAAAAATTAAAACTCTCAAACAAACACACTGAGTAATATGACTTGTTTTACTGGACTTAATATACTGGTTAGTAAGTTCCGTCAGAATTTACTCAATAAGAGCATTGGCTATGGATTCCCAGCTCATAAAAAAATAAAAATAATATTTTCTCAATCAGCCTCTAAGTGTCGCATTTACGTTTTGTTTTGTGTCATTTACTTAAATTAAATATATTTTTATATTTATATAATTTTTATTTTTTTTTATAAATATCTTTCTATTAGTATTACAAAATACTATTTTATAATTTTTTTTAATTTATACTTATATTTTAATATTATAATTAATATATAAAGATCGAAAAAAAAAAAAAAAAACCATATTAATCTCTACATTAGAAAAACAAACGAATTTCATAAATATGGAAGATTCGAAGAAGTTGTAAAAACGAATATATACATACCGTAGAGGCGCTCGGAAATTTCCAGAAGCCGATCCGGCGGTTTCCGGTGGAAGAGTCGCCTGAGCAGCGCCATTGAAACCGGCGCCTCCTCCGATCAAATTCCTAAACCCTAATTAAACCCTCTTTTCCCCATTTTTCTCAAACTCAACAATCTAATCTATTCCAAATTCTAACCCTAACCTAATTTCAACCAACTCAAAATGCACAAACTTCAATCAGAAATTTCTAGGGTTCTAAAAATTTCCCCAAATTGCAATAATGGCGTCGTTTGGGTAAAAGGCAATCCTACACGCTAGAAGATAACTTCAATCGATTGCGCCATTGCAAAAAGGAGGAGAAAAAAGAGGAAAAAAACGAATCACATGGGGAGTTTAGAGAGAGAAAGAGTGGAGTACTGAAAAAGTAGCAGAGACGTTGGGGAGACAGCCATGGCCCGGCCCGGACCGGGGAAGCAGTGATGGTGACAGAACAGTTGTCTCCGGCGTGTGTTTTGTTAGTTTGTAAGTTGGATTTGATGGTGACGTCGTCAAGTCGGGCCGACCGCCATTAGAGGACAGGGAAGAGCTTGGAATTCGAGGGAGAAGAAAATGGCGATCGGCAATGGCAGTGTGCTTTTTGTAGCTTCGGATACGACAAATTATTAGTTCGTTATTTTTGGATTAAATTGGGAGGATTGTGTGACTGTTTTTTGACAATAATATTTAATTTAATTGTACGATAAAAAAATTAATGTATAATTTTATTAAATAAAGTATAGATTCACTTGCCCCTATTGAAATTATGATAAAAAAAATTTCTTTAGAAATATTCTCACCTCTCCGTACCATAACTATATATCTGTTTGTTTTTTACTCAGAAATATTAGTATTATATTTGAATGCAATAGAAATAAAGTAAAAATGACTAAAATAACCTTATCAGTATTGTGTGATATAAAGATAATGACATTTGTGTAATAAATTATAAGTTGTAAAGATATTTATAAGGTCAGGTAAATAATATAGTTACTAAAAAATGAAATAGATACTTTGTTATGGGACAGACTAAAATGGAAAAATAAATACTTTGTTATGAGACGGAGGGAATATAATTATACTCTCTTCGTCCAAAACATCGTGCAACATTTATATTTAGCACGAAAATTTAAGTGAGGAGTATTAAGTATGATAATTTGAGATAATTTGGATATTAAGTGATCTGATTGGAGAGAGAAATAATTATTTATTTTTTTATTTGAGTGATGTGACGAGATAAAGTGAAGTGTATATTAATATATGTACATATTAATTATTTCTAAATTTGGAAATGTTGCAATGAGTTTAAGATAAACAAAAAATAAAAAATAAAACGTTGCACGGTGTTTGGAACGAAGTACATTTTAATCGTATTTTAAATTTTATAATTCATAATTTTTTTTTAAATTAGCTATTTTAATTTTAATCTATAATTATTTTTACTAATACACTATTTAATATAATATCTAAAAATTTGTGTCTAAACAAAAGCAGACGAATTAAATGGGACGAACGAAGTATATCTTAACTATTCAAAATAACAAAATAAATCTATTGATATGAAAAAGAGATAGAGTATAATTTATAACCTGAGTTAATTTAATTTAATTTTTTCAAAATATAAAAAAAAAAAATATTTAAAAAAAGAAAAAGAAAAAGAAATTGGCGAAGACAATGGAAAAAGTATTGAGAAAGTAATACCAAAAAATTGGAACCTAACCCCATCCATCAAATCTTTTAATTGACTAATTAATAAAAATAAATGTTAATGGATAAGACTCAATAACAAAACATTATTTTGATGTCCCACTAATTTATTATAGATGTACCAACTCACTAATCATTTTCAATTAATCTAAATAAATTATAAATACATTATTATTGTGACAAATATTTGAGTTCCAATTGGATTCTTTATAATATGTTACCTTCAATTTAGATACATATTGTTGGAATATGAAACAAAATAATAATAAAAATTGATATATTTAATATAAAATTTTATGAAAAATAATTATGTTTTATCATTTTTATCTTTCAAAATAAAAATATTCTCCCTCTGTCCGCTTCTAAAAGTCACATTTACTTTTTGTATTAGTATTAAAAATATCTTTATATTTTGTAGAAATGTCATTCTATTAGTAATTATTTTTTCAGGTTAAAAAATTTCGATGCAATTATTTTTTCAGGTTAAAAAATACCAAAACAATAATCATACAACCTTATTGGTAAGCACAGTAACCAATCTGTCGCCAGTATTTAAATGTCTTCCAAAAATTACTCAGAACACACCCCCTTATTTGATTTATGAAGTGATTGTGTCTTCGCATAAATAAAAATAAATGAAAAAATAAAAAATCAATATAAAAATCTAAAACATTAGAAGATGTGCGAAAAAGATGAATTATATATATTTCCATTGAAATCTTGGTAAGAATCGAAGATGTGCTTGTTAATTCATACTTCCTTCGTCCAGTTAGAAATTATATATATTTTTATTTTGGGACGTCCATTTACAGAGTAAACATTTCACAAATATCTCACTTTTTTCCATAAATACTCTTAATATATCACATCGTTACTTTTATACCAAAAAGCAAAACTAAATATTTATTTTCTACGTGGACGAAAGAATATATATATATATATTTTTTGAAAACTGCCTCTCAATTCCCATTATTTAGTCGGGGCAACCGTGCGCCAATTTGTGGGAATTTTTTGTTCCATGGTCCATGATTTCGAGTAGGTAGTTGCAACGGATGGCACGATTCAAAAAATCGTTGATATTTGATCACTTCGGATCTGAATTCTCTTGGAATCGGCCACTTTTGGAATAAAAGCATTCGGCTCTAATCGCCACTATTTGATCTTCGTCGGTCACCTTGACTTCGGTCCACCGTCAACGATCCTTCATCGGATCTAATTCTTAATGGGCCCTTCAAATTTGGCCAAGCCTTAAATTTCGAAATTATGACTCAACAATCGTAGAATAAAATAAAATATGATTATTTATGTTTTTTATCTTCAATATCTTATATATTAATTTTCCTGTGAAAATGTTTTAATGCTTTTTTTTATATATAAAATGTTATGATTGAATAATTATTTTTATATAAATAATTATATATTAAAATAATATATACACATATAACACAAAACAAATAAAGCATATATAGTACATCATAATGTTTATTTTGTTAGTATTATATTTATACTATTTCATGATCATTGAATTTGTTTGATTTTGTGTTGAATTTGAATTTGAGTTTGATATTTGTCTTTTTTTTTTAAATTTAAATAATAATTTTATATGCTATTTTATAAAAATAAATAGTGTATTTTTATTAAAAATCGTATAGAAATATTCAAACAAATTTATTGATATGGAATTTTTTTTTAAAACCTTGTTTTAGATTTTATCCATTTAGAATCACTCAAAATCTTTTAATTTATAAAACACATTTACGTAAGTTTTTAATTAATTTATTTATTTATTAATCAAATCAAATAATCACTTTGAGTATAATTTAAAATTTTAATTTGTTTAAATAAATATTACGTTATATTTGTTCTTTTTTATTTTGCTTTTTAGTTTATTAAAGTAATAATCTGATAAAATATTTTGTAACAAAAATAATTTTTTTTTACAAAAAATAATAAAAATTACATATTATTAATATTTAAATAACGGAAAACGAATAAAAAAAAATACTAATATTTAATCTTTATTTTCCTAAAAAAAAAATACTCTCACAATAGTTTTACTTGTGTTGAGTAGGGTGGAGACAGTTCGGATATTTGCAAATATGCAGGTATTTGATATCCGAACTGAACCGAACAAATACCCAAAATCGTGAACCGTATCCCAATCAAAAATTTTGGTTAACCGAAAATATTTGCAATATTTGCAAATAATTCGAATTGAACCGAAATTAAAAAATAATTTAAATTCTAATTAAATCAAAATATTAGCAAATATTTCAAATATCTGAACCAAAACTGAACCGAACCCGAACCGAATATAATTGTTAATATAAATTTTAGAATATAATAATATAAATATACAAATATATTCGGTTCGGCTACCCGAACCCAAAAAATATCAAAAATCGAAAGCGAACCGAACTGAACAAATATCAAATATGCAGTATTTGAATTCAAACCGAATTTACTCAGTTAACCGAAAATTCGGTTCGGTTCGGTTCTGTTCTGTTCAGCAGTTCGACGGTTCGATTCGATTTTTTTGCCCACCCCTAGGACTGTTGAGCAAAAATTTGATATTATACTATTAGTTGGTAAAATATATAAGTAAAAGAATTTTCTACTTCTGTGAATATCTTAGTGTAAAAAGTAATGATATTTGTATAATTATTGGTTGACTCTGGATACGGATCTTAATCATCTAAACTTTTAAGTGAGACAATCATTTCCATCATCTTTGTGGTGAATTATTTTTAATATTTACTTTTTAATCTAACTCTAAAAACAACTTCACCCAATACTAAAGGTATAATAAAAACTTTCATTTAAAACATCACATAACTCATCAAAAATTAAGTATACAATCGAATAAAACGATACAAAAAACTCCAACTCGAGACAAAATCGCTAACAACATCGATGATTTTTCACCCAAAAACTTTTACCATTTAGCCCTTCTCATCGCGCCGAGCATGGAATAGCAACTCTTGGAGAGACGGGAGAATTCGCTCAGTTGGCTTACCCGTATCGTCGTAAATATCTCAAAGGAAACGCTAGGAATCCAACTCGACCGTATCCTCCAACTTCACCGGTCGAAGTCGATACATTGTTAGTAGTCAAAAAATGTCAATTCTTTTCCACGATGATAGATCCCGTGGCAAGTATAGCGCAAACTTTGTCCCGGTCCGGCTACTCTCGTAGATTCCAAGCATTTGAATTAGTAACTACTTCATGTTTCTCTTCCCTATATACAAAAATCGTGCGCAAATACGTTACTCTACAAAACGTCTTCGTAATTTAAGGTGAATTCGAAGATAAAATAAATGTGTAGCATTAACAAGATTTACAATAGAGTAGAACTGTTAAATAAACCGAGTAGCTTGCAAGTCAAACTCGACTTGGGTCGCTAAGAGCTTGACTTGACTTATTTATAAAGATAACGAGCCGAGTTATTCTATAGCTCGACTCGCAAGCAACTCAATTGAATTAGTTAGTGATGCTATATTTATATTATTTTCTATATCAATATAAAATATATTCCCTTCGTCTCGGCTATAATGTCTCTTTTATTGTAGACGCGAGAATTTATGACGGATATAATTAGTAAATAATTAAAAATATATTAATTAAAATATTATTGTATGACAAAAATAATTTTAAATTAAGATTAAAATAATTAATTAGTCTAATTAAAAATTTTTAAAAATAAATAAATTTTTTTAAATGATATTAGTAAAAATAATTATCGTATAATAAATATAATTATAAATTAAAATTAAAATAACTAATTAATCTAGTATTAAAGTATATAATTCTTTTCTAAACAAGGATAAGTGGAGCGGACGAAAATGAAAAGATAGACACAGTAAATAAGACGGAGGTAATATAACTTTAAGTTTTTTATATCAAAACTTACATTTATTAATAAAATTTAAGTATTCTATATAATAAAAAGTAACTAAAATTATATTTATTCAATTTATATATTAAAATATATCTAATATTTATAAGATTCGAGTCGAACTCGAGCCGAGTTTGAAATTGAGTCTAACGAGCAGATCTCGAGCCACCATTTTAGCTCAAATCTTAAAATAACCCGAGCTCGAGTTAACATTTTAGCTCGAATTATAAATAAGCCGAGTCGAGTCTGTCCCGATAGCATGTTCGAGTCGAGCTCGAACAACAAATACTCGAATTCACTCGACTCGTTTAACAGTTCCAAGTGTGAATAAAATCGAGCGCTAATTATTTCCGAGTTTCGTTCATTCGAACACGATGAGAGAAAGCGTACCTCGTTGGAACCACGACCTTCGAACGGCCTGGCGAATGTGGCGCTCGTGCTTTTCCAAAAGCTCGTCGATTCTTTGCGATTGAGTAAGCAAAGGTCCCGAAAACTCGACCTTCTCCCCTTGATGGTTGTAAACCTATTTTGAAGCGATCGTATATAACCGTAAAGAGCGAGACGAGCATGTTTCGAAAACTTGAAAAACCATATAAAATCGACGAAAATTCAATACGGCGGAATTTTTTCGAAAAAGTATAAGAACTACCGCGTTGATCCTCTTTGCTGCGACTTCCTCTTTACGGTAGAGCGCCGCGGAGAGTTCTTGCGAGTGGTACCCGTCGGAATTGTCGAACGAGTCGGGTCGCTCCAATTGGCTCCATTGCTTGAGCATCGATCGCTTGACGGCTTCGTACGAATCGAGTCCTTTCGACCCATTTACGACCTCGTCGTTTTCTCCGCCGTTCGAATCCGCATTGCTCGTTGAATGAAGAGGACCCGAAGATTCGATGATTAGGCTTCGAGAACTCGACCGGCTCCGCGATCTCAATGATGACTCGATCGTCCTCCTTTTCGCCCAAGCGAAACCACTCGATCCCGAAACTTGTAGAGGGCCGGCGTAAGTATCGTCGCCTTGAGACGCATTTTTCGAATGGGCAACCTCTTTTATGCTACCAATCGGCGGCTTCGAACACTCCCGACTCAATTGTTTACGATCGCCCATTCCGAGCCTGTCCATTTTTTGCGTTTGCGCCGGCAAGTTCTGTATAATCGAAACAAATTAAATTTTCAAGAACCAAAACGTCGACAAGTAAATTAGCTTACACGACGAAACTACGGGTGTGTTCTATCTATATTTTTCTTATACGTTTTTTCAAAAAAATCAATACACTACACGTATTTATTATTTTTATATTTTCTACACAATTCTCTGTACTTCACATAAAAAAAAAATTTCATTCCTAACAATTTCACAAAACAAATACAGCCTACCTCTTCGGGGGCTAGTTTATGGATCCCGTTTTGTTTCTTCGCCGGCTTCCTCGTCTCCGGGCCGCCGCGAGGTCTTCCGCTGAGTTTTTTTCTAGGAAAATAAAATAGTTCGCTCGATTAATTTCCGAGATTCGACGAGCTCCCGAGACTACGAAAAACAAGAATTACCTAGCGGCTTCTTCGTGATGCTTAATATCGATCTCCTTACTCGGCGGGTACTTTGGCAACGTCGACGGGTCGCAAGGGAACGGCTTCGTCTTGAAATACTATCGTCGAAAAAAAAAAAATCATCCGAATCCTCATCAAACCGATATAATTAGAACAATACAACGTGTCGTAATTCGATCGATTATTACCTCCGACGTCAGAGCCGAGCTCGCGGTGCCCCTCCGGTACGGCTCAACGGAAAGAAGCATTTCTATAAGAGCGACGGCCGGCTCCGGTAGATCGTTGAAGCTTTCCCAAAGGGTGCTCTTGTACGGATTCTGCGGCTTGAACAACGTCGCGTGGGGAAGTTTCGATTTTTTCCAGTAGTCGTCGGGCGGCGATCCGCAGAGCTTGAAGATTTTGTGGAGCTGCTCGACCTGTCAACGACGATCGAATATTATCGAGATTATTCTACCCGTCGTAAGAATATAATCGAACGAAACTTACCTCAGTTCTTCCTTGAAGGATGGGTTTTCCGATCATGAGCTCGGCGACTAAGCATCCGACGCTCCAAAGATCGACAGACGCCCCGTAATCGGTCGATCCTAATAGAAGCTCCGGCGGTCGATACCACAAAGTGACTACTCGACTCGTCAAGGGTTGCCTTTGCCCGTACGTGCAAAAGTTCGCCAATCCGAAATCGGCGACCTTCAAAACTCCTTCGTTGTCGACTAATAGATTCGCGCCTTTGACGTCGCGATGCATCACGCCTCGAGCGTGACAATGCTCGAGCCCGGATAGCAATTGCTTCACGTAGCATTTCACCTGTCGTATAAAAGTTCGATCGAACACAAACACAAGATTGTCGCAATATTAAAGATCTCTTTGGACAATCGAGGGTCGAGCAAGGTTAAAATCAACACAATCATATCTCGACTAAAAAAAATCGAACAAAATATCGGATATGCTTAATTACATTTTGTTTACACATTTACGTTATTAAATATATCATTTCTTCTTAAAACGACATATCTAATATCAATTTTTCATTCAAAATATCAAATCAGAACATTAGACGACTTAAACACAAGATTGTCGCAATATTAAAGAACTCTTTCGACAATCGAGGGTCAAGCAAGGTCAAAGTCGACACAATCATATCTTGAATAAAAAATATCGAACAAAATATCGGATTTGTTTAATTGCATTTACGTTATTCAATATATCATTTCTTCTTAAAACGACATATCTAATATCAATTTTTCATTCAAAATATCAAATCAGAACATTAATCGACCTTAAACACAAGATTGTCGCAATATTAAAGAACTCTTTCGACAATCGAGGGTCAAGCAAGGTCAAAGTCGACACAATCATATCTTGAATAAAAAATATCGAACAAAATATCGGATTTGTTTAATTGCATTTACGTTATTCAATATATCATTTCTTCTTAAAACGACATATCTAATATCAATTTTTCATTCAAAATATCAAATCAGAACATTAATCGACCTTAAACACAAGATTGTCACAATATTAAAGAACTCTTTCGACAACCGAGGGTCAACCGAGGTTAAAATCGACACAATCATATCTCGAATCAAAAAAATCGAACAAAATATCAGATATGTTTAATTGCGTTTCGTTTTCAAGTCTAAATTATTCAATCTACCATTTCTTCTAAAAACGACATATGTAATATCAAATTTTCAGTGAGAACATCAAATCAGAACATTGAAATCACGAACACTAAAATTATAATAAATTTTAAAACGACGAGCATGTATTATAAAGCGTCATATTCTAAAAATAACTCTTTATCGACAAAAAAGTATAATCGATACCTGAGATTCGGTGAAAGTGATGCCCGGCGAAGCTAGGAGTCCCGATATATCATGCTCCATATACTCGAAAACGAGATAAATGTTGCATGATGATCGAGATGTGATTAATCCTTCTAATTTTATGATATTCGGATGATCGAGACGGCGAAGGATCATGATCTCCCGAGCCATGAAACGAACACTCTCCGGCTCGAAATTGTCGAATCGAACCTTCTTTAAAGCAACTATTTTTCCGGTTTCGAATTCCCGCGCTTTGAATACGGTACTATACGTCCCTTGGCCAATCTGCAGGTATAAATTTTTTATAATACTTTCACAATTCTTCGTATTTCATAATATAAATATTTAAAATTATAAATACTAAAAAAACACATTTACACTCAACCTTAGGTGAATTTAGAAATTACACAATCGTATTTAAAATGTAAAATATTGTATAAAATTCTCCAAAATGCGACAAAAATATCCAAGAATTCATTAAATTTAAATGTTTCAAAGATTAATGGTAATATTTTTAAAAATATGAAATAAATAAATAATAGGATCAATTTTCCATACCAATATCATCTTGTTTATATAATATTCTTTTTAAAACCTTTTTAACTTTTCATTGTGTTAAATACTCTATCTGTCTTGGATAATTACCATATTAATATAAATATGAAAATTTAATTAAAGGATAATTAATAAATAATTACAAATTATATTAATAAAAATAATTATTATATAATAAAATAATTATAAATTATAAATTAAAATTAAAATAACTAAATAATTTAATTAAAATTAAAAATATATATTAATTATAAATTTTAAACTGTAATTAAAATATATAATCATATTTTAAAAATATTAAAATAATATTATTTTCTATTTTTGTCTGTTCCAAAATATAATTTCTCAATTTTATAATTATAATACTTAACTAAAATAATAAATTTTTTTTAACGGTTGAGATAGTAATAATTTGCCTTTATATATATATATGCTTTATAAAGTAAAAGGAATATTGATTAAACTAAACCTTTTCGAGTTTTTCAAAATTATCGGCCTTAAGTGGGACCCATCCCTGAATGGCTTCGCCGGCGACGGCGCTCAGCCACGCCGGCCAGCCGGCGGCGACCTGCTCCCCTTCCACGTACTTGTGCAGATTCCCGAGCCGGAAACTCACCGACTCACTCGTCCTGCCCGACTCGCCCAACTCGCTGCCCGACTCAGTTGCCCCTCTCTTCTTCACCTTCTTCATGTTCAGCTCCAGCTCCGCCACCAACCCGGCGGCGCCGCCCCCGCCGAAGCTCCCAACCCTACTCCTCCCCGATCCGCCATTCAGTGCGCCGGAATTATCCAGCGCCGCCGGCGTCACGGACACCGTCTGCTTAGACGAGACGCACCCCATCCCCACCGCCTCACCACCGCTCCCCCGCCGCCGCCGCCGACATCCCCATCGCCATTTAAACCGGCAACAGAACTAGCTGAAGCTCAAACCAATCTCAGATCATAATACCCCCACATTTCACCCCCAAGATCAAATCCGAAACCCTAAATCATCACCAAACTCGATCTCCCTCTCATATATATATCAATCAATTCTCATATCGAAACGAAAACATTCGAATCCAATCCTTTTCAGCACCGATTGCGGGGACAGCCTCCAAATTAATGAAGCTCGCCGAATTTGAAGCGGAATCAACGGAGTAAAAACAAAATCAGCAGAAATTAATTAAAAAAGAATTCCAGAAGCACCTCTCAATTGGCGAGAATTCCACGAACTTGTTCTACACGGTATAAAACCTAGAAAGCGGGCGGACTCGGAGTGCGACTTGGAATCGAATTTTGACTTTGAATCTGTTCTTCTTTTGCGGAAATTGAAATTTGTTGGCTTCTGGAACTGTTTTTCTTAGCGTTCAAACTGGAGAATGGGGAAGCCCCAAATTGGGTGGGGGGATGCGCATGGGAGCGGCAGCCATTGATGGCGAGTGTGAGTATATAATGAGTGACAGTCGAGAATTTTGGGGGTGGTTTGAGTGGCCAATGATGGCGCGCGTGGGGTGGCGCGTGGAGTGGGGTGGGGGGAGGGAGGGCCCTGTTGGTTGGGTGGTTGGTGTTGACGAACGGAGGTCTGTGTTTAAAGAGTTGCTTTGTCTGTTTATTTATTTTCATTTTTACTGTATAATTTATTAGAAATTTTTTTAATAATAATAATAATAATGTTTTGATTTTTAATTTAATTGGTAGTTTGAACAAGCTAATTTGAAAGTAATATTTTCTAAAGTAAAATTTCCCTTTCGTTTCGGAACTATAGTGTTAGTTACGGTAAGCACGAGATTTAAGAAATATTAATATTATATTAATAGTGGATAAAAAGTATATGTAAAAGATATTTTTGCTCACAATCTTGTGAGTATATTAGTGTAAAAGATAGTGGCAATTGTGTAATAATAATGAAAGAGTAAGGATAGTTATATAGTTATATGGTTATTTATGAAAATAAGATTATTATTTTGAGACCGATAAAAATAGTAAATAAGATTATAGTATTGGGACGAAGAGAATAATAAATTTTTATTAAAAAATTTAATTGAATTAAAATCAAATAGGAGTAGAAGATTTACGTAAAAATAAAAAATATACTCTTTTCTCAATTTTATTTAATTTTTTATTAATAAAATAAAAATAATTAATATTTACTATCCATTAAATAGTTATTTATTACAAGTGTTATTAGTTTTATTACATAATTTTATTTTTTTTATGTTCTGTAATTATTAACTAAATATTTTTAAAATATTCTCCAATCATTTTTTTTTTACATTTTAATAAAATATTTAATTTCTTTTACTCCATGCTTATCTTAATGGATTGCTTTTACCCGATGAAATGAGCATATTTTTTTTCTTATAAAATATTCAGTTTGTATTTCACCAACAATTTTTTGATTGCGCTTCATGATTAATATTATAAAAAAATAAAATTTAAAAATTTTATTTACTTTTATGTGTTGATCTTTGAATATTAATTATTATATAAAATTATAATATAAATTAAAAAAAATAACAAAAATATTTTTATTAGTATCTTATAATAATATTATAATGACATTTGTACAAAAAAAATATTATACAAATATAATAATATTTATAATATTAAATAGAATTATGCAAAATGTAAATTGAACCAAGCCTGACGAAGGGAGTATAACTTTAATCTTATCTGTAAAAATAAATTATTTTTATCACAAATTATCATATTAAACCAAACATAGATCAAACACATTTTTGTTCTTTTAAGTTTAGTTTCAATTTGTTTACCATTACATTATTCCGATTTTTTTTTATAAAAATGTACTCCATCCGTTCCAATATAATAATTTTGTTTATCGTTTTCGTCCGTTCCAAAACAATAGTCTTATTTACATAAATAATCGTATCACCATAAAACTATCCTATTTTTTTATTTTTATTATACAATTGTTACTATTTTTTACACTAATATACTCACAAGGACAAAAAAGTCTTTTATCCATACTTTTTACCAACTCCTAATATAATATCAATATTCTTTAAATTTCGTATTCAACCCAATTAAAATTATATTTATGGACGGATAGAGTAATATTTATATCTCAAAAATGATTACATCCAAATTATTATTTATATAATAAATAAATATTTAACAAAAAAAACAGGAGTGGGAAAATAATGATAATAATACTAATTATAAAGTAAAAGTGCAAAAAAAAAAAGGGATTTGATTAGGGATGGTCACTTTTTACTTTTGTCCTCATTTTATGGGACTATTTAATTGAGTACAATTTTTTATTAAAGTTTAAATTTTTAAATATATTTCATAAACTATATTTAATGCTATGTGGAATTTTCTTAATATATATTTAAATAAATAAACATATATATATATATTATATATTATATTCTACAAAAATGGTGAATGATATATTGGCATAATTGCAAGGATGACTTTCCCTTTTGGTTAGGACATTTGGTACATATGGGACCATTCTTATACTCTTCGTCTTAATACAATAATTATATTTATTATTTTTGTTTGTTTTAAAATAATTGTTTTATTTTCAGGGCTGTCTCGGATTTTTTTTAGGCCCTGAACGAAAATAAATTATAGGCCCTACAAATACATGATTAAAATTTATTTTTAATAATATTACTGATTGACGTTGATTAAACAAGAGGTTGAACGTGACCGTCTGGACAATGTCAATTTGAGAAAAGAAGATGAAAGACGGTTTGTTTGAAAATTCGAAGGAGGGTGAAAGATATAAGAAAAAATGTGAGGCAGTTTTGATCGAGTTGCTGGGGGCAATGCGATATGGTGTAAAGTAAAGAAATGTAGACGATTAGAAAGAAATAATCTTTTTTTATATATGATTAGAAATTGAAATTTAATTTTAAAATTAAATAGAATAATTACGAAGAAGAAATAAAAATATAAGTTAAAAAGTTAAAATTTAATAATAATAATAATAAAACTATTTAAAATAGAGGTCCTCTATTAATTAAAGGCCCTGAGCAGTCGCTCATAGCTGTGAGCCGCCCTGCTCATTTCCATAAATAACTATATTACTATAAAATTACTGTTACTTTTTCATTATTATTACACAATTGACACTATTTTTTACACTAATACACTCACAAGGGTAAAAAAGTCTTTTACTCGTACTTTTTACCCACGTGTCAAACACAACTCAAACTATACTTTGGAACAGATGGAGTATTATTATTATTATTATTATTATTATTAAACTATTGATAATTTATTAATAACTTGTTAGTAAAATTTAATTAATAATTTTACATATTGAGTTGTGTTTGATTCACTATGTTTTAACTAAGGAAAATTTGTGTTTGGTTTGTATTTATTTTATAATAAAAATAATATTTTTATAAAAATTTGTTAAGATTACATAATAATTAATAAAATTGAAAAAAAAAAATCTCAAAGAATGAAGTAGAATTTCCAAAATAAAATGATATAAAATGTAATTCAAATATTGTGGTTTTTTAATTCACATTTAATCATTATATGAGTTTGTTAACTCTGTATTTTTTATAGATATATTTTTATGTTAGATATAAAAATTTATGTTGTTAATATAAAAAATTATATTTTTGTATTAAATTGTTAACTTTTTGTAATTGAATAAAATATATATTATATATTGTTTTAATTTATGTATATTATGTTTTTTTTTTTTTAATAATATTTAGGAAATCATTTATGTAAATGCAAGGGTTTGTTTTTATTATTTTTATTTCTCCCTCTAAATTAATGATATATTTTTAATGATTACAACTTTATTGAAATAAATTCCTAATTAAATACCAAATGTGACATTATTGGCTTAGTATCACATGACATAAATCTTGTATAGCCAAGAACAAACATCAATCAAATTTGAAATCATAGGCTTTATTATATAGGCAAATAAATTATATATTTTTTTTTCTATATATATATATATATTTAAAAAAATGAAATAAAAAGTGGGTTTGGTTTGTCTTTGTTGTTAGTGGGCATATTTATTGAAATTTGTTCTCACATAAATCATTACAAACTTTTCCTTTTTCCTATTCAAATGATGATTATGTATTAATAATTCAATGTTACTAAATTAATTAATACTACTATCACTATGTAGCAATTATTGGCCATTATTTGTTTTTGTTTTTACTTATTTTTAAAGTGTTTTCATTATATATATATATATATATATATTTTTTACATGAAATAGATTTTGGATATGATACTTTATATACAAATAAAAAAATATATACTATATATTTTTATATTATAATACATTTTTTCTAGTTGATTTGTATTTCGTATATATATATATTTTTAAAAAAGCACAATAGTTTTATTTTTATAAATAACTATATCACCATAAAATTACTTTTACTTTTTCATTTTTATTACACAATTGTCACTACTTTTTACACTAATACACTAACAAGGGCAAAAAAATCTTTTATCTGTACTTTTTACAACTACCAATATAATATTAATATTTCTTAAATACTGTGTTCAACTCAATTATAACTATATTTATGGGACGGAGGGAATATTTATCATGTATGAATTTTAATATAAATATTTTTAAATAAAATACTCAAAATACAATTTAATGAAAAACTCAAATCGACATCATGTTATAAATCAATTTTAAATCAAAATATATTTTTTTTTCCAAAAATATCACACCGAAACACTTTATTTTTATACAAATTACTACATTCGACAATTATTATTTTGTGTATAATTATAGGAATTTTATGTACCATTTCATCTAATATAAGAAATATGACACCTTCAAATCTTGTTTGTTATACTATAGATTGATTTTATTTTTTTTTTATTTTTTGTTATTATTTTAATTTGGAATTATAAAATTCTTATAATCATTTCTTTATTATCATCCTATGTTTAATTTATACAGCTACTTAAAAATAAAATGTAAGAATAAAATATTAAAAATTCATCAAAAAAAAAAAAATAATCACATTACATTGAGTTTCCAATTTTATTAATATATATTTATAGGGCAAATTATATAACACCTCTTATATTTTAGTAAAAATACACAATTCATTTTATATTTTATTTATTGTGTGAAACCCCATTGTGTTAATGTAAAATTTGCACGAAATACTTTTCTTGTCCAAACTGATATTTAGTTCTAAATAAATACCTAAATTAAGCAAGTTTTATACAAATAAAAAGCGAAAATATCTTAAATAATTTTTTTGCATTAAATAAATAAATAATTTATTAATATTTCATTTTATAGTTTTTGGAGACAAATTGTTATCTGATTTTTATAAAAATTATAAAAATAAATGATTGATCAATTATTTATTTATTTATTTTATTCAAAAAAATTATTTAAGATATTTTACGTTTTTTATTTGTATAAAACTTACGTAATATTAGGTCTTTATTTCGAATTAAACATCAATTTTGGACAAAAATTGTATTTCATGTAAACTTTCTATTAACACAGAGGAATTTTACGCAAAAATACAAAATATTTTGTATATTTTTAATAAAACACAAATATTTTTTTTATATAATTTATCCTCTATATATATATATATTAGTATGAAATAAATGACAGTAAAGATGGAAATTAAATTAAGTGGCCCTTAGTGCAATATTTTGAAATATTCTTAATTTGATGAGTGGTCTATTTAGAAAACATTTAATATATTTATTTAATGCACAATTTGATTATTTATTATATACTTTCACAGGATATACTAGCTCTGTCCCGTATCTATATATTCATTTTATTTTTTTACAGAGTTTTAGAAATTTTAGTATTATATTGGAATGTAATATAAGTAAAAATAAAAATACTAAATTGCCCTTATTAGTATTGTATGATATAAATATAACGATATTTGTATAATATATTGTAAATTAAAAAAATATTTGTAATGTTAGGTAGATAGTACAGTTACTAAAAAACAAATTGATACTTTATTATGGAACAGATAAAAATAAAAAAATTGATATATTGTTAAGAGACCGAAGGAGTATATATATATATATATATATTTGCCCAACTCTAGTTTCTGTCTATATTTCAGACATAGTGTGTTTATTTGTGAGGTTTTGTTTTTGGGTTTTAATTTTGAATTTAAATAGTTGTTTGATATGATATAAATATGTATTGATGTAGTGATGTTTTGAATGTAAAATTATATTTTAGTGTAATAAAATAAATAAAAATTGGGTGTTTGATTTGATATTTTTGGAGGAAAACAAAAGTTGAAATAGTAAAATAATAAGCAAAAATCTTACAAGTAAATTTCTTTGTGTTAATATAAAGTTTGCACAAGACATATATATATATCTTTTTTTTGTCCAAAACTGATATTTGATTGTAAAGATAAACTCAACAATACAAGTTCCATACCAAGATAAAACATATTAAATGATTCTTTTGAATAAAATAAATAAATAAATAATTTATTAATCCTTTGTTATATAATTTTTTTGAGATAAATTATTATGTGATTTTTTTTAAAAAAATATAAAAATAAATGATTGATCATTTATTTATTTATTTTATTCCAAAAAAATATTTAAAATATTTTACACAAAGGATTTGGTTACACTATTTGATCGGAATGATCTACGTTTATGGCACAACCAAGCAGGACTTTTACTATTAAATACGCATAACACATATTAAAGTGAGAACACAGTATCCAAATCATATCAAAAAGATTTTAGTATATACTCAGACTTTATATCTCAACAGTATAAAACTCAACGTAATTTATTTAGAATTAAACATCAGTTTTTGGACAATAAATGAATTTTGTGCAAATTTTAAATTAAAACACAAACGATTTTATGCAATAAATAAAATATTTGATGTCACTTATAGCTACAGCAGCAAACCATAACAATTTACTACAAAAATAATTAAATTTATCCAAATTAATTGAATTGAAACCAATTTTACATGAATTAGTGCTATTTTTCGTCAAGTTTCTAAAAATTACATTTACTTTACGCGTTATTATATTTAACATTAAAAATATTCTTATATTTTTATAATTCATTTTATAAATGTCATTCTATTAGTATTATAAGATACTAATGAAAATATTTTTACATTTTTTTTTTAATTTATACTATATTTTGATATAAAAATTAATATTCAAATATTAACACGTAAAAAAAAAATTAAACCCTTAAAAGCCGGACATAAGTAGGATAATTAATTAATTTTACATTGACAAATATATGCTAAGGCTAAAATTTATTTTTTTCCTAATTTTGAGTATAGTTAAGAAAGTTGTTAGCATGTTATGTGTCGAAAACTCTTTTTGTACTAATGATTGTTGTTTCCCACGACTTTCTTTTTTTTTTTTTTTTTCATTAATATAAATATATATCTATATTATTTCAATTAATATTACTCATTACCCTAACATCATTTTTTTTATTTAATACTCTTTTCTTCCCACATAATTTGTCTTTATTTTTTATTTTCGTATGTCTCACATAATTTGTCATTTTTTCTTTTGGAAATATGATTATACACTTTAATCATATTTTAAATTTTTTATAATATTTTTAATCTTAATTAAATTATTTATTTATTTTAATCTTAATCTATAATTATTTTTACTAATACACTTCTTAATTACTTACTAATAATATTTTATCTAAATTATCGTATTTACAGTAATAAACTTATATTTTCTGGGACTGAGGGAGTTAGTCTATATTGAATATTCTATTTTTTATAATAATAATAATAATATTATTATTATTAATTCAAAACGCCTATAAATAATTTCTATATTGCTTTATTTATACTTCTATGCAGTTTTTTTATTCTTTTAAATATATTTTTATAAATCATTATAAATAAAAAGTAAGTAAAAAAACGATAAAAAAAAATATATTATCAAAATAATACTACTATATAAAAAAATTGTGGCAAAATAAAGAAAGTAAAAATAATGACCTAGAGAGAGTAACAAGTATCACGCACACATACACTCTCTCTCTAGGTTTTCATCTTCAATTTATTTACTATTTTTTAATTTAGTAAATTTCATTTTTATATTGTTATAGTACATTAATAAAATAACTACAATTTATCTAAAATTATATCCCGTCCCGGATAATTTGACTGCGTTACTATAGATACAAAAATTTAGGAGGAATATAATTAGTAAATAATTAAAAATATATTAGTGAAAATAATTATCGTATAATTAAAATAATTATAGATTAAAATCAAGATAATTGATTAGTATAATTAAAATTAAAAAGATTAAAAATTAAATTTTTAAAATAAGATTAAAATGTATAATTATTTTTCAAAAAAAATGACAAAATAAATGGAATGGACAGAAATAAAAAGATGGACATGAGAAGTGAGACGAACGGAGTAATAATATTATTTTCTATCATTTATGTACGTTCAATATATATATATATACTTTTTTTTTAAAATGAGAAAAAATTAATGGTGAATTGATGATTAAGAAATACTCCATCCATCCACGCATAAAATATATAATTATTTTTTGGGCGGTGTTTATGAAAAAAATAATATTTTAATTATAATGGGCAGTTAAAAGTAGTATAATGACATTTTTATCCTTATTTTTTGGTGTAAAAGTAATGATGTGATGTAAAAGTAATGATGTGATGTAAAATATGAGTATTTGTGGGAAAAAAAAGAGGTATTTAATCAAATGTTTACTTTGTAATTGGATGTCCCAAAATAAAAATATGTATACTTTCTAACTCGACGAAGGAAATATAAAATAGTTTTATATACCTACCTTCTTAGTAAACAAATATTATTATATAAATTCAAAATTTTCTACTTCTCATTTATTTGTAAATTAATACTCCCTCCGTCATAATATAATAGTCTTATTTACCATTTTTGTCCGTTCCAAAACAATCGTATCATTTTCATAAATAATCATATCACTATAAAACTACCCTTATTTTTTCATTATTATTACACAATTGTCGCTACTTTTTACACTAATACACTTACAAGGGCAAAAAATTCTTTTATCCATATTTTTTATAAACTACCAATGTAATATTAATATTTCTTAAATTCAGTGTCAAACACAACCTATAGTTTTGGAACAGAGGAAGTATATATTAATCATAAGTAAATATTAATACATTTTTATTTATTTATATATAAAATTTTATTATCTACAAAATGATATCCATAATGTATATATTTTATGAAAATGTCATTATAAAAATAATTAAACACATATTCTAAATATTTTAAATTATATATATTACATCGTAAATCAAATATTAATTAAATAAATCCCTATCAATCCAACTTCCACCTCGATAATTCAACCTGTAAACACACCCTAAAATTTTCTCTAAATAATTATATTAATTTTTTTTGTTACATTTATACATATAAACTAATTCAATAAATTCAATTAATATAACTATCATTTCGGTGTGTTTATTTGTGAGATTTTGATTATGAGTTTGGTTTTGAATAGTAAAATTTTTAATTGAAATAGTTGTTTGATGTGATATAAATATGTATTAATGTGATGTTTTGAATGCAAAATTAAATTTTAGTATAGGGTAAACTGTTTTTTTAGTCCGTAACTGAACCCCTTTATCATTTTAGTCCCGTAAGTGGAGCATGTCGCAAACTAGTCCCATAAGTGAAAACTTTTCGTTGTTTTAGTCCTTCGGCGCCGGAGACGCCCGTGTAACTCGCAGGAGGTGAGACCTGACGGACACATCGATTTTTTTATTTTTTAAAATTTTTTTAAAAACTTATTTTTAATTTATTTTTAATTTTTTATTTACATTTTTTTATTTAGTCCAATTTAAAAAAAATTAAAAATGAAAAAAAATGAAAAAAAATAAAAATCCACGTATCCGTCAGGTGTCGCTGACCTGGCGGACACGTCACCTCTGGCGAGCCATGCGGACATCTCCGGCGCCGGAGGACTAAAACAACGAAAATTTTTCACTTATGAGACTAATTTGCGATAGGCTCCAATTACGGGACTAAAATGATAAGGAAGTCCAGTTACGGGACTAAAAAAAACAGTTTACCCTTTAGTATAATATAATAAATGAAAATTAGGTGTTTAACTCAATATTTTTGAAGGAAAAAAAATTATTGAAATAGTAAAATCAAAATCAAAATTGCACGAATTAAGACTTTTAATTAATTAATTAATTTATAGTTTCTTTATTATGCACTCCCAAAAATATTCTATAAGAGTAAACTATTTTGTTTTAGTACAAAATAAACCACTTTTTATAACACAAATAGAAATTAAACAATGCACAAATATCTACTCCATTGAGGGATAAATCCTTTTACGAGAGACACAATTTTTTAGATAGTATGGATTAGTAAGTTACTAATAATATGTTATGATATTAGTTTATTATTATTTTTATATGAATAATATTATTGGTATTTTAAAAAGTTTTAAGATTATATCTCGAAAAAATATATACAATATGAATATCATTTCGTAGATAATAAAATTTTATATAATACAAATAAATAAAATTTATCATTACCATAAATTAGTTTTACAAAAAATGAGAGTTTTAAATATAGATAAAAAATTATGTTAATTGAGAAGAAAGATAGAAATAAAGGAGTTTTTGAGTGGGTCATACGTGTAAGTACACGTGTTAGAAGTTTAATTAAATTGATTTATATTTGTTAAATATATTTAAGATTAATAAAATTACTAAAAATAAAAATAAATCATTTTTTGTGGAACGTAAAAAAAGAAAAATGGGTCATTTATGGCGGGATGGAGAGAGTATTTTTTTGTATTATATTTTACCAAACATTAAAATTGTTGGACATAAGTTTTGTGGGAAAAAATGGTAATTTATTTCTTTAATAAATCATAAAATTACATGATAACAATTAGATTTTTTTTTTTTTTTTTTTTTTTTTTTTTTTTTTAATAAAAAAAATTCACATTGTAATGAAGGGTAGGTGTAGTGGGGGGAATCCATCATTATTCATTGCCCAACAGCTTCACTAAATTAAACTAAGCAAAACTAATGTTTTGTTTGCTCATAATTTTAAATTGATTTAAAATGATATATTATTCAATGTTTATTTAAATAATATTTAAAAAATATACTCCTTCCGTCTCACATATCATGTCCACGTTATTGTTTTTATTCGTCTCACATTCCATGTCACTTTCGTTTTTTTTAAAATGATTACACACTTTAATCTCATTTTAAACTTTTTAATTTTTTAAAATTTCAATTAAATTAATTAGTTATCTCCTAAAATACCGTGTCTACGGTGTAGCAGACACTGTAGAGATTATTTTGTAAAAAAATATATTATATATTTATTAAATACAGTATAAAAATATATAGTGTTAATTTCAATTTGAAATTAAAAAAAAAAAAAATCATATAAGAAGATGAATGGGCATCCTATTTATTGTAGGGTTTAGGGTCTCAATATATTTGCATTAGTTTCTAACTTAAACAATTCTAAAATATTTACAACTTTATTTCATTTATACCTAGGGTGTGTTTGTCGAGGGATTTTGAATTTTGAGTTGAGATTTGAATAGTCAAAATTTTGAATTTGAATAGTTATATGATGTGATATAAATAGGTATTGATGTGATATTTTGAATGTAAAATTGATTTTTAGTATAATATAAAAAATTAAAAAATAGATGTTTGATTTAATATTTTTGGAAGAAAAAAATGGAATAAATAGTGTATTTAAAATTCAATTCCCAAACAAACACGTCCTAATTTTCCTTTTTACCTTAAATAAATAATTCAATTTATAGAATCATTTTAAATAAAAATGTAAAGATAATATAGCGGTGAAAGACAAAAGAACTATTAAAATTATATCATAAAAAAAAAGTGTGTTTGTTTTGTATTTTGATTTGAAGAATTTTTTTTTTTTATATAAAATATAAAAAATTATTAAAATAATATAAAATAAATAAGTGCACGTAATATGTTGATTTGTATTTTTCTAAAATAAATTTTCACAAAATAAACAGGCTATATAAAAGCAATCATAACAAATACTACATTCGTCTGACTATGAAGAGTTTTATTTATTTTTTATTTATTTATATTTAAATATTAATTATTATATAAAAACGTAATACAAATTAAAAAAAAATAAAAATATTTTAATTAGTATCTTATAATATTATTATAATGATATTTATATAAAAAATTATACAAATATAAAAATAATTTTAATATTAAATAAAAAAAATAAATAAATGAAACCATATATTGAGAAGGAAATATAAATTATATTAATATTTTTTGCTTCATAATATTAAGGGGTTTGGTTGGTGATAATATTATTAGAGTAGGGTGGGTGGGTACCCACTACTCAATCACCTATGAGTGTATCTAAGAGGATACCCCTTTTCACTCACTAACATTTTCCTATTATTATTATTATTATTATTATATAAAGATTGCTACCATTTCTTACAATAGTTTCAAGCGTGATTTTTGATATAAATAAAAATTGATATAATATTTTAAATATAAAATTAATTTTTTAAATTATATAAAAAGTAAAAACTAGATATCTCATTCATTTTTTTTAAATAAAAAAATTATGAATAGTAAAAAATAGGATAAAAATCTTTCGAATCCATACCATATTTTTGATCATTAATCGACTATTTCAAATTAGTAAGTCAGCTTATTGGAGACTCTAAGATGACGTTTAGTACAGAGAATAAAATTGAAGAGAAATGAGAGTGATAATAGAATTGGAGAGAAATAAAAATTATTTATCTTCGTTTGGTAAAACGGAGAATTCTATAAATGGATTAAACAAGAATAAATGATTAAGGGGATAAAAAAAAAGAGTTCTAACGAATGAAAATTCATGAAAAAAATTTTGGTGATTTTTTTAAAAAAAATTATAAAATATATATGATATTTTTTAAGATTGTATTTTAGTACAATTTCTTACAAAATCACAAAAATTAAATACTTCAACAATAAATTAAATTTGATTTTTGTAAAATTAAAATAATATAATTTTAAAAAGGTATAAAAATTAAATAATATAAAAAAGATAAAAGAAAATTCAAAAAAAAAATAAAAATACTGCAATATCATTTCTCTTTATTTCTCTACTTTCATTTCTCGAAGTTTCATTTCTCTAACTCAAACAAACAAGAGAAATGAGACTATTTCCATTTCTCTGTGCCAAACACCTTAAGATCACTCCGCTAATAACAATAAATTAAATTTGATTTTTGTAAAATTAAAATAATATAATTTTAAAAAGGTATAAAAATTAAATAGTATAAAAAAGATAAAAGAAAATTCAAAAAAATAAATAAATAAAATACTGCAACATCATTTCTCTCTATTTCTCTATTTTCATTTCTCAAGTTTAATTTATCTGACTCAAACAAACAAGAGAAATGAGACTATTTTTATTTCTCCGGCCTCATTTCTCGGTACCAAACACCCTAAGATCACTCTACTAACAAATTGTGGAGCCAAAATTGAATTGGTTAAAACTTAAAAATTCAAAGTGGAGAGCTAATTCAATGGCAAATTTATTAAAAAATGGAAGTTTTGTCACATGTTGATGAAGCTTGACTTGTGAGTGTAATAGTTTTGGGCATCAGTCAATGGAATCTCACCTACTCTTAACTACAGTTTGAATGTTACACAAAATTGTCTGCTGGTTTAGGGTGGGAATCTTCAGCTCAATTTACTAATATATATATATATATAGAGAGAGAGAGTCTATACATGCCAGCCTATACTTTCTACCTTACATATAATATTTTTCAATAAATTGTCCGTCTCAAAACAATAGTCTTGTTTCCATAAATAACCATATCACTATAAAACTACCTCTATTTTTTTTTATTATACAATTGCCACTACTTTTTACATTAATACACTCGTAGGGGCAAAAAAGTCTTTTATCTATACTTTTTACCAGTATAATATCAATATTCCTTAAATCTCGTGCCCAATCCAATTAAGACTATATTTATGGGACCGAGGGAGTATGTATTTTTCGATTAATATTAAAAAAAAAAGAATACAATATATGCACACAATAAAGTATTTAGTATGTGTACCTTATTCAGTAAAAAAAATGACTAAATTGCACAAAATTCACTTGTGATTTTACGAAATTGCGCCCAAATTTCCTATATTTCTAAAATTGCGACAAACTCCTTCGTGGTTTCACAAAGTGTCTAACCCCCTCGACGATCCTTATTTAAGGGTATTTGACCTCAATACGCGCGAATAAATTTTAAAATCACAGAATCTAAACCCCTAAAATTACAAATATATTTATTTTTCTTATACTTAGCATAAAAAACAGTAGAAATAAAAATAACTATTTTTAGTATATCTATTATTTTTTGAGGCTAAATATAAAAAAATAATAAATGTATTTGTAATTTTAAGAGTTTAGAAATTGAAATTTTAAAATTTATTGACAGTTTGAGCGCATTTAGGTCAAATACCGTTAAATAAGGACTGCCGAGGGGTTAGACGCAGAATTTATGAAACCACGAGGTAGTTTGACGCAATTTTAGAAATATAGGGGATTTGACGCAATTTCATGAAACCACGCGTAAATTTTGTGCAATTCAGCGAAAAAGAATTAACACATACAAAACATCATTTCTTATATTACCAACACACACCTTATCATATTTAATACTATAAAAAAATACTTCAAACTAAAAATAATAAAAACAAACACTCTTTAGTCCAAATTACTTTTTACTCTTTCATCAACATATTCTTCAAAACATTACATAACTTATATTCTATACAAAATGTCACATCCGATATTTATTTATATCATATCAAATACGTATATTTTATTTAAAATATTACATAAAAAAACCCTATATTCTATACACAATATATCACGTCCAATACTTACTTTTATCGTATCAAATACTTATTTTTATTCAACTTCTTACTATTCTCTAAAACTTCAAAACACAACCTAAATTCCTAGCAACAGTTCATGAAGATACCGTTATGTATAAATTTTGTCATTTCGTCCACCCCACACAAATCTATACATTTTCTATTATAGGAAAAGTGATCCCCACGCTAATATCAAAATACCTTTTAAATTTCACATTGATTATAGGCATATACTTTCAATACCGAAATAGACCATATATTTGCAAAGGGTTAAACTTATCAAAACTTTATTTTACAAACCGACACACAAATAAAATACTATAATTCCTTAATTTACTACCAAAAGTAAACGTACACATTTGAATGAGAGGAGATAGAGAGAGTACTTGTTATTGATCACCAAGGAAGGGCATAAAAATATTAAGTTGTGTTCTTTTGTGGATTTTACGACAAGTTTTTACTATTCAATTTTTTTTTAAAAAAAAATATCAAATCAAACAATTTCTTTTCTTTTTTTATATTATACTACAAATTTATTTTACATTCAAATCATCACATCAACATCTATTCATATCACATCAAACAACCATTCAAATTCAATAGTTTACTATTCAAAAATCCAAACCCACAAACAAACACACCCGAAGATTTCAATTGCTAAATATGAAAGACATATCTGGTATTTAAGTATGGTAAATTGATAATCAGTAAATGTAGATTCAGCTGCCTATCAAATTCTTGCAAATTGTAACAATCTAGTGATCTATAAACAGCAAAGGTGAATTGATCTTTTCAATAATCTATGATCGACATAAATGGTGATGCAAGTAGACAGTAAGGCACAGACAACAATATTGAATGTGGTTTTAGTGACCAGAATGTTTTGTTTACCTTTTCAAATTGGGGTTTTGAATCATTATTTGGAGACGGGGCTGTCGTTGGAGGGCAACTTGCAGGCAGCCAGTTGGTCTTTCGGCTTGTATTTGCCAAGCATTTCAGCAACGGTTTTGCAACGACATTGGTTGCCTGGCCTAATGACATCTCCATAGACTGCCATTTCAATAATATCGAGCTCCCTGTCTGTCGATCAAAAACTAATTGTAAGTATAAAAAACGGCAGCTACTGAACAAAAATGGAACTGTAGAATGATAATTAGTCGTAGTTTGGTAAGTGTTTCGTGTATCAAGTATATGGTCTTTGTTAAAACTATGAAGGGAAGTTTGTTTCAATTTTGAATCTAAAGCACGCCCTCAATTTGATTATGAATCCATAGGTCCGATTTCATTATTAATAATATGTGATTCTGAAATTCTGCAAAATGTAACATGGTATTAGAGGCATGCTTCTCCTGGTACACTCAACCCGAAATGTACTCGGATGTCTCCCGATTTTAAGATGCCTGTGGTTGTCAAATTTATTCGTACATTATCAATGAACAAACGCAAACCCCCCAGCACCAATTTTATGCTCTAGTTTGGTACGTCCTCTTCCAAAAATCACGGTGGAATGTGACCCGACAAACGCCCTTGGTTGGATCCTAGGTTCTAAACCTCCATGGCAACTAAAATCTGAAATAAACAAGCTCTGCCTATCCATCGAATTCGAAAAGTTTCCCCTCATCATCATATTCCCAAAGCACAATCGAATTTACATATTATTTTGCTAAGTGCTATGCTAGGGGAAATGCTGGCTCTATTTGTAATGAAATTTAGGAAATCAAGATACAAATGCACACGTGAAAGACATAATTTGGTCACCTAGTTCGACGAACTATGCATGATGGCAGCTAAGTTAAGTATTTTTACTAGTGTTTTCGGTCTTCTTAATTCCAAAAAGTGTACAATAAGTATTTATAGATGTGGCACAACAAATCCCCAGCAATCTCTGGCCCAAAACTGTTAACATTTATAGGACAATCAAGACAAGAAGGGCTTGGATGCACAGCTAAGGCTTCACAACACAACACTATCGATCTCTTTCTATTAATAAAATCTGTTTTCACTTTGCAAAGAATGGAAATTAATTTCTATATCATTCAATGAAGCACAATCTTTTTTTTTTTTTTTTTTCAAAATTAACAGTATAAGCATAGAAACAATGGCAGAAGGAAGGAAGGAGGCAATAGCAATGAGTTACCAGTGAACTGAATGTCACACGAGTAGCCTTTCAGCTGAGAACTATCAATTTCTTGTTTATCCGCCTTCAATCTGTTTACCCTCGTTTGGAGAATCTGACAATTCTCCGCCACAGACTCACCCCCTGCAACAATAATTAAACCCTAATTTAAAAAATCAATCGGCTCCAGAAACACAAACCCTAATTTCCTTAGAATTTCCAAAAATCATCACAAAGAGACGCACAATTCTCGCACACTGAACATCAAATCAATCGATCAAATAACGGTTTTTGTTAGGGATTTGGAGGGCGGACCTTTGGAATAAGGAAGAATGTGGTCGTACTCAAAGCAGAGGCATCCTTGGCAGTTGCAGAAACGCTTGCAGACGACGTTCCCGGCGGCGTCCTTGCGCCACCGGTCGGGGTGGCGGCCGGCGACGGTGTCGGCGTTGGCCCAGCACATGGTCTTGGCCTTGGCGTCGAAGAATCGCGGCCTGTCTTCCCCGACCTTGCGCGATCCCCGCGGGCTTGAGCTCATGGCTCAAGCTATTCCTTCTTTCCTTCCTTCCTTCCCACGGAAAGAAGTCCAACCAAAAGTACAAGCAGCCATTGATGGATGGATTCATTTCTTAATTTGGATTTCTGTAATTTTGATATGTAGTCCTATTATTTTGTGATCTTTTTAATAATTAAAAAAATTATCCTCTATTAGTTTTTATAATACAAATTTAATTATATTTATGAAATAAATTATACAAATATAATAATATTTAGAATATCAAGTACAAAATCACAATTAGGGAGTATTCTCTAATACTTCCTCCATCTTATATATTTTTCTATTTTTTTCCATCACATAACAATTCGTACATTTTTTTTTAATAAGACATACTAAATCAAAATATACTTAATAAATACTCTATTCGTCCCAAGTCAAAGTACAAATTTTATCATTTTTTTTAGTTTGTCCCACTCCTTACTTTTTTATTTCAGTACAAATAATCATACATCAATACAAAAATACATTTAAATTTTATTTAAATTACAAATATACCGTTACACATACAATTACTTTTTCACATAAGGTGAACCTTTTACCCATTTCCACTCACTAATAAAATACTATTATTTTTTAATCTACTACAAAATCCAAAGACCTCACCCCTTTGAACCGGGATGTAGCTTAATTAACTGTATAATATATAATATACTAGCATATATCACATTGCACTCGTTCAAAACCATTTTATAGAAAATTTTATATATTTATATTGTATATAATTTTTAAAATATTTAAATATATATTTTATTTTTTTATTATATATATTAAATTTATTTTAAAATTATCAATATTATTAATTATATAAAAAAATAATAAAATAATATCATAAAAATTATTACCTTAGATATTATTTCACTAATAAAATAAGTCAATTATCAGGGAATATAAAAATATTTCAAATATATATATATATATATATAAACATAACAATTATTTCTTCTTTAAAGTAATTAGAATTAGTGGCTGGATTTAGGGTTGATCACTAAGGTGTGCTCTTAAATAGGTTCTTAATTTTGAATAGTATGATTTAAAATTAAATAATTGTTTGATATGATATTCTTAAATATGTTCTTAATTTTGAATAGTAAAATTTAAAGTTAAATAATTATTTTATATGATACTTCATCCGTCTCACATATTTTGAGCACGGTAATGTGGATACGAGAATTTAAATAAAGTATGATCAGTAAGTAATTAAACAAAATATTAGTTAAAATATTTAGTGTTTGATAAAAATAATTATAAATTAAAATTTAAAAACTAAATAGTTTAATAGTTTAATTAAGATTAAGAAAATTATAAATTATGATATTTAAAATATGATTAAAGTGTCTAATTAACTTTTCCGAAAAAGGAATGTACAAATTACATGAAACGAACGAAAATAGAAAATAGAGAAAAATTATGTAAAACGAAGAGAGTATTTTGAAGGTAAAATTAAATTTTTATTTAATAAATAAAAAATAAACATTTGATATAATATTTTGTTTAGAGGAAATTTTGTTTTGAAATGGTAAATCAAAAATAAAATCTTTACAAAGTATGTCTCTAAAATGTTTTAAATTTTGTTAAGATGAAATATATATACCTGATTAAAACTAAATTTTTAAATAATCCAAAAATTAAAACATTTTATCGATCTCGATCACAAACGCGAACAAAATAATATTGTCGAGGACCAAAACACGACAAATCTACATATCACCGTGCCTTTCAACATCATTCGCGACGAACTTTCGCACTTATTAAAATTTGGCAGCAAAATAAACCAATCGAGCAACTCATAAACCCAACCCAACAAACAAACATAAAGAGAGAGAGAAAAGATATACATACATACCACATTTTTCAAAATTCGTCGACTCTAATCCCGTCGCGAGGCACGTCGTAGGCGTCCTTCGCCCTCGACCTCTTAACCCCGGCCGTAAACCACACCTTATCCGACTTGTAATTCTCCACGGCGACGGCGGTGACCTTGACCCACACCAAGACTTTGGTTTTCATTCCCTCAACATTCGAGAGCTTCCCTCTCGACAAAATGGCTTTGACGCGCGTGGAGTAGCGCACGACGGACGAGTCCTTGAAGCATACCTCGCACGGCGAGGACATGTACACGACGAGCTTCGATTTCCCCTCGTCGAATTCGTAGCATGTTATGTTTTGAGGGAAAAGGCCCGGCGGGAGGTTGTGCTCCCGGAGGAGATCCGGTAGGGATTTTTGCGGCTTCCCTGAGAAAAATATTTATACGATAAAGCGAAAGGATGCATACAAGAAATGAATGAGATTATTTAATCCCGACTATTCATTTCATTTTTTAGTATAACCTTACTACATGTTGCAAATACTCTCACACTCGTACTCCCTTCGTTCACCTCTAATATTGTATTTACCATTTGTATCATTAAAAATATTTATATATTTTTTTTATGTACAAAGACACTAATAGAAGTATTTTGTCATTTTTTCTTAATTTTTACTATATTTTGATATAATAATTAATATATAAACATCAACCTGCAAAAAGTAAACGTGGCACTTAGAGCCGGACATACGGAGGTAGTACTTATTTACATCAATACCCTCATAATAATTTTACAACTATAAGGGTAAAATAGTCTTTACATATTAAACTATCACCTACTGTCATTAAAATACCGTATTTATTAAACTCTAAATATATTCTTATAAAGTGGACAAGAAAGTATTATTTTCGTCACAAAATATCTAAGAAATCAACAAACTCAAATATTGTAATAATACTTCCACAATTCATAATAACTAACAATAAAAATCTAAAAATTTGTAAACACTAAAAGAACACAGCCATTTTAGTGAACGTTGTTTTGATTGTAATAAAACCATACCTTTGAGCTTGTTGAAAACCCATCTTGCTTTCTCTTCGACGGTGTTTGAGAATGTCTGCAATAGATAGATACAAGATCAAATGAAAAGAAAGATACAAACCAAACTCGGGTAATAATGAAAGAAGTCGATATCCAATTAGCAGCAATGTAATATATACTTTTTTTTTTTCTCGTGATTCAACTAAGAACAATGGGAGTGCATATATACACGTGAGAGTTTGGATCAAACTTGAATTTATTTCAGAATCGCGCCGTTGAAAGGTATAAAACATTTGCTTACATACATAACATATACGCTCTAAATCATACAAAGATCAATATATTGTCGGAAGGGTTGAACCATATTGTAAATATCGTGAACTATATCGTAATCTTGTTTTGTGTTGCTTATATATTGAACGAAAAAAAAAATCCATTATACCAAATCCTACACAAAAGAGTAACTTCTTAATAAATTCGGCTAAGGGTAAAAACAACTTGACAAGATAAATTACTTCATTTGGTCAATGCAAACGACAACGCAAGAGCACCTAACCAGTACGAGTCTCCTACTTCAATTAATGGCAAATCCATGAAACAAACTACAAACAATACCATTGCTTTTGTATTGAACGACAAAAAAATTCTATTCAACAAATTGTATACATACATATATACACACAACACAATATAGTAACTTTTTCTTAATAAATTCGGCTAAGGGTACGAGAATGACAATGCAAGAGCACCTAACCCATACGATTCCCATACTTCAATTAATGGCTAATCCATGAAACGAACTACAGGAATTACCATTACCATTATTGAAAAAAAAAAAAAAAAAAAAAAAAAAAACTATTCAACCAAATCATACACATACATACACACATAACACAATAGTGTAACTTCTTGATAAATTCAGCTAAGGGTAAAGTTACTTCATTTGGTCAATGCGAACGACAATGCAAGACATTAGGACTCTCCTACTTCAATTAATGGCAAATCCATGAAACAGACTACAAACATTACCATTGCTTATATATTAAACGACAAGTACATACATACACATACAGCACAATAGAGTAACTTCTCAGTGTGATCTTATATCAAACTTCACCAAATTTCTACTATTTATTAAATTCCCTCCCCCCCCCTCCAAAAAAATCAAATAAAAAACCTATTACATTCAAAATATCACATCTTACAACTATTTAAATTCAAAATTTTTACTATTTAAATTCCAAACAAAAATCCAAATCCCCTAACAAAAACTAGACAAGATAAATTGCTACAATGCAAGACCACATAAACCATTAATGGAGAATCAATGAAACAGACTACAAACATTACCATTATTCTCTTGTTAAGGTAAGGAGAAGATATGTTGAAAGAAGGACACAACAATAGTTAATCCGGCAGTGGATGGTTCTAAGGGTAATTAATCGATTGATCAAATCTAGCAACATCTCATCCTATCTACCAATTTTTTTTATCAGATCCATACATAATTGGTCGAAACTTAAAACATAGCTGAAGAATTACTACAGAAGCAGCGTAGAATCGACAATCTAAATCAGACATTGCTCACTGGAATCTAGTAAAGATGTCCAAAAATTTCATCCCTGGAAATAATCTAATTCCATCAAAACATTGGATCTATCTTCTTGCACAGTGTTCTAAACATGGAATCATCAAATCTGGCGAAGAACAAGGTTCAAATCGATTCCAAAACCTTCCAATCCACACTAAATCTTGAAATCTACATAGCAATCAATTTCCCCCCAAATTTCGATTTCAAAAACCTAAAAACCAATCTCACACATCGACCGATGAGATCAATCGACGAACAGTCGCAATCAGCACTACAAGAACACATTAAACAAACACAAATCCAAGTATTTCAACAACTTCCAAAACGAAACACGAATCGAATCACCAAAAACGGAAGGAATCAGAAACAGAGTTAACTTACAGTGAGGTCTTGTGAGATATTGGAGATCTCCTCCTTGGCCTTCTTCGAAACCCAGAATGTACCTGCCTTGAGGCTCCCCACTTTCACCAATGCCTTCTCCATTTATTCCTCGATTTCTGGCAAAACCTCTCCGTCTGCAAATGGGAATTGAATTGAACTGCGAAAAATTGGAGATTGGATTCCAGTCGAGAGTCAAAGACACTTTGACGCCTGTGGAATTGAATAGAATGAATCAGTAATTTGAGATTTGTCCCCTGTTGGAAGCAATTCACACCTTTCGCCCTCACCAGTAACAGCTCATCTAGAATTGGCAATTTGGCAGCATTTGCAGTGCAGGGAAAGTGACCCAAGGAAGAAAGAATGTATGAATGCAGTGGGCGCCAGCTTCGATACGAGGTCCGGGACTAAATTCAACTTTTCAAAATGAGTGGATTTGTTTATTCTGTAAATAGAATATTGAATTAAATTTATATTTAAATAATACTCACTCGTTAGTACAATATAACGAATTATTTATATAAGATAATTAATTATTTAATAATTAAAAAAATTAAATATATATTTAAATATTATATTTCAATAAAATATATATAGAGATATCACCGATAAAATTTTACTTTTTTATCCCATAAATATAGTTTTAATTGGGTTGGACACGAAATTTTAAAAAATATTGATATTAAATGGATAGTGGGTAAAAAAATATAAATAAAAGACTTTTTTACCTTGTGAGTATATTAGTGTAAAAAGTAATGACAATTGTGTAATGAAAAAGAAAAAATATGAGTAGTTTTATGGTGATATGATTATTTACGAAAATAAAACTATTGTTTAAGACGAACAAAAATGATAAACAAGACTATTGTATTGTATGGAACTATATAATAATTTTGTAGAAAATTGGGAGTTTTTAAAGATAAATAAAATATTTTTTAATTGATGATGGATATAAATAAAATATTTTGAGCTAGTTGCTTATAAATATTAAAAATTTAATTAAATTAATTTATATTTGTTAAGAGTGTCCGTCAATATTAGAAAGAGGTCATTTTTCATTAAATGGAAAAAAGGAGTACCTTAATTTGATTTATTTTTTTAATAAAAGTATTCTTTATTCAATAAAATTATATAAATAAAATAAAAGTATTATAAAAAATTTATCTAAAAGAATGATAAGAAAACAATAAGGTAAATTAAAATAACAGTACCAAATAGAATATTATTAGTTAAAATAAAATAATATAATTGTTCATAAATTCAACAAATATATTTGATTGAAAATATTATCCATAGTTTTTTAAGTTTGAAATAAAAAAAAATATATATCTATTTGGATTTGAATATGTACAAATAATTAATTTATCATTTTTTTTTCCTTAGTAATTGTACTTTCTAAATAATTTTTAAATTTTTTACTATATTATTACAAAATTATCATCATTATTATTTAACAAATTTATCTTTAATAATAGGTAAATTTGATTATTTATATATCTTCTTACTATATAGATCTAAAATATTAATTTAAACAACTTCTATACAAATAAATAAATATATAACGAGTAAATTGAAAATTTAAATATTTTGATTTTTGCACAAAAATTTAAATATTTTTGCACAAAAATTTATATAGATTGAATAAAGTGAAAATGATGTGATATGATGAGAGAAAAATATATATTACTTTCGTTCAGCTTTAAAGGTTCAATTTACGTTTGGCTTAATTTTTTAATATTAATTATTATATAAAAACGTAATAAAAATTAAGGGTAAAAATACTTGTCTTATAATACCGTTATAATAACATTTGTGTAAAAAAAATACAAATATAAAAATATTTTTAATGTTAATACAATGACGCAAAAGGTAAATGAGATAACCAGACGAAGAGAGTATTTATTTATTTTATTTGTGTAGTACCATATGATAAATGCATGTAATTATAATCTATTTTGAAATATTATAGAATATGTGAACGAAAAGAGTATTTTTTTGATGTAAAGTACTATTATAAAAATTATATTGATAATATAAAATTATACTTTATATTGAATATTGATTTTTTATGATATAATAAAATATATTTATATATATTGAAAATTAAAAAAAAAATTAATTGAGGTTAATTAAATCACACCTTAATCTAATTTTCATAAATACCTTTAACAATTTTTATTACTTTTTCAATAAAGTACTTCCTCCGTCCCATGTAATATGAGTGTATTACTGTAGACACGAGAATTTAGGTAAAATATAATTAGTAAGTAATTAAGAAGTGTATTAGTAAAAATAATTATAGATTAAGATAAGTAAATAGTTTAATTAAAATTAAGAAAATTATAAATTTTAAAATTTAAAATGCGATTAAAGTGTATAATTATATTTTAAAAAATAGAAATGACAAGTTACGAACAAATTATGTATAACGGAGGGAGTATATATATATTTTAATTTTCGTGTCTACTTCAAATGGACTCAATTTGACGGATTGTGGAAATATATTTTTAATATAATAGATAAAATAAAAAAAAATAATAAAAAAAAAAGAAAAGAGAATAATGAAAGTTCTCTAGGAACCCTCAAACAAATACATTAGTATTACAACAATACTCAAAGTATTAAAAATATCTGAAAATGCATATACTCCGTCCGTCCCATTAAAAAGTTACTATTTTCTATTTTCGTTCGTCCCAAAACAAGGTTACTATTTTCTAATTTAGTAATTGTACTATTTACCTAACATAATAAATACCCTTTCAACTTACAATATATTACACAAGTGTCATTCATTTTTTATTACACCATACTAATAGGGATATTTTTGTCTTTTTTACTACAATCTAATATAATACTATAATTAAAAAATTTATGTGCAAAAAATAAATATCACCTTACCAATAGGACGGAAGGAATAACATTATACTTATTTATAATTTTATTAATTTTCTTTTAATAAATAATACTCCCTCCGTCCCAGATATCATATTCACGTTGCTGTTTCTGTCCGTCCCACATACCATGTCACTTTGTTTTTTTTGAAAATAATTACACATTTTAATCTCATTTTAAATTTTTAAATTTTATTTTTTTTAATTTTAATTAAACTAATTAGTTATTTTAATCTTAATTTATAATTATTTATATTATAGGATAATTATTTTCACTAATACATTCTTAATTATCTATTAATTACACCCCTCATAAAATACAGTGTCTATAGAGTACGGTATCGGAGTAACTAATTAATTTGTCATTATTTTAAATTTTTTACTATTAAATTTTAATTTTTTAATTTTTAATTTTTTATATTAAAATATTATTATTTTTTAATTTGTGTACTGTAACATAAAGAGCTGCAAAAATTTAATTAATTAATTAATCTGAAGCGGCTGTCCAAGAAATAAAAAGTCATCTTGTGGAGCACCGATACTTACAAGAAATCGAATGCTTAGCCGTCTGCACATTATATATATATATATCATCTCCATCGATCCATTCAATAATTATATACATATATTCTTTATTATTACATCCTTAATCAATAAATTAAAATATTTCTTGCTTAATTCTTTCTTCCAAGATTAATTCCCACATCGCATCCCAATATTTTTGGTAAGTTAAATCATACATGAATTCGATCGAATTCTTTCTGATTAATTAAGTTGTAATCGAACTACATTAATTTGTATTATGTCTTGTCTTCCTTCATCCCTATATCTTTTTTCCAAAAGTTTTTCTAATTTTCCATGTAAATCTTGGTGTTCTTTAATTATTGTTATTGTATCATGTTTTTATATTAATCTTCTTAATTCGTTCTCGATATATATCTGGGTCTAAAGTTTTTAGAATTTTTTTGATCGATCTTCTACAACTCTATAGTGTCGTGGGTGCGTTTGGTTGTCGATTCAATCGCGTGTGCCACTTTTTCGTTCTTTCTTTTTTTTCTTCTTCTTCTTCTTTTTTTTTTTTTTTTTTTTCGATTTAAAATGTATATATATTTTATTTTGTAGTATATAACTTTAATTTATTCATACTGAAACATTAGATTTCAAACAACTTAAACTTCTAGTTACGATTTGAAATGATAATTCTATACGGATTGTCGCCTTAAGTTTTTGGTCTTATTCCCGGACAAGTAGCAAACATATTCTTACATTGCTCCATCAAGCGTGTTCTTACCGTTGTAATTAATGAATTATATTGTTCGCCTTGGAATTAGGGTTTTCGAAGAGTGATTAAATAATATATATATATTTATATATATATAAGCTTTGCTTAGGTTCTTCAATGGTGGAAAGTGATGATGATCTCGAGACTCGGCTTACCAAAGATGAAGATGAAGATGAAAAAGTGAGTTATATATGGTTTGTCTTAACCAAGGATTTCATGTTCGAACTCCACGCGAGCTTTTATAAACAAGTTCAAGTTCAAGTTCGAACTTGTTACTATTTTTTTGTTTTTTTTTTTGGATCTCAAGTTTCATATACTCCATTCATTACAAAACTTTCGTTATTATGAGATGTTTCAAACTTTTTGCAATATCCCTTTATTTATAAAATAGTTTTTCAATGTTTTTTTTTACTATTTTCAAACATAATTTACAAATTATTCAAAAAAAAATGGGGGGGGGGGGGGGGGGGGGAAGAAGCCAAAACGAACAATTTTATTTTATTTTTTTATCAAAACTATACTAAAAAATTAAGCAAAAGCATTCGGATATATAGACGGAGTATTATATATTAAAAATATAAATTTATTATTTTATCGAACTTTATTGAGCCGAATTTTAATCAATAACGGTTTAAATACAAACAAAAATCAAAATAAATTTTCGATGGCGGAGGCCATTTATAGCTTTTATACCACTTATTGAAAATTCGAAAAAATTAGATTGATTGTTTTAGTTGTGAAGTATGTACTTGTAAAGTTTATAGGCTAATATTTTCTTAATTTATTTTATATTTAAAGATGAAAATTTAATTTCTTAATCTTCGTGCTCTATTTCGACATTTTTTATCATAGAAGGAAGAGTTCGAGGACAAGAAAGATCAAGAATCTCTCGAGAAAGAATTGGCGAATGCTAGAGTCGAGCTAAAGGCAAAGGACTCAGCCTACATACAAGCAATCCTCGAGCTCAAAAACCGGGAAAAAATAACGGATGAGCTCACAATCCTACTTAAACGAATTGATTCTCAAAAGAACTACTATTTGGATGAGTGCCGAGAAGCCAATGCACGAGCCGATGAACTTCAATCATCCATGGATTGTATGGCTCGCCACCTCTCGGAATCCCAAAAAAATCAAGAACAACTCACGTGCGCCCTAGCCGAGTTAGAAAATTCTAGAGAGGAGCTCGCCATCCTTAGAATGGCGAAAATTGATTTCACATCGCAAATTGAGGAAATGAAGAATGCTTTAAGCGCAGAGAATGCGAAAAGGGATGAGCTTCGAAGGCAAGTTTTGGATATGGAGGAATTGATCGTACAATTGAGGAGCAAAGCTGTGGAAAATGAGCGCAGAGTAGCCAATTTATTGTCTGAAAAAGAATCCGAGCTAGAACTGACGAGCGAGGCCTTATCCTCAGCAAAAAATGAGCTAAAGAGAATGCACGATTTGGAGGCTCAAATGGCGGAAAAATCGGATTATATTGTCTCGTTGCAACGTGAACTAAAGGAAGTTTCCGAACTTCATGCCTCGGCTAAGAAAGCCGTCTCAGAAGGTGTTTACGAAGTAAAAAGGCTAAGAGAAGATATTTTAGTTCGAGAAAAAGAGATTTCTGGCCAAAAGGCGAGCATCGTGACGCTAGAGACGGATATGAAAAATATTAAAAGTGAACTCGGCCGGGCAAAGGCTGAGGTGGTCGGACTAACTCGGGAAATCGAGGATGTGAAGTTCGAGTTGGAGAAGAGTAAAGAAAGGGAGAATGATGCTCAAGTAGAGATAGCTTTGTTAAAATTTGAGGTACACAAAGGGAGATCTAAACTCGCCGCAGCCGAGGCGACCGAGGCACGAGCTCAAACCGAGAAGTCGGCACTATACAACGCCCTCCAACAAATGGGATTGGAGGCCGAAGAGATCAAGAAAGAGAACCGTGAGCTAAAAGAAGCGACGCGTATGCAACACGGTGATGATGAGGAAATCCGTCGCCAAGAATGCGACAAAGTCGAAAATCACGAGAGCTACCTCGAGGTGGATCGCCTAGTCGAGGCCCACGAGCCCAAAATCGGAAAAGAGGTGAGCACGAAAAATTTACGATTTTTATTGTCTATGTTTTCAAAAAGGTTTTCATAATATTCAAACTACGGTGTCGTACTCCCTCCGTCTGGCTTTAAAGGTCTCATTTACCTTTTACGTCATTGTACTTAACATTAAAAATATTTTTATATTTGTATAGTTTTTTTACACAAATATCATTATAATAGTATTATAAGAAACTAATAGAAGTATTTTTGTCATTTTCTCTTTATTTGTACTACGTTTTCATAGAATAATTAATATTCAAATATCAACACGCAAAAAGTAAATGAAATCCTTAGAGTCGGACGGAGGTAGTATTCTTGTCTCTTTAAAATAAAACGCTCTCTATTCAGACTTTTTATATTCTTAAATAATACTCTCTCCATCGTCTCTTTTCATCCGCCAAATTTATTTTTATTTTTATTTTTTACCCACTAATTTGGACATAGATAAAAAATTCAACAGTAACTTTGTGCTTCATCTAATACTCGCTTCGTCAGCTTGCAAAAATTATATTTATATTTTACGTCATTGTACTTAATATTACAAATATATTTATATTTGTATAATATTATATATAAATGTCATTATATTAATATTATAAAACACAATCGAAGTATTTTTATTCTTTTATCTTGATTTGTAATACGTTATGTAATACGTTATTCATTTCTTATAATTGTCACTATCATTATTACGCATTACTCTCATTTTCTCTCTTTATTATCTTTAAATTTTTCGTACATACTTTCAACTTCTTTTTATCATATTTTCAATTAAATATTTACTGTCATCTCAGTGTCGGCCCCAATAGGATAAATTTACCGGACAGGGTATAAATAACATTCGAAATAACACAAAAGTCGAGAGCTTTCCTCGCGCGTCGTTTTTACATCTACTTATTTTTAATTCCTCTAATAGGTTGTGACGGAGGAAAATTCGAAGAAAGAGTTGGAAATGGCGATGGCGAAAATCGGAGAGCTAAGGATACGAGTGGAGCAAGCGGCGAGTAGGGCCGAGGCGGCGGAGAAGGCGAAGCTGGCGTTGGAGGAGAAGATAAAGAAGAAAAAGGTGCACAAGGAGAGGCGGAAGGCGGCAATGGCCGCGCTCCGTGAGGACACAATTTCGCGGGAATTCGGGACCAAGTACGAGGTTGGTGGTTCTTCTTCTTCTCCGAGACATCATTACCAACCTCTTAGTAAGGTTCTTAACATGAAGTTTTGATGTTGTCTATAGCCCTTTCGTGTAAAAAATATACACATAATAATGTTTGTTCTTTTGAAAAATTTTACAAACTTTTATTATGTAATATTTTTTTTTCTAAAAAATTAAATCAAACATTTGTTTATATTTTCTTTACATCAACACATATAGTATTCAAATTCAATATAATATATTATTTAAATAACATGATTTCTATCCATTGCCCCAAAAAAAAAAAAAAAAAAAACTCAAGTTATAATACTAAACGAACACTCTTTATTGATTAAGTATATCCATAGATGAGATAATATTTAATCCAAATTTAAATTGAGGATTAATGAGATTGTTATCTTTAACAACAAACATGTTTTTTTTTTTTTTTTTTTAATATTTTAAATTGAAATCACTATTATTCATTGTTACCATCAATAAGAACTACAAATTTGTTTGTTTATTATTTTAATTTGAAATATTTTTTTGTGTGACGTAGGGAGACGGCGAGACAAAATATAATAATAAAAATAATTACAAAACATGGATTTTCTTTCCCCATCTTCTTTTTTTTATCATTGATAAGGAGAGCAACGAATAATAGTTTATAATCGAAGGCAACCTATAAAAAACAAATGGTTCTTTGGAAAGGGCTGGAAAAGGGGTTTAATTTGATTGGGATTCGTGTAAGTTTTACGGCTCGAGAAATTGCAAGTTGGAATAGAGTCACGCGCGCCACCTGTTCGACAAAATGCCTGACTGACTGTTCGAAGCACTTTTATGGCGTTTTATACTCAATCTGAGAAGAGGAATATGCATATATTATATATATATATATATATGTATATAATACTCCTTCCATCAAGTCTATATTTATTTTGTCAGATACGATAGAATCACCGTTGCACCTAAAAGTTCAAACTATTAGGGAAAAATATAATTAATTTATCCGCAAACAGTAGTTCCAACACGCTCCCTCAGGTGTAATTAGAGGTATGCGCGAAACTTTCATATGCATATGTGAAATGAGAACGATGAATTTGAACTTGAAACCTAAGACTCTAATATTATGTTATGTATTTTGGGAGAATAATTAATTGTATATTCATTCAAAAATTAACACATATATATCCTACAAGGGCAATATTGTCAATACCAATATATACATAATTACACAATAATATATATATATATAACATACCCTATCCGTCCTAAAAGGACCCTTGGAAAGGCACGAAAATTTAAAAATAATAGTATTATATTAATAGTGGGTGTAAAAGTGAAATGACGGATTTCGCCATTTCAGATAAATTTTTTTGGTACTCAACAGCATAATTATGAAATAAATTCATCACGCGATTCTAACCTCATATATATAAATGTATTTATGTATGTATATATGTATTTATTTGCTCATACATTGACAAAATAAATAGCAAAATTGCGGCTGTTCGACCGATCTCTTTCATTCATTTTGGCATTGTATGAGAAGTGCAGTGCACTTTGTTTTTTTTCCGTAAATACGCATTCATTGTTACTATCGAAAACTACTTTTATATGATCTTCGTGCAACCTATGTATTCGATACGGTAGAATCTTGATGTTTAAACTGAGTGAAATGTGGGCTGTTATGTGCGACTCGAAGCATTTCTTCATCTTCTTCATAGGAATCACGATAACTCTCGAGATTAACTTCTGCATTTCTTAAAGATGACAGGCAAAGCAATTTCCTCCATTCCTCGGCGTGTGGGAAATCGACGTAGTCTGCATATTTGTCGCAGTACTGCAAGAAGACAAGATTGATGCAATGTATTTAGTAAGTTCAAACTTATATATGTATATATATATATAGGCAAAATAGTATCACATTTCCCTGTGGTTTGCGAAAATTGCTGAAAAGACCTTCTAGTCCTAAAATTTTGTTTTACCTACTTGTAGTTAGAAAAATATTGCAAAAATACCCTCTCGTTAGTAATTAACTGAGATTATAAGGCACACGCTTAAACTATAATTGATACTACAAAATTATATATACAAGGTATGAAGTCAGGAAAATACCCTCTTAGATATTTTTACAAATTGCAGTATTGCGCATTATATATTATTTTGTAATACCAATTGCAATTTAAGGGCGTGCCTCATAATCACCATTAATTACTAACAAATGATATTTTTTGTAATATTTTTGAAACCACAACTAGGGAAAACGAAATTTTAGGATCAAAGGGTCTTTTCAGCAAATTTCGCAAATCATAGGGGGATTTTTCGCTATGTGCATTTGATTTTTCGATTGATTTTTGTGACTTCTAGATGGCGAATTTGGCCATCTACTCGGTATATTTGCTTGTCATCTTGTTTTGATGCGTATTAGTGTCCTTAATGTGTATCGATGAAAGAAGCGAAATAATTAATTTGGTTTTGTAAGAAATGCACTTTTCAATTTTCTAGTTCGACTAGAATAGTTTCTCAATTTTGGTTTGGCTAAATAGTAGCAAATTTTAGTCCCGTTAAGTTTTTTGTTGTCAAAACTAACAAAATTTATGTGTGGAACTAAAAATAGTGTAATTTGATCTCAAATTGAAATATTTATAGACAATGGAATGAACATAAAACGGTATGACTTCGATATGTTTTGAAAATGTTTTAGTGTGTCGGATTGTTTTGGAAATAGTAAAAAAATGAAATAATAATTGATGTTTGATGCGATATAAAAGGCATTAGATGTGATGCTTTAAATATAAAATGTTTTGATATTTTAAATGAAATATAAAAGTGCGATGCAATATTTTTTGGAAAGAAATCCGTTAATGAATAGTGTTAAAACAAAATTAAAACATAAGTAAATAGAGCCTACAAGTGTGTTTGTTTAGAGAAACAAATGATCTTTTTTATATAAGGTATAAAAAATTGTATAAATAATACAAAAATAATAAATATACGTAATATATATATATATATATATATTTTGAGAAATGTGTTAGTTTGTTTTGACAGAAAGAACACACTCTATGTGTTTGTAGGATTTATTTTCTAACTTTTGCTTAGGGAATGATAATAGACTTTACCTCAAAGCTTGCAATAACATGTGTATTGTGCTTAGGAATGCCGGCGACTTCCCTCGAGTGATAAAACTCCTTAATCGATTGCATCATCTCGTCTTGTGATGGAAGCCTTCTTTTCCCCGACAAGAGCTCCGCAATCCACTTTGCTTGGGATTCGAAGAAAGGGAACCCTATGATCTAAAGACACCGTACGAAAAAGGGTTTTAAGACATCCTTAGTATTAGCGACACACACATATATACTGGGAAAATTGCAAAGATCATTTTGTATTTATAATCAATTATCACTCTTTTACTATATACTCTTCAGTCGTCTTTTGGTCTTGTAACATATATAAAAAAAAAAAGGGTAAACGGTTTTTTTTTAGTCCCGTAACTGGACCCCATTATCATTTTAGTCCTGTAAGTGGAGATTGTCGCAAACTAGTCCCATAAGTGAAAAATTTTCGCTGTTTTAGTCATCCGGCGCCGGAGACGCCCGCGTGGCTCGCCGGAGGTGACGTGTCCGCCAGGTGTCCCGCCAGGTCAGCGACACCTGGCGGACACGTGGATTTATTTATTTTTTATTTTTTTAATTATTTTAATTTGGACCGAATAAAAAAAATACAAATAAATTAAAAATAAGTTTTTAAAAAAATTTTAAAAAATGAAAAAATAAATAAAAAAATCCACGTGTCCGCCAGGTCAGCGACACATGGTGGACACGTCACCTCCGGCGAGCCACACGGGCATTTCCGGCGCCGGAGGACTAAAACAACGAAAAGTTTTCACTTATGGGACTAGTTTGCGACATGCTCCACTTACGGGACTAAAATGATAAGGGGGTCAAGTTACTGGACTAAAAAAACAGTTTACCAAAAAAAAAAAAAACACCTTCCTTTTGTCCTCGCCTTTAAATTCACATACGAAAAATTGTTTTCTTAAGAAAATTTGCTGATAACTTATATGTAGTTTGAAAAGTTTGCATCGGTATCCACTCGTATTTTCGAAAATATAGCACAAAATTTTCAAAAATTTCGTAAGGATTCTTGTGTGTTCGAAAATATTGCGCATAAGCCCTTGGATTCTAAATCACGGGGAAGAATAGTACAGACTTTTGAAACTACTAGTAAAATATTAACAATTTTACTTTTTTTTTCCTATGTCCTTTGATTTTTTTGTGTAAGGTATATGATGAAATTACGTCCGATGAAATATATATGATAAAACTGATAATTGACTATAAATACATAACTAAATTTGCAAATTTTCCCATATATACATTAAATTTTTACCTGTCTAGGAATGCCAATAAAGGAAAGGGAAGGAGCGAGCGCCGGAGGAAACGTGTGCTCGTAAAGAGGTCCGACTCTATCATCGTCTACTACGACTAATCCTTTGGTGTCAAGAAATGGAAACGAATAAGAGTACCTGCGCGGCATTTTTACTTATTTATTTTTCGCAATGATCTAAGTATTTTGATTACGAAAAGTTTATTTATTTTGCAGATACACGATGAATTGCTAGATGCATTTTTACCCCGTGCAGTATATTATGGTGTCAGCAACGACGGACACGCCATCATCGAACAAAACCTTTCCATCTATGTTTAGCGACTCTATCTGCCGAACATTTGTCATTTTCTTTGTTAAAAAAAATGGAAGAAAAATCAAGTAAGGCGACGAAAAAAAAAAAACCTGCGGATGGAGTTGGAGATTTTCGTGTTTAGATATGACTTTTAATAGGCCCGGCGAGATGTTTGGGGACTTGGCGCTAAGGTGAACCTCGCGCGCAACGTCAACAAGCTCCATCGATATGTCTTGCCCGCTTAACGAGCTCCCGACGACCACAACTACCTGTTAAGCATTGCTACCGAACTTTCAATATATATATATATATATATATAAATATGACAGTTGTTACTGTGTTGATAACATACAAATATATATCGACAACAAATGATGTATATACTCATAGCACAAAGTATTATCATAATACTCTTTCCGTCTCAATTCAAAGTACTTTTTTTTTTTTATGATTTTCGTCCGTCCTACTTCAGAATATCAATTTTCTATTTTAGAGAAAGTAATTATACACTAATACCAAAATACCTTAATTTTTACTTAAATTACAAATATATTATTACACATATAATTATTTTTTACATAAAATTAAAAATTCCATTGAATTGGGGGACGGAGGAAATATAATATAAATACAATATATAAATGGATAATACATAATATAATTGATTTTAGCATATAAGATATATTAACACGGCACGCAATAAAATAGAACAAACAACGCATGCTAACAATTTATACAATATGTATTTTGTATTGTATTATTATGTGATGATTAGCCTTAATCAGCTAAGTATTCTCATACATATATATATATGTATATAATTGTATATACACTCTATTTTTACCATTTAGGATGTCCATAAAGAATCCACAACTTATGTATTTGGTAGATATAGACCTCACAATATTAATAAAATATTATACTCCTTCCGTTTCATATTTATATATTCATTTATTTTTTGCACGGAGTTTTAAAAATATTAATATTATATTGGGATAAAGTAGAAATAAATGTAAAAAGACTAAATTGCCCCTATTAGTATCGTATAATATAAAGATATTAGGTAGATGGTACATTTACTAAAGGAAATGGATACTTTATTATGGGACGGACCAAAATAGAAAAATGGATAGATTGTTATGGGACGAATGGAGTATTATTTAATGTAAAAGAACCAAAATATTCGACCTTTGTTCTTTTGGAGTTTTGTTTTGTTTTTTATTTGTGGTAATTTCAATTTTCTATAATAAAAAATATTTTTAGAAAAAACATTACATTAGAATACAAAACTTAGGGAAAAAAAAAGACCCAAACTTTAAAATGATATTCCCGTTTTTATTTTTTATTTTTTATCACATTAATACACACATTATATGTGGTGATTTACAATCTAATGTTCATGTAAAAATACATTTATTTGATTTGAACACGAGTTTTTTTTTTTATAGTATGTACGTTTTGCATTTTATAGTAAGAAAAATAAAAAATGGTAAAAAATAGTATGATTTTTTTATTAAAAAATAAAAATAAAGTCTTTTTTTTTTATGACAACAAACATGGAAAGTTTAGGGTGTGTTTGTTTGGGTGATTGAATTTTCAATCTATTATTCATCTCATTTTTTTCTTCAAAAGATATCAAATCAAACACCTATTTTTTATTTTTTATATTATACTAAAAATAAATTTTACATTCAAAACATTACATCAACACATATTTATATCACATCGTACAATTATTCAAATTCAAAATTTTTACTATTCAAATTTCAACTCAAAATCCAAACCTCAAACAAACACACCCTAAATGTATATTTTTTATAGTAGGAAGATTTGCTTTAAGCACATGTTTTTTTTTTGGTGTCGATGAAACTTGCCTTAACAGGAAATGCTGTCTATAACTGACCCTACCTAACCTTTAAATATTATTACTATTTTTATTATTATTATTATTATTATTTTTTATTACTATTAGATTATGCTTCTCTTGTAAGAAACTTCAACTTTTCATATTTATTATATTTCAATTTTCTCATGTAATTAAAGTAATTTTTTGTCCATTTTATTTACTCTTATTCAATTTTTATCTTTTTTTTTAAAATAAATAAATAAATAAATAACGTTTCTAATCCACCATTGATCAAATTAATTCAATTATAATCATAAAAAAAAATTAATTTAAAAAAAAACATCTTTTTTGTGATCTAAATAAAAAGATAATATATATTGATTTATTATATATGACCTCATTCTTGAAGGGTTGAGGAGTCCTGTAAATGTGGCTGTGCATTTGCTTTCTTTTCCATGTTTCCATTCCTGCAAAATATGCATTATTTCAGCTATATATACATATATATATATATAGGGAATATTGCAAAATATATCTTACACGTATACCTCATTATCACTTTTGTCCTGTATTTATTTCGTTGGTAAAATATATCCCACATGTTTGCAAAAGTCGCTATTTCTATCATTTGGCCGCGCGTGGCCGCGCGTGATTGCGCCTAAGGGCGCGTGGTGTGAATTTCATGCGCGGGCAAAGGACATAAATAGCGAATTTTGTAAACATGTGGGATATATTTTGTTAGGGAGATAAATACAGGACAAAAGTGATAATAGGGTATAAGTGTGGAATATTTTTTGCAATATTCTATATATATATATACAAAATCATAAATTACAAAATAATCTGTATAAATTTTATTTCATAATTTATTTCAAAAAAAAATAAAATTAAACATAATAGTCCTCATTTTATTGGGAGTTTGTATTCAAATGCAGAGATTTTATGTAACATTATGATGAATTATAAAATAAATTTCAACCCTATGTTTAAGACTTTAATTTGAGTTTAAAGTTTGAGAATATTAAAATTTAAAATAAAATAATATTTAATGTGATATAAATAGATATTTGATATAATATTTTTGATAAAAAAAAAATTAATCACTTTATATAATATATATTAAATAAAAGAATAAATTTATGATGCTATAGTTCTATAAAGAAAATCATACCCAATTAACATCAGAACTTTATTTGTATATTTTGTCTTGGTCTAAATTAAATTTGAAAGTTTATATTTTTGAATTAAAATAATATTTGAAATGATATCTTATAAAAGAAATAAATATATTTTTTTATTAGAACGTAAAGTTCAAATAGTAAAAAAATATACTGAAAAAATACATCGATAATACCTTTGATCTTAGGCAACCTCGGATGAGAATAATGTCCGGTGGCGATGACCACCGCATCGTAAACTTCCTCGACGGCCTTCTCCACCTTACTCCTCACCACCCACTTCACCTCCTTCTCAACCGCCGCCGCCGTCGGATAATCGAGCATCTCGACATTCTCGACCCTCGTGTTGAACCGGATCATTTCCCTCAACCCGAACCGGTCGCAAAAGTCTTGCAAGTACAACAAAACTTCCCGGTGGCCCGGGAACCGCCGCCCGTCGTGGCCTCCCGTTGTCGAAAATGGGAAATCGGTGAACCCCATGATCTCCCTCGGCGACGCCAACCGTAACGACGCGTAAATGCTGCTATGGACCTTCAAAAATGTGCCAGGACTCGGCATCGGGTCCTCGTCTTGCACGTCAGCGTCGTAGAGCCATTGCCCGCCGACGTCGTGGCTCTGCTCGAGCACGACGACGGCTTGGCCCTCCTTGCGGAGCTCCCGGGCCGCGACAAGCCCGGCTGGCCCCGCGCCGATCACGCAAACTTTTTTTGGCGAGGGTTTGGCTGAGACCATCGTTTATTTGTATTTTGAATTTGATTTGATATTTTTAGTAGGAGGTTTGAGATTGGAGTATTTATAGATTGGGAAAAGAGAGGAGTAGGAGACATATGTGATCATCAGGGTGATTTTTTTTTTTTTTTTTAATATATATATGTATTGAAGTACTTAGTATTTTTTTAATACAGTTACTAAGAAATATGCAACCCCTATGTAAAATTTACTATATAAAAATATATATATATATATTTTTTTGTTTATTATTAAGGGTAAACTGTTTTTTTGTCCAGTAACAGGATCTTTTATCATTTTAGTTTTGTAAGTGGAGCTTGTCGCAAACTAGTCACATAAATGAAATTTTTTTTGTTGTTTTAGTCCTCCGGCGCCAGAGATGCCCGCGTGGCTCGCCGGAGGTGACGTGTCCGCCAGGTGTCGCTGACATGGCGGACACGTAGATTTTTTTATTTATTTTTTATTTTTTTAATTTTTTTTAAAACTTATTTTTAATTTATTTTAAATTTTATTTGTATTTTTTTTATTTGGTCTAATTAAAAAAAAATGAAAAAAAATTAATAAATCCACGTGTCCGCCAGGTGTGGCGGACACGTCACCTCCGGCAAGCCACGCGGGCATCTCCGACGCTGGAGGACTAAAACAACGAAAATTTTTCACTTATGGGACTAGTTTGCGACATGCTCCACTTACAGGACTAAAATGATAAAGGGGTCTATTTACGGGAAAAAAAAAACAGTTTACCCTATTATTAAATATCAAAGTCATCCAACTATTATGTATTTAAACACAACATAAATACAATTACAAACACAAACAAAAAATGGAATCCCAACAACATCAATCATCACGTTTCTCGACATTCCATAGTATCCTAAATCATGTGCTTTGATTTGTATTTTAAGAATTTAAAATAGTACTTTAAATTAAAGTAAATTATTTAATTATTATAATTTAATACTTAACCAAATACTCGATATAAAAGATTAGGGACTCCCTCTTGCCCAACCCCATTTCTAAACTACCAAAAATAAAAAAAATAAGGGTAAACTGTTTTTTTTAGTCTGGTAACTGTAATCCTTCGTCATTTTAGTCTTGTAAGTGGAGCCTGTCACAAACTAGTTCTATAAGTGAAAAATTTTCGTTGTTTTAGTTTTTCGGCGCCGGAGACGTCCACGTGGCTCGCCAGAGGTGACGTGTCCGCCAGGTGTCCCGCCAGGTCAGCAACACCTGGCGGACACGTGGATTTATTTATTTATTTATTTTAAATTTTAAATTTTTTTAATTGGATCAAATAAAAAAAATAAAAAAATACAAATAAAATTTAAAATAAATTAAAAATAAGTTTTAAAAAAAATTAAAAAAAAAAATCCACGTGTCCGCCGGGGGTGTCACGTCACCTCCGGCGAGCCACACGGGCATCTCCGGCGCCGGAGGACTAAAACAGCAAAAAATTTTCACTTATGGGACTAGTTTGCGACAGGCTCCACTTACAGGACTAAAATGATAAGGGGATCCAGTTACGGGACTAAAAAAAACAGTTTATCCAAAAGATAATGAAATTCTTTTCAGGCATCAACAGTTTTCTATCGACCAAACTATCATATCAATATATTATTTAAACAAAAATTTAAAATCAGTATTTTATTTTAAATTAATTTCAACCTACAAGCAAATACCCACATGAGTTTTTAATTTTATTCATTTTTTGGCTACATTGCATAAGTATGTGTAAGGTTTGGATTTGAGTTTTTAGGGTTATGCATTTGTTTGTAGATTTTGATTCCCATTTTTATTATTTATAAAAAGTATTTCTCTCATGCAAGCATAAAATGAAACATATAGTATACATTGTAACTATAAAAAAATATAGTAATTTTATATTTTTATATTATATTTAAAAATAAATTTTTCATTTAAAAATACATTAATACATATTTATATATATCACATCAAACAATTATTTTATATTCAAAATTTTGCTAATTAAAACACAAAACTTAATTCTCAAAACTACAACCAAACACATTTTATTTGAAAGATTTTGGATGTATTTATATTATTATTATTATTATTATTATTATTGAATAGTGATGTGAATGTATTGTTTTATCATAACAAAGTGTTTTTTTTATTTTTTTATTTTTTTTGTTACAATACTATCTACCTAATATTACAAGTAAAACTTTGTGTATTTTTTTATTAATAGGATAATAAAATTTATAGTACTTCATCCGTCCCACTTACCATGTCCATATTTCTATTTTTGGTCGTCCCACTTATTTTGTCACTTTTTTTTTTAAAAGAATTACACACTTTAATTTTATTTTAAATTTTTAAATTTTAATTAGACTAATTAATTATCTTAACCTTAATCTATAATTATTTTTATTATATAATAATTATTTTCACTAATATATTCTTAATTATTTACTAATTATATCTCTTTTAAAATTTCGTGGATATGATATTTGGGAGAGAGGGAGTAATTTTAAACTATATATTGTAAATACTTTTTTGAGAAACGATTTTTAAAAATAAATTATTTTAATTTATATAATTAAATAATATAATTATATATTATCAATTTAATTATCAGTATAGCATAGGTGTTGAATTTTTTTAATTCAGATCAGTGTTGATTTTTCTTTTTTAGTTTTTTTATTTTTATGTGCGTATGTGGAAGAATCATATTCAAACAATTATTTAATAAATAAATAAATAAAAACACCAACAAACTTTTAATTAGTCTTTGTCTGAAAGAAAAACATTCAGATTGAGATTGTGACTATAAAATCTTTCTTTGTCTAAAAGTAGGTTTTGCCAAATCTACTTTGACCACAAGACATCCTAAAGTTGGTGCACTCTTGACCTAAATAATAATAATAATAATAATAAAAGAAAATTAAATCTAATGCATATTTCTTCTAAATAATATAATCCAAAATGTTTAAAATCATCTTAAACTCATTTGAAATTAATAAATTAGCTTTAATCATTAATTTACTAAAAATTAGGAAATAAATAAACTTATATTAGCGGAATTGAATGAGTGGGTACGGGTGTCAGTTCGTGTTTTTTGGGTCGTGTTCATGTCGGGTTCAGCCACGAGGATAACAAAAGAACTGTCAACCCGAACCCGAAATTTGACCTGAAACTCTAGACCTGAACACGACACGAATTCTTTCAGATCATGTTCAGGTTAACCTGAATTAGTTTTAGGTCACCCGAAACCCGAACAAACTCGATACGAACCCGACCCAAAAATTAAAAAAATTAAATTAACCTAAAAAGAATCATTTTTATTTTTATTTTTATATTATTTTAAATATAAAATAATATAACTATTATAAATTAAAATAATAATAAGAAAAATTTCAGGCCAACCCGAAACACGAAACTCAAAACCTAACCTGATTTTATATTTCGAGTTATCAGGTCAACCCGAAACACGATCTGAACATGATACGAATTTTTTCTCGTTTCGGGTTCGGATCGACCCAATTTTTTTCAAACCCGAAATACCTAAATCCGAACCTGAAAAATTTCGAACGGATTCGATTTTTCGGATGAGGTTTACTTTTCACACCCCTGTGAGGTGGATTGAGTAAAGCTCACTATTAAATTATAATTCTACCATAATTCACAATTAATCTAAAATATTAAATTTATTTAAACTTGTATTATTCAATCATATACAAATTATATCAAGTTATATATAGAACAATATAATGACCTATATAAAAATATTTACACAGTATAATTAATTATTAAAAAATTTAATGATGACAAATAATATAATTTTAAGATTGTTAATCCAATTTTTAATAGTATATCAATTAATTATTTTTTTTATTAGTGATCAAACCCTATGGAAGAAAAATGAACTTTTATTTGTTGAATTACATAAAAAATTATTAAATCATATAGTAAAATATATTAGTAAAACAATTCAGCACATTAGTTATATAAATATATTTTATATATTAGCACAAATCCTAATATAATGAATATTTTATATACAATTTTTTTTATTAACATAAAAATATACTGCTACCTTCATCCGGTTTGAAAGGTGTCATTTATTTTTTACGTGTTGATTTTTTTAATATTAATTATTATATGAAAGTGTAATACAAATTAAGGAAACAAAGACAAAAATACTTTTATAATGATCTTATAATACTATTATAATAACATTTGTGGAAAAAATTATACAAATATAAAAATATTTTTAATATTAAATATAATGACGCAAAAGGTAAATAAGACCTTAGAGTCGGACGGATCGAGTATTATATAAAAAATTTATACAATTATTTTATAAGTTAGATAGAAGCATGAAAAAGGCATAGACTTTGATGATTGATTTTGCTGTCATACTTTTTAGGGTTTGCCTTCACTCTAAGTCAAGAGTTCATTATAATAATAATAATTATTATTATTATTATTATTATTGAATTTGGTATATAATTAAATATTTTTAGCTTTTACCTCTCAAATCTCTAAACCATTTTCCATTTTTTTCTTTTTTTTTAGGTTTTCTTTTTTAAAAAAAAACTAATTTTATACTTTCTTTTTTGTTTTGGAACAATTATATTTGGTTAAATGATAAGGTATTTAAGGTAATAAAATTTAGTATATTAACCATAATAAATTGTGATATTATTTTATTATATTTGTATGAGTTGTACTATTGATATTTTTAAAATAAAGATTAATATACTTCATTTGTTATATTAATACATAGTACAAATTAAGAGAAAAAGATAAAATAAAGATATATCAATTAGTATTGTGTAACATTAAGGATAATTTTAATATTAGGTAAAATGACATTAAAAAAACTATATGGGACATGGTAGTATATGATTAATATAAATTTAAATGTCATTGTGTAAAAATAAAATTTTATATATATACACATAAATAAATAAAAAATAAAAAATTTTAAAATAGATAAAAAAAGATACTTGTTTGTTGAGAAAAAATATGAAAATAAAAGATGTTTTGAGTGGATCATACACATAATATATTAAAAATTTAATTAAATTAATTAATATTAATTAAGTATGTTTAAAATTAATAAATTTATTTTTAAAAAACATATCAGTGTTATGAACAAATAAAAGTGAATAATTTTATATTGTTATAGGAAGGATAAAGTATTATACAATAAATAACTTGAAATTTAAATTGAATTTTCATTGCAGGAAATTAAAGTGTTTGTTCTTTTGAAGTTTAGCAATAATTCTTTTTTATTTGAATTATAGTTTGGATGCAATATTTTGTAAAAGAATAATATATATTTATTGAAAATTACAATAATTTTATATTATATTAAAAGGAAAAAAAAAATTGCATTCAAACTTCAAAGGAATAGAGCTTTGATTATATTTTTTTTAGTTTTAATTTTAATTTGACATATTCGTTTGGATGTGATATTTTGTAAGAAAATATATTGTATATATATATATATATTTTATAGAAAATTGTAATAATTGTGTGATAAAAAAAAATTAAAACTAATTTCCAAAAGTACATACACAATTATTCCTCATAAATATTATATAAAAAAATTGTAAATTTTGTATATATAGCTTCGTTTATATATATATATATATATATATATAATTATCATGTAAATTTCAATACCAAAACAAAGATTTCATATATACATGGCAATACAAGTACAAAATTAATAAATTTACCTAAAAATGTGGGAGTTTAATAAAAGATTATTAATTCAATATAAAAAAATAAAAAAAAATCTTTTATGGTAATAGGTATTAAAAAAATATGACATTTGTTGCAAATTATATGACTTAATGCTCTTTGTTCTTTTTCTTATTGTGAAAGTTAAGATACAAGTACATAATATACATATAGTTTATGTAATTTAGAAGGTAAAACATATATGCCTATATAGATATAAATATACATGGTAAACTGTTTTTTTTACTTCAGTAACGGACTCTCTTATCATTTTAGTCCTCCGGTGCGAGAGACGCCCGCGTGGCTCGCCGGAAGCCACGTGCTCGTCAGGTGTCCCGCCAGGTCAGCGACATCTGGCGGATACGTGGGTGTGGACAAATGGATTTTTATTTTTTTTCATTCTTTTTTAATTGTTTTACTTTTTTTTTAATTGGACCAAATAAAAAAAATTAAAAAAAAACAAATAAAATCTAAAAAAATTTAAAAAAATAATAAAAAAAAATAAAATCCACGTATCCGCCGGGTGTCGCTGACCTGGCGGACATGTGGCTTCGGCGAGCCAGACGGACGTCTCCGGCGCCGAATGACTAAAACAACAAAAAATTTTCATTTATGGGACTAGTTTGCGACAGGCTCCACTTACGGGAGTAAAATGATAAGAGAGTCCAGTTACGGGACTAAAAAAATAGTTTACTCATATATATATATATATTGCAATTCATATTCGGAATTGGAAGAAATTCGCATGGATCATCCAACGGCCTAACAACATTTTCTAGTTATTTGAGATCATTTAGGACTTCAAGTTAAATCAAAATTTTCCTACTTGCGATCCAATGAATTACTTTTAAGATTTTACGTTTAATTTTACTATTCTAACTTTATTTTTCCTCCAAAAATATCAAATCAAACATCCAATTTTTATTTATTTTGTTACACTAAAATCTAATTTTACCTTCAAAATAGTACATCAATACATATTTATATCACATCAAACTATTATTTCAATTCAAAATTTTACTATTCAAAACCAAAACCTTACAAGTAAACACACCTACTAGATAAAAAAAAATGTTCGATTCTTGATCAGAAATTATTCTTTTGTTCGACTATCTCTATTTATGCATCGATATAACTGATATTAATACAAATAAATCAAAACCTCAAAGGATTTCTTTATTTTATGTTTTTGGATGAATACATTTTTTTTAGTTAGGTATGAGAAATTGTATTAGCAATAAAAAAAATAATATTGTGTTGAATTATTGACTTTTTTGTGAATAAGTAAACTATATATAATATGTATGTGAATTATATTTTTAAATAATATTTATGAGGAAAAATATTACGTGAACAAAGCCGTTGTTATACATTTATCAATTGAAATATATAGGTAGAGTTGGCAAAAACTGACCCGACACGAAATAATTGAGTTTGGGTCAAAAATTTCAACCCGATTATGTATACAGATTGACACGAACCCGACACAATAATAAACGGATCGGGTTAGAGTTGAAGCTCTCAACTCGAATCCGATACGACAACCCAATTATAATATATTAATATTGATTATTTAATATACTTATTATATATATATAAAATAATCATAATTTAATAATTTTCTCATAAATTAATTTAAACTAAATTCAATTTAAAATAATTCAACCCAATTTACGCTCAAACAAATAAAAACTAACATAACACGACAAAAAATAATTTAATTTGAATCAAGAATTTCGATTTAATTATATATACGGATCAACACGAGTCAATCCGAACCCGATACGATACGATAATAAACGGGTTATGTTAGAGTTGAGTAATTTAACCCGTTTAAAGTATTCAACCCGACACGAACCTGACACGAATCGACTCATTACCAGCTCTATATATAGGTGTACTTTCCAGATGTAATTTATCCCTTTCAAAATGATATAATTGAATTGCATGCATATATATATATATATATATATATGTATATTTTGGTCATAATTAACTATGAACATTGAAGACAAAGTAAATTTGATGGTGGGGTTTGGTCTATATATATATATATATATATTACAAAACTTGTGAACAATCTAATCTTTTTATAGACAGAAATGCTGCACAAACAATTATGGCATGTTGCATTCTTCTTTTCTTATTTCTTTTCACCACATTTTATGTTCAATAAAGTAGACAAACAAACTCAATATTGTATACTTTCAATGCAATTAAAAATTATTATTAAAGAATCAAAAATATATGTTGCATATATTTATTGACTTTTGTTATGTAAAATACTCCCCCGCTAAAAATTATATATTTATATTTGGTGCAGAGGTTAAAAAATAATAATATTTTAATTACGATAAACTATTTTTTTTTAGTCCCGTAACTAGACCCCTATATTATTTTAGTCCCGTAAGTGGAGCCTGTCGCAAACTAGTTGTATAAGTGAAAATTTTTTGCGGAAACGTGGATTTTATTATTATTTTTAATTTTTTTAAAATTGATTTTAAATTTATTTCTAATTTTATTTGTCTTTTTTAATTTTTTTTTATTTGGTCCAATTGAAAAAAAAAATTAAAAAAAAAATAAAATCCACGTGTCCACCGAGTGTCGCTGACCTGGCGGACACATGGCTTCTAGCGAGCCACGCAGGCGTCTCCGGCGCCGGAGGACTAAAACAACGAAAATTTTTCACTGTGCTCCACTTACGAGGGGGATTTCTTTATCATAAGCAAGAGGAATAGCTTAACCTTTTTAATGTTGGCAGGCACCAAACTTTTATCGGTATTTGTGTGTTTTGTAATCCAGTTGTAGCCACCTTTGATTGAATAGCTTCCGGATATGAATTTTTCCTTAAGCTCAAGCTTGAGATCTTCATTGAGCCATGAACGAATTTGCTCGATGTTGGTTTTTTCTTCGTCCCAAATATCTTTGATTTTTTAATTGATATCCCCGGTGTCAATAAATGGAACTTCATTACATAGCAACCGACCATTTAACCATTCCCTGAACCAAAATGAAGATTCTCCATTTCCAATTCTAAAGTGTAGCCCAATTTTAATATTTCTCTACTGTTGTAGATAGCTCGTCAAATCGGGGATCCATTTTTTCTAGAGACTTCCCAAAAATTCTTTTCTCCGTAGTAGAGCTCGTGCATGAGGCGAATCCAGAGTTTGTGTTTTTGGTATAGCATCCCTCAAGTGAGTTATGTTCCGAAGATTGAGACCATCCTATGTTATGGGTTTTGCCATAGTTTTCCACCCCAAAAGATATATTATACGGAAGCTTGAAATTTTGCATCAAGTAAATTGAATGGAGTTAAAACTGAGCGAGCTAGAATAATCCTCCCGCATTTTGACAAGAACCTAGATGACCAATTCTTGATCTTCTGGGTCATTCATTCGTTCCATTACGTGGGCAAATAAGTCTTCCATTTTTTACCATGCACCATTGAGAATCCGAGGTATTTTCCGAGATCATGGGTGAATTAGATCCCAGTGGTTTGGCGAAACTCACATTGGATGTGTACGGGCATGGATGGAGATGCAATAACCCTCGAATTTTGGTTGTTCATACGCAGGCCTGAGGCACAAGCAAAGAATCAAGGATTTTGTTTATTATATCAGCCTAATTTCTCTCGGATTTGGTAAATAGAAGAATATCAACCGCGAATAAAAAATGTGAGATTACAGTTTCAGAGCTGGAGAGCTTGATCAGGTTCCAGCTGCCATCATCAACAGCTCGAGATAACAAAAAGCGGGGGTGAAAGGTGATCTCCTTGCATAATATGAATAAATTAGTATTTTGAACAAAACTAATTTATGCTGCTAACATATTGGTTCCATAAAAATATCATACCTCACGTCTGAAGACAATATATTTAATCACAATAGCAGCATATGAACATGATAAAAAAGAAATAAAGAATAAGAAAATCAAACGATATTAATCGTTTGCCCAAAAACGATCAAACAGTACCAACCGTTTGCCCAAAGTCTAACGACTACTTTATTTCTAGAATTTCAAAATGATAAGTCTCAAACCCTAGTTACTCCTTAAATACCATTACTTAAACCCTACTTACTAAAGATAAAATAAGTCCACCCAATAACTAAAGGGCAATCATACTTATTAAATGCTTGGCGAGCTTAGAGATGGCAATGGGTATGGTATGGATCGGGTATATTGCTAGACCCAAGACCCTAGCCAAACCCTAATGTGCTCGAACCCTACCCGTGATATACCTGTTAGACCAGCCGAACCCGATTTACTTAAAAAAATATATCTATTTATTTCAAAAAGTAAATTAAAAATATATACGACAAATATAAATCTTCACTTATACCGCCTTGACGCGTCTGCCGTTGCCACCACCACCAACACTAATAATAATAGTAATAATAACAAAATGTAATATTTAATTAATTGGATCCAAGTCGAGTAGGGTCTGCTATTAAACCCTGAACCCGACCCGACCCCAAAAAATTTATTAAAGACCTTACCCATGCCCGACTCAATATCCAAATAATTGGACCCGATCCCAAATAAATAGATAGGGTTCGGGTCAGGTCTCGGATCTACCCCTACCCATTGCCATCTCTATCTCTAGGCAAGCTGCTTATATCGAGGCTGTAATAGCATCAGGCGTCGAGCATTGTTACCAATAATCCCCACAAGAACAAGATCCATCTCTAAAGTGATGGAATCTGTTTACATCTCTGATAACTATTTCCCTCGACGCAATCTTACAGATGTACTTGAACGCCGTATGGCAATCCAAACATATCCGAAGGTTCTTTTTCACTGTTATAGGCGCCCCGGATGGAGTCGCGATCAGTCCAAATGCCACCGCAAGTTTTTCACTGTGATATGAAAGAAGAAGTTCCTTTTCTTTCTTGTCGACATAATGGAGGTCAATTTCCAGCATCGGAACATATCCAGCTTTCGCCATCAGCTGTCCCATCTCTTCGAGTTTTGCATAAATTTCATCACTCCTGGGATGACTTCGATCGCCAACTATAAATGTGTGTATTTGATCTTTTACCTCCATCCAGCTCATCGCGGGCTCCTTCTTCACTTTACTGTCTCTCATTAACTTTCTCACTTGCGCAACATTGTCCCAAAGTCCCACTGATGCGTAAATATTAGCCAGAAGAATATGAGTACCGGATCTGTCTGGTTCGAGAGAATAAAGCTTCTCAGCTGCGCGCTTGCCAAGCTCGACACTCTTGTGAATTTTAGCCGCTCCAAGAAGTGCTCCCCAGATGGCGGCATTGCCTTCGAATGGAATATTATCGACAAGTTCCACTGCCTTATCCAATTTCCCAGCTCGGCCGAGGACATCAATCATGCAAGCATAGTGTTCTTGCATTGGTTGGATGCCGAATTGCTCCTTCATAGTCTCGAAATACCATTGAGCTTTTTCGACTAGACCGGCATGATTACACGCGGAAAGGACACTGACTAATGTTACGTGATTGGGAGAGACACCATCCTTCAACATTTCGTCGAATAATTTGATAGCCTCGTTACCATAGCCATGTTGAGCAAGTCCACCTATAATTGCGGACCATGACACAACAGTTTTGTCGAGTACCTCAGAGAAAGCCCGGGTAGCATCCTTTAAACTTCCACACTTCGAATACATGTTGACAAGTGAATTCCCAGCGAAAACATCCGATAAAAATCCAAGTTTCAAGACATGTACATGGATTTGCTTTCCTTGTTCATAGGCCGATAGAATTGCACAAGAATTAAGTAGGGAACTGCAAACAAACGAATCCGGTTTAAGACCCGTGTTGAGCAGCTTCAGGTAGAGCTTCAAAGCTTCTTCGCCTCGTCCACACTGAGCATACGTCGCCATTATTGAAGTATAAGATGGTAAATCTGCCGTCGGGCATTCTTCAAACACTCCACCTGCTTCGCAAGCATGATTACATTTTCCATATGAATCGACAAGACTGTTTAAAACAAAATGATCGTCTTGATAACCCGACTTCACAATAAGTGCATGACCTTGTTTGCAGAGACTAACATCCCCCAAGTCCGCAATTGCATTTAGCAAACCCAAAAGAGTCGACTGGTCAAATTCAATTCCTCGTTTCTGTATCTCCACAAATAGAGATAGCGCTTCTGTGGCATTGCCATTCTGCGCATATCCGGAGATCATTGCATTAGTTGCAACTAAGTCCTTTTCCTCCATCGAGTGATAAACTCGAACCGCATACCCCCTCAAATGACACTTCCAATACATGTCAATGAGGCCGACATTCACAAACTGATCCTTACCTAAATCCATCTTTATTAAACTCGCGTGCAAGTGTTTACCATATTCTTCATCGCCTAATGCTGAACAAGCTTTAAGGGCGCTCGACAGGGTGAACATATTGGGACGCGACCCCGACCTCCCCATCCGACCTAATAATTCCAACGCCATTTCATGAAACTCGTGCAAGACGCAACCGGCAATAACAGAATTCCAAGAAACAATATCAGGTACCGGAATATTATTAAAAACAGCTATAGCATCTCCAAGATCCCCTGCTTTTGCATACATGTCCACTAGTGCATTCAACGAGAACGGATCACTCAAATATCCAAGCTTCACAAGATAGCCATGAACCTTCCTGCCTTCACCAATACATCCGAGCCCTGTCGATGCATTCAATATAGTCGACAAGGAAAACTCGTCGGGCCTCATTCCACTCGCCACCATCTCCCCAAACAACCCCAATGCTTTCCCAAAATAATCACCCTGCGTGTAACACGACAACATAGCATTCCAAGAAACAACATTTTTCCCCGGGATATCCTCAAATAATCTCTGCGAATCCGAGAAACAGCCAAACCTTGCATACATAACCAACAATGCATTTGAAACATAAACATCTGACTCAAAACCAGTGAAAATTACAATTCCATGAATTTGTTTCCCAAAAGAGAAATCACTCATGTTTGTGCACGCCTTGAGCACGCTCGGGATCGTAAACTCGTTGCATTTCATTCCTAATTTATGTATTTTAACGAATGCCGAAAGGGCCTCCTTCCCAAAGCCATTCTTCACATAGCCAGATATCAAGGTGGACCAAGAAACCAAATCTGGTTCAGGACTTTCGTCGATCAGTTTGCGTGCACCACAAAATAGTTTACATTTTGCATAAAAATTTATCAGATGATTACGATGCGCAGGCTCCTTCGATAATTCAAGCTTGATAAGATGGGCGTGGATTTGCAGACCTCCATTTATGTACTTTGATCGGCAAATTTGTGACAGGAGCTTTGAGTACGATACAGTAATGGATGCCGGAAGAAGCATAAACTCCGGCTGAAAAACAGATGAAGAGACGAGAGAGAGGAATGTCGGTTTCAATCACTGCACAAATTCAAAAACCTAACGCAAATGATTACATGAATTGAAATAAAGAGCTGAGTAAAAGAGCATCGAACAAATATGACAGTTATCACAAATTGATTGAAGAAGCCCCGAACTTGTTAGTGCAGCACAAAGAACAACATAGAAACCTTAAAAATCCAGATTACAGGATTTGGTGCTGCGGCGGCGGTGGCGGTGGCGGTGGCGGCGGCGGTCAGTGGAGGCCTTGAGCGAATTGACGGAGGATGGGAGGGAAATTGCTAGCTTATGTTTAAAGGCTGTGTTTGTTTGCCTTTTTCTTTTAATCGTAATTTAAAGGAAAAATAAATAATGTGTTTGTGTGCGGTTTTTAAGTTTGAATTTTTTAATAATAAAAAATTAAATTTAATAGTAATTTGATGTGATATAAATAAAAATTGATGTGATGTTTTAAATATAAAATAAATTTGTAATAAAAATTACAAAAGAACACAACTAAAGTATTTCTTAAAAGATTTCTATATAAATACTTTTGATCCATGCATATTGGTTATTACTCCATTTAGTTTAAGCCTAATTAAAAAATATATTAGTAAAAATAATAATAAATTAATAAAAATAATTATAAATTAAAATTAAAATAAATAAATATTTTAATTAAAATAAAATAAAATAATAATTTATAAATTTTAAAATGTGATTAAAATATATAATTATATTTTTTTAAAAAAAATTATATAAGAACAAATTAAGTCCTGATGATAAAATTTTTAATAAATAAAAATTATCTATAAATTTAACCGCTAAAAAATAACTTTTTTTTTTTCAATTAATTCAAATTTCGATGCCTCCGTATACAATATGCAATCTATCTAGAAACACTACATTCGAGATATATATTTTCAATTTAAACGTCACATCTAACGTAAGGCTCCAAAATAGAAACCAACACATAATTTGAAATTCCTTTTATTTAAAAAGTAAACATTTACTTTATGCATACAATTTAATAAATATTTTAATAATAATCGGTGACAATATTGTGCATGTAAAGACTATTTCATGTATAAACTTAATAAGAGGATATTGATGTAAATAAATAAATATATATAAGAATATTTGTAATATACTGTAGAATATTGGTAACAAAAAACGACAAAATGTATATTTATCAAGTTGACAGAGAGTATGCACATAAGAACATTTATTTACTCAAAAGAACCTAATTGAGCACAAATTTGAATAGTGTTAAAAATAAAGGCATTTTTTCATGTTGTTACCAGCAATCAATAGAGCATCGTATGTGGTATGAACTATCTTTCGACTTCATCTTAGCTGTAAAGAACTAAAAAAAAAAAAAAAAAAGACATGTTCAACGATGGTTAATTATATGACTTTGAGCTGCAAATATATGTAGTTTCAGAGTCTAGAATCTAACCTCATTTATTCCTGCAACCAGATTTCAACTTTGCTGGAGTAGAACAGGAGATTTCACTGATCATCGGAATTTAAGCCTAGACACCTCCTTAAACACAAGAGAGACGGGATCATTGCGCAATGTGGGCCTCCATGTTAATGACTGCAGTTTTAGGAGAAGGCATGGACAACACGGTGCTATCCGGGAAGGCTGTAGTTCCTTGTTTCAGATTATGAAATAATCCTGACAGAAAGTAGTTGCCCTACAAAACTGTAAACCAACAGCAAATGTAAGAGAGAGAGAGAGAGAGAGGACAAACATGATCCGATGTAGCAATAAGAGGTATGTTCATTATTTGTTTGGATAGAACAAAATAGGACTAGTTTTGTTTCTATTTTCGCACTCCTTAATATACAATACAACGGGGTTTGTTCATTTACTATTTTTAATTCCCGATAAATATTATTTTAAAAAAAAACAATATAAAAATATTAACGCAATAGATATTATATATATATACTTTATTACACACACAAAACATCAATATTTCTAACAAAAAATATTATTTTTATACTACCAACACAATTTTCCGCAACGGACGTGGACCAACTACTAATCCGGTCAAGTCAGCATTGGCCATGGTGCTTATTTGATCGGATCAGTATATATCATATCGACGACCAACATATATTTATATATATCTCAGCATATTTATAATACTAACATATGTTATATTATAACACGACATATGCTATTTTATAATGCAAATATATGTTATCTTATAATGCAAACATATGTTATATTATGTATAAATATATGTTGGTTCACCCCTCTGATATATGTTTATCAGATCAAATCAGCACCATATTGACTTGGCCGTATCAACACAAGATACACAATCCCCCACATCTAACACAAAAAACACATCCCTCCAAAAACATAAAGTGAACAAACCCAAACCAATAATATCCAATTATTTTCCTATCAAAGCATCACACCCAACACCCATTTTCAACTAAAAAGTTTTAAAACCTAAAACACAACTAAGCATCAGCAGAAATTAGACAAACACAGCAAAGCAGACATTATTGTGAAGGATCAACATCACAAATGGATGCAACATTGTACATCAAGTGCAGTCTCATTTCAATTTATAATCAAAGAAGCAAGATTAAATTCTAGCGACAATGTAGGAAATTGATTATGGCATTAATGAGACCCAACATTTCCAAGCAAAACTACAACACCAACATCATATAGGAAAGATGGATCTTACATTGACAATTGATCGGTAGAGGTTTGGAGGTAAATACCAGAAGCTCAACATCGGCAATCTGTCTTCTCAATGCCAAGTTTTCAGACCAAAGGGCCCCACTAGAAAAGATACAATCAACAAATCAGTAAAGTAAACAGAATGCAGTATGTTGGTGTCAGGGAAGTTAATCAACAAGTTCAAGCGATTGGCTGCTTTACTGAACAATACATTAAAAAAATTAAAACAAACAGAACCACACCTGTCCAAATTACTAGTAATAACTGAAAGACATAGATCCAGAATTTTCGGAATGGAAATAACTGAAAATGGAGTAAGTCGGGCATTTGCTTCGAGAATTCATAGACCTTTCTACAAACATGGGTAGGGTGATGAGCTTTGATGGTAAGTCAGTACTTCGCGCCTGTGACAGTTGTCCATCATACTAAATAGTCCCCCATCAACTGTAGAAAGATTAAGAATAATAAAATAGAGCAATAAGAAAGGAAGAGTTTTCAATCTTGTGAAAAAATAGGTTCCTAAGGATGTTCGAAAGTTAGGCTTCAATTTCACCTTAAGTCTCAATCTCTACATCATCGAGATTTTTTCCTAGTTGTAAAATTTCTAATTAAGTAATAATAGATTATTTTATTCCTCCACTATATATACATGTATTGATTGCATAGCATCCATGACTATTAAATACTTTTACACTAATTGTAATATAAAATGAAATCACTTCAATGTCTACCATATTTGTAAACATACACTAGGACTATTGGGCAATCTAATACTATTTGTCTATTTGCTTTCAATAAGATTATAAATGCTTGGAATAATAAGTAAACTTAGGTTATTATTACAAATATAATATATTGGTAGTTTTCCAAATCTTACACAATGTTTTGATAATGATTAACATTGATATTACCGCCAGCCTTAGCAAATTTTTTGGTTCTAGAAATGTTTGTGCCTTATTGTAAAATTAATATTACTTATGAGTTAATGGAATATGTATGTTTATGATTTCATTCATTAATATTATAATGGCTGTACCTAGTTGTTTGGGTATAAGTTATAGGTTTGGTAGTTTTGGCGTGACTTAATTAAGGGAAAGATACAAGCAAAATTTGATGCTAATGTATAAATGTTTTACTCATGTTATGACAAAGATATCAACAATGATGAGATAAAGTAGACATTACATAAGGGCACAACAAGAGGTTTGTTCACTTGTGCTTTTTTTATTGTTTGGTGTTTTTAATTTTGATACTTTTGTGGTAAAAATAATTGTTTAATGTGATGTTTTGAATGAAAATAAGATGTTGGATCTGAGAACTAAAAACTAAAAATAAAATAAAACTAAAAACCTTGATCTCTATATAAATTTGCATTTACATTTATATGTAATAAATAATTAACCTTATCCTATCTATATTCCTATAATTTTAGTATATCAACTAGTGAGAATAAAAAATTTTAAAAAATTGAGATGTAATGAGAACTCAAAATATATACATTCTAACTTATTATTTATTTTTATTTTTATTTTTTGTGTTTTCGGAAAATGCAAATTTTTTTTGTAGTATAGAATTACTTGATGCATAGAGCCTAGATTAGAAAATGAGCAAACTACAACCACACATATAAGTTTGTGTCTCTCAGCGACACACTTAGCAAAATACCTAATTTGCAATGATTGGATACACTAAAGTATTATAATGGAAATTTTTTCAATAGAGACGGAGCTTATCGATTGCAAAGTTCAATTTCCAAGGCAGTGTAGAACCGAGGATCTACATGGGCATTTTTGGAATCACATTCAATCACAACTTTAAGAAGTGGACCACATAGGTTTTCAAGATAGTGATGGTATATGAGAGAAGGAACTGAGCTCGAGGCAACTCGAGAAAAGGCGGAAAATGGGGAGCCAACCTTCGCCACAATTCTAAGTGACGAAGACATACCGGGGTGAAAAATAAGGGAGGTTGGACGATTGCCTAAGGAACTGGAGCCAATCCTAAAGAAGTTTGAGAATATTATGTTTGACGAGTTGCCAAAAGGCCTGCCAACATGACGATCAGTTGACTCGGTGGAAGGGGCAAAACCTATCTCCCGACCTGCCTAATGGATCTCACAAGATATATTTGAGTCCTCAATGCCACATTTGAGTCCTCATAGAGAATCGTGAAAGTTGAATAGTAGAAAATTTGAGAAAAATGAGCAAAACAAAACACCCTTGAATAGTAGAATCCAATGTAGGAGTCCTCTGCATTTTGTTTAGATCAAGCATACAATCATTAGAGCATCCGTTACATACATTACCTCTACTTCGTTATCTCTTTTGTCTCTCTCGTCCACATCATATTCAACTCAACATTTAAGTTACTTTCTTTTATCACTCGTTATAGTAATCACCTTTAACATATTAAATTTACTATTTTATAGGATCCACACTAATTTATTTATTTCTATATATTTTTATTACATAAAATATATAAATTATTTATTTATTTATACATATTTCTATATATTTTTATTGTCTAATAATATTTTTATATAATATTATATTAAATTTTTAAATTTTAATCTTTATAAATTTAACATATTGAAACATATAATTTACTATTTTAAAAATTAAAATTATTCGAATAAATCAACATATAGATAATTTCTGTTAAAGTTAAAATTTTAAAATATTTTGAATAATATTTATTTTTTATTTTTTTATTTTTTGTTAAAGGTAACCGTTCTTGAGAAAGGTAATAAATAGTGAATAATTGTATCTATTCTTAAAGGTAATAAAAAATATAACTAGTTATTACAATAAAAATCCTAAAGGTAATAAAAGAGGTGACTGTAAGAGATGCTCTTAGGTGTGCCTTTTGCACCATTAATCCTTGGCTTGGTAGTGTAATGACCACTACCACCTAAACACCATCAAAGTCATAATGTAGTGCTATTTTACATTTTACACTAAAAATGACAACAATTCACCATGATAGGCGACTTGTTACTTTAGTTTTCAATTTCTATTTCATCTTACAACAAAAAGTTAAGTTGTGGTCACATGTATTAGCGTCTTCACTCTATATGGCATAGCATATAGACTTGTCATAGGTTTAAATTATGATGACACAACAAGACGCTAATTGCCCGATGATAAAGATAATGTCATATTTTATCTCACACCATATCATTTAGGACATTTTGCAATCAAATGGCTACATTGTGATTTGTGAACAACAAATTTGGAACTAACACAATGTTTTTATAGGCTTGCTTGTAAAACCATAGCTACATCCCTTCAAAAATTTACAAAACAAGTTTAGCTAAACGGGTTTGCTTCTCCATTAACAATTGGTTGCTCTTGTCAAATTGTTGCCATGATCATTCCAAAATTGAATTTATAGTTTTAAGAATCTCTTATAGACCCAAAAAAAAAAAAAAAAAAAAAAAAAAAACTACAAAAATCTAAAGGTAAAAACCGTATATTGACACCACTTTATTGTTTACTCTTTAATATATATATATATATATATAAATGCATGCACCATAGTCATCAAAATTGTTACCCGTAAGTGATTAAAAAAAAAATGGATGAATGAAAATCTCACTTGAGATGGAATTGGGTGAGGTCAAGTGAGGCGAAGCAAAGAAAGGTTGCTTCAAGGCACTTCTTAGATCAGTGTGTGCTAATTGACTTTTTTCTAGCTGTTCCTTATAGGGTGGATGAGAACACACTGACCTTTGTACTTTTAAGGAAGATACATGACTTAAAATTTAATAAAATAGAATACATTAGACACGACTGTCAACTGAAAATTATATTTGATAATCCAGAGAATGTTAATTATGACATAGCTGTAAGATATTTAAAACACGCATACTAAAGGCTGCTAATGATTTATTTCCATATCTCAAGTTTCTAAACATAAATGGTGAAAGCAATCAATGAATCAAAAGTCAGAACTTGAAAGCATAATAGATCTCATTACCAACTAGACACTAGGTTTCAACGGCCAAAGATAATATAGCAAGCAGAATTACTACGCACCTGGGGATTTTTGTAAAGGTCCTGAACCAAGATCCTTCTGAGTTGACGATGGGGGGCTGATAGGTGTTTCCTCACAGGTATGCAATCCACCCTTACGCCCTAAGGGTTTTGAGCGCACTGCAACCTTCAAGCGGGCCCTTTTCTCGTCTCTTAAGCAAAGCTTGAGAGCATCTTTAAATGGAAGATATTTAGTCTTTCCAGTCAAAACTGCATTTTCAAAGTATAAAGTACCCTTTTTAGGTACATTTGGCAATTTCCTAATCACGACATGAGACTTACCAGAATAGGTTGATTTCGGAAATCCAGGTAACTCCTTTTCCTGATTAGATGCTCGCCCTTCTTGCGGAGATACTGATTTACATTCCTCACAATGCCAATCATTAATAGGCTCATCAGGTGGGATGCTCAAGCAATAGCTGAGATGAAAATAGTAAAGAGTTTATATATATCATAATGCGGTAAGATCAGACGTGTTTATATTCAAAATTGGATGAAAAACAATGCTTGTCTAAAGTATAACAAGTATATGCAGAGGACAAAATACATACTTGGAGAAAACAATAGGAGAGCAATTGGGTAAAGGAAAAAGGAGAGAGAGAGAGGGAGATAGAGAGTAATCTTACATATGTGAACCAGTTGTTTTACACCGTATGCAAGAAAGTAATGCATTAGCCCAACCAACATTACCACAGATTTCGCAAACTTCTCCCTGTACACAGAAGAAACCTTCAGCACCATATTCCATATGAATTACCAAAATTATGAATTAATGAAAACAACAATCTTTAGATACTGATTCTTTTTTTTCAACTCTTTAAATGGCAAGAGCAAAACTCAGAAATGTTTGTATTGGCTAATCTAATAGTCAGTATATAGTGCATAAATTGATTTGAGTTTTTTGAGATTTTGATTTGAGATTTGGTTTAAATAGTACCTTTTGTAATTTGCTAGTCAATTTTTTTACTATTTGCAATTCACCCTTTTTCAGAAGGACATGTTTGTTTGCATTTTTGAAATCATATTTTCCAGATTCATATCAAACACCTGTCTTTCATTAAAAACTTCTTATCGAAAAACAACATCTATTCTCAATTAAAAAACTCTTTAACACTCCCATAATATCCAAATTACACCGCAAGATTTTTAACTTTGTTTCAATCAACATTTTAATCCACAATGATTAAACTATGCAAGACTTTGTAAATCTTGAGTGTGTGTGTTTTCAATCTCTTTATTCAAAACAAAAAAAAAAAAAAAAAAAAAAAAGGAAAGAGGCATATTCAATCTGCTTTCACATTACCTAAACAAATCCAAAATTGAAAAATCCTCATCCAAATTTTTCAAAAATAAAAAAATAAAATCCTTCAGCAGAACAAAGACAAAGCAAGAACAGCAGTTTCAAAGATCATCAATGGCCCCTGCTCCACTACACAAAACTCCATTCTCCATTTCACCTTCACGCGCCCAACACAAACCACCAAAAGAGAAAAACAAATCAACAAATAAAGCAAGAACTGCAAAAAGAAACCGTTCCATCGAAACACGCAGGTTTTTTATTTCTTTTTCAGAAACCCTTACAGAAAGACACACAACAACAATCAAAAAAATCAAATCTCAGCATGCATCTAGACTTGCAGCAATTCCATAAAACAAAACAGCGTTGATGAGAGCGAAAATAACTTCTTAAGCAGCGGTTTCTCACCATGATTGTCTCCTGAAGCGCAAAGCACAAAACGACCGCCGGTGAATCTCCGGCACTTCAAGTCTGCAACAGCAATTGCTTGAAAATGACTAGACGACTGCCGAGAAATATTTCTTTATGAGAGAGAGAGTGAAGAGAGTGATGTATGAATAGGAGAGAGAGGGAAGGTTTTCAGGCTTTGTATGAAAGTTTTTCCGTACAGGAATCCAAGGACTTCCTTCTCTGTTTTTAGTCCCAGCTACTCCCGGAACCTGAGATCCCTGACATTTATTATACTATGGGTGTGTTTGTTTGGGGGTTTGGATTTTGAGTTGGAATTTGAATAGTAAAAAATTTGAATTTGAATAGTTGTATGATGTGATATAAATAGGTGATGATGTGATGTTTTGAATGTAAAATTGATTTTTAGTATAATATAAAAAATGAAAAATAGGTGTTTGATTTGATGTTTTTTAGGGAAAAAATTGGATAAATAGTAGAATTTTGTTAGAATTCTACAAACGAACACACCCTATAATTATTTTTGGTGTAACCACCCAATGTGGTTGAATCGTGAGACTTCAAGGTCATTTATTCAACTCTCACATCACCGGGTCATTTTTACTGATAATTTGGTCTTTTCTTATTTGATTTGAAATTTGTTTTTTAGAATTTTATATTAAAATAATATATTATGTAAATTAAATGATACAAAGAGAGAAATGTATTTATTTGAGTAATATAATGAGATAAAGTGTGAGATATGAATTAAATACTCCTTTGTTTATTTATTTTTTGTGTTATTGTACTTAACGTTAAAAATATTTTGATATTTGTATAATTTTTTTATACAAATATATTATAAGACACTAATAGAAATATTTTTTTCAACTTTTCCTTGATTTGTAATACATTTTGATATAATAATTAATATACAAGGATCAACACGCGAAAAGTAAATAAATACTTAGTTATGAGACAGATAAAGTATATTTAATCATTTTATATTTTAATAATATTGCAAAATATTTAAGACAGTAAAAAAAATTGTTGAAAATTTTTGGAATTGGAGGAAATGCAAAATGTATAGATGTATTTAGTTTTTATTTAAATTAAAATTATTATTATTCAGCAAATATATATATATATACAAGAAATATATAGTATTTTATAAAATATTATTTCAAAATATTATTTAATTCAAGATTTTAGTTTCAAACTAAAACCAAGCAAATAACTCTTTTTAGAGATTTTTAAAATTTTGGAAGTTTGAAAAGAAATAAAATTTAGTACTCTCTTCGTCTCAAATAAGGTGCAACATTTATTTTTGGCACGGGTTTTTAGGTGGGTAGTATTAAGTATGATAATTTAGAAATTAGGTGATGTGATGGAGAGAAAAATATATATTTTATTTTTTTATTTGGATGATGTGAGGGGATAAAGTGTGGAGTAGAGATTAGGTATAATTAATTATTTCCTATTTTGAAAATGTTGCAAGGTGTTGGAACATACGAAAAAAAAAATGTTGTACGATGTTTGGGACGGAGGGAGTACTATTTAATTTGATATTTTATAAGGAAAAAATAGTTTATTTATTTAGTATTTTGATTTGAAATTTTTTTATAAAATATAAAAAAATCGTGTCGATAAAATAAAATATCATATTGAACATTGAATAAAATATCTATTGAAAATTGTTAAGATAGAAAATTGTGGCAAACAAAATGTAATGTTTTTCAAAGATAAACATTATCTAGTGAAATTGGTACAATACTTGTCAGATCAGTTGTAATTAGGTTAATATTCTTTTTTTTTTGGTGTTTATTAAATTTATATATATTATATTTTATTCATAATAAAAAATATATATATTTACTTACAATATTATTATTAATAATTTAATAAATAATGACTTTGTTCACTTAGCCTTGGATTGATTGATTTTTCTTAGGTGATATGAATAATCGAAGAATTGTGATAAAAATATGAAATAAAATATTATTTTAAATTGAATATTTAGATTTTTGCCTTTTGTAATAATCATTTAAAAAAGTTGATTTTATTTTATGCGTGTGATATAGATAATTGTGTAAAAAAATATAAAAATTATCTCCATCGCTTAACAAGTTATTCATTTTTTTTCCTTTTGATATGTCTGGTAACAAAATATTCATTTCTCTGGTAAGTTAAAAATATCTTTATAACTTACGATATAATATAGAAATGTCATTATATTTATATCATACAATATTATTTTTGTCATTTTAGCATTATTCATACTACATATGAATATAATACTAATATATATATATATATATAATTTTGTGCAAAAAATATTTGAATACTTCTTTAAGGGACGGATGAAGTATTATTTTTTGGAAATCGCAATTCTAAAAAACTATTGTACAAACAGACCCAGCAAGTAATTTATTATTATTTTTTCTACATATTTAATATTCTATTGTGTTCATTTTTTTCGTTTACTATTTATATTTCAAAGTCTCACTTAATTTATTTTTTCTTTTTTATAAAAAATAATTATACAATTTAATAATATTTTAAATTTTATTATCAATAATTCTTTTAAATTTTAATTAAAGCTCCGTTTGAATTGGGTTCTAGGAAAAGCCTTTGGCTTTTGCTTCTAAAACAATAGTTTGTACATATTTGCATTGATTTCAGTCCAAATGCAAAAGCTGAAAAATGTTTATTTTAGAACTATATTGATAATAGCTTCTGAAATAAGCAAAAGTATTTTTCAGTCCAAATTATTATTTAATCCTCAATAATAATAATAATAATAATAATAATAAATAAGTAAAAAATAATACAATACTATAATATAATATAAAAATAATTAATTTATATATTATATTTTAATAAAAAATTTAAACTGTAATTATATTATTATTTTTAATTTATATATTATATTTGAATTTAAATTTAAAATTGAAGTATCAAATTTAAATAAGAATATATAAATTTTTTAATTATACTAAAATTAAATATAATTTATAAGATTTTAAAATAAAGTATAACATACAAATAATTTAATATTATATTGTAATTTTATTTATAATTAATATATTATCCTTAAGTTAAAATTTTAAAATATAAATAACCAAATTTTTAAAAATATATTTTTTATACTTTAATTTAAAATCTTTAAATATAATTAATAAAATTTAAATTATAAAAGTTATATAGAGAAATACTATAATACTAACAATACAGTTTTTTACAAAAAGTTATTTTTATAATAATTTATCCAAACACAAACTCCAACTGCTTCTATTTTTTTGCTTCTGTTTATTTTTTAAGCGGATTCAAATGGCCCTAAATCAATTATTTATTTTTATTTTAATATATAATTATTTATATTATATAATAATTAATTCTACTAATACATTTTTAACTATTTACTAAGTATCATTTACCTACATTTATGGTGTGTTCCTTTAACAAAAAAATACATATATTTTCCAAAAATATTAATATATCGTACAAATTTATTATTTTTATATTCTCTACAGTATTCTTTGGGTGTGTTTGTTTAGTAAAATACTTTGAGATAATATTTTTTTATATGAGAAAAAAATGATGTGCTCCCTCTCTTCCGATTCCAAATATCATTTTTTTACCATTTTTGTCTGTCTCACTTACTTCAAAGTATCATTCTTTATTTTTAAAAAATTAATTATATACTAATATCAAAATACCCTCAACTTTTATTTGAATTACAAATATACTATAAAAATTCTTACATACTTTTGTTAACTAATAAAATATTATTATTTTAAAATTTATTATAAAACCCAAAAAAGGGAGATTAATAAGAATTAAATCAAACCACTCAAATTAAATATATTTATTGTTTATGGTGTAAAAAGTTGTAAATTGTTAGGGAATTGTGTTTGTTTGGGGATTGGATTGGATTGGATTTACATTATTCATTCAATTTTTTTTTTCCAAAAATATCAAATCAAACACCTATTTTTCATTTTTTATATTATACTAAAAATCAATTTTATATTCAAAATATCACATCAACACCTATTTATATCACATCATACAACTATTCAAATTCAAAAATTTTACCAATCAAATCCCAGTTTAAAATTCAAAACTCCGAGCAAACACAAAATGTATTTGGTGGTACACTTTGTTGAGGAACAGGCAATGCCCTGCTAATTTTAGTTCAACCACTTAATTATTTATGTGATAAATTTAATGATTTAAATTTTACTGTTAGTCTCAACTAATTTGTCCACTTTATTAGGAAGTTTTAAGTACTATATAGCCGGTAATTAAAAAATATATTAGTAAAAATAATTATAAATAAAAATTAAGATAACTAAATAATTTAATTAAATTAAAAAAATATAAATTATGAATTTTAAAATATGATTAAAATGTATAATTATATTTTAGAAAATAATAAATAAATTATGTAGGACAAATCAAAATAAAAATAGTAGACAAATTAGGTAATACGGAGGAAGTATAAAAATAATATAATAATTTTACATATATCAAATTTGGGTAAATTATATAACACCCCATTGTGTTTTAGTAAAAATACACAAAACACCCCCGTTGTGTGCATATTTACTAAAACATAAGAGGGTGGTATATAATTTACCCATCCAATTTTAGTGCAATGAATTAATATTGGTTGTGTTTTTATGTTGATGTAAGTATTCCTAACTAAGCACTAACGATATAATTGGTTGTGTTTATTTCTGAGATTTTGATTTTGAATTTTGGTTTTAAACAGTAAAATTTTAAATTAAAATAATTATTTGATGAGATATTTTGAAAATTAAATTAAATTTTAATTAATATAATAAATAAAAAATAGATATTTGATTTGATATTTTGGAGAAAATTTTTTTAGAATAGTAAAACAAAAACCGAAACTGAAACCGCATTAGTAAACACTGTATGTATTTAAATGTATAATTCTGCATATATATTCGAAGTTTTATCAAATAACATTGAATGAATATTAGAAATTCCTATTTATAATTGACATTTATAATTTTCAAACACAACCTAAGACTTTAACACATAATATTTATAATTACAATTTTAGAAAAATATATCAATAGATTTTAAAAATACCATAAATTGTACTCTCTGTATCCCATTTGAGGAGGGTCGTTTGTAATTAAAAAAAAAAAAAAAGTTGAATATTTCGGTATTAATGTATGATTATTTTTACTAAAAAAAAGTTGATACTTTTGAATAGAATTAACGAAAATAATAAAAATGCTACTTTGAATTTGGCTGGAGGAAATATTATTTTATAGATAGGGCTTATCCCATAATTGCTATTTTTGCTACACTTTGAATACCTATTTTTCATTCAAATTTTTACTATCAACAAAGCCTTCAAAGACATCTCAAGAAAATCATATCACATGGCACAAATATAATAGTTGTATCTAAACATTCATGGAGTCGTAGATTCACAAGGAAATTGCAAAAAATATATTATATATATACTCAATTATACTCTTATATTTTAGTTATCACCATAATTCCAGCATTGTGTCACAATTTTACTATTTCAGTACATTAACCCTGCGTAAAATTTCTATTCCAGTGGCGTTGACTTGCACTTGATGGACACTTTAGCAAAATATATCATGTATATCTCACAATTTCGCTGAAAATATCTCGGACATATTTTATATTATTCAATATTGTGCCACATGTCATTCAATGACAACAACGTGAATTTGGTAGGCTGTAACTCGCGCATAATCAATATACTGAAATAGCGAAATTGTGAAATTCGCAGAATATATTTTGCGACGGTAACAATTAAAAGACAAATCTAATAATTAGACATATGTACGGGATATTTTTGCAATTTTCCCTAAATTCACATGGCGCAAATAGAAAACATATTGAAATGCAGATTGTAAATTTAACATAGAAAAGGTTCGAACCTTTTCTCCCAAAAACATAGAATTCTTCAAGGAAAACATAACACAATTGTACTTTGTTCCAGAATAAAGGATTATAAAAGAGTTCGACAAAGGAATTATAACTAACCTCAGCTTTGAATTCCCAACATTCACAGCTCCCTTTCCTTCATTCCTAAGTTCTACCTCAACTTAACCATCTCTGAAGATTTTGTGCGACGAGAGAAACTTTTTATCCCTGAAAATAATGAATGATTGTGTAAAAGTCATTCTACTAAAAAGTGATGGAAAAACCTTATTTGCACATATTATGCTCTACTCAAATGCAACTTAGCTTTCTAGGCACCCGATATTAACTTTTTACCTTTGCAACAGCAGTTGGTAGAAAGAAAGGCCAAAAAAATCGATACCTTATATTTATGGCTTCCTTTGGAAATCATAAGTCAGCAGATGATCCTTTGGCTTCTTCGGCCCTTTGGAATACGCAAACCAAGCACATTGTTTTTGCCCCCATTTTGTTTTTTAAGTTTGATTTTTTTCTTTGCTTCCTAAAAAATCATCGAAACAGGTTTAGTAGAAAGCAGGATACTGCATGCTTTACAAAATAAAAAGTACTTAAGTTCAACTCATGCATAATCTATTTATAATAAATTACTTTATCCCATAATAACGATTTTGCCACTATTTTTTCTATGTATCCCGCTACTTTTTTTATCAATATTTTTTCATAAATTTTTCATAATATCTTTATTTTACTTTTAACTTATTCCACTTTAACATTAAATACTATTATTTTTTAATCTCAGTGCTCACGTAAAACCACAAATTTCATGGAAGAAGGGAAAAAAAAAGAATACTCCACCATGTACCTTTATCTCCCACAGCTTCCTTTCAGGATCAACATTAGTGATGTATTCTTGAACTTTTCCTACTTTTCTATGCCTTGAATTGGCTCGGGCAGTTCCATGGTGGTGAGTATCAGAAGATTGAGAAGATTGCGCAAAAGTCATCGTCCTGGAGATTTTTCCCTGTCCTTGGTAGATTCCCTGCAAGTCGACACAGGAGATGAGGAAGTTAATAAAGACAAGGGAAAACAATGAGCATTCATCTTCCAGACAAATGTTCAATTCTATTATTTCATATTACTCAAGAAGGTACCTTCCCATGCAGAAGGAAAAGATGGGCTTGGATCTCGTTTACATCATCCTCAGACACATCAAAGGCTGAATTTCCAATAAACAATTGTTTGCTCCCATCTGACCATGTCACGAATCTTGCATTGCTTTCAACCTGCACATTTTCGTTTATTTGGATCATTTAATAAGCAGTGACTTCATCTAAAAGCAACATATTGAGACGGATCCAGAAAGAGTAGTGACTTCGTCAAATATTCAAATATGCCTTTGTCAATCAAAGTTGAGCAAGTACTGAACTTTGAACAGTCTAAGAAACTCACACCGGTGTTCTCTGACTCCTTTCACCACCTCTAATACATCTATTAAGAAGGGATTCCGGCTCCAATTTAAAACCAATTGGTGGAAAATGAAATTGCCCTTCACCCCCATTATAAACTAAGGAACTCTCAATATTTTCTCCAATCTGGGATATACTCAACACTTCCCTTTCGAGATAATATTATCTCGAAATTCTATCCAGGATCAATATTCAATACGGACACTGTAACTCTGACACCATGTTAGGGAAGGATTCAGGACTCTAACTGAAAATGAATTGGATATAAGTAAAGTTGTCCTTCACCCTTATAAACTAAGGAAGTCCTAACATTTTTTCCAATGTGGGATATACTCAACAATGTCAAAAGATTTCATATATTTTGCACATTTGAGTAACTAAAAAACTTGTTAAATCATATTGTGAATTTATTGTCCCTTGGACCATTGATGCAAGATCTAAAGCATCTAAAATTGGGTAGATCAGCATGTCCGCACTTCGTGTTGCATACATCTAGTTGCATGCATATACACATAAATCAAATGGTTGCTAAAAATTCACAATCATATTCAGCTTGTAAATGCATCATTAACCTGTTACTTAAAATACTTACTGAAGAAGTTCCATCAGGATTCTTGACTACCCTCCAGCGAATTATGTTTGTAAAGGGTATAACCCTCTTGCATCCCGACTCATCAATTACATAAAATTCGTCTTCAACATATGTTTCAGGATCAAATGGTTTAGGATCAATACCAATTAAGCTGGATAATTTGACAAGTGCCATCTGCCGACCACAAATAAAATAGCATTACCAGCCATTTTCAAAAGCTAGGAAAAATATATTGAACTGACAAAACTTTGGGCATTTTTAACAAGAAATAATTCATGACATTGTTCTTATAGACAATTGAAAAACCATCAGATAAGAATAAACACTGTATGTTGGTATATACTGATAATACAGAATTACAATGACTGCAAGAGAACAAGAAGATGTCAAACATACCTGATCCGAATGAGCTGGAGGAGGGCGCAGAGGAATTTCATACACTACTGCGGACAATGCATTTCCGACTAGTTCAATTTCAGTGAATTCTTCTCCACTCTCTTTACCGTCAACTTTTTCACACTTTAGAGAGCTCCATAAAATGACGTACACTAAAATGAGTGGTGTATGGAATGTAATATTATTATACCCGTAAGAAATATAATATGTTCACATCTTACCCTATTACTTTCCTCACTAATTTCAGAGGCAAATTTATACTCTTGTTTATCATCATCTGAATCTCCAAAAACATCCTGGAGCACCACAGCAGTGGACTCAGCTAAGGGTTCTTCCTTCTCCTCATGAGATGATCTACAACGAGGGTCAATATACAAATATCACAGTAATGAAAAAATTGGAAGGATAAAAACAGTTTCTCATTGAAGCTTGATAATCCATCGAAGCAGTGAATTAGAAGATGACAGATACAGGATTGAAGGAATGCTACAAGAAATACAGAAATACACATAGATTTTTTGTTTCCCTTTAATAATTTCCATATTGTTCCAGCTTATCCCTTCTACAAAAACAAATCATATATACTGAAATCAAGTGATAAACCATCAGGCTAACAAAACAAGAACAGATAAATGAACAATAGGCATATGTATATGTATATAGCTAATAAACTGAAAACTGATTAGTTCCGTATCTACACTACAACTTCAAATATGCAGCAACTGTAGAAGATTCCACATAAGCACTAGTGTAGAGTGGAATATGGTTTACGAGGTTGATTAGTCTATTTGAACTGTAATGTTTTGAAATCCCAGTATTTCATCAGCTTTTATACGAAGATTCAAAGCTGAATTGAAATTAAGACTTCACATTAGAATATACTTCATCTATCATTCCTAATTGATCAGTTTGGATATGAACTTTTATTAAGTTTTTTATTAGTTTTACTACAGTTATTATATTTTTCTAACAATGTTCTATAGCAAATGTTTAAATTATATGTTATTCTGTTTTCTTTCTAAATGCTGAAATGGTATCATACCATGTGCTTTTCATCAAAACTCTACCTTTGAGTTACCATATGTATTGTAGATATTTTTTTCAGTGATCAATAATGTGTCTCTTGGTTATTCACTATTTCTTTATCCTAGTTCGGATATTTGCACGAGTCAAGACAACTATGATTTCTGGATGTCCATTGGATATAAAAAATTGAGATTTATTTCTTTAGTCTTTCTTCACCCAGCCATCATTAGTCACTTGTGCCAATTCTTTACAAGTCAATCTGGAAACCTAATCTGTATCAATATTGCAGGTTATACATTAAATCTCATTAATTATATGCAATTTAAGGCAGAACATTCAAAATTTTGTTTAGAATCAAGTTCTATCACAGCACGCGACTCTGAATTTTCTTCCCTCGGTATAGGTTTAGAAATGATCTGAAGTAAATTGTTGCCTATAGCAGGATTCTAGATATGCAAATTGAAATATATAATGGTTGTAACTCATCTATACAAAGTGCCTGTTTGCATTACTCCAAATTCTAACAGCCATAATTTTAAAATCAAAGGCCAATATCAGAAAGGATGAATAAGATAAGCTTTAGTTGTGATTTGTAATCTAATGCACCTCATATTTTTTTCCCAAAAAAAAAAATAAAATAAAATAATAAAATGTTAAACTTTAGTAGCAAACTGCAACTTGGAAATGTTAATAGAATGGAACAAAATTCACCAGGTTGCAGATGAGCAAAGTTAGATTCTGAGTTATTATCATCAAACGAGCAATCAGGAAACTCAAGTAAAGATCAGAAAATTAAGACCAAGCCAACTCAAGTAAAATGCAAGCACAATTTTATTGTTTTTTTTCACTAAACTTGTACCATCATGTTCTTTCTTGAGCATGACTGAGAAATTATATATATATATTTCAGTGAAACAAACATCATTCTAAAATTGTCGGGATCCATAGTGAACATATTCAAAACAGAAGCATGTGAGATAAACAGGACTTCCCTACAGCATGATTTGCCTCTAATAAACCAATGGGCATGAAGTTTCTTAAACTTGTGATTGAAGGATTTTTCATAGAATGTAAAAAGCAGGGTCTTGTTCATGAGAAATAAAAGAAAACAAAAGGTAATTGTCAAATGTAAAGTAGTTTGGCAGAGTGATGACAATTCAGCTGGAATCAGCTAAGCAGCTAACCATCTCCATCTACCACATGAGAAATAGATGCCATTTCACAAATTAATTAACAAATAACACAGAAAGTAAATGTCATTAGTACAGGTTGCTGTGTTAATGGGGGCGGGGGGAGGGAGGCGGGGGTAATGGGAAACAAGAAAGATAAAAGCACAAGACCTGCTTCTGAGATTATTCTGACAGGTGGCCTTCAGCAGACCTCCTCTACTAACTGCATTAACTTCTTCTGCATCGCCTTCACCCTCATCCTCTTTATTCTTCTAGAACAATCAGCCAATTTGATAATGGATTCAAAACCAGCAAATAAGAAAATAAAAAAAATGGAAAAATCTATGTGTTCTGACACAAATAGAAACTTGAAACCACAGACAATACTTATACATATTAACATGCCCGTAACACCATTTCTGAAGTGAATCCAAGCAATAGCAAAGATTAGTGCAGTAGAGTACATTCAACCTCCACTTTGATGCAGTTTAATTTTGTAGTTTGAGAACCTCTATGAAATGTAAATATGTTCAGATGACTGATGAGTGCAAGTATGCAATAATATCATCCATAAGAAATACAATATGTTCAGAAACTTACACTAACATTTTTCTCTCTACTTCCAGGGCAAACTGCATACTCCCCTTGTTCATGATCATCAGAATCTCCCTGAACGTCTGGAACTATTGCAGCAGAAGAGAAACCTAAATCATTTTCCTTCTCGTCATCAGAGAGTCTGCATTGAGAGCCATACGATTAGCAAAGAAATGCTTTTGGTAACCTCATTCTATAGACACTGTTTAGAGTATTTAATTAATAGGAGCCATGATTATTTTATTTAACTTTCTAACAACTCTTATTTAAACCAAATGCCATTATTATAAAGAAAAAGAATATGTTACGGTGTTATAGAGTGGGTACAAAATTCACCAAGTTGCAGATGAGCAAAGCAAAATTCTTAGTTATTATCAAACTTGAAATCAAGAAACTTATTAAGCACCAAAGATTGGGACATCAAGACAAAGGAAAGCAAGTTCTTCTCATTCACCCTCATACCATCACTCTCTTTCTTGAGTGCGATTTAGATAAAAATATGTGACAATGAGGCAGAAATCACTTTTAAATTTTTATAAAGATCAACCATAAGAACATAATAAAAAACAAATAGGCATATGAAATACAGAGGACATTTATAGCCCCATGGCAACTTTTGCCTCTCAAAGAACCAATGGGTATAAATTCCCGATTGTGATTGGAAGATTGTGCATTTTACTCAAACCGAAATAAAAACAAACAAAATAAAGTCAAAACAGAAAAAGATACATAAATAATAAAGCCCAGAGTGTTCACTAATTTAGAGCAAGAGCAAAAGTAAGCATATACATAAGTAAGAAATCATAAAAGGACCAACCCACTTCCAGCTACTACATGAGCAAGACATGTCGTTGATATTAGTCAACAAATCACATAGAAACAAAATGTCATCAAACATCAGTGCAAGAAAGGGATAAAAAAAAAGAAAAAAAGAAAGAAATAAAAGCACAGGACCTTGAGCTTCTAAGATTATATTGGTGGATAACCTTCAGCACACTTCTGCTAACTTCAGCATCACCTTCATCCTGATAGTTTGAATCCCCATTGCCTTTATACTTTTAGAAATGTATCCAAATCCAGAAAATGAGAATGTAAACCAATGAAAAACACCATATCTTCTGAAGCTAATATGAACGAGAAATGTGATAATTCTACAGACCATTGCTGAAGAAGCAAGTGAAAATCCAATAGGAATGAGTAGTACAATACAATCAGTTCCCTCTAAGTTGAATCTTACTTGTCCAGCTATGATGTTATTCAGCTTTCTAACTAAAGAGTATATCAGTGAACAATGGGACATTGATGGAACTATACCCGTAGTAGAAGAATATACCACAGAAGAGTTTCAGAAATGTGATGCACAAGAAAATAAATGGGAAAATGTTCACCAAAAAAACAAAAGATAACTTGAGCATATAAAGCTAGTCGCAGAATTTAATACCATGAAGCGAGGAATATAGAAAGTGTCAATACAAACTGCCTATTTCCAGGCACCAAGGTTCACTATCATAAACCGAGGGTAACACAATTAATATATGCACAATCTAAGTGATCTAAATGACAAGCAGATACACAAATAAAACTTTTAGTTAAGAATTAAGTCGTTTTCACAAGTCATAACTCGATTTAAAATTCAAAAGAGAAATAAAAGACTCTTAGAAGTGCATCACATAAAAAAATTTTAGACACGGACGCGCACACAAGAATTGTATGCACATTTTAAAAAAAAATATTGTATTAAAGGATCATCATCAAAGCACAATTTAATAACCAAAAAGAGGCAAGATCAAAAGTATCTTTAATGAAGACTAAAAATCCTTAAAAGTATTTGAATAAATCATGGCAATGGAAGACACAGAGGTGAAAATACGTAAGAATAACACAGCTGAAGAAGGGTAAATGTTAGAAAAGCAAAAATTAAAAATCACCAATGCCTCTGTACGGCAACAAAAACATCAGATAAAATGGCAGAGTTAGCACCACCAGAAAAAGATCCGTACAGAGAGGAAACTATCCAGGGATTCGACTTAAATTTTAAGCTAACCTCCTCCTCATCCGACATGTAACCAAAAAGATTCCGCATGAACTGTATCTTCTTCATATCTTTAGGTTTTCTTTTCTTTCTAAGCAGTGTGCTTCGGTGTTTATTGCTTTGTATAAAGGAGCTTTCTTGCGATTCTATTTACCAGTGAGGGTTGTGAACTAAGGGTAGACTACATTGAGCGTGAAGGATATGAATATGATATCATCTGGTGGAGGCGAATCTGTGTGCGGATGTGAAATGAGTGTAAAATATATAAGCACTCTGAAATGCTTTGAAGGCTTTCACCAAACGTTAGGTGCATTTGTGTGATGTACAGTGGTCGTAGATATTAAAGTTGGGATTAGGAGCATTGGTTAAATGTTATAAATGTAGAGTAATTACACAGTTTCTTTGCAGAGCACTACAATCTTCTATTTTCTTTGTAAATGTCGCCAAGTAAATCTTACACGTGGATGCAGTGTGTCAGTGTTGGGAATAGTCTGGTTTTGTCTGTAAGATTGTGACTATGTGTTTGCATGTGAATTTTGAAAGCTAAGTCAGTTTCTGCGTTTCTGATAACTTTTTTCTGGAAATCGTCTGGTTTCGCGCATATTTACTAAGTAAACAGAACGTAATTTTGTGCTTTACATTGGATTAATAAGATAACCTCAGGAAACAAATCTGCGACAGCAATATATCTGTGCAGAGTATTCTGAGATTCACTGTGATCTATCATTTATGTTGTCATTTACTAAAGATTTCATACAGATTTCATGGATCAACAACATTTTACGACAAATCTTCAAAAAGGACATCCTTCGCCTTATATTTTATTCGTATAAATCCTTCAAAAAAGGTCTAATCTTTCAATAACACTTTCTAATGACATTGATGCTTTCCAAAAGGGCATCCTTATCTGAACTCTCGTCTATTAACATCAATGAAAAAGACATTGTTAACCTTAATTTTGTTTTATGTTACTCCACCATAATTATCCCAACAATCATACTAATAACAATCTATTGCATACTGGAAAGTTTTCATGCAACTACAGCATGTCAACGATTTCCTGCTTGGTACCAAATATGGAATCGCTATTCACAATTTTCACATAATGCTTGGCCAAGCAAAGAACAAAAACAAGGATAGCAAGCAGGAACTCAAGACGTACGTTCAAATGAGAGTTTATAGCTCTTGCACAAAAACTAGGAAAAGTAAGGATTAGGCAAAAACTGTAATACATTTAACCACATAAGTAAATGCATAAAAATGTGAACTGAGAAAACACTCATCTTGCTGTTTAGAGAACTCCACTGAATTTTGTTTCACAGGACATTAATTAGCCACTTATAGTTTTGCATCTTTTCTAATATAGACTGATAAAATCACTGGCGCAACAGGTATTCACACCTTCAAAAGATCCTCAGCAGCAAAGACTTTCGGACTGAAAAATAAAATGATTAAAATGGTCCGAAACTAAACTTTAAAATATTAGTCATAAAGGATGGAAATGAAACTGAAATCCAATAATTTCTTCTCTCAAGTTTCCTTTTCCCTTTAGGTTTATTTATCTGTTAAACCAATTAAGTACAGAAATCTGGACTCTCATAGAACTTTCAGAGGTTTCTCAAAATAAATAACATAACGAAAAGCAAATCATCAACCCAAAGGAAGAGTTGATGCAATATTTATGTGGGGTGGGCGTGTGGGGGGATATCAAGCTAAAATGGATCCACAACACAAATGTAAAGAAAAGAAACACAAGATTTACATTTCAAAATCAAATTAAACACACATGCACAAGCAAGAAAGAGTGACCAATTTGCAATGATTCCATTATAGAAGCGGAAAAGAGATTACAAGGAAAAACTTAGCGTCGAAATGATTACACAACTCCATGAATTATTTTCCCACTTTCAAGCTGAGAAATGAGAATTAGCATTTCACAAAGGCAAATTCTTCTAAGCCAAATTCCTCTCCAACAGGAAAAGATTACTACAAGTCTACAAACACAACATTCATGAAAAATAAAGGCCCATTCCAATAACAATGAAGTGAGCAGAAACTGATCAAAACCATGGAAATACAATTATTAAAAAATTAGAACACCCTAAACAAGCAGGCAACGAACCAAACCCCACAGCGTTCCTTCAATTGTTGCAAAATTGAAGGAATGAGAATGAGCCTCCAGCGCACAAGAAAAGAAGCTACCATACAGCTTAAGGAGTAGGAACAGGACACCAAATCCCAGCAGCGTTAAAATGAATTCGACATCCTCAGAGATCACTGAAACTAGCTCTGGAAGCCGCGACGACGACAGGAACAGTGGCCCGTATCGAATTTGGCTGTGAAACGAACGACGGGATCGCCATTTTAGCACCGGCCGGCGTTCTTCTGCGCAATTTGGGAGAATAACTAACGAGGGTTTAATGGAGGATTTGTAATTACGATTAGCAACGGAAAGAAATTATTTCGAAATTTGAATTGGGTGTCTTTTTTGTGGGTTTTATCTTTTTGGTTTGGATATTTGAACACAAAAAAATTGAATTTAAATAGTGGTTTAATACGATATAAATAGAAATTGATATTGATGTGATATTTCGAATGTATAATAAATTTATAACATTATATAAAAAATAATAATTATTTGATATAATATTTTTTTTAAAAAAAATTACATTACACATAGTAAAAACATACTATAAAACCTAAAAAAAAACACAACAAAAGTGATTTTTAATAATCCTTCCATAGAATATTGTCCCTCCATTTTTCCGTCTAACATATGATTTTTCTTTTTTAATAAATTGATTTATTTAAATATATTTGATAAATATAAATTATTTTAATTAAATTTATAATATCTTAATATTCTAGGTTCATTCAAAAAAGTTTATTTTTATTAATAAATAAATATTTTTATTTATATTTACAATTTAATACTCCCTCAGTCCGTGTATTATGGACCTAATTAATGTAGATACGGAAATTTGTATTAATCAGTAAAAATAATTATCATATAATAAAAATAATTGTGGATTATGATTAAAATAATTAAATAGTTTAATTAAGATTAAAAAATTATAAAATTTAAAATTTAAAATGAGATTAAAGAGTATAATTATATTTCAAAAAAAAAAAAATTGTCCGGAGGAAGTACTATTTGTTTATAAAAACTCATTTAAGTTAATTATAACTAAATAAATACTATACTCCCTAAAAAAGTTACCATTTTTTATTTTCATTAAGGTATTTTGTTTGCAAAAAACAAATGTCACATTTCTAATGAAACGAAAAGAGTATTTTTTATTTATATTATATAAAATTTTATTATTTATAAAATAATATTCAAAATATATTTTATTGAAATATAAACATATATTTTTAAAAAAATAATTAATTATATATATTACTTCATAATTTTTTAAGATACTAACAGAAAATAATAAAATAATATTATAAAAATAGTATTCCTTCTTCCCAAATATCTATAATATTTTTAAAATATAAATAATTAATTAGACTTAATTTATCTCTCATAACTCAAAAAAAAGAAATATATGAAATGAAAAGAGTACTTTTATAATTACTATTCCATCCAAATATTAAATCAAAATTTATATTTTTTAAAATATATATATTATTATTACATTCAAAATATTACTTCATTCATCATGCAAATATATGTTCATTTGACATGACACAAATTTTAATAAAAATTAATAATAATTATTACTTTTAAGTATAATGATTTTTACTTAAAAAAATATTTAAAAAATGAAGATAAATTCGAACAACCAAGGAGTAATACATATTTATTTCAAATACAAAATTTTACCCTTCAAAACCTTAAACTCAACAGCCAAATCTAGCTAACAAAAAACACTGGTTAGGTTAAAATTCAAACTATTTCTTTTACTACTCAACCTAAACAATTCTTAAAATTACGAATTTTTCAAAAAAAACATCGTATCAAAAAATATAACTTGGATACAAACCCACAGTACACAAAACTTCCAATGATCATTGTTTAAACTAAAACAGTAAAAAATACAAATACAAATCCTACAAACCAAACAAAATAAAACCACACCCATTATTAAATCAAAATCTTATTTCACCAAATACAAATCTGTTATATTCGAACCAACTTAGCATAGTAACCTTATGACAAGCTGATCAAGTAAAAATCATTTGGGACCTATAACCGAAAGCAACTTACATGCTCGCTATATTATACTATGGCCGAAATCATTGTTAAAGACCAGCGATGACAAAGATATTATGTCTTAATTTCCACATGTAATGAATCTGTCCCCAATTCGACTAATCATTTACACGGAAAGAAATGCCAACACAAACCGACTAGAAAGGCAAAATTCCAAGGCGACTGAAAATGCAAAGAATCGATGATCAAATTACAACCTTACCATCAAATTGTTTCTTGGCTGGATCCAGACTTGGAAGAGGTGATCCATTAATCTCTTGAAAGTATCCTGCAAAGATGAAATTGAGTTTGCATATAACGGTGTGTTCGGTTATTGAATTTCCCCAAAATTCTACTATTCATCAAATATTTTCTCCCTAAAAACATCAAATCAAACACTATTTTTCATTTTTTTATAGTATACTAAAAATTAATTTTACATTCCAAACATCACACCTATTTATATAGCATCATACCATTATTGCAATTCAAAATTTTTACTATTCAGATCCCAACTCAAAATCCAAATCCCCAAACAAACGCACCCTTAGGGAATTATGAAGCAAGTTTTCAGATGGATTTTATACAATGGCGGCTGTTTCGACATGTAGTGCAGCTAATTTTTACAGCTGACCAATTAATTATTGGGAATTTGTGGTCTTGTTCTATGACTTCTATCTTTTTTTTTTTCCTCTACTATGTAGCTTCACAACTTCTTATAAAAATATTCTAATTTTCCATGCGAAACACAACTATGAAAAACATCCAGTAGAATCAGTTTACAACAGCGACAAGTAAGTAACCAAGAGCCAAGGATTGGAATAGTGTGCTGTTTAAAGAGACTACATATATTATTGTCAAAAAATAAATGCTACTCAAATTACCATAAGAGGAGTTTGTTGGTCCTAATACCATAACACCTTACAAACTAGCAGACATGTTTAATGTACAAATTAATGCAGAATATATATATATATATAGGAACACTTCAATAGGTGGGCATATTCAAACATGCAAAAAATGTATATAGCTATGCAGGTTCAACGTTTAAGGGCAGATTGATAGTGTGATTGATTGAAGTGCATAGATTTGATCATTGTGCATTGAAAAAATGAAACTCAAAAGATAAGACCGCACAATGTTAAATTTGTTAAAAGGATTTTGGAGAACTTTTACTATTCATACAAATTTGTCCCCAAAAAATCAAATCAAACACTTATTTTTTTATTTATTATATTAAATTAAAAATCAATTTTACATTCAAAATATTATATCAATACTTATTTATATCGCATCATACAACTAATTCAATTCAAATTTTTTACTATTTAAATCTCAACTCAAACTCCAAACTCCCAAACAAACACAATTACAAGTTTTTCAAGTTGCAAGGTGTGGAACTTACTTTCTCAAATAGACGATCCGGCTTCACTCGTCATCACTCTCATACACCATTTTCATTCGCCGATGCGCTGTTGTAGTTTTCCTGGGAGGGGAATCTTCATCTGATTCAATATCCTTCCTTTTGAGGCTACCTCTAGAGTCCCTAGACTTGTGCTTCGGCTCCTGGCGATTGAGAAAGTAAGACAAAAGGATTAACTATCAACAATTACAAAAACATATGCAAGTTTCAAAATCATTGAATTACTTCAAAGTGCGCCGGGAAGATGAAGAGGGGTGAGTGTGTGTGCGCGCATGTGTGTGTGAAAGAGAGAGAGATAGAGAGAGAGAGATGCAGATACTTAAAAAATTAGTCTATTTCGTAGTCAAGCTATTGCCCGAAGGATGTATTTTGGCATTTGAAAATAAAATCAAATAAAATACAAGCAAACTGCCATTAACTCAAGTTTGCATATATAAATATGATGTGATGCCACAGCGCTTCAGACCTCATTCAAATTCAGGTTCTGTTATCCAGTAGATACTAGTACAACACGTGAGTAGGTAATATCATAGTTGAGAATGGCGATGGTGTGACTCATGGCACACACTATAGATATTAGTATATTTTTAGTATAGATAATCCACACATATGAAATTAATACAACACATTCTCAACAAACAAAAGTAATAATTCAAGTATTTTATTATGTATATATATGCAAAACAGAGGACAGGTAAATATATGTTAACTGAGTAAAAAAAAAAAAAAGTTCATATGAAACTGTGGCTGCAGGCTGCTTTACCTGGCAGAAGACCAGCAGTGCAGTGGGCAAGGAGGTGGGAGAGGGCAAAAGGAGGTATGAAAAACAGGAGGGTAAAGCAGCTATGAGCTAGAGAAACTTAGGAATAAAAACAAAGTAAAACTTTATACATCCTTATCTAATTATGTAAAACATAAAAAATCAAAGAAGGTAATTAATCCTAACTAACCCTAATAAAATCTAATAAATGTTACTGAATTCGCGCTTTGTGCAGTGGATGAATAGAATAGAGTAAATTTAAACAATTATCAACTCTCACTAAATAAGTTCAATTGAGACACTCATTACCTCTGTCTCTTCTTCCGATTCGGCATAATTCTCCTCTTCCTCTCTCTGCTCATTCTCTTCTTCGTCTTCCTCGTAATCCTGCTCTGCTTCCTCATTTCTTCTATGTTGTGGAGAGTCCTCTTCTTCTTCCCCCTCAGTTTCATACTCAGACTCCTCCTTCTCACTATCAGAGAAATCCACTGGCCTTCTAGATGATCGTGAAGCTGGCATTGCAGACTTTCGAGGAATGTCCTTAGGTCCCTGAGAAAATTAAAAATAAAAAATCTATTAAGCTCAAGCAACAAAAAAACCTTTATAGAAAAGTAAGGGTGTAAAGAGATTGTGCTAGTGTCTGTGAATTGAGCGCAGGGGTTGGTTTAGCCATGATATCAGCTGTTAGTAATGCATGCCTTCTTTGCATTAATTATGCGCTTTTCAGCTCGAGCTTCCATTTCAAGGTCTTCCTCAAAGCGGCGGCGAGCAGCAGAGCGCCGAGACTCATAATAATCTTGATCATCCTCCTAAGTAAACACAAGTCATGAAATAATAAATAATATTAATTACATAAAAATGGTAAGCTGAAGTGTAAGGACAGAGAAACAAGGAGATTTTCGCATATCATTAATATAATATAGTAAAAGGGGAAAAGAATTACATGGTATATACAGTACTTTTTTCTGCAAGAAAAAAATTTACTTGAGGAAAAAGTATCTAACCTCCTCAAGTGCATCCTCTAAGAAACCTGGAGAGAGTTGACGCTCCCTTCGGATGGGCTGAGTATATTTGCGACTTATCTTCTCTTTCTTCCGGGTAAGAAGTTCATTAGCTTTGATGGATTGGTTAGCAGCCTACGAAGTGAGAATAGATGATAATTTAAATCAATCCACTTTATAAATAGTATAACACAGGATGTAAAAATTGCTACTGATATTACCTTCTCTCTTTGCTCCTTCTCCTTCTCAGGGTCAATGTCAGTTATGCAGTTCTTAACTTTGTATACCTTTCTGTGTCGTGAATCAACTAAGGCAGTCAATAAGCGATGGGAGTTTGATGCCAAGGATGACGGCATAAATCTCATCTTTGAACAAATTCGCCCTTGAGATTGGAGAATGCCCTGTGAAGAAAGCACAGAATGTGATTTTCTTACCAATCACTCATAACTACTACCAACAGTAAATGCATTCAGAAAGAAGCTTCCGATTTCATAAACAATCAACTAAACACATAATTCTTAGGAGATTTTATCAAAAAATAAATAAATATGCAGGTTATATACTACAATAAACCAACCATAAACAATATCTTACTTTTCCATGCCTCAAGAAAAGGTGCGACTGCTCATGTTGTGCATCTTGCTTGGATATATCAAGAACTTCATTTCCGATCTGTAACTGCCAGCTGCCATCCGACCATTCCACAAACCGAGCGTTGCTTTCAATCTAAAGAAAGGTAAGATTAAACGACAGTTAGATGGAGCTCTTATTCTTATACAGCCCTCTATTTATGTATTCTAGATTTTTTATGTATTTATTTATTTCTAATTTTGTTTGAAGAGTAAAGTTATCTATTGATACAGAGAAATAATAAGCTACAAAGACAACAAAAATCAGTAGAGAGACAAAGACTACAAAATCCAGACTGAGAATTCAATGTTTCCCCTAGCACCACGCTTAACGAAAAATTCTGCAACCTCATTTGAAACACAAGGAATATTCTGAGTATTTGTCAGAGGTTCTATCGTCCTATCATTGTGCCCTTCATTAATATCTACTTAAAACCCTAACTCTCTAAATGTAAAAAAATAAAAATAGAATACAGTTAGACAAAGAAGAAAAGCCAAGAGAATATACTAGGGACAGTTTCACAAAGAACCATACTGCCACATGCCATGACCGAGATAAGTACATTATTGCACTCCATTCTATGGTGGGAAATGCAAACCAATAGGAAAGTGAGCTGACATTAGATCTGAATTCTGAAGTTGATGGGATGAAACTGGGGGACATTAAAGTGGTGACCTGACAGTATTGGTCACTGTTATAACACAATTGTTTCCACAGAAGCAACTCTTTCAGGTACGGATTGCACAAATACACTAATTGATTATTTCTTACACTTGGACAACATACTGAAAACCCAATTAAATAAGATAGTTTTTTTCAATGAAAACCTTTAAATGCTTCTTCTGAGTTTTCAGTCTGGGCCAACAGATGTTAATTTTGAAATTTGAATTCAAAATTTCTATTGTGATATATTTTATTCACATATTAATATAATCTATCCTATTATTTCTGGGCACAGGTTTCCCAAATATGTAAAAGCACGGGGTGTCTCAACTAAAGTTCTGGTCTAGTACACTCCACGTAACAATGACTTCCTACTCCATCTTGAAAAAAAAACTGAATATAGATGACATGCACGAAACAATACCAGAGTGGTGTTCCATTCAAAGTCTATGGCTATAGTAAGATATGAAACAGAGTTGTAAATGAAAAGAACATACACAACGGGAATAGTATCTAAATGAGGAGAGATGAATTTTCCTTTCAAACACTTATTTTAAGAAGATTATTAAAAACTACTAAATGAAATGCATGATCTAACGCCATAATACGGAAAAAACAGTAGGAATCCAAGTTGTAACATATTTTGATACTTGAATTTCTAACAACATTACTTAAATGTATGGCTAAATATTTCAACTGGTTGAAATGGATCAATGTATGTACTTACAGATGTTGTCCCATCAGGATTTTTGACCTTCCTCCAACGCACAACATTGTTCTCTAACCGTATCCTCTTCTTGGATCCAGATTCATCAGTCACATAAATATCTTCATCCTCATATGTGTCAGGATCAAAAGGTTTAGGGTCTATACCCATGATATTGGAAACTTTTATCATATGCATCTGCAACCAAAGATACAAAGAAAATGAAATAATCAGCGTCTAAATTCCAAGATCAGATCCCCTATCCAAATGTATATGAACGTTTTGCACCTAACATGTCATTATCAAAAGGGCACTAAATCAACTCAGGTGAAATAAAACAATGCAAATTAACTTTGTGAGTCCCATGATAGTTGCCTATGAAGTTCTAATTTCTCTGATTATTTCATATTATTACCATATCTTTTTTGTTTATAGGATCATCAGAAGTTTTGAGAAGAATGTACTGCCCAATTTAAACAAGACTTAGGCTAATTCATAAATTATAGATTTCACATGCTAGCCTTATAATGCAGCTCAAATAATGCAGCAAAGAAACCTAGTATTGTTCTATAACCAAGAGAATTGAATAAAATAATCAGATCCAAATAATATACTAACCCAGTATGAACTTCTTCAAGGACATGAACTACATGTAACTTTTCAATCTAAATTAAAAGTTTATCAATTTACAATGTGGGCATGTGAATTGGAAACAAGAATGATGACCTTATCAGATTCAGCTGGAGGAGGGCACAGAGGAATTTCCAGCTCCAGTGGGGGACCAACAGGTTTGTCCTTGGTTTTAGATTCCATATGCTCTTCTTCAGAGTAGTATGGTGCATCTTCATCAGGTGTCATATTCTCTGGCATTAAATCTCTCTCATAGTTTCCAACTTCATCTATTGGTGATTGCTGAATGAGGAAAAAAATATGTCTATCACATTTCGTGAAAATATAATACAAACAACAGAGAAGGGGTAAATTTCTTGGAAACACAAACTTAAAATGATCCACAATAAACTAACATGTTCATCTTCAATTTGATTTTGAACTTCATATTCTGCCTGTTCTTCAACTTCATCATCTGAGTCTCCAAAAACATCTCGAATCTCTGGAGCAGGGTGTAATGGTTGATCTTCATCTTTCTCATCGCCAGATGACCTACTGAAGATGACAAATACAACCAACTTGATATCTCGAGGAATATATTGTTCCAAAATAAATTATATAATAGCAAGATATTTTATATGCAAATATACTCACTAAAGCATTGCATAAATATTCCATGGGCAAGCAAGTAAGATAAGACACGTCTAGCAATAGCAAGCAAGTATTTTATTGTATTGTATTTTCTTGTACAGTCTTTAGAGCACAATTGACTTCATAATATCACACACTTTTCTGATAGCACAGTAATGATTACATAAAACAAGCAAGCAATCTTTATCTTTAGGTAAATTAAAATACACACCCCCGTACTTTATTAAAAAATGCACATAATACACTTATTTTAAGTATTGCATGAAACCCCTTTTATGTTACCATAAAGTCTAATAGAATACTCTTTCTATCCAAAAGTATTGACAACTAAGCATCACGAGCCCACTATGCAGATGGCTTTCAAAGATGAACATGTGCTTTAATTTTTTATACAAGATTGCGAAAACAAGCCATCAACATCATCTATTTATTTCTTTTTATGAATAGAAATCTACATATTTCACAATGTTTATTTCTATAAAATATAAGGTCATCCATATTATAAACACGTTATTCTTAGAAAGTTATGCAAAAATTTCCCCTAATTTCTTAGATGAGATTGGAAAAATAAGCGTCAACATTATCTATTTATTTCTTTTTATTAATAGAATGTTACATTAGAAATAAGCATGTGATTCTTAGTCGTCATTATTTTTGTACAAAAAGGCTATTCTATGCAGACTCTACGCTAGCACAACAGGATTTTACGCAATAAACAAACAAGGTTTTCTGCACACTTTTCACAAAATACGGGGATGTATTCTGCAATTTACCCTTTTGTTTATATCAATAATACTGTAAAATAAACATTGTTCATGAAATTATTGAGGCATTTAGGGATAACAAGGGAGAATAGGATTGAGAATACGAAGAGTATACATGCAAGATAAAGTGGGCACCAAAGCTTCAATAAAATACATAACAATGAACGACAAGAAGGCAAGGCGACAAAAGAGAGCATGGAATTAATCAACATATAAACTGATTAGGAAAGGTCAGAGAGAAAAGTCTGTAAACCAGGGACATATACCTGGGACTCTGAGCCTGATTCACTTCATCATCCTCATTGGCAGCATAGAGGTTCTCTCCAGACCTTTCAGATCCACTTTCAACCTCATCGTGCCTTCTACTTTCAGCAACCTGTTGTCTATATTCTCCCTTCTCATCACTCTCAGAGTACCTTTCTTCACTCTCTTCCCTTTGATCACCAATTTCAACTTCTTGAGAACTTTTATCTCTTTCGTCCTCACTTTCGCCATGTAATTGCTCAAGCTCGTTAGGTTCGCCCTCACTATCAATTTCTGCCTCCCCTTGACCTTCAACCTCACCTTCGCCTTCAGGTTCTGGCCCTCCATCCACTTCGTCCTGAAAGATGCAATCATAATGTCAATGGCAATAAAGTGAAACAAATAGCACAAAGTACTACAATTGACATTTAGCATTTTTACTGGAGGTCGTTACAAGAGCAACAAAGAATTATGTACGAACACGAATAAATCTTTGCGTTCTTCTGTGGATTTTTTAAGAATTTTCACTATTCAATTCATTTTCTCCCCTAAAACATCAAAGCAAACAACTATTTTTTATATTATACTACAAATCAATTTTATTTTCAAAAACATTGTATCGACACCTAATTATATCACATCAAAACAACTATTTAAATTCAAAATTTTACTATTCAAGAGTCCAAATCCTCAAAAAACACACATATCCCTTCTGCACTTCAGAAAGTAATCAAGGAGATGAAGTCGACAAGAAGTTTACACGAATAATCAGCTTTCCCGTTCCCAAATATCAGAAGGTGACGATCCCAATTTACAAAGCAAGAGGCAATTCGCAATAAAGCTAATATGCAACCAAAATAAAATTAAAATCACAAAAAATCTAAAATGAAACCCTTAATAAAAAACCTATTCGCTCAAGATCGACCTGGAAAACAGGAACCCTAAAAACGCGCATAGAGACTCAAACGTATAATCATTAAACCCAAGATTACATATATTTGCGGATTGAAATCGATATTCCACTACACAACAATTTAACCCGACAACCTTAACGGTACATACTCAAACTCAGCAGACCTAAATCGCGTATAAAAGGATTAGATAAGGAACAAATTCACCCGTACAGAGACATAGTCAGGCTGACGATTGGACTCGTGCTCGGATTCAACCTCGTCCTCCTCTTCCGATTGGTCTCCGAACAAATTTTGCATCATCTGATGCCGCTTCTCTTCGCCTGCCATTTTTCCGGCGGATTTTCCGGCGTTCAATGGAGCTAATTAAGGCTAATCAAAGCTTCGGGCTCCGTTGGCGTTTGAAGAATTGGGGTTTCGTCGTTGTTGGGGGACTTTAAAGAGTAAGCGGAATAAAAAGCAGTATTTTATCGTATTTTCGGTTTCACCTCTAGAAATTATTTATTTACAATTAGGCCCCTCTTATTTATTTATTGAAAATTGAAAAACTATCTCCAATTGGAGTGTGGGTTCTCTCTCCAATCCTGTATTTTTGGATTGTGTCAAAATCCCTCTCAAGCAAGAGAGAGCATCCTCTGACGTTAGAGGTTTATTTTATTTTATTTTATTTTATTTAAAATTAATTAAAAAATATTTTTAAATTGTTTTTTTCTTTAGTATTTTATTTTTTGTGACTTTTATTTTATTATTTATAAAAATAAATTATTTTTTATATTTATATTTTATACTAGTACTTTTTTCTTCTCCTAACAAACTATCTATTTTTTTCATTTTAGTTTGTCTCGTAATAAAGCATCAATTTCCTTTTAGTACATGTACTATTTATTAACATTACAAATACTCTTACAACTTAAAATATAATACATAAATGTTATTACATTATTATTATGTTAATCATTTCTACTTTATTTTTACTACATCATAATAGTATAATACTAATTGTTACGTACGAAATTTAGAATTAGGTTAAAAGCCCAAGGTAAAAAGGAGAATGGGCCTGGCGATAGAGTTGGTTGAACCGGCTGAAGGACACCGTGTGGAAATCAAGGAAAATACAAGACGGAAAGATCTCAAGTCGGAAGGTCTTCAGGTCGGGAGGTCCTCAAGACGGAAAGTCATCAGGACGGAAGGACCTCAGGTCGGTAGGTCCTCAAGACGGAAAGACCTCAAGTCGGAAGGTCTTCAAGTCGGGAGGTCCTCAAGACGGAAAGTCATCAGGACGGAAGGACCTCAGGTCGGTAGGTCCTCAAGACGGGAAGACCTCAAGTCGGAAGGTCTTCAGGTCGGTAGGTCCTCAAGACGGGAAGACCTCAAGTCGGAAGGTTTTCAGGTCGGGAGGTCCTCAAGACGGAAAGACCTCAAGTCGGAAGGTTTTTAGGTCGGGAGGTCATCAAGACGGAAGGTCATCAGGACGGAAGGACCTCTGGTCGGTAGGTCCTCAAGACGGGTGGCCTTCAGGACGGGAAGTCCGCAAGTTGAGAGGTCCTCAGGTCGGGGAGTTCTCAGATCGGAATTCTGCGGCAGAACCAACAAATCGGGTGGTTTGTTAGTCGGGATGTCTGTAGCTAATTCAAACAAGTCAGATGGTTTGCAAGTCGGGAGGATTGGCAGTCGGACCCATACTATTGTAGATTGGCAGTCGGGCTAAAAGGGCGGAAGGTCTGTAGTCGGCTCAAAGAGTGAAATATAGGGATAATTTTGGTCTGCTGAGGACACGTGTCAGCAGGAGAAGGGTTGAAAGACGGTTGGGAAGGAGACGTTGTAACCGTTCGGGCGACGGTTTTCAGCACAGTTTCTTCAGAGAATATTTAAGGATTTGGATCATCATTTGGCAAGGCATCTTCAATCAACTTCAACAAAGCAAAGTCAGATTTGGGGATCACCACTTTAAATTTCAGTCTTTTATTTTCCAGTTTATTTTCTGTACCATACAGTGTTTAGAGATTCCTAATCTCAGGCACTAATTAATCAAGTTTAAGGATATTTTCTATATCTTTGAATTTTACTTTATTTTTGTTGAAAAATTACATCAACAAATTGGCGACCACAGTGGGAGCAAGACAAAATTGCTCATTCCAATTCCGGCGATAATTTCATACGTCTTAGATCCGGCCGAATCATCGGAAGGGTCCATATGGCAGGTTCACAACCACAATCATCTTCGGCACCGGTGGGAGAATCCGTTCCACCACCTATTGTGCCAAATGCCGGGGAAATCCCACAACCACCAACCGATTGGTGGTCTTATGTTCAACAAATGAACAACCAGCATACTTTGGTTATGCAGAATATGTTGCGTGAGCAACAAACGAACATGTTGCGTGAGCAACAGAGTCTGATGCAGAACATGATAGATCAAGCACTGTCAAGGGTTAGTCTTCAACCCACTCAAACGCCACCAGGAGTGTCCCCGTCCAGACCACAGGCAAATTTCGCAGGGCCATCATTCGTGGATAGTACATTCCCAAGTGCCACAAATCCCAACCGAATGGATAGGGGAAAATCTCCTTTGACTTTTCCAAACAATGTTCCATTGGGACCAAGGGTTACCAATTCGCAGCCGAACAATACAAGGGAGGACAGGCCTGAAGGATATATACATGATCCTATTCATATTCCTGTGCAGGATCCGTTCCATGTTCCTGATCATCAACGCTTTCATGTAGATCCTGATGAGATTGCACATATATTAAGGGATCAGTATGGATTAACTCCTCAGATGGCTAACCGCCCTGCATATCAGAGACCTTTCCCAGAAAGGATCATTAATGAACACCCTCTCCCAAGGAATTTTCGACCACCCGATTTTCATGCATTCTCAGGGGAGGATGGATCTTCCACCATAGAACATGTTGGTCGGTTCACAGCACAATTAGGAGAAGTTGGCAATAACTCTTTTTATAAGTTACAGCTGTTTGGTTTATCTCTTACTAGAACGGCGTTTTCGTGGTTTGTAAGTCTGCCTCCTGGACAAATTCAGACTTGGGAAGGACTGGAGATGGCATTTCACGCTAGATTCTTCAATCCTTTACCAGTTGTTTCTTTAACTGATCTTCTAGAATTGAGACAGTATCCAGAAGAAACTGCTTCACAGTTTATAGAAAGGGTGCGATTGATGAAGGGGTGATGTCCTACGGTAATCAGTGAGAAAGAGATGACCAATTTAGTGGTCCGGAATATGCATACTCGTTTAAGAAAGGCACTCACTGCCCTGGATGTTGAGGATTTTGCAAGTCTTGCATCCAAGGCAGGACGTCTAGAGTCTTTGTTCAGAGAGGAAGATCAGCATAACAGGCGTAATAGAGGCCAACATATGGCGAGTATGGGAACAGAAACATGTGACTTTGATTTCAATCAGTCAGAAGAGATGGCAGCCGAAATCCTTTCTGGAAAACCTTATGTATGCCCTAAATTAAAGCCAGTACCAGGGTCTGAAGGAAAGGAGCAACCGACCTTTGATAGTTCGAAAGCTGATGAAATTTTTGATATCCTGCTGACTGATGGGCAGATCCGTATTCCAAAGGGGCAAATACTTGCCACTAAAGAAGAAATCAAAGGGAGACCATATTGTAAGTGGCATAATTCTTTCACACACACTACAAGTCAGTGTACTCATTTCAGGAAGGAAATTCAAAAGGCCATTAAGACAGGTCGGCTCAAATACATCACTCTCGGTGTAGACCAGCAACCGTTTCCGAAAGTAACAACGGCAATGGTTGACATCCAACCAAGTTCGGAAACAAGGAAAAGTTCGGCGATTGATGGACAAACAGGGGAACGAACTCAGCCAAGCCCCGAAACAAAAAAAGGAAGTCGGCCAAACAGTGGCCGACCGGAAGAACGATTCAAAATTGTTGAAAGGCCAGTCGCTGAAAAATGGGACCGTCCAGACGGTTCTTTTAATGTGGAAGTAAAAGAAAAGGTTTTAGTGCGTGACCACCCGACCAGAAAAACAGGATCAGTCGGGAACAATTGGGCTCGAAATAAAAAGCCTTTACCAGTTGATATAGATCCTCGTTTCCCAGGTATGAATCGTACACAGATTCGCAATGCCAAACGCAGGTATGCTGCAAAGTATGGGAAACGAGTTCCTTCAGCAAAACGACTAACCGACGAACAAAAAGCAGCCGACCGCTTGGCAGGAGATCAGTCTATTAGAGTCTTTACAGAACAAACGACTAACGAGCAGGGAGCAGTCACTCAATCTCCAAAAGGTCGGTCCAGTCGGGTCTGTTCAGGAAAGCAACCGAACGACGGGTTAGGCGTTTCCGACTATGCCAAAGGAAGTTCGTCGGGACTGGGGAAAGGTAAAGGGATGGCAGATGAAATAATTAAAGGTTTTAGATGCCAACATTGTGAACGGATCAACATCAATCCATCTCTTGAAGAATTCCGTATTGAATCTTTGACGGTTCAATCTCGGGATAAGACAAAGGAAGAAGTAGTAACTACAGAGGAAAGTTCAAGATCTGTTAAATCTCGTCTGGGACCACGAATCCCTTGTCGAATGACAGAGATTAATCAGATGAGTGATGAACCGATGTGGGCGAGTCTGGTAGATGATACTATGGACGAACCTTTATGGGCATTCTTGGCAGATGGTGAATTAGAGGAAACAGAGTGGGCAAAGACCTCAGATTCCGATCCTCAGTCGGAAACACCTTCGATTGTGTTTCCTCCTATTCCAGAGGGTGCGATCTCCCATTTGAAACCTCTGTATGTTAATGCTCACATTTGTGGGAAACCAATCACAAAGGTTTTCGTGGATAATGGAGCAGTCTTTAATGTTATGCCATTGAAGACCCTCAAGAAGTTAGGGAAAGGAATTCATGATCTGTCTCCTGTGGAATTCGAAATGACAAGTTTTACAGGGCAGCCGACTAAGCCTGAAGGCATGATGGTTGCCACGATCGAGGTCGGGCCAAAGAAGATCTCCACTGTTTTCTTTATTGTGGACGCAGATACTACATACTCTCTCTTGCTGGGAAGAGACTGGATTCATGCCTCTCAATGTGTGCCATCAACCTTGCACCAACAATTAATGTTCTGGGAAGGAAATCAGGTCTTCAAAATGGAAGCGAATGACAACCCATTTGATGTATCAGAACAAGTTGAAGAGTCAGTGTTTTATTCCAGTCCTTTGGCTCCGATGTCTCAATTGTATATGGCCAGGGAATACCCAAACAAGGGTTATAAAGTCACTGGCCAGAATTCGATGTTCTATTAAAAGAACACCTTTATTGTATGGCTCATGATAAAGCCACACCCATTCCTATATAATTTGTTTGTTATGGAAGATACAAGCTTAGAAGTATGTAGTTCTCTTATTAATAAGTTCTATTTAAAGCAGTTATTACATAAAGCAGAAAATAATAAAGAGATTCTGGATGTTCACCTCCAAGAAGATGAACAATTTCGTTGGCCCGACTTATTAGAAAAAACAGAACCAACAGCTTCATCACAAGACCCATTATTGGAGTTTAATTTAGGAACCGAATTGGTTCCAAAAGTGATCAGGTTAAGTGGTTATTTGTCTAAAGAGCAACAAACAATGATGCTCGAAGTTATTAGAAACAACATTGATTGTTTAGCATGGGATTATTCAGAGATGCCTGGTTTGACAAGAAGTCTAATAGAGCATCGATTGCCTATCAAAGAAGGTTGTAAACCTTACAAACAACCTCCAAGGCGAATGAGCCCGGATCTGATGCCTCAAATCAAGGAGGAAATCCAAAAACTTCTCAAAGTGGGTTTCATTCAGCCTTGCCGTTATGCGGAGTGGCTGGCTAATATTGTGCCAGTGGTCAAGAAAAATGGTAAGATTAGGATATGCATCGATTTCAGGGATTTGAATCTAGCTACCCCTAAGGATGAATATGTGATGCCTATGGCCGACATGTTGATAGATGCAGCAGCAGGGCATAAAATCCTCAGTCTGATGGATGGTTATGCAGGCTATAACCAAATATTTCTGGCAGAAGAAGACATTCCTAAGACAGCATTCAGATGCCCAGGGGCTTTAGGTATTTATGAATGGACAGTCATGCCATTCGGGTTAAAGAATGCGGGGGCAACTTACCAAAGAGCCATGAATTCAATCTTTCACGATTTAATTGGCAGATCTATGGAAGTTTATATTGATGATGTTATTGTTAAATCTTCCAGTTTTGACGAACACTTAAGAAATCTTGAAGAGGCATTCGAAAGAATGAAGAAGTACAAGTTGAAAATGAATCCAACCAAGTGTGCTTTTGGAATATCAGCCGGGAGCTTTTTAGGATTTTTAGTTCATGAGAGAGGAATTGAAGTTGATGCCAATAAGGCTAAAGCCATTCTTGATAGTCGGCCACCCAAGACGGTTAAAGAAATTCAAAGTCTTTTGGGTAAGGTGAACTATTTGAGGCGTTTCATTTCCAATGCTGCTGGCAAGGTCAGACCCATTACTAAATTGTTGAAAGCTGGAAAAAATGCTTTTGAATGGGGTCCCGATCAACAAACGGCTTTAGATGCTATCAAGCAGGCATTGGTTCACCCTCCAGTCTTGATGCCTCCTAAACAAGGTCGGCCACTTAAACTTTATTTGGCAAATACATATGAAGTGGTTAGCTGTTTATTGGCACAGGATGGTGATGACGGGAAGGAAAGGGCAATCTACTATCTCAGTAAAACCCTTACAGGACCAGAACTGAATTACACTATGCCAGAAAAAATGTGTTATTCATTGGTCTTCGCTTGTACTAAACTCGAGCATTATTTGCTGCCCAGAAGAATTGAGGTCATATCAAAGGTGGATCTCATCAAATTGATTTTACAAAGACCTACTATGAAGGGCAGACTCATGAAGTGGGCCATCAAATTGGCTCCTTTCGATCTTCAACATTCCCCGCTGAGGGCAATTAAGGGACAAGCAGTAGCCGACTTCTTGGCAGAATTCTCACAAGTCGGGTATTCTCTTTGTGATAGTGTCCGACCATTTAGTTGTGCATCATATCTGGATAATTTACAGGTCGGATGTGTGCCTTATATAAGTACCAGAACATGGTTGATGTTCTTTGATGGTTCTACCTCTGGAAACAAATCAGGGGCAGGGGTCTTTTTGCAAGGACCTGATGGTCAAAAGATCAATTTACAACTACGATTGGAAGCTATGACCCATAATTCGGCAGAATATGAAGCTTTAATTTTGGGTCTGGAGGCTTTAATAGCCAGGAAGGTCCAGTCTGTAATCATAAGGGAGGATTCTCAATTAGTAATCAACCAGGTAAACAATCAATATGTTTGCAATTACCCTCATCTTCGCAGATACAGGGACATTGTTGGTCGGTTACTGACAAAAATCTCAGAAGTAATAATTGAGTTCATTCCGAGGAAAGAAAACCAACGTGCTGATGAATTGGCTCAAAGGGCCTGTAAAGGAATTCTGGAGGATATGTGGTCGGAGGTCAAGTCGGGCATAGAAGAAAAGACAGACCCAATATGTGACCGAATGGTCGGGCAGGAGACTGTCGGACAGGAGCCCGACTGCGAAGTTACGGTCGGGCAAAAGGCTGTCGGACAGGAGCCTGACTGCGAAGTTACGGTCGGGCAAAAGGCTGTCGGACAGGAGCCTGACTGCGAAGTTACGGTCGGGCAAAAGGCTGTCGGACAGGAGCCTGACTGCGAAGTTACGGTCGGGCAAAAGGCTGTCGGACAGGAGCCTGACTGCGAAGTTACGGTCGGGCAAGAGGCTGTCGGACAGGAGCCTGACTGCGAAGTTACGGTCGGGCAAGAGGTTATTGGACAGAAGCCCGACTGCGAAGTTACGGTCGGGCAAGAGGTTATTGGACAGGAGCCCGACTGCGAAGTTGTCGGGCAGGAGACTGTCGGTCAGGAGCCCGACTGCGAGGTTATTGTTGGACAGGACCCCGACTGTGTAGTTACTATCGGGCAGGAGTCCGACGGCGAAACAGTGCCCGATTGGAGAATAGAGCTTATCATGTATTTACAGAATCCAGGTGCGAGTGTTTCGATTGCGACACGATTGAAAGCTTTACGTTTTCAATTGATTAATGGAATTTTGTATAAGAGATCATTTGAAGGTTTACTTTTGAAATGTTTGGGGTCTAAAGAAGCTCTAGAGGTAATGACAGAAGTACATGGTGGGATATGTGGAGCTCATCGAGCAGGTCTGAATATGAGATGGGCCATCCATCGTTTGGGTTTTTTCTGGCCAAAGATTTTTGAAGATTGCATACAATTTGCCAAAGGCTGCCAGGAATGTCAGAGACATGGAAACTTAAACCATTTGCCAGTAACCGAATTGCAATTTTTGGCAAAGCCATGGCCTTTTAAATCATGGGCTATGGATATTATTGGCAAAATACATCCTGCTTCATCGAAACATCATTGTTTCATATTGGTCGCGACCGACTACTTTACCAAATGGGTAGAAGCGGTTGCTTTAAAAAATGTAGATCAGAAAGAGGTGATAGACTTCGTTTTGAATCAAATTATTTACAGATATGGTATTCCTCAGTCTATAACAACCGACCAAGGTCTGGTTTTCACAGGGGAAAAGTTCTCTAGTTTCTTGGCAGAATTCGGTGTTCGATTACATCATTCCTCACCTTATTATCCCCAAGCCAATGGACAAGCGGAAGCAGCAAATAAGATTATTATTGGGATTATAAAGAAGATGGTTGAAGGGAACCCAAGAAAGTGGCATTTGTTATTGTCTCAGGCTTTATGGGCACATAGGAATACCAGAAATACGGCCACAGGGTTCTCACCTTACCAACTCACGTTTGGCCAAGATGCTGTTTTACCAGCCGAAATCCGAGTACCATCTGGCCGAACAGAGTTTACTGATGGTGATTTTACAAAAGAATACCAGCAACTTATGATGCAACAGTTAGAGGATTTGGATGTTAACCGACTTCATGCGATAAGTCGAAGTGTGAAACAGAGTGAAATCAGAGCAAGGAGTTACGGAAAGAAAGTTCTTCACAAGACATTCCAAAAAGGAGACTTAGTCTGGAAGACCATCCTTCCTACATATAAGAAAACGGACCAATTGGGAAAATGGTCACCAAATTGGGAAGGACCATACATTATTCAAAAAGATATTGGGAATGGTGCTTTCATTATTGTAAATCATGAAGGTAAGAGAGTACATGATTGTATTAATGCTAAATATCTGAAGAGGTATTATCCTGCCTTTTCAGATAACAAAACTGCCTGAAACAAAATATTATTTTCAGAACCCATTTATGGGGTTCGGGTTCGAACCTATTTAAAGGTTCATTTCTGTTAGTCATCATGTATTTGTGAGAAATTTTCTGCCTCTGAATCAGACTTTTCATCCCAGTGAGTGGATATTAGCTCTGGTTCTTCTTCAATAAGATCTTCCAAATCTGGTCGGTACCTTTCCCATTGGCTTTGCATGTCGTCTAGATCTTGATGGGTACGTGCTTGCATGTCTGTTAGGGCTTGATGTTCACGATCAACAATGGTGCGCAATCTTGAAAAGACTTTTCGTTGATTGGAAAATATATTATCCCAACCAAGATCTGGAAGTATGGTTGCTGCGTGATTTTCAATCATTTCCATGTGATGATGAAGATCAGGAATGCGGCTAAGGATGTCACGAAGAGGTTCATACCCTTCAATGACTTTCTCCATTAGGCGGATGACGCGATGAATGGTTCTTCTACCTCGTTGGAAGAATCGGAATTTGAAGTCTAGTTGCTTGAGTATATGTAACAAGTCTTCTGCATGGCCTCCAATAGGGTGATTACCCACAAAGAAGGGTTGAAGAACACCTTCCCAGTTACTTGATGGAACATGAGGTCGGTCATTCGCCATGTTTGTTAACACTTCAAGTGTTTTGATTTTCAAATTATGCCTTGGAATGTGTTTCTTAAAATGTGAAAAACAGTGTTCTTTTAAAGAAGGAGTTTGTTTCGATTCCTACAAAGTTGGAAATAAAAGGTGATCCTTGTTTTGTGAGAGGAAGGAACAATATATATTACTAAGTCAAATGTTGTTACAAAGGGGGAAATATTACAACAGTGCCCCTAGGGCAGTTTTTATATGTGTCCATTTGATTTCATCCCTGGATAGCCTTCTGGTATTGGCAGCCGTCTGATATCTTATGATGAATTGGGATCGGGCTTGGGTTTTCAGCTCTTGATCCAATTCAGCCTCATTCTTGGTATACCTCTCAAGCAGACGCTGCTCATTGGTAATTTGCTTATCCAGGGTAGACTGTTCTTTCCTTAGCTCCCGCAATTCTGCCTCCTTTTTCTGAATAGCTTCATCAACTTGAGCTTTCGTGCTAAGGAGACCACCCAGCCTTCCAGTAGTCTGCTGAAGGGATTCTCGGGTCTTAGCCAAAGAATTCTCCAGCGTTGTTTGATCGAAGTCGGGCTGGGGGGTTTCGGCTGACAGGAGTCCAATGACTAGTACTTCAGTCTTGAGCTCTGTAAGTCTTTCCATCAGCCGATGCAGAATGGGGACGGCTGGCGATTCCGTCGGAGTGTAAAAGAAGGCCACCAACCGTCTGAATGAGTTTGTCCAATAAGTCGGATCTCAATTCTGACAGGGGATGGTTAATGGCCTCAGTGAATATAGTTCGGGCCTCCGCCGGAACCGGAACAGTCGATAGGACAGCTAAGTCCGAAGGCCCCTGCAAGTCCTACAATGTCAATAAGTATTCCAAGGGAGGTGCAAATTTATTCAGATAAAATATGTGTTACCTCTGGGCGGACTGCTGTCTGTGAGGGGGGCAGCAATGAGGTCGGTCGAGTAGGGCAGACGGCTGGTATAACAGCAGCCGACTCGTCGGCTGCTGCGAATGGTCGTTGAGGTGCCGACCTGGGTCCCTATGGAAAGTAGTATATGAAACAGTTAGTGTTTTCCGCAAGAAATATTGTGGCATGGATGGGTTTAATCTTACCAAATTCACAGAAGTCTCCGAATCGGACGAAGTCACTTCTTCCCTTTCTGGAGGTTGGGCTGCCACAGGTGGTTCTTCTGCCTGCCACTCGATGGCTAGAGGGAGCGCCGCTGCTGGTTGGGCGGCTGCGTCTAGAGCCATTGCAACCGGGATCTCTGGGGCACCTTCGATTTCGGGATCAGCAGCATCAGGGACGTCGTTTTGAGGGTCAGCTTCGGCGCGGGCGGCTGGTTCTTCCTTTGACATGGATGAGTCTGATGCCATGTATGGCGGTCGACCCATCTGGGAAGTAGTCCCCTCGCTGTCAGAAGAGACCCCTGCTGCTGATGCGATGGGTGAAGGTGTCTGTGAAAAAATCATGGAAATGTTTGTTGTTAAATATACCAAGGCTGGTCGTTAAAATCCTAAGTATTGTTGATGAAAGAACTTACTGGTTCTATAGGCACTGCTGGTAAAGATGGCCTCCTGGTCGGGTGCCTGGCCCGACCATTCCTCGGTACGGGAGGAAGAGTTTGCCTCCTCGTCGGGTCCTCCGCCCGACTGCTCATTGGCAAATTGGTCTGGACCAAAGGCCCGATTGAATGGTCGGCTGGCGCTGGCGTCGTTTGTGAGGTCGGTGTCACCAAGGTCGCTTCTGGTGAATGAAATAGGTGGAATCAAAGTTAAGATATAGTGAATTGGTTCACGGTTTTAAGAAAAATTACCTATTCGGGGTCGGGTCCTTGCTGACGTCCTAGTAGTTCCAAGGTCCGCTTGAGCTTGCTGGTCGGCCCCAGAGGTCGGGGGTGTTTGCAGCTGGGAAGCTTTCCTTTTTCGTATTGGAACACTAGATCCGGTCCCCGGGGCGGCTGTTTGTGGCTGGGTGCTAGTGTGTCTAGCCGCCCCTAGGACCAATCCGTGGGGGGGAAGGAGTATGTTCAGCAACCGACCCTCATCAGGGGAAATCAGGGGCCATACAACCGACCACCATTCATTGAATGTTTCTACAGTCTCAGGGTTGGAGCGAAAAGGAATATAAGAATTGGAAATTATATACGTGGTGAGCTGGGAGATATAAGAAGGGATTGAATTCGGTAGGACTCGTCGGTCAGGGCTTTGAAAAATTATATGCGGACACGCGACGGGTCCAGGGATACCTTGGCAACAGCCGAACTGGCGCGCCATGAATTGAGGTTCATAATTAAAAGTGTAAAAGGTTTTCTGCCCTTTTTTATCAAGTTTTTTGCTACTAAAAAGAGACCTGGGTTTGAGGGCAACGTCCCAGGCAAAAGGATAGGTGGGATGAGGACAAGGTTCAGGAGTCGGAAGCGGGTTTGGTGCTGGAAAGGGCCAAAAATGGTCGGGAGCATAACCCGCATACTTTTTATACATAGAAAATCGAGAGTTACTGCGGATATCTGTTAAAATTGCGGTTATTATTGGATCGGAAGATTGGAGTTTATTGCGTCCTGAGCAGAGTCGGTTGAGGGCTAATCCCAAATGTTTTTCAGCTATTGGCATAGTGGGCGGAGATCCTAAGTTAAACGCGTTGGGGAAGTAAAGACGGAACCAAAGTTCTAAAAACCAAAAAGGACCCGACGCGGCAGTGTCTAATTTTCTACTATCATTATCTGTTAGACGAAGGCTAACTCTAGTAAGTCCTTCAAACAGATTGGCTAAAAACAGGGTGCCAAGGGAAAAGAACCGACCTGACGCGATATGAATGGCCAGGTCGAGATGAGAAGGAAGAACACATTTGGAAGGGGAAACAATAACGTACCTACAAAGCCAAAAAAGGATAAAGGCAGTATGCTCCCGGTCGGTTACAGGGGTCCCTGGAGCCCCTTGCTGGTCGGTTGCGAACTTTGTCCAACCCCATTCCTTCACACCTTGTAAAGACCACCCTGGATGGTCTTCTGATGGCTCCTGCCCATCTAGGGCTCCCATCACAGGGTCTTCACCCACGACTGGGAGATGCGCGATCATTGCCACATCCATAAGAGTTGGGCCAAAGGGGCCTGATGGTAAGAGGAAAGTCCCATTTTCCGCATTCCAGAAGGCAGACATGGCCAACAGCACCTTCTCATGCAGGTTGATAGGCATGGTGGATAATAGTATGGCCTGGTCGATTTTTTGAGATCGCCATTGGGTTTGGAAGTGTTCTGCTACCCGTCGATACCAAGCGCGGTAAAGATCTTTTGGGTCTGTGAGATGGGTTTTGATGCTGTCTCGAATGCGAATTGCTTGGTAGTTAGGGTTGTTGATAGCCAGGGAATTTCGAGATTCCAAAACTTCCCTCATCCGATTTGAATCTTCAGGGGTAGTGCAATATGGGCGGATCGTCGGAGTTAGTACTTTCGAGGCTGAAAATGGGCCCTCTGGGAGGGTTCCGTCGAAAGGAAGGGCAGGAATGTATTGATTCGCCATGATTAGAGTGTTTTGGGATTGTGATTCACAAAAGCTCGTATTGCGGGGAAGGAAGTTACTCAGGAGTGTTGCAGTAACTGGTGCAGTTGCTAAGAAAATTTTTTCAAGAGGGTAGTGATGTATGAACTTCCAAACATTGATTGTTAAATGGCGTTTGAAAGTCCCTTGGCGGCGGGCAAGTTGTTACGTACGAAATTTAGAATTAGGTTAAAAGCCCAAGGTAAAAAGGAGAATGGGCCTGGCGATAGAGTTGGTTGAACCGGCTGAAGGACACCGTGTGGAAATCAAGGAAAATACAAGACGGAAAGATCTCAAGTCGGAAGGTCTTCAGGTCGGGAGGTCCTCAAGACGGAAAGTCATCAGGACGGAAGGACCTCAGGTCGGTAGGTCCTCAAGACGGAAAGACCTCAAGTCGGAAGGTCTTCAGGTCGGGAGGTCCTCAAGACGGAAAGTCATCAGGACGGAAGGACCTCAGGTCGGTAGGTCCTCAAGACGGGAAGACCTCAAGTCGGAAGGTCTTCAGGTCGGTAGGTCCTCAAGACGGGAAGACCTCAAGTCGGAAGGTTTTCAGGTCGGGAGGTCCTCAAGACGGAAAGACCTCAAGTCGGAAGGTTTTCAGGTCGGGAGGTCATCAAGACGGAAGGTCATCAGGACGGAAGGACCTCTGGTCGGTAGGTCCTCAAGACGGGTGGTCTTCAGGACGGGAAGTCCGCAAGTTGGGAGGTCCTCAGGTCGGGGAGTTCTCAGATCGGAATTCTGCGGCAGAACCAACAAATCGGGTGGTTTGTTAGTCGGGATGTCTGTAGCTAATTCAAACAAGTCAGATGGTTTGCAAGTCGGGAGGATTGGCAGTCGGACCCATACTATTGTAGATTGGCAGTCGGGCTAAAAGGGCGGAAGGTCTGTAGTCGGCTCAAAGAGTGAAATATAGGGATAATTTTGGTCTGCTGAGGACACGTGTCAGCAGGAGAAGGGTTGAAAGACGGTTGGGAAGGAGACGTTGTAACCGTTCGGGCGACGGTTTTCAGCACAGTTTCTTCAGAGAATATTTAAGGATTTAGATCATCATTTGGCAAGGCATCTTCAATCAACTTCAACAAAGCAAAGTCAGATTTGGGGATCACCACTTTAAATTTCAGTCTTTTATTTTCCAGTTTATTTTCTGTACCATACAGTGTTTAGAGATTCCTAATCTCAGGCACTAATTAATCAAGTTTAAGGATATTTTCTATATCTTTGAATTTTACTTTATTTTTGTTGAAAAATTACATCAACACTAATATTTCTAAAATGCAAAAAGCAAATTGATACATAGTTATGGCACGGAGACCGTATTAATTTTATATATTGTATTTATTACATTTAATCAAATTATATTATATGTTTTTATTTATATTTTTATAAATATTACTCCCTCCGTCCAAAGCAAGGTGCAACATTTACTTTTGGTACGAGTTTTTATGTGGATAGTATTAAATAGGATAATTTATAAATTAGGTGATGTGATAGAGAGAGAAATATATATTTTATTTTTTTATTTGGTTGATGTGAGAGGATAAAGTGTGGGGGAGAAATTAAGTATAATTAATTATTTCCTATTTTGAAAATGTTGCAAGGTGTTGGAGACATACCAAAAATAAAATGTTGCAAGGTGTTTGGTACCGATGGAATACTACGTAATAATATTAAAATGTTAATTTGTTTATTTTTAAAAAATATTATTTTTTATGATTAAATAATAAAAAAATAATTTAATTTATTAATGTAGTATTTAAAATATTTTCAAAATTAAATATATAAAAATAATAAAATATTAGATTTATTTATAAATTTAAAATTTTATGAAAAACATATATAATAAAATATAAAGATAATATTATTTTACTATAGAAAAAATATAAAGTATGATTGAAAATAAATTAGTGTAACTTGCAAAAATAGAGAATATAGTTAGAAATTACTTAGGGTGTGTTTGTTTAGGGGATTTTGTGGGATTTCTACTATTCCCACAAAATTTTCCCTCCAAAAATATCAAATCAAATATTTATTTTTCATTTTTTATATTATACTAAAAATCAATTTTACATTCAAAACATCACATCAATTCTTATTTATATCACATCGTACAACTATTCAAATTCAATTTTTACTATTCAAATCCCAACCCAAAATCCAAACCCTCAAACAAACACACCCTAATATCATCTCTTTTTCAAAAATTGAAAAAAATGTGATAATATTGCAAAAATAGAGTTATGAGTTAGAACTATTTTCGACTTTTGAGAAATCTATAAATAATAAGCGGTTCTTTGCCCACAATTTTCTTTTCAACATAATTTTTAATATATTGATATTTTTGTCTTTTGGCTTTATGTATAAAATAATTATGTGTATATTTTTAATGGTATATTTGTAATTTAGATAAAAATTAAAAATATTTTAATATTAGTGTATGATTACTTTTTTTCTAAAATAAAAAATAAATAGTAGTTTGAAATTGAAGGAATAAAAATAATACTTTGAATTTGAATTGTGATTAAGGGAATATATTTTATTTTCTCAGAAAAATCAATATTTAATATAGAGCCTCGTGCCTATATAAATTTCTTAGAAGTGAATTTGATTAGGGGTGAATTGGATTCTCGGTTCGGATTTTGTCAAATCCGAAATTTTTGAAAAAACCAATTCAAATCGAACCGAAATAACCGAAATCCGAAAATCGGTAATCTGAACTAGAAAATCCAAACTAAACCGAAAAATCCAAAATTCTAAATATTTTTATTATTATTTTTAAAATTTTTTTAATTCTTTTATATTTTATTATTATTTTATAATATTAAATATATATAATATATAAAAATTAAATATATTAAAATATAAATAATAAATTTGAGTTTTTTATATTAAAATATAATATATTCTAATAAAATATATAATAAAAAAATATATTAAAATATTATATTTCGGATTTCGGATTGGTTCGGATTTTAAATATACCGATCCGATCCGATCCGAAAATTCAAAATTTGCTAAAAATTCAATCTAATCCAATCCAAAAATTCGAACCAAAATTTAAATTTCGGTTTGGTTCTAATTAAATTTTCGGATTTCGAATATTTTGCTCACCCCTAAATTTGATCCACTATCGATCATTTTTCATGATAGAAAGAATAAATTCATAATCAAACGGACCGAACTTAAAAGCAAAATTAATTTGACAGCAAATTTTTGTGGAAGAAAAAATTGAACTTACAAAATACAAAAAATTCAGAGAGCTTCTGCAGGTTTTTTATTATTATTATTTTATTTTTTTATCTGTATTTTAGAAGAAGGTGATAGATCAATTAAGAATGTGTTTGTTGGGATTTGGATTTTGAGTTGGGATTTTAACAGTAAAAATTTTGAATTTAATAGTTGTATAATGTGATATAAATAGGTGTTGATGTGATGTTTTGAATGTAAAATTGTTTTTTAGTATAATATAAAAAAATAAAAATAGGTGTTTGATTTGATGTTTTTTGGAGAAAAAAATGAGATGAATAGTGTATTTAAAATCCAATCCCCAAACAAACACACCCTAAGATAGTAAGTCTGTTGATGTATTTTTTCAACAAATAAAAAGTAAAATCCGAAAATATGAAATATTTTCAAATTTGATAGATGAGTGCCTGAGATTATGAATCTCTAAACACTGTAGAGAGTACATAAGTAAACTAGGAAATTAAAACTACAGATTGGAAAAGTAAAGTGGTGATCCAAAACAATTCTCTTGAATTTGATGTTGATTGAAGATGATTGAAGATAAAAAATCTGCATCCTTAAATATTCATTCAAGAAAACGTTTCAGAACCGTCGCTAGCAACCGCCTTCAACCGCCCACAATGAAACGTTTTGAAACGTCGTCTGTCTGGGCGATTACGGCAATCGTCCACAAGGTCTCCCTCTGTCGACACGTGTCTTACACCGTCTCGCCAAACGCTTCTAACAATTTCAGAACTCAACTTGCCCAACTGACCATTCCAGAGACTAACTGGTCGCTAGACCAAACGACTTTATTGGTCGCCCCATCAAGCGACCAACATTTGATCTCTCCAGACGATTTAATGGTCGCCCCAACCAAGCGACTTGTTGGTCCGACCGCAGATCTTCCCACTTGTTCGTCCAGCCGCAAACCTCCCGACTTGTAGACCATCCGACCTGCAGACTTTCCAACCTATGGACCATCCGACCCGCTAACCAACCAACCTGCCTATCCGACCGCAAACCTTCCGACCTGTAGACCATCCGACCTGCAGAGTTTCCGACCTATGGACCATCCCACCCGCTAACCAACCGACCTATTTATCCGACTGCGGACCAACCGACCGGACCAACTGACTAAGTACCAATAAGTGCAAATTTTTCTTCTTTTCCACCCGACTTCGTGTCTAACTTCCTTTAAGATCCTGTTATTATTATTATTATGATTATTTGTACGTAACAAAATTTATTGTTGAGTTTACATAATCAACTTTCATTTATTTGATACTAATTATTTTTTAAAAATATCACATTAAATGTATTTGTTTTCTCCTTTAAAATATCAAATCAAATACTGTATTTTTCTTTTTTCTTTCTTTTTCAAAATTTTAAAATTTCAAAAGTCTAAAAATACCTCGTCGAAAACAGTCACTAAAACTGGATTTAATTTCATTGAGCAGCCCACGGCCCATATGAGCCCAAGACTTAAAATTCATCTTGACTATTAATATATACAAGCCCAAATAGAGCCCATATAAGCCCAAGCCAAAGTGGATCCAGTCCACTCCATGCCCACTTAACTCATTTATTATTATTGGGAGCACAATACTTTTAAAATCAAAGAGAAATAAACCATATATTAAAATAATGTAGTATTATGAGATGTTTGATGAGAGTAAAAAAAAAACTTAGAATTCAAATAGTAAATACTAAAATAATTGAGATAATAAAATAAAACAAATTAAATCTAACTTGATTCCATTAGCGCAAGTAAATTCTGATTTACAAATTAACTGATTTGTATTCTTTGAATCTATGGCGTAACCTCTTGAAAAAATCGCTAGGGTTTCTGTCGTTACTTCGATATGAAACGTAAAGGTTGTTGCGGACTTGGGATCACAATTATATTTATATTATTTATTATTAATTAGTCTCAGCACTCAATTAATAAGTTGGCTGGTTTCTGTACTACCTACACTTACTAAATACATCTAAACTCAATAAATTAATAAATCACTTAACATATATTTAATTTGACTGATAGTCAAAATAGTTATATTTAAGCCACAATTGAATTTATAATCCAACAGAAACATGTGATTTTTTGTGTAATATTTTAAAAACTCTGTAAAAAGCAAAATTGATAGATGAATATGAGATGATGGAGTAATAAATTTATTTATTTATTAATTATATATATTTTTAATAATATTCAAATATCAAAATTTGTAACTATCACATGAATACATAATTTATTTTTAAAAATAATAATTTTTTAAATATAATGATTTCAAATTCAAAATCTCAAAAAAGCACACATTATTTATGTTATTACATTGCTAATTTGTCCTAATCATTATCATAATCATCCGGGAAAACTTAACTCCCAACTTTCCTCTGATTTTCAAAATTTTCGACACGTGTTCAATTTCAATTGGACTTTCGCGGCGTGTCCCATGGAGTCGTCTCCAATCAGCCTTAGCTTTAGGTTCGGCATTTCCGAGCCTGAGGCTCGGGTCAGCACCTAACCTTCTCTCATACAGTTCGTTGAAAATTTAGCACTTATCTTTCACACTGCGCGGCCTTTCTGCACTCTTTCCTTTTTTTCTCAAATTTCTTCCTCTCCTTTTTGTGCAAAATTGTTTTCGGTGTTCTTGCCGATTCAAAACCGTAGCCCGATTGCGTACTGTGCGCGAGGATCGATTCCGCCTCCATTTGTACCCTTTCCTGCAGCCTGTGGCGTTTGCGTAAGTTCGATTGCAAAACCCTAATTTCATTTTTCTATTGTGCATGTGTGGGTTGTGGTTGCGGTGTTCTCGGTTTACTGCTGTGTTTACTATCGTTTTGGTGCTTTAGCTGTGCAAAGAAGTTCTATTTTAGTAGCTCCCGGCTTGAATTATTGGGTCAATTTGTGGTTGGGGTGGGGTGGCATGACTTTGTGAAGTGTCTTTATTTTTTCTCTTGGGGTGATGAATTGGCAGTTATCTGTTAGTATTGTGAAACGAATGGGCCTGAGCTTTGTAACTGTTTGAATTTGAGGTTGTGTAATACTTTGATTTTGATGTTGTTATGGAACCAGGAGAAGTTTTTGGTCTTGAGGATCAGTTTGGAGGATGAATCATGCGTCCATAATTAGCCTGGGGTTATTTTTCGTATTAAAGTGCCGGTCAATTTGAAGAAGCTTGTTATTATAATATTGAAGTGTTCTATGTTTTTGTCGTTCTTAGAGTTTATTGCATGTTCTTGTGAGTTCGATTTATACCTATTTTGTTCCTCTTTCTCTTTGTTCAATAAAGGGCATGGAGATCTAGCTTCTCTTAAAAGGAATTTTCTTGGCTTATTTGACTTATCTGCATTGAATAAACTGGATTAAAGAAGACGGTCATTTTTGGTATATGTTAGTCAAGGGTAGTTGTTTGATCGTACTTTTGCACATTTCTTCGAACTCTTCCTATCTTGGTGTAACCTGATGTCTATCATGTTGCTAAATTGACTGGAAACATATTGGTGATTACCAATGGGTGTTATGGAAAAAATTGTAATAAGTAGTTTGATATGGATAATATAATAGGAGATAATGTTCTCGTAATATCCAAGGAGTTGACAACATTATTTTTTGATGAATCAGCTCTCCATCTGGTTATGTTCTATGGATTAAAAATCCATATGCCCCTTCCAACTAACTAACTATTCAACCTTCCCGGGGTTCATCACATCATATGTTTCTTGGTTCTAAAACATTTCATGGGACAAAGTATGCAAGATCTTTATGCCACGTGTTGCTTATTCTTGGTTTTGATTTTCAGTGCTTAATGATGTTAGATCTGATTTTAAATTGGTTATTGGGAGATTACTTTGTGGATAATAGAAAATAAATTTCTTCATTCGCACTATATGCCTAATGTTACCTTTTGGTGGAATGTTTATGCTATGATGCCACAACTATTTTAGTCACTATAACATGCATCCAAATCTGACGTTATCTGACTTTGCACACATACATATTATATACTAGAAAATTTTACTTGATGATGCATTTCTGTTGACCAAGTTGATAGGCTGATTTCTCTTTGTTGATTTACTTCCCCCTGGATGGTTAATATCTTTGTTGTCAGACTCCAAGTGATTGTTTTTCCTTCTCGTTATATAATGAACTTATTATCATCATCAATGGTGTGTATTGTTTTTGACATTCTGTAGTTTTGGTCATTAGCTGTATGATACTAAATTCTGTTATATGCAAATAAATGACTTGAGTAGCTCGGCATTATTTTTTTCATGTATTGAACTTTTATTTGAGGGATGAAGATTGTTTGTGTTTCAATGTGTCAGCTTCTTTCAGTCTTTTTGATGTATACAAGTGTCGTCGTACTTTAAATGGACGATTCTTTGATGTATATCTTCAATCATTTTTTTACCTTTGTAATTATTTCCTTCCTAGTGACCTTAAGTTGACTTCTTGTCCATGTATGCTTCATCTTATCTCTATCCTTATTCAGCTCATATATGTGATGTTATGTAGACCTGATAAGTTGTTACTTTCCATTATGTGTGTGATTAAATTACTGCTTGATTCTTCCAACTGCATTGCTGCATTTAAATCATTGCTCTAGCTTTTATGGTGGCTCCTGGTTTTCTTGGTTACCTTTGATTATGCATGTTGCTTTTAGCTTTTTCTAATTACTATTGATTTGGTCTTCAGGTTGATAAGTTTGCAAAGGATTTGGCCTTTTAGGACACTTGTTTTGCTGTGAAACTTTTATTCAGTTTTCTGTCATGACTCAGTCATGATATATGGATAAGTTTGAGTGAAACTGAATTTCAGGAATTTTTCTTTATTATTATTATTGTTATAAGAAAGACGATCAGCATATTAATGCTCCGCAGCTAGAATTCGGGCGTCAACCATCTATGCCTAGCAACGATATTGGAGATAGGGTTCACAACTTTTTTGCACAAGACAATTTATCACCAGGGCACCATCATTCACAAGTTGTTGAAGGAAATTGGTCGGTGTTGAACAGCAACTTTTGGGTTGGCAGCCAAGGACAAGTTGACCAATTGAGTGCAAATAGCAAAAACTATAATTCACAAAACGCAGGTATATGATATATCACAGGGTTGTGAGAGCAGCAAGTTAATATATTACACTAGATTGGTGTCTCATATATTCATGTTTATTTATATTAAATACATTCTTATTCATGTCTTCTTATGTGGATTCAACTTAACAGTCCTTCAATAACTGTACTGTTTGAATGACTAGATGCAGATAGAGGAGAGGCTGGTTATTCCCTTCATGCTTCGAGTGGCTTCAATTTAACCCCGGCATTTTTGAGGCCCGATTTCCCTAAAAATCTGCCTCAGAACGAACAGCCTAATTTGAATGGCTTCATATATGCAAATCAGTTTCACCAGACTAGACAGAATGAAGCAAACTTTTTGGGAATGGATACAGGTTCTGAAAATCCTCATTTAGTAACCTCACGAGGGCTATTGACTTCTGATGTGCTGCCAGGGGGATCTTATCATCAGACAAGAGCTCCGGATGGATCGGAAGCATCTCCTATGAGTTTTGATCTTTTTGGTGGTCAGGCACAGATAAACCATCAGCAATCAACCGCTACCCTGCCTTTGCTACACCAGCACTCTGGTATCAATGATATAGATCAACTACAGCAGCAACTCATGATCAAGAAATTACAAGAGATTCGAATGCAGCAGCAACATAATCGCCAACTTGATTTAAGACAGCAATATTTGAGTGGCCAGGTTCCCTCCTTTTTGAAACAGAGTGCAGGTGGTCAGTCTGCATTGGGTAATGGGACTTCATATTCTGACACATCAACGTACCCTTGGACAGTTGCGACTGGTACAAGTTGGCTAAATAACGGTTCTTCAAGCATACAAGGATCTCCCAGTGATCTTGGTTTTCCATCTAATCTTGGTCAGACACAAGGCACTGTGGATTTGTTGCCACAACAGGCTGATCAATCCCTTTATGGAGTTCCTGTATCGAGTTCAAGGGGTTTAAACATAAACCAGCTTTCCCAAATTGTTGCAAACAGAGCTGCAATACCTCAAATGTCAATCTCTAATAATTTTCAAGGTAATCAGCCTAAGTTATTGCCAGAGCAGGTTGGTTTACAGGGTGAATTTCCAGCAGCCAAGCTTAGATTTGAGAATGACAACATGTTTGGACATAGTTCCAAGCAATCCCAGGGTTCCGCCGTAGGAAATATGACAGGTGTTCAGCGAATGAATTCTTTGTCTAGAAATAGACCACAGAAGGAGAGTTCACAGGAAGAATCCACCAGGCCAGTTGCTTTATCTCAAAATGAAGTTGCCCTAGATCCAACAGAAGAGAAAATTCTTTTTGGTTCAGATGATAATATATGGGCTGCTTTCGGAAAGGTACCTGATGCTACTGGAGAAGCTAGCAATATGTTTGATAATGATGGCACAAATGGCATACCTTCTCTTCAAATTGGCAGCTGGAGTGCTCTTATGCAATCAGCTGTTGCTGAAACTTCTGGCAGTGATATGGTGCCACAGGAGGAATGGGGTGGTTTGACTTTTCAGAAAATTGATGGTCCTTCATGGAGTCAGCCACATTCGTTGTCCCATAATAACTTAAAAAAAGAAACATCTTTAGCTGATGACTTTCAGAAAGCACCTTCAGCATTGAATAGTAGACCCTTTCTCTCTTCGGATCAGATATCAAATAATGCCATGGCATTGAAGCCTCATAGGCAGAAGTTTCAAAATGAATCTGGCCAGAGACAGCATAATGAGGTGTCTCAAATGTTCTTCCCGTCACTGGGAGAAGCTGATAAGTTGTCCAATGGTGGTCCACTACAAAATTCGATTGCTGAAGGAAGTCAGTATAGAGATGCTTCACATCCACTTCAAGGAGACAGAGATGATAAAACAATTCGGTTTCCTGGACAAACTGGGACCATGGAACGATCAAATGGTTGGAATGCTACAGCAGCAATGCCACCTGAAGGAAGTAGGGTGACTAATAATGATCCTGAAATGTTGCAGCAAAATTCTAGAAGCAGTCATGTTGGGGGATTCCAAGGAGAAGTTCTCCACGGAAGTTCTTTATTAAAGTCTAATTCTGTTCCCAGTTCTACTATGGAGTTGGGTAACATGAAATCCAGGGTTAGCAATCCCCAAGTGAATCAGGGAGTTTTAAGTTTGAAAAATACTCCTTCTGTAGATAATTCATGTAATGTGGGGATAAGTGATGAAACGGGTCCTCAACCACAGAATAGTTATTCACTTAACCAGTGGAAAAATGTGCATCTTTCTGCTAGATCCCAGAGTGGTGAAAACGTGGGGAGACTGCTGAATCAGGCTAATGATCCCAGTCAGGTTTTAAGATCAGTGAGTTCCCATAAGAAGGATGAAGTTGCAAGATTTGAGATAGAGAATCATGATGTAAAGGAAAACTCTAATGAAAGTCACCACTCAAACTTGTCTCAACCTTCCTTTGACGGCTTCAGAGAAGGTGGAGTGCCAAATTCAACTGATTCACGGCCTCTTTCTCAATTGTCAAGAAAGAATTCTGCTCCTCGCAAGTTTCAGTATCATCCCATGGGAAATGTGGGTGAGGATGTGAAACCTGCCTATGATCTGAAGCAGCCATCCCATGTACATAATATGCTCCAGAATAGTTCCCATTTTGGCCAATCAAAAATGTTTCGACAGGTTTCACGAAATTCCATGCAGATCAAAAAGGTGATTTATTAATTTTGCAACATATATTTGTACAAACTTAATGATGAAGAAGAAGAAATTCATATGAATGCTTTGTCTACAGGGGCAATCCTCTGAGCTTCAAAGAGATGTTAAAGGTTCTGATGAGGAACCATTACAGGGCAACTGTTCTGGTCAAATGCCTAACAGACAAGTTTCCCGCACTCAAACTTTTGACACCTTAAGCAATTCGTCTACACCGAGGTAACTTAAATTCATTATCGTCAGTAGCATTATAAGCATCTACAAACCTGTGCCATGTTTTAATTATATTTGATAATGTCAGTCAAAACATGCTGGAGCTTTTTAACAAGGTTGATCACTCAAGAAATCATGGTTCTGGGATGCAGCTCAACTCTGCTGAGCCATCATCACAGCTACCTGTAGTGGAAAAGTACAATGGCTTCAGTCACATCCAGCACAGCCAGTCTCATGCCTCTCAAGGTTTTGGTTTGCAACTTGGTCCTCCCTCTCAAGGGTTGCAGATTTCTGAACACCCATTATCTTCTGAAAATGGTCAAGGTACATTAAATTCAATGTGCTCAAAAAATGGTGTTGCTGATAGAGAAGATAAGGGCCATGAGATGGTTGCCAACAATTCTGTTCAGTCTCTGCCTTCTTCTGAAGAAAAGCAGCCAGAGTTCAAACTTAATATGTCAACAATTCCGGAGCATGGGCGAAGTGGAAATTCTCCGTGTAAGACACCCGAAAATGTTGCTTTGTTGTTCGGATCTGGGCTTCCTTATTTAAGAAGTAACGATCAACATCCGCAAATAGCAAGGGTAAGTGGACAAATGCTATTGAATCAGCACGCTGAATCTCTCAGTGAAAATGCTTCCTATCCTTCTGGGAGGTTTCAACAAGATAATCATACTTCATTTGGGTCTGTGTCTCGAAATAATGGTCCAAATGTTGTACAGGAAAGAGTTCTGAGTGGAAATATAGAAAGCAGGGATTGTTATCAAACTTCTCATCATTTCGTGACACCTGTCCTTTCACAACAGAACAATTCCATAGGAATGTTGCAGCAGGTGGTCTCCAATGTTCCTGTACAAAAGCAAAATACGAGTGCTAGAATTCAGCAAATTTCATCAGAGAGTTTGGAATTTCCCAAGCCAAACATTGTGGAATCAAGTGCCCCTTCCATGCATGATCATGTGAACTCTCAAGGAGTTGGTGAAGTGCAAAGGTTAAAGAAAAGTACCACTCAGCAGGTGGCATCTTTGAACACTGAAGTAGTTCCTGAGATGAAAAACTCATTAGGAAAAACGCCCATCTTGAAAAAGCATTTGGATGATTCACCTTCTAGTTCTATAATGATGCAGAAGGATATTGAAGCCTTTGGCCAATCTTTGAAACATAATAGCTTCTCTCACCAAAATTATTCATTACTACACCAAATGCAGGCTGCAAAGGATGCAGAGAGTGATTTAAGTAATAGAGCTTCAAAGAGAACAAAAGATTTGGAAAATGTTGACGATGTCCATCATGCTAGTTCTAAGCCGGGGCAGCAATGTGAACCGAGTAATGGAGATTCCTTGGGCTCTAGCATGCCAGCTGACTTGTTGCAGAGAAATCCTTCCCAAGATGGGAATGTAGCCCTACATGATGCTTTGGCACTTAATCAGGATACTTCTCAGAGCAATTCTTGCAATGATGTTTTGACTACTTCTAGAGTTGATCATCATCAGATTAGTCCCCAGATGGCACCATCATGGTTCAGCCAGTATGGGTCTTTAAAAAATGGCGCAATGCTGCAACCATATGATGCTCTCAAAGTCAACCCCTCAAGACCAGGAGAACAATCTTTGGCACCTCTGAAGTTTTCCAGTGGCTTCCATATTTTTAATTCAGATGAGAAAAGAACAGTTCAACCCATTGATGCATGTCAAAATAGTAACAACCATCAAAATTTGTTAGCATCATCAATTGCTAGTGGAAGTGTCACTTCCCTTAAGTTGTTGCAGTTGAATGTTACGGATCAAAATCTGGGGGTTTTGAGATCCAAGAAGCGCAAAAGTCCTACTTTGGATCTTCATCCTTGGCACAAAGAAATTTCAGAGGTTTCACAAGATCTTGTTGCTCACAGGTGGTAGTCCAGAATTTCTTGTTTTGCTGCCCTTTCTTTTTCTTGCCTTCTTTTCTTAAAAATGTATTCCCATTTTCATTTATCTCTCAATACTTTGTTGATTGAAAATTTATTTTTCCTAATCTCACTGAATTCTATTAATTGCAGCATGGCAGAGTCGGACTGGGATAATGCTTCACATTGTCTTACTGGCAAAGTAAGATGTGTTATTTTCCCCTTTTCTGTGGCTGGCTATATTTGCTGAATTCTCCTTACCATCATTTTTATTTTTTTTTATTTCTGGTGTTAGGTTTCTGATGATGCAGATCTGATTGATGATGGATCCCCAGTACTTAGATGTAAAAGAAGGCTTATTTTGACAACAAGACTCATGCAGAAATTGCTTCATTCTCCAGTAGCAGCTATTCTCTCTGCTGATGCCAGTACTAGTTATGATGTCCTCGTTTATGCTGCCACCAGGATCGCTCTAGGAGATGCTTGCAGTACAGTTTATCACTTGAGCAACTTGGATGTGGCTGACGGCAAGAACCTGTAAGAATGAGCTTTTATATACATTTAACTTCTGGAATTTCATGTCAATACCTTTTTTCTCATGCATTATTTATCTTGTCATCTGACCTGATAAAATATTCTTGTTAACTACACACTAGACATCCCTCAAAAGGAAAAATATCAGTGAGAAATGGTGTCCGGTGTAATGCTAAAGGTGATGAAAAGCTGATGGAAAGAATCGGGAAACTGAAAAATGGTTTCTTGAGGTAAATTATGTGTGGGAGCTTTATCTTTGTTGAATCCATGGATATCGTATTGTCTAAGTTTTTAGTTTTGATGTTGCTAAGATTCTTATGTCCTTTAGGAAAAGGGTAACTGAATTTTTCCTGGCTTTTAGCCGCAGAAAAAGGCGTAGTGAATCCATAAGTTTGTTGTTATAGTACTATGGACATGCTGCATGATAGCATGATTTAGGTGGCCACTTCAGCAGTAATTTATTGATATTGCCATCTTTCTGAAAGGAAAGAAAAAAGAATGCGGTCTGCTTAAAAAAGTGTGGACTTGTTTTTATAGATGTTCCTTGGACTTACTCAAAGTTGTGGTCTGGTTAAACAATGCTATTAATATCACCAAATCTTTGGTAGTTTTGTAGTCTCGAATTTTGTATTTTTTGCTGATGGGAGCTCCTTGCATCTACAAATTTCTTCTACTTCTGTGACTTCTCTTTGTTCCATGATCTTCTTTTTTCCTTTTCTCCTCATTTCCTTTGGACATTAAGTCGTCTTAGATGGTTCAGCGTTGTCTTGTTGTAATTTTACCTTTTTTTTTTAGTAATGTGATCAAAGATTAATAATTTTCCTTCTTGTAATACTTGAATCCATTTTTGGTGTTATAGGCTTGACAAGAGTGCATCAATTCTTGACTTAAGATTAGAATGTCAAGATCTGGAGAAGTACTCAGTGATAAACCGATTTGCAAGATTTCATGGGCGTGGACAGGGTGATAATCCTGACACATCTTCAGCTAATGCAACTGCAGCTAGTCAAAGACCTATACCGCAAAGATATGTAACGGCTCTTCCCTTGCCTAAAAACATTCCCGATGGTGTACAATGTCTATTGCTATAATACTTAAATTTTATGGGCTTTCCTTGGTTTTGGCTCGATTGTCTCGTATCGTTTGTATACTCAAACTTCACAAAAAGCCAGTCAAACCACAGAATGGAATTTGCAGAGGGGGTATGATATCTTCCTCAATATTGGTGGTGCTTAATCTTCTCCATTTTAAGCCCTTAATATTATTCTTGAGAAATGTGGTTCCATTCATGTATTGCTTTCGATATTGAGTTAATTATCAGTCCATTTTTGCGATGAGCTTGATAATATGAGTGCATCCAGGTTAATCATTCATACGGCCAATCAGTCTAGAAAGTAAATGATATATAAACCTTGCCATGTTCTCCTTTTATTGAGGTCATTGTATATGATCTTTATGTTTAGCCAATGCAACAAGGTTTGGAGCTGCTCCTGGTTGGCATGCATTTCGGATTTCCAACAGAGGTATGTTGCCATTTCATTGCAATACATCTTAGTGGTTTCAAGAGGGTATCAATCCCCTGCGATCAGTCAAGTTTTAGCTGTAATTTCTCTGAAATATCTGCTAGTAGCTGTTGTTACCATGCATTCTTGGGTTAGTTTTTAATGTTGTTTCTGTGAATGGCCTGCGGGATTTTTTTTTTCCATCTAAAAGTTTAGAGTTACTTCAGTTTGTATATTAGCTTGTCTTTTAATTTTAATTTGAGTATTTGTGCCAGGAAATTGAATCTTAAAAAGGCTCCTTGAAGTTCTAATTTTTTTTTATTTTTTATTTTGTATCATAAAGACAGGAAAAGAGCTATTTTCAATTATTGTATATTTGCTTGGTGTAAATGTGATTAGAGGGTTTTATTTTTTGTACTGTCCTTTTGAGTTGAATAACTATTTTGGATTGGTTAGAACTGCTTTTAGAAAGAATTTGAATGTAATTTGTTTGGCCTATTGTAAATTATTATTATTATTATGTATCTAGTAGAATTCAAAACCATAAGTTGATATTAATGGTGAGTGTTGATTTATAAATAGCTCATATAAAAACATATCTTCTGTTTTAATTGTAAGAGACAATGCCCGATAATGTAGAGAGAAACTTAAATCGGTTTATCAATAAAGTGGTGTTGATCTTTGTACTCTTATCTCATTTATGTTAACTGCTAAACTTTATCAATTTTGACTATGTTTTAAATGTTAAAATCAATTAATTGTTCCATTGCATTGGTTTCTTAATCTCCTTTCAAAATTACATACTCCCTCCTCTCAAAAGAGATGTATTATTGGGGGTGGGCACGGCTTTAATGAATAATAGTATTAAATTAAAGTAGGTATAAAGTAGAATGTAAATGATTAAATTGTTCTTACTTTATGTAGGTTGAAAAAGTAGATTAAAGTGATAATTGTAGTGACATTTGTGTAAATATTATGAAAAGGTAAGAATAATTTGTTCTATAGTGGGATTACGATTACTAAATAAAGAAACATGACAATTGTTTTGGGACGGAGGAAGTATTTTCTAGTATTTCATATTTTTATTCTGATTTTAGATTTGAAGATCATTTCATTGCCTCAGTCGTATATTAGTTGCAGTTTTTACTTTTCTTGAAGTCTACTTAAAATCCTAACTTTCTCCATGGGCAGCCGAGTAAGGAAAATGGAGAGCATGCTAAGGATGTGCAGCAGAGCTCCATAGTCTATTGCAGTTCTTGCAATTGCATCCTATCATTCAATGCACGACGGGTTCTAACTTTCTGTTGCGGCTCTTGTGAGTATACTGAACTTTTTTAATGCACCATTGGTTTTAACCTGTTGTGGCTCTTCCGTTACGTGGGCTTTGTTTTATATGCACGATAGTTTTTAGCCTTTGTTGGTAGTAGTTCCCTAGGGTTCAGTACCAAACGTTTAGTTTTGCATATTTGAAATTGTTCATGCACGGTGTCTTATTAAAAAGTCGGGACTATTGTTATTAGTATGCATCTTTAAGTCTATAATCTTAAGAGTTGGGATGAGTTTTAAGGGTATGTTTCCTTTGATGGGTTTGAAAAAAATTTAATATGAGTTTGGTATTAAAATAATATATGATGAGATATTTTGTGAGATAAAAATGTGTATTTTCTTTCGGAAAAAATAGAATCTAAATAGTAGAAATCTGAGATCTAGAGTGTAAAGAAACAAAGTTTACAATAATGCCGAGCGTAGGAAGTGGTACTCTTTAATTGGAAGGTTATAGATCATTGCTCTTTCGTTATTTTCACTTGTAAGATCAAATTTTTTACTCTTTTGTTATTTCCGCTCGTAAAACTCAACAAGGTAAATCACGGGTCGTAGTTAAAACCTGAAGGCATCAGGGTTTTGAATCTACTATAACTTCTTAGAGTTCAATACACAACACTGAGCCATTATGTTTATTTTTTTTTCTTTACACCACTACACCAAAAAAAAAAAAAAAGAAGAGGACATTCTTTGCCTCCGGAAATTCGAGAGCTAGTTTTGTCACTAGTTTGTCTCACTTAAAAGTACATAATACAGAAAGTATTTTATATATAAATACTTTTTTTTACACAAATTATAAAAATATTATTAAAATGTCAAATTATCTAAAATACTATTCTCTTTGTATTAATTTAAAGTACTATTTTTACTATGTCTGTTACACTTTAAAGTATTTTTTATTTTTTTTTTAGTAAAAAGTAATCATATATTGATATAAAAATATTCTAGACTTTTATACAAAGTTAAAAAGTCTGTTATTTTTTAATTTACCATAAAATCTCAAATGGTTCCTTTCAAAAGTAAACGGACTGAGGAAGGAGTATTACTTTTTAATTCGCTAAAAAACAAAATGGAACGCGGAAGTATATGTTTGATGTGATGATTTTAGATTTTTTTTTCTTTTTTAAATAGTATAATCAAATTTAAAATTCTATTAAAAAGATATGTGATTAATAAATAATTATAAATATATTTTTTAAAAAATATTTCTTTTATCCCACGTATTCTATATCTTAAGAAAAATGATTATATATTTTAAATCATTCTAAATTTTTTAATTTAATTTTTAAAATTTTAATTAAATTAATTAGTTATATTAATTTTAATATATAATTATTTATATTATAAAATAATAATTTTTATTAATATATTATTAATTAATTATATTTATGATAATGATAAATTACGTGTGACAGTATTATTTTTAATTTTATTACAAAACGCCTTTGGAGTGGGAGGAGAAAGTACTACAATTATTTTTGGTTTTAAAAATTAAATCTATTAAAGAAAGAAATACAGTGCATACTGTAGAGACTTTCCCAAACGAAAGCAGATCGTGGATGGCTTCGCAATCCAACGATCCCCGCCTACCATCGGCGGCGCGGCCGTATAAGCCGCCGGTCGTCGCTCCACAAGATCTCCCCGTCGATTATTCCGGCTTTATCGCTGTTATTTTCGGCGTCTTTGGGGCCATGTTTAGGGTAAGAATTTATCTTTGTATTTCTCGATCTGTGGTTTTGCTATTGTGTTTTGTAGACTGAATCTTCCGATGGAATGAATTTGGAGGTTTTGATGTACTGATTTTGATATTATGAGTTATTTGTTGCGGATCGATTTAATTTCTGCAGTACAAGGCGTGCTCGTGGCTGGCAATCATTTTTTCTGCTCAATCGCTTGCTAACATGAGGAATATCGAGAATGATCTGAAGCAGATAACCATGGCCATGATGTAAGTTCTAAGATCTGTTGTCATATATACATATTCGCTGCAATCATTGTTTACCTATTGTTATGCACTAATCTTATTCTGACTAGTAATGAGAATTGCACATTCAGGAATTAGTTTCCCTTCCGAACGAAATCATGAAAGTAATTGTAGGTTTTTAATTTATGAATGGTTAGCCACTGCTCTAACATTCCTATAATTTCTAACATGGAAAACCTAATTCATTGGTTCAGGAAAGTGGATAGGTTAGATCTCATAGTGTACATATAATCTCGAGCAATTATTCCTTTGATGCATTTAGTAAATCAATAACCTTTGCATTTAGATGAATTACTGGTATCGACTGGTTAATTTCCTGAAACAACAAAATCAGCACTATGCTACAGCCTACATGGGCAGACTTGTAAACTTGTGATATAATGGCCCTCGTAATGTTATACTTCCTCCGTCAGATAAAATTAGAGCATTTGTGTATGGCACGGAGATTAAGAAAAATGAATATTTAATTAAAAAAGTGATATAAAAAGATAGTTGAAGGTATTTTTGAAAATTTATTTAGAATTAAAGAAAATGTGGAGAAAGAATATAATAAAGGTAGTGACTTTTGTTGTAAATAATTGTTGAACGGAGAGAGTATTTTGCGGACGGACTAAAAAGGAAAATGAGAGTAAAGTTGGTGGACGTAGGGAGTATTTGGAAGCCTGGTGTGGACAATTGTAGGTGTACTATTCTTGGGGGAATTGGGTGGATATTCATGTTTTGAAGACTGAATTTTCATCTTGTTTTTCTTTTCTAGAAAGCAGTTTCTAGTTAAATTGATCTGTTTATGCATGTGTTTGATTTACACTTGTGACTATTCATTGGCAATACATTTTTAGAAGAACTTCACACCAAATACTTAGTTCTATTTAGATAGAGGTTTTTTGAGTTTTAAAAAGTTTTGGGAATAGAAAAAGATTAGGTATTTGATGTGATGTTTTGTGATAGAAAATAAGTATTTGATGCAATTTTTTTTTTTTTTTTTCTAGAAGTTACTGTTTTGATGAATATTTTATTTAAAATATTACATAAAAAAATGTATTTTCTACACAAAACATCACATCAAATATCTATTCTAAAATTCAACTTTTTACTACTCCGAAACACTCCAAAATACTTCCAAAACATATCCAAACACAACCCAGTCTCTGACATTGCATTCTCCTATGAACTTCTGATGATATATTGAATCAAATATAACAGTTTGTAAGTGTCTTCCTTTGGTTCTTGAGTGCATCTCATCTATTGTTTTTTGAAAGCATCATTAGTCTTTATCAAGCCAGATATGTGCCTTGTTTCATTTTGGGGTGTGTTTGTTTGGGGGTCTAGATTTTGAGTTGGGATTTGAATAGTAAAACTTTTGAATTGGAATAGTTGTATGGTGTGATGTAAATAAGTGTTAATGTGATGTTTTGAATGTAAAATTGATTTTTAGTATAATATAAAAAATAAAAAATAAGTATTTGATTTGATGTTTTTGGGTAAAAAGTTTTTGATGAATGGTAGAATTTGTGTAAAATCCTATAGAAGAACACACTCCTTGTGTGGGCTATTTGTTCAAGAAGATGGTATTTCAATTCCACTCTCAATCTGTTCTTGGTTATTAATAGTGATCTCATCTTAGAACTAACACTAATTTTATGAATGACGCTCCCATTTTACATCCATAACCTTTGAAGAATATGAGTAATTGGTTTGGTTTAAATTTACTAAATCTGCAAGGGTGTGCTTGTTTGTGGGTTTTAGTTTTTAGGTTTGGATTTTTGAATATTAAAAAGTTGAATTTGAATAGTTGTTTGATGTGATATAAATAGAGGTTGATATGATGTTTTGAATGTAAAATAAATTTTTAGTATAATATAAATAAAGAAAAGTAATTGTTTGATGTGATATATTTTGAGGAAAAGAATTTAAATAGTAAAAATATGTGGTAAAACCCACAAAAGAACACAACCCAAGATACTTCTCTGTATTTGTGAAAAGAACTGATGTTATATCTGAACAATCCATCTGCATAATTTAATTTGGTCCGATAGGCTAACTCCAACTTGATTGCACATTCCAAGGCATACATATATACACATCTTATGAGTGTTAGATTTTCATATTAAGCATTGTTTTGAGGAATGGGTCAAACTGAGCAACTTTAACTTAACTCAAGCTGTGTGTAATTCAAATTCAAGTTCGAACTCTGAACTATTTGATGTGTTCTATCTTATTCAAATCTAAATATTGATTTTGATGCATAAGAGGTATCAGCCTACTTGATGAGCATGATTGTAAGCATATATTACCTCGGTCCCACCTAAATGGTATCAAATAAATTTTGTAGTAGATTTTAAAAAAAAAATAGTACTCCCTCCGTCCCAAACACCTTGCAACATTTCCTTTTTGCTACGTCCCAAACACCCTGCAACATTTCCAAAATAGGAAATAATTAATTATACTTAATCTCTACCCCACACTTTATCCCCTCACATCATCCAAATCAAAAAAAATAAAATATATATTTCTCTCTCCATCACATCACTTAATTTCTAAATTATCCCACTTAATACTGGTGTGTTTGTTTGAGGATTTGGATTTTGGTTTGAGAATTGAATAGTAAAAATTTTGAATTTGAATAGTTGTATGATGTGATATAAATAGGTATTGATGCTATGTTTTGAATGTAAAATTAATTTGTAGTATAATATAAAAAATACAAAATAAGTGTTTGATTTGATATTTTTGGGTAAATTATTTTTTAGTGAATAGCATAAATTGGGTACAGTTTGGTAAAAGAACACACTCTAAATAGAGTTAAGAACTTATAAATTGGCAAATTGGGTCGGAACTGTTAAAATGAACAAATCTGATGTTAAAATGTTATATGTATATATATATATATATGTGAGGCAAGCTCGAGCTTGAGCAAGCAAATATTAACTCGAACTTAGAGTGTGTTTGTTTAATGTTTATATTTTAAGTGTTTTTTGTTGTGAGGTATGATAAATTGTGAAAATATTACATAGAATGATGTTTTGTGTGATTTTGTTATCAAGCATCATACCCACTTATACTCGACTTCATTTGATCGTCTCACTTGCAATTCATCACTCATGAAGCATCAATTCGTCTTTTTTTATTTTATTTTATTTTTTAAATGCCAGGTTCGGTATCATGGGGCTGGTAACAAACTACATGGGGCTAGGACCTCGGTCAAACCCAAAAAGTAAGTAAGCGTGATTTTTGGATATTTACGGGCATAGCTTCCTTCTAATCAAATGCTTAATCTTTGCAAACTTTTTTCCCCCGTTTAGCAATGTGACCTCAATTTACTTGGATGATGAGATACTACACTTATTTACCTTGTTTGCCTATACGTACTCAAGTGCTGGATGTTTTAGTATCATTTTTGTTATGCAACACTCTTGCTCCTTCCGTCGGGTTTTTGCTTTTTTGGTGTATAATATGGGGTGCTAATAATCTTCGAGTGCACTTTCCGATTGAATGCAATAGCATGCAACCACACTAGCAGGATAAATCATACTCCCTCCGTTCCACTTATGGTGTTTGACCTTTTTTTTTCTCTGTTTGTACATTTTAATTTTATTTTAAATTTTTTAATTATAATTATAATAATTAATTATTTTAATTTTAATTGAAAATTATTTTTATTAATATATTTTTAATTATTTAGTAATTATATATTTTTTTAAATTCTCATGTATACAGTAAAAGAATCATTGTAGTCGCGACGGAAGAAGTACTAGGCAAGCATGATGCATTATAGTATTAGGCTCAATCAAGAAGACGTCAGCAGGATTTGAATTGATGACTTTGCGGTTCATCTTACCACATCCTTTATCAGGATAATAAAATATGGGAATAATAGAATCATAGACTATATACATATTTTGAGTCATATATAAAGATATATATATATATATTAGGGGTAGGCAAAAAAATCGAACCGAATCGTCGAACCGTTGAACGGAATTGAATCGAACCGAATTTTCGGTTAATCCAGCAAATTCGGTTCGAATACAAATACTGTATATTTTATATTTGTTCGATTTGGTTCGGTTTTGATTTTTTATATTTGTTCGATTTGGTTCGGTTTTGATTTTTTATATTTGTTCGATTTGGTTCGGTTTTGATTTTTTATATTTTTTTTCGGTTTGGTTAATCGAATCGAATATATTTATGTATTTATATTATTATATTTTAAAATTTATATTAATAATTATATACGGTTCGGATATTTGAAATATTTGCAAATATTTTTTATTTAATTAGAATTTTAATTTGTTTTATATATTTTTTCTTAATTTCGGTTCGGTTCGAGTTATTTGCAAATACTACAAATATTTTCGGTTAATCGAAAATTCGGTTAACTGAAATTTTTGGTTCGAATACGATTCGCAGTTTCGGGTATTTGTTCGGTTCGGTTATTAAATACCTGAATATTTGCAAATAATCGAACCGTGTCCACCCCTAATATATATTACTCCTTCTCTTATTCAATTGTGTGTTTATTTGATCAGACGAAAATAGATAAAAAAAATAGAAACTTTTACTTTTGGATAAAGAAAAAATAGAAAAATTTTGATATTTTTTTGCTAAAATGTAAAACGAAAATAAATTTAGACGGTGGATGAAGTAAAATAAAATATAAATTTACAGCCTTTTGGGCCTGGGACTAGGTCCGAGGTTTTGATGGGCTACACCTAAGCCCGTATAAGGCTATGTAAATGTGTTCATTAGTTTTTAAAGAATATAGTCTAGAGGTGTGGCGTTAGAAATTTTAACTCATCACTCTAGGGGTGGGCAAAAAAATCGAACCGAACCGCCGAACCGTTGAACCGAACTGAATCGAACCGAATTTTTGGTTAACCGAGCAAATTCGGTTCGGATACAAATACTGCATATTTGATATTTGCTCGGTTCGGTTTGGTTTCGGTTTTTGATATGTTTTTCGGTTCGGTTAACCGAACCGAATATATTTATATATTTATGTTATTATATTTTAGAATTTATATTAATAATTATATTCAATTCGGTTTCGGTTCGGTTACAGTTCGGTTTCAGTTCGGATATTTGAAATATTTGCAAATAGTTTGATTTAATTAGAATTTTAATTATTTTTTAATATATTATTTTTTTAATTTCGGTTCGGTTCGAATTATTTGCGAATATTGCAAATATTTTCGGCTAACCGAAAATTCGGTTAACCGAAATTTTCGGTTCGAATAGGATTCACGGTTTCAAGTATTTGTTCGGTTCGATTCAGATATCAAATACCTGTATATTTGCAAATATCCGAACCGTGCCCACCCCTACATCACTCTACTGTATCTCTTAGGCATTCCAACCTGGCGCTAGGTTGGTTAATTTGACAAATCTTGCGCTATTACAGCGTTGGTTCTTTTTTTAAAAAAAATAAAAAAAAAATAAAATTAACTTTTAAATTTATTTTTTATTTTTCTAAATTTTAAAAAAAAATATTTTAAATTATAAAAATAAAAATTTGTTTAAAATAATAGGAAAAATTGAATATTTGAAGAATAATAGTAAAAATTGGAGTTATGATTGAAATAAAATTACTATATCAACTGCATATCAAGAGTTAAAACTGAATAAATGGCCTTCTTAGAACATATACAATCATCCTGCATCTAAATTTTGGCTTCTAAAATTGAGCCACAACATTGTTATTTTGCATTAGATTTGAACAAAGTTACGTGTGTTCAGTGAAATTGTTTGAAGAGATATTTTTTTAAAGTGAGCAATAGAGAATTATGTAATTAATATAAAAATAATAAGTATATGTAATATATTAAATTTTTTGAAAATCATGGAAAAATAAACCATAAGTCTTTATAAATGTGGGAGGCCATGGAAAAAAACTTCATTGTATATGCTCTTACGTAATAGAAATTACATTTCTATAGCATAAGCAACAAATGAATATTAGTGTTTAAATTTGATGTTAATTTATTATGCTCATATTGAGTTTATATTTTATAATAATAACATACAAAGAGTTTCATATAATTCTAAGGTTTTTGTATGTGTTTATAATCTAATTTTATTTTTTATTAAAAAAAATATATTATATTTTATTCAAATTTAAATATAACTATATATATATATTAAGAAAATACATACTCCCTCCGTCTCAGAAAATACGGGACTATTACTGTAGATGCGGAAATTTAGGTAAAGTATAATTAGTAAATAATTAAGAAGTGTATTAGTAAAAATAATTATAGATTAAGATTAAGATAAGTAAATAGTTTAATTAAAATTAAGCAAATTATAAAATTTAAAATTTAAAATGCCATTAAAGTGTATAATTATATTTCCAAAAATAGAAATGACAAGTTATGTGGGACGAACAAAAATATAAAATAGAGATAAATTATGTGGGACGGAGAGAGTATATAGAAAACACATGTTGGAGAATATTTATCTATTTGTATATTTTTTATGAGCATTATACACTGGTTTGTTCTCTTCTTATTTTAAATTGAAATTAAGGCTATTTATTTTGTATACTTTTAATAAAAATATATTATACCAAAATATTATTTAAATAAATTCAAATCAATATTTTATTTTAAATCAATTTTAACTTACAACTAAACAATAGTACATATATGTATGCAAATTTAAAATGATAGGTATTTTAAATCAATTTTAACTTACAACTAAACAATAGTACATATATGTATGCAAATTTAAAATGATAGGTATAGAATCAATACTATTCATCTGTATAGATTTTAATAAGTATATATTATTTTTTTTTATAAAATATTATTTAAATAAAAATTTCAACTTAACACTTTGTTTCAAATCACAATCAAATATATTTTATATTTTACTTTAAAAAAAATATAAATTTGTTTCAAATCACAATCAAACATATTTTATATTTTACTTTAAAAAATATAAATAAAAGCGTGTTTAATTGAATATTTAAATTTTCAATAATAAAATCTTAAATGGAAATAGTTATTTAATTAATTTTTTTTTCGATTTTCAACATATATAATCTTTATATCATATTTTTCTCATAAAAATCAATAATTCAATATAAAATATTGTATTAATTTTTATAATACCAATACAAATTTTCATATCTTATAAAAAATATCAAAATTTAAAACAGTAAACAAACAAACCCTTTCTTTAATTTTATATATATTCAAAATTTTTAATCAAATGTATATTACTCCAATTCATACGGTAAAAATAGCCATTTTGTGTCAGATAGGAAAATACAAAAAAAAAATTATTGAAAAAATGTGAAAATTAAAAAATAATATTTTTGGTGTATTTTTAAAATCTTAGTTAGTAATTAGAGATAACGAAGAGAAATAAATATAATAAAGGTAGTGATAATAGTACTGCCTCCGTCCCATGTAATATGAATGTATTACTTAGACACGGAAATTTAGGTAAAGTATAATTAGTAAGTAATTAAGAAGTGTATTAGTAAAAATAATTATAGATTAAGATAAGTAAATAGTTTTTAATTAAAATTAAAAAAATTATAAAATTTAAAATGCGATTAAAGTGCATAATTATATTTTCAAAAATAGAAATGACAAATTATGTGAGACGGACAAAAATAGAAAATATAGACAAATTATGTGGGACGGAGGGAGTAATAAATAAGTATTGAACAAATGAATAGTTAAATATTAAAATTTTAATTTTGCCAAAATTAGTGACAAACTAAATTTAATGGAAAGATAAAAAAGAGTGTGAGTATATTTGTTTAGTATTTTAAGTTAAAATATATTTATAAGGATAAATTATACTCTCTCCGTCCCACATACCATGTCCACGTTGTCGTTTATGTCCGTCCCACATACCATGTCAGTTTCTTTTTTTGGAAAATGATTATACACTTTAATCTCATTTTAAAATTTTTAATTTATTTGTTTTAATTTTAATTAAACTAAAAATAAACTAATTAGTTATTTTAATCTTAATTTATAATTATTTATATTATAGGATAATTATTTTCACTAATACATTTTTAATTATCTACTAATTACACCCCTCCTAAAATACTGTGTTTACAGTGTAGCAAGACACGGTATCTGGGATGGAGGGAGTATAATATTAATTGTATTTTAGTATAAATATATTAAACACCTTATATTTTATTTATTTTGTAAAACACTATCAGTTTGTTTACCATTTTTCAATAGAATAATTTCTCATAAATATTATTTAATAAATACAAATATACATACATATTAATATATTATATATCATTCACTTATAAAAAGTCAACACAGTTATCTGTACCACACAAAAAAAAATTAATTTATTTAAAAATGCTAAGTGAAGAGATTGTATCGTGTTAAAGTTAAATTAAAGTATGCATAAAATATTTTTTAATTTAAAATTGATATATGATTCTAAATACTAATATAATTATGTAAGTTTTATACAAATAAAAATGATAAAATATATTGAATATTAATATTTTTTGGAATAAAATAAATAATTGAAAAAATTTAGCAACCATTTAGTTAATATTTTTTTAGACGAACTATTACCTAACTTTTACAAGAAAACTATAAAATGAATAATTGATCAATTATTTATTTATTTATTTTAAATAAGACTATTTAAAATATTTTACTTTTTTATATGTATAAACCTTATATAAATTTTTGGATGTTTACAATCAAATACTCTCTCCGTCCCATATATAAGTATCCATTTGTTTTTTGCACGTAGTTTTAGAAATATTAGTATTATATTGAGATATAGTAGGAATAAAGTAGAAATGACCAAAATAACCTTATTAGTATATGTGATATAAAGGTAATGGTATTTGTGTAATATATTGTAAGTTGTAAGGGTATTTGTAATGTTAGGTAGATAGTACAGTTACTAAAAGAAAATGAAAAAATGGATACTTTGTTATGGGACGGAGGGAGTATCAACTTGAGACGGAAGTGTGTTTTATTCATATTTTAATTTAAGGCAAAGATAATTTCGCACAATATATATAATATAAAATGTTTTATGAATTTATATTTAGACATAAGGTAGTATTATGTAATTTATCCTATTTTTAATAATACATATAAAAAAAAGGTATCAATAATATTAAAAATAATATTTTATATTGAATTATTGAATTTATGAATTAATACAATATACTAAAATTGTATGAATAATACATATATATATATAAGTATATATATATTTAGTAATATAAAAATTATATTGTAATGAATTTTTGTAAGTTAATAATATATATATTGTGTAAGTATGTGTAAATAATATATTTTTAATAATATTTATTAAAAATGATGAATTTATTCTTTTAGTATTTCAATTCAAAATTAATAATATTTACTCTGTGCAATTTTTAATAATAATATATTTTTTATGCTAGTAAAATATCACATCAGATATACTATGTAAAAATTCAAATCAATACTAAATTTTAAATTAATTTTTAACTACAACCAAAGAAATCCTACTCAAAAAAAAAATGAGTGAAGAAATTTAATTTTGACATTGTTTTATCAATAATTTTTTTTTAAAAAAAATATTATACTCTCTTTGTTTCCGATTGTATGTATATTTTTTAATATTATTAGTATTATATTACTCCCTTCGTCCCAGATACTGTGTCTGTAGATAATTAAGAATGTATTAGTGAAAATAATTATTTTATAATATAAATAATTATAAATTAAGATTAAGATAACTAATTAGTTTAATTAAAATTAAAAAAATAAAATTAAAAAATTTAAAATAAAATTAAAATATGTAATCATTTAAAAAAAATAAAAAATGACATGGTATATGGGACGGCAACGTGGATATCAGGGACGGAGAGAGTAATTTTTAATACGAACCAAAAAATAAATGTCACCTTCCAGGCTGATTAATTAATAAATAAATTAAATATTCGACAGTGTGGCGTTCAAGCTGGACGTTTAAAGTCACTCTCCTTCCCCCTTTTCCCCCTGCTTTCCGCTATTCTCTCTCTCTCTCTACTTTTGGTATCTGTTTCAAATCGACGCGGAGCTCGTGATTTCCTCATTCAATGTGAGTTGTATTTATCACAGCTAGTTTTATGGTTAATTTATGGGAATTTGTCGATTTTCTATGTATGTATGTATGTATTGTTAGCTGATACGCTCGGCTCCGCGGTGCATTATTTTGATATTATTTTTCTTGTTCCTTCTTAAAGCTTAATCACTGGATCGGAAATGAATTATATTTTAATGAATTTTTGTTTTTGTTTTTTGTTTTTTCAAATACTGTGATCCTAACTGTGGTTTTCTTCCCCTTTTTGAAGATTTATCAATTGATATGCGGTGCCTTATTCTGCTGATTTTAAGTTCTTCGCGATTAGCTTGAAGTTCAGTCGATATTCTATTTCTTTCTTGTTATATCTATGGATGCATTAAGTTATTTTGTGAATGGCTTGAAGTCGATATATATATATATATATATATATAGTTTTCCCTTGAGGTTAGATATGTCATTGGGGTTAATATTGAAGCAGTTTCATGGAACAAATATGGAGCATACATTTCCTGTGTGAATTATTACCTATTGTGCTGATGGTTTGCCACATACATTTGTGCTAATTTAACATGTGTTAAAATCAATAGTTTGTGTGAATTATTACTATGTATTGTCACCGTTTGGGTTATATTAATATATTCTCTTATGTTGAGATCAATTATGTCATGTATGGATGTTATAAACCATTTGCTGTTTTCGGCTAATCAGCATCCTAATCACTCGGAACACAAAAAAAGAAAAGGGGAAGGAAAAACTAGTAGTAAAATTGCAATTAGGAAATCTGAGTTGTTTTTATAAGAAAATAAATTGGTTGGGAAGTGACATTAATATGTTGAATCAGGGAATTGCGTATACTTGTGTTTTGGGAGTTTGTTTGGATTCATTAAGTATTTAAGTTGTATATATATATATATATAAGTATTGGATGAAGTGTTTTGAATGGAAAATAGGTTTTGAATGTTGTGTTTTTGGTTTGAAAAAAGATATTTCCAAGTAGATTATACAGTTCAAATATGGAGACAAACTTACAAGTAAACATATTGTTAAATATTTTGGAAATTTTTGCAAATTTTTTTTTTCAATACTTATGTTCATAGTATGAATATTAGTAAGATGTGAGAATATTGATGAATTCTATTTAGGGGAATCATCATATTAGTAGTTTATTTAATTGTTGATTAAAGAGTTGTAGCAGGTTTTTACTCTAATTATGATTTGCTTCTATTTCCTACTTTTTGGTTGTAATATGTTTAAAAGCAGAGTGGGATGCTATATTTGATTCAATCGAAAACTATGATCTCCATTTTGAAGCATATACTCTAATTATGATTTGCTTCTATTTCCTTCTTTAGTTTGATGCTGCATTCTTCTAGGAATTTTAGATAGACTAAAGAAAAGGATTCCTTTCTTCTTTGTCGGAATGGCGAGTTGAACTTGAGTTACTACTTCAAAAAAAAAAAATGTTACCTTTTCTACTGTCTTTCTATTTATCATTTACGTTAAAAAAATAAGTTAAAATGATTAATTCAATTGCATTTTAAGTTTCATTTGAATGAAAGTGGTGTATTTTGTTCAAGAATTTTGGGGTAGAATTTTACTATTCATTCAATTTTCTAAAAAATCATTAAATTATATTAACACATATTTATATCCCATTATACGACAATTCAATTCAAGACTTTTATTATTTAAAACCAAAACACAAAATCCAAACGTTCAACTAAATACACGATCTTAATAAAAAATTTACGAAGTCAAATGAAATGGGACTTTGAGTTAAGTGCTGGTAGACTAATGGTGAAAATGATAGTTTTCACAGTTAGAATGGTTTCCATTTCCCCATATTTGCATTGAATCCTATTAGTCCACTTGAGGAGTATTTGTTTGGAGGTTTGAATTTTGAGTTGGGATTTAAATAGTAAAATAGTTAAATTTGAATAGTTGTACAATGTGATATAAATAGACTTTGATGTGATGTTTTAAATGTAAAATTGATTTTTATATAATAAAAAAATAAAAAATAAGTGTTTGATTTGATATTTTTGGGAGAGCAAATTTGGATGAACAGTGGAAGTTTGGTAAATTCTCCCAAACAAACACATAGTTTGTTAATGTTCCGATATGCATTTCTAGGATATATATTTTTATATTATACTCCCCGTCTCACTTCAAAATATTTCTTTGGAGTTTTATAGACTATAGTAAATTAAAAAATAATAATATTTTATTGGTAAGATATTTTGATATTTTTGTCATTTGACTTTATAAAATAATTGTATGTAGAATAGTATGTTTGTAATTTAGATAAAAGTTCAAATATTTTGGTATTAATGTATTACTTTTAGAAAGAGATACTTGGGACGCACAAAAATAGTAAAAATAATACTTTAAGTTAGAACGGAGCATCGAGTAACTATGATAACGATCTCATTTGTGAGATTTTCAGGGTTCTAGATTTATTTAGAGAATCTCTATTGCACTATAAATAAGTAAAAAAATTTACTGTTGAAATAGAGAATTTTAGTTTCATATTTCAATCTGTGTCTGTTGTTATATTTGTGATCCTCTTTTCTTATCTCTTGACGAATTTGTCGTTTGCCGTTGCTTATTAGTTGGAAGAGACAAATTTAAATGAAGAATCTTATTAGGGGAACATGGTTGTGGTTGCGTGATCTTTTGAAGGTACGACACATTCTTCTTTCTTAGTTTTCTTTATATTCCGGACTTTGATTGGCATTGAGTTTGGGTTTAAAATAAAACCAGAGTGTTTGCACAACCAAAAATAATAGATTTTTTGTGCTTATTTGAAAATAAATGTTTGTAGATTAATGTCCTTTTCATTAGTTATGAATCATATTTTTTCAATATATTCACAAATCAACCCTTGAAAAAAGAAAAACTATTTGTGCATATCTTTTGAATTCCTGGTTGTTTTTGCTTGTGTTTTGGATCTTTTGGGAATTACAAATATTAGAATGGAAATCAGGTTTTGAATGAAATGTTATTTTTTAAGAAAAAATAGGTTTGAAGTGTTATATATATATATATAAATATTTGGATATTTTTGCTGTGAAAACTAATGGAAATTTGGAGGGGATGGGAATGTTTTTTTTTTTTTTTTTTTTTTTTTAAATTTTAATTACTATTATACATTTATTCAATATCCAATTGTACCTTTCATATTCTATATTTTTGTTTATTATGTTTGTAATTTTATTGATATTGACAGTAATTATTCAATTGACATTTTTATTGTTTTATATTCAAATTTTGTAACAGAATGATTATTTTTTCTTAAATATTTAATTTTTATTTATCTTATTATTATTTATATGATTTGATAATATAGTTGTCTTTTCACGGCTTCATCAAACACAAAATTATTATTGTTTCTTTCCTCTCCTGTTCCCTACATCAAAACCCTTCCTCTCTCTTACCATCCTCTAGGTTGAATCAAACACACTGTGCTTGGCCGAAGGTTTAAGATTGAATTTCCATTATTCACAATTTTTCTCCCCTAAAAATATAAATAAAATATATATATTTTTATATTTCATTCAGAATATTAGATTAAATAAATACCCGGTTCAAATCTTTTATCATTCTTAAATCCTATATACAATTCACTTTTTAATTCAAAATTTTACTATTTTAAAATCCACATCCAACTCCTTAAGTCACACTGCCTTAAATGAATGAATTTACATATATCAAATTTGAAATACTCATAATTAAACTCTATCATTTAGCTGCTACAAATATTTAAAATTACATAGTATAAAAAGTATTTAAAGTATATCACAAGATTGTAGTTTAAATACATTTTTTACTATGTCATTTTAAAAATGTAGTTTGGTAGTGTGAGATTGTTTTGTAAATAAAGTCATGAGTTTTACCTCAGAGGGTTACAAAATTTTGAATTCTTCTTCAATACTATTTTTGCATATAAAAGTATTAGAAAAAAAATATATATTTAATTATTAAAATTTTTATTATAAATAAAAAATATTATTTATATATATTTATGGGGCCTGTTTTCGTTTTATCCGAGAACCCTGAAAGTCAAGACCAGCCCTACTGCTAATTAACACACAAATTCCTTTCCAGTCTTCTCCTCCTCCTCATTTATCCTTGAGGGAGAAAGCTATGGAAATTGCAGGGAGAGTCCCTACGAAAAACGAAAATATTTCTTGCCCGGAATGCAAAACTGTGTTCAACGGCGAAAGCAACAGCAGCCTGAGGATGACGCTGGCGCTTCATATGAGCTTATGGCACCCGGACGAGGTTCTTATGAGGTGGTCCTTTATGAAGGGGAATTATAAGCAAGTAAGTTTTCACTTGCCTTCTTTCATCTTTGGAGTCGGGATTTCTTGTGGAGTTGCGATTCTTTTGGCCATTTCAGCCGGGAACCGGAGCAGGTACACGCCGTATAAAATTACGAGGTAATTAATATTTAGATTTTGCTTGATTTTTATGATGATGCAAAAGTTTTTAGATCGATTTTCATATATTGCATGATGGAACGGTCTAAACTTAGTTGGTTTCATTAGTTCAAATGAAAGGAAGTAATTGGTACATGTTACTGTCATGGTCTTTTTTACTATGCAATTTTTATGCAGGGTTTGTTTTGTTTGATGTGAAATTTGTCTTTTTATCTGAGTCTGTTTAAATAGTGGTTTTATTCACTGAGACGTTTTTAGATGGATTTATTTTTTATACGTGGTACGATAAATTGTCTCAACAATATAATATTTTTAAATTGAATATCTGGCTTTTTCTAATGATTATTTGGAGGCTCTTTTTTTTAAAAAAAATATATATATATATATTTTGTATTGTTTATTATTATTTTTTAAAAATTGCAATTGAGAAATACAGTTAGAAATTAATTTATATTAATTGTATATGCATATTTATATATATATATATATAATTTCATTAAAGAATAACATTTAAAATATATTTATATCAATCATTAGACATTAAAATAAAGAAATTGAACGGTGGATTTTAATTAGTGCTGTGCTAAGGCAACTGAAGCATATGATTACTATTAATAAAGATTCTACTGTTGCTTTGAATAAATTCATTATTATCAAATCAATTACTCCATCAATCTGACATTAGATTTTTTATTTTTTTTGTTTTCGTTTATCTTATATAATTTTATTTTTTTTTAAATATGATTATACAATTTAATTATATTTTAAATTTTATATTTAATTAAATTATTTAGTTATCTTAATTTTAATATATAATTATTTTTACTGTTCAATAATTATTTTTACATTTTTTAATTAATTATTAATTATACTTTACCTAAATTTGTGTATTTGAAAAGAGTATTTTTCTCATGGAAAAAAATTTATTTTCTATTATAATAAAAGTAATTTATATATTAATATTAAAATATTTTTTACTTTTATAAATTTATTTATTTTCTTTATATTTACAAAAGTAAAAATATTAAAATTATTTTACATATTTTTACTAACTAATAAATTTAGAAAAAAACTCCAAAAAAACAGTCTCATTCTCTATAACAAATATAGTATCAAATGGCTGATATCGATCACCTTACAATTTTTTCAAAAATAGAAATACAAAAAAAAATTGTTAGGCTTGAATTGTATGTATGGCATGAGAAGTAAGCGTGGCGAATTAAGGGGTTGTTTGGATGCGTATTCTGTGCCATTCCCTTAAGCGTGGCGAATTAAGGGATTTGTTTGTGTTTGTTTGGAAGTTTGGTTTTTGAGTTATGATTTGAATAGTAAGAATTTTGAATTTGAATAGTTATATGATGTGATATAAATATGTGATGTTTTGAATGTAAAAATAAAAAATAAGTATTTGATTTGATATTTTTGGGGAAAAAATGAGATGAATAATGTAAATCCAATCCAATTAAAACATAAAAATATACTCCCCCATTGTAAAAAAAAAAAGGAAAAAAAATGCTTATTTGAACAGCTACACAGATTTAAAAGAAAAAATAAATAAATAGAAATTTTTTTAAGATAAAAAAAATAAAAATTGAAAAAAGATGATATTTTTTATTGAAAATAAATTTAGATGATAATAACAAAAGAAAAGTAAAAATAATAATTTTTTAAGTGTGAAAAAATATTTTACTATATACTCCCTCTGTTCAAAAGAATTTGTCGGTATAAAGTAGAATATAAATGACTAAATTATCCTTGCTTTATGAATGATTGAAAAAGCAGATTAAATTGATAATTATAACATGTTTGTGTAAATATTGTGAAAAAATAAGAATAATTTTGTTGTATAATGAAAATCACAATTACTAAAAAAAAATAATATTAGAACAAATAAAAATAAGAAAAAAAAAAACAACTCTTTTTGAACGGCCGAAGTATTACATAACATGAAAAGAGAATTTAAATCACAAATAAACACACCTAGAACACTTATATCAAGAAATCACCATCTTTCTATTGCCTTGGGGATTCCTATTTATTAGCCAATTATCCATGCATGCATCTCTTCTCTCTCTTCTCTTTCCATTTCTCTCTCATATATATATATATATATATATACATATGTGTATTACAAATAAAAAAATGGAGCAAAAAGAGGGTCATATCTTAGTAATATCTTGTCCTCTACTTGGCCATGTCTCCCCTCTCCTCAAGCTCTCACAAAAAATCACCAAGTTAGGGGCCAAGGTCACATTTCTCACCACGAAGGCCGTGCATGCAAGAATAGTCGGGCCGACCAACGATCATAATGAGGGGATTCGGATCATTTCAATCCCAAATTGCGTAGAGCATAACGACGATTGGAAAGACCAAGAGAGGGAGTTTGCGGGCATCCAAAGAGCATTGCCCGGTTTCTTGGAAGATTTGTTGAGTAAGAGCGATGGTAAGATCGATGGAGTGATAGTTGATTCACCTCTAGCTTCGGTGTCTCAAATCGTGAAGAGGTTTGGAGTTAAGGTTGCTATGTTTTGGGTTAGTTCCGCGGGGAGTTTGGCTTTAGGGCTCAAGATTCCTCATCTTATGGAGTCGAAAGTCATTGATAGCGACGGTAAAATTATAGACATACATGTATGGTTGTGCTTGTATACATTCATATTAGATTATTTAGAGTTATAAAACAAACAAATGGTATGCGAGTTCAGCTCGTTCCGGCCCTTTTGAATAGGGATGACAATGGGTTAGGATTAACACAAAATCTGACCCAAATCCAACCCATTTATTTGGAGTCGAGTTCAATTATTAGAGTATCGGATCAGGTATGCATCGGGTAATGTATATCCATATCGGGTCTGGGTTGGGTCTCGGGTCTAAAGGTAGACCCTCTCCGAGCCCAGACCTGACATAGATCCTAATATATTAATAATGTATAAATTATATATAAGAAAAAAATAATTTCTATCGGATCCGGATCTGGATTCGGATCCGGATCTGGATTCGGATCCAATTCAGAATTATAAAAGTTTTTGTGGGTTTGTTAGGTCCATTGGGTCTTGTCGGGTCTGAGTACTGTCGAGTCCGGGTATATCATATCTGATTCTGGTCTCGAGTCCAACAATATGTATTCGAGTTGGGTCTCAGATCTAACTAGACTCTACTCATATCCAACCTATTGTCATTCATACTTTAAGTTTACTAGAAACTCATTCGTTAAGTTAAACAATCCAAATACAAATAAAAATTTTCAGCTCAGCTCTTAGCGAATGAACACAGACCAAACTCTATTCGACTCACTAGCAGCTCTAAAGATCTTTTAAGTAAGTATACTTCTCTCTTTTCTTTTTGTAGGTACTCCATTGAAGAACGACGCCATTCCATTGTTGCCGAACATGCCGGCCATGGCAATGTCCGACCTCATATGGCATTTCCCACACGACAAAAACATGCAAAATGCAATATTCCATGCCACCAAGGACATTGCAAATCACTTACAAGATGTAGATTGGATTTTGTGCAATTTTTTCCAAGAACTCGAACCATCTTTATCCACCCTGCCATTGAACACCCTACCAGTTGGTCCATTTCTTTCTAATGAAGAATCATACGGAAGTCTTTTGTCCGAAGACTCTTCTTGTCTAAAATGGCTCGACAAACAACCCAATGATTCAGTCATATATATTGCCTTTGGTAGCACTTCGAGGTTCAACCAAACCCAACTCGATGAGCTGGCACTAGGGCTTGAGCTGACCGGCCGGCCCTTCTTGTGGGCCGCACTGACCGGCAGCGGGACCGGAAAACCGCCCCTTGCTTTTACTAAGGCGTATACAGAGCGTGTGGCGGGTCGGGCGAAAATTGTCGGGTGGGCCCCGCAAGAGGCGGTGTTGGCCCACCCGGCGGTCAGGTGCTTCTTATCGCATTGTGGGTGGAATTCGGTTATCGAGGGTTTGAGCGCGGGCGTGCCGTTGCTCTGCTGGCCGTATTTTGCGGATCAATTGTATGCGAGGACCTGTATATGCGACAAATGGCGGGTTGGGATACGGTTGTCGCCGGATGACGGCGGCGGCGGGCCGGCCGTTATTTCGAGATTTGAAGTGGAGAAAAAGGTGGAAGAGGTTATGTGTGATAATGTAGTAAGAAAAAATGCATTGAGAATGAAGGAAATGGCGGGAAAGAGTGGTACTAATGGAGGGTCTTCTTTGAATAATTTAAAGTATTTAGTCGAACAAATGATACGTTAAGGGTTTGTTTCTTTAGAGGGTCAGAGGTCAATTTGAATTTGAGTTTGGTTTTTATTTAAATTTTGTTGTTTCTTTTGTGTTTGGATTTGGGGAGTTTTGATGTGTAGTAATTTGATGAATAATGAATAAAATAATACAAATATGTATTAAATTTAATTGATAAAATTTATATTGTATGATTTAATTATAAATATATATTATACTCAATATATATATTTAAATTTTTATTTATTTGTATTGTAAAAAATTTTATTATGTACAAAATAACGTATATATATTGTATATATTTTTTTTTCCCTATAATTATAATTATAATAACTACTAAATTATTTTTTATTCTTTTTCTTAAAAAAATAATAAATAAGTAAGACCTGAAATTTGTCGACAAAACCTCAAATTAGGGGTTGAAGACGAATGGGATGGAATCTGCTGTACCCATGTCATTTTTCTCACTTAGGTGCATAGGTAGACGTACATGGGATTTTAGGGGATTGCCCCCCGAGCCCGCTATTTTTTTTTTTTTTTAATTTAAAATAAATAAATTTTATATAAATGTATTATTTTATTTCTCTCTAAAATTTAAATTTATAATTTTGTTCATTTTAAAATTTAAGTGTATTATATATTTTATTATTATTTTTTTTAATTTATATTCATACAATAATTTAATTATATTTTATTTAAATAAAATATATAATTTTTTATACTAAATATTATTACAAGCGTTTCATTGCATTATTATTATTTTTTTTTCATTATACCAGAGTATCAAGAAAAATCGATTATTATTATTTTTTTTCATTATACCAGAGTATCAAGAAGAATCGAAGAAAATAGAATTGAAGTAGTATATAAGAAGATGTGACCGACATATTTTAATAAAATTTTTAAATTTTTATAAAAGAAAAAAAAATTGAACAATCTGTTTGAATAAAAAAAAATTGAAATATGTTAAAATTGAAATCGAATCATTAAAATTTGAAACCTACTAGACAACTCCACCTTCTTTAACTTCGAAAGCTAGTTACGTTCCTGTATAGGTGTATAGATACATATAAATATATTAATATATACATAAGAGTAATAGAAATTTCAAATAAAAACTTTGCAATTTCTTTCGGTATATTATTGAGAAATAAAAATAGAGAACGAGAAATAAAGATGTATTCGGTTCAGTTTTATTTTTTCAAAAACAAATCGAATATTTGGATTAGTTCAAATTTGACAAAATTCAATTCAAAAATTTGAATGTTCGCCTCTAATTTTTATCTCTATTTTCTAGTTATGCAAAATTTCCAAAACTAACATTACATTCGAAGTCAAGTTTTTATTCAAAACATAACATCTAAGTTCAATTACCCTATCCTCAGTGAATTGTGTATTTGTCATATGTATTTTTAAAATTAAAAAATTTAAGTACAAAGAACGGTTAAGTAATTTGTCGGTACATGATAAATACAATTCATTTGGTAGGATAATTGAACCAGTAACAGTTTAACACCCATTTTCTACTTTTAAATTTTAAAATTCAAAACAATTTCCCCCAAACACATTTATTTTAGAATATGGTTACTCGTGGGATTTTAAGGTGGATTTTTACTATTTCAAAATATTTTCTCTAAAACATATGAAATTAAATATTTATTTTTTATTTGTTATATTATACTACTATTTAATTTTATATTTAAAATATTACGTCAATACATATTTATATCATATTACTTCAATTCAAAATTTTATTATTCAAACTTAAAATCTCACAAAGCAAGACTCTAAATGCAATTTCTCATTTTTTTCATTTTCTTTTTCTTTCGTATATAAAACATGAAAATCATATATATTTTCTTTTACGATTGTCTCTGTGATATCGTTGTTTTCTTTATTTGAATTATTTTTCCTTTGTTTTATTCATTTTGCATTGTCTTTTTATTTGTTTATTTTAAATTTTATTGAAATATATATAAGAATAATATCTATTTATTGTTTAAATATTTTATATTTGGCAACTTTTTGAAAAATACCGATCATTAATATCTAAAATTTGGAATTGATTTAAATATTTATTATTTAGATTATAAGATATAACTATTTTTATATTAAATATATAAAAATAATAATAATAGTTTAAATATTTTTTAAAAATCTCTGTGGTAGCCCGCTTGCCTTGCCATTGGTCGAGAAATTGGATTGAGTAGTTTAAATCTTAGTTCGTCCTGACCCGTAAATAATTTGTTTATTTGCGGATTATGGTTAATTGTAAACTAATTTGTCCACAAATCTGTTTTGACAACTCTACATATATGAAAATAATAAATGAAAAATTAGTTATTTCTCAATTTGAAATTCTTTTAATAAGAAATTGTATTCATTAGTAAAAATATACTCCTCTCTAAGCTTACAATTAAAAATATTTTTATATTTTTATATTTTTTTAAATTTTTACTATATTTACAAGACCTTAAAGTCGAACGAAAATAGTATAAGATAATTTTAATATTTTTACTTTGATAAAAATTAGAAGGATTTTATTATTTATATATAAATTATTTTTATTATTATAACAAGAAATAAATATGTTGAGTACAAGAAAACGAAAATGATAAAATAATTGAATTTAGATAAATGAAGACATTGTTTATTTATGGTGTCTTTGTTTGGGGATTGGATTTTAAATTCACTATTATTTTTTTTTTTTTCAAAACATCAAATCAAACATTTATTTTTCTTTTTTATATTATACTAAAAATTAATTTTACATTCAAAACATCACATCAACACCTATTTATATCACATCATACAACTATTCAAATTCAAAATTTTTACTATTCAAATCTAAACTCCCAAACAAACACACCCCTATAGTATTTTAAATTGAAAAATTATTATAGTATTAAGTATAAGAATTGTGATTATGTTGAATGTTCTATCTTTATAAATATATATATATATTTTTTTTATTGACAATAATATTAAAAAAATTATTGACCAAACAAATCCTAAATCTTTTTCAAACAACATAAATAATAATAATAATAATAATAATAATAGTACTTTTTTGGGGCAAACGAACAAAATCCCTTGCAAGTAAAAGAAAAGACCAAATTTCGAAGGATTGGATTGGCGATTCCAATCAATTTCATGGCGGATGGAAATCCAACTAGCGATCATCACGGAGCTTTCGTAGCTTCGCACTCCGCCGCTAATGCTAGTCGAGGCGGCGGCGATAACGTCGACCGGCTTGACAGAGCAACTAGTTCCAATTCCGCTGTGGCTGAGGGTTTGTACTCTCTGATATCATCCGTAATGATTGATTTCGATTCGAGAGCTGAAGCTACTGCGCGCAGCCAAGACCAGCTTGAATTTACCCTAGATCGCTTAACAGGAGGTCGTTTCTTACTTCTATCTTGTGTTTCACTGGATTAGAATTTTATAACTTTTGTTTAAAATGTATTTATTATATATTGTATTGAATTATAATTCGATTTGTTTCCTGTATCGTTTTGAAGTGTGAATTATCCAGATTATGGCATGCTTGAAATTTTCATTGTTCATTACAGGAATTCTGGATATTGTTGAGTTGAATTTTGACTATGATGCACTAGATTGTTTATGTTATCATATTCAAATTGTAAATTCAAAATTTTCTCAAGTTTTACAGTTTGGAAATGCTGTCTACGATTTATGCAATGATTATAATTTGAGACATTTGTGTTCGATTCGATCATCTTTTGATTAAGTGAGAGTTACAAATTTGGTTTGATTTGAAGATCTACCTGTTTCCAGAGCTTGATAAATTGTTAGAGGATGCACCATCACCCTTCATAATGCAGCATGCTGGAAGAATTTCTGGTGTTAGGAAAAGGGTAAAAGCATTAAATACAGTTCTGAAATCCATACAGCGTCGAATCGACAATATGGACCGAATGCTGTCAACTGGATTAGTTCATGGTATGGTCATCTTCTTTATGCTGCCCCTTTCCCCCACCCACCCCTCTCAATTTTTTTCGGTTTAACATTATTATTTATGATATTGTATTGCTTTGAGAAACAATCTTACTTAGTGTTGGAAGCTATATAATATATATATATATATAATGATACATATTTCTACAAATTGAAACGTTTAGGTAGATGATCATTTAATATCGTGTCAGAATGGACGTCCGTGTTTAAGTTCTACTGCGCCTTCGTAAAAGTTGTCTACGTGTAAGATTCATATGTGGCTTAACCATACCTTGCACGTGAGAGGGCATATTGAAAGACTATATAATATGTATATAGTGATGCATATTCTTACAAGTCTAAATTTTTAGGTGAGATATACAAGTCTAAATTTTTAGGTGAGATGACTATTTATCATGTTATCAAAGTGGGACGTCCCGTATTTGAGTCCGACTTTGCCCTTTCGGAAAATTGTACACATGCAAGATTCGTATGTGTCGCAAACCCACCTTGCACGCGATATGTATATAGTAATGCATATGATAACTTTAAACTTTTATGTGAGATGGCCACTAACACTTACTAATAGAAACATTAAGTTTGCTTTGTTCGCAAATTGCAGCATTGGATGCCATAGATCTCGTATTCTGTTAGTTAGTTTAATAATTCATAGTTTTAAGTGGCACCTTGGTGCGCGCCGTGGCTTGAAATATTGATGGTGCAGCCTTGTCGCGGTATACAATGATGAGATGCACTTTGCCTCTATGATTTTGACGGAAATTGTATGAGCTCTTATTAATCAAACTGGAAGAAATAAACAACTACAGGATTAGTCCCCCGGTTCTAAGTTGAATCCATCCGAAGATACAAGATGAAAGCTAAATAATAATGACTAAGGTTAGAAAACATTGGGACTGATTACAAAATATCGAAAAGCATAAGACTAATACTGGGTCAGGTTAAGTTGGCTCCGAGTCAGAATTTGTTGCCTATTCCATCTCTTCAAAGGATGCTTTCTGTTTTTCCCCTGTAAATTTTTAAGTGAATTTTATTTGGAAAAAAAAAAAAGACTCGAGGTTTATTCTTATGTTTTTTTACTTTCGCCTATTTCATTCTCGAGTCTCAGTACATTTTTGAAATGCTGTTGTCTATCAGAAATACCTTCACTGATGCAAAGTTCCGTTTTTATGTTTATGGGATTTTAATTGTGAAGGAAAAATTTATATCATGGGTGTGAAATTGAAACTTATGGATCATTTCATTATTTGGCCATTATTTACCATTCTCAAATTTTATGTTTTTTGAGATGTTTTGCTATTTATGCAGAAAAAATTGTTGGAGAAAATAGCGGGCAACAGAAAGCTTGACATATACGGGACTGTCTTACTCTCTTTAATGGTAACAACTTTATTATTTCGAAATGGAATTTTTATTTTTTTGTTTTTTTGAAAAATGTCATGTGCTAATTTGGTCTCGAACTTCATATGTGGCTCTCTGTCGTCTCAGGATTATTTTTAATTGACTATGAATTATGAAACACACACTCTGAGTACATGCTTACTTTTTCGCGATATGTTTATGAACTTGCATATATTATATCTAACACCTATTTTTTGTTCTCAATTTTTTACTAGTCTCGAAACAACTTAAAACACTTGTAAAATATATCATAAACGCACCCTATGTTTCTCATAAAGTGAAATTCAATTAGAAGAATATTCCGAGCAGTGCTTGCTTGTTTATGTTTTTGGGTGTTTTCAATGGTTTTCATTGCAGTTTGCATAGTATAAAAATATTCTTAAAAACAAAAACGAACAAAATTCTCTAGTTCTTCCCCTTTATAAGATGCTTTGAGAGCTTAACATAGATCTAATTTAAGTGTTGGAAATAAATAAATACCTTAGGATGTGTTTGCTTGTGTTTGGTTCCTTGAAGTTGAGGTAAAAGTATAAAATATATATTTGATTTAATATTTTTTTAGAAGAAATAATATGTATATGAATATAAAAATAAAATTATTTTCGTAATGGGTTTGTTTGGCTAATGTCATAAGTTAGTTTAGGTTATAATCGAGTAATCATTCGAGGTGTGTTCACTTTGTGAGTTATAACATTTATTTTTATTCAAGATATTATTTATTAACTCAGAACATCGAAACAAATTCATAAGTAAATACTACCTAGGATACTTGTCATTAAACTCTTTGATCATTTTCGACAGTTTAAAAGTGCTCGAGTGTAGAAATATGTTGAGTGTATGGTATACTTATAGTGTATATATATAGGTGTTATTTAGGTGTATCTATATATATATATATTCTTTTTTTTGAACAATTATGACTAATAAAACATATGTGCAATTACTTATACTTGTTTATCATTCAAATTCTTCGCTGTCCTATGTCTTTGAAGTGTATTTAGTACTCGTTGCAGGAAGAAGTATTGCCATTTAGGCAAAATTTTATGTCCTTATTGTTTAAATATATTGAAATATATATATTATCATATATATATTATCACGTGGAATTGTCCGTCACGAGAATAGAATAAATTAGACCAACGGACAAGCTTACTCACCTTCAACTCAGCTACGCCAAGTCGAGACGAGACCCGAAAAGAGCTCAGGTGTGTTTGACTTAAATAGTTGTTTGATACGATATTTTTGTGAAAAATAAATAAATAAAAAAATAATACCCCTTCATCCATCCAATGTATGTTGCAATATTTTCAAAATAAAATGAAAGAAATAAATATACTCTACTTTCTCCATTACATTATTTAATTTTCAATTTATTTTAGTTAATACTAACCACTTAAATCTCAGTGCCGGAAACCAAATATTGCATCATATGTGAAAAAATATTACATCAAATACATTTTTTTTTTCTCACAATACATCAAATCCAGTATCAATTTTTTTGCTATTCTCAAAATTTTCAAAACTTCAAATGTTTCAAACAGAAATTATCTTACATTTGATGTGAAACTCTCTAAATACCCAATCCAAAGCATTATTATATGATTGATGTTAGAATTAAGTAATTGTTGTCGTACAAAAATGGATCGATCATGAACAACCCTAGGCGATCGAACAAAACCGGTTTAGTTTAACTAAATATGATTTTGTTAGCGATGAGCTCAGCCATCCAAATAAGTACAATATCACGATTTTGTTTAATGGGAGATTATTTGTTGATCATTAACAAGCCTTAAATGAAACATTATAGATATTGTAAGAAAGAAATGCAAAACAATATTGGAAGAAAGAAATGCAAATAGAGAAGTGGCCAATAAATGTTGATTGCAAAGAGATGTGACAATTTCGTGCCGGCCCAATTTATTTTTATTTTGTATCGGGAAAGGGCGCGGCTTTATCTTTTATTCCATGTTGGTGTAAGCTTGGCCCGGTTTTATATCGAGACTAAGAGTCCAAACCCTAGCACAGCCTAATTGGTAGGTAAGAATTAAACCAAATTAGGTTGGGTATAGCTCAACTTTTAAAAAACCCAGGCCTAGCCCGACTCATCTGGACCCAAGCACGATTTTTTTGTGTTATGTCTATTTTTTTAGGTTTACCATCGGTTTTTAAAACCAAATTCGATCAATACATCTGAAAATTTATTCTTTATCCATCGTAAGCTCATCTTCGATCCTCTCAATCAAGACAGTCATTCAATTTTAATAAAATAACTTTAAAATATTTAACCAGATACAAAGAACACGTCATGACCATATATATATATATATACTTGTAGCAAATTTGTAACATGAGTCAGCAATTATTATAAAATTACTAAATTAGTGTTATAAAATTTAGTCGAAGTCTAGCCCCTTATTTGTCCATGTGGTTAATTGCGCATATAGACTAAAACTTTACCTCATTCTTAAAATGACAAAATCCTATATAATAATAACAATAATAATAGACAATTTCTTCTTCTAATAGATCAATTTACATATATGGCTACAATTACTGTAATGAATTACACCATTCAAAACAACACTTAACAACACATCACATTATAGTAAACAACACAAAAATATAACAATAGTATAATATTAATACAGCACATAAAAAAAAAACAATACATTTTCAAATAACAATATGCTGACCAAAAAAATAAGCATGATGTAACAAATCCCATGTATATGTACATGTAGGGAGGGGATCCTCGGCCCCATAGGTATATATATATACAGTGTGTATATACATGTGGTATGTGTATGTATATATACATACAAATAATGTATATATATATAATACAACTGGAAATCTCCGATAACAAATGCACACTTAGCTAAACAACAATGTATAGATATATACATATATATATATATGTATTATGTATATCTCTATCCATCGGTGTCTCCAAAGCAATCATACTCAAATGGGAACACAAAGACACAACAATGAACTAATAATACTTACCAACACAACACATAATAAAACACCAACAACAACATGTAAAAAGAAACCATACCTATTTCCAGACAACACCCTCCAAATGGAATTCCAGTTGGAAACTTCCCCGCCCAATGCCGGCCGGAGGAGCTCCATCTCCAAACTCAGCCCACACCACAAAGGCGGCAGCCGCAGCAGCAACCTGCTCGACTCATACGAACTCCAAGCAATCACCAAACAGCTTAACCGCGCCATCCATGCCTCACCAATCCCTCACCTGAAATCCCCATTCTACCTTCATCGATTAGACAGGATATACAAAGAGAGCACAAAAACGTCGAAGAAAAATTCAGCACCGAAGAAAATTGGTGAAGCGAGTTCATCCACAACCACGACAACAACGATCAGAGGATTCATCATGTGGCTGTGGAACAAAGTCAAGACTCGTGAAAAGGTTCGAGACTCCTATAGCTAATCAGAAATAACAAAGACAGTGCAAGAACGTCAATCTCCTAAAGTGTAAATGCATCTTTCGTATCAAAAATCCATAATAATAATAATAAAGAAGTATTTAAGGAAACAAAAAGGAAACACGTCGTATGCTATGTACGTATGGATGATAATGCCACCGACAAAATTGCCTCGCACACAAGCATTCTTTTTTTTTTTTTCATGAACGTATAACACACAAACGGGAGCACACTGGGAAATAGGATGGCGGTGAAGAAAAACCAAACTGTCACTATACATCGATTTTGGCGTTGAGCTAAGACAGCCTCAACGCCATTTCTTGGAGCAATGCCCTTTTTTGTGATGCATTGATCACATGGCTTGTTTCAGCGTTCTCTAGAACGTCGGTTATTATTGCGGCTGCGTGACCGAGAGGTTCCTCTGCAGCTCTCTTCAACATAAAAGCCTGAGAGAAAAAGGGGATATTAATGGCCTACAAAGGAAGAACGGAGAGCATTTTTAAGGAAAAATAAAACTAGTCCTTCGCGCATTATACCTTTTAGACATGTTGACGAGTAAAAATGTCAATAGCATTAAATGTAGATTGTAAATTGTATGTAGAGCTGGCAATGGGTAGATTCGTGTCGGGTTGAATACTTTAAACAGGTTAAATAACTCAACTCTAATCCGACCCGTTTATTATGTCGGGTTTGTATTGACCAGTGTTAACCCCTATATATTATTATGTCGAAATTTTTTATTCAAATTAAATTATGTTTTGTCATATTGTCGGTTAGTTTTTGTTGGTTCTAATGTAATGTATATGATGAATTATAATTATAATAATCTGGTTATCGTGTCGGATTCGAGTTGAGAACTTCAACCCTAGCCCGACCCGTTTATTATCGTGTCGGATTCGTATCAATCCGTATACATAATCGGATTGAAATTCTTGACCCAAACCCAATTATTTCGTATCGGATTCGTTGTGCTGTATCAGTTTTTGCCAGGTCTAATTGTATGTTTGGGGGTTTTAGAGATTCTAGTTCATATATTTCCTACTTCGTGAATAAGTTAAGTATCTTTCTGTGAGAGAGAGGTAGAGAGAGAGAGACCTGTCCATGATGTGTAATGAGTAATTGGCAAGGCTGTTGGAACCATGGTTCTCCATCGATTTGAACTGGAAAACCAGCAAAAAGATGGATTTTAATCGACTGGCCCTGTGCTAGCCGGCGAGCCCGGGACAATCCAACCTACATACAACACATAAACACAAAGCACTATCTCAAAAACTCAACACTAGTTAAGCATACTCGAACAATTTTCCAAATCAAGGAAGAGATTTATCTGTTTCTTTTGATTTAGTTTGGGAAATTTTGATTTGGGTTTGGTATTAAAATAATGTATGACGGGATATTTTATAAGATAAAAAAGTATAATTTTTTTAGAAAGCGCATAGTCCAAATAATAGAAAACTAGGATTTGATTAGGGGTGGGCAAAAAAACCCAACCGAACTGAACCGAATTTTCGGTTAACCGAGCAAATTCGGTTCGAATATAAATACTGTATATTTGATATTTGTTCGGTTCGATTCGATTTCGATTTTTTATATTTGTTTCGGTTCGGTTGAATATATTTATATATTTATATTATTATATTTTAAAATTTATATTAATAATTATATTCGGTTCAACTATTTGAAATATGTATAAATATTTTTATTTAATTAGCATTTTAATTATTTTTTAATGCATATTTTTTAAATTTCGGTTCAGTTCGAATTATTTGCAAATATTGCAAATATTTTCGGTTAACAGTTCGAGATTTCGGGCATTTGTTCGATTTGGTTTGGATATCAAATATCTGCGTATCAGCAAATACCCGAACCGTGCCCACCCATAGGTTTGATGATTAAAGAAACACACCCTACATACCTGCAGCTTTCCAAGGTGCCAAGTGCCTGAAATACTCACTACCTCGAGCACTTTGTCGTGCATAGACTGCGGATCAAAGTTGTCATAGCTCTCGTCTTCATTCTGCCACAAGTCGACGCCACCCATGTAACTTCCAATATTGGCTACAAGGACGCCCTCTGCGTCCTGAAATCAATGAGAACAACAAGGAAACTTCAATGTGATTAAAAGGGCATAAAACACGGTTAAAAGGAAGAACAAAATGGTGAGGTGATAAAGATTTCATAGGAACATCACAAGTTAATAAATATAGCTTGTATTTCAAAGTTTGCTATACTAACCTCAGGAACCTCGATCTCAATGCCATCAACCTCAACCCTAACTTGCCAAGGGAAGTCGGCAAATGTCCTATCCATGATGCTTTTGGCACCTTCTCTTGCATAAAGAACTTTGTTCATGAACTGAAAAAATACTGCAAGTTATTAGAGCTCCAAGTAAAAATATTTATTAATGCTTATCAACTCGGGATTGAAGAGCAAAAGACTCAACACCGTAACCAGTAACCAGATACTGACTGCTGTGGTACATTATAAACACTAGTGCACAAAACAGTTACAATGAAGCAATCCAATATAGCTACGTAGAGAACCATTAAATATATATACTATATATATATATATATATTGTGTGTGTGTATAGATTATTTATTGATTCGGTATTTGCTTTAACGAAAGTAATTAATAGTAGAATATAGAGAGTTATATTTTGCAACAACTGGCATAGAACTATCAAAATATCTTAACAAGTGTTGCAATTAAGGAAAGATCAAAATATGGAATTTTGATCAAGTACCCACTACCCAACCATAGCAACACCAAAACATGCTAAATTAGAAATTTCTAAAGTTTGTTGCTCATAATTCAATGGACTTGACAAATATCTGTAACGATGGGATATGAAACCAACCATAAAAGACTTAAAACATAAGTATCCTTTTGGCACTATTAGGAAAGGATCTTTGGGACAATGTAGACATCCAAAATTCCAACCATAAGTATCCCCCATCATAAAGTAGAATATAGATAAGACATTGTACTGTTCTGGAAGGCTTCAAGCAGCGTCAAAAACCGCGCCCAGAGCACATTCAGTTACATACTTTTTAGTAGCCATTTCTATCCTTAGGAATAATTAAAAGTACAAAACAAAATAATTGCACCGACCTGGTTGTAAAACTTCTCTGGGTTCTCTTCCCTTAAATTATGAATTTCTAGTGCCACCTTTGCATCACATCCAACGCCTGCAATATCCATAAATTATATAAATATATATATATTGTAGAACCATTGCAAGTGCATTAAATGTTAAAAAAAAATAAAATTACATCAGTACTAATAAAACTAAAGTTAGCGATTTTTATAATTTATTAGTAAAAAATACTATTCGAAATTATAACTAAACTAGAGAAGCCCTAAGACTACAGATAAAATAAAAAAAAAATGAAAAAGGATTAGGAACAGATTAAAACATGAGTAAAGAAATAAAAGATACACGGCGACATCAAAAGTAGATCTTCACACTATATATGAAATGCTTTTAATTTTATTTGTGCATAGGTCGAGTATAGTAATAAGTAATAACATGGTAAATATGAAGAAAAAATAAAGAAAAATCTATCTTGTATCTCACACTTCTGCTGCTTCATTCTGTACCGTGAGGCTGGATGAATTTAATTGACTTATTTAGTAAGAATGCTAAGATCAATTAAAATACATATATATTGTGTGAAGTATCCCCTGGCTACTCAATATGGAGTTCTTAAGTGTGTTTGGATCTTTTTAGGGTGATTTGGATTCAAATTTTTTTCATCTTACAGGTATTGGATTGGATGTTTTAAGCAAAGATATTTCATCGTACACTGTATTGTACCCAATAAAAACACAAACACACCCTCAGTTCTTACTGATATATGCATGCATATGCGAGTCATTACTCATTAAGTCTTTTTACACACCCTCAAAATTAATTTATACGAGCCATAAAACCAATAAGTTAAACACTATATAAATGCAACTTAAGCTATATAATTCAAATAGGCCAACTTCTCTCTTAGTATTTCATTAAATAATAAATATTATGGTAAATTATGTTCCTTTTTCCTGCTTCTGCAGTGCCCAACACAAAAAATCACACACCACCCAAAATACGGTTCAAAAAACTTGCCAAGAGAAATATACTAATAGAAAGGAAAAACAAGAAAAACACATAGGGTTTGTTCGCCCAACTTTTTTTAGCCGATACGACTCCCAATATATATAGTATATTTATTACATTCTCTCATAAAATATTAACATTCAACACAATATATTATTTTTTATATTATCGACACAATTCCATAAACCTTACATTAAAAAATACCTCAAACTAAAACGCTAAACAAACAAACCCAAAGAGATGAAGACTTAATGTATTGTCAAAACTCAGAAGCAAGTAAGTCCCCATAACAAAGATGTACTGTGTTTATGTGTATCTTTTGCTCAATGCCACATCCATTTTAAGATGCGGTTCACGTGTAGCAAGATTAATCTGACATCAGCATTTTAATATTTCTCGAAATGGAAAGTGGCATACATTGCCTGAGTACGACCTGGAAGTAATGCTCATGACAATAGAACATGAAGGGGAAAAAAAAACAAAACGAGAGAGAGAGAACCCTCCAACTAGTAAATCCTTTTAACTGAAAAGAGCAAAAGAAACTAAATCTAACAGTCTGAAAAACAAATTTAGAGACTGGGGCGCAAATTGAACCAATGCAAAGATGATAATTGAAATGTTGCAAAATCCATTTTACAGAACAGACCTTAAAAGAGCATTTTGTTGTGGGAAGACATCTGATATCCACCAATTAGGCTAGGAAAAAATAAGATTTAGGCTTACCAAGATAGTTGTTCATAAATTCTGGAGAGCGTAGTGGTTTTCCCTGTTGATTCAAGATTGATACTTTCCACCGGTCAAGAATAGTAACTGCTGCATGTTCTATGTGATCCAAAAGAGTGCAGAGGCCACCTTGTCTCTCAACTGACCCTAACCCAGCCCCCCAGTTAAGAACCCGGGCCAAATCATTTCCAGTTCCAGCAGGAAGAATGGCCACTGGTGGAGGAGAAACAAAATTTTGCTTCTCTATTGCATTCAAAACCCAGCCAACAGTACCATCTCCTCCACAAACAAGAACACGAAAATGGGGCACCCTTCTAAATAGGTAAAGTCCAACTTCCGGCCCTTGAGTTGAGCTCAGCTCAAAAACCTAAAACAATTGAAACAACCAACTAAGACTTTATGAAATGCATAAATTAAATAGAAAGATGGGCATTCCATCAAATTACACTAGAAAGAAGGGTTACAAAGCCAAGTAATTCAGAAAGATACCAATTTGAATAGCCAATTCCAACTGGTAAGACAATGGCTGCCAGAAAAAAATCTAATTGAATGTGAAAACTAGCACCAATAAAAATGTTACTTCCCTCCCATCCCATCTTAAACACAACCTTGTTGTCCTTCGCAGAAGTAGAACTGAACACGAGCAACTAAACTACAAGCATTTATTGCCCTGTTCAAACAATTGCTGATATGATATTTTACAAGTCTACAAGCTCTAGCTTCCAGAATTTAATATATAGTGTTTCCAAGACAACTTGCTCAAACTACTCTTAAGAGCTTTAGAAAATGCACCTAATTTGTAGATCAAGAACTGCTATGCGAAAATTTCACCACAATCGATTCAGTATTAATAACACACATCCAAGACAAAGGAAACAATTGCACATTTTCCAGACGCAAAAAGAAGTTTGCTTTAAAATTCTCAAGATCAAAACTACACAACCTGATATGGAAAATCATTCACCTTCCCATAAACAATCTTTCATTAGCATGTAGTGAACACAGTCTCCATACTAAATCTCATTGTTGGCCTGGTTAAATGTATATTATTGTACAGTAGCTTTACCTGTACAGGATTGAGAAGAATGTTCAGTCTTCGCTTCAATGAATTTCCTCGTTGAGCTCCACTTTTTTTGTTGATGAACACTAACAGCGGTCTTGCTTCTGGAGGCAGATCTATCAATTCATATTTCTGTTTCATGCCCAATAGCTGGGACTCATCCTTTTGATTATTCGATGAGCTTCTTTTCAAGCTTGGCGACTTTTCCGTCTTTTTGGCTTCTCCTTGTTGTTGATCCACCTCACCTGCATTTGGACTGCCACTGTAAGTTTCCTCTGGCCTAAGAGAACCGTTGACAGTAGGACCAACCTCTGCTGTACTCTCTACGGATGTGTCACTCGTGTTACTATTATTGGTGGCATCTGCAGAGGTCTCATGTCCATGTTTGTATTTTTTACTTTGATTTCTTATGCTTGCACGCACAGAAGATGCAATTTCATTGGCTCCATGGGTTATAGAACTCAGAAATCCACCAGAAGAAGTCCTATTCAACTGCTTTACATATAGAGGTGATAAGATGAGCCTTTTAAAAGGGCCCAAATCACAAACATCACCTGTTTCATAAAACATGCTACTGTGGCAGTCGACATGCACCAAGCGCTGACACCATAAACAACACCATATTGGAGATCCCCCAAGAAAGGAACTGCTACATGGCTCCTCACAGTGACTGCAGAATGAAGATTCATCCAGTTGATCTGTTACCTCAGTCCAACGAACTGCCCATTGATGCATCACCTGCTCATACCCAAACATTGACACGCACTTGCAGTCTTTGGTAGCATTAGATGAGCAGCTCAAATGAGCCGCAGCTCCACATATGGTGCACCGGTGGATGAAACTGTCTGAAGCTGTCATCGAACTGAGAGACTGTGAAGGTGAAACAGATTTTAAGCATACACAGCAGTTTAAATTTTTCCCCCGAGTTACTGATTCCAAATTCCAAGTGTGAGGCGCCAGTGCAGCCTTGCTCCTTGCTTTTGGGTTTTTTTTTGACCTAGCTATGGCTCTCATCCAACTTAAATTAATGTTTCTTCTCCACTGGAAAGCTGTATATAAAATAGTGAAGACTCCTATCAACCCAGCGATGAAGCAAGACATAATGAACAGATAAGACTCTGTCATTTCAGCTGGATTTATATTTATCCAACTAGGAGGAAATACATCAGGTTCCCTTAACTCATCCATTGTTCACATTCTTGTGTCGCACATTTGGCTGAGAGTATAAAAGAAAACTAGCTTATCCATACAATACCATCCATCCAGCCCCAAATGAACTACAGGAAGCTTGCGCATTTTTTTGTCACTGTTTGGATGATATATTCACCCTTGCTAACTGAAAGACAACATTATTGATAAACAAGTCAAAATTACTTACGGAATGGGAATGGGCGTGTGTGTGTCAAGAAGCCACATAGTCACATAATACTTACACAGAAATACAAGCACATTCAAAATTGAAAACTGAAATCAGGGAATGCAATATCAAAGTAACAATGAGTAAAAGCCTAAACAACTCGATAAAAAATACTAATAAAAAACAAAAATAAAAAATAAAAAAAAAAATGTGACAATGTCAGAAACATTAACAACCCAAATTTTCTAAAGTCAATAAACGAGCTATCATTTTCTTCATAGCTCATTCAATGATTTCTGTGGCATCAACCCATGATAAGTGTACATTTTGCGGACATATCTATAGGGATAAAAAATCTGATATACCTTCATCATGTTATAAAGGCAGTTCCTTTTAAAATGATTACCTCATCGAATCCCAACTGCTTATTTCTTCAGAAAACTAGGGCTAGCCTATTTATTATAAGGACTGTATGTATTGTGGCGGACACACTAAAAAGGTTGAAATTCCATGTTTATGTGTATGAAGTTCTCTCCTTTGTATTTTGGCCTCAAAGATCAAAAAGTATGACTGTACATACAACGAGCAGTTCAGTGGATAACGTTAGTTCTTATACTCATTACAGGTTCATCCCTTGTAAATTGTTAACTCCTGTCTTTTCCAAATAACACCTATTACTCAATCGAAACACTCGTATTTACCACAAACATATGTCTTTTCTTATGCTTAAACTAGTGTGAAACTTCTATGAATCGCATGAATAACCAATGAATTACTTATATTGTTTACGCACATGCCCCTTAGGCTTGTTACTAAATTGACCAATGTAAACCATCCGTCTATTCTTGTTCTATTCCTTGCAATCTCTTTTATAGCAATTAATCCCATTGCAACTTCGAATATGGAATTCAAAGGGATCAATTAGGAAAGTTGAAAAGAAACAGCTCATTTTAACTCCGAAACGATTCATAATCTTTCCAACTATTAAGCAAGAGTAAAAGCTCGGGCTAGGTCTCCCTCCCAAACCAGAGTCAAATACCGGGCTAGTCTTCGAATATGGAATTCAATGGGATCAAATAGGGAAGTTGAAATGAAGCAGCTCATTTCAAGCCTTTCGATACAATCAAATAGAAAGCCCAAAAGGATTTCTAATTTTTCCAACTATTAAACAAGACTAAAAGCTCTGGCAAGGCCTCCCTCCCGAACCAGAGTCAAATACCCAGCTTGTCTTGAAATATGGAATTCAATGGGATCAAATAGGAAAGTTGAAAAGAAGCAGCTCATTTCAACGCCTTTTGATACAATCAAATGGAAAGCCCAAAAGGATTTCTAATTTTTCCAACTATTAAACAAGACTAAAAGCTCTGGCAAGGCCTCCCTCCCGAACCAGAGTCGATTACCGGGCTAGTCTTCTAGTATGGAATTCAAAGGGATCGAACAGGAAAGTTGAAAAGAAGCCACTCATTTCAACTCCAAAACGATTCCTAAATTTTTCCAACTATTAAACAAGAGTGAAAGCTTTGGCAAGGCCTCCCTCCCGAATCAGAGTCGAGTACCGGAGTAGTCTTCTAGTATGGAATTCAAAGGGATCGAACAGGAAAGTTGAAAAGAAGCCACTCATTTCAACTCCAAAACGATTCCTAAATTTTTCCAACTATTAAACAAGAGTGAAAGCTTTGGCAAGGCCTCCCTCCTGAATCAGAATCGAGTACCGGGCTAGTAAGCTGAGTCTCAGATTGATCAGGTCATGATAATAAGACAGGAAAGTAGACAAACCTTAATTAAACAAAATTTCATAAAACGTAAGCATCTATCTACACAAAGGAGAGAATAACACAAACCAAGACTGCAACATAAATAACAAGCAGTAGCTTTATCAGCCTCTCAATTTCACCAACAAAATTCTCAAAAGCAGAAAAACAACGAAATGATACTTTTGGCACGTAGAAAAAGCACAACATAAAATTTCCTTAGACGTGAAGCAACCGATAAGAAATCCAAAACAGACAAACAAACAAAACGATTCAGATTCAAGAGAATAAAATTAATATCAACAACAATAATGATAAGCACGAATACGAATCCAATCGTATTAAAAACTTACGGAGAGATCACGATCCGTCGCCGAAGCACGGAAACCCTCTTCTCCCTTAACACTACCCTGAATTGAAAAGCTACAAAAAGCAAAAAACAATAGAATTTGAAAATACAAAAAACAGTGCTACTTGTGCAGATCACACGCCGTAGCGATCAAACGCGAGGCGAGCATTGTATTTTTGATCAAATAAACAAAAATTATGGAGGAGATTCTGCAGAATTGGAGATTCCCTGGAGGAGAGAGAGCAGGAGGAATGGGACTTCTCTGGAAATGGAATCTCGGGGGCAGTACGTGGCGGACGATATGAGGACGACAGGCACAGGAGCCCACAGGTACAGGCAGGGTGGTGGTGGGGGTGGGGTGGGTAGGGGGGGGGTAGGGGTAAGGGAGGAATGGGCTACGGATTGTGGAATCGGTGGATTGGGGACCTACCAATACCATTGTTGCCTTTCTTGGGAACAACGCTTTGACTCATAACTCATTATGGTGTGAATTTGTTAGATTTTACTCATTTAAATTAATACTCCTACGTCAAAAAAATATATATAATATAATAATAATAATGATCCAATTAAAATAATAATAATAATAATAATTCCGATCAAATAAATAGATAATAATAATTTCAATTAAAAAATAGATAAAATTGTCCGTAATTTCTTTATGGTTTTAAAACTCAACTTAAATTTTCCTTTTACTTTAAAAATTGCATGATGTCTCCTTATACTATAAAAAATGTTGCATGAAACCACTTTCTGGTTTTAAAATTCAGCATAAATTCTCATTTTACTTTTAAAAATTACATTACACTCACTTATACTTTCAAAAATATTGCAAAACCCCCTGTCATGCAAAATATACAGATAGGAAATCATCTTCTTATCACACGAATAAAGTTTCATGGTAATGGGGTTTCATGCAACGTTTTTTAAAGTATAAAGGGTACCATGCAATTTTTAAAGTACATGGAGATTTTAGGCTGAATTTTGAAACCACAAGAGAGTTATAAGCAATTTTACCTAAAAAATAATATGACGGTGTGGAGTGGACTTGTAATTGAGATCTTAAAAGAATATTGGGTTTGTTGAAGCACCGTCTTTGGATGAAATGGTTATTTGGTGTGGTGTGATACGAAAAATTATGTAAAAATATAAAATATACTTCCTCTGTCCCATATATCATGTTCACGTTGTCGTTTTTGTCTGTTCCACATACCATGTCATTTTCCTTTTTTGAAAAATGATTATACACTTTTAATCTCATTTTAAATTTTTTAATTTTATTTTTTAAATTTTTAATTAAATTAATTGGTTATCTTAATCTTAATTTATAACTATTTATATTATAGGATAAATATTTTCGCTAATACATTCTTAATTATCTACTAATTACACATCTCCTAAAATACCGTATCTATAATGTAGCAGACACGGTACGTGGAACGGAGGCAGTATTATTTTAGATTGAATATTAGATTGTTTTGGTTTTGTAATGATTTTTGACTTTTTTATAACAAGTATTATAAATTTTGTATAAAGTATACCGTTGTTTTATTATTTTTTGGGAATCGCAATTAAACAATTGTGTTGGATGAACAGAGCTAAAACTTGTTTCGTCTTACATAAATCGTTTATATTTTTTGCTTAGTTTCACGTAATTTGTCATTTTTTTAAAAAAAATATGATTAGATATTTTAATTATATTTTAAAATTTATCATTTTTTAATTTTCTTAATTTTAATTAAGTTATTTAATTATCTTAATTTTAATTTGTTGGCATATTCAAAATTGCCAAATCTTTTTATTTCTACTTTTGGCATATGAGGATGCTTTCGGTTGACATCATTTCGGGAAACCTGCCAACTGTGCAGAGTTGACCGAGATACAAGTGTTGGATGCATCTTGCGTGACATACACTCATGGAATAGGACAAATGAATATGCATTGGAGAGAGGAAATGTAGGAGAGACTGTATGTATTGTCATCTCATACTGCACGGCATTAATTGGCTTTGAACACCCTGCCCCAAAAGTTGTCATAGTAAACTCTTGTCCTTTGTGTAGTGTATATATATTTTATATGGATTAATGTTTATTTTCGTGTGAGAGACCAGAACTTAGAGAGTAAATATTCTCACCACCTGTTAGAGTGTTGAGAGAGCTCATCCATGGAGGATTGAAGACAAGAATAAGGATTCTTGGAGTCGAAACTGAAGAAGATATTCATACGGTAAACAACTTTATTCTTAGCTTGGTCGTTAGGCTGCTGGAGTTATTGCGGTAGAGTAACAGCCAATCCATGAGAGTTTGTAAAACTAAATAGAGTTTGGATACAAGATAGGACGGAGGGAGTAATATTTTATTAATTAGTAAATATGTATATGAGATTTTGAAATTTTTATCATTTCACTTTATATATAAATTAATTATATACTTATAATTATATGTTTATAGGTAAAAGTTAATGTTGTTTTGGTATTAGTATATAATTACTTTTACTAAGACAAATAAAATGATAAAAATAATATTTTGAGATAGAACCTAAATAATATTATCTTTTCAGCCTTAACTAAAAAAATATTTTTTTATTATTTTTATTTTTTTCATTCAAAAGTATCAAACAATCATATTAGTAATATAAAAATATTTTATTTTTTTACATATATTATAAATATACTATTACAAAGGATACAAAGCTATAAAATGAAAACATATTTTTTGTATTTTTATTAATTAATAAAAAAATAATATTTTTTAATCTACTAAAAAAAATATTTTCAAAATATCAAGAGTGACGCGAGGTGAGAGGGTAAATTGGCATATTTATATTACATAAATAGTGTAAGATTTGAGGATATGGATTTCGAAGTTTATAATATTTATTTCTAAACTATTATTTAAAATGATTTTGTTTGCTTTGCATTTTTCTTAAAAATAATTTACTATTCAATTTACAATTTTTTAAAAAAATATATTATTCCGACTTAATTTAAGGGTGTGTTTCTTTTGAATGAATTTAAGAAAAATTAGTTTGAATTTGGTATTAAAATAATATTTGATATGATGTTTTTGTAACAGAAAAACATATATCGTTTTTTAAACATAATCCAAACAGTAAAGATTAGAAAATTTTGATTAAAAAAATAAATCCTAATTTGATTCAAGAATTTAATGAAATTTTATGGAATTTGGATTTTAAAATTTAATGAAATTTATGTTTGGTTAAAAAAAAAATGGTGAAATTTAAAATGATAGGATTTAAAAAGGAGGTTCAAAATCCTACAAATAAAGGATTTTTTTTGTAACGAGGTACCCTGTTACTTTTAAATCTCATTCTTATAATTTTAATTTTTACTTTTATATCATCTTATAAAAGAAATAATAATATATTTATATAAAATACAAATTAAATAATTTTAAACTTAATTATTGTTTGAATTATATATTTAATTAAATTTATATTGTTTTTTTATGGTACAATATGTTTTTTAAAAAATAAATTAATAAATTCATTGTTTAAAATTATTATTTATTATAAATTTTATTTGAATTATAAAATTATAAGGATGACAATGAGTTAGGTTCAGTCGGAATTGATATTCGTCCCGAATATATATTGTTAGATCCGAGACTCAAATTGGATCCGATTATACCAGATCTGACCGAAACTATACTCACTAAGACCGGATGGATCCGAAAAATTCATTTTTTTCTTTACAATTCTTAAATCTTAATTTAAATTTGCATATGTACTGGACCTAATATTTATTAAAAATTATGTATTTTATTAAAAAATATTATAATAAGATAATGAATAAATTAAACTCAAACAATATTTTTAATATAATTATATTTTTCGGAATTATTATTTTTATATATATAGTTGATATATTATTATTATATTACTCTGAACATGACCTCGAACCCAGACCTAGTACTCAAATAATTGGATTCAACTTCAAATAAATAGGTCGGGCCCGGTCAGGTATCGAGTTTAGGCGAACCTATTATCATCCTATAAAATTATTGATATATTTTCAATTTATATTAATAATGAATTAGAAGTTTAATTTATCAAAATAAATAAAATTCATAGAAGGACAATTATGTCATTTAGAATATAAAAATCCAAATCCTTCAACTCATATGAAAAAACAAACCATATGTGAGATATATAAATCTTCCGTCATTTTACCAACCAAACATAAAATAAAATTCTAAATTTTAAATATAATAAATCCCATCATATATAAATCCTATTGTGAAATCTCAATCCCACAAAAAAAATCTATGAACCAAACAACCCCTAAATGTTTCATGGGCTCCCCCATCCACCAAGTCCAATTTGTATGAAATTTGAATGTAATATATGAATTTGATTTAATATTTCATATACTCCATCCGTTCCAATACAATAGTCTTATTTACCATTTTTGTCTGTCGCAAAACAAAAGTCTTATTTTTATAAATAACCATATCACCATAAAACTACCCCTACTTTTTCATTTTTATTACACAATTGTTACTACTTTTTACACTAATACATTCACAAGGGCAAAAAAGTTTTTATCAGTACTTTTTATCCACTACCAATATAATATCAATATTCCTTAAATTCCGTGTCAACCCAATTAAGACTATATTTACGGAACGGATGGAGTATATTGTAACATATATCGAGAAAAATAAGTTCAAAATTTAAAAGAAACATCCTCCTTTTATTACCGTGTCTATCTTTCTATTTTTGTCGGTCCTACTTATTTTGTCACTTTTATTTTTTGAAAAAGAATTATAAACTTTAATCACATATTACATTTTTTAATTTATAATTTTTTAAAATTTTAATTAGACTAATTAGTCATTTTAATCTCAATCCAAAATTATTTTTATTATACGATAATTTTCACTAATATATTCTTAATTATTTATTAATTATACTCTTCATAAGTTCTTGTATCTATAGTAAATGAGACACGATAGCCGAAACGAAGAGAGTACTAATTAATTTTGTTATAGGTGTGATACTTTTTTAAGTTGAGATCCTCCAAATTGATTATTTATGTTAATAATATATATATATATATTTTTCGGGCCCATTTAAAATAATTATAATCTAAATGAATTATAAATAGAATTTAAAATATTTTCAATCACTATCATCATGTTTTTTTTTTTTTTAATCTTAAATCTATGTGTAATATGTTCAAATTTAAAAATTTTAAATTTTTATTTAAAATTACAATTTTAACTAATAAAATTTTCAAAGACATAATATATATATGTTTAACCAAAAAATATTTATTCATATAATGAAATTGATATCCAATAATCAAATTAATAAACACCACACAATAGTACACAACACATCGGAGTAATGAAGGGATATAAAATTGGAATGATTTTTTTTTACCTTAATTTTGTAGGATTTCAACTTAAATTTTTATTTTATTTTTTATTTTTATAGAATAGCCCATTAATATGAGTTGGATTGGTAAAATTTAATATACATACATATATATATATATATAAAAGTAATATTTTTTTTGTCTCAACTTAAAATATTATCTTACATTTTTCGTCTATTTCATTATTTTAGTAAAAATAATCATATACTAATATCGAAATACATTTAATTTTTACATAAAAGTGTAATGCCAAAATTTCTTACACACTTTTATTAACCAATAAAATAATTAGTATTATTTTTTTTAATATTATACAAAAAAAAAAAAACCCTCAAAGGGCCTATTTGGAGTGAGACTGAAGGCTATTAATTAAACGAAGAGATAACTCATTTAATTAAATGAGTTAAACGAGTTTAATCTAATTATTAATTGAGTCAAAAATTTTAACTCAAACTCAATTATTTATGATCATATCATATTCAAATCGAGCTAATTTTAGGTTGGATTTCAAACCCAAATACATTAACTTTCCGACTCGTAACAATTTTTCAAAATAAAAAGGTATTATTCACTTATATAAACTATCACATAAAAATATTATTTAATCATACTAATTAGTTTTGTTTTTAAGTTTTGAATAGTAAATTTAAAATTTTAATAATCATCTAATATGATATAATTATATATTATTAAATATTTTGAATGTAGAATTAAATTTAATATAATATTAAAAAATATATGTTTAATTTAACAATATTCAAATAATTTTTTTTTTATGAAAAACAATAAAAAAAATTCTCAAAAATCCACGAAACAAAGACAGCTCATATATCTTATCTTTAATTATAATAATAATAATAAAAAATTGTAAAAAAATAATTTGGTAAGTTAGTTAAGAATTTATTTATGGCTATGTGAGGAATTTTAAATTAGATAGCTTTTAATTCTCTTAAATAGAACCATGCTAGTGCCATCATCATTTAAGGTTGGGTTTAAAAGTAGTTGATTGCACTCAATTATTCCAAATTTCAATTTAACTTATTTAGAAAATGTTTTTTTTTTTTTTTTTAATTTCGTACTCCTCCGCCCCACATAATTTATTCCTATTTTCTATTTTCGTCCGTCCCACATAATTTATCGTTTCTTTTTTTGGAAAATTAATTATACACTTTAATCATATTTTAAAATTTAAAATTTAATTTTTTTTAATGTTAATTAAACTATTTAGTTATCTTAATCTTAATCTATAATTATTCTTACTAAATAATAATTATTTTTACTAATACATTTCTTAATTACTTACTAATTAGATTTTACCTAAATTCCCGTGTCCACGGTAATATATTACATGGGACGGAGGGAGTAATTTATTTGTCCCATAAAAATAGTTCATTTGAGTTTGATATAAAGATAAATATATTCATATTTTATTAAAAAAATATTAAAAATATAAAGATAATTGAAGATTTTTATTTTTTATTTTAAAAAAATAATTAGTAATGAATGATGATGAACATAGATAATGCAATAAGGTATGTTTGTTTGGAGGGTTTGGAATTTGAGTTGGGATTTTAATAATAAAAATTTTGAATTTGAATAGTTATATGACGTGATATAAATAGGTGTTGATGTGATATTTTTAATTGTAAAATTGATTTTTAATATAATATATAAAATAAAAAATTGGTGTTTGATTTGATATTTTTGGAGAGAAAAAATAAAAGAAACAATGTATTTAAAATTCAATCTCCCGGCAATACACCCTAAGAGTAGTGAAAATTACAATAAATAAATATTAAGTATAAAGTAGTCGTTAAATGTTTATATATGATTTTATCAAAATTAATAATATAATAAATTCAATAGACTGACTAAAAAACATGAAAATAAATTTTACTGATGAAAAATGTTTATTTTTTTTCATTATTATTATTGATGACGTGGGAATCTTCGGCCGAATCTAGTGACCTGAGACGAGATGTAGGGTGTATTTGGTTTTTATGAGAGAATTTGTTTGTTTAGTAAATTTGTTTGAAGATATATATATATATATATTTTTTACGTGAAATATAGATAATTGTGTAAGTAATATAAAAATAATAAGTGTATAATATATATGTTGGGGTGCAAACTCAAGTCCCACATCAAAAGTTGTGAAGAAAATTTCACACCTTATAAATCCCTAGTGAACTCCACAGGCCTTTTGGAGGATATCCAAAAACAAATCCGTACGGACTCAGCCAAAAGCGGACAATATTATATTAGTGTTAAGTTGGCCCAATCCCAACAATATATTTTTTTGGAAAATGTATTTTTTTGAATTGGTGGAAGAACGCACCAAATGTATTTTTGATCGAAATCTACAATGACTAAATAGTATCGATATTCATATTCTAGACCTATTTAATCGTATCAAACTACTATTTAAATTCAAAATTATATTATTAAAAACACAAACTCCCAAACAAATACACATTGTGACTTTGCCTTGTAACTAATTGGTGCATTTGTATAAACTACATCAAACAAAGATTGTTTTTCTTTGCATTTTATTAATATAATTTAACGAGCTAATCGATGCCTAATAGTCAAATGTGGATCATCCGATACAGATTAGGATATCGTATTCATCTTATAGGCTAAGAGAATATAAGTAGCCTCAAACATATTTCTTTGTTGTGTTTTTTAGTATTTTGAAAATATTAAAATTTTGAAGTAGAATAATTATTTGATATCATATAAATATATATTTAATAAAATAATTTTAATAAAAATAAAATTTAAATATAACTCCTTAAATAAAAAATAAACTATAAATCATCCAGCCGAACCACAGTCACAAGTCCAACCCCTACACGACCAGGCTATTCCTTACGGGACCCCATGTTTGTTTTTGTTTCAATGGTTAGATTGAAGTTGAAACTTTATTCATTATCTGCATAAATTATTTATTTATTTTATTTACATACATAACATTATTATTTTTTATATAAAAATGATTTTATTTATAAAATATATATTTTTTAAAATTTAAATAAAATATAATATATTAGATTATTTTCATATATAATTTCTTATCACGTAAACTTATATTAAAAATAAATAAAATGGAATAAATTCACTTTAAAAATTACAAATTATAATATGCTATATAATTTTTGTTAAAATTATTATATAGAAAGCCTATAAACAGTCTTCATCATTAATCCTAAAACTAACACACATATATATATATATATATATATATATATATTCTCATAACAACATATTTTAGTTTTATCTGTGAAAACACATCTTTTTCGACTTGGCTTCCTTCCCCACTTCAGTCTTGGGAAAATAAGGGTGTGTTTGTTTGCTTTGGTGTTTTGAGTTTGAATTTATAAATGGTAAAAAGTTAAATTTGAAAAATTGTTTAACTTGATATAAATATATATTGATATAATTTTTTAAATAAAAAATAAATTTGTAGTATAATATAAAAAAAATAATTATTTGATTTGATATTTTTAAAGAGAAAGAAGAATGTAAATAATAAAAACATTAAAACTCACAAAAAAATACAACCTAAGTATTTCTCGAGTCGACTTTTTTTCGTTTATGTATTAAATATTAAAAATATTATTATATTTGTATAATTTTTGGTACAATATCTTTATATTAATATTATAAGACATTAGTGAAAATATTTTTGAAATTTTTAAAAAAATTTGTACTGTATTTTAATATATAAATTAATATTTAATCGAACAGACATGGAAACTGACTTGCCGGTTCGAACCGAAAACCTACAATTTAAGATTGGAAGAATATTGAAACCGTAATCAAACCATAAAAGGACTCGATTTCAGTTCCGGTCTGACATTGGTTCCGGTTCATCTTTAGCTACCGTTTCCCTTTCCCGCCATATCTTTGAGTTTCCCGCTACCGCGTTCTTCCGCCGATAAATTCAATCTCCCTCCTCCTTTCTGTGCAGGTCGGATTGGATTGATTTTGCACTGTAAAATTCCTCAAAATTTGTTGGTTTTTTGCAGTTGCGAACGAAGATATGCCGACCGTTGCCCGACGCCGATCGTCTCATGCCGCCGTGGTAGATCCGAGCACCGCCACTCCTCAGAAACGCAGTTTGAGATCCGATTCGGGATCTCCGGTAGTAGCGCCGGTGCGGAAATCTCCCAGGCTATGCAGTCGGGAAGGCGGTGGAAGTCCGCCCAAAGTTGAGGTGAATTCCGTCGACAAATCAGATAATGTTCATGCTGTTTTTTTTCGTAATTCAAGCAATTATCTGTGTTGATTTTCCCAATATTCAATTTCCTATCGAAAACTGTTCGTAGATTAACTAAAGGAATGCGACGATCATTTATTGCATCCAATCTTTCGCTTGTAATTCAGTATCGTTTGGAATTAGAGAACACTGTTTTTTTTTTTTTTTTTGCCATGTCAATTGAAATAAGGATTTGTGATCTGGCGTGATAGGTGATTGAGAAGAGCTTGAAATGCTCTCTAAATTTCAAGAGTTCGTCGCCTGAAAAGAGGATTCCCGAAAATGATATGGAAAAGCCGATTTGGGATCCCAAAGGTGCTATATCTGGCTGGCGAATTTTATCATTATGTTTCAATCTCTAATTAATTTATTGAGGTTTGCTTTACCTGATCGTAGATTTGGATCAATTGAGAGCTGTTAAGGAGGCATTACATGTATCAACTGCACCGAATTACGTTATGTGCCGTGAATTAGAGCAAAGAACGATCTTGGATTTCTGCAAGAAATGCGTCAAGGAAGAGAAGGCAGGAAGCTTGTATCTCTGTGGGTGTCCAGGAACTGGAAAGTCATTGTCAATGGAGAAAGTAAAGGAGGCTTTAGTAGATTGGGCAAATGAGGTACCTATTTATTTGTAGCTTTGGTTTTGATTTGGTTGCATTTAATTCACATTCAGATCAAAATGAAAGAGGTGGTTTATAAGTTATTTGTTCTTGATCAATTGTAACTTGGGATTTTTTCGATAGGTTGAATCGATAGTAGCAACATAGCTTTGATTCTGTGATTCCTGTTTTAATTTTAGCAATCATGTTTGTATTTATTACGATCATTCTTATTGTTCATATTTATAAACTGAAAGATGATCCAACGATGTCTTTCTTTTGCTGCCATCATAACTTGTTGTGTGTCTTTTTGTTCAGTAGGTTAAATCAATGGTAGTATGATTGAAGCTGCTATTTTCATTTTAATTGTAGCGATTCTTTCTATTGTTTTCGTTTATGATCAAGCATTTGGTACATGTGAAACTGGAAACTCCTGCACTATATGTTCTTGATTAAAGCAGGATTAATATGGCTGAAAGATGATCGATTGAAGTTCTTTCTTCTTCTAGTACTTAATCACTAATTTTGTCGTTTACTCTGAAATTTAGGATGGTGTACAATCTCCAGATATGCTATCAATCAATTGCACTTCTCTTACCAACACAACCGCAATTTTCAACAAGGTACTGCAATGCATTTATATTGAATAATTTCACCAAGAAACACAACTTTGTCACACTGGACTCTTGTACAGATTCTTGAACAAAGCCATCCACAGAGGAAACCTGATCGATCTACGTCAGCTTTACAAATTCTTCAACGAATGTATTCTGAGAAACAGCCTGATGGTATGAAGATGATGTGAGTATCTAAAACTCATTTCTGATGTTCTGGTTGAGGTTATGCTATTTACCTGAATCTGTTACTCAGCATAGTATGTTGTGTCCATTGTATACATTCTGCCCCTTGTATGTATTCCTGCGTTGTTCTTATTCTATTTGATATGATCAACAGGTTGATAATTGCTGATGAATTGGACTATTTGATTACAAAAGATCGTGCTGTGCTTCATGATCTTTTCATGCTAACAACAATGCCATTCTCCAAGTGTATCTTGATAGGTAGTGTACTGTTTATTCAACTATAAGAAATGTTTTGATATGTCATTTTGTTAATTGTTTGATGTCTTGCTCATCTGTTTACCTTTCTTCTTTTTTCAAATGTCGACAGGGATTGCTAATGCCATTGATTTGGCTGACAGATTTATTCCGAAATTGAAATCTTTGAACTGTGAGTACATTTTTATTGCTTTTCACTTTGGCTGTCCTTGACTTGGATAAATGGCACAACTTTAAAATTCCCCATGGCTCTGTGTGTGTGATCAATCTTACATGTGTTTAATTTTCATTTTGGTTTAGATTTTGTAATTATTTTTTTGGGTAACATAGTTGACATGACTTTATATGAAAGTTTTAGAATATTTGATTAGATAGGTTTTGTGATTTGATGAATTAGTAGAAAATTAAAAAAATCTCCAAATAAACATAGCCTGATAATATTTGTATTTTTTTTGTTAGTTTTGAGATTGCTAAAAGTATTTTAAAAATATTTATTTTTTATTATTTTTTAGATGTTTTATGAAAAAAAATATATTGCTAATGATAATATATTAAAGTAAATAAGACTACGTAAGTTTGCATAATAAATAAAGAAATTGGACAAAAAAATCAAAGTAAACAAAATTTTTTCTTTGGTTAGCCTTTTCTGGTGTTGGTAACATCTTTTTGCTATCTATCATAATGAATTCATAGTTGTCGGTATATATATCAAAACTCATTTCCCATTTCATGTCTTTTAACATTTTCTTTTAGGCAAACCTACAGTCATAACATTCCGGGCCTACTCCAAAGATGAGATCAAGGCAATTCTTGAGGAAAGGCTGAGAGTAAGTCATGGATTCATGTCCCACTATTTTGATCTTCTTTTGAGTGTTAAGTAATTGCCATTCTAATAATAAGATTGCTATTGTAACAGGACCTTCCTTATGTTGTCTTCCAACCTCAAGCCATGGAGCTTTGTGCAAGGGTTAGACATATTTTATCCCTTTTTTTCTTCTAAGCTTAACAGCTGCAAACTATCCTATTAATGAGTTTAAACACTGCTACCATGATTTTTGCTGGAACACATCATAACTTTTTCGGAAGATTCGATTTTCCTGCATATTGTTCAACACCAACATTTATTTTTGTGATTCTATTGCTGCAGAAAGTTGCTTCAGCCTCTGGAGACATGAGAAAGGCCCTTTCTGTTTGCAGGTTGGCTTTAATCAGTTCTTTAATTCGTTTCAGTTTTGCCGCTTTCAGCTAGGTTGTATACGAATCAAATTGAAATGAATACTGCATTATTTGATTTTATATTTATGAAACTATTTTCTATTCGATTCGTTTTAAATCTTAAATGATATTAGTGTTCGATTTAAAATAATTTTCAAATTATTAGATTTAATTTGAGTATTCGATTCAATATTTTAAAATGAAGTTTAACCATATCACTTAAATATTCGATTTGTTTTTTGTCCTATTCTATTCTATTCGAAGCTATTCGGTTTTAAATTTTGTAATTAAAAAATTTCAAAATAATATTAAGACAATTTGATTAAAAAATACACATGCTATTTATCAGTTTTTTCAATCTGATATAGAACTTATTTTAACAAAGTAAAATGTTATTTCATAAGTGTACTTTTAATCATATTATATATTTATTTGCCAATGTTTTTCAGAAGTGCCATTGAGATGTTCGAAGCAGAGAAAAGGGACACTATCATCAATAACTCAAACTTACCATTGCTAGAGAGAAATGGGGATCAACAGAATCCTTCTCCCTGCCATGAAACAACAAATCAAGCCAATAATATGGTAAATTTTTTACCCACAAATGCATCTTCCCTTTACACTGTAAAAATTTTCTTATCAGTTCAGCAACTGTGCAGGTGAGGATAGATCATGTTGCAGCTTCATTATCGAAAACATTCAAATCGCCTGTCGTGGACACGATCCAATCTCTGCCACAGCATCAGCAGGTAAGACCAATTCAGCAGCCAAACAAAACCACATTTCATTTCTTTACACGCCTTATACAATGCTTTAATTATGAAGTGATTTTCGCAGATCATACTTTGCTCGGCAGCAAAGCTTTTCCGAGGAGGAAAGAAGGATACGACTCTTGGCGAGGTACATTTGCTACACCCCTCCAATTCTCTTACAACTCACACACACTGCCTGCCTTTCATGCAAAATTATATTTCTCAGCCAATCTTTTCTACCAATGTAGTTGAACAAACATTATGTAGACGTCTGCAAATCTACTTTAATCCCTCCTGTTGGCATCACCGAACTCTCAAGCATGTGTCGCGTTCTAGATGATCAGGTACTGCCATTGCATATAAGATCACACACAGAGAGAAAACAGAAGCACAATATATATATATATATATATAGAGAGAGAGAGAGAGAGAGAGACAATTGCTTATAATTCACTTATGGTTTTGAAAGTCGACATCATACTCTCTTATGAATTAGAAATTTCACGAAACTCTTCTCATGTTTTAAAAAAATATTGCACAGAATCTCTTAAAATTTACATGAGACTCTCTTGCGATTTCGTAAACATTGCACAAAATCTATTTTTTAGATGATTCTGTTCAATACTTTTGAAAAATATAAGATCGTATCGTACAATTTTAAATTATGAAGAAGATAGTGTAGACTCTCCAAATCATAAGTGGGTTAAAGTAAGTTTTTCCATATATATATATATTCATTTTGGTTGAAAACTAAGAAACATGAAGCTCATGAACACCAACATCACAGGGGATTCTCAAACTAGGACAATCGCGGGAAGATAAACTAAGAAGAGTGGCACTAAAGGTAGATGAAGCCGACATTGTTTTCGCACTGCAGGTACGCTAACCTAAATCAATCTAATACAATCACCAATTACTTCCCTTTCATTTGTAAATTCAATAATTTCCTTATCACGATAATTATGTTCGAACAATACCTGCAGAGAGTTCGATTCTTCAGAAACTGTCTACAATGATTCAAAGTAGTCATGCATGAGGACGAACATAAATAAAATATGCTGTTGATTCTTCCATGGAAAAGCCAAGCTCGGGATTTCGACAGAATTTTCAATAGGTAAGTAACTATATGCATGTATATTTTCTTGAACTATATGGGAAGAAGACTGATTTCAATTATGATTTGGTGCAATTGTGTTTAGGAAGTGAATTTTGTTGCTGATTTTATCTAGTTTTTGTAAATGTTACTAGGAATTATTTAATTCTTATTACTGTCTTTTTGGCAGGGATGTTACCCAAAATAATTTGATTACTATACTAATTTAAATTAATCTGCAATATAATTTTAATTTAAAGGGTAAACTGTCTTTTAGTCAGTAATTGGACCCGTTATCATTTTAGTTCCGTGAATGGAACCTGTCGCAAACTAGTCCCATAAGTAAATTTTTTTCGCTATTTTAGTCCTCTGGCGCCGGAGACACCCACGTGGCTTACCGGAGGTGACGTGTCCGCCAAGTGTCTCGCCAAGTCAGCGACACTTGGCGGACACATGGATTTTTTTAATTTTAATTTTATTTTTTTAATTTTTTTAAACTTATTTTTTATTTTATTTGCATTTTTTTATTTTTTTATTTGGTCCAATTAAAAAAAATAAAAAAAAAATAAATAAATCCATGTGTACACCAGGTGTCGCTGACCTGGCGGGGAAACTTGGCGGACACGTCACATCCGGCAAGCTACGCAGGCGTCTCCGGCGCCGGAGGATTAAAACAGCGAAATTTTTTCACTATTTATAAAACTAGTTTGCGACAGGCTTCATTTACGGGACTCAAATATAAGGGGTCCGGGACTTAAAAAAACAGTTTACCCTAATTTTAATGAATAGTCATTTTGTATTTTTTTTTACTTATTTTATATTTTGAGTTTAATTATAGTATATGATGTGTTATGATGTATATATTATATTTGTATTATGTTAATATATATATATATATATTTGCAATTTATTTATATTTCATGTGATATTAAATTCTATTTTTATATAATGTAATAAGGTGTTGATTAATTCTCTTCCCGGCAACAACTAACTACCCAAAAATTCGAGAAGGGAAGATACAAGAAAATCAAGAATTGTGAGAAAAAAATGAATTCGATTTTTTGATCTAAAGAGGACATTAGTTAACTTCTGCGAAATGATTTTATGGAGATAAGACTATTGAAAAATATTATGGCTGACAAAGTAATTTATTTTATGTTATTTTATTTTTATTGTTAAATATTTAGAATCAATAAAATATTGTCAGATATTGACAAATATATGTATATATTTTGACTTATTAATGTGCTTGTTTATTACTCTTTTTTGTTCCAATTTAAATAACTTATTTTTTTATTATAATTATTTTTTATAGAAAATTAAAAAATAATAGTATTTTATTTATTAATAAAAATATATTTTATAAAATAAAAATGTACTTTAACTTGAGATGATAGAGGCAGTAATATTTATAATTTTAAATAATTTCAAAAATATATTTTTGTAAATATTTTGTATTTGTGCATAAATTATATTAGAAAAGATATTATTTTAAATAATTTCAAAGGAGATATTTCTACTATTGTAGTTAGGAAAAGATTGTTAGGTTTGCTCTATGTATTTGATATATGTAATCTAAGAATTTTTCTATCTTTCAAGTTTATACTAGTTTTTTTCCCCAAATATTAAGGGTTTGTTTCTTCAACTCTAAATTTGGGGTTGTCCACTGTCCGGCAATTTGCAAGTTTTATTTTATTTTTATAAAAAAAATTAACATATAATTTTATATAATAAAAATAAATAAAAATTTAAATATATATATGTTGGATACAATATAAATTTATAATCAAATCATACTAATTTTATCAATTAAATTTAATATATATTTATATTATTTTATTCATTATCTATCAAATCAAATATAAATCAAAACTTCCCAAATTCCAACTAAACCTAAACACAAAAAAAAAAAAAAAAAACAACAAAATTCAAACTCATCCCAAAATCCAAATAAAAACTAAATCCAAACCAAAATTTTTCCAAACCCCCCTTCAATGTGTAGGTCGAGATTTTTTTACCTACTAACCATTGCATTTGCTTATGTTGTGGGTATTGATGCCAATAACAATATATTTCCTATAGCACATTAGGGTGTGTTTGTTTGGGGAATTGGATTGGATTTACACTATTCATTCAATTTTTTTTCCCAAAAATATCAAATCAAACATCTATTTTTCATTTTTTTTATAATATACTAAAAATCAATTTTACATTCAAAACATCACATCAACACCTATTTATATCACATCATATAACTATTCAAATTCAAAATTTTTACTATTCAAATTCCAACTTAAAATCCAAACCCCCAAACAAACACACCCTTAGGATTGATCCCTTGGGATAGTGTGCATAATTGGACTTTTAGGAGTGACAAACAAAAGGGATTGATCCCTCTTTTTGAAAACATTTTTGCCCCAAACTTTCACGGTCACATGTTCACTCAACATGTATATAGGCGTAAAGTTTTTTTTTTTTTTTTTTTTTTCATTGACATTAATAGCATTAAAAAAACTAATAAAAAAAGTAAAAGTATTTCGGTATTTAATTGAGAGATATTTTTACTTAAAAGAAACGAATATATTTTAATTGAATAGACAAAAATGACAAAATAGATACTTTGACTTTGATTGAGAGAATATATTATAAATTTTATATGAATACATATTTGTCATAAATAATTAAAAAGTATATTAGTAAAAAATATAAATAATTGTAAATTTAAATTAAAATGATTAATTAATTTAGTTATAATTAAAAAGATTAAAAAATATAATTATGAAAGACAAATTATGAAAATGAAAAATATAGATAATTTATGTAGAACGAAAGAAGTATAATTTATAACTTCGCCATTTATCGGACAAAATTATGTCACTTTCTTTGCAATTTTTACTACTTCTTCAGTTTTTTAACAATTTATTTATTTTTTTATTTTGGTCATATAACAAAATATTTATTTAGTATTTTAATTATTGTACTATTTACCTAATATAAAAAAAATAAATAAATATGAGAAAAGCGTGTATTATTTAGAAAAAAAAAATTAGAAAGAAACTTTATACGGTAAAAATAATTATTTTGGGAGTTAAGGCAGTAAATAATATAGCACTGAGCGAATATGGCATACGACAAATGACGCGGTTTCTTGTTCAAACCCAAACTCGTCATCTCTCTCGCCTCTTCTTTTTCTTCTCTCCCGTCGCCCTCCGCCCCCTCTGCCCCACCCCAATTTCTCTTAATTCTTCTTCCAAATTCCTTATTCTTCCTCGTCCCCGCACACAATTACTCATTTCCTGCAAATTCTATGTTTCCTGACCCCCTAAAAAATTGATAAATTGGATGGGTTGTTGTACCAGCAAGAACGTTGATTCCGAAGCCGGCCGCGTCGCGCGGTGGCGCTCCACCGGAATTGTGGCGTTACGCGACTCCAAATTGAAGGTATCGTTGCTACCGCTCATTAATTTCTGAACAAATAATTATTTATCGAATTTTGGGGTTGCGTTTGTTGTTCGATCATTCAGTTTGTGTTTTCTGGGAATTAAAGTGGGGATTCTGTTCTACTTTGTTTATTATTAATAATAATATTTTTCTGTATGGGTTTAAGCAAGCAATGGTGGATAATTTACATTGTGGCGATTATTTTGTGTTTTTTGTAAGTAGGGAAGTTCTAATCAATTTTTTGAAGGTATTTGGGCGATTGATTGCATTTTTTTCGTGATGCTGAGTTGGTGGTGTAGTCTGAGCTAATGCACAAATTTTTGCAGCTCGATTTTTCGAAGAGAGACTTGTATAAGATATTGATGTAGAAATGTGTTAATGTGTTCTAATTTCTGAAATTTCTATGCTTCACAGGCTTTTCCGGATGAAGTTCTTGATTTAGAAAGTTCGGTTCGGACGTTGGATTTAACGCGGAATAAATTAGGTATCTCGTTTAGCATTCGAAGCATGTTTTGTCGTTACATGTAATTTGTCGTTTTGCTTGATGAATATTTGGATAAATGAGCATTTTGTGATCCGAGGATACTTTCAAACACCTTTTAACCTCATCATATGAATGCAACGTGGCAGTTCTTCAAAAGATATAATAAATGTGATTTTTTATGGTGTAGGAATGCATCATTTATTGTCGTGGATTTTCCGAATAATATTTTCTTTTTTCCTTTGCTGTGACAGTTGAAGTTCCCGTGGAGATAAGTAAATTAATAAACTTGCAGCGATTGGTAAGAACTCCTTTGTATTGATTTTATTTTTATGCAATGAGATGCTTTTAATTGCGAAAAATGAATTGTCGAAAGAAGGTCTGTGCAGTGCCTTGTGTGCACCTGCTGCCTTTTTTTCTGATCTTCTTGTTGCCCGGATGCACCTTCTAGAAGGTCTATTATTGACTTGCATGTTTTCAAATGTTCTAGGAGTTTGCAGAATGGAATCTTATTCTCTAATCATTAATTTTTCTAATTCTACTTTTTTATTTTTTTCCAAAGATGCATAAAGAATGTCTTGGAAGATTTAAGAGTTTAGTACTTCCTCCGTCCAGATAAAAGAGTTGCATTTAATTTTTGTGTTATTATACTTAACATTAATAATATCTTTATATTTGTATATTTTTTTATACTAATGTCATTATATTAGAGTATTATAAGACACTAATAGAAGTGTTCTTGTATTTTTCTCTTAATTTATACTACATTTTAATATTATAATTAATATGTAAAGATCAACATACAAAAAATAAACTTAAACACTTTTAGCTGGACGGAGGGGGTGGCAGATTGGCGAGATTGAATTTTGCCATTCTAATAAAGCAATTAAGGAACTTCTTTTGCAAATTCAGCATTTGAAAGAAATCCAACATAATTTCTTGAGTAGTATAGCCATCACTGCATCGCCATGGCGTCATGGTGCTTTTTGGGGTGCGCCTCAACTTCTCTTGCCTTAATTAAAGAAGGCGATTTGGCGACGCTGTAGTGACGCTGTGGTGACACCTCACCGAAGCCTCGGCGATGTATCTTGTTTGGATATGGGAAAATGTTTAAGTTTCTTTGTAGGTCTTTGTAGTATTAACTTCCTAGTACATCCATTCTTAACTCATTGCTTGGACATTGTTAAGCGGTTCTGTATTAGTAATTCAAGTAATGGTGTTATGTACGTTGCTCTTTTATTAATTTTTATTGCTTTTAGAGGTACATCAGTATGATTTAACCTTATCCTCCAACCTGTTGATACAGATTTTAGCTGAGAATATTATCGAGCGTCTTCCAATGAACTTGGGAAAGCTTCAGTCATTAAAGGTCATGATTCTTGATGGGAATCGAGTGTCTGCATTGCCTGATGAATGTAAGTTTTTTCTCAAGCAGAGAGGACTGGCTTTATATGTAATGGATTCATTGGTCGAAATGTTGATTAACTCTGAGGCCCGAGCATTACATAATATCTTTCTTTTTCTTAACTGTGTTCATTTTTAATGATCAGTGGGTCAACTTGTGAAGCTGGAGAGGCTATCAATCTCAGGAAATTCATTAATTGGGTTACCTGAAACAATTGGGAGCTTGCGCAATGTGAGTAGTCGATTCACATTATGTCATCTTTCTGAAATTATGAATTAAAGCTTTTACTATCTTATATTTGCCTATCATAATATAATAACTGCACGGATTTATAGACTTTACCTTGAATTGGAGCTAATTTATCTATAATTGTCTTTCTGTAGACAGTCATGTTGTTCATAGTTCCAAAACATGCATGGCTATTCACTGTCTGCCAATATATGTGAACAATTCAGCTCATGTTGATATTTCCTAATAATTTGAAGTTAATGTATTGTCAGCACATTTCTCAGTAGGCAATTGATATCGAAATGTTGCATCCCTTATGATATTTCATGTTTTCTTGATGTTGATGACTGATTTTGCAGTTGGTTCTATTAAATGTATCAAACAACAAGATAAAGCATCTTCCGGAGTCAATTGGTTGTTGCTTCTCTCTGGAGGAAATTCAAGCTAACGGTACTATAAATGCAAGATTTTACAGTTTTTCACAACCAAAAGACGATATTTTGTTTGATAGGGACAAGTTTGTACTGTATTAATTCAATCTCAGTATTATTTTTGGGTGTTTGAATTATCTTCTATTTATTGATTTATCTTGACATTTTATCTGCAGAAAATTCTATCGAAGAACTTCCATCTTCAGTTTGCAATCTTGTTCATTTGAAGTCTCTTTGCTTGGATAATAACAGCGTGAAGCAGGTTTCGCTCGACCCCAGATCAGCTCCCTTTGGTTAAATTGCATAGCTTGTTAGAATCATGCCCAAAGAAAACACCTATAATAATTTATATCATATGTTGGATTATCATAATCGTATTGCAATTAAGAAAGTTTAGGTTTAAATGAATAGAAATCAAATTATGAACTGTCAACAAGATCTAACCGAGATAAAGTTTGAAATCATGACTATGTTGTTGGGAACATTCCCTTCTCATGTGCGGTAGTAATAATTTAAAAAACTACTTCAGAGTGAAGATTAAAATTATCTAGTCCAAATAAATGTAATGTGTGATTTCTTTTAGTGTCTACATATTTATGTCCTCTGAGGATTCTATCCATTAGAGAAGTGAAGAAGGAATAATTCTGAGCTCGCGAATAGGGTTATGATTCTTATCATCTTTTCGAATAAGACTATGAATTGTTTGTTTAGTATTTATAGTTTTAAGCCTTTTAGTTGTGAGGAATAGAGAAACGTAAAAGTATTACAGAGAATGATGTTATGTGTATATATGCTATTATTTTGTAATATTTTTGGAGAATTTTGTAGGAATAAATTACTTGTTCACCCAACATTTTTTTGGTGGTACGAATTTCTGTAAATATTATAAAAAATACAATATATATATTCATATTAATACAGTATATATAATAGATATATTTTATTCACTCACAAAAATTCAACAATTTTAACACAAAATATTATTTTTTACATTGCATGTACGATTCCCCAGACCTAACATAAAAATATAAATTCATTAAAAAACACTAAGTGTACACACCTTTTTTGTTCGGTCCTTTCTCCACTCAATTAATTGCCTTTACTTTTCACATGGAAAGCAGTGTTACTGCATTGTAATTTCAATGTGTTGGCCATAGTATTCTTTATTTATTTTCATACTCCTTTCATACGGAAAAAGATATGCTTGTGCAGGATTATTTTAGAAATTAATTGATAGTGAATGTCATTATGTGTTTAAAGTAATGGTAAAATTTAAATCGAAAAAAAGTGTTATTTATGGTATAAATGTAAATTAGACGGACATGCTTAAATGAAAAGTAAACATAAACTTGACTGATGAAAAGAGTATATATTATTTTCTCATTTGAAGAATTATTTTAGAGATATGCGCGTGCTTACATCTGTATAAACATATTGGCCTGTTTGCACTACAGATACCTCCAAACTTGCTGAAAGAATGCAAAAGTCTGCAGAACATATCCCTCCACGGAAACCCGATTTCTATGGAATATTTCCAGCAGGTAATGTCAGCGATACACAAAATAAAAATCTCACCAATAATTGATATCTATTCAAGCATTCATCATTCTCCTTCCCCCTTCAGATGGATGGTTTTCAAGAATTCGAAGGCCGGAGGAAAAGGAAGTTCGACAAGCAGATTGATTCGAATGTGATGATCGGTTCCAAAGGCCTCGACGAGGGTGTTGATCTCTGAAACTTCCCTTCTAATGTCTGTAAGGTTTCTTAATTCTAAAAATTCTTTTCTATCAAGAATTCCATATTCTCTCTCGAAATCCCTGAAAACTCTGCAGAAATGAATCAGTCCGTTCACTCAGTGTTTTTATATGATTTGATTTCTTTGTGCGGTATGGAGAACTGTGGTGATAATATAAAAAATAATATTTTGTGTTGAATGATTGGCTTTTTAGGAGTGGATATATATATTATATTAATGTGTGTGCATATTTGTATTTTTTTAATAATATTTATGAAGAATTGTTCTATTGAGAAATGCTGAGTGAACAGACGGAATAATTCTTGCACTATTTCCACACAGTCGAAAACTTACGCTCTGAAATACACAGCACTAAACATTTTCGACACATGATTATAAGTTAGGTTATTGCGCATATGGCGAAAATTTGTCACTATACTACGCTTGTCATTGTAATTTATGTCCGTATGCTTGCAGATACATGTCGAACTTGATTCCATCACGTCCTCGGAGATGTGAAATCCATCATCGAGTTGAGCTGAATCTTGGGTTAGTTCTTTGCTACTGCAGATTTTGTTTGATTGGCATTTCTGTGACATATCTATATATGCATATAGTCATATATTTGTATAGCAATGTGCACACACACAAATATATATATACATACATAACTCATCCAATAATGTGCCCTAAACTTTGGGAATCAAGAAAGGTGTCTTTAATGGTACAGAAACTCATTTTGTGATATTGTACTTTAAATATTATGTGAATCTGAATCATAGGTAATTATTTGCCTTTTGGATTATTGATTTTGTTCTTTTTGGTTAGTTGTTTTAATTTTCTTTGCCTTTGGAAAATGATATAGTGTATTTTTATTGAAAATAGTACAAATTGAATAATGGTTTTTTCTTTTCTAATATAAAAAAACACCCATGATTTTGTTCTTTTGGTGAGTTGTTTTTATTTATTTTTATGTTAAATTGCTGTTATGCATTTTCTGTTTTTATTTTAACTATGTGAAATGTGTAGTTGAAATGGTGAACATAATAGTTTAAAATAATTTGTAGGACTATTTGAATTTCATTTCAATTTTTCACTATGTAGACATTGCAATTCCCCATAGAAATATATAATCTAACGTAGTAAAACATTACACTCAAATCACCCAAATTAAAATTTAAAATCGAAATACCAAATTTAATTTTAAATAGACATACCTAATGGTTGTGGTCTTTTGATATTAGTATTATGAGTTGTCCTAATTAGAATTGATATTAGTATAGTTTTTTGCAGAACTATGAGATTTCATGATTTTAAAACATTAAACAAAAGTTTCTTCCGGATTTGTTGTTGGGGATTTCTATTATTCACACAATTTTTTTTTTAAAAAAAATATCAAATCAAATATATATTTTTATTTTTTATATTATACTAAAAATCAATTTTGAACATCACTAGTATTTATATTGTATTATACCATTATTCTAATTTGAAATTTTTACTAGAACAAAACCCTAAATATTTTCTTCGGGCTAGTCAGTATACTTATATGTATTTTAATTTAAGAGTTAAGAGTATAAGTCTAAGTTAAATAATTAATATTACTAAATGGTTGGGATTAATTTGACATATGCTGTGATCATCCAAACTCATTTTTAAGACTCTTAAATTCGAAAAACTTCTATTTAATTTGTACCAAAAAATAAACAAAATGGAAATTATGTAAACAATTTTACTCATACTTGCAGTAAACCAATAATACAATATATGTAGTAAAACATTAAATTTATAATATGTTACATTAGTACTAATTATACAGTAGATCCATCAATTAAAATTGGAAGATATATGTAAATATTTTAGATTATTATTATTTTCAGTGAAAATAAATGATTTAAGATATTCCGTAGATGTTTCTTTAGAAATGATACAAACATGTATCGTTCTTCAAATATGTGAAATAATATGAAATTAAATTATATAAAAAATATCATTCACGCCCAGTGGGACTCGAACCCACAATCGCTTGATTAGAAGTCAAGCGCCTTATCCATTAGGCCATGGGCGCTTTTGGATGTATACTCAATATTAAATTTATATATTAATTTGAGATATTCACTATCTTTCTCACCAACTTTGTGATCATTTTGTTTTATTTAATAAGAAATTATACTATGTTTTGTATCAATTTTTTTTTTTTAAAGAAAATATCAATTTATTTTTTATTTTTTATATTATATATCCCATTATATAATTATTTAAATTTAAAAATTTTACTATTTAAATATTTAACCATCAAACAACGACACTTTTAAAGGATCACCAGATAATATGAGGTTTGCCTTCTGCCTTCAGATTTTTCCCATAACACACAATTCAGTTAGAATTTACTTGTAACGTAAACAAAATATCTTATATATTTTTATTACTTAATAAAACATTATTATTATTATTTAATGTAAAAATTCAAATAATATAAAGACAATATAAGGTGTGTTTTTTAGGCACAATTCCTCCCGCGAGAGACAGACCTAAGAGGACAAAGTCTTGCAACTTATATCTCCCTCATCCACTGTTTCACCTTTCATTTTTACTCAGTTTCTTCTCCATCTTCTATTATATATCATCTTTTATTTTTCTTCCAAATTTTCTTCACCATTTCGTTGTAGAGCAAGGATCGTAGGATTTTAGCGATTTTGTCGGCAAGTGAAGCAGAGGATTGCCGCGAAGGAATTCGGGGGATGTACTTTGACGGGGGATAGGATTTCTGGCGGTTGAGCTCAAAGAGATAAGGAAAATCGAACTACATTTCAATTTGAGATTTAATTGGTTAGTCAATTTCGTAAATTCGTGCAATTTTCGATAAATCTGTGATATGACCATACTACACACCAATCCGGCGTTGCCTTCATTCATCGCTAAGGGTTTCGTATGAAAGCCAGAAGAATATGGATAGTTGTGCACGACCGTGCATTTAGGTCTGTTTTTCTGCTCCAATTTATACGGGAAGCAACCACTTTTAAAGAACGAGCACGGCCATGCTTGATCAATTTTATTATGCTGCAAATGTGGCCGCATTTCTATGTCCGGTGCATTTAGTGTTGTTATCGAACAACCACGGACTCATGCAAGACCGTGCACACGTTTGTTCTTCTGCATGTAATTGTAGGTAAGACTTAGAAGTAAATTCGAAATTCTGGTCTTTTTTTCTTAGTTACAGATGAAAAAAATAATAATAAAAGAGAAAAAAATTCACTTTTCATATAGATATTCCTTTACTTTTATATTTAATATAAATTATTTTCAATTAAATTAAAATCTCATCACTCCTATCATCCCCGATCAAATTACTATCCAATAAAACTCTCAAAATCCGAACAAAAGCTACTATACCAAAGAAACGACTATTCCCAAAACTTCTACAAAAATTCAAATTCAAATCAAACTAAAAAAGTGAAACTCAATCTTCCCAAACCGAACCTAAACAAACACAACCTATATTTTTGTACACATCAAAAATACACTTTCATACCATTTTCAAAATTTAAAAGTACAAAAATTCGAAAATAAGCAAGAAAAAAAAAAAAGTTAACAAACCAAAAAATTCAAGAACAAAATACAAGCAATGTGTAACAATTCATCAGTTTTCCCCAACCTGAGAATTCCTAATTCTCAGATCAGATCAATTACCGGCGACAGTAGACATCTTCAGAGCTCAGAAACCAAAGCATTCGCCGGAGAGTCGCCGGAAAAAAAGCCGGCGAGGAAGCTGAAACTACCTACATCGCACACGCCCATCACACCGCACTTCAATAACCACACCAATAACAAAATCGTCACAGCTGCGACGGCGAAGCAGTACAAGTTGCAGCAGCAGCATCCGCCTCCGATCAGATACCTCCGTCGGCGCATCCACGGCGGCGCCGTCGGTGCCTGCTCCGATACGCTCGACCGGCGACCGTTCTCCATTTTTGTGTTTTTCTATTAAAAAAAGAAAAATTATTTTTATATATAAGTAGCAGAAAGCTTAAAAAAAGTTCTTTTTTGCAATTATTGAAACTTTATGGACCTAATTGAAAATATTTGAATATTACAAGCGTCATCACTTTCGAGGAAGGAAAAGATTCTCTGCAAGTCGACGAAGTTTCCAACATTGTCTGCAGTTTCAAAATTTCATACTCTGCTGCTGTTAATCGCCCAGGTATCCCTGCAGCGGTAATTTTGCAGTATTCTTCGGAGTGATTATTTCTTTTTCTTTGTGTGGATTTTGATTTCTTTGGCCGTTTATTTTGCCAAGCAATTTTGGTCTGTTTAGGTCATTGATGAAATTGCGAGATTGTAGATTTGTACAGTTTGCTTGAACCTTGATTTTATGCACAGTAACGATTGAGGGCAAAGATTCTTGGGGTGTGTTTGTTTGAGGTTTTTTTAGTTTGGATTTTTGAATTATAAAAATTTAGAGAGTTTGATGTTATATAAATATTGTTTGATTCGATGTTTTCAACGTAGAATTGATTTTTAATATAATATAGAAAATAAAAATAAGTGCTTAATTGAATAGCTAAAAATCTTGTAAAAACCACAAAAGGTGTTTCAGTTCAAAGCCTCTCTGTTTTGGTAATTAGGTTAAGGCAAGGATATGCTTTTGAGATTATATGTATAATGTATGTGTACTATTATGTGTTTTGCACAATACACTTGATGAGCTATTCGATTAGGATGTAAATTCATTTGATTATCTTTATGGGTGTGCTTCTTACCGTAAATGCGATGTTTCAGATGTCTGGAGGATTAAGTAGCAGCAGTGAATCATCTCTTGATGCAGATGATTTGTTGGAGATCAGGGAAAGACTTAAGGAGGTAAATTAATGAAAATATGTGCTTCAAGTAATTGTAGAAATGAGATCTCTTTTGGAATTTGAAAGTTGGAGATGTCTGGATTGAATAGTAGTGTAATGTACGATTGGAATAAGGTTTATTATTGTTTCTGTAGTTTTATTTATCTACTTGTTATCATTACATGGTGCAGTCGATTCTAGAGCATGTGGCAGAGGCTACATTTCTTTTTTCTTACATAATTCCTAAAGATAGGATGGATCCCATCCTGCTATTGTGATGTTTTCATAGTTTTTTGCCCTTAAAGTGTCCAACATTTTAATGTACATTGGCTATAGGTTAGAGGAAAACATTGTATCAATTTACAGACTGATATAATTGCTTTGGATTTTGGGAGAAGAACTTTGCTAAAAAGCAGATTGCCAAACTCCCTTATTCTCATTGACGCCACTGCAAAGTTTTGTACTTTTAATTCTAATAAACCAGATGTTTCTCTTACTTTGGTGATTGGTCTTTATTTTTATTCTCGGCGCTTATATTATTCAATGCTTGTTGTTTACTGTGTCACAGCTGACAAAGGAAAAGGAGATGCTGAGAGATTCAAAGTCCCACAGCTTCGATTTAATCAAGGTATAATCTTTTGTCCATTTTATTTTGTTGTTGTGCAGTTGTCAAGTTATCGATTAGTTTACAGTTGCTTGATGGCAATTTTATCCAAAAGCTTATATACAAGGGTCATGATTTAATTTTTTATTACACACATCAACTTTGTTAGACCACTTATTCGTCTTAAAGTGACTGTTGTTTGGTATGTAGTTATGACTGTTAAATAGGATTTCAAGAGCCACAACATCTTAATATTTGCTGTGACACCATGATTATAAAAGTCTGTCTTTGTTGACTGTGATGTGAGGTAACAAAGAATAGTTAAACTGTGTTGATGTGGTCTCTTGCTTTGAACTGTCTATTGAATGCTGCTTTTTTCCTTTGCTTTTCCATCATCATCAGTTTATTCATTTTTATTTAATTTCATGGAACTACATGTTTTGCTAGTGAAATTTTGCCTTTACGGCTTTATCCAATTTGAAATAGCACCCCTAATTATTTTGTCATTTTTAGCTTTCCTATAACATTATATTTTTCCTTTGGGGATAAGGTACAAGTTTAAGGAACTTCAGATTTCTTCTTTTTTGGGAAATTAGAAGTAGATTATTTATAGATTTTAGATTTTAATATAGGATACATAGGAATATAGGATAGCTTAGAGGAAAGAAGAACTAGACTTGAGCTAGTAGATCGATGCTAAGACTAAGGCCCAGCCACAAAGTCATCAGGTAATTTAGCTAGTCTCAGAAGAAACTAAATGAAGTTATCTTTAATGCAGAAACTGGAATTACATGCTAAGGCGTCATCTAAATCTCGCGAAGAAGACAAGCAACATATTGAGGACTTAGAGAGACAACTCTGCAACTGCAACCAAGAAATAGGTGGAGGCATCCTCCGCAACACATATTTTTTACAACATATAACTTTTTGTAATCCTCCATTATACCTTTGCTCCGGAATCTGTTTCCATCCTAATTGCTAATGGTCAGCTGTTCAACTATTGATAACGTGAATCTAGGGGTCTTCTATTTTATGTATTTTAAATGAAAATCATATTCATTATAAGGTAACTATAAAAAGCTCAAAAGACATAAAGCATTAAGACATTTGAGTAACTACCTCACCTCTTTGAGCCACTTTATATATTCACAATAACAGACTTTTCCCATTTTCCCTGAAGCTTTCTTGTCTGGCCTTATATGATCTTGTGTCATCCATCGATTTTGCTTTCAAAATCACGTAACTCCTCATAATAAATATCTGGTTAACTTGATAGTTATCACCTGTTGTTTTCGTTTTTATTTAAGATCTTTTGAAAGACTATTGGAAAGTTTTTAATGAGGATGCTTTACTTGCCCATTACATTGTTACCTGTTAATTTCTATCTGACATAACTATGATATGTTATTCTTGTAGATTACCTGCAGGATCAACTAAATACAAGGAACTTCGACCTAACCTGTCTTGGCGAGCAAATATGTAACCTTCAGTTGAAACTTGCTGAGATGGAAAGTCAAACAGAGGAAATGGGAAAGGTAAAGGAGCAGTTGAAGGTATCTGAATCGGAAAGGTTGTCATTAAAGAACGATTTAGCAGATAAAGAAAATGCAATTAGATACTCCACATCACGCATCAGAAAGCTGGAGGATTTGATTTCATCTATGGCATTAGAATATCAATGTGAAATAGAGGGCACAAAGCTGGAGTCAGTTGCCGTTGAGCAGAACCTTCTAGAAACTAAGAAATTGTTAGAAGAAAGTAATCTGGAGAAGTCCAATATGAGAGAGCTAATTCACAATCTCGAGCTTCAAGTACAAGATGCTAACATGGTGATTGATGGCTTATACAAGGAGAACAGTGATTTGAAAGAAAAGCTCCGACAGTCAGAGGTGAATGCCAAAGCGTTTGCCAGGAAAGTAGAAGAGCAATTTCACAAGTCAATGGACCCATTGGACATCAAGTGGTCGAGTAAACTGAAGGAAGATATAAGGTAAGTCTGGACCAGCTTGCATCACTTTCAATCTGAACCTTAATCAATACATTTACTCGTTGCGTTATATGATCTGCATCTTCAATATTCATTCATGTGATATGATGCTTAAGAAAGGAGAGCTACCATTACTAATTCTTCTGCATCACCCCAAATATATATCATGAAATCCTCGTCTGCTCATTTTTCTTAGTTACAGAGCTAATGAGTTATTAGTAATTAGTATTACAATGAATTGGCTGATTAGGTGACAATATTTTGTTATTTAATTGAAGTAAAATTAGCGTACTCAAGAACAGAGGGGAGTGCAATGAATTTGGCATTCAAGCTCAATTCCCCATCAGGGTTGTTGATGAGAGAACCCCATTTGATCCTGCTAGAAAAGTCGTATTTGTTCCCATCTCAAACGTGGTCATTTTGAATGTCAAATGAGCAAGTGACATTTGGGGAAGAAGTTTGTTTTCAGCTGTGAAATAATCATTTTAGGTAAGAAGGTTACATTTCCTTTTCAAACTTGAGCTATTAGTGTGATTTAAAATTTCAAAAACTATATTCTAGCAGCTGAATTATTGGAAAATATTGGTTTATTCACTCTATGTGTTTTCCTCCGAATTATTATTCTATTCAATCCACCATTTTTCCTATATAAATATCACATCTAACACCCATTTTTTGTTCAAAACATTACATCTAACTACGGTTAAAAACAAGCCCATAGCTTTTCTGCGAGTTTTGCTTTGTCTTGAATATAAATATTTATTGGTGGAAGCATTGCGGTTTATTATGTGAATGTAGTGAGCATTGTGCTTTGAACTCGTTTCGAATTTCATGGTTTGTAATCGCCAATACATGATGTATACTTGAACATGAATAAATTATAGCCAATAGTTTGAAGTAATTATTAAGCAAACTACAAATTAGTTGGTTTCTGTAACATTTGTATTTGTTTCTTCCTATTAATGGAGGGCGGCTTCCGTCATTACGAAAATATGACGAGTGCAACACTTACTAATATGGGATCCTTTAACTCCTCAATTGCAGCATATACGGTGACGCCTTAGGCCCCCTTTTCTCAAAGCTTTCCACTCTCTCAACACCAGATGCAGATTTAAGGAACAAAGCGGCTGAAATGTCACGCCGGATAGATGACTATGAAGTTCTTGTTGGCAAGCTTACGGTATGTTTTCATACACTAAGAGATTTGTTTATGCATCTTAATTTTAATGATAATAGTAATTAACAGTTGGAGTCTAGCATGTAAAATCTTAAGTAGAAACACGCAAATTGTAGATATTTGGAAAATTAAAAGGTAGTGTTCTTTTAGTATTTAAGAATTTTTTTGGGTTTTTGTTATTAGTTATTAAGAACTGTAAAAATATTATTATATATTTATTTTTTATTGTTAGATATTTTTTTAGTAAGTGTATTTCTATTGGAAACGGTATTTATAAGTAACTGTGGAAGTGTTATTGCAATTAAAGGCAAAGACAACTATTTCATGGTTATTTTTCTAAAATTTATTTTTATCGATAATGTGAAAAGAAACTTTAATAATGTCGTGTTCAAGACCTTACATATGTAGAAAATTTTATGCATGACATACTTAAATACCTAACACTCGACTAATAGAATCATTTTTCGCATTAGAGAGTGTTTTCTCTTTGTTTTGCTATTTTTTATTTTGATATTTTTTAGGCGAAAATAGTCGTTGAATTAAATGTTTTTAAAGCGAAAATGTTAGATTGAACCGTGCAAATTTGGGACTAAAAATATGTTTTCTCTGTCATTCAAATTTATTCTTACTTTTCTTTTTTATTGTTATCTAAATTTATTTCTGTTACGTTCTTTTCTACTTTCTCTTTACATTAAAAAGTAAAAATTTCTATTTTTATCTATTTATTTAAAAACTCGCGTTTGGTCAAATGAACACACAATTGAATGACGGATGAAGCAATAAGTAAACCAACCTAAACAATTTTAAGAAAACTTATCACACTTCGAACGATCACAAAGCTATTGGAAGTTCCTTCCATTTCGGATCTAAATGTTTAGAAGTAGAAACAAAACCTTTTTAGATTGCAGACACTATTGATCAAACTGGACACATTATATCAAACGGCGAATTATGAGAACACATACATTTATGATTTCACGAATTTTGTTGAATACAAAAACTGTGAACTTAAAGACAATAATATATTCAGGCAGAGCTGAGAGAGGAAAGGCTGAAATCCAAAGAAGAAGCAGAGGATTTAGCTCAGGAGATGGCTGAGTTGCGGTACCAACTAACGAGCATGCTCGATGAAGAGCGCAAGCGCCGTGCAAACATCGAACAAATATCTCTACAGAGAATAGCCGAGCTTGAGGCTCAGGTAATCAAAACGGGACCTTTTTCTATTTCCTAGAAAATTACATAAGCTTCAAGATCACTCACTCGATTTTCTTCTGCAATTAAGATTGCATCAGATCGACAAAAATCCACAGGGCCTCAAGATCGTATTCTCAGGATCTCATAAATCCATAACACGATTTCTTGATTGGAATTTCTGTCGAAGGGATCCTGACCTTTCTGTTCCTTTCACATTCCCTCCCCGGTTTCTTTATACCCGATGCCGTAAGTTAAATATCTAAATATATTGATTTTTGTCTTTTTTTTTTTTTGTTTTATTTTTTGGAGTTGACGAATTGTCGTTCTTGATCATTCGCAGTTCGAAGGAGATAAGGGTGATTGCTCCTGGTCGAGAAAATTTGGGCGCCGGCTACAAACTATTCGGTAAAGAAACATTTCGAGCTTTGATTTATTGCTTCTGCATTCTTGTTTTTATGTACCATGGGAAGCTGTTGAGGGTTTGTGTCTGTGTGTGTTCTTAAGTTAAGAGCTGCAGGCTTGTTTGAAGTTCTTTTGCAACTTTCTATGCTCTCTTCTTATCCTTGGTGAATAATTTTTGTTCTATAAATATGTTGTTCAAAATAACAAAAGATTGTCAATAGTTTGGAGAAATTAATGGGTTTGAGTGGTGTTTGGTTCAAAGATTTAATGGGATTCCATGGGATTTGGATTTTAAAATTCCATGAAATTCATGTTTGGTTAAAAAAAAGAAAGCAAATAAGGGTTTTTTTTTGTAATGGGGATACCCTGATACTTTAAAATCCCATTCTTGAATTTTAATTTTTACATTTATATCATGTTATAAAAAAATAATAGTATTATATTTATATAAAAAACTAAATAATTTTAAAATTAATTATTATTTGAATTATATATTAAATTAAATTTATATTATTTTTATTGTACAATATTTTTTTAAATAAATTAATAAATTCATTGTTTAAATTATTATTTATTATAAATTTTATTTGAATTATAAAATTATAGGGACGACTTATGGTTCCGTCGGAACTGATATTCATCCCAAATATATATTGTTAAATCTGATATTCAAATTGGATCCGATTATACTAGATCCGACCGAGACTATATCCAGTAAGACTTGATGGTTCCGAAGAATTCATTTTTTTTTTATAATTCTTAAATTTTAATTTAAAATTATACATGTACCAGATCCAATGTATATTAAAATTTATTTATTTTATTAGAAAATATTATAATTGGACTTAACTTCAAATAAATAGATCGGGCTCGGTCTCGAGTTTATTAGAATATAAAAAGTCCAAATTCACGAAATATAAATCCTACCACATTTTACCAACCAAACATAATATGAGATTCCAAATCCTAAATATAATAAATCTCAATCCCACCAAAAAAGTTCATAAACCAAATAGCCTAGTAATTTTAGGTGGAACAATTATTCATAATATATATACTCCTTTCGTTCACCCTATCGGTAAGTTTCTTATTTAATTTTTGCACGTAAGCTAAAGATAATTAATATTTTATAAATATACAATGTAATATAGTATAATATCTATTTTACAAAGTAAAAATAGTATAACCGATACGATTATTTTTCTCAATTAATTGTAATAAAGTGCAAAAAAATTGTAGAAATTCATTCCATTTGAAAGTATATATATATATATTTTTTATCATTTTTATTTATCTCACTAAAAATATTTATTTTTTATTACAGTAAAAATAATTGTACATCGAAAAAACAATGATAAACTTGTCTTTATATTATTTTTAACTATGTATTACAATTAAAATATTATTATTTTTAAAATTTTGGACTAAAATTAAATATTTACTTATAAATGGAATGGAAATAATAATTTTTTAGTATTTTTTTTTTTTTTTAATGTAATCGATTTCTTTTTAAAAAATTATATTTTAAAAATAGTTATAATAATGTACCAGTTCACCCAATACTCTTTTCTACATAATATACACATATATTCATACAGAATATATTATATATACGCACTCTATATGTTAAAAATATATTTATTTCGATCATTTTTAATATTTACATATTTTTATTTTTATTTTTTATTATTATAAATACTGTACATAGAGTATAAAATATATTTTTTATATTATCAACTTAGTTTTTTATACTAACATAAAAAATTATTTTTAACTGAAAATTAGAATGTCTTTTTTAATAAAACAATTCTTCGTAAATATTATTAAAAAAATACACACATTAAACGTTATCTATCCATAAACAGTCGACCATTCAACACATTATTATTTATATTATCAATACAATTTTTTATATAAATTTAAAAAATCTAACTGAGTGGACAAATTTATTATTTTTAAAAAATAAAATTAATAATATTTTATTTTAAATCAATTTTAGACTAAAATCAAACAAACAATCACGACTATTTATTTAAAAATTAATATATTAAATTAAAAAAAATTATAAAATATACTCAAATTTAATTTTACGTAAAAAAAAATAAAAATAAATAATTGTTTAAATTTTAAATTTTTTATTTTCAAAATCCAACCACAAATCTGCATAAACGGACGCAGCCATAAGAACTAAAGCAAATTGCAATTTCGGTCTTTTCTCTCACCACGCATTATTAACTCGTTTCAAATTCTCTCTCCCACTCTCTCTCTCTCTCTCTCTAGTTTCCTCCGTAAAGAGCCGTTGGCCCGTTGCTTCCGGAGTTCTCTGCAATCCAATCCAAGATTCCTGTCCCGCTCCTCTCCCTCTCGCTCTCTTACCGGAGAAAACTTGAGGTATTAACCGCTTTGAAATTTTGACTCATCTTGTTGGAAATTATTTACCGAATAGAGTTGGGAATATTGAACTGTTTTACCTTCTTTTTTTCATTTTTGTTAGATGATCTGTTTGTGTATTTTATTTTATTTTTGTTAGATTGGTAGTGAGTGATCTGAAATTGAAAGTCCTTACTGAGTGAATCTCATTGTGAAAAGACTTCGACCTTTTTCTGTTCGCCTTTTTGGATGTGTTTCTACTGTGATTGTGCTGTGTGTTTTTGGCGGTTCACGAATCTGTGGAATTTTGAAACTGTGAATTACTAGGGGTTAAGGAAGGATTTGGTTTCTGTGAGTGTTGTTGGTTGGCGTTAATTTTTGAATTCACGAAAGAATTGGAGAATTGTATTTGGGGTAATTCAGAAATTAGGGTTACGAAATGTGTGGAAATGGAACAAAACTGAAAGACGCAGTCCGCTCATTTTTTAATTAGTATAGTTTACCTCTCTACAGTGTTGGTTAATTTTTGGTTATTTTCTTGAGGATTTTTTACAAAGCAAAAAATGTAGGGGTTTTCGAACATCAAATAGTAAGGGTTTGTTTGATTTATGTTTGTGTTAAAATAGTGGTTTGATGTGGTAACCTATGAGTGTAAATAATGTTTTTTTGAAAAAAAAAGGAACTCGTGTTTACTGCATAGTAAAGAAAGTGAAAAAAAAAAAAAAATCAAAGAGAATCGAGCCTCAGGGCTAGAATCCGGTGTTGGCCGTTTTTGGTGTTCTAGATAAAATCTGTTCGGAAGAGTTCATCCCTAACGAACGGCAAGAGCAGATCCTTTTCTCGAGCAAAGCCAGACGTAACAGAGGAGATAGGCGTCGACGAATAGTCATGATGATGATTTGGAATTTTGAATTGAAATAATTATTTGATGCGATATAATAAGTGTTCATGTGATATTTTATATGTAAAATTAGTTTATAATATAATATAAAAAAATAAAATATTTGATATTTGGTTTAATGGTTCATGAAAGGTAAAAATTAGTGAATTGTGGGAGTTAGGGTAAGAAGTGGTTGTTTAGGCATAAGTAGGTGTTGATACACTTTGTTTGAATGTAAAATTAATGTAATATGAAAAATGTTTATATGTATATGTATTTGGTTTAATGGTTTTGGAGGAAAAACTTAGTGAATAGTGGGAGTTGGTGTCAAAAATAATTATTTGATTTGATTTAAATAGATATTAATGTAACATTTTGAATATGAATAAATTTGTAGCTTAATATAAAGAAAAATAGGTGTTCGGTTTAATTATTTTCAAGGCAAAAAATTAGTTAGTAGTGGGAGTTGGTGTAAAAACCACAACCAAAGCAGGTGTGTTTTGAAGGAGAGTAATTTGTAGGGTGTTTTGTTTTTTGGTTTGAATTTTTTGTTTTTAATATGAGGCATAGGTAATTGTATAAATAATATAAAAATAATGAGAGTGCATAATATATTAATTTATTTGGTAAAATATATTGAAATTTTTTTGGAAAAGAAACAAACCTGTAGTTTATTCATATTTAGGTTATAAATTATGTGACTATGTTTTGTGGTAATTGACACATGGGACAAGAGATCATACCTAAATGCCTCTTTCAGACCATTAGGGATGTTCGGTTTGTGTGTTGGATGTTTTCGGTATTTTGAATTTGAATTTCTTTCTTTTTTCTTTCAAATGGAAATTAAGTTTTTTGATATATTATTTTAAATAAATAAATAGGTATGATTTTTGACATTTTAGATCTGAATCTATTTACTTATTGAATGAATTTTCTTGGGGAGTGATGTTTTAAATAGAAAATACATTTGAATGTAATGTTTGAATGAACATGTATTGGATGTAATATATGTCGGAGGATAAAAATAAAAAAGATTGAAAACACAAACGAATTCAATCTTTTTCCTACATTTTATTTTATGTTTTTATACTTTATGGACGAATTCTTTGATCTTGTCCATTCTCATGTCTTCATGTTCTTTTTATTCTACTTTTCTTAGTGTGTTTGTTCCATAAGGTTTTGTAGCTGTATTTATCAGCAGCAAGAATGACGGTATTCGCATAATTTATTTAGTTTCTTATTTTGTAATTTTCAGGGATCCGAAGCTTCTTTCTTCCCCGGGAACTTGCCAGTTGGAAAAAAAATGTCTGGATTGACGAAATCTCCCTTAAATAGATTCTCCAAGCACAACATTGGTGGAACCAAGTTTTCAGGGAGTGGTAGCACCAACCCTTTTGATTCGGATGACGAGCTGGATAATAAGCAAATCCGTAAAAGCTCGGGAAAAACATCCAAACACAATGCAACCAATGGCAAGTTCTCTGTGAACGGCCGCTCCAATCCTTTTGACTCTGATGATGAGATAGACAATAAGCTAACACTGAAAACCCCGGGAAGAAAATCCTCAGAGCCTTCTCGCTTTTCTCCCGGCTTGGGTACAAATCCTTTTGATGACGATGATGATGTCAAGGATACATCATCCTCTCGGATCTATCATGCTTCAGCAACAAAAAATAGATACAAGAATGGTTTCCGTGATGCAGGAGGGTTAGAGAATCAGACTGTAGAGGAACTCGAGAGCTACGCTCTGTATAAAGCTGAGGAGACTACAAATGCGGTTAATAACTGTCTCATGATTGCTGAGGACATGAGAGAATCCGCGACTAAAACATTGGTAACTCTGCATCAACAAGGAGAACAACTTACACATACTCACATGGTTGCTGCCGACATTGATCAGGACCTTAGCAGGGTATGTATCAAAATTATCGATTTTTTTATTCTCACACTTTAGTTTTTAAGTTATTGAGCATTAGCTAGGAAATTGTCAACTTCGATTACTTGAATGGTAATATACAGTCAAGGGTATATTCTATATATAAATATATGTACTATGTCTCTTTGATGGATAGAATCCCTATATTTGTATAAATAAATTATGACAATATCGAGATTGTATGCATAAAAATATTTTGTTAACACGAGGAAGGATCATTATACAAATTCCTATTTATGTGTTTTACCCAGTAGTGAATAGTATTCGTAATACTCCCTCGTCCCATCCAATTATATATATCTACTTTTTTGTAATGGATTAAGGAATAATAATATTTCATTGATTAGTACGGGTGTGTAAGAATATTTTGATAAATTTTTCCTTCGTACTTTATGAATAATTAATAATTAATAATATGTTTATAATTCATATAAAAGTTAAAGTATTTTGATATTAATATGAGAACATTTTTACTGTAATAGGTAATGTATATTTTCGGGTTAATTGGACAAAAAAAAAAAAAGCTTTTGAGTGGAACAAAAAGAATATTTGATTTGATATAAAATGGCCCGATGATGTTTAGATGGTCACTTTAGAATGTAGAATATCCAATATAGTGTTAATTTTCCGAAACCTATATATTTGGTAGAAATACATGTTTCGAAAATTCTTTTCCTTCTAAAATGTCCTCCAAAAATTGCGTAAATTTTTTTTTGACAAGATCTCGATTATATCGATGTTTTTAGGGTGAGAAGCTTTTAGGAAGCCTCGGGGGCATGTTCTCCCGGACATGGAAGCCTAAGAAGACTCGCCCAATAAGCGGCCCTGTAATCACAAGAGGTATTTTGCACCTTTCCACCTTCTTCAAATATTAACTAATCGAACCTGTCTTATATCTAAGATGGTAATCTTATGACCAATATAAGATATATGCAATCAATGCACTTTGGTCGAGCATTTTTTCGTACGGGTATAACACTTTGGTGATTATGTAGACGATCCAGTTCTTCGGAAAGGTAACCACTTGGAGCAGAGGGAAAAATTGGGATTGATTTCTGCCTCAAAGGAACGACGCCGTACAGGCGCAGAAACCACCACCGAGCCCGCAAATGCATTGCAGAAAGTCGAGGTATGTTTGGTGACATTTGATATTCAATTAATTAAGTATAGCTTTGTTCTTTCTAATTTTCTTCCTACACATTTTCCCAAAAAAAGTAAATACACTACAGACATTCATTATTTTTATATTTCCTACACGATCTTGTATGCCTCACAGAAAAAAATTTCTTTTCTAACAATCTCAAAACAAACACACCCTATGTGTTCATGAACAAAGATATAGATTACTCTCTTAATGTGGACTTTTTTTTTTGTAGAAGCTTTTTGTTGTTTTAGGTTAATGATACAGCATGTTTAGGGTGTGTTTGTTTGTGAGTTTGGATTTTTGAATAGTAAAAAGTTGAATTTGAATAGCTATTTTGATGTGATATAAATATATATTGATGTGATATTTTGAATGCAAAATTTATTTATAGTATAATATATATATAAAAAAGTAATTATTTGATTTGATATTTTTGGAGAGGAAAAAGAATATGAATAATAAAAATATATGATAAAAATAAAAAAGTAATGGTTTGATTTTATATTTTTTTAGAGAAAAAAGAATATGAATAATAAACATATGTGATAAAATCCACAAAAGAACACAACCTTGGATATTTTTTGATGTTCTGTATCTATATTTAGGTCGAGAAATTGAAGCAAGACGATGCTTTATTGGATTTAAGTAATATTTTGGGAGAGCTTAAGGAGATGGCATTGGACATGGGATCTGAAATCGATCGGTCAGTTAAAATTCTTTACGTTGCATTTTTATTCTCGACACTTTAAAGATATATATATATATTGTGTGTTTTTACGAATGCGCAGGCAAAACAAGGCGATGGACCATTTTCAGGACGACGTGGAGGAGCTAAGTTTCAGAGTGAAAGGCGCGAATCAGCGCACGCGCCGTTTACTTGGTAAGTAGCTATTTTACGACGAAGATAACTAAGCTTTACTACCATTGCTCGATTTATTAGCTAGACAGAAGTTTATAGTATCGTTGGCATTTTGTCTTGCATTGTTTCGACTACAATGACGCCGGCATTATATGATTCGGATCGTCGGTTTCGTTGAGATCTGACTAACTAAACTGTGGAAAAACATAACATGTGTTTGCTTAATGCTGGAATTTGTAGTGTTGGAAATTTGTATTTGTTTTGTTTGTTTCCTTGTTGATTTTTGAGGTTAGGTTTGAAGTTTTGAATCGTAAAAGGTTGAATTGAAATAATTGTTAGATTCTATATTTTGACTTTAATATTGATTTTTAATGTATAATACTTTTTCCATCTGCCTCTGATGGTCACGTTACATTTTGTGTCATTGTATTTAATATTAAAAATTTCTTTATGGAAATATAGCGGACGAAAGGAGTATATTATTTTTTTGAATAATATGATACCATAACTTTTTTCATATATTATAATTTTTTTGACTATTTTTAGGTGGGGCAAGGTAGAAGAAAATAAAAATAGAACTTTTGAGGAAAATGAGAATTAGAAAGCTACGAACAAATAGAGCCTCACTCTCACTCTTTTTGCTCTACATTTCTTCAACCATTGCTAATATTGTATGCTATATACGTACAGCTCAAAATAATAAGTTAATGAATTATACTATCTGTTTAAAAAATTTCTTTCATATAATAAAATATATTACTCCCTTCGTCTTTTAAATGTATGCTAACTTTTTTTTTTTTTATTGTCATTGAAAAATATTATCATTTTTTTTTTAAATAAAAAATTATTATATTTTTGTTTTTTTTTTATTATAAAAGAAAAAATTATTATTATTTTCTTTTTAAGTAAAAAATTATTATATTTTTGTACTTTTGTTTAATATAAAAGAAAAAAGTAATCATTATTACTTATTTTTATTAAAATTTGTGCCCAGTAAAATGAACACACATTTGCAAGTATTTAAAAATTGTTGATGGTTGTACAAACATTAGAGTGAAAGATTTAAATTTTAATTTAAATAATAATTTAATTTGATATTGAGAAAAAAATATATATATATTTAAAATGGTAAAATTTTTAATTTGAAATAAAGAAATAACACATTCAATATTTTGAGACTAAATAACACCTTATCCATTCACAAAAAAAAAAATAAAAATGTATCCATCTCATTTTTTACATCATTTCTTATCAATGAATGATACCCTACAATTAATATATTTACAACAATACAATTCACTAATTTTTATTATCTTTTTTAAAAAAGTCAGTCATACAAATATTTGTCTTTTTATTTAGCGCTGAATTTGGGTAATTGTGTTAGTTCATATAAATGTAGACACACCGTGTGCTGTGGTGTGTCGTCAGCGCAGTGCTGAATTTTAAAGGAAATACTGAAACCAAATTCCAAACAAACATAACAAATGCAAAACAAAAACTCCCAAAAATAGAGGATCAATTATAACATGTATATAAAAAGCTTCAAATTATTCATTTCCTCCTAAACATTATGTATTATGTATGTGTGTGGAAGAACCTATTTATTGTTTTCGAACTACATATAGAGTATCGGATGCTATACAACAATCCCTTTTATCCATTGCGCTCCCCCGTTATTATATGTCTTTATTGATTCCTGAAACAGGGCACAATTTCAAAATGTGATATTAGCGTGAGCGGCATTGGCATTGTTTTTGTAAGGGAAGTACAATAAATACTCCTTCCGTCTCTACTAAAATAGACACGCTTTCCATTTAGATTTGTCCTACCTAAGGCTGCGGTTACGGTTGCTGATTGAGCACTTTTAACATAGTGTGCTGACAACGCACCAAATACATACAAATATAATCCGAATGCAACATATGAATTGACAACAATAAATCACCATCGTTTTTTTTTTTTTCAAGACAAGTCAGGCTAGGTGAACCATATATGACAGGCAAGACCGGAAGGCGCCACCAAACCATTTCTTACGGGATAGTACACACTACTGTTGATTTCATCACATAATGATCTATTCATTAAGCAAACCTTAAAATATTTACTGCAAGTTGCAGGCTTTGAAACCATTTATTGTATTATTATTATTATTATTATTTATGTGCTATTTAAACTTAATCAACAATAGTATAACCATTTCCCACCTACATAGCACTTCTCCATTTATGGACTATGTGTTACCCTCCCAACCCAATTATCCATTTATTTTCACTCTTACCTCTATTTAGCAAAATGCCATCATGCCATTATACATAAACATAAAGGTAATTTCATAAAAAAAAATATATATATATATATTATTTTTTAATCTACTACAAAATTAGTGTGTGAGATGAAGGATATATTTAACTTTCGAAGCAAATTTGACCTTGGTTAGCACGCATTCCATTGAGCAAGATGAATAAAGTTTGTGAACTCTTCTTCGAACAATAATGAGCCTATCAAAGTGGTTAATTCTCAAACTAGCAAAGCAGCATGTTCATTGAAAGTAGTATCGGTTAAACACTACGGGGAGGAAAGGGGAATCAATTCAGTTGTAGTTCATATTTGATTCGATGTTCACATTGAATAATATTCGACTCAAACTCAATCTCAAGCCACTTGACTTGTTTATCACATCAAGTTTTTATCGAGCTACACGGAAAACATTATATGATTATTTTTAACTAATATTGGTAAGTTAGTGAATTAACTCGAAGGTGAAGTGAGTTATTGAACGGAAAAGACGCTAGATTCTTGAATCTATGAACTTATTGTTTACTTCGATAATTTTTTTTTTTTTTTATCGGGATGCAGAATGACCGTCTCACCTAAAAGCTCGAAGTGAGTCCCCAACATTTTTTTTCTCACCAATTTCTTCATTGTACAATCCTCCCAAATTCCTATAAAAAGCACTATTTTCTTTTCTAAAACATCAAATCCAATCACTATTACAAAGAATAAAATAAAACAACAAATTAAATACACCTTTTATTATTTCTAAGATTTCTAAATATCTTAAGTTTAAGCAAACTAGTGTTTATTTTCTAAATTTTCTTGTCTTCATATCAGTCGAATTTAGTGGTAAATTTCGTCAATCAACTCAAGGTCGAGCTCAAAAAGTTATTAAGCAGCATGCTATCTAAGCTCGACTCTATCTCACCATTAATTACGACATCAAGAGGTATTATCAACCAAGTTCCTTAATATATCAAGCAAGAAAATCAGCTCTACATTACTCTTGTCGATGGGATCATGCTTCAGTTTACGATAAGCAGTTTAGCCAATCATGTTTCGATATGGTAAAAGACTAAAAACTTAGAAGACTTCCACAAAATATAAGGCGCCATAATCAGCTCTAAAAATGCTCCTTTCATGGGATCATGCTTCGGTTTACCACACTCTATACGGCAACACAGTTTTGGCCAATCTAGTTTTGATATGGTTAAAGAAACAAATTTGTAACATTTTGAATAACAAAGGCTCTGTTTATTTAGTTACTTTTGCAATTTTCGGCACTATTCATCAACATAAATTTTTTTAAGAAAAAAATTAGTACATAAAAAAACCTTTTTCTTCTTAAATGGTCGAATCAAATACCCAACCTTTTACAATTTTCAAAATTCCAAAATTTACATCTAAATCAGAGCCAAGATTTCTTCAATATGAATATCTTGGGAGTGATCTTCCAAGAAAGAATTTTCGACCAGCTTTCCGATTAATATTATAAAAAGTACAATATATCCATATATATACACAAAATATATAATATATACACTCTATCCACTATTACCGAAGTTTCTCTATACCTACTGTAAAAAAACACCTTAGACTAAAAACACAACAAGCACATCCCTAGTTTATACAGAGCACATAATATTTGACAATATATGATAGATCTGTAGAAAAAAATAGATTTCTTCACCACCCGTGAAATTTTCGGCAAATTCTTAAAAATGTTTTGTGTAAAAAGGGTGTGTTATCTTATCAAACTTCACCCACTTTCTACCATTCAGGCATTCATCAAATTTTTTTCCTCAAAAAACATCAAATTAAATCCCTATTTTTTATTTTCTATATTACACAAAATCAATTTTACATTAAAAAATATAACATCAATACCTATTTATATCACACTGTTCAAATCCTAAACCAAAATCCTAAACCCCCAAACAAACACACCCTAAATCTAAACCTTCCTAAGGAAGGAACTAGCAGCAAAAGAAGACCTAAATTAAATAACTAGAACAATTGAATAGCATCAAAACTATGCCAGAAAAAACATCACACACTGATAAAATCAATTAGAGTTGAGTGTTGAAGTTAGCTGATTGCAAAGCCACAAATCCATTATATAGTAGAAAAAGCCTTATGTATAATTGATGAACACAGGAAAAATGTGAATTATCGAATTAGGTTATTTAAGAAATGAATAAACCAAAATCATCAATTATCGAATTCTTTTGATGTAATTGATGAAAACAGCGAAAAATGTGAATTGTGGGATTTCAGTGAAGATTATTCAAGAAATGAGTAGAACAAAATCATTAATTATCGAATTCCTTTAATGAAATTGATGAAAACAGCGAAAAATGTGAATCATCGAATTAGTTTGAAGATCCAAAATCATCAATGTCGATTAATCGTGAGGAGTGTCACGCACAAAGATCAAAATCGATCAATTTCAACAGAGTAGTTTGTTGTAAACCCTAGAATTGAAATACTGACCTAAATGGAGAGAAAAGAGGTGAGCCTGAATGATATTACGAGCGCTCGATTTCCATGACGTTCTTATAGCCGGGAGAGTAGAGCGAGTAGACGACGGACTGGCGTTTGGCGACGACGAGCTGCGATTTGCCGTCGGCGAAGGCAGCGGCTGCATCCGCCGGGTCGGAGAGGCCGCCGTTGCGGCGAAAGGCGTCGACCGCGCGGCGCTTGGCGTACTCCCTTACGTTGTAGTCCGTGAATCCACGCGCCGTCCGTAAGAAGGAACGGAAGAGCGAGATCACTTCGTTACGCGTGGGCGCCGACGCCATTGATGCTGCTGCTTGCTCGCAATCTTTTAGTTCACAATATAAACAATATACTCCTACATATATATATATATACATGTGCATAAAAAAATAATATTCGAATAAAGATTTAAAAAATCCACAAAAATTCAAAAATGCTTTTTATAATTTTAAAAAATCTAATAAAATCCTATTTGAAAATTAATTTAAGATTTTAATTTAAATAGTTAAATTTTGAATATAAATAATTATTTAATATTATATGAATAAAAATTATTGTATTATATTAATATTTAATATAATATAAAAAAGTATAAAAATAAATTTTTATTTGATATTTTTAATTTTTTTTATAAATAATAAAAATAGAAATAAATCACTCAAAAGAATATACTCTTCAAGTCAAAATTAATTATATTTTTTTTATACCTTACTTGAAATATATAACTAATTTTGATGGAAGAGTGAGAATTTTTTTATTTTTTTATTTTTTTTTTATTAAAGTTTGGACATTTATAATCTTAATTTCAAATAGAAACTAAATACATTTTAATTTTCTTATTTTTTACTTTTAATAGTACTCCCTATGTTCAATAAGATAGGCTGAGAATTTAGATAAATTATAATTAATAAGTATATTAGTAAAAATAATTAAATAATTTAATTAATATTAAAAATTTTAAAATGCCATTAAAATATAATCATATTTAAAAAGAAAATGACATATTACGTAGATAAAAGAAGTAATAATTAAAAGTGATGGAGCTATTTGATTTTTTTACTCAAATTCAATTTTTTTTACTACTCAATTTCTATAATTTTCAATAAAATATCATATTAAAAATCTATAATATTTAAATCGAAATGAAACAAATGTGACATTTTGAATATAAAGAAATGCATTTAACAAACCTTGCCTTTATTCAAAAGAAAGATATTTTACAAGCATACTTTCACTTGCATCCGGGAGCATCAATGTACGGATGTACAACGAATTTGATGGATAAAGGATCAATTTTTACTCGAGACTTTATATCTTTTAGGACGGGAGCCAAGTCCGGGATGGCTCCATTTTGTTGATTCGGCCGTAATGGCCTTCCATTCAACAATACGGTTCGACTTTGAAGATTACCACCCGAGGGTGTCAAGTGGTATTCCTCGCGGTATAGATCATCGACCGGCACTTTGTTCCCGATCCATAAGATGGATCTTTTAATGACATGGGAGAACGACCCTTTCTCGACTCCCTTTTGTTCTATAATTGATGGCTCTATGTTGTTGAGGCTAGAAATGTCGACATAGTATGTCGTTTTCTTGTTCAAGTTGATAAGAAGTATCGCTACACCATCCTGTTACGTAAATATAATTTACATAAGAAAAGTCATATTAAAAAAAATAATAATAACAGAGAAATATATATATATATATAATATTTTAAAATTTTGACTGAGCGATATCTTTTACTATTTTAGTTTTTAAAATTAACTGCAACAAAATGGACGGCAATTTCAGCATCGTGCTTATAGCACATACAACACATTAGATATAAATTTATAGTATATATATATAATAGAATTAACAACACGTATTAATACTTTATACTAACATGTATTGTATGTTATATTTTTATATGCTATCTATAATTTCTTTCATAAGGTGATTAGAGGATGGTGCTAATATTCAATCATCACATTGATTGAAGCAAAAAATAATAATAAATAACACATATTCTCTGTCCAATTAAAAGATTGTCATTTTTCATATTTTTTTGTCTTTCATAATTTAATAATTGTATCATTTACCTAACATAATAAACACCCTTCCAACTTACAATATATTATACAAATGCTATTACTTTTATATTGCACAATATTAACAGAGATATTTTTATCATTTTTACTACAATCAAATATAATACTCCCTCCGTCCCGCAACAGGGGTGGCGTTTGCTTTTTGCACGTAGATTTTTGAATATTAGTATTATATTGGATTGTAGTAAAAATGACAAAAATACCCCTGTTAGTATGATGTAATAGAAAAGTAATGACATTTGTGTAATATATTGTAAATTGTAAGGGTATTTATTATGTGAAGTAGGTAGTACAATTATTAAATTAGGAAATGGTAACCTTGTTTTGGGACGGACAAAAATAGAAAATAGTAACTTTTCAATAGGACGGAGGGAGTATTAATATTAAAAAATTTACGTGCAAAAAGTAAACGTCACCCTTCAATGGAGTACTATATTTATAAAATGCCACGTGTATAATTAGGATTATTAAAATGGTGGCAAATGAAATATAAAACTATTTCTAAATCTAATATGCTTAAATGACTAAAATAATGAATAGCATTTATCAAAAATTAATAACCCTCATATATGTAGTCAAATTATGACACATAATGGGCTATGATATTTGTACTTTCTCTACCATAAGTCATAAGACTTTTGCTATAATTTGAAATTTTCCAAAAACTTATTTAACTTTTATTTCTACACCTCTTTTTTCACATTTTACTATTCTAAAGACAATTTGTAAAAATATTTTAAACTAGCAAAAAAAAAAACACTATAAAAATTATACTCCCTCCGTCCACTTAATAAGTTTACATTTACCTTTTGCGTAATTGTATTTAATAATAAAAATATTTTTATATTTGTATAATTTTTTACACAAATGTCATTATATTTGTATTAGAAGACACTAATAAAAGTATTTTTGTTATTTTCCTTTAATTTGTACTACGTTTTGATATAATAATTAATATTCAAATATCAACATACAAAAAAACAAATGTCAACCTTTTAAGCGGACGGTGGGAGTACTATATGAAATTTCATGCGAGAACAAAAATATGTAATCAACTTGGGATGGAGGTGTGCTCTTACTCTTGCTTTTGCACAATGAGCGTAAGCTCGTAAATAGCGCGACACATTGTTGTTGATGGCGAGCACGCCTTTTCCCATAAGTCGATGCCACAAAAGCGCGCTGAGAAGTGGAAACTAGATTAAATGACTATCTTTGGAAGACAATGATCGACAAACTATCTCATTAAATATAATGTCGACATAATTATACTCCCACTCGAATAGTCCCACTTTTCGTTTAAGATCCTCTCGCCTAAATAGTCATAATTCAATTACCAATTTACTGTCACTCCTACCTCAACTTAACCGGATATCATCACACACTTCACTATTGACTACATTAAACCCAAGAGCATTTGCCATTTTGATTTGATTCGAACTCGCTTAGCAATATGATACTATTGTTCTCGGGAGGTAGTACTTCAACATAAATGCATTAATGTTGGGTGAAATAATTATATTTCATCTAAAACTTTTGTTCGAGCAAAGCCGAGTCAAGTATTTTATTTTTGAACTTGGCTTCAACTTTGATCGAGGCGAGCTCAAGCTTATTAATTATATAAATGAGCTATAATTTATCTAATTATATATTAAAAAGATAATACTCCATCCGTTCTGCTCTAATGGTCTCATTTACCTTTTGCATTATTATATTAACATTAAAAATATTCTTATATTTGTATAATTTTTTGGACAAATGTCGTTATAATAGTACTGTAAGACACTAATATAATTATTTTTTTGTCATTTTTCTTTAATTTGTGTTACGTTTTCACATAATAATTAACATTCAAATATCAATATGCAAAAAGTAAATGGAACCTTAGAGCCACATAAAGATAGTAAGAACTATCACCCTATTGAATTTTATCAATATTTTTCAAGTCGAGCCTACTCAACTCAATAAAAATTTTCAAAATTTACCCGCTACTATGATCAACAAAAATTTTCAAAATTTACCCGCTACTATTGAATAGCTCAATTCTCATAACATCTCTAATCATATATAAGCAACCAAGAACTTATATATAAGAGATAGGAGAGTATCTTACCCGTAATAATCTGGAGTCGGAAGGAATGTATCGGTGTTTAGGAGCCCATAAAATCCACCGATAAAACTCTGTCGACAATATACCTTTGTGTGAAGCTTAGCCGCCATTCCGAGCTGATCAAGATACCTAAATTCCAATTCGAGTTTAAACTCATTTGTCGAATGTTAATAGGAAAAAAATGAATAAAAAGATTTGATTACCAGAAGCTGTACAAAAATGTATCGGATATCCCCTTAGCACCGCTGTTGTAGGCGCCACCGGATTCGCCAACCCAGGCGGACGCCCAAGGGCCATTGGCTCGAATAGTCGAAGCAAGATTGATGAATGTAGATGATACCTTGTTTAAGAAGTCGGGATTTAGGATTTTATTCTTGAGGTTGCCGTCGTTTCCTGCAAGAACGGAAGAGTTTATTTCGATCATGAACGCTAAACTTCTTGCGTAATATGAACAAGAATTCACCTCCGCCGAGGCTGTACAAATGATGTGTGACACCGTTGATCACATCTGGACCCGAGGCTTGAAGCATGTTATTGAACCACAGCTTTTCGTAGAATCCTCCCGGCGCCAAAAGTTGTGGGATCGACTCGGATTTTGCGTATAGTTCATCATTCAATGCCTTGAGTTGGATCATATCTTTCCCATATTGCTTGGAGCCGACTCGAGCGCTCACTCCGTGCCCACTTAGCTCGTTACCTTCATAAAAGACAATATTGAAACTACAAATTTATCGGGGGGGCTTTGTTTGAATTCGAAGAAAATAGTTCAAGAAGTCGTACCGAATTCCCACGAATCGATTTTGTATCCCTTGGAGACGGTGTAGTTTATAAAATCACGGGCATTAGTTGAATCCCAATTGCCTTGCCAATCGTCGTTTTGCATATGGCGCCTCCCGTAGAGAGCATTCAGGCTAAAGGTCACGACGGCTCTGCAAATGATCCCAATGTTATATCATAAAATCGACACGTAAAGACCATGTGCATTATACACAGCAAGATTTGATCGAACGAATCTGAGTTGGCCTCACCCGGTTTTTTCGAAGAAGTTATTCAGCTCATCCCATCTCTCCATGTGTAAACACCCTTCCGAAAATCCAAACATCTCACTGTTTTGCTTCTTAAGCTCAGGACAATAAGGCGGGGGATTCCCGACATTATATATGATCCGGTCCTCCAATGAGCCACCGATTCTAATTCTCAAACTCTCGAAAGCTTTCAGAAACAGAAAAAGGACATAATAAACACCATAGATAACACATCGCCAATATTCAAATTACTTAAACGAGACAGGGGAAGAAAACAGAGCATGGTATATCGATCAAACCTCGGATAGCATTGGTCAGAATCGGATGAGATAAGTTCTGAAATCAGAAGAAACACATGAATTAGACCAAAAAATACATATGAACAACATTTTAATCTCTTCTGCCACACCGATATTCTTACAAGATTTATAACAGATGATAATCCCCACGGGCAGTTACCGTAGTTGCACTTCTCGGGTGGCCACCAGTCGAGAGTAGCACAAATATAATTAGCATCGGTTTCAGCTACGGTTGCATTTGTGTCCACAACAAGACTAGTCTTTTCGGACTTGTGTGCAAGAATTGCAGGCACAAGCACGAAAAAGACCAAAATGGAGCTTCGAATTTGTAATCGAAATCCCATTTACAGCAATGGAATGTAACAGAACCTACGAATACAAACTGTGAATGGATAAATGAAAGAAACTCATTGCAAGAACTACAACATCCCTCTCAAGAAGCATAGCTATCCATACCAAATTCAACCGATTAATTATCCCGCAAAAGCTAATCAGGAATACTGCAAATGTACACAAACAACAAAAGAAGAGATTATCATGAGAAAATCCCACAAAATTAACTATAGAAGATTACAAATATGACAAAAGACTTATGCATAAGCAGAGGTGGATATACAATGACTACCTCCGATTATAATTCTTCGAAAAACACTGTCATCGAACTAATCGAAAGATTCAACTTATCCATCTATCTCAATCTAAAAGAACACTCAGATCCATTTGATGAATTCTGATACAAAACTATTGTTTTATGAAAACATAAAACCCCAGAAAGATCAGTAGAACCACATGAAAATTCTCAATTATTGTAAATAGTTTTTTAATTGGTCAATTTACTAATCTTTCTTTAACACATGGCATCCAATACCAATTTTCAATATAAAAAATCACATCAAACCAAAAAGATACAAAAAACAGAAGAAACAAAGCACAAGTAAACAAATCTAAATCCTGTATTTTTTAGAGGAATATTACTTTGCTTGTATAGAACACAATTTTACTTTTAAAGGTTAGTGTACTGTTTGTTCTTGTTGTATGCGTTTGTATCTTAGTTTTAGATGAAATAGGTGGACGTAATTTTTCTTCTTTACTGTCAACAAGTGATTTAGCATGGATGGATGCGATGCTTTAAATGGAAAAAAAATAACGTAGAAAATAATGTTCTGACTGATAAAAAACAGCATTAACCAAAAAAACAACATAAACAAAGAAGATAAACAACAGAATAAGACACGCAAAAAAATTCTCCAAATTCAAAATGCGAAATCAGGCAGTTATCAAAGAGTAGCAGCAAAAGGTGTATGATCTTACTTCTTATCCATGAATTCAACCAACAAAAACCTCACGAAATCAAATTCTGCATTTTAAAACGAATATTTCAAAAAAAAAATGCTCACGAAACACCAAACCTCAGTAGACAGTAATCAACAAGCAGCAGCAAAAAAGTGTATGATCTTACTTCTCAGCAATGAATTCAACCAACAAAAACCTCACGAAATCAAATTCTGCATTTTAAAATGAATATTTACACAAAAAATGCTCACGAAACACGAAACCTCGGTTTTCACATAATCTCCATTAACGAGCGGGAATGAAGGTCGATTGACAGAGCTTCTGCGAAGAGATTCAGCTGTATTTCGGTAACTAACCAGCGCCTTGACGTCGTCACATAATTTTTCTTACAGATCTACGCCCGGAGGAGAATCCGCCGATTAAGAATTGGGATGCAATTATTATGCTTCCTATTAGCTTGTGAACAGTTCTTGTGCCTTGGCAACGATCGCTCTTTTGGATACTTTACGGTGTGCTTTAGTGTTTGTTTGTTTCTAATTATTTATAATAAATTCAAATATCATATTTTAAATTATTTTATTTTATTATTATTTTTAACCTTTAGTTGGGGAAACGACTTTTTAGGTTATGATTTATTTTATTTTTTCGGTCCGCTTATAAGATCATATTTAAATTTTGTTTTCTCACTGTATTTAATATTAAAAATATATTTATATTTATATAATTTTTTATACAAATATATTTTTATTAGTATTATGAGACGCTAATTGAAGTATTTTTGTAATTTTTTTTAATTTATAGTACGTTTTGATATAACAATTAATATTCAAATATCAACAAGCAAAAAGTAAATAAGACCCTTAGAACCGGACAGATATACAGTATTATTTATTATGTACATGATATTATGTACGCGATATTATTTACTATTAAAACGTATGACAAATTAAAGAAAATATTACAAAAATTATTTTGATTAATATCTTATAATACTAATAGAATGACGTCTGTATAAAAAATTATACAAATATAAAAATATTTTTAAGATTAAATACGATGACACAAAAAGTAAATGTGACCATCTACGAGCGTACTAGCGGGTACGACATATGATTAAACAATTTTTAAAATATGTATTTTTATATTTTAAAAACTATAGTATTTTATTAAAATATATAATATTATTTTGTAAAGAATTTTATATAATACAAACAAATAAATAATTAACGTAAACTAATTTTATAAAAAAAAAAGTATAAATGTAGATATAAATATTTGTTTATCGAAGAGAGAGATAAAAAATAAATGTGTTTTGAGTTGGTCTTACATTATATATAATGTTATATATTTTAAAATTAATTAAGTTGATTTATATTTGTTAAGTATATACTCCCACCGTCCCATAAAGAAGTATCCATTTGTTTTTTGCACGTAGTTTTAGAAATATTAGTATTATATTGAGATATAGTATGAATAAAGTATAAATGACTAAAATAACCTTATTAGTACGTGTGATATAAAGATAATGACATTTATGTAATACATTATAAGTTGTAAGGGTATTTGTAATGTTAGGTAGATAGTACAATTACTAAAAAAAAATGGATACTTTGTTATGGGACGAACTAAAATGGAGAAATAGATATTTTGTTATGGGACAGAGGAAGTATTAAATTAATAAAATTTATTAAGTATAGATAATATCATTTGTTACAAGACTAACTAAAATAGATATGATATCATTTGTTATGAGACGAGGGAGTATGTATTACTCTCTTCGTCCTATATCAATCTATCTGTTTGCTTTTTACGATATTAGAAATATTAATATTATATTGGGATACAGTATAAATAAAAATAAAAATAAAAAAATTAAATTAATCTTATTAGTATTGTATTATATAAAAATAATGATATTTGTGTAATATATTGTAAAGTAGCAGGGTATTTGTAATGTTAAGTATAGAATATACATTTAAATATTTTAAACATTATATTTTAATAAAATATATATTATGTAGATGTCATTTTATAAAAAAACAAAATTTTATATACTAAAAATAAATAAAAAAATTTATAAAAAATTAAGAATTTTTAATATGAATAAAAAATATTTATTTATTAAAAAAATATAGAAATAAAAAAAATTGAACAGATTTTATAAAAATCAATAAGTTTATTTATATTTATTAAATATATTTAAGAATAAATCAAAATTGATAATGAATCCAGTAAATCCAAATTTATGTAATTTATCTAAAAATATTGTAATATATAAATTAAATTTAAAAAATATAATATCATTATATTTTTCGATTTATTTTTTAATATATTGGTAAATTATTAATATAGCGAGGGTGTGTTTGTTTGGGGGATTGAATTTTAAATCCTCAATTCATTCCATTTTTTTTCCCAAAAATATCAAATCAAACACCAATTTTTTATTTTTTATATTATACTAAAAATTAATTTTATATTCAAAACATCAAATCAATACCTATTTATATCATATCATACAACTATTCAAATTTAAAAATTTTACTATTCAAATCTCAACTCAAAATCCAAACCCTGAATGAATCCATCGGATATGGATCCGGTTGGCATCTACCTCTTGATCAAACTCCGAACCCGATCAGAGCATACAAAAATTAAATAATAATAATAATTCAATATAAACAAATATTTTTATATTATTAAAAACTGTTATACATATATTATACACATCGTATCCACGTACGTATATTTTAGTATATAGATGCATTTTATACAACACATTCGTACATATATATATATATATCACGCTTACCATTATAATATATTATTATTAGATAACAAATATATATATATATTTTTTATTTCAAAAAAATAAAATTTTAAAGAAAAACATAGCTACGCTTACCATTATAATATATTATTATTAGATAACAAATATATATATATATATTTTTTATTTCAAAAAAATAAAATTTTAAAGAAAAACATAGCTATTGTTGTAGTTCCTTTTTTGGCATTCCTTTGGAGAGAATCATGCAAATGTAATCTTTACGCAATAGCTATCATCATTTTTATATTTTAAGCATTTTGGTTTGATCGACAATGATTACATACAGTATTTTATATGAAATATATATATATATATATAGGCGGATGTACGTGGAAGCAAGGGACTCTAGGATCCCTCCCCCCACTCCACACCACCCCACCCCACCCCACCCCTTTTAAGATTTAATTTATATTTTATAATATATATAATAAATAAATTAAAAATTGCTAAATATTGATAGAGTATTTGTGAAATTTTAAATTTTGAATAATAAAAAAATTTATATCATAATAATTATTTGAGTCTATAAAAATAAATATGAATAAAAAAATAAATAATAATAATAATAAAAAAAATATTTTTCAAAAAGTTCTCAATCAAATGGATAGGAGATAATATTTTTTTTTAATAATTTTTTTTTTACTATTTATCAATTTCAAACAATACAAAAATAATATTGTAATATGTAGTTGTTACTGATATTTTGCATAATTTTCAAAATATGATAATTACATTGATCAAATTATTGAATAACAAGTAGATTATAATATTTTCGAAATTTGAAAAATAAACCCCCTTTTTCCTCCCGGTCTCGTTCCGCCTCTGTATATATATATATATTTTTTATTGAACACAATATGAATTTATATAATAAATTTTTTTTAAAAATAAGCAATATTTTTATTTTTATTTTGTATTTTTATTTTCAAAATGACATGATAATTTAATGTGATTATATATATAAAGTACTTTCTCTTTCTGTGCGGGAGAATTACGTCATATTTTTTTATTATTATTTGTTATATTTATACATAATTTATTTATAAGAAATAATTTTATTCGTTTATAATTTTATTATCTCTACTTTAATCAATAAAATTGTAATCAATAAAGTTCTCATAATGCCATTATTTTATTTTTTTACTTATTTCATTTTTACAATAAAATATTACAATATATTTTTAGTTTTTTTGTTCGAATATTGTAACATAATCAGCCTGGATAGAGGGGAGAGAGTATTTATATTTTATTCTCTGACAAAAATCAATAATTCAATACAAATATTAAATTTTTTTTATTATCGACATTATTCCCTATCATTCACATAAAAAAATTCAAATTAAAATACTAAAGAAATAAATTATTTTACATTTCTCTTTCCCTACTTAATTCTTTTTCCAATTTCATTTTATTCTCATTTCTTCGCAATTTCATTCTCTGTAGCAAACTCTCATAGTATCCGGTGTTCTAATTAAATTTTAGTTTCAATTTATCTTTTAGCTTATTATTATTATTATTATCATTATTATTATTATTATTATTATTATTTTGATGTTTCTTTTGGCATGTTTAGTTGTAAAACTTTAGTTTTAATCTTATTATATTTTAAAAAATATTTTTTAAAATATTAAATTAAATATCTGAAGGTTTCATATACTTTTTGGTATTAGATCTTTAAATATTAATTATTATATTAAAACATAGTACAAATTAAGAAAAAAATACTTTCATTAGATACTAATAGAATGATATTTGTACAAAAAATTATATATATATAAGAATATTTTTTAAGTTAAATACAATGACGCAAAAGGTAAATGTGACTTTTAGAGGCGGACGAAGGGAGTATTTCTTTTTTATTTATTATATTATATTAAAATTTAATTTTATATTTCAAATATTACATCAATATATATTTATATCACATTAAACCACTATTTCAATTCAAAATTTTATTATTCGGAATTAAAATAAATACAAACTTTACTTTTCTATCCCAAATTGCTATTTAAGGTTTCTTCTTCTTCCTCCTACTAAAACCATATAAGTTATTTATTTTAATATTTTTGGATTCTCTGCTTGATCATTAATATTAATGTGGCCAATTTTATTTAAAAAAAAAATAGTTGCTTAATTGTATATTTGAATCCATTTCTTATTAGTAAAATAAGGAATAAATTTTATTTGTAAGCAATTACTGCATTTAAATTAAATGAACTTGATTTAGAACACAATATAAACTTTTTACATATTCAAATAAAATAGAGTAAAAATCAATTTTAGTCCCAATCAAATTCATTTTTTTTTTTATATTTTTGTCTCATTAAAAAAAAAAATTATCAAAATTAATCCTTAGTCCCACCGTTAAAATTTCAACGGAATAAGGTGACGTGGTCATAACGGAATTTAATGTGACAAGTGATTTGGAGAAAGTATAATTTTTATAGTGTTTTTTTTTTTTTTTTGCTAGTTTAAAATATTTTTACAAATTGTCTTTAGAATAATAAAATGTGAAAAAGAGGTGTAGAAATAAAAGTTACATAAGTTTTTGGAAAATTTCAAATTATAGCAAAAGTCTTATGACTTATGGTAGAGAAAGTACAATATCATAGCCCATTATGGAGTCATAATTTGACTACATATATGAGGGTTATGCATTCCTATTAATTTTTTATAAATGCTATTCATTATTTTAGTCATTTAAGCATATTAGATTTTTTAATAATCCTAATTATACACGTGGCATTTTATAAATGATAGTACTCTATTGGAGACTTGACGTTTACTTTTTGCACGTAAATTTTTTAATATTAATATTATATTTGAATATAGTAAAAATGACAAAAATATCTCTGTTAGTATTGTGCAATATTGTAAGTTGGAATGATGTTTATTATGTTAAGTAAATGGTACAATTGTTAAATTAAGAAATAGTAACTTTGTTTTATAACTAAAAAAAATAGAAAATGACAATATTTCAATAGGACGGAGGAAGTATGTGTTATTTATTATTTTTTTTTGCTTCAATCAATGCCATGATTGAACATTAGCACCATCCTCTAATCACACAAATTATAGATAGCATATAAAAATATAATATACAATACATGTTGGTATAAAGTATTAATACGTATTGTTAATTCTATTTTTATTATACTACTCAGTTATATTAATCTTAATTTATAATTATTTTTATTATATGATAATTATTTTCACTCATATATATTTAATTATTTACTAATTATACATTTCATAAATTCTCGTGTCTACGGTAAAACGGACAAAATATCCGAAACGGAGGGAGAATTTGTTAACATTTGACTTTTTGGGAGAAATGGCTTTGTGGGAACTATACATTATTTTATTTTGATTTTGGTATTGGGAAACAAAATAAAGACAAGAATATATATGTAACACATCCTATATTATTTTTATTTAGTACCATCCTTAAATTTTGAAAATTTGAAAATATGAAGCACAAGTTTACAAGTAAACACTCAAGTAAATAACCACTCTAGGACATATATAGTAATGTGGCCGAGGATCGATGCCTTATTTGCACTTTTTAATATATATATATATATATATATATATATATCTGTCGAAGTTCGTTGATTTAACGCTCCACCCTGCAATGAAAAACATAAGATTTCATATTCGACAATAAATTATTTAGACAAAGATTTTTTGAGTTTTGAAATTTTAAAATGTTTTAAAATAGTAAAAAAAAAAATTATATATTAAGGGTGTGTTTGTTTGGGGGTTTGGATTTTGAGTTGAGATTTGAATAATAAATTTTTTTGAATTTGAATAGTTATATGATGTGATATAAATAAATATTGATGTGATATTTTGAATGTAAAATTGATTTTTAGTATAATATAAAAAAAAAAAAAATAGGTGTTTGATTTGATGTTTTTGGGGATAAAAAATAGGATGAATAGTGGAAATCTAATCCAATCTCCCAAACACACACACCCTTAATGTGATATTTTAGGATGCGGATCCTATGCTGATCCGGCTAAGTCAACAAGGTGTTGACCGGATTAGCATATGTCATACACATAACCAATATATATTTACACGTAGTACCACATAGGTTGATCTGATCAAATTCAACGTAATTCTGAATTGACCAGATCAACAGCTAATCCATGTCCGGTATTTTATGAAGAAAAATAAATATCTACTTTGATATATATAGTTTATTTTTTTAAAAAGTAATATTAATAAATAGTGTCAATTTTTTTCAAAATTATGTATATAAATATATGCTTTGAGTGGTCGTAAATGACCATAACATAGACTCTGTTTAGATATATTTTTGAACATATTTTAATACTATTAACTCAACATTTATCTCTCTATAATATATAAGATCAACCATTGGATTTTTCTTAAAATTATTAAATTAAAAAAAAATAACTTTATATACAAGACATTACATGTAACTTTATTTATATTGTATTAAAAAATTATACTCCGTCCATCACATACAAAGTAAACATTTATTTTTGACGCGATGTTTAAGAAATAATACTCCCTCCGTCTCACATACCGTGTCTGTTATACTGTAGACACAGTATTTTAGGAGGGGTGTAATTAGTAGATAATTAAGAATGTATTAGTAAAAATAATTATTCTATAATATAAATAATTATAAATTAAGATTAAGATAACTAATTAGTTTAATTCAAATAAAAAAAAGTAAATTAAAAAGTTTAAAATGATATTAAAATGTGTAATCATTTTCCAAAAAAGGAAAGTGACATGAAATGTGGGACGAACGGAAAAGCAACGTGGACATGGTATGTGGGACGGAGGGAGTAGTATTTTAATTATAGGGTTTGTTCGTTTGAAGAATTTTACTAAAATCTTACTATTCATCAAAAAATTTTCTCCCAAAAATATCAAATCAAATATCTATTTTTCATTTTTTATATTATCCTAAAAATCAATTTTACATTCAAAACATCACATCAACACCTATTTATATTACATCATACAACTATTCAAATTCAAAATTTTTACTATTCAAATTCCAACTCAAAATCCAAACCCCCAAACAAACACACTCACAGTGGGTAGTTAAAAATAGTGTAATGATATTTTTGCCATAATTTTTTGGTGTAAAAGTAATGATGTGATGTAAAGTAAAGGTATTTGTGGAAAAAAGTAAGGTATTTAATGAAATGTTTACTTTGTAATTAGACGTCCCAAAATAAAAATATGTATACTTTCTAACCGGACAGAGAGAGTATTTTACTAATTATATATTTCTCATCTTCTAAAAACCTTCAAAAATACTTTTAAACCATACCTAAATGCGCACATATAGATTGAGTCATAACAATTTACATTCGTATATAAACAATAGCGTGCATTATATATATATATATATATATATATCTTACTTTGAACAATCGAGCGCGTCTGAGTATGTGTAGGGGATATTAACGTTGCATATTTTTGGGATGTTGTTAACAAAATCCGATTTGGCCCCAATCTTCGGAACAATGATTTTGATACACTTACAAACATCTTGTGCATTTGGTGTATCGTTGGCGGCTTCGTTGAGTGATTGAGTTCCGGAACAACAAGGTAGCGGCACTTGTCCTCCATTTAGGACATAATTGTAACATGAGCTAAGATCGGCCAAGACAGCACTACATTTAACAGTTGCTTCGACCTTTGTAAAAGTTATTACAAAAAACATTATTGCCAAGCAAGCAAGTTTAGAAGCCGTTGAATTTTCCATGGAAAAATATTAATTTGTGTACTTATAAACAAGGGTACTTTGAGTTGCAGTTCAGAGTAAATGAAAATGTGCGCAATTTTCACTTATATTTATAGAAGGAATTACATCGAAAATTTGAATTTATTAAATTTTAACAATTATATAATAGTTGAAATTTCCTCTTCATAATTTTACTTTTTTGTAACAAGAGAATGACATCAACTTGTCGATTTTTTTTCGATTAGGTTGTTAATATACATAATGTTTTTGCGTGTTGTGTTCAATTATCTTAGTATGTCAAAGCGAATACGATTAATACTATTTTTGGAATATTTTAGTCCTAATTAAACATTTGCCACAAAATATATTTTATTTATTATGAGAAATTATATTTATATAAGTTGATGACGATGTAAAAGAATTCTCGTCCTTAAGTAAACGATTTTGAGTTTAAGCTTTGTATATAATTGAAAACTATTTTTTTTTCTTTTAGAAAATATTTCTTTATTTTGTTCAATTGATTGTGTTTTGAAATGTTTTATTTTAAAATGTTTTACATAAAAAATATTGTTAAAGTGTTTTTTTGTTTTTGGGCGACATTTTGAAACGTTTTGTTTAGTTTTTAATTTTAATTTAAATAATAATTTTACATAATATTTTATAAAATAAACTAATGTATTCTTATAAAGAAATTGTACATTGCATAGTAAAAATATATATATATGTATATATATACAAAGAAAACGAAAGGAAATAAAACCTTTTATGAAATATTTTAAGCATTTAGTGATATATCTTGATATTTTGAAATTATTTAATTACATATACAATTTTAGAACTTTGGATACTCCTTTGGTCCACTTTTATTTATTTATTTATTTGCTTTTTGTAGATTTTAAAATATAGGTAGTTTTATAAATAAATAGCACAATATAAAATATCCTAAAGGCATTTGGTTTTTGATAATATTTTACTTCATCCGTCGTCCAAACGTGTGCTAATTTGATCGGACACGAATTTTAATAAAAGTGAGTAATAATAGTTATTTTTTCTTTTTATAGTAAAAAAAAATTACAAAAATGTAATAATTTTTTATTTAAAAAAGAAACGAAAATATTTTTCAATGACAAAAAAAATGAACATAGATTTGAACGACGGATGGAGTATTATAATAGTATGTAAAGTGTATTACTTTTTCTATTTAAATTGAAAGTACAATTATTATTAAAAATAAAAAGGAAAAATTGATTTTGAAACCATCAAAATGACAAATAGGATATATGGATAGTAAATGGAAGCAGTATTATTTATTAATAATATTTAGAAATTACATAAAATACCTACTTCTTTTAGATTTTTACCATTTAAAAAAAAAATCAAAATTTCATACTTTTATATCTTTAATTTTAATTTTTTAAAAATATTATTACTTTTATACAAAATATATTTAATAATAATTTTATTTTAAAATATCAAAATAAAAAGTACATAAATTTTGACATAATTATTTAAATCAAAGATAAATATTTTAATCACTAATTTTTCAAAAATAAATAAATAAATTGTTACTTCCTCCATCCCAATTAGAGCGTTTATGTCCGGTACGAAAATTGAGAAAAATAGATATTTTATTAAAAGAGTGATAAAAGTAAAAATATAGTTGATGATATTTTTAAAAATTTAGTTATAATTAAAAAAAATGAGGAGAGAATGTAATAAAGATAGTGATTTTGGTGTAAATAAATATTGAAGGAAAGATAATAATTAAATATAAATTTTTTTATTTTGTCAAAACTAATAATCAGATAGACTAAAAAGAAAAGTGAAACTAAGGGGGTGTATTCAATCTAGACTCTGTATGATTTTGTTGGACTTTCAAAATTTGAATGTATTCAATCAAAAAATTTGGAGGTATTCAATCGAAATTTTTTAAAGTATTTTAAAATATTGAGGTATTGACTTTCAAAGTTCTTTTTAAAATTTTGAGATATTCAATAATCCATAAATTTTCAAAGTCTACAGATTTTAATGAAAATTTGTGAAAATTTTGTATATAATAGAATCATCAGTAGAGATTTTGGTGGATTCTTTAAATTATTATTATTATTATTGGTGTTGTTGTTGTTTTTCTTATTGTTGTTCTTGTGATAAATAATATGATAATATTTATTAATATTATTATAATTTGTAATAAAAATAATAATTTAAAATTAAAATATATTAGCAAATTATTATGAATTTTTTTAAAATATATTTTTATATTATAAATATAATTTTAAAAAATATTATTATCATAATGAATATGTATTGCTCTCGTCTTTTCTTTTCAATTATCGAATATAATATACTGTCATTTCGGTGTCATTCTCCTTTTTCAATTATCAAATACATTATATTATCATTCCAATGACGGTGAAATAGATATTAAAATATATTTTTTTTGAACCGTTAATTTGTATTTTATTTTAACATTTTTTCAAAAATCGTAAATTATATTTTTTATTTGATTTATATAGGTATTCATTTTTTATATAAAAAAATTATATAAATAATAATAATAATAACTAATAAAGAAATGTAAAATTATTTTGATATATTGAATGATAATATAATACTAAAATTTTAAAATTAATAATTTACAATATAGTGGTGTTACCGATGTTACAATATTTCTACATTATTAATAATTATATATTATTTATTAATATTAAATTTTATTTTATTAATACTTATATATTATATTTATAAAATTTGTGCCGGATATAAATTTATATAATTAATATATATTCATAAAAAAATTATTTTACAATCCTACGAAATTCATATAAATTCATAAAGAATTCAAATATAAATAAATTACTAAAATTCATCAAACTAGCGTATACTCTGTGAATTTTCTAAATCCATCAATATTTTTTTTAAAAAAAAAAATTATTAAAATTTCAATTGAATACAACCCCTATATTTGAAGAACGGAGGGAATATAAACTGTCTCACCCACTCACCTTTATTGAGTGATTTGGATATTTTCTTTATATATATATATATATATAGTTATTTAATATATTATTTTCTTTTATGAAAACAAATATTGAATTTAATTATTTTAAAAGTAATAAATAACAATATAAAATAAAATACAAAAAGAACACATTACAAATTTTCCATACAATGACCATGAAATGACCAAAACAGTTATACTAAATTTGATAGAAAAAAAAAATGAAAAAAAAATTAAAAATGATAATAACCTTTCGTATTCGAACTCTTTTTTTTTTTTGCGAGCTATTTATATACAAATTAGGATAAGTAAGACGTCGGGTATTTAAAGCTCCTTGTCATCTAAATAAGCAATGAAAGATCAACAAACATGTAAGAAATTGTAATGAAATACTCCTTTAGTCCCACCACAATTGAATTAGAGACACGGTATATAAGGTGAATATATTTAATTAGTTAATAATAATAATTAATTATAATATTATTATATTATTTTTTTGTATAATTAATAATATTTATATTTTTAAAGTAAATTTAATATATATGATTAAAAAAATTAAAATATATATTTAAAAATTTAAAAATTATATAGAAATTAAAAAATATATGCAATATGGATATCATTTTGTAGAGAATAAACTTTTCTATAATATAAGTAAATAAAAAAATATTTCTGTTTATTTATAATTAACATAAATCAATTTTATAAAAGATGTGTAGTTTTAAATATAGATAAAAATATTTATTTTTTTGGAGAGAGATATAAATAAAAGAGTTTTGAGTGGGTTCTACCTCATTTATGATGTTGTATGTATGCAGTTAATTAAATTGATTTATATTTGTTAAATATGTTTTGATTTAATAATTTTTACCAAAAATAGAAATGTGTCAATTGTTACGAGACAGATAAAAATAGAAATAGTGTCAATTGTGGTGGGACGGAGGGAGTATTTATTTATAACGGATATCTTTATAGTTTTGAAATAGATTCGTCGCCCGAGCCTTAATTACATTAGAAATTTATTGAGACGTAATTGTATTTCTTGATGGTTTCTATTCAGATTTTCTATTATTTAGACTTATATTCTTCGAACAAAATATAATTTTTTATTTTACAAAAATATCATATTAAATATTTTTTCCGTCCGCCTCTAATGGTTACATTTACCTGCGTTTTGATATAATAATTAATATTCAGAGATCAACACGCAAAAATTAAATGTAATCCTTAGAACCGGACGAAGATAGTATTATTTAAATAAAAAATAACCTCAATCCAAACCTCAAAGAAAACACATTCACATGCTTTCATTGAATTTCTCGATCGAAATGATTATTAACGTTGTTTGAGAATAATTGAAATCATCATAAATTTACTTGGTCATTATTTTTAAATTTTGATTTTAATAATGCATTAAACATAATTTTTTATATAAAAAAATAATAATAATACTCCCCCGTCCCGGCTATCACGTCCGTTTTACTATAGATACATGAATTTAGCAGTGGTATAATTAGTAAATAATTAAAAATATATTAGTAAAAATAATTATTATATAATAAAAATAATTATAAATTAAGATAATTAATTAATTTAATTAAAATTAAATAAATTATAAATTAAATAATTTAAAATAAGATTAAAACATATAGTAATTTTTTTCTAAAAAGAGAATGTGACAAAATTAATGGGACGATGGAAATATAAAAATGGACGTAATAAGTGGGACGGAGGTAATATATTTTAGTAATATATTTTTAAAATATCCTTTGGGAGCAAAATTTCATTAATAGAATAAATCTCCTAAAAAAATCCCAAACAAACACAATAATATTTTGAAACATTTGGATGTGTTACATTTGTGGGGCGTTTGCAGAGAAACGAGAGTAGAGAATAGAATTTGAGAGAAAAGAAATTGAGGAGAGAATGGAAATTAATTCTCTTGTTTGGTACAATAGAGAATTCAGTTGAAAAATGTAAAAAAAAAAATGAATGGATCGGACAAGAATAAATGATTAATCTAACAAAAGAGAGTTTTAGCAAGTGAGAATCATGAAAAAATATTTATGGTGACTTTTGTTTTAAAACAAAAAATTATAAATTATATACGAAGTTTTGTAAGATCATATTTTAGTATAAATTTTTGTAAAAAATTAAATACTTAATGATAAATTAAAAATAATTTTTGTAAAACTGAAATAATATAATATAAATAATTATAAAAATTAAATATTACAAAAAAGAATAAAAAAAATAAAAATATATATAGTAGAAATCATTTTTCTCCATTTCTCTGAATATATGATAGAAATGAAAATAGAAAAATAGAAAAAATTTATCTCTTAACTTTCATTTCTCTGACTCAAACAAACAGGAAAAATAGAAACATTTCCATTTTTCTGCCACCAATTATCTGTACCAAACACACGGAACAATTGCATGTATATATATATACTAGAACACGCTCTTGCGCGGTATACCGCGCGACTATTCTATAATGTAATGTAGTGAAACATTATTTATTTGAAATATAAACTGTAAAACAAAAATGTAATCGAATTATTTGTGCTCAGGTCGGTGGGTCAGGTCGTTTGGTTTGGTCGGTTGGTCTGGTCAGTTGGTTAGCGGTCGGATAGGCAGATCGGAAGGTCCTCGGTCGGTTGGTCTGGTCGGTTGGTCCTCGGCCGGATGATCAGGTCGGTTGGTTAGCGAACGGATGGGCAGGTCGGAAGGTCCTCGGTCGGTTGGTCTGGTCGGTTGGTCCTCGGTCGGATGGTTAGCGGTCAGACAGACAGGTCTGATGGTCACCATATCGGACAGACAGGTCTGATGGTCTGCGGTCGGATAAAGTAGGTCGGCTGGTCTGCGGTCGAATAGGCAAGTCAGCTGGTCCGCAGGTGGATGGACAGGTTGCTTGGTGGGTGCGGCCAAGGAGTCTTTTGGTCTAGCGATTGGTCTCTGGATTGGTCGATTGGGCTATTTGAGTTCTGGAACTGGTGGAGGCGTTTGGCGAGGCGGTTGATGTAACCGACCAGACGACGTTTCAAAATGTTTCGTCTTGGGCGGTTGACGGCGGTTGCTGGCGACGGTTCCAAAACGTCTTTTCAAGTAATATTTAAGGATTTAGATTTTTTATTTTCAAGCATCTTCAATCAACTTCAACAAAGCAAAGTCAGATTTGGGGATCACCACTTTAAATTTTCAGCATTTTAATTTTCCAATCAATTTCCTTTTATGTACCGTACAGTGTTTAGAGATTCCTAACCTCAGACGCTAAAAAATCAAATTTAAGGTGTTACGTACAAAAATAATAATAATAATAAAAATAATGGTAGCAGGGTCTTGAACGAAGGTAGGACCCGAAGTCGGGCAGAAAAGTAGAAAAATTTGCGCTCAGGTCGGGAGGTCCTCAAGACGGAAAGTGGTCAGGTCGGGACGTCCTCAGGTCGGAAGTTCCTCAAGACGGAAAGTGGTCAGGTCGGGAAGTCCTCAGGTCGGGAGGTCCTCAAGACAGAAAGTGGTCAGGACGGGAAGTCCTCAGGTCGGGAGGTCCTCAAGACGGAAAGTGGTCAGGTCGGGAAGTCTTAGGTCGGGAAGTCCTCAGGTCGGGAGGTCGTCAAGGCGAAAAGTGATCAGGTCGGGAAGTCCTTAGGTCGGGAAGTCTGCAGGTCTGATGGTCAGCAGGTCGGATAAAGTAGGTCGGCTGGTCTAGCAATTGGTCTATGGAATGGTCGGTCGGGCAAGTTGAGTTTGGGAACTGGTGGAAGCGTTTGGCGAGACGGTGCAAGGCACGTGTCAATAAAGGAGGAATTAGAGATTCCTAATCTCAGGCGCTAATTAATCAAATTTAAGGATATTTTCCATATCTTTGAATTTTACTTTTTGTCTGTTGAAAAAATACATCAACACTTTATTTTCAGATTTTACTTTTTATTGTTGAAAAATTGCATCAACAACAATAAAAAATAAAACAGAGGAGAATGTAGATGAAATGTTTGAGATAAGAAGGGTGACCCTGCATCTCTTTATGAGTTTTGAAATGTCAAAAATAACAAGGATATTTCAACTTTGATAATTGTTAAGCAAAAAAAAAATAAATAATAATAATAATAATAATAATAATAATAATAATAATAATAATAAGAATAATAATAAGGATAGCAGGATCTTAAAGGAAGATAGACACGAAATCGGGTGGAAAAGGAAAAAAAAATTGCGCTCAGGTCGGTTGGTCCTCGGTCGGATGGTCAGGTGCGTTGGTTAGCAGTCAGATAGGCAGGTCGGAAGATCCTCGGTCGGTGGGTCTGGTCGGTTGGTCCTCGGTCGGATGATCAGGTCGGTTGGTTAGCGGTCGGATTGGCAGGTCGGAAGGTCCTCGGTTGGTCGGTTGGTATGGTCGGTTGGTCCTCGGTCGGATAGTTAGCGGTCGGACAGACATGTCTGATGGTCAACAGGTCGGACAGACAGGTCTGATGGTCTGCGGTCAGATAAAGTAGGTCGGCTGGTCTGCGGTCGGATAGGCAAGTCAGCTGGTCCGCAGGCGGATAGACAGGTCGCTTGGTTGGTGCGGCCAAGAAGTCTTTTGGTATAGCGATTGGTCTTTGGATTGGTCGGTTGGGCTATTTGAGTTCTGGAACTGGTGGAGGCGTTTGGCGAGGCGGTTGATGTAACCGAGCAGACGATGTTTCAAAACGTTTCGTCTTGGGCGGTTGACGGTGGTTGCTGGCGACGGTTCCAAAACGTCTTTTCAAGCCAGTACAAAGGTAGATTAATGGCTAAATTGTCATTTTCGAAATGAGGGGCTGGATAGACTTTTCAAGTGGCAGAGCCGTACAATCTCGTCTTTTCAAGCCAGTACAAAGGTAGGTTAAAGGCTAAATTGTCATTTTTGAAATGAGGGGCAAGATAGACTTTTCAAGTGGCAGACCCGTACAAACTCGTATTTATATGATATAATATTAAAAGTCAATGAGAATAGATATATATATTTATTATTATTATTTTTTTTCATATGAGATGAAATCACCATTGATTGTGGTGATTTTAATAATTATGCAATAAATTAATAATTGATATATAATTACCAATAGATAAACAATCAATTGGAATTGATATATAGAATTAATAACAAATCAAACAATATAAATTTTGTGAAATTGTTTGGGATATATTTATGTAAAATATAAATAATTGTATAAATAATATAAATATAATAAATATATCCTTTCTATTCAATCTCTAAGAGTCACATTTATATTTTGCTGGCATTGTATTCAACGTTAATAATATACTTATATTTGTATAATTTTTTTATACAAGTGTCTTTCTATCAATATTATATAAAACACTAATGAAAATAGTTTTGTATTTATTTATTTTTTAATTTGTACTAAATTTTAATTTAATAATTAATATTTAAATATCAACATACAAAAAGTAAATAGAACTCTTAAAACCAGAGGAAAGTATTTTTTTGGAGAAAATATATTTTTTTCACAAAAAGCAAACAACTGTATATTCAAAAATCAAATCATTATCATGAAAATCTTTTTAAATATTTGGTAATATTTTGAAGAAAATGTTTTGTTTGATGTTTTTAAGTGGAAAATAATTTGTTCCCTAGTATTTCTATTATGTTAGTACTATATACTCCGTCCCAGATACCATGTCCATGTTGCCATTTTTGTTCGTCCCATATACCATGTCACTTTCCTTTTTTGGAAAATGATTACACACTTTAATCTCATTTTAAATTTTTAAATTTTATTATTTTTTAATTTTAATTAAACTAATTAGTTATCTTAATCTTAATTTATAATTATTTATATTATAAAATAATTATTTTCACTAATAAATTCTTAATTATCTACTAATTGTACCCATCCTAAAATACCGTGTTTACAGTGTAGCAGACACGGTATCTATAGGGAGTAATATTTTATATATAATTGTTAATATTTTATGAATTAGTAAAAATATATATTATATATATTGTATTAATTTGAATATATTGTATTCTTTCAATATTAGTATATGAGAATAATTTCACTTAAAAATATCAAGAGAGCCTCATGCTTTTTATATAAAAATAATAATAATAATTTTTCTTTTAGACGAATCATGATCCAATAATTGACAATTTCTTTCTTGAGTGAACTTGAACTACCCCAACCACTCACTTGCATTGACCGAGACTATTATTAATATATATATTAATATTATAATTTAATTTCAAAATTTTAGGTGTTAATAAATATTTGATTCATAGTTTGTATAAAACTAAATATTGAATGTAATAAAATTTTAAAAAATGAAAATAATAAATAGTAAAAAATAAAAAATAGGGAAAAAAATTATTTTGGTCCAAATATAATCAAAATTCATCAATTTTGGTGCAAATATAAAAATTTATCAATTTTGGTCCCAATATAATCAAAACTCATCATTTTTTGTCCCAATATAACCAAAACTCATCATTTTTTGTCTCAATATAATTTTTTTATCAATTTTAGTCCCAATATAACCAAAATTCATCATTTTTGGTCTCACTATAATCAAACCTTATCTTTTTTTGTCCAACCGTCGACAAACCGACGGAAAATACTGCAAGATTGTGCAAGTTCTTCAAATATAAATATAAGGTTTGATTTTTTTTCACGTCAGCATTTTTCGTCGGTTTGTTGACGGGACCAAAAAAGATAAAGTTTGATTATATTGGGACAAAAGATGATGAGTTTTGGTCATATTATGAGTAAAATTGATTAAAATTTTATATTGAGACAAAAAATGATAAGCTTTGGTTATATTGAGACCAAAATTAATAAGATTTTTATATTGAAACCAAAATTGATAAATTTTAATTATATTAAAACAAAAATAATTTTTTTCCGAAAAAATAATTAAAAAAAAACGCCCTTTTATTTTTTTTTCCTAACGACCATGAAATGATTAAAATCTATAGACGAAGGTTTGTTAATTTGGTTTATATTTCAAACCTAATTCACTACTATTAAATTATACGATTTTTAATAAAAATATATTATTTATTTTTTATAGAATATTATGCTCATTTCGTCTGACAAATTATGTAAGTTTGTATGGACATATAAATTGAAAAATAATACTCCATCCCTTCCATTTCTCATGTCCATTTTTGCACTTCCGTCAATCCCACTTATTTTATCACTTTTCTTTTTTTGGAAAAGAATTATACATTTTAATTTTATTTTAAAAAATTTAATTTATATTTTTTTAAAATTTTAATTATACTAATAAGCTATCTTAAGTTTAATTTATAATTATTTTTATTATATGATAATTATTTTTACTAATACGTTTTTAATTATTTACTAATTATACCCCTCTTAAATTCTCGTGTCTACAATAAAGCGGACAAAATACCCGGGACAGAGGGAATAATATTTAATGTTAGAGTATGGTAAGTAAAAAAAAAAAAAAGGTTATTTTGGAAAAAATATTAAAAATTTAGTAAAAAAGTAATGGCTTAAGTAGAATAAAACGGTGATAAATTGATTATTAGTTACTAAAATATAGATAATAAAATTATAAATAAAAATGACAAAATTCAGCATACAACAATGACCCGTCGCGCGGTCAATTAAATATTTCACCTACTCCGTGATCACAGTTTAATGTAATATAGGGGAATTAATGTAATATAGGGGAAGGGATCGTCTCCACAGGGATTGTGTGATTCACTCTTTCGTGTTCTAATGCAGTAAATAAAGAGGGATTTTTCTTTTATTATCTAATTAAAATAAAATAACAAAGCAATTAAATTAAAGGGAACTGATTATCAAGGCGATGCTTGCTCAAGGGATGATGCAGTTATGGCACTTGTGTTTTATCATTAATTCAATAAAATTAATTCTTATTAAAGTATCAATAAATTGGTTATAGTTATCAACAAGCTCTGACAACCAATTTTTCTTTACAGTGTAGGTAATTAAGGTACGACCTTTAACTGCGCCTAATTAAGCAAATAAACCTAGGTGCGCCCATAAGAATATTGACTAACTGCATTGTAATCTAAAAAAACCCAATTCAAAACAATTACTACCTAGGAGGAGAAATTAGATTTGATTGTCTAACCCCCGGGAAGGAACTATTCAACCCGATTATCACCTATTCAAGTGCGAATACAATTACGGATATCCTATTTGAATTGACTTTAGATTATCAGACTAATTTAAATATCGGTACCAAAATATTCAATCAATCTAACAATCACAAACGCTATTATCAGAATTAGACAAATATTGATAATAAAAAAGAACTTTTATAAAAAATCAAAAATCTCCAAAACAAAAGAACCAAAACATTATCACCCCTCAAACCATAAAAGTATCTACTTCATAATCAAATAACAAAGAATAAAAGAGAAAGATGAAGTCATAGTGGGAGGGGGAAATCTTCTCTGTCGATTTGCTCCTGCGCGATCTATGAATCTATCGGTCTCTTGTTCCTGTGCGTTTCTGCCCTAACCGTCCTCTCCTTTTAAACGTGTGATCCCTCCTTTTATTTAATGTTTGCCCTAGTTATTTTGTAGATGGGCTTTTGGGCCTTTAATTAATTTTATTTCATCTTTTCAGCCAATTATGCCGAATTTAATATTTGCCCTCTGCACACAGCAAATAAACAATTCGCATATAAATTATGTAGAATCCAATCAAAATCACCAAAATATCGCATATGATATAAATATAAAACACATGCGATTTCTAACACAATAAAAAAATGACATAATTTATAGAGTATCAATATAACTATTAAACCACTCCAATCAAAGGTCCAATATAAAAATACTCTCCTGTCATTTTCAATAAAAGTTTTTATTCATATTTCTTAAAAATATATATATTCAAAAAATAATAAATATTGCTTCACCTAAAATATTTTCACAATTTTTCAAGAGGGTAAACTGTTTTTTTAATCCCGTAACTGGACACCTTTATTATTTTAGTCATGTAAGTGGAGCCTGTCGCAAACTAGTCCCATAAATGAAAAATTTTCGATGTTTTAGTCCTCCGGTGCCGGAGACACCCGCGTGGTTCGCCGAAGGTGACGTGTCCGCCAGGTGTCCCGCCAGGTCAGCGACACCTGGTGGACACGTGGATTTATTTATTTTTTTTTCATTTTTTTTAATTGGACAAAATAAAAAAATAAAAAAAATACAAATAAAATTTAAAATAAATTAAAAATAAGTTTTAAAAAAAATTTTAAAAAAAAAATCCACGTGTCCGCCAGGTCAGACCTGGCGGACACGTCACTTCCGGCGAGCCACGCGGGCATCTCCGGCGCCGGAGGACTAAAACAGCGAAAATTTTTCACTTATGAGACTAGTTTGCGACAGGCTCCACTTACAGGACTAAAATGATAAGGGGTCCAGTTACGAGACTAAAAGATCAGTTTACCCAAAATTACTTTATTCTAATAATTAACGATAAAAAAATCCTACTATTTTGAAAATACTAAAATAAATATAACCGAATTATCTCGACAATGCTATCCAATCAATAGGCATTTTGAAGATTACTCTTGAAGGTAATAACCAAAATAGTTGGGAAGCAAATTTGATAGAATAAAATGGATAGATTAAAAAATAATTGCATAAAATATCTCGTATTCGAACTCTTTTTACGAGTAATTTATGCATGAATTAGGATAATTGAGACGCGCCACCTATCTAATGCTTTTTGTTATCTAAATAAATACCGAACGATCACAAAAAAAAAAAAGGAAGAAATTGTAATAAAAATTCAGTGAAAAATACACTTTATAGTTTTGAAATACGTCCATCACCTGAACTTAAGTTATATTAAAATTTTGTCGAGACACTACTAACAAAATTATTTTTTCAAATGTTTTATTCCATTGGGTTTATTGATCAAATTTAGGGTTTGTTTGCTTATCGATTAAAATAAAAATAATTAATTAAAATATATTATTTTTTCTTATAAAATATCACAGCCACTATTATACAATGATATAGCTTGCAAACTATTTTGTTGTATAAATTTGTAAGTTATTAGATTCGACTAAAAATATATTCAGAATGCACTCAGAGTATAGAAGTTGTGAATTTTCATGTCATAAAAAAAAAAAAAAATTTCGCAAAATCCAAAAACTATATATTGTGAATAATTTTGTTTGTATAGAAGAAAAGGAAGCCGCAAATATACAACATAGAACCTAAAATATTTTGCTATTTTTTATCGTCTAAAGACGTAAAAGGTTTTGTTTTAGTATGTTAAATTTTACAACCGCATACAAATATTTTATATGTTATTTTTGATGGGTTTGAAAAAAATTTGATTTGAATTTGATATTAAAATAATATATGATAAAATATTTTGTGAAAGAAAAAAATATATTTTTTTTAAAAATATAAAATCAAAATAGTAGAAACATGGAGTTTTCGAAAAAAAAAAACAAACCCTTTATAAATATTTATGTTTATATAATTATATTAATCTATATATGAAGGACAAAATATTTTTTACATATCAAAAGTATCATCAGCTATTATTGAAATATACTCCCTCCGTCCCAACTCAAAATATATTTTTAACATTCTCATTTGTCTCACTCCTTAAGTATCTATTTTCTAATTTAGAAAAAGTAATAATGCACTAATAGTGGAATACCCTTTAATTTTTACTTAAATTATAAATATATCATTACATATACAATTACTTTATACAAAAAGTCGAAGAACAAAAAATGTCAAAATCTCTTATACACTTTTGTTAACCAATAAAATACTATTATTTCTTAATCTATTACAAAATTTCAAATGGCTCCTTTCGTTTGGGACAAAGAGAGTAATATTTACTCTACAAAAATCAAATAAATATCTATAGAGAGAATGATGAAAATATATATTCTCTCTGTTCAATTCAATGTATTATTTTTACTATTTTCGTCTGTCTCATTAAAAAATATCAATTTTTTATTATATTAAAAGTAGTTCATATATAAATATCAAAATACTTATAACTTTTATAAAATATTTAGTTTCTTTGTACTTGTAAGGAAAAAAAATATTAAGATTATCGTACATATTTTTACTAACTAATAAAATATATTATATTAATCTATTAAAAAAAAAGAGAAGTAAATAGATACTTTAAGTCGGGATGGATGAGGTGTGATATAAAAAAAAACTATGGTTGTATTAAGTTGACATTATGCTCCAAAGTTTTTTCGTCTCAATTATTTCCCTAACATTTTTTTGAAAAATGAAACTTTTCTATCCTTATAAATAAACATATTTTTACATTTTATTTCTTTTGTAAAATATGTATATATATCCCCAAAAAATTAATATATTATATATATTTATTATTTTTATATTATCTACAAAATTCTATATACCTTATATAAAAAGACATTCTTTCAAACAATTTTACAAAACAAAAGTGTGTTCTTTTAATGAAAACCTCACACATATTTCCCCTAAATGCCGACATTCATTATTTTTATATTATCTCCACACACAAAAAATATATATATCAATTCAAAATATTTCACAGAATAAACACAATCCAAAATTTTTATAAATTAATTCTTATTAATTATGTATATATAATACTTATTTATTTATATTAATTTTTATATACTATAAAATAACATTTTACGTTGAATATATTTTATTAAAATATAATTTTTAATATATTTAAAAATGCTTTATAGATATCTTTGATCAAATATATACTAATTCCGTTAAGCAATTTTAGTCTATTTTGGATTGGTACGAATATTAAAAATATATAAAATAATTGAAAATATTTTCTTAATTTTTAAAGAGAATAAAGAGAAATAATATAAATAATGTATAATAATAAGATAATAGTGTTTGTTATAAACAAATATTTGATAATAGTTAAAAATTAGTATTTTGAATTTACTAAAATTGGTAATAAAATAAATTTAACATTGATAGAAGAAAATGAAAATAAATTTGACAAATAAATAAAATATTACTCTCTCCGTTTCAAAAGTACAGTCCTATTGGATTGAATACGAAATTTAAGGAATATTGATATTATATGGATAGTTGGTAAAAAGTAAGGATAAATAACTTTTTTGCTCTTGTGAGTATATTAGTATAAAAAATAGTGACAATTGTGTAATAATAATGAAAAAATAAGGATAGTTTTACGGTGATATGGTTATTTATGAAAATGAGACTATTGTTTTGAGACGGACAAAAATAGTAAACAAGACTATTGTATTGGGATGGAGAGAGTATATTACTCCATCCGTCCCAAACACCCTGCAACATTTCTTTTATTTGTTTGTCCCAAACTCACTGCAACATTTCTAAATTTAGAAATAATTAATACTCCATCCGTCCTAAACATCCCGCAACATTTCTTTTTTGGTAGGTCCCAAACACCCTGCAACATTTTCAAACTAGGAAATAATTAATTATACTTAATGTCTACCTCACACTTTATCCCATCGCATCATTCAAATAAAAAAATAAAAAATATATTTATCTCTCTATCACATCACCTAATTTCTAAATTATCCTACTTAATACTACCCACCTAAAAACTCGTGCCAAAAGCAAATGTTGCACATTGTTTGGGACGGAGGGAGTAATATTTTTATACATATATTAATATACACTTCACTTTATCTCATCACATCACTCAAATACAAAAAAAACCAAATAATCATTTATCTCTTCAATCACATCACTTAATATCCAAATTATTTCAAATTATCGTACTTAATACTCTCCACCTAAATTTTCGTGCTAAACACAAATGTTGCACAGTATTTGGGACGGAGGGAGTATAATTTAATTTACAATCGAACAACATTATTATCCTCAACAATAAAACCAAAATTCAAACACACCATGTTATATACATATATATATATATTATAATTCAAATTGAAAATTGATCAAGATATGATCTATTTGTCACCATTATATATATATATATATATGTATGATTGAAATAAAAAATTGATCAAGATATGATTTGTTGGTCATGTGTCACATTCAATTGGATATGATTTTAAACAGTTTTTATATTTATAATTTACAATAATTTAAAAAAATAATAAAAAAATGAGCAACTCTATTTTTTTACACAACAGTAAAAATGACGCGGAATTCCAACCAACACTAAATCCACCAACTCACCACCATTAATAGCATTGGTCGGAGATGCCTTAAATTGTATAGAATATGCTTTTAATAATACCCATCTTTCTCCCATAAATATAGTTTTTGTTGAAAATTTTGGGGGAAAATAATTAAATTGTTTTGTTCATCGTCAAAATAAAGAGCCTACGTATAGACAGTACAAAACATATTCGATAGACTCAAATCTAAGTAATCTAATTTATGAATAAGATCAAATCTAGATATAAATCTACTAAATCTAAAACTGAATATCTAAAATATATGAAATTTAAGAAATATTGATATTATATTAGTAGTTGGTAAAAAATATGGATAGAAGATCTTTTTGCTCTTGTGAGTGTATTAGTGTAAAAGGTAGTGGCAATTATATAACAAAAATAAAAAATAGGAGTAATTTTATGGTGATATGGTTATTTATGTAACCAAAATTATTATTTTGAAAAGGATAAAATGGTAAACTTAACACTATTGTATTGGGATATGGTTTTTCTCACATGCTAATAAATACACTGAGATATGACCTACTTTTCATTTAAATACACGAGCACTTATTGTGGGTATTGGCGTAGGGTGTGTTTGTTTGGAAATTTGATTTTTATATTCGGATTTCCACCTAATAAATTTTTTTAATTTTAATAATTGTATAAATAGATATTGATATAATATTTTAAATATAAAATTGATTTTAAAGTATCATATACAAATAAATTAATAATAAAAATCTTGTAAAAAACCTATATATATATATATATAAAGCTTTAGTGTTTCAAAGTGACACAATTACCATAAATCATTATCTTAAAAAGAATATAAAATATAAAATATATGCATATACCAATAAAAAATAAAACAAAAATACAAAAAATATGATTCACTATAATACTTTTACATTTTTACATGCCTTGGAACAAAAATCCTAATCTACAAATGCTAAATTTGGTCTTATGCGATTTTATTTAGCATGTAATTTGATATGATATTTTATAAATGATAATGTATTTTTTTAGGGATGAACATTTGTTCTAAACCCAAAAAATTGATTTTTTTTTTTTCAATTTGGACAGATTAATTTGATCTGTTTCTATCTAAAATCGAATTTATAACTTTAAATTTCGTTTCGGTTATGATTTTTAATATTCAAACCCAAAAAATCCAATTGTAAATAAAATAAATTTTATATTATAAATATATAAATATTATAATTTTAATTTTAAAAAATTTATATTTCAACATTTGAGTCATTTGTAAATTGTTTGAAATATGCAAGTGAGAATAGATGAAACTGCTTGGAGATGAAAAATAAATTGAACGAATGAGCTCTAACATCATTATGAAAATTTCAAAAATTTCGGTTTAGTTTGGTTTTAAAAATTTTGATTCGGTTTTGGTTTTGGTTTTGATTTTTACAAACCGAAAATCTATCAAAATTCAAAGTTCGAGCATGAGAATTGCATAGTAACCAAAAAAATGGCCAAAAGAACAAATCTTAGAGATTAAAAACACAAGTTAAACACCCTTGATCGGCATATCCGTACATAACATAAATCAAGAAGCCTGGCATTTTCGCAAGCGTAAAGACATAATCCGGTCTCGATAAAATTGTACCAAAATCTACGAAAATAGTCCCAAAACGAGCAATTTTCATGTCCGAACAAGGGAGAGTTGAAACAGGATTATAAGACATATTGTGCACAATAGTGCTGTTTTCGTCGCCCAAGATCAGCCGAGAAAATATTATTCTTAAATCAGACAAAAGGCTCGAAAGTAAGGTGTTTCCGGAAACTGCGCTGTATTTATTTCATCAACTTTCTTAAGAGGTAAAAACAGAGAGATGAAGGAACCTGGTTCAGTTAGCCCTCCAGTGCCGATGCTCCAGAAATAATCTCAATCAATTCAGTAGTGATGGAAGCTTGACGAGTTCTGATGACCAAAAAAAAAAGAATTGAAAGATGAAAATCATTTAGTTTGTGGTATTTTAAGATTTTTTGCTATTCAATTAATTCTTTTCTCCCAAAAGCATCACACCGAACACCTATTTTTATATTCAAAACATTATATAACATCAAACAACTATTTAAATTTAAAAACCCTTAAACAAAAACACCCTTCATTTTTATTTTTTTTTATTTTTTATTTTTGTGGTAAAATTTGAAGTAGGTTTGGTTCGCCTGATATTAATATGATAAAGATTGGGCATGTATTTGGTCAAGTTGAAATAAATGTGATAAAAGAATGAAACCTGTTATAAGTGAGCGTGAGACGGTCAAGCATGTCTCCGGCATTCCTGCTGGAGCTGTCCATGGCAGACATTCTAGCACCTTGTTCGCTGCAAGCGTTTTCTAACACGGCATTGAACAAAACCTGAAGAAAAAGATTAAAAACATTTGCGTCGAAGTTTGAGAGAATAATCATTCGCGGAGGAGAATATAATTTGAGTCCTGTAAGTGGTAATACGTCATTTTGATTTTTCAAGGCTCTGTTTACATATGTTTTAAAATTGCTTTTGGCGCCCTCCTCATCAAGACATCAACAATATCGTATCAAATATCTATAATTTAGTTAAAATATTACATTAAACTCTATGTTCTCTACAAAACATCACATCCAATACTTAATTACATTACATCAAATATTTATTTTAAAAAATAAATCTCTCAAAAACTTCAAAACACTTCCAAAAGTATCTAAACTCAACCTAAATAACATTTTTAAAAATAATCTTGTATCTAGCTCGGTGTCGCTCTAATGGTCCTAAAATTGCACGGGACTCGTGTGGCCATAAAAAGTTACACGAGGGTCCATAATGCACACGTAAGTGTCACAAGCATAATTAGAACTATTAGAGCGACATCGACTAAAACAAGACCATTTTCAGATAAGGTCCATTAAAAGGTCAAGTGCCATTTACAGGACCAAAATGATAATAAGTGCGACCAAAAAATTGTATTTTCCCCATATTCATAAGATCTGATTTATCATTAGGAATATAATATGTAATCATCAAAAGAAAAAACTTACACAAGAAAACTGGAACTCAGCGAGGTTTTGAAGGACTTCAGACTTTGATTCTCCACCTTCAATCTCATACAAGTCAAGTTCCCCGAGTTTCCCCCCAGCTTCAGCTTCCCTCTCAACAATCTGAATCAGAATGACACTTAATTACATTATGCACCGGATGTAGCTCATGCTATTGGAATCACATTTGTAAATTTATCTTTGGCAGACAATGACCTCGGGAGATAGTACAGTAGAGGTTGTTGGCAGAAATGACACGACTGAGTGGAATTTATTGTAAACAACCCTTAATGCATCAAACTCTACGTTCCTTAGGATGTCATCAGCAAGCACCGCAACCTGCAATGTAATGGAAATTGAGGATAATACACAAGGAGAGAACATTCTCGAGAGAAATATCTCTCTGAAAGAATTAACATGTATATTACATCTAACGGGTTTTAGAGATTATGCAGTAGAGAGACGCCGAGACCAACCTGCTGCAAGACTACTATTCTCATTCGGTAGCAAATCAAACAAAGAATCTAGATGCAGTAAGGTTTTAATAAAGCCTGAATTAGGATAGAAAATTTTCCGGATGATTTAATGAGTAAAGCTAATTCTTTAAATGAAGGTACAGAACTTAGATTAGAACATCAAGCAATAGTTGCACCTTTGAGTTAGAGGTCAATAGTTTAAACGGATGTCCTTTTAACATAAAATAAAGAGTTGAACAGCACAACATATAGATACAGATGATGATGATGATAGCAACATAGATCAATATAAGAACATAAAAGGAAAAAAGGCTAGAAATTCAGGATAGAGAGAAAGGAGCAAATAAAGCCGAAGGAAAGATACGCAAGCATCTACAAACTTCAGCTATGATACTACTCCAAATCTGTACTTGATAACAAAGGTGTCAAACAAAAATTTAGAGGATAAAAGAATCTAGCCACAACTTTGCGGGAACCAATGCTTGGGAGATGGAAAAGTTCGAAATCATTTGGCAATGAGCGGACCAGGAAATAACCTGTGTATAGTTCAATGGATTCTTCTGCAACTCTGTCATTGTTAACTCAATGTCTTTCTTAGAGTCTCGAATAAGTTGGGCCCTCGCCTTCTCTCCCAGAATTGCATATTTACACTCCTTATCAGGGCCTGTAAAATGAATTGGCAATAATATGCCAACAGAATGACATAAGAGAAAAGGAACAGCAGCTCAGAGATAAAGGCAATTCCGAATTGTATTCACCGGAATTCAACTTATGAAGGCCCCTGCTGATCTTGACAACTGTGGAGTTAATTCCGCCACAAAGACCTTTATCCGAAGAAACAGTAACAATCACATTCTTCTTGACATCAACACCTGCATGTATCAACATACATGTCTGAAGGGTCAAACTTTTTATTCAATAATCATAAAGATGTTCCAAAAAGCATCGATAATAACAAAGAAAGAAGATTAAAAGAACACCGATCAATTTAGAAACATATTAAACCCTAGTCAAATTGACGCAACAGTAACTAGCAACCATTCTAATCACAGCCATACCTATACTAGCTTTAAGTTTACTGTCCATTGGCATAGGTGACATGAAAGCTTATGACCGTAGAAATTTAACGTGAGACTATCAAGTAAATGATAGATATCAAACAATAAAAAACCTTGACCCGGAAGCTTGAGATGAGGTTATCTTCTAGCTTAATAGAAAGGTCAATATGCGAGTATCATCAAAGATTTAATTGGTCACATCTGACAGAGCGCGAACGAAAAATAAATAAATAGCTCAGTTAAAATAAGGCTTCCGTGGACTGAAGTTGAGGAAAGATCATGAAGAAGTAAAGGAAAGAAACATATAATGTATGATATCAGGCTGCTGGGAAATTTATGATCGACATTATTAACGTTACAGTCAACTTACTTGGAAAGTCACCAAGAAGAGCAGTGAATGGCTGCCAGAGTCCACGAGAATTTTCAGCTTTTGATTGGATGGCTCGAAGCTTCGAAGCAGCAACCATCTTCATGGCCTTAGTGATTTTCTGAATATTTTTAACACTCTTCATACGGTTGCGGACTAGACACAGGCAGTATCATTGTACCCGTCAATGGAAGTGCAAATGCGAACCAAAGTAAAAGATAAACAAAAAATGATCAACCAAAGAAAGATTTCAAAGGAAAGCCGTAATAAATCCAATGAGACATCTTTACCAGCTTGAGTTGAAATAGAGCGAACTCCTGTGAGGGCATTATCCCTGTTGGCATAGATTGATTAGTTAGAGGATGACAAGTGAAACTCTACAGGTATAGTTAGTAAATTTGTTCATCACAGTCTTCGGCAGGAATGAGTGACTAAAATAAATAAATCAATAGAAATTGACATGTCACCATATTATATCTAATTACATGCAGATAACTGAAGTTATGCAAAGTATCATCATTGCTTTCTTTCACTCCTATTTCTTTATGGTGTTTGGTGCATTTCTTACGTTTTTCAAGTTGAGATACGGCGGTCCTTTATTTCAAGCGAGTAGTAAGAAACAAAAAAGCAAATAATTTTTTTTTTTCACACATTGACGGAGAAGATGTGTTTCTTTTCTGCTGCAACTAGTAATAGCTAGCTTCATCCAAAATATTAATATAAGAATAGACTAAAATCATGCATTTCGGTTCATAGAATAAAGGTAAACAATCATTTAATTAACAACAAGCACATATCTTTTTGAAATAAAGAACATAAAATAAGGTTTTTTATGTCATGCTCAGACCAATTGATGACCAGAAGCTACGTTCGACACGCTCAACTATAGCATTTTACATCTCCATCAGTTTCCCAACTTCTGAAATCTTAGAAGGAAACTCTATTTACCGGTCAAGCCGCTGCTTCTTTGCAAATTTTCCACAAATATAAACAAAAGAAATATAGGTAGCAAATGCAAGAGCAGGTGATGCAGGCGACACACACATGTACAAAACAACAGAAATCTTAAACACCAAGATCTTCTCAAAATCATTTTTACATAACTAAAAATTCAATCACTAAATCATACAATTAATCAAATTAAAGCCTGTCAATCTACAGACTAACCCAATTTTACTATTCATTTTCACAATTATTCCATCACTCAGAAATCAAAACTAAAAGAAATGAGTAATGTCAAGGCGATTGATGGTTTCCCAACAATAGCCAGGAGTAAGAAACCATTAATTGAACAAAAATCATGTACATTATCCTACAAAAATCGCGGCATTCCCCCATTACAAAATAAAATTCGACATTTTACAGAAAAATAAAAAAGCACCTCAATAAGCCAAAATTAATGATAACCCGACGACCGGTGAGATAAAATCGAAGCGCGATCAAAGAAATTGGAGAGAAACCACCAAATATCAGTAATCAATAATGTAAACATAAAGATCTATCTTACTCGGAGCTAACAAGAGATGAACGAATGGGATTGATGACATGAGAAGTAGCGAATGGGGAGGCGATCCGCCTGCCCTCGCGTCTCAGTGCAGCCATGGCCATCGTGACTCCAAATCGATTCGATCTAACAGATTTCTGCTTCTCTGATTAGGGTTTCCCCTCGTTCTTGACCTGTTCGGAAATGGTGATTGCGGAGACGCTGTGTGCTGTGGAGCTGAACTTTGTAGTCTACTGAGACGACGTCGTAGGGATAGTGGGCCTGTTTATTTAAGTACTGTTATAGTGGAAAGCCCAATTGTGTGTAGTATAATTTGTTCTTTTAGATCTGCTATAAATATGGGTGTCGGTAGGTTGAAAATTGTTTATATTCATTTACTTTTTACAAGTAATTTTAAAAATATTATTATTATAATAGGAATAAAGTAGAAATGATTAAAATAACCTTGTTAGTATATGTGATATAAGATAATAGTATTTGTGTAATATATTGTAAATGTGTAATATATTGTAAATTGTAAGAGTATTTGTAACGTTAGGTAGATAGTACAGTTACTAAAAAAAGAAATGGATACTTTGTTATGGGACGGAAGAAGTATTACGAGTACATTTTGTAATAAAAAATATGTATGTATTAATTTATAATTATAGTATATGTTGTATGTGAGTATATCATGTACACACATTATTATATATCGTGTGAAATTATATTTTGTGGTGTTAAATTATATGTTATATTTGTATTATATTAAAGTATGTATGTTTGGGGTAACATAATTTGCTAATAGCACTGTAGCTGCTGTGTTTTTAATAATATTGAAAGAGAATTATTGATCGAAAAAGGCTTAAGGTATATTTCTTTAGATAAGTTTTAAAAATAATTGATTTGATTTTGATATTAAATTAATATATGATAAAATGTTTTGTAACAGAAAAAATTATTTTTTTTTTTCGAAGACAGAATTCAAATAATAAAAATATAGGATTTTGGGCAAACGAAACATACCTTCGTAAGCAATGTACGTAGGTAATTTTGCATATCTTTTTCATTTTTCAACACTACCCATATTTGAAAAAAGAGTCTGACCCGGCAGATGTCGATAGCCGGATCCTATTCGGATCTGAAAACCCCCGCCATTCTCCCAAATTCTGGCCGATCGAGTCCCAAGCTCTAAAACCCTAAACCCTGATCAAGCTTCAACCATCCACACATTCATGGCTGTAGACGGCTCTACTCCCCGCAGATCCGCGAAATCGTTGTCTGTCGGCATCTCAGACCAGAATCATCCGATAGGTAGAGCTCATTCGACTGAATGGGAATTCTTTAACATGGAAGATCGCCCATTTTGATGGGTTTATTACTTTGAAACATTGCAATGGCGCTTGATTACGTGTCATCCTTCGTTGCTTTCTTATTTGGCAGTGTGGAGGGAGTTCTTATGGGGCGCGATCGCCGGCGCTTTCGGCGAGGGGATGATACATCCTGTCGATACTGTTAAAACGCGCATCCAAAGCCAAGCTATTTTCAGTGGATGCAAAGTAATTTTTTCGAATTTTTAGAAACTTGATTGAGACGATTTCGAGTTGATTACTTTCAGAATTGGTTTGCTTTTCGTTCTTGTTAGTAAAACTGTTGCATTTTATTATTATTTTTTTTTAGAATCAGAAGAACGTGTTGCAGTTGGTTCGAGCTGTTTGGGCTACGGATGGTTTGGGTGGTGAGCGATCTTTGTTTGTTTCTCATGTTATTTCTTATTCTATTTTGATACTTGATAATTTCCTCAAGTCGATTTTCTGCTGGAATGCATAATGTTGGGAGAATAGTGATGGGTGTGTTTGCTTGGGGGTTTGAGTTTTGATTTTGGTTTTTGGATATTTTTTGAGTTCTGTATATATATATATATGTATATATCCCCATTCTCGCATTTTCATCTACTCATTTTCGAATTCATTTGGAACACCCCCCTGGGTTGCTAACTCATCGGTAGAGTACTTGGCTTTTAAGTGCAGCTATAATCTTTTACACATTTTGATGAAGTGAGAAGTTCGTCCATGCCATCTTATGCTTTAGAAGACTGCGGCTGATTTTGAAAGGGAATAAATAAAAAATTTAAATTTAAATAGTTGTTTGATATATGATATAAATAGGTATTGGCGTGATGTTTAGAATATAAAATAGAATTTTTATACAATATAGTAAAAGATAAAAACATAGGTATTTGATTTGATGTTTTTGGTGATAAAATTATGGAATGGTGAATATCCTTACCCAAACCCCCAAACAAATCAATTTTTTTTTGCTTTCTCAAATTCGACAAGTTTCTTACAATTTGATATGATTTGGAAGTATTTTTGAGTCTTGTGTTAGTTTTGAGAGTAGGAAAAAGTTGAATAGAAAACAAGCATTTGATATGAGATAAATAGGCGGTGGATGTGATGTTTTGATAGTTTTTAATTAACATTTTAAATGAAAATTAGGTTACGAACATATTGTGCTTGTTTGGTGGATTGAGTTTTGAATAGTAAAATTTTGAATTTTAATAGTTATGTGATGTGATATGGCGTTGACATGATGCTTTAACGTAAAATTGATTTTTAATATAATATAAGAAATAAAAAAAATTAGTGTTTGATTTGATTTTTTGGAGGGAAATTTTTTTCATGAATAGTAAAAATATTGTAAAAAGCTCCAAATAAACACAACTATAATGTTTTTTGAAAAGGGAACTGTTGATAAAAAGTAAACAGTTGAATTTGTTGTAGTTGGTTTCAGCTTCTCCGAAGCATTTGAGAGATTCTATTTTGTCAATTTTCTTGCATCACTTCTTTGAGCTTTTTTAAATGTGCATGCGATTGCCAAAGCTCCATATCCTTGCTGTTCTACTTCCTGCAGCATCTTTATCGTGTTGTTTCTCACTTACAACTTGCCAAGTTCCTCAAATCTCGCCCGAGTAGATCTTGTCCCTGTTGGCTCCACCTTTAGAAAAATCATACTTGGCATGCCATTTACATTTTTGTTACCATTCCACTTTTTTCTCGATTCCATTTCCAGAATTTTCCTATGTCATCTCTTCTATTTGCATATTCCATTGAAAAATAGGTACACAGCAGATGGCTTACTCTAATAGCAACTTTTTTGGTGTTCCCATGTTATGATCAAATTTCACCTTTCGACCTTTTTGATATCAATCCATGTGCTGATACTATCTAATTCTCCAATGCAGTCAAGTTCTTCAACATTGGCATTGAAATCGTTTGTCCGGAAAATGCCATAACTAAGATCCATTTGCTGTAGTTTTTTTTAAATACAAGGATAGACAAAAATAACACGAAACATGCAATAAGACTAACGATGGAAACTGTAACTATAATGCGGACACTGTAAACTCTCTGAAAATTATATGATCAGAGGCTCTTCTTCACCTTTAAATCCCATTTCATCTATTCCTCCACCCTTACCATGTATAAACTTCTATCCCAAAGAAACTTCTATTTCTAAACAACTTGTATGAGTTGTATCTAATATAATTCTGCAAAGACAAATGGAAGAATTCTAATCGTAATAAACTTTGGATTCCAATGAAAATTCCAAACACAGTAATAAACAAAGTTTTACTTTTATTTGGTGACATAAGTGTCCATTTCTGTTTTATGCTGATGAGTAATGAATTGAGATTTAGTGATATTAGCTTTATATTTGTTCGTTTCAGTTAAGATTGACAAAAATCCGATGACAGACCATCTGTCATAGTTATGTGTCTCATACTACAATTTTCCTTTTGCTAATTTTAATGTCCCCAAAATGACTGATTTATGAGTTTAAATTGACTAATTTGTTCCTATTGATGCAATCACTATATCATGATACTAATGTAGATCAGTTCTTTTCACAGTATTAGAAGTAATATTTGTTATTTTGTATACTTGAGTTGAGATGGTAATTGTTTGATAGGCTTTTACAGAGGAATAACGCCAGGAATTGTGGGGTCTCTTTCTACTGGAGCCACATATTTTGGGGTGATAGAATCGACAAAGAAATGGTTGGAAGAGTCGCATCCCAACCTGGGTGGTCACTGGGCACATTTCATTTCTGGAGCGATAGGTCATTTCTTCAAAAAAATTTGTAGCAACTGTGAATGTGGTCTTATCTCTAATGACTCATTTTAGTGCCTGTTTTCTGAATGTGGTTCAGGAGATACACTCGGTTCCTTCATATATGTTCCTTGTGAAGTGATGAAGCAACGAATGCAGGTTCAGGGCTCTAAGAAGTACTGGGCATCTATTGTGGCCAAAGATGGTTTAGGTGCAGGGCATGGTGTGAACATGTATGGATATTATTCGGGAATGCTTCAGGCTGGATGTTCAATATGGAAGGAACAAGGGCTTAAGGGACTATATGCAGGGTATGACCAATTGTTTTATTGTCTGAGCTTCTAATAATGTACTTTGTTCCACTTTTACGAAGAAAAAGAAAAAGAACATAATAATGAATAAATAAATAAATTATTGCTAGATGATATATGTCAAAGATCATCTTCATAAGTATTTAGAAGGTATGGTAGTAAAGAAGCTTTCGCCTTTTTACTGCATTCTGGCATTACGATGGAGCTTGTAAGAAAATTTTTAAAGAACCAATTGTGTGCAATAAATTAGGCAGCAAACAATATCTTGATGTGATCAAAATATATGTTATGAAAGGCTAGGTTTAATAATATACTGTGTTGCCAATTTTTCTTTTCAGTTTTATTAATTTGTGCAAGTTAGTTGAGCTCAATTTTGTTATACCTCATTTGAAAATTTGGTTGATTTGTTAATGCTTGATTATTGACTGCATTTTGGTACCTTGTTGCAGATACTGGTCTACACTTGCAAGGGATGTGCCATTTGCTGGCCTTATGGTATAAAACTTTTGTAAATGCATTTCCTCAAATATTTAAAATAATTTTTCTTCCACCAAATGTGGAATGAGAATTGTGTTTTCCACCAATATTATTGTGTGGATTTTAGTTAAATCTTGTACATATAAACAGTCTTTTACATTCATGTCATGCTCTTTATGCGTCTTTTTGGTCTTTCAGGTCACTTTCTATGAAGCTTTTAAGAAGACGACGGAATATGGCAAACAAAAGTTATTTCCCAGTTCAGATTTTCATGTAAATAGTTCAGTTGAGGGGCTTTTATTAGGAGGATTAGCCGGTGGTATGTATATACTTCCAAACTATGGAGCTGTTTTCAGTTTGAGTCGATGATATTTCCCCGAATTAATGTGCTGAGAATCTTTAAATATCCCAGGTTTGAGTGCTTATCTCACCACTCCTTTGGATGTTGTCAAAACCAGATTGCAAGTACAAGGGACAGCCACTAGGTATCTAAGATTGTTTGATTTTCATTTTAAACGGAATTTATTTTTTGCTCAAGCACCATCAATCAGTTAATACCCGATAATTCAAAGACAGCAATGTGTTTGATTTTTGTTTGAGTTTGAATTTTTTATTTGAGTTTTGTCCTAAAGTGTAGTTTGACGTGATATGTTATAAAATGAAATAACATATTTTTATTGGAAACTATACGAGCGAATTAGTATTGATTTGGTTTGGAGCCAAAACATTGTTTTTTGTTTTAAGTTTGAGGTGTTTTTTCCGTGAGGCATAAGGAGCGTTTCGGTAATATAAAAAATAATATTTGGTGTTCGATTGTTGATTTTTTGTGAGTTGATAGAGTATTAATATATTATATATTTTGCGTAAGTATATGTATATGTTGTATGTTTTAGTAATATTAATTGAAAAGCATGTCGATTTTTTTTTTTTTATTGTGTCTGATCCTGTTTCAGTCAGTTATGTGTTTGAAATGTTGTCGTTTAATTTCACATTTAGTAACAGAAAAGCTACTGCAATGGGCAAGTTCAGTGCACTGTTTATTCGCTGTCGAACAGCTATATCTTCTCAATAATTTCCATGACTCCTTTTTCTTCCTTGCAAATCATCAGTACTGATGCTGAAATGTCTCTCTAGGTACAATGGATGGATCGATGCTCTTTCTAAGATATGGTTGGGGGAAGGCATTCCGGGGATGTTTAAAGGGGCCGTCCCCAGAATTATGTGGTATGTTCCAGCTTCAGCGCTCACTTTCATGGCTGTAGAATTTCTGAGAGAACATGATAGAGCGACTCGCATATCATTAGACAAAAAGGAGTCTTCTTTGCAGAAGATTTCCTGATAAATCACATGCATTGCCGTTGCGCGAGCATGTAGTAACATAGAGAAGATCAGAGATCCTTTGTACTAAGTAAGGCCTATTGTTCATTTCAGAGAAGCTCTACACATACTTAGGTACGTCGTTTGTTAATGTTAAGTATGCTGACTTACGAATTTTGATGAGAAGATATATGATTAATCTCTTGAAAGAATTTGTTGCTGATGTATAGGAAAGTGAAGATCAGTTCTAATCCATTTTATTTGAATTATATAACTGTCAAGGCTGTTGTATCATTGAAGCATTTTCGAACGACCCATTTGTAGTTTCTTGAGTTTAGTTTGGTTCATATTATCAGGATTGAAGTTGCTGTAGGATTGTAAGGCTAGAAATTATATGAGAGGATCGAACGCTCAAATAGAAGTACTAGAATGCGTAGGCTCTGTATATATATGAGTTTTTGTATATATATGAGTTTTTAGTAGTCTACGAGTTTTGGAAATTTTTGGAATTGAGTAATTGATGTGTTCCTGTATGTTTGTTTGGGGGTTTGGATTTTGAGTTGAGATTTGAATAGTAAAAATTTTGAATTGGAATAGTTGTATTAGGTGATATAAATATGTGATGTGATGTTTTGAATATAAAATTAATTTTTAGTATAATATAAAAAATAAAAAATAGGTATTTGATTTGATGTTTTTGGAGGGAAAATGTAGTGAATTAGTAGAAATCTAAGAAATTTGCAAAACATACACACTAGAAATAGGCATTTGATGTTATTTTTTAAATATATTACTGTAGATGAATAGTGCGAAAAGTAATTTTTTAGCCGAATGTCACACCATATTTGTGTAGAAGTTAGATCCATCGATACTTTGTGTTTGATTGAGTTGAGAAATTGTTGTCCTAATGTTATCGAGTTAGCATGAAAGAGATGGGAAGAACAATAGTGGAACATTCTACATAGGCAATGCGAACCTTCAAATTTGTGTGGTTCACATGCTTTCCGCCAAACAACATATATCGGATGCTTTTAGTTGTAAAGATCCAAAGACCATAGATCGGATTCTTAAGGTATCTCTCTCTCTCTCTAGCGGAGAATATTTGTAATCATTGTTATATATATATATATATATATGCACCTGATCATCACAGTTATATCAAAAATTTGAATCTTTGTAAGTTGTTCTTGTACATATTACATTCTTTTGTGATTTTAACTTTGTTGCATGTTTAAAGTGTGTTTATATGACTAAAATCACAAATAAATGAAACGTGCACGACCAAATTATAGTGATTCAAAATTGTAGAACAAAAGTGATAATTAAATATACGTATGAAAATTATATTTTACTGAAATACATTTGTGTTTGGGGTTGCAAATAAGGCTTTTATATTTAAAATTGAGTGACTCGCAATAGAAATATGAGTTGGAATTTCTCCTATTCGAATTTGGAGACAAGGAAAAATTAAAGTTTATATTGCGATGTATATTTGGAATATATATTTACATATTTTGTAATTATATTGTGATATTTGGCCTTATTTGGGGGAATCGCAAAATTCTGAATTTATTTAGACGATTTATATATTAATATTTAATTAATAAATTTTTGCTCCCCGTGTATTATGTCCCGTTTTGTGCGAGTAGCGTTTGGAGCCTTTGAGTCTTGTATAAGATTGTACTTGAACATATTTTATAATGAAAATAGGACCGAGTTAAAAACCTCCCGCCCCCAAATGTATTTATGGTCGAACGGGATTATTAGTTTGTTTATTTTCATCTTATTGTTATATTTTTACGCCCAGTTCAAGCCAACCACATTTATTTTGAACGTATATAGTGTGCATTGAACTTAATACTAAACAAGTTATACATATGAGTTTTAAATAAGATTGCGATAATTCTTGGAACTATACAAATGAAATTCACATATTCTCGTAAATACCTATTCATGTATATGATCGGATTTTTTCCCTTATCATATAAAACAATAAACCGAGGAGATTCGCAAAATAATTATGAAGAACAAATATATGTAAAAGAAAATTAATGGAGAATGAGAACCTAAGGCCCGGTTTTCTCTAAGATTTTTTACTTCAAGTTTTTTTTATTATACAATCCATACGATTATTTTATAAAAACGAATCATATTATCTCATAAAACAATACATTCGGCTAATGTTTTACCATAAAATACAAACCAAATATTCCAAATTAAATACTACCTCATTCCCATAATAATTATATCATAAATTTTTTTGCGTGTTAATATTTTAATATTAATTATTATATCAATACGTATTACAAATCAAAGAGACAAAATTACTTTTAGTCTTTTACAAATACAATTATATTTGCAGAATAAATTATACAGGATATTCTTAATATTAAGTACAATTACGCAAGAGACCAATGATACTGATTTTATGAGACGAAAATATTATTTGTTTTTCATATACATTGAATATGACTTTTTATTCCGTATATTACATCAAACATATATGTAAAACATATATGTAAATCATATATAAAATACATTTTATTTTAAAATCATAATGTTCACAAATTTCATATCAATTCCCAAACCCACTTCAAACAAACCCGTTATTGTTTGAAATTTGAGAATGAAATCAAATACACTACAAGAAAAATTCATTTTTGTAACAAAACGTTTTTGTCTCTAAATCTATTTTTTCCGTTACTAATGACATCAGAGACGAAAATAGAAATGGAATTACGTTAGCTACGTGAACTTTAGGGACGGAATTCCGTTACAAATTTATCATTTTTTTGTAGTGATAGAAACTCGAATGATAATTGCTTATTAGTAATTTGAATTATTAATCGGAAAAAGTCGCATCCTTAAGTCCTATTTACAACGGAATATCATTTAGTGAACACATTTCGACAAAGTACATATAGCCTATAGGGTGAATAGCTAAGGTGATTTGACGATGTTTGTACTAATTAACTTTGTCTTTAAATTGAAACTTTATTAAACGACTTTTTCGTATAAGTCTTTGTTTAATTGTATCTTGAATTACTTTTTTTTTTTAAAAAAAAAGAAAAAATTTCAAATAAGATACAATATCTTACATAAAATAAAATTATAATGTAATATATTTTTTTAAAAAATTATTGTTAAAAAATAAATATTAATGGTATGTCAAAAATAGTGGCAAAATTGAGTTTTTTTTTTTTTTTGTTGCTCAGATGACATAACAAACACAACAATAACAATAATAATAGTGTTTTATTTGACATTTTAGAGGAATGAAGCATTTTAAAAAAATAGTAAAAATTCTTTAAAATCATTGATTGTTTGGTTATTATTCAAAGTTTAATTTTTATTATGCTTACAACTCGTTTAGATTAACGAAAAAGTTCAAACGAGTCGAACCAAACCAGCAAAACAATTTCTTCATTTTACAACTCTATCGGTAGCATTGCCATCCCTATCCTCGAACCTAAGTACTATCATTTACTACCAAGCCATGATCACTCCTTTATTACAATGTCCTATCTCACTCTCAAAACTCTATAAAAAGACATGAAATGACACTACCCTAAACATCCTCAACCATGGCTTCTTCATCAAAACATAAGTTAATGATTCTCTTCTTCATTTTCTTGGTTGCAATCTTTCCTCTCGGCGACGCCGCCCCGTTTACATGCTTAACCATTGCGCGCCATCTATCTCCGTGCCTCGGCTACCTCCGTTTAGGCGGTCCAATGCCACCACGTGCTTGTTGTGCCGGAGCTCGAGCCCTAAACGATGAAACTAAGACTACATACAAATCTCGAGTTGCTTGTAGGTGCCTTAAGCCTCTTGCTAGGTTTAACCGAGCTAAGTCTAACCATATAAAAGATATCCCGAAAAAATGTGGGATCAACATTCCTTTCGAACTTTCACCGAATATTGATTGTTCCAGGTAAAATTTACTGATATGCAACTCTTTACATTTTTGGCGTCGAATAACCTTTGTCTGGTTGTGTTGATGGCTATGAGAACTTGTTTTTGGTTATTAATGAGATTGATTATTCGTTGGTTTAGTGTAAATTTATAAAAGACCGACTCTCTCTGTCTGGTAAATTTAGAACATTTGGATCCGGAGCAGAGATTAATGAAAATAAATATTTTTATGAAAAAATGATAAAAGTAAAAATGTAGTTGAATGTATTTTTAAAAATATAGTTGGAAATTAAAGAAAATGATGAGAGACAAGGTAATAAAAATAGTGACATTTGTTGTAAATAATGATTGAATGAATGATAATAGTTAAATGTTTATTTGTTGACTATGTCAAAATTAATAATTAGGTAAATTTAACGGACATATTAAAAAGAAAAATGATAGTAAATAATTTGGCGGACGGAGAGACTATTTTACAATAAAATATTAAATTAATAGAGAAGTGTATCGAAAATATTTATGCGTCGAGGAATGTATACTTATTAGAATTGTTTGTCGTTGCAGGATTGTTCGTTGATCGGAGAAAATATGGATGGAATAATGTTTCGATATAATAATGTAATAGGTATTGAATAAGAAGCATTTGAGCTTCGCCTAGATTGTTTCTTCTTATAGCTCAACTTCGAGTCATATAATCTTGCGATTATTGTTGTTCTTGTTTGTTCTTTAGAATGCGGTAATATCCTTAAAACGACTTGTAATAAATATATAATTGCAAAAGTAATTTAGATTCTATTCTATCTCTCTATATATACGTATATATACGATGACAGTTTCGGTGCATCGTGCTAAAAATATCGCATATAATAGATAGACAAAACTAAAGTGGTTAACGAGCCAAACTAAATTTTCATGTTTGCACTCAACTCATTAACGGTTTTTGTTAGTTTTTTTTCCGATCATTCTTCTAAAATGTGTATATATCCTTTTTATTTGAGCTCAATTTTAAACTTGGTTTAACTTGTAAATTGATACAATTATTATTAATTAACCAAGCTTTTCTTATAATTTAAATTAACTATAGTACAAGGAATATATAATTTTAAATATAAAGTTATTAATTTAATCTCTAAATGAATAAAATTGAATGTTCAATAAGAATTTTTTAGCATGTTCTTGGTCAAAGGTAATCTAAAATTTATATTCATTAGACAACTCTTTAACCAAAATTTGATCTAGCTTGATGTTCAAGAATATCTTATTTCATTAGAGACAAAAACGTTTTGTTAAAAAATGATTTTTTCTTATAGTATTATGTGAGAATTTTAAAACAACTTATATTATACTTTGAAGAAAATACATTCTTATTGAAAACATCAACATATAATAATTGTCTGTTCTCAAAACCTATTTGGTTAATTTATTACTTACTATCACTCATTTATTTTTTTACTATTTATGAAAATTTCACTCACACTATCAAATTAACATAATAATAATAATTTTTATATGTTTGTTTGGGGAATTGGATTTCCAATCCACTATTCATCCGATTTTTTCTCTCCAAAAATATCAAATCAAATATCTATTTTTCATTTTTTATATTATACTAAAAATCAATTTTACATTCAAAATATCACACCAACACCTATTTATATCACATCATACAACTATTCAAATTCAAATTTTTTACTATTCAAATCCCAACTCAAAATCCAAACCTCCAAACAAACACACCCTTAATACATCAAATCAATATTTGTATCATATTGAATAACTATTCAAATTAAAAGATTTACAAGTTCATAACTAAAATCCAAAATTCAAAATCTAAACAAACATGCCCAAAATGAAAGCAACATTCCAACTACCTCAATCTACCATGCATCTTCTTCATCACCACTTTTCTTTTTATTTTTTTTCTTTTTTCTTTTTAAAAAAAATGTTCGATACAAGAAAATGATGATAGATAAATAAAATTGTACCTATTTTCCTTATTTGTAAAATTAGAATTTGAAAATTATATATATTCTCAGTCTTTTTTACTTTTTTATGTGGGAACCCGCCCGCCGAACCTAATATCCTGCAAACTAGACCAGACGAAAAGTCGAGAGTTTGAACTCATTACCTCATGGTCATAAATCCAATCTCATACCAGTAGAACATTCCTTGCAGGACAATTTCATTTATCTTTTTATGTACAGAAAAATATGGATAATTGAAAATTAAAAGTTTGTATATTTTACAATTTTTTTCCTATTGAATTTTTATAATATAAACTATTTTATAAAATATAGCATTTAAATTACTATTCGAATTAAAAAAAAAATATATATATATAATAATAAAACTCACTAACTAAATATATCAATAGTTATTTTTTGAAACATCTCTTATTCCATTAATTCACCGTCTCCTTTTTATCAAATCATTTTTCCAATACATCATTTTTTCCGAATCGATTCATATGATATCTCTCTTTACTTTGCTTATCAAAGAAAATAAATAATTTTTTATTATTTATTAAATTTTTTCTCTATAATTTTTATTCTTTGTCATTATTTATTTATAATTTTATTCTATATACCAAATGCATCCTAATTATTTTTCTATAATTTTATTCTTTATACCAAAACACACTTGAATAATACATTATATAATTATATGTAAATAAAAAGTCTCCCAATTATTTTTGACATATAAGCGAATATGTCTTCTTCATGCTGGAGTAAATCATTTCATTTTTAATAAACAGCAGTTGCAGAAAGCCTGTCACTGTAACGTTACAACAGTCAACTTTATGAGTTTATCTTTATTCATTTGTCCTATTCATTAAATGCTTACAAGACACAAAGATGATATTTTGGGATGGTCAAAATGTACAGATTCATTGAAGGACACCCCATGTCATTTATGTACTAAAAAAAATTAATGTGAAATTTGTTTATTCCAACCAATGTTGCATGTGATATATAACCATTGAAACAAAAAGTTGGTTGTAACTGAGTTTGAGAGCATGCTTTAGAGAGAAAAAAAAAATTGTGAAGCTCTCATTCTCCACCCATTTCGATTCTTCTCATTCTGAATGAGTGTTTTATACTGAAACCTACCGGATATGTCGACGGTGATCGGAGTTAATGGAGTACCAATCGGATAAGACGATCAAGCTCTGAGCTGCTCTGCTATATGGTCGTTGTCACTACGCGTTTGTGACAACGTGAACCTGTTGAGGTAATTTCCAAGATAAAACATTAAATCATTTTTGGTTGAAGAAGTTGTGATTATTTATATTTTATAATCAGTTTTGATTAGTGGAATTTCTCCTGGGTCAATAAATATGTTGTCTCATTTGTTGTTTTCAGTTATGCATTATATTTTGTTGTCAAGATGTGTTTTGACTATGACCTGTCCACACTTCGGGAGTTGACTATTTGAAGTGTTTGAAGGTGTTTTGTTCGATAAATCATTTCTCAACATTATATATAATAAAATATATTTTGATTTTAGCAACATGTATTCTGATTTCAGTATAATAGTAATTTGAGTCGCAAATTTCTATAAAGAAAATAGCAAATATTAATATAATACTCCCCATCTCAAATCAAAGAAGTCATTTGGGGTTTTTTAGTAGATTAAAAAGTAATATTATTTTATTAGTCAGTGGTGGAAGTATATAAGAGTTTTTGATATTTTTGCTATTTAAATTGATGTATAAAGTAATTATATGTGTAATGATTTATTTGTAATTTAAGTAAAAGCTAAAGGTATTTTGATATTAATCTATGACTATTTTTCTTTTATTAAAATAATAAAGAAATACTTTGAAATAAGACGTACGAAAATAGTAAAAAAAAATACTTTGAATTGAGATGGAGAAAGTATATAGCACATTATTTAATACTCCTTGCGTCCTGACCAATTTGTCCCATTTAGATTAGGCACGGAGAGTTTTAAGTATCGTATAATTAGTGAGTAATTAGGAAGTGTATTACTGATTTAATAAAAATAATTATAATTTCATAAAAATAATTTTAGATTAAAATTAAGATGACTAAAAGGTTTAATTACAATAAAATATATAAATTATGAATTTTAAAATGTGATTAAAATATATAATTATATTTTATAAAAAAAAAGACAAATTATGTATGTCGATAAAAATAAAAATAATAATTATGCACTTTAATCGCATTTTAAATTTTATAATTTTCTTAATTTTAATTAAACTATTTATTTATTTTAATCTTAATCTATAATTATTTTTACTAAATAATAATTATTTTTACTAATACACTTTTTAATTACTTATTAATTATATTTTATTTAAATTCTTGTGTATGCAGCAATACATCTATTCCATGGACCGGAGGGAGTATTATATTATATGCTTATGACGGATTCATATGACATTTTCTCTTGTAATATTTTAAAATTCTCTATTTTTATCAAATTAAAAAAAAAACAAAATTTATTTGTTGAATTTCCTTTTCTCTATCTTTTACAATTTTATTTATCACTACTATTATTAATTTAATTTAATTTCATTAGTTGTACGAAAACGTACTAATATTTATATTTATTTATTTAAAAAAGGATAGCCCTCTTAATTGACATCACGTTCACGTTCACTTGCCAGGCTCGTCGAGTTCGACCGCTCACCTCGTCACCTAATACAAAGGCAAACGTCCTTTTCTTCTCATTGTTGTTCTTTCTATATATAATAAACCCTCCGCTCTGTACAAAGCTGTCGTTCGAGCCCAAGCCTTTTCGTTTTCCTTTCTCCGCTTCGTCAGAATCACGGTCCACGCCTCTCTTGTTCGGTAGCTTTTGGTGGAAAAACCATGAAAAATGATCTCTTTTCGTCTCCTTGATGTGCTTTTTCTCTGCTTTCGATTTCGATTGAAAGTTTCTGAAGAAGATAAGCAACTGGCGGCGGTGGGTGTTGCCGGCGTTGGAATTTTAGTTTCCATTTTGTGCTTCTTGTCGGGAATAGCATTGCGGGAATCACTGGTAAACGAGCTTGTCTTGGAGATTAAAATTATGGAATTCTGTTGTTAATGCTTTGCGATTTTGTCTGGTTTTTGTGAGATTAATCTGCATTTGAATGCTACCGAGCATTTGGGGATAAATAATTAGGGTTTTCAATTGATTTGGTGGAATTTGGGGGCAGCTTGTTTCGTCGTAGCTGGTTTTGGTTTCTGGAATGGTTAAATAGTTAGTGTTGTTGACGAGATATGTATACGAATCTGATTCGGATGGCGAATTGGGGGTGGGGTTGACTTTAATTTTGGTTTCATCAGTTCGTTCTTAAGATTTGGTAATGTGAGGATTTTTAGGGTTTTGGATTTTAGGGGTTTTGGATGCTGATGATAATCATCGAAGAAAGATTACACCCTTTTTATTTGGGATTGAATTTTGGTTCATTGTACTACTAGAAATGGATGTTTGGGTTTTTGCTGCTGCCGCCGGCGCCGGATATGTAGCTCAGAAATTGAAGAATCTTCGATTTAATAAAAGTAATTCGTGCTCGGTTTCTGGCAAGAAGTGTAGCTTTGATCTTTTTGATTCCTCCAGAGCTGCAATGGCTGCGCAAGAAAGTGTCGAGGGGCATAAAAAACTGTCGTGTAATGATGCTTCGAATAGTGGAGCTGAAAGGGACAGTATGGCAATGGTTGTTGATTCAATGTTCCGAGGTGTGGTTTATGATCCGAATTCTTCAAAGGGACGTAATGTCGAGGATAGTGACAAAGGGGATTGGGAGGACAGAGTGGCTTTCGACGCTGGCGAGGTTCTTACAGGAGATACGGCAACTCAATCTTCATCAAGAGATGTTGGATTTTATTACGGGTTTAAACGGGGTAGAAGTAGCCGGAAATTTGGAGGAATTAGGAGTAAATTCATGAAGCCGCGAAATTCGCTCGAAAGCTGTGTGATGGCTCAGTTTTATAGAGAATATGCCAAATTTGAGGAATGCATTTGCTCGGTTCATCCTCCGGAGAAACCAATTTCGAATCCATTTTGTGTGAGTGATGGAAGTAAAGTAATTCGAAGAATGCCTTGTGAGTCTTGTAGTATGACACGAGAAACGATCAAACCTGAAGTTTGTAATGATACATGTCCTGAAGGGGATGAATTAGTCGTTGGCATTCCAAAATTGCCTCCCGTGAAGTTGTCGCAGAGAGGTAAAGCTAAAGTCGGAACTGAGCAGGTTTTGATGGAGAGACGAAATGTGAAATTGGCGACTGGAAATCGAAGTAATGAACAAGATGGTACGGTACTATACTATGAATTCTGTTTCCGGATTTATCGTTCAAAGTGTTTATTTTTTTATGTTTTTGCTTCGAACTAGATGTGCTGGTTCTTAATTATACTAGGAAAATATGTTGTTTGGTTGTTGAACTAAAAGTGTGGCTAAATTTTTTAATTGATGTCTTAGCTTGTTTGACGAATATCATTGGCAAATATACAGTGGTAGTAACCTAGTTTATAGTAATTGGTAAGAAAATTGTTGATTCCGAGGAGTGCTCACAATGGACTTTGACATATGGTGCCGTATCAGAATTTATGATCGAACCCTTCACTCCGTGTAAGAAAAGAATGCTGAGGGTGTGTTTTTTTTTCAGTCGGGATTAGGTTTGGAAGTTTTAGCTCTTGATTTACTGATATTTGATATGATATTTTGTGAAATGAAAAAATATATTTTGTTTCAAAGAACGGGACTTTGTAATAGTATTTTTGTAGTGAGTGCTTATGTAGGAAGAAAGTGTTCGCGTTTGTGCGGGTGCTCGATTGTCAATATTCGATCGAATAATTTACATTGATTGTTGTGTTTGGGCATCTGCATTAATCTTTTTGACTTTTGGCATGTGTTGTGTACGATATTTTTATGATTTATTATTTTCCAGTTTTCCGGTTGTATTACATTGTCGAATTTAGATAGAAATGTTCGAAGATATTTTGCACATCAATGTCTTATGTGATAATTGAGATAATTGTTTCAACTTTGTATTTTAGTTGGAAAATTTTCAATTTCATTCAGGATTTTAGTGGTTACATTTTGATGCTGCAGGGTTTATATTCTCTTTTAGATTTAAGCCAACGACTTTTTTTGATTTGTCAGGATTATCCGACGGTACTCTCCAATTCTACGTTGGATTGACTATGGGCATCTTATATTCATTCTGGGGGAGCAAATGGGAAATCGAAAAGTTAAAGAAATCATTGGCGCAGACCGAGAGCCTCATCCAGGACTTGCACGAGGAGCTCGAGATGAAAGATGCATTAACAGTGAAGGAGCTTGCGGTCGAGGATCATGAATCACCAAATGCGCAGAACGATTCTCACGTTGACGACGCCGGGCAACCAGCTTCATCACTCGAAGAAAAACAGGACAATTCTTCGAGGAATTGCAATGCCGATAAAGTTGCTGATGAAGAATCGTTGCGGAAAATTGAAGCAGAGCTTGAAGCCGAACTGGATATGTTGGAAACGAACATGAATTCCTCTCGGTTTAAAGGGCAAATGTCCAGTTTAGCAAAGGTACGATTTTTATGCTTGCTTTTCTACAAGACGTGTGATCCGGTAACCTGTTTCGAATTGAGTCGAAAATTTTATGTTTCTGATTTCATGCATCTGATTTGACGACTAGTTTGGCCAAAAATTTACGAATTTGAGTTACCTAAGTCTCTGAAGGATTCAATGGGAGATTATTTAGCATAATTTATATGGCCGATATTACGTATATGGTTGTTTTCAATGTGTGAAAATAGGGTTCATGTGAATAGTTGTGATAGTACTTTGCGGCTATATATATATATACATACATACGTAATTTTCGTCGATTGAGATTTTATGTGTAAATTTGAGGGTCGATATATTTGATACATAAATAATTTGATTGTGGATAAATGACTTACGAAAGTAGTTGAATCTTGTGTATGTTGTGTGTAGATTTGAGGGTCGATACATTTTTTTTGAATAGTGGTTCGGATGTGACGCTTTGCCAGAAAAGTTACTCTCTCCGTCCCAAATCGAAGTGGCATTTTGAAATTTTGTAGTATATTAAAAAAATAATAGTATTTTATTAGTGTGTAAGAATTTTTTATATTTTTGTTATTTGACTTTATGTATAAAGCAATTGTATCTTTGTAATTTAAGTAAAAATTAAGGATTTTTTTATATTAGTGTATGGTTATTTTTTCTAAAATATGAAAGATATTTTGAAGTGGGACAAACGGAAATGGTAGAAAGAGTACTTTGAATTGGGATGGAGGGAGTATTATTTTTACAAGGAATCATAAAGATTTAAGTCATTCTTTCGTGCATTACATTTGTCGAGAGAAATAGCGCTCGGGTTGTTCGTTTGTGTTTCGAAGGCGTTTTGAAGTTGAATTTGAATTTTTTTAACGAAAAATAGGTGTTGGATGTAATGTTTCTTAGCTAGAAAAAAGAATATTTTACCGTAGATTGCATGGTGTGAAAATTGGTATCGATTTTCGCCGAACATTTCTTCTATTGACTATCTACTCTCTTACATTACAGCTCGATCCGAATTTCGTATCCAATGTTATCGAGGGCGAGTTTCGAGCCGACTTATTCGGGGTAAAAGTTGGTGCCCAAGTTTACGCTGATAGAGACGGGAGCAACCGTTCGACGCCACGGTACGACCAATATCCCGTCTCTCCTAGGGAGCTAAGTCTCCGCTTACACGAAGTCATCCAGTCGAGGCTCGAAGAGCGCGTGCGGGAGCTCGAGGCGGCGCTCGAGCACAGCCGTCACAAGAAGCTCGAGTGTTCCCCGGAATCTGACCGCACCCATTCGTCCGAGCACGAAATCGCGGCTGCGTCCCGCGATTTTGATCAGCCCGTCATCATCAACCTCTCGCGGGGAACTCCGGCTGCATACAACGACGCGTACGAGGATGAGGAAGAGATGTGTCCGTTTTCCGGTGGGGGTCGGGGGGCGGAAATGCGCCGGAATTCAGAAGAGGAATTGCCGACGGCGACGACGGCGGCGGCGGCGGCAATTGAGCAGTGTAGCAGTGGGGAGGAAGATGAGATGGAGAAGATGCTGATAAGGCAGATTGTGGAGAAGGCGAGGAAAGGGTCGCCGGCGGTGATCAATGCTCGGAGGGCTTTGCTGTCTGCTGAATTTTGATGCCGATTATTCAGAATTAGGATTTTTTTTTTGTGGTGATTTTTTAATTAATGTGTTCTGTAGCCTTTTTGACGTATGAATTTTTTGTATTTTTAAAAAAGAAAGTGTTAAAATGTGTGTAAGTTCTGTTTTTCTAAATATTTTTAAAATATTTTATTTTCTATATTATATTAAAAAATCAATTTACAATCAAATATCATATTAATATGTATTTTATAATTTTTTTTTTATATAAAATTTGTGTAATTTAGGTTTTTATTTAGAATCGAACGTCAGTTTTGAACAATTAAAGAATATTTTGTGCAAATTTTATATTAACAAAAGGAATTTCACGTAATAAAGTGTTTTGTGCATTTTTACTAAAACACAATGGAGTGTTATATAATTTATCATTTATTTTTTATAGGGTAAATTATATAACAACTCGCGTGTTTTAGTAAAAATGTACAAATTTTATTTAGTGCGTGAAACTTGTTTGTGTTAATATAAAATTTGCACGAAACGTCGTCTGATTTAAAATTGATGTTTGATTCTTACCTAAATTACGCATCTTAAATAAGTTTTTTTAATAAAATAAATAAATAAATAATATTTTATTTTATAGTTTTGAGATAAATTGTTATATAATTTTTATAAATGGACTACAGTAAAAATAAATGATTGATCAATTATTTATTTATTTAGTTATTTTATTAAAAAAAATATTTTAAATATTTTTATTTGTATAAAACTTATTTAATTTAAGTATTTATTTAAAACAAACATCAACTTTTAACGATGAAGGTATTTCATGAAAATTTAACATTAATATATGAAGGTTTCACGCAATAAATAAAACTGTATTTTTATGCATTTTTATTAAAAGTTACTTTATATTCAAAATATGGTATTCACACTCATTTATATCATATTATATAATTATTCTAATTCATATAATTTAATTCATAAACCCAAAATCCAAACTGTAAGAAGAGCACACATTAGTGATTTTTATTTTATTTTATTTTTTTATGTCCCTAATGCACGGTTATTTATCATTTTATTATTTTATATTTAATAAATAATAAAAAAATTTCTATTTTTTAAATTATTTATTAATTTTTTTATTTATTCTTTAATAGATTTTTTATAATACTATAGTTCATTTTTTACCTCATTTATGTTTATATTAAATTATTACTCTTTTCGTCCTAAAAGTAAATACTTTTTTGATATAGTTTTAGAAATATTAGTATTATATTGGGATATAGTATAAATAAAATAAAAATGACTAAAATAATCTTATTAGTATGTGTGATATAAAGGTAATGATATTTGTGTAATATATTGTAAGTTGTAAGGGTATTTGTAATGTTAGGTAAATAGTACAGTTACTAAAAAAAAATGGATACTTTGTTATGAAACGGACTAAAATGAAAAAATGGATACTTTGTTATAAAATGGAGGGAATATTAATTTTTAAATTCTCATACTTATTCAATAATGCTTAGGGAAAATATTATTTTAAATTTAACAAAATAAACACACTCTTAATTTTTCCTTTAGATGAAGTTTTTTTCTTTTTTTTTTTTCTTCTAAATTGAACGACAATTTTAAAAAGTTCTTAATAGTAGTTATTAGATCATATGTTAGGTCATATTTCTCAATACCTTATAATTATTTTTTTTAAAAAAATAAACATGTTTACAATGCACATATTATTTTTTTAAAAATTAATTATCTCCAATAAAAATGCTAAAAATATTAACTAATTAATATTTAAAATTTAAAATTTAAAAAAATTTTAATTTATCACTAATTTATTTATACCAATACAATTCAATTCAAATTCATTTAAAATAATCATGCTTATCTACATATTTTTAAATCGTAGTATTTCTTTATATATTTTTACATCCAATTTCAACTTGTTCTACATATTTTAACATTTATATTTGTCTAAAATTTCAAATTTTATTTCAACAAAATGACCATGAAAACAATAATCTCTTCGGCTTGTTCTTGAACCAAACCGTCGGAAACAAAAATTCTTTCGACGATGCATAAAAATTTATTTCAAATCATTTAAAATTTTAAATGATATTAATCTCACAAATTCGAATAATTTTAATATTTCAAAGTGATAAAAATAAAAATTATACTAACATTATCACAATTTATATAAATTAATATCATGAAATTAAAATATAATAAATATTATTAATATATTATTAGACTATAAAAATGTATAAAAATAAGTACATTATTTGGGTTTTATAAAATGATATATGAATAGTAAAAAGTTTAAATTGGGATAATTATATAATACAATATAAATACTTATTAATATAATTTTTTTAATATAAAATTGATATTTAAGTATAATATATATATAAAAAAATCTATATTTAAATAATTATATAATATAACAAATAAATCTACATCGTATTATTTATAATAATATAATATAAATCTACAAATCACAATAAGTATTATAGAAAGAATTTAAATAGAATTTTATGATTTCTTTTTATACATTATTATTTATTTTCTTTTAAATATTAAAATTGTGTAAAAGATTGTAGAGAAGTATTTGATTATTCTAGAACTTAGATATTAAATGTTAAATCAAGTCCATTTTCACGGTATATATTGTACTAAATCTGTATATAAATGAATGTTTCTCAAATTTGTAAATTATTATGAATTATTCAATATTTTAGACTTGAACTCTATTTAAATAATATTTTTTTAGTTATGTAAATTTATATATTCATTTTTTTTTTGTTTTTTCCGATTGTTATGTACTCATTCCGTTTCAAAAGATTTGTCTTATTTTTCCATTTTCGTCCGTTCCAAAATAATTGTCTTGTTTCATTATTTAGTAGTCGTGGTCTCTACTTTATAACAAAATTATTCGTACTTTTTCATGCTATCCCTAATTATTATTCTAACGTACTCTTTAAAATCCTTCAAAAAGCAAGGGTATTTTAGTTATTTACATTCTACTTTATACCCACTTTTAATTAAATACTATTATTCCTTAATTCAAGACACTTCTTTTGGACGGAGGGAATAGTATTTTTTTTTTTTTCTTTGAAAAGAAAAGAAAAGAAAAGTATTGAATATAATATAGAAAAATAAATTTTAAATAAAAATAAGTAAATATTTCGTAATGTTAAAATAAAATAGTTAGAAAAAAATATTACAATATATATTTTATAAAGAAATATTTTTTAAAAATGATTAAAAAAAAAAAAATGCCTTTCACCCACCAAATTCCACTGGCCTCAAGAGGAGCTCCAAATTCAAGGTCAATTTTGTTGCTATCTTCCAATTAAAGTTGTACACATTACAATAACTATTATAGAAAGAGTTGAAATAGAGTCTTATGATTTTTTTTATATACATTAGTATTATTTATTTTCTTTTAAATATTAAAATTGTGTAAAAGATTGTAAAGGAGTATTTGATTATTTTAGAACTTAGATTTTAATGTTAAATCAAATCACTTTCACGATTTATATTGTACTCCCTCCGTTTTATGTAATATGAGTGTATTACTATAGACACATATGAATTTAGGTAAAGTATAATTATCAAATAATTAAAAGTGTATTAGTAAAAATAATTATTATTTAGTAAAAATAATTATAGATTAAGATTAAAATAAATAAATAGTTTAATTAAAATTAAAAAATTAAAAAATTTAAAATTTAAAATGCGATTAAAGTGCATAATTATATTTTCAAAAATAAAAAGAACAAGTTATGTGGGACGGACGAAAATAAAAAATAAGGACAAATTATGTGGGACGGAGGACTAAATTTATATAAAGAATGTTTCTCCAATTTGTAAATTATTAGTAAATTATTCAATATTCTAGTGAGGCTTGAACTCTAATTAAATAATACTTTTTTAATTATATAAATTTATATATATATATATATATTTTCTGATTGTTATGTAGTATTTTTGTTTTTCGTTTTAATAATTTTTTTTTATTTTTTTATTATAAAAAGAATAATATGGACATAATTTTAAATGATAGATATAATAAGATTTAGGAAAATTTGAAAAAAAAAAAAGTATATTGAATCTAATATAGAAAAATAAATTTTAAATAAAAATAAAGAAATATTTCGTCGGTAAATTTACATTAATTTATTTGAAAAAAAAATAATTTTAAAATGAAATAGTTAGAAAAAAATATTATTTCCTCCGTCATCCAATTGTGTGCTTATTTGACCAGACACAAGTTTTAAGAAAAATATATAAGAATATAAATTTTTACTTTTTTTTTTTAAAAAAAAGTTATATTTTTTTACTTAAAAAAGAAACAAAAATAAATTTGAATGAGAACCAAAAGGAAAGTGAAAATAAATTTGAATAACCGATGGAGTACAATATAAATTATATAAAAAAAATTTAAAAAATGATAAAAAAAATTGCCTTATCGACATTACCACTTCACCCGTAAAATTCAAATGACTTAGGATGAACTCTACATTGTTCTTTCGCCACCTCTCCTATTAGCATCGGCAATGTCAGCTTTATCACTATCTTCCAACTAAAGTTGTAAACAAGCGGAAGCTTTCAATGTTTGAACCCGACTAGTTAAGAATTCGAGTTCAACACATTTTCGTTCGTTTTCATCTACCCTAAGAAAATTTTATTTTATATAAATTTAAATTAAACTAAAAATAGAATTATATATAATATTATAAAAATTTATATAGTAATTAAATATAAAATTATATTTTTTTTGAACATATATTGTGGAACTTTAGAAAGAGATGAAGAAAACAATGATGATAATAATTGTTATAATTTTGAAGAATCGATTTTACAAATTTCAAGCAAAAAAACTCGAATCTAATTAACTAAACACAGACCCTTTGAAAAGCATTCAGTAGGCTTAAGAATCAACCGAACATATTTCAATTTTAAGAAAGATTTGTAGTATAATAGTAATAGTAAGACATTAATTTAAATAGTTGTTTGATTTGATATAAATAAAGTTGATATGATATTTGGAATCTAAAATAAATTTGTAATATAATATATATATATATATAAGATTAAATTGCACAAAATATACTGATTATTTTATGAAATTGCGTCTAAATTTCCCATACTTCTAACATTGTGTCAAATTTCATCTCTGTCTAATCCCTAGGTCCTTATTTAAGGATATTTGCTAAAAAAAAAAAAAGAAAAATTTAAAATTTCAATTTCTATAACTCTAAAATTACAAATATATTTATTTTCTTCGCATTAAGTCAAATTTATTAAATAAGAACGGCAGAAAATTAGACACAGTTTATAAAATTACAAAGAAATTATTTTATGTAAATATAAATTTTGGATACAATTTCATAAAATCACATCAATTTGGATTAATTTCGCCTTATTATTTAAACGTGCAACACGCATAAATTATTTATTCTTATTTATTGGTAAATGAAAATATAAAACAAATGGGGAAATGAAATATCAGTAGCCATTGTTGAGCTGATAACTGAGAGAAGAGAAGTGTGGACCAAATCGCCGGCGATGATGGTAACAGCCATGAACGGCGTCGTTTTCAAGCTCTCCCCTTCAATCCGCGCTATACCTAACCGTACCTTCCGCGCTATGCCGTTAGCTTCCTCCTCCGCGCCTGCTGCGCTGTCCAGCGACCCCAAGCTCGGCCCTGGATCGCTCGGTCACATCACAAGGCCCGATTTCCCTATCCTGCACCAGGCAATCGAACTTTTATGTCTTTATTTTCTCGCACCTTTTGGTTTTGGTAAGGAAGTGAATCGTTATTGCGGCGATTTGGTTTATACGCAGGAGTTGAATGGGAAGAGGCTTGTGTATTTGGATAACGCCGCCACGTCACAGAAGCCGGCGGCGGTGCTGAAGGCGCTGCAGACTTACTACGAGGCTTATAATTCGAACGTCCACCGCGGCATTCATTATTTGAGGTAATTCCGGTGGGAGCTGTGGTGGTGGTGGTGTTTGGATTGGTTGTTCTTATGCTTGTTTTTGTATTTGTTCAGCGCGAAGGCTACGGAGGAATACGAATCAGCGAGGCAGAAGGTTGCGAATTTTATAAACGCATCGGAATGTAGGGAGATTGTGTTCACGCGAAATGCTACAGAGGCCATTAATTTGGTGGCTTACAGTTGGGGCCTCTCAAATTTGAAGAAGGGGGATGAGGTATGAGCTTTGTATCCTTTTCAATTAATTGTTTCGAATCATATTTCGATGAACTGAGTTTGAGCTGAGCTAGATAGCTTTTTTGGCAGAGAGATTATGGGGTCTTGTGGCTTGTATGATATTAGAAGTTGCATCGGTTTCGGCATTGTTAAGCTACTCAATGCTGTTGTATTTATTTTTTCCTGTTTTTTCGTAGCAAGTCGATTTATAGTTTTGATAAATGGATTGTAGAACTCTTGCAGCAATGTGAATTTTTTGTTTCCTGGAGTTTGTGCTAGTTTTCGAATGTTTTTGTTTGTGTGAGTAGGTAATTTGGATGGAGATTATTTCTCACTGCTTGAAAAGCATGTGTTTGTTTAATGATTTAGATTTTTGAATAGTAAAAATTTAAATTTGAATAGTTGATGTCTTGATGTAAAATTCATTTTTAGTATAACATAGAAACTGAAAAACTAGGCATTTGATTTGATATTGTTTTGGAGGAAAATTAATAGAATAGTGAAAAATGTTGAAAAATCCACAGAAGATGGTATTTTCCTTATTGAAGCATAAAGAATTATCATTCATGTGCCTGTTACAAGTGAATAATGGTTTTAAGATCTTAGATCCAGCACCCTGCTTGACAAGTACGTGCACTGTTCTTCAGCTAAGAAATGGAATGCAGTTTGTGGGTATGTCTGGGGATGGTTGATATGGGAATGTTAAATGTTTAATGTTTAAAGTCGCTTACCTCTAGCTTTTTAGTGAGATGTTTGTGGACATAAAAACAAGTTAGGTTTGATATATCATCATGTGATTGTTGCAAAAAAAAATGAACTTAGTTGCAATTGCAAAGATCACATCAATTGTTCGCCTCTATATTTTATCTATTTCTTAGTTCTATATTTCGTTGAGATGCGCAAGGTTTTATTACTATGAATTTAACTAATGTTATTATATTATCTTTAAAGAGTTAAAAACATGTTTAATTTGTGGTTTTCAGATAGTGCTTACAGTTGCTGAACATCACAGTGCTATTGTCCCTTGGCAAATTGTAGCTCAAAAGACAGGTGCAGTTTTAAAGTTTGTAAATTTAACAGAAGATGAAGTGCCAGATGTGCAGAAGCTAAGGGAATTGCTCTCAAGGCAGACTAAACTTGTCGTCGTTCACCATGTTTCCAATGTTTTGGGTGAGTGTACTTTTGACTGTGAACTATACTTTTATCTAGATGATATTTATGCATGGACTGTAAGTTAGTATTAACTCTAGCTAAAATGCTTTTGCATCCGCAATTCATACATGGGTGTGAATATTTCGTTACTGTGTTTGAATGATGCCTATCCACTTGCTATGCCACTTTAGAGTTTCTACGTGTCTGAAGCGCTCATTATATGTTATCTATGGCTCATCCGAAATTACCAGGGACTAAATGATTTGGATCAGCTGATTTTTGGGCTTAGTTTCTAAACATTAGATACAAAAATACTATTTCATTGCAATCTGAATGTCTATAACTCAAATTCAATAGCAGGTAACTTTTTTTCTCTTGATTCAATCCAAAGCTGCAAAAGAGTTTTCTGAGATTGAAAAGGTTCGATGATCTTATGACAAGTTTTCACATAAAAGATTCTGTTCAAGGCTAATTAAGCAGAACTGAAATTTCAGACCAAAATACTGTGTATTTTTTAACGTAGTCTAGGGTAACTATTCTAAAGTATGGCATTACATTTATGTTGAGTAGTCTTTACCAATAATTCCCTGTCTTAAGTCCTTCGCTGCAGAACTCTTTTCTTTTGTTGCTCATTTTTGGTTCTCAGTCGAGCAATCTGACATAATGAACTTATATCTATTTATCCGTTCAGCTTCGGTTCTTCCAGTGGACCAAATTGTAAGTTGGGCGCATGATGTTGGGGCCAAAGTGGTTATAGATGCATGCCAAAGTGTTCCTCACATGGCAGTTGATGTGAAGGCCCTTGATCCAGATTTTCTTGTTGCTTCTTCTCATAAGGTCAATTTCTTTCTATATGAGTTAACTATCAAGCTTCGTAGTGAGCATTTGAAGTGAAGAAATAAACATGCTTCAGATGTGTGGGCCTACAGGCATTGGGTTCTTATATGGGAAAAGTGAGCTATTGTCTGCCATGCCTCCTTTCTTAGGTGCGTTTTTTCGATTTGAAGTGTTTAGTCTCATTTCTTTTCACTTCCTGAATCTACGAAAAAAAGAGGGGGGAAGAGATCAAAGGGTCATAACCACAACATCAATAATCTCTTGTTACTATCATATAATCGTTTTATGTAAATTGTTTGGTTGGACCTCTAAAAACCTGTCGGCGTAATTCTCAGGTGGTGGTGAAATGATAGCAGATGTATTTTTGGACTACTCGACCTATGCTGACCCTCCATCTAGGTCTGTGTTTATCTATATATATATACATATATTGGTTGACCTACAGTACTTGTATCTGTATGATTGTTTCATGAATATGCTTCGATAGTTTTAGAGAGGTTATGTAGTGTTGGTGGATTTTTGTTTGTAGATAAATAAATAAATGATACGTATTTCTAACAACTTAAACTTTTAGGTGAGTCGGTCATTTACATCATTTAACATGTAGCATTGGTTTAGAGTTTGGAATTGCAAAATTGCTGGTTCTAGAAAATGGAAAAACTGTACTGGTTTTTTACCTTGGGACTTTTCCACCCCTATCGTTACGTGCTATGGTTATCATGGTAAAATGTCTATGCATTATCAAATTGGATTTTAACTCAAATTAAGACGGAAAAGTTAATGCTCCTTGAAAAAGTCCCTCTTTGGCTAATTTTTAGTTCATCAAATCAAAGTTTGTTAACAATACAACACCAAAAGTTCATTTTTCTTAATATTTGCATTGCAATAAAAAATATCCAAAGTTATTATTGAAGAAAAGATTGGCCATGGAAATGAAAATATATAGAATAGAGGCATTTTGTAACATAGAGATTTTGATTAGAAATCATGACGTGTCTGTGGAAAGAGTACATTTTGTAACAATGCCACTTATATTTATTGAAAGTTGGTTACAATTGTTCCTTACCGATGCACACCTTTGTGCCTCCTCCTTGTAAGGCAATCAGGGCTGCAGATCCTGATCTAGCCAAGTATTTTATATACATAACCGACATATATTTGCACATAGTACATTGTATGTTGAGCAGGGGTGAGCATTGGTTGGTTCAAATCGAAAAAATCGAATTTTTTTTCGGTTCGAATTGTTTGGTTTAGATTATTCGGTTAATTGGTTTGGTTTGGTTCGGTTATGGTTTTTAATTTTTAATTTTGGTTAACCGAAAAAACCGAACTTCTAAAATAATAATAAATTATATATTAATAAATAATATATATTATATTTTGAGTATTTATATTTGATTGTATATTAAAAATATATATTAGTAAATAAAAGTTTAATTTCTTCTGTTTTAAAACGAATTGAACCGAACCGGACTAGTTTGATTTGGTTTATTTGATTTTGAAAAACGTTAGTACGATTTTGGTTTCAATTTTTATAAGCCGAAAATCGATCAAAATTGAAAATTTGGTTCGGTTTGAACCAAACCAACCGAATGCACACCCCTAATGTTGAGTTATAATATAATATTTTCTGAATTATAATATTAACATATGTTGTATTATAAATATGTTATGTATAGATATATGTTGATTACTTTCAAATCAGCACCATACTGACTTGACCAGATCAGTCGGGTGGCAATTAGTTTATACATTTTTTTTTGGTCAGAACTAGTGCATGTTAAATCACGAATTGTATTAGCAGCATCTATTAATGTCTGATTGAGATTAATTATTGATCTAAAGTTTTGGTTTTTGTACATGCTGCAAATTTTTCGAGTTTGAATGCCTTATTGCTTGTTGATATTTTTCGCCTTATGTTATAAATACAACAAACGAGATCAGATTTGAGGCTGGGACTCCCGCGATTGGTGAGGCCGTCGGTTTGGGAGCAGCAATTGATTATTTGTCCGCCATTGGAATGCAAACTATCCATGAGTACGAGGTACATTTTGATGCAATCCGAACCTTATGATTTTTTTCTAGCATTCGACTCTTCAATCCTATTTTAAGAAATGCACCGATACTCGTGCTGTTTAGTTACTGCTGGATAACTCTTTTTATTCGTTCTGATTCTTTTACAGCCGCAAGGATAATCCGAGATTATGAATCCTTAGATATATCATTTTGCAAATAATTTGCTTATGCAAGTGGGTTTTTCTTTTTCTCTGTTTTCTTGTTCCAGGTAGAGCTAGCAAACTATTTATACAATAGGTTACGGTCAGTGCATGGCGTCCGTCTCTATGGTCCGGCACCTTCAGAAACTGTGAACAGAGCTGCGCTTTGCTCGTTCAATGTCGAAGATGTTCATCCAACAGATATTGCTACCTTCCTTGACCAGCAGGTACATTTCCCTATCTTTCGCGAACATCATTACTATTCCTTTAGTATTGATAGCAAACAAATATTAAAATTGATGACTCTGCCAAATTCTTTTTCCCAAAATTTCTATAATGTTCGATCTTCTAAGTTTGTTTAGAAATTATGGTTTTTTTTGGATAAGAGTTTTGGAGAATTTTTGGAATGGTAAAATTTTCGTGGTTGATGTGATTTTGTGAGATAAAAAAGGTATTTAAGGTGATATTTTTTATGAAAGTTGTTATTGATGAATAGTATCAAAATTTATAAATTTTTTTTACGTAAACAGAGCTTACATTTGTCAGTAAAGTATATCTACAGTACTTGTATTTTAGTCAAAATGCACAACATACACTAAGGGTGTGTTTGTTTGGGGGATTGGATTTTAAATCCACTATTCATCTCATTTTTTCTTCCCAAAAAATCAAATCAAACACATTTTTTATTTTTTATATTATACTAAAAATAAATTTTACATTCAAAACATCACATCAACACCTATTTATATCACATCATACTACTATTCAAATTCAAAATTTTTACTATTCAAATCCCAAATCAAAATTCAAACCCCCAAACAAACACACCCTAAATTCACTGATGTGCTAACTAAAAATGTGCATAATATACTGATCTACAATATAGTTTATGCAAGGTGTTTTTTATATTTATGTTAAAACTATTCATGATGTGATGTATATGCAATTTATCGTTTCGAAGGCTCTATTTAGATAAAAGAGTTTTGGAGTTGTAGAAAATTTTGAGAATAGTAAAAAAAAATGGGTATTTGACAATGTTTTGCGAGAAAAAATTAATATTTTCTCCGTCCGCCTTTAAGGGTTATATTTATTTTTTACGTCATTATATTTAATATTAAAAATATCTTTTATATTTGTATAATTTTTTTTGTACAAATGTCATTGTATTAGTATTACGAGACACTAATAGAAATATTTTTGTCATTTTCCATTGATTTGTATTACGTTTTGATATAATATTTTTTAAAAGAGCCTAATTTGTAATGGACAATATATTTCAGCACAGCGTTGCCGTTAGATCGGGTCACCACTGCGCGCAGCCTCTCCATCGCTATTTGGGCGTGAATGCAAGTGCGCGAGCGAGCCTCCATTTCTACAACACGAAAGAAGATGTCGACGAATTCATCGGGGCTCTCGAAGACACCATCAGCTTCTTTGCATCTTTCAAATGAGGATAAGCTTCAAAGGTTAGTGAAATTCATGTATGATATTGATTTCATGACTATTATCGTGCTACAAAAACATAAGTCGAGTTGGAAACACGGCCGTGTTCGTTGTGTTCCCACATATTTTTATGCACGCTTTTGAACACTACAATATTTCGGTACGGCCGTGTTCAGCGTGCGTATTATTTGTTTAAGCTAAAATGCTGAATTTGTTGAGAGTCACATGAGTTTTGACTACGGTTGGACTGTTTTTGTTAAGATCTATGGTTGTGTTCTTTTAATTATTTTTTACCTTATTATTATTATTATTTTTTTAATTTCTATTTGTTATTATGCCCTCATTATTATTTATATATATATATATTATAAAGTATTATATCAAATTATTATTCTCTTAATTATTCAATGATGTACTAATTGATTGAACACTAGTTTTAATAAAAATAAATGAAAATAATTTTTTTTTTTTTTACTTTTTAAGGTAAAAATAAATAATAAAGAAGCAGTATTTTTTTTATAGAAACGAGAGTAAATTTAAATAATAAAATAAGAATAAATTGAACGATCAACTTAGGGTGTGTTTGTTTGGGGGTTTGAATTTTGAGTTAGGATTTGAATAGTAAAAATTTTGAATTTGAATAGTTGTATGATGTGATATAAATAGATATTGATGTGATGTTTTGAATGTAAAATTGATTTTTAGTATAATATAAAAAAATAAAAAATAAGTGTTTGATTCGATGTTTTTGGAGGGAAAGTTTTGAATGAATAGTAGAATTTTGATAAAATCCTACAGACGAACACCCTTAGTATATAAATACAAAGTAAAAACACTCTTAATTTTATAATTTATATTGTAATATTTTTATTTTTTCAAAACTAAATTCAATGTTTTAATCTCATTGAAACCACTGTTTGCTTTAAGTAGTAAAGTTCAATATACATTGAAATGAATATTTTGATATTTTTATGACGAAATATATTTTATTAATATTATTAAGTTATATTTATTATTTTTGAATATTTTTAATATTAAAATAGTCTATTATTAGGAGAGAGAGGGACGATATATATTTTTTCAAAATAAATGTACAAAAGTTATTATGTAGTTGAGATTTCTTTATTTTTTTCAAATGAAATATTTTATTAAATGTGATTTACAAATAATATTTATTGCATATTGTAATATTTTATATTAAAATTTTCATAGTAAAAAATTTAAACTTCAAAGAGAAAAATTAATAATTGTCTATTGAATTATGCTGTGACTTGTGAGTATGGTGAATATTTGTATATTAAATAAATTTATGCCTATTTATTTTGATTTATTATTATTTTTTTCACTTTAAAGTAAATAATTCCTTATATATATATATTTTAAATACTATTTCTTTCGTCCCAAATAAATTATCCTTATTATTGTATAATTAATACATAATTAAAAAATATATTAATAAAAATAATTATAATATATTTAAGATTTAAAAAATTATAAATTATAAAATTTAAAATGTGATTAAATCGTATAAAATAAAATAAAAAATTATATGAAATAGTCGAAAATAAAAAATATAGACAATTTATATGAGACTGAAACTGAAGTATTTAAACATAAATATTGTTAAAAAAAAAGTGCTAATTAAAAAAATATAATTCTTATATTTCCCATATTCGTAACCATTTAAATAAAGCCCAAGTCTAAGCCCAAATAGGAAGAAGCCACAAATTCGCTCCTTGCTCGCAGAGAACCATCCTTGATTCCTTCCTCCTCCGGCAGTGACTCGCCGATTACCAATTCCAGTTCCTTTCTCCGGAGATCACTCGCCGATACTACTTCCAATTCCAATTCCTTCCTCAGGTGTTGAGACGATTCTTTGAAAACAAGGTTGGACTTTGTTGGAACTAGGTGCGTGTTAGGTTTTTAATTTCTGTCAAATCAGTGCAATCTGACAATTGGAATATTTATTTCTTTGTTTATTTGCTCGTTACTTTCTCTGAACTTGACGTCTGGACTTGTACTTGTTTGTTGAAGTGTCGTTTGATTGTTTGTTTAATGGAATAATCAGATTTTTTAAATTTTTTGGTTCGTTCTACTTGAAAACAGTGGCTGCTATCCATTTTGACTAATTTGAGTGTTCTATCCATTTTAGTTTTAGCTATGTTGTTGTCAATGAATTTATCTGCAGTATTCCAGATTTTGAATAGATTTATGCTGTGACTTTAGGATTTATGATTCTCAATTTTGGAAATTAATGGTGGTCACTTGAATTGGTTTTGTAATTCTTCAATATGGCAGAGTTATGTATGGGCAATGTGATTCTGTAGTATTACCAATTTTGTTTATCTGACCTACATAGATGCTTAATTTGTATTTGTAACTATGAATCTGAATTTACTGTAATTGTGTAAAATCTATGTGGTAGGAATGCATAATTTGTTAGATATATAGTTGGTTCGCCTATTAAAAAGCCTTCACTTTTCGAAGTTTGATGCGTTATGGTGTTAATTTGAGTTAAATCTATGTTTTTGTAGTTTCTATATAAATGAGACAAGCTCTAGAGCGACATTTTTAACATATTGATTAATTCAGGGGATAACACTTTTTATTTCTTATGCTAGGCCGAGTTTGTATGTGCTTTTTAATGATCTCGTTCTTGTTATCTTGAAATTGTTGTCGGATATTTGTCATGACCAATATCTCAAGGCTTGATCAATGCTGGGACACTGGTATCTTGTAGTTGAGTAGTCTATTTGGTTTTGATTAGTGTATTAGTGACCGCCGTAAAATTTTGTTCTCATTGTAATTGCAATTTCAATAAAAGGATTAGACTAAAAAATTGAAGTGCAGTGTAGTTGCTGTAGTACTAAAAAAAGGGACCGTTATCTAGTTTGAGGCAATTTTGTTTATATATTATGCCCATCATCTAGTTAGTTTTTGCTCAAATTTCTCGAACTCATTGGGTGTGTTCTTTTGTATTTGTTTTTAATATTTTGAGGTGAAAATAGTTGTTTAATGTAATATTTTGTATGTGAATTAAGTTTTAGATGTGGTGTTCGTAGAGGGAAAATAAAGATTGAGTAGTAAAAAATTGAGAATGAAAACAAAAAAGTGCGAATCCACATTATTTAATTCTATTTAGTTTTGCAAAGCAACAAAACGGCTTTAGGGTTTGTTGGTTTGGGGGTTGAGATTTTAAATAGTAAAATTTTGAATTTGAATAGTTGCTTGTTCTGCTATAAATAGGCGATGATGTGATATTTTAAATGTAAATTAATTTTTAATGTAATATGGACAATGAAAAACAAATGTTTGATTTGATATTTTTGGAGAAATTTTTTTTCATGAATAGTAAAAACCTGTAAAAAAACCCCAACTTATTGTTTTAGCATCGAAGTGCAGACTGTTTCTCAAATTATTGATTACTAAACAATTAATAATAAGAAGTTTGATATAGAGAGAGCTCCTTATGCATCTTCTCAGGCACATGACATTACTTCTATTCAAACATTTTTTCAGTGTTAATACGTGCATAGTTTTGTCAAAAAGGAACTTTTATACAATGAATAGATATCCCACTTCCAAATCAGGGAATAGATAATGGGGTTCGTGTTGCTGGTTTATGCTTGAAGATCGATTGAATTACATGTATAGGAAATTGGATGAAGAAATCAAAGGATCCATTTGAGATTGCTTTTGAAGAGCAGGAAGATTCTCCACCAGAATCCCCTGTTGGTGTCGATGAAAATGAAACACAAACCTCAGCTGGCCCAAATACTAATGTTACTGGAGAATTTGAACAAAGCGCCAAAGTACTTGCTGCAGGTCCTTCAACTTCTGCTCCCGTATCGATAGGGAGAACTGGTCCGGCTGGAAAAAATAAGGACGACGATGAGGAAGAAGAAGAAGAGAACATGGATGTTGAACTTGGCAAGTTGCGGAGTGGTGATCCTGCAAAAACAGCCAAAATGCAGTAAGTGGGCTGATTATATCTTCCTAATTTAAGTTTGATTTGTTCAGTATCTTCGATTGCTTCATTTATGCAAGTATAATTATCATGACCTCATTTTACAAAGCGAAAATATTTCCTTAGAAGATTAGAACATGCTTGTGTTCTTTGATAGTTGAGCTTGGCCAAAAAAGTGAAAATCGGTTGTTTGTGCTTGAAATTTGAATATTGTGTATTTCTTCTCTGTTTATGTGCCGCACGATTCTTGGAAAACACTCAGGCTAATCTGTTTGTACAATTCTACATTTCTAAATATTTTTTTATCTGGGGTGGGGGATCATCCATTTATTTTTCACGAGTGAGTGTAATCTAGTTTCAAACCCAAAAGATTAACTTTGGGTTCACAAAACCAAATTTGAATATTCATTCGATTTTTACTCTTTGATTGGTAACAGATTGGGAATGTTGACTATGGTATGAAGGCCATTTTTTATTTTTTATTTCAAATTTCCGATTACAATTTTGTTCTTTTTTTTAGCCAGAGTGCTATCTACGATGAAACATCTCGTTAGTTAGCTGATACTAATAGAGAAATTTCTGTATAATGTGAACCTCATTGTCAGAAAGCCAGTATAGCTTCATTTGGCGTAATTCAATATGTTGATATTTTTCTTGAGTATTACGTGTCGCGCTTAGTTCTTTCTTTTCAAACATAGTGTTTCTTCTCCAGGGAAATTTTAGCGCATTTTACGGAGGAGCAAATGAGTAGGTACGAGTCGTTTAGAAGATCCGGATTTCAGAAATCCAATATGAAACGGGTATGTAGAGCTGCTCGAACTTATCTATCACCCCACCCCGTTATATGAACTATAATTTGCTCGGTAGGTATATGGAAAATGTTCATTTCCAAAACGTTTAATTTCTCGCTGCAGTTATTGACAAGCATTACCGGAAGCGCCAAAATATCTATACCTATGACCATTGTGGTATCTGGAATTGCAAAAATGTTCGTTGGCGAGCTGGTTGAAACAGGTACCTTTGCCATTTCTCAGTGAAATCACTTTTGACACTATTCATACAGAGGATCACTTTCAAGAAACATTATGTCAGTTTTAATGCTATTCAATAACAGTAATTGTTTTTCAAAATTATTACATCAAATGCATATATATATAATATATTTTTTAACTAAACATTACATTATTTTTTCAACTTTTAATATTTTAAAATTTTTTCAAAGCTCCAAAAACACCGAAAGAAAATTTCTAGGGTGTGTTTGTTAGGTTTGATTTTGAGTTGCTATTTGAATACTTAAAATTTTGAATTAAAATAGTTGTATAATTTTTAGGGTAATATAAAAAATAAAAAATAAGTGTTTGATTTGATATTTTTTAAGGGGAAAAAATTTGGTGAATCCTAAAGAACACACCCTGGAGCCTTAATTTTTTACTATTCTATAAAACTTAATTTGGTGAATCCGAAAGATCTGTAAGTGTGTTTGTTTGTGGATTTAATTTTTAAATAGTAAAAATTTGAATTTGATTAGTTATTTAATATGATATAAATAGATATTGATGTAATATTTTTAATGCAAAACACGTTTTTAGTATAATATAAAGAAAACCAAAAGTAATTATTTTATTTGATTATTTTGGAGAAAAAATAAAATTGAATAGTAAAAATATGTTAAAAATTCACAAAAGAACACAGCCTGAAACTTTCAAAAAATCTTATCTAAATGGAGTATTGTCTGATGATTGCAGCGCGGATTGTAATGGGAGAGCGAAGGGACTCCGGACCGATCAGGCCAAGCCACATGAGGGAAGCTTATAGAAGATTAAAGCTCGAAGGCAAGATCCCGAAGCGATCCGTGCCAAGGCTTTTCCGCTGAGCGAACACGAATCCATTTAGGTACTTTGTCGCTTGCCTCTCCCGGTACCATAGTATTTTTATGATGTTTTAATATTTGTTTCATTAGGGAGTCGGGTGTGTTATGGTTGTGGGATTGGCTCCAAACTCCGGCAATAACATTGCTCTTTTCCCTTCAACTTTTCCCTTCAACTATATTAACTATTATAGTCATATCACACACGTACTATAACAAATATATATTTCGATTTAAAATTTTATTATTCTAAGCAGTGAACCCCAACTCTCGAACTATATGGCGAAAAACATTCCATGCGTTGCCAAAGGGACAAGGCCTACAATGATGTGGTTTATATGACGATCAAATAATGATTTTGGGTCTGTTTTTTGAGTCCAATTTTAGGTTGGATTATGGTGCAAACAAGTGTTTGCACATTGATCCATCCCAAAACTAGACTGGAGAGGGGTTCGAAGACAGAATATGTGAGGCTGTCTTTTTTTTTTTTTAATTATAAATATAAAAAAAATTATAATAATTATAATTTAATAAAATATATACAATATATATTATTTTGTAGAGAATAAATTTTTTTTATAATACAAATAAATAAAAATTTAAAAAAAATATAAAAATATAATATAAATTTATAATTAAATTATACAAATTATTATACATTTATATTATTATATTTATATCCATCAAATCAATACACATTAAAACTCCTCAAATTCCAATCAAACTCAAACTCAAAAGAAATATCAAAATGTAAATTCATCTCAAAATTCAAATAAATATCAAACTCAAATCCAAACCCAAATTTCCCCAACACCTCCTAAAAAACGCACCCTTGTAATTACTAAAAATAAAAATGAAAATATTGTTTTAGAATGGATTGAAAAATGACAAAATGATAGACAAAATGGAACATTTTGTTTTTTTTTGATCCGGTACTATTTTTTTTACGACGCAGTAATCCTGGCCGCTACCTAAAAGTATAAATCTCCGGTCGAACCCGAGCCATGTGTGACAGGTGAGCTGAGACATCGGGGTTTGAACCCATAAACTATTGTTTTGACACGAAAAAGGATATAATAGTATATTCCGTCTTCTCTTTTTAATTTATTATTTATTTTTGTTTTATTCTCTTTCCTGCTTTTTCCCAAAAACACATTTGCAGATATGCTTAAAAAAAGAAAATAAATATATAAACTTTTTTAGTGTCGACGAGGAGGACTAACTATTAAATAATAAAAATACGGTAAGAAAACTCACATATCAAACACAGGCGAACACGTGACTCGTGCGTGCTTCCAACGCAAGGGCGTGTTTGGCTACACTAAAAAAACTCCAAATTGGAGTTTCTGCATCCCTTCGGCCTCCAAGCCCCAAGCCCCAATCCCCAATCCCCACCCCCAAAAAATCCCCAAATTTCTTGATCCACAATGGATCACAATCCGAATTCCAATCCCAATCCACGACGCAGCAGCCTCCTCGAATCACTCGGCGAAGAAATCACCCGAATCATAACCCCCGTCTCAATCTGTATGCTCTCCGTAGTAATCCTCGTTTCAATTCTCGACTCCGGCGGCGACGGCGGCGCCTCCCTGACCACGGTGGCCACCATGGCCTACGACGAGTCCGATTCCGACTCAATTTGGGATAAGCTCAAAGGCGCCATACTCAACTCCGTCATATTCATCGCCGTCGTAACCGCGGTCACATTCCTGCTGGTCCTTCTCTTCTACTTCCGCTGCACAAAATTCCTTAAATACTACATGGCTTTCTCTGCTTTAATGGTTCTAGGGTTTATGGGGGGCGAAATCGCCCTATTTTTGATCCAGCATTTCAATTTCCCAATCGATTGCATTACCTTCCTCGTTTTGCTCTTTAATTTCACTGTCGTTGGTGTTATGGCTGTCTTCCTTTCGAAAATGGCGATATTTGTGACTCAAGCTTATTTAGTAGTGATTGGAGTTCTTGTTGCTTATTGGTTTACACTTTTGCCGGAATGGACAACTTGGGTGCTCTTAATAGCCATGGCATTGTATGATCTTGCCGCCGTTTTGTTGCCGGGAGGGCCGTTAAGGCTTTTGGTCGAATTGGCGATGTCGAGGGATGAAGAAATTCCGGCTTTGGTTTACGAGGCTCGTCCGGTGATCGGAGACGGCGACAATGGTGTTTTGCCGAGGAGAAGGGTGTGGAGTGTTGGTTTGGATGGGAATTCCGGGGAAAGATCGAGTCTTGGCGTCGAGGAGGGTCGGGTTTTGGTTGGGGGGTCGGGGGAGTTAAGAGCGCCGCTTATTCAGCAAACGAGTATGCGGATGAATTCGATGGGGGGTGGTGGATCGGGTGAAAATCTTGCGCTTGAAGGGATTGGTTTGGGATCTTCGGGCGCGATCAAGCTAGGGTTGGGGGATTTTATTTTTTATAGCGTGTTGGTTGGTAGGGCGGCGAAGTATGATTTTATGACGGTTTATGCGTGTTATCTTGCGATTGTTGCGGGTCTCGGGATAACGTTGTTGCTCCTTGCGTTTTATCGCAAGGCTTTGCCGGCGCTTCCCTTTTCTATAATGCTCGGCGTGTTGTTTTATTTGTTGACTAGGTTGTTGCTAGAAACGTTTGTTGTGGAATGCTCGATGAACTTGTTGATGTTTTAGAAATACGGGAATTCTTGATCTTTTAGAATAGAGTTTGGTCGTTCGTGTTGTCTTTGTGGTATGAAGATTCGTTGGGCGATTTATTGAAGTTTTATATGATCGTCGAGTGAAGATAACTCGCACGTTGGATTGTAAGTTGGATTCTTGTTAGTTTGCGCTATGTCGGGATTTAGATGAATGTGAAGAAATTCGAAAATTATATCGTGAAATGCTCGTAGATGCTCTCTATGATGTTAGTTCTCGACTTATGCTCGGTGTAGAGTAATTTTGGGTGCGTTTGTTTGTGGGTTTTGGGTTTGGATTTATGAACAGTAAAAAGTTGTATTTGAATAATTGTATGATGACCATAATATAATATATATAAAAAAAATAATTGTTTGTTTTGATATATATATATATTTTGAAGAAAAATAAAGAATTTGAATAGTAAAAATTGTTGGTTAAAACCTACAAAAGAATTAGACGCTTGGAGGCTTCTAAATATGGTCGCCTTTTTTGATAAATTAGTGATAAATTAGTTACTATTCTTTAAAATAAAGATAAATAAAATTCTTCTAAATATAGTCTCACTTTTTTTTTTGATAAATTAGTGATAAATTAGTTATTATTCTTTAAAATAAAGATAAATAAAATTTTAAAGGAATAAAGTTGTTTATTATAAATTAATTGTGTATAAATTTAGCTAAAGAAAATAAAAATAATTATATTCTCTATTATTAGTAAGTATTTGAGAAGTTTATTAGTAAAAATAATTATATATTAAGATTAAGATAATTAAATAATTTGATTAGGATTAAGAAAATCATAAATTATAAAATTTAAAATTTGATTAAAATGTATAATTATATTTTCAGAAAAGAAAAAAACAAATTATATGAACTACAAAATACTGACAAATTATGTGAAACGAATGAAATATAATTTTTACGTTCGAAAGAAATATATATATATTTGAAAATTGACAACACCATTTATATTGTTGGTATAACGAAAATACAATATAATAATTAATTAATGAGATGTACCAACATAAATGAATCTAGCTTAAAGCTATTGGTTCGTTATTTCATTATTTCTTGAAGCTTTCTTATAATTAGCTAAGACCATATATTATGAAATTATTGTTAAATGAAAATAGCTCTCCTTTTCTATTTTGGCATATAGACAAAATTTCTATCCCTACAATGATTGTCATCATAATTCAAATACAACAAAGCTGACTATGTCTGTTGCACACACATGCACAATCTTATTTCCTATTTTGACATATAGACAAAATTTTCATCTTTGCAATGGTTGTCATCAGAATTCAAATACAACAAAGTTGACTATCTCTGTTGCACATAGACATATACTGCAGTATATTTATCTTTGTCCATTTTGTCTCATCTTTATATATACACAAAAGACAAATTGAATGAATGAGGATAGTCAACATACTATTAGATTTCCAGAGAAACATCCAATTCCATATCAGTGTAAATGAAATTAATTTGGTTTATTTTTCTTGTTCAACAAGGTGGTTGAATGTACATCTTGGGATAGTCTTGTCGTAGATAGATCACATTTGAGAGTTAGTTTTTAGAGAGAGAAATATTCCACCGACCTTTCACTTATGTCCCTCACTATTTTGGTATTTTGAACTTATGTTTTACACAAAAACTCATCAGAAGAGTCGCCGGAGGAAGGAGTTTTCGGAGGTCCAACAGGTGGAGACGACCAACTCTTAATCTGCATTACTCCGTTGCTATTGTAAACACTGGTGTCAGTACGAACTTGTGACAGCCAATATGTGTACACAAATTTCAAGATTAGTCATTATGAAAGAAATATGTTGAAGGAGTTTGTCGTTGTTTTGCACTATATTCACTATTGATTATAGTGAATTCAATCCCATGTAAGATTGGTTTATAAGTGAACTGAGTCAACAAATACTTATCTAATTTATTGCTTTAGTGTTCATGCATTTATATCGTTGACAGTGTTGTTATTATTATAAACTTACCACGCTGAGAGTTGGCCATTTTTTACTATTAAAAGGAGATTTGCTCGAGCTCCATTTTTCAACAATTCTAAACAAAATTAAAGACAATAATATCATTCTATTATGCAAATTAATACAAACTTAAATCCTCAGTTTTGTTGTTAGATGAAATTAATATGAACTTGAGAGCATAATCAAATAAAATCATTGCATACCTCTTGAATCGAAAAAATCATTTCAATAGATTAGAATTAAGAAACAAAAAGTCCATTACATGAAAATCTAAGATGAAAGAGTAAAATGATGAGTTGACAGTTATAGTACCGATTATTTTTTCTAAATGAATTTGGATATTTAGAAACAATATTTTCATTGATTTTTTTCAATTGTTTCGACTCTGGGTTAATTATGTCTTTTTCGTTTTCAACTATGTAGTACTATTTTTAATTTTGTGAATTGCAATCATGTTTTCATTTTAAAAGGGAAAAATAATTCAGTTTGTTTTTATCATTGTGCTGATTTTGTATCAATTATGTGCTTCATGATATTAAAATATGTGTTGTTTTTAACTTTATTAATTGGTGTCATCTTTTCACTTTATAAGAAAAACTGATTTTACTTGTTTTATTATTATACTGAATTTGAGTTGTTATTTTTAAGTTTATTAATTGGTGTCATTTTTTTCACTTTACAAGAAAACTAATTTTTCTTGTTTTATTATTATACTGAATTTTAGTTATCAATCCTAACATGTACATACATAATGCAAAAACAAATACACACACCATTCGACTTGTCAATCATTCATTTTTTTTTTTAAATCTTTTAGGAATAAGAACCTGGTAGATCTTTAGACACACTCCTTTTTCGACTACACATTTGTTTTGATGTTCTAGACATTGAAGATTGCTCCACAGTCGATTCTTGAATTCCATGCACAAGCATTTGTACTTTGTCTCTCCTCAAACCATTATGAATCTGAAAATTTTAAATTGAAAAAACTTTAACAATTGAGCATGGATTCAATAAATAATCAAACACTTATTTAAAATTAAATGTAGTTCAAATAAGTAAAAATGAACAAATGTTAGTAACCATACAATGGAATAGATACAAAGGCAAGTGTGATATGATCAAGAGTGTATTGTGCATGTATTGGTGAAACCTATGTGGATTTTCTATACAATTGAACCAACAAGTTTGTGATTTTTTTTTTTTTTTTTCAAAATATTGTGCTATCTGTGCTAATTAAGTTTTGCAATGATTTGCAAAAAACTATGTCATAGTTTTTTATGGTTGTATTTTAAATTTATATAACCCCAAAGCCCAATTCATTATAATAACTAGCATTATATTAAAAGAAAATAAAATTTAATATGACTATAGAAATTACTTTGAATTCATCCGAAGAGATAGCGCTAACAAGATCGATAGAATAACATTACCTTGCAAGAAATATTGCAACACCAAATATCTTCATTGTTTTTCGGAAGTTTACTCCTACATAGTCTACACGCCTTATCTTTTTCAACAAATGCACCGGATCAGGCATGTGGAAGGAGATTCAATAATAACACTAAGCTTTTTATTACACTTATAAACCTATATTTAATAGTAGTTGAGTACTGATAATAAAGAATGAAATTGTAATTTTTAAAAATGAAGTTTAGAATATATTAAATAGTTTAATTCTAAAAGAATATAAAATTTAACACTAAACATGCTCGAAATACACACAATTATCCTTAACTTCATCCACTCTCACTACAAGAAAATATCATTTTTTTAACGAGATTTTTTCGTCTTTAAACGGAATTAATAATGGAATTATGTTAGCTACGTGATCTTTTAGGGACGGAATTCCGTTACAAATATACTATTTTTTTTTTGTAGTGTATCTATAGTATAATTAATATTTATATTATATCTTTCAAACCAACAAAATTTTTATATAAAAATTGTAAGACATAAGTAAACACACCTTAAATTTGTAAAGCAAACATGACATTAAAATGAAGGACTATTGTGTACCTGAATTTTCACTACAAAAAAAATTTCGTAGCAAAACATAATAATTCATGGTAAATATACTTTTGCGATGAAACTCATTTCGTCACCTATACCGTGTTAGTAAAGATTTTTTGCGACAAACATGCCTTCCGTAACAAAAAAAATAAGTTTTTTGCAATGAAAATTAAGAAAAGAGATATAGGTACAAAAATATGATTTCGTAGCATGCTTTTTCTATAAAATTAAAATTCATAACAAAAGAGTTTTAGCAATCAAATATATATGATTTTTTTAGCCAAATGATTTTTTTAGCCAAATGATTTTAGCTATGAAAATAATTTTGTACTTAAAATCTTTTTGCTATGAGGATATAATTTTCTAGTAAAAAACTTTTAGCGACGAAATCAATTTTGTAGTACATAATTTATTTTTAGCGATAAAATTAATTTTTTGTAGCTAAATGACACGACATTTTATAGTTAAAAATATTCTTATCTACATGTCTGTGGACATGTAGATAAGAATATTAATTATCCATGTATAGAAATAATTATTAGCTAAAAAACATAAAGGGAGATTGGATTCACCTCCTCATCAGCTCGATTGCCCGCCATTGAATACAAAACAAGGAATATGTCAAATCATTAAGACCAAAAGTGCAGGTTCTCAATGCAGCATTTTTGAAATATAATGTTAATACCTGTGAATACACGCCTCTCGACAACCTCACGATACTCTTGCTGTATATTCTCTCTTAAGGTCTGGTCTAAAAATGAAAAGGGAATTGAGAAATGTAGCCATTGTAGCAAAGCAAACAGCTAATATACCTGGAAATGATCAGACATGCATCCTGTCTTTGAACTTCTTCTTTAAAGCCCTGCATTCAGATACTTCAATTATTTTATCAGATATATATGGAGAACAAAATGGGTACCAATGGTGCACAGATTGGATCATTTAATAATATGAATCAAGTTGCTATGACAAAAAAAATAAATAAATAAAATAAAAATTCACAAACAAAAATGATCAATCAATTCATCAATCAATCTGTTTCCTTAAAAATAAAAAATAAAAAAATAGAAACTTTAACTCAATAAGTACCTTTATACTCAACCTCTACCACGCAAGGACTGGCTCAAGTCGGCATTCTTGGGCTGGTGGATGATCTTCTCAAATATATCTTTCGTCTTCGCGTGCTGGACCATCTCTTGAAGAATCTTGTCCTTGATCTCTGGCATCGGCTGCTTTGATATATCCTTCTCATTCGAAGAAGAGCAGAAGACTAATTCTGATAGCCGCTCTTTCTCAGCTTGCCGGCAATATTTGTCCGCCTCAAGCGTTCCAACAGTCATTAGATGGTAGGAATGGACAACCTTCTTTTGCCCAATCCTATAAGCCCGAGAAATTGCCTGCTGTTCGACTGAAGGATTCCAGACAACGTCCAGCAGAATGACCCTGGAAGCCCCAACCAGACTAATGCCCTCAGAGCAGCACCTTGTTGACGCAAGCAAGATCTTCGAATCATTTTCTGGATCGTTGAATGCGTCAATCACTCTCTGGCGTTGCTTCTTCGGTAGCTTTCCTTCCAGCCTCAGAATTTCCTTACTGGCGTTCCACTGGAAGGTCGCAGCCAGATGGTCTTTGATCAGCTCCAAGGGCGGAAGGTTCTGGCAGAAGATGAGTACTTTTTCTTTCAGCGTCATACAGAGGCGGACAAACTCGAGGATGAATTTTGTTTTCACTCCTTCAAAAGGATTGAGCTTCGATGCCTCGACTGCTTTCATATCAATTCCATCGGTGGGCACTTGCGACTTGCATTTTTGGATGAGGTAAGGATGAATAGATGCCAAAGAAAATCCATGTTCGTTCGTAATTATTCTCTTTAACCGTTCCCCTTCCAATATGTCGATCAGCTTCTTCTGCAGTCCGGTCGGTTTAAGGAGGATGACAGAGTCTCTTAATCTGGGGAGATTCTTTTGCAGGATAGTTCCCTTGTGCACGTGCACAAACGGCGACATGGAGACTTTAAGCCTCTCCACTGCACGATTAACTGCTTCAGGAAGCAAAGCAGACCGAGGGCTATGGGTTTTCTTATCTGAATGCAGAATCTCAGCAAATGTCCGATCCTGCATAATCTCTTCTGTCGCTGTCGGCCTTACGATCATGACGGTGTTGAACAGCTCTGTGAAGTTGTTTTGGAACAGCGTCCCTGACAATATGATACGCTTATCTGTCTTGACCTGAACCAGTGAAGCCCAAATCTTAGTCCTTTCGTTACGAGGGGTATGGCCTTCATCAAGAATCACTAGTCCAGGCATCTCAAGAAGTGTCGACCTCAGAAATCCCACCTCCCCTGCATTTGCTTCCTTGCCCTTCTGTGCCGTTAGCTTCTCAAACAGATTGTAGCTAATCCCCGAAAGGCCTCCCCCTCTCTTCCACGAATATATTTTTACCATTCGGATTGCCTCTGTATCCCGACATCTAATCTTTGCCCCTTGAAAGAGATGGTCAGCAGCCGCCCTCTCGTCGCCGGTGAATGCCGGATTATTCAGGTTGTGGAAATGAAACCCCGCATTCCACCTTCTGAACTCGGTTTCCCAGGTACCAAGTATTGTGGCTGGGACGATGATCATCGGCAGGCAGTTTGGAAACATCTTTAGATATGTCTCGAGGAACACAAGAGTCAGACGTGTCTTTCCGGTCCCTGGTGCATGAGAAATGATGCATCCGCCCACTCCAGGTAGATTTGAGCTCTTTGAGTCGGCAATATCAGTACTGCCTGCCAAGTTCCTCAAGAGGAACTCAAATCCTTCTCGTTGGTGCTCGTACAAAGTTTCTTGTACACCAGCTTTGATACCCCAAACCGAGCCTCTAGTCCGGCAGCTTACTTCAGCTGCATCTGCTACTGGGAGAGTCATGGCGCCGAGATTCAGGCGCTCCCCTTTCTCCTGCTTCTTCTTCTTTCTCGGTGCACGATGTGTTTTGATTGCCTGCAGGAGGAAGAAAAAGAAGCTGTATAAACAGGGGTAGCTGCACAAATTTTAAATCAACCTGAAAATACACTGAACTACTTTCAGATAACAGATTAGTGCAGAATTAGGGAGAATAGACAACTTAAGAAAGAAATCGATATATACGTACCCATGGAGGAATTACATCCCTCGGATGAATTGCTACATGTTGACAATAGATACAATAAAGTCCTTGATCATCTGCTGATGTCAATTCATGAAGCCCTCTGAGCACATCTGCGCTCTTGGGTGTCTTCCTCCTCGTCATCCACTGGAACCACCTGCAAGTCATGAACAGATTGTTAGTTATTATATCGCTTTCTGAATATTAATAATAAAAATAGTGGCGAATTAGTTCTCAATCTGTGTCGAATCTGTTCTTGTCTATTGTTTGAATATATATAGAGATTAATGGACACAAGTTATTAAAACTGATTGACTTACCTCATGGCTGGTAGTTGTTCCCATCTCCTCCACAGCCAAGTCAAAGTTCATGTCATCGAACAAGTCCTCCATTTCCTTGGCTACCTGAGCTTCTCGCTGTTCCTCTTCAGTCAGGGGCACGGCATCCTCTTCAAACCTGAACTTCTTCGGAAGAGCAGGGTAGTCTTCACCTTCACCGGTATGCATTGTCCCAGACTGTGGTCGGAAAATGGATTCTTCTAGAAACTTGGAGATGTCGAATCGTTTAGGATTCATCTTCTTTGCTTTGGCCCCCGTCATGAACTTCGTCATCTCCTCGAGCCAATAGGGCATGTCATCTCCATTACGGCTGTTCTTGCTAGTCCGTGGAGCTTTGCCACGCTGTGCTTTTGACACTGAGACTGCACCCCCCAGCTCCAATCTGTGTTCTTCGACCTCACAGATTTCTGACAGCCTCCTCTGCTTCGTTTTCCTCTGAGGAGAGTTCACTGCAGCCTTCCGTTTTGGAGTTCCCATTCTGCGCTGCACAGGCACGCTGTCCTCTGGAGTGTCGACTCTTTTACCATTGTTCACTTTTTGCCTCTTCCTCAGAGTGAAGTCTTCATCGGAAGACAGTTCACACAGCTCACCCACAACATAAATTGACGACAGGTGTGTATTGATTCTCCTTGTTGATCTAACCTGACGTCCAATGCCATCATCAGCAATGCCTACTTCTTCAGTGGAATCCATCGAATTGGAGGGCCTATCGGCACTGCTGCTGCTGATAGTATCCCCTGAATCACCCTCCAAATTGTCTATTTCATGGCGTTCTTCAAGGGGAACTATCGTATTGGAGAGGCTGTCGGCATTGTCCTCGTTGGAGAGGCAGTCTAGTTCAGAGACTGTACACTCCTCGCCAAAAATTCGAGTGTAAGTTTGAGCTCGACTCCTCAAATGCTCCAAAATTTCTTCCAACTCTTCTTTAGAAGGCTGCATTTTGCACTTTTCCGTCCCTGAAAAACGAAATGCAAATATTAGACTGCCTTATTTTCAAATGTTAGAATTTTCGTAAGTCACCCATTACCTTCTAGATCATCCATCTCTTCAAAGCTATCGGAACAAGCTTTGTGCACCTACAAAAGCAAAAGGCAATTTTTGGTAAGACGACGATTGTAGTTCTTGAAATTGAAGAAGTACAGCTTCAAGATCGATATACTTACCCACGATCTCAAAACCTGGCATGCATCAAGCTCCACGTGATCACAGGACGTACAAATCAATCCTTGGCAACCCCTATAGGACAGGTTATGGTTCCCATCGGTGCATCCATGAACCTGCAAACAATAGAAATTCAATTTGAGTATAGAAGAAAAGATTACAAGTGCATATTTAGTGCAGATATTGTTCACGGGAGGCGTTCAATAATGAATGGGAAAATAGAATTATTGGCACCTTATAGTCAAATCCGGTTGTATTGGGAAGATCATCGCCCATTTCAGGTTGGTCATCACTTCCAGTCGTGTCAAGAACATGACCCCTCTCCATTTCAGAATCTACAACAATGTTGGAGAAATCATAACGTTATATTTTTTTGTTCCCATGAAGTTTTTACCGATAAAAAGGAAAGAAAAAGGGCAAATATTAAAACATCACCACTTCCAAATAGATGCTCGATCGTTGCAGATATCTTATTTCGTAATTCATCAGTGATCACAATAGCTCCATCGTTCATTCTCATTGTTGATTCGGAGCTCATTATGTCATCTGAGTGATGGTTGCATGAATATACTTAGTATAATAATGATGTAATGAAACTTAAGCTAACACTTCGAAAAAAAAAAAGAAAAGGAGGGGGGGGGGGGGAAGGTGGGGAGCAAATATTAAAACATCACCACGTCCAAATAGATGCTCGATCGTTGCACATATCTTATTTTGTAATTCTTCAGTGATCACAATAGCTCCATCGTGCATTCTCATTGTTGATTCGGAGCTCATAATTTCATCGGAGTGATGATTGCATGAATATACTTAGTAATAATGATGTAATGAAACTTACGCTAACACTTTAAAAAGAAAAGAAAAGCGGGAGGGGGGGCAAATATTAAAACATCACCATGTCCAAATAGATGCTCGATCGTTGCAGATATCTTATTTCTAAATCTTCAGTGATCACAGTATCTCCATCGGCCATTCTCATTGTTGATTCGGAGCTGATTATGTCATCTGAGTGATGGTTGCATGAATATACTTAATAATAATGATATAATGAAACTTAAGCTAACATTTTTAAAATGTTGCCACCTACCTCTACTCAAGGAGTGTGATTGAGATCTTCTCCTTCTCTGTTGTTTATCCGTACCATTATAAGATGATTCGCTTTGACCATCATTTACCGATGATGCTCTTCCCTCTCCATGGTAATTCACCGATTGAGCTAAAGATGGTTAAAAATAATCCAGTTCCTCAAAACAAAATACCAATAATCTTACAAAAAGTCATATATGTCACCATGATTCATGATCAATATAAGGTAACAAGGAATTCATACTCCTCGAGGAACACAAAATATTAAATAAATATCTCAATCTTTCCTTTAGACCCCATTCAAGTATTGACAGTTAAGAGAAATGTTTTTTCTTTTTTACCATATGAACCCAATGGTAGAATACCAAAAGAACTCTAGAAATAAAAAAATCATCATTATCTTCTTTGGATTGAGTTCATACGAATTTGTTTTTAAACTTCTTTAAAAAAAAGTCTCATAATAATGGATTTATATGTAAATTTATAAGGTGTTGATGTTTTCTTCTAATTTTCAATGAGGGACTTGGATTTGTACCCAACACTTTGTAACATTATTTAAAAACTAATCAGTAACTTAATATTTTTTAATCACACCAAATAATCAACAACAAAATTCTTAAAAATACATAAAATGTTCTCTCTCTCTCTCTCTTTTTATTCTTTTCTACAACCAACACATATGTAAGAAGAATGAGGTTCTTTAGAAAAAATAATTCCCATTTGTAAAAAATATATTTAAAATGTTCAAATGTGTATCATATAGGAGAGTAGGGTTCCCCTAAAACAGAAAGAACCTAATTGTATATATATATATGATGTTATTATATGACATTTTTCAAACAAATTATAATAATAATTAGATTTTTTTTTTTTAATTTAACGATTAAGCAAAATGAATCAAAATGCAATGATACTTATTACTAAAGCCAACCTAAATTCATCAAAAGCAATACTAATTTAAGAAACTGTAAAGAAAAATAAATATTAAAAATAAAATAATAAATCTTACCATTATGTAGAAATTGAAATTTGGGCAAATGACAGGAATTTGTTATGTCTTTCTCTTGCCTTCAAACCTGCGTCAAGATCAATACTGCAAAAAATATAATATTTTTCACTAGTATCGAGTTGATAAAAACGACAATAAAAATTTATAAAATATTTTCTTTATTTTGGCGATATCATTGATTTGACTTTTTTGTTAAATCTCTAATGTACCAAAAATCAATAGCCTTATGGATATCATCAAACTAGATCTAACTGAAGCATAGCAAAAAGTAATTGAATAACAACAACAACAAAAATGTATCAATGAAAAACAAAAAATAATCTAAAAATAGCTTGTAAAAATAATCACCTTAAATTATATCATACTCTCCAAGATATACATGTAGAATTTGAAATATCATGATACGCACTCAATAATAGATTTAAGAAACATAAAAAGTCCGTTTTATAGAGAGAAAAATAAAATAGAGACTTCATGTTAAATAGAGACGGACATTTAAAAAATTATATGACCGGAAAAGAGAAAAATATACTCATTAAGTATATAAAATTTCAATACCATCATCAATATTTACTTGTGTCTTCAAATATAATTTTAAAATTATTTTACTCTCGAAACCGTAGAGATCTAAAACATGAATATAAAACCATCACAAGTAAACACACCTGAAAATTCATCTATCAAATATAAATAGTTTGCTATTTTAACAAAATTTCATAAATACATCAAAACAATATGTAATTATCGTCAAGCGTTGTCTTTCTATGTAGAAACTCCCTCATACTTACCAATGGTGACATTTTCAAAAAGATGATATGCCTCTCGAATAAAGATTAAGGTTTCCTTAAACCCTTCTTCTCGGTTCTAATTTCAGAAATTGGGACCAATTTTTCATAAGCAAAGAAATCAAACATAAGGATGATCTTTCAAGACATATCACCAGAATAAATGCAAAATAATTGTCATTGTTTTATAACCGATGAACATATGTTCTAATTCAGAAGTGATTACAAAGTCAAGAAAAAGCAAGAAAAAAAAAAAAAAAAGCAGTCTTTATTATACGAAATGATTGAAATCAAGAGAGCAATATTGTGTTTGTTTTATTTTTTGGTTACTTTTCTAGATATTAAATAAGTTTTTCCTCTAGAAAACATCATCATCGAATACTATTTTATTTTTTCTTAAATATCACATATAATACTTATTTTCAATTCAAATTTTGTTAATATTTTTAAAGTAGCAAAAAATACCTCAAAACGCAAATAAATACACCACAACTATTGATTTGATGTAATAAATTTAATGATAATTATTACATAAGTTTTTTTATTATCACCATCTGATAATTATTAGGTAAATTAGTTTTTTCAAACTTAGAAAAAAGAAAGCAATGTATGATAAATGTACCAATCATCAAAAGCAAATGCATGGTCACTATTTTAAGAAATTGCAAAGAAAAATAAATATACCAAACTAAATACTTACAGTTTTGTAAAATTTGGAATTCTTCAGGTTTCAAATTTGCTTCAAGAAAACTGTCGTACATGTAATAAATTTCACAAACGTTAGATATATATAAAATGAGAACAACAATTCATGAAATCCTTACTTTATTTTTACGATCTTGTTTCTTATAAAGGATTTTCCATCTTCACCAATTTTGTTTTAAATTTGGCAAATGATTTTGAGTTTTAGTCCAACTTGGAGTGTATTGAAATAATCTTAAATGTATATATACAAATGGAAAAACTAGATCTAATACAATAAAAGTAGATAAATAACAACATCATAAGAGAAAAGGAGAACATATATAAATATATATTAAAAATGAAACATCATCTTGAGAATGCTCCAAATAATCGATGTAAAATGAGAATCTTTGAATTATTGACTACTTATTTATCGATTTAAGAAACATGAATAAAACAATTTTTATAATTTTAAATTAAATTATGAATAACATACAACAAAATCATCTTACAGAGAACGAGAGAAATAGTTTTAGATTTTTGTTATATTTCAAGTATACCGAAATAACATAAGTATATCAAAAAACTAAATGAATAACAATTAACAATGTATCAAAAGAGAGGAAGAGACAAAATATTAAAATATATAGAGTGAAAAAGAAACATCGACTTAAATCTATATCTACTCTTTAAATAATATGTTTTTATAATATGAAAACTTTGAATTCTTGACTACTCAATTAAGATTTGAGAACCCTACACATCAATAATTAGACTACACAATTCTACAAAGAGAAAAAAAAAAAAAATACTATATAGTTTTGTCCAGCCTCGATTATATCAAAAATTTATATCAACTTGAATCGTAGTTAAAAACTGAATGATCAACAATATCAACAATGAAGCAAAGCAAGGAGAAATAAGAATGCATATAAGACTAGATCAAAAGAGAAATATAACTTGTGTTTAGATGTCACTCTACAAATAATGGATGTGAAATGCAAAATCTCAAGTATATCGAAACTTAGATCCAATTGAATCATAGCTAAAAATAAATTTATTCCAATACCAACAATATATTGAATTCTTCACTACTCAATTATTCGAAATAATTTTGAGTTTTTCTCCATCCTTGACTATATATCGAAAACTCAGATCTAGTTGAATTGTAGCTGAAAATTGAATGAATAACAATATAAACAATGTATTGAATAAAAGGATAAATAACAATGCATATAAGAATAGATCGAATAAGAAACATAACCTTGTATTTTGATGTCACTCTCCAAAGAATGGATGTAAAATGTGAAATCTCTAAATTCTCGACTACTCAATTCCCCAAAATAATTTTGAGTTTTGTCCAAAATCGAGTAAATTGAAAACATCTCAAGTATGTTGAAACTTAGATCCAATTGAATCGTAGCTATAAACTAAATTAATACCAATATCAACAATGTATTGAACTCTCGACTACTCAATTCTCCGAAAGAATTTTGAGCTTTTCTCCAACCTCAAGTATATTGAAAACTCAAGTCTCTAAATCTCTAAATTCTCGACTACTCAATTCTCCGAAATAATTTTGAGTTTGGTCCAACCTCGAGTAAATCGAAAAAATCTCAAGCATATCCAAACTTAGATCCAATTGAATCAGAGCTAAAAACTAAGTTAATACCAATATCAACAATTTATTGAATTCTCGATCACTCAATTCCTCCAAATGATTTTGAGTTTTACTCCATCCTCGAGTACATCGAAAACTCAGATCTAGTTAAATGGTAGATAAAATTTAATGAGTAACAATATCAACAATGAATTGAATTCTCGACTACTCCATTCTCCAAAATAATTTCAAGTTTTTGTCCAGCCTCGACTATATCAATAATTTACATCCATTAGAATCGTAGTTAAAAACTGAATGAATAACAATATCAACAATGAATCAAAGGAGAAATAAGAATGCATATAACAATAGATCGAAAAATAAACATAACCTTGTGTTTTAATGTCACTCTCCAAATCTTAGATGTAAAATGTTGAATCTTTGAATTCGCGACTACTCACTTCTCCGAATTAGTTTTGATTTTTGTCCAACCTCGAGTAAATTGAAAAAATCATAAGTATATTGAACCTTTAGATCCAATTGAATCGAAGCGAAAAAAATATATTAATACCAATATCAACAATGCATTGAATTCTCAACTGCGCAATTCTTCAAAATAATTTTGAGTTTTTCTCCATCCTCGAGTACATCGAAAACTCAGATCTACTTGAATTGTAGCTAAAAATTGAATGAATAACACTATCAACTACTCTATTCTTCAAAATAATTTTGAATTTTTGTCCAACCTTGAGTATATCAAAGAAACCTCGAGATCATCTAAAACTTATATCCATATTAATTGTAGCTCAAAATTGAATAAACAGCAATATCAACAATGTATCAAAGGAGAAATAAGAACACATATAAGAATAGATTGTAAAAGAAAATATAACCTTGTGTTTCGATGCCACTCTTTAAATAATGTATCTGAAATATCTTATTTCCCGATTACTCAATTCCGTAGAGAAAAGAAATATGTATGATATCACTTAGTTATGAATCATGAATGGAATTCCACAATCATATTACCAAAATGAGAAAATAATGCTGAGTTTTTACAAACCTCGAGTGTATCGAAAGAACCTAGAGTGTTTCATAAAACTAAATCCTATCTAATTGCAACTAAAGCTAAATGAGTAATAACATCAAAAATATATTAAGAGAGAAAAGAAAAAGAATATATATGAGAATAGAATAAGAAAGTAAGGTCGCCTTGAGTTCCTATTCGGCTCTCCAAATAATATATATAGAATGTGAAATCTCTTGATTCTTAACTACCTAATTCTAGATTTGAGATATGTGCATGGTTTGCTTTATATAAAGAAATAAAAAAGTATTTTATAAATTTATTATAGATTAAGACTATCATACGACTGAATTTTCTAAGGGATAATGAAAAGAGAATGAATTTTGAGATTTTTCCCAAACATAGATTTTATCATTGAACCAAACCTAAGTACATCAAAAAAAGAAAGTAGTTCACTCAAATGTAGTTAAAACCAAATCATAATAGCATCAACAATCTATCGAAAGAGAGAAGTGTGAAAATGATAGTGGATGAAAAACGAGACATCACCTTGATTTTAAATGCGATTCTCCAAATAATAGATATAGAATTCCAAGTTTTCGAACTCTCAACTACTCAATTAAAGATTTGAGAAAAATGTGCAAGTTCGCTTTCTGTAGCGGGCAAAAATAAGTATGACCACAGGCGGACTTACATAGGCATAAGGGGCCCTTGCCCCAGCCACCCCTCCCATATTCTATTGGGGTTTTTTAATTAATATTTTAAATATATATATAATATAAAAATCTTTGAAATACAAATTTCAAGTGTTGAGTTTTTTTAATAAGTAATTATATTTTTTTATTTTTAAAATTTACAAAAATAATTCCAATATATATAGTCATTAATATACTTTTAGTTTGTTCTTTTGTAATAAAATAAAAATAAATTTATTATTTTATAAATTAAAAAATATTTTATATATGAGTAACATATGACTAATTGATCAAACTAAATAATTATATAGAAATTTCATTATTATCATTTTATGTTCAAGGTCGGTATCATTTATTGAATTGATCTAGCCAAGAACATTAAACAAATCCAAAATGGCTAATTAAAATTAATGGATTAATAAGGGTTTGTTTACTTATCTTTTGAAACTTATTTTCCAACTCTTTAAGTACTCTTATTAAAAAGAATATATATATCATATTCAATCTATATTTTTCATTCAAAATATTACATAAATTAACTATTTTCATCTCAAAATATGAAATTTAAAACATCACAACACAATTCAAAACACACATTAAAATAGTCCATTTTATCAATAATTAATTTGTTATGTTTAAAAAATATACCCTATGAAAAATAAATTTTAAATTTGATATTACAAGAAAATAGAGATGATGAATTTGACATTTTTAACATAAAAATATGCATACTAAAAATAGCATAGCGTAAAAGTAGATACAAAAGAAAGTGCCTATTATATTTCTTGCATTCTATACTTATTTATTATTAATTTGATCTCATGATTTTTCATAGTTGTAATTTATGTAAAGTAGTAGTAATTCATAATTTTCAAGACTAAGATTATAAACCATTACGACTTATTAAATTAGAATATAAACATATAAAATTATAAAAATTATCATAAGACATAAATATATAAATATATATTTCATGGGCTTAATCGATCAATACAATATATATCATTACTACTATAATATATATTACTAGCACCTATCTAAAATTTATATATTTATGTGTGAAAAAAATTATTTATTTAAAATTTTATATCTTTTATAGGGAAAATTGCAAAAAATATTATGTATCTATATTCAATTATCACTCTTGTCTTTTAATTATATTCTAACAACATATATCATGCACGTGTCACAATTTGGTTGTTTATGTACATTGATCGCACATAAATTTCTATCACACTCCCAGATGCCACTCACTTGTACTTCATGGACCCCTAACAAAATATATTTTAGACATATCACAATTTCGGTAAAAATATCTCATACATATTTTATATTATACAATATTGTGACACGTGTCATTCAATGATAGTAGCGCATGAATTTGGCAAGTTGTGAAACTCATGCATAAGCCATAGTATTGAAATAGCGAATTGTGGCACGTCTAGGATATATTTTGCTTGGATTAAAATTGTTTACACATATATGGGATATTTTTTATAATTTTCTGTAATATTTAGCACAATTTTTTTATTATTCAATATATAAATGTTAAAAAATTCATTCAATTATTTTGTTGGTTGAAATTTAACTAATATTTATTATGATTCTAAATATATGTATATATAATTATATCTTAGTAATTTTTTTCTTAGTTCAACATATACTGTTTGTTTGGGAATTGAATTTTAAATACATTGTTCATCCTATTTTTTTTTCCAAAAATATCAAATCAAACATTTATTTTTTTTTATATTATACTAAAAATCAATTTTACATTCAAAACATCACATCAACACCTATTTTATTTTTATCACGTCATACAAATATCCAAATTCAAAATTTTTACTTTGAATGAAAAGTAATTCACTTCCCTCAATCTTGTATCTCTCTCTCTCATATATTGAATGTGATATGATGGAAAAATTATTTTCTATTTTTCATGCTTCTAACATGTTATTGCTACAATAACACATATAAAGAGGTTTCAAAAAATATTTCGAGTTAATCACTTGTCTTTTGCTGATCGAATAGAATAAAATATTGTTGTTAAAAAAATCATGAATTTCGGTTCACAGTTGCAACTTAATTCCCAGAGGCGAATGAAACATAATCGGAAAATCCGGCGTGTGATCGTGAGCATACCAAAAAGACGAAAGAGAATGATCACAAGAATTATAGATGGTTCCTTACAATAATTCCTTCATTTTCATCGTCTCATTTAGAGTCATCATCTTCTCTCAGTTGTGATACGAAATCACTGATGGAGCACCATTGGTGCTCGCTCTTGACGAGAATCTCAATGGTATCATTTTCGATGCTTTGTTGTTCCTCCCATATTTGGTATGCCGACTCCATAGCAGATCCACTGCATTCACTCAATTCAATTCTACGTAACGTTGGAATATCTCCAATGCCTAAAGGGATTTCTTCCAATGATCTTAGAAGCCAAAGCTGAAGACGTTCGAGAGTAGGGAAATGTTCCTTATCAGCTCTCCATTGCAGTAGATCTCTATCCTCAATGCTCAATTCTTTCAATCGAAGAAATTCACCCACAACTGGATTCCATTCAGTCTCTTTAGTGGCATAATACAATTCAAGTTTCTCAAGATACGGCAATGAGCCAATGATCGACATACTACTCCAAGGAATTGCGAATATGCAAACAATCAGATACAACTCCTTAAGAGAATTCGGAAATGCAATATTTTCCGGAGCCCCTGATATTTTTAGAGACTGGAGATTCTTGAGTTGGACAAGATTACAAAGAGAATACTCTGATGATCCAATACTTTCTTCAACGCCATAAGCATATCGAATTTCTAGTGTCTTTATGTCGGGAATTCTGTCCAAGACATCCTTTGTGCACTTGAAATTCCATATTTCCGAAAGGGACTGCAGCTGTTGGAGAATAATGGTTCCTTCCCCCCTAACATGAGTAGCCACCGGAGGATCCGGCAAAATAGCCCCGTCGTCATTAGTGACATTCAAATGCCTGAGCTGTGGCATTTCCCAAATTTCATCGGGGAAAACTGCCCGACATTGCAAAAATAGCTTTAGAATCTGAAGATTCCAGAGTAAGCGTAGATTTGACAATATAGGTATCAACTCTATATCAGTGTAAACAGAAAGATATCGTACTTGAGTAGGATGCAAAAAATCTAAGTGATCATTGCCTCGACTCATTATCTCGACCAACCTTCCACGTGTAACATGTGAATACATCATTTTGCAAGCACCACAAATGGTTGGAGGACTTAGGGGTGATGCCTGTGATGGGGATAAAAGAACAAATTCCGGGACATCTATTACATTTTCATAGCTAGTTGGCCGCGAACAAAGAAAACACTGTTGTTTTCCTAGCCTATAAATGTCTTGCACCCTTGGTGACCGAATGAACTGCGCCTTAGCGAATTCTCTTAGGCACAGGTCTCTTAACAGATCATGAATGCCGCAAATTTTCTTTCCATCATCAGTTCTTGATTTGTGCATAAAAACTAGATTCCTGACACTAAGATCTTCCAAGTATTCTGTAGCAGTGACCTCCAGACTTTTGCCATTCGTCGCTCTTATCAATCCATTAGCAATCCACTTCTCAATTAATTCCGCGGCATCGATCTCCCAATCTTCAGGATAATGACTCACAAAAAGGAAACACGGCTTAAGGTGGATCGGCAAATTGTTATAACTTAAGGACAATATCTTCAGGCAATATTCGCCACCTTCAAAATTAGCGTAGGAGCTAACATTGTCCGCAACAGACTTCCAATATTCTCTAGACATGTCGGACTTTGCTAGTAGGCCGCCGATTACAATAATTTCTAATGGAAGCCCTTTACAACTCTCCACAATCTTTCTTCCAAACTTTTCCAGTTCTGGGTATGGGAAATCTTCATTTGCAAAGATCGTCTGACAAAATAAATTCCAACTTTCATTCTTATCTAGAAAAGTCATCGGATAAGAGTTGTGAGAGCTCAAAGACCCAGCCACATTTGCAAGCCGAGTAGTCATCATAACCCGACTTCTATTATTGTTATCAGGAAAACACATTCGTAAATCAACCCAAGCTTGCTCACTCCACACATCATCCATAACAATCAAATACGGTCTACCAAATAATTCTTTGTACAAAGCATCCCTTAATCTACCAGAATTTCCATCATGTGTTGTAACTTTTCCATCATTTAAAAGACCCGATAAGATGTCCTCAACAGTATACCCTTGTGATATTGTTAGCCAAATGCGTCTATCAAAGCGATCAGCAATATGTTGGCTATCAAAAACGGCTTTAGCTAGAGTAGTCTTACCAATACCGCCCATCCCCACAATAGGGATAATTTGGAGTGTCGGCTCATCTCTAGTCAGCAAATCAACAATTGCATCGACATGACCATCAAATCCTACAATTGTATTCTTTCCACGGGATGGAGTAGTCAATGAAGCTCCCTCAACCGAAGTGCCACCAAGCTCAAAAACTTTCGGTTGTTTTCCAAATTGAAAATCCTTCGGCGCATCTTCCTCCACGAACAACTCTTTCATAATGAAGTCAAACTTTTGGATCGCTCCATCGATATCTTCATTGAAAGCTGAAAGGCCCAAATCAGCTTTTACTACCTCGGATCGGAGCTGAAGTTGATTCACTACATGAAAATCAAATACTTCTTCCGCTTCAAAGGCAACCTTAGGTATTTGCCTCCACAAGCCATCGATTCTTTCGCCTTCTTTTGCTGAGTGAACTTCAACAAATTTCAACAAAGAGTTGACACTTTCCTGTAAAGTTTCAATGTGTTCTATGTCCACGTGAAAGTGACGAAGCTGGGCTCGGTAATGAACATTGTCGAGTACATGAGTAAGAGAAACCAAAGATGCATAAGCAGCTACAGCCATATCTGAATTCTTACAAGGCTGTTGAAGAAAATAGAAATCCACAACTGCTATGGAAATATATTTGCACTAAAATTGAAAAAACTTTTCTATAGATGAACAGATTAGATCTGACAAGTTATTGTTCACCAAGTTGTTGGCTCAATTTATTAAAGCTTCTCTCATTCCTATTAAGATTAATATTTTATTTGTGGCATCACTTTGAGGATTAAAGTACATAAAGTCCCGACATCAAAGTTGAAACCTTGAAGTGATAAGCTATTTTAATTGCAAGTGGTTTGGAACTCTTCTCCATGCCAAAATTAATTGGGTAAACATTTTTTTTATCCTCTACATAACTCCTTTATCACTTTAGAACTATAAATAACTTGTCCATGGTTAGTCCAACAACTTCAAAAGTGTAGCAGAATCAGGCTTCGTTTACATAACCAACTTTTACTCATTTGAACACTATTTATTTTTAAACAAACATCACATCAAATACAATTTTTTCTCTCACAAAACATCAAATTAAATATTAAATATTTACTTTTTTCCAAACTTTCAAATTTTCAAGAGTCTCCAAAAATTTATATATGTCTACACAGATATTTGCACGCATGGCAAGGACGTTTAACGCTGAAACTTACATGTGTCGACACATAAGCAGGTGCCATTAATTTTTATTCTTTGTCTTTAAAATAAATAAACTTTAAAATATGAAACAAAAATATTAGTTTCATCGAAAACCCACGTGAAAGCTTCTAAATATTCTTTTTCTTCAAATTTTAGATCTTATTTATTTAATGTTGAGTATAGTTTAAAGACAACAAACAATGGATAAAATGTAGTGCATTTGTTTATACTATATTGTGTAACTCAGACAAGTTGTTTAAAATTTTAGTGGTATCAATTTTAATTTGCTTTTGTAGCTTAAAACTATTTAAATTTGAGGTTCAACATTATATCATATACGGGTTAGGTATGGCAAAATTTGAGATTTAATTTAAATAAGAGTTTTGATTTTATTTTGGGATTAGATTGGGTCGAAGTGACATATCCGAAAACTGGAATACTTAACATGTTTAGTGCTAAATTGGAGTATTATTTTAGAATAAAATTATGTCATATATTATAAACTTCATTTTAATAGTAAATCAAAATTTTATTCTATGATGTATTTATTGTAAAGCCAAGTTGAAGTGAGAAATGTACATCCAACTTCTCAAGTTTTCCGTATAATTTATTGGGCTGCGTGCTAGAATTTTGATCTATTTTTTATGTTTTTTGTATATTATCTTTGTTACACGCATGAAAATACTAGTGAAGATACGTAATTTAGCCGCCTTCGACATAGATCATTTTGACCGAGTTCACCAAATCTTAACATTCTTGTTTACTTTCTTGATTGTTCGTGATTTCCTAAATTCCGCAAGACTTTATTATCAGTACTCTACTACTATTAGGGATGGAGAAATTTACAAATACCGATTTATCGTACCGTACTGCATCGAAAATACCGAAAATTCCGGTCGTACCGAAGTTTTCGGTACGGTATCGGTATGAATTTTCGGAGAGTTCGGTATTTCAGTATGATACCGTACCGATATTATTTTTGTTAAATTATTTAATTATTTAAAAAATAATACTAATTATTAATTTTTTTAAAAATCATAACAAAAAATATGTAAACTATTGAAATTTTATTGATTTTTTCATAATATTTTTGTGGCGGAGAAGGGTGATATTTATTAATTTTTTTAATTATTTTGAAATTTACAATTATATTTTCAGTATAATCGATATATACCAGTATCTACCTAAATCAAAATTTTCGGTATAAGAGGTATATACCGGTATCGTACCGAAATTAAAATTTTCGTTATAAACGGTATATACCGGTACCATACCGAAAATTTCAATATACCGAATTTTCGGTACGGTACCAGTATGTATTTTCGTCATACCGAAAAGTTTGGTACAGTATCTCGGTATTTTCAGTACGGTACGGTATGCCATCTCTAACTACTATTAATTGCAATGAAAGCTTAGTGTGCCTACAGAAGAAAACTTCGATAAACATGTTTTGTTTTGCAGAATTGCTCGCAAGGTAACGTTACTTTCAATCTTGTTAGCACCCTCTCTTTGACTGCATTTCAAATAATCTCTATGGTCATATTAAAATTTAATTTTTTTCTATTTTCACAGTGTTGACTGTGATAATGAATTGTGTTTTAGAGTTTTTTTTAAGTTTATATACAATCGTAAAATAATTATGAAACAATTTTATATTTTATTAAAAATTTTAATTTGCATAAATAGAAGAACAATATTTCGAAAAAAAAAAAATCGCAAATTTTTTAATTCAATTGTACAAAAAATGCACTTATGTTTCACCAATTCATTCAAAAGACACACTTGTGCACTTATGTTTCACCAATTTAGTCAAAAGACACACTTATCACTACAAGAAAATATCATTTTTGTAACAAAATTTTTTTGTCCATAAATTCAATTTTTTTGTTACTAATGACATTAGAGACGGAATTAGGGATAAAATTACCTTAGCTACGTGAACTTTAGGGACAAAATTCCGTTACAAATATACTATTTTTTTGTAGTGTATGTTTTACTTGCCTTTGTATCTATTCCCTTTTAAAACTACTAACATTTGTGCATTTTTTTTTACTTATTAGGACTACAATTAGTTTTAAATATGTGTTCGAATATATAGTTATTTGAATACATGCTCGATGTTGAAAAATTATTTATTTCACTTTCATAATCTTTTGCGGACCGACAATGTACAACTCCATGGGCGGACTCCTTTTGAATTTCGAGAATCAAAATGCAACACAATCTTCAATGCCTAGACCATCAAAACGAAAAAAATAGTGAAAAAGGAGCGAGTCATCGGTCCAAAATCAATAGCGCCATTTCCCAATGCAACTAACAACACGACACCGATAGCATGCCAAAATGGCTTTCAAAGCTTATGATAAAGGCATTTTTATAATTTCCTATATGTGCAATACATCAACATTATACCAATCAATTAAAACGATATTGCATAGAATGTTATGCCTTGGCTCGCCGTATTGCATTGGATCGGGTTTTCACTCGGGACATGATGTCCTCCCAATTCGCAAGCATCTCCGTAACATTGTCATCCTTCGAGTGGATGAAGCGAGACACATTTATTGTTCGAAAATTAAGGTACATAATAGTACTTCATGTTAATGTCATGTTTACTTTACAAATGTGTGTTTAGTTATGTCATAACAATGTTTAGTGCCAAAATTTACATAATTTCATAATTAAATTAATTAATATATTCTAAACTCCATTTTTAAAAAATTACAATTTCATTCTTAGTTATCAATACTCACCTACTATTAACCGTAGGTTTATAAGTGTAATAAAAGCTTAGCGTTATTATTAAATCCCCTTCCACACGCCAAATCCGATGCATTTGTTGAAGAAAACAATATTTGTATACAATATCGGAGTAAACTCACAAAAAGCGACGAAGATATTTGGTATGTTGAAGCATTCAAAGTAATTTCTATCATCATATCAAATTTATTCTCTTTTATATAATGTTGGTTGCGATAATGAATAGTGTTTTAGGGATTTAAAAATTCAAAACACGACCACATAAAAAAAAAAAAAAACTATGAAACATTTTTGCAAATAATTGCAAAATTTAATTGGTTGTAGATAGAACAATTGTTTGAAAAAAAAAAAATAATCACAAACTTGTTATTTCAATTGTACATAAAATCCACGTAGGTTTCACCAAAACATGCACAATACACACTTGATCATATTTGCCTTTGTATCTACTCCATTGTATATATATATGGTGACTAACATTGTGCTTCACTTTTACTTAATTATTTCGACTACATTAAATTTTAAAGTAAATGTTTGATTGATTATTGAATCCATGCTCAATTGCTAATGTTTTTAAAATTTTAATTTTTCAGTTTAGGAACAATGTACAACTGCTTGTGTGGGCACATGGAATTCAGGAATCAAGTTCGGAGCAATCTTCAATGTCTAGAACATCTAAATGAATACGTAGGCGAAAAAGGAGTGCCTCACCGCTCCCCAAGTTAATATTTCCGATAGTTACCTTTGAATTCCCATTAATGGACATTAGTTTTTAGTTGATCGAATGTTGAGTTTACATTGAAGTTACATTATTCTCGTAGTAATAATTATAAGAGATTATACCCAATTTTCAATAGAATATAATATTTCTGTTGGAACTTATTATGAATTAAACTCTAAACTGTGTTAAATTGTTGGGATGGAAAAATAAAGCAAATAAATTTAGGGTGTGTTTGTTTGAAGGATTTTGGAGGATTTCCACTATTCATCCAATTTTTTCCCCCCAAAAACATCAAATCAAACACCTATTTTTTATTTTTTATATTATACTAAAAATCAATTTTACATTCAAAACATCACATCAAACCCTATTTATATCACATCATACAACTATTCAAATTCAAAATTTTTACTATTCAAATCCCAATCCAAAATCCAAACCCCCAAACAAACACACCCTAAGTTGATTCCAACCTCATTGTGTTCTTCAAGTCTATCATTCAAGCTTATTCATCAATTTTTGTCATTACTTCCACGATGAGATATGAAAAATAATGAATGTTACGATAGACCTGAGATCACAATCCTAATATCTCAAATTACTTAATAGGTTTAATCTGACAAATAACCAAATAATTATATTTACTCTACAATTGAATTTTTTAATTCAACAATTTATTTCCATAAAACATTGCATCGAAACAACTATTACACAAAATCAAATCACTCAATCCACTATTACTCAAAACTCATATGCAATTTGCTGAACTATTATCAAATAAAATAAAATAAGAAAGCTGATTGGTTGTTCAAAAAGTTCAAGTACTAGGGTATGTTTGGAAATTTTCTTAAACTCTTGCAGCAACAATACCAATAAAAAGGCAATTTTCATAATTTGAATCACCTTTTTGGCTAAAATACATACAAAATATATTGAATATATACAAAATATGTATATTTTCTATCTGGACGGAGAGAGTATATAGCAAAGAGCAATCCATGAATAGCAAGAAGTCTAGCAAAGGCACACATTCAGGTTATGAAAGCATCGAATACAAATTTGAATTTAAAACCGAGTCGTAGGCAAAGAGTCCTCAAGAAAGAGTAATATAGTATATTTATACATATACGGTAAAGCCTCGAATGAGTGTAGTTTGTACACCATATAAATCACACAATATGCTCGGAAAAAAAAAAAAAAAGGCTCACATACCAATCAACAAAAGTGGGAGCGAAAACATCGCCCCAAAGTCTCCAAAGCACACAGAGTAGGAAAGAATAATAGTTTGAAGAATAGCCGGCAGGGAAGAAACTAGTTCCGATTGACAAACCTTAGTTTTGTATTTTATACATTGAGGGTGGTAATTACTTAAGCGCCGTTCTTGTTCTGCCATGGCTTGAGTACGCCCACGACAATGATTGCCACAATGATGAGAAGGATGATGATGGCTATGCACATCCATTTCCGGGAGTTCCTTTGCAAGCTTTTGGCCTTCTGCAGAGCCGTGTTACCAGTTTGTACGTGGTCCACAGCAGACGAAACCTGGGAAAATATTTCGAAAAAACACTCATGAGGTAACAGATAATAGGGAAATTTTTTCTTATTAATATTAATAAAATATACAATGATTTAATCTAAAAATACCAAAATATCCTCTCGTTTTTCTTATTTTATTACAAATTATGTGGGAACCTTACAACCTGAGGGCATTTAAATCTTTGCTCACACACTATCATACATAAATTACTATTATTTCTCAATCAACATACAGATATTTATTGTTAGCAGGAGGGGAGTATAATTTTACCTGCGACTCTATGTTGTCGAGCATATCGCCTTGAGCATCCACCAGCACAGCCATGTCCATGAAGATCTGTGTTCAACAATGAAATGGGGAAAGAATGAGAGTCGAGATTATTCCTGGCTGTACATGAATCTTTGCATGAGTAATGGGCTTTTTAAATGATTTAATAAAGTTGTTGCTAATGTCATAAAAATTGAACTTCTTACAGAGAAACTAACCAAATGAAATAAACATATTCTAATCAATCAATTGCCAAACCTCTTATTAAATTTCAAATTTTAATTTAATCGATATCATGTATGACTTACTTTATACGTCCTACTACGCTGCAATTTATTCCGAAGCCATCAGCAAGAATATAATTAACACACCTGTTGCAATTCTAGAAGCTTCTTTTCCAAATCTTTAACGGCATCATGCCGCTCTTGAATTTCTGCCAAAGTGTCCATTACCTGTAAACAAAAATTATATAAAATGAAAGACCATTACACATCAATATAAGATGGCACAAATCTAGCATAGTCGAATGTCCAGACTCCAGACTACTATTACCTTTACATTAGTAAACCCACAGATCATAGAGAATAAAATGTAGAATAAAGAAGTAAAAGAAATATAGAAAAGATTAGGACATGTGGCTACACCTGCCCTCGGCCTTGCTCTCGGATAGCATTCTGGAAAATCTGCTCACTATCGCCTGTCTCGATTAATTTATCAATTGTCTGTGGACATATAGATAAGAATTTAAATAATGCATATATATAAATAATTATTAACTAAAACTTAAAAAGGAGATTGGATTCACCTCCTCATCAGCTCGATTGCCCGTCACTGAAAACAAAACAAGGAATATGTCAAATCATTAAAAGCAAAGCTGCAGGTGCGCAATGCAGCATTTTCGAAATATAATGTTAATACCTGTGAATACACGCCTCTCGACAACCTCACGATACTCTTGATGTATATTCTCTCTTAAAGTCTACAAATGAGAAGGGAATTGAGAAATGTACGAGAAAATTTACACACTCGTAGCAAGCAGCTGATCTACCTGAAAATCAGACATCCTGTCTTTGAACTTCTTCTTCAAATTCCTGCATTCAAACACAAATTATTTTATCAAGGTTGTTTTGTTCACCACATCGAGCTGTTACTAGATATGGAGAATGGGCAATTTTAGATCGGTATTCAATACGTAAAAATGACATGATTGTGTATCAATGGTGCACAGACAGGCATAACCTAATAATACCCACCACTAACACATCAAAAAAATTTTCAAATAAAGACTCCAGCATTATATATTGCAAGTGAGACTCTCAACAATGGTTTCTACAATGGAAATAAGAAAGTGAAGCTAACATTACATTGTTATCAAAACAGCCGGAAAACGTTGGGTTGTAGGTTATCAGCACTAAGCCCATTAGGACTAAGGCTGATTAAAAATATGAATCAAGTTGGGACAAAAAATATCTATGATTAATACTATTCTCCTTAAGAGTTCGGTAGAGTTCCTTTTAAATAGCAGTCAGCAGGATTTAATATGGATCATCAGAAGCAGTTCTTCACCTCGGCCTTCGGCTTGAGATGGGGAGAATATCCCTATAGTACATAAAGAAATTCTTGTCTTTCTTGTGTTCAAGTCCTTTCAAATAAGATTTCTCTTCTTCAGAGTTATGTCGTCGTCAAAATAACAACCGACATGATATTATCACATAATTGGTTCATCCTCAATATTATATCATTTTCAGACATCCTAAACAATGGCAGGAAGGGCAAGTGATGTTGGCTAATAAATTAAGATAAAGATCTGCAAACCAATTAAGAATTTAATCTAACACCACAGAACTAAAGAGTAAGTGTGTATTTGATGAAGTGTTTATTTTGTTAATAGTGTACAACATAGCTAAAATAGTTTTCAAACAAAAGGATTGACGAGGAACGTATAACAACAAATCGTGAATGAAAAAAAGCTTATTGAATTTTCAACTCTATCAATCTTTTTCATGGTTCCTCTCCTTCATCTATGTCTAACTAGACTAATGACCTACTAATGGTGTACGCACTCAATCAAGCATATGATAGAAGTGATGTCAAGGGATCATATTCTTGAGAGAGAGAAAACTATTATGATGACTCCCTAACATTACCTTCCGGTGATACAAAACACAAGAATAAATCAAAGGTGTAAGAGAAACAAATAGTAAAGCTATAAAGTCAAGTAACTTACACTGTCGTTGCTGTTCTAGATCGATCTACACCTGATCCTTTTCCACATCCAGGCTTCTGTCTATTGGCTAAATTCTAGAGCAGTAAAGGTATAGATCAATACCACACGATATCTGAATACACAAATGTTAACAATGACATGCAACATATTTCCATACCTCTTTATCAAGTTCCTCAATCTTTGATTTAATGGAACGGGCAATTTTTCCAACTTCATCAACATCCTTCTCCATTCGCTTCTTGATTGCTGTTGTGTTGAAATTTTTATTTCAAGTAAGACTGAATTCAAAAGTATGAAAGTCTATGGCACTGTAACAATGAATAAGACCCACAGAAAGACATTTGAAAAATGAAAAAGGAAAATTAAAGAAGGGAGTTAATTTATAAGCACTAATCTAGGATTCAACTTCTTTTTCAATAGTAATAAGTTCCTTAGCTATTATGTATATGTTACCAAGTTAGACTTCAAAAATAATGAAAATCAGACATCTCCATAAACAGGCCATGGCAGTTTTAGTTAAACAGAAATAGGCTACCTTTCATAGCAGCAGCCTTGGTAACAGACTTTGACTCCTCATGAGCATCCTGCATAAAGAATGGTACACACAATTGCATTAGAGAAATTTTCCAAGCTTCAATATTTAAGTGGAGACTTCACACCAAACGAGGAAACAACATTATTTGACTGACCACATTTAGCCAATAACTCAGCAGTTGCCTCGTGCATTACAAGAAAATTAGTATGAAGTTAAAATAAATAAAAATAAAAAAACTTGAGTGCAAATAGCCAAATAGACGCAAGCTCTTCCAATTCCAGAGTTCTTTTAGAATGGAAAAGGTAGTTATGATATTGCGAAGATTAAGCGTTGATGCTACTATAAAATTCTTGAAGGTTGTTTTGGAGTCAGAATCCTATCATTAAATGCATTATTTGGAGACAAGAGAATATTTTTGGATGAAAATATGATCAAAATTTTGAAGCAGAAAAACACATCTGACTCCTTGGACCAAACAGCCAAGAAAAGCATGTCTAAGTCCTGTAGAAAGCACAAGCTACAGAAAGTTTTCAATACTGAAATGAATTAATGATTAATAACTCTTGCTATTATTTGGCATTGTGTTTTCTGACACTAAACAAAAAAAAAAAAAGAAAGAAAGAGAAGTAAAAAAAAAGTTCATCCCCATCCAAGCCAAACGACTTCACTATAAAAAATACAAGTAAACATGAACCTGAAGCTTTCGCAGCAGAGTATTGAGTTTTTCATATTGTTTCTCAATCTCCTGGACCTGGCAATAAGAATAAGAATTAAGTCAATTAAAAATTAAAAGCTGATGTAACAAATCCTCTTCACAAACATAACAGAATCATTATGTATCAAGTTGGAGCTACCTGCTTAAAGAAATCTTCCAAACCAGTTTCTGCTGAAGGCGTTTGTCTCTCCATTCCTGTTCCCATTTCAATATCACCATTTCTACCACCTTGATCCCGCCCGGACACAAAGGAATCCTGAAAAAGGGGCGCATAAATTTAATAAAATGGGATAAAATCGTACTTCTTAGTATTACAAAAGATAAAAATAAAAAGGTTAAATCACAACATAAGCAGTCCCAAAAGGCAGGTTCACGTCATTTCTGGATTCTGTTATTCCTCCAGTTTGTCCATATATGACCCAAGCAGAAAACAATCAGAATAAGCTAACGGCATGCACAACAAGTTTCAAGGCAAAGTAGGAATAAAATATTTAATTTGAGTTTGAGCTTTTTATTTGAGTTTTGATTGTGAGGGAGAAATATTGTAAGTTTATTGGAACCGTACAGGTTGAATAGTAAAAAAAAATTGGTTCGAAATGCAAACCAAACAAACCCATTGTTTTCTAATATAAATTTACACTATTCTCTTAACAAACAGTATTTTCCATTCTTCTACACTGAGTATCATTAACTCATACCAATAGATCCCCAAATAAGACCATTGGCATGTAACTGCTTTTCTTTAACCCGTGAAATTGTTGGAAACAAAATCTACAGTAAATTAAAATATAAAATGGACATGTGTGCTGTATGGTAGACCTTTGCATAATATAAAATCCTAGTTCCACAGCCGGAACATTCACCCTAAGTTTAAAAAATGAAATAGAACCATGTCAACACATAACTCGAATTATCCTTTCTGCAAACAAAGAGTTATACGTTCCTCGCTATGCGTTTGCAAGAAAAATCCTGCCTCATCAATTCAAGTCAGCTACCTTTGAATTCATCTTTTTAGCTTGCCAGAATTGTCGATTATTGAAAAGATAGATGATCACAACATCCCTTTATTAATCTCTAGTTAAACGAAAACGCGGTCAACAAATGTACTGAATCATTTGCATTAGATAGACAAATCCAGAATGGCTCTAATAAATCAGATATTCCTTATATCAATGGAAGGCATCCAACGTATTCGATTGAAATTAGTGATTCAAAACAAATTCATCCCACCTTCAAGCCTTACGAAAACCAATCTACAAATCTGTGATATTTCATCAAGTTTCCAACTATGATCAAGGACTTTAACTCGTAGACGCTTAGCATTCATACAGTTCACAAATAGGTAATGTAAATGATCTACTGACTGACACTGTTTACAAAATCGAAATTCAAAACAGCAGATCATGGAGATATTCTCACATAAATCGAAACAACAAATTCATTCAAAACCCCAGCTCACACTAAGAAGCAATCTCAACAGTGAAAAGCAACTACAATCGCAGCACAAAGGGTAAGAATCCAGCTGCAGCATTCACAGTCAATACACGGAAAATAAACGATTGCTAAATCTAATTCGGAACTCTTCTAAGCAGATCAACATAATTAAACATCTATAAGATAAGACAACAGCAGCACTCACCGTCAAAAGGTCGTTCATTTTTGGGGGTAATTGAAATCTGGTGGATTTCGAGAAACGAGAGAACCAGTAATTCAGCCAAAGATCTCCTCCCCTCTCGCTTCCTCCACGTTCCCTTCTTCTTCTCCCTTCCTTCCTTCCTGAGTAGGAAATCTTCGGCACGCGGATTCAATTTTTAGAGAGAGAGAGAATATACAGCGAGGAGGAGAGAGAGGGCCGCCATTGGATGAGTTGTACCCACTTCTGTAGAGATATATTTTCTTCTCTTTCAATTACTCTATTAAGTATTACTATTATTATTATTATTATTATTAAAATTATTTTCTATACTTACATAAAATAAAAAAATAAAAATCAAATAAATATACTAAACAAATAAATCTGATATGTTTTTAGGAAATATTTCTAATTTTTATTAGTTTAAAAATTAGTAAAAAAATATATATAAAGTATCTATCTGATCTAAATAAATATAAATATTTGTTTGTCCAATAATTTTTTTCAATATAATTTTGAATACATATATTTTTAGTATTTTTATTCTTTTTATTTGACATTAAAAAAATTAAATTAAATTAAATTAAAAAACTAAACAAATAAATTAATATATTTTTTAGTAAAAAAAAGAAAAAAAATAATTTTAAACATATAGCTAGAAATAGAATTTTTTATGATAATTTTTTTAATGAAATTTATATAATATAGGAGTATTATTTATTAAAAAAAAAACAATATATTATACATGATAAATACTTTGACTATTTTGATTAAAAAAGTCTTGAATGTAACAATAATTTATAAATGAGGCAACTTTTTGTATGAAACAATAATTTAATTTTAAAGAGTTATGAATTAATATAACAAATAGATGGACTTTACCATATAATACTTTATAAAAATAAATATAATTTAATTAATAAAAATAAATTCAAATTAATAATACCAAATCGAAAATTAAAATTAGTATAATAAAATAAGAGATTAAAGATATAAACTGAAAATTAAATCGAGACCAAACAAGCACGCCTTAAATCAATTAAAGGCAAGGAGAAGAAGACTTCTTGTTCGATCAATTTTGTAAATCTAAATGTTGGAACAAATTCAATCGATTCAAACTCGATTCATAGCCGATGCCCGAATTGTTGATTCCAAGTCCAATCGGCGCCGTCTTCATAAGCCCCTTAAGGGTTAGTTCTTACTCTTTGAAATTTTTTGGCTTCGTTTGTTATAATTTTATTTGCAAGTTATTATGTTTGTTTGAGTTGTTTATTCAATGTATATTTTAAGAATAGATATTTTAAAGAATGTCTTTAATGTAGTGAATGAAATTGCAAACAAATTGGGATAACAAAAAGAATTATAAATAAAAGAAATTCAGCAGAAAACGAGAACTATAGTGAAATTGACTATTCAATCGAAAATTATTAAAGAAATTTAGCGATTTGATGAATCGTTTGAAAGAAAATAATTAATCCTATAGGATGATTTCAGTGTGTGGGAATTTATATAGAAATATAGTTTGTGAGTTTTTTTGTTTGAATAATAAATTAAATGTCATATTTTGTAAAATTAAATTCATATAATTTAAAATAAAAAAATTAAATATTTGAATAATAAAATAAATATGATATTTCGTAAAATTGGAAAAGTATAATTAAAAACAAAAAAAACCAAAATAATAAATAATAAAAAATATCTTGAATAAACACACTGCATTTCTCAATAATTTCTCAATAATCAATATGCATTTCTATACGAGAAAAATAAAAATAATTTATTCGTAAAGTTTAACTTTTCTAACCCAAAATATAAGATAAAATGATTGATATGTTTTCATTTTGTACCAAACACACTTTAATAAAACTCCTCGTTATAATAATAATGATAATAATAACAATAATAATAGTTTAAATAAATAAATAAATTTATGAACGTGGAATCCAATTATTAAGAATGTTCAACGTGGGAAAGGAATATATTATTAAATATATGAACGGAACCAAGATTTTATTAACGAGAGTAAAAATATTAAATTAGTTTTGGATTTTGTAAGCTCAGTCTCAAACCAACTCGAAAATTCAAAAATAGACATAAACACACTCAAACAACGATGATCACAACAGCATCGGCCCAAAATCCACACTACAGACCGAAAAATACCCTCACAAAAAAGATATAAGGCAATAAAAACAAAATCACACACCTAATAAGTTGAACGAGCCCCTTTCGGCTACGAACAACACAAACAGAGGGAGTATCACACCAAAAAACTACACACAAACATGAGGAAGGCATTGCCGTAGAACCACCGGAAAAAATAGCCGAACAGGGGTCATGAGTGAGAGAAGAAGCTAGAGAGGGAAATAGTTCTCGAGAGAGAAAGTGTCAAAGTCGAATGAATGCTCTCACTAAATATATAAATAGAGTTTAATATGATGAACGGCTCATATGCAAGACCTAGATCCAAAGGAGGAGATGAAACCTTTCAAAAAAATATGGATCCTAGAGTCGGGTTGGAGCAGCGGTTCAGGGAACCGGGTTGAGGCAAGGGTTGCGGGTCTAGGCGTGGGCTCGGGTCGCAGACCTATAGAATGGGCCAGGGCCAAGGTATATTGGGCTGCTGAATGAGTGTGTTTTGTATTATAAAATGGGATGGACCAATTTGGACAAAAAAATCAACAGAATATTTGTATTATTTTGTTTACAATGGTGCGTTTGGTTAAATTTTGGGCATAATTTTTTTTATTAAAATAATGCTACATCTCTCCGACTCTAAGGATCCTGTTTATATTTTGTATGTTGATCTTTGAATATTAATTATTATATAAAAACATAATACAAATTAAGGGAAAATGACAAAAATACTTCTATTAGTGTCTTATAATACTATTATAATGACATTTGTGCAAAATATTATACAAATATAAATATATTTTTAAGTACAATAACGCAAAAGGTAAATGAGACCATTAGAGCCAGACGGAGATAATATTTCTATTTGAGTTAGTGCGGAAGTTGAAAATAAATAAATGTTTTATTAAGTTACACAACTTAGATATATATTGTATTTTGGAAAATTTACAAGCACTATACAATTTGAGAGATCTTTGTTTACCCAACACATTTTTATTCATTTTGCATTATTTATTTTTCAAAAAATATCACATCAAATATAATAAATTAAATTTTAATGTAATATAATAAATAAAAAAATTAAGTGTTTGATTTGATATTTTTTAAGATAAATAAAATAAAACAGTAAAACTAGTGATAAAATTTGACTCCAATCCTGAGAGTGAATAAATTTGCTGAAATACTCCACCTATCATTCAAAGAACTTGTCTAATCTTGGGCCTGAGGTTTACCCGGTGTGCACTTTCTGGTAGCGGGTGCGGATTCCCACGTTATCGAAATAAAAAAACTCGTCTGGTCGCTCTTTGTAAACTAAAATTAGAATTTTAAAGTACAAATAATATACTCTGTAGTTCCAACAATGTAGCGGATAATCCACTTTGCAACTCCAAAATGTAACTTTGAAGGGGTTCATAAACCTAAAAATTACACCCAAAAAATATTGTTGAACTTGTTCGTGACCTAAAATTCAAAATTTTATAGTATCAAATACTTCATAGTTCAAAGAATGTGTGCATGTCTCACTGACCTTATGGTAGGAAGTTTATCCCACGCACCAGTTCTACTTAGGATGGCAATGGGTCGGGTCCAGCCGGACCCGAGACCCGACCCAAACACACATGGTTGAACCCGAGATCTGAATTCGACCCGAACAATACTCGATAAGACCCGAATTTTTTTTAATTCTTAAATTTTAACTTAAATTGGATCCGAACTCAGATCCAGATCCGACATATATTAAAATTTATATATTTTATTCAAAAATAATAAAAATATATATATAACTAAAAACATATTTTTAATATAATTTATAGTATTAAAAATTAATTTTTTTATATATAATTAATATATTAATCGGGTCCGGGTACAGGTAGAGTCTACCCTGGACCCGAGACTCGACCCGGACCCGACAAGGATACACAATACCCGACCCAGACCCGGACTCAATACCTGAATAATTGAACCCAACCTCAAAATAAATGGGTCGGGTCTCGGGTCTACCTGGACCTATTGTCAATCCTAGAACTTCTACTAGGGTATTCTTTACTGGACTATTTTTACTTTTTTTTTTATTTTTTTATGAGTCTATTTTGTTGAAAATATACATCAATCTTATTGTACCATGTTCAAGGAGCTCACTTCAACCCCTGTATCATAAAAATTTAAATACATATAATAAAATATATTAATATATTACATTTTAAATTGATTCGAATTTATAGTATATTATCCAAAGTTCAAAATTTATAAAAAAAAAATGTAGGATCTGAATTACGGATCATGTTGTCGGTTGGATCGGGTCGGACAATGAGTTAAACCTAAATCGTTTCGGGCCACAATATCAACGCATACTAAAAGAAAAAAGTAATAATAATAAATAAATAAAAGAGCAAAAATCAAAAGTAGTCCCAAAATCCATTTTATTTTTTATTTTTAGTCCCACTCAAAAAAATTAATCAAAAGTAGACTATTCAAAAAATTATTTATTGACGTAAGTTGAAATGACGTTGATTTGAATACAACACGACCTTGTTATGTAAAACACCCTTGTATTCAAACAATCACCTGGTCAAATAATGACATGTGTTCAAACACAGCCATGTTTATATCTTAACCTTCTCTCATTACTACCGCAAAAAACCTTCACTTATTACCGCTCTCACTTCCCTCCTCCTTCTATCTGTTGCCTTCGCCATCACTTCTTGCTGCTGCGAGAATTTCCTCCGATGTCCAAACACATTCACCAAGACAAACCTCTTCAATCTTCCACGTTGTTTAACACGGCCATGTTTGTATTATGCAAATTTTAATGGTAGAACAAAAAATAATATTTTAATAATTTTTTTAGTAGATCTAAAAATAAAAAAAAAAAAAAATAGGATTTCAATGGAACTATACTACCTTAGTAGTAATATCTTTTCAGCATTTCGAAAAAGCACATCAAGCAAATGAAAGTCAATAAGCCTTCGACTATTAAATTATATCTTTAATTTTGTCTATTATTTTTATTTCCGTTAGCACGCAATTTGTCATTTTCTTTTTTAAAGAATATAATTATACATTTTAATCACATTTTAAAATTCATAATTTATAATTTTTTATTTTAATTAAATATTTTAATCTTAATTTATAATTATTTTTACTAATATATTTCTTAATTATTTACTAGCTAAACGACAATTTAATTGAGACAAATGAAATATTTTATAGATCGCCGGGAGTAGTGACGGACCTATTAAGGGGCAAGGGTGGGTGCCCACTCTATCCCAACTCACCCCACCTTTACCCTATTTTATTAAATTTTTTTATTCTCAAAAAAAATATATATATATATATAATCTATAGAAAATATTTAAAATAAATAAAAAATAATAAAAATATCAAAATGTTGATTTTTTTTAACAAAAATGTGCATTAGTTTTTTTTTTTCAAAAAATAATATATCAATATTTACTAATAAAAAAAGTGTCTTTTTTATTTTTGTTTAGATTATATTTGATATAATAATTAATATTCAATATTAGTATAAAAAAATAAATATAAATTTATTAAGTGAACAATAATGATATTGTAGACACTAAAAATATATGTCTAAAATCAATTAAATATCACGTATTTTGGAAGAAAATAAAATTCCAATAAAATAAATATATGGTATTTAATTATGCATATATGTTAATTTTTGTACAATAAATATCAACCATTAATGCAAAAATCTGGTTAAAATGGAAGATATTGTACAAATATTACGTGCATAAATAGAGCCATAATAAATTTGGCAGCAAAATAAATTAATCTTGTCAATAAAGGAAGTATATAAATCAATATCTTCCAAAAAAGGCAATGATATAAAGATTTTGGCAAGAAAGGAACGTGCACAATCAAGTCCGTCAAGAATGGAAAACAACATCTGATGGAAAAGGAAAGATTATAAAATCTTTCCATACACGTGGCACCATCCGAAAAGGAAGCCAAGGCCACCCATCCCCTATAAATAGGAGCCATGGCCAATTCATTTGACACACCGAAGTTCATTTGAAGACTCGCGCAAGGGTAAGTCTCTTTAGACTCTCTGCAATGTTCTTCATTGTTCTTCGTGTCATTCGAAGCGTTCTTCGTCGAAAAGTCACCGATGTGGACAAATGATCCAATATTGGTTGGCGAATCGATGAAGTTAACGTTCTTCGTCGTATGTCCGAGCCGAAGGAAGGATTAATGCTCTCAAAGCCATCGAGGAATCCATCAAAGCCAAGGAAGAGCCTCCAAAGCCGCTCTCAAAGCTTCAAGATGTTCGTTGTGTTCTTCATAAAAGGCGCAAACCAGGCCTTCTTCGATCTAAAAGTCAAAGGGACACGCCGCTAAAAGCGTTATGGAGCACCCAATCCACCTTCTCAAAGATCAAAGCTGCGGATCGTTTAAAGAGGAGATCAAATCCAAAGCTTATAATCAAATCACCCGCACGGAGACCAAAGCCCTCCAAAAGCGGCAAAGACAAATCAAAGATCAAAGCTGCGGATCGTCCAAAGAAGACATCAAATCCAAAGCTGAGGATCAAATCGCCCACATGGAGACCGAAGCTCTCCAAAAGGCGGAAAAGGCAAACTAAAGATCAAAGTTGCGGATCGTCTAAAGAAGACAAAAAATCCAAAGACGATGATCAAATCACCAACACGGAGACCAAAGTCCTCCAAAAGCGGCAAAGCCAAAACAAATGTCAAAGTCGCGGATCGTCCAAAGAAGACAACAAATCCAAAGACGATGATCAAATCGCCAACACGGAGACCAAATTCTTCCAAAAGCGGCAAAGCCAAAGCAAAGGTCAAAGTCGTGGATCGTCTAAAGAAGACAACAAATCCAAAGACGATGATCAAATCGCCAACACGGAGACCAAAGTCCTCCAAAAGCGGCAAAGTCAAAACAAATGTCAAAGTCGCGGATCGTCCAAAGAAGACAACAAATCCAAAGACGATGATCAAATCGCCAACACGGAGACCAAAGTCCTCCAAAAGCGACAAAGCCAAATCAAATATCAAAGTCTCGGATCGTCTAAAAGAAATACATCAAATCCAAACCTGACGATCAAATCGCCCGCACGGAGACCAAAACCCTCCAAAAGCCGGAAAAGTCAAACCGAAGACCAAACCTCTTCGGATCAAAGAAGCCATCGAAAACTAAGTTGGAAAACAAATCGACTCGGAAGGAGAATCAAAGGACCCATTTAGAGAATAGGACCCGCTTTAAATTCAAATGAAATATAATTTGTACAAATTTTGTGTTTATTAAAAATAACACAATTTTTTGTCCACAAATTTTTGGCACGCCCAGTGGGACCTCTGTACCTTTCATCTCTCTTTCCGACGAACTTTCAACAACCAATGGCTTCCTACAAGATCAAGACTTCCAACGTTGCGTCAAAAGTTGCTGCTCAAGCCGACGTCGCCGCCAAAGAAGTTGGCGCACCCATCGCGTCCAAAATCTCAAGCGCTTCGATAAATACTGGAATGACAACACGAAGCATTACCAAAAGAGCATTGTTGTTATCTGAAGACACTTCTCCAAAAATCACAGAACAAAGTCCACTCTATGAAGAAGACGATAATTTTAAGAGTACTGCCGCATTGTTCACCCCTCAACAAACTGCAAGTCATTCTCCAAAAATTACCTGACCCTCTCGACTTTGCTGACATTCCCAAGCTTAGATCGATCAAGCTTATTGCATGTAGTGAGTCGATTGAAAGTTGGGCAAAGCAGATTAAAAAAGAACGTGAGGAATTAGGATACGGATCCATTCAATTAGAATGATTTGATAGATAGTAGTGTCGTTGCATTCGATTATAATTTGATATTATTATCATGTTGTGATGTGTAAGAATAGTTGTCAGGTTTGTTAATTTCATATTGGAATGATTATTTTACTTTTTCAATTAATCATGTATATATTGTATTTATTCTAAATATTTTTGCTTTACTTTTACTGCACCTTTTGCAACATATAGAAGGTGTGGATATTGGACTTGTGACAGTCAGGATAAAATTAATAATTCAGTTGAAATATATATATATATAAAAGTACAACTACTTAAATGAATCGAGATAGAAAGAACAATATATTGGGAGTGAAAAATAAAAGAATGAATCTAACTAGGAAAAAAATTGATGAATTATACTGGAATTTTTATTTGAGTAATAATTTAGATATAATTTTTATGGAATTAGAATATACATATTTTCAAATAAATTTATAAAAATTAAATAATAAATAAATAAACTAATTGTAGAAGTTCAATTTTCAGTTATCGTGGTCTACAAAGGTACAAAGGAGGGGAATAAAAATAGAATTGATAAAAAATAATATATTTTTAAAATTTCTATTATTAGACTCCACAAACGAGAAATTAATGGTGTGTTCAGATAATAGAATTGATTATTTTCTTTGGTAAAACAGATAATTAAGTTTAGAAAATATAAAAATATATATACATTTAAAAAAAAACTAAACCGATCACAATGATAAATTGGATATGAAAAATATTATTGTATTTTTTAGCTATATTTTTAATTTAAAAATTTAGATCCAATATTTTATGCGATTTGAATAATATAAAAATCATAAAAATTAAATACTGGTATAAAAAATAGTAAAATAAAACGAGGCCAATCTATGGAACAGCCGTTCGATTTGGTGAAAACTAGCTGCGGATACTAAAAATCGAGGATGCTATTACAATGCGTGCGAGGATAAAAACTTGCCCCCGGAAATCGGAAATGCCTTGATCGAGCTTGGACAGCTGCGATCATCGCTTAATACAGATAGTATACTCTTCAAAGCTTCTGTATGAAAAGTACATTGTCTCGATTCTAATGTTGGCAAAATAATATTGCGCTTGATCCATTGACACATCGTTGTATAGTAAAAACATTCCACGTAGCGAAAGGTACATATATAATCGAACAGATTATCTACAAACGTTGTCGAAAGGTGCATTCGCTAATAACACAATGCTTTGATGTAGGATCACGAATGTAACTTTCGAGAGAAATTACCGAGAGATCACCAAAAGATACGAAAAAATGTGGTTCAAAAGCTTAACAAGGATGGATTAAAAACTTTACCTATTTAATGAGAGACACAACCTTGATTTTGTTGGAAATTTGTTCGAGCAAATACTTAGATTCAGCCGCATAATCTACTGCTGCAACACTCCTAACAGTTATCCTCTGCCTCTTCTCGTTATTGTATTCGTGCGGTGTAACGCTTACCCGCAAAAGCCGAGCTCTCCACATCACTTCTTTCAGCTTCATTTGGTAATAACTCTCGCCGTCCTGCGAGTAATAAAAGAAGTTTGTGAGCATTGATGGCCATCGACGAAAATGACAAAAAAATGGAACTCGTATTAGATTTTCTGTGTACTGGAGGTGACCTGAGATCTTAGCTCGTTGAGTCGTCTGCTGTGCATCCGATGATCTTCTCGGCTTGTTTGTTGAATACAGAGAGGTACGTCTCGCCAGTTGCATCCGAGACTTTAACAACCATTATGTACCTGTAAAGGGAGGAATTGGAAAACCGATTTGGTTAGCTTTATTTGTTTAATTTGATGTATATATATAAAGTCGGGATTGTATGGAAATTTACGGACCTGAGGTTGCAATCTCGCATGTTCTTCTGGCACCCTTCGCACCAATAGCCGGCGCCAACAGCTTCAGTAACCTTCTTGTTGCAGGTCTTGCAAGCTCGGTACCACATCGCTTGATCGGATTTTATGTAGCTAACATACGCCAAACGAGGAAACAACATTATTTGACTGACCACATTTAGCCAATAACTCAGCAGTTGCCTCTTGCATTACAAGAAAATTAGTGTGAAGTTAAAATAAAATAAAAAACTTGAGTGCAAATATCCAAATAGAAAATCCGCACTAGGAAGGTACGCAGGTCGGAAGGTCCGCAGGTCGGAAAGTTCCCAGTTTGAAAGGTCCGCAGATCGGAAGGTTCGCAGGTCGGAAGGTCCGTAGCTCGGAAAGTCCGCAGGTCGGAAGGTCTATAGCTCGGAAAGTCCGCAGGTCGGAAAGTCCGCAGGTCGGAAAGTTCGCAGGTCGGTTGGTCAGTGAGTCGGATGATGTACAAGTCGGGAGGTTTGCGGCTGGATCAACAAGTCGGATTGTCTATAAGTCGGGAGGTTTGCGGCTGGACCAACAAGTCGGATGGTCTGTAAGTCGAGAGGTTTGCGGCTGGACCCACAAGTCGGGTGATTTTTAAGTCGGAAGGTTGGCGGTCGGACCAACAAGGCAGAAGGATTGCGGTCGGTCCAAGAAGGACGGAAGATCTGCGGTCGGTCCAAAGAGTCAGCCGATTCGTGGTTGGATAGGCAGATCGGTTGGTATGGAGGTCGGACACTGTTGAAAGTGAATGAGAGTGATAATTTCGGTCGGCTGAAGGCACGTGTCAGCAGAAGAGGGGTTAGCAGACGGTTGAAAAAGAAGCGTTATAACCGTTCGGGCGACGGTTTACAGTACGTTTCTGAAGAGTATTTAAGGATTAAAATTTGCAACTGACATCTCATCTTCAATCAACTTCAAACGACGACAAAGTCAGTGATTCCGAGATCATCATTTAAATTTCCAGTTAATTTTCTGTACTGTACAGTGTTTAGAGATTTTTAATCGCAGACGCTAAATATATCAAGTTCGAAAATAATTTCCTATTTTCGGATTTTACTTTTTGTTTGTTGAAAAAAATACATCAACAAGTATATTATCCAAAGGTTCAAAATTTATAAAAAAAAAAATGTAGGATCTGAATTACGGGTCATGTTGTCGGTTGGATCGGGTCGGACAGTCAGACAATGAGTTAAAACTAAATCGTTCCGGGCTAGAATATCAACGCATATTAAAAGAAAAAAAGTAATAATAGGAGTAATATATAAATAAAAGAGCAAAAATCAAAAGTAGTTCCAAAATCCAATTTTTTTTTATTTTTATTTTTAGTCCTACTCAAAAAAAAAATTATCAAAAGTAGACAATTCAAAATTTTATTTATCGACGTAAGTTGAAATGACGTTGATTTGGATACAACACGATCTTATTATGTAAAACACCCTTGTATTCAAACAAACAATCACCTGGTCAAATAATGACATATGTTCAAACACATCCATGTTTATATCTTAACTTTCTCTCATTACTACCGCAACAAACTTTCACTTATTACCGCTCTCACTTCCCTCCTCCTTCTGTCTGTTGCCTTCTCCATCACTTCTTCCGACGATCGCTGTGAGAATTTCCTCCGATGTCCAAACACATTCACCAAGAGAAACCTCTTCAATCTTCCACGCTGTCTAACACGGCCATGTTTGTATTATGCAAATTTTAATATTAGAACAAAAAATGATATATGATAATTTTTTTAGTAGAACTAAAAATAAAAAAAATAAGATTTCAATGAAACTATACTAGTTTGTTTAGTAGTAATATATTTTCAGCATTTCGAAAAAGCACATCAAGCAAATGAAAGTAAATAAGCATTCGACTATTAAATTATATCTTTAATTTTGCCAATTATTTTTATTTCCATTAGCACGTAATTTGTCATTTTCATTTTAAAAAAAATATAATTATATATTTTAATTACATTTTAAAATTCATAATCTTTTATTTTAATTAATCATTTTAATTTTAATTTATAATTATTTTTACTAATATATTTCTTAATTATTTACTAAGTACCCAATATTAATGACAATTTAACTGAGACGAATGAAAATTTTGTAATTTAAAAAAATAAAATACATATATATAATCTATAAAAAAATATTTGAAATAAATAAAAAAATAATAAAAATATTTGATTTTTTAATAAAAAAAGTGTATTAATTTTTTTTTAAATATAATATCTCAATATTTTCTAATAAAAAATTATTAATTAGTAAAGTGAACAGGAATCTAATTCTGCCACTTGGAATTATTAATTCAAAATTATTATTTGATAAATCTGATCAGAATCAGTGAGTGGACTTGGAAGACGACTCTCTCCTTCCTTAATCTCTTTCTCATTCTCACTCTCTACATTAACATTATTCTTACTGCTAATCCATCCATCTCATCCATGGCATCGTCTTACGCCGCTGTCCTTTCCCTTCTCCAACTTCTTCACGACATCCAGCGTCCCTCTGGCCGTTGGAATAATTGTGTGGACGAGCTGCAGATTCAGTTGCTTCGCGATCGCCTCTCTTACTTTATGGCTTTTCTCGAAGACTTTCACGGCAAATCAGAAGCTGCAGACGCATTGGCGACACAAATCATGGACGCCTCTAGTGCTGCTGAGGGTATCATAAAATCCTTTGTGTCTGTCCAGGTTCTTCGCCCATACATTAATTTAGGGGAATTAGATCTGCCGTCCTACGCCAGAGACATTCAAGCAATTATACGAAAAATGGATGTGCTGCGAGAAAGGGCGTTGGAAGTAAGAGATGAAATTGTCGCTGTGGATCTCAAATCCTTCAATCCTCCTATTGTTGCTGCTCCTCATTCAAGTCAAGCAGCTCCAACTGCGAAGAATCCTATGGTGGGGCTGGACGATGCTTTGGTTCAAATCATGGACAAACTCACTCGGCGCAGATCCAAGCTGGAAACCATCCCAATTGTGGGGATGGGTGGGATTGGTAAGACGACTCTGGCTCTTAATGTTTATAATAATGATTGGGTTGTTGAGCACTTTGACATTCGCGTTTGGATTACCATCTCTCAAACATACACTCTGCCAGAAATTTTTTTAGCACTCTCATCGGCTATAGATAAGCGTGATATGAAGGAAAAAAGTGATGAGGATATAAAACTGTTTATCTACCAAAGTTTGTTTGGAAGGAGGTACTTAATCGTGTTGGATGATGTGTGGGATATTGAGGTCTGGAACGTGTTAAGAAGGTTCCTTCCCGAAAATGGCGATGGAAGTCGGGTTTTGTTGACCACGAGGATGGTTGGTGTTGCAGATGATTTTGGCTCGGACATTCCCTATGCAATGAAATTGTTAGAGGAAGACAAGAGTTGGGACATACTCCGTGATATGGTATTCTCGGAAGAAGTTTGCCCGGTTGAATTGGAGGAGATAGGAAAGAATATTGCCACAAGTTGTGGAGGTCTTCCGTTGGCAATAGCTGTAATTGGTGGAGTTTTGAGAAGGACGGAAAAGACATTGGAGAGCTGGGAGCAAGTTGCTGAGAATCTAAATGCAATTCTAACTTGGGAAAATGAGGAACATTGCTTTAAGATATTGCGTATGAGTTACACTTGCTTGCCGCTTCATTTGAAGCCTTGCTTCCTTTACATGTCACATTTTCGAGAGGATGAGAGTATCAAAGTCTCTAAACTCATCAAGCTTTGGGTTGCGGAGGGATTTCTAAAACCGATAAACGGTAAGATTTTGGAAGATGTTGCACGTGAGTACTTGGACCATCTTATTGATAGAAACCTTATCTTAGTTCACAGGAGAGGGGTTTCAGGTGAAGCAAAGTATTGTGGTGTCCATGATCTGGTACGAGACTTGTCGCTGAAGGAAGCCCACAAGGAGAACTTTACCCTTGTTGAAAAGTTGTCAAGTACCTCCGCTGTGTTTTTGTGGGGGTTACATAGTGAGAATGGTAGCCACTTATTGGAATTGTTGTCCTCGCAAGCTTCGTACCTGTTAAACAACAATTTGGTGGAGTCAATTGTGCATCTTGTGCAATTCAGGTATCTTTCCGTTCCTTTTGATTCAGAAAAGCTCATGCTAAAGATTATTATGCTACCATTTCTTTGGAACCTACAAACTATATCCATACATGGCATTCCTACAAAAATTACTCTACCATCTATGTTTTGGACGATGACACAACTTAGGCATATAGAAATTATTAGTTATATTGTTTTACCTGAGCCACCTCCAAAATTCCAGTCTTGTTGTACTTTGGAAAACTTACAAACTCTATCTTATGTGATAGATTTTAGGTGTAGTGAAGAGATTTACAAGAGGATTCCGAATGTGAAGAAACTTATAATATACTATTTTTCAGGAGATGTGGAGGAGGGGCCATACTATAGCCTTAGCAATCTTGTCCATTTGTGTAGGCTTGAGTCACTTGATCTTTATGGGATGGTTTCCATTAAAGACATTTCTTTCCCACGTTCTCTGAGAAAGTTGAGTATAAGAAACACTAATATTTGGTGGAGTGAGATGGTGAGCATTGGTTTATTACCCAATTTGGAAATTCTTGTAATTAGAACGGGTGGTGTTAAAGGGCTTGAGTGGAATGTAACTAAAAAGGAATTTGTTCGACTGAAAAGATTGCGTGTTGGTTTTGTTGATTTGAAGTATTGGAAAACAGAGGAAGGTAGCTTTCCAAGCCTTGAGGAACTCTTCCTTCGTGGTATCAAATTCAAAAAATTACCTGACCCTCTTGGCTTTGTTGACATTCCCAAGCTTAGATTGATCTACCTTATGGACTGTGGTGAGTCGATTGAAAGTTGGGCAAAGCAGATTAAAGAAGAACGTGAGGAATTAGGATACGGATCCATTCAATTAAAATTATCTGATTGGCGGTTTTAGTGTCGTTGCCAATTGTAAAACATTATTATCATGTTGTGATGTGTAAGAATAGTTGGCAGATATTGAAATGATTATTTTACTTTTCAATTAACGATGATATTTATTCTCAACATTTTTACTCTATTTTTTTAAGGTGAATTGTATACAAAATAGAGTTAAAAACAAATAATAGTATACAATAAAATTGTAAAAGAAATAAATTTGAAAAGAAAACGATAATTAATTTTTTTATTTCATAAAATAAAGAATTCAATTGAAAAATATTTTAATTAAAATATATAAATGATTTGAATGAATATAGGAAACCATGTATTGGGAGTTGAAAATAAGAGAATGAATACAAATGAATGATGAACTAGAAAAGAGAGAATTTTAATAAAGAGAAAATTTGTAAATAATATTGTACTATTTAGTTAGTAAATCTTTTATTTTAATTTTATTTGAATAATAATTTAGATGTAACTCAAATGGAATAATATATTTTTTTTTAAAAAATACAAAAATTAGATAATACTAATATAATAATAACAAAAACAAATAAACACACATTGTAGGATCTCAATTTTTATTTCTCATTCTCTACACATGATAGAAAAATAAAAATAGAAAATGAAAAATAATTCATTTTTAAAATTTCAATTATCTGATTCATTTTTATTCCTGAGTAGGAATTCTTCGGCACGCGGATTCAATTTTTAGAGAGAGAGAGAATATACAGCGAGGAGGAGAGAGAGGGCCGCCATTGGATGAGTTGTACCCACTTCTGTAGAGATATATTTTCTTCTCTTTCAATTACTCTATTAAGTATTACTATTATTATTATTATTATTATTAAAATTATTTTCTATACTTACATAAAATAAAAAATAAAAATCAAATAAATATACTAAACAAATAAATCTGATATGTTTTTAGGAAATATTTCTAAATTTTGATTAGTTTAAAAATTAGTAAAAATATAAATATAAAATATTTATCTGATCTAAATAAATGTAAAAATTTGTTTGTTCAATAATTTTTTTTAAATATAATTCTAAATATATATTTTTTAGTATTTTTATTCTTTATTTTTGACACTAAAAAAAAATTAAATTAAATTAAAATACTAAACAAACAAATTAATGTGTTTTTTAGTAAAATAAAAAATAAAAAAATTAATTTTGAACATATTGTTAGAAATAGAATTTTTTATGATAATTTCTTCGATGAAATTTATATAATATAGGAGTATTATTTATTAAAAGAAAAACAATATATTATACATGATAAATACTTTGACTATTTTGGTTAAAAAAGTCCTGAATGTAACAATAATTTATAAACGAGGCAACTTTTTGTATGAAACAATAATTTAATTTTAAAGAGTTGTGAATTAATATAACTAATAGATGGACTTTACCAAATAATACTTTATAAACAAAATATAATTTAATTAATAAAAATAAATTCAAATTAATAATACCAAATCGAAAATTAAAATTAGTATAATAAAATAAGAGACTAAAGACATAAACTGAAACTTAAATCGAGACCAAACAAGCACGCCTTAAATCAATTTAAGGCAAGAAGAAGAAGACTTCTTGTTCGATCAATTTTGTAAATCTAAATGTTGGAACAAATTCAATCGATTCAAACTCGATTCATAGCCGATGCCCGAATTGTCGATTCCAAGTCCAATCGGCGCAATCTTCATAAGCCCCTTAAAGGTTGGTTTATACTCTCCGAAGTTTTTTTGCTGTGTTTGTTATAATTTAATTTGCAAGTTATTATGTTTGTTTGAGTTGTTTATTCAATGTATATTTTAAGAATAGCTACTTTAAAGAATGTCTTTAATGCGGTGAATGAAATTGCAAACAAATTAGGATAGCAAAAGGAATTGTAAATAAAAGAAATTCAGCACAAAATGAGAACTATAGTGAATGGACTATTCAATCGAAAATTATGAAAGAAATTTAGCGATTTGATCAATCGTTTGAAAGAAAATAATTAATCCGATAGGATGATTCCAGTATGTGGGAATTCATATAGAAATATAGTTGGTGAGTTTTTTTGTTTAAATAATAAATTAAATGTCATATTTTGTAAAATTAAATTCATATAATTTAAAATAAATAAATTAAATATTTGAGTAATAAAATAAATATGATATTTCGTAAAATTGGAAAAGTATAATTAAAAACAAAAAAACAAAATAATAAATAATAAAAAATATCTTGAATAAACACACTGCATTTCTCAATAATCAATATGCATTTCTATATGAGAAAAATAAAAATAATATATTTATAAAGTTTAACTTCTCTAACGCAAAATATAAGATAAAATGATTGATATGTTTTCATTTTGTACCAAAAACACTTTAATAAAACTCCTCGTTATAATAATAATGATAATAATAACAATAATAATAGTTTAAATAAATAAATAAATTTATGAACGTGGAATCCAATTATTAAGAATGTTCAACCTGGGAAAGGAATATATTATTAAATATATGAACGGAACCAAGATTTTATTAACGAGAGTAAAAATATTAAATTAGTTTTAGATTTTGTAAGCTCAGCCTCAAATCAACTCGAAAACTAAGCTCAGCCTCAAATCAACTCGAAAACTCAAAAAAAGACATAAACACACTCAAACAACGACGATAACAATAACACCGGCCCAAAATCCACACAACAGACCGAAAAATATCCCCACAGTAAAGATATAAGGCAACAAGAACAAAATCACACGCCTAATAAGTTGAACGAGCCCCTTTCGGCTACGAAAAACACAAACAGAGGGAGTATCGCACCAAATAACTACACACAAACATGAGGAAGGCATTGCCGTAGAACCACCGGAAAAAATAGCCGAACAGGGGTCATGAGTGAGAGAAGAAGCTAGAGAGGAAATAGTTCTCGAGAGAGAAAGTGTCAAAGTCGAATGAATGCTCTCACTAAATATATAAATAGAGTTTAATATGATGAACGGCTCAGATGCAAGACCTAGATCCAAAGGAGGAGATGAAACCTTTCAAAAAAATGCGGATCCTAGAGTCGGGTTGGAGTAGCGGTTCAGGGAACTGGGTTGAGGCAAGGGTTGCGGGTCTAGGCGTGGGCTCGGGTCGCAGACCTATAGAATGGGCCAGGGCCAAGGTATATTGGGCAGCTGAATGAGTGTGTTTTGTATTATAAAATGGGATGGACCTATTTGGACAAAAAATCAACAGAATATTTGTATTATTTTGTTTACAAGGGTGCGTTTGGTTAAATTTTGGGCATAATTTTTTTATTAAAATAATGCTACATCTCTCCGACTCTAAGGATCCTGTTTATATTTGTATGTTGATCTTTGAATATTAATTATTATATAAAATCATAATACAAATTAAGGGAAAATGACAAAAATACTTCTATTAGTGTCTTATAATACTATTATAATGACATTTGTGCAAAATATTATACAAATATAAAGATATTTTTAAGTACAATAACGCAAAAGGTAAACGAGACCATTAGAGCCAGACGGAGATAATATTTCTATTTGAGTTAGTGCGGAAGTTGAAAATAAATAAATGTTTTATTAAGTTACACAACTTAGATATATATTGTATTTTGGATAATTTACAAGCACTATACAATTTGAGAGATCTTTGTTTACCCAACACATTTTTATTCATTTTGCATTATTTATTTTTCAAAAAATATCACATCAAATATAATAAATTAAATTTTAATGTAATATAATAAATAAAAAATAAGTGTTTGATTTGATAGTTTTTAAGATAAATAAAATAAAACAGTAAAACTAGTGATAAAATTTGACTCCAATCCTGAGAGTGAATAAATTTGCTGAAATACTCCACCTATCATTCAAAGAACTTGTCTAGTCTTGGGCCTGAGGTTTACCCGGTGTGCACTTTCTGGTAGCGGGTGCGGATTCCCACGTTATCGAAATAAAAAAACTCGTCTGGTCACTCTTTGTAAACTAAAATTAGAATTTTAAAGTACAAATAATATACTCTGTAGTTTCAACAATGTAGCGGATAATCCACTTTGCAACTCCAAAATGTAACTTTGAAGGGGTTCATAAACCTAAAAATTACACCCAAAAAATATTGTTGAACTTGTTCGTGACCTAAAATTCAAAATTTTATAATATCAAATACTTCATAGTTCAAAGAATGTGTGCATGTCTCACTGACCTTATGGTAGGAAGTTTATCCCACGCACCAGTTCTACTTAGGATAGCAATGGGTCGGGTCCAGCCGGACCCGAGACCTGACCCGAACACACATGGTTGAACCTGAGATCTGAATTCGACCCGAACAATACTCGATAAGACCCGAATTTTTTTTAATTCTTAAATTTTAACTTAAATTGGATCCGAACTCAGATCCAGATCCGACATATATTAAAATTTATATATTTTATTCAAAAATAATAAAAATATATATATAAAACTAAAAACATATTTTTAATATAATTTATAGTATTGAAAATTAATTTTTTTCATATATAATTAATATATTAATCGGGTCCGGGTACAGGTAGAGTCTACCCTGGACCCGAGACTCGACCCGGACCCGACAAGGATACACAATATCCGACCCAGACCCGGACTCAATACCTGAATAATTGAACCCAACCTCAAAATAAATGGGTCGGGTCTCGGGTCTACCTGGACCTATTGCCAATCCTAGAACTTCTACTAGGGTATTCTTTACTGGACTATTTTTACTTTTTTTTTTTTATTTTTTTATGAGTCTATTTTGTTGAAAATATACATCAATCTTATTGTACCATGTTCAAAGAGCTCACTTCAACCCCTGTATCATAAAAATTTAAATACATATAATAAAATATATTAATATATTACATTTTAAATTGATTCGAATTTATAGTATATTATCCAAAGTTCAAAATTTATAAAAAAAAAAATGTAGGATCTGAATTACGGATCATGTTGTCGGTTGGATCGGGTCGGACAATGAGTTAAACCTAAATCGTTTCGGGCCACAATATCATCGCATACTAAAAGAAAAAAAGTAATAATAATAAATAAATAAAAGAGCAAAAATCAAAAGTAGTCCCAAAATCCATTTTATTTTTTATTTTTAGTCCCACTCAAAAAAATTAATCAAAAGTAGACTATTCAAAAAATTATTTATTGACGTAAGTTGAAATGACGTTGATTTGGATACAACACGACCTTGTTATGTAAAACACCCTTGTATTCAAACAATCACCTGGTCAAATAATGACATGTGTTCAAACACAGCCATGTTTATATCTTAACCTTCTCTCATTACTACCGCAAAAAACCTTCACTTATTACCGCTCTCACTTCCCTCCTCCTTCTATCTGTTGCCTTCGCCATCACTTCTTGCTGCTGCGAGAATTTCCTCCGATGTCCAAACACATTCACCAAGACAAACCTCTTCAATCTTCCACGTTGTTTAACACGGCCATATTTGTATTATGCAAATTTTAATGGTAAAACAAAAAATAATATTTTAATAATTTTTTTAGTAGATCTAAAAAAAAATAGGATTTCAATGGAACTATACTACCTTAGTAGTAATATCTTTTCAGCATTCCGAAAAAGCACATCAAGCAAATGAAAGTCAATAAGCCTTCGACTATTAAATTATATCTTTAATTTTTTCTATTATTTTTATTTCCGTTAGCATGTAATTTATCAATTTTTTTTTTTTAAAGAATATAATTATACATTTAATCATATTTTAAAATTCATAATTTATAATTTTTTATTTTATTTAAATATTTTAATCTTAATTTATAATTATTTTTACTAATATATTTTTTAATTACTAACTAACTATCCAATATCTAAAATATCTTAATATAAATAAAAATTTAACTAAGAAAATAAAATATATATGTATAATCTATAGAAAATATTTAAAATAAATAAAAATATAATAAAAATATCAAAGTGTTGATTTTTTTTAATAAAAAAGTGTATTAATTTTTATTTTTTTCAAAATATAATATATCAATATTTATTAATAAAAAATTATTAATTAGCAAAGTGAACAGGAATCTAATTCTGCCACTTGGAATTATAAATTCAAAATTATTATTTGATAAATCTGATCATAATCAGTGAGTGGACTTGGAAGACGACTCTCTCCTTCCTTAATCTCTTTCTCATTCTCACTCTCTACATTAACATTATTCTTACTGCGACTCCATCCATCTCATCCATGGCATCGTCTTACGCGGCTGTCCTTTCCCTTCTCCAACTTCTTCACGACATCCAGCGTCCTTCTGGCCGTTGGAATAATTGTCTGGACGACCTGCAGATTCAGTTGCTTCGCGATCGCCTCTCTTACTTTATGGCTTTTCTCGAAGACTTTCACGGCAAATCAGAAGCTGCAGACGCATTGGCGACACAAATCATGGACGCCTCTCGTGCTGCTGAGGGTATCATTAAATCCTTTGTGTCGGTCCAGGTTCTTCGCCCACACATTAATTTAGGGGTATTAGATCTGCCGTCCTACGCCAGAGACATTCAAGCAATTATACGAAAAATGGATGTGCTGCGAGAAAGGGCGTTGGAAGTAAGAGATGAAATTGTGGCTGTGGATCACAAATCCTTCAATCCTCCTATTGTTGCCGCTGCTCATTCAAGACAAGCAGCTCCAACTGCGAAGAATCCTATGGTGGGGCTGGACGATGCTTTGGTTCAAATCAGGGACAAACTCACTGGCAGCGGATCCAAGCTGGAAACCATCCCAATTGTGGGGATGGGTGGGATTGTTAAGACGACTCTGGCTCTTAATGTTTATAATAATGATTGGGTTGTTGAGCACTTTGACATTCGCGTTTGGATTACCATCTCTCAAACATACACTCTGCGAGAAATTTTTTTAGCACTCTCATCAGCTATAGATAAGCGTGATATGAAGGAAAAAAGTGATGAGGATATAAAACAGTTTATCTACCAAAGTTTGTTTGGAAGGAGGTACTTAATCGTGTTGGGTGATGTGTGGGATATTGAGGTCTGGAACGTGTTAAGAAGGTTCCTTCCCGAAAATGGCGATGGAAGTCGGGTTTTGTTGACCACGAGGATGGTTGGTGTTGCAGATGATTTTGGCTCGGACATTCCCTATGCAATGAAATTGTTAGGAAGACAAGAGTTGGGACATGCTCCGTGATATGGTATTCTCGGAAGAAGTTTGCCCGGTTGAATTGGAGGAGATAGGAAAGAATATTGCCACAAGTTGTGGAGGTCTTCCGTTGGCAATAGCTGTAATTGGTGGAGTTTTGAGAAGATCGGCAAAGACATTGGAGAGCTGGGAGCAAGTTGCTGAGAATCTAAATGCAATTGTAACTTGGGAAAATGAGGAACATTGCTTTAAGATATTGCGTATGAGTTACAGTTGGTTGCCGATTCGTTTGAAGCCTTGCTTCCTTTACATGTCACGTTTTCGAGAGGATGAGACTATCGAAGTCTCTAAACTCATCAAGTTTTGGGTTGCGGAGGGATTTCTAAAACCCATAAACGGTAAGATTTTGGAAGACGTTGCACGTGAGTACTTGGACCACCTTATTGATAGAAACCTTATCATAGTTCGCAAGAGAGGGGTTTCAGGTAAAGCAAAGTATTGTGGTGTCCATGATCTGGTACGAGACTTGTCGCTGAAGGAAGCCCGCAAGGAGAACTTCACCCTTGTTGCAAAGTTGTCAAGTAACTCTGCTGTGTTTTTGGGGTGGTCCCTAAATAAGGATGTTGAGCTCTTATGGAGATTCTTGACCTCGCTACCTTTGAATATGTTTAAAAACATTTTTGTGGAGTCAATTGTGCATCTTGTGCAATGCAGGTATCTTTCCGTTCCTAATCTCGGAAGACTGCTCGTGGAAAAGAAACTTAGAATGCTACCAGTTCTTTGGAACCTACAAACTATATCCATAAATGAATTTCTTACAACAATTACTCTACCATCTATGTTTTGGACGATGACACAACTTAGGTATATAAATATTATTAGTAATATTGTTTTACCTGAGCCACCTCCAAAATCTCAGTTTTATTGTACTTTGGAAAACTTACAAACTCTATCCTTTGTGAGAGATTTTAGGTGTAGTGAAGAGATTTACAAGAGGATTCCGAATGTGAAGAAACTTAAAATAAGGTATTTTTCACAAGATGTGGAGGAGGGGCCATACTATAGCCTTAGCAATCTTGTCCATTTGTGTAGGCTTGAGTCACTTCATCTTCATGGGATGATGGTTTCCATTAAAGACATTTCTTTCCCACATTCTCTGAGAAAGCTGAAAATAAAGCGTACTAATATTTGGTGGAGTGAGATGGTGGCCATTGGTTCATTACCCAATTTGGAAATTCTTGTAATTGGTTTTCAGGGTGTTCAAGGGCTTGAGTGGAATGTAACTAAAGGGGAATTTGTTCGATTGAAAAAATTGTGTGTTAGTGATGTTGATTTGAAGCATTGGAAAACTGAGGAAGGTAGCTTTCCAAGTCTTGAGGAACTCGAGCTTTGGCGTTTATTGTTACAAGAATTACCTGACCCTCTCAACTTTGCTGACATCCCCAAACTTAGATTGATCAACCTTATTGTACGTGGTAAGTCGATTAAAAGTTGGGCAAAGCAGATTAAAGAAGAACGTGAGGGATTAGGATACGGATCCATTCAAATAGAATGATTTGATAGATAGTAGTGTGGCTGCCAATTGTAAGATATTATTATGATGTTGTTGTGATGTGTAAGAAGAGTTGGCAGGTTTGTTCATCTGATATTGGAATAATTATTTCACTTTTTCAATTAATCATGTTTGGTAATTATTCTAAATATTTTAGCTTTACTTTTACTGCACTTTTATAATATATAGAAGAATTAAGAAAAATGAAAATAGAGTCCGGGGGCTGACCGTGTAGGAGCTCAATTTTCATTTATCTCTTATCACCTACAAAGAAAGGGAATAAAAATAGCGAATAGAAAATAATATATTTTTAAATGTTCTATTATTAGATTTCAACAGACAAAAGAAATTAACGATGTGTTTAGTACAAAAAAAATAGAATTGATTATTTCCTTTGATAAAACAGATAATTAAGTTTAGAAAATGTAAAAATATATATACATTTTGAAAAAAAAAACTAAATCGATCACTAAAAATGATAAATTGGATATGAAAAATATTATTGTATTTTTTGTTATATTTTTAATTTAATAATTTAAATACGATATTTTATGCGATTTGAATGATATAAAAATCATAAAAATTAAATACTAGTATAGAAAATAGTAAAATAAACACAAATTAAATCGTAAAATTTCAATGGAAAAGATAGATAAAAATAAATAAATAAATAAATAAACAACGTACTTTCTCAATTTCTCTATATATAAGAGATAGATATAATTAGTTAATGACATCTGAATTTTATGTCTCAACGAAACAAAGAAAATATAATACTTTAATTTTTTATTCTCATTTCTATGTACTAAGTACTCTTAAGATATTTTTATTTCTCTATGTCGATTTGTACACCCACCCACTCCTACTAATTTAGATAAATAATGTTATATATTTTAATTCCATATTAAAATTTATAATTTATAATTTTTTTTAATTTTTATTAAATTATTTAGTTATTTTAATAAAAATTTATAATTATTATTATATTATAATTATTTTTACTTAGACAATTTACATGGGAAGGAATAGTATTCTTTATTATTTGTTCTCTTGAAGTTGAGTAGCATCATTATAGATATTTTTGACGCTTTTTTTTAATATGTCATTATCTTTTATATATATTTTTTAATAAATTATTGAATAGTATTATTCTAAATATGTTGAATTATCGAAGTATTATTTAGAAAAGTTGAATTTTTTAAAAAGTAAATATAATATTTTGTCACGTAAATAATATTCCACTGTCTCAATACTATAGTCTTGTTTACTATTTTTGTCCGTCCCAAAACAACAGTCTCATTTTCATAAATAACCATATCACTATAAACTACCATTACTTTTTTATTATTATTACAAAATTGTAACTATTTTTTACGATAATACACTCAGAAAGGCAAAAAAGTCTTTTACCCGTACTTTTTACTATAATTCTGGCACGGAGGGAGTACTATAATTTTATAAAATATTGTTATGATTTAATAGTAAATAAAATAATTTTTTGAATAATAATATTTTCTCTGTACTCAAAATCTTCACTTTTCTATTTTACTAAAATTACCTCTTATATAAATACAAAAATATTTCTATTTTATTACCACATTATTAATTTTACATACTTCATTTGTAGTATAATTCAATAAAATATTAATATGCTAAAATATCTGTACTAAAAGTAATAAGAAGATAATGAATTGAGGGAGAAGGGAGTATAATTTTTTAATAGTAAAATTCTCTATAAATATTATTAAAAAATATATATACATATATTAACACACTATATATAATATATACATTTTATTCACTTACTAAAAAATCAACAATTTTTTTAAAAAAATTAATTTTTATATTATTAATACAATTTTTTATATCCTATTTACAAAAAAATATATATTATAATAATAAACAAAGCATAAAATTCATAAAATAAAATAAAATAAAAAAGAAATTGTAAGGATAACAACCATATACACCCTTGCCATCCCTAATTTCTCTTATACTATTATACTAGGCAATTATAACAGTAATCACACTCCCACAACTATTAAAATATATTTAAACTTTAATACTCCATTCATCGCGTATAATTTGTTTCTATTTTCATTTCTCTATATAATTTGTTTTTTTTTTTTTTTTGAAATATGATTATAAACATAAGAAAAAAAATTACTAATATGTAAGTAGATATAGAGAGAGATCACCAAGAGAGATCACCAAAAGATACCAAAAATTGTTAGGCAATTGGGAAAATTAAGAAGACAAAAAATGCACACAACAAGACGATAATGTGGTTAATTGATTCGATCGGAATGATCTACATCTGAGACGGTCAAAACAAGTATTACCATTGGTATTTTTGGTATGTTTTGAGAGATGATACATCTAGATATAGATCTAGAAATATTTTTCACTAATACCACAATATATTAACTTAAAGCCAAAATGAATTAAAAGACTCGATTTTATTAAGAAACATACAAACAATTTATATTGTTGTCGATGCTCTTTCATGGTTTAAAAATGATTGATTTCGACTTTATTTGGAAAATTGACATTCAATAGGTAATGGTGGCATTTTATATTTAAATAAGGCACTACTTTTTAAATTAATTGGATAACAATAGCACGTTAAATTTTAAATAAGATACTGAAAATTTTTAACAATAACACAGTTACTAGATAATAATTTATTTTTTTTTAGCGGAGTAAAATCAACTGTGACATGTGACACGAATCATTTAAAGGTGCATCCGCCCCTCGATACATCTTTTAGTTAGAGTTGTTGATAAGCTCCATGAGCTTGGAAAAGAAATCGACGATTATGCCGAGAAGAAAACAGATGAAGGGCAGCTGCTGAAGCGCGCGCTACTTGGTTCGACGAGAAGTTTGTGCAAAGTTAGGCTCGACTGTCTTTCGCAACTCAAGAAGCTTTTGGAAACACTCGAGTTTTCAACAGATAATGAATCTTTCAAAATTCGAAACTTTTGCCTAGAAAATGCATGTTTAATATTCTGCACTGTTTCAAGCTCGGCGAAACTATACATTGAAGGAATGAAACAGCCACTCGAGCTGGTAATAATCGACGAAGCTGCGCAGCTTAAAGAGTGCGAATCGTGTATTCCCTTGCAGCTCCCTGGGGCTTCGCCACGCTATACTTGTCGGGGACAAGAAGCAAATCCCTGCAATGGTTGCGAGCAAGGTTCAAATTCTATACACATCAATCTTGTTGTACCATGTCCGAGGAGCTCGCTTCAACCCCTATATCATAAAAATTTAAATATATATAATAAAATATATTAATATATTACATTTTAAATTGATTAGAATTTATAGTATATTATCCAAAAGTTCGAAATTTATATAAAAAAATGTAGGATCTGAATTACGTGTCATGTTGTTGGTTGGATCGGGTCGGACAATCGGACAATGAGTTAGACTTAAATTGTTCCGGGCCACAATATCAACGCATATTAAAAGAAAAAAAGTAATAAAAATAAATAAATCAAAAAGCAAAAATCAAAAGTAGTCCCAAAATCCAATTTTTTTATTTTTAGTCCTACTCAAAATTTTTTATCAAAAGTAGACTATTCAAAAAATTATTTATTGACGTAAGTTGAAATGGCGTTGATGTGAATACAACACGACCTTGTTATGTAAAACACCCTCGTATTCAAACAATTATCTAGTCAAATAATGATATGTGTTCAAACACAGTCATGTTTATATCTTAATCTTCTCTTATTGCTACCGGAACAAACCTTCACTTATTACCGCTCTCACTTCCCTCCTCCTTCTGTCTGTTGCCTTCTCCATCACTTCTTCCGACGATCGCTGTGAGAATTTCCTCCGATGTCCGAACACATTCACCAAAAGAAACCTCTTCAATCTTCCACGCTGTCTAACACGGCCATTTTTGTATTATGCAAATTTTAATATTAGAACAAAAAATGATATATGATAATTTTTTTAGTAGAACTAAAAATAAAAAAATAGGATTTCAATGGAACTATACTAGTTTGTTTAGTAGTAATATATTTTCAGCATTCCGAAAAAGCACATTAAGCAAATGAAAGTAAATAAGCCTTCGACTATTAAATTATAAATTTAATTTAGCCCATTATTTTTATTTCCGTTAGCATGTAATTTTTCATTTTCATTTAAAAAAAATATAATTATATATTTTAATTATATTTTAAAATTCATAATCCTTTATTTTAATTAATCATTTTAATCTTAATTTATAATTATTTTTATTAATATATTTCTTAATTATTTACTAACAATTTAACTGAGACGAATAAAATATTTTATAGATGGCCGGAGTGGTGGCGGGGGCAAGCCTCCACTCCACTCTACCTTTACTCTATTTTATTAAATTTTTTTATTTAAAAAAATAAAATACATATATATATATATAATCTATAAAAAATATTTGAAATAAATAAAGAAATAATAAAAATATCAAAGGTTGATTTTTTAATAAAAAAAGTGTATAAATTTTTTTTTTTAAAATATAATATCTCAATATTTACTAATAAAAAATTATTAATTAGTAAAGTAAAGAGGAATCTAATTGTGCCACTTGGAATTATTAATTCAAAATTATTATTTGATAAATCTGATCATAATCAGTGAGAGTGGACTTGGAAGACGACTTTCTCCTTCCTTAATCTCTTTCTCATTCTCACTCTCTACATTAACATTATTCTTACTGCTAATCCATCCATCTCATCCATGGCATCGTCTTACGCAGCTGTCCTTTCCCTTCTCCAACTTCTTCAGGACATCCAGCGTCCCTCTGGCGGTTGGAATAATTGTCTAGACGAGCTGCAGATTCAGTTGCTTCGCGATCGCCTCTCTTACTTTATGGCTTTTCTCGAAGACTTTCACGGCAAATCAGAAGCTGCAGACGCATTGGCGACACAAATCATGGACGCCTCTCGTGCTGCTCAGGGTATCATCAAATACTTTGTGTCGGTCCAGGTTCTTCGCCCATACATTAATTTAGGGGAATTAGATCTGCCGTCCTACGCCAGAGACATTCAAGCAATTATACAAAAAATGGATGTGCTGCGAGAAAGGGCGTTGGAAGTAAGAGATGAAATTGTCGCTGTGGATCACAAATCCTTCAATCCTCCTACTGTTGCTGCTGCTCATTCAAGACAAGCAGCTCCAACTGCGAAGAATCCTATGGTGGGGCTGGACGATGCTTTGGTTCAAATCAGGGACAAACTCACTGGCAGCGGATCCAAACTGGAAACCATCCCAATTGTGGGGATGGGTGGGATTGGTAAGACTACTCTGGCTCTTAATGTTTATAATAATGATTGGGTTGTTGAGCACTTTGACATTCGCGTTTGGATTACCATCTCTCAAACATACACTCTGCGGGAAATTCTCTTAGAGCTTTCAGAAAGTGGGATAGGAGAAATAAGTGAGGAAGAGATAGGAGAATTGGTATACAAGAGATTGTTTGGGAGGAGGTACTTGATCGTATTGGATGATGTGTGGAATATTGAGGCATGGAATGTGTTAAGAAGGTTCCTTCCCGACAATGGCAATGGAAGTCGGGTTTTGTTGACCACGAGGATGGTTGGTATTGCAGATGATTTTGGCTCGGACATTCCCTATGCAATGAAATTGTTAGAGGAAGACAAGAGTTGGGACATGCTCCGTGATATGGTATTCTCGGAAGAAGTTTGCCCCATTGAATTGGAGGAGATAGGAAAGAAAATTGCCACAAGTTGTGGAGGTCTTCCGTTGGCAATAGCTGTAATTGGTGGAGTTTTGAGAAGGTCAGAAAACACATTGGAGAGCTGGGAGCAAGTTGCTGAGAATCTAAATGCAATTGTAACTTGGGAAAATGAGGAACATTGCTTTAAGATATTGCGTATGAGTTACACTTGCTTGCCGCTTCATTTGAAGCCTTGCTTCCTTTACATGTCACGTTTTCGAGAGGATGAGAGTATCGATGTCTCTCAACTCATCAGGTTTTGGGTTGCGGAGGGATTTCTAAAACCGATAAACGGTAATATTTTGGAAGACGTTGCACGTGAGTACTTGGACCACCTTATTGATAGAAACCTTATCATAGTTCGCAAGAGAGGGGTTTCAGGTAAAGCAAAGTATTGTGGTGTCCATGATCTGGTACGAGACTTGTCGCTGAAGGAAGCCCGCAAGGAGAACTTTACCGTTGTTGAAAAGTTGTCAAGTACCTTTTTGGAATTGTGGGGGTTACATAGTGAGAATGGTAGACTCTTATGGGAATTGTCGTCCTCGCAAGCTCCGTACGTGTTAAACAACAATTTGGTGGAGTCAATTGTGCATCTTGTGCAATTCAGGTATCTTTCCGTTACTATTCAAACAGTACGGCTCATTGGAAAGAAACTTATTTTGCTACCATGCTTTTGGAACCTACAAACTATAGTCATGGATGGATGGGATACATATAGTCCACCCTCTGTGTTTTGGACGATGACACAACTTAGGCATATAAATATTAGTAACAATATTGTTTTACCTGAGCCACCTCCAAAATCCCAGTCTTGTTGTACTTTGGAAAACTTACAAACTCTATTCTTTGTAAGAGATTTTAGGTGTAGTGAAGAGATTTACAAGAGGATTCCGAATGTGAAGAAACTTAGAATAGAGTATTTTTCGGAAGATGTAGAGGAAGGGCCATACTATTGCCTTAGCAATCTTGTCCATTTGTGTAGGCTTGATTCACTTGATCTTTATGGGATGGTTTCCATTAAAGACATTTCTTTCCCACGTTCTCTGAGAAAGTTGAGAATACATCGTACTAATATTTGGTGGAGTGAGATGGAGGCCATTGGTTCATTACCCAATTTGGAAATTCTTGTAATTAAAAATGGTGGTGTTAAAGGGCTTGAGTGGAATGTAACTGAAGGGGAATTTGTTCAACTGAAAAAATTGCGTGTTGGTTATGTTGATTTGAAGTATTGGAAAACAGAGGAAGGTAGCTTTCCAAACCTTGAGGAACTCAAGCTTGGGAGTTTCTTCGGTGTTTTCAAATTAGAAGAATTGCCTGACCCTCTCGACTTTGCTGACATTCCCAAGCTTAGATTGATCAAAGTTAGTAGATGTGGTGAGTCGATTAAAAGTTGGGCAAATCAGATTAAAGAAGAACGTGAGGGATTAGGATACGGATCCATTCAAATAGAATGATTTGATAGATAGTAGTGTGGTTGCCAATTGTAAGATATTATTATGATGTTGTTGTGATGTGTAAGAAGAGTTGGCAGGTTTGTTAATTTGATATTGGAATGATTATTTTACTTTTTCAATTAATCATGTATGTATGGTATTTATTCTAAATATTTTTGCTTTACTTTTACTGTACCTTTTACAACATATAGATTGAACAATATATACATAAGTACAACTACTTAAATGAATTCAGTTGAAATATATATATATATATATAAGTTCAATTACTTAAATGAATCGATATAGAAGGAACAATATATTGGGAGCCAAAAATAAAAGAAAGAATCAACTAGGAAAAAAATTGATGAATTATATTAGAATTTTTATTTGAATAATAATTTAGATATAATTTTTATGGAATTAGAATATACATATTTTCAAAGAAATTTATAAAAATTAAATAATAAATAAATAAACTAATTGTAGAAGGTCAATTTTCAGGTATCTCTCATCGTCTACAAAGGAGGGGAATAAAAATTACAAATAAAAAATAGTACATTTTTAACATTTCTAGTATTAGACTCCACAGACAAAAGTATATTAACTGTGTGTTTAGTACAGAGAATAGAATTGATTATTTCCTTTGATAAAATAGATAATTATGTTTAGAAAATATAAAAATACATATATTTTTTGAAAAAAACTAAGTCGATCACTAAAAATGATAAATTGGATATGAAAAATATTATTGTATTTTTTAGTTATATTTTTAATTATTAATTTAGATCCGATATTTTATGCGATTTGAATAATATAAAAATCATAAAAATTAAATACTAGTATAGAAAATAATAAAATAAACACAAATTAAATCATAAAAAATCAATGAAAAAGATAAAAATAAATAAATACACAATACACTTTCTCAATTTCTCAGCATGCTAGAGATAAATGAAACTAGATAATGACATCTGAATTTTGTATCTCAACCAAACAAAGAAAAGATAATATTTTAATTTTTTATTCTCATTTCTATGTACTAGCACTCCTACTAACTTAATAAATAATGTTATACACTCTCACATTTTAAAATTTATAATCTATAATTTATAATTTTTTAAATTTTAATTAAACTATTTAATTATTTTAACCTTAATCTATAATTATTATTATAATTATAATTATTTTTACTAATATATTTCTTAATTACTTATTAAACATAACTTAGACAATTTACATGGGACGAGATAGTATTTTTATTACTGTTTTCTTAAACTCGATCTTATGTTTTTCAAAATATAGATAGATATTTTTGAAGCTTTTTTTTTTTTTTTTAATATGTCTTATCTTTTATATTTTTTAAAAATAAATTATTGAATGGTATTATTATAAATATGTTGAATTATCGAAGTATTATTTAGAAAAGATGAATTTTTTAAAAAGTAAATATAATATTTTGTGATATAAATAATACTACTCTCTCCGTTTCGAAACTAAGTATCCATTTGTTTTTTGCACGTAGTTTTAGAAATATTAGTATTATATTGGGATATAGTTAAATAAAGTAAAATTGACTAAATATAAAGGTAATTGCATTTGTGTAATATATTGTAAATTGTAAGGATATTTGTAATGTTAGATAGATAGTACAGTTACTAAAAAGAAATTGATACTTTGTGATGTGACAGATTAAAATGAAAAAATAGATACTTTTGTTGGACGGAGGGAGTATAATTTTATAAATTATTGTTATGATTGAATAGTAAATAATATAATTTTTTGGATAATAATATTTTCTCTATCCACTCAAAATCTTTTATTCTCTATAAATATTATTAAAAAAATACATATATTAACACACCATATATAATATATACATTTTATTCACTTATCAAAAAGTCAACAATTTTTTTTAAAAAAATTAATTTTTGTATTATTAATACAATATGTTATATCCAATTTAACGAAAATAATAATAATAATAATAAAAGAAAATTGTAAGGATAGCAACCAGATACACCCTTGCCAAGTTGCCATCCCTAATTTCTGTTATAATTATACTAGGCACGTATAACAATAATCCGACGCCCACAACTATTAGAGCATCCACAACGGCGCATCTCCTCCGGCCACATCATCATTTAAAAAATAAATAAATAAATAGAATGGTGCTTCCCAGCGTCTCAGCAGAAATGCTGAGAAGATGTGATTCTATTGTCATATGTCCCGGAACACATGGCACTTATATATATATAATATATATTATATATGTTTTGTATTTGTAATTTATATTGAATTTATTGTTATATTTAAATTTTGTAGTATTTTTATAATTCATAATATTTGGTATTCTACAAAATGATACCAATATTTAATATATTTTATCAATTTGAAATTTAAAATATATAAATACAAATATTATATAATTCTATTGAACAAATCAATTAAATTTAATTTAATTTATTAAATAAAATATAATTATAAATTTTAAAGCAATTAAATAAATAATTAATACTACAAATTAAAATTATAATTAAAAAATAATATATATAATATGAAAATAAAAATTTATTAAAAAATTAGGATGAATATCTTTGTTGTGAATATGTGGCAAAGACAGAACGTGACGTGGATAAGAAAAAGTAGTGGAGATACTCCATTGCAGATGGTCTTAAATACTATATTTAAACTTTAATACTCTATTTATAATTTGTTCCTATTTTTCTTTTTTTTGTCTAAAATATGATTATACATTTTAAATTTTAACCGAAATAATTAATCGGAAAGTCGTCGGAAAATATTATCAAAAAAGAGTAAAGAGAAGAAGAGAGAACTCTTCTTGTTGGTTTATCAAATGGAGTGGTGGAGGGGGCTTTTTACAAGCATTTTCAATGGCTTACCAGCATGTATATACTTAACCACATTATTAATAATCACCTTACTACTGATGCATTTCAATTCATCGAATAATTAATTTTGAAAATTATGAAATTAATTTAAAATTAAATTCGATCTATTAATTGATTAACCGATTTTTCAACACGGAGAAGCTAAAATAATCATATCACAGTTCGGAGCAACGGGGATGACTCTCTCGGATTTCTGAGTTTCCGGCAATGAACATATGTAGCTTTGACTCACACGAGGTTGTTTGTTGTCGAATGTTATCTCAAATTGTTCGATCGATCACAGGACTAATGTTGTGTATGTTTCTGCAGATACAATAATGTTGTGTATGTTCAATTTGGGGAAAACTAGCTGCGGATACTAAAAATCGAGGATGCTATTACAATGCATGCGAGGATAAAAACTTGTCCCTGGCGATCGGGAATGCCTTGATCGAGCTTGGACAGCTGCGATCATCGCTTAATACAGATAGTATACTCTTCAAAGCTTCTGTATGAAAAGTACATTGTCTCAATTCTAAGGATGGCAAAATAATATCGCGCTTGATCGATTGACACATCGTTGTAGTGTAAAAACATTCCATGTAGCGAAAGGTACATATATAATCGAACAAATTATCTACAAACGTTGTCAAAAGGTGCATTCAGTAATAACACAATGCTTTGATGTAGGATCGCAAATGTAACTTTTGAGAGAAATTACCGAGAGATCACCAAAAGATACGGAAAAATTGTGGTTCAAAAGCATAACAAGGATGGATTAAAAACTCTACCTATTTAATGAGACACAATCTTGATTTTGTTGGAAATTTGTTCGAGCAAATACTTAGATTCAGCTGCATAATCTACTGCTGCAACACTTCTAACAGTTATCCTCTGCCTCTTCTCGTTATTGTATTCGTGCGGCGTAACGCTTACCCGCAAAAGCTGAGCTCTCCACATCGCTTCTTTCAGCTTCATTTGGTAAGAACTCTCGCCGTCCTGCGAGTAAAAAAAGAAGTTTGTGAGCATTGATGGCCATCGACGAAAATGACCAAAAAATGAAACTCGTATTAGATTGTTTGTATATTGGAGATGACCTGAGATCTTAGCTCGTTGAGCTCGTCTGCTGTGCATCCGATGATCTTCTCGGCTTGTTCGTTGAAGACAGAGAGGTATGCCTCGCCAGTTGCATCCGAGACTTTAACAACCATTATGTACCTGTAAATGGAGGAATTGAAAAACCAATTTGGTTAGCTTTATTTGTTTAATTTGATGTATATATATAAAGTCGGGATTGTATGGAAATTTACGGACCTGAGGTTGCAATCTCGCATGTTCTTCTGGCACCCTTCGCACCAATAGCCGGCGCCAACAGCTTCAGTCACCTTCTTGTTGCAGGTCTTGCAAGCTCGGTACCACATCGCTTGATCGGATTTTATGTAGCTAACATACGCCAAACGAGGAAACAACATTATTTGACTGACCACATTTAGCCAATAACTCAGCAGTTGCCTCTTGCATTACAAGAAAATTAGTGTGAAGTTAAAATAAAATAAAAAACTTGAGTGCAAATATCCAAATAGAAAATCCACGCTCGGAAGGTACGCAGGTCGGAAGGTCCGTAGCTCGGAAAGTCCGCAGGTCGGAAGGTCTATAGCTCGGAAAGTCCGCAGGTCGGAAAGTCCGCAGGTCGGAAAGTTCGCAGGTCGGTTGGTCAGTGAGTCGGATGATGTACAAGTCGGGAGGTTTGCGGCTGGATCAACAAGTCGGATTGTCTATAAGTCGGGAGGTTTGCGGCTGGACCAACAAGTCGGATGGTCTGTAAGTCGAGAGGTTTGCGGCTGGACCCACAAGTCGGGTGATTTTTAAGTCGGAAGGTTGGCGGTCGGACCAACAAGGCAGAAGGATTGCGGTCGGTCCAAGAAGGACGGAAGGTCTGCGGTCGGTCCAAAGAGTCAGCCGATTCGTGGTTGGATAGGCAGATCGGTTGGTATGGAGGTCGGACACTGTTGAAAGTGAATGAGAGTGATAATTTCGGTCGGCAGAGGGCACGTGTCAGCAGGAGAGGGGTTAGCAGACGGTTGAAAAAGAAGCGTTATAACCGTTCGGACGACGGTTTCCAATACGTTTCTGAAGAGTATTTAAGGATTAAAATTTGCAACTGACATCTCATCTTCAATCAACTTCAAACGACGATAAAGTCAGTGATTCCGGGATCATTATTTAAATTTCCAGTTAATTTTCTGTACCGTACAGTGTTTAGAGATTTTTAATCGCAGACGCTAAATATATCAAGTTCGAAAATAATTTCCTATTTTCGGATTTTACTTTTTGTTTGTTGAAAAAAATACATCAACAAATATATTATCCAAAAGTTCAAAATTTATAAAAAAAAAAAAAAATGTAGGATCTGAATTACGGGTCATGTTGTCGGTTGGATCGGGTCGGACAGTCGGACAATGAGTTAAAACTAAATCGTTCCGGGCTAGAATATCAACGCATATTAAAAGAAAAAAAGTAATAATAGGAGTAATAAATAAATAAAAGAGCAAAAATCAAAAGTAGTTCCAAAATCCAATTTTTTTTTTTTTTATTTTTAGTCCTACTCAAAAAAAAATTATCAAAAGTAGACAATTCAAAATTTTATTTATCGACGTAAGTTGAAATGACGTTGATTTGGATACAACACGATGTTATTATGTAAAACACCCTTGTATTCAAACAAACAATCACCTGGTCAAATAATGATATATGTTCAAACACATCCATGTTTATATCTTAACTTTCTCTCATTATTACCGCAACAAACTTTCACTTATTACCGCTCTCACTTCCCTCCTCCTTCTATCTGTTGCCTCCGCCATCATTTCTTCCAACGATCGCTGCTGCGAGAATTTTCTCCGATGTCCGAACACATTCACCAAGATAAACCTCTTCAATCTTTCCCGCTGTCCACGGTCATGTTTGTATTATGCAAATTTTAATGGTAGAACAAAAAATGATATTTTGATAATTTTTTTAGTAGAACTAAAAACAAAAAAAATAGAATTTCAATGGAACTATAATAGCTTAGTAATAATATCTTTTCAGCATTCCGAAAAAGCACATCAAGCAAATGAAAGTAAATAAGCCTTAGACAATTAAATTATATCTTTAATTTTATCCATTATTTTTATTTCCGTTAGCACGTAATTTGTCATTTTTTTTTATAAAATATAATTATATATTTTAATCATATTTTAAAATTCATAATTTATAATTTTTTATTTTAATTAATTATTTTAATCTTAATTTATAATTATTTTTACTAATATATTTTTTAAGTACTTACTAACTATCCAATATCTAAAATATCTGGATATAAACGACAATTTAACTGAGAAAATAAAATATATATATGTTTAATCTATAGAAAATATTTAAAATAAATAAAGAAATAATAAAAATATCAAAGTGTTGATTTTTTTTAATAAAAAATGTATTAATTTTTATTTTTTTCAAAATATAATATATCAATATTTACTAATTAAAAATTATTAATTAGTAAAGTGAACGGGAATCTAATTGTGCCACTTGGAATTATTAATTCAAAATTATTATTCGATAAAGCTGATCATAATCAGTGAGAGTGGACTTGGAAGACGACTCGCTCCTTCCTTAATCTCTTTCTCATTCTCACTCTCTACCTTAACATCATTCATACTGCTACTCCATCGATCGATCCACCTCATCCATGGCATCGTCTTACGCGGCTGTCCTTTCCCTTCTCCAACTTCTTCACGACATCCAGCGTCCCTCTGGCCGTTGGAATAATTGTCTGGACGAGCTGCAGATTCAGTTGCTTCGCGATCGCCTCTCTTACTTTATGGCTTTTCTCGAAGACTTTCACGGCAAATCAGAAGCTGCAGACGCATTGGCGACACAAATCATGGACGCCTCTCGTGCTGCTCAGGGTATCATCAAATACTTTGTGTCGGTCCAGGTTCTTCGCCCATACATTAATTTAGGGGAATTAGATCTGCCGTCCTACGCCAGAGACATTCAAGCAATTATACAAAAAATGGATGTGCTGCTAGAAAGGGCGTTGGAAGTAAGAGATGAAATTGTCGCTGTGGATCTCAAATCCTTCAATCCTCCAATTGTTGCTGCTGCTCATTCAAGACAAGCAGCTCCAACTGCGAAGAATCCTATGGTGGGGCTGGACGATGCTTTGGTTCAAATCAGGGACAAACTCACTGGCAGCAGATCCAAGCTGGAAACCATCCCAATTGTGGGGATGGGTGGGATTGGTAAGACTACTCTCGCTCTTAATGTTTATAATAATGATTGGGTTGTTGAGCACTTTGACATTCGCGTTTGGATTACCATCTCTCAAACATACACTCTGCGGGAAATTCTCTTAGAGCTTTCAGAAAGTGGGATAGGAGAAAAAAGTGAGGAAGAGATAGGAGAATTGGTATACAAGAGATTGTTTGGGAGGAGGTACTTGATCGTATTGGATGATGTGTGGAATATTGAGGCATGGAATGTGTTAAGAAGGTTCCTTCCCGACAATGGCAATGGAAGTCGGGTTTTGTTGACCACGAGGCTGGTTGGTGTTGCAGCTGATTTTGGCTCGGACATTCCCTATGCAATGCAATTGTTAGAGGAACACAAGAGTTGGGTTATGTTGCGTGATATAGTATTCTCAGAGGAAGTTTGTCCTGTTGAATTGGAGAAAATAGGAAAGAAAATTGCCACAGGTTGTCGAGGTCTTCCATTGGCAATAGCTGTAATTGGTGGAGTTTTGAGAAGGTCAGAAAAGACATTGGAGTGCTGGGAGCAAGTTGCTGAGAATCTAAATGCAATTGTAACTTGGGAAAATGAGGAACATTGCTTTAAGATATTGCGTATGAGTTACAGTTGCTTGCCGATTCGTTTGAAGCCGTGCTTCCTATGTATGTCACATTTTCCAGAGGATAAGGTAATCAAAGTCTCTGAACTCATCAAGTTTTGGGTTGCGGAGGGATTTCTAAAACCCATAAACGGTAAGATTTTGGAAGACGTTGCACGTGAGTACTTGGACCACCTTATTGATAGAAACCTTATCTTAGTTCGCGAGAGAGGGGTTTCAGGTAAAGCAAAGTATTGTGGTGTCCATGATCTGGTACGAGACTTGTCGCTGAAGGAAGCCCGCAAGGAGAACTTCACCCTTGTTGAAAAGTTGTCAAGTAACTCCGCTGTGTTTGTGTTGGGGTTACGTAGTGAGGATGGTGAGCTCTTATGGGAATTGTTGTCCTCGCAAGCTTCGAATATGTTAAACAACAATTTGGTGGAGTCAATTGTGCATCTTGTGCAATTCAGGTATCTTTCCGTTCCTTTTGATTCAGGACAGCTCATGGTAAAGAAACTTAAAATGCTACCATTTCTTTGGAACCTACAAACTATATCCATAGATAACCTTTCTGCAACAATTACTCTACCATCTATGTTTTGGACGATGACACAACTTAGGCATATAAATATTCTCACTAGTATTGTTTTACCTGAGCCACCTCCAAAATCCCAGTCTTGTTGTACTTTGGAAAACTTACAAACTCTATCTTATGTGAGAGATTTTAGGTGTAGTGAAGAGATTTACAAGAGGATTCCGAATGTGAAGAAACTTAGAATACGCTATTTTTCAGGAGATGTGGAGGAGGGGCCATACTATAGCGTTAGGAATCTTGTCCATTTGTGTAGGCTTGAGTTACTTGATCTTTTTGGGACGATGGTTTCCATTAAAGACATTTCTTTCCGACATTATCTGAGAAAGTTGAGAATACAGCGTACTAATATTTGGTGGAGTGAGATGGTGGCCATTGGTTCATTACCCAATTTGGAAATTCTTGTAATTGGAGACCGTGGTGTTAAAGGGCTTGAGTGGAATGTAACTGAAGGGGAATTTGTTCGATTGAAAAGATTGTGTGTTGGTTATGTTGATTTGAAGTATTGGAAAACAGAGGAAGGTAGCTTTCCAAGCCTTGAGGAACTCAAGTTTGACAGTTTCGTCAATGTTTTCATATTAGAAGAATTACCTGACCCTCTCGACTTTGCTGACATTCCCAAGCTTAGATTGATCAAAGTTAGTAGATGTGGTAAGTCGATTAAAAGTTGGGCAAAGCAGATTAAAGAAGAACGTGAGGAATTAGGATACGGATCCATTCAATTAAGCATTGATTGATACTAGTGTCGTTGCATTCAATTATAATTTCATATTATTATCATGTAAGAATAGTTGGCAGGTTTGTTAATTTGATATTGGAATGATGATTGTACTTTTTCAATTTTAATCATGTATGTATGGTATTTATTCTAAATATTTTTGCTTTACTTTTACTGCACTTTTATAATATATAGAAGAATTAAGAAAAATGAAAATAGAGTCCGGGGGCTGACCGTGTAGGAGCTCAATTTTCATTTATCTCTTATCACCTACAAAGAAAGGGAATAAAAATAGCTAATAGAAAATAATATATTTTTAAATGTTCTATTATTAGATTCCAACAGACAAAAGAAATTAACTATATGTTTAGTACAAAAAAATAGAATTGATTATTTCCTTTGATAAAACAGATAATTAAGTTTAGAAAATGTAAAAATATATATACATTTTGAAAAAAAAAAAACTAAATCAATCATTAAAAATGATAAATTGGATATGAAAAATATTATTGTATTTTTTGTTATATTTTAAATTTAATAATTTAAATACGATATTTTATGCGATTTGAATGATATAAAAACCATAAAAATTAAATACTAGTATAGAAAATAGTAAAATAAACACAAATTAAATCGTAAAACTTCAATGGAAAAGATAGATAAAAATAAATAAATAAATAAACAAAGCACTTTCTCAATTTCTCTATATATAAGAGATAGATATAATTAGTTAATGACATCTGAATTTTATGTCTCATAAAAAACAAAGAAAATATAATACTTTAATTTTTTATTCTCATTTCTATGTACTAAGTACTCTTAACATATTTTTATTTCTCAATGTCGATTTGTACACCCAGCCACTCCTACTAATTTAGATAAATAATGTTATATATTTTAATTCCATATTAAAATTTATAATTTATAATTTTTTTAATTTTAATTAAATTATTTAGTTATTTTAATAAAAATTTATAATTATTATTATATTATAATTATTTTTACTTAGACAATTTACATGGGAAGGAATAGTATTCTTTATTATTTGTTTTCTTGAAGTTGAGTAGCATCATTATAGATATTTTTGACGCTTTTTTTTAATATGTCATTATCTTTTATATATTTTTTTTAATAAATTATTTAATAGTATTATTCTAAATATGTTGAATTATCGAAGTATTATTTAGAAAAGTTGAATTTTTTAAAAAGTAAATATAATATTTTGTCACGTAAATAATACTCCACTGTCTCAATACTATAGTCTTGTTTACTATTTTTGTCCGTCCCAAAACAACAGTCTCATTTTCACAAATAACCATATCACTATAAACTATTTATTATTATTACAAAATTGTCACTACTTTTTACGATAATACACTCAGAAAGGCAAAAAAGTTTTTTACCGTACTTTTTACTCTAGTTCTGGCACGGAGGGAGTACTATAATTTTATAAAATATTGTTATGATTTAATAGTAAATAAAATAATTTTTTGAATAATAATATTTTTTCTGTCTACTCAAAATCTTCACTTTTCTATTTTACTAAAATTACCTCTTATATAAATACAAAAATATTTCTATTTTATTATCACGTTATTAATTTTACATACTTCATTTGTAGTATAATTCAATAAAATATTAATATGCTAAAATATCTGTACTAAAAGTAATAAGAAGATAATGAATTGAGGGAGAAGGGAGTATAATTTTTTAATAGTAAAATTCTCTATAAATATTATTAAAAAATATATATACATATATTAACACACTATATATAATATATACATTTTATTCACTTACTAAAAAATCAACAATTTTTTTTAAAAAATTAATTTTTATATTATTAATACAATTTTTTATATCCTATTTACAAAAAAATATATATTATAATAATAAACAAAGCATAAAATTCATAAAATAAAATAAAATAAAAAAGAAATTGTAAGGATAACAACCATATACACCCTTGCCATCCCTAATTTCTCTTATACTATTATACTAGGCAATTATAACAGTAATCACACTCCCACAACTATTAAAATATATTTAAACTTTAATACTCCATTCATCGCGTATAATTTGTTTCTATTTTCATTTCTCTATATAATTTGTTTTTTTTTTTTTTTTTTGAAATATGATTATAAACATAAGAAAAAAAATTACTAATATGTAAGTAGATATAGAGAGAGATCACCAAGAGAGATCACCAAAAGATACCAAAAATTGTTAGGCAATTGGGAAAATTAAGAAGACAATAAATACATACAACAAGACGATAATGTGGTTAATTGATTCGATCGGAATGATCTACATCTGAGACGGTCAAAACAAGTATTACCATTGGTATTTTTGGTATGTTTTGAGAGATGATACATCTAGATATAGATCTAGAAATATTTTTCACTAATACCACAATATATTAACTTAAAGCCAAAATGAATTAAAAGACTCGATTTTATTAAGAAACATACAAACAATTTATATTGTTGTCGATGCTCTTTCATGGTTTAAAAATGATTGATTTCGACTTTATTTGGAACATTGACATTCAATAGGTAATGGTGGCATTTTATATTTAAATAAGGCACTACTTTTTAAATTAATTGGATAACAATAGCACTTTAAATTTTAAATAAGATACTGAAAATTTTTAACAATAACACAGTTACTAGATAATAATTTATTTTTTTTTAGCGGAGTAAAATCAACTGTGACATGTGACACGAATCATTTAAAGTTGCATCCGCCCCTCGATACATCTTTTAGTTAGAGTTGTTGATAAGCTCCATGAGCTTGGAAAAGAAATCGACGATTATGCCGAGAAGAAAACAGATGAAGGGCAGCTGCTGAAGCGCGCGCTACTTGGTTCGATGAGAAGTTTGTGCAAAGTTAGGCTCGACTGTCTTTCGCAACTCAAGAAGCTTTTGGAAACACTCGAGTTTTCAACAGATAATGAATCTTTCAAACACTACAAGAAAATATCATTTTTGTAACAAAATTTTTTTGTCCATAAATTCAATTTTTTTGTTACTAATGACATTAGAGACGGAATTAGGGATAAAATTACCTTAGCTACGTGAACTTTAGGGACAAAATTCCGTTACAAATATACTATTTTTTTGTAGTGAAAATTCGAAACTTTTGCCTAGAAAATGCATGTTTAATATTCTGCACTGTTTCAAGCTCGGCGAAACTATACATTGAAGGAATGAAACAGCCACTCGAGCTGGTAATAATCGACGAAGCTGCACAGCTTAAAGAGTGCGAATCGTGTATTCCCTTGCAGCTCCCTGGGCTTCGCCACGCTATACTTGTCGGGGACAAGAAGCAACTCCCTGCAATGGTTGCGAGCAAGGTTCAAATTCTATACACATCAATCTTGTTGTACCATGTCCGAGGAGCTCGCTTCAACCCCTATATCATAAAAATTTAAATATATATAATAAAATATATTAATATATTAGATTTTAAATTGATTCGAATTTATAGTATATTATCCAAAAGTTCGAAATTTATATAAAAAAATGTAGGATCTGAATTCCGTGTCATGTTGTTGGTTCAAATAGAGGGAGTATCACACCAAAAAACTACACACAAACATGAGGAAGGCATTGCCGTAGAACCACCGGAAAAAATAGCCGAACAGGGGTCATGAGTGAGAGAAGAAACTAGAGAGGGAAATAGTTCTCGAGAGAGAAAGTGTCAAAGTCGAATGAATGCTCTCACTAAATATATAAATAGAGTTTAATATGATGAACGGCTCAGATGCAAGACCTAGATCCAAAGGAGGAGATGAAACCTTTCAAAAAAATGCGGATCCTAGAGTTGGGTTGGAGCAGCGGTTCAGGGAACCGGGTTGAGGCAAGGGTTGCGGGTCCAGGCATGGGCTTGGGTCGCAGACCTATAGAATGGGCCTGGGCCAAGGTATATTGGGCTGCTGAATGAGTGTGTTTTGTATTATAAAATGGGATGGACCTATTTGGACAAAAAATCAACAAAATATTTGTATTATTTTGTTTACAAGGGTGCGTTTTGTTAAATTTTGGGCATAATTTTTTTATTAAAATAATGCTACATCTCTCCGACTCTAAGGATCCTGTTTATATTTTGTATGTTGATCTTTGAATATTAATTATTATATAAAAACATAATACAAATTAAGGGAAAATGACAAATACTTCTATTAGTGTCTTATAATACTATTATAATGACATTTGTGCAAAATATTATACAAATATAAAGATATTTTTAAGTACAATAACGCAAAAGGTAAATGAGACCATTAGAGCCAGACGGAGATAATATTTCTATTTGAGTTAGTGCGGAAGTTGAAAATAAATAAATGTTTTATTAAGTTACACAACTTAGATATATATTGTATTTTGGAAAATTTACAAGCACTATACAATTTGAGAGATCTTTGTTTACCCAACACATTTTTATTCATTTTGCATTATTTATTTTTCAAAAAATATCACATCAAATATAATAAATTAAATTTTAATGTAATATAATAAATAAAAAATAAGTGTTTGATTTGATATTTTTTAAGATAAATAAAATAGAACATTAAAACTAGTGATAAAATTTGACTCCAATCCTGAGAGTGAATAAATTTGCTAAAATACTCCACCTATCATTCAAAGAACTTGTCTAGTCTTGGGCCTGAGGTTTACCCGGTGTGCACTTTCTGGTAGCGGGTGCGGGTTCCCACGTTATCGAAATAAAAAAACTCGTCTGGTCGCTCTTTGTAAACTAAAATTAGAATTTTAAAGTACAAATAATATACTCTATAGTTCCAACAATGTAGCGGATAATCCAGTTTGCAACTCCAAAATGTAACTTTGAAGGGGTTCATAAACATAAAAATTAGACCCAAAAAATATTGTTGAACTTGTTCGTGACCTAAAATTCAAAATTTTATAGTATCAAATACTTCATAGTTCAAAGAATGTGTGCATGTCTCACTGACCTTATGGTAGGAAGTTTATCCCACGCAACAGTTCTACTTAGGATGGCAATGGGTCGGGTCCAGCCGGACCCGAGACCTGACCCGAACACACATGGTTGAACCCGAGATCTGAATTCGACCCGAACAATACTCGATAAGACCCGAATTTTTTTTAATTCTTAAATTTTAACTTAAATTGGATCCGAACTCAGATCCAGATCCGACATATATTAAAATTTATATATTTTATTCAAAAATAATAAAAAAATATATATAAAACTAAAAACATATTTTTAATATAATTTATAGTATTAAAAATTAATTTTTTTCATATATAATTAATATATTAATCGGGTCCGGGTACAGGTAGAGTCTACCCTGGACCCGAGACTCGACCCGGACCCGACCAGGACCCGACAAGGATACACAATACCCGACCCAGACCCGGACCCAATACCTGAATAATTGAACCCAACCTCAAAATAAATGGGTCGGGTCTCGGGTCTACCTGGACCCATTGTCAATCCTAGAACTTCTACTAGGGTATTCTTTACTGGACTATTTTTACTTTTTTTAATTTTTTTATGAGTCTATTTTGTTGAAAATATACATCAATCTTATTGTACCATGTTCAAGGAGCTCACTTCAACCCCTATATCATAAAAATTTAAATACATATAATAAAATATATTAATATATTACATTTTAAATTGATTCGAATTTATAGTATATTATCCAAAGTTCGAAATTTATAAAAAAAAATGTAGGATCTGAATTACGGGTCATGTTGTCGGTTGGATCGGGTCGGACAATGAGTTAAACCTAAATCGTTTCGGGCCACAATATCAACGCATACTAAAAGAAAAAAGTAATAATAATAAATAAATAAAAGAGCAAAAATCAAAAGTAGTCCCAAAATCCAATTTATTTTTTATTTTTAGTCCCACTCAAAAGAATTAATCAAAAGTAGACTATTCAAAAAATTCTTTATTGACGTAAGTTGAAATGACGTTGATTTGGATAGAACACGACCTTGTTATGTAAAACACCCTTGTATTCAAACAATCACCTGGTCAAATAATGACATGTGTTCAAACACAGCCATGTTTATATCTTAACCTTCTCTCATTACTACCGCAAAAAACCTTCACTTATTACCGCTCTCACTTCCCTCCTCCTCCTTCTATCTGTTGCCTTCGCCATCACTTCTTGCTGCTGCGAGAATTTCCTCTGATGTCCGAACACATTCACCAAGACAAACCTCTTCAATCTTCCACGTTGTTTAACACGGCCATGTTTATATTATGCAAATTTTAATGGTAGAACAAAAAATAATATTTTAATAAATTTTTTAGTAGATCTAAAAAAAAAAAAAAAAATAGGATTTCAATGGAACTATACTACCTTAGTAGTAATATCTTTTCAGCATTCCGAAAAAGCACATCAAGCAAATGAAAGTCAATAAGCCTTCGACTATTAAATTATATCTTTAATTTTGTCTATTATTTTTATTTCCGTTAGCACGTAATTTGTCATTTTCTTTTTTAAAGAATATAATTATACATTTTAATCACATTTTAAAATTCATAATTTATAATTTTTTATTTTAATTAAATATTTTAATCTTAATTTATAATTATTTTTACTAATATATTTCTTAATTATTTACTAACTAAACGACAATTTAACTGAGACAAATGAAATATTTTATAGATCGCCGGGAGTAGTGGCGGACCTATTAAGGGCCAAGGGTGGGTGCCCACTCTATCCCAACTCACCCCACCTTTACCCTATTTTATTAATTTTTTTTATTTTCAAAAAAAATATATATATATATAATTTATAGAAAATATTTAAAATAAATAAAAAATAATAAAAATATCAAAATGTTGATTTTTTTTAACAAAAATGTGCATTAGTTTTTTTTTTCAAAAAATAATATATCAATATTTACTAATAAAAAAAGTGTCTTTTTTATTTTTGTTTAGATTATATTTGATATAATAATTAATATTCAATATTAGTATAAAAAAATAAATATAAATTTATTAAGTGAACAATAATGATATTGTAGACACTAAAAATATATGTCTAAAATCAATTAAATATCACGTATTTTGGAAGAAAATAAAATTCCAATAAAATAAATATATGGTATTTAATTATGCACATATGTTAATTTTCGTACAATAAATATCAACCATTAATGCAAAAATCTTGTTAAAATGGAAGATATTGTACAAATATTACGTGCATAAATAAAGCCATAATAAATTTGGCAGCAAAATAAATTAATCTTGTCAATAAATGAAGTATATAAATTAATATCTTCCAAAAAAGACAATGATATAAAGATTTTGGCAAGAAAGGAACGTGCACAATCAAATCCGTCAATAATGGAAAATAACATCTGATGGAAAAGGAAAGATTATAAAATCTTTCCATACATGTGGCACCATCCGAAAAGGAAGCCAAGGCCACTCATCCCCTATAAATAGGAGCCATGGCCAATTCATTAGACACACCGAAGTTCATTTGAAGACTCGCGCAAGGGTAAGTCTCTTTAGACTCTCTGCAATGTTCTTCATTGTTCTTCGTGTCATTCGAAGCGTTCTTCGTCGAAAAGTCACCGATGTGGACAAATGATCCAATATTGGTTGGCGAATCGATGAAGTTAACGTTCTTCGTCGTATGTCCGAGCCGAAGGAAGGATTAATGCTCTCAAAGCCATCGAGGAATCCATCAAAGCCAAGGAAGAGCCTCCAAAGCCGCTCTCAAAGCTTCAAGATGTTCGTCGTGTTCTTCATAAAAGGCGCAAACCAGGCCTTCTTCGATCCAAAAGTCAAAGGGACACGCCGCTAAAAGCGTTATGGAGCACCCAATCCACCTTCTCAAAGATCAAAGCTGCGGATCGTTTAAAGAGGAGATCAAATCCAAAGCTTATGATCAAATCACCCGCACGGAGACCAAAGCCCTCCAAAAGCGGCAAAGACAAATCAAAGATCAAAGCTGCGGATCGTCCAAAGAAGACATCAAATCCAAAGCTGAGGATCAAATCGCCCACACGGAGACCGAAGCTCTCCAAAAGGCGGAAAAGGCAAACTAAGGATCAAAGTTGCAGATCGTTTAAAGAAGACAACAAATCCAAAGACGATGATCAAATCGCCAACACGGAGACCAAAGTCCTCCAAAAGCGGCAAAGCCAAAACAAATGTCAAAGTCGCGGATCGTCCAAAGAAGACAACAAATCCAAAGACGATGATCAAATCGTCAACACGGAGACCAAATTCCTCCAAAAGCGGCAAAGCCAAAGCAAAGGTCAAAGTCGTGGATCGTCTAAAGAAGACAATAAATCAAAAGACGATGATCAAATCGCCAACACGGAGACCAAAGTTCTCCAAAAGCGGCAAAGTCAAAACAAATGTCAAAGTCGCGGATCGTCCAAAGAAGACAACAAATCCAAAGACGGTTATCAAATCGCCAACAACGAGACCAAAGTCCTCCAAAAGCGGCAAAGCCAAATCAAATATCAAAGTCTCGAATCGTCTAAAAGAAATACATCAAATCCAAAACTGATGATCAAATCGCCCGCACGGAGACCAAAACCCTCCAAAAGCCGGAAAAGTCAAACCGAAGACCAAACCTCTTCGGATCAAAGAAGCCATCGAAAACTAAGTTAGAAAACAAATCGACTCGGAAGGAGAATCAAAGGACCCATTTAGAGAATAGGACCCGCTTTAAATTCAAATCAAATATAATTTGTACAAATTTTGTGTTTATTAAAAATAACACAATTTTTTGTCCACAAATTTTTGGCACGCCCAGTGGGACCTCTCTACCTTTCATCTCTCTTTCCGACGAACTTTCAACAACCAATGGCTTCCTACAAGATCAAGACTTTCAACGTTGCGTCAAAAGTTGCTGCTCAAGCCGCCGTCGCCGCCAAAGAAGTTGGCGCACCCATCGCGTCCAAAATCTCAAGCGCTTCGATAAATACTGGAATGACAACACGAAGCATTACCAAAAGAGCATTGTTGTTATCTGAAGACACTTCTCCAAAAATCACAGAGCAAAGTCCACTTTATGAAGAAAACGATAACTTTAAGAGTACTGCCGCATTGTTCACCCCTCAACAAACTGCAAGTCATTCGACCGCATTAAGCTCTGCTTCGGTGATGACTATCAATGCTTCAAATATAGAAGATCAACTTGCAGCATTGGCCAAAATCATTGAAGGGATGTCTCAACACATGCAACAACAAGACGCCCTTATCGAAAAGCTTCTCACAAAGCTGAACAAGCCTGAATAAGCCGGCCATGCAACTGAAAAGCAACAATAATCCCCAGCGGTCCAAAATAAAGCGGGAACATCTGTGGAGCAACGTCATGACAAAGAAAAGGTGGCGGAACCAAATCCATTTTAAGGATCATCCAACTCTTTCATCCATATATCCCAACTTGACAAATATATCAAGGGGGCAATCGAAAGAGAATTCGAAGGGATTCAAGGCCGACGCACACTTACGCCAAGCCCTACACTGCAAGAATTGACGCCCTCAAAATGCCAACGGGCTATCAACCACCAAAGTTTCAACAATTTGACGACAAAGGCAACCAAAGCAACATATAGCGCACTTTGTCGAGATATGCAATGATGCTGGAACATATGGAGACCTCCTAGTCAAACAATTTGTGCGGTCACTAAACAGCAACGCCTTCGACTGGTACATCGACTTAGAGGCTGGTTCCATCGACAATTGGGAACAACTAAAGTACGAGTTCTTGAATCGGTTCTACAGCACAAAGAGAACCGTCAGCATGACTGAACTCACCAACAGCCGCCAATGGAAAGATGAACCAGTAATTGACTACATCAACCGCTGGAGAAGTCTAAGCCTCAATTGCAAAGACCGTATGTCCGAGGCTTCCGGCATAGAAATGTGCATTCAAGGGATACAATGGGGCTTGAAATACATCCTACAAGGGATCCGACCCCATACTTTTGAAGAACTCGCCACTCGCGCTCATGATATGGAATTGAGCATGATGTCTAGTGGAATGTATGGACCGCCTACTGAAGATTTCTCAGATGACGAGAAATATAACACTTCAAATAGTGGGGGCAGTCATACCTTCACCCCTCCTAGAAACGAGGATAAACTTTCTTCAATCTCCTGGAAACGATGATAAACTTTCTCCACCCTCCTAGTAACGATGATAAACTTTCTTCAATCTCCTGGAAACGAGGATAAACTTTCTCCATCCTCCTAGAAATGAGGATAAACTTTCTTCACCCTCCTAAAAACGAGGATAAACTTTCTCCAATCTCCTGGAAATGAGGATAAACTTTCTCCAATCTCCTAGAAACGAGGATAAACTTTCTTCACCCTCCTAGAAACGAGGATAAACTTTCTCCATCCTCCTAGAAATGAGGATAAACTTTCTTCACCCTCCTAAAAACGAGGATAAACTTTCTTCAATCTCCTGGAAACGAGGATAAACTTTCTCCATCCTCCTAGAAGCAAGGATAAACTTTCTTCACCCTCCTAGAAACGAGGATAAACTTTCTTCAATCTTCTGGAAACGAGGATAAACTTTCTACAGCACTCCTGGAAATGAGGATAAACTTTCTCTAATCTCCTGGAAACGAGGATAAACTTTCTACAACACTCTTGGAAATGAGGATAAACTTTCTCCAATCTCCTGGAAACGAGAATAAACTTTCTGCAATCTCCTGGAAACAAGGATAAACTTTCTGCAATCTCTTGGAAACGAGGATAAACTTTCTTCAATTAAAATATCATATATTTTGGAAGAAAATAAAATTCCAATAAAATAAATATATGGTATTTAATTATGCACATATGTTAATTTTCGTACAATAAATATCAACCATTAATGCAAAAATCTTGTTAAAATGGAAGATATTGTACAAATATTACGTGCATAAATAGAGTCATAATAAATTTGGCAGCAAAATAAATTAATCTTGTCAATAAAGGAAATATATAAATTAATATCTTCCAAAAAAGACAATGATATAAAGATTTTGGCAAAAAAGGAAGGTGCACAATCAAATCCGTCAAGAATGGAAAATAACATCTGATGGAAAAGGAAAGATTATAAAATCTTTCCATACATGTGGCACCATCCGAAAAGGAAGCCAAGGCCACCAATCCCCTATAAATAGGAGCCATGGCCAATTCATTAGACACACCGAAGTTCATTTGAAGACTTGCGCAAGGGTAAGTCTCTTTAGACTCTCTGCAATGTTCTTCATTGTTCTTCGTCGAAAAGTCACCGATGTGGACAAATGATCCAATATTGGTTGGCGAATCGATGAAGTTAACGTTCTTCGTCGTATGTCCGAGCCGAAGGAAGGATTAATGCTCTCAAAGCCATCGAGGAATCCATCAAAGCCAAGGAAGAGCCTCCAAAGCCGCTCTCAAAGCTTCAAGATGTTCGTCGCGTTCTTCATAAAAGGCGCAAACCAGGCCTTCTTCGATCCAAAAGTCAAAGGGACACGCCGCTAAAAGCGTTATGGAGCACCCAATCCACCTTCTCAAAGATCAAAGCTGCGGATCGTTTAAAGAGGAGATCAAATCCAAAGCTTATGATCAAATCACCCGCACGGAGACCAAAGCCCTCCAAAAGTGGCAAAGACAAATCAAAGATCAAAGCTGCGGATCGTCCAAAGAAGACATCAAATCCAAAGTTGAGGATCAAATCGCCCACACGGAGAACGAAGCTCTCCAAAAGGGGGAAAAGACAAACTAAAGATCAAAGTTGCGGATCGTCTAAAGAAAGACAACAAATCCAAAGACGATGATCAAATCGCCAACACGGAGACCAAAGTCCTCGAAAAAGCGGCAAAGCCAAAACAAATGTCAAAGTCGCGGATCGTCCAAAGAAGACAACAAATCCAAAGACGATGATCAAATCGCCAACACGGAGACCAAAGTCCTCCAAAACCGGCAAAGCCAAAGCAAAGGTCAAAGTCGCGGATCGTCTAAAGAAGACAACAAATCCAAAAACGATAATCAAATCGCCAACACGAAGACCAAAGTCCTCCAAAAGCGGCAAAGCCAAAACAAATGTCAAAGTCGCGGATCGTCCAAAGAAGACAACAAATCCAAAGACGATGATCAAATCGCCAACACGAAGACCAAAGTCCCCCAAAAGCGGCAAAGCCAAATCAAATATCAAAGTCTCGGATCGTCTAAAAGAAAGACATCAAATCCAAAGCTGACGATCAAATCGCCCGCACGGAGACTAAAACCCTTCAAAAGCCGGAAAAGTCAAACCGAATACCAAACCTCTTCGGATCAAAGAAGCCATCGAAAACTAAGTTGGAAAACAAATCGACTAAGGAGAATCAAATGACCCATTTAGAGAATAGGACTCGCTTTAAATTCAAATCAAATATAATTTGTACAAATTTTGTGTTTATTAAAAATAACACAATTCCAATAAAAAAATAATATTAGTATAAAAAAAAATATAAATTTATTAAGTGAACAATAATGATATTATTTTACAAATAAAAAAATTATTTTGTAAATTTAAAATTTTTGCCCGCCTCTGCTAATATTTAGTTTCGCCGATGGCTGGGAGGAAATAATATCTCCAGCTACAGCTGTAATATCGAATTTAATTAGTAAAGTCAACAGGAATCTTATTCAAAATTATTATTTGATAAATCTGATCATAATCAGTGAGTGGACTTGGAAGACGACTCGCTCCTTCCTTAATCTCTTTCTCATTCTCACTCTCTGCCTTAACATTATTCATACTGCTACTCCATCGATCGATCGACCTCATCCATGGCATCGTCTTACGCGGCTGTCCTTTCCCTTCTCCAACTTCTTCACGACATCCAGCGTCCCTCTGGCCGTTGGAATTATTGTCTGGACGAGCTGCAGATTCAGTTGCTTCGCGATCGCTTCTCTTACTTTATGGCTTTTCTCGAAGACTTTCACGGCAAATCAGAAGCTGCAGATGCTTTGGCGACACAAATCATGGACGCCTCTCGTGCTGCTCAGGGTATCATAAAATCCTTTGTGTCGGTCCAGGTTCTTCGCCCAGACATTAATTTAGGGGTATTAGATCTGCCGTCCTACGCCAGAGACATTCAAGCAATTATACGAAAAATGGATGTGCTGCGAGAAAGGGCGTTGGAAGTAAGAGATGAAATTGTCGCTGTGGGTCACAAATCCATCAATCCTCCAATTGTTGCTGCTGCTCATTCAAGACAAGCAGCTCCAACTGCGAAGAATCCTATGGTGGGGCTGGACGATGCTTTGGTTCAAATCAGGGACAAACTCACTGGCAGCGGATCCAAGCTGGAAACCATCCCAATTGTGGGGATGGGTGGGATTGGTAAGACTACTCTGGCTCTTAATGTTTATAATAATGATTGGGTTGTTGAGCACTTTGACATTCGCATTTGGATTACCATCTCTCAAACATACACTCTGCGAGAAATTTTGTTAGCACTCTCATCGGCTATAGATAAACGTGATATGAAGGAAAAAAGTGATGAGGATATAAAACAGTTTATCTACCAAAGTTTGTTTGGAAGGAGGTACTTGATCGTATTGGATGATGTGTGGAATATTGAAGCATGGAATGTGTTAAGAAGGTTCCTTCCCGACAATGGCAATGGAAGTCGGGTTTTGTTGACCACGAGGCTGGTTGGTGTTGCAGCTGATTTCGGCTCGGACATTCCCTATGCAATGAAATTGTTAGAGGAAGACAAGAGTTGGGACATGCTCCGTGATATGGTATTCTCGGAAGAAGTTTGCCCCATTGAATTGGAGGAGATAGGAAAGAAAATTGCCACAAGTTGTGGAGGTCTTCCGTTGGCAATAGCTGTAATTGGTGGAGTTTTGAGAAGGTCAGAAAACACATTGGAGAGCTGGGAGCAAGTTGCTGAGAATCTAAATGCAATTGTAACTTGGGAAAATGAGGAACATTGCTTTAAGATATTGCGCATGAGTTACACTTGCTTGCCGCTTCATTTGAAGCCTTGCTTCCTTTACATGTCACGTTTTCGAGAGGATGAGAGTATCAAAGTCTCTAAACTCATCAAGTTTTGGGTTGCGGAGGGATTTCTAAAACCGATAAACGGTAAGATTTTGGAAGACGTTGCACGTGAGTACTTGGACCACCTTATTGATAGAAACCTTATCTTAGTTCGCAAGAGAGGGGTTTCAGGTAAAGCAAAGTATTGTGGTGTCCATGATCTGGTACGAGACTTGTCGCTGAAGGAAGTCCGCAAGGAGAACTTTACCCTTGTTGAAAAGTTGTCAAGTACCTCCGCTGTGTTTTTGTGCTCGTTCCGAAATGGGGATGGTGAGCTCTTATGGGAATTGTTGTCCTCGCAAGCTTCGTATATGTTAAACAACAATTTGGTGGAGTCAATTGTGCATCTTGTGCGATTCAGGTATCTTTCCGTTCCTTTTGATTCAGGACAGCTCATGGTAAAGAAACTTGAAATGCTACCATTTCTTTGGAACCTACAAACTATATCCATAGAAAACCTTTCTGCAACAATTACTCTACCATCTATGTTTTGAACGATGACACAGCTTAGGCATATAAATATTCTCGCTAGTATTGTTTTACCTGAGCCACCTCCAAAATCCCAGTCTTGTTGTACTTTGGAAAACTTACAAACTCTATCTTATGTGAGAGATTTTAGGTGTAGTGAAGAGATTTACAATAGGATTCCAAATGTGAAGAAACTTATAATAGAGAATTTTTCGCAAGATGTGGAGGATGGGCCATACTATAGCCTTAGCAATCTTGTCCATTTGTGTAGGCTTGAGTCACTTGATCTTTATGGGATGGTTTCCAGTAAAGATATTTCTTTCCCACGTTCTCTGAGAAAGTTGAGTATAGAAAACACTAATATTTGGTGGTGTGAGATGGTGAGCATTGGTTCATTACCCAATTTGGAAATTCTTGTAATTAGAGAGGATGGTGTTAAAGGGCTTGAGTGGAATGTAACTGAAGGGGAATTTGTTCGACTGAAAAGATTGGATGTTAGTTATGTTGATTTGAAGTATTGGAAAACAGAGGAAGGTAGCTTTCCAAGCCTTGAGGAACTCAAGCTTTGGGGTATCAAATTAGAAGAATTACCTGACCCTCTCGACTTTGCTGACATTCCCAAGCTTAGATGGATCAGAGTTGGTGCATGTGGTGAGTCGATTGAAAGTTGGGCAAAGCAGATTAAAGAAGAACGTGAGGAATTAGGATACGGATCCATTCAATTAGTATGATTTGATTGATACTAGTGTCGTTGCATTCAATTATAATTTCATATTATTATCATGTAAGAATAGTTGGCAGGTTTGTTAATTTGATATTGGAATGATGATTGTACTTTTTCAATTTTAATCATGTATGTATGGTATTTATTCTAAATATTTTTGTTTTACTTTTACTGCACCCTTTACAACATATAGAAGAATTAAGAAAAATAAAAATAGAATCCGGCCTAATGTGTGGGGATTGAACAATATATATAAGTACTACTTAAATGAATCGATATAGAAGGAACAATATATTGGGAGCCAAAAATAAAAGAAAGAATCAACTAGGAAAAAAATTGATGAATTATATTAGAATTTTTATTTGAATAATAATTTAGATGTAATTTTTATGGAATTAGAATATACATATTTTCAAAGAAATTTATAAAAATTAAATAATAAATAAATAAACTAATTGTAGAAGGTCAATTTTCAGGTATCTCTCATCGTCTACAAAGGAGGGGAATAAAAATTTCGAATAAAAAATAGTATATTTTTAAAATTTCTATTATTAGACTCCACAGACAAAAGTATATTAACTGTGTGTTTAATATAAAATACATATATTTTTCGAATAGAATTGATTATTTCTTTTGATAAAATAGATAATTATGTTTAGAAAATATAAAAATACATATATTTTTTGAAAAAAACTAAATCGATCACTAAAAATGATAAATTGGATATGAAAAATATTATTGTATTTTTTAGTTATATTTTTAATTATTAATTTAGATCCGATATTTTATGCGATTTGAATAATATAAAAATCATAAAAATTAAATACTAGTATAGAAAATAATAAAATAAACACAAATTAAATCATAAAAAATCAATGAAAAAGATAAAAATAAATAAATACAACATACACTTTCTCAATTTCCCAGCGTGCAAGAGATAAATGAAACTAGATAATGACATCTGAATTCTATATTTCAACCAAACAAAAAAAAAGATAATATTTTAATTTTTTATTCTCATTTATATGTACTAGCACTCCTACTAACTTAATAAATAATGTTATACACTCTCACATTTTAAAATTTATAATTTATAATTTTTTTAATTTTAATTAAACTATTTAGTTATTTTAATTTTAATTTATAATTATTATTACTAACTGTTTTCTTAGAGGGTATTTGGGAAACAACTTATTGAATAGCTTTTTTAACTTATTGAACATCGTTTCAAAAAACTAATTTAGGTGTTTGGTAAATTAATTAATCTTTCAGTCTAATCGTATCATTCTCAAAAATTGTTATTCATTCGTCTTTTTTGGCCTGAAGACCGTAGTTGGCCTTTTTGTCACTGTAAAATCGAAGACTGACCTCCACTCTCCGTTATATTTGTATTCATGCGTCCCATTTCGATATATACTTCATTTGCACCCGCATCATAGTCGGATTTGGAATTGGCGAATCTGATAAACACCCGAAGATGGTGTTGAAACCAAAAGGAGCAAGAACAACTTTCATCCAATTTGTGCCTAAAAAAATGATCCATTTAAACAACAAAAAGCTTTTCTTTTGGCAAAATGATAATCGGTTGAGGTATTTCATACAAGTTTTTATTTTTAGTAAAATGTACTTATTTAAAATCTATATAGCAAATATAAATTAAATTATAACATAATACATAATATTAGACCCACTCAAAATTTTATTTTATTTTATTTTTGACATTTCGACATGAAATAGTATATATACCCATCCCGTATGGACAATTTGGTATATTGAATTATAATATGTTCCGTAGAGGTGGATAAAAAAATCGAACCAAACCGTTGAATCGAACCGAATTTTCGGTTGACCGAGCAAATTCAGTCCAAATACAAATACTATATATTTGATATTTGTTCGGTTCGGTTCAGTTTCGATTTTTTATATTTTTTCAGTTCGGTTAACCGAACATAATATATTAATATTATTATATTTTAAAATTTATATTAATAATTATATTCAGTTCGATTTCAGATCGGTGTCGTTTTGGATATTTGAAATATTTGAAAATATTTTTATTTAATTAGATTTTAATTATTTTTAATATATTTTTTCTTAATTTTGGTTCGGTTCGAATAATTTGTAAATACTGCAAAATTTTTGATTAACTGAAATTTTTTATTCAAATACGGTTTGTAATTTCGAAAATTTGTTCGGTTCGATTCGGATATCAAATACCTGCATATTTGAAAATAATCGAACCGTGTACACCCCTAAATTGTTCGATACAGGTATAAAACTCAATCAGACTAGTACTTGGTCATGTGGGCTAGATTAATCCAACGGAGCCCTTAAAAACTAGATTAATTATATATATTAAATTTACTTTAAAATTATAAATATTATTAATTATATAAAAAATAATAAAATAATATAATAATTTATTAATAAATAATTAAATATTCTTAACTTAAATACGGTATGATCTATCTAATGTAAAATTTTGATAAGACAGATGAAGTATTTGTATGGAATATAAGTATAATAAAAATAATCGTATTTGTAATAAAACAAGGAGTATTTATTAATTATAAAATTTAAAAATAAAAGCACAAAAAACCTATGAAATCATTAGTTTAACAAACGAGTAGAACATGAATTTTTCCCAGGAGTTTCGCCCCCTCAAATGGAAGGATCTAAATGATTTCAAATGCAGAAAGAATGTATGTATGTATGTATGTATGTAGCAGCAGCAGCCCTTTTAGCTTCTCGAGGAGCCTGTCATTCGATCATTCTTTATTTAATTTGTTGAGCGAATTCCTTGAACAGCTAAAAACCCTTTTTCTTCTTAATTAACATCAAACGACTCTTCCCTTTCCACCTGCAATACAAAACCACGCATATAAACATATATAGATATATATATAGATTGCTAATTGAGTGTGAATTCTTGAATTTGATAAAGGAAGAAGAAGAAGAAGAAGAAGCCATGGACAGCTTGTTCGAGAAGGAGATCAAGAAAGGGAACACAGCTCCTGGTCTTATCCATACTGTCTTTTCCTGGTCCATATCGGAAGTATTGTCCAAAGATCTTTACAGGAACAAGGTTCGAATAAATCAAGATCTTCTGCATTTCTGCACTTCGAATTAAATTTTTCAAAACATTCTGATGAATTTCAATCGAAAGTCAGTTTGTAATTGTTGGTAGCATTTTGTTTGTACCAGGTCAAGAAAATCCCCGACAAGTTTTCGACATGGCGCGAGTACTTGGATTTCTTTGTGAATCCACTTATTGCAGAAACACACTGTGATCTTCGATCCAACATTACCTCTGTCCAATCTCTGTCGTGGTGTGAATTATCCGACGTCGAAAAAAGTAAAGACTTTCAGTTGCCTAAGAATTTATCCTACTTTATAAGGATTAAAGCCACGGAGAAGAGATCGGCTTATGAACCTGTGCCGGGGACCTTATTGCATTCACAGACGTCGTGCCGAAGCGTGTCGATGATCTAAATCGACCGAAAAGACAGTATACTGTTGCATTGGTTCAAAGTTCCTCTAATGGCGATGACAAGATTCTTGTTTTGTCTTCGAAGATGATAGATTTTGAGAAGCCGGAATTCCCCGGGATGGGGAACAAGCTCTTTGCTGTATGTCTTACAAACTTGACGAAGCATATTCGGATATGGAATGCTTTGCATCCCGGCGAAGGAGGGAATAAGGACATCGTAAATTCGGTGTTGTGTGTTATAATTCTATGGTATGTCGAAATGCTTTAGTGTGCAGCTTTATTATGGTCTAAATTGGTGCTGTTTATCGTTGGTTTTTTTGGTTCTTGTGTCCTAGTTTGTGTTTGATTAAAGTTTTTGTTTTCATTGATAAAATTATGTTTGATCTTGATTTGCAAATTTTATGTTGTTCGAAATTGACCGCATAAATCTCCTTATGTTGTGCAGATGGAAGAGGATTGTCGCGAATGTTTGTGTAAGAATATCGAGAGGCTTAATCTGTTAGGGGCAGGTGAAGTCGTCGACAAGGCTGTTCTTGAGCTCGACAAGTCCCAAAAGCTCGTTATCACGAATTGCATTGATTTAACAAAATGCTGTCATCGTAACTCTGTGAAGCTGATTTGGGGTCCTCCAGGAACAGGGAAGACGCAAACAATAGCTGCGTTAGCTTCTGCGCTGTTTAGGAAGAAGCATCGAACACTAATTTGTGCGCCGACTAATGTTGCTGTCGTTGGAGTCGCAAAGCGATTGTTTGGATGTATAAGCCGTGAATTGGAGCACGGTAAATATGGATTAGGGGATGTGGTGTTGTTTGGAAATGGGAAAAGGATGAAGATTGACGAACATGAGGAGCTTAAAGAAGTTTTTCTCGATCATAGGATCTCAGTTTTGAGTCGATGTTTGGCTCCGCTGTTCGGATGGAGAGGCGTTGCGAATGAGATCATTGGCCTACTTGAAGATTCTGAACACCGATATAGAATTTATGTTAAACAACAGAGAGCGGTGAATGAAGACGATAGTGATCAAAGTGATAGTGACGACAATCTTTTATCTTTTGAGGAGTTTATCTCGAACCAAGTTAGCGACAAGCGATGCAAATTAGCGCGCCATTTTGAAGCATTGTACACTCATTTGCCGACAAAGTGTCTCCCTAAGGATAAGCTAGCACAGATTGTTAGAGTTGTTGACAAGTTCCATGAGCTTGGAAAAGAAATCAACGATTATGCCGAGAAGAAAACAGATGAAGGGCAGCTGCTGAAGCGTGCTCTACTTGGTCCGACGAGAAGTTTGTGCAAAGTTAGGCTCGACTGTCTTTTGCGACTCAAGAAGCTTTTGGAAATACTCGAGTTTTCAACAGATAATGAATCTTTCAAAATTCGAAACTTTTGTCTAGAAAATGCATGTTTAATATTCTGCACTGTTTCAAGCTCGGCGACACTACACACCGAAGGAATGAAACAGCCACTAGAGCTGGTAATAATCGACAAAGCTGCGCAGCTTAAAGAGTGCGAATCGTGTACCCCGTTGCAGCTTCCTGGGCTTCGCCGCGCTATACTTGTCGGGGACGAGAAGCAACTCCCTGCAATGGTTGCGAGCAAGGTTCAAATTCGACACTTATTTGTCGAAAAAAAAAATCTTGCTTCCTATTTTTGTAACTCTTCGATATTTTTTCGATAGATTTGTGAAGATGCGGGATTCGGAAGAAGTTTGTTCCAACAGCTTGTTACATTAGGACATCAAAAGCATCTCCTCAATGTTCAGTATCGAATGCATCCGAAGATAAGCATTTTCCCCGACCAAGAGTTCTACGAGAAACAGATCGAGGATGGAAAAAATGTCTTGGAGAAATCGTACAACAAGTATTTTCTCGAGGGGGACCTCTTTGGTCCGTATTCGTTCATTAATGTAGGCGATGGAAAGGAGTTGTCGGAGAATGGTCGAAGCACAAAAAACATCGTTGAAGTTCATGTTATTGTGGAAATAGTCTCACAGCTATACAAAGGTGTGTTTTTTCATCATACGCCTTCTTGGTTTAGGCTTTCGGATGAAGTTGTTAATGCGGCTTACCGTGTTTTCTGCATAGGTTGTATGAAATTGAACAAGAAACTTCGTGTTGGCTGTATTTCTCCTTACAAAGCTCAAGTTTTGGAGATTCAGAAATCGCTTGAAACAATGTATAGCACAGATGGTAGTTTGTTGTCATTGATGTTGTTTCAAATTGTTCGATCGATCACAGGCCTAATATTGTGTAAGTTTCTGCAGATACTGTCTCTGGATTTTGGGCAACGCGGCGACTCTGCGTAACAGCCGTTCGATTTGGGGGAAACTCGCTGCGGATGCTAAAAATCGAGGATGTTTTTATGATGCGTGCGAGGATAAAAACTTGTCCATGGCTATTGGGAATGCCTTGATCGAGCTCGGACAGCTGCGATCATCGTTTAACACAGATAGTATCCTTTTCAAATCTTGCATATGGAAGGTACATTGTCTCGATTTTAATGTCGACGAAACAATATTGCGCTTGCTCAATTCACCACCACTGTATTGTGAAACATTCCATGTAGGTTTGTGTCGACTCTAAATTCCATGAGTCGATTGGAAGAATTGACGATATAGGTGTTCGCAAAAATGTCGGATCTTTAGCAGTAAAGCTAGCAAACGGATGGCGCCCGCAAGACTCGAATAGTGCTTCCGATTCATTATTGGAATATTGCGACGTCGAGGGAGCACTTAAATTGGTATGGACCTTAGACATTCTCCGCGAGATGTCGATGGAAACTCAAGTGATCAAAATCCTCGATGTTTTGCCGAAGTCCAAGATTTCGACCCTCAAGGAAGAACTCAACAACATGGTAGGATGCTACGCCGCGAGTAAAGTGTTACGGTGCCGGTCCAAATGTAGCGAAAGGTACTTCATTGAAAAATTTATCTACAAAATTTTGATGTAGGAGTTTGGTCCTCCCGAAGATTTGGACGAGCAACACGAAGGTTACTTGCTACGATTTTGATGACTAGCTCGCTCGAAGAATTTGTCGTATGTTTTGTGTTGATATATATTCTATATATTTATATATATATATCCTACTTAATATATCTCTCGTATAAATATAACATTGTACCCTAATTGTGATTTAACGAAAATAAAGTTTATTCCATTAATCGTAACATGGTATCGGAGCAATGCCTTTTTCCGACCAAATCGAAACAACCCACGCATTTCAGATAGCATATTTCCGACCACCTTCGACCGTCACCGCCACCACCATCGTCTTCGCCGCCACGAGACCGGCCGGACACCGGAACAGTTCGGCGAACGGCGGGGCATGAGCCTCACACGCGCCTGACGCGTTTTCCGGCAGGATGCCTCGCCGGCGTGTGCGGCGGCCGTTGGCGGCGATCTTTTCACCGTCGTGTTCGGAATTTGATTTCCTCCGTAATGGTATCTTCACTTCTTCTGTTTGAGTAGTTTTTTGCATCCGGTTGACTTTTCGAGTTTCGGGTTCGATTCGGTTTTCTTGTGTTTCTGTCGTTTCGGCTTTCAGGTTGAAGTTTGAGATATTGTCTCCTCTTGAATTTCTATGGAAAAGATGGATGTCCATATTCCGATCAATGTTGTTCTGTCCGGAGATAATTACAGTTTGTGGGCACAATCGATGAAAAGTTGTTTGATAGGTCGGAAATTGTAGCGAATTGTTACGGGAGATATAGTTGCTCCCATTACTCCGGTTTCTATAGGAGAAGTTACGCCTACCGCCACAGTTGTTGAATCCTATATTGAAAAATTGGAGGATTGGGATATTAAGAACGATCAAATTCTCACTTGGTTGCGCAATACTTCCACTCCAGCGATCCATGTTCAGCTTGCTCAATTTGATACTACAAAGGCAGCGTGGGATTTCTTGGCAGTCCGCTTCCGTGCTACTGGTTTGGCACACTATTATCAGTTATGGAGCACTCTCCATGATTTAAAACAGGAACCAGGACAATCTATCAACGACTTCCTTGCCCAAGTGCAACCCCTTTGGCATCGGTTAGATCAAGCAGAGATCAGTTCTGATCATCTTCGCCTCATTCAGGTCTTGATGGCTTTGCGTCCAGAGTATGAGGCAGTTCGTGCCTCTTTGTTACATCGGCATCCACTTCCCACCTTGGATGCAGCTATTCAGAAGATTTTGTTTGAGGAGACTCGTCTCCACCTAGCTAAGGCTCCTCAGCTTGATTCTGCTCTTGCGGTCACCGCCCGAACTCCTACTCATAATCGTTCTCATCGCTGCAAAAGATGTCAGTCTTCTAATCATGACTTCGGTCACTGCCCAAAGGTGGAGTGTCACTACTGTCATGTTTTAGGTCATACCATACAGTACTGCCCCACTAGGCCGTCTCGCTCTGGCAGTAGTAACTACAAACCTCGGCATTCTCGTGGACCTCAGTCTGGTACCTCCTTTGTCACAGCCTCTGCCACGCTTGCGCCTCCCACGATTCAGGACCTGGAAGCTCTTCTTAAACAGGTACTATCTTCCAATACCGCCATGTCTACCACATCAGGTAACTCTCCTTGGTATTTTGATTCTGCTTGCAGTAATCATATGACCTCTGATATACGCCTTATGACCTCCACATCCACCGCACCATCCTTACCTCCTATCCTTACTGCAAATGGTACCCATATGCGCATCACCCATACCGGACATACATCCACCTCATCCTTATCCCTCCCCGACACATACTGTATCCCTCAATTAACCGTAAATCTAATCTCCGTTGGTCAATTAGTTGATCAAGGTCTAACAGTGATTTTTTCTTCTACTGGTGTGCAGGTTCAGGACGCGCAAACCGGGCGGACTCTTGGGAAGGGCCGGAAGACGGCCTGCTTATTTGAACTTACGTCACTCCAGGTCCCTCATCCCTCTATCTCGGCTGCCACCACCTCTACACCATCATGCCTTCAGTGGCATCATCGTCTCAGTCATGCGTCCTCCAATAAAGTCAGGTCTTTGATTAGTCAGGGTAGTTTAGGTTCTGTCAAGTTTGAGTCTTTTCATTGTGTGGATTGTTCGTTGGGAAAACAACCTGCCTTGTCATTTCCTCATAGTACTTCCATTGCGGATACACCGTTTTCCTTAGTTCACTCAGATATTTGGGGACCTTCGCCCGCTGTGTCTATGAATGGTTCTCGTTATTTTGTGATTTTTATTGATGACTATTCTCGCTTTACGTGGATTTACTTTCTGAGGCATCGTTCTGAACTTCCATCTATTTATATAACCATTGCTAAAATGATACATACCCAATTTTCCTCTACCATAAAAACTCTCCGCACAGAAAATGCTCTTGAGTATACTGATTCATCATTTCTTCGTTTCTTATCTGATCAAGGTACTGTTGTCCAATGCTCCTGCCCATACACCTCTCCACAAAATGGTCGTGCCGAACGTAAACACCGACATATCCTCGATACAGTCCGCACCCTTCTCTTATCTGCCTCTTGTCCGGATCGCTTTTAGGGGGAAGCCGCACTTACCGCTGTCCACACTATAAATCGTGTCCCTTCCTCTATCCTGGGTAATATCAGTCCCTTTGAAAAACTATTTAATCGTACCCCTGATTATAGTCTTCTCCGCCCTTTCGGTTGTGTCAATTTTGTCCTCCTCCCTCCTCATGAGCGCACTAAGTTAGAACCTCGCGCGCGTCTGTGTTGCTTCCTGGGATACGGGTTAGAGCATAAGGGTTATCGTTGTTGGGATCCCATTTCCAATAGGCTACGTATTTCTCGTCATGTCACATTTTGGGAGGATACAAAATTCTCTTCCTTGTCCCACTTTCGAGTCCCCTTTGATCGTTCGTCTCCGTTCTTTGCCTTGTCCTCTCCACCTCTATTCCCCTCCGGTGACACGGCTCTGTCTCCCGTCCCTGACGCTGTCTTGGTTGCGCCTCTTGAACCAACGCTGATCCCCGAGCCTACTCCTACTCTCGACTCCGATACATCATCATCACCAGAGCCCGACACGACTTCGATCTCAGCCCCTAATCCTGGCCCTCGTCGTTCCACTCGGGTTAGTCACCTTCCTACTCACTTACTTGATTATCACTGTTTCTCCGCCACCTTGTCCCATCATGAGCCCAGGTCCTTTCGTGAGGCGTATGCGGATCCGTTGTGGCGGCAGGCTATGTTTGAGGAGTTGCAGGCTTTGGAGAAAACTCATACGTGGGATATGGTTGATCTTCCCTCTTGCAAGAAACCTATTGGTTGCAAGTGGGTATTCAGAATCAAAACTCACTCTGATGGATCCATCGAGCGCTACAAGGCGCGTTTGGTAGCCAAAGGCTACGCCCAGCAGTATGGTATCGACTATGAGGAGACATTTGCCCCGGTTGCTCATCTTACCTCTGTCCGTTGTCTTATCGCCATCGCTGCCGCTCGTCGGTGGCCCCTGCATCAGCTTGATGTCAAGAATGCGTTCTTGCATGGTGATTTATCCGAGGACATCTACATGTCTCCTCCTCCTGGTTTTCCTACCTCTTCCAAGGTATGCAAACTTCGCCGTGCCCTATATGGTTTGAAACAGGCACCTCGAGCTTGGTTTTCGAAATTTAGCTCTGCTCTACTCCAGCTTGGCTTTACCTCTAGCGATCATGATTCGGCTCTCTTCCTTCGACGTGGGTCAGCTGGAATTACTGTTTTATTGCTTTATGTGGATGACATGATCATTACGGGAGATGATGCATCAGGTATCTCTGAGTTGCAGGCTCATCTACACCTCCACTTTGAGATGAAGAGTTTAGGGCCTCTTTGGTACTTCCTAGGACTTGAGATCTCCGAAACCTCCGACGGATATTATCTCTCTCAAGCCAAGTATGCCTCCAACCTCCTATCTAGTGCTGGTCTCACTGACTCCAAGACTGCTCCTACACCTCTTGATTCTGATTGTCGTCTTACTCCGATGGATGGCGTTCCCCTTGATGATCCGACCTTGTATCGTCAGCTGGTGGGAAGTCTCATCTACCTGACTGTCACTCGACCGGATTTTGCTTATGCGGTCCATATCGTCAGTCAGTTTATGTCTGCTCCTCGGACGACTCATCATTCTGCTGTCCTACGGATTCTCCGGTACGTCAAAGGTACTCTTCTTCATGGGCTTCATTATTCCGCTCGTTCTTCCTTAGTTTTGACCGGGTATTCTGACGCTGATTGGGCGGGAGATCCCTCTGATCGCCGCTCGACCACCGGGTTTTGCTTCTTCCTTGGCGACTTGCTTATTTCGTGGCGCAGCAAGAAACAGACAGTTGTCTCCCGGTCCAGCGCAGAGTCCGAATATAGAGCCCTTGCCGATACCACTGCCGAGCTTCTATGGCTTCGCTGGCTGATCTCGAAGTGCCTCAGCCCTCTGCCACTATTATCCATTGCGACAGTCAGAGCACCATGAAGATTTCGACGAATGATGTCTTCCACGAGCGTACGAAGCACATTGAAATCGACTGTCACCTTGTACGTCATCACGTTGCTCATGGAAGCATCTCCTTGTCTCCCATTTCCTCTGCTGATCAGATGGCCGACGGATTCACCAAACCTCACCTTCCCGGCCGTTTTCAGTCTTTTTTGAGCAAACTCAAGTTGGGTTCCACCGTTTCACCTTGAGTTTGAGGGGATGTTGATATATATTCTATATATATTGTATATATTTATATATATATCCTACCTAATATATCTCTTGTATAAATATAACATTGTACCCTAATTGTGATTTAATGAAAATAAAGTTTATTTCATTAATCGTAACATTTTGGATGAACTTTGATCGATGCTTATTAAATCTTTTGTCGACAATATAAGAAATGTGAATCGAACTCATGAAAAATATGTCGAAAAATGAATATCATGGAAGAAGTACTAACGGAGAATGCTTGTAAGCAGCAAAGTTTTAATGAAAATATTTTGGGTCGAAATTTTTTTTTTATAGATGCTTTAACTGTGTTCTTTCGAAAATTTAATATTCAATATCATGCCTCAATATCGTATGTGAGATTTATATTTCTTACGTCTGGTGGAATGATTTAGATTTTTTATATTCTAAATGAGATAATTGTCCTCCTGTCATGTTCAAAGTAATATAATAATAATATATCAATTATACATATAAAAATAATTTTTTAAAAATATAATTATATTAAAAATATTTTTTGAGTTTAACTTATTCATTATTTTATTATAATATTTTTTAATAAAATACATAAATTTTAATAAATGTTAGTCCAGTACCTGTGCAATTTTAAATTAAAATTTAAGAATTATAAAAAAAAATATATATTTTTCGGATCCATCCAATTTTACCGGGTATAATTTCGGTTAAATCCGGTATAATTGGATCCAATTTGAGTATCGGATCTAACAATATAAATATATATTCAGGACGAATAACTGAATTCGACTCATTGTCATCCTTGCAATTTTATAATTCAAATAAAATTTATAATAATAATAATTTTAAATAATGAATTTAAAAAAATATTGTACCATAAAAAATAATATGAATTTAATTAAAAATATAATTCAAATAATAATTAAGTTTAAAATTATTTAATTTTTATTTTATATAAATATAATATTACTTTTTTTTATAAAATGATATAAAAGTAGAAATTAATATTCCAGAAATGAGATGTAAAAATAATAGGGGTACCCAGTTATAAAAAAAAAATTACTTATTTATAGAATTTTGAACCTCTTTTTTAAATCTCATCATTTTAAATTTCACCCTTCTATTTTTTTATTTTTTTTACCAAAATGAATTTCATGGAATTTCATGAGCTTCCTTGCCTCGCCCTTTTTCAACCACTAATCAAGATTGAATTACAAATGAGTAGATTTCTCATTAACATACAAAAATTTGTTGCGAAATTACATCGTGAAAATCAAGATTGGCTAAATCGAAAACCAGTAAAAACATCCAGAGACCAAACACCAAATCCGATTGAAAATAGATATGATCTTGAGCAAGTTCAACGTGCAGAACAACTTGTCGCAGATCAATTATTTAAAGTGATAAAATTAAAAATTCAAAATTATAATTAATTAAACAGAATGACTAATTTTACGAATCAAATTTAAAAAAATAGACAGATTTTCAGAAAAAAGAAAATTTGAAAAAAAAAAGAAACGAAATTGTAAATTATTTTTCGATATATTTTTGAATTATTTTATATTTTAAAAATAATTAAAAAGCATTATTATTTTTTTAACTAAAGGGACACAATCTCTTCTATTCATTCTTCTCTCTTTCATCAATGCTAAACAAAATATATTATAATATGTGATTAAATGGTATTTGACAACTTACCTCTCTTTTTTTCTTTCAAAATTATGAATTCAAACATCCAATTTTTTATATAATATATAAAAAATACCTTTTAAATTTAAAATATTATATCAAATATTTATTTATATTATAAATGTTCTATCAAGTCAACAATATTATGATATTGTCCGCTTTGGGCTGAGTCCGCATACTAGTGGAGTTTATTGAGACTTATAAGGTGTATAATTTTCTTCACCACTTTCAATGAAACTTGAGTTTGCACCCTAACAAAGAAGTTTGATAGTTATACAAATGAAATGTATTTTGAAAAGTATATAAATAAGATAATAAAGTGAAGAAAATTGATAGATTAAGTATGTAAACAGTTGTAGTACTTTTATAAATAAGTGTAATATAAGATTGAATTTTATAATTAAGATATGTGTAGAAAATATTTGACATGTGTAGGTAATATTAGACATAAATAGAAAGGGAATATTTTTTTGGGACAAATAAAAAATAAAAATAGTCAGATGGAATGAGTAGTAAATAGATAATATTTCGAATACCCGTTATAAGAACATATTCAATCATATTTTGCAATTAAAATTTATATTTATGCTATTATTTTTATGGAGTTGATAATAAGAGTGAGCAAAATATCTCAAATTAAAAAATTCGAAATCAAATCGAAATTTAAAAATTGATTTGAATTTTTGAATTGATTTTGATTAAATATTTTATAAATTTCAGATTTTCGAATCAGTTACGATTGGTATACTAAAAATTCGAACTAATTTGAAATTTAAAATATAATATTTTAATATATTTTATTATCAAATGTATTTTATATTTTAAAAAAAATAAAAACTCAAAATTATAATTATATTTTAATATACTTATTTTTATTTATTATATATATATTTAATATTATAAAATAATTATTAAAATATAAAATTAAATTAAAAATTGAAAAAAATTATAATAATTTTAGAAGTTTAGATTATTTTGAATTTTTTATTTGGTTCAGATTTTTAAATTTAAATTTTGGTTATTTCAATTTTATTCAGATTGATTTTTTCAAAAACTTTTGAATTTTTCAATAGATTTGAATTTGACAATCTGATCGAAAATCGAATTAGGGGTTTTGTTGGTATGTTTTCTGCCCTACCCATTTCTAACCCGAACCGACCAAAACCTTATTTGTTTTAATATAACTGATAAAATCAGATTTTCTAAACAAATTTGACCCAAATAAGTCGAACTTATTCCTCCCACTTTTCTGAATCAGTTCCGAAGTCGTCGGATGATTTCTTCTCTTCTTTGGCCTAAATTCAAACTTAGTTGTTCCTACATGTTCGCCTCTGCATTAGGTAAGTTTGGTTTCCCCTAAATTGGAGTAGTTTATCCAATATCTTCACACCTATAAATATAAGGTTCCTCGGTGTGTTACGAGATCTAATAAATAGAGAGAAACTTGTGATTGGGTACTTTGGATGATACGATTGTTGAGTTCTTGCCACAATCCCTTTTTATGGTTTTGTCCCTGTGTATCGTTCTGCCTCGACGGATGATTGACTTTGCGTACCAACAATCGATCCTGTGTGAAGTCGGCAACATTGGATGACTTGGGTGGTGAAGGGAGTGGCTGTGAATTTGAGCCTACCTGATCGATTATCTATTTATCTTTTTTATATATTGAGTTTGCTTAATATATATCGTTATCTGCTAATTAAGTTTTCTGTATGAGTTTTATAGTGTTTATAGGATTCCTGAAGTTCAATTCGTACAATGAATTAAACCTAAATCGTTCCGGCCAGAATATCAACGCATATAAAAAAAAAAGTAATAATAATATATAAATAAAAGAGCAAAAATCAAAAGTAGTCCCAAAATCCCAATTTTTTATTTTTGTCTCACTCAAAAAAATTTATCAAAAGTAAACTATTCAAAAAAAATATTCATCAACGTAAGTTGAACTGGCGTTGATTTAGATACAACTTGACCTTGTTATGTAAAACACCCTTATATTCAAACAATGACCTGGTCAAATAATGACATGTGTTCAAATACAACCATGTTTATATCTTAACATTTTCTCATTACTACCGCAACAAACCTTCACTTATTACCACTATCACTTCCCTCCTCCTTCTGTCTGTTGCCTTCGCCATCACTTCTTCCGACGATCCTTGCTACGAGAATTTCCTCCGATGTCCCCCTCCTCCTTCTGTCTGTTGCCTTCGCCATCACTTCTTCCGACGATCCTTGCTACGAGAATTTCCTCCGATGTCCGAACACATTCACCAAGAGAAACCTCTTCAATCTTCCATGTTGTCTAACACGGCCATGTTTGTATTATGCAAACTTTAATGGTAGAACAAAAAATGATATTTTGATCATTTTTTAGTAGAACAATAAATAAAAAAAAGATTTCAATAAAACTATACTAGCTTAGTAGTAATATCTTTTCAGCATTCCGAAAAAGCACATCAAGCAAATGAAAGTCAATAAGCCTTTGACTATTAAATTATATATTTAATTTGTCCATTTTTTTTTTTTACGTTAGCACGTAATTTGTCATTTTTTTTTTAAAAAATATAATTATACACTTTAATCATATTTTAAAATTCATAATTTATAATTTTTTATGTTAATTAATCATTTTAATCTTAATTTATAATTATCTTTAATAATATATTTCTTAATTACTTACTAACTATACAATACCTAAAAAATTTGAATGTAAACGACAATTTATGTAACACCCCCAGTTGGCTCATACTGGAAATGCTACCGCCACACTGCATCATGAGGTCGTCACCTCCTACTTCGGGCCCCACAACACAGTGTTAAGGCTAAAATTAATTATATAAGCATTTTATTATTCCCAAAAAAACAAGTTTATAAATATTTACAAAAACATACTCCTAAAACGGGAGGTTTTTCTAGTTAGAATTTACATATAATACATCAGATGCAGTTCACTCATTCAGCCCGTCTTTCTATCTCCCGAGACGTCCCCTGTCCCGGAGGTGCCATGCGTACCTGAATCAAATATTTTTCTTAAAAGCAGTCTAGAATTAAATCCATTTTAAGAACTAACATAAAATATGCCATGTCATGCTCGAAAATAGAGTTTAATTTCCGTCATTTGCAAAATAAATGCCATGCCATGCCCATACTGAAATAATGTAACAATAATGTCAAAATCGACAACTCATGCACATATACCCATATACATATGTCAAAGTGAGCAGCCGGAATAACCTCGGCTCCATAATAACAGCTCACTAGACTATCATCAATAAATAGCCGGAAAATCCTCGGCTCAAGGAAGGACCTGGTAAACCCATAATAATATAACGGTCACCCGGTCACTCCCATATACCCACCATACGACTCCCGCAATCAATACATGGATAGTCGAACGTTGTCGCCATTAACCACAAGACACCCCATAGTCTGTGATAGCGAAGATAGGGCCCTCCTGTCTAGCCCTACCCCGTGTAACGTAGTAGAATCCGTGCAACCTGGAATCACCCGAAGGAAACCCGGAAACTCTACTCCTCCTCGCACGCCCTAACGGGATCGCGTTTGGAGTTTGGCATCTGATCCTAAACTACCGGTAGACCTCACTAGTAGCTACTCCAATGAGTGGAACAACACCGAACCCGAATGATTAGACCAAATACGTCTCAACTGCAATGGGTCTAATCCCTGAATGACCGTGCGACTAAGTCACCCAGTTATCCGACTACTATCGTCCACTATCGCCAAAGTGTTACGGTACATCGGGGTCGAATATCCTAACCCCAGATGATGCCCTCGCCTAGCACTACCGCACACGGCGACCAAACGATAGATCCATAAAACATATCCGATAAATCGTGCAATGTGTGCAGCATGTCAATAAGTGAATTTAATGAAAAGGGCTGGTGAGACGGCCCACCTATCCTCCTTTTTATAAATTCACCAACACGATCAAATACGTATATCAAATATCGTAAAACGAAGTTTCACCCATGCATATACACACACATATATACATATATAGATGCACTGACCAAATGATTCCACATAATATCATATCAATATCAGAATCAGAATCACATGCAACATAAATACCTAATTTCTTAAAATTAGATTTAATTCCCTACTGCTTACCTCCTACCGATACTTTCTGGATTTTATAACTTCACCCAAATCTCCTCCAACGTACACCTGTCCCATTATTTACTCAAATCAGATGAGCTTTATGCTTATTCTCAGGAGCTACCTGCTTATTCAAAAGCTAATTTCTATAATTAACTCGTCGGGCTCCAAACTTTTATATTTAGTAGAATATGATATTCTAGCTATAAAATCCTTCTACCTCATAATATTTATATTGCCCGATTATTAAATAAAAATACGCAAATGTATGAACAAGCAGGCAGGTGCGATATACTGCCGTTTTTTATTCGACTTGGATTGGTACGAAATTCTCAAAATATAATGTCGGCGCTACGAATAGGCTATTAGCTAAAGAAATTCATCGATTAAATAGCTAAATAGCCAATTTTGAATTTTTGAAGAATTTCTAATTTAATACTCCAATATCAAAATTCGTATTAAAATTTATAATCGGACTCTACGAATAGCAAGGAATACCATACCCAAGTCGGAATTGGAATCGGACGGCTAAATCTTTTTCTTTCTTTTTTTCTTTTTCTCCTTCACGTTTCTTCCTCTGCCTTCCTTCGCTTCGCAGGTAAGTTTGCTTGTTTTATATATATAATTATATTATTATTATATATATTATATACATTATATTATATTATATTATATTATTATTATTAGCGTTATTATTATTATTATTATTATAAATATTATCTTCATCATCATTACCTTTATTATTATTATATTATTATATATTTTATATTTTATATTTATATTTAATTTTATCGATATTTATCCATTTAACAGTCTATTTAATTATAACTAATATACAAAATTGAAATATAATTTATCCCAAAATATTAGTTTCTTGATTCCATTACTATTGTCAAATATTTATTTGCTATAATAATATTATTTTATACATTCCGAAATCGGGGCATTACAATCCACTCCCCCTTAAAAAGATTTCGTCCCCGAAATCTAAACTCAAACACATAACAAGGCAACTTAATTAAACAATTGTGGGTATGCTTTGAACATTTCTTGTTCTACTTCCCACGTGGCCTCTTCCGCTCCATGTCTGGACCACATTACTTTCACCATACGAATATCTCGATTCCTCATGGTTCGAACCTTTGTGTCCATGATCCACAGAGGCTTTTCTTCATACGAAAGATCTTCATTCAGCTCTATCTCATCTGGAGATAAAATATGAGAAGGATCTGCAACATACCTACGAAGCTGAGATATGAAACACATTATGGATACGCTCCATAGAATTTGGAAGTGCCAACCGATAGGCCCAATCACCAACTCGATCGACAATTTCATAAGGTCCAACATAACGCGGACTCAATTTTCCTTTAATCCCAAACCTTCTAATACCTTTCATTGGGGATACTTTCAATAAGACAAAATCTCCACTTTGAAATTGACCCTCACGTCGGGCTTTATCGGCATAACTCTTTTGACGATCTTGAGCTGCCTTCATCTTTTCTCTGATAATTCGAATCTTATTTTTCGATTCCTCAATCATTTCCGGACCCAGTATCAGTCGATCACTCATATCGTCCCAACTCAAAGGAGTTCTGCATTTTCGACCATAAAGAGCTTCAAAATGAGCCATTCCGATACTTGCTTGATGGCTATTATTATATGAAAATTCCACTAAATCCAAGTGGTCTTCCCAACTCCCTTGAAATTCCATAGCACAAGCTCTTAGCATATCTTCCAGAATACGGATAGTTCTTTCTGATTGACCATCAGTCATAGGATGGAATGCAGTACTCATATGCAACTGAGTACCAAAGGCTTCCTGCAATTTTTGCCAAAATCGAGATTGAAAACGTGGATCACGATCTGATATGATCACCTCAGGAATACCGTGTCGTTTAACCACATAATGAACATATAATTTGGCCAATTTCTGCATACTCCAAGTCATACGTACTGGAATGAACACTGCTGACTTGGTCAATCTGTCTATAATTACCCAAATTGCATCTGTTCCCGACTTTGACCTTGGAAGTCCTGTTACAAAATCCATTGCGATAGAATCCCATTTCCAGAGTGGAACTTCTAAAGGTTGTAGCAACCCCATTGGTCTATGATGTTCTGCTTTTACCTTTTGACAATTTAAACATCGTGCAACAAATTTGGCTACATCCTTCTTCATGCCCTTCCACCAAAAATGTTGACGTAGGTCATGATACATTTTATTTCCCCCCGGATGCACTGAGTATGGTGTATTATGAGCCTCACTCATAATCTGCTCTTTCAAATCATTTCGATCCTTTGGGATACACCACCTCCCGTGAAATCGCAGACTCCCATCTGGAGCAATATTAAAATTTTGAGTCTGACCGTACTGAACTTTCACTGCAAGCTCAACCATTTTATTATCTTCCATTTGAGCCGCTCTAATGCGATCATAAATTTCAGGCTCAACTTGTATCATTTGCAAATATCCCCGAGTCATACCCCGTCCAAGTACCTCAATTTCCATCCGCGCTAAATCTTGGCACAGTTCATCAGCAACCGACATGAAGCCCAAGTTATGCCTTGGTTTTCGACTTAAGGCATCGGCTACAACATTTGCTTTGCCTTCATGATACACAATTTCAAGATCATAATCCTTCACCAATTCTAACCATCTTCTTTGTCTTAAATTCAATTCTTTTTGGGTGAAGATATATTTCAAACTTTGATGGTCAGTAAATATTCTGCAATGGGCTCCATAAAGATAGTGTCTCCAAATCTTCAAAGCAAACACCACTGCTGCCATTTCCAAGTCGTGTGTCGGATAATTCTCTTCGTGAGGTTTTAGTTGTCGTGATGCATAAGCAATAACTCTTTGATTCTGCATTAAGACACATCCCAATCCCTGCTTCGAAGCATCACTATACACTTCAAACTCCTCACCTTCCACTGGTAAAGCCAAAATTGGCGCTGAAGTTAATCGATGTTTCAATTCTAAAAAGGATGACTCACACTCGTGATCCCAGTTAATCTTTGCATCCTTTTTCAGCAAATTAGTTAATGGTTTTGCAATCTTCGAAAAATCAAGAACGAATCGCCGATAATATCCTGCCAAACCCAAAAAGCTTCTTACTTCTGATTGATTGGTAGGTCTTGGCCAATCCAAGATTGCCGCCACTTTAGAAGGATCTACTGAGATACCTTTTCCAGAAACAACATGCCCCAAGAAAGCAACCTCCTTCAACCAAAACTCGCATTTGGATAACTTGGCATATAACTTTCTTGCACGCAATATGTTTAATATCACATGCAAATGTTTTGCATGCGTCTTTTTATCTGGGGAATAGACCAAGATATCGTCAATAAATACCACCACAAACTGATCGAGGTATGGTTGAAAAATTCTATTCATCAACTCCATAAACGCAGCCGGGGCGTTAGTCAACCCAAAGGACATAACCGTGAATTCATAATGCCCGTATCTAGTCCGAAAAGCTGTCTTCGGAATGTCATGCTCTGCAATCCTTAGCTGATGATATCCAGATCTCAAGTCAATCTTTGAGAATATAGTTGCACCTCTCAGTTGATCAAATAGATCATCAATCCTCGGAAGAGGATATTTGTTCTTCACCGTGACTTTGTTCAGTCCACGGTAGTCAATACATAACCTCAAACTTCCATCCTTCTTTTTCACAAATAAAACTGGAGCTCCCCAAGGCGATGTACTAGGCCGAATGTAACCCTTATCTAGCAATTCCTGTAGTTGCAATTTAAGTTCAGCTAGTTCTAAAGGTGCCATCCGGTATGGAGCCCTTGATACTGGCTCAGCACCCGGCACAATATCAATAGTAAAATCCACCTCACGAGCTGGTGGCATACCCGGAATGTCATCAGGAAATACATCAGGAAAATTTCGGACTACAGGAATATCTTGCAATCGCTGCTCCCCTTGCGTCAAATCTCTTACCTCACACAGATATACTGGAAACCCCTTACGAATAAATGATTGAAATGATAGGGATGAAATTACCTTCATAGAAGGTTGTCTGGCAGATCCTGCATAATTCACCTGTTCGCCCATCGCTCCAACCAGCGAAATTGATCTTTTTCGACAATCAAATTGAGCTTGATATGCCACTAACCAATCCATCCCCAATATTACATCGAACTCGGATAGCTTGATGCCCAACAAGTTAGTAACAAAATCAACCCCTTCAATACTAACCGGAATCTGCATATAAAGCTCTCGGCATTCCAGCACTTCTCCTGATGGAAGTAAAACTTCCACTACCACTTCTACTGATGAATTCAGACCCAATCGTCTAACTAGACGCTTAGATATGAACGAGAACGTTGCACCCGAATCGAATAACACAAGAGCAGGAAAACTGCAAACCAGAAATCTACCCGTTAAAACCTCACTTGGATGATAATCAGCTTCTGCTTGGGTAAGAACATTTATTCGTCCACGCTGGTCAGGTCCTCTGCCTGGCTGCCTAGATGACGAACGTGACTGACTTCGTCCCCCTCGCCAAGATGATCCTAATCCTCTCCCTTGTGACTGCGAAGACGGCGGCTGCCATGGCCTAAACCTCGGTTCTGGAAACTCCCTTGCAGTTACCACACTTGGACATAACCTGGCAATGTGACCACTACCACCACATTTAAAACATGTCAATGGAACTTTATCACAACGAGTACCTGGGTGGCTTGTTCCACAAAGCCGACAAACAGCCCCCGATTGCTGAGACCTCTCCTGACTCGGTTCATTAATCGAAATCCCCTTATACGATGGCCCAGACCTGAACATTTGCCACCATTTCTTTTTACCCTTGGGCTCATCCTCCACTTTAGCTTTTCCCTTATCTCGACCCTGATGTTGATAACCTATTTCCTTCTCACTCTCCTTTTGTCTGACTTCCTGCTTCTGATAAAATCGGGCAGCACGCTCGTAAGCCTCATACAATGAACTGATATCCAACACCGCTAAAGCTTCTTGAATTCTGTGTTGCAACCCGTCTACAAAATGGTCAATTCTGTCTCGCTCACAGGAAAAGTAGTCAGGAACATACATCTCCAACTCATTAAACTTCACAAAATAATCCTCAACTGACATCGAGCCCTGCTTTAAGTCCAGCAATTCTTGCTTCTTCGCCTTTCGAATATGCGACGGTATAAACCTAGCCTTTAACTTTGCTTTAAATTCATCCCAAGTCATATCCACTTGGTCTACACCTGCAGCTTCTTCACCTAACCACCACCGATTTGCTCGGCCTTCCAAGAAATAGGCTCCAATATTAACTCGTTGATCTGGCGGAACCTGAACAACACGAAATATCTTTTCCATCTTTTCAACCCAAAACTCAAGGACTCCTGGCTCCACTGAACCAGAATATGTTGGTGGGTTATGCCGCATCACAGCATCAATGAAACTCCTCTGTTGAGGCATCATCGCGGCCATAAACTGCCGAAAGAAATCCTGACTAGGTGCCTCTGTTGGTACATGCGCTGGCACAGGATACTGTGACTCATCAGACGAAGGATCAAACTCTGGGCCTTGAATAGCCCTACGTACACCACCACATCGAGAATTCGACATACTGCCCCCAATTTTTCCTGATTCAATATCAATTCAGCACACAGCTAAACCAAGCATAACAATAAAAGATAGATCACATTAACATGAATGCACCCGCAAAACCCAAACCTCACCAAACCAATTCAATATCATTATTATTTTCAAAACCCTTTTAATTCAAAGAGCCAAAATCTATCAAACCTAGGCTCTGATACCAACTTGTAACACCCCCAGTTGGCTCATACTGGAAATGCTACCGCCACACTGCATCATGAGGTCGTCACCTCCTACTTCGGGCCCCACAACACAGTGTTAAGGCTAAAATTAATTATATAAGCATTTTATTATTCCCAAAAAAACAAGTTTATAAATATTTACAAAAACATACTCCTAAAACGGGAGGTTTTTCTAGTTAGAATTTACATATAATACATCAGATGCAGTTCACTCATTCAGCCCGTCTTTCTATCTCCCGAGACGTCCCCTGTCCCGGAGGTGCCATGCGTACCTGAATCAAATATTTTTCTTAAAAGCAGTCTAGAATTAAATCCATTTTAAGAACTAACATAAAATATGCCATGTCATGCTCGAAAATAGAGTTTAATTTCCGTCATTTGCAAAATAAATGCCATGCCATGCCCATACTGAAATAATGTAACAATAATGTCAAAATCGACAACTCATGCACATATACCCATATACATATGTCAAAGTGAGCAGCCGGAATAACCTCGGCTCCATAATAACAGCTCACTAGACTATCATCAATAAATAGCCGGAAAATCCTCGGCTCAAGGAAGGACCTGGTAAACCCATAATAATATAACGGTCACCCGGTCACTCCCATATACCCACCATACGACTCCCGCAATCAATACATGGATAGTCGAACGTTGTCGCCATTAACCACAAGACACCCCATAGTCTGTGATAGCGAAGATAGGGCCCTCCTGTCTAGCCCTACCCCGTGTAACGTAGTAGAATCCGTGCAACCTGGAATCACCCGAAGGAAACCCGGAAACTCTACTCCTCCTCGCACGCCCTAACGGGATCGCGTTTGGAGTTTGGCATCTGATCCTAAACTACCGGTAGACCTCACTAGTAGCTACTCCAATGAGTGGAACAACACCGAACCCGAATGATTAGACCAAATACGTCTCAACTGCAATGGGTCTAATCCCTGAATGACCGTGCGACTAAGTCACCCAGTTATCCGACTACTATCGTCCACTATCGCCAAAGTGTTACGGTACATCGGGGTCGAATATCCTAACCCCAGATGATGCCCTCGCCTAGCACTACCGCACACGGCGACCAAACGATAGATCCATAAAACATATCCGATAAATCGTGCAATGTGTGCAGCATGTCAATAAGTGAATTTAATGAAAAGGGCTGGTGAGACGGCCCACCTATCCTCCTTTTTATAAATTCACCAACACGATCAAATACGTATATCAAATATCGTAAAACGAAGTTTCACCCATGCATATACACACACATATATACATATATAGATGCACTGACCAAATGATTCCACATAATATCAATGAAACTCCTCTGTTGAGGCATCATCGCGGCCATAAACTGCCGAAAGAAATCCTGACTAGGTGCCTCTGTTGGTACATGCGCTGGCACAGGATACTGTGACTCATCAGACGAAGGATCAAACTCTGGGCCTTGAATAGCCCTACGTACACCACCACATCGAGAATTCGACATACTGCCCCCAATTTTTCCTGATTCAATATCAATTCAGCACACAGCTAAACCAAGCATAACAATAAAAGATAGATCGCATTAACATGAATGCACCCGCAAAACCCAAACCTCACCAAACCAATTCAATATCATTATTATTTTCAAAACCCTTTTAATTCAAAGAGCCAAAATCTATCAAACCTAGGCTCTGATACCAACTTGTAACACCCCCAGTTGGCTCATACTGGAAATGCTACCGCCACACTGCATCATGAGGTCGTCACCTCCTACTTCGGGCCCCACAACACAGTGTTAAGGCTAAAATTAATTATATAAGCATTTTATTATTCCCAAAAAAACAAGTTTATAAATATTTACAAAAACATACTCCTAAAACGGGAGGTTTTTCTAGTTAGAATTTACATATAATACATCAGATGCAGTTCACTCATTCAGCCCGTCTTTCTATCTCCCGAGACGTCCCCTGTCCCGGAGGTGCCATGCGTACCTGAATCAAATATTTTTCTTAAAAGCAGTCTAGAATTAAATCCATTTTAAGAACTAACATAAAATATGCCATGTCATGCTCGAAAATAGAGTTTAATTTCCGTCATTTGCAAAATAAATGCCATGCCATGCCCATACTGAAATAATGTAACAATAATGTCAAAATCGACAACTCATGCACATATACCCATATACATATGTCAAAGTGAGCAGCCGGAATAACCTCGGCTCCATAATAACAGCTCACTAGACTATCATCAATAAATAGCCGGAAAATCCTCGGCTCAAGGAAGGACCTGGTAAACCCATAATAATATAACGGTCACCCGGTCACTCCCATATACCCACCATACGACTCCCGCAATCAATACATGGATAGTCGAACGTTGTCGCCATTAACCACAAGACACCCCATAGTCTGTGATAGCGAAGATAGGGCCCTCCTGTCTAGCCCTACCCCGTGTAACGTAGTAGAATCCGTGCAACCTGGAATCACCCGAAGGAAACCCGGAAACTCTACTCCTCCTCGCACGCCCTAACGGGATCGCGTTTGGAGTTTGGCATCTGATCCTAAACTACCGGTAGACCTCACTAGTAGCTACTCCAATGAGTGGAACAACACCGAACCCGAATGATTAGACCAAATACGTCTCAACTGCAATGGGTCTAATCCCTGAATGACCGTGCGACTAAGTCACCCAGTTATCCGACTACTATCGTCCACTATCGCCAAAGTGTTACGGTACATCGGGGTCGAATATCCTAACCCCAGATGATGCCCTCGCCTAGCACTACCGCACACGGCGACCAAACGATAGATCCATAAAACATATCCGATAAATCGTGCAATGTGTGCAGCATGTCAATAAGTGAATTTAATGAAAAGGGCTGGTGAGACGGCCCACCTATCCTCCTTTTTATAAATTCACCAACACGATCAAATACGTATATCAAATATCGTAAAACGAAGTTTCACCCATGCATATACACACACATATATACATATATAGATGCACTGACCAAATGATTCCACATAATATCAATGAAACTCCTCTGTTGAGGCATCATCGCGGCCATAAACTGCCGAAAGAAATCCTGACTAGGTGCCTCTGTTGGTACATGCGCTGGCACAGGATACTGTGACTCATCAGACGAAGGATCAAACTCTGGGCCTTGAATAGCCCTACGTACACCACCACATCGAGAATTCGACATACTGCCCCCAATTTTTCCTGATTCAATATCAATTCAGCACACAGCTAAACCAAGCATAACAATAAAAGATAGATCACATTAACATGAATGCACCCGCAAAACCCAAACCTCACCAAACCAATTCAATATCATTATTATTTTCAAAACCCTTTTAATTCAAAGAGCCAAAATCTATCAAACCTAGGCTCTGATACCAACTTGTAACACCCCCAGTTGGCTCATACTGGAAATGCTACCGCCACACTGCATCATGAGGTCGTCACCTCCTACTTCGGGCCCCACAACACAGTGTTAAGGCTAAAATTAATTATATAAGCATTTTATTATTCCCAAAAAAACAAGTTTATAAATATTTACAAAAACATACTCCTAAAACGGGAGGTTTTTCTAGTTAGAATTTACATATAATACATCAGATGCAGTTCACTCATTCAGCCCGTCTTTCTATCTCCCGAGACGTCCCCTGTCCCGGAGGTGCCATGCGTACCTGAATCAAATATTTTTCTTAAAAGCAGTCTAGAATTAAATCCATTTTAAGAACTAACATAAAATATGCCATGTCATGCTCGAAAATAGAGTTTAATTTCCGTCATTTGCAAAATAAATGCCATGCCATGCCCATACTGAAATAATGTAACAATAATGTCAAAATCGACAACTCATGCACATATACCCATATACATATGTCAAAGTGAGCAGCCGGAATAACCTCGGCTCCATAATAACAGCTCACTAGACTATCATCAATAAATAGCCGGAAAATCCTCGGCTCAAGGAAGGACCTGGTAAACCCATAATAATATAACGGTCACCCGGTCACTCCCATATACCCACCATACGACTCCCGCAATCAATACATGGATAGTCGAACGTTGTCGCCATTAACCACAAGACACCCCATAGTCTGTGATAGCGAAGATAGGGCCCTCCTGTCTAGCCCTACCCCGTGTAACGTAGTAGAATCCGTGCAACCTGGAATCACCCGAAGGAAACCCGGAAACTCTACTCCTCCTCGCACGCCCTAACGGGATCGCGTTTGGAGTTTGGCATCTGATCCTAAACTACCGGTAGACCTCACTAGTAGCTACTCCAATGAGTGGAACAACACCGAACCCGAATGATTAGACCAAATACGTCTCAACTGCAATGGGTCTAATCCCTGAATGACCGTGCGACTAAGTCACCCAGTTATCCGACTACTATCGTCCACTATCGCCAAAGTGTTACGGTACATCGGGGTCGAATATCCTAACCCCAGATGATGCCCTCGCCTAGCACTACCGCACACGGCGACCAAACGATAGATCCATAAAACATATCCGATAAATCGTGCAATGTGTGCAGCATGTCAATAAGTGAATTTAATGAAAAGGGCTGGTGAGACGGCCCACCTATCCTCCTTTTTATAAATTCACCAACACGATCAAATACGTATATCAAATATCGTAAAACGAAGTTTCACCCATGCATATACACACACATATATACATATATAGATGCACTGACCAAATGATTCCACATAATATCAATGAAACTCCTCTGTTGAGGCATCATCGCGGCCATAAACTGCCGAAAGAAATCCTGACTAGGTGCCTCTGTTGGTACATGCGCTGGCACAGGATACTGTGACTCATCAGACGAAGGATCAAACTCTGGGCCTTGAATAGCCCTACGTACACCACCACATCGAGAATTCGACATACTGCCCCCAATTTTTCCTGATTCAATATCAATTCAGCACACAGCTAAACCAAGCATAACAATAAAAGATAGATCACATTAACATGAATGCACCCGCAAAACCCAAACCTCACCAAACCAATTCAATATCATTATTATTTTCAAAACCCTTTTAATTCAAAGAGCCAAAATCTATCAAACCTAGGCTCTGATACCAACTTGTAACACCCCCAGTTGGCTCATACTGGAAATGCTACCGCCACACTGCATCATGAGGTCGTCACCTCCTACTTCGGGCCCCACAACACAGTGTTAAGGCTAAAATTAATTATATAAGCATTTTATTATTCCCAAAAAAACAAGTTTATAAATATTTACAAAAACATACTCCTAAAACGGGAGGTTTTTCTAGTTAGAATTTACATATAATACATCAGATGCAGTTCACTCATTCAGCCCGTCTTTCTATCTCCCGAGACGTCCCCTGTCCCGGAGGTGCCATGCGTACCTGAATCAAATATTTTTCTTAAAAGCAGTCTAGAATTAAATCCATTTTAAGAACTAACATAAAATATGCCATGTCATGCTCGAAAATAGAGTTTAATTTCCGTCATTTGCAAAATAAATGCCATGCCATGCCCATACTGAAATAATGTAACAATAATGTCAAAATCGACAACTCATGCACATATACCCATATACATATGTCAAAGTGAGCAGCCGGAATAACCTCGGCTCCATAATAACAGCTCACTAGACTATCATCAATAAATAGCCGGAAAATCCTCGGCTCAAGGAAGGACCTGGTAAACCCATAATAATATAACGGTCACCCGGTCACTCCCATATACCCACCATACGACTCCCGCAATCAATACATGGATAGTCGAACGTTGTCGCCATTAACCACAAGACACCCCATAGTCTGTGATAGCGAAGATAGGGCCCTCCTGTCTAGCCCTACCCCGTGTAACGTAGTAGAATCCGTGCAACCTGGAATCACCCGAAGGAAACCCGGAAACTCTACTCCTCCTCGCACGCCCTAACGGGATCGCGTTTGGAGTTTGGCATCTGATCCTAAACTACCGGTAGACCTCACTAGTAGCTACTCCAATGAGTGGAACAACACCGAACCCGAATGATTAGACCAAATACGTCTCAACTGCAATGGGTCTAATCCCTGAATGACCGTGCGACTAAGTCACCCAGTTATCCGACTACTATCGTCCACTATCGCCAAAGTGTTACGGTACATCGGGGTCGAATATCCTAACCCCAGATGATGCCCTCGCCTAGCACTACCGCACACGGCGACCAAACGATAGATCCATAAAACATATCCGATAAATCGTGCAATGTGTGCAGCATGTCAATAAGTGAATTTAATGAAAAGGGCTGGTGAGACGGCCCACCTATCCTCCTTTTTATAAATTCACCAACACGATCAAATACGTATATCAAATATCGTAAAACGAAGTTTCACCCATGCATATACACACACATATATACATATATAGATGCACTGACCAAATGATTCCACATAATATCATATCAATATCAGAATCAGAATCACATGCAACATAAATACCTAATTTCTTAAAATTAGATTTAATTCCCTACTGCTTACCTCCTACCGATACTTTCTGGATTTTATAACTTCACCCAAATCTCCTCCAACGTACACCTGTCCCATTATTTACTCAAATCAGATGAGCTTTATGCTTATTCTCAGGAGCTACCTGCTTATTCAAAAGCTAATTTCTATAATTAACTCGTCGGGCTCCAAACTTTTATATTTAGTAGAATATGATATTCTAGCTATAAAATCCTTCTACCTCATAATATTTATATTGCCCGATTATTAAATAAAAATACGCAAAGGTATGAACAAGCAGGCAGGTGCGATATACTGCCGTTTTTTATTCGACTTGGATTGGTACGAAATTCTCAAAATATAATGTCGGCGCTACGAATAGGCTATTAGCTAAAGAAATTCATCGATTAAATAGCTAAATAGCCAATTTTGAATTTTTGAAGAATTTCTAATTTAATACTCCAATATCAAAATTCGTATTAAAATTTATAATCGGACTCTACGAATAGCAAGGAATACCATACCCAAGTCGGAATTGGAATCGGACGGCTAAATCTTTTTCTTTCTTTTTTTCTTTTTCTCTTTCACGTTTCTTCCTCTGCCTTCCTTCGCTTCGCAGGTAAGTTTGCTTGTTTTATATATATAATTATATTATTATTATATATATATATTATATACATTATATTATATTATATTATATTATTATTATTAGCGTTATTATTATTATTATTATTATAAATATTATCTTCATCATCATTACCTTTATTATTATTATATTATTATATATTTTATATTTTATATTTATATTTAATTTTATCGATATTTATCCATTTAACAGTCTATTTAATTATAACTAATATACAAAATTGGAATATAATTTATCCCAAAATATTAGTTTCTTGATTCCATTACTATTGTCAAATATTTATTTGCTATAATAATATTATTTTATACATTCCGAAATCGGGGCATTACAATTTAACTGAGACGAATGAAATATTTTATAAATCGCCAGGAGCAGTAGAGGACCTCTAAGGGGCAAGGGTGGGCTGGATATAGGAGTGGCAATTTGGGCCGGCCCGACCCGATTTCAAACTGTATTGGGCTAGTATGGCCCGATTTCAAGTCAGGCCGGGCCCGCTTTCTTTAAAAAAAATAATTTTGTTTATTTTTTAAGTTTGAATAACTCAACCAAATATATACAAGCCAAGAATTTTACCAACAAGTCATGTTTTAATTTCTGTCTTTGTTTCAAAAATCAATATATATATATAGATTTCTTAAAATTTAAATATTAATTTTAATACCGCGCTGGGCTAGACATGGTCCAACCTTCGTGAGCCCAGGCACGGCCCGGTTCATTAGCGTGCCGGGCTAGACATGACTTGAAAATTTTTGAGCCTATTTTTTGAGGCCTAAGCACGGTTTTTTGTGTCGTGCTCGGACCGTGCTTTTGAGCTGTGATTATTTTTGTCACCCCTAAAATATAGTTAGGGTGTGTAGTATTGTAAGAGATAGGGAGAAAAGTACAATATTTATAGACCTCCAAAGCTACCTCGATAAATATAAAGAAACAAAAGAATTGGAACCGAAATGTCTAAAAATATAACACGACTCTAACTAAACTTTTTAGAAAATAGTAAACTTGTTTTAAAAACTTTGTCAAATAGACCAAGTAAACTAACCGCAGGATTAGTTCCAACAGTATCCTCTATAATCCTGATGTAGCTTCAAACAATCTTCGTCTCTTTTCCGAAAAATAAAAAGGTATGCTCTTCATTATCCATCTGAAGCAAGTTGATCTCTTGCTCCAAAAGAGTTAGGTTGGTTTCTGCCTCATGCAGTTTACTCTTGCATTCGGATGCATAATGTCCCATTTTTCACATTTGAAACAGTTTATATGGTTTTTGTTTCGGCCACTTCCATCGTCTCCATATTTTACACCTTCCTTATTGTTATCTCTATCATGGTCGCAAGTTTTTCGATCATCAAAGGAACTCCTTCATTTTCTTTTTCACTCCTTCCATTGCGCTTCAATGAGGAGTAACTAACTATCTCCAAGACCAATGGGTTTCCACATTTGTGTACGTTCCTCAAATATCTTTAAGCGCCTAGTCGCTTCCTAGAACGGCATACTCCCAAGGTTACATAATTGCTCCATTCCTGCAATAACGAGTTAATACTCACTAGGTAAAGTATCAAATAACTTCTTTACCCGTGTCGCATCATTCAGCGTCACCTCGAGGTTGGAATATTTTGCGGCCATCCCACTTAGCTTTCTAGCTTATTCTTCCAGGATTTCTCCCCCCATATACATTCCCTTGAACTCACTTCTCAGTGTCTGTGGATGTGCCATTTTGACACGATCCGCTCCAACGAACCTCGTTTTCAAGCTGTCGCAAACCTTCCTTACAATCTTCTTTGTTGCAACTTGAAGTAGTAGGTCATACGAGAGCATTTTGAAATGGAGTGCGCTGCCCTCATTGTCTTGATCCTTTTCACATCTATCGCTCTCCCTTTTGCTTGTGCAATAGGGTCTCAAACTCCTTGGGCTTCCATGATCGCCTCGACCTTGATCGACCAACTCAAATAATTTTTCGATGTTAACTAGAATAGACAAACGACACCCTGATGTTATCTCTCACCCACGCATCTTATGGAACAATCGACATTGTATTGAACTTAGGGTTTTTGGACATGGACCGATTACACCAACCTACACCAGACTCTAATACCAATTGTTAGATTTGACCTCCCACATCAATGATAAACGATAAGCAAGCAACAAGAACAAGCCATGAAGATCCCACCTTATCCAATCGAAAAAAATGTATATATATATATATAAAAAAATATATATAGATAAATCTAGAGGTAGAAAGAAAATTGTGAAATAAATGTGATGGTGTAGTGTCATGTGGTTGAATTTGGTTATATCTATAGTTAGGGTGAGTTTAGTATTGTGAGATATAGGGTAAAAGGGAGAAGAGAAAAAGGACAATGTGGTGATTGTTATTAAGACTAGACGAAAGGAGACCAAACAAATAAATAAGTTTTGTTTGTATTAGTAAACTTGTTGAATTACGATGAATAGTTGAGAGCACATTATTTATAGACTTTCAAAGTTATTTGGATAAACATAAAGAAACGAAAGAACCGGAACTGAAATATCTAAAAATATAAGTAGACTTTAGAAGAAAATACACTTAACAAACTTGGTCAAATATAGATCAAGTAAATTGACAGCATGATTATTTCCAACACTATCATGGTACCTTAAAAGACATTGGCCCCTAAAAAATAAATAAAATATGTACGTGATGATCATAGCGAGTGAGATTTTGAAAGCTATCCAAGTTTGAAGGGGTTGATTTCCGGAATTGTCAAAAAAATGCATTTTATTCTTACTACTATGAAGGTTGGGTATGTTCTTAACACCCCATGCCCTAAGATAATTGAAGACGAGAGTTGGAGGCAACCAATGAAAAATTAAGTAGGAAAGTTGAGTTAAACTCTAGATATTATTGCATATGTTGTTGGAATATTAAGTTGATTCACTAGTAAATCAAATGTTCATTATTAGCAAACACATAAGAAAGTATTCAAGTAATTATAGGAGCAAAAATAAGAGAGTTACCTATACGAGCATGAAATTTTTCAGCTTCAAGAGAGGTTAAATTTGCTTTCAATGTACCCACAACAATGATTCTCGAATATTTGAAAGTGTGGGGTGTTAAGCTAGAATTAAATCTTTAAGATATATTTTTTTATGCATGGATTTATTGTGTATAGTTGTTTTACTTTGATAAACTGAAGATTACGCTAAAATATTGAAGAAACGCTAGTAATTTTATGGCAATTGGATTTCTTTAAAACTAAGGGACACTAAAACTACTAAGTGAACACAAGGATGAGGATGTGTGAAGTGTGCGCTCGATAAATCTAGCATCATCTTTGTTTCTTACTGTTGGGGTGCAAACTCAAGTCTCACATCGGAAGTTGTAAAGAAAATTTCATATCTTATAAGTCCCAAGTAAACTCCGCTAGTATGAGGCCTTTTGGAGAATATCCAAAAACAAATCCGTGCGGGCTCAGCCCAAAGCGGACAATATCATACTAGTGTTGAGTTGGCCCAGTCCCAACAGTGGTATCAGAGTCCGGTTAGATGGTGAAGTGGACTGGGTGGCATCGAGCATTGGTTGTGGTGGTGGACTCGTCCTCGTGACCTACGGATGAGCCTTGTGTCGAAAGTCTCCTGGCGGTGTTGGGTCGGTCCTGATTGAGATGGACAGTGGGTCCCTTTGTGATAGGCGGTACAAGGTGGGCAGGGAAGGCCATTGGTTGGTCCTTGGTTTGAGGGGAGGATTGTTGGGGTGCAAACCCAAGTCCCACATCGGAAATTGTGAAGAAAATTCCACACCTTATAAGTCCCAAGTAAACTCTACTAGTATGAGGCCTTTTGGAAAATATCCAAAAACAAATTCGTGCGGGCTCAGCACAAAGAGGACAATATCATACTAGTGTTGAGTTGGCCCAGTCCCAACACTTACATTGTATATAATGAAACAAATGATGGATACAATGATAAAGGCTCACCACTTGTAGAAATGTATTACATGATGAAATGTAGATTCATGTACCTACATCCAAAAGGGGGTATTGATTCTAGAAAAGGTATTTCTGAATGAGTGTGTCTATTAAACTTTAGATTCAAAACTTGAACTTAAAAGTGTAAAGATACAAATCTACATTCAAAATTAAAGTTTGAGTTTGAAATTCAAATTTGAAATTGAAATTCCAATCATGCGTTGCAACATTTTTTTTTTTATGACGTGGAAACTCGCAGTCGCTACCCGAAAGTGCGCACTGGGTAAACTCCCGGCCGAACCTAATACCCTGCAAACTAGGCCCGACAAAACAAGTCACACTAGGCGAACCATATGTGTGCGTTGCAACATTTCGATTGAAACGAAAGGGCACTTACTGTATCTATATATATATATATATGGTAGTTCTTGGTTTCCTATAAAATATTTAAACATACAATTCCAGTTGATTTCTTACATCCATGTATATTTCATTTTTCCTAACTTCGATATAACTCATTTTTCTTACTAAAAATTGTGTTTTTCCATGTCCTATCTTGGACATATTTTTATACTCATGGAAACACATAAGGTAGAAGTGTCATATTTGGACAACATGCTCAATATAATTAGAATAACTATCTAAAATTCTATCATTGTCCCCTACAAGACATACTATTCCTAGCATACTCCACACCACCTAACACTTATTGTAACTCGATAAGCATGAATCCCTCCAACCTTTAAATAAATTATAATTACCTAAAATAATTTGATAACACTAAAATTATCACTAAGATTTCCTCAAATATGCAAGCAACATGAATCAAACTCAAAGAAATAAGAATAAAAATAAATTATAGGAAAATGGAGATAATGAAAGAACACTTATTATAAAAGTCGATAAAGCAAATGTTCATGAAGATAATTCAAATAAAAAACCTAAGTTTCTCATGCAATAAAACACAAATTTAAATCAAAGTTCGAGTTCAAGGGCAAGCCATCGAAACTTGTTTAATTCTTGTCACAAAAATGTGACTTCTTCAATAGTATTCATCATATTCAGTTGTCCATGGCCCTTGAAGTAGCTCAAGGAAACTCCTAGGCAAGCCATCCGAATTAAATAGCTTAGGCGGCGGTGGTGGTGATGGCCGCGGCGGCGGCACAATTCCCAATCGAGCAAAATTCCACGGTTGTGTTAGGGTGGCTTCTGGTGGCGGCGACGGAGGGGGTAGTGGTGGAGCTTGATGAACAATGTGTTGTTCATGATCATTGTTTGCTTCATGCCCGAGATTTTGCGCATTGCTAGCGGAATTGGTCCCTGAGTTTTCAAAAGCGCGGTACTTACCCATGTAGGTTGTGAGGGGTTCGACATATTTGTCAAACCCCAATGATTCCATGGCCACAAGTATGTCCTGAGAAGTCACCGTTTTACGGTACTCTTGGTTGCATTTTCTATTAGCTTCGGATGTCACAAAACTAACAAACTCTGTAACACACTCTTGGAAAACCTCTTTAGCATCGTCCGTGATCTTAGCATGTTCAGGGAGGGCACGACGCATAATGCGCGAAACATTGGCGATGGGCATGATTTGGTCGGGGTCACGCCTTGGCGGAACCTGGTTGATGTCGATCCTCGCTACACTGTTTGTTGGCGGGGATCGTGGCATCTCCCGATTCAAGTAAATCCCGCGCCCCCCTAGAACTATGCCTACACGAAATAAAATCGACATGAAAGTAAAAAAAAATTGAATTTACTTCAAATGGAATACAAATATTAAACATTTTGCATTCACTCAACAAAAATTTTTGAACACGCTTCTTGATTAATATTATCAAATGATATAGTATGTACACATACTCACATAATATATAATATATATTCTATCTATATACGGAAAAATCAACCATTCAACACAAATATTATTCTTTATATTATCAATACATTTTTCTATGTTTAATATAAAAAATACCTATCTAAAAACACAAAGTGAATACACTTATTTCAAAGTAAACAAACTTAGATCCTAAAAATTCAATGGTTTTTAACTCATAAATCTTAGATCTAAATTTAGCTATCGTAGAAGGGATTTTTAAAAAGAAAGTAAAAAATAAGATTTATATAGAGTTTGTTCACATATGTTTTTTAATCTGCTATTTTTTTCTTCTTTTAAAAACATCGCCTTCAAACACTTCCCTCAAACATACACATTATTTATGAACTACAATCACATCAATAGATAATCGATTCTAACAATCACAACTTCATTAAAGACATAATTGAAAAAACTACGAAGAGTTATTTAGATGAAAGGATTTAACTAAACAAATCTTATTTATATATAGATATGTATTTAGGCTAAAGTTACTTCGATTAGCCTAACTAATCTAGCATTTCAATCTTCATTTTTAATTTACATCCGTAGCGAAAATTAAAGAATGTAAAAATAAATAATTTATTTACCAGATCTAGATGATGGTTTTGCGTATTTTCTCTTTAGATTCAAGAATCCTCTAGCCTCCATCTTCCAAGAGCACGCTTAAAATCTCTGAGACGTCTTTCCTTGCAAAAAAAAAAAAAAAAGAGCAGATTAAGATCGATACCGCTATATTTTCATGCGATGTGTAGCGAAACTTCACTTCGACGAAATCAAATTTATAGGCAAATAAGGCCGTAGACGCGGCCCAAAAAGGAAAAGCAAAAAAGGCGGCATTTCATGGCAAATTGTAATAAATTTTGAATTTTATAAATATCTAAGACAAATAGTCGTCTGTGCCCGGAATATTTACTTTTTGAAACTTTATAAAAAATAAAATATATATTTATTTATTAAAAAAATCAAGGAATTATTTTAAAACTAATAAGATTTTATATAAATAATTAATAAATTAGTATAATAATTATTTTTTAATATTTTCTCTTAATAATTAATATGCGTTAATGTAAGTATTATAAAGTGATAATAAGAATTTTAGCATTTTTTAAGTAAATCAAAATTTCAAATACTCATAATTAAAGGTTTTTGCAATTTTTTTCAAAACTAATATGAGATCTTGTTACAAATAATTAAAATATTTTTATTTAATTGCAAGATTAAAATAATCATATTTTTTATTATTATTATTAAATCTGTAAAAGGTATGTATTACTTATTACTTTTATTTAAATATATAAATATGAAACTTTTACATATCATATACAAGTTAATTTCATATTTTAAAATGTACAAAATCTTTATCCAGTAGAAATTTAATATATAAATAAGAATTTCATATTTTTTTTATCAAAAATATTTAGTCTATAATTATTAATATTTGGATACTTATTATTATTATTATTATTATTATTATTTTAATTTATTTTTTTATTTACTACCTACCCATTTCTTTATTTTAAATTTATTGCTTTTATTAATTATTCACCAAATTATTTATAGAGCTGATATTAAAAATAGAATCCAAATGTATTTATTACCAATTAAACATTAGGATAGAGGAGACTTAATTAGGACAACTAAAATAGGTATCAATTTTAAAAAATTTAAAATAATAAATGGAAAATGGAAAAAAAATAATTAATATGGCTTACATATTATTGTCTTTTTTCCGAATTTCGATTTTGATTTGAATTTTAAATCATCAAAATTTTGAATTTGAATAGTAGTTTATAGGGAAAATTGCAAAAAATATTTTGTACACCTCATTGTTACTTTTGTCTTTTATTTATCTCGTTGACAAGATATATCATATACCTTGTCAATATTGATGTTTTAATAAGTGGTGTATATCAATATTTTATGAAATTATATTGTTAATTGTATAAAATATTGGGTAAATTATATAACATCCCCATGTATTTTAGTAAATATTCACAAAAAATTTTGTGTTTTATTTATTGCGTGAAATCCCCCTTTTGTTAATGTAAAAATTTGCACGAAACACTCTTCTTGTCCAAAACTGATATTTAGTTCTAAATAAATACCTAAATTACGCAAGTTTTATACAAATAAAAAGAGCTTTTACATTAAATAAATAAATAAATAATTTATTAATCCTTCATTTTATAATTTTTGGAGACAAATTGTTGTATGATTTTTATAAAAATTATAAAAATAAATGATTGATCAATTATTTATTTATTTATTTTATTCAAAAAAAATTATTTAAGATATTTACGTTTTTTATTTGTATAAAATTTATGTAATTTAGGTCTTTATTTCAAATCAAATATCAATTTTGAACAAGGAGAGTGTTTAATGCAAACTTTCAATTAACACAAAGGGTTTCACGCAATAAATAAAACATATGGTATTTTGTGCATTTTTAGTAAAACATAAGGATGTGTTATATAATTTACCCTAAAATATTTATGGATTTGATCGAGTGTTAATTATATATATAATAGTTTTAGCAATTTCACCTATTGTTTAATTACATGAATTTTGAAATTTTAAATGTAATTAGATAATATGACTCATGTGTTATAATTTTTTTATAATTTTTAGGTAAAATAATTGTAATTGATTGTGATATTTTATATAAAAATACATGTTGACGTAACGCATATATAAAATCTAAAATTAAAAAATATATATATATATTAAGAAAACAAATTTTACTAGTGCTGAGTTTTTAAATTAAATATCAAATCTATAATCTGGATTTGTATTGTTGTTTTATAATTTTGTGCATATCTATATATATATAATGTTAATCTTGTTTCCAATATTGACCATCATATATACCTAATGTTACGAAAGATTATAATTATTTAATTTATCAAATTAATATATAATTAAATTTTCGTCCCGGAAGAGATGGCCTCGTGATGTAAGGATTGGACGTGTGACTATGGAATCATGTGTGCCACACATGGTTCGCCTAGTGTGACTTGTCTGTCGGGCCTAGCGGCGGCTGCGGGTTACCACATCATATAAAAAAATATTTTTGAAAAATATTTTAATGAATTAATTAAAATATTAAGGTAAAAAATTGGGTCAATTTGGTGGATTAAATCCAACCATTATGATTAGCTTTTTAGTGATACATGTTTAGTTAGATTTTTTAATATATATTGTATAGGTTTCTTTTAAAATAACAATAATAAGTATGATATTAAATATTTATTTTTATTGAGAATATTAAATTAAAAAGTATTTTTATTTAAAATATCATACTGAATAATTATTTATATTATATCATATATTTTATTACTTTTTATTTAATTTTTTTTATATTATGAAATCAAGTCAAAATTTCAAGATACTTTCAAAACATACATATTGGTATATGTTTTTTTTTTTAATTAAATTATTACTCCTTCATCTCACTTACCGTGTTCATTTTTTCATTTTCGTATGTCCCACTTATTCTGTCACTTTTTTTTCTAGAAAATAATTATACATTTTAATCTCATTTTAAATTTTTAATTTATAATTTTTTTAATTTTAATTAAACTAATTAGTTATCTTAATCTTAATCTAAAATTATTTTTATTATAAGATAATTATTTTCACTAATGCATTCTTAATTATTTGCTAATTATACCCTCTAAATTCTTGTATATATAGTAAATGGGACACCGTAGCCGGGACGGAGGAAGTATTATTTATATACTTCTTCCGTCCACTCACAAAGTATAAATATTTATATTTTTATTGTTCAATTACAAAGTAACTATTTCAAAAATATTTCACATTTTTCTACAAATATTCTATTTTATTATCATATAATTATACGTTTACTCCAAAAAAAAAAATAGTAAAATTATCATTACACTATTTTTAACTATCGACTACAATTAAAATATTATTATTTTTTTAAATTTAGTTCAAAAGTAAATATATACATTCAAATTAGACAAATGTAGTATATAATTTGTATAATGCATATAGACCGACCTATAATTTTATTATTTTACATTAAATAACAAATCTTTTACTTGAATCTAACTTGACATCAAAGTCACACTAGAAAAATATTGAACCCAATGTATCATGTCCATTCATTAATTTCCTGATGCATCTCATCACACTGGTACGACCAATGTATTCTTGACTTTAAGACAATATTGATCATTGAATTTCATCTTTAGAGATGGCACATGTGAGCCACACTCTCAATCAAACCTTTCATTGTTATTGCACTACAAAAAAATAATATATTAGTAATGGAATTTCGTTTCTGAAGTGTGTGATTAATGCAATTCCCTCTCTAATTCCGTCTCTAATGCCTTTAGTAACGGAAAAAGGGAATTTAGAGACAAAAAAAACTTTGTTACAAAAATGATATTTTTTTGTAGTGTTGTTACTATTCACGCATAAAATGTTAGATCGCCAGATTATTTTTGCGGAAACAATCTGAGAATATTTTTAATCTATTTGTCAATTTTGTTTCAGTTTGATCAAATTTACTTATATGACCTTTGATTGCCTCTTCAAGTATTCAACATATGTTTGAATGCTTCTCAATAAATTATGGATGCAATACGTTAAGGTCACATTATTCAGCATTATCCTATCCATCCATCTCGGCCTACATAAATTATCTCCCCAAAATGTTCAAAACCCTTTTATATTGCTTCTCAAAATGCACAAAAGACTTATCACTATGACTCCTCTTACACGGCTAGTGCTCTAATCCAATAACACTTAGACATCGAGTCTCTCCTGAAATAGGTTATAACTTCTAATTCTTCTTATGCTATGTCGGTCATTTCGGGTAACCCTAATTGATATTTTTATTTATGTTGTTGCAATTATATGATATTTTCTCTTGGTCTTTTATCTATTGCATCTCTTGTGTCTTTATTGACTCATATACACTTGACAAATAGCACTTACATGTATATCACATTTTTAGAATATATATTATCATCAATTATTTCTTTTAACACTTATTATGTATGCCAATTGACCATAAACATTATATCAATTGGTCAATTATTTGAATAGGGTTTTACTATTACTTTATAGTCTTCTAGTATGTAGGTTCAAAATCTACATATAGGTTCAGACATTTAAAATAGGTCGCAAGATGGGTCACTTATTTAAGGTTCAATATCTTCGTACTTTTCTTTTTTTTTTGTCTCTTTATTGCTACTATCTTTAGTATTCAGCGGATCTTAGATTTGGTGATATATAAAATTTAGTATCCAGTTAGTAATAGTTTATTTGGGTTAAGACTTATTTTCAGTCATTTAATTATTACATAATCACTTAAAAAATATATTGTCTTATCTTTTTTAAGAAGAAAATAGATCGCAAGTAAACCATTTTCTCCAATTCACTATGATGTTTAAGGTTTTTCACATGTCCCTCTTATACATAGTATCATTATTTTTATCATATTCATAGATGATTGTTCACAATTTATATGGATGTTATTTGAGACATCATTTAGAATTATTATACATGTACATTTATGTTCAAATGGTTCACACTCGATTTAATTGTTTCATATGACCCTGCATACCAACAATACTCTTTAGTATAATGATTCTACATTGCTACATTTTCTCTCTGATTAAAGTGGAAGGGTCTAGTATTTTTAAAATAATAGTCGGAATATTGTCATAATTTAGATATGCATCTCTATCATTATTGTTTGAACTATCAATCATCTTCTGTCTTCTGTCCTTCATGATGTTAGCTCCTTTGAACATGTATTCAATGAGATAGTTAATTAAAGTCTAGTTTATTTATTTTTCTTCAATTATGTCAGTATTATCCTCATTCCTCCACATGAGAATTTTAAATTGAAACATCATTCTTACATGTGTGTGTGTATTTTTTTATTTTTTTTTCAGTTATAGGGTAGAATATAAAATTTGCCAATTTTTTGGATCCGATCTCTAAACGATTATGTGTTCCTCGTCATATTACCTTTTGATATAATACCATATTTTTTCCTCTGTTTAGATTTCATCTTGTGTTTGTTCCACGTTCACTTTTTTTTTTTTTCCTATTATCTAATCTTTCTTTTTTTTCCCCCTTTTTTCCTTATATTGATTTGACTTACTCTAAGATACTATCTTCGCCACCAAATATGCTCTATAATTCCAAATATTGTTCTAATTTGAGGTATTTTTTTTTATTCTTTTTCACTTTTTTCCTCAAATAGTAAAATTGTTTTGGTGCATGAATTTGTGTAATCCTTTGTGACCTTCATCACTCAATGATCATATTGTGTGCCTATCTTCATGACAATCATTGTTACTATGGCATAGTATCCTTTCATAAGCCTAGGTTATTTTGTAAAGTGAATGTTGAAGTACTGTGACAACAAAACATGTCTGAAGAGTTGTAGGTTTTAGAAAAAATTCAGATATAAAACCTAATTTATTTGTGTCATGGTAAGATATCTATTGGTTGTAAATAGGTTGATCAAAACACTCTATTGAGTATTGAGCGTTACAAAGATCACTTGGTTGCAAATAATATTCATTATTTGCAACCAAGTGATCATATTATTTGCAACCAAGTGATTTTTGTAACGCTCAATAGACTCAGTAGAGTGTTAACGCTCAATAGGATTGATTGTAAGAAAACATTTGTTCTTGACACAAAACTATGTCTCTATTGCTTAATCGTCATTGTGGTTGTTTGGTTGTGGCCCATTTTATAGCTGGTTGTCAAAAATTGTTTTCTACAAAGTGATCTATCGAGAGATGTTTAAATAACATTGCACTCTATGATTTGCACATTCTAGTTTTCTAAGTTATATCGTACCTTATATGTTCTAAAACAAACACCCCATGCTTGGTTTTTCAAATTCAGTTATGTATTTTTTTACTTACGTTTCATTTTTAGTATGCATGACTCAACTCTATTTATTTGAGAGAGTGCTTTTATAATCATTGTTTTACTCATATGAATAGAGTGCTTTTATGATCATTGTTTTACTCATTCATATAGATGAAATGATCTTCATTAATGATTATTAGTCCCATGCTTTGTTTTTCAAATTCAATTATGTACTTTTTTACATACATTTCATTTTTTGTCTGCATGACTCAACTCTATTTATTTGACATAGTGCTTTTAGGATCATTTTTTTACTCATTTATATAGATGATATGATCTTCTGTAGTGATTATTAGTCTCATGAAGTATGAGTTCTATTTCATTTTCATTTCGTAGCGCTTTTTAGTTCAGTATTTTTTCTTTACATGCCAACCTCCACCGACATTTTGGTATTAAGGGTCGTGGAAAATTATTGTACTTCCTTGATCTTGAGATTTTTTACACTTTTAGTAGATATATATATCAGGCCAAGTGCGTTTCTAATATCCTATCTTGTGTTGGCCTGATTGAGTACAAGATAGCTCCCACATCTATTTAATGTTAATTGTCATCATATACTCTTAGATGTCATTCTTTATACAATAACTTATCAAAAGTTTAATTTATTTAAGTGACACATATTTTAATATTTCTTATGTCGTTCATCTTATCTTATTGATCAATTCAGGACTACACCCTGCACTATTCACTATTTTACTATTCTTCGTATTAGCCATTATGTTAAGGGTATGTTCTTGCATAACTCGTATTTCTGAACTAACTCGTCCTTTATGTATACTATGTTAAGTGTACTCATTTGGTAATTTTTTTCTTTTTTTATTTTAATTTGTGATATTTTAAAGTGAATTAATAATTATACATATATTTTTAAAAAAAATTTAAAGATTGCATCAGAAAAAAAAATCAAATAAATTAAAAGAGAATGATTTTGGTATTTTTTGCTTTAATTTTCCTAAAAAAAAAACTATTGTCTAATATTATTATTTTCAATTATAAAATATACTACCATAGAATACAAATTACTACACTCTGGTCAATAATTTTATTTAAGAACAAAAAAAATTAAAATACATGTTTAAAAAATATCACACCAAATAAGTTTTGAATCGTTTTAAATTCCACTATTCATCAAATTTTTTCTTCACAAAAACATCAATCAAACACTTATTTTTCATTTTTTATATTATACTAAAAATTAATTTTACATTTAAAACATCACATCAACATCTATTTATATCACATCATACAACTATTTTAATTCAAAATTTTTATAATTTAAATCTCAACTCAAAATCCAAACACCAAACAACCGTTAAGACTTTTCTATATTAATCTTTTACGACAAATAAAAGGCCTTATTTAATAGGCCTGCATGTCCAGATGTTGGGCTGATCCAATGGGTTTGAACTACATGTGTTTAATTAATCTTGGCCCAGGTTTGGTAGAAATTATTATAATTAAGTACTTAATTATTCTTGGCAATTAAGTACTTATATTCTACAGTGACGGTAACGAGGACAAAATATCCGGGACGGAGGGAATAATTTTTTTTTTTTGAAAATATAATTGTTGATGTAATTTTTCAACAAAAATAAAGTAAAATTCAAAGATATAGAAAATATCCTTAAACTTGATTAATTAGTGCCTGAGATTAGGAATCTCTAACCACTGTATGGTACAGAAAATAAACTGGAAAATAAAAGACTGAAATTTAAAGTGGTGATCCCCAAATCTGACTTTGCTTTGTTGAAGTTGATTGAAGATGCCTTGCCAAATGATGATCCAAATCCTTAAATATTCTCTGAAGAAAACTGTACTGAAAACCGTCGCCCGAACGGTTACAACGTCTCCTTCCCAACTGTCTTCCAATCCTTCTCCTGCTGACACGTGTCCTCAGCAGACCCAAAATTATCCCTATATTTCACTCTTTGAGCCGACCACAGACCTTCCGCCCTTTTGGCCCGACTGCCAATCTACAACCGCATTGGTCCGACTGCCAATCCTCCCGACTTGCAAACCATCTGACTTATTTGGATTAGCTACAGTCATCCCGACTAACAAACCATCCGACTTGTTGGTCCCGCCACAGAGTTCCCGACCTGAGGGCCTCCCGACCTGCGGACTTCCCGTCCTGATGACTTTCCGTCTTGAGGACCTACCGACCTGAAGACCTTCCGACCTGAAGTCTTTCCGTCCTGAGGACTTTCCGTCTTGAGGACCTCCCGACCTGAAGACCTTCCGACCTGAGGTCTTTCCGTCCTGGGGACTTTCCGTCTTGAGGGCCTCCCGACCTGAAAACCTTCCGACCTGAGGTCTTTCCGTCTTGAGGATCTACCGACCTGAAGACCTTCCATCCTGAGGGTTTTCCGTCTTGAGGACCTACCGACCTGAAGACCTTCCGACCTGAGGTCTTTCCGTCCTGAGGACTTTCCTTAGAAATAAACCTATTTTCCTTGAGCCAGTTCAACCAACTCTAATGTCAGGCCCATTTTTCTTTTACCTTGGGCTTTTTAACCTAATTCTAAATTTCATACATAACAACTTGCCCGCCGCTGAGGGACTTTCAAACGCCATTTATCAATCGATGTTTGGAAGTTCATAAACCACCATCCTCTGAAAAATTTCCTTAGCAACTGCACCAGTTACTGCAACACTCCTGATTAACTTCCTTCTCTGCAATACGATCCTTTGTGAATCACAATTCAACCACTCTAACCATGGCGAATCGATACATTCCTGCCCTTCCCTTCGACGGAACCCTCCCAGAGGGCCCGTTTTCAGCCTCGAAAGTACTAACTCCGACGATCCGCCCATACTGCACGACTCCTGAAGACTCAAACCGGATGAGGGAAGTTCTGGAATCCCGAAATCCCTTGGCTATCAACAACCCTAACTACCAAGCAGTTCGCATTCGAGACAGCATCAAAACCCATCTCACAGACCCAAAAGATCCTTACCGCTCTTGGTATCGACGGGTAGCGGAACACTTCCAGACCCAATGGCGATCTCAAAAAATCGACCAAGCAATACTATTGTCCACCATGCCGATCAATCTGCACGAGAAGGTGCTCCTAGCCATGTCTGCCTTCTGGAATGCGGAAAATGGGACTTTTCTTCTACCGTCGGGCCCCTTTGGTCCGACTCTCATGGATGTGGCGATGATCGCGCATCTCCCAGTCGTGGGTGAAGACCCTGTGATGGGAGCCCTAGATGGGCAGGAGCCACCAGAAGACCATCCAGGGTGGTCTTTACAAGGCGTGAAGGAATGGGGCTGGACAAAGTTCGCAACCGACCAGCAAGGGGCTCCAGGGACCCCCGTGACCGACCGGGAGCATACTGCCTTTATTCTTTTTTGGCTTTGTAGGTACGTCATTATTTCCCCTTCTATAACAACATTTGACTTAGTAATATATTGTTCCTTCTTCTCCCAAAACAAGGATCACCTTTCAACTTCCAACTTTGTAGGAACCGAAACAAACTCCTTCCTTAAAAGAACACTGTTTCTCACATTCTAAGAAACACATTCCAAGGCATATTTTGAAAACCAAAACACTTGAAGTGTTAACAAACATGGCGAATGACCGACCTCATGTTCCATCAAGCAACTGGGAAGGTGTTCTTCAACCCTTCTTTGTAGGTAATCACCCTATTGAAGGCCATGCAGAAGACTTGTTACATATACTCAAGCAACTAGACTTCAAATTCCGATTCTCCCAACGAGGTAGAAGAACCATTCATCGCGTCATCCGCCTAATGGAAAAAATCATTGAGGGGTATGAACCTCTTCGTGACATCCTTGGTCGCATTCCTGACCTCCATCATCACATGGAAATGATTGAAAATCACGCAGCAACCATACTTCCAGAACTTGGTTGGGATAATATATTTTCCAATCAACGAAAAGTCTTTTCAAGATTGCGTACCATTGTTGACCGTGAATATCAAGCCATAACAGACATGCAAGCACGTACCAATCAAGATTTAGACGAAATGCAAAGCCAATGGGAGAGGTACCGACCAGATTTGGAAGATCTTATTGAAGAAGAACCAGAACTAATATCCACTCACTGGGATGAAAATTCTGATTCAGAGGCAGAAAATTTCTCACAAATACATGATGACTAACAAAAATGAACCTTTAAATAGGTTCGAACCCCACAAATGGGTCCTGAATAATATTTTGCTTCAGGCAGTTTTGTTATCTGAAAAGGCAGGATAATACCTCTTCAGATATTTAGCATTAATACAATCATGTACTCTCTTACCTTCATGATTTACAATAATGAAAGCGCCATTCCCAATATCTTTTTGTATAATGTATGGTCCCTCCCAATTCGGTGACCACTTTCCCAATTGGTCAGTTTTCTTATATGTAGGAAGAATGGTCTTCCAGACTAGGTCTCCCTTTTGGAATGTCCTGTAAAAAACTTTCTTCCCGTAATTCCTTGCTCTGATTTCCTTCTGTTTCACACTTTGACCTATTGCACGGAGTCGGTTAACATCCAAATCTTCCAACTGTTGCAACATAAGCTGTTGGTATCCTTTTGTAAAATCACCATCAGTAAATTCTGTTCGGCCAGACGATACTCGGATTTCGGCTGGTAAAACAGCATCTTGGCCAAAAGTGAGTTGATACGGTGAGAACCCTGTGGCCGTATTTCTGGTATTCCTGTGTGCCCATAAAGCCTGAGACAATAACAAATGCCACTTTCTTGGGTTCCCTTCGACCATCTTCTTTATAATCCCAATAATGATCTTATTTGCTGCTTCCGCTTGTCCATTGGCTTGGGGATAATAAGGTGACGAATGGTGTAATCGGACACCGAATTCTGCCAAGAAACTAGAGAACTTTTCTCCTGTGAAAACCAGGCCCTGGTCGGTTGTTATAGACTAAGGAATACCATATCTGTAAATAATTTGGTTCAAAACGAAGTCTATCACTTCTTTCTGATCCACATTTTTCAAAGCAACTGCTTCTACCCATTTGGTAAAGTAGTCAGTCGCGACCAATATGAAACAATGGTGTTTCGATGAAGCAGGATGTATCTTACCAATGATATCCATAGCCCATGATTTAAAAGGCCATGGTTTTACCAAAGATTGCAATTCGGTCACTGGCAAATGGTTTAAATTTCCATGTCTCTGACATTCCTGGCAGCCTTTGGCAAATTGTATACAATCTTCAAAAATCTTTGGCCAGAAAAAACCCAAACGATGAATGGCCCATCTCATATTCAGACCTGCCCGATGAGCTCCACATATTCCACCATGTACTTCTGTCATTACCTCTAGAGCTTCTTTAGACCCCAAACATTTCAAAAGTAAACCTTCAAATGATCTCTTGTACAAAATTCCATTTATCAACTGAAAACGCAAAGCCTTCAATCGTGTCGCAACTGAAACACTCGCACCTGGATTCTGTAAATACATGATAAGTTCTGTTCTCCAATCGGTCACTGTTTCACTGGTATCTTTGTGTCCGACTGTAACTACGCCGTCGGGCTCCTGTCCGACAGTAACTACGCAGTCGGGCTCCTGTCCGACAGTAACTTCGCAGTCGGGCTCCTGTCCGACAGTAACTTCGAGTCGGGCTCCTGTCCGACAGTAACTTCGCAGTCGGGCTCCTGTCCGACAGTCTCCTGCCCGACCATAACTTCGCAGTCGGGCTCATGTCCGAAAGTCTCCTGCCCGACCATAACTTCGCAGTCGGGCTCCTGTCCGACAGTCTCTATATCCATTCGATCACATATTGGGTCTGTCTTTCCTTCTATGCCCGACTTGACCTCCGACCACATATCCTCCAGAATTCCTTTACAGGCCCTTTGAGCCAACTCATCAGCACGTTGGTTTTCTTTCCTCGGAATGAACTCAATTATTACTTCTGAGATTTTTGTCAGTAACCGACCCACAATATCCCTGTATCTGCGAAGATGAGGGTAATTGCAAACATATTGATTGTTTACCTGGTTGATTACTAATTGAGAATCCCCCCTTATGATTACAGACTGGACCTTCCTGACTATTAAAGCCTCCAAACCCAAAATTAAAGCTTCATATTCTGCCGAATTATGGGTCATGGCTTCCAATCGCAGTTGTAAGTTGATCTTCTGACCGTCAGGTCCTTGCAAAAAGACCCCTGCCCCTGATTTGTTTCCAGAGGTAGAACCATCAAAGAACATCAACCATGTTCTGGTACTTATATAAGGTACACATCCGACCTGTAAATTATTCAAATATGATGAACAACTAAGTGGTCGGACACTATCACAAAGAGAATACCCGACTTGTGAGAATTCTGCTAAGAAGTCGGCTACTGCTTGTCCCTTGATTGACCTCAAAGGGGAATGTTGAAGATCAAAAGGAGTCAATTTAATGGCCCACTTCATGAGTCTACCCTTCATAGTAGGTCTCTGTAAAATCAATTTGATGAGATCCACCTTTGATATGACCTCAATTCTTCTGGGCAGCAAATAATGCTCGAGTTTAGTGCAAGCGAAAACCAATGAATAACACATTTTTTCTGGCATAGTGTAATTCAGTTCTGGCCCTGTAAGGGTTTTACTGAGATAGTAGATTGCCCTTTCCTTCCCGTCATCACCATCCTGTGCCAATAAACAGCTAACCACTTCATATGTATTTGCCAAATAAAGTTTGAGCGGCCGACCTTGTTTAGGAGGCATCAAGACTGGAGGGTGAACCAATGCCTGCTTGATAGCATCTAAAGCCGTCTGTTGATCGGGACCCCATTCAAAGGCATTTTTTCCAGCTTTCAACAATTTAGTAATGGGTCTGACCTTGCCAGCAACATTAGAAATGAAACGCCTCAAATAGTTCACCTTACCCAAAAGACTTTGGATTTCTTTAACCGTCTTGGGTGGCCGACTATCAAGAATGGCTTTAGCCTTATTGGCATCGATTTCAATTCCTCTCTCATGAACTAAAAATCCTAAAAAGCTCCCGGCTGATATTCCAAAAGCACACTTGGTTGGATTCATCTTCAACTTGTACTTCTTCATTCTTTCGAATGCCTCTTCAAGATTTCTCAAATGTTCGTCAAAACTGGAGGATTTAACAATAACATCATCAATATAAATTTCCATAGATTTGCCAATTAAATCATGAAAGATTGAATTCATGGCTCTTTGGTAAGTTGCCCCTGCATTCTTTAACCCGAATGGCATGACTGTCCATTCATAAATACCTAAAGCCCCTGGGCATCTGAATGCTGTCTTAGGAATGTCTTCTTCTGCCAGAAAAATTTGGTTATAACCTACATAACCATCCATCAAACTAAGGACTTTATGCCCTGCTGCTGCATCTATCAACATGTCGGCCATAGGCATCACATATTCGTCCTTAGGGGTAGCTAGATTCAAATCCCTGAAATCGATGCATATCCTTATCTTACCATTTTTCTTGACCACTGGCACAATGTTAGCCAGCCACTCCGCATAACGGCAAGGCTGAATGAAACCCACTTTGAGAAGTTTTTGGATTTCTTCCTTGATTTGAGGCATCAGATCCGGGCTCATTCGCCTTGGAGGTTGTTTGTACGGTTTGCAACCTTCCTTGATAGGCAATCGATGCTCTATAAGACTTCTTGTCAAACCAGGCATCTCTGAATAATCCCATGCTAAACAATCAATGTTGTTTCTAATAACTTCGAGCATCATTGTTTGTTGCTCTTTAGACAAATAACCACTTAACCTGATCACTTTTGGAACCAATTCGGTTCCTAAATTAAACTCCAATAATGGGTCCTGTGATGAAGCTGTTGGTTCTGTTTTTTCTAATAAATCAGGCCAACGAAATTGTTCATCTTCTTGGAGGTGAACATCAAGAATCTCTTTACTATTTTCTGCTTTATGTAATAACTGCTTTAAATAGAACTTATTAATAAGAGAACTACATACTTCTAAACTTGTATCATCCATAACAAACAAATTATACGGGAATGGGTGTGGCTTTATCATGAGCCATACAATAAAGGTGTTCTTTTAATAGAACATCGAGTTCTGGCCAGTGACTTTATAACCCTTGTTTGGGTATTCCCTGGCCATATACAACTGAGACATCGGAGCCAAATGACTGGAATAAAACACTGACTCTTCAACTTGTTCTGATACATCGAATGGGTTGTCATTTGCTTCCATTTTGAAGACCTGATTTCCTTCCCAGAACATTAATTGTTGGTGCAGGGTTGATGGCACACATTGAGAGGCATGAATCCAGTCTCTTCCCAGCAAGAGAGAGTATGTAGTATCTGCGTCCACAATAAAGAAAACAGTGGAGATCTTCTTTGGTCCGACTTCAATTGTGGCAACCATCATACCTTCAGGCTTGGTCGGCTGCCCTGTAAAGCTTGTCATTTCGAATTCCACAGGAGACAAATCATGAATTCCTTTCCCTAGCTTCTTGAGAGTCTTCAATGGCATAACATTAAAGACTGCTCCATTATCCACAAAAACCTTTGTGATTGGTTTCCCGCAAACATGAGCATTAACATACAGAGGTTTCAAATGGGAGATCGCACCCTCTGGAATAGGAGGAAACACTATCGAAGGTGTTTCCGACTGAGGCTCGGAATCTGAAGTCTTTGCCCACTCTGTTTCCTCTAATTCATCATCTGCCAAGAATGCCCATAAAGGTTCGTCCATAGTATCATCTACCAGACTCGCCCACATCGGTTCATCTCTCATCTGATTAATCTCTGTCATTCGACAAGGGATTCGTGGTCCCAGACGAGATTTAACAGATCTCAAATTTTCCTCTGTAGTTACAACTTCTTCCTTTGTCTTATTCCGAGATTGAACCGTCAAAGATTCTATACGGAATTCTTCAAGAGATGGATTGATGTTGATCCGTTCACAATGTTGGCATCTAAAACCTCTGATTATTTCATCTGATATTCCTTTACCTTTCCCCTGTCCCGACGAACTTCCTTTGGTATAGTCTGAAGCGTCTAATCCGTCGTTCGTTTGCTTTCTTGAACAGACCCGACTGGACCGACTTTTTGGAGATTGCATGGCTGCTCCCTGCTCGTTGGTTGTTTGTTCTGTAAAGACCCGAATAGACTGATCTCCTGCCAAGCAGTCGGCTGCGTTTTGCTCGTCGGTTAGTTGTTTTGTAAAGACTCTAATGGACCGATCTCCTGCCAAGTGGTCGGCTGCTTTTTGTTCGTCGGTTAGTTGTTTTGCTGAAGAAACTCGTTTCCCATACTTTGCAGCATACCTGCGTTTGGCATTGCGAATCTGTGTACGATTCATACCTGGGAAACGAGGATCTATATCAACTGGTAAAGGCTTTTTATTTCGAGCCCAATTGTTCCCGACTGACCCTGTTTTTCTGGTCGGGTGGTCACGCACTAAAACCTTTTCTTTCACCTCCACATTAAAAGAACCGTCTGGATGGTCCCATTTTTCAGCGACTGGCTTTTCACAAACTTTGAATCGTTCTTCCAGTCGGCCACTGTTTGGCTGACTTCCCTTTTTTGTTCCGGGGCTTGCCTGAGTTCGTTCCCCTGTTTGTCCACTATTGGCCGAATTTTTCCTTGTTTCCGAACTTGGTTGGATGTCAACCATTGCCGTTGTTACTTTCGGAAACGGTTGCTGGTCTACACCTAGAGTGATGTATTTGAGCCGACCTGTCTTGATGGCTTTTTGAATTTCCTTCCTGAAATGAGTACACTGACTTGTATTATGTGTGAAAGAATTATGCCACTTGCAATATGGTCTCCCTTGGATTTCTTCTTTAGTGGCCAGTCTTTGCCCCTTTGGAATACGGATCTGCCCATCAGTCAGTAGGATATCAAAGATTTCATCAGCTTTCGAACTATCAAACGTCGGTTGCTCCTTTCCTTCAGATCCTGGTACTGGCTTCAATTTAGGGCATACATAAGGTTTTCCAGAAAGGATTTCGGCTGCCATCTCTTCTGACTGATTAAAATCAAAGTCACATGTTTCTGTTCCCATACTCGCCATATGTTGGCCTCTATTACGCCTGTTATGCTGATCTTCCTCTCTGAACAAAGACTCTAAACGTCCTGCCTTGGATGCAAGACTTGCCAAATCCTCAACATCCAGGGCAGTGAGTGCCTTTCTTAAGCGAGTATGCATATTCCGGACCACTAAATTGGTCATCTCTTTCTCACTGATTACTGTAGGACATCGCCCCTTCATCAATCGCACCCTTTCTATAAACTGTGAAGCAGATTCTTTTGGATACTGTCTCAATTCTAGTAAATCAGTTAAAGAAACAGTTGGTAAAGGATTGAAGAATCTGGCATGAAATGCCATCTCCAGTCCTTCCCACGTCTGAATTTGCCCAGGAGGTAAACTTGCGAACCACGAAAACGCTGTTCTAGTAAGAGATAGACCAAACAGTTGCAACTTATAAAAAGGGTTATTACCAACTTCTCCCAATTGTGCTGTGAACCGACCAACATGTTCTATGGTGGAAGATCCGTCCTCCCCTGAGAATGCATGAAAATCGGGTGGTCGATAATTCCTTGGGAGGGGGTGTTCATTAACGATCCTTTCTGGGAAAGGTCTCTGATATGCAGGACGGTTAGCCATCTGAGGAGTTAGCCCATACTGATCCCTTAATATATGTGCAATCTCATCAGGATCTACATGAAAGCGTTGATGATCAGGAACATGGAACGGATCCTGCACAGGAATATGAATAGGATCATGTATATATCCTTCAGGCCTGTCCTCCCTTGTATTGTTCGGCTGCGGATTGGTAACCCTTGGTCCCAGTGGAACAGTGTTGGGAAAAGTCAGAGGAGATTTTCCCCCATCCATTCGGTTGGGATTTGTGGCACTTGGGAATGTATTATCCACGAATGATGGCCCTGCGAAATTTGTCTGTAGTCTGGACGGTGATACTCCTGGTGGAGTTTGAGTGGGTTGAAGACTAACCCTTGACAGTGCTTGATCTAACATGTTCTGCATCAGATTCTGTTGCTCACGCAACATGTTCTGCATAACCAAAGTTTGCTGGTTGTTCATATGTTGAACATAAGACCTCCAATCAGTTGGTGGTTGTGGATTTTCCCCGGCATTTGGCACAATAGATGGTGGAACGGATTCTCCCGCCGGTGCCGAAGATGATTGTGGTTGTGAACCTGCCATATGGACCCTTCCGATGATTCGGCCGGATCTTAGACGTATGAAATTATCGCCGGAATTGGAATGAGCAATTTTGTCTTGCTCCCACTGTGGTCGCCAATTTGTTGATGTAATTTTTCAACAAAAATAAAGTAAAATTCAAAGATATAGAAAATATCCTTAAACTTGATTAATTAGTGCCTGAGATTAGGAATCTCTAAACACTGTATGGTACAGAAAATAAACTGGAAAATAAAAGACTGAAATTTAAAGTGGTGATCCCCAAATCTGACTTTGCTTTGTTGAAGTTGATTGAAGATGCCTTGCCAAATGATGATCCAAATCCTTAAATATTCTCTGAAGAAAACTGTACTGAAAACCGTCGCCCGAACGGTTACAACGTCTCCTTCCCAACTGTCTTCCAATCCTTCTCCTGCTGACACGTGTCCTCAGCAGACCCAAAATTATCCCTATATTTCACTCTTTGAGCCGACCACAGACCTTCCGCCCTTTTGGTCCGACTGCCAATCTACAACCGCATTGGTCCGACTGCCAATCCTCCCGACTTGCAAACCTTCTGACTTATTTGGATTAGCTACAGTCATCCCGACTAACAAACCATCCGACTTGTTGGTCCCGCCACAGAGTTCCCGACCTGAGGGCCTCCCGACCTGCGGACTTCCCGTCCTGATGACTTTCCGTCTTGAGGACCTACCGACCTGAAGACCTTCCGACCTGAAGTCTTTCCGTCCTGAGGACTTTCCGTCTTGAGGACCTCCCGACCTGAAGACCTTCCGACCTGAGGTCTTTCCGTCCTGGGGACTTTCCGTCTTGAGGGCCTCCCGATCTGAAAACCTTCCGACCTGAGGTCTTTCCGTCTTGAGGACCTACCGACCTGAAGACCTTCCATCCTGAGGGTTTTCCGTCTTGAGGACCTACCGACCTGAAGACCTTCCGACCTGAGGTCTTTCCGTCCTGAGGACTTTCCTTAGAAATAAACCTATTTTCCTTGAGCCAGTTCAACCAACTCTAATGTCAGACCCATTTTTCTTTTACCTTGGGCTTTTTAACCTAATTCTAAATTTCATACATAACAATAATTATATATTCAAACAAATTGTTAGTTTTATCTGCCTAACTAACTACACATGACACAATGAAAATCGGAGCCTGTGTGTAGCTTGGCCAATTTCCGATGCCACAAAATAAAAAAATCGATTCCAAATATAAAATATTATGATTAAAAAAAATTAAAAATTAAAAGTTTCCTACACATTTCGAAATTGGCCACGTGGCGCTGGAGCATCATTTATAAAAAAAAAATAATTATTATTTTTATAAAAAATAATAATTTCATTTTATTATTCTTGTCTCTTTAAAAATAATAATAATTTTTTTTAAGTAATCAACCTTCCATCATTTTACAAAATTATGTTCACTTTTTTTACAATAATTACTTTAGGGGAATTTTGATTTTTCAAAAATATTTTTATATCGACTATTAATATAATATATTATTTTTTAATTTTTGTATCTATCCCAAATATCATATTGTTTTGAAACTGCCATAATATATACTTTATTTGTTTCACATAATTTGTTCCTATTTTTTATTTTCGTTAATTTCACATAATTTATCATTTTATTTTTTAAAATATAATTATACACTTTAATCTCATTTTTATAATTTTATAATTTTAATTAAACTATTTAATTATTTTAATTTTAATTTATAATTATTTTTACTAATATATTTTTTAATTATTTATTAATTATATTTTATCAAAAAAAAATATTAATAAAAAATATGATTCGAAAAACTAAACAAATAGTATTATAATCGAAACGTCAAATACGTACGCAGTGCTTAAATGTGATACAAGGAGCACCACGTGCGATGGCACTAAGCACGTGACTTTCATCAGAACCGCCCACCCCGCCAAATACAAAGTGGGAGAACAGAAGTGGGAGGTGGCGGCGGAAGAAGGGAGTTTCTGTACGCCGGAGAGATGGGCGGCCGAGGGAATGTGAAGGAAATCGAAGTCCGTAGCTTGATGGGCGATTCAATCCGTGTGTCCATTGAATCGAACAAGACCATCGAAGATCTCAAGCTCCTGCTCAAGCAACGCTTCCATCCGGCTAATTCTTCCCCCAATTTTCACCTTTTTCTCAGGGTAATTTTGAAATTAATGTTTGGGATTCTATGTTTGAATGAGATGAATCTTTATGGGATGTTCTTTTGTAATCGTTGCCCTATACAAAATTTGGATTTTTCCATCGGCTTAACTGCTGAAATGAAGAACATATTAAAGGCTAAGAATGAGGAATTGAGGGAATGAGAAATTAATACATTTGAATTTCTTCTTGTTTGAAACGTTAAGGAGTCTCTTTGGAACACTTACTAACCTTTGGTGAAAAAGAAAAAAAATATGTACTAGTTTGAACAGCATCTGTTTGTTTTTGTTTCTTTTGAAGGTTAACAGAGGCCTTATGCCCTCTTTGTTAGTCCTAGTCTTGACTACACCATTTGCACCGACCAATGTACATTCTCATGGGAATAGCTCCAGGTGTTTGCATTCTTTTGGTTATTAGTATAGGTGGAATATTTTGGGTCCTCAACTGGAAGACGATGGTTGCACATGACCATTAGTTGGCTTGAAATAAGCCATCTTTTGGCCAGAGCTACAAAATGGCGCCATACTAGACATCGGAAATTTTAAGGTTGTAATATGCTATTTGATATGAATAAGGTGTCACTAATGCTTGCAGTGATTCTTGAACAATGTCTGTAGAATAAATAATCGTGGTTGTATTTTGTCAATGTGATGACTGTTGCATATGACCATTGATCTTGAAGGAGCCATCGTTTGGCTGTAAATTTATATTGACCGTAGAATACTCTCAATTAAATACTGAAATTGGCTATCATGTCTTGTCTTTGTTGTCAGAATTCTTTAACTCCAATAATTGATGGTTGGTTTTGGTTTCCAAAGAGTGTCAAACTTTTGCTGCATAAAATTTTGAATTTGTATCAATTACAATCAAATTATCCCTTGTAGAAATAAAACTCCACAATTGAAAGGAATATAAAATAATAGAAAGAACTAAGGAAAGAACATTGCATTAAAAAGGCGAAGTACAAGTAAATTATAAATTAATATATTTGAAGTTCTTATTCGTGGATTAAAATGAGCCTGAGGTTAACAGTAATATATTTGTGGCCAGATTGTGCTTGTGCTTGTATAGGTATTTTTAAATATGAGGGTTTGTTGTATTGTTGACAATTTTTGGTCACAGGGAGTAAAATTGGGGCCGCATGGTAAGATTGGTGACTATTTGATTGAAGATGGAGATTTCTTAGTTATTATCCCATTTGTTAAAAAGGGTAAGGAGCAGAGGCATCAAGTTGATATATCCAGAACATCCTCAGAAGATCCAAAACTCGATGAGAAAGAGAGTGAATTAGCTCGGTCATCTTGGTCTGATTTGATGCAAGATCTCTCATCTTTTCAAGAAATATCTACCCATGAAAATCCACCTGTGGATGACTTGAAGTCTGTTAATTCTGAAAATGAGAAAGACCATGGTAGGAGAATCTCTTCAAGGAAGACGAAAGGGAAGAAAGTGTTGAATGATGGCCAGGACTTGGGATGTTCAGATGATGTTTTATTTGGCATTTTACAGTCATATCTTGATAATACGTTTGATGAACAGAAATTTGAAAAGGTTTTGAAGCTTATGGAGTCTTCATGTTGTTTAAGTAATCTAGCAACAGGTTATTGTTTGCTGAGGGAAGCTAGTGATACATTGAGCAGTGAGTTAGCTCCTTCTGCAGCTACTATGTGCCTTTGTCCGCTGTGGTTGAAGGGCATAATCATGGCCTTCTCTTTTATAAATGTTTACTCAGCATGCCTTCAGATGTGCCAGAAGAAGATTACGGCTGATGCACTAAAAGGACCACTTGAGCAACTGCATAAAGTTGGCTTTCAACGTAGCACTGTTAACTTAGAGCTTCTCTCTCAACTTTGTCCTCAGGTTGTTATATTCCTTCTTCCATGTTACTCGTCTTTTACATTTCAGTACCAAACTCCATTAGTTTCTAAAGCTGTTTTCATTCTTTTGTGAGATAAATGATTATTTTTAAGAGGTTGTAATATGGAAAATCCTATTCTAAGCACGTGTGTACTGTGTTCTTATTTATTTCAGATAGTGCGGATTGTTTACACAGAGGAAACAAAATTACATGATGTCAACTCCCTTGTTATAATCAAAGAATCAGCAGAGAAATGCAATCAACATGAAGATGACCCAATAATGGGTACTTTCCCTCAACGCATGTTCAGTTTAACTTCCCAATGTTTTTCTTTTATCCTTGTCCATCAATTTATCTTCTACATTTTGGATTTTCTTGGAAGCTGTTAAGCGGCCACATAGGTCTCAGGTAATGAAGTCAGTGAAGAAAAGGGATTCTTCCTTCAAAGCTGTCCTGTCAGAGGCAATAAGGTCATTAATGGTACATTTGTGCTGATTTTTTTCTTTTTCTCTTTTTGTTCCATGGTCAGTGATAATGGGTATTTTTGATAAATGGAATTAATTCCCTTCTCTATATAATTCCTTCCGTAAGACTGTTATGAGAATTTTTTGTTAATGAGTCAATAAACCTTGTTTTGCTCTTGGTATAATGGCTTCCATTCATGCTAAATTGGTTTTGTCAAAGAGAGGAAAAAAAAGATTTACTTTCTATATTTAATTTACAATGAATTGAGTACAGTACTTACAATGAATCAAATATTTTATTTTAAGATACATTTATTCTATTTAATACTAAAATATTTAATACTAGAATACATACTGACACTCCCCTCAACCTAGAGAGTAAAAATCATGCATTCTCAGCTTGCTACATAACTCTTGGAATTGTTTGACATTTAGTGCTTTAGTGAGGACAAGAACCACTTCATAGAAAGAGTAAACAGAGTGATAACTTGTTCACTCAAGACTGCCTCACGAACAAAGTGAAAGTCAACTTCTATATATTTTGTTCGTTCATGAAAGAGTAGATCACTTGTAATGTGGATTCCAGCTCTATTGACACAACGCATTGTAAAAGGTTCATGCTAGTCAAACCCTAGCTTTCCTAGAAGATTTCAAAAACCATATCATTTAACTGATAGTATAAGACATTACTCTATACTCTGCCCCATCACTAGATCGAGCTAGCAATGATTGTTTCTTGCTTCTCCATATCACAAAGCTTTCCTACCAAATAAGTGCAATAACCAGTAGTAGATTTCCGGTCATTCTTATTCCAGCATAATCAGCATCAGAGTAAGCTTCTACGCTCAAACGTCCATTGCTCTAAAACAACAGACCTTTGCGAAGTGCCCTTTTATGTACCTCAATATTTGAAAAGCAACTTTCCAATAAGCTCTGCGAGGTCTCGCCATAAATAGCTTAGTACTCCAATGGGATAGGAAATGTCAGCCTAGTAATGGTGAAGTAGATTAGCTTCCTAACAAGTCTTCTATATTTTAATTTATCTTTTTGAAAATCGTTACGTGAGTTATCCCATAAGTTAGACCCATTCTCGGTATGTCAACTAGTTAACACCAAGTAGCCCTGTATCACTAAGAAAATCTAGGGTGTACTTGCGTTGGGATAATAAAATCCCATATTTTCCATGACCTATTTCAATTCCCAAAATATCTCTAGGATGCTTATGTCTTTTGTGACAAAGTGGCTTTGAAGACAATTTTTCACACTTTCTAACACTGCTTAAGTCATCTCCTTATATAAGTATGTCATCTTCATATGCAACAAGAACAGTAATGCCACTCATTCGATGTCTCACATACTTAATGATTTGATTTGCATTGATTGAACCTACATGTGCTCATCACTTGGCTAAACTGATCAAACCACACCCAAGGACTTTGTTTTAGACCATACAATTGCTTTTTGAAGCCTAAAAACCATATGCTTCTGCTCTCCTTGAACAACGTACCCGGGAGGTTGCTCCATGAATAATTTTTTTAAGATCACCGTAGAAAGACATTCTTTAAATCCAACTGGCACATTTTCCGGCCATTATTTGCAGCCAAACAAAATAGAATGTGGGCAGAATCAAACATTCTACTAGGGAACATGTCTCAAAATAATCTACGCTATAGGTTTGAGTGTAACCTTTAGCCACCAATCGAGCTTTATAATGATCAATGCCACCATCAGACCAATACTTAAAGGTAAATACTTAACGACAGCCAACATCATCCATGTTTGTAAGAGGGGCACAAGTCCCAAGTACCACGAGAAAGAAGAGTAGACATTTCTTCATCCATTGCAGCTTGGAAAGACCTCATAATAAGATATGGGAATATGCACGGATGGAAGTGATACAACAGAACAATGAAGACTCGGAGCAAGGTGATCAAATGAACCAAAATCACTAATAGGACGAGAAATGCATGACCGAGTACTTTTTCCGGGGGAAATAGGATCAGAGAGCTTAGTTTCGACATGACCCATTGCTACAGGACTTGTAGATTTAGAGATAGGTGAAGTGGATGAACTATTAGAAACAAATGGCAAGAGATCCCTACGACGTGCATACATTTTAATTAAAAGGGAAGGAGTAACATACATGAGAGTAAAGAGAGAAAGTGGACTCAAGTGACTAGAGAAACACTAGAAAATAAAGATTTATCTCCAAAAGATGTGACATCAGCAAATGTGTATAGATGCCTAGTAGTAGGATTGTAGCACCTAACTCTTTTTTGTGTATGCCAAGGAAAACATATTTGACCGCTCAAAGTGACAACTTGTCAAGGTTAGGAGTATGATTATGCACAAGCAAAGTTATCCTAAAACACGTGGAGATATAGGAAACCATTAAGAATCAAAGATGGAAGGTGGTGTGGAGAGCAATTATTATGGAGAGAATATGAGTAATAAAGTGAAGGGACGGAGGAGAGAGATTGGTGGTCATGTGGGGTTTAGATTAAAACCTAACCAAACTAACAATTCTTTGTTAGAGGACAATGCAGATTAGACGCAAAGTGAATCAGAAGACAAAACATTGTTGTGTATTATTCAGCAACTGAACTAATGATTAATAAACTAAGCCAGCACAAATATTTATAGTGTTGGAGTGGATGGATAAGCTAGACTAACAAAAAAAATACAACAAAACTTAGCTAATAATAGAAAACCGAAACTACCAAAACTTGTGCAAAAAAGAAATGTGCAGAAATATTTGGTCAAATGTGGACTTAGTCGGAATGAAACAAACTCCCCTTTAATCCTGGTGCAGTCCAAGGTCACGTACAGCCATCAAATGTCCTTTCATTGCTAGTTGTATTCCTAGCAAACACTTTGTTAGTGCATCGGCTCATTGCTCCTCTGCATGAATGAACTCTACTTTGATTTGTCTTTGTTCGACACATTCTCGGATGAAATAAAATTTGAAGTCGATGTGCTTGCTTCGGCCATAAAACACCGGATTCTTCATTAGAGCAATGACAAATTTGTTGTCGACAGAAAGCTTCACTGGCTTGAGTTCTTATCTTTTCGGTTCTCCCAATAGACTTGTTTGCCACAACACTTGGCATGGTGTCACGATTGTGCCATGAACTTGGCTCGCACAATGATAAGGCTACGATCTTCTGATTCTGTGAGTTTATGCCAAGGAAATTGTTGACATAGAATGTCATGCCTTCGATTCCTCGGCTCTTTCTTTCTTGTAGATAAGTCCCAAGGTAATTTGTACACTTTAGATATTTCAGAGTTCGCTTCACAGCTTGGTAGTGCTTGGTAGTAGGTATTTCCATGAACCTACTTGCAATGCTAAGTACGTATGATAGATCTTGAACAATGTTGTCAAAGATTTGAACTGACAATAGATGGCGAGATCGAGGGTGTGAAGCAAGTAACTTAAGCATCTAACCATTTGTCAGTATTAAGTTGGAACCACTGTCTCTCTGTCGGGGTCTTTGTATAGCTGAGCCTTTGGCTCCATGAGTATCTTGGCCCCGTTGCACTCTGCCATGCTGAGTCTAACACTTTCTTTGTGTATGTTGATTGCTTGAGATTGATATGAACTTCTTGCACTATTTCTATATGAGTAGTCCAAAACCACTTATCTCGAATTCGGACATATTTCCTTGTGAAAATCAAATCATCGACATATACACCGAAATAATAGTTGATCAGTATATACAGTATATTCTTGTGCACATTTTGTACAGCTAAGTTGTCTCAAGGTTCTGTCCAGCCGTACGTTCCAGGTTTGTGGTGCTTGTCAAAGTCCGTATAATGCTTGTGCAGCTTGTACACTTGATGCTCTTTATTATGTCACAAGGAACCCTCTGGTTGTGTCACATACACATTTTATTCAAGCTTTCCGTTCAGGAATGTTGACTTCACGTCGGGGTATATACTTTCCATCCATGATTGGCAGAAATGGTAAGGATAACGCATACCTTATAAATGGCCACTGGTTCAAACACTTCTTCAAAATCCACCTCCTATTGTTGGACATATCCCTTCGCAATGAGTCTTGCCTTTGCTTAACCACTTTGCCGTTGGAGTTTCTCTTTATCTTATATACCCACTTCAATCCTATAGGTATATCTCTAGGTGGCAAGTCAACAAGGCTTCATGTTGCATGTGCTTAGCCATTTTTTGTCAACCAAAGCTTCTCGTTCAACAAGCACTATAAACAGGAAATGTATAGCTAGAAGAACCTTAGACAACTTGGCTTCACAAAATGTGCAAAATGTGCACAAGAACAAATTGTGTATACCAAAAGGGAAGGACAATCAAGTATCATTATCATTATATATGTCAATGATCTAATTGTCATAGGAGAAAGTTTGAAGTAGATTGACTTGTTTACGATGTAGATGAAGTCCATATTCGAGATGAGCGATCTTGGACTACTCACATTCTACCTTAGGATAAAAGTGGCGCAAGAGGAAAGTTAGATCACCCTTAATTAGCTACATAAAAAAATGCACTTCGGTATGTCCGAGTGGAACACAACTGAATATTAACGGAGCCAAAGGCGCAGCTACACAAAGACCCTCACAGAGAGCCTTTGAATCCAACTAAATTCCGATGAGTGGTTGGATGCTTAAAGTACTTGCTGCACACTTATCAAAATCTATCGCACACAACTGGCATTGCAAGTAGGTTCATAAAAAGACGTACTACCATGTACTATAGGACTGTGAAGCAAGTTTTGAGATATCTCAAGCGTACAAGTCAACTTGTACTTATCTACAATAAAGAAAGAGTTGAGAAAGCCATCATTGGGTACTCGTATAGTAGGAGACATAGATACAAGAAAAAAAATTGAAGGCATGACGTTCAATGTCAACAATTCTCTGTGATATGGAACTCATAGAAGTATAAGACAGTAGTCTTATCATTGTGCGAAGCTAAGTTCATGGAAACAACTACAGCACCATGCCAAATGTTGTGGCTGAGTCTACCGGGGGAATTGACAAAACAAGAATGAACTCAAGCCAGTGAAGTTGTTCGTCGACAACAAATTTTCCATTACCCTATTGAAAAACCCTGTGTTTCATGACCGAAGCAAGCATATCGACACCAGATTTCATTTTATCTGAAAATATGTCGAATAAGGACTATTCGAAATGGAGTTTGTTGGTTTAATCCTAATCAGGTCCACATTTGACCAAATGTTTCAGCACATTTCTTTTTTGTACAAGTTTTGGTAGTTTTCCATTATTAGCTAAGTGTTATGGCATTTTTTTTCTTATTTTGGGAGGATATTTTCGACCTTCCTTCTAAGATAACAAGAGTGTAACTATTCAGTTATTTAGCAGTACTTACATGCTTATATACTCTTTTGAATATGCTGAACATACATCAACTGTGAGAATGTTGTAAACCTATTTTATTATTAATATTGTTTTTGTTTTTAGTATATTGTATCACTCAAGATTGAAAAGGAACTACCATTAAAGAATGGATCTCAATTGCCGAAGGATTTGAACTTTCTATATATGACTTTGGAGAAGATTGGATTCAAGTGAATCTCATTATCGGTTGTCACATAATTTCACCTGAGGCTAAGTGCTTAGTATTGAAGATGTTTTAGGAAGAAAATTAAAGAGACATAATTTATGTGTTTCGGAATAAATCCTACATCCACGAGTAGAGACCGAAATATTTCTACTATCATCAAGGGATCCCAATACAATATGTGACCCAACAAAATCAATAAATTTCTAAATAACTCAGACAAAATAATAACAATCAAAAGGAAAAATAAAATAGAATCTCTTCAGGTCAGCCACCACAGTTCCAATTTCCCATTCGTTTTTCTGTTTTTTTTTTTTTTTTTTGGATAATGTGAAAACTCGCATCCGGGCAAATTTCTGGCCAAACTTAATAGCTTGCAAACTAGGCCCAACAATGCAAGTCACAAAAGATCTGAAGGCGTCGGGATTTGAACCCATGACCTCACGGTCACGAGTCCACCACCACACTACCGGGCCATCCCTTATGAAACTCATTCTTATTTCTTCTAATTATGGAACAACAGTAGCCAGACTGATTTTTTGGGATTAAAGATTTTTCGGTATCAAAGTATTAATTGATATATAATACTAAACCATAACAAATTGTTTAAACAACCGTAGGACCTTATAATCCCTATGTAGAAATAATTCCTACATTGTGTAACCTTAAAATTAATCGCAATACTTGCAAGTTGATAGCAAGCATTCATTGGATTGGTTTAAAGCATCTTTAATACTAAGTACCATGGTTGTCACGGTGTTGCTTGACACCTTGGCGTCCTCGCGGTGCACCATCACCGCCAGGAAAAGTCACCTTGCTGTTTGGCGAGGCCGGTGTCCAGGTATCACTTTGGCAAATACATGAAGCCAAGGTGACACCAAATAGTGCGTTCAAGTGACTTTGACCTAGAATTACTTTTATTTGACCCAACCCATTATTTTCCCCATTTAAATCTTATTAATACAACCCTAACTGCTTTCTGTTCCTGCAATTTTTTCTCCCTTTTCTCTCTATTGGTTTGCCATTCCCGCCAATTTCCGTCTTCATCCACCATTCCCGACCCTAGGTAAGCTTTATGAATGTTGGAGCATTTTTACTAAAAGAAAAATATATTTCATTTAAATATATCTACTAGATTAGGTTATTATTAATTGTATCCTTTTGTATAAGGACTATAAATAGATCTTAATTTTATTATTAATACAAATCTTAGAAATTTCTCTCAAAATGTAACACTACCCATCATGTTGCTACAAATGATCAACTTGCAGATATAATCACCAAATACCTTAAAGGCCCCTTAATCAAATTTTTGTGCGACAAACTTGAATCATATGATTTGTATTCTCCAATTTGAAGGTAGTATTGAATATATTGTATGTAGGCCTTTTTGGTATTTAGAATAGTGTAGGGGCTTTTTAGGTATTTTATGTATTCATTTGTATATATATTGTAGACTTGTACAATTAAGAAATAATTAGAATCGTATTTCCCTTCACAATCATTGGTAGAGTGATTTTACTTAGAAGCTTTGTGTAGACTCTAATTTTTGGTTCTTGGAGGGCAATGTATTACTTAACTGACTTATAAAACTACAAATGCACAGGGCACTTGTTTGAAATGTGGCTTAAATTGCAAACCTTTCAAAAGTTAAGACCCTGTAACTATTGAAAATTGTTTGGCAACAGTTTTAATTAAACTGGTTAGGCATTCTTTGAAAGTCTATTGAGTTTTTTTGAAAGAGTTTTATTTTATCTGTCCTATACAAAGCTCAACATTCATGGCTTTGATTGTATTGTGATTTGACTAATTATAGTGCATCACCAGAAGGAAGTGTATCCAATTCCTGATCGTGCAGTGAATGAGCTGTGTTTACTGGGAAATAGGCAATCCTCAATTTGAGCAAACATTTTAGAGAACCTTGGCTGTATAGGTTCATCGAACCTTTCCTTAAAGCCAAACAAAGAAGGGTGGAAGAAAGATCACCTGGAAGAAATTCAATTGGATGATCATCTATTTATCCCTTGTTTTGATTTCCAAGTATTTGGTTGCTGTGTGGATATGTTACCTTCAATCTTTTTGTTCTTAATTCAAGTTGGGGCTGAGGAAGTAATGATACCTGAATTTTGAGTTGCTAACAAAGAAATGACAATCTCACGTCATGGTTTCTATCTGTATATGCTAGTTACAAGAATATTTTGGGTTATTATGCAGTTAAAAAATGGAACAGGGGTTTTAGAGTCTTTTTCTTTAGAAAATCTTCTTGTTTCTCTCAAGACTGTTGATGCTCCTATGGCCAAAGCTGACATGAAACAAGAGAGGAAAAGATATTCTGCTACTTCAAGCTCCCAACCACCTGTACAGTGTCATGTAAGTCATGAATTGATTGTTGGTCTTGTTGTTGCTAAACATCATAATTTTACATTATCAAATGTATATATATACAAAACACTGTTAAATAATTGTGCGATTGTCTGGAACAATATAGAAAAAGCTGTGGTAAGCGTAATGGAAAATTTACGTATAACAGTCATCATGTTATGACAGTTGTTTAAGCAGTGAAATCTGTTGGAAATGGGATTTAACTATATTAATTAAGGTTCTAGACTGGTGTTGATGTGTTCCACTCATTTTTTGTTGCTTGCGTTTTTACATTATAGCTATCACTTACATGCTGACATTGTTAGTCACTAATAAGCAGGATACAAAGACATTGAATGTTGACGAAATGGTGGAGCATCTGCGAAATGGCATAGGATCTCAAGGACAGGTCTTTTAGTTTGCAGCTAATATCTCATATCAATTCACCCCTTTCTTGTTTTGGCTCCATTGATGATAAACTTGAAGTCTCACCTGTATGGCATTCTTGTGTAATCTCTAATGTACTAACTTTGCTAAAGATATGTTTGGTGTAGGTCGTACATATTGAAAAGATCAATGCTCGCAATGCTAAGTATGTGGAGATTCCTTGCCATCTTTCTGCAAAAATGAAATGTGCACTTAATCGTGCAGGAATTACTAGATTGTACAGTCACCAGGTAAAAATTGTATTTAACCGTGATTTGCATCCATGCCAATCCATCTCATTTTCCTGCATGTGCTTACAATGTACAGGCTGAATCAATTCAAGCCTCTCTTGCTGAGAAAAATGTAATTGTGGCAACCATGACATCCAGTGGAAAATCACTTTGTTACAATATTCCGGTTTTAGAAGTACTATCACATGATCCATTAGCTTGTGCTCTCTATCTGTTCCCCACAAAGGTTTGCTGCCCCATATCCACATGTTTTTAAGACTTGTATTTGTTTCAATTAGATTATGCCAGTGGCACTGAAATTTTCTTTGGTTCTAGTTATAGACTCCTTAATTGCCTCATCTTACTTCCAGGCGTTGGCTCAAGATCAGTACCGTGCTTTGTTGACTCTCAGCCACGGGCTTGATGATAGCTTAAATGTTGGGATATATGATGGAGACACTTCTCAGGAAGATCGACTATGGTTACGTGATAATGCACGTCTGGTATGATAATTCTTTGAAAACATAGTTGCTCTAAGAGGGCAGTTATTTTTTGTGTTAATTATTTTTTCCCCAACTTGTGCAGCTTATTACGAATCCAGACATGCTACACATCTCAATCTTGCCATTTCATGGACAATTTAGACGAATATTGGCCAATGTCAAGTAATTTTCTTGTTGCATATCTCTCTCACATCATATTGAATTTCTTAGTCTTCTTCAGTTTCCTCTTTCTCAGTAGGAAATCTAGTATTCCATTCAGTTTGTTATCACTTATGTTTTATGTTTTTTGAGACAGGTTTATTGTCATTGATGAAGCTCATACTTACAAGGGAACCTTTGGTTGTCATGCTTCTCTAATATTTAGAAGGCTTCGACGAATCTGTTCTCATGGTATGTTCCTTTAGTTCTTAGTTCTACTGGCAGGTGATTTCTTTTTGTCGTGCATTTTTTGCCTAAAATGGGGGTATGATATCTTACTATTCGCTACTGACTTCATATCCAGTTTACAGCAGTGAGCCTTCATTTATATTCAGCACTGCAACTTCTTCAAACCCCCAGGAGCATGCTATGGTGTGTCATTATTTTCTTATAGTATCTAAGGACATATTTAGCATGAACTTTGAGTTCCATAGTTTATGGCATTGCATGTAAATGGTTTCCCTGGGTCTTTTACCATCTTAGCATAGATGTTAAAACAATTGAGCTAACAACCAATGGAACACCCGTGTTAATCTGAAAGATTTTATTTTTTTTTCTCAATACGTACGAACAATCTATTCACTACTTGATTACACAATAGCAGCATTATACCTTGATTTGTTCTCACCACTGATAACAGGAGCTGGCAAATCTATCGACAGTTGGATTAATAAACCATGATGGCAGCCCTTCTGGTTTGAAGCATTTTATGCTCTGGAATCCTCCTTTGTGCCTGAAAAATGTGAGATTCTGCTTATTGTCTCTCAAATTCCATTCTATTCAAATTAGATAGAACCAATACTTAGCACCTTCATGCATTATTTCAATGATTCCATCTTCAAGGTTTGGAAGAGAGTAAAGACGAGCAATAAGTCAAAAAAGAATGTTACTAAAAGTGTGGTTCCAGGTCGATCAAGGTGAGCATGTATCATTTGTATGGTCCTGGACAATGTAGACTCCTTATATTTAAACTGTTCGTAGACAAATTTGATTGCAAAATTCTATAGCACTTTCCAATTCCATGTTTTTTGTTGATTTTAATGTCCTTGTGCAACAAGGGTCCACCTTCTCATCAATATATCTCATGCTGTAGGGCATGACCTTAATGACGGGAGTGAATTGCCTTTTGAACTGAGAAACTTATGAGACGAGAGACAATGTTGCCTTTGGTACACCTTAGAGTTAGTAAAGATCAGTAAAAGATAAAGAATAAATATATTTAATTACAATAATGTGAATAGTAAACCCTATTTCTTGCATCCAAAATGTACCAAAGGCATGATCACCTTGTTAAATAACTGAGTTCATCAAAATAATATTTTTTGAAAATCAAGCTATTGAGGTCAATTTGAATCAGACCTATCTAGATATCATAGTGCATAATAAAGCATCAGATGTGGTTCAAAATATCAATCATGCTTGCTGATATAATTTCTTTAAGTTTAAATGATAGGCTCGATGCTTGGTGGGATGTTTAAATGCATTAGAATTAACAAATCCATATGTTTACACGCTCATGTTTGAAGAATATATTTTGATGTCGCTGATATGATCTTTATCCTTTTGCAGCCCTATTTTAGAGGTTTCAAGCCTCTTTGCTGAAATAGTTCAGCATGGGTTAAGGTGCATCGCATTCTGCAAAACACGCAAACTTTGTGAACTCGTTCTCAGCTACACGTATGTAACCTCATTTCTGAAATTATTGTTTTCTTATTGGTAACACATAATCAAATTATTGTCCTACTCTATCTTGAATTTATGGAAATAATAACCCTTAATGCATTTGATTGTAAAAAGGCGTGAAATTCTTCATGAATCAGCACCTCATCTGATGAACAAAGTATATTCTTACCGTGGAGGTTATATTGCTGAGGTTAGTCTTATAATTTTTCATGGATTTAAGGTGTTCAACTTATGTATAAGGTCTCAGTTACTGTTTTATTTTTATTACTTGACTCTATTATAGCCCAGACATCTCATGTTTATGGATAAGTACATATAACTAATACTAAATTGACTTTTTGATTTCTTGGGTTTCTACACTTGTCAGCACTCTGTCAACAAACCATAAGTTGTCTCTCTTGCTAATATCAGCTATTGTTGAGAGTTTTGTTGTCTGTCTTTACCAGAATATTTTTTCATTCTGAACACCAAAGATATACACTTGTTCCGCACATTAATGTTTAGGACTATAGATATGAACACAAGTAAGAGCATCTATAATGTTAACCTGTACTGCTGGAATATCTTCTCTTGAGCTCCCGTTATCAGATTTTATGCCCTTGTTTCTCGGTTCATATATTGCATCCATACTTGATTTCCAACCGATTCATACTGCTCTGTATGAATTCACTTTTTTCCTTGAGTTTTCTCTGGAGGTGAAGGGTACTGTAGTATTGAAGTCTTATTGTATACTTCATCGTGTTCTATCTTTAAAAGTTTATAGCTTTTTGTTTTGTTCTTATCAGAACAAGATATAAATGTATAATTTAGGCAGGGGTTATACAGATCAATTAGGTTTAGCATAAGCCTGACCTGTTTCTTTGGCATGTCAACCAGGTTCAACCCGAACTTAACCCGTATCCACCAAGGCTAAATCTGAATCATTTCTCTGCACTAAGTTTGTATTGAGTTTTTAGGAGTTGTGTCCAAAATTGTTAAACCTAAGGCTCTGTTATCTTTTAATATTTTTTTTTCTTTATCTACTATGCAATCATACTGTTCTCAATAAAAATATACCCGTTTTCCATACAAAACATTGCATCGAAAAACTATTTCACATAAAAACACAAATACCAAAACACTTGAAACACAAAAAGAACACACCTTCGAAGCTATAGCCTGTCCATCTGTCTTGCAGTAGACAAAAGTTACGTGCTGCATATATGGCTGTACTTCAATTGGGATAAGTTCAAATGTAGGTTGTTTCCTTTGAAAAAGATATAGTATCTTCTTTAGTTAATTTCAGATGTATTGACATTACATCACTTTCCAATCCAAAATGCTCTAGCGGGATCTAGGCAGATGTCACTTTCAGTTTAAATGCATCTCTGCACGTTTTGGAAAATATACATGAGGATGTGCCTTTAACTTTTAATTTATATTTGGTTGGAGGAGTGAGAACCATCAAGCAAGTAGGAAAAATTTTATGCTACGATAGTATTATTAGTTTTTGCAAATATGAATGTTCATTGTTGGCAGGATCTATTTTTCCAATAATTCCAAAAATTACAATTTTGTGTGCATATTATAGTATCTTGCATTTGTCTAATAAATTTATTCAATTATAATGAAACTTCACATTTCGTGCTCTCTCATATGTAAGGAAGATTCTATATTGCACTGGCTATTCCATTTGTTTAAGCCATTACCTTACTAAATCTGCAAGCGAGGTTCAGACACATGGTGAGACTAATAGTATTTCCTTGGTAGTGTGTGTATGCAAGTGGTGTGTTAATTTTTCTGAGTGACGGTGATACATTAGGATTTTCAATTTAGCCCACCATAGTATCTTAGATTGTTAACTTTATATTTCTGGTGGGAACAGGACAGGAGAAGAATCGAGAGTGATTTTTTCAATGGCAACATATGCGGTATTGCGGCAACAAATGCCCTTGAATTAGGGATCGATGTAGGTGACATTGATGTCACACTGCATCTCGGGTTCCCTGGTAGCATTGCAAGGTATTTGCAGTGTATCTGCATCTTTTTCAGTTCCATATGTAACTTCTTCTGCTTCCTCTTTTCTCTTTTCCTTTTTTATTTTTTTTTTATTTTTTTGTTCCTTTTAATGTATCCTTTATTGTTGTTGATTCTATACAAAATTGATTTTCATGTTCTCCTTCCATTTTATTGATGCAGTTTGTGGCAACAAGCTGGGAGATCTGGAAGAAGAGAAAAGCCCTCGCTTGCTATTTATGTTGCATTTGAAGGGCCTTTAGATCAGTACTTTATGAAATTTCCTCATAAACTTTTTAGGGGCTCAATTGAGTGTTGCCATGTTGATCCAACTAATGACCAGGTTTATATACATATGCCCAAAGACATGCTTGTTTCATTCATATCAGAATCAAGGTTAAAGGATATGATTTTAGTTTCTGGCCACTGTTTCATCCTCGAAATGCTTTCCCTTGTAGGTGCTTCAGCAGCACTTGTCATGCGCAGCTCTTGAGCACCCATTAAGTTTGCTTCACGATGAAAAGTATTTTGGGCCTGGCTTAGAAGGTGCTATTACAATACTTAAAAACAAAGGTTGCTTGAGCACTGACATCTCTCGTGATTGTGCTTCCAGAATATGGACCTACATTGGGCATGAGGTATTTCGTATGTGTATATTCTAGATTCATGCTTCTAAAGCTTTATGGATCTCTGCCTACATTGGGCATGAGGTATTTCCTATGTGTGTATTCTAGATTCATACTTCCAAAGCTTTATGGATCTCTGCCCACATTGGGCATGAGGTATTTCCTATGTGTGTATTCTAGATTCATACTTCCAAAGCTTTATGGATCTCTGCCCACATTGGGCATGAGGTATTTCCTATGTGTGTATTCTAGATTCATACTTCCAAAGCTTTATGGATCTCTGCCTACATTGGGCATGAGGTATTTCCTATGTGTGTATTCTAGATTCATACTTCCAAAGCTTTATGGATCTCTGCCTACATTGGGCATGAGGTATTTCCTATGTGTGTATTCTAGATTCATACTTCCAAAGCTTTATGGATCTCTGCCTACATTGGGCATGAGGTATTTCCTATGTGTGTATTCGAAATTCATAATTCCAAAGCTTTATGGATCTCTGCCTATATTGAGCATGGATGTTGATCTTCGTCATATTCTAGTTTTTTGTGTTACATCAAAAGCCTTGTCGACTCTTATAATATAGTTACATCAAGAGCCTAGTCAACTCATATAATGTAGTCACATCAAGAGCCTTGTCAACTCTTATAATATACTTATCCCATTTTGAATCTTACTAGCCCGCCCATATTTATACGTAGAAATGCATTTTTGTGTTGAGATTCTAGGTTACTTTCCAAGCCTCAATCGAAATTTGTTTGCATTTTCAGAAATCTCCAGCAGGTGTTGTCAATGTTAGAGCGATTGAAACTGAGCGGTATAAAGTAATTGAAATGACAAAGAATGAAGTCCTTGAAGAAATTGAGGAAAGCAAAGCTTTCTTTCAGGTGAGAACAATGCAGTAATCTGCCAACCTTTGTCATCATGGTAGGATATTTTTACCTTGCCCTTTTAGATGTAAAAATACATCATCTATTTATCAGCATGAGCATCAGTATCCATATCTGAGGAAATGCATGAATTAGTAACCAGATATGTATAAGTATATATTTCGTCAAAATGCTAGGATCTTCTCTGTTTTGTTAATCATCTGAGTGATTTAAAAGATCTTCGAACAAGAAGATGAAGCCATATGTTGGGATATCTAGAATAGGAACATAAAATGAACTTGAGATGTGCAGAGATTTCATTTATATCTTTATATCTTATGTCATGTGCTTTTTGTATTTACTCATTCAAAAGTTCATTTGAAATAAGCAGTTCAAATAATACCCCAATATTGAGGTGAATAAACAAGGTTTAAAAGTTCACATTGTTATGTAGGTTTTAATTATATTACATACATTTTGTTCCATGCAATATTGCAAATGTTCTTTAGAAGATGGTTATCTCTTCTGCAAAAATATACCACTTTAGGAGACTTTGTTGGTATTTTGATAAATTTTCTGTCCTGACCTGGCATTGACATTTGACAGATCTTTTAGGAGTGTGTACATTCTGATGCTTGTATATGTTGCAGGTTTATGAAGGTGCAGTTTATATGAATCAAGCCAAAACATATCTTGTAAAGAACTTAGATTTGTCAAGTAAAATTGCTTGGTGCCAGCAAGCTGATCTGAACTATTATACAAAAACTCGTGATTACACAGATATCCATGTAATCGGCGGCAATATTGTATGTAACAGTTTCAAAGCTCCTCTCTGTTTTTAAGTGTTCATTTTTGCACCTTACGTAAGTTGATTAACAGTTTTCAACATATTACTTCACCCCATTGTTAACATATATTGTCATTTTAGGGTTCCATGCGAAAAACACTTTCTGGATTCGAAGAGCAGGATTCGTAGCAATCTTTTAAGCATGTTTCAGAGTCTGATTATACTTAGTGTGAAAATATTTATGGAAGAAGATAAATAGAAGATTCAAGTTGGCTTTCATGATCGAAATTGAAAAATTTCACACATTTTGTTTTTCAAGATGCATTGAAGAGTCAAATTGAAGTTGTGGTTTACATGAGCTTCACTTGTTTCCTCACAAGTTATATATAATATATATATATACACACACATACATATTGGCTTTTGATTTTAATTCCATTCTTAACCTCCACTACTTGTATGTCAGCTGTATTTTCCTTTCCTTCCCCATTTTGGATGTAACACTTGAATTTTATGTAAATGTTTTCAGTTGAAATAAAAAATTCTCCGAATTATTAAAATTCAATCATAAGCTTATTTATAGGACATGTCCTTATATTTTTTACCCTACTCTTTGAACTAATTGTTTGTCTGTCTAAAATACAGGCTTATCCAGCAAGAATTGCTGGCAAACAATGTTCAAGAACAAGTGCCCAAGCAAATACCTGCAAAGTAACAACCACATGGTTTGGCTTCCGCCGTATATGGAAGAAAACCAGCCAGGTTTTCGACAGTGTTGAACTTTCCCTACCTGATTACTCTTACGAATCACAGGTACAAAATAGCAAAGATCAACTGTATAGTGCATCTCGTATTGAAGTTTCTCTTTTACTATAGTTCAGTGCAATCCTCGTCTTTCTCTTCTCTTTTTTCCACTTACGCATATTCTTGATAATAGGCTGTTTGGATTCGGGTCCCACAATCAGTAAAGACAGCTGTTGAGAATTTACAGTATTCCTTTCGTGGGGGCTTACATGCTGCTGGACATGCTCTTCTTAATGTCGTTCCTCTGTGAGCTCTCAGCATTTGCATCATTTGAATTAGAATTGTCGAGTTGCTTTCCAATTTAAGAAACTTAGTTTGTCGTTTGCTGAATAACTGGTAACTTGAGATGTTTTCTGTTCAGTGTAATCTTATAGCACATCTGATGTTTGTCTTCCTCGTGTGTAATTTTTTGTAGATTTGTTATATGCAACCAATCTGACTTAGCTTCAGAGTGTGCAAATCCTCATGATGACCGATATGTTCCTGAGAGAGTTCTACTTTATGATCCTCATCCCGGAGGCACGGGAATTTCATTAAAGGTAAATTATGACATGTTGTATATTATTCATTCCTATGCTTTCTTTTTTTTTTTTTAACTTCTTTCGGTTTTCAATTATTTGTCTGTTGGAATTTATTATAAGGCTAATAATCTATGTTATTGTCAACTCGGCCTGTAAGAGGTGGCCAATTTAGTGTGGTATGGTGCCTGGTGACGCCTTATTAATTGAGCTTGTCACATAGGTTTTGCTTAGTGTAGCTTACCTGGATGGCGTGGTTTGCAATTCAACATGAGGGTTTACCCCATGAGCACTCGACAAGTAGTGGATATGAATTCTCACGTTATTAAAAATATATATATAATCATCAAAATGAATAACTTCATCCCCTAAGAGTAAGCTTATTCTGTATCCCAACATTCTTCCATGGTGGTCGCCATGCTGAGAATTGTGAACAGCTACTGGCTGAACACCAGTATGCATTTATGTGGTGAAAGTAAAGAGAGAAGGTGTAGGCATTTCTCCCTCGATGTGGTGACCAGTCCTCCTGCTTCAATCCACCATGGATTCATCGGAATCTTTTGAGTGGATTGGATGGAGAATCGGAATTTGAGGAATTGAAAGGGTTTTACAATCCGACTAGTTATATAATGAAGAATGCAACTTTTGTTTTGTTTATCATCCAATTACTTTTAAAAAACTTTTGTTCGGTATTATTATTGTTAAGCGATTCATCAGTTGCATTCACAGCTTTTTGTTTTCTAAATATTATAAATCCTTTCCAGCTTCAACCTCGATTCGTGGAGCTTTTAACAGCTGCTTTCGATTTGCTTTCTTCTTGTTACTGCTCAGGAGATACCGGTTGCCCAAATTGCGTACAAGTAAGCTTCAAAATATACTAGATTTTTGTTTCATCACTTAATTCAGCTTGACCGAATGAATTGTGTTACGATGTTCCAGAATCTTGCCTGTAATGAATACAATGAAGTTTTACACAAGGATGCTGCCGTAATGATTATTAAGGTCCGTCCCAAAACTTTTGCTCGAGAATTCATACATGGAATAGCTGCTATCCAACTGGCACTTAACTGTTGTTTCTTCTGCACAGGGTATTCTAGACGCAGAGGAATCCCAATTGAACAAAAATGCCGAGTAGCCTACCGCTTGAACCGGCGTTTTCAGATGGTACCCGAAGGGTGTAATGTGAGTGAAGCTATTGTCTGCATTAGTCAAGAAAAGGTCAGTGAAAACTTGGAAGAATTCATAGAAATAATTAGTCTGAATGATTGAAGAAAATTTAGGAGAAACATTATGCTATTGTAGATGATGCATGGAGTACCGATATTTAGAATAACATTTCGAGAGTATTTTAAAAAACAAGTAATAACTATAGAAGTTGAATTATGGTAGCCTCTAAGCTATTGAATGTGCTGAATCAAATTAGCAGTAACGCAAACAAGATAGCCCGTTTATTCGAGCCAAATTGAATCAAGTACTCCATCCGTTCTAATATAATAGTGTTATTTACCATTTTTGTCCGTCTCAAAATAATAGTCTTATTTCCATAAATAACCCTATCACCATAAAATTAACCCTACTTTTTCATTTTTATTACACAATTATCACTATCTTTTACACTAATATACTCACAAGGGCAAAAAAATCTTTTATCCGTACTTTTTATCATTATTCCTTAAATCTCGTGTCCAACCCAATTAAGACTATACTTATGAGACGGGAGGAGTATTTTGTTTTGTTTTAACTCAACACTTATCGAGCCATAGTTCAAGCTCGCATAATTACTAAAAAGGTTTGAGTTAGTTAAAATTTCTTTTATCGAGCTTGAGTTTTATATCTACGATCTAACCCTTAGGTGGATGTGAGCCCTTTATCTATTAAGGACCCGCCCCTAGGTGGTGATGTATATGTCCTATATTGATTTATTAACTTATGGAGCCTTTCTTAAGTTAAGCCTTATTCGACTTTATAATTTTTCAGAATTTTTTCAAATTTTAATGAGTTGAGCTTTCGAGTAACTTAACTTGCATGACCGTTTTAATTTTATATCGGAACATTTTGCAACTCAGGCATATGAGTTCGATTTGTGATGGATCGTTAATCGGAATTATGTTCTTTGATAAAAATTTAACCGAAATATCATATATATATATATATATACTAAATGAGATTGATATGGATGAATATCAGGACTATTTGATGAACATATTTTTTGTTATATTTAAATTTTATTTTTTCACATTTTAAAATACATCAAAACATACCAAAATTAGTTAAACCAAGTAAGTCGAGATTAAAAAATGTATTATTCCAAAATATTATCTAAACCAAATATTAAATCAAACTCAAATCAAAACAAAACAAAACAAAATCCTTAAAACAAAATTACAACATAATTTATTTTAATTATTTATTGTACGATACAGCTTCTCTTCAAAGTTCAAACATTTATATCCATGATGAAATAGTCACATCAATTTCCTGACTTTTAATAATTAAAAAATTGAAAAATAAAATAAAATAGTTCATGCCAAATCTTTTACCCATAATTACTCTTAGTTTTATCCTCTCTTAAATACAATTTATAAAATCATTCAAATTAAAAGACAAATCATTCTTATATTTTTATAGTTTGTATACTATTAGGTTCACCTAAAATTTTACTCACAAAGCAAGAAGTTGTAGATTCTACGTTACCAAAACATAATAATAATAATAATAATAATAATAATATAAAGTAAATTATTTTAAGTCTAGAATTGATCTCTTTTATCATTTTAAAATTCTAAATATATCTTATTTGAAAACAGTTATGCAATTAAAAAAATTTAGCTAAAATAATCATTTGATGTCAGATTTGTCATCATGTATTACCGACGTGACATTGATATGGCTGAAATATTAACATCACATCGATGTCACATTAGCTACACTTAAAAATTTTAATCTTTTTATTTAAAAACAAAATGTTTATTTTAGTCAAAATTGGACCAAATTGTAAAAAAAATTACTACATTTGTCTCACTTATTCTGTCACTTTTCTTTTGAAAATGAATTATATATTTTAGTCTCATTTTAAGTTTTTTTTTTTTTTTTAAATTTGAATTAGACTAACCGGGACGAAGGAGTATAATTTAGCAGTCAAGTTTTTAAATTGGAATTTTTTTATCAAAAAGGAATTCAGTTTCTTACAATATTGACTAATAAATTTTAGTTAATTTTTTTTCAATAAAATTTTTCTCTCACAAATTAATATTCATTATAAACAATAAAAAATAAATAAATAAAATACTCTCTCAGTCCCTCCCCGCCTATAATTATTGTCATTAGTACAATTTGTTTATAATAATTTTGTTTCCATTTAACTTTTTATTTTACAACTTTTGTTAATAAAATTTGTAATTTTTTTTTTTTTATGATTTGAGTCAATTTTAAATTTAAAAAAAAAGAATAAATAAAAAGATTTCTATGACATTGCAGCACCAGCAAAATATGATGGCAAATCAACGGAATAAAATTTACCCGCAATACCATTTTCAAAATAATAAGAGGGTGAAAGGAGCTAAAGAAAAACAGCCTATCTTAATAATAATAATAAATTATATAAAATACACCGATAAATGTAATAAAAATACAAGGTAACCATCCTAGTCTTAAATAATCTCTCATCCGAAAATCAAAATCCCTTTCGCAGTTGCAACATAAAGCTGTTGAAAAATAATTACCATGCTTCCAAGAAATCCAGCCAAATAAATTATTAACTCACAAACCATAATCTTTCTACTTCGCGGCGCCATTGGAGACTGCTGAGGAAGCTCCAGGTCCGGCCGGGTTGAGTTCATCCCAAGCTTCGATCCATGTGACCATGGCATCCGCAAGCTTGTTAAAATAGTCGTCCACTTTACCGAGCTTGGCCTTGACTTGCTTGGCGAGCTCAATGTAGCATTTCTGAACTGTAGTGCAGTCTTTTGGAAGAGTCGCGGATTGGAAGAATGGAATCAGCTCTTCTTGCCAGTAGATGCCTTTGTATTCTTTCTTAAGGTTCACGAATGGATTGCTCGCCTTGCTGTGCCAAATGTAGGGCAACCCCGTCTTCACGCCAAATCCCAAATGGTCGCAGATGACCTAAGGTTGAAAAAAGAATCATGATCCGTCAAATAGAAAGAGTGTGTTCTTTTAGTGTTTTAGAGTGACTCAATTCCCCCAAAATATTATCTGAAAAGTACAATATGTACACATAATAATAGAAGTCGACAAGAACCGAGAAAACACAATTCTCTACAACATTTTCGCAATTCTTCATACCTTACAGAAAAAAGGTCTAAAGCTATAAATATTAAACAAACACACTCAAAGTGTGTTTGAATATGATTCCCTAAAAATAGTACCTAAAAAATATAATATATACTCTCTCCACCATCGAAACTTATGCCCGTTTGACCGTGCACAAGTTTATAAGTAAAATGGGTAAAAATAAAAAAAATTTCCTTTTATAGTAAAGAAAAAATAAAAAAAAATGTGGTATTTTTTACTTAGAAAAAAAATGAAAATATTTTTTTATGACAATAAAAAAAAAGTAGGCATAAACTTAGATGACGGTTGGAGTAATATACAATATATACACACATAACAATTAAAGTTTAAAGCCAATAAAAACACACAAAACATTATTTTCTATAATACTTTTACTATCTTTCATGTCTCACAACAAAAAAAACTATAAACACGAAACACACTCAAATTATAAAGGTAAAACTACAATTTTGGCAGCATGCGAACACTATCCTGAAATAATCTTGTATCTAACTCATCATAATTCGGCAGTTGACAATCACACAATAAGAGTACAACGAAAGACAAGTGACACATGCAGAATTCGGACCAATCAACAACAATTAAAAGATACGGGACCGGGACCATTTACGGCTGTACTTTACTTAATGAATAAAATGATAAAAAAAAAAAAATGCCATTTGTGAGACAAAAATTGGATTCTTCCAAATACTAAAACTAGAATAGAAATGCATAATTTTATATCTACTTAGATTTTAAATCCATCAATAATTGCACGGCTAAAGTAATCAAAATCACTACCTTCATGCACCATCCGGCCCACATGTCATCGTACCGTCCAATAGGTTGGCCATCCCCCATCAGTCCAAAGTACATTGCTGGGCCAATCAGTTCCCGGTTGAAGGCCAGATTCATACCACACATGGGGAATAGGGTGCCCTTCGGAATAGACAAAACAGCATCGACATACCTTAAAACATAAATAAACGATCAGCATCACAAACCAAATGGCGGTGTATATAAGTCAAGATAAAGGGTTTATCTATTTATTTATTTATGCCTTGTGTTTCGCTCGAGGGGCTTGACCAGCTGAGTGGGGGCATCGTAGTCAGGGATGTTGAGCCAAAGACCATGAGACACGGCAGTAGGAACACCTTCGCGGAGACTGAACGGGTACCCGCGGACGAAGTCAGTACCATCACGGTAGGGATCGTAAAGGGTGTTGAAAAAGTAGGGAGTCGATGGGCTCAGAAGGTTCTTGATGTGCTGCTCAAGCGCATTAATATCCTTTCCAGATGGATCCTTGGCAACCTGCAAAACAATAAATGCATCGGTAAACCTTCAAAACAACCAAATCAGCCAATGACCCGAAAACCTCCAATCAGACACTATTAACAGCATCTTTGGTAGCAAAAATCCTTGTAAGGTAAATTCTGCAATTCTCTTTTTAACAGAGCTGCTTCTTGCAGAAAAAAACTAGATCCATTATGATTTTCAAAACAAAGTAGATTTCGGCCGTCACGATTAGCCATTAATCGACAAATTTTCAGCTGAATATAACTTACTCTGACATGTAAAGAACCAAAAGATGATCTGTGACTGGAAATAATCCCAAGCCCAAACGAACAGAAACTTTAAAACAACATAAATAATTTATAGGCTACATTATCGAATAATTTTAAATCACAATAAGCAGTGAATAGACAAATATCTTAACTTTATAGATAAAGTGAAGACTTATAAGCTTTTCAAATGATTCAAATCAAAATTCTTAGTGATATGATTGCAATTTGCAACCTTTTTTCCCCAGAAAAAAGCTTTAAAGACTTCAACTTTTCAAAGGTTAAAGATTTTTTTGATTTATTTGTTCAAAACATTTAGATCTAATCAACAAAAAAATCAGATCTGAATTCATCAAGCATCAACAATAATCTAATGAATGTCAAACTAAGCAATGAGGAAAAGTGTGGCCAATTTTTCTGAAGAATGTAACAATCCAAAGACTAAATCAATACTTAGGCTTTACAAAAAAAAGAAAAATCCCTTCCAAAACCCCCCAATTCTGAAAACAAAATTTCAATTCCAAAACCCTAATTCTCTGACTCAACATGAACAGATAGATCACTCCAAACAAATCTATCACAATTTTCAAAACCAGAAAACGAGATTTGATACAAACTTACAAAGCAATCATCATCAATGGTGAAAATATACTTCTTCTTAGAAACCATATAACCAAAGCAGCGGCAAGCGGAGTCCTTGAAGGAAATGCAGTTGGCCTTGGGGCCGAGTATCCTGTTAATATCGTTCCTGTTGTAGAGCTCATAGTCAAAACCCTCAGGAACCTTGATTGTCTTCGACGGATCGCCATCCTGGACAATGATCAGGTGGTAGGGCTGGAAGAAGGGCCTCCACATCTCCAAAAAATCGAGATTTCGGATGGTGGGGATCACAATGTCGAGTTCGTCGGCGAGGATCGGCGCCGGGGATCTCGAGGCGGCCATTTGCGATGAAATCGAGTTGAATATCGAGAAATCTGAGGGAAGATTGGAAGAATAGAGTGAGAATTTGTAGAGGTTTTGGTTTACCGAAGCGGATGGATGAGATGAGACTGTGAGAGAGTATTTATTATATTTACCTATTCTTGATATTATATTTATTTATTTTTTATGATTTGATAGGGTTTTATAGAGAATACTTTTTCTGTTTCAAATTTAGGATTAATTTTTAATTTAGGTTTAGATTTGGAAAGGTTTTATTATTTGATAAGTAGATTTTCTTAAACCTAATGAATAAAATGAGTAATTGGTGGAGGTTTTTTAGTTAATGGAATGAATAAAATGGGGTAAGTCTTTTATTTGATATACTTTTTAAAAAATGGAATAAGAAAATGGGGTAGGTCTTTTAAAAGGAATGAAAAGAATAAAATAAAATAATTGAATTTGAATAATTATTTAATCTGATTTAAATAAATATTAAAATTGTAATACTTTTCTTATATTGGCAAACATGAGTTTTTATTATTAGGAACACGATATTTTAGGTACTGTAGCTATCAGATACCATGAAACATACTCGATAAGACTAAAATCACAATCATCATTCATCTACCCTTTAAAAAAGAACAAATAAAAATCTAAACCTAGCAAAACCAATCAAACTAATGTAGACAAAATTTAAATCTAAAATATTTCTATATCTCTCTTGAAACTCAAGTAGTGTCTTAGAAACTAACTTGAGTTTGTCTAAGCGAAATCGATATCAAACGCAGACATGACTTTGATTGATATCAGAGTAGATAAATTGCATATAAATAAGCAAACAGAACTCTGACCAGAAGTCAGGGTTGATCATAGACAAATACGCAGACATGACTCTGAATGAAATTAGCGTCAATCGCAGATAGATCACATATGCGTAGACAGATTGCAAACAATAGAAAAATGACATAGAACACATAGCAGAAAGATTGCAAACAGCACACATATCACAGACAACATATTAACGCAAACATGCATATCGCAGACACACATATAGCGGACAGATCGCAGAAAACTTTCATAGATAAATTTGCAACCAAACTTGTAATTATGGACATGATCTCAAAATTGCAAGACTTCTTGATACCAACTACATTCCAGGTTGAATGTACACGGAGAAACATGGGTCAATAAGTTGTTTTTTTACTCTATGAAAAAAATAGATTTTGATACTAGGTTAGAATCTTGTTGTTTTTTTGGCTCCAGTGAAAGTTCTGTATTTCCCAACTCCGATTGAGTGTTCCGTATTTTTTACTCTGGTGAGAGTTCCTTGTTTCAGACTTCGGTGAGAGTCTCATTGTTTTCGACTTCAGTGAGAGTCTCGTTATTTACAACTCCAGTTAGAGTCTCATTTTTTACTCCGTTGAGAGTCTATTTCCGACTCTAATTTAGTTTAGGGCACTGCTTCTACTTCTGGCATGACGGATGATTGTGGTTACGCCATCTTCGATCTCTCTTTGCAAACTCAAATTAGTTTATATTATATCACTTGAGTTTGAAGGGATGTTAAGATATTTTAGATATTCAATTGAAGGGATGTTAAGATATTTTAAATATTCAATTTTAGATTTAATTTAAGTGTTCAAGCATTCAAACAAGCAAAGAAAGGTAGATGAAAGCTTTATAAACCTCTTGCTTATATAATATAATAACACACTTCTTGTTTCACATGTCAGATGCATGTTGAGCATAAAGGTTGCAGACAAAACAATTTCCGTCAAATGGCCATGCTATGAAATGCCAATGGACTCTTTGTTAGTATATAAAACATCTATTACATTGTAATACTTCCGGAGTTGGATCAGTGCTAGGCTATTCGAGGTTGAATATAAGTTAAATGAATTAAATAGACTACTCTTGTCAATAATGTGCACATTTCTTTTCGAAAGTTCTATTGAACTCATGACCTCACGGTCACAAGTCCAACCCTTACACCACCAGATCATCCCTTACGGGACGAGACTACAACATTATTCTTTATACATGTAGTCGTTTGCTCACATTGTTGGGTTTTTTTTTTTTTTTATAATGATGCGGTCATTGATTTATTAAATAATTTGGGTCTCCATATCTATGATACTTTCTATTATTAGTCTCGGATTTAAATTTAATTTTTCTTTTGCCCTTATTCTTTTTATTTTTAAAATGCTTCAAGTTTTATAACCTACTCCTAACTAATAAAACTTCATCGAGAGTTTATTTATATGTTTTAATAACTTGAAAATCTAATTATTTACTCTTTAATTTATTTATAATTATTTTAAGAGTTATATTATATACCTACATTGCCGTAGCGGATGCATGAAGGATAGGCAATAGACTTTTATAATCAAAATCGTACATTAAAATCTCGTGAAAATCGCACAAATAAACACGACCTATGATATTTTCTATAAAATAGTTATTTTATTTCATGTAATACTCTATTTGTCCGGGATAAACATATTTATTTGTTGGTTATTAGAATATTAGTACTCCCTCCGTCTCTGATATAATAATATTAGAGTTACTGTATACACGAGAATTTAGAAGAGGTATGTTTAGTAAATAATTAAAATGTATTAGTAAAAAAATAATTATAAATTAAGGTTAAGATAAGTAATTCTTATAGTTAAAAATTTAAAATTTTTAAATTCGAAATTTTTAAATATGATTAAAATTTGTAATACTTTGTGAGAATGAAATAAATGGTAAATATTAATACGTGAGATTGGGAGAGTATATTCAGTTTGTTCACTCAGTCTTTCTCAATCGAACAATTTTTTATAAATATTATTAAAAAATACAAATATACTTGATATAATATATACATTATTCACTCATAAAAAGTCAATCATTCAACACAAAATATTTTTTTTATATTACCAACACAGTTTTCGATACCACACACACAAAAAACCAATTTATCTAAAAAAATAATAATAATAATAACCAATTTACATAAAATCGCTGAATGAACATACTGATTATATGTATATAAATACGATAGGAAAATGAATATACAAGTTTATCCTATGAATATTATATAATGTAATTAAATTATAGTGATAACATTATTATAGTAATACATAAGATGGAAATATCTTTTTTAATATTTATGAAAATCACAATTACTAAAATAAAATAAATAAATAAATTTTGGATGAATCTAAATGATAGAACGGATAAATCGATTCTAGATTGGAGAGTATTATATTCAATTTTTATTTAAATGTAAAATATAAAGACAAGAAATGGTTGTGATATTTTAGTAGAAAGCAATAAGGGTGGGGATATCAAAGTGGGGTGCCCTATGTCAATGTAGGCATTTGGCATCTTGCTCTATCAAGATTCCTAATTAAGTTAGTTAATTACTAATATACCCATAATTAATTAATTATACATTTCTAGTAATATGGTAATGCTAAAAATAGCATCCTACATTCTTGTTTTATTTTCTATTCTCATAACTTTTTTTTTTATATATATAAAATGTCAATATTCTACATAAAAATATCACATAGAGTTTTATTATACTACTACCATCGTTCCGTTCTAAAGGTCTCATTTATTTTTTGTGCGATGATATTTGAATATTAATTATTATATGAAAAATGTAGTACAAACTAAGAAAAATAACAAAAATATTTCTATTTCTATTAGTGTCTTGTAATACTATTATAATGATATTTGTGAAAAAAAATTATATAAATATAAAGATATACTTAATGTTAAATATAATGACGCAAAAAATAAATGAGACTCTTATAGCCGGATGGATGGAGTATATTTTATTTTTATGTTTGCAAAAGATGCACCGGACATGCAATATTTGTAGAATGTCGCCAAATATCTCTTTGAACATATATTTCTCATTAAATATGAGTTTTTTTATAATCTAAGAATATTTTAATTTTTTATAGAACTTTAATTGTCTATTTTACGGAGAAAGTATAATTTAAGATCTTTGATTAACAAAACTAAACATATTGGCGGGAAATATTAATTAACTAAGGCCCTCCAAAGCCAAACAAAAGAAAGGGAACGAAAGTTGCTCAAATCTACCACGATGTATTTACTTTGAATGATTATTAATAATAGTGTTATTACAATAAGCTATGTTGTGTGTAGAGAGCCACACGGTAGCGATGTTCGTGAACAATACTCTTTCATAAGCGAAAGCTTTGCTGGAGTGTGTAGCCAATACGCATCGCTGATGTACTATATCATTATCATAAATCTGACTTAGTTTAGCGATCAAATTATGCGAGCATCCGTATCAAACCGATAGTAACCCAAGCAATGGATCCTTTACAAGCCCTAATCAAGTGTCAAGTAAAGAAATTCTATTCTCAATGGGTTGCACATAATCAGCGACGGAACTAACTATAAGGCTCAGGGGGTAAAATTGTCCGGCCTGTTAGTTTCATTTTTTTTTACCATTTATTCTCGATTTTAAATTATTTCAAATCATGAAATAAACTATGTATTTTTTATTTGAACCAATCATTAGGCTTTTTATATATGCAAAAAACCAATAAGAATTTTCTTGTTGATTTATTTCTACCAATTTGATGTCACTGTCTCACCGTAGCTTTTTTCAATTCCCGATGATACTATAATGAGGTGATAAAGAAAGAAAAAAAAAAAAGAGAGCGGAAAAAAATGATATAGGACTACTAATATTTAGAATAAAATATTTTATTTTTTATATAATATATTTATAAATAAAAATATTATATATTATGATAAATTAAAACAATAATATAGAGTGTTAATCATGAATTTATAGGAGGACAAATACTAATAATTAGATAAAAGTTTTTTAAAAATTACACTAAAAAAAATAAAAATGAGAGGACCCCAAGCCCCTACATGGATCGGTCCGTAAAATATATTGTGTAAACTATTATCATGTATTGTCAGTTCATCATCATATGTGTATATACATTCTGATCAATCTATTATTTTTTCTAAAACAAATTATAATATCTAAGAATTTGTTTTAAATTTAAAACATCAAACTCCACAAGTTTTTTCACCTAAAAGGCATCGAAATAAAAAAGTTTTAAACTTTACCTTAAGAGGAGTTGCAACCATCGATATACTTTAGAAGCACCTCAAATCTTGGCTGAAAAAAGTAGTAGAAACAGCATCCTTAGTTAGCACAAAGCCTTTTACCCAAAAATCCACGTTTTTACTATTTAGATTTTGCATTTCTCGAAAAAATTATATTTTTTTCTTACAAAATATCTTATCATACATTATTTTAATATCAAACTCAAATTAATTTTTTTTCAAACCAATCAAAAGAAGCATACCCTGTAATTCACATATATATATATATGTGCGCGCCGGATAAAAGAAACGTACGCCGTTAAGTTAAGACTAAGTTTTCGAGTTAAACGTTGAAGCTCGAGTAAAAAGAAAGACAAAAACCATAGAAGCTTTCTTACCTTATTTGTACATGGAAATTTTCGCTCGCCGAGCTCTCCACCTTCGTCCCGTGCTCCATCGCGCGAACTAAGACTATAACATTAATTCGAAGACTATAATTTCCGAGGCTCTCTTGTTCATCGAGTAAGTTCTTGGCAGAGAAGACCGAAGATTCGCTACAACCTTCCAATTGGATCAATCGAAGCGATGCTATCTCTCCGATCTCCAATGGTATCTCATCCAAACATACGAATCGTAAAACAAGTTGCTCGAGGCGAGGGAAGTGAGTGTAATCTGCATTCCATTGCTTAAGTTCGTCACAGCCATTGATCATCAAGAATTTCAGGCGAAGAAATTCACCCTCGACCGGATTCCATTCATTTCCTTCGAACGAGTTCACTTCAAGTTTGAGCACTTCAAGATTAGGCAACGAGCCAATTATCGACATGTCTTCCCAACGAAGTCCGCAGCCGTCCAAAGTTAACTTGACGAGCGATTGGGGGAAGGCGAGATGGTTTAGCACCGAATCGCGCTTAACTCGTGGATTGTATCGCGGGAAATGTAGAGACAATGATTCGAGGTTCTCCAAATGGACGAGGTTGTTGGCGCGGTAACTTGACCAATCCTTACATCGCCCCCTCGATATGTCATTGTATCGAATCTTTAGCTTTCGGATGTTTCGAACCTTTCGAACAATCTCGTCGGAGCAAATGAAGTTTTCGACATTCATTAATGTCTGCAAGTGTTCTAAAACAGCTCTATTATCCATAAAACTTGGGTCAGGGAGATGAATTGACTTGAACCTGATGTGCCTAAGCAGAGGCAATCTCCATATCTCCGACGGCGCGTAGAAAGTCCACGCCCCGCTCACGACTATCGTCTGCACATTCCTCAAGTAACTCACGGAGAAAGTACTCGACATGTTGCGACTCCAGCAAGGTTTAAAAGCGAGATACCGTGAGTTAGCGAGTCGAAAAATGTCTTCGACGGGATACTTATCAGCATCCTCGTTAGGCTTGAAAGCATACTTGTCGATAACGGTCAGTATCCTAAGCAACGGGAACTCAGGTCGGGGCAAGATATCTTCAGCATTGCACAGCAACGAACGAGCACACGATGCTGATCGTAACAACTCATACTCTTCGAATTGGTAGAAAAATTCGCCTTTGTTTACAACAATCCGTCGCTGAATACTCATGTCTTCTTCGACAAGCTCAAGTTCGTCGGTTTTCATGATGCAAAAGAACTCCTCCTTCTTAGCTTCTCTCAGGCAAAGATCTCTCAATGAATCATGGATATGGAAAGATTTGATCTTCCCCCTCGAACCTCGCTTGCTAACTAAAACGAGATTTCTTTCGAATAGATCTTCGAAATACTCTGCTGCAATATCTTCCATGATCTTGCCTTCCGTTGGCTTTAGAAATCCTTCGGAAACCCATAGTTTTGTGAGCTCGGCGACACGAATCTCTTGATCTTCTTGAAACACGCCCATATACAAAAAGCACGGCTTCAAATGAGCAGGTAAACGATCGTAACTCAAATACAACACATCCAAATAATTTTCCTCGTCGCTTTCTAAAGATATAGCCGAGCTAACATCTTCGGCGACGTGCTCCCAATACTCCAATGTCATCTCCGACTTTGCAAGAAGTCCCCCGATGACTACAATTGCCAAAGGAAGCCCTCTACAACTTTTCGCAATCGTCTTGCCAATACTTTCTAATTCGGTAGGACAACTTCCTTGTCCAAATACTCGATCTCGGAGTAAATCCCAACTACTATCCTCTCCGAGGAAGTTCATCTTATGGCTACTAGTTCCGACTTCATTAGCCACATCCGAGAGCCTAGTAGTTACTACCACTCGACTCCCATTGCCATTGTCCGGAAAAAACCTCTTTATCTTATACCAAACATCGGCATCCCAAACGTCATCCATTACAATCAAGTATCGCCTCCCCGACAATCTTTGGTGTGCTAACTCTTGTAAAGTCTCTTCGCTCTTCTTATTCATCTCATTAGTGAATTCTTGAAAACTCTTACTTGTAGTATTTCCCGGCCCGTCGCTATAGAGAACTCCCATAAGAATCTCTCTTAGATTGTATTCTTGAGACACCGTAATCCAAGCACGAATATCAAAATATTGCACGATAAGCTTATCGTCAAAAACATTTCGAGCAAGCGTGGTTTTACCTATCCCGCCCATGCCTACTATTGGCACGGCTACACGGCTAGGCCGGCTCCTCGATGTAAGCTCTTCCATGATTCGAATTTTTTCATGCTCGAATCCAACAATTGTGTTATTCCCTCCTTGAGATGAGCCAACAAATGTTGAACTTGATCCATGCACATCTTTGATCTCACTCTTCTCTTTAATCTCCATCGCCTCGTCCTTGATACAATCGAAATCTTCTATTGCTTTTTCCAGTGCTTCGCGTAATAGAATCGAGCCTTCCTCCTCTGTTTGACTTGTGTAAGCAAGAAATTTACCCACAACAGATGATTCAATGGCATCTTCTGCACCATGTGCTGCAGCTGCAATCCAATCCTCCAAACCCTTCGATCCTTTCCAGCCTTCTTCAAGAAATTGCACCAAGAAATCAACCCTTTCTTGCAGAGCTTCAATCAGCCCTCCATCAATGGAGATCTGGTGGGATATGAGAGGCCGTGGAATCTGCTCCATAGCAATAGTGTTGGTAAGAGAAACTAGAGCTGCATAAGCTGCCATACCTCAAGTCAAATGTGTTTCTTCGATCTTCAGCTGCTGTGTACAGATCTAGTGAGTCAATGAATTTCTTGCACTGAATTAGCATAAGAACATGGATTAGCGTGAAAAATGGAACAAAAATGTAGGTCAAGATTTCTGTCGTATTCAAATGCCCAAGTTGTAATAAACAAGTGAGCTAGTGTGTATATGCATATGAATATGCACCTGGTCATATAATTGGATGAACAATGGGACCCTACAGGTATGTTTGTTTGGGGTATTTTCCCTCAAAATTACTATTTATCAAATTTTTTTCTCCAGTAAATATCAAATCAAATATCTATTTTTATTTTTTATATTATACTAAATATTAATTTTACGTTAAAATATCATATCAACATCTATTTATATTACACCGTATCATTATTCCAATTCAAAATTTTTACTATTCAAAACTCAAAATCCACGCGATAAACAAACACAACCACATGTGAAGAAACTTTATAAAGTAAAGATAAAGGCCCTTCAAATGAAACATAAATAGCAAGAGAGGGCTTTCTTCTTCTTCTTCTATACCTTCCAGCTCGTTGCCACGGTCATGAATGAATCTGAGCTTCCAATCTAAAACCATCGGGTCCTTTCTTAATATGGTATCAGAGTCTATATTAGGTTTCGAGTTTAAATCATACCGTCCTTATTTGCTGCATATGCACGTGTAAATTTTGCATACCTCCACTTGCACCTGAGGGACCGTGTTGGAAACTTTCGTTTGCAAATAAATAATTAATTATTATGTTTCCCTAACAATTCAAGCTTTTAGACAATACTGTCATTGGTATCAGAGCTATAGTGTTCATATTGGGTATTAATCTTGTATGAATTTTCGAGATTATCATCCCGAAGGGATAGTGTTGAATATTGTCCCACATTGGATATGATGTGGAAACTTCCTTGGTTTATAAGGGTGAAAGGTAACTTCCCCTATCACCTGTTGATTTTAGATTGAAAACTCGGATCACTTCTTAATGGCCACAAACTGCATTCCCTAAATAAAAGGGAAAATCATGAAAAATAATTTCTTATAGAAATAAGAATCAACAGCAATAAAAGGATATTATATATGTGGCCTAGAATTATTCTCTCTTAAGTATCTATCTGTTGGGAGAGTGAAAAGTGTGGACTCCCAGACAACATGATGCAAGCCAGCATGCGATATGATCGGCTAAAATGGTAATTAAGAATGTGGAAAAACAAAACTGGTCTAAATTAATGCCGAAATAACAAAAGTATTCATTGCAATTAACGACTACATGACTAAGAAAGCGACAAATAACACAACAAAAATTAAAGGAGAAAGATTGACCGGATGGTTCATAGTGAACTTCTTGGAGTCATACAGGTAGCATTGCATCAGGCTGGTTTTTTTGGCTATCAGGCCTCCTCGGATACCTTGTTGGGGAGCTGGGTAAGAAGGCTCGACTAATTTGTGGACGAGCCGAGAGAGGGTTAGACTTCATTGAGCCAGAACTGTACTAGACTTGGCCATTGTTGAGCCTTGTTGTGATCGGTAGGTTCTGGTTGGGCCATCAGATAAGGGTATAGGCTAAAGACCTAGACCAAATGAAGGCCAGGGTCGAGATGATTCTGAATGGGCTGATCTGTCTGTTCATCGGTCCTGTTATCTAAGGCAGAGTTTTTGGATGGGAACAATATGAGACTGAGAAAAAATGTAGATATAGTAAGCGTACCTTGCAATGATACAGGGGAAACCAAAATGCCGTGTGACATGAATGTCGCCTACATCGATCCCTAACTCAAGGGCATTTTTGGAGCAATACCACATATGTTGCCGTTGAAATGGCGTGTTTAGATGTAGGATTGAGAGACTCCCACACTATTCATCACTTTTTGCCTTCTCAAGGCATCGTATCGAACACTTATCTAATTCAAATCTTTACTATTCCACCTCCAAACCTACATCCAAACCCACCCTATAATCTCAATGCATCTGAAATTAAGTTAAGAATATGCTATTTCTTTTTCAAAGGCAACAACCTATATATGCAGCAATACATAACTTTGGCCTGCAATAGCTAATTAGGCTCAGTAATTTCAGACATGACTACAGGAACTCAATAGAAACTAGTGCAGAGAAATTATTCCTATTTAGCATTGGCGGGTTTGGATAAGATTAGATCGAACCTGGTTCGCATGCCAAAGATAAAGGAGGTCAGGCTTATGTTGAACCAATTGATCCTAGTACCTATCTGACCTGTCAAAGTTTTACAGATTGTTGACGTAGATAATAAGACCTCAATACTACAAGGCGAATGAACATACTAATAGATGTTGTTTAATAGATGTTGTTCCTGTATGGTGCCGACAACACATGAAATATAATCCAACATCACATGAAGTATAAATAGACAGAACAACAATACAAATGCAACATATCAATTGACAGGGCGTAAAAATAGTGCATACAACACATATTATAATTTAAGTCAACACATAATGTATATAAAAGCAACACACTTTTACAATCTAAACTGACAGCACATTCTAAGAATCAACCCAACACTATATTTATTCAAGCCATATGCGGATCGCCTATATGTTATGTGTTGTCACACAATGCCAATTAATTCAGTTCAGCACCCTAACCAAGCCCACAAACTAATAGTAACAATCATTAAGCAATTGAGTACCAAGTAAAATTGCCTAGCATTTGCATCCACATCCCGATATTGGACACACTAACCAGCCTTCACCTCCAGAGAAAAACTCAACAAAAAACAGTTAATCTATACAGAGCAGTACAAATCAGTTGGAAATCGAGTATGTATGCAATATACAGTGCGCTCAAGAGCAGGTTTCCATTGGTGCGGGTTCACATTATGGATGCCGTAAATGATCTCATGGGTTCATATCTGAAGTCATGAACATGAATACAAAGACAAGCGGATATCTTTGAATGTTCAAAATAAGCAAACACTATATTTATTCAAGCCATATGCGGATCGCCTATATGTTATGTGTTGTCACACAATGCCAATTAATTCAGTTCAGCACCCTAACCAAGCCCACAAACTAATAGTAACAATCATTAAGCAATTGAGTACCAAGTAAAATTGCCTAGCATTTGCATCCACATCCCGATATTGGACACACTAACCAGCCTTCACCTCCAGAGAAAAACTCAACAAAAAACAGTTAATCTATACAGAGCAGTACAAATCAGTTGGAAATCGAGTATGTATGCAATATACAGTGCGCTCAAGAGCAGGTTTCCATTGGTGCGGGTTCACATTATGGATGCCGTAAATGATCTCATGGGTTCATATCTGAAGTCATGAACATGAATACAAAGACAAGCGGATATCTTTGAATGTTCAAAATAAGCAAACACTTCGGTAGAGATGGGCAAGAAATGTCCCAAAAATAGCTGATATTAGCATAGGAACATTCATAAACATTGTGGCGAAACAGGATTGAAATTCAAACACAACTTACTAATCAGAAAAAGATTTTTTTTTTTTTTAAGTCCAATAACAAGGTAAATGTGTCAAAAAAATAAAGCTGAATCAGAAAAATGATGATAGAAAAATTACCTGAAACGACTAACCATCACAAACTTTAAATGTGACTGAAATACAATCAAACCCTGAATAAATTAAAGAGCACGGCGCATTGTCCGCTTTGGCTTCCTCACGAAACTTAACCTAATCTTCTTAAGGCGTCTTCTTTTACGGGCCATCTTCTCAGGCAATGTCTCTCTTTTCTTCTCCTTCTTCAAAGCAGCTGCAGCAGCAGCCTCCTTCTTCTTCTTCACAATTCTTGGATCGACCATGTAAGACTTAGGCTCGACTGGTATTCCACTACTCTCAGCTTCCTTGTAAAGTGCATTCGCCTTATTCAAACGCCTGTAAGCGCACAGCTTTCCCATCAACAAATCATACGTCTTAATGCCCGGTTCACAGCCATCGTCCTTCATCTTTTCAAAAACACTCAGTGCATGGTCTACTCTTTCGATCCCACACAGTATCTTCATAAATTCATAATAAGCCTTCTTATCCAAAGCATCCCCATATCCTGCCGACTTCATTCTATCGATCATTTCATCACCTTCGCCAATCCGTCCAGCCTGATACAAACTTTTAATTAGAACAACAAAAGTAGTTTCATCAGGGTAACAACCCCATTCCCCCATCCTGTTAAACAGATTCATCGCATCCCCAGTTTTCCTAATCTTGCACAAATTGGTAATCAGCACATTAAACGTATCCACATCCCGCGGCACGCCATTCCTTTCCATCTCAATCAAAACATCCTCAGCCTCCCCTTGAAGCCTGAAAGGATCCTTCTTTCGACACAACCTACAAACACAGTCTAAAATCGCATTGTACGCATTCGTACCAATCTCAAACCCTCCCCGTCTCATTTCCTCCACCAATCTCTTCGCCTCGTCTAATTTCTCATCAACACACCACCCCATGATCAATGCATCACATATATACTCATCTGGAAAGAACTCATTAGCCAAACTCTTGACCATCTTTTCAGCATAACTCGCAAACCCGAATTCGCAAAGACGCAATACTATCAGCTTCAGTGAATCCATGTTCCTTGCAAATCCATACTCTTTCCCCATCGAATCGAATAACGACACAGCTTGTGTAGGCCTACCTGCTCTAACCAACCTATCAACTAAAGCCTCAAGACACTTAATCCCTACTACTCCTTTTCCATCCACAATAACCTCATGAGCAGCCTTGAAATCCTTTCTTCTCCCAAAATAATCGACAAAATGTGAATAAACTTCATCACTTGGCTCAAAACCAGGCCGAGACTTAACCCAATTAAGGAAATCAAGAGCTACACGCCCCGCATCGGGGGAAATATTAAGCGTATCGAGGATTAAATCAGAGCTTACAGTTATGTGAGAGAAAGAAAGATCGAGCCTCTTAGGCAACGGGAGAGGCTCTGCAACGAGATCTTTCAGAAGCTCGCTGGAAAGCAATTCCGCCATGGATTCTTCCCCTGACTCCTTCTCGCTTTCAGCGACAGAACTCGAGGAAGCGCCATCGGCCTCGGAAGAAAAATCCCTAATAAAAAAGCGCTGAAATTGAAAGGAGCTGGAGTGGGGGAAAATTTTTGGAGGCTGGAATCGCGGCCCCGGCGGCGGCAGCGGAAGCGGCTGAAGGGTGAGGAAATGGCGGGCGTGCGAATTGGGGAGCGCGGAGAAGCAACGGAAGAGGTGGAATTTGCGCAGGTGCAAAGATGAAAGAGGGATTGTTGGCTTTGGCATTTTCAGCAGAGTGTGTTGTTGTCTGTGTGGTGTGCCGATCGGCGGAGGAAGGGAAGAATGGAGAGGTTTTACCTTCTAGAAGAGGTTTAACGAAAATACTACTATTAATTTTTTATTGGTCGAAAAAACAGATATCGTGTTTGTGTTTGTTTTTGTTTTTTTTTTGCTTTTTTTTTTAAAAAAAAACAATGTTACATTTTAGTTTAGAGCAATTACAATTTCTCATATATTTTTTTAAATAATATTTTATATTAAATTATTATTTTTTTTATAGATAAAATTATCTATTATATATTGGATTAATATATATATATTATTGTTTTTTAATAATATTTATAGAAAATTGTTTCACTGAAGCCTAAATGAACAAATCTTATATTATGATATTCTCTATGTCTTTTTTTTCCACCTCAAAAGAATAGTTTTATTTTTATTTTTATTACACATTTGTCACTATTTTTTACATTAAAAAAAAAAATCTTTTATTCATACTTTTTACCAATTCCGTGCACAACCTAAAACTATAGTTCTAGATAGAGGGAGTATATAGTATTTGATTAAATATATATTCAAAATAGATTTTTAATGTTCAAAAATATTAATTGTTAATTTTTTTAATTTTTCTTATGAGCAAATGAATATTATATATATATATATCGTATGAATATAAATAATAGTATCACATTGGAAGAATCGCTTAAGGGTGCGTGTTTAAAGAATTATAATCATACCATTATTTTAATTCAAATATTTTAATTATTTAAATTGTAATTTAAAATTCAAATCCAAATATACACGTCCCAAAGTAAAATAACTTTGTTCATTTAAATAATATTTTATTGACATGAGTTACAGTATATATATATTTTTACAAAAAAAAAAAAAAATCAAGATTATATTTTATACTTTGTATAAAAATATACATCAAACAAAAACACTCCTAATTTGTTTGTCAAATTTTTTTCAATGCTATTCTTAATATATATAATTATTTTATTACAAAAGTCAATTATCAATATAAAATATTAATATTTTTTTTTTATATTATCGGATGCAATTCCATATATCTTACATTGAAAATATAATACAAATCAAAACACTATACAAATAAATTCTAAACAAATACATCCATAAAAATGATAAAATTTACATAGTAAAAAAAAATAAAAATGTAAATATATATAAATAAAAATATATAGAAATAAAATATTAAATATTAGTAGTATATTTTTTATGCCTCAAATAAAAATAATAATTATATTTACTATTCTTATATTATATTATATAAAGAATTAGTATTTAATTTTAAATATTACATTGAATATTTATATATTTTTAAAATACTAAAGCACTATATATATATATATAAATACATAAATATAATTAACCCATTAAGAAAATAATACTAATAATAATAAAAAAATCTGGCAAACTTTCTTCCTTTCTCATCGAATCAGAATCACTTGTGGAACGGCGTACACCTATCAGCTTCCTTCCTGCGTTAGGGTTTCTCTCACCGATTACTCTTCCTCGTCTGCCTTGCGGACGCCCCATCGCGTCGTTTCCGGCCACTACATTTTCGCGTCTGGATTGCAGTTTGTTTAGCCGACTACATCTTCATGTATTTTCAATTTAATTTATGAACTCTCGGTTTGTTGTTTGATTTATTTGCAAATATTGTGTCCTTTGGGAGGGAGTGGTGCTACGAAGGCTTGAAAGGGATAAAAGCGAGCCTGCCGATTTGTGTTTTATGAGTTTGTGCGAGATGTTAATGTTTTGTTGGAGGTGTTAGTTGTTGGGAGTTTGTTTCTGATGCATTATATTAGGTATCAAAGAAGATTCATCTTGGCTTCAAAAGGAACGTCAGTTTTAATGAATAAATGGAAATGCTACCTTGTCACTTTTTGGCAATGGCATTTTTCGCTGTGGTTTCTTCCGAGAAGGGTTTATAGAACCCAATTATCCAATCATTTCTTTGAATTTTCGGGCGGTAAATTCCGTCCAAGGCTAAATACGGGCGAGAGACCGATAGCGAACAAGTACCGCGAGGGAAAGATGAAAAGGACTTTGAAAAGAGAGTCAAAGAGTGCTTGAAATTGTCGGGAGGGAAGCGGATGGGGGCCGGCGATGCGCCCCGGCCGGATGCGGAACGGCGAGAGCCGGTCCGCCTATCGGCTCGGGGCGCGGACCAGCGCGGATTGAGGCGGCGGCCGAAGCCCGGGCAGTCGACATGCCCGCGGAACGCCGTCGCCCCGATCGTGGCGGACAGCGCGCGCCCGCGTGGATGAATATGAGCTTGAATTTATTTATTTAATGGAGAAGAGTTGTGTGGTTTTAGATTTATTTTAAATGGATTTACTTCTTTTTTAATGTCTATTAGGGTGCATTTTTGTTGTGGGAATAATCAAAATGCTTGCTAAGATGCTGGAAGGCTGTTTGTTTTGCAAAAAAAAATTAGGGTTTGATCTTTAATATTTACATGACTCTCTGCTCAAGATTGAACCTTTGCTGTTGCTATGGTCATAGTTTGAATTTGCTATTAGCAACTGTATTGAAAACACGGGCTACTTCTATTATGTATTGCTTCTATTTTCTGTCAGCACGAATCATTTGACCTTTTACGTCTTTTTTGTTGCAGAGGATAATTTAACAGTGGGGAAACTTGTGGAGGATGCTGTGAGCCTAGTTCTGTCGATTATTATTTTAGCTTGGTTTTAAGATGCATGGTCAAGGGAATTACACAACTCAAGCTGGGCAGGCTCCTTATGCTCCACAGCCTGCATTTCAGCACCACCCTGTTGCCGTACCTCGTCCTCCGCCTGTCCCTCATCACGGTCCACTTCCTCCCCCACCACATGCCATTCCACAAGGGCATCCTTATTTTCATTTTAGACCCGGCATTGTGGCATATCCGAATACTGTACCCAGTGTTCCTCAACAGGGCCCACCGGTCCCAGCTGTAACAAGTGGAATGAGTTCTAACCAATCCTATGTAACTTATCCTCAACCTCCTCAGGGCAATGCAGGCGCCCAAATGTCTTGTCCCTATCCTGCTTCCGAGCAACAACGTCAGCCGTGGAATCAAAATGCTCATCAATTTCCTCCTGCGGCACCTCTTCCTGCTCCAAGTGCTTATCCACTGGCATCTTCGCAAGAGCATACTATGGAGAGAGGCCGTTCTTTTCAACCCTCATTTCATGGTCCACCGCCCCCACAGCCACCGAGCATTCCTGGGTTTTTAAGACCTGATCCTTATGGTCCCCCTGTCCCTCCAGTGAGACAACATTCCTTTCCACAATCAATGGGGACACTTCCCCTTCCACCACCACCACCTCCTCCACCTCTGCCTTCTTCTTCCCCACCTATAGTTCCACCACTTCCTCCATCTTCACCCCCATCAGATATTTTGTCAAATAATGAAGGAAGCCAGGGGAGGATACAAGATGGAAATGATTCTATATCGGAACACACATCTCCCGGAAAGTCTGTGAAAGATGGAAGCTTGCATCAAGCTGAAGACGTACTTCCGCATACTGAAAAAATTGACCCTAAGGTAGAGTTTGAGGATGCTATTGCCACTCATTCACCTGGTGACTCTGATATGGACATGGAAGGTTAGTCTTAGAGTTCTGTCAGATACCTGCTTTTTATACACAATGTGGAAGAGGTTTATTATATTTTTACTTTGTGTTGGTCAAATGCTTCATTTTCTTTAAACAGCATTGCTTGAGATTTTGGAATAAGAAATCATTCTAGTGCAGTAAAGTTTATTAGAATATGAACGGGAACAAGTACTTTTCCTCTCTCTCTCTAAATAATGGTTATGCCTTTTTATTCTTTTTCTTTTAGCTAACCATATCTACTTATGCTGTTGTGCACTCACCTTACTACAATTTCCTCAATTCTGAGGAGCTATTGATTTTCTTGGGAATTAGGAGCTATGTTTAGACTGGATAAGCTTTTCACTTTGTTCTGCATTTTGGTTGGCTAGGTTTCATATATTTGTGTTTTATATTATGTTTGATTTATAACTTTTACCCTGAAAATTTTATGTTTCTTCAACCTACTGATATTTTTGGACCTGTTATCTTTCTGATGTAGTAGTGGACATGAAATCATTATATCATATTGTTGTGCTTTATCTTATATAATGGTTTATTTTGTTACCTTTTAGTATGTTCTGTAAGTGTATACAATGGAGGCATGTGAACCATATAGCTGACCCCAGGGATAAATGCTTAATCTATGATTCTTCAAGTGGGTTTATTGTCAAGCCAAATGTATGTTCTTGATTTTATACTTATATTTCTGCGTGAATTTGGATATGATGTTTCATCTGCGTAGGAGATATTTTTATTTTATTTTTTTTATAATAATAATATTAATTTTATTTTTTAATGCTTGACTGGCTTAACATCATTTCTTGGTCTGATCTACCTATTTTTTTTTGTATTCAAATTCAAAAGCTGCATATCTAATTTTGTTAGCCATGAAATTACTGCCGTTTTTAATTTTTTCTCTGGTGGAACATGCTGGTAAGGCAAATATGGTCAACCAGATGTTGTGGGTGTATTTGTTTGGGGATTTGGATTTTGACCTAGGATTTGAATAGTAAATTTTTTAAATTGGAGTAGTTGTATGATGTGATATACATACGTATTGAACTATTAATATGATGTTTTGAATGTAAAATTGAATTTTAATATAACATAGAAAATAAAAAATAGTTGTTTGATTTGATGTTTTTGGGAGGGAAAAAATGTATGAATAGTAGAAATTTGTTGAAGTTGGATAAAAGAACACACCCTTTGAGTCTTTGAGAGTCATATAACAATGTGGGAAAAACTCTTTAGTTTATTTCTTAGCAATTGCAATTGTAAAACAATTTCCAGTACGAAATGCTTTTGAATCTATGTGAAAGTTCCTGGTAGCATCATTCCTTACAAAAGTCATCTTTCTTGTATTTAAAATTCAGATCAGCCTAAAGGATAAACATGGAAAATGTAATTTACCTTCACAACACCTTTTCTTTTATATGTGGTTTTATTATATGAGAATATACATATGTTTCCTTCATATGATCGGGGATTATCCCACTTCATATGGAGAGCATACAGCTTCCTGCTGTACGAGTCATCAGATTTTTGCAGAGATCTTGATAATTCTGTTTAAACATTGTGCTTATAGATCTAGGTATTATGTAAAGAGCATAAATGGAATTTTTGCTAATTCTATTGTTTGGTGCCTCCAGATGATATTACTCTCCCTGATGTGGAGAGGAATGATTCGTTATTGAATAACTCAAATGATGAGCGCATTTCAACATCTCAAGATCATCACGGGAAGGAGCACCTGCAGGACGTGCTGGATGTTGGAACACAATTGCTTCCTGAAGTTGCTCTTGATGGTTCTGCTTTGCCTGAAGGATCCCAGGATCCAAATGGAGGTATAAAACAATAATTCAATGTAGCCTGGAAGCTAGATGTTGATTGGTGATATTAATTTTTTATACAAGGTCTTTCTTTAAATTGTCATGAAACTTGCACTGCTGCGCGTCTGCCACATTTTCTCACTGTCTATTGGAAGGCCTGCTTCTATGAGTTCTGCTAATGAGTAAAAAATTCAGTTGTTTAGGGATGACTGTTCTAGATATAGGGTTGTCTGAAGTTCTAACCGTGACTATCCTGGGGTTTTTTTAGTTGTGTATAGAAGTATTTTGGTGTTTTGGGTTATTTTCAGAATAGGAAAATTTTGAATGATAAATGGTGTTCGATTTGATGTTTGAACGAAAGTAGGTTGTTGATTGTGATATTTTTTTAGGGGAAAGAATATGTGAATAGTGCGGAAACAGGTTTGGAATCACGATAACAAACACCTGGTTTTTTTAGTTGAGGTGTAGCTACTGTTACATATTTGATAGATTTGACAAATTTTCAAAAATTATTTAAGTGTAGAACCTAATTTCATGTTGCAAAAGGTACAACCACAACGACAACATAGAAGTGTAATTAAAACCAATGCACAGGATGGCAACATAGACAATTTTATTGAAAAGCTTTCTTGACCTGTTTTTCTTTGCATTAACACAGCAACCCATGCAGCAAGCAAGTGGGGACAATCCATGCATTAGCCCATTGGAGTCCCCAGTATCATGATAATTTATTGATAGCGGGGGGAGGGAAGGCAGGGTTGAGGTAAATTAAATTTACAGGAACTATGGTGAATATAGAAAAGTGACCTCTGATTATCTAGAAGTCTGGGGAACATTAAGCCTTTTGAAGTCTTATATATTATTTATAGAAAACAGAACTGATTATTTTCCCTGGTACTGACAACTTCATAATGTTATAAGTAACAATTCTTAGAGTTAGTGGACATTCATGTGGAACATCATGCTATAACTGCTAATTATTATGCCATATACTTGTTGTATTAAGCCAATCATGATATTAAAACTTGGACTGGCATTGGAGAACTTTGAATCTTTTATTTTTATAATAATAGAAGAGAATTTTGTGATATAAATTTAGAGTGCTGCGTAGTTCACAGGTTGGAATCTTAATTTACATACAGGTATTGGAAATTGAAATCATTTTAATCCCTCTCTATCCACTTTGAAAGAAAGTCCCATATTTTTTTTTTTTTTTTTGAGTTTGAAAAGTTCATTCCAATAGGCTTAGTCCAAGCACAAAGGTTTATTCCCTTCTATATTTCCCAAATCCTCCAACCAAGCGGTTCATAGGTGTCTAAGTAACATTTTAATATGTTGATGAACTTAGTGCTACTGTTTATATTCATAGGAAGTGATGGGTGTTTAATCCCTCCAGTGAGATAGCCAGAGCTGTGAAATTTCTGCATTCTTCTATATACTGAACTTTTAAAATTTTAATTATTTATGCAATGACCTACAAGTTTATTTCCCTTTATTGAATGAAATTTGGATGGTGTTTTCTTACACTGGTTAAAATGCTTTATGAGTTGCTGCTTCTTGTAAGATGGTTATGAATGTATAATTTTGCAACTTTTGTTTAGAAGATATTTTAGCGTCAGGATAAAAATCATTAAATAAAGTCATGGAGTCTGTAATGGTTGCAATTACAAGTTTATTTCTCTTACTGAAAGAAACTTGGATGGTGTTTGCTTAAACTGGTTGAAATAATTTATGAGCTACTGCTTCTGGTAAGATGATTATGAGTGTATAATTTGTGTAGAAGATATTTTAAGCTTCGGGTAAAAATCATTAAAAAAAGTCATGGAATCTGTAATGGTTATATACAAGTTTATTTCCCCTTATTGAATGAAACACGGATGGTATTTGCTTAAGCTGGCTGAAATAATTTATGAGCTACTGCTTCTGGTAAGGTGACTATGAACGTATAATTTTGCAACTTCTGTTTAGAAGGCATTTTAAGTATCAGGATAAAAAATCATTAAATAAAGTCATGGAGTATGTAATGCATGTAATTAAAATACTCATATCAGTTTAATCAAAGTTCAAAGCATTAGTTAAGGTTTAGTTATCTTTGAGTCAACTACATTCAAGTATGTGATATCTTAGGATTTCCAAGTATTGCTGTGCTAATGTTTGACCATTTGAAAGAAGAGGGAGGCATAGGTTTTTGTGCAGGAGAAAAGTTTCTTACTGGATTTTGAAGGTCCTGTAAACTTGTTGTATACTAGAAATTGATTTATTGGACTTAAATGCGTCAGCATGCTAACAATCATTGTCTTAATGCTTACTAGTTACTATGTACTATTATTTTCTAGTTGGTATACTGATGCATTAGCTGCTCACTCTTATCTATATTGTAACTAGTCACCTCATGAGTAGTTGTTTCCTTATGCACCTTTGTTTAATTCATTAAATTTTATTAAGTTTTGACTTTTGACACACTTGGTACTCTGGCATGTCTTATGGCTGATGAATCAGGAAAGGAAAGAAATGAACAAGCTGAACAGCGCCTGGATGACTTATCTTTCCAACATGAAAATTTCAACACACCATCTGTACCTATAGTTACTGAAGCAATTGGTAATAGTAATCTTTCTGGTCCGGTAAATGAAGGCACCGATCCATTCAGTCTTTTACAGGACTATGCTTCTGATGATAGTTCTGAAAATGAGGGTGCAAATGTTCCTGGTGATGGTAGTTCTCAATCCAACAAGGATGGACATACGAATCTTGATACTGGGAAGGTGTGTAAATTTGGTTCAGAGCTCCACAGGCAGAGTGTCTCAGAGGCCAGTAAAAATATACTTGTGAATTCTGTGAATGAATCACCAAGCATGATGGAAGCAGATAGCATATCTATAGGGACACGGGAAGTCAAGGAAATTTCTGGCAGAAGTAGTAGACGCCAAGAATTTGAGTGTGATCAACATAAAGATTCTTCAAGACATTATGACACTGATATTGGTTGTGAGGATGCCAAAATGTGCCCGTCAGATATCAAGAGTGATGTTACTAAATTGAATGTAGATGAGTTTGGTAGGTTGATTAGAGAAGGTGTTAGTGACAGTGACACAAGTGATTCACCACGTTATGCACGGAAGCAAGGAAGAAGAGCTAGAAAAAGGAGTAGAAGTCAAAGTAGAAGTCCATCTCCTCGTGGCCGGCGGAGGAGAAGAAGTCCGTGGAGGAAAGAGAGGCGTGGTCGATCTCGCAGGTTTGGATCAGACATCTGTTTAATATTTCGTGGTATTCTGTTCCTGTTTAATTTTGGATGGTGAGATCTGACATTATTTACTTCTTTCAGTTGGTCTCCAATGAGAAGTAGGAGTAGGTCTCCTATTGTGCAGCGTGGCATTGAGTCCACAGGTGATAAACCGAGACAGGAACGGGGTCAGCCTCCTGTATGCTTTGCCTTTCTCCGAGGCAAATGTTACCGTGGAACTACTTGCCGTTATTCACACCATGATCCTGAGAAGAGTGAGAAAAAGAGATACAGTAGAGGAAAACAGTATCGGGATAAGCCACATGAATTACGGAATCCTGACTATCGTGAAGAGAGTAATGCTATCCCTGAAAGAGAAAAACATATGGGTACCAGACTTCCTCTAGAAACATTTGATCTGAAAGAAGTAAATGATTCAGATGATCTGCCAGTTGATTCTTCTACCCACACACTTGAAAAAGATGAAAAAGATTCTTCCCTTCTAGCTTCTGATGTTTTAGGCAGCAACCTTTCACGCAATTCTGCTCATAATGTAACCTCAAGGAAAGAAGATTCTTTGACTCCAGAACCTGAGGGACCTGATAAGATCCATCAAATCATTAATCAGCCAGACCAACGAAGTACCGATGCTTTATTCTCTAATACTCCTGTCATGGAAGCACCATTAACCGCACCAGCCAGTGTTCCTGCTGATCAGCTCGATGTAAAGGAGGCCCCTCCTGCTGTGAGTTCACTTGGAAATCCTGTTTCAAAGCCCTATTTCTCTCAAGAGGTTCCTTCTCGGCCTTTGGAGGAGCTGCTCCCTTCAGGTGCTACTCATCTATCCCAGTCAGGCCTTCCTTTACCTTCAGTCTCTCAGGTGGTGACTCTGCCTTTCACTCAGTCAGCAATGCAAGATTATAACAAGATGCCCTCAGTATCCCAGTATCATTCAGCTCCAGCAAATTATTCACCTTATCAAGCCCCTGTGAGTTACCAGAATATGCCTTTTCCTGGACTCTCAAACTCTTTGTCAAGCTCATTTGTTCTACCACCACCTCCATCTCAGAGTCGTATATCTACTAATTTAAATGCTCAAGAATACACTCTACCTTCACAGCATATGCAACACTTGCTGCTGCCTTCACATGAGGGTTTATCTTCTAATGCCTACAAGGAAAGTCTGCCAATTGAATATCCTAACCGATCTTTGACTGGTCAGTTTCAGTTGTACTCTACAATGGGGGAGCCTGGTCAGAGGCCACATATCAGCAATATTTTTGAGTCAGCTCTAAGTAGTCGTTTGGGTGCTTCTCATGTAAGAGGAGAAGAATGCTTGACAGGGTATGAAGTTCAGGAGCGGAATCATTCTCGATCATTTTCTGAGGCTCAATCACATTTTTCCTTGCCAATTCAGTCTCTGCTGAGGGGAATGCAGGGTTCTGGTGTTGGAAATCCTCTGTCAGACGGTAGTCGACCTTACATCCAGCAGGTTTCTCATGGTCCACAATATTCTGTTGGTACTACTATCACTGCACAGTTGACTGAAACTGGGAACACAAGTTCTTCCTTATCAAATGTAACCCCAGGCTTTCCTCAGAACACTCTACCTAGTTATGTGCATGAGATTGTTGGATCCCGAACTTCAAACAATTTCAGTCCATATGCGCCCACTTTCAGTCAACCACTGGGCTTTAAACTTGGTTCTAATGCTTTGACCCAGGAAAATGATTTAAACAAACATGTTGGATATGGCGCCTCATTTGTGTTGGCTTCAGCTTCTGGTGATGGGCACAAGATTGGAAGCACCAATATGGTGTCATCAAATTGTGGGTTGCCAGCTGTAAATGTAATACCAAGGCTTGGTGGCAATCAGTATGATCCTCTCTTTGATAGCATCGACCCAGCTTCAAATTCCTTTACTAGAGTTGATCAACTAAATCGCGAAATTGTTGGCGATTCTGATGATGTGCTTAAACTTGGTGGATCTGGAAGGATGTTAAACACTGAGGCCATCAATCAGGAAAAAGGATTAGCTGTCTCTCTTAGTGATTCTGTTGAAAATGAAGAGTTTGGTGAGACAGCTGATGCTGGGGTAGGTGCAGTGTTGAGTGGAAGTCCTTGTTATCCGAATGAGGCACCTGATATGAATGCTGGAGAAATTGAGATGGATCAGGTTAAGAAATCTGGTAAAAAGAAAAAGAGCCATGAGAAATCTATGAAACTGTTTAAGATTTCCATTGCTGCTTTTGTGAAAGAGGTGCTAAAGCCATCATGGCGCCAGGGTAATATGAGCAAGGAAGCATTTAAAACCATTGTCAAAAAAACTGTTGATAAAGTTTCGGGAGCAATGAAGAGTCACCGCATACCTAGATCCCAGACAAGAATAAATCACTACATTGATTCTTCACGGGGAAAGTTAACCAAGCTAGTTATGGTAATGCATATTAATAATTAAATTTTGATATTTGGGCCCATCTATCTGTTTGCAGTTACATAGAATATAATTGAACACTTTTCTAGAAATATTGCTGCATAAAATATCAGTGTATCTATGCATGTAATGTTTTGCTTATTTTATTTTATTATTATTATTTTTAATCCTAATCACTTGAATTCTTTGCTCTTCATGCGATATAATTCACTTAATACTCTGAATGCAGGGGTATGTTGATAAGTATGTCAAGGTGTGAAACCCAATTTAGGTGACGGATCTGCTGTCAGCCTTGACTTTGATGCTCTTAAGTTTCCAAGTGTTTTGTCTTTGAGTGATGCCTACCGAGAAGCTTTGCACTGGTGATACATCTATGTAAATTTAGCAAAGTAGAGGGAGTTGCAAAACTTGTACGTAATGCTTTCCTGTTGAGCTAGGTCCCATTTGTTTTCAGTTAACCTCATATGTATCACTTTTCTTTTTGGATATATTAAGTTTTGCTTCGCTTGTTTGGATGATATATTATCAACTAATTACATTTCACTTCCACTGCCCCCTGTTCTATACCAGTGCATAAATTGTGTTTAATTGTTCAGTTTAGTTATTTTAATGCCAAGAAAAAAACATGAGAAATGCCAAATCTTTATAAAAGCCATAACTCATAAGTTTTAAGGTTTTTGTGCCTTTCACCAAGACTCACTACTCATCATTTGAATGTAGAAATGATAAATTGGCATCTCGCCGTTTTGTTTTCTTTTTTCTCTTTTTTTTTTTTTTTATTTTAAGGCTTGTAAATGCCAAATCTTTATGGCTAGGATTATAAGTTTTTGACAATTTTCTTTCCCAATCTGGATTCTCTTTTATTGTGTTTTTTAATAAATAGCTGTCTTTTTTTTTTCTCAGTTTTTATCTTTTATTGGAATACTGCCTGTGTTGGCACCTTGGTGGGAGTCTGCATATCGGGGTTGTTTTGTATTTGGCATGTTAACTTTTATTTTTTATTTATTTTCCCCACCAAGATTAAACGTCTTTACCGGTCCATCTTATCCAATACTCTGAATTTTTGGGCTTATGACTGAATATATACGACCAGATGCTATGCATGCATCATCAATTAGATTCGTGTTTTGGGACATGTAATCTATTGCGTGTTGCTCTCCATATGCAAAACAGGAAACAATTGTTTGAAAATTGTCTCATTAAATGACTATTGACCGTTTGTAATTTGAGTGCTTTGGGATTGTGCATATCTTTTTGAAATCAGTTAATATGGATATTGATCTATGCTTGTTATTTGCTTTATTTTATTTGAGCATTTATGTTTTATATTGACAGTTACTTCCGGAGATGACACGTGGCTAACACTTGTTAAAGTCGGGAGAAGAAAATCAAAACTTGTTAGTTTGAGCTCTCAGAGGTATGCTCTTGACATTTGAATTTAACCATTTTTCTTAAAATGCCTTTATTTATTTTTTCCTTAGTGTTGCTGACTTTTGCGGTTTGAAATTTTTAGTTTGAAGTATGAGTAAGCACCTTGTATTGAGTACACCTTTTTTTTTTTTAATAACGACATGAGAGCCTTTATGGTGCATTACTGTATTAATCCTCTTAATAGAGGACAGCTACAAAATGTTCCTTTTCGGGAAAGGAATATTTTCACCATCCTCTATTAAGTTGCATGAGAAAAGGTTGAATTGACCCATACTGTTCAAATGTACAAGCGTTGGGAAATATGTTGCTTTTGTATATGCATCTGTAGCGAGCCACTATTGTAAGGTATCTGTTTTCTTATTTAATGTTTATAATACCCTTGGCTTTTTGTATAGTGTGTGATGGTATTGTGGTAAATAGAGGTAAGAGTAAAGGTAAATTGATAATTTGGTAGGGACCACATAGACTATAAATGGAAATGAGCTATTTAGGTGGGATAATCCTAAATGGTAAGTGAGGTGGGACGGAGGGAGTACATACTTCCACGATTATGATATTCTATGGAATTTATTATGCTTGCTGCATTGTATTGGAATATTTTATCCGGTTATTTAACCAAATCATATAATACTATGTTGGTTTTTTTATTTATGAGTCCGATGTTCCCCCTGTGCACTGAAGCATCTCCCAATTCCTGCTCCAACTTTTACCTTGTCTAGAGGTTAAGTGGTAGTTTTATTCTATAAATTAAAATTATTTAACCATCCTTTTGTGTGATTGCTTCTGTATTCTTCTGTTATTTTTGTTTTTCTTCTCTCTACTCATTTTCCAACAGCCTAAACAAATGTCTCTCAGTCATTCTTAACTGTGCTCGTTTTTTCATCTTCCTGCAGCTTAAACAACGCTCTCTGTCTTCATTCAGTTTCTTCTTATTTTTTGTTCCATAAAACCTTATATGAATCTCTGCAGCCTTTTGTCTTTCTTCTCTTATTTTGCCCTCCAACTTGAAATGGTCATTGCCTGCTCTCCACTGCTATGCTAAATTTGATTATCTATCTGCTCAAGTAGCTAGAGTATTATGCAAAATCATATGTGAACTACCGATGATTGTACCTTTTGTTCAATCTAAGTCTTTTTGTAGTGTTTTATTTGAGTTGATTATGTAGTTGATTCAAAGTATTTCTCGGACACTAATGATTGCAATTCTTTATAAAATTTTTAGATAGCGATCATCTTGCAATATGCGATCCTGTTATACCATCTTTGTTGGGTTGGGTGTTGTTCTCCACTATCTGAGGTTAATTATTGTGCTCTGTAGCATATATATATATATATATATGTTGTGCTTTATAAAATATTTAGATAGCGATCATCTTGCAATATGCTATCCTGTTATACAGTGTTTTTTGGGTTGGGTGGTGTTCTCCACTATCTGAGATTAATTATTATGCTCTGTAGCCTTAATAAATTTGATTTGTTTGAGTTCAAGATTTATCCGTGAATTGATTTGATTCATCAGTAGTATCACTAATATATGCATATTTGTTATCCCCATATTAAATAGAAGATAGAAATTAATTTATTACACAATGAAATCAATTTCATCTGTAGCATATATATAATGTGCTTTATAAAATTTTTAGATAGTGATCATCTCACAATAATATGCTATCCCTCTGCATCCTTTAATAAATTTGATTTAATTGAGTTCAAGACTTCATAAATTGATTTGATTCATCAGCAGTATCACAAATATATGCATGTTCGTTACTAGATTGTCTTCAGGATTCATATTTCCAGGACTATGTAATTTCTTTTCAGTAAGTTTATTTAACTAGTGCGGCTTACAATTTTATTTACTTCATTTTTTTTACCTTTGTGATAAGCAGTGCATCACAAGATTTATTTGCCGTCTGCTGGACACTGGATGGACTTCATACACTTTTATCTGGCTGGATAAAAGTAAATGTCTCTTCGATATGTCCTGCTTTTCCATGCTCCACAGATAGCCATTCGTACTATTGGAGAAGTTCAAGGCTTTGCTCTATCTTCTCGTAACTGAGAAAAGCTTTTTAGACACTCTTCTCCGGTGCTCCTATATAGCATTTCAGTAAGACTTGGTAATTACTACACATATCAACCCCATGGTACAAGGTACCAATACCATGCTCAAACAAGTTCATCAGTATGCTCAAGTCCTGGTGGGATAGCAGAATAGTTTGGCTGACATGATACATTGAGTAGAAGCTGTAACATCAAGAGAGCTCATTGGTGGGAAATTGTTGCATCTGGTCATTCGAGACTTTTTGGAGAGTATGAGTTCCTCTCAAGTACGTGTAATATCTTAATGATTATGTGTATATATATGATTAAGTTCCACTCTAAAGCCATTGTCTTCTTTTCATAGGTTTGGCTTATTTCTCATCAAGTGATGTCGGAGCCAAGATGGAAGAGTTTCATGTGATGACTACAAATGTTAGGAAGCCTGTAGGTAAGATCATCTAATAATTTCTGTTTTGTGAGATCCTATATTAGGTGATAAGGCAAAGTTCCGTAACATTTCTTAATCAGTTGTGCTGAGTTGAACGGTTCTTCAATCATGTATATAAAGTAGGTTCGAGCATTACTTCTATAGGGTAGTTCTTTCATGCTTCCTGGTAAAGCTCTCTTAAATGACATTTAGATATAGATTTTGTAGTTTTGAAAAATTTTGGAAATCGTACTGTGATGTTTTGTGATATAAAAATATACTCCCTCCGTTCCTTAAAGTATCCGGTTACTTTTTGCACTTCAATTTTTTAATATTAATATGATATTGATATGTAAGTACGAGAAAATGATAAAAATAAGTATAATATGATATAAAGATAATGGTATTTGTGTAATATATGATAAATTTTAAAGGTATTTTTATTGTTAGGTAGATAGTACAAATATCAGAAAAAAAAATTGATATTGTTATAGGACATATCAAAATGAATAGTATCAAAATTCAGAAATATACATATATATGTAGTTGGAGAAATATGCAGGGTTTGTTCTGTTTTGATTTGAAATTGAATTTTTATTTTATTTTATTTTATTTTGATTTGAGTAGTATTACCATGTAATGTTGGTATATAATATTAATTTGGCATTCACGAGTACACTCTAGGTAAATCTTCGGCCGAACTTAATAGTTTGCAAACTAGATTCGACAAGATAAATTACTATAGTTTGAAAACTAGGTCTGATAAGATAAGTCATATTAGACGAATCATGTGTGGTAGACAAGATCTAGAGGCGCTAAAAGTTTGAACTCATAATTTTACGATTATGAGGCCACATCACACTATCGGTCTTAGTTGTTGCTCAAATGGTTGTTGAAGTAATCGAAAAGCGGTGAAATGCAACTACCCTGGATCTTGAAGAGGGAGCAACCCAAGCAGAAGAATGGTTCGTAAAGGTGCAAAGAAGAAGAACAGTGGACTGCATTTTCTGAAGGATATGTTATTGTTGTAAGTGATGAATTTGCCATTTAACTTGAGCACGTCAAATGGTACTATTAGATAGATGATAATACATTTGTGTATTATATGCATTTATGTTTGATAATATTTAGATATTATGTTGAGAGAAACAAATACTCCCTCCGTCCACAAAAAAAAGTATACAATTATTTTTGGCGCGGTGTTTAAGAAATAATAGTATTTTAATTATAGTGGGTAGTTAAAAGTAGTGTAATGACATTTTTGCCCTTGCCTTTTGGTGTAAAAGTAATGATGTGATATAAAGTAGGGGTATTTGTGAAAAAAAGTAAGGTATTTAATGAAATGTTTACTTTGTAATTGGACGTCCCAAAATAGAAATATGTATACTTTTTAGCTGGACGAAGGGAGTATATTTTTATTTGAAATTGGATGAATAACTGGATTTTTGGGTTAAAAAAAAAAAAAAAAAAAAAAAAAAAAAAAAAAAAATCCTTGGTTTTGAAGAAGAATGCTATCACATTAATGTTTTAAATATTTTGTGAAAAGAAATACTCAGTAGAGTACTAGTTTACTACTCCTTCCGTCTCAATAATTATAAATTAAAATAATTAATTAATTTAATTAAAATTAAAAAAAAAATAAATTAAAAAGTTTAAAATAAGATTAAAGTGTGTAATTATTTTTCAAAAAATGAAAATAACATGGAATATAGAACGGACAGAAAGGACAACAATATAAGAAATGTATTAGTGAAATAATTGTTATTTAGTAAAAGTAATTATAGATTAATATTAAAATAAGTAAATAGTTTAATTAAGATTAAAAAAATTATGAAAGTTAAAACTTAAAATGTGATTAAAATGGATAATCATATTTAGGACAAGTTATATGGGACGGAAAGAGTATAAACTATTATTGAAATATTTATATGTATCAAAATCAAATGCTGACTTTTGCAAGTAAATACCTTTATGTTTTCGAGTTGAATAGTTTAAAAACTATGACGTTTTTTTCAAGAAAAAATAATATTAATATTCAATTCATTTTTTTTTAATAATTTTTTTACATAAAATATCATGTGAAAATACTAATTAAATTAAAATTAAGATAAAAAATTTAATCTCAAATTAAAACTAAACAACCCTATAATTCAATAAATTACATTTAATATGAATGTTATTCTATAAATAATAGTATATTTATATATATAATCAATATAAATTAATTTTATAAAAAATTATAATAGTCTATTTTGATTTATTTTTTTAAAAGTATTTTAAAATATTGTGTAAATTAATTTCTACTTTTTTATATTCGGAATGAAAATTGGTGTTAGATATGTGGTACGTTATTTTTGCATATTTTGTTCTTTTTAATTTCATTTTTTAGATGAAGTAAGTATTATTAGAAACAATCGAAAATAAAATACAATATTTTTTAGTAAAAAAATTAAAAATCAAGAAAAGAAAAAACAAAACAGAACTGTATGATTCATAATTTATGTGTGCATTAGGAATAATGTATATTACCTTGGAAACGTGAAAATCATGCATTACAAATTTCTTTTTAAAAAAATAAATGGTAAAATAATACTATCTCTTTCCAGCTTTAAAAGTCTCATATGTTATATTTAAATATTAATTATTATATCAAAACATAGTACAAAATTAAGAAAAATTACAAAAATACTTCTATATTAGTGTCTTATAATATTAATATAATGATATTTGTAAAAAACATTATACAAATATAAGGATAATTTTAATGTTAAGTACAGTGGATAAATGCGACCCTCCGAGGCGGACAGAGAAAGTATAATACAGTCTTGATAATTTTTTTTAAAAATGAAATTAAAGTCTTGAGTAATTAAATAAATACTCCCTTCTGTTCCACATAATTTGTCGTGCCACGATAACTTGTCCTTACATCTTTTGAAAATATAATTATACATTTTAATCTCATTTTAAATTTTATAGTTTATAATTTTTTTAATCTTAATTAAACTATTTAGTTATTTATTTTAATTTATAATTATTTTTATTAATATATTTTTAAATTATTTACTAATTATATTTTATTTAAATTTCCATATATAAAATAACACACTGAAATTACATGGGACGGAGACCGTAATTCATAGCAATAAATGGTTTTTCAAAGTGGGGCTTTGTATGACAATGAGATGTCCAAATAATTATTGACTAACTAACAAGTCGTGCTTTGGACTATGGACTATTTCTTGCTTCTACTCTTCACCACCATTTCCACTTTAACTAATGCAATTTCTGCTTTTAGATTATTTTTTATTTTTTTATGACGTGGAAACCCGCAGTCGCTACCCGAAAGTGCGCACTGGGTAAACTCCCGGACGAACCTAATACTTTGTAAACCAGGCCCAACAGAAAAATCACAATAGGTGAACCATGTATGGCAGGTGACCTGAGGCGTCGGGGTTATATTATTTTATTTTTAATAATAAGTGTAAGTGGTGAATACATTCATGCTTTAAAATCATTCTTTTTTTTATTTAAATATATATGTTTACTTTGGGTGTGTTTGTTTGGGGATTGGATTTTAAATCCACTATTCATCCAATTTTTTTCTCCCAAAAACATCAATTCAAACACCTATTTTTTATTTTTTATATTATATTACGTTCAAAATATTACATCAACGCCTATTTATATCACATCATACAACTATTCAAATTCAAAATTTTTATTATTCAAATCCCAAATAAAAATCCAAACCCCCAAACAAACGCACACTTTGTGTGTGTTAGTATTTGGTTTAAATAATGAATTTGAACATTATAGTATATTATAAAAAAAAAAAAAAAAAAAAAAAATTGGGGGTGTTTTGTTTAGTTGTAATTTGAAATTGATTAAAAATTTTATTTAAATATTATTTTGACATGATGTTTTACTAAGGAAAAAATTATACTTCATCCGTCATGTAAAATTATGCTTATTTGACCGGACACGAATTTTAGCAAAATTGAGTAAAAATAGAATTTATTTATTTTTTGATAATGAAAAAGTAAAAATATAATATTTTTTACTAAAAAACGAAACGAAAATAAGTTTGAATGATAACAAAAATAAACAAATAAATTTAAATGACACGGAGTATATTTTTATTAGAACGATGGAGAGCAAACTTTGTTATTTTAGTTTGAAATCACAACCAAATTTATAAAGTGTGTTCTTCCCAAGTTGGTTAGTTTGGAGGATTTTAATTAGAATGGTCTATTATTCATAAAACATTTATTCTTACAAACACATTAATTTAAATATTTGTTTTTTAAATTTTTTTATATTATAATAAAAATTAATTTTACATTCAAATTATGATATCAATATTTATTTATATTAAATCAAATAATTATTTCAATACAATTTATTTTTAAAAAAATAATTCAAAATTCAAACTTAAGTCCCAAACAAATAATACTGAAAAAATTTATCTAATAATTTTTTTTCAATAAATAAAAATTACTTTAAATATTTATTTTTTATTTTTTTACAAAATGTTATTCTCTCTCTGTATATTATGATTATGAATTTTAAATAATAAATTTTAAATTAAAATAATTGTCTGATATAATATAAATATATATTGATTTGAATATAAAATTAAATATTATACAATATAATACATATTTGATTTGATATTTTAGAATATATTTACTAATAGATAAGTAATATTATAACACTATTAACTGCAACCAAAGTTAGGTATTAATATTATTTTTATTAACAAAATTTAAATATCATATTTTATAAAAAAAAAATTAATACATTCTATTACAAAAATTAAAATCAAATTATAAAAGAAATTTGTACATGTAAAGAATTTCGATTAAGTAAAATTACATATACACATATGTTAGAATGTTTTTGTTACATTTTTTACTATGATATTGAACTGGGGTAACAAATCTTAAAAACGTTAAAAAAGCTAACAAAGCGACCCTTAAAAACTACGAGAAAGCAACCTATAGTCGACGACGATCGATCACTTCTTTCGCGGATGGTTTATCGACTTCGGCGTACCCTCGAACAAATCCAAGATGTACATAGCCACGTCATTCTCGGAAAATTTGACATGTTTTTCACCAATGGTATCGTTGACAACCTTAACAAAGTTGCGATATCCGAGGATAAGATCCTTCGATACCAAGATCGTAAGCTCATTGCGAAGTTCCCCGTCGGGGACACACCATCTCGTTTGATTCTTGTATACGTCTTCGAACGCCGCTGCGAATGCGAGGCACCGTTGCTTTAGCATTGCCTTCCCGACTTTATTGGCCTCCGAGAACAGATCAACGATCGAACACCAAGTTTGTTGTTTGTACAACTTCGCGTGTTGACGGTACGCCACTGTGCGTTGTCTGATAAATACATCGCCGAAATACGGGTGAGTTTTCGAGTTCTTGATCTTGTGAACTATGTAGTGTATGTTGTTCATCAAGAAGATATGCTTCAAAGGACCCTCTTTGTAGGAGTTGCTTTTTTTGTGTAAATTCGACTCGAGGGTCGACACGAACGATCGGAGACGAGCCCCGAAATCGTTCGATAAGCCCTCGGAATTCGGAGGTCGGAGGAGGGAGTTAAGGATTTCGTCGTATTCGCCGATGTGTATTATGTAGTTCATAACGTACTTCGTTAGGGGATGAATCCCGCCGTTCTTGTAAGGCTTCGGCAACAACGGTGACGCTATGTGGTTCCCGAAATCCTCGAAAACGACGAAGGCAGCGTCTCTGAGCTTGATCAAAAGCTCGTGGAATTCGACTCTCGAGAACGATCCCGTATCTTCGGGAAATAACGCGTCGACATCCGGCGCAACCGTCGCCAACGCCTCATACATGTCGAGCAAGCAAAAGAGGTGTTCTGGCCGGTGGGGCCCGACGACGACGGCCTCGCCGAAATTCAATAAGCTCCGAAATGGAGCCTTTGACGCCTCTGTCAAAGCGCTTAAACTTGCATTGCTATGGTACTCGTGCTCGTGTTTGTGTTCAGCTAGGATCTGATCGAAGAGGTGTTTCGTGCTGACGAGATAGACGGCCACGATCTTCTTGATCGCGGTGCGCCATAACTTAATCCTCACATTGAGACGCTTCCACTCCATTCGGACAACGTCCTCGACGCTAACTTGCTCGACGTTGAGCGCCGTTAGATACTCGGATAACGTCTCCTGCCAAAACGACGTGAACACTCGGCAGAACTCGCGGCCGTAGCCCGACCGGAACATCGTGTCGGCGATCGATTTGATCTTCGGCACGACGTCGGGATGGATCAAAGTTACGTTCGCGTCTTCATCGGCGTCGGTGCTGCTGCTCTCGTTGTCGTCGTTTGAGATAAAGGATTCGGCGCGCGGCGGCACTCCGCCGCCGCCGTGGCCGAAGCAACGCTTGTTCTCTACGAGGATGTGGACAACCTCGTCCTGCAGCCGCGCCATTGCAGCCTGGAGGACTGTCTGAGCGCCGTCGAAGAGCTCCTTGCTGCGGCTGCCTCTGCTCAACGGCGTCGTTTCGAGGATCGATATTGACCGTCCGATCTCATCAACGGCGTGGAGGTACTGAGAGGCGGTGAGGGGGTAGGATTCCCAGATCCTGGGATGGGCGGAATGGACGGCCAGGATTGTCTCCTGGGCGGCGGCGATCCGAGATTCGATCTCCCGGAGATTCCGAACCTCGGCGGCGCTGAGGTTCACCAGTTGCGAGAGACGAGTGTTCAAATCCGACACGAGCTTCCGTACGTCGTCGGAGAAGTTGTTGGTGGCTTCGACCGCCATGAGAAGATGGTACGCGGCGGCGATCACGTGCTCCTCGCCGTCCATGGCGCCGGCGCCGGCGGCCACTGTTGGTTCCAAAAATCGTCGCGACAAACAAATCAAATCAAATCAAATCAAACAGCCCTAATTATATCCCTCTTCTTACAAACTCGTAATCACGAAATAATTTGGGGGAAAAATGAATTGATTTCTCAAAACCCTAGAATTCCTCACTGAACCCTCTTCATCTCAAATCAAGCAACAAAACAGACTCCTCATCCGCAAAACGAGATGCAAATTTGAAAATCGAATTAAGACCACAGATGAAGAGACGATATGAAAAGCAACGAAAACTGGAACTGCAGTATGAAAAATAATTTGTGGGTGATCCGATGATAAGAATTGAAATGAAATTAACCTGGAGGGCAGTGCAGTAATGTACGGAAGTGGAATTAGAGCAAATAAAGTCTGGGGGCGTGCGTTGAAGAAGACGAAGAAACGCGGTTTCATGGAAGAAGGGTTCGTCAAATGAGGAGAAGCAGAGCGGGGACAAGGAAAGTGACAGTAGAAGATTGAGACACAGACAGCGATGGCTGTGGAACACTGTACGTTCACTGTGATAATAATATGACCCCATTCCTTGAACTGATTTTTGAATCCTTCTTCTTCCTTTGGTAGCTTGTTTGATTGTCTCTCCCCATCTCCAACCCAGAGTCATCGATGCTGTCGCCCGCCATTTTTAAGCGTTATTAACGATCAATTTTGGTGTTGCACAATGATCAGTTTTTTTTTTTTTAACAAAAAAATAAAATTAAAAATTTAATTTTAACTTTTAAATTTTGTTCTTTATTTATCTGGATTTAAAAATATATATATTTTTTAAATTATAAAAATAAAAAATTATTTGAAATAATAGAAAAAAAATTGAATATTTGAAGAATAATAGTGAAAAATAGAATTATAGTTGAAGTAAGATTACCTTAACAACTGCATATTTAAAATTAAAATTGGATAAATATGGTTGATGAGTTGGAAATGGACTTAGGGATGGTCGGGTCGCGTCCAGCCGGATCCGAGACCTAATCTGAATACTCATTGTTGATTTTAGTGGAATCCGAGATCCGATCCGAATACTCATTGTTGATTTAAGACGTGAATTAGATCTGATTATATCCGGATCAGATCATATCCGTAACCAATTCGAACAATATTTGACAAGATTTGATAGACCTGATTGTTTTTTACTATTCTTAAATTTAACTGAAAATTACATCCGAACTCCGACCGATATATATATTTTAAAATTTATGTATTTTGTTCAAAATATTATAAAAATTAAAAATTAAAAATTAAACTAAAAATATTTTTTTAATATAATTTATATTATTAATATATATTAATCATATTTGGGTTCAGACAGAGTCTATCTTTGGAGCACACTATATCCAACCCAGCCCCGGATTTCATACCATAATAATTAAACTCAACTCCAAATAAATAAGTCGGATTGGAGTCGAATATTGAATATTCCCGGACCATTTTCATCCTTAGATTTGTCTCATGTATTTTTAATATTATATTTATTTATAAATATATACGGATTTATTTTATATATAAAAAAATCATTTCATTATGTCATTTATTTTTCAAAATATTTTTAATTTATATTATAATGAACTAATAAAATATTATATTTATTAAAATACTTGGTTCCACTCAAATGAGTATATATCTCATAGATGGGAATATAAAATACTTGTTCATCTTATCAAATAGTATATCTTTATATATTATTACATACTTTGTATTATTTTTAGTAGTCTTTTCCGTCATGCAAATGTGTGTTTATTTGATCGGACACGGTTTTAATAAAAATAAGTAATAATTGTTATTTTTTTCTTTTTAGTAAAAAAATATACAAAAATGTAATAATTTTTACTTAAAAAAATAATGAGAATATTTTTCAATGACAATCTAAAAAGGAAAATGAACATAAATTTGAATAACGGAGGAAAATATTACATATGATTCAAACGAAAAAAATATGATTTCATAATTTTTGTGTCCGGACATATCTACATCATTTTCATAAATGAAGGGAGTGCATTGTTTTCTTTAAAAGAAAGTATGTCTGAACCATTGTGATCAATGAAAAATCGAAACAAATACAAAATCGTTAAAAAAAAATATGAATTAGTATTCAAATGTTTGATTTGCTTATTAATTCTTTATTTTTTATATTTTTTTAAAAGATATAATATTAATTATAAATATAAAAAAATAGTTTAAAATAATAGTATATAAAATAGAATATTTGAAGAATATTGAAATAAAAAATAAAGTTGTGAGTTGACTAAAAATACTCTGGAATTAAAATTGTATAAACGAAATTGATGGGTTGAAAATGAGCTAAGTAAGAAAAATTTGTTTGTTCCTCTTACATAGGACAATAATTTCATAAATCTCACACATTATACTCATCCGTCCAATTTCTATTGTCCTAAAATATATTTGCACGGTTTTTTAGGTGATTGTCTTTTTATTATGAATTGACAAATTTACCCTTAATTGAATGATATATATTAAAAATAATAAATGAACGAAGAATAAAAATGTAAAATTTGTGTTTAAAAAAAAAGGAAATAGGACAATAGTTGTTAGACATCTCAAATAGAAAAGTAAGACGTGGACGGAGGAAGTATTATATTTTATATTTCTGTTTGTTTTGTATTTTAATTATATTTTAAATTTTATAATTTATATATTTAAATTTTTATTATATTAATAAATTATCTTAATTTTAATTTATTTTTATTATATTATAATTAATTATTTTTAATTATTCTCTTTTTAGATTTTCGTATATATAGTAATTGCGACGTATTATTAGAGACAAGGAAAATATATACACAAATACATCAATCCTAAATAATATTATTAATAGTGTTGGTCATTTTACACGTGTATATTTATTTTTGGATTAATATTATTTTATTTTATATATTATACTATTAAAATTCTTATCTAAATAAAAAATTAATAGAAAACAAATATAGGGCAAATTAGGGTTGGGCTTAAACAAATGTGGAGGCCCATTAAGCAATATTTATCCTATAAATCTGCACAGCGTCGCAAATTAGGGTTTTGGAAGGAAAACTCAGAATCGCAGATCAAGTGCTCCTATCCGCCGTCGACCATGGTAATGGCTCGTTTGATTTGCATTCGAATTCAGTATTTGCTCATTTTTGTGCGTTTATTCTGTATGAATTGGTAGATTATGTGTTTATTCATCTGGACTGGATTAATGAATCGGATCGGTGGAATTTAGTTGGACTGATTAGTGTTTGTATGCCGGCTTCCGATAAATTGGTTATACAAGTGTTGGAGAATGTTGGCATGAATGTGTCGTGGTAGCGATGATTTTCGGAGGATAAGGAAAATCGCTTTCAAACGCGTTCATTGACCGAAGTTGTTGATTTATCAGCTTTTATGAGCGATTGGAGCTCATCTTGAATTTAGGAATTTTTATGCTCGAGTGGATGATGATGAATCAGGTTTACTGGATATGATGATTTGCCGATTGGAGTGTTTAATTTATAAGCCGTTAATGTTTTTCGAACTTTTGGAATAGTTAATGCATTAGTTTGCTTATTGATGATACTGATAAAGGAATATTAAATATTTGTTGAGATGAATGATGTGTGTGATAATTCCCAATTTTGTGATGATTGATTTTGATATATTTATACTGCTTTAATATTTGTAGGTGAACGTTCCGAAGACAAAGAAGACATACTGCAAATCTAAGGAGTGCAAAAAGCACACCTTACACAAAGTCACCCAATATAAGAAGGGAAAGGACAGCTTGGCTGCCCAGGGGAAGCGTCGTTATGATCGCAAGCAGTCGGGATATGGTGGCCAGACCAAACCCGTGTTTCACAAGAAGGTAAAACACCAGTCTTGTTTGCGTTATATGAATGTATTGTTGCAATGAAAATATGAAATACTATGTGTGTGTGTGTTTGGTTGATTTAAGTAGTAACAATAATATCCTTAAAACACATTTGATTTAAAATACCTGTGTTTCACAAGAAGGTAAAATACCGGTCTTGCTTGCTTTACCTGAGTGTATTGTGGGAATGAAATAGTGTGTATGCTTGTTTGATTTTTGGTTGATTTAAGTAATATCTATCAACATATTTGTTTTAAAATAATGTGTATTAAAGACCGACTAGATGCATAAGCAATGATTTGTTTTAGAGTGTATAGGTTCTTCTAAAGTCTGGATTAGTTTATAAGTGGCTGAGTTCAATGGAGCTATTATTGATTACTTCTTGAATTATTTATATATACGTGAGAAAGTGAAGGTATTGTGGTTTGTTTAATTGTATTTTTGGATGTTTTTGGTGTTTCTGGATATAAATTCCTAGCACTCCTTTTGTTTGGCAAAAATGTAATTTGTTTGGCCAGCCATGGAGACTAAGAAGTGATAGTAATTTAGGGTGTTTTTCTTTAGGGGTGTTTTGATTTGAATAGTAAAATTTTGAATTTAAATAGTTATTTTTTGATGTGATATAACTATGAATTGATGTGATGTTTGGAATGAAAATTTCATTTTTAATGTAATATAAAAAATAAAAAATTAGTATTTGATTTGATATTTTTAAGCGGAAAATGTTTGTGAATAGAAGAAAAGAAAACAAATCATCCAAGCAAACACACCATTAATGTAAAAGTAAAAATTGTCTAGGGGTACTCTGGGAAATTCAATAGGGAATGTTTTTAATTGATAACTTCTGATGTAAAGAGAGTGATGAAATTGTTATTATGTGGTTAAAGTAGGGTTGAAATTTAAATGGATAGAAAAATGGTTGCTATTTATGTTACAAGCTCAAATTTGACCGACACACTTAACTATAAAGTAGGTATAAATTTGACGGACGGAGACAGTAGAAAATAATGGTTGCACATATTGTATTGTATAAATTTTAGGTGTTTAAAATGATGGTTTAAGTTGGAGATCCTATTTTGTCCTTTCACTAAAGTTTTTTACTTGCTTTATAGTGTTCTTGTTTGGACCCAAACCCGATCATCGTTTTTCTACAGCAGCATACCCCTATATGTGTTTGTTATTATTTTTATCCTATTTTATTATTACATAAAAATTTTCTACATGTTAACAATCTAGACTTCTAGTCACTTGTTTTACATAAATTCTATAAAGCTCTATTTCAACATCTAGGCCAAGACCACAAAGAAGATCGTGCTAAGGCTGCAATGCCAGGCTTGCAAGCATGTTTCGCAGCACCCAATCAAGGTTGGTGTTTCGTCATCCCTTTTTCCCCTTTTACATTGCAAAATCAATTCAACTCATCCCGTCTCGACTACATGGATCAAAATGGCTGTTTTACTATTGGTTTGCAGAGGTGCAAGCATTTTGAGATCGGTGGCGACAAGAAGGGCAAAGGAACTTCCCTTTTCTAAATCTGTGTCGTGTTTTGGAATTGGAAGCGCTCCTACTACTGTTATTGTTATTGTTGGGATTTATCTGAACCTTCTGTTTCCTTTGCTGTTTTAGCTCAATATTTAGATGATTATCGACTTCAATTTTATTTAGTTTTGCTTCATTTTGTCGTCAGCTGTGAGTTCAAGCAGTCGATCGGGCTGTTTTCGGTTGCGCTGAACCCGAGCCTGATATAGTAGTTGCAATTTTGAGTAAATTTATGGCGACTTGCTAGAGCTGTTATATGACCCGACCTACTTGAAATTTCTTACTTGTTAAGACTGTTTCTTTCGTTGAGTTTGAGAAAAATTAGTTTGAGTTTGATATTAAAATAATGATTAATGGGATATTTTGTGAAAAAAAAAAGTGTAATTTTTTTGAAAAAATACTGACTCCATTTGGAAAAATTTGGTTAAAGAAAATGTTATTATTTTTCATTCATGTCTGTTCAAAAATAAAGTTATAATTTTCTAATTTAGTAATTGTATTACCTACTTAATATAATAAAGAGGTAATTGTATAATAATAATGAAAAAGTAGAAATAGTTTTATGTTGAAATGGTTATTTATGAAAAATGAAACTATTGTTTTTGAACGGACAAATAATGAATGTAGTATTTAAAAAAAAAAGAAGCTTACTACAATGATGTGTTAAAAAAATTATTTGAATGAAAATAATTTTCAAATATTCGATTAAATATTTATAATTTTAACAATATTATTAGATTTTCAATTCAAAATTAGAGACAAGTCGAGACTGAATTATATATTTAAGGTCGGATCAATTATTTGAATATCAAATCATATATATGAGTCATGTACCGGACCCATACTTGATTAATATATCAATAATATTTCATTTATATATAAGAAAAAATAATAATTTTAAAAATATAATTATATATATATTTTTAAGTTTGTTTTCTTTAATATTATTTAATTATAATATTTTTAATAAAATACATAAAATTTGATACATGACTCGCACTCGAATCATTGTCATTCATATTCAAAATCTAAATTGTTTTTGTTATATTTGATTAGTTTCGGAAATTTGTATTAAAAATCTTCAAAATAATATTAAGATAAGTTGATAAAAAAAAATACATGGATCTAATTATTTGGAAAAATATAAGTATACACTATATTTTAAATTACCATATATATATAAATATATTTTATTACTATATATTTACAGATATTAAATTAAGTATTAAAAGCAAATATTTGTATTTAATATATATTCAAAGTGAATCCAACGCCTATATTAAATAATAAAATTTCAAATCAAATAAATTTATTTAATCAATTTACAACCGTAACGTAAAAAATATAAATTGACTCGATGCACTTAACGAAACCCAAAAAACTTGTAGCTTACAATTTTCTTAACCTAAGGGGTCGATATGTAATTATGAAAATATTTGGCGCCACTAGAAAAAAAAAAAAAAAGCCCCGGCGCCAAACATTTATCTTGAAAATCGAACTGAAAATTCCCGCGTAAATTCTGCAAGCAGTTCCAATATTTACCGCGGAATCAATCTTCCCCAGCCATTCTTGAAGTACACAACGAGCTCCCGATTCACCCATTCAAGTGCCTTCATCAATCTCTCTGCAGTTTCTGGATCCAGGTTTTGTGTTTTCGCTTCCACAAATGGCCGGAGCAGTTACCGAAGATGCGATTTCCGCTATTTTTGCAAATCCATGCCCCGGCTCTTCTTCTGGTCTGCCGGATATCGTCGTGCAAGTCCTCGATCTCAAGCTCGCCGGCTCCAAATACATGTAAGTTATGGTTCGATTAGATTATTTCTTATTGATATAAGATTCGGTTTACGAGACTTTGATTTTGGTTCTGCATTTGTGTTTGTGTTTGTGTTTGTTACTGGTGGCTTGAGAGCGATTGTTGCTAAGATTCGTTTATTCGTTGGATCTGAAACGATTGATGAAATTTTTGGATGATTTTTAGTGTAAATCGATTTCGTTAGCTGGAGGCAATTTTGCTCTGGATTTTCCAGATTCGTTATTAGTTTTTGGAATTTTTTTTTTCAGGTTCGTGGCTAACGACGGGAAGATGAAGGTGAAGGCTCTGTTGCAATCTGCCTTGTCATCTGAAGTGATCTCCGGCGCCATTCAGAATTTGGGGCTCATTCGTATTCTCGATTATACTCTCAACGATATACCAACGAAGAATGAGAAGTAAGCTCTTGAATTGCACATAAATTTGTTGCATACATACATATATACACATATATATATATATATTGAAATGATCGAAACGCACCTGATTTGTTACAGGTTCCTGATTGTGTCAAAGTGTGAGGCTGTGTGTCCGCCATTGGAGGCAGAGTACAAAGCTGAGGTGAAACCTGAGGAAATTAGGGATGAATTGAAGCCAAAGCAGGAAATCGATATTGATGGAGATTTAAAGAGCGTTCCAGCGATTGTGCTGAAGCCAAAGCAAGAGTTTGTTGCCAAATCTGCTGCACAAATAGTTCATGAGCAACAAAGAAAGTAATCTTCTATACTCTAACCTTTTTCTTCATTCTAGTCTTGATAATGGCGACTTGCGAAAATTTTGAGTATCAACATGTGAAAGAGTTTGTAAAAACTTAAAAAAAAAAAACAACCAAAAGATCCATTCTAGGAGGAGGATAAAATTGTGGTCATATAAGAAATATGAATTGTTCTTGATCTTGTGTACATTAGTGGATTTGGATCATTAGAACATGTTGATTTATGGGATTTGTTGGTTCTTGCGTATGTTTGATTATAGTTTGGCTCCTGCTGCTCGAATGGCAATGACTCGGAGGATTCAGCCACTGGTTTCTTTAAACCCTTACCTTGGAAACTGGACGATAAAGGTTCGGGTGACAGGGAAAGGTAATATGAGGACTTACAGGAATGCTAGAGGTGAAGGCTGTGTGTTCAATGTAGAGTTGACGGACGAAGAAGTGAGTGAAAATCTAATTTCTTGTGAGACGCTGCTAGCATTTTAACATCTTATGTTCTGATTACTTTGTTTCGGCAATGTTGTTTAGGGCACACAAATTCAGGCTACAATGTTCAACGAGGCTGCGAGGAAATTCTTTGACAAGTTTCAGACTGGAAAGGTCTATTACATATCGAAGGGGACTCTGAAAGTGGCGAACAAGCAGTTTAAAACGGTGCAGAATGACTACGAAATGACGTTAAATGAGAATTCTGAAGTTGAGGAAGCCAGCAATGAGGCGACTTTTATTCCACAAACGAAGTTCAAGTTTGTCCCGATTGATGAACTTGGTCCTTTCGTCAACCGAAGGGAGCTTGTTGGTAAGAAATTCGTCGTTATGTATATTAAAAATGTTCTTAACTAGTGTCGATGTATTGTTTTCCGAAGCCAATGTTTATGCTTTGCTATTACAGATGTTGTCGGCGTAGTTGTGACCGTGTCTCCTACAATGAGCATTAGAAGGAAAAGCGACAACGAGACTATCCCAAAGCGCGACATTACCATTACTGATGAGACGTACGTTCACAAATTTTTCATCATTTATGTTGTTTGCATTGTAACAACCCTTTTGCTATTGTCGATTTTCAGGAAGAAAACTGTTGTGGTTTCCCTGTGGAACGACCTCGCCGCAGGCGTAGGCCAAGAACTGCTCGACATTGCAGATAAATCCCCTGTGGTTGCGATCAAATCACTTAAAGTCGGTGACTTTCAAGGTGAGGAAATTAAAGTGTTACTCCACAAGAAATGAGATCAGATTTTTCCATTGATGGCAGCTGAATGATTTGCACATGCTCGATTCAGGTGTGTCGTTATCCACGATTAGTAAAAGCGTTGTTGCCGTCAACCCGGACATACAAGAGGCGAAGAAGTTAAGAGCTTGGTAAGAACAATTTCCCCAGAACATAAATCATTCCTGTGCCATTTCTGCAGTCATTAAATCCTTACTGTTATAATCGAACCACAGGTACGACTCCGAAGGTAAGAACATTTCCTTGGACGCTGTTGGCTCCGGATTAAGCCCTTCGACAAATGGTGGAGCTCGATCTATGTACTCCGACAGAGTCAATCTAGCTGATATCACCAGCAATCCATCTTTGGGAGAAGACAAGGTATAATCTGTTATATTTATCGACTCGAATGTGGAAATTGCGGGCGCATTTTTACTTTGGATGGCTCACTTTGATTGTTTTCTACGACGACGCTTTTTTTTGCATTTTCAGCCGGTGTTTTTCAACATCAAGGCGTATGTTAGCTACATTAAATCCGATCAAGCGATGTGGTACCGAGCCTGCAAGACCTGCAACAAGAAGGTGACTGAAGCTGTTGATGCCGGCTATTGGTGCGAAGGGTGCCAGAAGAACGAGCAAGATTGCAACCTCAGGTCTGTAAATTTCCATACAATCCCCGACTTTATATATATACATCAAATTAAACAAATAAAGCTAACCAAATTGGTTTTTCAATTCCTCCATTTACAGGTACATAATGGTTGTTAAAGTCTCGGATGCAACTGGCGAGGCGTACTTCTCTGTCTTCAACGAACAAGCCGAGAAGATCATCGGATGCACAGCAGACGAGCTCAACGAGCTAAGATCTCAGGTCATATCCAATATACAAACAATCTAATACGAGTTTCATTTTTTGGTCATTTTCGTCGATGGCCATCAATGCTCACAAACTTCTTTTTTTACTCGCAGGACGGCGAGAGTTCTTACCAAATGAAGCTGAAAGAAGCGATGTGGAGAGCTCAGCTTTTGCGGGTAAGCGTTACGCCGCACGAATACAATAACGAGAAGAGGCAGAGGATAACTGTTAGAAGTGTTGCAGCAGTAGATTATGCAGCTGAATCTAAGTATTTGCTCGAACAAATTTCCAACAAAATCAAGATTGTGTCTCATTAAATAGGTAGAGTTTTTAATCCATCCTTGTTATGCTTTTGAACCACAATTTTTCCGTATCTTTTGGTGATCTCTCGGTAATTTCTCTCAAAAGTTACATTTGCGATCCTACATCAAAGCATTGTGTTATTACCGAATGCACCTTTCGACAACGTTTGTAGATAATTTGTTCGATTATATATGTACCTTTCGCTACATGGAATGTTTTTACACTACAACGATGTGTCAATCGATCAAGCGCGATATTATTTTGCCATCCTTAGAATTGAGACAATGTACTTTTCATACAGAAGCTTTGAAGAGTACACTATCTGTATTAAGCGAAGATCGCAGCTGTCCAAGCTCGATCAAGGCATTCCTGATTGCCGGGGACAAGTTTTTATCCTCGCACGCATTGTAATAGCATCCTCGACTTTTAGTAACCGCAGCTAGTTTTCCCAAATCGAACGGCTGTTTCATAGATTCGCCTCGTTGTCCAAAAGCCAGAGACTGTATCTGCAGAAACATATACAACATTAGTCCTGTGATCGATCGAACAATTTGAGACAACATTGACGACAACAAACAACCTCGCGTGAGTCAAAGCTACATATGTTCATTGCCGGACACTCAGAAATCCGAGAGAGCCATTCCCGTTGCTCCGAACTGTGATATGATTATTTCAGCCTCTCAGTGTTGAAAAATCGGTTAATCAATTAATCGATCGAATTTAATTTTAAATTAAATTCATAATTTTCAAAATTAATTATTCGATGAATTGAAATGCATATAAATAGTACGGTGGTTATTAATAGTGTGGTTAAGTATATACATGCAGGTAAGCCATTGGAAATGCCATTAAAAAGCCCTTTCCACCCCTCCATTTGATAAACCAACAAGAAGAGTTCTCTCTTCTTCTCTTTACTCTTTTTTTATAGTATTTTCCGATGATTTTCCAGTTAATAGTTTCAGTTAAAATTTAAAATGTATAATCATATTTTAAAAAAAAGAAAAATAGAAACAAATTATGAATAGGTTATTAAAGTTTAAATATATTTAATAGTTGTGGGCGTGAAATTATTGTTATAATTGCCTAGTATAATTATAATAGAAATTAGGGATGGCAACTTGGCAAGGGTGTGTATGGTTGCTATCCTCACAATTTTTTCTTTTTTTTTCCTTTTATTATTATTATTATTATTATTATTTTCGTAAATTGGATATAACATATTGTATTAATAATACAAAATTATTTTTTTTAAAAAAAATTGTTGACTTTTTGGTAAGTGAATGAAATGTATATATTATATATGGTATGTTAATATATGTATTTTTTTAATAATATTTATAGAGAATAAAAGATTTTGAGTGGATAGAGAAAATATTATTATCCAAAAAATTATATTATTTACTATTCAATCATAACAATAATTCATAAAATTATACTCTTTCGTTCTCATATCCATTTTTCCATTTTAATCTGTTCATAACAAAGTATCAATTTACAAATATATTAGACCAATGCAATTACCTTTATATTTAGTCTTCTACTTTATTTCTACTATATCCCAATATAATACTAATATTTCTAAAACTACGTGCAAAAAACAAATATATACTTAGTTCCGAAACAGAGGGAGTAGTATTATTTATGTCACAAAATATTATATTTACTTTTTAAAAAATTCATCTTTTCTAAATAATACTTCGATAATTCAACATCTTTATAATAATACAATTCAATAATTTATTTTTTAAAAAATATAATAGATAAAGACATATTCAAAAAAAAAAAGCTTCAAAAATATCTATATATATATATTTTGAAAAACATAAGATCGAGTTTAAGAAAACAGTAATAAAAATACTATCTCGTCCCATGTAAATTGTCTAAGTTATGTTTAGTAAGAAATTAAAAAATATATTAGTAAAAATAATTATAATATAATAATAATAATTATAGATTAAGGTTAAAATAACTAAATAGTTTAATTAAAATTTTAAAAATTAAAAATTATAGATTATAAATTTTAAAACGTGAGAGTGTATAACATTATTTATTAAGTTAGTAGGAGTCCTAGTACATAGAAATGAGAATAAAAAATTAAAATATTATCTTTTTTTTGTTTGGTTGAAATATAGAATTCAGATGTCATTATCTAGTTTCATTTATCTCTTGCACACGGGGAAATTCAGAAAGTGTATGTTGTATTCATTTATTTTTATCTTTTTGATTGATTTTTTATGATTTAATTTGTGTTTATTTTATTATTTTCTATACTAGTATTTAATTTTTATGATTTTTATATTATTCAAATAGCATAAAATATCGGATCTAAATTAATAATTAAAAATATAACTAAAAAATACAATAATATTTTTCATATCCAATTTATCATTTTTAGTGATCGATTTAGTTTTTTTCAAAAAATATATGTATTTTTATATTTTCTAAACATAATTATCTATTTTATCAAAAAAAATAATCAATTCTATTCTCTGTACTAAACACACAGTTAATATACTTTTGTCTGTGGAGTCTAATACTAGAAATTTTAAAAATATACTATTTTTTATTCGTAATTTTTATTCCCCTCCTTTGTAGACGATGAGAGATACCTGAAAATTGACCTTCTACAATTAGTTTATTTATTTATTATTTAATTTTTATAAATTTCTTTGAAAATATGTATATTCTAATTCCATAAAAATTACATCTAAATTATTATTCAAATAAAAATTCTAATATAATTCATCAATTTTTTTCCTAGTTGATTCTTTCTTTTATTTTTGGCTCCCAATATATTGTTCCTTCTATATCGATTCATTTAAGTAGTTGTACTTATATATATTGTTCAATCCCCACACATTAGGTCGGATTCTATTTTTATTTTTCTTAATTCTTCTATATGTTGTAAAGGGTGCAGTAAAAGTAAAACAAAAATATTTAGAATAAATACCATACATACATGATTAAAATTGAAAAAGTACAATCATCATTCCAATATCAAATTAACAAACCTGCCAACTATTCTTACATGATAATAATAATGAAATTATAATTGAATGCAACGACACTAGTATCAATCAAAGCTTAATTGAATGGATCCGTATCCTAATTCCTCACGTTCTTCTTTAATCTGCTTTGCCCAACTTTCAATCGACTCACCACAGTCCATAAGGTAGATCAATCTAAGCTTGGGAATGTCAGCAAAGTCGAGAGGGTCAGGTAATTCTTCTAATTCGATACCCCAAAGCTTGAGTTCCTCAAGGCTTGGAAAGCTACCTTCCTCTGTTTTCCAATACTTCAAATTAACATAAATAACATCCAATCTTTTCAGTCGAACAAATTCCCCTTCAGTTACATTCCACTCAAGCCCTTGAACACCATCCTCTCCAATTACAAGAATTTCCAAATTGGGTAATGAACCAATGCTCACTATCTCACTCCACCGAATATTAGAGTTATCTATTTTCAACTTTCTCAGAGAATGTGGGAAAGAAATGTCTTTAATGGAAACCATCGTTCCAGAAAGATCAAGTGACTCAAGCCTACACAAATGGACAAGATTGCTAAGGCTATAGTATGACCCCTCCTCCACATCTTGTGAAAAATAGACTATTTTAAGTTTCTTTACATTTGGAATCCTATTGTAAATCTCTTCACTACACCTAAAATCTTTCACATGGAATAGACTTTGTAAGTTTTCCAAAGTACAACAAGATTGGGATTTTGGAGGTGGCTCAGGTAAAACAATATTCCCACTAATATTTATATGCCTAAGTTGGGTCATCGTCCAAAACATAGATGGTAGAGTAAATGTTGTACCCCGTCCACTTATGACTATAGTTTGTAGGTTCCAAAGAAATTTTCTTTGGTAGCATAAGACTCTTTTCCACGAGCCCTCCTGTATAATAAGGAATGGAAAGATACCTGAATTGCACAAGATGCACAATTGACTCCACCAAATTGTTGTTTAACATATACGAAGCTTGCGAGGACAACAATTCCCGTAAGAGCTCACCATCCTCATTTCGGAACGAGCACAAAAACACAGCGGAGGTACTTGACAACTTTTCAACAAGGGTAAAGTTCTCCTTGCGGGCTTCCTTCAGCGACAAGTCTCGTACCAGATCATGGACACCACAATACTTTGCTTTACCTGAAACCCCTCTCTTGCGAACTATGATAAGGTTTCTATCAATAAGGTGGTCCAAGTACTCACTTGCAACGTCTTCCAAAATCTTACCGTTTATGGGTTTTAGAAATCCCTCCGCAACCCAAAACTTGATGAGTTCAGAGACTTTGATATCCTCATCCTCTCGAAAACGTGACATGTATAGGAAGCACGGCTTCAAACGAATCGGCAAGCAACTGTAACTCATACGCAATATCTTAAAGCAATGTTCCTCATTTTCCCAAGTTACAATTGCATATAGATTCTCAGCAACTTGCTCCCAGCTGTCCAATGTCTTTTCCGACCTTCTCAAAACTCCACCAATTACGGCTATTGCCAGTGGAAGACCTCGACAACCTTTGGCAATTTTCTTTCCTATTTTCTCCAATTCAACTGGGCAAACTTCTTCTGGGAAGACTATATCATGCAACATATCCCAACTCTTGTCTTTTTTTAACAATTTCATTGCATAGGGAATGTCCGAGCCGAAATCAGCTGCAACACCAACCAGCCTCGTGGTCAACAAAACCCGACTTCCATTGCCATTGTCGGGAAGGAACCTTCTTAACACATTCCATGCTTCAATATTCCACACATCATCCAATACGATCAAGTACCTCCTCCCAAACAATCTCTTGTATACCAATTCTCCTATCTCTTCCTCACTTTTTTCTCCTATCCCACTTTCTGAAAGCTCTAAGAGAATTTCCCGCAGAGTGTATGTTTGAGAGATGGTAATCCAAACGCGAATGTCAAAGTGCTCAACAACCCAATCATTATTATAAACATTAAGAGCGAGAGTAGTCTTACCAATCCCACCCATCCCCACAATTGGGATGGTTTCCAGCTTGGATCCGCTGCCAGTGAGTTTGTCCCTGATTTGAACCAAAGCATCGTCCAGCCCCACCATAGGATTCTTCGCAGTTGGAGCTGCTTGTCTTGAATGAGCAGCAGCAACAATAGGAGGATTGAAGGATTTGTGATCCACAGCGACAATTTCATCTCTTACTTCCAACGCCCTTTCTTGCAGCACATCCATTTTTTGTATAATTGCTTGAATGTCTCTGGCGTAGGACGGCAGATCTAATTCCCCTAAATTAATGTATGGGCGAAGAACCTGGACCGACACAAAGTATTTGATGATACCCTGAGCAGCACGAGAGGCGTCCATGATTTGTGTCGCCAATGCGTCTGCAGCTTCTGATTTGCCGTGAAAGTCTTCGAGAAAAGCCATAAAGTAAGAGAGGCGATCGCGAAGCAACTGAATCTGCAGCTCGTCCAGACAATTATTCCAACCGCCCGAGGGACGTTGGATGTCGTGAAGAAGTTGGAGAAGGGAAAGGACAGCCGCGTAAGACGATGCCATGGATGAGGTGGATCGATCGATGGAGTAGCAGTATGAATGATGTTAAGGTAGAGAGTGAGAATGAGAAAGAGATTAAGGAAGGAGCGAGTCGTCTTCCAAGTCCACTCTCACTGATTATGATCAGCTTTATCGAATAATAATTTTGAATTAATAATTCCAAAGTGGCACAATTAGATTCCTCTTCACTTTACTAATTAAATTCGAAATTAGATTTTATTCCATTCCCTCTATCTATAAAATATTTTCATTTTGAAATATTTTATAATTAGCAACTAATTAAAAATTATAATTTAATAAAAATAATTATAAATTAAGATTAAGACTATAAATATTTTAATTAAAATAAAAAATAAAAAATTATAAAATTTAAAATATGATTAAAATATATAATTATATTTCCAAATTAAAAATATAATTTAATAGTCAAGGCTTATTGACTTTCATTTGCTTGATGCGCTTTTTTGGAATGCAGAATAGATATTTCTACGTACTAAAAAGTACTTAATAAGTTTTTATCCTCTCACTCTCACGGACACATTGTGATAACATCGTCGATTTTTAGTATCCGCTGCCAGTTTTCCCCGAATGGCCAAATCGAGCCGCTGTTTCTTAGAGTTGCCTCATTGCCCGAAATCCAGAGACTGCATCTGCAGAAACAAACATTAAGCCTGTGATCGATTGAACAATTTGAGACAACATTGATGACGACAAACAACCAGCTCGCCGGGGTCATGTTGGAAATAATCCTGACGTAAAATCAAGCCACGATTTGACTAAGTACATCAGAGTATATTTCATTATTTAGCATATTTCTTGGTCCCAAAGTTTAAGAGAGTATAGGTAGCTATTATTAGAATTTTTGATTAATTTTTTTGTTTATCCAATAGTAGCTCGTGCGGTCTATAAATACCTCTTCAATTTTATCCTCAATCCGTGGTTTCTTCATAGTAGTAAAGCGTAAAAGTACTCTTTTTCCGTTCATCTTCTTCTCCAAGTCGCTATTCCTCTTTTCTTTTTCTTTCTATTTCTCATATTTTAGGCTTTGAACACACAGCAAAAGTGTTGTGCTGCAACGGGATACACGATTCACACTCTTGAAGCTGTGCAGCTTCATCGATTATTACCAGCTCGAGCGGCTGATTCATTCCTTTGGTGTGTAGTGTCCCCGAGCTTGAAACAGTGCAGAATATCAAACATGTATTATCTAGACAAAAATTCCGAATTTGGAAATTAAGGTTCGATATCTGTTGTAAGATCGAGTGTTTTGAGAAGATGCTTGAGTCGCAAAAGACGGTTAAGTCGAACTTTGCACAAACTTCAGCACCTGCCCTTCATCTGTTTTCTTCGCGACATGATCATCGATTTCTTTTCCAAGCTCATGGAGCTTATCAGCAACTCTAATTAAAATATGTATCGATCACATGCAATTGATTTTACTCCACCAAAAGTTTTTATTATTTAATAACTGTGTTATTGTTAAAAGTTTTTAGTGTCACATTTAAAATTTGAAGTAATATTCTGTTCACTATTGTTTTTAGATGAATTTATTTTTTCTATATGATAGTGTTGAATGGTTGAATTTTTAGTAGTGAATAATATATATTATATTAATGTGTGTGTATATTTATATTTTTTTAATAATATTTATAGAAAATTGTTTTATTAAAAAATAATGAGTGAAAAGACAGTTGTCTAATTAATTAGAAAAATAGTATCTCATTTAAATATTAAATGCTACCACTACCTAGTTGATGTTAATATTACGAATAAAGTCAAAATTAATTGTTTCAAACCATATAAGAGCGTAGAGAACAATGGAAGAAAATAATTTGTTTATATGTTTGTTAATAAAATTTGAGTCTTTTAATTTATTTTTTGCTTTAATTTTATACTATATTGTAGTATCAATGAAAATTATTTCTAGATATTGCATCTAGATGTATCATCTCTCAAAATACACTGAAAATACTAATGGAAATATTTATTCTCGTTATCCAAACATAGATCATTCCGATCGAACCGAGTAAACAAATTACCGTCTTATTATTGTTACGATGGGTTGAAAATTTTCAACCGGATGATAACCAATGGCTTTTATGGAGGATTTAGAGTAATAAATTCTTATTTCGTACCAAATTCAGCGTCTAGATGTTTGATAGTAAGAAATTAGGGAAGAAAAAAAAAAGAGCGAAAAATTAATAAATTGCCGGAATAAAAAAATAAATAAATTTGATTGAAATGTTGAAATCTACAATTATTACAATGTCTATTTACAATGGATACAATATTTCTAATGTACTAACAACATAAAGGGATGCAACCTTGTACAAAAATAATTATGTACAAGAATTAAAAATAATTAATCTATTTATTTTCTAACTTTAAATATAAATTTTTGGTAACAAATTTTACTATCTTTGTCAATCAAAACTCAAGGTTTATTATCTAATAATCAAGATTTTAAATCTAAAATCAAGATTCAACTATATTATCTGTAACTGAACTTGAGATGTTCGGACCCGTAAACTTAAAAGGCCATAATGTGAGAAGAGCCTCATTACTATTCGTAAGTTCCCGTAAATTTGCGGATTCTCCCATAAATTTGCGGATCCTTCCAAAATTTACGGATGCTTCTGTAAATTTGTGAATCCAAAAATTTTTAGAAGTCGTTCAAATTTCCTTTTTCGACACACCTTGCCATATCTATTGATTTTTTTTAATTTTTTTTAAAATGGTAAATAGGCCCGAGCAATTAATTTTAAGTAGTGACAATTATGCCTATTTTTGTTTTCTTGATCTTCCAAATTGCGTAATAATTTTTGGTATCTTTAGGTGATCTCTGTCTATATAGGCTTTACATATTGGTAGTGTTGTCACGGATTAGGGTTGATGATCGAATAATAATCAGAAAATGCAATGAAGACACAGATTTACGTGGTTCACCAAAAACGTGTTAGCTACCTTCACGAGCAGAAATGAAGAACAAATTTTATTAAGGGCAACTAGGTCACATGTTACAGATTTGAACCGCTTGGCAGCCTATTAAAATGGAAACACATGCCTATTTAGAGCATAATCGTATACCAATAATATTCAAATTATATCTCTAAATCTATGATATAATATTTAATATCCAAATTATATCCCTAAAGTCAAGGCATATCAACGAATCTTCATATTGACTTGAATTCCACTTCAAATGTATCATTACAATGTCAGATGAATAACTAGCTTCAAGACATATCAACATAAATCTCTACCTTGCTTGAATCTTACTTTCAAATGCATCGTTACAATGGCAATGAACATACTCTTCCATTCTGCCTAAGATATGTCCATCATCGGGCAACTTCCAGCTCTTGACATTTAGCAAGTCTAAACAATAGATTTTATTGGACAAAATAATGATAGTATGCCAAATTGGCTTTTGAAGGTTATTGAATGGTATTGACAGTGTGGTTGTGAGCTCCTTTTCTTGCCACTGGTCATGGACTTTTATATAATTTAAATATTTTTTTTTTTTTTTTTTTTTTTTTTTTTTTTTTTTCTCTAAGTTTCAAGCGAATTTTTTTATCTTACGTATAAAATTTTACTCCTTCCGTCCCGGCTATCATGTCTCATTTACTGTAGATACAAGAATTTATAAGAGACATAATTAGTAAATAATTAAGAATGTATTACTGAAAATAATTATCGTATAATAAAAATATTTATAGATTAAAATTAACACAATTAATTATTCTAATTAAAATAAAAAAATATAAATTTAAAAATTTAAAATAGAATTAAAGTATATAATTCTTTTCAAAAAAAAAAAAGCTATAAAATAACTGGGACGAAAGAAAATGGAAAAGTGGATATGGTAAGTGGGACGGATGAAGTGTTTTATTTCATGTTCCTATAATTTTTCATTTTCTTTTAAAAAATTGAATTATCAATTCGAATCGAAAAATAACAATTTGAAAATTTTAAACTAAAATGAAACCATAAAAAAATCGATTGATTGGACAGTTCCACGCCCAACGTTCGGAGGGTGGTTCTGTCACTGCCGCCCGGTGGTGTAATTTATGCCACTTGTTTTGCTTGCTGGGTATAAATTTTGAATTTTAATTAAAATAATTAAATAGTTTAATTAAAATTAAAAAATTTTAAATTTTAAATTTTAAAATATAATTAAAGTGTATAATATTATTTATCTAAGTTAGTAGGAGTGCCTGAGGTATAGAAATAGACATAGAAAAATGAAAATATCTTAGGAGTATTTAGTACATAGAAAATAGAATTAAAAAAATTAAAATATTCTATTTTTTTATTTGGCTGAAACATATAATTAAGATATTATTATCTAGTTTCATCTATCTCTTGTATGCAGAAAAATTGAGAAAGTGTGTTGTGTATTTATTTATTTATTTTTATCTTTTTCATTGAATTTTTACGATTTAATTTGTGTTTATTTTACTATTTTCTATACTAATATTTAATTTTTATGATTTTTATATTATTCAAATTGTATAAAATATCGGATCTAAATTATTAAATTAAAAATATAATTAAAAAATACAATAATATTTTTCATATTCAATTTATCATTTTTAGTGATTGATTTAGTTTTTTTTTTTTTTTTTTCAAAATGCATATATACTTACATTTTCTAAACTTAATTATCTATTTTATCAAAGTAAATAATCAATTTTATTCTTTGTACTAAACACATTATTAATTTCTTTTATCTGTGGAATCTAATAATAATAATAGAAAATTTAAAAATATATTATTTTCTATTCGCTATTTTTATTCCCCTTCTTCGTAGATGACGAGAGATAACTGAAAATTGAGCTTCTACAATTAGTTTATTATCTAATTTTTATAAATTTCTTTGAAAATATGTATATTCTAATTCCATAAAAATTATATCTAAATACTATTCAAATAAAAATTTTAATCTAATTCATCAATTTTTTCCTAGTTGATTCATTCTTTTATTTTTCACTCCCAATATATTGTTCCTTGTATGTCGCTTCATTTAAGTAGTTGTACTTATATATATATATATATATATATTTCAACTGAATTAGCAATTTTACCCCGACTATCACAAGTCCAATCCCTTCTATATGTTGTAAATGGTGCAGTAAAGCAAAAATATTTAGAATAAATACCATACATGCATGATTAATTGAAAAAGTAAAATAATCATTCCAATATGAAATTAACAAGCCTGACAACTATTCTTACACATCACAACAACATCATAATAATATCTTACAATTGGCAACTGACACTACTATCAATCAAATAATTGAATGGATCCGTATCCTAATTCCTCACGTTCTTCTTTAATCTGCTTTGCCCAACTTTCAATCGACTCACTACATGCAATAAGCTTGATCGATCTAAGCTTGGGAATGTCAGCAAAGTCGAGAGGGTCAGGTAATTCTTCTAACATGCTCCAAAGCTCGAGTTCCTCAAGGCTTGGAAAGCTACCTTCCTCTGTTTTCCAATACTTCAAATCAACAAGACAAACATCCAATCTTTTCAGTCGAACAAATTCCCCTTCAGTTACATTCCACTCAAGCCCTTTAACACCATCCTCTCTAATTACAAGAATTTCCAAATTGGGTAATGAACCAATGCTCACCATCTCACACCACCAAATATTAGTGTTTCCTATACTCAACTTTCTCAGAGAATGTGGGAAAGAAATGTCTTTAATGGAAACCATCATCCCATAAAGATCAAGTGACTCAAGCCTACACAAATGGACAAGATTGCTAAGGCTATAGTATGGCCCCTCCTCCACATCTTGCGAAAAATACTCTACTCTAAGTTTCTTCACATTTGGAATCCTACTGTAAATCTCTTCACTACACTTAAAATCTTTCACATAGAATAGACTTTGTAAGTTTTCCAAAGTACAACAAGACTGGGAATTTGGAGGTGGCTCAGGTAAAACAATATAACTAATAATATTTATATGCCTAAGTTGTGTCATCGTCCAAAACATAGATGGTATAGTAATTTTTGTACGAATGCCATGTATGGATATAGTTTGTAGGTTCCAAAGAAATGGTAGCATTTTAGGTTTCTTTTCCACAAGCCAATTTGTGTGATTAGGAACGGAAAGATACCTGAATTGCACAAGATGCACAATTGACTCCACCAAATTGTTGTTTAACTTATACGAAGCTTGCGAGGACAACAATTTTGATAAGAGCCTACCATCCTCACTACGTAACTTCCACACAAACACAGAGGAGTTACTTGACAACTTTTCAACAAGGATAAAGTTCTCCTTGCGGGCTTCCTTCAGCGACAAGTCTCGTACCAGATCATGGACACCACAATACTTTGCTTTACCTGAAACCCCTCTCCTGCGAACTACGATAAGGTTTCTATCAATAAGGTGGTCCAAGTACTCACGTGCAACGTCTTCCAAAATCTTACCGTTTATGGGTCTTAGAAATCCCTCCGCAACCCAAAACTTGATGAGTTCAGAGACTTTGATCTTCTGATCCTCTCGAAAACGTGACACGTAAAGGAAGCATGGCTTCAAATGAAGCGGCAAGCAAGTGTAACTCATACGCAATATCTTAAAGCAATGTTCCTCATTTTCCCAAGTTACAATTGCATTTAGATTCTCAGCAACCTGGTCCCAGCTCTCAAATGTCTTTTCCGACCTTCTCAAAACTCCACCAATTACAGCTATTGCCAACGGAAGACCTCGACAACCTGTGGCAATTTTCTTTCCTATTTTCTCCAATTCAACTGGGCAAACTTCTTCTGGGAAGACTATATCATGCAACATATCCCAACTCTTGTCTTTTTTTAACAATTTCATTGCATAGGGAATGTCCGAGCCGAAATCAGCTGCAACACCAACCAGCCTCGTGGTCAACAAAACCCGACTTCCATTGCCATTGTCGGGAAGGAACCTTCTTAACACATTCCATGCTTCAATATTCCACACATCATCCAATACGATCAAGTACCTCCTCCCAAACAATCTCTTGTATACCAATTCTCCAATCTCTTCCTCACTTTTTTCTCCTATCCCACTTTCTGAAAGCTCTAAGAGAATTTCCCGCAGAGTGTATGTTTGAGAGATGGTAATCCAAACGCGAATGTCAAAGTGCTCAACAACCCAATCATTATTATAAACATTAAGAGCGAGAGTAGTCTTACCAATCCCACCCATCCCCACAATTGGGATGGTTTCCAGCTTGGATCCGCTGCCAGTGAGTTTGTCCCTGATTTGAACCAAAGCATCGTCCAGCCCCACCATAGGATTCTTCGCAGTTGGAGCTGCTTGTCTTGAATGAGCAGCAGCAACAATAGGAGGATTGAAGGATTTGTGATCCACAGCGACAATTTCATCTCTTACTTCCAACGCCCTTTCTCGCAGCACATCCATTTTTTGTATAATTGCTTGAATGTCTCTGGCGTAGGACGGCAGATCTAATACCCCTAAATTAATGTGTGGGCGAAGAACCTGGACCGACACAAAGGATTTTATGATACCCTCAGCAGCACGAGAGGCCTCCATGATTTGTGTCGCCAATGCGTCTGCAGCTTCTGATTTGCCGTGAAAGTCTTCGAGAAAAGCCATAAAGTAAGAGAGGCGATCGCGAAGCAACTGAATCTGCAGCTCGTCCAGACAATTATTCCAACCGCCAGAGGGACGCTGGATGTCCTGAAGAAGTTGGAGAAGGGAAAGGACAGCTGCGTAAGACGATGCCATGGATGAGATGGATGGAGTAGCAGTAAGAATAATGTTAATGTAGAGAGTGAGAATGAGAAAGATTATGGAAGGAGCGAGTCGTCTTCCAAGTCCACTCTCACTGATTATGATCAGCTTTATCGAATAATAATTTTGAATTAATAACTCCAAGTGGCAGAATTAGCTTCCTGTTCACTTTACTAATTAAATTCGATATTAGATATTATTCCCTTCCCACGATCTAGAAAATATTTTCTTATAGCTGTGTGTCACAGAATCTGAGGTATTTTGTAATCAGTAACTATTTAAAAAAAATATAACATTAAAATAATTATAATTTAATAAAAATAATTATAAATTAAGATTAAGATAATAAATACTTTAATTATAATAAAAAATTATAAATTATAATTTTTAAAATATGATTAACGTGTATAATTATATTTAAAATTAAAGATATAATTTAATAGTCGAAGGCTTATTGACTTTCATTTGCTTCATGTGCTTAGTTAGTATAGTCCTACTGAAATTCTATCTTTTTAATTCTAGTTCTACTAAAAAAAATTATCAAAATTAGTTTCACTCAAAAGTTTATTTATCATTTTTTATTCTACCATTAAAATTTCAATTGAATATGCTAAAAGCAATTGCTTAATACAAACATGGTCATGTTAGATAGCGTGGAAGATTGAAGAGGTTTCTCTTTGTGAATGTGTTCGGACATTGGAGGAAATTCTCACGGCAGTAATCGTCGGAGGAAGTGATGGCGAAGGCAACAGACAGAAGGAGGAGTGAACTGAGAGCGGTAATAAGGAAAGGTTTGTTGTAGTAGTAATGACGGAAGGTTAAGATATAAACACGGCTGTGTTTGAACACATGTCATTATTTGACTGGGTTGATTGTTTGAATACAATGGTGTTTTACATAACAATGTCGTGTTGTATCCAAATCAGCGCCATTTCAACTTAAGTTACAACAAATAATCAATAATTTTTTTAATAGTTTACTTTTGATAAACTTTATTGAGTGAGACTAAAAATAAAAAAATTGGATTTTGGGACTACTTTTGATTTTTTTTCTTTTATTTATTTATTATTATTACTTTTTTTTTTTTTTAATATGTGTTGATATTCTGGCCGGGAAGGATTTAGGTTTAACTCATTGTCTGACTATCCGACCCAATCCAACCGACATTTTTTTTTTTTTTTTTTATATATATTTCAAACTTTGGATAATATACTATAAATTCGAATCAATTTAAAATATAATATATTAATTATTTTATTATATATATTTAAAATTTTAAATATAGAGGTTGAAGCTCGCTCATCGTACAACAAGACTGATGTATATTTTCAACAAAATACTCATAAAAAAATAGTTCAGTAAAGAATATCCTAGTAGAAGTATTGTATACCCTTATCGGGTCCGGGTCCGGGTCGGGGATCGGGTCCAATGGTAGACCCTACTCGTACCCAGACCCGATTAATATATTAATTATATATATGAAAAAAATTAATTTTTAATAATATTTTGGAAACAATGCTCTCTCCTTTAGCCTCCCGACATAGCTCAAGTCTTCTTATTTTAGTTCGCTGGAACTCCGAAATATTGGGGTGCCACCTAATTCGGAGAGGAACGTTTGTTTTATCTTTGACAACGTTGTGCCACAAACAGGAGGCACTATAGGGGCGTATTCGTTTTTACGGATAGAGATTCTACTTCGACTCGACGTGATTATCGAATTTATTTTGATAAATTGTTATTGGTTATCGAATTTATTTTGATATATTATTGAGATTATCGAATTTATTTCAATAAATTGATTATCAAATTTATTTCGATATTATCAAATTTGTTTCGATAAAATTATTGAGATTATCGAATTTATTCCGATAAAATTGTCATGATTGTTGAATTATTTTGATATATTATTATTGATTATCAAATTTATTTCGCTAAATTATTTTGATATCGAATTTTATTTTTTGATAATTATTTGATATTCTCGAATATAAAATTTTTTCCAAAACTTTGCCCCCTTGAAAATCATCAACCAACTTGACATTCACCCCCCCTTCTTTACAAATCTGTCGAACAAAATTTGAAGAGTTATAAAGCGAGGAAGCAAAATATTTTTTCGATGACAAATCAACAGGTATCGAATTTGAACCTTGCTTGCAACCATTGCAAGAAGTTGCTTCTCATCTCCGAAAAGTATAGCGTGGCGAAGCCCGGGAAGCTGCAACGGGATACACGATTCGCACTCTTTAAGCTGCGCAGCTTCATCGATTATTACCAGCTCGAGAGGATTCTTCATTCCTTCGGTGTGTAGTATTGCCGAGCTTGAAACAGTGCAGAAAACTAAACATGTATTTTCTAGACAAAAGTTCCGAATTTCGAATGGTTCGGTATTTGTTGGAATGTCGAGGATTTTTATCTAGAAAAACATCAGAAAGCTCTTCATGTTCATGACTCTTCATTCTGTTCCCATTTCCATACAACACCACAACCTCTTGGCTAATACATCCAATGTTAGCATATTTTTTATATATTGTCATTTGGGCCCACATATACATGCCTATATATATACACATTGAAACTTTATTTTCCGCAATTATTCAAATATGGTATCAGAGTCTAGCTAGGTCTCGAGTTCGAGTCCCACCGTCCCCATTTGTGCGCATAGGTATGTGCAAGTTTCGCATACCTCTACTTGCACTTGAGGGGGCGTGTTGGGACTCCCGTTTGCGGATATATAATTAATGACTGCGTTTTCCTAATAGTTCGAGCTTTTAGGTGACACGGTTATGCTGCATTCAATCAATGGCTTTGCAATTCCAACCACGACAACATTAGTCGTCGCACAAATTAGTGTCCGGTGCTTCGTTCTAAACACAACGAGCTTTTTGAGACTTGTTGAGCTCAAGAACAGCCTTGTCGATGACTTCACCGGCCCCCAAGAGATCAAGTCTCGAGATATTCTTACACAAAATATAGGCGAGAATCCTCTTCCATCTCCACAACATAAGCAAATTTATGTTGTCAATTGCACTAATTAACTTAGTCCGATCATCCAACACCGATGAAAGTCGAATATAATTTTATCAATAAAAACACTAAAATCGAAGAGAAACAACTAAGTAGTAATTACATGTTTGAAATCCTAAAAAAAAAAGAAGAAAATAAAATTGCTTCGGATATTAGAAAATTGTTGTTTTAAGGCTTAAAGGACATTGGATAACTAAAAAATATTGGATTTGTCTGGTTTGTTGGATCATTTTAGATGTGAATTTTGTCTAACTTCAAGCAAAGACACAAAAAGAGAGAAAAATTGATGTAAAAGTTGCAAATTATAGCATTTAGATTTACCATAGAATTGTAAGACAACACATAATTTAGGATGATCGAAAATCAAATTCGGGTCACATTAGTTATGTAGTTTTCTTAACCATCCTAATTAAGCTTTATGTGTCACATTTTTTTTTTTAGTATGTCAACCCAGTTTCTGGCCGCGTGCATTCGGATTTTTCTTTTGACATCTATAAATATTTGATTTATTGAGGGGCGGATGCATTTTTAAATGATTGGTGTCACGTATTACAGTTGATTTTACTCCACTAAAAGAAAATTTATATTATTTAATAAATGTGTTATTGTTAAAAAAGGTTTAGTGTCTCATTTAAAATTTGAAGTGCTATTATTATCCAATTAATTAAAAAAATAGTGCCCCATTTAAATATAAAATGTCACAATTACTTAATTAATGTTAATGATACAAATAAAGTTGAAATTAATGGCTTTTTAAAAATGAAAGACCATCTAGAACAATACAACTTGCTTGTATGTTTCTTAATAAAATCGAGTCTTTTAATTTATTTTAGCTTTAAGTTGATATATTATGGTATCAGTGAAAAATATTTCTAGATCTACGTCTTGATGTATCTTCTCTCAAAACACACCAAAAATAGTAATGGTAATACTTGTTTTAGCCGTCTCAAGTGTAGATCATTCCGATGGAATCAAATAACCAAATTATCATCTTGTTATATGTATTTTATTGTTTTCTTAATTTTCCCAATTGTCTAACAATTTTTGGTATCTTTTGGTGATCTCTCTTTATATCTGCTTAATATTAGTAATTTTTCTATCTTATATTTCTTGTTTTATGTAAATGTCATACTTGAAATATACAAGTTTTACATTTCTTTTTTATATTTTTTTCGTCCAATATAATTTGAGTCTTTCACTATGTACAAGAATTTAAGTAAAATATAATTAACAAGTAGTGCATTATTAAAAATAATTATAAATTGAAATTATAACAACTAAATATTTTAATTGAGATTAAAAAAATTATAAAATATAAAATTAAAAATATATAATCATATTTCAAAAAAAAAATAAAAATAAAAATAGGAACAAATTTTGAATAGAGTATTAAAGTTTAAATATATTTAATAGTTGCAGGCGTGTGATTATTGTTATAATTGTCTAGTATAATAGTAGAGAAATTAGGGATGACAAGGGTGTATCTTGCTATCCTTAGTATTTTCTTTTATTATTATTATTATTATTATTATTATTTTCGTAAATTGGATATAAGATATTGTATTAATAATATAAAAATTAATTTTTAAAAAATTGTTGACTGTTTGGTAAGTGAATAAAATGTATATATTATATATAATGTGTTAATATATGTATGTATTTTTTTAATAATATAGAGAATAAAAAATTGAGTGGACAGAGAAAATATTATTATCCAAAAAATTATATTATTTACTATTCAATTATAACAATATTTTATAAAATTATAGTTTTATTTATGTCACAAAATATTATACTTCAATAATACTTCAATAATTCAACATATTTATAATAATACCATTCAATAATTTATTTAAAAAATATATAAAAGATAAGGACATATTAAAAAAAAAGCTTCAAAATATCTAGATATATATATTTTGAAAAATATAAGATCAACTTTAAGAAAACAGTAATAAAAATACTACTTTCGTCCCATGTAAATTGTCTAAGTTATGTTTAGTAAGTAATTAAAAAATATATTAGTAAAAATAATTATAAATTAACATTAAAATAACTAAATAGTTTAATTAAAATTAAAAAAATTATAAATTATAAATTTTAAAATATAAGAGTGTATAACATTATTTATTAAGTTAGTAGGAGTGCTAGTACATAGAAATGAGAATAAAAAATTAAAATATTATATTTTCTTTGTTTGGTTGAAATATAGAATTCAGATGTCATTATCTAATTTTATTTATGTCTTGTATGCAGAGAAATTGAGAAAGTGTGTTGTGTATTTATTTATTTTTATCTTTTTCATTGAGTTTTTACGATTTAATTTGTGTTTATTTTATTTTTTTCTATACTAGTATTTAATATTTATGATTTGTATATTATTCAAATAGCATAAAATATGGGATCTAAATTTTTAAATTAAAAATATAACTAAAAAATACAATAATATTTTTCATATCCAATTTATCATTTTTAGTGATCGATTTAGTTTTTTTTCAAAATGTATATATATTTTTACATTTTTTAAACTTAATTATCTGTTTTATCAAAGGAAATAATCAATTCTATTCTTTGTACTAAACACACTGTTAATGTCTTTTTTCTGTGGAATCTAATAATAAAAATTTTAAAAATATATTATTTTCTATTCGCTATTTTTATTCCCCTCCTTTGTAGACTACAAGAGATAACTGAAAATTGAGCTTCTACAATTAGTTTATTTATTTATTATTTAATTTTTATAAATTTCTTTGAAAATATGTATATTCTAATTCCATAAAAATTATATCTAAATTATTATTCAAATAAAAATTCTAATATAATTCATCAATTTTTTTCCTAGTTGATTCTTTCTTTTATTTTTGGCTCCCAATATATTGTTCCTTCTATATCGATTCATTTAAGTAATTGTACTTTTATATATATATATATTTCAACTGAATTCATTTAAGTAGTTGTACTTATATATATTGTTCAATCCCCACACATTAGGCCGGATTCTATTTTTATTTTTCTTAATTCTTCTATATGTTGTAAATGGTGCAGTAAAAGTAAAACAAAAATATTTAGAATAAATACCATACATACATGATTAAAATTGAAAAAGTACAATCATCATTCCAATATCAAATTAACAAACCTGCCAACTCTTCTTACACATCACAACAACATCATAATAATATCTTACAATTGGCAGCCACACTACTATCTATCAAATCATTCTATTTGAATGGATCCGTATCCTAATCCCTCACGTTCTTCTTTAATCTGCTTTGCCCAATTTTCAATGGACTCACCACATCTAATAACTTTGATCAATCTAAGCTTGGGAATGTCAGCAAAGTCGAGAGGGTCAGGTAATTCTTCTAACAATAAACCCCAAAGCTCGAGTTCCTCAAGGCTTGGAAAGCTACCTTCCTCTGTTTTCCAATACTTCAAATCAACATAACCAACATACAATCTTTTCAGTCGAACAAATTCCCCTTCAGTTACATTCCACTCAAGCCCTTTAACACCATAATTTCTAATTACAAGAATTTCCAAATTGGGTAATGAACCAATGGCCACCATCTCACTCCACCAAATATTAGTATCCTCTAGTCTCAACTTTCTCAGAAAATGTGGGAAAGAAATGTCTTTAATGGAAACCATCATCCTATGAAGATGAAGTGACTCAAGCCTACACAAATGGACAAGATTGCTAAGGCTATAGTATGACCCCTCCTCCACATCTCCTGAAAAATAGTGTATTTTAAGTTTCTTCACATTCGGAATCCTTTTGTAAATCTCTTCACTACACCTAAAATCTCTCACATAAGATAGAGTTTGTAAGTTTTCCAAAGTACAACAAGACTGGGATTTTGGAGGTGGCTCAGGTAAAACAAAATTCCCACTAATATTTATATGCCTAAGTTGTGTCATTGTCCAAAACATAGAGGGTGGACTATGTGTATCCCATCCAAATAGGACTATAGTTTGTAGGTTCCAAAGAAACGGTAGCATAATAAGTTTCTTTTCAATGAGCCGTCCTATATAATAATCAATGGAAAGATACCTGAATTGCACAAGATGCACAATTAACTCCACCAAATTGTTGTTTAACACGTACGAAACTTGCGAGGACAACAATTGCAATAAGAGTCTACCATTCTCACTATGTAACCCCTCCAAAAACACAGCGGAGGTACTTGACAACTTTTCAACAAGGGTAAAGTTCTCCTTGTGGGCTTCCTTCAGCGACAAGTCTTGTACCAGATCATGGACACCACAATACTTTGCTTTACCTGAAACCCCTCTCTCGTGAACTAAGATAAGGTTTCTATCAATAAGGTGGTCCAAGTACTCACGTGCAACGTCTTCCAAAATCTTACCGTTTATGGGTCTTAGAAATCCCTCCGCAACCCAAAACTTGATGAGTTCAGAGACTTTGATCTTCTGATCCTCTCGAAAACGTGACACGTAAAGGAAGCATGGCTTCAAATGAAGCGGCAAGCAAGTGTAACTCATACGCAATATCTTAAAGCAATGTTCCTCATTTTCCCAAGTTACAATTGCATTTAGATTCTCAGCAACCTGGTCCCAGCTCTCAAATGTCTTTTCCGACCTTCTCAAAACTCCACCAATTACAGCTATTGCCAACGGAAGACCTCGACAACCTGTGGCAATTTTCTTTCCTATCTCCTCCAATTCAATGGGGCAAACTTCTTCCGAGAATACCATATCACGGAGCATGTCCCAACTCTTGTCTTCCTCTAACAATTTCATTGCATAGGGAATGTCCGAGCCAAAATCATCTGCAACACCAACCAGCCTCGTGGTCAACAAAACCCGACTTCCATTGCCATTGTCGGGAAGGAACCTTCTTAACACATTCCATGCCTCAATATTCCACACATCATCCAATACGATCAAGTACCTCCTCCCAAACAATCTCTTGTATACCAATTCTCCTATCTCTTCCTCACTTTTTTCTCCTATCCCACTTTCTGAAAGCTCTAAGAGAATTTCCCGCAGAGTGTATGTTTGAGAGATGGTAATCCAAACGCGAATGTCAAAGTGCTCAACAACCCAATCATTATTATAAACATTAAGAGCGAGAGTAGTCTTACCAATCCCACCCATCCCCACAATTGGGATGGTTTCCAGCTTGGATCCGCTGCCAGTGAGTTTGTCCCTGATTTGAACCAAAGCATCGTCCAGCCCCACCATAGGATTCTTCGCAGTTGGAGCTGCTTGTCTTGAATGAGCAGCAGCAACAATAGGAGGATTGAAGGATTTGAGATCCACAGCGACAATTTCATCTCTTACTTCCAACGCCCTTTCTCGCAGCACATCCATTTTTTGTATAATTGCTTGAATGTCTCTGGCGTAGGACGGCAGATCTAATACCCCTAAATTAATGTGTCGGCGAAGAACGTGGACCGACACAAAGGAATTAATGATACCCTGAGCAGCACGAGAGGCGTCCATGATTTGTGTCGCCAATGCGTCTGCAGCTTCTGATTTGCCGTGAAAGTCTTCGAGAAAAGCCATAAAGTAAGAGAGGCGATCGCGAAGCAACTGAATCTGCAGCTCGTCCAGACAAATATTCCAACCGCCAGAGGGACGCTGGATGTCCTGAAGAAGTTGGAGAAGGGAAAGGACAGCCGCGTAAGACGATGCCATGGATGAGGTGGATCGATCGATGGAGTAGCAGTATGAATGATGTTAAGGTAGAGAGTGAGAATGAGAAAGAGATTAAGGAAGGAGCGAGTCGTCTTCCAAGTCCACTCTCACTGATTATGATCAGCTTTATCGAATAATAATTTTGAATTAATAACTCCAAGTGGCAGAATTAGATTCCTCTTCACTTTACTAATTAAATTCGATATTAGATATTATTCCCTTCCCACGATCTAGAAAATATTTTCTTATAGCTGTGTGTCACAGAATCTGAGGTATTTTGTAATCAGTAACTATTTAAAAAAATATAACATTAAAATAATTATAATGTAATAAAAATAATTATAAATTAAAATTAAGATAATAAATACTTTAATTATAATAAAAAATTATAAATTATAATTTTTAAAATATGATTAACGTGTATAATTATATTTCAAAATTAAAGATATAATTTAATAGTCGAAGGCTTATTGACTTTCATTTGCTTCATGTGCTTAGTTAGTATAGTCGTATTGAAATTCTATCTTTTTAATTTTAGTTCTACTAAAAAAATTATCAAAATTAGTTTCACACAAAAGTTTATTTATCCATTTTTACTCTACCATTAAAATTTCATTTGAATATGCTAAAAGCAATTGCTTAATACAAACATGGTCATGTTAGATAGCGTGGAAGATTGAAGAGGTTTCTCTTTGTGAATGTGTTCGGACATTGGAGGAAATTCTCACGGCAGTGATCGTCGGAGGAAGCGATGGCGAAGGCAACAGACAGAAGGAGGAGTGAACTGAGAGCGGTAATAAGGAAAGGTTTGTTGTAGTAGTAATGATAGAAGGTTAAGTATAAACACGGCTGTGTTTGAACACATGTCATTATTTGACTGGGTGATTGTTTGAATACAATGGTGTTTTACATAACAATGTCGTGTTGTATCCAAATCAGCGCCATTTCAACTTAAGTTACAACAAATAATCAATAATTTTTTTAATAGTTTACTTTTGATAAACTTTATTGAGTGAGACTAAAAATAAAAAAATTGGATTTTGGGACTACTTTTGATTTTTTTTCTTTTATTTATTTATTATTATTACTTTTTTTTTTTTAATATGTGTTGATATTCTGGCCGGAAGGATTTAGGTTTAACTCATTGTCTGACTATCTGACCCAATCCAACCGACATTTTTTTTTATATATTTCAAACTTTGGATAATATACTATAAATTCGAATCAATTAAAAATATAATATATTAATTATTTTATTATATATATTTAAAATTTTAAATATAGAGGTTGAAGCTCGCTCATCGTACAACAAGACTGATGTATATTTTCAACAAAATACTCATAAAAAAATAGTTCAGTAAAGAATATCCTAGTAGAAGTATTGTATACCCTTATCGGGTCCGGGTCCGGGTCGGGGATCGGGTCCAATGGTAGACCCTACTCGTACCCAAACCCGATTAATATATTAATTATATATATGAAAAAAATTAATTTTTAATAATATTTTGGAAACAATGCTCTCTCCTTTAGCCTCCCGATATAGCTCAAGTCTTCTTATTTTAGTTCGGTGGAACTCCGAAATATTGGGGTGCCACCTAATTCGGAGAGGAATGTTTGTTTTATCTTTGACAACGTTGTGCCACAAACAGGAGGCACTATAGGGGCGTATTCGTTTTACGGATAGAGATTCTACTTCGACTCGACGTGATTATCGAATTTATTTTGATAAATTGTTATTGGTTATCGAATTTATTTTGATATATTATTGAGATTATCGAATTTATTTCAATAAATTGATTATCAAATTTATTTCGATATTATCAAATTTGTTTCGATAAAATTATTGAGATTATCGAATTTATTCCGATAAAATTGTCATGATTGTTGAATTTATTTTGATATATTATTATTGATTATCGAATTTATTTCGCTAAATTATTTTGATATCGAATTTTATTTTTTGATAATTATTTGATATTCTCGAATATAAAATTTTTTCCAAAACTTTGCCCCCTTGAAAATCATCAACCAACTTGACATTCACCCCCCCTTCTTTACAAATCTGTCGAACAAAATTTGAAGAGTTATAAAGCGAGGAAGCAAAATATTTTTTCGATGACAAATCAACAGGTATCGAATTTGAACCTTGCTTGCAACCATTGCAAGAAGTTGCTTCTCATCTCCGAAAAGTATAGCGTGGCGAAGCCCGGGAAGCTGCAACGGGATACACGATTCGCACTCTTTAAGCTGCGCAGCTTCATCGATTATTACCAGCTCGAGAGGATTCTTCATTCCTTCGGTGTGTAGTATTGCCGAGCTTGAAACAGTGCAGAAAACTAAACATGTATTTTCTAGACAAAAGTTCCGAATTTCGAATGGTTCGGTATTTGTTGGAATGTCGAGGATTTTTATCTAGAAAAACATCAGAAAGCTCTTCATGTTCATGACTCTTCATTCTGTTCCCATTTCCATACAACACCACAACCTCTTGGCTAATACATCCAATGTTAGCATATTTTTTATATATTGTCATTTGGGCCCACATATACATGCCTATATATATACACATTGAAACTTTATTTTCCGCAATTATTCAAATATGGTATCAGAGTCTAGCTAGGTCTCGAGTTCGAGTCCCACCGTCCCCATTTGTGCGCATAGGTATGTGCAAGTTTCGCATACCTCTACTTGCACTTGAGGGGGCGTGTTGGGACTCCCGTTTGCGGATATATAATTAATGACTGCGTTTTCCTAATAGTTCGAGCTTTTAGGTGACACGGTTATGCTGCATTCAATCAATGGCTTTGCAATTCCAACCACGACAACATTAGTCGTCGCACAAATTAGTGTCCGGTGCTTCGTTCTAAACACAACGAGCTTTTTGAGACTTGTTGAGCTCAAGAACAGCCTTGTCGATGACTTCACCGGCCCCCAAGAGATCAAGTCTCGAGATATTCTTACACAAAATATAGGCGAGAATCCTCTTCCATCTCCACAACATAAGCAAATTTATGTTGTCAATTGCACTAATTAACTTAGTCCGATCATCCAACACCGATGAAAGTCGAATATAATTTTATCAATAAAAACACTAAAATCGAAGAGAAACAACTAAGTAGTAATTACATGTTTGAAATCCTAAAAAAAAAGAAGAAAATAAAATTGCTTCGGATATTAGAAAATTGTTGTTTTAAGGCTTAAAGGACATTGGATAACTAAAAAATATTGGATTTGTCTGGTTTGTTGGATCATTTTAGATGTGAATTTTGTCTAACTTCAAGCAAAGACACAAAAAGAGAGAAAAATTGATGTAAAAGTTGCAAATTATAGCATTTAGATTTACCATAGAATTGTAAGACAACACATAATTTAGGATGATCGAAAATCAAATTCGTGTCACATTAGTTATGTAGTTTTCTTAACCATCCTAATTAAGCTTTATGTGTCACATTTTTTTTTTTAGTATGTCAACCCAGTTTCTGGCCGCGTGCATTCGGATTTTTCTTTTGACATCTATAAATATTTGATTTATTGAGGGGCGGATGCATTTTTAAATGATTGGTGTCACGTATTACAGTTGATTTTACTCCACTAAAAGAAAATTTATATTATTTAATAAATGTGTTATTGTTAAAAAAGGTTTAGTGTCTCATTTAAAATTTGAAGTGCTATTATTATCCAATTAATTAAAAAAATAGTGCCCCATTTAAATATAAAATGTCACAATTACTTAATTAATGTTAATGATACAAATAAAGTTGAAATTAATGGCTTTTTAAAAATGAAAGACCATCTAGAACAATACAACTTGCTTGTATGTTTCTTAATAAAATCGAGTCTTTTAATTTATTTTAGCTTTAAGTTGATATATTATGGTATCAGTGAAAAATATTTCTAGATCTACGTCTTGATGTATCTTCTCTCAAAACACACCAAAAATAGTAATGGTAATACTTGTTTTAGCCGTCTCAAGTGTAGATCATTCCGATGGAATCAAATAACCAAATTATCATCTTGTTATGTGTATTTTATTGTTTTCTTAATTTTCCCAATTGTCTAACAATTTTTGGTATCTTTTGGTGATCTCTCTTTATATCTGCTTAATATTAGTAATTTTTCTATCTTATATTTCTTGTTTTATGTAAATGTCATACTTGAAATATACAAGTTTTACATTTCTTTTTTATATTTTTTTTCGTCCAATATAATTTGGGTCTTTCACTATACACAAGAATTTAAGTAAAATATAATTAACAAGTAGTGCATTATTAAAAATAATTATAAATTAAAATTATAACAACTAAATATTTTAATTGAGATTAAAAAAATTATAAAATATAAAATTAATATATAATCATATTTCAAAAAAAATAAAATAAAAATAGGAACAAATTATGAATAGAGTATTAAAGTTTAAATATATTTAATAGTTGTGGGCGTGTGATTATTGTTATAATTGTCTAATATAATAGTAGAGAAATTAGGGATGACAAGGGTGTATCTTGCTATCCTTACTATTTTCTTTTATTATTATTATTATTATTATTATTATTATTATTATTATTTTCGTAAATTGGATATATTCAAAAATTATTGACTGTTTGGTAAGTGAATAAAATGTATATATTATATATAATGTGTTAATATATGTATGTATTTTTTTAATAATATAGAGAATAAAAAATTGAGTGGACAGAGAAAATATTATTTATGTCACAAAATATTATATTTACTTTTTAAAAAATTCATCTTTTCTAAATAATACTTCAATAATTCAACATATTTATAATAATACCATTCAATAATCTATTTAAAAAATGTATAAAAGATAAGGACATATTCAAAAAAAAGCTTCAAAAATATCTAGATATATATATTTTGAAAAATATAAGATCAACTTTAAGAAAACAGTAATAAAAATACTACTTTTGTCCCATGTAAATTGTCTAAGTTATGTTTAGCAAGTAATTAAAAAATATATTAGTAAAAATAATTATAAATTAAAATTAAAATAACTAAATAGTTTAATTAAAATTAAAAAAATTATAAATTATAAATTACAAATTTTAAAATATAAGAGTGTATAACATTATTTATTAAGTTAGTAGGAGTGCTAATACATAGAAATGAGAATAAAAAATTAAAATATTATATTTTCTTTGTTTGGTTGAAATATATAATTCAGATGTAATTATATAGTTTTATTTATGTCTTGTATGCGGAGAAATTGAGAAAGTGTGTTGTGTATTTATTTATTTTTATCTTTTTCATTGAGTTTTTACGATTTAATTTGTGTTTATTTTATTTTATTTCTATACTAGTATTTAATTTTTATGATTTGTATATTATTCAAATAGCATAAAATATCGGATCTAAATTTTTAAATTAAAAATATAATTAAAAAAATACAATAATATCCAATTTATCATTTTTAGTGATCGATTTAGTTTTTTTTCAAAATGTATATATATTTTTACATTTTTTAAACTTAATTATCTGTTTTATCAAAGGAAATAATCAATTCTATTCTTTGTACTAAACACACTGTTAATTTCTTTTTTTCTGTGGAATCTAATAATAAAAATTTTAAAAATATATTATTTTCTATTCGCTATTTTTATTCCCTTCCTTTGTAGACTACAAGAGATAACTGAAAATTGAGCTTCTACAATTAGTTTTTTTATTTATTATTTAACTTTTATAAATTTCTTTGAAAATATGTATATTCTAATTCCATAAAAATTATATCTAAATTATTATTCAAATAAAAATTCTAATCTAATTCGTCAGTTTTTTTCCTAGTCAATTCATTCTTTTATTTTTGACTTTCAATATATTGTTCCTTCTGTATCGATTCATTTAAGTAGTTGTACTTACATATATTTCAACTGAATTATCAATTTTCGCATGATCCGACCGTCACAAGTCCAATCCCCACACTATGATTCCAATATCAAATTAACCAACCTGCCAACTATTCTTACAAATTACAACATTATAACAATATCTTACAATACTATGAAATCAATTCTAATTGAATAGATTGGTTTCCCAATTCCTCGCATTCTTCTTTAATCTGCTTTGCCCAACTTTTAGACAACTCACCACATCCATTAAGCTTGATCAATCTAAGCTTGGGAATCTCAGCAAAGTCGAAAGGGTCAGGCAATTCTTCCAATTTGATACCATGAAGGAAGAGTTCCTCAAGGCCTGGAAAGCTACCTTCATCGACTCTCCAATACTTTAAACCAACAAAAATAACATGCAATCTTTTCAGTCGAACAAATTCTCCTTCAGTTACATTCCACTCAAGCCCTTGAACACCATCATCTCCAATTACAAGAATTTCCAAATTGGGTAATGAACCAATGGCCACCATCTCACTCCACCAAATATTAGTATACTCTAGTCTCAACTTTCTCAGAGAATGTGGAAAAGAAATGTCTTTAATGGAAACCATCCCATGAAGAACAAGTGACTCAAGCCTACACAAATGGACAAGATTGGTAAGGCTATAGTATGGCCCCTCCTCCACATCTTGTGAAAAATAGACTATTTTAAGTTTCTTTACATTTGGAATCCTCTTGTAAATCTCTTCACTACACCTAAACTCTCTCACAGATGATAGAGTTTGTAAGTTTTCCAAAGTACAACAAGATTGGAATTTTGGAGGTGGCTCAGGTAAAACAATATTCCTACTAATATTTATATGCGTAAGTTGTGTCATCGTCCAAAACATAGATGGTACAGTAAATGTTGTATCAAAGTCATGTATGGATATAGTTTGTAGGTTCCAAAGAAACGGTAGCATAATAAGTTTCTTTTCCATGAGCCGTCCTGTATAATTAGCAATGGAAAGATACCTGAATTGCACAAGATGCACAATTGACTCCACCAAATTGTTGTTTAACACGTACGAAGCTTGCGAGGACAACAATTTCAATAAGAGTCTACCATCCTCACTACGTAACCCCCACACAAACACAGCGGAGTTACTTGACAACTTTTCAACAAGGATAAAGTTCTCCTTGCAGGCTTCCTTCAGCGACAAGTCTCGTACCAGATCGTGCACACCACAATTCTTTGCTTTACCTGAAACCCCTCTCTTGCGAACTAAGATAAGGTTTCTATCAATAAGTTGGTCCAAGTACTCACGTGCAACGTCTTCCAAAATCTTACCGTTTATGGGTTTTATAAATCCCTCTGCAGCCCAAAACTTGATGAGTTTAGAGACTTTGATACTCTCATCCTCTCGAAAACGTGACATGTAAAGGAAGCACGGCTTCAAATGAAGCGGCAAGCAACTGTAACTCATAAGCAATATCTTAAAGCAATGTTCCTCATTTTCCCAAGTTACAATTGCATTTAGATTCTCAGCAACTTGCTCCCAGCTCTCCAATGTCTTTTCCGTCCTTCTCAAAACTCCAGCAATTACAGCTATTGCCAACGGAAGACCTCCACAACTTGTGGCAATTTTCTTTCCTATCTCCTCCAGTTCAATGGGGCAAACTTCTTCCGAGAATACCATATCATGGAGGATGTCCCAACTCTTGTCTTCCTCTAACAATTTCATTGCATAGGGAATGTCCGAGCCAAAATCAGCTGCAACGTCAACCAGCCTTGTGGTTAGCAACACCCGACTTCCATTGCCATTGTCAGGAAGGAACCTTCTTAACACGTTCCAGACCTCAATATCCCACACATCATCCAACACGATTAAGTACCTCCTTCCAAACAAACTTTGGTAGATAAACTGTTTTATATCCTCATCACTTTTTTCCTTCATATCACGTTTATCTATAGCCGATGAGAGTGCTAACAAAATTTCTCGCAGAATGTATGTTTGAGAGATTGTAATCCAAATGCGAATGTCAAAGTGCTCAACAACCCAATCATTATTATAAACATTAAGAGCCAGAGTAGTCTTACCAATCCCACCCATCCCCACAATTGGGATGGTTTCCAGCTTTGATCCCCGGCCAGTGAGTTTGTCCCTGATTTGAACCAAAGCATCGTCCAGCCCCACCATAGGATTCTTCGCAGTTGGAGCTGCTTGTCTTGAATGAGCAGCAGCAACAATTGGAGGATTGATGGATTTGTGATCCACAGCCACAATTTCATCTCTTACTTCCAACGCCCTTTCTAGCAGCACATCCGTTTTTCGTATGATTGCTTGAATGTCTCTGGCATAGGACGGCAGATGTAATTCACCTAAATTAATGTATGGGCGAAGAACCTGGACCGACACAAAGTATTTGATGATATCCTCAGCAGCACGAGAGGCGTCCATGATTTGTGTCGCCAATGCGTCTGCAGCTTCTGATTTGCCGTGAAAGTCTTCGAGAAAAGCCATAAAGTAAGAGAGGCGATCGCGAAGCAACTGAATCTGCAGGTCGTCCAGACAATTATTCCAACGGCCAGAGGGACGCTGGATGTCGTGAAGAAGTTGGAGAAGGGAAAGGACAGCCGCGTAAGACGATGCCATGGATGAGATGGATGGAGTCGCAGTAAGAATAATGTTAATGTAGAGAGTGAGAATGAGAAAGAGATTAAGGAGCGACTCTTCCAACTCCACTCACTCATTATGATCAGCTTTATCAAATAAGAATTTTGAATAAGATTCTTGTTCACTTTACTAATTAAATTCGATATTACAGTTGGAGCTGGAGATATTATTCCCTCTGGGCGATCTATAACATATTTTCATTTACGAGGGATTTTATAATTAGTAAGTGATTAAAAAAATATAATACTAAAAAAATAATTATAAATTAAGATTAAAATAATTAAATAATTTAATTAAAATAAAAAATTATATATTATGAATTTTAAAATGTGATTAAAGTATATAATTATATTTCGTGCAACAAACAGAAATAAAAATAGTAAAACAAAATTAAAGATATAATTTAATAGTGGAAGGCTTTATTGACTTTCATTTGCTTGATGTGTTTTTTGGGAATGCAGAAAAGATATTACTATGTACTAAAGGTACTTAATAAGTTTTTATCTTCTCACGTACACATTGTGATAACATCGTCGATTTTTAGTATCCGCCGCCAGTTTTCCCCAAATCGAACAGCTGTTTCGTCGAGTTGCCTCATTGTCCAGAATCTAGACACTATCTGCAGAAACAAACATTAGGCCTGTGATCGATTGGACAATTTGAGACAACATTGATGACGACAAACAAGCAGCTCGCCGGAGTAATGTTGGAAATAATCCTGACGTAAAATCAAGCTACGGTTTGACTAAGTACTTTAGAGTATATTTCATTATTTAGCATATTTCTTGGTCCCAAAGTTTAAGAGAGTATAGGTAGCTATTATTAGAATTTTCGATTAATTTTATTATTTATCCAGTAGTAGCTAGCTCGTGCGGTCTATAAATACCTCTTCAATTTTATTCTCAATCCGTGGTTTCTTCAAAACGTAAAAGTACTCTTTTTCCGTTCATTTTCTTCTCCAAGTCGCTATTCCTCTTTACTTTTTCTTTCTATTTCTCATATTTTAGGCATTGAACACACAACAAAAGTGTTGTGCTGGTTTGGGTAGTGAATAATCCGATTTATTTTGATTCGTTCCTGGGTCAAATCCAACAAGTAAAAGCTACATTTGTTCATTGCCGGAAACACAGAATCCGACAGAGCCATTCCCGTTGCTCCGAACTGTGGATATGATTATTGTTGTGAACACACACGAGGGAAGAGAAAAATAAAATAACAAAACAATAGAATTTAACGTGATTCGTATTATAAATTTTTCATGGACAAAATTGTAAAACCCTCCTCGCAACTAGGGGTGGGCATTCGGATTTTCGGTTCGGATTTGGTCCAAAAATCCGTAATCCGAACCAAACCGAAAATTTCGAAATTCTAAATATTTTTATTTTTTTTAATTTTTAAATTTCTGTTATATTTTATTATATTAAATATATATAATATATAAAAATTAAATATATTAAAAATATAATTAATAATTTTTAGTTTTTTTATATTAAAAAATAATATTTTCTAATAAAATATTAAATATCTATAGTAAAAAATATATGAAAATGTTATATTTCGGATTTCGAATTGGTTCGGATTTTAAGTATACCGATCTGATCCGAAAATTCAAAATTTGTCAAATATTCAATCCGAACCAGTCCGAGAATCCGAAAATCCGAAAATTCCAAACGAAATTTTAAATTTTGGTTTGATTCGGATCGGATTCTCAGATTTCGGATATTTTGCTCTCACCCCTACTCCCAACAATTTACCAAATCTCAATTTCACTCTCTCTAGTTATTAAAGAAAAAAAAAAAAAAAGGTTATTATCCTATTTTAAAATAGAACCCAAATGGGTCAATTCATAGGAGTCAATACCCCTGTTTTTTATCACACTTCCGATGTGGGACATGGGAAGTTACACAACAATTATTTTATCCTCTTCGGCCCCTTGAAAACCATCGACCAACTTGATATTCACTCCCGGCCCCTTCTTTAAAAATCTGTCGAACAAAATTCGAAGAGTTACAAAAAGAGGAAGCAAAATATATTTTCCATGACAAATAAAAAAGTATCAAATTTGAACCTTGCTCGCAACCATTGCAGGGAGTTGCTTCTCATCTCCGACAACTATAGCTTGGCGAAGCCCGGGAAGCTGCAACGGAATACACTATTCACTCTTGAAGCTGCGCAGCTTCATCGATTATTACCAGCTGGAGCGGCTGATTCATTCCTTTGGTGTGTAGTGTCCCCGAGCTTGAAACAGTGCAGAATATTAAACATGTATTATCTAGACAAAAATTCTGAATTTGGAAATTAAGGTTCGGTATCTGTTGTAATATCGAGTGTTTTGAGAAGATGCTTGAGTCGCAAAAGACAGTCAAGTCGAACTTTGCACAAACTTCAGCAGCTGCCCTTCATCTGTTTTCTTCTCGGCATAATCATCCATTTCTTTTCCAAGCTCATGGAGCTTATCAACAACTCTAACTAAAATATGTATCGACCACAGTTAATTTTGCTCCACCAAAAGAAAGTTTTTTTTTTTTTTGGATGACGTGGGAACCCGCAGCCGCTACCCGAAAGTGCGCACTGTGTAAACACCCGGTCGAATCTAATACCCTGCAAACCAAGCCGGACGGAAAAGTCACACTAGGCGAACCATAAAAGAAAGTTTTTATTATTTAATAACTGTGTTATTGTTAAAAGTTTTTAGTGTCACATTTAAAATTTGAAGTGACATTTTGTTCACTCAGCATTTTTTAAATAAATTTATTTTTTTATGTGGTACTATTGAATGGTTTTGTATATTTGTATTTTTTAGTAACATTTATGAAAATTTGTTCCATTAATTAAAAAAATGATAAATGAAAAGACAGTTGTCCAATTAATTAGAAAAATAGTGTCTCATTTAAATATTAAATGCCACCACTACCTAGTTAATGTTAATGTTAACAATAAAGTAGAACAATTATAGAAAATAATTTGTTTATATGTTTGTTAATAAAATCTGAGTCTTTTAATTTATTTTTAACTTTAATTTTTTTTATTATATTATGGTATCAATGAAAAATATTTCTAGACCTGGCATCTAGATGTACCATTTCTCAAAATACACTGAAAATACTAATGAAAATACTTATTCTCGTTATCTAAACATAGATCATTCCGATCGAACCGCGTAAACAAATTACCGTTTATTATTGTTACGGTGGGTTGAAATTTTCCAACCGGATGATAATCAATGGCTTCTTTATGGAGGATTTAGAGTAATAAAATCTTTAATTCGTACTAAATTCAGTGCCTAAATGTTTGATAGTAAGAAATTAGGGAAGAAAAAAAAGTGCAAAAAATTAATAAATTGCCAGAATAAAAAAATAATAATAACTTTGATAGAGATATTGAAATTTGAGTTTTTATAATGATTATAATGTCTAGAATCGTGTATGTGAACAAATACAATATTTCTAATGTACTAACAACATGAAGGAATGTAATCCTTCAGTACAAAAATAATTATGTACAAGAATTAAAATCAATTAATCTATTTATTTTCTAACTTTAAATATATATTTTTTGTAACAAAATTTACTATCTTTGTCGATCAAAACTCAAAATTTATTATCTAATAATCAAGATTTTAAATCTAAAATCAAGATTCAACCATATCATCTGTAGTTGAACTTGAGATGTTTGGACCCGTAAACTTAAAAGGCCGTAATGCGAGCGGAGCCTCATTACTATTCGTAAGTTCCCATAAATTTGTGGATTTTGCCGTAAATTTGTGGATCCTTCCATAAATTTGCGGATGCTTCCGTAAATTTGTGAATCAACAAACTTTTAGAGGCAATTCAAATTTCCTTTTTCGACACGCTTTGCCATATCTATTGATTTTTTTTTATGGTAAATAGGCCCGAGCGATTAATTTTAAGTAGTAACAATTATGCATATTTTTGTTTTCTTGATCTTCCAAATTGCGTAATAATTTTTGGTATCTTTAGGTGATCTCTATCTATATAGGCTTTACATATTGGTAGTGTTGTGACGGATTAAGGTTAATGATCGAATAACAAATAAAAAATGTAAGGAAGACACAGATTTACGTGGTTTACCAACAACATGTTGGCTACCTCTACGTGGAGAAACGAAGAACAAATTTTATTGAGGGCATCTAGGTCACAGGTTACATATTTGAGCCGCTTGGCCACCTATTAGAATGGGAATACATGCATATTTATAGCATAATCCTATGTTAATAATATTCAAATCATATATCTAAATCTATGATATAATATTTAATCTCCAAATCATATCCCTAGATTCAAAGCATATCAACGAATCTCCATCTTGACTTGAATCTCATTTTCAAATACATCATTACAATATCAGATGAACAACTGACAAACTAGCTTCAAGACATATCAACAAAAATCTCCGTCTTGACTTGAGTCTCACTTTCAGATGCATCATTAGGCAAATGAACATACTCTACCATTCTGCCTAAGATTTGTCCATCCCCGTACAACTTTCAGCTTGTGACATATAGCGAGTCCAAACAATAGATTTTATTGCGCAAAATAATGATAGTATGCCAAATTGGCTTTCGAAGGTTATTGGATGGTAATGCCAGTGTGGTTGTGAGCTCCTTTTCATGGACTATTATATACTCCCTCCGTTCCACATACCGTGGCTGCTACACTGTAGACACGGTATTTTAGGAAGGGTGTAATTAGCAGATAATTAAGAATGTATTAGTGAAAATAATTATCCTATAATATAAATAATTATAAATTAAGATTAAGATAACTAATTAGTTTAATAAAAATTAAAAAATAAAAATAAAATTAAAAAGTTTAAAATAGATTAAAATGTATAATCATTTTCCAAAAAAGGAAAGTGACATGGAATGTGGACGGACAGAAACGGCAACGTGGACATAGTATGTGGGACGGAGGGAGTAATTTAAAATAGATTTTTTTTTTCTTAAATTTCAAGCGATTTTTTTATGTTACATATAAATTTTTACTCCTTTCGTCCCGGCTATCGTGTCTCATTTATTGTAGATAAGATAACTTATAAGAGATATATAATTAGTAAATAATTAAGAATGTATTACCGAAAATAATTATGGTATAATAAAAATATTTATAGATTAAAATTAACATAATTAATTATTCTAATTATTTTTTTTAAAAAAATTTATAAATTTGAAAATTTAAAATAAAATTAAAATGTAGAATTCTTTTAAAAAAAGAAAACTACAAAATATTGACTGACGAAAATGGAATTGTGGATATGTTAAGTGGGACGGATAGAATATTTTATTTCATGTTCCTATAATTTTTCATTTTTTTTTTAAAACTAAAATAAAACTATAAAAAAATCGATTGATTGGACAATATGAACTAGTCGTTCCACAGGAATACAACCTTTTCTTCTTTTTTCTGATCATTATCTTTACGTTTCTAGGCAGAACTACGAGGAGTCAGTAAATTAAATTAGAATTTACAGGTATTTGCTTACACCTTATTTTATTACATCAAATAAAATGTTATTTTTTCACTTAATTTCTATCCATTATGTTAATGTGTTTTATTTATTTATTTTTTCTTATAATATGTTAAAGTTAAGCAACTAATTGATGTTTGGTTTTGATTTGAATTTGAGTTTGTAATCAAAATTTTAATTTAAATAATATTTTAATATGATGTTTGATCAAAATAAATAATATAGTTTTGTTGAGAATTTTACTGAATGAATAGTAGTCTTTGGTTTGGAACAAAAAACAAAGAAACCAAATATGGGATTTGTATAATTTTACTTGAAATTGATTTGAAATAAAATATTAATTTGTATTTTTATTTAAATAATATTTTAATATAATATTTTATGAGAATAAAAAAGTAATTTTTTTTATTAAAATCAATATGAGTACGAGATGAATATTATTGATTTTATTTTATTTTATAACATGGGTATGGGAACCCGTGCATCTCTAAGACATGAAATAAATTATGAATAAGGATAATGCATCCTTTATTTGTCAAGATATGGAGAAAGTGATATAATACTATTTTTTAATTACAATCTGTACTTAACATATAAAAAAAATAAAAAAAAAAAAAATCTTATATATTTGTATATTATTTTTATCATTTGATCATATTTTGATATAGCAGTTAATATTCAAAGATCAAATATAAAAAAATAAATATAAACGGAATGAGGGAGAATATATTTTATATTTTCAACAGAATTTCCCGTACCACGTACTAAAAATCAATTCATCTAAAAATGAACGTACTTACAGTTGATTTTGGTTTATGCTCAATTTTCTTCTCACGTCACCAAATACAACCTTGTTGGCCAAAACAAATAAAGATTATTAGAACATAAAATTGAAATTATCTATTTTAATCACAAAGTCCAAAAATTCTATAAATCAGTTAAATAAAACAACTATCTTAAATATAATATTCCATCACTCTAGATAGAAAGTATACATATATCTATTTTGGTACACCCAATTACAAAGTAAATATTTCATTAAATACCTCATTTTTTTTTCACAAATACCCTTATTAAATACATCACATTATTGTAAAGGCAAAAAAATCATTACATACTATTATTTTTTAAACATCGCGTCAAAAGTAAATGTTTACTTTACGTGTGGACGAAAAGAGTATATATATTCTAAATACATATAACAAAGATAAAAACATAGACAACCATAGATAGCCAAACATGCATTGAACTTCAATGAAATGTCATTACAAACAACTGCAACAACGGTAGAAAATCACTCGAAATGCATATAAAATTACCTGAGTCAAATAGCATTACAAACAACATTGCAACATTTCAGGAGATTTGGAATAGAAACTGGAGGGATAAAAATGCATCACTTCAAAGATCTTGATTAAAAAGAAAAGAAAAGGATTCGAGTTCACCAGTCGGGCCAACAAAGAGATTCCCATCGATCGATCAGACATTTTTCTAAGCTCGATCGCGACCAGCAAAAACGAGCCTGCGTGCATCAGAATCAGATAGTCATTAGTTTCTACCTAACCATGCAACCTTTGAACTAGAGTTCATTGTATATTGTTACAGATGTGTTGTATAATCCCAAAATCTGTTTGGTAGTTCAGAATAAATAGTGATTATCGAATAGCATCAAATTTCTATTAAGATTGTTCTATGCAAACTAACAGCTAAGCATTCACAGTAACACACACATGCAGACAAACAATAATTTATGCTTCTGTTTATTTCTGTTTTCACCCATTTTCAGTATAAAACATACAACAATTACTTTTCACCTGTAAAAACAACACACAAACATAAGAATATACCCCTATTTCCTATTCAAATTATTATTATTATTATTATTATTATTATTTCCGAAACAATCTAAGCACCAAAATATTTCCAAACAACACTAAACAAACCCATATATGTTGGGCTTGTTTACTTGTTTTCTTTTAAAAAAATTTTATATTAAAGGTGAAACAGATGTTGGATTACGATCCTTTGAATAAAAAATGGATGTTGGATACTCCCTCCAACTCAAAGTTATTTTACTTATATTCGTATAACTTTTCTATTTTAAGAAAAAATAATCATATATTAATACTAAATTACCATTTAACTTTTAGTTAAATTATAAGCATACCATTAGACATACAATTACTATATACATAAAGTTAAAAAACAAAAATGTCAAAAATATCAAATTTTTCTTATACACTTGCACCAATCAATAAAATACTACTCCATCTATCCCACGTTGCATGTCCGCGTTATTGTAGACGTAAAAATTTAAAATAAGTATAATTAGTAGATGATTAATAATGTATTAGTAAAAATAATTATCGCATAATATAAATAATTATATATTAAAATTAAAATAAGTAATTAAATTAGAAAATTTAAAATGAAATTAAGGCGTGTAATCATTTTCCAAAAAAAGAAATGGCATTAGACGTGGGATGGACAGAAACGACAATGTGGATATAGTATGTGGAACGGAGAGAGTACTATTTTTTCATCTACTACAAAATCGCAAAGGGCCTTTTGGATTGGAAACGAGGGAATATAATGTTTTTAAGAAAAATGGAGGATTAAAAAGCTTCATAGGAGGGCTTGCAATAAACTAAAATCAGGAAATCAATATCAAAGGCAAATAGAAATGGCTTATTATCCAAAAGTATAGCTTACCAGTTAAATCCGAAGAGGAGGAGGGAAAATCGACAGGTTGAAGTTGCAATCTTTGATGTCTTGCTGTTTGTTGTTCAGCTCCTTGGCATCATGAATCTTATAGGCGCAGGCAACTGCATCATGATTACTCCGGAACAAGTCCAACATTTGGAAGTTTCGAATATTAGCCAGCCCGAGTGGAATTTCCTTAAGTTCCTCACAGTTATGCAGCTCAAGGCGTCGAAGACTGGGATAATGATGGTCTGAAGCCTCCCAAATAGCTAAATTCGTACGTCCAATGTGCAAGACTTCCAAACTACGGAAACCTCCATCTTTTGCCTCCCAGACCCTCCCCATGAACGCTTTCTCTTTCAGCTTCAGCACCCGTAGGTTCTCCAGCAATCCGAGTATATACATTTGACCCCAATCAAGGAAAGTTTTCGATAAAGTCAGGCTCTTCAAATTCGGAGGGAATTGGTATGGAGAAGGTAGGCTATGCAGTCTAGACTCCAAACCAGGACTGCCAGAGACGTCATTCAGAAGCTTCAGCTTTTCAAGACTGCTCAATCTCACTAGATTATTAAAAGAGACTGGCTTGCTGCCGAGGAGTAAAGCTAGGTGCCCACGAATGCCCAATTTCTTCAAGTTGCGAGCCCTTTCGAAAACTTTTTCCGTGCAACTTTCAGGCGAAATTGTACCCAGTGTTTGAAGCTTTTCGCCTTCTTTACCACTCTCTTCCACCTTTAGTAAATTAGCCGATGCATTTGTCTTTAGATGCCTCAACTGACTCATCTTCCATATTTCTGCTCTGATATCAAGTGTAGAAGACGACGTATTGACAATAAGAGTTTCAATGTTCCAAAGCTTGGCAAAGTGTGCAGGTAGAATTGATGAATTGAAGGAAAGGGCAACATATCTCAAATGCACCAACTGGAACATGTCGCGAGGGATTTTTTCGAATTTGATAGGCTGGACATCTAAAACTCTAAGCAGCTTATAAGCTACAGGAATGGCCGAAGAGTTTTCTAGTGGCAAGCTGGTCTCCTCTCTGGTGAAGGACACGAAGGAGCGAACACGAGGACCAGTAGGTGTTTCAGAAAGAAATTTCACAGGATTGGAGTGCGCACAAATTCGACGAAGATTTGGAACTCTTGTAACTGGAGGATCAATCCCTTCTGAAGTTACTTTTATTTCTTGAAGGAAGTTTTCTGTTTCACTTCCAGCTTCACGTTTGCAGAAATCATGCAACATGTCATGGATTCGACACGTTTTAACTCTGCCATCAGGCCTCCTCTTGTCTGCTCTCACCAAGTTCCTATTAATAAGTTCATCCAAATAGTTTTCTGCAGTTTCCTCCAGGCTGAGTCCTTCCTTCCGTCGAATGAATCCTTCTGCAATCCACATACGAATTAATGCCCAAACTGGGATCTCAAAGTCTTCAGGGAACATTCCCAGATACAGAAAGCAGGCTTTCATGTCATAAGGCAATTTGTCGTAACTCAATCCAATAATCTTTTCCATACGTCCCTCCTGGTCTTCCTCTAGGTATGCCCTCACACTATTCGACACTTTTTGCCATGCGTCTCTCTTTGCCCTCATATCATCTGTTGTACAGATTTTTTTAACAAGAATGCCTCCTATGACAACTAGAGCCAGGGGCAGCCCACCGCACTGCTCAGCAATATCCTTTCCAAGAACAGCTAATTCATTTGGGCAGTCAGGCTTTCCGAAAACCTCATACTGGAGAAGCAACCAACTCTCTTCTTGATTCAAGAACCGCAAGTCGTGGGGTGTTCTTTGTAGATTAGCATGTTGAGCAACTTCCCTGTGACGACTAGTGATCAAGACTTTACCAGCACCATTGCTCTTAGGTAAAGCTACTTGGATTTTATCCCAATCCTGAGTGGTCCACACGTCATCCATCACAATCAAGAATTTTCCTTTCTCCAGATGTTCGCAGACCATTTGAGCCAGCTCATCATCGTTTTTCCGGTGCATGTCTTCAGTGGTAGCATTGATTACCTTTTTTAGAATGGTAAGATAGATATCCTTCTTGGTGAACTCCTGAGATACATAAACCCATATGCGAGTGGGGAACTCATATTGGATTGCTTTGTCACGGAAAATCTTCATGGCAAGCGTCGTCTTTCCAAGGCCAGGCATACCAACGACAGAGATGACATCAAGCTCATCTGTCTTTTCATGGAGATACCCAATTAACGTTGAAGCCTCATCTTCGAAACCCACCACATTATCTTCTCTAATCACTGGAGCCTGTCAGGAAAATTGTCAAGATTGACACTAGTTAGAGATCTGCAGGTGGTAAGAACAAAGGATTCCATTAACATTGACACTTCTAAAATCTTTAAATGCTACAACGTGAATCCTCTTATTTCGAAAATAAGATGCCAGCTGTTTGGTTAAAATCAGTGATTTAGTTTATAAAATGTATTTATATTGTTCAATGTACACAAAAGCAATACTTATTAACCAATACAACATAATGTTATTAACATAATTTGAATAATACATACAGGATCATGCTAAAATACAAGAAATTAAATAAAAAAATTAGGTATTAGGCAAATCTCGGTAAGATAAATTAGACAATATGCAGAATACATTAATACTTTGAATGAAAAGTATATATGTATTAAGTAGAAAATTATAAGAAAATTATCAGTGTCTACAATATAATCAGTTGTAGCAAATATCTTCCTAAAAATATTGTTAATTATAAATAAATGCTCTTCGCAGAATGCCTTTAATATTATCTATCTTTCTCTTCCTAAATTGTTTAAGCCGCAAGATTGAATCTTGTAAAGCCACTTTACTCAACCAATATCTAAACCCTTCTATCGCATATTTCCTAAACCCAAGCCGACTGCTAAAATCCAAAAGGTGTGACATTCATTTTTAGCTTTTAAAAGTGTAGAAATAAAAATATATAATTGGCCTTTTCCTCAATTATTGTTTACTGTAAGTTAGTAAACAAAAATGCTTTGTTTGAGGTTTTACCAAATTGACAAATAAATGTTTCACCTAGAACTTTGAAATCTCCCCATAAAGCTTATGTGATCCCAAAAGGTAAGATCTAAGAACAAAGGTAGCAAATATGGCAGAAATCTAATCTACCAAGTCAACCCTAGTCCCTAGGTCAATGATCATCAATTTCAATATAAAGCTAACGGATCATTAATAATCAGGAATGAACAAAACTGGATAGGAATTTCTGAACCAAAATAGGGAAAAAAACCAAATGGTTATGCGCAAAATTAACTACCTCAGGCTTGTCATTATCTCTGTCTCCTGCATCAACGGTGGCCAAATCGAGTTTGTTCTTGTCTCCGTAAATTTCTCTCACTCTGACGCTTATATGCTCCACTTTTCTAGCGGTGTCGAGGAGACTCACCGGATTGTTGAGTACTCTTCTGAACCTATTTTGAGACTTGAGCACGGCGGCATCGGTGACAAATCGGTCGATGATATCCTCCGCCTCGTAGACGACGTCGCGTATTTCGCGGACGAGCTCTTGAAAGCCTCCGTGCTTGCGACTCTTCCTGGAGGTGTCTCTGAGGAAGGCTCTGAAGAAGCGCAGCTCCCTCTCCAGCTTCTCGACTTGATCCTTGGTTCCTTTGATTAAATCGACGTGGTAGAGCAGCAGCTGCTTGAGGTTTTCCAGCAGGAATTCCACTGCGGCGTCCGCCATTGGAGACGCCTCCCTCCCTCCCTCTCCCTCTCCCTCTCCCTCTCTCTCACACACACACACACAGTGGAAATGGCCGATTGGAATCTGAAGGTAGTGCTTTCAATAATTGAAAATGTGCAGTACCTGGGCGGGTGTTGACGAAGACTTAAACGCGGGTTAATCTACGCCGTTCATATATCACTAAATCAGATTAATCTAAACCGTTGATTGTGTTAAGGGTTCGCATAAACGACCGGTTGCCGGCCTTCGTCGTTCCAAATTTTACCCAAAATTTTTCGTATATTTTGTTAAAAAAATTAATATATTATAAACTTATTATTTTTATATAACTTAAAATTTTTTATAATTTTGGATTTTGACTTAGAATTTAAATATTAAAAATTTTGAATTTAAATAATTATATGATGTGATATAAATATATATTATGTAATGTTTTAAATATAAAATTAATTTTTAATATAATATAAAATATAAAAAATAAAAAATAAGTGTTTGATTTGATATTTTTGGATGAAAAATGGGATAAATAGTGAATTTAAAATCCAATCCCCAAACAAACACACCCTTGGTGTCTTTTGAAATATTTTTTTATATAATGTATCAAAAACTAATATGAAAAAAAATAATGCTTCGTTTGTTTCTAATTTAAATTACTCTTTTTATTATTTTTGTCTATTTCACTTCAAAGTATTTTTTTTTAAATATTTTTAACTTTTACCTATATTACAAATATAATATTACAAATACAATTATTTTATACATAAGGATAAAAATATCAAAACTTCTTACACATTTCTATTAACCAATAAAATATTATTATTATTTTTAAAAATAAATAAATAAATAAATAAAATATTATTATTTCTTAATTTATTACAATTCTTTTAGAATTGAACGGATGAAGTATTTTATATTAAAATATTAATTTCTTACAAATAATTGAAAATGTTTAATAACAAAATATATTTTTTTTCTGTTTACATTACTTATATTGTTATTATTGTCGTATTTATAATTTAATTTAATAAAAAATATACGCTTGTTCTCCCAACATTATTTTTCAATAGTGATTTCTGATTTATCAATATCACTGAAATATTGAGAAAACATATTTGAAGAAACCGTGAATTTAATTCTTGAAATGTCATTGTTTTATAAATGTAAAATTATCTTTATGGAGCAAGCAAAATCAAAATAGCATTTAAGTCCATATTTATAATTTTTTCTAACATGTCATTTTGTTAAATGTTAATTTTTTTTATTTCAATTGCAAAAAAAATTCATGTCATTTTGTTAAATGTTAATTTTTTTTATTTCAGTTGCAAAAATTCTTCTCTGTGCAAATATTAATCTTATAACATTTTCAGAAACATTGAATTTTACTCTTTAACTTGACTAACATGACCAACTTATTTTTTCTTCTTCCGCTATGCTTTTTTATTCTCATGGGACGTTCATATGAAGATCTACTAATATTATAATTTAAATTAAATCAACTCTTATCATCGTCTAAGTTAACAAAAATTGATAAATTTTCAGGAGATTCAAAAACAGTATTATTGGACGATGATGATACATGAGTACAATTATTTTTTCGAGATATTTTATATAATTTTTAACTTCCTTGAGATCACTAAATTTTTCAAAATTTTTTAACAAGTTCCAAACATGATTAAATTTAATTTAATTTTTTTAAACTTGCATATTACATTATTAGTATCTCATTTATTTGATTGAACTGCAAGCAATACTTTGATGTTAAACATAGAACTTTATATATATATATATATATATATATATATTAACAATAAATTTAAGAAAAAACTAAGGGTGTGTTTGTTTGGGGGTTTGAACTTTGATTTGATATTTGAAAAGTAAAATTTTTGTATTTGAATAGTTGTATAATGAAATATAAATAAGTATTAATACGATGTTTTGAATATAAAATTAACTTTTAATATCAATAAAAAAAATAGGTATTTGATTTGATATTTTTGGAGGAAAAAAGATTGATGAATAGTAGAAAATTTGTGAAGTTTGATATAAGAACACACTCTTACAATATCTATTTCTGAAGCTCTACTAGGTTTTAAGGTTTCCATTTTCTTTATGCAAGTAAGTAACTTTCGAATAACTTTCTTCATGGATTGGATCCGATTGTGTACAGATATTGTACTACGAATTTTCCAATCATAATTTTTAGTTTGATTATATGCATCAGTGATTCGATTTTAAAATTGATCATTTGATTGTTGTCTTCCGGTAATTGGATCTTGTGAGATATCCAAATAATGTTAGTATAGTAACACATCTTCATCACAATTATAACCACCACCTCGGATGGATATCTTGAAAAAATATATTAATAAACTTTTAATATACTCTCTCCGTCCAGTTAGAAAATATACATATTTCTATTTTGGGACGTCCAATTACAAAGTAAATATTTTATTAAATACCTCATTTTTTTTTCCACAAATATGTCTACTTTACATCACATCATTACTTTTACACCAAAAAAACAAGGGCAAAAATATCATTACAGTATTTTTAGCTACCCACTATAATCAAAATACTATTATTTCTTAAATATCGCACTAAAAATAATTGTATACTTTATATATAGACGGAGGGAGTATTAGAATGAGAAGTGAGATGTTGTGGTTCAATTACTCAAAAGATGGAAAGTCATATTTATAACAAAAAATTTGGATAGATATCAAATTTTATCAATTGAAAAGTTTAATCTCAAATATTGATTTAGATTTTACAATACTGTAGCTATTGGATCGAACACTTTTTCGACTAATATCAATTATTTATTTTATATTTGACTATAAATATATATATACATATATTTATACATGTAATATAAAAAATTCTAATCAATCAAAAGATGAACGGAATTTGAGTGCACCTATCAGATAAATTTTTTAAGCACCACCTCCATCAATTGAAATGAAAACCAATGAAACCATCCAACTTCAACAATTTCCTGTCCGACATAGATAAATTCGAAACAAAGATGCTCATTCGCACTCCGTAATGATTTAATAGAGCATATATGAGAATAATATAGTAATTCGAAACAAGTTATTGAACTATGAATGTAGTGCATGTTTTCTAGATAAATCGTTACGAACTAATAATATTATATTATCTTTGTTTAATTGCTATATCATAGTTGCCTTGATAGCATTTAATTTTTTTATTTAAAATTATTTTATTTGAAATATGTTGAAACCATAAAAAAAAAAAAAAATTAGAACCAACTTGTCGATTCCGACCCCTCAGAGTTCGGAAGTTGGTTCCGTCACTGACATCTGCCTCATTTCATTTAAGTTTTTCGTTATCCTTGTTGGTGGATCCTAAACCTCTATTTTTTGCCTTCAGTGTCCATTTTCCGGATGGGACTTTTAAATCTCCTACCCATTTTGGAACTGTTGTTTTCCTACACTACTCTCCACAATGTGCTCTACATTCCTGGCTTTGTTCTCAATATTGTGTCTATAAGCAAATTAGTTGCTGATCTAAGCTGCATAGCTAAATTTGATGTCTTATGTTGCGAATTGCAGGACCAAAAGACTAACTCCACTCTTTTGCATGCAAAGCTTCATCATAATCTCTACATCTTTGACTCCAAGTTATCACCTCAGGTTTTGTGCTCTTCCGTTTACCTTGATTCTTTACATCATATTTTGTTATAGCATGAAAAATTAGGTCATTCATCTTGGAATGTTATGCAACATATACCTATACATTTTGCTAAATTTCCTTCTACTCCTTGTGAGGTTTGTAGTACTTCCAAGTTTCACAAACCTTCCTTTAATAATAGTATCTCTCATGCTTCTAATGTGTTTGATCTTATTCACATTGATTTTTGGGGTCTTTTCTTACATCCTTGCACTACTAATAGAAAGTATATGCTAACAATAGTTGATAATTGCTCTCAAGCCACTTGAATTTATTTGTTGCAACACAAATATGAGGTTGTGAATTTTCTGTCTATATTCTTATCGTTGGTTAAAACTCAGTTTTCAAAATCGGTAAAAGTGGTTCACAGTTACAATGGATCTGAATTATGCAATATAGCTTGTTAAGAGTTATTTGTCAATTCGGGGGTTATTCATCAAAAGACTTGTGTTTATACTCCTCAACAAAATGGAAAGGTTAAGAAAAAACATAAACACATTGCTCAAATTGTTAGATGTCTGCTTGCTCACTCGAATAAAGACTTGTGCTTATCCAAATATTACTGGAATGGCTGCCATCCCCTATGTTTGATTGGAAAACTCCTTATGAGATCTTATACAATTCTCCACCTGATCTCCAATGGCTTCATGTTTTTGGATGCCTCTGTTTTATGCGAGTTCCCAAACCTCTCAGGTAGGAAAACTTGACCCAAGAGGGTTGAAGGATGTCTTATTACACATAAAGGTTATACGGTTCTTAATACAGTGTTATATGACTCCATTCTACCTTTTTAAACTTCCCACTCAAATATCTCTTATCCTGCCACTCTTCCCTCTGTTCCTCGAGTGTGCCTCATACATCATGTGGCAAACGGGTACAATCAAATATTTGGAGAGGATTATCAAGAGTCATTTGCTCCAATTGCAAAGCAATTCTATGTACAACTTGTTGTCGCACGTGCCTTTTTCCAATGGAGCTTACATGTAAACAATGTTTTTTAGTACGGGGAATTAATGAAGACATCTAACGAGCTGCAATACCTCCCGATTCTTTAAGAGTGGCTACGGAGCTTCATGACATTTTTCAAGTAGCTATGCATATAGAATAATATTCAATACCGGATCAATACCTAATACGGATATCATAACTAAGATACCATGTTAAAAATTATTTTTTAAACTTGAAAATGAAAAAATCAAAATCATAAACTTACACTCTTTCTGCATTTTTATCTTTTTCTTCTTCTTAAATCAAAATAAATATAAAAGTAAAATTCGTTGAAAGTTATATAAAAAAAAAATGAGACTATAAATTTCAAACCAAATATAAAATAAATTAAAAATAAATTTTGATAAATTGAAAAATTGTATATATCAACTTAACACTATAAAAAAATTATAAATAATATATGTAAATTTTAAAAAACTTTAAATAACTCGCTATCGTATAAACATAGTAACAAAAATTGTAAAATAAAAAAATATCAAAAATTTAAAAATACAATAATTAGATACTGGTATAGATTAAATAATAATAATAATAATAATAAATAGAAAGAAAGCCGTCCTTTCCACAATTGGCTTAATTACCCATTAAAATCACATTAATTCCTCAGATACGATCGATCGTACCAATAAGGTCATCCATTCCACAGCGACGACGAGTCGCCGAACGTGAAACACAATCAAGATTCATTTCAAGAACCACACCAACACCTCGACTCACTCAATCCCAGATCCCAATGCCCATTCCCGCAATCAATCAATTGATCCATTGATTGCTTCTGCCCCCAAATTCAATGGATTTCTGGCAAAGGGCTCGCACCTTCGCCGAAGAGGCCGCCAAGAAATCGCACGAGCTCACCCAGGGCATCGCCGCCGCAAACTTCTCCGACGTCGTTTCGGAGGCCTCCAAGCGCTCCAAGGAGTTGGCCGCCGAAGCCTCCAAGAAGTCTAAGGAACTCGCCGCCGAGGCTCTCAAGCGAGCCGATCAGATCTCCGCTCAGATTCCGCCCCCCTCCGCCGTGCTCACTACTCTGGTCGACTCCACCGCCCAACAAGGCGCCGTCGGACCTGCTGATCTCGAAAAATTTGGTGTTACGGACGATCTGAGAGAGTTTGTCAAAGGAATTACCAAAAATACCTTCGAAGATTTCCCGCTTGAAGGTGCTGTTGTGCTCTATTCCCTGCTTCCTGATTTGATTCATTTAGAAATTTATTCTGGTGGGTTGTAGTGATGTTGTTTGATCTGTGTACCTTTGAGTTAAACCTCTCAATTTTAAGAAATTTAGCATTGAATTTGGTAGATAGGGCATAAAGATTTCATATTTAGGTTTTGTTGAAGGAGGATTTGTAATACTTTTGTATGTTAAGGAGTGAGAAAATGTACAATTACAAATTCTAAGTTAGAGTAATATAGTATCCAGACAACCCCGACGACACCCATTGCATAACATTCTAATGTATTTAGTCTTCTTATCATGATGCACAAGGGGAGATAATCTCATGGTTATTTGTTGTTGTTCAATTTATGCATTAGATTCTGTTATTAGTCCACGATCTGTCATTGTTAGAATTGGTTGTTACTTTTTAGCTTGAAAGTGGCTACTAGACTAGATTGTCGTCGAGTTTTTGTTGATTAGTTACAATTTCTGAGGTCTGAGGGAAAAACTTGGAGAAACTTATGCTAGACAGTTTTTCTTTTGTGCAGATGACTCAGAGATGTCTGACATTCCTACGGTTTCAAATGTTCGACAGGATCTAAATGAATGGCAAGAGAAGCATGCAAAGCTTGTTCTCTTAAATGTGAAGGTTAGATCTTTCTTGCAATTGGAGTAACACTTATTTTTCTTCAGGGTGAAGGTGGAAAACTGATCTGGGAAATTTGATTAGCCTTCCATCGGCACTTGGAAGATGCCACTCCCTTTTAAACTATTTGATTAGAAAATACAAGAAATGGTGTGGTTGTTATCTCGTAAAAAACCAGGGACTTTATCTACTAAAAAGAATGTAATAATAGTCCTGTTGAAGTAGAAAGAACTTGATTAAGCATTACGATAAACTTGTTTATTTTTATATCCATATGATCCAACTTATAACTAAGCATTTCTTGATTATTTCCATCCTTAGGGGATTCTGATTCTTTGAAATAATTTTAAAATTAGTTTCCCAGCACATAACACAAGAAGGAAAACCTTCCTGAAGATTTTAGTAGTTGGAAAATTTATGCATTGGGTAAACTGCCATCTTTATCAGTTTCGGGATTCAGTGCAACCCGAAAATTACAAATTACAACCTTGATAATTTTCTCTCTCGCAGGAAATTTCAAAGCTAAGGTATCAGTTATGCCCCCGAGTGATGAAGGAGAGGAAATTTTGGAGAATCTACTTTATTCTAGTTAACAGCCATGTTTCACCGTAAGTAAATTTCCCTATGAGAAAGGCTGTGTTTTGACTTTTTCAGGTGAAATTATTGTCATGTAACTTGTTGGTAAAATGTTGAATTGATAATTTGATTACATGGATATTTCTATTGATGCATCTTGCATAGGGTAGATATTCGTTATAATTCAACCTATGATGAATTTAGGTACCACTGAATCCTGCTACTCACTACCTGTTAAAGTTTGCTTAGTGGTGCACTTTTTGTTAGCTCAATCAATATTTGACGATGCAACAAGAAGTGGAGAACTATTAAAATAGTGTATGATGGGATGTTTTGTGAGAGAAAAAAATGTATTTTTATTTTTTTCGGGAAATACGGAGTCCAAATAGTAAAAACTTGGGGTTTTGGGGTAAAAGAAACAAACCCTAGATTCCCTGGACTATTCCTACACTTCGGATTACTCTCAGTAATTGTATATGTTTATCATTTTGCTGTGTGAATGTATCTAAATCATGTTCTTAAGCCAATTGTTTGTTATTTTCACTCAATAATTTGGTTTTAAAAGAGTTATTGAGCGTTCCTTAATAAACTTAAAATATATTCATTATCATTGGTCTATTAGCTTTGAATGGCCTAGGACTAGTATTGAGTCGTTTTCTATTATTATCAGCATCTGATAACATCAGCTCTACATGTAATGACAGATCTCAATCCCCAATCACAGCTACAATTCTGATTATATAATTCTTGTTTTTATTTTATTATGTGAAAACTCTTGATATGGTGGAAGGATTATACAGTTCTGGATGAAAACTTGAGCTTCATGGAACAGAAAAGCCTTTGGATGGCGAGTTCTTCATACTGAAGCCTTGCCCTTTATTTTTTTTCAAGTTGATTTTAAAATTTTTTTATGCATAATATACTAAATTGCATTTTGTTTTTAAGTTATTTTCCATCATAATATCATAAACTACAGTTAATTCAAGTTATCTTGTTACATATTAGCAGTGTTTATTCTACCTATGCAGAGCTAGATTAACAGGCCTTGTTAATCACATTTTAAATTTGTAATATTTTAGATATTTAGATGTTATGCTAGAAAAATTCCGTATTGTTATTTAGCTTCTCACTTAGACTCTGTAGTATGTGTATTTATATGCGGCTGATGTTTTTTGTTGAAACACCTACAGATATGAGCAGCGCTACATGGAAGAGGTAAAGGACAAAGCTACTGAAGAGGCTAAAAAGGCCGAAGTGAAGAATGTGCCATCTGCAGAAACACCATCCAGAGCTACTGATGAGAGTTCGAAACTGAAAAGCAGTAATACAAAGTCGTCAGCTTCGGAGCAGGATTTGGATGTATTTCTTCTGGGAGACCTTGACGATGGCGATGATGGTCCAGGTATGATATTGCTAAATAAATCTGCTTATAGCCATTGTTCGGTTTATCTTTTTGTAAGATGATTTTTCTCGTATCTTTTCAAGGTTCTTGTTTTCTCCCTTATCACTTTTGCACATTCTTTAATTTTGTATCTGGTGGAAATGCTTTAATATTTTTCTTGAAACAACAGGAAGTCATTTCCATGGAGAGGTTTAATTTGTTATGAAACTTCATTTATTTCTCAATTAACTTTCATATTTGAAAATTTAATAGAGTTAGTTAGACTGCTTATCCATCTGAAATGATTATCAAAGAATCAAGTTAGCTTCTCTTGTTTCTTCATTTTTGAGAACTTATGTCGATTAGTTTCATAGTTGATTGAGTTTGACGCTAAGTTGGAGTTGGATACACTTCTTTTCATGCTTTATATGATAATGCAGTTAACACTTTACACATTTAAATTAATTTGTGTCATTACTTAACACGTGTGAATTTGTAGCGATAAACAAAGTTCAAACTTCAAGGTTTGCCACTCTTAAAGATTGTTTGTTTCTATTATAAATTTAATTATTGACCCGTTAAGTTTACCTTATTTTGTGTACCCGGCCCTACCTATGACATGAAGATAGAATGTAGCATGCGCTTATGATGTTTAATAATGAAATTCATTTTCTAAGTTGTAATCATTAGTGGTGTTTTCTGTCTTTGGTTTCTCAGATGATGGTGATAATGGCTTTGATGATGATGATTTTGACAAGATATAGCACGGTAACTGAGTTTACCTATTCCTGTAATTTCATTTATTTACTGTTATATACAACTTTGTGTAGCCATGTACATACCGAACCTGCCAATGAGATATGACAAAATCTAGGAGTTCAAATGTGGAGCTTGCTATGAAACAAGTATGGATTAGATTCATGTAATATTAGAATTATGCTCAAGCTTCTCAGTTAGCAAATACATCATAAGCCTATTAGAATTATATACTTTCTCCATCATCCAAACGTGTGCTCAAACTTTTGGGCATATGTTTTAATATTGTACTTTTGTTACTTTTTTTTTCCTTTTTATAGTAAAAGAAATTTTAAAAGTGGTATGATTTTTTACTAAAAGGAAAATCGGGAATTTCTTTTTTCATGACAACATCCAAAAATGTGAGCGTAGATTTAAGTGACATAGGGAGGACATAAATTTGAACTTTGTTGAAATGTGTTTGAAATTGGAGTTTTGATGTTAGTTTGGGTTTTTATAGTAGTTTGATGTTATGTTTAGCGAGAAGAAAATAGTGTATTTTTATTGAAAATCGTAAGAGATGAATAAGGTTAAAATAAATTTGAAATTATAAACAAACACACACTTAAAGTTGCAACGCACTATAATTATTTAAGACCATCATTGTTGGACTTGAATGTTCTGTCGAAGTGTATCATGTGAGTCCTTGCTTTATTATAGTATAATGAGCAATTTCTCTTCAAGTGCATTTCTGTAGAATGGTAATTACTAGATTTTTGTTTTATGTTTCTTAACAAATAACTTCTTATTTGGAGCCGGTTACTTTCTTACTAGATGATGATTATGCTCATCCACATATATTTACATGAAAATCAGATTATATCTGTTGGTTAGTCTCAGGATATCTTGTTAAATTCCAAGTTGGTAATATTTTTTGCCATTTTCAGGCTTTAATAATCTACATTTCTTGGTTATAGCGTACATCCACCGTGAAAAAGGGTGCAGATTCTGTTGGTCAAGGGCAAAGCATTCAGTAATGTCGATAAAATTCTAGAGTGGAAGAAATCACCCTCGATAAATCGTATAGATTACAAAATTTTACTGCACAAATGTCCTCCTATATCAAATTCTATACTGAAATTCGATTCAGCCGGTCATTAGGGTTGCTGCCATGTTTCCATTGCTATGTTTCAAAAATTATCTTGTCGATGTAGAAGGAGGATTGGGATTTGATCTGATGTACAAGACTATTTGTTTAATGTTGTCTACTGCTACATTTGCAGCAGGCGTTTATGGATTCTTTACTTATGGATTTTCTGTGACACCCCTCTTGTCTTTTTGTTATTTTGTTCAGTACTGAGTTATGTGTTACAGTCGAGCAGCGGCATCTTCGTTTGCTTGGAAACTCCAGTTCTGTGTAGTGTTTCTTTTGAGAAATGGCTCCTAATCATGGAGCTATGCAAATCACTTGATTTAAATGCGAAATATTGATCACGTATTATATTATTGTGCCTTCTTTTTTCTTTTTAAAAAATAAATTTACTTTTTGTTTTGGTTTGTAAAGAGGGTTTCTGGCCGCTGGTGGGGAGTAAAATGGAGAAGGAGATGGCTTTGTGTAGGCATTGGTTGAGTAGGGATGGCAATTCGGGCCAACCTGATTTTTTTTTTTTGCGCCATATAGGCACAGTTTGAATCGGGCTGAAAATTTTGGCCCGAGCACAACCGATCAAGTCATATTTCCTTTTTTTCTTATTATTTTATTAGTTATTATACATATAAAGATATTAAATTGTAAATATTAATTTTAATAAATCGGGCTGGGTTAGGTACAATTCAATTTGCATAGACCCAAGCATGACCCGGTTCATTAGCGTGACAAGCCAAGCACAGTCCGAAAAATTTCTAGTTTATTTTTAGAAGTTCAAGTATGGATTTTCTTTTGTTCCAAATTTGGATTGAATTTTTAGATCGGTCTATTTTCTGTCGGCTAATAACAAGAGTGGAGCTTAGACACTATCCATTGACCATTGATTTTGAGGCCTCCAATTAAACTTATCGTGGGTCTTCCATATATTCATCTCTTATAAAATAAAGTTGCCGAGAAAATCCATCCGAATCTACCCTTTCTTCGATCTCTTAAGAAGGTATCCCAATCTTGAAGTGCTTAAGTTCAAGAACTGTTACTTGTATGACGGCGAATGGAATCCAGTCGAGGGGGAATTTCTTAGCCTGGAATGCCGATAGTTCCCATTTTCCACGAGTTGAACAACTTGTTCTTCACTGATTAATGATGTTGAATGAAATATACCTTTGGATAAAGGTGAGATTGCAACACTAAGGTTGATTCAGTTGGAGTATTGCTCCAAGTCTGCTGTCCTTTCGACTCAAAAAATATTAGAGGAGCGGGAGAGCTTTGGCGATGATCGACTAGCCGTTACAAGTGGCATGGCCTCGATTGCGCAAGATCGCCGCCTTAATTAAGTAAGAAAGACTTGTTATACTAAATACCATCTTTTTTTTTTTCTTTGGTACATTATACAGGACCTTTGTATTTTAGTAAAATTATACAAAATATTTCGTGTTTTATTTATTACGTCAAATTCGTTGTGTTAAATTAAAGTATGTATAAAACATATTTTTATCCTGATGTTAAGTTGTACGCGTACACTTAACTATGCAAATTCTATATAAATGAAAATAGTAAAATATTTTAAATAGTATTTTTTTTTTAAATAAAATAAATAGCTTAAATAATTTATCAAACGATTCATTTAATAGTTTTTTTGGAGACGAATTTTAACATACGATGACTCATGGACGTGCTTCAACAACTAAGACCTCGTAAGGTTGGTATGGATTAAATATAAATCTTTATAGCTCGGGATTTTAACGTAAACAATGGTAAATCATTTTAGTACGCTCGAAGCGGCTTACTAGAGATAAGGGGGCAGTTCAAATTCCGATTATAGCTGTTACGTTAATTTTTAATTTTACGGCCAAGATTGATTGCATACTGATATTAGTAAATTTTTCTTATTTAGTTTTTAACTCGATATATATATATATATTTTTAACATGAGAATCCGTAGCCGTTACTCGTCGAGTGCGACTCTGGATAAGCCCCCGATTGAACCTAATTCCCTGCGAACTAAATCCGATAAAACAAGTCACAATAGGCGATCCATATCTATCAAACGTTTGAACCCACAAACTCATTGTTGGTTTACATGCCCATGGATCACGTGTTGAAAATATTGTTAGAAATATAATAATATTATTATATTGCAAGAATACAGTTATTGAAATAAATTGGATATCACAATAATATTTTTTTTACCGAAATAAATCCGATAATCACAATAATTTATTGAAATAAATTTCAATAATCAATTTATCGAAATAATTCGATAATCACGTCGAGTCGAGGTAGAACCTCTTTCCGAAAAAACGAATACGCCCAGGTAGTGCCTTCGGTTCGTAGCACAACGTTCCCAAAGATAAAACGACGTTCGTCTCCGAATTAGGTGGCACCTCAATATTTCGGAGCTCCGACGAACTAAAATGATGCGAACTAATACTATTTCGAGAGGATTATATACAAGGAGAGCTATCGGAAAATATAACCGGAAATCATCGGAAATTCGGACTGTCGCCAGAAGGTTGGAAAAGAAAGGATATATATGAGATGAGAGGAATAAGCTTTGTTGTTGTTGTTGTTTAAAAAGAATGAATCGAAAGCCTTTTTATAGACATGCTCATGAGGGGTCCATCAATCTCATCCGAAACGGATGATTTAATGTGACAATTACATTTTTTAAAATCGAATGTAACCAGCCATATCATTAAAACTCATGTTTGAATTTCAAATGAATTTGAATGGCATGTAATGAATTTGCACATTAAATGCATTCACTCACGTATACATGCACTCAAATATGCATTTCAAAAATGCATTATCCTATCATGTATACAATATAATTAATCATACACACGTGCATATTAATGCATATATTCATAATGCATTTCAAACTTATCTTCCAAACATTTACAATCATGCAAGTTCATGCAAATACATTAGGGCTCATATTTTGTTTGTTATTTTGATTATGCATAATAGACTTCGTCAAGTCTTGCATTTATCGAGCGAATTATCCAAAAGTTTCTATGCGTGGGGGAACTCTCTTGGCTACACCATCCCTTGGCAAGAATACAATTGTGGGATTAGATGAACATGTCGACGCCATGGTAGATTTTCTGACAAGAGATAACCTGCGCTCCAAATCATCCCTATTGTAGGGATGGGTGGTATTGGTAAAACTACTCTAGCTAAAGCTGTTTTCATAGCCAATGTATTGTCGATCACTTTGACAGGCGTATTTGGCTTACAATATCTCAAGAGTATACTGTCGAGAACATTCTAGCAGGTCTTTTAAATGATGGGAAAGTGACAACACCTGATGGAGCTTGTGATGGTTTAAGGGAAGCTTTGTACAAAGAATTATTCGACAGACGTTATTTGATTGTTTTGGATGACGTGTGGAGTGAGCAGGCTTGGAATGATTTAAGAATGTGCTTTCCAAATAACAATAATAGAAGCCGGGTTATGATGACTACTCGGATTGCAAATGTGGCTGACTGTTTGAGCCCTCACAACTCTTGTAATGGCTGTATTTTCCTAACAGTTCGAGCTTTTCTACATCCTACATGTGCATGTGTAAATTTCGCATACCTCCAATTGCACATAAGGGTAGATGTTTGAAATAATATTTTGAATAAAAAATAAAATTTTAAAATTATACATTTAATAAAAGAAATAGGTAATTTATGTAAGAACTTTTAGGTAAAAAAATAATAGATAATGAGAGACCGACATATTGAGGACCTTAAATAAGCCGAACTCAACTTTCTCCAAGCACTCATAAATGTGAAGATTATTATAATTGAATTCCATAAGATGCTGATCAGTCACTCATAGAGAACTTATTCCTTCTTTTTCTTGTGCATACACATTTATAACTTTCGCTTTTAATTTTTTTACATTTTAATAACGATTCGAGTTTAGTTAATCATTTGCTCTTCGATTATATTTCTCTTTGTTCCTCATCCGACCAAATTCTATTTCCTTTCATCAGTTTTCAGATTTATGTAAGTTCGAGAGATGGCTGTTGCTGCTTATGCTTCCCTTGTTTCTCTTACTCATGTCCTTGACGACATTCATTACCGTGCTGAGCTTTGTCGCCTTCATGTCAGCATAAACCATATCGAAACTTTTCAGCAAAGTGTAAATTTCTTGCTGGAATTTGTTGAAGTTCATTCAAGAGTAGAAGGCCAAAAGATCGATGGTCTGTGGAGGCAAATATCTAAGGTTGCCTTCGAAGCAGAAGAAATATTTGATTTACATGTAGTGAATCAAATTCAGCTCCGATCCGAGGGAGTAAAATCTGATCTGGGATCTTCAGCTTTCAACGAAGATATCGAGCGATTGATCCAAAAGATTTTCTCCATCAAAGAAGAGCTGTTGGTAGAGGAATCCTTAATGCAGGACGTCCAATCTGGGAAACAACCAAAAGTTTCTGAGCATGGTGGTACTTCGATGGCTACCTCAGAAGATATGCTCACTGGAAGACAGCCCATCAATTCTTTAAGCAGGGGAGCTTCGTTTGCTACTCCAGCCATCAGCAAGAATACAATTGTGGGATTAGATAAACATGTCGAAGTGATTGTGGATTTGCTGACAAGAGATGAACCTGCACTCCAAATCATCCCTATTGTAGGGATGGGTGGTATTGGTAAAACTACTCTAGCTAAAGCTGTTTTTGATAGCCAATGTATTGTCGATCACTTTGATAGACTTGTTTGGCTTACAATATCGCAAGAGTATACTGTCGAGAATATTCTAGAAGGTCTCTTAAATGATGGGAAAGCTAGAACACGTCAAGGAGCCTGTGATGAGTTAAGGGAGGATTTGTACAAAGAATTATTTGACAGACGGTATTTGATTGTTTTGGATGATGTGTGGAGTGAGCAGACTTGGAATGATTTCAGAATGTGCTTTCCTAATAACAATAATAGAAGCCGGGTTTTGATGACTACAAGGCTCGAGAATTTGGCTGGCTGTTTGAGCCCTCACTACTCTTATTCGATGACATTCTTAGATGAGAATAAAAGCTGGAATTTATTTTGTAGGACAATCTTTGGGAAAGAAGATTTCCCAAACCCAGAATTAGAGGAAATTGCAAGAAAGATTGTCAAAAGTTGTAAGGGACTTCCTTTAGAAATTATTGTTATTGGAGGACTTCTTGCAAAGTCCGACATGTCTAGAGAATATTGGAAGTCTGTCGCGGACAATGTCAGCTCCCACGCTAATTTAGAAGATGGGGAACATTGCTTGAATGTGTTGGCTTTAAGTTACAACAATTTGTCAATCCAGCTCAAGCCGTGTTTCCTCTTTATGAGCTCTTATCCTGAAGATTGTGAAATTGATGTCGACGAACTCATTGGGAAGTGGATTGCTAGTGGATTCATAAGAGCTGTGAATGAGAAAAGCTTGGATGACATTGCTATGGATAATATCAAAGAACTCCGTTCTAGGAACCTAATTCTTGTCTGCTCAGTCCTGTGGAGTGGTGAGATAAAAAGTTGCAGTATTCATGATTTGGTACGAGACCTATGCCGGAAAGAATTCGACAAGGAGAAGTTTATTTCATCTCCAAAGGTGCAAGAAGTGAAATATTCTAATTATTTTGAAAGACAAGGCGAGGGACCGACGTGCTTTATTTGTGGTTGTCATTATACAACCTGCGACGAACATATGATAGATTTTTCAAATGTTGCTCTCTGTGGTGATTGTCGAATGTTGTATATGCACGTCTCAAGGGCAAGACTGGTGAGTATATTGAGTAGTGGCTATGATCAATTACATTTGGTGAATGTTTTTGTTTCCACTCAAGTCAGGTATGCAATTGGTTCGAGTCGAGAGTGGGGTGTTTGGACCAATTCATGGTCGAAACCTGTATTGTCTGAATTACACTTACTTTGGCATCTTCAGATGTTAAAACTACACTCATATCCCTTGCAAAGTCGAGTAGTTTTCCCCGATGAAATCTGGGAGATGACACAACTCAGACATATTGAGGTCTATTACAATCGAGCTATTCTCCCCGATCCTCATGTTGAGGGAGAAGGCTTCATTATTCTCAAAAGGCTCCAGAGCCTTTCCGGAATATGGAATTTTAAGTGCACAAAGAATGTCTTGGACAGAATTCCGGATTTAAAGTCACTGAAAATCAGTTATGATTCTGACTATGAAGCAAGTATTGGAAGCTCAGACAACCATTCTCTTTGTAATCTTATCCAACTCCAGAATCTTCGGTCATTGAAAATAGATCGTCTTCCGGAGAACATTGCCTTTCCAAGCTCTCTTAAAGTGTTGCATCTGACAGAAAGCATATGCAATATTCCTTGGAGTGGTATGTCGATCATTGGCTCATTACCCAATCTTGAGAAACTTAAATTGGTTTATGCCACAGAAGGGTCCGAATGGCATCCAGGAGAGGGTGAATTTCTTCGATTGAAAAACTTGTACATTCGATGCAAGAATTTAGTGCAATGGCAAGCTGCTGAGGACAACTTCCCTGCTCTTGAGTTGCTTAAACTTCACTTTGTTCCTTCATTGAAAGAAATCCCTTTATGCATTGGAGATATTTCGACATTACGTAGTGTTGAATTGAGAGAATGCAGTAAATCTGCTAATAATTCGGCATTCGAAATTTGGAAGGAACAACAGGACATGGGAAATGAGACCCTTGAGATTTTTGTCGATCACCTCCTAGTCAGTGATTTACATGCAGGGTACTCTAAGTGGCTTAAACTTCAGTATGTGTGATGAGACAGGTAATAAGGTAGTGCTTTAGAGGAACCATTGCTTAATTCTTATATATGATGATATTCCAAGTGTTTCAGAAAAAATATAAATCATCTCAGTATTTTGGATTGTTTTAGAAGAACTTTAAGGTTTGTTTCTTTAACCTCAAATCCCGGGTTTTTACTATTTAAAAATATTTTTTTTTTCTCTCACAAAACATCCCATCATATATTATTTTAATACCAAATTCAAACTCAAATTTTCCGAACTATATCAAAAGAAACATATACTAAATATTGGAGTAGAATATCAGTATTGCATATCATGTTTTAAATATAAAATATTTTGTGTGTTTTTTGTTTTATGGTGTGTTTTTTGTGAAGTTCAATGAGCTTTAGGCGTATATTATAACTACTTTTCGGGTGTGTTTGTCTGTGGGTTGGATTTTAAATATACTATTCATCCTATTTTTTCCCCCAAAAAATATAAAATCAAACATTTATTTTTCATTTTTTATATTGTACAAAAAAATTAATTTTACATTGAAAATATCACGTCAACACCTATTTATATCAACAACTATTCAAATTCAAAATTTTTACTGTTCAAATTCTAACTCAAAATCCAAATCCCAAAACAAACACACCCGTAATGTGAGAGAGGCCGAATTGACCATTATGTGGACATGTTGCGGCATAGGATTCAAAAAACATTACTTGTGTTGGATATCAATTTATTGTAGTAGGCCTACAAGCGTGTTGCTCAATTTTATCGTATGCATGAAGCCGGACATAAAGACAACGGAAAGACTAGTAGAGTGACAAGAACCTCATATTAGATGGGCCCATTAGAGATCCCTAAGGTTATGTTGCTTGACACTAAGGTGGAAATAGGCCACTCTGCCTACCAGGAGCCTGGCCTTGCTCAGCCTGGTCTATTTATTCAAATAATTTGATATAAACTTATTTTAAAGCCTATTTAATTAATTAGAATAGACGCTTTACATAAAGTTTCTTAGGTTTATTAGGCCGGTTTATTTATATATATAATTTTAATTTAATATATAAAATTATTATATATTTAAATTAAAAAAATTAATTTAGTGATAATAATCAAATATAAAATTGATTAGTTGTAACTATAATTATATATACATAAAATAATAATTGCATTTATATTTTTTTACTAATATTAAATTTTAAAAAATAAAAAATTAATTATTATATAGACTTTTAAATAGGCTCCTAGACTTAAAAATAGCTAGGCTCAGACAGTATAATTTTTTTATTAGGCCAGACTCAATCCTTAGTTTTTTAAAATACATCTGGTCTATGTTTAGCCAAAAGTCTGGCCTATTTCCACCCCTAAGTCACTTGACACCTTGCATTTTATGCATCTTATTTGTTGATATTCTTAGAAGTATTTGAACTGACTTGGTATAAATTCTATTGAATTTATGCATATTTGACATATTTTCAAGTTAAGATTTTTTTTTTTTGAAAACATTGATGGAAAACCCGAATAATTAATGAAAATATGATTAGAGCCTAACAATTTCGACCGCAGCTGATCTTTTTAAGGTCCAAGAGTCGAGATTTAAAAAAAAAAAAAATTAACACAAAATTAACACAAAATTGGAAGAGTAGGCATGTGTTTGAGATAGAGCTGACAGAAACTGACCCAACACGACCCGACACAAAATAATTGGGTTTGGGTCAAATATTCAACCCGATTATGTATACGGATTGACACGAACCCGACACAATAATAAACAGGTCGGGTTAGGGTTGAGACTCTAAACTCGAACCCGACAAGACAACCCGATTATAATATATTAATATTGATTAATATATTTATTATATACGTAAAATAATAATAATTTATTAATTTTCTCATAAATTAATTTAAACTAAGTTCAATTTTAAATAATTCAACTTAATTTAATTTACGCTCGAACCAATAAAAACTAACATAACACGACAACACAACTAAAAATTATTTAATTTGAATCAAGAATATATAGACGGGTCAGCACGAGTTAACCCGAACCCGACACGATAATAAATGGGTCAACACGAACCCGATATGATAATAAACGAATTGGGTTATGATTGAATAATTTAACCTGTTTAAAGTATTCAATCCGATACGAATCAACCTATTGCTCAGCTCTAGTTTGTGAGCATCAACGGTAAAGTGTGAATTGTAGTTCAGGAGCCATTTGACAGCAGCAGAAGCTATTCGACAACAAATGAAAGACACTAATAAAATAATTATGTGATGTGATGTGCAATTTTATTAATTTTTGGGATGTGATGTGTAATTTTATTTTTTGAAAAATGATTTTGTAATTTTGTTGCTTTGAAAATAATTATTTTGTATTTTTTCATTAAGATTTATATATATATATATATAATTTAGGTATATATGTTCAATAGTTATTAAAAACATATTTATTTTACATATTTACTTTTTGTATCTAAATTTGAATTTATAAAAAATTGGCAACAAAATGCATTACTATATTCTATAAAATTATGTAACTAATAAATTAAAATACTGAAATATTTATTACTTGAAATATAAATTATGTATAGATCAAATAAAAATTACATAAAACATTAAAATACTCTAATTTAATAAGGCTTAATATCATAATTTGCACCTCACCAATATCAATAAAATATTTAAAAACTACATTTGAAGAAGAATGTAGATTTTATTTTTAGGATAAATTATATAACACTCTCCTGTGTTTTAATCAAAATGCACAAAACACCCGCGAAACACCCTCCTTGTCCAATATTTGGTTCTAAATAAAGATCTAAATTAGGGCAAGTTTTATAAAGAGAAAAACGCAAAATATCTTAAATAAATTTTTTTGAATAAAATAAGTAAATCAATAATTATTTACTCCTTCATTTTATAGTGTTTGGAGACAAATTATTATCTGATTTTTATAAAAACTATAAAATAAATTATTGATCAACTATTTATTTATCTATTTTTTTTCAAAAGAAAATATTTAAAATATTTTTTTCACCCTCCATATGTCGTTCATATAAAGATCCAGAAGTCCTAGTTAATACAAATGATGAATTTTTAAGAGATTAAAAAATAATATTATCCGATTATGATATATGAGTGGAATAATTTTTTGGAGATATTTCATATGAATTTCTAGCTTTATTGTGATCATTACATTTTTCAAACTCTTTTAAGAAGTTCAAAATGTGCTCAAATTTAAAACTTTTTTTTGAAGCTTGCATATCTTTTCATTAGTATCTCATTTGTTTGATTTAAAGGTAAATAAGATTTTGAAGTTATAACATAATTTTCTTACATAAAAAATAGTCAACAACAAATTTTAGGGATAAACTTACAATGTCCATTTCTAATGCAAGTAAGTAATTTTTGAACAGTTTTCTCTATGGCCTAGAACCGATTTTGTACAGATCTAACGTTATGCATCTCACAATCGGTATTTTTATTTTGGTTAGATGCATCCGTGACTTCATTCCAAAATTGATCCCTTGTTGTTGCCTGCCAGTAATTGTATATTTTGATATATCCAAATATTGTTGGCATAATAATACATCTTCATCACGGCTATACCACAGCCTCGGATTAACATTTCGAGAAAAGTTTTTAATATTCTTTTATGATATTAGAATGAGAAGTAAGATGTTGTGGTGTAATTAAATAAAAATGAGAAGTTATATTTATAGACCAAAAATATTAATGAATATCAAATCTTATCTATGGAAAGGATTAATCCAAATAGTTCGTATGTATAGATTTCACAATCCCTAGCTGCCGATAAAAATCAAACATTATCAACAGTTTTTGACCAATGTCAACCACTTATTTTATATTTGACTATGTAAATATTAAAAAAATTTCATCAATCATATTTATCATAAATGTAATCATCCAACTTTGAATAATTTGAACGGTTGGTTTGGATTCCATCTTCATTTCATACGTTGGAGGCATATCTCTATTATCCAAACAATTATTATATTTTATAAAAGTTGGTTATCCACATTTGAGCAAGCCGATGGTTTGAATTTCATCCTTATTTCATCCACACATAATATGTATCTATATTATCCAAATGATTACCGTAGATTGAAATTTCATTTAAGCTTTTCATTCTATAAATTAGTGTTCATTTGGCCAAAGATTATTCATCAAACACATATTTCACCTATGAAAACAAATAATTTCTTCGGTATGAGTTACTCTTCATAATAATTTTCATGCAATTCATTTAATAAGACGAAGTAGTAATATTCATACGGATGCAAAATAATTCTTATCTCGAACATCTACTCAACATCTCTCAATCAACCCATTGAAGCTCTATCCCATGTGATTTAGTAATTAATTGTAATCATGAAAGTTTAGATCGAAATTTATATAATGATTATTTTTTAAATAATCATCTATATAATTAGCAAATAGTTTGTTGACTATTTCGAATGTCTCAAAGTCTGTTTCTTCTTATTGTTGATGTAGTTAAAGATCATGCATTTTCAACAATGAAGAGATAGTCTTGGTAGACTTGGGCTGTTAACCTTACAAAGATAACTATTCCGGGTGTTAACATATGGCATAATTAATTAGTACATTAAAATTGGTGAATCAACGCGAATCAAACGTATTAAGAGATTTTGTCATGCCATCGTTGAGATTTTTTCAGCTGAATATCTTCGATCGCCTAATGCTAATGATACTTCAAGGTTACTTTATATTGAAGAATATCATAGTTTCTAGGTAGTTGAACAATTTAGATTGTGTTCATTGAAAATGGAAAAAGGGTCATATTTGATTTATTACATTGTGATATTTGAGATTTATATTACACTGCATCACATTTGGGAGAATATTACTTTCTTACTTTAGTTGATGGTTATAACCAAACTACTTACCCATACCTGCTTATGTATTAAGTACAAGATCACTTCCACACTAGAATATAGAATAATATATATGTATATTACATAGATATATTTTAGATATCTGTTTGGAATTAAGTGAAATAAATAGAAGTAGCAACAATTCCAATTTGTGGGGTCTTTAATACATTGGATTCCATCTTTGAGCCACACACATTGCAAACTTTTCTCTTCTTTTGTTAGTACATTCAGACTTTACGATGTTCACTTTTTCTTAGTCTTGGAATTATTATGATGCATACACACTGCACTGTATGACATTCACTTTTTGTTACATGTCAATTATTGTGACGATTAAGGCTAGTCATTTACTCTTTAATCATACTTCTCCTGGTTCTTGATCTGGCCAAATTCCATTTTAATTTCGTGCATCAGTTTCAGATTTCTGAAAGTTTGGGGGATGGCTGTTGCTGCTTATGCTTCGCTGGTTTCTCTTACGCATGTCCTTGACAACGTTCATTACCGTGCTGAGCTTCGTCACCTTCATGTCAACATAAATATAATTGAAAGTTTCCAGGGAAGTGTCAATTTCTTGCTGGAATTTGTAGAAGTTCATTCAAGAAAAGAAAGTAAAAGGATCGATGGTTTGTGGAAGCAAATATCTATGGTTGCCTTTGAAGCAGAAGAAATATTTGATTTACATGTAGTGAATCAAATTCAGCTCCGATCTGAAGGAGTAAAATCTGATCTGGGATCTTCAGCTTTCAATGAAGATATCGAGCGATTGATCCAAAAGATTGTCTCCATCAAAGAAGAGCTGTTGGTGGAGGAACCCTTAATGCAGGAAGTCCAATCTGGGAAACAACCAAAAGTTTCTGAGCATGGTGGTACTTCGATGGCTACCTCAGAAGATATGCTCACTGGAAGACAGCCCATCAATTCATTAAGCAGGGAAGCTTCGTTAGCTACTCCAGCCCTCAGCAAGAATACAATTGTGGGATTAGATAAACATGTCGAAGCGATTGTGGATTTGCTGACAAGAGATGAACCTGCACTCCAAATCATCCCTATTGTAGGGATGGGTGGTATTGGTAAAACTACTCTAGCTAAAGCTGTTTTTGATAGCCAATGTACTGTCGATCACTTTGATAGATGTATTTGGCTTACGATATCACAAGAGTATACCGTGGAGAACATTCTAGAAGGTCTTTTAAATGATGGGAAAATTAAAAAACGTTACGCATCTCGTGATGGGTTAAGGGAGGCTTTGTACAAAGAATTATTTGATAGACGTTATCTGATTGTTTTGGATGACGTGTGGAGTGATCAGGCTTGGAATGATTTAAGAATGTGCTTTCCGAATAACAATAATAGAAGCCGGGTTATGATGACTACTCGGCTTCAAAATGTGGCTGGCTGTTTGAGCCATCACAACTTTTATTCGATGACTTTTTTAGATGAGAATGAAAGCTGGAATTTATTTTGTCGGACAATCTTTGGGAAAGAAGATTTCCCAAACCAAGAATTAGAAGAATTTGCAAGAAAGATTGTCAAAAGTTGTAAGGGACTTCCTTTAGAAATTATTGTAATTGGAGGGCTACTTGCAAAGTCCGACATGTCGAGAGAATATTGGATGTCTGTTGCGCGTAATGTGAGCTCCTACGCTAATTTTGAAGATGGTGAACATTGCTTCAAGATATTGTCTTTAAGTTATAACAACTTGCCGATCCACCTCAAGCCGTGTTTCCTCTTTATGAGCTCTTATCGCGAAGACTCTGTGATTCATGTCAACGAACTAATTTTGAAATGGATTGCTAGCGGATACATAAGAGCCGTGAATGAGAAAAGTTTGGAGGACATTGCTATGGATTACATCAATGATCTCAGTTCTAGGAATCTAATTGTTGTCCACTCAATCCAGAAGTTCGGTATGATAAAATTAAAGTGTGGGATTCATGATTTGTTACGAGACATGTGCCGGAAAGAGTTTGACAAGGAGCAGTTTATACCATCCCCAAAGGTGCAAACAATGGGGTTATCTAGTTTTTTAGATATACTCGACAAGCCGGCTTGCATTATTTGTGGTTGTCGTTATAGAACATGCAACGAATATTTGATAGATTTTTCAAAATCTATTCTTTGTGACAGTTGTCGAGTGATGTATTCATATGTTACTAGAGCAAGATTGGTGGCGATAATGAGTGAAACCTCTAAAAATTTCTTGCATCCTACTCGCCTGCCGCATGTTTTTGTTTCAACTCAAGCCCGATATGCTTCTGTTTTGAGTCCAAGGTGGGATATCTCGTCCAATGCACATTGGCAACCTATGTTGTCCGAATTACACTTTCTTTGGAATCTTCAGATCTTAAAACTACACCTATATTCCATGTATAGTCCAGTCGTTTTTCCGAATGAAATATGGGAGATGACACAACTCAGGCATATCGAAGTCAATAGAGAAGGGGCAATTTTGCCAGATCCTCAAGGATTCACTATTCTCAAAAGGCTCCAAAGCCTTTCTGACATATGGAATTTTCAGTGTACAAAGAATGTCTACGACAGAATTCCGGATTTAAAGATACTGAAGATCAATTATAAGTTTAAGTATGAAGCAAGTATTGGATGTTCGGGGAAATCTCTTTGTAATCTTATCCGACTCCAAAATCTTCGGAAATTGGAAATATATCAGCTTCCGGAGAACATTTCCTTTCCAAGTTCTTTAAAAGAGTTGTATCTGAACAGAAGCAGATGCAAAATTCCTTGGAGTGGTATGTCGATCATTGGCTCATTACCCAATCTCGAGATACTTAAATTGGATCGTGCCACTGAAGGGTCCGAATGGATTCCATGCAAGGGTGAATTTCTTCGACTGAAAATTTTGTATATTTTATGTGGGCATTTAGCTCAATGGCGAGCTGATAATGACAACTTCCCTGTTCTTGAGCTGCTTCAACTTGTGTGTCTCCGTTCGTTAGAAGAAATCCCTTCGGGCATTGGAGATATTCCGACATTACGTAGAATTGAATTGGATGGATGTAGTAAATCAGCTGTTGATTCGGCATTCGAAATATGGAAGGAACAACAGGACATGGAAAATGAGATCCTTGAGATTGTTGTCGATGTTGGCTCTGAGTTCATCTCAATCAGTGATTTAATGTCCCGACTGAGGGAAGAAGATGAGGGCAATGATTTACAGGTAAGTAGTTTAGAGGAACCCTTAAGGGTGTGTTTGTTTGGGGGTTTGGATTTTGAATTGAAATAGTTGTATGAAGCGATACGTATTGATTTGATGTTTTGAATGTAAAATTGATTTTTAGTATAATATATAGGTATTTGATTTGATATTTTTTAAGGAAAAAAATTGAATGAATAGTAGATTTTGGGTATAATCTCAAACGCACAATTTACATGTGACTTTTTTTTTTTTTTTTTCATATTGTTTCGGTATTTTAGATTGTTATAGAAGTAATAAATATTTGAAGAGAATATACGGATTGAATATGATGCCCGGATTTATTTTTAAAATTTTACTACTTCCTCAATCTCACGTATCATATCACTTCACAGTTTTTTTTTTTGATGCGTCACACATCTTATCTTAGGTCACTTTTTTCTTTTCTTTTTAAGATTCACATTTTAATTTTTAATTTTTTTTAATTTTAATTATACTAATTAATTATCTTAATTTTAATTTATAATTATTTATATTATATTATAATTATTTTTACTAATTCATTTTTCACTATTTACTAATCACACTCTTTCTAAATTATCGTGTCCATAATAACTGTGACATTGTATACTATACGAACGACGTATATAGAGTTTTTGAAACAAGAAAATTACTTTTTCCTGTCACAAAGTATTTTGATGAATAGTTGTTGGAATTATAAACATACTTTTCATATTAATGCTATGTGTGTAAGCAATGTATCTACCTGGCCAAGCTCGTTCTTGTACAAATTTCAGGTAGACACTTCAATTATGGAACGAGGAGTTGTAGATCTTTGGAAATGGGATGTTCATTTCAACATAAGCTTATTTGCAATTGGTGAATGTTGTAATGGTTGGAAGGTGTTTGATGAAATGTCTAGCGGAATCTATTTTGGTTATTCCGGCTTTCGTTATAAAAATGTAGCTACTAATTTGAGTATAATGTGGATAGAATTGTTCGGGAATAATAACAAGGTGTTGGGATAAAAAAATCATTTTGATTATGTAATGTTTTAGATTGTACGATGTTGGATGAAAAGAAGTATTTGACGTGATATATATAGCTGCTGGATGTGATGTTTCAAATATATAATTTTTTATTTAATATTTTAAATGAAATATTAATTTTAGTTTTAATAGTATTTTTAGAGAAAAGTTCTATAAAATGATACGATGATAAAGTTGAAAACATAACGAAACCGGGAGTTGATTATATGTATTTAGTTTACATATTCTAACATGTTTATGTGATTATAACTATGTTCTCGTAAAGTGGTTATTTGTTTTTCTTTTCCAGATAGTTTCTTTTTTATTGTAACATGTTTATGTGATTGTAATATGTTCATTTCTTTTTTTGTTCTTAAATTTATATTTTTCCGTTATTAATGTCATTATGGATGGAATTAGAGATGAATTGCGTTACCTATGTGAATTTTAGGAACAAAATTTTAGTTACAAATATATTATTTTTTTGTAATGAAGGTTAAAGATAAAGGTTTAAAGATCTTTAGAAACTATATACTCCCTCTGTCCCATAAGTAAGTATTCATTTGTTTTTTTAACGTAGTTTTAGAAATATTAGTATTATATTGAGATATAGTAGGAATAAAGTAGAAATGACTAAAATAACCTTACTAGTATGTGTGATATAAATGTAATGACATTTGTGTAATATATTGTAAGTTGTAAGGGTATTTGTAATGTTAAGTAGATAGTACAGTTACTAAAAAAGGAAATGGATATTTTGTTATGAGACGGATTAAAATGGAAAAATGAATACTTTATTATGAGACGGACTAAAATGGAAAAATAGATACTTTGTTATGGGACGGATGGAGTATTAAATTTAACATCGTTGGAAAAAACAATTATATGGTGAATTATTTTGCTATTTTAGAGATGTTTTTATTATGGTTGGTGTTTAAAATGTTTGGAGCGACGACAAATAGAAAGCATATCAAGTGCATTACAATTCAGAATATAAGTGACTTTTAATTTGTTATCATTGAAGCATATAATGTTATATTTCCTAGATTAGCGATAATACGATAAGGTATTCAAAATTCGATTCAATTCGAATTAATTCGTTCAATCTTGATATATTCCAAAACTCGAGTGGCTTGAATCATCTAAATTAGTTCATTCGTGATCCCTTCGAGTATAGGTGATATACCAACATTGTGTCCTACATGAAATGTACTTCAACATTGACTCTACTATCAATTCACAAAAATCAGTATGGTTACATAAAATTTTAGTTAAAGAATTTTCAAATGACTTTATTAAATTAAATTTATTTTTTTGCTAATGCAATGAATTTGAAATAAACAAAATCAGTTATAAATTTCAAAATACATCATCTTTATAATCATTTTAAATAATCTTGTATTATCATCACATTTGCAATACTTTCTGAACCCAAACAATTGATTTAAATTATAAAATAATTTAAATTTGGGGTAATTCAAATTTATTTATATAAAACTTAGTTTTCAAATTGGAATTCAATCAGTCAAATAGGCTCTAAAGAAAATGTGGAAGAAGAATAGAATAGATGCGTCGGGGGTCATAAATTCAACCCCTACACCACCACCAGACCATCCCTTACTTACGGGACAAGGGTTATAACTTTTAATCCATTAAGAAGTGGGCCTAAGTAGGTATAGTATACAAGTCAAAATTTTGAAAATTAGAAAAATAAAGATTACATAAAGAAATTGAGATTAATGAAACTTGCCAATGCAAATAAATAGCCCAAAATAATTAAATTACATATTTGGCTCAACCCTCATATTTTGCTATTGCAATAAATAATTAAAAATGACCTAAAAAAAATCAAATTCATACTAAAAAAAACATAAGACCACTCAAATGTAGTATGAATTCATCACCCCTAATGTCTAAATTTTAGAAATAGGCTCTCTTGTCATATTCTTTATCCCATTTAAACATTTGGTAGATGACACAACTCAGGCATATTGAGTTCTATAACAATGGGGCTATTTTGCTACATCTTCATGTTTAGGGGAAAGGCTTCGTGTTTCTTAAAAGGCTATAGATTATTTCTGAAATATGGAATTTTAAGTGCACAAAGAACGTCTTGGACTGAATTCCTAAACCTATAACCTCACAATCACGAGTTCATCTCTATACCATCAGACCATTTTTTACGGGACGATCATATAATAATGCAGTGCTGAATTAATATTATTTCGGGCATTAGAATTTTTGTCGGATTTGAATTCATCAAACAATTTTAAAATCAGATTTCATAGTTAGATGAAGAAGTGTAAAAATTTGTAAAAGTGAATTGAAAATTTGATATTTACTATCAAATAATGGGGCTTTTGTCACAAAATTGGCGACCACGACAATAAATTCGTAACAAATGTGTTCTTAGTTACAAAATTTTTTGTGACAAATTCGTTGGGTCAAACTTTGTATTTTATTTATTACAGAAATTTATTTGTAACTAATACAACTAGCTATATGATTAAACATCGTCCTAAATACATTTATCACACCTGTTATTTCATAACAAATAGTAAAATTATTATTACCGGTCTCAACTTAGTCATTTTTCTGTTTTCTTTTTAATACTAGATCATTAATAAATAATAAGTAGTTGGAGGAAGTGTGTATAATTTTTTTTGATATTTTTTCCAAATACAAATAAAATGAATCGTTTGATCTCTCAAAACCCTGTGGATGCACCGGAAAGCTTATTCTAGATGTCGACGAGAAATGCCGGTACTCTCAACATATTACTGCGCATTCGCAAGTAGTGTCGATGATCTTGTTATCATATTTTTTATACTTATTCTGTAATCTAGCTTCACATAGACGGCTTTTAGAGTTTTTAGGTTTCTTCACATTATCAAATGTGAATACTCCACATATGAGTTACTAAACATACTCTCAGAAAATTAGAATACACTATCGCTATTTGAGAGCAAAAGTTTGGCAGCATCTTCCTAGAGTTTCAGGCTTGACAACTATCTTCCCAGAATTCAGACCTACTAATTATTTTAAGAAGAAGATCTGAGGCACATATTCAATTTTAGCAATGGCCAAAGGTTTGTTTAAACTACGTTGTTCGCTTCCGCTAACATATTTGATTTGAGAATTATTTCTTACAGAACAAGCTTGGTAGGTTGATGCATTGCATTCGTAGATAACATTAACATCTTCCATGACAGAATGAATGAATATGGTATGAAATTTGGTATGTTATCTATGAATGCAATGCATCAACCTATAACATATTTGATTTGAGAATTATTTCTTACGGAATGAATGAAAAACATCAAATCTACATTTCAAGAAATTTGGTATGTTATCAACTTTCTTATTGCAGCCCAAAGAAATAACACTGCATCTAACATCTATTTTTCCTTATGAAGTATTAAATCTGTTAGAATATAAAACTGAAATTATCTATTTCAATTATAAGAATACGTACATATTTACGATATACAAATCATCTAAATAAGGAAAGAATCATACGAATTTCTTAAATAAGATAACTACCATAAATATAATATATTGCTCTAAATATATTTTAACACCCCTCCTCAAACTCAAAATATGATCGAACAAATTTGAGTTTGTCAGAACTTCTACGTACCGATTTGAATTCACCAAGATTGACTGAAAGTGATTCAGTTGTCAACTGGATCAGAATCAGAAGCAAAACTCTCAACATCGTTAGAGTTAGAAACAAGACTTGCTCCTCACAACGTAACTAGAGTAAAAAATAGGACTCGCTCACTCTGCAGAGCTAGAGTCAGAAACAGGACTCGCTCGCTCACAACATAGCTAGAGTCAGAAACATGACTCTCGCTCTCAATAGAGTTAGAATCGAAAACATGACTCTCAACAGCGTTAGAGTCGAAAGTAAATTTTGTCAGTGGAGTAGTAGAGATAGAGATGACATGAAAATAACAATATTATTGTGAATAGCAGCAGATACATCAATAAAATATAAAAATATATATGGGATATAACGGTCCTGGATGTATCCGGAGAGAATTTTGCTCTGATACCACGTTAGAATATGAAACTGAAATTATCTATTTCAATTATAAGAATACGTACATATTTATACAGAAAGAATCCTACTAATTTCTTAAATAAGATAACTACCATAAATATAATATATTGCTGCTAAATATATTTTAACAAAATCTAACATGTATTTACTTCAGAAATATATATATATATAATACCAACAAAAAACACATCAAATATTTTATGATTTAGAACATGAAATTCAATCTCTCTGAAGAAAAACAAAAAGAATATCATCATTTAAAAATTGAGAATGGTTCCTCTATATTACAACTTACCTGTAAATCCTTACATTCATCTTCTTCTCGTTATGAAATCATTGATTGAGATCCACTCCGATGCATGACAGACTAAAATCTCAAGAATCTCATTTTCCACGTCCTGTTGTTCCTTCCATATTTCGTATGCCGAATTCATCGCAGCTATATTGCATCCTATCAATTCAATTCTACGTAATGTCGGAATATCTCCAATGCCCGAAGGGATTTCTTTCAATGAAGAAACATGAAAAAGTTTAAGCCGCTCAAGAACGGGGAAGTTGCCCATATCAGCTTCCCATTGCACTAAATTATTGCACACAATGTACAGGATTTTCAATCGAAGAAATTCACCCTCGCCCGGATTCCATTCCGACCCTTCCGTGGCATTAACCAAGTCAAGTTTCTCGAGTTTTGGTAATAAGCCAATGATCGACATACCACTCCAAGGAATTTTGCAAATGCTTCCGTAAAGATACAGCTCTTTTAGAGAGCTCGGAAAGGCAATGTTTTCCGGAAGGCCATATATTTTCAATGAGCTGAGATTATGGTGTCGGATAAGATTACAAAGAGAATGGTCGTCTGAGGATCCCACACTTGGTTCGTAGTCAGAATCATAACTGATTTTCAGTGTCTTTAAATCCGGAATTCTTTCCAAGACGTTCTTTGTGCACTTAAAATTCCATATTTCGTAAAGGCATTGGAGCGTTTTGAGAATTATGAAGCCTTCGTCGCAAACATGAGGATCCGGCAAAATAGCTCCATTGCCGTAGACCTCAATATGCCTGAGTTGCGTCATCTCCCAGATTTCATCCGGGAAAATAACTCGACTTTGTAAGGAATATAAGTGTAGTTTTAAGATCTGAAGATTCCAAAGTAAGTGTAATTCCGACAATACAGGTTTCCACCGTGCATTGGCTATAACATCGATATCCTGCTCAGAATTCGAAACAAGAGCATACCGGACTTGAGTTGAAACAAAAGTATGTCGCAGTCGAGCAGGATGAACAAATTCAAATCGATCATAGCTATCACTCATTATCCCCACCAATCTTGCTCTTCTAACATGTGAATACATCGCTCGACAACTGCTACAAAGAACAGATTCTGAAAAATATGTCGAATCTTGATTGTACATTGTGTAACAACCACAAATAAAGCATGCTGCCTCACCTTGTCGTCTAAAACCTCTTGAATATTTCACTTCTTGCATTTTTGGGGATGTAATAAACTGCTCCTTGTCGAATTCTTTTCGGCACATATCTCGTACCAAATCATGAATACTGCACCTTTCTATCTCGCCGCTATTCCGGAGTGAGTAGACGAAAATAAGGTTTCTAGAACTGAGATTTTTTATGTTGTCCATCGCAATGTCTTCCAAACTTTTCTCTTTCACAACTCTTATGAATCCGCTTGCGATCCACTTCCAAATTAGTTCGTTGACATCAATTTTACAATCTTCGGGATAAGAGCTCATAAAGAGGAAACATGGCTTGAGGTGGATTGGCAAGTTGTTATAGCTTAAAGACAATATCTTCAAGCAATGTTCGTCATCTTCAAAATTGGCGTAGGAGCTGACATTGTCCGCGACAGACTTCCAATATTCTCTAGACATGTCGGACTTTGCAAGTAGTCCTCCAATAACAATAATTTCTAAAGGAAGTCCCTTACAACTTTTGACAATCTTTCTTGCAAATTCTTCTAATTCGGGGTTTGGGAAATCTTCTTTGGCAAATATTATCTGACAAAATAAACTCCAACTTTTATTCTCATCTAAAAAAGTCATCGAGTAAGAGCTGTGAGGGCTCAAACAGCCAGCCACATTTTCAAGCCGAGTAGTGATCACAACCCGGCTTCTATTATTGTTCCTTGGAAAGCACATTCTAAAATCATTCCAAGTCTGCTCGCTCCACACATCATCCAAAACAATCAAATAACGTCTGTCGAATAATTCTTTGTACAAAGCCTCCCTTAAACCATCTCCAGCTCCATCAGGTGTTCTTACTTTCCCATCATTTAAAAGACCTTCTAGAATGTTCTCCACGATATAATCTTGTGATATTGTAAGCCAAATACGCCTGTCAAAGTGATTGACAATATATTGATTATCGAAAACAGCTTTAGCCAGAGTAGTTTTACCAATACCGCCCATCCCTACAATAGGGATGATTTGGAGCGCAGGTTCATCTCGTGTCAGCAAATCCACTATCGCTTCGACATGTTCATCTAATCCCACAATTTTATTCTTCCCGACAGATGGAGTAGCTAATGAAGTACCACCATGGTAAAAAGCTTTTGGTTTTTTCCCAGATTCGACAACCTGCAATAAGGCTTCCTCCACCAACAGCTCTTCTTTAATGGAGTTAATCTTTTGGATCACTCTTTCGATGTCTTTGTTCAAAGCTGAAAATCCCAGATCAGCTTTTACTCCCTCGGATCGGAGCTGAATTTGATTCACAACATGTAAATCAAATATTTCTTCGGCTTCGAATGCAACTTTAGATATTTGCCTCCACAAACCATCGATTCTTTGACTTTCTTTTCTTGAATGAACATCAACAAATTCCAGCAAGAAATCGATACTTCCCTGGTAAGTTTCAATTATTTTAATGTCCACATGAAGGCGGCGAAGCTCAGCACGGTAACGAACGTCGTCAAGGACATGAGTTAGAGAAACCAAAGATGCATAAGCAGCAACAGCCATCTCCCAAACGTCCAGAAATTTGAAAACTGATGAAGGAATTTAGAATCTGGTCGGATGAAGTGTCAATGCATTAAGAAAATAAGAGAAATTGCTGTGAGTGACTCAGCATCTTATGGTATTCGATTATAATAAGTCCTCACATTTACAAGTGGTTGTTTCTATCATTTTCTTTCAAAGTAATCAAGTAAAACATATATACTCTCCCTCCAACGTAAGAAGAAGGACACCATTTTCTATTTTTGTTCGTTTCAAAAGTTTTTATAATTTAATAATTGTACTGTTTTTATATTATATCATACTAATACGATATTTTTATTTTTATTTACAAATCAATATAATATTAATATTAAAAAATCTACCTAAAAAAAAAATTGTGGTTTGTTGCGAGAAGGACATAGTATTTTTTTATTATTATTCAAATATTACTTAAAAAATTTACTTTTCACATCCAAACACATCCAACTGCATTTGTGTTTATGGGAAAAGAGGTTCCTAATTGTTCTCTATTTTTGTGATGCCTGTGGAGTGCGGATCATGTGCTGACTTGTAATTTAACTCAGTAATTGCTTGATTAAATTTTCACTACTAATCTTGTACTAATAATTTTAAAATTAAGATTTCTGATTAGATAAAATTGAGAATTCTTACTGAAATTCATTAAATTCAGCTCCACTTATTTTGTTAGAAATTTTGGAGAAAAATAATAAAATTGTCTTATTTAATCATCAAAATAAGGAGTATATAAAAAAATACAACACAGACTCGAACTCAAATCTAAGTAATTTAAGATGAAATCTAGATATACTAAATTATCTAAAATATCTCAATTCATCTTAGTCTCCAATTTTTGTAGGCATAGATTTTTTAGCAAAATCTTTAGTCTCCAATTTTTGTAGGAATAGATTTTTTAGCAAAATCTTTATATATACATTTACCTGTATAATTTTTTTCTTTCTTGATTTTGAAGTCTCAAATTGTTTGATGAATTTAAATTCATCATATTTTACCAACAAACTTTCTTGTGCCTGAAATAATATTAATTTAGGTCACGAAGGCATTATTATAATGTTGGACATTAAAATAATCACAGATAAATGTATGTACTCTTATTGTATTCACCCAACCAAGCAAGTGTTAATAAAGTAATCAATTCTACAACATTTTGTATTATTCTGTGGATTGTGCATCACCCGTGACACATTCCTCACTAGGACAGGACAATCAAAGATCATAATATATTTAGGACTAATTAATACCATATTAAGTTTCAATTTCAAAATATTCTTCATTTAATTTGTCTAAATTTTTGTCTTTCTGTTTTCTTATTCAAAATCGAACGAAATTTACACATCCTAATATCTGAAACAGTCCAACCTTTTGAGCCATTCAAGATTTTTTAGGGTTTTAAAACCATGTTTTTCTTCTTTATGTCTTTTTTCAAATTATTATGTTTTTATTTTGGATTTCTTTTTGTTGTCTCTAGGATTTCTAAACCTATATTCCATTTTTGTTTTTATTAATAAATTATTTTTAATTTTCTTTTACAAATACTCTTTGTTCGGCTATTTCAATTGACATCAGAGTCTTATGCTAATTCTTTTTCTTTTATTTTTTTTTATGTTTTGTTTTTTCCAAGATATTCGATATGATGACCATGGTCGTTAATCAATTTTTATTGAAATTTAAAAATATATAGGAAGAGCACACCAAATAAGACTATAAACAATGCAATGACTGTAATTATTTACAAAAACATGAATAAGCATATTTGTACACTAGAGGTGTGTTATCTTTATCGTTAGACTCGATAATATTATTTTATACAATCTAATCACATATTTACTGTAATGAATTAAAACTCCGAAATGATTAAAACTAGCTACACGAATATGCTAATCATATCCAGCTGAGTATAATTAATTTATCAAATAATATTTATAGTAAAGTTTATATTATCTTATATTTAATCAAATAAAATCAACATCATATTAATTAATATAATGTTATATAATCTATTGAAATAATACTACAAATTATACACTACAAAAAAAAGGTAACGGAAATTAGGGATGGATAACTTTAGCTAGCGTGAACTATAAGAACAAAATTTAATCTTAATTCGATCCCTAATGTTATTAGTAACAGAAAAAATTTCGTTATAAAAATAATAATTTCTTGCAGTGATAATGCAATCCTTTAAAGATCTACTCATTAATTCAATACAGTCAGCCTAACACACATCAAATAAGCACATGATATAGATCTTCCCAAAAAACTACCTATGCGTCTTCAGCAAGTCAATGGAAAGAATGGTCTACGGCATGGTGATCCCCTGTATCAACATCTCTTTATCATTTGTATGGAGTATTTCTCTCGGCTCTTGAAGAAAAGAAGCCATGATTGGGAGCTAAATTATAATCCGGGCTGCTTGGAATTCAAAATCACCCATCTAACTTCCGCGTATGATGTTATACACCTCTCTTGCGGGGACTCGCACTCGGTTGGCATTCTTTTGCTTCGTATTAATCACTTTGGCAATGTCTTGGGGCTGAAGCTAAATGTACCCAAATCCAGTGTCTTTGCCGCTGGTGCAGCAGCTGAAGATTCAGAAGCTATTATCTCGCTTACGGGATTTCATCTGTGGTGCCGTGCCTATGAAAAGTCTCTCAATATGATGGCTTAATTATTTCGATCTCGGAGCACATTCGGAGATGGAGTGGATGTAACACTACAAAACTAATAATAATAATAAATAACATATTTCTAACAAAAATCAAGACGGATGGCGTTAGCTACGTGTACTTTAGAGATGAAATTTAATAAATTCTATCCCTAATTCTATCCATAATATCAGTAGAAACAGAAAAATTGACTTTGAGGATGAAACAATTCTATTACAAAAATCCTATTTTCTTGTAGTGTAATCTCTCCTGTACGGGACACTTAAAGTTGATTTGCTCGGTCACCCAAGGTAATTGTTTTTAGCTCTCTATTTTCTCTATGCCTCCCAGGGTAATCTACCACGTCTCAAAACTTTGCCGAACTTTCCTTTGGCAAAATAAATTTGCCCCGGTTGCTTTGTAATTGCTTTGCAAGCCCAAAGATGAAGGGGGTTTGGGATTCCGCTCTCTCCCGGAATGGAATTTTGCGCTTCTTGTCAAATTCCTTTGGACTCTCCAATTGGACAAATCCATTTGGTTAAATGGATGCACCATCTCTATTTTAAGTCTTACAATATTTGGCAACGTGTCATTGCCCCAAGACTCCTTGAAAACTCTGATTTCTATCCGAGACAAGCTTATTTTGATATTTGGGCCTGCTGATCTTGCATCGGACATGGCAAAAATGCCATCCTCACTGCTTATGTTCAGCTACCGGGGCAGCAAATGGATCTTCTTGAAACCTATTTGGGACTCCCCGACTCTCTGGATGCACTCATTCATTTTATGGTTTGCCGCTCTTGGAAATCTGAAAATGAAAGTCTGCTTGGGGTTCCTTGATATCGATCCTATATTTACAGCCATGGAAAATATTATGACAGGCATATATTGAGGTTTGATCCCTTTGATTAGAAGTTTCCACAGGAGGTCAGTTGAAATCATCCTTAAAGGGGAATACAGTTTCATAAATTTTTACATCACAACAGAATAACTCTTTTCAGTTGTGAGATCAAAAACTTTATAGGCGTTTTTTTCTATAGTGTAACCGAAGAAACAACACTTAATGGCGTGGGGATGAAACTTACCAGATCAGTTGGTAACAAGAGGCAAAACACATACATCCAAAGACTGTAAGTCGTTGGAACTCTTGTTTAGACCTATGCACAAGTTCAAAGGGATTCTTGCCTTTATGTTGGGACTCCCGTTTGCGGATATATGAATAATGACTTAAGTTTTTCTAATAGTTCGAGTTTTTAGATGAAACGGTCATTCAGCATCCGACATAGTATCAGAGCCGTGGTGCCCGTATTGGGTTTGGATCCTGTATGGATTTTTGAGATTATTATCTCGAGCGGGGAGTGTTGAATATTGTCCCACATTGCTAAATGTGTGGGATCTCCCCTAGTATATAAGGGTGAAGTGTTACTCCACCTATCACCAATTGATTTTACGTTGGATGCTCGGATCCCTTCTTAACACTTTAAGAGAGGACTATAGGATCTGTCTGCTTGTGATTTGAAATTGATTTGAGATAAGGCCTTGATTTGAATTTTTTTATTTGACTAGTATTATGATGTAATATATTTTTATTAAAAATTGTACAAAATGAATAATCATGATTTTGATTTGAAAGAGTAAAAGAATAAACCCTATGAATTATGTTAATACACTTCCAAACTGTTTTTTTCTTTTTTTTTATTCAAAGCAGTGAACTTTTCTATGCACTGAAAGACCTTTGATTTATTAACTAGCATGAAAACCCACACATCACGTGAGAAATCATCAACGAGGGTTCGGACATATCAAAATCCTTCCATTGACTCAACTTTGTAAAGTCTCCCAAATATCTCCATGAACAAGTTTTTCTTCAGTATTGTTCTTGTTTTTCTTGAAGATATTAACAAAATCAACATCACAAAGCGTCTAAGGTGATGCGTCCTGAGTGATTTTAGCCGGGTTTGGCTGATACTCAAATATTGGCGACAAGTTAGTCACAGGGCTTATAATTTGGATTATGTGCTCGTAATTTTTTATATATTTGTCTGAAAAATACAACGAAAATGTAATAAAAAGTGATAGTGGACGAATTATAAATTGGTACTCCAAATTGACAATCAAAAGCTAAAGTCCTATATACATTCAATAAATGATGTTTTGGCGCTAAAACAAAAATATTTCCTTAATTATTTTGACTTGAAGGGTGTACAACATAGGGGAGTTTCTAATCAATCAAACAACAGGACATTGTCCATGATACCAAAATTCACAATATTTCTTGGTTCAATCATCATCACACTACTAGAAAATGAGCTATTTATAGCGGAAATCTGATCCGTAATAATAGATCTGGAACACTAAGTTGTTTTTGTAACGAAATATGTTAAAAAAATTTACTCCCATCTGTCATAAAAATTTGTGCTCAAATATTTGGACATGTTTTTTAATAAGAGTGAAAAATATTTTATATTAAGAAAGTACAAACAAGTATATTTTTTGGCTAAAAGAAGGAAACAAAAATATTTTGTTATGACAATACAAAAATAAAAAGTAAGCATAGATCTGGATAATAGAGGGAGTATTTTCTTTAACGAGTTTGAAGTATTTATAATGTCCCTTTTGTTACAAAAAAAATTCGTAAAAAAAAGTTATTATTACAAATGACAATTATACTAGTTCTTTTATAACGGATATTTTTGTTACAAAATGATTTGAACTGTTACAATTAAATTTTTCACGTGCATTTTAGAGGCGTTAACCATCAAATTTTTGTTACGAAATGTGCCGTTACAAAGATTTTTTGTTACTCAATTTTTCATAGCGGTCAAATTCTATTACAGAGTCGAAACAAAAGACTTCTTGTGTAAAAAAATGACAACATTTATGATACTGTCAAATCATTGAGCTTTCTAATTGTTTTTATTTTTGTAGCTATATTTTGGCAATAATGACCCAAAATCACGCCATGGAACTACGACCCAAAATTAGGTGGAGAGTTGTTAAATTTTGGCGAATGACTTCATTGAGGCCTTATAAAAATCCCGAACCCTAATCCATTAAAAAACACAATTAACGTTCATGGATGATCCATAATCTGGTGTCCTGGACAATATTCCACCCCCACGCTGCTCTACTCGTCCTCGGATGTTTTCATGTCAGCTGCTGGAATTTTGAACTAAGGGTGTGTTTGGTATAGAGAAATAGGGTCAGAGAAATTATCTCATTTCTCTAGTTTGGTTCAGCGAGAAAATTGAGTAATAAAAATAAACTATTTCTCATTCTCTATCACATATAGAGAAATACAGTGATTGTATGGAATATTTATTTATTTTTATTATTTAATTTTTATATTTTAAAAATTATATTATTTCAATTTTATAAAACATCACATTTTATTTATTATTCAAATTTTTATTTTCCTTTATTTTAAAAAAAATTATACTAAAATTTGATTTTGCAAAATATCGTATTTAATTTTTTATTTAAACAAAAAATAACTAAAAATATTTTTTCATGAATTTTCATTCGTGAAAAAAAAAATTTTTGTCTAATTAATTATTTATTCTTGATCGATTCATTAAAATAGCAGCATTGTTTTTACATTTATCAACTTAATTGTCTGTTTTATCAAATAAGAAAATCTATTTTTATTCTCTACTGAATTATTATTTCTTTCTGCAATTCTATTATCTGTATCAAACGCCTTCAAATTACCACCCTTCATCACATCTGCAGCTATTGCCCTCGTCTCTACCACTCTCTTCCCATGGCAGATGGGATCTTCTCACACCTTCTTGAGACTGTAATATTGTGGGATGGGTGTGGGTTTTTACAATAAAACAAAAACTTAGATGGTTTGATAGACAAATACAAGCCATGCCTTGCGGAGTTTTCATTGGCTCTACTTTTGCGAGTAGGTTCATTGGCTCTACTTTTGCGAGTGGGATATTTCACTACAAGAAAATATCATTTTTGTAACGAGATTTTTCCGTCTTTAAATTCACTTTTTCCGTTACTAATGATATTATAGACGGAATTAATGATGGAATTACGTTAGCTACGTGATCTTTAGTGACGGAATTCCATTACAAATATACTATTTTTTTTTGTAGTGTTTGCCAATTGGATGTCAATAATGTCTTCTTGCATGGAACATAGACTGGTTCATTCATACTATCCCCATAATTTGTGTTACCTAAAAAATTATTATATGGATTACGACAGGGCCCCGAGCTTGGCATGATACCTTAGTTTGGTTCTCATTAGCTTTGGGTTTTGTCAATCCCAGGCTGGATGATATAATTCTCATTGGTTCTAATCATCCCATGTTCTTCGACTGAAGTTGAGTATCGTGCTCTAGCCTCAAATGCTTTGGAACTCTTTTAGATATATCAACTATTCCTGAACTAGGAGTGACATTGATGTGAGAAGATATTTTGTAGACCACTAAAACATAATATTGTATTTATAATAAAGATAGAGACTTATAAATAGGTATGACTTTATTTTTTTTTTTTTTTTCACCTCGAAAATCTTCAATTAGAACCTGCCTATAATATTTTATTTTTATCATTCTCTTATATATATATATATGTATGTATATATTTAAAACTTTCTATTTATATAAAAAATGATTGATACTAATTAACTATAAATATATTTTTTATTTATATGTAATATATATTACATCGTAACTAAACTTTCAACTAAGATCCCAACCGACAAAACATCACATATTCAATTAGAATTATAATGGATTTGTTTGAATTTTAAAAAGTTTATAGACTTAAGTGGATTTAAAAATTCTATAAAATCTATGCAGGATTTAATTGATTTTCCTTATTGATTCATATGAGTTTTGATAAATTTGATTGGATTATTTATTGTTTTACCTGGATTTCATTAGAGTTTATAAAGAATTTGTTAACAAATTTATTAAAGAATCCAACAAAATTTATGGATTTTTAAAGTCCATAGATTGTTTGAATACACTAAAAATTTTAAAGATTTCTTAAAAATTTGAATTGAATGCACCAAATTTTATAAAATTTTCAAAAATCTGAATTGAATAAACACAGATTTTAAGATTCAAATGAAATTCAATAAACTCTATCTTGAATACACCCCCTTAGTTTTGGTATAAAACACCATATCCATTAATTACAAGTATTCACTTCAAAAACATTACTAAAAAGATAAACCCCGAAAAAGAACACATCCAATGTTTTACACTTAATTAAACCATGATATTCAAAACCAATATTATGCAAAAAATAGTCACTACTTCTAAAACAATTAAAAATACTAAAATCATTGTTATAAAAAATAAAATATTTAAACTTAGAATATCATCATCATATAAAAATTGAGAACAGTTCCTATAAAGTACTCCCTCCGTCCCAAACACTGTGCAATATTTCTTTTTTTGTTTGTCCAAACTCACTGCAACATTTCCAAATTTAGAAATAATTAATAATAGTTTTATACATATATTAATATACACTTCATTTTATCCCATCACTTCACTCAAATAAAAAAAAAATAATCATTTCTCTCTCCAATCACATCACTTAATATCCAAATTATCTCAAATTACCATAGTTAATACTCTCCACCTAAACTCCCGTGCCAAACACAAATGTTGCACGATGTTTGGGACGGAGGGAGTACTTACCTGCGAATCTTTATACACATCTTCTTCCCTTTATAGTGACATTAAATCATCGATCACCTCCCATGGAAAGAGCTCATCGTCCATGTGAGAGACATTAATCTCAAGGGTCTCATTTCCCATGTCCTCTTGTTCCTTTTTGATAACATGGTTAAACCATCAAAGTTCAAATGACCGTACCTTCAATGCCAAAGGAGTATGTCACCGCTGCCGGTTACTTTAAGAGAACAATTTTTTTTCTTTTACCCACACACGGAAATCCTCAGTTACTCCGACGGAATTAAAATTTTAACCTTAAGGATGTTAAAAAATGTCCGCTTGAACTACATCTCTTCGACCAAATGGGAACATTTGGTTGTTTATCATCTAGAGTTATGCTCTGACGATTATGCAGCAGCTCGAAAGGATGAATGCTCTACCGGACCGTCTCCACCCGAGTGGTGATTTTGGTGCACCAATCTTTCTTGATTTTTGTACTGAGTATTTTAAACTTTAATATTATATAGATTCTACTATTTCAAATGTACAGTTATATTTACTATTTTTTATGGTATCCATCGATTACGGAATTATATTTATAAACATCCCATTGTATTTTAGTATAAATGAACAACATACATGTGTTTTATTTATTGCGTGAAATTCCATTTGTTAATGTAAAGTTCGCATGTAACACCTTCTTGTCCAAAACTGATGTTTGATTATAAATAAAGACCTAAATTGCGTAAGTTTTATACAAATAAAAAACGTAAAATATTTTAAATAATTTTTTTAAATAGAATAAATAAATAAATAAATAATTGATCAAACATTTATTTTTATAATTTTTATAAAAAATCAGATAACAATTTGTCTCTAAAAACTATGAAACGAATGATTAATCAAATATTTATTTATTTATTTCATTCAAAAAATTTATTTAAGATATTTTGCATTTTTTATTTATATAAAATTTGTGTAATTTAGATTTTTATTTAGAATCAAATATCAGTTTTGAACAAGAAGAATGTTTCGTGCAAATTTTACATTAACACAAAGGGGTTTCACGCAATAAATTAAACATAGGGTATTTTGTGCATTTTTACTAAAACACAATGAGAAATATATAAGGAAATCCATCCAAAACCCTCTAATTGGGCCCCGCAGACTCGGTTATAGACTTAAACCCTGCATTTACTTGTTGAAACATAAATAAATAAATTTAAGGCAAAATTGTCCATAACTCCCTTGTGGTTTCGAAACTCGGCTTAAATCTCCTCTTTACTTTAAAAATTGCATAGCGCCCTCTTATACTTTAAAAAATATTGCATGAACGTGTGGTTTTAAAACTCAACATAAATCTCCATTTTACTTTAAAAAATTGCATGATGTCCTCTTATACTTTCAAAAATATTGTATGAAATCCCCTCGCTATGCAAAACATACATAGGAAATCTTTTTCTCCTCATACAAGGAAGTTTTCATATTTACGAGGTTTCATGCAACGTTTTATAAAGTACAGGGGGTGTCATACAATTTTTAAATTATAGGAATATTTTACGCCGAATTTTGAAACCACATGATAGTTATGAACAATGTTACCTTAAATTTAAATATATGTATATACATAAATCATAGAAATATTGGTTAATTAGACTTAAGATTATAAATTTGTGTACATAATTCTTTTTTTTTTTAAATTTAAGTGGATATTTTTATGGATTTTTATTAAGTTCTGGTCCAACATTGTACACAATAGTAAGACCCATACCAGAACCCAAAAAAAATGTTCGTTTGGTTTGTAATTTAGACAAGTCTTTTTTATAATAAACTTGCAAAAGTATTAATAAAAATATATTATATTTTATTAAAATATTATTGATATTAAAATTTAAATAAAAATTTTAAACACGCAAATAAATATTTAAATTTGTGAACTATTATTTGAATATTTATTTTTATTATTTTAGAAAAAAATAAAAAATAATAATAATTTATTTTTATTGAGAATGGTGTTTAGTATTTATGAAAATAAACAAACCCACAAACCGATCAAGTCAAGTCGAACAAGGATTCTATCCAAATTAAGTAATGCATTGTAATGTTAAAATCCCTCCGACCCTTTTGTTAGAGATACGATATTTTAATAAGTGTATATTAGTAAGTTATTAATAATAAATTATAATATTATTTTATTATTTTTTATACGAGTAATGTTGTATATATTTTAAATATTTTTACTATTATGTCTCAATAAAATATATACAATATTGATATTATTTTGTAGATAATAAAATTTTATATACTACAAATAAATATATATGTAATTAATTTAAACCTAATTTAATACAAACAAATGAAAAATTTTGAATATCGATAAAAATATTTGTTTATCAAAGATATATAAATAAAGAGGTTTTGAGTGTGTTTTACGTGTAAAATATTAAAAATTTGATTAAATAATTTATATTTATTAAATATGTTTAAAATTAATAAATTTATTAAATTTAGAATTGAGTCCTATTTATGGGACTGACAAAAAAATGAAAAAGGTCCCGGCGGGATGGAATACTATTCTTTTGGGGTTTATTTTCAATTTTTATTTTTTTTTTACCTTGGAATAATTTGATTTTTTTTATTAAAGAAAAATATTTTAGTAAACAAAATATTATATCTAAATCATTATTGAAATGAATAAGTAAAACCAAAACAAATTTCAAAATAACATAAGTCATGGCCATATATTCAACTAATCTACATTTTATTAGTCATTTTAGTTGGAACTAAATTTTTTTTTATTTATATTTTTTTATAACGTGAAAATGCAGTCATTCGGATAGCGCTATGTGTAAACCCCGGTTGAAAGTTATTTAAGTTGAAACTTATTTTATATAAAATTTGTTATATATATATATATATATATTCTTACACCGAAGTTAATTATGTAATCGCATTTTTAAATAAATTACTTTTTATTGCTTCAAAATATATTAACATGTTAACTATCAGATTCTAATGCTAGCATTAAATTTTAAAGTATCACATTTAATTTATTAAATGTTAAAAGTGGGCAATTCAGCTACGGAATTAGAAATAAGTTACGTTTCTAATACAAATATTTTTAATTTATTAAGTTACGTTGCTTCAAACTCTATTGCATAATTTATTCTATTAGATATTTTTTTCCATCAATGTACCCTTTGAGTTTTTGTAATTAATTAAAAAATAATATTATCTCCGTCCCGCAAAAAAGAGTAACATTTGTTTTTTACACGTATATATTTTAATATTAGTATTATATTGGTTTAAAGTATAAAGGATAAAAATGCCCCTATTAGATTGTGTGATAAAAAAGTAATGACATTTGTGTAATATTTTGGAAATTGTAAGGGTATTAATTATGTTAGGTAGATAGTAAATTACTAAATTAGAAAATGATATCATTATTTTGAGACAAACAAATAGTATCTTTCTTATGGGACGGGAGGAGTATTATTCATCAATTAATGAAAATGTATAAGATGATTTTGATATTCTTGTTATATGTATGTATAATTGCACATAAAAATTAAAAGTATTTTAGTATTAGTTTATCATTATTTTTACTAGAAAATAAATATTTTTTAAAGAGTATAGTAGTTAGTTGTGACGGAGAGAATATTATCTATATGCATGCACATAAAATCTCTAGAATTTGTTCTCTTTAGAAAGAAAAAAAAGAAAATGCTATAAAAATTTTCTCTACAAAATTGCATCCAAAACTATTTTTTGCAAACATAATACTACCTCCGTCCACAGGCAATCTATCCATTTGTATTTGACGTCATTATTTTTAACATTAAAAATATCTTTATATTTGTATAATTTTTTGTACAAAAATCATTACATTAGTATTATAAGACACCAATAAAAGTATTTTTGTCGTTTTTCCTTAATTTGTACTATGTTTTGATATAATAATTAATATTCAAAGATTAACATGCAAAAAGTAAATAGATAGATTGGCGATGGACGGAGACAGTATTATATTTAACAATTAGTTTATTTTACAAACATAAAAGAACATCCAAAAAACACACAACAACAAAAGAACACTAATACAATACAATGTGTGTTTGTTTTGTATTTTTATATTAGCTATAACAAATTGTGTAAGTATGTAATATAAAAAAATAATTTTTTATTGCATTGTTGAATTTTATTTTTTTATTACTATTTATTTATTTTCGAGTGAGTTGATAGAGCATATGTGCTACTATATTTTTGTATGAATTTAGTATTTTGATTTGAAGAATTTTTATATGTTAGGTATAGAAAACGATGTTGATAATATAAAAAAAATATTATTTTATGTTGCATATTGGTTTTTGTGAAAAAATAAAAAAATATATATTAAAAATTGTGTGAAAGAGAAAATCATGGGCAAATAAATCTGTTTACTTGTGAGGTTTTAGTTTTGGGTTTTGATTTTTGAATAGTAAAATTTTGAATTGAAATAGTTGTTTGATATGATATAAATATGTGTTGATGTAATGTTTTGAATGTAAAATTAAATTTTAGTGTAGTAAAAAAAAATGAGTGTTTGATTTGATGTTTTTTAAGAGAAAAAAAGTTGGAATAGTAAAATCAGGTGTAAAACCTAACAAGTAAACACACTTGGAAGTATTGGTTTTGAGGTGAATTTTAAATAAATAAATTTGAGTTATTCAAATTTAAAATGATTCGATACTAAAGTTCATCGACGGTTGTACAAGGAATTTGAAATAACACAATACAAAAAGTGTTGAAATTGATAGGATTTGCAATCCACAATAAATTCGAAGATTTAAATCCATTGTGTTACTAAACAATACTAATAAATTTGATGTTGAGTAAGAGATGGCGCCGGAATGTGGAATTTATATACTCTCTCCGTCCAGCTCTAAGTGTCTTATCTACTTTTTGCGTAATTGTACTTAATATTAAAAAGATCATTATATTTGTATAATTTTTTACATAAATGTCATTGTACTAGTATTATAAGATATTAATAGAAGTATTTTTTGCCATTTTTTTCTTAATTTGTATTATGTTTTCATATAATAATTAATGTTCAAATATCAATGCACAAAAAGTAAATGAGATCCTGGAAGTCGTACGTGAGGTAGTTTTATTTTATAATAATTGAATTCGATTGTTCATTGTAACAATAATTGCAAGTATAAATATTACAACATATAAACGATGTCTTGGCAAATAATGTAGTGATAAAGAAATGTTGCTAACCCTCATCCATCACTTATGTGTGGTGGCCAATGCAACAATGGTTAGGACAAGTTCTTGTCAAAAGTGGTCAACAATATTCTATGGGACCCAAATCAAGAACTATGGTTGTTTAGATTAAAATAATAATAATAAAAATTGAAGTTCTAAAAATAACAAAAAAAAAAAAAAAAATTAATACTCCTTCTATTCTAGATAATTCGGGCGTATTACTATAGATACGAGAATTGAAGTAAAATATAATTAGTAAGTAATTAAAAAATATATTGAAAAAATAATTATAAATTAAGATAATTAAATAGTTTAATTACGAAAATAGAAAATAAAAATAGATTATATACGATGTGATATAAATAAGAATTAATACGATACTTTTAGAGGGAATCTTTTGTATGAATAGTAAAAATTTATCGAAATTCTTCAAACAAACGCAACCTAATAAACAATGGCCTTTTTTTGATATAAAAGTAACGTATAATTTTATATTTTTTTCTTTCTCTCTATATATATATGCTATAAAAATTTTATTGTAGAGTTTAGAATTAATAAATTTCTGAGTAATGTAGATGTAAGCTTTGTTTAGATAAAGGATTTTAAAATTATAAAAAAATACTAAAATATTAGCATTTGATATAATATTTTTAAACGTAAAAGTATTATATAATGAAATGTTTTTTTTTTTTTTAATATAAAAAAATTACTATTGATGGATAGCATAAAGAAACTAAAAAATATGTGTAAATACAACTATAAATAGTTGACATTAAGTTCTCTTAGGGTGTGTTTGTTTGGGGGTTTGGATTTGAATAGTAAAAATTTTGAATTTGAATAATTATATGACGTGATATAAATAGGTGTTCATGTGATGTTTTGAATTTAAAATTAATTTTTAGTATAATATAAAAAATGAATAATAGATGTTTGATTTGATATTTTTGGGGAAAAAAATTGAATGAATAGTATAAATTCAATCGAATCTCCCAAACAAACATTACTTTGTATGTTGCTCTCTATCAATTTTCATGATTTTATTTACTTGTTTATTTATTATTATTATTGTTTTTATTATTATTTTTGCAACAAGAGATTTTCAAGTAATTATATATATATATATATATATATATCATAAAAGAGAATTACAATCAAAAGCTAGCGATCTAAATACGCAACTAAAAAATTAAAATTTTAAAAATAAAATAAGAAGTTAAAATCATGTAAGAGCCAACAACCTAAATACTCGAAGAAGTTTTTACCACCTAGACAAGTAAAACAAAGACAACTATCAAAATACCAACGAGACAAAATAAGATAAAAAAATCATTTACGTTGTGTTTTTTTTTGTGGGTTTTACTATTCATATTGTTTTTTTCCTTCCAAAAATATCAAATCAAATAATTATTTTTTTTTTATATTATACTACAAATTATTTTACATTCCAAAAATCACATCAACTTCTATTTATATCGAATCAAACAACTATTCAAATTCAACTTTTTACCATTCAAAAATCCAAACAAAAAAAACTAAAATTCACAAACAAACACAATCTTAAGATCCTAAACGGCACTCAGACATGAAGAAAGTGAGTTATAAAAGCATCGTGACGAGAGAAAAACGTGAAAAACTCTGTATATGGAATGAGTGAACGATTCTCCAAAAGAATTTGTACATATGGAATAAGAGAAATATATTTATCTAGAATGGAAAAGATATTCTCAATTCATTTAACCCCCAATGTATTGTACCCCTTCTATACCGACTAATCATCGGCCGTCATGTGTATTTAAATTTATTTATTTTTATTTTATTTTTTTAAAAATACACATGACAGATGGTGATTGGTCGATATAGGAGGGACACAATACATTAGAGATAAGGTAACTGAACTCGCCAACTTGATTATAGTCAATCGGTAGCATTCTTTTTTGGAAGGCTTATATTCCGAATTCAAATTTAGGAATGTGTTAAAAATAAATAAATAAATCTAGTCTTATGCACATATTTAGTGTATTTGATCATTAATCAATATCAAGAAAAATTCTATTTTAAACTTATTTTCTAAATATATTTAGATCCAACATAAAATACAATATACTCCCTCCGTCCACAAACTAATGTCCTACTTTTCTATTTGGGATGTCCAACAACTATTGTCCTATTTCCTTTTTTAAACACAAATTTTACATTTTTACCCTTTATTCATTTATTACTTTTAATTTCTACCATACAATTAATGGCAAATTTGTCAATTCATAACAAAAAGACAATTACCTAAAAAAACCATGCAAATATACTTTAGGACAATAGAAATTGGACGGAGGGAGTAATATCTAAATGTTATAAAAATTGTTCTACAAATTTTACAACAAGCCAAACCCGATTATACAAACTTGACCATATTGTCTAGCTTTGTTATCATATTGTTACGAAATTTTAGGTCTTATGTAATTAGTAAGTAATTAAAAAATGTATTAGTGAAAATAATTATAAATTAAGATTTAGATGACTAAATAATTTAATTAAAATAAAAAAAATTATACTCCCTCCGTCTCATTGAAAAGTTGTCGTTTTCTATTTTCGTTCGTCCTTAAACAAGGTTACAATTTCTAATTTAGTAATTGTACTACCTACCTAACATAATAAATACTCTTCCAACTTACAATATATTACACAAATATCATTACTTTTATATTAGACCATAATAATAGGGGTATTTTTGTCATTTTTACTACAATCCAATATTAATATTAATATTAAAAAATTTACGTGCAAAAAGTAAACGTCACATTTTCAGTACGACAGAGAGAGTATATGAATTTTAAAATATGATTAAAATGTGTAATTATATTTTTAAAAAAAATGACAAATTATGTGGGACCGACAAAAATAGAAAGAATAGACAAATTAAGTGGTACGGAGAGACTATTTTCCAATAATTTTTTTCTTTGGCATATGATATCCATAGTTGTTAAACGAATTAAGTCATTAGTGAACTTGACTCGATTAGACTTGTTTTAAAAAATTATTTACAAACGTAAACAAGCCGAGCCAAATAATATATATTTACAGTGACGGGAGAGTATAATATTTTGTGAGAAAAATATATTAAATATAATATTTTTGAAAAAAAAAATTGTTTGTGGAGTTCTCGATTGAGTTTTATTATTCCATTTTATTTTTTTGATAAAATATCAATTCAAATATCTATTTTAATTCAAGGTAAACTATATAACATTCATTTGTGGTTTTAATTAAAATGTACAAAAAATATATATATATATATATTATTTTATTTATTGCGTAAAATTGTTAAACTAAAGTTACAAAAAGCACCTTCTTCATATAGAAATAAAAAAGATGAATATATTAAATATTTTCTTTAATATAATAAATAAATAATTTATAATTTTTCTAGAGACTAACTGTAATCTAATTTTTTACAAAAACTATAAAACTTACATAATTTAATTCGCATTTACAACCAAATATCAATTTTGACAAAAATAATATTTTGTGCAAATTTGAATTTAACAGTTCAAGCAATATATAAAACAAAGGAAGTGTTCTGTAGAATTTTATTTATAAAATTATCCTTAGGGTGTGTTTGTTTGGGGATTTTCTCCTAAATACACTATTCATCCATTTTTTTTACTCTTAAAAACCTCAAATCAAACACATATTTTTTATTTTTTATATTATACTGAAAATTAATTTTACATTCAAAACATTACTTCAACACCTATTTATATTATTCAAATTCAAAAAACTCAAAATCCAAACCCTCAAACAAAATGTTTATTTTTTTTTTATTTCATTCTATTCAATATAATTTTATCAATTTTCTTTTAAAATATGTTAATTATATTTTAAAATTTATAATTTATAATTTTTTTAAATAAAATTATTTTTTTAATATTTTCTTTCATTCTTTAGTCAATAAAATATTTTGTATTTTTTTTATTATTATTATTAAAAAAAAAAAAAAACAAAAACATTCCCAGCAGACTACTACTATTTTTAACAAATATGGTGCGACCACGGGCAAAATGGCAATGAATAATGGCAATGACCATGTGGTGCCGGGGACCACGAACCTCCCAAGATTCTCCCCGCACCGGGCGTGGGTAGCACGCGATCGCGATGATCGCTACTTTTTTTGGCTGGATTCATAGTTTTCGAGCACCGATTCGCTGCGGGATTCGGCAGCCTTCTTTGAAACTGACAATGAATCTTCTCCGTGGATTCGGAATCTTGTGTGCCATCCGTGTTCCTCCTCCTATCTCGGCTTCGATTTAAACCCGCAGAATCGATTGATTCCAAGGCGCACGGTGAGCATGGAGCTGCAGGGGAAGCCTATCGACTGCGGCTTCTACATGCCTGCCGAGTGGGAACCCCACGCCCAGTGCTGGATTGGATGGCCGGTGAGGTTTTCGACACTTTGAGTGATTTCAGTTTTGATTATTGCTTTGATTTGTTTTTAAGTTCACTTGGAAACCTGTTTCGAATTCGCGGATTGGAGCTATAGAAGAGGTTTTTTGGTTGATTTTGGAATCTGAGATTGATTTTGATGGTTTAAATCTGTGGAGCATCTGATAACGACATCTTTGCTGAAGAATTTTGAAAATTAGGGCATTTTAGATTTTATTGTATTGGTATGATGTAACCAAATTGAGAAAACATTCAAGTGTGGTTGAGTTTGATGATTTGTGAGGAATTTGCTCTGTTTTATTTTCCTTAGATGAAATTGAGAACAAATTCGTGTGTATTTGCATTTGATGGTATACAGCCAAATGATAGAATGTTCTTCCTTAACTCTTGGTTTAAGATCAGGCTTAATTCAAAAGATCTTTTGAATTAGAATAGTTGTTGGATATTATATAAATTAGTGTGGATGTTTAGAACACAAAATTGATATTTTATGTACTATAAAAATATATAAAAGCATATATATATATATATATATATGGTAATGGTCAGGGTAAGAAACCCACGAACAAACAGAGCTTTAGAGTTGTGACAAATCAAGATCTGACTGGAAATAGATCTGCGTAAATTCATTCCTAATGTTTGGGAATTCTTGCAACCTTTCAATGATTCATAACATCGAACGTCGTTAACAGTTTTTGTTCTCTGTGATTATATGCCATTCTAGAGGGCTTTTTCTTTTAGTAACTTTGAGGTGAAATAGCTGTTAAGCATTTGACGTGATGGTTTTGAAAAGAAATTAAGTGATGCCAAAAAAATGAAGAAAAAAAAAAAAAAAGGCAAAGAGAACAAGCCATAGATTTTGTGCACCATCTAGTTTGATTGATTTTCAAGCGATGTGTGTTGCAGGAGAGGCCCGACAATTGGCGAGACCATGCAGTGCCTGGTCAGCGTGCATTTGCGAGAGTTGCCTCTGCAATTTCTAAATTCGAACCTGTCACTGTCTGTGCTTCTGCTGCACAGGTTGAACTGACGAAGCCCTAACTATTTGCTGCCATTATTTCTGAAAACTATATCTCTTCTGAAGCATAAGGTTTCCTGCACCAGTGGAACAATGCCCGCAGTCAGCTGCCAGAGCATATTAGGGTCATCAAGATGAACATGAACGATTCTTGGTTCCGGGACACTGCTCCGACAGTGAGTTTTTCTCATGTAAACAATATCATTATCCGGTGCCATCAAAAGTTATAATTCTAACACAACTGTTTGTGGCAGTTTGTCATCAGGAGTAGTTCATCGAACAAGGATAATTTGGGGAGCGAGATTGCCGGGATAGATTGGACCTTCAACAGCTATGGCGGTAAGGCTGCTCACTGCATCCTTGGCCAATATTTTTACCATTTCAAAATATGATTTGTGAAGTGTGAACTGCTAATGTAAGGAGAAGTCACTGCCACATAAAGTCTCACCGACTTTTATTGTTTAGTTTAATTCAAGACTTGGCTGGTGGTCGGATATGAATTATTCATGGTTGCAATACACACCTGGATACTAGAATGGTAGGCCATAGAAAAGTCATTCTAAAACCTGGTGTATTGGGACTTGGGACTGCAGTCGTATGGGAAAACACCTTGTTTCATCATGAAATTTATTAGTTCGTCTTTCATTTGTTAGAACATTGATGCCCCTTTTTCGGGACGGCCACAGCTATTAGGGCCTTCCTGAAGTGCGTTTCACTTATCACTTATAATGAATTTCAGAAGCCACGAGCAAACCAGTGGTTGAGTTGATTTTCATATGTATAGTTACATCTTCTCTTAAGTCTAGTAGAATTTTGATTTCCTTGTGCTCTATCCTTTGTGTTTTTCTTTGTTTCTGGCGCTTAACATGGTGCACAAAAAAAGGGAACTTTAACAGGAGTATGTGTAACTTTCGCAGGCATAGATGGAGGTTGTTATAACGATTGGAGCGACGACATGCTTATTGCTAAAAAGGTTGGATGAGTTCTGTCTTAGATTGGAAAGGAAGTTTTGTGTTCTTGTAAGCGTATGATCGCAACCTTTTCAATATGTTTCTAAACAATTTCTACTTGTAGATTTTGGAAATAGAAAAGATTCCGAGGTTTCCCCATTCGATGGTTCTTGAAGGTGGAAGCATTCACGTTGATGGTGAAGGTTAGCACAATTCTATCTTTTAAGTACGATCATAAAAGATATTATCTGAAAGCTATTTCCGTGCCATACGATGCTGCAATTTTACGTAATCTATAGCCGCATAATATTTGGAATTCGTATTGTCTTTCAGGGACTTGCCTTACCACGGAAGAGTGCCTCCTGAACAAAAACCGGAACCCTGGTTTAACGAAACTTCAGATTGAAGATGAGCTCAAAGCATATCTCGGTGTCGAGAAGGTCATCTGGCTACCTCGCGGATTGTTTGGTATTCTTCTGTTTCATTTTCAATGATGAAAATCTTCTCTGCAAATGCATGAAACTTGATCATCTTAAATAACAAGCCAGGCTCATGTTTTGTCTTCAATGCGTTTCTGCAGTCAAGATTGAAATTGGATGTTTGAATATTTTATTTAAATAATATTTGATATGATAGTTCGTGATAATTTTTTTTTCTCGGAATGTGAAGTTTAAATAGTAAAAGACTGTGCGGAGACTCAAAAGAAATGCATAAACATCATAAATTTTTCTATCCATGTTGTTGAACACCTCTCTCTCTCTCTCAATTTTTGTGGTTCTTTCCTTTCCAGGTGATGACGACACTGATGGTCATATTGACAATATGTGCTGTTTCGCAAGGCCGGGTGTTGTTCTGCTGTCATGTACAGATGATGAATCTGATCCTCATTATGAACGATACATGGAAGCCCTTTCAGTTCTTAAAAACACTGTAGATGCCAAAGGTAGAAAGCTCGAAATTATCAAACTACATGTTCCCGGGCCACTTCATCTGACGGACAAGGAGGCCGATGGATTGAAACAGGTGAACACCTTATTCTTACCATATCATAATTTCAAAACTAACATTTTGGTTGCAAACCATCAGTGAAAATTGACGAAAACTTTCCGGTAAACACCACCTGATTATCTGATAGCTATATACTCTTTCATTTGTTAAATCAATAAGCTGCTTTGAAGTAAATGGTGCCGTTTGGATTTACTATTCCCAGAACTTTGTTTTAAATTAAATTAAGTTTGAAGGTGTGCAGTAACAAATCAATAATTATTGAACGGTAGAATTTCTTATATTTGCGGTAATACTGGAAGTTATGCTTCGCAGATTTAAGAAGTTACATAAACGTATAGACATTGTTTTGCATTTGAATTTTTTGAAGTGAATGATTTGTGTGTTTTGGTCTATTTTTGTATATCTTTGTTGACTTTTGTTGTTATATGTATGTATTATATATTATATTTTTTGGGGTAATATTTTTGGGCAATTGTTTAGGGTGTTAACACTGAACAAACACAATGTTTTTGCGGTAAAATCTATTGTTGCCGTAGGCTCTATAGTGTGAAAAAGTATCAAAAGCACAAGTAAATGATGATCTTTTGAATTACTTCTATTTTTATTTTTTTCTTGGAGATATGAGTTACATCAATCCTAACGTAGCATCCATGTTTTCGATAATCTACTGCGATAATGTTTTATTAGAAAGCTCATCTCATCTCCTTGGTGAATGAACAGGTCGGCGAAGCTAAAGTGAGGATTCCCGGTGGTCGGATTGCTGCTTCATACGTAAACTTCTACATCGCCAATGGAGCTATAATTGCTCCCCAATTCGGCGACAAGAAATGGGATGAAGAAGCTCTTCACACTCTTTCTTTGGCATTCCCAGGATACCAGGTGAGCGAAACAATGGCTTTGCTAAACGTATATATTTTAGAAATTTTTAATATTACCTCCGTTCGGCTCTAAGGGTCCCATTTATTTTTTGCGTATTGATCTTCGAATATTAATTATTATACTTCATCCGTAAGCCTCTAAGGGTCACATTTATCATCATTATACTTAACATTAAAAATATCTTTATATTTGTATATTTTTTTTGTACAAATATTCTTTTATTAGTATTATATTACATTAATGTAAGTATTTTTATAATTTTTTCTTAATTTGTACTACGTTTTGATATAATAATTAATATTCAAATATCAAACATGTAAAAAATAAATGAGACCCTTAGAACTGGACGGAGGTGGTATCAAAACGTAGTATAAATTAAGAAAAAATTGCACAAATACTTATCTTATAAATAGAAAGACATTTGTACCAAAAATTATACAAATATAACGATATTTTTAATGTGAAGTACAATGACGCAAAAGGTAAATGTGACTTCTAGAGAGTGATGAAGGGAGTTTTATTTATCGGCAGTAATATTTTACAAAAACCATAGTATCAATTACCATTTTTGCATTTATAGTAAAACATCACATCAACTGCTCAAACTTTCTGCTATTGTTAAAAATTTTTCAAAACCCCGCAATTTTAAAAACTTCTATCTAAACGTAGTCTTGTGTGTATGTTTTTGTGAAATATATCGATGGAATATTTACTTTAGCATACGAAGCTAAATTTATATGATGGTGTGTTTGGTTAGATTGTTGGGATTGAAGGTGCTCGAGAGATTGCACTTGGAGGAGGAAACATACACTGCATCACTCAACAGCAACCTGCAACTCACTCACTCACTCAATCTTCTAAATGATTTCTGATTTGAAATCAATATGTTATGGGAAGGTAACATTTTAATTTCAGTGAAATCTAGTCATGATCGTGACTATAATTTGTTTATGTATAAACTATTCATGTTTACTTGCCTTTATTGGGGTTTGCTTACTAATTAATTGATTAGTTGGTGATTTACTATTATTATTTTGTTTTTTTTTTCTTTTTCCATTTTGATTTTGGTTTATATATTAATTTTAAAATAATATTTCTTTCGTCTCAGAACAATAGTCTGATTTGGGCTCGATACGGAATTTAAAGAAGTGAGTATAAAATAGGTAGTAAAAGATTATGAGTGTATTTCTTAAAAAAAAATAATAATAATAAGTGACATTTGTATAATAATAATAAAAAATTAAAAGTTGTTTTATGGTGATAGTTATTTATAAAAAAGAAATTATTTTGTTTAGAGAAAATAAAATCTCTTCTGTCTAAGAGAATAAAATCTCTTCTGTCTACAAAAAGATTACATTTTGTCATTTTGTCATTTTGGTTAATCAAAATATATTTTTTTGGCGGTCAGTGGCGGAGCCAGAGCATTGAAGTCGGAGGGCTTCTCTTAGTAATAAAAAGTAAAATATTGAAAATATTGGAAATAATTTTTACATTCGATGCGACAACTATAATCGTCGGGTTGCCATATTATAGTATCTCTGTAAAATCTTTTCGATTTTACATTTTACAAAAATATTTTTTTCAATATAACATATTAGACAATTAGCAAGAAAATTATCTCTTATTGTGTTATACGGATCAAGAGAAAAAAAGATTTATTGACTGTTGCAGTTGTGACGGACAAGACAAATGTTAATACTATAAGTCGATATATCAAATGAAAAGCAGTATTAGCTTTGAACTCAACCATCTTCTTTGGAAAGATCTTCAATATCAGAAAGATTTGAGAAATCCGATTCTCTTCGCACATAATGAAAGTATGATCTAGATTCTCTCCGGTAAAGTTATCTTAGTACAACTCAGCTATGTGGCCTGTAAAAATATTTATATACCAATTCATCTTTCAATGATTGTATCAAGCACACGATAACAGATATGTTTTGATTCTTCTGTTGTAAAGTTTGTGACAAAACATTTTTGGTCTGTTTACTTTTAAGATTTTAAGTCTGGTTTTACTACTCAAATTTTCTTTTTCCTCTAAAAACATCAGATCAAACATTCAATTATTATTTATTTCATTACACTAAAATCTAATTTTACATTCAAAACATCACATCATTACATATTTATATCACATCAAACAACTATTTCAATTCAAAATTTTACTATTCACAATCAAAACCCAAAATCAAAACCTCACAAGTAAACTCATTTTTAATAAACGCATCATCAAATGACCAATGAATATAAATTCAAAACTCTTATCTTATCAATCAAATTAACCGCAACAAATCGACTATTTGAATCATCATCGTCCTCAAATACTGTCTGAATCACTTCTTTCACCACAACGAGTATTACCGGCTCGAGCTGAGGCCATTTCTTGATTCATTCATTTTCTTGTTAAAACACCACTTCCTCTATACGTTTGACACGAGTATCATGTTGTTGTTGTCTTAAATTATTTCTTATTTTACATGAAGCTCTGGCACCATTAACAATCATAAAAAGGTACTAAATTTTTTTTAAGACATACTCATTTTTGCTCACGCTAGCAACAACAACTAATTGAAGTTGGTGAAAAAAACAATGAATATAGTGTGCATCCCCATTTTTCTTTAAAATAAGTGTTTTAAGTCCATTGAACTCATATCGCATATTAGATGCACCATCGTAGCCTTGATCTCTTAGTCTTGATAATGTCAACCCATTCTTTGCAAAAAATTCATCAACGACATTTTTCAAAAATTGCAAACAAGTATCACTAACATGTACCACACCAAGAAATCATTCAATCACTTCTCCATCATCATTCACAAATATCAAAATTATCGACATTTGCTCATTTATTGAACTATCTCGTGGTTTAGCAATTAAAAGAGATAAATATTTATCTCCAATTTTATTCAAAATTACATTTCTCACCTATATAGCGCATGCATTGATAATTTGCTCTTGCATATCCCGAGAAGTCAAGTTGATTGTTGGTAGGAGCATTTGAATTTATAATACTATTTACTTCTTAATTTCGCTCACAATACCAACTGATAAGTTTAAAAAAGTACCTTAATGCACGAATTGTGATGACTCGTCATGTCCATGAAAAGCTAAGCTTTGTCCCAGAAGATATCTAATTATATCATCAATAGCAGTCAGTCGGGTGCGATAAACAATCTCCATTTCACTACTTTTTTGCGCAAATACATAATCCACATTATACTTTTGATCTTTATATCCAAAACATTTAGCTCTAGCATAATTATGTGAACTATTTCCATTACCCTCGTGCTCCTTGAATTTTAGAATAGCCTTTACCAATTTATAAATCCAATTTTAGTAAATTCATCATCTCTGTGTTTGTGGCCTTCACCAAACAAATAGTACCAAAGACAAAAGACGGCATTTTAGACACACTATATTCTAACCAGACAAACTCTTGAACCATGCATCTTGAAACTTTCTTTAACCATCACTATATTGACTTAGCGGAAAATCATGTCTTAATGGATGACAAGGTCCATTGGCCAAAGATCATCGCCTCAATTCATCTTTGATTTCATCATGATAACTTTCAATTGGTTTTCGAATACCAGAATCATCAATAATATCATTCTCTTTATCTAATTCCGCCGGTTGCTGAGACAAAAGCTAGAGATTGTAGCACAAGACAAACCGCAAAACTAAAAGTTAGAGTTAAAAAATAAAATAGTGTATTTAGGTTAAAATAAAAAAAATTAAATTAAATTTTTTTACCTAAATAAAAAAAACTATTCTGATACAAATACAAATGTAAAGCCTTTAAACTTCAGTTATTTTCTTCACGCCGATTTTCCAATCCAAATGGCCAAGAAAAGAAAATAAAAATAGAAATGCCAAGAAGGAAGTATTGGAGGACGAAGCAAACTATCGCTGGGATATAATTTTAGGGAAGAAAAATCATATATTTTTTGTTGGAGGGGTGACGGACCGGGTCTACCTCCGCCCTTGGCGGCGGTTACGGTCAATACTTCAAAAGCAACTATCAATATTTCAAATAGCATATGTTCTAAAATAAGAGCATGTAGTATATTAAGTGTTCTTAGTTCTTACAATATACTTGTATTATAGTTACATAAATAACATATTATTTGGACATCTTACTTATCAGGGCTGAGTCCGCACGGATTTGTTTTTTGATATCCTGCAAAAGGCTTCATACTAGTGGAGTTTATTTGGGACTTATAAAGTGTGTAATTTTCTTCACCACTTTCAATGTGGAACTTCCAACGTGGGACTTGTGTGGGACTTGGTTTGCACCCTAACATGGTGTCCGATATTTTCACAAAACAAAAGGAGAAAAATTGCAATATATTAAGGACTTTAAAAATTCATAAATCAGAAGAGGATTAATGATAAACAAGTGTTGAATTAAAAGAAAATTATTTTAAAACAAGTGTTTTAAAAAATATACGATTTTCTACTACACAATTTTAAAATTTTGAAAATATTTTATTTATAAAAGAAACACACATGTACTTTTATTAATGAGTTTTACCGAACGAAATAATTTCTAAGCAGAACATTAAAATTTTCCAAAAATTTATAGATTTAAAAGAACTTAACGACCTACTTTAAATAAAATAAATTAAAATAATTTGTAAGTATCTGAAAAGAAAAAACTCGAACTTACAACTAAGTAGAAGAAAATCTTAGTTTTCTTTTAAATTTTTTTGAAATATTGTATTTTATTTTTGTCCAAATACATAAATATATTATTACTCCATATTATAATAATTCGTTATTTCTATATTTTTTAATTAATTTCCTATATCTCATATAAAAAAAAATCTTTCAAGCGATTTCACAAAACAAGCACACACACCCCTATGTTTTGATTATTTTTTTAGCCTTTATTTTCCAATTTTTCATAAGCTTGAATTTTTAAATTGTTATTCTATAATTTCCAATTCCATTTTGTCTATTCCTATCAAAATTGATCCAATTGTGTCATAATTAATTGTAGTATCTTCACTACAAATTTACTTCAATTTTTGTCCGATTTTGAGAGATCAGCCCGAATATTTTCTTAAAAAAGATTGAAAACACAATTTAATATCTATAAGACATATCTAAAGAGAATACACAGGGGTGTTTGACAAATAACTTTTTGAAAAACTTTTAGTTATCGAACATTTTTAACTGTTTGACCAGTCAAAAAGCTAATTTAAGTGTTTGGTAAATTAGTTTTTGGAATAGCTTTTTGGACCAAAAAGCTGAAAAACTAACTTATGTAATTTTTCTGTAATTTTTTTTTTATTCTTTATATGCCATTCAAAATTTCTTATGCATTTTACACAAATAAATATATTTTGATTATTTAGTAATTATATTAGAATATTGTATTATAATATAATTTTACTTTTATAAATTTAAAATAATTAATTTTTATATAAAAATTATTTTAATTGTAAAATATATAAATTTATTAAAATCAACATAAAATAGAAAATATAAATATTAATAATTTATTTTTATATTAAAATTATATTATATAAATTTTATACTAAAATTAAATAAATTAAATTTATTGAAAATTATAAATATAATGAACTAATCGATAACTAACATAATAAATATATACACGAAAAATTTATTATTTTATATTTTACATCAATTTCAATAGAAAAAACTATTTATATATTTTAATAAAAATATATTATTTTTTAAATCTAATTGTAATAAAAATAAATACTTTTATAACACTTTTACAATTTTCAATAACTAATAACAAAAAATTTTAAACATTCTAAACTCAAAAGAACATAATTGAATATACTAGAAACAAAAATAAAATAGAAATATCCTCAATTGTTACGTATAAACAGCTAATATTAAACAGTTGTTTTACCAAATATTTTAATACAAACAGCTAATCGAATCAGCTAGTCAAACCAACTAATTCAATCATCAGCTAACTAATTGAATCAGCTAGCTAATTGCCAAACACACCCACACAGTCTAAATTGATTTTCAATGGCAATAATTAAAAAAATAAAAAAAAATCAAACCGATCATTTTTCCTAAAACTAATAAATAATAAAAAAAAATTACAAATCATAAAACTAATCAATTTTTTAAAAAAATCTTGTTTATTTTATTTATGTTTTATTTTATTTATTTATTTATTTTTTCGTTTTGTTATTTCTAATTATAAAAATATATTATCTCTGTTCCATATTAAAAGTCAAAGCTACTGTAAATACAAGAATTTATCATACGGTAAATTACAAGTACATAAACAAGTATTTTTGTAACAAAAGTAGTTGATATTGCATAATAAAAAAAATATAAAAAAAAGTAACAAATTTAAAAACAAAAGTTAGCATATAGACAATTTTAAGAAAATTAAAACTATTTCTAAATGATATAAATATATATTATATGGCGCAGTGAAGTGAGGCAGGAGCCACATTTCTCATTTGGTCGTCTTCCCGAAAAGGGGAAAAATTAGGGCACTCAATTTCAGTTACCGCCATTGAAATCGATCGAAGCTAAGCATGGGTCGGAAGAAGGGATATGTAATGCCCCATGATCAGCCGGACGACTTCGATCCGGAGAATCCCTACAAGGACCCCGTCGCCGCTCACGAGATGCGCGAGTACCTCATCCAGGAGCGTTGGATCGGCATCGAGAAGGCCAAGATCCTCCGGGAGAGGCTCAAGTGGTGCTACCGCGTCGAGGGGGTCAACCATCTCCACAAGTGCCGCCACCTCGTCAAGCAGTACCTCGACGCCACGCGCGACGTCGGCTGGGGGAAGGACAATCGCCTCCACGCCATTTACGGTCGATACTCAGCTTGATTTTTTATGTTTAACCGTCCTTTTGTCTGTGCTTCGAGTTTTCTGATTTTGGGATTTGATTTGTAGGTCCGAAGACTGAGGAGGCGCCTGCTGAGTGACTTGTTCGTGGCGACGTTACTTCGAGCTTCTGAATAATTTCAGGTCTGTTTGATGGTTTGAAGCTTTTTTGTTTTTTTTTTACAAAAATAAAATTATTTACTTATTTATTGCTCTATCCGCTTTCTTTAAGCTGCAATTTTGTTTTGATAATTGTATTGGATGGTTTTATCAGTATCATCCACCCTTTGTATATTATCATGGAGTGTGTGTGAAAGCTACTGTGATTTGTTTGGGTATGTTAACCTGACGCTAAGTTTTCTAGATGATTCCCTATTAATATTGCAAAATAATAAATTACATACACACACCATATGTATAGAGAGAGAGAATAATAAGACCCCTGTTTCCCAAAATTCAATTAGTATTCAACCCAAGATATTATCTTTTGTATTACCCCATACCGAACATAAAAAATAACTAAATCTAAAAACACCAATGGTGTGGTTGTTTTGAAGGTTTGGATTTTAGGTTAAGATTTTTAAATAGTAAAAATTTGAATTTGGATAGTTGTTTGATGTGATATTAATAGATGTTGTTGTGATGTTTAGAATGTAAAATCGATTTTAGTATAATATACAAAAAAATTGGTGTTCGCTTGAAAAAGTTGATTGAATAGTGAAAAATCTTGAAAAATCTACAAAAGGACACAAACACACTTTTTGATTCTGTTGTGATTGTTTTTCTTGATGGGTGTCTCTTCTCTCGTGTGGTTACGATTCCATGATATTATTTGTTCTGTAGGGATGTTTTTTGAACCTACTTCGGATTAGTATTTCATTTTTTAATCGGACTTTATGTATGATGTAGCATTGCATATGTGATAAAAATATAAATGTATCATCTTGTTCAGACTAAGCTACTCGATTCAGTAATTTAGTATTCTTCAAGGTCAAGCTCGATTCATTATTTTAATTAACAAGTCAAGCTTGGGCCTTAACAAGCTAGAGTTGGAAGTAGCTTGGTTCACATAGGCATAAAGTTCTACTTGTATTTAGGCAGACATTTCTCCTTTTGACTCTCTTTAACTGCAATGGTTTCATGCTAGACGAACAATTACTTATTACAAGATTAAATTTTTCTCACAATTTACAATCTTGCTATCCTTATTTGTTATCTGGAGAACATTTCCAAGGGTGTCTGGAGTGAGCAATGTGGAAAGTTATTTATGGGTGAGGGGTGGTGGTTGTTCTTGTTTTAGTTAAGGGGTCACAATGATGCAAGTGACAAATTATTGGGATTGAAAAAGTACTTTCACCTTACGAGTTGATCAGAATGTGTGGCCTGTGGTTCGGGTACTTTGTCATTAAGTCAAAGATGAAATAAATCAGACATTAGCACAATTGGTGTATCTGGTTTTGGTTGCATAAGTTGTGCTGCTAAGTTATCCATATTGTTTGTTTTTTGAATGCTATATCTATGAGAAGTAGAGTTTAGGAATCCCTACTAGGTAGAGGGCAACAATGCAGACCTATCTGAGCATGATTGGAGAATGGACTCCATCTGGGGGCTTTAAACCTATAATTTATGATTTTTTTGTTTATTTTTTAGTGTAAGGCTTGCAACAGGATAGTGTATAATCAATAATGTTATAGCTATGTAACTACTAGTAAATTTTGGTTATTCATCTAACTGAAATCATTGACTTTAACTGATGAAGGCTACAAATGTTTCGGTTTGTTATACAATACTTCAAGTGTGGTGTTCATTTAATCTGCCTTTTGTTCTGCGTGTGCTGCATACCACAATTTAAGTATGATCATCCATAGGAAATAAATTTACAATGTTAATCAAAAGCATGGGAAAAAATGTAATAAAATATCTCGAAACAATATATGCTCTATTAACTGATTGAAGATATTGTTTCCTATGTCTTTTTTGGTATATAGTATCCCTTTCTAATGCTTTTCTAATATTCTTATAATTTAAATTTATGTTAAAGTTCTTGCTAGAGATATTAATCTTACCTTTTGTATCTACCATTTGATTAATGATAAAGCTCCCCCCTCCCCCACTCACGCCCTCCCCCTCTCTCTCTTTTATATATATATATATAATGTCATGTATGTCTTGAGTGATTATGCTTTATCAATAAAAGCTCAAAACTGTTACCAAGACTGATTGAATTTTTTCTTCTAGTTATGTGAGTTGCGTCATACAATTTCAGCTCATCTACTCTAGATAATCCAAAATGAGTTTTTCTCATACCATGTAAACCATGGCAAGAGCATTGAAGTCACATTCATTTATTATTTGACAAATCCTAATTTCGACTAACTCATAAACCTTTTGGTTTATTTTAAATTGTTCATTGTGTCTGCTAGTGGCCTCATGCATGTTCCGAATATTAAAACTAGCCCTTTTCCAACAGGGAAGTCTCTTTGGATCAAATGCTTCATGCAATATCCTTGTTCAGTAATCATCTATCTCAAATTCGTTAATGTGCAGGTATTTAAAGTTTTTCAAGTATGCAATGCTGTGGACAGACAGCAACGAGGTGTTTTTGTTGAATTATCAGCCTGTAGCCCAGTTGAACTGTTGCCCTGTATGTCTTTTAATTTCAGAAATTCAAGGGCGAAAAGGGGGTGATGAATCATTTAAATTTTACTTGTGGATTTTTCTTTTTTGTACTTGTGAGAGTTTTATACTTAATAATAAATGCCGAAATGATGCCATAACATTTTCTTCTACAGCACTTGTGCTTCAACTATCCCAATAGTAGTTGTTGATTTTGAACTAAAGCTTGAACGGAAGTAAGTAAATTATATTGGGAACTAATTACCGAAGTAGACGACCATGGATGCATCTGAATATGTTGAAACCTCCTCTTTGATGCTCTAATAGCAGTGATCATGTGAAATGCCATTTGAACATTGTTTTAAGAATATGAATTGATTCGATTGGTTTGTTTTTTTTTTTTTTTTTTTGTTTGTTTTTTTTTTTTTTTTCTTTTCCGATTAAGAAATTATGGTATAATGTGATGTTTGATGACCTACTACAGAAGTACAGATCAATTTTTATCATATGCATATGTTGTGTTTTGCCTTTAATACAGTATCATTTAAATTCCAAGGTAGTGTACATAATACACTAGAATACTCATTGTCAAATAGTAATATGGACTCGCTGTTTTGTTATTTTTGAATGGAAAGAATGTTCTATGTATGCATCCTATCTTGTATTATCTTGTTTATACAAACTCACACAACTGTTCGGGATTTTGTCCCAAGGCGAGAGATGTCTCACCGTTTACTTTAAAAGGGTGTATAATTTTTCTTATTTTTGCATTTTTTTCTTCCTTTTAATTTTTGTGACTTTTTACAATTCCTTTCCAGTGTATATGTTCATTTTTCCTTTCCAATGCTTTTATTACTAGCTTGTTATTCTAACTTTACGCTAGCCATTGGCATTCCGACGCAAACTCAAATCATATGTTGGAAGTTTAAAAAAGAACTTACATTTTATAAGTTTCACATTAACTTTATTATTATGAGCTCTTTTAGGAGAATTTCAAAAATAAATTTGTGCGGATTTGGCCCAAAACATATAATATCATTGTAGTGTTGAATTGATATAGTCCTAATAATTGATATCAGAGACTGGTTCCAAGGATTTTGTCGGTAGAGTGAACTGGATGACATCGGACATTGGTTGTAGTAGTGGGAAGCTCTCGTTGACCTTGTGATTGGAATATGCAAATATGCCTTATGTCGAAAGTCTTCTGAAGCTGTGGTGGTTGGTTGGACGATCGGTCCCACCAATTGTAGCCAGATAGCAGTCCCTTTGTTAAAGGCAGTGCAAGATGGACAGATTAATGAAATATCACTGGAGGGGAGACCTATATGTTATATGATCCTTGGTTTTTGGCGTGTAAATCTAAGTCCCACATTGAAAAATTAGAAGAACTCATACTCTATAAGTTGTACGTAAAATCCACTAATATGAAGCTTTTTGAGGAAGCCCAAAATTAAATCCATTCCTAGCGTCCGAAAGTAAATTTTTCAACGGAATAATACTTTTTAGAGTTTCGGAAAATTTTGAGAACAGTAAAAGGTTAGATAAAAAAATAATTATTTAATATGATTATTACATGTGAAATTTTGTATAAAATATATTTCTTTGATATGATTTTAAAAGAAAAAGATACCGGCGATTAGTAGAAAAAGTGATTTAAAAACATAGGTAAATAAAGTCATATAGTAATTGCTATTAATGATATGAGTAGTATAGTTGGATTAATGGAAACAATTTTATGTACGTTTATCGATTCACCTATGTATCCATTAGATTTGTAATTGAAGGAATTGTGGACGATAATCAAGTCCAATTAATCTACTCATTTTGTGTCTTTATAGATGGATGATCAATATATATAAATGAATTATCGATGGACTAATTAATTAAAAAAGTTATGGTGTGTTTGTTTGGGGGTTTGGATTTTGAGTTGGGATTTGAATAGTAAAAATTTTGAATTTGAATAGTTGTATGACCTGATATAAACAGATGTTCATGTGATGTTTTGAATGTAAAATTAATTTTTAGTATAATATAAAAAATAAAAAATAAGTGTTTGATTTGATGTTTTTGGGAGGAAAAAATAAGATAAATAGTGAATTTAAAATCCAATTTCCCAAACAAACACACCGGATGAATTGCTGGTTCCACTCTAAGCCCCGAAAAGCACTGAAAAATGTGCGAAAGAACCATCGCAATAGCAATTATTAGAGGATATATTGTACAATTTTTTTTTTTAATTTTTTTTTCTTTTCGGATTGTTTCGAGAATAATAAATTGTATAATTTAGATATAATATGTAAAATATTTTTTGGTACGCTATTTTAAATAAAAAGTAAGCTAAAAACATATTTAAGTAAACTGATCTCTCCCGATCTTTACATGTTAGCATGTGTGTGCGCACGTATGTGCATATAGGCACAACCAAGATTCGATAAAAAGGGGTTAATTTTTCAAATTTACAAAACAATATATTCTATTTATACATATGAAATGACATATTTTTATTTGTTGTCAGACAATTTTATTCTTCTAGTTGTCATTATTATGTAAAAATTGCAAAATAACAAGCTACAACACCAATACTAGCTATATATGTAAATATTCATTTTTGTATATATATATATATTTTAATTAATTACAACAAGTAACACAGTATTTCACTAAAAACATTTCCACACAACTTTTAGTACTATTCTTTTCTTTTATTCATTCAAATTAATTTTTTTCTATACCACATATACATATATCTAAAAAATAAATAAACGAAAAATTCCAAATGAAAGGGGAGGGACCGGGGATCCGGTACCCCGAAGGTGATAGGGAAAAGGAATGGGGGCCGAAACCCACTCTTAACCCCTACCTAAACCCGTCCCTGCATATATATATATATACACATATTGTTAGATGAAATAAATGATGTCTCACCTAAAAATTTAAGTTATTAGAATACGTATTATTTATTTATTTACCTACAAACGAGAGTCAACCAACATATATATAATATGAAAATAGTTGCTAATGGTGTACATGACTGTGTATGGGAGCTCCCTTCAGTCCAAATCCGCGGGCGAAGTAAATGGGAGAAGTTGCTCCCAATTCATGCACTGGCCACCCCTCAAAAACACATTAGAAACTTTCACGACTATTCTCGCACACTTTTTATTTCTAACACAAACAACCCTTCACGATCGATGTTTTTAAGCATCGCCGAGTGCATGAAATGGCAGCTCTGCCCATTCCTCAGCCCTCATTTTTGGACCAAAGGAAGCTCCTCATAATAATCTCTTATACACACAAAACCCTCTCTCTCTCTCTCTTCTCTCTTGTTTGGATTTTTATAGTCATTGTTATTTAACCTTTATTTTTTTTCTTTTGCTTTCATTAATGGACAAATTATTGTTAAAATGATTCAACTTTTTGATTTCTTAAGGCCTTTTAGGATTCTCATATCCATAGTTTGGTTGGTTGTTGAAATATTTGATGCATATTTATCCCAATAGTTATTGGTTTCTACTTTTTACCTCTCATCCACCTTCGTATTATCTAATACCCTCATGCAAAGTTTTTGCATTTATTGATGAATACATATGTATATATCTCGAATAATTTTGGTACTAAATTTAAGCTATGTCACACTTGCATCATAAAATTTGCATTGGATACGAGAAGTACATAGACTAAGAAAAGAGCGCCGAACTTTGAATACTACATATATGGCATTTTTACAATGAAATTGAACCCTTGAACCTAAGGTTTGATTGGGTCCATTTCATCGATACTTGGAATAAAATCCAAATACAAAGGGCTTTTGTCATTCACATATGATTTATTTAAGATATAAGTGACGTACTATACAAACATATTTTAGTATGTTGGACGCAATTATCATCATCAATGATTGTTTTGAGTGTGAATTTATGACAAATCGTTGGTTTTTTAATATCAAGATTAGCTCTAAAGATCCTCAAATGCCCCTTCAAACAACAATCCGGTATCTTCAAGATTTCTTAAAATTCGATAAAATCTTCACAAATTTTAGGTGAGTTTGTGCACGCACATTGTGTCTATATATTTCATTTTGTCTCTTTCACATTATGTGTCATTTAAAAGTAATAAATGTTATTTCATGTAAATTCTCCTTTGGGGAATTTTAAACGATGAGAGGCAAGATTGATCTATCTCAATACATGCCCAATTTTGTCTTATCCAATATATATGTTTCTCCATAAATAGCGATGATAGCTATAGGGTGATCGGATTTTATTAGATGTTGGTGTTTTTCTTTTTCTTCGGCAACAACACCTAATCAATGAAAAAATCAGTGTTCATACATTATGTCCGTTAATGTTACACACTCGCCCTGCCTCCTAAACCCTAAACCCGATAGACGTACGCCTATTTCCATTTAATCATTCTTCTAATCCTTTCACTAGTGACTTTATTCCTCTGATACATCTCTTTAATCAGGGTTAAATTTAGGTCTAAGCAGGTCGACAAGACTTTCGCGTACTTAGCTGCTACAACCACCTAATTTTTATTAATGAATAAGACACGATCATGGACATGGATAGTTAACCCTTTTACCGCCATTCCATAACCGTGTTGAAAGTCTAGCTTAAACAACTCAAATATGAACATAGAAAATTTGAGTGATGGTGAGATGGAGAAGCATAATAGGAAATTTTATTAGCTAAATTAAATGCCGGAATTAAAAGAAAATGGGTGATAAAATCAGCTTGCTTACGGTATAAGACTGAAAATATCATATTATTAAGAAATGGAAAGAATGAAATAGTTTGGTTGTATACGTGTGTGTATATATGGACTATGGTTATATTTATAATATACAATGAGAGAGATATTTATAGGGGAAGTGATAGCTTGTAGAAGTTTGATGGTTACAACAACACATAAATAACTATATTTAAAATAACTATTAATAACTTACTAATAATTACCATGCATCGACTGACTTCTATGCACAGTTAATGAGGCCTCCTCATAAATATTATTATTACTATAACTTAAAATAAATAATACCAAATATCGACATAAATATATAAATAATTAAATTAATATAGGCTATAAAATATACTAAAGTCAAGAGTTATCATACACTGCAACTTACAGACTTTAGAAGAAAATGTAGAACCCCGAAAGCAATGTCATATAAAAACATCCTTAGAAAAGTCACCTGGGAGAAAAGACATTCCTATAATAGAGGTCATGAATTACTACAGTTGCAATTAAGCAACCAACACAGGTAAGACGTGTGTTATAAAAAATATAAATGGATCTAAAGATTTTATTAAAAAAATCGAGTAACAACACAAATATTGAACTAGTTTGGTTAGGCTCAGCCCCAACCAACTCTGAAAATCACAAAACCGACGCTATACACACCTAAACTAGCGACTACACAAACGAACCGGCCACAACCGTGATACACACTATATATAACCCCACACAAACACAAACAAGGCACCCGAAGGCCTACAACGTCGAGCGAGCCCCTTTCGGCTACGAACAACTACACAAAGGGCAAAACAAACGTGCCACAGGAATTCCACAATATTACAGGAGGAAGGCACCACCGAGAAACCGCCGTGAACCACCGCGAAAGTCACCGGAGAGGAGAGCAGTAGGTCGAAAGAGAGAGAGGGGAGAGGCCAGAGAGTAATGCGTAGAGAGAGAGTGAGATTAGAGAGTAATGAATATAATGACTCTCTCTCTCTATATATATACATGCCAATGGAAATGGACGGCCCAGATCAAGATCCGTAATCAACGGTCCAGATCAGCCCTCGCAAAAAAGGACGCGGATCCTAGGCGGGTCATGGAGCGGGTCACGGGCAAGGGGCGCAGCACAGGTAAGGGTCAGCAACGGGTGTGGTTGTGGTGTGGGTTGTGTATCACAAGCCAGGCCTGATTCAATCGGGCTGCTTAATTATTGGTGTGTAGTGTATTGGGGTGGATCCGAAGGACAAAAAATCCAACAAATCCTCCACCTGATTTTTCGTCCGAGTAAATGGGGTTTCATCATTGCCCATATAATCTTTACCTGCACCAAAAATAATGTTAGAACAAAACATTAACTTAGCTTACCTACTACTCTAAGTAATATGAGACTAATCAAAAGTATCACAATGTATGTATGTCATACAAAATACAAATTCATTTGCAGGCAAAACTTTAGTACCCATATCAGATGGGTTATATTCAGATGGGATTTTCTCTAATTTTAAAATTCCTTTAGATACAATATCACGTATAAAATGAAAACGTACGTCAATATGTTTGGTCCTATCATGAAATACAGGGTTTTTGCATAACTGAATTCCTGACTGACTATCCGAAAAAACAGTAACACTATGTTGTAAATAACCTAATTCACTGATTAATCCTTTTAACCACACTGCTTCTTTTAAAGCTTCAGTAATTGCAACATATTCAAATTCTGTTGTGGATAGTGCAACAACGTGTTGTAATTGAGACTTCCAACTTATACAAGTCCCACACAAAGTAAAAACATAAGAAGTAGTTCTTTTTCTACTATCCCTATCATTTGCATAATTTGAATCTACAAAACCCTCTAATTTAATATTTTCAGTATGTTTTTCAAACACAAGACCAACATTAAATGTACCAACTAAGTATCTAAACACCCATTTTAATGCATGCCAGTGTTCTAAACCCGGGTTCGACATATACCTACTTAAACAACTCATAGCATAAGCTAAATCTGGCCTAGTGCTAACCATTAAGTACATTATGGAACCTATAGCATTATAATATGACACATGTTTCATATATTCAAAATCAGACTCTGATTTGGGACATTGATCCCTACTTAGCACAAAATTAGAAGCCATAGGAACAGAAACAGATTTAGCATCACTTATAGAAAATTTCTTAAGAATTTTCGAAATATAAGTAGACTGGTTTAAAAACAGTCTTGAATTTTTTCTATCCCTAGTGATACACATGCCTAAAATCACTTTGGCATCACCCAACAATTTCATGTCAAAATTATCACACAAACACTTAGTCACATTATCAATAAGCTTTAAACATGGACTAATAATCAACGTATCATCAACATAAATGAGAAGAAAAATAGGTTGGTTTTTAACAGTCTTATAATACAAACAATAATCAAATTTGCTAATAAAATCAAGATTTTTCATACAAATATCAAATTTGATATTCCATTGTCTAGGTGACTGTTTTAAACCATATAAAGATTTATTTAACAAACAAACATGACCCATTTTATTTTTATCAATAAAACCTTCAGGTTGTTTCATATAAATCTTCTCATTTAATTCACCATGTAAAAAAGCTGTTTTAACATCTAATTGTTTTAGCTCCCAATCATAAAATGCAACTAGAGCTAACATGACTCTAACAGTGGTAAATTTGACAACAGGTGAAAAAATTCATTATAATCTATTCCTTCTTTTTGGGTAAATCCCTTAGCTACTAATCTAGGCTTAAACCTAATTCCACTATCTTCTTGCTTAACTTTATAAATCCATTTACAATCAACAAGAGAATAATTATGAGGTTTAGGAACCAAACACCAAGTCTTATTATCATATAATGAATCCATTTCTTCTTTCATTGCTTTTACCCACTGATTTTTATTTTTAGAATTTATGGCCTTCCTAAAAGTCTTAGGTTCATTACCATCTAAATTCTCAAATACACTAAAAGCCAAAGAAGACAAATCAAAATCACCAAGCCTAGTAGGCAACCTAGGGATTCTTCTACCCCTATCTCTAGTTAATTGGTAAATTTCTAATTCATTTTGATTACCACTATCAAAATCAGATTCATTATTACTTAGATTTTCAAAAACAGACCCGTTTTGATTATTATTCTCAAAATCAGATTCATTTTGATTTTCAGATATGCTAATATCATTTCTAGAAATATTTTCCCCTCTCACAGCTGATCCTACACGAATTTCAGCACTATTTTCTGTATTTTCTACCTCATCTATATTAGCAATATTATACTCCACCTCATTTGGAGTATTATTAGAGTCTACATTTTCAGTATCAATTTCAGATTTATCCAAAACAGATTTTTCAACATTTAAACAAGGCATCTCATTTTCATTAAAAACAACATTTCTACTAATAACAGCTTTAAAACCAGGTCTAGACCTTAACCATAATCTATAACCCTTAACTCTTTTCGGATAACCCAAGAAAACACATTTTTCAGCTCTAGGGTCTAATTTGTCATTATTAACACGTATAAAAGCAGAACACCCAAACACCCGAATATTTGAAAAATCAATTTTCCTATTAGTCCACTTAAATTCAGGACAATCGCCATTCAAAGGAATAGAGGGTGATCTATTGATTATATAAGCTGCTGTCATAACAGCTTCCCCCCAAATTTTTTTAGATAAACCGGATGAAGCCAAAAGGCTTTGAACTCTCTCCAAAAGAGTCCGGTTCATCCTTTCAGCCACCCCATTTTGCTCGGGTGTATAGGGGACAGTCCTATGTCTATTTATACCATTTTCTTGACAAAAAACATCAAACCAGGAGTTACAAAATTCTAAACCATTATCAGTTCTAAGACATTTAATTTTCTTTGCTGTTTGATTTTCAATTTTAATTTTCCAATTTTTGAAAACATCAAACACATCAGATTTATTTTTCATAAGAAATACCCAGGTTTTTCTTGAAAAATCATCAATAATGGATAAAAAATATCTAGACCCACCATGTGTGGGCTCACTAGCTGGGCCCCACACATCAGCATGCAAATAATCCAATACAAATTTAGATAAATCACGTTTTTCACTAGGGGATAGGGAAATTGGACCCTATGGTGTTTACCATATACACAATTATCACAAAAGGACACAGGATTAAATTTTACATTACCTAAGGATCCATTTTTATGTAAAATTTCTAATCCCTTATTACTTAAGTGTCCTAATCTCTTATGCCACAAATCACTATTCTCTTTAACAGAATTTATTGTGTTTACAGGCATATTAATTGGTTCAGCACAAGTAACGTACAAATTATTACGTTTTACAGCTTTAAACACAACTAAAGATCCCTTCGTAATTTTCATACAATCATTTCCCCATTTTCCCTCTAATTCTAAATCTGATAATGCAACACAAGAAAGTAAATTATTTGACAAACCAAGTACATGTCTCACATTTTTTAATTTTAACACAAAACCTGTGCTAAATTGCAAATTTACACTACCTATTCCAAGCACATTAGAAACACTATTATCAGCCATGGAAACAGTGCAATTTTCTAAAGTTTTGTATTCACAAAAAATCAATTTCAATGGAGTCAGATGATAAGTGCATCCAGAATCAATAAGCCATTCATTCATACATACATTGTTCACATTCAAACAGTCGACAGTAACAGTAAATATATCACCACAATTACGATCAAGTAATGTCATATTGGCTAACTCACTAACATGCTGTTGGCTACTATTATTATTACTGTCTGGAACATTATTACTTTTTCGTTTTGGGCATTCACGTATATAATGGTTAGGATCACCACAATTATAGCATCTCTTACCTCCTTTATTTGGAGTTCTAGACCTACTAGTTCCTCTACTTTTAGATCTATATTTATTTCTATTATTCTGGTTTTTATTATTATTATTATTATAATTTCCAGAATTAGTCTTTTTATTTGATCTAAAAGGATACCTACCTCTAGCATACATGACTTCACCCTTATTGGACTTATGTATTTGTAAATCTAACTCTTTAGATTTTAACCCATTTATAACTACATCTAATGTTACATAATCACGCCCATATTTAATAGCAGATTTTACATCCATGTATGAATTAGGAATTGCATTTAACAAAACTATAACACTATAATCATCAATATTTTTATCACCAGTAAGCTTTATATCTTGTATTAATTTTGAAAAACTGTCCAGATTTTCATCAATTGATTTTGACAAATCAAGTTTAAAACTAAAAATTTTTTCTAACAGATATAATCTACTAGGAAGTGAAGTTTGAGTGTATAGTTCATCCAATTTTTTCTATAATTCCAAAGCAGATTCTTGCTTACCTACTTTCCTAATTACATGATCTGCTAAATTCAGTATTATAATAGAGTAAGCCATTTCATCTAACTCAGCTCTCCTCTCTAGAGGGACTTGAGCTGCATGATCTGGCTCAATTGCTCTAATTATTCTTTGAGTTATTAAAATGCTTCTCATTTTTTGTTTCCAAATTGCAAAATCCATTTTTCCATCAAATGACAATATAATAAAACTCGAACTACCAGCCATTTTTGTTTTAGCAAAAAACAAATTTTATATTTAACAAAAATGACAGTTTTTTTTATTAGAAAAAATTTCAGAAAATTATTTATTTAATTTTCACACAAAAAACAGATTATTTTGCAAGTAAGTTTCACGAAAACAGATAATCACAGATTTTCACAAAAAAAAGGACAATTACAGCAAGCAATTTAAGTAATCAAAAAATTATAACCTATCTATTACAACATACACTCGTGACTATTCAACCGAGGTACTCGAGAATCACTCACAAAATGAGGATCGGAGTTTAGTAACCTTGGTTTTACAATAGCCTTTACAAATTTATTTTTGGGTGCAAAAATTAAATGCAGAAATTTAAACCAATCATCCAAAAACAGTAAAAAGTTATGAGTTTAAGGGATTACCCTTGTAGCACAGCAACAAACAATTTTATTCCTACAAGACAGTAGGAAAATCACATAAAACAAAAAACAACAAACCTATTCTCTTTTATAGAAAATAGGGGTTAGCCAAAAAAATTTACCCAAAAAACAGAACACTAACTCGAAAAATTTGTTTCTCTTCTAACAAAATGTTAGAATCCCCGAAACAGATTGTGATTTCACAATGTCGACACAATGAACAAAACACAGAATGACAAGGCTTAATGATTTAAAGATTTCAAACGAGATTTGGTTTGAAAAATATAAAGATTTTCAAAAAATATTTACCAAAAGTTTTAAGATTCCAAAAAATCTTTTAGGTTTTGACTCCCCAATAATAGATCCGCAAGGATCTTTAACAAAACTTTACAAAAAATAGAGACGACATTATCCGATTTACAGTTATTATTAAAAGGAAGCTTGAAAAACAAAATTCGTTTATCAAAAATAAAACGATTTTGTAACAAACTAACCAGATCTTGACTTAAACTTAACGAAACTACACAAATCTGTAGCGATTAAGTCACTATCTACACAAATCACACACGACCGAGGCTAAAAAGCATAGATCGAGTGAGATCTTGGCCGGTATCTAACAGATCTACTAGGGAAAGAATCGAAATGCCAAAAAATCGTTCGATTCAACCAGATCCTTTCGTAGATCTAAAGACTTTCACCCAAACAACCTCAAAACCAAACTCAATACTCGATTTCGAAACCGTAAAACACTAGAAAGCTCTGATACCACTTGTTATAAAAAATATAAATGGATCTAAAGATTTTATTAAAGAAATCGAGTAACAACACAAATATTGAACTAGTTTGGTTAGGCTCAGCCCCAACCAACTCGGAAAATCACAAAATCGACACTATACTCACCTAAACTAGCGACTACACAAACGAACCGGCCACAACCATGATACACACTATATATAACCCCATACAAACACAAACAAGGCACCCGAAGGCCTACAATGTCGAGCGAGCCCCTTTCGGCTACGAACGACTACACAAAGGGGAAAAACAAACGTGCCACAGGAACTCCACAATATTACAGGAGGAAGGCAACACCGAGAAACCGCCGTGAACTGCCGCGAAAGTCACCGGAGAGGAGAGCAGTAGGTCGAAAGAGAGAGGGGAGAGGCCAGAGAGTAATGCGTAGAGAGAGAGTGAGATTAGAGAGTAATGAATATAATGACTCTCTCTATATATATATATACATGCCAATGGAAATGGACGGCCCAGATCAAGATCCGTAATCAACGGTCCAGATCAGCCCTCGCAAAAAAGGATGTGGATCCTAGGCGGGTCACGGGCAAGGGGCGCAGCACAGGTAAGGGTCAGCAACGGGTGTGGTTGTGGTGTGGGTTGTGTATCACAAGCCAGGCCTGATTCAATTGGGCTGCTTAATTATTGGTGTGTAGTGTATTGGGGTGGATCCGAAGGACAATAAATCCAACAACATGCAATAAAAGCAAAGGTCTTCTCATAATTAATGTCACATTCCTATGAGTAGCCTTTCACAACTTAGCTTTGTAACGCTAAGTGGGTTTTGATCTTGAAGACTCATTTGCAGAGAATAGGTCTTTTACCTTGATGAAGATCAACTAAGTCCGATGTATACGTCTTTTTTAAAGCCTGCAACTATTTTGACATAGCTTGTTGCTACAACAGCTCAAAATTATCTTTACGAAATGACGTAGGCTCATGCAAAGACATGATTGAATAAAAGTAATAATATTCATGTAGATAAGTAGAAAGATGACTTACTCGATGTGAGCAACAAGGTAAAACATATCCTGAAATCATAGAAAGGGTTTGCATCATGAGAAGAGGTCAGAGGTAGATCAGAAACCTCAATTGGAACAAAATATGGAAACAAAGATGGAACCGTAGAGTTGGCCAAAACAACATTAGACACTACAAAAAAATATCTATTTAGCTAGAATATTTTTAACTACGAAATATTTTTATAGTTAAAACGTGTAATTTATCAAAAAAAATTAATTTGGTCGCTAAAAATAAATTATGTACTACAAAAGTAATTGCATTGCTAAAATTCTTTTGCCAGAAAATTCTATTTTCATAGCAAAATAGTTTTAGCTACACAATCATCTTTCATAGCTAAAACCTTTTGGCTACAAAAATCATGTATATTTTGTTGCTAAAATTCTTTTGTTACGAATTTTCTTTTTATAGCAAAAAAGCTTCAGCGAGGGAATCATATTTTCGTAGTTATACCTCTTTTCTTAACTTTTAATGCAAAAAACTTATATTTTATTTAAAAAAGTCAACTTTTTTCGTGAAAGACCTTTACCAGCGTGGTATAGGCGACGAAACTCAATTCGTCACAAAAATATTTTGCTACGAATTCATTACCTTTTGCTACAAATTTTTTTATAGCTAAATTTCAATTTTTTTTTTTTTTTTTTTTTTTTTTGTGGTGAGAAAAAACAGAAAATAGAGGAGGACATGACGATAGGAATGGGCTGAACCCCGGATAGAGGAGACATGAAATTTCGATACAGAGGAAAAATGACACTCTCTAAGAAGGTAACATCACAAGAATGTACAATTATTTAGAGATCAGTTCCTAAAGCCTATAGTCATTACTCTCTAAGAAGCCTATAGTTCCTAAAACACAGATGAGCATAAGGTTCCAGCTTGTAATGTTCACATAACCAAATATATGTAATAGGCTATAATCAAGTGGTTGATCATATAGACGTTCATAAATTATAACATCATGGAGAATAGATGATGGAAGACAATTTATGATATAAACCACAGTAAGATAGCTTTCTCCTAGAATTTATCAGGACAGGAAGTTGGTAGAAGGAAGACAAACATGGTATCTAGAATATGACTATGCTTACACTTAGCCCATTTATTTTGTTGAGAGGTATGAAAAGAACCATGAATCCTTGTAACCTCAGCAAAAGTTATAATAATAATAATAATAACTTAACAAAATAGAATCCATATACTCAAGTTTGTTATTAGTAAGGAGGATCTGTACGGAATATGAGAATGAAAACTAATCACATGGACATATTAAATGTATACTTTAGATGATTTCAAACATTGTTTAAAAAAATATATTCATGTAAACTGTGAATAATCATCTGAAATTATGATATAATAACGAGACCCACCCACAAGAAAATTTGGCAATGCATACTTACTGATAAAAAGAATATATAAATGATATGATTGACAAAAAATAAAAAGATAACCAAAGAAACTCAATTTATGATTCTTACTTATAGCCTTATCAAACTCTAATCACAATTAAACAGAGGAACAAGATATTACTCAAACCTAGAATAAATCAAATTATAACAAATTTAGACAGTTTTATGTTTTCAAAGATACGAGGGAAAATAGGAAAATAATCTTCAGGAAGATCATTCAAATTCAGAGGTTCTTGAAGGAAATTTGCATTGTGGATAATGTTGATGAAGGATGGAGTTGGCCAAATTAATTCAACACATGATTTGTACCTAGATTGACACGCCTGACCGTGTATAATTGATAACCAATATAATTTTCTTACCCACATAGTTCAATAGAACAATTGGATTAAGAATATGTATAAAAAAAAAGAGAAGGAAGAAAAAAGGATAGTGCAGAGAATGTGAATTAATATGGATGATAATCAACCACGAGAATAAGTCTCGGACCTGAAATCAAACCATAGATTAAAACACAAACAATAGACTAAATTATACTGTAAAGGATTGGAAGCCACGAGCCAATGAAATCACTCCAAAGACCCGATTTGACATATATGGGAGGAAATCACATCCTAACACTAGACAAATATTGAGAGGGAACAATAAATAAATTTTATTCAAGATTCACTCTCCCTATTACAATAGACAAAGACTTTATATAGAGATCCTTAAGAAAAATAAAAGACAAAAAACAAATAACAAGGAAAGTTATAGATATGAAATTATACTATATGGAAATTTATAATAAAATATAATATATAATTAGGTAACTTTGAGATTATTTCATAATTATTTGTTGTCTTAGTCTTGAAGTCCCGACTCTTGTGATCCTGGCCTCGGGATGACTCAGTTAGGTGACCTTTGAGTCGGATAAAAAAGAAAATGTCTAGCACATCCATCTTCAATAATCATTTTTCTGAGCTTGGACGGCCGCGTCATTCCCCTCTTTTTGAAAAGTACTCTTGTTCTCCTAAACATGATATTCCACGACTCTACGGTTCACAAGAAGACTCAATTTTCCCAAAGACAATAACAAGAAAAATCTGAAACAAAGTAGACAAGGAAAATATTATAGAGAACGAAACAATTAACGAATACCAAACATTGATTTTTTTTTTCTTTTTTTCTTTCGGATTTTTTTTTGCCTCTTTTTTCGACTTTTTTTTACGTTTTCTTTTTTCTTTTCTTTTTTTTTCAAATAGAACCATGATATCAATCAAGAGATTGCATCAACTAGCTCTGATACCAGATGACACGGCCTGACCGTGTATAATTATAACCAATATAATTTTCTTACCCACAAAGTTTAATAGAACAATTGGATTAAGAATATGTATAAAAGAAAAGAGAAGGAATAAGAAAGGATAGTGCAGAAAATGTGAATTAATATGGATGATAACCAACCACGAGAATAAGTCTCAAACCTGAAATCAAACCATAGATTAAAAAAAACACAGACAATAGGCTAAATCTCACTGCAAAGGATTGGAAGCCACGAACCGATGAAATCACTCCAAAGACTCGATTTGACATATCTAAGTGGGAGGAAATCACATACTAGCACTAGACAAATATTGAGACGGAACAATAGAGAAATTTCATTCAAAATTCACTCTTCCTATTACAATGATAGACAAAGACCTTGGAGATCCTTGAGGAAAATAAAAGGAAACAAATAAAAGGTAAGTCTAACTATAAGGAAACAAATAATAACGAAAGTTCTAGATATGAAATAATACTATATGAAAACTTATAATAAAAGGTAATATATAATTAGGTAACTTTGAGATTCTTCTATAATTATTTGTTGTCTTAGTCTTGAAGTCCCGACTCTTGTGATCCTGGCCTCGGGATGACTCGGTTGGGTGACCTTTGAGTCGGATAAAAAGGAATTGTAATGTCTAGCACATCCATCTTCAATAATCGTGTTTCTGAGCTTGGACGGCCGCGTCAAAGATACATCATAAAAAGTAAGAGTTTGGAAACAAATACGACTAGTGTCTGTAAGATCTATTCTTCGACTAAAATAATTTGACAATACAATATATTTTGAATCCAACCCTTTCAAAATTTAAGCAACTATTTAATAGTACTAAGTTATTCTAAATATTTCTATATGCCAAACAATAAATTTAAAATCCTAAAGTATTTCAAAACCAAGATAGTTCAAATTCTACCTTCAAATCTGAATCCATCTAACCTTATAGATTGTTGTAACGGATTAAGATTAATAATCGAATAACAAACAAAATTTAAAGAAGATACATATTTACGTGGTTCACTAACAACATATTGGCTACGTCCATTGGCAGAAATAGAGAATATATTTATTGAGGACGGCTACGTTACAGATTACATATTTCATATCTCTAAGTCTATTAAGAGAATACATCAGACGAGCTCAGCTCAATAACATCAGACGGGCTTAGCCCGTGAAAACTCAATGAAGTGGCAAACTAGATTCAAAATATATCAACATAGATACATAAAGCACAACTAATAATCACTCAAGAAAAGGCAAACACAAGCTGAAATAAGCTTCAACAAGGATACATACTATGCACGCGGGCACACATATATAAGCTAATTACCAACTAGACAATAAGTGCGAGTTATTCGAAACCACACTCACAGAGCGATATATATCGCAACAACAGCTCAGCGTGCAATGCCTGAAACAGTATAAAATAAACATGTTATATATATATATATATCACAACTGATAGTAATCAAAAGAAATTATTGATCAACATATATATATATATATATATATCCTCAGCCTCCTCTGCCCCAATACTCATGATGTATACATACATTATAAGTTTATGCATACCTATACATACAAAAAATTTGTATATATAGATATACAGTATTGGGGAAGGAGGCTCAGGATCTTCTGCAGGTGAAAACAGTCTTTCTTACTATATTTTGGAGATTATAGGCCGTAACCAGCAATTCTAACGACCAGCCCATCATTGCCGAGGCTCTCCTGCTCCTCTAATATGTTCCGAGCCGAAACAATGGCTGACTTGGAGCAATGCCACACCCCTAAAAACCTTAGTGTCGCGATTTCTCCAATGTCGAGAGGTATTTCATTCAACTCTGTTAACCGATAAAGCTCAAGTAGTTTGAGGCGCGGGAAATGAGTGCTGTTGGCATTCCAGTTTTTTATATTAACCAGTTCCATGTACAAGGTGTCCAAGCTGATAAATTCCCCCTCGACAGGATTCCACTCGGCGCCATGGAAGTAACAATTTTTCAACTTCAGAACTTCGAGATTTGGTAATGAACCGATCGCGCTAACATCATCCCAAAATCCGCAGCGATATAAAGACAACTTTGTAAGGGAATGCGGGAAGGATACACTCTTATACAGAGTATTTATATTCTTCATTGCTCCTTTGAAAGAGCATTTGAATGATTCGAGCTTCTGTAAACGACCAAGATTATGGAGACTGTACTGAGATGATGACTCCACATTTTGAGCATTGTAAGTGACAATCATTTTCTTTAGATCGCGGATTTTCTTCACAACACCTTCGTCGAATTTGAAGTCCACCAATCCCTTTAGCGTTCTCAAGTTTTTGAGGACTATACAACAATGTTGTTTCTGTTCTTCGCGGTGCAGATGTATTGGGGGAGAAATTTTGGCAATCTGTACATGATGAAGCTGAGGGAAATTCCAAATTACGGATGGCGCATTTATTTTATTACAAGAACTCTTAAAAATAAGAATTTTTAGATTCCTCATTTGATGCATAACATAAGCCAATCCTCCATTGATACCTTGATCAGCTATACAATCAAGGTAACGTAAATTGACAAGAGCTAACAAAATATCCCAGGGAGATGTATGCTTTCTCGTATATTTCATGTATTCGTCATCGATCACAAAGATTGTTCTCAACAATCCAAACATATGGGATCTCAAAATTGTTGACAAATCCACCTTCTTTCTTAGCTTGAGCGAAAGCTCGAATTGTTCACTATGCACGGACACAAAAGCATCGGATCTAAAAATCTTCGACAATACCTTATAGTTTCTTACAATGAGAGAGCGGGGACGTGATGTAGATAGCAAGGACTTGATATTCCGAGGATATTTTTTCTTGTTTACTCTAAGAGCAATACGACGCTGACGCTTCATGTTCGATGGAATGTTGTCAGAGCGATTTGCTGTTACAACACAAAGGAAGCTCTCCTTTTGAGCTTCCCGCAAGCTGAGTTCCCTCAAGACATCATGGATTGCGCACAACTTTAAGTTCCCAGTCGATCCCCATTCGCGAAGTATAATAAGATTCCTTTCGATAAGATCCAACAAGCAAAGCTCAGCTATTTCTTCTAGCATATAGCCATTACGTGGTTTCATAAATCCCTCTGCGATCCAAACATTTATGAGTTTAGACACACGAATTTCGTAGTCTTCTGGAAATACTCCCATGTAAAGAAAACACGGTTTGAGATGAACAGGCAAGTGGTTGTAGCTCAAAGAAAGTATTTTTGAGCAATGTTCGCTGTCATCTATATATGCGGCTGAGGTAGATTGTTCGGCAACATGCGCCCAATGTTCTATTGTTTGATCACCCTTTGCGAGGAGCCCTCCAACAACAACAATAGCTAGAGGAAGTCCTCGGCAATTTCGAGCAATCTTCTTTCCAACATCTAATAATTCAACCGGACAACTACTTTCGCCAAATACTTTTTGCCGAAGTAAATTCCAACTATTGTCCGCATCTAGATACTTCATCTCAACTCTACTAGTGCTTAGCTCTTCCGCAACATTAGAAAGCCTAGAAGTCACCAGAATTCGACTTCCATCACAACAATCCGGGAAGAATCGTTGTATACGATTCCAAATATCAATACTCCATATATCATCGAACACCATTAAATATCTTCTACCGAACAAACTCTTGTGCACTTTTTCTCCTAAACTTTCATCATCCCCTTGGGTTTTTAGAGTCGAAAGTACTTCTTTAAGAACTTCTTCGACATTATACTCTTGAGACACCGTAACCCACGCACGAACATCAAAATGTTCTACAATTATCTGATCATCGAAGATGTTTCTCGCAAGTGTAGTCTTACCTGCCCCGCCCATCCCAACTATAGGGACTACAGCCCGGGAAGGCTTCAAATCGAATGATGTAAGCATGACCATGACTCGAGCTCTTTCATCCTCAAATCCCACCATTTTGCTCGTCTCGTTGCGTGGAGCACTTGATGAAGCCGTAAACATGGTGCGATGCAGATCTTCGGCTTCGCCCTTCTGTCTGTTAGGAGCACTTGATGAACCACCATGCTCGGAACTCTCCTCTTCAATCTGCTTCATCTCATTCTTGATACAATCCATTTCTTGTGTTATTTTTTGCAGATCTTCGTATAAGATTGCCAATCCATTCTCTTCTTGAAAATTGTCGCTGGGAAGAACGCGATCCATCATGTAGGAGTCGATGGCATCTTCGGCTGCATAGGCTGCATCGACAATACGCTCCTCCAAATGCTCGGCTCCCTTACTCCCACTCTCGAGAAATTCCACCAAGAAATCAGCCCTTTCTTGGAGAGCCTCGATCAATCCTCCCTTTTCGATGGAGATCAGACGGCCACGGTGATTTCGCGGGGTCTGCTCCATAGCGATGGTGTTCATAAGAGAAACTAGAGCTGCATAAGCTGCCATATTTCAAAAGCTGTCTTCTTTGATCGATTCTATTATTGATGGGAGAATTATTTCTTGCAGAAGACTTGTTTAGCTGAGTTTATACTGAATTATTGGTGGGACAGAACACGAGAAATATAATTAAGGGCCATAGGAAGTCTTCGTAGAGTCATCCATGTATGTCCAAGAGAAGTTCCAGTATGCCACTAGTGGAATTTAAAGTGGAAACTGCTTTATCTAAATATCATTCACATCTTACCAAATCTACACATCATAAGCTAGTGTTTAAATATATTTTGGAAGTATTTTAATTCTTGAATTTTAAAAAAATGAGAATGGTTAGTAGGGATGACAATTGGCGTGGGTCCCACCCCGGCCTTTTTAATTATTTATATTTGCTGAATTATCTACTCCCTCCCTCCGTTTAGGAACAAGGGTGGCGTTTGCTATTTGGAAGTAGATTTTTGAATATTAGTATTATAATGGATTATAGTGAAAAGGACGAAAATACCGTGTAATATAAAAGTAATGACATTTGTGTGATATAGTGTAAGTTTGAACGATATTTATTATGTTAGTAAGTAGTACAATTATTAAATTAAGAAATGGTAACCTTGTTTTGGGACGGACAAAAATGGAAAATGTCAACCTTTCAATGAGACGGAGGGAGTATATATAAATATATTTTAGAAAAACAAAGAAGATTGGCACAAATTCGGCGGATTTTACAAATTTTGAAAAAAATATAATTTTTTTTTTATATGTTCTACAATTTTTATAAAATTTTGAAAAAATAATATTGTGTTTTATGTATATTTTCTTTTGTAAAAAAAAAAATTTATTTTAATTTTTACAATTCTATATCAACAAAATACTAAGTTTAAAATAAGGGTATAATAGTCATTTAAATGAATTGATAAAATAAAACCTAATTTTAGTAGATTAATTAAATAAATAGTATTATCATAAATGACTTTATTTGATTGGATGAAACAGAGGACACAAAAGAAATGAGAATAGAGGATTTGAACCCCTAGAGTTAATGGATTGGGTTTGGGTTAAAATTAATAGTATATGTTTTTTAATTATTTATATTCCCTGAATTATCTATATATAAATATATTTTAGAAAAACAAAGAAGATTGGCACGAATTCGACCGATTTTTGGGTGGGATTGATATGTTATGATGGAGCAAACTACTCCAAAATACCCTATTTAGTGGAGTTATATATACATATATATATATATATGTATGGTACTTATAAGATAACAATATTTCAACGTGGACTTGAGTTTGCACTCCTAACTTAAATTGAGGCGAGACAGGTTCTGGCCTGTGATTTTCTGGCGGGGCACTGCGAAGGCCTATAAAACCTATCCCGAATATGCCCCATTGTCATCCGTAATGGTTAGGGTATTGATTAGTCCTAATTATTACATGATAATAGTATACACATGACATAGTTTGGCATTAAAACAATACATGTCGTATGTACCATTAAGCATGTACTTCCAACTAATATTATATATCGTGATGTATTGTCTTGGTACGTGTAGTATTAGTATTTGTATTATATTAACATCTACTTTTGTGCTGAGATCAATTTTGATATTTAGTGTGTATATTTTTATGATATACTATTGGCACTATATTGGTCTGTCTTTTGAAAATAGTAAAAGATTGAATAATAAATTAATCTTTAATGTGATATAAATAAATATTATATAATATTTTATATATAAAAGATGTTTTTAATAAGATATTTTAATATAATAATTTAAATAAAAAATAAAAAATAGTGTCACAAGAGATTTGAAAACATCCCTAAGCATAGACTATTATTTCTTACTTCTCCACATTTTCCTATGTCCACCCATCGACAAGAAGGGTCATTCATTCATACCCATTTCTCGTTTATGAGCCGGAACCGTTTGTTAACAAATAAATTACCACAGAAATATAATTAATAAAATAAAATAAAAGTCGAACCCTATGAATATATTGGCTGGCTGAAGCTGGGGGAATGTGACGTGCAATACAAATCTAATTACAAAATGATGTCTACGAAATAACAATCAATACCAAGGCTGCAAGATTTTGCTTCATCAACGTGTTACGACTATTTTCTATTTTAGTATATAGACAAAACATTTAACCTGTGTGCACGTTGTTAGTGTAGCTCAAAAATAGCAAAAGAATTTTTATTGTTGCAGACAGTTGTAGTCATTTTGTTGATGTGTTTTTTCAACAATAAAAAGTAAAATCCGAAAATAAAGAAATATCTCCGAATTTGATAGATGAGTGCTAAGATTAGAGATCTCTAAACACCGTAGAATATATAGAATAAAATAAGAAAAATAAAATAAAAGACTGGAAAATAAAAGTGGTGATCCCAAAACAATTCTCTTGAATTTGATGTCAGTTGAAGATCCCTCCTCTGTAAATCCTTAAATAACCCCTTGAAGATACAGTTCGAACCGCTATCCGATCGGTTACCATAACCGCTGTTAACTCCCCCAAAAAATTCTCTTCTATCGACACGTATGAGAACCGTCCTACCACGTCCGACCTTTGAAAACCGCTCGCCAGTTGAAACTACCCTCCACTATCAGAGACTGTTTTTTTACCCGACCTGCAGGATAGCTACTTTTACTACCTGACCTTTGAACTTGGTCCGACTTCAATGTCCGACCTTCTTACACCCGACCTTTGGAATTTGTTCCGACTAGGTCCGACTTCACTATCCGAACTATTTAGTCCCGACCAGGTCCAATCTCATCATCCGTCCGACTTTCTTACACCCGACCCTTGGAATTTGTCCTGACTAGGTCCGACTTCAATATCCGAACTATTTGGTCCCAACCAGGTCCAATCTCATCATCCGTCCGACCTTTGGGATTAACCCGACTAGGTTTGACCTTAACATCTGACCCTAAGCTCATCCGACCCGGTTATTGCAGTCATACTTGGACTTTCAAAAAGCCCACTAGACGTTTCGAATAAATTTTAACCTAATCTTGGCAGGCCCATTCCCTAAAAACCTATCCAACATTTTTTTGTGCTCAACAACCGTCATTTTGTCTTATTCCATTTGAAACCCTGAAATGAATAGATTAATATGGTCAAACCGATGCCAAGTGTACAGAGAAAAACCCCATAATACTTTGGTGAAAAAGAAAAATTAATGACATTATTTTTTATGATTAACAATGTGGCTGTTTAATCACTCCGAAACAAAAAGTTGATCAGAAAATGTATTGAGAGTCCAATTTTCTAGATTAAGAAATTATCATTGTGCTCTCAAACTTATCCCACATCCTCCCCATGTTCTAAACAAGACTATATCATTCTAACTCGCCGAATGAGTTACTAGAGGAAAGAGTTATTGGAGATCCAATTGGAGATGATGACCGGCTGTTGAGTTGCATTACTCTCCGCTAGTTGAAAGTTGTTGGTGTTATTAAGGTTTAGCAACGACTAGTTACTTGTACAACATTTGCATAAAAGCTATGAAAGAGAAAATGAGTTGAAGGAGTTGCTTTGTTGTTGAGTCCAATAATTAGAATAGATTATAGTGATATTATTCCTAAAATAGTATCCCCAGATGCAGGTTAGTTATAATCGAACTGGGTCAACAAACTCTTATGTCATTTATTGCTTCGGTGCGCCTGTATTTATTTCATTAATATAGAGTTATGATTACTGTAAGTTTACCATGATGTAACTGTCTTATTTTTTAAAGTATGGGTCATTCCACTGTTATGCATTTATTCGGGGAGTTGGCCCTTTTTGTAGTTCGATTGAAGTTGTTCGAACCCATTTTCCAACAAGATATATGTTGTAATTGGCTTTGGTTGCTTTTCCATTTTCACAGGTTCATCAGATGATTAATTGACCCAATTTAATATGTTCTTGCTCTCAGCCTAAGTCGAGGACTTTAGAAAATTTTTGTGCTAGTGATTTGATTCATATATTGAACTGTTTCAAAAGAATTTTTTCACATGTTGAAGAATATACACTACAAAAAAATATCAATTTTGTAACGAGATTTTTTCGTTCTTAAATTCATTTTTTCCGTTACTAATGATATTAGAGACGGAATTAGAGATGAAATTACGTTAGCTACGTGAACTTTAGGAACGAAATTTCGTTACAAATATACTTTTTTTTTTGTAGTGATATCTCAAGGTTGGTGAGTTAATTTTGCAAAAATGGATGGTACTGCAAAAGGTAGACGAATAGTAGCGTAGCTAGCAGGGGACCCAAGGGTGTTGGTCCCTCTTAATTATTTTAATTTTTTATTTTTATTATATAGTATTGGTATAATTTTAAAAATTTAAGTAGTTGATCACCCCTATATATTTAATAACATTATTATTATTACACATATTCAATTAAAATATCCAAAAAAAAAAAAAAAGTTCAAACACCCAAGATATTCATTCATACATATTTGAAAAAGATAACAAGAAAAGCAAACTGAAATTTAGCCGTTTGTAATTTTTTTAAAATTTTAATCACATTATATTATTTTTAGATTTATATATTTCGTATATTTAAAAAAAATCCCCAGCCCAAGCAAAAAAGTTTCCCTAACTCGGCCAGTGTGGACGAGGACAAGGAACAAAAGCTTCCGAACAAGGATAGAAAAGTTAGTCTTTGGGCCTCCGTTCCGCTTCTCATGTCCATCTTTTTACTTCTGTCAGTCCCATTTATTTCGTTAACTTGTTTGTTTTTTTAAATAATTATACACTTTAATTTTATATTAAAAAATTTAATTTCTAATTTTTTAAATTTTTTATTTTTTTAAAGAATTATATTGATGATTTTCATTAAAAAAATTACTATTATATTACAATTTTTTTAAAAAAATAATTTATAAAAATATGATACTTCCTCTGTGCTAATACAAAAGGTTAAAGTATATAGTACTTTATTAGTTAATGAAAATTAAATCCCTGTGATTTTTTGAATTTTCTGAAAAACTCTGGTGGTTCTAAAATTTCAAAAACCCTACTCGTAGTTTCTAAAGTATTACAAGAAAAACCCTTCCATTAAGACTTAACGACAGTTGTATGTTATGAAATACGATTTTAGTTCATAAACTGATATCTTTATAGGAAGTTACTAAATACTCCTTTGGAAATGTACATTCTCTCATCCACCTTATTCATAGAGACTTTCGCTTATTCTTCTGCAAGTTTTTAGAAATGAATCTCTTGATTCAAATTTTTCTTCATTTTAAGTACGCTAAACACTCCAACAGGAAAATTGTGTTCTTAGAGCTACCAAAAATTGGGGGAAAATCAAACTTGGAATCGATAGCCAAATTTAGAAAACAATTAATCGAAATGTTCTCAGTTTGTTGTAGTAGACTAAAAGGACAAAATCATTGCCCCGTTTTTGTATTACAGTAATGAAGAAGAAGAATAGAAAAAGAATAAATCAAAGAAGATTGATGAGGGGGAAAGAAGAAGGATGAGGAGGAAAAAAGAAGAAATAAAAAAAAAATTGAAAAACAAAAGAAGATATAAGAGGAAGTACGAACCTAGTGCAGCTGGAGCGTGGGGAAAATTGCAAAAAATATCCCATATGTATACCCATTATCACTTTTGTCCTATATTTATGTCGTTGGCAAAATATATCCCATATATTTACAAAAATCGATACTTATGTCCTTTATCCGCGCGTGATAGTTTTTGCAATTATCTCTGCGAGCCTGTGGTGGCGGCTATGGAATATAGATGTCTAAATTGGACTAAAGTTGTATATTTTATAATAATAATATATTTATAAATTAAATTATTATAAAAAATAGAAAAGAAAAAAAAGAAATGAGAGAAAAAGAAATTAGAAGATAGAGAAAATAGATGTGACACATACAGTTCTTTTGGGATCATTATTTTTTTTTTAATATTTTTTTATGTCGATGATATGATTTTCATTACTGAGGATCAATTTTGTATATTTGATTTACTGACTACCTAGAATAATTTTTTGATATGAAGAGTCTTGATAACCTTCGGCGTTTTTTGGGTATTGAAATTTTTGATAATTCTAATGAATATTATGATATTGCTTTCTTGATCTGGTCTTACTAATTGCAAGAAAATACGAACACCACTTGACACTGGATGTCTCTTTACACCGATGGATGAGATTCCTCTTCGCTATCCTTATCTTTATCGTCATCTTGTGAGGAATTTAATTTATTTCACAATCACTTATCATGACATTGCCTACATCATCCACTTGGTTAGTTAGTTCATGACCTAACTTCACACCGATCACTACTTCATAGTTGTATATATTCTCTGTTATGTCTAGGGAATCCTATTACATGTATAATTGGGCAAGCAACCATATTGATTGTTGCTCAATAATTGATTCTCATTTTTTTCTTTGTGATTTTTGCCTTTTGGCGTAGCGAGAAGCAAACAATTGTTTCTCGTCATAACACTGATTTGGAATATTGTGCCTTTTTATGATACTTATGAGCTTTTATGGCTTCGTTGGCTACTTATCAGCATTTATGGTTTCGTTGGCTACTTGTTGGCCTTGGGGTACGTCTGTTCTCTCGTATGCTTTCCACTGCAAAAATAGAAATACTATCCAAATCCCATAAGGATGTTTTCACGAGCACACCAAATATATAAAAATTGATGGCCACCTTGTTCGTTGCTTCATCATCATGTTGGTAATGGAAACATCAGATTGTGTTCAGTCTCCTCCAATGATCAAACTGCAAATTCAAGTTCACATCATCCAGCTCACTTTTAGTCTTTCCGGCACAAATTCAAGTTGGATTCTATGACACCTATTTGAATTTGAGCCGGATATTGAAATATTTATTATATTTAAAATATTTAGTTTACTATTTAGATTTGATTTATATTATATAGTTTTATATCTAGTCTATATATAGGCCTCTAATTTTATTATTAATTAATAAGATTGTCGGAAGAAATTGAAAAAGGTGAATATGGAATAATATGAATTTGTTGGCAACAATAATTTATTTACACAACATTAAGCTAAATACATTTTTGATAAAATAAAACATCACATTAAATATTTATTTTTTTATTTTTATTTTTTAAGAACTTCAAATTAAACTTTCAAAACTTCTATATAAGAATATTAGTTATGTTTTCAAACATAAGGAGGGGGGAATCTAGAAAATAATCTTTTGAAAGATCGTTCAAATTTGGGGGTTCTTGGACAAAATTTGCATCTCGTATAATGTTGATGCGCGTTGGAGTTCGCCAAATTAATTCAATATAGGGATGGCGTGTTATAACATACTAAATGTTGTATTGTAAATATGATGTGATATATAAAAATATTTGTTGTTTACATATATATGATATATTCTGATCCGATGAAATCAGTACCATAATGATGTGACCGAATCAACATGGGATGCTTGTCCAATCATTTATATCAAGACACATCACAAGAAGTAGAGTTTGCAAACAAACAACACTAGTGTCTTTAAGATCTATTCTTCGATTAAATTAAATAATTTCAAACGACTCTTGAAATGTATGTCTTATACCCTTTCAACATTAAGTAACTCCTTAATAGTACTAAGTTATTCTAAGTATTTCTTAGTACCAAACAATAGATTCAAAATTCTTAAGTATTTCAAAACCAAGACAGTTCTAATTTCACCTTCAAATCTAAATCCATCGAACATTATAGATACATGAAGCCCAACCCGAAATTATTCAAGAAAAGGCAAACACAAGCCAACATAAGCTTCAACAAGGATACATACTACGCGCGCGCATATATATGAATAAGCTAATTACCAACTAGACAATAAGTGCGAGTTACTCGATACAACACTCAAGGAGCGATATATATCGCGACAATAGGTCCGCGCGCAATGACTGAAACAGTGTAAAATAAACATGGTATATAGCTAACAGATGATCACCAATCTTATATCTTGCCATCGAGCAATAATCAACGATGTGATAATCCATTCTCCCCCATTGTACGTGATCTCTAGCATTCGATCGCACTAGATCAGATTCATCTTGCACCAAATTCGCAAACAGGTTATTCTCAGAACAGAAAACAACAAGAGCAAAACTGATGGTAATTAAACAAAAATTATTAATCAACATATATAGGGAAAATTGCAAAAAATATACTCGAGGTATACCTAATTATTACTTTTTTCCTTTATTTATCTTGCTGGAAAATATATTATACATGTTTGCAAGAATCATTATTTCTGTCGTTTGGCCGCACGTGGGATAGCTGTTGTGTAGACATCACGTGCGGCCAAATGACATAAATGGCGCAAAAATGTAAAATATATTTTGTCAGCGATATAAATAAAAAACAAAAGTGATAATAAGGTATAAGTAGAGGATATTTTTTACAATTTTCTGTATCTCTCTAAATCTCAGCACCCTCTGCCCCAATACTCATGATGTATACATACATTATAAGCATATGCATACCTATACATACAAAAAAATGTATGTATACATATACAGTGTCGGTACAGGGGGCCGAGGATCTTCTGCCAGTGAAAAGTGTTTCTTACTCTATTTCGGAGATTATATGCCGAAACCAGTAATTTTAACAACCAGTGCATCGTTGCCGAGGCTCTCTTGCTCTTCTAATATGTTTCGAGCTGAAACAATGGCTGACTTGGAGCAATATTGCACCCCTAAAAACCTTAGTGTCGCGATTTCTCCAATATCGAGAGGTATTTCATTCAACTCTGTTAACCGAGAAAGATTAAGTACTTCGAGGCGTGGGAAATGGGAGCTGTCGGCATTCCAGTTTTTTAGATTAACTTGTTCCATGTACAAGGTGTCCAAGCTAATAAATTCCCCCTCGACAGGATTCCACTCGGCGCCATGGAAGTAACAGTTTTTCAACTTCAGCACTTCGAGTTTGGGTAATGAACCGATCGCGCTAACATCTTCCCAAAATCCGCAGCGATATAAAGACAACTTTGTAAGGGAATGTGGGAAGGATACAGTCTTGTACAGTGTATTTACACTCTTCATTGCTCCTTTGAAAGAGCATTCGAGTGATTCGAGCTTCTGTAAACGACCAAGATTATGGAGACTGTACTGAGATGTCGACTCCACATTGTGTGCACTGTAAGCGACAATCATTTTCTTTAGATCGCGGATTTTCTTCACAACCACTTCATCGAATTTGAAGTCTTTCAATCCCTTTAGTGTCCACAAGTTTTCAAGGACTATAAAACCATGTAGTTTCTGTTCATCATGCAGTGGTTCCGGGGGAGAGATTTTGTTGATATAAACATGATGAAGTTGAGATAAGTTCCAAATTTCGGATGGCGCAATTATTTTCTCCGGAAAACTCTTAACGATAAGAACTTGTAGATTCCTCATTCGATGCATAGAAGAAGCCAATGTTTCATTGAATCTTCTATCGGCTATACAATCAAGGTACCGTAGATTGACAAGACTAAACAAAATATCCGAGGGACTTTTGTGCTTGCTCAAATATTCCATGAATTCTTCATCTATCACAAAGATTGCTCTCAAGAATCCGAATAGATGAGTTTTCAAAATTCTTGACCAATCCACATTCATTCCCGACTTGAGCAAACGCTCGAATAATGCTGAACGTAAGGACTCAAAAGCATCGGATCTCAAAATCCTCCACAACACCTTATAGTTGTTTACAATGAGAGAGCGCGGACGTGATGTTGATAGCAAGGAATTGATATTCCGAGGATATTCTTTCTTGTTTACTCTAAGAGCAATACGACGATGAAGCTTCATGTCCGCTGGAATGTTGTCAGAGCGATTCGCTGTTATAACACAAAGAAAGTTCTCCTTTTGAGCTTCCCGCAAGCTGAGTTCCCTCAAGACATCATGGATCGCGCATGATTTTAAGTTCCCAGTCGATCCCCACTCGCGAAGTATAATAAGATTCCTTTCGATAAGATCCAACAAGCAAAGCTCAGCTATTTCTTCTAGCATAAAGCCTTTACGTGGTTTCAGAAATCCCTCGGCAATCCAAACATTTATGAGTTTAGACACACGAATCTCGTAGTCTTCTGGAAATGCCCCCATATAAAGAAAACACGGTTTGAGATGAACAGGCAAGTGGTTGTAGCTCAAAGAAAGTATTTTTGAGCAATGTTCGCCATCATCTATATATGCGGCAGAGGTAGATTGTTCGGCAACATGTGCCCAATGTTCTATTGTTTGATCACCCTTTGCGAGGAGCCCTCCAACAACAACAATCGCTAGAGGAAGTCCTCGGCAATTTCGAGCAATCTTCTTTCCAACATCTAATAATTCAACGGGACAACTACTTTCGCCAAATACTTTTTTCCGAAGTAAATTCCAACTATTGTCCGCATCAAGATACTTCATCTCAACTCTACAAGTGCTTAGCTCTTCCGCAACATTAGAAAGCCTAGACGTCACTAAAATTCGACTTCCATCACAACAATCCGGGAAGAACTGTTGTATACGATTCCAAATATCAATACTCCATATATCATCGAGCACTATTAAATATCTTCTACCGAACAAACTCTTGTGCACTTTTTCTCCTAAACTTTCACCATCCCCTTGGTTTGTTAGATTCGAAAGTACTCCTTTAAGAACTTCCTCGACATTATACTCTTGAGACACCGTAACCCACGCATGAACATCAAAATGTTCTACAATTATCTGATCATCGAAGATGTTTCTCGCAAGTGTAGTCTTACCTGCCCCGCCCATCCCAACTATAGGGACAACTGCCCGGGAAGGCTTCAAATCGAATGACGTAAGCATGACCATGACTCGAGCTCTTTCATCCTCAAATCCGACCATTTTGCTCGTCTCGTCGCGTGGAGCACTTGATGAAGCCGTAAACATGGTGCGATGCAGATCTTCGGCTTCGCCCTTCTGTCTGTTAGTAGCATTTGATGAACTACCATGCTCGGAACTCTTCTCTTTAATCTTCTTCACCTCATTTTTGATACAATCCATCTCTTGTGCTGCTTTTCGCAGATCTTCATATAAGATTGCCAGTCCATTCTCTTCTTGAAAATTGTCGCTGGTAAGAATTCGATCCATCATGTAGGAGTCGATGGCATCTTCAGCTGCATAGGCTGCATCGACAATTCGCTCGTCCAAATGCTCTGCTCCCTTCCTCCCACTCTCGAGAAATTTTACCAAGAAATCAGCCCTTTCTTGGAGAGCCTCGATCAGTCCTCCCTTTTCAATGGAGATCAGACGGCCGCGGTGATTTCGCGGGGTCTGCTCCATAGCGATGGTGTTCATAAGAGAAACTAGAGCTGCATACGCTGCCATTTTTCAAAAGCTTTCTTCTTTGATCGATTCTATTGTTGATGGGAGAATTATTTCTTGCAGAAGACTTGTTTGGCTGAGTTTATACTGAATTATTGGTGGGACAGGACACGAGAAATATAATTAAGGGGCCATAGGAAGTCTTCGTAGAGTCATCCATGTATGTCCAAAAGAAATTCCAACATGCCACTAGTGGAAATTAAAGTGGAAACTGCTCTACTTAAACACCATTCACATCTTACCAAATCTACACATCGTAAAAATGAGAATGGTTAGTTGGGGTGACAATTGGGGCGGGTATATTCCCAGATCCGCCACGGCCCAGTAGTTAATGGGTTGGATTCGGGTTAAAATTTTTAGCTAAAATTTATAATTATAAATAGAAATATTATATATTTTTATAATTATTTATATTTTCTTAAATATCTATATATAAATATATTTTAGAAAAACAAGGTGGATTTGCACCGACGTAGATTTTTGGGTAGGGTTGAACTGTTAGGACCGAACCAACTACTCCAGAATGTGGAGTTATATGTATATATATATATATATATATATTTATATGACACTTATAAGATGATAATATTTTTTATAATTTTTCAACGTGAAACTTGAGTTTGGACTCCAATTTAAATTGTGGCGGGCACGTTCTAACTTGTGATTTGCAGGCAAGACAGGTTTGGAGGCCTATAAAACCTATCCCAATCTGCCCCATTGTCATCCCTAATGGTTAAAGCACTGAATAGTTAAATGATAATATTGTTAGAGTTTTAACCTATTCTTGATATAACTTGTTTTGTGTGTTTAAATGTAATATATTACATAGGTGTAATGTAACTTTCTTCAAGAAAGTTTGGACTTGCTTTCGATATGCTTGTGAATGGATAGAGACACATGGCTTGTAACGTGTCAGGACAAACTAAAAATGAATGGTAGATTCGTGTGTACATTACCTTCATATATTCAAATGAGTTGAAAGGTTCAATCCTAGCTATACTTGATTTTTGAATATTTGAAATGTGTGATGTACTAAGATGAAAATTCAATCTTCGAGATATTTTCATTTATGCATGATTATATGGTGTATGAATGTATTATATGTGATTTAAGAATTACGATAAAAGGGGGAAGATTGTTGGAATTTTAGCGTATTCTTGGTATAACTTATGATGTGTTTATGTGTTTAAATATAATTTATTATATGGGTATAATGTGAAATGACAATGTAATAGAATGTATATAGGGGAAGACTTAAGTGTCCCATTGCTCGAATGAAGAGATCTTTTAGTCATAACCATGACTAAATTATCAATCAAGAATTGCAAAATTCCAGCATGACATAGGTCATTTAGTCATGACCACCACTAAATTACCTGTCCAATAAAAGGTTTTGAATAAAGATTATTATGTCTTTTTTGAAAGGGTCTCCGTATTTTTATAAATACAGAGATTAATCTGGATTGGAAAGTATAAGAAAATGAGATAAGACAATTCTTCTTCACAACACATTAAAACACATCATTGCATATTTACAATCATTCACCTTATTTCTTTTGTTTATCTATTTTCTTTATTTTATTGTCTGAAATCAATAATCAAATCTTTGTATTATCTCAATACAAATTTTGTGTAACTCTGAGGCAAATAAAGATCGAAATATTATATTCGAAAAGTGAACTCCATACTATACAAAGATCTGTCCATATATATTCATTGAAGATCTTGGTTTTTGTATCTAGTACCAACAAATAGTATATTGTATGATATTATATATATATAAAAGATGTTTTTAATAAGATATTTTAATATAATAATTTAAATAAAAAATAAAAAATAGACTATTATTTCTTACTTTCTCCGCATTTTCCTATGTCCACCCATCGACAAGAAGGGTCATTTATTCATACCCATTTCTCATTTATGAGCCTTAACCGTTCGTTAACAAATAAGTTAAGACAAAAATATAATTAATAAAATAAAATAAAAGTCGAACCCTATACATATTGGCTGGCTGAAGCTGGGGGAATGTGATGTGCAACACAAATCTAATTACAAAATGATGTCTACAAAATAACAATCAATACCAAGGCTGCAATATTTTGCTTCATCAAGTGTTAAAGACTAAATAAATATTAAAGAGATATGTTATACGAAAATATCCCCTATTTCTATTTTAGTATATAGACAACCATTTACAACGTTAGTGTAGCTCAAAAATAACAAAAGAATTTTTATTGTTGCTGCACAATCATTTTGTCTTATTTCATCTGAAGCCCTAAAATGAATAGGTTAAGATGGTCAAACCGATGTCAAGTGTGCAGAAAAAAACCCTATACTATTTTGGTGAAAATGAAAAATTAATGGCTTCATTTTTTAGAGTCAACAATGTGGCTGTTTAATTAATCAAAGACAAAAGGTTGATCAGGGAATGTAGTGAGAGTCCAACTTTCTAGAGTGAGTAATTATCTTCGTGCTCTCAAACTTATCCCACGTTCTCTCCGTGTTCTAAACAAGGCTATTTTATTCTAACTCGCTGGAGGAGTTACCAGGGGAAAAAGTTATTGGAGATCCAATCGGAGATGGTGACCAGCTGTTGAGTTGCATTACTCTCAGCTAGTTGAAAGTTGCTGGTGTTTTTAAGGTCTAGTAACGACTAGTTACTTGTACAACATTTGCAAGATAAGCTATGAAAGAGGAAATAAATTGAAGGAGGTTTAGTTGTTGAGTCCTATAATCAAAATAGATTATAGTGATATTACTCTTGTATTAGTATTCTCACGTATAAATAGGTTATAACCAAACTGAATTAACAAACTCTTGTGATCATTTATTGCTTCCGTGCTTCTGCATTTATCTCATTAATATAGAATTACAATTATTGTGAATTTACCATGATGTAATGTCTTGTTTAAATATGGATCATTACACTACTATGCATTTATTCGGGAGTTGGCCCTTTTTGTAGTTTGATTGAACTTGTTCGTGTTGGGTGTGTGTGTGAAAGAGAGGAGAAAGGAAATAAGAGTTTTGTGTCCCAAACGAGGAACACAAACCATCTCACCTCATTATAGTAATTTCTCACTCCATTTTTTTCTACTAGGATTTCCACTAGGATTTCCATAAACCAAAAGTTTTCTATACAACCAAATATCCTCCAAAAATTTCTCCGTTTTCCTAATTCGGTTCACAAAATCTGTAATTTCATTTAATTCGTTGCCGAATCCGCTTCAAGAAATAACAGTAGTTTATTAGTCGGTAGAAGTGTGTAAGGGGTTTTTATATTTTTATCTTTGACTTTATATATATAAAGTAATTACATCTTTAATGGTATATTTATAATTTAAAAAAAATTAATAATATTTTTTATTAATGTATGATTACTTTTATTAAAAAAAACATAAAGCCATAATTTTGAGTGGGACAAGAAATTAGTAAAAAGAGTACTTTTTGGGACTGCGAGAGTACAAATATCCTTAATTGTAACTAGTATATTCATCTAGTCAAATCAACTAATGTAACAACTCAACTAACCGCTAATTGTCAAACACTCCTAAAAAAAAATTGCCTTACCATGTCAGATTTTGTAAGATGTGAATGATGTCTATGTAAAGAGGTTTCCACTTTCAACTAGTGTCATGTTGGATGTTCTTTTAAACATATCTTATGGCCCTTAATTATTCTTCTCGTGTCGTGTCGTGTCCCACCAATAATTCAGCATAAACTCGGCCAAACAAGTCTACTGCAAGAAAGGATTCTCTCTTCAAAGATAGAATTGATCAAAGAAGACAGCTTTTGAGAAATGGCAGCTTATGCAGCTCTAGTGTCTCTTATGAACACCATCACTATGGAGCAGACCCCGCGAAATCACCGTGGCCGTCTGATCTCCATTGAAAAGGGACAACTGATCGAGGCTCTCCAAGAAAGGGCTGATTTCTTGGTGGAATTTCTCGAGAGTGGGAGGAAGGGAGCCGAGCATTTAGAGGAGCGAATTGTCGATGCAGCCTATGCAGCTGAAGATGCTATCGACTCCTACATGATGGATCTTGTTCTTCCCAACAACAATTTTGAAGAGGAAAATGCATTGGCAATCTTATACGAAAATCTGCAAAAAATAACACAAGAGATGGATTGTATCAAGAATGAGGTGAAGCAGATTTAAGAGAGTTCCGAGCATGGTGGTTCCTCAAGTGCTCCTAACAGACAGAAGGGCGAAGCCGAAGATCTGCATCGCACCATGTTTACGGCTTCATCAAGTGCTCCACGCGAAGAGACGAGCAAAATGGTGGGATTTGAGGATGAAAGAGCTCGAGTCATGGTCATGCTTACATCACTCGATTCGAAGCCTTCCCGGGCAGTAGTCCCTATGGTTGGGATGGGCGGGGCAGGTAAGACTACACTTGCGAGAAACATCTTCGATGATCAGATAATTGTAGAGCATTTTGATGTTCGTGCGTGGGTTACAGTGTCTCCAGAGTATAATGTCGAGGAAGTTCTTAAAGGAGTACTTTCGAATCTAAGAAACCAAGGGGATGGTGAAAGTTTAGGAGAACAAGTGCACAAGAGTTTGTTCGGTAGAAGATATTTAATGGTGCTCGATGATATATGGAGTATTGATATTTGGAATCGCATACAACGGTTCTTCCCGGATTGTTGTGATGGAAGTCGAATTTTAGTGACGTCTAGGCTTTCTAATGTTGCGGAAGAGCTAAGCACTTGTAGAGTTGAGATGAAGTATCTAGATGTGGACAATAGTTGGAATTTACTTCGGCAAAAAGTATTTGGCGAAAGTAGTTGTCCGGTTGAATTATTAGATGTTGGAAAGAAGATTGCTCGAAATTGCAGAGGACTTCCTCTAGCGATTGTTGTTGTTGGAGGACTCCTCGCCAAGGCTGATCAAACAATAGAACATTGGGCACATGTTTCCGAACAATCTAGCTCTGCCGCGTATATAGGTGACGACGAACATTGCTCAAAAATACTATCTTTGAGCTACAACCACTTGCCTGTTCATCTCAAACCTTGTTTTCTTTACATGGGGGCATTTCCAGAAGACTACGAGATTCGTGTGTCTAAACTCATAAATGTTTGGATTGCCGAGGGATTTCTGAAACCACGTAAAGGCCGTATGCTAGAAGAAATAGCTGAGGATTGCTTGTTGGATCTTATCGAAAGGAATCTTATAATACATCGCGAGTGGGGATCCACGGGGAACTTAAAATCTTGCGCGATCCATGATGTCTTGAGGGAACTCAGCTTGCGGGAAGCTCAAAAGCAGAACTTCCTTTGTGTTGTAACAACGAATCGCTCTGACAACATTCCATCAAATATGAAGCGTCAGCGTCGTATTGCTCTTAGAGTAAGCAAGAAAAAATATCGTCGGAATATCAAGTCCTTGTTATCTACATGACGTCCCCGCTCTCTCATTGTAAGAAAGTATAAGGTATTGTCGAAAATTTTGAGATCCGATGCTTTTGAGTCTGTGCATAGAGAAAATTTCGACCTTTCGCTAAAGCTAAGAAAGAAGGTGGATTTGTCAACAATTTTGAGATCCTATATGTTTGGATTGTTGAGAACAATCTTTGTGATCGATGAACAATACATGAGATATAGGAGAAAGCATACATCTCCATGGGATATTTTGTTTAGTCTTGTCAATTTACGGCACCTTGATTGTATAGCCAATCAAGGTATCAATGGAGGATTGGCTTATTATATGCATCAAATGAGGAATCTACAAATTCTTATCGTTAAGAGTTCTTGGAATGAAATAAATGCGCCATCCGTAATTTGGAATTTCCCTCAGCTTCATCATGTACAGATTGCCAAAATTTCTCCCCCAATACATCTGCACCGCGAAGAACAGAAACAACATTGTTGTATAGTCCTCGAAAACTTGAGAACACTAAAGGGATTGGTGGACTTCAGATTCGACGAAGGTGTTGTGAAGAAAATCCGCGATCTAAAGAAAATGATAGTCACCTACAATGCACAAAATGTGGACTCGTCGTCTCAGTACAGTCTCCATAATCTTGCTCATTTACAGAAGCTCAAATCATTCAAATGTTCTTTCAGAGGAACAATTAAGAATATAAATACTCTGTATAAGAGTGCATCCTTCCCACATTCCCTTACAAAGTTGTCTTTATATCGCTGCGGATTTTGGGATGATGTTAGCGCGATCGGTTCATTACCCAAACTCGAAGTGCTGAAGCTGAAAAAGTGTTACTTCCATGGATCCGAGTGGAATCCTGTCGAGGGGGAATTTATTAGCTTGGACACCTTGTATATGGAACAGGTTGGTCTAAGAAACTGGAATGCCAACAGCTCCCATTTCCCACGCCTCGAAGTACTTGATCTTAATCGGTTAACAGTGTTGAATGAAATACCTCTCGACATTGGAGAAATCGCGACACTAAGGTTTTTAGGGGTGTGGCGTTGCTCCAAGTCAGCCATTGATTCGGCGCGAAACATATTAGAAGAGCAGGAGAGCCTTGGCAACGATGCACTGGTTGTTAAAATTACTGGTTACAGCATATAATCTCCAAAATAGAGTAAGAAACACTCACTACAAAAAAATATCTAATTAACTACAATATTTTTAACTATCAAATATTTTTTATAGTTAAAATGTGTCATTTAGCAACAAAAATTAATTTAATTACTAAAAATATATTATGTACTACAAAATTGATTTCATTGCTGAAATATTTGTTTGCTACAAAATTATTTTTTATAGCAAAAATCATTTGCCTAAAAATATTATACATATTTTGTTGCTAAAACTCAATTTTAATTTTATAACAAAAGAGTTTTAGCTACAAAATCATATTTTCGTAGCTATATATCTTTTCTTAGCTTTCATTGCAAAAAAAACTTATTTTTTTGTTACGAAAGTCATATTTGTCATCAAAGACCTTTACTAACGCGGTATAGGGGTCGCAAAAATCTTTTTGCTATGAATTCTTACCTTTTGTTACGAAATTTTTTTTAGCTAAATTTTAACTTTCTTGGAGTGACTTTTCACTGGCAGAAGATCCTCGCCCCCCTATCCTAACACTGTATATGTATACATATATTTTTTTGCATGTATAGGTATGCATGCACATATAATGTATGTATAATGTTGAATATTGTCACATATTGGTAATATGTGGGAACTCCCCTAGTATATAAAGGCGAAGGGCCACTCCACCTATCACCAATTGGTTTTAGGTTGGATGCTCTGATCCCTTCTTAAAATTGGTATCAGAGTCATGGTGCCAGTATTGGGTTTGAATTTTGTATGGATTTTCGAGATTATCATCTCGAGGGGAGTGTCGAATATTGTCCCATATTGCTAAATGTGTGGGATCTCCCCTAGTATATAAGGGTGAAGGGCCACTCCACCTATCATCAATTGGTTGTAGGTTGGATGCCCGGATCCCTTCTTAACATATGCATCACTAGTACTAGGGCAGAGGGGCTGAGGATATATATATATATATATGTTGATCAATAATTTTTTTTTTAATTACCATCAGTTGTGTTCTTTGTGGTTTTCTGTTCTGAGAATAACCTATTGGCGTATTTGGTGCAAGATGAATCTGATCTAGTGCGATCAAATGCTTAGAGATCAAGTACAATGGGGAGGAATGGATCGTTGCATCGATCTTTGGTTATTGTTCGATGGCAAGCTATAAAATCAGTGATCATCTGTTAGCTATACAACATGTTTATTTTACATTGTTTCAGTCATTGCACGCTGAACTGTTCTCGCGATATTTCGCTCCTTGAGTGTGGTATCAAATAAATCGAACTTATTTTCTAATTGGTAATTAGCTTATATATATATATATATATGTGCGTGTGTGTGTGCTCGCGTGCGTATTATGTATCCTTGTTGAAGTTTATGTTGGCTTGCGTTTGCCTTTTCTGGAATGATTTATAGTTGGGCTTTATGTATGTATAAGGTTTGATGGATTTATATTTGAAGGTGGAATTCGAACTATCTTGGTTTTGAAATACTTTAGGCTTTTGAATCTATTGTTTGGTACTAAGAAATATTTAGAACAACTTAGTACTATTAAAGAGTTGCTTAAATGTCGAAAGGGTTGGATTCAAAATATATTGTATTGTCAAATTATAAGAAAATTAAATACATTTCAATAGTCGTCGGAAATTATTTTAGTGGAAGAATAGTTCTTAAAGACACTAGTTTTGTTTGTTTCCAAACTCGTGTCTTGTGTTCTTCTTGTAAAAAATACACACATTTTTTCAAAAAAATTATTATATTACATACCTTAAAATATTTTTATATTTTCTACACAATTTAACTCACATAAAAAATATTCATTCCAGATGCAAATTTTTTCCAAGAGCCTCTAAATATGAATGATCTTTCTGAAGATTATTTTCGCGATTTTCCCCTCCTTATCTTTGAAAACATAACTATATCTTCTTAGATAGAAGTTTTGAAAGTTTAATTCGAAGTTCTTAAAAAGAAAAAAATTAAGGATAATAAAAAATTGAGTATGTGTGATGTTTTATTTTAGCAAAAATGTATTTGGCTTGATGTTTTGTTAAATAAATTATTGTTGATTAAAAGTGTCAAAAGTTCTAAAAGTATCTATTTAGCCGAAAGATATAATCTTATTTAGACTATGTTTGAATAATATCTTGATTCTCTATTGAATTGTGATTAGAGTTTCTAAGGTTATAAATATATAGTAATTGAGCTTCTTTTGCGGCCTCTTTTTTCTTTTCGTCTATCCTATAGTTTATTTACTATTTTTTCTCTATGATGAAGAATTCTCTTGCTCCCCTATGGGTTTTTTCATCTTGTATTTTTCCAGTAATTTGAATGTGTAATATTCATCTTTGTTTCTTGCATTCATACGTTCATGCAATTTTTATCAGAATTCTTCAAATCAGAGGACGTTTATATTAATTCCTAGGAACTTTCATTGCTGCCAATAATATCAAGTTATTCCATGTTTACTTTTTTCTTTTTTTAATTTCTTCTGCTTGCGACAATCTTTGTTTGCATTATCCCCGACAGCGTGACACTGTGTTTTTAAGACAGTTTCGTCAGTATGGAGAGTACCAGCGACGAAGGTAGGATCTCGACATTCAAGTAAACTAGAAAATTTAAAACAGGATGATTCAAAATTTCGACATCTACAGCTGGATTAAATGCTCTTCATAATGCTTATGCCATGAAAACATCAAAAACAATTTTTGTAGCATTAGCTACAGACTTACACCATAGGGAGGAAAACCTCCCAAAGGCCTGCCACAAATAGAGAAACCACTGCAAAGAACATCTTGCTTAAAATTGATCAACATAAAACCATTCATTTATTGTGTAAAAACATAGGTCTTAGTCGTCGGTAGATACACCACGAGCCTGGTAAATAAATTTCTGGCCACAATAATTACAAGAAAATGCACACATATATATGGTAAAGTAGACAAGACTGGCATATCAAGCAAGGAAATTTTTTAAAGAAATTTTTAAATTTTTTGGCAAAGTACTTCAATTTCTTTGATATTGAGCTTCGTAATTTCATTAAATATGAAGACTAGTGTTTTGGGGACTCCCTTTAGCGGATAAATATATTCATGATATACTTTATTGATAGTTTGAGCTTTCAGGTGAGTCGGTTATTTTCTATCTCTATAGTATAAGTAAAAAATAAAAATAAAAATGTCACTCTAAGATAGAGGTGATCAAACTAATTAAAATCAAAATATCGGATCCAATCGAAATTTAAGATTTTTTTGGATTGAGAATTTTTTAATTTTGAATTTTCGAATTAGTTTGGATTAATATAGTGAGAAATTTGAACAAATTCAAAATCCGAAATATACTAAAATATTATATTACTACCTTTATCCAACAACAATAGTACATTTTTTTTATCTTTGAATATTAATTATACATAAAAATGTAAGTACAAATCAAAGGGAAAAGACAAATATTTATATTATTACCTTATAATACAAATAAAATAATATTGGTACGATAAATTATATAAATATAAAAATATTTTTGATACTATAATGACACAGTAACTTCGTTATTAGACGGAATGTGTGTTATATGCAGTATTCTCTCGGTGAAATTTATGTGGACACATAGACTCATTCTTAAAGTAGATAGATAAAAAATAAAATTGGAGTATTATATAAAATTTATTAAAATTTAATAGAAAAAAAAAAAAAAGTAGTAATAACAGAAAAGTACTGGTTAAATTGTTAATATCTGTAAAAATAAACATAATAAGATTGTGAGTGAAAAAAATTAAAAAATAACATAACGCTTACTAAATAAAACATACTGCAACACTCAAATGTAGTATTAATTAATCACCCTAGTATCTAAATTTTCGAAACAGGTTCTATTGTCATCTTCTTCATCTCATATTGAAACTTCTCCATGGCCATCGATGGCAAGCATATGGGAACTACAACTCCTTTTTCCCCTTCACCATTCTCTCTATAATTTCCGTAGACACTAATCTCTGGCGTCGCCCACGGAATCCCCCCTAACCGGGCATTTCCCCATCCAAAATCGATATTGTCGAGCCCCAAGCTTCGAAAGTCCGATACAATGAAGTTCCATGCTTCCACGTACTTTGGCCTTCCTTTTATCACCATAAGATCCGCGACAGACTTCACATACTCTTTGCTCAATTTAAGTTTTGCCCTCCGAATCAAGTCCGCGCCATATGACAATGGCGATGCACACAAAATGTTAGCCTTTGATATCGCCGCGGGATAAGCAATTGCATTGCCATAGTATCCTCGTGGCATGCGCAATCCAAACTTTGGATCGCGCACGTTGGTAAGAATTGAAATACGGACTATGTCGTCCGGATGTGGTTGGAGTGCCGCCGTGCGACAGTTCCACAAGCATGCGGTTATCAAGTCGAACATTGAGGATGTTGGAAGTTTGTTAGAAAGGGCTTGGATTTCTTTCGGGCCAAAAAAGACTGATGTGAGAACAAAAGTGTTGTAAGGGTACACGAGATTGCGCGGTGGATTTTTAGTGTATGAAGGGGTTTTTTGAGCGTATTCGTTGTGTACACATGTGATCTTTGGCGGAGATCTTGCGTTGAGAACTTCCCGCTGCCAGACTGGCGGCACAGACAGCGCCGCCGCGCCTTTTGCCAGCTCGCCGATTGTGTTGGATTAAAAATCCAATTGTGGGTTAAATGTAACTATTTGGGCTATCAGTCACATTAAGCCTATATTAAGTGATCTATAAATTTATTGGGCTTAAATATATTTAGTAAGTGCGGACCTCCAATGTGCAGAAACCCGGTAAATTATTAATTGGGTGATGAGGTCAATTAATAATAAGGGATATAAATAGGGTTGTGATATCTAGACGCGACATCCATTACGTTCCATATCTCATTGTGGGAGTAACGGCAAAAACCCTAGCGGTTTTCTCGAGAGGGATTACGCCATAGGCTTGAAGAATACAAACCCTCCATTGTTGGCAGATCCGAATTCGACTATGCTAATGGAACAAGGTCAGATTTATTTTGCTTTATTTTTATCTCAATTATGATAATACGGTAGATCCTGGGTTTAGGGTTAAATTCCTGACCAGTTCTAACAATTGGTATCATAGTCTTTCTGTGTTAAGTTATTGAGATATTATATTAGATAAATCATTTGGAATCAGATCTATCCCTATGCGAATTTAATCCTCTGTATTGTTATGTCTGATTAATTTAAATATGCGTGCAAAATTTGGCCATGCATCGATTTTCCTGTCTGTTTTCAATTTGAGGGTTGGTTATTGAAATATAGAGGATGTTGCATATAAATATATATATATCCAATGACCACATGCGACTTGTCAAATTTCACAGTGAAAATATTAATGACAACGCATTGCTTTCTGCGGATATTTGGGTATCCTAATTAAATCATCTAATTATTTAATTAAACATAGTTATTTAATGGAGATTAATTAAGACAAATCATCTGCTTCCACTCGCTGTGTGATGTTTGCACTGATTTTAGTATCTATTGATTAATTAATTATTTAGTTTAATTATTGATTGGTGTATAACGGAATCAGTTTAATCATACACACATTATTTGATCAAATAGTCATTAAAGTTTAATTGGAATAAGGTAGGTTAAAGTCCAATTTGTATATGTGTGATTTGGTATTGGATTTTGTTATCCAAGAAATCGTTGGTCAAATAGACCGTGCGTATAAAGTTTACATTGTTTAATGTTTAAAATCTTGATTTGATCATTTGATTATTTAATTGTAGAATAAGCTAGCATACATGAATTGGCATACATATGCATTAATGTATCTATAATTAAATTCAATACCTTAAGGAGTGTATATTTATTTATTTTGCTTCTAATTCAATGAATCAGTCTGCAACTCTATATACACTTTACGCATCTGTTGAAAATTATTTGTATGCATGAACGATTATGATTACAGTTCCCTACTTTATAGAATATGCAGTAATATTTTGGCTCATTCATTTAGAATTAATTTTCTAGAATCTGGATTGATGTCTTTCTTGAGTGTGCAATTAATTGAAATATAATGGATTGGTTCGATGATATGGAAATATATAGGTGTGAAAAGTATTGATATTTATGCATTACATCAAATCGACATTCTCTACTAAAATTTGCAATGTCTATTGCTGGTGTGGCTAATTACTTTTATTGGAAATTCAGAGATTATTTCCATGAGTGCAAACTATATTGATTTATTTATTTTATTGTTGAATTTATGGAACAAGTCAGAATTACAGATTTCTTCTGATTTGTTTAAAATCCAATTAAATTTGGTATACCATAGCATGTGTTCTTTGCAGTATGCATTTGTTTAAATTCGACTATAATTATTTGGTGTATTAATTTATAGTCTCTTTGGGTGGCATATTTTGCCTATATAATTCCGCTGCATTTAGTCTTTCTTGGACTACTTGATTATTTTAATAAGTCCATCAATTAATTGCTGTTGTTATAGCTTTCATATGTATTGAACATACATAATTCATTTAAGGTGAATTTAATTAGCAATAAATAATATAATATATTTCAGGAATTGGTTGAAACAGTTATGTTGCCAAAGCAGCCTCTGTTGTGTATATCAGTTTATTTTGTGTATTAGAAAGTTGTGTTTGTGACTTATAAGGCTCCTGATTGACCCAAAGGCAACTCAGCCATTAAGTAGTTACATACATGTTTAGTGACATTAAATGTGGTGATGATAATTTTGATTGTTTGTGTGTGGATAATAGATCTGTCCAAAGATAGGGTGTTGTTTAACACACTACTGTATTGTCACCATTCGATTGTCAAAACAAGTCTATTACTATTGAGTCAGTAATTTGTCCAATAACATTTGTTGATGTTGCTTGATAACTTGAAATATAATTGCTACTTTATTTTATAAATTCACATACGAAACATTCCGTAGCTTATAGACATGTGCATTCAGTTGCTTTTAAGCATTCTTATTTTTTTATGGAATCAGACTCATATACATTGAACGTGATTCTGATTATAATTTAATTTAAGAAAATTATAAATTCATTAATAATGCATGCTGCATTTTGAAGGTGAAGATCAAGTATTTGACGTTGCCAAAGTAACCTCTCTTATATGAGATCTTTTCTTGATAACGTAAGTGTTTATGTGTATTTTAATTCATGTGATTATTCTTCGGCCCAAAGGCAGTCGGTAATTGACAGAATGAAATATACATCTGCGATAATATGTATGGGATGATTATATGGATTTAACTTATGTGAATAGTAAATCAGTCCAAAGATTGGTTGTTGTTTGACATTACCTTATTATTCGTATATGATTATTGCAACAAGATGACTGCTAGCAATCAATGTTATTGATCCAAAGATTGATCATTGATGTTGCATTTAGTGTCTTGGGATGAGAATGCATTATTATTGAGCTTCATTATGATTCACTTGGTTACATGAATCATGACTTGGCATTAATAATAGACCAACTCACTCATACGGTGAAAAACACTGCTCATGAAGGACAGTTGTTTGAGAAGTGGGATAGGTCTAACGCTAAGTCTAATTATCATTAAGAAAAGCACTCCATAAATTTTAGGAGTACAATATATGATGATGATATGGATTCCTTGTCGAAATTAAGAAACGCTTTACCAAAAGCGATAAGGCAGAAATGCGTACTCTTCTTAATAGTCTCATTACCATAAAGTATATCGACAAACATAACATAAGGGAGTACATCATGAATATGTCTACTATTGCTACTAAATTGAGGGCACTTAAGTTAGATATTTCGGAGGACATGTTTGTTCTATTCGTCTTGCTCTTGAAATTAATTTAATTTAAGTTCATAGACACACCTGTGGGTGAATTTTGGTGTAACAACTCACATCAGTGTGTCTATGCAAGATTATTTCTATTGTCGAAATCAATTGGTGTTAAAAGATACATCTATATGGGTGACGATAAGAAAGTTCAAGTTGAAGTCATTGACAATTATATATTATTATTGAGTACACGTTACTATTTGAATTCGGATGAGACATTTTTTTTATGGTAGCATGTTCAATCAAAATTTAATTTTCATCTCTATTTTGAACAAATTCAGTTATTAATGTTCATTCGGATATAGAGTTTTGTCTCTTCCAGAATTCAAAATTAGTTGGAACTAGTACATCATTTGATGATAATAATCATCATTTGGTTAATAGTTTACTTCATATTATGAATTAGTTATTGAACATTTTCGTACAGCTTTGATGATTGTGGATCCGCTTTATTACTAAAGGGTTTCCACATAAGTTCTATAATGAGCATATTGCTCATATTAGAGTGGAACCATATAAGGTACTTCGGTTTAGTGGGAGCTAATTAGTAGTGTTCAAATACTATTAAAGTTACTTTAGTTTACACTGCACAGTTCAGTATTCAATGTTCAATATTCAGTGTGCAGTATTCAGTTTTAATTCAGTATTCAGTTATTCTGAATTAAAGTTAAGGTGGATCAGTTGGAAATAGGCATGTTAAGATCACATTACATGAAATTTTCATGCTGTGTATCCGTACTTGATCGAATATTAGGTTATATTAGTGTTGTGACCACTGATCGGTCCCATTGCGATAAATGCAGTGACGACCGCTTTGATCCGCATTGACGTGACTTATAGATAAGGTTGTTAATATACATTAAGGATCTGATAGCAAAACATTCATGAGCTCATAAGGTTATTCAGTGTACATTTACCCAAGTGGGAGATTGTTGGATTAAAAATCCAATTGTGGGTTAAATGTAACTATTTGGGCTATCAGTCAGATTAAGCCTATATTAAGTGATCTATAAATTTATTGGGCTTAAATATATTTAGTAAGTGCGGGCCTCCAATGTGCAGAAACCCGGTAAATTATTAATTGGGTGATGAGGTCAATTAATAATAAGGGATATAAATAGGGTTGTAATCCCAGGTCTAGACGCGACATCCATTACGTTCCATATCTCATTGTGGGAGTAACGGAAAAAACCCTAGCGGTTTTCTCGGGAGGGATTACGCCATAGGCTTGAAGAACACAAACCCTCCATTGTTGGCAGATCCGAATTCGACTATGCTAATGGAACAAGGTCAGATTTATTTTGCTTTATTTTTATCTCAATTATGATAATACGGTAGATCCTGGGTTTAGGGTTAAATTCCTGACAAGTTCTAACAGATTGCTGTTAGAAACTGCATTAGACCAGCACCATCTGCTATGGTGTGGTTCCAAAAAATGCCCAAGGAAAATCCTCCACAGATGAATCTTGTTACCTGCGTTCGATTTAAGAATAACTTGATTATTACATATCAACAAAACAAGTTTATCTCTGGTTGTATCTTGTGTTTTGATAATAGTATGAAATAATTATTTGATGTTTTTTTCATAGAAAAAGGTACTCTAGATGTTACAGTAGAAACAGATGGTGGAAAATAGAACCAAACAAACTTGTATATCTTCGATCATTTAAACTATATACAAAACTTGAAGCCATTACTTAAACAAAATCGCCATGTCACGGGCAAGGAGGATAAATACTACCAAACTAAACTTGCCCGTGGACGACGACAATGTTAGATGATGTAAATTATTGTCTCACCTAAAACTTTAACAAGTAGGGATACACATCATTTATATTTATATCAAATCCAAAAGAACAATAATGATCGATGTCAATGTAGGAATAGAGAGAGGTAGCCAAATAAGCCAAAAAACTTAATATAAATGGAAACTAGATATTTATAGATTCGAAAACTTTAAAGTCTAAAATAAGCCGAAAATAAGAATTTTAAAAAGCCTGGGAAGGAGAAAACTGCCGATTTCTTATAGTAAGAATTCTAAAAAGCCTGGGAAGGAGAAAACTGCCGATTTAATTTGAAGTCCTAAGCGATTTCGAATAGACAAAAAGCATCGAATAACATAGAAAAGCGATGTGTTTGCTCGTTGGGCCATTTCAGATGAACCGTGTGAAATTCATCTAATTACAAGCACAAACACAAAATGACAAAAAATTTAGTACATTTTTTTTTTTTTGAACTTTTTCGAATGCGCGCTCTGGGTAAACCTCCGAACGAACCTAATAGCCTGCAAACTAGGTCCGGCAAGATAAGTCACACTAGGCGAACTATGTATGACATGAAAGATCTCGAGGCGTTAGAAGTTTGAACCTTTGACTTCACGGTCACGAATTCATCTCATACCACCGAGTCATCCCTTATGGGACAAAATAACAAAAATATTTGATTGGGAACTCGGTGGCAATAGTTGTTCCCTTAAAAGTGATAGTTGAATCGCGACGAATAATATTCACTACTAGAAAAATGTCATTTTGTCGCAGTTAAAATTATTGCGGAATGCATCTACTTCTGCAACAATTTTAACAAATTGCCGTTCCGCTTCGGATTTTTCATGCTTATTATGATTGTTGCAGAAGACTGCAACAAATTGTACGAAAAGTTGCAACAATGACTATATCCAATTATCATTATTTGCATAGTTAAACTTACTTGAAAACGAAGGAGAGGGGTACCAACGATGGTATCCGAGCCAGGTACATTAGCCAAAAGCTTCTCCAAGAATGGGAATCGCGGCCGAAGCCCATCTCCGAGCTGCTTGAGCTTTACATTTGCTTTGGCTTCGATGAACAAAACCCCTTCATTATTACAAACAATCATGAGTTTCCGGTTCTGCCCTTCAAAGACCCTGCTAGAAAGCGGATAGAAATCATGAGTTTCCGGTTCTTCCGTGTTCTAAGTAAAATGTTCGAGTATCTTCCTTACATATTGGACAACTCATAAGCCCAGCTGTACTCCAAGAAGAAAGCATACCATATGCTGGAAAGTCATTAATTGTCCACATAAGTGAAGCTCTCATTCGAAAATATGTCTCTATAGAAGCGTCATATGTTATTTCTCCTATCTCCCACAACTTTTTCAACTCTTCAATTAAAGGTTGTAATATACACATCAATTTTACATTTTGGATTTGTAGGGCTGGGAATTATCAACAAAAAAACATATATTCACTCTTCATACACATACCTGGAGGTAAGTTATAAGGTGTGACAATAATAGGCCAACAAGAATATTGTTTTCCATATGATCCATTCGGACAGAAGCCATCCGCACATAATCCTAGCCGAACATTTCTTGCCTCAAGTGAAAATTCCGTATGCACACAATCAAAATGTTTCCATGCTTCACCATCAGAGGGGTGACATATGTAACCATTTTCAGTAACATGTGTGAAATGCTACGTCATATGTTTTGCCGTCTATTTAGAAGCATGTAACCTCTGCAATCTAGGGGTTAATTGTAAATATCTCAATCGTACAAAAGGAACCTTCTTCCGTCGAGGCTTATTTCCTTTGGGCGCTTTATAACATGAATGCCCACAAAATTTGCAACGGTGCATTAACTCATCTTCTTTCCAAAACAACATACAACCATTTTTGCAGCAATCAATTTTAATAAGTGGTAACCCCAGTTCACGTATCATTTTCTTTGTTGCATAATAATTCGATGGCAACTTATGATCCGAGGGCAATATTTCACCAATAATTTGCAACAAATCATTGAAGCAATTTTGTGGCATATTATAATCAGCCTTTATGCTCACTAAGCGAGCAACTACAGATAATTGAGAATGTGTCTCACAACCATTCCACAGAGGATGATTAGTTGCACATAGAACATCTTTGAACTTGTTCAAATGTGCGTAATTGTTAGACTGTTCAAGTCTAACATCTCTAGAGGATTCATCTTCATTCAAACATGTATCTCTCCAACCATCTACTATATTAGTTTGATCTATGTTCATTGGCGCCCTAATAATGTCATGCAACATTCTTTGTTCCTGATTTGAGTGATGATGATGTCTTAATGGTGTTTCCGGTCGATCATTAAGGACAAAATTTCTTGGTGGACTATCATTCTTTTCTGGTTCTCCTTGATATATCCAATTATAATAATTTTCTATGAATCCCTTCCTATATAGGTCCACTTTAACTTCTTCCGGGGCAATATATTTTTGGTTTCTGCATTTGTGACAAGGACACCTAATACAATCTCGATCCATATATGCTACTTGTTTTTTTGCCCTTTCTATAAATTCTTCAATGCCCGATATAAACTTAGGTGTAAGACCTTTACGCCCGGGCAAATTTTTATTATACATCCATGCTCTTGTTCTTTGAAACATATTGAGTTCTGATATGTATATATATACATACATATATATATTGGCACAAAAATATAATAGAATATTAAAAGATTGAAAATAAAAAATAATAATAATAAGATAAACAATATAAAAAATAATTAACATGTATAAGTTTATATTTCTATAAATATGCTTAATTTACTTTTTTTCAAGCTAATGTGCATAAACCAATCTAAATATAAAGACTTCTGTTGGGATTGGTTTCCATTCGATCCTACCCAAAAAAGTAATCCAACCCAACCCGATCCAAACTCACCCAACCCGACCAATTTGATTTTAATTTTATTTTAAAATCAAATTTGGCTCAAATTAAGTCAATATGTATCTATCCATCGACTTTGTTCTTCCTGTAAGAAAGAGAGGATACTGAATTTGTTTTGTTTTTTGTTTTCTCTTACTCTATCATCCCAAATCAAAGCTACAATTAGAAACTCATCATAGAATCACTTGATAGTATTTTGCATCAAGGCTTATATTCATGTCTCCAAGGATGAGACATCAAAGATACATAGATGGTAAGAGAAAATAATGCATTTTTGTGGGTTATGATCAAGATAAGTTTTATTATAAATTATAATCACGTGTTTTTGAAAAAATAAAACAATTGATGGCATGAAAATTGTAAACTCTTATGCTCAAAATAACTTTGTCGATAGCCAAATTCTGTAACACAATCGCCTATGAGAGGTAATGAAAGCAATAATCACGATGATGATGCTCAATGTATTATAGATATTGATAAGAATTGATTTCGATTCTTTTGCAAGTGATCACAACAAACTTCATTCAGAAAATTATTCGGACCAAACAATCGTCTACTAGATATTCTACTGAAAATTATATACTTCTAGCTGATAAAGCCTAAAATTATATATATAGCATTGGAGTTGGTCAAACTGCTAAGAAAATTATATATATAGCATTCCATTGAAATGAAACTCCATATAAAAATTAACATTCGAGTTGGTCAAACTGCTAAGAAAAAATAAATAAGTCAATAAGCCTTAAAGAATATGTAAATCTAAAGAATGATGCTTGAAGGGTGTTCATCAAAACTTATGTGCGGCTTTGCATTGTCTTATTGAATATGAATTATTTTACTTCACCTTTCAATTACTTTACTATTATCAGGGCGTCTCGGACTTTTATGGAGTCCCGAGCGAAAATAAATTATAGGTCATATATACACATGATTAAGATATATTTTAAAAATAATATTCCACTGATTGACGTCGATTGGACAAGAGGTTGAATAAGACATGTGGGAAATATTGATTTGAGAAAAAAAAAAATGAAAAACGGTCGGTCCGAAAGTTCGAAAAGTGGGAAGGACTGAAGGGGGTGAAAGAGAGAATGTGAGACCGATTTGGTCTAATTTGGTAGGCACATTGCGACAGGGTGTGAGGTAAAGAAGTGTAGACGATTAAATTTGGAAAGATACGATGAGACATGATTAGAAATAAAGTGATAAAATATATATATATAATTATAGTTTAAATTTAAATTTAAGAATTAAATTGGATAATTATAAAATATATATATATATAAACTAAAAGTTAAAATTTAATTTTAAAATTTAATAATAATAATAGTGGATAACATTTTAAAAAATAAGCCCTAAGCAGTTGTTGACCCTACTCTTGCTACGGGTCACCCTAACTATTATTACTTGAATTGCATACAATGATGATCGAAAAATAATGCATATTATTTGCTATACTAACCTTAATTATTTCAAAACTCATTCAAAACTCATGAGAGCTTGAAATTGAAGGAATTTTTTATATGCATTTTTAAGTGACATGCCTAATAATTATGAGGTTTTTGTGTTTTCTTTCATGATTGAATCCAAATTATTTGTTTTTATAGTCTCGTAGTTTATTACTTCATCTGTCCTATAAAATTAGAACATTTGTATCCGACGCGAAGATTAAAAAATAATCAAAGTAAAAGAAGTAGTCTTGAGGTATTTTGAAAATTTAGTTATAAATTAAAAAAAAATAAAAATAATGATATTTATTGTAAATATGTAATACCCAATTGTTATTCTTCATTATTATTGTTGTTTTGTATTTATTTTTATTTTCGTCTTTCACATTGTATCTTTATGATTTCTTTGAATTTTACAAGTTAAATCAACTATTTTTTATGAGCCGGTTAGAAATCTCAACAATATTCAAAATATTTTTCGTTTAAATATTATATTTCTTCCGTTCGTCTTTAAGGGTTACATTTTTCTTTTACATCATTGTACTTAATGTTAAAAATATTCTTATATTTGTATAATTTTTAGTAAAAATGTCATTATGTTAGTATTATAATATATCAATTGAAGTATTTTTGTAATTTTTTCTTAATTTGTACCATGTTTTGATATAATAATTAATATTCAAATATCAATATGTAAAAAATAAATGAAACTTTTAAAACCGAACAAAGATAATATTAAAATTCTGTTTTTATTATATATTTAAATAACTATTTTAATTTAAAATTTTATTATTTTTAAAACAATTAAAAACAATAAATAAATATAGGGCTGTTTGTGTTTTGAAGGACAAACTTTGAAAAGGCCTTTTTTCTTTTTTTTTTAATAAAATAATAAAATTTTTAAAATTATAAATAAAAAAATTATAATTATTATAATTGAATAAAATATATACAATATATATATGTTATTTTGTAGATAATAAAATTTTTTATAATACAAATAAATAAAAATTTATAAATATATAAAATATATTTATATAGTATTTTATACAAATTAATACATATCTATATTATTATGGGTCTGTTGTCTATAGTTTGACCTACCAAACTGCAGTAAATTTAACTTTATTTTTTTAAAAAAAAATATTGAAATATATGTGTGTTTCTTTTGGCTAGGATTGAGAAATTTTAGTTTGGGTTTGATATCAAAATATTTGATAAGATATTTTGTGAGAAGAAAAAATATATTTTTTTCGAAAAACGCATAGTCCACATAGTAAAATTTGGAAAAATTGGGATAAAGAAACATATATAAAATTATAAGGGGAAAAAATATATATAATATATATGTCATTTTGTACAGAATAAAATTTTCTATAATACAAATAAATAAAAATTTAAATATATATATATTGGGTATAATATAAATTCATAATCAAATTATACAATATAAATTTTATCAATTAAATTTAATACATATTTATATTATTTTATTCATAATTCATCAAATTAATACACATCAAAAACTCCCAAAACTCCGACCAAACTCAAATAAAAAAAAAAAAACAATAAAATTCAAACACGTCTTAAAATTCAAATAAAAATCAAATACAAACCCAAATTTTTCGGAACCCAAAAAAAAACACATCCATAATAATCAATTTTTTGCACTTTCCATATGAAGTGACGTGACGTCTCCTCCTCCACCTATAGCCCATGTGATTATTAATTGTCTCTATCTCGAAACCCAAACTTAATGCTCATAATAAAAATAAAATATATTTGTAATATTTTTATGTTTACATTCTTATTTTATATAAAATAAAATTATTTATATTCAATAAAAAATTGTTATATCCAATAATTATATTACTTCAAATTAATATTTTTTTAAAAAGAATTAAAATACAATACAAATTATTATCTTTATATTATTTACATAAATATATCGAATTTTTCCATCATCATCAGAGGACAACATATATTCCTTCCAACTGCCGCAGTACCTGTCCCGACCCCCATTCTTTAATTAATGGTGCACATATTTTTCTAAATTAAATATTTATTTTTATTTATATAAAAAATTCTTTTTTATTTGAAATATTACTTCAAAATTATTTTCATTTTATTTGTTTAATATAAATACTACTGCCTCCGTCACACATAATTTGTTCCTATTTTTTATTTTCGTCCGTCCTACATAAGTTGTCTTTTCTATTTTTGGAAATATAATTATGCACTTTAATCGCATTTTAAATTTTAAATTTTATAATTTTCTTAATTTTAATTAAACTATTTACTTATCTTAATCTTAATCTATCGTTATTTTTACTAATACACTTCTTAATTACTTACTAATTATATTTTACTTAAATTCTCGTGTTTATAGACAGATGGAGTACTTGAAAGCACTCCTAATCTACATATATAAATAATTTGTTTAAATTAAATTTGAGAACAATTCATTCAAGAAATTTTTTAGTGATATGAACTGTAAATATTATTAAATAAAAAATATAAATACAATATATATACACATTAACATAATATAGTACCATATAATATTTATATTCTTTTGATTAAAAAAATAATAATTCAACAAAATATTCTTTTTTCATTTCACTGACTGTGTCCACTTTTTAATTTTTGTTTGTTTCACTTATTCTGTCATTTTTATTTTTTCAAAAAAAATTATACACTTTAATCTTATTTTAAATTATTTTATTTATAATTTTTTTAATTTTAATTAAACTATTTAGTTATCTTAATTTTAATCTAAAATTATTTTTATTATAAAATAATTATTTTCACTAATACGTTTTTAATTATTTATTAATTATATTCCTCATAAAGTTTTGTATCTACAGTAGAAGAGACACGACAGTCGGGAAGGAGCGAGTTTATTTTTTTATATTACAAGACTATTTATCATGTTTAATACTCCATCCGTCTGGTTAGAAATTATACATATTTCTATTTTGGGACGTCCAATTACAAAGTAAATATTTAATTAAATATCTTACTTTTTTTTTCACAAATACCCTTACATTACATCAAATTATTACTTTATCACAAAAAGACAAGAGCAAAAATATCATTACACTACTACGCCAAAAATAAATATTTTTTTTACACGTGGACGGAAGGAGTATATAAAAAACATGGTTATCCCAAAACACAAAATGAACACATATTTTGCAATATAACAAAAATCTAGTACTTCCTCTGTCCCGCAAGAAGAGCACCGTTTGCTTCTTCGCGTAGATTTTTTAATATTCGTATTATATTAATTTGTAGTAAAAAGACAAAAATGCTCTTATTAGTATGGTATGTTATAAAAGTGATAGCATTTGTGTAATATATTGTAAGTTGTAAGGAAATTGTACGGACAAAAATAGATAATGGTATTCTTCTGAAGTATATTATTTATTATTTTAAAAAATGATTAATTTTTTATGTATAATTTGAAATAAAAAATATATATATTGAATATAATAATTTTAAAATAAAAATTATTACATGAGAGCTAGTTCAGATCAGATCTGGGAACAAACAAACAAACATTATTAATGTAATTACTAGATCAAAAAAATATGAATTAAGTTCAGAACTTCCTTCCATATATTATAGATACAATTGCTTCTCTCCCCCCCCCCCCCCCCCCCCCCGGCTCCCCTCTCTCTCTCTCTCTCTAACATATATATGAGTGGTTGATTTAATCTTATAAGGTGAGATGAGTTTAATATCGTGGGCAAAGAAGGAGCTGGCAAGAATCAAACTCCACAACCCTAAGAGGTTGCTGCCACCGCAGGTCACCTCTCTCTCCCTCCCCCCCCCCCCCCCCCCCCACCCCCTCTCTCTCTCTCTATATATATATACATATATGTATATATATATAACATCTGTGATGCAATGCAATGAACAATTAGAACTAGGGTTTTTTATGTTTGTTAGTAGATTGTTTGATATTCTGAAGTGACTTTCGTTTAAATAAAAAATTTAAAAAAAAAAAAAAAGAAAGAAAATGAAGTTTTGGAAAATATAAAAAAAAATAAAATTAATGAGATAATTTTTATGAGAACAACTAAATATTTTATACGATATTTATATTAAAAGAATAATAATGAAAAATAGAGTAATGTCAAAACTTACAAAACCGTGTGTAATTTAGAGCCTTGAATTTTGAGAGTTTCTTAAATGATGAATATCTTTTATTGTAGATATTAGAAAGGAAAAATGTGTATATATGTATTATAGATTTTATGATGTAAAAATTGTACCATAAAGAGAATTAATAGGTTATCCTCCCTCCGTCTCATATTTATATGTTTATTTACTTTTTGCACAAAATTTTAAAAATATTAATATTATATTGAGATAAAGTAAAAGTAAATGTAAAAAAAATAAATTAACACTATTAATATTGTATGATATCAAGGTATGACATTTGTGTAATATATGATAAATTGGAAGGATATCTGTAATGTTAGGTAGATAGTATTATTACTAAAAAAGAAAATAAATATTTTGTTATAGTACAAACCAAAATGAAAAAATGGATAGATTGTCAGCGGAAAGAGAGTATATGCTTGTAAGTTTTTTCATTCAACTTTTACTATTTATAATATTTTTTTAAAAAAAAAATACTATTAAATTAAATATTTATTCTTAAATTTTTATATAATACTAAATATTATTTTTAGATTCAAAATATCATTTCAATATCTATTTATATTACAACAAACAAACAAACTACTATTCAAATTTACTCCTTCCGTCCCACCGTCCCATGTAATTTGTCTCTATTTTCTATTTTTGTCTGTCTTACATAACTTGTCCTTTCTATTTTTGGAAATATAATTATGCACTTTAATCGCATTTTAAATTTTAAATTTTAAATTTTATATTTTATATTTTATATTTTTTTTAATTTTAATTAAACTATTTAGTTATTTTAATCATAATCTATAATTATTTTTACTAAATAATAATTATTTTTACTAATACACTTCTTAATTACTTACTAATTATATTTTACCTAAATTCTCGTGTCTACAGTAATACATTCATATTACTTGGGACGGAAGGACTAAAATTTTACCATCCAAAATTCAACTCTAAAACCTACAAACACACTTCAAATTTTTTACTATGCAATTAGTATTATTTTTAATTAAAATATATTTATCTTTATATAAAGTACTACCTATTTGGAAGGACTGCATTTACTTTTTTTTTTTTTTTTATTGAATTTTGAATATTAATCATTATATCAAAATATAGTACAAATTTTAAAAATAAAAATTTAATAAAAATATTTTTACTAATGTTTTATAATACTAATAAAATGACAATTGTATAAAAAAAAAATTAATATTAAATATAATAACGCAAAAAATAAATATAACTATTATTTAATTTAAAATTTAAATAAAAATAATAATAAAACTCTAATACAAACCACAACACCTATGAACATAATTAGGCACAAAGAGATGGTCCATAGCAAACCAGAAGAATGGGTTTTGCCTAAAAAGTATCAAATCCTGCAAGAGAATGCGTATGTTTCTTTTGGTGTTCTATCTTCGTCTTTTTTTCTTTTTTTTTTTTTAAAAAAAAATAAAAAATAAAAAATAAAAAATATATATATTTTATTTTAATATTGTTTCCATATTTATAGATTAAAAATAATTATTTTATTAATTAAAAAAACATATAAAATAATATTGATATATTTGTCATTGTAAATAAGAAATAAGTATTTATTTGTAAAAGTTATAGGTATTTTTGTATATATATATATATATATTACTTTTACTATAATATAAAATAAATACGACGAAAAGAGTACTAAAAGAGAATTGTGAAATTTTAAAAACATATTCCATTCGTTCAAACGAAAAGTATCTTTTTTACAATTCTCGTTCGTACTATTCAAAAACATTTATTTACTTATAGACTAATACAAAAATCTCGTTTAACTTTTACATCAATTATAAATATATCATTATATAGTACAATTAATGTATACATAAAGTATAAATAACAAAAACATCTAAATTATACTTCACTTTTATTAACTAATAAAATAGTATTCCTTATGTCCTATAAAAATCGTACCATGGGCTTTTGTGTATTGATTCTTAAATATTAATTATTATATCAATACGTAATACAAATCAAGAGAAAATGACAAAAATAGACTTTTATAATACAAATACAATAACATTCGTTGAGTAAATTATACAAATATATGAATATTTTTTAATGTTAAGTATAATAACGCAAAAGACAAATGATGTCCCTTATGGTGTTTTGTTCGTGGGTTTTAGTTTTTGGGTTTAGATTTTTAAATAGTAAAATGTTGAATTTAAATAATTGTTTTATGTGATATAAATAGAGGTTGATATTATATTTTAAATATAAAATAAATTTGTAGGATAATGTAAAAAATAATAATAATAATAATTATTATTATTATTATTTGATACGATATTTTTTTAAAAAAAAAATCTAAATAGTAAAAATATGCGTTAAAATCCACCAAAGAACAATTATATTCATAAAGTGGTGGTTGGTATAAGATGGAAAAAAAAAATCAATAATACTCTTGGATTTACATAGTGTATGATAATATTTTTGTAAATAAAAATATGAGTGAAATAAATTGATAATTGAGTAGGGATCACATATATTACAAATAGAAATAAATTATTTATGTGATACACTTCTAAATAAAAATTAAAACTATTTAGGTATGACATATGGATTACTATTCAAAAGAAAATTTAAATAAAAATTTCAAACAAAATAAACTCTACTTTTTATTATTTCTAAAAGGCAAAATAATATAAAAACCATTCATGATTTATGAAATTGTGTAAAATTCCATTTAAAAAAAAAAAAAATTGTGTTTGATTTTCTTATAATTTTTAAAAAACTATATATAAATCCTTTCTCGTCACTAGTTTAACGATTATTATTTTAAACGCGCCTTAATTGCAAATATAATTCAATATCCTCAAAACTACAAAGTCGCTATTAACTAAATGCGAAAGAGAGTTTAAATGCTTAATTTTTAAAATCATAAGAAAATCTGACTCGATTTTTAAGCAACGAGAGTTTCATACAATTTTCATAAATTACACATGTGTTTTATATTTTATTATCTTTCTAAAAATTTTAAGTCCTCAAATAATTTTAAAAACATATTTAAATGGAACCTCAACGTATACACTTAGAATTTTTTATTACTATTCATAAATAGTAATTTAAAAAATACATATATATATATCAAATTCAAATATATTTTCTTTAATAAAATACTCTTACAAGTTTTAATATTCACAAAAGTTTTAAAAAATTCTATTAAAAGGGACTTTGTCAATATATTAAAAAAATTAAATAAACTTTTTATTATTATTGCATTAGGAAAAACGTCCTGTGGAGCATGTTGTCCAATTGCAACCACTCTTTGTTATGTGTACAAATTAAATTCCATGTGGTGTCCCAACCCACCAAATGAAATCAAAATTATATACAATTTGGGTCAGAATTAGGTATAGCTATTTTTCTAATTGTTTATTTTATTTTATTTATTTATTTATTTATATTTATTCTATTTAATTTTATATTTATTATATATATATAGAAAAAAATCATTTTTAGTCTCGATATAATTAAAATTCATCAATTTTGGTCTCAATATAAAAATCTTAACAATTTTTGTCACAATATAAATTTTTTATCAATTTTAGTCCCAACATAACAAAAATTCATCATTTTTTGCCCCATTATAATCAAACCTTATCTTTTTTGGTCCAATCGTCAACAAACTGACAGAAAATATTAACGTGAAAAGAAATCAAATCTTATATTTATATTCGAATAAATTGCATAATCTTGCAAGTCTACGTCAGCATTTTCGGTCGGTTTGTTGACGGTGGGACAAAAAAGATAAGGTTTAATTATATTGGGATAAAAAAATAATGAGTTTTGGTTATATTGGGACTAAAATTGATAAAAATTTTATATTGGGACAAAGAATGATGAGTTTTGGTTATGTTATGATCAAAATTGATAAAATTTTTATACTGCGACCAAAATTGATGAATTTTGGTTATATTGGGACTAAAAATAATTTTTTCCCAATATATATATATATATATATATATTTTCATCATGAGTTGTTTACCTTCTATACAACATATAATACAATTTGGGTCAAAATTAGGTATGGCTGTTTTTATTTTTATTCATTGGGCAGTTGTTTACCTTCAGTATAACATAATTAGGGGTTTGTTAAATTTTTGTTTTAATTTTTAGTTTTTAAATTTAAATTTTCGTTTGAATAATATTTTAAAACGATAATATTTGTGAAAAAGTATTACTCTTTCCGTCCCTCGAATGTATGTTTTAGATTTTTATAGTATATTAAAAAAAATATTATTTTATTGGTTACTGGAAATATATGAGAGGTTTTGATATTTTTTGTCCCTTAATTTTATATAAAATATAAAGTAATTATATACGTAATAATATATTTGTAATTTAATTAAAAATTAAAGATATTTAGTATTAAAGTATGATTAATTTTACTAAAATAAAAAATAGGTATTTTTTAGTGAAAAAGAAAAAAAAAATAGTTGGAACAAAATAAATATGTTTTTATTGAAAAATTAGTAGGTTGAATAGTAAAACCAAACACACCCTAAATATGTCATTCTTTTATGATTATATTTAAATGATGGAGTAGGTGATATTTTATTAAAATATAAATATATATTATAAAATTTTAAAAATGTAAAAAAATAAAATAAAAAGACATTAAAAAGTAAATGAGTTTGGAGAACAAAATTATTATCTTTTATCTTTATCTTATACTATTATCTATAAAATAATAATATATTAAAATTATATATTAAAAGGAAATAGATACATATAACTCGGACGAGAGTATAATATTTTAATTAAAAATTTAATAATGCATTTAATTCTGAGTTTTAATTTTCAATTTTTGTTTAAATCGTGAATAATATTTTTTTATAAAAGTATTATATTTTATAAAATATAAAGATTGCATAACAAATAAAACTTAAAAATATCAAAGATATTGAAGCTTAAGGTTGTGTTTGCTTTTACATTTTCAATAACTACTTTTACATAAAACTTTTAATAAAATTAATTATTTTTTTTTCACAAAATATTATATTAAATCGTTATTATACGAAATCAAACTAGTTACATAAATCCAATCGAACAAAACCATAGTTTATATGATGTTCGAATTAATAATAAGGTATCAATGTAATTTTTTTAACATAAAATATATTATGATACGGATATTTAAAAAAAAATAAAAATACCACATATTCATCCTAAATTGAAAAATATAAAAATAATAAATATATGTAGTATATTAATTTTTTTTTTTAAGAAAATGTGTAAAAAAAATTAGAAAAAACAAACAATTTGTGCGTACTTGATAAAAATATTTGATAATATTTGTTTTTTCTTTGGAAAAAAAGTTGTATAACTCATTTCTTCAATATATATACATACATATACTATATGATATTGGCAAATGTTATGACACCGCCAATTTTATGTTAGTTAACTATGTAATGTGTAGGGTCATTTTTTTTCGAAAATTTATGAAGGTATCGATAATTTAACTATTAATAGATTTATATTATACTCTCTTCATCCGCATATAAAGGTCATATTTAGTTTTTGCGTCATTATACTTAACATTAAAGATATTCTTATATTTATATATATATTTTTTTGTACAAATGTCATTCTATCAGTGTCATAAGACATTAATTGAAGTATTTTTGTAATTTTTTTTTAATTTGTACTATATTTTGATATAATAATTAATTTTCAAAGATCAACACGCAAAAAGTAAATGAGACCTTTAGAGTCGGACTAAAGTAGTATATAAGAAGAGGAGGTTTTATTAAACTAATAGTCCCTCCGTCCCACATAATTTGTTCATTTCTTTTTTAGAAATATAATTATACACTTTAATCTCATTTTAAATTTTAAATTTTATAATTTTTTTAATTTTAATTAAATTATTTAGTTATCTTAATCTTAATCCACAATTATTTTTATTATACGATAATTATTTTTACTAATACACTTCTTAATTATTTATTAATCACACTTTACCTAAATTCCCGTATCTACAGTAATAGGCCCATAATACATGGGACGGGGGAGTAACTAATAACAAAAAAAAAAAAAAAATTAACTAGGAAGATCAAACTTGACAACACAAAGTCGCAAATTAGTCTAAGCTTCGATAAATGAAAATAATCTAGCTTATAAATTATCATTCGAGATATGAGTGTATGAGACAACCAGTTTTTCCTAACTTAATCGCTAGTAAATGTACGATCATCGATTACTTTCCTTAAGTGAGTGATACAATACTATTATAATTTTTTCTTTAACTCAAAATCATAACCACAAACAAATTTTTTTTTTCTACATAAATATCAACTCTAAATAAACTTTTCATTCAAAATTATATATATTTAATTTGAAATTTTATCATTTTCAAATTCCAACCCAACCTCTAACCTTTGTAGTCACATTAATTACCAAATTTATATATTTGTTTTGCAATGATTGACTTTTTTTTATTATTATTGTACATCTAGTAAAGAATTTCAATATTCGATTTTGGTTTTATATTGAATTTGGATTTCATTTGAATCAATTGCTTTCGCTATTAATTGATTGGTATTTTATATACGAGATTTGTTCGATAGATTCAAAATTTCAAAAATAAATTCACAATAGAATCAAAGCTAAATTAATGCTTAATAATTATAAATTGGCTAGATATCGAAAATGGTTTTAGCCGCTGATTTAAGATGCGTCAAGTGCCAAGAGAGAGTAGCATCCACTCTATCAACTATTAACAAAGGTAACGATCAATGTTTCATATATTAATTCATTCCAAAATTTGTTGAATTTATATATTTTTGAAATTTTTTGATTTTAATTTTTATATACTATGCAACAATTACGATTTTTTATATAAAAATATACGGTATTTATTCTCACAAAAGATTAGATATCCATTTGTCACATCGATGACCTCTTTTAATTGAATTGTAGAGCTCGACTCCATAGAAGTGAATGTCGTCGAGAAGAAGGTAACTCTCATTTGCAAATCAATTCATCGTTGATCCTCTCGATTGGTCGGCTATATATTCAAATACAAATTCGTGCGTGCATGTAACCTACAAATCATTTGAACTCAGCTCATTGTGGTTATTGAGCAAAATGGTGTGTTATTTTTCAAGTTAACAATACTTGTTTTGCTCGTAATAAGTAGAAATTAATACTTTATTTTAGGTATATTTTTAAAATATTTTTAAAACTATTTATTTAATAAGACTGTAAATGGTGCATTTATAGTTGTGGGTGTTTTCATTAGGTGGGATCCATCACTTATTAATATACTTTTCGTCTAAACAAAAGTATCTATTTGTATTTTATGATATATTGAAAAAATAATAAATAATATTTTTTTTATTATTGAATTTACGTGGTTTTGACATTTTTGTTCGTTGAAGAAATATATAATATTATATATATTATATATTAATTTTATTTATTTATCTTAAAATAATGTGTATTATATAAAATAACATATATTTCATCTGTCCGTTTTTAAGGGTTATATTTACATTTTGCGTTATTATACTTAACATTAAAAATGTTCTTATATTTGTATAATTTTTTTTTGTAGAAATCTCTTTTTATTAATATTATAAGACACTAGTAGAAGTATTTCCGTAATTTTTTCTTAATTTGTGTTTTGCTTTTACTAGTCTGTCAAACAACGAACACTACAAGAAAATATCATTTTTGTAACGAGATTTTTTCGTCATTAAATTCACTTTTTTCGTTACTAATGATATTAGAGACGGAATTAATGATGAAATTACGTTAGCTACGTGATCTTTAGTGACGGAATTCCGTTACAAATATACTATTTTTTTTAGTGAAAATCAACAACTAAGTGCCCAAAAACAAGAAAACTTACCAAAATCTAAAAACATATCAAATATACGAAAACATGGTGATTAAATTGAACTCTTCTTGTTTGTGTCTATTTCAAACTCCAACCACGAAGATGATTGGCAACCAACGACTCCGGCAAAAACAGCAGCGGCAGCAGAAGCACAGCAACAATAACTCTGGCGACCTTCTCCGGTGATGAACAATAGCGACTTTCTCTTTTTTCCGGCGACTCCCAAGCAACTCGAAAAATGATGATCGGAGAAACTATTTTGAAGCTCAGTCTACAACCTAATGACTCATACTTAGGAACTAACCCAACTGTCTCCAAACAAAACTTCAAACCTACGGATTCAATTTATGAACCCTAACCGATAACCCTAAGAACTCACCAAGAACACCCAAATAAACAACTTATCAGAAGGAATCGAACTAGAATTATTGCAATTTCGGCAAAGAAAGAAAACCCTAAAACTTACCAAGAGGAACGGCGAAGAAGATGAACCAGATAAACTGATTTTTATTTTTCACACACCTGTGCCGAAAAGACAGAAAGGAAGGGGAGTTATAAGGCGGGGGCCGGGTCGGGTCGGGTTAAAGGATTTTGGGTTGCGGGTTAGACTTGATTTATGGGTTTGGGCCAAAATATCAATACTTTGTACTATTTTTATATAATCATTAATATTAAAAAATCAACGTGTAAAAAAAAAACCATTAGAGTAGGACAGGACGGAAATAGTATATATTAATTATATTTTATTAATATGTAATTTTAAAAATATTAAAATACATGTATTCAATTTGAGTTTTATTAAATATATTAAAGTAAAATCGTATTAATGAATGGCCTATTAGTGCTGGAAGACTCACTACAAAAAAAAAAAAATAATATACTTGTAACGGAATTCTGTCACTAAAGATCACGTAGATAACGTAATTCCATCATTAATTCCGTCTCTAATATCATTAGTAACGGAAAAAGTGAATTTAATGACGAAAAAATCTCGTTACAAAAATGATATTTTCTTGTAGTGACTCGCGATTGTGAAATTCAAATGTATTTAATTTCACTTTCAAATTCAAATCACTAAAAAAAAAAATAAACTCTATTTTCTTTCAAAAATATAATATCAAAATATTATTTAAAAATAAAATTTCAAATCAAAAATTTAATTTTAACTCAAAATCAAACAACAATTATGATTAAAATTATATTTTACCATAAAAGCAATTTAAAAAGTAAGTATGTTTTACTAATTATATATTTACTATCCAAATTCATAACAACAGCAGTCGTTGTAGTATAGTGGTGAGTATTTCCGCCTGTCACGCGGACGACCCGGGTTCGATCCCCGGCAACGGCGCCTTTTTATTTTCATTCTGGCCACGGCTGGCGGGTAGCTGTGCTTTTGCATCAGTCAAAATTAGATACTCAATTCCCTCTTCTTCTTTTATTATTTTTATTTTTTTTTAAATTTTTAATAAAAACTACTCCATCCATTAGTATACACATGTCCCTTAAATCTTTTTTTTTTTTTTTTTTTGTCTTACGTCTTATGTTAAATTTACCTAATTATTATATTTGAATATGTTTGTTACAGCTCCGTTTTATCCTGCTCTAAAGATTTTATTTATTTTTTATATGTTGATATTTGAATATTAATTATTATATAAAAATGTAGTATAAATTAAAAAAAATAATAAAAATATTTGTATTAATTTCTTATATTATTATTATAATGACATTTGTTAAAAAATAAATACAAATATAAGATTATTTTCAATGTTAAATACTTATTTTATTTTTTTCAATTCAATAAAATATTTATATCTTTTAATCTTCAGGTCAACTCCTAATTAGCTAATTTTTGCAAATGGAGAGAATAGATAATAGTCATTGCACCATATTTTAATGGGATATGAAAATTAAAGAATAATATTTTAATTTTTTTTAAAAAATAAATTATTTGAAAATTTTATAAAAATAAATTAGTTATTATTTGTTAATTAAAATTTTGGATAAATATACTTATTTATTATAAATAAATTGTACATAAATTTAGTAAGATAATAAAAAAATAACATAATTATAATGGACAAATAGAAAAAATAGTATTTAAATATAAATGTAGAGCATGAAAAAAACGTAAAATTTTATAATATTAAGATAAATTTATTAAAAAATTAATTAAAAACTAATGAGATAAATAGAGAAAATAATAATATAATTGTAAATAGATAAAAGTTCTACGTAAAAAAAAATAATAATAATATAATTATACACGACGAAATAGAGTACAACATTACACGACATTAAAAATACTTTTATGTCTACTTTTAGATAAGAAAATAAAATAAAATTATCCATCGCATCACCTTTTATAAACAAAAGTGAGTAGTGTAACGTATTTGGAAGCTAATATGTCCGGCGTTTAGATTACGCTTATGAGGCCCAGACCAACCGTCCTTGTGTGCAACAAGTTTAGGTATGTCATATAGTATGAGAAAATTATGCGGAATACATATCTTCACAAAGACATATGTCATCAACCAGCAGCAGGACAAAGATTCGCACAAATGGAACAAACTATGACCGAAAATTCGGAGCGAAAATGTCAATCTGTGACAGTATTATATGTATATATATCATCCGAACATAAATATATATATAATTATTTTTATATTTATCTATTTAAATTTCCAAAATAATAAAAATAATATTGTGGGTTCACTTTTTTGTCGTTAGGTTTTGTAGGTATATATCATGTTGGTTTCATGTAGTATATACTTGTTGTCTTTGTACATCTCACATTTTTACTTTCTAAAAGTATCAAAAATATCATATTTATGCTTAAGGAAATATATTAATATTTTTCTTATAGTGTCATCAATAAACGTGATGTTGTACTGTGAGCCTCCAATAGATGATACAAGAGTTGTTCTCCACAAGTTTGTATGAACCAACTCAAACTCCAACTTCTCATTTTTCAGGTCTCTCACACCATTTGAGAATGACACATTTCTCTGTTTTCCAAGAATACAGTCCTCGCATACTTCAATATCGACAGGCTTGAAACCTGACAATATTTTCTTTGAAACAAGTTCCTTTATCACTTTCTCGCTCATGTATCTGAGACGATAATATCATAAATTTGCGTCATTATTTATGGTCACGGAATCGATTCCGTCTCGCATGTTGTTTGTCATGTAAAGAACATCATCTTTAATCTTTTGAGCCATCACAATTGATCCATTGGTTATCTTCCATGATTTAGTTTCAAAATTGTCGAGTAACATGCCTCATCAAATTATCCCACGGTAATCAAATTCTGTTTCAAACCTGGGACATGTCCTACGTCATTTAATCTACGCTCGCTTCTATTCAGTATTTTGATTCGGATCTTCCCTTACGTACAATTTGAAGTGGCTTTTCACTGCATGAGTGGAATGACGCTCCTGAGTTCAAGATCCATGACTCCATTAGACTCCTGGCGGTCAGAATCAGCGTATCGGATATCTTCTCTACTAAGTTTGCCGAACTCTTATCCTTTTTCGTCGCCTTGCACTGTCATTTCAAATGCCATTTGTTGTTGCAATTCCAACATACCACCTGACTTACATTTTTCTCGTCCTTGTTCTTCGGTTTTAACTTTGACTAATCTTGATTTTGACCTCTTCTCTTCGTATCAGATTTATCCATAGTTTTGGCACTAAGGGCAGATTTAGATCTAAATTTCAGTATTCTTACCTGAATTTCTCCGGATCTTCTCGCTCAAGATTAGATCTCTGACTGCATCAAACTTCATCTTTTTCTTTCCGAAAGAAGCCGAACTCAATGCTATTATTACTAAATCCCAACTATCCGGCAAAGGCGATATCAGAATTACGACTTCGATCTCTGAATCAAATTCAAGATTTACCGACCCTAATTGCACAGTGATCAGATTGAACTAATTCAGATGCACAACAACACAAGGATATTTAAATATTTATTATTATATCAAAACGTAATACAATTTAAGAGGAAATGAAAAAAATACTTATGTTGGTGTTTTATAATCATACAAATTATAAGGATATTTTTAATGTTAAGTAAAATGGCGTAAAAGGTAAATGAGATCCTTAAAGCCGGACGGGGAGTATATTATTATTTATCTCATAAAATATAATTTCAAATTATTATTTAAATAATTTTTTTAAAAAATAATTTTAAATAAACATAAAAAATAATTAGGACTAAATTATATTTAATCAAAAATTATTTTAAAAAAGTAAGTATTAATTACATAAATATATTGATACCACCAAAATCTTTCAGCAACAAAAGTCGTTGTAGTATAGTGGTGAGTATTTCCGCCTGTCACGCGGACGACCCGGGTTCGATCCCCGGCAACGGCGCTTTTTTATTTTCATTTTATTTTTTCACGGCGGCCACGGCTGGCGAGTAGCTGTGTGCTTTTGCATCAGTCAAAATTAGGGACTCAATTCCTTCTTTATTTCCTTTTTTATTATTATTATTATTATTACTATTCCATCTATTCAATTACCGACGAAAATTTAGAAGTAATATAATTAATAAATAATTAAAAATATATTAATGAAAATAATATCCCTTTAATCGTCTATTTATTTTGATCTGTTTCATAATAAGGTAGCAATTTTTTTTTTTAATAATTGTACTATTTACCTAATATTACAAATATCATTTCAATTTACAATGTATTACACAAATGTCATTACATTTATATCATACAATAGTAATAAAGTTAGTTTAATCCTTTTACTTTTATTTCTATTCAATATAATACTAATATTTCTAAAATTTTGTGCTAAATATAAATAAATAGATAGATATGAGACAAATAAAATATTATGACGTGACTTATCCAAAATTTAAAAATCATAATATTTTAATATAAAATAGAATCAATAAAAAAAACCGATAAAAAAATTAAATTATTATTTTTTAAAATAGAAATAATATAATTATGAACGAATAAAGTTGTTTATTATAAAGAAATTGTACATAAATTTAACAAGATAAAAAAATGATATAATTATAACAGACAAAAAAGAGATAATAGTATTTAAATATAAATATAGAGAATATAGAAAGTAAAATTTTATACAGTATATGATAAATTTATTAAAAATTTAATTAAAAACTAAGTGAGATAAATAAAAAATAATAATAGTCTTTTATGCTCCAATCTAAAAGGATAATTTGTTTTTTCAATATATTAAAAAATACTAATATAAATATGGAGAACGTAGAGAGTAGTTCAGGCCGAACGCTTGAATTATTTTATGGTCTCTGGAAAAATTGCGAGACTATCTATTAAAATAAAATAATATTTTTTTCGTTCAAAATATTTGTCCGTTTTACTGTAGACACGATAATTTAAAAGGGGTATAATTAGTAAATAATAAAAAATATATTAGTGAAAATAATTATCATGTAATAAAAATAATTATAGATTAAGATTAAGATAACTAATTAGTATAATTAAAATTAAAAAAATTATAAATTAATTTTTTAAAATAAAATTAAAGTGTATAATTTTTTTTCAAAAAAAGAAAGTGACAAAATAAGTGGGACAGACGAAAATGGAAAGGTAGACATGAGAAGTGGGACGGAGGGAGTATATAATAAAGATTTTCAAAACTATTTAAAATAAGTTCGAATTTTCTAAACTAAATAAAATAGGTTTTAAATTTTCAAAATTAATATTAAAGCTTTGAAATTTTTAGATTAATTGAAGGTTCAAAATTTTTTAGACTAATAAAGGTTTAGAATTTTGAAGACTATTGAAATTAGGTTCAAAAGTTTTAAGACTAATTAAAATAGGTTCGGAAGTTTCGAGCTAATAAAAGTTCAGAATTTTAAATACTAATTAAAATAAGTTTGGAATTTCTGAGACTAATTCAAATAAGTTCAAAAGTTTTGAGACTATTAAAAGTTTGAAATTTCCGAAACAATTAAAAGTTCAAACATTTCAAGACTATTTAAAATAGATTCGGAAATTCCAAAACTATTCAATATAATAAAATATATATTTAATATTTTTTAAAAAAATCTGAAACTATTTTAAATAGTCTCAGAATTTTCGAGACAAAAAAATTAATTGATTTAATATTTATTATATATGTATTTTTTCCGTATCAGGATTTATTATGAAACAATTTTCGAGACTATTTTACAAAGTTTGGGTAGTGAATATTGTCAATTTACTTGTTTATCGTTAGGTTTTGTAGTTAATATAATTTTTCTAGCCCACTATCGTGACCACGTGACGTTTCTGTACTTCTCAAATCTCATGTAATTTATTTTTGAAAAAAAAATTAATCCCATTTTAAAATTTAAATTTATAATTTTTAAAAAATTAATTAGTTATTTTAATCTTAATTATCTATAATTATTTGTATTTCATTATAATTACTTTTACTAACACATTATTAATTTATATACTAATCATATTTTTTCTAATTAATTCCGATTTCTACAATAATTAGAACACCGTATCCGGAACTGAGGGAGTAATAACATATAATTTGGTCATAATTGTTAGAAAAGTGATCTTCTTAAATCATTAATTCATTATCTTACTCTTTTTCATAATTTGGCATAATTAAACACACCTATATTCTTGTACAATGAATCCTAGAATAATACATTGGTATGTTTGTTTAGAAGATTTTTAAATATTTTAACTATCATCGAATTTTTTTTTCTGTAAAAAATATCAAATCAAATACATATTTTTTTACTTTTTATATTATACTAAAAATTAATTTGTACATTCAAAATCTAACACCTATTTATATTACATCGTACAACTACTCAAATTCAAAAGTTTTACTATTTAAATCCCAATTTAAAATTCGAACCCCTAAACAAACACACCCATATGAATTCTTTCTAATCTAACAAATACTCATAAATTAAACATTCACAATCTACACTTATAATATTGCACAAATTGAAAGAAGTTTGATTCATTACATTCCTAAAACTTATGAATAGAATTTATAACCTTTTGCATCAATTATAACCTTTCTTAGTCCTCCCATAGCCGCGACAATCATCAATGCGACACCGAGGACTATGCAAACCTGATGCCGATCGAAAAACATGAATTAATCAAAGACGCAAAGTTAACTTTATATATAAGGTGAGCACGGTAAATTTTTATCACGCCGCTTTTATAAAATATATATATTCTTTTAAATTCCTAATCTAATAAGCTATTGGAATTTTCTTTTCTTAAAATTAATTTATCATCTTATTACACATGAGGTTTTAGGACCAAAAAAATAAATAAATGCGTATATGATAACTTGCATAACTTAAATAGGGTTGTGAAAAGTACAAGATAAAAGTGGTGATTAGCCACATATGTACATGATTAAAATTGTAATTTTTTTTCCATCAAGATTTGGATTTGGGAATTGGAGTTTGATAGTAGTAATGATTTGAATTAAATAAATATTTGATATGATATAAAATGCATATGATAATATATATATATGTATCTAATTTGATGGTTATAAAAAAAAAAAAAAATGATCAATAATACGATATCCAAAACCAAATCTTAAATAAACACAATTAACTCTCATGTGTTTCTTTAAGGTTTAGATTAGATTTGTGTTTCTTTACCCAAAATTTTTCAAAATATATTATTTTGACTATGCATTTTTCGAAAAAAAAAAAAAATTATATATATACATTTTCTAACATCACAAAATATCTCATCGAATATTATTTATATATATAGAATTGAAATAGTATTTGATTTAATATAAAATATTGTTATTATTTTGTTTGATGATTTTAGGGAAAATATATTTTATAAATATTGCGAGACTAAAACCAAACTTTAACCGAACAAAACCATATGTATTTTTAGGTGGGACTTGTATATATATATATATATATCGAATTTGATGGTTTTAAAACAGAAAAATGATCAATAATACGATTTCAAAACCAAATCTAAATAAACACAGTCAATTTTTATGTGTTTCATTATTTAAGATTTAAATTAGATTTGTGTTTCTTTACCCAAAATTTTTCAAAAATTATTATTTAGATTTTACATTTTTTTGAAAAAAAAAATATACATTTTCTAATATCACAAAATATCCCATCGACTATTATTTATATATATATTGAATTGAAATAGTATTTGATTTAATATAAAATATTATTATTATTTTGTTTGATGATTTTAGGGAAAATATTTTTTATAATTATTGCGAGACTAAAACCAAACCTTAAGCGAACAAAACCTTATGTATTTTTAGGTAGGAGTTGCTCGTATGAAAATTGAACTAATACTTACCCAGTTTGTGAACCAAGATAAACCATATCTTCTAGGTTTTTGGGTTACAAGCCATATTATGCAGGGAAGCTGAAATATAAAATAAAAAAAAATAAAAAACATGTAAATTCATATGTTTATCGATCAATTATTCATTTCTATTTTGCGCCAAGACAAGCAATATCATTCAAACATTGAAGAGAGATGACTTACAAAGTATGTGGTCGGTGCAAATGCAAATCCTCCAAAAAACCCTAGAAGCCCATCAAAGAAAGGGAAGGACAAGGCGACCAACATGGTGAAAGCTGAAAGCAATAAAATGTGTTAGTCGAAAATTCGGGTTTGTTCACTTAGTATTCGCTACAAAAAAGTTGAACCTTAGCTACGAAAAATTTTTGTAGCAAAAGGTAATAATTCATAGCAAAACTATTTTTGCGACGAAATTCATTTTGTCGCCTAGACCGCGTTAGTGAAGGTCTTTGGCGACAAATATAATTTTCGTAACAAATAGTAAGTTTTGTGCGATGAAAGTTAAGAAAAGAGATATTGTTACGAAAATATGATTTCGTAGTTAAAACTCTTTTGCTACAAAACTAAAATTGATAAGAAAAAAGCTTTACTAACAAGATATGTATGATTCTTTTAGCTAGCCAAATGGTTTTAGCTATGGAGAAGAGTTTTGTAGCTAAAACTTTTTTGCTATGAAGATAGAATTTTCTAGCAAAAAAGTTTTAGCGTCGAAATTAATTTTGTAGTACTTTATTTTTAGCGATGACATTAATTTTTATTGCTAAATGACACGTTTTAACTACAAAAGTATTTTGTAGTTAAAAATATTGTAGCTAATTAGATATTTTTTTGTAGGAATTTTTATGTGATACGATTTTTTATAGATATTAATAGAAAATAATATATACACTTATTAACACAATACATATAATAAATATATTTTATCTACTCACAAAAAATTAATAGTTAAATATAAAATATTATTTGTTATATTACTAACGAAACTCCACATACCTAACATAAAAAATAAAAAATAAAAAATAAAAACCACATCCTTCAATTCTAATGATGACAAAAGTTAGAAATATTGATGAATTTAATTGATTTAGTGTCAAAAAACAATCTAAAGCTATTATTGTGTTTAAGAAATTCGATGTTAAATGCGACTAGAAACTTAACAAAGAATGATCGACCCTAACAACAGTGACAAAAATCTTATTACATACCGACATATGTATTCCGGGCAAGAAAACGGAGATACCAACTCGGCTTGAACTTTAATTTCTTCACAAGCACAACTTCCATCATGTCATAAACCGGCATTGCGTAGATCTACAAAAACTCACAAACCAAATTACAAATCAAATTACACATGAGAAATGTCCGTATATATGTATATAGGAAAATTGCATTTTTAATTACGTACCTAGGTCAATTATCACTTTTATTTAATGTATTTCCTTGATAATATTTTGGTCATTGAACTTTGCAAAAACTTAATTTTCTTATTTTTAAGAAAAAATAATTTTTGGAAATTAGCAAGTGAGAATTCAAGACAAAAAAATTATTCCCTGCCGCCACAGATGACTCTTTTTCTTTTTGTCCGTCCATAAAAGATACTATTTTCTATTTTTATTAAATTTATTCCTCTTAAACATACTCAACAAATATAAATAAATTTAATTATATTTTTAACTTCTTACCACCACTCAAAACCCTTATTTCTATCTCTCTTCTCGATAAACAAATACTACATATATTTTAAAGATATAATCCTAAAATATTTAAAATACCAACAACACTGCTCGTATAAAAATAATAAACTAATATTGTAGCTTAATAACTTACTAGACACTTCTAAAATACTGTATCCCTAACCAAAGGGTTCAATCCTTGCCGGGACGGATAGAGTTTTTTTTGCAAGGTAGTGTTTTAAGAGGAAGTATAAGAAAATTAATTTTTCGTAAAGTACAAAACTAAAACACAACCGATAAAAATATATGAAACATAAGTGATAATCAACTATAAGTACATGACAAAATTTTCAAAACTTTCCGTATATGTTTACCTGATAACTCCCGACGAGATGGATCACGACAAACAAGTTAGCCATGGCAATAAGCCAGGTTGGTTTGTTTAACGTGACGAGAATAATTTCATCAACCGAGTTGCCAAATATCCAATATCCAATAAAAGCAACGGGGAAATAACAAAAGGCGACGATCACATAAGCAGCAATCACTCCTTTCCACATTGGTTTTTTCGAAGGAGATTGAGGTGTCGAAGGCATGGCAGATTGTATCTCCAACACTACATTGTGGCCTGAGTAGGCAAATGCAATGCTTCCCAATGCACTGAAAAAGGTAAAAATAGTGTCGACTTTGTTCTTCGATTTATAGCCATATTGCACGTTTGGTTGCACGCCCTTGTGAACCGATGCTGCCCATGCTATTGTCGAATAACTTCATAACATCATTTAAATGATAATATTAGACATGCTTATATATATGTAATAACACCCTAATTTCAAGAATTGTTAGTTACAATCATATTCATGATTATAAAATAAAAAATAAAATCATAACATCCTACAACTTTATCGATAATATAGAGTTATTGATTCAGTGTCGGCTCTGGGCACGGGCTATCTGGGCCTACACCAAAGCCTAAGATTTTTTGGGCCTTTGGAGGCTTTATTTTTTTATTCAAAAAATATATATAATAAATATTATAAATATATGTATAATATTGAGATATTTATGTTAAAAGTTGTTTGATTATATTCTAATTTGAGTTTTAAATTTAAATATATATTCATATACTCCTATAAAAATAGTAAAAATAGAAATTTTTATTTTTTTGGATAAAAGAAAAATTAAAAAAGCGGTATTTTATTATTAAAAAAAAACAAGAATATGACAATAAAAAAAATAGAATAGATTTGGAAGACGGATTTTTAATTTGTGGTCACACAAACTCAAAATATATTTAAAAATAATTTTAAAAAGTATCATTAATATATAATTAAATAATTAAATAAAAATCCTATTTTTTTAAAAAAAATTTGTTCGGGGCCTATCAAAACTTTGAAATTCACGTTATTGGTTGTGTCGGGTACTCTCTATTAAGTCTAGACTACAGGAGTAAGGAGGTTTGATGCAACAATTTTGAAAAACATGAAAAGATGTCACGCAATTTTTAAACCAGATGAGAGAATTACGCAGAGTTTTCAAACTATTGGTGAGTTATGAGCAATCTCGTCATATATGTTTGTTAGTAAATATAAATAGTTTTTACAATAATCAATTAGCGCGAATACCTGATCGACATTATTGTTGCAGCAAGCGACACCCCGGAAATTGAGTTGAAGTTTGGAAGTTGGGAGAGCGCAAAGTGGACGGAAGCGAAGATTGTGATGAAATGTGTAAGCTTGAGATGTTTGTTTTCTCCGGTTAGCAAATCATGAAACTTTTTGAGTGAACTTCCTCCGGAAATCATATAAACTATATCTACTCCGACTATAACCATTATTTGTTGAGGAACTACTATCCACAAGCCAAGTTTTTCACCAAATGCGTATTGCCCGAGCTCATGATATCTATCAAAACGCTTTCCCTCAATCGTTTCATGCATCTCGACCATTTGCCACAATGTGTAGAGAGTTATGATCCAAGAGAGGGTGATCGCGGTTACCCCTGGACCCCTACAAAAAGATATACGTAAATATTTTATCGCCATACAAAAAAGATTAAATGTGACCTTAAATAACTTCATACATAAATATTTTATCACTGTTAAAAATATTTATACACTTCCTCCGTCATCGATATTTATGTCCATTTGATCGGACACAGGTTTTAAAAAAATTGGTAAAAATAATTTTTTTTTCTTTTATAGTAAAGAAAAGTAAAAAAGTGGTACTCTATCCGTTCCAAAATAATGGTCTTATTTTGCTATTTTCATTCGTCTATTTTCGGTAACTACCTCTCCACATTTTACAAAACTATCTCCAAATTTTTCACAATAATTACATAAAGTAGGGTATTTTAGTCTTTTAAAAACACTTTTACACCCACTATCAATATATTACTATTATTTATTAATTTTCGTGTCCATCTCAAATGTCTCTATTGTTTTGAAACGAATATAGTATTTTTTATTTTGAAAATTGATAATAGTATTTTTTTTTAAGACAATAAAAAAATTAATATAAATTTAGAGGACAGATGAAGTATATATATATTATGATGTGAGAACCGCAGTCAGTACCCGAAAATGCGCATTGAGTAAACCCCCGGCCAAACCTGTAAAATATATATTTTGGTTCACAAGAATTCTATCAATGACCCCCTGAAACTTTTGGTTTTATTCCATGCATATTAATTTAACAATACCTCTAAGTATTAGATTTATTAAATTATTGAAAATTTATAGAATGATTGATTGATTATTAAACCATATCATATATTGAAGATTGTTATATTGATGCTATTAATTATTTTATAATAAAATATTTTTCTAAAAAATACTTATATATTTGCTTTTATAGATTTACAGTAGCCTTTTATTTTTTGCTTAGCTTAATAGCAGTCAAACTACATATAAAAATAAATTAAAATAATTAAGATAAGTAAGGTTTCAATTAATTATTTTATAAATGCTGATGCTATCCTATAAGAAATATTCAACTTGTATTAAGTTATTCTAGATTGATAGTGATACTTTTATGGTTTGATTCCCAGTCTATACCTCTATTGAATGATTTTGAAAATAAATTACTTCTAAAAATATAAATTTTCGGACGGTGTAAATTCTAAAGTCAAATGTTCGATAGACTGTAAATTATATCAACGGATAAAACCATCCAAAGCAAGTCTTTGGTGATAGGCTCGACCGAGAAGAAATTGGTAAAATTCGAACCCATAATGTTTTACTCACCAATTAGGACACGACACCAACTCGATCATTCCTTATGTGAAAAAAAAAGGGAAATTTTAAAAGTATGTTAGTTAGGGCGTCGTACGTTATATATATATATATAGTGACAACTTCAGCACTGTATTGAACAACACATCATCTATATTAATATAATATAAATAAAACATATATGAACTAACATCACAACTAACATCACATGATATAGATTCAGACAACACAAGAATAGTTGATTTTAGTACATGACATGCTCTTATGCAGCACACAGGCTATAATTATGAATAAATATCACATGTCTTTATTACAAATAACATATGTTGTGTGTAATAAAGACATATGTTGTTTTTTATATTTTGTGTGTTGTAACCCATTCTCATATATACATATATATATATATATATATCACATTTTAATACTATTTGTAACAAAATTCTTTTTTCTAAAAATATATATATTCATTCAACACTCACTATAAAAAAAAAAAAAAAAAAAAAAAAAAATATTATATTTGTAACAGAATTTTATCCTTAAAGTTCACGTAACTAACGCAATTTCATATCTAATTCCGTCTCTAATATCATTAGTAACGAAAAAAATGAATTTAGAAACGAAAAAACCTCGTTACAAAAATAATATTTTCTAGTAGTGACTTAGGTTTAAGATATAATTTCTACTCACTATATCACTTGAAATACTTATTTAAATCTCTTATAAAAATTATTTAAATTTAAATTGTTACTATTATTAAAACATCCAAATAAAGCCCTTGTCATTTCGAAAAGTGCATATAATAGCCTTCTATTATATCGATCATTTTCTCAAGTAGACAATAATTCTATATTTATCTCCAATATTTCTTACCATCCTAATTCAGTCATCGAGTAAGGGAAACATAGAACTCCGGCTCCGACCATGGCCGTAACATTGTGGAAAGCCGAGTACCACCACTTTGCATTCCTCGTCGAAGAATTAATCGCAATCCAATTATCTTTCTCAATCTCCTCCTCGTATCTCTCATTTTCCTAAAAGATCAAAAATATAATTTATATTGTTATGATTATGTATAAATATATTCAAAAATGAATATACTATTTAAACATATACAGAAAATAATTGGAAAGCAATTATACTTGATGTTCAGTTTACTAAAGCAATATTTTTCAGTTTTTTTTTTTTTTTTTTTTTTTTTTTTTTTTTTTTTTATAGTACAATGTTATTAATTTTCTTGAAAAATATTATTTACTTAAAATATATTATATTCAAATCATTATTTAAATAAAACTTAAAATCCAAAAAAAAAAAAAAAAAACACTACCTAAGAAATCGTAAGGACGAACAAATTACATAAGGTAAGGTATTTTGTGTTTGGATGCTTTATAACATTTTGGATTTATGTATTTATTTATTTAATAAAAAAAAATATATGTTTCGAATGTGTTTGGATGCTTTATAACATTTTGGATTGATTGATTGATTTATTTACTAAAAAATATGTTTCGAATGTGTTTTTTAAATATATGTATATATATAACATTTTTTTTTTTTACTGAAACAAAAAAGAAAATTAGCATATTCTTTTACGACAGATAAATAAGAAAATAAACTTTTGAATAGTTTGCTTTCTAAAAAATTTGATGTGTGTGTATGTAGTGATCGAGCTTACATCTTCGGATCCGAAGTGGTTTTTGTTCGAAGGAACTATGATTTCCATTATCTTGTACAGATAAAAGCCACAGGAGATTGAATCTTCGACAAATTTACAAGAGCTGAAAGAAAAAAAAAATTGAGAAATCTCCGCGTATATATAAAAACCCACAATGTTGAATAAGACTTGAGTGAATTTCAAACATTATCGTTTGGAATATATATAGCAACAACATTGAAAAATAAAGGCATTGTACATCTGTTTTTTTGTTTTTTTATTTAAAATATCACATCAGGACCGATGAGAATTGCATTTTCTTGATTGCATTTTCCAAGAAGATTACAAAAACTTATCAACATTTATAAATTATTATTATTATTTTATATATATATATATGTATATATTAACAATTGACGAAGACTTTAAACAAGAATATTATTTGTGGAGCCTTGTTATTTAATGCAATGAAAAGGAATGTGATGGTTAGCTATGTACTCTTGAAAGTGATATTTAAGTTTTATACATTATTGACTAAAGTGTTTGTTTGTGTCTTAGTTATATATATATTTTTTTTTGATTAAATATTATCATTCAATATTTATGATTTCTTTGTAAAAATACATTATTTTTTAATATTAATTTGGGTTGGGTTCGATCTAGGTTTGATTTTTTCTTTTAATATTAATTTGGATGTGAGATTTTATACATGAGAATAATATATTACTCCCTCCGTTCCAAATAAGGTGCAATATTTGCTTTTAGCACGGGTTTTTAGGTAAGTAGTATTAAGTAGGATAATTTAGAAATGAGGTGATGTGATGGAGAGAGAAATATATATTTTATTTTTTTATTTGGATGATGTGAAGAAATAAAGTGTGGAGTAGAGATTAAGTATAATTAATTATTTTCTATTTTGAAAATGTCGGCAGGGTGTTTGGGATATACCAAAGAAGAAATATTGCAGAGTGTTTGGTACGGATGTAGTATTTTTTTTTTTTTTTACAGAGAATTGATACACAGTGAAAAAAATAAACAATGTTCACTATTTTTATATTCTTTATACAATAATGTTTTTGTTTTGTGAGATTGTCGGAAAAAAAAAAAAAAAATTGTGTGAATAATAGAAACTTGTATAGGAAATATAAAAAAATAATGAATGTGTATATAATGTCTAGTTGTAGTGTTTTGAATCAAAATATGTGAAATAAATGTTAGAATTACCATTTTGTATGAAAATTAGATATTGAATACTCTCTCCGTCCATTTTAAAAGTATGCATTTATTTTTTGCATGAAATTTAATATATAATAGTATTTTAATTATAATTTATAGTTAAAAGTAGTTAAAGACAATCTTCTTTTCTTTTTTTTTTTAAAAAAAAATAATAATGTGATGGTAATAAAAAAGGTACTTGTAGAAAAAATTGAAATCTATAGTTACTAAAAAGAAATTAATTATTTTGTAATAAAACAATTCAAAATTAAAATATATATACTCTGTGAATTGACTGATCGAATATAATATTTAAAAAGAAAAAATATTTTAATATTTGGTCATTTAAACAGAAAACAAACACAAGACAATTTTTAATAGGATGACTAATTCAATCAAATAATTTTTCATTTGATTTATATTAGTATAATTTTATTTGCTTTGTGTTCTTTTTTTTTTTTTGGCAATTAGTTGTACTTGATTCAAATAGTTGACTTGATTAGCTAATAGTATATTTCCATCGTCCCAAAAGTATAGTTTTATTGCGTTGGACATGATATTTAAGTAATATTGATATTATATTGGTAGTTGGTTAAAAAGTAAGGATAAATGACTTTTTTACCTTTTGAGTATATTAGTGTAAAAAGTAGTGACAATTGTGTAATAATAATAAAAAAGTAGGGATAGTTTTATGGTGATATGGTTATTTATGGAAATGAGACTATTGTTTTATGACGGAAAAAATGGTGAACAAGACTATTATTTTAGGACGGATGGAGTATTAGTTATATGTGCTAGAGTGATGCATAAAATAATTATTTGGTATTAGTTGTTTATACCTAAAATGTGATATTTTATATTCATCCGTCAAATTTATTTATTTTATTACTATATTTGGAAAAGTAAATACCATTAACTTTATTACATTTTCCTTTTTTATTCTCTTTCATTACTAACTAAATTTTAAAAATACTCTCAATTATGTTTTTACTTTTTCAACTTTTAAATAAAATATTCATTTTTCTTAATCGTTGTGTCGAGTCCAAATAAACTAAATATTATAAATATTTGATTGCGTTTTTTTGTTGTATAAGATTTTAGAAAATTTTTAAGTTTGTTTACCCAATCAAAAAATTTGAAAATATTTTCAATTAATATTATAAAAAATATAATATATTCATATATTTACCTAACATTTAAAAATATATTTCATTCAAAATAAAGTATTCATTTTTTATTACTGACTTCTCCATTCTAATGTAAATAATAATAATAAAACAATAATAATAACAATAATAATATTTAAATAAATCTTAAATAAATATATCATTTTAAATTAATTTAAACCAATTAATTATCATGAATTGTAAAAGCATTATTAAAATATTTATCATTAAATTTTCTAGATATTTTATGATAAAAAAAAAATATTTTTATTAAAAAAATAAGTAATTTTTTATTAAAAATAATATAAAATATAAAAGAATAAATTCCCCATGTGTCTATATATTTTAATTATATTAATTATTTATTAATTTATTATTTCATTGTAGTTATAATTTTCGATAACTGTTTTTTATTTTCTTATTTTTAATATAAAAGTTATACAATAAAAAATTATATATAAAATAAATTAATAATATTTGTAATTTTCATACCCAGCAGGAATTTCATTCAACACATGCACACATGCACCCAACTCTCAAGCGAGAAATATCTCACCACTTAAACTTATATATTAGAGACAAAATTATGATGAAATTATTAGAGACGAAATTATGATAAAATTACATTTGCTACGTATAATTTAGGTACGAAATTCCGTTAGTAATGATATTAGAGATGAAATTAGAGACGAAATTATGATGAAATTACATTTGCTACGTAAGCTTTAGGTACAAAATTCCGTTACAAAGATACTATTTTTTTTTTCTGTAGTATTATCGGGTCTAATGTTTTTTGGAATAACACTGTACACTCAACTCCATTTTTGGAGTAGAGTTTGTGTGATGTTTTTGTGGTGTTTGTTTATTTTTGTTATTTTTTGGAGCATATTGTATAATTTTATTTCTTAGAAAAATGAGATGTAATTATATTTTTTAAAAAAATAATGTATAATTTTATCTTTTGGAAAGTGATATACAATTTTATCTTTCGAAAAGTGATATATAATGTTAATGACATATATGGGCAGTGGCGGAACTAGAATATTAATAGAGAGGGGGCAAAATCTTTTAATTTACAAAATAATTTTTTAATTTGTATATTATACTATTATCATCCACTTAATAATTTTATATTTATTTTTTGTATATTAATATTAAATATTAATTATTACATCAAATATAGTCCAAATAAAAAAAATAATCTTTTTTATTAGTAAATATTGATATATTATATTTTGGAAAAAATAAAACTAATGCACTTTTTTATTTAAAAAAATTAACACTTTCATGTTTTTATTATTTTTTTTATTTATTTTAAAAATTTTCTATAGATTATATATATATATATATTATTCTTTTAAAAATAAAAAGATTTAATAAAATAGAATAAAAATAGAGTTGGGGTGGGGCAAGGTGAGCTGCAGCCCACCTTTGCCCCTTAATAGGGGTCCGCCCACTGTATATGAGTTACATTGTAAAAATAAATTAAAATTGTAGTGTAATTTATAAATATAAAAAGTTATATAAAAAAAATAATATATAAATAATATACTTTTTAAAGTGAAAAATGAAATTTATGGTTAAAATAAAATTACTTTAGATCAACCATTTTTCCCGTAGCTATTGAAAAATAAACTAATGCCTTGAAGATGGTCTTATAGGAAAACTGAAGGATTTCAGCTAAGATGAAAAATTCAAGCAATCTTATAATTTGAAAAGGGATTGACGTTAAAAGTGGATATTTTAATATATTGAATCAATATTATGATAGTATAAAATAATATAGTAAATAGTGGGGGCCACTGGGAAAAATTAATATATGAATATATGTTATGACACGTCATTTTATTAATACGTTTCATTCGTTTACAATATATATATCTTATGACAGGTAATGAAGTTGATGACTAAACAATTTTTATATTGCTTATAAAGAGCCATTACATTGAGGGTGTGTTTGTTTGAGGGTTTGGATTTTGAGTTGGAATTTGAATAGTAAAAATTTTGAATTTGAATAGTTGTATGATATGATATAAATAGGGTTTGATGTGATGTTTTGAATGTAAAATTGATTTTTAGTATAATATAAAAAATGAAAAATAGGTGTTTGATTTGATATTTTTGGGGGAAAAAAATTGGATTAATAGTGAAAATCCACCAAAATCCTTCAAACAAACACACCCTCAATGAATTTAGATGGATTTGATGGCATACGATTGCAACGTATTGAATGTATTCTTTCTCTCTCTAAATTACAAATACATATCTATATATATATATATATGTGTGTTCTTATATGTTTATTACATATACATATATATAAATATCTTGATTTGCCAAAGCATCTACACGGTCCATATATATATATATATACACACACTTGTATTTATTTATTTAGCTCTCTACTTATTTATATTTATTTTATATATTTTATAACACGTTATCAGCACGAAGTTTTGTCGATGAAGTGTTAATGTAAAGAAGCGTATGTTTTATGACTTTTTAGTTACTCAAACAGGATTTTGTTCGAAGAAAAAAAATATCTCTACGTTCTGCTCGGATACATAAGAAAATATCAAAGTGCTGCTGAAATTCTGCCAAAATTTTGAAATATTTATTAAATTAAATTTTTCAATACAATTATTACTAACATAAATTTATAATTTTTCCATGAGCTATTATAAAAAAAAAAAAAGAAAGACCCGATTATACCAAAATTTAATAAATAAATTTATCTGAAAATATGCGAGTGATGGTGATATTTTTATTAGCACACAAAGATATATGTGATTTTTTTATGTACCTAGAAGGTACATACTTTGATAACCATGAAAGTTCATATTTTGAAAATCTTTGATTATGTATATTGAATACACTAAAGGTGTATATTGAGAACCCTAAAGGTTCATATTTTAAAATCCCTGATGGTGGTATATATTGAGATGTATATTAACCATTCTGAAGGTGCAGTGGGATAATATATATTTGAAATTTCTGATGATATATATTTTGAACACCTTTGAAGAAGAAATATGAATGTTGAGCACGTTATAATGAATAATATGGACGAAAATTCATGTCTCATTGATAGTACATCAACGCACACCATTTTGAAATATAATAAATATTTCACCAACTTGAAGTTGGGAAAAATTGAGGTGAATACTATAAGTGGTTGTGCAAAATTAATTGAGGGTTCTGGAAGAGCAATAATATTTCTCCCCGAATGAGTAAAACTTGATATCCAAAATGCACTATATTCTAGTAAATCTCAAAGAAATTTGTTGAGTTTTAATAATATTCACATAAATGGATATCATATTCAGACATCAAGTAAGACAAATAATGAATTTTTGTTGATTACAAAATTCATTGATGAACATAAATATATATTAGAAAAATTGTCTTCATTGTCTTTCGGATTATATTGCACAAAGATTAATGTGGTTGAAACATATCTGGTAGATCGGAAATCTACAAATTTTATGATTTGGCATAACCGGTTTGGGCATCCCGGTAATACTATGATGAGACGAGTGATTGAAAATACCTATGGCCATAACTTGAAAGATCAAAGGGTATTAAATACAAATGAGGTTAAATGTGTTGTTTGCACAAAATGGAAGTTAACAACTAGACTATCACCGGCAAAAGTGGGAACTGAATCCCCTTCATTTTTAGAACGAATTCAAGGTGATGTATGTGGGTCTATAGATCCACCATGCGGACCATTTCGATATTTTATAGTACATATCGATGCATCTACGAAATTTGGCATTTGTGAGGTTACTTGCTCAAATAATTAGATTACGAGCTCAGTTTCCAGATCACCCAATGAAGGAAATTCGTCTTGATAATGCTGGTGAATTTTTATCTAAGACATTTGATGATTATTGCATGTCCATTGGAATTGACATTGAACATCTTGTACCCCATGTACATACTCAAAATGGTCTAGTTGAATAACTTATAAAAAGGCTGCAATTAATTGCAAGACCTATGCTAATGAAATCCAAACCTCCCGTATCTGCTTGGGGATATGCAATTATGCATGCAGCAACACTGATAAAATTAAGACCGATAAGCTATCACAGCTACTCCCAAGTACAATTAGTGCATAATGAAAAGCCCAATATTTCACATTTGAGAACTTTTTGGTGCACAGTTTATGTCCCAATTACACCGCCCCAACGTACAAAAATGGGCCCCCAACGGAGATTGGGGATATATGTCGGGTACGAATCACCATCTATCATTAAATATCTTGAACCGTTAACTGGTGATTCGTTTATAGCTTGTTTTGTTGGTTGTCATTTTGATGAGTCGCATTTCCGACATTAGGGGGAGAAATTGATCAACTGAAAAATAAAATTACTTGAAAAATACCATTCAGTTTTCTTGATCCTCGTACAAGTCAAAGTGAATTAGAGGTATAAAGAAATTTACATTTGCAGCGAATAGCAAATCAGTTACCTGATGCTTTTTGTGACGCCAGCGGGGTCACTAGATCTTATATAGCTGTTGAAAATGTACTTGCTAAAATTGTTATTCTTGAAGACAAAATACAAAGTGTTAATGAATCAAATGTACGCCTAGAGTGTGGCAGACCTATAGGTTCCAAAGATAAAAATCTTCGAAAGAAAAGAGGAACAAATGAAAGGGTTGAGGATTTGAATGTTAATCAAAACCCTCAAGAAACATATAGTAACATGGATCAGATTTCTGCAGAAATTGATCCTGATAAACTTGCTAAGGATGTTAATCCTAATAGTATTTCTCATGAAGATAATGAAATTATTGAAAATTGAATAAATTATGTTACTACTGGAAAGCATTGGAACCAAAATGATACAATTATGGATAATGTTTTTGCATATAATATAGCACTTGAGTTAATGGAAAATGAGGAGGATCCAGAACCCAGATCAGTTGATGAATGTCACAAAAGAATAGATTGGCCAAAATGGAAAGATTCGATCCAGTCTGAATTAAATTCACTGGCAAAACGGAAGGTTTTTGGACCCATTGTTCAAACACCTGAAGGGTATTAAGCCTGTTGGCTATAAATGGGTATTTGTTCAAAATCGAAATGAGAATAATAAAATTTCCAAATATAAAGCAAAACTTGTTGCCCAAGTTTTTTCACAAAGACCTGAGTTGATTTTAATGAAACATATTCTCCAGTAATGGATGAAATAACATTTCGATTTCTTGTCAGTTTGGCAGTACATGAAAATTTGGATATGCGTTTGATGGACGTTGTAACTGCATATTTATATAACTCATTGGATAGTGATATTTACATAAAAATTCCTGAAGGATTTAGTGCCTGATGCATTCAAATCCAAGCAAAAAGAATGTTATTATATTAAATTACAAAAGTCTTTGTATGAGCTCAAACAATCTGGTCGCATATGGTATAATCGTCTCAGTGAATCATTATTGAAAGAGGGATATGCCAATAATTCTACTTGTCCGTGTGTTTTTATAAAGAAATATGAGAGAAATTTTGTAATAATAACTGTTTATGTGGATGACTTGAATTTAATTAGAACCCCTTGAGAGGTCCAAGAAGCTATTGAATATTTGAAAGGGGAGTTTGAAACTAAAGATTTCGGGAGAACAAAATTTTGTCTTGATCTAAAAATTGAACATCTGGAAAATGGGATTTTGATACATCAATCTGCATATACCCAGAAGATATTAAAACGATTTGCAATGGATAAAGCACATTCATTGAGTACTCCAATGGTCGTTAGAACTCTCGATCCTATTAAAGATCCTTTTAGACCAAAAAAGGAGAATGAGGAAGCACTTGGTCCTGAAGTACCATCTTTAAGTGCTATTGGTGCACTAATATATATGGCTAACAGTACTAGACCAGATATAGCATTTGCTGAAAATTTATTGGCCAGATTTAGTGCAATGCCAACACAACGACATTGGAAAAGAATCAAACATATTTTTTGTTATCTCCAAGGATCTATTAATCTCGGCCTATTATATCCAAAAGGATCTCGACATAAATTGATTGGATATGCAGATGCTGGGTGTCTTTCTGAGCCTCATAAAACCAAGTCTCAGATTGACGATATGTTTACTTGTGGCGGTACAGTGGTATCTTGGAGATCCACTAAACAAATATTAACCGCCACATCTTCAAATCATGCAGAAATAATAGCAATTCATGAGGCTAGTGGAAAGTGTGTTTGATTAAGATTAATGATTCAGCACATTTTACAGAATTGTGGTTTGAAATCTAAAAATGATAATCCTCCTACTATTTTGTACGAAGATAATGCAACTTGTATAGCGCAACTGAAAGAATGATATATCAAGGGAGATAGAATGAAACATATTTCATTAAAAAAATTTTTTACTCATGATCTCCAGAAAACTGGTGAAATAAATGTGCAGTTGTGTAATGATTTTCCTTTTTTTTTTCGTGTAATTGTGTAGTGATGTTTCCACAAGCTCGCGCAAACACTCCTTGTTTCCGCTATAAACAACCAATTTTATAAAAATTATCTGTTTTCAACGGAACATACGTTTATGCTAAAAACAGAGTTATTTATAGTGTATATGCATATAGATACATACGATTAATCAATGTATATAGGTAGAAATATGCACTTTTTAACATTAAATATAATATTTTGGTTTAAACACGTTTTTCATTCTCCGTAAAGAAGCTTTTCAATTGCCAACAAAGATTGAAGTTCTGGTATATTATAACTTATAAATAATACAAAGTTATATCTATTTATAAACAATAAGAAGCTTTTCAATTGGAATCTAAAAAGGAGCTTCTTTGCACGTTCGGTGGTTATGTCCGGTTCTACCACAACTTTTCTGACGTGAATATCCACTTTTGATGGGATTCTTTTCGTTCTTCTACTTCCAGGTTGCACTATTGAAGTATTTATTACGCCATTGCCTCTAATCTCATATGTACTCAAATAAGTGGTTTGAATGGAGATGGTTGCAAATTTGTAGGTCAAATGCACAAAGTAAGCATCACCACAGTAGTCATATATCGAGGCTTTGAATTCTACAATACAAGCACAAGTATGTTTGTATGATATACGATACAACTGTCATTCATTTCATGATCACGCATTGCGTAGAAGATGTACGATGAATTGCCCTCATCAGTTATGACCTCAAACGCCGAGTTAGATGATCTCACCACATGTAAGGATCGAGAGGCTAAATAGTTCTTTGATAGCTTGGTCTCTGACTTGAGGCACAACCTTGACCTCGACATGTGTAGTGACATATTCCTTCTCTTATGCATTACCTTCATTATTTGTTGATGAATAAGGTCAACAATTCCAACCAAAGGCATCGAGCATGCTGATTTCACCAAATTGTTCCAAGACTTCAACGATGTTGCTGTTAATTATACTCCAGCAATTTCCATGGAACAAAACATTAGCCCAACACTGTGGTTGAGATTAGACAATGAATTTCCTCGCTAGGGGAAATTTCCTCGACTATTTTTTAAATATTATGCTCGTACTCTAACCCTGTAGAAGCATACACAACTTTTTAAAAACCGATTTTCTTGCCTTTTTATTATATTATGGATATTTACGGGTGATTTGGTGCAAATAAAAACCATATTAACAAACTTAACATTGAACATAAAAATTTCTAAGAAATGAACGTACCTGTTTTTTTAAGTTATCCACCAAATGTTTTAGATATAAAGCATGATGACTATAAAAAAAAAAATAATAATAGAAGGCCTGAAATAGCCTTAACGAGCCTAGGATGACGGTCGGAGAAGAAAGTAAGTTCATTCTACTCTCTTAGGATATTATATTCAACAACATCTACAACTTTTCGCAAAAGCAATCTCAATTCTTATCATTTTCAGCATCAACAACTACCTTATTGATACACAAGAATGTTGAATAAATATAGAACACATATACAATTAGATAAAATATTAAGTGTGCAACAACTTACTAGTAAAGACAATTGTAAATAAGTCATCATTAGGATCAACTGTAATTGCACTTAGATTACAACCTTTATATTTTGTCTTCGAGTGCGTTCCATAAAAAAAATAATCGGTCTATATCCACGGACATATCCAACTAGGCATTCATAGAAACAAATGAAGAGGCGGTGAAATTTATTACAAACTGGCTTTGTCTCATAGTCTCTGATGCTTCCTGGATTTGTTTGTTTTACAGTATTACAATAACATTGTAATTTATCAAAGCTATGACCTTCTACACCATGTATACTTTGAGCCACAATGATTTTTGCTAACCATGAATTCTTGCAACTAATTTTAACTCCGTAGTCAGCTTGTATGTCCTTTACTATATTAGTTGGCGTATACGACGAAGTTATCCTTAGCTTTTCTTTCACGATCTTGGCTACCATGGAGAGTCGGCACGTAGATGGCCTCGATCTTGAAGATTATCTTCACTGCATGTATGTTGTATGTTGGACTTACGGGTGCAAAATAGCCCCTCTGTTACGTGATAAGCATCATATATACGCCATTCACAACTCTCTTTGTTTCATATAACAATGATCTTCTTGTCGTCATATTTTTTTTATATACTTGAAAGAACGGAGAGTGGAAATAGTATAATTTTTTAATGTCATATGAAAATCATTGGCATCCTCAAAATTTTGGTTGTTTCCTGTTAGAGAGCGAGAAAAGGAATTCAATGATTTCGATTTGACAATTGTTATTTAATTTTTGGATTTTATGTCAATGTCTCAGCTCGAAAAAGAGTGAGTTAGTAAAATTTATAAATATTAATAAACTAGATATAATATATATGGATGGATAAACAATACCGGTAAGGATTTGAACTACGGATTGCCTCGTTGTTTGATAATACTATCATATCAACTATCATCAATTTCAAACTAGATGCATCGTATCATATTTGCAACATCTTCGGCGTAATCCAAAGTGACAAATAGCTTTTGTACTTGAGCCATATATTGAAGTTTCGTTAAATTAATGTATTTTCATTTCCATTTTAATTTCAAAAAAATATCTACCAATTTAGCATTTGACTCTATTGACGTTATATATAACTTACGTCATTCTTACAAGCAAGACGAATACTAGATATACTTTTTTCACCTGATATTTCTATATTATGGTAAAAAAAATCAACAAACTATTAAAACACAATAACCCTATAAGTCATTTATAAACAATAAATAAATAGTATAAAAATTTACCAATAATTTAGGATTTTGAATATAGAGAGTTGTTGATGAGAGAAAAGCCATAAGTAGTCAACGGAAACCTAAACCAGAACAGCTACATAGAGCGGATTTGCTAAGCGTCCAAATGGTGAGAAATTTTGTTATTTTTTATGTTTGTTTGAATTTTGTATATTAAGGGCATATAAGCCTTTTTAGATAGTAAGAGTATTTAAGTAATTCTAATAATAATAAAAGTTAAAAAGAATTTTTAATTTAAAATGGGAAGTTAATAAATAATAATAATAATAATAGTAGGGAGTTAAGTGGAAATTACTTAGTGGAAGACTCTTTTTTTTTTTTTTTATATTATAATAATTTAAATTATAAATATTATTTATAGAAAAAATTAATATTAGTTCAAATATAATTAAAATGTATGAATTTTGGTCTTAATATAAAAAAAAAATTATTAATTTTAATTATATTATAAATAATTCTAATAAATTTTGGTCTCACTATTAAATTTTTAACAGAAATTATTGTCGTGGACCTAATGGGATAATATAGTAACTGACATGGAGAAAACACGGTCGTCCACAATAAAATACGGCCGTGATATATACATATATATATATATATATTCTGTTTTGATTTATATATATTTTTTCAATAAACTCCGCTAAAACCACCCGGACATGGAAGCGTCTGCGAGGAATATCATTGCCCCGTTAATAACAAACTCAGTGTCCTCTAACATCCTCAGCGCCTTGTATCTCTCTTCCATTCACCTCGTAGCCTGCCAGAAGCTTACCTTTCCCGTCGCCGCCAAACTCCACCATCCGGTTTCAGAATGCCTCCAAATACTCCACCGCCCGCCTCACCTTGTCTGTGTAAAATTTTTAATTTACGTAGTCTATTATATCCTCGTCATCGTCGAGTAGAACGGCGCGATAGCCGTCACCATGATTACGCTCTGCTTCTTCAGCATTGTTATGAGCTCCCCGACGCAGTACACGAAGGCGGCGGCGCCGGCGGTGGCATTGTTGTTGTTCAGGAGGAATCTTTTGCAATCGATGTCAATGCCGTCAAGTGGTATCTTCGGAAAAGCGATTTAAGGGAAAAGAAAGCGTCGGTGATCCAGGGGTGGACCGCGGCGGAGTTGTATCAGGAGAGAATTTTTCCGGCGAGGTTCCAACCATAAAGACTAGCAACGACTTTCATGTTGGTGCGGAGGGATTTGACGGCGGCCGGAGTCAAGGTATCTGACCAATACGGCGAGGAGAAGCGGTTCTTAGGGTTTCCTCCAAGGTTAACATCGATGGCAAAGCTCAGGAGGAAGTGGAAGTCGATCGGGGACGGTGGCGATGTTCACCGAGAGGGGAGGGGTAGAAAGCGGCGGAGCTGCAAGAGCCGGCGATAGCGTGGGAGGTTCGACGGTGAAGCAAGCCTGGGGCAGCCTCGACACCCTCAGTGGCCACCTCCGCGCCGCCTACGAGGAGAACAGCAGCCGTCCGAAGTACATAATGAACATTTCCTTTGTCACCAACATCGGATTCCAGTACGATACATGGCAAACACAGCCACATCGTCGTGTTCTTTATTAAATACGGTCGTGTGTATGGTGAGACCATTCTGATTATATATACACGACCATGTATTTATTAACATTTTATATATATATATACACGTTTTTTCGTTAATTTTTTTTAACATAGAATTAAAAATAATTAAAATTATTTATAACATAATCTTGGGACTAAATTTAATTGTTTTTTTTATTTCAATTGGACTATTTTTTATTTTTTCCCATTATTTTTCTTTATAAAACATACCCCATTATAAAATTTTGCCCTAATAATTTTACTTCCAACTCCGTACATTAATTTCTCCCTTTTTGGTTTTCTCCTCATTATTTCTATTTCTTTATTCTATATTTCAATTTTCTCCTCTTGACTGGTAAGACTATTTTTTATAAACTGCCAAATCGAACGGAAAACCGGACGATTGACGGGTTAGAGAATATTGGAACCGAACTGTAACAACCGGAACAGCCGGTTAGATACCGGAAACCGGCGGTTCGAACCGCTCGGTCCGAACCGGTTGGACAAGTCTAGTTCCTATGGGTGGCGTCGGTATACGAATCGGAGATGATAAATGTACGGTATATCCGCCGCCGTGTTGTTTCCTCGTTCTTCTTCCTCAGCGCCGGCGATCGGCGGTACCCGTCTCCGTCTCTTCCCTGATTTGTTTCTCTCCGTTTCGTCCAGGCGCTGGTTGAAATCCTACAAGAATTCAGCTTTTACACTCCCGCAGCATAGGGCGATGGCTTCAATTTCCGCTGAGGCTGAAGAAAACCGGAAGCCATGGCTCCTTGTTGGCCTTGGGAACCCCGGGATACTTTTCAGCGGCACTCGCCACAATGTAAGATCGCGCATCGCTCCGCTTTATATTGATCTAATGTGTGGATTTGTCGAGTAATTAAATTTATTGAGGTTTTTGTGCTTGTTCTTCGATGCCTCACAGGTAGGGTTTGAGTTGTTGGATTTCATAGCTGAAAAGGAAGGGATAGCTATGAGAAGTGTCTGCTACAAATCTTCATTTGGAGAAGGTTGTCTAGTATACTTCAATATTGATTTGTCTTTTCTCTGATTGGTCAAGCTTTTCAATGTATTCTGTGAATGATTAGCATGTTTTGTTTTTTTCCTTCAGAAGAGAATATCAAAAGAATTACATTGTAGATAATAGTGTGATTATTTTATATAGTATCGAGTTCTTTTGTAATTGTGTTTTTGTCTTTGTTTTTGTTTATGTTTTGATGATTTTGAAGTTAAAATTCATGTTCGATGTGAAATCCATGTACAGAAAATGAGAGATTGGATAGGAAAAAATTGTGAAAAAATAAAAGCAAGATCTTTCCGGAAACTTTATGTACAGATAATTTAGCTACATATTTGTGGAAATAACATGGAATACATTGTTTATCATTCAATAAGTTTCAACAAATTTTTCGAGTTTCAGATTAAAAGGTTATTTCAATGATTTAATATTGCGTCCTTTGGTTAGCCTCTGTTTTGTGTCAAAAACACTGTGAGCACCTCTGATGAATGGTGGCTGCAAATTTTACTCCACAAGTATGTTTTATGTGTCGTACACCTGTGTTTCGCAAGCTACTGAAATGTGATTTTGAAGTTTCGTCAACTCCCGCAAAATTTTTCTTATTAGGAAATATTGGTTGTGTAATTTTAAGGTATAAAAATATTACATTTGTTGGTTGTTTTACACTCTCCCATTCTTTTTCTCTTCCGATTATGTGATTAGGCTTCATTAATGATATTCCAGTCATGCTCGCTGAACCACAGACATTCATGAATGCTGGTGGTGAGTCTGTAAGTTGCTGCATCGACAAACTAAACTGCAAATCTTTTACTGACTACGTAATTAACTAATCAATGACAACGCTATTCACTCGTGTTGACAGGTTGGTGCTATTGTGTCGCATTATAAGATTCCATTGGAGCAGGTTCTTGTGGTAAATGCCTTCAAAAATCTGTACAAACACTCCCGTATTTGCATATGTATGATGACGTGAATCACTTTTTGGACACTACAATAATAACTAATTTTTTTTTCTTATTTCAGACTTGTAATTATCTATTTCTTCATTTGCTCTTATTTTCAGATTTATGATAACATGGACCTGCCTTTCGCGAAGTTGCGACTTTTACCTAAAGGTGGACATGGAGGGCATAATGGGTATGTACTATTTCCGTCTACTAGTTCGGTTTGTTGGGATGTTTAGACTGCTTTGAACAAGTTGGATATTTGGAGAATTACAGCGAGTTTCCTTTCTGGAGCATGCATGCATGCCCGCACACACACACACCTATATATTAAAAAGGATCCATTTTGTTTGATAGAAATTTTAATAAATTTATTGAGGCCTTATTTGGTTTGATAGATTTGGATTGAGAGTTAATTCTAAATGAATTGATTTGAATTATTTCACATTTAAAATACTTCATAATTAAAATTTATCATTGGCTGTAGGAAGTACTTGAAATGGCAGTGTAAAGAGTATTTGAATATTAAAGGACTAGATTTTAAATCAACAACCAACTTTTCAAGATTTGAAAGTGCGCGGTGTTGCCAAACAAAACTAATGAATTTAATGGAGTTTATTGAAATACCTTTAAGACAAATCTCGCCAACCGAACGGGGCTTAACTTATTTTAAAAGAAGTTGAATTTTGTGTTCTTTTAAAAGAAACTGCGTGTGAATTTTTGTGTTATTAGATTTATTTTAGTTACTATGACTGTGTGCGTTTATATTACTAAGCAACCTAAATGTCTTGAAATCTCTTCAGGCCTTTCACCAAACATTCAAGGGGCTTAATTGTCTATATTATGTATCACCACTTATTAGCCTTAGAGAAGCATAAAAACATGTTCTATATAAGTTTTTTCGAACAAGTTGACACTTTTCAGGAAGTAGAATATTTGTTGAGCTTCATACTTCTGGTTAAAAGGTCACAAGTCACAACGATGAATTGTTTTTCATGAATACTTGAAAATCTTACCAAGGGAAGCTTGAAAAGTTTTTGTTCCTTTACCTCTCCTTTCTTAGTTTATTAGTTAAATTTGAGAACTATTTCATCAAAGATCTTCTATTTTCTTGAATTGTCATGTGTTTTCACTATTGACATGTCACAACTTGTAGTTTTCCTATACACATCTGAATCTACACCTCTTTTAGGATGAGGAGCATTATAAACCACTTGAAAGGTTCCCGGGATTTCCCTCGCTTACGTATAGGTATTTCCCATGATCAAATCTGTATTCTACCACCATTCCAAAATCTAAAGTGTTTCCAAACCAATCCTAATCTTTTGCTAGGCATCGGAAGACCTCCGGGAATACTTTTTCCTACAAGCTTTGTTTTGAGGCGCTTTAACAGAGAAGAACGAGAAGAGGTATGAGAATAATTCATTTATCTATTAAAATCTTGATCAATATTTCGTAGTTACCATTTCTCATTTTCCAGTTGGACTTCACATTCCAAAATGGATTGGAGGCCGTTCGAATTCTTGTGAAAGATGGTTTCAACAAAAGTGCAACCTATGTAAACAGCGCCAAAACGATCCAGGTTTTATAGTTATCAGTAATTCTTAAATTAGTATATGTTCGGTAGATGATGTTTACCAGCATTCATATGGTGAAAATTTTATATGAACAAGAAATCCCGTTTATAATATTAATAGAAGGACATTTGTACAAGAAATTCCGTTATTTTCCTGCAAGCTTGGTATGTCGATTTCTTGTTCTACAGTTATGACGTGGTTATCAAATAGAGAATTATTTAGTCACAGATATTTGTGTGTACGAGGACATTTTATTAGCTTCATACTGATTTCTATTGTAGTTATCTTCAATTGTATATGTTGAATTCAAATACTACTTCCTCTGGCTTACGGCTTAGAGTCTCATTTACTTTTTGCATATTAATTTTTGAATATTAATTATTACTCCTTGTTGGTGAAAAATGTAGATAAAAGACTTTTGTTTTTACTCTTGGAGTTTATTAGTGTAAAAAATAGTGACAATTATGTAATAAAAAAAAAAAAAAATAGGAGTAGTTTTATGGTGATACGATTATTTATAGAAATAAGACTATTATTTTGGAACGGACAAAAATAGTAAACAAGACTATTGTATTGGAACTAGACTTGTCAAGACGGGTTAGTGGGGCGGATTGGCCCACAACCTACCCTAACCCGCAAATAAGCGGGTTGTTTGCGGGCCAACCCACGGCGAGGCAGATCAAAATTTCATCAGCCCAACCCAACCCACTGGCGGGTGGCGAGCTAAGCAGGCTAGTCCACGGGCTTTTTAAAAATATTAAAATGATATTAATATTATAAATATTTTCGTAATTAATATTTAAAAATAATTAAAAATAAAAATTTTAAAATAAATAATAAATATAAAAATTTTCAATTCTAAATATTATTAGTTAGTATATTTAAAAAATTAATAATAAGAAATACTCCATTTTAAAAATAAATTATAATTAATTTTATGAATTTGTAAAATTATGAAATTATAAAATGGAAGACGAACAAAACAAATGATAAAAAATCGAAACAAACAACAGTGACATGGATAACAGAAGAAAAACGAATAAAGTGTACAAGATGATTTTGATACTTTTTAAATGATATATTTATAATTTATATAAAATTAAAATATATTGTGATATTAATATTTAATTAATTTTATTATATTTTTTAACGTGACAGTAAAAAATGGTAAAAAAATTTTTTTAGTTACACATGTGAGTACTAATTATTATATTTAATTGGCCCGCGAGCTAACCCACCCTCAACTCGCAGCCCACGCGGGTTAGCCCATTTAGGTTCGCATTTTAACCAGCTTGAAAAATCACAACCCAACCCTCCTTAAAAGTAAGGCGGGGCGGGCCAACCCGACGAGCTCAATTCATTTTGACAGCTCTAATTGGGACGGATGGAGTATATCAAAATATAATACAAATTAAGAAAAAATCGCAAAAATAATTTCAGTAGTGTTTTATAATATTAATAGAAGAACATTATTAAAAAAAAATTATACAAAATATAAAGATATTTTTAATGTTAAATAAAGGTCAATGTCATCCTCAGAGGCGGACGGAGGGAGTAGGAGATATGCTTTTTTTATAAAAAGACATATGTTGTCAATCACTTTATTGTATTTATAAAGTATAGCAAATGCTTATACATGAGATGTTGATCTAGATATACAAGAGTTTGTTTACTTTATGTTTGATTTTTGTCTCTGTTTTTTTGTTTTGATTTTTATTTTAAACAGTTATTTGGATGTAATATTTTTTAAGAAAAAATAATACTTCATCCGTCCCTTAACAATTTATCTATTTTTTTATTTTGGTCCGTGTATATGTTTTATTTTTAGTAATTGTACTATCTACCTAACATTACAAATACCCTTCTAATTTACAATATATTACACAAATGTCATTACCTTTATATCATATAATAGTAATAGGGTTAATTTAGTCTTTTTACCTCTATTTCTACTTTATCCTAATATAATACTAATATTCCTAAAATCCCATACATAAACAAAATGGATAGATAGATTGGGGACGGAGAGAGTATATTTTATTTATCAACAACATCAACAATAATAATTACATTACGTTATTTATTACTTTATACGTTCTACCTATCGGACTATTGAAAATTTAGAATAAGTATAATTAGTAAATAATTAAATATATATTAATAAAAATAATTATTTTATAATATAAATTAAAATTAAAATTAAAATAATAATTGGAATTAAAAAATATTATAGAGTAAAAAATTTAAATGAGAACACAAATTTTAATTGTTATACTAGTTATATTTCTAACACTCAATACAATAATAACAACAGTCGTTGTAGTATAGTGGTGAGTATTTCCGCCTGTCACGCGGACGACCCGGGTTCGATCCCCGCAACGGCGATTTTTTTATTTAATTATTTTTCTTTTTATATTTATTAATTTAATTTAATTAATTTTTTCTCTTCTGCAAGTAGTTATCCGTGTGGCGTAAGCCGTCTCACCAAATCGGAGTGAAATAATGTACGCCCTATCGGCGGCGGCGGCGGCGGTGATTGGGCGGAGCCGTCGTTTACCGGATTCCTTCTCCTCTGTCTCCTACGGGCGCCGCTGGAATTCCATCAATAATTCGGTGTTTACATTGTCAAGGTTGAAGCCGATGGCTTCGATTTCCACTGTGGCTGAAGAAAAGCGGAAACCCTGGCTCCTCGTCGGCCTCGGGAACCCTGGGAAACGCTACGCGAGCACTCGCCACAATGTTGGTTCGCGCATCGTGTGTTGTATTTATGCGTCGAAATTGTTTGGAGTGGTTTTGAATTTTGATTGAAGTTGTTTGCAGGTAGGGTTTGAGTTGCTAGATTTCATAGCGGACGCGGAAGGGATAGCTATGAGTAGCGTCTCCTTCAAATCTTCGTTTGGAAAAGGTTTGTATGCGATTGTTCTGTTCTACCTTTTTAGGGTTCCTGATTAATATATACATATATATATATATATCTTATTTGGCTGTAAATTGTAATTTTAGCTTTGAAGTTGTTTCCCTGTAGTATAATTTTGTAGATAATCAGTTTTTGTGCTAAACACAGCATGTGATAGAATGATAATGGACTCAATGCTGAGAACTATGGCTATGAATTGATATTGTGGCATTCATTAACTGAGAACAGATGTTTCGATGTTAGTTGCGGAACACTTACTTCTATTTCACATTCACTTCCATGGTTACTAGTTACTGATTCATCCTATAATCATTTAATTTTGGTATCAGTAATTTTCTTATGTGGATGTAGAACAAATGGTTGAATCAGTTAATTTATGTGTCAGTAATTTTTCTCTTTTTATTCTATAATCTTGTAAATCTGAACATCATGATATAATATGATTGAGTCATGTTCCATTTGGTATCGGCTAACTAAATAAAGCTTCAGCAGATCGAAAATTTTACTTTGTGCTATTAATTCTGTAGCTTTAGCTTTATAACTCAAATGCCAATTAGATGTTAGAGTAGGAATAGTCATGTTTCATTTTCCTTGGAACATGTTGGTGGGCAAAAATAGTGTAATTGAGTAATTCATTATTTGGTTTGCACATTTATTGCTTAATGCAATCATTTTATTAGTTAAGTTGATTCTTTGTGCAAACATTTAATCGGAGTTTGAAACTATACTATATATTTGGTTTGGTTGCATAAAATGAGGTTAAGTTAGTTGGTGTACGAAATCTCTTAATATAGTTTCAATTGGTGTTCGTCAGACTTGTATCTTGATTTATACTTCACTTGACATAGTGTCCATTACGATAACATATTGTAATTTGTATTTATTGTGTAACATTACAGTTCTCTGATTCTATTTATATTATTTAACTGTGGTTAGGTTTCATCAATGATATCCCTGTTATGCTGGCTAAACCACAGACATATATGAATGCTAGTGGTGAGTCTGTAAGTGGGCTCATCTAAACGTGGGATTTGTTTACATATATTTATACGATGGGTTGCTGAGCTATTTAATCACTTTACCAGGTTGGTGCTATCGTTTCATATTACAAAATTCCATTGGAGCAAGTTCTGGTGGTAAGATATCTTCAATAATTTGCAACTATTATATAACTCCGTTAAAGGTATGAAGATGGCTAAAAGATTGCCACATTTTTAGATGTTTGATGACATGGATTTGCCTTTTGCCAAGTTGCGACTTTTACCTAAAGGTGGACATGGCGGACATAATGGGTATGTACTGTTTTTCTAACTCAGTTTCTTGTGTTGATCTCTTTTAAAGCATCTTATTGTAAATTAGCTACGGATTTTAGAGATTTTTTTTTTCCAACATGCACATTCAGGGGTACTGTCGGGGTTAAGGAACTAATTATGTAGATATGCAATAAAGTTGTCTCGTTAAATAGAAATTGTTGATAAAATGCCCATTTGAGTTGATATGCATTTACATTTGGAAAAGTTGCCCAAGACTCCCCTGTAGTTTCGAGCGTAAATTCCCTGTACTTTAAAAATTGTATGGGACCTCCTTATATTTTAAAAAAGTACCTTTTTTTACTTTTTTTGTATAATGAGAAGATGATTTTCCATCTACTTTTTTTTATATGGCGGGGGATTTCATGCAATATTTTTTAAAGTATAAAGGGACGTCATGCAACTTTTAAAATACAAGGGGATTTACGGGGAGTCTTGGGCAATTTTGCCTTTACTTTTTTATTACTTGTGTGTGTGTTTGTGTATGTTTACAAGTTTACTTGGTGAATATGTGGTGTTCAAAAAATCGTTACATGTTGCATGATACAATGTTATAGAAGGCAACATTCCTCTTGAATTTATGAGATATTGTACGATCTAATTCAAGATCAATCAAAGATGTACAAGCAGGCTATTTAATTTTTGTAAAATATTCTAGATTAGTTTAAAAAATAAAATAAAGTAAAAGGAAAAAATGTGTGTTTCCTATAGCAATGTGCTGATAGTGCTCTAAATTGAGTGTGTTCGCAGGATGAAGAGCATCATAAACCACTTGAAAGGCAGTCGGGATTTTCCTCGCTTAAGGATAGGTAACACACATGATTAGATCACTATTCTTATCATCTCACAATACATTATGAATCATCGATCCGATATTGTTAGGCATTGGAAGGCCTCCGGGGAAAATGGATCCTGCAAGCTTTGTGCTACGCACTTTTACCAGAGACGAGCGCGACGAGGTATGGAAAGAATTAAACTAGCTTAGTAATGCGAATATGTAATTATTATAACGATTTTTCATTCTACTTTTTAGTTGGACTTCATGTTTCAAAATGGATTGGAAGCTGTTCGAATTCTTGTGCAAGATGGCTTCAACAAAAGCGCAACTTTCGTAAACAGCGCGAAGTCCCTCCCGGTATTGTAACCAGTAAGAACTATTCAAATTTTTTCTATTTGAATTTCAACATGATCTATGAAGAAATTAGAATTAATACCAATACTTGTGTCTAAAAAAGAAAATCATAATCTTGTCTCTATTGTTGTCGGCATCGAGTTTTGATAGTTTAATGTTTTGCCACTCGATATTTGCGGTGAACTTATGAAACATGAGAAGTTCAATTTTAATTTAATTTAATTTAATGTTTTTTTTTTTTTGCTTGAATCATTTGAACTTTGAATTAACACTTTGTGTTGTAGCCTATCGATTTGTTATGTGTCTTATGACTGAAATAATTATGTTAATATTTTGAGTAAATTGTTATACCATTCACAATATTGTGTTCTTTTAGTAATGTTTTTTATTTTTATTTATTTTTTTTATTTTTGAGTTGAGTTTTGTTATTATTATTGAGATTTTGTGAAAATATTATCAAAAATATTTATTTTTATTATTTTTAAATATGTTATAAGAGGAAATAACGGAGAATGATGGTAAAAATGAAAGCAAACATTGTAATAGGCTCCGTTCACTCAGCTTTTTCTGATGAAAAAGTTTTTGGCGTGTGGTATTGAGAATGACTTAAAAATATAAAATACACACCATATGTCCCATATCTATCTGTTTGTTTGCATGGAGTTTTAGAAATATTAGTATTATATTGGAATATAATAGAAATAAAAGTAAAAATACTAAATTATATGACATAAATGGCATTTGTATAATATATTGTAAATTGAAAAGATATTTGTAATGTAAGTAGATAGTATAGTTACTAAAAATAGAAATTGATACTTTGTTACGAGACGGACCAAAATAGAAAAATGCATAGATTGTTAATGGGACGGAGAGAAGTATTATTTTAGCTTTGAATATTTGATTTTTTTTTTTGTAATGACTTTTTTAACTTTTTATAATGAGTATTTTGAATTTTTGACTTTTGTATAATAAAATTTTGAATTGAAATAGTTGTTTGATGTAATATAAATATGTATTGATGTGATATTTTGAATATAAAATTTAATTTATGTGTAATATAATAAATAAAAAAATAAATATTTGATCTGATGTTTTGGAGGAAAAAGAAAAAAGTTGAATAATAAAACGAAAATGAAATTTCACATAATTACACTTACAAGGTGTGCTTTTTATTATTATTTTTTGGAAATTGTATTATGATGCTGGGAGAATATCTGCATTTCTAATACGATTATTGATGTCAAAATGCATTTGATCATAAGCTTCAATATAGATTTATTTTTACATCGATGATGATCCATCATCAAGTACTCAGAAATATCAAAGCAAGATAAAAAGGACTATTCTCGATGTTTAGGCCACCGTTATTGCGACCTTTTGACCCTTTTGGCAGTGTCCGGGCGTACCACATATGAAGTAATATTTCCCGGGCTTGGTAATGGCCAGTGTGTCATTGCCGCTAACCCATGTTTGACTAGCCCCCGATGCATTGCAAGCGTCGTAGTTCTTAGGCGTCACTTGATTAACATTGTGAAATTGTTTGTTGTATTGAAACACTTGTATGCACATAGAAAAAATAATAAACTTTAGTATATAAGTCATAAGACCAGATCTTGGTTCGAAATATAGACTTGATTATAATTACATGTAATTTGAAAAATCCGCACTATTTTCTTTTATAGTTTAGGAATTTAGGGATTTTTGAGTAATTATTTAAAATATATATAAAAAAAATTGCATTGAACAATTTTGTAGTTGTATTTCACTTGTGCTATATGCAATTCACTAATTTATACTTGAATTTAATTTTCAACTTTACCAAACTTGTCCTCGTATATAAATCAATAGTTTAAAACGGTTACTATGATATAAAAATTCAACTAAAAATATCAAATATCTTCAAAATCAACCATCGTTTTCTTCTAAATATAGAATTCATGTAAATAAAACGACGAATTTTTTCTGCAAGAGATGTGTTTGGGGTTTTGAATTCATGATCTTATGATAATAAATTTAATTCCACGCCAATTAAACCACTTTTTATAAACAAAAATGATGAAATTTTTTACTTACACAGAGAGTCGCCAACTTTAAATTTTTTCGAGGCCGCCCAAGCTTTGTAGTCGGGTGAACAGATAGTCGTCCAACCGGCGGCATCCCCGACTTTATACACCTCGGCGTTACACACTTGAAAGATCACTATCAAAACAAGAAAAGATATACTCGCATTTCCTCCCATTTTCAATCACAAATCTCACTTTGTTCTTGATAAAATTATTGAGAACAAACACACATTCGATGAATGTATACATACACATATATATATATGAAATTGTAGGTTTTCTAATTAATATAATTTACTATTATTTTCTAAACAAAATCAGCTGAATATGTAGTTTGATAATCATATTTAATGTGACCTATGAATAATAACCATGGATCCTCAATATATTTTGATCATATATTATGACAATTGTATTAATTTTTCAATAAATATTAACATAATATCATTTTCCAATAATAAAAATGCAATCTTCGATATTTAATATGATTAAATTTGTAATATTTGGTCCAAACAAACAAAAATGGAAAATTTTGAGGGTTATGACATTGTTGCTTTTTTTTTTTTTAACATTAAATTGATATATTATTCATTTATCATACATAATTTTATTAATCTAAGATTTTAGTATTTTTAATTTAACAAATAATAATTAATTTATCATTTTTTTTTAATCCAATTGTCTTTTTTTATCTATCTTTTAATAAATTTTTCATAATTTCACATTTTATTTTTTACTAATTCTATTTTTGTGGAGGAATGTAGTATATATTTATATCAAAATTATTGATTGTAAATTAGTTTTCTATTGAAACAATACTCAAATTATATATCTATTATACAGAATATTTTTTTAATAAAATACAAAAGTATTATACATATATAGATAATATTAAAATGTTATGTGATATATTACAATAATATATACTAAGACATATAATATAATAATAATGAATATAAATAGAAATTAGATGTAATATATATACATAATAATTACAATAATATATATGATTAGGGATGTCATATGGGGCGGATTAGCCCCGGACTCGTTTTTAATGGGGCGAGTTCGGGTATAAATAATATGTTTCTGGGCAGGTTGTGGATTTAAAATTTTAAATTCGGCCCGGTTCAGGGCAGGTTACGGATTTTACTAAAAATCCGCCCCAACCCGGACCCGGACCCGAACCGGATATTTTTTAAAATTATTATAATTAATATATATGTACATTTATATAATAAAAATATATTATTTATTTACTTTATTGTAATATAAGAGTGAAGTAGATAAAAAATAAAATAAAATTGAGTTATTATGATAAATTTATTAAATATTTAATAAAAAAAATAGTCACGTAGGTAAAAAAAATTAATAGCTGATGAAGTATTTGTTAAAATAGTGTTAATAAAATTGTGAGTGGATAAAATATTTTATTTAAATAAAATGTAAATAAATTTAATGAACAATAAAAATAATTAAAAAAAAAATCTAACTCAATTATGAAGGACAAAGGAGGCATATGTTATGTATATATTGTATATTTTTAATAAAATAATCGTAATAATAAAAAATATTTATGTGAACAAACCCAAAGTATAGATATAAACTATTTTTGTCCTGTCACAGATGATTTATTTTTTTATTTTATCTGTCTTATAAAAGAGTGACTCATTTTTATCTTTAACAAGTTTATCAATCTTAAACACAATTAATAAATATAAATTAATTCAATTAAACATATAACCTATTACGACTCATTCAAAATCTATTTAATATCTATTTATTTTATCTTTCTCCTCAATTAACAAATATTTTTATCTATTTTTAAAACTTCAATTTTTTTTATAAAATTAATTTATGGTAAATATAAATAAACAAATAAATATATTTTTTTTATTTATTTGTATTATATAAAATTTTATTCTCTAAAAAAAAATGATATTCATATTCTATACTCCATCTGTCAGCCTCTAAGGTCACATTTACTTTTGTGTCATTGTACTTAACATTAAAAATATCCTTATATTTATATAATTTTTTGTACAAATATTCTTCTATTAGTATTATAAGATACTAATGGAAATATTTTTTCAATTTTTTTTTAACTTGTACTGTATTTTGATATGATAGTTAATATTCAAATATCAACACTCAAAAAATAAATGAGATCCTCAAAGTCAGACAAAAGTAGTATATTTTATTGAAATATAATATTAAAAATATTTAAACACATATTTTTTTAAAAAAAATTAATCAATCTATAATATACTTTTATTACATAAAATAATTAAATAACTAGTCTATACTATCTAAATTTTCGTACTCAAACAAAATACATCATATTAAATGGTACAGAAATAGTATTATATTAATATATATATATATATATATACACACACGTGTGTTTGAATATGTGCAGACCGTGAGTGTGTTTGTATAATTGAGAGAGAGAATGACTAAGGTATTTTTAGTTAGGGGAGTTCGGGGAAAAATTGGGTTTGAGTTTGATTTTTATTTGAATTTTGGAATGAGTTTGGATTTTATTGTTTCTTTTGTGTTTGGGTTTGGTTGGGGTTTGAGGAGTTTTGATGTCGCAACCAATATGAGAAATGTGAAATTTACAAAAAGGCCCTCCGAAGTAAATTAACAATATAAAGAGTATGTAAGGATTGAAGTGCAAAGGGGATCTATTTAACGGGGATTTTGGGATGGAGCTGAAAAGACACGATTTTTTCAATTGAAGAGGAGAAGAGAATGGGACTATCACGTTCTCTACCACGACACCATATTATTTGAAGGGAAAGAAGGAAAAACACGACGGAGGAGAGGAGAACTTGGAAGAGGATTGCAGACAATTTTTTCAGGGCGTTCTTCTTCTATCTTCGTATTGTTCTTCTTTTTGTCGATTTCGAAATTGAAGGCATGATGAACTTCTTTATTTGTTTTGTGTTTTCAATTCCTATGAGTTTCGAGTAATTTCCTTTCTAGCGTAGGTGTGAATTTATGTTTGGGATTGAATTTGTGAGACTTGATTTTGTTTTAATTTAGTGTTCATCGATACTGAGTATTTTTAATTCTTCTAATTTATAAGTTTAGAAATCTTAAATTGATTATTACGCACGTATTGATTTGAGATTTCGTAGCTAAATTGGAGATTGACACCCGTAACTGTCTAATTTATAAGTGGTATTGTTAGTATTTTTAAGATTTAGTGAAAAGTAATTTCATAATTAGTTCGACGTCATTATTTGTGTCTTATGTAAAAATACAATTATACTTTTTTAATTACAACAAAATAACAATAAATTGTCAATGAGACTTGCTAAACTATGGCCTTGGTTGAGTTTCAACAAATCATTTATCACTTTTAATTCATTTAAATATCTATTTTATAATTTAAAACTTTTCATCAAAAATTCAAATATGTTTAATTTGGTTGTATTTTTGTGTGTTTTTAGCATTTTAGAATAATAAAAAATTTAAATTATTGATATGATATAAATAGACACTTGACTTGTTATTTTAAATAAAAAATAAATAATTCTATGTACTATATTAAATAGAAAATATATATATATAATATGATATGAATAATAAAATAAGAAGAAGAAATTATTATTTAAAAAAAAAAAAAAAACACCGCAAAACAAACCTAATTTTTTATTAAATAACCATATTCAATATATATTTATATCTGTTTTATATATACTACTCACTCTGTCCAAAAATTAATTATTTATTTTCTTATTTAGAATGTCCAACAATTATTGTTTTATTTTTATTTTAATACACAAAATTTACTTTTTTATTCTTACTTTATTTATTTTTTTCTTTTTTATACACAAACTTAAGGACAAATTTGTCATTTTATAACAAAAAAATCTAGTTGTCTAAAAATGCGTATAAATATCAAATAAGACATTAGAAAATAAACAGAGGAAGTATAATTTTGATTATTTTAGAGCTCTCAAAATTTTAAAATATACTCCTTCCGTCCCTTAACAATTTTTTTTTTTTTATTTTAATCAATCTCATAACAAAGTATTCATTTTTTTTTAGTAATTGTACCATCTACCTAACATTACAAATACCCTTCCAATTTACAATATATTACACAAATATCATTACCTTTATATCATACAATACTAATAGGGTTGATTAAATTTTTTTACTTTTATTTCTACTTTATTTTAATATAATATTAATATTTCTAAAATTTCGTGTAAAAACAAATGAATATATAAATATGAGACAGACAGAGCAAGTATTTAAATACAATCTTAGTTAATTAATGGAGTTTTACCGGCCTTAAACCCTACTTCATATAGCCGTCCTCTTAACACAATTAAACAAATCCTAATTTATTACACTATACTTAGGACAACCTATGAACCAAACTACATTACAATCTTCAATATTTGGGTGTCTTTGTTCGAATGATTTTGGTCGACTTCTACTATTCATTCTATTTTTTTCCTCCAAAAATATCAAATCAAATACCTATTTTTTATTTTTTATATTATACTAAAAATCAATTTTACATTCAAAACATCACATCAAATTCTATTTATATCACATCATATAACTATTCAAATTCAAAATTTTTACTATTCAAATTCCAACTCAAAATCCAAACCCTCAAACAAACACACCCTAAGTTGAATTTTATAATTTAACAAAATACAATACATAAATTAATAGCAAATAACAAATATCCATGTAACACATATAAAATATGTTTATACAATATGCTTTATAAAATATGAATTGTTAATATATATTGTCTTAAATAAAGCAGTATATGACATAAAAATTAAAATTATACGGCTTTAATACTCTTATTTACTTTTTACGTATTGATATTTGAATATTAGTTATTAAATGAAAATATAGTATAAATTAAGAAAAAATGAAAAAAATACTCTTATTAGTGTCTTATAATACTATTATAATGACATTTATGCAAAAAATTATACAAATATAAAGACATTTTTAATGTTAAGTATAATGACACAAAAAGTAAATGAGACTCCTAAAGGCGAACGGATGGAGTATTTTTATACATTCTTTTATTTATACTCTATCAGTCTAGTTAGAAAGTATATATATTTCTATTTTAGGTTGTCCAATTACAAAGTAATTATTTCATTAAAGATCTAACTTCTTTTACAAATATCTTTATTTTACGTCATATCATTACTTTTACACCTAAAAAATAAGAGCAAAAATATCATTATATTATTTTTAATTACTAACTCCAATTAAAATATTATTATTTCTTAAATTTCGCACCAAAAAATATGGTTGTGTTCTTTTGTGGATTTTATTATAAGTTTTTACTATTTAAATTCTTTTTTTTTTCTTCTAAAAATATTACATCAAATAGTTACTTTTCTTTTTTTATATTATACTACAAATTTATTTTACATTCAAATTATCACATCAACCTCTGTTTATATCACATCAAATTCAACTTTTTACTATTAAAAAAATCCAAACTCAAAAATTAAAATCCACAAACAAACACACTCTAAATGTTTACTTCGTAACCGGACGGATATAATATAATATAATATTCATTTATCAAATATTTAATTTTTCACTCTATTAATACAACAATATTCACTCTTATATTTCTTGAAATAATACTAATTTATTTTAAAATCAATTAATATAGTATATGTTTCTTTTGATGGATTTGAAAAAAGTTTGATTTTGATTTGATATTAAAATAATGTATGATGTGATGTTTTTTGAGAAAAAAAATGTATTTTTTTCGAGAAACGCAGAGTTTAAATAGTAAAAACTTGAGTTTGGTGTCAAAAGAAATAAACCCTATTATACTATCTCCGTCAAACTCTAAAGGTTTCATTTGTTTTTTTAACGTTGATATTTGAATATAAATTATTATCTCAAATACAGTACTAATTAAAAAAAATTGCAAAAATGAGTATTTTATAATACTAATAGAAAGATATTTGTATAAAAATTTATACAAATATAAAAATATTTTTAATATTAAGTACAATGACGCAAAATGTAAATATAACCGACGGATTGAGTATTTAGCTCAAATGCACATAAGTTAGTAGATAAAAGAAATTAATATTTATCTATTTTTATGTACTACCAACCCAACCCAACCCAAAACATTTTCCTCTCTCACGATCTCATCGACCAAGAAACTTTTTGCAAATTGCAAGAATCATAATTAAGGAATCAAAGACATATTTTAATTAATTAATTAATAAAAAATAATAATTTTTAATTATATATATATATATAACAACAGTGGAGGATCGTGGTTATTCATTCCCCCAATTAGGGTTTCTCAGAAACAACACCCAATCAACAATGGCGGATTCCCAAATCCCCCAAACCCTCCTTCTCCTTTCTTTCCTGATCTTCATCACAGCTTCTGCCTCCTCACAAGATCATACTAATCATGGCTTCCAAATTCTCGACATATCTTCTTCTCTAAAGATGACGCGAGAGGTTTTCTCCGCAAAATCATCTCAACCCTACGCCGAACAGCTCAGCTCCCTCGCCGGAAACCACTCCGCCGCCGGCGACGCGCCTCCGTCCTTCAGCTTCACTATCCACCCTCGCTACTCTCTCCCGTTCGCCGACTCCCACGGCGGCAACTACACCGCCCTCTCCCTCGCCCGCCTCGCCCGCGACGAATCCCACGTCCGCTCCCGCTTCTCCGGCGGTCTCGCCGGCGATCAGCCCCGCCACCGCCGGAACCGCCATTCCCGTTCCCATTCTGCAAGTTATTACAGAAATTTGCAGTGCCGGCGGCAGCCTGAGCAGCAGCTCCGATCGCCGCTCATCTCCGGCGTCAGTTTCGGCAGCGGCGAGTATTTCGCCAGAGTCGGAATCGGCCGGCCGGCGGCGGAATATTACCTCATCCTCGACACCGGCAGCGACATCAGCTGGATTCAGTGCAAGCCCTGCATCAATTGCTACCCGCAAACCGACCCGATTTTCAACCCGACCCGATCCACCACCTACCGGGTCATCCCTTGCCGATCCCCGACTTGCAGCGCCGCCGGAATCACCCGCTGCAGCGTCGCCGGAAATTGCCTCTACCAAATACACTACGGCGACGGCTCCGCCACCGTCGGACATTTATCGGCGGACACTTTCACCTTCGGAGCCACCGGCACCGTCGCCAATCTGACGTTCGGCTGCGGCAACGACAACGAAGGACTGTTCTCGAGCTCGGCGGGGCTGATCGCCGTCGACAACGGGCCGTTGTCGGTGACGGCGCAGATCAAAGCGACGTCGTTTTCGTACTGTCTGGTAAACCGCGATTCCCAATCGGTGTCGACTCTCGACTTCAACTCCGCCGCGCCGCCGGACTCGGTGGTGGCGCCGATGGTCCGACACCCTATACTCAGCTACTTTTACATCGGCCTCGCCGGAATCCTAATCGGCGGCCGGCCGGTGGCGATTCCGAAATCGATGTTCGAAATCGAGGAGAGCGGGTGGGGCGGCGTGATCGTCGACTCCGGCACGTCGGTGACTCGGTTCCACCCGGAGACCTACGCCGTGATCAGAGACGCCTTCCGGAGCATGGCGGCGCACCTGCCGCCGGCGGCCGGAGTTGCTTTGTTCGACACGTGTTATGATTTTTCGAGGATGAAGACGGCGGACGTGCCGACGTTTGGGTTTGAGTTCTCGAACGGGCAGAAGCTGTCGTTGCCGGCGAGGAATTATTTGGTTCCGGTGGATCACGGCGGGCGGTTCTGCTTTGCGGTGGCGGAGACGACGGGGCCGACGGCGATCATCGGGAATGTTCAGCAGCAGGGGACACGTGTCACGTACGATTTGGTGAATAGGGTGATTGGGTTTAGCCAAAATAAATGCTAGTTCAGTAGCAGTTATGAATATATAAAATTTAATTTTGTCTTCAATTGTAACCATATAGCTTGTTAGCTATACATACAGTTGATTTTATTTATATACTCTCTCACCCGTTTTATTTTTTGCACGTAGATAAATATTAATATTATACTCTCTCTCCGTCGTGCAAATATGTGCTCATTTGACAGGATATTAATACGAATTCTAATAAAAGTGAGTAATAATTGTTATTTTTTTTTATAGTAAAAAAAAATACAAAAGTGTAATGATTTTTTACTTAAAAAAAAAAACAAGAATATTTTTCGATGACAACCCAAAAATAAAAGTGAGTATAGATTTGAATGACAATAGATTATAGTGAAAAAGACGAAAATACCCCAATTAGTATTATGTAATATAAAAGTAATGACATTTTGTGTAATATAGTGTAAGTTAGAATGACATTTATTATATTAGGTGGGTAAGTACAATTACTAAATTAAGAAATTGTAACCTTATTTTGAAACGAACGGAAATAAAAAATTGTAACCTTTCAATGGGAAGGGGGAGTATTATATATTGGTTAAATGACATAAAATTCACTCATGCTTTTACAAAATTGCTCAAAACCTCCTATACTTTTAAAATTGTGTCAAATTCTTTCGTGATGTTATAAACTCTGCGTCTAACTTCCTCGACCATTCTTATATAACAGTGTTTGACATACACGTGCTTAAAATGTGAATAAATTTTAAAATCTTCATTTATAAATCCTTGAAATTACAAATAATACTCATTATTAGTATATTTAACCTTAGAAAACAGTAAATATACTTAAAAAATACTTATTTTTATCTGATTTTTAAAGTTCTTTTTAATGTTTTTTTTTAGGTTAAATAAATATAAAAAAATGAATATATTTATACGAGTTGAGAAATTAGTATTATGAAATTCATTCGCAGTTTGAGCGCGTGTATGTCAAACATAGTTAAATAAGTACGACCAAGGGAATTAGAAGCTGAGTTTATGAAACTACGAGAGAAATTGACACAGGTTTTAAAATACGAAGAATTTCGCGCAATGTTGTAAAACCACAAGTGAATATAAGTGCAATTTAGCCTTATATATTTATCAATTGGATAAAATATCGAATAAACACTACTGAAAACAAATAAATAAATAAATAAAATTACTATGTTCATTATGAGTTTTACCATATATTTTACTACTCAATCAAACGTTAACTTTTTTCTTATATTATATTATAAATTTATTTTATATTTCAAACATCAAATCAACATCTATTTAGATCGTATCAAATAACTATTCAAATTCAACTTTTTACTATTTAAAAATCTAAATCAAAAAACTCAAATCCACAAATAAATACACTTTATTTTTTGTGGCAATTGGTGACCATGATAATCGGCTCTAATCTCCTAAAGCTATTTTTACTTGCAATTTTTAAAAATAATACAAAAAAAATTGATTTTTTTTTTTAAATACTCATTACGAAAAGTCAAATATTTAACTTAAAATAATATATTTGATTTTAAAATATTGCCTAAAGGAGTCATACCTTTGTAGCAAATGTTAATATTTGCCGCCAATTTCATCGTGATTAATAATCATTGATATTAGCAAGCTTTTTTTGGTTTATTTATTAAGGTTTTATTTTATTTTTTTTGTAACAATTTCAAAAATTATGAAATATCATACTTAAATACAATTATTATGCAAATAATAACGTAACAAAAAGAATAATGCAATAAATATTAAAAATTGATGTTGTGATGAAGTCCGCTTCGCTAGTCAAATTAATAGTTTAGTTTCTCACAACGCTGCTATTTTTTTTTTATGACATGGAAACCCGCAGTCAAACTTAATACTCTGAAAACCATACTCGACGGGAAAGTCACACTAGGCGAATCATATGTGGCAGGTGACCTGAGGCGTCGAATATTTGAACCTATAAATGTTGGTCCGGTGATGGTTTTGCAAATATTTAAGATTCTTACTAAGTAAATTTGCACCAAGAATTGAAGGATACATTTGTTCAAGGTGGGCTATTGATTTTATATCTATCACCTTGTTTTTATTTTTACTTAAGATAGTTTGTATTTGATTGTTATTTTGTTAGCCTATTGCTATTTACCTCAATGATGATTATACTTAATATATATATATGTATGTATATATATATAATTATTGGATTCGCCGCTACGAAACAAATTGTATTGAATGAATTTTTTGTTTTTCCGAGCTTCTACTTTATCAATCGGACAAATTTATAATCCCTCAATCTCAGGTAATATGAGACTATTACTGTAGATACGAGAATTTAGGTAAAGTATAATTAGTAAATAATTAAGAAGTGTATTAGTAAAAATAATTATTATATAATAAAAATAATTATAAATTAAGATTAAGATAACTAAATAGTTCAATTAAGATGAAAAAAATTATAAAATATAAAATTTAAAATGTGATTAAAGTGTATAATCATATTTCCCAAAAAAAAAAAAAAATTATGTGGGACGAACAAAAATAAAAAAATAGGAACAAATTATGTGAGACGGAGGGAGTAACATTTTGTAAACAACATGCTACATTGAATGTTTTGGAGGCTAATATTCATAGTTTTATCACAATGATGTGAGTGTTTTCATGACCGAATTATGAATTCTCACTAGAGCTGACAAACGGATCAGGTCGGGTCGGGATTAGGTTCGGGTCAACTTAAACAAGTTACAAAACCCTTGACCTGAACCTGACACATTTAATTAAATCAGGTCAACCTGAATCTGACTTATATAACCCGTTTAAATTTAAAATTTTCAGTTTTAATTTAAAATTAAAATTTATACTAAAAAATTTTTCAAATGCATAATATATATACATAGTAAAGCAAAAAATTATTTATTTCTATCATGAAACCGATATTCAAGAATTGAATTAACAAACACTAAATAATAGTACACAACACAATCCTTTATTTTTTATTGTTTATTTTTATAAAATTGGTCATAAATATTGAATTGTATTGATAAAATTTTAAAAATATATTTAAATTTAAAATGATATTAATTAAACAGGTTTGACGGATTATTTTCAGATCGAAAATGTAGACCTTAACCTGACTCAATTATTAAATTGTGTTGCCCCATACATGACGCACTAATTGCAGTGTAAATTTTAGTGTATCGTAATGTAAAGTTTCTTTAACAATTAAATTAATAGGTTTTCTTTAAATTTGATTATATTCCCTTCGTCTCACATTAAATGTTCATTTTTTTTTTATTTTGATCTGTCCCACATAATTAGTCATTTCTTTTTTTTTAAAAAAAATAATTATACACTTTAATCACATTTTAAATTGTATAATTTAAAAAATTTTGAATCTTAATTAAATTGTTTAGTTATATTAATCTTAACATATAATTATTTTTACTAATACACTTCTTAATTACTTATTGTTAGAATATATTTTGGATAATATATATTATTCGATAAAATAATTGCAGATATTTTTTTTTTGTTTGAATTTCGGATAAGATTGGAGATAGATATAGATTGTTTTGGGGATTGATTGAGTAAATTATGAAGTCAAATATGGATAATCTTTATTCGTATTGATGCTTTATCCATATAGACCTTTTCAGGTGAGATGGATTATATGGGAGATTTGGAGACATGAAAAGAGATAGAGATCGAAGTGAATATGATCTTAGAGAAAAAAATAGTGAGAGAAAAAAAAATCAATACAATTATTGGGAGAATTGTTGATTTTTTTTTTTTGGTAAATCCTGGTGAGTTTTTCTTCCGCACAATTCTTTATTTTCTTGGAGATTTTCATGCATCTTTGAAGAAATTTTATGGTGGAATCTTGGAGAACAAGTTTAGATCGGTTCTAGACTTCACTGGATTCATCAATAAGGTTTTTGAATAGAGACGCAATCAAGATCATAAGTTGGGTAAGGGGATGCGTTGTAAGTGATATGTGTCTGATGCGGACGAAACTCAATCACTGGTGACAGGTTGGTCACGATTCTTACCGATAGGGTTGTGTGGTTGTTGATATTTATTGACTTGCAAAAACTATTGTACCGGAATCTTTCTTCATAGTGGACAAATCCTGGGCTGGTACCCCCAGATATAGGTCATAGTTGAACCACACTGGATGAACAAATCGTGTATTCCGCCTGTCATTATTTTTTGTGGTTTGTGTGTGATTATTTGCTTATATCTAAATGACGTACAAAATACAGACTTGAGTGCACACATTATCCTTGATATATCTTCCGTTGTGCGCCCAGATCCGTTTTCTCTGTAGTTTTCAATTTGTGCCAGAGCGAGCACTTCGACATACTGAGGTGAGATCAAAGGAGAAAGCATATCGAGAGACCGAAGCTCAATATGCCGACCCAACTACTTGATGGTTTCAATTATCATTATTTAAAAACAAAGATGAGGATTTTATCATGTCGATCAATGATGATGCATGGGTGCAGTTGAAACGGGATGAGAACCTCCAACTAGAATTGTTGCTAACAAAGCTAGAGATAATGTTCATCTTTCCCCACAAATATTTCTCAAGCCGAAGTCATAATACACTACAATTGAGAAGGTGAAATCAAATGCAAACTCAAAAAATTTGAATGCTATTTTCAATAGAGTGAATGAATCTCAATTCAAAATTATATCCACATACATTGCCGCCAAAGCCGCTTGGGATGCCTTGCAAGTAACCCTTAAAGGTTCTGAAGATGTGCGAGCCACAAAATTGCAAATGATTGAGAGCCAATTTGATGGGTTAAAGATGAAGGATGAGGAGACTATTTTTTATTATAGTACCCGATTTAAATATATTGTAAATTGAGTTCATATGCTTGGATTGGTTTATGATGAGAGAAAATTGGTGAACAAGATGTTTCGAACAATTCCAAAAATATTTTCACCCAAAGTTGCTGGATTTGAGGAGTTGGAGAAAATTCATACGATGACTCTTGATGGACTTTTAGGCATTCTGCAAACATACGAGTTGAATCACTTGAAGATAAAACCAAATAAAGAAATTGCTTTAAAGGTTTAAAACACTTTTTATAATAATATCAATGACGATGAGATTTCCTTCATCTCGAAGAAGGTTGCCAAAATACTGCAGAAAAGACAAGCCAAGTTATTGCGAAAGAGCAACTTTCAAAAAGGTTATTCTCAGATTGTTCGAACAATAGACAAACAACCACTCTATATTGATAAAAAAAAAAAAAAAAAAGGTTCAGTCAATAAAAAATCTAATATATCAAGTGAAGATAACAACCTGAAGTGTCAGATTTCTCTAAAGGCAATAATTGTAGATGATGTGATCTGTTATGGATGCAATAGGTATGGACATATTCGTTTGGAATGTCCGACGGCTATAAGAAAGGATAAAAAGGCTATAAAAGCATCATGGAGTGATGAAGATAACATTTCAAAACTTAGAAATCAATCAAGTAATGAAGATGAAGACGTCGTTGCCTTCACCACACACCAAGAAACAAAGTTAAAGTATGAACGAAGACATTGATGGGAGTAAATTACGAAGAACTTGTTGAAGCATATGAATAAACTGTGGCAGAGCAGAAGAAGCTAATTGCAAGAGATGAGAAACTGAAAAGGTGAATCGAGGAATTAGAGTGTAACAATGAAGCTCTTCTTGAAGAGAATGAGACATTTCAAGTTAAACATGAAGACTTGATTAGAGAAAATTTATAAACTAGTCAGAAAATTGAAGATCTCTCGATGAAGGTTGATGATTTACATGCTGAAAAAACCAAGTTATTGGAGGACATCAATTGAATGAAGAGAGAAAATGAAGAACTTGATGAAATTATTTCAATTGAAACATATTTTGAAGATCATCATGGTATTGGTTATGAGTTTGGATCTTCAAGTAAAAGCTACGGTTTTTGTCAAATGAGGAATGCTAAACAATCCATCTAAGGTGAAGAAAAAGACAACTAGTTTAAGGCCAAAGCAAACTGCTCCAATGAATTATTCTATTTATAAGTATGTCCGGACGACTGACGAAATGCAAGTATTGTAGGATGAATGGACATGAAGCTGATAAATGTTCTAGGATTATTCATGAGATTTTTCATGGAAAGCAAATATCTTGGTCATAAGATGCACTAAAAAGGAGAATCAACATAGGATTTGAGTGGCGATCAAAGAAGATTCAACCAAAGATAACATACAATGTTGTCCAACAACTACAAAGATTAATGGCTATCAAAGACTAAATTTTGATAGAGAATGCTCAATAGAAGTGTTGAATTATGATAATGCATTTTCAAAGTGTAACAGTGAGGATTGCAGAGATGTCAAAGAAATATGAAAACACGTCGTCCAAAGGTCATTTGACGTTGAGAAGTCAGCCAGTTTAATATTTTGGGTCCTTGTATCTGTGCTTGAAGGTGTACTGAAGATAGACCAAACCCCTATGACGACCGTGATAAAAATTGAGGGAGGGGGAGGGTGTGCACTTCTAATGTGTAAAAAACCGGTGGAATTCAATGCAGAATGATAGCTACGTGTTCTTGATTTGGTGCTGATCGATTTTATTTATTGAGGTGAAGTTTAGGGATATACATCTCATTCCAATTAGTGCAAGATGACGCAGATGAATCTCCAAATATTGAGTAAATTATATAACACCTCATTGTGTTTTAGTAAAAATGTACAAAATACTCTATGTTTTATTTATTGCGTGAAACCCTCTTGTGTTAATGTAAAATCTGCACGAAACACCCTCGTTGTCCAAAACTGATGTTCGGTTCTAAATAAAGACCTAAATTACACAAGTTTTATACAAATAAAAAACGTAAAATATCTTAAATAGTTTTTTTGAATAAAATAAATAAATAAATAATTGATAAACAATTTATTTTTACAATTTATGTAAAAATCAGATAACAATTGAGCTCAAAAAACTATAAAATGAATTATTAATTAATTAATTAACTAATTAATTTATTCAAAAAAATTATTTAAATTATTTTTTATTTTTTATTTATATAAAACTTGCGTAATTTAGGTCTTTATTTATATTCGAACATCAGTTTTGGACAAGGAGGGTGTTTCGTGTGAACTTTACATTAACACAAGGGGGTTTCACATAATAAATAAAACACATGGTGTTTTGTACATTTTTACTAAAACACAAGAGGGTGTTATATAATTTACCCCCAAATATTTTGTTCAGGATATCATGATTTGAGGGGAGTCTGCATTTCTATAGTATGCAAATTTGCTAAAAAGTTTTGTTTCATCGATGGTTGTTCATGATTTGGACGTTGTTTAAGCAATATGCAAACGACTAGGATGTACGCGATTTTGATGAATATTTTTTTTGAAGATTATTATTGACTTGATATTGAATTTCCTCGGTAAAAGGTATTGAGAATATTTCTTTTTGATTTGATATACCCCAAAGAAGGAGAGAATAGAAAAAGAGGTAGAAGTCGATGAAAAAAAATGTGAAGTCGATGAAAAGAAAAGTCGATGAGATAGAGGTAATGTGATTCTTTGATGATATGGGGTTAATCTTCAATTATTTTTTCTTATTTGTTTTTGGGTTACATCATGCAAAAATGGAGATATTGTTAGAAATATTTTGGCTAAAGTATATTATTGGATATAATACTTCATGGGCAACTCCTATAAGCCGGTTGGTATCGCCATGGTGGATGTACAGGTATGAGCCAAGAAGTTGATGTCGGCCTTCGTCATGGTTGACAATAGGCCCTCTTACCCTGCGTTGTTGGGGCGTTATTGTATTTATGTGTGTGAATGAATACCGTTCACTCTTCATTAGAAGTTGATCTTCTAGAACGGGGATAAAGAACAAAAAGTGGAGGTTGAGAAAGATCCGCTCTCCACAGAAATCACGGCCATAAACGCCATATTTTCCAACCCAGAGATGATGCCTCTCTTAAACGCCATATTTTACAACCCAGATGATGCCTCTCTTAAAAGTGGTGGCAAAAAATACCTCAGGGAGAAAACTACAAGTGTGTCTTCGTGGATTGACAATTCAGATTCTAGAAGGTCAAACCACACCCTAGCCTCAATGAAGAATATGATGAGTCTGAAAAAGAAGGACTCCCTTCTAAGGGGTAGGACAAGACCCTTCGGGACCGTTAGGCGGGCACGAGTCCCAAGATCGTCATGAGGGAGGAACCTACTACATGACTCCACATGATTTCTTGAAAGCGAGGATAATGGCCAAGGTGACTCTGACATCCCCATTGATGAAGATCTCCCATCACCCATCAAACAAAAAACACCTACGTTCCAGGCTTAAGATCTTCTGGAGGACAACCTGGAGGCTGAAGAGAAGCCTAGAGTCATGAAGATCAGTATCTTATTAGCTCTTGAAAACCGACCACCATACGGAGCAGGACCGATGACGATAGCAGAAGAGCCTGCCCTTGCTCACCAGGAAGACGGTGTTCACCTTCCTAGCCCAATACTCTCTGCCCAACCACCGATAGGTCTCTAAGACCGTTAAGGAAGCATTGGAAAATCCTCCGGTCCTTGTACCTTTTTGAACCGAAAATAAAGATCAAAATGAATAATGAAAAGAAATGAATGCATTAAGGTGAGGGTGACAATGAAGGATCTGAAACGGAATCCTTGTCATTTGAGGGAGCTTGAATCGAGATTAACGGAAGGTCGGACGCAAGACCATCAATGAGTTCCTCCCCTAATCTAAGTCTTTCAAATCTCCTCGAGTTTGGCATCGGAGCCAGCCGTTGGAAATACAAAAGATTCTTCTCCCCAACAATCAGACGAACGGAGGACTCTGTGGAGAACGCCAGAAGATCCATAATCGAAAAAAGAAAATCCATCGAAGATGAAAGAAAAATAACCGATCCGAATCCACGCGAAGAATAATCCAAAAGAACATGGGTTCCTCGCATAGACGCACATCCAACCCTTTTAAAAAGAGTATTTTGCGGACCCAAGTCCAAAAAGATATGAAAATAGGACTAGGGCTTACCACGAAAATGACCTAGTATCGACCATACACCCAAAAGATCAAAGCCTCATACCGCCTTAGTTCTCATGACAAGCGAACCTTTAAGACCACTTAGTCTTTATGGTTACTTGGCCCTCATGACAGTCCGACCCTTAAACACTTTTTGGCCCTCATGATTATTCAATTCAGCCCTCATGACAATTCAGCTCTCTGACTGCCCCGGTCCTCAATGCTACTCAGCCTTCGGCTAGACCTCTCTCCTCAAAACCATCCAACCTCCGACCCTCGAAACAATTTTGTCCCTAGGGTTACTGCAGACCCCATGACCCCCTTACGAGGAAATATGCTCAATGCGTTTGGGTCCTCATGATCATCCAACCCTCTTGGTGGTTTGGCAGTCATATCACAAAGAACCCTACGTCGCAAAAGAGTCAATGATCGTTAGTCAACATGGAAAATATTGGAATACTTGTTGGGATCCTTAACCGATTTTCATCGTGATAATCATTTGATTTTAAGGACAATATGAAACCTCACAAAATTTGGTTCCAACAAAGACAAATGAAATATTTGATATACTTTGAAATATATCCTTAACCGAGCCATTAAAAATTTAAGTCTCAACCCAAACAAATTGGTAACGTTTGATTGGTTTTGATATGAAATTGAAGTAGTACCTAAACATTACTTTTAAGCACCACACAATATTTGGTTTTTTTTTTTATTTTTATATTTTACAATATTTTCAAAATAAAAAATAAGTAATTATATTTAATTTTTATTCTACACTTTATCATATTCAATTTTTATCATACACTTTTATCTCATCGTATTAGTAAATACATCTTTTCTTTTCTATCTACTTAATATTATGCGAGAAAATAATAATATATTTTTATTAATAACAATATAAAATGATATTTTTTGTTTGAAATTTATAACAAATACACGCTTAATTTGCATACACTTACAAACAATAGTATCCGCGCCACAGAATATGACACAATTGTCTAAAATGAATTGAAAGAAAGAAGAAATTATTAAAAACCAATAATACATTCGTTGCCATTTCCATGAATCGAATCAATCAATGGTAACTCCAAAAGTTCAACACCCACAGTGACAAATGCATACATGGCTGCCTGGATACGTCATATCCATCCTTCTCTTTCCCTCTGAAAAAAAGGGATTCCTTTGAATCTGGTTGTGCTATTCTACGGCAACAAGGGGTTTTCTATGATGAAGAAGAAGACAAGAAGATTACCGGGCGGGATAAAGACAAAATTATAATCCAAACCAACGCACGCAGGGAGGGAGGGCCCCGAATTTTTCGCTTTTTTTCAGGTCGGTCTTCTGATAATCAAAGCCTTTCAAGTTCCAATGCTCCCTTCGACTATACATACGTAAAACTAAAACCCCCCCTTTATTTGTCCAAATCCGATTTACTTGCCTTGGTTCTTTCTTTTCCAAATTCGGGGCAGATCCGACCTGTTCTTCGCAATTTCAGCTTCCTTCTGCAAATTTAGGTAATTTTGATCCCGAACCCTAACCGTCATTTGGATTTTGTTTAGGTATATGCATTGTTTGCTGTTTGGTTCGTCTCTTTGGATTTTAATTGGGCTGAATTTGAAGACAAATGCCTTTTTTTAATCTTTTCTTAATTTGAATCGTGGAAGATTTTGATGGGTTTACCCTATTTTGGGATGAAGTTTATTTCTTTTTACTTTGGTTTTTATGCTTGTTCGAGAATTTCTTTGCTTTATTAATTTGTTTTTGCCAATGGCTAAGTAATTCTTGTTTTGGAATTTTGGCTGCTTTGAATAAGACGTTTTTACTGTGCATTGGTTGCTAAGGTCAATCAACCGTTGGATTATTTTGAACATTGAGAAACAATGAAATATCTCTTGCTGATTGTCGTTGGATTGCAATTTTTTTTTTGGTTTCGAGTATACAAGGGAAGGGAAATATTGGGATGGGATAGGATAGGATGGGGTGCCATTTTTCATTGAAGGATGAAAACTAGTAGCTTTCGATTATGGTAGCCAAGGCTGAAATTTGTTCTAGACTATGACAAGGACGGTGAGGGGAACTTGTTGGGCTTGTGCCGAGGATTTTTTGTTATACATTGATGCTTGCATTTTGAATCATTCTTGTTTAGGATTTATGGATTGTGATTTTTGTTCTGTTCGTTCTTGTTAATCTTTTTAGACTGCTAACGGGAATCGGAAGGTACAAAATCTCCTTGCTGTATTATCTATGGGCAGCCAATGTTGCTTTCAATTTGCTGTCTGGATACTGAATGCCAAGATCGTTTGAATATTGATTGGGGATTTTTGGGTACCTGGAAATGAGCCGATCTCCATCATTCTCTTTAAAGTTGGAACATGTATCAGAAGTTGACGAAATATCCTTACAGCAATGGGTAGTAGCTTTTTGTACGATTCGGTTTGATCTTGAGCAAGGTCAGCTCATTGAGGAGTGTTATCCATCTGGCCTTATTACCCAAGACGAGGAGCTGGAAGTCTCCTTTAGTTCATTTCCGGATTCAGTTTCACAGCATCACAACCGCTCGAGCATCCATGATTCCATCTTTTTCTTCCGGATAAGGAGACACAATAGCCCTGCAATTTTGAGCTCAGCATCATCGGAGATTGTTGAAGTAGATAATAATCAAGCTTCATTCCAAAAGACGATAGGTACGGATACACAGAAGGGAAGACAACACAGCAACAATAACTCAAGATTTTTGTATGGCTTTGTATTTAACCGACAGAGACACGACGAGAGGCTGAAACGAGGAGGAGAACAAAAATCTGTGGTTATTCTTTCTCACAGTCCATATACCAGCGTGTTTAGACCTCTGTTGCAAATCATGGGTCCCTTATACTTCGACATTGGGAATAAGGCCATTAATTATATTGCTTCGTATGTATCAAAGTGGCCTCCACCTTTACCCGGTCAGCAAATGGAACTACCTATTGGGAATGCAACGCTTAGAGTGAACTTGCCGCCTTCTCATTGCTTGCCATCAGACAGTGGATTCTTCGAAGACTCGGCCTCATCACTGGCTCCACTACTTCCTTCAAACCAATCAGTTCCACAAGGGCTATTTCATGATTCCGATCTTTTTGGTGCATTTCGTGGACTCTTAATGCAGCTTTGGAGGCTCTGGGAACTTCTACTAGTGGGGGAACCCATCTTGATTATAGCCCCGACACCTCCCCAATGCTGTGAAGCTGTTGCTGGCCTAGTTAGTTTGGTTGCTCCGCTTCTATTTAGTGCTGACTTCCGGCCTTACTTCACTATTCATGATCCGGAATTTGCCATTTTGAACTCTGTTCAAGAGGGTTCTCCCTTTCCTCCAATGGTATTAGGTGTCACAAACCTCTTCTTCTTGAAGGCACTTCGTAATATGCCTCACATTGTTTCAGTTGGAACTCCTGCTTCGAATTCAAGTCGGTCTAATATTGGCTCTAAACCGTTTTCCAGGGGAAGTCCTGGTCAACATGAAGGACTTAATCATCAGCAGCTTTCGTTTAAGAGGTTCACTCCGGCAAACTTCTTGAATGCTGTGAAGATGAAGAGGGATGGTCCTTTGTGTCTTATGACCGAGCATAAAGAAGCTGTATGGAGCAATTATGCTGCTGTGACAAAGCCAGACACCTCCATCTTGAATCGACTTATTGATGCTGGAATGTCTCCGAGGGTTGAGGAGTCAATGTCAGTTGTCAACAATGATATACTACGCCGTCATTTTCTTGAGCTGACTACTAACTTCTTGGCACCCTTTGGTCCATACTTTAAAGCAAATACTCCTTCTGAGGCATCATCCCCATTTTCCGATCCCCCTCCTCTACCTCCATTCAACACTGAGGAATTTCTCGCTACATTGTCTGCCAGAGGTCCTGGAAAGTTTTTGCTGAAACGGACACGGTCAAATTGGTTGGATCTGTACAGGTACTGGTTGTGTTTTTACACAATACTGTTCTTGTTGGTTTTGCTTATATGCTATGTTAGATTTTGGGTTCGTCATGTTTGGTGTTTAATCTCAGGCGGTTCTTGAAAGGGCACAACTTCCAGCCATGGTTTCGTAGAAAGCGTGCTGTTGCTGAGCAAGAACAATATAAATTGTGGAGGCTGGCTAGACTTAAGGCTGATATAAATCAGTTGATTGGCAAAATGCCGGAATTGGAGATCGTAGATTCCTTCAATGCAATTGAGAGGCATCTTCAAGGAGAACTGCAGGTAGGTTCTTTCCCATCAAAATGAAATTTCCAGTCTCTTGATTCTATTGATGTTTTATCGACATACGTAATGAATGACTTATTTTGGGTATACAACACTTTGAACACTGATAAATTGCACATTAACTAAGCGTTCATCTCTTCATGGATGCTGAAGACTGTCCCATAACATCCTTAGCCCTCTTCCTTTGTTTGACACAATGTGGCTAATTTGTATTATTGTAGACGCACAAGTTTAGAAAGATAAATAAGTTTTACCTTAGACAGTGACATGTTCTTATGGCATTATATTCCTTTTAGCAGTTTAGATTAATTTGGGTAGTGCTATATTCAAAATTGTAAGTTCTTTTACTTCTTTCTTTTAGATGAGCAACTTATTCCTTTTGGGATGCTAAGCTTCTTTGATGGATGCGTAGGAGATTTTTCTTTTTCCCCTCGAAATGTTTATTCAATAATTGTCATAATAATGTCATCAACTCTCTCAACTCTCAAGAGCTGCAACACCTCCAGCTGAAGTATAGCATCCTCTTTGATTCTGTTTTATAACTATCAGCGGCTTGGCCTTAGAAAATCTTGCAAGCACATCCGTCATGATGGCTTCAGACCCTATAATCTCTCTTTTGCATGCAGTATAACAAGCCAAAGTTTTCTCATATCACATTTTGATGTTGTATAAATTTCTTCTCTAAACTACCGTGTAGGAATCTGTTTCTGACACCAAATTGTTGCAAGTTCTAATTATGATTTGTTGCTAGAGACAAAATATCTTCATTTCATTCATCTTTGTAATAGGTGCGCAGGTTTCTTGATACTAACCCCGCGTGCCTGAATGCAGCCATTGATTATCATCTTGAATCATTTTATATGGCCACTTATATTTCCTTTGTTTTCTTTCTTGCTAGTAACTTTAGCAATCCCTATGTCCTACTTTTCCTAATACCTCTAAGTCCATGATAATCACTCACTTTTTATCAAGGCAGTGAAAATGCTGAGAGGCTTCATAGGATGGTGAATTTTTTGTAACTACGGAATAGCGCTATGTTAAACATATTTTTGCAATGAGAGTAGGCTTCGTGGGAAGGCTTATGAGGAAGCCTTCCTAGCACAATGTCAAGCCATCCTGTGAAAAAATACCTTAGTGTTTTAGAAATTTCCTTTTTGATTTCTGATACTGAATTGGACAAGATATCCCACTCACTCATACGAAGAACTAGAATTGCATAATTGTGTTTTCAACCTCTTGTTTAAACTATCATTAAAAAAAAAAAAAAAATCCCTTAAAAGACATGACAGCGAACTCTTAAACTTTATTTAAAAATTACATCGAAAACTATGTTTTATTCAAAACATCACACCAAATCCCTATTAATATCAAATCAAAATTTTACTATTCCCAAAGCACCAAATATCTCCAAAGTACTACTTTCAAACAAACTTTTGGAAATACTATAGAACACTAAAAAGTTTGGAGTAACCCATTAACTAGGTGATTGATTAGCCATGAAAACCTTTTACCCCAGATTATCATGAGTGTATATCTTTTGAAATAAACGGGTCTTAGTGTTTTGAACAACGGCTGTATCTTTCTTTACTGCTATATTTCGTGGATATAGGCACAAGAAATGAGTCATGTGACATGAACTTTTTGTTCATTTTGTCTTAATACGGCAAGTGTTAGGCTTTGGCAAAACAATCCTTTGGCCTATCTATTTATATGTAAAGATATAGATATAGATAAATTATGTTCCCATTCATATTACTGTCATTGGAAAATGTTTGAAGGTATAGCTTGCACGTCAAACTTAGAATTAGGCAACAAGGTTGCAATAACACAAGTTTAATCATGAATGAGAAGGAAAACTTTTTGCTCCAAAAACCACTATCTATACACAAAAAGAAGTCAGTAGAAACATGCAGCATATGAATGGGGTAAAAAGAACCACTACATATAGGTAGAACCGTAGAAGTTGTAAAGTCAATAGAAGTCAATGAAGCTAAACACAAACCTTTTTGTCAATGAATCCAAAAACCACTTTACATAGATAGAAGTGATCTAATATTACCTGTATCCAGCTGTATAGGCTTGCGTTTATCTGTAAATTTACGACAAGTTCTCAATATTAGCATTCTACATAGAAGGAATATAACCTGGAAGAAAGATCTACAATGATCTAATTGGTTGTTGTGAAACAGGAGTTTTTCCTTATTAAGTGTACTAATTTCCATCTACTATAATAGAGGGCATTCTACATCTATTGCATTTCAGTTGTCTTTTCCAAATTCCCTTCCTTAAACATACGTCATCTACTAGATTAGAACATTAGATTTGTCTTGACTTTTGTATTGAAACAAACGAAGTTAGTTTCAGCATTGCCAGTTGTTACTTATAGGTGTCATAGGTCCTACATAAACATGGTGAACATTTGTGATTCTTGAATGTGTGATTGTGGCATCAATAGAAGCGATATATATATGAAATAGTAAAAGTAACACCCTCAACATCTAGAGAAAGAAAACTTGACTGAAATTGCTAAAGAGCTAGGTGAACAAGTATTTATATTTACTTTTGGTTATTGCTAGAGTTTTAAAAAATAATAAATTCTAGATTAAGTTTAATAAGAAAGTCATAATCTATCCTACCCTGTATACCAGATAATTATAGTAAATATATGCCAATTCGGAATGGACAAGCCTTACCTTATTGACTTCAATTAGTTTGTAGACCGATGATGTTTTTTTGTGGGAGAGTAAATAGAGAGTATTATTATTAAAGAAAAAGGTCTCTGTTAAGTACAAGTGAGCATGCTAAAAATGGGACACATATTTAAAAAAGATCAATCCTTCATCTGGGGAAAAAGACAAGTTAGTTAAATAGGCATGTGCTGGGTGGTTCCAACTTCCAAAGAATGCATGCAATTATCACTTGTTTCAGGAACCATCGAATACTCTATAATACCACAGTGTAATGGAAAGAAGACATTTGTATAATTTTTGTATAAACGTTCTATTAGCATTGTAAGACACTAATATAAGTATTTTTGTCTATTTTTCTTAATTTGTACTACGTTTTGATATAATAATCAATATTCAAATATCAATACGCAAAAAAAAAATGGAAACTTTCAAAGTGGACGGAGGGAGTAATATTTTATGTTAAATGTTGACTTTTTAAATGAAAATATATATGATATATATTGAAAATCGTGTCAGTAAAATTTTTGTTGGGTAAACAAACCTTGTATGTTTGTGGAATTGATACTCCAGAGTGAGAATTGATGCATAAAATGTCAACCGATTTATTAAATACTGAAATTCAATATCTCATTGCTTTATAAGCCAAACCTTTTGATCTCACAGTTGGAAAGAGTTATGATATTTAAGTTTGAACTGTTTATAATTACTTCCACAACGAACATTTTTACTGAAAAAACTTGCTGCCTACTGCTACTATGTTTTCATAAACTTTGATGACTCTGTAACATAGAACCTTCTTAAAACCTGAATTTTGCGCGCATGTATGTCTACACACTTTTTGATAAATTCTAGTTGTCAAATCCTTAGTGTGGTCTTCCTGGGTAGAATCTGATGACGCACGGTAATCCTAATCTAAAACCCGAGCTCATTTGATATCTAGAATGCCAATGCAATTTGAAAGTGTTTCCATAACACCGATACCACTTTTTCACGGACCACTGCACAAATAGCTTCGATACTGAATCAAAATGTGAAATCCGACCACTTTCCAAGCCTCCATTATCGAAAAGTTTCGGCTTTATAGTTATATCTCCCATAAGTGAGTGGCTCATATTCAAAATATTAGCCGTTTCTATGTATTTTCATGGTAAATATAATTTTTTTTTCTTTCATTTTCTCAATTCAGGACATCTTCTACCTCTCTTCCTATCGTTTTTCTTTGATGTAGATTCTGTCAGAACCAGTAAAATTTTCTGAATTAGCTATAAAGTTGGGTTAATTTCCTCACAGCATCGGCTTTTTATGCTCGTGACTGGACTAATTAATGGTTGTGTTATACTTCTTAACTATTAAAGATCCTCCATAGTAAACACGCCCTGAGGAAAGTAGGCAATCCTTCTATGGGTAACTCGCTTGACCATGGTAAGGAATTTGGATCAATTCATGTGATTAAATTTTCTGAATTTACATCGACAATGAACACTGTGGGTTAGGTAACTAACTGTCTGTGAATATATTTTACTTTGTTCCTTCATTTTAGACTCTAAGTTCAAAAAAATTTGTAGTTTTAAACTCTGTTAATCTCTGGATCGCTCAATTTCGATAATATTAATCCGTATCTTTATGCACAACTGACGGGAATTCTCCAACTGCAGTATGGAAAAGCAAATGAAGACACCGAAGTAGTCTGTGAGAAACTAAAGAAAGATCTGCAGATCGTGTTTAGTGTTCTCCCCAAGGATATGCAGCAACTTCTGACAATGAATCCTGAGCGCGCATCCCTTCTACAACAAAGCCACGGTTGTTCGGATATTCCCAAGCGGACTGTTTTACCGGGTAGTTCTGTGTCGTAGCAGTTCTCAAATTGTTAATGCCATTTCACCTGTAGTCTCTTTTTTCGCCGGAATTCTTGATGCTCCTTTGGGCGAGTCATGTCTGAATGTCTGAATAGCAGTCTCCAAGTGCTCGACACCCTACTGATATTGGAGATGGAGACAAGATATGCCAAGAAACATGGTTGGATCTTACGTCGTGGTCTTATCAGGTCGGAGAATGAGATGACACGAATTTGGAAAATTCACGACTTATAATGCTGTCTATTGTGAAAGAGAGTTAAGTGATTCCTCTTCTCTTCATCCAAACAACATTGGCAATTTGAGGTGTAATTTATTTCTCAGGTAAGCTTTATATTTGATTTTGCAAATGACAATACAAAGCCCATTTAATTGAGTTTCTTCGAGTAAGATACAAATAGATCGATCTGAGAATCTCCTCCCGTGTAACAATAGCAAGCGACATGCAAATTCATTGCTGCTTTTCGAAGTATATATATATATATATATATCTATAATTGAAGTCCTATTCACCAGTAAATCGTGTTTCTTGGTTTCTCTGGTTGATGTTTGTGTTTACTTGTTTCTACACAGTCTGCGATCGATCTCTGGCTAGTTTGTTTTTCTGTGTCGAATATGAAAAATAACATTTTGTTGCTTGGCTGTTGTTGCAGTGGATTGATTTTTTGGTTTAGCTAAGATTTTATAGTTTGGTTGTAAGTAAGGTAAATGCAATTAAGTTAGTTCCATGAGTTTAGAGTTGTAATCAGCCGAGCCGAGTCAAATTTTAAGTGTTCGTTAACGTTCGCGAACAAGGTTTGTGTTTGTTCGTTAAGCTTTCGAGCTCGGCTTGTTAAGAATTTTTGTTGTTTGGGCTAGTGTTCGTGTTCGGCTCGTTTAGGTTCAATTAAGTTCGTTCGAGCTCGTTTGTCTTATTTTTTAAATTTATATATAAACTATAAAGAAAATTTAAAATTATTTTATATATATATGTATATATAATATTTATAATAAATATATTATTTAAACGAACTTTCGCGAACAAAGTTTGGGCTCGTTCGTTAACCAAACGAGTCTATTTATATTGTTCGGCTCGATTCGTTAACGTTCGCGAACGAGCTTTAACCAAACCGAATTGAGCCGAATCGAGCCGAATTTACGAATGGTTCGATTTGTTTAAAAAACATTATAATTGACTTCTATAAGTATAGAGTACTCAATTGAATATTCTGAATTAATGTATAATTGTTTTTATGGAGTAATATTTTTGGATGAACAAAGGAAAATGATAAATAGAAGTATTTTTTCAGAAAGTGTATATTTCAAACAGTAAAAAATTGGATAAAAATTGAAAAGGAACACAAGATCTCCTGCTGTGAAGTTGAATTAATGTTATATTTAATTCCAAATGTGTTGATTCATATAAAATGAGTGATATTGAATTATTAAATTTTGGAGCAAATATATTATTGAATTATAGAATTGATTAGTTAAATATTGAACTATCAATAGGTAAAACACCAAATTAAATTATATCAAATCCTAAATCAACTTCCAAACCAAACTAAATACACCCGCCAACACTTCATTATTAGCTACACACGAAAAATTTCATTAACTTCGAATCTTGAAAAAATCTAAAATCAATGAAAAATTAAATATTTAAATAATTTCTTATTTATAATAAATAGCACCAAAACTTCTAAAAAATATTTATATAAATAAAACTTCATTTTTTTTAATTTACTTTTTTCCTAATAAAATTAACAAAATTCCAAATTTAAATCACTAAAATTAAATGACCAAGTATAAACTTACTAAAATTCAAGACGTCGTCGTATTCGGAGGTAGCAATGATACATCAATTTACCTATACTTATGTTCCATTTTCCTCACTTCACTTGCTTACCCCAAAACACACTCCGTCATCTTCATCGTCGTTGTCGTCGTCGTCGCTAACACGAACATACAAAGATTACCCTAACACTACTATTTACACGAAGCAACCGGAAAACTACACTCGCAAACAACACACACACGAATACGAACAATCGAAACAACAAAATAAATACATATATATATATATAAATAAATACATATATATATATATATACATCTCGTCATTTCGATGTTCTTACCTGCAAACTTTTCTTCTTCACCTTAAGCGACTTCGGCCGGGCAAGCTGCTTCGACGGAGGCTCCAAAAGTAAAACACGCGACATCACATACGACAAAAGTTCTTCCCGGTGCGAGAACGTGAAATCCAAGTGGGCGTACTCGAACTCATTAAACGAAACGTCGACGCCGCCTTCCTTCATCAGCTTGTAGTGCTTGCGTACCATCGACGGCTTTATCACCCGGTCCTTCCGTCCGGCGACGAGATCGACGGGAATGTCGATGAAGCTATAGTACTCCCCCAAGTCGAGAGGCTCCGGGGAGCCGTAGACCTCCATGTTGGCAGCCGCGCTGCCGTAATCGAACATCGTGAACTTCTTCGAGTGCTTCATCTGCGCGAGGTGAAGCGCGACGCGGTATGCAACTCCCGGCATGTCGTTCATGTTGTAGTGCGGTAGGCCCAAGACCCCAACCCAATTCGAGCTGTCCCCGCCGACGACGTAGCTCATCAGCGTCTGGACGAGCCCCCCGACCGCAGGCAAGTTGTGGAAGTCGCGCGCCAATTTATTCAGCAGCATTCGGAAAAACTTGGTGGGGATGTAGAAAGCCGGCAGGAACGGTTGCAGGACGGGGTTGAGAAAGAGGAAGAGGTACTCGGCTGCGGCGAACATGAAGTTCGAGTCGTCGTGAAATCCCGCGGGCGAGAGGAGGATCATCCGGGAGAGGCGATGGGGCTTTTCCTCGATCCGGGCTGTTACGACGTATATTAATATAGCTGCTCCTCCGAGGCTGTGACACACGGCGCAGATCTTGTAAGGTTGGTCGGAGTTCGTTACTTCCTCGGCGTCGGCCTGATTCGAATTCAGCTCGGAGATTTTGATTTCGTGTATCTTCTCGATCATCGCCGGTATATCTTGAGTCCCGTGTTCGTTGATGGAGTAATTCCAGTATCTGCATAAATTACAGCATAAGCAAGAACGCAAAATTAACATTTACATTTACGTCGCTCATTCAAATATTATGCAATTAAGAATTCAAGTTCTCCAAAATTAGAAATGAACAAAAGAATCAAATTGAAAGTACTTGAAATGCTTAACTACATAATTATACATCGAATAGAGAAATACGGAAAATGCACACAAGTGATCGACATTTAACTATTACCACGAAATTATATGCAAATTACCCCACGGAAATGCCTTCATTAGTTTTTGTCAAAACAAGGATCTGTGTACATACACAATTTTAAAAGTTCTCTTACTATTTATCAGAATTAGCTTTAAAAAATAAATAAATAAATAAAAAATATCAAATCAAATAGTTCGGCTCTGTTCACCCAACAACAAACTCAAACATACTTCCCAAATAATATTATAAAAAATTTATAATATATACACACACAAAGCAAAACAAATCGACAGTAAATACTATTTTTTATATTACCGATACGATTATCCATGCTAGCGCCAAAAACACGTATAGCTAAAAACATTAAACAAACACAACATCACATCAAATAATCAATTTTTTACTATTCCCAAAACTCTTCAAAACTTCAAAACATTCAACATTCAACCGACACTAGTTATTGTGCCCCTATTTTATTTTATTAGACAATACATTATTGTCATAAATAATTGGAACTCTACAAGAACATATAAATTTGAAGTACATGAAATTACGAAAATCACTGAATAATACACATGAGGGGAAAAAAAAAACCTTGTTGCTTGTGTTTTCAACGCCCGTTCCACATTATACAATCTATACTAAAATTAAATTTACCATCAGACAAGATATTTTCAACATATAAACTCGACATAAGACATCACACCCAACCGATATTTTGCATTCCAAAAACTTTAAATCCACAATAATCTGGAACGCCAAAAACATAAATTAAAGACACCCAAAGTTTCTGGCAAGATGCAGGAAAAGACGTATTCGTCTCTGTGTATATATGTTTCTTCCATAGCATGCACTAAGGCGCCATGGCTTATACAATAATTCGGCAAGAACAGAAAAATTCAACTAAATATCATGACACTACTGTGTTATGTTGTAGCTTTCTATATGGATTACCACTATTCATTAATTTTTTTCCCTAAAAAAATATTAAATTGAACATTTACTTTTTATTTTTTATATTATATGAAAAAAATAATTTTTGCATTCAAAATATTGTACATTTCCTATTTATATCACATTAAACAATTATTTAAATTTAAACATTTACTATTCTCAACACCAAACTCATCTCCCAAAACTACATCCAAACACAATATCTGAGGAAACACTATGAAATAAACCACTTACTGCCGTGAAGACATATTTTTGTTGATGTGTTCTCTCGAAACCAACCCACGAAAATTCCCAAGATATACATCATATCCTGGAAGGGAACAAAGAAGGAATTTCCAAAGATGGAACATATCAGTGAGTTCTACTTCTATTAAGTATGGCAAAGCATGTCAGCATATCGACAGCAATACAAGCATCTAAAACTAACCTTGATCAAAGGCGGCGAAAGCTGGAGAACCAATAACCCCATTGGACACCCAACTGAAAAATCAGTACACAAGTCTACATGAGTAAAATGTGAAATATAAAAAATTAAATACATAAAATAAAAATTGAGAAGAATCACAGCACAAAAACAGGAACCTCGATTACGGGTCAAATGCCATAAACTAGACACGACTCACTAAAACAGCCCAAATAAAAAAAGAAAAAAAAAAAAACTCAGATGATGACGATAAGTTATTAGAATTTAGAACCAAGTACAGACTACAAATAAAATCAAGAAATAAAAAATTAAGCATTTAGATTATACATTTCATAAAAGTAATCACCAACAAATTAACATCTCTCTAATATTATTACTATTGGATCCCCACCTCAAAGATATGGTAAGAGTAGCTATGTTCGTGCATCACCATAATGGAAGAAGGCGCGTATTAACTACTTGCTTGTTTTTTTTATTTTTTTGTGGTTTGATTATGCATATTTTATTATCAAAACATGCTTCAAAATTATCATGTGTTCCATGCCTTTGGTGTATTAATGGCGTCAAATTCTACAAAGCGAATTGCATAAAACCTTTTTCTTTTCCTATTTTTTTAAATTTTTTTTAGGTCTTCTGTTATATGATCAGTAAATGATTGCTAAATGCATTCCAACCCAAAATATACTATAATTCTCCAGCAGTACAATTAAAAGGCTTTTACTAAGTCGTAACGCTACCTATTTTCATTTCTCTGTTAATCTATTAAAGAAGAGGCAGCATCTCCAGCTATATAAATCTAATAATAGACAGATCAGTTAAGAGAAAAGAAGAATTAGGGATATACTGACAGCATAATTGAATATATATATATATATATAGGCTATATACTAATGAAGGCCTGTTTGTATCTGTACTCTTGGTTTTGTGAAATGACATACAAGCTAATGTCGATTCAAACCATAAGAATTGCCTGTGAGTTTGCAAACAATCAAATGATCTAACTCACATGATCTTGTAGAAATGACACTCACTTTCACACCTACACCAATACAAATATCAACATTACACCCGAGTGAAACTTAATTTCAAAAGAAAATCTGACCCACTCATGCTTCTAGCAAGATTTGAAAATCAAGTCTCTCTACTCCCTAGGTTAGAAACTTACAGAAAAGCTAATGCTGCCAAATTAAAATACAATCGATGAAATCAAGAAGTCATTATATAAGATTCAAAACTGGCATCTAGATATGGCAGGATGTCGCACAGCTTTCATAATAGAGAATCTCAAAATTACAAAACTAACAAATATCCACGACACCATATGAATATTACTGTTTGCAGACAAAATAAGTACAATTAAATAGAGAACATGCTAAAGGAGAAAAAAGTAGAAACATAAATTTTAAGCTAGCAAAAACACTAAATTATAAATGATTTTTACACTCACCCCATAGATGAATCTAATATTCCATGTTGGAGAAACACAACTTTCCTCGAATCTCTCCTGCAATGATTGCAAATATCAAGGTGTGGCATATTAAATATCCAAACTTCAATGTACAAGAATGAGGCAAGTCTTTCGCTGGGATTAATTAGCACACACCTAGGGATCCTTTCCAGAACGAGCACATAACCATCAGCTGTCACCACACGGATAGCTTCATACGGATACCTTTATCAGAATAGAAATATTAGAAGCCTGATTAAATGTAATACTGATATATAAGTGTAGCAACTTAAACTACGATCTTCAATATGGCAATTTAAGAGTATGAAAGAGAGAAGTGCTGCACATGCAAACTAAAGTTTTACCTTTTTTTATGTGGAAGAAGCAGAATAGGATCATATACTAAATTAATTAAGTACTTCTCACAGAAATTTAAAATATTTCACTTTCATCGGAAGTTCATAACATGATATAGCTTTGGAACTCTTAAAAATGGTATTTCCAAATCCGTAAAAGCAGTAGTCAGACTTAAAACAATTCTCATACCCAAGCTCTGTTATGACATCCTGACAAGTACGGGCATCAGTATTCAGGGAATAAACACTTGTCTTTCTTTCGGTAGGAGCTGGATGATCATCTGATAAAACAGATGTGGGAACAGTAGCCTCATAACCCTCCGGAGAACTATCTACATGGTCATAGTTTCGAGAAGAAAACCACCGAAGTGCAGTTCTAGCAGTTTCTGCTGGAGCTAGAAGGCAATGCGCGGCCTTGTGAACTTTATCAAATGAGGATTCTATGAAGACTTCAATAGCTAAGTGAAGATCCTGAAACCATAAAGGAGGTTATTATTTCCCGTAAGTACATAATTTGTTTATACGAATGCAAACTCGTGATCATGTTTTCTTTCTACTTCTTGTGGCTTGCTTCATTTTCATTATTCTTCATTTATCTGTCAACATATTATGGCGACATATGTGGCATTTTTTGTTAGACCGTTCTATGTTGAAAAGGAAGGAGTTCTTACTTTATTTTCATTATTTGTCATATCATATGCATCGGTTCATTCTCTGCTATTGGTGGGGTGGGGTTGGATTAACGTAACAAGTCGAATGCAGTTGTATAGTATTAAATTCAAAGAGATTCATAACTGCACTTTTTATATGATTGTATGCTTATTTATTCACCAAATTTAGGGTGTAGGTTTTCCAGCAGAGATGCAGGATTAAAATTATGGCTCGACGAGAGCCCCATTATAGTTCAGATATATAAGAGCGCAAGAAAAAGAAGCAGACCTCAACAACACCGCGTCTACGATCAGTTGTTCGTTGTATAAAATGTTCCTTGAGGCTTTGCAGTCTTTTAGGAGTCCGAGCAGGAGAGGGACGAAAGTTTCCTGACTTAGCAGGACCTCTAGAAGCTGAAGTAAAGAAATAACGTGGAATGTTTATCAGAAGTATCACCGGATACAGAATCCATGAAAGAATACATCTGATCCAATATATCCAACTTCTATTGAACTTGGCATAATTGCTTTCCCTTGAAAATCGGGAGCTTTGAGATAGAGGAGAACCAGGATAATAGTCACTATCTTCTCCATCAGATGAATTCTCTATACTCGACGATGTATCTGAATCAACTGAGAGTTCATGAACAATTTTATTGAATGATGACACGCCACTGCAATCATCAAGAAAGAAGATTTTACATCAAACAAGAATCATGGAATTTATTCAGCAATGTTCTATGTAAATTAAGATACTACGTCAATTAACCAAAAAAAAAGCTAATCTAGAAAATTCATGATGCCTAACATCATCTTAATTTTGCTCAGAACTCCATCACTTCACAACAAAGGAGCCTCCAAACACTCAATAATGTACATACAATCAAAATATGAAACAGTAAAGGGTCAAACAAGGACATGGTCCGGAAATACTGGTACACACCATTTGGCTGGCGCAACAAATATTAAAAATAATTATCCAACAGAGCATCACACACCGAGAAAAGAATAGGTTGATGGCATTTCTGGATGAGTAAAAAAACACCAGACATTTATTTTTATTTTTTTTCGGTAGACAATAAGTATTAAAACAATCGATCCACCAAAAACAGCATTCACAGGATTGAAATCTTCTCATAAATAAATTTTAAAGTAAAAAGAAAAAAGAAAAGAATATTTATCATAACCCTTTATTTATGTTCAAATTATAACTATATACCCTATACTCAGAAACTAAGCATCAGTCTAATATGCAATCATTCTATATGACTTTATATGCAAGTATATCATCCAAGTCTAAATCTTTATACAAAATAAAATAGAGCATTCTAAACTAATCCGCTTTGACTTATTAAGTTATTATTAAATCAACAAAAAATAGGCAATATTGACATACTAAAAATACATCAAAAAATGTGGAAAATTTTCGATTTTTCAGAGTTACGCATAGTAGGCAATACCACACACACAAGCTTGCTCATATATGCATACATACATACGCATGTTTATGGATACTTTCATAATCAGGAAACAAAACTTGGTGTTCCAACCAAATCGAATATGGAAAGAAACATAGAAACTTACTTCTCCATCCAGCGTGGCAGTCGAGGTCCACGAAAGGTAGGCCTAAGCTCCCAACCATGAATGCCTTCAAGAACACTGGCTTTACCAGGCAAGACAGCCAATAACATTGCCGACACTCCATTTATTAGCCTTACAACATTGTTCAATGATTCATATGTGAATGTCTTCACCGTCCTGACAAAGTTATGTCAGAGGAAAACAGATAACATAAGCCCAAAAATTCATCTCCCAAAGAGAAAACTCATAATTACGAAAAGCACTTCACAAGCTTGACAACCAATTTAACAATGTGGTCAACCATTTCATTAATCAGCTAAACCTGGTTGGAAGGCGTCAAATTGAACTTCCATCATTTTGCATCTGACCCTACTGAAACACCTGTATATGAATGACCTCCATTCTGCCCCTAAATTAACTGCAATTTGTGTTCGGTTGAACAATTTTGAAAGATTTTTACTATTTACAGCATTTTTCACCCACCCAAAAATATCAAATCAACCCTTTATTTTTCATTTCTCATATTATACTAAAAATCTTTTTTACATTCAAAACATCTCTTTCTTTCTCTATTTATTTCACATCATACTAATCCACTTCAATTTTTTTACTATTTTTACTTCTAGGAAATTTATAAGTTCATGAACTTCAAAAACTATAAATGGCAACAACAATATAATGGAAATCCAATCTACAGTACATAATGATCATGCCAATGCTATCTATCTTCCAGCAAAAATTCTACTTTTGCCTTTCGAAAAACAGATAAAAAATATAATTACAGCATCCCAAACAAACCTAATGACAAACTCCATAAGCTCAAGTCTTGTACAAGGTTAAACAACACAACTAACCTCGATCATAATCCAAACCCCAAACTAACCCAAAAATAATGATCGAACTAATCACAGTTCAACATATTCTCAAATTCAAACAACCATCCATAGAAGAAATCAAGCTAATTAATCATCATACGGTTGCACACAACAACAAAATTACCAAAAACAAAAAAAATTCAAAATCTGACAAACCCAAAAACAAAAAAAGTAGCTCAGATCAATAACCGTCCCCCAAAACCCCCCAAAAGAAATCAATCAGAAAAAGGGTAAACAAATACGCAACGGAAATTAAATTCTATTAGCAGGTATAACAAAAGGGAATTACGAACTCACTCCTTGGTCACGGCCAGAGCATTATCAACAACCCTTTGCATCGCATCCGGGATTCAGCTCCTTCCCCCACCCTTTTTATTTATTTTTTTCAATTTTTTTTTCTTATTTTTTTTGGGTTTTTTTTATCTGTTTTTGGGTCGGCGTTTTGACCCCCAAAAAGCAACAGAGAAATCGAAATTGGGAAGAACTGAGAATCGCAATGAGGTTAGATATATATAGAGAGAGAAGAATTGTATCCGCGAGATGTCGAGAAAAACATGGAAGGACAATAGCATAGCAGAGGGGGAATTCCGAAACCCGGAAAGTAAAAAAGGGGGTTGGGGATGGGATGGTTGTTCTTGCGGCTCCGATTCTTGACGTGCGGGCGAGGCGAACGTTCTGGAGCCTGGTCCGGGACCCACATGGGTCGGCGGTGGCAGGTGTCGGTATATGGCTTTGCCTGCGATGACGTGGCCAGTGATGGCACCGCCACCTATCAATAGTTTCTTGCTATGTTTTTTTTAAGACGGATCTAATAATAGTTGTTATGTAAATAAAATACATCTTTATATTAATTAATTGTGAATCAGTTCTTTTTATTTTATTTTACTTTTTTCTTAAATTTTTAAAAAGGCAAATCACATTAGCCAGCCGAACTATCGTCAAGACAATTTTGAATCATCATTTCTTAGTTAGAGCATATGTTAGTCATCGTAAAGAATTATTACTTTAAAAGAATAGATAAATAAAGAAAAATAATTAAATATTATTCAAAAAAATTAAATTTTAAGATTAATAAATTATTATACTTTATCAAGTTTTTTTTTATTGAACACATACGGATTTGTTTTTGAACTTCTTCCAAAAGACATATCAGTGGAGTTTATTTGGAACAAGCGTGAAATTTTCTTCACAATTTTCAAGGTGGGACTGGACCCCAACATCTATCTTTTCATATATTTATTTTATAAATTTTATATTATATTACGATTATTTTAATGTGATTTTTAATTAATATATATTAATTTATTTTGAATAGTTTTAATTTTTAAAATAGCAGCGGTGTATTTCTTTTGAAGAAGTTTGAGAAATTTTGTTTTGAATTTGGGTTGAGTTTGAAATTTTTTTATAAGTTTAGATTTCGGTGTTTCTTTAAATTTATAGGAACGTGGATGTTGTTTTCTTAAATCGTGGATGATGTAATATATCCCATGACTTGAATAGATATGAGTAAGGGATGGTGTGATATTCCCAAGGTCGAAAGATATATTAAATAGATTGAATAGACTACTCGTATCAATAATATGCATATTTTTTTTGGAAACACTACCGAACGAACTCTAGAATTAAACGTATTTTCCATAAAGTAATTTTTAGGAGATATGACTCCCTGGGACAAAAGCGAACTAAAAGAACTTGTGTTTGGATTATGAAAATTATATGCATTGACCAAACTTTTGTGAAGTTCGCACAGAGACAAAAATTTCAATATCAGTTGTATTCATAATAGTCCAATTTTACCTTGTAAACCTAGGGCATTGTGAAAATTTTATTAAGTGGATCATCTATTTGTTCATTTATTAAGTGTAAGTAAGTACTTCTTCTTTCCAATAAAATCATTTATTCATATTGAAATTTTATCAGGTGTATGTTAGTACTCTCTTTGTCCAATTTGTATTATCCTAAAAAATATTTGTACAATTTTTTACGGTTTAGCGATTGACGAATGCTTGAAATGAAACGTGGATGTTGCATTCTTAAATCGTGGATGATGTAATACCCCATTAGTTGAATAGATATGAGTAAGGGATGATGTGATATCCCCAAAGTCGATAGAGATATTAAATAGATTGAATAAACTACTCATATCAATAATATACACATTTTTTTCGAAAGCACTATTGAAAGAACTCTAAAATTAAACGTGTTTTTCATAGAATAATTTTTAGGAGATATGACTCTCTGGAAAGTCAACTAAGGTGCGCGTATGTGAAGACAAAAGCGAACTAAAAGAACTTGTGTTTGGATTATGTAAATTATATGCATTGACCAAACTATTGTAAAGTTCGCCCAGAGATAAAAATTTCAATATCAGTTGTATTCATAATAGTCCAATTTTACCTTTTTTAGGTAATTTTTTTTGTTACAAATTGACAAATTCTCTCTTTATGATAAATTATAGATTAAAAGTGATAAATGAATAAAGATTATAAAATAACATTTGTGTTTAAAGAGAAAAATAGAATATTAATTTATGGACGAGAAGAGTATATATTAACAATGTATTAGTAATTCACGTAAATGGTTACCATATGGCCACATTGTTACACTCCGGCCACTATAGTAGCAAATTTAGCAACCTCACCATTTTTATCTTGTTATTTATTTTGATCATTTACAATAAATATAATTAATAAATAATTAAAAAATATATTAATAAAAATAATTATCGTATAATATAAATAACTATACAGGTGCGACGGAGGAGTCTCACAACTTGTTTTCAAATTGTTGATATCTTTACAAAAGCTTTGGTAGACTAAAAACACAAGTTTCTTTGTAGAAAATTGTTATTAGTGGAAAATGTCAAATATTCATTGTTATTAGTTATACATAATTACACAATTACACGATAAATAATTATCGATTTTTTTCCAATATTTTCCTGTAAATGACAAAAAAACAAACCTTGAGACAACATAATTTCGAGTAAACCAACGTTGCTTGTAAAGTTCGAATGCATCAGATCAGATCTCTATTACAACAGAATACCAGAATTCAAGTTCCTACAAAAAAATGTAGCTTTCCACATAATAAAGGGCTCGACTTCACAAACACCTCGGCACTCATAGGCGCATATCAATTGCGTCTGTACGACTAATTAGTGATTCATTTATAGTTACAAACACTTCAATTACGCGCAATGGCACCTTTGGTTGATTCAAAACTATCGATATTAATAGAACACAATAATCTGATAGGATACCTGAAATCGGCGTGCATTCTACCTCATCTCGCAGACTGTTGAATGGCCGGTCCATTCTCAAGGTTGGCTTCGAGATTCCAGCCCCTGAATACCGATAAAATAAACTAGTGAACAAAAAGAAACACGTCAAGGGGATTAGCCTTTAAATAAGAAAGAACATTGGTAAACCTCCCGGTAGCTTCATCCTTAAGTTCTTTAATTTGAGCTTCGATTTCTGCACATGCTGTTTGGATTTCGATGTTCTTCAAACACAGCTCGCTCCATTGTGAAGATAAAGCATTAAGCTCATATGCAGTGTTTTGCTGATAAGTTATAAAACAAACAAACAAACCATTTTCAGAAAGGAATGAGTCTCCATAAAACAAAAGAAATTCTCGAATAAGGAAAGTGCGTAGGAATTACCTGGTGATATTTCCTCTCACGATTCACAGCTTCAATCTTTCCATTGAGTTCGAGAACTTGTGCTTGCAACCTTTGAAAGAAGTTAACATAAAACTAATGTCACAGACGAATGAAAAAGAAGCATGGAGAGCTTCAGGCAAACTAGCAATAGATTATTAGGTGTGTTTGTTTGGAGTTTGGATTTTGGGTTGAAATTCGAATAGAAAAAAAGTTGAATTAGAATAGTTCTATAATGTGATATAAATAAGTTTGATGCGATGTTTTGAATGTAAAATTAATTCTTAGTATAATATAAAAAATGAAAAATAAATGTTTGATTTGATATTTTTGGAGAAAATTTTTTGTATGAATAATAGAATTTGATCAAAATCCTTCAAACAAACACAACTAGAAACGTTGGTTTGTGTTTGTTTGGAGGTTTTTTCAGGATTTTCACTATTCACCAATTTTTTTTCAAACAAAAAATACTTGGACTGAGACTGCTGCGGCTGGGTAGAGAAGATTAGTTCTTCTTTTGAGTAATAAACTAGTTCTTATTTCTATCGAATTGTGTTCTTGTTTCTATAAATTACCTATGTAAGACTAAGACAGTAAATAAGAAAAAATTAAGAAAACAAATGGTCTCATAAACTAAGCATAGTATATTAAATGAAATAACAAAACATTCTACTTAGTACTTATATAAAAGATAAACTAAGGGTATGTTTATCCAACAAATTATTGTTGATACAATTCCTGATGAATATTAAATAAAAAAAAATACAATATACACCCACAGATTCACATAATATCAATAATATAAGTACTATTATATCACAAGAAGTCAACAACTCTAACGCAAAATATTATTTTTATATTTATTGATACAATTCTCCATACCTCACAACTAAAACGCCAATTGACTCATTCACTAACATCCTAACACAATCGGACTACTATAAACTTGATCTCATAAAAGATTAACATAGAAGAGAAAAGTATTGATTTCGACATCACTAATTTTATTTTCTAGCACAATAATTTGCCCATCCCTCACTCAACTCAAAACTAACTTTTTTCCTTCGTACCTGTTTCTCCAACCCCTTCACTGCTTCATCTATGTATACTATATCAAATTATCAATGTTTTTATTTTAAGCCGTTGATGAGGATATTGTCTTTTTATTTTTTTTTTTAATCTGTGACCATAAATATAAGAACTCTGTACAGCTATAATTCATGTCTGATGAGTAAATTTCAAAGGCATTCATGTTTTCGATGATGAAAGTTATGGTCCATTAATGGTGTTTCAACACATTCCATATAGAAATTTATTGAGATGCATTGATCAATGGAAACAAAATTTTAAAAAACTATTAAAGCCTGAACATACAAGTAAAAGTAGAGAATACATCGTCAAGATGATATTCAATAAATGGTTAGATCCATAAGAGATTTCTGTAGGAACACACCTTGACAGAAATGCCTCCAATTGTTGATTATACACCTTCCAAACATCAGGGCCATGCTTGAACATTAAATCTAGATTCTCAAGCCTACAAAAAAATAATAAAAATAATAAAATAGATACATTACAATAATAAAATAATAAAAATAATAAATCGAGATTGATTACATTAAAATCATAGAAACACATGCATTTACATCTAAAGTTTATGTCGTGGAAATACATGGCAGGGTCCCTCCTGTGGAAAATGGGAGGCGAATGCCCTGTTTAACCCTTACCAAATTAAGTGTAGCATATCATTAGGCTATGAACTTAATATAAACATAATTCAGACTGCATTATTCAGATTTTATAGCGACTATCTCTAATAAATTCCAACCTTTTTCCGGCCGAGTCCCTCTTTTGCTGATACCGAAATAAACTACCAACTATTAACTCTTTACTAGATATATAAAAGCCCTCAGCGATCATAAAAAATTATTCAAAACCCATTAAACATATACATGCAATCACCAACACAGTTCACAATATATCAAAGGTATTGATTGATATACATAATTACAAACCCGTACCTGATAACTTGATGTTGCAACAAGCGCTGGGCCTTTTGAAGTACCTGCCTCCATGCAGTCTCATCATTCCTTTTGTTCCCGGGGGGCAATTCAAGTCCATATCGGGATGTATCCATTTGAACTGGAGGCTTACCAGCTCTGACTCTCTCATATTCTCTAGCAAGCATTGGATGATCCTAAAACACAGGAACCATACTTTAACAGCCCAAACATTTCCTTACATCCCTCTATTTTCTCTCTCTCTAACACATAAACACCTAATTTGAAAATCAAGAAAGTTCACTTTGAATAGTTGCATTTGTAATAGATGTAAGAGTGTGATCGTTTCCATATTCGTTCCCAATTTTTGGCAGCATCATGCAATTTCTTTTCAGCAAAAAACATCACCCAAAACCTATTTTTCATTAAAAAAATTTCAAATTCAAAACACACCCTAAACTTCTGGCAAGAACAACCGTCTGCATCGAATGTTGAGCTGTTAACTTCAGTCTTCTAAATCAACAAGACCCTCAAATGTTCACTTCTCATCAAGGTGGATTAATTGAACAGAGATGAACCTGAAACCCTATCGTCCTCTCCAAATATTACTTCTTAAATGCAAAGTTTTGCAACGTAACTATATCTACTAATCAATCAAACAAATCAAAATTAACTTCACAAATAACCTAGCTAACAAAGAACTCAAAACCTCTCGAAAGCTAAATGTTACTAATCAATCTATTTAAATTCCAGCAAAATATCCATAGAACTCGAAGAGCGAGACTGACGAACCTGAAAATCGTTTTTCGGCGGAGGATTAAGGTCTTTGAGGAAGTCGGAGGGTTTCTTGGAACTACGGCGCATTTCCTCTTCCACCAAACGATCCACCTCCGCTTTAACTTTTGGGTCTCCATAGTCGTCGTCAATGTATGGCAGCGCATCAATTATTTCGGCCGACGGCGCAGCAGCCATCTGCGGCGGCGCCTCCAGCATCAGAATGTCCGTCTTGTCCATCTGCGGAGGTCGAGATGCAGGTGGGGGAGGGCGGCCGGCGGCGATTTGCGAGATATAGGTGGGGGGAGCGTGGCTGGCGACGATCGATGGATTTGGAATCGATAGGGTTAAGATTTTTAGTTTTGTTTAAAATAAAAAAATGATAATAGTTGTTTCAATATTCTTAAAATATATTGGTTCTTAATATAATTATTTTATCAATTTTAATTTGATTATAAATAATTATAATTAATTTTAATTTTACAATTTAAAAACTAACTAAAATTGCACATCAAAAGATTTGATTTTTATTGCCGTGACTGGTAACTTAGAAAAAAACAATTATACAAGTCTACTACGTTGTCATAGGATTGTGTATCATTATCTTTTGATCTAAATTTTTATTTTATTTTTTTAAAAAAATATATATATTGAATTTAGAATAGTTAAATATAGTCAAAATTTAAATTATACCAAATGTTAGATGTTCAATTCGACTGTCTTGTGTGTTAATCGGCTATGTCAAGAATTTCATTTAGTTTTTTAATGGTTGTTGTGTTTTTTAATGTGTCCAAACAACATTGAAACTATATCTTTCTGAAAAACCAAACAAACAAGATTAATTAAATTGGAATTAAGAATTGAACATTTCCGTGTTCGAATGCCAAAATAGATTTGCGCTACAATCAATTGGATACCGACGATAACACAGGCCAGCAACCAACAATTTGTTCGGATGGTTTCAAATGACGGACGGGCAGCGGCAATGGTAAACTCCGGCGGACAAACTCAGGCGACGCGCAGCGACAAGACAACAGCTCCGGCGACTTCCTCCTCAGGCGATTTTCAAGCGACTCGAAAAACGATAGGGGAAACTATTTTTTACGGCTCAGTCTACAACCTAAAGACTCATTTAGGGATTAACCCAACCGCCTCCAAACAAAACTCCAAACCTACGGACTCGATTTTAGAACCTTAACTCTAATAGACCGATTTCTCCAAGAACTTCACTAAGAACACCCAAATGAATAACTTACCGAAGGAATCAAACTAGAACGATTGCAATTTCGGCGAAGAATGAAACCTCCAAACTTACCGAGAAGAACGGCGAAGAAGATGGACCAAAGAAAATACCAAAAATCAATCGCGATCCACGCACTGCCGAGTGAGGAGTGAAGGGAAAGTTATAAGGTGCGGGTCATGTCGGGTCCTTAGAACCGGGTCGGATCAAAGGGTTTTGGGTTGCAGGTTGGACTTGGTATTGGATTGAGCCAAAAATATCAACAATGGTATTACGAAAATTAATTGAAATTATTTATCATAGGATTAAAATTGATTTGTTTGTTTGTTTGATAGTTTGGAATTTGAATTATAAAAAACAAAAAATGAATTGAAATAATTATATGATGATATAAATTTTAATACTGTAATATAGAAAATAAAAATAGGTATTTAGTTGGATGTTTGTGGGGAGAATTTTGGTATATAGTAAAATATTAGATAAAATTTTTCAAAAGAATATACCCTATGAATTTTGTATATTTGAACCAAAATTGACGGTACATTTCAATTATATTAGAATTACTAAGAATAGGCTTTGTTCAATCAAATTTTTAATTTAAATCTTGATTTCAAAAAAACATATGTTGTGTTTGTTTGGAAGTTTTGAATTTTGGATTTCGATTTTTAAGAATTTTGAAATAAAAATTTTTATGTTGTATTTGTTTAAGAGTTTAAATTGTGTAATAAATATGCTGAAATAAATAATTTTAAAAGAATACAATGAAATATTGATATGATGTTTTAAAAAATATATATTTTATGATAGTTAAATAATATATTATTTAAAATTAAATGTAAATATTGATTTGATAATTTTTTAAAATATATAACTAATTGAAAATGAAGAAAAATCATACCATAACTGATTAAATATTGTTATTAAATAATTCAATCATGTGACAATATCGTATACTCCAGTAAGCCTTATTCGTCGATAATATATTTGTTTGCGGCAATTCTTAGATAATTTTACAAGTTATGGAAAATATACTCCCTCCCTCGCAGATTATTATGTCCATGTTGCCGTTTCTGTCCGTCACACGTACCATGTCACTTTCCTTTTTTTTTTTTTTTTGGAAAATGATTACACACTTTAATCTTATTTCAAATTTTTTAATTTTATTTTTTTTAAAATTTTAATTAAACTAATTAGTTATCTTAATCTTAATTTATACTTATTTATATTATAGGATAATTATTTTCACTAATACGTTCTTAATTATCTACTAATTATACCTCTCCTAAAATACCGTGTCTACAGTGTAGCAGACACAGTATCCAGAGGGAGTATATTTAACTTGCAATGCGTCATTCCTAGTTTAATCGCAATATCCAATTCATTCAATTCCTAAGTAATGAAATATCATATTTCTCAATCGCATTCTCATCCTTGAGAAATAAGTTTGCAAAGTACTTTAAGATAGTGAGACTTATAACGCATATAAGTAGTTAACTAAATCTAGTTAGATGAATCCGAAAAAAAAATAAAATCATGTTGCTAAATAGACCCAAAATGCTCACAAAAGCATATCGTCACGAGTAATTTGACTTAGAAAATATAATAAAAAAGTAGGTAGCAATCTAATTAATTGATTCACCAATTGTGAGTATCGATAGAAACGACTCAAAGGACAGTGAAGTATGAATTTAGAAATAGATCATCAGCTCGATAATCAATTATTAGTTTAGCTCTCCAGAGTATGTATAGATCAAATAGTTTCGGAAATCACTAACAAGCAGATATCTCTTGTGATCACCTCCACGCAACATTCTAGCGTAGAAAGTATATAAATATAGCGCATTAACCCTCACTTACCTCGCGGGCACTTCCTCCCCTTTTCCATGTCAAGAATCAACTAGTATAAGTTAGCTTCGCAGTACATCATTTGTTTTCTTAGTTACCTCGCATTCAAATTCTTTGTTACAAAAATTTCTCCATTTCAACTCGATTCATATATTCGCATTCATCTCAATTCAAAATTTTTTCCATTACACTCATACCTTGAGTTTGACCCGTCATTCACCGGTTAACATAAGAAAATTAGTATTATATTTTGTATGAATATATGTACATATTATATATTTTTTTTTTATATAATATTATTCAAAAAACATGTTAAAAAATTTTTGCCAAAAAAAATAAAAAATTCTGATTTGGGAGTGTATGAATCGGACGACATATATACTGTATAATCTTCTACTAAACTCTCATATTCGTATTTTACCTTTCTAATACTTCCTCCGTCCCAATACAATATTCATGTTTATCATTTTTGTCCGTCCCAAAATAATAGTCTCATTTTCATAAATAATCATATAATTATAAAATTACTCTTATTTTTTCATTATTATTACACAATTTCCACTACTTTTTACACTAATACACTCACAAGAGCAAAAAAATATTTTATTCTTACTTTTTACCTACTACCAATATAATATCAATATTTTTTAAATCACGTGTCAAACACAACCCAAACTATAGTTCTGAGACGGATTGAGTATAATTATTACCTACCAAAACAGTCATCGTGGTTTCCTAGACAAAAAAAGACACAAACAAACATAAACTTCAATTCACAATACACTTTTTTGGTATCCTTTTAAATGGAATAATTATTTAGTATAATATTTCATATGAAAAAATTAGTACATATATCTATATACATCTAATTGTGATATCATTTTTATTATTTTCGTTTGTCTCACTCAAAAGTATTTTTTTTACATACCTTAGTAAAAATAATTATAGATTAATATTAAAATACAATTAATTTTTGTTTAAACTACAAACATATCATTATACATATAATTACTTTATATATAAAGTCAAATGACAAAAATATCAAAAATCTCTTATACGTTTTCACTAACTAATAAAATATTATTATTTCTTAATCTACGGCAAATTCCCGAATGAGTACTTTCATCGGGGACGGAGAAAGTATTTTTAATCAAATATATATAACTCTCTCTGTTATCCAATTCGATGTTTAGTTTCTTTGTGTTATCATAAAAAAATATTTTATTTATTTTTTAACAAATTATATCAAATTTTTTATATTTTTTACTATAAAAGATTAAAAAAAAAAAAGCAATTATTATTAATTTTTATTAAAATTTATGTCCAAACATCCGAAGACATCAATAGCCGTAGATTTCTACATCATCAATATATATATCAATATATAATAGTGAAACAACTTTTTGCTACAACTTTTAACTTATAATTATGTTTTTTAATTTGATTTTTAATAATGAGAATTTGAATTTGTATAATTGTTTAATGTATATAAATAACTATTAACATTATTCTTTTTTTATATAAAATAATATCTTAGTACAATTAAAAAATAAACATTTGTTTTAATATCTTTTGGAAGATTTTTTTTATATAAATTGTAAAAATCAAATAAAAACCCTACACAAATAATTTGTTTGTTTTTTGTGTGTGTGTGTGTGTGTTTTTAACATAATTTTCTATAAATATTATAAAAAGTACAAATATATTAATACAATATACATTTAATCAATTTACAAAATTTTATTAATTTCAATATAAAACATTACTATCTCTGTCTCCTAATAAACTATCTATTTTTATTTATTTATTTTGATTAGTCTCATAACAAATTATTAAATTCAATTTTTTTTTAGTAAATGTATTATCTATCAACACTATAAATATCTTTACAACGTACTTACAATATATTATACAAATATTATTATATTTATATCATACAATATTAATACAGTTATTTTAGTTCGTTTTCTCTTAATTTGTAATACATATCAATATTATACGGACATTTATTTAAGGTACGAAAATAGTATTTTTTATATTATCAACATAATTTTCATACTCACTGTATAAAATATATTTATTCAAAAATATAAAATAAACACACCCATATAATGCCATCAACCATCACTTTTCCCAATTTCTAAAAGATGCTCTTAGAAAAAAAAAAATCGAAAAAAAATCATACGGAGATTTATAAAATATTTTACTATATTTGTCCTAATTCAACTTAATTGTGCATCTTATTTTACATTATCTTTTTATTTTAGTAAAAATAATTATATACTAATAGCAAAATAGTTTTAAATTTTATTTAAATTATAAAAATATTATTCTACATACAATTATTTTTTACATAAAGTTAAAAAACAAAAATATAAAAATAAAATAAAAAAAAAACTTTTTGCACTTTTCCACTAACCCATAAAATACAATTATTTTGAATTTACTATAAGATCCCAAAGTACCTATTTAAAATAGAACGGAAGGAGCATAATATTTTAATAATATAAAAAATAATATTTTTTGTGTTAAATAAATTATTTTTTATGAGTGAATAATATGTATATTATATTAATATGTGTATATATTTTTACTTTTTAACAGGGTAAATTATTTTTTTGTCTCGTAACTGGCCCCTTATCATTTTAGTTCTGTAAATGGAGTCTGTTGCAAACTTGTTTCATAAGTGAAAATTTTTCGTTGTTTTAATCCTCAGGCTTCGAAAACGCCCGCGTGACTCGCCGGAGGCCACGTGTCCGCCAAGTAAGCGACACATGTCGGACACGTGGATTTTATTTTTTTAATTTTTTTTAATTGGATCAAATAAAAAAATAAAAAAAAACAAATAAAATTAAAAATAAATTTAAAAAAAATAAGAAAAAAAATAAAATTCACGTAACCGCCAAGTGTCGCTGACTCGGCGGATACGTGGCCTCCAGCGAGCCACGCGGGCGTCTCCGGCGTCGATGACTAAAACAGTAAAAAAATTTTACTTACGAGACTAGTTTGCGACATAGTTCACTTATAAACTAAAATAATAAGAGTCCAATTAAAAAACTAAAAAAAAAACAATTTATTTAGTGAAGCAACTATATGTGTTTCACCAAAAATTGTTGTTACATGACGAGAGAGAGAGAGAGAGAGAGAGAGAGAGAGAGAGAGAGAGAGAGAGAGAGAGAGAGAGAGAGAGAGAGAGAGAGAGAGAGAGAGAGAGAGAGAGAGAGAGAGCAGTGATTACATCAGCAAGAGTAATGCCAAGCGGACAATCCGATGAAACTTACCACCGTTCATTAACACTCGTATGAATTCATTCATCTCTCCATCACAATTCAATCATTTGATTAAAGACACAGTGTTTAAGAAAAAAATATTTAATTAATTAATAATAATTATTATATTATTTTATATAATTAATAATATTTATAATTTTAAAGTAAATTTAATATATATAATTAAAAAAAAATAAAATATATATTTAAATATTTAAAAATCATATAACAATTAAAAGAAATGTGCAGTATAGATATCATTTTGTAGAGAATAAATTTTTTTATAATATAAGTAACTAACAAAAATTTTGTATATTTATAATTAATATAAATCAATTTTATAAAAGATGCGTAGTTTTAAATATAAATAAAATATTTATTTTTTTAGGAGAGAGATAGAAATAAAGGGTTTTGAGTGGATCCTACATTTACGATATTGTATATTATGTAATTAATTAAGTTGATTTATATTTGTTAAATATATTTTGATTTAATAATTTTTTTTAAAAAAAAAAAAATAGAAATGTAACTATTGTTACGGGGCAAATAAAATTAGAAATAGTATCAGTTATGGTGGAACGGAGAAAGTATTAAATAAATAAATAAATATTAAATATTTATTTATTTAAAATAAATTATTAAATAAATAAATATTCATGTTTGTTAGCAAAATGGCAGATTGAGTTCCAACGCGTTTCAGCATGCATCCATCAAAATTCAATACTTGCTGCTGCTTAACTCTCGGGAAAATTCATAACTTTGTTTGCTTGTGTGCAGCGTTTGTAGAAATTAATCATATAATTAAATTTAGATTAAAAAAATTAATTTAATTATATATACGATATAATTAAATTTAGATTTAAAAATCATATATACGAGTCGGTAAGAATCTTGTACGTAAATAAACAAGTTGAGTTGAGATTATTGTCCTCACTTCATATTTGACATAACAATCCGATAATAATATATTTTATCTGTCCCGTATAAAGGTTGTCGTTTACTTTTTGCACGTAAATTTATGAATATTAGTATTACCTCCGTCCTTTAACAATCTATCCATTTTTTTTTTTGGCTCAATTTCATTTTTTTTTAGTAATTGTACTAACTACCTAACACGTTATAAATATCCTTCCAATTTACAATATATTACACAAATATCATTACATTTATATCATATAATACTAATAGGGTTAATTTAGTCTTTTTAACTTTATTTCTACTTTATCTCAATATAATATATAATATTTATAAAACTTAGTGCAAAAAATAAATTGATATATAGATATGAGACGGATGGAGTATTATATTGAGTTATAGTGAAAAGAACAAAAATAACCTTATTAGTATTATGTAATATAAAAGTAATGACATTTGTGTAATATAGTGTAAATTGAAAAAGTATTTATTATGTTGGGTAGTTAGTACAATTACTAAATTAGGAAATAGTAACCTTGTTTTAGGAGAGACGAAAATGAAAAATGACGTTTCGATGGGACGGAGATAATATTAATATTAATTAATAAATTTATTATATATTAAACTAATTATAATTTGATCATTAACCCATATATTTATTTAAATTAAGTTTAATTTTAAATAATTCAACATAATTCACTATATACGTTACGATATAATCGACAAAAGTTAACATAACACGAAAATCAGATAAAAAAAATTGAATTTGAATCAAATATTTCGACTAAATTATATATGCGGGTAAACACAAATATACTCGATAATAAACAGATAAACATAAACCTGATATAATAATAAACAGGTCAAATTAGAATTAAATTATTTAACTAATTTAAAATATTCAATCCAATACAAATCGACCAATTGTCATATTTACTTAGGTGTTGTGGTATTTTGATATGTTTTGAATATAATAATTTTTTAATTGAAATGTCCGTTTGATATTATATTTTAATGAATCTTTTAATATAATATTTGGATAAAATAAACGTATGATTAATTTTTTTTTAACAAAAAATAACTAAATTATTATAGATGGATGATTAAAAAAATAGAAAATCCCGCGGAACAAACCTTAGGTTGTATTCTTTTGTGGGTTTTATCAAAAAATTTTACTTTTCAAATTTTTGTTTCCCTAAAAAAATATCAAATCAAACAATTACTTTTATTTTTTTATATTATACTACAATTTATTTTACATTCAAAATATCACATCAATATCTATTTATATCGTATCAAACAACTATTCAAATTCAAATTTTTACTATTCATAAATCCAATTAAAAAAAACTCAAACTCACAAACAAACCCACCGTTAGCATTTTTTGATTTTTAATTGAAATTGTGGTTTTAATTCAATTAAGTTTTAATTTGAGTATTATTTGGATTTAATACTTTATGAAAAAAATATATATATTTTTATAAAAAATAATAAAGACTAAATAACGATCATTTTAATTTAAAATGCAAATCTAACGCACCCAATATTATATACTTTTTTTTTGCTCATTCATAAAACACTATAATTAAATATTATCTAAATACTATAAAATACAAATACAAGAATAAAACAAAAAATTTAAAAAAAATTTAAGGATGTGTTTGTTTGACTTGTCCATTCAAAAAAAAAAAAAAAAAAAACTTTCCGTTTTCTGTTTTAAGAATACAATTTATAGTTAAGTATTATATTATTCACTAGTCTAATAAAAATTATAAAATTATAAATTATAAAATTTAAAATAAAATTAAAATATAAAATATTTTTTTCAAGAAATAAAAGTAACATGATATGTAAGACTCACGAAAATATAAAATATGTCATAATATATAAAATGAAAATAGTATATAATTTTCAAATTAAATTATAAGCAAATGCATCCTATATTTTTGTCCATAATTAGTGGAGATCCATTATTGCTTTTATATTTTATGCTATTTTTTATGATATTTTACTGACAGGAACAGACACAGATAATAGAATGTTTTATTGACAATAATACTGAATAAATTTTTTTTACTGACTATAGTAATGATAACAAAATATCTTATTGACACAATTTACTAACATGATATTAATAAAAAAAATTTATGACAAATATTAAATAATATAACATTTTTGTTTATTGACAATAGAAATAATATACAAGGTACAATATTTTTGTTTGAGTTAGGATAGCATTTTAAATTTGAATTTAAATGAAAGGTTATGATAAGATTTAGAATGTGTTCAAGTAATATACTCCATTCGTCTCATATTCATCTATCTATTTGCTTTTTGTACGAAATTTTAAAAACATTAGTATTATATTGGGATAAAGTAAAAATAAAGGTAAAAAGACTAAATTAATCCTATTAGTAATGTATGATATAAAGATAATGACATTTGTGTAATATATTGTAAATTGGAAGGGTATTTGTAATATTAGGTAGATAGTATAATTACTAAAAAAGAAAATTGATACTTTGTTATAGGATTGACTAAAATGAAAAAATGGATAGATTGTTAAGGGATAGAGAGAGTATAAATCAGCACATAATCCCTTAACAATCTATCTATTTTTCTATTTTGATCCGTCCAATAACAAAGTATCTATTTTCTTTTTTAGTAATTGTACTATATATCTAACATTACAAATACCCTTCCAATTTATAATATATTACACAAATGTCATTACTTTATATCATACGATACTAATAGGGTTAATTTAGTCTTTTTTACCTTTATTTTTATTTTATCCCAATATAATATTAATATTTCTAAGACTCCGTATAAAAAAAATAGATATATAAATATGGGACGGATGGAATATTATTTTTACATTGACTTTTTTTAATATTTTACTGACAAAATTAACTGACAAGTAGTTATCATGAAATGTTATATTGACAACATAATACTAATATTGTATGATAGTATTTGTGTTACAAATTTCAAGTACAAAACAATAAACAAAGTCGTGTTTATTGAACTTGTCCCCTTTTTTTGTTTTTAATCTTTTTATTATTTATTTAAAAATACAATTTTCAGTGAAGTATTATATAATACAGTTTTCAAATTAAAATATATGTTAATGTTTTTTTTTTCTATAGTAATAATTCTTTTTTTAAAAAAAATCTGAAATAACTAAAAATACAAAGAATTATAAGAAAATACATCATATTTTTATGTCCTTAATTAGTGGAGATCCATTATTTTTATATTTTTATTAAATATGATTTTTTAATATTTTAATGAGAATATTAACCGACAAGTATCGATAACAAAATGTTTTACTGATAATGGTATTGATAATAATATATTTTTTTTATTTGACAATAGTAATGATAATAGAATATTATAATGATATGATTTACTAATACAATATTTATAATATATATTTTTTATTAACAAGTATCGACAATATAATAATTTTATTGGCAATACAATAGTAACATTGTACAATAATATTTGTTTTTACTAACAATGAAAAATATAAATTAATATTATTGTAACTCGAAAAATACACTTAACTGACCCACATTCATATAGTCGGATGAAGGTCGTATAAAGTTTTAATTCAACCCACATTCATATAGTCGGATAAAGGTTGTATGAAGTTTTAATTCAATACTGTTAGAGAATATGTTGTTATCCGACAATTTTTTTTTTTTTATTGTATATATATCATGTTGCATTGTATAGTCTTTCTTGATTTAAATTATTTTTGTTATATTATATATAATTTAATTAAAAATATTCATTCAACTTGATTTTATAATTTAAATTAAATTAAATTAAAATAACCTAAAATACAAAAAATCACAAACAAATATATCTTGCATTTTTCTGTAAGTGGGAACATTCATATATTTCATTTAGACATTGAAAATAATCTTTATGTTTTTTAAATATTTTTAAATAACTAGTAATTGAAAATTTAGACACTTATAATGTAATATTTTTTCTATTGACAAAAAAAATTTAATATTGTATAATAATATTGTAATTTACTGATAATTAAAAACTATAATATTACTGATGATAGAACAATATACAACACATATGATTTTGAATGATAAAATTGTCCATTGTGATATTTTAGCCTAATATATTAGAGCACATACTAATTATAATTTCTGAACTTTTGTTATCATACATATATATTTTTAATTCATTGTGCTAATTTGACTAATATGATACCCTATTGTGAGAAATAAATTTTATAATATATATAATTTATTTTATAATATCTAATCAAGTCAAAATTATTATTCTTGTAATAAAAATTGAATTAACTTAAAATATTAAAAATTACAGACAAATATATCATACATTTTTATCTCGAAGTGGAACCTTTTTTTTAAAAAATAGTAAATTCTACATTGATTTTCTGTTCGCTGATACTATATAATAAGGGTACAGATGCCGATAGAATATCAGCCAACATCATAATATATTAGAATATAATAGTTGAGATTAAACAGGGGCTGGATGTTAACTAGTCAAACTAAGGGTACAAGGGTTTAGACATTCTTCTTCGATTCGTAACATTCCCTCGTACCGATTCGAAGCATTCCTTCTCTCGTATTGTTCTTCGATTCGCATTCTTCATCAAACCTATTCATTCAATCCTCGACTGTCATCAATTTGTTTACAACTTTGATTCTTCGTCTTTAATTTCTTCAACCCGCTGCCTCGTTTCTAATCGACTACACAGACGTGCTCGTGGTTATTGATTTCCTCATCGTCGGTTGCTCCTAAGTTTCGGTAAGTATTGAATGTTTAAGTGCTCATTAAATGTTTCTCTCATTCCATGTTACCTAAGTGAAATCGTCGTTCTTGTTGTTGTAGTTTTGAAAAGCTCTATTTTGAGTTCACGAAACCCTAGTTTGATTATCACAACTCTTTGAAAGCGATAAACAAAACCGAAGGATCTAATCGTTCAATTGTCTTGCGTTTCCAGGAAGGTCGCTAACCTCAATGAATCTTTACAGAAACCTTCTCGAGAGTCGATTCGGAGGTATATTCAATCTAGCCCTTTCAAAGGATTGTTCCATGTAATAATTATATTGTACAATAATATTTTGATATATTGGCAATAAAAAACTATACATTAATATTGCAATGGAAAAATATACCTGACTAGGTGTTTACATTGATTTGACTTTATAAGATTATCTATATTAAAATTTTAATTCAATATTTGTTGACATTATTAGTAATAATGTAAATAATGTTGTTATTATATTATTTTTTGGTTGAATATGTAAACTTTCGTTCACTATAATGACTTTTTCATTATAGAATATTTCTTTTATAATGTATAATTTATTTCAAAATATTCATTCTAGTCGAGTGTTTTTTAATTGAAATAATTTAAAATGCCAAATTTTATAAATAAATACATCCTATGTTTTTTCCCCCTCAAAAGTGATATTCCTTCTTTCATATTTTACACTTCCATATATTTTAATTAGATTTCAAAAATAATATTCATCTTTTAAGATATCTTAGTTTATTGATAAACATATAAAGATATTTTGATTTACTGGTAATAGTACTGATAATAAAATATTTTTATTTACAAACAAATGAATACTATTATATTGCATAATAATATTTTGGTTTACGAACAATGGAAAACTATATCGATATTACTGAAACATACTGATTTGACATGATAAAAAAAACATTCGACTAAAATGAATATTTTGAAATAAATTATACATTATAAAAGAAATATTCTATAATGAAAAAGTCATTATAGTGAACGAAAGTTTACATATTCAACCAAAAAATAATATAATAACAAAATTATTTACATTATTACTAATAATGTCCACAAATATTGAATTAAAATTTCAATATAGACAATCTTCTAAAGCCAAATCAATGTAAACACCCAATCAGGTATATTTTTCCATTGCAATATTAATGTATAATAATTACATGGAACAATCCTTTGAAAGGACTAGATTGAATATACCTCCGAATCGACTCCCAAAAAGGTTTCTATAAAGATTCGTTGAGGTTAACGACCTTCCTGAGAACGCAAGACAGTTGAATGATTAGATCCTTCGGCATTGTTGATTGCTTTCGAAGAGTTGAGATTAATCGAACTAGGGCTTCGCGAACTCAAAATAGGGCTTTTCCAAAAAACTACAACAACAAGAATGACTACTTCACTTGGGTAACATAGAAGGAGAGAAACATTTAACGAGCAATTAAATATTTAGTACTTACCGAAACTTAGGAGCAACCGGCGATGAGGAAATCAACAACCACGAACGCGTATGTATCGTCGATTAGAAACGAGACAGCCGGTTGAAGTAGTTGAATACATCCTATGTTTTTCCCCCTCAAAAGTGGGATTCCTCCTTTCATATTTTACACCTCCATATATTTCAATTAGATTTTAAAAATAATCTTCATCTTTTAAGATATCTTAGTTTATTGATAAATGTATAATGATATTTTGATTTACTGGTAATACTACTGATAATAATACTATTATTGAATTTGTCAATTTAACTTCCATGACTTTCTCAATGTAAAATATTTTATTATAATATATAATTTAATTTAAAACATTCATCTAGATCTATTTTTTTAAAAAAATTTCGATTAAAATATCTTAAATGGCTAAAACTCAAAAGCAAAAGCATCCTACATTCTTTGTCTCTTAAATAGGATCCCTTATTACTTTCATATTTTTATAGATGTATAGAAAATCTTTAATTTTGTAGATATATTGATTTACTAATGATAGAAAATTCTACAATAATTTATTTTTCACTAAGAAGATAATATTTTTGTTTATTTACAATGGAATACTAATATTTTTTAATTATATTTTGATCTACTGATAATACAAAATAATAAATTTAATGATAATGAAAAGATGTACACATTTTTGTTATTAATTAATTTTTTTTTGATCGAAATTATTACATGATCTAGTTGATTTTTTCCATTGTAAAATAGTTCCTTTATAATATACTCATATATAATTTGATTCAAATTATTTGTTCAAAGTACGAGAATTTTTACTTTAAATCAAAATAATTTAAAATGCCAAAAATTTTAAACAAATATATGTTATATTTTTATCTGTAAGTATTTTAGTGACATGAACAAGTACAAACAATAGAATATTTTACTGACACTGATATAAATAATAGATTTTTTTTTTACTGACAATAGTAATGATAACAGAATATCTTACTGACATAATTTACTAACATAATAATGATAATATATAGTATGATTTTCCTAAGACATTTCTTTTATAATATATAATATAATTTAAGATATTCATTTAGTTCGATCTGTTTTTTAAATTTCAATTAAAATAACTTAAATATATCTCTTGTTACAAAAAATCACAAGCAAATGCATTCTACATTCTTCTATCTCTTAAGTAGGATCCCTTGTTACTTTCATATTTTATGTAGAAAAAATCTTTACTATGGTAAATTATACTCTCCTGAAAGGTTACCATTTTCTATTTTCGTCTGTCCCAAAACAAGATTACAATTTTCTAATTTAGTAACTGTACTATCTACCTAACATAATAAATATCATTTCAACTTACAATACATTACACAAATATTATTACTTTTATATTACACTATACTAATAGGGGTATTTTTGTTTTTTTCACTACAATTCAATATAATACTAATATTAAAAAATTTACGTGCAAAAAGCGAATGACACCCTTCCAATGGGACGGAGGGAGTACAATAATTTTTTGTTTATTAAGAAGAAAATATTCATGTTTATTTACAATGGAATGCTAATATTGTTTAACTGTATTTTGATATACTAATAATAGAAAATTATACATTAACATTACGGACAATAAAAAGATGCACCCGACTAGACTAGCGCATACATTTATTTGATATGATGAAAATATCCATGATGAAGTTCTTGTTCAACATTGTTAGAATATGTATTAGTTATAATGTAAAATTTTTTGTTATCAATTAATATTTTGTAGTTGAAACCTGACCAAATTGTATTTTCCCCATTGTAAAATATTTCTTTCATAGTATGTAATTTGATTCAAATTATTCATTCAAGTACTAAATTTTTTTAATTCAAATCAAAATAATTTTAAATGCCAAAAATCGTAAACAAATACATCTTATATTTTTATCCTAAGTGGGATCCTTATTACAATCATATTTTATTTTTATATTAAAAATAATATTGATATTTTTAAATAATCTGATCACCGATAATAGAAAATTATTCAACGATATTTTCATTACAACAAACAGAAAACTATTCAATGATTAACAATGAAAAGATATATGTTATTATGGCATGATGAAATGTTGATGGTAAAATTCAAAGTCACTATTATTAGAATTTATGTTAGTTATGTACATATTTTTGTTATCATATAAATATATTTTGGTATTAATCTAGTATGATTTTTCCTACGGTAAAATATTTCTTTTATAATATATGATTTAATTTAAAGTAGGCATTCAAGTATGATATATAATTTATAAAATTTAATTGATATAGCTTAAAATACCAAAAATTACAAGCATATACATTTACTATCATATCAATAATTATTTTTATTACATTAAATAATTATTTAAATAAAAGAATTTACTATTAAAAAATCCAAACCTCCAACAAACACACTCTAAGGATTTTTGCTCTTTTTATGCTAGAGTATTTTTTTTAATTAAGGATATGTATCCAAGTTGATTTTAAAATTTTTTTAATATATAAATTGAAATAATTCAAGGGTTTGTTTTATTTTAAATTTTGATTTAAATATTATTTTTATATTATATTTTATGAAAAAAAAAATAGTGAAATTAAGAATCTTAAAGGCAAAATAATAGTACTTTAATTTAAAATAAAAACCAAATACACCCTAAAATACCAAAATTTACGAGCAAATACATGCAACAATTTTGTCCCTACGTGTGATTCTTTATTACTTTTATATTTAGTTAGATGTAAAAAATAATCTTCATCTTTTTAGATATTTTGATTTACTCATAACTAAAAAATCGTACACTGATTGACATTGGAAAAAATGTATGCTATTCTAGCATGATGAATATTATTTTTGATGATGTTAGAACATATGTATTAGTTATAATGTGTATATTTTTGTTATCCGATAGTTATTAATCTTGAAACTGGTTGATTTGGATGATAAGATTGTCCACGGTGAAGTTCTAGCTCAATATTATTAGAATATATGCGAGTTATAATATGCATATTTTTGTTATATATATATTTATATAATTTGAATTTATATAACATTAAATACCACAAACAAATACATCTTATATTATTCCTTAATTCATATGCTATTTAGATGTTGATTATTTTTATAGATATGTTCATTACTGATAATAGAAAATTCTATAACAATTTTAATTTATTAATAATAAAAAAAATTATACAATGATATATTAAAAAAAAATATATTTGAGTGAAACGGACGGAATCTGACATGATGAATTAAATTAGAATTTTTAGAACATATGTCATATGTTATTTATAATATGCATATTTTGATTACCAAATAATTGATAATTAAATACTTCACTATGGACACCATATGAAAATAATTTTTGTCCAAATTCTATAATCAAAATTAAATAAAGTAATGATGTGTTTATTTATGTATTCATAATACAATAATTTTTTTTTTGTTTAGGCACTGACAATGAAATATTTTTGTTTATTGACAATGAAATGCTAATATTATTTAATTATATTTTGACCTACGGCTAATAGAAAGCTATAACTTAATATTATCGATAGTAAAAAGATGTACCTCACTAGCACATATGTTGATTTGGCACGATGAAAATGTCCATATGAAGAAGTTCTAGTTCAACATTATTAGAGTATACACTAATTATAATATAAATATATTTTTGTTATCAATTAAATTTTTTTGGTCGAAACTATCACTTAACTTAGTTGGTTTTTTTCCCGTTGTAAAGTGTTATTTTGATAATATATATAATTTGATTCAAATTATTCATCTAAGTTCGATAATTTTTTAATTTAAATTAAAATAATTTAAAATGCAAAAAATCGTAAACAAATACATATTTTATTTTTATCCCTAAATGAGATCCTTATTACTATCATATTATTTAGATATTGAAAATAATATTGATCTTTTAAATAATCCGATTTACTGATCATAAAAAAAAAAATTGTACACAATTATCTTAGTTTACAAAAAATAGAAAAATAGAGTGATTGACAATGAAAAAATTTATATTAATATGACATATCTTTGTTATCTGATCATTTTTCTTGGTACTGATCTAGTATGATTTTTGATTCTACTGTAAACAATTTTGTTATAATATATAATTTAATTTAAAATACCATTAATGTATGATATATATTTTTTAAATTTAAATTGATATAACTTAAAATACAAAAAATAACAAGCATATACATTCTACAATTTTGTCTTAGATCTCTTATTACTTTAATATTTTAATTAAATGCTGAAAATGTTTTCTTCCTTTTAGACATTTTGATTTATTAATAAATTAATTAAAAATTAAATACTAATATTATAAAATAATATTTTGATTTAGTAACAATAAAAAATTATATATTAAGATTACTGATAATGGAAAAATCTACTTAACTTGTGTATATAATGATTTGGTATAATGAACATTATCTACTTTTAGTTATCAAATAATGTTTCCTAGTAGAGTATGTCAACTTGTCTATGATGTTTTAAATTCTATTTTTTATTTTAATAGAAAATACAGTAAACTGTTTTTTTAGTTTCGTAACTGGACCTGTTTATCATTTTAGTCCTGTAAGATGTGTTTGTTTGGGGGTTTGGATTTTAAGTTGGGATTTGATTAGTAAAAATTTTAAATTTAAATAGTTGTATGATGTGATATAAATAGGTGTTGATGTGATATTTTGAATGTAAAATTGATTTTTAGTATAATATAAAAAATGAAAAATAGGTGTTTGATTTGATATTTTTCGGGGGAATGAGATGAATAGTGAAAATCTAATTCAATCCCCCAAACAAACACACCCTAAGTGGAGTTTGTCGCAAACTAGTCCCATAAGTGAAAAATTTTCGCTGTTTTAGTCCTCCGGCGCCGGAGATGCCCGCGTGACACCTGGCGGACATGTCACCTCCAGCGCCGGAGGACTAAAACAATGAAAATTTTTCACTTATGGAAATAGTTTGCAACATGCTCCACTTACAAGACTAAAATGATAAAATGGTCCGATTACGGACTAAAAAAATAATTTACCCTAGAAAATAAAATTCTACTTTTATATTATACTAAATTAATTTTACATTCAAAATATCAAAATAATAATATTTTTTTCTATTGTATTAAATAATTATTCAAATTAAAAAAATTAATATTAAAAAAAAAATCCAAAACCCCAAATGAACATACTAAGTTTTTCTTTTTTTTTTTTTTTTTTTTTCATTCTAGAGTGTATTTTAATTAATGGTGTGCATTCAAGTTGATTTATAAAAAAAAGTGTAATATATAAATTGAAATAATTCAAGTGTTTGTTTATTTTTTTTGTTGAAATTTTGATTTAGATAGTATTTTGATATTATATTTTATGAGAAAAAAATAGTGAAATACTTAATCTTACAAACTAAATAATAGTAATTTTTATTTAAAATAAAACCAAATACACCCTAAAACACCAAAATTTACGGAACAAATACATGCAACATTTTTGTCCCTCCATTGGAATCTTTATTGATTTTATATTCTAGTAGATGTCAAAAATAATTTTTATTTTTCTTTTAGAAATTTCGATTTACTCGTAACTAAAAAATTGTACAGTGATTTATGATGAAAATTATTCGTGATAATGTTAAAGCATATTAATTATAATGTGTATATTTTTTGTTATCGTATATTTTTTTTATTGATCGGTTGAATATGTCAACTTGCCTAATACTCCTTTGTCCCATATAATTTGTCCCTATTTTCTATTTTTGTCCGTCCCACATAACCTGTCTTTTCTATTTTTGAAAATATAATTATGCACTTTAATCGCATTTTAAATTTTATAATTTTCTTAATTTTAATTAAACTATTTACTTATCTTAATCTTAATCTATAATTATTTTTACTAAATAATAATTATTTTTACTAATACATTTTTTAATTACTTACTAATTATACTTTATCTAAATTCCCTTGTCTACATTAATATACCCATATTACATGGGACGGAGGGAGTATGACTTTTTTAGCTATAAAGTATTTCATTTATAATTTATATAATTTTGTTCAAAATATTTATTTAAGTCTAAGTTGTTTTTATATTTTTATTAGTTTAAATTGAAATAACTCAACATATAAAAAATTTCAAGCAAATACATTATATATATATATATATTTGTTCCTAAATGAGATTCCTTATCGCTGTCATACTCTATTTAGACGTGGAAAATAATTTTCATCATTTTAAAAAATTATAACATTTTATTGGTTATTGAAAATGTGTAATATATTTGGACATTTTTGCGATATTATGTATAATGGTATATTTTTCATTTAAGTAAAAATTAATGGTATTTTGGTATTAGTGTATGATTATTTTTACTAAAATAAAAAAATGGTAGCTTAAGTGGAACAAAAGAAAATAGTAATAAAGGTACTTTGAATTAAGACGAAGACAATATTATTTTTAAATTTCTGTATTCAAACAAACAAACAAACATAATTTAGCTAAATTGTCTCATTTAACTTAAGTACGAAGTTTATTTATTGTATAATTAGTAAGTAATTAAAAAATGTATTCGTAAAAATAATTACGATTTAATAAAATTATTATAGATTAAGATTAAAATGATTAAATAGTTTAATTAAAATAAAAAAATTATAAATTATGAATTTTAAAATGTAATTAAAGTGTATAATTATATTTTAAAAAAAATGACAAATTATATGGAATAGACGGATATATAATTATTAAGTGAGACGGAGAGACTGACTTTTCTATATTATTTTTTATGTTACTTACATAATTTTCATACCACACAAGAAAAAAATAAATTTATCTAAAAATAATGAGTGAACAGATTATAATTTTCCTCAATATTACTACTTCCTCTGTTCATAAGAAGGATACCATTTTTCATTTTTGTCCATCCCAAAAGAAGATACAATTTTTTAATTTAGTAATTTACTATCTACTTAAAATAATTAATATCTTTACAACTTCCAATATATTACACAAATATCATTACTTTTTTATCACACAATCTAATATGGGCATTTTTATTTTTTTTACTATAAATCAATATAATAATGATATTAAACATTTTATGTGTAAAAAAAAATTGTTACTCTTTTTATTTTGAAAATTCCAAAAATGTCCCTCTAGTCTAAGCTGAAGTGAGGCTTAACTTTAGTGGCAGGTAGTATATTCACACGTGGTCTGCCTCTTTATTCATTGCCCTGTGCATGTTCTATAGGTTGCATCTCCCTCTGCCACACCCCTCTCTCTCTCCTCTCTCTCTCTCTATATCTATATATATATATACGTATAGATTGTCTGAAATTATACAAGTTGAGTGCAGTAGCTGTAGCAGTTAGCAATGGCGGCGCGTGTTGATCCAATGATCGTCCGGCGCGTGATCGGCGACGTGGTCGACGTGTCGGTGCCGTCGGTGGCGATGTCCGTCTACTACGCCGCCAAGCACGTCAACAACGGCTGTGACGTCAAGCCCTCCGCCGCCGTCGACGCCCCCAGAGTTTACATCGCCGGCCTGCCTGACCAATTCTACACCTTGGTCTCTCTCTCCATCCTCTCTCTCTCTCCTCTCTCTCTCTCTCATCCAACTATTCATAAAATAATAATAATAATAATAATTAATTACTTTTATTAATTCTTCACTTTTATTAATTTTTTTTAAAATTTTGGATTTTTAATTGAGATTTGAATAGTAAAAATTTTAAATCGAAACAATTATATGATATGATATAAATAGTTGTTGATTTCATATTTTGAATGTAAAATTAATTTTTAAAATAATATAAAAAAAATAAGTGTTTGATTTGATATTTTAAGGGAAAAATTTATATGAATAGTAATTTTTTTTTTTGCAAAATCCCTAAATTTTGAGTTGAGATTTAAATAGTAAAAGTTTTAAATTGTAATAATTGTATGATATGTTATAAATAGATGTTGATCTGATGTTTTGAATGTAAAATCAATTTTTAATATAACATAAAAAATAAAAAATAGGTATTTGATTTGATATTTTTAAATTTTTTTTTATAAATAGTAATTTATTTTTTTTTTCAAAATCCCTCGAACAAACACACTCTGAATGTGCACCGATAAATTTGTCGAGCGCAACAGCTTGCAAACTACAGTTACATAAAAACAAATTATGTGTGACGGTTAAAATTAAGACATTGCGGATTTTGATTAATGCATTAAATATCTTAAAATTAATTAATTACCTTAATTCGTCACAATATATATATATTTCTATGTCATTCGGAACCATAGTCATATATGGTTGCTGCTTTCCGTGCGTACTGAATAAATTTCGATACGAACGAACTAATTTGTAGGAGCAAAAAAGATAAAATAAAATATTATACTAAACAAGTATATGTATCTTGAACCTTATAATATAGCTTAATTCTACTAATTCTTTTCATATATAGTTTTTATTTTATTTTATTTTATTTTATTTTTTTAAATAGATATATTTGTATGAATTTGTGTTGTTGATTAAATGCAGGTAATGACAGATCCTGATGCTCCAAGTCCAAGTGAGCCAAGCTTAAGGGAATGGGTGAATTGGTTAGTTCATACATATATATATATATATATATATAATGATTAATCGAAAATGATATACTCGCTCCGGCCAGCTACAAAGTATATATATATTTCTATTTTAGGACGTTCAATTACAAAGTAATCATTTGATTAAATATCATTACTTTACATCACATCGTCACTTTTATACCAAAAAAATAAGACAAAAAATGTCATTACACTACTTTTACCTATTCATTGTAATTAAACTACTGATATTTCTTACACTTAACGCCAAAAATAAATGTATACTTATCGTGTGGACGGATGGAGTATTAATGCCCAAACTACACTCTAAAAAAGAAAGAAACAAAATTTATTACATTATGGTATTGATTAATTTTGAACATTTTGATGTTATATATTAATATGATAAATAATTGTGCAGGATTGTGACAGACATTCCAGGTTGCTCTAATGCCTCCATAGGTAATTTAAATTTAATACATATATTTTTATTAGATGAGAATTACGATTTTCTATAAGATATATTTAGCCACTATTTGAATAAAACTTAAAAATTGAACTACAAAATCAAATTAAAAAAGAACAATCCCCTAATTTATTTATTCTCATCTAGGGTTTGTTTGTTTGTTGAAAATATCATTTTTGTAACGAGGTTTTTTTGTTTCTAAATTCATTTTTTCCGTTACTAATGATATTAGAGACGGAATTAGATATGGAATTGCGTTAGCTACGTTAACTTTAGGGATGAAATATCATTACAAATATACTATTTTTATTTTATTTTTTTTGTAGTGTGTGATGATTGAATGAGTTTACTTGTTTGTGTTCTTTCGATGAAATTTTGGGTTTTGTTCATTTATTTATCATCTATTATGAAAGTTTTGTGAATAGTAAGAATTCTATAAACTTTCCAACCAAACGGAGTTATCAGTATAAGAAAATATCAATTTTGTTACGAGATTTTTTCGTTCCTAAATTTACTTTTTTCGTTACCAATAATATTTAAGATGGAATTAGGGATGAAATTACGTTAGTTACGTAAACTTTAAAAACAGAATTTCGTTACAAATATACTTTTTTTTTTATAGTGTATGTTTTTTTGTATACATACACTTGTGGCTATTAGATTTATTTGAGACAATTATACCTTTTATTACCTAAGTGAACTTTATTACCATTTTATTTATCTAAAAGATGCTTTATATTAGAGTATTATGAGTAGTTGCTGTTTTAAAATCAACATACTTATTCTTTTGTACATTACACTACAATTTTCAATAATTTTTTTATAAATTCATATTTCTTAATAAAAATACACTATTTATTTTTTTTTAAAAAAATTATGAACTAATAAAAAATTATTTCACTCAAACAACATTACAATCATCCAAAATATTTTCATAATTTACAACAATTAATAATAAAATAAAATAAAAAATCATATTCTTAAAACACTTAAAGGGTGTGTTTGTTCGTGGGTTTTAGTTTTTTAGTTTGGATTTTTGAATAGTAAAAAGTTGAATTTGAATAGTTGTTTAATGTAATATAAATAGAGATTGATGTGATGTTCCGAATATAAAATAAAATTTGTAGTATAATATAAACAAGAAAAATAACTGTTCGATATGATCTTTTCAGAAGAAAAAAAAATTCTGAATAGTAAAAATATGCGGTAAAATCCACAAAAGAACACAATCTAACTATATAATATGCTACATTTTATTGTTTCCAATATTTGCTCACTTTAATTCCATTCCTCTTTAAAAAAATGTTTGATTATGCAACAAAGGTAAGGAGGTGTTGCCATATCTCGGCCCGAGCCCGGCCGTCGGGATCCATCGATACATTCTTGTACTTTTCCGGCAGAAATCCGCTCTGCTGGATAAGCCGCCGGAGCCACCGGCGTTGCGCTCTAATTTCAACACTAGAGCTTTTGCAGAAAAACTTGAACTTGGAACTCCGGTGGCCACCGTATATTTCAATGCCCGTAGGGAGCCCGCGAACCGTAAACGCTAGAGCCCGAGAGCCCGTGTTTCAACCCCGCCCGGCCCATATATATATATATATATATATATTCTATCTCTAGTAGAGGTAGAGAGAATAAGATGGTGTGATCACTATCTAAAAATAAGGGTTTTTAGGTTCTTTCTTGAGTTTATCGAAAATAAATTTTCCTAATGTTTGAGTACATTTTGTTTCTTGGAATAAATGAATGGCTTGTAATAATATATGTTGAGTGTCTAGATGATCGATCTTGTTTATGCAAATTGTTAACTTTAAGAGTTGACAAACAAAATTTAACCCAACTTTTTTTAATTTGATGGCTTGTGTTAAATCGAACTAAAGCCCATTAATTAATAAATTCCATCCTAAGACAAAATATTGAGAATTTCGAAGTACCTAACTTATTGCATCGAAAAAATATTGAAATTATTAAAAATTTTGGTACGATATGAATATATTTATGGATTCTTCAAAAAACCTTTTGATATACATTAGTTTTTTTTTTCCGATATACATAAATTTTTGATAATTTATTTTCAATAAAGTATTTAGTTGTATTTATAGGCTATGTTTTATGTATTTTCAAAAAAATATATTTTTTGATAATTCATTTTCCCTTTAGCCTTTGTCAAGTGGCAAGTACAAGTCAGTGTGTTCTATTTGTTTTGTTTTGTTATTTTTACTAAATATTTCAAAAAATTTAATATATTACATATATTTATTACTTTTATATTATTTATACAATTTTTTATACTCTATATCAAAAAATCTCTTCAAATTATTTCACAAAACAAACACACCAATATTTACATGGTTTATTTATTTATTTATTTTAAATTTAGCATATGTTATTATAAACCACTATTTATTATATATTCTTTATTTACAAATATATAAATAAAAGTTATTTAATGAATACATCCTATTCCATAATTACTTCAAATAAAAGATATATACATGGAAATAAGAATAAATAAATAACATGAGAAGAACGCACCATTAGAGCATCTGTTATAGTCGTTACCTTTAGTCTATTATTTTTTTTATCTCTCTTATTCACGTCATATTTATTTCAATATTCAAATTACTTTCTTTATCACACGTTGTAGTTAATTACCTTCAACTCATTACCTTTACTATTTTATGATACCTACAACAATTTATTTATTTCTATATAATTTTATTATGTAGTAATATAATAAAAATAATTTATTTATACATAGTCTTATATTTTTATTGTCTAATAATATTTTTATATAATATTATATTTTAATTTTTATATATTAATCTATGTAAATTTTAATAATTTGAAGCATACAATTTACTATTTTAAAATTTGAATAGGAAAAACTAGAAACCAAAAAAAATAATTTTAAAATATGATAGATAAAACGTTATAATTGGTTAATGAGTTTTAAATATATTTATAAATAATTTTTATTGAATTTGAAATTTAAAATTTTAAGATTTAAAATAATAATAATAATAATAATAATAATAATACTTAATTAGTTTTTATTATTTTTGTTGAAGGTAACCCGTTCTTAAGAAAGGTAATAAATTTAGAATAGCTGTATTTATTATTAAAGACAATAGGTATTGTTATAGTAAAAATCAGAAAGGTAATCACAAAGGCAATTATGAAGGTGACCCTAACTGATGCTTTTAGAATTAGTTTCGGTTGGATATTTTAACTTGAGGTTTAAAAATAATAATAACTTTGAATTTTTATATAATGTTTTAAACAAAAAATTATATCTTGTGTTAGGACTGGGTCAACTCAACACTAGTATAATATTGTCCGCTTTGGGCTAAGCCCACACGGATTTATTTTTGGATATTCTCCAAAAGGCCTAATTCTAGTGAAGTTCATGTGGGACTTGGGTTTGTACCGCAACAATCCTCCCCTCAAACCAAGGACCAACCGATGGACCTTCCATGCCCACCTTGTACCGCCTATCACAAAGGGACTCACTGCCTGACCACCTAAATCGGGACCAACCCTACACCGCCAGGAGACTTTCGAAACAAGGCACATCCGCAGGTCACGAGGGCGAGTCCATCACCACAACTAATGCTCAATGTCACCCAGTCCACTTCACCATCTAACCGGGCTTTGATACCACTATGCGCCCCTCATTTTATCATGCCAAAAAGGGTGAAGACTTTGTTAGATTTTGGCCCATGATTTGTAACGAGGCCTTTGTATATTAAAGCCCAATGTGAGAAGCCGTGGCTCAGTTCCTTGGCCCAGTCCACTAACCGATTTAAGTCTTGAAGATAAGGGCTGCTCCCCGGATTGATTAATCATCGCGTCGTCATATCGCGATTTCTCTTCTCTGCTCTTTGTCTTCTTCCTCTCAATACTGTGTGCGATCGATTGAGGAGTTTGTGTGGGGGTTTTACTCTATGTTTGTGGGCGAGTGTTTCCTCGGATAAGAGTGAGAGATTTGTGCGATTTTATTCGTGTATCGGCGAGGGTTCACTGTGCGAGTGATTGTGGTTAGGGTTTTGGTGGATTTAAATCGGTTAGTCAAGGTTGTTCTAGGTAGAGCTGGTGCCTGTGTTTCCTTTCCACACGTCCGATATATGTTCTGGGGTTATGCCAAGGGCTGAGCCGAACTTCGCTTTGCTGTTCTTATGCTTATTTTTTGTTCGATTCAATACAAAAGTTTTAAAGTTTAGTTGTATTGTTTTTTGTTAAAATCAAGTTTTACTATACAAAAACACAACATATTGAATGAGAAATAAATTATTTGGGAGAGGAAAAGAAATTGATAAAAAGTAAGATATCAAAATTGAATTTGTGAAACAAAAAGACCGTTTGGATGTGGTTTAAGAACAATTTGATATTTTTAAATAATAAAATATTGAATTAAATTACTTTTTTTGATATTGTGAATGTAAACAAAATATAGAATATATGGTTATAAATAAAAATAAAACATTTAATCAATATTTTTTTAAAAGAAACAAATATTAATTAATAGTGCTGAGACCTAAATTATATTTCATCCAAGGGTTTGCTTGTAGATTTGGATTGTTTTAGTATTTCTGTATGTTTATGAAAAATTAATTATATATATATATATTATGAATAAATTAAATTTTGAGTGAAAAAAGCATTATTATATAAGATTTTTTATATATAAAATAGTTCGAAAATAAGATTGAGAACACAAAATAAACACAGTACTATTTAATTCTAATTTTGATAATAGAATTTGAACAATAATTATTTTCGTAAAGTGTCCATTGTCAATATTTAATTATTTGATAATAGAAATATTTCTAACAAGACTAAATTCACCATGTCACATTACCTGGTGTGACTTTCCGGTCGGGCAGCCTGGAGTTTACCCAGTGCACACTTTCGGGTAGCAGCTCCGGGTTCCACATTATAAAAAAAAAAAAATAGTAATAAGGAATCCCACTTAAGATAATAATATAAGATTGGTTATTTTTGGTATTTTAAGTTATTTAAATTCAAATTAAATTAATATATATTCATACAAAAATATACATATTTTATTAATAAGTTTAAAATGTTAGTATATTTATTTTATTTTCAAATGAATTTAATTAGGTGGTTTGAAATAATTCTAGTCCCCAAATCGAATAGAATCTAAAATAGTTTATCAATGCTTATTTTTGTTAATCTATTCATACCACTAACATCATAATATAAACAATGCATCAAGTACCAACATATTTTTGTTTTCAATCAAATAACTAAATTGTATCTATAGATTACTGTGTATAAATAGTTAACAAGAATAATATTATTATTTCTTTATTTGGATGACAGTGAGAACTCCGAAAGTGCACACTGGATAAACCTCCGGCCGAACGTAATACCCTGTAAACCAGACCCGACGAGAAAGTCACACTAGGCGAATCATGTGTGGCAGGTGACCTGAGGGTTTGAACTCATGACCTCACGGTCACAAGTCCAACCCTTACATCACCATGTCATCCTTTGTCGGACAAACCCTGTGTTCTTCTTCTTTTTTTTTTTTTTTTTTTTTTATGACGTGGGAACCCGCAGCCGCTACCCAAAAGTGCGCACTAGGTAAACCCCCAGCCGAACCTAATACCCTGCAAACCAGGCCCGACAAGAAAGACACACTAAGCGAACCCTACGTGGCAAATGGACCTGAGTCGTCGGGGCACCTCCTATTTGACAGCATGTAAAGTGGGGCACCACCTCCCTCTATTTCTTTATTTTATTTTTGTCTAATTTTGTAACTATTGCGTTTTTGGGGTTTTAATTAATCTCTCGTGTCAAGAGAGTGGAGTTAGTCATGACCATGACTAACTACGGGGTGTAAATATGAGTTTTTGTTCACTTTTTCGGTCAATTATGTCAAATTTGATATTTGCTCTCTGTATACCCGCAAATAAATAATACACGTACAAATTAGGCAGAATCCAATCAAAATCAATCAACTATCGCATATAATATAAACATTTAAAGGATGCGATTTCTAACTATCAATATTATTTTCTTAATAATTTATTATATTGTTTTGATGAATTCTAGATAAATATTTTTAGCTATACCAATATATATATTGAAAGCATATTTTATTGAAAGCACAGAGACACAAGTAATTCTTGCATTTTCACTATCCCTTTGTTTTCGTTCAAAATATAGTGTTTCAATTTAATAAGGAATTTCATTTCCCACACATATTTTGAATTGAAGAAATAATTTGAAGAAATTTTCTACGATTTCAGAGGAAACCTTTGGTGGATATAGAGAGAAAAATCGACCTACAATAGATTGGCAGTGGATACAGATAAAAAATAAATCTTGGAAAAACGAAGAGAACAATAGAAATCCAATATGTTGTCCAGATGTTGCCCGAATCAAACCCAAATTTAAAATTTGGTTCGGATTTTTCGGACTTTCGGATTGAATCGGATTGAATTTTTAACAAATTTTGGATTTTCGGATCGGTATACTTAAAATCCGAACCAATCCGAAATCCGAAATATAATATTTTAATATATTTTTTTATTATATATATTTAATATTTTATTAGAAAATATTATATTTTAATATAAAAACTCAAATTTATTAATTATATTTTAATATATTTAATTTTCATATATTATATATATTTAATATTATAAAATAACAATAAAATATAAAAGAACTTAAAAATTTTAAAAAAATAATAAAAATATTTAGAATTTCGGATTTTTCGGTTTGGTTCGAATTTTCTAGTTCGGATTATGGATTTTCGGATTTCGGATTTTGATTATTTCGGTTCGATTCGGATTGATTTTTTCAAAAATTTCGAATTTTTAAATCGGTTTGAATTTAACAAAATCCGAACCGAAAATCCGAATGTTCACCCCTTCCTTCGCCTGCACCAAGCACCATCCACGGACAAAGATAATACATCTATCCGTACGTCATTGGAGAATAAAATTTCAGATGAATCATATAAAATAGTATCTAAACATTCAAAATGGGCCTAAAAAAAGAGACCACTATAATTGCTTTTAGGTGTAAAGAAATAAGGCTGGCTATAGGAATGGGCCGGACCATCTGGACTCATGCTCTGGGCTTCAAATTTTTGGGTCATTGGGAGCTTTTTCTTTATTAATATATATATAATATTAATATATTAATATTAAAATTTGTGTAGTTGTATTTAAATTTAAATTCTTTTATTTAATTTTTTATTTAAATGTATTTTGATACCATGTTTAATATAAAAATAATATATTTTTATTTACAATAGAATTAATAAAATCAAAAAAGTAAAAATATGTATTTTTATATTATTTAAAAAAATAATTATATATGTCCCGTACTTTTTATTTTTGTTCGGGCCATCAAGACTCAATAATGACCACTGGCGGATCTATGTGAACAAAGTGTAGGGATGGCAATGGTCGGGTATGGGTCGGCTCCAGTCGGATCTGAGACCCGACCCGAATACATATGGTTGGACCAAAGATTTGAATTGGACCCGAATGTATCCGGACTTGATCATACTCGGACCCGACCCGAATAATATCCAAGAAGACCAAATGGATTCGACATACCCAATTTTTTTTTATTTTTTAAATTTAACTTAAAATTGGACCTGAACCCGGATCCGATAAGAATACACAATACCCTACTCGGATCTGGACCCGATCTCAAATAAATAGGTTGGGTCTCGGATCTACCCGGACACATTGCCATCCCTAACAAAGTGGGTTAACAGGACTCCACTTGAATATTATGTATATGTATTAATTATTTAATTGACTTGTGATTCAAATATTCAAATAGAAAATTATATTTACATATTCATTTTCTAAAATTGTTTCAATGACTGATTTTTTTAAAAAAAATTAATTAATTATATAATTTATTAATTTTCTTCCTGTTCAAGTTCTAATTCCTTTTCAATTTTATTTTACTCTAAAATGTTACAAATATTAATGTAATTAAATATTTTTAAGGTATGAAAATACACGCAAGAAACAATTATAATTTATCTCTTATATATTACAATAATAATTTATTAAATTGTGCACTCACTTAAAAAGACGGCTAGATCCACTGATAATGACCGTAGAAGAGCCATAGCATCTTGAACTTAGCCGTTATACTCTAATGTAATAATGATGTTATTATAGAAAAGATTTTCCCGAAGAAAGAATTTTTAAAAAAGTTTGTTTGTTTTATATTTCAAACACAAATTATTACTATTCAGCACGTATAATTTTTAATAAAAATAAAATATATTATATCACAACAAACATTAAATCCAAATACTCCCTCCGTCCTATGTAATATGGGTATATTATCGTAGATACGGGAATTTAGGTAAAGTATAATTAGTAAGTAATTAAAAAGTGTATTAGTAAAAATAATTATTATTTAGTAAAAATAATTATAGATTAAGATTAAAATAAGTAAATAGTTTAATTAAAATTAAAAAAATTATAAAATTTAAAATTTAAAATGCCATTAAAGTGTATAATTATATTTCCAAAAATAAAAATGACAAATTATGTGGGATGAACGAAAATAAAAAATGAGAACAAATTATATGAGACAGAGGGAGTGTATTATTTAGATCAAAATTAAACTAAACAAATACTAAGTTGACACTTGAATGGATAAAATATTGAAAATTTCTCATTTCTATTACTGTTCCAACCAATAAATGAGAAAATGAAAATGGCCCCCTTATTTAAGAGAGAGAAAAAAATAATCTAGAGAGAGAGGGGGGGGGCATGGGTGCATGCAATTGGAATGGAGAGAAATGCACTGTTCATTCCATTTTTTTTTCCAAAAACGTCAAATCAAGCATCTAATTTATATTTTTTATATTATATTAAAAATTAATTTTACATTCAAAATAGCACATCAACATCTGTTATATCACATCATACAACTATTCAAATTCAAAATTTTTACTATTCAAATTTCAGCTCAAAATCCAAACCCCAAACAAACAGCACCTATAGTGTGAAAGGCACTTGACAAGCAGACAGAGATAGAGAGAGAGCAGAAGAACAATAAATGAGGGTTGACACACATACATACATACATATACAAATGCAAATGCAAATGCAAATTCAGATGCAAATGCAAATGTAAATTCAGATGCAAATGCAATGCATGCCTATATATGTACAGACATATATATATATATATCTGTGTGTATGTATATGTTGTCGATGAGGTTTTAATTTTATGTATCAAAACATATATAACACTCATCAACATCGTCACGTCTCTCTCATAGATCACACACAAATTTAACACTACACTACTCTCTCTTTCGATAATATTCTTTGTTCTTTTTGTTTTTTTTCTTCATTACATAGGGCTAGGGGGCAATGACCTCCCACCCCCTAAAATATATGATTTTTTTTAATGTAAAAAAAATAAAATTTATTTTTATTATTATTATTATTTTGTTCCCCTAATTTTTTAGTTTTTATTTTTTAGTATAAGAAATAATGCTCCCTCAATCCCTTAACAATCTATCCATTTTTTTTCATTTTGGTTCATCCCATAACAAAGTATCAATTTTCCTTTTTAGTAATTGTATCATTTACTTAACATTACAAATCTCCTTCCAATTTACAATATATTACACAAACGTCGTTACCTTTATATTATGCAATATTAATAGGGTTAATCTCCGAATAAAAAACAAATTGATATATAGATACGGGATAAAGGGAGTAAAATTTTTGTAATTTTGTTGATTTATATTTTTATGTTTTAATTTCTTTTAGTAGGAATTATTGAATTTTATTAAATTTTCTTAAATATTTCTTTCAAATTTAATTTTGAGTTATTTCTTCTTGTTTTTATCCATTTATATTGGGAGAAATCGAAAAAGACGATCTTAAATAAAAAACAATGCATTGACATTTTGTCCTCCCCTAAATTTTAGGGCTCGTTCAAGTCGTTATATATATATATATAGGCGACGGCTACTGAATTTAAAATTCAGCACTGTGTTGAACAGTACATAATGTGTTGTTTGGCAGCGCATAGTATTACTATATACAACACATTGTATATATTAATATAATACAAATACATCACATGAACAAAGAACACATACTATAGTTTCAACATCACACAATATTATTACAAACAACACATTGTATATGTTAATATAATACAAATACAACAATTATTATAGTCGCATACAGCACACACAACAAATAATTTTAGCACATGACATACTTTTATACAGCACACTTGTTATTATAACAAAACAGCACATACATTTATTATACACAACATGTGTTGTATGTAATAATAATGTGTGTTGTTTGTACGTATAATATATAATATGCGATGAGTTGAAAAATCAGCACCCTAACCATTACCATATACTCCCTCCGTTCCTTAATAATCTATTCATTTTTTCATTTTGGTCCGTCCTATAACAAAATATCTCTTTTTTTTTTAATATAGTAATTGTACTATTTACCTAACATTACAAATACTCTTCTAATTTATAATATATTGCACAAATATCATTATCTTTATATCATACAATACTAATATGGTTAATTTAATTTTTTACCTTTATTTTTACTTTATCCCAATATAATATTAATATTTCTAAAACTCCGTATAAAAAAAAATGGATATATAGATATGGGATGAATGAATTATATTCTTACCTTAATTTCTTATTATTACACATTTATTTATTTATTTTATTATGTTTCACTTTCTCAAATTCTTCTTCAATTCTCTCTCTTTCTCTCTCTCTCTCTCTCTCTCTCTCTTTTGAGATAATTTGTCTGTCTGTTTTGTTCATTTTGTTTGAATAGAAACAACAGCCTAATCTTTCAATGTTTCCCTTTTGTCAATCTGTCCCCATTGTCGAATCCCTCTCTCTCTCTCCTCACTCACTCTCTCTCTCTCTATATATGTATATATATATCACACTGTATATAGTAATTACAGCACTCACAGTTTGAATTTCATTTGTTGTTTTATGTTTCTCTATAATTTTCTTTATCTAAAAGTCAGTATTGATACTTTCTTTTGCCAAAAATCTCATGTTTTTATTATTTAGACTTTGTATTTAAAAATATATATATTTTTTTCTCTCACAAAATATTCTATTATACATTATTTTAATATTAAATTTAAACCAAAATTTTTCCAGATTCATCGAAAGAAACACACCCATATTGGGAATTTTGGTTTGTTAGAGGTACGAAAAAATTTATTGAATGTAGCTGTTGTTTGATCGTAGTTTGAAATTGATTTTAGTTTTTGTTTAAAAAATATTTTAATTATTCCTCCTTTCCGCTCTAAAGGTCATATTTACTTTTTGTGTATTGATTTTTAAATATTAATTATTATATCAAAACGTACTACAAACCAAGAAAAAATAACAAAAATACTTCTATCAGCCTGTTATAATACTAATATAATTATATTTGTACAAAAAAATTATACAAATATAAGAATATTTTTACTATTAAATACAATGATACTAAATGTAAATATAATCCTTGAGGTGGACCGAAGGAATATAATATTTTATGAAAATAATAATATATTTTTATTGAAAATTATGCAAAATGCTATTCCCTCCGTTCCAGATACCATGTCACACGTTGCAGTTTTTGTCCGTCCCACGTACTATGTCACTTTCCTTTTTTGGAAAATGATTACACACTTTAATCTCATTTTAAATTTTTAAATTTTATTTTTTTAAATTTTAATTAAACTAATTAGTTATCTTAATCTTAATTTGTAATTATTTATATTATAAGATAATTATTTTCACTAATATATTTTTAATTATCTACTAATTACACTCCTACTAAAATACCGTGTCTACAGTATAGCAGACACGGTATCTGGGACGGAGGAAGTATTCAGTATGAAATCACAAAGAACAAATGCTTAATTTTAATGATTTTGGAAAAAAAAAAAATGAAGATATTGTATTATCAAGAAAATTCAAAGAGAACAAAAATGGACCCTAGCAAGCTTACTATAATAAGTTTAATTTATTTGAACAATTTTTTAATAATATTTAATCTGATAACTAATTGGACATAACTCATTTATTTTTTCAGTACACAAATTTGTGATGTGACACTACAAAAATTTAAAATGAGTCAGCATTGATTGACAAATTATGTTACCTGTGGTGATATCACATCGTTGTAATTAAGAAATTAAATGTCAATGTTGAACCAGCTGTTACTATAAATATGTATTTAGTTGCTGCTTTTTTTTTTTTATATTTCATCTCTATAATAACAAAATATTTATTTTTTCATTTTAGTCGATTCCATAATAATATATTTATTTCTTTTTTTTTTAGTAATTTTACTATATATCTATCTAACATTACAAATATTCTTATAACTTACAATATATTATACAAATGTCATTACTTTTATATCACACATACTAACAAGGTTATTTTAGTCATTTCTACTTTATTCCTACTACATTCTAATATAATACTAATATTTCTAAAATTACGTACAAAAAAAAAATGAATATTTAGTTATGAGACAAAGGGAGTATAAAATTGATATATATATATATATAATGTATTTTTGAGTAAAAATATGAAAATAATTACGACTAAATGAACAAACCCTAATTTTTAATAAAGTTCGAGGTCTAAGGGTATGTTTGGTTTGAGCTTATTCATAAATAGTAGGGGTTAGATTTTAGGTTAAGCTTGGCACATGTGTTCTTTTGGTGATTTATTATTGATTTTAGTTTTATATATTTATTTTTTTGTTTAAATTATAGTTTGATTACGATGTTTTATGAAAATAATAATAATAATAGTATTCTCTCTATCTTCTAAAATTATATGTTTATTTTTGGGTAAACTATTTTTTTTAGTCCCGTAACTGGACCCCTTATCATTTTAGTCCCGTAAGTGGAGCCTGTCGCAAACTAGTCACATAAGTGAAAAGTTTTTGCTGTTTTAGTCCTCCGATGCCGGAGACGCCCGCGTGGCTCGCCGGAGGTGACTTGTCCGCCAGGTCAGCCTGGCGGACACATGGATTTTTTTATTTTTATTTTTCATTTTTCAATTTTTTTTTAAAACTTATTTTTAATTTATTTTTAATTTTTTTTGTATTTTTTAATTTGGTCTAATTAAAAAAAAAATGAAAAAAAAAAAATCCACGTGTCCGCCAGGTGTCGCTGACCTGGCGGACACGTTACCTCCGGTGAGCCACGCGGGCGTCTCCGGCGCCGGAAGACTAAAACAGCGAAAATTTTTCTTGGACTAGTTTGCGACAGGCTCCACTTACAGGACTAAAATGATAAGGGGTCCAGTTACGGGACTAAAAAAACACTTTATCATTTATTTTTTGTTTGTCTTCTAACAAGTTTTTTATATACATATATATATGTTTTATTTCATACTACTCCCTCCTTTCCAACTCAAAGTACTTTTTTTTATTATTTTTGTATGTCCCACTTTAAATTATTTATTTTTTATTTTAGTAAAAGTAATCATACACTAATACCAAAATACTCTTAATTTTTATTTAAATTACAAAAACATATCATTACACATATATAATTATTTTTTACATAAAGTCAAAAGGCAAAAATATCAAAACTTCTTACACACTTTCACTAACTAATAAAATACTATTATTATTTTTTAATCTACTGCAAAACCCCAAATTACCCATTTGGACCGGCACAAAAGGATTATATATTATGAATACCCTTAAATCAAAGAGTTTTCATATTATTTGAAGTGATATATTTTTATTTAAGATATAGGAAATTATACGGGTAATAATATAAAAATAATGAATATATGTAAAATATTAATTTTTTTGAAAAAAATGTGTTTGATTATTTTCACAAAATAAACAATTATTTATATCAATACTATTATATCAAATTAATATACAAAACCAAAAAATCTTTACACGAAAAACACTACCAACGACGATATAAATACTATTATTTTTAATTTTTCACGTAAAATACAAATATATATATTGTAAGTGGATGAAAAGAATATAGTGTGTTTGTTTGCCCACCGGTTTTTTTCCAATAGGGTTCTTAATATATATATTTTATTCTCTCAGAAAAATCAAAATTCAATATAAAATATTATTTTTTATTTTATCGATACAATTATTTATACCTGACATAAAAAAAAATTAAATTAAATCAAAACACTGAACAAACAACCTAGGATTTTATAAGAAAAGTGATTATTAAATAATATGTTTTATATATAAAATAAAAATACATCAAATTTCAAATAACAAACACACGCGCACAAAAACTCATTACTTCATCAAATAACATTACTCCGTCCGTCCCATGTAATATGGGTGTATTACCGTAGACACGGAAATTTAGGTAAAATATAATTAGTAAGTAATTAAAAAATATATTAGTAAAAATAATTATTATTTAGTAAAAATAATTATAAATTAAGATTAAGATAAGTAAATAATTTAATTAAAATTAAAAAAATTATAAAATTAAAAATTAAAAATACGATTAAAGTGCATAATTATATTTCCACGAATAGAAAGAACAAGTTATGTGGGACGGACGAAAATAGAAAATAGGGATAAATTATGTGGGACAGATGGAGTATTTGTTTCAAATTCAAACCTTAAAGAAACACACTCAATTTCTTTTAAGCAATCCAACATTAAAATAAATAGATAAAATAATAACTAAAAGAATTCAACAACACATTTTTTCTAAAAAAAAATTCACAAAAGTAGAAAATTTAGGAATGTGTTTGATTTAAATTTCAAACTCAAATCAACACAAGTATGATTTTTGATAAAAATATACTCTCTCCGTTCCAATAGAGTTGTCTTGTTTTTTCATCTTCATCCGTTTCAAAACAATTGTCTTGTTTCCTTATCTAGTAACTGTGGTTCCCACCTTATAACAAAATTATTCCTACTTTTTCAAATTACCCATAATTATTAGTCTAACCTACTTTTTAAAATCATTCAACTATTATTTTTTAATTTCCGTATTCACTTCCAATAAGACATTTTTTTTGAGACATAGAGAGTAGTACAACTTTATCATATAAACTATTAATAAAAATACTACTTTCTCCTTCAATGTAAATATGTTTAGTTTCTTTTTTTGGCTTATGCACACAATTTATTTTGTAAATAATTTTATTCACTAATACTTTTATTATCTTTATTTTAATAAACAAAAATCAATTTGCCACTATTTTTTTTTTTTTTTTTTTTTTTGCTCATCAAAGATTATTTTGTTATCAATTCTTTAATAAATTTTTTATACTCCCTCCGTCCCACAACTATAGTCTTAATTGGGTTGGACACGAGATTTAAGGAATATTGATATTATATTGGTAATGATAAAAAATATAGATAAAAGACTTTTTTGTCCTTGTTAGTGTATTAATGTAAAAAGTAGGACAATTGTATAATAAAAATGAAAAAGCAATGGTAGTTTTATGGCGATATAGTTATTTATAGAAATAAGACTATTGTTTTGGGACGAATAAAAATAGTAAACAAGACTATTGTATTGAGACGGAGGGAGTATCATTTTACTTTTTACTTACCCATTTATAATTACATCAAAATATCATTATTTTTTAGTCTCGTATTCAAATAAAATGATATAATTAGTTCGGACCGATAAAGTATTTAAATAAAAATTCAAATCAAATATTCAATTTATTATTTTTTTTATTTTTTATTTTTTTTAAAAAAACCCAGTATTTGAAGTTCTACTTTCCGTTGTTGTACCTTCACATTCTGAATCGATGTTTTTTACATAATAAAGATAATAACAAGTCAGTTCTTTCTTTTACCTTCTTTCTGTTTCTACACAAATTTTCATACCACAAATAACAAACAAAACCTAACCAAACCAGATATATAGAAACACCTGCATAGGGAACTACCCTCATCTCATCCATCCCTTCTTTCCCAAAAACCCTAATTTCAGGAAAACAAAAAAAAAAAAAACCAAACCCTAATTTCCCCAAATTCCAAACTTTCTTGATCACAAATTAGGTCAAAACTATGTGGATGACAAGAGGATACACCGGCGCCGCCGACGAACACTTCACCGCCATTCAAGATTCCTTCGCCGGCCGGAGGCTCCGGCCCCTCATGCCGAGACCGGCCGCGATCTACGGCCACGATCTTCTTGCCCTAAACCATCACTTAATTGGCAAGTACTCTTCAATTCAATATTGATCCAATATATATATATATATTTGTTGCGATTAATTTAATTTTAATTGTGTGTAATTATATCTATATATATATATATGTATAAGTTGAATTATTGTGTGAGTTGATTGATCTAGGTGAGTCTCAACAAAAGCATCAACAAGTCGTAGTAAGTTCGCGATGGAACCCTACGCCGGAGCAGCTACAAACCCTAGAGGAATTATACCGGAGGGGTACCCGAACCCCATCTGCCGACCAAATTCAGCACATCACTTCCGAGCTACGGCGCTACGGCAAGATCGAGGGCAAAAATGTCTTTTACTGGTTTCAGAATCACAAGGCGAGAGAACGTCAGAAGCGCCGCCGTCAGCTGCCGCCGGATCACTCCTCCGACGAGCAATGCAGCCATGGAGACAACAAGAAAGACTCATCAAGTGGTAAAAAAAAATTAATAATAAAAAAGATATTTTTTTTTTTTGTATAATTCGATAAATAAAAATTAAATAATCACTCATAGTAAACACACCGACACTTTGCAAATTCGTTAATTATTCATATTTAAGATAACACATCGATAATTCGATCTCCACAGTATGTTAGCTCTACAATTTATATCAATCTTTTTTATAAAAATATATATGTTTTTGGAAAACCCTAATAATATTGGATGGGTTTTTATTTAAAATAACAAATGGACAATTCGATCTCTACTGTATGTTAATTAACTCTACAATTTATATCAATTTTTTTAAAAAATTATATTTTTTGAAAACCCTAATAATTTTGGATGGGTATTTATTTAAAATAACACATCGATACTTCGATAATTAGCTCTACAATTTATATTTTTTTAAAAAATTATATTTTTGGAAAACCCTAATAATATTGGATGGGTTTTTATTTAAAGTAACACATCGATAATTCGATCTCCACTGTATGTTAATGACCTCTACAATTTATATCATTTTTTTCTAAAATTATATTTTTGGAAAACCTTAATAATATTGGATGGGTTTTTGTTTATTTATTTATTAATGAATTTATATATATATATATATATTTGATCGGAATGAATTTATATTTTGGTTTTGTCTTATGTTAATTTGTGTGCAGCAGCAGGAGCAGGAAACAGAAGAGCAATTGAAGTTGAAAAGACCAAGAACTGGGCATCTTCTACAATGGCAGAGGTCATTTCTTTCTCCTAACTTTGTCTTTCTTCTTCGATTCTCGAAACATTAATAATTTAAAAATAAATAAATTAATTATTAAATAATAAAATAAAATAAAATAAAATCACAACCACTAGTTCCCTCATTATTTCCACATCATTACCTGCATAATAAATTAAATTAGATGCACACATTTTATTTTATTTTATTTTTATTTTGTTAATTTTATCATCCAAAAAGATTAGGGTTTTCTATTAGTATATTTTATGAAGCTTTTGCATCACATATATAATTAAGGGAATAAATTTATTAGGGGTGTGTTTATTTGTGTTTTTAGCGCTGTCCAATTTTTAAATAAATTATTATTATTATTATTAATTCCTCTGTTCCATATGTAAGTATACATTTGTTTTTTGCAAGTAGTTGTATTATATTAGGATATAATAGGAATAAAGTAGAAATGACTAAAATAATCTTATTAATATGTGTGATATAAAGGTAATGACATTTGTTTAATATATTGTAAGTTGTAAGGGTATTTGTAATGTTAGGTAGATAGTACAGTTACTAAAAAAAATAAATGAATACTTTGTCATGGAACAGACTAAAATAAAAAAAATTGATACTTTGTTATGGGTAGAGATTATTATTATTATTATTATTAAATTAATTTATGGAAGAAGAAGTTAAAAGGATTTGTTGGGAAATGTAAAAAAAAGGTTAAAAAAGCTGCATTCGTTCCTTCCCTTCTGTCGGGGCTGCCCAAACCCACAAATTATTTTTTATATTTTTTGACAAAAAATATAAAATTTATATTATATGTCACAGAATATAAGTATTAAATTATTATTGAAATCAAGATATAAATTTTCAAACAAAAAAATTCCTAGAAGGAACAATTACTTATTAGGGTTTTTCAACTTTGTGCCTTTTTTTTTTTAATAATTATTATTACAATTATTCATTTCGTTTCAAAAGCTGGTCTGGCGTGTCTACTCTTTCATGATCCTCTATGTTAATTGACACTTCTACCCCTACCTCTAATCTTGGCTATTTTTTTATTTTTTTATTTATTTTTCACATTATTTATAACAATTTCTCTATTTAATACTCAGTTTGGTTATGTTCATTTTACTACTCCCTCCGTCCGCCCTCCGCCGCAGATGATCTTTTTTTTTGTACGTCTCACAAAAGATGACCTATTTTTATTTTTGATAATTTTATCAATCTTAAACATATTTAACAAATATAAATCAATTTAATTAAACTTCTAACATTTTATACGTAGGACATTAACATAATTTTTTTTATCTATATTTAAAACTTCTCATTTTTTATAAAACTAATTTATAGTAATGATATTTTTTTATTTATTTGTATTATATAAAATTTTATTATCTACAAAATGATATTCATATTGCATATATTTTTTCGAAATATAATCTTAAAATTTTTTAAAATACCAATAATATTATTCATATATAAAATAATAAACTAATATCATAACTTATTATAAATAACTTGCTAATCTACACTACCTAAAAAACTGTATCTCTAATAAAAGGGTTCATCTCTCGCGGAACGGAAGGAGTATTTTAATTTGTCTATAAAAAATATGTTCATATTATATTTATTGAAAAAATACAGTCCTTACTAAAATTACTTTTGTTTTTCATATATTTAGACAAATGTTAGGATCTCACATATTTATTACACATATTGTACTTTAATTTAAAAAATTGCATTACTAATCCTATAACATTTCAATTCTATCCTTACAAAGTATATAAGTAATACTACCTACGTTCGGCTCCAAGGATTTCATTTACTTTTTGCGTATTGATCTTTAAATATTAATTATTATAAAAAAATATAATACAAATCAAGGAAAAAAGACAAAAATGCTTCTATTAGTGTCTTATAGTACTATTATAATGATATTTGTGCAAAAATTATACAAATATAAAGATATTTTTAATATTAAGTACAGTGACGCAAAAGGTAAATGAGATCTTTTGAGCCGGACGAAAGGAGTATTAAAAATATTATATTTCTTTGATTTTCTTGTCCACAAATTTTAATTCCGCCAATTTTTTTTTAGGACCGAATGAATATATTGTATTCAATATTTACTTCTATTTAGGATAGTATATTAAAATTTTGTTTTTATATAAAAATATTACATTGATCATATATTTATATAATATGAAATGCTTATTTTTAATTTAATTTTTTTATTATTATCATTTTTTAAAAAAATTCTAAACATTTCTAAAATCTAACATTGACACAAAAAAGGAATTAATATATCATACATATTTATTATTTTTATGTTACTTACGTAATTTTCTGTACTTTATATAGAAAATATTCCTTCAAAATATTTTACAAAACAAACACACTCATACAAAATAAAAGTGATAATTTTAGATTTACACTCTTATTTATTGTGTTGGTTTATATTATTATTATTATTATTATTATTATTATTATTATTATTATATTATTATTATTAGTATTATTATTAAATTATCAGAATTTCAACGGAATGAATAATTTATGCTGGCTTGTGTTCTTTTTAGTTATTATAAAATATAAAAGTGTTATTAAAATATATATATTGTTTTTAAATATTTTATAAAAAAAAATAAATGTATTTTTATTAAAATTCTTTAAAAATTACAAATTGTCAGTTTCTACTTAAACATGTTCGAAATTATATATATATATATATGTGCATGTATATATATACTAAAATTAAAACAAAGGTCAACCATAGAGACAAAAAAATTATGGATTGTCTCGTGTGTATATATATATATACACGTTTTTGTTCCTTTTTCTTGTTTTATAAATTACTATTTTTTATTCAAATTTATTTTTAGGGTGTGTTCGTTTGTAGGACTTACACAAAATCTTACTATTCATCCAAAAATTTCCCCCCAAAAATATCAAATCAAACACCTATTTTTCATTTTTTATATTATATTAAAAATCAATTTTACATTCAAAACATCACATCAACACCTATTTATATCACATCATACAACTATTCAAATTCAAAATTTTTACTATTCAAATCCCAACTCAAAATCCAAACCCCCAAACAAACACACCCTTACTTTCTTTTTTAATAAAAAAATATTATTGTACTGTCATTATTGTACTATTTTCTTTACTATAAAGAGTAAAAAAATATAATTGTTCAATTAAGATCGACTCAAATCGTACTTAAAGAATAACAACGTAACTACATATTCTCATTTCATAATCAATATATATATAACTATTCATTGTAAGGAATAGTCGAGTTCAGTGACGGAACCAGCAGTAAAAGTCCGAGGGAGCAAAATTGATATTTTTTTTTTTAACGATTCAATGTTCTTGTCTTTTATTCATAGTATACTCTGCCAAAAAAAAAAAAAAAGGAAAATTTTTAAATGTTTTAGAAAAAAATTCAACAAAATTACATAAAATTTAATTTTTTTTTTTACTGTAAATAATAAAATTTAAAGACTAAATGTATAAATCAACAAACAGATAAATTTTTTATGAATTTTACATTACAAAATAAAAAAATTAGGAAGGACAAATTACTATAAAAATACATAATTTTATTATTTTTTACATAAGAAAAATACATATATTTTGAGGATCGGGGTTGACTCCCCTAACCCCATGTAGTTCCATCATGGTCGAGTTGGTATGGTATTGTGGCCAGTTATTCAAATTCTACCAACGTTTTCTAAATTAAGTTTTTTCATACAATACTTATTTACAATTTTAATTTACACATATATATATATATATATAGACACACATATGTACAGTGTGGATTAAATACTTACCCTTTTGCATATAGGCATTTAATTATGATCAGAGAAGTGCTTCAGCAGAATCTAAAGGGCTACTGATCGATGGAGACATGACTGTAGACTCCCGACACCATAGGAATGCCACGTGGCAGCCAACGGATAATTTGTCTTATTCTGCCGCCGCCGCCACCACCACCGCCACCGCCGCCCCCCTAATTATCAACAGCAACCCCTCTTCCTCTACTTCCACTTCCTCTATTGCCATTGCAGATGCCAATTTAGGCACTGTTCATTCAGAAATGACGCATTTTGTTGACAAGAATAGTCTTGATTCTATCTGCGTATTTGTCGAAGCCCTTTGCGACCGATATAGGGATGAGGATGAGGCCGAGGCACAAACTCTTCAATTGTTCCCTCTTCGGGGCGATGAGGAGAACAAAAACGAGGATGAAATTGAAGATTGGATTAGGGTTCCGGATCCGGATAGGGTGGGAGTTGCGAATGATGTTGCCACTTATCAATTCTTCGAGTTTCTTCCGATGAAGGATTGAATTTTATTTTTATTTTTATTTTTTTTGTGTGTGTTATTTGAAGATGATTAATAATAGAATTTTAGAGAACGATATATGATGTGATTGCATATTGGGTGAATTGGGATTCGCTTGACGCGAAAGAATTTTATTTTCTTAAAATGCGCCTTGTTGAAGAGCTCGAGCTTGGTTTGTATTCGTTCGATAAATAGAACAAATTGATACTATTAGATTGTTTTGTTGTTTTGGTTTGTTATGTTTTTGTTATTATCATTTATATTTTGGTTATTATCATTTTCTAAGGTTTTATAATATACTCCCTCCGTCATGCAAATGTGTGCTTATTTAACCAGGTACGGATTTTAATAAAAGTGAGTAATAATAGTTACTTTTTCCTTTTATAGTAAAAAAAGTACAAAAATATAATAAGTTTTTTATTTAAAAAGGAAACGATAATATTTTTCAATAACAACCCAAAAAAGAAAATAAACATAGATTTAAAAGACGAAGGGAGTTTTAGATAAATAATGTAGATTAACATGTTTCCTTTTTGAGATTCAATATTTTATGAACTAAAGATTAATAAACTTTACTAGTATTTCTTGGCAATGTCGTATAGTTTTTAAAGAAAGAAAATAGATAAATAAGTTGAGAAGGTTTTGTTCTTTGAATGATTTTTGGTTTAATGTTTTAGATTTTATGGGATTTTTTTGTTATTAGTAATTGAAAATTGTAAAAATATATTTAATTATTTTTTTAAAGTATTTTATGGGAAAAAATAGTTTCTTTTTATTGGAGAATATTAGTAAAAGAATTGGCAAGTGATGTAAAATAAAAAAGAATAAAAGAAAAAAAGAAGAAGTTTTTGGCAAGTGATGTAAAATAATTAAATCGGATATTTGTACATGAGTTGTTAACAAGTTACTCCCTCCTTCCCGTGAAAGTTGGCTTACACTAGATACGCGAGAATTTAGATAAAGTATAATTAGTAAGTAATCAAAAAGTGTATTAGTCAAAATAATTATTGTATAGTAAAAATAATTATAAATTTAGATTAAAATAATTAAATAGTTTAATTAAAATTTAAAAAATTATAAATTTTAAAATGTGATTAAAGTGTATAATTATATTTTTAAAAATAAAAAGGATAAAATATGTGGGACAAACGAAAATAAAAAATATGGACAAATTATGTGAGACGAATAGAATAGAGTATATTGAATTAAAATTAACTTATATTCATTCGTTAAGAAAAAAAATATTACTTCAATATAATATGCTTTTGACTCGTTAATTTAATTTATGGGTGTACTTCTTTTGCACCAAATCTCTCAATTTTATTATAAACAAATCTTGGAAAACTATCACTATAAATAAAAATATTATAGTATTCAATTTCCATTACATATAAAATACATTGTACACCCTAATGGTGTAAAATCTTTGCAAATAAGTCGATCATTTTCATTTTCTTATTATTATCTTTACTATTTGTAAAAATTCTAAATTATTCTCCTCTTTTCCCTTCGGAATTTATGAAAAATCATTTTAAATACTAAAGATAGTAAACGTAATATCCACCAAATTGTTCTTAATAGAAAGAAAATAAAATAAAATAAAAAATTGTAGAGAAACAATAAAAAAATATTTTGCTATGGTTATCGTTGTTTCTTTTTCATAATTCTAAAAATTGTCTAAAATAAATTTTTTAAAAAAATTATTGTTATGCCAAACTCTGGATTTTCTCAAATCATACAAATTCACAGGATACAATTGGCCGTATTCTCAAAATGTGCAAAATTATTTGATTTTCAACGATATTTCAAAGTGCATACGAAGGAATTTCGTCACCTAAAAATAATAATAATAAATTAAAAATTAGAATCTGAAGTTTAAAATAAAATTTATCAATAATATTAAAAAAAAAAAAAAAAGGAAAGAAGAAGACAAACCTGATCTAATATTTGATTAGTCGCTCGCAACTCTTCCTTAATCTTCAAATGCTCATCAATTGATACACTTGAAAAATATGCAGATGCAACATATTATGAACAGGAAGGTCGAAGTTGAACCTTTGCTATATTCCCTCTAGAACCAAGTCCCGGGACATGAGCTTTTGTGTTGAAACCACCAAATGTATTAACAAGTTTTTTTGAATCCAATTCAGAAGTAGAGCTACATTTAGAAAATTTTTGTAGCTCCGCCTAAGAATTAAAAATTTTGAAACCATTATATTATATTCCTCAATATAGAAAAATATATATTCTAAATAAATTATGCCTCGAGAGCTGCAACATCTTGAGTAGGTACTTCATTTTTTTTACTAAAACATTGACGATAAAGTTCTATTTCGGTTGGTGTGCGTCCTAATTCGTCACTCTGCAAAATAAATATCATTAAATGTATATATAATACAGTAATTATATTTACAAACTATAATAAATTGAATATTATCATAATCTTTCAAACACGACCAACAGATCGAGCGCCCCCACGGTATTGATTTGCAATTGCTGTCGAATTTTTTTTTTCTATTTTCTTTATTTCGTTCAACTATATCCTGAAATTCTTTAGAACCTCATTGCTCCTTCATTTTATCTCATTTTTCAAGAAAAATCTATTTCGGACATACATTATTTTTTCGAGCATAGCCTAATTTCTCCTTAATATAACTTGCTAATTTTATTTAATAATAAATTGCGAATCTCAGATTCGTATTGAGGTTCTCACCTATAAAAATATTGTTGAAATTTAATAGTTAAAATCAATTCAATAATAATATAGTTAATAAAACAAACTCAATACTAATATACCTTAAATATTTCAAACTATTTGTGTCATTGACTATTAGGTATAGGTTCAAAAGAATTTGATTGAAATATATTTTCTATATGTCCAATCAAACCTGGAATTGAACTATAAAAATAAAAAATAAAAATTGCATTTTATTAGAATCCATATTTTAAATGTATGATAAAAAAAATTAAATAATATCATTAAAGATTCAACATAATATAAAAACTCACTCAAAAGTACTCGTTGTAATCTATGTCCTATCATCAGTAATTCATCCATCACCATTTTGATTTTCTTCACGATTTTACTAGTCATTCCACCTTCGACTGATGATATCGGAAATAGGAGTGGTTGATTGTCCATCGAAAAAATTTATATTTTCTGCATTACAAAAATAAAAATAATTATACTGAAACATAAAACAAATAAAAAATTTATAACATAAAATATAGTGTATTTAAATCCAACACAAGTGCTTAACCAAACTAATTATAACATACTCCCTCCGTCCCAAAACTATAATTTTGGTTGTGTTTGCCACGAAATTTAAGAAATATTGATATTATATTGATAGTGTGTAAAAAATATGGGTAAAAGACTTTTTTGTCCTTGTAAGTGTATCAGTGTAAAAAATAGTAGCAATTATGTAATAATAATGAAAAAGCAAGGGTAGTTTTATAGTGATATGGTTATTTATGGAAATGAGACTATTATTTTGGGACGAACAAAAATTGTAAACAAGACTATTGTATTGGGACAGAGAGAGTATTATATATATATATATATAAGTTTCTCAATTTTATAATTCAATCCAAGCATCAAAGAAGCAAATTCTAAAATTTTAAAATTTCTAGAAAAAAGCAGTAAAGCAAATAATAGTTTTTAATGTAAACCTCTAGAAAAAATAATAAAACAAATAATATTTCTAGAAAAGAAATGCACTTATTCTGAATTTGATAATCATAGAAGGAAGAACAAAGATAAACATCACCTTAGATAGCTTGGATTGATGGGAAGAACTCGAAATCTTTTTGGAAGAATTTTTCTCTTTTTGCCCTAGCGCGATTTCTCTCGGGACTATTCTGCACTGCGTTCTCTTTTTTTTTTTATAACGTGGGAACCCGCAGCCGCTACCCGAAAGTGCCCACTGGGTAAACCCCCAATCGAACCTAATACCTTGCAAATTAGGCCCGACAGACAAATCACACTAGGCGAACCATGTGTGGCAGATGACCTAAAGCGTCGGGGGTTTGAACACATGTGTTCTCCTCCTTGGCAACATGTAAAGTGGGGCCCCACCTCCCTCTATTTCTTTATTTTATTTTTACTATAATTTTGTAACCATCGGGCTTTTAGGCTTTTAATTAATCTCTAATGTCACGATGGTGGAGTTAGTCATGACTAAGACTAACTAGGGGTGTAAATCTGAATTTTTCTTTACTTTTTCTGCCAATTATGTCAAATTTTATATTTGTCATCTGCATACCGCAAATAAACAATAAAAATACAAATTAGGCAAAATTCAATAAAATTCAATCAAATATCACATATAATATAAACATTTAACGCATACAATTTCTAACTACCGATATGTTCTTTCAAAGTACTTTTCATATTATTAGCTACACATAGTTGATCATTTATTTATTTTATTAGTTATTAGTTTTTTTTGTTTTTTTCTTTTATGATAGAAGGTTGTTAATCTCATTGCACATGAAATTTATAATTGTTTTGTGAAATTTAATTTAGAATTTTTTGCTGGCATTTCATGCCTTGATCCCCGATATTCATTTGCTAACTCTGATGTTGAAAATTTATCCCGTCTTGCCGAATTATATCCAAATGATTTTTATGATAAAAATTTTTTGACCAAAGAACTCAAGCAGTATATTACGACAGTAAAAAAATATGAGTTTTTTTTTTTCGTCCTCATAGTATTGGTGATCTGGTAAAAATGATGATCGAAAGAAAATGATACACTGCTTTAAAGTTAGTGTATCGACTTGTTGAATTATCATTTGTTTCGTTTGTTGCAACATCTACGATTGAGAGATTTTTCGCTGCAAAAATTATTAAAAATGATTTGTTGTCGCAAAAAAAAAATGGATGATGAATTTTTTGCAGATAGTTTACAGTGCTATTTTTAAAAAAAAAAATTACAAAAATTGAAAATAAAACTATTTTGCAATATTTTCAAAACATGGTGAGTTCGAATAAAACAATTGCCGGATATATATATATATTTGAACAATATATAATATCACTTGCGTTAGAATTTATGATCTTTTAGTATTAGTTTTTATTTCGTGTAAGAAATATACTCTCTTTAGTTAAATTTCTGGTTCGATCACACTTATAATTAATCTATATATAATATTAAAAGTTAAAATATCGAAATTTTTTGTACAATTTTACTAATCAATAAAATTATTTTTTAATTTATCACAAAACCCCGATAGGATAAATAGTAGAAAATAAATAAATATGCTTTCTTGCAAAATTCAATATTGACTTTATAAGTATAATTTGAACATCAGATATGATTGGAATTCTATTAATAAGACAATTTTACAATATGATTTGAAAAGCAATAAAGTTAAGAATAAAAATAAAGTTAAATGAAAAGAAATTTTGACCTGTCTGTCTTTCCTATCAAACCTGTCTTTCTGTTTCTCTGTGTGTTTTGTCTGTCTACGTAAAAATACATGCAGCCTAACCTAACTAACAATAACATAATATTCACTCCGTCCTAGTTACCATGTTCATGTTGTCGTTTCTGTCCATCCCACATCTCATGTCACTTTTCTTTTTTTTTAAAAAAATAATTATCCATTTTAATTTTCTTTTAAATTTTATAATTTAATTTTTTAAAATTTTTAATTAAACTAATTAGTTATCTTAATTTTGATTTATATTATAAGTTAATTTTTTTCACTGATACATTCTTAATTATCTTCTAATTATACTTCTCATAAATTCTCGTATCACCAAAACACCCATTGTGGAATGGAGGTAGTACTTTCTTTTCGGTTTTTTTTTTTTAATTTTTATATTATTTACTAATATCAATTATTTAAAAATAATAATAATTAAAATTTTACTTTTCTTATAAAATATTACGTAAATTCTAGTTTTTATTTTTTTAAAATAAAAATAAAATGTTAAAAACACTACCTCTATTTAAACGGATAAATATGTATGCACTTTTTTTTACATATATATATATATATCCAATAAGATGAATAGACTAAAAAAATTCATTTTCTGTTTTGTTTTTAGGTAAATTATATAATAATATTGTGCTTTAATAAAAATAATCAAAATATAACATAATTTATTTAGGGGGTGTGTATTTAGCGGTTTGAATTTTGAATTGGGATTTGAATAGTAAAATTTTTTAATTTAAATAGTTGTATGATGTGATATAAATAGGTGTTGATATAATGTTTTGAATATAAAATTAATTTTTAGTATAATATAAAAAATAAAAAATATGTGTTTGATTTGATGTTTTTTAAAGAAAAAAAATGCAATGAAAAGTGTATTTAAAATTCAATCCCCAAACAAACACAACCTATTGTGTGAAAGCTTTTGTGCTAAATGAAAATAAATACTATAAAATACTCCCTCCGTCTCAAATACCGTGTCTGCTACACTGTAAACATGGTATTTTAGGAGGGATGTAATTAATAGATAATTAAGAATGTATTAGTGAAAATAATTATCCTATAATATAAATAATTATAAATTAAGATTAAGATAACTAATTAGTTTAATTAAAATTTAAAAATTTAAAATGAGATTAAAGTGTGTAATAATTTTTCAGAAAAGGAAAGTGACACAGTATGTGAAACGGACAGAAACGGTAACATAGACATGGTATCTGGGACGGAGGGAGTATTATATTCGTATGTTTAGTTGTAAACATATCACTAATTATACAAATTTTATATAAATAAAGAAATAGTAATACATTTTATATACTACCTTCGTCCATCACCAATCTATCTATTTATTTTTTGCACGTTAATCTTTGAATATTTATTATTATATTAAAATATATTACAAATTAAGAGAAAACTACAAAAAAATATATATATATTTCTATTAGTGTCTTATAATACTAATGTAATGATATTTGTACAAAAAATTATACAAATATAAGAATATTTTTAATGTTAAAAACAATAACGCCAAATACAAATAAATAAATTGACGGTGGACTGAAGTAGCAATATATATTATTTTATAACATAATATATATTAAAATATATAAAAACATATATTGATTGTTCATATATATATATATTGATCCAATCAAATCAGTACTATCAGGATCGTGATCGGATCAACATATGATACGGGCGTATAATTGACAGAGAAATAGAGAGACAGACTTAGGACAAGATGTGACTCAACAACCTCCACAAACAAAACCAATTAAAGCCCCATTAACCTCTCTCTGCCTGCCTACCATTTTTTAATACTATAAATTAAATTAAATTAAATTACATTAAATTAGTACTGACTACCAATACAGTAACTAATATTATTTTTGTCCCATGATAATCTATTTATTTTTTTATTTTGGTTCATCTCATAACAAAATATATATTTCATTTTTTAGTAATTGTATTGTATATCTGATATTACAAATATCCTTCAAATTTATAATATATTATACAAATATCATTACATTTATATCATATAATACTAATAAGATTAATTTAATTTTTTTACATTTATTTTTACTTTATCCTAATATAATACTAATATTTCTAAAATTTTGTAAAAAAGCAAATTGATATATAGATATGGACTGACGATGTATTATGATCAGTCCAGTCGAGTCAACTCTAACATCGGCCAACCAAGCAGTGCCTGCAGCAGTATCAATATGTACCACTTTAGAGCAATTAATTTCACAATTAATTTTTAAAAATTAAAAAATATTACGTCTGTTCGATTTGAATGATCTTATTTATATTTTGTGTATTGATTTTTTAATATTAATTATTATATCAAAATTTAATATAAATTTTAAAAAAATTGTATAAATATTTTTATTAGTGTCTTAGAAGAATATTTGAAAAAAAATTTATATAAATATAAGAATTTTTTTAATATCAAGTATAGTAACGTAATGCAAAGTAAATGTAATATAAAATGAAAGAATATATAATAATAATAATAATAATAATAATACAGCGTAATACTCCTTTTCTTTTATATAAAGTTTTTGTTTTTTTATTTTGGTCTACTTTATATAATTTCTTATTTTTTAAAAATATAATTATATATTTTAATTATATTTTAAATTTATAATTTATAATATTTTTTAATTTTAATTAAATTATTTAATTATTCTAATTTTAATTTATAATTATTTATATTATATAATAATTATTTTATTAATACACGTTTTTAATTGTTTATTAATTTTATTTTTTTTTTAAATTCTTATATCAATAATAATCTGAACATTTTTATTGGAACGTAGGGAGCATAATATTTTATAATATATATATTATTAATAAAGAAAATTAATTTTTATAAAAATATATTACTCCTTGTCCACCGATTTTATGTCTATTTTTCTGTTTTTTGTTTGTTTATAAAAAGAAATATACTCATTTCGGCTCTCTTCAAAATGGATGAATTTCGTAATAGATTGAGAAAATAATAGTATTTTATTATTTAATGAAAATGTATAAAAGATTTTAACATTTTTTCTTTTTAATTATTTATATAAAGTAATTGTACGTGCAATGGTACGTTTGTAATTTAGATAAATTTAAAAATGTTTTGGCATTAATGTATAATTATTTTTAATAAAAAAATAAAATAAATACTTTTAAATGGAACAGACCAAAAAAATTAAAAAAAAATTACTTTGAATTCCGACAGAAGAGATATTTTTTATTCATAGTAAATAATTTTTATATTTTTCAGCATTATATTTATCTACAAAAAATAATTTTTTTCTATCTACATATTTAATTTATCAAAAAATTTTACTCATCTCAGTAATTTGTTCATATTTTTTTCAAAATATTCTTATTTTATACTTTATCCATCTCATAAAATAGCTCATTTGAATCCTATACGAAAATTTAAAATACTTAATATTTTTTATTAAAAATTTGACTTTGTTAAAACTAGTAATAAGCTAAATTTAAGTGACGAATTAAAAACCAATGTAATGGAGTAATAAATTTGGCAGAGAAAAAAAAAATATCACAATAAATATAATAATATACTTTTTGTTAATTAGTAAATTTTTTATTTTACTATTTTATTATGTCAATTTTTACGTAAATACCAAAATATCTCTATTTTTTATATTTAATATTATTTTTACTTTAATATCAAGTGTAAAATAAATATTACACAACTTTATTACACTATATATTTATAAAATAGTTTACCTTAACTCGTATGTAAAAGTCAAATAAGAAATTTACTAATGGACATAATACTCTTTTCATCCCAATTCAAAAGTATCATTTTTATAATTTTCATCTGCTCCATTGAAAATTTCTTTCTTTTTTCTTAAATAAAAATAATCATACACTAATACCAAAATACTATTGATTTTTTATTTAAATTACAACATAATATTATATATAAGTTATTTTATACATAAAGTCAAAGAGAAAAATTGTTAAAATCTCTTACACATTTTTGTTGACCATAAAATAATATTCCCTCAATCTCAATACAATAGTCTTTTTTACCATTTTTTTGTTCCAAAAAAATAGTCTCATTTCTATAAATATTCATATCACCGTAAAATTATCCTTACTTTTTTATTATTATCACTCAAATGTCACTACATTTTATACTAATACACTCACAAGGGCAAAAAAAAAAAAAAAAAGTTTTTTATTCATACTTTTTACCAACTATCAATATAATATCAATATTCCTCAAATCTCGTACTCAATTCAAATAAAACCATAATTTTGGGATGGATGAAATATTATTTTTTAATTTACTACAAAATCACAGAGAATTTTGTTAAAACGAGAGGGAGAGAGTAAATTTATATACAATTCAAATAAAAATTTTGTAGAGGGATTACGGCTTTGTTCTTTTAATAATTTTTTTTCACATATTTTTCCAAAAAATTAATACATTAAACACATTTATTATTTTTATATTTTTTATACAATTCTCTATATCTCGTATCAAAAAATTTACTTTCCTTAACTCTTGTAAAACAAACACATATTTATGTTAACATAACCTACAAAATATAGGGCAATGAATTAATTTTAATTTATTTAATGATAGTAGTAGGAGTATACGAGTGTGTTTGTTTGAAGAATTTTGGACAATTTTTACTATTTATACACATTTTTATTCTAAAAAATATCAAATTAAACATTTATTTTTTTATATAAGTGAATATTAATTTTACATTTAAAATATCACATTGATCCATCGTGCAAACTATTTCAATTTAATTTTTTATTATTCAAATTTCAATCCAAAATTCAAACCCAAAACCAACACCGTTTAAAATAAAAAGCGCGTGTTCAGCCGGGGGTTTACTCGCACTTTCGGATAGCGATCGTGGGTGATAAAAATAAAAAATAAAAAAATAATAATAAAAAAAAAAAAGCGCGTGCGGGTGCGTGTGTGTGAAAATGACAATAGACAGTCAGATTGAGAGACAAGGCCTACAGCTACCTGACCTGCCTGCCCGTATAAGTATTAGGGCACGACATGGACCCCCACGTTTCGACAATTTCCCTGTTATCCTTTTTATCAATTGTACCTCCCTATTCTCTCTCACTAGCTATAAATTTTTTCATTGTAATTTGAAATATATTTAAATTTTTATTTAAATAATATTTTAATACGTTTACATTCCAGTTGTACAATTTTTTCATATTCGTTTGTTCCGTATAAATTATTTTTTTTAATAAAAAAATATATAATTATATACTTTAATCATATTTTAAAATTTATAATTTATAATTTTTTTATTTTAATTAAACAATTTAGACATCTTAATCTTAATCTATAATTATTTTTACTGATATATTTCTTAATTAAATACTAATTATATCATACCTAAAACTCTGCGCCCCAACTAAAGTGGACAAATAATTGTGATTGAGGGAGTATAATTTTTTTGTCCCATTCTAAATGGTTTTTTCAGAATTTTGTACTCCTTACGTCTCATATCTATGTATCTGTTTGCTTTTTGTACGGAGTTTTAAAAATATTAGTATTATATTGAGATATAATAGGAATAAAGTAGAAATTACTAAAATAACCTTATTAGTATTGTGTGATATAAAGATATTGACATTTGTGTAATATATTGTAAGTTGTATGGGTATTTGTAATGTTAGGTAGATAGTACAGTTACTAAAAAAGAAAATTGATACTTTGTTATGGACAGACCAAAATAGAAAAACAAATAGATTGTTAAGGGATTGAGGGAATATTAGATTAAAAAGCAGTAATAATATTTTATTAGTTAATAAAGATGTGTAAGAGGTTTTGACATTTTTACTTTTTGACTTTATGCACAAATTAATTGTACGTGTAATAATAGTATTTTTGTAATTTAAGTAAAAAGTTATGATTATTTTGGTAATAGTATATAATTATTTTTACTAAAATAAGAAAAAAAATATTTTGAGGTGAGACATACGAAAATACTCTCTTCGTCCAATTAAAAGATTGTCATTTTTTATTTACGTTCGTCCCAAAATAAGGTTACCATTTTCTAATTTTCTAATTGTACTACTTACTTAATATAATAAATATCTTTTCAACTTACAATATATTACACAAACAACATTACTTTTATATTAAACAATACTAATATGGGTTATTTTGTCTTCTTTTTTTTAATTACAATCTAATATAATACTAATATTCAAAAATTTACGTACAAAAAATAAACGTCACTCTTTCAATAGGATGGAGGGAGTAGTAAAAATAATAATTTGAATTGAAACTAATGAGATAATATTTTATGAAAATAAAATAATATTATATTTTATTAAAAAGTGTGTAAAATAGATAGTACTCTCTCTATTTATTAAATATGTCTATTTGGATTGGACACGAGTTTTAATAAATATAATACTATATTAGTTAATTGTGACATAAAATATAGATATTTTGATAAGTATACGAATGAATTAATGAAGAGAGAAATTTATTTTTGATAAATTGAATGTGTAATGTGTTTATTTTGTGAAATACTTCGAATCAATCAATATATTACACACTTATTATTTTTATATTATTTACACAATTTTTTATATTTCTAATAAAAAAAAAACAAATTTCAAACCAAAATTAAAACAAACACACCCTATTATATCTACCACACATCTTCTCACTCCATATATACATATACATGCACTTATTTACTACTAGTTTTCTCTTCCATTATCATTATTACCTCATCATTTAAGAATTTTTTTTTTTCAAGCTTTAATTTTATAGTATTTGAAATAGACTCTTTGGAATTTTGTGCTACTATATTAAGAAATAATACTATTTGAGTGGTCAGCGAAATTTGACATTTGTATCTTTGATTTTATATATAAAGTAATTGTATGTTAATGCTATATTTGTAATTTATGTAAATATTATAGGTACTTTGATATTAGTGTATGATTATTTTTTCTTGAAATTGATACTTTGAAATTGCACATACAAAAATGACAAAAAAGTTTACTTTGAATTGAAACAGAAATAGTATAAAAAAAAATACTTATTTCATTCCACTTCAATAGATCTTTTTGAATTTTTGTAATAAATTAAAAGATAATACCCTCTTTATCCATTAGTAAATTTTTATTTGATTTTTACACGCGGATCAAGATAAATTAGTATCTTATAAATATATATAGTGTAATAAAGTAATATACTTTCTCCGTTCCGGCTAATTTGTCCACTTTAGCTGAGACACGGAATTTTAGTCATTATGTAATTAATAAATAATTAAAAAGTGTATTAGATAAAATAATTATAATATAATAAAATAATTATAGATTAAGATTAAGAATAGTTTAAAAAAAAAATTATGAATTATGAATTTTAAAATGTGATTAAATTGTATAATCATATTTTAAAAAAAAAAAAAAAAAAAAAAGAGGAAATTTATGTGGGACGGACGGATATGGAAAGAGTAAACAAATTAAGTGGGACGGGGGGATTAATATCCATTTTACCCTTGAAAAGTAACGTAAAAAAGTAAAAAGTAATAGTATTTTGGTATTTAATTGAAAGTTACTTTTTCAAAAAAATGAGAAATTTTGATTTAAACAAAATAAAATGACAGATGAAAAATTTATTAGTTGACGGAGGGAGTAATATTTATTAATTAGTGAAAGTATTTAAATAATTTTGATATTTTTGTCATTTAATTTTATATATGTGTAATAGTATGTTTGTAATTTAGTAAAAAATATTATATTTTTGTATTAGTATTACTTTTACTATAATAGAAAATGTATTTTTTGAATAGAATATACGATAATCGTAAAAATAATACCATTGATTGAAACGGAAATATAAAAAATATATAATTTATAACATACTGTAATTTTTTCATCCGATATGATATCGTATTATAATACAATAACAATATAAATTTACGCATAGTGATATAGTTGGTATATTGCTATCGTATAAGATTCGTTATGGAATGAAATCTTTTTATATTGGGTAAATTATATAACACCATCTTATATTTTAGTAAAAATACAGAAAATACTTTGTGTTTTATTTATTGCGTGAAACCCCTTGTGTCAATTTAAAGTTTTCACGAAATACCCTTCTTGTTCAAAACTGATATTTAGTTTTAAATACATACGTAAGTTTTATACAAATAAAAAGCGCAAAATATCTTAAATAATTTTTTTTGCATTAAATAAATAAATAATTTATTAATCCTTCGTTTTATAATTTTTGGAGACAAATTGTTGTCTGATTTTTATAAAAATTATAAAAATAAATAATTGATCAATTATTTATTTATTTATTTTATTCAAAAAAAATTATTTAAAATATTTTACGTTTTTTATTTGTATAAAATTTACGTAGTTTAGGTCTTTATTTCGAACCAAACAACAATTTTGGACAAAGAGGATGTTCATGCAAACTTTCCATTAACACAAGGAAATTTCACGTAATAAATAAGAACACTCTAATTTACCCTTTTATATTTATTAAGAATCAAATCAAGTTTGAAAATAAGAAAAAGGGAAAACCTAGCGTATGTAAAAAATAGAATTAACTAGTTTTACATATGTTCGAGTCAAGTCGAATTATTGACAAAAATATATATATATATATACTTGAATTTTATCATTCGCAATTGTTTGATGTCAATGTGTTTTGTTTGATTGTAATTTTCAGACATTTGGTAATAGTATGATTGTCTTGTTGTCATTTGGTAATAGTATGATTGTCTTGTTGTCATGCTTTATAACATGTAATATTTCTGGAGTTGAATAGTGATATGAGTCGGAGAGTACGTAATATACTCGATGTTGAATAAGAGATTAAATTGATTAAGTAGGCTACTTATGTCATTATGTTTTTTTTTTTTTTTTTCGAAAGATCCACTTAAAGAAGTCTCCTAGAAAGCATTTAAGTAAAATATAAACATACTAAAAGAACCCGTGTAGAAGTGTAAATTGTTTCCTTGAGCTCACAAAATGGTTGTGCTTTCCCAAATCATTCATTTCAAACATTTCTTTAATTGATGTTAAACTGTATAAGCTAGGGATATGATTATGAACTGGCATAAATCATATCATCAACATAAAGATTTACTAGGAGTAAGCCAATTATACCTTGCCTTTTTACATCCGATGTTAGCTCGTTAATACTTCTTTCAAACCCGTTCATACGTAAGAACTCGTTAATATTGTTGTACCAAACACAAAGAACTTGCTTAAGCCCATAAATAACTTTTTCGCATAGACAAAACTTTATATTTTCCGGTAATGCTGTCAAATCTTAGTGGTTGGCTCACATATACTTCTTCGCTTAACTCATCATTTAACAATGCAAAGTTGCATCAAAACGATATATTTTCCACTTATAGTACCAGCACAATATAAAACCCAAACCAAACACTAAAAGAAACACACCCTATGTGCTTTTCTTTCAACTTATTTGTACCCAAACCAAACACTAAAAGAAACACACCCTATGTGCTGTGCTTTTCTTTCAACTTATTTGTGTCGACTACGATATTCTAAAAGGGTAATCATTTCAACTCATAATAACTAATAGGTGTTAGACCAACCCCTTATAGTCCAATAATTTCAATCATAACTTCGCAACTTCTTGATTTGCAAGTATTGAAGGAAATGACATTCTCAAAAGGAAAAAAAATGGCAATGCATTTATTCACTTTCCCTACTTTTTTTTTCTTTTTTCTTTGGTAGAGGTTTCAATAGTTATCTTAATACAATCCCCTTCAACCTCTTTAGTGGTTTTTCGAACCATTATAGCAACTAATTTGTTTTGTTTTCTCAACTATTAAAGTTCAACAAAATTCAATGTTTACTGCCCTAATGTTCTTTAGCTGCTTGATCCTAAACTAAATGCATTAAAGACTGATACGATGAATTCATTACTAAATAATCGAGCAAGAAGATCCACATGTAGCAAAACTATATAGTTGTGCAAATTACCGATCCTTAGCACAGAAAGCCCACAGAAATACTACAACTATCACTTAACAAGTATCACCACAGCATATGATAATAGTTCACACAATCACTACAAACAACGTTAAAAAAAAAAAAAAAGTATCACCATGAAAAAAGATAAATAAATAAACCATCACTTAGAAACACAAGTATAGCCACGAAAAAACAAGAGTACGCGCGCACAAGTTGTAAAAATCAAAACAGAACGTCTCGTTCAGCAAACACAACAGGAATTGAAATCATCGCTGTCACAGGCATCACCTTGATTGAATTACACACAAACTGGGAATTTTTCGAAAGCAAACCTCGAAAATCTTATTCAAACCAATATCGATGTTCTCGAGCAGAATTCACTTTTTTCTGGCAATGAACAAACCCCACCTCTGCTCCCCCAACGAGCTCCTTTTAAGCTTAGCCTTCCAGCCCCCGACTATATCATTATAGTCCTCCTGCAAAAACCACAGGAACAGAATTTAGAGAGATTCTGCGATATACAAATTGCCCATAACTTCTTTGTGGTTTCGAAACTCAGCGTAAATCCCCCTTTACTTAAAAAATTACATGGCGCTCCTGCTCCTAATACTTTAAAAAATATTGCATGAAACTCCTATATGGTTTCGAAACTCAATGTAAATCCTAATTTTACTTTAAAAAATTGCATTATGCCCCTTATACTTTCAAAAATACTGCATGAAACCCCCTACTATATAAAACAAACAGATAGAAAATCATGTTCTCATCACACAAGGAAGATTTCATGGTAGTGGAGTTTCATGCAACGTTTTTTAAAGTATAAGGGGGTGCTATGCAATTTTTAAAATACAAAGCTGAATTTTGAAACCTAAGGGGATTTATGAGCAATTTTACCAAAATAAAAAAATAAATAATCAAGCATAGGTAAACGAATACACACTTCGGAGAAGTCTTTTATAAAATGTTCCTTGTCCTTTTCAATGGCATCCAATTCCTTCTCAAGAACTTGAATGAACTGGAAAACAAAAAGCATCGATCTTTGTTACAATAAGAACGAATTAGCGACACAGCAACAAAGAAATGAGACAAGAAGCACCTGCTCGGTTCGGTCCTCAGCAATGACCTCGTCGAAGCCAGCATCTTTGAGCATCTGCACACAAAAGAGTTCAGTTATGCATAATGAACGTATTTGATGTTGCCGGAGTGTAAATTTAGGCGACATCTCTTGTTTTTTAAACACACCTGGCCGTAAGCATTTACGTCGTGCAGATCATAACCCCTTTGCTTAATGTACTTCTCGAAATCAGGTGATGGAGTTCCAGCACTTCTACAATAGTCAGATATAAGAACTTTGCCTCCACATTTCAACCACTTGTAGAATGATCTGAATAATGCTGGCTTGTCCTGGAAATAAATCCATAAAAGTGGGAAGGGAAAGTCGAAAAATGTTAATTCAAAACCGTTAAATTTTTTTGCATATTTTTTCATAAAAATTTTCATTTCTTTTTTGGGGAGCAGAGCATGCAAAATGTAGAAGTGAATTATCAAGAATGCTTACTTGAATATGAAGAATCGTGTCGCGGCTATAGATCACATCGAATGTACTGTCAGGGTATTCTTTCTTGGTACAATCAGCAACCTCAAACTCAACAGCACAGTCGAGACTGATTGCACGCTCGATAGCAAAAGATATCATATTGACCGAGAGATCAATGCCAACGACATGAACATCGTAATTTTTTGCCATGTAGAAATCACCACCTCCGATGCCACATCCTACGTCCAGGACTTTTTGGCCAGGTTGGAGATCGAGTTTAGCTACAAACTCTTTCGTCGTTACTGTTCAAAAAAAGAAAAGAAAAAGTATAATCTGGATACATAACCGAAAATATGACATTTTTAGGGTGCTTTAAACTTCAAGCAATAAGAATCTGTAACACTTCATAACTGAGCAAACTTTGTATTGTGGATAAAGATTGTTTCGACTTTTACAGCATGGTTATGGAACATTTTAACCTGGTTCGGTAAAACAGATAATCCATTGTGGTCGAAACTGCAATTAGCAATACATACCAAGCCCTCCAGTGCTCACAAATCCATTCCCAAAGACACGTTCGTAGCGCAATATGCCATTGCTTTTATATTGAACAGTATCCAAAAAATTTTGGAATCCTCTATCCTCATCTGAGCCAACCTTTTGCCAGACCCAGCAGATCTGCAAAATTAGTGTACACACGGTTTATACAAAACCATATGTTTTTTACAAAAAAAATTACTCAAATTGAGCACAGAGTACCATTTGATCAATGGTATTAACTTCGGATGAAATATATAGTAAACACCAAGAAAATCTCTGACTGCCCCAAGTTTTTAAGGTAATGAAAACAAAAAGAACGACAACAATGCATAAGAAATAAGGAAATAATGAATTTTAGCAGAAAGCACAAAACCTCGATACCTGATTCTGATTCTTTTTGTTTTTAACATAAGCTCCAATGCACTTGCAACTCAAAAGAGCAAGTTCAAATGAATTTCCAGAGTTATCTTGAACGTGAGACTCTTTAAACACCTGCACAATCAAATTCAGGAATTACAAATTTACAATTGCATGATCAGAGAGAAAATCCCACAAGAGTCATTCAAATTAAATATATATACTTTTTCCATAGTAAGAAGCCGTAAGACACTCATATTTGCCTTCTAAGAGAGTTTACTAAGGCACACACAAAGTGTAAATGAACAACTTCAAGTTCCAGCTTCATTTAACGAAAGTTGTATTACTCGCAGAAAACGACATCATATTTTGGATGATACAAAGTTGCAGCAAGTGGAAATTAGTAAATGTATATGTATAAGCATAGAACCTTTGTATAATATCTCGGTTCACGATAATGAGTTGGATTGATCTTTCTCTTAAAATCTCCAGCCTGATGAAAACATGATTCTCTAAAGAAAATGTAGCCCCCAACTTTTAACCATTTCAGCATTCTCTCAGCAAGATCCTCAACCTACAAACAAAGGCAAAATTATAAATTAGAAATCAAATGATGCATAAAATAGCAAGCAATGAGCGAAGAAACTGCCCGAAGATTGAAAATTACCTCATTGTCTGCTAGATACATCAACAGCCAGTTTGAAAAAATTAAGTCTAAGGATCCCTCGGGGAAATCCAGTTCTGAGGACGCCGCATCAGCACATAAAAATTTTACATTTTTAAAATGCCCATTAATGCTTTCATTCTGTGTAAGAAAAGAAATGTACACATACGTATAGTGAGCAAAAGTAAAGGCTTAAATGCATGCATATATGAGAAAAATTTAGCCATAAAACCCGACATAACACAAACTCCTCAGGATAAAGCCGCACCATTTTTATTACGCTTTCAATGAAGTCCACAGCGACAAGCTGGCCAGCTTGTTTAGCTAATTCACCGGTGAAGCGGCCAATACCAGCTCCCAGTTCTAGAACAGATTTTCCTTCATATGGTGGGAGCAGAGACAGAACCTGATTTAATTTAAGACAACGACAAAATGGAATACATAAGGCATCAGGTCGATTCCAGTATATCCGCAACCACTCAAGTTAACATCCCAACACGACTGACTTTACAGGCAAACTTGAAGAGAAAAGTACGGTGTACATTCTCATATAGAAAAGGACATCAACACTAGTATAACTACAACACAAAAGTATGGGATTCGAGAAAACTAGCTGCTAGAATGCATGAAGCTAAAACAACTGGTCTGTTACCAATACCAAAACTGATGAACAAAGGATTTCCAAATGCAATTTTTCCAGTGATTTAAGGATGTTGTATTAAACCAACAATCGGTATTTTTCTTTTTTTTTCTTTAACATGAAACAAGTTCCGACAAAATATGGCAGATCAACATCGGAACTAAACCCAGACTAATGGGAATAAATTTAAAATATGTTTTGCATGTATAGAGAATTTATGGAAGCTTAAGCTCATTCCTTAGCACAAAGGAAATACATTATAATCAGTATTTAAACAAAATATCTTCATATATAAAAAGAGAAGGACACATTCTGTACTCAAGATGAGCCGCTAAGAGCACGAAAACAGGGACGTAAGCGTGCATATTTATATCCATGGCTATTGAGGGTTCAAGCCACCGTAACCAATCAAATCTTACACTCAACACTAGAATGTTCAAATTTTACAAACACACACACACAAACATACATATATATATATATGAGCCTGTCGCTACATAAAAAATCAAAAATTTGACAAAGCTGTACGAAATAAAATGTCACTATTTTTTTGATATATGCCAAAGTGACGGAAATAAAAAAGAAAAAAAAATCTCTTTTACATATTTTCTAGTTGAGCCTAATGTTGACTGCCGCTAAGAAACTCTCTTCCGAAAGTGAGATCACCACCACCGGAGAGGGAAACTCATAAAAGCAGTCGTTCCCTTTCTAGATACTATATAGAAGATAAAAGCCTCAAATCCTTTGCTTTCTTTCATCTCTCTGATTGACATTAATTAACCTTTTGCCTACCCCAGTTCGATCCATAGTTAGGGATGGATTGATTGCTTTAGGGTCAAAACCAAAGAAAAGTATAACATAGAAATGTTAATCAAAAAACCCGAACTTGAAATACAAACACAAACACAAACCAAACACACACGTTGTGTTTTGGATCTTCTTTTCCAATAATACATCACCTCTTTCTCAATATGAAACACCATATCCAAAATAGATTTTTTATTAAAATATCTTCAAATCCAAAACACAAACACTACAAAACATTCAAAAACACTCCAAAACACAAATTGCAAACCAAGTAGATCAACAGATGCTCTACTGTACTGATGAATTTAACGATATATATATAAATGTGTGTGAGTGTGGCTAGATCTCAACAACATCATACCTCAGGCCTATCTTCTTTGTCAAGATCAGCTGCTTTTGAATCAAGCATCATAGCTTCCAAGGTCAGATCAACAGAATGCTCAGTCCAGTAACTCTTTTGCACCTCACGCTCTTGCTCTGTACAAAATCACAAATTTCGTTCACTCTCGACGAACACAATTAACTTCAATTAAACAAAAAGTGGGAAATACAATACATCCAAAAGTATCGAGCAGAACCTGGAATGGAAGCCATTGTAACCGGACAGCAGTAAGAGTAAGACCAGCAAGAAAGCGAGGAACTGATGCGAATTGAGTACCGAAATCCGCGATAGAAGAAGATCAAGAGTTCTCGATGGCGACTCGAGATCTGGAAAATGTGCGCGACCTTCGATCGAAGAGTCTCCCCTTTTGCTGCATCAGCTGTGGCCCAGAAACGGCAGACGATTTGAAGAAGAAGAATGGGCTAGCGAAGATCCAAAGACTTTCGATTCGACGAAAGAAACGAGGGAATTAGTGTGGTGTAGAGAGTGAATCAGAAAATGGTGGCCATATGTAGAGAGAGACACGCGGAGGTTCGTGGCGACCAAATATCGAAATCCGATCCCACCAAATCTTGATATTAATATTTTCATTACGATTATTTTATTATGTCTATTTTCAATTCTCTCTCCCAATAAAATTGTCGACTGTGTATTTGTTTTGGGGTTTGGATTTTGAGTTGGATTTAATAGTAAATTTTTAAATTTGAATAGTTTTGATATAAATAAGTGTTGATGTGATATTTTAAATGTAAAATTGATTTTTAGTATAATATAAAAAATGAAAAATAGGTATTTAATTTGATGTTTTGGAGAAAAAAATGAGGTGAATAGTAGATATAAAATTCAATCCCCCGAACAAACACACCCTAAAAGCATCAGTAGTAGATATTACTCCTATTTTGTTATCTCTACCGTTTAAATTATTTTATATTAATCACCTTCAATACATTATATATATACTACTTCTTTGTCTCTCATATCATGTCCACGTTGCAGTTTCTTTCCGTCTAATATTTCATGTCACTTTTTTAAAAAAAAATAATTACACACTTTAATCTCATTTTAAATTTTTTAATTTATTTTTTTTATTTTAATTAAACTAATTACTTATCTTAATCTAATCTTAATTTATAATTATTTATATTATAGGATAATTATTTTCACTAATACATTCTCAATTATTTACTAATTATACGGTAGCAGCAGACGCAATATATGGGACGGAGGGAGTATTTTATAGGATTCATACTAATTTATTTATTTTTATATATATTTTTTTACATAATATATAAATTATTTATTTCTATATATTTTTATTGTCTAATAATATTTTTATATAATACTCCCTTCCGTGCAATAAAATAGTCTTTATTTACTATTTTTGTCCATAAATAACTATATCACTATAAAATTATCTTTATTTTCTATTATAATTACACAATTGTCACTATTTTTTACACTAATACACTCATAATAGAAAAAAAAATCTTTTACCCGTAATTTTTACTTACTATCAATATAACATCAATATTCCTTAAATCTCGTGTCAAATATAACCAAGACTATACTTCCGGGACAGAGGGAATATTATATTAAATTTTTAAATTTTAATATATTGAAACATACTTCCTCCGTCACTTAACAATTTATCTATTTTTTTCATTTTGGTCTGTCCCATAACAAAGTATCAATTTCTTTTTTTTTAGTAATTGTACTATCTACCTAACATTACAAATACCCTTCCAATTTACAATATATTATACGAATGTCATTACCTTTATATCATACAATATTAATAGGGTTAATTTATATTTTTTACTTTTATTTCTACTTTATTCTAATATAATACTAATATTTTTAAAACTTCGTTCAAAAAACAAATTGATATATAGATATGGGACAGGGAGTATAATTTACTATTTTAAAGTTTAAAATTATTTGAATAAAGCTAAATTGCACAAAATCTATTTGTGATTTCATGAAATTGCATCAAATCCTCCATACTTCTAAAACTGCGTCAAACTCCATCATTGTTTCATAAACTTTGCGTCTAACCCCTCAGCGGTCCTTATTTAACGATATTTGACCTAAATGCGTTCAAACTGCGAATAAATTTTAGAATCTCAATTTCTAAACACCTAAAATTACAAATACATTTTTTTATATATATTTAGCTGAAAAATAGTAAAAATAAACTTTTAAAACATCAGAAAATAGCTATTTTTTAGTATATTTATTATTTTTTTAGGGTAAATATAAAAATATATATATATTTGTAATTTTAGGGGTTTATAAATTGATATTCTAAAATTTATTTGTAGTTTGAGGCATTTAGGTCAAATACCGTTAAATAAGGACCATTGAGGGTGTTAGACGCAAAGTTTATGAAACCACGAGGGAATTTGCCGCAGTTTTAGAAGTATGTGAGATTTGGTGCAATTTCATGTGGATTTTGTACAATTTAGCCTTTGAATAAATGAACATATATTAGATAATTTTTGTTAAATTTTTAAAATTTTAAAATTTTTTGAATAATATTTAAATACTTTTTTTTTTTTTGTTTGAAGGTATTGAGAAAGGTAATAAATAGTAAATAATTGTATCTCTTCTAAAAGATAATAAAAAAAGGTAACTAGTTCTAGTTATTATAGTAAAAATCTAAAAAGTAATCGTAAAGATAACAAGAAAAGTGACAGCAAGAGATATTCTAATGATGTGTTCATATATCACACTTTACAAATTTTTTACTATTTATTAAATTTTTTATTTAAAAATATCAAATTAAACATTAATTTTTTATATTTTATCCATTCCTCTTGTTAGAAAGTATATATATTTTATTAAATACATTATTTTTTTTTACAAATACCCTTATTTTATATTACATCATTACTTTTATACCAAAAAATAAAAACAAAAATGTCAATACACTATTTTTAATTAATCATTATAATTAAAATATTATTATTTCTTAAATATTACGTCAAAACTAAAGGTTTACATTCTATTTGGACAAAGAGAGTATATTATAGCATTAGAAATTAATTTATCGTTCAAAATACCACATTAATATAAATTTATATTATATTATAAAACTATTTAAATTCAATTTTTTTTACTATTCAAATTCTAAATCAAAATTTAAATCCTCGAACACACACATCCCTAAAAGTGTTACGCCTAGATACAGAAATAAGGTAAAATATAATTAGTAAAAATAATTATAAATTAAAATTAAAATATCTAATCAATTTAATTAAAATTATAAATTATAAAATTTAAAATAATATTATATATACTTATTTAAAAATAAAATAAAAAAACAAATTATATAGAATGAAGAAAAAAGATAATAATAATAAAAATTGACGGAACGAGAAAATATTTTATAAATTTTGAATTTTTAGATTATTCCATATGTATACTTATAAATTGATTTAAAATTCAAAATATAATTATTATTTTTTATCAAAAAAATATAATTATTCTTTAGTTTACAAGAACTATTCTCATTTATTTTATAATAGGAAGGAATACATAAGGTTTGTTTATTTTGGATTTTGATTTAAATTGTTTTAAATTTAAGATATAGAAAATTGTCTTGATAATATAAAAAAATAATATTTTATATTAAATATTAATTTTTATAAGAATGTATTATATATATTAAAAATCGTATTAAAAAAATTAAAAAAATTTAATTTTAATTAGATATAATAAATAATAGTACTATTTTAATGTTAAATTAATCAAACAAAAGATCAAATTAAAATTAGTGGAATAATTGAAAAACAATAAAAAAATGTTATTTGTTAAAATAAAAATAATAAAATTATTTATTATTATGTATAAGTGACATTATTATGAGTGGTGGAGAATATATATTAAAATATTATTATTATTATTATTATTATTATTATATAGTTAATATATTAATAAAAATATAATCTTTTTTAGTGAGAGTATCTTTTATTCCTTTGGTTGTATTATTTTTTTAAGTATGTTTGAAGTATTTTATAATATTTTTTAAATTATAAATAATTAATTATACTTAATATTTCATGTTATTTCATTTAATTTTTTTTTCTATCAGATCATTTAATTGTTAAATTATCATATTTAATATTATTCACTTAAAATTTCTATGTAAAATCAAATATTACACTTTATTTGGGATGAAGGGAAAATTATTTTAGTGTGTACCATTCAAAAGTATTCTACAATAAATAATACAAAATTGCTCGTAACTCTCTTGTAATTTTAAAACTCAGCGTAAATCTCTTATTTACTTTAAAAATTGGATAGCATTCTATTATATTTTAAAAAATATTGTATGAAACTTCTCTATGGTTTTGAAATTCAACATAAATCTCTAATTTACTTTAAAAAAATTGCATCAAGCCCCTTATACTTTCAAAAATATTGAATAAAACCTCCGCTATGCAAGACATATAGATAGAAAATTATTTCCTCGTCACAAAAGGGAGGTTATATGGTGGTGTGGTTTCATGCAACATTTTTTAAAATATAAAGGGGTGTCATGCAATTTTTAAAGTATAGAGAGATTTTACGCTAAATTTCAAAACTATAAAGGAGTTATTAACAATTTTACTTGACAAAAATAATTATGTAACTGTTAGATATAGATATCTAGTTTGTATTGTTTATTTTAGTTTAGGTCAGAGCCACTAATATATATATATATATTTTTTTTTTATACCTATTTTTTTTTAATAATTCAATTTCATAATTTTCCTCAAATTCTTATATGATATCAGAGTTTTAGATTTCGAGTTCAAGTTTCACATCCTCCGTTTGTTGTTGCCCACGGACAATATAATAAACGGGTCGAGTTATGATTGGGGCTTTCAACTCGAATCAGACACAACAACTCGATTATAATATATTAATAATATATTTATTATATATGTAAAACAATTCTAAATTAATAATTAGCCCACATATTAATTTCAACTAAATTCAATTTTAAATAATTTAATCTAATTCATTGTATACATACACTCGAACTAATAAAAACTAACATAACACGCAAACACGACAAGAAAAATTGAATTTGAATAAAAAAAATTCGACGTAATTATGTATAAGGATCAACACGAACCCAGCACGATAATAAATAGGTCAGGGTTAGGATTGAGTAATTTAACCTGACACGAATCGACTCATTGCTAGCTCTATATTAATATACTCTATTTGTCACATCTTAAATCATATTTCCTTCGCTCATATAAATTGTCCATTTTTTTTATATTGATTCGTCCCACATAATTTATTATTTTTTTAAGATATATAATTATATACTTTAACCATATTTTATATTTCATAATTTTTAATTTTTAAAATTTTAATTAAATTATTTAGGGTATGTTTCTTTTGCCTAAAACTCCATATTTTTATTATTTGGACTCTGCTTTTTCCCCAAAAAAAAATACATTTTTTCTTCTCATAAAACATCCTATCATACATTATTTTATTACCAAAGCAAACAATTTTTTTTTTTTTTTTCAAACTCATCTAAAGAAACATACCATAGTTATTTTAATTTACTATATAATTATTTTTATTAATATATTTTAAATTACTTACTTATTAAATTTTACCTAAATTTTTGTAGGTAGTGTAATTTGGCAAAATATATTATGGGGAGAGAGTATTTATCTTGTAGACAGTTAGGGATGCCAATAGGTCTAGACCTAAGATCTGACCCATTTATTTGGGATCAAGTTAAAATATTCGAGTATTGGATTCAGGTCCGGATTCAGTATTGTGTACTTTTATCGGATTCAGGGCGGGTCTCGGGTCCAAGGGTGGACTTTACCCGGACTCGGACCCGATCCGGATCGGATTAATATACTGTATTACTAATATATTAGTTATATATATGCAAAAATTAATTTTTAATAATATAGATTATATTAAAAATATATTTTTAGTTTTATTTATCTATTTATTATAATATTTTTGAATAAGATATATAAATTTTAATATATATCGAGTCCGGGTTCAGGTCTAAATTTAAATTAAATTTTAAGAATTAAGAAAAAATTGGATCTGTCGGATCTATCAGGTATTGTTCGAATCGGATCTGAGTATTCTCGAGTCCGGATATCATCGGGTCTGGTTCGAATTCGGATCCAACTATATATTCGGGTCGGATCCGACCCATCCCGACCCATTGTCATCCCATAGACAGTGCGGTTGGTGTTGGTGAAGATGTCAGATTATTTATTTATTTATTTATTTAATCTATATGGGTACGGATTTGATGGGGCTTTGGGACTGCGGACGGATCCTATGACTATCCACGTGAATTCATTTTCCCAATGCATATTTATCGTGTTTTATTCAATGTGTATTTGTTGTTTATTTTAATAAATTTTTAATATATAATTAAAATTTATGAAATTACAAGTGGCACTCTGATTTAAACTTCTTTACAACATTTAAGATTAGTTTGTTTTATTTTTTATTTAAATAATATTTTAATATAATACTCTCTCCGTCTCCAGCAATTGATGACCAATTTTATTTCTTTTAGTCCCATTTAAAGATAATTTTTTTTAATTTTTAATAAATTTATTCATCTTAAATATATTTAATAAATATAAATTAATTTAATTAAATTTATAACTTTTTACACGTAGCATCGTTCAAAACTTCTTTATTTTTATCTTTTTTTAATAAATAAATATTTTTGTCTATATTTAAAATTTCTTATTTTTAATAAAATTAATTTTAAGTTAATTATAAATAAATTAATTAATTTTTTATTTATTTGTATTATATAAAATTTTATTCTCTAGAAAATTATATTCATATTGTATATATTTTATTGATTTATAATGCTAAAAATATTTAAAATACCAACAACACTACTCATATAAAAATATAAAATAATATCATAACTTATTATTAATAATTTACTAATCTACGATGTCTAAAATATTGTATCCTTAAGTAAAATGATCATCTTGACTGGGACGGAGGAGTATTTTATTAAAAATAACACGAATTAAATTATTGAAAAATAGTTTAAGATACAAATTAAATAAACTTTGGGGTGCATTTTTCTATATTTTTTTCATATATACAAATATTTGTATACTATATATCTTTATTATTTTAATATTTTCTAAATAATTTTCTATAAAATAATATTCATATTGCGTGAATTTTTATTGCAATATAATATTTAAAATATTTAAATAAATATTTTAATTTTTTAAATTATATATATTAAATTTATTTTAAAACTATCAATATTATTAATTATATATAAAATAATAAGATAATATTATAATTTATTATTATTAATTAATTACACGTCATTATCTTATAGCCAAGTCTCATATCAAATAAATATATAATATGGAGTCATCTCAATTAATCTAATTAATTTGATTCATTGACTCGTATTTTCAATCATCAAATAATCGGTTGAGTATGTTCCAATTTTAATTTTTAAAAATTAAATTTTATCGGTCCAACGTATTAAGCATATAGACAATTATATATAATACTCCCTCCGTCCTGGAACTAAATATTCATTTGCTTTTTACACGTAGTTTTAAAAATATTAGTATTATATTGAGATATAGTATGAATAAAGTAGAAATAACTAAAATAACCTTATTAATATGTGTGATATAAAAGTAATGATATTTGTGTAATATATAAGTTGTAAGAATATTTATAATGTTAGGTAGATAGTACAGTTACTAAAAAAGGAAATTGATACTTTGTTATGGGACGGACTAAAATGAAAAAATGGATACTTTGTTATGGGACGGAGGGAGTACTATAAACTATTTTATAGTCTATATTAACACGATGTATGTGATATTTTAGTTTTTATTTTATAAGTTTCCAAACAAAATAAAAATACTAAATTTAATATTTACTTTTTATTTATTATGTTACAATATACTCTCTCCGTCCGGTTGGAAGGGTGATATTTATTTTTTGCACGTAGAATTTTGAATATTAGTATTATATTGGATTATAGTAAAAAAGACAAAAATACCCCTATTAGTATGGTGTAATATAAAAGTAATAACATTTGTATAATATATTGTAAATTGAAAGAATATTTATTATGTGAAGTAGATAGTACAATTACTAAATTAGAAAATGGTAACCTTGTTTTGGGACAGACGAAAATGAACAATTGTAATCTTTTAATGGGACAAAAAGAGTAATATAATTTATATTTAAAATATCACATAAATTAATTATTTTAATTTAAAATTTTATTATTTAAAATCAAAATTTTGTAAACAAACAAACCAAAAGTATCACAAATTAAAACAAATTAGAAATCACTTGCAAAACAAGAATGTGTTTGAATAAATAGTAATAGTAACAGTACATAAGATATACTTAGGGGGTTTTGGTACAAAGAATAAAATTGCAGATAAATGACAGTAGAGAATTGAAATTGGAAAGAAAGGAAATTGAGGAGTGTTTGGTATAATAGAGAATTCAGTTAAGAAATATAAAAAAAAATGAATGATCGGACAATAATAAATTATTAATCTAACAAAAGAGAGTTTTAGCTAGTGAGAATCATGAAAAAATATTTATGGTGATTTTTTTTAAAACAAAAAATTATACATTATCTATGAAGTTTTGTAAGATCATATTTTAGCATAAATTTTTGTAAAAAATTAAATACTTGAATGATAAATTAAAAATAATTTTTTGTAAAACTAAAATAATATAATATAAATAATTATAAAAATTAAATAGTAAAGAAAAGAATAAAAAAAATAAAAATATATATACTGGAACATCATTTCTCTCAATTTTTCTGAATATACAAGAGAAATGAAAATAGAGAAATAGAAATGATTTATTTCTCAACTTCCATTTCTCTTACTCAAACAAACAACAGAAATATAAACATTTCCATTTCTCTACTGCCAATTCTCTGTATCTGTTTGTTTGGGGATTGGATTTCAATCCACTATTTATCCTTTTTTTTTTTTTTTTCCCAAAAACATCAAATCAAACATCTATTTTTCATTTTTTATATTATACTAAAAAATCAATTTTACATTCAAAACATCACATCAACACCTATTTATATCATATCATACAACTATTCAAATTCAAAATTTTAACTATTTAAATCCCAATTCAAAATCTAAAACCCCCAAACAAACACACCCTTAGTATACTTGTTAACAATGTGCGCGGATCTGATGGTGATTGATGCTAATTTAATCTGATCAAAATATAAAATAAAAGTATAAATTTCATCCGTCTCATAAAAATGGTTTTACTTTTAATTTTCGTCTGTCACAAAACAAATGTTTTATTTCATAATTTAAAAATTTTGTAGTACATACCTAATATAATAAATATTCTTCCATTTAAGATATATTACACAAATGTCATTATTTTTATATTACGCAATACTAATAAAAGTTTTTTGTCTTTTTCCTATAATCCAATATAATACTAATATTAAAATATTTACGTATAAAAATTAAATGTTAATATCTTTGTAGGACGGAAGAAGTAGTACATTTTTCTACATAACACAATATATGTTTTGTTAAAACAAAATATATTGTAATACTCTGATTTTGGAGTGTATAAAATAATATTATTATAGCAAATAAATATTTTTATAATATTTTGAAATTAAAAATTAATATTTTAGAATAAATTTTATTCCTATTTTATATATGAATTGTGATTGAAACGATTGTTAAACAGATAAATATAAATATAAAATACAAAATATATAATAATATAATAATAATAAAAGTAATGATGATGAAGATAATAATAATAATAATAATAATAATAATAATAATAATAATAATAATAATAATAACGTTAATAATATAATATAATATATATAATAATAATATAATTATATATAAGAAATCAAATCTTACCTGCGAAGAAAGAAAGGCAGAAGCAGGCGTCGCAGAGGAAGAAGAAACATGAAGAGAAGAAATAAAAAGAGTTAGCAGTTCGATTTCGATTCTGATTTGGGTATTGTATTTTTTGTTATACGGAGAATTTAATTATAGATTTTAATATGAATTTCGATATTGGGAATATTAAATTAGAAATTTTTTAAAAATTTATAACTGGCTATTTGGCTATTTAATCGACAAATTTCTTTAGCTAATAGCCTATTTGTAGTCCTAGCATTATATTCTGAGAATTTCGTATCGATCCGAGTTGAATCGAAAACGGCAGTGTACTGCACCTGGCTGTTTATTTATATCTTTAAGTACTTTTATTTAGTAATCGGGCGATATAAATATTATGAGGTATAAGAATTTTATAGCTAGAATATCGTTGTCTACTAAATATAAAAGTTTGAAACCCAACGAGCTAACTATAGAAATTAGCTTTTGAACAAGCAGGTAGCTCCTATGTATAAGCATATAGCTCAGCTGATTTGAGTAAATAATGGGGCAGGTGTACGTTCGATGAGATTTGAGTGAGATTGCAAAAGTTAGGAGTGTCTATAAGAGGTAAGCAGTAGGGAATTAAATCTAATTTTAAGAAATTAGATATGCATGTTGCATGCGATTTTGATTAATATGTTAATGTGATATAATGTGAATCATTTTGTTGCATGTATATATTTATATATATGTGTGCGTATGCATGTGGGAGACTTCACGGTTTATGATATTTGATATACGTATTTGATCGTGTTAATGAACTTATGAAAAGGAAGATAAGTGAGCTGTCTCACTAGCCCTTTTTGGTAAATTCACTTATTTGGCATGTTGCACACATATTGCATGGTTTATCGGATATGTTTTATGGATCTATCGTTTAGTCGCCGTGTGCGGTAGTGCTAGGCGAGGGCATCATCTGGGATTAGGATATTCGATCCCGATGTACCGTAACACTTTGGCGATAGTGGACGATAGTAGTCGGACAACTGGGTGACTTAGTCGCACGGTCATTCAGGGATTAGACCCATTGTAGTTGAGACGTATTTGGTCTAATCATTCGTGTTCGGTGTTGTTCCACTAATTGGACTGATCACTAGTGAGGTCTACCGGTAGTTTAGGATCATATGCCAAACTCCAAACGTGATCCCGTTAGGGCGTGCGAGGAGGAGTAGAGTTTCCGGGTTTCTCTTGGGTGATTCCAGGTTGCACGGATTCTACTACATTACACGGGATAGGGCTAGTCAGTGGGGGTCCTATCTTCGTTATCACAAACTATGGGGCGTCTTGTGGTTAATGGTGACAACGTTCGGCTATCCATGTATTGATTGTGGGAATCGTATGGTGGGTATGTGGGAGTGACCGGATGACCGTTATATTATTATGGGTTTATCAGGTCTTTCCTTGAGCCGAGGATTTTCCGGCTATTTATTGATGATGGTTTAGTGAGCTTGTTATTACGGGGCCGAGGGTATTCCGGCTGCTCACTTAGACAGATGTAGTGAGCCTATGATTATGGAGCCGAGGTTATTCCGGCTGCTCACTTCGGCGGACGTATATATGTATATATGTGGATGTACATTGTTGTCGAGTTTGATATCTGTACTGCATCATTTCACTATTGGCATGACATGACATATTTCACGTTAGTTCTTAAAATTGATTTAATTCTAGACTGCTTTTAAGAAAATATTTGTTTCAGGTATGCATGGCACATCCAAGACATGGGATGTCTGGATATAGAAAGACAGGCTGAGTGAGTGAACTTACGTCTATTGTATTATATGTAAATTTTTAACCGAAAAAACCTCTTGTTAAGGGGTATGTTTTGTAAATATTTATAAATCAGATTTTTTTATATAATAATGCGTTTTATGGTTAATTTTAACCTTAACACTGTATTATGGGGCCCGAAGTAGGAGGTGACGACCTCATGCCAACTGGGGGTGTTACATATATGTTCTTTTAAATATGATTGTTATGTATGATATATATTGTATTTCTTTATTCCACAAGCTGATCGGATCAAATCAAATCAGCACCATAGTCATTTCATCATACAACGTAGGATCAGCCGTCTTAAACAATTATGCTAGAAAAATACTTCATTCGTCACACATAATTTGTCATTTTATTTTTTGAAAAATTGATTATACACTTTAATCATATTATAAAATTTGTAATTTATAATTTTTTTAATCTTAACTAAACTATTTATTTATCTTAATCTTAATCTATAATTATTTTTACTAATTAATAATTATTTTTACTAATACACTTCTTAATTACTTACTAATTATACTTTATTTAAATTCTTGTATCTACGGTAACACGTCCATCTTATCTAGAACAGAGGAAATATCATTTAAAAGAAAAAAAATAAAATAATAACACACTAATATAATACTCCCTCCGTCCCAGAACTATAGTCTGAGTTGTGTTTGACACGAGATTTAAGGAATATTGATATTATATTGCTAGTGGATAAAAAGTATAGATAAAAGACTTTTTTGTTCTTGTGAGTATATTAGTGTAAAAATAGTGACAATTGTGTAATAATAATGAAAAAGTAATGATAGTTTTATAGTGATATGTTTATTTATAAAAATGAGACTATTGTATTGGGACGGAGGGAGTAGAAAACTAATTAAAATGTGTCAATAGCCATTGATACTCTCCAATATTTGTATAACCAAATTATCGTGTGAAATATTGTCCAGGCCGAACTTAATACCCTGCATACCAGGCCCGATGGAAAAGTCACATTAGGCGAACCATGTGTGGCAGGTGACCTGAGGCGTCGGGGGTTTGAACCCATGACCTCATGGTCACAAATCCAACCCAAAATTCGTAATTTATGCAACCGATTAATCGGTGAATAAAAATATGACGGACCAGTTAACCAAATTAATTGGATTAATTTAGATGAAATAAATATATAGTTTTATGATTTCTATTTTTTTCAAGGAAAATTGTATGTTTTCTTCGTTATATTTGTTTTTCCTATAGATTTTAGATTCTTATTGTTTCCTTTTGAAATCACTAAGCTTTTATATGCTTGTTTATTATTATTATTTTTTAAATATATGAAACTAAACATAAATGTTAAAAGTTCAAATAAAAATATTACTTTTGATGGAGTAGACAATGAAATATAATACTTCCTCCGTCATTCAAATTTATGCTCATTTTTCTTTTTGAATTGTCATTGAAAAATATTCTCGTTTCTTTTTTAAGAAAAAAATCATTACACATTTGTAGTTGATTTTACTATAAAAGTAAAAAATAACAATTATTACTCACTATTATTAAAATTCATGCCCAGCCAAGTGAGCACACATATGCATGATGGAGGGAGTATGAAAAATATGTTTTAATTGAATTACTTTAGAGCACATACATTGGTGGGTCGGTTAAAAGCCTCCATTTACTTACGTGTATCTTATGTATCAATTCTAATTCGATATGTATCGATTTTTATTTTCAAAACAAACATAGCAGCTCTTTTCCTTCGATCCTTTGAAATTCTTTCTTTGCACACAATATTCACTCCCAATTTTTACAAAATCTTTCATCCCAATCAAATCGGCAATTGCCAATGTCTGAAGGAGGTTGGCGATGGAGAACCTGTATTCTATCGATCTCCCAATCTTCGCCAAACCCTTCGTCCCAATCAAATCGGCTATACATCAAATATTGGAACTTATCAGGAATTTAACCCTAAAGTCAGGATCTACTATGTTGTAATAATTGAGATAAAAATAAAGTAATTAAATATAACCTTATTCTATTAGCATTATTGGATTCGGATCTACAAATTAACGGAGGGTTTGTCTTCTTCAAGCCTATGGCTCAATTCCTCCTGAAAAAAACCGCTAGGGTTTTTGCCGTTACTCCCAGTATGAGATATGAAATGTAATGGTTGTTGCGCCTGGACCTGAGATCATAACCCTATTTATATCCCTTATTAATAATTGATCTTATCACTCGATTAAAAAGTTACCAGGTTTTTGCACATAGAGGCTCACACTTACTAAATAAATTAATAAATTACTTAATATAGGCTTAATCTGACTTATAACCCAAATAGTTACATTTAATCCACAATTGAATTTTTAATCCAACATCTTAATCAAACATAAAATCTTAAACCTTTAACTAAAACAATCGATTCAAATCTCTAAAACATCAAGAAAAGAAGAATAAAAGAAAATAAAATTAGAACCCTAAAACAAGAAATTGCTGCAAAGTTTATCATACCTCCGTCGCCATTGAAGAAGATCGTTTCCTCGACCGGGCGTAGGGACTGTGAAATGACAACAAGAGGGAGAAGAGCAATCATCGACGATGAGAATATGAATGTGTTGGGGGAAGAAGAACACCAAAGTCCGAATGGGGATAGAGAAGGACAAATAAGAGAGACAGGGAGAGAGAAGGGTAAATAAGAGAAAAAAGATACCGTCGATGGTGGTGTCACCTGCACGAGGACTAACTCAATTTTTAATCGAAATTCTCTAGTTAAAATTTAGATCAGTGGAAATGAGAGTTTTAGAAAGGGAAAGAAAAAACTTCGTTGTATGTACTCTTGTACTCCCTCCGTCCCATGTAATATGGGTGTATTACTGTAAACACGTGAATTTAGGTAAAGTATAATTAGTAAGTAATTAAGAAGTGTATTAGTAAAAATAATTATAGATTTAAAATTTAAAATGCGATTAAAATGCATAATTATATTTCCAAAAATAGAAATGACAAATTATGTGGGACGAACGAAAATAAAAAATAGGGACAAATTATGTGGGACTGAGGGAGTACTATTTTTTATTTTATTTTTATAACAAACTATTTTTTCTTTTAATATTGTGAACTATGAGATAAGATGAATTCTAACTTTTTATTTTTTATTATTATTTTTTTTAAAAAAGCATTATATGCAAGTGTAATATATTAGACATTATTGTTTTTGTTTGATACAATGTTGCAAAGACTAATGTTCTTTCAACTTTTAGCTTATCATCAAATTTTTGAAAAAAAAAATTTTAAATTATATATTATGAATTAAAATTACTTTAAAAAGTTTACTAAAGTTTTGAAAAAATATTATATAATTATAAAAATTAAAATTATATATTCATTCCGTCCACCAAATTTATTTTTATTTTTATTTTTAGTCATTTCGCTAAATTTATTTCATTACTAAATTTGACGAAGTTAACAAATTTTATATTTAATTATTATTTTTCATTCAACACTTATTTATTAAGAATATTAAATTCTTTAATAAAATCGGTCTCTTCATTATTCCAAACTAAATTTTAGAAAACACTCAAACAATCTTTTACTTTTATTATTTTTTCAATACTTTTATTATTTTTTCAATAATTTATTTATTTTTTAATTTTCACGTCAGACTCAAATGTATTAAATTTATTGGACGAATGGAGTATTAGTTTATTATTATTGTTATTGTTAGTTTTTTAAAATATTAAAGTATAATAAATTTTATATTCTTAAATAATTGTAAAATAAATTACTCAAATTATAAATATATATATATTAAATAATTTGAATATGAGCTAGAATAAGAGCAATGTTCAAACCAACACCTCGATGATAAACTCAAATTAATTAATAAAAAAAATTTAAATTATTACACTATAATTTAAAATGAGATAAAAAACTCACCCCCCCAATTTGCCATTGAATCCCACCAATACGGATACCCTACCCTACCATCGCACCAGGCAGCAATGGCTGCCAAAGAGAAGCAGAGAGACCCATCGGCGGCCGCCACCAATCCGGCCGCTTCGTTACTCGACACCTCCTCCTCTTCTTCCTCCTCCTCCTCCTCCGCCTACTTCTTTTCTTCCTCTTCGCCAGATTCCACGCCCACCCAACTCACTGAAGTCTACATGTTCTCCCTTCCCGATAGCGTCGATTCATTATCGGAACACGTTGAGGCGGAGAATGCGGCAGCCCTCCCCCCGCCGGATCATCAATGCCGCATCTCCTTCGAGAAGGTGACCCAAAATCCCCCGGACGAGTTGAAGACTGTCGATTTAGGGGTTAAATGCCGCGGATCGAGGAGAGCTAGGGTTTCGGATGACGAGACTGGGACGGAGGCCGCCTCGAAGAGAGCTAGGGTTCCAGGCGAGGACATTAATGGAGAAGATGAAAACGCCGCTGTCGAACCTAAGCAAGGTTATAAAACTAACGTAGTTGCATCGGGTAGCGAGGATTCTGCCGAGAATGACGTTTCCGCCATGAATGTTGCTCCGGACGATTCACCTGGCCGGATTAAGACTCCGGCGAAGTATACGCTGCCAAAGGTTAATGCTAATGATGAAGCTCATAGAGCAGAAAAAAATTCGGGAAGTAGTTGCTTAGGGGAGACTTCGATTGCAGGTAAAATTGGCAATGGAGATGCTAAGCACAAGTGTTTTGTAGTCGGAAATGGCACGGCTCATGTTAAGACTTCGGTGAAATATACACTGCCAAAGGTTGATGCCATTGATGAAGCTCTTAGAGCAGAAAACAATCCCGAAGGTAGTTGCTTAGGTGAGAAATCGCTTTCTGGTAAAATTGGCAATGAAGATGCTAAGCACAAGTGTTTTGTAGCCGGAAATGGCACAGCTCTTGTTAAGACTTTGGTGAAATATACACTGCCAAAGGTCGACGCCATTGATGAAGCTAGCGGAGCAGAAAAAAATTCCGAAAGTAGTTGCTTAGGTGAGGCTTCAGTTGCAGGTAAAATTGGCAATGGAGATGCTAAGCACAAGTCTTGTGTAGTCGAAAATGGATCTGATCGTGAAAAAATGGAGGGGGAGAATGGAGTCAAGAAACTTGTCCAGGCCCGGAAGATGGGGTCTAGGGAAGGTAAGGAAATAAAATCAAATGGAGCTACGATAGGGTGCGATGGAGGTGACAATGGGAACGATGATGGTTTGGGTAAAAGGAGTGGTTCAATGGCGTTTCTGGATATGATGAAGCTGATCGGGCGAAGTCTTGACAAATCAGCCGACAATGATGATGATGATGATGATTTGAATAGTGAGGACATTCTTGAAGTAGCTAAAAAGCAGGGCATTACATTTCCTCGGCCACGATGGTGGGCTCCCAAAGATTGAGGAGAACCATGTATGGTTTGTTAATAGATTTATTCACCTTTTGCTACAAATTTTGTTGAGCTTTTGATGGTAGTGAAGGCTCTAACTCTCATTTTTTGAAGAACTAAGAATGTTGTATATGTCTGATTGTGGTTGTTGGTTAAAGCACTTTTGTTTCAATCCTAAATGTCGTAAATTTTTGTCATGTTTTTTATTGCGGGATATGTCGAAAGATCTCTTCTTTTGAAGGTGGAATTGAGGATCTGCTATTGTGTGGAGTTAGAAGGCTTGGTGGGATGGATCACTTTCGTCGTCTGCTGCCAATGAGCTGCTCCTATTGTAAGCAATGGCTTTTACATGCTTTTATGCATTTTAATTTTTAAGTTGGCCTTAGCTTTCATTTTGTATTTTTAAAACTTTTGAGGATCATGAATAAGGAATTCCTTGACTGCTTGTTCGATCCCTAATTTGTAATAAAAAAAAAATGCACCGGTATTCTTGTTGCCCTGTTCGAGTTGGAGCTGACATTGTCAAGTTTGAATCTAATTTTGGCATATCCTATTTTCCATGAGATTATATATATATATATATATAGTTGATAATGATATTCGATAATTATAGTTCATGGTATATTATACTACTCCTGTCCGAATGTAATTTAATCATTTTCTTTTTATACAGAGTTTAAGGAATAATAGTATTTCATATATAAAAGTAGCTGTGTTGAGTGGAAGACAATGATGCCCTTACGACTTATGCTTGTTAGAAAATTTGTTATGTATTGTTGTAAAAATATGTTAAACCGTAAGGATTTTATTTATAAGACAATAAAAAAGAAATGGATATATTTGTGACAAACAACCAATAAGTTAAGACGGATATTTTTTCTCTTGGACGGTGGGAGTAATTCATTATATTCGGGAGGGTGTGCTTGGAGATATAGCTCGATTAGATGCATTCTTGCAAATAAAGTATGTTGTCCTTGGTTGATTTTCGTGATTTCTATGTGGCGATTGATGAATGCCTCTTAAGTTATGTCTTCGAGATAAAATCCTCAGTTGTTTATGCTTTGATACACACTTTGGAAGTGTTACAAAAGCTCAAGTTTCTAGTATATTATAATTCATTATATTCAGAAATGTGTACTTGGCTTCTCGAGGAATTCAAGATATGGCCCCGGAAAGATAGAAGTTTTGAACTATTTTGAAAGTAGCAAAAGGTTAGTATTTGATGTGAAGTTTTGTGTTAGAAAAAATATATTTGATGTGAGGTTTTGAAAGAATTGCCGTAGATAAATACCTTTTCGGCCTTGTATGATTTTGTAATGTATGTATATATGGATATTATGTCAAGTTCTTCGTTCGTTGAGGTGTTCCATTGTTACAGCATTTGACACAATCTAACACTTGTGTTTGGATTCGAGGATGTTGTATGTATGCGCAACTAATTACGGTACAATCCTTTTTGCGCCAACTACAACCAAAAACCGAGCAGAATGAACGCATTGTTGGAGAAACCTAAAGGAAAGGCAACAAGAATACGAAGGTGTGTTCAATTTTACTATTTCGACTATGTCTTTCTTGAAAAATATACAATTTTTTTTTTTTTTTCTAGAAATATCCCATCATATATTATTTTAATATCAAATTCAAATAATTTTTTTTAAAAAATTTTTACCAAAGAAACACATTTTGAAGGATTAGGAGCTCTCGGAAGTTCCATACCACAAGAATTCGAATTATCTACTGGCTTCATGTTATCTGCCTTTATCTATTGGGGATCTCTGAATAGTTTATACTGATATTTTTTGAGCTTTTAGAATTATTTGTTAATAATAATTGAGAGAAAAAAAAAAAAAAAATTTAAAAGTGACACAATTGAATACCGTTTTTATAATTTTTGGTTTAAGGAAAAAAAATCATAAAAAACTAATTTCATTCAAACAATTTTTCAACAATTTTGTTCTTTCACAACACAATGGAGTATGCTGTGACCATACACATAACCATCCATATCAAAGAAATTCAACCAAAAGTTTATATCTCCTTCCACCATCATTTCTTTCCTATATCAAAATTATTTATTTTTAAAATAAATTTAAATAAAATATATAAATATATATATATAATTATGTAAAAAATAAAATTTTATATAATATAAAAATATAAAAAATAAAAAATAATTATAAGTATATTCAAAACAAAAAAATATGGAACTCTGTTGCTCTCTGCCGCAACTTCAGAAGTTTCTTTTATATTTTTTAAAATACATTAATTCCAAATGTCATGCCACGCCTCATACAATCAATGAAAGAAATATAGTCATCCCGTAAGGGATGACTGAGTGGTGTAGGGGTTGGATTTGTGACCGTGAGGTTACGAGTTCAAACTTCCGACGTCTTAAGTCACATGCTTGGATTTGTGACCGTGAGGTTACGAGTTCAAACTTCCGACGTCTTAGGTCACCTGCCGCATATAGAGAACCAATATAAATATATTTTAGAGAACCAACACTGGTGGAGTTATGGTTGATTAAAATAAAGTATTTATAGTTGGTCGGCTGCATTTACTCAGCGCAAAAACTTCTGCATAGAAGGAAGCGAAGTCAGCTACTGTGCGGAATTCAAGCGACGACTGGTCGGCTGCTGCATTAAATTTACTTCGGTCAGCCTGCATTTACTCTTGTTCTCTTCGAGCTATTCTCGTTAGTTCCTGCGCTATGAAGTTATTAATTTTTAAGTATATATTTCATACTTATTTTGGTGTATAAATTAAATTAATTGATTTGTTTATTAAATTGTATTTTTAGGCACTATTTAAGTGTTAATTTAGCTAAATTAAATATTATAAGAAAATATAATTTAAATATTTAATGTTGGCGTAATAAATATTTTTAAATAAATAGTAATATACTTTTCTTTTATTGAATATTTATTGTGTAATTTTTAATAAAGATCAATTTTGTATTAATTAGTGCAAAAATTCGTTTATAACGATTATTAATTGAATGAAGGTTGTCTTAATTCTGCGTAAGAACAAACAAAAACATTTATAGGTGGTAGGCTGCATTTATTCAGCGCAGAAACTTCTGCATAGAGGTAAGCGAAGTCGGCTGCTCTGCGGAATTCAAGCGACGGCTGGTCGGCTGCAGTGCGAATGCATTAAAACTGCCATACTCCCCCAACTCCTGCATTTACTCCTACTTTCTTCCCGCTGCTCCCATTAATTCTTGCAACTATTAAGTTATTAATTATATTTTGTAATGATTTTAGTGTATAAATTAAATTACTTAATTTGTTTGTTGAATTATATTTTTAGACATTATTTATGTATTATTTAACTATTTAATTTTAACTAAATTAAATATTTAATTCATGTACAAAATGATATATATTGATCAACCGTCCTGTCGGAGTCAAATATTTTTTATTTTGTGTGTCCAACAAACTCAAAAACCCCTGCATTAGTTTCAAATGCATTTTTTAATATATCATAACATTAAAATATTGTAACTAAATTATTGTATTAAAATAAATGTTACAATCTACAAAATGATGTCCATATCAATATATTTTCTATAAGTAAATCACTACAAAAATAACAAATGGAATTGAAAAAACACAAACCTGAATAACACTCAATATCCTATAATTGACAACGCAGGGGTTAATTGACAAATTTAGTCATACTTGTCTACGATATTACCATTTCGTACAACTGTTCAAAATAACAAATATTACACTATTAAGGACATTTACGTAATAACATGTAGTTATCCGTGCAGCTTCTCATATATATATATGTGTTTAAGGATATATGCAAACAGTACATATTATTATTACACACATCATATGCTATGTATAATAAAGTTATGTGCGGTTTTTTAATAATAACAAGCGGGCTGTATAAAAGTATGCTAGGAAATAAATTAACTATTATGTGCTGTATATGATTATAGCATATTGTCAGTTTATAGTTTATGTGTTGTATTTGTATTATATTAAGACTATAACATATCTGTTTTGTTGGTATTTGCATTATATTATATATAAAGTGTACTGTTTATAGTAATATTATGTGGTGATGTGGTGTTCAGCACAGTGACACGGTTTAAATAATTGAATTTATAGTGGGTTTGTTTGTCTAATATTTTGAATTAAAATATACTTTTTATTTGATATACAATGACTTGTGTATGAAATTAAGTTTTAAAGTTTTTAAAAATAATATTATATTATATATTAAAAATCGTGTAAAAAAATTAATTGAAAACACAAATTCAGTATGCGAAAAAGAAATATATATATATATATATAATAATTATTTATTTATTTATTTTATTTTTTTTCAGTTATAGTATTTCATTTTTAAATTCTTTTATCTTCTCCACCCAATATCAGTTGCACAGCGGAGCCGCATCTCCGTCCTTGCAAAACCCTCCAAAACCCCTACCGGAAAATTGAACAAGCCCACAAGGAATCGAGCTAAAATATGGCTTCTGCAAGATTGTTCGCTCTCCTAGGACCTTCATTTCTACGTAACTCCCGCAAGTCCGCTCAAATTTCCCCAAAATTTGATATATTTTGCTTCAATCCTTCCACACGGTTCAGGTGTTCCTATTCGGCGGCATTTTCTCTCGATTCTGTAGCTTCTAATCTCGCTACTGGGGATTCTCCCGCAGCTCCTGCCCATCCGTGGCCAGAATGGATCAAATTTGTTGACAGCTTGAAGGCTAAAGGCTACCTTACTCAAAAGGCAGCTGCTTCGGAAGATGGTGACAGTGGTAGTAATAATGCGGGGGCTTCTGTTTACAATGATATGAAGTTGGTTAAGGACGCGTGCTTGAGCTTCGGACGCGATCGTTTTGACATTTTCAAGTATTTGCATCCCACCTTATTCTTTTTGTGTATTATTAGTATTTCCTGTTGTTTAGTTCAGTGAAATAGTGTCTCGATCTTATAATTTTAGAATGTGATTCATTTGTGGACTTTTCATTTGGTGTTCTTTTGTGTACGTGGAGTGGGCGTTCTTGTCTGATTTTGTTTAGGATGTTTTTGGATGTTTTGGAATTGAAATTTCTTTAATGGAGAATAGGTTTTGGATTTGATGTTCTAAATGGAAAATCAACAGGTTTGAGTAATGATTTGAATGGGAAATGGGCTTGTAGATGTAATGTTATAATTGGAGTATGGAAGTGGTGGATGTGATGTAGTTTTAGGAGAAGAATTATTTTGCTGTTTTACAGTGCAAAAATGCAAACAAACACATTTACCTGCCAATGTTCTTACCTTCTTAAGTAAATGTATGATTACAAATATGCATGCTTGTTGTGTTTGGCTGCAATTTAATTTCGAGGTATAATTTTAAAAATTTCATGCTTGTTGTGCTTGGCTGCAATTTAATTTCGAGGTATAATTTTAAAAATTTCATGCTTGTTGTGCTTGGCTACAATTTAATTTCAAGGTGTGTTGTTTTCCGTTGTTGTAAGTAAATGTAATTTGGTGGAAGCTAATAATTGTATGAAGAGGGACACTGTTATTTATTGCTATAGTTCTTTCGATATCCTCGAAGTATCTCAATAATACTATAATTCTGTATTTATTGTTATTTTGGTTGTGGTTTAGTTGGGACATTACTGGATATAGTGATAGCATCTTTGCAGGTTTTAAGTTGTTTTCTGAGAAATGAAAGTGCTAAGGCTCATTTGTTTACTTGGGGGTTTGATTGTATCGTTAGCAACAAATGATGCTTAATATGTGATGTTGTCTGTCTGATTGAAGAACTTTTTATTTTTTGTTGCAGATCATTATCCACTCAAGATATTCAAACAGTTGTAGAGAAAGGCTGTCCTACTCTTTATCGAAAAGCCGTTAACTCATCAAAAAGGTTGAGAGCATATCTGAAAATTGATGAAGCAGCTGTAAGTGTGCCTTTTGCATCCTTTAGAATATATTTCTGTTTTTAGAATTGAGGTTGCAACTCTTTTATCATGTGGTTCATTTGTTTTTTCAATTGACTTCAGGTTTGCGAGCCATGCAATTTTGTTAGGTCATGTGATAGAGCATTTTGTCTATTAAAAGATGGTGAAGGTGATGCACGAACTGTAGATGTGGTCCGAATATTACTTATCTGTGCATTGCAGTCCGCCACTGTTTTTGGAGAAAATAAACTGGCAGAGAGAGAGATTATCGAATCATCCGCAAGGAAATTGCTCTCAGAGTTGATTGAGCTTGGAGATACACCTCGTGACCCTAATATTCAAGCTCCTCCTTCGACTCCGCAAAGAAAGAAGTCCTCTCGTTCTTCAGATGGTGAAAACCCAAAATATGTTTTTGTGACTTCAAATGATTGGCCGTGCAGCAAGTAAGGGTGAAATATAATATGTTATGTATAATTGTTTATATTGCTTAACTTGATTTGGAGAAATTATTCTCATTTTCTGACCCTACTTAATGATGTCATGATCTTAGTGACAACATGGTTATAGTCATCTGAAGTTTTAGATTTTGTTGCACATATTCACTCTCACAGAGATACTTCAACTGATTTTGGATTTGGTAATATAGAATCAAAGTTGTTATAAGTATACAATCCGTGTTATAGATAAAATTAAAGAATTTACATTGCATATCTTTTTCAACAGTCTGTCAAACAACACTGATGTTATCAGCTTGCACTATATCACTGGCTCAAACTTCCCCTGGTTGATATTTTTCTAATATGCTTATCAAGCGCAACTTCTTGAACTCTTAAATGAGCAAACTATACTGTGGTTGTGGGTATGAGGTACCCAGAGCACATAATTTAATGGAGATGGAAAAAAGGCGATTGGATTTGTCTTTCGTAATTTCTTACATACCATGTAAGAGCTGTCGACATGCTGCCAAGACATCTCTGATTGCTATACTTTCTGTTTGGAATCTGTTTCCTTTGTATACGGTCCAAATCATATTGTTTTTATGCGGATTTTCTAGTAAATTCTAATTTTTGATATTTTACCAATTGTACAGGTGCAAATTTGTGAACTTTGCGAGAAATGTGAGATGTCTACAATGTCAAGCTGAGAGACCAATAAGTATAGGTGATAATAGTCCTGAAAAGAAGAAAGGGGATTGGGATTGCCCTAAGTGAGTTTTAGATTGCTGTCACTGGCATATGTAATTCGTTTTGATCGTTATATTGTCTTCTTGACTAGTTAGTCACTATAAAAGTAATTTAGCTTGTGCTCTTTTGTGGATTTTTCAAAAATTTTCGCTATTCAATTAATTTTTTCCCCAAAAATATCAAATCAAACATATATTTTTAGTTTTTATATTATACTAAAAATCAATTTTGAACATTACATCAACACCTGTTTATATTACATCAAACAATTATTCAAATTCCAAACTTTCCTATTCAAAAATTCAAATCCATAATCCAAAAACTCCTTTAGGAATTGTGTTATATACTTGTGACTCATGATGTTGCGATACTTCTGCTTTTGTGGAATTTTCTAGTAGATTCTTTTGAATGTTGTAATTTCCAATTACAACCACAACATGATCACCATCCTATATACTGCAGGTGCAATTTTATGAACTTTGCAAAAAACACGAAATGCCTGAACTGTAAAACTGAGAGGCCTGCGAATGAAAGGAAGAAAGGAGATTGGGATTGTCCTCGGTGAGTTTACAAATTGCTTCCACTGGCATATCGAATTCATTTTGATAGTTATATTCATTGGTCTTTACTAGTTGGTCACTACAAACTCAATCTAAGAACGTTGCGCTATCTACTCATAGTGTGTCATATCTCTTTGAAAATATGTTAATGAGTTGATGAACCCTGTTCTTGTGGTTGGACTCAGTTTAATATGGAGGGGCATGTGACACTGTCAAATTTATCTGGTAAAAGAAGGTTTTATGTTTCTTTGCTTGGAAGCAGACATGAAATATGCTTTACCAAATTTAAATTTTGTTGAGGCTTGAAAAGTATGATTCTGCTATGATGTACTCCCTCCGTCCCATGTAATTTGGGTGTGTTAATGTAGATACGGAAATTTAGGTAAGATATAATTAGTAAGTAATTAAGAAGTGTTTTAGTAAAAATAATTATTGTATAATAGAAACAAGTATAGATATTAAAATAATTAGATAGTTTAATTAAAATTTAAAAAATTATAAAATATAAAATTTAAAATGTGATTAAAGTGTATAATTATATTTTCCAAAAAGGGAAATGACAAGTTATGTGGGACGGACGAAAATAGAAAATAAGGACAAATTATATGGGACAGAAAGAGTATCTCTTATGAGTATAGTCAATGCAAAAGTAGAAGTCATGAATAGTATTCTCTGTACCAAACATCTTGCAATATTTTTTTTTTGATCTGCCCCAAACATAGTGCAATATTACGAAATAGGAAATAATTAACTATATTTTATTCTTAATAAATATACACCACACTTTATCTCATTATATCACACAAATAAAACAATAACTTTACACTTCTCTCTCCTACCATGTTACCTAATTTTCAAATTATACTACTTAATAATATCCACTTAAATTTTTGTGTCAGACCAAATGTTGTACCATGTTTGGGATGACGGGAGTATAAATCTGCCGAAATATGCTGAACTAAATAAAAAATTTTCAGAAGTGAGATGGCTGTGCAACAGTCTAGGGGAATGATGTATTTGGATCTTTAGTATTTCCTAGCCCAAAGATTTTGACTTAAAAGATAAAACTGATTTCTTTAGACTTGTCAGGTTTTTGTCTGAATTGCAAGAGGTGGTCTTGGCCCTTCGAGTCCAACGATTCTATGAATAGGCCGCTTTGAAATGATTTGGAACAAGTTTGTGTACTTAACATGTTGCTTATGTTTGGAAACCTTAAAAGTTCTTGAACTAAGGAGTATGTAACCAAGATTGCTTTACTATCGTTGAAGTTTTACTCACAAGCTGACCGTGTCAGAAATGAGCTAACCTGTTCTAATTTTTATGATTGAATCACACATGCTGAATGATGAATGTTATCTTGGAGGCTAGAAATTGAACTAGGTTTTGCAAAAACAAAGATTGAATGGATTCATTTATTGAGGGACTCAATTGACAATTTCACATAATAGAAAACTTCAGTTTGTACATTTGATGAATCATAGAAATATAGGAATGTTTCTTCCTTCGTTTGTTGTTTACTGCACATCTTAGCTTCGATCCTGTTAAAAATAACTACTGTACCATGTAGTGTTAATTTTGAAAGCCTCTTCCTTTTCTTCCCATGTTTTTATAGTTTTTAGAATATATTATATATCTTGCCGGGATTTCAAGGTATCTGCTACTGTGCGGTTCTAAGAATACTTGCGAAGGCACAAATGCTTTATTTGGAATTGGAACCTTGGTATAAGAGGAAGAAATAAAATGTAACAAAAATAAAAGATTTTGAATTCTACTATGCTGGGCTAACAAAATCTTATTGAACATGAACTTCTTTAACATCTAAATTATATATATATATAGAATGAAAATGGTTCTCTGAATATGTGACCTTGAATTGAAGTGATCCATTTAACCTTTCTTGGACCATTAGTGCTCTATGAAATGGAAGTAACGTGTTTGTTGTTTGTTTGTTTGTTTTTTGTAAGGTCCGAAGAATCGTAAAAGTATTATAAAGAATGATGTTTTGTGTGTTTTTGTTGAATTGTTGTTATATGTAAATATTGTACTCCCTCCGTACCTACAATGTTCACATTTCTATTTTCGTCTATCCCATTTATTTTGTTGTTTTTTTTTTTTAAAAGAATTATACATTTTTATTTTTTAAATTTTGATTTAGACTAATTAGATATCTTAATTTTAATCTTAAATTATTTTTATTATTCGATAATTACTTTCACAAATACATGTTTAAGTATTTACTAATTATATTTTTCCTAAATTTTCGTGTTTACAGTAAAGTGGACACCTTAGTCGGGACGGAGGGGGTATATTTTAGATAATATTTAGGGAATCTTGGACATTAAAGACACAAAATAACCAATATTGTTGTATTTAAGTCGGACATGGATGCGACACTCCCTTGTAAGGGAGAATATCTACAGCACTTTTATAGAAAATGGCTTACTTTTTATTTTGATGTCCTTATTGGACAAGGTATCATTACTTCGTCTTAAATATTTACGACATTCTATTGATTGTATTTCATTCATCAGTGTTTCTTTTTTTTTTTTTTTCAATGTCCGAATTCTTGTCTTTCAGGTGTACCTTCTTCAATTATGCAAAAAACCAACAATGTTACAAGTGTGAGGAGCCGCGCCCTCAGAGGGAGCTAAGACCCGGGGATTGGGAATGCCCCAAGTGAGTCTAGTAACACGGTTTTTCTGCCATATCATTCTACCTTTTGTCTGCCTGACATAAAACTTTGTTCAATAATCACAATAAATCCTACCTGCAGATGCGATTTCCTGAATTTCGGTCGGAACACCATCTGCAAGAGATGCAATTTTGATCGGCCCACACCTTCAGTGTTGGACAACAACGATGATCATTTGTGGAAGAAACCTTATTGAGTTCCCGCCAGTCTAAGCCGAGCAATGGTGTTGTGCGTAGAGATACACAAATAACGGGAGTGCATACGTAATTTTGGGCCGAACCAAAAGTGGTAAGTAATTAAGTTGCTTTGAGTTGAGTTTAGGATTTTTGATGCAAAGCTTGTTGTATTAACACACCTTCTTTTGTGTTAGAATTATTTCCAATACATGGAGGCAAATTTTGGGTTACTTGTTTTTGGTATATGCTAAGGTGAACCACATTATACATTTCTGGATTGCAAGCATTTACCTGTCCCTTATTCAGAAACTATAGTGATTTTGGTGTTAGAATGAATGCATTTAATTTGAATAAACTAAGGCATGTTAGGATGGAGGGATTTTGGTTAATACTTCCTCAATCGTTCAAATCTATGCTCACTTTCCATTTTAGGTTGTCATTGAAAAATATTCTATTTTCTTTTTTAAGTAAACAATTATTACATTTTTTGTACATTTTTTTACTATAAAAGGAAAAAAGTAACAATTATTACTCACTTTTATTAAAATTCGTGCTCGGTCAAATAAATACACACGACGGAGGGAGTAGTATTTTTTAAAATGATTATCTAATTTATTAGTTTTGGTTAAAAGTATTTTAAATGACTGGCAAATTAGTTTTGTTTGGTGTGTAGCTTGAAATTGATTTAGAATGGGTTGTTAGATTTGAATTTTTGTTTAAATAATATTTTTAAGTGATGTTTTGTGAAAGGAAATAGTTTATATATATATATATTTGGAATTACAAAAGAATAAAGTCTAGGGTATGTTTTTTTTGATGTAATTTAAAAAATTTTGGTTTGAATTTGATATTAAAATAATATACGATGAAATATTTTGCGAGAGAGTTTTACAGGGGAAACGTAGAATCGAAATAGTAAAAATTTGGGATTTGGGGTTAAAGAAACAGATCCTAAGACTTCAAATTTATTTTGTTTGATAATGCTGATAAATTTTAATCTTTCAATTTGTTGTAGATTTCAAATTTATTTTCTTTTAATATTTTAAGTACTCTTTGTATTGTGATATTTAAATATTTTATATGTTTGTTTTGAGGATCTTGAAAGATTTTCACTATCCAAACCAAATTTTTTTCCATTAAAATATGAAGTTAAAAACATATATTTTTTATTTTTTATATTATACTAAAAATTAAATTTATATTTAAAATATCAAATCAATATTTATTTAAATCATATTATATAATTATTTCAATTCAAATTTTTTATTATTCAAATTCTAACCAAAAATCCAAATCTCTAAACAAACACAACAATTTTAAAACATTACATCAATACTAAATTATATTTGTTTTTGTACTAGTATTTCAAACTAGCACAATCAAATTTATTATATATCAATGTTTGCATTTACTATGTTTAGAAGATTGGATGTTAATGAACCTATTTTCTAATTTTTTATAGATCATCCCAGCAATAAAAAAGAAATGGCCAAAGAATTTACATTCAGCAAAATAGCACATCATTGTCATATGAAACACTTAGTGACATTTCATTGTCACCGAAATATTATTTTTATCATATACAATAAATACAACATACATACTTATAATAATAAAAGGGCAGCACAACTATTTCTTTATTCTACAAAAATTTAGGCATATTCATAATAAATTTATCATATCAAATTAAGAGAACTAACCAATATTTTCATCATGTCCAACTGAGGAAGGCAACACAGAAACAAAAATTAACCTAGAAATCTCATACCAAATAATTTAACAATAAGTACAAAATTGAAATTTAGTTATCTCACAGTGTGAAAATGGAAGGAAAATGGAGCAATTGGAACCCTTCAAATATAGTTAACGGGCGTTTGAACCGCAACGGTGAAGTTGGACAAAATGAAGAAATATATCCGTCGATATGGCTATGGGACTGTTTTTCAATGGTTGTTTCAGCCACATAGGAGAATGAGTCGTCATCAAGTGCCGACACCGCCGATTCGTCAGGGAAAAGAGTATCGAGAACAACCTCAACTGAATTAGTCGAAGAGAAATACGTACCTGTGAGGTCTGTATCTACCTCGTTTGAAACCCTCGGCGGCGGCGGCGCGGCAACCGATTGGAAATCGGCTCGCACATCTCGGAGAAGAAAGAGATCGGCTAGGTTTTCTCCACGGCGTTTGGGAGGAAGAGATCCGTCTTCTATTTCTATTTAATTTTATTTATATTTAGTGCTTTTAAAATATTAATTTTATATATTTGGAAAATATATTTAATTCTATTAATTTATAGGAGTAATTGTTAATTATGTTTTTAGTAGATAAAATTTAATAAAAATAAAAAGGTGTCAAGTGCAATGGGACGGACGCAAAAAAAGTGTGAAGTGTGGTGCTAGGGGAGGGAGTATTAAATTAAAATGAATATAATAAACATGATTATATTTGAATTGAATAGACCTTAGAACATATATTATCATGTTTGAATTCAATTCATATAAACTTTCATATTAATAAAAATTAGTCAAGCAAATCAATTCACAAAATTCAAATTAAGTTTGTCATATAAAATAATATAAAAATATTGAATGTGTATAATATGGAGTAATATTTTTGGAAAAAACGTGTGAAAAAAAATTTAAAAAACAAATCATAATCTTTACATTGATAAGGAGAATTTTTTTTTTAAAAAAAAAAAATTAGAGTACTCGTATGGAATGTCTTTTTCAAATTAAATTTGAAAACAACAAAAATTTATATGAAAAAAAAGAATCAACACTACTAAAAAATCCTAATTACATAACAAAAGAAATAATTTTTTTTTTATACAGTTGGATATATATTTATATTATATTATTTATTTTATCAACTATTAATGTCTTTAAATAGATACTCCCTCCGTCCCATATAATTTGTCCTTATTTTTTATTTTCGTCAGTCCCACGTAACTTATCCTTTCTATTTTTGAAAATATAATTATGCACTTTAATCGCATTTTAAATTTTAAATTATAATTATGATAATATTATATTTATATAACAATTATAATTTATTGATTTATATATTTTCAATTTTTAAAAATTTCTTGCCACCATTCACCAAACAAAAGTACTTAGAGGGGAGCTGAATGGAACCAACAAGACAAAAAAAATCTTAATTACGGGAGAAAAAAAAAAAAAAAAGCAATAATCCAAATATACAATACAACAGTAGTTTTGAAAGAGTATAAAAAATATATTAGTAAAAATAATTATCATATAATAAAAATAATTTTAAATTAATATTGAAATAATTAATTCATCCAATTAAAATTAAAAGTTAAAATATAATTAAAAAATATAATTTTTTTCCAAAAAACCGTACACACAAATTGAAAATATAAACACCTTAAGAGAGATGAGTAGAAATTTTGGCCCTAATTGTTTGGTCTGTGGATTTGGTGGGATTTCGTGATTTGGTTATAAAATTGATAATGAAATTTTAAGTACGTGAGATTTTAAAATCCTGCAAATGTAGGAATTTTCAGTAACAGTGTACTACTGTTATTTTAAAATTCTATGTTATTGTATTTTTTATTTTACTATTATACCCTCCCATAAAAAAATCATATTTCTTTTCCTTTTATTAAATGTATATAAATATATATTTATATTTAAATTATATTTTATTGGTTTATAAAATATAATATTATATTTAAGCATACTACTACCAATTATATATTTATTTATAAAAATGTTATATATATTTAATTCTTTTACCAATGATAATTTAAATAAATTAATAATTTAAAATATCAATTAATAATTTAAATTTATTTTAATGGTGTATTAGTTTTGTTTTTTAGTTTAAATTTTTTATTTATATTAAATATGAGAAAGAATGTCGAGAGTATAAAAAATAGTTAAATTTTCGTATTTTTTAGAATATAGATTATATATTATAGTATATATTTTGTATGAATATATATTATATCTTTTAATATTAATCGAAAATCGTATTAATTTTTTTTTTCTTAAAATACACAAAATTTAGTAAAAAATAAAGTTTACGAAAAAAAAAATGGATGTAAAGTTTAATTTATCACAATAAATAAAATTCGTGAAAGGATAATTACATCATTTAAAATATCAAAAATTAAAATCCTTAAACCAAACACCCCCAACAAAACACATGATATACAGTAAATCCTATCACATATAAATCCTACTAGCAAAATTCCAATCACATCAGAAAAGTCCTTGAACCAAACAGCCTATAATAAAATTTGTTAATTTAGGATGTGTTTGTTTGGTAGTTGGGTTAATTTTTAATACTCCCTCCGTCTCAAAAAAAGTATCCATTTGTTTTTTTCACGTAGTTTTAGAAATATTAGTATTATATTGAGTTATAATAGGAACAAAGTAGAAACGACTAAAATAACCTTGTTAATATGTGTGATATAAATGTAATGATATTTGTGTAATATATTGTAAATTGTAAGGGTATTTTTAATGTTAAGTAAATAATATAATTACTAAAAAAATTGATACTTGTAATGGACTAAAATGATACTTTGTTATCGGACGGAGGTAGTATAATATAAAAGTATAAAAAATAAATATTTAATTTGTTATTTTTGAAGAAAAAAAAAATCGATGAAAAGTATACAATTGAGACTCGAGACAAATAACATTTTTCCCCCTAATATTTATTTGAGAAAAGAAAATAAAAGCCTTAAAAGTGGAAGCAAAACCCTCTCGATACGACGCCGTTCTTGATGTCATCTCCGCCGTACAAACCACCATGTCCCTCTCTAAAACCCTAACTCAGAATCTCCGGCGCCGGCCGGCTCTTCCGATCCCTGCCAACCTTCTCCAGAAATCTTCTCTCATTTCCACCTCTGCTCCTGCCGCGTCTGCCGAACCTCAGCAACAAGGTTATGCGTCTTTTCTTTTCTGGTTTGGCGTTCCGACACTCCACCCTTTCTGGTTAATACTTTCTCAATGATATTGTATGAAGAAACAGGAATTTATCTTCTTTTTCTTTTCTCGTTATTCCGTAGAAATGATCTATTGTTTTTCCCTTTTACGGAATTGTGCTTTGATATATATATGTACGGATTTCAGATAGACGACAGAGATCGACATGGTCAAAGCTGTTGTTGTTCGTACCAGGAGCCATCACATTTGGCCTTGGCACTTGGCAAATCATTCGAAGACAAGAAAAGGTTCCCTTTTTATTACTTTGAGTTTTAGTATGTAACAGAATTAACTTTGTATATTTGTTGATTTCAATATATATATATATATATATGATTTGATTGCCATTTTGAAATGTATAAGCACTTGTATTATAGGATAGGATGTTTGAATTGTAATAATTTACCAGAGTATATAATCTTTAATGTGAGGAAGAATGGTTATGTATATGGATTTTAAATTCTGACTATAAGTAGATGTAATAATAAACAACTGATTGGAATTTGCGAATTTATATGCAACGAAAATGACGACATCGTTTGGAAATAGAGTGTACTATGGTGTAAAATGTATCAAACTTGGTGCAAAGAGTTGATTCCTGCCGTAGTTGTATATCTTGTTTCGTGCCAATATGTGTTAGCTTTGCAGTGTGTAGTTCCAAGAGTGATATCTAGGAATGGCAGTGGACAAATGTAAAATGTTATTAGACTTCACGTAATAAAACTAGACGAATGGATATAATCATTTGAGATGCTGCAATGCTTTGGTCGTGATATTAATTCAATACAGGGTGCCTAAAAGCCTAAACGAGAGATTTGCAAATCAAATTTTCTAATGTTTATTGTAGTCCATTGTTTCCTAATCGATATTCTTGATGTCTTGTTCAAAATTGCTATTTTGGCGGTATTCTGCAATGGCGAAACTATTAACTTCTTTGGACTGATTTTTGGAAGAATAAGAGGCACAAGAGTTTGCAATATCTTCCTTTCAGCTGAATTACAAGGCTTACAGTAGAGTTTTCTCTATTTTATTTAGTTAACTATTTTTGGTATATCTTATAGATAAAAAAGTTGGAGTACCAGCAAAGTAGGCTAAGAGACGAACCGCTTAAGGGGAATGAAATTGGGCCTGCAAGTGGAAGTTTGGATAGCCTGAAATTTAGAAGAGTCCAATGCAGAGGAGTTTTTGACGAGAAGAAGTCAATTTATATAGGCCCTCGGTCGAGGAGCATTTCTGGGGTGACTGAAAATGGATACTACCTTATAACACCCCTCGTTCCAGTCCTTGATGATCCCAAAAGGTATGCTTATTATTAGATCTGTGCTATTGTGCTTAATGTAAGTATTTATTATTGCGACACTTTTTTACTGAACATTTCAATTATTTTTTGGCGAAAATTTCTATCATCATTACCATACACAGTGCTACCATTGTCATTATTTGCGTAGTGAGAGAACCTAACACAACCTGTTAGGGGCAATTTCTTTGCTAGCTTTTTTTTGTTATTGCCAAACATTATATATATGAATTTTCGATCATTGATTTAGGAGATAATTATGGGCCATAGACTGTTTACTGATGGAATGTGGTTAGTACTGCAAATACAGATATTTACTAATTGATCAATCTTGACAACTTAAGCTGTTACGTAGATGTGGCCATGGTTTCAGAGAAAAAGCTTCTGTGTTCTCATTTCCACCGTCACCTGTAATAAAAGATGTTTCATGTTTAAAGCTTTAACAGAAAAAAGAACTTTGGTTAGGGTCTAAATGTGGACATATATATAATATGATTAAGCTTGTAAGTCAGACAGTCATGCAATGCTAGATAATGCATTCGTGCTTGGAAAAGAGACAAAACTATGAAAATCCAAATTCTTTTTGGCACTCAGCTAGTTTCGTCAACAATAAAGGAGACGCTATGATAAAACATTTTTTCGTCCTACAAAATTTTCTAATGGAAATATATATCAGTTGTGCAATGTAAACTGAGGATTCCATTTATGCTTTTCAACTGATTAGTTGCTGAATTTTCGCAGTGTCGGATCGCCTGTGCTAGTCAATAGGGGGTGGGTCCCACGGAGTTGGAGAGATAAGGCACTAGATGCTTCAGAAGAGAAACCATCATCTAGTAGCTTATCCATTTCCACTCAAGGGACTGACGAGAGCCCCAGAAAATCTTGGTGGCGCTTTTGGTCGAGTAAGGAAGAAACTCTTGAGGTTAAAATCAAAATGTTGTTCCTTCTTTTTGTCGTAAATATAAATTCAGTTACTCCATAATGAAACTACATTGCATTTCATTTAATCTGACAGCATCACCATCCGTCTGTCGATGCTGTTGAAGTTACTGGAGTTATACGGGACAGCGAGAAGCCCAGTATATTTGTTCCAGCAAACGATCCTGATGCGGCTCAGTGGTTTTATGTTGATGTTCCGGCCATAGCTCGTGCGTGTGGCCTCCCAGAGAAAACACTATACATTGAAGATATAAATGACAAAATTAACCCAAGTAACCCTTACCCTATCCCAAAGGATGTTAGTACGTTAATCCGCAGTTCAGTAATGCCACAGGACCATCTCAACTACACAATAACATGGTAATTATTTCTTCATAGATTGTTTCATTTTGACGCTTCTACTTCATTAGCTTGATTACGTTTTGTCTGTTATTTTTCTTATTAAACGGTATTTTGTGGTTTCATCTATATCCTTCCGATCACATAGAAATTAATCATCGTTCCCTTTAGCTTGATTCTTTCGCTATACATTAAGGGCCATGCTTTCTACTGTTGTCTTGTTTATTGGTACATGATCAAGTCCCGTAAATTGATGCGATTTTTGTGTTACTATAAAGTGTTTTTGTATTTCAATATGTTGATTCCTCGATTAGAATTTCTAGGCCATCGATTCCTGTTAGCTTGTACTATCCGGCGCCTCATATAAGATTTCTGCATTTTTTTCTTTAGCTAACAGCATAATGGCATTCTCTCTTTACCTGAAATACGCCGTTTGATACCATTCAAGCCTGTTACTTGGGATTGCACCATGGCTAATTCGATTTTTTTTTTTTTTTTTTTTTTTTTATAAAACTCCGCATTTAGTTAATGGAGATGAGCTAATATTTAAGCATTTTGCAGGTACTCATTGTCTGCTGCCGTAACTTTCATGGCTATTAAGAGGCTCAAAAGCCAGAGGTAGCATCGATGCAGGCAAGCACAAGGACACGTTCTTTTATTGTATCCCATTTTCGTATTTGAGGTATAACTTCCAGAAAATCTGTTCGACTCCATCCTCACCTCACCTCACCACATTTGCGCTGTCTTTGGAATTTTTCTGCAACTTGAATGTTCAATAAAACTCCTTGAGTGAGAAGAAGGAAGGATTCAATAAAAAGAAGATATACTTCGACGATCTCTCTACTTTTGGAGCTCTTGTGGAAGTGCTCCAATTGTTTTCTTTTCCGGCAGCGGGCATCGACCTTGATTCTTCTTCAGCACGCCCGCAAGATTTTAGCGCGAAATCGAAACTCGACCTCGGTTGGGAGGTATTTTGAACTATATATATGATCCATATCTTTTTTGTATTTTTATTTTATTTATGGAAGATCAATTTACTATGATTAGTAATGGATACCTTTGTTAGATTCTATGAACTTGGTGAGAAATTGCCCATGCTTCAAAATTTCAGATTACGTAGACATTTGCTTCTGTGCTTGATTTCGGTTTCTATTTTTAGTTTCTACTTATTCTTAAAATAGATTCAATTGTATTCTTATGAAAAAAAAAATAAAAATAATAGTACCTCCGGTCACACATAAAGTATACAACGGTGTCTAAGAAATAATAATATTTTAATTATAGTGGGTAGTTAAAAGTAATGTAATGATATTTTTGCCTTTGCTACTAAAAGTAATGATATGATGCAAAGCAGAGGTATTTGAAGTAAAAAATTAGGTATTTAATAAATGTTTATTATGTAATTGGACGTTCCAAAATAAAAATATGCATACTTTCTAGCTGGACGGACGGATAGAGTAATAATCTTCGAGGCTGAAAGGATCTAAGGAGAGAAGGAAAAGAAAGAATAATAAAATCTGCTAAGGTTAGATGATTATTTTATTTTACTTTTTAAGTAGCATAGGAATAAGCATTTTTATGATTTGACTTTTGGTTTAAGGTACGGATAATTGTATTGAAAATATAAAATACACCCTCCGTTTATTTTCTAATGTCATATTTGATATTTACATGTATTTTTAGGTAATTAGAGTTTTTGTTATAAAATGACAAATTTGTCTTTAATCTTGCGTATAGAAAATGAAAGAGTAAATAGAGTAAGAGTAAAAAAGAGTAAATTTTGTGTATAAAAATAAAAAGAAGACAATAATTGTTGGACATTTCAAATAAAAAAGTAGGACGTTAATTTGTGGACGAGGGAGAATATTATTTTAAATTAAATATCTCACACTTTTTACTATTATATAAAGTAATTTATATTTTTTAATATTATTTTTTGGGAATGACAATCCACAAATTGGATTGGATGAACAGAGTCGTAATAACCACTGCTCGATGTGTTTTTTATATTATGTATGGAGAATTTTGTTAGTAATATAAAAAATATATTTATATTGAATTGTTGATTTTTTTTGTAAATGTATAAAATACATATTATATATTTTTAACAATATTTTATAACAAATCGTTGCATCTAAAAATAGTAAATGAACAAACTATTGTGACAGTCTTAAAAACAAATAGTGTTGAGACTTCATTTAACATATCATACCTATTTATATACTCAAATAATACTATTGATAACAGCAACAACATGACAATTGTTTAATTGTTTATAAACAATATTTGTAGGTAATGAAGTGTTAGCTAATACTACATAATAATAAAAAATATATATTGAAAATACATAATAATAAAAATATATATTCGGAAATCTATTTTGAAAAAAAAAAAAAAAAAAATTTGTACAGATTGACATATGAAAAGTTTCAATAACATATCCGTACTTTTGTTTTTTTTTTTTTTTTTTTTTACATTTATACCGAATGTCAGGGATTTTTACTAAGTTTAAACTACATAAATAGAAAATTTTCTTTTATTTTTTTACGATTGTCAAATATGAAAAAATGAACAACAAAATAATATATAATTATAATACTTGGATAAGAGATGCTCGTTGCATCCTAATTGTCGGAAAACATCGGTAAAAATGATTAGTGAGTTACAATCCATTGTTCAGAATGATCAAGAATAAGAAAGTCGCAATAACAATAAGCCAATAAAGTAACCAAATCTAGCCAACGGGTAGTGATTGAGACTACTTAACTGAAATGTGAATATTTTTCTTTATTTACTCACTGACGAATAACATTTTAAAGGTAAAGTATTTTACTAAGATGGTTTAGATAGGATTAGATAGAGATATTTCTTAATTATTTTTACTAAAATTTGCCTACAATTCATCAAAAAACAAGAAAATATACTACGCGTCACTTTGTTTGAAAATTAGCCCAAAGGGAGAGAATACTAACATTTTAATGATTTTTTAGCACCGGTGTTATTATTAGTTGTTGAATCAAAGGAAATAAACCCGATTCTCGTTGAATCAGTTATCATCACCCCTTAGAACCTTGGTCATGTACCTAGACAATTGCAATTCATCCAAGTCGTTGCTTAGACAGTGGATAATTTACATTTATCGCAGATTGAACACTCTTTCTAACCGACTTGCTAATAGGCACTCGCCTTGATGACCAAAAACTCAATCCATACAAATGGATTACATCAAATTCCACAATTCTTGAAGTGCATCGCAATCACCATCTCAAATCTAGCAAAAGTTGTTTTTCAAATTTTAATGAAGCCAAACCCACAAGAAGGAACTGTTGGGACTGTGTCAATTCAACAATAGTATGATATTGTCTACTTTGAGTTGAGTATAAATTTATCTTTGGACTTCTTCCAAAAGTCCTTATACTAGTTGAGTTTATTGAAAGTTGAACTTAAAGAGCGGAAGCGATTAGAACGCAAGATGCTAATAGAAAATTAAATTAGTCATATCAAGATTAAAAATACATATATATTCTTATGTATAACAAAACTTACTCATATGTAGAATAGAGCTTACCTGCAGAATCCATGAACAAGAAAAGAATGACGATAATGTTGTTTTCCAATCCCTCTACCTTAAAGCACCTTGTGATGATATCAATGCTAGACAATTTTTGATTGGTTTTTATAATAGAATGCGGAGCTTAAAAAAATCTCAGAAAGGGGATATATATACAGTTTTTTTTAAAGGAATCTGCCATTCTGTTATTAATATGCTATTAATTAATTGCATATTAGTACCTGAACTAAAACCAATAAATAAAAGGGTAAACTGTTTTTTTTAGCCCCATAACTGGACTCTCTTGTCATTTTAATTACGTAAGTGGAACCTGTCGCAAACTAGTCCCATAAGTGAAATTTTTCTATATTTTAGTCCTCTGGCACCGGAGATGCCTGCGTGGCTCGCCGGAGGCTACGTGTCCGCCAGGTCAGCGACACCTGGCGGACACGTGGATTTTATTATTATTTTTTCATTTTTAAAAAATTTTATTTAAAATTTATTTTTAATTTTATTTGTTTATTTTTATTTTTTTTATTTAATCCAATTGAAAAAAAAATTAAAAAATTAAAAAATAAAATAAAATAAAATTCACGTGTCCGCCAGGTGTCGCTAACCTGGAGGGACACCTGACGGACACGTGGCTTTCGGTGAGCTACGCGAGCGTCTTCGGCGTCGGAGGACTAAAATAGCAAAAATTTTTCACTTATGGGACTAGTTTGTGACAGGCTCCACTTACGAGACTAAAATGAAAAGGAGGTCTAGTTATGAAACTAAAACAGTTTACCCTATATAAAATTGTCCTTATAACTTTAATTTTGTTCGGCACAGGACGGAGGGATTTACACCAAATAATTACTTTTTAAATATAATATTAATCATCACCGTATGTACCAAATAGTAATTACCAATTAATTAAAAAAATATATGAATCAAAATGAGAAATTGAGTAAAATCTCTAACATTCTCCCACTTGATTCATATATGACAAGTATATAACACATTTCTAAATTTTGAGCTCATTTAAATAATATGATATATAAGCCATAATTTCAAATGAACTAAACCGACCGAATCATAGCAGCCACAAGCCTAACAAACGTCCCGATTCCTTCTATGTATCACATGTCAATTCAATTCAAACAACCACATTTTGATAAGGTAAAATTCTGAAAGTATTTTATCCCAAAACATCTTATACATAAGAACAAACATCTATAGTTATAACAAAATATGCATAGTTGAAATATGACTCATAGACAAGCAAAATTCAAACAAACATTGATATATAGAATTTCAAATAAACATGAATGTGCAAGACATAAACTCATACATGTTTGACTAATCATCTGATATACAAAGACTTTGCAATTACTCTTATTTTACTAACATGGCACAATAAATGTTTTGGGAGCTAGTCATTTAGTCAACGGATCCATAATCATTTCATTGGTGCCAATGTGCACAATTTGAACTCTTTGATTTTGCACCTCTTCTTTAACTATAATTTAAATCCATGTGTTTGGAACCCTTGGAGTATCTATCATTCTTAGAGAAGAAAATAGTTACCATATTATCACAATAAATCTTCATTGGTTTAACAATAGAACCAATGATGCTTAAACCGTCAACAAAATTGCGCACTCACGACGATTGAACTGTAGTTTCAAAGCATTCTAAAAATTCAACCTCCATAATGGAAGTAGCAATGATAGACTGCTTACCATTTTTTCATGAAACAACTTCATTAGCTAGAACAAATAAATAGCCAAGTGTTGACTTTCGGGAGTCCTTACATTCGGCGTAGTCTGAGTATGAGTAACCAACAACCTCAAGGTTATTAATTTTTTTTTTATATGTGAGCATGTGATCCTTAGTGTCTTGCAGGTATCTTAAAACCTTCTTTGCAGCTCTTCAATGAAAAAATCCGGGATTTGATTGATAACGACCTAAAATGCCCACCACAAAACTTATATCTAGTCTACTACAAGTCTGAGCATACATCAAACTCCCAACTAAAGAAGTCTAATGGATATCATCCTTTTTTTTTATGCTTCATTTCACTTTTAGGGCATTGAGATAAACTGAAATTGTCTTATTTTTGGATAGGAACCGGGCTAGGCGTACATGATACTATCTTAAATCTTATTAAGACTTTGTCGATGTAAGCCTTTTGAGACAATCCTAAAATTCCTTGAGACCTATCTCGAAATATTTCTATTCCGATCACATAAGAAGCCTCACCCAAGTCTTTCATCTCAAAGTTATTAGAAAGATCATTTTTAACATCATGTAATAACCCACGATTACTAGCGACGAGAAGAATAGTATCTACATACAACACAAGGATTATAAAATTGTTTCCCACAACCTTTATGTAGATACACCGATCAACGGTTATTTCTACAAACCCGTATGACAATATGGTATCATTAAACTTCAAGTACCATTGTCGGGAAACTTTTTTAAATCCGTTGATTGATTTCTTCAACTTGCACACCAAATTTTCTTCACTTGTGGTCTCAAAACCTCGAGGTTGATCCATATAGACCTTTTATCCAAATCTACATTGAGGAAAACGGTTTTAACATCCATTTGATGAAACTCAAGATCAAAATGGGCCACCAAAGACATTACAATTCTTAAAGAGTCTTTTTTAGAAATCGGAGAAAAGGTCTCTTTGTAGTTGATGACTTCATTTTGAATGTAACCTTTGGCAATGGGTCTTGCTTTGTATCTCTTGACATTGCCCTTAAAGTCTCGCTTGGTCTTAAAGACCCATTTACAACTATTTCTTTTAGAATCATTTGACAATTCTGTCATTTTCTAGACATTGTTATCCACCATAGATTTTAACTCTTCCTTCATGGCTATCAACCACTTGTCGGAATTTTCATTGCTCATGGCATGGTCAAAAGAGATTGGATCATCATCAATACTCAAGTCACTTTCATGCTCAAGTGCATAAACTATAGAATCATTTGAAATAGCTGGTCTTTTCTCTCGAGTAGACCTTCTCAATGCTATTTTTCATGAGGTTGCACTTGTTCATTAACTTTTATATTTTCTTCTTCATCTTGAACAATGACATCTCTTATTGGAGTTGGAGCATTCAATTGTTTATGTTCCATATTCATGCCTTGCGATTGTTCTATAATAATAAGGACATCAAACTAAGATGAATTATTTGATGAATTTTGGTACATCGGTGACTTACGTATATCTACCTCACGTGCTCCTACACTACCACGAACTCCATCATTTTCAATGAAACGAGCATTTCCAAACTCTACTATTCTCACACTATGATTGGGACAATAAAATCTATACCCTTTTGACCTCTCTGGATACCCAATGAAATAATCACTAATGGTTCTAGAATCCAATTTATTTTCATGTGGATCATATAATCTCACTTCAGCTTGGCAGCAGCCCCACACGTGAAGATGTTTTAGATTGGACTTCTTGGATGTCCACAGTTCATAAGGTGTTTTAGGAACTGCTTTACTGGGTACCCTATTCAATATATATGCGGTTGCCTCAATGCATACATCCACAATTTAATAGGTACAAAACTATCATTTATCATACTCCTTACCATTTTCCATCAATGTACGGTTTTGCCTTTCCGCTACACCATTTTGGTTTGGTGATCCGGGCATTGTATATTATGCACAAATACCCTTAGACTCAAAGAGTTTCTTAAATAGACCTATAATTTGTCCAGCTTCCGATGTCTTTCCATAATATTCACTACCTTTATTCAAACGTATTACCTTAACCTTTCTACTTAGCAGTCTCTCAACCTCTGAAATAAAAGTTCGAAGGACATCAATTGATTGAAATTTTTCATGCAACAAATAAAGGTAACAATACCTAGAGTAATTATCAATGAAGGTGATGAAATACTTCTCACCGCCCTAAGATAGTACATCGAAAGGACCAAAAATATCGTATGTATTAAATCGAGTAATCTACTACTTGTGACAGCCTGTTTTGATACATGTTTAGCTTGCTTGCCCTTAATGCAGTCTACACAAGTATCATTCCAATCGGTAAAATCCAATTGAGACAAAACTCCAATTTTAGTTAGTCTCAAAATCATCTCTTTGGATATATGATCGAGTCTTTTATGCCAAAAGACATCAAAAAACTCATTTAGTGCATTTCTTTTCATACCAACATCACATTCAACATTAAATAGGGAATTAACAAAATATAGATTTAGATTGAAGCAATACAAAGTATCTGACAATATACCAGTACCACAAAGGTTTGTTCCACGATACAAAGAAAAACAACCATGTCCAATCTTTAATTCAAATAAAAAAAACATCCAATCTAGAAACATACACAAGATTTCTAGAGCAATCAGGAACATATAGACACTTTTATAGATCAAGACAATAGTCTGTATCCAAGACAATTCTATATGTCCCCATACCTTCAATTCTAGCTTTCATCATATTTCCCATAAACAGAAAGTTTTCATTTTCCGGCATTTGCTGGAAGTTCAGGTAACCCTGTATGACATTAGAAACATGAGTGGTTGCAACAATGTCAAACCACCAAGTATTAGAATGAACCAAAATAATGTTTGATTCAGAGTATACAGAAACAAAATGTATACCTCAATCTGCAAACCATTTCTTTCACTTTAGGCGGTCAATCTTTTTGTGCCCAGGTTTATAGTACCAAAAACATTTTGGATTCTTTGCAATTGCACATTGTTCTTTATCATTGGCACCTTATATGGTTGCTACCCTTTAATTTTCTTTTTCTTAATTGGGATTTTGCCATCACTAGAACCAATATTTGGAGCACCGTGATAAACAAAATTGGCTTGAGGAAGTTTAACCTTAACGTCTTCCCTTTGCCTTGATTTCCTTTGTAAAAGCATAACCTTAACATCCGAAAGAGACCATTTTCCCTTAAGTTGGCTGTAAGTTCTTCGAAATTTCTTTAAGTTATCACCTTACATGATTTCAGCAAAAACTCCACCAATACCCGCTCACTAAGATCTTACCCAAGCTTTTCAGCTGGTTGTAAGAATTTACCATGTAAGTAATGTGTTCCTCCATTAACTGAGCAATAGTGTACTCTCTGTTTGATAGATTATCAATAAGAGTAGCAACTATAGACATATCCATAATGTCTTTTATAGTACACTCTTTAATCTCAGCCATAAATTCCCTCACATTTTCAGTCTCAAACATAGAAGGCCTAACATTTGGTGCTATGCTAAGCTTAAGAGAACTCATTATAAGCCTAGTAGATCTCTCCCAATCCTCCCACAAGTTTTTGTCTGCCTCCGAATTGATATCAGTAAGTTTAGCATACTCTTCCATAACTAGAGCCGAATCAATCCCCAAGAGGCTAACATGTAGGTTGACATACTCAATCCAGTCATCATAGTTTCGCCCATTAAACCTAATACCACTAGCAACCACATTTGACATATTAGAGATCACTGCAAACATTTACATCTCACATGTTAGTTGTTTTGAATTTAAACCACAAGTCAGACTAAAAAGAAATTATATACATGTAGCATTTAAATTCACCTTTGGGTTTAATCTAAACACAACAATCAAACACAATATTGCATCACTCATACAACTTCTATCATGTTAATAAAAAATTTAATCTAACATACAAGTCATCTTTGGATGTACGTTGTAACTATAGACTATTAACTATAAATGTTTGTTACTCTTCAATATCATTGATGATGCTATATCAAATAAACATTTATGAATATAATTGAGATCTTTAAAGAATATAGAATGGGCCACTTTAGTGACTAAAGCACTCACCAAATTATTAAAAAGTTAAATTATATAAATCCAGCTAGTGCATAAATTAATTATAACATTAATTAACTGAAACTAGTCATATAAGAAAAAAAAATACTAATAAAACTCCTGATCTGATAAAAAAAGCATAAAGCTACGACACACTATGGATATGTCGGAATATACGGCCATCGAGATCACCGAAGGGATTTTAATATGATATAATTTTAATTTTAATCAACAATGATTAACATCAATTGAGAAAATTTCCAAAATCGCATAACCCTAATTTGGCAATTTAATTTCTATTAGAAAAGTTTTGATACCAAATTGAAACTAGACCTTAAAGAACAAGATCGATTGGAAGGCAAGATGCTAATAGAAAATTAATAAGTCAAATCAAGATTACAAATACATATATATTCTTATGCATAACTGAACTTACTCATATGTAAAATAAAACTTACCTGCAGAATCTATGAACAAAAAAAAAAATGACGATAATGTTGTTTTTCAATCTCTCTGTCAAAATTTTGAAGCACCTTTGTGATGATATCAAGGCTAAACAATTTTCCATATGTTTTTATAACAAATACGAAGTTTAAAAAAATATCAAAAAGAGGATATATATATATATACATTTTTTTTTAAAGGATCAAATTGTTGTTATTAACATCCTATTCATTAATTGCATATTAGTACCTGAACTAAAACCCATATATTAAATTGTCTTTATAACTTTAATTTTGTTCAGCACATGACCGAGGGATTTACACCCAATAATTACTTCTTAAATCATCACCGAGTGTACCAAATGGGAATTATCAATTAATTAAACAATATATATGAGTCAAAATTAAAAATTAAGTAAAATTTTTAACATTTGATTTGTATTTGCACCCCAACAATATCATAATTATAATTATGCATCGTATGATTACTTTTAGGGTTTCTTTAAAGTGAGACTTGAAAAAAGAATGAATATATTCTTAAGATGACTAATTTAATCGATTTATTTAAACTTGATTCATAATATGATGAGTTCATAATAATGGTCATTAAAGAATAATCAATAATGATCCCAACTTTTTTGTTTGGCTAAGAGCAATAATATATTAAACTCACATTTCAAAATAAAACTAGAACTGGCAAATGTTAGCATCCAAGGGCTTCCAAGCAATTTTTATTTTGGGTAAACTGTTTTTTTAGTCTCGTAACGGGATTCCCTTATCATTTTAGTCCCGTAAGTTGAGTATGTCACAAACTAGCCCCATAAATGAAAAATTTTCGTTGTTTTAGTCTTCCGGCGCCGGAGACGCCTGCGTGGCTCGCGAAAGCCATGTGTCCGCCAGGTCAGCAACACTGGACGGAAATGTGGATTTTATTTTATTTTTTAATTTTTTTTAATTAGACCAAATAAAAAATTTAAAAAAAAGCAAATAAAATTAAAAATAATTTCTTAAAAAAAATTTAAAAATAAAAATAAAAAATAAAATCCAAGTGTCCGCCAGGTGTCGCTGACCTGGCGGACACGTGGCCTCCGGCGAGCCACGCGGGTGGGTGTCTCCGGCGCCGGAGAACTGAAACAACAAAAATTTTTTACTTATGAGACTAGTTTGTGTAGGTTCCACTTAATGGACTAAAATGATAATGTCTCCAAATACAGACTAAAAAAACAGTTTACCTTTTTATTTTTATTTTTATTTTTATTTTTATTTTTTGCTACAATATATTCTCTTTACCGTTGAAGCAAACTCCCCTTGCCAAGGGATGAGGATTATTTATATATAAAATATTTGTGTTATTTTATATGTTAAAGGTATTATGAAAAATTTTATTAGCTAAACAAAAATAAAATTATATATTGGCATGGTATTGACTTGAAAAAAAATAACAAAGGTAATTTCGACTCAAATAATGATATTTTTAATATATTTTGAGTTATTCAATAATATGTTGATTTTATAAATATTATATTATTGGTTTGTTTATTGGAGTTTGATTTTGTATTTTTATTTGAATAATGAATTATACTTCCTTTGTCCCTATTTAAAATATTATTTTTATTTTTATAAAAATAAAAAATTATTATTAGATTCGACATCTAATTTACCTTTAAATAAAAGATTATTATTAGATTATTGATTTGTTAGTGAATTTTGATTTGAATAATAATTTATATTTAATTATTTTGTAAAATAAAATATCGTACATTTATATAAAATCTTGATATACATATGTATGGTGGAAAAAAAAAGCTACTAGTAAATTATCATAAGTTTTAAATTTGGTTTTACTTTTTTTTATCGGCATAGTAACATATTTTTTCTTATAGAAATATATTTTCTGTATTCGTCTAGGGTCACATTTATATTTTACATTATTGTACTTAACATTAAAAATATTTTTATATTTTGTATAATTTTTTTTGTAAAAATTTTATTAAACTAGTATTATAAGACAATAATTGAAGTATTTTTGCAAGTTTTTCTTAATTTGTACTTACGTTTTGATATAATAATTAATATACAAAGATCAATACACAAAAAATAAATGAAACTCTTATAGTCGGACGAAAATAATATTATTTTATCTCAGATAATCATATTGGTTAAATAAAAAGTCAAAATTAAAACTCCAAAACTAACCATATTTTGTAAGGAAAAAATATTGGAACGATTCATTTGTATTTGATTCAAATAGGGATTAGATGTAACGTTTGGAACAAAAGTAATTATAAAGATAGTGCAAATTGTCTAGTGAAAAAACAAATATTGTGTTTGTTTAATATTTTAATTTACAATATTTTTAAATGTGAAATATAAAGAATAGTATTTAAAATATAAAATATAATAGTCCTTCCGTCACATGTTAATACATACAATTATTTTTTATGTAATTTTCTTTTTTAAAAAATAATTATATTTTAATGGTAGTAAGTAGAGACAATTTTATCATACGTTTTAATATAAAAATAATAATATAATAATAAATCATACTTTCTCCGTCCCTTAACAATCTATCAATTTTTTCATTTTGGTCCGTTCTATAATAAAGTATCCATTTCGTTTTTTAGTAATTGTACTATCTACTTAACATTACAAATACTCTTCTAATTTACAATATATTACACAAATGTCATTAGAGTTAATTTAGTCTTTTTACCTTTATTTATACTTTAACTCAATATAATATTAATATTTTTAAAATTACGTGCAAAAAATAAATAGATAGATGAATTGGAGACGGAGGAAGTATAATAAAATAGAACTATTTATATTAAATAGTGGAATCTACAATTAGTTAAAAGAAAATGCAAACAGTAATTCGAAATTAAAATTTTTTTTATATTGCATATTACTAATATTTTGTAATAAAATAAAATATATGTTAAAAATCGAGTCAAATAAAAAATTAATTGAACAAATAACTCCTTTATTATATTATTAATTATTATATCTTATCCGTTTTAATTGATTTATTTTTTATTTTTGTTGTTCAATATCATGAATATATTTTTATTTTGGATAAAATTTATTAAATCAAATATATATATTTAACAAATATAAATTAATTAAAAACCTCTTTATTTATATAGTATTTTTTTTAAAAAATATTTTTATCAATATTTAAAACTTTATATATTTTATAAATTAGTTTTTATTACTTATAAATAAATAAAATTATTATTATAAAAAAATTTATTATTTACAAAATGATATTCATATTATATATTTTTTACAGCAATATAATTTTAGAATATTTAAATATATATTTTAATTTTTTAATTATATATATTAAATTTATTTTAAAATTATCAATATTATTAATTATGTAAATAAATAATATTATCTCCGTCCGGCTTTAAAGTTCTCATTTATTTTTTTGTGTGTTGATATTTGAATATTAATTATTATATCAAAACCTAATATAAATTAAGAAAAAATTACAGAAATACTTTCATTAGTGACTTATAATACTAATAAAAGGACATTTGTAAATTTTTTTTTTTATATAAATATAAAGATATTTTTAATATTAAGTACAATAACACATAAATTAAATAGAATATTTAAAAACGGACGAACAAAGTATTATAATTTATTATTATTAATTAATTAAATATTATTATCATTAATAAAATGGGCCAATTACTTTGAATGTAAAGAGTAATTATATACTCTCCTCTCTTTCAAATTTATGCTTACTTTTTGAATTGTCCGAAAAATATTTTAAGTAAAAAAATATTTTATTTTTGTATTATTTTTTACTATAAAAAAATTGATAATTATTATTCACTTTTATTAAAATTTGTGTCCGGTGAAACACGACGGAGGCAATAGTAAATATTAAGACAGTAATACACCCGTCAATTTTAGTAACGAAAACTCAAAAGACCAAAATGAAACTAATAAATGTTGGGGAGAAAATGCATTGACCCGTCCTAAAATGTCAAAAAGATTTCTTCGTCTCCTAGCAAAGATAGATCCAAAAACGTCAGGCTAGATTCAGAAATAAGAAAAAGATCAAGGGCACGCTTGCAAATTCAAAAAATACATTTTGCTCGAAACTCGCCCAATCCATCCGCCATTTGTATCCATTTTACTGAAATTACAGTGGTTTCGTTCCACAGTAATGGCGAGAGAGGGAAAAAACTAAACCCCGAAAAATTACTAATAGATAAAAAAAAAGAAAAAGAAAAAGAAAAGAAAGCGGAACCCACTTGCAAACTGTGAATTGACGACCGAAAAAAAATATATATATAAGCCCTCCATAGTCTCACTCATCCCTTTACTACCGTCTGACGCTCACCTCCATTTCGGCTTTCCTCTGTTTTTTCCTTCCCAAAAAAATACCGATGAGCAAAAAACCCAGAAAAATAGAAAGAGGGAAGGGCTTATAAACTGGAGGTTACTTCAGAAAATGGAGGTGTAGAGGAGGAATAGATTTTAAGGGACGACGGTTTTTGACTTCGTTTATTATTTATTTATTTATTTTGTTATCTGCAATGCTTACATGAACCCGCCAGATCTCACACACATGCCTGTGTAGAATGTCGACGGGATTAGTTGTAGGGTTGTGTGTTTGGGGCTGAGTATGCGTGATTTCTGAGGTGGGTTTTTTTTTTTTTTTTTTTAATTTTGTTTGTTTGGGGGTTGGTTTTGGGGGTGGGGAAGTTTAATTGATGGCTGGAGAGGCAAGCGGTGGGGGGAGTATTGAGGTGCCGCCATGGCTGAAATCCATGGCGGTGGCGCCGGAGTACCACCCGACGCCGGCGGAGTTTCGAGATCCAATTGCGTACATTTTCAAAATTGAGAAAGAGGCTTCCAAGTATGGTATTTGCAAAATAGTCCCCCCTGTGCCTGCTGCTCCGAGGAAGACAGTAGTTGCTAATTTGAACAGGTCTCTCTTGGCCCGGGCCCCCGACCCTGATTCCGGGCCGGGCTTCACCACACGGCAGCAGCAGATCGGGTTTTGTCCGAGGAAGCACCGCCCGGTGCAGAAGCCGGTGTGGCAGAGTGGGGAGAGGTACACCCTAACCGAATTCGAAACCAAGGCCAAGAATTTCGAGAAGAATTATCTGAGAAAGTATAGCAAGAAGGGTTTGAGTGCTCTGGAGGTCGAAACCCTTTACTGGAATGCGACTGTGGATAAGCCTTTCACTGTGGAGTATGCCAATGACATGCCGGGGTCCGCATTTGTGGCGGTGAAGGGCGGTGGGGCGTCGAAGAGTGAGGGTGCTGCAGCTACTACTGTGGGGGCGACTGAGTGGAATATGAGGAGAGTGTCGAGGGAGAATTTATCCTTGTTGAGGTTCATGAAGGAGGAAATACCTGGAGTGACGTCGCCCATGGTTTATGTTGCAATGGTGTTTAGCTGGTTTGCTTGGCACGTAGAAGATCATGACTTACATAGCTTGAATTATTTGCATATGGGTGCAGGGAAGACGTGGTACGGCGTGCCACGTGAAGCTGCTGTGGCTTTTGAAGAAGTGATCCGCGAGCATGGATACGGTCAAGAGATAAATCCTCTAGGTGAGATGTTCTTCTATGTTTTTTAAGCTTTTATTATAATTTTGATGAAGGCAATAATGTTATTTAAGCCGAATGCTCGATACTGCAATCACTAATCTGTAAATGGTATGATGTTGAATTTGTGGTAGAAGGAATTAGGGTACTCATGTAAGAGGACTCGATTTGGGGGTTCAGAATAGAATAATGATGATATGCTGAATATGTGTATATTGCTTGTTTTACATCTCCTGGCATGCTTAATCAAATTTTTGTAATATTATCATTAAGTTTCTCCGACTAGTCTTTGCTCGTTAGTCAATTAAGTAGTGGATTATGAATGACCAGATGCTCAAGTGTGCCTTTTCAAATTCGTGTATGGTTTCTGACTTCTTGGTGATATGAGAGTCAAAGATGATCGTATTTGTTATCCTTGAATATAGAAAACGGTAACTGATTAACAAAGATGCTCGTGTCTTGGCTGAGCAGCCGCAACGTAGGCTTCTGGCCATTCTGTGATTTTTTTCTCGAGTCTTTGTTCATTTCCGTAACCCTTTGTACTTATAGAAACATTTCAGCTTGGTTAGGCGATGAGCATTCCTCGAGTAACCAGGGAAACTTTTGAATTATGGCTCAAGAAATGAATGGCCCTGCGTTTGGCTCAAGTTTTTTCTTCCCTGTTAGTTTATTCCTTTTAGTTTTTATTACTTCTTGAATAATAGACTGTTAGATGAGGGTCTCCCCACTTTATAGATAATAGACGAGCACTGTTCATTAGTTATTAATTGAAATCTGTTTCCGAGCCAGTAGATAACTCACTGTTTTTCTATGACTAGAATTCACATATAATATGCCTCAAGTGTCTAAAATCCCTAGAGCCTCGTTGTAATACCTTACAAATTTGAGACTGAAATACCTTATGCTATGCTTGAGGAGCTACTGTCGAAATAGCATTTTGGTCATTTTGGCCATCCATTGCATTTTCGAATGTGTCAGACTGTTTGATCTATAAGAAACCACTTGTTCTCCTATATCTGGTACTTTTTATCCATTCAAATTACGAGGTCCATATTTGTTTTATTCAGTCTTTGATTGGTTTTGCTGTATCCTATTGCTCCCTTTAATTCTTCACAACTATCAGAAGCTTTTCTTCTCTCCATCCTATCTTAATACGAAGTTTGGGCCCCTTAATCTGAGTATTGCTTTTCTTCGGTAGTTTAGACTTTAGATTAGTTTCTGTTTCAAAATGGCACTCAATGATATTATTTTGAAGATGTACGTTTTGTAAATTATTTAAGTACCTTTTGTTGCAAACTTTGTTTTCTATCCGACACGGAAATTCTTTTATGTTAAATTAATTACTATAGACCAGAAAAGTAATGCTAGTTTGCACACCAGTTTAGGGTTGATAGATTTCAACTACATCATTGACAAACTAATTGTCTTTAACAATGCATATAAATCTTTGATCAAGATATCTCAATTCAATTATTTTGCATTGTGCTTATTCATGGATGTTCTTTCCCTTGATAATCGAAACATATTGGAAGTGTGGATGATAGATTGAGGTAGCACTTTAAGCATGAGAGAAGCCTTTTGTGCTGCATATGCACGCAGCAGTATCATAAAATTTTCTCCACATTTATCCTGGGCCATGAATCCATTATCTTTTGAGTTTCTCTTCCGGCATGCACAGTTGGAAATCATGATTACCTATGTTTGAAAATACAGTTTGATTGTTATATGCTGCTCCAGCTTTGTTTTAAACTCTTGACAATAAGCTTCACCGTTGCATTTTCTTTCAGTTACATTTGCCACACTTGGCGAGAAGACCACCGTCATGTCTCCTGAAGTGCTTCTTAGCGCAGGGGTTCCTTGCTGCAGGTTAAAATTTTTATGTTATTTTATTCCTGTTTATCACTAGTAGAAACCTGTTATGGAGTTACTCTCTATTCGATATATATCATCAGTAGTTACTCTCTATTATCACATATTTAGAATAGCTGTGACTAAATCATCCTCTATCTTCATCAATTTCTTGACTTAGGCTTGTTCAAAATGCTGGGGAGTTTGTTGTCACATTCCCAAGAGCTTATCACTCGGGGTTTAGTCATGGTAAGATCTGTATAATTTCCTTCCTTGTCTCTTTGTCCATTTATTAGAATTGTTGTCTTCCTGTATTTATCTATGTATGCTGTTGTTTTAGTATCAATATCTTTAACAAAGAGCATCTTATCTATACGTTCATATGGTTTTAGGATTTAACTGTGGAGAGGCTGCTAATATTGCTACCCCTGAATGGCTGAGATTTGCAAAGGAAGCAGCAATTCGTAGGGCAGCTACTAATTGCTCTCCTATGGTGTCTCACTTCCAGTTGCTATATGACCTTGCACTTTCTCTATGCTCGAGGTTTGTTTCTATAAGTTCGGTATTTTAGTTTGTAAAAGATTTGCTATATTTTATAGATTCTTGTTGTTAGTTATTCTCACCAATTCAAAGGTTTTAAGCTTAGAACAAGATTGTTTCCTTCAATTTCTCGTTTGACGAGCATTAGATATCTCAGCACTTCTGCTTACTGGAACAAGGAATTGGATTATCTTTTCATGTATTCAGTATAGATGGCTGTGATTAAGCAATAGCCTCGTAATCTTGTAGTGTTAGCGTTTTTTATTGAGACTCATAATTTAGTTTTTTCAGAATAGCTTCTATTGCAAATGCATTCATTTTAATATAAACGATGTTTACTTGTTTGAAACTCTGAAGTCTGCAATCCAAATATTCGTGCTGTGGGTCGTTCTAAGCATCTGGGAAAGTTATTTAAACCTTTTGTAGTTATAGCCTATAGGAAGACACTTTCTTGAAGAACTAGTTTCTAATCGGAAGAGTATAGACTTGTAGCATTAATTAGGCTTTTCTACCTCCGAAGTACTCTCCATATGGTCTTGTCTTAAGGTTTCCCATTGGCTAATTGGAAGCTTCTTGAATAAAGTTCAAAAGGGGTTTTCTTGCATCCTCAAAATTATGATCCAAGATCATTTGTTCATGGTGTTACATTGAGAGCATTTTCTTCTTTCATTTATCACTGTACTCGGTGATATGCAGCTCCCTTCAGTTCTAGCTTGCAAATATGATGGCTGTATTGCATTATGCTTTGCCGTAAATGAAATTGATGCATAAAGTTGTGCATTGTTCTTATACACATTAAACATGATCCTTATTCTCTGTACATGTTTATTCAGAGTACCAAAGAGCATTGCTGTGGAACCCCGGAGTTCTCGGTTAAAGGACAGGAAGAAAGGCGGAGGAGAAATGTTTATCAAAGAATCATTTTTCCTGGACATGATGCAAAACAATGACATGCTTCATGTTCTTGGGAAAGGATCATCGGTTGTGCTTCTTCCCCAAAATTCCCTAGATCGCTCAACCTGTTCCAATGGTTCGGATGGACTGCAGCCCAAAACCAAATCTAGGCTCTTCCCGAGTTTGTGCAGCTCTGATCTTGAGTTGAAAACCTCTTGCAACAATGATTGTGAAGATTTCATGTTAGATAGGAAGCAGGGAATTAAACAAGCCAGACGATATACTGTGAATAAAAGAACAGTTTCTTCTTTTTGCAGTAGCAGTAGTGAGGTTCCTTCTATTGTTCCTAAAGTCGAGGCAACAAATTCTGAAACCAGGAAAGCTTCTCACTGTGAACAGGGACTCTTTTCTTGTGTTACTTGTGGGATATTATGTTTCTCGTGTGTTGCTATTGTTCAACCAACGGAAGCAGCTGCGCGTTACTTGAGGTCTGCTGACTGCAGTACATTTAATGATTGGGTAGTCGATGATATTGACAATTATACCAGCGAGGCAAAGCCTACTATTGCAGAAATTGGTTCAGGTATATATTTTAATTGCAGAGTTTTGCTGGTTATTTGCTGATTAGGTACGAAGTAACTATGACGTCTTGACTATTATACTAGCATATATGAAAAGAATGCATGCGCGCATGAATTGGATTATCAATGAGCTGTGCTAAGTACTCTTAAACATTTCTTTTCCCTGTGATTAGATATTCTGCTAAACCTAAAAGTTGAAACTCGTAGGAAGATGCATTCTTTAATAGTTATATATATATGTGTATTAATTCTTGCTCGAGGAACACATTATGAATGGATTATAGTTGGAATTAAAACATCGGACCTCAATTCCATGTTAAATGTTTCTCGCCAAAAGTTTTAACTGATTACACACATTTATATATAATACTCCCTTCGTTTTGAATTCTTTGCTAGTTTTTATTATGGTACGGTTTCTTAAGAGGTGTAATTTTGATAGTTTTTGTACTATTATGCCCTTATTTTTTGTTTATAATGTTCTTATATATTGTATTTAGAAGGTAAAATAGAAAAAAATGTGCAAATTAACAGAAGTTTGTAAATGTTTTAGTACAATTGCAAATAAGAAGTAATAGCAGAAGATTTGGGAATGAGGTAGTATTTATTTATATTTGTGGCACTTGTCTTTTGTTTATGCATAAGCTAGAAAGGGCAGTATAGCTATGACATGATCATGAAATTTGTGTCAAATATATTATACTCTACTAATTTTGTAATCTGATGATGTAACTTTCAAATTTTCGATTATGCATTTGGAAAATGCTACCAGTATTTTCTCTTAAATATGTGGCTATGACTCATGTTGTGAACTATCTGTTTCTTTGCAGCGCCGGGGAACACACAAAACAGAATCGGAAGCATCACGGATGACGAGAAAGAGCCCTCGTCGCTTGGTCTATTAGCTTTGGCATACGGCAATGCCTCTGATTCTGAGGAAGATAATAAGGAGATTGAAACTGATATTCCTGTCAAAAGCTGTGGAATTGGTGATAGTGACGACCCCGGAAATGGCCCTGCTTGTAATGATATTGATATGGAAAACGGAGTGGATGAAACTTCTTCACCTATGTCCGATTCTAATGCAAAGGGAGTTGAACTTGCTGTGGCAAAAGGGGAGGAGGAAGATCCGGCATGCAGCGAATCTCCGACAAACAATTGTACTGTGGTTGAGACAGATTCTTCAACTCATAAAACCGAAGCAACTCCCGGAACTGGTTTGACATTTCTGTCAGACGCAATTCTACCGTTCTCCAAAATATCTCAGGAAGATTCTTTGAGATTGTTCTCCAAGAGATCTGATGAAGATTCTTCTCGATTGCACGTCTTCTGTCTGCAGCACGGTATGCAAGTAGAAAAGCGGCTCAGTCAGATTGGTGGAGCCCGCGTGTTCCTCGTCTGTCATCCAGGTGACATTTTTACTAGATCAGATTTTCTTTTACCTTTATTTCCGATTGTGAAAATTAGTATCTCCCGGTCAGGCAAATTTTTGAGCCTTCCGATTTCGTATCATCAAATTGGAATTGCCATGTGATTTCTTGGTTGGCTAATATTTAGGGCAATTGGAAATTGCTTCCAGAGTAACTTAGCATAATTTGTGGACGTGACGAAATTGAATAAATTTAGCAGTGGCAAGATTGAACATATTTTTTAGGTGTAGAAAGACCAAGTTATCGCCTTTTCAAAACTAATATAATAAAAATGATTGAACATGGAATTGCGGCTCTTTCTTCTTTCTATTTTCGTTGCCTCACTTTATGCTAAAGAATTGGCTGATGTTTTCACGAAATGTGGTACTAGAAGGTGTGAAAAGATCGTTCTTCGATTGTTTCTGCTACTTTTCGATGTTTTTAGTGTACATTGACATCCAGTCTATTTTTGATCAATATTCTTGTGATGCATTTTTCACTTCTATATTTATATTTCGGTCTTCTATATGCAGACTATCCCAAATTAGAGTCGCAGGCGAAGAAAGTTGGAGAAGAACTGGAGAGCGATCATATCTGGAGTGAAATTTCATTTCGGGAAGCCTCTGAGGAGGATGAGGAAATTATTCGACTGGCTTTAGACAGTGAAAATGCGATTCACGGCAACGGTGACTGGGCCGTGAAAATGGGCATTAACCTATTCTACAGCGCTAATCTTAGTCGATCTCCTCTTTACAGTAAGCAGATGCATTATAACTCCGTTATATACAGCGCCTTTGGCCGCAGTTCTCCGACCGACAGCCCTGCAGCGACTAGCGAGCCGGAGTCGAGGGGTTTTGGAAGGCAGAAGAGAATTGTTGTGGCCGGAAAATGGTGCGGCAAAGTCTGGATGTCGAACCAAGTTCATCCGCTGCTGGTCAGGAAGGATTCGCAAGAAAATGAATGGGATTTACCGATTGGGGCGTGGGTCACATCTGATTTCAATCGGGAGAGGCCGTCGGAGTTTAGCCGAGCTGCGCGGATAGCATCTGCGATTTGTCGGACAGCGAGAAAATTTAAAAAGAATGCGAAAAGGAGCTCGAAAACAAAGCAAACGAATAAGTTCTCTCTCGGGCTTTTGGTCAATAGCAGCCGTAAACAAACCAAGCGAAAGCGCGGCTCTGGAGCGACGAAGAACGTGAATCCCGAGGCTAAAGAAGACGTAGACGAATCTTCCGACGAAGTACAAGCAGCGAGCTATTGCAAGCAAGCTCGGAGCCGACGGGGCACCAAGAGATTGAAGAACGAGGGCGAGATCTCCGAGGCAGAAAATGTCGACGACTCTTCGGACGAATTCCCGCTTAGCAACACGTGGAAACGTATCAAGAGTAGAGTCGAGTCGAAAAGCCAACAAAGGAGCAAGAGTCAGTTAAACGAGCACACCGTCAAAGAAGACGAGGGAGACGGAGGGCCGAGCACGCGGCTGCGGAAAAGAAAAGCGAAAACGACCAAAGTTTCGGGATCCAGATCGACTAAATCAAAACCGACACCAAAGCAGCAGCAAAAGGATACGGAGGCGGCGACGACAAAGAAGAGCCAAGGCAAGGCAACAAAAATTCCCGGGAACAGCAACAAGGCGAAGATCAGAGACGAGGAAGGTGAGTACGAATGCGACATGGAGGGATGCACGATGAGCTTCGAGACAAAGCAGGAGCTCGCGCTGCACAAACAGAATATCTGCCTGGTGAAGGACTGTGGTAAACAGTTCTTATCTCACAAATATTTGATGCAGCACCGACGAGTCCACATGGAGGATCGCCCGCTGAAATGCCCGTGGAAAGGCTGCAAGATGACGTTCAAGTGGGCGTGGGCGAGAACCGAGCACATCCGCGTTCACACCGGGGCTCGGCCGTACGTTTGCACCGAGGCCGGGTGCGGGCAGACGTTTCGATTCGTATCGGATTTCAGTCGCCACAAGCGCAAGACGGGCCACTCGCCGAAGAAGATCAAAGGGTAACATTTTTAAGAGAATCGAAGTTCTAACATGGCTGATAGTCGACGTTTCGTTCTTTTTTTTTTTTTGCTATTTAACAGGAAATGTGGTAAAAATGGAAAACGGAAAGCGGTGTAGGTGTAGAGTTAGGTTCGAATGACGGATCTGTGTTGATGGATGTTGTAGGGTTTGGTTCGGGACCGGATGATTGATTGTGTTTAACGGCGGCGGCGATGATGATGATTCGTCGATGTCGATGTCGATGTAGGTTAGTCATTGCTTCATGTCGGACAGTAAATTCGATTCGATTCGATCCGATGGACTGCGAAAAATTAAAGCAGTGATTTAACGTGCCACAATTCGTCGGGACAGCCCCTTGTAGGTGTACTCAGTCTTCTTCTTCATTCCTCTTCATTAATGTTTGGGAACCCATGTTTTGAGTGCTTTCTTCTTTTTTTCAATTGCCTTGTGTTTTTTTGGCCTTCTTGCTTATATATATATATATATATATATATTTGAGTTTAGGGTTCTATGCTAGTATTTGCTTTGATTCGATATTTGATTGGTTTCAATTTTTTAAATGATATTTGTAGTCGCTTTAAAAAGTTTGGTTAGAGTTTCGTATTAAAATAATGTTCGGTTAGAATTTGGTATTAAAATAATGTTCGATAAAATATTGTCTTATTTTTTTTAGAGATCTTATAACTAATAATACATGTAATTATTTTATCATTTTTTCAAATCGACGCAAAAGAAATATATCTATTTATAGCTACAATAAAGTACAATTTGAAAATTCAATGGGAACATGACATGAAAAATTACAAAAATAAATTTAAAAATAAAAAATTTTAAAATTCGAACTGGCCTAGATCAATACGATTTGAATGGGCCTGTGCAACGGCTTATGCTTCCAGGCCCAAATAATTTAATAATGGGCCCGGCCTATTCACAGATAAAAATGGGCCGACTAATGGCGGATACAACTCATGGAGGTCATCAACATACACGTTACTAATAACCGCAAAATAAATGAGGTTCTCGACATATTGAGGTTGGCTGATGAGCAGTAGTTAGGGGTGAACACGGTTCGGATATTTGCAAGCCTAGATCAATATGATTTGAATCGGGCTGTGCAACGGCTTAGGCTTCCAGGCCCAATTTAATAATAGGCCCGACCTATTCACAAATAAAAATAGGCCGATCAGACTAATGGCGTATACCACTCATGGATGCCATCAACATACACATTACTAGTAACCGGAAAATAAATGAGGTTCCCAATTATTATGAAAGTTGAGGGTTGATTGATGAGCAGTGGTTAGGGGTGGACCGGTTCGGGTATTTATAAAAATTTGATATCCGAATTGAATCGAACAAATACCCGAAATCGTGAAGCGTATCCGAATCGAAAATTTCAGTTAACCGAAAATATTTGCAATATTTGCAAATAACTCGTAGCAAACCGAAATTAAAAAAAATACATTAAAAAATAACGAAAATTATTGTAATTAAATAAAAAATATTTTCAAATATTCAAATATCCGAATCGAAATCTAACTGAATATAATTATTAATTTAAAATTTAAAATATACTAATATAAATATATAAATATATTTGGTTCGGTTAACCGAACCGAAAAAAATGATCAAAAATCAAAACCGAATCGAACCGAACAAATATCAAATATGCAGTATTTGTATTCGAACCAAATTTACTCGGTTAATCGAAAATTCGGTTCGATTCAATATGATTCAATAGTTCAACGGTTCGATTTAATTTTTTTTGCCCACCCCTACCCCTAGCAGTGGTGGATGTATTAACCCTCCCCTATTTTATTGCATTATTTGATTTATTTTAAAAATATATATGTATATAATATGTAAAAAAATAAGAATAATAACATCAAATGTTGATTTTTTTTCTTTTTCTTTTTTTAACGAGAAATTGTACTATATTTTATTTCAGAATATACATATACAAATAATTACAATATATATAGTCATAATTGATGCTGATGTAATTTATTATTTTTTAATAAAATAAAAATAAAATATATGATTTAATAAATAAAATTTTAATTTTTAATTTACAAAATTCCCACCCCCTCTCGAAGTATTCTGGTCGGCAGCTAATAATACCTGCTAAGCAGCAGCAAGTGACTTCTTAGAATTAAATTGTGCTTGTACTTGAAGCTCCCAAAATTATAAATATTTTCTTTTTTTGTTTATAGATCCTGATTTGAAATTTTAAAAATTTGAAAGAACTTAAGATTGCTTGAGAGTTAACAAAATTTATTTCAAATCTCCAATACATAAACAAATAATTTAGAAAATGAAATATAACAATAAATAAAAAATCATAATATCATAGAATAAGAAGAAGTCATGGCAATAACAGTAAAACAAAAGCAAAGATGAAGTAGAAGAGTATAGAATGCAGCTGCGAAGTAAAAATCTTGACTATAGGTCCTGTGAGAAATAACACATTATAATATCATAAGACAAACAAGCCGAATATAATCGGTGCCAAAATTTAAATCATAATCATAAGGTATGAAATTCAGATGTCGATCTTTTCGAATTCAACGAGAAACCTCAGTCTCAAATATCTTGAGTGTTTGAGATTAGTAGCATTAATATCGAGACGGGAATTTTGAGTTTCGTAATAACAACCTTTAATAGACACCAACTCAAGCGATGGACACCAACTCAAGCAATGGACATTTGGATAGAAACCTTTGCAACTCTTGTGGGGCAATGTCGACCATATGAAGCCTAAGTTCGGCAAGCAAACTGAAACCATTGAAAGTAGGAGCCAGTTCGACGCTGATTCCTACAAGCTCCAAGTATTTGATTTTAGGAGCATCAACATCATGTACCCAAAATGTTTCTGTCAGCTCGTGGAGAGACAGCCACTCAAGCTTCGGACAGCTAGAGATAAACATGCGTAGCTCATCGTAGGTAATCTGGACATGTTCAAGACTAAGCTTGACAAGCTCAGGAAAACCTCGGAAAGTAGTAGGCAAAGTGATCTCAACTAAAGTAAGCTGCAGATGCCTCAGGAGATGAAAACTTAATAGATCACTAGGTAAGGCATAAAGAGTGGTTTCGGTCCAAACTTGGAGTGAGAACTCCTCAATACAGTTGCTTTTCAAGATCTTGAGCCAGCGATCGACAACCATATGGCCAGAGTTTGTATATTCAAGTGAAAACTTTCGAATGGGTCCTTTGTGTAATAGCAGTGTGTGAGAAATGACACATTCAGGGGGGCATTCTGAAGGCAACGATTCCATGAAGTCGTGATCGAAATTTAGATGTGGAACTGATAACCACTTATACCTCCATTCTCTTGATAGCACACTAGTTCTCACCACATCTTTCAACGGCAAGTGTTTAAGAATTTCGTCGATGACGTTGTCAGGAAGCCTGGTGATTCTGTCGGAAGCCATTTACCATTAAATGATTCTTCACCTGATTACAAAATAAAACAACAGATTCAAAATGGCAGTTAATAGCACAACCCATATGTTGTCCCCAATCATTAAACCCTAATTTATTTTACCGGGTCAAAAAGTGAGGATAACTTCAAGAAAAACTTAGATCCATAATGTTTTTTAAAATCAAACAAAATCTAAGCAAGAAAAAAAAACTCGCAGAGAGTTTGCGCGTTGTTAGCAAAAAACCATCAAAATTTTACCCCAAATTAAAGGAGTTGTAGATAATCGTTTGTTTGTAATCTTACAAAATTCAACAAAATCTAGACAAGAATGAAAGCCCTAAAAGCAAAGAGAGTGTGCGTGAGTCTTAACCATAGAAACCTTACCCCAAGTTGAAGCTGATGTAGAAAATTGATTGTGTGAAGATAAAGCATTCAACAGAAACACAAGACGCAGCAAACAACAACAATAATCGATTAGACTTGTAGGGTTTTTGTGATAAACCAAATGTGCTAATTTATTTGGTTTAAGCAGTATCCCTCTCCGGTCTGACTTTAAATATTTAGTTTACTTTTTATTATTAATACTTACATTTTTATTTTAAACCTTACCCCAAGTTGAAGCAGATGTAGAAAATCGATTGTGTGAAGATAAAGCATTCAACAGAAACACAAGACGCAGCAAACAGCAACAATAATCGATTAGACTTGTAGGGTTTTTGTGATAAACCAAATGTGCTCATTTATTTGGTTTAAGCGGCGGACACCTGTCCGCCTTTTCTGTTTTTATTACCAGTATCCCTCTCGGGTCTGACTTTAAATATTTAGTTTACTTTTTATTATTAATATTTACATTTTCATTTTAAACCTTACCCCAAGTCGAAGCAGATGTAGAAAATCGATTGTGTGAAGATAAAGCATTCAACAGAAACACAAGACGCAGCAAACAGCAACAATAATCGATTAGGCTTGTAGGGTTTTTGTGATAAACCAAATGTGCTAATTTATTTGGTTTAAGCGGCAGACACCTGTCCGCGTTTTCTGTTTTTATTATTAGTGTCCCTCTACGGTCTGACTTTAAATATTTACTTTACTTTTTATTATTAATACTTACATTTTTATTTTAAATTTTATATATAATATATATTTCATTTCCTTCCAATGTACGTTTTTTAACCTTTTGATTTGTCTATTAAAAATTACATTAATACAAAAATACTAATTTTATATAATTACAAACTATAAAGACGTATGATTAAAAAAATGACCTATAGAGTAAATTTTTTTTTTTTCTAAAAAAATGGTTTGATTGTTAATTTTCTTTTACACGATATAACGATTATTTGCATGTATTTTATCAACGGACAATAGAAAATTGGGAGATTTGAGTATGGAATGAGTGTTCTCTTTAAAGACACCGGCCCAGGCCATTGCTCTTTTCAACTTTTAGGGTAGCTTCTAATCAAGAAAACAACAAATGTGACATTATCCAAGATTTCAAAATTCACATCATTGAGTTCAATCATCATTGATCAGATCGTTGAGCTGTCGAGGAAGTTTTTGCAGCACACCACCCAGAGCCAAGAATTAATGAAAACAAATAAGGTGAACTCCATATTATTCCGCGCCTTAAGAAAGTTAATAAATTAAATGGCTGGCTCGGGAATCCAAACCATCTACGCACTCAAACAAGATCAAGCTATATGTAGTTCTAAGTTAGCAAATACATGAGACTCACGTATAGAAACACCTAAGGAAACAAAAAACAAGAAAAACAATGGAACTGAAATGATAATGCAAAGAAATCCTGTATGACCCTACCCTATCTGAACCGGAAGCTTGAGAGTCCAGCAGCGTCAACACGGAGCAAGACATTCATTTTTGTTTTTCCTCTTAGATTTTGATTTAACGAGGAGATCTTAGTTACAAGTTTACCGTATACTGCTTAATTACAAAGCTCACATTTATATTGATGCTAGAGTATAATATAGTTTTATTGGCAATTTTATATTTATACATTCAACGATAGAATGATCCAATATAGAAATTAAGAATTATATATACTTGAAACCTCTCATACTCTCCGTTGTCGGAAAAAAAAAAACAAGACAAAACAAACCCTATATATTATGATACTAATTAAAATAACAACATTCTGTTTTCTTTGCTTTCTCATGTATTCAGTCAAGGATCCAATTTACAATTGATTGACATGTTTGACAACAACATGGCAACCTCCAAGTCTTCTGCGCGATGCTCATCCTCTTTGCCGAGGTCAAGCAGGGCATCTGTGCATTCTTTGTCAAGATGGCTTATGCTCCCTCCTTGCTCATTATTGTCTCTCTAAAAAAATTAAACCAATTGATTGAATAAAATATAGTGCGTGCGGACATACACACTTAAATATATATGTGAATTTATGTGCAGACAATGAATCAAATGCTTGAATATCTCGTTTTAAGTAGCAAATGATGAAGATAGCAATGAAATCATGTCATATCTTGTTAAGAAACACACCTAGGATTAAGTAGGCGAGTGTTGCAATTGTCTTGTTTTGCATTCTTTTTTGACTTTCTTCCTTCGTTTAGAATGTTCTTCGTTGTAGGCTTAAAGTCCTGCACAAGAAATGAGCCATCGTAATTGTCAATAGACCACGATGGTTAAGGTTCATTACCATATCTTTGGCCCAGTGATAATAAGTAGGAATGTGTGTTCAATGAAGAGGCTGCATTGAAGTGCAGTGTTGACAATGATGGTGCCATTTAATCGGTTCCTGCATATTTTGATGAAAAAGAAAGTGATGTACAACGTGTTAGAAATTTAGATCCTGCACTTCTGAATGGTAGCATCAGCAGCGTCTCGAATACAACTACACAATTCAGTTCGAGAAACAGTAGCAGCGCAGAATCGTCACTATCCTCTATCCGACACAGCTGCAGTGCAAAATTGTCAACATCAACTGTCCAGAATAGCAGTAGCACTGAATAGATGCCAAGAAAATTTAAATCTGTTAGAAAAATTTTTGAATCATGTGAGTTTGCTTTTTTAACGTTTGATCCTATGTCTTTTGAAGAAGCTGTACAAAAATCAGAATGGAAAGAAGCTATGGCAGAGGAACTGAATGCTATTGAAAAAGACTCCACTTGGGGGTTGGTCGGTGTCCCACATGATAGAAATGTTGTTGGCTTGAAATGGGTGTTTTGTACCAAATATAATCCGGATGGAAGTATTCAAAAGCATAAAGCTAGACTCGTCGCAGAAGGATATTCACAACTACATGGTATAGACTTTGACAAAACTTTTACTCCGATTGCTCGCTTTGAAAATGTGAGAATAATTTTGTCAATTTATCAATTTGATGTGAAGTCAACTTTTTTAAATGGTGCATTGGAAGAGGTGTATGTTTTTTTCAATCTCCTGTATTTAATGTTATTGACAGTGAAGATAAGATTTATAGGTTACGGTAAACTCTTTATGGGTTGAAACAAGCTTCATGGGCTTGGTACAGTGAAATTGATTCATTCTTTCACAGAAATGGATTCTCAAGAAGTGAGACCTACTCTATATATAAAGAAGAAATGTAATGATGATTTCTTGTTGGTTTGTTTATATACTGATGATATGGTATATCTTGTATCGTGAAAGGCCTTACTTGATGATTTTAGCATGATGGGCTAATTCAATATGAGAGACCTTGGGTTGCTAAAATATGTTTTTGGGACTCAGGGTTATTCAAAGTAAAGATGATATTTTTGTGGATCAAAACTTCTATAATTGCAAAAAAATTCAGATTTGTTGGTTTCACCAATAGTGATATATGGCTGTGTTCATTGATGATCGCAAAAGTGTGTCCAGTAATGTATTTAATCTTGGTTCTGGAGTAGTAACATGGAGCTCTAAGAAACAAGACACAATAGCTCTATCATCATGTGAAGTGGAATATTAAGCAGCAACTAGGGCAGCAAAGTAAGCATTGTGGATTCGGAAACTTCCGACATATTTGGATCATGAACAGAAGAAGGCAACACAAATTTTTTCTGATAACAAGGCAGTGATTTGCAATTGCCAAAAATCCAGCTTTCTATGGGAGGACAAAAGATATTGACTTGCAGCATCACTTCATTCAACAACTTGTAGCAGATGGAATAATTGCAGTGACGTTTTGTGGAACCAACGAGCAAGTAGCAGATATCTTCACCAAGTCACATTCTCAAGCCAATACGATTATTTCAAGATGCGTATGATAGTCACAAGCTTTGAAGCAAGGAGGAGTGTTAATTAAGTTCTTCAAATTAGTAACTAATATTGTTATTAAATAATATGTGCACATATTTTAGGAGTTGTATTAAGTTATTTTAGGAGTTCCAATCGTTTTTTTAAAATTTGCATTTCTAATATTTGATAATTATTGTATCAGATATTGTATCATTATTGTTTGTATTTCTTCCTCACATATTTTTTTCTTCTTGTTTTGCTATCATCAAGTTAATGGAGCATAGTTTCACCAGAATCCACATCCAGCAAGTAGGGATTTTTTATATTTCTTCGACTGAAGGAATTGATCGACTCGGATTTTGTGCAATGGGGAGCTGAGAAGGAGCATTGCCCTACTCTTGAGCGGCTTCGACTTTGTAATTTGGGTTCATTGGAAAGAACCCCTTCCGGCATTGGAGATATTTCAACATTACGTAGAATTGAATTGGTTAACGGTAGTAGATCTACTTTGAAGTCGGCATATGAAATATGCATGGGAGGAACAACAAGACATGGGATTTGAGACACTTGAGGTTCTAGTCTGGCATAAGAGTAAATGGTGTCCAATCAATGATGTCATCTCACAAAAAATCTCGGGGGAGCGAACATGTGGACTTGATGATGATGATGGCAAGTCTATATATATAAGCTCGGAAGATGGAGATGACGAGTCTGTCAATTCAAGATCTGAAAATGCATGCGAAGATATTGGAGACAATGAGTCTAAAGATATATGCGAAGATGGAGATGATTAGTCTGAAGATAGAACTGAAGATGGAGATGATGAATCTAAACATATTGACAAGATGTGTCGAAACATGAAGATGATGAATGTAAAGATTATTAGATATTTCATTTTCGAGTTTGATTCATGGAGATGGTCCTAATCCATGTCATAAATTGGTATCAGAGCGGTTGTTGATTTGATCATAAGATTTCGAAGCTATCTTGTTTACAACATGTTCGATCATATGCCTCTATGTCCTGTTTGATCAAATTTGTGCTAAAATATAGGTTTAATTCATGCTATTTAGAGATAGATCATAGTTTTTGGAGATAGCCAGCTCGTTGTTGTAAAAATTTACTCTCTAGTGGAAATGATAGGTAGTTCAAATCCATTGTTAGTTGTCAAACATAGTTGTGTTGTTGAATTTGTTTCTCAAGAAAACACAAGTAGCAGTGATTTTTTTGCCGGCACTAACAAACTTTGCGCATAGTTTTCTAAGTGTTCTTAGACCTTGGCTGAGTAATATGGTTTATTTTTATTTTTATTTTTATTTTTTTTATCGGAGTAATATGGTTGATTTTGAGCCTAAACACATGGAATTAAGTGAATTGAGGGCTTAGAAGCTTGATTTTGTGGGTTTTGTTGGTAATTCGTATTTTGGCCGTAACTTTTGCATACGAACTCCGATTTACTACTGTGAGGAGGTTTCGGTATCGGCATCGGCGTCGAATCCTTAATAAATTTTTTATTGATTAGCAATATAATTATTTTAATTATAGAAATAATCAAAATTACGTTCCAAAATTATTAAATTTTCACTACCCTTAATTAGGGTAATTAGGTGTATAAATGAGCTTAAAATTATATTATAATTTACTTTTATTATAAAATTAAATAGATTATTTTTTATCTTTAAAAAAATATATTAATTATAATTTTATTAATTATGATATACTTAATAACATTTAATACATATTTATCTGTTTTTTATATGTATATAAATAACATCAATGTTGATTTCTTTTTATTTGAATGAGAAATTGTACAAATTTTTATTTCAGAATATACATGTACAAATAATTTCAATATATATAGTCACAATATATAGTCATAATATATTGATGCTGATGTAATTTATTATTTTTCAATAAAATAAAAATAAAATATATTATTTAATAAATAAAATTTTATTTTTTGATTTACAAAATTTTCCCCCCACCCCTCTCGAAGTATTCTGGTCGGCGGCTGATTATAACTGCAAGCAGCAAGTGACTTTTTGGATTATGTACAAATAAAATTTAAATGTTTTCTTTTTTGTTTATAGATCCTGATTTGAAATTTTAAAAATTTGAAAGAACTTAAGAGTGCTTGAAGAGTTAACAAAATTTATTTCAAATCTCCAATACATAAACAAATAATTTAGAAAATGAAATATAACAATAAATAAAAAATCATAATATCATAGAATAAGAAGAAGTCATGGCAATAACAGTAAAACAAAAGCAAAGATGAAGTAGAAGAGTATAGAATGCAGCTGCGAAGTAAAAATCTTGACTATGGGTCCTGTGAGAAATAACACATTATAATATCATAAGACAAACAAGCCGAATATAATCGGTGCCAAAATTTAAATCATAATCATAAGGTATGAAATTCAGATGTCGATCTTTTCGAATTCAACGAGAAACCTCAGTCTCAAATATCTAGTTCAAGTTGGATAAGACTCGAGTGTTTGAGATTAGTAGCATTAATATCAAGACGGGAATTTTGAGTTTCGTAATAACAACCTTTAATATACACCAACTCAAGCAATGGACACCAACTCAAGCAATGGACATTCGGATAGAAACCTTTGCAACTCTTGTGGGGCAATGTCGACCATATGAAGCCTAAGTTTGGCAAGCAAACTGAAACCATTGAAAGTAGGGGCCAGTTCGACGCTGATTCCTACAAGCTCCAAGTATTTGATTTTAGGAGCATCAACATCATGTACCCAAAATGTTTCTGTCAGCTCGTGCAGAGACATCCACTCAAGCTTCGGACAGCTAGAGATAAACATGCGTAGCTCATCGTAGGTAATCTGGACATGTTCAAGACTAAGCTTGACAAGCTCAGGAAAACCTCGGAAAGTAGTAGGCAAAGTGATCTCAACTAAAGTAAGCTGCAGATGCCTCAGGAGATGAAAACTTAATAGATCACTAGGTAAGGCATAAAGAGTGGTTTCGGTCCAAACTTGGAGTGAGAACTCCTCAATACAGTTGCTTTTCAAGATCTTGAGCCAGCGATCGACAACCATATGGCCAGAGTTAGTATATTCAAGTGAAATCTTTCGAATGGGTCCTTTGTGTAATAGCAGTGTGTGAGAAATGACACATTCAGGGGGGCATTCTGAAGGCAACGATTCCATGAAGTCGTGATCGAAATTTAGATGTGGAACTGATAACCACTTATACCTCCATTCTCTTGATAGTACACTAGTTCTCACCACATCTTTCAACGGCAAGTGTTTAAGAATTTCGTCGATGACGTTGTCAGGAAGCCTGGTGATTCTGTCGGAAGCCATTTACCATGAAATGATTCTTCACCTGATTACAAAATAAAAGAACAGATTCAAAATGGCAGTTAATAGCACAATCCATATGTTGTCCCCAATCATTAAACCCTAATTTATTTTAGCGGGTCAAAAAGTGAGGATAACTTCAAGAAAAACTTAGATCCATAATGTTTTTTAAAATCAAACAAAATCTAAGCAAGAAACAAAAACTCGCAGAGAGTTTGCGCGTTGTTAGCAAAAAACCATCAAAATTTTACCCCAAATTAAAGCAGTTGTAGATAATCGTTTGTTTGTAATTTTACAAAATTCAACAAAATCTAGGCAAGAATGAAAGCCCTAAAAGCAAAGAGAGTGTGCGTGAGTCTAAGCATAGAAACCTTACCCCAAGTTGAAGCTGATGTAGAAAATTGATTGTGTGAAGATAAAGCATTCAACAGAAACACAAGACGCAGCAAACAACAACAATAATCGATTAGACTTGTAGGGTTTTTGTGATAAACCAAATGTGCTAATTTATTTGGTTTAAGCAGTATCCCTCTCCGGTTTGACTCTAAATATTTAGTTTACTTTTTATTATTAATACTTACATTTTTATTTTAAATCTTACCCCAAGTTGAAGCAGATGTAGAAAATCGATTGTGTGAAGATAAAGCATTCAACACAAACACAAGACGCAGCAAACAACAACGATAATCGATTAGACTTGTAGGGTTTTTGTGATAAACCAAATGTACTAATTTATTTGGTTTAAGGGCTCTGACACCTCTGTCCGCCTTTTCTGTCTTTATTACCGGTATCCTCTCCTGTCTGATTTTAAATATTTAGTTTACTTTTTATTATTGATACTTACAGTTCCATTTTAAATTTTATATATAATATATATTTCATTTCTTCCAACTGTACTTTTTTTAACCTTTTGATTTGTCTATTAAAAATTACATTAATACAAAAATACTATTTTTATATAATTACAAACTATGAAGAACGTATGATTAAAAAAAATGATCTATAGAGTAATTTTTTTTTTCTAAAAAAATGGTTTGATTGTTAATTTTCTTTTACACCATATAAGGATTATTTGCATGTATTTTATCAATGGACAACAGAAAATTGGGAGATTTGAGTATGGAATGAGTGTTCTCTTTAAAAGACACCGGCCCAGGCCATTGCTCTTTTCAACGTTTAGGGTAGCTTCTAATCAAGAAAACAACAAATGTGACATTATCCAAGATTTCAAAATTCACATCATTGAGTTCAATCATCATTGATCAGATCGTTGAGCTTTCGAGGAAGTTTTTGCAGCACGCCACCCAGAGCCAAGAATCAATGAAAACAAATAAGGTGATATCCATATTATTCCGCGCCTTAAGAAAGTTAATAAATTAAATTGCTGGCTCGGGAATGCAAACTATCTATGCACTCAAACAAGATCGAGCCATATGCAGTTCTAAGTTAGCAAATACATGAGACGCACTTATGGAAACACCTAAGGAAACAAAAAACAAGGAAACCAATGGAACTGAAATGATAATGCAAAGAAATCCTGTATGACCCTACCCTATCTGAACCGAAAGCTCGAGAGTCCCGCAGTGTCAGCACGGAGCAAGACATTCATTTTTGTTTTTCCTCTTAAATTTTGATTTAATGAGGAGATCTTATAAATTACAAGTTTACCATATACTGCTTAATTACCAAGCTCACATTTATATTGATGTTAGAGTATAATATAGTTTTATTGGCGATTTAATAGTTATACATTCAACGATAGAATGATCCAATATAAAAATTAAGAATTATATATACTTGAAACCTCTCATACTCCCCGTTGTCGGAAAAAAAAAAAGACAAAACAAACCCTATATGTTATGATACTAACTAATAAAGCAACATTCTGTTTTCTTTGCTTTCTCTATTCAGTCAAGAATCAAATTTACAATTGATCGACATGTTTTTGACAACAACATGGCAACCTCCAAGTCTTCTGCGCGATGCTCATCCTCTTTGCCGAGGTCAAGCAGCGCATTTGTGCATTCTTTCTCAAGATGGCTTGTGCGCCCTCCTTACTCATTATTGTCTCTCTAAAACAATTAAACCAATTGATTGAATAAAATATAATGTGTGCAGACACACACACATACATATATATGTGAATTTATGTGCAGACAATGAATCAAATGCTTGAATATCTCGTTTTAAGTAGCAAATGATGAAGACAGCAATGAAATCATGTCATTTCTTGTTAAGAAACACACCTAGGATTAAGTAGGCGAGTGTTGCAATCGTCTTGTTTTGCATTCTTTTTTGACTTTCTTCCTCTCTTTAGAATGTTCTTTGTTGCAGGCTTAAAGTCCTGCACAAGAAATGAGCCAGCGTAGTTGTCAATAGACCGCGATGGTTAAGGTTTATTACCATATCTTCTGCCAAGTGATAATAAGTAGGAATTGCAGAGTGATAATAAGTAGGAATGTGTGTTCAATGAAGAGGCCGCATTGAAGTGCAGTGTTGACAATGATGGTGCCAGTTAATCGGTTCCTGCATATTTTGATGAAAAAAAAAGGGATGTACAAGGTGTTAGAAATTTAGATCCTGCACTTCTGAATGGCAGTATCAGCAGCCTCTCGAATACACCTACACAATTCAGTTCGAGAAACAGTAGCAGTGCAGAATCGTCACAATCCTCTATCCGACACAGCTACAGTGCAAAATCGTCACCATCGACTGTCGATAACAGTAGTAGCATTGAATTGACGCCAAGAAAATTTAAATCTGTTACAAAATTTTTTGAATCATGTGAGTTTGCTTTGTTAGCGTTTGATCGTATGTCTTTTGAAGAAGCTGTACAAAAATCAGAATGGAAAGAAGCTATGGTAGAGGAACTGAATGCTATTGAAAAAGACTCAACGATGTCCCACATGATAGAAATGTTGTTGGCTTGAAATGGGTGTTTTGTACCAAATATAATCCGGATGGAAGTATTCAAAAGCATAAAGCTAGACTCGTCACAAAAGGATATTCACAACCACATGGTGTAGACTTTGAGAAAACTTTTACTCCGATTGCTCGCTTTGAAAATGTGAAAATAATTTTGTCAATTTATCAATTTGATGTGAAGTCTACTTTTTTAAATGTTGCATTGGAAAAAGGTGTATGTGTTTTTAAACCTCCTGAATTTAATGTTATTGACAGTGAACATAAGGTTTATAGGTTACGAAAAACTCTTTATGCGTTGAAGCAAGCTCCTCGGGCTTGGTATAGTGAAATTGATTCGTTCTTTCACAGAAATGGATTCTCAAGAAGTGAGACCTACTCTTTATATATATATATATATATATATATATAGAAGAAAGGTAATGACGATTTCTTTTTGGTTTGTTTATATACTGATGATTTGGTATATCTTGCATCGTCAAAGGCTTTACTTGATGATTTTAAACATAGCATGATGAGCATATTCAAGATGAGGGACCTTGGGTTGCTAAAAGATGTTTTTAGAACTCAAGGTTATTCAGAGTAAAGATGAAATTTTTATGGATCAAAAGAAATATGGCGGATTGTGAAGTTGCACCCACGCCAATGAATATTAATGGGAAATTAAAGCATGAAGACGGGATTGAAAAAGCAAATGCAACATTGTTTTGAAGTTTGGTTGGTGGCTTGAATTATTGAACACACACTAGACGTGATATTTCTTTCTTGATCAGTGTTGTGTCCAGATTTATGCATCATTCTACGAAAAAACATTTTGGGGCTGCAAAGAGGATTTTTCGTTACATTGCTAGGACGTTGAACTTTGGCATTTGGTACAGTAAGGCAAAAAACTTTCAGATTTGTTGGCTTCGCCAATAGTGATTGAGTTGCGTTCATTGATGATCGCAAAAGTGCGTCGGGTAATGTATTTAATCTTGGTTCTGGAGTAGTAGTATGGAGCTCTAAGAAACAAGACATAGCAGCTTTATCATCATGTGAAGCGGAATATTCAGCAGCAACTTGGGCAGCAAAGTAAGCTTTGTGGATTCGGAAACTTCTAATAGATTTGGATCATGAACAAAAGGAGGCAACACAAATTTTCTGTGACAACAAGGCAGTGATTGCAATTGCCAAAGATCCATTTTTTTCATGGGAGGACAAAACATATTGACTTGCAGCATCACTTCATTAGACAACTTGTAGCAGATGGAAGAATTGCAGTGACGTTTTGTGGAACCAACGAGCAAGTAGCAGATATCTTCACCAAGTCACTTCATCGAGCCAATATGGATGCGTATGGGAGTCACAAGCTTTGAAGCAAGGGGGAGTGTTAATTAAGTTCTTCAAATTATTAACTAATATTGTTATTAAATAAATAATATGTGCACATATTTTAGGAGTTGCATTAAGTTATTTTAGGAGTTCCAACCATTTTTTCAAATTTTGCATTTCTAATATTTGATAATTATTGTATCAGATATTGTATCATTATCGTTGTTGTTCGTATTTCTTCTTCACATATTTTCTATTCCTGTTTTGCTATCATCAAGTTAATGGAGCATAGTTTTACCATAATCCACATCCAACAAGTAGGAATTTTTTATATTTCGACTATTCAATCCCATGTATCCTTCAGACGGAGTACTTAATCCATCCCGGCCCCCTAGAAAGGATAATGTCTTCAACAAGGACAGCTGCACACAACTTTTTCAATCACATCCAGCTGCTCATTATCATAATGCAGCAAAGATACAATAAATTTTTGACATGTTGCATTAGGTGCAGGACACATTTTGAGTACCAAAATGTAAATGTGAATAAAAATCTAGAGTGTCCTCGGTGCAAAAAGCCTTTGCAGGCAACGGAGATTTCTGCTCCAAATCTCAAAGCTCCCAGCTTACACTATTAGAGCGCCTCCCACAACACTGAAGATCTATCACTATTCTTGAGTCGTTTAACAAGTGTGGAATCGAAAACAAGGGAAAACTACAGAAACTTTTCTCGGGGAATGGCAGATCCAACTCCAGGTCTTAATGCTGCCTATAGCATGGAGGAATCGAAGAAGAAGAGCCATGTAGATGGTATCCAACCTGAGCCTACCAAGATTAGATCACTAAAGAAGCCTGATACAAAAGGTTTGTCCAATATGGAATTACGCGAACTTCTAATGAAAAAGGCGAAGATGGCACTAGTAATACAGCTGAGGAAATTTGAGATGGAAAAGTAAGTGATGATGCAGTGAAACTAAAGAAAGGCAGGTTGACAGGCAGAAGAATCTTTGGATGAGTAAAGTTGAATGAGACTTATGTACTTATCATTACAAAGTGCATGCCATCAATCCTCATATACACTGGTAAAATATTGTAATATGTTCAGGTTGAGAATGTTTGATTAACCAGTTGTTGAAAAATCTATTGGTGTCCTTTAAATTCATATATCTAGAATTTGAACATGATCAAAGATAAATGAAACGGCCAAGATAAATGATTAACCGATGAAATTATTAAGTAATGGGTCAGTAGGACTATGGCAATGGGGCATTGTTTATTACCTAGCTAAATGTTAAGTTGGTTAAAATTGTTGGAATTATCACAGTTGTATAACTACTGCAACCGATGGTTCTTCTATACATGCCCTACAGACACACAACACAAGCACCCACTCGGGATTTAATCGGAGACATTGCCCTCAAACGAGGGATGTCTCACGCTATGATCAACAAATGGCTTCACTCACATGGCTTAGAGATCATGTGAAAAATTCTTTTATTTATTTTTTTGTCACATATATTTTACAAATTTTTCATAACTATTTTTAAAGCAATATTAATCTTTTGTTGTAGTAAATTCATACTTAATAAAAGAAATATCAAACGAATTACATGGTGTAAAACATGCAAATGTGCAGGGTTGGCATTGTCGGTAATGTTCTTTCATTGAAAGTTGTATAATATATTATTATTATAACTGAAATAACTTTGTAGGTATAATTAGAGGTGACAAAAATAAACATAACCCGAAAACTCAATCCGAACCCAGCACAAAAAACCGTATTTGGACTTAAAAATAGGCCCGAAATATTTTTGGTCAGTGTCTGGACCTTTAGAGATCGGGCCGTGCTTGGCCCGGCCCATTTCTTATGAAATAAATTTTTGAAATAAATACTTTTATAAATATATTAACAAATAAATATATGTCAAAAATTGAAAAGTATCGTATTTTAATAATAGTTGAGTTCTTATTTTATTAGTCGTAGGTCAACCCGGCACGTTTTGGAGTGGGCTGTGCTCCGGCCTGGACTCCCAGGCTTGACCGTAAACTGGGCCCGGGCCTATCCAGCACGGATTGAATACAGATCGTTTGGGCTGGCCCAAAATTTCCACCCATAGATATAATTTAAAAAAAAATGAAAAAGAAGAACATTGGTATATCTACAAAAAATAATTTTTAAAATAAATTATATAGTTAATCAATTTCGTCATTACAATATTCTTTGAAAATAATTACAAGTAAATAGTTATAAAAGTGGGTCATATATATCACTCAAAAATTGAATTAGTTACTACACTTGCCTACATTATTTTTCTATTTTATTATTATTTCTAATAAAACATGGTGCATTGCACCAAACGTTAAATTCCAAACACCCACTCCCTCACTTTATATGTAAAAAAAAAAAATATATATTCTGACAAACAGTTCTAATTGTTACTTCTTCTTGCTGGTGCTTATCGATTCATTTCTGCCGTGCATCCAACCAACCTCCTATATTGAAGCGAAATTGTATGTTTTCATCATTTTATTTGTTTTTCCGGTAAAGTTTAGATTCTTGTTGTTTGGTTTTGAAATCAACTAGCTTTTAAATTATTTTTTAGATGAAACTAATGTAAATGTTAAAAGTTCATATGAGAATCGATTACTTTTAATGGAGTAGACAATGAAATCAAGTAGGCAAAACATGTTTCAATTGAATTACTCTAGCATCATAAAGGTGACTTTTACTAATTTATTATATGAAAGTTGTGATGAATAAACTAGGGTTTCGAAATCTTAGGATGGAATGAAACCCTAGCTTTTTTATTTTTGTTTAATTTAGTATTATATGTCAAGTGTAAAGGCAATTTTAAGATTTTATATAAAATATCATCTCATTAATATTGTTAAAATAACTATCAAATTAAAATAAAAAATTTTAGAATAGCAATATTAGACATGTTGTGTTTCTGGTTTGATGCAGTATGACAAAGGCTTGTAGGTTCTTTCAACTTTAGCTTAACATCTCTTTCTTTTTTTTACTTAGACAAAAAAAGCTATAAAATTGTTTGTATTCATACCAACCATCTATCAAAGAGTTAATTTAAGAATGGTTAAATGAAAATTGCATACATTTTTATATACGTAATTTTAGTTAAGTATGTCCACCTATTCCAATTAATGATCTCTTTTTATGTTGCACTACTTATTTTCAATTTCATTATGTTGCTAAAAGAATATAAAGTTTGGAGATAGGTATCTGGTCCTAATTGTTCTAAAAGTTATTTCGATGTATAAGTTTGCCTATTTGCACTTCTTATTTCTAGGTGCCTAAAAATGACAAGTTTGTAGAGATACATTTCTTTGTTCATTTATTATTATTATTATTATTATTATTATTATTATTATTATTATTATTATGTCTGATTTATTCTCTCATTGTAATTAAAATTTACAATATTTGGGCTAATCCCCTTTAGTAACTTAATATATCAATCATGACAATTTTAGTTTTGTCCCGCGAAATAGTAAAATTAATATCAAGTTAAATCTAAAATTGAATATCCTTTACAATAGTTTGCACATTTAAGTTTTAAATTGTGTCAGTTTTTAATATTTCTCAAGATACCTGACCTTTTTAAAAATCAAATATTGAATATACCTAACATATATGCTTTCATTTCTATGAAGCTTTTATCGGTCCTATTCATTTGTCGGTACTTCGAATCTACGAGATGCAAATCATCAGATTTTCTGTTGTTAATAAATGGCAATATTGTATTCAATCATTACAATTTCCATAGATGCATGAAAGAAGTTTGCGATTTTCCTAGTAAAAACTACAAGTTAATCATGGCATTTGGATTATCATATATCACTTATGCAGAATATATCTACTTAAATATTTTAAGTCTTTTTCCTTTTTATCATATGTGCTTGTGTTAACCATGAGTTCGGTGTTTGATTGTAGAACTAAAAATGGAGTGCAACCAAGAAGAATGCAACACATTTTGGACATCATGCATTAAATGCAAAACACATTTTGAGTACCAAAATGTGTATTTAAATAAAATTCTAGAGTGTCCTCGGTGCAAGGAGGCTTTCCAGGCAACAGAGATTTTGGCTCCAGATTTAAAAGCTCGGGGTTCACAGTATTGGAGCATTTCCCATACCTCTGAGGATCTCTCAACATACATAAGTCGTTTAAGAAGTGTGGCGTCCAAAACAAGGGTGGAGGAATCGAAGAAGAAGAGCCATGTCGATGGTCCTCTAGGTGATCATTCAAATGGTATCCAACCTGAACCTGCCAAAATGAAATCAATGAAGAAGACTGATACAAAAGGTGTATCGAATATTGAAGTACGTGAGCTTCTCATAGAAAAGGCAAAAATGGAACTGGAAGGCCACCTGAGGAAATCTGTGGTGGAAAGTTAAGTGAAGATGCACTGAAACTAAACAAAGTTAGATGATCATACATTTTGATTAATTGCTTCTTAATTTCATCAGTTGTTGGATACTTTTGTTGTGTAATTTAAATTTGTATATCTTGAATTTGAATTTGGCGGCAGAGAAATGAAATGACCAAGATTAATGATTAATTAATGGAATTAGTTTACAAAATGTTATGTAACTTATAGTGTGTTGAAATAGTCAGCTACTGCAATGCTAACTCTTTTAAAGGCTCGGTTTATGCTAATAATAAGGGATCAAATATGTGTATTTTTGGGAATATAATAAGAATTCCAGGTTCATTCATTTTTCTACTCGTGAGGTAGAGCTCATAAGAGCTTATGTGAAGACAAAAGTGTTGTGCCCAGTTCCCAATCTATCCTTCAATTCTACACTTAGAATTTACCATTTTTTAGATGTAATTGTATTGCATTCCTTAGATGTTATGAATGCGATGCTCTTCATCTGGTGACGTTTCATCTACATCGTGATAAGAATCGCTGGTTGCTCTTATAGGGGTTGTTTAAGTTGACTTGAAGAATTTAGTTAGATATTATGGAAATGAATGTACTACCAAATGGATCATAGGGGACGGAATTTTCTATTTCAACCAATTAAATGATGACACGTGTGTGACACTGTAGATAGACAATATGTGTAGTATTTTATTAGATTTGGTTATATTTTTAAAATTCTATTTTATTAGTTAATCTATTCTTTTCCGTAAAATAAAAAAGTAAAAAACAAAAACTACAGGGTAGACCTTGGACTATGTCCTGGGTTTACACGCTGCCACATTCTCTCTTGAGTTTCTGCGGAATCTCACAACTGTTGAAGCCGGCCCAATTTCTATCCCGATTCCCACTGCCTCTCCGGATTTCATGGGCTTGTTGTTGGCTCTAGCTCTATAGCATTTTCAGTCCAAATTCTTGCCCAAACTTAGCACTAGCTGAGGATCATGTCACTAGATCCGAAGTCCTAATCGTTCATTCGCATGGACTTCAAAAGGTGGTAGTTGAAGAAACTCTTCTACCAGACCGCAATAGAGTGCTTGTGTTCACAAAAGACCTACCACCTCATCTTGTTGCAGCGATTTCGGTATTTGGAACGAAAACAGTGCCCCGACAAATCCGCAACTACAAAATCTAGGCTTTGGAAAAGGTAACTTCGTTGAGCGTAAAATTGATCAGGCGAAAAGTCAATCCCTTATGTGTTCCCATAATTTTTCATACCACTCTTCCTTTGGGATTAGTCTCCACTTGAAACAGTTTGCATAATGATAGTTTTGTGCTACGTGTTTGACTAAATAAGATTGTTCTTGAAACTTACTAAAATCATAACATGTTGTTTTACTATTGAACCTTAAAATTTTTACCTTGCTTGGCTTACACTTAACCAGAACTTAAAATGAAATGTTTAGAAGAGAACCAATAGAGTACTTTTGGATCTGTTGTGATCTATCCTTTCTAATCTTCTTACAGAACTCATTTCTACTACGGTTTTTCAAAGTATTTTTTCTCCATTTTTAGCATACTTGAGTGGCTTCAATTTATCATGAATGAGCCCATGTAAATCTTATATAACCACTCCACGAAACAACTTACAAGTAAAAAAAGTATGTAATCACTACCAAAAAAAAAAAAAAAAAAAAAACTAACAATTTAGCGAGGGAATAATTCCCTAGCCGAGAGAAAATCCCTAGCAAAACTTTGATTGTGATGGAATTTGTAAAGCAAAATATAGTCTCGCAAATCCTTCAATCACAACATTCTATGATGCTTCTTCGTCTATGGCAAAATTATTGCATGGGATTTCATTTTGATTTTCTGAGGTGTTGCAAGGGATACAATATCTAGCTATTGTTATCAAGTTTAGCTAAAGATTAAATCATTAGCTAATTGCATCTCTAAATCATGCTACCAATTATAGTAAAATTACATTAAAATAATTCCGACTAAACACAAATTACATTATAGCCATTCCAAACAAACTACACTAAATATATTTCAACAATATATTCAAAACAAATTACATTAATTCAATTTCAAACAAATTAAATTCAACCTATTTCAATATATTTGAAGAAAGATAAAAATATATATTAAACCAATTCTAGCCGAATTACAATAATCCAATCCCAACCTATTCCAAACCAAAAGAAAAAAATAAAAAAAATTAAATTCAACATAATACCACCAATTTCAAACAAATTACATCAATCAATTCTAAATAAATTATATTTTGTGGTTGTTTCAGTTATTAATATTAATTACCGGTAGAAAATTTTATAGCAGTTAATCATGCTATGTGAAAAAATAATCCGCAAAATCAGTAACAAACTTATTTCTAAATAGTGTATCAAAATTATTGTTTTAATTATATTTTTCAAAATTCGATGATTTTCTTTTTCTATTTTTGGCAAATAATGTGTCTAATAATTATGTGGAAATTTTAGTTCAGTTTGTCATATAGGTTTTTGTAGAAAAATTAGCTATGATCATTTTAGCGACTAAATACATATTTTTTGGCTAATACATTTTTATAGACAATTTTATAATAAAATGGTTAGTCACATACATTTGACAAAATTTTCATAACTATTTTTAAAACAATAATAATTTTTTGTTGAGTGAATTCTCGATTAAGAAAAGAAATTCCAAATAATATGAAGATGTAAGACTTGCAAATGTGCAAGCTTGGGATTGTAGAGAATGTCTTTTTCATCAAAAGTTGTACTACCTCCGTCTCCAAAAAGAGTGACGTTTACTTTTTTAACGTAGATTTTTTAATATTAAGATTATATTGGTTTATAGTGAAAAAGATAAAAATACCCTTATAGTATGATATAAAAGTAATATTATTTGTGTAATATATTGGAAGTTATAAGGTACTGAAGGAAACAGTATCATTATCATAGTGAAAAATGATATCCTTCAAATAGGATAGAGGGAGAGTATAATATATTATTATTATTATTATTATTACAAATATAACTTAAAAAAATAAAAAGATGTACTGTAATAGGGTGGTGTGGGGGTTAGAATTGTGACTGTGAGGATATAGGTTCAAACACTCTGCCACACATGATTCGCCCCCGGCCTTTTATATATAAAATTAAAAAGATTTTTGCAAACTTAGTTATTTTTTCTTTTGTTGTTCTGTTTCCTGCTGCATCTACTCAATCCTCTGTTTTCTTCAAGAAATTGTATGTTTTCTTCTTCATCTTATTTGTTTTTCTCAATAGATTTTAGATCTTTGTTGTTTGCTTTTGAAATCACCTTACTTTTGTATATTTTCTTTTTTTAGATGAAAGTAATATAAATGTTAAAAGTTTTAAGGAGAATGAATTATTTTGATGGAGTAGACAATAAAATTATGGAAAATATTTTTTAATTGAATTACTTTAATATCATTGAGATGAATTGTACTATTTTTTATTCCAAGGTTGTTATGATGAAGGAACTAGGGTTTCGAAATTAAAGGATGGGATAAAACCCTAGCTTTTTAATATTTTCTTGATTTTTAGCATTACATGTAAAATCTAATTGCCATTTAATATTAGCTATAAAACATCATCTCATTAAAGTTGTTATAAAAACTATCATATTTGTAGAAAGGTAATATATTAGACAAGCTATGCTTCTTGTTTTGTATACTATTGCAAAGGCTTGCAAGTTTTTTCAACTTCAGCTTACCGGCAAGTCTTATTTTTTACTATAACTATAAAATTGTTCGTATGCAAATCAACCATCCATCAGTGAGCCCATTTAAGAACGGAAATGGAAATTGCATAAATATTTATATACTTTATTTTAGTGAAGTATGTCTAGACGGCTTCACATTATTGATCTTTTATTAATATAGTACATTACATACAATCATTGGATTATCCCTTCATAAGAATGTTGCGCTTTAATGAATCCTTTTTTCGAATGGACTCAATTTGTCGCATTATCTTTAATTAATAAAGGGTATTTATGTTGCAATACTTATTTTTGATTTCTTTCCCTTGCTAAAATATAACAAATTTGAAGAGATAGGTATTTGGTCTTAGTTGTTCAAAAAATTATTACGGTCTTATAAGTTTGCTCATTTGGAATGCTTATTCCAAGTTGCGTAAAAATGACAAGTTTGTAGATCAAGGCATATCTTTGTTCGTTTATTATTATTCTTCTTGTTATTTTTGTCATTATTATGTCTGATTTATTCTCTCATTGTAATTAAGATTTACAATATTTTGGCTTATCCCCTTAGTAATGTAATATTATCAATCATGAGAATTCTAATTTAGTCCTGTGGAAGTGGTAATATTAATATCAAGTTAACTTTGAATTTAGATATCCTTTACACTTGTTTGCATATTTAATTTCTAAATTATGTTAATTTTATTATCTCTCAACATACATGACCCTATTATTATTATAATTAAATCGAATATTCAATATACCTAGCATATATGCTTTCACTCCTACGAAGCTTTTATAGATCCTATCATTTGTTGGTATTTAGAATCTAGTAGATGCAAATCATCAGATTTTTGCTACACTATTAGCATTTTGATCCAAGTTTCTCTTGTTAATAAATAGCAAAGTTGTATTCATTCATTACGTTTTCCATAGATGCATGAAAAAACTTTGCCATTTTTTCTTATAAAAATTGCAAGTTAATCATGGAATTCAAATTATCATACCTCAGTTATGCAATATATATCTGCTTTAATTAATTAAGTTTTTTTTCCTTTCTCTCTTGTCTTAACTATGTGTTCGGTGTTTTATAGTAAAGCAAAAAATGGTATGCAACAAAGATGAAGCCACAAGAGCCAAAGAAATGGCAGAAAAGAAATTACTAGACGGAGACAATCAGGGAGCCAAGAGGTTGGCTTTGAAGGCTCGAAGTCTCTTTCCTGGACTTGATGGCTTGAATCAATTCGTCGAGATCATCAATATACACATTGCTAGTGACCGCAAAATAAATGATTTTCCCGATTATTATAGCATATTGGGGGTCGATCCATTAGCTGATGAGGATACATTGAAGTAACAGTATCGGAGAATGGCCCTCTCCCTTCACCCAGATAAGAACAAATCAGTTGGTGCGGATGGGGCATTTCAAATACTGTCACAGGCATGGAGTGTACTATCCGACAAAGAGAGCAGAAATGGTTATAATCTGAAGATAAACATACTACCTCGGAATCAAAGGGGTAGTGCTGCTTCAACTAGTGCTCAACATATGGCTTTCTCGACTTCTACTGATCCATCACGTTTTCCTCCGAGACCAACAGCAAGTCAGCAATACCATTTCGCTGCACCGCATCTGAGAGATATTCATAATTCAACGCACATGGTACTCCTTTCCGTCAGGATAACTTTTCAGGATCTGTACCGCCGAGGTTTCCTGCAGTCGGAGTACCTAATCCATCCCCGCCTCCTATGAATGATAATATGTCTTCAACAGGGACATCTGCACCCAAATTTTTTTCTTCAAATCCAGCTGCTCACTATCAGAATGCAGCAGACTCAGTGCAGTCCATGTCGAGTGCTACCCAGACAAAACCAAACACATTTTGGACATCTTGCATTTGGTGCAAGACACACTTTGAGTACCGAAACTTGTATTTGAACAAGAATCTGGAGTGTCCTCGGTGCAAACAGGCATTCCAGGCAACGGAGATTTCTGCTCCATATTTACAAGCTCAGAGCTCACACTATTGGAGCATCTCCCATAACACCGAGGATCTAACAACATACTTGAACCGTCTAAGAAGTGTCTCATCCAAAACAAGGGTGGAGGAATCGAAGAAGTAGAGCCATGTTGATGGTCCTCTAGGTAAAATTATACAGTGTTTTGCATAATTTGGATACTTATGCTATTATTACGGATGGGTAGTTTCCTGCAGTAGTTTTCATCATGTTTGGTCTTGCAGTTATGTTATGTTATTTAACTGTATGTAGGAGATGTGTGTAAGAAATGTTTTGTTTTTGTTTTCTCCTTTAACGATGCAATTTATTTCCCTTTTGTAATTGCTCTTGGTTTTGAACATTTGGTATCAAAGCCAGATTCATGGCAAGCAACCCAAATGGAGTCTGTTTCAAAGCCCTCTATTCTAATTTTCAAGGCAATAATTAAAAAATCTGGAGTACCAAGATGAGAAAACACTTTTTATATCTCAAGACCTGTGGGATTTGTTGAAAAAGGCTACAATGCAGAGACGGACAGATGCTGAAAATTCGAAAGAGATCAAGAAGAAAGATTCTAAAGCTTTGTTCTTCATTCAAAAGGTGGTCGATGATGCAATTTTTTCATCTAGGATTTATTCAGCAACCAAAGCAAAAGAAGCATAGGTTGACCCTTAAGAATGGCTATCAAGGCACTCCAAAGGTTCTTACTATTAAATTATAGACCCTGTGTAGGAAATTTGAAAATTCCTTTATGAAGGAGAATGAACTATCCATGATTATTCCAATAATTTGATGTAGATAGTGAATCAGATTAGAAAATTTGGTGAAATAGTGACAGACCAGAAGTTGGTTGAAAAAATTCTGCAAAATCTACCACGGAAGTATGAATCTGTTGTTGCTGCTACAGAAAAAATGAAAGGAGTTAGGCACTCTTCTGAGTATATGATTTGTTGGGTACACTTCAATCTCATGAAGATAGGAATAAATGTTATGAACATGGTCCTGTTGAGAAGGCATTTTAGACCAAACTTCATTTCCAAAATGAAATTGCGTGTGGGGGAAACAATATTTCGTAAATTCAAGTGCTAGTATTGTCATAAGTTGGGATATATTCCGAAATATTGCAGATTGAAGGAGAAAAATGAGAAACAAGTAAATTTTGTTAAAGAAACATACAAAGATGCTGCTGAAAGTTTGTTTCTTGCATGTTATACTTCTGGAATCTGTGGATCTAGTGTCGGCTATGTGGAGAGCGGGAGTAGTAAACATATGACAACAAACTCGAAGGCCTTCACTTCTTTGGATAAATCAGTCCAAACTAGAGTGAAGATGGGTGATGGAACAATTTTTGAAACACAAGGAAAAAGTGTTATTTTGTTGGACCGTAATGGTACTATATGCATTAGAGATGTTTAGTATGATCCATTTAGATTCAAATCTGCTGAGCGTTGAACAGTTCTTATGTTATGGGTATTTGGTTGTTATTGAAGATTATTCTTGCCTTGTCTTCTCTGGCGAATCAAAGAAGAAGCTTTCATATCAAGTTCCGATGGCCAAAAACAACATGATTCCACTTACTTTCGATAATGGAACAAAAGTACTAGCAGTATCTTCTTTGGTTCTGGCATTTTTGCTATGATCATCTCAATTTTAATGCTTTAAGCATGTTGTCCAAACATAATTTTGTTGAAGGTTTTCCGGAAATAAAACCTCCTGATGCAATCTGTGGAAGTTGTATGGCTGCATGCCACACAAAGCTGCCTTACCTCCATCGACGCTCTGCTGGATCTCCAATGGGCTTCCATTTCAAAAAATTTCAGGATGGTAGGCTTTTTCAACGCTGCCTGACCTCCATGGACGCTGCTGGATCTCGTTCGATGGTGCTGCAACTAGCTCGACTTCGGTTCGACGCTGTTGGGCTCGCTTGATGATGCTAGGCTTCACTCGACATGCTAGACTTTTACTTTTAGGTGAATTGTCGAGCCTTGGGAGTTCACCATCAAGTCGAACCTCAATTTTTTTATTATCTCGGACTTCGTTCATGTAAGGCCTCATTGATCTGAGTGGTTCCAGGCGACGGTAACAGTAGCGAACTAAAATTTGTATTTGTGTTCTGTTTGTTTAGCTTGGCGAATGAACTCTTAACAAACACAAATTATCAAACCCAATTGAGAACAATTTATTTGTTTACAGCTCAAGTTATTTTGATAGTTTTTCTTTTTAACTTTTATTTATTTTTCACTTATTGACTGTAATAATCACTTCAAAGCTAAGTAATATTTTACATATTTTGTTTTGTAGACCATTCTACAAAAGCTACAAAATTTTACCTTTGTTTTCAAGAACAATATTCAGTCCTTCCAATTCTTCATATGCAAATTTTTGGAAATCTTAGCATAGTTGTCTACAGCTAAGGTTCCCTAAACTCATCGATACACAGTTGTCAACTTGGTCTTGGAAATAATATGTTACTTTAATCCCTCAGCATTATGATCCACAAATTGGTTATGCAAGAACCGTTTACTTTTCTGGAACAAGTTGCCTTATTGTTAAAAAATTATTAATAAAGAAAAAGAAAGAAAGAATCGTCTACCATATTTCAGTTGACATTTTATCTATAACTAATAAAATATATGTACATCTAGGAATTCAGATTGAATTTTTTAATTTCCATACAGAAGCCTCTTTCATACAAATGTTCCATTGTTTGTTTTTTTGTAAGAATTCAGGTTTCAGAATACTGCTGGAGATGGCAGTAGCTGCTTATGCATCATTGGTTTCTCTTACACATGTCCTCGAAAACGTTCACTATCGTGCTCAGCTTCGCCGCTTCTGTGCAGACATAAAACAAATCGAAACTATCAAGGAAATCATCATTTCTTTGCTGCAATTTGTTGAGGTTCACTCTGAGAGGAAAGATCAACGAATAGAAGCGTTGTTGAGGCAAATATCTAAAGTTGGCTTCGAAGCCGAAGAAATTTTTGACTTTCATGTCATCAATCAACTTCATCGGAGAACTGTGGAAGATCAAGACGATTCTGGTTTTGTAGCTTTCTGTGAAGATCTGGAGGGACTCATTCACAAGATTAACTTCATCAAGAAAGAGCTGTCGATGGTTGAAGAGTCGCCAAAGGATCAATACAAGAAGAAACAGCCAAAACATTATGTTCCCTTTAGAAGTTCAACAATTCTTCCCCACGGCAGGAATACTAAAGTGGGACTTGATGAACATGTGGTTGCAATCAAGAACAAGTTGATCAGCATAAAATCTAATCTCCAGATTATTCCAATCGTCGGGATGGGAGGGATTGGTAAGACTACTTTGGCTAGACATTTATTTGAAATTTCATATATTAAGGAGCACTTTGACATATGCATTTGGCTCACTATATCTCAAAATTATAGTGTCGATGATATCCTTCAAGGCCTCTTGAACAATGGAGAAATTAAAAAGGAAGGTAAAAATTGGGATGATTTGGGGGTGATACTGCATAAAAAATTATTCGGTAGAAGGTATTTGATTGTAATGGATGACGTGTGGAGTACACAAGCTTGGGATGATTTATGTAACTTCTTTCCCAATAATGAAAATGGAAGTCGGATCATAATGACTACTAGGCTGTCAAAGGTGGCGAGTTGTGTGGGCTCTGACGACCCATATTATATGGCTTTCCTAGATGAGAAGAAAAGTTCGATGTTATTTTGTGAGACAGTCTTTGCACAAGAAAGTTGTCCGTATCCAGAGTTAGAGAAAATTGGTAAGAATATTGCCAAAAGTTGTAGAGGGCTTCCTCTAGAAATTGTTGTGATTGGTAGCTTACTTGCAAGCGTAAACATGAGGAGAGAGTATTGGGAATTCGTTGCGGATAATTTAAGTGCATTAAGTAACTCAGAAGACGAAGAGCATTGCCTAAATATTTTGCATTTAAGTTACACTCACTTGCCTATTCATCTCAAAGTATGTTTCCTCTATATGAGAGTTTTTGACGAAGATGCTGAAATTAACATCTCTCAACTTATTAAGTCGTGGGTTGCTCAAGGACTGATTAAGGCTTCGGTTGATAAAAGTTTGGAAGAGATTGGCGAGGAATACATCAAAGATCTTATCGGGCGAAATTTGATTTTCATTCGTGAAAGGTTGAATACTAGTGGGAAAATAATAAGTTGTGGGATTCATGATCTTTTGCGCGACTTATGCTTAAGAGAATCTAAAAAAGAGTCGTTTATTCATTCCCCAAAAGAACAACGTGCTCGGGCATATTATCCAAATAGCAAATGTTTCCTTTGTAGTGAATGGATCAAAACCAATGGCGTATCGAATCTCCTCAAACTTGCTCTTATCTCTCCAACGACATCACAAGTCAATCATTTGGCTTGTAGCTTTTGTCAAGAGATGTACTCACATACTACGGAAATAAGATCGGTGAGTGTAATGGAAGCTATTTCTTATGGTTCGTACTACGAACTTGTGCAATCTACACAAGCGAGGTATATTTCGGTGAACCTCTTTCTTGATGATGTCAAGTTTGTTTTTCCATCCATGATATATTTTCTCTGGAACCTTCAAACTTTGGTTATTGAAGTTGAGGAGGCACATCAGGTGGTCCTACCACGTGAAATATGGGAGTTGCCACAGCTCAGGCATCTCGACATCTTATATGCTCTTTTTCCCGATCCCGGAATTGAGGAAGATTTCTTTGTCCTAAAAAATCTCCAAACAATCTCCTACATGCAAAATTTCAAGTGTACGAAGGAAGTCCTTGATAGAATCCCAAACATTAAGAAACTGGGAATTCATCGTGAATTTGAACCTGAGGGAATGGAATTAGAGAACTATTCTCTTTGCAACCTTGTCCAACTACAGAAACTTGAATCATTGCTAGTCGAGGATTATTTGGAGAACATGATCTTCCCGAGTTCGCTCAAAATGCTGGTTTTATGGAATTGTAGAATTCCTTGGGAGAATATGACAATCGTTGGTTCGCTGCCAAATCTTGAAGTACTTCAACTGGAGAATGCTACTGAGGGGCTCGAGTGGGATCCAATAGAAGGAGAATTTCTTCGACTAAAAGGACTTCATATTGAATGCAGTGATCTGGTGTGGTGGAGAGCTGACAGAATTCACTTTCCGAAACTGGAATGGCTTAAATTAAGTTCCATTAGTTCCTTGGAGGAGATCCCTTTAGGTATTGGCGATATACCAACATTGCGTTCTATCGACGTGTACTATTGCAGTGATTCAGCTATCAGATCACTAAAGGAATTGTGGGAAGAACAAGAGAGTTTGGGAAATGACAGCCTCCAGATTTTTGCTTATGATAAACATTTGAGAAGACATCAAATTGGTGCTTCTGGTGAGGCTTGGAGGGAACTCAAGTACGAAGACTTTGATTCATGAGGTATGTTGATATCCACAATATGACATACTTGTATTTATTGTCACAATTTTGCTAAAAATTTCTTTCAGTTTTCTTATTTTTTTGGATTCTCTTGAAAATAGGTTTCGTTGCAGTATTGATTATAGTGAAAATATCATGATTTTATCCTTTTAAATTTGTACATTTCTTAGTTATAAATACTACAACTAAATGCAATGAAGATTTGATTATAAAGATGATAGCATAAATGTTGCTCTAGTGAAGCATTGTTTTAAGTTTTGTATGCAAAGAGAAAACAACAGAAGAAGATTGAAGATGTGAAAAGAAGAATTTCATTCTTGAGAAAGCTTGAAGATGTTGACATGAAAAAACATTAGATGAAAGTGTCGCTTTTTGTTGGAATTTAGTTGAGTTTATTCAGGACGAGAAGGCCAGAGTATTGATGGTTTGTGCAGGTAAATTTCTAAGGTATGGGAAGATGTTGAATTTGGAAAGCAAGAACAGATTGGTGTTATGATTTTAAATTGCAATGTTGTAATTAACAGCTGTAGGTTTAAATTTCAGAATATTAACTGTTTGCTTAGCCATGCTCATAATTAGAACTGTCAATAATTTCTGATACTTTTTAAGAGTCACACTCTTGAAAATTTTCAGTAAGCCCACCAAAACAACACAATAGAATTTGAGGCATGTTCTCTAACATCTGGTAAGTCATACAACATATCGAATACTTTCATGTCTACTTTAGACTTTAATTTCATAGTTACAGAATTCAATGTAGCAAGTTAAAGAAGGATAACAAACAGTCAGATTATCAAAAATTACCAACAGTGAATCAGAGGAAAATTTCAATTTGTTTTACATAAATTTTAAGGCAACGAAGCTAAGCACAGCAATGAACACTGCCGATGACACGCATAAGGGAAACCAAAGCTGCATAATTCGTCTCCCTCCGTATATCAATCTGTAAAAATTATGGAGAAAAAAACTTTAGAGTATCATAGAATATTTGGAGAATGGTTTCTAAAAAGTACCTGTGGATCATCTCTAGACTCATCAGCTTCATCTTGCCTATATTTTTAGGCTTATCAACTTCATTTTCGCTTCTACTTTTGGAGTCGTCATCTTCTTCATCTTCCGACTCGTCATTTTTCCAACGTGGTGCCATGAAATCCTTGATTGAGTACCATCTCTCATAGTGGCTGATACAAATCTCAAGGGTGTCATTTTCTACGCTTTCTTGTTCCTTCCATATTTGCCACGCTGAATCGATGGTAGATTCGCTGCATTTAACCAAACTAATTGCACGTAACGTTGGAATGTCTCCAATGCCTAAAGGGATTTCTTCCAATGAGTATAAATAATAAAGGTGAAGCTTCTCAAGAGTAGGAAAGTGTATCTGATCAGCTACCCATTGCACTAGATTAGTACTAGCAATGGTCAGTTCTTTCAATCGAAGAAATTCTCCATCAACCGGATTCCATTCAAACCCTTCGGTCGAATCAATCAATTCAAGTTTCTCAAGATTGGGTAATGACCCGATGATCGACAATTCACTCCAAGGAATTCTGCATCTGCATCCCTTCAAAGACAAATCTTTAAGTGAAGTCGGAAATGCAATGTTTTCTAGAGCATGTGTTATTTTCAATGACTGAAGCTTCTGAAGTTGGACAAGATTACAAAGAGAATGCCCCGGCAAAGCTATACTTTCGTCAAACTCAGAGTCGTATGTGATCTGAAGTGTCTTAAGATCTGGAATTCTGTCCAAGACATTGTCAGTGCACTTGAAGTAGTGTATTACAGAAAGAGTCTGCAGCTGCTTGAGAATAATGGCGCCTTCCCCATCGACATGAGTAGCTACAGGATCGGGCAAAATACCATCGCCGACATAAATATGCCTAAGCTGTGGCATTTCCCATATCTCACTAGGCAAATATGTCGCTCTCGACCCATCATACACATCTATTTTTAATGTCTGAAGATCCCAGAGAAAATGTGATCCTGGCAATACATGTCTCACCCTTGCATAACTATATAAAGAAATTAATCGAACTTGAGTATGATGCAGCAATGCTAAATTTTCATAGTCCTCACAGATTATCCCCACAAACCTTTCCTTAGTAACTTGAGAATAAATCCTTCTGCAAGCACCACAAACTGATGGAGAACGAACTGGCGATGACAGTGAAGGGTATAAAAGAACAACTTTCGCGACATCTCTCTCATTTCTATAGCGGAGTGCTTCGCCACAAAGAAAACATGAACTTCCACGGGTGTATTTCACGACTTGCACCCTTGGGCATAGCATAAGCCTCTCCTTGTCAAATTCTTTATGGCAAAAGTCTCTTAAAAGATCGTGAATACCACAGACATCTATTTCACCACTTGAAGTCAGTTCATGGATAAAAAATAGATTTCTAGCAATGAGATCTTTGATGAATTCCATAGCAATGTCCTCCAAACTTTTCTCACCCACAGTTCTTATTAATCCATTAGCAATCCACCTCTGAGTTAGGTCGGTGACACCAATCTTACGATCTTCAGGATAGGAGCCGAGAAAGAGGAAACATGGTTTGAGATGAATTGGCAAATTCTTATAGCTTAGAGATAATATTTTTAAGCAATGTTCATCGTATCCTGAATTACCAAATGAACTTACATTTTCTGCAACATATTCCCAGTATTCCCGGGACATGTCGGATTTTGAAAGTAAGCCACCAATTACAATAATTTCCAATGGAAGTCCTTTACATCTTTTCACAATATTCCTTCCAGATTCCTCTAATTCTGGGTACGGACAATATTCTTTCCCAAAAACTGTACGACAGAATAAATTCCAGCTCTCATTCGCATTTAAAAATGTCATCGAATATGGGTTAGGACAGCCTAAGGAACCAGCCATTTGAGAAAGCCTAGTAGTAATCAAAATCCGACTTCTATTACAATTATCGGGGAAAAACCTCCTTAAATCATCCCATGCTTGCATACTCCAGACATCATCCATAACAATCAGGTACCGATGACAAAACAATTCTTTGTGCGAAGTTTCCCCAATTTTATCATCATCAGGTGCTCCAACTTTCAAATCTTTTAAAAGACTTAGTAGAATGTCCTGGACATCGTACACTTGTGATATTGTACACCAAATACGTCTATCAAAGTGTTCGACAATATATTGATTGTCAAAAACAGCTTTAGCTAGAGTAGTCTTACCGATACCCCCCATCCCAACAATAGGGATGATCTGGAGCTCAGGTTGGCCTCTAGTCAGCATATCCATAATCGCGACCACTTGCTCATCTAATCCCACGATCGTAGTCTTTCCACCGGACTTAGTTTTCAATGAAGTTCCCCCGCTCACTGTCATTGAGTTGCCACCATCCTCAGATACTTTGGATTGTTTACCAAATCCAACATCCACCACCAACAATTCGTTCTTGATGAGGTCAAGCTTTCGGATCACTCCGTCTATATCTTGGTTGAATTTGGAACAGCCCGAATCAACTTTCACTCCAGTAAATCGAACCTGAAGTTGATTTACGACATGCAAATCAATGATTTCTTCTGCTTCAAAGGCAACTTTAGATATTTGCCTCCACAAATCATCGATTTTTCGCCCTTCTTTTGGTGAGTGTACTTCAACAAATTCTAAGAAGAAATTGACAATTTCTTGGGAAGCTTCGATGCGTTTTATGTCCACATGAACATGATGAAGCTGAGCTCGGTAATGAATGTTTTCGAGGACATGGGTAAGAGAAACCAATGATGCATAGGCAGCTACAGACATCTCTTTAAATCTGCAAACTTTCGAACTGTGAAAAAGAAAATAGGAGTTTTCTGGGATGAAGAAGTAGAAGAAAGAGAAACATGATAAGAGTGAATGATTAGCCTTTGCCATAATAATTTTAAAGTTACAAAAAGTGAAGATCGTATGATCTAAAAAGGAAAAGAGGACATAAGGTGGCAATGGAATCGAATAATTGAAAGGCCCACACTGCAATTAGAGTGGTCGAATAAAGTATCAAATTATTCCCTCCTCTCAATCTATTTGCTAGTATTTATAATTTGTGACATTATAAAATATAATGTTTGCAACTTACTTTCATCTATATCCAACATTTCTCCTTTTACCATTATAAATACAAATTATACAATTATTTCTAGCAAAAAGTAAATGGAAAAGAGAAATAAAAAATAAAAATAAAGAAAAAGAAAAAGTTGAATATTCTAAACGGTTTCTGCTTATGCTTAGTTTATTTTATGGTGAATTTTAAGTAACTTTGTATTATCTAAATTGTTGAGAATTAATGTGTGTGAATTTTGAATTTTAAATTCAAAAGTTGGTTATAGGCTTTAATAGGTGTCGGTTACGACTTTATTGTAATATATATATATATATATATATAAGCCTCAAACTTTCGTTGTATAATAAAAAAAAAACCAACATTTGGTGTTAGAGATAAAAATCCTTCCGACCTGGTGGCTTCCATCGCACTAGTACGTCGACTTCATCCAGCCACCTCATTTCAGAATTTGATAGAGTAGACTACGACTTCTGGTGAGTCAAAATGAAGACAATTTTCCGGTAGCTTGACATGTAGGAGATTCTAGATAAAGGGTTTGTGGAACCAGCCGAGGAAAAAGAGCTTCACCAAAATGCTGCAAGGAAATTGGAGCAACTGAGACAAGCCGATGCCAGCGCTCTCCCGGTGATTCAACGAGCCATTATGTATATTATTTATTATTTTTTCAATGCATGTAGCAAAGTATACTAAAAGAAACAATTGACAAAGAGAAAAATTTAGTTATTGTCAAGTGTGTTGTTCTTTTATTGTTTTACTTATATTTATAGATTTTTTAAATACTATCTTAAAAACATTAATCAAGAAGTGAAAAAATAAAATATGAACAATTAATAAAATCACAAAAATTAGTTTTGGATAAAATTTTCAATAAAAATATAGGTCCTTCTATATGTATTGAAAATTTAAATAACAAAAATATTGTCAATAGCAATATTATCAATAATAATAATAATAATAATAGGACTAGAGATAGAGATTGATGATAGTGTTATATATTTCTTATTTAAATATTTATGATCCTAGAAATTAGGATAATTTTAATAATATACAAAAAAATATTTTAATTGAAAATGGACCTAGAAGAGAATTAGGTCTTACTTTTCTATTAGATAAAACTTTTAGACATTTTTCATATATACATTACTCTAGAAAATTAAATAATAGAGAAATTAGTGTAGAAAATGGTTAGTTTATTCAACATGCAAATAAAATATATTATTTTTGTTGTAAAATGTTTATGAAAAATAACAGTAAATGTCCATTAGATAAGACTTCTAGACATTTTTCATTTGTTCATTACTATAGAAAATTAAATAATGGAGAAATTAATGATAGAAAATGGTTAGTTTATTCTAAATATGCAGATAAAATATATTGTTTTTGTTATAAAATGTTTAAGAAAAATAACATTAAATATTTGTTGGCAAATGAATGTAAATATTAAAAACATTTAGCGAAAGACTTAAACAACATGAAAATAGTATTGAACATATAACATATATAAATACTTAGAATAAATTAAAAATAAGATTAAATAAAGATCAAACAATTGATAAGGATATTCAAAAAGAAATTATAAAAGAAAAAGAACGTTGGAGAATAATTTGATTAGAATAATTTATGTCGTAAAATGTCTTCCTAAATATAATTTAGCTTTTCGAGGTTCGAATGTAAATTTTTATCAAGACAGTAATGGTAATTTCTTAGGAATAATTAAAATAATTGCCGAATTTGATATAGGTATGCAATATCATATTAGACGTATTCAAAATAATGAAGTTCATTATCATTGTCTTGGTCAAAAAAATCAAAAATAATTAATTTCTTTATTGGCTTATAGTGTTAGAAATTCAATTATAAAAATGATCAAAGAGTGAAAATATTTTTCAATAATTCTAGATTGTACTCATATATTAGTCACCAAGAACAAATGACTTTAATTGTGCGTTGTATAGATATGTCAAGTAGTAAAATTGAAATCGAAGAATATTTTTTACATTTTTTGCAAGTAGAAGATACAAGTCATTTAGGATTTTTTAATGAATTGAAAATGCATTTGAATACCTTGATCTTAATATTGATAATATAAGAGGTCATAATGGAAAGGTAAACATCAAGGAGTTCAAAAAAGATTACTTAAATGTAAATGCTTGTCATAATTTTAATCTTACACTTTGTGATATGACACATTTTTGTACAAAAGCGGTATCATTTTTTGGAATTGTGCAACATATATATACATTATTTTCAAGCTCGAAAAAACAATGGAAATTTTTGCTAGATAATATTTCAAATTTTACTTTAAAATCTTTGTCAAATACTCGTTGAGAAAGTTGAGTTAAAAGTATTAAAGCTATTAGATTTCAAACCCCTCAAATTATATTAGCTTTGTTAGATTTAATTAATTTATGTGATGACGTGAAGCTGAAAATTTAGGTTGACTTGAATCCTATGAATTTTTACATGGTATGATAGTGTATTTGTTATTAATAGTGTGAGTAAAAAATTATAATCGGAATTTGTAGGTATTGATACGGCTATCAAACAAATAGAAGATGTTTTATTATTTTTTGAAAAATATAGAAATGAAGAATTTTGTAATAATACGCCTGTTGCAAACAAAATTACTTTAATTATGGATATTAAATGTGTATTTCCTGCTAAACGTAGTCTTCTTTTTAAAAAAACATTTAATGACAGTGATAAAAATGAACAAGTACAATCAGAAAAAAAAAATTTTAAAATTAATTATTTTTTAGTTGCAGTAGATATGACCATTACTTTAATAAATTTATGCAACATAGAAAATTCAACATGATGCTAATTAAAAAATATTTCTATCAATACGTAAATAATGGTCACTTAGGTTTGATTCATTGTATTTTGATTAATTTTTTCAATATTTATTATATACAAATACAAATAGTTTTTCTTAAAAAAATATAATAGTCATTGCATATTTTTTAATGAAAAGTTAACAAAAGATAAGCACCCTAAAACAAAATCTAATACACATTTTATCATAAACAATTACCATAAATAATAAATATGTACACTTTCATAAGCACACATATCTTTATGAAGAAATGATATATATGTATATATGATAGTTACACATAACACCCAACAAATTTCATAAATAAAAAGAAAAACACTTATTGCCACCATCAGTGTCTCTATAAAAGAACAAATCAAATATTTATTTATTTTTATTATATTAAAAAATCAATTTTACATTATCGTATCAATACTCATTTATATCACATCATACAACTAATCCCAACTTAAAATTCCATTAATAAATTCACTGATCACAAAAATCAATAGACACAATTGTCATAGCTTTTTTTACTTCTCTTCTATCTTCAATCTGTTCATTTCATCATTTTTGTCTGGGCAAACCTCTTGATAAACTCTGAAACACAAATCATTGTTAGAATTGTAAGCTTATTTTTTGAGGATGCAAATCATGTTATCGAAAAGCTAGTTGCAAGGCTATTCGAACATACCGGTACAAAGCTTAATTTTTTCCAGCCCTGCTTAACATCTGTCCTTACAACTGAAGCTGCAAGTAAAGAGACAATCACATTAACCTAATTTGCGAGACCCTTGACGTGACAAGGAAATTTTAGAAGCAGCAATTGTGCTATAATAACACACAAAAGTACAAACCTGGGAACTCTTCATTCCGGTTATAAGCCGATGGTTGGGAGGAGCTCATTCGTTGTTGTTGTTTAGATAATGTCGGCACCTTTCTCAAATTGGAATGACCAGAGCTTGTTCCTTGGTTGTTTTCAGTTTTAGGAACTAGTGATCGCTCAGCCGATCCGTCGTTTGCTAGATTCTTGTCCTTTAACTTTAAGGACCTTTTCTGCACAGCTTGCAGCAACTGCAGTTCGACATCCTTATCCTTCTCCTTCACTTCGTCTTTGCCCTCGTGATCTTTAAATCTTCCAAACTCTTCTGCCTCTAGCTTTTGTATGGCAAGGGCCTAAATACATTCATACGATTATTTTTCATAGCATTTTACAGAAGAAATGGAAACACAAATCATTGTTAGAATTGTAAGCTTATTTTTTGAGGATGGAAATCATGTTATCGAAAAGCTAGTTGAAAGGCTATTCGAACATACCGGTACGAAGCTTATTTTTTTCCAGTCCTGCTTAACATCTGTCCTTACAACTGAAGCTGCAAGTAAAGAGACAATCACATTAACCTAATTTGCGAGACCCTTGATGTGAAAATGAAATTTTAGAAGCAGCAATTGTGCTATAATAACACACAAAAGTACAAACCTGGGAACTCTCCATTCCAGTTATAAGCCAATGGTTGGGAGGAGCTCAGTCGTTGTTGTTTAGATATTGTCGGCACCTTTCTCAAATTGGAATGACCAGAACTTGTTCCATGGTCGTCTTCAGTTGCAGCAACTGCAGGAACCAGTGATAGCTCAGTCGATCCGTCGTTTGCTAGATTCTTGTCCTTTAACTTTAATAACCTTTTATGCACAGCTTGCAGTTTGACCTCCTTATCCTTCTCGTTCACTTCGTCTTTGCCCTCATGATCTTTAAATCTTCCAAACTCTTCCACAGCTATCTTTTGTATGACAAGGGCCTAAATTCATTCATTCCATTATTTTTCATAGCATTTCACAAAAGTATCAAAAGAAATGAAAATGCAGTATCAACCACACATTCCAAACCCTAAACCCTAATCCATAAGAAAGGCTGCAAACCTGCTTATGGCATACAATATAAGGTTTGTAATTGTACAAAGTTGCATTGGAACGTAGCAACTGAATGTCACCCTGAAATCACAAACATAATAAAAAAAAAAAAAATAATTATATTATTAGATACCATTGCAGCTCCACAATGATTAATTAAGCTATGGAACCAATTAACCTCCAAGTCCCCCAAACCAAGGGCCGAGTTACGCGGGAACCCAGAGGGTCCGCTGCCCCCCAAACTCGGTGGTCGCCGGTGAATCTCCATTACATGGGAAGAAGAAAGAAAAATCTTTGCACTCTGAACCCGATGGCGGACACTGGAGAGGAAGATCAGAGAACAAGAAGAAAAATTAAGAAACAATGACACCAGACTTTACCTGCGGTGAAATGGAAGACGAGAGGAGGAAAAAGGAAGTTGAAGAATGGGAAAGAAAGGTGTGGCAGCAGCTGGAAAAAAGTAGGGTAAAGAGGAAGCAAGGTGTGGCGGCCGCAGCTACTGGAAAAAAGTAGGGTAAAGTAAAATAAGGGTTTAATAATATTTATATAAGTAAAAAATTATTTTATAATAATAATAATAACTATTTATTTTTGTATATTTATTTTTGTATCTAGTCCGGAAAGTTTTTAAGTTTTACAGAAAACTTTAAAATTTAATTAAATATATATTATCTATATATTATAGTGTTATAAAAAAATTTAATGTACAATTAAAATATTATATCTATACATATTTATATTACAAATAATAATTTTTATTTTATATAATAATAATTATATTAATTTAAATTATATTATTATATAGTTATTAAAAATAAATAATAAACTTGGTCTCCAAACTAATGCCACTAGGTTTGTGATTAAAATTTTTTTTATGTAAGTAGTATTTTGTATGAATATCTTGTGAGATTAAATAATATATTTTTATTAAAAATCATATAGATTGAAGAATGGAGATTTAGATTTCAAACCTAAACCAAATACACATTTTATTCCCTTATCAAAATGATAGTAAGTGCCCAAGTTGTTAAACTATATTAAAATAGTAAATGTATTTATATACGATTTATTTTTTCAATATTCAATCCCATAATATAAGTTAATGTTGTCAATGCAAATTTGTTTGATTTTGATTTGAATTTGACTTTTAACTTAGATAACATTTTGAATTTTTGATGTGATACTTTTGTGAAAAAAAGATAACATATTTTTATTAGGAATCCTACAAACCCTATAGGCTAAATAAACAAACATTTGGACTTGAAACCCAAACCAAATACACCTATGCTATGACAAATGTATAATCAGTCCGTAAATATTATTACAGAAATGCAATTGCAGCACAATTGGAGTTGAAAGTATTCCAATTTGACGTAAAAATTGCATTTCTGAATGGTGAACTAGAAGAGGAGGTGTACGTTAAACAACCACAAGGATTTGAAGCAAAAGGCAAAGAGGAAAAACTGTACAGGCTGTACAAAACATTGTACGGGCTGAAGCAAGCGCCGAGATGCTGGAACAATACGATTGATGCATATTCCGGAAAAATGGATTTTTTAAAAGTCTTTCTGAACCATCTCTCTACGTGAAACAAAAGTGAGAATGATTTTTTGAGGGTTTGTCTATATGTTGATGATCTAATCTATGCACGAACAAATGATGCGGTGAAATGGTTCAAAGAAACGATGATGAGAAAGTTTGAAATGACAGATCTCGGAATGATAGAGTATTTTCTCGGAATTCAAGTAATGCAAGAAAATGGAAGTATCTTCATCTCTCAGGAAAAGTATGCTGCAGACATGCTAAAGAAGTTTAGAATAGAGAATTGCAAGCCTGGTGCAACAACGATGGCCCTGAAGTTTGATGATGGTGCAGAAAAATTCGACCGAAGCATTTATCAGAGCCTTGTGGGATAGTTCATCTACCTAACACACACAAGGCCGGATATCTTACATGTTGTAAGTTTGATTTCCAGATTTATGAGCAATCCAAGCAAGTCACATTTCGGCTGCAAAAAGGATTCTCTGTTACATTCAAGGGACAAAACATTTTGGCATCAAATATTCGAGGGAGGAGAACAATGAGTTGCTTGGATTCAGGGACAGTTATTAGGCCGGAAGCCAAGATGACAGGAAGAGGACATCGGGACACATTTTTTTCTTGGGATTAAAAGCAATTTCGTGGAGTTCGAACAAGCAAAATTCAGTTGTATGTCATCCGCAGAGGCGGAGTACATTGCCGCGAATGAAGCGGTTCGAGAAGTAGTTTTGCTCAGAAGAATTTTAAATGATTTGTTACAGAGAGTTGATGGACCCACTCCAATTTTCTGTGATAATATGACAACAATTTCTATGACAAAGAATCTAGTGTTTCATGGAAGAACAAAACACATCGAGCTGAGACATCATTTTATCCGTACAACGGTGCAAGAAAAAAGAATCTTACCGGAGCATGTTAGGACCACAACACAGCATGTCGATGCACTCACTAAGGAAGTCACCGAAGAGAAGCTTCAACCGTTCGAGAAAGATATTGGAATTACAAATTAAGAGGGGGGTTTTAGATAAAATTTGTAATAACAAAATAAAAAGAATAAGAATTCCAAGGCACCAAAGATTAAGTACAGACTTTTACTATTCAATGTATTAATAAATTTTACCTACTACAAATAATCTTCCTATAAATGTCCATGTAGTATGAGCATTTGAAAAATAAGAAACATCAAGGTTCATTTCTAATAAAATTTCTCTCCGTTATAATTCTCTTCCACAACTTCTCAATTCCAACATATTTCATGATGCGTATAGGAGTCACAAGCTTTGAAGCAAAGGGGAGTGCTAATTAAGTGCTTCAAATTATTATTGTTATTAAATAAATAATATGTGCATATATTTTAGAAGTTGTATTAAGTTATATTTAGGAGTTGCAACCGTTGGTTTAAAATTTGAATTTCTAATATTTAATAATTATTGTTTCAGATAATATATTTAATAGAAGAAATACAAATTCTCCTTTGTTCTTTTTTGGTATTTTCTTTGTTGTGCATTTCTCTTCTTGTTCTTGCTAACAGTTTGCACAGAGGACACTCCAGATTCTTGTTCAAATACAAATTTCGGTACTCAAAGTGTGTCTTGCACCAAATGCAAGATTTCAAAGTGTGTTCGGTCTTGCCTGGTTAGCACTCGACATGGACTGCACTGAGTCTGCTGCATTATGATAGTCAGCAGCTGTATTTGAAGAAAAAAAGTTGGGTGCAGATATCCCTGTTGAAGACACATTATCATTCCTAGGAGGCCGTGATGGATTAGGTACTCCGACTGCAGGAAAGTTTGGCGGGACAGATCCTGAAAAGTTATCCTGATGGAAAGGAACACCGCACCATGTGCGGTGAATTTTGAACATCTCAGATGCGGTGCAGCGAAACGGTATTGCTGACTTGCTGTTGGTCTCGGAGAAAAACGTGTTGGATCAGTAGAAGTTGAGAAAGCCATATGTGAACCACTAGTTGAAGCAGCACTACCACTTTGATTCCAAGGCAGTATGTTAATCTTCAAATTATATGCATTTCTGCTCTCTTTGTCGAATAGTACGTACACTCCATGCCTGTGACAGTATTTGAAAGGCTCCATCTGCTCCTACTGATTTGTTCTTAACAGGGTGAAGGGAGAGGGCCATTTTCCGCTACAAGAAATTATCAATTTTGTAACTAGATTTTTTTGTTCCTAAATTCACTTTTTCCGTTACTAATGATATTAGAGACGGAATTAGAAATGGAATTACGTTAGCTACGTGAACTTTAGGAACAAAATTCCGTTACAATTATACTATTTTTTTTTTGTAGTGAAGGTATCCTCGTCAGCTAATGGATCGACCCCCAATATGCTATAATAATCAGGAATGATTTAATCTCTAGTGGACTTGATAACAATAGCTTGACATTTTATCCCTTGCAACATCTCAGAAAATCAGAATGAAGAAGCATCATAAAATGTTGTGATTGAAGGATTTGCGACAGAATATTTTGCTTTACAAATTTCGTCGCGAATCAAAGTTTTGCGAGGGATTTTCTGTTAGCTAGGGAATTATTCCCTGGCTAAATTGTTAGCTCTTTGGAGTGATTACATACTTTTTTTTACTTGTAAATTATTTTTTCGTAATGATTACATACAATTTACATGGGCTCATGCATGATAAATTGAAGCCACTCAAGTATGCTAAAAATGGAGAAAAAATACCTGGAAAGCATAGTAGAAATGAGTGTTTTAAGAAGATTACAAAGGATAGATCACAACAGATCGAAAAGTACTCTGTTGGTTCTCTTCTAAACAATTCATTTTAATTTCTGGTCAAGTGTAAGCCAAGAAAGGTAAATTTTTAAGTTTCAATAGTAAAACAATATGTTGTGATTTTAGTAAGTTTCAAGAACAATCTTATTTAGTCAAACACTTACCACAAAACTATCATTGTGCAAACTGTTTCAAGTGGAGACTAATCCCAAAGGAAGAGCAGAATGAAAATTATGGGAACACATAAGGGATTGACTTTTCCAAAGCCTAGATTCTTTAGTTGTAGAGTTGACTGGGCGTTGTTTTCCTTCCAAATACCGAAATCACTGCAATAAGATGAGGTGGTAGTCCTTTATGAACACAAGCACTCTATTGTGGTCTGGTACAAGAGTTTCTTCAACTACCACCTTTTGAAGTCCATGCCAATGAACGACTAGGACTTCGGATCTATTGACATGATCCTCAGCTAGTGCTAAGTTTGGACCAGAATTTGGACCGCAAATTCTATAGAGCTAGAGGCGACAACAAGTCCATGAAATCCACCAAAAACACAGGACACAAACCCACCAAATGCGAGAGGCAGTGGGAATCGGGACAGAAATTGGGCTGGTTTGAACAGTCGTGAGATTCTGCAGAAACTCAGAGAGAATGTGGCAGGGGTAACGGCACCTGCCGCAGATTAAGAAATTTTTTTCTGCGGTTACTAGTCCCGAACCAACCCCTATTGCTTCTGATATTGTTAATTTAGAACCAACCTTTGTTGCTGTTTTCGTTGGTGTGTTACTATGCCCAAGAAACACCTGTTTGTGAAGGAGTTCAAGAGGAGATGAATCCCCACAGAGAAAAATATTGCTGATGATGAAGGGAAAGGAGTGTAGAAAAAGGTTTGCACACAAAATGTCAATTTGGGTGAGTTTCGTCTTAGACTATTAAATTGCATTTATTGGATGTGAGGCATGCCAAACACGTTTCACATGTTCTGAAAAGTAGTATGAGGTGTGCCAAAATCTCATGGTGTAATAGTTTGATTGTTACTTTCTTGTCGAGAGAGTATGCTTTATTATTTTAGGGGTTCATAGAGAGGTTTGCTCATATGTTGAGAGATAGGAATCTAAGAAGATTTTCTCCTGTGGTAAACATGCCTGAAGCTTTTGGATTCATGAAACCGAAGAAGACATCCTAAAGGGTTTCTAGATGTCTGTTGTGCCGATGAACTCCAATGTATTTCTGTGATGAGTTTAAAGAAAGGGATTCCAAGAAGTTTTGACGGAATAGAAGGTGATAGGTTGCATACATTAATGTCTTAAGCTAGAGCACAACCAATGGAGGTCGAGTCCTTGCATGCTTACCTTTGCTGAAGAAGGTGCACTTACTTGTGGTAAGGAAATTAGTACATTTTAGTTGTGAGATGTTATATGAGACATTAAAAAATATTGTAGGTGGACATTTCGGAAATGTTAAATTCATAGACTCCGCATGCAAAATTTGCACATTCGTTAACGTATTTGAATTATTTAAAATTTACAATTTACTCGGATTTGTAGTGGATTGACTCTAGCATTCTTTGAGCACAGTAGATAAAATTTTCATATTTCATTCCTCATTGTGGTCCATAGTGTTCGAAGGATTGTACTGCAGCTTGTATGATTTGGGAGGAATGGGCACAATTCATGTAAATTGAAGAATTATTGAAGATTTGATATCTATCAATTATGATGATTTGATATGGGAGATCATTCTTACAGATCATTCTTACACTGTATTTGGCTCTTGTTTTTTGCAAATTAGTATCACATAACTCTGATTTTGTCCAACTTGGCACACCCGGACTTCTTCAACACGCGACACTACAGCACAACAGGTTCATAATGTGCTAGTGTTCATAATATACATTATTAATAAAATTATCGTACCAAATAGAAATATGATAAATGTTCGTCTACTAGTTCCAAAAGAGTGAGAAAAATTTGTTTATGGTGAACAATGGGTCTTCCTAAACGACATTGTCTATTAAAGGCGCGACAAACAAACAGCTCATTTACTGAGGATCACAAATTTTAGTACATACATATGAACTAAGATTGATCATTAAGTAACTATTGCAAGAAAAGGTAATAAGTGAAAAACCAAAAGAAAACAAAAAAATGTTCCCATTGATAATTCTTCAGATTTTCCAAATAATCTATCAATCTTGTCCATAGCTCGGATGATCGAATAGAATAAATATACTCATTACATGATACTATAAAAGTCTTTTGCTCACACATTCTTCTCCGTAAATGAGTTACAATATGATAAAAAAAATAAATGCAGTCTTCAAATAATAATAATAGCTGCATAATTTTATGGAAAACATCTTCGAAAGATTCTCCAACAATTCGACAGGCAGTCATAATTTAAACTTTCTGCTTGTTTTTGAAACCAAATTTAGAACAACCAAACACAAGACACCCAAGAGATCCTATCTCAGATCCACCTGAAAATATCATTAATTGGATTCAAATTAGATCGAAACCGGTAATGCAAGTATTCCGATATGTTGTAAAGATTATTCCCTTTCCTACAATCTGCAACATTCAGCGAATCCACATTGTTCTTAATTTTCTTTCAAATCTCTACCGGTAATACTTTCACAATTCTCAATATCTCCCAATAAAAACATAGAACAAACAACTACTTCTTGTAGTTCAAGGCACACACACAAAGAAAGAAGGATCACAAGCATTAGAATATTATAAAACATACCTGTCAGTGCCAACCATCTTCAGATGCATTATCTTAATCTTCATCTTCACACTCATTTTCTTCTATCTGTCGTGCCATGAAATCGCTGATCGAGTACCATTCCATATTGTTCCTCAGAAAAATCTCAAGCGTCTCATTTTCCATGCTCTGTTGTTCCTCCCATATCTGCCATGCCGAGTCGATAGCAGATCTGCTGCATTCAATCAATTCAATTCTATTCAATGTCGGAATATCTCCAATGCCCAAAGGGATTTCTTCCAACGATTTTAAAGACCAAAGCTGAAGGCGCTCGAGAGTCGGGAAGTGCTCCTTATCAGCTGTCCATTGCACTAGATCAGAATACCAAATGATTAAATTTTTCAATCGAAGAAATTCACCCTCAATTGGATTCCATTCAGATCCTACAGTGGCATTAATCAGTTCAAGCTTCTCAAGATTCGGCAACAAGCCAATGATCGACAATCTGCTCCAAGGAACTCTACTACTGCAATCCTTCAAAGACAACTCTTTAAGAGACTTCGGAAATGCAACATTCTCCCAAGCACGTGTTATTTGTAGTGACTGAAGTTTCTTGAGCTGTATAAGATTAAAAAGAGAACAGTCCGACGATGCCATACTTTCTTTAAACTCAGAGTTAAATGTAATTCTCAATGTCTTTAAATCTGGAATTCTGTTCAAGACTTCTTTAGTACACTTGAAGTTTTGTATTTCGAAAAGGGTTTGCAAATTTTTGAGAATAATGGAGCCTTTCCCCGCCACAGGATCTGGCAATGTAGTCGCAATCGAACTGACCTGCAAATGCCTAAGCTGTGGCATCTCCCAAATTTCATCAGGAAAAACTATCGAACTTGACACGACAATTTTTAACGTCTGAATATTCCAGAGTAGTTCCGATGCAGGTAATATAGATTGTACATCTACGGCACTGTATACAGAAACATACCGCGCTTGAGTAGGATGCACAAAGACTAAATGGTCATAGGCATCACTCACCATCCCGACTAATCTTGCCCTTGTAACATGCGAATACGTCGCGCTGCAAGCAGCACAAATGGATGGAGGACTTAGAGGTGACGAAAGTGATGGCGATAAAACATCAAAATCTGGGATATTCATCACTTCCTGATAAGTGTTTTCATGGCCGCAGAGAAAGCATCGTACTTGAGCTCCTGTATACTTCGTGTCTTGCACCTTCGGCGATTGAATAAACTTCTCATTGTCTAATTCTTTCAAGCATAAGTCTCGTAAGAGATCATGAATGCCGCATGTTTTTATTTCACCTCCGGTTGTGAGTGAGTGGACAGAAATTAGATTCCTGGAAATGAGATCTTTGATGTTATCCATAGCAATGTCCTCTAAACTTTTCTCACCTATAGCTCTGAATAATCCATTTGCAATCCATCTCTGAATTAGGTCAGTGACAACAATCTTTTGATCTTCAGGATAAGAGCCCACGAAGAGGAAACACGGTTTGAGATGAATCGGCAAATTGTTATAACTTAAAGACAAAATTTTTATGCAATGTTCATCATATCTTGAATTACCAAAGGAGCTTATGTCATCCGCTATAAACTCCCAAAAGTTTCTAGACATGTCGGACTTAGCAAGTAGCCCACCAATTACAATAATTTCTAAAGGAAGTCCTTTACAACTTTCTACAATCTTTCTTCCAAATTCCTCTAACTCTGGATACGGACAATCTTTGTTACCAAAAATGGCTTGACAAAACAAATTCCAACTTTTATTGGTATCTAATAATGTCATCGAATATGGTTTATGAGTGCCTAAAGAAGAAGCCACATTTGAAAGCCGAGTAGTCATCATAATCCGGCTTTTATTATTGTTGTTTGGAAAAAACATTCTCAAGTCATACCAAGCTTGCTCGCTCCACACATCATCCATAACAATCAAGTATCGGCTACCAAATAATTGCTGGTACAAAGCTTGTCCCAACCCATCCAAACTTCCATCATGAGCAATAACCTCCCCATCATATAAAAGACCTACTAGAATGTCGTGAACAGTATACTCTTCTGATATCGTAAGCCAGATGCGTCTATCAAAGTGATCGGAAATATATTGATTATCAAAAACAGCTTTAGCTAGAGTAGTCTTACCAATCCCCCCCATCCCAACAATAGGGATGATTTCGAGCTTAGATTCATCTCTTGTTAGCACATCTATGATCGCGATAACATGTTCATCAAATCCTACAATTGTTTTCTTGCCAACAGATGAAGTAGTCAATGAAGCGCCACCACGTGGAAAAACTTTTGGTTGTCTTCTAGAATGAACATCTTCAAGTACCTCTTCCTTTAACAACAACTTTTTCTTGATGAATTCAATCTTTTGGATCACTCCCTCCATATCATCGTTGAAAGCTGAAATGCCCAAATCAGGTTTTACTCCCTCGTATCGCAGTAGATGCTGATCCACGACATGTAGATCGAACATTTCCTCTGCTTCAAAGGCAATCTTAGATAATTGCCTCAACAAATCAACATCTCGAACTTCTTTTTCCGAGCGAACTTCGAGAAAATCTAATAAGAAATCAACACCTTCCCGGAGAGACTCAATCTGTTTTATGTCTCCATGAAGGCGACGGAATCGAGAACGATAATGAACATTGTCGAGGACATGAGTAAGAGAAACCAAAGATGCATAAGCAGCTATAGCCATCCCTTCAAACAAACAGAGATTCTCAGCTACTAAATGGCAATTTAGTTGTAAACCAGACGCCAAGTTTGAGGTTGAATTTGTTAAAGGAGCTTTATTATTAAGATTGAATTATTTTATGGGGTAGGTACAATGTGAAACGAAATTTAGGTAGAAAACAACAACATAACAAATTCATTTTATTTGTGGTATCGTGTCGAGGATTAAAGTACATTAAATTCCTAGCCACTTCAATGTTATGATAATTTTAACATAGAAGGACACTGCAAGTAGATTGGGAATCTTAGCTGTTACTCAATGCAGAATATTCCTATCAGAAAATTCAAATTACTATTATAGATAAAGCCACAATACACATGATATGCATACCAATATGCAGTCAGCAATTGCCAACCGAACAAATTTTATAAATATTATTAAAAAATTAATACATGAAAAGCAGGGCAGTCTCGAATATTTTCAAGGATTTGAGCAAAAATTAAATAATAGGCTCTATAAACAAATAATTTTTTTTTTCGCCGGTGTGAAGTAGATTGTTGGGCATAGTTTGCTATACATATCTTGATTATTATAAAATTTGGCAATATCTTAACTATTAAAACCAATAACTCAATGAGAATAACTAAAAATTCTAAATGAGAAGAATATATGATTAATTTTTGTAAAAAATCTGGTTACTTTAAAATACTATATATATATCATTCACTTATAAAAAGTCAACCAATGCAAAATATTACTCCCTCCATCCACATAATTTGTCCCTATTTTCTATTTTCGTCCGTCCCACATAATTTGTCCATTCTTTTTTTGAAATATAATTATATAATTTAATCTCATTTTAAATTTTAAATTTTATAATTTTTTAAATTTTAATTAAACTATTTAGTTATCTTAATCTTAATTCACAATTATTTTTATTAAACAATAATTGTTTTTACTAATACACTTCTTAATTACTTACTAATCACACTTTATCTAAATTCCCGTATCTACAGTAATAGGCCCATAATACATGGGACGGAAGAAGTATTTTTTATATTACCAACACAGTTTCTCGTGCCGCAAACAAAAAATTAATTCATAAAAAAAAGTTGAATGAACAAACTGATTATGTTGTATATATTGCTATATTTATTTATGAGTTAGTTGTCGTTAAAGCCTTGACATCCCATCATATTTTACTATTTCTAAATTTTATGTATCATTGTATAAAATACTAACTTTTTACTTTACTGTTCCTAAATTTGACTGTTTCTAAGTTTTTCAAAACTCTAAAATTTCCAACAATCTCTTGTCTAAACAGATCCAAATGCCTGATATTTCCGGCCTCTGAAAAGTTTGAGTTCGATTGTATTTTATGCTACCCTAAAATTTGACATGCAACCCACCCTCAAATAAATGTGTGAAGTCCATTAGAGTTTTGTTACGAGAAAACGAGAAAGAAAGCAAATAAAGAACACAGAGGTTTTACGTGGCTCGATGACGGTGTGTCAACCTACGTCCACGGGCAGGAATCGGAGAGATTTTATTATTCTGATTCAGAGATTTAATAAAGGCACGGTGTGTTTCTGAATTAATAAGCTGAACATTTTTGACACCAGATTTGGAAGTATTCTGACAAGAATTTTGAGGTCTAGTTTGATGGGTGGCTACTGGTATGGTGCTGAGCTTATGTAAAATTTAGCACCACTAAATTCTTTTATGCTGTTGGATTAATATAAATTTTAATCTTATGGTCGATATTAGTTAAGGGTAATTGAGAAATTAAAAATAGTTGATTTAATGTCATTTTAATTAAGGAAATGAATTAACTTAAAATAAATATGTTATATTTGGAAATAAAAATCTATAAAAAAATATAAAAATATTATTAATTACTTATTATCTAAAATTTATATATTTGTAATGAAATGATATTGTCAATTGGTGAATACATTGTCTATATAATAATAATATGATATTTTATATTAAAATATATGATGATATATACTTCCTCCGTCCCGTAATATTAGTCCATATTTTCGATTTTGGTTGTCCCACGAAATTAGTCATATTTCTAGTAATAATTAATAAATACTAATTTAATTATATTTTATTCAATTACTAATACCCCTAACTTTTATTATTTGTTTTATTGTAAATTTAAAAGTAGCTCTAGAATTTTGACGTGATGTCGGAAATTTTTAATTAATTTTTAATATAATATAAAAAATATTTGATTTGATATTTTACAATTGAAAATTAGTTAATAATATATTTGATTTAGAATTTGATTTTTATACTTCATTAAAATAATTCATTTATCACTGTTATTAAGAGTGAAAAATATCAATTTGCTCGAATGATGCAGTATAGTATGAAAAAATACTAAAGCGTCAAAATTATTGTATATCATAAATTTTTATATGGTATAATACCGTACCGAACATTTTCAGTACGACAACTGTATATACTTTTAGCAAAAATAGCTGACGGGAGCAAAATAAAAAATCGAGTTGAACCTGAAACATGAAAAAAATAGACGATCACCAAGTAGTGCTTAAATGGGAAAATAAACTATACTATGAGAGACAAAATCGAGTTCCGAGCAAGACGGCATAAAGATCCCCGGAAACCGCCGCCGCACATGCTGCCACACGCCGGAGAGGCGTCCGACGGCTGGATCTTCGTCGGGCGCATGATCGATCCATGCGCCGCCGTTCGCCATGATTTTTTGGGTGTCGGCCGGTCTCACGGTGGCGCACCTGGTCGTGCTGGCGGTATCAATAAAAAATAACCAGAAGGTAATGAAACAGACGGGCAGTGTATTTGTGTTATACAGGGAGAAATTGGGGCTCTAATACCATATTGGAATAATTGGTATAAACTGAATTTTTCGAGAAATAATTAGGGTACATCGTCATATTTATACATATGGGGTTATGGGTTGGGCTATATACATAAACATAAATATATATACAATATATATCAACAACATTGTTGGTCACTGAATTTTTTCTTCGTTTCACTAATCTCCCTGTCAGGTTGAACTAAATCGCCGACGAGTCTTAACTTTTTCTTCTCCCTAACATCATCATCATGGCCGTATTCTAGGCTGGATGAAGAAGGTTCACAAATCTTAGGTTGGCGCCGATTCCGCCTTGTGTACTTAACCGGCGCCTTTTGTTTGACCATGCCTTCAGTGGCGGCTGAGAGGTCCACCATCAGTGCACTATTAAGCTTGATCTCTGCCATTCAAGAATGAGTTGTTGTCTTTCCTGCCATTGTTGTTGGTTTTTTTTTTTCTCTGTAGTTTGTTTGTTATTTCTGTAACTCAAATTTGCAAGTATAAGATTTTGACTATATATCTTGTTGTATATGAGACTAGAGGAAGAGTAGCAAAAGGGTTGTCACGTGTGAGAGCATCATGTGTGTGTCGATATTACCAAAGAATGATATCCAAATATCATAAATTTATTTTCATGATACATAATATTAATTGTTTATAATATGTGATGATGAATATTTAATTTATTCTTATATCACTACCAGAATTTTGGATTTAGCTTCGGAAATTTGTATCGGATATCATTTCTAAGTCCGAACCTATTATTATTTTGCATCGAACATTGTCTCGGATATGTAGCCGTAACAGATATCTCGTTGCTGGTTTGGATAGCTCGAAAATTCCGAAGCTATTTTGAGTAGTCTCAGAATTTTCGATCTTATTTTGGTAGGTTCGCAAATTCCAATACTACTCAAACTAGTTTCGGAAATTTGAATAGTCCGGAATTTCCGATACAATTGAATTTTTTTTTTAAAAAAAAACAAAATTGTATAATGCTGAATTTTAGCAGCTGCCCTGCCGCCGCTGCCATCACCGCTGCCGCCGCCGTCACCGGAAAAGAAGAGAAAGATGAGGTAGATCCACCATCCCCGCCGTCGCCGGAGAAGAATAAGAAAGACAAAGAGGGACTGCCTCAACCGCCGCCGCCACCAAAGAAGTATAAGAAGGCTCCACCGGCCCGCCGCCGTCGTTGCTGCGTGGTCGCTGTTGCAGCCGTCGTCGTCACCGGAGAAGGAAGAGAAGGCTCCGCCGGCCTGCCTCCGTCGTCGCTGCCGGCACTGAAGGAGGAGAAGGCTCCTCCAGCCGCCGCAGTTATCTTAATTCATAATTTTTTTTTAATTTTAATTAAATTATTTAGATATCTTAATATTAATCTATAATTATTTTCTTATACAATAATTATTTTTATTATATTAATTATTTTTACTAATATACTTCTTAATTAGTTACTAATTATATTTTACCAAAATTAATCTATCTACAGTAATGATGACAAGTTATCCAGGACGGACGGAGTATAAATATATATTTAAATAAAATTAAAATCAAAATTAATTAATCAAAACCGGGCCGGTCCGAATTGCCACCCCTACACGCAGACGACATCAAATTCTTGAAGATGCATATGCCGCTTTCTCTGGACAAACCATGGAAAGAAGGCAACAAGCATATTAGTCTCGATTTCAATTCAAATAGAGCCTTACCCTCTATCACCAGGAATGTAATACAAAGATGTTGCTGATCCATTTATTGTTATACCTTGGTCACGTCAAAACTAAAATCGCAAGATGATTCTGATGCAAAATCTTTTTGGCAAGGCTCCCTAGTTTTTTTTTCTCAATTGATGCGTAATCTTCTCAATCTCGGGATTGAAAATCAAAATTTCTGTGTGGTCAGATCTCGACATAAAAGATAAACTCAATAAAAGTAAACTTCCAGTCTATGAATGAAATTGAAACTTGATAGTGAATATGATCATCGATAAAATATTTAATTTTATTGGTTTCTAAATAAATTAATTATAGTTACCAACACGCACCTAATAAGCAACTCTTTCTTAATTTTTCGACAGACAAGGTACGCCCGTTAACTGCTTTCCTAATTAGACTAGAACCCTAGCGACGCCAAAAACAATTTACTATCCTAATCGTCTAAAAGAGCTTAATTCAATTTAACAATTAGCCATGCAGAACTGTTTAAATTTTATTTTGTGATTTCCTGAACTAAATTAAACGCAATTATGGACTATTAATTTAGTTTAACAAATAATCTTTAATATAATTGAAACACTTGGTCACAATACCCAACTAACTCAAAGGTTAAACATTAAAATTAAATTTGGTAGATGTGCTTACTATAATTTAGAGTGGTGTGGACCTATATATATATATATATATATATGTACATATATACACGTTAATAAAAATTAGAAATTACATAAATACTTAGGAACTGAAAACTAATATAAAATCAAAACATAGTCTAATGTCACAAATCTATACCAAATTTTTTTTACTCTTAAACTAAAAAAAATAAAGTACTGGCTAATCATAGAAAAAAGAACAAAAATAGCAAACATAAAAATCTCCTAAGAGTAACCGGATTGATGTAAAGAGTCTAAATATTCTTTTTTTCATATTGTCTCTGCAATTTCATCCTCTGGAACTTAAATGAGTCATTTCATATTCTTATTTTTAGATTGTCTAAATATCCATATCTAAACCTAAAAGTTATCAAATCTAACATTTCATACTTTTAGATTGTCTTCAAGAATCAAGAACATACCCGATTCTACCCCAACACCATCACGGTTACACGCAAATTAAGGGCAAAGAGCTAGCACAAATTCAGTGCTGTGCGGTCGTTTCTAACCACCTGTTCCTTCAAACATTCATCAATTCCTTAAAACTGCAAATCTTAGTTCGGCTGTGATGACGATGATGCCAGCTGGCTTCTCGGCGTAGCAGGGATGGGTTCACCTACCCAACCTGGACCGTATGCTGTCCCAATCGGTAAGGCAGCTTCAATCTTCTTGGAAGCAATTTTCCAAGCCACCGGCCCCAAATCAGCAGCAAATTGTGCTAGACTTCTAGCATAACAGAGAGGATCTCGCAAGCTTCCCGATGAGATCTGAAACACACAAAAATCACAGTACAAATTGTAAGCTATTTTCTTATTATGATAAATGATGCATTATCCACAATGTTAGTTGAAAGAACATTAGAACATACCGGTACCAAATGATGGGGCTCCTTTGCAAGGTTGGTTAAGGAAGTGGGAGGAGAGGAATGGGGACATGGCTGATTGTATGTGCCACGGCGGTTCAAATCCACGGCCGTATTTCTCCGGCCCTGCTTAGCATCTGCCCTTACAACCGAAACTGGAAGTAAAAAGACAACCATATCAGCCTAATTTATGAGCAGTTGATGAGAAATTAAATGACAAATTCAGAAGTAGCACTATAATTTTACCCTAACAAACCTGGGAATTCTTGGTTCCAACTATAAGCCAATGTATGGGAGGTGCTGTCAGATTGTTCTTTGCGGTAAGAGTAGGACAATTCCGGCCCCTTTGTCAAATTATAACGGCCAGAGCTTGTTCCCTGATGATCTTCAGTCGGGGCAACTGCAAGAGCTGGTGATCTGTCTATTGATTCATTATTTTCCGGAGCCTTTCCCCTTATTCTTCTTTCCTGCACAGCTTGCTGCAACTGTAATTCGACTTCTTGAGCCTTCTCCTTCTTCTTATCATTATCCTTGTCCAATACTGCATCTTTACCCTCAGGATTTTTAAGTTTTCCAAACTCTTCATTGGCAAGATTTTGGATGGCAAGCCCCTAAATACCATCATTCGATTATTATTCATAACATTGCACAAGTTTACAAAATAAATAGAAAATGCAGAATCAACCACATATTCCAAACCCTAAACCTTGAACTCTAAACTACACCTGTTTATGGTAGACAGTGTCCGGCCCATTGAACAACATTGCATTGGAACAGAGTAGTTGAACATCAGCCTGAGATATCAAAGAAATGAAAATAACAGTAATTTTATTATCAGTTACAGTCACGGTTGAAAAGTGATTATAATAAGCTATGGAATCAATTGACCTCCAAATCTTCCAAGGACTTGTAACAGCTTTTCCGAAGCTTCTTTCGAATAGTTGGAAAATCCATAGGCTGCTTTACCACATCATAATAATCGGGCACCTGCAATATGAAACCATCGTCAGCATCAAACAACCATATAATTATTGTCAGCCTGGAGTATGTGCAGAAGACTCACATCTATGATGTCCACAGGATTAGAAAACGCCCCATAAACATCCAACCTGAAACAGAAACATATATATACATATATATATATATGTACATATGAATCGTTCAATAAAATCTGATACAAAAAGAGCCCACAAAAAATATCCCTAAAAACACATACTCAAAAAAAAAATTACATACTCTTGCAGCTTGCTAAGAATGCCTGTCAACAATTTCTTATCAGGCAATGGTGTTGGTATAGGACCACACTTTGTTTCGACTGTTACACAAAAAAAAAAATAAATAAATAAAGATTAACAAAAAAAAGAAATAATAATAATAAATTGATAGTATATGAAATTCTATGGTTCCAACAGAATCTTGCCTGAATTTGTTTTACAACTATCTGCTTTTGTCGTCTCCTCACTCACTATCACTCCTTTCTGCTTCTTTTCTTTCTTTTTCTGCGCACAAGAAACATGAATAATAACTAAAAAATATTCAATTGAAAACAGTCAACTAATAATTCATCAGCCACTGAAAATTCAGATATGAACTATAATGAGAATTTAAGATTAATAACAATACGAAAAGAAAAAGTCAAAACCTTTTTTTCAAATTATATACTATTAAAGTTAATGTAAAATATTAATACATTTATACAATTATAATTGCATAAACAATTATCGAAGATATATACATTCAGCAGATACAATTGAAGAAAACAAATGTGCTAATATTACTCAACAACTTGTATGCTTTCTGTAAACTACTTAATATTTAGGATTTTAACATATAGCATAATTATAATTAATAAATAAATGAACAAATATAAACTTGGCTCTGTGGCATTGTAAAATTGTGCATAAATAGATAAACTCAATATATTTAAGTAAAGATATCAGCACACAAAAATAAACATGATGCTAACTAAGAAATATTTCATTAACACCATAATCATGGTCACTTAGGCTTCATTCATTGTATTTTGATTTATTTTTGCACTATTTACTACCTAAATAAAATAATAAAGTTTATTAAAAGACATCATAGTCCTTACATATTTGTCAATAAAAGTTAACAGATAGTTAGTTATACATGACACAAAACAATTACCATAAATATTTTGCAAAAACTAATAGGCATTTTATAATACACAATTACCAGAAATATATATATGCATATATAAACACACATATCTTGATGAAGAAATGATACATATGATAGCTACACATGACACCAAACAAATTAAACACAAATAAACTAGAAAGACGAATTCCACAACTAAAAAGAAATCATGTATGCTTTCACGATTACTGTCTCCAAAAATATATATACATATATATATATTGCAAAGGAAAAAACACAAATAAAATTCCCCCTTGTTGATAGCTGTTAAATGTACTTCAATTTCAAAAAATAAAAAAGAAGTCAATCAATCTCCATTCTAAGTGTCAAACCCATCTACAATTTGTAACTAAAAGGATTAACATATCGCCAAAATAAATTATAAAAAAATATGATTAAAATAATTCCATTTTTTTTCTCTTTTATTCGTTTTTTATTTTTTTCGTACAAATATAAAAAAAGACACTCAAGTATCCTTTCAAAAATAGAATAGGATTTTAATAAATTGAAAAGGTGAATTGAAAAAAGAAAAAAACCTCAGTCGCGGCAACATCATCAGATCTGCAATCAACAACAATGGTTGTGCATTTCTTTCTCTTGCCCCCAGCCTTCCGGCCAGTGGAATCTGCACCACGTTGTTGATCACTTAATTTTTTTTTCGTTTCACTAATCTCCCTATCAGGTTGAACTAAATCACCAGCAAGTCTTGTCTTTTTCTTCTCCCTATCATCATCATCGCCGTATTCTAGGGTGGATGGAGAAGGTTCACACATCTTAGGTTGGCGCCGATTCCGCCTTGTGTACTTAACCGGCACCTTTTCTTTGGTCATGCATTTAGTGGCGGCTGAGAGGTCGACCACCGGTGCACTATTAAGCTGGATCTCTGCCATTGAAGAATGTGGTGGTGTTGTTTTTGCACTCTCCATAGTTTGTTTCTGATTCTGTAAATCAATTTTGCAAGTATAGGATTTTGACTATAGATCTTGTTTTATATTAGAATAGAGAAAGTATAGCGAAGGGTCATAGCGCGTGAGAGCATCATGCGCGTGTCTATATTACCAAAGAATCGTATTTCAAATATCATAAACTTATTTCCATGATACATAATATTAATTGTTTATAATTGGCAATGATGACTATTCATTTTATTCTTATATTTGGTATGTCAATTATTAAAGTAAATAATGAACGAAGACGTTCAAGATTTTAACCTTTTTTTTTTACCTAATTGAACATAAATTTATTATAATTAAATTTGAAATTTAAAAATAATAAAAAGTTAAATGGGATGGTCACGGTGCTGAATTTGGAAAATCAATACCGCGCTGATTTTCCAAATCAGTACACGTAGAAAAATATAGAAACAACACATGCATTTATTAGATACAACATGTATTGTTTGTAGTAAAAGTATGTGATGTTGTTCATAATTATAGCGTGTGTTATATAAGAGTATATCATATACTAAAATCAACTATTGTGTGTGATGTTTGAGACTATATCATGTGTTGTCATGTCATGTAATGTATTATATTATATTAATGCATGATGTATGTAGTTTATGGTAATACAATATGTTGTCCGTTAGCACACGGTGTGCTATTCAGCAGTGTTTGAATTTTAACACTGTAGCCGCCACCAAAGGGTTAAATGTATGTTTAGACTCATATATGATGTCAATTATCATTTTTTATCTTCAAAACAAACCATGTATGAAAATACTCTTATATTTACTCCATAGTACCAACCATTTACAGGAATAGTCATGTGCATTGATATGATTTTAATATCAAATACTAACATAAATTGAACACATATTCTTGGTATTAAAATGTATTTATCCCAACAATAAATAATAATTGCTAAATTATTAACACATTAAATTTAGAGGGATACAAGATATAAATGTTCAAAAATAATAATGCTCCCTATGCCCACCCGCTAACGGTAATTGTTTATTGTTTCACTTAGATTTTAAAATATTAATATTGATAAGAGAAAAACTTTTTTATCCTTAAACTCATTTGCTTTTTAATGGTCTTTTTTTAGGAATGTTAAATAAAATGTAACGTTATTTATTTTTTTTATTTAAGTGACATACAATCATTAAAAACGAAACAGATACATAGAGGATGAACAGACCAAAATATAAACATGAAAGTGAAGTGGGCGAGGATAAGATTTGGGAAATTGATTTTCAATGTCATAAAAAACACACTAATCTAATACGTACATGTCTATCCGTCGTGCTACCTAGCTATTTCTACTAGTGTAAAGGTGTGTTTGTTAAAAGGATTTTGATGGCTTTCTATTATTCATACAAATTTTCTCCGAAAAAGACATCAAATCAAATATATTTTTTTGTATTATATTAAAAATTCACTTTACATTTAAAATATGACATCAATGCTTATATATATAGCATCATACAATTATTCTCATTTCAATTTTTTATTATTTAAATCCAAACCCAAAATCAAAACCCCAAAACAAACATGAAAAAATTATCAAGTCAATAACTTCAGCGCAAAATAACTTGAAGTTAAAGTTCATTCATCAATTTACTTAGCACAAAATCTTTATAAACATTATTTAGGATCTACAACAACATCATTTCCATTAATTCACTAAGCACAAAAATCTTGTTCTTTCCTAATCTCACATCATTCAACAAGTTGTCACTAAAAAAATAAAAATAGCATATAACATATCACTTTGTTAAAATATTCTTATATATATATATATATATATTCTTCCTGACCAAATCTAGGAAGTCACTCTCCAATATCCTCACAAAAATGAAAGTTTCAGATTTAGCAATGAAATTGGATTTGAATTAACAAAAAGGGTAAATTTAAAAAAGAATACCTCAGTCGCAGCATCATCATCAGATCCACAATCTACCGCAATAGTTGTGCTTGTAGTTCTCTTGCCACAGGCCTTTTGGCCATTCGAATCTACGCCACACTGTTGATTACTGAACTTTTCTTGTGTATCCCTAATCTCAACTTGAGGTAGAACTAATTCATCAAGGAGCTTGATCTTTTTGGGTTTGCGCCGCGGATTCTGCCTTGTATTTTTTACCAGAACCTTTTCATTGCACTTGGACTCAGTGGTGGCTGAGAGCGACGCCCGTTTCCGCCCAGTCATTTCTACCAGTTTTGTTGTTTTTACTGTTGTTGTTCTTTTTTTTTTTTTTTTTCCCAAACTCAATTTCTTCTTCTTGGAGTTATGGGATTCCGACTGTACCCCTCTTGTTTTATATGATATCAGAGGGGCTGTAGCAAAACCTGTCATGTGTGAAAGCATGTGTATGTTGGCGGTATCATCGAGGAATCTAATTCCATATATCATAAATTAATTTCAATAATATTTATTAGTATTTTTTATAATGGAAAAGCAATTGCGATGATTTTTTTTATATATCCCGTTTGTCAAATTACTATAAGTGGCTAAGATTTTAACCAGGAAAATTATAAAACATATCATACACGCACACTCAGTGGTCACTTTTATGTTTTATTTATCTCACTGACAAAATATATACTACATGTTTGCAAAAATCATCATTTTTTCCATCTAGCCGCACGTAGGACAACCGTTGTGTGAACATCACGCGCGGCCAAAAGACATAAATGACGACTTTTGCAAATATGTAGAATATATTTTGTCAGCTAAATAAATAAGGACAAAAGTGATCATTTGGTATACATGTAACATATTTTTGGCATTTTTCTTGATTTTAACCTTTTTAACTTGATTGTAATACAATTTCTTTATAATTGAATCCGAACTTTAAAAATAATAAATGATAATTTCTTAAATTGTTAACATATTTTAATTAAATTTATAGGGATAGATATATAAATTTTTTAGAAAGAATCATACAAGACTTGGAAATCTGTAAACTAATATGTACCTACATGTATATTGATATGTTAAAAATGTTGATTTCGGCGAGGGATTTTAGAGGTGCAAATCATGTTATCGAAAAACTAGTTGAAAGGCTATTCGAACATACCAATACGAAGCTTATTTTTTTCCAGCCCTGCTTAACATCTTTCCTTACAACTGAAGCTGCAAGTAGAGAGACAAATTTTAGAAGCAGCAATTGTGAAAATGAAATTTTAAAAGCAGCAATTGTGCTATAATAACACAAAAAAGTACAAACCTGGGAACTCTTCATTCCAGTTATAAGCCGATGGTTGGGAGGAGCTCAGTTGATGTTGTTGTTTAGATAATGTCGGCACCGTTCTCAAATTGGAATGACCAGAGCTTGTTCCCTGGTTGTCTTCAGTTGCAGGAACTAGTGATCGCTCAGCCCATCCATCATTTGCCAGATTCTTGCTCTTTAACATTAAGGACCTTTTCTGCACAGCTTGCAGCAACTGCAATTCGTTATCCTTCTCCATATCCTTCGCCTTCACTTTGTCTTTTCCCTCGTAATCTTTAAATCTTCCAAACTCTTCCGGGGCTAGCTCTTGTATGGCAAGGGCCTAAATACATTCATTCCATGATTATTCATAGCATTTCAAAAAAGTAACAAAAGAAATGAAAATGCACTATCAACTACACATTCCAAACCCTAAACCGTAATGATAATTAAATTATTAGTTACCATTGCAGCTACATAATGATTAATTAAACTATGGAACCAATTAATCTCCAAGTCCCCCAAACCAGGGGCGGAGCTACTTAGGAACCCAGAGGGTCCGCTGCCCCCCAAACTCGGTGGTCGCCAGTGAATTTCCATTACATCAACGGAAAAGGGAAGAAGAAAGAAAAATCATTGCGCCCCGAACCCGATGACCAACACTGGAGATGAAGAGTTGTAGATGGAAGATCAAAGAAGAAGAATAAAAATTGAGAAACAATGCGATCAAATGGAAGACGAGAGGAGGGAGAAGGAAGTTGAAGAATAAGGAAGAAAGGTGTGGCGCCGTAGCGGCTGGAAAAAAGTAGGGTTAAGAGGAAGAAAGGTGTGGTGGTGGCAGCCGCTCGAAAAAAGTAGGAAAAAGTAGGGTAAAGTAAAATAATAAGGGTTTAATAATATTTATATAATTAAAAATTTATTTTATAATAATAATAATAGCTATTTACTTTTGTATATTTATGTTTGTATCTAGTCCTTGAAATTTTTTAAGTTTTACAAAAAAAACTTTAAAACTTAATTAAATATTTATTATTTATATATTATAGTGTTATAAAAAAAATTTAATGATAATTAAAATATTATATCTATACATATTTATATTACAAATAATAATTTTTATTTTATATTATAATAATTATATTTTTTAATATAATTATATTTAATTTAAATTATATTATTATATAGTTATTAAAAATAAATAATAAATTTGGTCCCAAACTAATGCAATTGGGTTTGTGATTAAAATTTTTTAAGTATTATTTTGTATGAATATCTTGTGAGATTAAATAATATATTTTTATTAGAAATCATATAGATTGGAAAATGAGGATTTACATTTCAAACCTAAATAAAACATACATTTTATTTCTTATCAAAATGACAGTAAGTGCCCAAATTGGTAAACTATATTAAGATAGTAAATGTATTTATATATGATTTATTTTTTCAATTATAAGTTGATATTGTCAATACAAATTTATTTGATTTTGATTTGAATTTGATTTTTAACTTAGATAACATTTTAACGTGATATTTTTGTGAGAAATATATAATATATTTTGATTAGGAATCCTATACAGCCTATAGGCTAAATACCAAAAATTTGGGCATGAAGCGCAAACCAAATACACCTATGCTGTGGCAAATGTATAATCAGTTTGTTCACTTAGAATTTTTCGATTGAATAATTTCTCATAAATATTATTACAGAAATGCAATTGCAGTACAATTGGAGTTGAAACGTTCAACTTCAAGTACAAATTGCATTTATGAATGGTGAACTAGAAAAGGTGTACGTCAAACAACCACAAGGATTTGAAGCAAAAGGCAAAGAGGAAAAACTGTATAGACTGCACAAAGCACTATACATGCTGAAGCAAGCACCGAGATGCTAGAACAATACGATTGATGCATATTTCCAGAAAAATAGATTTATGAAAAGTCCTTCTGAACCATCTCTCTACGTGAAGAAAAGTGATAATGATTTTTGATGGTTTGCCTATATGCCGATGATCTAATCTATGTACGAACAAATGACGCAATTGTGAAATAGTTCAAAGAAGCGATGATGAGAAAGTTTGAAATGACAGATCTTGGAATGATGGAGTATTTTCTTGGCATTCAAGTAATGCAAGAAAATGGAAATATCTTCATCTCTCAAGAGAAGTATGTTGCAGACATGCTAAAGAAGTTTAGAATGGAGAATTGCAAGCCCGCTGCGACAACAATGGCCCTCAACGAAAGATTAAACTTTGTTGATGGTGCAGAAAAATTCGACCTAAGCATTTATCGGAGCCTTGTCGAATCTTCATCTACCTAACACACACAAGGCCGGATATCTTACATGTTGTAAGTTTGATTTCCAGATTTATGAGCAATCCAAGCAAGTCACAATTTGCGGCTGCAAAAAGGATTCTCCATTACATTCAAGGGACAAAACATCTTGGCATCAAATATTCGATGGATGAGAATAATGAGTTGCTTGGATTCAGGGATAGTGATTGGCTGGAAGCCAAGATGACAGGAAGAGGACATTGGGATACATTTTTTGCTTGGGATCAAAAGCAATTTCGTGGAGTACGAAGAAGCAAAATTCAGTTGATATGTCATCCGCAGAGGCGGAGTACATTGCTGCGAATGAAGCGGTTCGAGAAGCAGTTTGGCTCAGAAGAATTTTAAAGGATTTGTTACAGAGATATGGACCCACTCCAATTTTCTGTGATAATATGGCAACAATTTCCATGACAAAGAATCCAGTGTTTCATGGAAGAACAAAACACATCAAGCTGAGACATCATTTTATCTGTACAAAGGTGCAAGAAAAAGAAATCTTTATGGAACATGTTAGGACCACAACACAGTTTGCCAATGCACTCACGAAGGCAGTCACCGAATAGAAGCTTCAACAGTTCGAGAAAGATATTGGGATTACAAATTAAGAGGGGGTGTTAGATAAAATTTGTAATAACAAAATAAAAAGAATAAGAATTCCAACTCACCAAATATTCAAGAACAGACTTTTACTATTCCCAATGTATTAATAAATTTTACATACTACAAATAATTTTCCTATAAATACCCATGTAGTATGAGCATTTGGAAAATAAGAAACATCAAGGTTCCTTTCTAATAAAATTTCTCTCCATTATAATTCTCTTCCACAACTCTCCAATTCCGACATATTTCATTATGCGTATAGAAGTCACAAGCTTTGAAGCAAGGGGGAGTGTTAATTAAGTGCTTCAAATTATTATAGTTATTCAATAAATAATATGTGCATATATTTTAGGAGTTGTATTAAGTTATATGTGCATATATTTTATGTCGAAAGCCAAGTCCGTAGCATTTTTTGAAGCGGCAAAACTTCATGTTCGTATAGGTAATTCCTTTAGCCTCGCCCATGCACGATGATTTTTCAAAGAAATTATTAAGAGACTAAACCTCAACCTAACTCTCCTGCAAGTCCGAACACACTCTTTTGGATAATAATACTAAACCTCAACCTAACTCTCCTACAAGTCCGAACACACTCTTTTGGATAATAAATCATGCGTGTTCCAATATTCTAAATGTGAGCTTTCCACATTGAATTCAGCTCCCAGCATTAGTGTCTCACGCTATGACAATTGAATGAACTTTAACCATCACGATAACATATTGTTTGTCAGTTTCTTGGTCAATGGATGTGAGCGATTCCACTCTATACAATTCGACATACAAAGCTTCGGCTTCATGATAATTCAAACCGCGCTAACATTTTACAAATGATAAACGATAGTCTTACGCTTAACCGCGATTTGCCATCCTCCTAAGCCATCGAAATATTACTCCCAACTTTGTGCACGCATAATAATCTCAAGAATTATTATTGTTGTCAAAGTATTTGCAGTATTCCACATTTAATTGAAGTCAAATTATATTTGACAATTCCTAAAGTGTGAGTAACGTAATAACCAATTTTCGAAAAAGAATTTTAACCAACACTTCATAAATTAATTTATACAAAATTAATCCTAGGGACATCAAAATTCATTCCCTGTGTTTTGCAAACACATTAATTAATTTTCTCAAATTTATTATACGATATTTTGGCAAAATAAAAGTAGATTCAATTTATAATATTCGGACATACATCTATATTTATAAAATTTAAATATTAGAATTTTAATTTGAGAATTATATCCACTTCCCCCCCCCCCCCTATTCTTCACACAGAAATTAAGAGGAAAGAAACCTTTTTACTATATTCCATTACATGGTGTTGTTTTTTTTCAAAAACCGTCCATAAAATCTCAACACAATCAAATACAACGCAGTCCCACCGCCCATGGGCTGCACCAAATCTTTGATCATTTGATAATCGTTGATGCATTGCACTGGAGACAAACCAAAAATTTGTGTCCGGCTGCCTGCCCCAACCGATGCAATTTTTTTTTCTTCTTCTAATTAGAAAGTCTGAATGCGCACGGATCTATTTCAAAATCAATTCTAACAAATTGATTTTTGAAAATATATATATTCCAATATTCTCAAATTTGGACATCTTTCCAAATTTAATTTTCATATCCGCCACATCCAAGATCTTTCGAAAATATCGTATAAGATTGTTGGAGAAATATTCTAAATTGAATGAAAATACGAATAAATCGAATTGCGCAGGAATACATGATCTTGGATATACTTTGAGTCGCGTAGATTCATTTTCCTTATACGATATTTCGACCTTATTAACGCTTCGGATTACACAATTCGTACTGGAATAAAACAAAGCTAACACTAATTTTTTTTTTTTTTCTCTCAATTATGTGAAACAAGAATATATTAATATATTTGAAAGAATTTTTTCTGAAAAGATTTGAACTTCAATTTAAATTTAAAAGACACCATCTTTGTCAATATTGAAAATAATAATTTTCAAACAATATGTACCATAATTTTCAGCTTCATTAAATTATTTTACACTTTTTCAATATCATATAGGTTTTATCGAGTGCGCACTCCACGCGATCCTTCTCGAAAATAGCTCAATACAACATTCATTATCTTCGAATAAATCCAATAACAAAAAAATAACCAGGAAGGTCAAACTGGGTCACATCTCGAATCTATCATTGCAATCTCTAGGTTCTTGGGGCTGGAACGAATTAGTTTTTATGACATAACTGATTCTGAATTTCGTAAAACCCATCCTATGCCCGCCCATTGCCATCCCGGTTACCCTATCACTTCAAAATGTTAACTTATTCTACCGTTATATGCTATGCATGCATCCTAATTAGGCCAATAAACATGACATATATATGGTACAGAATAAATTTATTTGCAACACAATATTTAATTAAACATGACCAAATTCTACCAAAAATGATTTCAAATGTGTGCAATAAATTCCAGAGCAACCAATCAAACAGGTTCACAGTATCCAGTCTTGCAGGCTAAATTGGAGCTATTTTTCGAAATTAAAAGTATACAAGGAAGCTATTGTAAGATGAAAGGGATCAGTTGTCTTTACTGTTAAAGCTAGAAAGAATCGGCCTCAATGTTTGCTTTGTTCCCAGCAAGGATGAGGGATATCTCCAAACCACGGCTAAATGCTTGGTTAAAGAGCAATCGTGACTGGAATGTCGACACAAAAGGGAACCATGACAGAAAAGTGATGGGAACAAAGATGAGCATACCCATTCCAGCGTCGTACATTCGTGCAAACTCACGTACCGAATCCCAAACCCCGAGATATCGCACAAACTTCTTCCATGTAATTGCCATCTGTAATGTCATAAACAAGGTGAATGGTAAGACATTGTTTGCCGCTATGCTCGGATGAAAGAAAAGCGAGCAACTCCATGAGGTTCACTTACAGAGAGAATGAACCATCCAGTGGGAATAAATGCGAGGATGCCAGCAAAAAAGTCGGATATGTATATTATTTTGAACATCACAACCAGGCAAAGGGCAACAATAAGTCCAATGGCTGTAGCCCCTTGGAAAAACCGTAGCATTAGGTGGAAATTTTGAGACTTCCTGGGGCTAAATGTGAATACCTGAAATATAGACGAGGTGAAGCAATTATTTATACAAGACATTTTAACACTGAGTTAAAGATTGATATAATCGCAATAATGAGAATCTGACGGCAGGAAGACCAACCTTAAAAATCATAACGATTCCGACCAGTGCAACCCAAGAGAAGCCATAGACCTAATACATTAAAGTGTCACAGTAAAATGTCAGAAGCCAACTAATATGCGCCATAAAAAACATTCAAAGTAAAAAATACGGCAATGTTATAATTTATCCATGGGTTAGAAACACTTCAACAGCTTTTCTATGGGAACCAATATTAACAAAATCAAAAAGAGCTCCACAGTTTCTGTTTAAACACCAATTGCTGCTCAAAATGGACATCGATCACTACTTTAGACAATGTTAAATGATATTAACTAACTCTCCCATCAAAAAGTTTAAACTTATAGGGACACATACCATTTATTTATCTATGTTTTTATGGGAGTCAATTACCAACATGCAGAAATTCTGAATGATTTAAAGGGGAAGAGATTATTACATGTCTGTTAAATATGGGGGCAATATTAACATTATACAATACAATAAATAGTATGGCATATTAAATCAAATGGGAAAAATTATAATAAATATTGGGACAAAAACAAAGCACATGTGATAAAGAGAAGTATGCAAATATAGTGATAAAGACAAATGTGACAAGAACTAGATTAAAATCCCTGGAAAAAAAATGAAAAAACACATACAAAATTATGGTTATATCTTATAGTATATACCATATCTTTTATTTGAAAGAAGAGTTCTTAGATGTAAATTATGTTAATAGCATAGGGGTTGCGTTTTTTTTTTTTTTTTTTGGTTAGAAGGAAAGGGGATTCATCTCATATGTTCATAAACACATTATAGCAAACGAAAACTGAATGTTTCAATCAAAATATTATTCATATAAAAGCAAATGAAGAAACTATACCACAAGGGATGTACTGTGATTAGCAGCATGGAGTCTATACACAACACCATATTGAAAGACGATAAATCTCAAGCTCAAGATTGTTTCAAGTATACGGCCTCTCAAAGTTTGAATATGCATCTGCAGAACAGAAGATCTCTTGTCAGTTTATGTACAGATAGGCTATTTCAAGCAACATACATTCATAAGCCTACACAGTGAACAGGTAGTTTCAAAATGATGATAACAGTCGATCATTTGTTCATTAGAAAGTTAAATCCATCAATATACTAGAAATTTTAAAAAATAATATAAAATGTCATTCAATGCACCCATCTGAATAATACAAATGTGTTGTTTATTCTGATCATTTACATTTACTGGTTTCTCTTTTATATATGAATTATCCATCGAGTTCATTGGGCCAAACCTGCTCTTCATTCCACCAAGATTCCCAGCTGTATTCTCCTTTGACACCAACTCCACCTTTATACATAAGCCAATTGGTCCAATCATCAAAATCATCTACAGTTCTGTACAATGCAGCTTAAATATTTTAATACGAGGGTTAAAGTTTAAAGGCAGAAACCTATTAAAGAAGAATACACCATACGACGGAGCCCACTTTTTATTATATTAACGAACTAAATGAAAAACATATTAGACAGGGACTAAAGGTAGTAATGTGCAGATGAAACAACTTACTTCTGCCATTCAAATCCAGAAGGATTGAATATATAAGGGGCAAAAAGCCAAGAGATGACAAGAAACCAACTGCTTAGAGTTAGTAGAAAGAAGGAAGAAGAACCACCCTTTGAGTAACCGTAGGCAATGTATACAATGAGCAGCATTGCAATTTCCAGCCTGAGAAAAGTACAGTTGTCACCGAAATATATCTAGTCTCAATAATATGCATGAAACAGGAATACACTTTCTCTTAAAGAGAATGCATGAAACAAACAGAAACAAGCAAGTTCGTGGTTTTAACAATGCACTTGTATACTTGCAACTGTGCACATGTAGTCTAACAAATAATACTTACGCTTTTACAAAATGGCTTCTTGAGTAAAGTCGATAGTTCTCTGCAAACTTGATGTGCCGGACAACAAAACCTCTTCCAGTTGCTCGGTACTGCAAAATCATATTTCACATAAGATAACAATGGCCTACATAGTTATTTTTTTATTCATATACATTCTCTCGAACGCTAGACCATTTAACTTATGTAACCATAAGCTAGAGATTTCTTGTTAAACATAATTATCTTTGTTCACTAGATATAACTTTTACTAAGGGTGTGTTTACTTTATGTTTCTTTTCTTTTCTTTTTTTTGAGTGTATTTGTTTGGTTCTGATAGATTTTTAGGTGAAATAGTTGATGGGTGTAATGTTTTGTATGGAAAATAGGAGTTAAGAAGTGATGCGTGTGGACGGATTGGATAGTAAATTCTTTTAAAAAAGATACAAAGTTAACAGAACCTAGCTTTGGGGATGATGATATAAAATTTGTTGGAACAGAGTATTGTGCTAAATCTTTAGAACTAAGTATTTTATGTCGTTTCTATCTTAGTCATTTAATTCATGTATTTGAAGTTCATCTAATGGAAAATCTAGGAATGCGAGTACCTTTGCCCCTCCATGGAGTATAGTGCGTCCAAAATAATGAGTCCTGGTTCCTAGTGAAAAGGTAAAGAACACAGAACATAGCTGAAGTTGCATTGTGATGAAGCTGAAAACAGCCTGCAGTTAAATTAAAAGGTGTCAGGGATAATAAATTTAACCATATGTTACTTCTAAAATAAACCCGCACAACAAATTCAGCAAAACAAAATGTTGACTTGCATCCACAAGTAGGAGATCCCATATAATATATACTTGTTTAATGATCGCTGCACCAATTTTTATGAGTAAGAAAAATTAACTTAAAACATATTTTGAAGAACATTCGAACGTACCTGCATCAATCCAATTTCAAGTATAAAACCCATGATCATGGGAATAGCAGTGAAAATTCCAATTTGGACCAAAAACTGAGTATTCAGAACAGCATCTATTGCAGTGTTTCCCAGCAATTTAGCTTCACGTGAAATTGCCCTATCAAGTCCAGAGAAAGCCTGAAAGAGAAGCAGTAAAGGTGATAATAAAAATATATTTACAGCAACATATACACCAAAGATTGCAGAAGAATTAGAAAAAGATTATCTCGTTTGTTCCCCGAGGATTAAGGACTACGATTATTAAATGAACCATTTGGATCACGGTATTAAATTTTTAATTCCATCTGGAAAAGATTCAACTGCCACTTATTTCTCACTTCAGAAACTTTTTTCCAGATATATTAGTCAATATTCCTCTTATGTACACAAAAATGCAGCAATAGAGCCAAGGAAGACCGTGTTGGACAGTTGCATCCACTCTTAAATTTATCTTCCTCACAAAGTCATTTCATTCATTCCCTGATCATGAAGTGCCAATTCCTTCATTTTCTTATAGGCTTAACCTTATTTGGGAAATTCTACTTTCAAAGGACACAAAATAAATAACCTTATTTGCATTCTCCAGCCCCCTCAGAAGTGTTTTACCACACAACATTCCATCAATTCAAGCAAACTAAATATAACTTGAGTTCAAAGAGATTCATCAGACTGTATCCCAGCTTATAATTATAAGTAGTATCTGTGCTATAATATTATCAAAAAAAAATAAAAATGGCCATGATACTAGGCTAGCTAATATATATGATTGTTCACGACAATCATATGAAATACTGAGGATCAAGCCCACCAAAATTGAAATACAATCATTATACAATCATATGTGACGGATTTCTTATACAATCATTGTACTGATAGAAGCCCACCAAAGTTCATACTCATGAACTATGCAAACTTTGGGTCACATTATTCTGCATTCCATAGTGATATCTATAAGCCTAATCTTCTGGGGAATGTAAAAAATAATTTAATAAAATTTGAGCTTATAAAACACTGATAAAGTACAAAATAGAAAAGAAACTTGCTACCTCTAAGACACATTAACCATAATTGAAATGCAAGTAAATTAAGGGGCCTTGAAGAGGGGTGATATATATCCTTACAGTATAAAGAAGAAAAATAAATAAATAAAAAAGAAAGAAACAATAGGTAAATGCTCAAGTCAATCAAAGATTGGAATTGATGGGAAGAGAAGATTTTATAAAATAGATAGGGTTCATAAATACTGCCAAAATATATTCATATTTGTTTTAGTTACTTGGATGAAATGCAGAAACTTGTTGATACAAGCTTAAAGTTGTTCTTCAAAGTAAAAGCTTTGGAGCTCACTCAACATTTCAAAAAAGTTATCATTCTATATCCAACATAATTTTCTAAGTTTAGAGCATCAATGAGAGATCATATATTCAGGATAAATGTAAGTAATAGTCTAACTTTACTGGGTTAGCATACCCAAAGATACATCATTCGACAAGCAAAGAGAAGATGACATGATGGAATGAGATGTTACCAGATATGCTCTTCCATAGAGGAAAATATAAATGGTGAGAACTGTCATCTGCATTGAAAGCGAAGGTTTTAGGAGGGTTGAGAACTTTCAAGAAGTAACAACTCATAAAAGAGACAGTAGAATGTATTAAGCATCCTACCATTGTGCAGACATAATAACCGACAGTTGTGAAAAAGAAGGAAAGCATTCTGAAGAAATCAAAAAGTTGTCCAAGCCTGTAGATGTCCCGACTCAGAACTTGCTCTCCATTTCCCCCAGCCACTTTGCCTTCGAACAAGGCAATTTGGTTCAAACCAACATCTCTCCCTTTTCCAACCTAATAATGAAAATATCAAAAGGATAGCATGAAAAAATGTCCTTCCTTTGATGCATTGAGTCAGTTCAAGCAAACCTGAATATATTCATGGTGAGTAATGTTTCCTTGCCGCAAGGTTGAATTGAACCCTACATATTGAAGAATATATGATGTCACAGTCACTGATATAGATATCCAGCAAATACCTGGCTTCTAGTGATGAAAATACTTCCTTGACGCTTTGAAAACAATCAAAAACACAATTCTTTTCAGGGTTGAATGGCTAACCCACATAATAACACAGGGAAACACAATTCACCATACAGAAAAATAGCCAATGCTGTTTCCACAGAGAAATTTCTTGAACAAATACCTCAAATCAGGCAATAATTCTATGGTATGTCCCAAATAATAATAATAATAATAATATAAATCAGGAAGAAAATGTACTGTCTCCACAGCATCCAAGCAAAATTGTCTAACATACTTGAAGCAAGAAAATGAAATTAAATGATTTTGCAACATAAGCTGTACAAATGTCAAAACTCACCTGCATAAATATCTTCACTAATATTAATAACACGAGATGCTTTGCTAATCCCACCTCGCGTCACATGAAAAATTCTGTCAAAAACATCTGGATGTCCATAGTGCATACGGACTCTGCAAAATTTCATACCCCACAGTCAGATACATAAGATCGGCTTGCTGGGGTTTCAACCCTATAGAAAAAAGTAGACATTTCATGACATCCAAGAATAACTATGGACTTACTTAAGAGGTTTCGCTAACACACGTTGACCCAAAGTCACAAAACTAGACTCTTGGTTGGACATGAACCAGGCCAAGGAGGAAACACTGCATTATATAATTATAAATTAGATGGTTAACATATATTACATGCTGGTTAAAAGAGGCAGAAGGTAAGAGGTGTTCAACCTTCCCGTGAAAATATGTTCTCTTACACCCAGAATTGTGGGAGGTCGAAGACCATGCTTTCTATGGAATTCCTCAAGGAGATTTCTCATTTTCATGGCCTCTTCCAGATAATTGTCCTAGAAAACACAGACAAAAACAAGTTATGAAAAAGTGAAACACAATGTTTTATCAAATCAATGCAGAAAATTTGAACCAATGATAACTAAAGGTATAGGTACAGAGAAATGAATTAGCTATTTAAACATGTTATAATCTGGAAAAGGCTTGAGCTTATAATGGAGATATCAAGGGGCATCAATGTCCAAAAATTACTAGAGTTGAAAGATTAAAGTAATTTAAGCACCAACAACACAAACTTTTACCTATGCGAAATGTTAAACTTCCAAGCCACCTAAAAGTTTAAGCTGAACGAGAGAGCTGTCATTTTCTTTATTAATTTTTCATTCTTCCAATATTCCCTACCATGTGCAGGTGAGAAAACACACTTTTCCTTTCTTTTTTATTTTACCTTTTTTTTTTTTTTTACTTTTTTTTCTGATCGGGCATGTTTCTCTTCTTATTAATAGGTGATCCTAATATTCAAAAACCGTGCTAAAGACCAACCCACTTAAAGGATTATTTATATTTTTTCTGTCAACCTTTGTTTGACTATTATAGAAGATAATGGATTGGACCTTCTTGTGCAAAAGGTTTTTAATGGCTTGAAGTTCACAATAAACACATGTAAAAACCAACCCAGTTTGTAAAGTTGGTGTACGAGACAAGTTAGAGATAAAAATTGTAATTAGAAAATACTCAAACACTCTCAAATGTTGTAGTGTCAAGTCTATGCTTTGAAGATGTTCTACAATTTCCAGACTCAACAGAAGTCTATCTGAAGAAGGAAAAACCGGAGACCCAATTAGAGATGATAAAGAACTTGTAAACACTTTTACACTCATTTATATACGTGATCTGTTGGTTTTATTGAGCTATATGAGAGGCGAGTTGTGTTGGATGTTTGTTGATGTGTGAAGTCATTATAAATTTGGTGATAGGTTGTAGTGGATGATTCCTGAATTGGTATCCCAGAGGTAGGTTTTAATAACTAAAGTGGGTCAACAAACCCATCGTCTCATTTATTCCCTTGCTTGCATTTGCATTTATTCTACCAACATTGTGTTGTTACTACCATGACTTTACCAGGTGTGAACATTTGTGTTTTTTCACTTATGGTTCATAACTCTGCTGCATATTATTCGGAGGAGTTGGTCTCTTCATTTGATTGCAACAGTATTTCCAAAATTTGGAATTAGAGCACCATACTCAACCTCCTAAGTAGATCAACTTATGGATCAAAATGCTCAGAGAAGGCAGCTTCATAACCAGAACTCTGTTCGACAAAAATAATTATCAGTATTGGAAAACTTAAATTTTAGTTTTTCTAATGTTATTACCATGAACTTGCTACGTGTTAACAAATGTGGTTTTTTCACTTGTGGTTCATAACTCCGTTGTACATTACTGAGAGGAGTTAGCCTTTTCATTGACAGTTCGAGGGGATTGCAACCGTGTGTCCAAGAAATTGCAAACAAGATTTATATAGTAACCTAAAATAGAGCTTCCATCACACATTTCTACCTCTTTTGCAGTTGTAAATCCCTGTACTAGGGAATTTCCATGATTTTTATAGAGAAGACATTGTCATGGTTTTCCTTTCTGATACTGTAGAAATAGTCTCCCAATGAGTTGTTCGCCATAATGCGATAAATTCACTGACATCATATTTTGAAAATGAAATATTTAGGTGGAAACAATTAGGTATATCAGTTTGCCAGAAAGTTTTCAATTTCTTTCTAAACATTTTTTCTTTTTATTCCTTAATTAAGTTCAAGATTTGGCTTCAAAGGCCCTCAACATGCTTTGCACCGAGTAGCTTATTTTCTTTCAAAAGATCAACATACTTGCACTCGGACAAGCAAATACCCAACTTGGAGTGAGCAACTTCAATACAAAAAATATTTAGTTGACCAAAATCTAAGACATCATATAAAGAAAAATATCTCAGCAATAGTATTTTGGTTGTATCATCGCCAATTATCACAATATTACCAATGGAGGCGATGAAAAAAATTATCCCAGCCTTAGTATGACCATAGAAAACTGATTGATCAACATCACATAGTTATAGTCCGGATTTCATGATGTTCAAATATATTTTAGATAGATAGTTTAGTTGATATTATTTAGATTTGTTAGTTATCATATAATCAGATCTACTAGATTAGATTATTATTATCTATATATGTTAGTAGATTTTGTTGTTATTATTTAGTTTTAGCCTTTTGTATTAGGTCTACAAATAGACCTTAATTTAATTATCAATACATCTCAGAAATTTTTTTTACATGGCATCAGAGTTTACTTTTCTTCTGAAATAGACACAATCTACTAATTCACGTTTTCTCTGAGTACATCCCACAATGTACCGGAGGATTTTCTTTCAAATATGAGATCCGCTACCACCACCATCGTATTCTTAATTTGGAAAACACTTGCCACCAAATATCATTATCAGAAACAATGCATATAAGTTACCAGTGTCGGTCAATGTTTCGTCAATTCCGTCAGTCAACACCAGTCAACACAATCAATAATTTTGTTTCCACCAACTTTAGCTGCATGTGCAAGTGTTCAATTGCAAGAATTTTCTCGCGACAATAAACGTGAGATATTTTCAGTGTATCTGTCAAGTTTTCAGTTTTGATTAAGGATTTTTAGTTTGGTACTTAGTTATCTGTTCGGAGTTTCTGCCTATTAGGGTTTAATCTCTCAGGGTTTAGCGCCGCCGTAGCGACAGAAAATCACCGGTTCCACCGCAAAAAACAAAAACACTATTTCGATGCCGCCGCAACGACAGAGAATCGTTTTTGCCGTTGCGACAGAGGATCGCCGGAGCGTGCCCGCTACAGAGGATTGATGCAATTAAAAACCTTAATTTGGGAAAAATTCTAATTTCTTAGGGTTTGACGTCCCGACCACGACAAAGAATTGATTTGAATGATAATGTCCAGTTATAAAATTCATCTACCTCTTATTTCTTTTGCCAAAACTCGAGTTTGCTTCTACATCACCAATTTGAGTTTGGGGCAAGGTGTTGAAATATATTTTAGATAGATATTTTAGTTGATATTATTTAGATTTGTTAGTTATCATATAATCATATCTCCTAGATTAAATTATTATTATCTATATATGTTTGTAGATCTGGTTGTTATTGTTTAGTTTTATTCTTTTGTATTAGCTCAATAAATAAACCTTAATTTCATTATCAATGCATCTAAGAAATTTCTCTTAGAATTTTTACACATGACAACTATGCTAAACCGCCCAAACCATGCTCTTAAAAACTACTTTATACAATATAATGTTTTATTCAACTTGCACACCAAATGAGTCTCCCCTTGAGTAACAAATCCCAATGGTTTCTCTATATAGATTGTCCTATGTAAGTCATCAAAGAGAAAATTTCAGTTCAAGTCGATGAAGGGACCAACTTTCTGAAGTCATTTTTGCCATAAGAAGATATGTATTAGTATAATCCAAGCGATAAGCTTGAGTATTCTCGTTTGCAAGCAGGCGAGCCATGAAATGTTTAACGAAGACATTGTAATGAGACTTGATGGTAAATACGCATGGACAACTAACATCGACGGATCTAACAAAACACGAGCAAACATCCAAAACTATCAACAAGAAGGCTTTTGGTATTTCTTGCATCACAACTATTTCACGTAGTATTGTGTTGTTCTAAATTGGTAATAACCACAACAGACACTAGTCTAGTGTTATGACTTAGGGTTATCGAAGAGAGAATTTATTCGAATCAATGAAAATAGAGTACCACATAGAAAAACCAATTTGCTCGGTAACCAAAACCAAAATAATGACTGTCTAACATGACCTAGATGCTCCCTGTATATAGGCGGACTTATAGGCCAAGCTCAAGACTCATAATCAACAATTAAACAGTAAATAAAATAATAAGAGAAATAATAAGAAATAAAATAATAATTATCCTAAATGAGTACGGTGTTTCTCCATCTTCTAATATAGACCTTGACTTTACCCGACTCCCTAACATCTAACCAAGAGTTTAGGCATCTTACTTAAAATGCCATTGACAAATCCTTCACATTTTCAAAAAGTATCTCCATGGTAGAAAGCTCCAAGAAAGCTAGGGAGTTGAATAAGGAGTCTTTCTCACCGCTGTTCTTACCCTAAACTTTTTCACCCTTCTCAAAACATACCAAAACAGATACATTGGTGTATGTTTATATTTGAGCTCTTACTTGCACACCCTCAAGCTAAATACAAATTAATGCATTAGTCTTACATAAAGTAAAATATTTAATGCTCCATAATGCAGACTGTCCGTGTAGGTTTGCCGTAGAAATTTAGAAAAAAAGGTATTTTATTTTACTAAAAAACCAAAGGAGAGAATATACATATTTATAAGTGTTACGTTTTGAGAGAAATTTTTGTGATGTCTTTTTATAATTAAAGTAAGGTCTATTTAGAGTGTATTTGTTTGAGGGTTTGGATTTTGAGTTGAAATTTAAATAATATAAATTGAAATTGGAATAGTTGTATAATATGATATAAATAGGTGTTGATATGATATTTTTTAATGTAAAATTAATTTTTAATATAATATAAAAAATAAAAAATAGGTATTTGATTTGATATTTTGAGGGGAGGAAAATCTGGTGAATAGTAGAAATTGGGGAAAAACTTTCAAAGAGTTAGACTATAAAAAAGGATAAAGTCAAATAATAACAACCTAGGTTTTGTTCTTTTATGGTTTGAAATTGATTTGAAATGGGGTGTTAGATTTGAGATTTTGTCTAAATAGTATTATGATTTGATGTTCTATGACAGAAAATGTTGTATTTTTATTGAAAACTGTATCAAAGTGAATAATGTTGAATTTGGTTTGAAATGATAAAAGAACAAACCGCTAATCTAGGAGCTATATCTAAATAATAACAACATAATTTAGTAAATATATCTAAATAATAACCTAATCTAATAGATATGATTAAATTATAGCTAAAAAATCTAAATAATAGCAATCAAAATATTTATCAAAAATATATTTCAACATTCCGCCTTAAACTCAATTTGGTAGTGTAGAAGCTAGCTCGAGTTTGGAAAAAGAAATAAGAGGTGAAGTTAAAATATGAATGGACTTCATAACTAGACATCATAATTCAATCGATTATCTGCCGTGGTGGGGGCTAAACCCTAAGAAAGTATAATTTTTCCAAAATTAAGGTTTCGAATTATAGCAATCCTCTATTGGAGGAACGTTCCGGCGATCCTCTGTCGCAACAGAGGTAACTTCAGCAAATTAAAATTTTGGCCAAATTAGGATTTTTAATGGCCACAATCCTTTGTCACCGCAGCGACATCAACAATTCATTGTCGTTACAGCGGCAATCAATTAGGGTTTTTATGAAGGCGATCCTTTGTCGGCGGCAGCACCAACAATCCTTTTTCGTCGTTGTGGTGTTAAATTTTAAAAACTTAAACCTTAATAAGCTGAAACTGTGGATAGATGATTGAATGCTAAACTAAAAAATTGATCAAAAAACTAGAATCATCTTGACATATAAGTTGAAAATATCTCAATATGTTGTCTACCCGAAAATTCCAGCAGTTGCATACCGAATGCAGCTGCACATACAGCCAAAGTCAGCGGCAACGAAATCGTTGACCTTTTGAGTGGCATTGAGCGATGGTGTTGATCAAATGTTGACCAATGCCGTTATCTCACACACGCTCTTTATGATAATGATATTTGGTGGTAAATGTTCTTCAAATTAGAAATATAATGACGGTAGTATAGGTTAAATGAATTGAAAAGTGACAAATAAAAAGGATTAGAATGAGATTTATTTTAAAAAATGTGGGAGATCTCAGATTTGAAAAGCAGACCTCCGAATACATTTCAAGTTACTGAATACATTCCAAGTTACAGGGATATACCTACTACCTACAGAAAATATGACTATGATACCATGTTACATTCTGAGAGAGAAATCTCTAAGATGTTCTTTTACAAGGAAATTAAGGTCCACTTATGCAAACTTATACAAAATGATAAAGTCAAAGAATAACAACCTAATTTAGTAGATACATTCAAATAATAAGAACTTAATCTAGTAGTTATATCTAAATAATAATAACATAATCTAATAGATATAATTAAATAATAACAAACAAATTTAAGTTATATCAACTAAAATATTTATCCAAGCTATATTTCAACAATAGGTATAGAGGGGAATATATCTAACAAAGAAAATCTAATATCCAATCATGATAATCCTAACTATATCTAAATATTAATCTATATAGATTATAAAGTCAAATAAATGGATAAATGAATCTAGCAAATGCTATGCTACAGGAAAATTTCTCACATAAACTTAAAACAAGAAACACATAGGATCCATAAGAATAACAAAATATCATTGCTTTTGAGGAAACAATTTAATTTACATCATTTATGTCGTATTAATCTTGTCTCCGTGTTCAACAGAAAATAACTGACTTGATATTAATGTTCTTTTTTATAACAATAACATGAAGAACCATATCAGGTTACCATAGATGTGCTTATATATATATGCTACTATAGCTCTATTGTCAATGGGTAAATAGTGCATCATATATAAACAAGAAGCTTAATCTTAACTTAAACCACTACCATATATATTATTAGCTAAATGAAATATAAGTTTTGTATTATTGGTTATTATATCCACACGTACTGTAGAACTATAGCTCTGGAGAGGTGCTGCTCGTTTTTATGACCTTCTTCATAAGTTTATCAATATCTCAGTGTATTATGCATCTTCAAAGTTACAACAAATTTGAATTTAGTTTCTATATTCTATTTTCTAGACATCATACAAACAAGAAAAGGAAGACCTTGAGCACTGACAGAATATGTACCGTGCAACAATAATCATACTGAAGGATTAAAATTCACAACTGATTTCAAAGAATACTTATAGAACTTACCTGGTTCATGTCGATTGTTTGAAGAGCATCTCCACGAGTAAAAATTATAGCATGATTTTGATTTTCTGGTTTTCCTTCTCCAAGCTTAGGGTCACCAGGAAGCTTAATAGAAAATACTTCCTGGACGATAAAAGAAATTGATAAATTTGGAAAATGGGATTCAAAAACATTAATCTATATTGTTCGCACTTCACAATGAAGTAACAGAGAAGTTACAACGACATAGAGATCCAATTAGACATGGCAGACACTTTCCAATTACATTGGCATTGAGGATTCAAATATAGAGATTTAGCCATTTTTCACACCCTTCATGTATCCTTAAGCACCAGTGCAGTCCTCTCCCAAATATTGTGGTTGATGTGATTCAAAAACACTCTTGCACTGAGTGTGGTGCTACGGGAAACATTGACTTATCAGTCTGGTTTTAGTTGGTCTTTTTTTGTTTACTCTAATTTGTCTTTGTAGCTAACTAGCTACTTCTCTCTATCAATTGTTATTTTACTCTATGGAAAAATGAAGATGATATAACACTAAGAATCGGAGATGAGTCATACTTAAACTCAAGAGATAGTAATGCTTAACATACTCATGAAGCATAGAATTCATGATATATTTGGGTTACTGGACAAATCGAGAAGCAGAAACCAGCATCTGAAGGGCGATAAGAAACTATATGTTTGCATTCAATGATTAAAATTAGAATTGTTGTAGGAGTCGTAATGCAGAAATTCATCATTGAAAAGCAGGCATTTTGTAACCTGAACTAAATGAGAAAAGTGCCCAAAGGAAAAAGATTTAATTGATCCAAAAGATATAGAAATAATTGTATTAAGTACTACTTTAAATTACATATATATTTTCTCTGAAAACGTTAAATGATTTGATATTTGATATAAGCTTATGGTAATAATTAAATATAAAAAAGACATGCATAAATTTGTACTCATAGTTTGTATATACAAGTATAAAAGCATTATCAATAAAAAAACCTGAAGCATGGCTAAAAGCACTGAAACATTTAGACCGGAAAAAGATCTATAGTAGGTCAAAGTCTTGACATTATTTCTCTTAATAAGAAAAGCATTATCAATAACATCCAAATTAAAACAAAAAAAAGGGTAATTTTTAATAACTGTTTATTACTAAATATGGTAAAATGAACTGAAAGAGATAATTCTTCCACACCTAAAATATAGATAAAAATAAAAAATAAAACCAATACTTTGTTTGATTTGAAGATAGCATGCAAGACACAACACAAAGCCTTAGACCAATATATGCCATATATCAAATCATTTCTATGTCAAATTCGGAGTCGGTCACGTTCCAACGGCCATGCATTCTCTAAACAAAGTTCTAAGAGCCAACAATAAAAAAATAAAAAAAAAACATAGAAAGATTCAAATGCTGTTAGCAAGACAATAAAAATAGTTTCTACGTTACCTGATCTTTGCCATATGCATCAGCTTTAACAAGTTTTGAATAAAATTCCTTCTTAGATGTTCCATCAGATTGAGCACTCTCTTCCACGTGTATGAAAGCAACACGAAGTGCCTCGTTTCTAATAGTGAACAGGTATCATGAAAACAAATGCAGAATTAACCAAGTAGATTCAGCTGTATAGTTAAATATTTCATGCATTCGTAACAAAAGTTCTCACTTCAATTTTGTAGCGTATTCTTTTTCTATTTCTTCTTTTTTTGTTAATCTATCTGAAATTTTAAGTATTAAATATCCTAAAAGACAAGGACAATATGTACATACATATAATTGCATCTAATAGTTCATGGACAGTATACAAGTAATATGCACAAAATTTTCATTAAAACACCCATCATATCAATACTAAAAACAATTTTTAGTTTCGACCATAAAATATTTGTAGAAAATTATTATTATTATTATTATTATTATGGAAAATATTATATGATCCTACCATAGAGAACTAGAATATATTAGCTTTGTAGGTCCTAACTCTAATCCCATACAATAAATTGATTTAATTTTAACATAGAGGTTTGATGCAGTTCGGTAAATTCCTCTCAAATATTCAACAGGATATCTGAATGAGTTCAATTCGTTTCTGTTGCAACTACTATAATTTTGTTGTGTCATGATAACTGACTCCCAACTTCAGCTAAACGGTTGTTTTTGTGCATCTCCTTCTGGCTATCTATTTTTATAGCTCCTTGTGGTTGCGCTCAAGCTGTCTACTTATTGTTCTCAGGTTATTTGTCATGGTAATTTCTTATGGCTGTTTATTTAACTCTGCCCAGTTAGTGTGTTGGGCCAGAAATAGACGTAAACTAGTAAAGTCAGATTTAAGGATGATCCTTGGACAGCATTGTCAAAACCTCTGAAAGTTGTGCTGAAGAAATACATTTTTATTGCCACTAATCAGGATTTACCCAGTACCATAAACTAGACTCCATTAAGTTGATCGATAACCATAAATAGTCCACTTAAAAGTTATCTGTATCCATGTTCATATTTTACCAAGTCAGCATAGCAATTAGAAGCTAAATCATAGTCAAAACCTAGCATAAGGAATAAAAAAAAACTCATTGACAATCATATGGTACTCAAGCTAACATAATTGTATCAAAGAATAAGATATTGATAGGGAGCAGGAATAGAAGTTCGGGAATAAGGTGGAGGCAAGGCCCCTGTTGGTGTACGGGAGGTGGGGACAGCCTTAGGCTTCTTTTGAATGATTGAACTTTTACTTATTAGTCTTCTATTATCTTTTTACTTGGGCTTTTATTTATGGACTTTCATTATTTTAGGGTTGGGCTTATCTGTTGCTTATTGGATGAACTTACTTTAATTTTAGTAAGTAGGGTTTAGTAGTAGTATTTAACAAGAGTAATTAGGGTTTGAGTAATTGTCCTTAATCTTGGAAATACAGTAGCCCAGAGGCTTTTGGGATTTGATTGTTCTTTAGGCAAACAATTGATATCGTTTAATTGTGTCTGATCTATTTATCTGTTTCTATAAGATATCAATTAAAGTTTTTAACATAGGCATATATTCAAAGAAAATTAGATGGATATAACTTAAAAAGCACACCTTTGTAGCAGCAGAGCTATATCAGCCGCTTCTGGAGCTTTCCGTTGTTTTTGTTGCCCATATATCTGGCAGGATACAACATAAGTGAATTTTATATCAGCTTGAGCACGTGCTTCTTGTGATAACTCAAAACCTTGACTTGTGAAACTTGACCCTGAAGTAATGTCCTCTGTAAATAAAAGCAACTACCGGTTAAAGTTATTTCTTATGAATAAAAAATGTGTCCAAGACAGATCATTAACCTCCTATGGATCTTTTTTCCAAGAAACTCTGCAGCATCAGAGCCCTCCTATAGTACATCATACCTCGCACTGTATAAAACAAAAATCGTAAGCTACCATTGGTGATATTTGTAGAAGACATCAGAAATCCCCTGATATAGTCATCATGTATCTTAAGATGGTAAGATCACCCAACATAAAAGTAAGCGAGACCTGTTCTAGCCAAAGTTTGCCCTCGATAAGACGCCCAAAATCGAAGTTCCAAGGCACCAGTACTTTGGTGAACTTCAGCATCACCATCAGCCTGACCAGTACGTTCCAAAAAGTTCTCCCATTCATCTAAAATATCCAAATTAAAAGAAAGTGATGATGTCAGAAAACAATTTCTATATCTATATATATAGAGAGAGAGAGAGATAGAAAGAGGGGGGAGCGAGAAAAAGAATAAGAAATTGAAGAGAAAGCAACTGAAGTAATGCAACTTCAACCATATGCATGACAATATAGCTGCAGAATCTACAAGTATGTTGCCAATCTTGACAACAAAATTCTCAGATATCACCCGATTAAGATCACCGGTAGTTTCTTCCGGATTCAAATTATTGTCAAAAGCTACATTGTCCCATGACAATGATGCTACTTTCTGCTATCTGAATTGAAATCCCTCAAATGTAGATAGTTACATTAAACCGACTCAACAAATCTCGTGTGTTGTTTTTTTTTTGTTTCATCTTGGCTAATTATAGGCAAGTATCACATACACACACAAATGTTATAACCATAGAACAACCACATATATTTCAAAGTGCAAACTCCCTATGGTTTCCTAAATCCGCTCCCATTGGACTTGGAGGAGTGTGGCCTTTCTCATGCTTGATCTTCGAATTTCCAATAGTAGGCAACATTATTTCCTATATTCCATGGATTACTTTCTAACATGTCTCGAAGTACAAATAATATTGCCAATTTCTTTGCATAGCATCGAAAGGACAAGGAAATAAATTTGGTTGGGTTAGAAAGCATAGATAAATAAATAAAGGGTAAACTCATTTTTTATTTTGTATCCAACCTCTTTATTATTTTAGGATTTTAAATAGACTCTGTCTAAAAATTGTCCCACAAGTAAAATTTTTTCGCTAAAATAGTCCACTGACATATTATTGACGTGGCGATGACATATCAGCCGTGTTAGCACCACATCACCAACGGTGGACTAGCGTAACGAGTTCGGTACTAAAGGACCATTTTAACGAAAAAATTTCCTTGCGGAACTATTTTCGACACTGGGTTCATTTAAAATCTTAAAATGATAAAGGAGTTGGATATATAACTAAAAAAATAGTTTACCTATAAATTAAAAAAATAAAAATAAAAACAAAAGAATGGCTTTCCATTCCTTATTGTATTCTTGTAATAGATTAAGTAAGATGGCAATCAGGTAGGAGTCCATTAGCGCTCCCAAACTTTTACCTATAAATAAGCAGTTTTATTGACAATTTCACTTATAATTTACGTATCTACCTAAGTGAGTGAATAATTTTTTATTTTATTTTTTTCGTTTTTTTGTTCACAAGTAATAAGTTTTCCTGTCTTGTAGACATGAGACCTCACATTTTGGACTGAATATTCATGACATGTCATTCAAGCTCTTAGCATTTAGATTGTGGTTGTTCCCAAATATTTTACATGTTCAGGTCTAATTAGGTTCACCTGTGGTGAATTTTGGCCAAAATAGTTCCGGCCTTAATTTTTGGCTTTTGAGCCCTAGCATTTATTTTAGAATTCCATTGTCAATTCATATCATAATTTAAGCAAACCTTATTATAGAAACCCATCATGCTGTCTAGGGGTGAAAATTTATTATCGAATGCCAACCAAAAACAAGAAATATACCTGGATAGATTTTCTGGAGATAAAAAAGAGTTGATACACCATCTTCATTTTCATCCTGCAGGTCAGAGATGCTGTAGAGCACTGTTTCACTATAGTATGGTGTGAAGACACTATACCAAACCAAAATAGCCATAGTTAGGGATACATACCAGACAAACGAAATAATCATATCGAAAAATTAACATATTGCATGCAAAATTTATTATAAAAAATACAAGTAAATAATTACAAAATAAAGAAAACAGGAGAAGAATTAGAAGAAGTGATACCAGAAAGGGATCATTTCACAAACAGGCTTTGCTGGAGGCATTTTCATAAATAAAGAGTTCGTGAAAAACTCCAATCTTCTTCTTGCTTCAAGATTCTTTGGAATGTTAGCAGCACTATCCTTTACAGTTAGAAGTAGGTGTAGCCTTTTAACTTGCTCCTTCTGATGATCCGAAGGAAAACAATTCTGTCGGTTGATTTGTTAAAATTTTAAGAAAAAACAAACACAGAAGCTCTCGAAGCTTACAATGTCAGGGTCAACAGGCCACGCTATCCTAGAAAAGAGGCGCCCTTCATTTCTAGCCCTCAACAAAATATTCCATGTATCAAGTTGTTCCCTGGACAAAAATAAAGTAGCATCAATGCATGAAAATTAACCAAGTATTACAGAATCATTATAAGAATTTCCTTTTATTGCACCTCAAATCAAGGGAGAGAAGCTCGTGGGTAACAACATCATACAAGTCAAACATAGCTTTTGCTGCTCCCTTTGCAAGCTCTGGTGTATGGTCGCGAATCTAATGACAATAAATGGATGAAAACATAATGGTGGAAATTAAAAACATAATTGTAGTAATCTGAAATCACTTACAAACATTTAGATAATTTTTTGAAATGTTTGGGGTTTTCAATTGTTTTGAAAATAGTAGAAATTCAAATGTACAGTAGGCGTTGGATGTGATGTAAATAGGTGTTACATCATAGAAATAAATTTTTATGTAATATTTTAACTACAAATAAGTATTGAAGGTAATGCTTTTTAAGAGGAAATTGCTTTATAAATAGTTTGAAAGCAAAGTTGAAACCATAGATAAACAAAACCTTAAGCTTTAGCAATCAAGGACATATGACCCGAGGATATTTTGAATCAAATTGATCCACAAATGAAAGTTCATATATAGATTATTCCCTAGGCATTTCTAAATGGTAATTTCAAATCAGGTCAGAGAAGGTTTCTTCCTGTAGCAGAAATGTGGAGTGAGGTCTTAATTAAATTTCTCAGCATTGTTCATAGCACATACAAAACAACTTTGTTGAATTTTCACTATAGCAGAATTGGAGACGAACCATCGAAGATTAAAGAGTACCAGATTCTAAAATTTTATAGCAATAAAGAGGAAACTATATAGAAGGCAAAGAAATACCAATAACCCTGTCAAAGCTGTAAATCTGGAGAGCACCACCGGAAGCTTCTTAAGAGACAAAGTAATGACAAGAGAGCTTTCTGAAATACTGTTGTTTATCTCACGAAACACCCTTTCAACCCTGCAAGAAAAGTAGGTACAAAACTTTGATCAGTAAATGAAATGAGAGAAACTATTTCTTCCTTCCGGAGTAAGAATATGTTACCAAAGTCTTCCTTCTCCATCAACCAACGAGTGCAGAACCTTCTCAATGCTTGAATAACACTCCTGGACAGCATATGCCATGTAATCATCCTTGTGTATTCTACTCCAAAGATCAGCCTGAGTGTCTTTGCAATCCAAAGCCAAATCAATAGCCCATAAGATCTGAAACCATACACAAGATTATATGCTGGCTATATTATGGCAGTCTGACAGACTAAGATGAACGACTAGAAATGTGGTCAATATAATATGAGAAAGATATGAAAGCAGTACCTTGCTGCTAAGTAGAAAAAGTGGCCATTGAACCAATTTTAAACTTCCAGTGTTACTTGGCATTGAAAGTAAGTCCATCTCCCTTTAAAAAAGCATCACCAAAAGATATTAAAATACACGTGTGGATATTAGAGAGAGAAAGAGTGTCACAGTTATACAGCTTAAAAGAGAAATTTCATTTCAAGAATCTTTTGGTCGTATGAAGCACTGTCTACCATCTCACCAACATACCTGTTGCTGATATAATCTTCTTCCCGCAGACTTTTGATGATTTCATTCCAAAATGGAGAAAACATGGCTGCATACGCCTTGTAATTTGCATGGGGAGTCTAAGCATACATCCAATACTCAGTGAACAAGAAAAATGCATAGAGGAAAATAAAGGAACAGGAAGACAAGTGCAGAATCCCGATGCAGAGGAAATCATATTGACATATAATCAGAAATATGATGGCAGCACAATATGACACATGAATGTTTTATGTTTGATTGTAAGAAATTCTCAACTTCATTATGCTTGATGTAAAAACTCACTTAATACATCAGAGTACGAAAACAAGAAAAACATAATAATACAATAAAGAAGTCCAAGTGGTTGCATTTTAGAGGATTCGAACATAAATTATGATTGAACCATTAACTTTGAATTTCAAACACAATCAAATTAAGATCTAATTAATAAATGATACATAATAATTACATTATTCAATAAATATATTAAAAGACAAATGCAAATACAAAAAAACCTTCCTTTCCTCCTATATATATATATATTTAAGTCTCAAAACGACATATATTATCTAATTAGAGACACTTTTACACCAAGATATAGTAATTTGATTAAATTTTGCTCTTCAAAATTAAAACTTTGTACACTTTCCAGTCTCAGTTTGTTCCTGGCCAGCATATCATGAATTATATCTCAAATCACCAACTCGTAAAGCTAAAATCCTAATATGACCTTAAGAGAGGGAAGAAGTAAAACACTGATCAAGACGCAATTGAGGAAATTGGCATGAAATGCTTCTCAAATCCATGATAACTTACTGGAAAATAACAAAATTAACATATTTGTACCAACCTCTGTTGTATCTCCAACCTCTGTTGTATCTCTGTCAAATGGAACCCTGTAGCACCAATATTAAACCATAACTTAAAAAGATAATACAAATAAAGGTTTTTTTATTTGATATTTTGACATATGAAATATATATTTCTTATGGACACCTTTTAATCTTTGGAGACACAAGATTCTTCACAAATGCCTCTGGAAAACTGTCAAAACGCTTGTGCACCATATCAATTGACCGAATCTACAAACGAATATTAAAGTCATAGATATTATAGGTAGCAAAATATGAAGGATTGCCAGCATGATTCTGAGAAAGAACGAAACTAATAATATGGTGTGAAAATTAATAAATACCTCTCCTAGACGGGCTATTGTCCCCATCAAAGCTCCATAAATTGAAGACCACAGAGTGTACCAAATATGAATATCCATAAGATAAATCTGCAGTATAACACATAACACGTTACAGCGCATATAATGATTTATAAAGTAAAAGCATCATTATTTAAAAACAATATAATCCATATAATGGAACAGTATTTCTTCTATAAAGAATCAGAAAAAAAAAATCAAGTTACAAACTAAAAATGCATGAAAACTGAAATTTATTTACTTACAGCTACAACAGGCCCCCACAAACTGGCGACAGTCAATGAATTATAGTTGTCTGCAGCACAATTCAATTAGAGCATCAAATTATTGTGCAAACAGCTTGCCATATTACTTAAAAGGGATCAATAATAAAAAAAAAAAAAAAAAAACCAATTTTTCTGGTTAGACATTTAGGTTTACCAATAAAAATATAAAGCAGATCACTCACTCCATCAAGCAATACCTATCCCGAAATGAAAAAAATTTGTATGACTATATATTATCCTTGCTTCAGTCAAGGTAAGATTTGTGTTTATCTGACACTTTCAAATCTATAAGGTAAAAAAGCTCTCTCTTTTTACCTTATAAGATTTGTATTGAGTTTATTTGACCTTAATCCTATATGTATGCATAAGGCTGTCAAACATCGACACCTAATTCTAGTGAGACAAATCCCTGTGATAATGGGATTGTTACTAAACATATAATTCTATTATAAATAACGAGATACAGGTGTGATAAGAAATAAAACTACAATAAGAATAAAATATGAAACTTCCTAAAAATACACAATGAACAATAAGATTTTCACAGGCACAAAAGCTATGATTAATATAGCATTAATTGAATTCAATTTCTCACATTCAATCTTGAATCAAATTCGAGTGAACATATCCTCAAGCCAAATCAAATTGAGCCATCAATTAAAGAGTACCATCTCTTTAACAATTTAAAAGTTATCTACTAGATATTCTGGAGGATAAGAAATGACTAAGTCTGGAATATATATATATATATATATTTCCTTATTAAATGTCAAGAATCTATGGGTTTGTTTACTTGTGTTTTTTTTTTTTTTTTTTTTTAAGTCTTCAAAATTTCAGATCATCAAAAAACTGAGAAATGGCCGTAAAAAATGCAAGAAAAAGGAACATACCACGTGAAACCAGATCATGCCACGAATAATTTAGGTGGCGTAGATTTATGATTATCTTAGTCGGCTGGACTAATGGTTTGATCTGCCATTACAAACACTAGATTGTTCAGACAAGACAAACAATATTCATCGTCGTGGTAACAACTTGTAAGCTAAAGATACGGTTGCATACCTGAAGAAAGTACGTAAAAGAGAATTTACAAGCAAAGATCAATAGCCAGAAAATAACATAGCTGCAAAGATAGATTTTCATAAATAATAAATACGTCCACCATAAAAATAGTACTGCAATTTGTAAATACAAGCACACATGATCTTGTTGTTCACATTTGTCAGGCTAATATTCTAACTCAACAGCACAAAACTGATCAGACTAACTGCACATATTTGGTTCTAGAGCATTTCAACTCCACAATGTCCGAACAATATCACCAAAATTCACTATCTAGAGGAAATCCAGTCAAAACATCATCATCATCATCATTATTATTATTATTATTATTATTATTATTATTATTATTATTATTATTATTATTATTATATCTATCAACCAAACAGGAAAGTTTGTTAAGGATATCGTCAAAGGTAATTTCCACGCTAAATTTGTAGACCACCAGTTAGAGAGGTTAATCTAAAATCATTTAAAAAGCAGGGTTAATAACTAATCCACCTCTTATTGGTTATAACTATAAGTTTCAGAAATATACAACAACAAAAAACATGGGAGTCCAGGAAAAAAACACATACACACAATTGGAAGAAAGATTAATCAAACCTTAAGTAATTTGTTAACTTTTCAACAAGTCCCCGGCCAACAAAATAGCGTTCCTGAAAGTAAACACAATAGCTAAAATGATATTGACAAGCACGCAACATAGATATCATGATGTGCTTTAATAAATACTCCCTCCGTCCCATGTAATATGGATGTATTACTGTAGACACGGGAATTTAGGTAAAATATAATTAGTAAGTAATTAAGAAGTGTATTAGTAAAAATAATTATTATTTAGTAAAAATAATTATAGATTAAAATTAAAATAAGTAAATAGTTTAATTAAAATTAAAAAAATTATAAAATTTAAAATGCGATTAAAGTGCATAATTATATTTCCAAAAATAGAAAGGACAAGTTATGTGGGACGGATAAAAATAGAAAATAGGGATAAATTATGTGGAACGGAGGGAGTAATAACCATTCAGCATAAGAAATTTGTTACTTTCACACCTAAAGAAAACTACACACATTCACAGAATTTTCAATGACACAAGTCAAGATACTTCCATAAATAAGATAAACAATATACTAGCCCATAACAAAACAAATCAACATTGAAAGCTTCTATTGAACTACTAAATTAAGTATGGATGACTGCACAAAATTGTTCAAGCATAAATGCTAGCATTGTGTGTTTTAAGGATATAATACATGGATAGAGCTAATTTTCAGAAAGGAGTACCTCGTAAATCCACTTGAAAAATTGGAAGAACTTATGATCAAATATATCTGAGAGCTTGTGACATAATGGGATTTTGATGAACAGAGCAAATATTATTCGCAAAGCAGCATATGAACCGGCCGCTAGGACATATATTCGGAAGTACAATGAATTAATGGGATTATTACTCCATTCCTCCAGAACTTTGCTGAAACCATAATGTCACCATATGAGTAAATACTATAAAGCAATCAGACAGCCAAAATAGAAATGCACACTCACATGTAGACATAAATCACAAATGCAGAGCTTGTGCCCCACCAGAGAAACCTAATAACAAGCCTCGATATAGCCATTGCTCGGGCAGTGGTATAAGCCCCAAACATGAGTACAACATCTAAGAAACCTACAAGACAAGGACAAACCAAATTGATGCACACAAACGTGATTTACATAAGTACAAGCAGCAGAGAAGAATAATTCATTTATTATAATGCCTTACTCTCGATAAAATTCATGACAGCAAATGTTGGTCCAATGCTAAGCAACGGTCTCAAGATACCAATATTAAGTTTTCCATTCTGGAAGGCAACAATCGATAGAGCCTGAAAAAACAGAGCACCAAAAAGGCAAGAGAAGTATCAGAATTCAGACAGCACTGCTGAAAAAAATAATAATAAATATTTTACCTGAAACATTATGATCAGAAAGATCCACAGACGATGGAAACTCCGATAAAGGTGAAGGAAAGTTCGATGCTCAACGAATGAGCTCTTACCTGTCTGTTATTGGAAGAGAAAAAATTGAAAATGTAACAATTACAAGTTAGAAGAGCATAGTCATTCTAACTGAGAACTAATAAATAAAGTCATATAATTAAATCCGTGGAAATAAAATTATAATAAAAAATAAAGATAACCCGTTTTCTTTTCCCAGGTTTCATCAGGAACGCTGAATCCTTATTCATAGGCCATCCCAACTCAAAGCAGGAAGGTGACCTGCACATGTAACGTAGGTTTAGCGGTTCTAGAACCATCAATGATTGGTGAACCGACAGATCCATTTGCAATAAATGAGACAAAAAAGACGAAATGGGTCGAAAAGTTGTGTTTCTATGGAGGATATAGGCAACGTGTAAAATCTGAGAATGTCCCCCATAAATAATTTGAAGCATTTTCTTTTTTGTTTTGCTATTCTATATAAAAACCTATGACCACATGAAATTCGTTCAAGAAAAGCTAAACGTGAAATCCATGATAAAGAAACATCCAAGCACCGACTACAACAAATCTGAAAGAACTACAAACCAGAAATACTCATTGAAGTCATCATAATTGCGCCATTCTGAATGTGAAGCTTTCCCATTTTTGTTCCTCTCAACTTCCTGTAGACATAGGAGACAACAAGAAACTCCCCATTAGGAAAATGAAAGAAACATCTTATATTAGATCTTCTGTACTTGTGCTTTTTATAGTGTTTTAATTTTTAATGTTTTTGGCTTTGTTGTGATTTTAGGTAAAATAATAGTTGGATGTAATGTTTTATACAAAAGCAATCTTGCAGAACGTTTTTGCTAAAAATTTGATGCTCAAGGAGGCAAGGGGCTCCCCTTCTAGCTTTAGTGATTCACCCTTTCCGTCAACTTTACTTGTATTACTATGTTCCGCACAGTACTAAGAGTCTCCACACTCATAGCGTGTAATCGATGATTTCACCAAGAATATATATCTCCTTCTCTCTAGAGAACAAAAAATGGTGACAGAAGTACTCACTGCTTGCAGTGTCCTATATATGGGACAAATAATTTGCTCCAGAAAGGACACATAACCATTTTCACTTGTACAACTTGCAGCTCGAGTGACCATGCCATGATCCAAGATTGCCAATAATTCTTTCGCCATCTATAAATGACATATAAATAATAATGGGTGTGAGCCAAAGAAAGAAAATAGAAAAGAACAATTTAGCCTCAGCCAGTAATGGTATATATAATTAAAATTAACAATATATAATGTAGTCATTGTTTCATTTGGGTACAGTTTTACAAAGGGATGGTCGCCTATCACTTCCTGAATTCTAGACTATTTCATGAATAAATTTTACTTCCGGAATATATACACACACAATACATTATGTGTATTAATTAACTTGAATTAAGTTTAAAGGTTTATTATTATAAGTTAGGTATAATTGCACCTTAACTCTATGGCAAAAAAATACCTGCATATCTGAATATTAGAAACTGCAGATAAAGATAGCGGAAGAAGTGGCTGTATTGAGTCAAAGCAAGTACAAATTGAAAAAGATCTTCACAAATTTCAAATTGTCAATGGAACAAAATTTTAAAGCAAAACATGGAAAACAAAACCATTTAACCCAAACAGAAAAATGATTCAACAAATGATCAAATACATACATGGTGAAATATGTAGCAGATGCATTCAGGAAGAAACCGGACGTTTGCTGCTTCGCCCCATATGCAGAAATAAAGTGAAACTAGGAAGAGTTTCCTCTCTCTGTCTATTGACTCCAAACTATTGGGTACAAATCCAAACCAAAGTTAGTTTCATATTTCAGACTAAAATAATATAGTGATGCTGAAGTACTAACCTCTTCCACACCGTCCGTTTTCGCAAATATCTACACCATTTTTTGTAATTGTCCAGGACTTTCAAGAAGACATCCCTTACAGCTCTTTCATCCAGTTTCTGCTAAGAATAAAAATAATAATAAGATATATACTATAGCATTTCCACTTCTACGACTGCCTTGCATAACTAAACCAGAATATGCCACTCACTGGGTCAGTATCAGTAGGGATACCAAGTCGCAACTGTGCATTGGTTAAATACAGAACAAGATGCTCACGTTGGTTCCTGATGCTGTCTTTCTGTAACAAATAAAAGCAGTGTATCAGACAAATTAGAAAACAAAATATAATGGAACCACAAGATATTAGCCAACAGCAAACAGCACACAGTTTTCAATCAAAAAAAATAAAATGGATTTGACCACCAGCATCTTCATCCTTTCCAGGCTTATTAGAATAGACAATTCAAATGCTGCTGAAATCTTGGTATTGTCCATACTTTGGAGTAAATCATGGAAGTCCAAAAAGGGTCTCACCCCAAGATCTGATACCATTTTAAATGACCATCTCACCTAAAAACTTAAGTTGATAGGGAAATGTTTAATTAATTACGTACTTTATAGTCTTCAAATAGAATGTGATTCCACAAATTCTTTAGGATGGGTTCATGGATCCACATCTTTGTGGAAACTTAACTAGGATACATCTAATCATCTTCTGTCATATTCCTAGAAGTGTAAGTTGTTTAGAAGATTGGTTTGCTAAAAGGGATTTCACGGTTGCGACAACCTTATCTCATGGCTTTAGCCCTCTGGTTTAGATTGTTAGGACAAACCTATCCATTCAGTCTACCCCTATCTAGTCCCTAGTTAAATAGCTCTGCTAGCGCAGTCTATGTTATAAATCCTTCGATTAAATAAATCTTATTTTACAAAGAAAAGTAAAAAGAAACAGTTAATATAACTAATTACTATATTAAACCACATCAAACCCATCAACCTTCACTACTTGGCACTTAAATATAAGGAAGCTGAGGGAAAACCAAAACCTGAAAACCAAACACATATTCCAAAATGTCAAACATGTCAAACTCCTGATGTCCCGAAATTTCAAAATCAGCTGGAAGCTGAGGAAACTGCTCAGAAAATCTTATTGATGATACTGCAGCCCTGACCTGCACAAATGATAGTAAACAGCTCAACCTATTGGAAAAAGTCTTTCAAAGAAAAGCTGAAAGGAAAACACCATCATCATTTAACAATCATTTTATTCTATTTAGAAAAAAAAAAAAAGGTAAGAATGTCATTTATGAATGACGCACTCTTTCAAACTAAAATATGCTATACAGATTACAGGGTGCTGAAAATATTGTCGAAAAAATATAAAAGTAGAAGATAACTATTATGATTGACGTCAACTAACCTCAGGAAAATATCCAATGGCATTGGTTATAGATGATGCTTCCAGAGGGACAATGTTATATGGGACGAGTTCACCAGATATAGTTGTATTTTTAATTTTTCGTAACTGAGACCACAAAAGAAATAAAAATCAGCCAAGACAGAACTGCTTCTTGCTGATAAGCTTCAGCAGAAATGTTTACAGAATTTACTCAATATAAGGTAAGGGTTACCTCATCCATAATGCGCCTTCCCACCCCATCTGGTGGAGCATCGTTGCTTAGCACCTCCATCACCTCAATCAAAGCCCTCAATGTTGCAAAAGTGCTTCTCATTTCTGAGAATCTATTTTGCAGGCTAAATGAAGGTACAGAAGGATAATAAAAATACTGAGGTAAGTATATATGCATATCAATACGGTGACATAAATTATAACTAAATGTTCAGCTTTCTGTCAGAAAATATTGTTTTATCAAAAAGATTATATAAATGCAAATGTGCAATATAAACAACAGAAACAATATGAAAGAAGCATAGGACTTTTGGTTCTTTCTTTCACATTTAAGGGAAGAGGACAGCAAAAACTTAGGCAACCAACTTTCACGATGACAAGAGAATATAAATACATGAAAATAATTAAATAATTACAAATATTTTTTTAGCATAACTATTTTTTAGTTACAGGGACTCCTTGCTCAGAATCATACGAAGCACATTGCTGCAGGAAATAAGTTGTGCTCCGGTAAATAAGGCCTGAAGATGTTATAACTCATAATGGCACTTAAATTATTTTGTTTTCTACTACGAGTGTATACATGCAAAGCTTGAACAGAAGTATCCAGTGGCCTATGGGCCAGTACATGTTTTAATACAAGAGAATAATAGCATCTGTATTTAACAAGCACAAATAGAAAATTTTAAAACCAATGCACATAGTGCTTACACTCCAATATTAGCACTACTGAAAGTGCCACTTTCACGCCATTTCTGTTCTTCTCTCTGCAAGTCATCTACTCTGTGTTGCCTTTTATATTGCACATAAAATTCCCACAGCCGCTCAATGTCTTGATTTCGGTCTATTTGTCCACTATCTTTTTTGACAAGTTTTTGCTGTAGCAAACATTAATCCAAGCTTAAATCTTTTCCACTTAGAAGAGTTAAGCCTTAGAGAAATCCACTTGTAGAAAGTAGACAAACATAACAGCCAGTGAAGGTTGAGTTAAAAAATCATGTACAGCATAGGACATTTGAGAAACTCTTATTTTGCACTATGCACCAGATGCAGTTAAGAGAACATAAGGTCAATAAATGTAACTCACTATTTGTTGTAAAGTTTTAAAACAGTTTCTGAATTGCTGTGGGTAGCAGAAAAACCACATGAGCACATAGTAAATCACATTATTCCTCGTAAGTTTTACAAATGAAACACAAATCACTATGGCTAGTAGGCCAACCACAGAACCACGTATTATACATATCTGCATACCTTGATTACCGACATTAAACCAGTCTTAAACTGAAGAACACCTCTCCCATCGCTGTTCGGGTCCAAATTTTGAGCCATGCTATATGCCTGCTCGCACACTTAAACACCAAGAAGTACAAAATACATTAATTCAATTGTCAGGATTGAACAAACATATACTCCCTCAGCCATTTAAATATGTGCTCAAACTTTTGAGCACATATTTGATTGTGGATGTGTACTTTTTATTACTTTTTATATTTTATAATACAAAAAAGTACAAAGATTAGAGTGAGTTATAGATTTAAATGGCAGCCTAAAAAGTATAAGCATATCATATAGTCCCTCAGTCATTTTTTACTTAAGAGAAACAAAATCATTTTTTTATAACTGTCCAAAAAGTTTGGGGAGCATAGATTTAGATGACTTCAAAGTAATATATATATATATATATATATATACATTCTCATATTAAAAAAGCAAATGTTTAGCTCCAGTATTATGTTTAAAGAACAGAAAGAAAGTGGTATGCATAAATATATGAGTTGTTTTAACATGTTTCGACAGCTGTTTTTTGAGGAGACTTAGATTACTTCCATCCACTTCTTGTTTGATGTTTACACTCAACCCTTGGATATAACTTGCATGGAAATACTTTCTGACCAAAAATGCTCCAGACAAAACAAGACGAACCAAAATCTAACATTTTAAACATATGGATCAACATGTTTTTACACTCGTCACGAACCAAATCCATACATGCACGATGCATCAATACCACTCACTGGCAATAAAGCGCACAATCGAAAAAAATCAAACAAAATCCTTAAAACACTTACGTATCCTCGCGACATTGGGATCCTCCGACTGAATCGCATCCGCGGCCTGCAAAATCGCGTTGATGTTGGACCGTTGCAGCGAATCCGGCACCGCTCCTGCGATACCGCTGCCGGTCCGGCCATGGCCGGCGCGCTCCCTCGTCAGCACCGCTCGCACAAGCCTCTCCCAATTATTAACCCTATCCATAATAATTTAATCCTGCAATTCAGAAATGATCGAAACAAAATAATGTAAAGTGGTGTGAGATGTAATCGATTTTGATTTGAGAGTGCAGTGCAGTGAGGGTTTATTCTGAAAGAAGAATTTGAAGAACCCGCAAACAAGTTTCACGGGTTTTACGCGACAGCAGAACACAACACAACACAACACAACACGCTGAGAATGTGAGGAAATTAATGGAAAATGAAAGACGGGATACGAAGCATTGGATATCATTGACGTTGAGCAAAATAGTTATATGCACTTACCATAAAAGAAATCCCGCGTTTGGATTACAATTTTAAATAAATAATAAAAAAAAAAGTATGTGTAATGCGTTTACCAACCAAAATTTTTCACATGTTTCTATATTAATATTACTAATATATATATATATATATTAAGTAATTCCGGTAAAATTATGTAAATTTGATTTAGTACATAAATTAAAAAATAATAATATTCTAATATTAATATAGAATAATAAAAATAAAGTACATATATTATAGAAAATTTCTTAATCAATTGATAAAAATTTAAATAATACTAATACTCTCTCCATTTTATTGTCATTTGTCTTTATGTTCTATTTTTATAATTTTTACATAATTTCTCATTTTTATTTTTGAAAATATAATATTAATTCTAATTAAATTATTTAGTTATTTTAATTTTAATTTATAATTATTTTTATTATACAATAATTATTTTTACTAAAATATTTGTTAATTACTTATTAATTATTATGTACCTAAATTATCATATCTATAATAATATACCAAAGTTACATAGGACGGAAGAGAGGGAGTAATAAATTAATTGTTATCTGTTCTAAATGGATTGTACATTAAATTTAGGAAACAACTAAAAAAATATGAATAATGATATAATTTTGGTTGACTTATATATTATCATAATACATGTGTATATATATATATATATTATATCTATTCATAAAATCAATTGTTTAAAGTAAAATATTATTTTTATATTATTTATAGAAGTTTTATTTATATATATTTACATACATACCCACCCTCCAAAAATAGAAAGACAAGACCTTATACATGATGGGATGACTTTTGCACCTCAATAATTTTTCCCTCATCGATATATTGACCTTCCCTGTCCACCTTGTACCGTCTATCACAAAAGGATTCGCTGCTTGACCACCTTAACCGGGATCGATCCAATATCGTCAAGAGACTTTCGACACAAGACTCTAATACCACTGTTAGGACTGGGCAAACTCAACACTGATATTGTCCGCTTTGGACTGAGCTCGCACGGATTTATTTTTGAATTTCCTCCAAAAAAGGGCTCACCCGCAGGTCACAAGGGTAGCCCACCACCACAACCAAGGCTCAATGTCACTCAGTCCACTTCACCATCGAACCGAGCTCTGATACCACTGTTGGGACTGGGATTTGCACCCAAGAATATATGTAGGCAATTTTTATTTTTTTGTTTAATTTGATAACATCTCCAAAAATTGTGCATTAAATTATTATTTCACTTTATAAAATATCAAATTAATTAAATATGTAATTTTTATTTTAAATTTTTAAAAATTATTTGGGTATATTTGGTTTCTGTTATAAATTTAAACTATTATTATTCAACTAATAAAAATAAATTGATCTTTCTCACAAAATTATAATATCAAAATTTTATTAAAAATAAAATTCAAATCACGAACACAAACTCAAACTCAAATCAAAACCAAGCAAACCCTTTTAACTTTAAAATTTTCTATGTGAAAAAAATAATAAAAAAAAAAACTGAAATTAATTATACGAACAAATAAATAAAAAGAGGTATCATATGTCATGGATAATTTTAAAAATAATTATACGAACAAGTAAATAATTATGGATATGATGTTAAATAAATACGGGTATCATATGCCATTGATTATTTAAAAAATAATTATACGAGCAAGTAAATGAGTGGGTATGATATGTCATGTAAAATGTTTAAATAATTATAGAAGTAAACAAATAAGGCTATGATATAAATAAATAGAGATACGATATGAAATGCAAAATTTGGAAATAACATATTTGGGGTGGAAACTCAAATTCTATATTGGAAGAATGTGAAAATTTTTTTACATGTAATAAGTTTCAAATTAATTTCACTAGTACGATGCTTTTTGAAGGAAGTCCAAAAATAAATATGTGCGAGCTTAATCTAAACTGGACGATATTATACTAATGTTGAGTTGGTCCAATCCTAACAGTGGTATCAAAGCTAGTTCGATGGTGAAGTAGACTGGGTGACATTGAGCATTGGTTGTGGTTGGTCAGGACGCGGATCCTTTTGTGATAAACGGTACCTAACAGTGGTATCAAAGCCCGGTTCGATGGTGAAGTAGACTGGGTGACAATGAGTATTGGTTGTGGTTGGTCATATAGTGGATTCCTTTGTGATAAACGGTACACTGTCTTGTGTCGAAAGTCTCTTGGCGTTGGGCCGGTCCTGACAGTTATAATTGGTCAGACAGTGGGTCCCTTTGTTATAGGCGGTACAAGATATGCAGAGAAGGTCCATTTGTTAGTCCTTGGTTTGAGAGAAAGATTGTTGGGTTTGAAAGGAGGATTGTTGGAGTGCAAACCCAAGTCCACATTTGAAGAGGTGAAGAAAATTCTACACCTTATAAGTCTCAAATGAAGTTCACTAGTATGAGACTTTTTGGAGAATGTCCTAAAACAAATCTGTACAGGCTCAACCCAAAGCGAACCATATCATACTTAGTGTTGAGTTGGCTTATTCCTTCCACATTTTATAAGTATCAAATGAACTCCACTAGCATGAGGCTTTTTGGATGTAGTCTTAAGACTAATATGTGCGGGCTTAGCCAAAAGCGAACAATATCATATCTAGTGTTGAATTGGCCTAGTCCTTTCACACCTTATAAGTCTCAAATGAACTGTACTAGTATAAGGCTTTTTTAAGGAAGTCCTAAAATAAATCCGTTTGGGCTCAGTCTAAAGCCGACAATATCATACTAGTATTTAGTTGGTCCAGTTCTAACAGATACAAGAATAAGTAAATATATAAAGGTATATTATGTCACGAAGCTGCCGTTTTCATACTGATTTAGTATGTATTGATTTGACACTGTTAGCATATATATAATATATATAACGCAACAAACACATATATGACCACATATGATGATACAAGATACATCATATATGCTAACAACTTATGATAATATAATATATAATTGTTGGCTTAGAATCCAACAAAACAAAGTAAAATTCGAAATATTTCGAATTTAAACAATAGAGCTTGAAATTATAAATTCTCAAGCAATAAATAAAGAGTTGAAGAAAAAAGCAAAACATTGAAAATAAAGTGGTGATCCCCAATGAGATTCTCTTGGAATTTTGTATGATTGAAGATGATCTTCCTCAATCGCTGAGACTACTTAAATATGTATCAAACCAAATCGTTCAGAACCGGTTCCATGACGTTTACCCTTGAAAACAGTTTCCACGTTGGTAACCATCAGAAACTTCTTACACGCCGGTAACCGTCAAAAAATTGTTTTCACGTCGGTAACCGTTAGAAAACCGCTTCTACGCCGGTTACCTTTGAACCGCCCGAAATTGCTTCCTCGTCGGCTACCGACCTGAATAGTCCGAACTCACTTCCTTGTCGGTTACCGACCTGAACTGTCCGAACTTGTTGTAACGTCCGAACTCGATTCTTAGTCGATAACCTTTGTGACCAACCGACCAGCCATCCCACTAAAACAGTTTCTACGTCGGTAACCTTTGTAGCCGTCCCAAGGCCCAAACTCGGATGAATGTACGTAGGGACAACTGTCTGACTGGCCTGGCCCCAACAACCATCCGACCGAATGACTCTGGCCCTCCACTGGATCGCCACTATGCCTATCCATACATCATTTCTGGCCTTAAACTCTAACCTTATTTTTTTGTGCTCAACAACTTGCCTACTCCTCATTCGACTTCCGAACGTCACTCTCGATTGGCGCAAGAAATGACGGTTGGGAGTCTTCAACTACCAACCCCATTTTCTTGCGCGTCAATTCGGTTTCCGACAAGGTATTCCTTGTTCTCTTGCCAAACCGACCTATCAACAGCCGACCCTTGGGCCATAAATCCTCCAGCGGTTGGGCTTCCGTATTTGGATCCCCCGGCGGCTGGTCTTTCCAAAGCCGGCCAACCAATGGCTTATAAGGCCAACCGACTTCCCACAGTGTTGGCTCGTGTATGACGTTGTCTAGGTCCAATCCAACCGGATGATGATCTGGAACTGGAATGAAATCATGAGAATGATCTCCAAGTCGGTCATCCCTCTGTTAAAACGGCTCAAACCGAGTCCCCAGAGGGATATTATTTGAAAAAGTGAGGGGAGTTTACCCTCTTTCTGCCCTACTAGGGGTTATAGTACTTGAAATGGTGCTATCCACGAATGACGGCCCTGCGATTGCACTTGGGATGGTACTGTACACGAATGACGGTCTTGGAATAGCACTTGGAATGGTGTTGTCCACGAATGACGGCCCTGCGATGTTTTCCTGAAGGCGCAACAGAGACATTCCTGGAGGTGAAAGCGTGGAGTGAAGTGTAACTCTCAACAAGGTTGATCTAACATGTTCAGTTTCAGTTTTGTTGCTCGTGCAACATTATCTTCAAGGTTGCTGTTGCTGATTGTTCATTTGTTGAATATGATTTAACCATTCATATGGTATTTGAAAGACGATCCCCGTAGTGGAGATTGACGGTGTCGTTGCCGTAGTGCCCCGATGGCTGTGCTAAGGCTTTGGGATTGAGAACCTGCAATGAAAGTTCTTTGCAACGATTCAACCAGATTGGAGTATGAAATCTTTGTATGTAGGATCAACAATTTTTTTTTCTTCCACTGTGGTCGCCAATTTGTTGGCTTGAGAAATTCAACAAAACAAAGTAAAATTCGAAAATATATTTCGAACTTGAATAGTAAATCTTGGAACTATAAATTCTCAAACAATAAACAAAGAGTCGAAGAAAACGGCAAAGTACTGAAAATAAAGTGGTGATCCCCAATGAGATTTTCTTGGAATTTTGTCTGATTGAAGATGATCTTCCTCAATTGCTGAGGCTGCTTAAATACGTATCAAACCAAACCATTCAGAACCGTTCCATGGCGTTTACCCTTGAAACTGCTTCCACGTTGATAACCGTTACAAAACTGCTTCCATATCAGTAACCGTCAGAAAACTGATTCCACGTAGGTAGCTGTTAGAAAATCGCTTCCACGTTGGTTACCTTTGAACCGTCCGAACTTGCTTCCTCATTGGTTACCGACCTGAACAGTCCAAACTCGCTTTCTTGTCAGTTACCGATTTGAATCGTCCGAACTCGTTGTATCGTCTGAACTCGATTCTTAGTCGGTAACCTTTGTGACCAACCTACGAGGCGTCCCACCAAAACAGTTCCTACGTTGGTAACCTTTGTAGCCGTCTCAAGGCCCAAGCTCGGATAAAAATTGTCCGTAGGGGCAACCGTCTGACCGGTCTGACTCCAACAACCATCCGACCGAATGACTCTAACCTCCACTGGATCGCCACTGGGCCCATCAATTCATCCTTCCTTGGTTTAAACTCTAACCTCATTTTTTTGTGGTCAACAATAATACTATATATTACTGATATATACAACATACAGTACAATATATGAACTGCACAACATATATTTCTTGTATATTATTATATTATACTGTATAGAATCATATTCTATTTGTCTTGTTGTTACAGTACCCTAACCCTCGTCTATATCATGAATGTGATAATTGTTGTTGAAAGTTATAATATTACTGTACTGCATGAAATGAATGTAACATTTGATCCCTCGGTCTAAATCCTTGAGTTCTTTACTGCTTGTTTTGTTCAATATTGGTAATCTGATCAACACTTTGAATTGCACTTCCAGTATACTATTATTCTACTGCATATTCATGTCAATCTATTTGTATTTTCGCGAGTGTAAAATCAACATCAGTGTATTTTTGAACACAAACTATTAAATAAGTATAAATTCAATATTTCATACATTACATATCACTATCGATATAAATAAATACTTAGTTTTCAAAATGATCAATTTAAGCGGATTCGGGATGAAGTCAAATCTGTGAAGTTTAATAAAAAATTTTGAAAAAGAGCACTAAGAAAAACGCTTAGCCAATAATTGACTTCATAAATGAAACTCACGAATTTAATCATTGATTGCATGTTTTATCATTTTAAATCCATTGATAAATTGATTATAAAAGTTGACACAAGCCAAACTTCCAATGTTTCCTTATCGAATTATTAATTAAGGTATGACCTTTAAATAATTCTCTAGTTGAAGAAATAATTTATGTACGACTATGAATTTAAATTTCTCAATTGCATTAAACCCTAAAAAACACCCAATTATGATTCTCTAACTCCTATACAATATTATCAAAATCATATCGTAAATTTCAAAAGATGATTCGTAAGCATCTCATAGTCACTATATTGAACCATCACACAATCACAGATGCAATAATTCAATTGCCTATAGATTATCAACTCAATCTAAATATCCGACCACAATAAAAGATCATAAAAAATAAGCCAAGACACTCTTCGATGGAGTTTTACGAATACACTGAGCAAAACATTTTGCTATGTTTTGCCTCTGGCCTTTTATTGCATGCTCGCCTTAAACTTTACCTAAACAAAATAATTAAAAATCTATTCAATGTATAAATTTATACATATCAAAAGTGTATGAAAAATATAATCTATCAATTCACTTGATGAGAACTTTTTGGTCTTGAAATTCACTACAAACCAAGTTTAAAGAACAAGTTTTTATCATCAATTTAAGCAAATATGTATGTGAAAAATAAATTTATTTGGGTACATTATACAACATTTTAGCTCCAAATTATATAAAATATCATATGAAAAAACTATTTCATCATTCAACACTAATTATATATATATATATATATATTATATACACAAACATATAAACCATAAACTATAAAACATATTCAATTACATTCTATACACACACATATATTATAGTGTGTTTGATTTGTGTTCCAAATATGAATGAACACTATTCAATACGGACAGTTTATAATAAAAATTTATTTATTTTTATATTATAAAACATCAAATCAAAATAATATTTAAATCGAAACGCAAATAAAAAATCTTTTTCCAATCAAAACCGAACAAACATATAAAAATAACATGTCTATAAATATATTTATTTTGGAACAAAATAAACTTATTAAACAATGTTATAAACTATTAAACATTCATACAAATTAGATAAGAACTGAATTGTCTTTTCTTCGAAGACGTCGAACCACTTGAGATGATAGAGGTTGAAGATGGCTAACTACCTCTAGCCTAATTGACTATACACATAAATACATGATGGAGAATCACCCCCAAAAATTCACTTGCATCCATCTTCAACTTGGCATCCATTCTTCTTATTCTTCTTCTTTCTTTCTTTCTTTCTTTTTTTTTTTTTTTTTTTTTTTTTTTTTTTTTTTTAAAGACGTGGGAATCTGTGAGGCGTTAGAGTTTGAACTCATGACTTATCCTTACCCATGACTTATCCTTACGTCACTTCGCATCCATACTTCTTGAGTTGGCTCACCTTGCAATCTGAGATGATCAATATTCTTTGGCTTGACGGTCTTTGATTATTTTGGGGCATGTCTTGTCCTGTTCAACTTAATCCACATAATTTTTATTGGTTTCAATAGTAATTAAAAACAATCTTTAATGAACTTATTGTTTGATAGGACTATTTATTAAATAGGTACCAATATTTGGTTTGATTATATTTTATCGTAACATATCATTAATTCATTATAATTATTTTTAAATCAATTATTAATGAAAGGTACAATGGACTTCTAAAATAAATGTAGAAGTAATTAAAGATAAGTTAGTACCATACAAAATTAATCACTCTCAATTTAACTATTACTTCCTCTGTCCCGGGTCAGATGACCCATTTGGTTAAGGAAACGGTATTTTATTTAGCATAAATAAGTAAGTTATTAATAATAAATTATGATATTACTTTATTATTTTTTATATTAGTGTTGTTGGTATTTTAATTATTTTTAACATTATATATCAATAAAATATATACAATCACTACAAAAAGTTGAAATTTAGCTACATTAAAATTCGCAGCAATATGTACTTAATTCATAGCAAAAATGTTTTTGCGATGAAACTTATTTCGTCGCCTATAGTGCGTTAGTAAGGGGTTTTGGCACAAATATGACTATGGTAACAAAAAATGAGTTTTTTATTTCAATGAAGGTTAAGAAACAACATATAGCTACGAAAATATAATTATGTAGATAAAATTTTTTGCTGTAAAAATAAAATTCATAACAAAAGAGTTTTAGCAACAAAATATGCATAATTTTTTTAGCAAATGGTTTTAGTTATGAAAAATAATTTTGTAACTGAAACCCTTTTGCCATGAAAATAGACTTTTCTAACAAAATATTTTTAGCGACGAAATTAATTTTGTACTAAATGATTTAGTTTTAGCGATAAATTAAATTTTGTCGCTAAACGAGACGTTTTAATTAAAAAAAAATATTTTGTAATTAAAAATATTGTAGCTAATTAGATTTTTTTTTTTTTTAGCGAATATGAATATTATTTTGTACATAATAACATTTCATATGATACAAACAAATAAAAATATATTTATTTATCATTGCCACAAATTAGTTTTATAAAAAATAGAGAGATTTAAAGGTAAATAAAAAATATTTGTTAATCGACGAGAGTGATAAAAAAAATAAAATTGAGTGGTGTAAGAGATTAGAAATTTAGGGGGTGTATTCATTTGAGATTTCATTGGATTGTTTTGAATTTTAAAAAACCTATAGATTTATGTGGATTTAGAAAGTGCACGGAATCCATGCAGAGTTTGATGGATTTTATTAATTAATTTAAATGGATTCTTATAGATTTCATTGGATTTTTTTTATGAATTTATATGGATTTTTTTATGAATTTATATAGATTTTGTAGAATTGTAAAATATATATTTTTTTTTGTTGATTTATATCATTGTATAAACTTATGTAACACAAAGTTTACAAATATAATATATTTATTATATTTTATTATATTTTATAAAATATAAGTAATATTAATAAATAATATATAATTATTAACGATATAGAAATATTGTAACATATATAATGCTACTATTTTCTATATTATATTTTAAATTTTATAATTTTTATTATATTATCATTAACTATATCAATTTATTTTTATATTTTTTGTTAGTTATTATTATTATTCTTATGTAATAAATTTTGTAAAAAATTAATGTATAAATTACAAAATTAATATATCACACACATCCATTATTTTTATATTATATGCACAATTTCTTATACTTAAAAAAATATCCCTTCAAAAGATTTCACAAAACAATCACACCAAAAATAAAAAATTGCATTTACAATTTTTCATAAGAAATAAAATTAAAAAGTAAGAAGTAAATAAATATAACTAGCTGTATATGTTTAGTTAATTATACCGACAATACAGTGTATTCTATAATAAAAAAAATAGTAATACATATTTATTATGATAATAGTAATTTCCAAATATTATATTTATAATATAAAATACATATTTTCAAAAAAAGTTGATAATAATTTCTTAATATATTTTATTTTTAAATTATTACTTTTTATTAAATATTTAAATTGATATTAATAAATATTACCATATTATTTATCACTTATATATTGTCAACAACAACAATAATAATAATAAATAATAATAATAATAATAATAATTTTAAAAATTCATCCAAAAATCTCGTTATCATGAGAGATTTTCTCATGTACAAATTTTTCATAATTGTCCATTAAAATTAAATAAAATCCATAGACGTCTTCATTGAATACTTCAAGATTTTAAAAGGATTTTTAAAAGTTTTGAATACCTCAAGATCTGACTGAATACACCAGAATGGACAAAAAGAAAAGATGTGTGGCGGGGACAAGAGTATAATATAAGAATTTTTAATTAATGATTAAAACTAAACCTGTGATTATGTTGGATAAAGTTATAATTAAATTAAGGGAAAAAAATCAATTTTAATTCAAATATAATCAAAATTAATTGATTTTAGTCCCAATATAAAAAACTCATCAATTTTGATTCAATATAAACTATTTTAATCAATTTTAGTCTCAATAGCTTACGTGGACCTAGGGAAAATAACGACAAAATATGACCGTATATAATAGCACACGCCCGTATTGTCACAGTAAAAATATGATAAATCAAAGTACACTGTTGTGTTCCATTATACCCGGCCGTGTAAGTTCCTACATCATGTCTGTTAATGGTGAAAGTACACTGCTGTGTGGGATTTCTTTGAGAATTTTGTCGGCTTTTCCGGCAGAACAACCCGACATACATTTTCGGCAGAGGAATTTACAAGCTGCACAGGAAGGGTTCGAATAGCCGTAGCTGCTTGATGATTCAATTTTCGATAGAGCTTCAATTCCTGTATGTTAATTAATCGATGAATTACAAGTTCAAGAAGATTGTTTTGGAGATTTTGGGCTTAATTTGATCTATAAAAATTGTAGCTTTTGGTGAAAAAAAAAAAAAAAAAGGCTATTTTGAATTATAATTTTCCGAAATTTTGATTTGATTTAATTTCTGAAAAATGAGAAACTAAATTTGATTCGAAAACTCCAACACTGTGCTTTTAACTATCTAATTACTTTTCTAGATTTTAATTTTTACTTCAAACTTTGATTTGTAAAAATTGTCCTGAAAACCTAAAAAAACTTTATCAAAATCTATATATAATATATGCAAATCAGAAGATACAAATCTATAAATATATATATATATGTGTATATGTATGTATGTATAGACGATGATAAAAAAAACAAAGGGGCAAGTTCAAGGGTTTTGTTTCTTCATTAGAACAAATCCTTCGATGATTCTTTCTAATCTGTTAATTCCAATCTTGATCTATAATTTTTGTGTGGAAGATCCAAGAGACTAGGACAAGAATGAAATCCTTGTACTTTCACTATTAATAGACAGGCTGTAAGAATGTACACGGCTGTGTATAATGGAACACAGCCGTGTACTCTGATTCATGAACATGTTTTTATCGTGACAAACATGGGCGTGTTCTATTATACACTCGCCGTGTTCTATTATCTTCTCCTTTACTTTATGACTTCAATCTCTATGAATGGAAGAATGATTGGTAGTAATTAAGGATAAGTGCAGATTGTCTTGTGGTGAGAGTATTAGCAAAGAGTGTTCGAGATCAGACTTGGCTTTTTGGGCTCTTGTATCAGCCAAGGATAAACTGAAGAGCTTCCTCGATTCATCCAAATCCAAATGTTGTCCGGAAATAGAATCCATCCATGGCGAGCTAAGTTCCATGATTAATCTCGTCAGTAATTACACTTTAATGCGGGGCAGGAAGCTGAGGTGGATCCCTTGGAACAGCAAATCGAAGACCTAGCAGAAGAATTTGCAGATCTAATGAAACTTTTCTTACAACCATCAGATAAATCTGAATCTGAATCTGAAGTTAAAAATCAAGACACTGCCGATAAACTCTCCCCGGAATTGATCGATCTTCAGCAACAACTCATTTCCTTGCTCAAAAAGTTCTCCTTGGAAGTACACAAATTTAAAGAAGAGAAAGTAACAGACGATCCTCGTGGTATTGTTGTTTCATCAAGAATGATCTGTCGATCTGAGTGTGATCCTGTGGGGTTGGAGGAGGAGCTAAGACAACTCATGGATTGGGTGGTTGGAGGCCCTGAAAACCTCGAGATCAAGGCTGTTGTCGGCATGGCTGGTATTGGTAAGACTACTTTAGTCGAAAAAGTTTACAACCATCCATCTATTGCATCCATTTTCGACACCAAAATAATGGTCGATGTTGGTCCCAACTTTGAGGAGAAAGAACTTCTACAAATTCTCGTAGACCATATAGAAGGCGAGAAGAATGAAAAGTTTACCGATGTTTCCGAATTATGGATCCATCTTCGCGGACTTATGGAGACGCAGAGGTATCTACTTGTGTTAGATGATGTGTGGGAAAAAGAAATCTTTTCGCGTGTTTATAGCTATTTTCCGCCAGAATGTAAGCGAAGTCGAGTCATCATAACTTCTAGGCTGTTAAATATTTGCCTGTTTAGAACAATATTTTCAGAAAAAATGCTTCTTGGACGATGACGATAGCTGGAAACTACTTCACAGGACAGTGTTCACAAGTCCCGGAGAATCTTGAAGCTTCCAACTTGAGGAAATCGGGAAGAAGATTGCCAAGAACTGCGAAGGACTTCCTTTAGCTATTGTTTCCATTGGCAAGCTGTTGCGCCAAAATGAGAAGACAGTCGAATATTGGAAAAATGTTTCCGAGGATGAAAATCCACTTTGTATTGGGGTCGACGACAACTCTCACATCACAAAGTCACTCCTCATGAGCTATGCCATGTTGCGTCGTGATTACAAGACGTGCTTTCTCTATGCAGGAGTGTTCCCACGGAGCTACGTGATATCTGTCTCTGAACTCATTAGATTATGGGCAATGGAGGGTTTTACAGGTGGAAGAAGTTATCGAGTCGACGCTGAGGTTATGCTGGATGAACTTGTCTCGGCAAGTGTTGTTCTGGTTCACAAAGAGAGCTCCACATTCTTGAACTTCAAAGCATGTCGAGTCCATTATGTCTTTTGGAACTTATGCATTAGTATAGCCGAGAAGGAGAAGTTTTGCCATGTTCTAAATAAATATACATATAGTTTTCCCCTGGGAACAAATCATCACCCGCGGATGTGCAGCCACAACAATGTTATTCTCGGCATTGAGGAAGTGCGCGCCACAATGGAGTCGATTTTATCCATACGGTCTCTTCTCTGTTTAGGTCCGTATAATCCATATCCAATGCGGATAAACTTATGTTTTACATTGTTGAAGGTATTAAATGCAGTTACAATCCGCTTCTACACATTCCCGGACCAAATACTAAATCTAGTTCGGCTGAAGTACCTCGCCATCACATACGGTGGAGTACTCCCAAAGTCTATCAAAACTTCAAAAACTTCAAGTTTTGATCGTGGGTCGACATGTAGATATAAAATCCTCGGAGGGTGTTTCTTATCTACCTACAGAAATCTGGAATTTGAAGCAGCTATGGCACCTCCAGTGCTCAGAATTCGACCTACTGGATCCTTGTACAGATCAAACTTTTCTACAAACCTCGAAACATTGTCTGATGTGAGTGCTCGCAGCTGCACTAGGGGAATTCTTGCAAGAATGACTAATCTAAGGAAGTTAGGAATCCGTATCGTGCTAGGACAGGAAGAAAAAGAAAACTTCGGTTTTTTCAGCGACATTGCCGATATGAAACCTGACCTCGATTCATTCAAATGCATTGTCTCGGGTTTCAACACTCGAGTTATTCCAGAACTCCCCAAATTTCCCTGTAAAATTAGAAAGATAACATTGAGTGGATGCAGATTTCCATGGAAGCGTATGACAGTCCTTTGCAACTTATCTTCTCTTCGAGTACTAAAACTTCGATGCAATGCCTTTCGCGGCCCAGTGTGGGAATTTGCTCAGGGGGGACTTCTCTTTCTCGAATACTTACTGCTAGAAGACTTGGACATGGAGGTTTGGGGAGCTGACACTCTACATTTGCCTAAACTGCAGAGCCTAGCAATCCGACATTGCTACAAATTGCGCGAGATTCCTATCGGTTTTGGGGACATCTACATCCTTTATATAGTGGAGTTGGAAGATTGTTGTCCATCAGTCGCCACTTCGGCTAAAAAAATACAAGAGCCTCACCGAAAGAATTTTTTTCCATTTTCGCATCTGCAAATTCATATCCATTCGTCGTGGGAAGACAAAAAGAAAGCCTGAGATGATCCTCTAGTTGGCTCACAGGGTAATCGATCAATCTCTTATATTCCTCGCAATCTCGACTACTCTTTATATTTTGAATCATTACCTTCTTCCTCATTTTCATGATCATGGTCATGGATATTGAAATCTTGCATGCTTTATGGGTTTAATTCTTTCTGCTGCTAAATACATTAGCCTATGCAAGTAAGCATTATTTTTTTTATGTTTTTTGAAGCTGATCATTTTCTTGTCAATACAAAAACCTACCTTAGGATGTCTTGATTTAGTGCTGTAAGGGTGTGTTTATGGAAATATTTTAGTTTTTGGATTTTAGTTTAGAATAGTAAAATTTTGAATTTAAATAGTGATGTGATATTTTGAATGTAAAATTAAATTTTAATGTAATATAATAAATAAAAATAGATATTAGATTTAATATTTTTAGAAAAAAGAAGTTAGTAAAATGAATTATCTGAATTTTTTTTTTCTATAAAAATATATGGTTATGGACGATGTTTTTAGTCCAAAACAGGCATTAGAAGTATGTAAATATTGTTAATATAAAAAATAATATTTTGCATTAAATCCTAATTTTTTGTGCAAAAATAAAATATAGTGAGTCCAAAACAGAAATTAGAAATATGTAAAATATGGTTAATATAAAAAATAATATTTTTCACTAAATCTTTTTTTTTTGGTGTAAAAATAAAATATATATTATATATTTTGAGAATTGTGTTGGTATAATTTTTTTTTTTTTTTGTGAATGTCATATAGTATTCAAATAAATAGGTAATATAAACAGACGTTGATGTAAATGTAAAATTGATTTTAGTATAATATAAAAATTAAAAAATATGTGAACTTCTGGATTTTTATATCTTTTTTCAACTAAATAATATTTATAAATAAATTTTGGTAGGTGATTGGAGAAGGCATAAGGCCAAGACATCCTACGTCTGCACTCCAATTAACAAATGTTTTGGCTGTCCCCTAATGATTCAGTTAAGACTCGCTTTAGTGCCACCGTAATTATCTTTCCATATATCCATTTTTCCATAAACCCTAAACCCTAAACCCGTCCCATAACAAATAATCTATTTTTTTTAGTAACTGTCTACCTAACATTACAAATACCCTTACAACTTACAATATATCACACATGCCATTACCTTTATATCACACATACTAATAAGGTTATTTTAGTTATTTATACTTTATTCGTACTGTTGAGATATTTTAGATATTCAGTTTTAGATTTAGTAGATTTATATCTAGATTTGATCATATTCATATATTAGATTACTTAGATTTGAGTCTATCGAGTCTATTTTGTATTGTCTATATATAGGTTGATGATCAATAACACAATCTCATTATTTTCCCCCAAAATTTCTAATATGGTATCAGAGCTTATCTTTCTCATGCCGTAGGTATAGCCTACCAACCCGTGTTTCTCCGGGTACATTCAACCTGAATTGTACCAAGAGGTCTTATGATTTTGAGAAGGTCTTGTGATTTTGAGATCATGCATTTGAAAGTCTTTTTGCAAATCTGTCTCGTCTCGCTGCGATTTGTCATCTTTTGTTGCTTTTTTGTTGCCGGAAATCTGTCTATGATCTGCCATTTGTCCGCTGTTTGTCTGTTGCCTGCGTGCAATTTGATATATCCGATGTTTGCGATTTGTCTGTTTTCGGCTCCGGTGGTCATATAGTTTTCGATTCTGGTGGAGAGTCATCTCGTTTTTTGCTCCGGTGGAGCGTCATCTCGTTTTTCGGCTCCAGTGGAGTCATCTCGTTTTCGGCTCCAGTGGAGTCGTGTCTTTTCGGCTCCAGTGGAGTCATGTTGTTTTAGGTTCCGGTGGAGTCATCTCATTTTCGGCTCCGATGGAGTCATGTGGTTTTCGGCTCCGATGGAGTCATGTGGTTTTCGGCTCCGGTGGAGTCATGTGATTTTCGGCTTTGGTGGAGTCATGTCGTTTTCGGATACGGTGGAGTCATGTAATTTTCGACTTTAGTGGAGTCATCTCATTTTTTGCTAATGTGAAGAGTCATCTAGTTTTCAGCTCCGATGGAGAGTCATCTTATTTTCGGCTCCGGTGGAGTCATGTGATTTTCGGCTTTGGTGGAGTCATGTCGTTTTCGGATACGGTGGAGTCATGTAATTTTCGACTTTAGTGGAGTCATCTCATTTTTTGCTAATGTGAAGAGTCATCTAGTTTTCAGCTCCGATGGAGAGTCATCTTATTTTCGGCTCCGGTGGAGTCATCTCGTTTTCGGCTCCGGTGGAATCATCTCATTTTTTGCTCCGGGGTGGAAAGTCATCTCATTTCCGGTTCCAACGGAGAGTCTACTACTACTTTTATTTATGTTTTCTTTTTGTGTTTATATTCAAATTTCTTATCAAACTCAAGTTGGTTTCTGCTATACCACTTGAGTTTGAGGGGATGTTGAGATATTTTAGATATTCAGTTTTAGATTTATTAGATTTATATCTAGATTTGATCCTATTAATGGATTAGATTACTTAGATTTGAGTCTATCGAGTCTATTTTGTATTGTCTATATATAAGTTGATGATCAATAACACAATTTCATTATTTTCCCCCAAAATTTCTAACTCCTACTATATCCCAATATAATACTAATATTTTTAAAACAACTTGAAAAAACAAATAAATATTTACCTATGGAACGGAGGGAGTATTATTATTTCAATCATACAGATGGGATGGATCATTGGCTCAATTATTTTTCAATTTAAGGGCTTCTAATACACACAATTCAAAAATGTCGAAATCAATATTATATGTATTAGATAAGTTTCGTTATGCTTTATGCTTATATTTTAGATGTTATCACTTCATATAATATAATATAATAATGCATGTATTTAAATTATGTTCATATAAATTGTGTATTCTCTACATTATATATGTAATTTATTATATACAATAACTGCAGCTTTATATATACTTCTTTCTTAAAAAAATTCAATCAACTTTTTAATTAATTATATAATGTCCTAGGGGAATTAATTAATTAGTAATATATATGTTTGATACATATTGATTCCCTTAAAAAAATAAAATTAATACATACCTTTTTCACCCTCCCATTTAGGAGAGAAATTGAATAAAAATATATGTAAGAAATTAGGTCAAAGCAAGGTGTGAAAAAACATTTGAATTTGACATGTATTATAGTGCGCATCATTGTCAGCAATGTAGGACCAATTTCCTAAAGAACCACAACGCAACAATAATATTCATTATTTAATTTAAATATATATAGGACCAAATATGCTTTTGCAGCTAGTGGCATTGAAATGTGCTTTTGCAGCTAGTGGCATTAAAATGTGCTTTAATATTGCTTCGTATCGTAATTCTCATTAAAAAAAAAGAACAATTCAGTTTGGATCTGTTTGTACAAAGAAGACTGAACCAAACCATGATCTGTTTCTTCAATATTTGTGCAAAAATATATCCATATTAGCTGCGGATTTCAGTTTCTTCAGCAGTTTGTAAGAATCGAGAGATGGCTGTAGCTGCTTATGCATCATTGGTTTCTCTTTCTCATGTCCTCGACAACGTTCATTACCGTGCTGAGCTTCGTCGCCTTCATGTCGACATAGAAAAGATTAAATCTCTCCAAGAAGGTGTCAATTTCTTGTTGGAGTTCCTTGAAAAGAACCATAGAAGCAAAAGCCAGAAGGCTGAAGATCTTTGGAAGCAAATATCAGAAGTTAGTTTGGAGATGGAAGAAATTTTTGACTTACATGTTGTGAGCCAACTTCAGAAGGAATCTCAGGGAGAAAGTAGTGATCATATGGGCGCGAGATCATTCGATGAAGATTTGGACACTATGATCCAAAAGGTTGACTACATCAAGCGAGAGCTATCGATTGTTGAAGAGGTCGTGGTTGGACAACAAACCAGAGCTTCTGTTCCTGCTGGCGGTTCTTCAACAGCTGCATCCATTGTTGGAAAGAATATTATTGTGGGACTTGAGGAACACGTGATCAAGATTAAGGGTGAGCTAGCTAGATATGACGACAATCTCCAAATCATCCCAATTGTAGGCATGGGAGGTATTGGCAAAACTACTCTTGCTAAAAAAGTTTATGAAGATAAGTATTCCATGGAACGCTTTGATATGCGCATTTGGATTACAATTTCTCAGGAGTACAGCGTCGACGAGATCCTCCTTGGTCTTATCAATGACGGAAAAGTAGAAAGACATGGTGGAAATTCAGATGGGCCTGGGGAAATATTGCGCAAGAAACTCTATGGCAGAAGATACTTAATTGTAATGGATGAGATATGGACTCTTCAAGCTTGGTATGATTTAAGGAGGTTCTTTCCGGACAATGGGAATGGAAGTCGAATTATTGTGACCACTAGGCTATCACAAGTGGCTGCTTCATTGGGCTCTCACGAACCATATCCGATGACATTTCTTGACACAAATACAAGTTGGAGTTTATTTTGCCAAACTGTATTCGGAGAAGAAAATTGTTCGCATCCAGAATTGGAGCAAATCGGAAGGGGGATTGTTAGAAATTGCAGAGGGCTTCCTTTACAAATTGCTGTTATTGGAGGACTTCTTGCAAAGTCTGGCATGACGACAGAATATTGGGAATCAATTGCTGAAAATGTAAGTGCCTTTGGCAATTCAAGTGATGGCGAGCATTGTTTGAACATATTACTTTTGAGTTATAATAATCTTCCTATATATCTAAAGCCATGTTTCCTCTATATGAGAACTTTCCGTGAAGATGCTGATATTAAGGTCTCCAAGCTTATCAGATTGTGGGTTGATGAAGGTTTCATAAAGATAAAAAATGATAAACGTTTGGAAGAACTTGGGGAGGAATACTTAAAAGATCTTCTCGATCGAAATCTACTTTTGTGCGTGAAAGATATGTCACGGGGGAATTAGCAACATGCGGCATCCATGATCTTTTGCGAGACCTATGCATTAGTGTATCCAGAAAAGAGGACATTTTGTGTTCTCCTAGAGTACAAGACATCAATATAGGATATTGGCGTAGAGTGTGCTTCCTATGCGGCGGCTCAGCAGTAGAAGAAGAAAGAAGAAATCTTCTTGCACTTGACGTTATTCCTCCATCAGCTTCACAAGAAAATCCCCCGGTTTGTGGTGACTGTAAAGTGACATATTCATGTACGAAGGGACTAAGATTGGTCATGGCCATCGACAAAGTTGGTAGTGTTCATGATACACTTGTGCAGCACACTAAATTACGGTCTATCCGTGTTAAATTTGATTTCTCTCCAAATTTTATTGCTCCTTCAATTCTACATTTTCTTTGGAACCTGCAGAGTCTGATATTCCCATATTCATCTTCGGTAGTTTTACCATCTGAAATATGGCATATGCCGCAACTTAGAATTATTGACTTCAGGGATATGGTGTTGCCGAAGCCTTATCTTGCTCATGTGGGAGAGAAAGATATCTTCATTCTGAAGAACCTGCACACCCTTCGCTTTGCAATGAATTTTGAGCTCACCAATGAGATTCTTGGTAGAATTCCTAATCTGAAGGAACTACGAATAAAGTATGATAAGCGTATGAGAGAGTTGGATACTTGTTTGTGTAATCTTGGCAGATTACAGAAACTTGAAAGTCTAACTGTCGAAAAGACATTGCTGAACATCGGCTTTCCAAATTCACTCAAATCACTGTTTCTGAGGAAATGCAGAATTCCTTGGATTGGTATGTCAGTGGTTGGTTCATTGCCTAATCTCGAAGTTCTTATGTTGTGGTATACTGCAGAGGGCTCTGAGTGGAATCCAACTGAAGGGGAATTTCTTCGATTAAAAATATTGTGGATTGTTGGTAGTGATTTAGTAGCTTGGAGAGCTGATCAATACCACTATCCGGTGCTTGAGATGCTTAGACTCGATAAACTACCTTCGCTGGAAGAAATCCCTTCAGGTGTTGGAGATATACCGACACTGCGTGATATTCGTTTGACAAATTGCAGTAAGTCTGCTGTGGATTCGGCATACCAGATATTAGAGGAACAACAGAGTGTGGGAAATGATATACTCGAGGTGGATGTCTCTGATTATTCTAATTATTCCGATGATTCCGATGTAGATGATGACACAGATGAAGATGAGGTGTCTGAAGATGAAGATGAAGACAACGAATCTGAAGCTGAAGACACAAAGAAAGATGAAGATGAAGATGATGAATCTGAAGCTGAAGACAGAGAGGAAGATGAAGGTAATGAGTCTGCCTGACTGATTGCCGTAAGGACAGAAGAAGAAGAAGATGATGATGGTATGTATATATATATATATCCAAGGTACTTTTAATTTGAGGAGTTGTCATAATTGTTTTGTGGCTTCTAACTTGCTAAATCGATTTCTTCTAGCTTGAATTTGGTAACATTACAAGAAAATATCATTTTTGTAACAAAGTTTTTTCGTCCCTAAATTTACTTTTTTCATTATTAATGATATTAGAGACGGAATTAGGGATTGAATGATGTTAGCTAAGTAAACTTTAGGGACGAAATTTCGTTACAAATATACTATTTTTTGTAGTGTAATAAGAATTCAAGTGTTGAAGAAAGATTTCCAGAAATTATTCGGTAATATGTAGTCGAAAGCTTTAAAGGTTTTGGCAATGAGGAGAAATATTGCTCGGTACCATTTGCAAGTGGTACTTCATTTTTCTCTAAACCAAAGACATTATTGTTATATGTGTGGATGATTTACTTAATGTCTATCTTCGTTTCCTTGTAATTACCATTTGCATCTATCATCCGTTTTTGTTTTTGTTTTTGTTTTTTTCTTTAGCTTATGATTTAATTAAGTAGCTTAGAAATATTTACTTATTTACCTTCAGTTGTTCAGTATAATTTAAATTACGGTCGATTTCATATATATATATATATATAGTGAAAAACCCGAGATTGCAGGGCTGTAACTAATCCAAACTAGATGACTAAATTAATTCTTGTTTTGTGCATTGTTTTGTTGTGTTCTTCGCAATACTTACATAACAATACATGCATAGAGTTGATACAATTTAATTAGGTTCTATATATATATATATAAAAGGATTCGGTAAGTAGAAGAGATGAGATTAAATTACAATAATTACAATTTGGTTCAATTGCCCTAATTTGCGAAAATAGATTTTTTTCTGTTTTTTTTTTTTTTTTTATTTTTAAGATTATGTTGCCACGTCATTGTAGGAAAAATGCCACCAAGCAGTCCACCTCAGCTCTAGTCATATCAATCTCATTTTGGAAGAAAATGTCTTCCACAAATCTCATTTTGAGTCCCTATTATGACAAGTCGAAACTTGACTAGAAAATACTAAGGCTTTTGCTCGAACACTTGTGTCACTTTTTTATGGTGTGTGAATGCATATTATATATATATATATATATATATCAATGAGTAATTTTCATCAGCATAGCTCATTTGAATCTCTTATGACAAATCGAAACTTCACTTCAAAAGATAAAGGCTTGTATTTGGGTACCTAGAATCTTTGTAGGCTATTAATATGTTTATCAATTTGTACATATTCAAAGAAAATTCCACTAAAAAAAATCATTTTTAGTCCTAATTATGAGAACTTAGAACTTTACTAAAAACAAGAAGGCTTGTGCGGAACGAATAGGGTACTGAATTGGAAAAATCAGCACCGTGCTGATTTTTCAAATCATCACTCGTAATATATACAAAAAGCACACATTTTTATTATATACAATACATGTTGTGTATAAGAATTACGCGTGATGTTGCTTCGTAATTATAATGTGTTGTATAACATTATATGGTGTGCTGAAATTAATTAGTATTTGTCTTGTATAAGACCATAGCATGTGCTGTATGTTCATATGTTGTATTTATATTGTTGGTTCATAATTACAAGTGTGTTTTATAACAGTATGTGGTGTGCTGAAATCATGTATTATTGTGTTGTACAAGACTATAGCATGTGTTGTTAGTTAATGTTGTTAGTTCATGTGTTGTATTTGTATTACATGAATGCAGACGGTGTGCTGCCGGTAGTAACACCGTGTGCTGCCGGTAGTAACACCGTGTGCTGCGGTGTGTTGTCAGCACAATACTGAATTTTAAAATCTGCCGCCGGCTTGTGCATACACACATGTATCACTTTTTGGATGGTGTTTGAGTTCCTGTATATTTTTCAGAATGTGAGTACATTTTATCGCGTTATACATATTAAATTTTTTTTTTCAAAGGGCTCATTTTGTGTTCTACTTATGATGAGTCGAAATTTTACTAGAAAATATAATGGCTTGGGCCTGCACACACACTGGTCTCACTTTTTGGACAGCATTTTAGTACCTAAATTTTTTTCTAGATATGAGCATTTTAACTCAACTTATATAGAATGAAATAAAATTTCATTCAAAAAGGTCATTTAGAGCCTCAGTTACGACGAGTCAAAACTTCGCTCGAAAAGGTGAAAGTTTGTGCACACACATTTACGTCGCTTTTAGAGTGGCTAGTGAGTACCTATAGTTTTATTTTTCTTTTATGGATATGAGTAAGTTTCATCAACCTATACATATTCAAACAAAACTCCATGCATGAATTTCATTTCGTGACCTACGGGTGTTTGGCAATAATTAGTTGATAGCTTATTCAATTAGTTGTTAGTTGTTAGTTGTTAGCTGATTAAATTAATTGATTTGACTAGTTAAATATATTACTTGTTTGTACCAAAATGTTTGATAAAATAGCAGTTTTATATTAGTCATTTATAAATAAAATAGGGGTTTGATATTAGTCATTTATAGGTAAAATAACAATTAAAGATATTTTATATATTTTTAAAAATATTATGTTGCATCATTTCGGTGCATTGAATTTTTTAGAATTTTTATTATGTAGGTACAATAACTTCACACTTTTATAGATAAAATTGCCACTGAAATTTGAAGTATATGAAAGAAAAGTAGAGAATAAATTACTTCAAATTTTAAATAATAATAATAATATATTTTATAGAAAATTTAAACCTTTGCAATTCTTTATGAATGTTTGAGTTTTGGAATTTTGATTTGGAAAATTATACAATTTTGAACTAGGAAAATATTTGATATAATATTGTAAACACTAAAAATATATATCTAAATTAAATTAAATATCATATATTTTGGAATAAAATAAAGTTCCAATAAAATAAATATTTGATATTTAATTATACACATATATTAATTTTTGTACAATAAATATAAACCATTAATGCAAAAATCTGCTTAAAATGGAAGATATCGTACAAATATTACATGCATAAATAGAGCCATAATGAATTTGGCAACAAAATAAAATCTTGTCAATAAAGGAAGTATATAAATTAATATCTTCCGAAAAAGGCAATGATATAAAAATTTTGGCAAGAAAAGAAGACGCGCAATCAAATTCTCCGGAAATGGAAAACGACGTCCGATGGAAAAGGAAAGATTATAAAATCTTCACGTTGACCAATCAGGACGCGCCAGGTGGCACCATTTTAAAAAAGGAAGCCAAGGCCACCCCTCCCCTATAAATAGGAGCCATGGTTAGTTCATTTGACACACCGGAGTTACATCGAGGATTCAAGCAAATGGTAAGTCTCTAGACTCTCTATGTATTGTTCTTCATGTTCTTCGTGTCCTTCGAAGCATTCTTCGTCAAAAAGTCACCGATTTCGAGAAATGATCCAATATTGGTTGACGAATCGATGACGTTAACGTTCTTCGTGGTATGTCCAAGCCGGAGGAAGGATCAAAGCTTCCAAAGCCGTTGAGGAATTCATCAAAGCCAAGGGAAGGTCCTCAAAGTTCATCTCAAAACTCAAGATGTTCATCGCGTTCTTCAACAAAGCATCAACTAGGCCCTTTTCGATCCAAAAGTCAAAGGGACATGCCGCCAAAAGTGTTATGGAGCACCAAATCCGCTTCTTCAAGGATCAAAGCTCAAAAAACCATTGAAGAATTCATCAAAGCCAAGGAAGAGCATCCAAAGTTCATCCACAAGCTTTAAGGTGTTCATCGCGTTCTTCAACAAAGCATCAACCAGGCCATCTTCGATCTAAAAGTCAAAGGGACAAGCCGCCAAAAGTGTTATGAAACACCAAATTCACCTCTTCAATGATCAAAGTTCTAAAAGCCGTTGAAGAATCCATCAAAGCCAAGGAAGAACAACCAAAGTTCATCCCAAAGTTTCAAGGTGTTCATTGCATTCTTCAACAAAGCATCAACCAGACCCTTTTTATCCAAAAGTCAAAGGGACATGCCCACACGGAGACCAAAGTCCTCCAAAAGCGGCAAAACCTGCAAAGATCAAAGCCTCGAATCGTTTAAAGAAGACATTAACTCCAAAGCCGATGATCAAATCTCCTACACGGAGACCAAAGTTCTCCAAAAGGCGGCAAAACCAAATCAAAGATCAAAGCCTCGGATCGTCCAAAGAGGACATCAAATCCAAACCCGACAATCAAATCGCTTGCACGGAGACCAACATATGATTCTATACCTTACAATATATGAACTGCACAACATATATTTCTTGTATATTATTATATTGTACTGTATAGAATCATATTCTATTTGTCTTGTTGTTACAGTACCCTAACCTTCGTCTATATCATGAATATGACAATTGTTGTTGAAAGTTATAATGTTACTATACTGCATGAAATGAATGTAACATTTGATGTTGTACGGATATTTGGACAATAATATAATGATCCATCGGTCTAAATCCTTGAGTTCTTTACTGCTTGTTTTGTTCAATATTGGCAAACTGAAGAACACTTGAATTGCGCTTCCAGTATACTATTATTCTACTGCATATTCATGTCAATCTATTTGTATTTTCGCGATTGTAAAATCAACATCAGTGTATTTTTGGACACAAACTATTAAATAAGTATAAATTAAATATTTCAAACATTACATATCACTGTAGATATAAATAAATATTAGTTTTTAAAATGATCAATTTAAGCGGATTCGGGATGAAGTCAAATCTGTGAAGTTTAATAAAAAATTTTGAAAAAGGGCACTAAGAAAAACGCTTAGCCAATGATTGACTTCAGAAATGAACTCACGAATTTAATCATTGATTGCATGTTTTATCATATTAAATCTATTGATAAATTGATTATAAAAGTCGACACAAGCCAAACTTCCAATGTTTCCTTATTGAATTATTAATTAAGGTATGACCTTTAAATAATTCTCTAGTTGAAGAAATAATTTATGTACGACTATGAATTCAAATTTCTCAATTGCATTAAACCCTAAAAAACACCCAATTATGATTCTCTAACTCCTATACAATATTATCAAAATCATATCGTAAATTTCAAAAGGTGATTCGTAAGCATCTCATAGTCACTATATTGAACCATCACACAATCACAGATGCAATAATTCAATTGCCTATAGATTATCAACTCAATCTAAATATCCGACCACAATAAAAGATTATAAAAAATAAGCCAAGACACTCTTCGATGGAATTTTACGAATACACTGAGCAAAACATTTTGCTATGTTTTGCCTCTGGCCTTTTATTGCATGCTCGCCTTAAACTTTACCTAAACAAAATAATTAAAAATCTATTCAATGTATAAATTTATACATATCAAAAGTGTATGAAAAATATAATCTTTCAATTCACTTGATGAGAACTTGTTGGTCTTGAAATTCACTACAAACCAAGTTTAGAGAACAAGTTTTTATCATCAATTTAAGCAAATATGTATGTGAAAAATAGATTTATTTGGGTACATTATACAACATTTTAGCTCCAAATTATATAAAATATCATATCATATCATTCAACACTAATTATATATATATATATATTTTATACACAAACATATAAACCATAAACTATAAAACATATTCAATTACATTCTATACACACACATATATTATAGTGTGTTTGATTTGTGTTCCAAATATGAATGAACACTATTCAATACGGACAGTTTATAATAAAAATTTATTTATTTTTATATTATAAAACATCAAATCAAAATAATATTTAAATCGAAACGCAAATAAAAAATCTTTTTCCAATCAAAACCGAACAAACATATAAAAATAACATGTCTATAAATATATTTATTTTGGAACAAAATAAACTTATTAAACAATGTTATAAACTATTAAACATTCATACAAATTAGATAAGAACTGAATTGTCTTTTCTTCGAAGACGTCGAACCACTTGAGATGATAGAGGTTGAAGATGGCTAACTACCTCTAGCCTAATTGACTATACACATAAATACATGATGGAGAATCACCCCCAAAAATTCACTTGCATCCATCTTCAACTTGGCATCCATTCTTCTTATTCTTCTTCTTTCTTTCTTTTTTTTTTTTTTTTTTTTTTTTTTTAAAGACGTGGGAATCTGTGAGGCGTTAGAGTTTGAACTCATGACTTATCCTTACCCATGACTTATCCTTACGTCACTTCGCATCCATACTTCTTGAGTTGGCTCACCTTGCAATCTGAGATGATCAATATTCTTTGGCTTGACGGTCTTTGATTATTTTGGGGCATGTCTTGTCCTGTTCAACTTAATCCACATAATTTTTATTGGTTTCAATAGTAATTAAAAACAATCTTTAATGAACTTATTGTTTGATAGGACTATTTATTAAATAGGTACCAATATTTGGTTTGATTATATTTTATCGTAACATATCATTAATTCATTATAATTATTTTTAAATCAATTATTAATGAAAGGTACAATGGACTTCTAAAATAAATGTAGAAGTAATTAAAGATAAGTTAGTACCATACAAAATTAATCACTCTTAATTTAACTATTACTTCCTCTGTCCCGGGTCAGATGACCCATTTGGTTAAGGATATGGTATTTTAGTTAGCATAAATTAGTAAGTTATTAATAATAAATTATAATATTACTTTTTTTTTTTTATATTAGTGTTGTTGGTATTTTAATTATTTTTAACATTATATCTCAATAAAATATATACAATCACTACAGAAAGTTGAAATTTAGCTACATTAAAATTCGCAGCAATATGTACTTAATTCATAGCAAAAATGTTTTTGCGATGAAACTTATTTCGTCGCCTATAGTGCGTTAGTAAGGGGTTTTGGCACAAATATGACTATGGTAACAAAAAATGAGTTTTTTATTTCAATGAAGGTTAAGAAACAAGATATAGCTACGAAAATATAATTATATAGATAAACTTTTTTTCTGTAAAAATAAAATTCATAACAAAAGAGTTTTAGCAACAAAATATGCATAATTTTTTTAGCAAATGGTTTTAGTTATGAAAAATAAGTTTGTAACTTAAACCCTTTTGCCATGAAATAGAATTTTCTAACAAAATATTTTTAGCGACGAAATTAATTTTGTACTAAATGATTTAGTTTTAACGATAAATTAAATTTTGTCGCTAAATGAGACGTTTTGATTAAAAAAAATATTTCGTAATTAAAAATATTGTCGCTAATTAGATTTTTTTTTTTAGCGAATATGAATATTATTTTGTACATAATAACATTTCATATGATACAAACAAATAAAAATATATTTATTTATCATTGCCACAAATTAGTTTTATAAAAAATAGAGATATTTAAAGGTAAATAAAAAATATTTGTTAATCAATGAGAATGATAAAAAAAAAGTTTTGAGTGGTGTAAGATATTAGAAATTTAGGGGGTGTATTCATTTGAGATTTCATTGGATTGTTTTGAATTTTAAAAAATCTATAGATTTATGTGGATTTAGAAAGTGTACCGAGTCCACGTAGAGTTTGATGGATTTTATTAATTAATTTAAATGGATTCTTATAGATTTCATTGGATTTTTTTAATAAATTTATATGGAATTTTTTATGAATTTATATAGATTTTGTAGAATTGTAAAATATATATTTTTTTTATTGATTTATATAATTGTATAAACTTATGTAACACAAAGTTTACAAATATAATATATTTTATTATATTTTATAAAATATAAGTAATATTAATAAATAATATATAGAAATATTGTAACATATATAATGCTACTATTTTCTATATTATATTTTAAATTTTATAATTTTTATTATATTATCATTCAATATATCAATTTATTTTTATATTTTTCGTTAGTTATTATTATTATTCTTATGTAATAAATTTTGTAAAAAATTAATGTATAAATTACAAAATTAATATATCACACACATTCATTATTTTTATATTATATGCACAATTTCTTATACTTAAAACAATATCCCTTCAAAAGATTTCACAAAACAATCACACCAAAAATTAAAAATTGCATTTACAATTTTTCGTAAGAAATAAAATTAAAAAGTAAGAAGTAAATAAATATAACTAGCGGTATATATTTAGTTAATTATACCGACAATACAGTGTATTCTATAATAAAAAAAAAACAGAAATACATATTTATTATGATAATAATAATTTCCAAATATTATATTTATAATATAAAATACATATTTTCAAAAAAAATTGATAATAATTTCTTAATATATTTTATTTTTAAATTATTACTTTTTATTAAATATTTAAATTGATATTAATAAATATTACCATATTCTTTAATACTTATATATTGTCAACAACAAAAATGATAATAAATAATAATAATAATAATAATAATTTTAAAAATTCATCCAAAAATCTCGTTATCATGAGAGATTTTCTCATGTACAAATTTTTCATAATTGTCCATTAAAATCCAATAAAATCCATAGACGTCTTCATTAAATACCTCAAGATTTTAAAAGGATTTTTAAAAGTTTTAAATACCTCCAAATCTGATTGAATACACGAGAATGGACAAAAAGAAAAGATGTGTGGCGGGGACAAGAGTATAATATAAGAATTTTTAATTAATGATTAAAACTAAACCTGTGATTATGTTGGATAAAGTTATAATTAAATTAAGGGAAAAAAATCAATTTTAATTCAAATATAATCAAAATTAATTGATTTTAGTCCCAATATAAAAAAACTCATCAATTTTGATTCCAATATAAACTATTTTAATCAATTTTAGTCTCAATAGCTTATGTGGACCTAAGAAAAATAACGACAAAATATGACCGTATATAATACCACACGCCCGTATTGTCACAGTAAAAATATGATAAATCAAAGTACACTGTTGTGTTCCATTATACCCGGCCGTGTAAGTTCCTACATCATGTTTGTTAATGGTGAAAGTACACTGCCGTGTGAGATTTCTTTGAGAATTTTGTCAGCTTTTCCGGCGGAACAACCCGACATACATTTTCGGCGGAGGAATTTACAAGCTGCACAGGAAGGGTTCGAATAGCCGTCGCTGCTTGATGATGCCATTGATGATTCGATTTTCGATAGAGCTTCAATTCCTGTATGTTAATTAATCGATGAATTACAAGTTCAAGAAGATTGTTTTGGAGATTTTGGGCTTAATTTGATCTATAAAAATTGTAGCTTTTGGTGAAAAAAAAAAAAATAAAAAAAAGGGCTTTTTTGAATTATAATTTTCTGAAATTTTGATTTGATTTAATTTCAGAAAAATGAGAAACTAAATTTGATTCGAAAACTCCAACACTGTGCTTTTAACTATCTAATTACTTTTCTAGATTTTAATTTTTACTTCAAACTTTGATTTGTAAAAATTGTCCAAAAAACCTAAAAAAACTTTATCAAAATCTATATATATATATATATATATATATGCAAATCAGAAGATACAAATCTATAAATATACATATGTGTATATGTATGTATGTATGTATAGACAATGATAAAAAAAAAAAAAAAAAAAAAAAAAAGGGCAAGTTCAAGGGTTTTGTTTCTTCATTAGAACAAATCCTTCAATGATTCTTTCTAATCTGTTATTTCCAATCTTGATCTATAATTCTTGTGTAGAAGATCCAAGAGACTACGACAAGAAAGAAATCCTTGTACTTTCACCATTAATAGACAGGTTGTAAGAATGTACACGGCTGTGTATAATGGAACACAGCCGTGTACTCTGATTCATGAACATGTTTTTATCGTGACAAACATGGGCGTGTTCTATTATACACTCGCCGTATTTTGTCCATATCAGCGTCCACATCAGCAATTTTTGATAACTTTTAAACAGTAAGACTAAAATTGATTAAAATAGTTGAGATCAAAATTGATTAATTTCAATTATATTGACACAAAGATTAATTTTTCCCCTTGAATTAAAATAACAATACCCACAATGAATAAATTGTATTCAAATTTTGTTCGATACTTATTGCAATTTAAATTGCCCAAATTTGAGTGGTCCTCGTACTCCTATATATCCTCTTTTCCCCTTCTCACTCATCAAGCCCCGCAACAGAACTTATCTTCTCCTTTACTTTATGACTTCAATCTCTATCAATGGAAGAATGATTGGTAGTAATTAAGGATAAGTGCAGATTGTCTTCTGGTGAGAGTATTAGCAAAGAGTGTTCGAGATCAGACATGGCTTTTTGGGCTCTTGTATCAGCCAAGGATAAACTGAAGAGCTTCCTCGATTCATCCAAATCCAAATGTTGTCCGGAAATAGAATCCATCCATGGCGAGCTAAGTTCCATGATTAATCTCGTCAGTAATTACACTTTAATGCGGGGCAGGAAGCTGAGGTGGATCCCTTGGAACAGCAAATCGAAGACTTAGCAGAAGAATTTGCAGATCTAATGAAACTTTTCTTACAACCATCAGATAAATCTGAATCTGAATCTGAAGTTAAAAATCAAGACACTGCCGATAAACTCTCCCCGGAATTGATCGATCTTCAGCAACAACTCATTTCCTTGCTCAAAAAGTTCTCCTTGGAAGTACACAAATTTAAAGAAGAGAAAGTAACAGACGATCCTCGTGGTATTGTTGTTTCATCAAGAATGATCTGTCGATCTGAGTGTGATCCTGTGGGGTTGGAGGAGGAGCTAAGACAACTCATGGATTGGGTGGTTGGAGGCCCTGAAAACCTCAAGATCAAGGCCGTTGTCGGCATGGCTGGTATTGGTAAGACTACTTTAGTCGAAAAAGTTTACAACCATCCATCTATTGCATCCATTTTCGACACCAAAATAATGGTCGATGTTGGTTCCAACTTTGAGGAGAAAGAACTTTTACAAATTCTCGTAGACCATATAGAAGGCGAGAAGAATGAAAAGTTTACCGATGTTTCCGAATTATGGATCCATCTTCGCGGACTTATGGAGACACAGAGGTATCTACTTGTGTTAGATGATGTGTGGGAAGAAGAAATCTTTTCGCATGTTTATAGCTATTTTCCGCCAGAATGTAAGCAAAGTCGAGTCATCATAACTTCTACGCTGTTAAATATTGCCTGTTTAGAACAATATTTTCAGAAAAAATGCTTCTTGGACGATGACGATAGCTGGAAACTACTCCACTGGACAGTGTTCACAAGTCCCGGAGAATCTTGAAGCTTCCAACTTGAGGAAATCGGGAAGAAGATTGCCAAGAACTGCGAAGGACTTCCTTTAGCTATTGTTTCCATTGGCAAGCTGTTGCGCCAAAATGAGAAGACAGTCGAATATTGGAAAAATGTTTCCGAGGATGAAAATCCACTTTGTATTGGGGTCGACGACAACTCTCACATCACAAAGTCACTCCTCATGAGCTATGCCATGTTGCGTCGTGATTACAAGACGTGCTTTCTCTATGGAGGAGTGTTCCCACGGAGCTACGTGATATCTGTCTCTGAACTCATTAGATTATGGACAATGAAGGGTTTTACAGGTGGAAGAAGTTATCGAGTCGACGCTGAGGTTTTGCTGGATGAACTTGTCTCGGCAAGTGTTGTTCTGGTTCACAAAGAGAGCTCCACATTCTTGAACTTCAAAACATGTCGAGTCCATTAGTATAGCCGAGAAGGAGAAGTTTTGCCATGTTCTAAATAAATATACATATAGTTTTCCCCGGGGAACAAATCATCAGCCGCGGATGTGCAGCCACAACAATGTTATTCTCGGCATTGAGGAAGTGCGCGCCACAATGGAGTCGATTTCATCCATACGGTCTCTTCTCTGTTTAGGTCCGTATAATCCATATCCAATGTGGATAAACTTAAGTTTTACATTGTTGAAGGTATTAAATGTTGGATTAAAAATCCAATTGTGGGTTAAATGTAACTATTTGGGTTGATTAAGCCTATATTAAGTGATCTATTAATTTATTGGGCTTAAATGTATTTAGTAAGTGCGGGCCTCCAATGTACAGAAACCCGGTAACTTATTAATTGGGTGATGAAGCCAATTAATAATAAGGGATATAAATAGGGTTGTGATCCCAGGTCTAGACGCAACAACCATTACGTTCCATATCTCATCGTGGGAGTAACGGCAGAAACCCTAGCGGTTTTCTCAGGAGGGGTTGCGCCATAGACTTGAAGAACACAAAACCCTCAATTATTAGCATATCCGTATTCGACTATACTAATGGAATAAGGTTAGATTTATTTTACTTTATTTTTATCTCAATTATGACAACACGGTAGATCCTGGGCTTAGGGTTAAATTCCTGATAAGTTCCAACAATTGGTATCAGAGCCTTTTACGTGTTGAATTTTTGAGATTTATCTGTTAGATCAATTGATGTTTGATCGGTCAGATTTAATCCACGCAAGATATAGAATTAATTTATTTTCTTCGGATCGACCAATTGGTCTATTACAGTAGCAATGAAATATTTTATTCAATTCTGTGATTCGATGGAAAAGTATTGCCATACACTGTAACCAAATCTATTTGTGTTGTGTTTGATTGTTTATTCTTTTATTTATCTGTTCTAATGGAATAAGCTTCATGTATGACGGTTTAGATCGTTGGTAGGGTTCGAATTTGCGTCGTGTGTCGTTTATTAATTTTAGAGTACTGATGGATCTGATTCGACTGGAACGCGGTTTGGATCTCGAGTGACTCCTTTTAAAAGATCTAGATTATTTGGTTTGGTGTCGCTTCACTATTGATTGTTTAGTGTTTGGCTTCGTTGTTGTTTTTTTTTTTTTTTTTTTTTTTGGGGTTGCATATGTTTCCTGAAACTCAGACGAATCTTGACCGATCTGTGATCGAAGTTCGATTGATTAAGTGCATGGTTATCTGATTTGATTTCGCTTCATGCTTAATCGCATAGGGTTTATATGTTCGGTTTCTTCCCTTGCATGGTTTTATTATGAAGATAATCTAAAGATAGTATCAATTAGACCGTTCCTGAAACCCTTGCTAGTTGATATGTCCTATTTTCAATGCTGAATAAGAGATATTTTGGATACTACTTGATGTGTTAAGGAATAAACAATTATGTTCTTATCAAGATGACAACTAAAAATTGGTGGGCAATTGCATATTATTAATATTGTTTTAATATGCATAAGTGAATCTAATTCATTCATTCATGAAAATCAATTCTGCAAACATACATATTATATTTGTTTGTTTATTTATTTGTATATATATATAGATGATGTGAAATTAGATTGATGATGGGCGGGATGCTAAAACAAATTTTGATATCCTAATTATAGTTATAGTGACTAATTATATAATTGAAACAGCCCAATTAATGATTTCAATTAGTCAACTACAGTTTATTTGGGATTTTATTTATTGAGGATTTTATTTATTGATTATTTGTGTACATATACAATAATGATTATACATTCTCAATATTTGGAATAGAATGAGTTTGATTCTTTCATCAGAACAATTCATTGTCAAGTACAACTATATGCATGTCATATATGTGCAATTGGAATCTATATGCATCCATGAAGACATGTTTATTGATTTATTCATTAGTGCTGACTTTATATAATCAAATTCACTATAAATTATTTTAATTTTCGATTAAATTTGGATTACAACAGCATGTATTTCTCGACAATATGCATTTATTCAAATTCGACTATAATTATTTATTGTATCAAATTTATAGTCTCTTTGGGTGGCATATTTTTGTCTGTGTAATTCCACTGCATTTAGTCTTTCTTGGACTGCTTGATTATTTAATGAGTCCAGAAATTAATTATTGTTGTTATAGTTATAATATGTATTGAACATACATATTTGATTTATTTAAAGTGAATTTAATTAGCAATAAGTAATATAATATATTTTTTGAATTGGTTGAAATAGTCATGTTGCCAAAGCAGCCTCTGCTATGTAAATCAGTTTATTTTATGTATTAGAAAGTTGTGTTTGTAACTTACAAGGCTCCTGAATGACCTAAAGACAATTCAGCCAATAAGTAGTTACATGCATATTTAGTGACATTGAATGTGGTGATGATAATTTGTTATTTGTGTGTGAATAATAGATCTGTCCAAAGATAGGGTGTTGTTTGACACACTACTTTATTGTCAACATTCGATTGTCAAAATAAGTTTATCACTGGCGAGTCAGTAATTTGTCCAACAACGTTTGCTGATGTTGCTCGATAACTTGTGATATAATTGCTACTTTATTTTATAAATTCACATATGAAACATTCGGTAGCTTATAGACATGTGCATTCAGTTGTTAATAAGCATTCCTTATTTTCTATGGAATCAGACCCGTGTATATTGAACATGATTCTGATTATAATTTAGTTTAAGAAAATTATAAATTCATTAATAATGCATGCTGCGTTTTGACGGTGAAGATCAAGTATTTGACGTTGCCAAAGTAACCTCTCTAATATAAGATTTTTTCTTGATAACGTAAGTGTTTATGTGTATTTTAATTCATGTGATTATTCTTCGGCCCAAAGGCAGTCGGTAATTGACAGAATGAAATATACATCTGCGATAGTATGTATGGGACGATTATATGGATTTAACTTATGTGAATAGTAAATCAGTCCAAAGATTGGTTGTTGTTTGACATTACTTATTGTCCGTATATGATTATTGCAACAAGATGACTGCTAGCAATCAATGTTATTGATCCAAAGATTGATCATTGATGTTGCACTTAGTGTCTTGGGATGAGAATGCATTATTATTGAGCTTCATTATGATTCATTTGGTTACATGAATCATGACTTGGCATTAATAATAGACCAACTCACTCATACGACGAAAAACACTGCTCATGAAGGACATTTGTTTGAGAAGTGGGATAGGTCCAACGCCTAAGTCTAATTATCATTAAGAAAATCACTCAATAAATTTTAGGAGTACAATATATGATGATATGAATTCCTTGTCGAAATTAAGAAACACTTTACCGAAAACGATAAGGCAGAAATGCATACTCTTCTTAAGAGTCTCATTACCATAAAGTATAACAACAAACATAACATAAGAAGGTACATCATGAACATGTCTACTATTGCTACTAAATTGAGGGCACTTAAGTTAGATATTTCGGAGGACATGTTTGTTTTATTGGTCTTGCTCTTGAAATTAATTTAATTTCAGTTCATAGACACACATGGGGGTGGATTTTGGTGTAACAACACACATCAGTGTGTCTATGTAAGATTATTTTATTATCGAAATCAATTGGTGTTGAAAGATACATCTATGTGGGTGACGACAAGAAAGTTAAAGTTGAAGTCATTGACAATTTTAGATTATTATTGAGTACTCATTACTATTTATTTTTGGATGAGACATTTTTTATGGTACTATCTTTAGTCAAAATTTAATTTCAATCTCTATTTTGAACAAATTCAGTTATTATTGTTCATTCGGATATAGATTTTTTGTCTCTTCCAGAATTCAAAATCGATTGGAACTAGTGCATCATTTGATAATAATAATCACCATTTACTTAATTGTCTGACTTCATATAATGAATTAGTTATTGAACATATTCATATAACTTCCACGATAGCGGATCCGCTTAATTACTAAAGGGTTTCCACATAAGTTCTATAGTGAGCATATTGCTCGTTTGAAAAGTGGAACCATATAAGATACTTCGGTTTAGTGGGAGCTAATTAGTAGTGTTCAAATACTATTAAAGTTACTTTGGTTTACACTGCACAGTTCAGTATTCAATGTTCAATATTCAGTGTGCAGTATTCAGTTTTAAATCAGTATTCAGTTGTTCTGAATTAAAGTTAAGGTGGATCAGTTGGAAATAGGCATCTTAAGATCACATTATATGAAATTTTCATGCTGTGCATCCGTACTTGATCGAATCTTAGGTTATATTAGTGTTGTGACCATTGATCGGTCCCATTGCGATAAATGCAGTGACGGCCGCTTTGATCCGCATTGATATGACTTATAGATAAGATTGGTAATATACATTAAGGATCTGATAGCAAAACATTCGTGAGCTCATAAGGTTATTCAGTGTACATTTACATTTACCCAAGTGGGAGATTGTTGGATTAAAAATCCAATTGTGGGTTAAATGTAACTATTTGGGTTATCAGTCAGATTAAGCCTATATTAAGTGATCTATTAATTTATTGGGCTTAAATGTATTTAGTAAGTGTGGGCCTCCAATGTACAGAAACCCGGTAACTTATTAATTGGGTGATGAGGCCAATTAATAATAAGGGATATAAATAGGGTTGTGATCCCAGGTCTAGACGCAACAACCATTACGTTCCATATCTCATCGTGGGAGTAACGGCAGAAACCCTAGCGGTTTTCTCAGGAGGGGTTGCGCCATAGACTTGAAGAACACAAAACCCTCAATTATTAGCATATCCGTATTCGACTATACTAATGGAATAAGGTTAGATTTATTTTACTTTATTTTTATCTCAATTATGACAACACGGTAGATCCTGGGCTTAGGGTTAAATTCCTGATAAGTTCCAACATTAAATGCAGTTACAATCCGCTTCTACACATTCCCGGACCAAATACTAAATCTAGTTCGGCTGAAGTACCTCGCCATCACATACGGTGGAGTACTCCCAAAGTCAATATCAAAACTTCAAAAACTTGAAGTTTTGATCGTGGGTCGACATGTAGATATAAAATCCTCGGAGGGTGTTTCTTATCTACCTACGGAAATCTGGAATTTGAAGCAGCTATTGCACCTCCAGTGCTCAGGGATTCGACCTACTGGATCCTTGTACAGATCAAACTTTTCTAGAAAACCTCGAAACATTGTCTGATGTGAGTGTTCGCAGCTGCACTAGGGGAATTGAATTCTTGCAAGAATGACTAATCTAAGGAAGTTAGGAATCCGTATCGTGCTAGGACAGGAAGAAAAAGACAACTTTTTTTTCAGCGACATTGCCGAAATGAAACCTGACCTCAATTCATTCAAATACATTGTCTCGGGTTTCAACCCCCAAGTTATTCCAGAACTCCCCAATTTTCCCTGTAAAATTAGAAAGATAACATTGAGTGGATGCAGATTTCCATGGAAGTGTATGACAGTCCTTTGCAACTTATCTTCTCTTCGAGTACTAAAACTTCAATGCAATGCCTTTCACGGACCAGTGTGGGAATTTACTCAGGGGGGACTTCTCTTTCTCGAATACTTACTGCTAGAAGACTTGGACATGGAGGTTTGGGGAGCTGACACTCTACATTTGCCGAAACTGCAGAGCCTAGTAATCCGATATTGCTACAAATTGCGCGAGATTCCTATCGGTTTTGGGGACATCTACATCCTTTATATAGTGGAGTTGGAAGATTGTTGTCCATCAGTCGCCACTTTGGCTAAAAAATTACAAGAGCCTCACCAAAAGAATTTTTTTCCATTTTCGCATCTGCAAATTCATATCCATTCGTCATGGGAAGACAAAAAGAAAGCCTGAGATGATCCTCTAGTTGGCTCACAGGGTAATCGATCAATCTCTTATATTTCTCGCAATCTCGACTACTCTTTATATTTTGAATCATTACCTTCTTCCTCATTTTCATGATTATGGTCTTGGATATTGAAATCTTGCATGCTTTATGGGTTTAATTCTTTATGCTGCTAAATACATTAGCCTATGCAAGTAAGCATTTTTTTTTTATGTTTTTTGAAGCTAATCATTTTCTTGTCAATACAAAAACCTACCTTAGGATGTCTTGATTTAGTGCTGTAGGGTGTGTTTATCGTAATATTTTAGTTTTGGGTTTTAGTCTAGAATAGTAAAATTTTGAATTTAAATAATTATTTGATGTGATATAAATTTGCATTGATGTGATATTTTGAATGTAAAATTAAATTTTAATGTAATATAATAAATAAAAAATAGATGTTAAATTTTATATTTTTAGGAAAAAAGAAGTTTGAAATAGTAAAATGAATTATCTGATTTTTTTTCTATATAAATATATGGTTATGGACGATGTTTTTAGTCCAAAACAGTCATTAGAAGTATGTAAAGTATAGTTAATATAAAAAAAATAAAATTTTGTACTAAATTCTAATTTTTTGTGTGAAAATAAAATATATATTATATATATTTTGAGAATTGTGTCAGTAAATTTTTTTTTTTTGGTGAATGTCATATAGTATTCAAATAAATATACTATACTAGGAATTAGGTAGGTAATATAAAAATAATAATAGGAATAATATATTAATATTTTTTGGAAAATGTGGTTGGTATTTTTGAGAAAAAGAACACACCCCATTGAATTGTCCAAAAAACTTTGTTGAATCACGGGAGTTTGAGCTTTAGGCTCATGACAATTCATGATGTTAGACCGAAAAGCATTGTTTTGGATTTCAAATTCGTATAATTGAAAACAAATATTTAATTTGATTTTTAAAATAAAATTAAGTGTTATTATACTTCCTTCGTCCAATTTCTAATGTTTTAAAATATATTTGCACGATTTTTTAGATGATTGTCTTTTTGATATGAATTGACAAATTTGCCCTTAATTGTATGGTAGAGATTAAAAGTAATAAATGAACGAAGGGAAAAAATGTAAAATTTATGTTTAAAAAAAAGAAATATAACAATAGTTGTTTGGCGTCCCAAATAGAAAAATAGGACATTAGTTTGTGGACGGAGGGAGTATTATTTTGAATGAAAATTATGTCTTTAATATAATTATATTTAAAAATATATAATTGTAGATTACCTAGGAATAGGATGCGTGTGTTTGGTTTGAAAACTTTTGCTTTTTGGTAGTGTTTTGTATTTCTGTGATTTTGTTTAAATTTTATTGTACTAAAAAAACCTAGATATCTTTAATTTCACGGTAGTTTGATAAAATTGGTCGAAAAATTGATTAAAGTCCTCTAAAGTATTCTAGAAAGCTCCTAGGTGACTGATGTGTGTCTGCAGAAAAAAAGGATTAGTGAAAAACTAAGATGGAAAATAACTTTTTGAAGAGCTTTAACTTATTGAACAACTTTTAGTTGTTTGATCAATAAAAAAATTAATTTACGTGTTTGGTAAATTAGTTTTTCGAAAGAGCTTTTTAGACCCAAAAAGTTCCTTTCTGAAAAGCTCATCTACCCAGAGCTTTTTCATTTTAATTTTGGTTATTCCTTGTTTACCCTTAAAACTTAATTATTTATTTTATACATATAAATATATTTTTATAGCAGTATTTATTAATATTTAATTTATTAAATTATATTTTTATTTTTGTAAATTTAAAATAATTACTATTATTAATTATTACATATAAATTACTTTATTTGTAAAATATATAAATTTTTAAACCTAAATCAAATAAAAAAACAAAGATTTTTAATTTATTTATATATATTAAAACAATAATTAACATAATAAAAAATATATACGAAAGGTTTATTATTTTATATTTTACATAATTTCAATAAAAAAATTATTATTTTTTAGTAAAAATAATTTTCTCAAATCTAAATAATAAAAATAAAAATAAATATTTTATAATATTTTTATAATTTTCAATAATTAATAACAAAAATTCTCATAAATTTCAAACCAAAATGAACAAAATTAAATATTTCAAAAAATAATATATCAATATCCTTAATAGTTATTTTATGTATAAACAACTAATATCATGAAGTTGTTTTACCAAACACTTTAATACAAACTGCTAATTGAATCAGCTAGTCAAACCAGCTAATTGAATCAGCTAACAACTAATTGAATCAGCTAATAGCTAAAAGTTATAAGCTAATTGCCAAACGCATCCTTTATCTTTTTTATCTTTATGTTTCTTATATTTTTTTTTTTCTTGTTCTTTATAAAGTTGAAAGACAATATACAAGAATTTGCGAAAAAGAAACATAAAGATAAAAAAGATAAAGGGTGCGTTTGGCAATTAGCTGATAGCTTTTAGCTGTTAGCTGATTCAATTAGCTGGTTTGACTAGCTGATTCAATTAACGGTTTGTATTTAAAGTGTTTGGTAAAACAACTGTTTGACATTAAATGTTTATACATAAAATGACTATTAAGGACATTGATATATTATTTTTCAAAATATTTAATTTTTTTCATTTTGGTTTGAAATTTATGAGAATTTTTGTTATTAATTATTGAAAATTATAAAATACTATAAAATATTTATTTTTATTTTATTATTTAGATCTGAAAAAATTATTTTTACTAAAAAATAATAATTTTTTTATTGAAATTATGTAAAATATAAAATAATAAACCTTTTGTATATATATTTTTATTATGTTAATTATTATTTTAATATGTATAAATAAACTAATAACCTTTGTTTTTTTTTATTTGATAGTTTTAAAAATTTATATATTTTACCAATAAAATAATTTATATGTAATAATTAATAATAGTAATTATTTTAAATTTACAAAAATAAAAATATAATTTAATAAATTAATATATTAAAAATAATTAATAAATATTTCTATATAAATATATTTATATGTATAAAATAAATAATTAAGCTATAAGGGTAAATATAGAATAACCAAAATTAAAATGAAAAAGCTTTTTCAAAAAGCCGGGTAGATGAGCTTTTCAAAAATTAGTTTTTTTGTCCAAAAAGCTCTTTCAAAAAATTAATTTACCAAACACCTAAATTAACTTTTTAACTGGTCAAACAGCTAAAAGCTGTTCAATAAGTTAAAAGCTCTTAAAAAAGCTGTTTGTCAAATACTCTCCTAAATTAGCTCTTTGACTGGTCAAATAGCTAAAAGCTCTTAAAAAAGCTCTTACCCAAACACCCTCAAAAGCTGAAAACTTGTCTTGTTGGTTGGGATACTTCTTCATCCTTAATTCCTGGCTTTTATACCGTAGAAACTTCACTTCTATAATTTCTGCCATTAATGAAGATTATTTACACAAGTGTAACTTTCATGTCCTTTTAATACTCATGAATGATCCCTCATTTAAAAGTCACAACTTGTGGAACTCCAAGCTCCTTGAATGGTTGGTAAGAGCCTATACAATAAACAAAATTTAGAGGTATCACTATATTGTGTGAGGCTTTTAATTTCAAATTTCAACAAAAAAATAACACAATAGAACAGATCTGAAAATTCAAAAAGTACAGCAGCATCCATGTTATCCGGTGGCAGAGAAGCCAAGCCTAAGTCATTAAAATTCATCTAATACATTTTTATTTTAGTTTTTAAAGTGAATTATGTCAGATGACACGTAAGAATTAGAGGCAGTTTTTTCTAATGACCATTGCACTCGCTCTAACGGTTGAAAAAACCCCTAATTCAATATTCCATCATTAGGCTTCTTTAATGATGTCCTCCACCGGGACACTATATCCTCTGGGCTCAACCAACTTGGGCTCATCTCTTCACTCGGGCTACTAGTCCTCTTTTTATTTTTGGATTTTTTTTTTCAATTTATATTTTGTGGACACAACACATATATAAACAGTAAATTGCACAAATGTAGCTTATACGGATACAAAACTTCCAACCGCTGAAGCGAGACAGTCTCACAGTGGTATAGCCATTCAAGTCCGATGCGCAATGAGGTCAGCTGAGCTCTAGTGACGTTGATGCGCTCCTACCGCTGAAGCAAGGAGGGATATCTATGTCCATAATAAAGGATGTGGTGAAGAAGGATGCGGTGAGGCGAGCGAGCTAAGAGTTATGACAATTCCAACTAGGGCCGTCTCGGACTTTTTTGGGGTCCTGAGCGAAAATAAATTATAGGTCCTATCAATACATGATTAAAATATATTTTCAAAATTAGTTACGTCTGGACAATGTCAATTTGAGAAAAGAAGATGAAAGATGGTATGTCCGGAAGTTCGAAAAGCGAGAAAGGCTGAAGGAGGGTAAAAGAGATAAGAAAGAAAGTGAGGCAGACTTGGTCTGAGTTGGTGAGGGCAATGCGACAAGGTCTGACGTAAAGAAGTGTAGACGGAGATTAAATTTGGAAAGATAGTCTGGTTAAGAAGAAAGAGATAGAAAAAAATATATGATTAGAATTTAAAATTTAATTTGAAAACCAAATAGGATAATTATAAAAAAAAAATATATAAACTAAAATTTAATAATAATAATAGATAATAATTTAAAATATAGACCCTTAAGGGCCTGAGCAGTTGTTCTCAGCCTCCTGGTTCCAACAGGCGGTAACAAGTTAACCGTCCAAGTGCCAAACTATATAGTGATAAAAACCTATCTCTAAAAGCATTTTAACTGTTGTTTCAACTGTTCAACCACCATCTTTGATTTCTCTATAAATAGGATCCGATTTCTCATTGTAAATTATGCTTACTTCTTAAGTGTTAATGTAATATACTTGTTGAGCACAAAAAATGATAATAAATAATGACAGTAGGATTCTGGATGGGTCTGCATATAAGCCAAACGGCCCAGAAGTCGGGCAAAAAGAAGTCGGACAAGGAAGGATGATCGGCCGATACGGAGGTCGAACAGAAAAAGGTCGGGCACGGAGATCGGACGTGATAAGGTCGGGCAGAGAAGAAGTATCGGCAGACGCAGAGGTCTGTCAAGACGAAGGTCGGACAGAGAAGAAGTATCGGCAGACGCGGAGGTCTGTCAAGACAAAGGTCGGGCAAAGAAGTGTCAAGAAGATAGTCTGTTGAACCAGTTGTCCATCTAAGGAGATAAGACAAACAGAACCGGTCGGTTGGTTCGCTGTCAGATTGTTCGTAGTCGGTTGGTCCGGTCGGATGGTCCGTAGTCGGTGGTCGGACCAAATGAGGTCGGAAGAAGGACGGCTGATACGGCAGTCGGTCGAAAGAGGAAGTCGGGCAAAAAGGACGGCTGATACTGAGGTCGATCGAAAGAGGAAGTCGGGCGAAGAAGGACGGCTGACACGGCGGTCGGTCGAAAGAGGAAGTCGGGCGAAGAAGGACGGCTGATACGGCGGTCGGTCGAAAGAGGAAGTCGGGCGAAGAAGGACGGTTATTACGCAGGTCGGACCAAGTGAGGTCGGGCGAGGAAGAATGAGACGGGCGATACGAGGTCGGACAAGAGACCAGATGGTGGTCGCTTGATGGGGCGGCCGATGAATCGTTTGGTCTAGCGACCAGTCTAAGAAGCCAGAGGTTATTGCTGGGCGGTTGAGTAGTCGGTCGGGACCAACCGCCCATTTAAGGCAGTGAGGTTTTCAGAAGCGGTCGGCCGAGACAGTTGAGCGCTGTAACCGGCATGAGCGGTTGGTAAGTCGGTTAACACACGTGTCGACATAAGAGGACTTTCTAGGCAGTTGACAGCAGTTGCTGTAACCGACCAGATGGCGGTTCAAACCGTTTCTTTAAAGGGTTTTAAATAGGTCTGTTCCTGACCTAAGAAACCATCTTCAATCGACATCAAATTCAAGAGAATTGCTTTTGAGGATCACCACTTTATTTCCGGTCTGTATTTTTTATTTTTCCTATTTTATTTATGTATCCTACAGTGTTTAGAGATTCCTAATCTCAGGAACTTATTATATCAAATTCGAAGATAATTTCCTATTTTCGAATTTTACTTTTTTTGTTGAAAAAATACATCAACAAATTATTCCGTTCTTTCAATTTTCAAGAGCTCCGAACTACGAGGAGTTTTCTTTAGTTTAGAGGAGGTCAGAGGACCAATGGAGTTTTCTCCACTCCTGACCACCCTTAAGTACTACTCTTTCAGGCAGGTTTAGCGCTTTTATCTTATTATTTTTATTTATTGTTTTGTAATGTAGATTTATAGTTTCCAATAGTATTAATGAAATATCATTTTCTTGTTCACTTCGATTTTCACTCAAAAACCCAGGTTTGTAATTGATCGCTTAAGTCTTGATTCTTGATGAATTCTGGAAAGAAGATAGAAGGAGCATACAATCATGTCATTATAACATAGAGTGGGTAGTTCGTGACAACTAAGTACACAAGAGCCTCTTTGACCTTCTTACCAATAATTTATTACACATAGGTGCTTGTCTATCGGGTCACAAAAATATCTAGTGACAATGATTTTTTTATAAATAATGTTTTTAATTGGGTGTCGCTTAAGCGTCATTGTAACACCTCTAAAGTCAAGTACTAGTCGAGTCAAGAATCTAATTTAAATGAGCAAGTACGATCACACATTTTACTTCTGTCATTTTATAATATATATGTTTTGATATTTCACCTTTATCATCCGCTTATTTCATTTAGGAAAATCTAGTCATTTAGGATGGACAAGTCACTTACCAACACCTCTTATCCATCCTACCATCAAATATATTACAACTCACATGCATTCTTACTATCAGCCATTGCTTGCTCACCTTCACACTATATATACCGCTTACTTACAGCCCGTCCACTCCGCTCACTCTTATCCTCACTACACTCACCACTAAGTAACCCCCGCTCCTCTATTTCACCGCACTACTTACACTTTATTCCTTTATGTACTCACTTATTTTTTACTGTTTTTCTTGCTCAAGCGAGCCTTAATTGCTTTTACCGCTCAACCAGACTCAATTGGAAGTATTATATATATATATATATATTTAAAATTTATTTACAAATTCTATTTAAAATTATTTGTTGTTCTCTACAGCAAACCATATGTGGCAAGGTCACCGTCACAAATTCACTCCTCACTCTTTTGATATTATTTTTAATTAATATATATATTGATTTATTTCAAATTATTCATTTATTAAAATTTATATAGGTAAATATTTAAAAGTTAAAATATAATATTATATAAAAATATTATTAGACAATAAAAATATGTATAAATAAATAAATTATTTATATATTTTTTATATATATTATTGCATAATGGAAATATATATAAATGAATAAATTATTGTGGATTTATAGTATAGTAAAGATAATGAATTGAATGTGATTTACTATAATATAAATGATTTGAATGTTAAAATAAATATGATAGGGATGAGAAACATAAAAGATATAATGGAGTAGAGCAATGACTATAACAGTGCTCTTGTATAGCTTTGATACTTAAAGTTAAGGTTCTTTAATCGATCACCATACCACAAAATGTTGTTTTCTAGAAAAAATAAATAAATAAATCAACACTTCATTTGTTTTGTTTTAACCTATTTTTCATTTTAAAAGTAACTCAGAAAAAAAAAAAAAAAAATTAACTTGAAATAAAAATAAAAATCTAAAACACCACCCTAACAAACGCAAAATAAATTTGTTAATTAGATGAGAATCTTCTACCTCGATCAATTCCTCTTCGCACATGCCTAATAACCAAATATGCTTTTGCAGCTAGTGGCATTAAAATATGTTCTAATAATTGCTTCATATCGTAATTGTCATTAAAAAAAAAAAAGAAAAATTCAGTTTGGATCTGTTTATACAAAGAAGACTGAACCAAACCAGGAACTGTTTCTTCAATATTTGTGCAAAAATATATCCATTTTAGCTGCGGATTTCAGTTTCTTCAGCAGTTTGTAAGAATTGAGATTAAAGAGGGTTCGAGAGATGGCTGTAGCTGCTTATGCATCACTGGTTTCTCTTTCTCATGTCCTCGACAACGTTCATTACCGTGCTGAGCTTCGTCGCCTTCATGTCGACATAAAAACGATTAAATCTCTCCAAGAAGGTGTCAATTTCTTGTTGGAGTTACTTGAAAAGAACCATAGAAGCAAAAGCCAGAAGGCAGAAGATCTTTGGAAGCAAATATCAGAAGTTAGTTTGGAGATCGAAGAAATTTTTGACTTACATGTTGTGAGTCAACTTCAGAAGGAATCTCAGGGAGAAAGTAGTGATCATATGGGCGCGAGATCATTCGATGAAGATTTGGACACTATGATCCAAAAGGTTGACTACATCAAGCGAGAGCTATCGATGGTTGAAGAGGTCGTGGTTGGACAACAAACCAGAGCTTCTGTTCCAGCTGGCGGTTCTTCAACAGCTGCATCCATTGTTGGAAAGAATATTATTGTGGGACTTGAGAAACACGTGATCAAGATTAAGGGTGAGCTAGCTAGATATGACGACAATCTCCAAATCATCCCAATTGTAGGCATGGGAGGTATTGGCAAAACTACTCTTGCTAAAAAAGTTTATGAAGATAAGTATTCCATGGAACGCTTTGATGTGCGCATTTGGATTACAATTTCTCAGGAGTATAGCGTCGACGAGATCCTCCTTGGTCTTATCAATGACGGAAAAGTAGAAAGACATGGTGGAAATTCAGATGGGCCTGGGGAAAAATTGCACAAGAAACTCCATGGCAGAAGATACTTAATTGTAATGGATGACATATGGACTCTTCAAGCTTGGTATGATTTAAGGAGGTTCTTTCCGGACAATGGGAATGGAAGTCGAATTATTGTGACCACTAGGCTATCACAAGTGGCTGCTTCATTGGGCTCTCACGACCCATATCCGATGACATTTCTTGACACAAATACAAGTTGGAGTTTATTTTGTCAAACTGTATTTGGAGAAGAAAATTGTTCGCATCCAGAATTGGAGCAAATGGGAAGGGGGATTGTTAGAAATTGCAGAGGGCTTCCTTTACAAATTGCTGTTATTGGAGGACTTCTTGCAAAGTCTGGCATGACGACAGAATATTGGGAATCAATTGCTGAAAATGTAAGTGCCTTTGGCAATTCAAGTGATGGCGAGCATTGTTTGAACATATTACTTTTGAGCTATAATAATCTTCCTATATATCTAAAGCCATGTTTCCTCTATATGAAAACTTTCGGTGAAGATGCTAATATTAAGGTCTCCAAGCTTATCAGATTGTGGGTTGATGAAGGTTTCATAAAGATAAAAAATGATAAACGTTTGGAAGAACTTGGCAAGGAATACTTAAAAGATCTTCTCGACAGAAATCTACTTTTTGTGCGTGAAACAAATGAAATCACGGGGGAATTAGAAAAATGCGGCATCCATGATCTTTTGCGAGACCTATGCATTAGTGTATCCAAAAAAGAGGACTTTTTGTGCTCTCCAAGAGTAAAAGACATCAATATAAGATATTGGGATGGAGTGTGCTTCCTATGCGGCGGCTCAGCAGTAGAAGAAGAAAGAAGAAATCTTCTTGCACTTGATGTTATTCCTCCATCAGCTTCACAAGAAAATCCCCCGGTTTGTGGTGACTGTAAAGTGACATATTCACGTACGAAGGGACTAAGATTGGTCATGGCCATCGAAAAAGTTGGTATTGCTCATGATACACGTGTGCAGCACACTAAATTACGGTGTGTCCGTGTTAAATATGATTTCTATCCAAATTTTATTGCTCCTTCAATTCTACATTTTCTTTGGAACCTGCAGAGTCTGATATTCCCACATTCATCTTCGGTAGTTTTACCATCTGAAATATGGCATATGCCGCAACTTAGAATTATTGAATTCAAGGCCGTTGTGTTGTCGAAGCCTTCTCTTGCTCATGCGGGAGAGAAAGATATCTTCATTCTGAAGAACCTGCACACCCTTCGCTTTGCAATGAATTTTGAGCTCACCGATGAGATTCTTGGTGGAATTCCTAATCTGAAGGTACTAGGAATAACGTATGATAAGCGTATGAGAGAGTTGGATACTTGTTTGTGTAATCTTGACAGATTACAGAAACTTGAAACACTAATTGTCCAAAATACATTGCAGAACATCGGCTTTCCAAAATCACTCAAATTCTTGCTTCTGTGGAAATGCAGAATTCCTTGGAGTGGTATGTCAGTGGTTGGTTCATTGCCTTATCTCGAAGTTCTTCTGTTGTGCTATACTGCAGAGGGCTCTGAGTGGAATCCAACTGAAGGGGAATTTTTTCGATTAAAAACATTGTGGATTGTTGGTAGTGATTTAGTAGCTTGGAGAGCTGATCGATACCACTATCCGGTGCTTGAGATGCTTAGACTCGAAAAACTACCTTCGCTGGAAGAAATCCCTTCAGGTGTTGGAGATATACCGACACTGCGTGAAATTTATTTGAAAAATTGCACTGAGTCTGCTGTGGATTCGGCATACCAGATATTAGAGGAACAACAGAGTGTGGGAAATGATATACTCGAGGTGGATGTCTACGATGATTCTGATGATTCCGATGATTAGGATGTAGATGATGACACAGATGAAGATGAGGTGTCTGAAGACAAAGATGAAGATGAAGACAACGAATCTGAAGCTGAAGACACAAAGAAAGATGAAGATGAAGATGATGAATCTGAAGCTGAAGACAGAGAGGAAGATGAAGGTAATGAGTCTGCCTGACTGATTGCCCTAAGGACAGAAGAAGAAGAAAAAGATGGTATGTATATATATATCTAATGTACTTTTGAGGAGTTGTCATAATTGTTTTGTGGCTTCTAACTTGCTAAATCGATTTCTGCTGGCTTGAATTTGGTAAAAAGAATTCAAGTGTTGAAGGAAGATTTCCAGAAATTATTCGGTAATATGTAGTCGAAAGCTTTAAAGGTTTTGGCAATGAGGAGAAATATTGCTCGGTACCATTTGCAAGTGGTACTTCTTTTTTCTCTAAACCAAAGACATTATTGTTATATGTGTGGATGATTTACTTAATGTTTATCTTCGTTTCTTTGTAATTACCATTTGCATCTATCATCCATTTTTGTTTTTGTTTGTTTCTTTAGCTTTATGATTTAATTAAGTAGCTTAGAAATATTTAGTTATTTACCTTCAGTTGTTCAGTATAATATAAATTACTGTCGATGTCATACATATATATAGTGAAAAACCCGAGATTGCAGGGCTGTAACTAATCCAAACTAGATGACTAAATTAATTCTTGTTTTGTGCATTGTTTTGTTGTGTTTTTCGCAATACTTACATAACAATACATGCATAGAGTTGATACAATTTACTTAGGTTCTATATATAGAAAATCTTTGTAGGCTATTAATATGTTTCATCGATTCGTACATATTGAAAGAAAATTCCACTAATTGTGTGTTTGTTTGTGGGTTTGGATTTTGAGTTGGGATTTGAATAGTAAAAAAAATGAATTTGAATAGTTGTATGATGTGATATAAATAGACGTTATGTTATGTGATGTTTTGAATGTAAAATTGATTTTTAGTATAATATGAAAAATAAAAAATAGATGTTTGATTTGAAGTTTTTTTTGGGGGGAGGGGAAATAGAATGAATAGTGTATTTAAAATCCACTCCTCCAAACAAAAAGAAAAAACTCATTTTTAGTCCTAATTATGACAACGTAGAACTTTACTAAAAACAAGAAGGCGTGTACGGAACGGTTAGGGTACTCAATTGGAAAAATCAGCACCGTGCTGATTTTTCAAATCATCACCCGTAATATATACAAACAACGCACAATTTTATTATACACAATACATGTTGTGTATAAGAATTACATGTGATGTTGCTTCGTAATTATAGTGTGTTGTATAACATTATCTGGTGTGCTGAAATTAATTAGTATTTACCATAGCATGTGCTGTCAGTTCATGTGTTATATATGTGTTGTTGGTTCATAATTACTAGTGTGTTTTATAACAGTATGTGGTGTGCTGAAATCAAGCATTGATTGTGTTGTACAAGACTATAGCATGTGCTGTTAGTTAGTGTTGTTAGTTCATGTGTTGTATTTGTATTATATGAATGCAGACGGTGTGCGGCCGATAGTAACACCGTTTGTTGCGGTGTATTGTCAGCACAGTGTTGAATTTTGAAATCCGCCGCCGGCTTGTGCATACACACATGTATCACTTTTTGGATGGTGTTTGAGTTCCTATATATTTTTCAGGATGTGCGTACATTTCATTGCTTTATACATATTAAAAAATTTATTCAAAAAGCTCATTTTGTGTTCTACTTATGAGTCGAAATTTTACTAGAAAAAATATAATGGCTTGGGCATGCGCACACACTAGTCTCACTTTTTGGACGGCATTTTAGTACCTAAATTTTTTTCTAGATATGAGCATTTTTACTCAACTTATATAGAATGAAATAAAAATTTAATTCAAAAAGGTCATTTTAGAGCCTTGGTTACAATGAGTCAAAACTTCGCTCGAAAGGTGAAAGTTTGTGCACACACATTTACGTCGCTTTTGGAGTGGCTAGACTCGATATGAGTAAGTTTCATCAACCTATACATATTCAAACAAAACTCCATGCATGAATTTCATTTTGTGACCTACGGGTGTTTGGCAATAATTAGTTGATAGCTTATTCAATTAGTTGTTAGTTGTTAGCTGATTAAATTAATTGATTTGACTAGTTAAATATATTACTTGTTTGTACCAAAATGTTTGATAAAATAGGGGTTTGATATTAGTCATTTATAGGCAGAATAGGGGTTTGATATTAGTCATTTATAGGTAAAATAACAATTAAAGATATTTTATATATTTTTAAATATATTATGTTGCATCATTTCGATGCATAGAATTTTTGAGAATTTTTTTTTTATTTAGGTACAATAACTTCACACTTTTATAGATAAAATTGCCACTGAAATTTGAAGTATATGAAAGAAAGTTAGAGAATAAATTACTTCAAATTTTAAATAATAATAATAATATATTTTATAGAAAATTTAAACCTTTGCAATTCTTTATGAATGTTTGAGTTTTGGAATTTTGATTTGGAAAATTATACAATTTTGAACTAGGAAAATATTTGATATAATATTGTAAACACTAAAAATATATGTCTAAATTAAATTAAATATCATATATTTTGGAATAAAATAAAATTCCAATAAAATAAATATTTGATATTTAATTATACACATATATTAATTTTTGTACAATAAATATAAACCATTAATGCAAAAATCTGCTTAAAATGGAAGATATCGTACAAATATTACATGCATAAATAGAGCCATAATGAATTTGGCAACAAAATAAAATCTTGTCAATAAGGAAAGTATATAAATTAATATCTTCCGAAAAAGGCAATGATATAAAAATTTTGGCAAGAAAGGAAGACGCGCAATCAAATCCTCCGGAAATGGAAAACGACGTCCGATGGTAAAGGAAAGATTATAAAATCTTCACGTTGACCAATCAGGACGTGCCACATGGCACCATTAAAAAAGGAAGCCAAGGCCATCCCTCCCCTATAAATAGGAGTCATGGTTAGTTCATTTGACACACCGGAGTTACATCGAGGATTCAAACAAAGGGTAAGTCTCTAGACTCTCTATGTATTGTTCTTCATGTTCTTCGTGTCCTTCGAAGCATTCTTCGTAAAAAAGTCACCGATTTCGAGAAATGATCCAATATTGGTTGACGAATCGATGACGTTAACGTTCTTCGTGGTATGTCCAAGCCGGAGGAAGGATCAAAGCTTCCAAAGCTATTGAGGAATTCATCAAAGCCAAGGGAAGGTCTTCAAAGTTCATCTCAAAACTTCAAGATGTTCATCGCGTTCTTTAACAAAGTATCAACTAGGCCCTTTTCGATCCAAAAGTCAAATGGACATGCCGCCAAAAGTGTTATGGAGCACCAAATCCACTTCTTCAAGGATCAAAGCTCAAAAAACCATTGAAGAATTCATCAAAGCCAAGGAAGAGCATCCAAAGTTCATCCCAAAGTTTTAAGGTGTTCATCGTGTTCTTCAACAAAGCATCAACCAGGCCATCTTCGATCTAAAAGTCAAAGGGACACGCCGCCAAAAGTGTTATGAAGCACCAAATCCACCTCTTCAATGATCAAAGTTCTAAAAGCCGTTGAAGAATCCATCAAAGCCAAGGAAGAGCAACCAAAGTTCATCCCAAGGTTTCAAGGTGTTCATCGCATTCTTCAACAAAGCATCAACCAGACCCTCTTTGATCCAAAAGTCAAAGGGACATGCCCACACGGAGACCAAAGTCCTCCAAAAGCGGCAAAACCTGCAAAGATCAAAGCCTCGGATCGTTTAAAGAAGACATTAACTCCAAAGCCGATGATCAAATCTCCTACACGGAGACCAAAGTTCTCCAAAAGGCGGCAAAACCAAATCAAAGATCAAAGCCTCGGATCGTCCAAAGAGGACATCAAATTCAAACCCGACAATCAAATCGCTTGCACGGAGACCAACATATGATTCTATACCTTACAATATATGAACTGCACAACATATATTTCTTGTATATTATTATATTGTACTGTATAGAATCATATTCTATTTGTCTTGTTGTTACAGTACCCTAACCTTCGTCTATATCATGAATATGACAATTGTTGTTGAAAGTTATAATATTACTATACTGCATGAAATGAATGTAACATTTGATGTTTTACGGATATTTGGACAATAATATAATGATCCATCGGTCTAAATCCTTGAGTTCTTTACTGCTTGTTTTGTTCAATATTGGCAAACTGAAGAACACTTGAATTGCGCTTCCAGTATACTATTATTCTACTGCATATTCATGTCAATCTATTTGTATTTTCGCGAGTGTAAAATCAACATCAGTGTATTTTTGGACACAAACTATTAAATAAGTATAAATTAAATATTTCAAACATTACATATCACTATAGATATAAATAAATATTAGTTTTTAAAACGATCAATTTAAGCAGATTCGGGATGAAGTCAAATCTGTGAAGTTTAATAAAAAATTTTGAAAAAGGGTACTAAGAAAAACGCTTAGCCAATGATTGACTTCAGAAATGAACTCACGAATTAAATCATTGATTGCATGTTTTATCATATTAAATCGATTGATAAATTGATTATAAAAGTCGACACAAGCCAAACTTCCAATGTTTCCTTATTGAATTATTAATTAAGGTATGACCTTTAAATAATTCTCTAGTTGAAGAAATAATTTGTGTACGACTATGAATTTAAATTTCTCAATTGCATTAAACCCTTAAAAAAAACCCAACTATGATTCTCTAAGTCCTATACAATATTATCAAAATCATATCGTAAATTTCAAAAGATGATTCGTAAGCATCTTGTAGTCACTATATTGAACCATCACACAATCACAGATGCAATAATTCAATTGCCTATAGATTATCAACTCAATCTAAATATCCGACCACAATAAAAGATTAAAAAAATAAGCCAAGACACTCTTCGATGGAATTTTACGAATACACTGAGCAAATTTTGCTCTGTTTTGCCTCTGGCCTTTTATTGCATGCTTGCCTTAAACTTTACCTAAACAAAATAATTAAAAATCTATTCAATGTATAAATTTATACATATCAAAAGTTTATGAAAAATATAATCTATCAATTCACTTGATGAGAACTTGTTGGTCTTGAAATTCACTACAAACCAAGTTTAGAGAATAAGTTTTTATCATCAATTTAAGCAAATATGTATGTGAAAAATAAATTTATTTGGGTACATTATACAACATTTTAGCTCCAAATTATATAAAATATCATATGAAAAAACTATTTCATCATTCAACACTGATTATATATATATATATATATTATATACACAAACATATAAACCATAAACTATAAAACATATTCAATTACATTCTATACACACACATATATTATAGCGTGTTTGATTTGTGTTCCAAATATGAATTAACACTATTCAATACGGACAGTCTATAATAAATTTTTATTTATTTTTATTTTATAAAACATCAAATCAAAATAATATTTAAATCGAAACGCAAATAAAAAATCATTTTTCAATCAGAACCGAACAAACATATAAAAATAACATGTCTATAAATATATTTATTTTGGAACCAAATAAACTTATTAAACAATGTTATAAACTATTAAACATTCATCCAAATTAGAACTGAATTGTCTTTTCTTCGAAGACGTCGAACCACTAGAGATGATAGAGGTTGAAGATGGCTAACTACCTCTCGCCTAATCGACTATACACATAAATACATAATGGAGAATCACCCCCAAAAATTCACTTGCATCCATCTTCAACTTGGCATCCATTCTTATTCTTCTTCTTTTTTTTTTTTTTTGTTTTTTATATGACGTGGGAACCCGTGAGGCGTCGGGGTCTGAACCCATGACTTATCCTTACAGTACTTGGCATCCATTCTTCTTGAGTTGGCTCACCATGCAATCTGAGATGATCAATATTCTTTGGCTTGACGGTCTTTGATTATTTTGGGGCATGTCTTGTCCTGTTCAACTTGATCCACATAATTTTTATTGGTTTCAATAGTAATTAAAAACAATCTTTAATGAACTTATTGTTTGATAGGACTATTTATTAAATAGGTACCAATATTTGGTTTGATTATATTTTATCGTAACATATCATTAATTTATTATAATTATTTTTAAATCAATTATTGATGAAAGGTACAAGGGACTTCTAAAATAAATGTAGAAGTAATTAAAGATAAGTTAGTACCATACAAAATTAATCACTCTTAATTTAACTATTACTTCCTCTGTCCCGGGTCAGATGACCCATTTGGTTAAGGATATGGTATTTTAGTTAGCATAAATTAGTAAGTTATTAATAATAAATTATGATATTACTTTATTATTTTTTATATTAGTGTTGTTGGTATTTTAATTATTTTTAACATTATATCTCAATAAAATATATACAATTACTACAAAAAGTTGAAATTTAGCTACATTAAAATTCGCAGCAATATGTACTTAATTCATAGCAAAAATATTTTTGCGATGAAACTTATTTCGTTGCCTATAGTGTGTTAGTAAGGGGTTTTGGCACAAATATGACTATGGTAACAAAAAATGAGTTTTTTTATTTCAATGAAGGTTAAGAAACAAGATATAGCTACGAAAATATAATTATGTAGATAAAGTTTTTTTACTGTAAAAATAAAATTCATAACAAAAGAATTTTAGCAACAAAATATGCATAATTTTTTTAGCCAAATGGTTTTAGTTATGAAAAATAATTTTGTAACTGAACCCTTTTGCCATGAAAATAGAATTTTCTAACAAAATATTTTTAGCGACGAAATTAATTTTGTACTAAATGATTTAGTTTTAGCGATAAATTAAATTTTGTCGCTAAATGAGACGTTTTAATTAAAAAAAATATTTCGTAATTAAAAATATTGTAGCTAATTAGATTTTTTTTTTTTAGCGAATATGAATATTATTTTGTACATAATAACATTTCATATAATACAAACAAATAAAAATATATTTATTTATTATTGCCACAAATTAGTTTTATAAAAAATATAGAGATTTAAAGGTAAATAAAAAATATTTGTTAATAGATGAGAGTGATAAAAAAAATGTTTTGAGTGGTGTAAGAGATTAGAAATTTAGGGGGTGTATTCATTTGAGATTTCATTGGATTGTTTTGAATTTTAAAAAATCTATAGATTTATGTAGATTAGAAAGTGCACGGAGTCCATGCAGAGTTTGATGGATTTTATTAATTAATTTAAATGGATTCTTATAGATTTCATTGGATTTTTTTTTATGAATTTATATGGATTTTTTTATGAATTTATATAGATTTTGTAGAATTGTAAAAAATATATATTTTTTTTTATTGATTTATATAATTGTATAAACTTATGTAACACAAAGTTTACAAATATAATATATTTATTATATTTTATTATATTTTATAAAATATAAGTAATATTAATAAATAATATATAATTATTAACGATATAAAAATATTGTAACATATATAATGCTACTATTTTCTATATTATATTTTAAATTTTATAATTTTTATTATATTATCATTCAATATATCAATTTATTTTTATATTTTTTGTTAGTTATTATTATTATTCTTATGTAATAAATTTTGTAAAAAATTAATGTATAAATTACAAAATTAATATATCACACACATTCATTATTTTTATATTATATGCACAATTCCTTATACTTAAAAAAATATCCCTTCAAAAGATTTCACAAAACAATCACACCAAAAATAAAAAATTGCATTTACAATTTTTCATAAGAAATAAAATTAAAAAGTAAGAAGTAAATAAATATAACTAGCGGTTTATATTTAGTTAATTATACCGACAATACAGTGTATTCTATAATAATAAAAAAAACAGTAATACATATTTATTATGATAATAGTAATTTCCAAATATTATATTTATAATATAAAATACATATTTTGAAAAAAAGTTGATAATAATTTCTTAATATATTTTATTTTTAAATTATTACTTTTTTATTAAATATTTAAATTGATATTAATAAATATTACCATATTCTTTATCACTTATATATTGTCAACAACAACAATAATAAATAATAATAATAATAATAATAATAATAATAATAATAATAATTTTAATAATCCATCCAAATCTCTAGTTATCATGAGAGATTTTCTCATGTACAAATTTTTCATAATTGTCCGTTAAAATCCAATAAAATCCATAGAAAGATAAAGATAAAAGAAAAAAAATACAAGAAACATAAAGATAAAAAAAGATATAAGCTGAAAATTTGTGTTGTTGGCTGAGGATACTTCTTCATCCTTATTTCCTGGCTTTTATACGGTAGAAACTTCACTTCTATAATTTCTGCCATTAATGAAGATTATTTACACAACTGTAACTTCCATAACTTTCATGTCCTTTTAATAATTTGACCTCTTAACCGCGGAAACCCTTTAACTCATGAATGATCCCTCATTTAAAAGTCATAACTTGTGGAACTCTAAGCTCCTTGAATGGTTGGTAAGAGCGTATACAATAAACAAAATTTAGAGATATCACTATATTGTGTGAGGCTTTTAATTTCAAATTTCAACAAAAAAATAAAATAAAAAATCACACAATAGAACAGATCTGAAAATTCAGAAAGTAAAGCAGCAACCATGTTATCTGGTGGTAGAGAAACCAAGCCCAAGTCATTAAAATTCATCTAATCCATTTTTATTTTAGTTTTTAAAGTGAATTGTGTCAGATGACACGTAAGAATTAGAGGCAGTTTTTTTCTAATGACTATTGCACTTGCTCTAACGGTTGAAGAAAGCCCTAGTTCAATATTTCATCACTAGGCTTCTTTAATGATGTCCTCCACCCGGACACTATATCCTCTGGGCTCAACCAACTTGGGCTCATCTCTTCGCTCGGGCTACTAGTCCTCTTCTTATTTTTGGATTTTTTCTTCAATTTATATTTTTGGAAACAATACATATATAAACAGTAAATTGCACAAATGTAGCTTATACGGATACGAAGCTTCCAACCACTGAAGCGAGACAGTCTCACAATGGTATAGCCATTCAAGTCCGATGCACAATGAGGTCAGCCGAGCTCGAGTGACGTTGATGCACTCCTGCCGCTGAAGCAAGGAGGGAGATCTATGTCCATAATAAAGGATGCAGTGAAGCGAGCTAGCTAAGAGTTATAACAATTCCAACTAGGGCGTCTCGGACCTTTTTGGGACTTATAGGCTCTATCAATACATGATTAAAATGTATTTTCAAAATTAGTTATGTCTGAACAATATCAATTTGAGAAAAGAAGATGAAAGACAGTCTGCCGAAAGTTCAAAAATCGAGAAAGACTGAAGGAGGGTAAAAGAGATAAGAGAGAAAGTGAGACAGACTTGGTCTGAAAAATTTGGAAAGATAGCCTGGTTAAGAAGAAAGAGATAGAAAAAAAATATATAATTAGAGTTTAAAATTTAATTTGAAAATTAAATAGAATAATTATAAAAAAAAATATATAAACTAAAAGTTAAAATTTAATTTTAAAAATTGAATAATAATAATTTAAAATATAGACCCTTAAGGGCCTGTTGTTTCTGAGCCGCCCTGGTCCAACAGGCTGTAACAAGTTAACCGTCCAAGTGACAAATTATATAGTGATAACAACCTATCTCTAAAAGCATTTTAACTGTTGTTTCAACTACTCAACCACCATCTTTGATTTCTCTATAAATAGGATCCGATTTCTCATTGTAAAATATGTTTACTTCTTAAGTATTAATGTGATATACTATTAATCCGTTCTTTTAGTTTTCAAGAGCTCCGAACTATGAAGAGTTTTCTTTAGTTTAGAGGAGGTCAGAGGACCAATGGAGTTTTCTCCACTCCTGACCACCTTAAGTACTACTCTTTCAGACAGATTTAGTGCTTTCATTTATTATTTTTATTTACTGTTTTGTAATGTAGATTTATAGTTTCCAGTAGTATTAATGAAATATCATTTTCTTGTTCACTTCGATTTTCACTCAAAAACCCAAGTTTGTAATTGATCGCTTAAGTCTTGATTCTTGATGAATTGTGGAAAGAAGATAGAAGGAGCATACAATCACATTGTTATAACATAGAGTGGGTAGTTCGTGACAACTAAGTACACAAGAGCCTCTTTGACCTTCTTAGCAATAATTCATTAGACATAGGTGCTTGTCTATCGGGTCACAAAAATGTTTAGTGACAATGATTTTTTTGTAAATAATGTTCTTAATTGGGTGTCGCTTAAGCGTCATTGTAACACCCCTAAAGTCAAGTACTAGTCGAGTCAAGAATCTAATTTAAATGAGCAAGTACGATCACACATTTTACTTCTGTCATTTTATAATATATATGTTTTGATATTTCACCTTTATCATCCCTTATTTTATTTAGGAAAATCTAGTTATTTAGGATGGACAAGTCACTCACCAACACCTCTTATCCATCCTACCATCAAATATATTACAACTCACATGCATTCTTACTATTAGTCATTGCTCGCTCACTTTCACACTATATATACCGCTTACTTACAGCCCGTCCACTCCGCTCACTCTTATCCTCACTACACTCACCACTAAGTAACCCCCGCTCCTCTCTATTTCACCGCTCTACTTACACTTTATTCCTTTATGTACTTCACTTATTTTTTACTGTTTTTCTTGCTCAAGCGAGCCTTAATTGCTTTTACTGCTCAACCAGACTCAACTGGAAGTATTATATATATATATATTTAAAATTTATTTACAAATTCTATTTAAAATTATTTGTTATTCTCTACCGTAAACCATGTGTGGCATCATGGTCACAAATTCACTCCTCACTTTTTTAATATTATTTTTAATTAATATATATGTTGATTTATTTTGAATTATTCATTTATTAAAATTTATATAGGTAAATATTTAAAAGTTAAAATATAATATTATATAAAAATATTATTATACAATAAAAATATATAAAAATATGTATAAATAAATAAATTATTTATATATTGTTTATATATATTATTGCATAATGGAAATATATATAAATGAATAAATTATTGTGGATTTATAGTATAGTAAAGATAATGAATTGAATTTGATTTACTATAATATAAATTATTTGAATGTTAAAATAAATATGATAGGGATGAGAGACATAAAAGATATAATGAAGTAGAGTAATGACTATAACAGGTGCTCTTATATAGCTTTGATACTTAAAGTTAAGGTTCTTTAATCGATTACCATACAACAAAATGTTGTTTTCTAGCAAAAATAAATAAATAAATCAACACTTCATTTGTTTTGTTTTAACCTATTTTTCATTTCAAAAGTAACTCAGAAAAAAAAAAAAAAAAAAATTAACTTGAAATAAAAATAAAAATCTAAAAAACACCACCCTAACAAACGCAAAATAAATTTGTTAATTAGATGAGAATCTTCTACCTCGATCAATTCCTTTTCGCCCATGCCTAATAACCAAATATGCTTTTGCAGCTAGTGGCATTAAAGCATGCTTTTGCAGCTAGTGGCATTAAAGTATGTTATAATAATTGCTTCATATCGTAATTGTCATTACAAAAAAGAAAAATTCAGTTTGGATCTGTATATACAAAGAAGACTGAACCAAACCAGTAACTGTTTCTTCAATATTTGTGCAAAAATATATCCATATTAGCTGCGGATTTCAGTTTCTTCAGCAGTTTGTAAGAATCGAGAGATGGCTGTAGCTGCTTATGCATCATTGGTTTCTCTTTCTCATGTCCTCGACAACGTTCATTACCGTGCTGAGCTTCGTCGCCTTCAGGTCGACATAAAAAAGATTAAATCTCTCCAAGAAGGTGTCAATTTCTTGTTGGAGTTCCTTGAAAAGAACCATAGAAGCAAAAGCCAGAAGGCTGAAGATCTTTGGAAGCAAATATCAGAAGTTAGTTTGGAGATGGAAGAAATTTTTGACTTACATGTTGTGAGTCAACTTCAGAAGGAATCTCAGGGAGAAAGTAGTGATCATATGGGCGCGAGATCATTCGATGAAGATTTGGACACTATGATCCAAAAGGTTGACTACATCAAGCGAGAGCTATCGATGGTTGAAGAGGTCGTGGTTGGACAACAAACCAGAGCTTCTGTTCCTGCTGGCGGTTCTTCAACAGCTGCATCCATTCTTGGAAAGAATATTATTGTGGGACTTGAGGAACACGTGATCAGGATTAAGGGTGAGCTAGCTAGATATGACGACAATCTCCAAATCATCCCAATTGTCGGCATGGGAGGTATTGGCAAAACTACTCTTGCTAAAAAAGTTTATGAAGATAAGTATTCCATGGAACGCTTTGATGTGCGCATTTGGATTACAATTTCTCAGGAGTATAGCGTCGACGAGATCCTCCTTGGTCTTATCAATGACGGAAAAGTAGAAAGACATGGTGGAAATTCAGATGGGCCTGGGGAAATATTGCGCAAGAAACTCTATGGCAGAAGATACTTAATTGTAATGGATGACATATGGACTCTTCAAGCTTGGTATGATTTAAGGAGGTTCTTTCCGGACAATGGGAATGGAAGTCGAATTATTGTGACCACTAGGCTATCACAAGTGGCTGCTTCATTGGGCTCTCATGACCCTTATCCGATGACATTTCTTGACACAAATACAAGTTGGAGTTTATTTTGCCAAACTGTATTCGGAGAAGAAAAATTTTCACATCCAGAATTGGAGCAAATCGGAAGAGTGATTGTAGAGAATTGTAGAGGGCTTCCTTTGCAAATTACTGTTATAGGAGGACTACTTGCAAAGTCTGGCATGAATAAAGAATATTGGGAATCAGTTGAGGAAAATGTAAGTTCCTTTGGAAATGCAAGCGATGGCGAGCATTGTTTGAATATATTACTCTTGAGTTATAATAATCTGCCTATATATCTCAAGCCGTGTTTTCTCTACATGAGAACTTTTCGCGAAGATGCTCAAATTGAAGTCTCCAATCTAATCCGATCATGGGTTGATGAAGGTTTCATAAAGATAAAAAATGATAAACGTTTGGAAGAACTTGGTGAGGAATACTTCAAAGATCTTCTCGATAGAAATCTACTCTTTGTGCGTGAAAGAGATGTACTCACGGGGGAATTAGAAAAATGCGGCATCCATGATCTTTTGCGAGACCTATGCATTAGTGTATCCAAAAAAGAGGACTTTTTGTGCTCTCCTAGAGTAAAAGACATCGACATAAGATATTGGAATAGAGTGTGCTTCCTATGCGGCGGCTCAGCAGTAGAAGAAGAAAGAAGAAATCTTCTTGCACTTGATGTCATTCCTCCATCAGCTTCACAAGAAAATCCCCCGGTTTGTGGTGACTGTAAAGTGACATATTCACGTACGAAGGGACTAAGATTGGTCATGGCCCTCGAAGCAGTTGGTAGTGTTCATGATACACTTGTGCAGCACACTAAATTACGGTGTGTCCGTGTTAACTTTGATTTCTCTCCAAATTTTATTGCTCCTTCAATTCTACATTTTCTTTGGAACCTGCAGAGTCTGATATTCCCTTATTCATCTTCGGTAGTTTTACCATCTGAAATATGGCATATGCCGCAACTTAGAATTATTGACTTCAAGGATGTGGTGTTGCCGAAGCCTTATCTTGCTCATGTGGGAGAGAAAGATATCTTCATTCTGAAGAACCTGCACACCCTTCACTGTGCAACGAATTTTGAGCTCACCGATGAGATTCTTGGTGGAATTCCTAATCTGAAGGTACTAGGAATAACGTATGATAAGCGTATGAGAGAGTTGGATACTTGTTTGTGTAATCTTGGCAGATTACAGAAACTTGAAAGACTAACTGTCGAAAAGACATTGCAGAACATCGGCTTTCCAAATTCACTCAAATTACTGCTTATGAGGAAATGCAGAATTCCTTGGAGTGGTATGTCAGTGGTTGGTTCATTGCCTAATCTCGAAGTTCTTGTGTTGTGGTATACTGCAGAGGGCTCTGAGTGGAATCCAACTGAAGGGGAATTTCGTCGATTAAAAACATTGTGGATTGTTGGTAGTGATTTAGTAGCTTGGAGAGCTGATCGATACCACTATCCGGTGCTTGAGATGCTTGGACTTTTTAAAGTACCTTCGTTGGAAGAAATCCCTTCAGGTGTTGGAGATATACCGACACTGCGTGAAATTCATTTGACAAATTGCAGTAAGTCTGCTGTGGATTCGGCATACCAGATATTAGAGGAACAACAGAGTGTGGGAAATGATATACTCAAGGTGGATGTCTCTGATGATTCCGATGATTCCGATATAGATGACACAGATGAAGATGAGGTGTCTGAAGACAAAGATGAAAATGAAGACGACGAATCTGAAGCTGAAGACACAGAGAAAGATGAAGATGAAGATGAAGAGGAAAATGAAGGTAATGAGTCTGCCTGACTGATTGCCGTAAGGACAGAAGAAGAAGAAGATGATGATGGTATGTATATATATATATCCAAGGTACTTTTAATTTGAGGAGTTGTCATAATTGTTTTGTGGCTTCTAACTTGCTAAATCGATTTCTTCTAGCTTGAATTTGGTAACATTACAAGAAAATATCATTTTTGTAACAAAGTTTTTTCGTCCCTAAATTTACTTTTTTCATTATTAATGATATTAGAGACGGAATTAGGGATTGAATGATGTTAGCTAAGTAAACTTTAGGGACGAAATTTCGTTACAAATATACTATTTTTTGTAGTGTAATAAGAATTCAAGTGTTGAAGAAAGATTTCCAGAAATTATTCGGTAATATGTAGTCGAAAGCTTTAAAGGTTTTGGCAATGAGGAGAAATATTGCTCGGTACCATTTGCAAGTGGTACTTCATTTTTCTCTAAACCAAAGACATTATTGTTATATGTGTGGATGATTTACTTAATGTCTATCTTCGTTTCCTTGTAATTACCATTTGCATCTATCATCCGTTTTTGTTTTTGTTTTTGTTTTTTTCTTTAGCTTATGATTTAATTAAGTAGCTTAGAAATATTTACTTATTTACCTTCAGTTGTTCAGTATAATTTAAATTACGGTCGATTTCATATATATATATATATATAGTGAAAAACCCGAGATTGCAGGGCTGTAACTAATCCAAACTAGATGACTAAATTAATTCTTGTTTTGTGCATTGTTTTGTTGTGTTCTTCGCAATACTTACATAACAATACATGCATAGAGTTGATACAATTTAATTAGGTTCTATATATATATATATAAAAGGATTCGGTAAGTAGAAGAGATGAGATTAACATCTTATATTCAAGAACAAATTTATAACAATAGCCACTGTAAATTTCTTTTCGTGTCCATGTGCAAGTTTCGTCGTGTGATGGCGTATATCTCCTTGCATATGAAAAAAAGTGTTGGTTGTAGATAATAAAAAAATATGAAGAAGATGCGTGCTTAAGCTTTTATATTAGGCAATCATTTACATCATTTAGCCCGAGCCTCACGGACTTCCTAGAATTGTTTGATGAGAACTGGATTCTAGTGTGTGTTCTAAATTTATTTATTTTCTTTCACTATGAACTCAATTTGGTATTTGTAGTTTTGTTTGGAGTGATATTAATTGTTAGGGAATGAGTTTTGGTTTTTATTTTTGTTCTTTTCAATTTGGCCTGATTGGACAAAATTGCAATTACAATAATTACAATTTGGTTCAATCGGGCTAATTTGCGAAAATAGATTTTTTTTTTTTGTTTTTTTTTTTAAATATTATGTTGCCACATCATTGTAGGAAAAATGCCACCAAGCAAAATTTCTTCCACAAATCTCATTTTGAGTCCCTATTATGACAAGTCGAAACTTGACTATAAAATCCTTAGGGGTGTTTGGCAAATAGCTTTTTTTTTTTTTAAGAGCTTTTAGCTTATTGAACAACTTTTAGCTGTTTGACCAGTCAAAAAACTAATTTAGGTATTTGGTAAATTATCTTTTTGAAATAGCTTTTTGGACCCAAAAAGCTAATTTCTGAAAAGCTAACTTACCCAACGTTTTGAAATAGCTTTTTCTGTAAAAAACATTTTTATTCCTTGTATGCCCTTCAAAATTTATTATACATTTTACACAAATAAATATATTTTTTATTATATTAGAATATTTTATTATAATATAGTTTTACTTTTATAAATTTAAAATAATTAATTTTTATATATAAATTATTTTAATTGTAAAATATATAAATTTATTAAAATCAACATAAAATATAAAATATTAATATTAATAATTTATTTTTATATTAAAATTACATTATATAAATTTCATACTAAAAATAAATTAAATAAATTAAATTTATTGAAAATTATAAATATAATGAACTAATCGATAACTAACATAATAAATATATACACGAAAAAATTATTATTTTATATTTTACATCATTTTTAATAGAAAAAACTGTTTATATATTTTAATAAAAATATATTATTTTTTAAATCTAACTCTAATAAAAATAAATACTTTTATAACACTTTTACAATTTTCAATAACTAATAACAAAAAATTTTAAATATTCTAAACTCAAAAGAACATAATTGAATATATTAGAAACAAAAATAAAATAGAAATGTCCTCAATTGTCATTTTATGTATAAACAACTAATATCAAACAGTTGTTTTATCAAACATTTTAATACAAACAGCTAATCGAATCAGCTAGTCAAACTAGTTAATTGAGCTATCAGCTAATTAAATCAGGTAACAACTAACAGCTATTAGCTAATTGCCAAACACGCCCTAAGGCTTTTGCTCGAACACTTGTGTCACTTTTATATGGTGTGTGAATGCATATTATATATATATATATATATATATCAATGAGTAATTTTCATCAGCATAGCTCATTTGAATCTCTTGTTATGACAAATCGAAACTTCACTTCAAAAGATAAAGGCTTGTATTTGGGTACCTAGAATCTTTGTAGGCTATTAATATGTTTCATCAATTTGTACATATTGAAAGAAAATTCCACTCAAAAAACTCATTTTTAGTCCTAATTATGACAACTTAGAACTTTACTAAAAACAAGAAGGCTTGTGCGGAACGTATAAGGTACTGAATTGGAAAAATCAGCACCGTGCTGATTTTTTAAATCATCACCCGTAATATATATAAATAACACAATTTTATTATACACAATACATGTTGTGTATAAGAATTACATGTGATGTTGCTTCGTAATTATAGTGTGTTGTATAACATTATGTAGTGTGCTGAAATTAATTAGTATTTGTGTTGTATAAGACCATAGCATGTGCTGTCAGTTCATATGTTGTATTTATATTGTTGGTTCATAATTACAAATGTGTTTTATAACAGTACGTGGTGTGCTGAAATCAAGCATTGATTGTGTTGTACAAGACTATAGCATGTGCTGTTAGTTAGTGTTGTTAGTTCATGTGTTGTATTTGTATTATATGAATGCAGACGGTGTGCGGCCGATAGTAACACCGTTTGTTGCGGTGTATTGTCAGCACAGTGTTGAATTTTGAAATCCGCCGCCGGCTTGTGCATACACACATGTATCACTTTTTGGATGGTGTTTGAGTTCCTATATATTTTTCAGGATGTGCGTACATTTCATCGCTTTATACATATTAAAAAATTTATTCAAAAAGCTCATTTTGTGTTCTACTTACGATGAGTCGAAATTTTACTAGAAAATATAATGGCTTGGGCATGCGCACACACTAGTCTCACTTTTTGGGCGGCATTTTAGTACCTAAATTTTTTTCTAGATATGAGCATTTTTACTCAACTTATATAGAATGAAATAAAATTTAATTCAAAAAGGTCATTTTAGAGCCTTGGTTACAATGAGTCACAATTTCGCTCGAAAGGTGAAAGTTTGTGCACACAAATTTACGTCGCTTTTGGAGTGGCTAGACTCGATATGAGTAAGTTTCATCAACCTATACATATTCAAACAAAACTCCATGCATGAATTTCATTTCATGACCTAATCGGGTGTTTGGCAATAATTAGTTGATAGCTTATTCAATTAGTAGGTAGTTGTTAGCTGATTAAATTAGTTGATTTGACTAGTTAAATGTTTGTACCAAAATATTTGATAAATAGCGGTTTGATATTAGTCATTTAAAGGTACAATAACAATTAAAGATATTTTATATATTTTTAAAAATATTAAGTTGCATCATTTTGGTGCATAGAATTTTTTAGAATTTTTATTATTTAGGTACAATAACTTCACACTTTTATAGATAAAATTGCCACTGAAATTTGAAATACTCCCTCCGTCCCGAAATTAAGTATCCATTTGCTTTTTGCACGTAATTTTAGAAATATTAATATTATATTAGAATATAGTATGAATAAAATAGAAATGACTAAAATAACCTTATTACTATGTGTGATATAAAGGTAATGACATTTGTGTAATATATTGTAAGTTGTAAAGGTATTTGTAATGTTAGGTAGATAGTACAGTTGCTAAAAAAGGAAATAGATACTTTGTTATGGGACGGACTAAAATAAAAAAATGAATACTTTGTTATGAGACGGAGAGAGTATATGAAAGAAAAGCAGAGAATAAATAACTTCAAATTTTAAATAATAATAATAATAATAATATCCCTTTACTGTTATAAAAACAAAACAAAAAATAAAGAGAAAAAAATATAGATGGAGCACATGCAGGTGTAAATGATCTCTGCCCTCTTATTAAAATTAATCTGAATATAATTATTAATTTCAACTAACTCGTTGGCCTGCCTATTAATAAAACTGTCAAACAATAAACAAAAGTAACGACGTGTCTATGGATCCGCGGCCCTGTCCTCCTCAGTGGCCTCTAATATACTCGCTCCTAGTACAATTGTGTGCTCATTTGAATTTTAAAAAAAAAATAGATAAAAATAAAAAAATTTATTTTTTTAGTAAAAAAAAAAATAGAAAAATAGTATTATTTCACTAAAAGATGAAACATGAATAAATTTGAATAATAAAAAAAAAAAATTTGGATGACAGTGTGAATAATTGTGTATATATATAATATAACTGAATATATATAGTGTGTATGCATATGTAAGATATAAATAATTATGTTGCGGTGATAGCTCAGGTGGAAGAGCATCAAACTAAAAGTTTTTTTTTTAATGGGCAACTAATTATTTAATGGGGATAGAAAATAATTATTTAATGGGATTTTTATTTTTTATTTTTGAATTATATTACAAGAACTCTTAAATGTGTTTAGAACATATCTAAACATACTTTATTTTTTGGGTTGTATGCACAATTAGTAAAAATTTAATAGTTTAAATGTGATATTTTAAATAAAAAATAATTATGTTGTTAAAATTTTTTGTTGTTGGAAGCCTAATCCAATATGTCCCATGATAATATTGAAAGAGTTTGTTCACTCCTTAGCCCGGCTTATCGAATTTAGCCCAATTCTTTTAGCTCTTATCCAAACACAAACCTATAAAGCCTATACCATTTTACTCTAACTCCAATTCTTTGTTCATTTATGTGTCTAGCTCAATTTGTATATTTGTTTACGATGTTTGATTTGCAAAGTTCAACGATCCAGGATATAAATTCACAACAATAGTATTCGAGTCTGACTACCGATTGTGATATTTTAATTTTTTTATTCGAGTTTGGTTGAACTCGACCCGTGGTAAAAGATCATCTCCCTTTACTTTTTTGGTATATTATTTTTCTTGAAGAAAATGTGGTTCATAATATGTTGAAACTTTCGGTATTTAATTGGCTATGGATTCTTGATGATTGGTTAATAATCTTGAAATATATTGATGTTTCTTTGATTTTTTTGTGAAGTTTTTGGAATTATGTCTTGATCCTTTGATTGTTTGTTCCTTGGTTTGTTGATAGTCTTATGAAAATTTTTAGTAGTGCTATCCAATTATTTGCAGTAATGAATGTTTAATTATTTATATATATATATATGTATGTTTTAATTTTCTTTGTCAAATAAAAAATTACATGATTGATATTAGTGAAATATGTCTAAAAGGAATGTAATATAATAAAATAGAATTTTTTTAACAATATTTTTTTGTCTCTAAATTCACCTTTTCCGATACTACTGACATTAGGACGGAAATTCCGTCCCTAAAGTTTACATAGCTAATGTCATATGTCCCTAATTTTTGTTATAAATATGTTATTTTTTTGTAGTGATTTATAATTAGATGATAATTAAGAATATAATTGATTTAATTGCATTATATAATTTATTGGTTAAAATGTATATGTTGGATTCTTGTTTTTTGTATACTACGTGGTTGGTTCAGTCATTCCTCCACATGTTCTTTGTGAATAATAAAATTTGTTATGTGTATAAATCAAATTGCTTGTTTCTATAGGAAAATTAGTTAAAAATGGGCATGTGTTCCTAAAATAAAACTAATTGTGAAAATATAGAAATACATTAATGTTTGTTGTTTGATTTCTATGTGATTAATTTCTTGTATTCTTTGATTGATATTTCTGAATAAATTTGATTGTTAGTTAGCATTATGTGGATTATCTTTGTAATGTGTTTCCTTCAGTGTTCTGTGTAATATAAATTGACATGAATCTTTAAGACCATGTGTATTATTTGGATTGTATGTTATTTTTTATGGTCTAGTAGTTTTTGTATGATTAAAGCATAGTGTCTCAAATTGATTGTTGTCTATGTGACTATTTGATGTGTATTCTTTCTTAGTATACCGCGAGGTTAGGCTTTGTGGTTGTGTTATCGGTATTCTTAGTGATAGTGTTCGGCCTTTTTTGAGTACTATGTGGTGCTCCGAACTAGAAGTTTAGTGCTTTGTGTTCCTCCCAAATTGTTGAGTGTTCTTTCTGGTTAGAATATTCTAAGTGAATATGTCTCTAGAGATCTTAGCGATAGTGGTCAATCAATCTTAATGCTTAGGCCGTAGGACTTTGTGCTTAGTACGTAAAGGTGTGTGCTAGAGCCGTAGAGTTTAATGCCTAAGATATTTATGAGTGTCTAGAGTTGAGTGTTCTTTAGTTAACGTCAAATAAGGTGGAGCTCATGTTATGAAATTCTAAGTTTTGTATTCCGCTTGTGATTACTTTCCATTGTGAATACAATGTGTTGCTGGATTGTGTGGTAGCTTGTGTGCTCACTTAGAATCTGTAGGTTCATTGTGTTAAATTTGTTTAAACTTGCTTGTGTACTTATTTTTTGTAGTAAATGTGTGTACTACGTGTTAGGTTGATGTGTGATCAATCTAGGTGCATGTTAGGATTTATGTGTTCTACATGTGATATGTTTAGTCTACATAACATTTGTTCGTAGATTTATATAAATATATATTTGAGATTTTGTTAAAATCATGACCAAAATAGGTGAAGTATATTGAAAAATTTGATTGTTCAAAATCTAACCTAATAAGTCTCTCGATAATATTGAAAGAGTTGCACACTGCTTAGTCCGACCCACCCAACTCGGCCCAATTCCTTTAGCCCTTAATCCAAACCCAAATCCAAAACTAAAGGCCAAAGAATATTACCCCAAGCCTAATTTTTAGACCATTTATGTGCTAACACAATTCGTATATTTGTTTTCGAGGTTTGATCGGATAAAATTTTCCACTCGAAAATTTTTCAAACTTCTTTGCAAATAATGGATTGAATACAAAAAAATAAAATAAAAGTAAAAATAAAACAAAAAAAAAATGTTGAAATGAAAAAATTGTTGATTAGATAAATAAATTACATGGGATAAGCTTATTAGTAAAAATGCAAGGAATCAAACGAAATAAGACTAAACTAAAGATAAGCATGCTTATTTGGGAGTGTTCCCCCTCCTCTCTTGCTCTTCCTTTATCAATTTTATAGAATTAGGTCTTTTATCTCCTTTGACATCGGAATTCTCGATTTTCAATGTCTATAAGAGGCGGTTGGTAAAGAGAATGGAATTACAAAAAAAAATAATAGTAGAGAATATGATTGAAAAAAAATATAAATTCAGTAGAGAATGGTTTTCAATTATATTGTTTAGTAAAACAGATAATTAAGTTGAAAAATGTAAAAAAAAAAATACAACTATCTAGATAGATTGATTAAGAATAAATGATTATTGAACAAGAGAAAGTTTTGCCGAGCGAGAATACATGAATAAATATTTTTGGTGATTTTTTTAAAAAAATAATAAATTAGATATGACATTTTCTAGGATCGGATTTTAGTGTAATTTTTTTAAAAAATAAATAAATAAAAATTAAAGACTTGGGTAATAAATTAAATGTGATATGTTGTAAGATTGAATAATATAGTTTCAAAATAAATTATAAAAATTAAATAGTACAAAAAAGTTAAAAGTAAATAAATATACTGCGTCAATATCCATTTATCTCTATTTTCTGGATATGGAAAAGAAATAAAATGATTTATTTATCGACTTTAATTTCTCTAATTCAAATATAAAAAAATGCTATGAATTCCTTATAACAAACGAGGGGCGTTTGGTACAGAGAATTAAATTGGAAAGAAATAGAAGTAGAGAATGAAATTGCAAATAAAAAGGAATTGAGCAGAGAACAGAATTAATTTACTTGTTTGGTAAAATAAAGAATGTAAAAAAAAAATAATTAATCGAAAAAAAAAATTTAACAAATGAAAATTCATGAAAAAATATTTTTGGTGATTTTTTTTAAAAAAAATTATAAAAAATAAATACTTAAATAATAAATTAGATATAATTTATTTGTAAAATTGAAATAGTATAATTTAAAAATATATATAAAAATTAAATAGTACAAAAAAAAAAATTAAACATTATACTGTATCATTTCTCTCTATTACTCTGAATATGAGAGAGAAATGAAAATATATAAATAAAAATAGATAGTTGCGCTACAATCCAACAAAATAAATGGAAACATTTCTATTTCCTGCCATCAATTTTCTATAACAAACATACACTTCATCTTGGCATTAAATGTTATTAACATCACATTGTTGCGCTTCGATCCAACTAAATACCCTTTAAAGTCATTAATAGTCACATATTGTGGTCTGATTTTATTTTTTTGTCTGAGACATTAGAACTGAGAAACGACCTTAATGTCATATATTGTAAAATAAAATAATATATTTTACAGAAAATTTTAACCTTTGCAATTCTTTTTGAATGTTAGAGTTTTGGAATTTTGATTTGGAAAATCATACAATTTTGAACTAGGAAAATATTTGATATAATATTGTAGACATTAAAAATATATGTCTAAATTCAATTAAATATCAAATATTTTGGAAGAAAATAAAATTTCAATAAAATAAATATTTGATATTTAATTATGCACATATATTAATTTTTGTACAATAAAAATCAATCATTAATGCAAAATCTTCTTAAAATGGAAGATATCGTACAAATATTACATACATAAATAGAGCCATAATGAATTTGACAGCAATAAAGGAAGTATATAAATTAATATCTTCTGAAAAACACAATGATATAAAGATTTTGGCAAGAAAGGAAGGCGCGCAATCAAATCCTTCGGGAATGGAAAACAGCATCTGATGGAAAAGGAAAAATTATAAAATCTTCATGTTGGCCAATCAAGACGCGCCATGTGGCACCATTAAAAAAGGAAGTCAAGGCCACCCCTTCCCTATAAATAGGAGCCATGGTCAGTTCATTTGACACACCGGAGTTACATTGAGGATTCAAGAAAATGGTAAGTCTCTAAACTTTCTCTGTATTGTTCTTCATGTTCTTCATGTCCTTCGAAGTGTTCTTCATCGAAAAGTTACCGATTTGGACAAATGATCCAATATTAGTTGACGAATCGATGAAGTTAACGTTCTTCATCGTATGTCCAAGTCGGAGGAATGATCAAAGCTTCCAAATCCGTTGAGGAATTCATTAAAACCAAGCGAAGGTCTCCAAAGTTCCTCTCAAAACTTCGAGATGTTCATCGCGTTATTCAACAAAGCATCAACTAAGCCCTCTTCAATCCAAAAGTCAAAGGGACACGCCGCCAAAAGTATTATGGAGCACCAAATCCACCTCTTCAGGGATCAAAGCTCCAAAAGCCGTCGAAGAATTTATCAAAGCCAAGGAAAAGCATCCAAAGTTCATCACAAAGCTTCAAGGTGTTTATTGCGTTCTTCAACAAAGCATCAAGCAGGCCCTCTTCGATTCAAAAGTCAAAGGGACATGCCGCCAAAAGTGTTATGGAGCACCAAATCCACCTCATCATGGATCAAAGCTCCAAAAGCCGTCGAAGAATTCATCAAAGCCAAGAAAAAGCATCCAAAGTTCATCCCAAAACTTCAAGGTGTTCATCGCGTTCTTCAACAAAGCATCAACCAGGCCCTCTTCGATCCAAAAGTCAAAGGGACATGCCGCCAAAAGTGTTATGGAGCACCAAAACCACCTCTCAAGGATCAAAGCTCCAAAAGACGTTGAAGAATCCATCAAAGCCAAGGAAGAGCAACCAAAGTTCATCCCAAAGCTTCAAGGTGTTCATCGCATTCTTCAAAAAAGCATCAACCAGGCCCTCTTCGATCCAAAAGTCAAATGGACACGCCGCCAAAAGTGTTATGGAGCACCAAATCCACCTCTTGAATGATCAAAGCTCCAAAAGTTGTTGAAGAATCCATCAAAGCCAAGTAAGAACATCCAAAGTTCATCCCCAAAGCTTCAAGGTGTTCATCGCGTTCTTCACCAAGTATCAACTCGGCCCTCTTTGATCCAAACGTCAAAGGGATATGCCGCCAAAAGTGTTATAGAGCACCAAATCCACATCTTCAAGGATCAAAGCTCCAAAAGTCGTTGAAGAATCCATCAAAGCCAAGGAAGAGCATTCAAAGTTCATCCCAAAGCTTCAAGGTGTTCATCGCGTTCTTCATCAAAGCATCAATTCGGCCCTCTTCGATCCAAAAGTCAAAGGGATACGCTGCCAAAACTATTATGGAGCACCAACTCCACCTCTTCAAGGATCAAAGCTCCAAAATTCGTTGAAGAATCCATCAAAGCCAATGAAGAGCATCCAAAGTTCATCCCAAAGCTTTTATGATATGTTGTTCCTTCCATAGGTATGTCGAACTGATAACAGATCCACTACATCCATTCAATTCAATTCTACATAATGTTGGAATCTATCCAATGCCTGAAGGGATTTCTTCCAACTAGGTTAAATCGAACAGTCTAAGCAACTCAAGTAGGGAAATTGATGGTCCCACAAGATGTATTTATACGCCTTAAACTTCAATCCTGATCTTTCTTGAACGATGCAGCGGAATGGAATGCAAACTGAAAATGTTTGTTGTGTTCAGAGTTATGTTGTCTGCTTGAGATTCGAAGAACGAACAAGCAACAAAAAGTATAGTGCAGAGTGAATCGAAACAAACAGCACACCAGCGTTTGTTGACCCAGTTCGGCCTTCAACCGCCCTACGTCTGGGGGGTACCAACTTAGGGTAATTCCACTATGACTAAGGCAGGAACAAGATACAAAATTCCTCACACAAACTCCATAAATCTCTAGTCACAAAAACTCAATTAAAATGCATTGGTTTCCCTACCACATGCAAGTGCACCTTCCTTCACAAAGGCAAGTGTGCAAGGCCGCGACCTCCGTTGGCTTGTGCTCCGAGATTGGATGAGGGTGTAGGCAGCTTCACCCTTTCCTCCTTCAACTCTCCTTGGAATCCCCTTTGCACCAAACAAACACTCGGCGGTTTGTCAACACAGCATACAACAACGATCCCTTAAGGATTTGATTTTTGGCTTCGAATCTCCAGCAATTTTGACCAGGTTCAAACTCAAGTTGTAGAGAAAATCTTCTCAAAATTTTCTACTCAAAACATGGCCTAACCACACAACGAAAATACCTCAAAATAAAATAGTACACTCCCTCTCAACAAGAAGTATGACTCAACTTATTACACCATGAGATTTCAGCTTTTCATAAGGAAATACTGATGAGAAGAACTCTAAGTTTCTAGCTCTAAGCTCATGAAACTCACTCCTAATTCTGTCTCAATGAATCATGAAAAACTTAAAGAACAACAAACTTAGGAAGTATGTATATATAGGATATACAACCTTTCCTTTGGCCAATAAAAATTCGACACAACAATCTTCCAATAGGTCAAACAAATTTGGACATATTCAAAGACATGTATCTGACCATAAAAGACGAAATTTGACAGGTCTATATCCTCGTAAATGTCCTAGGAAGAGATGATAATCAAATATTACCTCTTTTGGTAATGAGAGTGATAGACTTTTTCTTCCTTCAAATTTGACCTCTTTTTGTATGCAAGCTCGTGGAACAAAGCCCTTTTGTCTTTGTATGAAGTAGGACAGGGTAGAAGTGGCCTGAAGACTAACTATGTCTGTGAGATATATATTTTGTCTCACCTTAAAGCTTTTTCAATGACAAGAACATCATACTTCAAACCATGAACTTGAGCAGGTTGCAGTCTTACAAATAGCTAATTGGTTGTCTGATCTGTCTACGGATCCCAAAGGGACTGAGTTTCCCTTCTTTTTTCTTCCTATTCTTTTGACTTTCCAAATCAATGCTAGCACAATTTCTCTTGTACTTTTTGCCTTTGAAATATGTAGGATTTGAATTGCCTTTTTATTTTTCAAAAAGACTTTTTCCATCTCAGAAAATATGTTGCAAAACATTCCACATCAGCAGACAGCATGGACAGTTTAGCACCAGTTGGTTGTCTGATCATTCAGTGGATCCCCGATTCATCAAACAAAATTTATACCAACAGAAATGTTCCTTTATCAGCTCTCCACTGCACTAAACTGTTACAAATAATACTCAAATCTCTTAATCGAACAAAGTCAGCCTCAACTGGATTCCATTCAGACCCTTTAGTGGCATAAATCAACTCAAGTTTCTGTAGATTGGGTAATAAGCCAATTATCGACATACCACTCCAAGGAATTTTCGATCTAGAGTGCCACAGGAGCAACTCTTTAAGAGAACTTGGAAAGGCAATGTTGTCTGGAGCATTTGATATTTTTAATGACTGAAGATTCGGGAGTCGGACAAGATTACAAAGAGAATGGTCCATGCTTGCTTTAAAGTCATAATTATATGAGACATCCTATGTCTTTAGCTCAGGAATTATGTCCAAGACATGTTTGGTGCACTTGAAATTCTTAATTCCAGAGAGCATCTGCAGAATTTTGAGAATAATTAAGCCTTACTCCTCAACATGAGTTGCAGAAACTCCTGGAGGATCTGCCAACATGAAGCCACCCCCGCTAAATATGAAATGCCTAAGCTGTGGCATTTTCCACACTTCACCGGTGAAAAATACTCCTCGTCTAAAATGTAGCTTTAGAAACTGAAGATTCCATAGAAAGTGAAGTGTTAGAACAGATCTCATAATTTGAATGGAAACAATATAGAAACATAACGAACTTGAGTCGGATGCACAAATACTAATTGATCATACCCCTTAACCATGGTTTTATTCAGCCTTCCACCTTTAACATGTGATCTCAGAACATGTTTCAACTTGTCAATGGTGCCCATGAAAGCAGACTTGGGATGCAGAAACTCTAATTGATCATTCTCCTCAACCATGGATTCCACCAGCCTTCCCCCTTGAACATGTGAATACACCACTCTGCAAGCATCACAAAGGGATCGATGAATTTCTTGTGATGACTGTGATTGGGATAAAAGAACAAATTTCAGGACATCTGTAGCATCTTGATGGCTGGTTTCCTGGGTACAAAGAAAGCTTATCTTTTTTGATCTAGCATCTATTGAGTCTTGCACCTTTGGTGATCGAATAAACAGCTCCTTGTTATATTCTTTTGCACCCAAGTCTCGTAACAGATCATGAATACCACAATAGATCCCAGTTTATCGTATAAAAACTAGATTCCTGGCAATAAGATCATCCAGAAAATCTGTAGCAGTGTCCTCCAGATTTATACTATTCATTTCTCTTATCAATCCATTAGCTATCCACACTCGAATAAATTCGTCAACTTCAATCCGACAGTCTTCGGGATAAGAGCTCATATAGAGGAAACATGGCTTCAGGTGGATTGGCTTTATAAATCAAAGACAATCTCTTTAAGCAATGCTCATCATGTTCACAATTAACATAGGAGCTGACATTGTCCGCGACAGACTCCCAATATTTTGGAGACATGTCAGACTTTGCAAGTAGGCCGCCAATTACAATAATTTCTAACGGAAGTCCATTGCAACTTCGGACAATTTTTCGCGCAAATGATTCTAATTCTGGATATGGACAATTGTCATTTGCGAAGACCATCTGACAAAATAAACTCCAACTTTTATTCTGGTCTAGAAAAGTCATCGGATAAGAGTTGTGAGGGTTCAGATAACCAGCCACATTTGCAAGCCGAGTAGTCATGACAATCCGGCTCCTATTATTGTAATCTGGAAGACAAATTCTTAAATCATTCCAGGCCTTTTCACTCCACACATCATCCATAACAATTAAATATCGTCTGCCAAATAATTCCTTGTGCAAAGCCTCCACTAATCTATCAGAATCTCCATCGCGTGTTTTAACTTCCCCATCATGTAGAAGACCTGATAGAATGTCTTGAACAGTATATTCTTGTGATATTGTAATCCAAATACGCCTATTAAAGTGGTCGACGATACATTGGCTATTGAAAACAGCTTTAGCTAGAGTAGTTTTACCAATACCACCCATCGCTACAATGGGGATGATTTGGAGTGCACATTCATCTCTAGTCAGAAAATCTATAACTACATTGAAATGTTCATCGAATCCAAGAATTGTAGTCTTGTCGTGGAGCTGTCTTCCAGAGAGAGCAACCTCCAAGCTAGCTACTGAAATGCCGCCATGATCGGATGCTTTTTGTTGTTTTCCAGATTGCAATAAGGCGTCCTCCACCAACAGCTCTTCTTTTATAGAGTTAATCTTTTGGATCACTCCCACAATATCATCAAAGTTTCCGATTACGAACTGTTGTTGGCCTCTGGAAGAAGTTGGAAAGTTTGTACATGACGAAACACCACAAAGCACTCAAAAAGGCTAAACACTATTACTAAGAATACCCGAGAACATAACCATAAAACCTAACCTCGAGGTATAGCAATAAAGAATACACATCACATAGTCACGTAGACAACAATCACATAGAAAACAATCAATTTGGGACACAATATGCTTTAATCACAGAAAAGCTACTAGACCACAAAAAATCAACATACAATCCAAATAATACACATGGTTTTTAAAGATTCATATCAATTTATATTACATAGAACACTGAAGGAAACACATCACAAATATAATCCACATAATGCTAACTGACAATCAAATTTAATTATCCACAAAGATCAATTAAAGAATACAAGCAATCAACCACATAGAAATAAAACAACAAACATTAATGTATTCCTATATTTTCACAATTAGTTTTATTTTAGGAAAACATGCCCATTTTTAACTAATTTTTCTATAGAAACAAGCAATTTGATTTATACACATAACATTTTATTATTCACAAAGAACATACGGAGGAATGAATCAATAAACCAGCTACCTAGTATAAAAAAACAAAAATCCAACACATGCATTTCACTAAGAAATTTGCAACCAAATCAATTTTATTTTTGATTATCATCAAATTATACATCACTACGAAAAAAATAACATATTTGTCATTAGTAACGGAAAAAGTAGATTTAAGGACCAAAAAAATATTGTTACAAAAATGCTATTTTCTTGTAACAAAAATTAGGGACGGATGACGTTAGTTATGTGAACCTTAAGAACGGAATTTTCGTCCCTAATGTCATTAGTAATGAAAAAAGTAGATTTAGGGACGAAAAAATATTATTACAAAAAATGCTATTTTCTTGTATTACATTCTGTTTAGACATATTTCACTAATACCAATCATGTAATTTTTTATTTCACAAAGAAAATTAAAACATGCATATATAAAAATAATAAAAAAATAAAACATGCATTATTGCAATAAACTACCAAAAAAAATAGTATATTGGTAACGAAATTTCGTTCTTAAAGTTTACGTAGCTACCATAATTCTATCTCTAAATCCGTCTCTAATGTTGTTAGTAACGGAAAAAGAGAATTTAAAGATGAAAACATTTCGTTATAAAAATAATAATTTTCTTGTTGTATACCATTTGTAACGTGCCAGAAGGTGACACGCCCGGCGCCCAGGCCCAAAGGCCCAAGCCAGCTGTCTCTTGTGCGCAGCTGTAGACATTAAAAATATATGTCTAAAATCAATTAAATATCATGTATTTTGGAAGAAAATAAAATTCCAATAAAATAAATATATGGTATTTAATTATGCACATATGTTAATTTTTGTACAATAAATATCAACCATTAATGCAAAAATATGCTTAAAATGGAATATATCATACAAGTATTGCGTGCATAAATAGAGCCATAATAAATTTGGAAGCAAAATAAATTAATCTTGTTAATAAAGGAAGTCTATAAATTAATATCTTCCAAAAAAGGCAATGATCTAAAGATCTTGTCAATAAAGGAAGTATATAAATTAATATCTTCCAAAAAAAACAATGATATGAAGATTTTGTCGAGAAAGGAAGGTGCACAATCGAATCCGTCAAGAATGGAAAGCAGCATCTGATGGAAAATGAAAGATTATAAAATCTTTCCATCCACGTGGCACCATCCGAAAAGGAAGCCAAGGCCACCCTTCCCTATAAATAGGAGCCTTGACCAATTCATTAGACACCGAAGTTGCATCGAGGATTCAAGCAAAGGGGTAAGTCTCTAGACTCTCTCTGTATTGTTCTTCATGTTCTTCGTGTCCTTCGAAGCGTTCTTCATCGAAAGTCACTAATTTGGACAAATGATCCAATATTGGTTGACGAATCGATGAAGTTAACGTTCTTCGTCGTATGTCCAAGCCGGAGGAAGGATCAAAGCTCTCAAAGCCGTCGAGGAATTCGTCAAAGCCAAGGGAAGGTCTTCAAAGTTTCTCTCAAAGCTTCGAGGTGTTCATCGCGTTCTTCATAAAAGGCGCAAACCAGGCCTTCTTCGATCCAAAAGTCAAAGGGACACGCTGCCAAAAGCGTTATGGAGCACTAAATCCACCTCTTCAAGGATCAAAGCTCTCAAAGCCGTTGAGGAATTTGTCAAAACCAAGGGAAAGTCTCCAAAGTTCATCCTAAAGCTTCGAGGTGTTCATCGCATTCTTCACCAAAGCAACAACTCGGCCCTCTTCGATCCAAAAGTCAAAGGGATATGCCACCAAAAGCGTTATGGAGCACCAAATCCACCTTCTCAAAGATCAAAGCTGCGGATCGTTTAAAGAGGACATCAAATCCAAAGCTTAGGATCAAATCACCCGCACAGAGACCAAAGACCTCTAAAAGCGGCAAAAACAAATCAAAGATCAAAGCTGCGGATCGTCCAAAGAAGATATCAAATCCAAAGTTGAGGATCAAATCGCCCACATGGAGACCGAAGCTCTTCAAAAGGCGGAAAAGGCAAACTAAAGATCAAAGTCGCGGATCGTCTAAAGAAGACAACAAATCCAAAGACGATGATCAAATCGCCAATGCGGAGACCAAAGTCCTCCAAAAGCGGCAAAGCTAAAGCGAAGGTCAAAGTCGCGGATTGTCTAAAGAAGACAACAAATCCAAAGCCGATGATCAAATCGCCAATGCGGAGACCAAAGTCCTCCAAAAGGCGGCAAAGCCAAATCAAAGATCAAAGCCTCGGATCGTCTAAAAAAAGACATCAATTCCAAAGCTGACGATCAAATCGCCCGCACGGAGACCAAAACCCTCCAAAAACCGGCAAAGTCAAACTGAAGACCAAATCTCTTTGGATCAAAGAAGCCATCGAAAACAAAGTTGGAAAATAAATCGACCCGAAAGGAGAATCAAAGGACCCATTTAGAGAATAGGACCCGCTTTAAATTCAAATCAAATATAATTTGTACAAATTTTGTGTTTATTAAAAATAACACAATTTTTTGTCCACAGATTTTTGGCACCCCCAGTGGGACAACTCTACCTTTCATCTCTCTTTCCGTCGAACGATCAATGGCTTTCTACAAGATCAAGACTTCTAACGTTGTGCCGAAAGCTGTTGCTCTAGCCGCCGCCGCCAAAGGAGTCGCTACTACTACATCAAGAACCTCAAGTGCTTCAACGAATGCTGGAGTGATGACACGAAGCATGGCTAAAAGAGTACTCTCATTTTCCGAGGATGCACATCCGAAAATCACAGAGCAAAACTTACTCTATGAGGAGGACGAAAGCTTCAAGAGTACCTCCGCATTGTTCACCCCTCAAGAAACTGCAAGTCATTCAACCACATCAAGCTCTATTCCGGTAATGACTACCAACGCTTCAAATATTGAGGACCTAAAGATTGTGGATCAAAGTCTGCTCTGCGAGGAAGATCAAAGCTTCATAGGCACTTTCATGCCACATACTCATCGGCCAATTTCAAGTCATTTAACCGCATCAAGCTCTGCTCCGGTGATGACTATCAACGCTTCAAATATAGAAGATCAACTTGCAGCATTGGCCAAAATCATTGAAGGGATGTCTCAACACATGCAACAACAAGACGCCCTCATCGAAAAACTTCTCATAAAACTGGACAACCTAAAGAAGCTGGCCATGCAACCGAACAGCAACCATCTTCCCCAGTTGCCCAAAATAAAATGACAACATTTGTGGAGCAACGTCATGGCAAAGAAAAGGTGGCGGAATTAAATCCATTTCAAGGATCATCCAACTCCTTCATCCATATATCCCAACTTGACAAATACATCAAATAGGCAATCAAAAGAGAATTCGAAGGGAGTTCAAGGCAGACGTACACTTACGCCAAGCCTTACATTGCAAGGATTGACGCCCTCAAAATGCCAACGGGCTATCAACCACCAAAGTTTCAACAATTTGACGGCAAAGGCAACCCAAAGCAACATATAGCGCACTTTGTCGAGACATGCAACGATGCTGGAACATATGAAGACCTCCTAGTCAAAAAATTTGTGCGGTCACTAAACGGCAACGCCTTCGATTGGTACATTGACTTAGAGGCTAGTTCTATCGACAATTGGGAACAGTTAAAGCACGAGTTCTTGAATCAGTTCTACAGCACAAGGAGAACCGTCAGCATGACTGAACTCACCAACAGCCGCCAATGGAAAGACGAACCAGTAGTTGACTACATCAACTGCTGGAGAAGTCTAAGCCTCAACTGCAAAGACCGTTTGTCCGAGGCTTCCGGCATAGAAATGTGCATTCAAGGGATGCAATGGGGCTTAAAATACATCCTACAAGGGATCCGACCCCATACTTTTGAAGAACTCGCCACTCGCGCTGATGATATGGAATTGCGCATGATGTCTAGTGGAATGTATGGACCGCCTACTGAAGATTTCTCAGATGACGAGAAATACAACACTTCCAACAGTGGGGGCAATCATACCTACAACACTCCTGGAAACGAGGATAAACTTTCTACAATCTCCTAAAAACAAGAATAAACTTTCTTCAATCTCCTGGAAACGAGGATAAACTTTCTACAATCTCCTAGAAACGAGGATAAACTTTCTACAATCTCTTAGAAATGAGGATAAACTTTCTTCAATCTTTGAACTACGTTATGACTTGATTCCTTAACCGGATACGTAGGCAACTTGGAATATAACTCCAAGTTCAGTCAATTATGCCAAAAAAAAAAAGAAAAGAAAAGCCCTAAAAAACAAAAAAAAAAAAAGTCCAAAAAAAAATCGAGCTTAAAAAAAATCAATTGAACAAAAAAAAATCTCATCCAGAAAAAAAAAAGAAAAAAGAAAAAAAAAAGCCCTTTGAAAAAAAAAATATTGGCTAAAAAAATAAAAAAGGATATCCATAAAAAAAAAAATCAGTAAAAAAGAAAAATTGACTTATGTTTCGAGACTCATTCACACCTTAAACGCTTTGCGTCGGCTTAAAAGAGTCTCGAGGGGGCATTTGTAGACACTAAAAATATATGTCTAAAATCAATTAAATATCATGTATTTTGGAAGAAAATAAAATTCCAATAAAATAAATATATGGTATTTAATTATGCACATATGTTAATTTTTGTACATTAAATATCAACCATTAATGCAAAAATATGCTAAAAATGGAAGATATCGTACAAATATTACGTGCATAAATAGAGCCATAATAAATTTGGCAGCAAAATAAATTAATCTTGTCAATAAAGGAAGTCTATAAATTAATATCTTCCAAAAAAGGCAATGATCTAAAGATCTTGTCGATAAAGGAAGTATATAAATTAATATCTTCCAAAAAAGACAATGATATGAAGATTTTGTCGAGAAAGGAAGGTGCACAATCGAATCCGTCAAGAATGGAAAGCAGCATCTGATGGAAAATGAAAGATTATAAAATCTTTCCATCCACGTGGCACCATCCGAAAAGGAAGCCAAGGCCACCCTTCCCTATAAATAGGAGCCTTGACCAATTCATTAGACACCGAAGTTGCATCGAGGATTCAAGCAAAGGGGTAAGTCTCTAGACTCTCTCTGTATTGTTCTTCATGTTCTTCGTGTCCTTCGAAGCGTTCTTCATCGAAAGTCACTAATTTGGACAAATGATCCAATATTGGTTGACGAATCGATGAAGTTAACGTTCTTCGTCGTATGTCCAAGCCGGAGGAAGGATCAAAGCTCTCAAAGCCGTCGAGGAATTCGTCAAAGCCAAGGGAAGGTCTTCAAAGTTTCTCTCAAAGCTTCGAGGCGTTCATCGCGTTCTTCATAAAAGGCGCAAACCAGGCCCTCTTTGATCCAAAAGTCAAAGGGACACGCCACCAAAAGCGTTATGGAGCACTAAATCCACCTCTTCAAGGATCAAAGCTCTCAAAGCCGTTGAGGAATTCGTCAAAACCAAGGGAAAGTCTCCAAAGTTCATCCTAAAGCTTCGAGGTGTTCATCGCATTCTTCACCAAAGCAACAACTCGGCCCTCTTCGATCCAAAAGTCAAAGGGACATGCCGCCAAAAGCGTTATGGAGCACCAAATCCACCTTCTCAAAGATCAAAGCTGCGGATCGTTTAAAGAGGATATCAAATCCAAAGCTTAGGATCAAATCACCCGTACGGAGACCAAAGCCCTCCAAAAGCGGCAAAGACAAGTCAAAGATCAAAGCTGCGGATCGTCCAAAGAAGATATCAAATCCAAAGCTGAGGATCAAATCGCCCACACGGAGACCGAAGCTCTTCAAAAGGCGGAAAAGGCAAACTAAAGATCAAAGTCGCGGATCGTCTAAAGAAGACAACAAATCCAAAGACGATGATCAAATCGCCAACGCGGAGACCAAAGTCCTCCAAAAGCGGCAAAGCCAAAGCGAAGGTCAAAGTCGCGGATTGTCTAAAGAAGACAACAAACCAAAGACGATGATCAAATCGCCAGTGCGGAGACCAAAGTCCTCCAAAAGGCGGCAAAGCCAAATCAAAGATCAAAACCTCAGATCGTCTAAAAAAAGACATCAAATCCAAAGCTGACGATCAAATCGCCCGCACGGAGACCAAAACCCTCAAAAGCCGGCAAAGTCAAACTGAAGACCAAATCTCTTCGGATCAAAGAAGCCATCGAAAACAAAGTTGGAAAATAAATCGACCCGGAAGGAGAATCAAAGGACCCATTTAGAGAATAGGACCCGCTTTAAATTCAAATCAAATATAATTTGTACAAATTTTGTGTTTATTAAAAATAACACAATTTTTTGTCCACAGCAGCAAGCCTGGGTATATCATGATAATGTGGTAAAAATATGCGAAACAAATATCTACACCAAGACATATATCGTTGATTAGTCGTACAGGACAAAAGGCTCGCACAAAAAAGATCAAAGAAAGATCAATATATTTCAAAAAATAAATAAATACATGAACAAAAATTTACATTAAAAAGAAACAAAGCTTCAAATTAACAATCACTAATACATAAAAATAACTACAAGTGTTCACGATAAGATCTTATATTTTGGTATCGTTTGACAATAACGTCTATATTAACTTTCGTAAACATATATCTTTCTAGAAAGTAACGAAACAATAATTCAACAATTAATCTCTCACGTTATTCCGTAATTTGTTCTTCATGATAGTTATCGTTGAAAATAATCTTTCTACGATTGGAGTTGCTATAGGAAAAAATTTCATAGAACGATGTTTTATTTTTCTTTGTCTCAACAAATTTTATATAAAGTTCATCTAGGGTGTGTTTGTTTGAAGGATTTGTGTGGATTTCTACTATTCACACAAATTTTAATTTTTCCCTCAAAAATATCAAATCAAATATTTATTTTTCATTTTTTATATTATACTAAAAATCAATTTTACATTCAAAATATCACATCAATACATATTTATATCACATCATACAACTATTCAAATTCGAATATTTTACTATTCAAATTCCAATCCAAAATCCAAACCCCCAAACAAATTAAATCCCAAAATATCTCATCACATAGAACTCTCTACATGACGAAAACCATGGAAGACGGAATCAATTTTGTGGCCATAAATAATGACACAAATTTATGGCATTCTCGTCTCGGACACATGAGCGAGAAGGGGATAGGCAAGCTCATGTCAAAGGGAAGATTGTTAGGTCTCAAGTCCGTCGATATTGGAGTATGCGAGGACTGTATCTTTGGGAAGCAACAAAATGTGGCTTTTGCAAAGGATAAGAGAGATTTGATAAATGAAAGTTGAAGTTGGTTCATACGGACCTTCGGGAACTAGCTTTTCTATCGACCCTTGGAGGCTCATAGTGCTACCCGTGGTCATTGATGACATTACAAGGGAGGCATGTGTATATTTCCTTAAGTGTAATTATGATGCTTTTGATATCTTTAGGAGGTGGAAAGCACGTGCAGTGGGAGTAGTGAGCCGATTTATAAGCAATCCTGAAAGACAATCTAAGGTAGTGACCTTAGATGAATTGAGGTTATGTTCAACCTCAATGGCCTCGATGAGTAAAGAAGGAGGCTCGGCGTTGTCATTGTGGATGAAGTAAAATGTTGAAGTGGAAGATGAAATCAGTCTTCAAGTGGGAGATTGTTGGGATATGAAGCCTGATTATATCCTAAAATCTAAGGATATGATTTATATATCATTTGGATATAATATCCGAGATTCAGAAATATAATTTGGATATTATTATCATAGGCATAGGCTATAAATATCCATGTATTCTCACTTTAACACGTGCCTGCGTACTTTATAATAAAATTTCTAGTTTGACAGCGCCCTCAGACGTAGATCATCGTGATCGAAATGGGTTAACAAATTCTTGTGTTCTTTTATCTTTGTTATCTCATCTTGATTTTTTGGAAATTTTCGTAACAATTAATTTAAAAATATAGTAAAATATATAAAATAAAAATAAGTATTTATGAAACATAAATAAATATTGAATATAATATTATTAAAAAAAACTATAAGGAATAGTAAAAGAAAATTAACCCTATAAACAATCTAGTTGAAGCAATAAACAAATTAAGTTTTATCTGGTTTAGGTTTTCTATATCTTCCAACACACAAGCCATTATATTTTCTAATAGAGTTTCAACTATCGTAAGTAGAGCACAAAATGAGCTTTTTGAATGAAATGTTTTTAATATGTATAATGCTATGAAATGTACTCACATCCTGAAAAATATACAGGAACTCAAACACCATCCAAAAAGTGATACATTTGTGAATGCACAAGCCGGCCGGCGGCAGATTTTAAAATTCAACATTGTACTGACAACACACCGCAGCACAAGGAGTTACTACCGGCAGCACACCGTCTGCGTTCATATAATACAAGCTAGTCGTTACCCATGCTATGCTAGGACTTATTATACTATCCCTTCTTCGGTAATTAATTTATCTACTTTGATTAGTCTAAAATTATTTTACTTGTTCTTTAAAAAAAATAATAATAATTGAGATACAATCAGACTTTCACTAATTGATTTTTTGTGTGTAATGAAAAACTGTGTTGATAATATGAAAAAATATTCGGCATGATTTATCATTTTTAAAAAATATAAATATAATTATACACTTTAATCACATTTTAAAATTCATAATTTATTTTTATTTTTAATAAACTATTTAGTCATTTTAATTTTAATTTTAATCTATAATAACTTTTACTAATATATTTCTTAATTAATTATTAATTATCTAATATCTAAAATTCCGTACCTAAGCAAAATAAGACAATTTAAGTTGGACGGAAAGAGTAATATGCTATGTTGAATTGTTGACTTACTTTTTATGAAAGGATAATATATATTATATTAATGTGCATGTATATTTTTATTTTTTTAATAATATTTATGAAAAAATGTTTTATTAAAAAAAAATGCGTACCAAATATATACAGCTATAATGCATTTAAAATAATTTTAAAATAAACTATATACTATATATCATAAAAACATCAAAATACAAATAATTCGTAAATAAAACAATATACACTGTGTATATATATTCCTCGTTTGCTTGGTTATTGTGCAATTTACGATGTCCAAGTTCCAAAGTTGCATTTAAAAATTATATCAAAATTAAATATAAATATTAAAATATATAATTTTATTATTATTTAAAATAGCGTACAACTGTTACTGGTAAATATTTATATGAAAAACAAAATACAATTTATATAACTGTTTATTTTTTAAATATATTTTTACATAATACTCTCTCCGTCCACGGATAAAGTATACATTTACTTTTGGCATGGAGTTTAAGAAATAATAGTATTTTAATTATAATGGGTAGGTAAAAGCAGTGTAATGACATTTTTGCCCTTGCTTTTTGGTTTAAAAGTAATGATGTGATGTAAAGTAAGGGTATTTGTGGAAAAAAGTGGGGTATTTAATGAAATGGTTACTTTGTAATTGGACGTCCCAAAATAGAAATATGTATACTTTGTAGCTAGACGGGGGGAGTATATTTTTTTATAATTTTCCAAAAATATTTATACAAAAATTAAAATAATTCTAAATCAACACCGGACCCTCGTTCTGTCCTCTTTTTTCTTTTGTTTTATTTTCTTTAGTCATTTTTCATTTTCCTTTTATTCTATTATCATTTTTCTCTTATTCTACCATTGATGCTGACACAATTTATGAAGAAATAGTGATGATATTTCCTTTTTATTCAACTTCATCCTATATTTCATTTTTTCCTATATTTTAAAATATAAAATTATCATTATTGAATATAAATACAAATAAATAAAAAGTGCAACAATTTATTTTATTCATAAATATAATGTATAATTAAACAAATGTTTATTTCAGTTTTAATAAAAAAAATAAATTAAATATAATATTACAATATAAATTTTATTGACAATTTCAATTTTATTCAAATTTCAAAATTAAGATTTAATCAAAAAAAACAAATAAATTATTTAAGGTGTTCAATAATTAGTTTATTCAATAATATTTAGTTTATTGTCAAACAATTATTTTAAATGTTTGATAAATTAGTATTTAAAAGAATTTTATTGAATTTCAAAGTTAATTTTTTAAAATGTTTTCCCATATCAGTATATTATTTTATTTTTTTTATTCTTAATTTATCCTCATAGATTATTATTTCATTCACACATATATATGTCTAAAAAATTAAAAAATATATAAATAATATTACTACAAAAAAATAAATTTAATAATACAATTAATAAAAATAAGTACAAACAAAAAAATTAATAATATAATTAGTATAATAATGTAATAGGACTATTAATTCTAAATACATCAATAAATAAACAAAGTCTACCCCAAACCCATTCCACAATCTCCCTCGGATTCTCCTTTCTTCACCGTTTCTTCTTCTTGTTTCTTCGTTTTTCTTCTCCATTTATTCCTTTACTCTTCGATTCCTTCTTCTCACTCATCTCATTTTTTCACCTTCTTCTTGTAAGTTGCGCCACCGCCGCATTTCTCCCACAGATGACGTCCGCTGCTGCTAGCCTTTAGAGTATCGGTAGGTTTTTATTTTTACTTTACTCTTCTCTTTATTCTTTATTCTTTAATTTTTTATTTTTTCACTTTGCAGCTTCTTCCAAAATCAATTTCAAGTACTCGCAAACAGTAAAGCTGTGCAAAACAAAAGTTTGTTTGCGCCTGATAAGTAGAGAATAGGTGCAGGACTTTTAAGATTTTAATTTTCAAAACCCGTAAAAAAAATATTGTGAAAGTCTTACAAACAATATGTTTGTTAATTATTTTTTCTACTTCCGGCGCCATCGTCGTCATCCGTCTTGAATTTCCTTCTTCTCCTTCCATTCCTTCTTCTATTTCTTTGTTGCGGGCGATTTTGTATACTATTATAACTGTTGCAAAAGAACAAATAAATTATTAGTAATAAATTAGTGGAAGAAAAATGAGTTGGTAGGAGAAGAATGTGTTAACTAACAAATTGAAGAGGAAAATTGTAGTTTGAAGGCAAATTTTTTTTTAATGGACTAACAATTCTGTTAAATAGAAGATGAATGTTGTAGTTTGAAGAAATGTATATTGGGAGAATAAACGTTACATTGGGGAGATGAATGATCACTGCTGATGCACATTGAAAGAGAAAGAAATGAAAAACAAAAGGTCTGATAGCTAACGCAATGGAAAAGTTTGGAGTACAATTGTAATAAAAATTAGCAAAATGACTCGTATTCCTTTACTAACCAATCAAATGTTCAGAGCAATGAAAATTAGCAAAAAGAAAAACAAATACTAGAAATTCAAGCTTTACATTACGATGGACTTTACATCGAGTTCAAATATATAGATATATATATATATATTATATATGATAAATAGACAAAAGAAAATTACAATGAGAAACAATAATACTCTCTTTCGTCTAGCTAGAAACTATACATATTTTTATTTTGGAACGTCCAATTATAAAGTAAATATTTTATTAAATACCTCTTTTTTTCCACAAATACTCTTACTTTACATCACCACGACCAAAAATAAATATTTATTTTGTGTGTGGACGGAGGGGAGTACCATATAATGAGAAATATTAATAATAGTATATCTTAAAATATATGAATGATGAATTAATTAAAAAAAAAAAACAAAATTGTTAAAAATTAAAAAATTTCAAAATAAATAATAAATTTAATTTTAAAAATATTTAAGTTTATTAATAAAAAATGATTCTATCAAATAATCACTAAAAATAAATAATTATTAAAAAATAATTTTTATATTTAAATGGCACCTTATTAATATATATATGTATAAAAATTTATTAGAAATTAATATTATACTTTTATTATAAATCCTTCTATATATATTAAAATAAAAATATAAAACATATACATATATTATATTATATGACATAAAAAAATATATTGGCCTACATTTATATAATAACTAATCAAATTCAACAATTAATAGAAATTTAATAAAAATAATTCAAAATTGTTCAAAATTCCTAACCAATCAAATTTTTTACCCAATCAATTTTTTTTTAAAAAAATTCTAAACCCCTAGAAATTTTTGCTTTACATTGTGGTGGAGGCCACAATGAGTTCAAATATATATATATATATGATATATGATACAACACATGAATTAACAATAGTAACTAACAACACATGCTATAGTCTTATACATTACAACCAATACTTGATTTCAACGCACAACATACTGTTATAAAACACACTTGTAATTATGAACCAACGACACAAATATAACACATGAATGGACAGAATATGCTATTTCAGCACACCACATACTATTATACAATATATTATAATTATGAAGCAACATCACATGTAATTATTATATACACAGCATGTACTGTGTATAATAAGACTGTATTTTGTTTGTATATATTACTGGTGATGATTTCAGTGCTGATTTTTCCAATTCAGCACCCTAACCGTTCCCGCACAAGCCTTCTCGTTTTTAGTAAAGTTCTAAGTTGTCATAATTAGGACTCAAAATGAGCTTTTTGAGTGGAATTTTCTCTCAATATGCACAAAATTGATGAAACATATTAATAGCCTACAAAGATTCTAGGTACTCAAATGCAAGCCTTTATCTTTTCAAGTGAAGATTCGATTTGTCATAACAAGAGATAAATGAGCTATGTTGATGGGATTTTATTTCAATATCTATAACATGATGAAATTTACTCATTGATATATGTGTGTGTATATATATATATATAATATGCATTCACACACCATAAAAAAGTGACACAAGTGTTCGAGCAAAAGCCTTTGTGTTTTCTAGTCAAGTTTCGACTTGTCATAGACTCAAAATGAGATTTGTGGAAGAAATTTTCTTTCAAAATGAGATTGATATGACTAGAGCTGAGGTGGTCAGCTTAATGGCATTTTTCCTTTTTTTTTTGTTTTTATTATCTACAACTAACACGTCTCCTCACATGCAAGAAGATATACGTCACCACACGAAACTTGCACGTGGACGACGACGAATGGAGATGGTGGGACTCGGACACGAGGACGGAGTTGGATTTTTATTATTTTTTAAAAAATCCAAAAACCTTGTAAATTTGCATATTGTTAAATAATTATAAATTACATATCAACGTGAGAATCTTTACAGAAAACCATTGCATCGACATGGTTTTTAAATGTATATACATATTATATTTCTGCTGAATTGTCAATTATACTTTTTTACAGTTTTACAGCGGCTATTGTTTTTAATTTGTTCTTGTATGAAAGATGTTAATCTCATCTCTTCTACTTACCGAATCCTTTTATATATATATATAGAACCTAATTAAATTGTATCAACTCTATGCATGTATTGTTATGTAAGTATTGCGAAGAACACAACAAAACAATGCACAAAACAAGAATTAATTTAGTCATCTAGTTTGGTTTTTCACTATATATATATGTATGAAATCGACTGTAATTTAAATTATACTGAACAACTGAAGGTAAAAAATAACTAAATATTTCTAAGCTACTTAATTAAATCATAAAGCTAAAAAAAAAAACAAAAACAAAAACGGATGATAGATGCAAATGGTAATTACAAAGAAACGAAGACACTATGGAGTTGGACTTATGTTCGTGAGGTCATGGGTTCAAATCTCCGACGCCTCCAGGTCACCTGCCCCATATAGTTTGCCTAGTGTGACTTGTCTATTGGACCTAGTTTGTAGGGTATTAGGTTCGGCCGGAGGTTTATCTAGTGCGCACTTTTGGGTAGAAGTAAATCATCCACACATATATAACAATAATGTCTTTGGTTTAGAGAAAAATGAAGTACCACTTGCAAATGGTACCAAGCAATATTTCTCCTCATTGCCAAGACCTTTAAAGCTTTCGACTACATATTACCTAATAATTTCTGGAAATATTCCTTCAACACTTGAATTCTTTTTACCAAATTCAAGCCAGCAGAAATCGATTTAGCAAGTTAGAAGCCACAAAACAATTATGACAACTCCTCAAATTAAAAGTACCTTGGATATATATATATACATACCATCATCATCTTCTTCTTCTTCTGTCCTTAGGGCAATCAGTCAGGCAGACTCATTACCTTCATCTTCCTCTCTGTCTTCAGCTTCAGATTCATCATCTTCATCTTCATCTTTCTTTGTGTCTTCAGCTTCAGATTCGTTGTCTTCATCTTCATCTTTGTCTTCAGACACCTCATCTTCATCTGTGTCATCATCTACATCCTAATCATCGGAATCATCAGAATCATCAGAGACATCCACGTCGAGTATATCATTTCCCACACTCTGTTGTTCCTCTAATATCTGGTATGCCGAATCCACAGCAGACTCATTGCAATTTTTCAAATGAATTTCACGCAGTGTCGGTATATCTCCAACACCTGAAGGGATTTCTTCCAACGAAGGTACTTTAAAAAGTGCAAGAATCTCAAGCACCGGATAGTGGTATCGATCAGCTCTCCAAGCTACTAAATCACTACCAAAAATCCACAATGTTTTTAATCGAAGAAATTCCCCTTCAGTTGGATTCCACTCAGAGCCCTCTGCAGTATACCACAACACAAGAACTTCGAGATTAGGCAATGAACCAACCACTGACATACCACTCCAAGGAATTCTGCATTTCCTCAGAAGCAAGAATTTGAGTGAATTTGGAAAGCCGATGTTCTGCAATGTATTTTGGACAATTAGTGTTTCAAGTTTCTGTAATCTGCCAAGATTACACAAACAAGTATCCAACTCTCTCATACGCTTATCATACGTTATTCCTAGTTCCTTCAGATTAGGAATTCCACCAAGAATCTCATCGGTGAGCTCAAAATTCGTTGCACAGCGAAGGGTGTGCAGGTTCTTCAGAATGAAGATATCTTTCTCTCCCACATGAGCAAGATAAGGCTTCGGCAACACAACGGCATAGAAGTCAATAATTCTAAGTTGCGGCATATGCCATATTTCAGATGGTAAAACTACCGAAGATGAATATGGGAATATCAGACTCTGCAGGTTCCAAAGAAAATGTAGAATTGGAGGAGCAATAAAATTTGGAGAGAAATCAAATTTAACACGGATAGACCGTAATTTAGTGTGCTGCACAAGTGTATCATGAGCACTACCAACTTTTTCGATGGCCATGACCAATCTTAGTCCCTTCGTACGTGAATATGTCACTTTACAGTCACCACAAACCGGGGGATTTTCTTGTGAAGCTGATGGAGGAATAACATCAAGTGCAAGAAGATTTCTTCTTTCTTCTTCTACTGCTGAGCTGCCGCATAGGAAGCACACTCTATTCCAATATCTTATATCGATGTCTTTTACTCTAGGAGAGCACAAAAAGTCCTCTTTTTTGGATACACTAATGCATAGGTCTCGCAAAAGATCATGGATGCCGCATTTTTCTAATTCCCCCGTGAGTACATATCTTTCACGCACAAAAAGTAGATTTCTATCGAGAAGATCTTTTAAGTATTCCTCACCAAGTTCTTCCAAACGTTTATCATTTTTTATCTTTATGAAACCTTCATCAACCCATGATCGGATTAGATTGGAGACTTCAATTTGAGCATCTTCGCGAAAAGTTCTCATGTAGAGAAAACACGGCTTGAGATATATAGGCAGATTATTATAACTCAAGAGTAATATATTCAAACAATGCTCGCCATCGCTTGCATTTCCAAAGGAACTTACATTTTCCGCAACTGATTCCCAATATTCTTTATTCATGCCAGACTTTGCAAGTAGTCCTCCTATAACAGTAATTTGCAAAGGAAGCCCTCTACAATTCTTGACAATCACTCTTCCGATTTGCTCCAATTCTGGATGTGAAAATTTTTCTTCTCCGAATACAGTTTGGCAAAATAAACTCCAACTTGTATTTGTGTCAAGAAATGTCATCGGATATGGGTCGTGAGAGCCCAATGAAGCAGCCACTTGTGATAGCCTAGTGGTCACAATAATTCGACTTCCATTCCCATTGTCCGGAAAGAACCTCCTTAAATCATACCAAGCTTGAAGAGTCCATATGTCATCCATTACAATTAAGTATCTTCTGCCATAGAGTTTCTTGCGCAATATTTCCCCAGGCCCATCTGAATTTCCACCATGTCTTTCTACTTTTCCGTCATTGATAAGACCAAGGAGGATCTCGTCGACGCTATACTCCTGAGAAATTGTAATCCAAATGCGCACATCAAAGCGTTCCATGGAATACTTATCTTCATAAACTTTTTTAGCAAGAGTAGTTTTGCCAATACCTCCCATGCCGACAATTGGGATGATTTGGAGATTGTCGTCATATCTAGCTAGCTCACCCTTAATCTTGATCACGTGTTCCTCAAGTCCCACAATAATATTCTTTCCAACAATGGATGCAGCTGTTGAAGAACCGCCAGCAGGAACAGAAGCTCTGGTTTGTTGTCCAACCACGACCTCTTCAACCATCGATAGCTCTCGCTTGATGTAGTCAACCTTTTGGATCATAGTGTCCAAATCTTCATCGAATGATCTCGCGCCCATATGATCACTACTTTCTCCCTGAGATTCCTTCTGAAGTTGGCTCACAACATGTAAGTCAAAAATTTCTTCCATCTCCAAACTAACTTCTGATATTTGCTTCCAAAGATCTTCAGCCTTCTGGCTTTTGCTTCTATGGTTCTTTTCAAGGAACTCCAACAAGAAATTGACACCTTCTTGGAGAGATTTAATCTTTTTTATGTCGACATGAAGGCGACGAAGCTCAGCACGGTAATGAACGTTGTCGAGGACATGAGAAAGAGAAACCAATGATGCATAAGCAGCTACAGCCATCTCTCGATTCTTACAAACTGCTGAAGAAACTGAAATCCGCAGCTAATATGGATATATTTTTGCACAAATATTGAAGAAACAGTTCCTGGTTTGGTTCAGTCTTCTTTGTATATACAGATCCAAACTGAATTTTTCTTTTTTGTAATGACAATTACGATATGAAGCAATTATTATAACATACTTTAATGCCACTAGCTGCAAAAGCATGCTTTAATGCCACTAGCTGCAAAAGCATATTTGGTTATTAGGCATGGGCGAAAAGGAATTGATCGAGGTAGAAGATTCTCATCTAATTAACAAATTTATTTTGCGTTTGTTAGGGTGGTGTTTTAGATTTTTATTTTTATTTCAAGTAAAAAATATTTTTATTTTTATTTTCTTTTCTGAGTTACTTTTGAAATGAAAAATAGGTTAAGACAAAACAAATGAAGTGTTGATTTATTTATTTATTTTCGCTAGAAAACAACATTTTGTGGTATATGGTGATTGAACCTTAACTCTAAGTATTAAAGCTATATAAGAACATCTGTTATAGTCATTACTCTACTTCATTGTCTTTTTTATATGTCTCATCTCTATCATATTTATCTTAATATTCAAATCATTTCACATTCAATTCATTATCTTTGCTATTCTATAAACCCATAATAATTTATTTATTTTTATATATTTTTATTATGTAATAATATATATAAACAATATATAAATAATTTATTTATTTATACATATTTCTATATATTTTTATTGTCTAATAATAATTTTATATAATATTATATTTTAACTTTTAAATATTAACCAATATAAATTTTAATAAATGAATAATTCGAAATAAATCTACATATACATTAATTAAAAATAATATCAAAGAAGTCTCTTAAGGATGGCTAGTACTGTGGATGTGGGGAGTAAACTTGTGAATGTGTGGATAATCTTTAACTTTTTTTTTTTTTCTTGTTGAAGGTAACTGGGATTGAGTCGAAAAATATAATAAATTTATATAACTGTATTTTTGTAAAACTAATAAATTTTGTTATATTAAAAACTTTAAAAAAAATGATAAAAGTAACGAAGAAAATTATTGTAACAGATGGTCTAAATATTTCAAACACACAAACAGTTGCAAGTGGTTAAAAATATAATATCACCACAAGAAAACTATTCATTTGCGAAGGATTGTTTTCCCTTACAAATACCTACAAAACAACTTATTAGCGGGAGAAGTGCGAAGGATTTACTTCTTCTCCTTCCCCATGATCCGTCGACCGCTGCCCACTCCACCACCGTCTTATATAAAAGATCATAATAATGTAGCTCCTGCAGTGTGTGATTTTGATGTTTCTCTTTTCATTTTTGGATGATTATTTAGCTTGGAAAATTCTATCATGAAGAATTCAATATTGTGAATTATGGCAAAAAAAACTTAATTTGGCAGCTAATTTTGTGTATTCTTTTGCTTGTTGGTTCTTTGGATTTTGTTCTTGATACTTGGTCAAATGAATGCTACATAGGTTCAACGATTTTTATTGTGCTATTTTGATTGTATGATAAACACTACAAGAAATTATCAATTTTGTAACGAAGTTTTTTCGTTCCTAAATTTATTTTTTCCATTACTAATGATATTAGAGACGGAATTAGAGATGGAATTACGTTAGCTACATGAACTTTAGAAACGAAATTCCGTTACAAATACACTATTTTTTTGTAGTGAAAGAACCACATGCTGTGGATTAGGGCAAACAAACTGAATATGTATCATTGGGTTCATAGTGGTCCAACCGAGCATGGATCCTATTCAACTGTTCTGTAATTGTCATTGTTGGGGATTTTCGTATGTTAGAAAAATAATTAATAACGCGTATCCCTAACAACTTAAATTTTTAGGTGAGACCGTCATTCTATCATCTAAGAGTCATCTTCTATCAATAAGCATTTGTTGGCACTACTCCATGCTCATGAATTCAGTCATTGACCTGTTGGAACTGAATATTAATGTTAGCTCCATGGCTAGTTCACATTAGCTCCAAAGATGCCACATCGCACACGCGACAATATTCCGATATCAAAGAACCTTTTTAGGGCTACGGATTAAATATAAAATTATTTTTTATACATACTTTGTTGATGAAATTATAAAAATAATCATGGATACTACATTCAAAACAAAAAATACATTTATTTTGTTCCATAAGGAATGGTATGGTAGTGTGAGAATGAACTCGTAATCGTGAGGATGACTTGTCCCGTAAACAAATATGCAAATTGAGTTAGACACGTAAATGGGCTAAGATTGGAGTTAGAGTAAAATGGTATGGGCTTTAGGTTTGTTTTGGATAAGGGCTAAAGGGATTGGGCCGAGTTCAATAGGTCGGGCTAAGGAGCAGGGCCGTTCTTGACTTTCGAAGGGCTCGGGGTGAAATAAAAGTTAGGGGCCCTTAAATATATATATATAATATTTTTTTATCTATAATAAAATATAAATTAAAAATAATATTTTTTCTAGCATAAATTTTAAAAATTGCGTAAGGCTCCCTTATATTTTAACAAACGCTATATGAAACCCCTGCTATACAAAAAATATAGATGAAAAGTCATCGTCTCATTGAACATTTTTTTAAAGTATAAGGGTTCATGCTATTTTTAAAGTAATTACACTATGTTTCAAAATTATAAAGGACTTATTGATAATTTTGTCTAATAATAATAACAATAATTTTGTCTAATATTTATTATCTTTTTAGTGCAATAAAATAATTAAAACAAATATTAAAAACCCCTAAATATATATAAATGATCTACTCCGATTTTTTTTACCTATAATAGAATATAAATTATTAGATAAAATAATTTTTTTAGAATTTTTAGATAAAATATCAATAATAGTATTAATATTAACAATCTTAAAACAAAAATTATGAGCCCATAAATATGTATAAATAATATATTTTTTTATCTATAATAAAATATAAATAATTAAATAAAATAAATTTTCTAATATTTTTATATGCAAAATATCAATAATACTATTAATATTAACTTTGTCTAATTCTTTTTAATGAATAAAAAAATATTTTTATATTTTGAAGGTACTTGGGTTTGAACCCAAAACTTCAAAAATAATATAAATCAAACATAATCACTAAGCCATACTTTTGTACTAATACATTAATGTCAAATAAGTTTTATATATAAATAACTTATACATAACATAAATAAATAATGAGTCTCAATTTAGATTGGGCCCTGGGCAATCGCCCCTTTCGCCCGGGCCCAGGGACGGCCCTGTAAGGAGTCATCCGACTCTTTCAATATTATCGTGGAACATGTAAGATTAGGTCTCGAACGACCAAAATTTTCAACAACATAATTTTTTTATTTATTTAAATATCACATTTAAACTATTAAATTTTTACCAATTTCGCAAACAACCCAAAAATTAAAGTGTGTTTAGATAATTTTTTTTAAATATTTGGGAGTTCTTGATTAATTTAAACATATAGTAAAAACGTTTAAAATAGAAATAAATATTTATGCAACATAAATAAATATTGAATATAATATTATTAAAAAAAACTATAAGGAATAGTACAAAACAAAATTAACCCTATAACCAAACATAGCATGCTTTAACTATATATTTAGAAGAATTCTCATTTTTCATACTATTAGATACCATATCCATCATTTTCAATAATATGTAAAAATATCAAACAAATTAATACTTCTTCCCTCCTATTTTAAATGACTAATTTCATTTGAGACACGTTATTTAAGGTAAGATGATTTAGTTAATTAATAATAGCGATGTATGATATTATTTTATTATATTTCTATATAAGTAATATTGTTAGTAATTTTAAAATAAAATTAATATATATAGTTAAAAAAATTTGAAATATATATTTAAATATTATATCTTAATAAAATATATATAACACGGATAGCATTTTGTAGATAATAAAACCTTTAAACTTTTAGTTTGATGCTCTCCCTCGTGAGCTATCACTGTACACTACAAAAAAATATCAATTTTGTGACAAGATTTTTTCGTTCTTAAATCCACTTTTTTTCCGTTACTAATGATATTAGAGACGGAATTAGGGATGAAATTACGTTAGCTACGTGAATATTAGAAACGAAATTCCGTTACAAATATACTATTTTTTTTGTAGTGGTAAGATGACAAAATTATTTGCTATCCCCGTTAAATAATTAGCTGCCCATTTGTAACGAAATTTCATAAATCATAATAAAATACACACAAGAAATACAATAATTTGGTGATCTAGCTTCATCAAATTGATCTAGGTCAAAAGAGACATTTTCACTGGTATTTTCAGGTTTTATATAAAGAATTACACCGAGTATTTATAGGCATAGGAAAGAAAAACCTAGCAATGTGTGGCTCTCCGAGAGTTTGGATTGTACCAGTTCTCCATATTTACACTTATGGCTTCAATACACCTTCAACCTTCGTTATGTTCATGTCAGCTATCTCAGTTGAAGTTTTAACAAAGAATTATTTTTTTTTTTTTGTAATAGAATTAATTTTAATTGATAATTTTTACTGAGATTAAAAATGACAAATGTATAGCACAAAAGGTAAATTTACTTAGAATGCACCAATAAAATAAATAAATAATGATTGTAACTACGCCATAAAAAAATTATTCTATATTAAAAACACACTAACTTTTAAAACTTTATATGGTTTCCGACGCAAACATTATATTCCCTCTGTTCCGATCCAAATGGGTCATTTGGAGTTTTATAGTAGATTAAAGAATAATAATATTTTATTAGTTAGTAAGGGTGTGTAAAAAATTTTGAAATTTGTGTCATTTGATTTTATGTAAAAAATAATTGTATGTGTAATGATATGCTTGTAATTTATGTAAAAATTAAGAATATTTTGGCGTTAATGTATGATTATTTTTACTAAAATAGGAAAAAGATATTTTGGATTGGAACTTACGAAAATAGTAAGAAGAGTACTTTGAGTTGAGACGGAGAAAGTATCGAAGCATTGGATGGATCATCAACCCTCTTTCTGCATGCCCCCACTAAAATGAAATATATACATGTATTTATATATTATTACATATACATGCACACTATATATATGGTTATATTATGCATATACACAATTACTTCATCTCATTCAAATTTATTCTTATTTTATTTTTTCATCCAAAACTTATCTTTTTTTTTTTAACTCATGCTTATCGGATAAACACACAATTGGATAACGGGGCGAGTATATTAAGGGGCTGTTTGTTTCAAGGATTTGATAGAATTTCATGAGATTTGGATTTTAAAATCCCATGAAATCCATGTTTGGTTCAAAAAAAATAATGGAATTTAAAATGATGGGATTTAAAAATATGGTCCAAAATCCTACAAATGAGGGATTTATTAGTAATGGGGTATCCCTATTACTTTTAAATCCCATTCGGATTTTAAATTTTACTTTTATATCCTTATATAAAAAAATATATTATATATTATAAATATATTTATATAAAATTAAATTAAATAATTTTGAAATTAATTTTTATTTGAATTATATATTAAATTAAATTAATATTATTTTTTATGGTACAATATTTTATAAATAAATTAATAAATTCATTGTTTTAAATTGTTATTTATTATAGATTTTATTTTAATTATAAAATTACCAGGATGACAATAAGTCGGATTCAGCCAGAACTGAGATCCGTTCCGAATATATATATTGTTAAACTTTAGATCCAAATTGGATCTGATTATACCATATCCGGCCGAAACTATATCCAGTAAAACCCTATGGATCTAACAAATCCAATTCTTTTTAGGATTCTTAAATTTTAATTTAAAATTACACATGTACCCATCCAATATATATATATTATTTATGTATTTTATGAAAAAAATATTATAATAAAATAATAAATAAATTAAACTTAAAAAAATATTTTTAATATAATTGTATTGTTAGAAATTATTTTTTCTATGTATAGTCGATATATTATTAATATTATAAATCGAGTCTAGGTGCGGGTATGGTCCGCTTAGACCCTAGACCCAATTCGGACCCGATTAGAATACCCATAATATGACCCGGATCAAAATCTAATACTCAAATAATTTGACTCAACTTCAAATAAATAGGTCGGGTTCGAGTCGGGTTTCGAGTTTACGATAACCTATTGTAATCCCTATAAAATTATTAATATATTTTCAATTCATATATATTATAAATTAGATGTTTAATTTATCAAAATAAATAAAATTCATAGGGGGACAATTATGTTATTTACAATATAAAAAATCAAAATCCTTCCACTCATAAAAAAAAAAAAAAAAAAACAAGACATAAGAAATATAAATCCCACATAATTTTACCAACCACACATATGATAGGATTCCTAATTCTAAATATAATAAATACCATCACATACTATAAAATCTCAATCCCACAAAAAAAAAAAAAAAAAAAATTCATGAATCAAACAGCCCCTAAGGCGATAAGGGAGGCTGGTGCAGCAGGGCCGCAGGTCCATAAACACGTCGATACTTTTGTTTGTTGTTTGACAGTTTTATTAATAGGCCGGCCAATGAGTTAGTTGAAATTAATAATTATATTCAGATTAATTTTAATAAGAGGGCAGAGATCATTTACACCTGCATGTGCTCCATCTATATATATATATATTTTTTTTTTTTTTTGTTTTATATAGGTTGATCATTATTATTATTATTAAATTTGAAGTAATTTATTTCTACTTTTTTTTCATATACTTCAAATTTTAGTGGCAATTTTATCAATAAAAGTGTGAAGTTATTAATTTATCATTTAGTTTACAATTAAAGTAAAATAAATGCTAAAACATAACATAAAATATTCAAGTCCATATTTCTTTACTTTATTATCATGTTTTGAACGAAAATATAAATATATATATATATATAAAGATTAGAAAATTAAAGGTACAAACAGAAAAATTGTCTAATGGTTTAAAGAATTTTGATTTTGTTTGGTGAAAGTACTTTTTATTACTTTCTAAAAAAACATATTACTCTCTTCTTCCATATCGATCAAGAATTTAGATAGATAATATTAAGTATGATAATTTAGGAATTAGGTGATGTGATAAGAATTAGATGATATAATGAGACAAACATGTATATTTATTTATTTTTTTGAGTTATTTAATAGGATAAAATATGATTAATTATTTCATATTTGAAAATATTATCGGCTATTTGAGACAGACTAAAAAAAATTGTAAAATATGTGAGACCGATGGGTATAATTTTATTAAATAATATATATTTTTTCATTGAAAATAATGTAAATGACAAAAGAAAATACCTTACAGGAATAGGCAACGACAAGAGAACATGAACACACGGAAACAAGAATTTACAAACAAGACAAATTAGAACATTTGTAATACCCCCGGAGTTGGGCCGGTGATAGGCCAACTCTCGAGTATGGATGAGCCGGTGCTAGGTCATTCAAGAGCAGGGTCGTCTCGGACTTTTTTGGGGATTTGAGCAAAAATAAATTATAGGCCCTAGCTATAAACATGTGATTAAAATGTATTTTCAAAGTAATATAATTGATTGACGTCGATTAGACAAGAGGTTGAACATGACGGTTTGGGCAGTGTCGATTTGAGAAAAAAAAAAAGAAAAAAAGACAGACTGTCCGTGAGGTTCAAAAAGCGAAAAAAAATAATGAGGGAGAGTGAAAAAGAGAAGAGAGAATGTGAGATGGGTTTGGTGTGAATAGGGGGTGCAGTACGACAAGATGTGAAGTAGAGAAGTGTAGACTATGGTTGAATTTTAAAAAATTGGATAAAACATGGTTAGAAAAAAGAGATAGAAAAACATATATCATTAGAGTTTAAATTTAATTTTAAAATTAAATTGCACAATTAAGAAAAGAAAAAATATAAACTAAAGTTAAAATTTAATTTTAAATTTTAATTTTAATAATAATTATAGTGGGTAATATTTTAAAATAGGGCACTCTATTAGGAGCCCTGAGCAATTCCTAGTCTTACTTTTGCTAAGAGCCGCCCTTATCCAAGAGTGAATATAAATTAAATTGATTGAATACACTACTCGTATATTTCTTTTCGGGAACCCAACTGAAAGAACTCAATAGTTAATGCCCTAGAGTAATTTGAGGACGGGTAACCCAACCCCTTGAGAAGTCTCTCAGGGTGCGCATTGGAATGACTCGTGTTGACATATGGGGCCAGTTTGCGATCCCGACACGCCCGACTTTGCATGTCTTGCAGCCGCGGTGTCACAGTTGGTATCAGAGCTGACCAGCGATAGCTCGCAGTCGTTGACGAGACTGGTGACGGGCCTAGCAGTCGATGATCCTTGAGGTGCAATATGGACTTTGCATTCTTAACTAGGGGATGATGTAATACCCCCGGAGTTGGGTCAGTGCTAGACCAACTCCCAAGTATGGATGAGTCAGTGCTGGGCCATCCAAAAGTGAATATAAGTTAAATGAATTGATTAGACTATTTATGTCAACAATGTGCACATTTTTTTTCGGAAGCCCGGACAAAAGCGCGCCAGAAAGACTCGTGTTGACCTGTGGAGATAGTCTGCAATCCCGATACACCCGACTTTGCATAGTTTGCGAGCCGGGGTGTTACAACATTAAAAAATAATCAAATAAGTATTACATAAACTAAATACTCCATCATTCTTGTAAAAATATGCTCAAACTTTTAGGCACATATATATAAAATAAAATAAAATCATAGTTTAATATTTTTTTGTACTTTTATATAAGGTGTAATAGAAATTTTTATAAGGTTAATAATACTCCCTCCGTCCCAAACACCATGCAACATTTCTTTTTTGGTATGCCCCAAACATCCTGTAACATTTCTAAAATAGAAAATAATTAATTATACTTAATTTCTACTTCATACTTTATCCCCTCACATCATCCAAATAAAAAAATAAAATATATATTTCTTTCTCCATCACATCACCTAATTTCTAAATTATCTTACTTAATACTACCCACCTAAAAACTCGTACCAATAGTAAATGTTGCACCTTGTTTGGGACGGATGAAGTATAATTTTTAGAATAAAATCGAATGAATGTAAAAAATATGCAGAATCCACCCGTGACAATAGACTAAATAGTTGAAAAAGTAGTTGGTAAAGATTTAAAGAATGATATATATATATATATATATATATATAATATGAACACATTTTCTGTAGGCAAACTAAAATCGTAATACAAGCACACTTTTACAAAGAAAGAATATAATGTATTCGATTAATTCTCACTCTGTATATGTCATTAGTACTTTTGAGCCTAACTTGATGAAACTTGCTCATATTCATAAAAAATAAAAATAAAAAAAATAAATATATATATATATATATCGGTACTCACATGCTATCTAAAAATATTACTAGTGTGTGCGCACAAGTCTTTCACCTATTCGAGTGATGTTTTGGCTCGTCGTAACTAAGAGGGTGTTTGGAAAATAATTTTTCACACAACCTGTTTGATAAATTAATTTTTTAAAATAAATTATTGAGTCTAAAACACTTGATTTTTAAACGCTGGATATCTCAACGTTTCAGAGTAGTTTTTTTACTCTCATTTTTCTTATTTCGTTTTTGTCCTTGAGAATTAAACATTCACTTATATTAACATATTTTTCATTACAATATTATTAATTATTTATTATATTTTTTTCTAAGGACTTATAAATTTAGTTTTATAAATTTAAAATAATTGAAATCATTATTTTTTATATGTAAATTATTTTATTTGTAAAATTTTTAAGTTTGTTAAATTAAAGGAAAAATAAAAATACTAATATTATTAATTTATTTATAGTTTTTATCACATTTTTTTATTGAAGTTGAATATACTAAAATAAACTTATTTTAAAATTATAAATTTAATAAAAATTAATCTAATAAAAAAACATATACAAATAATTTGTTTTTTTAATATTTTATATTATTTCATATGGAAAAAAATACTCATATTTTTTATAATAGAAAATACATTATTTTCTTTAAAAATATTTTTAAAAAAAATAATAAAACATATTTTAATAAAATTTTCATAATTTTCAATAACTAATAATAAAAATTTTAAAAACTTCTATACACCGAAATGATGCAACTAAATATTTTAAAAAATATATAAAATGTCTTTAATTATTATTTTAGCTATAAACTGCGAATATCAAACCGTTATTTTACCAAAATATTTTAGCACAAATAACTAATATGTTGAATTAGCCAAACCAACTAATTGAATCAACTAACAACAAATCGAATCAGCTATCAGTTATCAGCTAAAAGCTAACAGCTAATTGAAAAATCACGAAATGAAATTCATGCATGCACTCTTGAGCAGTACCTCCTTCTTCACCTTGGAGTTGTAATGCACTCTTCTTGAAATTAAATTGCAGCTCTACCTGTTTATCAACATTACTACAATTCTCTGCACCAATGGACTTCACAATAGTGTTAACTATAGAATTCTTATCAAATATCACATTCCTACTAAGTATAACTCTATTATCAGAAAATGAGCATATTCTATATCCCTTAACTCCATCCGCGAAACCAACAAATATACCCTTCTTAGCTCTTTGCTCTAATTTACCCTCGTTCACATTATAGTAAAAGGTACAACAACAAAACTCTCAACAATGAATAATCTGTAGGTTTATTAGACTATACCTCATAAGTTGTCTTGCAATCAATGCCAGTGTAAGATCTACGGTTGATCAGATAGTACGCCGTGTTTGCAGCTTATGCCAGAAAGAAAATCCCGCTTTGACAGGATCTGCATCCCTCTTTCTCCCATATGTCCGCCTCTTATGTCATAGCCTGGTCATATCCTTAGTCTGAACCTCAGATGATGCAACACAAGCAGAACCTATTACGGTAGAACCTCGCAGAAAATACAAAGTACCACGTTTCAAGCCCTTCAAAATCACCTATGAACCTTGACAGACATACATAATTCCACCCTCACCTCTGAAATTGAAACCCTTGCTGTCAAGAAGACTTAATGATATCATATTCTTCGCCATCTGTGGAACATGCCTGACTTTATTCAAGGTGCAGAATACCCCATCATGTGTCCGTATCCTAATTGAGCCAATCTTAACCACCTTGCAGATAACACTGTTGGCCATGCAAATATTGCCTCAATCTATCTGTTCATAGGTCGAGAAAAATTCCCTGTTAAAACAAATGTTGTATGATGCCCCAGAATTGAGAACCCACAAATCATTACGTTGTGACTATTCATTAGCAACCAATGCCAGATCTTTTTCAGAATTCGTATCAGTTTTTGTCACGATTGCAGAACCACCAATACCTGTTTTCTTCTCCTGCTGCATCTTCTTCTTAGGACAGTCATTCTTCCAGTGCCCCGGTTCTTTACAGTAATTGTAAATGTCTCCGGGTTAAGGACCTTTTGAACCTTTATGGTTCACTTTTTTCTTTCCAGATTTCTTAAGCCCCTTACCCGTGACAAACACCCCAGATGCATGATTTTCTGTGGCCGAACCAAATGCCTGTTGACGATTTTTTTTGTTGAGAACATCTTCCATAGACAAATTATTTTTCCCAATAAGAAAATATTCAAAAAAATTCTTATAAGACTCTTACAATGATACGAAAGAATTAAAGCATCATCCTCATCATCTACTTTAACATCAATATTCGCAAATCAAGTAGAATTTTGTTCAACTTATCCAGATGGTCCTGAAGAGAGGTACCTTCCTACATTCGTACCATGAACAGGCGTTGCTTCAAAAACAACTTATTGGTTAGAGATTTCGTCATGTACAAACTCTCCAACTTCTTCCAAAGGCTAACAACAGTTTCGTGATCGAAACCTTCGATGATTACATGGCGGCATTTCAGTAATCTAATTTGAGGATAAAATTAAATATAAATATAAATTTACTGAATATATAAAATATCTCAACATCCCCCCTCAAACTCAAGTGGTATAACATAAACCAACTTGAGTTTGATAAGAAAGTTGAAGGCAGACGCAAAAGACGCAAATAAAAATAACGTTGCTTGTCTGCCATTGTCGCCACCGTTATACCGTGTCAAAGCAAAAAACAATGCTCTCAACTGAATTAGAGTAAAAAACGACATGACTCTCTACTGGAGTCGAAAACGACATGACTTTCTACTGGAGCCGAAAACGACGGGAGTACTCTCCACAAAGTCGGAAATAACGGGACTCTCATTGCAATCAGAAACATGACTTTGGAGAAACGCAGCAAACGGATCGCAGAATCGCAGACAGATGCACAAAAGATGACTTCAATCGTAAACAAAATCAGGACTCAAGACAAAATCAAAATCATAAGGAAAAAAAAAAAGGGGTAGAAACTATAGAAAAAAATTTAAAATTAGGAGACCTCTGGGTACATCCCATGTTGAATGTACCTGGACAAACGCGGGTTGGTAGGCTATATCTATGGCAAGAGAAAAATAAACTCTGATACTATGTTAGAAATTTTGGGGGAAAATAATGAAATTGTCTTATTGATCATCAAAATAAGGAGTCTATATATAGGTAATACAAAACGTACCGATAGACTCAAATTCAAGTAATATAATATGTAGATAAGATCAAATCTAACTATAAATTTACTAAATCTAAAACTGAATATCTAAAATATCTCAACAATTTTGTTCAGTAAAACATAGAATTCAGTTGAATAATGTAAAAAAATACACCATCTAGATAGATCGATTAAGAATAAATGATTGATTGAACAAGAGAGAGTTTTAACGAGTGGAATTCCGTGAATAAATATTTTTTGTCACTTTTTTTTGTTTAAATAATAAATTAGATGTGAAATTTTCTAGGATCTGATTTTAGTGTAATTTTCTTTTTAAAATAAAAATTAAAGACTTTGGTAATAAATTAAATGTGATGTATTATAAGATTGAATAATATAGTTTAAAAAATAAATTATAAAAATTAAATAGTAAAAAATTTTAAAAATAGATAAATATACTTAGTCAATATCCATTTATCTCTATTTTCTAGATATGGAAAAGAAATAAAATGATTTATTTGTCGACTTTAGTTTCTCTAATTCAAATAAAATAAAAATAAAAAATGCTATGAATTCCCTATAACAAACATACACTAAGGGTGTGTTTGTTTAGGGGATTGGATTTTAAATCCACTATTTATTCAATTTTTCGTCCCCAAAAAATATCAAATCAAACATTTATTTTTTATTTTTTCTATTATACTAAAAATCAATTTTACATTCAAAACATCACATCAACATCTATTTATATCACGTCATACAACTATTCAAATTCAAAATTTTTATTATTCAAATCCTAACTCAAAATTCAAATTCCCAGACAAACACACCCTAAATGTTTTCATCTTGCCATTAAATGTTATTAACATTACATTGTTGTCCTTCAATGCAACTAAATACCCTTTTAAGTCATTAATAGTCACATATTGTGGTCTGATTTTATTTTTTCACCTGAGACATTAGAACTAAGAAACGACCTTAATGTCATATATTGTAAAATAAAATAATACTACCTCCGTCGTTCGACTTTAAAAGTCTCATTTACTTTTTGTGTGTTGATATTTTAATATTAATTATTATATGAAAACGTAGTACAAATCAAAAAAATTAGAATAAATACTTCTATTAGTGTCTTATAATATTATTGTAATGACATTTGTGCAAAAAATTATACAAATATAAAGATATTTTTAATGTTAAAAATAATGACGCAAAAGATAAATGAGAAGGCGGACGAGAGAGTATATTTTATATAAAATTTTAACATTTGCAATTCTTTATCAAAATCATTCAATTTTGAAGTAGGAAAACATTTGATATAATATAAATAAATATTTTATGTGACATTTTAATTAAATTTTTTATATTAAAATTAAATAAAAATTAAATATTTAAAACAGTAATTTTAATAATAATAAATAGTACTAGATAAAATAAATTTAAATAAATGGACCCGTTTGATGATGCCATAAATGGTGCTCACAAAATTAGGTCACATATATAATTTTGTGCATCAATTGCACCGTTGAAGTAGCTATTAATCATTTATTACTTCACCTACTATTTCCCTATTTAACCACCACCCATTCTGTCCCTTGTCTTTTTCTTTAATAATAATAATAATAATAATCCACTTTTTTTTTGAAAAAAAAAAAAAGAAAAGTCAATTTTTAAAATTTTTTGTTACATAATTAATTAATTTGATTAATTAGTATAATATTTTTTTCGTCTTGGATGTATCTTTTTGAGATTTTTAGTATATTAAAAAATAATAATATTTTTGTTGGTCAGTGAATATATATAAGATATTTTGATATTTTTATCATTTATTTTTTTGTATAAAATAATTGTATATTTAATGATATATTTACAATTTAAGTAAAAGTTAAAGAATTTTTTTAATATTAATGTATAATATTTCTATTGAAATAGAAAAACTGGTAATTTTAAATGACGCAAACGAAAATTGTAAAAAAATAATAGTTTGAATTGGAATGGAACAGCTATTTGTAATAGTTAATCAGAGAAAAAAAAAATATTTTTTGTCATAAAAAAATGTGAAGTTTAAATAGTAAAAAATTGTATATAAACCCAAACAAAACATGTTCTTTTATTTTTTTTTTTATCGGGAAACAAAACACGTTCTTTGGGTGTATATGTTATGGTTTTAATATTAAAACCGATTCAAAAAATTGAACCCGTTCGACTTGAGAATTTTCAAGTTTAGGTTTTGGTGTTTCATATTTGTAAAAAAATTGGATCGATCCAAACTCAATACAAAAGAAATCAGGTTAGATTCAAGTTGACCTGATAATCCAAAATATAAGCATCAAGTCTAATTTTGGGTTTCAGATTGACCTGAAATTATATTACTTTATTTATTTCAATTTATAATATTTACATTATATTAAAATAGTTTTTTTATATTAATTTTTTATTTTATTAGTAATAATGTATTGTGTCTTGAATTTGAAGTGTTTTTTAGGTATGGAAAAGCCTATAGTAATATAAAATGAAATGATATTGTATAGAAAAAAATTTATTTTATTAAGTGTATATAATGCTATACTCCCTCCTTCCGCCTTTAAGGTTACATTTACTTTTTACGGTCATTATACTTAACATTAAAAATATTCATATATTTGTATAGTTTTTTTTTTATTATTATATTTTGATATAATAATTAATATTCAAATATCAACACACAAAAAGTAAATAAGACCTTTAAAATCGGACGGGAGGTAATATATTATATATTTTGTGTAAGCATTATATTTTTTATAATATTAATAAAAAAAACAGGTCAAAAAATTATTGGATGACTATTTTATTGACAGTAAAAAGTTATATCACAATTTAATTATCTTTTATTGAAAAATAACTATCTAGCACAATAGTTTTTAATCACATAATTTCTTCTGTGGTTTTTGCATAAGATTTGTACTATTTAAAATTTTTTTTCTTTTCAATAATATTAAATTAATCAATTATTTTTTATTTTTTATTTTATACTATAAATTTATTTTAAATTAAAAATATCGTATCAACATCTATTTATATCATATTAAAAAAACTAATTAAATTCAATTTTTTACTATTAAAAAATTCAAACTCAAAGCCACAAACAAACACACCCTTAGTCTCATAAAGTATATGTCTTTGGAAATAAACCATTTTTAAAACCGGATTGGATTAAAATGTGGGGCTGCCATTATTTTATTTTATTTTGTTTATAGACAATTATATTAAAATTTTCAAACAATTTTTCTATGCAATACAAGGCTGAGGAAATAATTCCTATAAAAATATAAATTTAGCATAATTTCTTAATTAAAATTGAAAAAATATAAGCTTTAGGTACTAACTTCTTTTGTAAGAAAAAACACGATTATATACAAATAGTATTCATTTCTATTTAATATAGCAAGTGATTCAAAATATCGTAAGTAAACGAAAGTAGATAATGATATCATTTTATTTGGACACAAAAAAAAAAAAAAAAAAAAAAAAAAAAAAAAAAAAATTAAATTAAATATAAAAATGAGATAAGTAAAAAATAAGGTAGAGTATTATAAAAAATTTATTAAAAATTGATAAATAAATAGTAAAATAAATAGAAAAATAGAGAAAAATTAATCATCATTTGTTAAAATAAAATTAATAAAATTGTTGTCCATAAAGTAAAAAAAGAATATGAAAAAAAATGATATAATTATAACAAATAGTGAAAATATTAATTTTTTTTTTTAATATTACCAAACATTAATTTTCATATCTAATATAAAAGAAAAAAAAAAAAAAAGAAAAAAGCCTTAAACTAAAAACATTATGGTATGTTTTATAGATTTTGATTTTGATTTTAACTTTGAACAATAAAATTTTGAATTGAAATAGTTTTTAATGTAATATAAATATATGTTGATGTAATATTTTAAGTGTAAAATTAAATTTTAATATAATATAATAAATAAAAAATCAATGTCTCACTTGATATACTCTCCCCGTCATTTGTCATTTGCGTTCGTCTTAAAACAATAGTCTCATTTTTATTTTTGGTAACTAACTCACCATTTTTTTACAAAATTATATCTACTTTTTTCACAATAATTACATAAAATAAAGACACTTTAGTCTTTTAAAAACACTTTTACATCCACTATCAATATAATACTCCCTCCGTCCAGCTCTAAAGGTCTCATTTACGTTTTGCTTCAATGTACTTATCATTAAAAATATTTTTATATTTATATAATTTTTTGCACAAATATCATAATAATAGTATTATAAGACACTAGTAGAAGTATTTTTATCATTTCCCATTAATTTGTACTACGTATTCATATAATAATTAATATTCAAATACCAACACGCAAAAAGTAAATGAGACCTTAGAGCCGGACGGATATAGTACTATTACTTCTTAATTCCCATGCTCATCCCAAATATTCGTATTGTTTTGTGACGAAAAAAATATTTCTTTTTAAAATAATAAAATCATAAGTGTAAAATTATAATTCCTTCGTCTGCCTCTAAGGATTATATTTATATTTTGCGTCATTGTCCTTAACATTAAAAATATTCTTATATTTATATAATATTTTGTACAAATATTCTTCTATTAATATTATAAAACCCTAATAAAAGTATTTTTGTAATTTTTTCTTAATTTTTACAATATTTTGATATAATTATTAATATTCAAATATCAACCTACGAAAAGTAAATGGTACAAATAAAGACGCCCGGATTCTGTGCAACAATTCCTATATATGAATCCCCCATGGGTAACTTATTCCAAGGCCTATCTCCAAACAAATGGCTACTCCCATTTCCCGACTATTCATTCTCACGCTAATCCTCTGTTCGTCCTGTATTAATTACGTGGCCCCGGCGCCGCATCGCCACCGCCCGTTCGACGCGATCTACGCCTTTGGCGACTCCTACACCGACACCGGCAACACCCAATCGAACACCGGCCCGAGCGGCTTCATGTTCGTGTCGAACAATCCGTACGGCTCCACGTTCTTCCACCGACCCACCAACCGCTACTCCGACGGCCGCCTTGTCATTGATTTCGTCGCCGACGCCCTCTCCTTGCCCTTCCTCCCGCCGTACCTAAGCCGCCCGTCACCGGAGTCGAGCGTGAATTTTGCGGTGGCGGGCGCGACGGCGATCATCCACAGCTTTTTCGCGAAGAACAACATGACGCTTAACATTACGCCGCAGTCGATCCGGACGGAGCTCGGGTGGTTCGACCAGGTGGCGGAAGAAAGAGGGTGTCGAGACGCGGCGGCGACGGCGGCAGCGTGCCGGAAAATGTTTGAGGAGGCGCTGATTTGGGTGGGTGAGATTGGGGCTAATGATTATGCCTACAGCTTTGCCTCGGCGGTGCCGCCGGAGACTGTGCAGAAACTCGCCGTTAATAGCGTCGCTACTTTTCTTCAGGTATGCATTTATGAATGGGTTTTCGGTTTGGCGTTGGTGTCATCAATAATAAATATTTTACTAAAAATATACTCTCTTCAAGTTGAAAATTTTATATAAGTTTAATTGGACAGAAAATTTAAAAATAATACTCCCTCCGTTGTCCGCATGTGTACTTAACATCAAAAGTATTATTATATTTTGTATAATTTTCTGTATAAATTTTTTTATATTAATATTACAAGACACTGATGAAGATATTTTTACAATTTTTTTTAAATTTGTATTAAGTTTTGATATAATTATTAATATTCAAATATTAACACACTAAAAATAAATGAAACCCGCCGGAAGGAGGTAGTATTTGTTAAAGTGAATGGTTAAAAAATAATAATAATATTTCAATTTTAAAATTAGTAGATAAAAAGTAAATTAAGGCTTCGTTCTTCTTACTTTTTTTTCTTCTTACTTTTTTTCAAAAATATTAATACATTATATACATTTACTATTTTTATATTTTTTTACACGATTTTCTATCTCTCATATAATATTTTTTTTAAACTACATTATATCCGTTTACTATTTTTATATTTTTTACACCATTTTCTATCTCTCATATAATATTTTTTTTAAACATTCTCACGTAACAAATAGAACTGGTGTTATGATAAATTTATTAAATACTAATATTTTCAGCATTTTTTAATGTATGTATTTTTTATTTTGATATGTATATATTAAATTTTACATAGTATTAGACATGATATTTGTATGAAAAATATATATATTTAATATAATATTTTGAATAAAAAATTAAATTTTAAAAATTAATAAGTAATTTTATTTTTGTATAATAAACTCAACAATTCACCGGGTGTTGTTGGATTATATATTTAATATTACATTAGGAGAATGATAATTATAGGAGTTAAATAGTTACAAATATTCAATTATATATAGTTCAAAAAATATTTAAAAATTTGATGTTCAGTAATTATAATTAGTGTGTTTACTTGTGAGATTTGATTTTAGATTTTACTAACTTTTTTTTTCTCTAAAAAATCATCAAATCAAACACTTATTTCTATTTATTAGACACTAAAATTAAATTTTACATTCAAAACATCACATCAATACATATTTATATCCGATCATACAACTATTTCAATTTTTACTCTTCAAAACCAAATCTCAAAATCCAAATCATACAAGTAAAAGTTCAATAAAGCAATAAATTTTATTCAACATTATATATATATCTATATGAGTATGTGGCACATATATTATTATTATTTATTTATTTATATTATGAGAATTCGCAGCTGCTATTCCTTGACTACGTTCTGGATAAACCTCCGGCCAAACCTAATAGCCTGCAAACTAAGTTTGATAAAACAAGGACTCAAGATTCCCTAGACTAAACAATAATCTTGGCTAGATTCATACCCTTATTTTTATGTGGCAAATATTTATTTAATTATAATTTTTAATTAATTTTAACGCGAAATATAGGCTTTGTTTATCCAATATACTTTAACTCATTTGGCACTATTTATTTTTTAAAAAATATTACATCAAATACATTTTTTTTCTCACAAAACATCAAATCAAATACTAATTTTTTATTTTTTCTAAACTTTCAAAATTCCAAAACCCTCTATCTAAACAAAGATCATATTGCTTTTAAACAGGCATTATTAGAGAAGGGCGCAAAATACATCGTCGTGCAAGGCCTCCCGCCCACCGGATGCCTAACCCTATCATTATATTTAGCCCCATCTAACGATCGGGATGCAATGGGATGTGTCGCGAGCGCTAACAAACAAAGCTACACGCACAACCTCGCTCTAAAGGCCAAACTAGATGTTTTTAGAAAGCAATTTCCGCAATCCACCATAGTCTACGCGGACTACTACAATGCTTATTTGGCGGTTTTGAAGAACCCTGGCAAATATGGAATAAAAGAAATTTTCAAAGTTTGTTGCGGATACAACGGAGATCTTTATAACTTCAACTATATGTACGCTTGTGGGTCGCCTTCTGCTAGCGCATGCGCGAACCCTTCTCAATATATTAATTGGGACGGGGTTCACCTCACCGAAGCTATGTATAAGGCCGTTGCGGATGCATTTTGGAATGGAAGTTATGCTCAACCATCGATTACTCATCTCTTGAGCAAGAAACTTCAGTCGGGATAGGGCGCCATATGGCTTCGCTCCATCGATTCATTTTTTTCGACCATTATTGATTAATTGTGGGATGATTAGTCTTAACATTTATTATATACAAATAAAAATAAAATTGTGTTCGTTTACAAGTTTTGGATCAAATTTTTACTCTTTAATAAAATTTTTGCTCCTCTAAAAATATTATATCAAATATCTATCTTTTTTTATTTTTTATATTATATTAATATTTTCATGTAAAAGAACAAACAAGCTTGCAAAGGAATAAAAAATAGAGAATAGCCGTCTGTGTTTGTTATGTTTTTATTGCTCACATAGATGAAGAAAAAACACTAAAATGTCATACAAAAGACCCAAGTTTAATGGAGTTGGTTAAACACTTACCTAATTAACAAGGATTACCTACCAAGAAAAACATGTTTAAATATGAAAAATTATCAAGATATTTAAGTACAAAATATATTAAAACAATATATATGACAACAATTGTTGAGTCCGCCGAAGAAAAAGATGATGACGATGATAAATTATAATCAATGAATTAAATCACATTTGTAGACACCAAAGAAAATATTAACACTGAAATTTCAAAAAAGTATAATAATTATTTCATAAGAACACGCTGTTAATTACGAAAGAGCACAACAATAATATTTAGATAATACAAACTACGTCAAAAATGATGGTCCAAAAATGATGATTGGTGACTAAAGTTTTCTACAAATAAAAAATATAAAATATCTTAAATAATTTTTTGAATAAAATAATAAATAATTTATTTTTATAGTATTGGTAAAAATAGATAATAATTTGTTTCAAAAAAATAATAAAATGAATGATTAATCAATTATTTATTTATCTATTTTATTTAAAAAGTTTATTAAAGATATTTTACGTTTTTTATTTGTATAGAACTTGCGTAATTTAGGTAACCAAACATCAATTTTGGATAACGAAGGTATTTTGTCATGCAAAAAATAAAACATAGGATATTTTGTCAATGTTTATTAAAACACAAGATAGTGTTATATAATTTAAAAATATATATATAAGCCCAAATAAAATTAACAACTTCTAACTAACTAACTAACTTCCACACTACACTCTATTCAAATATCAATATGACAAACTAATACTCCGGTCCCAAACATGGTGAAACATTTGATTTTGGCACGGATTTTTAGGTGGGTAGTATTAAGTAGGATAATTTAGAAATTAGGTGATGTAACGGAGAGAGAAATATATATTTTATTTTTTTATTTGGATGATGTGAGGGGATAAAGGGTGGGGTAGAGATTAAGTATAATTAATTATTTCCTATTTTGGAAATGTTGCAGGGTGTTTGGGATGTACCAAAAATGAAATGTTGCAGGGTGTTTAGGACGGAAGGAATACTTGTTTACTATTTTTGTCTGTTCTAAAACAGTAGTCTCATTTCCATAAATAGTCATATGTAAAGCTATCCTTACTTTTTCATTATTATTACACAATTGTCACTACTTTTTACACTAATACAGTCACAAGGACAAAAAAGTCTTTTACCTGTACTTTTTATCTACTACCAATATACTATTAATATTTCTTAAACACACGCACTGTAGTTTTGAGACGGATGAAATATTATTTTATTTAATCAATTTCAAGACTGAACCCACAGTATGCATCCATCATCCATACACAAAACAAAACCGTCTGTTAGTTTGCTAGGGGTTTTATATAACCGTGTGAGCCGACATTCCTCAGTCCGCGTTGAATTGGAATTATCTGTCGTCGCCCATTAATTATACTCCCTCCCTCCAGCTACAAAGTATACATGTTTCTATTTTGGGACGTCGAATTACAAAGTAAACATTTCATTAAATACCTTATTTTTTTCCACAAATACCCCTACTTTACATCACATCATTACTTTTACACCAAAAAGTAAGGGCAAAAATGTCATTATACTACTTTTAACTACCCACTATAATTAAAATACTATTATTTCTTAGTAATTGTATACTTTTTTATGGACGGAGGGAGTATATCCAAATTAAAGTAGCAGCCAGCAACTGCGGATTCCCACGTCATTAACCAAAAAAAATAAAAAATAAAAAATTACCCAACAGCTAATTACATATATATATATATATATATTCAAACATATATACACAAACTTAATTTTATTCAAGTACCTTAGTACATTAATCAATATGATGTATCATCGACCAAATAATTACACAGCAAACTCAAAAAAGCTGCATATACAATTCACCCAATTTACCCAATCCGCAGCTAATAGGCGAACTATATTCAAACGAATCAATTTTCTCGGAACCATTCGTGATTTAGCGCATCTCCTGCTGTTATTCTCTCCGTCGGATTGTAACTAAAAAACTTGTATAAAAGATCCAATCCAAGCTCCGTCAGAATCGGCCCCCCAATCGGACTCCCGGCAGCAATCTTCAACTTCAAAAAACTTCTACGTGGTTTGTCAAATTTGATATATATGCCCGGTATACTGAAATTTTCCGTCCCAAGAATATTAAAGATTTCGTTCAGCTGCTTAGCTTCCGATGCACCTTTAAATATGACTTGATTCAAAAAAAGTTCGGCCATTATGCATCCCACAGACCACATGTCTATTGCGCACGTATAATTTTCTAGCCCGAGAATCATCTCCGGTGCTGTGTAGTATAAAGTCCCGACACCCAGTGAGTGCATTCCATTCTTATAATTATAGACTCGCGAAAGCCCAAAGTCGCATATTTTCAGCAAGCCTTCTTTCGACACCAGAATATTTGAAGGTTTGAGGTCCCGATGCATCATCCCATTGTCGTGAAGAAATTTCACGCCTACCAACAACTGCTGCATCAAATCTTTTACTTCGCAAGTAGATATTGGCCTTGTCATAGATGCCGTGTGCGTTTTAAGATTATTTTCTACGAACTCCATTACCATATAAAGTCCATCCTTCCCATCTCTGGCGATTCCCTTTAGTTCGACGAAAGAAGGATGACCACGAAGAAACTCAAGAATACGAATTTCTCCAATAGATGTCTTCGACAACCCTCCCAATTCGTGCTTCATCGCTACTGTTTCTCCAGTCTCAGTATCGATTGCTTTGTAGACGACGCCAAAACCCCCACGATTGATCACGCATAGTCGACGGTATCGATCGACGCTGCTATATTCAATTTCCATAAGCTGACGGTGAGACATTTCCATGGCCAAGAAATCGTTCCTGAGCCAAGAAAATTTTGTGTATTAACTATTGTGTTAGCAACTATATATAATGTTGATAATTTTAAAGTCAAATTCTAATATTAATATTATTGGAGGGAAAACTATAGGGTTAGTATATTTATGAATTCAAGTTTTATAATACAAATAATTTTAAAGATTGAAATAGATAAAATTATTATATTCAATTCTATTTTATACTCCATGTCCACAAATTAACGTCCTATTTTTCTATTTGGAATGTCCAATAATTATTATCCTTTTTCTATTTTTATATACAGATTTTATTTTTTTATCCTTACTTTATATACTCGTTTTTTTTTTATACATAAAATAAATGACAAATTTGTCGTTTTATAACAAAAATCCTAATTGTCTAAAAATACGTATAAATATCAATTAGGATATTAGAAAATTGACTGAGGGAGTATTTAATACTGGTAGCTATTTGTTTTTCTCTTCTACTTTACTTAATAAATCTATTTTCACTGCAAAAAAATATCAATTTTATAACAAGATTTTTTCGTTCTTAAATTTATCTTTTTCCGTTACTAATGATATTAGAGACGAAATTAGAGATGAAATTACGTTAGCTACGTGAACTTTAGGAACAGAATTCTGTTACAAATATATTATTTTTTTTTACTGTTTCTACGAAATTTAACTAAGGTAAATGGTTCATCAATATAAAATCATATTTTATATCCACGATTTCTATGCATTCGTACAGAAGCTTTCTGTGAAGAAATTCGACTTCATTTTTCTTATGATGACTTTTTTTTTTTTTTTTCTAAAGGTTGGAAAGAACAGTTCAAAGTAATTCTTGGGAGCGATCAGGTCAAATTAGCGAAGCCCACTCCAAACAGGTAAGGCTAGAGTTGCCCATTCGGTCGGTTCGAACAGCCGATTTTTCGTTTTTGAACGGCGGTTACGGTTTGAATCAAAATCGTTACAAATCGAATCCAAACTTTCGTTCTGATGGTTCGATTTCGGTTTATGATTCTGTCAAACCGTGAACTGCCGGCGGTTCGACCATTATTATACTATACCTCCGTCTCGTAAAAAGAGTAATATTTGTTTTTTACACGTAGATTTTTAATATTAGTATTATACTACCTCTTCATTTACTTTTTACGTGTTTGATCTTTGAATATTAATTATTATATAAGAAAATTATACAAATATAAGATTATTTTTAATGTTAAATACAATAAAACGTAAATGTGACCCTTAGATGCGGATGAATGAAGTATTGATTTATAGTGGAAAAGACAAAAATGTTCCTATTAAATTGTGTGATATAAAGTAATGACATTTGTATAATATATTGAAAATTGTGAGCGTATTATTTACCATAGGTAGATAATATTATTATTAAATTAAGAAATAATATTTTTTTTTTGGGGGGGGGAGGGGGGGGGGGGGGGCGGATAAAAAAAAAGAAGAAAAAGAAAAAAATAAAGAAAAAGAGAAAAGAGGAGTACCTGTTGGCGGGCTCTGGCGGTTGTGGAGCGTGGATGTGATTAGGCAAAAGTGTGTGCATTTTATGAGAATAATACATTTATAGTTATGGGTGTATACATTTAGAATTTGTTTCGATTAATTTGGATTTATATGAATTTGGATTAGATTTGATTGAATTATTTGTTGATTTTAATTTGGATTTTATTAGATTTTATAAATTTGTGAATCAAATATTATTTTATTAATTTATATAATTTCTAATGAGTACACTTGTAAATACATATAAAAAAATTCAAATGTTTAACAAAAATATTAAAAATATATTAGTTCTCTGTAAAATGTATTTATTATTATTCTCATTGTTATTTTTATTTTAATAATAATAATTTGAAATTTATATTTTTTTGTTATATTATTATTTTCATCGGATTTGTCATATTATTATTCAACATAATTAATTTATATTTGGTAACCATCTATTTAATTATTATTATTATTATTATTATTATTTATATAATTGTTTACGCACAAAAAAAAATATTTCTAAATAAAATTACATTAAAATTAAAGTTTTTTAATTGAAATTAAAAAATAAAAGATTTTTAAAAAAATAAATATAAATTAATAGTATAAACTAAAATCGGTGATTTCTTAGTTTTTTATTTAAACTAATAGTTCTTTTTTTGTGTCTGAAAAAAATACTACTCCCTCCGTCCACAAACTAATGTCCAACTTTCTTATTTGAGATGTCCAATAACTATTGTCCAATTTTCTTTTTTAAACAAAAATTTTTACATTTTTACTTTCCATTCATTTATTACTTTTAATCCCTACTGTACAATTAAGAGCAAATTTATTTATTCATAACAAAAAAAAAAAAAAACAATCACCTAAAAAACCGTACAAATATACTTAGTATCTACTGATTCGATGATATCTTTAACATCTTCGACACCCCTTCACAATATAATGAGGTGATACAAAAAAACAATAAAGAAAAAAGAAAGCAAAAATATGGTGGAGAGTTGATGTTTTAGATAAAAATTTGTGGGTGTATTTCTTTAGCGTTTTAGTTTGAGATATAAAAAATTATATTGTTATAAAAAAAAATAATGTTTAGTATTGAATGTTAATTGTTTTGAGATAATATAATTTATATTATATAGATAGAAATTGCATTAGTAAAAAAATTGTTTGAGTGAACAAAAATTATATTTTTTTATATATAAAATAAATAGTAAAAATAAAGTAATAGACATGAATTTGGGGAGAAGGGTGAAATTCACATTATTATATTTTAAATTTTTATTTTTTACATTAAATTATATATATATATGCATATATATATATATTTATATATTTTGTCTTGTTTCATCCATCTTTGTCGGATGATATGTGTATATAGTTGGGCGGCGGGTACACTGAAATTCAGCACTGTGTTGAACACCACATTTTGTAATAACGAACAACACAGTGTATTACGTCAGTCAGCACCTATTTTATATTAATATAATACAAATACATCATATAATAATAAACAACTCACTGTATTACTTATGATATCACACCTCTTATATTAATATATTAAATATACAACACATGCTATAGTCATATACAACAGTTGATTTTAGCACATGAGATACTCTTACACAACAGACCAGGGCCGTCTCGGACTTTTTTTAGGTAGGCCCTACAAATAAATGATTAAAATGTATTTTTAATAATATTACTGATTGACGTTGATTGAACAAGAAGTTGAATGACCGTCAGGACAATGTCAATTTGAGAAAAAAAGATGAAAGACGGTTTGTCTAAAAGTTCGAAAAGCAAGAAGGATCAAAAGAGGGTGAAAGATATAACAGAAAAAGTGAGACAAGTTTGATCGAATTGTTGGGGGCAATACTATAGGGTGTAAGGCAAAGAAATGTACACCATTAGAAATAAATAAATTTTTTCTTATATATGATTAGAAATTAAATTTTAATTTTAAAATTAAATAGGATAATTATGAAAAAAGAAAAAAATATAAATTAAAAGTTAAAATTTAATTTTAAAATTTAATAATAATAATAGATAATATTTAAAATATAGGTCATCTATTGATTAGGAGCCTGAGCAGTTGCTTACCCTGCTCTTGTTATGAGTAGTCCCTGCAACAGACATGTAATTCTGAATAAACAGCACACACTTCTATTACACACAACATGTGTTGTGTGCATTGACGGAACCAACAGTAAAATTTTGAGGGGCAAAAATATCGATTTTTTTTTATCGATTCAATGTTGGCTTTTTTTCTTTTAATTCATAGCACACCAGGGCAAAAAAAAAAAAAATTGAAAAAATTAAAATGTTTTGAAAAAAAATTCAACAAAACTATAAAAAAATTCAATAATTTTTTATTATAAGAAACTAAAATTTAAAGGCTAAAAATATAAAACAACAATGACAAAATTTTTATACTATTTTATTACATTATAAAATAAAAAAAATATATAGAAGAGGCAAATTACTTATTAAAATATACTCCCTCCGTCCACAAAAAAAGTATACAATTACTTTTGGCGTGGTGTTTAAGAAATAATAGTATTTTAATTATAGTGGGTAGTTAAAAGTAGTGTAATGACATTTTTGCCCTTGCTTTTTGGTGTAAAAGTAACGATGTGATGTAAAGCAGGGGTATTTGTGGAAAAAAGTAAGGTATTTAATGAAATGTTTACTTTGTAATTGGACGTCCCAAAATAAAAACATGTATACTTTCTAGCTGGATGGAGGGAGTATAATTTTACTATTTTTTATACTAAAACACACATATATTTTGGAGGTTGGGGGTCAATTCCGCCCCCGATGGTGTGTAATAAGAATATGTGTGTAATAAGAACATGTGATATTTGAATGTATTATAAATGCTGATTTAAAAATTCAGTACGATGTTGAAATTTTCAAGTCAGCAGTGTAACCATTCTGGTATAGTTGGTGTATCTATCTTTTAATTAATTTGTCCTTCTCTACTAACTAACCTCTAACAGTTAAAGATTCATAAGTACCAAACTAACAAACTAATAGTTTATTTAACTAAATATATATATATATATAAATTATAATTAATTTGTTTGTTACCTTAGCTGTACCTGAAAATTAAAGAATACTTAATTTGATTGCAAACAGCAATTAGAACCATTAACACTGTATATTAGTATATATATTATGAATTTTAATTAATTTGTACTTGTGTTTGTGTCCCTGAATTTTTAGTTAGTTCCATATCTAAGTTTCTTTTTTTTTTTTTTTTTTTTTTTTTTTTTTATGACTCGAGAATCCGCAGCTGCTACCCGAAAATGCGCACTGGGTAAACCCCCGACCGAACCTAAGACTCTGCAAACCAGGCCCGACGGGAGTGTTTTGAGTGTTTCATTTTCAGGGGAGGTGTTCTATATATGATGCCAATATAAGTTTTCCAAGGACTGAGAATGAGTCTGTATGGCAGGTAGGAGCAAGAGAATCGGTGTCGATTGAGATTTATATATATATATTTCTAATTGGGTAAATTTAGCGGACAGACTTAAAATGAAAAAATAAATAAAATTGACGGACGGAGAAAGTATATACAATGTTAAATAAAAGCATACAAAAAAACTGTATTACTTTTTATATACTCCCTCCGTCCCGCTGCAAGGTTGTCATTGACTATTTGCATGTTAATTTTTGAATATTAATTATTATATCAAAATGTAGTACAAATCGAGAAGAAAAGACAATAATATGTTTATTAGTCTCTTATAATACCAATACAATGACATTTTTAGAGTAAATTATTCAAATATAAGGATATTTTTAATGTCAAGTACAATGACGCAAAAAGTAAATGACAACCTTATAGCGGGACGGAGGGAGTATAACGTTATTAAACCCAAATTAAAGTAGTAGTAGTTCCTATACAACACTTAACATCTCGAAATTGCTCCAAACTGTTAGATGATCAGAATGATCGGCTCAGCTAATCATCTAATATGGTATCAGAGTTATAAGTTTCGAGTTCAAATTTCATCGTCCCTATCCTAAATATATTCACATGCCAGTCTCGATCGCATATATCCCCTTACACATAAGAGGGACGTGTTGATTGACTTTCGTACATAGAAAAATAAATTGATAATGCGCATATCTACTAGTTTTAACTTTTAGGTAAAACGGTAATTCTGATAATCTAACACAAACCATTATATTAACTATGTACTATGTTAAACTCTGGTTAATTGAAAAGTAGTGGTTCCTATGAATGAGATTAAATTTTTGTGATGTGCAATAGAAAGTATCAAAAACTAATTTTAAACATAGATTTATGATTATTTCTTTTTTGAGTATTAGCAACTTTTTCCGGCGCCGATTTGTTTCTCCGGAAGTCTTGTGCAGTCTAATAATATCGATACAAAATTCATTCACTTTATTTTTAAAATAAATTTTTTCAATTTCAAAAAATATATAATATAACTCAATTTTTATTCTTTTATATTTTTTAATTATCTAACAAATAAAATTACTATAATTAAACTATTACACCAATAGAATCATTAACTATCGAATCAATACAATTGAAAGTTCGAAACCCTTCAAATTTATAAACCTAAACAAAAAAAATAATAATAATAATCCAAATGCAATTCTACAATTCAAATCCAATCTAAAACTAAACTAACTTCTTCAAACTTATTCAAAAAGAAACACAAGTTATGTTTTATTTAATATTATGTTAATAAGTAATTTTATATTTTAAATTTCAATCAAACAATTATTAAAATTTAATATTTTACTACTCGTTTGTCTCAATCCAATAGGCTTTTTGTAGTTTTGTATTATATTAAAAAATAATACTACTTCCACTAGGCTTTAACATCTTATTTACTTTTTACGAGTTGATATTTAAATATTAATGTGAACATGGTACAAATTAAGGAAAAATAGCAAAATACTTCTATTATTATTACTGTCTTATAATACTATTATAATGATATTTTTGTAAACAATTATACAAAATATAAAGATATTTTTAATATTAAGTACAATGACGTAGAGAGTAATATTTTATTATTTAGTAAAAAATAATTTTAAAATTTTTGTCCTTTTGTACTAAATTAAATGCAAGTGTAATAGTACGATTTGTTATTTATATAAAAATTATTAATGCACAATTATTTTTACAAAAATAAATATTTTGAATGAAATTAAAACATGATGAAAAGAATATTTAAGTTGGAATGATGAGAGTATTTAAAATCCACAATCTAAAATTAACCAATACACCTAGAAAAACCCAATAGAACACATCCATGATGGGGTGTTTTAACCGTGAGATTTGATTTTCGATTTTATTATTTTAATTTTTTTTAAAAAAATATCAAATTAATTACTTTTTTATTTATTTATTATATTACACTGAAATTAATTTTTATATTTAAAATATTACATCGATACATATTTATATTATATTTAATAATTAATTCAATTCAAAATTTTACTATTCAAAATCAAAACTCTAAACCAAACTCTTAGTTGTGTTTTTTTGTAAGATTTTTACTATTGTGAATTTTTTTTTCTTTAAAAATATCAAATCAAATAATTACATTTTAAATTTTTATATTATACTACTCCCCCGTCCCGCTGCAAAGTTGTCATTGAATTTTTGCATGTTAATATTTGAATATTAATTATTATATTAAAACGTAATACAAATCGAGAAAAAAATACAAGAATATGTTTATTAGTCTCTTATAATGTCAATACAATGATATTTTTAGAGTAAATTATTCAAAAATGCAAAAACCAAATAACAACTCTGCAGCGGGGACTGAGGGAGTATAAATTTATTTTACATTTGAAACATCGCATCAACCCCTATTTATATCACATCAAACACATATTTATATCATATCAAAAAACTATTCAAATTCAATATTTTACTATTAAAAAATAAAAACCCAAAATTGCAAATCCACAAACAAACACACCCTTACACACCGGACGTTAGCTCAAACAGATAAAGCAAATCAGCCCATAGTCCGAAAATTTCAACTGAGATGGGCTCTGCACAAAATTCCCGCGCCCTCGCCTTTGCCGCGTTAATGGAAGCCTTCAAAAAGCTTCTCTTCCCCCCGGGTTCGTGCTCCGACTCTCATCAATCCCAAGGGAGCGGCGGGCGGCTAGCGGCGATCGTTTCTTGATCGGATCAGGAATAATGCTGGGGAAAGTGAGGGCATCGTCGATGAGCTCGCTGGAACAGCTGGAGATGGAAAGGCCGCCCTCCAAGGTCGTCAAGCACGATTCCCTCTCCATCTACGGTACTCTTCCAATTCGCTTCTGCTACTTTCTTTTGCTCATTTTCTGTAAAATTTGCCGGCGTCGCGTAGTTAATTGCGACTATCGTTGCCGTTTTTGAGCTGATTTGGTATAGGATTTGGTGAATTTTAGTTCCTTCTGTTGTTACTAATTGATGTCTTACTGTTCGTGTCCTATGAATTGGTAGTAGGATGCCAATTTAGGGTTTATACGATTGGGGAAAATTTATGAGCAGATCAGAGGCCTTTCTATGGAATAATGGGAAATGAAGGATTATTCTGTTTTTCCTAGAAAGTTCAAGATGAAAAAATTCGAGGAAATGCGTCTTCCTTCTCAGGAAAAGTTCATATTGTTGCTTCCTTTAGATTTTAAACTGTTATTGATCCAAAACTGTATCTTAAGCTTATCTCAAGTCTAATTAGGGATAATCTCAGAAAGTCCTAACCTTGAGAAGATATCCTGAGATACACACACTCATATGTTAGGTTAAATTTCTATTTCATCAGTGTTGTTTTGGATTTGGAATCATCATCCTTCATCCTAAGATGAATAGAGGGTCATACAAATAGGTTTTTACACGTTTATGAATTATGATATACTGAATCAATCAAGTAATCGGACACTATTATCCTTCTATTTTATATCATGTCCATTTCCTTGTTTGTCCTTTCCTCGTGCTCCAATTGAGCTAAGTTAGTTGTTGATTAGCATCCAGATACAAAATTCTCTGCATTACAAATCACAGTTAAATTGCAGAATTCTCTATTAGGCGCGACCATCTGATGGAAATGTGTAGATAGACAATGTTATTCTGGAAAGTCTTTTAGAATTTGAGGTGAATGGATTTTAAATCCTTTTAGATTTGAAGTCCATTTCATAATATTTCAATCTTTAAATCCTCTCCATATGGCCATTATTCTAAATCTCTCTATGTGAACCATTTTCGCAAGTGTCTGCATAGTTTATTCTGATATTTTGATTGGTATGGGCGCTTTTGCAAAGTTCATCTTGGTTCTATCGGAAGTACTATTCAAATACTTCCTAAAAAATTACTTAATCCAAATCATGGATTTGAATTCAGATGTATTTTAAATCCATTCATTCTAAAAACCAGTCATGGCCTTATTGAAGGATAAGAGAGGGTAGGGTACATTGCACTGGTTAATGTTCTGAAGTAGAGTTTCCTAAGACAGACATCTGAACTAAGAATTGGGAATTGGAAAGTTAGCATGTTCGATATTTGAGTCTTCATTAGATTGCAGATTTATTGAGAATTATTGAGCTGTGTCACCTTTAATATTTCAGAAGCAAATGTATTATAGGATGTTAAAAAAATGAGAGAATATTATGAACAACATCTCAATGTTCATTACTTATTCTAATTTTATTGCACATGTTTTGGTGAAAAAGGAAAAGAATTGAATACAAATATTGTCAAATTTAAATAACTCACTATAAGAAGCTTAGCATAATAATAGTCCCTTTAGATTATCTTCCTAGATTAGGGTAATTATAATTACTAATGCCATAATTATGTTTATTTATAAGAAAGTCTAATCCTACAAAGTAAAAACGTCCTTTTTGTGTATGTATATGTAGGTATTTCACAAAGCAGACTGGCATATCTAAACAAAGAAGTTTAAACTCGTTACTGATCTAACATTTTAGATTATTAATGTTTACTCTCCTTTGTTGTTGCTATGCTTGTGTGTGTGCATGCTGGATTTTAATGTATTTTTTAGATGAAATAGTTGTTGGATATAACGTTTTTAGAGAAAAATAATAAAATTGTATATTTTTTTATAAAAAAAAATTAACTCTTAAAATTCTATGAATTTGTTGACACAAACATCAAGTCATGTTATATTTTTTCATGACAAGCATTATATTTTCTATTTTCTGTTTTTATTTCTAGTATAGAAAACTTGTGTGTGAAGAGAACAAATAGCTTTAGATTGTTTTGGATTTCAATTTTTATAGTTGGAGAAGTGGAAGACAGTGAATGGATTTGATGGTTTATGTAGGTTATGTTCATTTAGATTGTGTTTGGTCATGATTTCAAATCTATTCAACTTGCACAGAAATTAACTATTTTCTCTTAAAAAGAATACCATATCAAAATATTTTTTGAGTCACTCAAATCAACACTTCAATTTCAAATCAAAACCAAATAAACGAAAGTGTTTAAGAATTATTGGAGTTTATGTTAGTTATTGTGAATTATGAAATTGCTATTGAAACATTTATTTTGTTGTTTTTTTAATATATTGTGAGAAAAAGTAATATATTTTTATTGAAAATTATGTTTATTATGAATGATAAAAATTGAAAGTAAACGCTATTGTTTTAGGAATAATGACTTTTTTATTATTAGTAATTGAGATTGTGAAAATATTTTGGGGATTTGTAATATTGTTTGGGGAAGTATTTACATTATTTTTGTAATATTTTGTGAGAAAAAGAATAATGTATTCTCATTGTTGTAGAATCCACCCTTCTCAAACTTAAACAAGGTTCTCGTTGTAATCCAAGTTGTAACCAAGAAGATCCCGCCGCGATGGACACATGCTCCATCACCGGCTCTCCTGAGACTGTTAAGCTGAGTAATGCCAGCTGCAGCTCAGCCGAATCATGTACAACTCCTAGTCCTAGTTTTCAATCTACGGAATCTTCTGAAGAGTCGCATAGTCAGAACAAGTCCATCTTGTATTTCTTTTCAAAATACAAGAACTCAAAGGAAGCGCCGAAGATCTCAAGTGGCAGTGAAGCAATGGCTGTCGAGGTTTTAGATTATTACCCTTCTTCATGCAGCATTTCGACTGCATCCAGAGGTTGAATCCTGAATTACTTGGAAACTGTTTCGGGTATCGGGTTCATCTTCTAGGTTCAAGAAATCTATTTGAAGGAGGCTAATAGTGTTTCACTTCAACAGCCCACACTTCAGATTGCTGGGATATGTTGTAAACCACTAGTCTTGTTCGATGTGTTATTCTATATTGTTAGTTTTTCGATATTTTTCACGATTGCTGTGCTGGGGTGTTGTGTACTGCCCATACACTTTGTAATTGATCTGATTGTGCAACAGGAATAGGATTCAGAACAATGAGACATTGATCCAACAAGAACTTAGATAAGCACTAGAGAATACAATGAAGATGTAAGAAATCCAGATTCTCTGCTGAATAATTGGATATAATATATTTTGTTTGTCCTTCAAATGACTTTCTTATAGTGTTAAGTGTCAACACATGTTTGTGATTCAGTAAATTTAGACAATTGCTAAAGAGATTTCCTGTTCAATATGTAAGTAATCAATAACTCTACAATACATACAAACTTACATCAAGATTCAATAGCTTATTATCATGCTAATGTTTTAAGTGATCTGATGGCAGCAATTAATCAGCACCGTATTGATTAGTCGTAGTCAATATATGATAATAGTACACAAGTCATAACTGATCTCACCACACGCTTGCATCCTAACATAAAACAAATACCGACAACACAAGGTAATAATTCAACAATCTATCTATATTACCGCTGATTTCATCGCATGCCACATGTTAACATAGTACAATGCATGTTATGAATTGACAGCAGCACTATAATAATTCACAACATATTGTTTTAATTCCAACTGGTATTGTATGTACTATTACCATGTGTTGATTGACGGTAATAAGCACCCCAACCGTCCCTGTCATCTGACATATTTTATACACGTCAAATATATGTTGTATTACCATTCTATAAAATTCAACACATGATCTACTCTAATATCTGTAAGTAATAGCTACAATAACAAGAGGAGTGTAAATAGAAGGTTTATTTGCATAGATAATATATACATGTGATGTAATTACTCCGATCAAATAATAGAATCAAATCATCCAAACACTGAAACTTAAAGAAATGTATCACTTGGAGAAATTACATAGAATCAAACAATCAGCCGAGGCCAAAAATTGCATCATCCCAATGAATCAATGATGATCTTATAGAATTAGACCATCAGAAAAAGCTTTTATGGTTTAGAAGATACATCTAAGATTGCCTTTCAAAACTTGGTCACTTACCAAACATCCGTCTGAATATACCTTGTTTTCGCCCTCTTCTGAGTTCTTGATCTGATACATAGTTTAAGTTCGATGACATATGTCATGTTAACCATGGAAGATGTGTAATGTTGCATTGAAGTATTTGTATTCACTTAAGAATTATGAAATCTGACCTGTGAGTCTGCCTGCTCGATACAGAGCTTCTTCTGCAATGGGTCTCCACTGCTCAGCGCACGAGTAGTTAATCCCAAGTCCAACGCTGAGTCCACGCAGTAAATGAACTGTCCGAAGAACAGAGAACAGTTCTTCTGGGAATGCCTATAAATAATAACCAGAGCATTAATATAATATTCAGGCAATAATGCATAAAAAGCACAACCCAAATCATTCAGAAGCAAACCAGATGCTGTAAACATTTGTTTGTGTTCATATATATTATATGTGTGTGTACCTTGATTGCAATTTTCTCAAGTGAAGATTCCTCAGAGAAAGGTTGCAACATTTTCACACCAGGAGGTAGCTTTGTGTCGAACATTGTTTGAGCTAATTTAAGCATCTCTTTCTGTTCGTCCTTGCAGCTGATTAATGTGTCTATACCGAGCTCCCTAAATCAAAATAAGGCATCACAGATGTACCAAACATCTATAGTTCATGGATACACAAGAAATCAACTCTAATATTCATGCTTTGTTGATCAGTGGTGATTGTGATTAGATTGTGTTGGAGAATAGTAATACTAAGGTATCTTAAACAACCGAATTATGCTTTTAAGCCATTCATCCATGATTTTGAAGCTTTTAAGCGGACCAAAAGCAAAGACCTAGCTTCTATCTCTTCCTGATGAAAGATTAAACAAATTTTTGAACAAAAATCATGCATACTGTTTGGAATACATGCAATTAAAATAGAAATGCACATGAAATATTTATAATATAACAAGAATATGATTAGACCATAATCCATAATTATGTATTTGGCGAAGGCAAAAGCTACAGAACCAAAAACCCAAATTTCAAGCGTTACAGACTACAAAGTGGAAGGGCTTTATTAATGTTTGTTTGCCATTGAGGATGTCATTAGTGTATACAAAAGACTGATCTCAATTGAATCTTAGGATGAACTTTCGGCCATTTTCTATTATTCCATCGTAACATGAGATAACTGCACAAGTTTTTTGTTCCAACTATACTCCTTGAGAAAAGGGAATATTGACTACATTAATTGGCAATTCACCCACATCAAATGCAGTTCCATAACTAAGTGCTCTATTATGTTGGTGTTTTATAGCTCAATGTAAGATATTACAAGAGAACAGACGAGCAATATAAACCTGTAGCTCTCAGATGCCTTTATAGGATCATTATCTGCCATAGCAAGCACCAGATTAGCATATCCTAGCCTCAGGTTCTCAGGAAGATCCTTCACTTGTCCGTAATCAAGCAATGCCACCTAATTTAGTACAACGAGATCGTATCCTATTGAGGAACTAGCTGTAACAACTATGCTAACGACTTGGGAAGGAAATGGCACAAGACATTAGGCTGCATCTATTGGAAAAGGAATTACCTCAGAACCTTTACAGATCAAAATGTTCCCAGGATGAGGATCTGCATGAAAGAAACCGCTCTCCAGTATCATCTGCCCATATGCAAGTGTCAAACTTTTAAGGATATTCCTGTGATTAAAAAATACAGAATGAGGTAATAAATCCTTGAGAGGTGCGAACACAACTGTCCATGACAAAGTAAATAGAAATTAAAAATTTAAAAAATAAAAAGTTGAAGGATGGAACACATGAAAGAAGTCTCATTAATATTTGAACAAAAAGATGAATATTGTGAAGGAGATGACAAAAGAGCACACAAGTGTTTAAAGTTAATTAGGCGACCTTACAAACACTGTTCTGTTTTACTTCCTTAATAGTTGTACAGTGTGGATTTACGGCCCTTAGATAAGCGTCATTTCTCGATGACAAATAAGTAGATATCTGAAACATATAAAGAGGCTTTGACTTGCAATTTATTTTTCATATGAGAGAATGGGAGCCAATTTAGATTGATAAAGCAGCATACAGCAATCAATTAATAAACATTCTTTCCGTTCATTAAGATAATTTATGAAAGGAATTGGAGTTTCAAGTAAACTCAGAAATTAAATCAATAGCATATTCAATCACAAAGAGATAACTGGAAAAATAAAGAATAAACAGAACTTAAAAGGAATTTATTTATAAACCAATGTTTATGCCATGATCCATGGCATAAACATGTTTCAGAAATGAACCCAAGTACTTTGTCTCTACAGCATTCCATGATCCATCATCTCCAGTTATGTTTCAGAAGTGATATAAGACACTATGATTCATTCAATTGATGCATCCAAAACAGAATTTTAGCAACCACAATACCAAAAAGCCTTGTGAGGCACAGTGAAGTTTTAATAGTGAAGATACATGAATCCAACAAACTAGAAAATGTACAAAGGAGAAGAAAGTGATTAGATAAGAGTCTATTGGCAATGAATTGCTATCAGACATTCTTGCTAATGGCAATCAAGTTTATAAAGCACAAAGAGAGCAAATCAAGAAGATATCATACACTATGGGTTGGTTGTAGGGGCTTACTGCTTTGCAGCTGCTGCTACCTTACCACCAGGATTTATGCCTCTCTTTGCTATCTCATCTCCAAGTTTCAGAATTGGGATTCCATCCATATACTCCATTACTAAAACCCGCCTATCATTTTGCAAAATATCCAGAATTAGCATTCTCAACTATATGAAAATCAAGATTTATCTTTAGAATGTAGACATTAATGAAAGGAGATGGCAACTATTTTACCTTGTGAACATATTTCGCATCACTTTTGGTACTAAAACTGGGGATTTCTTGTTATTTTCAGATAGGAAACGGTGGATTTTCTCCATTGCATCAGCCTCTCTTAGAAAGTTAAACTCATATCCGATCTTTTAAGGAAAAACAAAGAAAACATCAATCAACATTGCAATGGAAACCACAAAAGAAACAAGGAAAAAAAATTTAAAAAGGTACAAGGGACAGAAAAGAAAATAGAAAAGATGGTAAGCTCAGAAAGCATTACTTCAACTGAGTAGAAAATAAAATGAAAAAAGATGCAAATATTTTAACAACACTTATCTATTTCTTGTCATTAACAAGCATCACCCAATTGGGAAATCAGAGAAATTAATTCAGAAAGAGACAAGGATAAGACAATCAGGATGATAAGATACCCGTTAGTACAAGGTCAATTATGTCTAACCTTCAGCCGAAACAATCAATGTGTTGTCTGTAGCATCCCATTTACATGGGGGCAACGGTCAGTGAAAAGAAGAACTCGAACCTGATCCTTGAAAAGTGGATTGAGACTAAGTGTTGGAAAGCCAAACCTTTTTCTTTTAGCGACCAAGCTTCACTTGTTCAGTCAATTTTGACAAATCTACCGTTCCACTTCTAGTCTTTATCTAGGATTCCTTGACAAATCCTATGTCTTGAATGCAAATTCTACAGTTGCATTAAGGGATATTCCATTGGATAGAAAAATGTAACTAACTAGTTGCAACTCTCTATGCAAGAAAGGAAGCTTCCGAGATATTGGTTTTAACTTTCTCACTTAAATGAAGCATTTCTTTCAAATGGGCATGGAGGTTCCGGGAGCTATGTGGAGGAAAGTTGTCGGTGACTCGGTGGAAAGTATAAATCCCTCATTTGGCCATTCAAACTAATTGACAAAAGTCCATATAGTCATAGGGCAATAATTCGTAAGTGTGAGATCACTCTCAAACAAAAACATTTCAGGTGTAGGATTGCTCTAAAGTGAAACATTTCAGGTGCTAGAGTGGTGTTGGTAAAACTCTAAGGTTTTGAGATGATCCTTGATCATTGGCTTCACAACCTTTAAAAATATGCACTTGCCTGCATGTTTTCATTGGCCAACCAAATATCAAGGTCTATACAAGATTTCGGCTTCTAGAACAATGGAATTTGGAAATTGGAAATCAAGTTGCGCCTGAATCCTTTTATTGGGAATAGAAGGTTTGGGAAGACTTCCAAATCGTGCTAAAATCAAGCATTTTTTTAGAAAATAGCGCAGACAGAATAATTTAGAATTCCGATGGTTTGTGTAGTCGGTGGTCCTTCCATTGGTTCTTAGATTCCCAACATTCTCAAGTTTGCTTTCCTGACCTGATTATCTGTGCAAAGAAAGCTCCTCATCATATCAATACCTTCTTATAGAAGCTAGCTAGAAGTGACCTTCTAGCAAGGATGTTCTATCATCTCTAGGTTGCTCGATTTCCAATAGTTTATGCCCTCTTCGCAGGCTTCTTAAAAAATCAACCTCCTGTTTGTTCTTGCACGTTTCTTAGTTAGTCTCAGATTGGAATGGGACCACTTTCTACATCTTTGGAACATTTCTTGGGTTCAGCTATCTTCCGATGAGGAATTTTTTCTTGAATGGCACGCCCTTGCCAACAAGTCCACCAACATCAAAATATGGCATAGAACTCTCAAGATCATCCTTCAGTAGATCTATAAAGGTTTCGATAGGGTCATTTAACAATGAGCACTTTTCATCGGATTGGATCCTATTTAAGACCTATCTTTTGGTCAGAGATTGGTATTGGGCACATGTTTCCAACACTGATGTTTTTCCTCTTCTTTCGTAAATAATCTCCAAGACATGTCCTGTAAGCAGGCCAAGAAGCCTAGGGTTTATCCATCATTTCTTGGATAGCCCCTCTCCGAGGGTGGTAGAAAATTAACTCAAATGGTTTGGCTTATGGACAGCCAGGGCCATCGGGTGTCAGAGCAGTTATCTGGGACCATTTTAGTCATATACGATTCATCCTATCATAACATATTGGATCAGCAGACTCAAATGATGCTGAACTCATAGTCATTGTTCAAGTCCTTGAACACATTATTCTAGTACATATTGGCCCTCTACCTCAAATTACTGTAGAATTCAATTCGAAACATGTGCTTGATTGAAGATGAATGCTGACATCAACAAGCTACACCTTAACATCTCCTAATGCCCCTAAATCACCTTCCATCACATCTCTCACAATGCAAACAGTCTTGCAGTTGCAGATTTCGTTGCAAAATATAGACAAGGTTTAGGCCTATGATTCAGCTTTACATCTATTATCTGGACCCTATGATCCTTCTGTAATCATTCTCTCTTCTACTATTTAAAAAATTCTTTCTTTCCACCAATAAATAAATAAATAAGGACAAATATAGAGGATAATGTGTTAGCTTCCTTCTGTGAATTCATGTCAAGTAGTTGGAAAGTATCTTATTAACATCCAAATTGAGAATATCCAACACACATCATGAGGAAATAAGAAAAAACAAAAATGGCAGAATTTATGACATGATGTGAAAATATAAGACAACTGACACAAAAAATCAGATAAAAATGAAACAATTCATTAATATTTTGTTTCCACTTGTTGGATTACATCACAAGGAATCATATCAGAGATCCCAGTGAAGAGGAATAGCAAACGATATTTTAATTTTGATTATTAGAACAGAAAAGGATTTGTTTTTTTTTTTTTTTGGATTACAGAACAATTCATAATATTTTGTTTCCACTTGTTGGATTACATCACAGGATCATATCACAGATCCTAGTGAAGAGGAAAAGTAAAGGATATTTTAACTTTGATTATTAGAACAGAAAGCTTTATGTGGGGTAAACATAAACATAAAAAAAAAAAAAAAAAAAAAAAAAAAAAAAGTTCGTAAGTGGAAATTTTTCAAGTAGCTATAATTGCAGATTTGAATATGAATACAAAAAGCTATAAAGCAACTAAGCAACAAACAGAACCTGTTTCTCCATTTCCTTGGTCACAGAGTATAGATCAAATTTCACATCCGTCTTTTGCATATATAAAGCAAATGCTTGCAAGTTGTGAATGTCAGTCATCATCAAATCCTGAACACCTGGATGCTGAATCTGCAATGACAATTATATTAGCCCTTAAAAATTTTGATACACATCAGGACTAGAAAATTGGCAGTCAATTACTCTTACCTTTACAACCACATCATGTTTATCACCTCTAAGTCGTGCTCGATGAACCTGATTACACACAGGCAGTCGCAGCAAAATTTTGATAATCCATCAAAGTCAAAAAGGATGCACACAACCAAAAGATCAAACATGTTCCAAGATATTGTAGTAGATCGAGATTCAGAAAGAACAAGTTATATAACCATAACTAGATAGAAGAAACTTACAATTCACATATTACACATTCCAAATCCTTATAACATCTGATTTACAAACATTAGGAACAGTAACAAAATGCAAAAGAAACTAAAGTAAAATAAAATTAAAGATAAACATAAAAGCTCATACACCTTTTTGTTCAAGTACAACAAAGCACCAAAATCATGAAAAAACAAAATGGAACTTCAGTTTTGAATTATTTCTATAGAAATAAATACAGATGGAAAAATAAGCATCCGGTGATTCTCTAATGGAGAGAAAATTTTACTTTCCCCTCAATCTCCTCAACCTCTCTGTATGAAAATCAAGTTTCTTCTATCCTAAAGATCCATAAATCAAATACCATCAAAAGCAATACCTAAGGAAGGAAATGCTTAAAAGAATTATTTGCAACCCCCTTCTCTAATAAGCTACATATTACATTACTCAATACATGCTACGTACGTAAAACTGGAGGAAAACTGGAGTAAAATCTTCTTAATAAAGGGACAAACCGATTTCTTTTTACCAGAAAGACAAAATCGTGTACCTATTACAATTTCAAGTTCTAATTTGCTCAAACAAAAGCATGAATACCTCTTAATCAGAGTACACAGGGCCGATTTCTTTTTACCAGAAAGACAAAATCGTGCACCTATTATAATTCCAAGTTCTAATTTGCTCAAACAAAATCATCAATACCTTTCAGTCAGTGTACACATGTGATAATACCTGTGCAATCGACGCAGAACCAAGAGGATTAGTATCAAATCTTTCGAATAGTTTGTCCACACTTTGACCCAGCTCCTTCTCCAGCACAACCTTGATCACATGGTACGGTGTAGCAGGAGCTTGGTCACACAATGTGACCAGCCTTCTGACCCATGCCGCTGGAGCTAAGTCCGGCTTCCCAATGATTTGAGCAACCTTTAGGAATAAAAAATTAATCGGAAGAATTGCCAATTCCGATTCACTCACAGAATATTCTCCACCATAAAAGAATAAAATAAAATAAAAAACAATACATAACATAACATGTAACAAAACAAAACCACAATCACTGGATACAATATCCGAGATATTATAAATTTCCAGCCACATTCTCCTATTAAATAACCCGCACAATCAAAAGGCAATGGCTTTAATTCTTCAACACACCCCTCGTGTGCATGTATAATTCTTTTTCATAAATCTCTACGAAACAACCACCTCCTTTAAAAGCTTAAATTGATAAGGCTGTATCATTCTGTATTCAATTATTTCGACCGCAAACAAGAGTTTCTTTTTATAAAGGCTTCTATAAGATAACTAAAAATGACCAAGTTCAGTTGCATCACTTCATATAAATTTAAATCAGACTTAAATTATTCTATATAACTTAAAAGGGAAATTTTGTTTTCATTTCAAAATGAAAACACCACTATTCAACTCATACAATTTCCAATAAAAATACACTATTTTCTATCACAAAACATCACGTCAAATATTATTTAAACTAACACTCAAGTTCAAATCAAAACCAAACAACCAATTGATTTCTGTAATCTAACTGTGATTAATAAAGTAGTTTTCAAGATTATACCGTTGAATGGAATAAAAATACATATATAATATTCATACATATGTGTTCTCTTATCAAACTTTCCAAAATTTCTACTATTTACCATTTTTTTTTCAAAAAATATCAAATCAAACTTTTACTTTTTATTTTTAATATTATACTAAAAAATAATTTTATATTCAAAATGTATTAGTATAAGTGTATAACATCCTACCACTATTCAATTCAAAACTTTTTATATTCAAATCCCAAACTAAATTACAAACCTCCAAACAAACACACTAAACCATTTTAATAGACATAAGAATGTGTTGATAAAATCAAATCATTTGACCGTGATAAATTTCTCCAATTTAGCACGTAACTAAATTTGCAAACTTAAAATAGCAATAAAAGGAAATAATTGAGGCAATCAACCAAACCCTGGAGCACGCAAAGAATCAACCTAAATTGTGCACAGAAAAGGGAATAAATTATCGAGAAAAAAAAAAAAAAAAAAAAAAAAAAGCCCTAAAATCAAAAAATTGAAAGCAGTAATGAAGTGAGTCGAGCAAAAAAACCTTGAGGAAGAAGCCCCCGAGGTCAGAACACATGGAGTATATCTTTTCTGCGGCAAGCTCGTGCTGCTTCTCCCACATTGCCTCCCTCTTCCCCGCATCTCGCTCGAAATTCACCCGGACTTGGAACACCTGACCCCATCCCATTCCCCTTAGAAGATCGAAAGCCCTAGAAAATAAAAGGAAATGGTATGGAAAGAAATTATTACTTTGTAGCCTGTGTAGATATCGGCGGCGCGAGTCCAGAATTGAAAGGAACGGTGCCAAGGACTCAAGTGAGCAGAGAGCTTGTCTTGGATGTCTCTCAAGTCGAGACTAGGCAGCATGGCGGTGGCGATTGGGATTGGAATTCCGATTCCGACTAGAAAAGAAAATTCCAAATTAAGCTTGATTTGGCTATGGAAGAAAATCAGTGTCGTGCATGGTTGTGAATTAAGAGAGGTATATTATATATATATATATATATCTCTGTTTATGTGTGTAGAGTGTAGTGTAGTGTTCGGTGGATGAGAATGGTCTGCGCATGGCTGCGACACAATCGATGTAATGAAAAGACAAAGTGCAATAAAGTAAAATCAGGGGAAGGGCGGGGCAGGGTTGGTTTGGCATCCCCATGGACTAAGGCGTTAAAATTAAACCCGACCCAAAAAATTCGATCCCTATTAACCTGAAAATTTTTAAGTTGGGGTTTGGGTAGTTTGGGTTTGCAAAAAATTTGATTGAACAAAAAAAATTTTGTGTTTGTGCTCGGGTCGTTATTTCGGATTGACCTGATAATTCAAAATATAAAAATCAGGTCTAGATTTCAAATTCCGTGTTTCGGGTGTACTTGAAATTATTTATTATTATTATTATTTTACTATATACTATTTATATTATTTTAAATATAAAATAATATAAAAAATAAAAATAAAAATGAATTTTTTTAACGATTAATTTAATTTTTTTTTAAGTTTTCAGGTCTGTTTTGTTTCGGTTCGTGTTGAATTTGTTCGGATTTCGAGTGATCTGAAATTAATTTAGGTCAATTTGAACTCGACCTGAAAGAATTTATGTCGTGTTCTAGTTTAGAGTTTCAGGTCAAATTTCAAGTTCGGATTAACAGTATTTTTGTTAATTCCATGGCTCAATCCGACATAAACACAATCCCAAAACACGAATTACCAACCTTACGGTGGACTCTCGCTATGCTGTGTATCAGTGTCGTTAAATTTGGTTAAATTTTGTTTACTTCTTGCTATTCAAGGTAATAAATAAAGGGGCGAGTTGCCACGGTTACTATGGTAATTTTCTGCAAAGGTAATTGTCCCTATGTTTGTGGATTTTTTATTTTTTATTTTTTTTTCTTTTATGTCCACTATGCATTATTTATTTTGTCTTATGTCTTGGTTTTGGAGTTGGAGATGATTTGAAGGTGTTTGAATTTTAAAATTTTAATGAATGATGTTTGATTTTAAAATAAAGAAAGAGATATTTTTTTAAAAAAAAGTTTGAGATTATGTAAATGAAGGACTTTTTAATAATAGAATATTTCTATTATTTTAAAATTTTATTTTCACTTTGATTTTAATTTTTATTGTTATATCTTTCTGTTCAGCAAAATTTTTTTTTATTTATTTATTTATTTATTTTAAATTTTGGTATTCACATGCCCTTTTGTTTTTTAAAGAAATTCATGAGCTAGTAATACACGAACAATTGCATCTACGGGTAATACCCATTTGTAATTCTATTGGTATATTTTTGTGGTATCTTATTATATATATTTTTATTTTTATTGCAAGATACGCCACTCAAACATAGAAAGAGAAAAATGGAAGATCACATAAAATTGTGTTATGCAATTTTTATAGCTGTAGTATTCTTACTTTTGTCGAGTTACTAATTATAGTCCGAAGAAAAAAATATAAATCTAGAATTGGAAATCCTCCTCCAAAGATTGATCAATATTTTTTTTTTATGACGTGGAATCCGCAGCCGTTAAAAGATTGATCAATATATATATATATATATTTTTTATGACGTGGGAATTCGCAGCCGCTACCCGAAAGTGCGCATTGGATAAATTCCCGGCCGAATCTAATACTCTGTAAACCAAACCCGACAGAAAAGTCACAGTAGAGGAACCATGTGTGACAGGTGACCTGAGGCATGGTGGGTTTGATCAATATTTGATATTGGATAAACTTGTCTATGAGAATGATATGCTAGTCATATCAGAAATTAGAATGAACCGTCACATTATGTGCACATAATGTGAAAATTTGAACAATAATTAGTAGTTTCTAGCATTCCTAAAAATTCAATGATTCGAGATGGAAATGATTTAAGGTATATATATATATACATATGTATATATTTATAAATTTTCAGAAAAATGGACTATCAAATCAAATACACTAAAAATTAAGCAATTGAAATCAATTGTAAATTCCATGGCCGTTGTTTAGTTTTTCCATTTTCGGATTCAATTCTCATTTCACTCGAAATTAATTACGACCACGATGACTCCGGCGGTAAACTGAATCTCCAACCATCTTCTCCGGTCATCCGACAATAGCTCCGGGAACTGATCAAACCAAGGAATATCGATCTTCTTTCTCTCCATCTTTTCTCCCGCAACGTCTCAGACCTTTGGTGCAAAATGGCCCCCGGTATCCACACCTCAAGGTTGGAAGTCGGATCCTCACTCTAAGTCTCGACACCTACCGGAATCTGCCATCGAAAAGGCTTTTAAACCTCACCAGTACTCACCCAAAAACCCCCGGAAAACCATCGGAATCACCCAAAAACCTCCCCCTCTCTTTTCTTTTTCCTCTCTATCTTTCTTGTGATTAACTTTCCCAAACCCCAATCTATATCTAGATGAACTTCCTACAACTACTCGAATGATGTGTTTAGTATAGAAAAATGAGGTTAGAAAGATGACAATGGTCTCATTTATCTTGTTTGCTTGAGTTAAAGAAATAAAATTTGAGAAATAAATCATTTTTATTTTTCTGTTTTTATATGTCTATTTTATATTGAGAGAAATAATATTGCAGTATATTTTCTTTTTAATTTTTTTTATTATTTAATTTTTATAATTTTTAAAAATTATATTATATCAATTTTACAAAAGTTAAATTTAATTTATTGTTAAATTATTTTATTTTTACAATTTTTAAAGAAATTGTACTAAAATATAATCTTAAAAAACATAGTATATAATTTATAATTTTTATAAAAAAAAAAGATCACTTTTTTTATTGGGTTAATTTATTCTAGGATAATTCCATAACTCATTGAAGATGATTATCCTATACCTACATAAGGAGCATGCACAACTAAAAAATATTGGAAATTTTGGGGAAAAATAATAAAATTATTTCATTTGATCATCAAAATAAAAAGACTGTATATATATATATATATATATAAACAATACAAAACAGACTCGATAGACTTACGATCTCTAATAATAAGATCAAATCTAAATATAAATCTGCTAAATCTACAACTAAATATTTAAAATAATTCAACAAAAAGCAATAAGAAATTTTGAAGAAGGATGCAACGAACAACTTGATATTTAAAACAAGGTGTAAGCAAAACAATTTATCCCCAAATTTTTAACAAACATAAAGCAAATGATGTTTGGGAAGTTCTGCAAAATAAATTTCCAGGAAGCAAAAAAATCATCTCCATCAAACTTCAATCTCTTTAGAGGGCTTTTGACAACTTGATGAAAAAAAAATCATGCAAGAAAAATCAGAAATATAACCTGCAGCAACACCAGCTTTCCTACCATATATATATATATATATACACCATTTGTTATTGTATTTTATTTCCATCAAAATTTACTACTCAAAGGGTTATTCAATACTTTGAGCAGCACAATTTGTGATTTTTACATTGGGTGTGTTTGTTGGGGGTTTGAATTTTGAGTTGGGATTTGAATAGTAAAAATTTTAGATTTGAATAGTTGTATGATGTAATATAAATAGGTGTTGATGTGATGTTTTGAATGTAAAATTGATTTTTAATAGTATAATATAAAAAATGAAGAATAAGTGTTTGATTTGATGATTTTGGAGGAAAAAAATGAGATGAATAATGAATTTAAGATCCAATTCCCCAAACAAACACACCCATTATATACTTTCCCCCCAATAATTTTGTTCAATTATTGATACAAACACTTCCCTCTTTGATGTTGTTCATGTTTTATCCTCTTCTTTTTTCTTTTTTTTTTTTTCATCCTTCAATAGGCTTTGTCTTTTCGATTAGTAAATTTACTTCTTCCCTTCTTGTATTTGCGATAATTTTAATACAAATCAAGCACCGAACTAGATTGAAGTATTGCTAGATATATATTTTCTCTGTCCATCAAAACTGTGCTTATTTTACCATTTTAGTATGTTCCTATACCATTTTCAAGTAAAAAAGTACTATTTATTTTTAAATTTTTACTCATTTTCACATTAATTTACACTTATGTCATTATTTTTTTACACTCAATCTATATTATATCTTTTTTCAATTCAACAAACCTTCCAATTATACCTTTTTTTCTCAACAAAAGTACAAAACTAACATTAAAATATTATTTTTCTTAATCTCCATGCCCCAAATTTTTTTAGCATACTTTTGGTGGACAAAGGGAGTAAACCATTTAACATTATATCTTTGTTGTTATTTCTAAATAATCTTAAGATATTTAGTTAGTGTATTATTAATTGTCAGTGGAACTCAGGTGTCTAAATTTAGTTAGTTTCAATGTTTACATTTAAAATAGATTTCTTATGCTAGAATCTTCAACCTTGACCCCTTAACACAAAATAAAATAAATTCATAGTAGCTGCAGATTTGTTGTCTTCAGATGCTTGTAGCTGTAAGAGTTTAAATTTCAGAGCGTTCGAGAGATGGCTATTGGTGCTTATGTGTCGTTAGTTTCTCTTACTCATCTCCTCGACAACATTCACTACTGTTCTCAACTTCGTCGCCTTCGTGTGGACATAAATTGGATTGTATCTCTTCAGGAAGGTGTCAATTTCTTGTTAGAATTTCTTGAAGTGTGCCACAAAAGTAAAAGCCAGAAGGCTGGAGATCTTTGGAGGAAAATATCCGAAGTTAGTTTGGAGGTCGAAGAAATTTTTGACTCACATGTTGTGAGTCAACTTCAGAAGGAATCTCAGGGAGAAAGTAGTGATATAGGCACTGGATCATTCGACGAAGATTTGGACACCATGATCCAAAAGATTGACTATATTGAGAGAGAGCTGTCGATGGTTGAAGAGGCAGTGGTAGAAAAAGAAACCAGAGCTTCTGTTCCTGCTGGTGTTTCTTCAACTGCAGCATCCTTCATTAGAAAAAGAATACTCGACGAACGTGTGACCAAGATTAAGGGTAAGCTAGCTAGATATGATAAAAATCTCCAAATCATCCCGATTGTCGGCATAGGGGTATTGGCAAGACTTTCCTCTTGCTAAAAGAGCGTATGAAGATAAATATGTCATCGAACGATTTGATGTTCACATTTTGCTTAGTGTTGATGAGATCCTCCTTGGTCTTATAAATGATGGAAAAGTTGAAAGACATGATGGAAGATCAGATGGACCTGGGAAAGTGTTGCGCAAGACGCTATACGACAGATTTCTAGACACAGATACAAGTTAGACTTTATTTTGTCAAACTGTATTTGGAGAAGAAAATTGTTCATATCAAGAATTGGAGCAAATTGGAAGAGGAATTATTGTTAGAAATTTCGGTGGACTTCTTTTACAAATAACTGTTATAGGAGGACTACTTGCAAAGCCTCGCATGAAGAAAGAATATATTGGGAATTAGCAGCTGAAAATGTGACTTCTTTTGGTAATGCAAGTGATGACGAACATTGTTTGAATATATTACCTATAAACCTCCGAAGTTTATATCTCCTTCGACTCTGCATTTTCTATGTATGGGACCTTCAAACTCAGATATTTGATTCAAATATCGTAGTTTTAGAATCTGAAACACTACAAAAAAATATCAATTTTGTAACAAGATTTTTTCGTTGTTAAATCTACTTTTTCCGTTACTAATGATATTAGAGACGGAATTTGAGATGGAATTACATTAGCTACGTGAACTTTAGGAACGGAATTCCGTTACAAATATACTATTTTTTTTTAGTGATATGAGAGATGCCACAACTTTGAGTTATTAAAGCCGAACAAGTGTCATTGCCTAACCCTCCTAATGCTCATGACGAAGAGAAAGATTTCGTTATTCTGAAGAATCTATAAAGCCTTACACTGCAAGGATTTTTGAACTCACCGAGGAGATTCTCGGTGGATTCCCTAATTTGAAGAAACTTGTAATTAATTACTATCTTCATTCACCGTCAATCTACTCATTTGCATTTGGCCGTCATTATTTTTAACATTAAAAAAATGTTCTTATATTTGTATAAATCTTTTTTTACAAATATCATTACATGAGTATTACAAGACACTAGTATTTTTATAGTTTTCCTTGATTTGATATAATAATTAATATTAAAATGTTCACATGCAAAAAGTAAATAAATAGATTGGCTGTGGACTAAGATAGTATAATAAGTGTACGAGGGGGTGAAATACTTCATTGTCTAATCTTTCCAGATTACAGAAACTTGAATCATTACCGGTCCATAATACATTGCAGAACATTGGCTTTTCGAATTCACTTAAAAGAGTTGGCTCTATTGAGATGCAGAATAGCTTGGAATGTGTAACGTGTTCAGAAGCTGACACGCCCGGCGCCTAGGCCACGCCCAGCCGTCCCCTATGCGCAATACGTCCGGGATATACCATAGAGTATGGGAGAATCATACGAAACACGTACCTGCACCAAGATATGGGTCATTAGTCAACCATACAGGACAGGGGCTCGCACACATGGGACTATGGCCGAGAACCAGGGGCAGGAATGTCAGCCCGTGACAAATGGCTCTATTGGTTCGATACTCAATCTTTAATTTCTTGCCTTGATGTTTACTGCAGAAGACTCTGAGTTGAATCCAACTGAAGGAGAATTTCTTCGACTAAAATATTTTATGATTGTTGGTAGTGATTTAGTACATTGGAGAGCTTTTAGTGTCTAACTTACCTTTGTTGGAAGACATCCCTTCAGGTGTTGGAGATATACCAACACTGTCATAAAACTCTTTTGCGAAATTGCAGTAAGTCTATTGTGGATTCGGCATACCAGATATTAGAGGAACAATGACACCGTCGAGATTTATGTCTTGATGATTCTGAAGATGAAGACAAGGTGTCTGAAGGAAGAGTTGAAGATGGAGACAACGATTTCCGGAAATTATTCGGTAATATGCATAATTAAGCTAATCAAACCAACTAATTGAATAAGGAAATACAGTTAATTGAATCATGTAACAAACAGCTAATTGTCGAACACTTTTTAACGAATTTCACTTAATATTATCCTATGCCAATTTACTTTTTAATGAAAACACTACTGTAATTAATTGATAAACTGTTGAAATGTAATAGAGATGACAATGAGTTAGGTGCCTACACACAATACCCGATTATAATACATATCATTAGATTTGAATCCAACTCGATTATATCTAGACACAACTATACCCGATCTAATTCTAGATATACCCGATAAAAGCCAATATAATCTTAATAACCTTTTAATTTTTAAAATTTCCATCTCAACTTGGATCCAAACCCAAACTCAATCCGACATGCATGAACCTAGCGGTGGAGCGCGACCTTCTTCCTCTATGGATCGAGACTGACTCGAGGTGTAACATAGTGTTGATTTCATCGTCGTCCGGCCACTGGACCCTACAGGCGTGCCTTAGCCGATTGCGATTGCAGCTTCGTGATATCACTTGGCGGATCTCCCATATCTACCGATAGGGAAACCGGGTGGCGGATATCGAATAAAGAAACCCGACCCTATTTGAATGAGTCAAAATAATAGATCTACCCGGATTCATTATGATCTTTGGAAATTAGTCTCAAACAGCGAGACATCCCTTGCTAGAAGGTTAGATCCTGAGTTCGATTCCGAGTGTGTGCATATATGTTTGAATTGGATAAAATTCTCGACGGTCCATGAGTGACTGTGAGTAAGTATTGAAAAATATATATATATATCAAACACTTCATTATTGTTTTAACTTATTTTTTATTTCAAGTAACATATTTAATTAGTATATTTAAAAATTACATTAAAAAATTATATTTTCTATTAAAAATAAAAATAAAATCCGAAAACACCACACTTAAAACAAAAAATAAATTTATTAGATGAGAATCTCCTACTTAGACCAATTCATTTTCACACAGACCTAACCAATAAAATATTTCAATCTTTAAAAACCAAAGATGCTTTTGCAGCTAGTGGCATTAAAAGATTTTATTGTATTATTTCTTCAAAAAATTGTAATTGTCATAAAATAATTCAGTTTGGATCTGTTCATCCAACGAAAACTGAACCAGAAACTGTTTCTCCAACACTGGTACAAAAATATATCCATATTAGCTGCGGATTTCAGTTTCTACAGCTGCCTGTAAGAGCTCAGATTAAAGTTAAGGTACAAAGAAATGGCTGTAGCTGCTTATGCATCATTGGTTTCTCTTACTCATGTCCTCGACAACGTTCATTACCGTGCTCAGCTTCGTCGCCTTCATGTCGACATAAAAAGGATTAAATCTCTCCAAGAAGGTGTCAATTTCTTGTTGAAAATCCTTGAAGTGAACCACAGAAGTAAAAGCCAGAAGGCTGGAGATCTTTGGAGGAAAATATCTGAAGTTAGTTTGGAGGTCGAAGAAATTTTTGACTTACATGTTGTGAGTCAACTTCAAAAGGGAGAAAGTAGTGATATGGGCGCGGGATCATTCGATAAAGATTTGGACACTATGATCGAAAGGTTGACTATATCAAGAGGAAGTTATCGATGGTTGAAGAGGTCGTGGACGAGGTTGTGGTTGAAAAACAAACTAGAGTTTCTGTTCCTGCTGATGGTTCTTCGACAGCTGCATCCTCCATTGGAAAGAATGTGATTGTTGGACTTGAAGAACACATGTTCAATATTAAGGGTGAGCTAGCTAGATATGAAGGCAATCTCCAAATCATCCCAATTGTCGGCATGGGAGGTATTGGCAAAACTACTCTTGCTAAAAAACTTTATGAAGATAAATATTCCATGGAACGCTTTGATGTGCGCCTTTGGATTACAATTTCTCAGGAGTATAGCGTCGATGAGATCCTTCTTGGTCTTATCAATGACGGAAAAGTAGAAAGACATGGTGGAAATTCAGATGGGCCTGGGGAAATATTGCGCAAGGAACTCTATGGCAGAAGATACTTAATTGTAATGGATGACATATGGACTCTTCAAGCTTGGTATGATTTAAGGAGGTTCTTTCCGGATAATGGTAATGGAAGTCGGATTCTTGTGACCACTAGGCTATCACAAGTAGCCGGTTCATTAGCCTCTCACGACCCGTATCCAATGACATTTCTTGATACAAATACAAGTTGGAGTTTATTTTGCCAAACTATATTTGGAAAAGAAAAATTTTCACATCCAGAATTGGAGCAAATCGGAAGGGTGATTGTCGAAAATTGTAGAGGGCTTCCTTTGCAAATTACTGTTATAGGAGGACTACTTGCAAAGTCTGGCATGAATAAAGAATATTGGGAATCAGTTGCGGAAAATGTAAGTTCCATTGGAAATGCAAGCAATGGCGAGCATTGTTTGAATATATTACTCTTGAGTTATAATAATCTGCCTATATATTGAGAATGATTCGGATCTAGTTCATGGCCTATTCGAAGTAGAAGGCGCTCTGAAAGATTGCAGTCCGTTTGATAATGATCGAGTTCCATTGCTTCTTCGACCCGAACCGAAGAATCCCTTAGATATGATGCAAAATGGATCTTGTTCCATCTTTGATCAGAGATTTCTCTATGAAAAATACGAATCGGAGTTTGAAGAAGGGGAGGGGGAAAGAGCCCTCGACCCGCAACAGATAGAGGAGGATTTCTTCAATCACATAGTTTGGGCTCCTAGAATATGGCGCCCTTGGGGCTTTCTATTTGATTGTATCGAAAGTCCCAATGAATTGGGATTTCCCTATTGGTCCAGGTCATTTCGGGGCAAGCGGATCATTTATGATGAAGAGGATGAGCTTCAAGAGAATGATTCGGAAGAACATGAGAGCCTCAAGCCGTGTTTTCTCTACATGAGAGCTTTTCGCGAAGATGCTGAAATTGAAGTCTCCAATCTAATCCGATCATGGGTCGACGAAGGTTTCATAATAATGAAAGAAGATAAAAGTTTGGAAGAACATGCAGAGGAATACTTGAAGGATCTTATTGATAGAAATCTACTTTTCGGGCGTGAACAAGATGAAGGTACAAGGGAAGTACAAACATGCGGAATTCATGATCTTTTGCGAGACCTATGCATTAGTGTATCTAAAAAAGACAATTTTTTGTGTTCTCCAAGAGTTCAAAACATCAATCTACAATATGAGAGAAGAGTTTGTTTCCAATGTGGAGGTCTAGTTAGAGATGAAGATCGAATAAATCTTTCTCCATTTGTTCTTAATCCTCATATTTGTCACGATTGTAAAGCGGCTTATTCATATACAAAGGGACTAAGATTTTTGAAGGTCATCGATGATGATTCACTTGTGCAACACACTAAATTACGATGTGTCTCCATTTCCATATATAAGCCTCCATAGTTTATATCTCCTTCGACGCTACATTTGCTATGGAACCTTCAGAGTCTGATATTTAAGGAGTCAAAGATGAAGATTTTACCATCTGAAATATGGGAGCTGCCGCAACTTAGAATTATTCACTTCAAGGATTTTGCATTTCCAAAGCCTCCAAATGCTCGTGTCGAAGAGAAAGATTTCTTCATTCTCAAGAATCTGCAAATCCTTAGCTGTGTAAGGAATTTTGAGCTCACTGATGAGATTCTCAGTCGAATCCCAAATTTGAAGGAACTACAAATAAAGTATGATAAGCGTATGGTAGTGTCGAATACTTTTTTGAGTAATCTTGCCGGATTACAGAAACTCGAAAGACTAGTAGTCGACAATACATTGCAGAACATTGGCTTTCCGAATTCCCTCAAATTATTGTTTCTGAAGAGATGCAGAATTCCTTGGAGTGGTATGTCAATGGTTGGTTCATTACCCAATCTTGAAATTCTTATATTGTGGGATACTTCAGAAGGCTCTGAGTGGAATTCAACCGAAGGCGAATTTCTTCGATTAAAATTTTTTATGATTGTTGGTAGTGATTTAGTACATTGGAGAGCTGATCGAAACCATTATCCTGTTCTTGAGATGCTTTTACTGTCTAACTTACCTTCATTGGAAGAAATCCCTTCAGGTGTTGGAGATATACCGACATTGCGCGAAATTCAATTAAATTGTTGCAGTAAGTCAGCTGCGGATTCGGCATACCAAATATTAGAGGAACAACAAAGCATGGGAAATGATATCCTCAAGATTGAAGTCTCTGAAGATATAGTTGAGGACACAGATGAAGATGAAGATGACGAGTCTGAAGGCGACAATGAAAATAAAGATGAAGACAAAGACAAAGATGAAGATGAAGACGAAGATGATGACTTTGAAGGTGAAGATGAAGATTAATATGAAGATAATGAGTAGGCTAGATGTTGGTTGGTATATATATCTAAGGTACTTTTGAGGACTTATTATTATATTCCCTCTGTCCCATAATAAGGTATCAATTTGAATTTTGGCGTCATTGTACTTAACATTAAAAATATCTATTATATTTGCATAATTTTTGTACAAATGTCATTATATTATATTAGCATTATAAGACACTAATATAAATATTTTTGTCGTTTTCTGTTGATTTGTAATATATTTTGATATAATAATTATTATTCAAATATCAACACGCAAAGAGTAAATGGATACCTTGTTATGGGACAGAGGGAGTAATTGTTTTGTGTCTTTTAACTTGTTAAATTGGTATCACCGGGAAAATAATAATTGTAAGTGTTGAAGGAAGATTTCCAAAAAATTATTCAGTAAAGGGTTGTGTTTTTTTATGGGATTGAGATTTTAAGTTAGGATTTACCTGTGATAGGATTTATTGATGAATTTGTAATCCTATGTTTGGTTGGTAAAACAATGTGCATTTATATTTTCCAAATCCACTTTGATTTGTAGATTAATTGAATGATTTGAATTTTTTATATTTTAAATGACATAATTATCCTTTCACAGATTTTTATTTATTGCAATAAATTAAATTTTACATCCATGTTTTTTAAAACTTTATTTATTTTTTCACCAAATTGTGTGTGTTCTAATAAAAAAATTTAATACGATTTTCAATTAATATTAAACAGTATAATATATGTAGATTTATAGAGAATATATAATATATAATTTCTATACTAAAAAATACAATAATTTAATATATTATATTATTTTTTACATTATCGATACTCTTTATCATATCTAATTAAAAAAACACTTTAAACTAAAATAAAAAATTAATACCAGTCAAATAAATTTAAATTATTAATTTATTTAAAATACTATTAATAATATAAATAAATATAAATAAAAATAATGATTATAAATAATTATATATATTTGTAAAGGTATATTCAAATAAAATATTATATTTTTATAGAACCAATAAAATAATTTAAAATATAAATATATATACATATATTATTAAAAAAATGATTTTTTTTGTTGGATAGGAATGTATAATAGTAAAATGTGAAATGAATGAGAATGAGATTTAAAAATAATAGGGGTTGTTTATTACTGAAAAATCCTTCATGGATTTTAAAATTACATTCACTTTAAATTTCATTATTTATTTTTAATCAAACATAAATTTATTGGGGATTTTAGAAACACACTATTTTTTTTTATGAGCTGAAACCCGCAGCTGCTATTCGAAAATGCGCACTGGATAAACCCCGACCGAACCTAATACCTTGTAAATTAGGCCCGACAGAGAAGTCACACTATTTTGATTTTACAAAATATGGTATTTAAATTGTTGTTCAAACAAAAAAAAAAAATATTACTTACTAAGCAGATCAGCAATATTTTTCTACAAATTTCCATTTCATTGAAACTCTCTCTTAATAAAATTCTCTATTCGTTTCTCTACTATTCTATTTTCTATACTAAATTCACCTTAAGGTTATCCAATCTCACTAATTATTCGGAATTATAGAGCGAAAAGAATTATTAATTAAAGCCAATATCAATTTTACACCACCTGAAGATAAAGGACTCGATTATGTAGAGAAAAAATAATCTTAAGATAGAAAGAGATTGCTCAAAAAATAAATATACACAATGAGCACAAGAAAATATATGAACAAAGAATCAATGACCAATGATCAGTTAAAAACCTAAATGGGATGATTCATACTTAAGCTATGTAGAGCAATCCAATAGAAAATAGGGCTAGCAACCAAACATGCGCCGTTGAGTTTTTTTGAAAATATTTTCACCACATTTTTTTCCTCAAAAAATATTATATTGTGTATATTATTAGTATAATTAATCACATAGTTTCGAATTTGTATTAATGTGCTATAAATAGAAGCTATCAATCAGATGGGAAAAAACATAAAAAATTATAACTATATGCACATGAGAAGCATTGGTTATATATTCAATTTAGTGTTTGTGAAGAAAATAATGTTAGGTACTCGAGATCTAGATTGAACAAGTTTAAATAATGTGGTAAAGTAGAAAATATATCAAGTAAGAGTTTGTTGTACTTCGATGTTCCTACCAGATGGAACTTAACATATTTGATGTTGGAAGCATCAATTGCATTTGCATTCGATGAAGTTTTTCTAGATTTGATGTCTCAGATCCAATGTATAGAATTCATCTTAAATCTAATGATAGAATACCTAGTAAGAATGATTGGATGAAGACAGAAACGATGCTAAAGTTTTTGATGATTTTCTATGAGATAACTTGTAAAATTTCTAGGTCTTTATAAATTACTTCTAACTTTTTTCTTTATGGGATTTATAAAGTACATATTTTATTGAAGATTTTTATATAATATAACAATGATGAATTAAATGAAATGACCAAAAATATTTTAAAAAATGACAAATATTGGGGAAAATCAAATAAGACGAATAAGATAATATTTCTGGTTATTGTTGTTGATTCTCGATACAAGTTGAAATTGATGAAACTTATATTGTCTAGTGTAAATGATGTTGGGTTGGCTAACTCAATTATAAAAATAGTTGAAGATGAATGAATTATATGTTACATATATTGATTACAAACAACCAATTATTATGACTAAAAGAAAAATAATGAGCAAGAAAAAATAAAAGTTGTCAAATTTGGGACTTGATGATAATTTTGCATTAAATGATGCGTTGAAAAATATGGGATCTATATACTCCCTCTATCCCATAATAAAATATCTATTTTTCCATTTTAGTCCGTCTAGTATTTATTTTTTTTTAGTAATGGTACTATCTACGTAACATTACAAATACCCTTACAACTTATAATATATTAGACACATACTAACAACGTTATTCTAGTCATTTACTTTATTCATACTACATCCAAATATAATACTAATATATCTAAAATTACGTAAAAAAAAACAAATGAATATAGAATGGAGGGAGTATAAAAAATTTTACCACAAAGATAATGGTAATGATCTTCATAAAATTTTTAAGAAAAATAATGAAAATAGAGAACTAAAATTTGATATTTTAAATTGGTGAGAAAATAATGAATATTAATTTTCTTCTGTGCTCCTATAACACTCAATTCTTTGTAGAATTTTCTTCTGTGCTCCCATAAGCTCAATTCAATTTTCTTTTGAGTATATAAACACAATCTATTTGTTTAAATTTATTATTCTTAATTAATTAATTTACTTATTTGTAGAATTTTCTCATTCGAATTTCAAGTTTTAAATTTCTTCGTTTTATTTTTCTTGGAATGTTTTGATTTGATTCTTGGAATGTTTTGATTTTATTCGAATTTTCTAATTCAAAATTTGAATTTCAGTTAATTAAGTTCGAACTAACTTAAAAAATAAATAATAAATAATAAATGAATTGGTTCGAATTTAACAAAAGACTAAATTGCAAAAAATCCACTCGTAGTTTCATGAAATTGCACAAAATCCTTCTTACTTCTAAAACTGCGTCAAACTCCCTCGTGGTTTCATAAACTTTGTGTCTAACCCTCAGCGGTCCTTATTTCATAAACTTTGCGTCTAACCCCCTCAGCGGAAACCCCTAAAATTACAAATATATTTATTTTTGTGTTAAGAGTTTATTTTTACTATTTTTTTAGGCTAAATATATAAAAAATAAATATATTTGTAATCCTTATTTCATAAACTTTGCGTCTAATCCCCTTAGCGGAAACCCCTAAAATTACAAATATATTTATTTTTGTGTTAAGAGTTTATTTTTTTTTACTATTTTTTTAGGCTAAATATATAAAAAATAAATATATTTGTAATTTTGTAATTTTAAGGGTTTAACAATTTATATTCGCTGAGGGAGTTTGACGCAATTTTAAAAGTATTGAGAATTTGGTGCAATTTCACAAAACCACCGGTGAATTTTGTGCAATTTAAACAAAATCCAAACAAGAAAATCTGGTCACCCCTGGTACTACCAACCAGCCTTTTCTCATCTTATTTCTTCTCCATTTGTTGTTCACTGTCTTCTTTTCATAATTTGGACATTTAAAATTTATTAAATTTAAAAAGTTTAATTTCAGCTGAACAAACACAAGCCCCCAAACATACACTGAAACTAACAAGTTTTACCTTAAAATACTAATAAAATCTCTAAAACACATAATAATTCATTCAATTAACTTTCATCAACCCTTAAATAGTAATCAAATGACCAAAAGAAACACAGAAGAGAAAGTAAAAGAACTCAAATCTAAATTATCAAAGGCAACAAAAAGAACATTTTTCAGGAGGGAATAAAATTAGGAATCAGACAAAAAAAGGTTTATGAGAAGCCGATGAATTCTCTCAAGTCGATATAAGAACACCTGAGCCTGGAAAAATCCGAGCGAAGTAACCCTAGCGGCAAAAGAACATTGTTTACATGGGAGTCGGAGAGTCGACATACTTCTTTCAAAGATCAATAACACGAGACAGCTTCTGAATCCGGTTCAACAAGAAATCCCCTTGCTTGATGGTTGATTGGTAAAGGGCGTTCTTGGCATCGGGACGGTTGGTTTCTAAAATTCCGGCAACTTTGTCTATCTTGCAATGTAACTTCCCCGCTGCTATGAAACGAGATAGCTCCCTATGTGCAACAGGAACATGGTATCAAGACTATCAAAGATATGGAAAGGCATGATAATAAGAACTTACAGGTCAATAAAATCCACAGAGACTCCAAATGCTTTGGCCATAGCTTCGATTGTCACGCTCTTGTAAGATTCCAAGAACTGTGAGTAAACGACAGTTCTGATCTCCCTCATGTAGTACCGGAAGTGTGGATGCAAGTAGCGATCCAACTTGATACGCTTGGTCAAGCCAGCTAGAAATAAATAAATGAATAAATAAAGTTCATAACCTTGTACATAGAATATTGAATCAATCAAACATCTATTATGAAGGAATAAAACCAAGTAATAACAAAGAAGATGCTTACCGAATGCTGTAAAAAATGATTTATACTGGCAGTCGTACAGTGAGTTCAAGAAGTCTGACAAATATGCAATTTTTCCAATGACTGTCAATATCTCTGGGGCGTCGACTACCTGCCATTTATAGTTGGTTAAGCATTGTTGCTGCTTAGACAGGGAAAACTACGGAAAAGATACAAGCAGAAAGTAGTTGAAACAATGACACTTCACACGAAGAAAGTGAGTATACCTTTTGTTTAAGGGAAACTCTATCCAAGGATATGATGCTTGTAAGGACAGTGTAAAATATGAAGGTGTTGTACGGGAAAAGTTCATAAGTTGTGAATGTAGAAATGGAATCAAGGAAAAGACTGGCTGCTTTCTTGAAGTTGCGAGTGGACATGCAATATAAACCCTCATAGACCTTCAATCGGTTCTTCCTCTCCCAATCGCCACCCTCTTCAAACAAGCTGTAATGTTCAAATCAAAGTCAATAAAATAGAACAAAGCTGGAACACAATTTATTCACATGTATGAAATATGTGAGGCTTACTTCTTGGCTTTGTCGATGCTTTTAGAGATAAGATCAAAGTCCATGTGAAAGAAACCAATTTGTAAAGTGTGGAATAGCAGATCCATCTTTTGTCCAACTGCCACAGTCTTGCTTTCTGTTAGCTTGAGTTGTTCGAGTGCCTTCTCCTGTATCCAAGAAAGGAAAATTAGTGAATGAATATAGGACAGGTTAAATAAAAAAAAAAAAAAAAAAGAAAACCTTTGTTATATCTGTACCTTGTCACCAATTCGAATATAAAATAGGGATTTAGCCAAGTGAGCTTCCCTAACTTCACTTTCACCCAGGTTTTCTTCAGCATCAGCAATCCTGTACGAAGTTCCAGAAGGAAAGAAGAAGAAAGCAAAAACTCAATTAGGATGGCATGGTAAAAGGTCTTGAAGATGCTTATCCATCTATTGTACTTGCCATGTATTGAGGATGGTATTTATATTTTTGAAATGCTCGACAAACTATTGCTAGAACAAATGAAAAAATAAATAACTGACAAGATGCTTAGATTACACAACAGGCTGCAGAAGTAACAGGAGTCGGTGAAAACCTCAACAGGCAAGCACAAAAAAAATAAAAAGAGCATCTTGATTATTACGATCTTAATTCACTTTGTTAGATGTAAATTGTAATAAACTAATATTCATTAATTACATAAAATTTTACATTTGCTACAACTGTAAGAAACATTGAAGAAACAAGAAATGTCCTAAACAGTTGGGAACTAGCCAAGTTCAATGCCTGCGAAAAAAAAAATCCAAACAGATGAAGGGTGTGTTTGTGTTCCAGAGTGTTTTGGATTAAGATATTTTTTGAATAAAAAAATGTTTAGCATGTGATGGTTTAAATTATATTTTGAAATGAAAATAATTTTTGAATGTGATATTTTAAGGGAAAAGTAAATGCTGGTCCTGGATGTGATGTTTTAGGCGGAAAAAATCATATTAATGTAAATTTCTAGTGTGAAGACAAGATCGAAGTCGCAAACAAACACATCCTACCCTTTCATGTAAGTATGTATGCCTATTGAATATAGAGTGTAGTGAATTGAAGACATTCCACCTGAAAGGCTTATATGAGATCAATGGCATCTCCATGGCACATAGAAGAAATATCAAATCACCTTCACAGTCTAGAATTTACGGCTAGCACATACTGTGGCTTTCCCACAAATCCCCAAACAACACTACCATCTCCGGTCGATTATCTTGCCCTTTAGGGCAAACCCACTTCAACCCTTGCAAACCTCGCCACCCTTGAATTTGACATTTGCTAAAATTCTCACTAAAAAGGGTTGCAATTATTTCATTAAACAAGTTTCCCTTTCATACACAACTTTTACAAGACTAGCAAAGTTCTCTAGAGTCTAGTCGCATTAAATTTGATTATTATTATTAAAATGAGATTGCACACCATTCCAAGATTACATATTTCTTCAAGTGTTAGTCGGTCAGCTGTCAAAATTTTCCAGACTCTGACATCTCAGATTCAATGACACCATATCAATAGTGATTAACATTAAACAATCAAAGTCAACCTCCAATAGGTAAACAGTCTCTCGGTAAGCACTTACAATCTCCCATTCAAATGCACAATGTTAACAAACTAGGTTTCAAGTTGACAAATACAGAGACAATGATATACACTACTTTCAAAGACTTGTTAACATTAATCACAAGTTTGTATCGATGTTGCATGTTTATAGAGCCCTTTCAGTGCATTCACACGTTTTTGCAAGATAAGTTGTTCATTGAAACCAAACCTACAGAACCCCAAGATCACTAGGGTGTGTTTTATTTGGGGCATTTCTACTATTCCTCCAAAATTTTCCCCCAAAATATCAAATTTATTTTTCATTTTTATAATATACTAAATATCAATTTTTATATTTTACCAAACTAACTATTCCAATTCAAAATTAATCTCAAACCCCCAAGCAAACACAGTAGGAATACCTAAGATTTCCACAAACAAATTAAGTAAACTAAAAGATTAACAATTAACCACTGAAGTTGAGCCTGAAATCTCATAATTTACCAAATGGCAAAACTTACTTCTCATCCAGTTTCTTCAATTCATCCTCGATTATGGCACGCATTGAATCAAGAGCATTTTGGTCCAAACTCAGAACTTTGTCAGCAACTAGGTTTTCGTACAGCGGAGCCATATCTAGAATTGGAAAAAAAAAAAAAAAAAAACGAAAAAGAAAAACCAACCAATTGAGAGAATCAGAATATTCAACCACCATTCATCCGATAAGGCACACAGAAATGTCTGCACAACTCAGAGGGTTAGCAAATTAGATACCATGGGTAGTGATAAAGCTGAAGACCTCATCCCGAATGCGGACTTTTTCGATGTCGTCCACATCGGGTTGCGCGAGAAGGAATAGCTGGTGCGCCAACACCAGCTGCGGCTGCTGTGTTCCTTCTTCACCTTCCATTGATGATTCCTCGCTTCCTTCCTTACGCTCCACTCGAAAACTTTAAGCGATCGAAATCCAATTCGAAAGAGGTTTCTTGCGGAGGGAGGTACAAATTTAGACTTCCATTCGGTTTTGAACCGTCGGTTCAAACCGCGGTTCTCCGGTTTCCGACCGCGGTTCGGTTCAAACCAAATGGTGCACAAACCGATGGTTCGATTTCGATTTGTCTCAAACCGTAAACCTCCGGTTTAAACCGCCGTTTTATGATTTTGAACCGGGGATTTGGTTTTTTTTGTTTCTCTTATTAATCTCTCACTAGGTCGCGGCTGAGGCGGCTGTGTAAATGAATAAAAATTAAAATGGTGTGTGTATTTTATAATAATAATAATATATTTTTAATTAAATTTTTGTATATATTATTAAATTTTTATAAAAATAAAAATAATATTAATAATTAATAAATATAAATAAAATTGAAAATTAATAATACTATAATATTATTTTTTATTTATATTTTAAATTTTATAATTTCTTATTATATAATTATATTTATTTTAAATTGTCATATTATCTATTAGACGATTACATCAATATTTCTATTATTCATTTTTATTTACTTTTAAATTTAAAATTTAATTTAATTATTTACTAAATTTAGTTTTTTAGTTATTTTTATAATATAAAAATCTATTTCATTATTTATATATATGATTTTTATATAATAAATATATCTATATAAAATTAAAGTCTGAATTAAATTATTTTTAAATAAAATTCAATTTTTTTTAAAAAAAAAACATCAAAACTAAATATATATATATATATATATAAACCGACTGTTCAAATATTTCCAAGGTTTTTCTATTATGTCGGACTTTTTATTTTTTGTTATTATATTTTCAATTTTATGTTGAAAGTTTTGAGGCTGAGAAATGAATATTGGAGCAATTTGGGCCACACAAAATTTGGGCTAGAAATTGGATTAGGCCCAAATTTATATGATATTACCCATTTGAGTATTTAACCAGAGTTTGTTTACTTAAGGTGTATTTGTTCGAGGAATTGGATTTTGAGTTGCGATTTAAATAGTAAAAATTTTGAATATAATAGTAGTATGATGTGATATAAATAGGTATTGATGTGATATTTTGAATGTAAAATTAATTTTTAATATAATATAAAAAAAATATATTTTGATTTGATGTTTTTTTGGTGAAAAAATTGGATGAATAATAAAATTTTGGATAAATCCTTTAAACGAACACATCCTAATAACTTTTTAACTATCATGATTTTTCATAAATATTACTCCATCACAAATCAAAAGAGTCATTTGCATAATATTACAAAATGATAATATTTTATTAGTTAGCGAAAATCAAATGAGTTATATGTAGAATATTAAAAAATAATAGTATTTTATTAGTTAGTGAAAGTATATAAAATTTATGATATTTTTGTTATTTGACTTTATGTATAAAATAATTGTATGTGTAATGTTATGTTTGTAATTTAAATAAAAAGATGATTTGTTAAAAAAAATACATATAAGAAAAATAAAGTGTAAAAATCAAATATAGTTCCATTCAAATCCTAGTTTTTTCGTTTTTGGTCTCATTCAAAAAAAATTGTCAAAATTAGTCTCATTTAAAATTTAGTTATCATTCTTATCCTTAAATTTTCAACGGAACATATTAACGTGACTATAACAAAAGTTGAGATAACATCTGATTCGGATGCAACACAACCGTGTTACATAAAATAAGACCGTGTTCAAGCAATTAAAAAGTTAAACACAGGTATATATTCAAACACGGGCGTGTTTGATATAAACATGCCCGCGTGTCAATTTTCAATTCCATATTTCCATAAGCTGGCATGGGATCACATGTCCGACATCCGCTCATGTCCTTTATGTCCATCCAATGAAGAGAGTACACGTGAGTTTATTATGTTTCTTTTTATTCTTTTTAAAAATTGAAATCTGAAGTGGAAGAAAAATTGCAAAAAGGTTCCTAGATAGTCCTTGTCATTTCCATCTTCCCTAGAGCCCGCCGCATTCATTGGATTTTTTTTTTCTCGGCTTCAACCTTCGTCGGCCAGCTTTCAGAGCTGCCGCCGCCGACCAAAAAGCAATTTTGTCTCGTCATCGTCTTCCTCAGAGTCATTGTCAGCCTCCGCATTCGCACCTCAGGTATCTGTCGAATTAAGGCTAGTTTTGGGGTTTTCTTTAGAAAAAAAAAAACAATAAAAAACTTGGGAGGGTTTTGCTGGTTTGTCTTGTAATTTGAATTTTTATTTGTAAACTTTGTATTATTAAATTTCGGACTTGAGTTTAGTAATTAGAATTGTGAAGAGGAAGCTGTCATTGAGAACGACAAGTACGTCGACAGAGTTAACATCACACACAACGACAAGACCAACTTAACCATCACCATTTTCTTACACGGCTAGCAGTCGGTGAACTATAAGAGGAAGGTGCACAAGTCATGGAAGGCCGAGGAGCTCAGGTTTAATGCCAAATTCTTGATGCCACCAAAAAAAAAAAAAAAACATGTTAGGAAAATGGAATGAATGTAATGAGATCAACTACAAAAAATTGCAAGTTTTTTGTAAGGATTTTTTGTTACATCTTAGACGACTAAAAAATAGCATAACTTTATTATTTTACTCAACTATATAAACAATCTTATAATCAAATTCAAATTGAGTGTTGGATTAGAACAGTAATAATGATAATTAGTTTTGTCAAGAAATTTTCACAATTTGTGAAGAAAAGAACAATTCAAACTGAGAATGTTCGACTAGAGGTGCCAAAAGAATTGAAAGAATATATGTTTGTTCTACTCCAATCAACAATTAAGTAAATAGAATATATTTTATCATTACTTAAAAAAATTAATTGAAACTCTTATGTTGAATCTGCTTCAATTTATAGTAATGATTTTCAAAATAAACTGTTGTAGGCCTTTTCAGCCGTAGAATTTGCTCATGCTCCACCTGCTTATCATATATGTCTTGTCTGCTCAAACTTCTTCAGTTGCTTCACCCGTACAAACACAGCCAACATTTAGCCCTAAGTCGACTGATACTGACGAAGACGATGATGGGACAAAATTGCTTCTTGGTCAATGGCGGCAGCTCTAGAAGATGGCCGACGAAGGTTGAAGCCAAGGATAAAAGACGATGAATGCGGGCTCTGCTGCTTCAGGGGGAAGATGAAAATGATGTAGGGAAGGGCTAGAGGACCGTGTTGCAATTTTTCTTCAACTTCATATTTCAATTTTAAAAAAGAATAACAAAAAAATATAATAAACCCACGTGTACTATTTTCATTGGATGGACAAAAAGGACAGGGGCGGATATCGGACAGGTGATCCCATGCCACCTAAGATCATCCGCAATGGAGATATCCACTTTTGGATATCTCCACTATTTTTTATTATCTACATCACTTTCTCTCTCTCTGTCACGTCAGCGGAGATACTCTCTTCTATTTTATATTGGCAACAAAAATACCCATTCTAATGTTTTAATAAATTTTTATTTTCATATTATATATATATTATTTTATAATTATAGTTTTAATTAATTATGTATGTATAATTAATTATAAACTAAATACATTTATTGTTTAATATAATTTTATACTCTCTCCGTCCCATAAGTATAGTCTTAATTGAGTTGGACACAATATTTAAGAAATATTGATATTATATTGGTAGTTGGTAAAAAGTATAAATAAAAGTCTTTTTTGCCCTTGTGAGTGTATTAGTGTAAAAAGTAGTGACAATTGTGTAATAAAAATAAAAAAGTAGGGATAATTTTATGGTGATATGATTATTTATGGAAATAAGACTATTGTTTTGAGACAGACAAAAATGGTAAACAAGACTATTGTATTGGGACGGAGGGAGCATTATTTAATTGCTTCAAAATTTATCATTATATTTTATTTAATAAATTAAATTAAATAAATAGAAGATTTGTAAAAAATATATGTATAAGAAAAATAAAGTGTAAAAATCAAATATAGTTCCATTCAAATCCTATTTTTTTGTTTTTGGTCTCATTAAAAAAGAATTGTCAAAATTAGTCTCATTTAAAATTTAGTTATCATTTTTATCCTTAAATTTTCAACGAAACATATTGAAGTGACTGTAACAAAAGTTGAGATAACATCTTATTCAGATGCAACACAACCGTGTTATATAAAACAAGACCGTGTTCAAGCAATTAAAAAGTTAAACACAGGTATATATCCAAACACGGCCGTGTTTGATATAAACACGCCCGCGTGTCAATTTTCAATTCCATATTTCCATAAGCTGTCATGGGATCACCTGTCCAACATCCGTTCATGTCCTTTATGTCCATCCAATAAAGAGAGTACACGTGAGTTTATTATGTTTCTTTTTATTCTTTTTGAAAATTGAAATCTGAAATGAAAGAAAAATTGCAAAAAGGTCCCTAGATGGTCCTTGTCATTTCCATCTTCCTTAGAGCCCGCCGCATTCATTGGATTTTTTTTTTCTCGGCTTCAACTTTCGTCGGCCAGCTTTCAGAGCTGCCGCCGCCAATGAAAAAACAATTTTGTCTCGTCATCGTCTTCCTCAGAGTCATTGTCAGCCTCCACACTCGCACCTCAGGTATATGTCGAATTAAGGCTAATTTTGGGGTTTTCTTTAGAAAAAAAAAAAAAAAACACTAAAAATTTTGGGAGGCTTTTGTTGGTTTGTCTTGTAATTTGAATTTTTATTTGTAAACTTTGTATTATTAAATTTCGGACTTGAGTTTAGTAATTAGAATTGTGAAGAGGAAGCTGTCATTGAGAACGACAAGTACGTCGACAGAGTTAACATCACACACAACGACAAGACCAACTTAACCATCACCATTTTCCTACACGGCTAGCAGTCCGTGAACTACAGTGTGTTTGTTTGGGGGTTTGTATTTTGAGTTGGGATTTGAATAGTAAAAATTTTGAATTTGAATAGTTGTATGATGTGATATAAATAGGTGTTGATGTGATGTTTTGAATGTAAAATTGATTTTTAGTATAATATAAAAAATGAAAAATAGGTGTTTGATTTGATATTTTTAGGGAAAAAAAATAGGATGAATAGTATAAATCCAATCCAATCCCCCAAACAAACACACCCTTAGAGGAAGTTGCCCAAGTCATGGAAGGCCGAGGAGCTCAGGTTTAATGCCAAATTCTTGATGCCACAAAAAAAAAAAAAAAATACATGTTAGGAAAATGGAATGAATGTAATGAGATCAACTATAAAAAATTGCAAGTTTTTTGTAAGGATTTTTTGTTACATCTTAGATGACTAAAAAATAGCATAACTTTATTATTTTACTCAACTATATAAACAATCTTATAATCAAATTCAAATTGAGTGTTGGATTAGGATAGTAATGATAATTAGTTTTGTCAAGAAATTTCCACAATTGGTGAAGAAAAGAACAATTCAAACTGAGAATGTTCGACTGGAGGTGCCAAAAGAATTGAAAGAATATATGTTTGTTCTACTCCAATCAACAATTAAGTAAATAGAATATATTTTATCATTACTTAAAAAAATTAATTGAAACTCTTACATTAAATCTGCTTCAATTTATAGTAATGATTTTCAAAATAAACTGTTGTAGGCTTTTTCAGCCGTAGAATTTGCTCCTGCTCAACCTGTTTATCATATATGTCTTGTCTGCTCAATCTTCTTCGGTTGCTTCACCCGTACAAACACAACCAATATTTAGCCCTAAGTCGACTGATACTGGCGAAGACGATGATGGGACAAAATTGCTTTTTGGTCAATGGCGGCAGCTCTAGAAGGTGGCCGACGAAGGTTGAAGCCAAGGATAAAAGACGATGAATGCGGGCTCTGCTGCTTCAGGGGAAGATGAAAATGATGTAGGGGAGGGCTAGAGGGACCGTGTTGCAAGTTTTCTTCAACTTCATATTTCAATTTTTAAAAAAGAATAAAAAAAAACATAATAAACTCACGTGTACTCTTTTCATTGGATGGACAGAAAGGACACGGGCAGATATCGGACAGGTGATCCCATGCCACCTAAGATCATCCGCAATGGAGAAATCCACTTTTGGGTATCTCCACTATTTTTTATTATCCACGTCACTTTCTCTCTCTCTGTCACGTCAGCGGAGATACTCTCTTCTATTTTATATTGACAACAAAAATACTCATTCTAATGTTTTAATAAATTTTTATTAATTAATTATAAACTAAATATATTTATTGTTTAATATAATTTTATACTCTCTCCGTCCCATAAGTATAGTCTTAATTGGGTTGGACACAAGATTTAAGAAATATTGGTATTATATTGGTAGTCGGTAAAAAGTATGAATAAAAGATTTTTTTACCCTTGTGAGTGTATTAGTGTAAAAAGTAGTGGCAATTGTGTAATAAAAATGAAAAAGTAGAAATAATTTTATGGTGATATGATTATTTATGAAAATAAGACTATTGTTTTGGGACGGACAAAAATGATAAACAAGACTATTGTATTGGGACGGAGGGAGCATTATTTAATTGCTTTAAAATTTATCATTATATTTTAGTTAATAAATTAAATTAAATTTATTAATATTGATTTGTTCAATAGAATTATATAATATTTGTATTTATATATTTTAAAATTTAAATTGATAAAATATATTCAATATTGGTATCATTTTGTAAAATACAAAATATTATGCATTATCAAAATATTACAAAATTTAAATATAACAATAAATTCAATATAAATTATAAAAACAAAACATATATAATATATATCATATATATATATATACATATGTGCCATGTGTTGAAACACATGACAAATGAATAACATCTTCAAAATATCTCCCAATTTTTATTTTTTATTTTTTTTTTAAAAAAATGATGTGGCGCATCTCTGGAGATGCGCCCATGCGGATGGTCTAAACTGAACAATCCACAAGTCTCATCTTCATTAATTTTCTTTCCTACTATATAGCATTAATCATCTCTCGTACTATTTGCTTGTTTGTATAGTTTTGATAGTCAATTTTCAAAAGCCTATAGTCCTCACGTGTACTTTTCATTCATTTTATCACATTGCATTGGGTAAATTTTCGGTCGAATATAATACTCTATAAAATAGGTCTGAAAAGACAAGTCATACTAAAAAAATATGTGTAACAGGTGAACCTGGAGGCGTCTGCGATTGAATCCATGACTTTATGATCACAAATTTACTTCCCACACCACCATACAGTCCCTTACGGACACACTCCATCTTTTTTTCATTATGCATAACATATATCTGTATATATATAAATCTCTTTTAGTGACAAAACTAGCATCTAAATTCCGGTGGATAAAATGTTATAATTTATTTAATATTTAACTAATAAATTTAAATAAGAAATAATGATAGAATTATATATGAATTTAAATAGTTTTGGAGGGACAAATCATATATAAATATATAAAAATTAATATTTTTAACACTAAAAAAATTATAAAAAATTAGACTTGAGGGGTCAATTAACTCTCAAGCTCCTAGTGTAGTTCTATCCCTGATCTCTTCCCCAATTAATTTAAAGCCAAGGGACTATGGCAGCGGCCGAAGACGCTCCCAGCAGTAGTTGTAGTAGCAGGCTACTCTTAAAGAAATTTGTAACTTTAAGTGGCGTTGCGGTCGACGGACACGTCGTGTCTACGCGCCACCTTCGGTGGTTCATTTACATACGCCAATTTTGAGCTCTACACGTTCCACGACATAGTTGTAGCAAGGCTGATCTCGACATCGATTTGGTCGGGACTCGATCAACTATCAGTTGAACTACGGTCGGAGCTACCTCGCCGAACTCCTGCCTCTGTTCGTCCGCGACGTCGTCTACTTGGTTTCCAACCTGGTCCTCATCGATGACATCACCAAGCTCGCCGGAATCCCTCCCTCCAACCACTGTGTATCCCCCACCTTCTCCGACTGCCCCGCATGCCACTGTTACTTCAATATCAACGTCATGGTCATAATGCAATATGTTTGGGCATGAAGAAATAGAACACGGGCGTGTTTATATCAAACACGGCCATGTTTAAATATATGTATCTGTTTGACTTTTTAATTGCTTGAATATGACCATGTTTTATATAAGACGGCCGTGTTGCATTCGAATTAGATGTCATCTCGGCTTTTGTTACAGTCACATCAGCATATTTGTGTGAAAATTAAACGGTGAGACAGAGACAAAAAAATGATAACTAAATTTTTAAATGAAACTAATTTTGATAATTTTTTTGATTGAGACCAAAAATAAAAAAAATAAGATTTGAATAGAATTGCTTTTTATTTTTGCTCAAAAATAAAATTTTGGGCGGTAAAGAAACACAATCATACCTAGGGGTGGGCATAGTTCGGTTATTTATAAATATGCAGATATTTAATATCTGAACTAAATCGAACAAATATCCGAAATTAACCGAAACTGCAAACCGTATTCAAATCGAAAATTTCGTTTAACCGAAAACCGAAAATATTTGCAAATAACTCGAACTAAATCAAAATTTAGAACAAATACATTAAAAAATAATTAAAACTCTAATTAAATATAAAATATTAGCAAATATTTCAAATATCAAAACACAAACCAAACTGAATATAATTATTAATATAAAATTTAGAATATAATAATATAAATATATTCAATTTGGTTAACCGAAAAAAAAAAAATGAAAAATCGAAATAGCACCGAACAGAATAAATATCAAATATGCAGTATTTATATTTGAACCGAATTTGCTCTATTAACCAAAAATTTGATTCAATTCAGTTCTACGGTTCGATTTAATTTTTTGACCACCCCTACCAATACCCGTTGTGTCACTAAGGCCATCTCCAACGGGGCTGTAATTTTGACATTGGAGTTTTCTTACTCCAATCCTAGGCTATTTTTACAATAAAAATGGTGTTTGTTACTGTGCAACACTATTTTATTAGTGTTTTTTTTTTAAAATAAAATTGTATATTAATTAATTAATTTATTTTTTAATTTTTTTAAAAATATTAATTGTAGATATAAAAAGTGGTTTATAATAATATATAAGATGAAATATTTGAAGAATATTAGTTTTGAAGTAAAAAAATATAATTGTAGATTGAAATAAAAATTACTATATTTTTAGAATTATAGTGGGATAAACGAAATTGTCAGTTCAAAATGGCCTAAAAAACATGAAAATGACAAAAGAAAAAAATAAATAAATAAATAATCACCCGACCCGTCCGACAAATACGCCCAATGTCTTCGGCCACTGCTTAATCTTCCGGTAAGAAGCAGAGCACGTCGTGTCGTCTCTCCCTGTGCGTGCTTCTCTTCTGTCGCTGCTTCAACCGCCTTCCTCTGCTACAGCAAAGCCACTTCGTCTTCTTCACCTGTCTACTATGGCCGAAGATGCCTGAAAAAAATGAAACTTTGTAAGTTAACAAGAGTCTTTCTTCAGTCGCCTTCGACTTCAGACATTCAGAATTTCCGATCAGCTCTGCGGTCCTTTTATTATTGACTTATTAATTTATTTATTGTGAACCACAATTGTTATGCCCTCGCAGGATGTCGTTCCCGGCGAAATCCATCTACTGATCCATGGGCTCCAACTCCAAGCTCTCCCCAAAAGTAGTCGAAGCCGCCTTAAAATCTTTCAAAAATTGGAGGGCGGCGTTGTCTTACTTCCACTGGGCCTCTAATCAGGAGGGTTACTGGCACAGTTGCTATACGTATAATGCCATGGCTGATCTTCTATCAGATGCTCGACAAAATGCCCCACTGAGAAAGCTTGCCGAGAGTGTGCCCAATTCCCGGTGCTCGTGGACGCCGGGGGCGTTGGGATATTTTCTAAGGTGTTTGGGGAGGTTGAATCTCGTTAATGAAGCAAATTCTTTGTTTGATGAGATGAAATCGTCTGGTCATTGTGTTTTGAATAACTACAGCTATAATTGTCTGCTGGAGGTTATTGCCAAGAGTGGTGCTGTTGATCTGTTGGAGCGTAGGTTGGATGAAATGAAGAGTTTTGGATGTCCTGTTAGTAAGTATGTTTTGACGCCAGTTCTACACTGCTACTGCAATGCTGGAGAGCTTGATAAGGCTATGGTAGTTTTTAACCAGATGCGTGCCGAGGGGTGGGTCGATCAGCATGTTTTGGGTATTTTAGTGTTGCATTATTGCAAAGCAGGGGCAGTGGATACTGCTTTTGAGTTGGTTGAGTGGGGTGAGAAGAGTCTCAAGATTAACTTGAATGAGAAGACATTTTGTGTTCTGATTCGTGGGTTTGTGCGCCATGGAAGAGTGGATAAAGCTCTTGAACTATATGATAAAATGAGGAAAATTGGGTATATGCCTGATCTTTCTGTTTTTGGAGTTTTAATTAGTGGTTTATGTGGGAACAATGAGGTGGGAAAAGCTATAATGTTGTGTGCTGACATGAAAGAGTTGCGGATTTCTCCTAATTCGTTTATTATTTCTTCTGTTTTGCCATGTATCCGTGAAGAGAGAGAAATGGTTCAGTTTCTAGAAGTTTGCTTTATGAATTTGGGTGCGGGGAAACGTATGCTACTTGAAGATCTTGTTAATGACGGCTTTGCTGATAAAGCTTATCATATGCTGAAGGCAGCAATGGGATCTGGAATTAGTGAAAATAGTAAACTAGGCGATATAGGTTCGATGAAAGATAAGCTGGATATAGCCTGTTTTCAAACTGTCATTGATGGTTTGTGCAATGCTGGCGAATTAGATATGGCTCTAGACCTGTTCAGTGATATGGATCGGAGTGGTTGTAAACGCAGTGTGTTACTTTTCAATAATTTGATTCTTTCCTTGAGCAATGCTGACAGATTGAATGATTGCTTTCAATTACTGAATCGGATGAAGGAAACCGGATTTGAGCCAACACATTTTACCTTCAATTGCATATTTGGGTGTTTATGTAAACGAGAGGATGCTGCTGGAGCTCTTGATTTGTTAAGGGAGATGCGTGCTCGTGGGCATGAGCCATGGATAAAACACTATACATTGCTTGTCAAGAAACTATGTGAAAGTGGAAAAGTTAGTGATGCTTGTAAATTTCTTGCTGATATGATCGAAGTAGGATTTCTCCCTGATATGATTGCATACTCTGCAGCTATTGATGGTTTTATCAATAACAATGAATTGGATCAAAGTTTGATTCTATTCAACGAAATTTGTGAAAAGGGCTATTGCCCTGATGTCGTTGCCTATAACACTGTTATTAAGGGGTTATGCAGGGCCCATAGGATAACAAAAGTGATCGACATTCTTAAAGAGATGCTTGGCAAGGAACTTGCCCCTTCAGTAGTTACATACAACTTGCTGATTAATTTGTTGTGCAAATCGGGTGATACCAATAATGCCATCCATTGTTTTTCAAGGATGAAGGAGAACGATCATGAGCCTAATGTCATTACATACACAACTTTGGTAGATGGGTTATGCAATGATGGAAAACCGGATGATGCTCTTAAAATTTGGTCTGAAATGGAGGATAAAAGATGTCAGCCAAATAGTATTGCTTATATGGCTCTTATTCATGGGCTTTGCAAGTGCCAGAAGCCAGATGTTGCTTTGTTTTATTTGCAAAAGATGGAAGAGAAGGAGATGGTACCTGATAAATATGTTTACGAAGCATTAATAGATTCTTTTAATTCTAACTCAAACAAAACCATGGCTGATGAATTATCAGAAAAGATGGCCAGGCTGAGTACTGCATCCTGATTAGGTAAATTTTTGAGGTTCTTATTACATAGACTTGGTTATGTGTTTAATCAGTTTAAGGTAACTATATTGGATCAAACTAGTCTTTTTTAACCGAGTTTTGTAATGTATGGAATTTTGATTGTTTGAGTTTGTGTCTAGATCAGTTTAGCTGTTTTTTCTTGTTCTTATTTTAAGTTATATGCGTAAGTGTTCATTATGACCTTTTAGATAAAATATATTATTGACATTTTGGTGTTTTATACAACTAGTTTGATAATATTTTGTTTACTACACCTGTAGAATTATGGCAATCAAGGTTTTAAAAGTTTTGTGTGAAATTAGCCTATATATGCCCTAAGAGTGTTCATAATAACAAAATGTAAGACTAATCACGATTGTCCATGTTGACAATCTAATCTAGATCTAGATGCACATGTTCAATTTTATGGGAAGTGTTACTTGTTAAGTAAATTGTTCTTTATAATTACAACACCATAGTCATCAACTTAATATTGTATTGTGCTATTTTTATTTATTATGGTTGAAATATGTAGGTATTTTCTTGTACACGTGAGCTAAAAGTGCACAGTGAATTAATGCAATGAAATGAAGGTGTGAATAATTTCAGCATTGATGATTGAACAGCTTAAGTGAATGCAGTGAAGCAATTTGACAAATCTCTTTGTGACACTCAGCGAAGAGGAATCCAAGCATTAACAGTTATATGATTATGAGCCAGCTTTCACTTATCATCAATAAGGATCTAGACTAGAAATACAGTCGAGTCCTGCAGAGATTCAGGTAGTGTTCTTTCGTGTCTTTGTTTTTGTTTATGCTTTTGGTTTTGATGTTTTTGAGGTGAAAATAGTTGATTGATGTGATGTTTTATATTAAGAATGAGTATTGAATATGATATTTTTTTAGAGAAAATTTGATCGAATAGTAAAAAAATGGGTTAAAAAACACAAATGAACAATCCATGATTAGCCATCAAATTAACGAGTTATCTTGTTCCTTGATTTTACCATATAGCTATCTTTAACAATTAGGAATGTCACATTTGGCACATTGAAATTGATACTTAAAATTTACAAATTTCATTTATTAACAAAGGTATGATATAACTTCTGATATAAATTTGGCGGGTTTTACTTAATTTTGGTAATTTTGATGTTCTTTACAGGACCCAATGTGCCTTTATGTTTCCTAATATATTTTTCTTGGAAGAGGAGAACATTGTGCTTTGTTGTGGGAACGGCATAATACTGGATCGATAAGTGTGGCGCTCGGAATGCCTGGCTAATTGAGAGATAAGCTCTAATCAAGAAAGAAAAGAGCGCATGTAAGTAGGAGCAAAAGGAGGCAACATAGAGGAACAAGAAAAAAAAGAGGAAGAGAAGGGCGACAAAGAGGAAGAGAAGGGCGACGCCAGGAACCTGACTTCTTTGATGATTCTTGATATTCGATGGTGAAATCAATTTCTATTCCTTTAATTCTATATATGAATTTGATAATTCTTTCAATTATTTTGTAAATTTGTTTGGACAACTAAACCTTTTTCTAATTTGAGGATGACAAATAGATTCAAGTTGTGAATTAGTGAGATGGGATTGTGTTTTTGACTTAATTCTTATTAGTTAATTTGATATTCATTTGTTTCTTTTGTTCATCATGCTCAAACTGGAGAAAGTATTAATTATCATTCAAATACACACTACACTGGCAGAACTATATAATTCATAAATGGAACGAAAGGGTTAGAAATTGTTATTACCAATGAAATTCAGGAAGTTGTTGGGAACCTGAGCCTATCTTCCTCCAATCTCGATCATGTGAGTCTCTCTCCTCCCTTCTTTTGCAGCCGATTCCTCATGCTGCTTTCTGCATTTCCCTTTTCCTCAATTAGAGATTAACCATTAACTAGCTTTCATGGCTTTTGGAGGTCCAATTTTTTTTATCAGCCGGTGATCTTATTGTTCGCACATTAAGTTTGTATTCACTTCTGTTTTGTCTTCTTGAAAAATGCTTTGAAACATTTTGGCTACCACGGTTATGTAGATCTGCTAAATATATGCTATTAATGACTCTTGCTATGCTACACTTTGTATGACAATATATAATAGCAAATACCAATTCGATCGTTGTATTTTGTCTGATGAAGTGGTTAAGGTTTTTCAAACTTTCCGATTATTCTCAAAAGTGTTATGAAATCTTTGTTAGCTCTAGATTTCTCGTATATGTGTATATCCACATTTTCTTGACATTGTTTTGTTTTTCTAGATTACAGTAAAGTATAGGATTAGACATTTCATATTATATATATTCTCCTAATTTTGTCGCAATAATGTATGAATACAAGGGGTTCTTCCTTTTCTTTTAAGCACACACTTTTAGATGAGATGAATGAATGTACGATTTTGCAGTGGTGCTAGAGCCAAAAGACCTTGGTTTGGGAAATCTATGGTACCTTATCAAACAATTAGTTCCATGTTTAATACAATTGCCTCTGTAGGTATAAAGTTTAATATATTTCACTTGTGCTCTCTGTACTTGATTGCAAACTGGAGATGTATATTGTTTTTATGCATCTGGTGAAATACAGATAAGATGTAATTTTCCTAAATGTGGGAGGAATTTCTTTTGCTGTTTGTGAATTTCCAGGTTTATGGAATTGCAGTTCCTGTTAATGCATAAGATGCTGAAACAACACCAAGGTTAAGAGTAAATTGTGCTTCAAGAGAACAAATGGGGGAGATTTCTGTTAATTCAGATATGGGAAAAATATCTTACCGTAGTTTGTTATTTCTGGTCGAAGTGAATTTATCTTATCCATTGTTGTTATGTTTATAGATATGATGGATTTAGAAAGATATGTTATTTTGAAATAAACGACATATGTCTACTTCATAAATGTAAAAGTCAGAGTTAAGTTTCTGTTCATATATCTGTTGGTTGTAGTCATGCAATATACTGAATACCATATGAGATGGTGTTCGATATATGAGTTTCTTGGTATAGATGTTACTTGTTTTGAAATTTCGAAAGCTTTAAGATGAAAGTTAGGGTCTAATATGATTGTGATGTTTCTACTGGAAATTAGGAGTGGAAGTTAAATTTCCTAAGTGAAATGGTGAAGGAAATACTAAAATAATCCGATATCGAAGATAAATAAAAGTACATCTGGACACAACGTATATTTTGGAATCACCAAATGCCCTCGATAGTTCGTAACTAGTTATGCTAGTTCGAACTTGATAATGGGAGACATTTTAGATTATCCTTGAGCATGCCTAAGACGACAATTGTCCAAATAACAAATTATTGTTACATTATTAATAGAATGTAAGTGTGGAATATAATTTTTTAAGATAAAATCGTTACAGATGGTAATCCATAATAAAAAAATTATAAATTGCCACATTATAAAAAAAAAAAAAGAAACGCAAGCAAACACTAACACTTTATTAATGTTAACGGTTTTCAACACGGATACAATTATTCTTAAAAAGTAGATAAAATAAAATTTCACTCATGATTAATAGTTATCACAACCACGCATGGCCACATCAATCCCGCCACCAACATCGACAAATTTACCATTTACCATGATAGTCCTTGTCTTTTCCTTTGCTGGTGCCACTACCACTCGACCCCGACCTTTTTTTATTTGGCGCCATGGTGGTTGGCTCCACTCCAAAGGGATTATCCACGCCAACATTGGTTCCCGGTGGAACAAAAGGCATTTGCCCGACCATATTGTTTACATCATTTCCAAATTGAGTCACGGCTTCTTTCAACGATTGTAGTTGCTCATATCCGAGTCCCTCCAGACTTGGGCTTCCAAAGGGTATCAAATTCTCCCTCATCAACTTCACCAATTCTTCACCCCGTGCTTTCTCGGCAACGATATTCTCCTCAACTCGAGTCAGATCATCTATCTCACTTTGTTGCATTTGGGCCAAGTCTTGATCCTCTATCCACTGATTACCTACATTGATATTCTCCGGGGCTAGAAACTTGTCAGTGATTGAGTTGATATTGGGATGTCCAAACGAATGAGCTTTGTCTCCTGGGGAGAACACTACGATGCCGGCCTCTGCACCTGTTAGAGTGCAAAGTTCACTTGCTTTTTTGAAAAGCCCGGGTCGGCGCTTTGAGAATGTTGCTTGAAGATCACTTTTTTTCTCTATCTTTTCCATTGGGATCTTGCGACGACCGGCCTTTCGTTGCGAAGATTCGGATTGATCTTTAGAAGTGCTCATGATGTCAAGGATGGATAAGAAGTTAAGCTTGTAAGATTTTAAACAGGAAAAGAACAAACTAATTATGCATTAGTGATATTGCTGTGTTTTTTCATGCATGAATGTGCTAATATTTATACTAGTCTAGACATTGTTGATTTTTTTATTTTTTTTTAGGAAAATGAAATTGATGGCCTTACTCCACTTTTGGTTTACGTAAAATTTATCATATATATAAAATTCTTCTTCTTATTATTAATAGTTAATTAATGTTGGATATAAAATTTTTCCAAATATTTGACTCAAAATCTTGAAATTTAGTATTAAATACTATTGTGATATTGCTATTTTTTCTTTAAAGTCAAATCACATAATACTTATTTTCCATTCAAAATATAAATAAAATTATTAGTTCTATTTTCAAAAACTTAACACATAAAAAAACTTTAAAAAAAAAAAAAACCTTAACACATAAGACCTGGGATGATCAAGTTAGTCGCTAGTTCGAATCCCACTTACACCTTCCTACCCGTGCTGATTTGCAAGCTAAAAATGAAATAAAATAGATAAATAGAAATATGACACAAATGAACACACCATTAGAGCGTGTTTGTTTTGTAAAATAGTTCGAAAAAATATATATATATATATAATTTTTTTACTTAAAATAGAGAAAATTGTTAAAGTAATATTAAAATAATAAATATGTATAATAAATATGTTTGTTTACTTATGGGATCTGATTTTCGGTTTTACTATTCTAATTTTTTTTCCATAAAAAATATCAAATTAAACACCTATTTTTTATTTAATATATTATACTATAATTAAAATTACATTCAAAACATCGTATCAATACATATTTATATCGCACAAATAACTATTTCAATTCAAAATTTTACTATTTAAAATCAAAATACAAAAACTAAAATCTTACAAGTAAACACACAATCTTAGGTTAATTGGGCTTGGGTTTTAACTTATTTTTCAAAATAAGTTTAAAACGTCAAAATATATTGAGTAATACCAAATAAAAAACAAAGATACGAACAACTTTTGAATCATAAAATGAAATTAGTACTTTCGGAGAGATAAAGTACAAGCTATAAATTACAAAAAGACTTATTTTCAAGAAAATTATCTCCTTTAAATTGTTTTTGAAGCATGGAAGGATCTTTTCAAATATTAAAATGTTTAAATATATATATATTATTTCTAAAATACATAAACATACACAAGGGATCATATAAAAGCTTGTTTTTTTCTTCATCAAACCTAAGAAAAAATACAATAAGGAAGTTGATAATACAAGTAGAAAAAAAATAAAATACAATAGTCTAGTGTGATGTAGCGACACCAAATAATAATACAATAGTATTTATAGTGGAGAAAAATTCATAAACATTTGTTATTAAGCTCGGATTCTCTCCTTATCATTTTCTGATTTATAAAAATAAATGTAATTAGAAATACGAGAATATCAACGTAGATATTAAAAATAAAAAACTGCAAACAAACACATGAAAACGGAAAATATCAATTAATTTACGTACATATGCATTTATTCAAAATCTAGAGTGCGTTTAATGAACGTGACAAGGAATGTAAAACGTAGGCGTAAAACCATTCATTAAATTTTTTTAAACAACATGGGCACGGTTTTTTTTTTTCTTTATTTATTTATTAATATTATTTTTTAAAACTACTTTTTCCCACAAAAATGATAGCCATAACTCATTTTTCATTCAAAGTATCATATCCAGCAACTATATTTACTTAACTATTTAACACCCTAACCACCTCTGACCCTCTCTGTGGGAGTTAGACATACTAGCTTGTTAGAAATTTTGACCGTTTAATCCTTAATTTAGTCATTCGATAAATATAATAAGTTGATCCAATCCTTATCATAGCCATTGGATTCGGCCCAAACCCATTAACCCAAACCAAATCATTTATGCTAAACCCCAAGCCCATTCCTTAGCCCATTAACTGGTTTCTTAAGATTGTTAGGAATTGTAACCATGTTTGATGTAAAGTAGAAAGTGGAGGTTTTGGGTGTGTGACTTGTGAGGTATAGAGTTAGAGGGGTTTGGTGTGAGTTAGTTTCATTGAGTAAAACAACAAAACCGATAGAGAGTGAGAAACAAATAAATTAGAGCCGACAAAAATTGATCTGACACGATAATTTGATACGAAATAATTGGGTTTGAGTCAATTATTTCAACCTGATTATGTATACAAGTTGATACAAACTCGACACGATAATAAACGGGTCGAGTTAGGGTTGAGACTCTCAATTCGAACCCGACACGACAACTGATATATTAATATTGATTAATATATTTATTATATGTGTACAATAATTATAATTTAATAATTTGTTCGTATATTAATTTAAACTAAGTTCAATTTTAAATAATTAAACCTAATTCATTGTACACATTACACTCAGAACCAATAAAAACTAACATTACACGATAACACGACAAAAAATAATTTAATTTGAATAAAAAATTTCGACTTGATTATGTATACGGGTCAACACGAGTCAACACAAACCTGGCACGATGATAAACGCATCAGGTTAGGATTGAGTAATTTAACCCGTTCAAAGTATTCAATCCGACACGAATCGACCCATTGCCGGCTCTAGAAGAAACCATCCGGTGAGGTTTTCCAATGGGATTCCGGTGAAAATAGAAACCCTTTTGATGGCCGCAACGTGGGTGTCATGGTTTAGAATGAAGTGCCGACCTCCACCTTGTGGCGTTGTTACCTCGGATCATTTTGCACCTGGGTCTGAGCCGATAGTTCGTGTATTGTCGTAGGTCGGTGGATTGTTAACTCGAAATGGAATCTGTTTCGGCATTCTAGAATTAGACACTAACAGGGAAGTAATTTTCAATTTGCAATTTAGGGCCTGTTTGTTTGCATTTTTAATTTCCAGAACTTAGTTAGTAATTTTATTATCAAAATGTTTTATACTGTTTTGGGTTTATTTGTTCCGAGAAAAGGTATTTGGTGCGGAGGAAACCACACCAAAACCGTATCATTTATGCTTAAGTGGTGCAGGGTGGCAATACTTTAGCATCGGTTCACCGAAACCACACCATAAATAAGAGAAATAACTTTTGTATCATCGAAAAGGAAGCCATTTTTAATTAAAAAAAAAAAATAGTAAGCGCCCAAGGAGACACCAAACATAATTAATAATAAATATATTTTTATCTTTGTCACTCAAGTGGCTCCAAAAAATAATTAAAAATAAATAATAAATACATTGAATAATATATATATTTTAAAACCCTAAAAGATGGCCAATAAAAATTTTATAAATGAAAGCAAATGCATTTAAAATTTTGAAGTTAGCTAATAATCGAAAAAAAGCCAGCCAAATCAAATGAGGTTAAGTATAACTACAAATCAATCAGCTCTGACAATCATCAACGGTCAAATTTGTACAACTAACATCAAGACAAAAGAAAAAAAAATCGTGATCACAAACAATTAATATAATTAATTTAAATTAAAAATAATAAATTACATCAAAAGAAATTTATATTAAAAAATATGGAATTTCAAATTAGCAATCATTAATACATTAAAATAGCTACAACGGTTCTATCGATTGACAATATCATCGATACTAATTTTCGTAAACGCATCTCATTCTAGAAAAGTAACTAAACAATCATTCAATAATTGATCTTCCGTAATTTGTTCTGGATGATAGTCATTGCTGAAAAGGATCTTTCCACGGTTGCAGTTGCTACAGAAAGTAGCAACACTAATTTCAATAGCAAGTAGATCCTTGAATGTGTTTCATTCTTCTTTGTTTCAACAAGTTTCATAAAAAGTTCATTTAGATCCTTCAAATCCCAAAATCTCTCATCACATCGAATATCAGCAATGAAATTACCCAATGAATATTAAAAAATCATCAATTCTGCTTCTGAAAATTCTGTAGGATAAAATTCTGCAAGCCGTCGCAATATCTTTTCATCAAAAGCAGAAAACCGATTAGAAGGAAGAAAACAAGACATACACATCAGTAATTCTTTGCTTACTTCATTGAATCGATTTTCAAGTTCTTGCAATTGTAGATCGATTATACTCAAGAATACTTCAACTCAAAAATGATGAAGATTTGTCACATGTGGAGACCTATTTCCACGATAATACCTCCTCCCCATAATAACATATTTGTCCTTCATATAAAAAATCTCCACTTCATGCTTAACCATAAATGATGCAACTATTTCTATGAAATCGTCCCATCCATTCTCTCTCAAATCTTGAAGGTTTTTCTTAGTTACATCAACCATGGACATTGCATTTACAATGTCTTGTTCTTTTTTCTGCAAGGCAAATTTTAGTTCATTTGTAATTTCAAATATTGACAACATCAAATGTGCCACGAAACTGAATCAAACGACAACATCAAGTGTGTAAGTGACTCAGCTTTATTCTTGTCTTGCATATCAGAAACTTCTCCAATGGCATCAAGTGATTCAAGAATCGAAGGAAATAAATGAATCACATTTAAAATTGTTTTAAAATGTGATCCCCAACGAGTATCTCCAGGCCTACTTAATCCAAGCTCTTGATTTAAACCTGTTCCAAATTCGATTTCCTCCAAAGACAATGCTTGCACAACAATTTCAGCTTGTTTTTCTCGAAGAATTTCTTTTCTTTGGGGTGAACCTCCAACAAAATTCAACAAAGGTACAAGAACATCATTAAATAATCAACTAACATCTCTATTCTTTTGAGCAATAGCAATAAGAGTTAATTGAAATTGATGAGCAAAACAATGGACATAATAAGCACTTGAAGATTCTTTAAGAATTAAAGTCTGCAAACCATTAATTGACCCTCGCAAATACCTCACAACGTTGAGTTGTGTCTGCAAGAACACCTATCGACTGACCATCTGGAAGAACCACTAGAACCCAAGGATGTGATTGATACAATGAAGTTGTTCCAGTGCCACAACCCCAAGCATTAGTGTTCCAGGTAAAAATCTATCGGTTGTGTTCTTTTGTGGGTTTTATCACACATTTTTACTATTAAGATTCTTCTTATTATTAAAAAATATCAAATCAAACATTTACTTTTCTTTATTTTTTTTATATTATAATCAAAATTTATTTTATATTCAAAACATCACATTACTATCTATTTATATTTCAACTTTTTACTATTTAAAAATCCAAACCCACAAACAAACACACGTTACAAGTTAATCACAACAATTAATTTACCTTGTTTCGGAAAAAAGGTATATATGAACAATATAATAGCAGAGGTTATGGGCTCAGCCTCTTCTCAGTTCGCTCAAGCTCTCCGCTTAATTCTCCATTCCCATAAAATGAGGTATTTGGTGGAAATTGAAATGCATTCAGATTTAATCTTAAAAATCCATAAGTTTCTAAAATTCGAAACTAGCATGTTAGCTTCCTAGAAAACAAAGATGTATAAAGTGTTCTTTTGTGCTAATAGCCCTCTCATATGCTACATTACCTCAAAAGTGATGATCTGTTGTCCCATTGCACATTCAGAATGATAAGAGAATTTCGTTGTAGAAGTACGGTGTTGCATCTAAATGCAAAGCTCAAAAGACCCATATCATAACCATCGCACAAACTAAAGCACAAAGCAATTGGTTGACAAAATATAACTAGTTGTAAAAAGGAATCTAAAATCAAGTTAAGATTGAAAAAGAATGTCAATAAAGGAGCATAGTGATGTATACCATCGAAGCACTCAAAATTGGTATATAAGACACAACATCGTATTTAACTCATCGTATTTAACTAGTTGCAACGCTTGAGTTATATAAATTGGTATATACATCTCATAATGATAATCAAGAAAATAATGAACAATGTTCTTGAGATGAATTCTTCAATCATCTTTCGATATTCCTTCACAAATTAAATAGCATAAGATCATTTATACTTTGTGATTCTAGAAATATGATCCATTAATCAATGATTTAACTTTGCAAGCAATTGTCTCATAAATTTGAAGTAGAAAATACCTTTATACATTTTTGCTTAAAGTAAAACATGAATTGATAGTTGATTAAACATTAATCTGATGGATATATATATATATATATATAAACAATGCATTAGTTATATATATATATATGTTGGCTTCACCGATACTCGGGGGCGGACCAAGGTGGGGGCAAGGGTGGGCTGCAGCCCCCCTCCCCACCCACACTAGTTTTTTTTTTTTTACTTATTTAAATTTATGTATTTTTTTATTTAAATATATGTAATATAGAAAAAATGAATAAATAAAAAAATACTAAAAAGTTGTATATCTTGTCTGAATAAAAAGGAATACAAAAAGAAATATTTATAATATAGTGTATAACTATTATTATTGTTATAGTTCCTTATTTGTATTTATTTTCTTCAAAATACAATAATCACAATGATAATTTTTTTCGATAACAAATAAATATTTATAAATAAAATATATTATTTTATAAATTTTAAAATTAGCCCCCCTTCTCGAATATAATTCTAGGTCCGCCACTGCCGATACTGATTGGGCTGCGTGCATTAATGATCAAAAAAGTGTGTCCGGTAATATATATAATCTTGGTTCTAGAGCAGTAACGTGGAGCTCTAAGAAACAAAACACACTAGCTTTATTATTATGTAAAGCAAAATATTCAGCCGCAACTTCAACAGCAAAGCAAGCTTTGTGGATTTGGAAATTTCTCACCGATTTGAATCATGAGCAAAAGGAGGGGAAACAAATTTTCTGTGACAACAAGGGAGCCAATGCAATTGCCAAAAATCCAGCTTTCCATGGGAGGACAAAACATATTGAGGTGCAACATCACTTCATTCGACAACTTGTAACAAACAAAACAATTGCAGTGATGTTTTGTGGAACCAACGAGCAAGTAGCGGATATCTTCACCAAATCACTTCCTCAAGCCAAACATGATTATTTCAGGATGCGTATGGGAGTCACAAGCTTTGAAGCAAGGGGAGTGTTAATTAAGTGCTTCAAATTATTATTGCTATTAAATAAATAATATGTGCATATATTTTAGGAGTGGTATTAAGTTATATTAGGAGTTGCAACCCATTGGTTTAAAATTTGAATTTTTAATATTTAATAATTATTGTATCAGATTTATTGTATCACATTTAATAGCAAAAATGAAAATTCTCCTTTGTTCTTTGTTAGTATTTCTTGGCTGCTCATTTCTCTTCTTGTTTCGCTAACAATCCTTACCAAAAAATTTCTCTGGTTATTTCCTTTCTCATTAAACAATGGAGTTTGTTCCTGCTCCTCCATTTGATGGCTTCTCCCCAAACCCGCCGTTGGTTTCTTATCGACTCCTCACTCATACGGTCAGCCAACAGCGGATGTGGCATTCCTCCAAGCCGGTGATCGCCTTGCCATAAAAAAAATCCTCATTTCAACCATGCCCATCTTCAAGACAACATAGTAACGAAACTCGCTAATCCCAATCCACATTCCAGACCTCGTATGGTCATGTCACCGGCAAGTATGGTGAGCAGTGGCGCCGGCAAGGATTGGACAAGGCGATTCTTTTCTCCATCCAAGTCTTCAACCTTCAAGACGCTGTCCTCTCGGGGTTTGAGACCTGGAGGTGGGTGCGTTCCTTTTGCCCTCCGGCCCCATTGACCCAATACTGCTGGTGACCGAAGATGAGCACGTTGCCTTCCTGCGCATCTTCGAAATGCATTATTTATACACAATTGGATGTTGCCATTCACTTGGCCGACGGCCGAATTTTGTCCGTCGAAAACCTTTTCTTGGCCAACCTTATTGAAGGCCTCGCGAAAGTCAGTGTCGGTCTGTCCGGTAAGGCCAAGCTAGACACTGTCTGCTCGGGTACCTTTTGGTTTCTAACTCTGGTTCCGTCTCTACTTCTCTTCCATCTTTTTTGGCCGTGCCTCCATCTTCCCGGACCCCGGCTGACTTTTTGATCTTTCTACTCTTCAACTTTGTCACAACCGTAAACACTTTCTTCCTCCTTAAGCCACCATTCATCGCATCATCTAGACCGACCCGACTGACATCTTATACCATCTTTACTGAAATTACAACATCTATGCCACCGGACCATTTTGGCCTATTCGTTCAGACAATTTTCTATATCCCATTCCTTCTCCACTTTCACATCCGACCTACAAATTCTCTTGAGACGCCGCCCTTAAGCCCCAAACGCTCTTCCCTAGTAAAAAACTGGAAAAAGATAGGAAAGTTTACACCGCTTACCATTACCAGCCCCAATATCTTGCCCTTCAACTTAGTTGTCGCCAGGGCTTCCCGGGCCCTGTTTCTCCACCTCACTTCATCTCAACAACCTCTAAGGCCTGGCCTGATCATACCAGATCAAACCTTACATCGATCAGCTCTCCGTCTACATCACATCCTACTCCATCCCAGTAGACCAAAATTTTTGTCCCGTTAAGATGCGTCGTGTGCTTCAAACATCATCAACTGGTATACCCCCTTTCTTCACTACCTCAAATATCGATTCTTTGTACAAGTCTAATGGTATTCTTGTGACAGGTTCTGCCGATTCTCTTTCTGGTCCGACTAATCCTGGGCTGAATTTGGATGCTGCGGCATCAACCACTAGACAATCTTCCAAACAAGTTTCCAAACAAATAACAGGATAGCCTGTCGACTTTCCTATCGAACCGGCCCTTGAAACTGCTGAACGAATAATCACCCCTGCTGATCCGACCGATGACTGGGTCGCAGCACTGACACCTCCGATTGCTTTCTCCGTCCATTACTGAAACCGGAACTTTGTATGCTGCGGGCAGTCTTGAGGTACTTATTTTTACTCTTCCAGGACCTCAATGCCGCAGAGCGGGGCGCCTCACGACTCCTCTACCGACACAGCCGCCAATGAACATGTTGGAAAAAGTTTATTAGCGAGATATGGCGAAATCTAAAAACACAAATTAGATAGGATGCGAAATCAAATCCGAGCATCGCTTAGAGGCCGATTTCCTGAAGTGAATTCAGTCCTGCCTCCCATAATAAAACGAATCAAAACAGAATAACAGATGCAAACCAAACTAGAAAACTTTTAGAAAAAAATTTGCAGAGAATTTTCCGATTGTATTTAATCACTTGAAGAGAAAAAATTGCTTATGCACGTTGCATTCAGTTAACAGAATACTTTTATCCTATTATTTATTTTTTCAAGTCAAAATAAATTAATCAAAACACCTTAACAATTTCTTAAAACTTTTAACTCAAAATTGAACCAGAATCCAGACCCACAAACAACAAATATCAAACTTTTATATATTTTATTCAAAAGTATTATAACAAAATATAAAAAAATAAATTAAAACAAACTCATAAAAATATTTTCAATATAAATATATTATCAGAAATTATTGTTATTATTTTTAACGTATCAATAAAATATTATTAAAATATTAATCTAGTATGGATCGGATCGGATCGGATCCGATAGATCCAACCCAGACCCAATTAGAACACACAAATCACAATATTCGACTCATACCTGACTTGATATTTGAATAATTGAATTCCACCCCAAATAAATATATTGAGTCTGGCTCGAATCTCAGGTCTACCGGGACTCATTCCCATCCCTACTGCGCAGGAAAGACAGGTGTTGACATAAATTGGATCATTATCTAACATATCCTTCTCCCAAAGAGAAAGCAAGAGAGGGCAAGGTTTACACTTTACACATAAGTATATGCAGTTGTTAGACTTGACATTTTTGAATGAAAAATGAGTTATGAGTCTAGTATAGTTGGATGAAAAATAACTAAATAAGATATGAAAAGCGATCGAGCAAGAAAGAGAGAGATAACATATCCATGTTGTCTTGAAATATATTACATGCATGCATGTTCATTCTTGGAGTTTTATTTGTTTACTTAAGAATTTACAAATTAAAATATTTAAATTTTACCTTGTCACATTCATCGAATACCCTCTCGATGTTGTGTAAATGTATGTGTACATAATTCATGTGATATTTGCTGTTTTTATGTGTTTGTTTGCGATTTTTTATTTACAAAATCAATATCGATATTATCGTAATTATACAAAATTGATTTCATTGTTATAAATAGAAAAATAATAAGGGAAGAATCCGAACTTACTAAAATATGTTTATTAAATTTTCTCTACTATAAATATTTACTTGGCATCTCTGCATCACAATAAGCTATTGATTTATTATTATTATTTTTAATTTTTTAAGCTCTTTGATACAGGTCATCTTGATTGCATGTTATGAAGAAAAAAAAAAAAACTTTTATATAATACCTTATGTATCTTATATATTTTTTAAATATATATATATTTAAACTTTTAAATATTTACATATTTCCAACTTCATATACAATATTAGGGCTATAATTTTTCAAAAAAGTCCTTTTTTTCGTTTATAAGTTGTGCTTTGTGCTATCAAATTACTAATTTTTATTTTTTTATTTTTTATTTTATAAGTTTGTTGGCATCTTTGTGTTTCATTTTTCCATTATTCAATATATTGTGAAGTTTAAAATATAACATGTTATAAGTCCACTATTGATTTTTTTCCCCCCTGAAAATAAGGGCATAATTAAAGTGCATTTATTTGTGCTAAATTTTTCTATTTTTGTTTTAATTTATAATGAAGCTTTTAAAAATAAAAAATGGTGATATAAAATTTGAATGGAAAAAAAATATTATGTAGTAAAAATTATAAAGAAAAAATTATCAATGCAGCTCAAAGTAAAAAGTAACACTATCACAGTGTCATAATGTTAGTGAACATAAGATTTTCTAACAAATATTTTGAAAAATGATATATATACAAAATTAATTAGCCATTAATAAGAATAATAGTTTTATTTTTATGATTAAGTTTGCATTAACTAAAAGTAGGATTATGCCTTCATTTTAATTTTCCAAAAAATAAAAAATGTAGAATGTTTAAACTAGTATAAATATTCGGATATTCATCCATTAAAAAACACAAACAAATATTACCCATGCGTGTTTCTTTTGTTTGCATTTTTCTTGTCTAAAATATTGCAAATCTACCCTGTTTGCCTATCATTGACATCATCAGTATGTCTGGAGATCAATCTGGATCTTTGCGGAGAAAGCTCGGTGGTTGCAGTATCCCAATGGAAAAGATAGAAAAAAAGAACAACCTTCAAGTGACTTTCTCTAAGCGTCGAGCAGGGCTTTTCAAAAAAGCAAGTGAGCTTTGCACTTTGACCGGTGCAGAGGCCGGTGTCGTAGTGTTTTCTCCCGCTGACAATGCTCATTCGTTTGGACATCCTAATATCAACTCAATTACCGATAAGTTACTCTCCCCGAAGAACATCGACATAGGTAATCAATGGAGGGAAGGCCGTGATTTGGCCAGGATACGGCAAAGCGAGCTAGATTCTCTGGCCCGAGTCGAGGCAAGGCTAGCTGCTGAGAAAGTACGGGGTGGAGCTGGAGAAGTTTAGGAAGGAAAGTATGACACCCTTTGGAGGTCCGGGTCTTGAGGGACTTGGATATGAGCAACTACAATTATTGAGTGAAGCTATAACTAATTTTGGAAAGGATTTATAGAATGTGACTGGAAAAATGCCGGTTGCTCCTCCAGCACCTAATGTGAGCTCGAGTTATCCATTTGGAGTGGGGTATAATCAATTGTTCGGACAGAGTAGCAGTGGGAACGGAAGTGGCAATATTAGTGGCTACGGCAACAACAAAGACAAAGGCAAAGGCAAAGTCAAAGGCTACAACTAAGAGAATATCAGTTGGTTGGTAAATGTGTTGATGCTTGTGGTGGGGTTGATGCGGCCTGCATGGTTGTGATAATTAATCATGAGTGAAATTTAATTTTATGTTCAATTTAAAAATAATGAGTTTATGTATCCATGTTGAAGATAGTTAACATTAATAAATTATTGGTGTTTGTTTGTGTTTTTTATTATGTTGTTGCAATTTATAATATTTCTTTAAATATTATCATACTTCACATTAATTATTATCTTAACAAAATTTAACAACCAACACCTCATTTTTACTAGAAACAACACATTATATCAGACCCTCACTTTTATCTTAAAATTTTAAATAATTTAGAGCAATTAAAAACATGAACACAAAATAAAAATGCATCTAAATAAACGTGGAGTTCACATTGATGGAATCTTATTTCATGAAATGATTTTTGGAAATTTGTTCTCTATATTTGAAGCTATGGAATACAACCAATATGTATATATGAATAATTTTCTGTTTTTAAATGCATGCCCTTTCATCAAATCGGAGATAGTAGTGTATACTGAAAAACATATTATAAGTAATTGAGCTGATTGTAAGTTGGGCTCTTTTTTTTATTATATATATATAATTATAAGATTTGACGAAATGGGAAAATAGTGAGTTCGTTATACGAGAAATTTGAAAAATTATGCAATTTGTACCGTACTAAAGTGTTAAATTGTTATGTAGATTTATTAAAATAGTTATATATTATATATATATATATTCTGATGTAAATATGGTATTCCGTATAAGACATTGTTGAATTCCTGCTTGAGATTATTTCTAGACAAAATTGGTCTAAACCACAACCAATTCATTGAACTACATATTAAATACATCAAGCAATGGTTCAATAACAAATCTGAAATGATAATAATAATACATCAATGTACAGATAAAACACTAAGACAACGAAAATTTGTTATTAGACTTCAGAGTCTCGTTATTTCAACAATTTGATCAAGTTTAGATACTTAAAAATAGGAGTATTACTTTATGTAACTATTTAGCCTTAGTTATTAACGCAAAGTCTTAAGTAAACAAACATACTTCCTCCGTCCCATATCTATCTATTCATTTGTCTTTTGCACGGAATTTTAAATATAATTGTATTATATTAGGATGTAGTAGAAATAAAAGTAAAAAGACTAAACTAACCTTATTAGTATTGTATGATATAAAGATGTATTTGTAATGTTAGGTGGATAGTACAATTATTAAAAAAGAAAATGGATATTTGTTATCAGATGAACCAAAATGAAAAAATAGATAGATTGTTAAGGGACGGAGGGAGTACGGCGTTTAAGTTTCAGAAAAGACATACATATGCATGTACATTGTTATGTTTTATGGTAATGAAATTCCGAAACAAAGAAATTTAAAGTTACCCGGTTCACTACTAGAAAAAGGATGATACTTACGGAAATTTGTTGTGGGTTTTAATTTCATGACAATTAAAAATCACCGATAGCTATTTTGTGACAAAATTATATCACAAATTTTTATTATTACTAGTTTGTGTGTAATATATGAGTAAAAATTACAAATAACTTTCGGTGATTATCTCAAGTGGCGGATTAATGAAATTTTCCAATACATTTCTATTTTGTGTCTTTTGGCTATTTTGCCACGGAATTTTTTCGTGATTAATTTAAGTTGAGGTACAACGTACAAGTAACAAAAAGATTCCCATTATTGGAAATTGTTACAACTATTGACATTGATAATTTCGGTGATTTTTAAAGTCACAACATAAGTAACAAAAACATCCGCAATATCTTCATTAGCATGAAATACAAAACAACTATTTATATGAACAACAAAAGTAATAAAATCATCTTTAATATCTTTATTTTGTTTCTTAAGGATACAATAATTCAATAATTATTGTGACTAATTATTATTTTTTAATATCATGACATAATTGTACCAAAATATTCAAAATATTTTAGTTCTACGTATATTTTCATAAAAAAATATGTCTACCTATAGTTACATTATAAATAACTTTATTTAAGTTTTATGCTATTTAATATATATTAATTTAATTTATTCCAGATATTAATATGACCAAATATTTAACTATTTATAGTTATCATATAAATAATAAAATTAAATGTATTGGTAATTCTGAAAATTTATATGAAATATATATTAAAAGAATGAATGTCTTAGAAAAAACTAAAAAATAAAATAATTGATGGACAAATTAATGAAATTCAAGAAGTCACATGCAAAATAAACAAATATGTTAAAAAAAAATTATAATTTTAGATATTAAATAGACAAGATCAAATTTGTTTGATGAAAAATTATTAGTATATATTAAATAAATTAAATATGTATATATTGTTAATAAACAAATTTGTGACCAATAATATGTATATATCTAAAATGTAAAAACACACAAAAATAAGTACTTTAAAGGAGATAGCTATGTTGGCGTGATAGATAATTAATAACTCAAAAATAAGTACTTTGAAGTGGCTTCATTCGAAATCTTCTCAAACAAATTATCATCTAAACCTTGATGAATGATTGTAAGAGTACATTGATCTTTCTTACATAGGTTCTCCCCTCATTCTTCTCATTTTGATTGAGAGTTCCTTCATTCTCTGGAACCGTGTAGCCATTCTCAACACTCTCCCAAACACCGTGTGCACCAAGTTTAGCTTTCATACAAATTTCCCAAAGTTTCATAATTGTGTTTAGTGAGTTGGGGGTATTGGAAAGAAAGAGCATTTTAAATTTTTTCCATACTACCGAGAAGCCCGATATGTCTCTGATAATACTTCGTAGGAGGAAAATGAGAAAGAAAACGAAAAAAAACCTAACAAAGCATGAAGACCTTTGATGGAGAGAAGAAAAGATTATTAGAATGAAACTCACTTTGATTGATGATTGCTTATACAATTAAAATGCCTATTTATACACAAACCGAGAAGGCTGAAAAAGATAAAGGAACAAAATTTCTCCTCAACAATGCAAGCTAATGTCTAGCCATGATTTTCTTCTAGAGATTTTGGGAGAAAAATGGTATAGGAAAAAATTAGATATGAAAAACGAGCAAGTAAGAGAGAGAGAACATATCCATGTTGTTTTTAAATATACTATATGCATGTTCATTATTGGAGTTTTTATTCGTTTACTTAATTGAATTTTAAAATTATTTACACTTTATCTTGTCACATTCGTCAAACACCCTCTAGATTTTGTATAAATGCATTTGTACATAAATCAATTATATATTCCATTTTCACGTGTTTGTTTGCGACTTTTTATTTATAATATCTATGTCGATATTCTCGTAAATATATGAAATTAAATTAATTGTTATAAATAGGAAAAATAATACAGAAAAATACGAGCTTAATAAATATGTTTATGAACTTTTCTCCACTATAAATATTACTATATATTTATTTGGGATCACTACATCACAATAAGCTACTGTTATTTTTCCCTCTTCCTTTGATTGACGACTTCTTGGTTGCATGTTACGAAGAAAATGCATCTTTAGTTGTGTTCTTGTGTGATTTTATCACATATTTTTACTATTAAAATTCTTTTTTTCTCCAAAATATCAGATCAAATTATTATTATTTTTTTTATTATACTACAAATTTATTTTACATTCGAAACATCACATCAACCTCTATTTGTATCATATCAAACAACTATTTAAATTCAACTTTTTACTATTCAAAAGTCGAAACCCAAAAATTAAAACCCACAAACAAACACACCCTTTATGTTTTTTAAGTATATATATATGAACTTGTAATTATTTGAAACATACTTCCAAGCTTCAAATACAATATTAGGGCTATAATTTAATCAGAAAAATCTTTTGTGGTTTATAACATGTGCTTTGTGCTCTCTCAAATTACTAAATTCAATTTCTTATTCTTGAAAGTTTGGTGCATATCCTTGTTTTCGTTTTTGTATTATTCAATAAATTGTGAAGTGCCTATATTTGTGCCCAATTTTCACTAAAAATGAGGGCAGGATTAAAGTGAGTTTATTTGTGCCCAATTTTCTATTTTTTTTAAAAAATTTATTTTTGAAGTTCTAAAAAAAATAAAATTAGTTATTTTGTGTATAATTAGAATGGAAATAAATACGATGTAGTAAAAAATTTAAAGGAAAAAATTATCAATTAACCAGGTCAAAATAAAAAGTAACACTATCACAGTGTCATAATGTTACTAGAACACTAAGATTTTCTATCAAATATTTGGAAAAATCATATATCCAAAATTAATTAGCCATTAATAAAAATTATAATTTTATTTATATGATAAAGTTTGCATCACCTAAAAGTAGAATTAGGCCTTCAATTTAATTTTCCTAAAATAAAAAATGTAGAATCTCTAAACTAGTATAAATATTAGGATATTCATCCATTAAAAAACACCCACCAATATTACTAATACATGTTTCTTTAGTTTGCATTTTTCTTTGCTTAAAATTTTCCAATCTACCTTCTTTCGTATCATTTACATCATGAGTATGTCTAGAGATCAATCTGGATCTTCACAGCGAAAGCTCGGCCGTCGCAGTATCCCAATAGAAAAAATAGAAAAGAAGAGCAACCTTCAAGTGACTTTCTCTAAGCGTCGAGCAGGGCTGTTCAACAAAGCAAGCGAGCTTTGCACCTTGACAGGTGCAGAGGCCGGTGTTATATTGTATTCGCCTGCTGACAATGCTCATTCGTTTGGACATCCCAATATCAACTCAATTGCTGATAAGTTCCTCTCCCCAGAGAACATGAACATAGGTGATCAATGGAAGGAGGGTCGTGATTTGGCCGAGATACGACAAAGTGAGCTAGATGCTCTGGCCCGAGTCGAGGCAAGGCTAGCTGCTGAGAAAGTACGGGGAGAAGAGCTGGAGAAGTTTAGGAGGGAGAGTATGATACCCCTTGGAGGCTCGGGTCTGGAGGGACTCGGATATGAGCAACTACAATTGTTGAAAGAAAATATAACAAAGTTTAGAAATGATGTGAACAATATTTCTGGGGAAATGCATGTTGCACCACCAGCGCCATTAGGAGTGGGGCCAAGGACCAGGGTGCCTATTAATCTATTATCCGGACAAAGTGGTAGTGGCAACGGCAGCGGCAGCAGCAGTGGCAACCAAAATAACAAAGGCAAAGGCAAGGTGTACAACCAAGACTATCATAATGGTTGGTAAATGTGTCCATGCTGGTGGTGGGATTGATGTTGCCGTATATGGTTGTGATTATTAATTATCAATGAAATTTTATTTTATTTTCAATTTAAGAATAATGAGTTTTGTATATTTTGAAGACTGTTGACATTAATAAATTGTTAGTGTTTGTTTGTGTTTTTTATTATATTGTTGCAATTTATAATTTTTTTTTTAATATAATCATTTCTTAACATCGTTTGTTATCTTCAAATATAAAATTCCACGCTTACATTCTATTAAAATATAACTATAATTGTTGTTAGCACTAATTTCATTTTACATGTGTTCGAGGAGACCTGAAAAGTTTCGCATGATCAAGAAAGAATAAACTCCGCATAACTAGTTACAACTATTCAGGGTTTTTGGTTGATTTTGACATAGAAAATGAGAGTTGTTTCTGGTTGTACTTTCATTTTAATTTTTGATATATTCAATTCCAAAGAATTTCTATTTTATTTCAAAATTTAACATCCAACGCCTCATTTTATTAGAAACAGGACATTACATTAGACCATCACTTTCATCTTAATTAAAAGTTTAAAAAATTTAGAACCAAAAACATGAAAAAAAAAGTGTCTAAACACACGCAAAGAGAATCACCTTGATGGAATCTCATTTCATGAAATGATTTTGGGAATCTTGTTCTCTTGCTCTAAAACTACAAAATTTTTCCAATATTTATATCTGAATAATTTTCTGTTTTGAAATTGCATATCCTTTCATCAAATCGGAGATAGTAGTGTAAACGTCTCGATAATTCCTTAGAGTATTGAGCATATATATATATATCTAAAGGGATATATCTATAAAAATATTCTGAATAAACTTTCAAACACTGAAAAATATTTTATTGTGCATATATAACAATAATTGAGCTGATTGTAAGTTGAATTATTATTTTTTTTATAAGATTCAACAATATGGAAAATATTAGGTTATACGAAAATTTTTAAAAATCATTCAATTTGTACTGTACTAAAGTTCTTAAATCATTGTGTAGAAATCGTTAAATTTGTTCTTGGATGTTCTTTTCAAAAAGAAGTTTTTAGCATAATATATATATTTAGATTAACCTATATTTAGATTGAATACTTAAAATATACACACAAATGAGCATAGTATACCCATGTTATTTTAAAACAACTTACACTTATGTTGATCTATTCTAGTATTTTAACAAAATTTTTACTATTCATTTAATTTTTTTTCTTCAAATATATGAAATTGACAACTATTTTTAATTTTTTATATTACTCTAAAAATTAATGTTATAGTTAAAATATCACATAATATATATTTTTATCATATCAAACAAAAAATTCAAATTCAAAAATTTACTATCCAAAATCAAAACCCAATAGGTTAGAAGTTGGAATCCTCCATGGCTCTTCCACTTTTGATGCCCAACAGTTTCCCCAGCTAAATGTGCAAATGCTAGAGGTGTTCTCTCACCTAGATCAGGCTGAGTGGTTCCCGACTAAAGACACCAACAAATGGAAGAGGTAAATCATACCTTGACGGAGGATTAGGCCAATGCAAGCTACTTGCATGTTGAAGTAATCGTCTAGGTGTTGTCCTTGTTGCCTTAGGTTTTTCGTGCGTTAGTAATTTATGTTATGTTTTTTCTTGGTTCGTGCATCTTCGCTACCTGTCCTATATTTGAAACTCTATTTCTTAGTTTCTACCATCACGTTGTGTGGTTTACTTTCCCATGTTTTACTGACATGTTAATTGATTATGTGCCAAATTTTATGGGGTTTGTTTGGTTTTGATTTAAGCATGAGATTTAGTTTAAATGGTATCTTGATGTAATGTTTTATCCGAGAAAATAGTATAATTTTATTGGGAAACATGAGTGCTAAATAATGGTGATCTTTATTTGGAATATAGTACAAACACACCAGATGCTTTCAATTAAATGTTTGTGAAAGTTGAGTGTAATGCTTCTTATTACTTCTCCTTTCTTTTTAAACCCACTGTCTTTACGGATAAATTTTGTGTTTTATGTACTTGGTCTGATCAATACTCCAATAGTGTGGAGTATGGTATCTAGGTTCGGGGCAGCCTTGTGTACTACTGTGCAATAGGGATGGCAATGGGTCAGGTCTAGCCAAACCCGAAAGCCGACCATAATACACATTGTTAAACCTATCATTAAAATCAGATCCGAATACATTTGGACCCAACCGATGTATACCCGATAAGATTCAATAGACCCGAAATACCATAATAATTCTTAAAAATTTAGCTAAAAATTGGACATGAAGTGAGACGAACATGTGGCATATATCAAAATTTAAGTATTATATTAAAACATATTATAACAAAAAAAAAAAACAAAAAAAATATTTTCAATATAATTATATTATTAGAAATTTTATTATTTTTTTACATATCAATGAAATTTCATTAATATATTAATTGGGTCGGTAGGATCCAAATGAGGTCCATCAGACCCAATTAGGACACACAAATCACAATATCCGACTCATACCCGTCATGATACTTGAATAATTGGACCCGACCCGAAATTGATAAGTCGAGTCTGGGTCGAATCGCGGGTCTGCCGGGACCCATTCCCATCCCTACTGTGCGGGAAGGCCATGTGTTGACAAAAATTGGACCATCTATTAGTATATAACATATCTTGCTCCCGAAGAGAGTGCAATAGAGGGCAAAGTTTACAATTTCACATAAGTAGATGCAATCGTTAGACTTGACATTTTGAATGAAAAATGAGTTATGAGTCTCATATCTTTCGATGAAAAAAGATAAAGTGAAAAATTAGATATGAAAAGCTAGCAAGCAAGAGAGATAGAGAGAGAGCATAGCCATGTTGTTTTGAAAGATATTACATGCATGTTAGTTCTTGGAGTTTTATTTGTTTACTTAATTGAATTTACAAATCATAATATTTAAAATTTACCTTCTCACATTCATCAGACACCTTCTAGATTTTGGATAAATATATTTGTACACAAATAAATTGATATTTTCTGTTTTTACGTGTTTGTTTCCAATTTTTTATTTAAATATCAATGTCGATATTCTCGAAATTATATGATTTAAATTCATTGTTATAAATAGCAAAATAACAAGGGAAGAATCCGAGCTTAATAAATATGTTTATGAACTTTTCTTCACTATAAATATTATTATATATTTACTTGGCAGCGCTGCATCACAATAAGCTATTGTTTTTGTTTTTGTTTTTCTTGTGTGTTTTGATTGACAACTTCTCAATTGCATATTATGAAGAAAAAACTAACATTTTTGTAATACCTTATGTATCTTTATGTTTTTTTAAAAAAGTATATATATATATTTAATCTTTGAAATATTTGAAACCTACTTAAAGCTAAAAATACAATATTAAGGCTGTAATTTTCTTAAAAAAGTCCTTTCATAGTTTATAACTAGTGTTTTGTGCTATCTAAAACTACTAAATTCAATTTCGAATTTCAAAACTGGTGGGGATAAAAATTCACAACAAAAACGTTTGTTGGAATATTTTGTTTTAGCTTTATCATTATTCAATATATTCTGAAGTTTCAATTTTCCACAAAAAATATATAGTATCTAAACTTAATTTTTCACCTAAATTTTTTTATAATTCGAAATAATTGAAAATCTAAGTGCAGTATAGGCCCACTATTGAATTTTTATTTTTATTTTTCAGAAAATGAGGGCAGAATTTAAGTGCGTTTATTTGTGCTCTATTTTTCTATTTTGTTTTAATTTATTTTTGAAAATTTAAAAAATTAACACTAATTATTTATGTATAATTAGATTGGATAATAAATAATATGTAGTAAAAATTTTATAGAAATTTTTTTTCAATTGAGCAGCTCAAAATAAAAGTACCACTATCACAAGGTAATAATGATACTGAACGCAAGATTTTTTATCAAATGTTTGGAAAATTCATATTTCCAAAATTAATTCGCCATTAATAAGAATAATGATATTATTTATATGATAAAGTTTGAAGAACTAAAAGTGGAAGGAGGCCTTCAATTTAATTTTCCTAAAACAAAAAATGTAGAATGTACAAATATTAGAATATTCAACCATTTAAAAAACAACACCAATATTACTGATGTATGTTTCTCTGGATTGCATTTTTCTTGTCTAATATCTTGCAAATCTACCTTCTTGCCTATCATTGACATCATGAGCACATCCGGAGATAAATCTGGATCTTCGCAGAGAAAGCTAGGCCGTCGCAGTATCCCAATGGAAAAGATAGAAAAGAAGAGCAACCTTGAAGTGACTTTCTCTAAACGTCGAGCAGGAGTTTTCAAAAAGGCGAGTGAGCTTTGCACTTTGACGGGTGCAGAGACCGGGGTCGTAGTGTTTTCGCCTGCTGATAATGCTCATTCATTTGGACATCCTAATATCAACTCAATTACCGATAAGTTCATCTCGCCGGAGAACATCAACACAGGGGATCAATGGAGGGAGGGTCGTGATTTGGCTCGGATACGGCAAACTGAGCTAGATGCTCTGGCCCGAGTTGAGGCAAGGCTAGCTGCTGAGAAAGCACGGGGAGAAGAGCTGGAGAAGTTTAGGAAGGAGAGTATGATACCCCTTGGAGGCCCGGATCTGGATGGACTCGGATACGAGCAACTACAATTGTTGAAAGAAGCTATAACAAACTTTGGAAAGGGTTTGAAATATATGACTGGGCAAATGCCGGTTGCTCCAATAGCACCCAATGTGGGCATGAATCATCCATTTAGAGTGAAGCCAAACACCATCATGCCATACAATCAATTCTCTGGAGAAAGTGGAAGTGGCAACGGCAGCGGCAGCAGCAGTGGCAATGACAATAACAAAGGTAAATGCAAAGGCAAAGGCAAAGCGAAAGGCTACAACTAAGACTATATATCATGGTGGTTGAGATGTGTTAATTCTAGTGGTGGGTTTGATGCATCCGTCTATGGTTGTCATAATTACTCATGAGTTAAATTTTATTTTGTTTTCAATTTAAGTATGATCCGTTTTGTATCCATGTTGAAGACTGTTCGTATTACTAAATTGATGGTGTTTGTTTGTGCTTTTTTTATTATGTAGTTGCAATCTATTATTTTTCTCTAAATAACTATCACATCTAACATCAATTGTTATATTAAAATATAAAATTATGCTCTTTCATTCTATTCAAATTATAACAATAATTGTTGTTAGGACTCATTTATTTTTACATGTGTTTAAGGAAACCTGCAAATTTAAGTTTTGCATGATCACGTTCGAACTCAAACCCGCATTAGTTAAAACTATTGATTGTATTTGGTTTATTCCATAATATACCAAATGAGAGTTGTTTCCAATTGTACTTTCATTTATATTTTTGATATATACAAGTCGAAGGCATTTCGAAATTTGCTTCAAAATTTAACATCTAACACCTCATCCAAAATTAAATGGTCACGAGTTCACCCCACGCCACTAAACCATCCTTTACGGGACAACTTATTCTCTGTATTTGAAACTATGGAATAATGTCAATATGTATATATTAATAATTTTTTGTTTTTAAATTGCATATCCTTTCATCAAATTGGAGATAGTAGTGTAAACATCTCAATAGTTCCTTAGAATAATGAACATATCTAAATGGATATATCTATAAAAAATATTCTGAATAAACTTTCAAACACAGAAAAATATATTATGTTGCACATACTAGTATAATTAAGCTGGTAGCAAGTTGATTTGTTTTTTTTATAATTCTAATATTCAACATTATGTGAAAATATTGAGTTATACGAACATTTTTGAAAATTCTGCAATGTGTACGGTACTAAAGTGCTTAAATCATTGTGTAGATTAATTAAAGTAGCTATATATTAATAGACAATATATACATATTTATACATATTCTGGTGTATATCTGTTATTTCATAGAATAAATTGTTGAATTCTTGCGTAGGTTTATTTGTAGACAAAATTGGGCTAAACCGCAACAAATTCATTAAACTACATATTGAATATACCAAGCCATGGTTCAACAGCAAATCTGAAGTGAGAATATAATAGAGCAATGTACAAGTAAAACATGACTAAGACAAGGAAACTATTTAACTAGACTTCATAGTATTACTTTTTGTCACTATTTAACTTTTGTTATTAACACATATACATTTTCATAAAAAAGAAGTCTTACATAAACAAACATAATACCTTTAAGTCTCAGGACATACACATATACGCATGTACATTGTTATGTTTGATGGTAATCGAAGTCCCAAACGAGGAAAATTAAAGTCGCTTGCTTGCTTTATCGGAATCAACCTATCTCGCAATATCAACAAGTTAATTACTATGTTCATATATTGAGTGAATTGTCTTGTTCAAAGGTTAAGTTGGTTGCTCACTTGCTCCCGGAGTAAAGTTATCACCTGATTTTAATTTTTGTTCGAGTGAGCTCCACCAATGATGTCATGCGAACTTGTTTGTTTGGTTTTGGTTTGAGTTTAAATTTTTAATTGAGTTTTGGTTTTGATTTTGTTTTTTGTTTTTAGTATTTCTAAGTTTGGAAATTATTTTTATGCGTACATGTAGTATGGAATAGAAAATATATGCTGAATATAATATTTTTTATAAGAGAAATACACAAATATACATAGTAGAACACATGTGGTTAAATTGGTTGTTGGATGTATTTTTTATAGATAAGTATTCAACAATATATATATATATATATGTATATAAATACACTTAGATTAACTTATATTTAGATTGAATAATTAAAACATAAACACAAATGAGCATAATATACCCTTTTTATTTTAAAGAACTTACCGTTCTCTTCTGGTTTTCTCACAAGAGTTTTACTATTTTTTTTTTAATTTTTTTTCACCAAAAATATCAATCAAATAACTATGTTTTTTTTATATTATTCTAAAGTTAAATTTCTATTCAAAATATCACATCAACATTATATTTATACTGCATTAAACAATAATTCAAATTCAAACTTTTACTATATCCGAACCTGACCTAATGTATACCCCCTCAAGACTTGATGGACCTGAAATACCTTAACAATTCTTAAAAACATTACTCAAAATTGAACCTGAAGCAAGATCCACACACAATGTATGCAAAATTTATGTTTTTTATTCAAAAATATTATAACAAAATAATAATAAATAAAAAAAACTCAAAAAAAAATATTTTGAATATAATTATATTATTAAAAATTATTTTTAATTTCTTTTAACATATCAATAAATATTATTAATATATTAATAAGGTATGGGTCGGGTCGGATCCGAGTAAGGTTCATCATTCCCTAGATCCGACTCAGACCCAATTAGGACACACCAATCACAATATCCGACTCATACATGATCCGATACTTAATAATTGGATCCAAATTCAAACGAATAATGCGAGTTTGGGTCAAGTCCGGGTCTACCAGAACCCATTCCTATCCCTACTATGCAGGAAGGGCATGTGTTGGCATAAATTGGATCATTATATTATCATATAACATATCTTGCTCAGAGAGGGCAATAGAGGGAGAGGTTTACACTTTACACATAAGTAGGCGAAGTCGTAAGACTTTACATTTTGAACGAAAAATGAGTTATGATTCTCATATATTTCGATGAAAAATGGTATACTGAAAATTTGCATATGAAAAGCGAGAACCAAGAGAGCAGGACCAAGGGAGAAAACATATCCATGTTGTTTTGAAATATATTACATGGATGTTCATTCTTGGATTTTTATTTGTTAACTTAGTTGAATTTTCAAATTAAAATATATAAACTTTACCTTGTGAGATTCATCAAACACCTTCTAAATTTTGTATAAATGTATATATGTAGATAAATCAATTTATGTTTACCATTTTCACATGTTTGTTTGCGATTTTTTATCTATAATATCTATGTCGATATTCTCGTAATTATATGAAATTAAATTCATTGTTATAAATAGGAAAATAATAAGGGAAGAATCCGAGCTAAATAAATATCTTCATAAACTTTTCTCCACTGTAAGTATTGTTGTATATTTTCATGGCTATCATATCACTACATCACCGCAAGCTATTGTTAGTTTTTTTATTTTCTTTAATTTTTTTTATAACGTGGGAACCCGCAACCGCTTTTGATTGATGATTTCTTGATTGTATGTTACGAAGGAAAAACAATTATATGTGATACCTTATGCATCTTTATAGTTTATTATTTTTATTTTTAGTATATATATTTAAACTGTAAATATTTAAAACATACTTCCAAGCTTCAAAAACAATATTAGGGCTATAATTTTCTCACTAAAGTCCTTTTTTGTCGTTTATAGGTTGTGCTATGTACTCTCTCAATTTACTAAATTCAATTTCATATTTTAAAAAGTTTGTTGGCATATTTGTTTTCGTTTTAGTATTATTCAATATATTATGAAGTTTCATATTTCCACCAAAAATAATATAGTACCTAATGATAATTCTTCACCTTAAATTTTTAAATTCAAAATAACTTTAAAATGTAAGCCCAGTAAAAGCCCACTATTGATTTTCTTTTTCTTAAAAATGAAGGCAGCACTAAGGTACATTTATTTGTGCTATATTTCCCTATTTTATTTTAATTTATTTTTGAAGTTTGAAGAAATAAAACTAGTTATTTAATGTATAATTTAAATGGAAAATAAATATTATGTAATAAGATTTAAAAAAAACAAAATCAATTGAACAAATCAAAATAAAAATTAATATTATCACAATATTATAATGCTATTGAACACTGAGATTTTCTATCAAATATTTGGATAAATCATATATCCAAAACTAATTAGCCATTAATAGAAATAGTAATTTTATTATTATGATAAACTCTGCATCAACTAAAAGTAGAATTAGGTCTTCAATTCAATTTTCCTAAAATAAAAAATGTAAGATGCTTGAACTAGTATAAATATAAGGATATACATCAATTAAAAAACACACACCAATATTACTCATGCATGTTTATGTGGTTTGCAATTTTATTGTCTAAAATCTTGCAAATCTACCCTTCTTGCCTATCTTTGACAACATGAGTACATCAGGAGATCAATCTGGATCTTCGCAGCGAAAGCTTGGCCGTCGCCGTATCCCAATGGAAAAGATAGAAAAGAAGAACAATCTTCAAGTGACTTTCTCTAAGCGTCGAGCAGGGCTTTTCAAAAAAGCTAGCGAACTTTGCACGTTGACGGGTGCAGAGGCTGGTGTTGTAGTGTTTTCGCCTGCTGACAATGCTCATTCATTTGGACATCCTAATATCAACTCAATTACTGAAAAGTTTCTCTCCCCAGAGAACATCGACATAGGTAATCAGTGGAGGGAAGGCCGTGATTTGGCCCGGCTACGGCAAAGTGAGCTAGATGCTTTGGCCCGAGTCGAGGCAAGTCTAGCTGCTGAAAAAGTACGGGGTGTAGAGCTGGAGAAGTTAAGGAGGGAGAGTATGATACCCTTTGGAGGCCCGGATTTGGAGGGACTCGGATACGAGCAACTACAATTGTTAAAAGAAGCTATATCTCACTTTGGAAAGGATATGAAGAATATGACTGGGAAAATGCCCGTTGCTCCACTAGCATCAAATATGAGCATGAATTATCCATTTGGAATGGGAGTAAGCACCATGGTGCCATATAATCAATTCCCAGGACAGAGTGGCAGTGGCAACGGCAACAACAGCGGAACCAGCAACGACAAAGGGAAAGGCAAAGCTAAATACTACGACTAAGATGACCATAGTGGTTGGTAAATGCGTTATGCTGGTGGCGGGTTTGATGCGACCGTGCATGGTTGTGATAATTAATCATGAATGAAAGTTTATTTTATTTTTAATTTAAGTATAATGTGTTTTGTATCCATGTTGAAGACTGTTGGTATTAATAAATTGTTGGTGTTTGTTTGTGCTTTTTGTTTTATGTTATTGCAATTTATAATTTTTTTCTGTAAATAATTGCCGTATCTAATATCAATGATTATCTTAAAAAATAAAATTCTACTCTTTCATTCCATTAAAAATATAGCAATTGTTATTGCATGTTTGGACTAATGTCTTTTCACACGTGTTCAAGGAAACCTGAAAAGTTTCGCATGATTAACTAGGTTCGAACTCCGCATAACTAGTTACAACTATTGAGGGTATTTGATTGATTCCATAATATACAAAATGAGAGTTTTGTCCAATTGTACTTTCATTTATGCTTTCGATAAATTCAACTTCAAGGCATTTCTATTTTTCCTTTACTGTTTTTTTTTTTCCTCACAGAATTTAACATCCAATACCTTATTTTTATTATAAAAATCACATTACATTAGACCCACACTTTCATATTAAAATTTTCAAAAATTCAGAACAACTGAACACATAAAAAAATTTTTAAAAAAAAAAATGCATCTAAAGACACTCTGAGGAAAGCACTCTGATGGAGCTTTATTTCATGATAAACTTTGGGTAGCAATACGTGGGAGTGAAGAAATTTATATATCTGAAAATAATGCCAATATGTATGTACGCATCTATTCAACATCGAAAATCAAGAAGATAGGAAAAATACATAATAGTCTTCCATAGATACAATATGCAGAAGTGAAGAAAATAATATTGGAAAATATTTTTTTTTTCTTTTTTAGATTGCATATCCTTCATCAAGTCGAAGATCGGATTGTATACATCTCTCTACTTCCTTAGAATAATGCACATATCCAAATGGATATATCTTCAAAATATTCTTAACAAACTTTCAGATACAGCAATAACATATTTTCTTGCATATATAAAGATATTAAGCTGATAATAAGTTTAATTTGTTGATAAATTTAAGATTTAACAATATTGGAAGATATTGAATTATACTTGAAATTTGTAAAATCATGCAAAAAATATGTATTACTAGATTGCTTAATCATTGTGTAGATTTATTAAAATAGTTATATACTAATAGAAAATTTTTATTGAACTCTATGTAAAACTGTTATGCCATATAAGAATTGTTGAACTCCTGCATTGATTATCGATAGACTAATTTTGGATAAACGGCAACAAATTCAATGAACTACATATAATATACATCGAACAGTTCAAAATGAATCCGAAGTGACAAAATACAGAATTTACAAAGAATACACTTGGACAACCAAAACTTTTATTAGATGTCATAGTTTCATTATTTCAATGATTTAATCAAGTAGTACTTATATGTCTTAGAGTAGGATTAAGTCTTGTGTCTTTCAGCATATCTTCAAAATGTTGTAATCATGATGCAAACCCTAGCGCCGATGTTGGTTGGTAAATGTGTTATGCTGGTGGTCGATCGAAACGGATGATTTTAATTCGAACTATTTTAGCAAGTTTAATTTTTTATTCTTCCCTTAAATAAGTTTTCATTTATACAATGATGCAAAAAAACAAATTGATACGTTGATAAGGAACATAGAGAGTATAATTCTTGATATTATTTCAGACACATAAAATTTTAAAATATTTGTAATTTTTTAATTTATATCTTTATTTCTCTTCTCTTACTAATATTATTACAATAAACTATTAAATACATATTTAAAAAAGTAAATAGTTATTAACGATATAAATAAAAATAAAATATTTTTAAAATTTTGAGAATCAATTGAAATCTTATGTTATTACTAGAGATTTTATACAATGTAATTTATTAATAATTTTACAAGAAAATCCAATAAGATTTGTAAATTATTAAAGTGGATTGTTGAATACGTCTAAAATATTTTTTGAAATTTTTTAAATTCTGTATTGAATAGTTCAAAATTTTAAAAAGTTTCTAAAAATTTGTTGAATGCACCGAAATTTTACAAGACCTTTAGAAATATTGATTAAATACACCCAAATTTTGAGAATTCAGTGAAATCCTATATATTTCTATAGATTTATGAAGTTTCCATATCATTAATATCAAAATAATTAATCTCATATCTATATTCCTCATATGTAGATATAATAACAAAATATGTGAATTTAGCAAGGTGTTGAAAAATATTGTATCAGCACCACCAGATCGGCTGCCATAATTATAACATAAATATGATGTTATCCGATCCAAGTAAATAAATCAATCGATAATCATTTCTACTAGAAACTTATCCAATTTTATAATGACAAGGAAACTTATCCATTTAAAGAAAACTAAAATGAAAAGGTGCAATACCTATTCTTATCCAATTTAATATAAATATAAATTTTTTCAGCAGTTAAAATTACGACATTTGTCCCACCTGAAATGATACATTTGATTAAGGAAACGATTTTTCGGGTGTTTTAAGTAGTTAATAATAATAATAAAAATAAATAAATTATAATATTATTTTTTATTTTATTTTATAGAAGATGTATTTTCATAATCTTAAAATAAGAAATAATATATACGATTAAAAATTTTAGAATACGTATTTAAATATTTTGAAAATTATATCTAAATAAAATATATGTAATATGAATATCACATATTTTGTAGAGAGTAAAAACTTATATAATACGAATAAGTATGATTAACATAAAGTAATTTTATAAAAGAGTGTTTTAAATATAGATAATGATATTTATTTATTAAGGAGAGAGACACTGAGATAAGAATATGATGTTATATGTTATAAAGTTAATTAAATTTATTGGTTATATATGTATTATATTAGTAAAATTTACTAAATATAAAAAAATATTATTTGTTATGAAACAATCTAAAATGAAAATGATAAGACTGAGGGAGTACTTTCAATACTCTCCCTAATTCTTCTTTTTGTCTGCAAGTACACTTTAATCCCTATAGAGTGCCACATCTCAAAAAATTTCACCCTTGCAATGCCTTAGTTTAGAAATAAACTTTTTGTTTTTCTCCAGTCACATGTTGCACACAGACGGAGCCAACTTCAATGCATTCTCGAAGGAAATGAAATTTTGTGTCAATATGCTTAGTTCTACCGTGAAATACCGGATTTTTTTTTTTTTAGGATATAGTGGACTTATTATCTACTACAACTTAACAAATTGACCTTTCCATCCAGTCAAATCCACCAAAAAATTATGTAACCAAAGTGCTTGACACAATGCCAATGTTACACACAGCCATCTTGAATTCATTCTCGAACAAAATGAAATTTTGTGTCAATATGCTTACTTCTACTGTGAAATACTGGATTCTTTTTTTAGGATATAGTGGACTTGTTATCTTATGTACAAATTAACAAATTGACCTTTCCAACCAGTCAAATCCACCAAAAAATTATGTAACCCCAATGCTTGACATGTTGCCAATGTTCAGCAATGAATTCAGCTTTGCAGGAGAAGAGTGACACCGGACGTTGCGTTGTGAGCACCAAGTGATAATATTTTCAGAGAAAAAATAAATGTCATTGATTTTGTACTCTTACGATCTTCAAGATCCATGTCATGACTACTATCAATGTACCCAAGCAGTCTTCCATCACTTCCAAAATGATAAACAAGTCCATTATTGGTCGTCCAGCAATATATCTCAAAATTTGTTTAGGTGCCTTAAAGTGACTTTCATTTGGTGATTTTATATACCTACTCACAAATTCTACCAAGTATCCAAGATTTGGTCTAGTATGAGTGAGATATATTAGGCTCCCAATAAGGTGTCGATATTCAGTTGCATTTATTGGTACACCTTCTTCACCCTTCGATAAATTTAATCTTGGTTCTATAGGATACTTTGACGGATTATAGCATTCCATTCCTGCTGCGTTGCAATTTTCTATGCATACCCTCTTTGATCAATCATTATCTCACCGCTACTTTAGTAAACCTCAATTCCAAGATATTATGAGAGCAAGGTCACTCATTTCAAATACACTTTGCATTTGCCTTTTGAATTATCAAATCTTTCATCGGTTCCTATCACAATCAAGGAGTCTATGTACACACCATTTATCAACAAGTCTTTCAATTTTTGTTATGGGTAGACAGATTTCTCTTGCGGGTACCGCTGATATTCAAGACCGGTAAGTGCTTTGCCAAGATGAATATTTCACGCTCTCGCTGTCTGGCATTGGGTCAGCGGCTTCCACCATTTCAATAATTTCACCAGTACCTTCGCCCTCTTCTTATTACACTTGCGTTGTTGCTCTCTCTCTCATCTTTCAAATTCAGCGAGCAGCCGAGCATGTTGCTCCTTGTAAACCTTTTCCTCCTCATCCTTCTTATCTTCTCGTATAGTTCGATCAGAGTTTATTGATGGCGGAGTCAGAGTTTTTGTCGGTGTCGCTGTTTTTAGCGTTTGGGAGCTGTCTTGGAGGGCTCTTCTTCGCTGGCCCCTACAGTTGCTCTTTCTGCAGCACTTGGCGATACTGCGAAATGGGCATATTTGTTATTACTGCCTCGACATCTTAAATCTAAATTCATTGCATTAGCCGCGACTGGTAACGAAGCATAATGGTTTCGAAACTTATTTGTGAGATTCCATTATGGTCAAAACCGATACCCCTCATTTAGGTACACTGTGACACTGAAGTTATTATGTCTAAAGCTTACAATCGACAAGTGGCTATGAGACATGGTATGGTACGAGAATTTATTACAAACGGTGTAGTTATTGTAGTCCATATACAGTCTCAGTGTAACTTATGGCTAAATTAACTATGGAGTTGACTAGAGACTTAGTACATAAGTCTTCAATCATAATGGAAATAAAGTCCAAAGAATCTACGTCACGTAACACACCCAAAACCCTCCTGGTACGATGCTATGAATTCAATTTGAAAATCTTACATGTAGTAGATTTCAATGAATGCATTTATATATTTTAATAATTCATTTGAAAAATCATTGTGCAGGGGCAAGAGTGGAATTACCTATACAAATATAAAGTTTTTATGTTTCAAAAATGGTCTAAATTTGGCTTTTGATATATCGGTGAATGGATTGGGACACGACTTTTAAAGTGTCAAACGTAAATTGTTGAAAAATTGTATGTACATTTACAACATGTGTTCACTATGAGTGTTTAGGTTAAATGCTTGGTATATACCTAGACTCTCGAACGCTTAAAATGTGTAATGTACTAAGTTAGAAATCCAATATTTGCAATATTTTCATATATGCTTTAGGTTGTTGTGTATGTTGCGGTTTAAACAAAAATCATGGATAGCATCAAAATAGGGGATGATTTTTGGTTATTTTATTGTTATTTGATTTATTCGAAAATGAGGAATGTCGTAGTCAGCTATTTTCAAGAAGGGTCGTCGTTTGAGGATGCCTGTGCGACACTGCAGATAAAGGATGGTTTATTCATTATATTAGATATTTAAAATATGTTTACAGAATCATTTCTTAGATATTTGACACATTATACTTAGGTTACAGAATCATTTCCTTAGATATTTGACACAAATATAATTTAGGTTATATTTTACCAACTGTTAAGCGGAAGTGATAAATTCTTCATACAATTAAGAGAAATCATAGAATATCCAATCTCGTCGTTCTAATGAAAATAAACCAGATATTATATTTTCTTTCATAAAAATAACATTAAACCCCTTGTTCATCGAAAACCAATGGTTTGCGGTTATGCTTACCGAAATAGTTCGAAAGGTCGTTTCTGATTTAAATTACGATTTTGGTTTGTATTTGTCAGTTTCGATTTCAGTTCCGACGGTTCCGATTTGAACCACTTTTTTATATTTATTTATTTTCTTAATTTTTCCTTTTTATTTTCTAATTTTTTAACTTCAATTATTTTTTACAAAAACAATAAATTTTTATATATATGTTTATTTTTTGTGTAAAAATTTATTTTTTAAAAATATGCTTATATTTTTTGGAAGTAATGGATTTTTGATATTTCTGTTAAATAATTTTAATAATTGTTTTATATGCAATTGTGCTTTTATATATTTGCAGCACTGATTTTGTATATAAATCAATGAAAAGTAGGAGTATTATATAATCCTATCAACTTTATGAAATTCATGTACATAATTAAATAATCCAATAAATTTTGTGAAAATTCATGTAAATTAATAAAGAAAATTAATCAAACTCTCCGTGGAGTCTATAGATTTTCTAAATCTACGTAAATTCACGGACTTTTTAAAAGTCCAAAGAAAATTTAATAAACTCCTAATTAAATAAACCCTCAAAATCATTTTAAATTCAAACTTATTGAAATTTGAATTGACAACTTTAATAAAGTGATCCTATTCAATTAAAATTTTGAGTTGATATATTTGAGTTACGGTAAGATCAGAAAGGTAACATTTTTTTTTTTTTTTTTTTTTTTTAAGTTTGTTGGTGTTTTGAAATCCTAGTAAACCTGATGATAAGTTATAGTAGGCGTTTCTTGGATTTACGTTCCAATGTGTAAGTCTTTACACCGAACCAAGTTAGCAAATCTTTCGAGTTTTTTTTTTTTTTTTTGTCTTGTGCATCTTCACAAGAAACCGTTGTCGTTATCATGGAGCAACCATGCGTATAACAGTTATTTTTCTATTCGTAGTTTCATAATTTCCGTTTGCATATACTTAGAGGAGATAGCATCTGAAGCATTTATTTTGCAATAGTAACATTACAGAATTTTACAAATAGAAAGGAGATATATAAGGGAGGTTATGGCAGGGTTGGCCCTAGGCAACCAGAACCCAATATAAATAGGAGGCCTATTTAATATTTATATTATATATGTATAACTTTTACATATAGAACATATTTGATAGGAAAAATTGCAAAAAATATCTTACGCGTATACCCTATCATTATCACTTTCGTTCTTTATTTATTTCGCTGACAAAATATATCACAAATGTTTGCAAAAGTCGTTATTTCTATCATTTGGCTGCGTGTGGCCGCATGTGATCGCGCATAAGGGCGCATGGTGTAAGTGTCATGCGCGGGTAAAGGACATAAATAACCGCTTTTGTAAACATGTGGATATATTTTTCCAGTGAGATAAATATAAGACAAAAGTTATAATAGGATATAAATATATTTGATATGTGTAAATATAAACGCATGTAGTTTGGTGGTTTTGGGTGGATCTACAATGGTGTGACCTTGAGTTAAAATCCTTAGTGCCTCAAATTTTTTTAATATTATTTATATTATATTATAGATAAAAAAAATATTCATATAAATTTAGCGGCCCTTATTATTATGTCGTACCGCCTCTCGAAAGTCACGACAGGCCCTGTGTTATGGCGATGAATTTGGACACGATAGACTTCATCAAAACCATGCAAATCAAAGGTCGCATGACTTCTTTGGTGGAGTTCACTCGAACTGGCTCGCTAGAACCAAAATGAAAAGAATTAGTTCTCTCAAGTCCGCACAAATAAGATCACTTGACTCCGGGAGAGCAGAAGAGTGAGCGACTTAATTAAGCATTGAACTAGACAACTCACTTAAGTATCTAAACTTGATCAAATCCTTAAAATAATTAAACTATGCCATCTAACAATAAATTTTAGTTGTCTTAGTGTTTTCTTTGTACATTGCTTTAATATTATCAATTCAATGAATGTGTTGTGTGTTTAGCAAAAATTTGTGTATCGATTAACAATGCAGGAGTTCAACACTTTCTTATATGGCATTAACAGTTTTACATCAGAATTCAATAATTTTTGTGTATTTATATATGACTATTCCAATAAATCTACTGACTCAATAATATAATTAAGAGAAAAAATCATTTTTAGTCTCATTCAATATTATAATTATCAATTTTGGTTCCATTCAAAAAAATTTATCAATTTTGGTTCAACTCAAATGAAAATTTATCAGTCTCAGTCAACCATTTCAGGACTAAAATTGATCAATTTTCATTTTTGTTGGATCATAATTAATAAAGTTTTTTGAATGAGACCAAAATTGATATTATGATATTGAATGAGACCAAAAATGATATTTGCTCTATAATTAAGCAATTTGGTGCCGTTTGGATGTTTTGCATGATTTAACAAATTCATTGCATAATTCAATATTCTCCTCTATCTACTGTTATATCTTAAAATTATAAACAAAATTCAGCCTTTGATCAACTCAATTGTATTGATATATATGGAAAATAATATGATATGTCCGTGTTTGAAAGTTTATTCTAAGGAATTATGTAGATGATGTATACAATCCGATCTTCAATATGACAAAAGGATATACAGTTTCAAAACAGAAAACTATTTCCCAATATAAATTTCTTCACCCCGCTAGCTCGAGTATTGTAATTATCGAAAACTATTATGCATTCGCATTCTTACTATCATCTTGATTTTAAATGTTGGATAGATACATATATACATATTTGCATTACTCCATACTTTCAGATATAGAGAACAAGTTTCCTAGAATTATTTCATGAAATAAAATTCCTCAATGTGATTTTCTCTGCGTGTGTTTAGATGCATATTTTATTTTGGTTCGATGTTTTTAGTTGTTTTAAATCTTTTAATCTTTTAAGATGAAAGAAGTGGTGTATTATAAGGTGTTGTTTTGATAGAAACGAGGGGTTGAATGTTCAATTTTGTAAGAAAAAAATAGTAAAGCCAAAAAGGAAGCCTTGAATATATGAAAAATATAGATGAAAGTACAATTGGATACCGCTCTCATTTCATTTCGTATATTATGGAATCAAGCAAATACCCTCAATAGTTGTAACTAGTTATGCAGAGTTCGAACCTAATCATGTGAAACTTTTCAGAGTTCTTTGAACAAGTATAAGAAAATGTTCGTCCAAAAATAATTATTGTTATACTTTTAAATTTTAATAGAACTAAAGTGTGGGATTTTATATTAATTTTAAGATAAAAATTGATGTTAAGATATGATAATATTTAAAGAAAAATTATAAATTGCAACAACATAATCAAAAAACACAAAACAAATACCAACAATTTATTAATGTCAAAGGTCTTCAACATGGATACAAAACTCATTATTATAAAATTGAAAATAAAATAAAACTTCACTTAAGACTAATTATCACAACCATGTAGGGCCGCATCAAACCCACCACCAGCATAACACATTTTCCAACCACCAAGACTAATTAGTCGTAGTATTTAGCTTTGCCTTTGCCTTTGTCATTGCCGTTTCCATTGTTGTTGCCGCTGTTGTTGCCATTGCCACTGCCACTTTGTCCCGGAAATTGATTATATGGCACCATGGTGCTTACTCCCATTCCAAATGGATAATTCATGCTCATATTTGGTGCTGGTGGAGCAACGGGCATTTCCCCAGTCATATTCTTCATATCTTTTCCAAATTTAGTTATAGCTTCTTTCAACGATTGGAGTTGTTCGTATCCGAGTCCCTCAAGGCCTGGGCCTCCAAAGGGTATCATACTCTCCCTCCTTAACTTCTCCAGTTCTTCACCCCGTACCTTCTCAGCAGCTACCCTCCCCTCCAGTCGGGCTAAAGCATCTAGCTCACTTTGCCGTATCAGGGCCAAATCATGACCCTCCCTCCCCTGATTACCTATGTTGATGTTCTCCGGAGAGAGGAAATTATTGGTAATTGTGTTGATATCAGGATACCCAAATGAATGAGCATTGTCAGCGGGCGAGAACAATACCACACCAGCCTCTGCACCCGTTAAAGTGCAAAGTTCACTAGCTTTGTTGAACAGCCCTGCTCGACGCTTAGAGAAAGTCACTTGAAGGTTGCTCTTCTTTTCTATCTTTTCTATTGGAATACTACGACGACCTGGCTTTCGCTGCGAAGATCCAGATTGATCTCCAGACGTACTCATGATTTCAATAATGGATAAGAAGGTAGATTTGCAGGATTTTACACAAGAAAAGAGCAAACCAAAGAAACATGCATTGATAATATTGTTGTGTGTTTCTTAATGGATGAAAACCCTAATATTTATACTAGTTTAGAAATTATACATTTTTTATTTTAGGGAAATTAATTTAGAAAGTCTAATTCTACTTTTAGTTGATGCAAAATTTATCATATAAATAAAATTATTACTCTTATTAATGGCTAATTAATTTTAGATATATAATTTTTCCAAATATTTGACAGAAAATCTTAGTTTTCACTAATATTATGACATTGTGATAGTGTTACCTTTTATTTTTAGTTGCTCAATTGATAATTTTTTTTCCCTTAAAATTCATACTACATAATATGTGTTTTCCATTCAAATTATACATCAAATAACTAGTTTTATTTTGTAAATCATCAAAAATAAATTTAAACAAAATAGAAAAAAAAAATAGAGCACAAGTAAACGCGTTTTATTCTTACCCTCATTTTCTTAGGAAAAAAAAAATCAATAGTGGGCTTTTATTGGGCTTAGACTATAAAATTATTTCGAATTTTAATTTTTTAGTGAAAAATTGACTTTATATACTATATCCATTTCCGTGAAAATTATAAACTTCACATTATATTGAATAATGCAAAAACGAAAACAAAGATCCAATAAACTTTTAGAAATAAGAAATTGAATTTAGTTATTTCAGAGAGGACAAAGCAAAGTTATAAACTAAGGAAGGACTTTTATGAGAAAATCATGGCCCTAATATTGTCTATGAAGCTTGGAAGTATGTTTCAAATAGTTAAAACTTTAAATATATTCTTAAAAAAAAAAAAAAAAAAAAGGTAAAAGATGCATTAGGTATCACAAAAAAAAAAAAAAACAAAACAAAACAAAACAAAAACAAAAACAAAAACAAAAAAAAAAATCAAAACAAAAATGCAAAAAGAAAAAATAAAAAAATTCTTTCTAACATACAATCAAGAAGTCGGGGTCGGAAAAAATAGTAGCTTATTGTGATGTAGTGATACAAAGTAAATATATAATAATATTTATAGTAAGGGAAAGTTCATAAACATATTTATTAAGTTCGGATTCTTTTCTTATTATTTTCCTATTTATAACAATGAATTAAATTTCGTATAATTACGAGACTATCGACAAAGATATTATACATAAAACTCGCAACCAAACACGTGAATATGGAAAATATCAATTTATTTATGTACATATGCATTTATACAAAATTTAGAGGGTATTTCATAAATGTACCAAGGTAAAGTTTATATATTTTAATTTGTAAATTCAATTAAGTAAACAAATTAATAAAACTCCAAGAATTAACATGAATGTAATATAGTTAAAAAAAAAAAAAAAGAAAACATGGATATGTTCTCCCTCTGGCTCTGTTTTGTTTGCTCTTTTTCCATACCTAATTTGTTACTATACCGACATAATTCATTTTTCATTCAAAATGTCAAGTCGAAAATTGCATCTACTTATGTGAAAACCTCTGCCTTTTCGCGCTCTCAAACTTATCACATTCATTTTCTATGTTCTAAAGCATTTTCTATAGCTTAAACTCACCGGAGAAGTCACCGGAGAAGTTATTTTTCGGGAAGGTTCATCTGGGGTACGTGTCCGAGAAAGCCTATACGATATCGAATTAAGTATGAAATAATATAATGAATGTGAAAATTATAGTACATATTATTTAAAAATTATTATTTTCAATATAGAAATTAAATTACTTTATTCATGCATTTAACCTTCAAAAATTTAAATTTAGTTGATTTTAAATTCGAATTGACAACTTTAATAAATAGATTGAATTAATCTTTTCAATTTAAAATTAAAGTTGTATATTTTCATGTAAAAATTATCTTTTGAATTTAAATTAAGTTCAAATGTTTTCAAAAAAATACACTTCCAAATCTATTAATATATTCTTGTGAAAAAAAAATAAATAAATAAGAGAGTGGCAGAAAAGTCCCAAAATCTTTGAATTACGTGTAATCTTCTCTCTTCTTTCTCCAGCATTGTTTTATTCTCGTACAAATTTCGTGTAACATGTGACGTTAATAGGGTTGAAATATCGTATAAGGAAGCGAATCTACGCGACTCAAAGTATATCCAAGATCATGTATATCCTGAAAGGAGAAATCGGAGAGTTAATCAAAGATGCAGACCAACTCGTTGACTACCTTACTCCCTGCTAATAGATTATTGTTGGTCTTATTGCAGTGTAGTAATGACCGGTTAGTCCAAAAATAATTATTGCTATACTTTTAATAGAATTAAAGTGTGAAATTTTATATTTTAAGATAAAATTTATGTTAAGATATGATAATATTTAAAGAAAAATTATAAATTGCAACAACATAATCAAAAAACACAAAAATATACCAAAAAATTATTAATGTCAACGGTCTTGAACATGAATATGAAACTCATTATTCTTAAATTTAAAATAAAATAAATTTCACCGAAGATTAATTATCACAACCATGTACGACTTCATCAAACCCACCACCAGCATAACATATTTAACAACCACCATGACTATCTTAGTCATAGTATTTGTCTTTGCCTTTGTCATTTCCACTACTGGTGGTGGTGGTGGTGTTGCCATTGCCACTGCCACTCTGTTCTAACAATTGGTTATATGGCACCATGGTGCTTACTCCAATTCCAAATGGATAATTCATGCTCACATTGGGTGCTGGTGGAGCTATCCGTGCCTCGACTCGGGCCAGAGCATCAAGCTCACTTTTTTGTATCCGGGCCAAATCATTACCTCCTCCACTGATTATTTATGTTGATGTTCTCCGGGTAAAGGAACTTATCGTTAATTTTGTTGATATTAGGATGTCCAAACGAATAAGCATTGTCAGCAGGCAAGAACACTACGGCACCGGCCTCTGCACCTATTAAAGTGCAAAGCTCACTTGCTTTTTTGAAAAGTCTTTCTCGACGTTTTGAGAAAGTCACTTGAAGGTTGCTCTTTTTTTTCTATCTTTTCCATTGGGATATTGCAAGGACTGGACTTCCGTTGCAAAGATCCAGATTGATCTCCAGACATACTCATGATGTCAATGATGAATAGAAATGCAGATTTGCAAGATTTTACACAAAAATAGAGCGAACTAAGTAAACATGCATTAGTAAAATTGTTGTGTGTTTCTTAACGGATGAATATCCTAATATTTATATATACTAGTTTAGTCATCCTATATTTTTTATTTTAGAAAATTTAAATTGAAGACCTAATTCTACTTTTAATTGATGTAAACTTTATTATATAGATAAAATTATTATTCTTATTGATGGCTAATTAATTTTGGATATATGATATTTTTAATTATTTGACGGATAATCTTAACGTTCAGTAATATTATGACATTGTGATAGTGTTACTTTATTATTTTTTTTTTTTAAATTCTCAATCCATAATTTATTTGCCTTAAAATTTATACTACATTATATTTATTTTCCATTCGACTTATACGTTAGATAACTAATTTTATTTTTTTAAAACATCAAAAATAAATTTAAACAAAATAGAAAAAATAAAGCACAAAATAAACCCACTTTAATCATGCCCTCATATTGGAATTATATTTTAAAGTACTTTGAATTTTAAAATTTTTAGTGAAAAATTGTTTATATATTATATTATATTTGAAACTACACATTATATTGACAAAGCACAAGTCATAAAATACAAAAGGACTTTTCTGAGAAAATTATGACCATAATATTGTATATGACGCTTGGAAGTATGTTTCAAATATTTAAAAATTTAAATATATATTTTTATATAAAAAAAAAAAAAAGCATAAGAATGCATTAGCTACCAAGGTAAAGTTTAAGTAGTTTAATTTGTAAATTCAAGTAAGTAAACAAATAAAACTACAAGAAGTAGCATCATGTAATGTATTTCAAAACAACATGGATATGTTCTCTCTCTTTCTCTCTCTTGCGTGCTCTCTTTCCATATCTAATTTTACACTATACAATTTTTCATCCATACATATGAGACTCGTAACTCATTATTCATTCAAAACGTCAAGTCTAATAATTGCATCTTTTTATGTGTAAACCTCTCGCTTCCGCACTCTCAAACTTATCCCAGTCATTCTCTATGTTCTAATGAGTTTTCTATCTCTTACACTCACTGGAGGAGTCACCAGAAGAAGGAGAAATCAGAGATGTCGACCAACTCGTAGGCTACCCTACTCTTAGTTAGTAGATTATTACTAGTCTTGTTGCAGTGCAGTAATGAACAACTACGTATGTAGTATTTAGCAAGGTCAATAAACTCCTTAGGAGTGTTTTTATTGATTGAGTCCTTGTAATCTAGATATGTTATAGTGGACATACTCTTTAATTGGTCTCCTGCAGATGTAGGTTGTTTATAACTGAATTGAGTCAACGAATTCTTTATTTCATTCATTGCTTCGCTGCATTCGCATTCGTTACATTGACACTGATTAGTACTTACTGTGAGTTTACTACGATGTAAATTTTGTGCTATTTCAAAGTATGCTATATAAAAATGTTTTTCATTGGTCGGAGGAGTTGGCCTTTTTCTAGAGTTTGATCAAACTATTTTTTCAACATTTGGTATCAGCAGTGTGTTCTACCATCTGAGTTGATCAACTCGCAGTTCAACATGAATAAAGAAAGAAACTCAACAACCATGTCTCTCTTGTTGGATGGCTCAAATTACAGGTTCTGAAAATATAACATAGAAGCTTTTCTAATATCCCAAAGAGATGATGTTTGGGAAGCTATTGAGTTCAAATGGTTTGCTTGTACTAAGACCGTTCAAGGTGAAGGAGATATTCCTATCATGGTGCCAAAACTGAAGTGAGAATAAAGTGCGAAAGAAAGAGCTGCTAATATTGGAAACTTATAATGACATATTCAATGTTGTTGATGAAAACCAGTACAAGGTTATATCAAACTACAAAATATCCAAGAAGTATGGGATATAATGAAAAGTGCATTTGAAGATTCAGGTAATGTTCGGGAAACAAAATTGCAACGAATGGAAACTATGTTTGATGGCCTTAATTGTATTCTGGTTAGTTATGAGATGAATCATATAGAGCAAGATGTACCGAACGCATGGCGTTATTATCTGAAAGTGGTGTAAAAACAACTGTATCACAACATAGTTACGTAGAGCAAAAGTCATCAACTTATAGCAAACCGAAAGGGAACTTCTACCAAAAGAATATCGGTGCTTCTACTTCCAAAAGAAGATGCTGTGGCATCAATGGATGATAAAAATGAATCTATCAAAAGTAATGATGGTGCTTCTACTACCAAAACTATTGAAGAATCCAAAGAACTCAAAGTTGATGAGTAGATCGAAGCCTATGAGGAAATAGTTGCAGAACAAAAAAAAAAACTCATTTGTAAAAAATAATGAATTTCATGAACTTCAAGTAAAATCTACTAAATCGGATGGTTTGAAAGATGGAAACAAGTGAATGACAAACTTTAAAAGGGCAAAGAAAAATTAGATTAATGTCATAATTGGCCTTTAGATGGTATCTTCCGTATTTTGTGGAATGTCGTCGGCATTTTTATTTTTTATTTTTTTACTTTTCACTATTAAAAAACCATGTGTTGTTTGATTGGTTGGTTAATCATCTGAACCTAGTTGCTCTTGTATGATTCGAATGGCTTCCTTTAGTGTTTTTGCGGTTGCGACGAGAGAAGCAATATGAGATCTCTGTTCTTGGAATTTGATTTGTGGAGTCATTGGCTTTGCTTTGAGCTTATATCTTGGGCAATCCAATACTCGATTTAGTCTGCCTGTATACTTTTGACAATTGCACATTTTCCCCACTATTTTATGTTAAACCTTCGCCGCAACACATTGTGTTTATCATTATGAAATTCAAACTTCTTAAGAAAATATCCAGGGGCATAAAACTTTGTATAGAAGTTTGTTAGTGGGGTGAAATAGGTCTTTTCATGTTCGATCGGACAATATTTGCTGGAGAAATTATCAAAAGATTTTGGATGATGGGTGGAAGAATTTATGGGACAGACCCAAAGTATTCCCACTAAGTAGACTACCAGATGGGGAAGGAATTTATGTAGTTGTTTGGTCAACGTAAATGAGCAATGTGTGGGTTTTTTATTTGTTAGTGAGCTAGAAGAAGTTAAACCAGGCTTCTTGGTATTCAAAGTAGTTGTAGTGTTTTCGTTCAAACGGTAGGTTAGAGAATTTTTCTGCGAATGGAATAAGTTTAGTAAGCGATAGACCATACCAGTCGGACGGAGAGATTACCTGAAAAACTTTGCACTTGGAGTAAAGAATTTCGGAGGGGTTTGTCTTTCAAATTTCATGTTTAATAAAGGCAAAGGCAGTGTGTTCGAAGATTGATTGATAGTAGATAATATATTTTCCATAGTCAAAAATTTTGTAGAAGTTATTTTCTTCACAAAGTTCTTCAGCTGTTTCAAAAGGGTCAAGGGAATCAAACCCCTTTTATATAGTAATAATATTTTGGTAGGTAGATTTAAGGGACTATTCAGTTCGAGGGGTTTGGGTGAGCTGGATTGTGAAAGTAGATGAAGAGGATTTTGTAAAAGAGGTGTTTTTAGAGAGTTTAGCTAAAGCAGAAGCAACCATAGGTTTTCTGAGAAGAGGAAGTTTTTTCGGGAATCTACAGGGATTTTGGGATTGTGGTTCAGGAACTTGTTGTAAGGGTTTTGGTTGAGGAATTTGTTGTAGAGTTTTTGGCTCGGCCGAGATAGGTTTTTTGTCCGAGTCAGAAGTCTTGTCACTAAGAGTAAAAAAGTATTGAAAGTTGCCATTATAAGAATATTTTTGGGTCGCCATCTTCAAATCTCGGTTTTAGGGATTTTTGCATTGATCTTACTGATGATGGATTGGAAGTTGTTGTATCTTCAAGTTCATCCTTGGGTTTAAGTTGTGTTTGGTGATCATCCTTAGTCTTGTCAATGTGGAGCTTGACTGGTTTCAGCAGCATTTGTCCTGTTCTGTAAGAATTCTCGGGTTAAAAAATCAGAAATATAATTAGTGTCACTTTTTATGTATTCAATATCAAAAGAAAAAATGCTTAGTATTCCTTGCCAGCGGACAAAGATCTGTTTGGAGGCAAGATTTTGAACGTCTTTCTCTAGGATTTCTTTTGAACTCTTACAATCTACTCGTAAGAGAAATTTTTTATTGATTAAATCACTTTTAAATTTAGATATGCAAAGAACAATACTTAGGATTTCTTTTTTTTATAGTAGAATAATTTATTTATTTATTTTGTATCATTCCAATTAGCATAAGTAAATTGGATAATAACTTCCCTATTATCTTGTAGTTGTTTTAGTATTCCTCCATAGCCAATATCAGAGGCATCTGTCTCAACTATTTTTGGCAGGTTGGGGTCAACTAGATGGAGACACAGTATTTCAGTAATATTTCTTTTAATATCTTGTATTAATGTTGTATGTATATTTGTCCAAGGTGTCGGATTCTTTTTTAATCTATCGTGAAGCAGTTTGATTTTTCTATTTATGTCTGGGTAGAAATCTAAGACGTAGTTTAGGCTTCCTAGAAACCTTTGTAATTGGTTTTTGTCAAGAATTTATCGGAAACTTAACTAGCAAATTGAAGAGATCTTCCAATTGTTGTAATAGTGTCTTCTGTTATATAGTGTCCTAATAATCTTATTTTAGTTTGAATAAGACTTATTTTAGATTCAAAAAGTACTAAACCATTTTTCTTTTTTATTGATAGAAAGGTACGGAGGTGTTTAAAATGTTCTTCTGTAGTTTTTAAATAAATTAAGACATCATCATTATAGACAACACAGAATTTATGGAAATCATTAAATATATCATTCATAATCTTTTGGAATTCGTAAGGTGTATTCTTTAATCCAAAAGACATCATGTTCCATTTATACTATCCGAACGGGTCAGTAAATGCGGCTTTATATCTATCTTTCGGATAAATTTGTGTTTGTTAAAAAATAGTATTTCATATGAAATTTTGAGAATATATAAGCGTCATATAATTTTTTTTAATAAATCTCTTTTATTAGAATAGGATATCGAATCCATTTTAAAGCTATGTTTAATGGTGTGTAATTTATTATTAACCTTGGGGTTCCACTTTCAAATTTAGAGGCCTTGTTAACATCGAAGGCGGCACAGCTCCATCGTGATCAGGATTTTGATATTAGTTTTTTATTTTCTAAATTTTGTATTTCTTTTCTACAAAAATCTTCTAATTCTCGGTTCATTTGGATGGGTCGAGCTTTAGTTGGAATATCATTTTCATTAAAGGTATGCTCATAAGGAAGTGTGATAACATGTTTCTTTCATTCCCAAAAAGCATTGGGAAGATTAGAGCATGTTTGGTGTTTTATTAATTCAAGCATATGAGAGATTTTGTTTTGTTTCTGGATTTTGTAGTTAGTTTCAATTCTTTTATAATGAATATGTTTTTTTTAACACATTTAGAGTAAATATCTTTGATTGTACAATATTATGTATTGAAGTTGAATAGATAGAGCTGGCTTCTAATAAGTTGATTTTTGTTGTTTGTGATTTTCCTATAAAAGTAAAATATAGTTTTTTATTGTTCATTTTGAATGAGATTGATTTCAGACCAACTGTATAAAGTATAATTAAATTAAGAAGGGGGTTCCTAAGATAACCATATGATGTATATCATTTACTACAATAAATGAGGTTCTTAAATGAATTCCTTCATTTACTACAGAAGCTTCAATCCGAGAAGAGACGTTTAGTATTGAATTATTTGCTGCTTTTATTTTTGCATGAGTTTTGTGAATGAATCTGGTAGGGGCAAATCCATCTTTTATACAATTTATGTCGACTCTAGTATCAAATAGTGTTATAGTTTCTAGAAAAAATCCTTTAGAGAATTCAATTTGTATTTTTATGATATATTTTTTGGAGGTGATTTCTTTTAAAACAAAGAGAAAATCTTGTGGTATGTTTTGAATAGATTGTATTTGGTCTTGTATCGTCTCATTAGATGTTTCAGCGACATCAGTAGTGTTAATTATTTCGATAATTTTTTGTATTGTTTGGGAGTTTTGGGTTTGTTGTTCTTTTAATTTTTTTGATTTCACATTTTAATTCTTTTATTTTCTTTTGAAGAGTATGAATTGTAGGCTTTAATAATATATCTTTTGTATTTCTTAGTATTTTGGTTAGATAATATGTTTGTGGACTAGAGTTATGTTGGTGTGTTGTTTTTTCTGGATGTTGGAGTAATTTTTCAAAACATGTTTTTTGGACATTTGGATTATCTATCTGTTTAATAATATCAATTAAGTTTTGTTGTTCTTGTGTGATTATGTTGATAGATAGATTAGAGCTAGAAGAATCTAATGAAGTTTTATCATTTTCTATGTTACATATATTATCTTTTTTGTCTTCATGAGATGAGTCAGAAGATTTTATTTCTGTTTTGAATTCATCTTCTTCGGATGATGTTAAGAAAATATTATAAAATTTATCAGTAATTTCTTCTTCAAGTTGTATCTTGAATATTTCTTCGAATTTTACAATATTTAGCTATATGTCCTGCTTTGTTGTTTCTATAGCATTTTATGTGATATTTGTTCTTTCTTTTGTAATTATTATTAAGAGGTTTTGTATATCTTTTCGCATTGTTGTAATATGTAGGGGTTTTAAAGGGTTTGTGGTCTTTTTTATGATAATCATTTTCGTGATATTTTCTATTAGACTTAGACGTTTCTTTGCAATTGCAATTTTCATTAGGAGGTTTAGGGCTACAAGCTTCAAATTTCTTACAAAAGCTTCCTAATTCTGTTTTTGTTTGTTTCCGTTCCCATTTTAGGTGTTTTTGTATTTTTATATATTGACATATTCGAATTGCTTATTCTGTTATTATACTAATTAACTGGTCATAGGTGTAATTAATTATCATAATCTATAATCTGTAATTCTCATGAAGTTTTAACTTTATTTCGGACTTTCTCTCCTAATAAAGGAAATTTTTCTTTCCAGAATGGTTGGTTTGAGTAGTTAGTAGACTGTCAAGAAAATCTCTTTTGTAATAAGGGAAATCACTAAATTTTTTACATCTAAAATTTGTTAAGAGTTCAATGTTTCTATTTTTAATATGGGTGGGATCTCCTAGAAAATGTATTGATATGGTCTCTAAAGTAAAGATGATACAACATCTTGTATAGTATCACCTAATTTATTTAAGATCGAAGTTTCGTATTCATCTATTTTAATAGTCGTATTCATCTATTTTAATAGCATCTAATATATCTTGTTGTTGATATATATCAGTTAAAAATAAAAAATTTTTTATTATTAATTTTACTATAAAAAGTTAAAAAAAAAAATCATATTCACATTAAAATCTCTGCCTAAAAGTTAAAAATGTGAGCATATTTTTTAACACAGAGAATTACACCCATATTTCAATTAATACATAGGTCAACCCAATCGAAAAGACAGTAGTACGTACACGAAAAAGACACCATCATGAATGTTGTAAAGTTTGAAACTTGAGTGTTTATCCTCTCACAAACATACCAATTGTCAAACCACGACAAAACTAGTGTAGTATGAGGAACCTTTTTTAGTTTTGTCGCGTGAGTGTGTTCTTTTGAAAGTTTCGATTTTTTATCATTATTATTATTATTATTATTATTATTATTATATTTTTGTTTGAATAATAGTTTCAATAAGTTAGGAATAAAAATAAATTTTTGTGAGGTTCCAACTTAAATTTTTCAAAAGGCCTTCAAGCCTTTTATAAATATGATGCGCTCAAAGATCAAACGGTATGAGTTTCGCTAGAACTTCAAAGGGTCTTTCCGTCGTCGGATTAGGAAACGGCTCTAGCGGTAGAGCCACTGTACGGCTTCAAGCCTTAACGGCTGAATTTGAAAAAATAAAGCTAAAATCTACTCTAATTTGGTGCGAGAGACTTAAATTAACATAAGTATGTTGGAATTGATAAAATACAATACCAATTAAGACATAATTGGATAAACTCCTAAAAGGATAAAATAGCTTGCGGATAATATATGTCTTGCGTGTTCTTCTTCTTCTTTTGCGCATGCATTGATTGTGTTTTAAATCCTAACAAACCGTCGTTTCCTATAATCAATAAGATGGTTGTTTATTCCTTCAAGCACTTTCTCCCCACTACCCGACATTATGTCTATTTTCCTTTATCTCTTGGAGTAGCAGTTAGTACTTAACTGATCACATCCTGTTGACGAGCCTTATACCGTGAAACCTCATCTTCTAGAACCGCTTCCCTTGAAGCCCGATCTTCTGGAGCCTTGCGGTGTAGCGATTATAGGCTACAGAGAATTAGGATGCTCTTGTAACCTACAGGGTCCTGAAACCTCTTCCTAGTTTTGCTTCTGGTCAAGTCTCCTTCAGCTGACACAATATACTACTTTATTAGATGATATGTTTATAAGATTATGTTTACATAAAAAATTAAAAAAATATATATATATTTTGATATATATAAGAAAAAATAAAATTAGCTTTTGACAAATTAAGTTACGTGGACTTTAGTTGTTCGCAATTTTAGTTGACAAAAATGCTGGAATTTAGCTATAAAAAATTTTGTAATAAAAAGTAATAAACTCGTAACAAAAAGGTTTTGCGATGAAATGAATTTTGTTGCCTATACCGCATTGGTAAAGTTTTTGACGACAAATTTTTGTAACGAAAGATAAGGTTTTATTTTGCAATGAAAGTTAAGAAGAAAAATATAGTTACGAAAATATGATTTCGTAGTTAAAGCTCTTTTTCTATAAAAATAAAATTTGCAACAAAAGAATTTTAACAATAAAATATGCATGTATTTTTTAGCCAAATAGATTTAGCTATGAAAGATGATTTTGTAGTTAAAAATCTTTTGCTATGAAAACAAAAAATTTTAGCAAAAAAATTTTAGTGACGAAATTAATTTTGTTGTACATAATTTATTTTAGCCATAAAATTATTTTTTGTTGCTGAATGACACGTTTTGGTTACAAATATTATAGCTAATTAGACATTTCTTTTTGTAGTGCCTTGATTCCTTGTTTTTTTTTTTTTCATTGTGTTTCGTTTATCAATTTTTCCGAATAAGACTCAAATCTTTTTTTGAAGAGATCGAAGAACGACCCACCCGAATTTCGATTGACTCACTCCGAGAAGTCACTAAAAAATATTTCAACAAATATATATTTCAATTTAGTTGATGGAACATAAACAGCTAACTGATATAATGTTTTAAACCAAAAAAAAATAATTTTTTTATATAATATATCAAATGAAATATAACTATATGATATAATGTTTTACGGAGAAATAATCAATAAATTACTTTAAATATACTGTGAAAAGAAAATGTGCAAAAATATTATATGTATATTACTCCCTCCGTCCCATATAATTTTTTTCTATTTTTTTTATTTTCGTATGTTCACCATAATTTGTCATTTCCTTGTTTGGAAAATTAATTATACACTTTAATCATATTTTAAAATTTAAAATTTAATTTTTTTTTAATTTTAATTAAACTATTTAGTTATCTTAATTTTAATTTATAGTTATTTTTACTAAATAATAATTATTTTTACTAATATATTTTTTAATTATTTACTAATTATATTTTACCTAAATTCCCGTGTCTACAGTAATAGACGATGCGACGGAGGGAGTACTAAAGAATGGATAGAAACTTTCATGCATGCACTAGCAGAAGATGAAGAAAAAAAAAAAGAATAATAATTAAAAGAAAGAAATCTGAATATAGTGGGGTGCATCCACAAGTGGATTTGGTCGGTTTAATTTGTACCCATTGGATCGGATTGTTACCGTAATCGTTGTTCTCATTCTTTATAAAACTTTTTATGTATAAGTAAATAATTATCTAACATATTTATAAAAGGTTTTTGTAGTTTCCTAATTTTAGAAATTTTTAAATAATACTCCATCGGTTGCACATACCATGTCCATGTTACCATTTATGTCCGTTTCATATACCATGTCATTTTCTTTTTTTGAAAAATGATTACATATTTTAATTTCATTTTAAACTTTTTAAGTTTTTTTTTTTTTAATTTTAATTAAACTAATTAGTTATCTTAATTTTAATTTATAATTATTTATATTGTAGAATAATTATTTTCACTAATATATTTTTAATTATCTACTAGTTACATCCCTCCTAAAATACCGTGTCTACAGTGTAGCAGCCACGGTATGTGAGACGGAGGTAGTAAAAATTTAAAATATTTGATGTGATAATTTATGAAATGAAATATATTTTTGATATAATATTTTTTAAAAAATGATTAATAAATAGTGTGAAATTTCTCAAATATATATATATATATACACATAGGGCATGGATATCCGGTAAGTCAATGTGGTGGTGATTTGACCAGATATGTCATATGAATGACCAGCATATATTTATACGTATTTCAGCATAAATATGGTTGACGAGTATATATTTATACATATCTCAGCATAACTATATTGCTGAGACGTGTATAAATATATGTTGGTCACCATATTTATGCTGAGATATATAAATACAAATATGTTAAGATATGTATAAGTATATGTTGATAACTCGTATGTGTTGAGATATATATAAATACAGATATGTTAATATATGTATAAATATATGTTGATCACCCATATGTGTTGAAATATCTATAAATATGTCATTCATATGATATGTATTGATCTAATTAAATCAGCATTATGCTAACTTGGTCGGATCAGCACGAGAACCGCAACCAACAATCATATAATAAATTTACAAGGCTACTTTTTCAAATTAGATAGATTCATTTTTATAATGTTACATCAGTATTGGGTTAAGTTGAAATACTTTTTTTATATAATTTAATATGTTAAACTCATATATGACATATGGTAGTACGTCATTATATTGACCGTAATTAATCAGCACACAAACTGTTATTGTAAAATAAAATCCAACACAAACTATAATATATACGAGGAATAAATTGATAGACAAATTATATACTTCATACTTCGTCTGTCTCATATAAGATTGGTGTATTACTGTAGATGCGAAAATTTAGGTAAAATATAATTAGTAATTAATTAAAAAATATATTAGTAAAAATAATTATAGATTAAGATTAAAATAACTAAATAGTTTAATTAAAATTTAAAAAATTCTAAATTTAAAATTTAAAATGTGATTAAAATGTATAATTATATTTAAAAAAAAATGACAAATGATATGGAACAGACAAAAATAGAAAAGATGGATAAATTAGGTGGGACGGAGAAAATATTAATATAACACAGATATAAAATTTAAGTTGATAATATAAAACAATAATCTACATACTAAATACTATAATTAATTAGAGCACACAATTATGCTAATACAACAATGTGCCGACTAATACTTAATCAACATGCACTCCCTAGACAATACTGTAACTATTTCCATGACATACATTATTTTGATATATATTATTATTCCTTTTGTCGCTCAAATTTATTATTATTATTTTTTTTTGTCATATAAATTTTTTTTAGTTTTTATTTAATAAAAATATACTATTTTTTTCTATTTTTTATCCTAAAAAAATTTATGTTCTTACTTATTTTTCGTAAAGCATGTATCCAATCAATCGGCACTCTTTTTTACGACGGGGGAGTACTTGTTTTACTTGATTTAATATGTCACAAAACTAATATTATCTCCGTCCCAGAAAAGATGTTTTATTGGAAGAATGGACACGAGAATTAAAGAATAATAGTATTTAATTGAAAGTGGGTACAAAGTAGAAGGTAAGACTAAAATACCCTTATTTTTTGAATGATTTTAAAAAGTAGGTTAGAGTAATAATTATGGATAGTTTGGAAAAATATGAATAATTTTGTTATAAAGTGGGAACCACAATTACTAACTAAAGAAATAGGACAATTGTATTGGGACGGACGAAAATGGAAAAAGAAGACAACTCTATTGGAATCACTACCAAAAAAACTGTTTTCTATTACGGCCGGAAAATCGTAACAAAAAGTCATATTTCGTGCAATTTGCGTATTTGCTACGCCTTTGTTACGACTTTTTTCCGTAATGTGTACTCGCGTAACGAATGTTTTTTGCCACGCCACTTTTCGTAACTATTACGATCGGTCAACGCTCCCTGAAGTATGGTATTTGTTACGATGTTTGTTACGAATTTTCTCTCGTAACGAAAGGTAGATCCTTCCGCGCGTGTGGCAGGACTTTTAGTTACGGTATTTGTTACGGAAGTTCCTCGCGTTACAAGTGTTTTTCATTGACCGATTGTCAGAACTTGGTTTTTGTTACGACTATTTGTAACGGCATTGAACCCCGTAAAAAAAATATTACCTACTTATAGTCACGAAACCGTCTGTAACAACAAATATCCAAAGACCACTTTTTGTTACGATTTTCTGGCCTTTTGTTACGGAAAAATAGCGTATTGTGAAAAACAGGGGGTACGCTGCAATTGAAATTGTTCGTAACAAATGGAACTGCTGTGATGCGTATGATACGAAAATAAATTACGAATACAAAGATTGCTATAAACATCATCATCATTACGCCCCGCGCAAACATTAATTCATATTAAAATCTGAATTCCATACCTACCAACAAAGTAAAGCAACCCATAGAACAAGCCTACTAGTATCTACACATCAACAACATGTTCCGCAAAACGTGCTTAACAGTTCAAACACAAGTAAACAACGCAATAAGCAAATACGGTTATCCATCAATCCCATTAGGCACATTTTTCACCATACGAATTCAAACCACAAAGGTCTACGCATCAATTCCAGACATAGTTCAACAAAAACTCAACACAATCCATCCAAAGACAGGTTCGACATTCAATCCATATGACAAACGGGGCAATTAACATGGGTGTATCGGTACCAACATTTCAAGCCCGGCGCATGAGCTGCAATTGCCAACACAGAGATTACTTTAAGTCATACTTCTTATAAATTTCGGAAGGCAATACAAGAAAGGTATTAAAGTAGATACTTACGTCCTTGTAGCTCCACTCAATAGGATCTTCGCCGACGACATCGCGAAGGGTAGTCGCCCCAGAAATGGTCGGCAAAATAAGGGGTGTGTCCGGGACTGACGCGGATGTCACGAAGACCTTGACCAAGGAAAGTGTGTCACCTACAGCATTCACAAGAGCAATTTTCGATTACATTCAAGCATATATATCAACAGACGTTCGAACTGTATATATAACATGTCATAACACAGACATTATAAGTGTAATACTTTGGAACTAGAACAAGAGGAGTACGTACATTCAGACATGTCGTACAGTACATGGTATTACATTCATGAGTTAGGTAGCGAAGCACATTATACCCTAATTTCCTATGTAATTGCAGCTTGATCTTTAAACCAAACATCCTTCAATAAACATGGGTCGTCATAATAGCAGTTATTTTACCACCCCTACATTAACAGTCTACATCGCTTTGGAAATCCACGGATCGTATCATTGTATACTTCTACACTTAGTGAATCCATGCTAATACGCAATATGAGGCCTGAACAGTCACGAAAACCTACGATATCTCGCTGAGGCATATTAAAAGTTTAATTAAACATCCTCAAAGATACCGGACCAACCTGGCCCAGGGGGGCAGAGCAGAAGTCCCTTTGCAACAACTTTTTTGTCACCGGTGCGGGATAATAGAAGCACATGTGTGCCGACCTACAACAGACAGGGCATATGAGTTTGATAAGGTAGTACGCAGTCAAGAGTAGCCTAAATTAGACACTGCACTGATTTCTAAGAAACTCCAGGGCGTCACGGAATCATACCGTCATGCTTGGCTCGGACACAGGCCTGGGAATCTCAGGGACTGAATCAATACGAGATGTGCCCTATCATATAACATGCCGATCATGGTAAATTCCTTCGCCATCCAAATCTCATGGGATACTCATACCAAACAGGTCAGGGATTATGAATACTTACTGCCTGGCCAGTAACCGCTCCGGAGTTTCTGTGCATGAATGCATACACATCAGCCTTGATGGTTTTGAACTCATCCATCATTGCCTTCAGCTCCTCCATTCCATTCTGTAGTTGTTCCCACCCATGCTGGAATGCTACACTGTCTGTTAAACCAGTTGACTCGCTGCGGGGATGAGCTGAACTTGCCGCACTGTCGACCTTTGACCGCTTCTTAATCTTTCCCCCAAGGGCCCGTCGGTACAGAGTCTCCCGAACAGAGGGAGTCCGCCCTTCAGGGGGAACCTTGTTTAGCTCATTCTGTAAATAAGTCTACAGGAAAGATTTAAGTGAGGCCGAACTTGCTCTTGTTGTTAGAGATGTAAATACTGACTGAATTGTAACTAAGTTGGGAACGAATTTATTCTACCAATATCTCCTCGGTTTCTTGGTCATCCTTTCCCTTGCCTTGTGTGCGACTGGAAATCCAAATCTCCAGATTGTCGGGGTCCTTCCCCTTTGCCTTGATCTGCAGCAATACAAGGCCTTCTGTCATCGAAAACATAATGAAATACAGGAGAGGAAAATATGGGGATGGAGCATGACATGACTAATTACTTAATTGTAATAAAAGGTACCTCCTCTGCCAGAGTCGTGAATGACTTCCGCCCAGTACGATGTGGAAAGCTTCTTTTCGCTACGTTCGACGCATTTTTCTTGGATTGAAGCTACGTCAATCAAAGTTATTTAGTTCTCAGTCCATGCCCGTGCAGATTTAACGTATATTAATTTGGCATGTCCCTATGCGTACCTTCACCTTCTCGTCGCGCCAATACTCAACCAACTTCGGCCACTGATCGGGCACAATCCTGCTTGAGGGAACCTTCTTCAGTGCTTCTTCATCGTCCTCGATCGGATTGAAGTAAGTTGATTTGATGCTGTATTTCCAGTGCCTCCAAACTTCCCTTAGGTCACCTTCTCGTCGCTGAGTCTGGTAATCCGCTGTTACTCTGGAATGCCGTTTCACACGGTTTCCACCAGGTCCGGAGAAGATGGTAGGGCCATATATAAGAATCTATATGAAATAAAAGAACTTTCAATTTAATGAAGTTTGCATCACCTGAACCTCCATCCATGCACCCTGTCTCTTCGTCTCCGGTATCTCAGCGAACGTGGGGTAATGTAGAGGAAGTCGAGCTCCGTTGCGTGCAATGACCCCAATGGCTGTCTTGTACTCGTTTACGTCGGGTCCGACGATGCTTTTACCATCCGGCGATGTGAATACAAGCATCCTGTGATCTTTTCCCCATCCACGCGGCATTCGTGCCGCCCCTCTCCCCTGCTTTTTCTTTGACGAACCAGCTGACAAACAGGAGATTACATGTTCTAATAAGGATATTACATGCAAAATATGAAGTCACTAAATGTAATCGGTAATCTTTGAAGGCTAATTTCCAAACCGTCGTGCGATGTCATCTCGTCCAATGGTGCCATATTGCCCGCCTCTGTTCCTGTCATCAGAGTGGGGTCGGAGCCTGGCCCTTCATCCAAGAGTGGCATATCACTCTCTGCAGTCTCCATGTCCTGCGTCGGCGGAAGTGTCTCGTCATCCTGTTGTGTGGGGGGGATTGTATCATCGTCATCCTGTGTCAGTGCCGTCGGATCAAAAAGTGATGGAACATCCCTATCATCATGTTCATGTTGGGGTTAACAGTGTCAGCCTATTGTAGTGTTATACTGAGAGTTCAAATAAGGACATGCTTTCGGCAAAGGAACCACATTACCTCCAAAGGGCCCTCTGAATCCTGAAGCACTGCCCTTCGAGTGGAAGATGTTGGCTTCATGCTTTGACCACGAGCATCGCGCTCTTTCTCCCACTCTGATGTGATGGACCGGAGTCGCTGGAGCAGTGGCGAGACCCGAGATCCCTTCCGTTTTGTCACTTTCTTTGTGGGATTGCGGATGGGCGATGGATTCCTGCTTGCGGGATGAGTTGCCTCTAGGGGGCTGTTACGTGCGGATGCTCGGGTAAAACGTCTTGCGGGAGAGACTGCCGGATCCTGTGACCCTCCAACGGCACCACGTTGAGATTTGCCCATAACCTGCAAGACACCAGTGTTAGTTGGCAGTATGAAAACGTATATTAGGAGAAAATCAAAACACACTTATCACAACAAAGCTTATGAAGTGACATATTACGAGAAATTCACATAATAGTTACTGCAATTAATCAGGGTAAATTGCTTCAGCATACGCAAACGGGGGTAAAGAGCTTATCCGCGTTGACATATTCGGAAAAAATCATAACATCCTGCGCGCGCATAATGGATGCAAAGTGCTTCAGCAAATCAAGCGAAAACAGGGCCTATGAACGATGGCATGCATGTCCGAAAGTGGTTACCTATTACGTACTTCAATCACCGACCCCCCCTCCCCACATAGATGACCATCTGTTGAGATGTGTAATTTATTCTGAACTGCGAACTCAAAAAGGTTGCGTGGTTGCCAAACCATCAAAAATGGGCCAATTAGGCTATATTCGCATACTACCAAAAATGCCCGCTTATTTGATTCTGCGCTAAGCACCATCATCTTCGGAGGATTCCTCCGAATCCGAAGGCGAAGTATCGGCATGGTCCATCTGCCCTGCATCTTCTACTACTTGCCCCTCAATACCTTCCCTTAGCCAGTAATCGGCTGCTCCTCTAACATTGCCTCCGTCATCTAAAGGTAACCCTGTGCTGAATCTATGATCGATCGTACTATACACGTCATACGTGTCTCGCCGTGACACCGGAACGACAACGCTCCAACCTTCATCAACCGGGTCTGCAATGTACCACACCTGAGAGGCTTGGGTCGCTAAGATGAAAGGCTCATCCGTGGGCAAGTTCTTAGGGTACATCAAATACTTAAAGTTCACACATTTATATTTGAACTCATCCTCTTTAACGCCCCTCTCCAGATCCACCCAGTCACATTTTAAAAGGAGATACTTCTGTTGATTGCTATAGTACACTTCCACAATGTCCGTAAGAATCCCGTAATATGCCACGGAACCTTCTCGTGGGTTATGGTCCCTAGCTGAGGCATAACTCACTGTATCTGCCGTAACCATAACACCTGCACACTGTGTCCTCTTCCTTGCATCCCGGTGTTGAACACGATAGCGTATTCCTGACACAATGCACGAAGAGTACCGTGTTGCATTGCATAATGGTCCACCCGCCAATGCACGGATCTCCGCTGAGATTGGGCACTCATCATTATTCGTCGGATCATCTACCTACATTTGATGTAAAGTAGTTCATGAACACTCGTGATTTCAATGTTTTTTGGGAGTGTAGTCAAGATACCACGTACGGACGATGTAGGCGGTACTCACATATGATTGAAACCAAGACACAAATTGTTCGTTGTGCTGCTGGTGCACCTCACGTGGGGGTGCGCGAGTTCGACATGACCTAATAGTATCAAGGTGAATCCTACAGTGCAAAAATAAAAGTCGAAGATATTCAACACAGGTCGGATACGCATACAAGTATTGTTAAATTGATGTGAAAAAACCTTCGCAACGGACTGATTTCATCTATATTTCCTAGGATGTAGCAATGAATTTGGTGCATCGTATTGTAATCAAGATTGAACCTACAACCAAACAATCCTTTCCCGTGTTGTGTCCCGTCCTCCTCCCCTCGAGCAGCCCGGTTCTCTTTGGTCTCTATGTCTCCAAGATATCTTGAGCAGAAAGTCACGCATTCTTCCATGAGGTATCCACGTGCAATCGAACCCTCAGGTTGTGCCCTGTTCCGTACGTACCTCTTCAGAGTACCCAAGTACCGCTCAATGGGATACATCCACCGGTACTGCACCGGACCGGCCACCATAGCCTCCTCAGCCAAATGGATAGGCAGATGCTCCATTACATCAAAGAATGAAGGTGGGAATAGCTTTTCAAGATGGCATAGCGTCAAAGAAATTCTTTCTTGGATTCGCTCCAGTTCACGAACTGTGTTATGAGCTGAGCACATCGAATTGAAGAAGTTACAAAGTTCAATCAACACGAGCACAACATTTTTGGGAAGACACCTACAGGAAGTGTTGAATCAGCACCTTCAGTTATATTTAGAGGAGGCATATATCATGTTAATTAAAATAATTGCGTTTCAAGGGTATACCGTCGGGCAGCAATAGGTAGAATTCGTTGCATAAGAACATGGCAATCGTGGCTCTTAAGTCCCCATATTAGTTGTTGTTCTACCTTCACACGACGCGATAAGTTTGAACTGAACCCATGAGGTGGTCGGAGGTCCTTCAACACAGATAGGAAAATCCGTTTTTCGGGGTTACTCACGGTGTACGTAGCTGCCGGCAAATATATAGCGCCCCTAGGACCCGATACCGGGTGTAAAGAACTACGTATTTGCATCAACTGTAAGTCTTTCCTCGTGTTCAGATTGTCCTTTGTTTTCCCCTTAGTTCCCAACAATGTATACAGTACATTCTCACACACATTCTTTTCAATGTGCATCAAGTCGAGGTTGTGACGTACCTCATTCTCAGACCAATAAGGGAGCTGAAAGAATATGCTCTTTTTTTTCCACACCCGTTGCTGCCCGTCCACCCCCCGGCGACGCTTGCGAGACCCCTGTGCAATGCGTTTCTCAATCAAGTCAACCGTACGATACTCAGTAGGCATATCCTGAAGCTGCTGCAGAAGTTCAGCGCCGGTCAAGCGAGAAGGCTTTCCGTCAAAGCTCATCGAACCGTCAAATGCATGTTTATCAAAGCGCATTCTATGCCCAGCCGGCAGGAACCGTCGATGCCCGCAATAGCTATACTTATGTCCATTTTTCAGGTATCTGGAATGAGTTTTTAAACCACAAACAGGGCATGCATTCGCCCCACGAGTCGGCCACCCTGACAACATACCGTAACCGGGAAAATCACTAATAGTCCACAGCAATGCAGCTCGCATCTGGAAATCCTCCTTAGTACTCGCATCGTACGTCCGAACACCATCATACCAAAGCTCCTTAAGCTCATCGATCAAAGGTTGAAGGAAGACATCAATCCGATCCCCCGGGCCATGCGGGCCGTCTATAATCGTAGAGAGGATGAACGATGGTTGCTTCATGCACAGCCACGGAGGTAGGTTATATATCACAAGTACGACGGGCCAAATACTATAACTCACACTCATATTCCCAAAAGGGTTGAAACCGTCAGTGGCCAGACCGAGGCGTACGTTGCGAATCTCCTCAGAGAACGTCGGGTACCGATGATCGAAACTCTTCCACGCAGGACTATCTGCTGGATGACGCATCTTGCCATCGTCTACACGCCCTTTGGCATGCCATCTCATAGAAGATGCAGTTTTGGAAGATACGTACCATCGCTGCAATCGCGGAATTAATGGAAAGTACCTTAACTTCTTCACTGGAGATCTATCTTTACCCTGTGTAAATCGCTTTTCCCCACACACAACACAAACCTCACGGTCAACATCTTCCCCGGTAAACAACATGCAATTGTTGATGCACGCATGGATAGTCTTGCATGTGAACCCCAAGTCCTTGGTCAGCTTATTAGCCTCATAGAAGTTCTTCGGAAGGACAACATCGTCTGGAAGTGCATCCCGTAACAGCTCTAACAGCAAATCAATAGAATTATTAGACCAGTGGCACAAAACCTTCAAGTGCAAAAGCCGTGCGATAAACGAGAGTCTACTCATCTTCTTGCACCCTGGTATGAGCTCTTTCTCTACATCTTCTAACATCTTTCTATACCCCTTACTGCCATGATGTATATGTTCATTTTCGTCATCCCTATGAGGTTCATTTCCACTGGGCCCCGGATCGGTGTGCTCTGTATATGCACACTCTCGCAATAGAAGTTCTAGTTCCTCCTCCCAACGCATTGGCATATTGTCGTTTGCAACAGCAGGGTTCACCTCTCCTTCTCCGTGGCAAGTCCAAACCTTGTAGGTTTGGTCGAATCCATAACGAATACAATGGAGCAAGACATCTCTACGAGATTTTGTTAAGCGATTTCCGCAAGATGTACAGGGGCAATAGATGCAAGATTCAGAGCTACGATCTTTAAATGCGAAATCTAAGAAAGCCCTGACCCCGTCCAAATATTGAGCGGAGATATGGTTCGCATCGTCTATCCAACTCCTATCCATCTAGCAATATAATATACATGCGATTCCATCAACAAAACATGCAACCAAAAACATATAAGTACAACATAACCTTCACCGATATAATAGGAAACATGGATGCGCTTCATGACGCTAGCATTATAATTTATCACAACATTAAGGCACATGGACCAAAATCAGCAGCCCTCACCACTTAAAAATCTTCCATAGATGCAATGTAAATAGTATTATATGGATATATTTCCCGTCACAAATGCTGGGCCGTCACAAATAGACACATCAGCAGCAAGAGAGAGTGAGAAAGAAGTGAAAAAGTTTCTGAAATTGACAAGACATGGGGAGCATGGGGGGGACATCCGTGTGTATGCTGCAACCACTATATCTATCTATCTATCTATATGGGACTGGAAGATGGAGATTGAGATGGAAGACGTGTACTATAAGAATTTTGAGATAGATATACATATATATATATAGAGGTACAGAAATGGCTCTCTACCCCAATTAGAGGGATACAAATAGGAATAGTACACAGCACCAAAGCCACAAGATTCACTGTATCTGTTTCCACCAAAACTGCATTTGCATCATCTTCTTCTCACATTACTACTCTCGCCCTCATCCTTTACTCTCTACTCTCTACTCCCTACTCTCAATGCAAAGTGTAAATAAGCCCGGGATTTTATCCTTAATTTATAGAAATGCTATAATGAATATATGTATGGGTGACTGTATGTGTATACGCATACTACAAATGCAGGATAACGAAATCTGATAGTAAATTACCTACGATCAGAAAACTGAACTGCAATTCAAGAAGCATGCAACTTGAGGTATTTCGCAATTCATAAATCTTGTTAAATGCTTCCCAACAGCCGAATTAAGTTTCCTGACGTAATGTATTACTTTGTATTCTGAACAAATTAGCAAGAGGATTGAGCTAATATGTTTTAATCTAACATTTAAGCTACCAGAACAAAGAAATACCTCATAAATTTAACATACAGTAAAGCATTGCACTTGGTGTTTAACTATAAATTAAAGATAAATATCAAAAAAATAAATTCAACCAAAAAAACTCTCCTTCTGGACAAAGGAATACAAATTCACCTCAAATGTAACACACGATAAAGCCCAAACAAATGGAGTTAAAATGTAAGACTATATCCATACCGAGAAATAGGCGAAGAACTTTGGAGTAATACCAAATCTTTCGGGAGAAAACTTAAAAACCTTACCTAGATGCCGGAGTAGATCCCTCGTTTCCGTTGATTTCACAATGCTCGTCGTCCTGCAGGTTCAGAGGAAGGAAACTCGATCGAGTTTTCTACAAGGGAGAAATGAGATTATGCCCTAATTTGTCGAAGATACCTCGCGTAATACAAAATCTTTTTCGAGCTACCTTCAAAACCTTACCTGGGTGAGGTGCGCCGGAGTAGATCCCAGGGACGGATCGATTTCACCACCTGAAAATGAACAACAAGAAAGAAAAAAATAGAGCTTACAAATCGAATCACGGAAAGCGAAGAAAGAAAGATCAAAACATAATAGCAATCACACAAGAAATGAAGAGAGGAAAATGATGTACCTAAGGAGCAGGAGGCGGCTGGTGCGCGACGAACAGTGGAGTAGATAGAGGTAGCGACGCTTTCTGGAATGGCTGCTAGAATTTTAGGGTTAGGGAAGAGAGGGGATAGAAACGGAAATAAGAAACACATTCAATGGTAGAAAAGGATTTTCAGGTAGGCATCCGTACATTTGTTCATTTATAAGTATTAGATATATATATTTTTTTTTTTTTTAAAATTTCAAATATTAAAATTTAAATAGAAAAAAATAAATTAATATCATTAGTTACGAAAATTGATCATAACTAATATTACTTTGACCAAAGTTTTCAATATTCTTAATTGTTACGTAAAATTCTGCGTAACAACTGTGCCTGAAACGTTGACCGAACAAAAATTCTTTTGTCACGGATTTTATCGTAACCAAAATATCTATTTGTTACGATGATATTGTTACGAACCCTCAGCCCGTGGTTAATAGCCTGTTTTTTGGTAGTGAATGGAGAGAGTATGTTATTAGTCTTGTATATAAACTAATACTCTCTCTGTCCACTTAATAAGTTTACATTTACCTTTTGCGTTATTGTACTTGACATTAAAAATATTCTTATATTTGTATAATTTTTTACACAAATGTCATTATATTTGTATTATAAGACACTAATAGAAATATTTTTGTCATTTTCCTTTGATTTGTACTACGTTTTGATATAATAATTAATATTCAAAATCAACACGTAAAAAACGAATGTAAACTTTCAAAGTGGATGAAGACTGTAAAACATTGCATTAAGGTACACAAAATTTTGGATTGTCTTAAAAAATTTAATTATATTGTGTTTGTTTGTTGAGTGAAATAAAAAAAAAAAAAAAAAAAAAAAAAAAAAAAAGCATTACAAGAAAAAATCACTTTTGTAATAAAATTTTTTTGTCTCTAAATCTACTTTTTTTTGTTACTAATGACATTAGAAACGGAATTAGTAATGAAATTACGTTAGCTACGTGAACTTTAGGGACATAATTCCGTTACAAATATATTATTTTTTTGTAATGGGGGGCAAATAATATAAAAACAATGAAGTTGTGTAACATATTAATTACGTTTTTAGATAAATATATTTTTCGAAAAAAAACACATTAAGGTACACAAAATTTTGGATGGTCTTAAAAAATTTAATTATATTGTGTTTGTTTGTTGAGTGAAATAAAAAGAAATAGATAAATAATATAAAAACAATCAAGTTGTGTAACATATTAATTACCTGTTTTTTAGAGATATATTTTTCTGAAAAAAAAACACAACCATTTGTTGCTCAATTAATGGTAAAGTTATTCATATAATGTTGTCCATTATTATATATAATTACTGTAAATATACAATATATTATTTACATAGTACAAAGAGTACTTTATTAATCATATATATTATCACTCAGGGTGGCTTTTAGTAGGAGTAGGGTAAGCAATTGCTGAGGTTTATATTTTAAAATTTTATTATACACTATTATTATTATTAAATTTTAAATTTTAAAATTATTTTTACTTTTAGCTTATATATATATATATTTTATAATCATTCAATTTAATTTGAAAATTAAATTTTAAATTCTAATAATATTTACTTTTCTATCTCTTCTTTCTGACTATATCTTACCCCATATTTACAAATTCAATCATTCGTCTACGCTTCTCTACCTCACACCCTGTCGCACTGCGTCCACCCTCTTAAACCCAACCCGCCCCACCTTCTCTATTGTCTATCTTTCACTCTCACTCAATCCTTGCTTTTCAAACTTCCGGATAGTCCGTCTTTCATCTTCTTTTTTCAAATCGACATTATCTAGACTGTCGCATTCAACCTCTTGTCCAATCGATGTCAATTAGTGATATTATTTTGAAAATATATTTTAATCATGTTTTTATAGGGCCTATAATTAATTTTCGCTCACGGCCCCAAAATAGTCCGAGACTGCCCTGTTATCACTCCGTTTAGCAAGCAGATTATGACATTCGGATTAGTTATAATTCCTTAAATTAAAAATTAGTCGAATAGTTGTTAAAATATATTTTAAAACAATATACTCCCTCTGTCCCATAAAAATGATGTCATTTTCCATTTTTGTCTGTCCCAAAACAAGAATACCATTTTTTTATTGTACTACCTACCTAATATAATTAATATCTTATAGCTTCTAATATATTATACAAATTTCATTACTTTTACATCACACAATCTAATAGGGGCATTTTTGTCTTTTTACTATAAACCAATATAATACTAATATTAAAAAAAATCTACCTGCAAAACTAAACGTTACTCTTCTTCCGGGACGGAGGTAGTATTATATTTATTATAGTTGTTTTATGTAAGAGATTCGGTGTGGGGAGAATACCGGAAGAAGACCAAAATGCAAACCAAAATCATATACGATGTACTCCTTAAGCATGGTCACGCCTAAACAGGTTGTTAAAACTGTTCCACCAAAACATTTCCCTTCAATCAATTATCTTTTGTATCAAAGTACGATGAATGATAACCATCAATCAACAACGAAAATAATAATAGGAGACACCAAAACTTTTAACGTGGAAAAGTCCTTCAAAGTGAACAATAAAAACCACGAGGCCTATCACCAGACCCAAGGCAAAATCCATTATATCAAAAAGTTTGTACAATCAAAGATAACCACAACCAAAAAGGGCTATCAAACTCCACAGCCAATTACAAGAATCGAACATCAATCACAAGAGATCTCTCAACTACTAACAACCCATTTCAATTCCCAACCAATAAGATTCAACATTAAATCCAAACAAATAGTGAGAAATCAACGATACAAAAAGGAACACCTGAAGATGACGAGACCGTTGATCAAAACCGAGTTGAAGAAATTATCTCTTACTTGCCGATTCTCTCGCGTGCGTGGATAACGATTGTCTTTCTCAAACCCTACACCCAAAATGACCTCACTCCCAACAATGAGGGCTAGGGCAACAATTGGCAAAAAGATTTTAACTCTTTTTGGGCTAACTTGAATTGTTGGATCTCCTAAATATAGAAGAAACCCAAACCCAACAATTTTCCCCCTTCTGACTATGTGAAGGAGGCAACCAACCCTACAACCATCATGCAGAACTCGAACTTATCTCTTGGAAGACTTTTAGTGCACACATCCGCACCATTTTCATTTGTGTGGATTTTATCAACTTCAATCAGCTTAGAATCAAAACCTCTCGAATCCAATGATACCTTGTATCAATATGTTTCGATCTCCCATAAAATGTCGAATTTTTGCTAAGATGGATCGCACTTTGATTTTCGCAATACAAAATATACTTTTGTTGAGCGAAACCTATTTCACTCACAAAAGTCTTCAACTATAATAACTCCTTGCAAGCTTCGGTAGCAGCAATAAACTCCGCTTTGGTGGAAGAGAGTGCAACACATTTCTGCAATCGAGACTGCCATGAAATAGCTCCCTCAACATTAGCTATCAAGTATCCAGAAGTAGACTTTCTATTATCAATATCTCCGTCCATATCAGAATCTGTATAACCAACAAGCTCCGGCTTATCAGTACCAAAGCACAACCTCATACTCAAAGTTCCTTGAAGATATTTTAGAATCCACTTCATTGCACTCCAATGCTCTTTTCCAGGATTCGAGATGAATTGGCTGACAACACTAACTGCGTAAGCTATGTCCGGCCGAGTACACACCATGGCGTACATCAAACTTCCAACTGTTGAGGCATAAGGAATCCGCTGCATATATTTCTTTTTTGCTTCACACTCAATTTAAACGAAGCAGCAAGCGGGGTAGAAGCAGCTTTGGCTTTGTCAATGTTGAACCGTTGCAACACTTTTTCGATATATTATTCTTGGGATAACCATAGCTTTTTCTCTTCCCTATTCCGAGAAATATACATCCCAATAATACTTTTAGATGGCCCCAAATCCTTCATCGCAAAATGCTTGCTCAACTCTTTCTTCAAATTATTTATTTTCAAGGCTGAAGAGCCTACTTGGAGCATATCATCTACATAAATAAGTAAGATGATAACATCAGTACCTGAGAATCACTGCACGAAAACACAAGGGTCGACATCAGTCTTCTTGTATCCTTGTTGAATCATAACAGAATCGAATTTCTTGTACCAATGCCTCGGAGCCTGTTTAAGCCCATATAAGCTCTTTTTCAATCGACGTACATGGTTCCCCTTCTCTTTCACCACAAAACCTCTAGGCTGCTCAATATAAATTTCTTCTTCGAGGTCACTGTGAAGAAACGCCATCTTGACATCCATTTGTTCCACTTCTAAGTCAAGACGAGCAGCCAAACCAAAGATAACACGAATAGAAGTCAGCTTGACAACCTGTGAAAAAATCTCTTCAAAATCAACACCATATTTTTTTTAATACTAATAGAAGAATATTTGTACAAAAAATTATACAAATATAAAGATATTTTTAATATTAAATACAATGATGCAAGTTAAATATGATCCTTAGATGCAGACAGAGGGAGTATATTATTACTCTCAGAAAATATCGTATCAAATTCTATATAAACCTAATCTCAATTTTGTACAGCTTTCAATAAAAAATACATTATTACTCTCATAAAATATTGTATCAAAATACTATATAAATCAAATCTCGAATCAAAATTTCAATTTTAAATTACAACCAAAACAAATTATTGAATTAATAATGTTTAATATATATATATATATAGTTAACCTTAATAATTACTTTAACAAATAAATAATTGAAGGTTTAACTCATTTTTTATTTTGTCTCAAAAGCTGAACCTGGTTTCAATTTAGGCAGCCTTTAATAATAATAATAAAAAAAATAATAATTTAATTTAATTTTACGCATGCCTTGTTTAAAGATGAAGCCGAATTTTTTATTTATTAAATAGTCGAAATTATTTTAAATTCTGAATAGTTAGTTATATTTTATTCGAGCTTCGACAGCAATGTAATTAATTAATTGAAGTTGTATTTGTGGTTAATAAATAATTATGAGTTCCATTAGATGTAAATTTGAGAATCTTTCAAGTAACGAGGAGTTGCCAAAGTTTTTGAACCAAACAATAAATAGCATCTTGTTGACTGACTGTGACTGCACTGCATTTGCTGAAATTACTTCATAATTAAATTTATCGATTTACATCGCTTAACAATTTCTCTTTTTTTTTTTTTTTATTTTGATTCGTCCCATAAAAAAATATTCATTTTCTTTTTTATCAACTATACTATTTACCTAACATTTTAAATATCTTTTCAATTTACAATATATTACACAAATGTCGTTAATTTTATATCATACAATACTAATAAAGTTAGTTTATTTTTTTTATCTTTATTTCTACTACATCCCAATCTAATACTAATATTTCTAAAACTCCGTGTCAAAAGCAAATTGATATAAGACGGAGGGAGTATGATTATTATTATTATTATTATTATTATTATTATTATTATTATTATTATTTTCAGGTCTTTTTAAAAATCTTGAAACATATTTAAAATTCCAATATTTGAGATGATACAATTTTGTTTCTATTTATAAATAAGTGCAATTATTATGGGATTACAGTTTTGAATTAGCACATTGTGCTAATCGCTTGTTACTTAGTATTTCATCTGTCCGCCTCTATAATTTTTTGTACAAATACTTTTTTATTAGACGCTAATGGAAATATTTTTGTAATTTTTTCTTAATTTGTACTATGTTTTGATATAAGAATTAATATTGAAAGATTAACACACAAAAAAGTAAATGAGACTTTTAGAGCCGAAAGGAGATAGCATGTGTTTTTCTCTTTCAATAGTAATTATTATTATCTATAACTTTTATTTTATAATTTATTTTTGTGTTAGCAAAATAAAATAGAATTCCAAACATTTGTTTGCTTTAAATTTTTGGATGAATTAAGTAATAATTAAATGTGATGTTTTGTATGATAAGTAGTATTAAACACTATAAAAAAAACCTTTGGTTTGGCAGAGAATCTCTCACAAGTTACGAATGACAAAAAGCTAGGTTGGTCTTTAGTTATTTGTGAGGGAAAGTTTTCCCTCGCAATTTTAGACCAATTTTGTGAGTAAATTTGCTATTTGCGAGAAATTTTGCATGTGAGAGAATTTTTAGTTTCTTAACAAATTTCTAAATTAAATTCAAATTTACCTTCATTTTCATTCAATCCTTTCGAATTCAGTTAAAGATACGACAGTGACGGTAGCAACGTGAACAATAGCATTCCAACAAGTTTTGGAAAAAAACAAAAAAATTCTTAAGCAATGTGTTCGGCCACCACTCGTGATTGGATTGAATTAGTAGATAGAAATATGTTAAGTCAACCAGAAGTCGACAAATATCAAGAGCCGGTAATTGAAGCGTGTAGGATAGAAGCAATAAGAAGTGGGGAACATGAACTTGGCGTCAACAAACACTACAAAAAAATAATATATTTATAACGGAATTCCATCCCTAAAGTTCACAAAGCTAACGTAATTTCATTCCTAATTCCGTCTCTAATGTCATTAGTAACGGAAAAAGTAAATTTAGAGACAAAAATGTTTTGTTACAAAAATAATTTTTTCTTGTAGTGCAATTCCGAAGTTAGTATACTCCTACAATTACCCGATCATCCTTTAGGAAGCAACTCCCGATGATGCGCAGGTGAGGGATAAGGCAGGTGAGGAAGATATACGTGATTAAGTTGTGATCAACATGTATAAACACATAAAAGGCATAACTATTTCTATTATATAGGTACATCAGTAGCAGCTGCTTCGCTTAGGACTATGTGGGCTTGACACATTAGGTTCATAAATATGATTACTTCAACTATAGTTCCACTTTGACTACATGAAGTTCATATATCGATATATCTTGCAGATTTTCAATCGGCTACAGACGTCAGAGACGACATTTGTGCATAAGTGGAGGTTCAGATAGTTGAAAAGTACATGTTCCGCCTATATTACAATGATACCCTGGAGTTGGGCCGGTGCTAAGCCAACTCCCGTGGATGAGTCGGTGCTAGACCATCCGAAATTGAATAATAATTAAATGGATTGAATAGATTACTCATGTCACAATGTGCACATTTCTTTTTGGAAATCCTACTGAAAAAAGTCTAATGTTAAGTATGTTTACCTTAGAGTAATTTAGGATGGGTGACTTTTGGGAAGTCTCTCAGGTAGGCGTGAATGATGACATAAGCGCACTGAAATGACTCGTGTTGATCTGTGGGGTCAGTCTATGATCCCGACACTTTCGGCTTTGCGTGGCTTGCGGATCGGGGTGTCACAATTACTTTATGCATTTATCTTGTTATTGTATTGTTTTTTAAATTTTATAGTACTTGTAATATCTTTGGCAACGTTGAGGTCCCAAAGCATTTCAAAATAAATTTTAAATCATAATGTATGGAGAAAGTGAGAAATATGGCAACGTACCATCGGATACTCGTTGGTGATATGCGACTGAGATAAAGGTAAAAAATTATTTATACTAGCGTAGATTTCTTTAATTTGGATCTAACACGATTACATTTAGTCCAACCAATGTAGAAATAAGTCAGATAGGACCCAACTCATGAAGAACAAATGATAGAGAATTTAACAAAAAGTCCCGAGATACGTACAAAAAGTTGATGTACAATATCCAAAGTGAGGGAAATAAGAAAGGGGCATTGCATATTCTATGTCCGGAGCTCGTTGCCTGGAAAAGGGCTTGAAACTCTGACGATGCATAGGAAAACTTGGTAAGTACCAAGAGGAATAGACAAGAGTGCCACTTGAAAATACAAAGGATAATAAGAATAAAAAGAACACATTTGCCTTTATTTATTAAATATCATATTAACAATAAAATTTTGTAAGATTGAACAAATGTGGATTGCTGAATGGTTAAATTTAAATACTTGGTTGATAATTAAGTTTTTAATGGTTATATGTTTTAAGTTTCAAATAGTTTTTATTAAACTAAATAATTATTTACTTTCAGCATCTAATTTAGGTTTATTGCGCTCCAGGTAAACTGCACTAGTTCAACTCCCGATCGAATATAATAACATGCAAGATAAAAAGACGTCGGAGTTTGAATCTATATTCTAACAATCATAATTTTACTGTGCACCACTAGGCAATTCGTGGCGGACATCATATTTTAAACTCTTTTGCTTTGAGACAATTATTTTTCTTTAAAATATAATTTTGACAAATAAAGAAAATATTTGTTTAATTTCACAACATTAATTAAAATATGTATATATAACAGTTTCATAAATTATATCTTATAATTTAATATACTTATGTTATAATTTAAATCATGTTTATACACATATTTGTTTTAATTTTTAGTATTTTTCATTAATTTTTCTTTTTTTAAATATATCATATTTAAATGTTTTTTATTTTAAAAAATATCACATCAAATATTTAAATTTTTACTGAAAAATTTATAAAAATTGAAAATTTTTAAAATTTCTATCTATCTAAACGGAGCCTTTAACAATTCAACATTAAACTAATGTTGATATATTTTCTACATTATTTAATATACTTTTATATATTACTAAACAATGTAATAGAAATTTAAATTTAATAATTATTCACGGCCTAAATTAGCATTATTTTAACAAAATATAAATTGATAATACAAAATATTTTTTTTGTCCCAAGATAATCGACATTTTTAATTACTGACACGGTATTTAAGGTAATAATATTTAATGAGTTAATAATAGTGAATTATGATATAATTTTATTATTATCTTTTAATGTAATTAATAATATTGGTAGTTTTAACATAAATTTAATATATATGATTAAAAATATTAGAAGATGTATTTAAATATTTGAAAAATTATATCCCAATAAAAATTATATGTAATATGAATATCATTTTGTAGATAATAAAATTTTATATAATACAAATAAATAAAAAAAATATGTTTATCTATTTATAATTAACGTAAACTAATTTTATAAAAAATATGAAGTTTTAAATATAAATATTATTGGGATATGAAGCCTGATTATATCCTAAAATCTAGGGATATGATTTAAATATTATATTCTAGATTTTAGAGATATGATTTATATATTATTGACATAGGTTTAGCCTATAAATATCAATGTATTCTCACTTTAACATGTGCCTGCGTATTTTATAGTAAAATTTCTGGCTTGGCAGCGGCCCCAGACGTAGATCATCGTGATCGAACTGGGTTACAAAATTATTGTGTTCTTTTGTCTTTGTTATCTCATCTTGATTTCCTAGAAATTTCCACAACAAGTGGTATTAGAGCCTGGTTCATTGATAGGGTGGACTGGGAGGCATCGGATATTGATTGTGGCTGTGGGAATCCTTGTGATCTGTGGAGGTGCTTTGTGTCTAAAGCCTCCTGGCGGTGTTGGATCGATCCCGACAATTCTGGTAGGTCAGGCAGGGGGTTCCTTTGTGATAGGCGGTGCAAAGTGGACAGGGAAGGATAAGGCTTTCGGCAAACGCAGCGGAGGAGATATCCGATGTGCTCTCATATCAAGTGAGCCTTGGGTTTGTTTGTGGGAGTCAATATGAGTGATCGTTGTGCTGTCAAGGTATTCGGTGGGATGAACTTCGGTTTCTAGAAGCTGCAGATAGAACATTACCTGTACGGCAAAGATCTAGAGGCGGGTTCAAGGAGAAACCCGAAGACATGGATGAAGTCGGATACAAGAAGATTGACAGGAAGACGATGAGTGCGGTTCGACGAACCCTTTGGGAGAATGCCTCGACTGAATTTAGATATGAGGCAAAGGGAAATGGTGAAGATCAAGAATGGTCAAAGTTGAAGTCAAAGAACAAAGACAAGGAAGATGCAAGTCAGGTGGTATGTTGGAACTACATGGGGCACTTGAAACGAGTGCGAGGCGCCGGAGAAAGATCAGTGTTCGGCAAACGCATCGGATGAGATATCCAATGCGCTGATTCTGAACGTTAGCAGACCAATTTAGTAATAGATCTTGGTCTCAGGAGCGTCATTCCACTCATGCCATGATTTGGGATTTATGGAATCCTAAACCACATGTAATTTTGATGTTGTCTATCTTGCAGATGATGAGACATTGAAAATTGTAAGTAAAGGAATGATTTGAATCAGAACACCGAATGGTGGAGAGTGGAGATTGAATGACGTGAGCCATGTTTTGGGTCTGAAACAAAATCTGATTTCCGTTGAACAATTGGATGAGGCAGGTTACTCGATAGTTTTTTGAACCTAAGTCGTGGAAGGTAACCTAAGGATCCATTGTGGTGACACAAAAGAGAAGAGATGGAACTCTCTACATGACGAAAACCATGCGAGACGGAATCAGTTCCGTGGCCATAAATAATGACACAAATTTTTGGCATTCTCGTCTCGGACACAAGAGCGAAAAGGGGATAGGGAAGCTCATGTCAAAGGGAAGATTGTCAGGTCTGAAGTCCGTCGATATTGGAGTATGCGAAGACTGTATCTTTGGGAAACAACGAAAGGTGGTGTTCTCAAAGGGTAGGAGAGCCTGGAAAAGGAAAAGTTGGAGTTGGTTCATACGGACCTGCGAGAACCAACTTTTGTATCGACCCTTGGAGGCTCATAGTAGTACCCCGTGGTCATTGACGACGTTACAAGGGAGGTATGAGTATATTTTTTTAAGTGTAATTATGATGCTTTTGATACCTTTAGAAGGTGGAAAGCACATGCAGTGGGAGTAGTGAGCCGATTTATGAGCAATCCTGAAAGACAATCTAAGGTGGTGACCTTAGATGAATTGAGGTTGTGTTCAACCTCAATGGGCCTCGATGAGTGAAGAAGGAGGCTTGGCGTTGTCATTGCGGATGGAGTAAAATATTGAAGTGGAAGATGAAATCAGTCTTCAAGTGGGAGATTGTTGGGATATGAAGCCTGATTATATCCTAAAATCTAGGGATATGATTTAGATATTATATTCTAGATTTTAGAGATATGATTTAGATATTATTGACATAGGTTTAGCCTATAAATATCCATGTATTCTCACTTTAACATGTATATGTGTACTTTATAGTAGAATTCCTGGCTTGGTAGCGGCCCCAGATGTAGATCATCGTGATCGAATTGGGTTACCAAATTCTTGTGTTCTTTTGTCTTTGTTATCTCATCTTAATTTCCTGGGAATTTCTGTAACAAATATAAATATTTATTTTTTTATGAGAGAGATAAAAATAAAAGAATTTTGAGTGATGATGTATGATTTTATATGTTAGTTAGTTAATTAAATTGATTTATATTCGTTAAATATGTTTTGATTTAGTAAATTTTACCCAAAATAAAAATATGTTAAATGTTATGAAACGGAAAAAAATAAAAAATATGTCAATTTATAGGAGATGGAATATAACAAAAATATATTACTGTTGAGCACAAAAATATAGAATTTGGGTTTGAGTTAGGAAGGATAAATGGATAAACCCAATGGCGATCCAGTGGTGAGCCAGAGTCATTCGGTCAGATGGTTGTTGGGGCTAGGCCGGTCGGATGGTTGGCCCTACGGACAGTTTTCATCCGAGTGTGGGCCTTGGGACGGCTGGTCGGTAGGTCACTGACTAAGAAGCGATTTCGGACGGTTCAAATCAGTAACCGATTAAGAAGCGATTTCAGAAGGTTCAAATTAGTAACCGACAAGAAAATGATTTTTTACAGTTTGTAACCGACGTGAAGACAACTTTTTGGGCGGTTCAAGGGTAACCGCCATGGAAGTGGTTATAAACGGTTTAATTTGATACGTATATAAGCAACCTCAACAATTGAGATGAATATCTTCAATCAGACAAAATTACAAGAAAATTTCATTGGAATTATTATTCTATTTTTAGTTATCATTTTCGACTTTCTTTTTTCTTTTTGTTTGAGGATTTATAGTCCCAGGATTTATAGTTCAAGTTCGAAATATATTTTTCAATTCTACTTTTTATTGTTGAAATCATCATCAACAACTATTTTTTTTTTTATTACGTACAATATGTGTTAACTATTTTTTTTTATGACGTGGGAACCCGCAGCCACTGCCACAATATGTATTACTATTAATCTCATGAAACAAAGTTTTAGGTATAAAATAAGAGCATGTATGATAACAATTTACATATATCACGTTTTTGATTAAACGCTAAGTAAATTTTTTTCTTTTTAATGCACGCACACCCTCAAACCCCAACGGAATTTCACCCAACACATGCAGACAAACTCGCACCCATCCAGGATGGGTAATAAAAACCTTAACCACTCTAAACATCGACACCTTTATGTGTGTGTGTATATGTATATATATATATATATATTTATTTGTGTATGTGTGTGAGCACTCAATCCTTGGAAAAGCAAAAATCCTCTGACGTTGGATTCTTTGTTAATGGAATGTGGATTACAGCAAGTAATTAATTTATAACAACTATTGCTGAAAAATACTCAATCAATAGTGAATCCCAATAATAAATAAATAAATAATATTATACAAATTAAAGCTGTTTAAACAAAATGATTACACCCAACACACAGCAATTTCAAGATTCGAATTTAAATTTCTACGCCCACTTCTACACAATCTCCTCCAATTGTCAACACGTTATTATTATTAATATTATTATTATTATTATTAAGGTGAGCAATTTACTATTTTATATATATAAAAATATATACTTCCTTCGTCCCAATAAAGTTGTCTTATTTTTCTATTTTAGTTAGTTTCAAAATAATTTTTTTTTGTTTTTTTATTTAGTAACTGTGGTCTCTACTTTACAACAAAATTATTTTTACTTTTCCAAATTATCTCTAATTATTACTCTAACTTACTTTTAAAATCATTCAAAAAGTAAGGATATTTTAGTCTTTTACCTTCTACTTTATACCAACTTTCAATTAAATACTATTATTCCTTAATTCTTGTGTCCACTTTCAATAAGATATTTTTTTTAGGCAGAGGACGTATTATATTTTTCATAAAATATTTAAAAATAATTTTACATGAAAATACTATAATTCTCAAAACACTATCACAGTTATTAATAATTACCAACAAAAATCTCATAAATTTTAAAATACTAAAAGAATATTCATAGACTATAGTTTTTTTTTTTTTTTCTCATAATTATATATTTGTTTGTTGTAATTCAAAATATCATTTTCATCATTCTCGTCCGTCTACTTAAAAGTATTTACTTTTTATTTTAGTAAAAATAATTATATACTAATACCAAAATATTCTTAACCTTTATTTAAATTACATATATACCATTACATATACAATTACTTTGTACGTTACAAGATCTTATGCGTTAGGCTGCGATGGCATTATGGGTCTTTTTATAAGTTTTAGATTCAATTTTTACTATTAATAAAAAAAAAAAATTTCTCTTAGAAAATATCAAATAAAATATTAAATTGTAAATTAATTTTACATTAAAAAGATCACATCAATATCAATTTATATCATATTAAATAATAATTTTAATTTAATCTAAAATATTCTTCTAAACTTCATAGGTACCCAACTCTCACACTTACAAACGAAGAAATACAAAACCATTAGGGTGTTTTGTTGTCAAGTATGAAAAATTGGGAAAATATTACAGAAAATAAATATTTTGTGTTTTCTTTTCTTTTATTTTATTTTCTTTTATTGTTAGTATATATATTTTATTTTTCTTATACCATGTTCCATAAATTTTTATATTGTTCGATTATAAATTTTAAAATTTATATTAGTACCCTTCTATTTAATCAACTATGGGTTAAAGTTTTTAATCAAGCAATAGCCATGATATTATTCAATAGCAAATATATGTCTACCAAAATAACACAATATAGATTTTATTAAATATGTGACAAAGATCACACACTGATTCAGTATAAAAGATAGGATAATATCGAGTAAATGTATATATACTTTAGTGAAAAGTTTCTCAAATCCTTTAATTTTTTCGTAGATTTGTTTTTATTTTATTTTTTAATATATATAAGTATATATCAATAAGAAAATATTTCTTAGTGGGTTTGGCAAAGGAACAAAAATTGTCTGAGAATTCAATGTTTGGTAGTTTACAACAAATCCTGGAGACTTTTTATTAAAGTTGAATTTATAATTTAATAATGTCAATGTTTGTTGGATATTTTTTATTATTATTTTATTATTATTATTATTATTATTATTATTATTATTATTATTTTTATAACGTGATAACTCGCAATCTCTATCCTTCGGGTGCGCTCTGGAATTTTCAGCCGAATCTAATACTCTTCGTAATTTTTATTTTTAAATTTATATATAATGTTCCAAGTAAACAATTAAATTAAAACATTTTTTTTAACGGCAAGGATAGGAGTGTGTGCTATTCACCACACACACATGATTAATTAAAGGTGTTGAGAAATTAAAGAAATTACAGACTTTGATAAATCTGACTTGCTATTAGTTGGATAAATTAATTCTACCCATCTATACATATATATATATATATATGATTAATTATCCTTAATTAAATAGCATATTAGTATAATGAATCAATACCAATTTAATATATTATAGTTGTAATACCCCCGGAGTTGAATAGTGATATGAGTTGCGGAGGATTTAATACCCCTGAGGTTGAATAAGAGGTTAAATGGATTGAATAGACAACTCATGTCTCGGAAGCATTGTTGAGAAAACTTTAGAGTTAAACGTGCGAGTGAGGACAAAAACACGTCACGAAGGACTTATATTGATATGTGAGAAGCCAGTCTACGATTCTGACACGTTCGGATTCGCATGACTTGCTGAACGGAGTGTCACAATTGTAATTATGTGATTCGATTAGATAAAACATTAATATTATCTATCTTAATTACCCAAAGTAAAGAGACACCCTCAAAGTATTCCATTAGAATATATTAGACCCCAAAATTATTATTATTATTATTATTATTATTATTATTATTATTATCCATCCTAAAAATTAACAAAGACCATATAAAACACTACAACTTACAAAGATAAAAGTTAATAGTATAATATGAGTTGTTCTTTTATGTTATCTCTTTCTTTTTTTTACTGTTAATATTTTATTTTTTCTTCAAAAATATTTTAACTAACAAATATTTTTTACACAAAATGTACATATCATAAAATTATTTTTACTTAAAAAACATGAAAATATAAAAATAAAAATAAGAATACAAAAGACGAGAGCTTATAAGACAAATTTTTTCCCCAAAAGTCCAAAAGCACAACTCTCCCCTAACCCCACTCAACTAATTAAGTGATAAATATAGGAAGGTGGTACGATTTAATTAATTATTTAATTACAATATACTTACACACCAACTTTACAATATTGAATTCCTCAAAAGACATGTTTGCTTTTTCTTTTTTTGTTGATTACTTATATATATTGCTTCCATATTCTAAAAAGCCACACTTATTCATATATATATATATATATATATATATAGTGATCATAGGCTATCTTTTTGTTCACAAACAAGACATTCCATAGATAAAAGGGTTGGTGCATTTAGTGTACAAAAACACAAAACAATGGGGAGAGATTGGAAAGCAATGCAAGAAAGATTCGATGAGAGAATTTCAAAGGGCAAATTTGGGAGGTTCTTCAAGTTGGAGGCTAGAAAAACTTCCTTCATGATGGAGCTCCGGGCAGCGACCGCCACGTTCGTCACCATGGCTTACATTGTCTCCGTAAACGCCACCATCTTGGCGGATTCTGGTGGAACATGCTCTGTTGCTGATTGTACAGGATCTGTCGATCCAGAATGCATTGTCAAAGAAAATGTTGGGTATCAAAGTTGTCTTGCTAGAATTAAGAGTGACCTTATAGTCGCCACGGCTTTGTCCTCGATGATTGGCTCGGTGGCTATGGGCTTGCTGGCGAACCTCCCGTTCGGGCTTGCTCCCGGGATGGGAGCTAACGCTTATTTGGCCTACAATTTGGTGGGCTTCCATGGGACCGGGCCCATGTCCTACAAGACTGCCATGGCGGTTGTGTTAGTTGAAGGGTGTGCTTTTCTTGGCATTGCGGTTCTTGGGCTTCGTGCAAAGTTGGCCCGGCTCATACCGAGCTCGGTCCGGCTTGCAAGCGCCGCTGGAATTGGTTTGTTTATTGCATTTGTGGGGTTGCAAGCTCACCAAGGTGTGGGCCTAGTGGGCCCTGATCCGGCTACATTGGTGACACTTACGGCTTGTAAGAGTACGAATATTGACACCGGCGCATGCATCGGAGGAAAAATGCAAAGCCCGACGTTTTGGCTCGGCACGGTGGGCTTTCTTATAATGTGTTTTGGGATAATGAAAAATGTCAAAGGGAGTATGATATATGGCATGGTTTTTGTAACCCTAATTTCATGGTTTAGGGGCACTTCAGTCACAATTTTTCCTCATACACCACTTGGAGAATCAACCTATAATTATTTCAAGAATGTTGTAGATTTTCATAAGATTGAGTCCACTCTTGGGGCTATTAGCTTTACTCATTTCAACAATGGTCAAGTTTGGGTAGCTTTAGTCACATTGCTATACGTCGACGTGCTCGCCACGACCGGCACATTGTACACTTTGGCAGAAGTCGGAGGCTTTATAGACGAAAAGGGTGTCTTCGAGGGGGAATACATTGCCTACATGGTCGATGCAGGTACAACTATTGTAGGTTCCGCGCTTGGGGTTTCCCCAATCGCTACATTTGTTGAATCAACGGCCGGGATCAAAGAGGGAGGCAGGACAGGGTTAACGGCCGTGATCATTGGAGTGTACTTCGGCTTGTCTATATTTTTTACGCCTATTCTCACAAGTGTTCCTCCATGGGCGATAGGCCCATCCCTCGTGATGGTAGGAGTGTTGATGATGAAAGTGGTGAAGAACATCGATTGGGACAATGTCAAGGAGGCGGCGCCCGCATTTGTGACCATAGCCCTAATGCCATTGACGTATTCTATCGCGAATGGTATCATAGGAGGGATAGGGACCTACATTGCGCTCGAGTTGTATGAACGGATCGTGGGATGGGTCAAATGGCTAATCGAGATGAAAGGTATGGTGGTGAAAGAGCAAAACCAAGTGTCGGCAACGAACATCGCATATTCTAACCATGAGAATGTTTAAGATGTTCGAGAAAAGATTGCAAATATGAATCCTAGACCTTAGTAGATGCTAAGATAGGTTCATTTCGACATGGTGATGTTCATAATGTAATATTAGAGGTTGGGAATGCACAAGTCACCGTGAGATGGTCTAATGGTGTTGGCAAAAATGAATGACCTCTCAAGGGCATTTGTGCATTTTCTTCTTTACTACTTTCTTGAAATATTTTAGGAATCACTTGTCAATGGTATGCCATTTTTCTTTTAGATATGTTTAGTTTGTATTTTAATTCAAATTTTTTACTACTCAATTTATATGATTCTTGATGAAAATATACTTATTTTATCTAATAAAAAATCACATCAGAATATTATTTAAATAAAAAAAAACTAAAATTCAAACACACAAAAAAAAAAGTATTTATATTAATATTATTATTCTTGATGTTATTGTTGTTTTGGTCTTAATTATTCACTAATTTGTTTATTTTATATATTTTGTAACTTCTTTAATTATTCATCCCACTTAAACCCTTAAAAATACTTATATTGTCAAATATTTATTTCTTATATAAAATATCAAATCAAAAATTATTTAAAGTAAAATATCAAAACAATAAATACAATATAATAATAATAACAAAAATCATGGTCCAATATCTTTTTTTTTTTTTTGGATTTGTTACTTATGTAATCTCTCGATTTTTATCAAAAACAAATTTTCACATAAACATTTCTTTAAATATACAGTATTATAATCGATAACTATTTTACATCAAAAATATTATAATGTATAAAGTTTTAACTTTAAAATAAATAAATTGAACAAAATATGAAAGTGTATATATATACAGCTTACTTTGTTCACCTATTCTATTTTTGAGTAACAAGATTCTTCATAAATAATATAAAAACATATTATATATTAACATAATATATAATATTATACTCTACTCAATCATAAAAAATCAACAATTTAACGGACAATATTATTATTTATATTAGTGATACAATTCTTTATACCTAATATAAAAAGAAAACATATTAATCCAAAAACACAAGTGAAAACAATATATTCTACATTGTAATTCATGTTGAAATATTCAAGCCTAAATATTTTGATTTGAAATAATATAAAACAACATGTACTATTTGTTTAAATAATATTTTAATATGATATTTTATAAAAAAAAATAATATATTTTTATTAAAAAGTTTATGAGATGAATAATATTGAATTCGATTTAAAATCACAACTAAACACACTTTTTTGAAACCTTTGCACTTAATTTAAAAAAATAAATATCATGTCAAATATATTTTTTAAACAATTACATTAAATACCTTTTTTTTCCCACTAATTTTAAAAATTTCAAAATTACAAAACTTTGAAAACTTCTATTTATACAAAGCTTAATCATATTCCTATTCTAATACACCTTCTATCCCAATTTAAAGCACCTTTTATACCATTTTTGTCCAGTCTCACTTCAAAATATCTCTTTCATATTTCAGAAAAAATACTCATATACTAATATGATAATACTCTTAACTTTTACTTAAATTACAAATATATTATTACACATACAATTATTTTATATACAAAGTCAAAGAACAAAAATATAAAAAACTCTTATATACTTCTACTAACTAATAAAGTACTATTACTTCTTAATCTATTACAAAATTCCAAAAGACCCATTTGATTTCAGATGGAGAGAATATATTTTTTTCCCTAGTAACTTAAAATAGAATTTATAAGTAACATAACTAATATATTAAAGATACACAATGTGACAGAGTAATTTAAGAAGGTATACTACTTTATGATTTTCGAAGGTACACTGCTTTATGGGCTGATGTGTTTTTCCACGATGATTGGGCTTTGAACAGTTCTATTTTATCTTGTTGAAGTTTCACTGTATTGAATCTACAATATACTATTAAACACTTATAAATATATTAATAGGGTAAATTATATAATACTCCCTCCGTCTAAAAAAAGATGCAACATTTATTTTGGGCACGAGTTTTTAAGTGGATAGTATTAAGTAGGATAATTTAGAAATTATGTGATGTAACGGAGAGAGAAATGTATATTTTATTTTTTTATTTGGGTGATCTGATGGGATAAAGTGTGCGGCAGAGATTAAGTATAATTAATATTTCCTATTTTGAAAATGTTGCAAGATGTTTGAGAGATACCAAAAAGGAAATGTTTCACGATATTTGGGACGGAGGGAGTACCTTATTTTATTTTAGTAAAAATGCATAAAAAAAATCATATTTTTCATTATTTACGTAAAATCTCCCTTGTGTTAATGTAAAATTTGCACAAAATACCGTCCTTGTCCAAAATTGATATTTGGTTCTAAATAAAGACCTAAATTACGCAAATTTTATTTATTTATTTATTATTTTATTCAAAAAAATTATTTAAAATATTTTACAATTTTTTATTTGTATAGAACTTGCGTAATTTAGGTCTTTATTTAGAACCAAATATCAGTTTTGGACAAGGAGGGTGTTTCGTGCAAATTTTACATTAACACAGGGGGTTTCGCACAATAAATAAAACACATGGGTATTTTATGCATTTTTACGAAAACACAAGAAGGTATTATATAATTTACCCTATATTAACATTAAAATACACTAACAACAAATTTTTTTAACACTTTAAAGTACCATGCCTTACATTTTTTATTTTGTTTCTTATATCCTTCCTAACCATCTTCATGTACATTTGCCATTGCTACATTCTCCTCAACATCCAACGCTACTACCACCGCTGCCTCTAGATCCACCGCCCTTGGGCCACTTCCTTGCCGTAATCGTTGGGGTGCAAATCAAAGTCCCACACTGGAAGATGTTAAGAAAATTTCACATTTTATAAGTCACAGACGAACTCCACTAATATGAGGTCTTCTGGAGTAAGTCCAAAAACAACTCATCGTGAACTAAGCCCAAAGCAGACAATATCATATTGGCGTTGAGTTGACCCAGTCTCAACAATAGCCACCAATAAGAACACATAATCAATCAAGAAAAAAATAGCACAAATGCTTCCGACGAGACGAAGTGAATCTTTGTCATCGAACAACAAGAATTGATCATCCTCATTGTCCAACGACGACAACAACAACAACCCGTCTTCCCCCAAGTGTCGGGAAACAGAGTCTCAATTGCTTCTGCAAATTAATGTCGTTGATGGTCCGGTTCTATTGTTTAAAACGTCAATACATCTGAGTCGTCGTTCGATGATCATATACATAATATATAGTTATTTAAGTTGATGAAAAGATTATTCTTACTTATTATGTAAAGTAGGCAAGCTTAAATCAAAGGGAAGAGGAGAAATGTAATATTAGAACTAATACCGAGTTTGCCCGACCTACTTACCAGGTCAAGGAATTCTAAATGTCTTCAGGTCTTGTTTGTCACATATGATTTGTCTGGCTTTACTTTTTTTGTAAGACCTACTTTGCAGGCTATTAAGTACGACGGATGGTCTAGTTGCAGGTTCCACGTTATCTAAAAAAAAAAGAAAAAAAAATAATGATTGTGAATAATACTTACCTCATAAAAAGTTAATATTTTATATAAATATGAATTTAATATATTATACTCCATCCGTCATAACTCTTTTGGTTAATGTCATGGTATTTTAAACAAAGTAGGTTAGTAATTTATTAATAATAAGTTATGATATTACTTTATTATTTTTTATATGAATATTATTATTGGTATTTTAAATATTTTTAGAATTATATCTCAATAATAAAATTTTATATAATACAAATACATAAAAAAAAAATTATTTATTTATAATTAACTTAAAACTAATTTTACAAAAAATGAAAAATTCTAAATATAGATAATAATATTTGTTTATTGGGGAGATATATAAATAAAAGGGTTTTGAATGGACCCTACACGTAAGAAATTAATAATTTAATCAAATTAATTTATATTTGTTAAGTGTTTAAGATAAATAAATTTACTAAAAATAAAAATTGACATATTCTATGAGAATGACAAAATGAAATGGGATCATTTGGACGGGAGGGAGTATAAGTTCGGTGAACATATAGTTCAAATATTTAAATTTTTCAATATAATAAACTAATTTATACATTTATAAAAAAAATGAATCATATAAATAATATATTTCTTCCATTCCATATAAAGTGTTTATTTATTTATTTATTTTTTCGTAATTATTTTTTTTATTTTTTTGAAAATATAATTATACACTTTAATCAAATTTTAAAATTTATAATTTATAATTTTTCAATCTTAATTAAACTATTTAGTTATGTTAATCTTAATTTATAATTATTTTTACTAATGCACTTCTTAATTAATTACTAATTATATTTTACCTACGTTCTTATATCTACACCAACATTGAAAGTTTTAATGGCACGGAGGGAATATTTAAGAATGACAATATACACATGTAGCATATGTACAAAATTTGTTATTACAATATATATGACAAAGTAAAGCAAAATGCATGAATGGAAATATGAATATTATTTTCATAATCCTTATGATCTTTTATTATTATTCAATGCATTTTATTACATATATGATATTATATATATCTTGATTTACTTTATTTTCTTATTTAGTAAATTTTATTTCATGTATAAATCCATCCACACTTCTATCTATCTATCTATCTATCTATATATCTATATATATATATAGATACAACACAACTTGGTATATTGTAAAGAAGTCAAGAGAGCTAAGATGAGTTCTTCGAAGGCAGTATTTTTGTCAATAATTATGCTAATTCTTTTGGGTAATTTCTCATATATTCAATAAATATATATATATATATATAATTGAAGGTTGATATATAACTATATGGATATGCAGGTTGGCCTTGGGAGAATTTTGAAGGTGGTAATAACGTTGCATGGGCACTTTATCTTCGTCCATGTAATAGCGATGCCGATTGTCAATATGCAGTGCCGCACTCTAGAGACGTTTGTCCTCATAAAGTTTGTGTTTTGGGCCACTGTCGTTGTCAAAGCGCTAACGGCAATACCAATACTTTTTTACGGAACAATATATACTAATTTTTCATGAACAAACTAGATTATTCATATATTATCGTAATTATGGATAAATAAAGTTCGTAGGATGTTTACGTTCAAGTGATTCTCTCTCGGTATATTATATATGAATATACACTACAAGAAATTATCAATTTTGTAACGAGGTTTTTTCGTTCCTAAATTCACTTTTTCCGTTACTAATGATATTAGAGACGGAATTAGAGATGGAATTACGTTTGCTACGTGAATTTTAGGAACGGAATTCCGTTACAAATATACTATTTTTTTTTTTGTAGTGATAGTCTCTTACTATTAATATATTTTATATTTATGTTACTTTTTATTTTCTTTTACTATTTTCACTTAAGATTTCAAATGATATAACTTATTTATTATTTTCACATAAAATATTTGGAAGTTTAAGATTAACGAGAAGATATATATATATATATGTATAAAAGAAAAGAAAATTACATATAAACACTAAAACATACCGAAAATTAATAGTCACTTTCATGATATATACTGTGTAATTATATTAAAAAACAATAAATTGATGGAATTTTTAGTTATATAGTTACCATATCAATAATTGATTTAAATGTATTATTAACTTTAAATTTTAAAAATTAAAATTAAAATAATTGATGGATAATTGACGAAATTCAAGAAATCATATGCAAACACTAAAAATTATATCTTAGATAGATTTAATAATTTTTAATATTTAATAGATAAAGATTAAATTTTTGTTTAAAATTTATGATGATTTATTAAATAAATTTACAACTAATAATATTTATATAGTTATAAGTATTAAAATAAACAAGAATAAATATTTTAAAACAGATAATAGTAGTTGTTAGCTTACAGATGGTTATGAGGCAGGTGAATCACAACCTTCAAAATATATGTATCTATTTAATAAACAAAAAATAAAATTATTATTTTTTATTAATTTATCTTTTTTAATTTTTTATTTCATACTGTATAAAATAATAATATTATTGTAAGTTTATTGATTTACATTTTTTAACCTTTATTTATTTTTCTTGTAATAAAAAATATTAAATTTTATATAATTTGCCGAATTTTTCATTAAAATTTCAATATACAAAATTTTTGTCTATCGCACTCAAATTTCATTCATATTATATGGTAAAATAAATAATACATTAATATTAAAATATTTTTAATTATTATATAAATTATAAATATATTACTATTATATATACAATTAATTTTTACATAACTGTCAAAAATATTAAAATTATTTTAAAACACTTCACACAAATTAATTAAATAATATTATTTTTAAATATAATACAAAAAACAAAAAAAATATTTAAAGTGGAATATATATTTAATTTTTTTAATTATATATTAATAATTAGTTTTAGAAAAATCAACAATACTACTTATCAAAAATCATAAAATAATACCACAATCCCTATCATTAGCAAAACGTGCTATTGAAATAAGAATTATTTCCTCCGTTACAGGTTTTAATAAAAGTGAATAATAATTGTTAATTTTTTTTTTATAGTAAAAAATAGTACAAAAATAAAATAATTTTTTACTTAAAAAAGAATAAGAATATTTTCCAATGAGTATAGATATGAACGGAAGGAATATTTTATTTTATTTTTATTTTTTAAAAGAAATAACAATTATTTTTAAAATATTAAAGAGCTATAGACCTTTTGTGCAATTATTTCCAACACTCTTTTTCTTCCCCAAAACTCCATGTTGACTCACAGTTTGGTCAATCCTCATTCAGATCTAAACTGGTAGAGTTTCTGCTCCATCGTCCCTTCTTTTACACTGCAAACCGGACCGGTTCAAGAACATCGTCGAGTTCTTCACCGCCGCGATCTCAGCCGTCAGATACATCGATCTGAGCTAGCATCCCAATCCAGACTGTGGTACAGCTATTATTTAGCAACAAATATTGATTTCTTATTATTATTGTTACTGCTCCATAATTTTGAAAGAGTTTTTTAATCCTACAGAGTATTAATGGTGCCTAAAATTCATGTCTCTAAATTTATATATTTTTTTCAGAAAAAACGTTTAATTAAAATTTATGGTAGCTGCAGATTTTGTCTTCTTCAGGTGCCTGTAGCAGTAATGTTTGGGATTTAATTAGAGATGGCTATTGCTGCTTATGCGTCAGTGGTTTCTCTTACCCACATCATCGACAATGTTCATTACCGTGCTCAGCATTCTCTCATTCATGTGGACAAAAGACATATTGAATCTCTTCAAGACAATGCCAATTGCTTGTTGAAATTTGTGGAGATTAATTCAAGAAGAAAGGACCAAAAGATAGAAGCTCTGTGGCCACAAATATCTAAACTTTGTTTTGAGGCAGAAGATATTTTCGACTTACATGTAACCAGTCAGCTTGAGATTGCTTCTCAGGGAGAAAATGGTGATATGGGCCAGAAAGCTTTCTGTGAAGATCTGGACAGCATAATCGAAAAGATTGACATAATCAAGAGAGAGTTGTCGATGGTCGAAGAGGTAGGGGATGATCAAGTCCAAGTTGAAAAACAAAGAAGGAGTTCTGATGGTATTGGTGGTTCTTCAACTGAGGCTTCTTCGAATGGAAAGAATACTATAGTGGGACTTGATGAGGATGTGGTGAAGATTAAGGGTGAACTGGCTAGAGATGAGGCGAACCTTCAAATTGTTCCGATCGTTGGGATGGGAGGTATTGGCAAGACTACACTTGCTAGAAAAGTTTATGAAGATAAATACGTGCTTGAGCGCTTTGATGTGCGCATTTGGCTTACGATTTCTCAGGAGTATAGCATGGAAGAGATCCTTCGTGGTCTTATAGATAATGGGATCGTTGAAATGAATGGTGGAAATATTGATGGACCTGGAGAAGCATTGTATAAGAAGTTGTATGGCAGAAGATACTTGATTGTTATGGATGACATATGGAGTTTGGAAGCTTGGTATGATTTGAGGAGGTTCTTTCCAAATAATGGAAATGGAAGTCGGATTATGATGACCACTAGGATTGTCAATGTTGCTGGTTCTTTAGGCTCACACAACCCTCATTCGATGGCATTTCTAAATGGGAGAAAGAGTTGGATTTTGTTTTGTCAAACTATATTTGGAGAAGATGATTGTCAAAATCCAGAGTTGGCGAAAATTGGAAGGAGAATCGTAAAAAGTTGCCAGGGACTTCCGTTGGAAATTATTGTTGTAGGGGGGCTTCTTGCAAAGTCTGGCACGAGGAAAGATTTTTGGCAATCAGTCGCGGAAAATGTAAGTTCTTTTGGTAATGCAAGTGATGGCGAACATTGCTTGAAGATATTACTTTTGAGCTATAATAATCTGCCTTTGTATCTCAAGCCGTGTTTCCTCTATATGAGAATTTTTCAAGAAGATGCTGTAATTAATGTCTCCGGACTAATAAGATTGTGGGTTTGACGAGGGTTTCATAAAAAAAGGCGAAGATCAAAGTTTGGAAGACCTTGCCAGGGGATACTTGAAAGATCTTGTTGATAGGAATCTAATATCTGTTCGCGAACACGGATCAATAAATAAGAAAATAGAAACATGTGGCATTCATGATCTTCTACGGGATCTTTGCTTAAGTGAATCTAGCCGAGAGCGATTTAGACACTCGTCAAAGTCGCATAGGAATCCACTTGTTTGTGGTGCATGTAGTGCGACTTATTCAAGTATCGATAATCCAAGATCTATCAAGGTCATGGATATACTTGTGCAACACACTAAAACTCGCAGCGTGGCCGTGGAATTTTTTGTTTGTCAAAAATCAAAATGTCCTTCATCAGCACTACATTTGCTATGGAACCTTCAAACATTGTCATTTCGGCGGTCTTTTCGTTTCAATACTTTCGTAGATTTACCATATGAAATCTGGAAGTTGCCGCAACTTAGAGTTATTGAAGGCAAGCGGGTGGCGCTACATTCCCCGTCAGCTGAAGAGAAAGATTTCTTCATCCTGAAGAACCTACACACCCTTTGCGATGCATGGAATTTTGAGCTTACTGATGAAATTGTCCATGGAATTCCTAATTTGAAGCAACTGAAAAGTAAGTATCATCATAAGCATATTAGAGGTTCGAATGCTTTGTTAAGCAATCTTGCGCGATTCAATGTACTCGAATCATTACATCTCAAAGATGCTGAATGGCAATATGTTTCTCTCCCGAATTCACTCAAAACCTTGAAACTGAAGAGATGCAGAATTCCATGGAGTTCAATGTGGATGATTGGTTCATTACAAAATCTTGAGGATCTTGAGCTGAGGGATACCACAGAAGGGTCCGAATGGAATCCAAATGAAGGAGAATTTCTTCGATTAAAAGCCTTGACCATTTCTGGTAGTTTTCTACGACAATGGCAAGCTGATCATCATCACTATCCTAATCTTGAGGTGCTTGTACTTGAAGGGCTATGGGCATTGGAAAAGATTCCTTCGGATATTGGAGATATCGCGACGCTACAGACAATTATGTTGAGACAATGCTGTGATTCTTCTATGAAATCGGCATTCCTAATATGGGAAGAACAAGAAAGCATGGGAAATGATACCCTCAAGATTCTTGTCGAACATCAATATAGGGACTACTCAATCAGCGAGTTCATGGCACTCCCAACCGAAGATGACGACAGTGATACCTATGGTACTTTAGATGGATAAATATCTCATTTCATTGAAGCTATTGAAAAATTTTGAAACACAGTTTTTGAAGATTCAATTCTTTGCTCAAATGCAGTTGAGACATATTTATTAAGTTTTCTCAGTTTAGGTGTGGATAGTTTATCTACAGCTGAACAACATATATACACTGCTGTTTTATATGTGAAGGATTTGTTTATGTTTTATATATGTGAATAATTTTTTTTAGTTTGGCCGTGACTTCCGCCGGTAATTGTTAGCATTTGTCGGCCCAAGGTAATTTGAGGGCCATTTGGATTCGCTTAAAAATAAGCAGAAGTCAAAAGCAAAAGCAAAATGAGAAGCACAAGCGAAAATCAGTTCGATTTTGTATTTGGATAAATTATTATAAAAGCAAACTTTTTGTAAAAAACTGTTTGGAACGTTGTAGAGTTGAAAGTGTTTTTAACTGTTAAAATTACTCACAATGATGCTATATTAATATAGTAGGATTGTTCTATAACATTTTTATAATTTATTTTAAGTTTTATTAATTATATTTAAAGATTTTAAATTAAAATATAAAAATATAATTTTAAAATTTGATTATTTATATTTTTTAAAATTTTTATTTAAGAATAATATATCAATTAAAAATAAAATTATAATATAATATTAAATAATTTGTGTTTTATAGATTATTCTAAAATTTCTAATTATATTTAGTAATTTTAGTATAATTAAAAATTTTATATACTCCTATTTAAATTTGAAATAAATTTTAAATTTTAACTGAAGTATAATTATATAAATTAAAAATAATAATATAATTATATTTTTTTAATTTTTATAGAAATATAATATAGAAATTTATGATTATTATTATTATTATTATTATTATTATTATTAAGAATAAAACAATAACTTTAATTGAAAAGTGCTTTTATTTATTTCAAAAGCTACCAAATGCAAACAAGTACAAAGTGCTTCTTTCAGAAAGCAGAAGCTAGCTCCTACCATACGTGAATCCAAACGGGCGTCAGTTGTTAGTATTTGATTTTGAAAGGGGAAGAAAGACAAAAACAAACGAAATGTATCCCACGTAAGAAACACAACATACCTTATCCACCCTTATGTTGTATTGTTGCCCACCCGTAGTAAAAAGAGAATTGGACTAAGAGCTTGGGCTGGGCTAATGGTTTGGACCTAAAAAAGGTCGGTGTCCTTTTTTTTTTTTTTTTACGCTTTCGTTCTAATTAGGTTTGTGGAATCTCCTATTCTATTTTTTTGATTCGTTCTATTCCGGGGGAGATTGGTGGGCTGATTTCGCTTCAAGAAAATCGCATCCTATGCGAGGCTTGGATTAGATCTCAATTATGTGTTATCATATTTGCAATTTTTTTGTGTTTCGCTTTCATCATATCTCAAATTCGATTAAAATTTTTTTAACAATCTTGAAGCAAATTCTTCGAACCTGAGATGGCTGACGAAATTTCCCAGATCCACGATCAAATCTTGAGTGCCCAGAACCTACTTGATGACGAAGGAATTATTAATGCTATGCGAGATGGGGACGATAAAAATTTGAACAACATTCAAATTGGTGCAGATAGGAAGAAGGTTAACTCCAGTGAGTCTCACACTTTTGTTCTCTCTGTTCCACGATCTCAACCGCCACGGACAACCGATGAAGCTGCGGAAATCGCATCCCAGACGAGGCTCGGATTAGATGTCAATTTTGTATAATATTTGCAATTTTTTTTTTTCGCATCATAACTCAAATTCGTCAAAAATGTTCTAACATGAATTGGCGTGATGCTTAATGGGTGATGGGAAGGTCACCAATCTTTGATATACGATATTGTTTGCTTCAAATTACTTTGGCTTGAAAGACAAATTAAGAGAAAGAAAATGGTGAAGAGACACACCGCTGCGCTGTGTTTCTTATGATAGGTTTTTGAAAATTTTTGTTTGGAATTGATATTAAAATATTGTATAATAGGATATTTTGTGAAAGCACAGAAAATTGTACTCCCTCATTTCCAATTTAAAGGAGCTTATGGAGATTTGTAATAGAGTAAAAAATAATAGTATTTTATTATTTAGTGAAAAGTATATAGGAGTTTTTGACATTTTTCTGAATTGTATGTGTAATGGTATGTTTATAATTTAAGTAAAATAGTTTTGCCCTTTTGACTTTATTTATAAAGTAATTGTATGTGTAATGGTATGTTTGTAATGTAAGTTTAGACGAGTATTTTGGTATTAGTGTATGATTACTTTTTTTAAAATAGAAAAGTGATACTTTGAAGTGGGATATACGAAAATAATAAAAAGAATTCTTTCAATTGGAACAGATGAAGTATTCCATTTGATATGCCAACCAACTTTTGCCGCTTGACCACAAAAATTGTCATGACATAATGTCATCGTAAAGTCTCTCACAACTGTCATCCAGTAGAATGCAATTCTAATGGAACAACGCCTTGACTCAGTGAAAATCTAGCAGCGACTAGAGGAACTGGTGCGTTAGTTGATCAACAACCTTCGTCAGAGAGGACGTGGATCCTCAGAGCGATGAATGAACTAATCATTCCCCTGTCATGTAGAAAATTTTGAAAAGAATGGCAAGGCTTGTACCATGTGTTATTATTTGAAAAATTCTCTTAATACATCGTTACATTAGACTTCTGATATATTTTAGAGTAGAGTTAGACAACTTGCGAGCATTGAACTTAGTAATTTTCTTTTACCTTATTTAATAATGTGAATGTTGAATTAAACCACTTATATGACTTGAAAATGTTAGTGCCCCTTTCGTTTCAATTTTTCCATACTCAGTAAGGCAAACGAACTTCTGCCTATCGAATTTGCTCAAATGAAATTGCATCGAAAAGGGAAATCCTTAAATATGGTTTGAGAAACGATGTAAGAGAAGCGGGGAAGACCTCTTATTAAAGGAACTGAAAAGGCCTATGGTGCGACGAAAATCAAATAAGGTCACGAGCAGACACAATATATGTTTGAAACTCTATGATACATCACGAAATATAATGAGCAATGAAAAAAAAAATTCAGCACCTTTCAGCTGAAGATACCCTTTATAAAAAAAAAAAAAAAAAAAGAGTCCTCGCTAAGCGAGCAAAGTTAATTATGCCTGGATGATTCCGCTCATGTTAAATCACATTGACAAGTTTTGAATGCTTAAGGGTTAATTGCTTATACTTGAAATTCATATTATCCACAACCATGGTGCTGATCTTTTGCAATAGTTGACTGCCTTGAACAGGTTAACTCTTTATTCAGGCGATTGAGTTTGCTCGAGGACGAAAAATAGTTTAGTGTGAGGAGGCTTGATAACTCCAAATAATAGCATATTTTTTGCTTAAAAAACTGTGTATTATTTGATTTTTTATGTGAAAACCATCACAATATCTTAATCATGGCACACTTTATTGATTTGTTTCGCTTTGCATGATTCAGAGCCTATTTGTTGAGATTATTAATATATTTGGCCTTTGTAAGCGATGTTTCTAGCCCGGAATAGCTAAGTGTTGAAAGTCAAGTGACAGGGCTCCGGCTTGGCAAACGACGCTCTTACCACTTGCACCAACATCAGCGATCAGACATCCGCCGTTACAGAGGCGAGATTGGACCATCCCAAGAATTGACGAAGTGTTCATCTCCCAGCTGTCAAGCTATTCTACTACCAGCCAACGATGACAACATCGCTTGAGCTGCGCTAATGCCCTTCAACCATCCACAAAAGTGAGGGACATTTGTGCCCTTACATTCCAAAGCGAGCAAAGCGGCTACCATGAAAGTTACGATCGGTGCAACTGCTTCAAGAGATTAACCGCTATCAACCGCCTAACTGCCTAGCGGTTTCAACTGCCAGTCAATTGCTCTGTAATTGCCAGATTCCACGGAACATATTCTATTTGTAAATGACACCCTCTACATTCAAGTGTTCATAGTTTCTGTAGATTTTTAGTTCTTTTTTTAGAGCTCCAACCCTGTAAGGGAGTTCTCTAATTAGGAATGGCCAAATGAGTCGAGATCTCCTCCTCATCTGGCCGCTCACCTTACTGTTTTCTAGAATAGTTTGTTGCTTTTGTAATGTAGATCTTTACTATTTTCTACTAGTTAATAAAATATCATGATTTCTCCACGCTCACCTTCATCCCTGCTTCATCTTTGTGTTGAAATAAGAAACTTAAAAATCTATTTTTCTGAGAAAGAACAGAGAATAATCGACTAATTAAACTTAGATTCGGGTCGTATTCATTAACAAAATTTAGACAATTCAATATAGTTAAGTACACGGGAGCCTTGTCGACCTGCTTAGTTGTTGTTCCGAATTTGACTCTGATTACAGAGAGTTAACAGAGGGTAAAACCACTAATGAGACAGAAGTTAGGATAATCAAATGGGCATAGGCGCTTGTCTATTAGGTCATATAAATGTCTAGTGACAGTAGAATTTCTTGCTTATAATTTTTTGATTATGGGCATCATAGAAGTCTTGTTGTAAATCCCTTAAGGTCAAATATCAACGATTTATATTTGTGTGTTAATGATTCTGCGCAATTACATTCATTTCTTTTGTCATTACGTGTTATAAATACATGTTTCGTTTACTCACTAGCATCGCTCGCTCATTACATCTATGAATTTCTAGCCATTAAGGAATGCACAGATCACACACAACATTATATGATTCCCCCTTACCGCTCGCATATCATCTCTATTATATCTATATTCCGCTAACTTTACACCTGCTCACTCTCGCTCACCACTGTTCTCGCTGCATCTACCATTCGTGCTCCATCCTCATTACAACTCCCACTATCCTCTCACTTTACTCGCTTTATTTTCAATTCCGTCTTAGTTGTATGAATTTTTTGATTTAATTTCATGACTTAAAATCTCTATGTTCGACCTGGAAATGCGCTAGTAAAAAGAGAATAAGTAATTGTGATAAATCATTTCAAGGTCTACAACTTCATTTTCATCATCTATATCTGAACATACCCAATAATGCACACTTCACTCAAATAATTCATAATAAATTCCCTGTAATTCACACGTACATATCTCGCTTATCAGTAGTGTCTTTGATTAAAAGTTTTAATCTCAAAGATAGAATATTTGTGTCTCTAATGAGAGTGACATCTCAAATTGTCGAACTCCAAAGAACTAAAACAAGGGTGAAACAAAGCATTCTTGGAAGGCATAAAAGGTTTGCCAGAAAAGCTAGGCTAGTGAGACTTGAGAGGATAAGAGAAGAAGAGCTTGTTGATGAGTGAAAGCGAAAAGGGAACTTCTTATAGAGGCAACTTCACTCATCGAAAAAGAAAACTTTAGAGATCAATTGCCATAATTGAGGCTGTGATAATCGATGTAATGGTCGGGCATTGATTTTGATTATGACTGCAGAGGATATACTTGCCACCGGAGAAGATTTTATCTGGATATATTCTCAAGTTTTCTTTTGAACTTCAATTTGAGTTCGTCTCAAGAAAAAAAAAAAAAAGATTTTTGGGATAGGGCATTAGACTATTACACAAAACTTGGCCTCGCCAAGCCAAGAAATTAACAAGTGATAACACTGAATTCAATTATGCTCTCTTGATGATTTTTATAATCATTCGTTATGATTTACGATTGAATCTACGTTTGGTAAAACCAACGTACTTTGTAAAATGTGCTTTTAACCTCTTTTGTACCATGTGATGTGCTTTGGTATTTTGATGCAGTTGTATTTTTTAGGGTTAAAGTGAGGAAAAATAGCTTAACATGGGTAATGTCTGACAACCACGAAATTATCTATCATGGATGTTAGATTGTGATCTTGATCGCGTTTGAAAATTCAAAAGGTGTTGTAATTGAGAGCTGAAAGAATTAAAAATTTTGAAGAATAAATCTAAATGCTATAATGATCCGCATGAAAAGTGAATCTCAGCGCTTAAAATTAGCATTTTCTGGAATGGACGAATGAGGAGCGTTGTACCAATTGGCAAATTGTAACAACCATCATTCAAGAAGCTTTGCCTTGTTCCTATAAATAGGGATCCAATCGAGTGCATTTGTAACAATTCTACTTTCGAGAATTAGCGAACGATTTAGGAGAGTTCAAGCTGTAACAAACTCCAGAAGTCTCGCTTGGGTGGCTGGTAGCACTTATGATAGGAGTCACGTGGTCACCACCCATCCCATTTAATTTACGCACTTAACTAAATTTAGCGCTTTCATAGTATAATTGTAATGTTCACTTCATAGTGTAAATGGAAATTTCAATTCCTAGTTAAGAAAATATCATGTTTCTTGATATCACCATCACTCATACATGACATTAGCAAAATAATGTTGTCTCGTGACGCGATGAGCATGAGCAAAAGTTAAAATGTAAATTTAAGTCACTTAAGCAAATCCGGCTAGGGTTTAGAAAGGATTCCACACTACTAGGTTAATCTAGGACCTATTGTGAAAGTAATTCCTTAAGCATAATTTGATTTAGAATAAATGGCAATAGGTAGGGAGTGAATTAATCTCTCAACTAAGCAGTTGCGAGTTTCAGGGGAATGACTCACATGACATTTAAATAATGATTCCGAAATGGATCATTAGCACAAAAATTAAGGATCTAGTTTGTCTTTCCATTATTTCCTCTAGGCCTAAGCAAACCATTGCGAACGGGACATGAGTAGCGGATAAGAATCTTATGTGATCACTCTCACACAACACTCTTTCATATGAAGTATATACATATATTGTGAACATATTTTCAGTTCAGCTAACCATGTTGATATATGTTGTTTGATATTATTACAAATGATAGCACGTAATCATTACTCTCTAATACTCGTGGATAATTATTGTCGATACATGTGGATATATGTTATAAATTCAAACGATGAAATATTTTTTCCATTCAAGCAATTTAAAAGACCAGGTTGAAAGTGAAAGTTCCTACAAAGGTGAAAATATTACGGATTGATAGAGAAGGTGAGTTCACCTCCCATCAATTTCTCGATTATTGTAACAAGGCAGAGATCAAGGGACAATTGACCGCACCATATAGTCCGCAATAAAATGGGATAGTTGAACATAGTAATTGAACTATCCTTGGGAAAGGCAGATCATCATGCTGGTTTACTTGCTCAATCGACTTCCAACGAAAGGCTTGAAACATATTACTCTATATTAGTGAATTTTTGGTGAAAATTCGGATCCTGATGTTGACATGGAAGAACATCCATCCTCTATGATCACGTCACATTTGCACAAAGTGAGCATACAGAGTCATCAAGTTCAACTCCTCTTACAATCGGTACATCAAGCACCCCATCTTCCCATTTTGATGATACACTAGTTCCTAGGTATCAAAATCTTGCAGATATCTATGAGAATTTGTAGCCAATGTAAGATTAACCAGAGAAGTTGCTGCTTACTGGTGAAGAACCATTGAATTTTAAAGAAGCTGCACTTGATAATAATTGGTTAATTGCAATAACTAGTGAGCTTGAGTCGATAGAAAGAAACAAAAGTTGGAGCATTGCAGATCTGACTGAGGGACAAGAACCCATTGGCTGAAAATGGGTTTTCAAATTAGAAAATTATTTTGGAGGAAACATAACGAGACACAAAACTTCATTGGTTGCAAAGGGATATTTGCAGCGAGGGGGGTGGATTTTAAAAAAGCCTTTGCACCTGTAGCTCGCGTATAAACAATTTGAATTTTGTTAGCATTAGAAGTTGAGGAATGATGGCAAGTTTATCATCTTGATGTGAAGTCAGCATTTTGAATGGCGAGTTACAAGAGAAGATTTATGTCTTCGAAGTAGAGGGCTTTATTGTTGCAAGTAGTGAACACAAAGTTTATCGATTAAAGAAACACTCTATGGTTTATCGATATTATAACATCATTTTTCATGTCAAATGCGCCTTCACAATCCCTAAATCCATTATAACTATTTTAAACATGTAGTATTAGTCGAACACAATAAGACAGTGAAATCGCTTCAAAAAATAGTATGCAGAAGGTTGTACCTACAATAGAAGACAGTTATACTTACACAAACTCAAAGTTGTACATACATAGGAATAATGTTGCACTTGAACATTCCAAATCTTGTACCTATACAAGAAAATACCTGTTTTTGGCGGAAACACAGTATGTTTCTGCTAGCTCACGGAAACATATTGCGTTTCCGCTAAAAACAACAAACTCTACCAAGAAAATACCTATTTTTGGGGTAGGTGATGCGACCTCCGACTAGGACTCAAAATAGAAGAATGCAACCACAACACCTAGCCGCTCGCCTTTCCCAAAAGTGTCAGGCTGCCGACCATGAAGGTCAGGCCGGGGGGCAGTAGCCCCAAGGCTTGGAAAGGGTTATCGCCAGAAGGCCAGAGTTCGGTCGGGAGAACCTTCGTCACCAGATTCAGGTTCGAAAGGAATGGAGACCGAAAGGAGTTTTTACAAGGGTAGAGTACCCCACCGTACTTCAATTTAATATGACACTCGAGGAAGACCAAATTTCTGAGGATGAGCCGATGATCGATGACCTTGATTGCGATAAAGCGTCGGAGGCTACCTTGGTTATTATTGCTTGCGACCAAGACCTTGAACAACCTCCACACTACAAAGGAGACCTCAAGGTTAATACAATATGTGTGTTACCTCGAGAATTCGAAGTTCCTCCAGCCCAACCCGACTATCTCCAGGGACATGTTCTGTTGGAAGAAGCTGGTTTGTTATGTTGGGTGTACCAAAATTCTGACATCCAAAAAAAAATGCCAGAACCATTGATTTTCCAAAAGCTAACGGACGAGGATACGCATCATTTGAAACCCCTGTTCCTCACCGTTCACCTCATAGGCGGGTGGTGAGCAAGGTTCTAGCCGATGGAGAGGCGTCCGTCAATGTCATGACCTTGTCTACCCTAAGGAAGATTGAAAAAAAAAAGAAACGATCTCGTACCGACAACCATGCGGACGACCGACTTCATTAGAAACGCATATACGGCAGTAGACGTATTGCTCGAAAAAGTAACGGTTGGAACGAGGAAGGACCAGATGGTTTTATTCATCATCAAAGGGAAGCCAACTTATTCGTCCATTATCGGGAGGGATTGGATCAACACCAACCAGTGCATCCCTTCGACTCTGCACCAAAAGGTTATGTTATGGAACAAGGATCAAGTCGAGATGGTGGAGGCCGAGGTTGATCCGGCCATGGAGGTACATTCTGCAGAGGCCGTTTATTATTTCCCTGATGTATACCTTCTGTTCATGATTCTTGAGGATGCTGGACTGTGGAAAGAGTGCAATCTAACCATGAAGGGATTCGAGATCAAAGTTGAGGCCAACGCTTGATGATTCAGGTAGTTATCATGTCTGACAACCTGATCGTGCAGGGTTTGAAGACGAGAACAGGCAGGTCTGAATGTCCATTTATATGGGTTGGAAACCATGCCGCTCAGCCTCACGACGGGCAGGCAGAGACATCCTCCCAGCCGCCTAATTATGATCAAGACGAAGAGGATATTCATTTACCAATTCGAAGAGTTGCCCCACTTTTTAAGGCACAAGATCCATTGGAGGAGGTCAACTTGGGGGATGAGTTGACCCTCAAATGATACAAGTCAGCGCCTTGCTAGATGTCGAAAAGAAGAAGTGAATGATTGTTTTGATCCGGGAATTAAAGAATTGCTTCGCATGAGGCTACCATGGAATGCCAGGGCTATCGAGGAGTCTAGTAGAGCATCGGCTGCCTACTGAAGCTTTATTTCGGCCGCACAAACAGCCCCCTAGGCATTTCAACTTAGAATATTTACTAAAAGGAAATGAAGAGGTTGAAAAACTCCTTAAAGCTAACTTTATCCGAACATGCAGGTACCCGGAGTGGATTTCTAGCATTTTCCCAGTACTGAGAACGGAATATTCCGGATCTGAATTGGCTTCTGGAACCTCCATTTAGCGATTCCGAAGGACAAATACGTAATGCCCATTGCCGACATGCTCTTGGATTCTATGGCTGGATACGAGATTCTTTCTTTTTTGGACGACTACTCTGGCTATAATCAAATATATTTGGCCGAATGTGATGCCTATAATATTGATTTCCGCTGCCCCAGAGCAATCATAATATTTGAGTGGATAGTAATGCCCTTCGGCCTCAAGAATGCCGGAACGACCTACCAAAGGGCGATGAACGCGATTTTCCACGACCTGATTGGTGCCTGCATGGAGGTTTACATAGATGATGTAGTCGTGAAGTCCCAAGCATTCGATCATCACTTACTGGATCTTCGGAGGGCCTTCATGTGAATGAGACAACATAACCTCAAGATAAACCCGGCGAAGTGCGCTTTCGGAGTACAAGCAGGAAATTTCTTATGTTTTTTGGTACATCAGAGGGGCATCGAAGTTGCCAAAAATAAGGCCAAGGCTGTCCAGGACCTTGGGGCCCCCCGCAACATTAAGGAGCTGCAAAGCTTGATGTGGAAGGTCAATGTCTTGAGGAGATTCATCGTCAACGTGACTGGGAGAATGAAGGCCTTCTCGGTGCTATTGCATGGGAATAAAGATGTGTTCGAGTGGGGAGCAGCTCAGCAAGAAGCCTTGCACAAGATTAAGCAAGTGTTAGCATCTCCTCCGGTGTTAATGCCACCAATCAGCAGAATAAGACTAAAGCTATACATAGCCACAACCAGTGACACGACAGCCTGACTCGTTGCCCAAGATGACGACGATGGTCAAGAACGGGTTTTTTATTATCTTAGTAAGACCTTAAATGAAGCTAAAACTCATTATTCGAGTATCGAAAAACTTTGTTTATCATTATATAATGCATGCACGAAATTAGAGTACTATTTGATGCCGGTTGAAACTAAAGTCATATGCAAAGTCGACCTCCTACGCTATTTATTAAACAAGCCGGTCCTCCGAGGCCGTTTCGTTAAATGGGCGTTAAAATTGGCGTTGTTCGCATTGATATATCAGCCCCTTAAGGCCGTCAAAGGACATGCTATTGCAAATTTTTTGGCCGAACATCCGGGGATGGTTTAGGCCGTTCCTTTGGATTACGTAGGATTAGAACCCTGGCAGGTGGCTTTTGATGAATCCAGCACCTCGGGAGCAGCTGGAGCAGGCGTAGTAATCTCCAGTCAAGAAGGAGAAGTATGGCACTTCGCTCACTAGCTTCCTCAAGGTGTCACGAATAATCAAGCTGAATACGAGGCAATACTATTGGTGTTGCAATTCTTGGTCGCAATGGATGTAAAAAAGGTCGTTATTCGAAGGGATTCTCAGCTTGTTATCCGAGAAGCCCTAAAAAATTAAAGTGCAAGGAGCCACGGCTTTAGGACCTGCTTCAAGAGACCTATGACCTTCTTCGGCAGCTCGCAGAAGTGACATTGGAAGACATCCTCGATAAGAGAATTTAGAAGCAAATGATTTGGCGTAGTGGGTTTCCGGATTCAAAAGAAGAGAAATATTGCAAAGGTTTGAATGTTTGCAGCCTGCCCAAGACCCAGATTGGCGAACCCCACTGCTGGAAGATCTAATAGACCCCGGGAACGTCGCGTCACAAACAGTCCGCCATCAGTTTCTGAAATACACTCAAATTGATGGAGAGTAGTACCGACGGAGATCCGATAGGACATTAGCCCGGCTTTTATGTTACAGGGATGCTATGAAGGTCATGTCCGAAGTCCACGAAGGCATTGGAGGTGCTCACAGGGCTGGACCAGCTACCTCCACAGTCGATACTTTATGAGGTTGAGCAGATCTGTATGCGGTTTTTTTGGGGCTCGTATCATGGTCATCGCCAGCGTCATTGGATTTCTTGGACATATGCAACACGGCCGCAAGAGGAGGGTGGTTTGGGACTTCGACGCCTTTCGTATATGGTTCATGCATTTTCCACGAAGCTTTTGTATAAGCTTCACGAGGGCTCCTCCTTTTGGGCATAGGCGATGCGGCACAAGTACTTGCGATTCTTTTCCGGGCAATTCTCTTTGTCGGAGCTACCATAGCCGGGTGTGGAAGCGCTTGTGCCGATTTAAGGAGGAGGTTCAGTTGCAGATTTATTGGACTTTAGGTCGGGAAGCGTGTTATTTTTGGGATGATATATGGCTTGGAGAGCAGCCCCTTTCGACTTTTCGGAAGGGCAGACTACCGCCGCCGCCGTTGCCGATCTTGGTTCAAGATATGTGGAGTGGCCACTCGTGGGATATTGTGAGATTGCGAGCATATCTTCCCGAGTCGCTCGTTCAGCGTATTATGGAGGTCCCTATTGATAGATAGTATGAAGATTGGATGAGTTGGATGGCCTCATCATCCGGTACATTTACAGCATCCTCAGCTTGGGAGCTTTGCCGTAATACGGGGGTACGGAGTTGGCTGTCGGGGATATTTTGGTCGTGTGTTCTTACTCCGACGATGTCAGTCTTTCTATGGAGATTGTTTTAGCGAAGGATACCAACAGATGGGATTATCCAGCATTATGGCATTTCGATTGTGTCACGATGTCACTGTTGTCACATGGAGGTCGACACTATCTCGCATCTCTTTATTAGTTCAGCGGTTGCCTGGAGAGTGTGGGAGCATTTTGCGGTGCTTTTTAGGATATCTTTGCCGGAGACACATACACTGCATCTATTTGTGTCTTTGTGGAGGCTTTCTTCGGCACATTCTTAGAGTATTAGAGTGTATGTTCCTTTGTTGATACTATGGTTCATTTGGATTGCTCGGAACGATGCGAAGCACAAGGGCCTTTGCATATCTTCTGAGAGGATCATTTGGCGGATTCATTCACACTTGCAGACTCTTTGGCGTGCTAGAATTCTATTACATCGACATTGGGTGGGCGATTTTTCTATAGCAGATGGACTTGGATTTCGATACCCCCTTCTAATCCCTCGGCCTCCGATGATGGTGCGTTGAGAGGCACCGTCTCCAGGATTGTTCAAGCTTAACACAGATGGTGCTTCCCTTGGCAATCCCGGTGCAGTAGGAGCAGCAGATAGTATTCGAGATTCGGCAGGAGCAGTTCTCATTGCGTTTCAGACTCCGATCCCGCAGGCGACGAACACTTTGGCAGAGCTGACGGCGATTCAGACTGGAGTAGGGATAGCGATTGATCGAGGATTGATACCACTATGGATTGAGACAGATTCGATAGTATGCATCTCCCTGATCTCCTCTGAGACGAGCCATTGGACTCTTCAGCGATGTCTTACATGTATTCGGCTGCGGCTTAGTGATACGACTTGGCGTATGTCTCATATATATAGAGAGGGGAACCACATCGCAGATGCTTTAGCGATTATAGCGGTTTCTCTCCCGATTGAACGGATACTTCTCCCGACAGATATCTCTTCGTCAATTAGAGGCTTCCTTCAAACGGATATTGACAGTCTTTTGACTTTTTGTTTCAGCTAGCAGGCTTCACCCTTTTATTTGATTTTGAATTAGCTTAGATCGATGATATTTGGACTATATAGCTTAGTGCTTGGTATTGTTGATGCCTTAGACATATTGCCTTTGGCTATTTGATACTTAGACTACCTAGGCTTATCTTGTCTGTTTGCTATTGAGATTGTATAGTTTAGTAGAACTACGTATGGCTTGATCCCGATTGCATACGTAAGAACCCCACTTTAGGCGCAACCATTGCTATATAGCCAAAAAAAAAAAACTATTATTATTATTATTATTATTATTTGTGTTGTTTTTTTATTGAATTATTATTTTTATAATAATTTAAATATTATTTATTTTAAATTGATAATACAATATGTGCATATCAACGTTTATTGAATATTATTAAAATAATTTTTGCTTTATAAAATTTGTTATTATATTTGTTGATGTTAATATATTTAATTATATGTTTATAAGATCTAAAATTTATTTTTATCAAAGCCTTAAAATAGTCCTAGATGACCCTGTGCAAATCATAAGTGAAAACTTATCCAAAGAAGATTTTACTTTTCATCTTTTTAAAAGAACTTATATTATAAATAATAGAGAAAGGTTCACAACATCAAACAACGTAGCCCATATTGGGCTCACAAACCAGGCCCAAAAATGCCCTAAAGGCCATTCCATTCACAATATGGCCCAACATAGTGGGCTGTCCAGGTTCAAGTAAAGGACAGACCCAAAACAGGAAAAGCTCAGCAAAAAGACCTTTATCAAAATAAAAAATGGGCCTGTCTCTAACAGACATGCCCAACACTAGGCAAGCTCCTCTATAAAGCATGAGAAGAGGCCCAAAATACCTAAGAATTATATACAAGCTTACACAATAATTAATTACAAAAATTAAGTTAAAAAAACCAAGTAACAAGGACATAGGCGACCAGAGCTTCATTTATGCACACGTCACCAAATTCAACCGGGGTGGGCAAAAAAATCGAACCGAATCGTCGAACCGTTGAACCGAACTGAATCGAACCGAATTTTCGATTAACCGAGCAAATTCGGTTCAAATACAAATACTGCATATTTGATATTTTTTCGGTTCGGTTTCGGTTCGGATATTTGAAATATTTGCAAATATTTTTTTATTTAATTAGAATTTTAATTTTTTTTATATATTTTTTCTTAATTTCGGCTCGGTTCGAATTATTTGCAAATACTACAAATATTTTCGGTTAACCAAAATTTTCGGTTCGAATACGGTTCGCAGTTTTGGATATTTGTTCGGTTCGATTGGATTATCAAATACCTGCATATTTGCAAATAATCGAACCAGTGTCCACCCCTACCATCCATGCCATCTGACTTGTAATTACAAATTAATTAATTGCTGGAGAAGTGGGGATATCAATCAATTTGAAATATAGAGCTACAGCAGAAACCTTTTATAAATACTTTAATTTTGCATCAGATATGGTATCAGAGTTGAACTAAATAAAATTGACTTTTAATATAAAATAAAAAATTGGAGAAAAAAATGGAAATAATAGAGAATTTAAAATCCAATCCTCCAAACAAACAAAAAATTAATATATATATATTTTGTCAGTAATACTTTAACTATTCTAAAAAAAATATCTAAAATCATAATACTAAACAACCTTAATTATTTTTTTTAAATTATACATCAATGTTGGGATAAAAACAAAATATCACAAAAATAGAATGTATCCAAGGTTTGATTGTTTAGTGTTTTGTTTTAATTTTTTTTTTTTTTTAATGTGAGACATAAGTCATTGTGTTGTTAATATAAAAAATAATACTTTACGATTGAATGTTGATAAAATATACATATACTAGGAATAATGTCAGAAAATTTTGGTGGAAGAATAAACCTCCCTCTATATTTTCCATTTAATAGACTACATCGTACACATATTTTCTATTTAAAACAGCAGATTCATTAAGGTTGATTTGTGTGAAACTAATGAATAAAGTAACTACTTAAAATGATCAAACGTTCATATACGATGATGTCTCCCTCTTGGTTCTGATAAACTAAACACTATAGTTGTGTTCTTTTGTGGTTTTTATCACATATTTTTACTATTTAAATTCTTTTTTTTCTAAAAAAAAATTATCACATCAAATATTTATTTTTCTTTTTTAACATTATACTATAAATTTATTTTACATTTAAAACATCATATTAATCTTTATTTATATTAAATCAAACAAGTGTTCAAATTCAATTTTTTACTATTCAAAAATCAAAACCCAAAACCCAAAACCTAAAATCCACGGATAAACACACCCCAGTTTAGGAATCCTCAAATTGATAAATGCTAACAAAAAAAGTTTAAGAAAATATTACAAAACTAATTCAAGAAAGATGTGAATAGTGACTGCTGAGCAACCAATTGTATGATAAGTTGTCCAGACATATAACACAATGAATCTTTTGTTTACATGAGAATAACAACCAACAGTCAAAAGTAGTAAATTTATGCATCAAGCCTCAGTAAATATCTTCTCTTCTCAAATCTCTAAAATATTTAACTCCATTCCAGAGAATAAAATTTCTGTCATACCTCATATATACTTGTATTCTTACCAAAGGAAACCCTGAAAATATTAGTAAGTTAGAAGGCACAGAACAAATTATTAGAATGATTTAAGTAACACCAAAGAAAAGGTTGTTTCTTCTTCAAAAGTACCTTAGATACTAGACTAATCATCTTCGCCGTCATGCTCAAATTCATCTGGTTCATCTTCATCTTCATCTTCATCTTCAGATGAAGACTCGTCATCTTCGTCTTCAGAATTGGATTCATCAGCTTCGACTTCTTCATTTTCATCTTCTTTCTCCTTGGCCATGAACTCACTTATGGAGTCCTCTATCCAGTTATCGCCCATGCCAGTAATCTTGAGGGTATCATTTTCGATACTTTGCTGTTCCTTCCAAATTTTGTATGCCGAATACACAACAGATCTATTGTGGCCATCCAAATCAATCGTATGCAACATTGGTATATCTCCGATACTCAAAGGAATTTCTTTCAATGAAGGTACATCATAAAGGCGAAGCAGCTGAAGCTGAGGATAGTGGTTATGATCAGCTCTCCATCGTGTTAAATGACTACCAACAATTATCAATGTCTTCAATCGAAGAAATTCTCCTTCACTTGGATTCCATTTGAATCCGATTGTGCTATACCGCAACTCTAGATGCTCAAGATTGGGTAATGAACCAACCCTCGACATACCTTTCCAAGAAATTTCCTTGCAACTCTTCAGGATCAACTTTTTGAGTGAATTTGGAAAGAAGATTTTTTGACAAGAGTTTTTGACATATAACACTTCAAGTTTTTGCAAAATGGCAATATTGCATGGAGGATTTATCTGCCATTTGTAAAATGAATCCTGCTGAATTTCAAGATGCTTCAAGTTCGGAATTCGGCCAAGAATTTCATCCACTTCCATTAAATTCCATACACGGGAAAGTACCTGTAGATTTTTCAGCAGACAAAAATCTTTCTCTCCAGCAGGAGCTTCAGGAGGATCGGGAAACACCACATATTTGACTTCAATAACTCTAAGTTGTGGAATCTCCCATATTTCGGGTGGCAGCTCCACTGCATCTAAAAAAGTGGGCTCTAATGCCAATGTCTGAAGGTTCCATAGCAACTGTAATGTGGAAGGTGATATAAATGGTGCAGAAGAATTGTCGAGTGTAAGAAACATAGTACGTAATTTGGTGTGTTGCACAAGTGAATTAGTTGAGAAATCTTGATGCAAGACCTTGGCCATTCTTAGTGTCTTAATATGTGAGTAAGTCGCTTTACAGGCGCCGCAAAGACACGGATTAGTTTGTGAATCGAATGGCGGAATATGAACAAGTTCGGGCAGATTACTCCATTTTTCTTCTGTCACAGAATCTCCACATAAGAAACATACTTCTTCCCCATATTCCACATTGATCTCTTGTACTTTTGGAGCTCGGCTAAAATGCTCTTTGTTAGATATACTTAAGCATAGATCTAGCAAAAGATCGTGAATTCCACATGACACTATTTCCTTATTCATAAGGTCTCGCTTATAAACAAAAAGTAGATTTCTATCAACAAGATCATCTAAGTATTCCTTAGCAAGCTCTTCCAAAGTTTTATCTTCCCTTGTTTTTATGAAACCCTCATCAACCCACAAATTGATTAGTTTCGGGGCATAAATATTATCATCTTCACGAAAAACACTCATATAGAGGAAACATGGCTTTAGATACAAAGGCAGATCATTGTAACTCAAAAGCAGTACCTTTAGACAATGATCATCGTCGGTTGCATTACCAAAGGAACTTACATTCTCAGCAACAGATTCCCAATATTCTTTCTTCATGCTAGAATTTGCAAGCAGTCCCCCTATAACAGTAATTTCTAGCGGAAGTCCTCTACAACATTTCACAATCACCCTTCCTATTTTCTCCAATTCTTGATCAGGACAATGTTCTTCTCCGAAGATAGTTTGGCAAAATAAATTCCAACTCGTATTATCATCTAGAAATGTCATCGAATAAGGGTCATGAGAGCCTAACAAACCAGCCACTTGTGACAGCCTAGTGGTCATAATAATCCGACTTCCATTTCTATTATCAGGAAAGAATCTCCTTAAATCATCCCAAGCTTTTAAAGACCATATGTCATCCATAACAATCAAGTATCTTCTACCGTATAGCTTCTTGCGAAACACTTCTCCCGGTCTTTCTAAATTTCCACCACGCCTTTCAACTTTCCCATCATTAACAAGACCAGAAAGGATCTCATCGACGCTATACTCTTGAGAAATTGTAAGCCAAATGCGTACATCAAAGCGTTCAATGACATATTTATCTTCATAAACTATTTTGGCAAGAGTAGTCTTTCCAATCCCTCCCATCCCAACGATTGGGATAATTTGGAGATTGACCCCATCTCTAGCTATCTCACCCTTAATCTTGACTACGTGTTCATCAAGTCCCACAATAGTATTCTTGGCATTTGAAGAAGCAGCAATACTTGAAGAACTACCACCAGGAACATATGCTTTGGTATGAACCTCCTCTACAACCTCTTGAACCATCAATAGATCTCTCTTGATGAAGTGAATCTTTTGGATTATACTGTCCAAATTTTCATGGAAAGGTATATACTCCATATCATTGTTTTCTCCCTGAGTTCGATTCTGAAGTTGACTCACAACATGTAAGTCAAAAGTTTCTTCCATCTCAAAGCCAATTTCAGATATTTTCCTCCACAAACTTTCTATCTTCTGGCCTTTTCTTCTATTGTGAACTTCAGCAAGTTCTAACAAGAAATTGACACATTCCTGAAGATGTTCAATCTGCTTTATGTCCACGTGAAGGTGAAGATGTTGAGCACGATAATGAACATTGTCGAGGACATGAGTTAAAGATACCAGTGATGCATAAGCAGCTACAGCCATCTCCTGAACCCTTTGAAAATTGATCTCAGCTGGCACTCAAAGAAAATAAAATCCGCAGTTGCCTGTTGGAATAATAAACTTGATTAATATTTTCATTATTACTTTGTTTTTTATTGATTAATATCTCATTAGTTCTTTAGTTTTGTGCCCTTTCTCTAGAAATGCATAAGGAGATGAAACGTCTAGGATCATTTCTTTTAATCACTCTATTTTGTGATCCTAGATATTTTTATTGTGCACTATTAAAATCAGTACTTGCTATCCTTTGTATAAAGTTATTTTCTTAAAATGAATTAAATAATTGTTTGGAAACTCTGTATATATCAAATAGTAAATCTATAGCAATCCTCTCCAAGTTCAACTGCTCACTAAAGACAATTATGAAATATGGAGCATCAGTACGAAGGAATTACTTGGAACTTCTCACACTTGGAGACCCTCAAAGATTGTAGTTGAAGATATGATGTCGATGAAAAGGCTCTTGTGAATGTACACCAAAGTTTAGAGACAAATTTCCGGAGAAGGTTGCTGGTGCAAGTACTTCAAAGAAAGCTTGGGATATTTTTAAAGTTCTCTGTAAAGAACATTAAAAGGTCAGAGTTTGTCACCAAATAATAATATGAGAGTACAAGTCTTTGAAAATGAAGGAGTCCGAATTTATTTTATACTACATTGCAAGAATTTTCATTATATCAACCAAATGAGGGGATATAGAGAAGTTAAGACAACTGAGTTGTTTGAAAAATAAAATTAAATATTTGGATTCAAAATTTGATCATATTGTATTTGCAATGAAGAATCCAATTACTTGGACATCGTATGTATTGAACTGCTCGTGGAATTTTTGCATGCCCGTGAAGAAAAACGAAGGAATTCAAACAAAAAACCCTTCTGCAAGTTACACAATCAAAGCTTTCCTTTGCATGAAAAGAGGAAGCACAATTCTCAGTTCAATGAGGATGAAGTAAAAAATGTTGGAATCATGGTAGAGAACAACAATTATAGATTACGTTAAAATGAAGAAAATGTTGAAAATTCGATAGATTTAATCAATGAAATCAGAATTTAAAAATTCTTAAAACTAGTTAATCGGTGAGTAGAAATTATACAGGTAAATAAAAAAAAAAATTGTTTGTCATTGTTTCAGGCTTGATTAGTGTTTCATTAAGATTGGGCTTAAAGAGCTTTTGGTACTAAATTAGACTAGATTAGTGGATAGATAGCTTAAGAAATTGTTAATCGTCTTGTTGGAATAATCCTGCCATTAGTATAATTTGACCAAGTATCTCAATAAGATGTTTCTTGGGAATGAATTTTAGGAAGAGTGAGGTGTTTATTTTTAGTCAATTCAATTCCGATTTTAGCTAAGTCTGTAAGTACTGTATACTACGTTTATTCATTTACATAAGATTCAGTCAGAATAAAACAATCATCTTCTTCTGTCTCAGCTCTCTCTTCTGTTTCTGCTCTTACTATTCTGGTTGCATTTCTTCACACATATATATACATACACTATATACAACAGACCATGTGATAACTTATCACATACTTCCCTACATATATATACATATATTTATATACACTTTATGGCACTATCACAATAGCTCTCTTGCTAATAAAACTCATAGTACACTGACGTGTACTTTCTCTTCCAAATCCACCTATATATATATATATATGTATGCACTTTGTCCTCTTGTGCCTTCAATTTTCTTCACCCATTCACTAGTACACTAGTGTGTACGTATTTCAATATTATATCTATTTCATGTTAAATTTATTTTAAAGTTCGCTTGGGTTGGTTTAATGCTCGTGTGTGATTTTATTTGTTTTCATTTATTTTCTGGGCAAAGCTCACAAGTGGTATTAAAGCGTGATGCCTGGCGTAACCTGTTATAAACGTTGCATGCCCAAATATCCCAGGTTCAATAGGATGTTGATTGTGTCGGAGGGTGAAGGGGTGAGAGACAACATCGGGGTGACATTTGTCTATCCCCAGTTAACATAAAAAAATTACACAAGTTGGTCGATTAAAGTTGAGACGATCATGGAAGCCTAAGGTGTTTCGGAAGTTATTGAACCGATGGAAGGGAGGACTGTAAATACAAGAAAGGATAAGGTGGCAAAGATGCTCCTTTTCCAGATGCTTCCGAAGGATCTATGATTGCAACTCGCACCAAGGAAGACAACAATGGAGGTTTGGGAGAGTTTGAAAACTAGGTTCGTTGGAGCAGATCGTGTCAAGATGGTGCGTCTGCAGACACTGAGAAGTGAGTTCGAGGGAAAGCTAAGCGGATGTCGGCGAAGTATTCCAGCCTCAAGGCGATGCTGGACGATGCACAATTGGTAAAGAAACTATTCAATTATTTACCTAACAAATATTATCCAATTATTGCAGGAATTGGTAAAGAAACTATTGAGTAGTTTTGTGACTTAGGAAGTATGCCGTTTGAGGAACACTATAAGAAATTATCAATTTTGTAACGAGGTTTTTTCGTTCATAAATTTACCTTTTTCGTTACTAATGATATTAGAGACGGAATTAGAGATGGAATTACGTTAGCTACGTGAACTTTAGGAACAGAATTCCGTTACAAATATACTACTTTTTTTGTAGTGGAAGCAATAAGGCGACTGAAGGTATATGAGGAGTGTGCGCAAATAAGGAAGCCCATCTCTCTTGGAGAGAGTCAATTACTCATCACCAAAGCACATATAGAGAAAACGAGATGTTTGAAGGAATTGCAGCTAGTGTGGACACAATTGAAATAACAAAAAAAGGGGCAAAAATAGCAACAATGCCATAGGCTCAGATATAAGGAGTGGCCAAGATAAGAGCCACATTAAATGCTACAATTGTGGAAGACTGGGGCATCATACATCTGAGTGCAGGAGCAAGCCGGATAAGGCATCATACATCTGAGTGCAGGAGCAAGCCGGATAAGGCGAAAGTCAACCTGACATTCTTGGAAGAAGAAACCAACCCATAAGCCTTGGATGATAAGGAGCCTACCTATATTGCTGTCTTATGGAGTAGAGATGAAGCTCATTTAAAGTCGCATCAGGATTTTGGGGGAGTTTGTTTGAAATAATCCCGCATTTGGTATAATTTGACCATATTTTATAAATAAAATGTTTCTTGGGCCTGAACTTTAGGAAAGTCGGGTGTTTATTTGTAGTCATTTCAGTTCCGATTTTAGCTCTTGTAAATGTTTATCCGTTGAGTCCTAGGTCTATAAATATTGTGTAGGTTTTTTCATTTACATAAGATTAAGTCATAATAAAGCATTCCTTTTCTTTCATCTCTGGTCTCTCTTGTTCTTATGCTCTTCCTATTTTGCTTGCATTTCTTCACACACATTACACACACTTTATATACTGTAATACCCCCAGAGTTGGGCCTAGGGGAGGATGTGATACCCCCAGAGTTGGGCCGTTTTGGCCAACTCCCATGTGTGGATGAGTCAATATTAGGTCATTGGAAGTTGATTATAGGTTCAATAAATTGAATAGACTACTCACGTCAACAATGTGCACATTCCTTTTCGGGAGTTCTATTGAAACAACTCTAAAGTTAAGTGTGCTTGCTCTAGAGCAATTTGAGGATGGTGACCCCCTAAAAAGTCTCCCAGGGTGCGCGTGAGTGAGGACAGAACTGCGCTCGAAGGACTTGTGATTACCTATGGGGCCAGTCTACGATCCCGACATACTCGGCTTCGCATAGCTTCTGGGCCAGAGTGTCACAGTTTGTATCAGAGCCGATCTGCGATAGCTTGCAATCGTTGACCGGACTATTGACGGGCCTAGAAGTTAAAGATTCTTGGGGTGCAACATGGACGTTCCATTGTAAAATGGCGGAGGATTTGATACCCCGAGAGTTGGGCCATTGTTTGGCCAACTCTTGTGTGTGGATGAGCCAGTATTAGGCCATCGGAAGTTGACTATAGGTTAAATGGATCGAATAAACTACTTATGTCAACAATGTGCACATTCCTTTTCGGGAGCCCTACTGAAAGAACTCTAAAGTTATGGGGCCAGTCTATAATCCTGATGTGCTCGACTTTGCGTACATGGATTGAACAGAGTACTCATGTCAACAATACGCACATTTCTTTCCGGGGCCCTACTGAAATAACTCTAGAGTTATGGGGCCAGTCTACAATCCCGATGTGCTCGACTTTGCGTACATGGATTGAACAGACTACTCATGTCAAGAATACGCACATTCCTTTTCGGGAGCCCTATTAAAAGAACTCTAGAGTTGTAGGGCCAGTCTATGATCCTGATATGCTCGACTTAGTGTGGCTTACGGGCCGGAGTGTCACATATACGCACACTATGTGATCACTTATCACATACTTCCCTACTATATATTTATATACACTTTATATCACTATCACAATACCTCTCTTGCTAATAAAACTCAAAGTACACTGCCGTGTACTTTCCCTTCCAAACCCACATATATATGTATATGCACTTTGTCCTCTTGTGCTTTCAATTTCCTTCACCCACTCACTAGTACACGAGCGTGTACGTATTTCAATATAATCATATATAATATTATATTATTCTCTTTTCAATTTATTTTAAAGTTTGCTTGGGTTGGTTTGATGCTCATGTGTGATTTAATTTGCTTTCATTTATTTTATAGGCAAAGCTCACACGTCTCACATTTCCTATAACATTAAAGTTTGGCATGTTTTCATAAAATGATGTATATATCGTACTATGTATAATTACGATCCATATATGCAACAAAGCCACATACAAACGCTGTTTGTTTATCTAGACAAATCTACATAAATCGAGGTTGTTGGCTTGGGCATGTTGATGCAGATTTTTCTCTAAAAACTACCAATCCTTTTTTTAGGATCCAGAAACAAGCCTTTTAGTCCTACAATTATAAGAGCGAAATAAAACACCATCAACCATGGAAAGACCAATGCTTGTAAAGCTCATGTGATTAAGTCCCAGAATGGCATGTCCAAGACTTTTGTGACGGTTTATCGGTTATAAAATGGTAAGTGGGCATTCTTTTGTTGAACAAGTTGAAGAGTTTCATTACACAGTTCACTATGTCATCGACAAGTACATGATGCTACCTAAGAAGTTTATCACAAGTGTGATAATCGAAAAGATACCCCGAGTTGGAGCAACTTCAAGCAGAGATTGAAGCATGAATTATAGTAAGTATAAATTTCAGATCTAATTATTTGAATCCATATCAAAGAGGATAGTATAAAATGAGAAAAAGACCAAAAGCAGAGAAATTTCCAATGGCAACTTGGTCAGAAAGCCTTTCAAGAAACATGGACACTCAATTGAAGCTGACAAAAGCAAACATAAGGCTATACACTCCAAAATATGGTTAACTTCTGTGGAAAAATTGAACACCCAAGACGATTGTAAAGTCTCTGGAAAGAAAAAGAACAATTAGATTTCTCACTTAGTCAAGATGCATCACATAATTGTTGGAATTTGTGCCAAAATTGCCTGGAAAATATACGTTGAATCTTTTTAGTATTAATTGATGTGCCTTGGTGATTTTGGAGTATTTAAAATAGGCAAAATTCTATGTTTAAAAGAAGTTTTGTGCGAGCAACCAAGCCCTGTGCTAAATCACATAGCCGCGTTACGAGAGGAAGGAAGAAAGAAAGGCAAGGCCAACTGTATGATAGAAGGGGGCTGGATTGACCAGTATTCCAGTCTCAATTCGTGTCAAAAGCCATCTCGGCCATTGATCACAATTTAGTATCTGCGGGATTGGACGGTGGGAAGTTAATTCTCTAGCTATCAATGGTAGACATCACCTTCTAGAAGATGGGTCGGCATCTATAAATAAGACCCAAACCTGAGCTCATTTATCAATATTTCACAATAAAAGAAATCGCGCTTCGTTGGAAGAGAGCTGAAGCTGTAAGGAGCTTTGGACGCTAGATGCGGATGCTCGGCAACACTCGTGACAGGAGCTGCATGCTCGCCGCCCATCCCATTTAAATTTCGTACTTAGATAAATTTACAAGCTTTCTAGTATAACAAGCATTCAATATGTAGTTAACTCAAAAGTTCAATTCTTAGCTAATCACGATGTTTAAATTCTATTAATACGTTAACAATAAAATATCAAATTTTTTCATCGCACCTCCACCCATGGATGACATGAACTCAAAATATCAGCCTGCGAACTACTTTAAGATAGTGAGATTTAAGACGCATATACGTCACCTAACTGAATCTAATTAAATGAATTCGAAAGGAAATCATGATGCTACGTAGACTTCAGGCACTTGCGAAAGCAGCGACTCGCTTACAAATTGACTTAGAAATACATTAGAAGGTAGGTGGCAAGCTAGTTAATTGATTTATCAGTCGTGAATGTCGAAAAGAACGGTTCGCAGGACAGTAAAACATGCATCTAGAAATAGATCATCAACGCAATAATCAATGACTAATGTAGCTTTTCAGAGTACTTATAGATCAAATAATCTCTAAATCACGAGGTGCATTAGCATGCAGATATTTCGTGTGTTTACTCTCACGCAACATTCTCACGCATGAAGTATATACATATATCGCATTCCGTCACATCCACCTCTTGGTCGGTTTTTCTCTTTTCGCACACAATAATAATTGTACAACACGTAAGTCATTTTATCTCGCACAATAGTTCAAGTCACATTGAAATTCAGCAATGTAAATCATACTCAATTCAATTTGGTTCATATGCATGCCTTCATCTTTAGTCGAATTTTACCTTACAAAAATGCCCTATGTTTGACCTGGCACTCACTAGTTATCATGAGAAAAATTTTATTATATGATGAGAAGTTTTGGGTTGCAACGCAATGCACACAATAATCACAGTTTAAAACCAAAACCTAAACTTCAAACATCAAATTTTTTAGGTCGTTTCCGGGGCTTTGGTCTTAAGGATGTAATTGAATGAGATGGCAGAGTTTTATGATAATTATTGTCCCATCATCTATCTCAAAATCTAACGGTCTATTGCTTACTTTGGCATGGACCACGAAAGAAGAAATGCTTCGAGAATAAGTGCCCGCGCCCAAAGGAATTTCAAGAGAAACTTAAGGAAACAGGAAATGTCATAAAAAGTTAACACAAATCTTCCAAATATGCTACATGTACGTCAGTTGAAGGTTGCGCCCGAGCCACCTGCGATAAATGACATTCTCATCCTAACTCTGAAACTATGCAACAAAGGATGAACAAATTAAGGGATCCCGTGTATAGGGTAGAACATACACAAGTACTACAGAATCAAGCATTTCAACAAGGGTTAGCCCCACCCGCAAATATCAATAGAAATAACAATGTACCACCACCCGTCAGAGCTAGAAATCCGCAAGCGCCGCGTGATAACATACCAATGGACACACATTATGTGGTGGTTTTAGATGCGACCATGGTCCTCAATGATGCCCCCTAGATCCGCGAAAATTTCGAATTAAACCAGCATTGATTTCCAGCAAGAATCTATCTTTCATTGCATCTCCGGAACCAATCAGTTATTGACTTGTTTTGTTTGTTGGAGCTCTAAGTATTAGACATACTAAACCCACTACGCACCACACCACCGGGTAGATCGGGGTGTCACCTACCTAAGAGGCATTTACCATTTTATCTTTTGAAATATTATGCTGGCAACCAGAGTGTAGCAAAATATGAGAAAATCAAGATAAAAACGGGAATATGAAAGGATATAATTTGGTGACCCGATTCGGAGAATGTATGTTTGAGGGCGGCCAGGCCATGTATTTTCAATAGTTTTGTTAGTCTTAATTTCAGATGGAGTAAAACAAGCATCTATAGACATTAAAGGCAGAACTCTAGCGATCGGCGGCCCAAAAACTGTATGGTCAAGCTGAAAAAATACTATTGATAACAGGACTTGGATGCATAGTACTCCTACAAGCTTCAGCATTGAGCTTCACAATATAAAATGGAGGCACTATAGGAGCGCATATGTTTTGCGGAAAGATATCCCCACAACTCGGAAATTAATTGATTATTTTTTTAATATATTTATATAAATTTATTATATTCTCATGGTTATTTTCTAACAGAAAAAAGAGTCTAATCACAAATTTAGAAAATAAAAAAGAAACAAGAAAAAAAGAAAATATTTAACGCCCTAACATCTAGATGCCATGGAAAAACAAAATATTGAATACTATAATGGTATTGAATATTCAAAACGATTAAAGACCTTAAAGAAACCTTATGTTTGGTTTTATTTGACTTTCTCATTTCAATTAAATTACATACTCCTTAATGAAATCACTAAGGGGCTTTTTTTTTGCTACTAAAATAGATTAATTATATCCATAGTATTGGATGAACATGAAATGCTATATTGCTTAGACTTGAGGTTCTGAAACAAAGATTAATTAAAGATCGATATATAAATTGAATAGGTTTTATAAATTACTCGTAACCTAATTGTCCATAGACAGAGCTCCAAACCAACTGCAGTAATTGTGTTAAATGGTCAAAGTACCTTAACCTGTATCCTGATTTGGGAGCTTCAGACAATCTGATGGTCGAACGTCGATTTGTTTGTTGTTTAAGATGAATGGTTCAAAGAACTTACCAGAGACGATGATCAACCAATACAAATCTGCATCAAACTTGTTTCAAATGCTTGGAAGATTGTGGCCTGGGTTTTAGGCATACATACAAGAAGAGAATGAAGGGTTTTTAGCAGAATTGAAGAATCCTTTGCTGGCTTATGACAGAAACAATAGGACGAAATAATAGCATTCTTTTAAAAGAATTATAGTGAGAAAGGGGATGCATTTTACATGATTGAAAGTATATTTATGGTTTAGGTATGATGGGCAAAGAATTATAGTAGAAGGTTCCCACCTAATATAAATAAACAATCTCAAGTGGTGGCAATTTTAGCTTAAACAATCTCAAGTGGTGGCAATTTTAGTTGTTACTCTTAGGGTGTGTTTGTTTGGGGATTAGATTTTAAATACACTGTTCATTCCTTTTTTTCTTTAAAAATATCAAATCAAACAATTAATTTTTTATTTTTTATATTATACTAAAAACCAATTTTACATTCAAAATATCACATCATCGCCTGTTTATATCAGATTATACAACTATTCAAATTCAAAATTTTTACTATTTAAATCCCAACTCAAAATCCAACCCCAAACAAAAAACTCCATTAAAAAATATGTATCTATATTTACACAAAGGACACAATATTCAAGGAATCTGCACAATTGACGACATGCATGTACTTCTTTTTATATTCACTGTTGAAAGATATTGTATTCAATACTCCTTCCGTCCCAGATACCGTGTCTGCTACACTGTAGACACGGTATTTTAGTAGGAGTAATTAATAGATAATTAAAAATGTATTAATGAAAATAATTATCCTATAATATAAATAATTATAAATTAAAATTAAGATAACTAATTAGTTTAATTAAAATTAAAAAAAAATTAAAAAATTTAAAATGAGATTAAAGTGTGTAATCATTTTACAAAAAAGAAAAGTGACATGGTATGTGGGACGGACAAAAACGACAACGTGGATATGATATATGGGACGGATGGAGTACTAAATATTCATTTGATATATTTTAGTGCAAAATAATATTTTTCTTCCCATTGGAAAATATATTAATCAAATTTGGCTTCATTAAAAATTTAATCAATTTTAGTTTCATTCAAAATAAAATTAATAAAGACATTTGTAAAGCTTAATTAGCTTTTTAAATCAAGCAACACCTTCGTGTACTATGATACCATCCTACATTGTTGTGTTCGTTCTATATCAACAAGTTACGTCAGCAATTTTCGTTGTAAGTTAACGATGTCACCAAAAAATTTTAATTTTATATTCTACATGATCAAAGTTGTTTAAAAATTTTCAGTGAGATTAACATTTATTAGTGCAATTTATAATGAAATAACAAATAATTTTTCCCCTATGTTATGTCTAAACAATATTTTTCATTAACATAAAAATTTAAGTTTACAAAAAAATAAATAAATCCTAAAATACAAAAAATAACGCAAACATGTTTTATGAATATTTTAAATGGATTAAAACTTGTTTTCTTGTATCGATAAATGACATTACTACCAAATAAAAATAAAAAAAAAAATTCATTATATGCGCATCTCTCTATTATTAAGATTGCACATTAATATTTTCTTACCGTATTTCAAAATCATAATTTGTTTAGATACGCTAATAATTGTATGAAATTTTAGAAATACAGACATTTTGATCTTCAATTTTATTAAGAGAATACATATTTGTAAATACCGAAAACTATTGTTTCATATAAATATCGGTTCTCCTACATATATCTTCTCGCAGTCGGATATAAACTCATATTCAATAAATTATCACTACTTCTTGTTCTGAGTGTTATTAATATTATTTTTTTTTATTAATTTGTTTTTCGCATTATTTCTTAATTTCGAATATGAAGAAGATACTCAAAGTGTTTTCATGCAAAAGGTCCCGCGGTTATGCAATGTTGCGGTTGTCTGTGGTTAGCATTTTGATGTTGCAGAGTTTTTCTTGAAAAAAAAATGACATTCAAATCTTTGTGTGATTGCGTTTGGAAATTAAAAAATAGAAAAGCAATTTGTTTGTTTTGTTTTGAAATTGAATGGGAAACTATAATTTTTTAATTGACTAGGGCAAAAGCATAAGTGTAAATATAAAGGCAAATACAACTCTAATTTGTATATATGTGCTTCTTCCGTAAAAATATGCTACCTCTGTCTGGCTCTAACGGTCTCATTTACGTTTTGTATGTTGATCTTTGAATATTAATTATTATATCAAAATATAGTACAAATTAAGAAAAATTGCAAAAATACTTCCATTAGTGTCTTATAATACTAACACAAGGACATTTTACAAACAATAATACAAATGTAAGAATATTTTTAATGTTAAGTAGAATGACGCAAAATGTAAATGTGACTCTTAGAAGCGGACGAAGAGAGTATTATCTTGAGTATTTAAATTTCAAAAATATATTGATAGAGGCTAATTTTGGAAATTCATAGAGTGTGTTTTTTTAGTGAAATTGTTTGAAAAGATATTTTTTTATGTGAGATATAGGGAATTGTGTAAGAAATATAAAAATAATAAGTTTTTGTAATATATTGATTTATTTTAAGAAACTCATAGCCGTCGTGCTTCTCTATCACGCCAGATCTCCATACACACTATTTTCTTTGTTGCACCTAAATCCTTCATCTCAAACTCACCCTTTAGTAGAGCCTTTAAGTCATTAATTACAACTATATTCTTAGCTGCAATTAACATATCATCCACATACAACAGCAGGTACACAAATGAATCACTAGAAACTTTCTTCGAGTAAACACAATTATCAAATTGATTATGAGTATAACCACTAGCCACAAAGAAAGAATCAAATCTCTTGTACCACTGCTTCGGAGACTGTTTTTAAGTCATATATAGATTTCTTTAACAAGCATACCTTGTCCTTTTTAGAACTGTCAAACCCCTCCGGTTGAGACATGTAGATCCGTTCTTCTAGATTACCATAAAGGAATGTTGATTTTACATCAAGCTGCTTCAGCTCCAAATCAAAAGTATCCACCATTGCCAAAAGAACTCGGATGGTTTTGTGTTTCACCACAGGAGAAAAGACTTTATGGTAATCGATTCTTTCTTTCTGTGAAAACTTCTTTGCCACCAGTCTTGCCTTGAACCTAGCAGAATCAACACCAGGAATTCCCTCATTTCTTTTAAAGACTCACTTGCATCCCACTGGCTTCACCCCTATTGGTAGTGTAACAAAATCCCAAGTCTTGTTCTTTTCAAGAGATTGCATATCTTCATTCATTGCTATAATCTAGTTTCTTGCATCTTTACTCGTCACAGCTTCTTTATATGTCTTTGGATCGTCAGAGCCAAGATCATCATCAACCGCCAATGCATAAGCCACATAATCCATGTCACAAGTATTGACACATCCTGCAAACCTAGTTGGTTTTTGAAGATTTCTCTTTCTCTTTCTAGCTGCTATGGAATCTATAACCCCAGTACGAGTCTCACCAGCTTCCTTCTCAATCGGTTTTCCTTGAGTTTTTAACTGATCTAGTTGATCGGATTGATCAATAATATTATCTTGCTGCTCTTCCTCTCACACAATGTTGTCAGAGTCTCAAACTCCACCTTCTGGTCAGCACCACAATCTTTTGTACCTGCAATACTTTCACAACCTCCACTCTAACCAAGCATAGCAGATGCATCAAAGGTTACATCTCTACTACTAAGAACTTTAACATGATTTTTACCTTTTTTACACCACAATTGATAACCTTTGACTCTTATTGAATATACTAGAAATATGCATTTTACCGCCCTCGGCTCCAGTTTACCATCATTCACATGAGTGTATGCAGGGCATCCAAATATTCTTAGATTAGAGTAATTAGAGGGTTTACCGGACCATACCTCTTGAGAAGTCTTTAAGTCAATTGCAGTTGATGGAGATCTATTAACCAAATAGCTAGCAGTGTTAATTGCTTCAGCCCAGAATTGGTTAGATAAGCTAGCAAATATGCGTATACACTTAGCACGCGCCATGAAGGTTTGGTTCATATGCTCTGCAACCCCATTTTTCTATGATGTGTGTCATACAATGCGGTGTCTCACTATACATTTTTTCTTGCAGAAATCATCAAATGAAGTATTACAGAACTCCAACTCATTATCAGTTCTTAGAGTCTTCACTTGTTTACGCGTTCGTGTTTCAACAATGGTCTTCCACTCCTTGAACTTCCCAAACACCTCATATTTAGTCTTCAGAAAGTACAACCAGACTTTTCTTGAGTAATCATCTATGAAAGTGACAAAGTAAGAACAATCGTCCTGCGATTTCACCGGAGAGGGATACCATAAATCTGAATGAACATAGTCCATAATTACGTATGAAGTGTGATGACCGAAACTAAACTTCACCCTGCGTTGCTTCCTTTTACACAAGCCTCAAAAAATTAAATTTTACTTGTCACATCCTCACCAAGTAAAGCCTTCTTGCTCAACACAGACAACCTTTTATCACTAATGTGACCCAATCAATGGTGCCAAAGATTTGTCCTGTTATCATGTTTATCCAAGGAGTGGGATATCACCGCCATTCCAATCACTAAACTATCCTTTAGAAAATAAATTTCATGTTGTAGTTTTCCCTTCGTCAGCACCAGAACACCTTTCAAGACTTTTACCATAATACTTTAAACCATTCTTGGCTAAGGTGCCAAGAGAAATTAAATTCTTTCTGAGTTCAGGAACATACCAGCAGTCAAATTTTTTAACAGTACTGTCGTACAATTTTATTTGCACTATCTCGCTTCTCTTTGTGGCCAGAACCCCCTCATCACCTCACTTCACTGTTCAACTCCACTCATTGCAAGAAGTGAGTACATCACGAAAGAACGTCATATTGTGAGAAACACTGGTATCCATAATCCATGTATCAACAGTACTAGCACTATATACTATCAGAACTTCACCAAGGTCCCCATCATCAGAACTGTAGACTGAACTTTTATATTTCTCTTCCTCTATGCACAATCCCTTTAATGCATCCATTCTTCTTGCAAAGATAGCACTTAATTTTGCTAGAGGATTTTGATTTTGAACGCGACATCTCATTCCCATTATAGACTTGAACCAGAATCCTCTTCCCCAGAAACTGTTATTTTTAATTCTTTAGACAGAAGAGCATATTTCACATCATTAACAGAAATTGTAGTTCTACCATACAACATAGTACCCAAAAAATTCTCATATGAATCAGGTAGTGAACACAGTAAAATTAGAGCTTGATCTTCATCATCTATTTTAACCTCAACCCCTTAATCAAGAATAATACGGTTAAAGACATCGAGATGGTCCTTTACCTGAGTACATTCAGACATTCGGAGGGTGTACAGTCGTTGCTTTTGATATAGCCTGTTCGTGAGAGAGTTTTTCTAGTACTTCTCACACAGTTTATCCCATAATCCAGAAGCAATCGTCTGATCTACAACCTTCCGTAACACCTCATCAGTAACTAACAACAAGATGGCGAAATGAGCCTTTGTCAAAATCTCCTTATTCACCTCCTCCTTCATATCTTTAGAAAACTTGTCTTCTCCATCCAACGCAGCCGTCCATCCCTGTTAAACCAAAAGTGCCCTCATCTTGAACTTCTAGAGCATGAAGTCATTCGACCTATTAAACTTCTTCAGATCAAAATTATACGAAGACATCTTCAATCAATCATATATGGCTCTGATACCACATGTTATGAGAAAACGAAAAACAAAGCAAATAAAGAACATGGATGTTTTACATGGTGATGTGACGGTATGTCAACCTACATCCACCGGTAGGAATCGGAAATATTTCATTATACTGATTCAGAGGGTTAGAATTATTCAATACGGCTAGAACTATAACTATCTGTATATAAGCACTCCTAAACACCATAAACCCTAAGTCCATTTGTTATTTAATTAAGATGGCCAAAAAGAATCTCTACTAATTGAAATAGTCTTTTCGCTTTGGTTTCGGGTTGGGTAGACAACTAAATCCAAATCAGGTTTCAACAACAACCTTTCATTATCATATCTTTTACATACTTTTATCGTTTGGCAATACCGGGTCATCCTCATAATTGGCACTTAACTCTTATCAAATTATATCATATATTTTACCTTATATTTTAAACACAATTGAACGAATAATCCCATGATAATACCTATTCATTTTTTTTGTTTTTTGTTTTTTTTATATAGAAAATCATTCATATATTTCGGACAAGTTGGTAAGCTTTTCACATATTAACTTATAGATACAACAAGTTCATCTACGTCTCGGGAGCATTGATGAAAAACTCGATCTCATATATATTCGTCTTGGGAGCATTGAAAAGGTTTTGCATTTTGTATGTTTACTTTAGACTCACTTATTTTTTTTCCTTAGAAAAATAGGTTTGTTAATAATTAAATTTTAAAATGATGTTAGATGGAGTAAACCTTGTATGTATGAAATCATATAAATTGTTGAAGCAATAGTATTACGAAGATTAATGATGTAGCTTTGCCGTCTTAGGACAACGTTGTATTATTAACACTTTGGATTAAGTGTTTATACAACTTCCATTATATTTTGTAAGTATCATTAACATTATTATTGTAGTTTGTAAAGTTTTTCAATCAGTCCACAAATTTGTACCATTCAAATTTTTTTCTCTTATTTCAAAGGTTTAACACACACACGCACACACACAGTAACATATATATATATATATATATAACACTTCAACATTTTTCTTGTCATTTAATATATAGATGTCTATCATATTATATAATTGTTCACAAATTTGGTACCATACTAAAGTTTAATATTTTTTTGTGAATATCTTAAATGATTTAAAACTTGTCTTGTATCGATAAATGACATTACTACCAAATAAAAAAAATAAATTCATTACATGCGCATCTCTCTATTATTAAGATCGCATATTAATATTTCCTTACCGAATTTTAAAATTATAATCTTCTTAGATACGCTAATAATTGTATGAAATTTTAGAAATACATACAATTTGATCTTCAATTTTATTAAGAGAATACGCATTTGTAAATACGGAAAACTATTGTTTCGTATAAATATCGATTCTCCTACATATATCTTTTCGCCCTCGGATATAAACTCATATTCAATAAATTATCACTACTTCTTCTTTTGAGTGTTAACTAATATTATTTTTGTGAATTTGTTTTTCGCAATATTTCTTAATTTCTTATATGAATAAGATACTCAAAGTATTTTCATGCAACAGGTCCCGTGGATATGCAATGTAGCGAATGTCTTTGGTTAGCGTTTTGATTTTGCGAGTTTTTCTCGGAAAAAAAATGACATTCAAATTTTTGTGTGACTAGGTGTTGTGGAATTAAAAAAAAAAATAAAGAACCAGTTTTTTTTTTTTTTTAAATTGAACTGAAAAATATAATTTTTCAATTGACTAGGGCAAAAGCGTAAGTGTAAATATAAAGGCAAACACAACTCTAATTTGCATATTTGTGCTTCTTCCCTAAAAATATATTATCTGAATATATAAATTTCAAAAATTTATTGATAGGAGCTATTTTTGAAAATTTATATGAAAAGTATGTTTGAAGAGATATTTTTTTATTTGAAATTGTTTGAAGAGAAGCTATAAATTTTGTTTGATAAAGGCTATAAATATGTTTCTTCAGGGAAATTATTTGAAAAGATATTTTTTTAAGTGAAATATAGAGAATTATGTAAGTAATATAAAAATAATAAGTGTGTAATAAATTAATTTTTTGAGAAAATGTATTTTTTGGGAATTGTGGAAAAACAAACCCTATAATGTGATGGTGTTTTTGTCAGATTTTTATTATGGGAGATTCTAAAACTCAAATTATTATGATTCTGTATTTTAATATAATACTTTAATGTTTGAGGTTACACAACTCGCATAAGTTTGCCTCCGATCCCTTCAAACTTTTACATATCAAATTAAGAACTTTATGCAAATACTATACCCTAAGAAATTTATTTAGTTATTTTCTTTTAACTTTTTCAAAATTAGTTTGCCAGAGAAAATACCTCAATTCTATTCTACCGTTGATTTAGAAATTCCATCAAAAAAGAAAAATTAAAATCAGAGTTACCCAACTTATAGTTGTACCAATTGGTTTTATAATTTTCCGTTCTTCTTTTTGGTTTTTTTTTTTATTCATTTTGATCAAAATCATTTTAATAAAAAAATGTTAAATATGATATATGTAATGTATAATTATTCCTGATGAAATACCAATTTTAATACTTTAGACAATAAACTAATGATTATTTGTACATTTAAAACAATAGCATTATGCATCGAATAGTTTCAAACAATTAAAACTATATCTTCAAAATATGAAAAAACAACTCCCAAGATTTTATTTCGAAATATTGGAAAAATTGTATTAATGCAAAATTTATGCAGAATCTCCATAATGCAAACTATGGAGTTGAAACATAAATTTAAATTTCCTCAAGAAACCATAGTTTTGGTTATAAATACCTGAGTTGAAAACATTTCTAGTGTGTCAACTCCATCTCTTGTATCTTTTTGTTGGCTACCAATTTTTACTATGGATCCTTCTGATGATCGGTCTCAAGAATCTCATGCAGGAAGAGGCCAGGGCCGGCGAAAGACTGGCACAACTAAGATCGAAAACCAAAGTAATCTGCAGGTCACATTTTCGAAGCGCTACAGTGGCATATCTAAAAAAGCCAGTGAGCTCGGCACTCTGACCGGCGCAGAAGCTGGTGTGGTTGTATTCTCCCCGACGAACAAGGCATATTCGTTTGGGACTCCTGATATAACATCCGTGATAAATAACTATGAAATCCCACAAGCTACGCAAAATAATCCAGACCCGTACTTGGCATCGATGCACCAAACAGAACTTGACGCCCTTGCGGAGCTTGAGGCAGGTATAGCTGCAGAGAAAGAGAAAGGAAAGGAGTTGGCAAAAATGAAGGACGACATCGAGAAAGACAAGATTATGCCACCAGGAGTGGATAGCGTGCAAGGACTTAGCTACGAAAAACTCGGCCAGTTAAGAGGCGATGTGGAGACATTTGGGAAAAGTCTGGAAACCCGAATGAAAAACCCTGCTAATACCACAATGGATCGACGATATGTGGGTTCCTCACAGGGGCAAAGCAGTACGGCCTCGTATGATCATACTAGCAATAACAATCAAGCTTGAAGTAATTGCTGTGAAAGTTAAAGTTGTTATTGTGCCTCAGTAGTTCCAAAATAATTGTGTGAGGCTTTTAATGTTTTTGTTTTGCTGAAAAATGGAAAAATAGTAATATATCTGTTAAAATAAAAAGTCAACTATATCCCTTCTTCTATTCTACTGTGGATTTAGAATTTTTCTTCTATCTCTATATATTTGCAGGAGTCTTGTAATGGGTATAATATAAGAAATCTTTTTCTCTCCAAATATATTGTGCAGACACAGCACTAATCAAGCAATTCATACCGTATTTGCTAAGTTATTTGATTATCTTGTTTCTGTACTATCCAACAACTTCAGTAGGGCAACTGACTTCATCGAGTTCTGATATTTGGTTTAGAAATACACAAGCAGCTCACCAAACCATTTTGTTTTTCAATTATTGTGTATTTAGACATTAGGTTTGCAATCATGGATTAGACTTTCGTGTCCACTATTTTTCAAACATGACTATAGGTAAATAATTTTATCATTGCCAAATTTCGGACCTCTTACTATTTTATCAGTGACATTAAGGGTGTGTTCACTTTATATTTTTGGGTGAATTTATTATTTATGTTAGGAATGATAATTGTGCAAGTAATATAAAAAATAGTATTTTTCGATGAATTGTTGAATTTTTATGAGTTAAAATGTATAAGTTATATTAACTGATTAATGTGTATATATAATTCTATTTTTTTGATAATATTTATAGAAATTTGTAACGTTCCAAAATATATTATTTTCTATGAAAATACATCTAACCCTTTATTGAAACCAAAAATTAAAATCAAAACCTAAAATTACCAAATAAACAAACACTTAATTATCCAGTAATTTACTTTTTTGTGTATTTAGTTTTTGCCTTGTTAAAATTTTGTTGTTAAATGTATAGTATGTGAATAATAAGATACTGAAGTTAATTTGTTGGCTGTCATTCATGAATGGCAGCTGCAAAATTGCACAAAAATCACCTTTTTACACCTCAAGTTTTCCTCTCTTTCAAGGAATTGAAACCAGTCATGCTACCAAACATGTCAATGAACAACTTCTTTCATTTTTTTATGATGCAATTCATGATATCCTAACAATATATGGTTTTCTCGCATATAAAAAGTTTTTTTTCGCCTTTCCAAATTCGAAAAACGGATCTCATGTGAAGCAAATTACATGCAAACAACTTTTCAAAATAAAATTCAAAACTTAAAAAATCACCAAAAACACAAATGGAAATTGACCATGTTAATTGGCATAGTAGGATCAAAGGTTTCTTCTAGAGGGATATTGTCATCCTTGCAGGTTTTCTTTTTAATTGATTTCAATTCTTGCAGTTATGGCTGGCCGAGCCATCATTAATTTCCATCTACTTTAAGTGTCTAACACATATGATATGAGTTGCGTTTTTGTCTCATAGCAATTAGGAGCTCCTCCAACTGGCTGCTGAATTTGGACGCCATCATCTGAACTCAAAACAAATGGAAGTTGTCAATTAGACCATCCAATTCTTGAGGGATTTCGTTGATGTTCATGAACATCCTGAATTGAAAAGCCAAGAACTAGACGCAGAGTTTATGAATTAAAGGCATCACTCGCGATGCTTTCTGGAAATTTGGAGGGTTGAAAAGTTCTCATCATACTCTGAAGATGTTGGCAGAGTAGTCAGAAAGGCACAGTTGATTTTGAAGAAACTTTAGTGGATAAAGTGGAAGGAGAAGGAATTTTCATCAACCTTCTGCAAACTGCCTTTTTCGCAAAAATAAAAAAATTAAAAAAATATATCTAATGCAGAAGTTTGGCACAAAAGGCTTGGGCATTTCAACCATAGAGTTGTGTTGAACTAGAAGACGAAGGATGTGGCTTAAGGTCTTCTTGATCTTGAATCTAAAATTCCAGATTGTAAAACTTAGAGCTACTAGAAGCAAGGGTTGATATACAAAGATTAAGGTGGACCTTCCAAAACTCCATCATTAAATGGAAGTAGGTCCTTCTTGGTATTCAGTGATGGTTATTCTAAATTTTTTGGATCTATTTTGAAAAATTCTTATCAAAAGTTGTTGGTGTGTTTCGAAAATTCAAGCAATGGATTGAAATAAAAGGTGGTTGCAAATTTTGAAGTTTGAGATCCCTTAATGGCAAGGAGTACTCGCTCCATACACTCCACGATGAAATAGAGTCAGTGAGAGGAAGAATCATACCATAATGGAGATGGCTAGATGCTTGATGTTTGAGAAAAGTTTGCCAAAAGAATGCTGGGCAAAAGAAGCACACATTGTCATATTTTTCCTCAATAGGTTAACTAAAGGGACAAGCTTGATAAAAAATTCGGAGAAGGGATCTTCATCGGTTACAGCACAATCTCAAAAACAATAGTTTTCCAATCATATGCTAAGAAAATTCTAGTAAGCATAGATGTGCATTTTATAGAGGATGTAATAGCCAGAAATAGCATACCTATTGTTTATTTGTTTTATGCAGAAGACAAATATCAAATTTGACATAATTTGTAGAAAAAGTGAAATAATTGAGATGTGCTAACATATAAAATTAATGAAAGGCCTAAAAGCCAAATATAAAAGAAACAACAAGAGGGGTGCGCCGCACATTCAGATCCAAGGAGGAGAAAACCTTGCAGAACACACCAAGAGAGAAATCATGCAAAGACAAGAAGAAGAAGATTTTGAGTTCTTCCCATCAATCCAATCTATTTAAGATGATGTTTATCTTTATATTCTTTGTTCTTCCTCTTCGTATGATTAGCGAGTAGTTACTTTTCTATTTTAAGAGTGAAAGAAAAAACTTAGTATGGATTTGTGAGATTAGATTTTGTTTTGATGTTATGATATTTCTTGGTTCTAAGTATTTGTATGATTTCTGATTTTAATGTTTAATAATATATCATTTGGTTTGGTATTGTGGCCCGTTATTTCAATTAGATTAAAGATTAATTGCTAAACTAAATTAGGCATCTGTAATTGTGTTTTAATTGGTTCAAGTAGTAATTAGGGGTAGGCACCACTAGGAAATCACGAAATAAATCGTAAACAATTCCGCATAAGTAATTTTTAAGTTGAAACAGGCTTCTCTAGTTCGCAAGGCGGTTAGACTAGCAAATTCTTTGTGGTGTACTCGAGAAATTAAGCAAGAGTTGGTTATTAGGCACGTGTCGGTAATTATAACTAATTTATTTAGAAACCAATTAAATTAAATATTTATGGATGATCAAATCCACTATCCAAATTGTCAATTTCATTCATAGACGGAAAGCTTATTTTTATTGAGTTTATCCTTTAGCCGTAGATTTTTAGTTTGTTATTTTATTTTTATTTCCAACTTCCAAAACCCTCCTTTTATAATATCTATATATTAAACAATCGAAAATAAAATATTTTTTAATTCCCTGAGGAGATGACTCTACTTCATCTATGCTACATTTATCTTTACCGTACAAGTAGATTATTTTATTTATTATTTTATTTTATTTTACCGGATCAAGACCCAACATTGCAACTCGAAGAAGATAATTGATGACCCTGTTGTTCTTGAACCTACATATTTTTGGGAAGCTAAAAAGAATCCAAAATGGACTTCTGCAATGTAAGATGAAATTGACGCGTGTTAATAAAAATAACATATGGATATTGGTGAAAAGGCCAGATGACAATAAAGTTATTGGAATCAATAAATGAGTACAAAGTTAAGCTTGTTGTGAAAGGGTATGCTCAGATTTTTGGAGTTGATATTTTCAACATTTTTTCTCTTGTTGCAAGGCTAGAAACAATCAAAGTATTGCTTGCAATAGTTGCAGAAAATGGCTAGAAGGTTTACAAACTCGATGTTAAATCAGCCTTCCGGTAGCAAATTCTTAATTTTGTCTCTTTTCTCTTTCTTAAAATATACCAACAAAGTGGAAGGGAAAGGAGAATGAGTTGTCCAAGATGGATGTTAGGAATAATAGATTGCCTTAATCAAGATCCAAAATTCAGCCAAGCATCACCTAGTGTCTCTGCTTTGCTGCCTTCAACTATCATGGTCATGGTCAGTGGGCAATAGTGACGCAACCATGGGAAGATTGACATAGCAGTTGACACAGAGGCTTAACATGGCATGTTGGTTTGAATATGATCGTATTGAATGACTCTTCAGAAAGGTGACTAATACAACACAATCGTGTTCAAGCCAACACAGTCGTATTTAGTCCGTATCAACTATTATGAATTTTAATTTAAATGAAATCAAAATTAAAAAAAAATAAATAAGTAATTCAATTAGATCAAAATTTATAACTATGATATACAATGCGATTAAAAATCATTTTTGCTCTTTGAAAAATGTAGTCACGTCCAAAATATAAATTTATTTTGTTACTTCCTTAAATGTAATCACTCTTTTCCAACAGCCCTTTGAACTTTTCAAATTCCAAGTGTTTGAAGTTACGAATAATTTGCTTAAAATAATTTGTTCCAGTAATGCCCTCTTGGTTTCAACTTTTGTGAATTTAGTCATTCTTGAAGTGACATTAGACTAACAATAAAAAATTTCACGTCACACCAAGCCAACAATATACTTTTAATGGGAAAATGAAGATTCGAATGACAAAACACGCTTGAAGTGTATTGGTTTGTTTTTTCACTTAAATATTTATTGTATTATAATTATTTTATGAACAAATAATACTAAATGGCAAGTAGGGTGAATAATAATATTATGACTGCATCTGCATGCCAATCTTGACAAGAATGTAGTTTATAAACAAAGCAGGTTGGTGATGACTAAATATTATTATTATTATTATTATTATTATTATTATGATAACATCCATTTGCCATGACATTCATTGATCAATATCATCACCTCAAAAGCCAGATCTGAACAACTCCATAGATTTTTGCTGCACAAATAATATCTAGAGAATTTAGACATGGCTGTAGCTGCTTATGCATCTTTGGTTTCTCTTACTCATGTTCTCAAAAATCTCCATGGTCGAGCCCGTTTAAATCTCCCTCGTGCCGACATCAAACAAGTCGAAGCGCTCCAGGAAAATGTAAATCTTTTGCTTGAATTTGTCGAGCTTCATTCAGAAAGGAAGAGCCCAGAGCTTCAAGGTCTGTGGAGGCAAATGGCTGAGGCGGCCGCTGAAGCAGAAAGTGCCATCAACTTCCATGTAAGCAATCTACTCTATGCAAGATCTCAGGGAGAAACAAGTGACGATGCAGGCTTCTCAGATTTCTGTGAAGAAATGGAGGCACTTAGCCAAAATTTTCATTCCATTAAAAAAGAGTTGCCGATTCAAGAAGAAGGGGAGGATGCTCAAACTCAAAAGCAACCAAATGCTTTTGTTCTTGCAGCTGGTTCATCAGCAGCATCTTCATATGTCAGCAATGTTGTGGTGGGACTGGACGATCATGTGGATAGGATCAGGGACAAGCTCATCAGAGGTGGTTCTAATTTCCAAATCCTCCCAATCGTTGGCATGGGGGGCATCGGTAAAACAACTGTGGCTAAAAGTGTCTTTGATGATTCATTTATTGTTGACCACTTTGATTTACGCATTTGGCTTTCCATATCCCAAGAATATAGTAGTGAGCAAATCCTTAAAGTGGGCCTTCAAGAAAAGGCAGGAGAAAATGAAATTTGTGAAAGTTTAGATGAGTTGGGAACTAGATTCTATAGGAGATTATACAGTAGGAGGTATTTGATTGTAATGGATGATATGTGGACATCTGGAGCTTGGGATGAATTATGGAGGTATTTCCCCGACAATATGAATGGAAGTCGTATGCTGTGCACGACTAGACTCTCACACATGGCTGCTTCTTTAGGATCGTATGAGCCATATATGTTATCTTTTTTAAGCGAGAATGAAAGTTGGACTTTATTTTGTGAAAATGCTTTTTCACAAAGAGGTTGCCCATATGAACACTTAGAAAGAATTGCAAAGGGTATTGCAAAAAGTTGTAGAGGGCTTCCTTTAGAAATTGTTGTTATAGGTCGTTTGCTTGCTAATTCTGACATGACCGTAAAATATTGGGAAAATATTGAAAAGAATATTAGTGCACTCGCTAATCTAGTAGATGATGAGCACTGCATGAAAGTGTTAAATTTAAGTTATAAGAGTTTGCCAATTCATCTCAAACCGTGCTTTTTATTTATGCGAATTTTTCGTGAAGATGAATGGATTGACATCTCACACCTAATTGACTTATGGATTGCTGAGGGATTCATTAAACAAGTAGATCATACAAGTTTGGAGAATATTGCAAAGGAGCAAGTAAAAAGTCTTATAGATAGAAATCTAATATTTGGTAGAGGTATAAATGGATGCGGTATTCATGATCTTTTACGTGACCTTACGTTAAGAGAATCTGACAATGAGTTCTTTTTCCGATTTCCAAGATTACAAACTCTTGGAGGATGGTTTGATAAGGAAATTCAATGCAACCATTGTGATAAACAAGTTAAGGATAAAGAAGGAATAGATGTTCGGAAACCATTTTATGTCTTTGGATCGTCATCACAAGTTAATTGTCTTGTTTGTGATACTTGTAAGATGATGTATTCACATATCAAAAGACCTAGTTTGGTGAGCATTGCCAACTACGGTGATGGTACAGAGAAAGATGATTTTCTATCAATAGAACTTCGCCATGTTAATTTACATGTGGTGAAATTGTTGGCTCCTTCAACATTACAATTACTTTGGAATCTTCAAAGTTTAAGAATCTTTTCGACCTCTTCACTAGTGGTTTTACCGGTAGAGATATGGGAGATGACACAGCTTAGAGATATTATATCTATTTTCGATGTTGTTTTACCTAATCCTAGGAGAGATTGTGTTGTCCTAAATGGCCTTCACACCATACAAGGAGTATATAATTTCATGTGCACAAAGGATATCATTGATAGAATACCGAATCTGAACAATTTGGTTCTAAGTTATGGATATGAATCTGAGAAGAGCAAGCAAGATTGGAATCTGAAGAAGCAAAATGTTCATTATAAAGATGGATCCGAGGTGGGCGAAAAACAAATGAACTATTCTCTATATAATCTTAAGCAACTACAGAAACTTGAATCCTTGTCGATAAGCAATTGCTGGGAGAATATAAGCTTCCCTAATTCACTCAAACATTTAACTTTGGCATCTTGCCGAATGAAATGGGAAGATATGCCAATTGTTGGTTCATTGCTTAGTCTTGAATCCCTTGTAATAATTGATTGTGTGCAAGGATCAGTGTGGGAGCCTGTTGATGGGGAATTTCGTCGCGTAAAAGTACTGATCATTCAATACAATAACTTAGTGTGTTGGAGAGCTGATGCAATGCACTTCCCAGTTCTTGAGCAGCTTGAGCTTAGGAACTTACCTTTATTACAGGAGATCCCTTCGGGCATTGGCGATATTCCAACATTGCAATCAATTATTCTAGAGAGATGCAGTGACTCTGTAATTCATTCAGCTAAAGAAATATGGGATGAGCAACAAGAGGTTTCAAATGAGATTAGAATTGATGTTATCGGTACAGTCTCATATCAAATCGATGCTTTCATAGCAAGGATTACAAGTGCTGCTTGTGAATCTTTGGCTTATTTCAAATGTCTCTATGATAACCTCAAGCTGGTCGCACAACGTGGCCGCCACTCTCTATGCACAAAACAAATGAAAGTCGTGCAGGAAGACATCCAATTCTTGCAAAACTTTTACAAAGTTTTTCACCCAAGTAAGAGCCTAGAAATGGAAAGTCTGTCGAACGAAATAGCCTTGGCTGCACATAAAGCAAAGGTCGTTATCCGCAGGCTGCGCTTGGAAGCTTTGCTGCCTATACTTGGAAAGAACACCCGCGACGACGTGCAAAGACTGTTGGAAAAGATAGTTTTCATAAAAAAGGCATTAGCTATGTCCGAAGCTGAAGAGGAAAAAGAAGAGCAAGGTGGATATGATACACCCTGTGATATCGAAAAATTGAGGATTTTCAAGAGCATTTCTGTTACTGATGATGATTTAAGAGAATATCAAATTGGTTCTATTACGGCGACAATGACAGAGAGTGCTAGTTTAATCTGGTGTGATACAGCATGCGTTCTAGAGGTCCTACGGAAGGCTTTTGATCTCGGCCGTCATCATCTGAATAATACGCAAAGGGAAAATGTTGAGGAATCCATCTGTCTTTTACAGGAAGTTGTTGAAGTTCATTCGGAAAGAAAAATCCAAGAAATTAGATCTCATTACCATGAGGAGACAGGTCCTTTTCTTGCAGTAGCAGAGTATATGAATTCTAAGCATCTGTGGCGACGATCACTGGAAGATGCAGCTTATGAGGACCTCCTATTGTTCTCGAGGGATCTCGAACAAGTGATAGAAACGTTAGAACAAATAAAATGAAGGGAATTACAGTATGAAGAGGACTCACAAGGTATTTCTGAACAACACTTGTTTTATCTGCACCCCAAATAACTTTTAGTATTTTGAATGATTCCTATTTGATTTCTGACCATATCATTATATTATTTTGTATGTCTATTTTCAGATAATCAAGGCCAGAAAGAAATAAAATTTTGGAGAAAGTAGGCACCCTTTTTTTATCTGAGGAAATAATTGTCGATTGGGCTGATGATGGTGGCCAAGAATGTCATGTTATTTATGTTCGTATTCACTTGTTTTCATGCTCCTACGCTAGCTTCAATGGAGACAATAGTTGTTATTATCTTTTAAATATTTTGTGTGAGAAAATAATACTCTTTCGTCTTTAAAAAAAATATATGTTATGTGTAGTTCCTTTTCTAGCGTGGTCAAATAAAATCTATGGCTAGCCTTGGACATATAAAACCATTTTTCATCTATATGAACTATGTTTTTCATATTTTGAAATTGTGCATTTTCAATGCACCAAAAATGATCTAATGCTTGTAAGGATAAACATAATCTTGCAAGTTTATTGGTCTCGATAAGTTCTGACTTAATTACACTTGTATGAGCTCGAATTTGGTTTTCTTTAACCCATATATGCACCATTAACTTTGAGCATTGCATTCTCTTTGCTAGAGTTCTGATTGAGGATCACTGCAGCACAATCTACCTCTCATTGCCACCAAATCCGGTATGATCCTGTCATTTTTGCCAATATTTTTTTTCTATATGAAAAAATATTCTTCCCTTTAACTTTCTTCTCTTCGGCTGATTTTCAATGCCTTGAAACAGATTTATAACTGCAATTAAATTTCCCTGCAGCTTCGAAAAAGACTCCACGTTGTGGCTGACTCGAGGCATCGCATGTGGCATAAATAAATGCCACAAGTTTAATATGATCTTTTTTGTAAGCTAGGATTTAGACATTTTGATTTCTGTAATATGTTTGGGTGAAATTTTAGGAGAGAGTAAAATTATCATCTATTGTATTAAATGGTTATTATAGGCGTTGACTGGGATTGAATGTTTTTAGGTGTAAAACTAATGGGCCGAATTTGTTTGTTATGTGTTAATGTTGACAGTGATATTTTGGTAAAAATGGGAATTGTTTTTTAAGATAATTTTGTTTGGGAGGAAATGATTTTTGGTTGTGTTTTGCTGGGAGAATGATGTGTAATGTTATTTTCAACGTGTAATCAGGGCCGTCCCAGGGCCAATCTAAATTGGGGTCCATTATTTAATTATGTTATATATACATTATTTATATATATAAGTTATTTGAAATTTATTTTATTTAATTATTTATATTTTATTATAAATAAAAAAATACATTATTTATACATATTTAGGGGCCCTAATTTTTGTTTAAAATTGTTAATATTAATACTATTATTGATATTTATCTAAAAATTCTATAAAAAAAATATTTTATTTAATAATTTATATTCTATTATAGGTAAAAAAAATCGGAGTAGATCATTTATATATATAGGGGTCTTTTATTATTGGTTTAATTATTTTTTTGCATTGAAAAGATAATAAATATTAGACAAAATTATGATTTCGAAACTTAGTGTAAATCCTCTGTATACTTTATTTTAAATTGCATGAACCCTTATACTTTAAAAAATGTTTCATGAAATTCATTTTTATATTTTTTTATGATTAGAAGATGACTTTTTATCTATATTTTTTTACAGGGGTTTCATATAGCGTTTGTTAAAATATAAGAGATTGTTACACAATTTGTAAAGTATGTGAAAATTTTATGCTAAGTTTCGAAATTAAATTTATATTAGAAAAAATATTTTTTTTATTTATATTTTATTATAGGTAAAATATATATATATATATGTTTAAGAGCCCCTGGATTTTACTTCGCCCTGGGACCTTCGAAAGTCAGGGACGGCCCTGCGTGTAATAATCCTGTGACTTGTGTTAATTTTGGGGAATTATTTTTAGGTGTATAAGAGCAGCAGCAGTGACCTTAGGAACGATGGTCTTTCCGTCTGACTAGATGTTGTCTTCTTCCGGTCGGGATTAAAATCAGTCTGCAACGGCTTTTATATCCAACCGAAAAAGATCGACTCCCTTGGTGTCAGATTGGTGCAGAAGAGGTGGCTTCGAAGCTACAGACACTCTCCTCACAGCCTGCCGGTCACTGCGTCTCTGCCCTTCCGAAATCAAATTTGAATCACACCTTTACACAGTCGGATAAAGGGAGGAAATAGTACCATTTTAGCTTCTGGCCGTTGTGTATGCTCTAATCGGTGGAAAAATGATGTCATTTTTGCTGTAATAAACTCCCACGTGAAATGTTGTAGGTTTGCAGCTTTCCAGACCAATTCTCTATCTCCTGATAATGTCTTTTTACCATTTTATTTTTATTTTTTAATTTATTCTAACACTATCATTAAACATATCTCTATAGTTACTAATTATACCCTCACCTAAATTCTCGTATTTACAGTGATAGGGACAAAATACCTGCGACAGACGAAGTAAAAAATTTTATACATTTCACAATTTCTTCAATATTCTTGTATAAATTAAGACCATCTTCATTTGAATCCTTATATTTATTTAACTTAGAGATAGAGAAATGAATAAAAACACTTGCATTTCTGATTACTTCGATAGAATCATTTACCTCTTTTAAATCATCCTTAAAAATTATATTATGATATGACATGCCGGATGTCAAATGGAGCGGATCCCGCTTTTAATGGGCCAAGTTTTGGTCTAAAAAATATGCTTCGGGGCGGGCTGTGGATTTTAAGTTTTAAACCTGATCAGATTCAATGCGTGATACGGGTTTTACTAAAAACCTGTCCCACCACGGACCTGGACCCGAACTCCGATATTTTAATAATTATTAGAATTAATATATATTTTTTATATAATTTAAACTATATTACATTTTTATTTAAAAAAATTTAAATATAAACTTAAACTCTAATTCCTAAATCAAATTTGTATCAACATTTATTTCTTCTTGAATTCTCTTCGTAATCAGGACTACTGTCGTTGCCTCATTTGCCGTCAACCGCCATTACTGCAGACCACACTGCCAACATTTGATTGTTCTTATTTTTTTAACTAATATTTTGCCTCATATCCCCCCACCGTCATCATAGTGCTTTAATACTTACCTTTTTAATATTACTTATTACAATTAATTATATTTTATTTAAAAAATAAAAAATAAACGGGTTTGTCTGGTTGGCCCGAGGCAGGGCGAAACCTGGGGCCGGGCTAAAGCCGGGTGGGGCGGGTCCTAGGGTCTAATATTTCATAGCAAGCGGGTCCCCGGGCCTGTAGAACCCATCCCGAACCTGCCTCGTTGACATCCCTAACATGTATATGTTAAAAACAATTTTTTTTTTTTTTTCAAACAATAAAATATCTTCATTTTTCATTATTTTCTTCAAATAATCGATTTCAGTAGCATTTGAAGAAGCATTATCAACAACAATTAAAAATACTTTATTTATTCTCAATTGTCTTCCCAATTTCTTCACATACATGATTAGTGATTTTTTTTAAGTTAATTATTATTTTACGTAACGTCCAATCACTATCCAAAGAATGGATTTTTATGACCATATAGTTTATATTATGTATAGATGTCCAACCCTCTAGCCACGAATCATATTTTTTATTTTGATTTTCTCAGTTAAAAATAATTTAAAACAATATTAAAATTTTTTTTTTCTATCTGGTATTATAAACTTCAGCTGAAGTTCTTTCAACAAAACCTTTAATTATTTTCTCTCAACAATCCGAAAAGATATTTTATCAACAATTACAAACTTTGTAAAACTTCAATTCACACTGCTTTTGAATAAAAGAATATGAAATCAAAGAGCTTATCAATCTCATAGTCTATGTTGTTGATGAAGGTTGATAATTTCATATTCCACCCTCTTTGTATAATGAATTTGACTTGTACTTCTTCTTCAAATAATTTTTAAGTCCACCGGTACTTCTATAAGTCACTGAAATTTTCATTTTACAATACTTGCATACCGTCAATTGTTGAAAAGTTTTTTTTGCCAACTCTTTTGGCACTCTATCGCGATGCTCCCAATATAGATTCTTTTGTTTCGGATGTTGAGGAGGCTTTTGTGTCGCACTCATTTATGGTTAAAAAAATTCAATAAACAAGTTGTGTATCACTGTTTTGCATATCGACTTCTATTTAATAGAAAATTTGTCAATGTTACTTTTAGGCCACAGGGTTAATCATGCAACAATAATTGAAAATAAAATAATATTTTTAGGTTAGAAAACAACTATTGTTCATAATTGTTTGTCATTTTTCTCATCTTGTTTTTCCATCATATGATATGTACTTTAATTGACATTTTTCCAATAAATCACTTAGCTCGTAAAATAGAGAAAATGATCTATCAACCAAAATTATAGAAATTTATTATAGAACCAGTTGGTTCAATAATCAATAGTCATAAAGAGATATACAAAATATCAAGAAGAAAACTAGTAGGTATCTGCACCAAAATTCGTTGTTGCTGTCCAAAGTATACAATTTTATTACGTCAAACTGAATATATATTATCAAAATCATTAGGCTAGCAAGCATATACTTTTCCATTATATTTTTTTATAGGAATTTTGATAGTTCGAGGCCTAATCCAACGAGTCGCTCGATAATAAATAATTAGTTGACCCACTCTTTAGCTCGGCCACCAGATCAGCTCAATCCTCTTTTACCCAAATCCAATCCTATATTCGGTAAACTCAATCCCAAACCTTTAACCCTAAGCCGAATGCATTGGTTAGCTTTTGTGGGCGAGTGCTTTCCGGTGAGATTAGGAGCTTTTCCGATGGCCGATTCCGGAGAGTGTCGAGATTTAGAGTGACACGCCGACCTCCACCTTGAGGCGTGGTTACCTCGGGCCATTCGTACCATGGACTGAGCCTTACATCGAAGTCCTCTTGCTGGTGAAAGAAAATCTCGACAAGATTGGAGGTCGTGCGCTGCCGGAGAAGATGACCGGAGGGAGCCGCTGATGTCCCGCTGTTCGTCGGTGTAAATCTGAAGGAGTCGCTGGTCGGAGCCACAGCTGGATTGCCGCCTGGGTGATGCCGGAGCAAAGTCGCCCATTGCCACCTTCGCTATCACTTTGTTGGAAGAGAACCGCCGCCCAGTCATTGTTCGTCATTGTCGATCGACATAGGGCGAAATTGTTTCTCCCCAATTCTGTGAAGATCGAAGAACAGAAGATAGACACGAGCAGACAGCCTTTTTATTCTAATTGCTTCAATTGCAGAAGCAGATACACGAAACAGTAAATGCTTTATATTAAATTCTTGTTTGTTTGCTTGTGTTTCTCAATTCCACTCTCTCAATTCCACTCTTTAATTATTGGCCTTTTCACTGAGTGTTTAATTTCATTTCGATTTCAGTATTATAATATTTTGGGTTTATTCGATTAATTGCTTCCACTACTAACTGATTCGTATATTTGTATTAGAAGTTTGTTGGATTAATCCAAAGAATTCGAGAATAAATTCACAATAAAAAACGGTAACAAAAATTCGCCATAATTAACAAAAGAAATCTATTTGTCTAAACTTGAAACACAATACACATGGTACGTTGGTGTGACTTGTCTGTCAGACCTAATTTGTTCGGCAAGAGATTTACCCAGTAAAAAAAAGAAAAAGATCAATGCAAATAAATGACTACATGGAGTAAAATATAAAATAAAATAAATAGCAAAAAGAAAAAAAAAAAAAAAAAAAACAAAAGAAGCCATCTCCAACCCTCCGCTTTATTTTTACAGTTGCTACAGTAAAAATACATTTAAAAAATAATGAACAAGCTCGAGATTGAAATGTGGAAAACAAATAATAAGCAACAGAGGGGAAAAAGGTCTCTCCAAATATGTAGTTGACCAAAGAGTATTGGAGAATGGTGATTGCGGAGTTTGGACTAGGACTTGAAAAGAATAGAAAAAGGAGTTTGTTTGTTTCAGGGATTTGTTTGGATTTTTACTATTTATTCTATTTTTTTTTTCTAAAAATATCAAATCAAACATCTATTTTTTATTTTTTATATTATACTAAAAATCAATTTTACATTCAAAATATCACATCAACACCTATTTATATCACATCATACAACTATTCAAATTCAAAAACTTTACTATTCAAATCACAATCCAAAATCTAAACCCCAAACAAACAGTAAATATGGAATAATTATGCGCAAAAATACTGATTGTGGAGTTTGAAAAAATGAACTTGACGATATCGAAGAAATAATGCTCTTAGTCGGAAAAAAAAAAATGAAGAATAAAAAAAGGGAGAAAGAGTGGAATCACTGTAAAGGTACAACTATCAAGATTTAACATCACTTAAAAAAATAAAAAAAAGTGTGTAGTATTTTTTTTTTTTTTTTTTTAACACGTGAATCTTCATCCGCTACCTTTTGAGTACGTTTTGGGTAAATTTTCAATCGAATTTAATAACCTGAAAATTAAACTTAACAAGGCAAATCATACTAGGCGAACTATTTGCGTAGTAATTTAAAAACACAAGGAATGGCTACATAAATTTTAAACTTTGAAAGGGGTTAGATGCTGCATTTTGAAATCATACGTGTGGTATAGATAATTTTGCCCATTTTAGAATATTTATTTTCGTTTATTATTTGAAAGTTTTAAGGTTTTAATTTTATTTCATTTTAATTGTGTATAATTTTTATTCTTTCATTATTTATATTAACAAAAGAAAGTATTGATAATAATAATATAATTTGTGGATGAAGTCGTGACTTAAAAAACAAAAATAAATAAATATATAAATAATGTTACACTTGTTATGACTCATTGTATTTTTATTGGTGTCATTTGTTGTCTTTGCCAAGTTATTTATCTAATGACTCATCTAATTGTAATATTCATATAAGTATGTTAATTTGGTGGAATGAAATATATGATTTGATTGCTCTTTCTCTCTCTCTCGTCTCTTGATTTCTCTCTAGATCATATATATATATATATATATCAATAAATATATTACAATATCTATATTATTATATATTATTATTAGTAGTAGTATTTTCATATTTTGTTATATATTTTATAACATGTTATCAGCACGAGGTTTTTCCGAGGAAATGCTAATGTAGAGATAGCGTATTTTTTATGATTTTTGAGTTACTCAAACAGGTAACGAAATTTGTTCGAAGAAAAAAATATCCCGACGCTCTGCCCGGATATATAAGAAAATATCAAAGTGCCGCCGAAACTCTGCCAAAATTTTGAGGTATTTATTCAATTAACTTTTTCAATATAATTATTACTAACATAAATTTGCAATTTTTCCGCTGACTATTATATATATATTAAAAAAAAAAAAAACGGCACCAAATGATGCCAAAATTTAATGAATGAATTTATTTGAAAATAATACGAGTGATGGTGATATTTTTATTAGCACACAATGATATGTGTTATTTTGTTTTATGTACCTAGAAGGTACATGATAACCATGAAGGTTCATATTTTTAAAATCTCCGTTGATATATATTGAATACACTGAAGGTGTATATTAGAACCCTGAAGGTTCATATCTTAAAACCCCTGATGGTGGTGTATATTGAGATGTATATTAAGCATCCTAAAGGTGCAGTGGGATAATATATATTTGAAATTCCCGATGATATATATTTTGAACACCCTGATGAAAATGAAATATGAATGTTGAGTACGTTATAATGAATAATATGGAAGACAATTCATGTCTCATTGATAGTGCATCAACGCACACAATTCTGAAATTTAAGAAATATTTTACCAACCTGAAGTTGGAAAAATTTGAGGTGAATAATATAAGTGGTTGTGCGAAGTTAATTGAGGGCTCTGGAAGAGCGATAATATTTCTCCCCGAAGGAGTAAAACTTGATATCCAAAATGCACTATATTCTATTAAATCTCAAAGAAATTTGTTGAGTTTTAATAATATTCGCATAAATGGATATCATATTGAGACATCAAGTGAGGTAAATAATGAATTTTTGTTGATTACAAAATTTATTGATGGACATAAATAGATATTAGAAAAATTGTCTTCATTGTCTTCCGAATTATATTGCACAAAAATTAATGTGGTTAAAACATATCTGGTAGACCAGAAGTCTACAGATTTTATGATTTGGCATGACCGGTTTGGGCATTCCGGTAATACTATGATGAGACAAATTATTGAAAATACCAATGGCCATAACTTGAAATATCAAAGGATATTAAATACAAATGAGTTTATATGTGTTGTTTGCTCAAAAGGGAAGTTAATAACTAGACCATCACCAGCAAAAGTGGGAACTGAATCCCCTTCATTTTTAGAACGAATTCAGGGTGATATATGTGGGCATGTAGATCCACAATGCGGACCATTTCAATATTTTATGGTACTTATCGATGCATCTACTAGATGGTCACATGTGTATTTATTATCCACCCGCAATTTGGCATTTGCGAGGTTGCTTGCTCAAATAATTAGATTACAAGCTCAGTTTCCAGATCACCCAATAAAGAAAATTCGTCTTGATAATGCTGGAGAATTTTCATCTAAGACATTTGATGATTATTGCATGTCTATTGGAATTGACATTAAACATCATGTACTTCATGCACATACTCAAAATGGTCTAGCTGAATCACTTATAAAAGGGCTGTAATTAATTGCAAAACCTATGTTGATGAAATCCAAACTTCCTATCTCTGCTTGGGGATATGCAATTATGCATGCAGCAACACTGATCAAATTACGACCGATAAGCTATCATAGTTACTCCCCAGTACAATTAATGTACAATGAAAAGCTCAATATTTCACATTTGAGAACTTTTGGGTGCGCAGTTTATGTGTCAATTGCACTGCCCCAATGTAAAAAAATGGGTCCCAACTGAGATTGGGGATATATATCGGGTACGAATCACCATCTATCATTAAATATCTTGAACCATTAACTGATGATTTGTTTACGGCTCGTTTTACTGATTGTCATTTTGACGAGTCGCATTTCCCGACATTAGGGGGAGAAACTGATCAACTGAAAAATGAAATTACTTGGAAAATACCATTCAATTTTCTTGATCCTCGTACAAGTCAAAGTGAATAGAGGTACAAAGAATTTTACATTTGCAGTGAATAGCAAATCAGTTGCCTGATGCTTTTTGTAACGCCAGCAGGGTCACTAGATCTTATATAGCTGCTAAAACTATACATGCTAAAATTGTTATTCTTAAAGAAAAAATACAAAGTGCTAATGAATCAAATGCACGGCTAAAGCGTGATAGACCTGTAGGTTCCAAAGATAAAATCATTGAAAAAAAAAAGATGAACAAATGAAAGGGTTAAGGATTTGAATTCTCGAGAAACAAGTAGTAACATGGATCAAATTTCTAAAGAAATTGATCCTGATAAACTTGATGAGGATGTTAATCTTAAAAGAATTCCTTCTGAAGAGAATGAAATTATTGAAAATTCAATAAATTATGTTACTACTGGAAAGCATTGAAACCGAAATGATACAATTATGGATAATGCTTTTACATATAGTGTAGCACTTGATCTAATGGAAAATGACGAGGATCTAGAACTTGGATCAGTTGATGAATGTCGGAAAAGAATAGATTGGCCAAAATGGAAACATGCGATCCAGTCTGAATTAAATTCACTGGCAAAAAGAAAATTTTTTGGACCCATTGTTCAAACACCTGAAGGTGTTAAGCCTATCGGCTATAAATAAGTATTTGTTAGAAAGCGAAATGAGAATAATGAAATTGCCAGATATAAAGTAAGACTTATTGCCCAAGGTTTTTCACAAAGACCTGGAGTTGATTTTAATGAAACATATTCTCCGGTAATTGATGGAATAACATTTCGATATCTTGTCAGTTTGGTTGTACATGAAAATTTGGATATGCGTCTAATGGACGTTGTAACTGCATATTTATATGGTTCATTGGATAGTGATATTTACATAAAAGTTCCTGAAGGATTTAGTATGTCTGATGCATATAAATCAAAGTCAAAAGAATGTTATTCTATTAAATTACAAAAGTCTTTATATGGGCTCAAGCAATCTGGTCGCATGTGGTATAATCGTCTCAGTGGATCATTATTGAAAGAGGGATATGCCAATGATTCTACTTGTCCGTGTGTTTTTATAAAGAAATATGGGAGAAATTTTGTAATAATAGTTGTTTATGTGGATGACTTGAATTTAATTGAAACCAAAAAGCTATTGAATATTTGGAAAGAAAATTTGAAATTAAAGATTTTGGGAGAACGAAATTTTGTCTTGGTCTACAAATTGAACATTTGGAAAATGGGATTTTGATACATCAACATGTATATACCCAAAAGGTATTGAAACGATTTACAATGGATAAAACACATTCATTGAGTACTCCAATGGTCGTTAGAACTCTCGATCCTATTAAAGATCCTTTTAGACCAAAAGAGGAGAATGATGAAAAACTTGGTCCTGAAGTACCATATTTAAGTGCTATTGGTGCACTAATGTATCTGGCTAACAGTACTAGACCAGATATAACATTTGTTGTAAATTTATTTGTGGCGGTACAGTGGTATCTTGGAGATCCACTAAACAAACATTAACCACCACATCTTCAAATCATGCAGAAATAATAGCAATTCATGAAGCAAGTAGAGAGTGTGTTTGGCTAAGTTCAATGATTCACCACATTTTACAGAATTGTGGTTTGAAATCTGAAAATGAAAATCCTCCTACTATTTTGTACGAAGAAAATGCAGCTTGTATAACGCAACTGAAAGAAGGATATATCAAGGGAGATAGAACGAAACATATTTCACCGAAATTTTTCTTTACTCATGATTCCAGAAAATTGGTGAAGTAAATGTGCAGCAAATTCGATCAGACCAAAATTTAGCAGACTTGTTGACCAAGGCTTTATCGACCGCAATGTTCGAGAAATTGGTAAAGATCATCGGGATGCGTCGGTTGCAAGATTTCAAATGATGTCCACATCAGGGAGAGCGATATTTCAAGTGAAGTCCACATCAGGGAAAATATTTTTAATGCATGAATGATGTACTCTTTTTCCTTGACTAGGATTTTTGTCCCGTTGAATTTTTTCCTATTAAGATTTTAACGATGCGTATTCATTGCAATTAATGACACCTAAGGAGGAGTGTTATGACTCATTGCGTTTTTATAGGTGTCATTTGTTGCCTTTGCCAAGTCATTTATGTGATGACTCATCTAATTGTAATATTCATATAAGTATGCTAATTTGGTGGAATGAAATATATGATTTGATTGCTCTTTCTCTCTCTTGTCTCTTGATCTCTCTCTAGATCATATATATATATATATATATATCAATACATATATTACAATATATATTATTATTAGTAATAGTATTTTCATATATAACAACACTGTTTTTTTTGGAAAAGTCCATGAAACTCTTTACATAAAAAATAAAAATAAAATAAAATATATAAGAAAGAGTAAGAAATAAAAAAACAAAAAATATAGAAAGCTAGCTCAGCAACGCCTTTACATACTTCTTCAACGGTCAGAAGTGTGCGGTAGACCCTACCGCAGCGGGCGCAGATATCTTCACCGCCAGCAATGGGTTTCGAACCCAGGCATGCACCGTAGATAAGAGCCAAGTGACACTACACTACAGGGATTGATGTTTAGCCTTGTAGAAAACGTAAGTTTTATATATTAACAATAGTATTGTGTCCATTTAAATAATTAAAAAATATATTATTAAAAATAATTATAAATTAAAATTAAAATAACTAAATAATTTAATTATAAAAAAATAATAATAATAACATAAAAAAATAATAAACCAATCGTTTGAAATAAAGTTTGAATCTGTAATTGAAATTGCCACATCTACTCCCAATTCGCCTGACAGAGCCAAATACATCGACGCAAGACATTGAGCAAATCCACTGTTAGTGAAACGATCCCAATCCCAAATTAAGCTTAAGCTTTTGCTGCATCTCCCAATGATTACATTATTCATAAACATTTTTTCATATTGCAACTAAATATCCATTTGTTTTTTCCACGTAGTTTTAGAAATATTAGTATTATATTAAGATACAGCAGAAATAAAATAGAAATGACTAAACTAACTTTATTAGTACGTGTGATATAAAGGTAATGACATTTGTGTAATATATTGTAAATTGTAAGGATATTTGTAATGTTAGGCAGATAATACAGTTACTAAAAAAAAATTGATATTTTTTTTTTTTATAGAAGGGACTAAAATGAAAAAATTGATACTTTATCATAGGACGAAGTATCAAATTAAATAATTAGTTTTTATATTTTATAATAGAAAAAAATTAATTTTACATTCAACATATCACATCAATATTTATTTATATCAATTATTCAAATTTAAATTTCACTATAATAAAAAATTATATTTATAACAAAAAATTTTTGTCCGTAAATTTATTTTTTTAATTATTAATGACATTAGAGATAAAACCAATAATAAAATTAAGTTAACTATATTATCTTTACAAACAAAATTTCATTACAAACATGCTATTTTACGATTCAAATCTAACCCAAAATCGAGACCTAAAACCAACACACCCTGAGAAAGTATGGCACGTCTTCCAACACCGACGCCCATATCCCTTCTCATCCTCATCTTCATCTCCATCTTCATCGCCATCACTGTTCAATTCAATCCCCATCCCCTCTCTATCTATCTCTGTATCTATCTATCTATCTATATATATATATATATATATCGACCTCCATGATCGATACCCACAAAATTCTCAATCAATCTCTAATTCCCAGAACAATTAACAACAACAACAACAATGGTGGGATTCGAACCTTTTCTGGAAACCCCAATGAAGGAGAAGAAGCAGCCTGGAGCAGCTGTGGGCTACGACGTGCCTGAAGGAGTCGACATTAGAGGCAGATATGACTCCGAGTTCGCCAACATTCTCACCATCGACGCTCTGCGCTTTCTGGCGGCCCTTCAGAGGGAGTTCCGCGCCCATATTAGATACGCCATGGAGTGCCGGAAGGAGGCCAAGATCAGGTACAATTCCGGGGCTTTGCCGGGGTTCGATCCCGCGACCAAGTGCGTCAGAGATGGGGATTGGCTCTGCGCGCCGCCGCCGCCCGCGGTGGCGGACCGGAGGGTGGAGATTACCGGCCCGGTCGAGCGGAAAATGATCATCAACGCCCTCAATTCTGGGGCCAAAGTTTTCATGGTCGGTCAGGCTACTTTTTATCACTTCTTTCAAACTTTTATTCCAATTTCTTAGCATTTTAACTTTGGGCATTGGAAAAATTTACTGCTTTGGTAGAAAAAATTAGAATATTTGAGTCAAAGAAATAAATATTTTATTAAAATAAAATTAAAAAAAAATAGTTAATCGTATTTTTGAAAAGTAAATAAAAATTAAATGCAAGATAATAATTAAATTTTAATTTATTAATTTTACGAAAATTAAAATTAGTAATAGGGTAAATTTAACCCATTTATTATAAAAAATAAAAGTAAATTTGAAGTATATGTAAAAATTATTCCACCGTTTCAACTACGATGTCGAACATAAAATTTTAAAAAATATAATTAATTAATAAATAATTAAAAATATATTAATAAAAATAATTTTAAAATAGTCTCCCTCCTACCACTGTATTTAACCATTTTGGGTAGGTACTATAATTAAGTAACATAAATTGAGAAAGTGATAAAAATATAAAAATAACTGTGACATAATTGTAAATAAATTTTAAGGAAATAATACAATTAAATCTTAGAATTATATATATTATAAAATTAAAAAATCTGATAAATTTAAAAGATCAAAAAATAAAATAAAATAAATTTGGCATAGAAAAAATATACTACTATAATTTTTAATCTAAATATTAAATTTATTATTATTTAAATAAAAACAATCAAACTTTGTACTCAAACCGGGAAAATAAACATGCCTATTGTCTATTGTCTTTTAAGTACTTTTTCTTGATTTTCTTTGTGTCACCATCATTTTCTGTGTTTTGTGTGTTTATGTTTTTTTTTTTTTTCTCTAATAACAATTATGTAAAAAAATTTACAATTTTGAAAAAGAAAAATTGATATTTGATTTGATATTTTATAAAATAAAATTATATATTTTGGCTGCTTTTACTATTTAAATTCAAAATTTTTACTATTCAAATCCCAATTCAAAATTCAAATCCCTAAACAAACACAAATGACATCCTTTTTTAGCTGTTTTTGTTGCATCTCTATCACATAGATAATATCTATCATCTTCTTGATATACATCATCATCCTAATAAAATTTTCAAAGTAACATCTCGGTGTAGATAAAAATTTTGAAATTAAAAAAAAAAAAGGTTAAAAGTAATATATATTTGATGCTTTAAAAAAAAAAATGCTGTTTATATTAATAAATAATGTAAAATAAAAAATTAACGAATATTTGTACAAACTATTTATGCTACTTCCCAAGCAATGATTTTGTTCTAAAGCTCATGTTAGTTCTAATAAGGGTTTTTACTTTGTAAAATCTCTTATTAGGGTTATTTTTACCTTCTTAACTATTTTTTAGGGTGTGTTTGCTTAGGGGTTGGGTTTTGGGTTAAAATATGAATAGTTAAAGTTTTGAATTTGAATAATTAATTGTACGATGTGATATAAATAAGTATCGATGTAATATTTTGAACACTAAAAAATTGATTTTTAGTATAACATAACAAATGAAAAATAAATGTTTTATTTAATATTTTTAGAGGAAAATTTTGTATAAATAGTAGAAATTGTCCAAATTGTTCCAACAAAGTATTTGCTTGGATTTTGATTTTAATAGTAAAAATTTGAATTTAAATAATTATTTGATGTGTTATAAATAAAAATTAATATAATCTTTTAAATATAAAATTGATTTTTATTTTAATATAAAAGATAAAAAAAAAAGGTTAACTATTTCATTTATTTTTAGGGGAAAAATTTGTGAATAATAGAAAAAAAAAAAAAAACCATCCATAACAAACACACCCTTAGTTTTCTTCATCTAGGCTTACTTTCCTATGAAATTCAATTAAAGATCTTGTAGGACTTTATGTGATTTGTTCTGATTTATTTTGCTTTCTTTGGTTTGGTCTAGATTGTGTCATCTTTATTGATAAAAAAATTCCTATGTATGTATATATTTAGGCTGATTTTGAGGATGCATTGTCACCAAGCTGGGAGAATCTCATGAGAGGGCAAGTGAATTTAAAGGATGCTGTGAATGGGACAATAAGCTTCCATGACAAAGCCCGGAATCGCGTTTATAAGCTTAATGAACACACGGCAAAGCTCTTTGTCCGTCCCCGGGGATGGCATTTGCCCGAGGCTCACATCTTCATTGATGGCGAGCCCGCCACCGGCTGCCTCGTGGACTTTGGCCTCTACTTTTTTCACAATTGGTCTACTTTTCGCCGAACTCAGGGCGAAGGCTTTGGACCCTTCTTCTATCTCCCTAAAATGGAACACTCGAGGTAAATGTTACTAAGGATCGATCATTTGTTTACTACTGTTGTTTTGGGTGTCGTTGGTTTTCTAGCTAGTTTTGTATATTGATTTTGGATTTTGATTTAAACAATAATTGGATGTGATGTTTTATAAATAGGGATAGCGACAATATATTTTTATAGGAAATTGTAAGGATTTATAGTATGAAAATTGAAAAAAACTAACACTTCATCTATTTTATCTATATTTTCTTTTCTCGTTTTCTGTCATTAAAAAATAGCTCATTTTTTTTTTTATATCACTTTTTACTATTTTCCTATTTTTCTTAAAAGTCAAAAGTACACATTATTTTTGTGTTAGATCGTTAAACTGCACAACATATATTTGTAAGAGATTGTTCTAGATTGTTCTTACAAGGGGCAATATGTTTCAACAGGGAAGCTAGAATTTGGAACAAAGTGTTCGAGAGGGCAGAGAAAACGGCGGGAATAGAGAAGGGAAGTATCCGAGCCACAGTACTGATCGAAACTCTCCCTGCCGTGTTCCAAATGGACGAGATTTTGTATGAGCTAAGAGATCATTCAGTCGGTTTGAACTGCGGCAGATGGGATTATATTTTCAGCTATGTCAAAACCTTCCAAGCTCATCCGGATCGCCTACTTCCCGACCGGGTTCAAGTTGGGATGACTCAGCACTTCATGAGGAGCTACTCGGATTTGCTCATTCGGACATGTCACAAGCGCGGCGTGCACGCCATGGGCGGGATGGTATGTTTTTCTACCTAAAATGTATGCCATCTCTATATTAACTCGACTATATTGCGACGCACGTGAAAATTTAGATCTTTTTTTTTTTATGATTTTTTGATATTTAGGCCTCTTTTGGTTGGATAGATTTGAAATTTTGAGCGAATTTTAAATGAATAGATTTAAATTAGTTCGAATTTGAAATAGTTCGTAATTAAAGCTTACCGTTTGTTTCTTGAAAGTATTTTTAAAATCACAGGGTGTTAAAAATACTCGGTCCGTCCCATATGAATGTACATTTTTTAGATTTTATAGTAAATTGAAAAATAATATTCTTCTTTCATTTTTAATGTCTTAATGGATATTTATACGTATTTTTAGGCAATTAGTTTTTTTTTTTATATAAAATGATAAATTTGCTCTTTATTTTGTATATAGAGAAAAAAATGGTAAATAAAGTAAGGACAAAAAAATAAATTTTGTATATAAAAAAAGGACAATATTTGTTGACATTCGAAACAAGAAAGTAAGACGTTAATTTGTGGTGGGAGGGAGTAATATACGAGATTTTTGACATTTTTGTCATTTGAATTTATATATAAAATAGTTCTATCTATAAATCTTTACCGTCGTACATTTTACTATTCAATCGAACTAAATAGTCCACGATTCCAGTGAGGCTAATTTTAAATTTAAATAAAAACTATGTCGTTTCTAAATCCGTCGACTTTCATTTCATACTCAGGCCGCTCAGATTCCGATCCGCGACGACCCAAAGGCGAACGAAGCGGCTCTAGAGCTCGTACGGAAAGACAAACTACGAGAAGTACGGGCCGGGCACGACGGGACGTGGGCAGCCCACCCGGGGCTGATCCCGACAATAACGGAAATCTTCACCAACAACTTGGGCAACAAGGCGAACCTAATCCAATCAGTTCGACGGGAGGACGCCGACTCGTTAACCGAGGCCGACCTGCTGCAGATCCCCCGGGGGGCCCGCACGATGGAAGGCCTCCGGCTCAACACACGGGTCGGGATCCAGTATGTGGCGGCGTGGCTGACGGGGACCGGGTCGGTCCCTCTCTACAACCTGATGGAGGACGCGGCGACGGCGGAGATAAGCCGGGTCCAGATCTGGCAGTGGCTGAAATACGGCGCGGAATTGGACGGCGACGGCGTCGGGGTGCGGGTGACGGCGGAGCTGTTCGGGCGGGCGGTCGAGGAGGAAATGGCGAGGATCGAGAAGGAAGTCGGGAAGGAGAAGTTCGAGAAGGGAATGTATAGGGAGGGTTGTAGGATCTTCACGAGACTCTGCATGGCGGCGAGTTTGGATGATTTTCTTACGCTGGATGCTTATAACAATATTGTTGTGTATCATCCTGTGGGTTCTTCCAGGCTGTGAGAATTGGTTCTTCTTGCTGTTGTGGTTTTGATTTTATGTTTGTTTGTTTGTAATTTGGAAATGGAACTCGATCTCCCTCTATGTGTATTGTTTGATGATAATAAATCAGCGTTGATGGAATCTGCAACTGCTATTCGACGAGTATGTTTTGAGTAAACTCTCGATCGAACTTAATACCTGCAAATTAGGCTATTTATGAAATAGCTAGAGTGAAATGTAGTTATATATAGTAATTTTATTTCATAGTATAAATTATACTCCCCCTTTCAGGTCCGAATGGGCCTTTTGGGGTTTTGCAGTATATTAAAAAATAATATATATTTTTTTTTAAAATTATAGTATAAAAAGTAGTGGTAATAAAAATTTAGAAAGAGATATAATTAGTAAATAATTAAGAATGTACAAGTGAAAATAATTATTGTATAATAAAAATAATTATAAATTAAAATTAAAATAACTAATTAGTCTAATTAAATTAAAAAATTTAAAATTTTAAAATGAAATTAAAGTGTATAATTCTAGTAAAAAAATAAAATGACAATTTCCAGTAAAAAAAATAAAAAATAAAAATTACACTAATTTTTTTTTTTTTTTTAGCTTCTGCTCTTTTTTTTTTTTTAACCCAAAAATACACCCTCCTTTTCATTTTCATTTCCATTTCCATTTCTATTTCCTGATTTCAAACACCCTACAGCCCTGCGCCGCCGGCAGTCGTCGTCTTCGTCTGTAGTTCTGTCATCTCCTCATCTTCATCTTCGTCGACCTCGTTTTCGTCTCCTTCAGATTTTCCTTCCTCATCCTCATTCCTGACTGAAGGTCGATTCGACGCGGTGAGCGACGGCACTTCGTGAGGACAACAATTCCAACGTGCTAATAATTATCTCTTCACCATGCGCCATTTGCTCGGAGCCATACGACTTCCGCTCCTCCGCCATCGTGCGTGTTTCCAATGCGCCAATTACAAGCCCCAGAAGGCCCAGCCGCCACCTGCCCCACCGTCGCCGCCTAAACCTCCGAAGAAGCCGGTGAGTTTTACGTTGCACGGCGAGGCGTGGGAGGATGAGTATAATTGGATGTCGCAGCTTAACGACAAAGTGGCGATGCGGCATATGGACGTGTATATGGAGCAGGAGGAGAAGTACACCGAGGCTGTGATGTTTGATACCGAGCGCCTCCAGTCCAAACTCCAATCGGAAATGGCCCCTCGCCTCGCCGCCGAGCTGTCCACCCCTCCCTTCCGCTGGGGTCCTTGGTAATTTATTATATTCTTTTCTGATTTATCTTCATTTTCATTTGAGAGTTTTTTTTTCTTGTTTATGTTTATGGTTCTTTGCTAATACGAAATTTATGGATTTCGGAATTATTGCTAATGGCTTTGGATGCAATCGATAACTTTAATAAATAATATTGCAACTGCAAGAAGAATACACATAATTAATTTAGAAGGAAATTGTCTGGTTGGATGGCAGATTGTTGGAGAGTTTGTTCTCATTTCTTGGAATTTAAATAAAACCAATCGCCTATAGCTTAAAAATTTAAGATATATATATATATATATATAATCATAGAGTTTGTCTGGTGGTTTGAAATTGATTGAGAATGGGACGTTGACGTGATTTTTTTGTTTAAATAGTATTTTGATACGATATTTTGTGAGGGAAAATAAAATTATTTTTATTGGAAATGTTGTGGGTTGAACAATGCAGATTTCTGTTTGAATCATAAACAAACAAAGTATAAAGCTATATAAGCAAAAATAATTACAAGAGATAATCAACAATTTGATAAATAATTTTCTTCCCTCTTTTTTTTTTTTTTTTTTTTTGTGTGTATAATATACTTCCTCTTCTTATTAGTCCTTTTAATTTTTTTTCATTATATGCTCATCACATTACACAATATTCTTTCGCTTTTAGATTTAGAAGTAGCTATAGTATATTATAATGTAATTGAATAAAATTTTCATTTACCAAATTGCAAATATAACATTATATTGTAAATTCTAAACCTATTTATAGTAAAGATAGTAATATCTTATTCCAATTAAAAAGGAACTTTGCTTTGCTCCACACAGCTAAAAGTTGCTACTTTGCCATTGCCTAAAAGTGGCATCGCAGAGCAGTGTTAGCGTGGGGCTGCCACTCCGTTCCTCTACATTGCTATTAGTACACTATTGAAAACCATGAATAAAACCTTATTCTACTTTCTTCCGGTCAGAAATACTCTATAATGCAATATGTCAGATATTTGTGGGGTAAACTGGAAGTTGGTGGATTATCATTTTTGTGGGAGGAATTTCCCTCTGATTGTTGCCATACTTTGTCAAAACCTGGAGTCAAGTGCCTAGTTGATGTGGTAACTGTGCAGGTTGTACTATAGGCGTGTTGAAGAAGGAAAACAATATCCAGTGTTATGTCGAAGATTAGCTAGCTTGCATGAAGAATTCATTTCTAATAAATCTCCGTCCTCTGGTTTTGATTTCACATCCGGAAAGAAGATTGAGCAAAAGCTGCTTGATTACAATCAAGAAGCTGAAAGTCTTGGAGGTATTCCACTCCTATTGTTGAATTATACTTTCATCTGTTCGCACTGATATAACCTGCAGTTAATTTGATTTAAATGTTATGATTAGGTTATGTGTATGAAGAACACTCAGAAGTGTCTCCTGATCACCGTTATCTTGCATATACTTTGTATGACAAAGACAACGACTTCTTCAAATTATATGTCAGAGACTTGAATTTTGGGTCACTTTGTAGTAAGCCCCAAGCTAACCGGGTTTGCAATATAGCTTGGGCTAAAGACGGGCGAGCATTAGTTTATGCAGTCACAGATGATAAAAAGAGACCCTTCAGGTTTGCCGTACTGATATTTCTTGGTAATATTTCTCTCTCATTCTGTTGTTTCCCAATTTATAAAGTAGGCACTTGGGCCTTCACAGGATCTATTGCAGCATAATTGGATCAAACGATCAAGATGTATTGCTTCTGGAGGAACCTCAAGAAAATGTTCATCTAAATGTGAGGCATACTAAAGACTTCCATTTCATTACTGTAAATGCACTTTCAAGCCAATCATCCAAGGTATGCATATAAGAATATTCCACATCCACACCTATTATTTTTCCCGGAGCTGGAATTATATATTTGTGACCCAATATTAGGTATTTCTAATAAATGCAGCTGATCCTCTGGCTGGAATGACCCTTGTCTGGGAATGTGAAGCTAATGTTCATTGCGTTATTGAGCATCACCAAGGATATCTCTATCTGTTTACAGATGCTGCTATTCAGGGTCAGCCTGTAGATCACCATTATCTTTTACGCAGTCCTGTTTCATCATCATGCAGCACAATGAATTGGGAGGTTAGCTTATATTATAATCAATCTGATGCTTGTGTATGATTAAAATCGTTAGATACTGCCAATGTTTCTCGGAGATGATGCTTACTAGTTTTCTGATTTATTTGGCAGAATGTTTTTGTAAATGATCCACAGCTAGTTATTGAAGATGTTGATTTCTGTAACACTCATATGGTACTTCTTTTGAGGGATGGACGGACTTTTAGATTATGTTCTATTCCTTTACCTCTAAGTAATGAGAAGGTAATTCATCTTAGTATCTTGAAATACAAAATTAAATTACAAGCCATGTTAATCTGACTAGCATATGTATATATATATATATATCACTAACTGCTCATCCTCCATATATCACTTGACAGATGGGATTTCATCTCAAAATGTTCAATCCACAGAATTTACCCCTTCCGGATCATGTCTCTCAAATCTTTCCGGGATCTAATTATGACTTCTATTCTTCAACAATGCGCTTTATATTAACATCACCTGTGGTATGTGGATTGTTCGTTCCTCCTTTCTTTCACTAGGTTGTTAAATAATTCATTTGTATCAAGTAGTATATTATGCATTTATGGCATGTTCTAATTCCAGGTTCACAGATCTTTATGTTAACTAAAATTTTTCCAGGGAAGTTTCTATAAACTGTTTTGTGCTTAAGTTTGAATAAATCCATAATTTCCCAATCTGTTGTGATGATGCTGGTCTGACCAGATTTATTATATTTCTAGATGGGGTTTTGCAGTGGCTTATTATGCTATCACATATGGTTTAATCTATAGTTACATATCACCTTGTCATACATTTCTAGTGTACTTTTTGAGACAAATGCTAGAATTTCTTATACCTTATATATATGTGCATTTATCTGTATTTCTGCTGTCTCAGATGCCTGATGCCGTAGTTGACTATGATTTAGTAAATGAAAAATGGACAATTGTTCAACAGCAGAACTTGATAATTGAAAGAACAAGAATTTTATATGGATCAGCTTCTTCTATGATCACTAGTCAGAAGGCGTCAACATCCCAGAACATTTCTGGAAGTGGTATTGAAGATGAAACTGCATGGAATGATCTATCTGAATATTATGCTTGTGAAAAATTTGATGTCCCTTCCGATGATGGACTTTCAATTCCACTGACCATAGTATATTCACGACATAAGAAGAAAAATGGTGAAAATCCTGGATTACTTCATGGCCACGGAGCTTATGGTGAGATACTTGACAAAAGGTGGCGAAATGAGCTGAAAAGCCTTCTTGATCGTGGTTGGGTCATTGCATATGCCGATGTTAGGTTGTTACTCATCACTTCATTCTTCACTATGGTTTTACCAGAGGCCTTTATACGAAATAAAATTGTTTAATACCATCAATGATCAATGTGTGCAACTTTAGCAGCTTTTTCCAATTTTTCTTCAGTCCAAACATTCCATTATCCTGCCTGTCTGAGAACTGATTTTGCAAATGCATATTATTGCCTTAAATAGCCATAACAACATTAATATGCTGTCTGACATACTTTTTCTTCCAGAGGTGGAGGCGGAGGTGGTAAAAAGTGGCGTCATGATGGCAGACAAAGAAAGAAGCTTAACTCTGTTAAAGATTATATAGCTTGTGCAAAGTTTCTCATTGAAAAAGATGTTGTCGAAGAAACCAAGCTGGCAGGCTGGGGATACAGTGCTGGAGGATTGTTAGTTGCTTCAGCTATTAACTTTTGCCCAGATCTATTTCGAGCTGCTGTTTTGAAAGTGGGTAAACTCTACATCTTTTGAATTGACTATTCCAACTTAAGTTTGAAATGGAAACACTTGCTGCTTGGTTTCGTATGATGCTTTTATTTTGTTAAAAAGAATGGGTATGAGAACCTTCGTCAATGCTTCAGTTTTGACAAGTTAAAACTATTCTCTGTTTCCTTTTCAGGTTCCATTTCTGGATCCAACTAACACCCTCTTGCTACCCATTTTACCCTTAACACCTGATGACTATGAAGAGTTTGGATATCCTGGGGATATTGAAGATTTTCGTGCTATACGTGAATATTCTCCCTATGATAATATAAAGAAAAATGCAGTCTACCCATCTGTGCTGGTGACATCATCTTTTAACACGAGGTGAGTGATCGCTGTTTATTTTTGTTCACCTATAGTGTCCACTGGAAGTCTCGAGAACTCTTTGAAAACAGATTTTTGGAGGATAAATTCCATTTTGAACTTAGAGTTGGAAGTATTTACCCTGTATTCATTATTGCTTACGCCTTTGTCATTGTTGTCAGGTTTGGTGTCTGGGAAGCAGCAAAATGGGTGGCACGGGTGAGGGAGTATTCCATTTATGATCCTAAGCGTCCAGTTCTGCTCAATCTTTCAACAGAATTAGTTGAGGAAAATAGGTATTTGCAGTGCAAGGAGTCAGCAATGGAGACTGCTTTTCTCATCAAGGCAGTTACAGAATCATAGAAATGGCTAATATGCGAACAAATTTCAGTCTTTTTTTTGCCATTCAGGTAGTCAAAAGGAAGCTGCAATGCTTTTTCTTTCTGTCCAATTCTACGTGCTTAAGTTCAAAAGTTGCACTGAATACTGAACAAGTTTACCTGTAAATCATCATTGTCACCTTCAAGGAGAACCATTTCAAACCAATCATAAATTAGGCTGTGCTTAACACGTCCATCTACTCAACTAAGTTGACAGTGCATTGTGCAACATGAAAATCTTTGCGAACAAAACAAAGGAGCTGTCAGAAAAAAAAAAAAAAAAAAAAAAAGAAAGAAAAGAAAACGACAAGCTTACATGTAAGTTTTCATTATCTGCCTTGTAGTGAAATTTGTTTTTCTCATCATTAGCCTGGAGCATAGTTCTGATTCCTTGTAAACAAGGGGCCAATCCAATCTATGCTATGCTCGTCCTCAGCTTTTTATATCTGCTATTTTGGTTTTGGCTGTATTTTGCTTCAAAGAAATGTGACAACGTCACGACGGATGCCTTTGAAGTTCTCTATCTTCAATTACTGTGGTTTTTCTTTCATGAACTCTCCCTGTTATTGTACAGGACAAGACACCCATGGCAAGGAAAAAGTGGTTGAAATTTTGATTCCTGAGGATGTGTGGGCTGGATTATGAAGGACTTGGCCCTCAAATTTTCAGTCTATCACCCTGGGGGAATCCATAATACTCGCCTACGAATATCTAAGTAAGCCCCATTCCTCTCTCCCTTTTGCTTTTCCATATATTATATCTACAGTTTGCTTGCCCTCCCCTTGCTTGCAGTTGTGTCATTTCACTAAATCTTGACATGCTTGGTTTAATTTTTGAATATTTGATACATATTTACTGCAGTATTGTGTTTCTTGATTTTTTTGGCTGTTAGACATTCTTTTGTAATTTCTCTGATGCTGCACCGACTAGTTGCAACCAGCTTTCTCCTTGGTATCGTTTTGACTGAAACTAATTGCTGTGCATCTTATTATCCTATCATTCAGAATGCATGCCCGCCATAGATGGAGCAACTTGGAGACAATGATCATTTAAACTTGCCCCTTTCCATAGGCAACAATGATTTTTGTGTAGACAGGTGTGTTACAGAAACGACCTTTGGAAATAGTAGAAGGTTGAGAAAACCAGATTATTCGATAGCATTAGAATTGCTAGCCGATTTAAGAAATTACTATCCCACTTATTTTTATTGGGGATTCACATTCTTTAATCGAGCAATCGGATCTGCTCAATACCCAAGAACACAAATATTGTTATTATCTTCCTTTTTTTGGATGTAATATTTTCTTGCATGAGGTCAGAATGTGCCGTTCCTGCAATAGGTTCTGATCTGTTCATTCCTTCTTGTATCTGTGGTGAAATTTCCTCAACTTGGGTCTTATTTGATGGACCCTACGAAACTACATTATTTTGTTGTCGAAAGCTGCTCTCTTCCATGCTGTTGCTTGATCCTCATTATGTTCACAATACCGATCATATTGAATCATATGTCAATGCCCTCTTCTTCCTAGGTAAGACAATACTTGGTTGAATATTGAGAACACTAATCTTGCTATAACCAGATTCTTTCAATGAGATTTTAGTACTGTAAAGATCTATTGTCTACTTCATATTCACTATAAAGATCTATTGTTGCAGCCATTGCGTGGGAGTAAATATGATCCGGATGGTTCTCTAGAAGGCTCGCCATTTGCAGAGTCTTTCTGTTTTCCTTTCCTTGAAGTGTTCCCTGAATTTGGTTGGGACAAAAGGAAGTCCTGGCGAACAACAATCTGGACACGACCTTCTGAACCGTCATTTGATTTGAGGACATGAGTTCGTATTCAGAATGCTGCAGAAGCAGTGGATGTAACAGAGATCCGTAAATGGATTCAATGCCCCGTACCTGCGGATATGACTGCGATCAATGAATCATATTTTGATCAATGTGTGAGGTTTACTTTATAATCTCATAATATTTCACAATTTCCACACCATTTAAAATGCCTTTTGTAATTTTTTCTCATTCATTTTTTCCTTATTTGCAGAACGATATTCTGTTTGACGCTCTGCATCAATGTAATTCATGAGCCAACGGTCCTTTCAGGGCTGTTAAAGACAAGCGGCGGATTGCTGAAGTAAAGACGTGTTTCATGCTGCTGTACATCTGTTCCATTCATTTCTACCTCTTAAGGTAACTAATGTCTTTGTAGAAAAGTGATTCTATTGCTTGCTGCTATTCTTGTGCTTGATATTTCGTCGAGTCGTTCTTGCTTGTTGCTGCGTAAATATCAATTTACCGGACCTTCCAAGCTTTACTCCTATTATTGCTGAAATTTGTCGATGACGGCCCAACGGATTTAGGCCCGTCGAAATCGATTAGAATTGGGTTCCCTGGCCTACTCAAGATAGTATCTGGGCTAAATCCCGCGCAAAAATCAATTGGTATAAAAATTTGCTAGTATCCGGGCTAAATCTCGTGCAAAAATCAATTGGTATAAAAATATGCAGGAATTGAGCATAGAAATAATGACGAAAGGAATTAGCGTAATTTGAACAGATGAAAAGAAATTGATATGATTTAGCAACAGGAATTCAAATAAGGCAAAAAAAAAATGAAAATATGTAGAGAAAAAGGGAATAAAATGGACTGAATTTGTGGTTGTTGCCGTGGTCAGTTTTCTCTTCCTCCTTAATTACTCCTTTTATAGTTTTGTCCCACACTTTCTTTTATTTCTTTTCTTCTCCCTAATTATTGCTCATTTTATAATTTTGTGTCACACTTTCTTTTATTTTAGGCCATTCGATGTTTTGTTAGAAAAAAAGAAAGAGATAACGAAAGAAACACGAGAGAGTTCAGTTCAATGAAGTCCAAAGGCCACATAGTTGTTGTTAACAGAAAATAAAAGGGGTGATAAAAAAAAAATAAAAATAATTATATCTATTTTTTCAAAATTATTCATAATTATTACTTAAATTTATTTTTTTTAAACTCTTAGTAGAGCAAATATAATTTGATCATTTATATTTTATTTTATATTGTTTTTTTTAATTTAATATTATTATTTTTTAAATCTGGTGCCACTTCCAGTAATATATTTCTTTTTGGACGAATGTAGTATTATTTTTCTCTTCATTGGAGAGAAAAAAAAAATAATAATAAAAAATTATTCTCTCTATCCTGTAAGAATGGTATTATTTTTTTATTTTCGTTATTTTAAAACAAAGTTACGTATTTTTAATTTAGTAATTGTATTGTCGAATACAATAAATATCTTTATAATTTTCGATATAGACACAAGTATCATTACTTTTATATCACACAATATTAAATACGATTTTTTATTTTTTTATTTTTATTTTACTATATATTAATATAATATTAATATTCTAAATTATATGTGCACAGAACAAATGATACTTTCTAGGCCATGAGGGCATATTATTTTTCAAGTTTGACTAATATAGTAATTTTTTCTTTCTTTCCTTTTTTTTTTTTTTTTTTTTTTTTTTTTTTTTTTTTTTTTTTTTTTAACGTTCATTTCTCTATACTAAGTCCACCAAAGAAATTCGATCTTTATGAAAGTTGGACACCCAGGTAAAACTAGAGCCGGCAAAAATTGATCCATCTCGACACGAAATAATTGAATTTGGGTCAAAGATTTCAACCCGATTATGTATACGGGTTGACACGAACCCGACACGATAGTAAACGGGCCGGGTTAGGGTTGAGGCTTTCAACTCGAACTCGACACGACAACCCGATTATAAAATATATTAATATATTCATTATATATATGGAAAATAATCATAATTTAATAATTTCTTCATAAATTAATTTAAACTAAGTTCAATTTTAAATAATTCAACATAATTTATGTTCAAAACAATAAAAACTAACATAACACGAAAATACAACAAAAAATTATTTAATTTAAATCAAGAAATTCGACTTAATTATGTATAAGGGTCAACACGAGTCAACCCGAACCTGACACGATAATAAACTGGTCAACCTGAACCCGATACGATAATGAATGGATCGAGTTAAAATGAGTAATTTAATCCATTTAAAGTATTCAACCCGACACGAATCTACCCATTGTCAGCCTTAGCTAAAACGAACAATAAAATTTGAGAAGAATATGTTTATTTTTACACTATTGTATATTCCTCTGTTTCTTACAATTGTGCTTATTTTTCTCTGTTTTTCCTCTTAAAGAAAAACTTTTTTTTTATTTAATAAACAAATATATTATTATTTTTATATTTTTTTACTATAAAAAAAATCAATTAAAATCTTATACAATAAAATCCGTGTCAATGAGTTTTGAATACAAACTTTAAGAGAGGAGATAATATATAAAATTATACAAAATACTACATAATTTTTATTTGGAGAAATAATTTTTATCATACTATATAATTGTTAATATATTTTAAAATTATATAAAATTGTAACAATTTGGCTGGGCTCGGCTAAAAATTTACTAGTTTGGGCTTGGCATATATTTTCAACTGGCCCAGCCCAGCCCAAAATGTTTGGGCCTATTTTAAGTTTATATAATAATAATAATAATAATAATAATAATAATAATAATAATAGCATTAATAAAATCCAAACAAACCCTAAACATTATCCAAAAGTAATAATAAAATCCGAACAAATACACCATAATTAATTTGGTAAATTATATAACTCTCTCTTATATTTTAGTAAAAATATACAAAATATTTTGTTTCGTTTATTGCGTAAAATTCTTTATCTTAATTTAAAGTGACAAAAACCTTCTTTGTCCAAAGCTCCTATTTGTTTCTAACTTAAATTACTTAATTTTTATACCAATACTATACGTAAAAAATTTTAAATAATTTTTTCGAATAAAATAAATGAATAAATAACGGATCAATCATTTATTATTATTATTTTCTAATTTTGGTAAAAAATCAGATAATAAATTTTTTCGAAAAAACTAGATAATGAAGAATTAATCAATTATTTATTTATTTATTTTATTAAAAAACTTAAATAAGATATTTTATATCTTTTATTTGTATAGAATTTACATTATTGGATTCATATTAAAATATCAATTTTGAATGAAAAAAGTGTTTTATGCAAATTTTACATTAACATAAAGAGATTCACGCAATAAATAAAATAAATGATATTTTATGCATTTTTACTAAAAACACAATGAAATGTTATATAATTGAAAAAAGGTTAAACTATGAAAATTACTAAACATGATATGTTGTTAATATAATTATATTTTTTCTATAAAAAAATTATAATTTATTTTAAAATTTATTAATTCTATTTAAAAATTTAAAATTATATATTATAAAAAATATATATTGTTATATATGATAACTTATATTCTAAAATTTTAATTTAAGAATAATATATAAATTAACAATAAAATTAAATTAATGTTCAATTATTTGTATTTTTATAATTTATTATAAATTTATTATAAGTTATATTTAATAATTTTAAAATTTTATAATTTAAATTCTATATTTTTAATTTTGATATTTAAATTATAATTTTAAATTTGAATCTAAGTATAATATATAAAATAAAATAATAATTCAATATCTTTTAAAATTTTAATTAAAATATTAAAATATAAATTTTATATTATTATTATTATTATTATTAAAACAATTATTTTAACGAAAAAATATTTATATTTATTTCAAAAGTTACCCCAAAATGATTATGAAAAAAATACTTTCTAATTTCAAAAGGTATTTCTATTTTTAGAAAGCCCTAAAGTTAATCGAAACTTACTATGTCATTACAATTGAAGGAAAATTGAGTGGTAAATTCCTCTCATGAGATAAAATCTGAAGCCTACGTAAGTAGCTATTAACTTTTTCAAAATAGATAATTATTATTCTTAAACAATGAATTAACCGTTTAATTATTTGAACAACTAGGGTAATTTAGTAAAATATATACTCCATCCGTCCCGGCAATTAGGTTGCCATTTGGTTTTTGCGTCATTGTACTTAACATTAAAAATATTCTTATATTTGAATAATTTACTCGAAAAATATCATTGTATTTGTATTATAAGAGACTAATACACATATTTTTGCTTTTTCTTTTTGATTTCTACGGTGTATTGATATAATCATTAATATTAAAAAATTAACATGCAAAAAAGTCATCACAACCTTCTTGCGGGACGGAGGGAGTATATATATATATATATATGATATATACCATTTTATAGAGATTACAAATTTTATACCCCCTCTGTCTATTTTCTAATGTCTAAGTGATATTTACATATTTTTTTAGATAATTAGTTTTTTTTTTATTGTAAATTGACAAAATAGCCCTTTATTTTGTATATAGATATAAGAAAGATAAATAAAGTAAGGGTAAAAAGGTAAATTTTATGTATAAAAATAGAAAGACGACAATCATTTTTTAAAGTTCCAAATAGGAAAGTAGGACATTAGTTTGTCGACGGAAAGAGTATGATACAAGTAAATTTAAATAAAATTAAATATTCATCTATAATTAACATAAATTAATATTCAAATCACATAATTATTAATTTCATAAACATAATTTAATACACATTTATATCATTATATTTGTTAACTATCAAATCAATACATATCAAAATCCTCGGATCCAAATAAAATCTACTAACCAAAAAAACATATCTTCTAATATATATATATATATATATATATATATTTAAAAAAATTCAAATTCAATCGAAAATCAAACCAAATCTTATCAAATCGAACTCAAAGGAACCACACCCTAAATAACATAGACATAGCTCCGCTATTTCTCATTTATTGCACAAATTATGTGCAGCTACCGCAGCAGCCATGACTTATTTATGCACTTTTCCACCACATTTGCCATAGTTAGCAGAGCTGTTAGACGAACCGAGTCGTTTGTGAACTCGGTTCGGTTTGGCTCGATTCGACTCGGTTAAAGCTCGTTTGCGAACGTTAACGAGCTGAACCAATCAACATAAACAAGTTCGTTTGGTTAACGAACGAGCCCAAAATTTGTTCGTGAACATTCATTTAGATAATATATTTATTATAAATATTATATATACATATAAAATTATAATTTATAAATAAATAAAATATTAATCTAAAATATATAAATAAAAATAATTTTAATTTTTCTTTATAATTTATATATAAATTTTAAAAAATAAAACGAACGACCTCGAATGAGCTTAATCGAGCCTAAATAAGTCGAACACGAACACGAGCTCAAACAACAAAAATTCTTAACGAGCCGAGCTCGAACACTACGAACGAGCTCAAAAGTTTAACGAACAAACACGAGTCTTGTTCGCGAACGTTAACGAACACTTAAAATTTGACTCGACTCGACTCGGATCGGATCGTTAACAACTCTAACCATAATAGATGCCCATTCACTATTTATGCACTTTTTTCACACAATTATCAAAATTATTTTATATCGTAAATTTATTTTATATATGATATGGTACAATACTATATATATATATATATTTCAGTACATTAATTATGTACCAAAAATACTATATAATTTGATATTTTAGTACTCCATTTTATAGATTGGTACATACCCCGATAATTCTGTATATTGATATTAAAATTATTAATTTTCTAATGTTTTCTCAAAATTATAAATTTATTTTTAAATATGGTATTTCAGTGTAAAATATTATATTATAATATCGTACATGAAATTCAGTTAGAGATTGTTTGGTACGGTATATCGAAAATATCAGACCATATTATATACCGTACTGAAAGTTTTTGATATGCTAAAAAATATATCGAGACCGTATCGAAAATTTGATGTATACTAAAATTTCCAAAAAAAATAAAAATATATAAATTGATTTGGTGGTACCGAATCATATCGTATTAAAATTTTTGGTATATTAATTTTTTTTTTCTGGTAGAATACATACGCTATTTCGATAATTTGTTATTTTTTCATCCGTAAATTCGATATACCAAATTATTGATATGATTAGTTTTTGTACGGTAAAATACCATATAAAAAATTTTGGTACAATATTCGATATGCGGAGTAAATTTTGATGTCATAATCAACTATCCCTATCTATAACCAAATTTAGGAATTTGATGTATTGCTTTATTATTATTATTATTATTATTATTATTATTATTATTATTATTATTATTATTATTTCTCGTATTAATTGCATTTAAATTAGTAATGTTAATTAATTAATTAATTTATTTTATAATTTTTTTTACAAAATAAATTTTTTTATAAAATATTTAATATTAAAAATTAAAATAAAAATATTTTAACTTTTATTTCAATATTTTATTAAATAAAAATACTTAAAATGATTTAATTAACTATGTGTCCGAAAAAAAGTTAATTAATTCTAGAAGATCTAGACGACCGAGAGAATGTGAACTACCGGTATTAATTACTATCAACTTAAATTATACTCTGTCCACAAACTAATGTGTTACTTTTTTATTTGGGACGTTTGAACAACTATTGCCATTTTTTTTTTAAAATACAAATTTTATATTTTTACCTTTCATTCATTTATTACTTTTAATCTCTACCATACAATTAAGGACAAATTTGTCAATTCATAACAAAAAGACAATCACCTAAAAAATCGTGCAAATATACTTTAGGACAAAAAAAATTGGACGAACAGAGTAATATATTAGTAATGATCCTTGTTTTTTGTATTATTATACTTACCATCGAAAATATCTTTACAAATGTATTGTATTTGTAGTATAAATCACTAACAAAAAAATATATATATTTTTATTTGTACTACATAAAAAAGCCGACGTACAAGTAATTATTATTATTATTATATATATAATATCCAATTATAATAAAAAAATTACTCATACCTTTTCGCCAAATATGATCATTTTTTCTTTTTTTTTTTCCATTTGATAAAACATAATTTATTTATATTTTTATTAAATTTATTCATTTTAAATATATTTAACAAATATAAATCAATTTAATTAAATTTCTAATCTCCTACACATATGACTCCTTCAAAATTCTTTATTTTTATCTCTCTTCCCGATAAACAAATATTTTATCAATATTAAAACTTAATTTTATAAAATTACTTTTAAATTAATTATAAATAAATATATACAATTTTTATTTATTTTATTATACTTCTTCTGTAGCATTTGAAAAGAATTCTTTGGAGTTTTTAAACTAAATAAAAAAACAATAATATTTTATTAGTTAGTAAAATTATATAAGATTTTGACATTTTTGTCTTTTGACTTTACGTGAAAAGTAATTGCATGTGTAATAGAGTATTTGTAATTTAAATAAAAGTAAGACGAATTTTGGTATTAGTGTTTGATTACTTTTATAAAAATCTAGAAAGATACTTTTGAGTAAAACCGACAAAAATGGTAAAAATATACTTTGAATTGAGGCGGATAAAATATAAAATTTATTATTTATAAAATAATATTCATATTATATGTATTTTATTAAGAAATAATATTAAAAATATTTAAAATATCAACAACTCCACTCATATAAAAAATAATGAAATAATATTATAATTTATTATTAATAACTTACTCATTTATACAAACTAAAGTATAATATCCCTAATGAAAAGGATCGTGACCCGGAGAGAGTATTATGTTTAAATATTTTATCATTACTAAAAATAAAAAAATATTATTGATTTAATATTATATAAAAAAATTAAGTATATTTAATATTTTGATGCTTTTGTTTCTTTGTTTTTCTTCTTTTTCTTACTTATATATTCTCGCAATCCAAATAAAAGTGTTAGATATAAAAGCTTAAGAGAATTATAATTAGTAAATAATTAAAAAATTAAAATAATTATTATATAATATAAATAATTATAAATTAAAATTAAAATAATTAAATATTTTAATTTAATTAAAATGATAAATAATAAAATTTAAAATAAAATTACAATGTACAATATATTTTAATAAAGAAAAAATACAAATTATGTAGAAAAAAAAGAAAAAAAATAGATATTTTGTATGAGAAAGAGATAATATTTCTTTAGATATTTTCTTTCTAATTAATGAATATTAATAGTTTTGTAATTACAGAAATTTAAGTGTAGTTGCAAAAAAATAACCATAGATGGTAACTTTAATTTAATTTGAACCAAAATTAATATAATAAACTTAATTGGACAGATCCTAATTGACCAAAAAAATATGAAATGAAATTTATACACTTACTTATTTAAAAAATATTTCCAATTTTCATGACTTATTTAATACTATTACTTAATCATGTAAAACGAGTTCAAATTGCATTTTTATTTATTAATTAGTTTTCTCATAAAAAAATATTTATATTGAATTCAAATATAATTAATTTTAAAATAATATATTTAGATTAAATAATTCCTCAACACCTTTTGAAATATATATATCCTCTAAATTTGGAGAGCCTATTTGTTTGGGAGTTTTAATTTGAATTTTTATTTGAGATAATATAAATAGAAGTAAAGGAGATGTTTTAAATATAGAATAAATTTTTAATATAATCTAAAAATTAAAAATAAATATTTAATTAGATATTTTAGAAAAATAATTTGAGAACTGTAGAAATCAAACAAATCATCCAAACAAACTATTTATTATTACTTATTACATATATGTAAATGAGTTAAATTTTAAATATTATTGTCTCTGTCATTTAAATTTATTCTTTCTTGTCATCCAAATTTGTTATATTTCTTATTTTAGTAAAAGAATACTACTCCCTCCGTTTAAACACCGCGCCAAAAATAAATGTAAATATTGTAAGTGGACGGAGAGAGTATTTTTTTACATAAAAGATTTTTTGTTTTTTTTTACTATTTTTTTAAAAATTTGTATAGTCAAATAAGTACTACGTTTGTATGACTCTAAAGTTTCATTTATTTTTTTAGTATTGATATTTAAATATTTATTATTATATTAAAACATAATAGTTTTATAATATTAATAGAAGGAATATAAGGATATTGTTAAATACAATTCCGTAAAAAAGTAAATGTAATAATTAGAAGGGGATGGAGAAAGTATAATTTTATGTGACCGGAAGAAAGTATGAATTATTTAACTACTTTTGTATATATAAAAAATATAAAGGACTGCATAGCAATAGTTTTAGGTTTTGCCCTAGACCCGTGAAGAGTAATATATATATATATATATATACATACATACACACCGTTAATACCTTAGATCAAGTTCAGGAAACAAGAATCCTGATCAGTCTTCGTCTTGGAGAAGAATCTGCGATCGGAATTTATGGCGCCGGAAAATCAGGCGGCGGCGGCGGCGGAGAAGGAGACGGAGGATTTGAGTAAGTGGCTTCCGATAACGTCTTCGAGGAAATCCAAGTGGTGGTACTCTACGTTTCACAATGTTACTGCCATGGTTGGTGCTGGAGTTCTCAGCCTCCCTTACGCCATGTCTGAACTTGGATGGTACATACATATATATATATATAATCTATATCTATATCTTTAATATAATTTGCTTTCTTCTTCCATCTTTTCTCTACTTCGCTTTTGTGGTTTTGTAATTATTTTGTATTTGCTTTATTCTGGTTTGGTTTGTTTTTCGAATTATATATATCTGAAAAAAATTCAGAATATATATACCAAAATATATAATTAAATAAAAATAAATCAAAGTAATATTTTTAGATTTGATTATGGTTGTTTTAAATATTTTTAGTTACTAATATCGATATACTTGTAATTTTGTTGTTAATATGATACGGAGATGAGATAAAATTTCTGATAGATAGATATTGGGGAATCTTTGTTATGTGACAGAAATAACCAATGAAGATTAAGGTCTAAGAGCTAGAAAAAAAAATGTATTTGATAATTTGTATATAAGACCACAATTTCCATGGAAAAAGCGATCATCATCTATGCTTTTGTTCAAATTTTGTATCAAGAAAAAAGATACAATTCTTATATATATAAATATTGTTTTTGGTGACGTTGGAACATGCAGCCGCTACCCGAAAGTGCACACCGGATAAAATACAGAACATCCCATCAAATATTATTTTAATATCAAATCTAAACCAAATTTTCCCAAACTCAATCAAAAAAAACACACCGGTATATTTGAATTCGACTATAGATAGATTTTATGCAGATTTGGCCAAGTCAAAGTAATGCTGATTTAACTAGATCAACGTATACTATAAAGTAATTATATATTATTATTATTATTATAATTATTGATGAGATCAGCACACTCATATAGAATATGCATTTTATGTCTTTGTATGTGCTATTGCTGTATAGAACATGGATTATCAGTCTTAATTATGTACAAATTTGACAAAATCAGCGTCCATTCAGAGTACTATTATTTTTATTTATCCAATTCAAAATTATTCATTTATCTAATATAGTAAAAATATTTTGTAAAATATCTTTATTTTTACATAAATTACAAAAATATCATTATTTTATTTATACAGTGTATATTAAATTATTTTACATATTTTTACTAATCAATAAATATGATTATTTTTAATAAAAAAAAAAAAAAAATCCTTTCAAATGGGGCGGATGGACATCTATATTTATTACTATTTGCAAGTGTATTTTCTCATGGTTCTTTGTGTCAACAATTTTAATCCTTTTTCTCTTTCAATTCAATATTAGGGGTCCTGGAATTGCAATAATGTTACTGTCATGGGCGATCACACTCTACACCCTGTGGCAAATGGTGGAGATGCACGAGATGATTCCGGGCAGGCGGCTCGACCGCTACCACGAGCTCGGGCAGGCGGCGTTTGGGGAGAAGTTGGGGCTGTGGATCGTGGTGCCGCAGCAGCTAATGGTGGAGGTCGGGGTCAACATTGTGTACATGGTCACCGGCGGCAAGTCCCTCAAGAAGATCCACGACATTGCGAAGCCCGACCAAGAAATCCGTCTCTCCTACTTCACCATCATGTTCGGCGCCCTCCATCTCGTCCTCTCTCACCTTCCAAACCTCGACTCTGTCGCCGGAGTCTCTCTTGCCGCCGCCATCATGTCCTTGAGGTATGTTATATCATCTCAATATTTTTTATTCTGACAATTTTGACCATATATATATTTTATTTAAATTGAGTTTATGAAAGGATAAAAGATACTCCATCCGTCATCCAATTGTGTGCTCATTTGACCGGTTACAGATTTTGAGGAAAATAGGTAAAAATAAAATTTTTTATTTTTTTGGATAAAGAAAAAATAGAAAAAGATAGAAAAGATGGTATTTTGTTACTAAAAACGGAAATACGAATAAATTTGGATGATAACCAAAAAAGAAAGTGAAAATAAATTTGGAAGAGGGAATGAGTAACAAGCTAATCTAAATAGATAAGAGTTAGAAAAAGTTTCAAGACATCTTAAATTAGAAATAAAATCAAAAGATTAAATAGAAAGAAAGTACTAATATTTTTACTAGGGGATAATAAGTAGAATTGTGCTTGGTTTCTTGTAAGTTATTACTATGCAATGGTAAAAAAGTGTTTATGCATTTGTCCTTACTAGGGTTAATTAGTATTCTAACTAATCCCACTCAGCATATAGTAATCTTATATACCACATATGACTACAATTAATACAATACGTATTATATAGATTAATCAATTGTTTTACGTATAATTTTTTTTATTCCGACATCAATGTATTACTCTTTCCGTTCATAAACTAACATCTTATTTTTCTATTTGGAATGTCCAACAATTATTGTCCTCTTTTTATTTTTATACACAAAATTTACTCTTTTACCATTTATTTACTCTTTTATTTTCTATACACAAGATTAAAGACAAATTTGTCATTTTATAACAAAAACCCTAATGGCCTAAAAATGGTGTAAATATCAAATAGGACATTAGAAAATGGACGGAGGAAGCATAATATGTTACATGTTGATTAGGATGAATCAGTATCCTAGTTGCAGCCGTATATATAATTAGTTTGATATAGTTGTGTTTGTATGCCAAAAAATCTATTTCGATAGAGGTATAATTTCAATAATGCCATGAAAAAAACTTAGATGATCGACAATTTTAGTACTAGAAGACAAAAGCTAGCAAGGGTGTCCAAGCTACTTACTCAACTAATTTGCAATACATTTAAATAAAAAGTCCCACATAAAAAAAAATTTCCTAATATTTAAAGTCGATTTATAATATCTTTCTCATCTTTATCTAGCCTTTTTTTAGATTACAATTTTGAAAATTCCGTACTATCCTTTTCAAAAGCATTCAATCAAAAACCCTTTTGTCTCACAGATCATCATATCAAATACCAATTTTTTACTATTTTCAAAACTCAAAAAAGTTAAAAAATCACATCTAATTTCAATTCTAAGTTCATAGTTAACTTGAATGTGCAGCTATTCCACCATAGCCTGGGGAGCTACTGTTCACAAAGGGGTTGCCCCTGAAGTGAGCTATGCTCCCCGGTCGTCTACCGGTGCCGGGCGTTTGTTCGGATTTCTGAGTGCATTGGGAGACGTCGCATTTGCTTTTGCTGGCCACAATGTCGTTCTTGAAATCCAGGCCGGTATCCCTTCCACTCTGGGGAAGCCGTCCAAAGGGCCCATGTGGAAAGGTGTCATCGTCGCCTACATTGTTGTCGCCCTTTGCTATTTCCCCGTCGCCTTTATTGGCTACTACGTATTTGGGAACAGTGTCGAAGATAATATCCTCGTGTCGTTGCAAAAACCTGAATGGATTATCATTGCAGCTAATGCATTCGTCGTGATCCATGTTATTGGGAGTTATCAGGTACGACTTCACAAAATTTTTAGATCTAATTCAAGTATATTATTCTAAAGAAATTATAAATTATAAAATACATTTCATTCGAATATATATTTTTCATTTAAAATATTGTATCAAAAACTTATTTTTTTATTCAAAATATTCCATCTAGTGCATATTTGCATCACAGCAAATCGTATTTTCTATTATAGTTATACTATTTTTCAAACTAATTTAAAACTCCAAATTGCATCCGAATTAACTCAACCTATAGTTTTGTTTATGTGTATATGCTTGATAATTATTGTTTTTTTTTCCTTTGATTTTGTAGGATGGGATTTTGTTATTTATGTCATGATTTTATTTTATTTTTGAAAAATTTAGGTTTTGTTTATATATATTTTGGAGAATGTTTGGAGCTACGGAAATTTTGAGGAATAGTAAAACTTCACATTTGATATGATACTTTTGAAAAAGTTAATGCAAATGAAAAGTGACAAGAGTAATTTAAAAAATACAAGTAATTAGAGTGTTAGATTTACGTGACTATCAAGTTTTCGGACAGAAAAATTGGTTTGTGGAAAATCAAACATCTAAATTAATTTTTGAACAATTATGTATAGGACCAAAAGTGCAATATATATATTTTTTTTGTAACAAGTTGTATGCACTATATCTGTATATATTTCAGATCTATGCAATGCCTGTGTTCGACATGATCGAATCATACCTACTGATGAATTTGAAGTTCAAGCCTTCATGGAAGCTTCGCCTGGTGACTCGAACTAGTTATGTGGGTAAGAATCTTTGACTGAGATCAACATTTCATTACAAATTGTTCATCGATAAGTTGTACAAATTCTGATCATTAAGTGATTAATGGCTCCATCCAGTGTTGACAATGTTCTTGGCAATCACATTCCCTTTCTTTGGTGGGCTTCTCAGCTTCTTCGGAGGTTTTGCCTTCGCTCCAACAACATACTATGTAAGAACCTTAATCAAAGATTCATTACATTGTTTGATGAACTAATTAATATTTTCATTTAATAATAATGACCTTTGCTATCTGCAGCTTCCTTGCATTATATGGCTCGCGCTCAAGAAGCCTCGAAGATTTAGCTTGTCCTGGTTTGCTAACTGGGTAATTCTAGAAAATCTCTTCGTATACTACACATACACGAAAAATTATTAATTTTGGTAATGTATATATATATATATATATATGTTGATTGATATTTTCTTGACTATATTTATGTCTCATAACTTACTATATTTTGCATTTTTTCGTGTTGAAATTCTGAGATCACGTGACTATCATCTGTGATTTCATGATTTCATGATGCTACAAAGCAAGTTAGGATAACTAATAGGATGAATGTATGGGCAGAATATGAATAAATTCTTGTACTCACATGAGTTACAGTGCAGTAGTAAAATAAGTTCACATTGCGAAGCTATTTTTAGCTCTAATAATAATGACATTCAACTAGTTATTAAAATAAACCAAAAGTGTGTTTTGAGTGTTTATAGTTTTAGGTGTTTTTTAATGTGAGGTACGAAGAATTTTGAAAAAAATTGTAGGGAGTGAGGTTCTAAGCATTTTTGTTTACTTTTTATTTTTAGGTGTGTATTATATATTGTATTTTTTGGATAATATTTTGTGAAATTAAGTGAATAAATGGATGTGTGTGTTTAGTGTTTGAGTGTGATTATTTTGTATTGCAACGTTGACTTTTGATAAGAGAATAGAATGGAGTATTATATTATATATATTGGAAATCGTGTCGAATAAAAAATTTTGTGTGACACTTCAAATAAATTTCATGATAAGTTTATCCAAGCTAGATTTGAGAATTTTCATATATATATATATATATTCAGATTGTTTTATCTGTCTAACTGCTTACTAATTTGCAGGGATGCATTGTGGTTGGTGTTCTATTAACAATTCTGGCCCCCATTGGAGCACTGAGGCAGATCATAATATTCAGCAAAACCTACAAATTCTTCTCCTGATTGTCGGACCATTTCTGTTTCACAATCTCTCTCTCTCTCTCTCTCTCTCTCTCTCTATATATATATATATATATATTATGTTTATATCGATCTATTTTTCCATTATTGTGGGACTGGATCATAATGTTTAGCAAAACCTACAAATTGCTTTATTTGGCATTTTATGTTTATATTAACATGATGATGGCATGGAGGTTGTGCCCTGCTTGATTGCCAGTAATATTATAAGCTTTATTATATATTTGGTTGTATATGAAATATATTAGATGAAAATTAAACAAACAATTGTTACCTAAATGTGTTTGAATCAATTACAAAAAGCTGTCCTACATTTTACAATTCTAAGTTTTCTTAATAACTTCAAATTTTGTAAAGTATAACATAAATAAAAGCAGTCTCTTTAGTTTTTGGAGTTGTTTAGGGTTTTCTTGTACTATTATGTTTTCCAACAACATTATTCATATTGCTCTATCTTTGATCCCTAATTGAATCTTCATGGTTTAGTGATTTTCTTGCAATTTCAGTGCATTATTTGAAATTTTTTCTGATATTAGTTTGGGGGGAAGGAAATGGGAGAACTAGTGTTCAACTCCATAGAAAGCAAAGCTACCGATGCTGTGTGGAACAAATTCTGCCAGCCCTACATGATCTTGTGAATGTACATACAAATGAGAATTGGGACTGAGTGCAAGGTTGGAAATAGGATTGTGTTTTATTTTTTGCCGAATTTTACGGAGGGGTGGGAACTATTAAGTTAACTTCTGGATTTACACTACATTCTATGTCTTGACTCAAGCTTTTTTATTATGCAACTTTCATAATTTTTTTTTATCCAAATACATGTTTTTCTTCTCACAAAATCACATCAAATTAAGCTATTGTTTAAACAAAAAATAATAACATTAAACATAATACAAATGACAAGACCAAAAAAGAGACAAACATAGTATTTAATAACTATATATTTTTTTCTTAAAATTATATATACTTACAAGCAACCGTAATTCAAAAGCATAACAAACATACCCTTGACATTGTTTGGTAAATGGTAAAATCCAATCATTATATATAATAAAAACTCATTGTTTACCATCATTTCTACTTCTTTCTGATATCTAATAGAAATCGAAGTATGATTTAATTATTTTTGTTGGATAAGGTAAAGATTATTCATGATAGGGGCCAAAGCGAAGAAGATGAGGCCAAAATGATTTGACATCTCCATGTTTCTGGAAGAATCCATTCTCGGACAACCGTCTGGGACAATGCATACCATCGAAGCTGAAAAGTACTGCACTTCCGAAGAAGTTCAGTTTTGAGGATGATGTCGTGCCACTGACAGACGAGGAGCAGAGAAAAATTGAGTTGATGAAGGAGGTGGACGATTCGATTAATGAGTTAAACTTTAACTGCGCTATGGAAGAAATGGAAAAGATTACCTGCCGTGAGGTAAGTCAATTACTTTCAATAGAGAATAAATGATTCAACACGGATTGAGGATTAATTCAGCACAATTATTATTATTATTATTATTATTATTATTATTATTATTCAGAAAGCAATATGATAACTAAGGTGGCTTGCAGGCTGTTTATGTGCAAGAGGAGGGGAGGAGGTAGACATTCAGGAGCGTAGATGTGCTCAAGGGCTTCATGAATTGACATTAGAAGGACTGTATTGTATCTGTTGTCAACATGTGGCGAATCATCCAAAGGATGTACTTCCTCCGTGGGTAAGTATATATCGATTGCTTCCTTTGAAGAACTAAAATCAGAAAATCATCCAACTGTTGGTAACATCAAAACTGTTCCTTTTAATATATCTTTTCTTCCTAATTCTGCACTACTATGTTATCCGAAAATAGGTCAGTGCAATTTCAGGTTGATTTAAAATTTGTGCAGCTACCCCTATTTATATGACTAGCGGTTCTATTTGGAGCATCAAGGCTGGTGTACGAGAATCTCTGTACGAACACCAGCGAGAAGGATTTGAGTTCCTCTGGAAGAACTTGGCAGGCAGTACTAATATTGCCTAGTTAAAGAACTCAAATCTACCTAGGCTGGGCGGATGCATTATTTCTCCTGCACCAGGGATCTGAAAGACACGTCTGACAATTTGTATTCCTTGAGACGTATCTAAAGATGTTTCCATATTGCCTTCCCATGATCATCATCCCAGCCAACATACTTTGTACCTGGGAAGTAGAGTTCTGTGAGTTTCATTTCCAGAATCTGAACAATCTGGCGTTCATCGGCGACGAGAGTGCGGCTGCTGACCATCTCTTTAGAGGGGCGTGGATCAGATGCCGGGGTATGGAGGCTATCCGCATGGTCAAAATATATTCGTGGAAGAAAGGGGGATGCCTTTTGAGGATTAGCTACAATCTTTTCTAGAAGTTAACGGCGCCAAAGCACATGGATGAAGCAACTGTAGGCGAGGAGGACACTTCTTATGATACCTAGACTAATGATTCTTGATGAAGGCCATACTTCTCGTAAGCACAGGAGTAAGATTTGGACTTCACTAGTTCAGCTCAAGACAGAAAAGCGTGCCATATTTTCCCGGACGCCATTCCAAAACAACTTCGAAGAGCTGTTCAACACCCTGAAGATCTTAAGGCCAACAGTGGCAGAAACAATTACGCAGGATTGGACATTTGGTGAAATTCTGCATTCAGATAGGAAAGCCCAAAGCTATCGTTGCTTCCTGAAGTAATCAACCGTGCAGTGCAGAGGCTTAAAGTCTCTATGTCACCGTTTGTGCATGTGCACAAGGGAATAGTCCTACAAAAGAATCTCCCCGGATTGAGAGACTCTGTCATCCTCCTAAAACCGACAAGAAACTAATCTACAGGTTGGAAGGGGAAGGTTAAGAGTGAATTTGGATTTTCTTTCGTATCTGTTCATCCTTACCTCACCCAAAAATACAAGTATTCAAGTGTCCACTCTTGAGATATTTTAGATATTCAATTTTATATTTAGGGTGTGTTTGTTTGGGGGATTTAATTAGATTTTTACTATTCATCCAATTTTTTTCCCCCCCATATCAAATCAAACACCTATTTTTCATTTTTTATATTATACTAAAAATTAATTTTACATTCAAAATATCACATCAACACCTATTTATATCACATCATACAACTATTCAAATTCAAAATTTTTACTGTTCAAATCCCAACTCAAAATCCAAACCCCCAAACAAACACACCCTTAGTATATTTATATTTAAATTTGGTCTTATTCATATATTAGATTACTTAGGTTTGAGTCTATCCCATTTTATATAGTCCCCTTATTTCTATGATCAATAAGGCATTTTCATTATGTTTCCCCAAAAATTTCGAATATGGTATCAGAGTCTATTTTTCTCTTGCCGTAGATATAACCTACCAACCCGTGTTTCTTCGGGTACATTCTACCGGATTATGATTTTGAGATCATGCTATCTGCCATCTGTCCGTTGTCCGCATTAGATCTGAAATCTATCTGTTATCTGCCATCTATCCGCTGTCTTGTCTGTGTCCGATTTGAAATCTATCTTGAGATTATACCATCCGTTGCCTACGTGCGACCTAAAATCTATCTCCTATTTGCTATATGTCCGTTGTTAGTCTGTTGCTTGCGTTATGTCTGCCAACTTCTATATGTCCGCAGCTTGTCTGTTTTTGATCTATATGTTTTCGGCTATGGTGGAGAGTCATGTCATTTTCAATTCCAGTAGAAAGTCATGTCATTTTCGACTCTCATAAAGAGTCAACTGTTTTCGGCTCCGGTGGAGAGTCATGTCGTTTCGGCTCCGGTAGAGAGCCATGTCATTTCGGCTCCGGTAGAGAGTTATGTCGTTTTCGGTTCCGATAGAGAGTCAACTGTTTTCGGTTCTTGCAGAGAGTCAACTGTTTTCGTCTCTGGTGAATAGTCAACTGTTTTCGGCTCCGGTGGAGAGTCATATCGTTTTTGGCTCCGGTGGAGAGTTAATTGTTATTTTTATTTGCGTTTTTTGCATCTATATTCAACTTTCTTATCAAACTCAAGTTGGTTTATATTATACCACTTGAGTTAGAGGGGAGATGTTGAGATATTTTAGATATTCGATTTTAGATTTAGTAGATTTATATTTAAATTTGGTGTTATCCATATATTAGATTACTTAGATTGAGTCTATCAAGTCCAGTTTGTATTGCCTATATATAGGTCCTTGTTTTGATGATCAATAACACAATTTCATTATTTTCCCCAAATATTTCTAACACCAACCAATCGAATTGATATGCAAGCAGTAGAGGCGTCAAAGGTCATTCCTGGCGAAGGGTCAAAATAAAATTCATCCTCGAGTTTGTCCACCTCATTATGATGCTGAATGAAAAAGTGCTCATCTTCAGCCAGTATATTCCGCCCTTGGATCGGATGAAAGAGGATCTGCACGCGACCTATCAGAATTTGTCTTCTGCTCGTCTTCGAACAAGAAGGATATATATATCAAAGCAGCAGATGCCGGAGATTGAGGACAGGATTCTGGAAGATATGATGCAGCACACAAAGACAAAATATATACTTGAAAAGATCATTCACCAGCTGAAGAACGCTGACTTGAGTTAAAGTTTGTTTAAGGAAACAGATTGATGAGTGGATTGATCACTTTTGTTTGGGAATTGTTTGGTTGATTTGTTGCAAGAAACAAAATACGATTGGTTGTGCTGTTTTTGAAGAAGTTGGGAATTATTTTTCTCCCTCTTATCAGTTGGTAATTTTAGCTTGTTCTATGGCATAAACAAAATATAATTGATTGTCATTGGTATAGGTTTCCGATGATTTTCAAATGCAGAAATATATAGAATAGGTTGTGATTTGTATAGACTAATGACGGATTTTGTAACTTTCTAATTTCTCTTTTTGAAGGATTGTTAATTTAAAATTGCTCTAAGTTTGCATTAAATGTGTTTGATTAGATAGATTAAGTTATAAGGTTTTAAAAATATTCTCTTAATATTTTGATAGTGATCTTTTGCCAGTGTACTTTGTTGTCCTTCTATTAGATAAGTGTATTATATATAATAAAATTTTGAAATAATTTTTATCTTTTAGTTGTCTCTTGTTAAATTTTTTATACAAACAATACTTTTGTTATTAGTGATTTGGAAAAGACAATGTATTGCAAAGGGAAAAAGAGATGATGCATCCATTAAGTAGACGTAATGAATTGAGTAAAAGAGAATTTTAGTGAAATGGGACTCCTCAAAAAAATATGTCTTGATTTGTAAAAATAAAATACTTTTAAAAATTTTGTGAAAGTTTAATTGTAAAAAATAAAAATAATAGACAAAGATTTAGATATTAATTAGTCTATATTACAGTGATGTAGAGATGGTTAAAAAGATTTTGAAATCAATTAGTTTTCATAATGCTAGACTCTAATATTTTATTATTATCTTTACCTTCCTTTCAATATGGTTGAGTCATATTTATCAATTTCAATTCCTCTTACCAACCTCATAATGCACACAGATTCTTTCAAAAGAAACTCTTTTTCTCCTTTCACTTTTATGAATTGTGCAATAACAAAATTCCAAAAAACAAAAGTGGATCATTACTAATTTCAATGTTCCAAACTGATTAAATCAAAGTAGTTGTTTGTTTTTCTAAACATTCATTAGCTTATCTAACTCACAAAGAAACTAATCAAAACCTGACTTTCAGTCCGCCGTCAGAGTTCTCGGAAACTGAAAAGTAATTTATGCATCAAATATTTCACATGTAAAGAACAAATTAATTTTTCACACCCCTAGATTAATCTAACTGAAAGAATTTCAGACAACCAATCCAACCAAAGCATTTCATCCATTTGAATACTTTTTGACTTATGCAACAAAAAGAATTAAATCATACCTTAATTTCTGTTAGATCACACATACACCAAAAAAATTCGTGCAAATGCCAAGGAAAGAATGGTCAACCAAAAAAATTCATGAAACCCTAACTTTCGTTAGCAGTCAAAGCTCTTGGAAAGTGGGAAGTAATTCGTTAGCAGTCAAAGCTCTTGGAAAGTGAGAAGTAATATATGCATCAAATATTGCATGTGCAAAAACAATAATTTAATTTTCACTAATTAAATTAATCTAACTGAAACAATTGTAGACAACCAATCCAATCAAAGCTATTCATCCATCTGAAAAGTTTTTAACTTATTCAACAAAAAAAAATTAAATCATACCTATGTCAGAAGTTGAGACTAACTTATCCACTAAATTCACATACACCCAAAAAATTCATGCAAAAAGTCAGAGAAAGAATGGTCAACACTGAGCTTTTATTTATTACATACAATTATTGAATTATACCATTTATGTCAAGGATATGTTTTTTTCTGCTTTTGCATTACAGTAGTCTCCACATAACTATATATAGTTTTAAGAAAAAATATATAATTATTAAATACTTAAGTTTGTCTCTTTTTTCATCTTTTCATTTGTATTATAGTTATTTTTGTTATTTTTGTTTAAACAATAGTTCAATTTATGTGAGAAGAAAACATGTATTTGGAAAAAAAAAAAAGAAAAAAAAAAGAGGCAAACTGTTTTTTTAGTTCCGTAATTGGATAGAGTCTGTCGCAAACTAGTTCCATAAGTGAAAATTTTTTCGCTGTTTTTGTTCTCTGGCGCCGGAGACGCCCACGTGGCTCGCCAGAGGTGACGTGTCCGCCAGGTGTCCTACCAGGTCAGCGACACCCGGCGGACACGTGGATTTATTATTATTTTTTTTCATTTTTTTAATTGGACCAAATAAAAAAAATACAAATAAAATTAAAAATAAATTTAAAATAAGTTTTAAAAAAATGAAAAAAAATAAAAAAATCCACGTGACCGCGACCTGGCGGACACGTCACCTCAGGCGAGCCACGCGGGCATCTCCGGTGCCGGAGGACTAAAACAGCGAAAATTTTTCACTTATAGGACTAGTTTGTGACAGGCTCCACTTACGAGAATAAAATGATAAGGGGGTCCAGTTACGGGACTAAAAAAACAGTTTACCCAAAAAAAAAAAATTATGAAAGTTGCATAATAAAAAAATTTATGAACGGGGAGTAAATCCAGAAGTTAACGTAATAGTTCCAATCCTTCAGTAAAATTGGGCAATAAATAAAACATGTTGGGGACTCCCATATTTTAGAAAAATAATTAATGATGCTTATCCCTACCAACTTAAGCTTTTAGGTGAGATGGTTATTCCGATCATCTAACATGGAATCAGAGCCGTAAGACTCCCGTATGTTAGAAAGTAATTAATGACGCATATTCCTAACAGATTAACCATTTCGGTGAGATGGTCATTCCGATCGTCTAACAAAACACAATCTGATTTCCTGCCTTGCACTCTGTTCCAACTCTTATGTGGATCTACATTCACAAGATCATGTAGTGTTAGCAGAATCTGTTTCACACAGCATCGGTAGCTTTGCTTTCTACGGAGTTGAGCACTAGTTCACCCATTTCCACCCCACAAACTAATTTTTGTGGAATCAGCACCAAATAATAATTACACATGAAAGTCGAGGACATAAAATAATAAGAGAGCGAGCAACTGATGAATGATTGTGTTGTCTTTAACATTCCGGACGAGAATATATTACCACTACGATATCTTCTATCTAGAATATCCAAGACGGCTACCTCAATTCTTTGGGCGGCCTTTTCCTCACCCAGTCCTTACTTCAAAAGCATGGCAGCACTATGCACCGCTGCCAGTGGATTATCTTTGTCCTGAATGTAAGTATGCATGTAGTATATGCATTGTTGTGCCAACAATTCATTAGTTTAAGTTCCAATGTTAGGAGCAGAACCATGTATTGGTTCGAATAATGCTGCCATCCTTTATAAGTATGTACTGGGTGAGGAAAAGGCCACCCAAAGAATTGAAGTAGCCGCCTTGGATATTCTAGAGGATATCGCATTTGCGATATATTCTCATCCGGAATGGTAACTAACACAATCAATCATCAGTTGCTCACTCTCTTATTATTTTCTATCCTCGATTTTATTGTGTCATTATTATTTGGTGCTGATTGCACAGAAATTAGTTGGGGGAAGGAAATGGGAGAACTAGTGTTCAACTCTATAGAAAGCAAAGCTACCGATGCTGTGTGAAACAGATTCTGCCAACACTACATGGTCTTGTGAATGTACACAAATGAGATTTGGGACTGAGTAGCAGGAAATCGGATTGTGTTTTATTTTTGGCTGAAGTTTACTGAGGGGTGGGAACTATTAAATTAACTTGTGGATTTACTCTACGTTCTATGTCTTGAGTCATAAGTCTTTTTTATTATGCAACTTTCATAATTTTTTATCCAAATACTTGTTTTCCTTCTCACAAAATCACATCAAATTAAACTATTGTTTAAACAAAAATAATAAAAATAAACATAATACAAACGACAAGACGAAAAAGAGAGACAAACTTAGTATTTAATAACTAGATATTTTTTTCTTAAAACTATATATACTTACAATAATTCAAAAGCAGAACAAACATACCCTTGACATTGTTTGGTAAATGGTAAAATTAAATCATTATATATAATAAATAAAAGCTAATTGTTGGCCATCCTTTCCATGACATCTTGCACAGATTTTGTCGATCTATGTGAAAAATGTTGGAAAGGAATTAAACCCTAAGCCAGGATCCGTAGTTTGAAATAATTGAGATAAAAAAAAAGCAAAATAAACCTGACCCGATTACATTAGCATTGGCGGATTCGGATACGCAAACAATGTTTTGTGTTCTTCAAGCTTATAGCGCAACCCCTCCGTCAGGATTTCTGCCATTACTACCACGAACAACAGATATGCAGAGTAATGGATGTTGTGCCTAGACCTGGGATCACAACCCTATTTATTGTTGGATAAATATTCTGGATAGAATGAAAATTTGATGAAATTGAATTCTGCAGGGTATACATGATCTTGGATATATTTGAGTCACGTTCGCTTTCCTTATACGATATTTTGACCCTATTAACGCCCATGTTACACAAAATTCGTACGTGGATAAAACAAAGCAACACTCGAATTTTAGTCAAAAACATCGAGCAAATAAAATGTTGGGAGATTATTTGCGTATTAAAAATATATTTTCTAGAACCCTGAAGAAAGAAAAGACTTTCTTTCACTGTGTTTACTCTACTTTTCTCTCTCAATTATGTCAAGATAAGAATATATTAATAGACTTGGGAGTGAAAAGATTTGAACTTGAATTTTAAATCCAACAGACACAATCTTTTTATAAAAATATGCAACTTTAATTTTAAATTGAAAAGATTCAATCTATTCATTAAAGTCATCAATTCAAATTTAAAATGGATTAAATTTGAATTGCTGAAGGTTAAATGCACGAATTAATTAATTTGATTTCAATATTGAAAATAATAATTTTCAAACAATATGTAACATAATTTTCACCTTCATCATATTATTTCACACTTTGTTAAATATCGTATAGGCTTTCTCGAGCATGGACCCCATGCGACCCTTCCCTAAAAATAGCTCGAAACAACATTCCTTATCTTCAAATAAATCCAACAACAACAAAATAACCAACAATAATCCTCCCCCACTTTGTCGTTATCTATGATTTATTCTCAAACTTTTCAACATACACAACAAGCTAATGCATAAATGAAAATATCGCCACGATTGAATTTCCATCTTATTACATTACACATTCCAAGCATTCGAGAATCTAGGAGTCCCAAGGATTGAACCTATCAACTCATACTGAATACATGAAGATAATATACACAAAAGTTTTATTTTCCCAACAATTTACATTTGACACTTTACAAGCCATGTGTCCCAATCTATTCACGAACATATCGAAAGCCGAATCCGTAGCATTTCTTGAAGCGGCACAACTTCATGTTCATATAGGTAATTGCTTTAGTCTCGCCCCTGCATGACGATTTTTCAAAGAAATTATTAGGCTAAACCTCAACCGAACTTTCTTGCAAGTTCGAACACACTCTTTGAGATGAATAAATCACGTGTGTTCCAATCCTCTAAACGTGAGCTTTCCGCATTGAATTCAGCTCTCAGCATTGTACTAGGAGGGAATTGGATGTCTCATGCTAAGACAATTTAGTGGACTTTAACCATCCCGAAAACATATTGTATGTCAGTTTCTTGGCCAATGGATGTGAGTGATTCCACTCTATACAATTCGACATACAAAGTGTCGACTTTATGATAATTCAAACAGCGCTAGCATTTTACAAATGATAAACAACACCCTCACGCCTAACCGCATACTGTCATCCTCAAGAGCCATAAAAATATTACTCTCAGCCTTGTGCACAAGTAATATTTCCAAAAATTATTATTGTAGTCAAAGCATTCGAAGCACTCCACATTTAATTGCAGTCAAAATATATTTGACTATTCTTAAAGTGTGCCCAAGTGGTTATCAAGTAATCACTAATGACCAATTCTCGTAAAAGAATTGCGAATCAATCCTTCATAAATTAATTTATACAAAATTAATTCTATAAAGGAACAAATGATAGTACATAGCTTTATTTAAATATAACCAACATACGATGAATTGCAAGAATGTGGAACAAGTGGTTGGGAGGACTTTTTGGATGAAGTAACTAAGTTTTGTTTGGGTCATGGAAATTGTCCCCGATATGAATGATATCATTCCCGGACTATTGAGAATACTTGTTGACGCCCAAAGAAAAACACATCTTCATTATTTTCGGGTGGACGCTTTCATACAGGTATTTTATTCTTCTTTATTTATTATTAAAATTATTGTAGTATTAGTTTATATTATGAAATATTAATTTTTTTTTTTACAATGTTAGGTGATCGATATTATCTCTCAAGAAATAAATCATCGGTTCACTTAATCAAACTCGAAGCTGTTGATGGGAATAGCATGTCTTAATCCCACCAATTTGTTTGCTACTTTTGATGATGACCAGATTATTCATCTTGCTTAGTTATATTCGAAGGATTTTTCTATGCATAATTTATCATAATTAAGACCACAACTTCAAACATTTCTACGTTATGTGAGATCAGAACCAGCTTTTATTGGCATTTGTGATATTGAAGATCTTACACAGATGATTCAAATGAATTGTAAGAGTACTTTCTATTGGATTTATCGACTGATCAAGTTGGCATTAGTTTTACCGGTCACGATTGTTGAAAGATCTTTCTCGGCAATGAATATTGTAAAAAATGATTTGCGGAACACACTACCAAAAAAATGACTTTTTGTAGCGGTCAAAAATCTGTAATGAAAATCCAATTTTTGTGTAAAATAGCCTTTTGTGTTAACTCTGTTACGGATTTTGACCGCTACGAAAAATCGCTGTACAAAAAGTCTAGGTTGCAACAAATTCCGTAACAAATAAGTGGCGGTCAACCCTCAAAATAAGCACGTGATTATTGTATTTGTTGTGTTTTTTGTACGTAACAAAACATAGATCATGTTTTTTGAACAACATATGTCCGTAACAAAATATTCGGAAGAAAAGTTAAATCCTGTCAGAGAACTATTTGTTAGGACATATTTTCGAAACGAAAAATGCGGTACAAATATGAATCTTGCTAGAAAACTTTTTGTTGCAATTTTGTCCGTAACAAAAAATTGCGTTACAAAAGTAGTGTCCTCTCAGAGAACTGTTTGTTACGAAATTTTTCCGCAACGAAAAATTCGGTAGAAATTTAATGCAAATGTACAACACTTTTTGTACCAGCCATTGTCCGTAATAAAAAATCTGCTACAAACAATGTCTGTCTCAAATAAGGATTTTGTCGCCACGAATAAAATCCAATTGCTAAATTTTTTATTGATCAATTTGCATCACAAATAATTTAAAACATAATATTATCGTAATTAATCTGAAATCCTTATTCATAAATGCACAATGACATCAATCCAACAATATTTATGTTCATGTCAAAAATAGAATACTAGACATTAACCGTACTTTAAAACATCTTCAAAAGTCACCATGCCATACACCATAACAACCAACTAACAACTTGCTAACACTTGATCCCCATATCCAAAAGTAATACGTGAAATAAATAAATATGGTATCAAATTGAAATACAATCCTAAGGTCGACTAACAAACACAACTATGAACGACCAAGCTCATCGAGTGCAAAATCACAAATAAAGCAATCGGTCAACCAACTGCAATGTGTTTCTAATGATATATAAGAATTATATCAGCAACTAAAATAATTTAATTCCCAAAAGAATAAACATTTTTAAAGAAATTGTACAACCTTGTAAGTCCACTTGATGTTTTCTTCGTCGAGTACCTCATCGAGCATTTCACTCCGGCATTACTTGGGAGAATAAGTACGGTCATCGGGACTGTAACAGCGGTAAAAAATGCCTTGACAATGGCTAGGGTATCACCTATATAAAAATGTAGAACCAAAGCCAATATTAGGAAATATAATATCTCTAAGCAACATGAATGAATATAATAAAAGATATAAATACATCAAGTAAATGATAGCAATGGAAACTTCATAATAAAATAAAAGTTATCCTTTAGTTTGATCTATGGACACTATCTTAAATATGAATATAGCAATGTCTACAACCGAAAGCATTAGTCAAGAAGACTGACCACCAAACATTAGGAAGATAAACCACACAACAATAAACTACGAAACAACTCTCCCAACACTGATAAAACAACATTTATAAACCACCACAATCATAATTTGTATCAGTCCGTACAACTAAAATTATACAATACGGGGAAAATCCTTCAGCAAGAAAAATAAGATAACATCTCCTATGGCAACAAATAACCACCAATCAAGCTCTACATAGAAAATTCGACCATACAACTACTTGATACCCGAATTAAAGTCCCTACAACAATATCAGCAGATGCCAACAAATTTTCCGATGCCATCCAATACCAATCTCAATCCCAATATGTGCCATCCAACTACTTACCACTATTAAGTTACGCCAAATAATAAAATAAATATCCACGAACAGCCCCTACACTAATATAAATGAAAACAAGACTAATCTATCTAGCAAAATAATTAATCAATGAGCACTTATCCTAATATAATTTAAACAAACAACAATAACAAAGATAATCAATATTGTAGTAACAAAAATTGCAATTTAACAATTAATGGCAACATGCTAATTTAGACTAACTAGACGCAATTAACAATATAGTAGTTACATAATTACGACTATATTAATATAATATAATCAAGTAGAGAACAACCTCCAACAATAATATTTACTGAACCAGCATGCAACTAAAACTGCTCCATCTTCTCTCTTCTTCATCATCTCTTTCCCACTTAAGTTGAACTGAGTCTAATCCAAAGAAACCAAAATCTATTGCACACAACAAAGCAAGCAAGAAGCAGAAAACCTACCTCTATGGTTAGTAGTTAACTAACCCTTTAAACACACCATCATCATAATATATATTCTTGAAATAGCTTATTCATTAGGACAACCTTATCTAACAATCTATGTATAAATATTGTAGGCTGCAGATGATGCGGCATAAATAAGTTTGATTGTGGCAGTTGTTGTGGATTACAAAGATTTTATTGTTGATAGGACCAAGACTGGCGGTTGGATGATAATTCGATTCAATAAGTTAGTTTAACCCCAACCTAGCTTTGACATTGGATATATAGATAAATATTGATAATATCTATATCACTTTTGTGTATAACAGTAAAAAGAAAGAAATTAATCACCACTTGCAATTCTTCTCTGCACTTTGAAGTGGGATGAATATGCATATATAAATCAATAAACATGGTGGGACCAAACCAAAAGAAAATCACATTCCATTTTGATTGATATTTATTTCGTTGGCAACCATGATTAAGACATATATCTAGATAGCTCAAAAAAAAAAAAAAATTGCTACCAATGTACCTAAGCAGGTGTACCAAAGCAGATGAGAATTTGAAATTTCCACAATCAAAACTTATCTAAACTTAAAACACACACAACACACAGAACAAATATTAAGATTTCAATGTCACGAAGAATTTTGTACTCTACACAAGTTATGTCTTCATTCTTGGAGGCCAAAGTGCAAAAAGGGAAACTGTGGGACTGGACAAATCACAAGAAGAGAAGGGGCCATCATGAAAGATATCCAAAAGCAAAACAATTACAGTAAATTGCAATCAAAGAAGCATCCAACATCTTAAGGCTACAAACATGTAATTCTTTATAAGTGCCTCACCGATTAATTATTCTTAAACTCCTTGAAATAGGAAACTCAAAGAAACATTGACCAAATTATAATTTTTCATCAATATAATGTAATGGGCTTGTTTCATTCTACCAAACCATAGCATCAATTATTTCACTTGAATATAAAATTATCCGTGATAAAAAAAAGAACCAAACAAAAATAGAGGACACTAAGAACAATATGTTATTTTTTCAGAAGTATTAAATAAAGAAAAATAAGCGAATACCAAATTAAACCAACTATTAAAAAAAAGAAATCTTCTTAAGAAGTACCTGTCGGATCACCTAGATTGGTATGTTATGGTAGCAGTGTCGTACAACTTGTCCTTTCTCCTTTCCCTTTTGCCCCTTAACTCACAAGTCTGAAAGAGGAAAAGAGAGAGGGGAACATGATTCAGCAGGAATAGAGTGAAGTATTTACATATATATATGTATAACTTTATTGCAATGCTTATATGTACAGCTGTATGTATATACGTAATTGGTTTAGATATTTTCCATGTAGGAAAATCTCTTGAAGGTAGTATGACTAAATTCCTATGACCATTCGTATTGGCAAGTTTTCTAGATTGTGGGAGAACAAATATAAACCCTTCATATCTTTGTCCTTACAATTGTTCCATTGCAAACTATTTGAAATGTAAGTTTGATACCAGGCATAAGCAAATTCTACACAAAAAGTAAATCCAATATCTATCTTATAATAAACTAAAGATTTGTAAGGCTTGATATGATGAACAAGTGATCAAAACAAAGACTACTATAAGTATTGGTTGCCTACATAAACTAGTTCAAACAAGCAAACATGGTCAAATAATAAACAATAATAATCATGATGATGCGTGAACTTACGATTCAATTGATAGTAAAACATGGGGGACAAAATGGTAAGGATATAAGACAAAAGTATAAATATACGGAGGACGAAACCAACTGCCATCATGCTACCGGAGGATGGAGTACCTCATTCATCAAAGGAATAATCTAACCACATAAGATACAATAATCAATCAAATACAGAGAAGTTGCCAGAACATTGCCCAAGGTTTTTCAATTAATAAAACATAGGGCTCACAGAAACGCAGTGATTAGTCATTAAAAAAGAACAAAATCTAACAATCAGACAAGAGTATAAGCTTATGAACATTATGACATAGTGGGACATCAGAAAGAAAAGCTTATTTTAGAACATGAAAAGAAAGTTTCAAAATGATATCTTCATTGATACAAGAGGAAGTGATGATTTCCATGAAGCTCATTCATAATCCAATAAATATCGTTGCTAGTTACATAGATATAGATCGCTATATATGCTACCATTTTAATGAATACAGATACATACGTACATAGAAACCCATTACATATGTATATGTATATACATACACCGTATACCTCTAATTGTGTGCTAAATAATTCAGTTTTTGGATCAGAGGTAAGCTGATGAACTTATGATCATCTATCATGGCCATGATTGTTAAGAAAAGAGAGAGGTTGAGTGAGGTTGCACACGATGTTGATATTAGCGAGCAAGGAACAACAACTACTTTATTTCCTCCAACTATATACCGTAATAACACAATTACACAAATATGAATAACCTTCACTTACCAGCAGCAACATAATTCTAAAATATGCCCCCCATAAAACAGTAATTCTTCATTCCAATCTTATGTTTTAATCTCTAACCCCCATCAAGATTTAGAAAATCAAATTAAAAGAAAAGCAGTTTTTATTTCAAAATTGATGCCCAATAGTTTTACTTTAGTGCTAAATAAACACTGCAAGTAAACTCTTCGTTTTATCTAGATTTCTTTCACTCACACTATAGTGTATAGTACATTGAGAGCATTGAACTACATATTCAAGACCTAGATTCATAGATGGATTGATTAAACAACACTAAAAAACCAAATATGTTAATTCACAAATTCAATTATCTTTCAAAATCAAGAGTGTTATCATCCTCTTCATCTTATTCATCCATTTATTAACCTCAATTAACAAAACACAGTTTTGTAGCATTCTTCTAACCACAAAATAGCAAACAAACACACGATTTCAAACATGCAACTAGTTGAACTGCTTGTGTGCGTGGTGGAGGTTAGAACAAATTGGCAAAGCTTGGTCGAGGTGAACCTTATGATTCATCAATGGCTAGAACACCTCTTTCTATAATGACAAACCATACACAAACCAACTACAATACCAACACAGAAGCATCGAAACAAAACACCACCAAATAGAGCAGAAATTGAAATCACACCGAGCCACAATCAAACAATGAAGAATCCACAATAATCAAGAAAGAACACAGAAAAAGATAAGCCACATGTTACCAAAATTGATCCATCTCCACCCCCACATCGAGAAACCATCGACAATGAAGAAGAGAGATAACCATGAAACAGGGAGAACAATGGGGACAACCTGAGATTGAGCGGGGAATAGCTTAATCTAAGCAATGGCTGATGGTAAACCTAGGGGGCCGAAGATGGGATGCCATTACCTGTAGCAAATGGTCAGAGAACGACCACAAGCTTGCGATGGTAACTAAACGGACTCGACCTACCATATAGACACGAGATAGATAATGAGGCAAGAGATAGAAGCGGGGGCTAGGATAGGATGTGGGGACTGGCAGTGGACCGGACCTGGTGAACGGAAGTTCACCGCCGGAGACGGCGGAGCTTGCTTCGACGAGGGTTCGATAATAGAAGGAGAGTTAGGCGAGAGAAATTGAGATCGATTCAATTTTGGTTAAAACCCTAACTGTAAAATACTTTTATTATTATTTTTTAAATTTTTTTAAAAATAATTTTATTAATTTTTTTATATTTTAATTTATAATTATCATAATTATCATTTAGTTACGGTTTACAGGCGTAACAAATGTATTTACAGCGATATTTCGTTATCATTGTGATTGTTACGGTTGAATTATTGAAACAAATAAAAAATAAAAGTTGACTAAACATAATATTTTTTATTACAATATTTTTGGTAACTAAAAGTACTTTTTGTTACAGAGTTATTGTTGCGAACAATAAGTGCTACAAAAGAGCAATTTTTTAGTAGTGACATAAGGGGGAGATAAATATCTTACCAATTGTCTAGTGTGTTATCTTGAAAAAGGAATTTTTGTAATTATTGAAACTGAAGCAATTTTACAAGAGTTTCAAAACATGGCTACTCGAAGAATACAAATATCGCGACAATACTAAGGTAATGTATCTTTTTTTTTTTATAGTTTATTTTTTTGTCAGGTTGAGTAAGTAATATTTTTTTGTCGGGTTGAATAAGTAATATTTTTTTTTGGGTTTACTTAGCTGAATTTGGATTCCATTTTGGCTGGAGTTGCAATATCTCAGGTTTGGTTGATTTCTTTATTATACTTCACAGTCGTTATTCTATTATTGTAGTAAAATACCCTCTTATTTTCATTTATACAAGAAGACTTTAGTTTGTTATTGCTTCTTTGTAAATTTTACACTATTTAATATATATTCAACTTTTAAAAAATATTTTAATTATTTTATTTTTATAACATTCAGCCCCCTTTTTTTATTTTTATAACATTCAGCCTCTCCTACGCACTATTTCTGGTTCCGCCACTGTATGATAACATCATTTGGCTGAGAAAGAGATAAATGATTTTGAGTTTTGGTCGAACCTAGAGTATATTGATAAAACTTTGAGTGTATCGAAAACCTAGATCTAGTTGAAGTGTAGCTTAAAAAAATGAATGAATAACAATATCCAAAATGCATCAAAGGAAAATGAGAGAGTGCATATAAGAAAAGATTGCCAAAAAGCCATCTTTAGATGCCACTCACGATATTAATGGATTTAAAAAGTGAGATCTCCGAATTCTCGAGTACTCAATTATGGAGAGGGAAAAAAACAATATTATATCATTTTATTATAAAATTTGATTAGAAATCCACAATATCATCTTATCGAGAAGGAGATAAATAATTTCAAGTTTTTGTCAAACTTCGAGTGTATCGAAAGAATCACGAGTGTTTCAAAAATGGAAATTCAATCTAATTGTAGTTAAATCTAAATGACTAAAAACTTCAACAATGTATCAAAAGAGAAAGAGAGAAGGAAGATGATGATAGAGTAAAAAACAAACATCGCCTTAAGTTTAGATTCGGCTCTCCAAATAATATATGTAGAAAGTAAAATTTTTAATTCCTTATGACCCAATTCTAGATTTAGGAAATGTGTGTGGTTTTCTTATATAATTAAAAAAAAAATTTCTATAAATTTATTTTAGATTATGACAAATATACTACTGAATTTTCAATGGAATAATGATAGGAGAAAGAGGTTTGAGCTTTTTCTCGAACCTAGAGTGTATCATAGAACCAAACCTCAAGTGCATAAAAAAATAGGTTCGTTTTAGCTAAAACCAAATGATAATTGCATAAAAAATCTATCAAACGATAAATTGAAGAATATGATAATATATTGAAAAAGAGACATCACGTTGAGCTTGAATGCGACTCTCCAAATGCTTAGAGGTAGAACTTCAATCTTCGAACTCTCAACTACTCAATTCAAGATTTGAGATATGTGCAAGTTTACTATCTGTAGATAATTATATAGAAATTTTATTATTACCATTTATGTTCGAGGTCGGTACTACCAATTGAATTGGGTTGGGCCAAAAACGTTGAAAAATCCCGAAATGGGTAAATTTATAAATAATGGATTATAGTGTTTGTTTACATATCATATACAACCTCTAATTTTCATTTAAAATATACATACACTAATTTTGAGTAAATTGCAAAAAATATCCCACACTTATACCCTATTATCACTTTTGTCCTGTATTTATCTCCCTGGCAAAATATATCCCACATGTTTACAAAAGTCGTTATTTATGTCCTTTTCTTGCGCGTGAAATTCACACCACGCGTCCTTACGCGCAATCACGCGCGGCCACGCGCGGTCAAAGGATAGAAATAGCGACTTTTGAAAACATGTGGGATATATTTTGTCAGAGAGATAAATATAGGACAAAAGTGATAATGAGATATACGTGTGGGATATTTTTTGCAATTTTCCCCACTAATTTCATCTCAAAATATAAAATTTAGAACTTTACAACAAAATTCACGAGACACCTTAAAATGGTTCATGTATCAATAATTAATTCTTTTTATGTCTTTAACAAATATAATGATCCTTATGAAAATTAAATTTAAATGTTATGTTAAAAGAAAATGGAGATGTTGAATTTGCCATTTTTAACATAAATATATGTATACTAAATATTGCATAGCATAAAAATAGATACAAAAGAAAGTGCCTCTTATATTTCTTGCATTGTATTCTAATTTATTATTAATTTGATCTTGTGATTTTTCTTAGTTGTGATTTAGGTAAATTAATAATTCTTAATTTCCATGACTAAAATTAATGTTGGGATTTATTTTGGCCGAATTGCCCTCCGGCCTTTCCGACCCACTCCAGTGTCTGTTTGGTGCACGACCTGCATCTCCAACCCAGTTCAGATGGCCCAACTAAATGTGGTTGACCCCTGTCTCCTCAGGAGTGAATCCCGGCCATTCATTTTAGGGATCACATCTGAGCCGTCCATCTTGAGTTATATATATAGTATTATCCCTCATTATACAGAAGTATAGATGTGCCACTGCTGAAATTTCTCTCTCTAAAATTTCGTCTACATCTAGCAAGTCTCTCTTCTCCAGTTGCCTTGTGTTCGAAGTTGGTTCTTTCCGGCCGATTTACCATTGAATGGAGAGGTGATTCTTTTGTGTGCCTAGGGGAGTGTTTAGTGAGGATTTCTACGGTTCAATTCTCCTTAAATCAACTTGTTTAATAATAGAGTGTTAGGGTTTCTTGCTTTGGGGTTGTAGACTAGGTTTTCGGTGGGTGTCCGTTAGCCGTCGACCGTTGCATAACTGTTTTTGGTTGCTCTTCATCTATAAGATTATACCTTGTAAAATCTGAGGTACAATAGTTTGTGCTTTTGTGTTCCTACTGTGTTCTTGGTTTTTTTCATTCTAATAAAAGTTCTATTTAGTTTCTTTAATCTTGTTTTCGATTTAGTTTTTAGGTACGATTCAATTGCATCTCACATTTCGATACACTCGAGATTTTTTCAATATACTTGAGGCTGGACAAAACTAAAAACTAATTCCGGAGAATTAAGTAGTCGAAAATTTAAAGATTTTATGTATTAGATCGTTTTAGATTGATTATTTGCAGAGTAGCTTCTAAACACAATGTTATGTTTTTTTTTTCAAACTATTCTTATACATGCATTTTCCTTTTTGCTTTGGACATTGTTGATATTGTTATTCATTCAATTCTTCGCGATGACTCGACTAGATCTAAGATTTTGATGTAATTAAGATTTTTCTCGATATACTCGAGGTTGGATAAAACCTGAAAAGTAATTCAGAGAATTAAGATGGCAAAAACTTAAAGCACTGTTGATATTGCTATTCATTTAGTTTTTAGGTATGATTCACTTGGATATAAGTTTTTGATGAGGTCAAAATATTTCCAATATACTCAAGGTTGGACAAAAATCAAAATAATTTTGGATAATTAAGTACTCGAGAAATTGGAGATGTTACATTTTAGATCCATTGTTTGAAGAGTAGAATTTAAAAATAAAGTTATGTTTCTATTACAATATATTCTTATACATACATTTTTGTTTCTGGTTTCATACATTGTTGGTTTTGTTATTCATTCAATTTTTAGCTGCAATTTAACTGGATCTAAGTTTTTGATATACTCAAGATTTTTCTTGATATACTTGCGGTTGTATAAAAACTCCAAACTAATTTGAAAAAGTGCATAATTGAGAACTCGATACATTGTTGATATTACTATTCATTTAGTTTTTAGGTACGATTCAACTGGCTCTAAGTTTTCGATACACTCGAGAATTGTTCAATATACTCAAAGTTGGACAAAAGTCAAAATTTTTTCGGAGAATTAAGAAGTCGAGAATTCAGAGATTACACATTTGTTATCCATTATTCGCAGAGTGCCATCTAAACACAAGGTTATGTTGCTTTCTCAATCTATTCTTATTCATGTGTTTTCATTTCTCCTTGGATATACTTCTGGTATTGTTATTCATTCAACTTTTAGCTACTATTCGACCAGATTTATGTTTATGATACACTCAAGATGTTTTTTTTATATACTTGAAGTCGGACAAAAAGTAAAAACTAATTTGAAGAATTGACTAGTCTAGATTCAATTTATTGTTGATATTTCCATTCATTTACTTTTTAGCTACGACTCAACTACATCTAACTTTTCGATACACTCAAGATTTTTCAATATACTTGAGGGTGGAAAAAACTCAAAACTAAATCCAGATAAGTAAGTAGTTGAGAGTTTAAAGATTTTATGTTTTAGATCCATTATTTGCAGAGTGACATCTAAACACAAGGTTGTTTTTCTTTTTCAATCTATTCTAATACATGCTTTTTCCTTTTTGCTTTGTACATTGTTGGTATTGTTATTCATTCAATTATTCACTACAATTCGACTAGATCTATGTTTTTGAAGTAATCAATAATTTTTTTCACATACTCGAGGTTGGATAAAACCTCAAAATTAATTCAGAAAAGTGATATGGTGAGAATTCAATGCATTGTTTATATTGCTATTCATTTAGTTTTTAGGTATGATTCAATTGGAGAGTAGAATCTATACAAACACTACAATAAAATATTACTTTTGTAACGAGGTTTTTTTTTTTTTTTTTCTCTAAATCCACGTTTTCCATTACTATTGACAATAGAGATAAAATTTAAGATGAAATTACGTTAGCTACGTAAACTTTAGAGACGGAATTCCGTTACGAATATACTATTTTTTTGTAGTGAAATGTTACGTTGCTTTTTCAATCTATTCTTATATGCATTCTTGTTACTCATTTGATTAATTGTTGATATTGTTATTAATTCAGTTTTAGGCTACAATTCAACTTGATCTAAGGTTTTTATATACTCAACGTCGGACTATACACTACAAAAAAAATTGTATATTTGTAACGGAATTCCATCCTTAAAGTTCACGTAGCTAATATAATTACATCCCTAATTCCTTCTCTAATGTCATTAGTAACGGAAAAAGTGAATTTAGGGACAAAAAAACTTCGTTACAAAATGATATTTTCTTGTAGTGATAATTCAAAATTATTTTCTCTTTTTCTTGCGCAAATGTTTATGTCATATGTTTCTTAAATCCTTAATTAAGTAGTCGATAATTCAAAGATTTCATACTTCACATCTATTATTTGGAGCATTGAATAAAAACTCATGGTGATGTTTCATTTTCAATATATTTTTTGTATGTGTTTTCCTTTTCTCTTTTGATATTGTTATGCATTAACTGTTATTTGATTAGATCTAGCCTTTACATATATATATATATAGATATATATATTAAAGATTATATTAATACACCCCAAGTTTGACTAAAACTTAAAATAATTTGCCAAAATTAAAAACCAAAATTGGTGAAGATGGAAAAACCTTTATAATAAACTAGATCATAGAAATAAAGTAAAGGTTAGATGAATTGTTGTTCTCATTACTGTAATATTTTGGGAGGAAAATAATTAAGTACATTAAAACTAAAGCCAATGCCTATTTATAGGCATAGTCTAAAATGGATAAAAATGAATAATAAGATGAACAAATAAATATTCCAAGCCGTAAATGTCAACTCGAGTTTGTGTAAGAGAGAACAAAACTGAGCAAGCCCCGCAAAGCCGGGATTGCCCGAATTATAGACTAGTCCACATGTCAACATGAGTCCTTCTAGCAGAGTTCTGTCGTTACTCATGTGCACCCTGATAGACTTTTCAGGGGGTCACCTATTGTCAAATTACTTCTAAGATAAGCACGCTTAACTCTAGAGTTTTTTCTGTAGGGCTTTTGAAAAGAAATATGTACATTGTTGACATGAGTAGTATATTCAACCAATTTATTTACTATTCAATCTTGCATGGCCTGACACCGGCTCATCCACGGAAGTTGGGCTAGCACAGGCCCAACTTCGGGGGTATTACATCCTCCCCCACATAAAAATGCAACGTTCATGTTGCACCCTATTGATCTATCAATTGCTAAGCCTCTATGGGGATACTATGGTCACATATCCTGACTGCAACGATGTCAGTATTCCTATGGAGATTATTTCGGCGATGGATTACAACGGACAAGATCCTTCAGCACTATGGGGTCTCGATTGCATCACGATGTCATTGTTGTTATATAGAGGTGGAGACTATTCCACATCTCTTTATTGGTTCGGCGGTTGCCTGGCAATTGTTGGAGCATTTTGCGGCACTTTTCAGGCTATCTTTGCTGGAGATACATACACTGTATCTATTTGAGTCCTTATGGAGGCTTTCTTCGACACATACTCAGAGTATTAGAGTTTATGTTCCGTTGTTGATACTATGATTCATTTGGATTGCTCGGAACGATGCGAAGCATAGAGGGCTTCACGTGTCTTCAGAGAGTATCATCTAGCAGATTCATTCACACTTGCAGACTCTTTGGCGTGCTAGGATTCTTCTACGTCGACATTGGGAGGGTGACTTTCATATAGCTGATGGGCTTGGATTTTGATATCCCGCTCTGACTCCTTGGCTTCCGATTATGGTGCATTGGGAGGCTTTGTCTCCGGGATGGTTCAAGCTTAACATAGATGGTGCTTCGCTTGGCAATCCCGGAGTGGCAAGTATTATCCGAGATTCGGCAGGAGATTTACTCATAATGTTTCAGACCCTGATTCTGTAGGCGACAAACACTTTGGCAGAGCTGATGGCGATGCAAACTAAAGTTTGGATAGCGATTGATCAAGGACTGATTCCACTATGGATTGAGACAGATTCGAAAATATGCATCTCTCTGACCTCCTCAGAGACGAGCCACTGGACTCTCCAACAATGCTTTATGTGTATTTGACTGCGGCTTAGGGATGCGACTTGGCAGATATTTTATATATGTGAGGGGAACTGTGTCACGGTTGCCTTAGAAACTTTAGCAGTTTATGTACTAATTGGACGAACACTTCTCCCGACAAATATTCCTTCATCGAGTAGAGGCTTCTTTTGAGAGGATGCAGACAGTCTCCCCACTTTCCATTTCAGATAGCAGGCTTCACCTTCTTACTTGTCTTTGGGACACTTATGCTTAGACTTGATAGGCTTGTTGGTGTTGATGCCTTAGGCATACCTAGGCTTGTCTGGTCTGCTTGCTTGGCTTGGACTGTATAGCTTGTATCAGCAGAACTACGTATGGCTTGATCCCATTCGGGTACGTAGGCAGCCTAATTTGGGCGCAACCTTTGCTATATATATATAAAAACTTCTAGGCCTCTAAACAGTCAGGTTAACGACTTTGGGCTATCACAGGTCGGCTCTGATACCAACTGTGACACCCTGGCTCGCAAGCCCCGCAAAGCCGGGCATGCCAGGATCATAGACTGGCCCCACAGGTTAAAACGAGTCATTCGAGCGCGCTTCTGTCCTCACTAACACGCACCCTGGGAGACTTCTTAGTACGTCACCCATCGTCAATACGGCTTCCGAAAAGGAATGTGCACAATTTTTCCATGAGTTTTCTATTCAATCCATTTAATTAGTACTTAATTTTGGATGGTCTGGCACCGGCTCATCCATGGAAGTTGGCCTAGCACCAATCCAACTCCGGAGGTATTACAATATGACTTGGTAAATATATCTGCAGTTTGATCGTTGGAATATACGGGGCATAACTTGACGTTTCCATAAGTAATATGATGATTAACAAGATTCCAATCAATCTCGATGTATTTTGTGCAATCGTGAAAAATATCATTGTGAAAAATCAGAATAGCACTTCTATAGTCGCAATGCAAAGAAATAAAAGATGATTGCGGTACTCTAAGGTCAACAAGTAGCATCAACAAGGGCACAATATTTGAATTTAGTGTTGGAATGAGATACAACTATTTGTTTCTTTCTACGTCAGAAGACAAAAGAATCACCAAGAAAGAAACAAAAACCAGTGGTGGGACAACGATCTGTAGGATAACTTGCCCAATCAGCATCAGAGTAACCAAATAAAGTTACGAGATACTGATTTGAGAAGTTTAATCTATGCAATAGTGTTCCCTTAACACAACGAAGAATACGCAGAACTACAGAGTAGCGAGTAGTGCAAGGTGCATACATGAATTGACTAACCAAATGGACAGTGTAAACAATATTAGAATGAGTGACTGTCAATTAAATCAATCTCCCAATAAGCTGACGATAAAGAGAAGGCTCTTCAAGAAGAGTCCTATCCATTAATGTAAGACAACATCCAACATCGAGGGGTGTCAAATCTATCTTGCAATTGGTGAGACCAGAACGATACAACATATCTAAATCATTCTTAGCTTGAGACATGTAATATACATTAGGACAATCAAAAAACTCAAGGCCCAAGAAATACCGAAGGTGGACAAGAGTTTTCATATCAAAATACTTCCAAAGGTAGTTATGTAAATCAAATACGGTAGACTGATCATCCCCAATGAGGATCATGTCATCAACATAGAGAAGTAACACAATGATACCATAAATACTTCGTTGAACAAAAACAACAGAGTCGTGCGAACTAGAAGTGATGCCAAATCGAAGAAAAAGCTGAACTTAACTTGGAAAACCAAGCACTAGGAGTCTGTATTAAGCCATAAAGAGCACGTCATAACTTGAAAACTTTAGAATAAGGTAAAGAACCAACAGAAAATACCATATAAACATTCTCAAAGAGATCACCATGGAGAAGGTCATTCTTGACGTCTAACTGCAAAAGAGACCACTTACGAACAAATGCAATTACAATTAAAGAACGAAAAAAGGTAAGACGTGCCACCAGAGCAAAGGTTTTCTCATAATTAATGTCATGTTCCTATTATTATCCTTTCACAACTAAACAAGCCTTGTAACGCTCAATTGACCCATCAAACATAGTTTTAATATTGAAAATCCATTTGCAGCCAATAGGTGTTTCCTCTTTAGGTAAATCAACAAAGACCTATGAATGAGTCTTCTCAAAGTTTGCAATTGTTGAGATGTCATTTTTCGCAACAACGGATCATAATTTGCTTCATTAAATGAACTAGGTTCATATAGTGTTAGCATAGTAGAAAATAATGATAATCACGTAAATGAGTAGGTGTATGACTTACTTTATGTGGTCGATGAGATATGACATGAATGAAGGTGAACCAAAAAGAGATAAGACATGGAATTTAGACATGATAGAAAGTATTACACTATCTCAAAATGTAAATGATGATATATAAGCAACCATTTAGAGATCATATCTCAAAGCCTATTACCTTTGGGCACTATCCCATAACCGAGAAGACAATATAAAGATGCACGAGGTTCCAATTTGAAATGTTCACGCAGAGTAATAAGGATAAAACCAACACCACTGAATGGACGGGGGATATCATATTTGAGGTAATTTTGATGTGTTTCAAAAAATATATCCATATAAAGTGGAAGTAATCATCTATAAATATGACATAATAATGACACTCACTTATATAGGGAACAAGAGAATGACTCAAAATATCAAAATGAACCGAAGAAAATAGTTTACTTACGATCGATACATTTTTGAAAAGAATAAAACTGAATAATTTTCCAAACGACAGTGTAAGCAGTCAAATGACTCAAAACTAGTAGAACCCAAATGACCTTTACTAAACAGAGACTGAATTTTAGATGAAGATGCATGACGAACGGGCCACTAGAGACTAGGGGAAGGAAGGATAATAAGGGGAGTATGAGTAGCAACAACAAAAAAATTACGGAGAGCAATTTTCAAAGATTGTACCAGAAATCGATGACCCACCTTTAGACCTGTCTTAAGAATCTGACTCGTACATTTATCGTGAACTTGCACATCTGTAGAGGAGAAAGTAACAGTAAGTCTCTAGTCAATTAATTGGTTAACTGATACATGATTTATAGTCAACTAGAGGATGCAATAAGTATCAGAAAGATGTGTAAATTGTAAAGATACAGATTCTGAATTAGTGATATCCATGTGACTCCCATTAGTAGTCTGTTTAGGTGATGAAGATGACACAAGGTACGCATCAATCAGGAGACCAAGTATAGGTGTCATATGATTGCGACAACAAAAATCAAAGGACTACATGAAATGGCCATGACATGAGAGAAACTAGAAGTAAGAACTTGATGCGTGAGAGCCATGATATTCTAGAGGGTGATAAAAAGACCAAATATTTCACGCATTCCGAAGTGCTCTAACATGATAATTTTGAATGACATGACCTTGATGATGACAGTATCAATACTCCACCGATATAATACAACAACCGGTAGATTACATAAACAAGATAGAAAAATCCAAAAAATAAAACTGTCACCAAAAAAATCCAATGACAGCATCATGTAGTGGAGGATGAGATGAGGCGGCAAACAAAAGATAACGGCGATTGATGTCTGGGTGGTTCTCACGCACCGGTCAAAGTTCTGGTAGCGTGAGAGTTGACCATCGCATGTGACCTACATGTGCGCCGCTGATCGGTGAGATTTTTCTGAAGAAGGGTCGCCAAATGACGAGGAACATAGTGGTGCTGGAGGTGAGAGTCGGTGATGGACGGAAGTCGAGAACATAATTTTGATCTATTGGCTCTCATGTCATATAAAAATTTGAGAGAAATAATTAATTGCATTAATAATAAAGCAAATACCTATTTATAGACATAGTCCAACATGGATAAAAATAAATAATAAAATTAAAAAAAATAAATGTTCCAATGATTACACAAAAATCTAACATTTGTGAAATTTATTCAACCTATGCAATTTTTTTAGAAGCCATTTTTTAAACTGAAGAAGACAGGAATTCATCATCCTTTGTCCATTACAAAAACTGTAAGTATTTTTTTGTTTTATTTGGTATATTTGAGTGTGTTTGCTTTGTGTTTGATGCATTTTTAATGTTAAATGTAAGGAAGTGCATCAGTAATATAAAATATAATATTTTATATTGAATTATTGATTTTTTTAGTAGATATAATATATTATGTAATTTGTGTAAATACATTTATACATGGTAATTTTTATAATATTAATTGGAAAAAGTGTCCAAACATTTTGGGTTCAGCGAAAAAACTCGTTATTTTTCTTTGCAATTTCTTAAAATATGGTCTATGATGTAATTGTTTTCCATGGTTGGTTCATTTTTCATATATGTCTTTCTTTTTTCTCAATCTGAAAATATCATTGGTAATAATTATAGTTGCAGTTATTGCACTAAATCAATAATTTGTGGCGTATGTATTTGTTTTTTTAAGTTTTTTTTTTTTTTGCTATTTTATAAATATTAACAAATTTTGAATTTTAAAATAATTATTAGATTATAAATTTTAATTAAAAATTAGATTCGATGATGATATTTTATCGAGAAAAACTTATTTAATATCCAAAAATTTAATCGGAAAAGAAAAGAAACATATTGCTCTCTCGATTTCAATCGTTACATATAATAAAGATCGCTAGGTTTTTTTTCTTTCTCTTGACTTCGCAACCACTTCTAGCATTGAAAGAATATGTTCATCGTTTATAAAACAATGACAATTTTTTTTCGTATTCATTTTGGTGATATATATATGTCCGGAAAGATTAGCTTTATGTTTGATTTCTTTTTGCCTACTAGATTGATCCCAGTTTTTGACAATTTTTCTAGAGTGATCATAACTGAAGTTTAGAATTCCATTTTCATTATTTGTGGGTTTTGGTAAGTTATAAGGATGATGATGTTCAAAACATCAAAACTGCTTTAATTGCAATAGTTTCGCGGACATAGGGTAAGAGCATTTGGTTAGATTAGTTTTGTAGTATCAAAGAAAAAAGGGTATGCCCTAATAAATCTTAAGAAAAAAAAATTTCTATAATGGAATTTTCATAATTTGCAGAAAAAATTAGTTTGAGATCATTAAAAGAGAAGGGGGGAGAAGGGTTTTAAGGAAACCTTAATCTTGATTTAAGAGCTATATTAAAATTTTTATTTTTCTTTTGAAACCATTGTTGTTACATATGAGATTTATTAAAACTTGGTATTCTCACTTTGCTTCTACATGTTTTACATGGGAGGGAGTTGCTATATAGAAACAAGATAGGCTTGACAATTTTCACAAATTGTTTCCATATATTCATGAAATTTTGTTAAAATAGCATACTATAAATTTATTTATTCATTTATATTCATGAAATTTTATTTATCTATTTGATAGATGAATTTTAGGGTGTGTTTACTTGTGATTTGATTTGATTTTGATGTTTCCTATCTAAATAGTTTTGAGGGTAAAATAATATTAAAATTGAATTTAAAGTCACAAATAAATAGAATTTTTATATACTTAATTAATTTCTTTATCTTTCCTGGCCATATGATTAATTTTTTTTTTTTATGAATGTCTTGGCACAATTTCAATTAAACTAAAACTTTATTTTATTTTTTGGACACTTATGTTTATTAAATCTAGAACCAACATACAATATAGACAAATGGGTACTAACTTTATATGAAAATGATCATTTTATTTAGTGCACATTTGTCTATATTCTGCACTGATTATAATAAAAGTATGCATTAAAAATATTTCACTATTCTTTAAATTCTGCACTGATTATAATCAAAGTATGCATTGAGAACATTTTAATTGAGTTCAAATTAGCTAAAAAGAATGATACATTTGAACCAACACATCACGAGATCAGTATCAACAATGGGAATGTACAACGGAGTTACTATGATTAGAGACGAGAGAAGGTATTCTCGGTCGAGGCTCGAGGGGAATGACAAAGCCATCTTACTAAGAGATGAGAGAAGGGAATTGACGTCTCCTTCACTAAGGATTGGTAGAGTTCTTCTGTCCGAAATAACACCGGAGATGCTGGAATTCCTCTGTGGTCCATTGGAAGGATTAGTGCAGTCAGCGTAGCAGGAATGGGAGAGATGTGCTTTGTGCCCGTGCCAATTGGCAAGAATGTTTCCTTGGCTTGAGTTAATTTTACTGGCTCCATGATTGTAAAATTAGGATAGCTAGTAGTGATATCAAAAGGAGAACTTAGCGACGAGGCAAGCCAGGGTACTGGAAAGGAAGCCTGCAAGGGCCCAGAGGAATGTGCTACATAATTCCTTATAGGTGGAATTTGGCTCGGATTCAAGGGTGAAAGAGCCTGATAATCGAAAGTGGAGCTTTTGGTCATGCTGCTCAATGGCAGTCCCTCACAAGATGGGGTTGCCATATTCCACAGGGGCGATGAGAGAGGCATCAAGGGATTAACAACAGGAGATGGGATGGCCTTTGTGCCTCCTCGACTAGTCACAGAGGGAATAACTTTACTTTCATTGGAACTCTGTCTATTAGTTTGATCTGGAGTTTTAACACCTGAAGTTTTGGAATCAATACACAATCATCAACCAACAGCCAATGACAAAGCAGATGTAACAGTGCTGTTTAAGATACCTGGCCGGGAAGGTAGTGCAGTTTCACTATTGTTTCCCTGGGATTTCTGACGCTGAAGCCTTTCAACACAAGCACGCCAAGCAGCTCAAAATGAAGGACGCACCGGCGGAAACCATGGCCTGTCATATATGGGTAGCCGAGGATTGATTTGCCCGGCCCGTGATCATGTGCAGCTTGATGCATACCAGGTTTTCAGCTCGTGGTAAGTATAATGTTCTTGAAGCTATACTGCTTCTATTTCAATAACTGCAATCATCGTCATATTTGCAATTGCTTTTCGCTTTTGTAGGTGGACAACTCCATTTTCGATAGCTTTGAAGGGGTAGATGATGAAGAAGGTACATTCACCCCAAAGAGCTTAAAACCCCCTCCTCATTTTCCATCACATTGTTGCTGCCAATACATGCCTTCACGCCAAACAGCTTAAAACCCGACCCATTTTCTTCGGGTACATTCATTCCCCCAAGAGAACTGTTGTCTGCAACATTTGGTGTCGTCACCCCAAACAGTCGAAAATCCAACCCATTTTCCAGAGGCCCCTTCATGCCCCCATAAGCATCAGTAGCTACGTCCGTACCAAAGAGTTTCAAACTCGAGCAATTTTCCAGAGTTTTCTCAACACCATTGTTGCCCGAAACAGTAGTAGATGCCGTCACACCAAATAGTTTTAAACTCGAGACACTCTCTGTAGCTGCCCCAACACCTGCAAGAGGATCATTGCCAAATAGTTTAAAATTCAGAGCCTTCATGCCCACGCTAGCATTGTCCATTCTTTGGTTTTCACAATTCCCATTGCTAGTCGCTGGCCATGTCGATCATGCAAACTTTCTTATCGCCGCACCAACCAGGATAATTCTGACATAGGCCCTCCAATTCGGTGGATACTGTTACCAAAGGTTCGATAATTTATGTTGTGGATGAGCTGTCTGGCAATGAAGACTTCACTCTGACAAAGAGCCGAAAAGTGAAAAATACGAAAGAGTTGACATCTGGGACAATGCACTTCCGAAGAAGTTCAGTTATGAGGACGATGTCGTGCCACTGACAGACGTGGAGCAGAGAAAAGCTGAGTTGATGAAGGAGGTGGACGATTCGATTGATGAGTTGAACTTTAACTGTGCTATGGAAGAAATGGAAACGATTACCTGCCGTGAGGTAGTCAACATGTGGCTATTCATCTGACGAATGTACTTCCTCCGTGGGTAAGTATATATCGATTGCTTCCTCTAAAAAACTAAACTCCCAATATCATCCAACTGTTGGTAACATCAAAATTGTTCGGTTTAATTTATCTATTCTCACTAATTCTGCACTACTCTGTCATCCGAAAGTAGGTCAGTGCAATTTTAGGTTGATTTAAAATTCGTGGCTCCCCTTGAAGAATGCCATGAAATTGGCGATTTGGAAGGAGATTCAGGGGATAGTGTCAGCATCACGAGCAGCAGAGGAAGGCGCTCCTGTGGAGTCTTCAGAGCAGCACAGAATTGGAAATCCAAAATGGAAGGCTGCAGTGAACTCTCCTCAGAGGAAGACGAAGTGGAGGAGGCGGTCAGAAATTGTGAAGTCGAAGAAATCTTAACAGCACAGCGTTTTGAAAAGCTCCACGGACTAGCAGAAACAGCGGTGATGGAGATGACATTCCCTATTGGCTTAAGGAAATGACCAAGTTCATAACAAGGGCCAAAGAGAAGAAGACGAGGCCAAAACAATTCAACATCTCCAAGTTCCTAGAAGAATCCATTCTCGGACCACCATCTGAGATAATGCATACAGGCGAAGCTGAAGACTACCCTGCTCTTCTAAAGAAGTTCAGTTTTGAGGATGATGTGGTGCCACTGACAGAAGAGGAGCAGAGAGAAGCTGAGTTGACGAAGGAGGCGGGGCGATTTTTATTGAAGAGTTGAACTTTAACTGAGCTGTGGAAGAAATGGGGACGATTACCAGCCGTGAGGTATGTCATTTAGTTTCAACAGAGAATAATTGATTCGACACAGATTCAGAGTTAATTCAGCACTATTTTAATTCAGAAAGCAAATATGATAACTAGCGTTGCATTCCCGGCCTGCAGGCTGTTCAAGTGGATGAGGAGGAGGAAGACACTCAGGAGCCCAGATGTGCTCGAGGGTTGAATGAATAGACACTCAGGACTGTATTGTATCGACTGTGATCATGTAGCGATTCATCCGAAGGATGTACTTCCTTAGTGGGTAATTATATATCAATTGCTTCCTCTAAAGAACTAAAATCCGAAAATCATCCAACTGTTGGTAACATCAAAAGTGTTCCATTTAATTTATATCTATTCTCACTAATTCTGCACTATTCTGTTATCCGAAACTAGGTCAGTGCAATTTTAGGTTGATTTAAAATTTGTGCAGCTACCCCTGTTTATATGTCTTCTTCTTTCTCCGTTTGCAGGTGATCAAAGCTCAAAATGCTCCGCAAAACAGGGAGAAGAAGAAGCAGGAGAATGGGCAGGGTCTGGATCTTGGCGCCATTTATCTCCCGGTAGTGGATGCTGCTGGACTAGCGGCTTTGTTTGGAGCATCAAGGCTGGCGTACGAGAAACTATCTATGAACACCAGCAAGAAGGATTTGAGTTCCTCTAGAAGAACTTGGCAGGAAGTACTGATATTTCCGAGTTAAAGAACTCAAATCTACCTGGGGTGGGTGAATGCATCATTTCTCATACACCAGGTACTGGAAAGACACATCTGATGATTGTATTCCTTGAGACGTATCTAAAAATGTTTCAAACTGTCTTCCGATGATTATCATCCCAGCAAACATACTATGTACTTGGGAATCAGAGTTCAGAATGTGGAGGGCTGGGCTTCATTTCCGCAACCTGAACAATCCGGCATTCATCGGCAATGAGAGGGCGGCTGCTGACCATCTCTTTAAAGGGCCGAAGATCAGATGCCGCGATATGGAGGCTACCCGCATGGTCGTAATATATTCGTGGAAGAGGGGGGGAGTCCTTTTGGGGATTAGCTACAATCGTTTCGAGAAGTTAACGGCAAAGAAGCACGTGGAGGAAGCAAATGTAGGCGAGGACAGGTGCTGAAGAGAACTTGGAAGTTCTGAGGTCAACACTTCTTGAGATGCCTGAACTAGTGATTCTTGATGAAGGCCATACTCCTCGAAACAACAGGCATAAGATTTGGACATCCCTAGTTCAGCTCAAGACAGAAAAGTGTGTCATATTGTCCAGGATGCCGTTCCAAAACAACTTCGAAGAGCTGTTCAATACCCTGAAGATCGTAAGGCCGACAGTGGCAGGAAAGATTAAGCAGGATCGGAGATTCACTGAAATTATGCATTCAGACAAGAAAGCCCAAATGCTCTCGGCCTGCTTTACTTCCCGGAGCAGTCAATCGTGTAGTGGAGAGGCTTAAAGTCTCCATCTACCGTTTGGGAACTGTCCTACAAAAGAATCTCCCTGGATTAAGAGACTGTATAATCCTCCTGAAACCGACTGGATTGCAAAAGAAACTGATCGACAGGCTGGAAGAGGAACTGTTAAGGAAACCATTTAAGAGTGAATTTGGATTCTCTTTGGTATCTGTTCATTCTTACCTCACCCAAAAATGCAAGTCGCAAGTGCCAACCAATCGAATTGATATGCAAGCAGTCGAGGGGCATCAAAGCTCATTCCTGGCGAAGGGTCAAAATGCAGACACGTGTAGAATAGGTTGTGATTTGTAAAGATTTATAATGAATTTTGTAACGTTTTTAATTATTTCGACCGATTGTTAATTTGCAATTGCTTTATATTTGCACTAAATGTGTTTTATTGGATAGATTAAGTTATAAGATTTTAAGAATGTTTTCTTAATATTTTGATATTGATTGTTTGTCATTGTGCTTTGTTATCGTTCTATTAGATAAGTATATTATATATAACAAAATTTTGAAATACTTTTTATCTTTTAGTTGTCTCTTGTTAAAGTTTTTTGTACAAACAATACTTTTGTTATTTAGTGATCTGAAAAAGACAATTAGAATGGAAAAAGAGATGATGCATCCATTAAGAGGACATGAAGAATTGACTAAAACGAGTGTTAGTGAAATGAGAATCGTTAAAGAAATATTTCCGTATTTACTTGGTAATTTGTGTTTTTTTTTTTATTTTTATTTTTAGTTTTTTTATGGAATAATAATTTGAAGGTGATGATTTTTTTTAAAAAAAAATACTTTGTTTTTTTTAAAGAGATTTAAAAACTAATTAATCTACATAACATTGAGGCACAGATATTTAAATAGATTTAGAAATCAATTAGTCTTCATAGTATTTGACTGCATGCAATAAAAATATTAAAAGTACAATATTTTGATATTATCTTCGTACTTTTCATTCAATATACTTGATTCAAATACTTATCAATTCGAATTCCCCTTAACAACATGATAACCACAAAAAAAATCTTTCAAAAAAAAAAAAAAAACAACTACTATACTCTTTGATCCCAAAATTTATATTGAAAACATAGTATCCTTTGGAATCCAAATTTAATATTCATTGAAACCCTTTTCTCCTTTTAACTTGTATGATTTCATGCAAAATGTTATTGGGCAATATGACTGCAATAACAAAATTCCAAAAACAAAAATACATCATTTCTAATTTCAAATTTTCAAACCAATCCAATAAAAGTAGTTATTTGTTGTTCTAAACATTATTCAACTTATCCAAGTCAAAGAAATGAATGAAACCCTACCTTTCAGTTAGCAGTTAAAAGTTCTCGAAATTGGGAAGTAATGTATGCATCAAATATTGGATGTGCAAAAAAGAAATTTAATTTTCACTGACTAAACTAATCTAACTGAAAGAATTGCAGACAACCAATCACAGTTCATCCATCTTACTCTTTAACTTATCCAACAAAAAGAATCGAATCATACCTCGAATTTTGTTTGACGTTAGAAGTAGGGACTAACTTATCCATTGAATTTTTCACATACATCTCAAAATTCCGTGCAAGATGCCAGGGAAAGAATGGTCAACACTGAGCTTTTGTTTATTACATACAATAATTGAATTTTACCATTTACCAAACAATGTCAAGGGTTCAGAATGTGAAAGGCTAGGTTTCATTTCCGCAACCTGAACAATCCAGCATTCATCGGCGACGAGAGGGCGGCTGCTGACCATCTCTTTAAAGGGCCGAGAATCAGATGCCGGGATATGGAGGCTATCCGCATGGTCAAAATATATTCGTGGAAGAGAGGGGGAGGCCTTTCGGAGATTAGCTATGAACTTTTCGAGAAGTTAACGGCGCAGAAGCACGTGGAGGGGCAGAGGACAGGTGCTGAACAGAACTTGGAAGTTCTGAGGACGACACTTCTTTAGATCCCTGAGCTAGTGATTCTTGATGAAGGCCGTACTCCTCGTAACGACATCCATGTTGGATGTTCAAAGTAGAGGATATCGCAGTGGCGATATATTCTGGTCCCAAATTGTAAGAACAACACAATCAATCATCAGTTGTTCGCTCTCTTATTATTTTCTGTCCTCGATTTTCATGTGTAATTATTATTTGGTTCTGATTGCAGAGAATTTTGTTGGTGGGGTTGAAATGGGCGAACTAGTGCTCAACTCCATACAAAGCAAAGCTACCGTTGTGTGAAACAAATTCTAACAAATACTACATGATCTTGTGAAAGTAGAGAGTTGGAAAAGAGTGCAAGGCAGGAAATCAAATTGTGTTTTCTTTTTTTTTTTTGCTGAACTTTTTTGAGGGATGGGAACTATTAAGTTAACTTCTGGATTTACTCTAGCGTAACTACGTTCTATGTCTTGGCTCATAAATACTTTTATTATGCAACTTTCCTAACTTTTTTTTCAAATACATATTTTCTTCTCAAAAAATCGCATTAAATTAAACTATAATTTAAGAAAAAATAATCAAAATAACCATATTACAAATAAAAAGTCCAAAAGAAAAAAACTTAAGTATTTAATAATATATAGTTTTTTTTCTTAAAATTATATATATATTTACGCGCATACTATAATTCAAAAAAAAAAAAAACAGAACAAACACACCGTTGACATTTTCTCATAAATGGTTGTAATCCATTTTTTGCCTAACATCTTGCACGAATTTTTTTTAGTGTATGTGAAAAGTTGAATGGATAAGTAAGTTCGAACTTCTGACGTCAAACACAAATCCAAGTATGATTTAATTTTTTGTGTTGGATAAGTTAAATTCAATCATTATCTAATAAATAAAAGTCATTGTTGTCCATTCTTTCCCTGACATCTTGTACGGATTTTTTCTGTCTATGTGAAAAATTGAATACATGAGTTAGTTCCAACTTCTCAGGTCTAACCGAAATCCATGTATGATTTAATTCTTTTTGTAGGATAAGTTAAATTCAATCATCATATATAATAAATAAAAGTCATTCTTATCCATTCTTTTCCTGACATCTTGCACGGATTTTTTAGTATATGTGAAAAATTCTATAGATAAATTAGTTCCAACTTCTGACGTCTAACAGAAATCTAGTTATGATTTAATTCTTTTTGTTGGATAAGTTAAATTCAATAATTATATATAATAAATAAAAGTCATTGTTATTCATTCTTTACTTGACATCCTGCACAAATTTTTTGAGTGTATGTGAAAAATTCAATAGATAAGTTAGTTCCGACTTCTGACAGATTTATTGTTATTCATTTTTTACCTGAAATTTTGCACGGATATTTTTGGTGTATGTGAAGAATTAATTTGATAAGTTAGTTCAAATTTCTGACGTCTAACATAAATATATGTATGATTTAATTCTTTTTGTTGAATATATTAAATTCAATCATTATATATTATAAATAAAATTCATTGTTATCCATTTTTCTCTGACATCTTGCATGGATTTTTTTGGTGTATACGAAAAATTCAATGCATAAAATAGTTCCATACTTCTTTTTGTGGGATAAGTCAAATTCAATCATCATATATAATAAATAAAAGTAATTGTTATCAATTATTTCCCTGACATCTGGCACAGATTTTTTTGGTGTATGTGAAAAATTCAATGAATAAGTTAGTTGCAACTAATGACGTCTAACAGAAATCTAAGTATAATTTAATACTTTTTTTTGGATAAGTAAAATTCAATCATTATATATAATAAATAAAATTAATTGTTATCCATTCTTTACCTGACATCTTGCTGGTGTATGTGTAAAATTCAATGGATAAGTTAGTTCCAACTTTTGATGTCTAACAAAAATCTATGTATGATTTAAATATTTTTGTTGGATATATTATATTCAATCACTATATATTATAAATAAAATTCATTGTTATCTATTCATTCGTTGACATCTTGTAGGGATTTTTTTATGTGTATGTGAAAAATTTAATGGATAAGTAAGTTCCAACTTTTGATGTCTAACATAACTCTAGGTATGATTTAATTATTTTTGTTGAATATATTAAATTCAATCATTATATATTCTAAACAAAATTTATTGTTATCCATTTATTCTCTGACCTCTTGCACGGAGTTTTTTCGTGTATGTGAAAAATTTAATGTATGAAATATTTTCAACTTCTGACGTTTAACAGAAATCCAAATATGATTTTATTCTTTTTGTTGGATAAGTTAAATTCAATCATTATATATAATAGATAAAAGTCAATTGTTATCCATTCTATCTCTGACAGCTTGCACAGATTTTTTTAAGAATTCAATGGATAAGTTAGTTTCAACTTCTGACATCTAACAAAAATCTAGTTATTATTTAACACTTTTTGTTGGATAAGTAAAATTCTATCATTATATATAATAAACAAGATTCATTGTTATTCATTCTTTACCTGACATTTTGCACGGATTTTTTTTGGTGTATGTGAAGAATTAATTGGATAAGTTAGTTCAAAATTCTGACGTGTAACATAAATCTAGGTGTGATTTAATTTTTTTTTTGTTGAATATATTAAATTCAATCATTATATATTATTAATAAAATTCCTTGTTATCCATTTGTCTCTATTATCTTGCACGGACTTTTTTGGTGTATGCTAAAAATTCAATACATAAAATAGTTTCATACTTCTTTTTGTTGGATAAGTCAAATTCAATCATTATATATAATAAATAAAAGTAATTGTTATCCATTATTTCTTTGACATCTTTCACAGATTTTTTTGGTGTTTGTGAAAAAATTCAATGAATAAGTTAGTTGCAACTAATGACGTCTAAGAAAAATCAAAGTATAATTTAATACTTTTTGTTGGATAAGTTAAATTCAATAACCATATATAATAAATAAAATTCATTGTTATCCATTCTTTACCTGGCATCTTGCACGGATTATTTTGGTGTATGTGAAAAATTCAATGGATAAGTTAGTTCCAACACTACAAAAAAATATCAATTTTGTAACGAGATTTTTTCGTTCTTAAATCAACTTTTTCAGTTACTAATGATATTAGAGACGGAATTAGAGATGGAATTACGTTAGCTACGTGAACTTTATGAACAGAATTCTGTTACAAATATACAATTTTTTTTGTAGTGCAACTTTTGATGTCTAACAAAAATCTAGGTTTGATTTAAATATTTTTGTTGGATATATTATATTCAATCACTATATATAATAAATAAAATTCATTGTTATCTATTCATTCGCTGGCATCTTGCACGGATTTTTTTATGTGTATGTGAAAAATTCAATGGATAAGTAAGTTCCAACTTTTGACGTCTAACATAACTCTATGTATGATTTAATTATTTTTGTTGAATATATTAAATTCAATCATTATATATTGTAAAAAAAAAATATTGTTATCCATTTATTCTCTGACCTCTTGCACGGAGTTTTTTTGGTGTATGTGAAAAATTTAATGTATAAAATAGTTCCAACTTCTGACGTCCAACAGAAATCCAGGTATGATTTTATTCTTTTTGTTGGATAAGTTAAATTCAATCATTATATATAATAGATAAAAGTCATTGTTATCCATTCTATCCCTGACAGCTTGCACAGATTTTTTCAAAAATTCAATGGATAAGTTAGTTTCAACTTCTGACATCTAACAAAAATCTAGTTATTATTTAATACTTTTTGTTGGATAAGTAAAATTCTAATATTATATATAATAAACAAGATTCATGTTATTTATTCTTTACCTAACATTTTGCAACGGATTTTTTTTTTGGTGTATGTGAAGAATTAATTGGATAAGTTAGTTCAAATTTCTGACGTCTAACATAAATCTAAGTATGATTTAATTTTTGCGTTGAATATATTAAATTCAATCATTATATATTATTAATATAATTCCTTGTTATCCATATTTCTCTGATATCTTGCACGGACTTTTTTGGTGCATGCAAAAAATTTAATACATAAGTTCCAACTTCTGACGACCAACAGAAATCCAGGTATGATTTTATTCTTTTTGTTGGATAAGTTAAATTCAATTATTATATATAATAGATAAAAGTAATTGTTATCCATTCTATCCCTGACAGCTTGCACGGATTTTTTCTAAAATTCAATGGATAAGTTATTTCAACTTCTGACATCTAACAAAAATCTAGTTATTATCTAATACTTTTTGTTGGATAAGTAAAATTCTATCATTATATATAATAAACAAGATTCATTGTTATTCATTCTTTACCTGACATTTTGCACGGATATTTTTTTTGTGTATGTGAAGAATTAATTGGATAAGTTAGTTCAAAATTCTGACGTGTAACATAAATCTAGGTATGATTTAATTTTTTTTGTTGAATATATTAAATTCAATCATTATATATTATTAATAAAATTCCTTGTTATCCATTTTTCTCTATATCTTGCACGGACTTTTTTGGTGTATGCGAAAAATTAAATTTAATGCATAAAATAGTTTCATACTTCTTTTTGTTGGATAAGTCAAATTCAATCATTATATATAATAAATAAAAGTAATTGTTATCCATTATTTCCGTGACATCTTGCACAGATTTTTTTGGTGTATGTGAAAAATTCAATAGATAAGTTAGTTGAAACTTATATGGCTAAACCTCAACCGAACTTTCTTGCAAGTTCGAACATACTCTTTGAGATGAATAAATCACGTTCCAATCCTCTAAGTGTGAGCTTTCCACATTGAATTCAGCTCTCAGCATTGTACTAGGAGGGAATTGGATGTCTCATGCTAAGACAATTTAGTGGACTTTAACCTTCCCATAAACATATTGTATGTCAGTTTCTTGGCCAATGGATGTGAGTAATTCCACTCTATACAATTCGACATACAAAGTGTCGACTTTATAATAATTCAAACAGCGCTAACATTTTACAAATGATAAACAACACCCTCACGCCTAACCGCATACTATCATCCTCAAGAGCCATAAAAATATTACTCTCAGCCTTTGTGCACAAGAAATATTTCCAAAAATTATTATTGTAGTCAAAGCATTTGACGCACTCCACATTTAATTGCAGTCAAAATATATTTGACTATTCTTAAAGTGTGCCCAAGTGGTTATCAAGTAATCACTAATGACCAATTCTCGTAAAAGAATTGCGAATCAATCATTCAGAAATTAATTTATACAAAATTAATTCTATAAAGGAACAAATGATAGTACATAGCTTTATTTAAATATAACCAACATACGATGAATTGCAAGAATTTAGAACAAGTGGTTGGGAGGACTTTTTGGATGAAGTAACTAAGTTTTGTTTGGGTCATGGAAATTGTCCCCGATATGAATGATATCATTCCCGAACTATTGAGAATACTTGTTGACGTCCAAAGAAAAACACATTTTCATTATTTTCGGGTGGACACTTTCATACAGGTATTTTATTCTTCTTTATTTATTATAAAAATTATTGCAGTATTAGTTTATATTATGAAATATTAATTTTATTTTTTTTTACAATGTTAGGTGATCGATATTATCTCTCAAGAAATAAATCATCGGTTCACTTAATTAAACTCGAAGCTGTTGATGGGAATAGCATGTCTTAATCCCACCAATTTGTTTGCTACTTTTGATGATGACCAGATTATTCATCTTGCTTAGTTATATTCGAAGGATTTTTCTATGCATAATTTATCATAATTAAGACCACAACTTCAAACATTTCTACGTTATGTGAGATCAGAACCAAATTTTATTGGCCTTTTTGATATTGGAGATCTTACACAGATGATTCAAATGAATTGTAAGAGTACTTTCTATTGGATTTATCGACTGATCAAGTTGGCATTAGTTTTACCGGTCACGATTGTTGAAAGATCTTTCTCAGCAATGAATATTGTCAAAAATGATTTGCGGAACATAATGGGAGATGAATATCTTACCAATTGTCTAGTGTGTTATCTTGAAAAAGGAATTTTTTGTAATTATTGAAACTGAAGCAATTTTACAAGAGTTTCAAAACATGGCTACTCGAAGAATACAAATATCGTGACAAAACTAAGGTACTGTATCTTTTTTTTTTTTATAGTTTATTTTTTTGTCAGGTTGAATAAGTAATATTTTTTTTTGGTTTACGTAGCTGAATTTGGATTCCATTTTGGCTGGAGTTGCAATGTCTCAGGTTTGGTTGATTTCTTTATTATACTTCACAGTCGTTATTCTATTATTGTAGTAAAATCCCCTCTTATTTTCATTTATACAAGAAGACTTTAGTTTGTTATTGCTTCTTTGTAAATTTTACACTATTTAATATATATTCAACTTTTAAAAAATATTTTAATTATTTTAATTATTTTATTTTTATAACATTCAGCCCCCTTTTTTTTTATTTTTATAACATTCAGCCCCTCCTACGTACTATTTCTGGTTCCGCCACTGTATGATAACATCATTTGGCTGAGAAAGAGATAAATGATTTTGAGTTTTTGTCGAACCTAGAGTATATTGATAAAATTCTGAGTGTATCGAAAACCTAGATCTAGTTGAAATGTAGCTTAAAAAAATGAATGAATAACAGTATCCAAAATGCATCAAAGGAAAATGAGAGAGTGCATATAAGAAAAGATTGACAAAAAGCCATCTTTAGATGCCACTCACGAAAATAATGGATTTAAAAAGTGAGATCTCCGAATTCTCGAGTACTCAATTATGGAGAGGGAGAAAAACAATATTATATCATTTTATTATAAACTTTTATTAGAAATCCACAATATCATCTTATCGAGAAGGAGATAAATAATTTCAAGTTTTTGTCAAACTTCGAGTGTATCGAAAGAATCGTGAGTGTTTCCAAAATGGAAATTCAATCTAATTGTAGTTAAATCTAAATGACTAAAAACTTCAACAATGTATGAAAAGAGAAAGAGAGAAGGAAGATGATGATAGAGTAAAAATCAAACATCGCCTTAAGTTTAGATTCGGCTCTCCAAATAATAGATGTAGAAAGTAGAATTTTTAATTCCTTATGAGCCAATTCTAAATTTAGGAAATGTGTGTGGTTTTCTTTATATAATTAAAAAAAAATATTTCTCTGAATTTATTTTAGATTATGACAAACATACGACTGAATTTTCAATGGAATAATGATAAGTGAAAGAGGTTTGAGCTTTTTCTCGAACCTAGAGTGTATCATAGAACCAAACCTCAAGTGCATAAAAAAATAGGTTCACTATTATTTTAGCTAAAACCAAATGATAATTGCATAAAAAATCTATCAAACGAGAAATTGAATAATATGATAATATATTGAAAAAGAGACATCACGTTGAGCTTGAATGCGACTCTCCAAATGCTTAGAGGTAGAGCTTCAATCTTCGAACTCTCAACTATTGAATTCAAGATTTGAGATATGTGAAAGTTCACTATCTGTAGATAATTATATAGAAATTTTATTATTACCATTTATGTTCGAGGTCGGTACTACCAATTGAATTGGGTTGGGCCAAAAACGTTGAAAAATCCCGAAATGGGTAAATTTATAAATAATGGATTATAGTGTTTGTTTACTTATCTTTTAAAAATTATTTTCACATTTTAAAATGTAATCTTATTAAAAAGAATATACATATCATATACAACCTCAAATTTTCATTTAAAATGTACATACACTAATTTCATCTCAAAATATAGAATTTAGAACTTTACAACAAAATTCACGAGACACCTTAAAATGGTTCATCTATCAATAATTAATTCTTTTTATATCTTTAACAAATATAATGATCCTTATGAAAATTAAATTTAAATGTTATGTTAAAAGAAAATGGACATGTTGAATTTGCCATTTTTTACATAAATATATGTATACTAAATATTGCATAGCATAAAAATAGATACAACAGAAAGTGCCTCTTATATTTCTTGCATTGTATTCTAATTTATTATTAATTTGATCTTGTGATTTTTCTTAGTTGTGATTTAGGTAAATTAATAATTCTTAATTTTCATGACTAAAATTAATGTTGGGATTTATTTGGGCCGAATTGCCCTCCGGCCTTTCCGACCCACTCCAGTGTCTGTTTGGTGCGCGACCTGCATCTCCGACCCAGTTCAGATGGCCCAACTAAATGTGGTTGACCCCTGTCCCCTCAGGAGTGAATCCCGGCCATTCATTTTAGGGATCACATCTGAGCTGTCCATCTTGAGTTATATATATAGTATTAACCCTCATTGTAAAGAAGTATAGATGTGCCACTGCTGAAATCTCTCTCTCTAAAATTTCGTCTACATCTAGCAAGTCTCTCTTCTCCAGTTGCCTTGTGTTCGAAGTTGGTTCTTTCCGGCCGATTTACCATTGAATGGAGAGGTGATTCTTTTGTGTGCGTAGGGGAGTGTTTGGTGAGGATTTCTACGGTTCAATTCTCCTTAAATCAACTTGTTTTATAATAGAGTGTTAGGGTTTCTTGCTTTGGGGTTGTAGACTAGGTTTTCGGTGGGTGTCCGTTAGCCGTCGACCGTTGCATAACTGTTTTTGGTTGCTCTTCATCTATGAGTATACCTTGTAAAATCTGAGGTTCAATAGTTTGTGCTTTTGTGTTCCTACTGTGTTCTTGGGTTTTTTTATTCTAATAAAAGTTCTATTTAGTTTCTTTAATCTTGTTTTCGATTTAGTTTTAAGGTACGATTCAACTGGATCTAAATTTTAGATACACTCGAGAACTGTTCCATATACTCAAAGGTGGACAAAACTTAAAATTATTTCGGAGAATTAAGAAGTCAAGAATTTGGAGATTTCGCATTTGTGATCCATTATTCGCAGTGGCATATAAACACAAGGTTATGTTGCTTTTTCAATCTACTCTTATTCATGCGTTTTCATTTCTCCTTTGATATACTTATGGTATTGTTATTCATTCAAATTTTAGCTACTATTTGGTCGGATCTATGTTTTTTATAGTCAAGATTTTTCTTATATACTCGAGGTCGGACATAAACTAAAAATTAAGTTGGAGAGAATTGACTAGTCTAGATTCAATTCATTGTTGATATTTCCATTCATTTACTTTTTAGTTACGACTCAATTGCATCTCACATTTCGATACACTCGAGATTTTTTCAATATACTTGAGGTTGGAAAAAACTCAAAACTAATTCCGGAGAATTAAGTAGTCAGGAATTTCAAGATTTTATGTTTTAGATCGTTTTAGATATATGATTTGCAGAGTGGCTTCTAAACAGTATGTTGTGTTTCTTTTTCAATCTATTCTTATACATGCATTTTCCTTTTGCTTTGTACATTGTTGGTATTGTTATTCATATAATTCTTCGCTACGATTCGACTAGATCTATGTTTTTGATATAATCAAGATTTTTTTCGATATACTCATGGTTAGAAAAATCTAAAATATTAATTCGGAGAATTGAGATGGCGAGAATAAAAGCATTGTTGATATTGCTATTCATTTAGTTTTTAGGTATGATTAAGTTGGATCTAAGTTTTTGATGAGGTCAAGATATTTTCAATATACTCAAGGTTGGAAAAAAATCAAAATTATTTCGGATAATTAAGTAGTCGAGAAATTGGAGATTTCACATTTTAGATCCATTATTTGGAGAGTGGAATTTTTTAAAAAAGTTATGTTTCTGTTACAATCTGTTCTTATGCATGCATTTTCGTTTCTGGTTTGATGCATTGTTGGTATTGATATTCATTCAATTTTTAGCTACGATTCCACCGGATCTAAGTTTTTCATATACTCAAGATTTTTTTTGATATACTTGCTGTTGGACAAAACTTCCAAACTAATTCGGAGAATTGCATAATGAGAACTTGATACATTGTTGATATCACTATTTATTTAGTTTTTAGGTACGATTCAACTGGATCTAAATTTCCGATACACTCGAGAATTGTTCAATATACTCAAAGTTGGACAAAGCTCAAAATTATTTTGGAGAATTAAGAAGTCGAGAATATGGAGATTACGCGTTTGTGATCCATTATTCGCAGAGTGGCATCTAACACAAGGTTATGTTGCTTTCTCAATCTATTCTTATTCATGCGTTTTCATTTCTCCTTCGATATACTTATGGTATTGTTATTCATTCAAGTTTTAGCTAATATCCGACCGGATCTATGTTTTTGATATACTCAAGATTTTTTTTATATGCTCAAGGTCGGACATAAACCAAAAATTAATTCAGAGAATTGACTAGTCTAGATTCGATTCATTGTTGATATTGCCATTCATTTACTTTTTAGGTACGACTCAACTTCATCTCACTTTTCGATACACTTGAGATTTTTTCAATATAGTTGAGGTTAAAAAAAAAACTAAATACTAATTCCGGAGAATTAAGTAGTCGAGAATTTCAAGATTTTATGTTTTACATCGTTTTAGATCGATTATTTGTAGAGTGGCTTCTAACCACAATGTTATGTTTCTTTTCAATCTATTCTTATACATGCATTTTCCTTTTGGTTTGGACATTGTTGGTATTTTTATTCATTCAATTCTTCATGACGATTCGACTAGATCTATGTTTTTGATGTAATCAAGATTTTTTCGATATACTCGAGGTTGGATAAAACCTCAAAATTAATTCGGAGAATTAAGATGGTGAGAGTTAAAAATATTGTTGATATTGCTATTCATTTAGTTTTTAGGTATGATTAACTTGGATCTAAGTTTTTGATGAGGTCAAGATATTTTCAATATACTAAAGGTTGGACAAAAATCAAAATTATTTCAGATAATTAAGCAGTCGAGAAATTCGAGATTTCACATTTTAGATCCATAATTTGGAGAGTCGAATTTAAAAATAAATTTATGTTTCTGTTAGAATATATTCTTATACAAGCATTTTTTTTCTTGTTTGATACATTGTTGGTATTGTTATTCATTCAATTTTTAGCTACGATTCCACCGGATCTAAGTTTTTCATATACTCAAGATTTTTTTCGATATACTTGCTGTTGGACAAAAACTCCAAACTAATTCGGAGAATTGCATAATTGAGAACTTGATACATTGTTGATATCACTATTTATTTAGTTTTTAGGTACGATTCAACTGGATCTAAGTTTTCGTTACACTTGAGAATTGTTCAATATACTCAAATTTGGACAAAACTCAAAATTATTTCGGAGAATTAAGAACTCGAGAATTTGGAGATTACGCATTTGTGATCTATTATTCGCAGAGTGGCATCTAAACACAAGGTTATGTTGCTTTTGCAGTCTATTCTTATTCATGCGTTTTCATTTCTCATTTGATATACTAATGGTATTGTTATGCATTCAACTTTTAACTACTATTTGAACGAATTTATGTTTTTTATATGCTCAAGATTTTTTTTTTATATACTTGAGGTCGGACAAAAACTAAAATTTAATTTGGAGAATTTACTAGTCTAGATTAGATTCTTTGTTGATATTTACATTCATTTACTTTTTAGGTACGAGTTAATTGCATCTTACTTTTCGATACACTCAAGATTTTTTCAATGTACTTGAGATTGGACAAAACTAAAAACTAATTCCGGAGAATTAGATAGTCGAGAATTGAAAGATTCTATGTCTTAGATCGTTTTAGATTGAGTATTTGCAGAGTAGTTTGTAAACACAATGTTATGTTTCTTTTTAAACTATTCTTATACATGTATTTTCCTTTTTGCTTTGTACATTGTTGGTAATGTTATTTATTCAATTCTTCTTTATGATTCAACTAGATCTAAGTTTTTGATGTAATCAAGATTTTTTTTGATATACTAGAGGTTGGATAAAACCTAAAAATTTCGGAGAATTAAGATGACGAGAATTAAAAGCATTGTTGATATTGTTATTCATTTAGTTTTTAGGTATGATTCACTTGGATCTAAGATTTTGATGATGTCAAGATATTTTCAATATACTCAAGGTTAGACAAAAATCAAAATTATTTCGGATAATTAAGTAGTCGAGAAATTGGATACTTCACATTTTAGATCCATTATTTGGAGAGTGGAATTTCAAAATAAAGTTATGTTTCTGTTACAATCTATTCTTATACATGCATTTTCGTTTTTGGTTTGATACATTATTGGTATTGTTATTCATTCAATTTTTAGCTACGATTCCACCGGATCTAAGTTTTTCATATACTCAAGATTTTTTTCGATATACTTGAGGTTGGACAAAAAATCCAAACTAATTCGGAGAATTGGGTAATTGAGAACTCGATATATTGTTGATATCACTATTTATTTAGTTTTTTGGTACGATTCAACTGGATCTAAGTTTTCGATATACTCGAAAATTGTTCAATATACTCAAACTTGGACAAAACTCAAAATTATTTTGGAGAATTAAGAAGTCGAGAATTTGGAGATTACGCGTTTGTGATCCATTATTCGCAGAGTGGCATCTAAACACGAGGTTATGTTGCTTTCTCAATCTATTCTTATTCATGCGTTTTCATTTCTCCTTGGATATACTTATGGTATTATTATATATTCAAATTTTAGCTACTATCAAACCGGATCTATGTTTTTAATATACTCAAGATTTTATTTATATACTCGAGGTCGGACAAAAACTAAAAATTAATTCGGAGAATTGACTTGTCTAGATTCGATTCATTGCTTATATTGCCATTCATTTACTTTTTAGGTACGACTCAACTGCATCTCACTTTTCGATAGGCTCGAGATTTTTTCAATATACTTGAGGCTGGACAAAACTAAAAACTAATTCTGGAGAATTAAGTAGTCGAGAATTTAAAGATTTTATGTTTTAGATCGTTTTAGATTGAGTATTTGCAGAGTAGTTTGTAAACACAATGTTATGTTTCTTTTTAAACTATTCTTATACATGTATATTCCTTTTTGCTTTGGACATTGTTGATATTGTTATTCATTCAATTCTTCATGATGATTCGACTAGATCTATGTTTTTGATATAATCAAGATTTTTTTCAATATACTCAAGGTTGGATAAAACCTCAAAATTAATTCGGAGAATTAAGATGGCGAGAATTTAAAGCAATGTTGATATTGCTATTCATTTAGTTTTTAGGCATGATTCACTTGGATCTAAGTTTTTGATGAGGTCAAGATATTTTCAATATACTCAAGGCTGGACAAAAATCAAAATTATTTTGGATAATTAAGTAGTCGTGAAATTAGGGATTTCACATTTTAGATCCATTATTTGAAAAGTGTAATTTAAAAATAAAGTTATGTTTCTGTTAAAATCTATTCTTATACATGTATTTCTGGTTTCATACATTGTTGTTTTTGTTATTCATTCAATTTTTAGCTGCAATTTAACCGGATCTAAGTTTTTGATATACTCAAGATTTTTTTCGATATACTTGAGGTTGTAAAAAACTCCAAACTAATTTGAAAAATTGCGTAATTGAGAACTCGATACATTGTTGATATTACTATTCATTTAGTTTTACGTACGATTCAACTTGATCTAAGTTTTCGATACACTCGAGAATTGTTCAATATACTCAAAGTTGGACAAAACTCAAAATTATTTCAAAGTATTAAGAAGTCGAGAATTTGGAGATTACGCATTTGTGATCCATTTTTCGCAGAGTGCCATCTAAACACAAGGTTATGTTGCTTTCTCAATCTATTCTTTTTCATGCATTTTCATTTCTACTTGGATATACTTATGTTATTGTTATTCATTCAACTTTTAGCTACTATCCGACCGGATCTATGTTTTTGATATACTTAAGATTTTTTTTATATACTCGAGGTCTGACAAAAACTAAAAATAAATTCGGAGAATTGACTAGTCTAGATTCGATTCATTGTTTATATTGCCATTCATTTACTTTTTATGTATGACTCAACTGCATCTTACTTTTCGATACACTCGAGATTTTTTCAATATACTTGAGGCTGGACAATACTAAAAACCAATTCCGGAGAATTAAGTAGTCGAGAATTTAAAGATTTTATGTTTTAGATCGTTTTAGATTGATTATTTGCATAGTAGCTTCTAAACACAATGTTATGTTTCTTTTTCAAACTATTCTTATACATGCATTTTCCTTTTTGCTTTGGACATTGTTGATATTGTTATTCATTCAATTCTTCACGATGAGTCGACTAGATCTAAGATTTTGATGTAATTAAGATTTTTTTTGATATACTCGAGGTTGGATAAAACCTCAAAATTAATTCAGAGAACTAAGATGGCAAGAACTTAAAGCATTTTTGATATTGCTATTCATTTAGTTTTTAGGTATGATTCACTTGGATCTAAGTTTTTGATAAGGTCAAAATATTTCCAATATACTCAAGGTTGGACAAAAATCAAAATAATTTTGGATAATTAAGTACTCGAGAAATTGGAGATGTCACATTTTAGATCCATTTTTTGAAGAGTAGAATTTAAAAATAAAGTTATGTTTCTATTACAATCTATTCTTATACATGCATTTTTATTTCTGGTTTCATACATTGTTGGTTTTGTTATTCATTCAATTTTTAGCTGCAATTTAATTGGATCTAAGTTTTTGATATACTCAAGATTTTTTTCGATATACTTGAGGTTGTATAAAAACTCCAAACTAATTTGAAAAAGTGCATAATTTAGAACTCGATTCATTGTTGATATTACTAGTTATTTAGTTTTTAGGTACGATTCAACTGGCTCTAAGTTTTTGATACACTCGAGAATTGTTCAATATACTCAAAGTTGGACAAAAATCAAAATTATTTCGGAGAATTAAGAAGTCGAGAATTCAGAGATTACACATTTGTTATCCATTATTCGCAGAGTGCCATCTAAACACAAGGTTATGTTGCTTTCTCAATCTATTCTTATTCATGTGTTTTCATTTCTCCTTGGATATACTTATGGTATTGTTATTCATTCAACTTTTAGCTACTATTCGACCGGATTTATGTTTATGATATACTCAAGATTTTTTTTTATATACTTTAAGTCGGGCAAAAAGTAAAAACTAATTTGGAGAATTGATTAGTCTAGATTCAATTTATTGTTGATATTTCCATTCATTTACTTTTTAGCTACGACTCAACTACATCTAACTTTTTGATATGTTCCAATGATTACACAAAAATCTAACATTTGTGAAATTTATTCAACCTATGCAATTTTTTTAGAAGCCATTTTTTAAACTGAAGAAGACAGGATCATCCTTGTCCATTACAAAACTGTAAGTATTTTTTTGTTTTGTTTGGTATATTTGAGTGTGTTTGTTTTGTGTTTGATGCATTTTTAATGTTAAATGTAAGGAAGTGCATCAGTAATATAAAATATAATATTTTATATTGAATTATTGATTTTTTTAGTAGATATAATATATTATGTAATTTGTGTAAATACATTTATACATGGTAATTTTTATAATATTAATTGGAAAAAGTGTCCAAACATTTTGGGTTCAGCGAAAAAACTCGTTATTTTTCTTTGCAATTTCTTAAAATATGGTCCATGATGTAATTGTTTTCCATGGTTGGTTCATTTTTCATATATGTCTTTCTTTTTTCTCAATCTGAAAATATCATTTGTAATAATTATAGTTGCAGTTATTGCACTAAATCAATAATTTGTGGGGTATGTATTTGTTTTTTCGAAGTTTTTTTTTTTGCTATTTTATAAATATTAACAAATTTTGAATTTTAAAATAATTATTAGATTATAAATTTTAATTAAAAATTAGATTCGATGATGATATTTTATCGAGAAAAACTTATTTAATATCCAAAAATTTAATCGGAAAAGAAAAGAAACATACTGCTCTCTTGATTTCAATCATTACATATAATAAAGATCGCTAGGTTTTTTTTCTTTCTCTTGACTTCGCAACCACTTCTAGCATTGAAAGAATATGTTCATCGTTTATAAAACAATGACAAATTGTATTCATTTTGGTGATATATATATGTCCGGAAAGATTAGCTTTATGTTTGATTTCTTTTTGCCTACTAGATTGATCCCAGTTTTTGACAATTTTTCTAGAGTGATCATAACTGAAGGTTAGAGTTCTATTTTCATTATTTGTGGGTTTTGGTAAGTTACAAGGATGATGATGTTCAAAACATCAAAACTGCTTTAATTGCAATAGTTTCGCGGACATAGGGTAAGAGCATTTGGTTAGATTAGTTTTGTAGTATCAAAGAAAAAAGGGTATGCCCTAATAAATCTTAAGAAAAAAAAATTTCTATAATGGAATTTTCATAATTTGCAGAAAAAATTAGTTTGAGATCATTAAAAGAGAAGGGGGGAGAAGGGTTTTAAGGAAACCTTAATCTTGATTTAAGAGCTATATTAAAATTTTTATTTTTCTTTTGAAACCATTGTTGTTACATATGAGATTTATTAAAACTTGGTATTCTCACTTTGCTTCTACATGTTTTACATGGGAGGGAGTTGCTATATAGAAACAAGATAGGCTTGACAATTTTCACAAATTGTTTCCATATATTCATGAAATTTTGTTAAAATAGCATACTATAAATTTATTTATTCATTTATATTCATGAAATTTTATTTATCTATTTGATAGATGAATTTTAGGGTGTGTTTACTTGTGATTTGATTTGATTTTGATGTTTCCTATCTAAATAGTTTTGAGGGTAAAATAATATTAAAATTGAATTTAAAGCCACAAATAAAATAGGATTTTTATATACTTAATTAATTTCTTTATCTTTCCTGGCCATATGATTAATCTTCTTTTTTTTTTTTTTTTTTTTTTTTTTATGAATGTCTGGCACAATTTAAATTATTTTTTGGACACTTATGTTTATTAAATCTAGAACCAACGTACAATATAGACAAATGGGCACTAACTTTATATGAAAATAAATCATTTTATTTAGTGCACATTTGCCTATATTATGCACTAATTATAATAAAAGTATGCATTAAAAATATTCCACTATTCTTTAAATTCTGCACTGATTATAATCAAAGTATGCATTGAGAACATTCCAATTGAGTTCAAATTAGCTAAAAAGAATGATACATTTGAACCAACACATCACGAGCTCAGTATCAACAATGGGAATATACAATGGAGTTACTATGATTAGAGACGAGAGAAGGTATTCTCGGTCGAGGCTCGAGGGGAATGACAGAGCCATCTTACTAAGAGATGAGAGAAGGGAATTGACGTCTCCTTCACTAAGGATTGGTAGAGTTCTTCTGTCCGAAATAACACCGGAGATGCTGGAATTTCTCTGTGGTGCATTGGAAGGATTGGTGCAGTCAGTGTAGCAGGAATGGGAGAGATGTGCTTTGTGCCCGTGCTGATTGGCAAGAATGTTTCCTTGGCTGGAGTTAATTTTACTGGCTCCATGATTGTAAAATTAGGATAGCTAGTAGTGATATCAAAAGGAGAACTTAGCGACGAGGCAAGCCAGGGTACTGGAAAGGAAGCCTGCAAGGGCCCATAGGAATGTGCTACATAATTCCTTATAGGTGGAATTTGGCTCGGATTCAAGGGTGAAAGAGCCTGATAATCGAAAGTGGAGCTTTTGGTCATGCTGCTCAATGGCAGTCCCTCACAAGATGGGGTATTCCACAAGGGCGATGAGAGAGGCATCAAGGGATTAACAACAGTAGATGGGATGGCCTTTGTGCCTCCTCGACTAGTCACAGAGGGAATAACTTTACTTTCATTGGAGCTCTGTCTATTAGTTTGATCTGGAGTTTTAATACCTGAAGTTTTGGAATCAATACACAATCATCAACCAACAGCCAATGACAAAGCAGATGTAACAGTGCTGTATAAGATACCTGGCCACGAAGGTAGTGCAGTTTCACTATTGTTTCCCTGGGATTTCTGATTCTGAAGCCTTTCAACACAAGCACGCCAAGCAGCTCAAAATGAAGGACGCACCGGCGAAAACCATGGCCTGTCATATATGGGTAGCTGAGGATTGATTTGCACGGCCCGTGATCATGTGCAGCTTGATGCATACCAGGTTTTGAGCTCGTGGTAAGTATAATGTTCTTGAAGCTATACTGCTTCTATTTCAATAACTGCAATCATCGTCATATTTGCAATTGCTTTTCGCTTTTGTAGGTGGACAACTCCATTTTCGATAGCTTTGAAGAGGTAGATGATGAAGAAGGTACATTCACCCCAAAGAGCTTAAAACCCCCTCCTCATTTTCCATCACATTGTTGCTGCCAATACATGCCTTCACGCCAAACAGCTTAAAACCCGACCCATTTTCTTCGGGTACATTCATTCCCTCAAGAGAACTGTTGTCTGCAACATTTGGTGTCGTCACCCCAAACAGTCGAAAATCCAACCCATTTTCCAGAGGCCCCTTCATGCCCCCATAAGCATCAGTAGCTACGTCCGTACCAAAGAGTTTGAAACTCGGGCAATTTTCCAGAGTTGTCTCAACACCATTGTTGCCCGAAACAGTAGTAGATGCCGTCACACCAAATAGTTTAAAACTCGAGACACTCTCTGTAGCTGCCCCAACACCTGCAAGAGGATCATTGCCGAATAGTTTAAAATTCGGAGCCTTCATGCCCACACTAGCATTGTCCATTCTTTGGTTTTCACAATTCCCATTGCTAGTCGCTGCACAGCCGCCGTTCTTATAGGCCACGTCGATCATGCAAACTTTCTTATCACCGCACCAACCAGGATAATTCTGACAGCCCTTCCGATAGGCCCTCCAATTCGGTGGATACTGTTACCAAAGGTTCGATAATTTATGTTGTGGATGAGCTGTCTGGCGATGAAGACTTCACTCTGACAAAGAGCCGAAAAGTGAAAAACGACGAAAGAGTTGACATCTGGGACAATGCACTTCCAAAGAAGTTCAGTTATGAGGACGAAGTCGTGCCACTGACAGACGTAGAGCAGAGAAAAGCTGAGTTGTTGAAGGAGGTGGACGATTCGATTGATGAGTTGAACTTTAACTGTGCTATGGAAGAAATGGAAACGATTACCTGCCGTGAGGTAGTCAACATGTGGCTATTCATCGGACGAACGTACTTCCTCCGTGGGTAAGTATATATGGATTGCTTCCTCAAAAGAACTAAACTCCGAATATCATCCAACTGTTGGTAACGTCAAAATTGTTCAATTTAATTTATCTATTCTCACTAATTCTGCACTACTCTGTCATTCGAAAGTAGGTCAGTGCAATTTTAGGTTGATATAAAATTCATGGCTCCCCTTGAAGAATGCCATGAAATTGGCGATTTGGAAGGAGATTCAGGGGATAGTGTCAGCATCACGAGCAGCAGAGGAAGGCGCTCCTGTGGAGTCTTCAGAGCAGCACAGAATTGGAAATCCAAAATGGAAGGCTGCAGTGAACTCTCCTCAGAGGAAGACGAAGTGGAGGAGGCGGTCAGAAATTTGTGAAGTCGAAGAAATCTTAACAGCACAGCGTTTTGAAAAGCTCCACGGACTAGCAGAAACAGCGGTGATGGAGATGACATTCCCTATTGGCTTAAGGAAATGACGAAGTTCATAACAAGGGCCAAAGAGAAGAAGACGAGGCAAAAACAATTTGAAATCTCCAAGTTCCTAGAAGAATCCATCTCGGACCACCATCTGGGATAATGCATACAGGCGAAGCTGAAGACTACCCTGCTCTTCTAAAGAAGTTCAGTTTTGAGGATGATGTGGTGCCACTGACAGAAGAGGAGCAGAGAGAAGCTGAGTTGACGAAGGAGGCGGGCGATTTTTATTGAAGAGTTGAACTTTAACTGCGCTGTGGAAGAAATGGGGACGATTACCAACCGTGAGGTATGTCATTTAGTTTCAACAGAGAATAATTGATTCGACACAGATTCAGAGTTAATTCAGCACTATTTTAATTCAGAAAGCAAATATGATAACTAGCGTTGCATTCCCGGCCTGCAGGCTGTTCAAGTGGATGAGGAGGAGGAAGACACTCAGGAGCCCAGATGTGCTCGAGGGTTAAATGAATAGACACTCAGGACTGTATTGTATCGACTGTGATCATGTAGCGATTCATCCGAAGGATGTACTTCCTTAGTGGGTAATTATATATCAATTGCTTCCTCTAAAGAACTAAAATCCGAAAATCATCCAACTGTTGGTAACATCAAAATTGTTCCATTTAATTTATATCTATTCTCACTAATTCTGCACTATTCTGTTATCCGAAACTAGGTGAGTGCAATTTTAGGTTGATTTAAAATTTGTGCAGCTACCCCTGTTTATATGTCTTCTTCTTTCTCCGTTTGCAGGTGATCAAAGCTCAAAATGCTCCGCAAAACAGGCAGAAGAAGAAGCAGGAGAATGGGCAGGGTCTGGATCTTGGCGCCATTTATCTCCCGGTGGTGGATGCTGCTGGACTAGCGGCTTTGTTTGGAGCATCAAGGCTGGTGTACGAGAAACTATCTATGAACACCAGCAAGAAGAAGGATTTGAGTTCCTCTAGAAGAACTTCGCAGGAAGTACTTATATTTCCGAGTTAAAGAACTCAAATCTACCTGGGGTGGGTGAATGCATCATTTCTCATACACCAGGTACTGGAAAGACACATCTGACGATTGTATTCCTTGAGACGTATCTAAAGATGTTTCAAACTGTCTTCCGATGATTATCATCCCAGCAAACATACTATGTACTTGGGAATCAGAGTTCAGAATGTGGAGGGCTGGGCTTCATTTCCGCAACCTGAACAATCCGGCATTCATCGGCAATGAGAGGGCGGCCGCTGACCATCTCTTTAAAGGGCCGAAGATCAGATGCCGCGATATGGAGGCTACCCGCATGGTCATTATATATTCGTGGAAGAGGGGGGGAGTCCTTTTGGGGATTAGCTACAATCGTTTCGAGAAGTTAACGGCAAAGAAGCACGTGGAGGAAGCAAATGTAGGCGAGGACAGGTGCTGAAGAGAACTTGGAAGTTCTGAGGTCAACACTTCTTGAGATGCCTGAACTAGTGATTCTTGATGAAGGCCATACTCCTCGAAACAACAGGAATAAAATTTGGACATCCGTAGTTCAGCTCAAGACAGAAAAGTGTGTCATATTGTCCAGGATGCCGTTCCAAAACAACTTCGAAGAGCTGTTCAATACCCTGAAGATCGTAAGGCCGACAGTGGCAGAAAAGATTAAGCAGGATCGGAAATTCGCTGAAATTATGCATTCAGACAAGGAAGCCCAAATCTCTCGGCCTGCTTTACTTCCCGGAGCAGTCAATCGTGTAGTGGAGAGGCTTAAAGTCTCCATCTAACGTTTGGGAACTGTCCTACAAAAGAATCTCCCTGGATTAAGAGACTGTGTAATCCTCCTGAAACCGACTGGAATGCAAAAGAAACTGATCGACAGGCTGGAACAGGAACTGTTAAGGAAACCATTTAAGAGTGAATTTGGATTCTCTATGGTATCTGTTCATCCTTACCTCACCCAAATGCAAGTCGCAAGTGCCAACCAATCGAATTGATATGCAAGCAGTCGAGGCATCAAAGCTCATTCCTGGCGAAGGGTCAAAATGCAGACACGTGTAGAATAGGTTGTGATTTGTAAAGATTTATGATGAATTTTGTATCCTTTTTAATTATTTTGACCGATTATTAATTTGCAATTGCTCTATATTTGCACTAAATGTGTTTGATTGGATAGCTTAAGTTATAAGGTTTTAAGAATGTTTTTTTAATATTTTGATATCGCATGGTCAAAATATATTCGTGGAAGAGAGGGGGAGGCCTTTCGGAGATTAGCTATGATCTTCTGGAGAAGTTAACGGCGCAGAAGCACGTGGAGGGGCAGAGGACCGGTGCTGAACAGAACTTGGAAGTTCTGAGGACGACACTTCTTCAGATCCCTGAGCTAGTGATTCTTGATGAAGGCCGTACTCCTCGTAACGACATCCATGTTGGATGTTCTAAGTAGAGGATATCGCAGTGGCGATATATTCTGGTCCCAAATTGTAAGAACAACACAATCAATCATCAGTTGTTCGCTCTCTTATTATTTTCTGTCCTCGATTTTCATGTGTAATTATTATTTGGTTCTGATTGCAGAGAAATTTGTTGGCGGGGTTGAAATGGGCGAACTAGTGCTCAACTCCATACAAAGCAAAGCTACCGTTGTGTGAAACAAATTCTAACAAATACTACATGATCTTGTGAAAGTAGAGAGTTGGAACAGAGTGCAAGGCAGGAAATCAAATTGTGTTTTCTTTTTTTTTTTGCTGAACTTTTTTGAGGGATGGGAACTATTAAGTTAACTTCTGGATTTACTCTACGTAACTACGTTCTATGTCTTGGCTCATAAATATTTTTATTATGCAACTTTCCTAACTTTTTTTTCAAATACATATTTTCTTCTCAAAAAATCACATTAAATTAAACTATAATTTAAGAAAAAATAATCAAAATAACCATATTACAAATAAAAAGTCCAAAAGAAAAAAACTCCAGTATTTAATAATATATAGTTTTTTTTCTTAAAATTATATATATATATTTACGAGCATACTATAATTCAAAAAAAAAAAAAAAAAAAAAAAAAAAAACAAACACACTGTTGACATTTTCTCATAAATAGTTGTAATCCATTTTTTGCCTAACATCTTGTACGGATTTTTTTAGTGTATGTGAAAAGTTGAATGGATAAGTAAGTTCGAACTTCTGACGTCAAACACAAATCCAAGTATGATTTAATTCTTTTTTTTGGATAAGTTAAATTCAATCATTATCTAATAAATAAAAGTCATTGTTTTCCATTCTTTCCCTGACATCTTGTACGGATTTTTTTTGTGTATGTGAAAAATTGAATACATGAGTTAGTTCCAACTTCTCAGGTCTAACCGAAATCCATGTATGATTTAATTCTTTTTGTAGGATAAGTTAAATTCAATCATTATATATAATAAATAAAAGTCATTCTTATCCATTCTTTTCCTGACATCTTGCACGGATTTTTTAGTATATGTGAAAAATTCTATAGATAAATTAGTTCCAACTTCTGACTTCTAACAGAAATCTAGTTATGATTTAAGTATTTTTGTTGGATAAGTTAAATTCAATAATTATATATAATAAATAAAAGTCATTGTTGTCCATTCTTTCCCTGACATGTTGCACGGATCTTTTCGGTGTATGTGAAAAATTCAATGGATATCTTAGTTCCAACTTTTGACGTATAATAGAAATCCAGGTATGATTTAATTCTTTTAGCTGGATAAGTTAAATTCAATCATTATATATAATAAATAAAATTAATTGTTATCAATTCTTTACCTAACATCTTGCACGGATTTTTTTGGTGTATCTAAAAAATTCAATGGAACTTCTGACATATAACAGAAATCTAGGTATGATTTAATACTTTTTGAATTCAATCATTATATATAATAAATAAAGTTCATTGTTATTCATTCTTTACCTGACATCCTGCACAAATTTTTTGAGTGTATGTGAAAAATTCAATAGATAAGTTAGTTCCAACTTCTGACAGATTCATTGTTATTCATTTTTTACCTGAAATTTTGCACGGATACTTTTGGTGTATATGAAGAATTAATAGGATAAGTTAGTTCACATTTCTGACGTCTAACATAAATCTAGGTATGATTTAATTCTTTTTGTTGAATATATTAAATTCAATCATTATATATAATAAATAAAATTCATTGTTATCCATTTTTATTTGACATCTTGCACGGATTTTTTTGGTGTATGTGAAAAAATTCAATGAATAAGTTAGTTGCAACTAATGACGTCTAACAGAAATCTAATTATAATTTAATACTTTTTGTTGGATAAGTTAAATTCAATCATTATATATAATAAATAAAATTCATTGTTATCCATACTTTACTTGACATTTTGCACGGATTTTTTTGCTGTATGTAAAAAATTCAATAGATAAGTTAGTTCCAACTTTTGATGTCTAACAAAAATCTAGGTATGATTTCAATATTTTTGTTGGATATATTATATTCAATCACTATATATAATAAATAAAATTCATTGTTATCTATTCATTCGCTGGCATCTTGCACGGATTTTTTTATGTGTTTGTAAAAAATTCAATGGATAAGTAAGTTCCAACTTTTGACGTCTAACATAACTCTAGGTATGATTTAATTATTTTTGTTGAATATATTAAATTCAATCATTATATATTGTAAACAGAATTTATTGTTATTCATTTATTCTCTGACCTCTTGCACGGAGTTTTTTGGTGTATGTAAAAAATTTAATGTATAAAATAGTTCCAACTTCTGACGTCTAACAGAAATCCAGGTATGATCTTATTCTTTTTGTTCGATAAGTTAAATTCAATCATTATATATAATAGATAAAAGTCATTGTTATCCATTCTATCCCTGACAGCTTCCACGGATTTTTTCAAAAATTCAATGGATAAGTTAGTTTCAACTTCTGACATCTAACAAAAATCTAGTTATTATTTAATACTTTTTGTTGGATAAGTAAAATTCTATCATTATATATAGTGAACAAGATTCATTGTTATTCATTCTTTACCTGACATTTTGCACGGATTTTTTTTTGGTGTATGTGAAGAATTAATTGGATAAGTTAGTTCAAATTTCTGACGTCTAACATAAATCTAGTATGATTTAATTTTTTTTGTTGTTGAATATATTAAATTCAATCATTATATATTATTAATAAAATTCATTGTTATCCATTTTTCTCTGATATCTTCCACGGACTTTTTTCGTGTATACGAAAATTTAATGCATAAAATAGTTTCATACTTGTTTTTGTTGGATAAGTCAAATTTAATCATTATATAAAATAACTAAAAGTTATTGTTATCCATTATTTCCGTGACATCTTGCACAGATTTTTTTAGTGTATGTGAAAAATTCAATGGATAAGTTAGTTGAAATTTATGACGTCTAACAGAAATCTAAGTATAATTTAATACTTTTTGTTCGATAAGTTAAATTCAATCATTATATATAATAAATAAAATTCATTGTTATTCATTCTTTACCTGGCATCTTGCACGGATTATTTTGGTGTATGTGAAAAATTCAATGGATAAGTTAGTTCCAACTTTTGATGTCTAACAAAAATCTAGGTATGATTTCAATATTTTTGTTGGATATATTATATTCAATCACTATATATAATAAATAAAATTCATTGTTATCTATTCATTCGCTGGCATCTTACACGGATTTTTTTTATGTGTATGTGAAAAATTCAATGGATAAGTAAGTTCCAACTTTTGACGTCTAACATAACTCTAGGTATGATTTAATTATTTTTGTTGAATATATTAAATTCAATCATTATATATTGTAAACAGAATTTATTGTTATCCATTTACTCTCTGACCTCTTGCACGGAGTTTTTTGGTGTATGTGAAAAATTTAATGTATAAAATAGTTCCAACTTCTGACGTCTAACAGAAATCCAGGTATGATTTTATTCTTTTTGTTGGATAAGTTAAATTCAATCATTATATATAATAGATAAAAGTCATTGTTATCCATTCTATCCCTGACAGCTTGCACAGATTTTTTCAAAAATTCAATGGATAAGTTAGTTTCAACTTCTGACATCTAACAAAAATCTAGTTATTATTTAATACTTTTTGTTGGATAAGTAAAATTCTATCATTATATATAATGAACAAGATTCATTGTTATTCATTGTTATCCATTTTTATTTGACATCTTGCACGGATTTTTTTGGTGTATGGGAAAAAATTCAATGAATAAGTTAGTTGCAACTAATGACGTCTTGCATAAGTTAAATTCAATCATTATATATAATAAATAAAAATAATTGTTATGCATTATTTCCGTGACATCTTGCACAGATTTTTTTTTGTGTATGTGAAAAATTCAATGGATAAGTTAGTTGAAACTTATATGGCTAAACCTCATCCGAACTTTCTTGCAAGTTCGAACATACTCTTTGAGATGAATAAATCACGTATGTTCCAATCCTCTAAATGTGAGCTTTCCACATTGAATTCAGCTCTCAGCGTTGTACTAGGAGGGAATTGGATGTCTCATGCTAAGACAATTTAGTGGACTTTAACATTCCCAAAAACATATTGTATGTCAGTTTCTTGGCCAATGGATGTGAGTAATTCCACTCTATACAATTCGACATACAAAGTGTCGACTTTATGATAATTCAAACAGCGCTAATATTTTAAAAATGATAAACAACACCCTCACGCCTAACCGCATACTGTCATCCTCAAGAGCCATAAAAATATTACTCTCAGCCTTGTGCACAAGTAATATTTCCAAAAATTATTATTGTAGTCAAAGCATTTGACGCACTCCACATTTAATTGCAGTCAAAATATATTTGGCTATTCTTAAAGTGTGCCCAAGTGGTTATCAAGTAATCACTAATGACCAATTCTCGTAAAAGAATTGCGAATCAATCCTTCAGAAATTAATTTATACAAAATTAATTCTATAAAGGAACAACTGATAGTACATAGCTTTATTTAAATATAACCAACATATGATGAATTGCAAGAATTTAGAACAAGTGGTTGGGAGGACTTTTTGGATGAAGTAACTAAGTTTTGTTTGGGTTATGGAAATTGTCCCCGATATGAATGATATCATTCCCAGACTATTGAGAATACTTGTTGACGCCCAAAGAAAAACACATCTTCATTATTTTCGAGTGGACGCTTTCATACAGGTATTTTATTCTTCTTTATTTATTATAAAAATTATTGCAGTATTAGTTTATATTATGAAATATTAATTTTATTTTTTTTTAACAATGTTAGGTGATCGATATTATCTCTCAAGAAATAAATCATCGGTTCACTTAATTAAACTCGAAGCTGTTGATGGGAATAGCATGTCTTAATCCCACCAATTTGTTTGCTACTTTTGATGAAGACCAGATTATTCTTCTTGCTTAGTTATATTTGAAGGATTTTTCTATGCATAATTTATCATAATTAAGACCACAACTTCAAACATTTCTACGTTATGTGAGATCAGAACCAACTTTTATTGGCCTTTGTGATATTGGAGATCTTACATAGATGATTCAAATGAATTGTAAGAGTACTGTCTATTGGATTTATCGACTGATCAAGTTGGCATTAGTTTTACCGGTCACAATTGTTGAAAGATCTTTCTCGGCAATGAATATTGTCAAATATGATTTGCGGAACATAATGGGAGATGAATATCTTACCAATTGTCTAGTGTGTTATCTTGAAAAAGGAATTTTTTGTAATTATTGAAACTGAAGCAATTTTACAAGAGTTTCAAAACATGGCTACTCGAAGAATACAAATATCGTGACAATACTAAGGTACTGTATCTTTTTTTTTTTTTTATAGTTTATTCTTTTGTCAGGTTGAATAAGTAATATTTTTTTGTCGGGTTGAATAAGTAATATTTTTTTTTGGTTTACGTAGCTGAATTTGGATTCCATTTTGGCTGGAGTTGCAATGTCTCAGGTTTGGTTGATTTCTTTATTATACTTCACAGTCGTTATTCTATTATTGTAGTAAAATCCCCTCTTATTTTCATTTATACAAGAAGACTTTAGTTTGTTATTGCTTCTTTGTAAATTTTACACTATTTAATATATATTCAACTTTTAAAAAATATTTTAATTATTTTAATTATTTTATTTTTATAACATTCAGCCCCCTTTTTTTTATTTTTATAACATTCAGCCCCTCCTACGTACTATTTCTGGTTCCGCCACTGTATGATAACATCATTTGGCTGAGAAAGAGATAAATGATTTTGAGTTTTTGTCGAACCTAGAGTATATTGATAAAATTCTGAGTGTATCGAAAACCTAGATCTAGTTGAAGTGTAGCTTAAAAAAATGAATGAATAACAGTATCCAAAATGCATCAAAGGAAAATGAGAGAGTGCATATAAGAAAAGATTGACAAAAAGCCATCTTTAGATGCCACTCACGAAAATAATGGATTTAAAAAGTGAGATCTCCGAATTCTCGAGTACTCAATTAAGGAGTGGGAAAAAAACAATATTATATCATTTTATTATAAACTTTTATTAGAAATCCACAATATCATCTTATTGAGAAGGAGATAAATAATTTCAAGTTTTTGTCAAACTTCGAGTGTATCGAAAGAATCACGAGTGTTTCCAAAATAGAAATTCAATCTAATTGTAGTTAAATCTAAATGACTAAAAACTCCAACAATGTATCAAAAGAGAAAGAGAGAAGGAAGATGATGATAGAGTAAAAAACAAACATCGCCTTAAGTTTAGATTCGGCTCTCCAAATAATAGATGTAGAAAGTAAAATTTTTAATTCCTTAAAGAGCCAATTCTAGATTTAGGAAATGTGTGTGGTTTTCTTTATATAATTAAAAGAACAATATTTCTATGAATTTATTTTAGATTATGACAAACATACGACTGAATTTTCAATGGAATAATAATAAGAGAAAGAGGTTTGAGCTTTTTCTCGTACCTAGAGTGTATCATAGAACCAAACCTCAAGTGCATAAAAAAATAGGTTCACTCTCATTTTAGCTAAAACCAAATGATAATTGCATAAAAAATCTATCAAACGAGAAATTGAAGAATATGATAATATATTGAAAAAGAGACATCACGTTGAGCTTGAATGCGACTCTCCAAATGCTTAGAGGTAGAGCTTCAATCTTCGAACTCTCAACTATTGAATTCAAGATTTGAGATATGTGAGTCACTATCTGTAGATAATTATATAGAAATTTTATTATTACCATTTATGTTCGAGGTCGGTACTACCAATTGAATTGGGTTGGGCCAAAAACGTTGAAAAATCCCGAAATGGGTAAATTTATAAATAATGGATTATAGTGTTTGCTTACTTATCTTTTAAAACTTATTTTCACATTTTTCAATGTAATCTTATTAAAAAGAATATACATATCATATACAACCTCTAATTTTCATTTAAAATATACATACACTAATTTCATCTCAAAATATAAAATTTAGAACTTTACAACAAAATTCACGAGACACCTTAAAATGGTTCATCTATCAATAATTAATTATTTTTATATCTTTAACAAATATAATGATCCTTATGAAAATTAAATTTAAATGTTATGTTAAAAGAAAATGGACATGTTGAATTTGCCATTTTTTAACATAAATATATGTATACTAAATATTGCATAGCATAAAAATAGATACAAAAGAAAGTGTCTCTTATATTTCTTGCATTGTATTCTAATTTATTATTAATTTGATCTTGTGATTTTTCTTAGTTGTGATTTAGGTAAATTAATAATTCTTAATTTTTATGACTAAAATTAATGTTGGGATTTATTTGGGCCGAATTGCCCTCGGGCCTTTCCGACCCACTCCAGTGTCTGTTTGGTGCGCGACCTGCATCTCCGACCCAGTTCAGATGGCCCAACTAAATGTGGTTGACCCCTGTCTCCTCAGGAGTGGATCCCGGCCATTCATTTTAGGGATCACATCTGAGCTGTCCATCTTGAGTTATATATATAGTATTAACCCTCATTATACAGAAGTATAGATGTGCCACTGCTGAAATCTCTCTCTCTAAAATTTTGCCTACATCTAGCAAGTCTCTCTTCTCCGGTTGCCTTGTGTTCGAAGTTGGTTCTTTCCGGCCGATTTACCATTGAATGGAGACGTGATTCTTTTGTGTGCCTAGGGGAGTGTTTGGTGAGGATTTCTACAGTTCAATTCTCCTTAAATCAACTTGTTTTATAATAGAGTGTTAGGGTTTCTTGCTTTGGGGTTGTAGACTAGGTTTTCGGTGGGTGTCCGTTAGCCGTCGACCGTTGCAAAACTGTTTTTGGTTGCTCTTCATCTATAAGAGTATACCTCGTAAAATCTGAGGTACAATAGTTTGTGCTTTTGTGTTCCTACTGTGTTCTTGGGTTTTTTTTTATTCTAATAAAAGTTCTATTTAGTTTCTTTAATCTTGTTTTCGATTTAGTTATTAGGTACGATTCAACTGGATCTAAATTTTAGATACACTCGAGAATTGTTCCATATACTCAAAGTTGGGCAAAACTTAAAATTATTTCGGAGAATTAAGAAGTCAAGAATTTGGAGATTTCGCATTTGTGATCCATTATTCGCAGTGGCATCTAAACACAAGGTTATGTTGCTTTTTCAATCTACTCTTATTCATGCGTTTTCATTTCTCCTTTGATATACTTATGGTATTGTTATTCATTCAAATTTTAGCTACTATTTGGTCGGATCTATGTTTTTGATAGTCAAGATTTTTCTTATATACTCGAGGTCGGACATAAACTAAAAATTAAGTTGGAGAATTGACTAGTCTAGATTCAATTCATTGTTGATATTTCCATTCATTTACTTTTTAGGTACGACTCAATTGCATCTCACTTTTCGATACACTCGAGATTTTTTCAATATACTTGAGGTTGGAAAAAACTAAAAACTAATTCCGGAGAATTAAGTAGTCAAGAATTTCAAGATTTTATGTTTTAGATCATTTTAGATATATGATTTGCAGAGTGGCTTCTAAACAGTATGTTGTGTTTCTTTTTCAATCTATTCTTATACATGCATTTTCCTTTTGCTTTGTACATTGTTGGTATTGTTATTCATATAATTCTTTGCTACGATTCGACTAGATCTAAGTTTTTGATATAATCAAGATTTTTTTCGATATACTCATGGTTAGAAAAATCCAAAATATTAATTCGGAGAATTGAGATGGCGATAATAAAAGCATTGTTGATATTGCTATTCATTTAGTTTTTAGGTATGATTAAGTTGGATCTAAGTTTTTGATGAGGTCAAGATATTTTCAATATACTCAATGTTGGAAAAAAATCAAAATTATTTCGGATAATTAAGTAGTCGAGAAATTGGAGATTTCACATTTTAGTTCCATTATTTGGAGAGTGGAATTTTTTAAAAAAGTTACGTTTCTGTTACAATCTGTTCTTATGCATGCATTTTCGTTTCTGGTTTGATGCATTGTTGGTATTGTTATTCATTCAATTTTTAGCTACGATTCCACCGGATCTAAGTTTTTCATATACTCAAGATTTTTTTGATATACTTGCTGTTGGACAAAAACTCCAAACTAATTCGGAGAATTGCATAATGAGAACTTGATACATTGTTGATATCACTATTTATTTAGTTTTTAGGTACGATTCAACTGGATCTAAGTTTTCGATACACTCGAGAGTTGTTCAATATACTCAAAGTTGGGCAAAACTCAAAATTATTTTGGAGAATTAAGAAGTCGAGAATATGGAGATTACGCGTTTGTGATCCATTATTCGCAGAGTGGCATCTAAACACAAGGTTATGTTGCTTTCTCAATCTATTCTTATTCATGCGTTTTCATTTCTCCTTCGATATACTTATGGTATTGTTATTCATTCAACTTTTAGCTAATATCCGACCGGATCTATGTTTTTGATATACTCAAGATTTTTTTTATATGCTCAAGGTCGGACATAAACTAAAAATTAATTCAGAGAATTGACTAGTCTAGATTCGATTCATTGTTGATATTGCCATTCATTTACTTTTTAGGTACGACTCAACTTCATCTCACTTTTCGATACACTTGAGATTTTTTCAATATAGTTGAGGTTAAAAAAAAAAAACTAAATACTAATTCCGGAGAATTAAGTAGTCGAGAATTTCAAGATTTTATGTTTTACATCGTTTTAGATCGATTATTTGTAGAGTGGCTTCTAACCACAATGTTATGTTTCTTTTTCAGTCTATTCTTATACATGCATTTTCCTTTTGGTTTGGACATTGTTGGTATTGTTATTCATTCAATTCTTCACAACGATTCGACTAGATCTATGTTTTTGATCTAATCAAGATTTTTTTCGATATACTCGAGGTTGGATAAAACCTCAAAATTAATTCGGAGAATTAAGATGGTGAGAGTTAAAAATATTGTTGATATTGCTATTCATTTAGTTTTTAGGTATGATTAACTTGGATCTAAGTTTTTGATGAGGTCAAGATATTTTCAATATACTAATGGTTGGACAAAAATCAAAATTATTTCAGATAATTTAGCAGTCGAGAAATTCGAGATTTCACATTTTAGATCCATTATTTGGAGAGTCGAATTTAAAAATAAATTTATGTTTCTGTTAGAATATATTCTTATACAAGCATTTTTGTTTCTTGTTTGATACATTGTTGGTATTGTTATTCATTCAATTTTTAGCTACGATTCCACCGGATCTAAGTTTTTCATATACTCAAGATTTTTTTCGATATCCTTGCTGTTGGACAAAAACTCCAAACTAATTCGGAGAATTGCATAATTGAGAACTTGATACATTGTTGATATCACTATTTATTTAGTTTTTAGGTACGATTCAACTGGATCTAAGTTTTCGTTACACTCGAGAATTGTTCAATATACTCAAATTTGGACAAAACTCAAAATTATTTCGGAGAATTAAGAACTCGAGAATTTGGATTACGCATTTGTGATCTATTATCGCAGGGTGGCATCTAAACACAAGGTTATGTTGCTTTTGCAGTCTATTCTTATTCATGCGTTTTCATTTCTCATTTGATATACTAATGGTATTGTTATGCATTCAACTTTTAACTACTATTTGAACGAATTTATGTTTTTTATATGCTAAAGATTTTTTTTAATTTTTTTTTATATACTTGAGGTCGGACAAAAACTAAAATTTAATTTGGAGAATTGACTAGTCTAGATTAGATTCTTTGTTGATATTTACATTCATTTACTTTTTAGGTACGAGTTAATTGCATCTTACTTTTTGATACACTCAAGATTTTTTCAATGTACTTGAGGTTGGACAAAACTAAAAACTAATTCCGGAGAAATAGGTAGTCGAGAATTGAAAGATTCTATGTCTTAGATCGTTTTAGATCCATTATTTGCAGAGTGGCATCTAAACACAAGTCTATGTTTCTTTTTCAATCTATTCTTATACATGTATTTTCCTTTTTGCTTTGTACATTATTGGTAATGTTATTTATTCAATTCTTCTTTACGATTCAACTAGATCTAAGTTTTTGATGTAATCAAGATTTTTTTCGATATACTCGAGGTTGGATAAAACCTCAAAATTAATTCGGAGAATTAAGATGACGAGAATTAAAAACATTGATGATATTGTTATTCATTTAGTTTTTAGGTATGATTCACTTGGATATAAGATTTCGATGATGTCAAGATATTTTCAATATACTCAAGGTTGGACAAAAATCAAAATTATTTCGGATAATTAAGTAGTCGAGAAATTGGATATTTCACATTTTAGATCCATTATTTGGAGAGTGGAATTTCAAAATAAAGTTATGTTTCTGTTACAATCTATTCTTATACATGCATTTTCGTTTCTGGTTTGATACATTGTTGGTATTGCTATTCATTCAATTTTTAGCTACAATTCCACCGGATCTAAGTTTTTCGTATACTCAAGATTTTTTTTCGATATACTTGAGGTTGGACAAAAAATCCAAACTAATTCGGAGAATTGGGTAATTGAGAACTCGATATATTGTTGACATCACTATTTATTTAGTTTTTTTGGTACGATTCAACTGGATCTAAGTTTTCGATATACTCGAGAATTGTTCAATATACTCAAAGTTGGACAAAACTCAAAATTATTTTGGAGAATTAAGAAGACGAGAATTTGGAGATTACGCGTGTGCGATCCATTATTCGCAGAGTGGCATCTAAACACGAGGTTATGTTGCTTTCTCAATCTATTCTTATTCATGAGTTTTCATTTCTCCTTGGATATACTTATGGTATTATTATATATTCAAATTTTAGCTACTATCAAAACGGATCTATGTTTTTAATATACTCAAGATTTTATTTCTATACTCGAGGTCGGACAAAAACTAAAAATTAATTTGGAGAATTGACTTGTCTAGATTCGATTCATTGTTTATATTGCCATTCATTTACTTTTTAGGTACGACTCAATTGCATCTCACTTTTCGATAGACTCGAGATTTTTTCAATATACTTGAGGCTGGACAAAACTAAAAACTAATTCTGGAGAATTAAGTAGTCGAGAATTTAAAGATTTTATGTTTTAGATCGTTTTAGATTGATTATTTGCAGACTAGTTTGTAAACACAATGTTATGTTTCTTTTTAAACTATTCTTATACATGTATATTCCTTTTTGCTTTGGACATTGTTGATATTGTTATTCATTCAATTCTTCACGATGATTCGACTAGATCTATGTTTTTGATATAATCAAGATTTTTTTCGATATACTCAAGGTTGGATAAAACCTCAAAATTAATTCGGATAATTAAGATGGCGAGAATTTAAAGCAATGTTGATATTGCTATTCATTTAGTTTTTAGGCATGATTCACTTGGATCTAAGTTTTCGATGAGGTCAAGATATTTTCAATATACTCAAGGCTGGACAAAAATCAAAATTATTTCGGATAATTAAGTAGTCGTGAAATTAGGGATTTCACATTTTAGATCCATTATTTGAAAAGTGGGATTTGAAAATAAAGTTATGTTTCTGTTAAAATCAATTCTTATACATGTATTTTCATTTCTGGTTTCATACATTGTTGTTTTTGTTATTCATTCAATTTTTAGCTGCAATTTAACCGGATCTAAGTTTTTGATATACTCAAGATTTTTTTCGATATACTTGAGGTTGTAAAAAACTCCAAACTAATTTGAAAAATTGCGTAATTGAGAACTCGATACATTGTTGATATTACTATTCATTTAGTTTTACGTACGATTCAACTTGATCTAAGTTTTCGATACACTCGAGAATTGTTCAATATACTCAAAGTTGGACAAAACTCAAAATTATTTCAGAGTATTAAGAAGTCGAGAATTTGGAGATTACGCATTTGTGATCCATTATTCACAGAGTGCCATCTAAACACAAGGTTATGTTGCTTTCTCAATCTATTCTTTTTCATGCATTTTCAATTCTACTTGGATATACTTATGTTATTGTTATTCATTCAACTTTTAGCTACTATCCGACCGGATCTATGTTTTTGATATACTTAAGATTTTTTTATATACTCGAGGTCGGACAAAAACTAAAAATAAATTCAGAGAATTGACTAGTCTAGATTCGAGTCATTGTTTATATTGCCATTCATTTACTTTTTACGTACGACTCAACTACATCTTACTTTTCGATACACTCGAGATTTTTTCAATATACTTGACGCTGGACAAAACTAAAAACCAATTCCGGAGAATTAAGTAGTCAAGAATTTAAAGATTTTATGTTTTATATCGTTTTAGATTGATTATTTGCATAGTAGCTTCTAAACACAATGTTATGTTTCTTTTTCAAACTATTCTTATACATGCATTTTCCTTTTTGCTTTGGACATTGTTGATATTGTTATTCATTCAATTCTTCGCGATGATTCGACTAGATCTAAGATTTTGATGTAATTAAGATTTTTTTTTGTATACTCGAGGTTGGATAAAACCTCAAAATTAATTCAGAGAACTAAGATGGCAAGAACTTAAAGCATTGTTGATATTGCTATTCATTTAGTTTTTTGGTATGATTCACTTGGATCTAAGTTTTTGATGAGGTCAAAATATTTCCAATATACTCAAGGTTGGACAAAAATCAAAATAATTTTGGATAATTAAGTACTCGAGAAATTGGAGATGTCACATTTTAGATCCATTTTTTGAAGAGTAGAATTTTAAAATAAAGTTATGTTTCTATTACAATTTATTCTTATACATGCATTTTTGTTTCTGGTTTCATACATTGTTGGTTTTGTTATTCATTCAATTTTTAGCTGCAATTTAACTGGATCTAAGTTTTTGATATACTCAAGATTTTTTTCGATATACTTGAGGTTGTATAAAAACTCCAAACTAATTTGAAAAAGTGCATAATTGAGAACTCGATACATTGTTGATATTACTATTCATTTAGTTTTTAGGTACGATTCAACTGGCTCTAAGTTTTTGATACACTTGAGAATTGTTCAATATACTCAAAGTTGGACAAAACTCAAAATTATTTCGGAGAATTAAGAAGTCGAGAATTCAGAGATTACACATTTGTTATCAATTATTCGCAGAGTGTCATCTAAACACAAGGTTATGTTGCTTTCTCAATCTATTCTTAGTCATGCGTTTTCATTTCTCGTTGGATATACTTATGGTATTTTTATTCATTCAACTTTTAGCTACTATTCGACCGGATTTATGTTTATGATATACTCAAGATTTTTTTTTATATACTTTAAGTCGGACAAAAAGTAAAAACTAATTTGGAGAATTGATTAGTCTAGATTCAATTTATTGTTGATAGTTCCATTCATTTACTTTTTAGCTACGACTCAACTACATCTAACTTTTCGATACACTCGAGATTTTTCAATATACTTGAGGGTGGAAAAAACTCAAAACTAAATCCAGCTAAGTAAGTAGTTGAGAGTTTAAAGATTTTATGTTTTAGATCGTTTTAGATCCATTATTTGCAGAGTGACATCTCAACACAAGATTGTTTTTCTTTTTCAATCTATTCTTATACATGCATTTTCCTTTTTGCTTTGTACATTGTTGGTATTGTTATTCATTCAATTATTCACTACAATTCGACTAGATCAATGTTTTTGAAGTAATCAAGAATTTTTTTCACATACTCGAGGTTGGATAAAACCTCAAAATTAACTCAGAGAAGTGGTATGGTGAGAATTCAATGCATTGTTTATATTGCTATTCATTTAGTTTTTAGGTATGATTCAATTGGAGAGTAGAATCTATACAAACACTACAAGAAAATATTATTTTTGTAACGAGGTTTTTTTGTCTCTAAATCCATGTTTTCCATTACTAATGACAATAGAGATAAAATTTAAGATGAAATTACGTTAGCTACGTAAACTTTAGAGACGGAATTTCGTTACGAATATACTATTTTTTTTGTAGTGAAATGTTACGTTGCTGTTTCAATCTATTCTTATATGCATTCTTGTTACTCATTTGATTGATTGTTGATATTGTTATTCATTCAGTTTAGGCTACGATTCAACTTGATCTAAGGTTTTTATATACTCAAGGTCAGACTATTCACTACAAAACAAATTGTATATTTGTAACGGAATTCCGTCCCTAAAGTTCACATAGCTAATATAATTACATCCCTAATTCCTTCTCTAATGTCATTAGTAACGGAAAAAGTGAATTTAGGGACAAAAAGACTTCGTTACAAAATGATATTTTCTTGTAGTGATAATTCAAAATTATTTTCTTTCTTTCTTGTGCAAATGTTTATGTCATATGTTACTTAAATCCTTAATTAAGTAGTTGATAATTCAAAGATTTCATACTTCATATCTATTATTTGGAGCATTGAATAAAAACTCAAGGTGATGTTTCATTTTCAATATATTTTTTGTATATGTTTTCCTTTTCTCTTTTGATGTTGTTATACATTAACTGTTATTTGATTAGATCTAGCCTTTACATATATATATATATATTAAAGATTATATCAATACACCCCAAGTTTGACTAAAACTTAAAATAATTTGCTAAAATTAAAAACCAAAATTGGTGAAGATGGAAAAACCTTTATAATAAACTAGATCATAGAAATAAAGTAAAGGTTACATGTATTGTTGTTCTCGTTACTGTAATATTTTGGTAGGAAAATAATTAAGTACATTAAAACGAAAGCCAATGCCTATTTATAGGCATAGTCTAAAATGGATAAAAATGAATAATAAGATGAACAAATAAATATTCCAAGCCGTAAATGTCAACTCGAGTTTGTGTAAGTGAGAACAAAACTGAGCAAGCCCCGCAAAGCCGGGATTGCCCAGATCATAGACTAGCCCACAAGTCAACACGAGTCCTTCTAGCAGAGTTCTGTCCTTACTCACCTGCACCCTGGTAGACTTTTCAGGGGGTCACCCATCGTTAAATTACTTCTAAGATAAGCACGCTTAACTCTATAGAGTTTTTTCTGTAGGGCTTCTGAAAAGAAATATGCACATTGTTGACATGAGTAGTATATTCAACCAATTTATTTACTATTCAATCTTGCATGGCCTGACACCGGCTCATCCACGGAAGTTGGGCTAGCACAGGCCCAACTTCGGGGGTATTACATCCTCCCCCACGTAAAAACGCAACGTTCATGTTGCACCCTATTGATCTATCAATTGCTAAGCCTCTATGGGGATACTATGGTCACATATCTTGACTGCAACGATGTCCGTATTCCTATGGAGATTATTTCGGCGATGGATTCTAACGGACAAGATCCTTCAGCACTATGGGGTCTCGATTGCATCACGATGTCATTGTTGTTATATAGAGGTGGAGACTATTCCACATCTCTTTATTGGTTCGGCGGTTGCCTGGCGATTGTTGGAGCATTTTGCGGCGCTTTTCAGGCTATCTTTGCTTGAGATACATACACTGTATCTATTTGTGTCCTCATGGAGGCTTTCTTCGGCACATTCTCAGAGTATTAGAGCTTATGTTCCGTTGTTGATACAATGGTTCATTTGGATTGCTCGGAACGATGCGAAGCATAGAGGGCTTCGCGTGTCTTCCGAGAGGATCATCTAGCAAATTCATTCACACTTGCACACTCTTTGGCATGCTAGGATTGTTCTACGTCGACATTGGGAGGGTGACTTTCATATAGCTAATGGGCTTGGATTTTGATCTCCCGCTCTGATTCCTTGGCTTCCGATTATGGTGCATTGGGAGGCTTTGTCTCCGGGATGGTTCAAGTTTAATACAGATGGTGCTTCGCTTGGCAATCCCGGAGTGGCAAGTATTATCCGAGATTCGGCAGGAGAATTACTCATAGTGTTTCAGACCCTGATTCTGTATGCGACAAACACTTTGGCAGAGCTGATGGCGATGCAAACTAAAGTTTGGATAGCGATTGGTCAAGGACTGATGCTACTATGGATTGAGACAGATTCGACAATATGCATCTCTCTGATCTCCTTAGAGACGAGCCACTGGACTCTCCAGCAATGCCTTATGTGTATTTGACTGTGACTTAGGGATGCAACTTGGCAGATGTCTTGTATATATATGGAGGGGAACTGTGTGGCGGATGCCTTAGCGACTTTAGCAGTTTATCTTCTAATTGGACGGAAACTTCTCCCGACAGATATCCCTTGATGCCTTTTTTGAGCGGATGCAGATGGTCTCCCAACTTTCCATTTCAGGTAGTAAGCTTCACCTTCTTACTTGTCTTTAGGAGACTTATACTTAGACTTGATAGGCTTGTTGGTGTTGATGCCTTAGGCATACCTAGGCTTGTCTGGTCTGCTTGCTTGGCTTGGACTGTATAGCTTGTATCAGCAGAACTACGTATAGCTTGTATCCCATTCGGGTACGTAGGCAGCCCAATTTGGGCGCAGCCTTTGCTATATATAAAACAAAACTTCTAGGCCTCTCAACAGTCAGGTTAACGACTTTGGGCTATCACAGGTCGGCTCTGATACCAACTGTGACACCTTGCTCACAAGCCCCGCAAAGCTGGGCGTGCCAGGATCATAGACTGGCCCCACAGGTCAAAACGAGTCATTCGAGCGCGCTTCTGTCCTCACTAACACGCAGTGGGTCACCCATCGTCAATGCGGCTCCCGAAAAGGAATGTGCACAATCTTTACATGAGTTGTCTATTCAATCCATTTAATTAGTATTTAATTTTGGATGGTCTGACACCAGCTTATCCACGGAAGTTGCTCTAGCACCGATCCAACTCCAGAGGTATTACAATGTGACTTGGTAAAAATATCTGTAGTTTGATCGTTGGAATATACGGGTCATAACTTGACGTTTCCATAAGTAATATGATGATTGACAAGATTCCAATCAATCTCGATGTATTTTGTGCGCTCGTGAAAAATATCATTGTGAAAAATCAGAATAGCACTTCTATTGTCGTAATGCAAAGAAATAAGAGATGACTGTGGTACTCTAAGGTCAAGAAGTAGCATCAACAAGGGCATAATATTCGAATTTAGTGTTGGAATGAGATACAACTATTTGTTTCTTTCTACGTCAGAAGACAAAAGAATCACCAATAAAGAAACAAAAACCAGTGGTGGGACAATGATCCGTAGGATAACTTGCCCAATCAGCATCAGAGTAACCAAATAAAGTTACGAGATACTGATTTGAGAAGTTTAATATATGCAATAGTGTTCCCTTAACACAACGAAGAATACGCAGAACTGCAGAGTAGCGAGTAGTGCAAGGTGCATACATGAATTGACTAACCAGATGGACAGTGTAAACAATATTAGAATGAGTGACTGTCAATTAATCAATCTCCCAATAAGCTGACGATAAAGAGAAGGCTCTTCAAGAAGAGTCCTATCCATTAATGTAAGACAACATCCAACATCGAGGGGTGTCAAATCTATCTTGCAATTGGTGAGACCGGAACGATACAACATATCAAAATCATACTTAGCTTGAGACATGTAATATACATTAGGACAATAAAGAAACTCAAGATCCAAGAAATACCGAAGGTGGAGAAGAATTTTCATATCAAAATGCTTCCAAAGGTAGTTATGTAAATCAAATATGGTAGAGTGATCATCCCCAATGAGGATCATGTCATCAACATAGAGAAGTAACACAATGATACCATAAATACTTCGTTGAACAAAAACAGCAGAGTCGTGCGAACTAGAAGTGATGCCAAACTGAAGGAAAAGCTGAACTTAACTTGGAAAACCAAGCACTAGGAGTCTGTATTAAGCCATAAAGAGCACGTCATCATTTGAAAACTTTAGAATAAGGTAAAGAACCAACAGACAATGCCATATAAACATTCTCAAAGAGATCACCATGGAGAAGGTCATTCTTAAAGTCTAACTGCAAAAGAGACCACTTACGAACAATTGCAATTACAATTAAAGAACGAAAAAGGTAAGACGTGCCACCAGAGCAAAGGTTTCCTCATAATTAATTTCATGTTCCTATTATTATCCTTTCACAACTAAACAAGCCTTGTAATGCTCAACTGACCCATCAAACATAGTTTTAATATTGAAAATCCATTTGCAGCCAATGGGTGTTTTCTCTGGAGGTAAATCAACATAGACCTATGAATGAGTCTTCTCAAAGTTTGCAATTGTTGAGATGTCATTTGTCGCCACAACGGATCATAATTTGCTTCATTAAATGAACTAGGCTCATATAGAGTTAGCATAGCAGAAAATAATGATAATCACGTAAATGAGTAGATGTATGACTTACTTTATGTGGTCGATGAGATATGACATGAATGAAGGTGAACCAAAAAGAGATAAGACATGGAATTTAGACATGATAGAAAGTATTACACTATCTCAAAATTTAAATGATGATAAATACGCACCCATTTAGAGATCATATCGCAAAGCCTATTACCTTTGGGCACTATCCCATAACCGAGAAGACAATATAAACATGCACGAGGTTCCAATTTGAAATGTTCACGCAGAGGAATAAGGATAAAACCAACACCACTGAATGGACGGGGATATCATATTTGAGGTAATTTTGATGTGTTTCAAAAAATATATCCATATAAAGTGGGAGTAATCATCTATAAATATAACATAATAATGACATTCACTTATATAGGGAACAAGAAAAGGACTCAAAATATCAAAATGAACCAAAGAAAATAGTTTACTTACGATCGATACATTTTTTAGAAGGATAAAACTGATTAAATTTTCAAACGACAGTGTAAGCAGTCAAATGACTCAAAACTAGTAGAACCCAAATGACCTTTACTAAACAGAGACTGAATTTTAGATGAAGATGCATGACCAAGACAAATGGGCCACTAGAGACTAGGGGAAGGAAGGATAATAAGGGAAGTATGAGTAGCAACAACAAAAAATTACGGAGAGCAATTTTCAAAGATTGTACCAGAAATTGATGACCCACCTTTAGACCTGTCTTAAGAATTTGACTCGTACATTGATCGTGAACTTGCACAACTGTAGAGGAGAAAGTAACAGTAAGTCTCTAGTCAATTAATTGGTTAACTGTTACATGATTTATAGTCAACTAGAGAATGCAGTAAGTATCAGGAAAATGTGTAAATTGTAAAGATACAGATTCTGAATTAGTGATATCCATGTGGCTCCCGTTAAAAGTCTGTATAGGTGATGAAGATGACACAAGGTACGCATCGATCAAGAGACCAAGTGTAGGTGTCATATGATTGCAACAACCAAAATCAAAGGACTACATGAAATGGCCATGACATGAGAGAAACTAGAAGTAAGAACTTGATGCGTGAGAGCCATGATATTCTAGAAGGTGATAAAAAGACCAAATATTTCACGTATTCCGAAGTGCTCTAACATGATAATTCTGAATGACATGACCTTGATGATGACAGTAACAATACTCCACCGATATAATACAACAACCGGTAGATTACAGAAACATGACAGAAAAATCCAAAAAATAAAACTGTCACCAAAAAAAATCCAATGACAGCATCATGTAGGGGAGGACGAGATGAGGCGGCAAACAAAAGATAACGGCGATTGATGTCTAGGTGGTTCTCACGCACCGGTCAAATTTCTGGTAGCGTGAGAGTTGACCATTGCATGTGACCTACATGTGCGCCGCTGATCGGTGAGATTTTTCTGAAGAAGGGTCGCCAAACGACGAGGAACATAGTGGTGCCGGAGGTGAGAGTCGGTGATGGCCGGAAGTCGAGAACATAATTTTGATCTATTGGCTCTCATGTCATATAAAAATTTGAGAGAAAAATAATTAATTGCATTAATAATAAAGCAAAGACCTATTTATTCAACCTATGCAATTTTTTTAGAAGCCATGAAGAAGATAGGAATTCATCATCCTTTGTCCATTACAAAACTGTAAGTATTTTTTTGTTTTGTTTGGTATATTTGAGTGTGTTTGTTTTGTGTTTGATGCATTTTTAATGTTAAATGTAAGGAAGTGCGTCAGTAATATAAAATATAATATTTTATATTGAATTATTGATTTTTTTAGTAGATATAATATATTATGTAATTTGTGTAAATACATTTATACATGGTAGTTTTTATAATATTAATTGGAAAGAATGTCCAAACATTTTGGGTTCAGCAAAAAAACTCGTTATTTTTCTTTGCAATTTCTTAAAATATGGTCCATGATGTAATTGTTTTCCATGGTTGCTTCATTTTTCATATATGTCTTTCGTTTTTCTCAATCCGAAAATATCATTTGTAATAATTATAGTTGCAGTTATTGCACTAAATCAATAATTTGTGGCGTATGTATTTGTTTTTTGAAGTTTTTTTTTTTTCTATTTTATAAATATTAACAAATTTTGAATTTTAAAATAATTATTAGATTATAAATTTTAATTAAAAATTAGATTCGATGATGATATTTTCTCCGAGGAAAACTTATTTAATATCCAAAAATTTAATCGGGAAGGAAAAGAAACATATTGCTCTCTTGATTTCAATCATTACGTATAATAAAGATCGCTAGGTTTTTTTGCTTTCTCTTGACTTTGACAATTTTTTTTCGTATTCATTTTGGTGATTTATATGTCTGGGAAGATTAGCTTTATGTTTGATTTCTTTTTGCCTACTAGATTGATCCCAGTTTTTGCCAATTTTTCTAGAGTGATCATAACTGAAGTTTAGAGTTCCATAGGATAAGAGCATTTGGTTAGATTAGTTTTGTAGTATAAAAAAAAAAAAAAAAAGGGTATGCCCTAATAAATCTTAAGAAAAAAAAAATTCTATAATGGAATTTTCATAATTTGCAGAAAAAATTAGTTTGAGATCATAAAAAGAGAAGGGGGGAGAAGGGTTTTAAGGAAACCTTAATCTTGATTTAACAACTATATTAAAAATTTTATTTTTCTTTTGTAACCATTGGTGTTACGTATGAGATTTATTAAAATAGTTTTGATGTTTCCTATCTAAATAGTTTTGAGGGTAAAATAATATTAAAATTGAATTTAAAGTCACAAATAAAATAGGATTTTTATATACTTAATTAATTTCTTTATCTTTCCTGGCCATATAATTAATTTTTTTTTTGTTGAATGTCTGCCGCAATTTAAATTAAACTAAAACTTTATTTTATTTTTTGGACACTTATGTTTATTAAATCTAGAACCAACATACAATATAGATAGATGGGCACTAACTTTATATGAAAATGATCATTTTATTTAGTGCACATTTGTCTATATTCTGCACTGATTATAATAAAAGTATGCATTAAAAATATTCCACTATTCTTTAAATTCTGCACTGATTATAGTCAAAGTATGCATTGAGAACATTCCAATTGAGTTCAAATTAGCTAAACAGAATGATACATTTGAACCAACACATCACGAGCTCAATATCATCAATGGGAATGTACAACAGCGTTATTATGATTAGAGACGAGAGAAGGTATTCTCGGTCGAGGCTCGAGGGGAATGACAAAGCCATCTTACTAAGAGATGAGAGAAGGGAATTGACGTCTCCTTCACTAAGGATTGGTAGAGTTCTTCTGTCCGAAATAACACCGGAGATGCTGGAATTCCTCTGTGGTCCATTGGAAGGATTAGTGCAGTCAGCGTAGCAGGAATGGGAGAGATGTGCTTTGTGCCCGTGCCGATTGGCAAGAATGTTTCCTTGGCTTGAGTTAATTTTACTGGCTCCATGATTGTAAAATTAGGATAGCTAGTAGTGATATCAAAAGGAGAACTTAGCGACGAGGCAAGCCAGGGTACTGGAAAGGAAGCCTGCAAGGGCCCAGAGGAATGTGCTACATAATTCCTTATAGGTGGAATTTGGCTCGGATTCAAGGGTGAAAGAGCCTGATAATCGAAAGTGGAGCTTTTGGTCATCCTGCTCAATGGCAGTCCCTCACAAGATGGGGTTGCCATATTCCACAGGGGCGATGAGAGAGGCATCAAGGGATTAACAACAGGAGATGGGATGGCCTTTGTGCCTCCTCGACTAGTCACAGAGGGAATAACTTTACCTTCATTGGAACTCTGTCTATTAGTTTGATCTGGAGTTTTAACACCTGAAGTTTTGGAATCAATACACAATCATCAACCAACAGCCAATGACAAAGCAGATGTAACAGTGCTGTTTAAGATACCTGGCCGGGAAGGTAGTGCAGTTTCACTATTGTTTCCCTGGGATTTCTGACGCTGAAGCCTTTCAACACAAGCACGCCAAGCAGCTCAAAATGAAGGACGCACCGGCGGAAACCATGGCCTGTCATATATGGGTAGCCGAGGATTGATTTGCACGGCCCGTGATCATGTGCAGCTTGATGCATACCAGGTTTTGAGCTCGTGGTAAGTATAATGTTCTTGAAGCTATACTGCTTCTATTTCAATAACTGCAATCATCGTCATATTTGCAATTGCTTTTCACTTTTGTAGGTGGACAACTCCATTTTCGATAGCTTTGAAGAGGTAGATGATGAAGAAGGTACATTCACCCCAAAGAGCTTAAAACCCCCTCCTCATTTTCCATCACATTGTTGCTGCCAATACATGCCTTCACGCCAAACAGCTTAAAACCCGACCCATTTTCTTCGGGTACATTCATTCCCCCAAGAGAACTGTTGTCTGCAACATTTGGTGTCGTCACCCCAAACAGTCGAAAATCCAACCCATTTTCCAGAGGCCCCTTCATGCCCCCATAAGCATCAGTAGCTACGTCCGTACCAAAGAGTTTCAAACTCGAGCAATTTTCCAGAGTTTTCTCAACACCATTGTTGCCCGAAACAGTAGTAGATGCCATCACACCAAATAGTTTGAAACTCGAGACACTCTCTGTAGCTGCCCCAACACCTGCAAGAGGATCATTGCCAAATAGTTTAAAATTCAGAGCCTTCATGCCCACGCTAGCATTGTCCATTCTTTGGTTTTCACAATTCCCATTGCTAGTCGCTGGCCATGTCGATCATGCAAACTTTCTTATCGCCGCACCAACCAGGATAATTCTGACAGCCCTTCCGATAGGCCCTCCAATTCGGTGGATACTGTTACCAAAGGTTCGATAATTTATGTTGTGGATGAGCTGTCTGGCAATGAAGACTTCACTCTGACAAAGAGCCGAAAAGTGAAAAATGACGAAAGAGTTGACATCTGGGACAATGCACTTCCGAAGAAGTTCAGTTATGAGGACGATGTCGTGCCACTGACAGACGTGGAGCAGAGAAAAGCTGAGTTGATGAAGGAGGTGGACAATTCGATTGATGAGTTGAACTTTAACTGTGCTATGGAAGAAATGGAAATGATTACCTTCCGTGAGGTAGTCAACATGTGGCTATTCATCCGAAGAATGTACTTCCTCCGTGGGTAAGTATATATCGATTGCTTCCTCTAAAGAACTAAACTCCGAATATCATCCAACTGTTGGTAACATCAAAATTGTTCGATTTAATTTATCTATTCTCACTAATTCTGCACTACTCTGTCATCCGAAAGTATGTCAGTGCAATTTTAGGTTGATTTAAAATTCGTGGCTCCCCTTGAAGAATGCCATGAAATTGGCGATTTGGAAGGAGATTCAGGGGATAGTGTCAGCATAACGAGCAGCAGAGGAAGGCGCTCCTGTGGAGTCTTCAGAGCAGCACGGAATTGGAAATCCAAAATGGAAGGCTGCAGTGAACTCTCCTCAGAGGAAGACGAAGTGGAGGAGGCGGTCAGAAATTTGTGAAGTCGAAGAAATCTTAAAAGCACAGCGTTTCAAAAAGCTCCACGGACTAGCAGAAACAGCAGTGATGGAGATGACATTCCCTATTGGCTTAAGGAAATGACGAAGTTCATAACAAGGGCCAAAGAGAAGAAGACGAGGCCAAAACAATTTGACATCTCCAAGTTCCTAGAAGAATCCATCTCGGACGACCATCTGGGATAATGCATACAGGCGAAGCTGAAGACTACCCTGCTCTTCTAAAGAAGTTCAGTTTTGAGGATGATGTGGTGCCACTGACAGAAGAGGAGCAGAGAGAAGCTGAGTTGACGAAGGAGGCGGGCGATTTTTATTGAAGAGTTGAACTTTAACTGCGCTGTGGAAGAAATGGGGACGATTACCAGCCGTGAGGTATGTCATTTAGTTTCAACAGAGAATAATTGATTCGACACAGATTCAGAGTTAATTCAGCACTATTTTAATTCAGAAAGCAAATATGATAACTAGCGCTGCATTCCCGGCCTGCAGGCTGTTCAAGTGGATGAGGAGGAGGAAGACACTCAGGAGCCCAGATGTGCTCGAGGGTTGCATGAATAGACACTCAGGACTGTATTGTATCGACTGTGATCATGTAACGATTCATCCGAAGGATGTACTTCCTCCATGGGTAAGTATATATCAATTGCTTCCTCTAAAGAACTAAATCCGAAAATCATCCAACTGTTGGTAACATCAAAATTGTTCCACTTAATTTATATCTATTCTCACTAATTCTGCACTATTCTGTTATCCGAAACTAGGTGAGTGCAATTTTAGGTTGATTTAAAATTTGTGCAGCTACCCCTGTTTATATGACTTCTTCTTTCTCCTTTTGCAGGTGATCAAAGCTCAACATGCTCCGCAAAACAGGAAGAAGAAGCAGGAGAAACGGGAGGGTCTGGATCTTGGCGCCATTTATCTCCCGGTAGTGATGCTGCTAGACTAGCGGCTTTGTTTGGAGCATCAAGGCTGGTGTACGAGAAACTATCTATGAACACCAGCAAGAAGGATTTGAGTTCCTCTTGAAGAACTTGGCAGGAAGTACTGATATTTCGGAGTTAAAGAACTCAAATCTACCTGGGGTGGGCGAATGCATCATTTCTCATGCACCAGGTACTGGAAAGACACATCTGACGATTGTATTCCTTGAGACGTATCTAAAGATGTTTCAAACTGTCTTCCATGATTATCATACCAGCAAAACATACTATGTACTTGGGAATTAGAGTTCAGAATGTGGAGGGCTGTGTTTCATTTCCGCAACCTGAACAATCCAGCATTCATCGGCGACGAGAGGGCGGCTGCTGACCATCTCTTTAAAGGGCCAAAGATCAGATGCCGCGATATGGAGGCTACCTGCATGGTCATAATATATGCGTGGAAGAGGGGGGGGAGTCCTTTTGGGGATTAGCTACAATTCTTTCGAGAAGTTAACGGCAAAGAAGCACGTGGAGGAAGAAAATGTAGGCGAGGACAGGTGCTGAAGAGAACTTGGAAGTTCTAAGGTCGACACTTCTTGCGATGCCTGAACTAGTGATTCTTGATGAAGGCCATACTCCTAGAAACAACAGGAGTAAGATTTGGACATCCCTAGTTCAGCTCAAGACAGAAAAGTGTGTCATATTGTCCAGGATGCCGTTCCAAAACAACTTCGAAGAGCTGTTCAATACCCTGAAGATCGTAAGGCCGACAGTGGCAGGAAAGATTAAGCAGGATCGGAAATTCGCTGAAATTATGCATTCAGACAAGAAAGCCCAAAGCTCTCGGCCTGCTTTACTTCCCGGAGCAGCCAATCGTGTAGTGGAGAGGCTTAAAGTCTCCATCTTGCATTTGGGAACTGTCCTACAAAATAATCTCCCTGGATTAAGAGACTCTGTAATCCTCCTGAAACCGACTGGATTGCAAAAGAGACTGATCGACAGGCTGGAAGAGGAACTGTTGAGGAAACCATTTAAGAGTGAATTTGGATTCTCGTTGGTAACTGTTCATCCTTACCTCACCCAAAAATGCAAGTCGCAAGTGCCAACCAATCGAATTGATATGCAAGCAGTCGAGGCATCAAAGCTCATTCCTGGCGAAGAGTCAAAATGCAGACACTTGTAGAATAGGTTGTGATTTGTAAAGATTTATGATGAATTTTGTAACCTTTTTAATTATTTTGACCGATTGTTAATTTTGCAATTGCTCTATATTTGCACTAAATGTGTTTGATTGGATAGCTTAAGTTATAAGGTTTTAAGAATGTTTTCTTAATATTTTGATATCGCATGGTCAAAATATATTCGTGGAAGAGAGGGGGAGGCCTTTCGGAGATTAGCTATGATCTTCTGGAGAAGTTAACGGCGCAGAAGCACGTGGAGGGGCAGAGGACCGGTGCTGAACAGAACTTGGAAGTTCTGAGGACGACACTTCTTCAGATCCCTGAGCTAGTGATTCTTGATGAAGGCCGTACTCCTCGTAACGACATCCATGTTGGATGTTCTAAGTAGAGGATATCGCAGTGGCGATATATTCTGGTCCCAAATTGTAAGAACAACACAATCAATCATCAGTTGTTCGCTCTCTTATTATTTTCTGTCCTCGATTTTCATGTGTAATTATTATTTGGTTCTGATTGCAGAGAAATTTGTTGGCGGGGTTGAAATGGGCGAACTAGTGCTCAACTCCATACAAAGCAAAGCTACCGTTGTGTGAAACAAATTCTAACAAATACTACATGATCTTGTGAAAGTAGAGAGTTGGAACAGAGTGCAAGGCAGGAAATCAAATTGTGTTTTCTTTTTTTTTTTGATGAACTTTTTTGAGGGATGGGAACTATTAAGTTAACTTCTGGATTTACTCTATGTAACTACGTTCTATGTCTTGGCTCATAAATATAATTTAAGAAAAAATAATAAAAATAACCATATTACAAATAAAAAGTCCAAAAGAAAAAACTTAAGTATTTAATAATATATAGTTTTTTTTCTTAAAATTATATATATATTTACCAGCATACTATAATTCACAAAAAAAAAATAAAAAAATAAAAAAAACAGAACAAACACACCGTTGACATTTTCTCATAAATGGTTGTGATCCATTTTTTGCCTAACATCTTGCACGGATTTTTTTAGTGTATGTGAAAAGTTGAATGGATAAGTAAGTTCGAACTTCTTACGTCAAACACAAATCCAAGTATGATTTAATTCTTTTTGTCGGATAAGTTAAATTCAATCATTATCTAATATATAAAAGTCATTGTTGTCCATTCTTTCCCTGACATCTTGCACGGATTTTTTTTTTGTGTTTGTGAAAAATTGAATACATGAGTTAGTTCCAACTTCTCAGGTCTAACCGAAATCCATGTATGATTTAATTCTTTTTGTAGGATAAGATAAATTCAATCATTATATATAATAAATAAAAGTCATTCTTATCCATTCTTTTCCTGACATCTTGCACGGATTTTTTAGTATATGTGAAAAATTCTATAGATAAATTAGTTCCAACTTCTGACGTCTAACAGAAATCTAGTTATGATTTAATTCTTTTTGTTGGATAAGTTAAATTCAATAATTATATATAATAAATAAAAGTCATTGTTGTCCATTCTTTCCCATCTTGCACGGATCTTTTCGGTGTATGTGAAATTCAATGGATATATTAGTTCCAACTTCTGACGTATAACAGAAATTCAGGTATGATTTAATTCTTTTAGCTGGATAAGTTAAATTCAATCATTATATATAATAAATAAAATTAATTGTTATCAATTCTTTACCTAACATCTTGCACGGATTTTTTTGGTGTATCTGAAAAATTCAATGGAACTTCTGACATATAACACAAATCTAGGTATGATTTAATACTTTTTGTTGAATTCAATCATTATATATAATAAATAAAGTTCATTGTTATTCATTCTTTATCTGACATCCTGCACAAATTTTTTGAGTGTATGTGAAAAATTCAATAGATAAGTTAGTTCCAACTTCTGACAGATTCATTGTTATTCATTTTTTACCTGAAATTTTGCACGGATATTTTTGGTGTATGTAAAGAATTAATTGGATAAGTTAGTTCAAATTTCTGACGTCTAACATAAATCTAGGTATGATTTAATTCTTTTTGTTGAATATATTAAATTCAATCATTATATATTATAAATAAAATTCATTGTTATCCATTTTTCTCTGACATCTTGCACGGATTTTTTTGGTGTATGTGAAAAATTCAATGAATAAGTTAATTGCAACTAATGACGTCACAAAAATCTAATTATAATTTAATACTTTTTGTTGGATAAGTTAAATTCAATCATTATATATAATAAATAAAATTCATTATTATCCATTCTTTACCTGACATCTTGCACGGATTTTTTTGGTATATGTGAAAAATTTAATAGATAAGTTAGTTCCAACAGAAATCCAGGTATGATTTTATTCTTTTTGTTGGATAAGTTAAATTCAATCATTATATATAATAGATAAAAGTCATTGTTATCCATTCTATCCCTGACAGATTCCACGGATTTTTTCAAAAATTCAATGGATAAGTTAGTTTCAACTTCTGACATCTAACAAAAATCTAGTTATTATTTAATACTTCTTGTTGGATAAGTAAAATTCTATAATTATATATAATAAACAAGATTCATTGTTATTCATTCTTTACCTGACATTTTGCAAGGATTTTTTTTGGTGTATGTGAAGAATTAATTGGATAAGTTAGTTCAAATTTCTGACGCTAACATAAATCTAGGTATGATTTAATTCTTTTTGTTGAATATATTAAATTCAATCATTATATATTATAAATAAAATTCATTGTTATCCAATTTTCTCTGACATCTAGCACGGACTTTTTTGGTGTATACGAAAAATTCAATGCATAAAATAGTTCCATACTTCTTTTTGTGGGATAAGTCAAATTCAATCATCATATATAATAAATAAAAGTAATTGTTATCCATTATTTCCCTGACATCTGGCACATATTTTTTTGGTGTATTGAAAAATTCAATGAATAAGTTAGTTGCAACTAATGACGTCTAACATAAATCTAAGTATAATTTGATACTTTTTGTTGTATAAGTTAAATTCAATGATTATATATAATAAATAAAATTCATTCTTTACCTGACATCTTGTACCAATTTATTTGGGGTATGTGAAAAATCCAGTGGATAAGTTAGTTCCAATTTTTGATGTCTAAGAAAAATCTAGGTATGATTTAAATATTTTTGTTGGATATATTATATCCAATCACTATATATAATAAATAAAATTCATTGTTATCTATTCATTCACTGACATCTTGCATGGATTTTTTTATGTGTATGTGAAAAATTCAATGGATAAGTAAGTTCCAACTTTTGATGTCTAACATAACTCTAGGTATGATTTAATTATTTTTGTTGAATATATTAAATTCAGTCATTATATATTGTAAACAAAATTTATTGTTATCCAATTATTCTCTGACCTCTTGTATGAAGTTTTTTGGTGTATGTGAAAAATTCAATGGATAAGTTAGTTCCAACTTTTGATGTCTAATAAAAATCTAGGTATGATATAAATATTTTTGTTGGATATATTATATTCAATCACTATATATAATAAATAAAATTCATTGTTATCTATTCATTCACTGACATCTTGCATGGATTTTTTTATGTGTATGTGAAAAATTCAATGGATAAGTAAGTTCCAACTTTTGATGTCTAACATAACTCTAGGTATGATTTAATTATTTTTGCTGAATATATTAAATTCAGTCATTATATATTGTAAACAAAATTTATTGTTATCCAATTATTCTCTGACCTCTTGCATGAAGTTTTTTGGTGTATGTGAAAAATTCAATGGATAAGTTAGTTCCAACTTTTGATGTCTAACAAAAATCTAGGTATGATATAAATATTTTTGTTGGATATATTATATTCAATCACTATATATAATAAATAAAATTCATTCTTATCTATTCATTCGCTGACATCTTGCACGTATTTTATTATGTGTATGTGAAACATTCAATGGATAAAATAGTTCCAACTTTTGACGTCTAACATAACTCTAGGTATGATTTAATTATTTTGGTTGAATATATTAAATTCAATCATTATATATTGTAAACAAAATTTATTGTTATCCATTTATTCTCTGACCTCTTGCACGGAGTTTTTTGGTGTATGTGAAGAATTAATTGGATAAGTTAGTTCAACTTTATGACGTCTTACATAAATCTAGGTTTGATTTAATTCTTTTTGTTGAATATATTAAATTCAATCATTATATATTATAAATCAAAATCCATTGTTATCCATTTTTCTCTGACATCTTGCACGGACTTTTTTGGTGTATGCGAAAAATTCAATGCATAAAATAGTTCCATACTTCTTTTTGTTGGATAAGTCAAATTCAATCATTATATATAATAAATAAAAGTAATTGTTATCCATTATTTCTTTGACATGTTTCACACATTTTTTTGGTGTTTGTGAAAAATTCAATGAATAAGTTAATTGCAACTAATGACGTCTAAGAAAAATCAAAGTATAATTTAATACTTTTTGTTGGATAAGTTAAATTCAATCACTATATATAATAAATAAAAGTAATTGTTATCCATTATTTCCCTGACATCTGGCACATATTTTTTTTGTGTATTGAAAAATTCAATGAATAAGTTAGTTGCAACTAATGACGTCTAACATAAATCTAAGTATAATTTGATACTTTTTGTTGTATAAGTTAAATTCAATGATTATACATAATAAATAAAATCCATTCTTTACCTGACATCTTGTACAAATTTATTTGGGGTATGTGAAAAATCCAGTGGATAAGTCAGTTCCAACTTTTGATGTCTAAGAAAAATCTAGGTATGATTTAAATATTTTTGTTGGATATATTATATTCAATCACTATATATAATAAATAAAATTCATTGTTATCTATTCATTCACTGACATCTTGCATGGATTTTTTTATGAGTATGTGAAAAATTCAATGGATAAGTAAGTTCCAACTTTTGATGTCTAACATAACTCTAGGTATGATTTAATTATTTTTGTTGAATATATTAAACTCAGTCATTATATATTGTAAACAAAATTTATTGTTATCCAATTATTCTCTGACCTCTTGCATGAAGTTTTTTGGTGTATGTGAAAAATTCAATGTATAAAATAGTTCCAACTTCTGACGTCCAACAGAAATCCATATATGACTTTATCCTTTTTGTTGGATAAGTTAAATTCAATCATTATATATAATAGTTAAAAGTCATTGTTATCCATTCTATCCCTGAAATCTTGCACGGATTTTTTCAGTATATGTGAAAAATTTAATGGAGAAGTTAGTTCCAACTTCTGACATCTAACAGAAATCTAGTTATGATTTAATGCTTTTTGTTGCATAAGTTATTTTCTATAATTATATATAACAAACAAGATTCATTGTTATTCATTCTTTACCTGACATTTTGCACGGATTTTCTTTGTTGTATGTGAAGAATTAATTGGATAAGTTAGTTCAAATTTATGACGTCTAACATAAATCTAGGTATGATTTAATTCTTTTTGTTGAATATATTAAATTCAATCATTATATATTATAAATCAAAATCCATTGTTATCCATTTTTCTCTGACATCTTGCACGGACTTTTTCGGTGTATGCGAAAAATTCAATGCATAAAATAGTTTATACTTCTTTTTGTTGGATAAGTCAAATTCAATCATTATATATAATAAATAAAAGTAATTGTTATCCATTATTTCTTTGACATCTTTCACACATTTTTTTGGTGTTTGTGAAAAATTCAATGAATAAGTTAGTTGCAACTAATGACGTCTAAGAAAAATCAAAGTATAATTTAATACTCTTTGTTGGATAAGTTAAATTCAATCATTATATATAATAAATAAAATTCATTGTTATCCATTCTTTACCTGGCATCTTTCACGGATTTTTTTGGTGTATGTGAAAAATTCAATGGATAAGTTAGTTCCAACTTTTGATGTCTAACAAAAATCTAGGTATGATTTAAATATTTTTGTTGGATATATTATATACAATCACTATATATAATATATAAAATTCATCGTTATCTATTCATTCGTTGACATCTTACACGGAATTTTTTATGTGTATGTGAATAATTCAATGGATAAGTAATTTCCAACTTTTGACGTCTAACATAACTCTATGTATGATTTAATTATTTTTTTTGAATATATCAAATTCAATCATTATATATCGTAAACAAAATTTATTGTTATCCATTTATTATCTGACCTCTTGCACAGAATTTTTTGGTGTATGTGAAAAATTCAATATATAAAATAGTTCCAACTTCTGACGTCCAACAGAAATCCAAGTATGATTTTATTCTTTTTGCTGGATAAGTTAAATTCAATCATTATATATAATAGATAAAAGTCATTGTTATCCATTCTATCCCTAAAATCTTGCACGGATTTTTTCAGTGAAAAATTTAATGGATAAGTTAGTTCCAACTTCTAATATCTAACAGAAATCTAGTTATGATTTAATACTTTTTGTTGCATAAGTTAAATTCTATAATTATATATAATAAACAAGATTCATTGTTATTCATTCTTTACTTGACATTTTGCACGGATTTTTTTTGGTGTATATGAAGAAGTAATTGGATAAGTTAGTTCAAATTTATGACGTCTAACATAAATCTAGGTATGATTTAATTCTTTTTGTTGAATATATTAAATTCAATCATTATATATTAAAAATAAAATTCATTGTTATCCATTTTTCTATTACATCTTGTACGGACTTTTTTGGTGTATGCGAAAAATTCAATGTATAAAATAGTTCCATACTTTTTTTTTTTGGAGAAGTCAAATTCAATCATTATATATAATAAATAAAAGTAATTGTTATCCATTATTTCCATGACATCTTGCACATATTTTTTTGGTGTATGTGAAAAATTTAATGGATAAGTTAGTTGAAACTTATGACGTCTAACATAAATCTAAGTATAATTTAATACTTTTTGTTGAATAATATAAATTCAATCATTATATATAATAAATAAAATTCATTGTTATCCATTGTTTACCTGGCCTCTTGAACGGATATTTTGTTGTATCTGAAAAATTCAATGGATAAGTTTGCTCTATCTTTTGATGTTTAACAAAAATAATCACTATATATAATAAATAAAATTCATTGTTATCTATTCTTTCCCTAACATCTTGCACGGATTTTTTTTGTGTTTGTGTAAAATTAAATGAATAAGTTAGTTCCAACTTTTGACGTCTAACATAACTCTAGGTATGATTTGATTATTTTTTTTTGAATATATTAAATTCAATCATTATATATTATAAAAAGAATTTATTGTTATCCATTTATTCTCTGATCTCTTGCACGGAGTTTTTTGGTGTATGTGAAAAATTCCATGTATAAAATAGTTCCAACTTCTGACGTCCAACAGAAATCCAGGTATGATTTTATTCTGTTTGTTGGATAAGTTAAATTCAATCTTTATATATAATAGATAAAAGTCATTGTTATCCATTCTATCCCTGAAATTTTGTATGGATTTTTTCAGTGAATATGAAAAATTCAATGGAAGGATAAGTTAGTTTCAACTTGTCACATCTAACAAAAATCTAGTTATTCTTTAATACTTTTTGTTGGATAAGTTAAATTCTATAATTATATATATTAAACAAGATTCAATGTTATTCATTCTTTACTTACATTTTGCACGGATTTTTTTTGTTGTATGTGAAGAATTAATTGGATAAGTTTGTTCAAATTTATGACGTCTTACATAAATCTAGGTATGATTTAATTCTTTTTGTTGAATATATTAAATTCAATCATTATATATTATAAATCAAAATCCATTGTTATCCATTTTTCTCTGACATCTTGCACAGACTTTTTTGGTGTATGCGAAAAATTCAATGCATAAAATAGTTCCATACTTCTTTTTGTTGGATAAGTCAAATTCAATCATTATATATAATAAATAAAAGTAATTGTTATCCATTATTTCTTTGACATCTTTTACACATTTTTTTGGTGTTTGTGAAAAATACAATGAATAAGTTAGTTGCAACTAATGATGTCTAAGAAAAATCAATGTATAATTTAATACTTTTTGTTGGATAAGTTAAATTCAATCACTATATATAATAAATAAAATTCATTGTTATCCATTCTTTACCTGGCATCTTGCACGGATTATTTTGGTGTATGTTAAAAATTCAATGGATAAGTTAGTTCCAACTTTTGATGTCTAACAAAAATCTATGTATGATTTAAATATTTTTGTTGGATATATTATATTCAATCGCTATATATAATAAATAAAATTCATTGTTATATATTCATTCGCTGACATCTTACACGGATTTTTTTATGTGTATGTGAAAAATTCAATGGATAAGTAAGTTCCAACTTTTGACGTCTAACATAACTCTACGTATGATTTAATTATTTTTGTTGAATATATTAAATTCAATTATTATATATCGTAAATAAAATTTATTGTTATCCATTTATTCTTTGACCTCTTGCACAGAGTTTTTTTGTGTATGTGAAAAATTCAATGTATAAAATAGTTCCAACTTCTTACGTCCAACAGAAATCCAGGTATGATTTTATTCTTTTTGTTGTATAAGTTAAATTCAATCATTATATATAATAGATAAAAGTCATTGTTATCCATTCTATCCCTAAAATCTTGCACGGATTTTTTCAGTGAAAAATTTAATGGATAAGTTAGTTCCAACTTCTAACCTCTAACAGAAATCTAGTTATGATTTAATACTTTTTGTTGCATATGTTAAATTCTATAATTATATATAATAAACAAGATTCATTTTTATTCAATATTTACTTGACATTTTGCACGGATTTTTTTTGGTGTATGTGAAGAAGTAATTGGATAAGTTAGTTCAAATTTATGACGTCTAACATAAATCTAGATATGATTTAATTCTTTTTGTTGAATATATGAAATTCAATCATTATATATTAAAAATAAAATTCATTGTTATCCATTTTTCTATGACATCTTGCACGGACTTTTTTGGTGTATGCGAAAAATTCAATGCATAAAATAGTTCCATACTTCTTTTTTTTTTTGGATAAGTCAAATTTAATCCTTATATATAATAAATAAAAGTAATTGTTATGTATTAATTTCCTGACATCTAGCACAGATTTTTTTGGTGCTTGTGAAAAATTCAATGAATTAAATTAGTTGCAACTAATGACGTCTAACAAAAATATAAGTATAATTTAATACTTTTTGTTGGATAAGTTAAATTTAATCACTATATATAATAAATAAAATTCATTGTTATCCATTCTTTACCTGGCATCTTGCACGGATTATTTTGGTGTAAGTTAAAAAATTCAATGGATAAGTTAGTTCCAACTTTTGATGTCTAACAAAAATCTAGGTATGATTTAAATATTTTTGTTGGATATATTATATTCAATCACTATATATAATAAATAAAATTCATTGTTATCTATTCATTCGCTGACATCTTACATGGATTTTTTTATGTGTATGCGAAAAATTCAATGGATAAGTAAGTTCCAACTTTTGACGTCTAACATAACTCTAGGTATGATTTAATTATTTTTGTTGTATATATTAAATTCAATCATTATATATTGTAAAAAAAATTATTGTTGTCCATTTATTCTCTGACCTCTTCCACGGAGTTTTTTGGTGTATTTGAAAAATTCAATGTATAAAATAGTTCCAACTTCTAACATCCAACAGAAATCCAGGTATGATTTTATTCTTTTTGTTGGATAAGTTAAATTCAATCATTACATATTATATATAATAGATAAAAGTCATTGTTATCTATTCTATCCCTGAAATCTTGCACGGATTTTTTCAGTGAATATGAAAAATTCAATGGATAAGTTAGTTTCAACTTCTGACATCTAACAAAAATCTAGTTATAATTTAATACTTTTTGTTGGAGAAGTTAAATCATTATATATAATAAACAAGATTCATTGTTATTCATTCTTTATCTGACATTTTGCACGGATTTTTTTTTTTTGGTGTATGTGAAGAATTAATCGGATAAGTTAGTTCAAATTTCTGACGTCTAACATAAATCTAGGTATGATTTAATTCTTTTTGTTGAATATATTAAATTCAATCATTATATATTATTAATAAAATTCGTTATTATCCATTTTTCTATGATATCTTGCACAGACTTTTTTGGTGTATGCGAAAAATTCAATGCATAAAATAGTTCCATACTTCCTTTTGTTGGATAAGTCAAATTCAATCATTATATATAATAAATAAAAGTAACTGTTATCCATTATTTCCATGACATCTTGCACAGATTTTTTTGGTGTATGTGAAAAATTTAATGGATAAGTTAGTTGAAACTTATGACGTCTAACATAAATCTAAGTATAATTTAATACTTTTTGTTGGATAATATAAATTCAATCATTATATATAATAAATAAAATTCATTGTTATCCATTGTTTACCTGGCATCTTGAACGGATTTTTTGGTGTATCTGAAAAATTCAATGGATAAGTTTGTTCTATCTTTTCATGTCTAACAAAAATAATCACTATATATAATAAATAAAATTCATTGTTATCTATTCTTTCCCTAACATCTTGCACGGATTTTTTTTGTGTTTGTGAAGAATTAAATGGATAAGTTAGTTCCAACTTTTGACGTCTAACATAACTCTAGGTATGATTTGATTATTTTTTTTTGAATATATTAAATTCAATCATTATATATTATAAAAAAATTTTTATTGTTATCCATTTATTCTCTGATCTCTTGCACGGAGTTTTTTTGGTGTATGTAAAAAATTCAATGTATAAAATAGTTCCAACTTTTGACGTCCAACAGAAATCCATGTATGATTTTATTCTTTTAGTTGGATAATCTAAATTAAATCATTATATATAATAGATAAAAGTCATTGTTATCCATTCTATCCCTGACATCTTGCACGGTTTTTTTCAGTGTATGTGAAAAATTCAATGGATAAATTAGTTTCAAATTTTGACGTCTAACAGAAACCCAGGTACGATTTTATTCTTTTTGTTGGATAAGTTAAATTCAATTATTAAATATAATAAATAAAAATCATTGTTGTCCATTCTTTCCCTGACATTTTGCACGGATTTTTTCGGTGTATGTGAAAAAATCAATTGATAAGTTAGTTCCAACTTCTAATGTCTAACATAAATCTAGATATTATTTAATACTTTTTGTTGGATAAGTTAAATTCAATATTTATGTATAATAAATAAAATTCATTGTCTTTACCTCACATTTTGCATGGATGTTTTTTTGGTGTATGTGAAAAATTCAAACTTCTGATGTCTAATAGAAATCAAGGTACGATTTAAATCTTTTTGTTGTATATATTAAATTTAATCATTATATATAATAAATAAAATTCGTTGTCATCCATTATTTCCCTGACATCTTGCACGGATTTTTTTGGTGTATGTGAAAAATTCAATGGATAAGTTAGTTCCACTCATGTTAAACAGAAATCTAGGTATGATTTAAATCTTTTTGTTAGATAAGTTTAATTCAATCATTTTATATAATAAGTAAAAGTCATTGTTATTTATGTTTTTCCTGACATCTTATAACTATTTTTTTGTTGTGTCTCTGAAAAATTCAATGGATAAGTTAATTCTAACTTCTTATGTCTAGGTATGATTTAAATCTTTTTGTTGTATATATTAAATTCAATAATTATATATAATAAATAAAATTCATTGTCATCCATTATTTTCCCGACATCTTGCACGGATTTTTTGGGTGTATACGAAAAATTCAATGCATAAAATAGTTTCAACCTCTGACGTTTAACAGAAATCCAGGTATGATTTATTTCTTATTGTTGGATAAGTTAAATTCAATCATTATATATAATAAATAAAAGTAATTGTTATCCATTCTTTCGCTGACATCTTGCATGAATTTTTTTGGTGTATGTGAAAAATTCAATGGATTCTTTAGTTGCAACTTATGACGTCTGACAGAAATCTAAGTGTAATTTAATACCTTTTGTTGGATAAGTTAAATTCAATCATTATATATAATAAATAAATTTCATTGTTATTCATTCTTTACCTGACATCTTGCACGGATTTATTTTGGGTATGTGAAAAATCCAATGGATAAGTTAATTCCAACTTTTGACGTCTAACATAACTCTAGGTATGATTTAATTATTTTTGTTGAATATATTAAATTCAATCATTATATATTGTAAACAAAATTTATTGTTATCCATTTATTCTCTGACCTCTTGCACGGAGTTTTTTGGTGCATGTGAAAAATTTAATGTATGAAATAGTTTCAACTTCTGACGTCTAACAGAAATCCAGGTATTATTTTATTATTTTTGTTGGATAAGTTAAATTCAATCATTATATATAATAAATAAAAGTCATTGTTATCCATTCTTACCATGACATCTTCCACGGATTTTCTCGGTGAATGTGAAAAATTCAATGGATAAGTTAGTTCCAATTTCTGACGTCTAATAGAAATCCAGGTACGATTTAATTCTTTTTTCTGGATAAGTTAAATTCAATCGTTATATATAATAAATAAAATTCATCGTTATCCATTCTTTCCTTGACATCTTGCACGGGTTTTTCGGTATATGTGAAATATTAAATGGATAAGTTAGTTCCAACTGCTTATGTCTAACAGAAATCCAGTTATGATTTAATTTTTTTGTTGGATATGTTAAATTCAATCATTATATATAATAAATAAAATTTATTGTTATTTATGCTTTTCCTAACATCTTATAACGATTTTTTTTGTTGTGTATCTGAAAAATTCAATAGATAAGTTAATTCCAACTTCTTATGTCTAACATAAATCTAGATATGATTTAAATCTTTTTTTTGTATATATTAAAATTAATAATTATATATAATAAATAAAATTCATTGTCATCCATTATTTCCCTGACATCTTGCTCGTATTTTTTGGGTGTATGCAAAATATTAAATGGATAAGTTAGTTCCAACTGCTTATGTCTAACAGAAATCCAGTTACGATTTTATTTTTTTGTTGGATATGTTAAATTCAATCATTATATATAATAAATAAAAGTCATCGTTATCCATTCTTTCCCTGACATCTTGCACGGATTTTTCGGTATATGTGAAATATTCAATGGATTGCTTATGTCTAATAGAAATCCTTTTTTGTTGGATATGTTAAATTCAATAATTATATATAATAAATGAAAGTCATTGTTATTTATGCTTTCCCTGACATCTTGCACGGATTTTTTCGGTTAATGTGAAAAATTAAATGGATAAGTTAGTTTCAAGTTCTGACGTCTAACAGAAATTCAGGTATGATTTAATTTGTTTGTTGTATAAGTTAAAGAATATTCAAAATGATGAAATGTTTTCATTGGATTGTTTTTCTACAACTCTGTTTACTTAGATTAATATATTGGTGTGAAAATTAAAGAATGTTCGGAGCATTAAACAACTACTTTGATTGGATTGCTTTGGAAAATTGAAATTAGAAATGATGCACTTCTGTTTTTGAAATTTTGTTATTACATTTATATTCTGCGAAAACTATAGTGTCAAATCATAAAAGTGAAAGTACAAAAAGTGTTTTAAGGAATCTTGAATACATTGTTTTGTCTGTGTTGTCCATAGGGATTTTGTGATTAGAGAGTATAATTTTATTTTTTCTGAAAGAATGTTCGTATACATTATCATGTTGTTAAGAAGAATTGAAATTGATAACTATTTTGACTCAAGTATATTGAATGGGACTTAAAGAAAAGATTGATATGTTATATATTTAATATTATTATTGCATGCTGTCAAGCAGTATGAATTCGTGATATCTTATACAAATGATGAGTCGTGCAAACTTTGTACTTTGTAGTAAGATTGCCAATATTTTTTGAAGCATTCAATTCTCTTTATCTATCTCTGCATCATTGTTATGTAGACTAATTGTCATATTTCCTTGTTTGTTTGAATAAGATCATTCTAATATGAGAAATGGATGATTTCTTAATTTCTGTTTTCATGATATTTATATTAATCAACAATTTCTAAATCTCTTTTTTTAATTTTTACTGTTAAACTCTCACAAATTTCTTTAAAAACACACTATTTGAATTTTACAAATCATCGCCTTCAAATTATTATTCCAAAAAAAAAAAAAAAAGAAAAACACAAATCACCAATTGATTAGGTCAAAAATATTTCCTTACGAATACTCATTTCACTAAAACTCTATTTTACCCAATTCATCATCTCCTCTTTATCTATGCATCATCTCTTTTTCCATTTGCAATACATTACCTTTTTCAAATCACTAAAAGTATTGTACAAAAACATAACAGACAACTAAAAGATAATAGTCATTTTCAAGATTTCAGTGGTTATTTATATAATAGAAGGATCACAAAGTACAATGATACAAAAATCACTATCAAAATATTAAGAGAATATTCTTAAAATCTTTTAACTTAATCTATCCAATCACACATTTAGTACAAACCTAGAGCAATTTCAAATTAAAACTACGATTAAAAAAAAAAAAAATTAAAAACTTCCAAAATTCATCATAAATCTATATAAATCACAACCCATACTACATGTTTCTACATTTCAAAATCATCGAAAACCTATATGGACGGCAATAGATCATATTTTGTTTATGGCATAGAACAAGCTAAAACTTCCAAATGATAAGAGGGAAGAAAAATAAATTCCAAACTTCTTAAAAAACTATAAATCCCATCACATTCTGTTTCTTGCAACAATTCGACCAAACAATTCCCAAACAAAAACGATCAATCAACTCATCAATCTTTTTAACTCAATAAGTACCTTTATACTCCTGGGAATATTCTCAACCTCTGACGTCCATGGACTGGATCAAGTCATCGTTCTTCGGTTGGTGGATGACCTTTTCAAATATATCTTTTGTCTTCGGGTGCTGGATCATAAATTCCAGAATCCTGTCCTCAATCTCCGGCATCAGCTGCTTTGATATATCCTTCTCGTTCGAAGAAGAGCAGAAGACGAATTCTAATAGCCTGTTGACGGCAATATTTGTCGGCCTCAAACATTCCAGCAGTCATTAGATGGTAGGTATGGACAAACGTTTTTTGCTTTTTGACTGAAGGATTCCAGCAGAATGACCCTGGAAGCCCAAACCAGACTTATGCCCTCAGAGCAGCACCTCGTTGGCACCTGCAAGATTTTTTAATCATTTTCTGAATCATTGAATGCCTTGAACACATTCTGGTGTTGCTTCTTCTGTAGCTTTCCTTCCAGCATCATAATTTCCTTCCCGGTGTTCCACTGAAAGGTCGCGGTCAGATGCTCTTTGATCAGTTCCAAGGGCGGAATTTATTGGCTGAAGATGAGCAGTTTTTCATTCAGCATCATACTGAGGCGGACAAAGTCGAGGATGAATTTTGTTTTGACTCCTTCGCCAGGAATGAGCTTTGACTCCTTGACTGCTTGCATATCAATTCCATTGGTTGACTTGCTACTTGTAATTCTGGGTGAGGTAAGGATGAACAGATACCAAAGAAAATTCAAATTCACTCTTTAGCGTTTTCCTTAACTATTGCCCTTCCGACCTGTCCATCAGATTCTTTGCAATCCATTTGGTTTCAGGAGGATGACACAGTCTCTTAATCTGGGAGATTCTTTTGCAGGACAGCTCCCTTGTGCACGTGCACAAACGGTGACATGGAGACTTTAAGCCTCTCCATTGTATGATTGATTGCTTCAGGTTGCAAAGCAGGCCGAGAGCTTTGGGCTTTCTTATCTGAATTCTGAATTTTCAGCAAATGTCCGATCCTGCTTAATCTTTCCTTCCACTGTCGGCCTTACGATCTTCAGGGTGTTGAACAGCTCTTCGAAGTTGTTTCGGAATGGCATCCCGGAAAATATGACACGCTTTTCTCTCTTGAGCTGAACTAGTGCAGTCCAAATCTTACTTGTGTGGTTACGAGGAGTATGGCCTTCATCAAGAATCACTAGTCCAGGCATCTCAAGAACTGTCGACCTTAGAACTTGCAAGTTCTGTTCAGCACCTGTCCTCTGCCCCTCCTTGCCTGCATTTGTTTCCTCCATGTGCTTCTGCACCGTTAACTTCTCAAAAAGATTGTAGCTAATATCAGTACTCCCCGCCAAGTTCTTCCGGTGGGTAACTCAAGTCCTTCTCGCTGGTGTTCGTACATAGTTTCTTGTACACCAGCCTTGATGCTCCAAACTGAGCCGCTTGTCCAGCAGCTTACCTCAGCTGCATCCGCTACTGGGAAATTAATGGCGCCGAGATGCAGACCCTCCCCATTCTCCTGCTTCTTCTTCTTTCCCAGTGCACGATGAGCTTTGATTGCCTGCAAAACGAGAAAGAAGTCATAAATTAGGGAGAACAGATAAATTAAAAGGAACAAATTTTTATGTTAACAACAGTTGGCTGATTTTCTGATTTTAGTTCTGTAAAGGAAGCAATCGATATATACTTCCCATGGAGGAAGTATATCCTTCGGATGAATCGCCATATGTTGACAGTAGTGATAATACAATCCTTTATCACCTTCGAATGTCTATTCATGCAGCCCTGGAGCACATCTGCGCTCCTGAGTGTCTTCCTCCTCCTCATCCACGTGAACAGCCTGCAGGCTGTGAATGCAACGCTAGTTGTCATATTGTTTTCTGAATTAAAATAGTGCTGTATTAGTTCTCAGTCAGTGTCGAATCAGTTATTCTCTATTGAAACAAAATGGTCTTCAAACCTGAACTTCTTCGGAATAGCAGAGCAGTCTTCAGCTTCACCTGTATGCATTGTCCCAGATGGTGGTACGAGAATGGATTCTTCTAGGAACTTGGAGATGTCAAGTCGTTTTGGCCCCTGTCATGAACTTCGTCATCTCCTTAAGCCAATAAGGGATGTCATCTCCATCACGGCTGTTTGTCCCAGTCCGTGGAGCTTTCAAATGCTGTGCTTTTGAGACTGTACCCGCCTGCTCCAATCTGTGTTATTCAATTTCACAAATCTCAGACAGCCTCCTCCGCTTCTTTGTCTTCCTCTGAGGGGAGTTCACTGCAGCCTTCCGTTCCGATTCTGCACTGACCTGAAGCCTCCACAGAGTGCATATTGATCCTCTGCAGACAGCATTCCGCAATTCTCTGACTCCTTTGCACTCTTCTGATACATCAGGGGGTATCAGCAACGCCTCCGCTGGCAGCATCCACTGAATCTCCATCTATACCAGTTACTTCTTCAGCTGAAGCCATCGAATTAGAGGGCCTATCGGCACTGCTGCTGCTGAAACTATCCCCCGAATCTCGTTCCAAATCGTCAATTTCAAGGGGAGACACGTATTGGAGAGCCTATATATAGTTTGGAAGAGACTCGACAAACTGTAATCAGAACAACTCAACCTATGGATAAAATCAAATTGTAATCTAAATTTACCAAATCTAAAATAGACCAATCAAAACTAATTTAAACAAATATTAAATTAAATTTAAATCTAAAATATCTCAACAATCCTGATTGGAGTGGCAGTCTAGTTCATGGACTATACACTCATCGCCAAAAATTGGAGCATAAGTATGAGCGCAATTCCTCAAATACTCCAAAATTTCATTTAAATCTCCTTCTGAATGAAGGCAAAATCCAAAAAATAAACGAGAAAGCAAACATGGCTAGAGAATAACTCAAAGGACTTTGTATTGCTATACTTCTTCAAGTGATGATACAAACAATGAATTAACACCTATTTATATACAACCAAATAAGATAAGAAATGAAAAAAAAAACAATAAGAATTAATCCTAAACTAATGCTAGTCCAAGTCAAAGCCATGAAATGTGCTAAAAAATTATGCCTAGCATAGATTTTGGCCTTAATCAAATGAAGTATGCTTTGATTTTTATTTATTTTTTACAATGGATTAAACTATCACCAAAGACTGCATTTTACGCATACTGCCTTTCTTCTGCAATATTTTTCTCTCATTTTCAGTTTCTGTCCCTGAATAAAGAGACTATATGTGATTGTCAATCAGTGATAATTTTCAAATGTTAGAATTTTCTTTAGTCAACCATTGCCTTCTTGATCATCTACTTGTTCTAACCTATCGAAACAAGTTGTCCACCTATAAAGGCGAAAGCAATTACCCATTTACTCAAAACCTGGTATGCATCAAGCTCCAAATGACCACAGGACGTGCAAATCAATCCTTGGCTACCCATATAGGACAGGTCATGTTTTTTGTAGGTGCGTCCTTCATTTTGAGCTGCCTGGAGCCCTCCATCGACCTGCATCTCATGGAAATTCAATTTGAGTATCAAATAAAAGATTACAAATGCATATTTATTGAAGATATGTTTCACCATGTTGGAGAAATCCTAACGTTATATTTTTCTCCCTTGAAGTTTTCACTAATAAGCGAACAAACAAGTAAAGAAAACATTACTGCTTCCATATATATGCTTAATCATTGCAGATATCTTATTTAGTGTATCTTCAGTCACTACAGGTTCCACCTCCAGAAACGGCACATATCTCACAGGCTCAACGCACTCGAACATCGTTGGTGTCGGGTAGTCATGTGCCACTTCATCCCTGTCGAGCAGCCCCATGCTCATCACTTCAATAGAGATATTTCTCTCGATCCTCATCTCTGCTGCACGAACCCTTCCAATACACCACCAAGGAATAGAATATTTTGTCATAGGAATATTCTAATTTTAATTTATACGAAGCATATATCTGATAGGCGGAACAAGTTATCAGATCAGATTTCATATAAAAGCAACCACATATTATTTACAAAACAATATTTATTCTTTGTCCTCATAAAATTAAGCTACATAAATAATAAATATCTAAAATTATTTTACAAATTTTCACAATATATTACTAAAAGAAAAAATATTTGTATTTTCCCTTGAAATAATTCCTACATAAAAATACAATGTATTCTTTTTCAAAATACTATATTAATTGGTAGTATATAAATCAAGTATGAATAAATACAGAACTTAAACTGAATACAAATATTTAAATCCAAAATTTTCTTTAAGTTTGACTATAATTTGATCAGACCCGAGATAGATCCGAGAAAACCAGAAGAATATTGAGCATATCTGTATGGACATTTAAAATTATAATTCTAAAGTTAGATCAAGATTTGGACCCCAATGTAGACCTGACCGACTTAATATTTTAATTTTTTTCAAAAAAAAATTATAAAAAATTAAATATAAATTCAAAATTTACATTTTGATAACCAACAATAGTAGCTTCAGTTTAGATTTCAAGTATTTTAACACCAAGCCCCAATCAAAATATTAAAGTACAAATTAGATGTACCATATATTAGAACCATATTGTCATCCGTTCAAGGATTTACAATTTCTAGTGTAAGCAATCAAAATGAGGGGGGACATCATGCAACTGAAATGATGATTATTGGATAATACCCATTAACATAACATATAATGCATATGGAAGAATATAAAATAGATCTTGGGAGTTGCATTCAAGATTATACTTAGTAATAATGAAATAATTAAAATGGTACCACCTACCTCTACCCAAACAATGTGATTGAGTTAATTGTAAAACTCTCTTCACAACAACTCACCAAATCTCAATTTAACTCTCTCTAGTTACTAAAGGAAAAAAGTTTGTTGTCGTGTTTTAAAATAGGACCCAAAGGGGTCCATTTATAGGAGCCAATGCCCCACTTTTTAATCACACTTCCGACGTGGGACATGGGAAAGTTACACAACATATACAACCAACTTTGTTCACTTTGAGCACCAATGATGCTCTTTTCAGTCCTTGGTAATTCATTGATTGGTGATTATCTTATATAATAAGGTATAGATGGTTAAAAATAATTGAATTCTTCGTAACAAAATACCAATAGTCTTACTGCAAGCCATGTATGTCATCATGATGAACAATTTATATAAAGTATGAAAAAATTCATACTCCTCGAGAAATATGAAAATATTAAATGAACATCTAAATATTCCCTTTATATTCCATTTAATATGCTTGAGTGTTGAAAGTTAACAACATGAAGGTCGCCTTGAGTTTAGGTTCGGCTCGCCAAATAATAGATGTAGAATCTGAAATCTCTTAATACTTGACTTCTAAATTCTTGATTTAAAACATGTATGTCTTCTTTATATAAAGGAGCAGAATAATTCGTTATCAAAAAAGTAGATCCAGTCCAAATTCTCAACTACTCACTTCTAGATTTAAGAAATGTACATGATTCACTTTATACCCGAAAGTGCGCACTGGGTAAACCCCCGGCCGAACCTAATACCCTGCAAACCAGACCCGATGGGAAAGTCGCACTAGGCGAACCATGTGTGGCAGGTGACCTGAGGCGTCGGCAGTTTGAACCCATGACCTCACGGTCACAAGTCCAACGCCTTCACCATCAGGCCATCCCTTACGGGACAAGACGATACTATTAATTGAGTGGAGTCTGGCTTAAGAACATTGAATAAATTCAAAATGGCTAAAATTTTAAAATCATTGTATTATTAATTGTTTGTTTACTTATATTGTTTAAGTCATTTTCACACATTTCCATGTATTATATATATGCATATCTTATTTTGTCTCTATTTTTTATCCAAAAGATTACATCCAAATATATTTTTCATCTCAAAGAAGAAAAATTGAGCAAATATAAAGTATGATAACTTTGAATTCTCATGACCACTCAATTAGATTTGAGAAATGTTCACATCTGACAATGCGCCGGAAAAGGAAGTAGAACAACTATGATAACAGATAGAAAATATAATAAAAATCACCTTGAGTTTAGATTTAACTACTCAAATTTATAAAGGAATGAATGATAGTATATAGATTTATTTAAAATACGACCAATATATGATAACATCATTTGGCTGAGAAAAAGATAAATAATTTTGAGTTTTTATCGAACCTCAAATATATTGATAAAACTTTTAGTGTATCAAATCAGAAGAAATAATTTTGATTTTTCTATGAAGATCGAGTGTATCATAAAACTTCGAGTGTATCGGAAACCCAAATCTAGTTGAAGTGTAGCTTAAAAAAATGAATGAATAACAGTAATAACAGAGAGAGTGCATATAAGAATAGATTGATAAAAAAAACATAACCTTTACTTTAGATGCCACTCACCAAATAATGGATTTAAAATGCTACATCTCCGAATTCTTGATTACTCAATTATAGAGAGGGAAAAACAAAATATTATATCACTTAGTTATAAATTTTGATTGGAAATCCACAATATCATCTTATCGAGAAGGAGATAAAAAATTTCAAGTTTTTGTCAAACTTCGAGTGTATCGAAAGAATCGAAAGTGTTTCAAAAATGGAAATTCAATCTCATTGTAGTTAAATCTAAATGATTAACAACATCGAAAATTTATCAAAAGAGAAAGAGAGAAGGAATATGAGGATAGATTAAAAAACAAACATCACCTTAAGTCTAGATTCGGCTCTCCAAATAATAGATGTAGAATGTAAAATCTATTAATTCCTTATGACCCAATTATAGATTTAGGACATGTGTGTGGTTTGATTTATATAATTAAACAAAATAGTATTCCTATAAGTTTATTTTAGATTATGACAAACATATGACTAAATTTTCTATGGGATAATGAGAAGGGAAGAGGTTTGAGCTTTTTCTCGAACCTAGAGTGTGTCATAAAATCTAACCTCAAGTGCATCGAAAAAGTAGGTTTACTCGCACTTTAGTTAAAACCAAATGATAATTGCATCAACAATCTATCAAAAGAGAAAATGAAGAATATGATAATATATTGAAAATAGTCATCACCTTGAGTTTGAATGCGACTCTCCAAATACTTAGAGGTAGAAATTCAATCTTTGAACTCTCAATTACTCTATTCAAGATTTGAGAAATGTGCAAGTTCACTCTCTGTAGATAATTATATAGAAATTTTATTATGAATGTTCAAAGTCGGTACTACAGATTGAATTGGGTTGGGCCAAGAATGTTGAAAAAATCCAAAATGGGTAAATTTTAAAATAATGGACAATTTAGTGTTTGTTTACTTATTTTTATAAAACTTATTTTCGTACTTTCCAATGTACTCTTATTAAATGGAATATATATAGTATACAATCTCTATTTTTTATTCAAAATATACATACACTAACTATTTTCATCTCAAAATATAAAATTTAGAACTTCACAACAAAATTCAAGACACACCTTAAAATGGTTCATCTATCAATAATTAATTCTTTTCATATCTTTAACAAATATAATGATCCTTATGAAAAATAAATTTTGAATTTTATGTTAAAAGAAAATGAAGATGTTGAGTTTGAGTTTGAGATTTTTAACATAAATATATGTATACTAAATGTTGCATAGCGTAAAAGTAGATACAAAAGAAAGTGCCTCTTATATTTCCTGCATTGTATATGTAATACCCGGAGTTGGGGAGGTGCTAGACCAACTCCCACGGATAAGCCGGTGCCAGGCCATCCAAGGTTGAATATAGATTAAAAATGGATTGAATAGACTACTCATGTCAACAATGTGCACATTCCTTTTCGGAAGTCTTACTGAAAGAAATCTAGAATTAAGCGCGCTGGAAGGACTCGTGTTAACATGTGGGGCCAGTCTACGATGGTGACATGCTTGGCTTCGCATAGCTTGCGAGCCGGGGTGTCACAATATACTTATTTATTGTTAATTTGATCTTGTGATTTTTCATAGTTGTGATTTAGGTAAATTAATAATCCTTAATTTTAATGAATTAAATTATTGTTGGGATTTATTTTGGCCGAATTTTCCTCCAGCCTTTCCGACCCACTCCAGTGTCTGTTTGGTGCGCGACCTGCATCTCTGACCCAGTTCAGATGGCCCAACCAACTGTTGCTGACCCCTGTCTCCTCAGGAGTAAATCCCAACCATTCATTTTAGGGATCACATCTGAGCCGTTCATCTGGAGTTATATATATAGTGTTGTCCCTCATTATACAGAAGTATAGATGTGCAACTGCTGAAATCTCTCTCTCTCTCTAAAATTTTGTCTCCCTCTAGCAAATCTCTATTCTCGAGTTGCCTTGTGTTCGAAGTTGGTTCTTTCTGGCTGATTTACAATTGAATGGAGTGGTCATTCTTTTGTGTGCCTAGGGGAGTGTTTGGTGAGGATTTCTACGGTTCAATTCTCCTTAAATCAAATTCTTTTCCAACAGAGTGTTAGGGTTTCTAGCTTTGGGGTTGTAGACTAGGTTTTTGGTGGGTGTCCGTTAGCCGTCGACCGTTGTACTACTGTTTTTGGTTGCTCTTCATCTATAAGAGTATACCTTGTAAAATCTGAGCTACAATAGTTTGTGCTTTTGTGTTACTACTGTGTTCTTGGATTTTTTCGTTTCTAATAAAAGTTCTATTTAGTTTATTTTATCTTGTTTTAAATTTAGTTTTTAGGTACGATTCAAATAGATCTAAACTTTAGATACAATAGAGAATTGTTCAATATACTCAAAGTTGGACAAAACTCAAAATTATTTCGAAGAATTAAGAAGTCGAGAATTTGGAGATTTCACATTTGTGATCCATTATTCGCAAAGTGACGTCTAAACACAAGGTTATGTTTCTTTTTCAATCTACTCTTATTCATGCGTTTTCATTTCTCATTTGATATACTTATGGTATTGTTATTCATTCAACTTTTAGCTACTATTCGACCGGATCTATGTTTTTTATAGACAAGATTTTTCTTAAATACTCGAGGTCAGACATAAACTAAAAATTAATTCGGAGAATTGACTAAGCTAGATTTGATTCATTGTTGATATTTACATTCATTTACATTTTAGGTACGACTCAACTGCATCTCGCTTTTCAATACACTCGAGATTTTTTCAATATACTTGAGGTTGGAAAAAACTCAAAACTAATTCCGGAGAATTAAGTACTCGAGAATTTCAAGATTTTATGTTTTAGATCTATTTAGATCCATGATATGCAGAGTGGCTTCTAAACACTATGTTATGTTTCTTTTTCAATCTATTCTTATACATGCATTTTCCTTTTTGCTTTGTACATTGTTAGTATTGTTATTTATTCAATTCTTCACTACGATTCGACTAGATCTAACTTTTTGATGTAATCAAGTTTTTTTTTTTCGAAATACTCGAGGTTGGATAAAACCACAAAATTAATTTGGAGAATTAAGATGGCAAGAATTAAAAGCATTGTTGATATTGCTATTCATCTAGTTTTTAGGTATGATTCAGTTGGATCTATGTTTTTTATGAGGTCAAGATATTTTCAATATACTCAAGGTTGGACAAAAATCAAAATTATTTCGGATAATTAAGTAGTCGAGAAATTGGAGATTTCACATTTTAGATCCATTATTTGTAGAGTGGAATTTAAAAATAAAGTTATGTTTCTGTTTTAATATATTCTTATACATGCATTTTTGTTTCTGGTTTCATTCATTTTTTAGCTACGATTCAACCGGATCTAAGTTTTTGATATACTCAAGATTTTTTTCGATATACTTGAGGTTGGACAAAAACTCCAAACTAATTTGGAGAATTGCGTAATTGAGAACTCAATACGTTGTTGATATTATTATTCATTTAGTTTTTAGGTACGATGCAACTGGATTTAAGTTTTTGATACACTCAAGAATTGTTCAATATACTCAAAGATGGACAAAACTCAAAATTATTTCGGAGAATTAAGAAGTCAAGAATTTGGAGATTACGCATTTGTGATCCATTATTTGCAGAGTGGCATCTAAACACAAGGTTATGTTGCTTTTTAAATTTATTCTTATTCATGCATTTTCATTTCTCATTTGATATACTAATGGTATTGTTATTCATTAAACTTTTAGCTACTATTCGGACAAAAACTAAAAATCAATTTGGAGAATTGACAAGTCTAGATTAGATTCATTGTTGATATTTTCATTCATTTACTTTTTAGGTACGACTTACCTGCATTTCACTTTTCGATACACTCAAGATTTTTTCAATGTACTTGAGGTTGGACAAAACTAAAAACTAATTCCGGAGAATTAAGTAGTCGAGTATTTAAAGATTTTATGATTCAGATCGTTTTAGCTCCATTATTTGCATAGTGGATTCTAAACACAATTCTAAGTTTCTTTTTCAATCTACTCTTATACATGCATTTTCCTTTTTGCTTTGTACATTGGTGGTATTGTTATTTATTCAATTCTTTGCTACAATTCGACTAAATCTAAGTTTTTTATGCAATCAAGATTTTTTTTCAATATACTCGAAGTTGGATAAAACCTCAAAATTAATGCGAAAATTAAAAGCATTGTTGATATTACTATTCATTTAGTTTTTAGGTATGATTCAGTTGGATCTAAGTTTTTTATGACGTCAAGATATTTTCAATATACTCAAGGTTGGACAAAAATCAAAATAATTTCGGATAATTAAGTAGTCAAGAAATTGGAGATTTCACATTTTAGATCCATTATTTGGAGAGTGGAATTTAAAAATGAAGTTATGTTTCTGTTACAATCTATTCTCATACATGAATTTTCGTCTCTGGTTTGATACATTGTCGGTATTGTGATTCATAAAATTTTTAGCTACAATTCAACCGGATCTAAGTTTTTGATATACTCAAGATTCTTTTCGATATACTTGAGGTTGGACAAAAACTCCAAACTAATTTGGAGAATTACGTTATTGAGAACTCAATACATTGTTGATATTACTATTCATTTAGTTTTTAGGTACAATTCAACTGGATATAAGTTTTTGATACACTCGAGAATTGTTCAATATACTCAAAGTTGGACGAAACTAAAAATTATTTCGGAGAATTAAGAAGTCGAGAATTTGGAGATTACGCATTTGTGATCCATTAGTCGTAGAGTGGCATCTAAACAGAAGCTTATGTTGCTCTTTCAATCTATTCTTGTTCATGCGTTTTCATTTCTCATTTGATATACTAATGGTTTTTGTTATTCATTAAGTTTTAGCTACTATTCGACTAGATTTATGTTTTTTATATACTCAAGATTTTTTTTATATACTTGAGGTCGGACAAAAACTAAAAATTAATTTGGAGAATTGACAAGTCTAGATTAGATTCATTATTGATATTTCCATTTATTTACTTTTTAGGTACGACTTAACTGCATCTCACTTTTTGATACACTCGAGATTTTTTCAATGTACTTGAGGTTGGAAAAAACTAAAAACTAATTCCGGAGAATTAAGTAGTCAAAAATTTAAAGATTTTATGTTTTAGATCGTTTTAGATCCATTATTTGCAGAGTGGCATCTAAACACGTCTATGTTTTTTTCTTTATTTATTCTTATACATGCATTTTACTTGTTGCTTTGTACATTGTTAGAATTTTTATTCATTCAATTCTTTGGTACGATTCGACTAAATCTAGGTCTTCTATGTAATCAATTTTTATTTTTTTTCCGAAATACTCGAGGTTGGATAAAACCTCAAAATTAATTTGGAGAATTAAGATGGTAAAAATTAAAAGCATTGTTGATATTGCTATTCATCTAGTTTTTAGGTATGATTTAGTTGGATCTATGTTTTTTATGAGGTCAAGATATTTTCAATATACTCAAGGTTGGATAAAAATCAAAATTATTTCGGATAATTAAGTAGTCGAGAAATTGGAGATTTCACATTTTAGATCCATTATTTGGAGAGTGGAATTTAAAATTAAATTTATGTTTTTGTTACAATCTATTCTTATACATGCATTTTCATCTCTCATTTGATACATTGTCGGTATTGTTATTCATTCAATTTCTAGCTTTGATTCAACCGGATCTAAGTTTTTGATATACTCAAGATTTTTTTCGATATACTTAAGGTTGGACAAAAACTCCTAATTAATTTGGAAAATTGCGTAATTGAGAACTCAATACGTTGTTGATATTAATATTCATTTAGTTTTTAGGTACGATTCAACTAAAAGTTGGACAAAACTCAAAATTATTTCAGAAAATTAAGTAGTCGAGAATTTGGAGATTACGCATTTGTGATCTATTATTCTCAGAGTGGCATCTAAACACAAGGTTATGCTGCTTTTTCAATCTATTTTTATTCATGCATTTTCATTTCTCCTTTGATATACTAATGGTATTGTTATTCATTCAACGTTTAGCTACTGTTCGACCGGATCTATGCTTTTGATGTATTCAAGATTTTTTATATACTTGAGGTTGGACAAAAACTAAAAATTAATTTGGAGAATTGACTAGTCTAGATTTGATTCCTTGTTGATATTGCCATTCATTTACTTTTTAGGTACGATTCAACTGCATCTCAATTTTCGATACACTTGATATTTTTTCTATATACTTGATGTTGGAAAAAACTCAAAACTAATTCCGGATAATTAAGTAGTTGAGAGTTTAAAGATTTTATGTTTTAGATTTTTTTAGATCCATTAGTTGCACAGTGGCATCTAAACACAAGGCTGTTTTTCTTTTTCAATCTATTTTTATACATGTATTTTCTTTTTGCTTTGTACATTGTTGGTATTGTTATTCATACTTTACATCTATTATTTGGAGCGTTGAATAAAAACTAAATATGATGTTTCATTTTCAATATATTTTTTGTATATGTTTTCCTTTTCTCTTTTTGATGTTTTTATGCATTAACTGTTATTTGACTAGATCTAGCCTTTACACACACATATGTATATATATGCATTTAAGTTTATTTCAATACACCCCAAGTTTGACTAAAACTTAAAATAATTTGCCAAACTTAAAAACCAAAATTGGTGAAGATGGAAAAACCTTTATAATAAACTAGATCATAGGAAATTAAAGGTTACATGAAGTGTTGTTCTCATTACTGTAATATTTTTGGAGGAAAATAATTAAGTACATCAAAAAGAAATCCAATGCCTATTTATAGGCATAGTCTAAAATGGATAAAAATGAATAATAAGATAAACAAATAAATATTCCAAGCCGTAAATGTCAACTTGAGTTTGTGTAAGAGAGAAAAAAACCAAGCAAGATAATGTGTGTGTCACCCCGGCCCGCATGCCCCGCAAAGCCGGGCTTGCCCGGATCATAGAGTGGCCTACAAGTCAACACGAGTCATTCTAGCAGAGTTCTGTCCTTACTCACGTGCACCCTGGGAGACTTTTCAGGGGGTCACCCATCCTTAAATTACTCTAAGATAAACACGCTTAACTCTAGAGTTCTTTCAGTAGGGCTTCTGAAAAAAAATATGCACATTGCTAACATGAGTAGTATATTTAACCAATTAATTTACTATTCAATCTTGGATGGATGGCCTGGCACCGGCTCATCCACGGGAGTTGGGCTAGCACCAGCCCAACTTTGGGTGTATTACATCCTCCCCCACTTAAGAATGCAACATCCATGTTGCACCCCAATGATCTATCAACCGCTAGGCCTCTATGGGGATATTATGGTCACGTATCCTGACTGCGACGATTTCAGTATTACTATTGAGATTATTTCAGTGACAGATTCCGACGGACGAGATCCTTCAGCACTATGGGGTCTCGATTGCATCATGATGCCATTGTTGTCATATACAGGTGGAGATTATTCCATATCTTTTTATTGGTTTGGCGATTGCCTGGAGTGTTGGAGCATTTTGCGGTGCTTTTCAGGCTATCTTTGCCGGAGATACATACACTGCATTTATTTGTGTCCTCATGGAGGCTTTCTTCGGCACATTCTCAGAGTATTAGAGCTTATGTTCTGTTGTTGATACTATGGTTCATTTGGATTGCTAGGAACGATGCAAAGAACAGGGGGCTTTGCGTGTCTTCCGAGAGGATCATCTGGCGGATTCATTCACACTTGCTGACTCTTTGGTGTGCTAGGATTATTCTATGTCGACATTAGGAGAGCGATTTTAATAAAGCTGATGGGCTTGGATTTTCATATCCCGCTGTGATTCCTTGGCCTCCGATTATGGTGCATTGGGAGGCATCGTCTCCGGGATGGTTCAAGCTTAAAACAGATGGTGATTCGCTTGGCAATCTCGGAGCGGCAGATATTATCCGAGATTCGGCAAGAGCAATACTTATCGTGTTTTAGACCCTGATTCCGTAGGCGACGAAAACTTTGGCAGAGCTGACAGCGATTCAGACTGGATTTTGGATAGCGATTGATCAAGGACTGATGCCACTATCTATTGAGATAGATTCGACAACATGCAACTCTCTGATCTCCTCCGAGACGAGCTACTTGACTCTCCAACATATGTGTATTCGACTGCGGCTTAGGGATGCAACTTGGCAGATATCTTTATAGATGACGGGAATTGTGTCACGGATGCCTTTGGGCAGTTACAAGTAAGCTTTGATACCAATTGTGACACCCCGGCTCGTAAGCCCCGCAAAGCCAGGCATGCCAGATCATAGACTGGCCCCACAGGTCAACACGAGTCATTTCAGCGTACTTCTATCCTCACTAACATGCACCTTATGAGACTTCTTAGTGGGTCACCCATCGTCAATACGGCTCCCGAAAAGGAATGTGTACATTTTTTACATGAGTAGTCTATTCAATCTATTTAATTAATATTCAATTTCAGGTGGCCTGGCACCGGCTCATCCACGGGAGTTAGCCTAGCACCGATCCAACTCCGGAGGTATTACAATGTGACTTGGTAAAAACATCTGCAGTTTGATCGTTGGAATATACGGGGCATAACTTGACGTTTTCATAAGTAATATGATGATTAACTAGATGTCAATATATCTCGATGTATTTGGTGCACTCGTGAAAAATATCATTGTGAAAAATCAAGATAATACTTCTATTGTCGCAATGCAAAGGAATAAGAGATGACTGCAGTACTCCAAGGTCATCAAGTAATCAACAAAACCACAAGAGCTGAAAAGTAGCATCAGCAAAGGCACGATATTAAAATTTAGTGCTGGAATGAGAGACAACTATTTGTTTTTTTATAAACCAGAAGACAAAAGAATCATCAATAAAGAAGCAAAAACCAGCGGTGGGGCGACGATCCGTAGGATCAGTTGCCCAATCAGCATCAGAGTAACGAGATAAAGTTAAGAGAGACTGATTTGAGAGGTTTAATTTATGCAATAGTGTTCCCTTAACACAACGAAGAATATTCAGAACGACAGAGTAGTGAGTAGTGCGAGGTGCATACATGAATTGACTAGCCAGATGGACAGTGTAAGCAATATTAGAATAAGTGACTTTCAAGTAAATCAATATGCCAATAAGTTGGCGATAAAGAGAAAACTCTTCAAGAAGAGTCCCATCCATTGATGTAAGAAAACATCCAACATCGAGGGGTGTCAAATCTATCTAGAAATTAGTGAGACTGGAACGATACAACATATCAAAAGCATACATAGTTTGAGACATGTAATACATTAGGACCATCAAAAAACTCAAGACCCAAGAAATACCAAAGGTGGACAAGACTTTTCATATAAAAATGCTTCCAGAGGTAGTTATTTGTAAATGAAATATGCTAGACTAATCATCCCCAATGAGGATCATATCATCAACATAGAGAAGTAACACAATGATACCATAAATACTTCGTTGAACAAATGGCAGAGTCGTGCGAACTAGAAGTGATGCCAAACTGAAGAAGAGCTGAACTTAACTTGGAAAACCAAGCACTAGGAGTCTGTATCAAGCCATAAAGAGCACATTGTAACTTGAATACTTTAGAAGAAGGTGGAGAACCAACTGACAATGCCATATAAACATTCTCAAAGAGATCACCATGGAGAAGGTCATTCTTGACGTCTAACTGCAAAACAGACCACTTACGAACAACTGCAATTACAATTAAACAACGAAAAGAGGTAAGACGTGCCGCTAGAGCAAAGGTTTCCTCGTAATTAACGTCATGTTCCTATTATTAGCCTTTCACAACTAAACGAGCCTTGTAACGCTCAACTGACCCATCAAACATAGTTTTAATATTGAAAATCTATTTGCAGCCAATAGGTGTTTTCTCTGAAGGTAAATCAACAAAGACCTATGAATGAGTCTTCTCTAAAGTTTGCAATTGTTGAGACATCATTTTTCGGCACAACAGATCATAATTTGCTTCGTGAGATGAACTAGGCTCATGTAGAGTTAGCATGGCAAAAAATAATGATAATCATGCGAATGAGGAGGTGGGTGACTTGATGTGGTCGATGAGATATGACATGAATGAAGGTGAACCAAAAAGAGATAAGACATGGAATTTAGACATGATAGAAAGTATTACACTCTCTCAAAATGTAAATGATGATAGATACACAACCATTTAGAGATCAAATCCCAAATCCTATAACCTTTGTGCACTATCCCATAACCGAGAAGACAATGTAAACATGCTCGAGGTTCCAATTTGAAACGTTCATGCAAAGGAATAAGGATAAAAACAACACCACTGAATGGACGGAGGATACCATATTTGAGGTAATTTTGATGTGTTTCAAAAAATATATCCATATAAAGTGGGAGTAATCATCTATGAATATGACATAATAATGACACTCACTTATATATGGAACAAGTGAAGGACTCGAACTATCAAAATGAACCAAAGAAAATAGTTTACTTACGATCAACATATTTCTGAAAAGGATGAGGCTGATTAATTTTCCAAACGACAGTGTAAGCAGTCAAATGACTCAAAACTAGTAGAACCGAAATGACCTTTACTAAACAGAGATAGAATGTAAGATGAAGATGCATGAACAAGACTAGGGGAATGAAGGATAGTAAAGGGAGTATTAGTAGCAACAACAGAAAAATTACGGAGAGCAATTTTCAAAGATTGTACCAGAAATCGATGACCTACCTTTAGACCTGTCTCAAAAATTTGGCTCGTACATTGATCATGAACCTGCACACATGTAGAAGAGAAAGTAACAGTAAGTCTCTAGTCAATTAATTGGTCAATTGATACATGATTTAGAGTCAACTAGAGAATGCAATAAGTATCAGGAAGATGAGTAAATTGTAAAGATACAGATCCTGAATGAGTGATATCCATGCGGCTCCTATTAGTAGTCTGTATAGGTGATGAAGATGACACAAAGTATGCACTAGTCAAGAGACCAAGTGTAAGTGTCATATGATTGCAACAACCAAAATCAAAGGACTACATGAAATGGCCATGACATGAGAGAAACATAAAGCAAGAACTTGATGCGTGAGAGTCATGATATTATGAAGGGTTGCAGATGGAGGGTGATAAGAAGACCGAATATTTCACGCAGTCGGAAGTGGTCTAACATGATAATTCTGAATGGCATGACCTTGATGATGACAGTAACAATACTCCTCTGATATAATACAACAACCGGTAGATTACAGAAATATGACAGAAAATTCCAAAAAATAAAATTGTCACAAAAATAAAATCCAATGACAGTATGATGTAGAGGAGGACGAGATGAGGTGGCAAACAAAAGATGGCGGCGATTGATGTTGGGGTGGCTCTCACGCACCGGTCAAAGTTCTGGTAGCGTGAGAGTTGAGCGGCGCATATGACCTACATGCACCGCTGATGGGCGAGATTTTTCTGGGAAGGTCGCCGGACGACGAGGAACACAGTGGTGCTGGAGGTGAGAGTCAGTGATGGCCAGAAGTCGACAAACATAATTTTGATCTATTGGCTCTCATATCATATAAAAATTTGAGAGGAAAATAATTAATTGCATTAATAATAAAGCAAAGACCTATTTATAGACATAGTCGAACATGGATAAAAATAAACACTAAAATAAAAATAAAAAATAAATGTTCCATGATTACATATAAATCTAACATTTGTGAAATTTAATCGATGCAATTTTGGAAACTGAAGAAGAAAGGAATTAATTATCCTTTGTCCAATTTTTACAAAACTGTAAGTATTTTCTTTTTTGTTTGGTATATTTGAGTGTGTTTGTTTTGTGTTTGATGCATTTTTAATGTTAGATAGAACAAAGTGCATAGTAAAATAAAATATAATATTTTATATTGAATTATTGATTTTTTTTATTAGATATAATATATTATATAATTTGTGTAAATACATTTACACATGGTATTTTTATAATATTAATTTGAAAGTGTGTCCAAATATTTTGGGTTCAGTGAAAAAACTCTTATTTTTCTTTGCAATTTCTTAAAATATGGTCCATGATGTAGTTTTTTTCGATGGTTGGTTCATTTTTCATATATGTCTTTCTGTTTTTTCTCAATCAGAACATATCATTTTATAAAATAATTAATTATTAGATGGTGATGATAAAAAATCATTGTTAAGAAATGACTTGTAATAATTATAGTTGCAATTATTGCACTAAATCAATAATTCGTGGCATATGTACTTTTTTTTTTGAAGTTTTTTTTTTTGTTTGCTATTTTATAAATATTAACAAATTTTGAATTTTTAAATAATTATTAGGTTATAAACTTTAATTAAAAATTAGATTCGATGATGATATTTTCTCGAGGAAAACTTATTTAATATCCAAAAATTTAATCAGAAAATAAAAGAAACATATTGCTCTCTTGATTTCAATCATTACATCTTTCTCTTGACTTTGCAACAACTTCTAGCATTAAAGCATATGTTCATCATTTATAAAACAATGACTTTTTTGCATTCATTTTGGTGATATATATGTCTGGAAAGATTAGCTTTATGTTTCATTTCTTTATGCCTACTAGATTGATTCCAGTTTTTGACAATTTGTCCAGAGTGATCATAACTGAAGTTTAGAGTTCCATTTTCATTAATTGTGGGTTTTGGTAAGTTATAAGGATGATGATGTTCAAAACATCAAAACTGCTTTAATTGCATTAGTTTTGAGGACATAGGGTAAGAGCATTTAGTTGGATTAGTTTTGTAGTATCAAAATTGACGAAAAAAAGGGTATGCCCTAATAAATCTTAAGAAAAAAAAAAGAATTCTATAATGGAATTTTCATAATTTGCAGAAAAAATTAGTTTGAGATCATAAAAAGAGAAGGGAGGAGAAGGGTTTTAAGAAATCCTTAATCTTGATTCAAGATGCATATTAAAATTTTTATTTTTCTTTTGAAACCATTGTTGAGATTTACTAAAACTTGGTATTCTCACTTTGCTTCTACATGTTTTACATGGGAGAGAGTTGCTATATAGAAACAAGATAGGCTGGACAATTTCTACAAATTGTTTCAATATATTCATGAAATTTTGTCATTGTTATTCAATTAGTTTTTTTCTATGCTTAACAAAAAACTCAAATCAATGATATTTTGGAAATAAAGGAAATATTTTATGAATTGTTAATGTTATTTTTATCAACTCGATGTTTTAAAATACTCTATATATGTAGTATTCTTGAGGCAAGTTTGAAGGTCAGAGAAAGACAAAACAAATTCTTATTATTTGGTAAGATTTCAATTTCTACAAAATGGTAAGATTTTTTATTTTCTTTATTTTTTAAATATTTATTTTTATTTACAATTTCTTGAAATAATATTGCTTTCGATGGGTTTAACGCACCTATTGTAATGGGTGGGGACTAATTATTTAAGGAGATTATTGAACATCAAATATATCTATATTTGAATATTTGTATCGGGTTGAAGTTTTGCATTCAATTAGTATAGCATTGTCAAAAAGAATACATTGCGATGTTATTTGAAGAGAAAATACAAATATTTGTTTTTTAGTAATATACTGTGAAAATTTATCAAGTTAGTTTAGATATTTATTATTTGCCTAACTTAGTCTTATGTAGACAAAGATTAAATATTTTTTTTTTGTCATAGCTTTTATATGAATCAGATAACTTATTAGGTCTATTAGATATATGTTTGGTATAAATTAAAGTTAAGAATATTCCTATGTCAAATATTCTATTTGTCTTTTGTGAAGAATTTGAATTGACTTCCAATTTATATGTTTTGTAAGTATAAAATTAAATTTTAATTAATTTTTGTTCCAAATTTCTATATAAATATACTCTTGATGTCATTTTTTATTTTATTTAATTTATAAAGTTAGTGCACATTTGTCTATATTGTATTTTGCTTTCTTTTTTTTTTTTTTTTTTTTTGTTTGTTCTTTTTCGCAATCATCCCTTATAAAACTAAATGTCATAACCATTATTTATATAAAAACAAAATAGAATGCTAGCATAATTAGTTTTACAAAAATTCTCTGTTATAATTTATTTATTACTAAATAAAATGCCCAACACCACTATTCCCATAAAGAAAATTATTTTTTTATCTCACTACTTTCTAAATTTTGCAATGATTATAATTAAAGTATGCATTGAGAACATTCCAATTGAGTTCAAATTAGCTAAAAAGAATGATACATTTGAACGAACACAACATCATTAGCTCAGTATCAACCATGGGAATGTACAACGGAGTTAATTTGATTAGAGACGAGTGAAGGTATTCTCCGTCGAGGCTGAGGGGAATGACGGAGCCATCTTACTAAGAGATGAGAGAAGGGAATTGGCGTCTCCTTCACTAAGGATTGGTAGAGTTCTTCTGTCGGAGATAACACTGGATATACTGGAGATTCCTTCAGGGGCATTGGAAGGGTTAGTGCAGCCGAGATGTGGTCGAGAGAAAAATCTCTATTGGACTGATGAGCATTGAGCTGCTCGACAGGGATGAGGTGGCACATGACAACCTGACACCACCAATGCTCGAGCGGGTTGAGCCTGTAAGAGATGTGCCGTTGCTGGAGGCAGCACCTGTACTGACTGAAGAAACACAAAATAAGATGTCTGCAATGATCAAGCATATATTTGGAAGTGGTGATGTTTTTATATTTACCTTTTTTCTTTTTGGTTTGCTTATCAATAAAAACTTCAAGGGAGGAAAAATGTAACATTATGATTTCTCCAACATGGTTGTAGATTCAGAAATGGAGAGCCGTCATGTTCTTGACACGACATGATGGGATGACCAACCTGAAACAGGAGATGAACTTCCCAAGACAACTGGATTTTATGATAAGGTTCCAATAATTCTGTTAGTTCCCATTTGTTATTGAATGCCTCCTGTGAACAATATCTTCACTAAATATGCAGTTTTAATCTTTTATTTGATACTGAAATTTTGAACTTCCATGAACTGCAGGTCGATGAAGAGCTCCAAGCAGCTCAAAATGAAGGACACACCGGCCAAAACCATGGCCTGTCCTATATAGGTAGCCGAGGATTGATTTGCATGGCCTTCACGCCAAACAGCTTAAAACCGGACCCATTTTCTATGGGTACATTCATCCCCCCAAGAGAATTGTTGTCTGCAACAATTGGTGTCGTCACCCCAAACAGTCGAAAACCCAACCCATTTTCCACAGGCCCCTTCATGCCCCCATAAGCATCAGTAGCTACATCCGTACCAAAGACTTTGAAACTCGGGCAATTTTCCAGAGGTGTCTCAACACCATTGTTGCCCGAAACAGTAGTAGATGCCGTCACACCAAATAGTTTAAAACTCGAGACACTCTCTGTAGCTGCCCCGACACCTGCAAGAGGATAATTGTCGAATAGTTTAAAATTCGGATCCTTCATGCCCACACTCGCATTGTCCATTCTTTGGTTTTCACAATCCATTGCTAGTCGCTTCACAGCCGCCATTCTTATAGGCCACGTCGACCATGCAAACTTTCTTATGACCACACCAACCAGAATAATTCTGACAGCCCTTCGGATAGGCCCTCCAATTCAGTGGATACTGTTACCAAAGGTTCGATAATTTATGTTGTGGATGAGCTGTCTGGCGATGAAGACTTCACTCTGAAAAAGAGCCGAAAACTGAAAAACGACAAAATAGTTGACACTGCAGAGGACAGCGCGCCTGTGGATCACGAAGCGGAGGAGGCTGTCGGAAATCTGTATAGTCGAAGAACACAGATTGGAGCAGGAGAGTGCAGTCTCAAAGGCACAGCGCTTGAAAGCTCCACGGACCAGCAGAAACAGTGGTGATGGAGATGACGGGCCAAAACGATTTGACATCTCCAAGTTTCTAGAAGAATCCATTCTCAGACCAACATTTGGGACAATGCACTTCCGAAGAAGTTCAGTTATGAGGACGATGTCGTGCCACTGACAGACGTGGAGCAGAGAAAAGCTGAGTTGATAAAGGAGGTGGACGATTCGATTGATGAGTTGAACTTTAACTGTGCTATGGAAGAAATGGAAACGATTACTTGCCGTGAGGTAAGTCAATTAGTTTCAATAGAGAATAAATGATTCAACACGGATTGAGGATTAATTCAGCGCTATTATTATTCAGAAAGCAATATGATAACTCACGTGGCCTGCAGGCTGTTTATGTGCAAGAGGAGGGGAAGAGGAAGACACTCAGGAGCGTAGATGTGCTCGAGGGCTGCATGAATTGACATTAGAAGGCAATAAAAGACTGTATTCTATCTACTGTCAACATGTGGCTATTCATCCGAAGGATGTACTTCCTCCGTGGGTAAATATATATCGATTGCTTCCTCTAAAGAACTAAACTCCGAAAATCATCCAACTATTTGTAACATCAAAATTGTTCCATTTAATTTATCTATTCTCACTAATTCTGCACTACTCTATCATCTGAAAGTAGGTCAGTGCAATTTTAGGTTGATTTAAAATTTGTGCAACTACTCCTATTTATATGACTAGCGGCTCTATTTGGAGCATCAAGGCTGCTGTATGAGAGTGCGGCTGCTGACCATCTCTTTAAAGGGGTGTGGTTCAGATGCCTGGATATGGAGGCTATCCGCATAGTCAAATATATTCGTGGAAGAGAGGGGGAGGCCTTTTGGGGATTAGCTACAATCTTTTCGAGAAGTTAATGGCGCAGAAGCACATGGATGAAGCAAATGTAGGCAAGGAGGGGCAGAGGACAGGTGCTGAACAGAACTTGGAAGTGCTGAGGTCGACACTTTTTGAGATGCCTAGACTAGTGATTTCTTGATGAAGGCCGTACTTCTCGTAACCAAAGGAGTAAGATTTGGACTTAACTAGTTCAGCTCAAGACAGAAAAGCGTGTCATATTGTCCGGGACGCCGTTCCAAAACAACTTCAAAGAGCTCTTCAACACCCTAAAGATCGTAAGGCCGACAGTGGCAGAAAGGATTATGCAGGATCGGACATTTGCTGAAAGACTGCATTTGGATAAGAAAGCTCAAAGCACTCGGTCTGCTTTACTTGCTGAAGTAGTCAATCATGCAGTGGAGAGGCTTAAAGTCTTCATGCCACCATTTGTGCACATGCACAAGGGAACTGTGCTGCGAAAGAATCTCCCAGATTAAGAAACTGTGTTATCCTCTAGAAACCAACTGGATTGCAAAAGAAACTAATCGATAGGTTGGAACGGGAAGGTCAAGAGTGAATTTGAATTTTCTTTGGTATCTGTTCATCCTTACCTCACAAAAAAATACAAGTCGCAAGTGCCAACCAATCGAATTGATATGCAAGCAGTCGAGGCGTCAAAGCTCATTCCTGGCTAAGGATCAAAATAAAATTAATCCTCTCAGTATGATGCTGAATTAAAAAGTGCCATATTTAGCCAGTATATATATTCTGCCCTTGGATAGGATCAAAGAGCATCTGACCGCGACCTATCAGAATTTGTCTTCTGCTCTTCTTCGAACGAGAAGGATATATCAAAGCAGCAGATGCCGGAGATTGAGGACAGGATTCTGGAAGATATGATCCAGCACACAGACAAAAGATATATTTGAAAAGATCATCCACCAGCTGAAGAACGCTGACTTGATCCAGTCCTTGGTGTCAGAGGTTGAAAATATCCCGAGAGTATAAAGGTACGTGTTGAGTTAAAGTTTTTTAAGGAAACAGATTGATGAGTGGATTGATCACTTTTGTTTGGGAATTGTTTGGTTGATTTGTTGGAAGAAACAAAATGCGATTGGTTCTGCAGTTTTTGAAGAAGTTGGGAATTATTTTTTTTCCCTCATATCATTTGGTAATTTAGCTTATTCTATAGCATAACAAAATATAATGATTGACATTCGTATAGGTTTCCGATGGTCTTCGAATGCAGAAATATATAGAATAGGTTGTGATTTGTATAGACTAATGACGAATTTTGTAACTTTTTAATTTCTTTTTTTGAACTATTGTTAATTTGAAATTGCTCTAAGTTTGCACTAAATGTGTTTGATTGGATAGATTAAGTTGTATGGTTTTAAGAATGTTCTCTTAATATTTTGATAGTGATTTTTTGTCAGTGTACTTTGTTGTCCTTCTATTAGATAATAATATTATATATAATAAAATTTGAAATAATTTTTATTTTTTAGCTGTCTCTTAGTTAATTTTTTTGTACAAACAATAGTTTTGTTATCACTACAAAAAAATAATATATTTGTAACGGAATTTCGTCCCTAAAGTTCACGTAGCTAACGTAATTCCATTTTTAATTCCGTCTATAATGTCATTAGTAACGGAAAAAGTAGATTTAAAGAAAAAAAAAATTATTAAAAAATAATTTTTTATTGCAGTGTATTAGTGATTTGGAAAAGGCAATGCATTGGGAATGGAAAAAGACATGATGCATCCATTAAACAGACATGGTAAATTGAGTAAAAGAGAGTTTTAATGAGAATACGATTAAAAAATATTTCCTATGTATCTAATCGGTGAGTTGTGTTTTTTCTTTAGATTTTTTTTTTTAATAATAATTTGGAGGTGATGATTTGTAAAAATGAAATACTTTTAAAAATTTTGTGAAAGCTTAATTGTAAAATGTAAAAATAATAAACAAAGATTTAGTAATTAATTAGTCTACATTATAATAAGACAGAGATGGTTAAAAAAAATTAGAAATCAATTAGTTTTCATAATGCTTGACTGTAATATTTTAATATTATCTTTATTCAGTATGTTTGAGTGAAATATTTATTAATTTCAGTTCCCCTTGCTAACATAATAATGCACCTGAAAATTCTTTCCAAAGAAAAAGAAAAAAAACTTTAATTCCAAAATTTCTACTGAAAATACAGTATCATTTGGAATCCAAATTTAAGATTCCTTGAAACCTTTTTTCTCCTTTCATTTTTATGGTTTCACGCAAAAGGTTATTGAGCATTATGAATGGAATAACAAAATTCCAAAAAACAAAAATGCATCATTTCTAATTTCAATTTTCCAAACCGATCCAATCAAAGTAATTATTGGTTGTTCTAAACATTTTTCAACTTATCCAAGTCAAAGAAATTAATGAAACTCTAACTTTCAGTTAGCAGTTAAAGTTATGGGAAACTGAGAAGTAATGTATGCATCAAATATTGCATGTGCAAAAAAAAAAGTTTAATTTTCAATGACTAACCTAATCTAACTGAAAGAATTGGAGACAACCAGTCCAATAAAAGCAGTTCATCCATCTGAATACTCTTTAACTTATCCAACAAAAAGAATTAAATCATACCTCGATTTTGTTAGACATCAAAAGTTAAGACTAACTTATCCATTGAATTCTTCATATACACCCAAAAAAATCCGTGCAAGATATCAGGGAAAGAATGGTCAACACGGAGCTTTTATTTATTACATAATGATTGAATGTTACCATTTAACAAATAATGTCAAGAGTATGTTTTTAGAAAAAATATATAATTATTAAATACTTAAATTTGTCTCTTTTTTTCATCTTTTCATTTGTATTATAGTTATTTTTATTATTTTTGTAACAATAGTTCAACTTAATGTGATTTTGTGAGAAGAAAATATGTATTTGGAAAAGAAAAAAATTTATGAAAGTTCCATAATAAAAAAAAAATTATGAGTCAAGACATAAAACGGAGAGTAAATCCAGAAGTTACCTTAATAGTTCCCATCCTTCAATAAAATTGGGCAAAAAATAAAACATGTTTGGGACTTCCATATTTTAGAAAAATAATTAATGATGCTTATCCCTAACAGCTTAAGTTTTTAGGTGATATGATTATTCCTATCATTTAACATGGAATCAGAGCTGTAAGACTCCCATATGTTAAAAAAAAATAATCAATGACCCATATTTCTAACAGCTTAACCTTTTAAGTGAGATGGTCATCACAATCATCTAACAAAACACAATCTGATTTCCTGTCTTGCACTCTGTTCCAACTCTATGTGGATCTACATTCACAAAATCATGTAGCGTTAGCAAAATATGTTTCACACAGCATCGGTAGCTTTGGTTTCTATGGAGTTGAGCACTAGTTCATCTATTTCCATCCCCCAAACTAATTTTTGTGGAATCAGCACCAAATAATAATTACACATGAAAGTCGAGGACATAAAATAATAAGAGAGCGAACAACTGACGAATGATTGTGTTGTTGTTACCATTCCGGATGATAATATATCACCACTGCGATATCTTCTATCTAGAATATCCAAGACGGTTACCTCAATTCTTTGGGCGGCCTTTTCCTCACCCAGTCCGTACTTCAAAAGCATGGCAGCACTATGCACCGCTGCCAGTGGATTTGCTTTGTCCTAAATGTAAGTGTTGATGTAATTTTTCAACAAAGTAAAATTCAAAGATATAGAAAATATCCTTAAACTTGATTAATTAGTGCCTGAGATTAGGAATCTCTAAACACTGTATGGTACAGAAAATAAACTGGAAAATAAAAGACTGAAATTTAAAGTGGTGATCCCCAAATCTGACTTTGCTTTGTTGAAGTTGATTGAAGATATCTTGCCAAATGATGATTCAAACCTTTAAATATTCTCTGAGAAACCGTACTGAAAACCGTCACCCGAACGGTTACAACGTCTCCTTTCCAACCGTCTTCCAACCCTTCTCATGCTGACACGTGTCCCCAGCAGACCAAAATTATCCCTATATTTCATTCTTTGAGCCAACCACAGACCTTCCGCTCTTTTGGCCCGACTTCGTCCTTCGCCCGACCTGCTTCTTCGCCCGACCTCACTTGGGCCGACCTCCGCATCAGCCGCCCTCCGTCTTCGATCAAAGACCTCCGCGTCTGTCCGTACCTCTTCCTTGCCCGACCTTCCTCTTGACAGACCTCCGCGTCTGCCCGACTTCGTCTTCTATCCGATCTACGGTTTACCCGACCTGCGGACTTCCCATCCTGATGACTTTCCGTCTTGAGGACCTCCCGACCTGAAGACCTTCCGACCTTACCGTCTTGAGGACCTCCCGACCTGAAGACCTTCCGACCTGAGGTCTTTCCGTCTTGAGGACCTACTGACCTGAGGTCCTTCCGTCTTGAGGACCTCCCGACCTGAAGACCTTCCGACCTGAGGTCTTTCCGTCTTGAGGACCTACTGACATGAGGTCCTTCCGTCTTGAGGACCTCCCGACCTGAAGACCTTCCGACCTGAGGTCTTTCCGTCTTGAGGACCTACCGACTTGAAGACCTTCCGACCTGAGGACTTTCCGACCTGAAGACCTTCCGACCTGAGGTCTTTCCGTCTTGAGGACCTACCGATCTGAGGTCCTTCCGTCCTGAGGACTTTCCGTCCTGTATTTTCCTTAGAAATAAATCTATTTTCCTTGATTTCCTCACGGTGCCCTTCAGCCAGTTCAATCAACTCTATTACCAGGCCCATTCTTCTTTTTACCTTGGGCTTTTAACCTAATTCTAAATTTCGTACGTAACAGTAAGTATGCATGTAGTATATGCATTGTTGTGCCAAAAATTCATTAGTTTAAGTTCCAAAATAAATGTATGACAGCATCAAACAAACCTGACCAACAATGTCAGCAGCAGAACCATGTATTGGATCGAATAGTGCTGCCATCCTTTTGAAGTATGTACTGGGTGAGGAAAAGGCCACCCAAAGAATTGAAGTAGCCGTCTTGGATATTCTAGATAGAGGATATCGCATTTGTGCTATATTCTCGTCCGGAATGGTAAAACTAACACAATCAATCATCAGTTGCTCACTCTCTTATTTTTTTTCTGTCCTCGATTTTAATGTGTAATTATTATTTGGTGCTGATTGCACAGAAATTAGTTATGGGGAAGGAAATGGGAGAACTAGTGTTCAACTCCATAGAAAGCAAAGCTATCAATGCTATGTGAAACAGATTCTGCCAACACTACATGATCTTGTGAATGTACATACAAATCAGTGCAAGGCAGAAAACGGATTTTGTTTTATTTTTAGCAGAATTTTACTAAGGGGTGAGAACTATTATGTTAACGTCTGGATTTACTCTGGGTTCTATGTTGTTGACGCAGAATATTGTTTTTTTTTTTTTTATTATGCAACTTTCATATATTTTTTTTTTTAATACATGTTTTCTTCTCATAAAATCACATCAAAGTAAACTATTGCTAAAACAAAGATAATACAAATAACCATAATACAAATGAAAAGTCTAAAAAGAGAAAAACTTTAATATTTAATTATTATATATTTTTTTTCTTGAAAACTATATATATTTAGGAGTAGACTATAATTTAAAAACAGAACAACAGAACAACACACCGTTGACATTGTCTCGTAAATATAAAATTCAATTCTTATATGTAATAAATAAAAACATCTTGCATGGATTTTTCGGTGTAGGTAAAAAATTCAATGCATAAGTTAGTTTCCACTTTTGACACCTAACAGAAATCCTGATATAATTTAACTCTTTTTGTTGGATAAGTTAAAAATAATTAAGAAGGACCAACTGTTTTGAATCGATTGGCTTTCTGCAACTCTCATCAGTTAGATTAATTTAGTAGTGTGAAAATTAAGGAATGTTTAGAGCATCAAACAACTACTTTGATTCGATTGGTTTGGAAAACTGAAAATTAGAAATGATGGACTTTTGTTTTTGAAATTTTGTTATTGCATTTATAATGTGCAAAAACCATAGCATCAAATCATAAAAGTGAAAGGAGGAAAAGAGTTCCAAGGAATCTTAAATTTGGATTCCAAAGGATACTTGTTAGAAGTTTAAAATATTCCCGAGAGGATAAAGGTATGTGTTGAGTTAAAGTTTTTTTAAGGAAACAGATTGATGAGTGGATTTATCACTTTTGTTTGGGAATTGTTTGGTTGATTTGTTGCAAGAAACAAAATGCTATAGAATAGGTTGTGATTTGTATAGACTAATGACGAATTTTGTAACTTTTTAATTTTTTTTTTGAACTATTGTTAATTTAAAATTGCTCTAAGTTTGAACTAAATGTGTTTGATTGGATAGATTAAGTTGTATGGTTTTAAGAATGTTCTCTTAATATTTTTATAGTGATTTTTTGTCAGTGTATTTTTTTGTCCTTCTATTAGATAGTAGTATTATATATAATAAAATTTTGAAATAATTTTTATCTTTTAGTTGTCTCTTAGTTAATTTTTGTGTACAAACAATACTTTCATTACTTAGTGATTTGAAAAAGGCAATGTATTGCCAATGGAAAAAGAGACGATGCATCCATTAAGCGACACGATGAATTGAGTAAAAGAGAGTTTTAGTGAAATAGGAATCCGTAAAAAAATATTTGTTATGAATTTAGTTGGTGATTTGTGTTTTTTTTTTTTTTGATAATAATTTGAAGGTGATGATTTGTAAATCTAAAGTACTTTTATAATTTTTGTGAAAGTTTAATTGTAAAAAATAAAAATAATAAATAGAAATTTAGAAATTAATTAGTCTACACAACAATGAGAGATGGTTAAAAAAATTTAGAAATCAATTAGTTTTCATAATCCTTTGACTGTAATATTATAATATTATCTTTACGTCTCATTCAATTCCTCTTGCCAACATAATAATGCACACGAAAATTCTTTCAAAGGAAAAGAAAAAATAATTCTCTAATTCAAAAATTTCTACTGTGAAAACACAATATCCTTTGAAATCCAGATTTAAGATTCTTGAAACCTTTTCTCTCCATTCACTTTTATGATTTCACACGGAAGGTTATTGGGCAATAACAAAGTTCCAAAAAAGGAAAGTGCATCATTTCTAATTTCAATGTTCCAACTAAATAGAAACTAATCAAAAACGTAAGTTTCAGTTACCTGCCAGAGTTCTCGAAAACTGAAAAGTAACTTGTGAGTAAAATATTTCATGTGCAAAGAAGAAATTTAATTTCACACCACTAAATTAATCTAACTGAAAGAATTCACAAACCAATCCAATCAAAGCAGTTCATCCTTTTGAATACTCGTTGACTTATCCAACAAAAACAATTAAATCATACCTTGATTTATGTTCAACTTAAAAGTTGGAACTAACTTATCCATTGAATTTTTCACATACACCAAAAAATCCGTATAAGTTGCCAGGGAAATAATGGTCAACAATAAGCTTTTTTATTTGTTACGATTGTTTAAACAAAAATAATAAAAAGTAGCCATAATACAAATAAAAATTCCAAAAAAGAGAAAAACATAAGTATTTAACAACTATAAATTTTTTTCTTAAAACTATATATATTTACCTGCAGACTATAATTAAAAAATAGAACAAACACACTGTTGATATTGTCCCGTAAATGGTAAATTCAATCACCATATATAATAAATAAAATTCATTGTTGTCCATTCTTTCACTAACATCTTGCAAAGGATTGTTCGGTTTATGTGAAAAATTCAATGCATAAATTAGTGATACTTAATAAAAATTCTGGTATGAGTTAATTCTTTTTGTTGGATAAGTTAAGAATATTCAGGAGGACGAACTGTTTTGATTGGATTGGTTGTCTGCAACTCTGGTGAGAAAATTAAAGAATAGTCGGAGCATGAAACAACTGCCTTGATTGGATTGGTTTGGAAAATTGAAATTAGAAATTAGAAATGATGCACATTTATTTTTGGAATTTTGGTATAGTTTTTTTTTTTTTTTAATGAATTTTTGTTATGCATTATGGTGTTTTTAAGGAGAATTGAAATTGATAAATATTTGACTCAAGCATATTGAATGGAGCGTAAAGAAAAGATTGATATGTTATATATTTAATATTATCACAAATTATGAGTCGTGCACAGTTTGTACTTTGTCGTAAAATTGCCGATATATTTTTGAAATATTCAATTCTCTTTAGCCATCTGTGTCTCATTGTTATATAGACTAATTGTCATATTTTTCTTGTTTGTTTTGATAAGATAATTCTAATACGATAAATCGATGATTTCTTAATTTATGTTTTCATGATATTTATATTAATAAAATGATTTCTAAATCTCTATTGTTATTTTTTATTTTTTACTATTAAACTTTCACAAATTTCTTTAAAAATACATTATTTGAATTTTACAAATAATCGCCTTCAAATTATTATTCCAAAAAAATAAAAAAATAAAAACTAAAAGACAAAAAACAAAAGCCACCAACTGATTACCTCGGAAATATTTCTTTACAGATTCCCATTTCAATAAAACTCTATTTTACTCCGGTTCATCATCTCCTCTTTATCTTTGCATCATCTCCTTTCGAATTTCCAATACATTTCCTTTTCCATATCACTAAATAACAAAAGTATTGTACAAAAAACCTAACAACAGACAACTAAAAGATAAAAATCGTTTTCAAAATTTCAGTTGTTATACATAATACAGCTTATATAATAAAAGGATAATAAAGTACACCAACGCTGCTGAAAATTTTCTCTTTAAAATTTCTTCTCCCTCTCGCAAGTTTCTCTTCTCCAGTTGCCTTGTGTTCGACATTGGTTCTTTCCGGCCAATTTACCGTAGAATCCAGAGGTAATTCTTGCATGTGCCTTGGGGAGTGTTTGGTGAGAATTTCTACTGTTCGATTCTCCTTAGATCGAACTGTTTCCCAATAGAGTGTTAGTGTTTTTTGCTTTGGGGTTGTAGACCAGGTTTCTAATGGGTGTCCATTGGCCGTCGACCGTTGAGCTACTGTTTTTGGTTGCTCTTCATCTATAGGAGTATATGTTGTAAAATCTAAGCTACAATAGTTTGTGTTTTTGTGTTCCTAATGTGTCCTTTTGTTTCTTTCGGTTCTAATAAAAATTCTATTTATTTTCTTTAATCTTGTTTTCGATTTTGTTTTCTCGATCCTAAAACTTACAATTATAATGTATTAAAGCTTATAAAACTTAAATAAGGAAATATATAATTATGAATATGATAATAAGACATAATATATATAGATGAAATTTATATTGCATGTGTTATTTGGTTTGTTCATTATTGTTGATTGTGGGTTGTTTTAGTTTTTTTTGTTTTGGTTGATATTGTCCGAAAATGGTCTGATCATTAACGAACTATGATGAACAGTGTGGTCCATTTGATTTGACCCCAACTAACAGAATGTGCAATATGAATGCGGCCCAAATTAGATGAATTTCACTACAAGAAAAAAATCATTTTTGTAACAAAATTTTTTTTTCTCTAAATCTACTTTTCCGTTACTAATGACATTAGAGACGGAATTAGGAACGGAATTACGTTAGCTACGTGAACTTTAAGCACGGAATTTCGTTACAAATATATTATTTTTTTGTAGTGTTGAAGAATGCCTAATGGTCCCCACCCTTCTTCTTGGAGGGGAAGACCATTGCAACAAACTAAGAGTGGGAAAGGTGAAACTGAAGTGAGAAGGGGCAAGAGAAAATCATAGAGAAAAAATACAGAGCTGAATGATAATTTCTTAAGGAGAGCTTTCGAGTTGATGATTTCAGAACGAGAAAGGTTATCATATTAGAGACAAGATTCAAATGGTGATCTAATCATTCCCCATTTGGATACAGATCAAACAATTGACAGACTGCAGTGTTCATGGAGAGATCGATTTGATACTTGGAAGTGAGGTCGACGCTCCATTCAATCTGCCAAGATGGTGACTCAAGACACATATTTGAGGAGTTGTAGGCATTCTTTAAGGGGGTTTACAATGCATAGGTAAGGATTACTTGTGTATTTGTTATCTTGGAGTAGGGTCATTGTAGAGATGGGGGTTTGGAATATATGTTGGTTTGGGCTAGAATCCTTTGTGGGCTTGGTTTGTTTGTTTTTGGGCCATGCCTCTTTTCCTAGGGCCCTCCTCCTTAGTGATGTTAGGCTTGCTAGCAGGCTGCTTTGGACTAGAATAGGCCGGCCCAACACAGGTTGGGGCCTTTTTGCGTGGGCCTTGGGCTTGCTTATGTATATTTTATTTGGTGATATGTACAGTTAATTTCCTTAAATATGGATGAGTGATCTAAAAATATGTCAAAGAAGAGAGTGAAACAACCTGTCCAGAAATCAGCCCAAAAGCTTGATTCAAAGAAGATTCAATCCGGTAGTTCAAATAGCAGCCACACCATTGACAGCCAACCTTCACAAAATTGCCCAAAACGTTGAAACTCCAACGAAAACATCAGAACATAAAGATGATACTATGAAAAAAAAGAAGAAGTGATGTTGAATTCACAAAGATGAGTTTTCAAGAACTTATCCAAACTTGTCAGATGGTAGTTGATGAACATAAAGTAGTCATCTCTCAAAAAACTCGAAGCATGTGTTTGTTATTTGGAAAAAAGGAACAAAATACTACTAAAAGTCAATGAGCGGCTTACCAAAATGAATGATAAATTTGTTGTGGGACATGAAAAATTTCTTCAAATCTCAAGTGAAGAACTGAAGAGAATAAAAAAGTCTAATATGGAGAACAAGGAAATTTTGAGTGAGAATAGTCAATTGATGAAAGATAAACAAAAGCTTGATGAGGTGTTGAACCTTGGGAATCCATACGGTGATCATAGTAGGATTGGCTACACTCATGGAGCTGAAACTTCTCAAACGACATTTGTCTAGCTTGGGAAAGTAGACGCTGTTTTAAAATATTCTGAAAATCTAAGGAAGACTCGGTGGTTGGGCAGACAACAGTCGAATCGAAGATAATGCAAGCAAACAAGACACCAGGAGCTGGATTGTGATCAGATCAGACGGGATTTATTCTTTGGCAGAAAAATTTTTGGCCATTAAAACACTTTAATAATATAATATGTGCAAAGTTGGATTGGAGACCAAAAAATAAACAAGCAGCATGTCTAGTTTCTCTATCCACGTTAAACATTGGGATGGAATCCGATAATGTGAACTTCTGCAACGAGTTATTTTAAAAAATGAGTCAAAATTCAGATGATGGCTAATGGAGATATGAATTGAAACAGAGCACAAAATGATTGGATTTGTCTTATGAAAGTAACGGAGATGAGTCAGACTGTGTCCAGACATCGCATGAACAGCCCTCGGGTAGCAGCAACCTTGAGCCAACAATAAAAGTTCATGCCAAAGCCAACAAGAATCATACTCCAAAGCTTATCATTGAAGACATTCACTATTGTATATCCAAAATTAAACCAAACAATGTTGTCGAAGGCTCATAAATATAGTGTGCAGTCTTGAACATGTGCAAAAAAAAAAAAAAAAAAAAAAAAAAAAACACTAGCAAACATTCTAATCAAGGCCTTAGATTCGAATCAATTTGAAGCGCTAAAACGGGATTTTGGTATGTGCTCTGTGCTCTCACTAGTGATATCTGAAACATTACTTTAAAAAATTATTTAATTAAATAAAAGGATACTCTCTATGAGCTTGAGCTTTTGAGGCGAAGAGATGAAGTTGCACGGAAAATTGTTTTTAGTTGGATTTCTCTTGGGTGGAATAATTTCAGCGTTAATCCTGAAAATTTGATAACCTTATAAGATCATGAGACATGAATGCATGTTGGATTGGAATCAAAGTATCTCTCGTATTTTGTCTAATTGCTTGGACTAAAGTGACTTGAGGTGATGAAAATGGCCTGAGGTGATGAAAATGGCCTGAGGTGATGCTGGAAATGAAAAGAAAGAGAGTTGTCGGAGGGGGAGGTGAAGATGTGAAATCTAATATGCAAATCTCTGAAATTCCAGACGATGCATGTGATAGTGGTTGTACCATGGAATGAACAAAACATGGTGCAGAGGAAGAATTCAACAAATGTTAAGATGTTTCCTGAGACTCATCTTGATAAGGATGAGTATAGATAGCTTGAGTTATCATCGTATTTGAAGAGGAAGAAACATTTTTCAGTCCTCATCTTGTCGACTAAGATCTTTTTGTTTTGATGTTTTCCAAAGGAGGAGTGGTGGTAGTTGGCCTTAATTGTTCTATGTTGTGTTTTTGTGGTTGATTGATGGGGAGAGTTCAGTCTATGAATCTATTGGAATTTTAACATTTTGTAGTGTTGTTGATGGTCCTCACTTAGGTTGGTAAATATTAACCGAAAAGGAGAAGATTGTTGGTTATGAGTTGTTTTAGTTTTTTTTGTTTTGGTTTGATATTTTTCACAGATAGCACTACAAAAAATTACCTAATTAGCTATAATATTTTTAACTACGAATTATTTTTTAGTTAAAAAATGTCATTAGCAACAAAAAATTAATTTTAATAAAAATAAATAATGTACTACAAAATTAATTTTGTAGCTAAACTTTTTTTGCTAGTAAATTCTATCTTCATAGCGAAAAGGTTTTAGTTAGAAAATTATTATTCATAGCTAAAATATTTTGGCTAAAAAAATCATACATATTTTGTTGTTAAAACTCTTTTGTTATGAATATTAATTTTATAGCAAAAGAGTTTTAGCTACGAAATCATATTTTCGTAGCTAATGTCTTTTCTTAACTTTCATTGCAAAAAATTTAGTTTTTGTTACGAATGTTGTATTTGTCGCCAAAGATCTATACTAATGCGGTATAGGCGAAAAATGAGTTTTGTCACAAAAATGTTTTTGCTATGAATTATTATTTTTTGCTATAAAATTTTTTCGTAGCTAAATTTCTACTTTTTTTGTAATATGGTTCAATTACTGGACGAAGTCTAATGACAGTGCGGCCCATTTAATTTGAGCCCAATTAAAAATAAGTGCAATATGAGTGCAGCCCAAATTGCATGAATTAATGAAAACTCGAGTAGAAAGTTCGAGAATACCCAATGGCCCCAACCTTCTTGTTGGAGGGGAAGGCCGTGGCAACAAACCAATAGTGGGAAAGATGAAAGTGAATTAAGAAGGGATGAAAGAAAAACATAGAAAAAATAAAAGAGCCAAATGACAAATCCTTAAAAGGAGCTTTTGAACTGATGATTTCAAAACCAAAAAGGTTTATCATATTTGAGACAAGGTCCGAATGATGATCTAATTGTACCCCATTTGTACGTAGATCGAATGATTGGTAGACTGCAATATTCATGGATAGATCGGTATGATACTTGGATGTGAGGTCGATGCTCCATTCAATATGCCAAGATGGTAACCCAAGACACATATATGAGGAGTGGTAGCGTTCGGGAGTTTACAATGCATACGTAAGAATTTACTTTGGTATTTGTTTTCTTGAAATAGGGCAATTGTAGAGATTGATTTGGGATATATTTTGTTGCAATTTTTGACTGAATTTTATTGATCAAGTCTGAGTTGAAACCCCATACGTGGGCCAAGTTGGGGGCCAAATTGCGTTAACAATCGCTTTATGCTTCTTTCAGAGTGCACACATTTTTTTTCATTAGGCAAACCACATGCTTGTGTGAATAATTTTATGTGTTATGAGTGTTTGGTTGCTGTTGTTTGGTTTTGAGCGAAATTGGGCTAACAATTATGATTTGAAATTCAATTTATATTTCAGTTTTAGTTTGATACTAGTATATTTTTATTAAGAATCGTGCAAGCTTATAATATTCGCTTTTTATTTGAAATTAAAAACAAAAACACTCAAACAATGCATTTTCTTTTAAGAAAGACAATAGTTAGTTATATATATATACATATTCTCTTTATATGTATTACATTTGAAATTAATTTACTTTTTCAACACAGCTTTATATTTAAAAATATGTTTGTTTAAAAATTGTAAAATCTAAACATTCCATAAAAAAAATATACAAATAAACATGAATGCACTCCTCGCGTATTACAGGTTCTTCAGTTAATGCACATATCTGTATTTTATGTTGTTGAAACTTCAATTGAATTTCGGAGGAGTTAATAAAACATTCTCAACACAAAAAAGTAACATAGTAACAAATTTTACTTGCAAAATTCAAATAATCAACATTGTTTATATGTTTATTTTGACATTTTCTTAAATATATAAAGCTAATTATATTAAACTAATTAATGCATATTTTAATAAATCAATCCTATATTTTTTGTAAAGTATTTCTCATTGCGCGTGGTCTTTTATATTTCAATTGTTTTTCGCATTTTCAAGCACTTTTTATGCTCACAAATCCTAACACATTATCCTGCGGAATTTCAGTGAATGCTCGGTCCTGCATAGCCATTTCTGCCACTATAGGCCTTAAGATCTTAACCTTGAATTATTATTAGCTCTACAAGCAATTTGTCTAATTTTGATATTTCTGAATTCTGATTGCTCTGTGAAATCTGTGTAAGAGATGCATTAGACAATATTTTTAACTTGTTTATAAAAACATAACAATTAAAATATATATATGTGAAGGTTGGAATAATATGATTTATTGCCCTTGAAGAGAATTACAACATATGATTATATAGAATGATAAGAGAAATTTATGAAATAGACTAGGGAAGGTAAGTAAAGACAAGAGTAATATACGGGAGACAATTAAGGAGCTAAGTATAGAAGATGCAGTTAATTAGCATAATTATCGCTAACACGCCCCCGCAAGCAGAGCGTGGGATTGTAGGAAACGCGAAGCTTGGACCTGAACATTTCATAGGCTTGTCGAGGAAGACGTTTTGTGAAAATATCGGCAAGCTGGAGCGAAGACGGAACAAACTGAGTAATCACAGTCGATATCGAGGTGCTTGGCGCGCTTGTGAGAGACTGGATTATAGCTGAGGAACAGTGCACTTCTGTTGTCACAAAGGAGCACTGGAGGAGAAGCCGGAGAAGCGTGAAGGTCTCGAAGGAGGTAAGTAACCCACATAAGTTCTGATGATGTATTAGCAAGAGCCCTGTATTCAGATTCGCAACTGGAGCGAGAGACTGTTGGTTGCTTCTTCGCACTCCATGAGATACGATTTGGACCTAGAAAAATGGCATATCCATACGTTGAACGTCGAGTGTCAATGCAACGTGCCCAATCAGCATCCGAGTATCCATGAATACCATACTGCCCTGGTGAGAAAGATAGACCGAAACCGAGAGTGCCTTTAACATACCTTAAAATACGTTTGACAGCCTGAAAATGCTCAAGCGTAGGGTGCTGCTGATATTGGCTGACAGTATTAACAGAGTAAGCAAGGTCAGGGCGCGTGATTGTTAAATATTGAAGAGCACCAACCAATGAGCGATATAATGTAGGATCATGAAAAGCAGAACCAAAAGCTGTAAATGTAGCGCCAGGAGCCAGAGGAGTGGAGACTGGTTTGGAATCAAGCAAGTCTGCGTGGGCGAGAATATCGCGGGCATATTTACACTGACTGAGGAAGAGACCAGAAGAGGTGTATTGAACTTCCAAGCCAAGAAAGTACCCCAGACGCCCAAGATCTTTAATGGAAAATTCGGTGCGAGACAATAGAGAAGAAACTGCAGCATTGTCATTTCCTGTGACAACTATATCATCAACATATACTAATGGATAGATGAGTGCAGACTTTCGTCGAAGAACAAATAAAGATGTGTCAGCAGTACTGCAAATAAATCCAAGAGTGCACAAAAAATTCCGAAGACGATGATACCAGGCCAGAGGGGCTTGACGAAGACCATAGAGAGCTTTCTTAAGACGGCATACATGATTTGGATATAAGGGATCAATGAAGCCAGGTGGCTGCTCCATAAAGATCGGCTTAGATAAATAGCCGTTGAGGAAAGCATTTTTGACATCAAGTTGATGTAGGGGCCAGGAACGCATGACAGCAAGAGATAAGATAATGCGGACCGTGGACGCCTTTACGACAGGGCTAAAGGTATGAGTGAAATCAAACCCAAGAAGTTGGCTGAAACCCTGAGCAACGAGATGTGCCTTATATCGATCAATAGATCCATCTGCCAAGAATTTTGTGCGATAAACCCATTTCGAGCCAACCACATTAGAATTAGGCGGTCTAGGGACAAGATCCCAAGTGTTATTTGCTCGCAAGGCATCTAGTTCCTCATGCATGGCGTTGACCCAATGAGGAATTTTAAGAGCAGATTTGATTCCCTGAGGTTCAGAGATGGCAGTGAGAGCCGAATACAGAGGATTAGAATCAACAAGAGCAATGTCGGTAGGATAACGGGGTTTGAATATACCTGACTGAGCCCGTGTTCGCATTGGGTGAGTGCGAATAGGAGGGATAGCATTAGCCATGGTAGGTGGAGCCAAAGGTAGCGGCAGAGAAGGAGGCGGATCAGCTAGGGCCGACGGTGGAGAAAAAGGCTCTTGGTCGTGCGTAGGCAACGGAGGAGTAAGCGACTTTGGCAACTCAGGTAGGCAAACATGACATGGCTTAGCTCGTGAATGATGTGGCGGTGGCAAGGGAACCAAGACAGGTGGGCCATCTGAAAAATCGGACATAGATAAACGAGAGATATGTTTGGAGATGCTAGATTTGGAGAATGGAAAGTAGGTTTCATCGAATTTTGCATGGCGAGTGATGAAAATTCGAGTGGAGGTAGGATCAAAACATCGAAAACCTTTATGGCTTGTGCTGTATCCAAAAAAAAATACATGGAAGACTTCGCGGTTCAAACTTATTCTTGGCATAGTCCCGGAGACAAGGATAAACACGACAACCAAAAATATGAAAGGAAGCATAAGAGGGAGGATGCCCATAAACAATCTCAAAGGGAGACCGATCACCAAGAATGATAGTAGGAAGACGATTAATAGTGTAAACAGCCGTGCTAAAAGCTTCCACCCAGAAATGCAAAGGAACAGAAGAATGAGAGAGCAAAGCAAGGCCCATCTCAGTGATATGCTGGTGTTTACGTTCAGCTCTGCCATTTTGGGAGGAGGTGTAAGGACAAGACATAAGGTGATGAATACCACGTCTTGCAAAGTGAGATTGTATGCGATGGTTTGTAAACTCTGTGCCACCATCACTCTGAAACTTTTTAATCCGACGAGAAAATTGATTTTCAACAAAGGATTGAAAACGTAAAAACACATCAACAAATTCGGACTTCGTGCGTAAAGGGTAGAACCAAGAAAATTGAGAATGATCATCCACAAAAATAGCATAGTATCGAAAACCATAAAGTGAAGTGATGGGTGCAGGACCCCATAAATCACAATGGATCAAGTCCAGAAGCGCAGCAGCCCGACTGTCATTTGTAGTAAAGGGTAACCGGGAACTTTTAGCTAATTGGCAAGAGTTGCATAATCCAGGAGTAGGCAATAAAGAAGTAACATAAACCAGTCCCAATTTATTTAATAATCTAATGACAGAAGGCGCCACATGGCCAAGACGAGAATGTCATAGTTCAAAGCCAGCATGCACCTTTTTATTATGAATTATCGCAGAAAAGGCAGCAGCTTGTGAATCCAGCCGATAAAGTCCATGGTCATGGTTTCCTGTCGCGAGGAGTTGACCTGTATCCCGTTTCTGAATTTGAAATGTGGAGTCAGTGAAAAGTACTTGAACTGGAATGTCTCGAGTTAGCTTGCTAACAGACAATAAATTTTTAATGATGCCAGGCACGACAAGAACATTATGCAAATTAAGATCCGGAGAAAGATGTAAGAAGCCAGTATGAGAAATGGGAAGACTTGCACCATTACCAACAGTTACGCGATCAGTTCCAGAATAGGGGGAGGCAGTGTCAAGCTGGGTGACATCGGAGGTAATGTGAGCCGATGCCCTGGTATCCAAATACCAGTCCGAAACAGCCGGTGCAGAGAGAGAACATCCAGCCGAGAAGGCTTCAGTAAGGTTTGCTGTGGAGAACGGCCTGCAGGAGCGATCATAGGATTGATCAAAGCGCTTAGGACAATCAAAAGCATCATGGTCAGTTTCTCGACAAAAGTAACACCACTGGCTGAAGTTGCGACGACCCCGACCACCACCAATACGTCTGCCACGACCACGATTGTTACGATCGACCTCGTCCACCATTGGTGGTAGTAGTAGTGTGCCTCTGTTCTTGGTTAATTACAGAGAAGGCAGTAGCCTGCAAGGAGGATGAATCATCAATAGATCGCTGAAAAAGTTCATGGCTTTGTGCCCGAGCCAAAAGAGTTGTAAAATCAGGAAGAGGATCTTGAGCAAGCTGGGCGGTGGTGAAGCTAGAGAAGGTTGCGCTGAGACCCCGCAGAAACCAGTGGGACTTATCAGACCCGTCAACTGGTCGTCCTATAGCCGCAAGTTGATCACACAGGGATTTAAAGTGTCGACCATATTCGGCCACCGTAAGACTGCCGAGCTTTGCAGACCAAAGAGCATCTTTAAGGCTGATTTCACGAGCCTTAGAGTTGTAACTGTAAGAAAGGGCCTCCCAAACGTCCCTAGATGCTTTGCATCCGATCACGAGGGCCATCGAGTCCTCGGTAAGTGTGGAGATGAGAAACAACTTCAAGAGTTGATAACGGTAGTGCCAATGTGTGTACGCAGGATTTGGTTGTTGGCCATCAGCGGTGGTGATATTGGCGGAAGGCGGTGAAGAAGAGCCATCGACGAGAGACAAAAAATTTTGACTGATGAGGAGGGGCTCGATTTGGGCATGCCAGAGTAAATAATTGGTAGAGGTTAATTTGATAGGGACCATGTGAATCATAGTAGAGAGGGGAAGGGTAGGAGGATCTTGTTCTGCCATAGAAAATGAAGAAGGAACGCAGCAGCAGGACGGTGGTGAACAAACCGAACGGAGGGTTTCACACCTAATTGGTTGATAGCATATAAACATATAAATTTGTACAAATTATATTTAATTTGGATTTAAAGCAGGCCATTTTCTCTAAGTGGGTCATTTGATTCTTTTTCCGGGTCGATTTGTTTGCCAACTTCGTTTTCAATGGCTTCTTTGATCCGAAGAGATTTCAGTTTGACTTTGCCGGACTTTGGAGGGCTTTGGTCTCTGTGCGGGCGATTTGATCGTAGGCTTTGGATTTGATGTCCTCTTTGGACAATCCGAGGCTTTGATCTTTGGTTTGACTTTGTCGTTTTTTGGAGAACTTTGGTCTCCGTGTGGGCGAGATTTGATCATCGACTTTGGATTTAATGTCTTCTTTAGATGATCTGAGGCTTTGATATTTGCTTTGGCTTTGCCGCTTTTGGATGACTTTGGTCTCCATGGGGAGCGATTTGATCGTCGGCTTTGGATTTGGTGTCTTCTTTGGACGATCTGAAGTTTTGATATTTGGTTTGCCTTTGCCGCTTTTTGGAGGACTTTGGTCTCTGTTTGGGCGATTTAATCATCAGCTTTGAATTTGATGTCTTTTTTGGACAATCCGAGGCTTTGATATTTGTTTTGGTTTTGCCGCCTTTTGGGCGATTTGATCATTAGCTTTAGATTTGATATCTTCTTCCGCGGCTTTGATTTTTTGTTTGGCTTTGCCGCCTTTTGGAGAGCTTTGGTCTCCGTGTGGGCGATTTGATCGTCGAATTTGGATTTGATGTCTTCTTCAGACGATCCGAGGCTTTGATCTTTGATGAGGTGGATTTGGTGCTCCATAACACTTTTGGCAGCGTGTCCGTTTGACTTTTGGATCGAAGAGAGCCTGGTTGATGCTTTTGACGAATAACGCGACGAACACCTTGAAGCTTTGGGATGAACTTGGGAGGCTTTTCCTTGGCTTTGATGGATCCTTCAACGACTTTTGGAGCTATGATCCTTCCTTCGGCTTGGGCATACGACAAAGAATGTTAACTCCATCGATTCGTCAACTAATATTGGATCGTTTGTCCAAATCAATGACTTTCGATGAAGAACGATTTAAGGGCACGGAGAACATGAAAAACAATACAGAGAGAGTACAGAGACTTACCCCTTTACTTGAATCTTCAATGTAACTTCGGTGTATCAAATGAATTGTTCATGGCTTCTATTTATAGGGGAGGGGTGGCCTCGGCTTTCTTTTAGAATGATGTCACGTGGCGCGTCCTGATTGACCCATAGGAAGATTTTATAATCTTTCATTTTCCATCGGATGCTCGTTTTCCATTCTTGACGGATTTGATTGTGCACCTTCCTTTCTCGCAAAGATCTTTATATCATTATCTTTTTCGGAAGATATTAATTTATATACTTCATTTATTGACAAAACTAATTTATTTTGCTGCCAAATTTATTATGTTCTATTTATGCACGTAATATTTGCATGATATCTTCTATTTTAAGCAAATTTTTGCATTAATGGTTGATATATATTGTACAAAATTAACATACATGCATAATTAAATATTCGTATATTTATTTTATTGAATTTTATTTTCTTCCAAAATACATGATATTTAATTTAATTTAAATACTTAATTTTTAATGGCTACATATATATAATAACTTTATTATATTTTAAATTCTAAAACAATTTTCAATGTAATATATTATTAGTTCAACAAAAAAATTTGTTAACTACTTTAAGCGATGAAGTAGTCATATTATTATCCAACTAATTTATATGTTAACCAAAAAAAGTATTGAGTTACGGTGCTGAATTGGTTATGTCTTAAAAATAATTACATATAATTATATTAATTATACTTATATAATTAAATAAATTAAAATCACTAAATTTTAAGGCATAAGAATGGTGCTGAATTTAGCTAAACACAAAAAGGTAGCAACATCGTTAAAAGTAAACCATAATTTGATCTAATGGAACATACTAAATCAGTAATACCGGCGAACTTAGTACGTTCATTGTCTTTCATCATCAACCAACAAAATTAATTAAAAGCTCTATTTATTTGGAGCTTGGTTTTATTTTTTTACTGTTATTATACAACCATCGCAACCTATTTTAAGAATACACAGTATGTTGTTCGGTAGGGGATGACCTGGTGGTGTGGGGAGTGAACTTATGACCGTGAGGTCATGTGTTGAAACCGCGACGCCTCAACATGCCACGTATGGTTCCCCTAGTGTGACTTGTTTTATCGGACTTAGTTTTCAGGGTATTAGATTCGGCAGGGGGTTTACCGTGCACTTTCGGGTAGCTAGCGGCTGCAGGTTCCCACATTATAAAAAAAAAAAAAAAAAAAAAAAAGAAAAGAAAAAGAATACAAAGTATGTTCCGGTAAAAGAAGTGGTATTCAAAGTCCCGACTCCTTCAGGTCTTACCTACCATATGTAATTCGGTATTAGGTTCAAGACTCCCACATCACAGTTTGTGCATCTTACTAACAACAATTGTTTTACATTGGATGTATTTCTCTAACACAAATCTCTCAAAATTTTCGAAATTTTTTTTTTTCTAAAAAAAGAATTCCATCAAATACCATTTTAATGCAAAATTCAAATCAAATTATCTGAAACCAAACCCAAAGAAACACATCCACATGAATCAGATTTTGAAACAGATTTCTTACATAGCTAATATACATACTTTCATCCTTTCATCCAGTGTTGTGTTCACCCTCAGTAAACACTTCCTTGACAAAGAAACACATAATAATTAGCAACGGGAGACAGATATAATGTACATTTCAAGAAACAACAAAGGATGTAAAAATAAATGTGGTGTTCAGAAATACCTTTTTAGGATTCAAGTCTTGGGTTTCCATCTTGGAGAACTCCTTGTCCTTCTTCTTCTCCTTTACCTTCATCTTTATCCATCAAAAGCTTCTTCTTCATGAACTCTGCCTTTCTCACTACTTTTCCAACATCTTCAGAGAATGACGACAGCTTTTCGGCGCTTAAATTTTCCAGGGAATGTTGCGACAAATGCCTTGAATTCATATACTCCGCGTCGCGGAAGATATCATCAATTTCCACAGATAAGCGTTCAAGTTCCCGGCTTTTCAATTCAGGATGAACTTCAACATAATCGCGCAAGAAATGGATGGCCTCATCAACAGTTTCCATTTGCTTTACGTTTAAATGACGGCGTCCGAGTTCAGCAGCCACTTGGAGGAGCTCCTTTGTACGAGACAAAAATATCAAAGAAACCTTAGCATGGCCAGTTAGTATCCCTGTGGCACTTTCCATTTGAATTTCTCTCAAATCATTATCAGTAACCGATATGATCGGTACGCTTTCATCTATGATTGTTAAAGAGTCGATATCAGTAGCATCAGCTTGAAAAGTTTCATATCCGCCTTCACCATCTTTGTCGCTTTCCTCTTTGGACGCCGATAATGTCTTTTTTATGTAGTCCATCTTTTCTAACAGTGTGTCCACTTCTTCGTAGAGGTTATTAGGCGGTGAACATTTCGAGCATACAATGTGGAGCGCAATCAATGCTTCACAATCGACCTGAGTGATTTTACTTGCCAGACTCTCCATTGCTCCGATTTTACTCAGGTGATGAACTTTAACAAAGTCCCTCAAGAAAATGGTGTCTTCCTCGACTCTTTTCATTTGTTTCGTGTTTAGACAGCACTCGCCATGTTTAGAAATCTCCTGGAGTCTGTCGCCGATGCGTTTTAAATAAGCTAAACACACACAAGCAGTCGCCGAGGTTCTTGCAATGGAACTCCCAATTCGATAGGAGACTCCATTTTTGTCAGTGACTTCAATTCTAACATCACTTCCATACTCCTGTTGATCCTCCCACAGCTGCTTTGCTGACTCAATGACAGAATCACAGCATCGAGACAACTGGATTGTTTGTAGTGTTGAAATATCTCCAATCACAGCTGGAATCTCCTCCAAAAAATCTAAGTCGCAAAGTCGAAGCCTCTCAAGTTTTGGAAAATGGATAGATTCAGCATTCCATTGTACTAAATTCATATATCCGATGAAAAGCTGTTTTAATACACTAAATTCACCTTCAACCGGGTTCCACTCTGATCCTTCCACGCCAAAAAATAGCGTAAGCGTTTCAAGACAAGGCAATGTACCAATTGCCGACACATCTTTCCACTCCATTTTGCATTGCAACAAAAACACTTCTTTGAGTGAACTTGGGAAGCTGATTTGCTCGAAGCAATAAGCTACTGAAAGTGATTCAAGATTTTTTAGCTCGTGCAGCTCCCGCAGATTACACACAGAATCTTTTGAATGTGTCATCTCCCCCCTTATACTGAGTTTCTTCAAATTTGGGATTCTTGCAATGGTTTCCTTCTTCCACTTGAAGTTTAGTATAATGGACAGCGTCTGAAGGTTGTTTAGGACAAGGAAGTCTTCCTCCGGATCCGGTAAGGTAGCCCCACACTTACTTCTTATATGTCTAAGTTGTGGCATTTTCCAAAGCTCCCGTGGTAAAACAAAAGATGGAGAATGGATTCCATCGATTATTAGAGTTTGAAGATTCCAAAGTAAGTGCAGAACTGAAGGAGATGCAAATTTCCCATGGTACGAAAGACTGATAGAAGCATACCTCAGTTCTGTTGGCTGTAATATTTCTTTGCAAAAGCCATCTTCGTACAAGCTTTCAACGTTATCGACTGTCCTCAGCAAACATGTTCTTGTAACATGTGAATACATCGGTTTGCAATCATCGCAAACAGAAGGACTGACTTTCGAGGATGATGGAATATTCTGAACCAGTGATGGAAGACATGCTCTTTCTCTGTCGTTTATTTCTTTACTACAAAGGAAGCAGCAAGTGTCGACTCTAAAACCCGACCTAACATATTGCACTCTTGGAGACCGAATGAATTGTTCGTCATTTGATTCTCTTACACACAGGTCCCGTAAAAGATCATGAATACCACATGTTTCTGCATTCCTCATAAATATTAGATTTCTATCAATAAGACATTTTACAAACTCTCTCCCAGTCTCTTCCAAGGTTTTTGGACTCATAGATTTTATGAATCCCTCAGCAATCCAGAAGTCGATTAGACTGCCTACATTAATTTGATCGTCTTCAGGGAAAGCTCTCATATATAAAAAGCACGGTTTGAGATGAATGGGCAAGCTTTTGTAACTCAAAGATAGTATTCTCAAACAATGCTCTTCATGTCCCAAATCCGAAAGAGAGTAAATTTTTTTCACAATGTTTTCCCAATAGGTTGGCGTCATGTCGGAATTTGCAAGTAAACCACCAACAGAAACAATTTCTAAGGGAAGACCTCTACAACTTTTTACGACATCCTTTGCAAATTTCTTCAAATTTTCATAAGGACAACCTATTTGAGCGAAGGCGTATTGACAAAATAAAGCCCAACTTTTATCGTCATCTAAAAAGGTCATCTTGTAAGGATCATTTGAGCTCAATGACATCGCTATGTCGGATAGTCTAGTGGTCAACAAAACACAACTTCCATTCTCATTGTCGGGAATGCACCTTTGTAGGTCATCCCAAACTTCCCTTGTCCATACATCGTCCAAAACAATCAAATACCTTCTGTCAAATAATCTTTGGTACAATCTAACTTCCAACTCATTAGAACTTTCACATGTTCCTTGGCTGCCCCCCTCCTCTTGAAGAGCAACTTTAAGGATTCGATCAATACTATATACTTGAGATATTGAAAGCCAAATACGTATATCAAAGTGATCATCAATAAATGAATCATCAAATAATGTTCTAGCAAGAGTTGTCTTACCAATCCCGCCCATGCCAACAATTGGGAGGATTTTGCGCTTTGAATTGCTATTTACCAGATCTCCCCAGATCTTATCCACGTGCTCGAAAATTCCAATTGGGACATTAGTGATGCTTGAAGTAGTAATCGAACCGGCAGTAGGGACATAAGTACTTGGTTGCTTTCCAGCCTGAGGATCCTCGCCTTCCTCTTCGATTATTGGCATCTCTTCATTGATAGAACAGAACTTTCGGATCAATCTCGCCATATCTTCGCAGAAGGCCGAGAAGCCTGTGTCACTTGTTCCTTCTTGAGATCTCAATTGAAGTTGATTGACTACATGGAAGTTGATTGTAGCTTCTGCTTCAAACGCAGCCTTTGCTATTTGCCTCCACAACCCTCCTAACATTTCGATATTTCTTTCTGCATGAAGCTCAACAAACTTTACCAAGATGTGGATATTTTTCTCAAGCATTTCAATTTGCTCCATGTCCACACTTGGGAGATGAGCTTCGGCACGATTGTGAAGATTTTCGAGGATGTTGGAAAGTGAAACCAAGGATGCATAAGCAGCAACAGCCATCTTCGAACCGTTGGTTATGTTTTTTTTTACAGGAAAAGTAGGTGAGAATTTTTCAGATCTGGCTGTATATGATTATAATGTGAGAAGATGATCATTGTTTGTTTAGAGTCAATGCTGTTCTTTTCTACAATGATGCAGTTATTCGATAAAATGGGAAACCGATGGCAGACTTCTGACTTTTCGAAAATGATAGATTTCTGACTTTACCATACTTGTAGTCTGTAGAACTCCATAAATTGATTGGCCTGAATATTTAAGGTCAGGTACGTACCTTTTCAGAGTCTGACTTTTATATAGAAGATTCATTCCTAATTTCTTTGTATTTAAATTACATAATAATAATAATAATAATATAATTTAGGGTAAACTGTTTTTTACTGGACCCTTATCATTTTAGTCTCGTAAATGGAGCTGTCGCAAACTAGTCCCATAAGTGAAAAACTTTTGCTGTTTTAGTCCTCCGACGCCGGAGACGCCCGCGTGGCTCGCCGAGGTGACGTGTCCGCCAGGTCAGCGACACCTGGCGGACACGTGGATTTATTATTTTTTTTCATTTTTTTAATTTTTTTAATTTTTTTTATTTGGACCAAATAAAAAAAATAAAAAGATGCAAATAAAATTAAAAATAAGTTTTAAGAAAAATGAAAAAAAAAAAAATCCACGTGTCCGCCAGGTGTCGTTGACCTGGCGGGACACCCGGCGGACACGTCACCTCCGGCGAGCCACGCGGACATCTCCGGCGTCGAAGGACTAGAACAAATGATAAGGGATCCAGTCATGGGACTTAAAAAAACAGTTTACCTATAATTTATTATAGTTTTAATGAATAAGGGTTTAGCCGCTGATAAGCATCATCAAATTTCAAGTTGTCAAAAAGTACAAATAAAACATTAAAAAGTCAATTTTTGGACAAGAAAGAAAATAAAATTTTAAGTTGAACATAGTCTAGAACACCAAGAAAGTAAAATTTACACACTAACAAAGCAATGATTGTTCGATACATTTTAAAGCTCAGAACAATTTAAACATCATGAAAACAATAATTCAATTTTTGGTATAGCAAATGATTTTTCATCATTAACAACTATATGTATGGACAAGATAAAATATACTATAGTTCCTTACGTGGGTTCAAACCCCCGACGCCTCAGGTCACCTGCCACACATGGTCAGCGTAGTGTGACTTTCCTAGACCCGCCGGGAGTTTACCCAGTGTGTATTAAAATTTTATAAATATACTATGGATAAAAGAAGAAAAAATATATAAATTATTTTATAAAATGTCAATAAAATCTAAAGTATAAAAATATAAAATTTAAACACTAAAAAAAAAAAAAAAATTAGCCAGCACCGTGCTGGCTTCATAAATTATATATATAGATATGTTAGTATAGATATTTTTAGGCCATTAGTACCATATTGTATCTATGGCTATAGTACCGAATCTAATATTTCCTCCTCACGGTGTATCATCTCACTTGTGTATATTTTGTATCATCTCACTTGTGTATATAGATATATATATATAATATAACATACACACATACTACTAAAAAAACTGTTTTCTACTACGGCCAAAAAATCGTAACAAAAAATCATTTTTCGTGCAATTTGCGTATTTGCTACGCCTTCGTTACGATTTTTTTCCGTAATGTATACTCGCGTAACGAATGTTTTTTGCCACGCCATTTTTCGTAACTATTATTGTCGGTCAACGCTCCCTAATGCAGGGTTTTTGTTACGCTGTTTGTTTCGAATTTCCTCTCGTAACCAAATGTCGATCCTTCCGCGCGTGTATCAGAGCTTTTAGGAATTATACGTATACATGTCTATCTATACACACATGTGCATCCCCTATAACTACAGTTGGTATATTGATATTGATAATAGAGTTGATAAAGATAGAGACGGCCGGAAAATTCAATCCAAATCCGGCACGAAAAAAATAAATAGTGACGTTCAGGCTCTAATTAAGCCTAAAACTTCAATAACACAAAATTTTGATCAATTTCAAAATGGATTATATCACTACTATTACTCAGGTTAACTTATCTTATCTTAATTAGCTTAACTTCTATTAATCTCCTGCACCACAGCCAACAAATTAAGTTTAATATCTTAGTCAACAACTATATGTTCAACAACAGAATTTTAATGAAGCAAAATATTGAATACACAAAATGATAATAATAGGTAACCAAAATAAAATATATATATATATGTAGTACTCTGTCCCACGTAATTTGTTTATATTTTCTATTTTTGTCCGTCTCACATAACTTGTCTTTCCTTTTTTTGGAAATATAATTATACATTTTAATCACATTTTAAATTTTATAATTTTTTAATCATAATTAAACTATTTAGTTATCTTAATCTTAATCTATATTATTTTTACTATACAATAATTATTTTTACTAATAAACTTCTTAATTACTTACTAATCATACTTTACCTAAATTCTCTAGGACAAATGAAGTAATATATAGTAATATATTGCATAACTGAAGGTCTTAAATTAGTTAATGAACAAATTATTTACAAATACTTGTGTTTAAAAAATAGTAAATAAGAAAGTATAATCCATGGTTACAAACATATATATGATATCGAAGAAGATGTGCGGAGGTAATCTTGCTATCAGTTAGGCCAACACGGAAGATAAGATCAGATGCGTACTTGGTCTGAGTCAAAATGAAGCCATTAGTAGTGTTGCAAATCTTAAATCCTAAAATGTATCGAAGATGACCAAGACTCTTTATCTCGAAGTTCTAAAAAAGATAGGCTGGAAAATTATAAATAACATAAATGTCATCATCATTGATGATCATATCATCAACGTAAAATAACAGAATAATAATCTCAGAGAACTTTCAACAAATAAATAAAGTCGAGTCATAAGTACTAGGAGAGAAGCCATACTGAGTAAGGGCAGAACTAAATGTAGCAAACCAAGCGCGAAGTGCTTGTCCCAAATCATAGAGAGCCCAACGTAATTTATATAACTTACTGAAAATCTCAATACCCGGAAGTGAGCCTATGTAGAAATCCTCGATCAAATCTCCATGTAAAAAAGTATTTTGTAGATTCAACGGATGGAGTTGCTAGCAAAAAATGACAACAATTGCAGGTAGATACCGAATATACGTAAATCCAGTGACCGGAGCAAATCTCTATTCATAGCCAATACCATATTCTTAACAATAATCCTTCGTTACAAGTCAACATTTTTAGCTATATTCTTAACAATAATCCTTCGTTACTAGTGATCGGAGTTGGTCTTAATCTTGTAGACGCACTTTCACCCAAAAAACAAGATCCCAAGTGCATGTCTTCTCTAGGGCCAGTAGTTCCCCCGAAAAAGCTTGATGTACAAAGAGTCAGTATTTGCCATCCAAAATGACATGAGTTTATGCTGAGACGATATGATAATCACATAGGTGAAGGGAAGGCTGACTTACATAAGTAGAGTGGTGGGTAGTAGTAAAAGAGACATTAGGAGGAGGATTTGGCACCGGTTTAGGAAGTGTAGGGGAGTCTGCTAAAGGGGGTGAGATAATGGGACTGTGCCGAGAGCAGTAGATGTGAGTTCAAGACATGCAACATTAAAAAATAATACAGAGGGATCATGAGTAAGTAACGAAGATGAATAGTGAGATAGGATATTAAATTTGAACATCGATGGCAACATCTGAGGTTTTATTAGTGTGACATGATAAGAGATACAAAGACATTTATACACAGGATTCCAATATCAATAACCATTATTCTCTACCCCATAACGTAAGAAGAAACACAAACAACCCATCCTTCTAAATTATTGTATTCATGAGGTGGGAAGAGCACAAAACAAACACAATCTAATCTAATGGACGAAGAAGAGAGTAATCGAGGACCAACGGAAAAGTTTCTCAAAAAGAGTTACACCGTGAAGAATAGAATAAGATAAGTTATTTATTGTGTGGATAGAAGGAATAGTGGCTTATCTACGAAATTGATCTGGACAAGATGGGGATAGAAGGAGTTCATGAACATTATTGAGGATGTGATGACCCTTATGCTCAGTCCGACCATTTTGTTGGGATATATTTGTGCAAGATCACTGAACAAAAACACCCCGGACAAAAAAAATTGAACAACACAAAGTCATTATTCTCTAAGGCATTAACAATATGAAAGTTTTGGATAATATAAGAAAACTCGGTCTGTATCATATTGTCAAATACAATATAAAAATGCAAGTTCAGAGCGTTGTTTCATAAAGTAAAACCGGGTAGACATACCATATTCGATTTATGCCATACTTTATTTATTAATTTCACTTGGTATGATCAAATTATCTTTAGTTAAGATTTACTATAGACATACCATATTCGATTTATGCCATACTTTATTTATTAATTTCACTTGGTATGATCAAATTATCTTTAGTTAAGATTTACTAACTTTTTAGTCCCGCTCCAATGAAATTCTTGCCTAGATTAGATCAATCCAAGCAAAACGAAATAGGGGCAAACACATTTTGTGACATGCGATGAAATTTCCGCTCGTACCCAAGATCAGCGGCCAAAAATTTCTACAGGGCCAGGGAACATTTCTATTTCCAGCGGTGCAACCATTCTATCCCTGTAAGCAATGAAAGCTTACTCCGTTCGAGCGACGCTGATGCCCTCCTTCTACGCAAGCAATGAGAAGGATACATGCCCATGTGTTCCGGACCAAGAAGCAAGCAAGTAGAGTGTTATGGCCGTTCCAACTGACTATACAACTTAATTGTCTAACTACCTAACAGTTGAAACAACCTATCAACATCATCCCAACTACTTTCACCTAATGATTTCAATTGCTTATTCGCCATCCCCTATCCTCTATAAATATGGTCATACTTCATGGTGACAATTACGTTTAATCTCTAAGTATTTTTCTATGACGAATTAGGGTTAATGATCGAATAAAAAATAGAAAACATAAAGAAGACACAGATCTACGTAGTCGCTACCTCCACGGACAGAAACGAAAAACAAATTTTATTGCAGGATTTGAGCCGCTTGGGTGCATCAGCTGGCCGTATGGCAGCATGTTAGAATGGGAATACATGCCTATTTATAACATAAGTCTATGCCAATAATATCCAAATCATATATCTAAATCTAGGATATAATATCTAATATCCAAATCATATCTCTAGGATATAATACCTAATATCCAAATCATATCCCTAAATTCAGGCATATCAACAAATCTACACGTTGACTTGAATCTCACTTCCAGATGCATCATTACAATGCCAGATGAACATATTCCTTCATTCTGTCTCAGATTTGTTCCTTCTCAGACAACTACCATGATGCATCATTACAAATCCAGATGAACAAGTGGCAAACTAACTTCAAGGCATCTTTACCTAAATCCCACTTCTGGATGCATCATTACGATGCCAAATGAACAAATGGAAAATTAGCTTCAAGGCATCTACACCTTGACTTAAATCCCACTTCCAGATGCATCATTACGATGCCAGATGAACAAGTGGCAAACTAGATTTAGGCATCTCCACCTTGACTTGAATCCCCCTTCCAGATGCATCATTACAATGTCACATAAACAAGTGGCAAACTAGCTTCAAGGCATCTCCACATTGACTTGAATCTCACTTCAAGATGCATCATTATGATGCCATATGAACAGACTCCTCTATTCTGCCTCAGATTTGCCCATCATCGGGCAACTACCTCGTAGCCTGAACAGACGTTGCTTTAAAAGCAACTTATTAGTTAAAGATTTCGTCATGTACAAACTCTCCAACTTTTTCCAAAGGTCAACGGTAGTTTCCTTATTAGCAACTTTGATGATTATATCATCGGACAGACACAACATGATTTCGAGTGAGTCTTCTCCTCTGTGATATCCCACTCTTCATCATCTATGTCTTTACCTCTCGATTTTCCAGATAGCAGCGTCCACAAACCCTGTTGCTTCATCAAATATCGCATCTTGATCTGCCATAAACCAAAACTATTCTTCCCGATGAATTTGTCAACCTTTACGTTGAAAGCAGACATTATTGATCGACTCACGAAACCCTAATAGTTCGGAAATAAACAAAACCCTGATCGAAACAACCAAGCTCTGATACCAATTTTTTATGACGGATTAGGGTTGATGATCGAATAACAAACATAACACGTAAAGAAGACACATATTTACGTGGTTCACCAAAAACGAGTTTGCTACCTCCACGGACAAAAACGGAGAACAGATTTTATTGCAGGATTTAAGCCGCTTTGCCGCATGGCCTGGCCGTATGGCCTAATAGTATGGCAGCCTGTTAGAATGAGAATACATGTCTATTTACAACATAAGTCTATGTCAATAATATCCAAATCATATATCTAAATCTAAAATATAATATCTAATATCCAAATCATATCTCTAGAATAGTACCTAATATTCAAATCATATCCGTAGATTCTAGGCATATCAACATATTTATTGTTGTTCTTTTGTTCTTTCAGTTTTTTGTAGCTCCAAACTGTAAAAAGTTCTTCTTAATTTTAATGGAGGTCATAGGATCAAAAGAACTTCTTCCACCCCTGCCCCTTTCAGATCTACCCTTCTAGGCAAATTTAATTATTTTCTTCTCGCTTCGATTTACTGCTTTGTAATGTACATTTATAGCTTTTTATTTGATAATAAAATATTATTTTCTTCTTAATTTCTATCTTCACCCAAAAAAATCCATGTTCATATTTGATTTAAGTTTTCATTCTAGATAAAATTGTGGAAGAATGGGAGAATTAACTAATTAACCCTAAAATCATGTCGCGGTAGTTCATAGAAATTAAGTACATGAGAGCCTTGTCGACCTACTTAATTGTAATGTAAATTTAATCCTAATTAAAAAAAATTATCAAAAGAGTAGAGCTATTGGCGAAAGAATGTAAGTAATAATTCATTATATATAGACGTTTGCTTATTAGTTTACAAAAATATCTAGTTATAGTGGCTTTTCTTCGAAATAATGTTATTAATTGGATATTGGTGAAGCCTTATTGTAACTTTTTTAGGTCAAGTACTAGTAGAGTCAAAAATCTTATTTAAATAAATAAATATGATCCACACACTTTTCTTTTGTCATTTCATATTATACATATATGTTCTATTATTTCATTATCTTCATTCACTCATTTTATCTACGATATTTCTAGTCATTTAGGAACACAGACGGAACTATTAGGCGGCTTGAGGGGTCACCCGCCCTCAGCCCCAACAATTTATTTTTTCTTAGTTTAAAAAATAGTAAAATTATGTATTATTGATAATTTGTCCCCCATATTTCTTAGTTTTTATATGTATTTTTGTGTAAAATATAATAAATATTATATAATTTTATTGATATGTTCTTCAATATTTAATATTTATTAATAAAAAAATAAAATTTATATTGTTATGTTAAATTTTTTAGTTTCAAACATATTTTTGTCTGATTTTTTTTCTTCTTTTTTACCCCTGTGTACCGAAAAGAATTAAGAAAAAATAGACATCGAACTGATAAAAATGCATAGCTCACACAGAAACATCTCTACTTCATCCAACTATAAGACATATTACCGCTCACCAATATATTCTCGCTCATATCCATCACTCATCCTATTTCCCATTATATGTATACTGTTCACACACAGCCCTTGTGCTCCGCTCAACACCATCTTTGCTACACTTATCAACCAAAATGCGTCACTCCACTCACTTCACCATTCCACTCATCTTACTGCTTATTTTATTTTACAGTCTTTTATTGCTTTGTTCACACAAGATAGCCATTATTGCATTTCTGCTTGGCCACACTCATATGTAAGTATCTCTTTTGATGTGATTTTATTACTTCAAATCTCTAAGTTCGACTGAAAACTCACTAGTATAAAGGAGTATAAAATATGTTTTTGCAAAAAAAAATAAAAAATTAGGGTCTACAACATTATTTTTTTTCTTTAAAATCAATATCTGACAATTCGTAATATGCCAAGATTCAACCTATTTTATTCAATTAATCAAAACCCCATATTTGCTTTTATCACGTACACTCAAACTACGCAAGATGCATAAGACCTAAGACACCTTTATTTACGAGATCAGAGTTTATTTGTAGACACTTGTCCTAACCGAAGATGTTACTGATAACTAGAAGGAGAGGGGGAAACTATAGCTAAAAGGGACTAAGGCGGGAGAATATGCATGTGAATAAGCTCAAATAATCAACCAACTGACCTATCAAAATAAGATATAAGGATTGTCTTGTAAGGGATGGCCTGGTGGTGTGGGGATGGACTCGTGATCATGAGGTCATAAGTTCAAACTCTGACACCTCCAGGTCTTGCATGTCATACATGGTTCGCCTAATGTAACTTGCCTTGTCGAATCTAGTTTGCATGCTATTAGGTCCGACCGGGGGTTTACTCAGTGCTCACTTTCGGATAATTGTATTTGTGAGTCATTGACAATGTGGATTGGAGATAACTCCTTGAGGGAAGTAGAGAAGTACATAGAGTTGAGATTAGAAATCATATGATTACAACAAGAAAAATCAAAATACCAATGAATGTTACATGCAGATGCATTAGGATTAGAATTGACGTAAAGAATCTGGTTAAATAGCTTTTGAATGTCCTGAAGCATGAAAGACAAAATCACAGTGAACTGCGGGACATATATGGCGAAAGCTAGGCTCCATAATAAATCTCCAAACTTAAAATGGATTTGCTCAGCCCCAAGCCGAATTAAGAAAATGCAAGCAAATCAAATTGGGAAACAAAACCACACACAGAGGGGAAATAACAAAAAAAAGAAATAGTGACCAAATCAAAATAACCACACGACATTCAATGAAGTAAATAAAATATTTATTTGCTCCTGAAATTATGTCCGGTACTTATCTAATTTCATATTCTTTTATTTATTTATATATATAAAAATTATTTATCTTTCCGATAATAAATAAATAAATAAAATATTTAATCCAACTATTCATTCAACTCAACAATATTAAACAATAAATTCAATAACAATAAATTCAATAATCACATAAATATCTATAGTTAGTACGAACTCAGGAAAGTATTAAAAAATCTCACACAATACAAATTCCAACTTTTATCACTCCTTCAGGAAAAAAAAAAAAAAAAAAAAAGGAAATCTACTCAATTCTGTTGTGAATTACCGTAAAGCCTCGCACGCCCCTACTTAATTTTATTTTATGTTTTATCGTTTGTGTTAAATTACTTTTGAAATTTTGACTTTGTGTCTTTAGATGATTAACACCTATTGGTCTTTTTGTCATTTTATTTCATTTAGTTTTAGGAAAATTTACAAAAATATTATATACCTATACTCAATTATCACTCTTGTATTTTAATTGTCATCCTAACAAATATATCATGAACGTGTCCCGTAAGAGATGGTCTGATGGTGTAGGGGTTAGACTTGTAACCGTGAGGTCGTGGGTTTAAACCCCCGACGTATTAGGTTACCTGCCACACATGGTTCGCCTAGTGTGATTTTCTCGTCGGGCCTGATTTGCAGGGTATTAAATTCGGTATTTCAATACATTGACTGCGCGTGAAATGGACACCTTAACAAAATTTGGCAAGCCGTTAATATATAAAATAAAAATTTGATGTCGCGTAAGGGATGACATGATAGGTCATTGGTTCGAACCCCATGAACTCAGCCGAGGGTTTACCGAGTGTGCACTTTCAGGCAGCAGTTGCGGGTTCACACGTTATAAAAAAAAAAAAAAAAATTGATAGAAAAATATATCAAATACATAATAATTTTCTTCTTATACATGGAGGGGTTAGGCACTAAGTTGAAGAAATTAGTATTGTGCTGATTTCTCAATCAACACTAACAAAAGATACATACAACACATGTCTTTGTCATTTGTTGTTTATATTTCAATATGTACTGTATAAGAGTATACTGCGTATTAATAGTAACGGTTATATGTGGTATGTGAAAAATACATGTATGTAATAATATCTTGCATTCTTAGCACACAATGTGCTCTCGGCACGCCAATTTTAAAATTCGACACTGTAACCTTCGTCCCCTATCCAAGATAAACTACACTACCAGCAATGGTTATATAAGGTAAGGCAGTTATAATGTATAGTTCATGTATATATATATATATGCTTTGTATTGAGTACAACTGTATAACAGTTATTGACATATATACATAAATGCGTATTGAGTCCAAATGATAGAGTATACACTGATTGAAATATAAAAACCGATCGAAAACCCATTCATCATTCTTCCAAGGTTGAATCAATCAAGAATTGCTTCAATATAATGGCTAAGTTGCAGGTTTATGGTGCTATAGATCGTTGCATTTGTTAGGGATAGCCTGATTTCGACTCTTTCTTGTAATAAAGACTTCACATATATATCGATCACAGCAGGAGATTAATATCCCCTACAGAATCTCAGACGACGGCTATGGAATCTCCGGCGAAGGATGATCATCCCTACCGGTGCAATCAGTTTGCCGCTCTTTTCGCTTCAGCCCAAGCCCTCGACGACCACAAAATTTCACAACGATCCAAACACCAGTCCACGGCTTAAGACAAGAATCCCAAGGCATCGACATCCAATGATAAGGCTCGAGACAGGAATCCCACGGCATCGACAACTCCAGCGGAGAATAAGGTTTTATACCCGTGTAATGAGTGCGACGCTGTTCTTACTTCACTCCAACTCTTTCGCACCCACAAAAGCAGACACAAATCCGAGCGCGAATGCATAGCTCCAGACAAGAATTCGACAGCATCAACATCTCAGGCAAAGAATGGGGTTTTCTACCCCTGTGACAAGTGCGATACTGTTTTTACTTCAGCCCGACTCTTTCGCAGCCACAAAAACAGACACAGATTCGAGCACCAATCCACAGCTCGAGACAAGAATGCCACGGCAACGACAACTCCAGCAGAGGGTTTCTCGGCAACCACAACTCCAGCAGAGAGTTTCTACCCTTGTGATGTGTGCGACGCTGTTTTTAGTACACCCCGAGTCGTTCGCATCCACAAATACAGACACAGATCCGAGCACCAATCCACAGCTTCAGACAAGAATCCCACAGCATCGACATCTCCCTCTGAGAATGAGGTTTTCTACTACCCCTGTGATAACTGCGATGCTGTTTTTACTTCAACCCAACTCTTTCGCCAACACATACACATACACCGACGCCGACGCCGGGCCACAGCTCAAGAAAGGAATCCCACAGCATCGAAAGGATCCAATGTTAAGGTTTACAAGTGCTCTAATTGCCATAAACATTTCGCCACAAAACAAGGCCTTGATCGTCACATGCACAAACACTCTGATCTCCCCGGTGTTTCTGAAAGGGAACCGACAGATGCGGCTGCATCCGTCTCTTTTCCAACCGACGATAAGACAAAGAACGAAGTAGATGGTGAAAGGCAACAGTAAGATTTGAATTCCGTGGTCTCTTCTTTGACCGAAAACGATGACGACATGGATTCTGAAAGGCAACAGACAGAGAAAGATGAACACGAAGACAATGCTGACGGCGATGCATATTAGAAGCTGTTCTGATGCTTCGATTAGTTTTAGGAATTAATGAGTAGTGAGATTCTCTAGAAATTGGTTTACATTGTAACACATGGTTTAAACCATTAAATCAAATCTTGGATTACAGTGAGAGATCAGCACCTTTGAACATTTTGGTTAGTTTGTTAATTAATTTTGTTCATATTACTCCATTTATTATTTACCTAGTATGGTTATTAAAGAAATAATACGTGCAAATATATGTTTCTTGGAGTTATATTAAGGTGTGTAGGGAATATACAAGTTGTTATGACCGATTAGGGTTAATGATCGAATAACAAACCGAAAATGTAAAGAAGACACAGATTTACGTGGTTCACCAAAAACGAGTTAGCTACTTCCATGGTAACAAATTTTATTGCAGGATTTGAGCTGCTTGGCCGCATGGCACCTGTTACAATGAGAAAACATGTCTTATTTATATATATAACATAAGTCTACGTCAATAATATTTAAATCATATATCTAAATCTATGATATAATATCTAATATCAAAATTATATCTCTAGGATATAATACTTAGGGCGTGTTTGACAATTAGCTGATAACTGTTAGCTGATTTAATTAGCTGGTTTGACTAGTTGATTCCATTAGCTATTTGTATTAAAATATTTGGTAAAACAACTGTTTGATATTAGTTGTTTATACGTAAAATGACAATTGAGGACATTTCTATTTTATTTTTTTTCTAATATATTCAATTATGTTTTTTGAGTTTAGAATGTTTGAAATTTTTTGTTATTAGTTATTGAAAAATTGTAAAAGTGTTATAAAAATATTTATTTTTCTTATAGTTAGATTTAAAAAATAATATATTTTATTGAAATATATAAATATTTTTTTATTGAAAATGATGTAAAATATAAAATAATAAATTTTTCATGTATATATTTATTATGTTAGTTATCGATTAGTTCATTATATTTATAATTTTCAATAAATTTAATTTATTTAATTTTTAAAACGCTGGGTAAGTTAGTTTTTCAGAAATTAGCTTTTTGGTCCAAAAAGCTATTCCAAAAAGCTAATTTACCAAACACCTAAATTAGCTTTTTAACCGGTCAAACAACTAAAAGCTGTTCAATAAGCTAAAAGCTCTTAAAAAACTATTTGCCAAACACCCCTTTAATATCTAAATCATATTTCTAGGATATAATACCTAATATTAAAATATTATCCCTAAATTCAAGTCATATCAACAAATTTCCACTTTGACTTAGAATCTCACTCCAGATGCATCGTTAAAATGTCAGATGAAACAAATGACAAATTAGCTTCAAGGCATATTAACAAATTTCCACCCTGACTTGACTCTCACTTGCATAAGCATCGTTACAATGTCAATTATTAAGTGTCAAACTAGTTTCCAAGGCATTTCCACATCTACTTGAATCCCAGTTCTAAATACATTATTATAATGCCAGATTAACAAGTAACAAACTAATTTAAAGCCAGAACGGATCAGGTGCTGAAATTGAAGTTTCAGCACCTGTGCTGAAGCACTTAAAAATTTTATTATATGATTTAGTTTATTAAATAATATAATTATACAAATTAAAATGTAAGAGTTCGGCATTGTGCTGAAAATTCATTTTCAACATTTGATCCAATCTGATTTAAAGCATATCATCACAACTATTGAAAATAAAAGCCTTCCTTGCATGCATGTTAATACATTGAGCAATACCAATTGACAGGTATAAACGGTCAATTATACAATAATGGCAACAGGCTCAAATCCATAGACATTGCAATTGTACTTTTTAGTTGATTATTTAATTGAAAATGTGCAATTTTCGGTCAAGAATTTAAAGAACTATCCTCATGGAATTCACATAAGCCAAATAAAACCAAACAATCAAAGAAAGAAATAAACCGATTAATCAATCATTAAAAATATCTAGTCTAACGATTGAATGAAATATCAGATAATGCATTTGATCATCCAATCAAATTCTTCTAGGGCAAGAGAAACTCAATTTGAATATTTAATCAATTACGAAGGATTTTATATTTAATCATGCAATTCATAGGCTAAGCTCGTTACCTTATACATTATTTTACCTAATAAATTCATAATTACAGATGCATTTATTCAATTAGTACACAATCCGTAAATAAATTTAAAATCTGACCACAATAATAAATCACATCTAATGACGGTAGACACTATACACATATATTGCATAAATATCAATTAATTAAAAGATTCAATTAAAACCAAAATTATCTCACAAATTCATAATTTGAAAATTCAATCTTAGACTAGAGAAAGAAGCTTAGCCTCTAAACATAACTAAAAATAATAAATAATAAGATTTTTCTTGACAGAAAATGATGCAGAACTACACAACCATCTTTTACTTTTTCTTCAAGATGATTTTTTATTAATTATTATTTTCTTCCAATTTCTGGATAGAAAAAAAAGAAAAAACCTTTTCCCTTGAAGTCTTGATTTATCAAAATTTTCTCTAGCCATGGTAATGCTAAATGGAAACACTAATTTGAAATTTTTGCAATAATATTCAATTTTTTCCATTACTAACACAAAATTCACAATTATAATAATATGCGCAATTCACATACAAAAAGTTGGATGAACAATATGTTTATCAAGTCCCCTCCCACCTAAACTATGTTTACCCTCAAGCATGTTACTGTCCATGCCAAACATGAAAATCATATTTTAATGCTAACTTCATCAAGTCCGGAGCAAACAACCTCACAAGGAAAAATGTATACACTAGACGCTCAAATAAAACAGAAGGCTGATTATTGCTTGACTTGCATAATAAAAAGTGATTAGTCCATAGGCTTGCATAGAAATCAAGTCTCCCTCGATTATTATTAGAATCAAACGCGAAAATCAAAGGGTCTTTTTAAAGGTTGGAACACTACCAAAAAAATGCTTATTTGTAACGATTTTGAAAATCGGAATTTTACGGTGCATATACTCGAGTGATTTTTGTAACACTAGCAATATATTTTTTATTTATGTGTAGCGGATATTTCTCGTAATAAAAGAATCGTTACAATAATTGTTCTTGCATTTGTAACGACTTTTGTTACATTATAAAATTTATTACAATAAGCTGGATGTCAAAATACTATTTTATACGTCCGATATAGTTTTTGTACCGGTATTTGTAATAGCAACAATTTCGCAACAAAAAATATTATCTCTATTTTTTCAGTAATACCAAAATAATATGTAACAGAACCCGAAAACCTGTATAATGAGAAAAAAATACTGCGAAATGACATGACAAAACATAATTTGTCACATCAAATAGGTTAGTTTCCATTGTGTTCATTGTGATACTACTTTTCCCTCTTCCTAAAACAAGTATACTATAATTAGTGATCATTTATTTCAAAGAGAAGAGAAGTTTCGGCCAACCTGTTTATATGGTAGATGGTGACAGCACCACCCACCTCAAGAAACACTACAAGAAAAAATCATTTTTGTAACAAAACTTTTTTGTCTCTAAATCTACTTTTTCCGTTACTAATGACATTAGAGACGGAATTAGAAACGGAATTACGTTAGCTACGTGAACTTTAGGGATGGAATTCCGTTACAAATATATTATTTTTTTGTAGTGAAAGCAATCTGGACTGATAGAGTGCAAATCCTCAACCTGAAATACATTTAAAAAGAAGTCGTGCAATATAAGTACCTTATCAATGTGTTCTTGGTTAACCCAAATTTTAAGGAAAAATTGCAAAAAAATATCTCACACGTATATCCATTATCACTTTTGTCCTGTGTTTATGTCGCTGACAAAATATATTTCACATGTTTGCAAAAGTCCTTATTTCTATCCTTATTTATATCATATCAAAAACTATTTCAATTCAAAATTCTACTATTCAAAATCAAAATTCAAAACCAAAACCTCACAAGTAAACACACCTCTCTAACAAAAATATATTGTTTTTTTTATATATATATAAAAAATATCATACTAAACAAGATATATTTAACAATCACCTCAAACATCTTGTGCAGATTAGATTTCTTCATCTGTTGATTCTTCTACAAATAGAGACCAAAAAAAAAAAAAAATTGTATCAATTTGATGAGAAATTAAATAGTAATTATTGGAAAAGAAAATTAAGATTGTGTGTCATTGTGAAAGTGTTGTTGGGAAAAATTAATACTCTGAGAGTCAGTGAGTGAGTCGTCTTCAATTTGAGGCCCTGCTAGCCATATTTTGATGTCTTCTAATCTGTACCAAATCCATGCCACAATCTCATAGAAGGATGAGATTTCATCATCAGTTGCATCTTCCAGAGATTGTTGCCTAAGATGGCTCGAATTCAATATCTCCACACAGTCTAAAATTGTTGCATAGAAATCGCCACTAGTGTCGACTTCTTGGAGTGTACTTTGTGGATGAACTTCGACGACATCTTGCAGGAAACGGATGGAATCCTCGACGTTTTCCATTAGATTTGTGTTTAGATGATGACGGCCGAGTTTAGAAGCCTTTCGGAGGACCTCCAGGGTGCATGCTAAATCAGACCAGATTAAACTAGCAGCCTGCGTCATTGTTGCAGTGACAGAACCAATTTGATATTGTCTCTGATCTTCATCTGTGTTAGGAAATTTCTCCAGAATTTTAAGTGACTCGACATCATAGGATGTGGCATCATTATCGACAACATCGTCACTTTGTTCATCTTCTGTCCCTTCCTCTTTAGCTACCGACAGCGCCTTTCTTATGAAGTCTATCTTTTCCAACAACCTTTCCACATCTTCATGGACGCACTTACCAAGTATAGGCATCAATGTTTCCGCGCGTAGCCTGCGGATCACAGCATCTGCTTTATGGATAGCCTGCGCCATTTCTCCCGGCAAACTTTCCATTTCTTGGCATCTTCTTGGGTGAATAGCTTTAACAAAGTCCTTGAAGAAATGAATGGCTTCCTCCACAGCTTCCATTTGTTTTGTGTTTAGAGAGTGGCGGCCACGTTGAGCAACCTTGTCGAGTCTTTCTCGAAGGTGTATTGAATAAGCCAAGGAATGACAAACAGCTCCCGTCATTCTTGCAGTGAAAGTACCAATTAGATATCCGACCTCATGTTCTTTATCAGAAACATGAATTCTAATCTCATTACCGAGCTCGTGTTGCACCTCCCATATTTCCTTTGCCGAATCAATGACAGACTCACTGCAATTCTCAACATCGATTGATATCAATGTTAGTATATCTCCAATTCCCGAAGGGATCTCCTCCAATAAACCTAATCCAGTAAGTTTGAGCTTCTCAAGAATAGGGAAGTGCACCGATTCCACTCTCCAACACACTAAATCAGTATAGCCAATGGCCAACTCTTTTAGGCGACGAAATTCCCCTTGAACAGGCTCCCACTCTAACCCATGCGCGCCACCATATATCGTAAGTTTTTCAACACTCGGCAGCAAACCAATAATTGACATATCTTCCCATGCCATTGTACAATCCATCAATCCCAATTCCTTGAGGGAATTAGGCAAGGTCATTTTCTCCAAGCAACCTGATATAGATAGAGATTCAAGTTTCTGTAGTCGCTCAAGATTACATAGAGAATAGTTCAGCTGTTTAACACCCCCCTCAGCTCCATATTCATATCTGATATCCAATTTCTTCAAATTTGGGATCCGATCAATGACTTCCTTTGTGCAATTAAAATTACGGAATCCACATATGGTGTGAAGGTCTTTCAGGACAAGAAAATCGTTCCCATGAATATCAATGTATATAGGATCAGGTAGATAAACATCATAATCACCTGAAATCTCTCTTAATTGTGGCATCTCCCATATCTCTCGAGGTAAATCCATGAATGATGAGCTTGAAATTTGTAAAAGTTGAAGATTCCAAAGTAACTTGAATGTCAAAGGAGACAATGATTTCACTCCCCATATATCAGCACACCGCAATTCAATTGGCTGCAAACTTTCTTTGTCAAAACCATCATCGAAATTTTCAATCTTCACGAAATTATGTCTTTTAATGTGCGAATACACCATAGTACAAGCATCGCATACAAAAGGATTAACTTGTGATGATACTCCAAATATATAAAATGGTTGCAAAATATGCATTCCTTCATTGTCCTCAAGTCCTTTTAGACAAAGATTACAGTGCCTAACTTCTATCAACCCACTTTTAAAGGTTTGCATTCGAGGAAATTGGAGAAAACATTCATCATCAGATTCTTTTAAACAAAGATCCCTTAAAAGATCATGAATGCCGTAATCAGATTCACCCCGTTCAAATATTAGATTCCTATCGCTGAGGTTTTTTACGTACTCCTTTGCAATATCTTCCAAACTTCTATTACTCATTGATTTAATGAATCCTTCAATAATCCAAATGCGTATTAGTTCTAAGACTCCAATTGAACTATCTTCGGGAAAAGCTCCAAAATACAAAAAACATGGTTTGAGATGAATGGGTAAACTCTCATAACTTAAAGAGAGAATTTTCCTACAATGCTCATCATCTGCCAAATTAGCTAAGAAGCTAATATTATTTACAATATTCTCCCAATATTTTACGGTCATATCAGAATTCGCAAGCAATCGACCAATAACAACAATTTCCAAAGGAAGCCCTCTACAACTTTTTGCAATGTCCTTTGCAAACTTCTCTAAATGACCGTATGGACAACCATTTTGAGAAAAAGCATTTTGACAGAATAAACTCCAACTATCATTTTCATCTAAAAATGTTAATAGATAGGGATCACGAGAACCCAAAGAAGCAGCCATGTTTGAGAGTCTAGTCGTCAACAAAATACGACTTCCATCCTCACTATCGGGAAAATACCTCTGTAAATCATCCCAAGCTCCAGTCGACCACATGTCATCCATAACAATCAAATACCTTCTACCAAATAATTTTTGGTAGAATTTAGTTCCCAAATCGTCTAAGCTTTCACACATTTTGTTTTCTCCAGCCTTTCCTCGAAGACCAACTTTAAGGATTTGTTCAGCACTATATTGTTGAGATATGGTAAGCCAGATGCGTAAATCAAAGTGGTCGACAACAAATGAATCCTCAAAGAGGCATTTTGTGAGAGTGGTCTTACCAATACCTCCCATGCCGACAATTGGAAGGATTTCGAGCTTGGATCTACCTCTGATGAGGTTGTCCCTGATCGTGTTCACATGCTCATCCAGTCCAACAACATTGCTGACATATGAAGCAGCTGCAGACGAACCACCAGCAGAAACAGAAGCATAATTGGATTGCTTTCGGGCTTGATGATCCTCCCTTTCTTCAATCATCGGCAACTCTTTTTCGATGGAACAAAACTTTTGGATCAGTGTGTCCATTTCATCACAGAAAGCTGAGAAGTTTGAAGTATCACTCGTTTCTCCTTGAGACTTGGCATAGAGTAGATTGCCTACATGGAAGTTGATGTCACTTTCAGCTTCAGCAGCAGCCTCTGCCATTTTCCTCCACAAACCTCGAAGCTCAGGGATCTTCCTTTCGGAATGAAGCTCGACAAATTCCAGCAAGGAATTGACATTTTCCTGGAGATCTTCAACTTGGTTGATGTCAGCACGAGGGATATTAAATCGGGCACGATAGTGGAGATTTTCGAGGACATGAGTGAGAGAAGCCAAGGATGCATAAGCAGCAACAGCCATGTCTGATTAAAAGCTCTGGAAAATGTTTCTGCAACAGAAATTGTTCAGACTTGATATGAGTCAAAGTGAAGGTGAAGGTAGTAGTGTTGGGACATGATATAATTTTTAATCTGATGTTTATAGTAATCATCGGGAGTGATATAATCATATACTGTGATCATTGACCTCACTTGTCAGTCTGCAATTGATTTGCTTATGAAAATATACGTGTTAATTAAGACTCAGAAATCCATACAAGTTAGTGAGTATTTTATTTGGTTAGGTACGGATTTATTTATTTATTGCTTAGCCTCACTGGCTGACGTTAATAGAAGACTTTTTGTGTTGTAGGAAATTGAATGGATTCCTTAACATTTTCCTTAATTAGATAAAGGTAAAGAAAAAAACCTGTAAAAGTTAAAAAATAAAGTCTATAGGTAAGTCATCAATTGATTGTCAATCAAATCAATTGAATTGAGAAGCTTATGATGAAAAAGTTTGATTGATAATGCACTAGGCATATCTTCAATTCATATGTCCTATAATGATTTATATGAAAAAAAAAAAAAACACATTATTAACTTACCTGGATCCATCGAATTCTTTGATACGGAACTGAGAACTCAAACAATTGGTATTACGGTCTTCCTCAACTAAATCGCGTAATGGGTCCTTCGTAATCTATTCCAATGGAGAGAATAGAGAACAATGATTGATTTAGTGCATTGGGACCGAATGTCCTTACATAGTGATCAATAGGTCACTCATAATTACCTTATCCCCATATCAACAAGATAATAATTGACTTGTTCCATAATTAGATAACGTAATCTAAGTCCATCAAATAAATAATTGATTATTTATATAATTAAATCTGGTAATGTAAGTCAATCAAATAAATTATTGATTATTTCAATAATTAGATTAAGTAATTTAAGTCAATTAAATGAATCAGAATAACTATGTTACTATTGTCCATATTTAGATAGGAAAATATATATTTTCCTAACAGTCTATCCTGCTAATTGTCGTAACTGATTTGGTTTGACAACCAGAAAACAGTTAGTTTGAACTAATAAAATCTATCGGTTGATTGATGTCTTTGCTGAGTTTGGGTAGTGTAAATCTTTTTCTTCAATGAGTAATCCGAGAATATATGTTGTCTCGAAAAATATTAATTGATTCTCAGAGTAGAAATTGTGGAGGAAAGAAAGATGCTGCGACTGCATTGTTCAACTTATCAATATTTCATAGGTCCGGATAGTTCAAGCAGGAGCTTTAAAGCATTTGGTCGATAAATCGGTAGCGCTTCTTGTAAATTTGCCCACACTCCAGAAAGGTGCTCGGCCATTGTCTGAGAAGGGAGCATTCCTGCACAGCTCTAACTACTGTCGTAGCCTGTTGCAAGAAGCCTCGGACACCACTCGTCGCGCGCCTCAGTTGGGCACTCCAATTTGCAGGATCTCGAAGCATCTCCCCAAAGCTGTTCACTTCTTCATTAGCACACTCTCCTTTACTTTTTGCTGGAATCATTTTACATTTTTAATCAATATTAGTAAATTACCATGGAATTGAAACGAAGATTTAATTAGATTAAAGCTGTTGGGAATACACAAAAAGCCAAAACACCTTTTTTTATATACTTTTGGCATATGAGCAAATGTACAGGTACGCTGTTGCAGCTCTCCGCTGACACTATTTAAGGACACCAGCACCAAGTCAGAAGGTTGAGCAAGTTAGCCACTTTGATCGTATTCAACGTGTCTCATACGCGTTGTAATTAGACAAATGTTTGTGTTGTGTAGAGGATTTGCAGGAAATGTTAAATGAAGTCTCCTCTCCTACTGCATGGCTTTTATTGCCTTGTACACGCTGCCCCAAAGTTAACACATACTGTGTCTCTTGCATCCAGTTTATGTATTTTGTTTGTGTCGTTTTGTGTTTGTATCGGAGATGAGACACAGAACCTTTGAGTGTATTTTTGTCTCCACTTGCTAGAGTGTTTAGAGGTTCGTCCATGGAGGTTTGAAGTGATGAGAAGAAAGATTCTTGAAGACGAGGCCGTAGAAGATAATAATCCGGTATGCAATCTTATTCTTAGCTGGACTGTAGATCAGCTGGAGTCGTTATAGAATAGTAACAATTACTCCATGAGAGTTTTGTAAAACTAAATGAAGCTTGGGTAAAAGATAGGTTGAGTAGACTTGGTTGGTGTCTTACATTGTGTAAACCAAGAGTTTGGTTTAGTTAAAACTCCTGGATTGGAATCCCCCCAAATGTAGGTTGGAAAACCGAACTGCATAAACAAATCTTGTGTGTTTTCTTTATTTGCACTTATTTAGTCATCGATCTATGCACAAACACACTGTTGTTATAACTACAAGATAACCACGTTGTAAAGTTGTGTTTACGTCGAAATATTTCATAGTTATGCTGTGCAAATTAGTCAGAGGAGTTGGACCTCTTATTTGATCGGTGTCCCGATTTCCAACAAAGCTATTCATTACACGAAATAATGAGTCAATTATTCTACGTAAAAAACCATATCATCAAACAACAAATATGTTTCATTTCTTATAGACATATAAACACAAGCATAAGATGAACAAATGATAATCCACATAAAAAAAAAACATATATACACATACATATATATATATATATATACATATAAGTACGTATAATTGCTGAGGAAGATAGATTAAATCACATGAAACGTCTCGTCTTTAATTTGAACACACGTGCAAATACAAATACATATATGCATTCTCATACATATTATATTTTATTAATATGTATATATATTATATGATTTTTTATGATATTTATAGAAAATCCTACCATTAAAAAATACAAATTGCACAAATTTATTGTTTGGACCAAATTCGAATTAAAAATTAGAACTCTTTTAAAACCACAATTAAAAAAACCTGGAAAAAAAGAGAAAAGAGACTAACCATAACATATTGTTATGCTTTTAAACCAAAATTGGAACCAATATTATATCTTAAAATGCTCAATGATGATTTAACATTTTAAGAAATCAAATCTAGCCAATTTCAATTGTAACCAATTCGTAACTTAAAAAAATTAAATTATATTTGATATTTTAACCTAATGAAAGTTATTTTCAACGTAACTATTTGGGCAAACCTAACAAATTATTAACTAGGGTGATTTGAAATTATTAGATCCAAATTAAACCATTGGTGAGAAATAAAGAAAATATTTAAATTAATATCTTTCCAAAGAGAATAATAATATAAAGATCTGTGTGAGAAATGAAAGCGCACAATCAAATCGTTAAATAATGGAAAATGACATCATATGGGAAATGAAAGATTATAAAATGTTCGTGTTGGCCGATCAGGATACCGAACGTGGCATTGTTCAAAAAGAAAGCCGAGGTCACCTATTCCTTATAAATAGGGGTCATGGCCAATTCGTTCGAAAAACCGAAGTTCATTTGAAGACTCGCCTAATGGTAAGTCTCTCTAGACTTTGCAATGTTCTTCATTGTTTTTTGTGTCTTTCTAAGCGTTATTCGTCGAGAAGTCGCCGATTTGAACAAATTATTCAATATTGGTTAATGAATCGATAAATTTAACATTCTTCGTTGTATGCGCAAGCCGGAGAAAGGATCAAAGTTCCAAAAGCCCTTGAAGAATTCGATAAAACCAAGGAAAAGCCTCTAAAGTTCCTCCCAAAGCTTCAAGATGTTTCATCAACCTGACCCTCTTCGATCTAAAAGTCAAAGGGACACCTCGCCAAAAAGCGTTATGGAGCATCAAATCTACCTCCTCAAATATCAAAGCTTCGGATCGTCCAGAGAAGACATCAAATCTAAAGTCGATGATCAGATTCGCCTATAAAGAGACCAAGGCTCTCCAAAAGCCGGCAAAGTCAAATCAAGGCTCAAATCCGTCAACAAGGTGGATTAAAGATCATAGCCCTCCAAAGTCCGACAAAGCCACACCAAAGGCCAAATTCTTTCAGATCGTCCAAATGAGACATAATCCAAAGTCAAAGCTGAAGATCAAAATCGTTCACGCGAAGAGCAAACCCCTCAAAAGTTCGGCAAAGTCAAACCGAATACCAAATTCTCTTCGAATCAAAGAAGCCATCCAAATTCAAGTTAAAAAACAACCCGGAAAGAGAATCAAATGACTCATTTAGATAATAGAACTCGCTTTATATCCAAATTATATATAATTTGTACAAATTTTGTGTTTATTAAAAATAACACAATTTTTTGTCTTACATTAATAAATCCTTTGATCTTTACGAATCTTTTCAAAAACTCATCCATATCCTTTAGAGAAGAAGAATATTTCTTCACCAGTTGCATCTTCTAGAGATTTTCGGCAAAGATGCTTCAAATTCAGATGCTCTCCTGCGTTGACAAGTAAAAATATGTCCCTATCGTGAATAGCTTCCGTGTGCTGGAGTAACATCTTGCAGGAAATAGATGGATTCCTCGGACATTTTCTTTTAGCTTTGTGTTTAGATGATTATGCCCGAGCTCAGAAACCTTCAGGAGGACCTCCAGGCCGCATGCTAAATCAGACCAGATAGCAGCCTCCATCATCGCTGCAGTGACAGAACCAATTTTGATATTCTCTCAGATCTTCATCCATGTTAGGAGGTTCCAACAAAATCTCACTGAGTTGGTATCATAGTATGTGGCACCATTATTGTTCATCCTATTTTTTGTGCGTCGGTATTTACTATAATTTTGTATGATTCCTACTATGTTTTGGTAGAATTTGATTTTGTGTAAAGAATGAAAGAAATTGAAGATATTTTAAAAAATTTCAGATTATTGCTTTGATTCAAGCATGTAGAGAGTTTGATAAGCCAAGAAGATAAAATTGGAATTTCGCATCAAAAGAAACTGGTGTAGCAATAAAATAAAATAAAAAAATATAGGGCTGCACGATTTTGACAAAAAAAAAAAAAAAAAATGTGGCTAGGTTTCTATTTCCAGTGTTAAGGGAGGATTGAATTCTTAGGTTATGGATTTGTGAGATAGTTTTGTGTTATAATTTGTTGGTAATTTTAGTGTAATTGGATTTATTCGAGACCAATGAATGTTGGGATTAAGTGAACTTCGGGATGGGATGTGTGGAGTGCGCACTCGAAGAAACTAATTTTGACATGATTTTGACAAGTAACAAAAATTCTGAGACTGAATTTTCTTGGAATTTTAATTTCAAATTTGTGTTTATTTATGAATTGATGTGTCTACTAATTTTAAATTATGAATTCAAACATTTAATTGAATACATCAATTTATTTTGAATTCAAATAAATATTTGAATTGAAAGAACACACCCTTTCTTTTTATATTGAAATTTAAATTGAACCTTTGTGTTTGTTCAATTTAAATAAAAGTTTACTTATGATCTATAAAGGTCTCCATTTGCAAAGATAAGAATTAAAGAAAAAAAAAAAAAAGGGATAATTAAAACAAGAAAAACACATTCAGTGTTTTTATCTTTGCAAGAAATCATAGCCTTTATACTCATTTTATTCCCTACATTCACCTTGTCTCGATATTGTCTGCCAGAATCTGAGATTGAACTTTGTATTATCCCAATACGAATTTTGTGTAACCCTTGGTAGGAATTGGGTCAAAATATCATATTTGGAAAGTGAGCTCATCACGATACAAAGTTATATCCGGTCATTCTCGTTGTTAACCCATTAAAATCCCCAACAATCGAATACGATATCTTGTTAACGAACATGGCGAGCGAAACTCTGAGCGACATGTCGACCAAGTTTGGCAAGTTGACAAAGTTCGAAGGCGTCGATTTCCGTCGCTGGCAGAAGAAGATGCACTTCCTTCTCACAACTTTGAAGGTCGTGTATATCCTGAGCATCCATGCCCCGAGGAAACCGAAGATGAAACTTTGGAGGCAACGCGTCGCAGGAGCAAATGGGAGAATGACGACTACATTTGTCGTGGTCATATTCTCAACGCAATGTCTGATCCACTTTTTGATATTTATCAAAATATGGGTTCAGCCAAAGAACTTTGGGAGGCACTCGAATCTAAATACATGGCTCAAGACGCTTCCAGCAAGAAATTCTTGGTCAGCGACTTCAACAACTACAAGATGGTTGATTCGAGGCCTGTAATGGAGCAGTACAACGAGCTCCTTCGCATCCTTGGTCAGTTCATGCAGCACGACATGAAGATGGATGAATCCATTGATGTTTCATGCATCATTGACAAATTGCCGCCTGCATGGAAGGAATTTAAGCGAACGCTTAAACACAAGAAGGAAGAGTTGACACTAGTAGAACTCGGAAGCCATCTGCGCAAAGAAGAATCTATAAGAATGCAGGAAAATGATCAAGACAATGATATTGTAGGACCATCTGTAAACATGGTTGATGAACATAAAGAAAAGAATTTCAAGTTCAATCATGGTAAGATTTGGAAGCATTCTGAATCCAACAAAGGATCCATGAAGAAGTCAAAATTGGTTTGTTGGATTGTGGAAAATCCGGTCACCTCAAACGTGATTGCCGAGTTGGAAAGGGGAATCACCGTGCAAAGGAATCGACTTATTTTAATAAGTAGAATGAATTCTAATTACTGAAAATAATTAGTGGTTTATGTCTTGAGTCTCAAGAAATTGTGTAAATAGTTGATAATAATTACTGCAAGTAATTAGTATTTAATGTCTTAAAATGATTAAGACATGTTTGTATATAAATAATATATGATCGATATTGCGTAGATTGTCGAGTGTATGCTGTAACTTCAAGCATGTTAATGTTAAGTTACTTTACTTACACATTCGGTTAGAATGTTTGTTTGATTTTATGGCTGAAGTTTGTGAAATAGATATTTTCAATATATGAAATTGATGCAATTGAGATTATATGAATTGAAACATCTGGAATTTTATACAAAATCATTTTCAAATAAGGTTATTGAGATTATTAGTAATCTGATTTTTATAACCTTGCGAGTGAATTTGAAATGGATGTGAGAAATCTCCATGAATTTTTGTCGGCTACTAGATTAAGTGGCGATTACCAATATTGCCTTATATCATTAGTAGCGTTCGAAATGCCAACAAGAGTGCAAGTTGTCTGGCAGTAACAATCTGCACACCCATACTGCAATTGGGGAAGTTCCTCAAATTGTGTGGGGGATAAATATTAAAATACTGTTAATTATGGTTTGTCATATTTTGGTTTTCCTTCGTTTTTGGAAGGATACTTGAACGCGAGTTGGATAAGCCATGCAGAAGATCATTCTTCCCACACTGGATGGATGTTTCTGCTTGGGGGAGGTGCAATTTGTTGGGCTTCCAAGAAGCAAATGTGCATCACAAGTTCTACGATGGAATCTGAATTTGTAGCATTAGCCGCGGCTGGAAAAGAAGCTGAATGGCTTCATAACCTGGTATATGAGATTCCGTTATGGCCGAAACCGGTGCCACCCATCTCTATTCGTTGTGATAGCACCTCAACAATGTCTAAAGCTTATAGTGAAATTTATAATGGTAAGTCTCGACACATAGGTGTAAGACATAGCATGATTCGTGATTTAATCATGAATGGGGTGATATCGGTTGAGTTTATTCGGTTGGAACATAATTTAGCCGACTGTTTGACAAAAGGGTTGGCGAGAGACTTAGTGCACAAGTCGTCGATTGGGATGGGATTGAAGTCCATTAAATTTTCCTAGTGTGAGACACCCAATTCCCTTCTAGTATGACGCTTGAAGCTGAATTCAATGTGGAAAGCTCATATTGGGAAGATTGGAACGCATTTTATTTAAACATCCCGGGTATGCGTTCAGACCTGCAAGAACCGTAGGTTGAGATTATATCTCTTAATAACTCCTTTGAAAAATTGCTTATGCAGGAGCGAGACAAAAGAAGCTACCTATACGAGCATGAAGTTTTGCCGCTTCAAGAAAGTTCGGACTTGCTTTCGATGTGCTCGCGAATGGATATTGACACATGGCTTGAAAAGTGTCAAGTTAGAACCAAGGGAATTGTAAATTCGTGTGTACTTTGCCTACATGTATTCAGATGAGTTGAAAGGGTTCAATCCTTAGTAACACCCTGATTCTCGAATATTTGTAATGTGTATTGTACTAATGCGAAAATTCAATCTTCGTGACATTCTCGTTTATGCATGGATTTATTGTGTATGGTTGTGAAGGCGTGCAAAGGTTTCCTCGGGCCGGACGGACTAGCAATATAATTCAGAAGAGGTAAGGCGCTATGTAATTGGAACAAGTAAGAGAACCTACAATGAATGAACTTAAAGATTTAATTTGTGAATAAGTCTAAGCATTACACTAAAATGGGGGAGGATTGTTGGTAATTTTAGCGTAATTGGATTTATTCGAGACCAATGAATGTTGGGATTAAGTGAATTTCGGGATAGGATACGTGGAGTGCGCACTCGAAGAAACTAATTTTGACATGATTTGGACAAATAACAAGAATTCTGAGACTCAATTTTTCTTGGAATTTTAATTTCAAATTTGTGTTTATTTATGAATTGACGTGTCTAATAATTTTAAATTACGAATTCAAACTTTTGTTTGAATTGAATCAATACATCAATTTATTTTGAATTCAAATGAATATTTGAATTGAAAGAACACACCCTTTCTTTTTAAAATTGAAATTTAAATTGAACATTTGTGTTTGTTCAATTTAAATAAAAGGTTATTTATGATCTATAAACAGATGATTGGTCTCCATTTGCAGAGATAAGAATTAAAGAAAGAAAAAGGGATAATTAAAACAAGAAAAACACATTCAGTGTTTCTATATGTGCAAGAAATTATAGCCTTCATACTCATTTTATTCCCTACGTTTACCTTGTCTCGATATTTTCTTCCAGAATCTGAAATTGAACCTTGTATTATCCCAGTACGAATTTTGTGTAACCCTTGGTAGGAATTGGGTCAAAATATCGTATTCGGAAAGTGAGCTCATCACCATACAGAGTTATATCCGGCCATTCTCGTTGTTAACCCATTAAAATCCCCAACATAATTCAAACTTTCTATTAATTAATTTTTGTGCGATTTCTGCGTTATCATGTCTACATCATTAGAAGTGATTTATCAATTGATTGATTATATTATTTAATTCAATTATCAAATCTATTATCTCATTTTTTATCCAATCCTTGGACTAGACAATGCCTTTCTTACCAAGTCTATCTTTTCCAACAGTCTTTCCACATCTTCACGGACGCACTTACCAAGTATAGGCATCAAAGTTTTCGAGAGTAGCCTGCGGATCACAGCGTCTGCTTGACAGATAGTCTAGGCCATATCTCTTATATATATATATATATATATATCAATCGTTCAATATAATACAAATATAACAGTCTTACAAAATAATGTATAAGTATTTTATGTTGTGCGGCGTAGCGCATGACTACGAGCACTAGTATATATATATCTATATATAACAATCACCATTTTGTGCAGATAATTATATCTCTTTACCGGTTGATTCTGCTACAAATAGAGGCAAAAAAGATTGTATCAATGTTTCGAAATTAAATAGGAATAAATGGAAAAGGAAAACAAAACTGTGTGTTATTGGGGATGAGTGTAGTGGAGAAAAATAAATTAATACCTTGTGATGAGTGAGTCGAGTTGAGTCATCTTCGATTAATATCTTTCAAACATTCTTTGGTGTCTTTTAAGTTTTTCAAAAACTCTTGTACATCCTCAGAGAAGGATAAGATTTCATAATTAGTTGCATCCTCCAGAGATTGTAGCCTAAGATGCTTCGAATTCAGATGTTCTGCTGCCTTGACAAGAGAATACATGTTCAGTATATGAATATCTTCTGTGTGCTGGAGTATAATTTGAGGATGAACTTCAACAACATCTTGCAGGACACAAATGGATTTCTCAACGTTTTCTATTAGCTTTTTGTTTAGATAATGACCACCAAGTTCAGAAGCCTTTCGGAGGACCTCCAGGACGCATGCTAAATCAGACCAGATTAGACTAGCAGCCTCCGTCATTGTTGCCGTGACAGAACCAACTTGATATTCTCTCAGATCTTCATCGGTGTTAGGAGGTTTCCCCCAAAATTTCAGTGAGTTGATATCATAGGGCGTGGAATCATTATAGGCAACGACACCATTAATTTGTCCGTTTTCTTGCCCTTCCTCTTTAGCCACTGACCACGACTTTCTTATGAAGTCTATCTTTTCCAACAGTCTTTCTACATCTTCACGGACGCACTTACCAAGTATAGCCATCAAAGTTTCCGAGCGTAGCCTGCGGATCACAGCATTTGCTTTATGAGTAGCCTGGGCCATTTCTCTTGCCAAACTTTCCATTTCTTGGCTTTTTCTTGGGTGAAAAACTTTAAGAAAGTCCTTGAAAAAATGGATGGCTTCTTCCACAGCTTCCATTTGTTTTCCGCTCAGAGAGCGGCGGCCATGTTGAGCAACCCTCTGGAGCCTTTCTGGAAGACGTTTTGAATAAGCCAAGGACTGACAAGCAGCCCCTGTCATTCTTGCAGTGAAAGTACCAATTTGATATTCGACCCTATTTTCTTCATCAGTAATATCAATTCTAATGTCATTTCCAAGCTCGCGTTGCTCCTCCCATATTTCTTTTGCCGAATCAATGACAGACTCACTGCAATACTCCACGTCCAATGATTTCAACGTTGGTATATCTCCAATTCCCCAAGGGATCTCCTCCAATAAACGTAATCCAGTAAGTTTAAGCTTCTCAAGAATAGGGAAGTGCATCGATTCTGCTCTCCAACACGCTAAATCATTATAGTCAATGGCCAACTCTTTCAGGCGACAAAATTCCCCTTGAGCAGGCTCCCACTCTGATCCCTGCACGCCACCACATATCTCAAGTGTTTCAAGACTCGGCAGCAAACCAACAATTGACATATCTTCCCATGCCATTCTGCAATAGATCAAACGCAATTCCTTGAGGGAATTAGGGAAGGTCATCTTCTCCAAGCAATCTCTTATACATAGAGATTCAAGTTTCTGTAGTTGCTCAAGATTACATAGGCAATAGTTCAGCTGTTTCACACCCCAGTCAGATCCATCGTCGTAGTTAACGTTCAATTCCTTCAAATATGGGATCCGATCAATGACTTCTTTGGAACAACTGAAATTACAGATTCCATGTATAGTGCGAAGGTCCTTCAGGATAATGAAATCTTGCCCCTCAATATCAGTGGCTATAGGATGAGGGAGATGAACCCTTCCGTATGGACATCGAATCTCTCTTAGTTGTGGCATCTCCCATATCTCTCGAGGTACATCTTTAATTATTGAGTTTGAAATGATTAAACTTTGAAGATTCCAAAGTAACTGTAATGTTGAAGGAGACAATCGTTTTACCCCCCATATATCAACACAACGCAATTCTATTGGCTGCAAAATATCTGTGTCAAAACCATCATCGTAATACGCAATCTTCACCAAGTTATGTCTTCTAATATGCGAATACACCATAGTACAAGCATCGCATACAAGAGGATTAACTTGTGATGGTAATCCAAATATATGAAATGGTTGGACTATATTCATTCCTTCTTTCTCCTTGAGCCTTTCTAGACAAATATTACAGTGCACAGCTTGTCTTAACCTTCCTCCAACACTTTGCCTTCTGGGAAATTGGAGAAAACATTCATCACCAAACTCTCCCAAACAGAAATCCCGTAGAAGATCATGAATGCCACATCCATTTTCATTCCGTACAAATATTAGATTTCTGTCAATGAGACTTTTTACATACTCCCTTGCAATATCTTTCAAACTTCCATTTCTTTTTGACTTAATGAATCCTTCATAAATCCAAAAGTTGATTAGTTTTGAGACTTCAATCAGACTATCTTCAGGAAAGACTCTCAAATATAAAAAACATGGTTTGAGATGAATGGGTAAATTCTCGTAACTTAATGATAGTATTTTCTTACAATGCTCAACATCTTCCAAATTAGCAAGTGAGCGAATATGATTTGCAATATTCTCCCAATGTTCTACACTCCTATCAGAATTGGCAAGCATTCGACCAACAACAACAATTTCCAAAGGAAGCCCTCTACAACTTTTTGCAATGTCTTTTGCAAACTTTTCTAAGTGACCGTATGGACAATCATTTTGAGAAAATGCATTTTGACATAATAACCTCCAACTTTCATTCTCATTTAAAAATGTTAAATGATAGGGATCATGAGAACCCAAAGAAGCAGCCATGTTTGAGAGTCTAGTCGTTAACAAAATACGACTTCCATCCTCATTGTCAGGAAAATACCTCCGTAAAGCATCCCAAGCTCCAGTTGACCACATGTCATCCATAACAATCAAGTACCTTCTACCGAATAATTTTTGGTAGAATCTAGTTCCCAACTCATCTAAACTTTCACACGTTTCTTTTTCTCCTGCCTTTCCTTCAAGACCAACTTTAAGAATTTGTTCAGCACTATATTGTTGAGATATAGTAAGCCAGATGCGTAAATCGAAGTGGTCAACAACAAATGAATCTTCAAAGAGACTTTTAGCGAGAGTGGTCTTACCAATACCTCCCATGCCGACAATTGGAAGGATTTCGAGCTTGGATCTACCTCTGATGAGGTTGTCCCTGATCGTGTTCACATGCTCATCCAGTCCAACAACATTGCTGACATATGAAGCAGCTGCAGACGAACCACCAGCAGAAACAGAAGCATAATTGGATTGCTTTCGGGCTTGATGATCCTCCCTTTCTTCAATCATCGGCAACTCCTTTTCGATGGAACAAAACTTTTGGATCAGTGTGTCCATTTCATCACAGAAAGCTGAGAAGTTTGAAGTATCACTCGTTTCTCCTTGAGACTTAGCATAGAGTAGATTGCCTACATGGAAGTTGATGTCACTTTCAGCTTCAGCAGCAGCCTCTGCCATTTTCCTCCACAAACCTCGAAGCTCAGGGATCTTCCTTTCGGAATGAAGCTCGACAAATTCCAGCAAGGAATTGACATTTTCCTGGAGATCTTCAACTTGGTTGATGTCAGCACGAGGGATATTAAATCGGGCACGATAGTGGAGATTTTCGAGGACATGAGTGAGAGAAGCCAAGGATGCATAAGCAGCAACAGCCATGTCTGATTAAAAGCTCTGGAAAATGTTTCTGCAACAGAAATTGTTCAGACTTGATATGAGTCAAAGTGAAGGTGAAGGTAGTAGTGTTGGGACATGATATAATTTTTAATCTGGTGTTTATATTAATCATCGGGAGTGATATAATCATATACTGTGATCATTGACCTCACTTGTCAGTCTGCAATTGATTTGCTTATGAAAATATACGTGTTAATTAAGACTCAGAAATCCATACAAGTTAGTGAGTATTTTATTTGGTTAGGTACGGATTTATTTATTTATTGCTTAGCCTCACTGGCTGACGTTAATAGAAGACTTTTTGTGTTGTAGGAAATCAAATGGATTCCTCAACATTTTCCTTAATTAGATAAGGGTAAAGAAAAAAACCTGTAAAAGTTAAAAAATAAACTCTATAGGTAAGTCATCAATTGATTGTCAATCAAATCAATTGAATTGAGAAACTTATCCTCGAACTGTAGTAACTGATTTGGTTTGGCAACCAGAAAACAGTTTGTATAAACTAACAAACTATCGACTGATTGATGTCTTTGCTGAGTTTGCGTAGTGTAGATCTTTTCTTCAATGAGTAATCTGGGAATATATGTTGTCTCGAAAAATATTCATTAATTCTCAGAGTAGAAATTGTAGAGGAAAGAAAGATGCTGCGACTGCATTGTTCAACTTATCAATATTTCATGATAATAAGGTCCGGATAGTTCAAGCAGGAGCTTTAAAGCATTTGGTCGATAAATTGGTAGCGCTTCTTGCAAATTTGCCCACAATCCCAGAAAGGTGCTCAGCCGTTGCCGCCCGAGAAGGGAGCATTCCTGCACAGCTCTAACTACTGTCGTAGCGCGTTGCAAGAAGACTCAGAGCTGTTTCACCACTCGTCGCGTTGTCTCAGTCTGGCACTCCAATTTGCAGGATCTTGATGCATCTCCTCAAAGCTGTTCACTTCTTCACTACCACTCTCCTTTTCTTTTTGGTGGAATCATTTTACATTTTTAATCAATATTAGTATATTACCATGGAATTGAAAAGAAGATTTAATTAGATTAAAGCTGTTGGAAAACACAAAAAGCCAAAATCCCTTTTTGTATATACTTTTGGCGAATGAGCAAATGTCCATCTGTCTGTTGAATCCATTTTTGGAAACCTGCACCAAGGCAGAAGGTTGACCAAGTTAGCCACTTTGAATGTATTCAACGTGTCTCATATGCATTGGAATGAGAAAAATGTTTTTGTGTTGTGCAGAGGATTTGTAGGAGAGGTTAAATGAAGTGTCCTCTCGTACTACATGGCATTTATTGCCTTGTACACGCTGCCCCAAAATTGACACACACTATGTCTCTTGCATCCAGTTTATGTATTTTGTATGTGTTGTTTTGTGTTTGTATCGGAGATAAGACACGGAACCTTTGAGTGTGTTTTTGTCTCCACTTACTAGAGTGTTGAGAGGTTCATCCATGGAGGTTTGAAGTGATGAGAAGAAGGATTCTTGAAGTCGATGACGTAGTAGATAATAATCCGGTATGCAATCTTATTCTTAGCTGGATTGTAGGTCAGCTGGAGTCTTTATACAATAGTAACAGCCAGTCCATGAGAGTTTGTAAAACTAAATGAAACTTGGGTAAAAGATAAGTTGAGTAGACTTGGTTGGTGTCTTACATTGTGTAAAGCGAGAGTTTGGTTTAGTTAAAACTCCTGGATTGGAATCCCCAAACGTAAGTTGGAAAATCAAACTGCCTAAACAAATCTTGTCTGTTGTTTTCTTTATTTGCACTTATTTAGTCATCAATCTATGCACGAACACACTGTTGTTATAACTACGACACAACCATGTTGTAAAGTTGTGTTTACATCGAAACATTTCATAGTTCTGCTATGCAAATTAGTCGGAGAAGTTGGACCTCTTATTCGATCGGTGTCCCGATTTCCAACAAAAGTTATTCAATACACGAAATAATGAGTCAATTATTCTATGTTTATGTCCGTCCCACCTATCATGTCCACATTGCCCTTTCTGTCCGTCTCGCATCCCATGTCACTTTTTTTTTTAAAATGATTATACACTTTAATCTTATTATAAATTTTTAAATTTAATTTTTTTTAATTTTAATCTATAATTATTTATATTATGGAATAATTATTCACTAATATATTCTTAATTATCTACTAATTATACTTATTTTAAATTCCCGTATCTACAGTGACCCACAGATCCAATGTGGGCAGGAAGGAGTATTGTTTAATTCGATGATCAAATCCATTATCTCATTTTTCATCCAATCCTTGAACCAGACAACGCCTTTCTTACGAAGTCTCTCTTTTCCAACAGTTTTTCCACATCTTCACGATCGCACTTACCAAGTATAGGCATCAAGGTTTCAGAGAGTAGCCTGTGGATCACAGCATCCGCTTGACGGGTAGCCGGGGCCATTTCTCTTATATATATATATATACATATCAATCGTTCAATATAATACATGTTAATATATATATTGTATATATCTATATGTATATATATCCTACCTAATATATCTCTTGTATAAATATAATATTGTACCCTAATTTGTGATTTAACGAAAATAGAGTTTATTCCATTAATCGTTACATGGTATCAGAGCCATGCCTTTTCCGACCAAATCGAAACAATCCACGCATTCCAGATAGCATATTTCTGACCACCTCCGACCGTCACCGCCACCACCATCGTCTTCGCCGCCACGAGACCGGCCGGACACCGGAACAGTTCGGCGAACGGCGGCACGTGAGCCTCACACGCGCCTGACGAGTTTTCCGGCCGGACGCCTCGCCGGCGCGTGGAGGCGCGTGCGGCGGCCGTTGGCGGCGATCTTTTCACCGTCGTGTTCGGAATTTGATTTCCTCCTCGATGGTATCTTCACTTCTTCAGTTTGAGCAGTTTTTTGTATCCGGTTGAATTTTCGAGTTTCGGGTTCGATTCGGTTTTCTTGTGTTTCTGTCGTTTCGGCTTTCGGGTTGAGGTTTGAGATATTGTCTTCTCTTGAATTTCTATGGAAAAGATGGATGTCCATATTCCGATCAATGTTGTTCTGTCCGGAGATAATTACAGTTTGTGGGCACAATCGATGAAAAGTTTTTTGATAGGTCGGAAATTTGTGGCAAATTGTTACGGGAGATATAGTTGCTCCCATTGCTCCGGTTTCTATAGGAGAAGTTACGCCTACCGCCACAGTTGTCGAATCCTATATTGAAAAATTAGAGGATTGGGATAGTAAGAACCATCAAATTCTTACTTGGTTACGCAACACTTCCACTCCGGCGATCCATGTTCAGCTTGCTCAATTTGATACGGCAAAGGCAGCGTGGGATTTCTTGGCAGTCCGCTTCCGTGCTTCTGGTTTGGCACACTATTATCAGTTATGGAGCACTCTCCATGATTTAAAACAGGAACCAGGACAATCTATCAACGACTTCCTTGCCCAAGTGCAACCTCTTTGGCATCGGTTGGATCAAGCAGAGATCAGTCCTGATCATCTTCGCCTCATTCAGGTCTTGATGGCTTTGCGTCCAGAGTATGAGGCAGTTCGTGCCTCTTTGTTACATCGGCATCCACTTCCTACCTTGGATGCAGCTATTCATGAGATTTTGTTTGAGGAAACTCGTCTCCACTTAGCTAAGGCTCCTCAGCTTGATTCTGCTCTTGCGGTCACCGCCCGAACTCCTACTCAGAATTGTTCTCATCGCTGCAAAAGATGTCAGTCTTCTGATCATGACTTCGGTCATTGCCCAAAGGTGGAGTGTCACTACTGTCATGTTTTAGGTCATACTATACAGTACTGCCCCACTAGGCCGTCTCGCTCTGGCAGTAGTAACTACAAACCTCGGCATTCTCGTGGACCTCAGTCTGGTACCTCCTTTGTCACAGCCTCTGCCACGCCTGCGCCTGCGTCTGCGCCTCCCACGATTCAGGACCTTGAAGCTCTTCTTAAACAAGTTCTATCTTCCAATACCGCCATGTCTACCACATAAGGTAACTCTTCTTGGTATTTTGATTCTGCTTGCAGTAATCATATGACCTCTGATATACGCCTTATGACCTCCACATCCACTGCACCATCTTTACCTCTTATCCTTACTGCAAATGGTACCCATATGCGCATCACCCATACCGAACATACATCCACCTCATCCTTATCCCTCCCCGACACATACTGTATCCCTCAATTAACCTTAAATCTAATCTCCGTTGGTCAATTAGTTGATCAAGGTCTAACAGTAACTTTTTCTTCTACTGGTGTGCAGGTTCAGGACGCGCAAACCGGGCGGACTCTTGGGAAGGGCCGGAAGACGGGCCACTTATTTGAACTTACGTCACTCCAGGTCCCTCGTCCCTCTATCTCGGCTGCCACCACCTCTACACCATCCTGCCTTCAGTGGCATCATCGTCTCAGTCATGCGTCCTCAATAAAATCAGGTCTTTGATTAGTCATGGTAGTTTAGGTTCTGTCAAGTTTGAGTCTTTTCATTGTGTGGATTGTTCGTTGGGAAAACAACTTGCCTTGTCATTTCCTCATAGTACTTCCATTGCGGATACACCTTTTTCCTTAGTTCACTCAGATATTTGGGGACCTTCGCGCGCTGTGTCTATGAATGGTTCTCGTTATTTTGTGATTTTTATTGATGACTATTCTCGCTTTACGTGGATTTACTTTCTGAGGCATCGTTCTGAACTTCCATCTATTTATATGACCTTTGCTAAAATGATACATACCCAATTTTCCTCTACCATAAAAACTCTCCACACAGATAATGCTCTTGAGTATACTAATTCATCATTTCTTCGTTTCTTATCTGATCAAGGTACTGTTGTCCAACGCTCCTGCCCATACACATCTCCACAAAATGGTCGTGCCGAACGTAAACACCGACATATCCTCGATACAGTCTGCACCCTTCTCTTATCTGCCTCTTGTCCGGACCGCTTTTGGGGGGAAGCCGCCCTCACCGCTGTCCACACTATAAATCGTGTCCCTTCCTCTGTCCTGGGTAATTTCAGTCCTTTTGAAAAATCATTTAATCGTACCCCTGATTATAGTCTTCTCCGCCCTTTCGGTTGTGTCAGTTTTGTCCTCCTCCCTCCTCATGAGCGCACTAAGTCAGAACCTCGCGCGCGTCTGTGTTGCTTCCTGGGAGACGGGTTAGAGCATAAGGGTTATCGTTGTTGGGATCCCATTTCCAATAGACTATGTATTTCTCGTCATGTCACATTTTGGGAGGATACCAAATTCTCCTCCTTGTCCCACTTTCGAGTCCCCTTTGATCGTTCGTCTCCGTTCTTTGCCTTGTCCTCTCCACCTCTATTCCCCTTTGGTGACACGGCTCCGTCTCCCGCTCCTGACGTTGTCCCGGTTGCGCCTCCTGAACCGACGTTGATCCCCGAGCCTACTTCTACTCTCGACTCCGATACATCACCATCACCAGAGCCCGACACGACTTCAATCTCAGCCCCTGATCCTGGCCCTCGTCGTTCCACTCGAGTTAGTCATCTTCCTACTCACTTACTTGATTATCACTACTTCTCTGCCACCTTGTCCCACCATGAGCCCAAGTCCTTTCGTGAGGCGTATGCGGATCCGTTATGGCGGCAGGCTATGTCTGAGGAGTTGCAGGCTTTGGAGAAAACCCATACGTGGGATATGGTTGATCTTCCCTCTGGCAAGAAACCTATTGACTGCAAGTGGGTATTCAGCATAACACATGACTACCAGCACTAGTAGATATATATATATATATATATATATAACAATCACCATTTTGTGGAGATAATTATATCTCTTCACCAGTTGATTCTGCTACAAATAGAGGCAAAAAAGATCTGTATCAATATGATGAAAAAGTAAATAGACATCATTGTAAACGGAAAAATATGAGTGTTATTGAGTAAAATAAATTAATACCTAGTGAGTGAGTCGAGATGAGTTGCCTTCCATTAATACCTTCCAAACATTCTTTGGTGCCTTTTAACATTATAAAAAACACTTCCACAGACCGAGAGAAGGATAAGATTTCTTCATTAGTTGCATCGTCCAGAGATTGTTGCCCAAGATGCTTCAAATTCAGATGGGTTGCTTCGTTGGCAAGAGAATACATGTTCAGTTCATAAATATCTTCGATGTACTAGAGTATAATTTGAGGATGAACTTCAACAACATCTCACAGGAAACTGATGGATTCGTCGACATTTTCTATTAGCTTTTTGTTTAGATGATGACGACCGAGTTGAGAAGCCTTCCGGAGGACCTCCAGGATGCATGCTAAATCAGACCAGATTAAAGTAGCATCAGAACCAGTTTGATATTCTCTCATATCTTCATCCGTGTTAGAAGGTGTCAAAAAAATTTGCAGTGAGTTGATATTATAGGATGTGGAATCATTATCGGCAACGTCACCATCAGTTTGTTCGTTTTCTTGCCCTTCCTCTTTAGCCACTGACCACGACTTTCTTATGAATTCTATCTTTTCAACAGTCTTTCCACATCTTCACGGACGCACTTACCAAGTATAGGCGTCAAAGTTTCCGAGCGTAGCCTGCAGATCACAGCGTTTGCTTTATGAGTAGCCTGGGCCATTTCTCTTGCCAAACTTTCCATTTCTTGGATTTTTCTTGTGTGAAAAACTTTAAGAAAGTCCTGGAAAAGATGGATGGCTTCTTCCACAGCTTCCATTTGTTTTGCCCTTAGAGAGTGGCGGCCATGTTGAGCAACCTCTTCCAGTCTTTCTGGAAGACGTTTTGAATAAGCTAAGGACTGACAAGCAGCCCCTGTCAGTCTTGCAGTGAAAGTACCAACTTGATATTTGAATCCATATTTATCAGTAATATCGATTCTAATTTCATTTCCAAACTCGTGTTTCTCCACCCATATTTCCTTTGCTGAATCAACGGCAGACTCACTGCAATCCTCCACATCAACTGATTTCAACATTGGTATATCTCCAATGCCCGAAGGGATCTCCTCCAATAAACATAATTCACTAATTGTGTGTTTGTTTGGGGGATTGGATTAGATTTCCACTATTCATCCCATTTTTTCCTCCAAAAACATCAAATCAAACACCTATTTTTTATTTTTTATATTATACTAAAAATCAATTTTACATTCAAAATATCACATCAACACCTATTTATATCACATCATACAACTATTCAAATTCAAAATTTTTACTATTCAAATCCCAACTCAAAATCCAAACCCTCAAACAAACACATCCGATTCTGCTCTCCAACACACTAACTCATTATTATGAATGTCCACTACTTTCAGGGGACGAAATCCCCCTTTCAAGCCACCATATATCTTAAGTGTTTCAAGACTCGGCAGCAAACCAACAATTGACATATGTTCCCATGTTATTCTGCAATCCATCAACCGCAATTCCTTGAGGGAATTAGGGAAGGTCATCTTCTCCAAGCAATCTGTTATAGATAGAAATTCAAGCTTCTGTAGTTGCTCAATAGTTACATAGAGAATAGTTTAGCTGTAGCTCAGATCCATCGTCATATTTAACGTTCAATTCCATCAAATATGGGATCCGATCAGTGACTTCTTTGGAACAATTGAAATTACGGATTGCATATATGGTGTAAAGGTTCTTTAGGATAATAAAATCTTCACCCTCAATATCACTGGCTATAATAGTACGATGTGAAAGTACGATGTTTTTGTTGACTTTTTAATACATACCGCAATATAATAGTTGTGTACATCCAGTAACATATAGTGTAGACTAATTTTCAAATAATTCTATATTGGTCTTATACACAGATCTAAATTCAATGTACAATCTTCCATAAGAAAAAGAAAATAATAGTCACGAGAAACACACCAGCAATGCCTACAATAAAGTCTCATTACAACTTCATTGATTGTGTCCTAGACACCCATAATGATGTTTGTTCATCAAACACATCACTTGTTGCCAGATGAAATCAAGCATCTCGAAGAAAAAACAATGAACTTGTTGAGCGCATCCAATTATTCTACGACTCAACTATATTGTTATTATTATCTCACAATGAGTCCATTAGAATAGAGAATTCGCCCAATACTAGAGCTGCGATTGTGTAATGATATTTCAGAAAAGTGGCATGGCCTCCGCAACAAATGTTATATGCTGCCCAAAATTTTTCAGTAGGGATAACCAACTTTGTTGAAAACGAACGTCAATCATTTCTTGTTGTGCATCGGATATCTTCATATTACTTATACGAAATGTAATTAAGTTGTTGTAGATATTATAATAAATGAAAAAAATATATTCTACGCATACCTAAATGCGAAAGTTGACCACTAGGTGCCGGAGAAAGTATCTGTGGTGGGCTTTGAGAAATACGGGAATGGATTTTAGAAGTCCCGAATATCTATCCAAAAAATGTATTTTTGTCAATTATCAACCATCAACATGAAGAACAAATCTTAACTTCCAACAAAAACATTCCAAAATTTTATCATTTTTGGTAGTCACCGTTGCGTAGAAACACAATTTTAACATTATTCAATATACACGTACATAAAATAAATACCAAAGTTAATATATGAGTAGTCATAGTATATACCAATAAAACCAGGGCATTTTCAAACAAATACAACTTAGAATATCAGACAACAATGGTACAAGATTAGTAAATATAAGTATACACCAGAAAAAAACTATCTCGGAAAATGCCTAGACATACTAGTAGAAAATTGCAACAACCCCCTCTCACCCAACAAAGTTTTTCTCCTTTACATATTGTCCCAATGAAAGGTGATAATGAAACTCATTTAGCAACTATTGCAATCATTATCTCGAATGGGAAAACTATTACCAAAATAATAGTGTATATTTACCAAAATCAGTTGCGAGCCCTAACAATACCATCGTATTCAACTAGAAAAATCAGAACAAGAGAACATTCAAAATTGAAACTTTCCGTTACCAGTGTTTTTTCGCGCGAAATAACTTAAATATTAGAAATTGGATTCGTAATCAAACTCCCCCTTACCAGTGTCTTCGGCATCACAGATTCACTATCCATCATGCGTGAATGAACCTGCAGGCTAAACGGAAGCACTATATCACGCAAAAAGAACCTAACAAAGATAAAAAAAATATTATAACTAAGAAAATAGATTTTGGTGGCAGAGATATACAATTTTGGAATTGGGGTATGAACTTAAATATCAAAATACCAATGGAAATTTAAATCAAATTGGCCCATAATATTATAATCCTATTTATTTATTTATTTATTTATTTTGTCGTTGTTTACATTTGTAAGATTTTATAATTTATATGTAAATATTATCTATCAATTTTTAGCATCATATATTTTATTATTATTATTTTAGATTTTATAATAATTTTAAAATTGTATATAATTGTAGCTAGAAGCTACAAATATGGATTACATTTTAAAATAATTTGTTTGTATTACATTGGCTTATTTTAAATAGTGTAATTACTAGATTTAGTTATTTTCATTTAATTTTTTATTATTTTTATTATTTTCGAAATTTTAGTTGAATTACTTCAAAAAATCTTAATTTCAAATGATGTCTTTATATATTTTAATAATTAAATTTTATTTAAGATTTATTTGTTTAAATAAATTGTAAACCAATGGCTAAACCACCGAAAAGAACTCTAGCTGCTAGGTCCCCGCTGGACAAAGAGGCAGGTTTGTCAACGGCATTTTTATTATTAACTTGAATAAATAAAAGTTGCTATATTTTTTAAAATTATTAAATCTGATTTTCATGATAAATTGTATTTTAAATTACATCATAATTGCAAATTGATATGAAAAATATATATTTATATCTTTCATAAATAAAAACTTATAATGATATATATAAGTACAAAATTATATCACAAAAAAGTTATTTTTAAATTTTACAGTGTATAGCATGGGTTTTCTGGCTGGTTTAAATCAAAAACAAGTAACATAATTGAATATAATAATTTAATGAATTATAGGAATTTTCCCTTTGCATTGTTAAGGTGAATTGTTTTTATTTTTTTCCCTATATGAAAAAAATAATAATAATAAAAACTATAATTTTTTAAACTACATACTATGTTTTTCCAAGTGAAAAATATTGCTAACAATATATATATATGTAACTATCACCATTTTCGGCATATAATTATATCTCTTCACCCATGTATTCACCCATCTATTCTGCTGGCAAAAAACTTGTCGGATCTAGTGTACAGTGTATTAGGCTGGGGTTTACTCAGTGCGCATTTTCGGTAGCAGTTGCGATTTCGTACGTCATAAAAAAAATAGAGGAAAAAAAATTGTGTCAATGTGATGAAAAATTAAATAGGAATAATTGGAAAAGAACAATAAAATTGTGTTATTAGGGATGACTGTTGTTGAAAAAAATAAATTAATACCTTGAGAGAGAGTCGAGTTGAATCATCTTCCACGAATACCTTTCAAACGTTCTTTGGTGCGTTTTAACATTTTCAAAAACTCTTCCACAAGCCGAGAGAAGGATGAGATTTCTTCCTCAGTTGCATCTTCAAGAGATTGTCGGCAAAGATGTTTTGTATTTAGATGCTTGGCTAAAGTGACAAGAAAATATGTGTTCCCTCTATCACTAGCTTTAGTGTGAGGATGAACTTCAACAACGTCTTGCAGGAAACTGATGGATTCCTCGACATTTTCTATTAGCTTTTTGTTTAGATGATGACGGCCGAGTTCAGAAGCCTTTCGGAGGACTTCTAGAGAGCATGTTAAATCAAACCATATTAAACTAGCAGACTCTGTCATTGTTGCGGCGACCAAACCAATATGATATTCTGTTAGCTCTTTGTTAAGTGTGGCTTCTTTAGACCATCTCCAACCGAGGAGATTTTCTTCTATTTTTGCAGGGTGGGAAGAAAAAAATTGCTCTAACCCACCCTGCAATTTTGCAGAATTCACCCGGCTAGAATCAGCGGGATGCAATTTTCTTTTTTATTTTAATATAATTATCTATTTATTTATATAATTATCTACTTTGTTTTTTAATATTATCTATTTATTTATGTAGTTATTTTTTTTTTATATCTATTTAATTTATTTTTTTTAAATATCATCAACAAAATAAAAATTTATATTAATTTTTTTATTTTGTTTATATTTTTATATTTTATTTATTTTATTCTTTTTTTATTTTGTTTTAAGCTTATATTTTATATATTTTATTTTATTTTATTTTTGCTACTTTTAATTTTATTATTTTTTATTATAATTTTGTAATTAATATTTATAGTAAATTATTTATTTATTTAATATTTATTAAAATTTATAATTAATTGATTATGGTAAAATAATTATAAATTAGAAGTAGAGAAACTCATTTTGAACTACGCGATGCTTTAATTGAACATATATGGGAAGAGTATAGTAACTCTACCGATTAGTTATGTTGTACTAATTATGTTTAATCCAATAATATTGTTTTTTTTAATCTATATTTATATTTTTAATAATATTAATATTTTTATGCTTTAATTTAAATATACATTAAAATATTAATAAATATAATTTTTTGGTATAATATTTAAAATATTAGTTAAAAATATTATTATAACTTAAATGTATAAATATAATAAAATATTAAATTTTATTTGTAATTTTGAAATTATGTAAAATAAAATATAAAGAGAATATTTTTTAACCCTGCAAAAATAGAGGGTATAGTTGGAGATAGGATACTGTAGCTAGCAGACCCGGCAAAAATAGAGAAATATATTGTAGACCCTGCAAAAATGGAGTTATGGATTTGGAGATGGTATTAGGTATTTAATCCTAATGGGCTTAAGAGTTTGGGCCCAATTGTTATTAACCCTAAACCTAGTCTATAAATACCCCTCTTTACTTGTAAAAATATAGCCGCCTCATATTACAGTAATAAGAAAAGCTTCTTGGTTGCCCCCGTGGACGTAGACCTTTATCGGCCAAACCACGTAATCCTTTGTATTCTACTTTCTTGTTTGTGTGCGTGTATGAGAGTTAATCCTAACAAGTGGTATCAGAGTGAAGTTGTTCACACAAGTCACACTTGTTCAAGAACAGCAGAACAGACCGCAATCAGAGCAGGACAGCAGGACACGTCAGAGTTGTCAGACCCGTCAGCCGTCAATCGTCAGTCGTCAGACCCGTCAGCTGTCAGATCCGTCAGTCCTGTCTGCGCATCAGATCCCGGAGGAGCATCGCCCAATCTACTCGGCAGCCCTGATCACCGACAGCACGCTGCAGATCCGATCCGACGCATCCCGTAAATTGCAAAATTTGTATTTGTATGATTAAATCATGTCTGAGGATGGAAAGACCAAGATTGATAAGTTCGACAGAAAATATTTCGGTTGGTGGAAGGTGCAAGTCGAGGATTTGCTTTGCCATAAGGATTTGGATTTGCCTTTGACCGGAAGACAACCTAAGAAGATGAGCGATAATGAATGGACAATCCTTAACAAGAAAGCCCTGTCAGCTATCAGATCCACGCTAGCCAAAAACGTTGGACTTACCATTCTGAAGGAGACTGCCGCATATGGGTTGATGAAGACGTTGACAAACATGTATGAGAAGCCATCTGTTTCCAACAAGGTATTTTTGATAAGACAATTGGTGAATAAGAGTATGAAAGAAGGTTCATCTGTTACATCGCATATAAACGAATTTAATACTATAATATCCCGGTTGTTGTCGGTGAATATTACGTTTGACGATAAAGTTCAGGCTTTGCTCTTGTTATCCTCATTACTTGAAAGTTGGCCAGGAACAGTCACAGCCGTTAGTAGTTCAGTAGAAAATTCTAAACTCATTTTTTACGGCATTCGTGACTTGATCATTGGAGAGGATATGCGAAGGCAAAACTCGGGTGAAACTTCAAGCGCCCTGTTGAGCACGGAAAGAAGAGGCAGAAAGAAAGAAAAGGGGAATGGCAGAGGACGATCAAATTCCAGAAATAGGGGTCAGTCAAAGCCAAGGAAGGACATTCAATGCTGGAATTGCAAAGAGTATGGGCACTTTAGAAATCAGTGCTCAAAACCTTCAAAGCAAAATGAGGTGAATGCCACTACAGACAGCTCAGACGATGCACTCATTTGCTGTGTTGCGAATTCAACTGAGTCGTGGATTATGGATTCTGGTGCATTATTCCATGCTACTTTTAGCAGGAAGACGATGAAGAATCTACAGACAAGTAACTTTGGTAAAGTTCATTTGGCTAATAACGACTCTCTTGACATCACAGAGATGGGTGACATAGATCTAAAGACTCCTTTGGATACGATCTGGACGTTGAAGGACGTTAGGGTAATCCCTAATCTTAAGAAAATGCTCATCTCCATTGGGCAGCTGGATGATCAGGGATATAACGTCACGTTTGGAGGATGGCAATGGAGAGTCGTCAAAGGCAATCTCGTAATTGCCAGAGGCAAGAAGAGAGGTACTCTATACATGGCCGATGTCTCTGAAAATGAAGCGAATTCAGTAACCAGCAAGCAAAGTCCGCTTGTTTTGTGGCACCAACGACTTGGCGACATGAGCATAAAAGGATGAAGATGCTTGTCGCAAGAGGAAAGCTTCCAGATCTAAAGAGGGTGGATTCCGAGTTTTGTGAGCCCTGTGTGCTTGACAAGAAACCGAAAGTTTCTTCTGCAAAGACGGGCAAACGCTAAAAGCTCAGAAGTTGGAATTGGTTCACTCTGATGTCTATGGACCAACACCAGTCTCTTCCTTTGGCGGATCAAACTACTATGTAACGTTCATCGATGATTCAACACGAAAGGTATGGGTCTATTTTCTTAAAAACAAGTCAAAAGTTTTCAATACTTTTAAGAAATGGAAGACTGTTGTTGAATTAGAAACTAACCTGAATGTGAAGTGCTTGAAATCGGATAATGGAGGTGAATACATCAGCACAGAGTTCACCGAGTATTGTGCTGAACACGGAATATGAATGATGAAGACTGTCCCAGGCACTCCTCAGCAGAACAGAATGCCATAAAGGATGAATAGAACACTGAATGAGAAGGCCAGAAGCATGAGATTGAATGTTGGACTTCCAAAGGCGTTCTGGGCCGATGCAGTTAACACTGTTGCCTATCTTATCAACCGAGGACCATCAGTGCCATTGGGTTTCAAGATACCCGAAGAAGAGTGGAAAAGGGAAGCAGTAAAGTATTATGAACACTTGAGAGTGTCCGGATGCAGTGCTTATGATCTGACAAGAGATGGTGACAAGTTAGATGCCAAAGCCAAAAAATACACCTTCATCGGATACGGAGAAGACATGATGGGCTATCGACTATGGGACTTTGGAAGTAAAAAGGTTGTCAGAAGCAAGCATGCTAAAGTCAATGAGGCTGAACTTTTCAAAGACAAAAGCACAGAAAATTTGAAAGTTGCGAAAGAATAGGTTGAGTTCGACAGTGATGTTATTGAAACGAGAGACTCAGTGGGTTCTCAAGACAGTGGGAGTCAAGAGAATGAATACAACACTGACAAGTTTGAAGGTAATCAAAGGGACTTTGTTGACAGTGAAATTTTGGAGGAAGAAGGACCTCCCCATTCACCAGTGCAGCCGCAGCCAACCGAGTCCAAATGGGTCATGAGATCCCACTAAAGTTACCAAACCTCCATCGAGATATGATCCTAGTGTAAACCATCTCATTCTGACTGAAAATGGTGAACCAGAAAGTTATCATGAAACAGTTAAGTAGAATGATTCGATTCAGTGGGAGCAGGCCATGAAAGAAGAGATGAGTTCCTTGCACAAAAACAAAACATGGATTTTGACTAAACTTCCTTCTGACAAAGAGGCGCTTCAAAATAAATGGGTATTCGGAATCAAGGATGAACCAGATGGGTTGAAAAGGTATAAAGCTCGCTTAGTGGTTAAAGGATTTCAGCAGAAAAAGGGAGTAGACTACACTGAAGTGGTTAAAGGATTTCAGCAGAAAAAGGGAGTAGACTACACTGAAATCTTCTCTCCAGTAGTAAGGATTACCACTATCAGATTGGTTCTCAGTATTGTAGCTGCAGAGGGCTTACATCTAGAGCAGCTGGATGTTAAGACAACATTTCTACATGGTGATCTCGATGAGAATATCTACATGGTACAACCTAAGGGGTTTCAGGTTGCTGGCAAGATGAATTGGGTCTACAAGCTGAAGAAGAGCTTATATAGTCTAAAACAAGCCCCTACGCAATAGAACTTGAAGTTCGACAACTTCATGGTGAGAATGGGGTACAAGAGATGCGAAATGGACCATTGCTGCTATGTGAAGAAGTTTAAGGATTCCTATATCATTCTACTTCTCTACGTGGGTGATATATTGATAGCCGGTGTAGACATGAAAGAAATCAATAAGTTAAAGCAACAGATGTCTGAGGCATTCGAGATGAAAGACTTAGGTCCATCCAAACAGATACTTTGGATGAGTATAATCAGAAACAAGAATGACACTTTGACACTATCTCAGGAGAAGTATATCGGGAAAGTGTTAGAGAAGTTCAACATTAATAGTGAGAAGACTAAGCCGAGAAACACACCTTTGGGAAGCCACTTCAAGCTTACAAAAGATCAGTCTTTGAGAACAGACAAAGAAAAGGCAGATATGGCTAAAGTCCCTTATGCATCTGCAATTGGTAGCCTCATGTATGCGATGGTGTGCACAAGACTAGACATTGCTCATGCAGTCGGGGTTGTTAGTCGCTCCACATGTCAAATCCGGGAAGAGAACATTGGGAAACCGTCAAGTGGATACTAAGGTATTTAAAGGGTACTTCCAAGATGAAGTTATGTTTCATAAGCAAAGATGTGATTCTGAGAGGGTATTCAGATGCTGATCTGGCTGGATGCAAAGAGACATTTAAGAGCACTACAGGGTACATCTTCACAGTGGGATGAACTGCAGTTAGCTGGATGTCTAAACCTCAGAAAAGTGTGGCGCTTTCGACAACAGAAGCTGAGTATATGACAGTTACTAAGGCCAGCAAATAGTTAGTTTGGCTAAGAACTTTCTCCTAGAGTTGGATAAAAGCCAGGCGGATTATTCACTACACTGTGGGAATGAGAGTGCAATAAAACTTGTCAAGAACCTGGTCTATCATGGAAAAACGAAGCATATTGAAATGCGATATCACTTTATCAGATGATTGATAAGTGAAGGGATGATGAAGTTGAAAAACATCCCAGGTGGTATGAATCCAGCAGATATGTTCACAAAGACTGTGACGCTGGACAAGCTGAAGTTATGCATGACTTCAGCTGGTCTTCATGAGAAATGATGAGAAATCAGGGCAATCAAGTGAAGCTGAGGATTTTACGGAAGTACAATGGAGCGCAGATGTTTCGAAGCCTTCAAGTGGGAGATTGTTAAGTGTAGGCTTCTTTAGGTATTTAACCCTAATGGGCTTAAGAGTTTGGGCCCAATTGTTATTAACCCTAAACCTAGTCTATAAATACCCCTCTTGTACTTGTAAAAATATACCCGCCTCATATTACAGTAATAAGAAAGGCTTCTTGGTTGCCCCCGTAGATGTAGGTCGATAACCTTTATCGGCCGAACCACCTAATCATTTGTGTTCTACGTTCTTGTTTGTGTGCGTGTGTGAGAGTTAATCCTAACACTCTCCATCCCTGTTAGGAAGTCTCCCACAAAATTCCAGTGAGTTGATATCATAGGATGTGTCATCATTATCGGCAACAATGACATCATCAATTTGCTCGTCTTCTTTCCCTTCCTCTGTAGCCACCGATAACTCCTTTCTTATGAAGTCTAGATCTCCCAATAGTCTTTCCATATCTTCACGGACGTACTTACTGAGTATAGGCATCAAAGTTTCCGCGCGTAGTATGCAGAGCACAGCCTTTGCTTGATGGATAGCCTGGGCTATTTCTCCCGGAAAATTTTCCATTTCTTGGATTTTTCTTGGGTGAAAAACTTCAAGAAAGTCCTTGGAAAAATGGATGGCTTCCTCCACAGCTTCTATTTGTTTTGTGTTTAGAGAGTGGCGGCCGCGTTCAGCAACCTTCTCGAGTAATTTCTGAAGATGTATTAAATAAGCCATGGATTGACAAGCAGCCGTCGACATTCTTGTTGTGAGACAATGTTCTTAATTAAAAAAATAATACTTCCTCCCGTCTCAATTCAAAATATCATTTTTACTATTTTCGTTCGTCCCACCTCTAAGTATCAATTTCCTATTTTTTTTTTAAAAAAAAAAAGAGTAATCATACACTAATACTAAAATATTTTTAATTTTTATTTAAATTACAAATATATCATTACATATATAATTACATTATATATAAACTAAAAGGGCAAAAATGTCAAAAAGTCTTACACACTTCCGCGAACTAATAAAATACAATTATTTTTTGATCTACTACAAAACTCTAAAAGAATCCTTAAATTTAGGACGGAGGGAGTATATATAATAAAGACTCAAAATTTCCAAAACTATTTAATTGATTAAATATAAATATTATATATAATACAGCTTAGAAAATTTCAAGACAATCTTCTAAATTAAAAAATTAGCATATATAATAAAGCTCAAAAATTTCGAGACTAACTAATGGACTCAGAAATTTTCCGAGCTTTTTATTAAATAAATAATAAATCATAAAGGTTCGGAAATTGCGAGACTGTTTAATTTAAACCCCCGGCCGAACCTAATATCCTGCAAACCAGGCCCGACGGGAAAGTCACACTAGGCGAACCATGTGTGGCAGGTGACCTGAGGCGTCGGAGGTTTGAACCCATGACCTCACGGTCACAAATTCAACCCCTACACCACCAGATCATCCCTTACGGGACTCTATTTTTAGTAGTACGGGAATTGATTTCAAAACTTTTTTCCGAGGCCCATTTTCAAATTTCAAGTAGTACAAATTAGTTTCAAACTACAATAAAAAAAATCGTAAGATGAAATGCTTGTCAATCTTTAAACCAGATATCAAAATTCAATGAAGTTGGTTAGCGACATAATTCAACCATACGAACACTAAACTCTGTGAAGAAAAAAATTGTGAACAGATGCAGAGCCGGCTCTTAGCCGGAGCAATATATTAGTGCTCAGGCAGTGGTGGAACTAGAATATTAACAGGGGGAGGGCAAATTTTTTATATAAAATAAATTTTTTATTTGTAAAATAATACTACTATCGTCCACTTAATAAATTTATATTTACTTTTTGCATACTAATATTAAATATTAATTATTACATCAAATATAATCCAAATAAAAATAAAACAATCTTTTTCATTAGTAAGTACTGATATATTATATTTTGAAAAAAAAAAAAAAACTAATGCAGTTTCTTATTAAAAAAAAAAAAATCGAACACTTTGATGTTTTTATTATTTTTTATTTATTTTATTTCTATAAATTATATATATTATTCTTTTAAAAATAAAAAAATTTAATAAAATAGGGTAAAAGTGGAGTTGGGGTAGGGTAAGGGTCCCTTAATAGATCCGCCACTGTCCTCAGGCCTCTATTTCAAGATGACCCCATATATTTAAATTTTATCCTATTATTATTATTATTATTATTATTATTAGATATATTAAAATTTAATTTAAATTTTTTGTCTACAATTACCCGCCTTTAGAATTCATAATTACTATTATTGTTGTTAGTGGTGGTGTTATTATTATTGAATTATTGGATTTATAATAATCAAGATATTCGTTTACTTTCTGACATATACTTTGTACATATATTTCATTTATTGAATATATGATTAATATAATTATTTATTTTGTGGGGTTTATTACTATATCTATAGTTGATTTTATTTTGAAAAAAATAAATAATTATTTATTTATAGGACCTGTCCATTTATTTTTTTTTGCTCAAGACTTTGAAATAATCCGAGACAGCCCCGAGTAGATGCATATGTAGCTGGAAGAATATATGTACATATATAAGGCCAATAGGAGGTTGAACTAAGTCATGATACTTGCCAACAACCAATCAATGAGAACATCAAAATCTAAAATTAAAGCATATATATTTTCCCATATGATATGATCGAATATGTTTTGCCAAACTTCATTAAAAAATTTATGCAAAAATGATCAGAATAAGGGAAGTTAGTTAATACTCGCGCCTATTTATAAGGCGATGTTTTGTATGTTTGCCTAACATGAGTGAAGACGTAAACCTTTATCCTCCATGGCTGTCCGAATCCGTGTGAAGCATTGGGTGGACGATAAATACCATTGTGTGTGAGACTCGTGCAGTAAGATCAATCGGACAAGCAATACTAAAGTAGTAGTAGCAAGAAATAACCACAAGCTTAGTTTGCAGGGTATTAGGTTCGGCCGGAAGTTTACTCAATACGTACTTTCGGATAGCAGCTGCGGATTCCCATATCATCAGAAAAAAAAAAAAAAAAAAAAAAAAAAAAAAAAAACCCACAATCCTTAACGGGGGCATATAAATGATTTGGTTTGTAACATTCTGTTATAATAAATAGAGTTCCATTTTATTTTTTACACCAACTAAATTAGAGATCAAGTTGTAATGAGCTTGAAGGATTAGTGTTGGCGGTTGGTCTATGGCAAAGATATTGCTCACAACCTCCCAACATGTTGCGATAAATAAATAAATAAATTACATTAAAAATATTACAACAAATTATTCAAAACATATTAAATTGTATCTATTTCAATCAATTCCGAAAAAATTAATATTAAGTCGGTTTGATATTTTGATTTTGGCAAAGTTAGTAATAGAATAAATTTAACAAGAGACTGAAAAGAAAAAATGAAAATAAATTTTGGCAGAGGCAAAAAGTGTATCATATTAAGAAAAAAAAAAGTCCTCATGTTCATTCAATTCTCTCGTATTTTATTTTTCTCTATCCTGCTATCAAAATTGGTACATGAGCGTAACAATTCCAAAATTTTAGTCAATTTTCCCCACAATAAGTTTCACCCCACCTTTTGTCCCTCGTAACAAACACACAAACGTATTTTACAGATCAGATAATACTGAAATCGAATATTAAGTACAAATATCTCAAGCATAGGCTCAAGCACAAGTCATATACATATATTTCAAGCATAGGCTCAAGCACAAATCCAAGCCATAGAGCCCAAACCCAATCCAATTTTGTCCTCTATTATTTAATGGAGTGAAAAATTAATATAATGGTGGTGAGTTTGTTTGTATCCCCACATGGGAGACAAAACTCTTCATTTGTCTTCTCTTCTCTTTCACACACACCCAACAATTACATGTTGAATTAATACATAACTTAGAAACATACAACAGAAGTTCCACCTTATTTGAAGTAAAGTAGAGAACATACAACTCTAGGTACCAAGCATAACTTAAGTACACAACTCTACAGCTTAAGTACAAAGTTTCACAACCTAAATATCTGGATCGATAGATTGCTACCACAAAAATTTCTGAAAATACAACCACACAGGACATCCAATCCAAGAAGAACACAAAGCAAGTCGGGAAAAACGAAAAGCACATAGTTCAGCCGAATGCTACTACAAAAAATACCCAAAAATACAACCACAAAGCATTTAGGAATCCCAAGAAAGAATATACATATAAATATCCATATAGTCGCATAGACACAACTTCAAAGGTAACCAATCAATCAGAATCAGAAAAATGTAACACTTAAACGGTAAAAAAAGTAGTTGAAACATGAGCACAAATAATGAAAGTATGAAATGTGAAAACTTGGGAGAGCAAAGGCAAATTATGGCTATTTAAGCCAAAACTTTAGGAGAAGATGGAAACCATCCAGCACCCCTAGAAATTCCTTCTTTTTTTCTTTTTTTCTTTTTTTCCATATATTTGTTTTGCATTCTTTTTTCTCTGCATATTTAATTATTTTCCCTTCTTGCTGAAAATCCTTTTCAATTTAATTCTTTCAATTATTGTTCTAAGAATATTGCTATTTCGAATTTTTAAATTACATGTGTAGTTCACAATTTTTCCTTGCTTTAATTTGTTCGATTGAAGTTGTTCTTCATCTTAGTAAATTAATTTTCACATATTTTAGATCGACTTATTTTTTTATCGCAAGATTTAGTCCGATATTTTCTTAAGTATGCCAGGGAACCTAAGTTCTTGTCGATTTTAACCGGCCTAAATTTGTTGGGCTGTCATCGGTGAATTTCAAAGATAACAGTATTATAAAAATTTTATTAAGTAGTTAATAATAAATTGGTAGAGTAAGTACAAAAAAAAATAAGGGCAATTTGGCTGTTGTTATATAAAGCAAAAATAATACTCCCCCCCCCCCTTGAATTCAAAGTATCCTTTTAATCATTTTTGTTTGTCCATTTCAGAGTATCTCTTTCCGATTTTAGAAAAAATAATCATAGATATCAAAATAGTTTTTATTTTTACTTAAATTAGTAACATACCATTAGACATACAAATATTTTATACAAAAAGTAAAAAAACAAAAATATCAACATCTCTTACACACCTTCACTGACCGATAAAATAATATTATTTCGACTCATTTGAAAATGGACGGAAAGAGTCAAATTGTAAATGAATACAATTATTTATTATAAATAAATTATATATAAATTTGACAAAAAAATAAAACACCACATAATTATCTCAAACAAATAAAATATATTTAAGAGAAAATTCAACCCTCAAATTTTATGGCTCCACCACTAATAAATTATCCTCCTTCCATCCACCAATTTGATGGATTGAGATAATATAATTTTAAGTAAAAAAGTTGCTTTTCCGTAATATAATACTATTTTCGTTCCAAAATTATGGTCTTATTTGAATTAGGCACGAAATTTAAAGAATATTAATATTATATTACAGTTGGTAAAAAGTACGATTAAAAGACTTTTTTTTTGTCCCTGTGAGTGTATAAGTATAAAAACTAGTAGCATTTATGTAATAATAATGAAAAAGTAAGAATAATTTTACGGTAATATGAATATTTATGAAAATGAGACTATTGTTTTGGGACGGAAAAAAATAGTAAACAAAACTTTGTATTGAAACGGAGAGACTAATCATACAAAAAATTCCCAAAATTTTGAAAATGAGTCGATACAAAATTGGAAAAGCTATATATTATTTGAAATACAATAAAAATAAATATAATTAAAAACAAGAATTCTTCTATCCCAATCTAAATGGAGCAGTGCATGTATAAACGAGTTCTGTCTCGTCCCTTTTCCACTCCTAAGCAGCATCCAAAAATGGTCACTTTTTACACTACACCAGACTGTAAGATATAAATATAGGCAGCAATCGCCATGGCCTGGAAATTATTTCAGAACTTCCGCGCATTTCCCGAATAATTATACCTAAGATTCACAGTTTGGAGGAAGGTTTAGAGACAGCATGAGCTACCAACTCCCGCCGCAAGATCTTCCCCGCCGCAGATCTCGGGATTGCGTCGATGAATGCGATGCGTCGGAGCTTCTTGTAAGGAGCAACCTGCAAATTGCCGCGATCACAAATGTGTCGAGAACGGTAAAATCGTGGCAAAAAATGCAATAAAGAAAAAAAAGAGTTGATCTTGATCGCGTGCCTGTTTTGCAACCGAATCCATTATTTGAGCGGCGGAGACATTACTTCCTGGTTTTCGAACGATATATCCCATCGGAATCTGACCTGCTTCTTCGTCAGGGTACCTACATTTCATTTTTTATTACACAAGGGCGAAATTCGATACGGAAAGTAGATGAAATTCAACAGTCGAGAAGTATGTATGACATGAGTTATTGATGTACAACACATGAAGTATAAATAAACTGCATAACATATATCTTAATATAATACAAAAAGAAAAAAAAAAAAATAAATAATTATTTGATGTGATATTTTTGAAAGATACACAACAAAAATAATTATATAAACAAATATAAAATAAGTACGCATCATATGTGTGAAATAAAATGTGCTTTTTTTTTGAAAATTTGGACCTAAACCTGATCCATTTAATTAAATGGGTTAAACGGGTTTGATCCATTTATTAATCAGGTCAAAAATCTCAACCCAAATCGATTGATTTCGGGTCAAGTTCAAGTCGGATCAATTTTTGTCGGCCCTAGTTCATATGATGTATTTATATTATATTAATATAAATATTGTATTGTTTATAGTAATAATATGTGATGTATATTAGTGCATAATGTGTTGTCAGTACTCAACACAGTAGCCGTCGTCATACACAACACATAAAGTACGTTAATACAACACACGCGATAAACTATGAACTCGGTATATGATTTTAGTTAATTTGTTGTCTGTTTTCTATGCGCTGATTGGGATTAATCAACACTGTATATAAACCCCAATCTGCACACGAACGGGTCTTATACTAATGATTCGACCACCGACATTTTTTTAGCGATAAATTATGACAAGGTACTTACGGGATGACGGCCGCATCAGCAATATCAGGTAAAGACAGGAGAATCTGTTCCAGCTCGGCCGGAGGAACCTGAAAACATGTCTTAATATTCGTTACGGAAGAAAACCAATTCATTGTCGACACTGAAACTTTTAATGGTAAAGACGGCGACCTGATATGCTTTGTATTTTATCAACTCTTTTAACCGATCAACAATGTAAAGATATCCTTCCGAGTCAAAATAACAAAGGTCTCCCGTCTTCAGCCACCCGTCGGGACCAAATGTCGCAGCTGTTGCCGCATCGTCCCCAACATAGCCTGTCCACGACAAACAAAGTTCCCAAAACATATATATATATATATATATATTTGCTATCGAAAAATTAGAAGAAAAGTTCAATCAATCTGTGTGTCGATCAAGGTCGTCTTTACATTACCTTTCATTATAGTCGGTCCTCGCAACCATAATTCTCCTTGTTTTCCAGGAGGTAAGGATTCTCCAGTCTCGGGATCGATTATTTTCGCTTCCAAGTTTTCAGCCAAGCGGCCAACAGATTCGATCTTTATAGCCTCGGTCCCGACAGTTTTGGTAGCGGCCCCTGAAGTCTCCGTCAGGCCATAACCCTTAAAGACCAAGAAATTAAAATTACTGTATGTGACTGCCATAGCTACTGCTTGTTAAAAACGTACCTAAAAACTTATATCCGTACCGTAAAACTCTTTACAATTACGGTACCAAATTTTTTACCATCTTTAATAAACGTATCTGTCGAACATCAAAAATAAAATTAAGATGGCTTTGGTTGGATCGTTTCATCAGTTTGAACTACGAAAACTTTCTCGATTCCGAGCAAGCACAAGGGGACAAACAAATAATTAAATCAACAATCTCTACCAACAAATTTACAGTAGCAAGTAGTACACATTTCTCTCTATATTCTTTTTTCCTATTCTTTTACCTATCCATCTTTAAATTTTCGTCCAAAAAAAAAAAAAGAACAAATCTTCGGCTAGGGTACTTGAAGATCACTCTGTCGATATTCATATTACACATTCAATCATCCTTACACGAAAGGATTACGATGAACCAATGTCCAATGATACTATATTAAAACACATGCTTTGTATAATGATTCTCGATTCATTGGCTGGTGGGCAGCCATCTAGTATCGAGGCGCAATTACAAACCAAACTAAACCAATTGAGACTCAGCGAGGGTCGAATTCACGACTTGTATTGTGTTTATTATCGTTCGGGTACTATTTTCCCCAAGCTGCTATTGCATTAGGCCTCCAGTTTCATTCTCAAAATCAAAAAGGTTGTCTTAAACTACTTTTGTCCTGACAGAATGCTAAAAGCTCTGTTTACTTGTGTTTTGGACTTTATTTTGCTTCTAGGAGAAGATATTCTTATTTCAATAAGAGGGTATATTCTATTCGAAACATACTTCGTTCGGCCTCGATCAGCTACTGATCCGAACAAGTCACATAGTGCTAATTCGACCAAATTAGCATACTTCCTCCCTTCCTTAACAATTTATTCATTTTTTCATTTTGGTCCGACTCATAACAAAGTATCTATTTCTTTTTTTAGTATCTGTACTATCTACCTAACGTTACAAATATCCTTCCAATTTACAATATATTACACAAATGTCATTATTTTTATATCATTCAATACTAATAAGAGTAATTTAATATTTTTACCTTCATTTATACTATATCTCAATATAATACTAATATTTCTAAAACTTCATATAAAAAATAGTAACTAATATATATGTACACATATTACAATATATTTATAATACAATATATATTATATTATAACTCAGTCTATGTTATCCTATAACACTGCATAGGCTAGGCTGAGATATGTATAAATATATGTTCGGAATGTTGTATTCAAAACATACTCAATTAAGTTTTTGATTTTATCAATCAATAGTAACTTTCTCGAAAAGAGTATAAAGTCAAAAGTTTCTTTTTCTCTAGCAAGATATTATAAATCATAAGACTTTCCTGGGTTACAAAAACTTAAAACCTTAAAAGCAATTGGCATAAAAACATATCGAAACAGGTTGAAATATATGCAAACTTGGGTCATTACATTAATTTCTATAGAAAGCAATTAATATTCGATTCTAACCTGTAATAAATTAAAAGCTTACCTGGTAAAGCTCGATTTGGGGAAACTTGGCATTGAAACGATCGGCAACCTCCTTCAGCAGCGGCGCACCGCCGGAGCCGAGCCTCTGTAGCGAGCTCAGGTCATACTTGCTGACCAAATCGGACTTGGTCAGCGCCACCACGAGCGGCGGCGACACAGGCATGAACATCACTCGGTGCTTCTGCACAGCCTCGAGCATTTTCACAAAATCGAACTTCTCCATCAACACGACGGTCTCTCCCACCGCCGTCACTCTCAGCAGCATGAAGAAACCGAAAACGTGGAACAGCGGGAGGCTGAAAAGGGATATTGGGATGTCGCCGGAGCCGCCATTGGCGCCGCCGCCGGAGTTAGGCAGACTGTCGAATATCTTGGTCTGGTACATTCCGGCGATCAGAGATATCAGATTCCGGTGGGTCAGGACGACGCCTTTGACCTTCCCGGTGGTGCCGGACGAGAAGAGGATGGCGGCGGTGTCCGATTGCTCCACGGCGGCGTCGCGGAGTTCGGAATCCCCAGATTCGAGCATCGAGAGGAATTCCGGCGAATCGAGGAGGACGACGGGGAGATCCGGCGGGAGCTTGCCGGCGAGGGAGGCGGTGGTGAAGGCGACGGCGGGGTTACAGACGGCGATCTGGTGGGCTAATTCGGCGGGGGTGGAGAGGGGATTCGACGGCGAGACGACGGCGCCGACGGAGAGGAGGGAGAAGTAGAGGACGGGGATGTGGAGGGAGGAAGGGGCGACGATGAATGCGACGTCGTTTCGGCGGAGGGATCTGAGGGCGGCGGAGAGGGAGGCGACCTGGCGGAGGAATGTGGAGAAAGTGAGGCGGCGGTCGGTGGCGGCATCGATGAGGAAAGTGGTGGAGTCGAGGGAGAAGGCGGCGGGAGTGGTGGGGGAGCGGAGGAGGGAGAGGGTGTAGGCGGCGACGGAGAGCGGCTGCGACGGCGGCGGGAGGTGGACGGCGGGGCGCAGGCTGTGGTAGGTCTTGGTACGGGGGCAGAAGCCGGATTGAGATTGGGATTGGGATTGGGGATCCGCCATGGAAATGGAAATGGAAATGGAGATACGTGTGTGCTTCGTTTGTCTGGCGTGGAGAGCACAGTGCAAGGTAATAATAGAGCTCAGAATAATATAATAATAAATATATATATATATATAGAGGATGTTTTGTTTTATTATTTTAGTGAATACCGTGCAAGTGTTTGTTTGAAAATTATTTTATTTGTTATCGAAAAAATTTATCCATTTAATTAGATTCCGTTTAGTTTTGGCGTACTAATTTTTTAATATTAATTTTTATATCAAAATATAATTCAAATCAAAAAAATTATAAAATTCTTCTTATAAAAATAAAAATATAAAAATATTTTTGATAAATGCAAAAGATAAATATAATCATGATAGACTATAATAGTGAAAATATATAAATATAATACGTTTTTATCAAAACTAAAAATATAAATACTTCTTATAACAATAAAAAGTAAAAGTAACAAAAATTTTAATGATAGATATAATAATAGTATTTTATATAAATTAAATATATATACTATGTTAATTTGATATTATGTTTTTTTAGTTTATCACACCTAAATTTGTCCAAACGGTTCAAATCATCGATTATAGTTTGTCAAAATTTCAAATCGAAATTGAACTTTTCGAATGACGATTTCAATTACGATTTGACGGTTTCGAATACGGTTTATAAACCGTCGATTTTGGTTTAAACCTTCCCAACGACGATTTTGATTATGATTTAACGGTTTTGATTACAGTTTATAAACCGTCGGTTTCGATTTAAAAACCGCCGATTACGATTTAAACCGTCGGTTTATATATATTCATTTAAAATAATTTTCTTTCTATTTTCTAAGTTTTTTAAATTTAAATTTTATTTAACTAATTATATCTAATTATTAATTTTATTGAAATATATATTTATTGCGTAAAAACTATATAAATAATGGATTAGATTGTTAAATTATAAACATGATAAATTTAAGTAAATAATTAAATTAATTTTTGAATAAATATAAAAATAAATGATAAAAATATTGTGTGTTTGTTTGGGGGTTTGGATTTTGAGTTGGGATTTGAATAGTAAAAATTTTGAATTTGAATAGTTGTATGATGTGATATAAATAGGTGTTGATGTAATGTTTTGAGTATAAAATTGATTTTTAGTATAATATAAAAAATGAAAAATAGGTGTTTGATTTGATATTTTTGGGGGGAAAAAATTGAATGAATAGTAGAAATCTAATTAAATCCCCCAAACAAACACATAGTGTATTAAATAATACAATAATTAAAATTAAATATAATAATAATAAAAAATTATAAAATTTAAAATATAAATATACAAAATAATATTGTATTATTTTTTTTTTATATTATTAATAATTATTTATTTTTACTAAATTATTTTATTTTTATTTTTATAAAAATTCAATAAAAAATAAAAAATTTAACTATAAATATACTATTATTATCATTAAATACATTTTGCCCTATTCTATAATTTACATGACAGAGTCTCCAAATTTCACATGGCAGCAGCCCGAAACATCTTCTTCTCTTTCTTCTTCATCCTTTTGTCTTAGGAATTTCTGTTTGAACAGTAACCGTTGGTTCCAAAATCGATAAACCGACGGTTCGAACCAGCGGTTCCAAACCAAATGAGCAAGTCTAATCACATCTAAATTAATATATTTTTATTTTTAATAAATTATATTATTAATAATATATTTAACAAATATATATTAATTTAATTAATTTTATAATATAAAAATTATAAAAATTTATTCATTTACAACTCTTTTTAATAAGAAAATAATTTTATCACTATTTAAAATATTTTAATTTTTATAAAATTAATTTACGTTAATTATAAATTTTATATTTATATTATATAATTATTTTTTTTTTGCTGTCTTTTGCCTTGATCCACTTGGCTACTATTCATATTATATACTCTTTGGATCCCTTAAATAAATATTTGTATATTAGTATTATATTGATATTTAATAGGAATAAAGTAAAAATGATTAAAATTATTTTTTTTGGTATTGTGTCATAGGTAATGACATTTGTATAATATATTGTAAATTGTAAACGTATTTGTAATATTAAGTAGATAATACAATTATTAAAAAATGAAATGAATATTTTGTTGCGAAACAAAAAAAATAAAAAAAATGGATGGTTTATAAAATACGGAGAAAAATGAATAGTTTATAAAATAAGGAGAAAGTATATTCTATATATACTTTTTAAATTATTAATACATATTTTTTTAACGAACCAAAATAAAAAAATATGGACAGTTTGTTAAAAGACGAAGAAAGTATATTCTATATATACTTTTTAAAATATTTATACATATTTAATTAAGAACAAATTAATCATAAATATTAATTACTCTGACTCTAATCAAATGGGTCATTTGAGGTTTTGTAATAAATTAAGAAATAATAGTATTTTATTAATTAGCGGGAAGTGTGTAAGAGAATTTGTATTTTGCCCTTTGATTTTATGTAACAATTAATTGAATGTATAATTATATGTTTGTAATTTAAGTAAAAGTTAAATGTATTTTTGTATTAGTGAATGATTACTTTTTATAAAATAGTAAATAAATACTTTGAAATGAGATGGACCAAAATGGTAAAAATGGTACTTTGAATTAGGACGGAGGGAATATATATTACATGTCCTAGCTAATTTTGTCCATATTAGCTGACGTACGAAATTTTAGGTATTATTTAATTATTAAATAATTTAAAAGTATTAGTAAAAGTAATTATAATTTAATAAAAATAATTATAAATTAAAATTAAAATAATTAAATAGTTGATTTAATATAAAAAATTATAAATTATAAATTTTAAAACGTGATCAAAATTACGTGAAATAGAGGAAATACTATATTAATTAAGTATAAATTCCCTTCTGTCTCATTGAAATATTGTCATTTTCCATTTTCGTCTATTCCAAAACAAGGTTATCATTTCCTAATTTAGTAATTGTACTACGTACCTAACATAATAAATACCCTTACAACTTACATGATATTACACAAATGTCATTATTTTTATATTACACAATACTAATAGAAGTATTTTCGTTTTTTTCATTACAACCTATTATAATATTAATATTTAAAAATTATCGTGTAAAAGGTAAACGAATATATATAAATGAAGATATGTATATATATGTGATTGAAGAATGTCCTTCTTGGTTAATATCATGTATGATGAAGATTCAATTAAATAAAAAATAATAATAATAATAAAATTGTGTGGTGGTTGGTGTTTTAAATCTGAATTAATGTGAGTGTCTCCCTTTCTACCCCTTTGTCGCGACGTATTTAGACTGAATTGCTGACGTGTTTTGTTTTGGGAGATTTTGGTGTGTTTGTTTTATATTTTTATTTAAAATAATCTGTTTTTTTTTTTTTTATTGTTATTACTATTATATATATATATTTTTTTTATGTAAAAGAGAGGAAATTGTATATATAATATTTCCTCGTTTCCTTAATTATTCATCTATTTTTTTATTTTAATTTATTTCATAATAAAGTATTTATTTTATTTTTTAGTAATTATATTATCCAACTAACATTACAAATATCCTTCAAATTTATAATATATTACACAAATATCATTATCTTTATATCATACAATATTAATAGGGTTAATTTAATCTTTTTACCTTCATTTGTATTGTATTCTAATATTTCTAAAACTTCGTGGAAAAAATAAATATATATATATATAGATATGAGATGGAGAAAATATAAATAGTAAGTGCGTAAAATATATTAATTTTTTTTACAAAAAATATTAAAGAATTTTGATTAAAATTTTTACTAGCTAAAAAAATATTGGAGTTTAATCCTCTAAAATATTTGAAAGCGTTGTACTACGTATTAGTAATCATATGATCTATGATCTCCCTATCTCATATCTTTTCTATCAATGACACCCATCTGCCTTTCTTGGCACCTACTACATTTTCAATTAATTTTGGGTAAACTGTTTTTTTTAGTTCAGTAATTAGTCCCTTTATCATTTTAGTTCAGTAAGTGGAGTTTGTCGCAAATTAGTCCTATAAGTGAAAATTTTTCGCTGTTTTAGTCCTCCAGCTCCGGAGATGCCCGCGTGGCTCGCCGGAGGTGACGTGTCCGTCAGGTGTCACTGACTTGGCGGACACGTGGATTTTTTTAAATTTTTTGTCATTTCTTTAAAAAATTTTTAAAACTTATTTTTAATTTATTTTAAATTTTATTTGTATCTTTTTATTTTTTTTTTATTTGTTTCAATTAAAAAAATTTAAAATAATAATAATAAATAAATTCACGTGTCCGCCAGGTGTAGCTGACCTGGCGGGACACCTGGCGGACACGTCACCTCCGGCGAGCCACGGGAGCATCTTCGGCGCCGCAGGACTAAAACAGCAAAAAATTTTCACTTATGGGACTAATTTGCGACAGACTTCACTTACGGAACTAAAATGATAAAGGAGTCTAGTTACGGGATTAAAAAAACAATTTACCTTAATTTTTGTTTGGCCAATTAGATGATCAAAGTTTTACTGTGATATATTTCTCTTCTAATGTGCAGTCAAACCGGAAGGACTGTAGACTGTTTTACCATATCTCACATTCTTGGCCGCTTTGAGTTATGCTTGATTATGCTAAAAAATTGATTTCTACATACGACTTTAAATTTGAGGGGATGCTAATATATATTTGTGTATATATATATATATATATAAATATATGTGTTTATTTGTATATTTATATTTACAGTCCGGCCTAGGCGCATTATGTATACATATATGCCGATGTATTCTTAATTTTTAATTGAGAAAATTTATTTTAATAATCCCCTAACATTATAAGTTTTAAGTATATATATTTCTAAAAGAGAGATTGTACTATAAAGGGAACTCAACAGATTATTATTATTATTATTATTATTATTATTATAAACATTATCTTCGTACATCTTTTATCTTCTTTATTTATTTATTATATTATATTATTAAATTGTATATTATATTTCTTCTGTTTCTTATTAAATGGGTCATTTGGGGTTTTGTAGTAAATTAAAAGATAATATTATTTTATAAGTTAGTGGAAGTGTGTAAAAGATTTTGACATTTTTGCCCTTTGACTTTTTATATAAAATAATTGTATGTGTAATGATATGTTTGTAATTTAAATAAAAATTAAAACTATTTTGGTATTAATGTATGATTCCTTTTTCTAAAACAGGAAAATGATATTTAAAATGGAACATACCAAAATGATAAAAATGGTACTTTCAATTGGGAGGGAGGGAGTATTTTATATTTATTTTTATCGATATTTATCATTTTAACAGTCTCTTCAATCATATTTGACGTACAAGATGAGAATATAATTTTTTTCATAATATTAATTTCTTAATCCCAAAATATTATAATATAATAATGTTATTTTATATACTCTAAAATCGGGGTATTACAACCATCCTATTAACTCAAACTCTTCTTGTGATGAGGAGTCTTCAATAGACTTGCCCAAACGGTTCAAACTGCTGATTACGATTACAAATTGCTGATTACGGTTTGACAGAATTTCAAACCGAAATCGAACCTTTCGAATAACGGTTTATAAACCGCCGGTTTATATAAATTCATTTTTAATATATATTTTTTATTTTTTTATTTTTCTAAATTTGAATTATATTTAACAATAATTAATTTTATGTTTGATATTATTTATTTATTATATAAAAATTATAAATAATAATTAATTAGATTGTAATAATATAAAAGTAATTAGAATAATAAATTTAATAAATAATTAAATTAATTTTTAAATTAATGATAATAAAAATAGCTTATAAATTTTTTACATATATATATATATATTAGATAATACTCCCTCCGTCCCACATTGGAAGTCCGCGTGACTGTAGACACGAGAATTTAGAATAAGTAAAATTAGTAGATAATTAAGTATGTCTTAGTAAAAATAATTATCCTATACTATAAATAATTATAAATTAAACTTAAAATAACTAATTAGTTTAATTAAAATTTTAAAATAATATTAAACTAAGAAATTTAAAATAAAATTAAGATGTGTAATCATTTTCTAAAAAAAAAAAGTGACATGACATGTGGGACGGACAAAAACGGCAATGTGAACATGGTAGGTGGAACGGAGTAGTAAGATAATTTAAATTAAATATAATTATATCATAAAAAATTACAAAATTAATTTAAAATATAAATAAAAAATAATATTATAGTATTATTATTTTTTATATTATTAATAATAATTTATTTTAATTAATATTGATATTATTTTATTTATATAAAAATTTTAATTATAAATAATAAATACTCCCTCCGTCCCTTAACAATCTATCCATTTTTCTATTTTGTCAACCGTCGTCGCAGGCGTGTCAAATCCTTGTAGATAAAGTGGTGAGAGATCCCTCGCTTGAGGGTTGGGTCCCAGGTTCGATCCTAAAAATTATTATAATAAAATAATGAATAAATTAAACTTAAAAAAATATTTTTAATATAATTATATTGTTTGAAATTATTTTTTCATATATATAGTCGATATATTATTAATATTATAAATCAGTCCGGGTGCAGGTATGATCCGCTTAGACCCTATACCCGATTCGGACCCGATTAGAATACCCAGAATATGATCCAGATCCAGACCTAATACTCAAATAATTGGACACAACTTCAAATAAATAGGTCAGGCCCGAGTCGGGTCTCCAGTTTACGATAACCTATTGTAATCCCTATAAAATTATTGATACATTTTCAATTTATATTTATTATAAATTAGATATTTAATTTATCAAAATAAATAAAATACATAGGGGACACTTATATAATTTAGAATATAAAAAATTCAAATTCTTTGTACTCATATAAAAAAAAACGAGAGAAATATAAATCTGACATAATTTTACCAACCAAACATATAAAATTCCAAATCCTAAATATAATAAATCTCATCGCATATAAATCCTGCTATAAAGTGTTGACTTATTTTTCGTTAATGTTGAAAGGCATTTCGGTAACTTCACATATGGATAATCAGGTATAAATTTGATATTGAGTGGATTTGGATTTGGATTTGTGAGTGATTAAGAAAAAAGGTGCAGTCACTACTTTGTTAGTCTCCGTAAAACGACGATTTACAAATATCCAACCACTTGTCCCCAAATTTCTGCAGAAGGTTTGTCGGTCATATTTTTACATTCTGAACGGTGGAGATCTGAATCGGAACATCACAAGTTTTGATATAGACATGTACAGAGAGCTCTGTTCCCGCCCAGATTTTTTTGGACTAGTTTCGATGTTGATATCTGTTACGATTTATGGAACAAACTCTATTTTCATTAAATCACAATTAAGGTACTATATTATATTTATACAAAAGATATATTAGGTAGGATATATATATAAATATATACAATATATATATATATCAACATCCCCCCTCAAATTGAAGGTGGAACGGTGGAACCCAACTTGAGTTTGCTCAAAAATGACTGAAAACGGCCGGGAAGGTGAGGTTTGGTGAATCCGTCGGCCGTCTGATCAGCAGAGGAAATATGAGACAAGGAGATGCTTCAATGAGCAACGTGATGACGTACAAGGTGACAGTCGATCTCAATGTGCTTCGTACGCTTGTGGAAGACATCATTCGTCGAAATCTTCATGGCGCTCTGACTGTCACAATGGATAATAGTGGCAGAGGGCTGAGGCACTCCGAGATCAGCCAGCAGCCAGCGAAACCATAGAAGCTCGGCAGCGGTATCGGCAAGGGCTCTATATTCGGACTCTGCACTGGACCGGGAGACAACCGTCTGTTTCTTGCTGCGCCATGAAATAAGCGAGTCGCCAAGGAAGAAGCAAAACCCGGTGGTCGAGCGGCGATTAGAGGGATCTCCCACCCAATCAGCGTCAGAATACCCGGTCAAAACTAAGGAGGAACGAGCGGAATAATGAAGCCCATGAAGAAGGGTACCTTTGACGTACCGGAGAATCCGTAGGACAGCAGAATGATGAGTCGTCCGAGAAGCAGACATAAACTGACTGACGATATGGACGGCATAAGCAATATCCGGTCGAGTGACAGTCAGGTAGATCAGACTTCCCACCAGCTGACGATACAAAGTCGGATTATCAAGGGGAACGCCGTCCATCGGAGTAAGACGACAGTCAGAATCAAGAGGTGTAGGAGCAGTCTTGGAGTCAGTGAGACCGGCACTAGATAGGAGGTCGGAGGCATACTTGGCTTGAGAGAGATAATATCCGTCGGAGGTGTCGGAGATCTCAAGTCCTAGGAAGTACCGAAGAGGCCCTAAACTCTTCATCTCGAAGTGGCGGTGTAGATGAGCCTGCAACTCGGAGATACCTGATGCATCATCTCCTGTAATGATCATGTCATCCACATAAAGCAATAAAACAGTAATTCCAGCTGACCCACGTCGAAGGAAGAGAGCTGAATCATGATCGCTAGAAGTAAAGCCAAGCTGGAGGAGAGCGAGAGCTAAATTTCGAAAACCAAGCTCGAGGTGCCTGTTTCAAACCATATAGGGCACGGCGAAGTTTGCATACCTTGGAAGAGGTAGGAAAACCAGGAGGAGGAGACATGTAGATGTCCTCGGATAAATCACCATGCAAGAATGCATTCTTGACATCAAGCTGATGCAGGGGCCACCGACGAGCGGCAGCGATGGCGATAAGACAGCGGACAGAGGTGAGACGAGCAACCGGGGCAAATGTCTCCTCATAGTCGATACCATACTGCTGGGTGTAGCCTTTGGCTACCAAACGCGCCTTGTAGCGCTCGATGGATCCATCAGAGTGAGTTTTGATTCTGAATACCCACTTGCAGCCAATAGGTTTCTTGCCAGGGAGAAGATCAACCATATCCCACGTATGGGTTTTCTCCAAAGCCTGCAACTCCTCAGACATAGCCTGCCACCACAACGGATCTGCATACGCCTCAAGAAAGGACCTAGGCTCATGATGGGACAAGGTGGCAGAGAAGCAGTGATAATCAAGTAAGTGAGTAGGAAGGTGACTAACCCGAGTGGAACGACGAGGGCCAGGATCAGGGGCTGAGATCGAAGTCGTGTCAGGCTCTGGTGGTGGTGATGTATCGGAGTCGAGAGTAGGAGTAGGCTCGGGGATCAGCGGCGGTTCAGGAGGCGCAACCGGGACAGCGTCAGGAGCGGGAGACGGAGATGGAGCCGTGTCACCGGAGGGGAATAGAGGTGGAGAGGACAAGGAAAAGAACGGAGACGAATGATCAAAGGGGACTCAGAAGTGGGACAAGGAAGAGAATTTGGTATCCTCCCAAAATGTGACATGACGAGAAATACGTAGCCTATTGGAAATGGGATCCCAACAACGATAACCCTTATGCTCTAACCCGTATCCCAAGAAGCAACACAGATGTGCGCGAGGTTCTAACTTAGTGCGCTCATGAGGAGTGAGGAGGACAAAACTGACACAACCGAAAGGGCGGAGAAGACTATAATCAGGGATACGATTAAATAGTCTTTCAAAAGGGCTGACATTACCTAGGACAGAGGAAGGGACACGATTTATAGTGTTGACAGCGGTGAGTGCGGCTTCCCCCCAAAAGCGATCCGGACAAGAGGCAGATAAAAGAAGGGTGCGGACTGTATCGAGGATATGTCGGTGTTTACGTTCGGCCCGACCATTTTGTGGAGAGGTGTATGGGCAGGAGTGTTGGACAGCAGTACCTTGATCAGATAAGAAACTAAGAAATGATGAATCAGTATACTCAAGAGCATTATCTGTGCGGAGAGTTTTTATGGTAGAGGAAAATTGGGTATGTATCATTTTAGCAAAGGTCATATAAATAGATGGAAGTTCAGAACGATGCCGCAGAAAGTAAATCCATGTAAAACGAGAATAGTCATCAATAAAAATCACAAAATAACGAGAACCATTCATAGACACAGCGGGCGAAGGTCCCCAAATATCCGAGTGAACTAAGGAAAACGGTGTATCCGCAACGGAAGTACTATGAGGAAACGACAAGGCAGGTTGTTTTCCCAACGAACAATCCACACAATGAAAAGACTCAAACTTAACAGAACCCAAACTACCCTGACTAATCAAAGACCTGACTTTATTGGAAGACGCATGACTGAGACGATGATGCCACTGAAGGCAGGATGGTGTAGAGGTGGTGGCAACCGAGATAGAGGGATGAGGGACCTAGAGTGACGTAAGTTCAAATAATCGGCCCATCTTCCGGCCCTTCCCAAGAGTCCACCCGGTTTGCGCGTCCTGAACCTGCACACCAGTAGAAGAAAATATCATAGTGAGACCTTGATCAACTAATTGACCAACGGAAATCAGATTTAAGGTTAATTGAGGGATACCAATATGTGTCGGGGAGGGATAAGGATGAGGTGGATGTATGTCCGGTATGGGTGATGCGCATATGGGTACCATTGGAAGTAAGGATAGGAGGTAAGGATGGTGCGGTGGATGTGGAGGTCATAAGGCGTATATCAGAGGTCATATGATTACTGCAAGCAGAATCAAAATACCAAGGAGAGTTACCTGATGTGGTAGACATGGCGGTATTGGAAGATAGAACTTGTTTAAGAAGAGCTTCCAGGTCCTGAATCGTAGGAGGCGCAGGCGCAGGCGCAGCAGAGGCTGTGACAGAGGAGGTACCAGACTGAGGTCCACGAGAATTCCGAGGCTTGTAGTTACTACTTCCAGAGCGAGATGGTCTAGTGGGGCAATACTGTATAGTATGGCCTAAAACATGACAGTAGTGACACTCCACCTTTGGGCAATGACCGAAGTCATGATCAGAGGACTGACATCTTTTGCAACGATGAGAACGACTCTGAGTAGGAGTTCGGGCAGTGACCGTAAGAGCAAAATCAAGCTGAGGAGCCTTAGCTAGGTGGAGACGAGTTTCCTCAAACAGAATCTCCTGAATAGCTGCATCCAAGGTAGGAAGTGGATGCCGATGTAACAAAGAGGCACGAACTTCCTCATACTCTGGACGCAAAGCCATCAAGACCTGAATGAGGCGAAGATGATCAGGACTGATCTCTGTTTGATCTAACCGATGCCAAATGGGTTGTACTTGGGCAAGGAAGTCGTTGATAGATTGTCCTGGTTCCTGTTTTAGATCGTGGAGAGTGCTCCATAACTGATAATAGTGTGCCAAACCAGTAGCACGGAAGCGGACTGCCAAGAAATCCCACGCTGCCTTGGCAGTGTCAAATTGGGCAAGCTGAACATGGATCGCCGGAGTGGAAGTATTGCGCAACCAAGTGAGAATTTGATGGTTCTTACTATCCCAATCCTCCAATTTTTCAATATAAGATTCAACAACTGTGGCGGTAGGCGTAACTTCTCCTATAGAACCCGGAGCAATGGGGGCAACTATATCTCCCGTAACAATTCGCCACAATTTCCGACCTATCAAAAAACTTTTCATCGATTGTGCCCACAAACTGTAATTATCTCCAGACAAAACAACATTGATCGGAATATGTACATCCATCTTTTCCATAGAAACTCAAGAGAAAACAGTATCTCAAACCTCAAGCCGAAAGCCGAAACGAAAGAAACCGAATCAAACCCGAAACACAAAAAGTCAACCGGATACAAAAAACTGCTCAAACGGAAGAAGTGAAGATACCATCACGGAGGAAATCAAATTCCGAACATGACGGTGCAAAGATCGCCGCCAACGGCTGCCGCACGCGCACCCACGCGCCGGCGAGGCGTCCGGCCGGAAAAACACGTCGGGCGCGTGTGAGGCTCACGTGCCGCCGTTCGCCGAACTGTTCCGGTGTCCGGCTGGTCTCGTGACGGCGAAGACGATGGTGGTGGCGGTGACGGTCGGAAGTGGTCGGAAATATGCTATCTGGAATGTGTGGGTTTTTTCGATTTGGTCAGGAAAAAGCATGGCTCTGATACCGTATTACGATTTATGGAACAAACTCTATTTTCATTAAATCACAATTAAGGTACTATATTATGTTTATACAAGAGATATATTAGGTAGGATATATATAAATATATACAATATATATACAATATATATATCAACAATATCGAATCGGAAGATCTAACCATTAGATCTGGCTAGAATTTGAGTATGCTGTTGGGGACATCGTGGAATAAATTATGAACGGTGGAGATCATGATCAAACGTTTGGATCATTGAGTATTTGAGTACGGAAGGGTACTGTTTGTGAGGTTTCTATTTCAATCCGTTGACAAGATTGGTGTTATATCGTGTGAGTTGGAACTTGGGTTAATTTTGTGTTGAACAATTTGTACCCCTTTTTGATTATAGTGGAGATTTTTTGGCCTTTGATCCGGTGGTTTTTACTCCTCACATCGATGAGATTTTTTGGACTTTGGTCCCAATAAAATTACTCGTGTCCTTATTTATTGGTTGCATTACTTTTTCCGGAGTGATTATTCTATTGTTATTGTTTCCTACTTAGATTTATACTAGTATTTGTACTTTACTAGCATTCGTCCCATCACTTAGCAGGATTGTCTCTTGGATCGGCACACCAATTGCAACGGACAAGATCACCCAGAATAGAGATAATCTTTCCTACGCCCGTTTGCTTGTGGAAGTCGATGTTATCTCCTCTTTGTTAGATCAAGTCGAGGTCTGGAATGAAGCTGGCCGCTCCTTCCCTGTCTCTGTGGAGTATGAAAATCTCCCACATATTGCTCCCTTTGTTCCATGATTTGTCATCATTGTAGTTCGATTGAACAAAAATAGGCTCCACTGCAATCTATTGCTGTCTCTAGGAGCCGGTGTCAGCATTTAAACAAGAGACCTGATCGTGCTCCTTATACGGGTCCTCCTTAGCCACATAAGCCCTCTCCGGAAGCTGCAGGCATACAAACCTCGAACCGTTTTTGATCTCTTATGAATGACAACCAAACTGATACCACTGCCATTGGTACTCAGCTGCTGTATGATCATGTTGGACCTGTGGATGATTATAGAAATCAGGATTCTGCAATCCTGCATGATGATAATGAGATGCAGGCTAATAGGAGTATTTTAGCTCAAGATGCTTCGGATCCTCAATCCCTGAATTTCGACTCGAGCACTGATCCTTTGATGGACATCGAACCTAATTTTGGATGAACTCCAAATCAAACAGACAACTCCCAGCTGGTCTTAAAGAACCCCTGGTGGACTCCAATGCAGCTCCTTTGTCACCAGCTGCTCAGGAAACTGGCTAGGCTCTTGCTTTGGCCTTTGATACCCAGATTGTTGATTCTGGCAATGCCCAAGTTCACCTAGGTAACATTCCTCTCGAGGGAACCGAACAGGCCCGATCCAGAATTATTGATAATGCCCAGCCTGTGAGTCACTCAAATGAATGTGCAACTGCTGCTATTGATTCTGCTGTGGTTGATGGTTCTTCCTCCCAAAAAACAGCCGAAGAAGTCCCCTCTCAGTTTGACCCCAATCCTTCAAACCCTGATCAGCCTCTTGTCCTCAATCCTGGATGCAGAGCGGCTGGTAAACTGCCCATTCCTTCTTAAAAACCAGCTGCTGTTACTTATGTGGTTGAGCCCCAAGAAACTAAAAAATGAAAGGATGGTATTAATAAACCTCCTAAGTACCAGCCTGTAAGGCAAACCAGAAGGAACCGAAGAGGTATGCCCTCCAACTTTCAACGCTTAGTCTTACTGATCTGCCGGCTTCGGGGTGCCGATATACATGGACTAATTATCGTGTCTGGGATAAACTCGATAGAGTCTTGGCTAATCACCATTGGATGGCTATGGATTTTATGAGCTCAGCTTCTTTTCTGCCCGCAGGTCTCACGGACCACTCCCTGAGTATTGTCACTTTATTCGATCATATTTTACAAAAAGTCACTCCTTTCAAGTTCTTCAATATGTGGGCATCTCATCCATCCATTTTGGAGACTGTCAGCATATCCTGGTCTTACCCAGCCAATGGCCGTGTGCAGTTCCAGCTTGTATCTAAGCTGAAGCTCTTGAAGAAGAGACTTACAGCCGGCCGTTCCTGAATTTCGAAGGGCCCGGGACGAAATAAAAATTAGGCCCCTTAAATATATATATGTAATATTTTTTACTTATAATAAAATATAAATTAAAAAAAATATTTTCTCTAGCATAAATTTTAAAAATTGCAAAATCGCTCCTTTATATTTTAATAAACGCTATATGAAACCCCCGTCATGAAAAAAAAATATAGATGAAAGGTCATCTTCTCATAACCAAAAAAATATAAAAACGAGTTTCATAGAACATTTTTTAAAGTATAAGGGAGTTCATGCCATTCTTTAAGTATATAGACGATTTACATTGAGTTATTTATAATTTTGCCTAATAATAATAATACTAATTTTGTCTAATATTTATTATATTTTTAGTGGGAAAAAAATAATTAAAACAAAAATAAGAGACCCTAAATATATACAAATGATCTACTCCAATTTTTTTAACCCAAAATCTCAAAAATAATATAGATAAAACTTACCCACCAAGCCATGCTCTTGTATTAATATATTAATATCAAATAATTTTTATATATAAATAATTTGTATATAACATAAATAAATAATGGGCCTCAGTTTAGATTGGGCCCTGGGCGGTCGCCCCTTTCGCACGGGCCCAAGGACGGCCCTGCTTACAACCTTCAATAAGAACCATTTTTCGCATATTCTGGAACGCGCTAAAGTTGTTGTTGATGCTCTTAAGCTGGCCCAAACCGAATCTGATGCTTCACCTGGCTGCCATGCCCCTGAACTATTGGATAAATAAAGTAGCAACAGAGGTTATTAATATCCATTTAAATAGATAATTAATATACATTCAGATAATAGTTAATTGATTCATTGATTCATAGGTTAAGGTGTCTCTTGAACTCTCCAAAGTGACTTGTAAAATTCCTCTTAATTAACTTCAATGCACAAGTTTAATTACATGCCATCATTTTCCCCTCTTAAACTTGTGCCTCATCGAGCTTTAACTCCAAGTAAATTCTTCAAATGCTAGAAGACGTCACCCTTTAATGCCTTTGTCAAAATATCCGCGACTTGCTCTCTTGAGTTCACATGTACCAATTCGACCTCTCATTCTTTAATCTTTTCTCGGATAAAGTGAAAGCGAGTGTCAATGTGTTTGGAACTGTTGGACCCCAAGTCCAAAATGACTCAAATGTCGAAGATAGTGACTTCCATCAGGCTGCGGAGCTTCCACGGAGCAAGAAGATATGACTTCCATAAACCTTCAGACGACAAGCTCCATCAACTCTGAATCGGCAACCTCATGACACTAATGGAAGACCATGAAGCGTGAGGGTTCCATGTAACTCAAGACTGTCGGAAACATATTCCCGTAGACCGGCTGGGAGTATGATGGAAACGAATCAGGGTAGGGTGCAGGTATGATCTGAAGGCAATGGAAGAGATCCAAAGCGAATGGAACTTGGTCCAGGAACGATGGAAGATGCTCAAGACGAATGGAACCCGGTCCAGGAGCAATGGAAGCCGCTGGGGACTGATGGAAGGAGGTTATTTGATGGTTAAGAGAAGTAGAAAGAAGTGGGAATAATTTGTAACGACCCCTGTTAGTGGGAGAAGTGGTTATTCTAGCCTAGGATTACAAGTAGGAAAAATAAACACAACACACAACAGAACAAATCGCATCTTTTCATATTTTTCTTCCTTGTTTTATTTTTGTTTATGCAATTTAATTCCGATTAAATGCTTTCTGCAGTTTATTTACTCACTTTCCGTAGTTAATCGTAGTTTAGTTCGATCAATCTCTGAAATCAGCATTGCCCGACGACGGATTGGCTCTTTGAGTACTTTCGGAACCCATACCGACGAAATCGACGAGCTATTTTGGAATTCCGAATCGCAGGATCCAACAATTGGCACGCCCAGTGGGACCAAGTCGGGTTCGTATTCGTGTATGCAACTTCGCAGCGGTAAAGTGATCGCCACGGACAATCAGAATCAGGGTGCAGGATTTACTGGAACTGGAATGCCGGTTCATCCCAGTGGAAGCCGCATCTCAGGGCTGAGGAGAGATGAGGAATCGTCGTCGACCGAGACGATGGTGACCATGGTGCACAGAGAAGTGAATCAGTGTATTCAGGCCGGAATCGGAGACATCGGGTATGAAATTTCCAGGCAATTGGCTGATGTGATCCGGCCAACTGTAAGGAATGAAGCGTTTCAGATTCGCGAAGAAGAACGCCGAGCAGCGGCCAGTGGAATCCAGAATTCTGGAATTTCGGGAAACACATATGGAGGACCGAGAGGGGTAACTCCATATGCTGGAGGGATTCCACATCTCACAGGAAACGTCAGTTCTAACTTGGTTCGGGGAAACACTGGATCGCCTAGGGGACCGACGAGTGGAGCAGGATTGCAATTCGGTAATGTGACGATTCTCCAACGCCCGCAAGGAGGGCAACCCAGCGGAGGCTGTGGCCCTCAAATGGTGGGAGGACAAGATGTCGCCGGAAGCGGCATCTACGGAGCCCCTCCAGGAATAGCGTTGCCAGGGCAGGTCGCGGGACAGCCTGTTTGGAACGCACCTCCACCGCCATGGGCGCAGCAGGCTCCTTATGCCGCTGTCCCTCAAGGAGGAATGGCTCAAGCTTGGGGACCAGGAGGGCAGCCGCTGATTCCTAATCAGCAGGAAGTCCGACCATTAATAGATACGGATATTCTATGGAAAGTATCCGAAGAGCTTTCCCGCGAATGAAATTCGAAGAGCGACCGGTGTATCAAAGACCCTACCCAGCTTGGGTAAGTGAGATGATGTCGTTGCCCGTTCGAAATAAAGCACTGGATTTTACACTGTTCTTCGGCGAGGATGAGAGATCAACGATAGAGCATATCGAGAAATTTACAGCTCAGTGCGGGGACTTGGAAAGAAATGATTGGTATCGTTTACAATTGTTTTCTTTGTCTCTGACGGGTACGGCATTTTCGTGGTATACATCGTTAGCTCCAGGTACTGTGTAGTCTTGGTCGGATTTGGAGAGGCTATTTCATGACCGTTTTTACGCGCCACTGGTGGAGACTACAATATCCCCCCTGGTAGCTGTAAAACAGGGATATGATGAGCCTGTGGCACAATTTTTGGAAAGGTTTCGACAGGCTAAGACACGGTGCACAGTGCAGATCCCCGAACAGCAAGCAACCGCGATGGCAGTGGATAATATGCGATCAGATCTCCGAGACCGTTTGGGAGTTCAGGATTTCCAGGATTTTTCGCATCTAAGTGCACTCGCAATGAGAGAAGAAAACCTCATTCGAGAGAGACGAGATGCTGCTGTAGGTAGGTGGAAAAAAGATGGAAAATCAGGAATAACTTACTGTGCCGATGATGCAATCTCAGCCGACGAAGACTGTGGTGAGGAACAAGAAGTGCTAGCGGCTGAACTGTTGAAAGGAAAAACTTATTCTTGTTCGGCATTGAAACCTACAAGAGGTAAAGAGGTCGGAGGCATGCAGTATACCTTCGATGTGTCTAAAGTAGAACAGATTTTTGATCATCTGCTGATGGACAAACAAATCAAACTCCGAGACGGGCAGCGAGTGCCGTCACCAGAGGAATTGAAAGGGAAAGTGTATTGCAAGTGGCATGGGAGTTATACACATGCTGCCGCCAATTGTACGTACCTACGAAACACAATTCAAAAGGCTTTAGACGAGGGTAGACTGAAGCTAGCGGAAAAGAGTATGCAGGTGGACATGAATCCGTTTCCTGCATCATCCATCAATACCATGTCTACAAGAGGTCTCAAGGGACAGAACAAAGGAAAGCAACCGGTTCGGCAATCGGTTCATGAACGACTCGGGCCCAGGATTCCACAACAGGGTTCAGTGTTCAATAGGCTGTCTGTGAGAAAGACGCTTAATGAAAATGTTAGAAACAAGGAGCCTAGGGTCGTAGAAAGGAGCCCTAATCTGAAAGTGACAATTCCGAATGCCTAGGAAGTTCGGGAGCGTCATGCAATGATAAATAAAGCCACAGCTCCAGGCTCCACTATTAAGCCGGATGCTACGGTGGCTGAAGTGAAAGTTGCTAGTGGGAAGCGAGTTTGGACCATTACATCTGCCGATCAGATTACTATTACTCCAAGAAAGACACGGAAACCTCCGTCAGCCGTAGATTCGGAGAGATGGACTGTTAATGTGCCGGAGACAAATTCCAGGAGGGAAATGGGTGACCTCACACATTCCTAGAAGAGAAAGGCACAAAGGAAACGACTACAGGCTAAGTTGGAAGCTGAAGGTGTTCAGCCAAATCAGAAAAATGCAGGGTTTAAAGGCAAGAAAATCAAATCGGAAATTCAGCAAGCAGCAAATCAGGACGGCAAAATCTCGGAAACCTGTGAGCAGAAAGAGAGACCTCAGAAAAATCAAGAGTTACAACCTCACATAATTTTCTCTACTCCAAACACAAGACCGACTCCAAACTAGCAGCGTCGATGGGTGCCGAAAACTGTACAACCACAAGAGTGTGGTGCTGGAGATGGTAATCTATCAGTCGTAGGGGTATTGCCTTCTGAATTCAAAGCTCCAGAAGGGGAGCAGAGTTATGAAGGAGTGACCGTAGATGAAGAACTAGCGGCAGAATGGAACGATATAGTGACAACGGTTACTTTTGATCGAATTGGGTCCGGGCAGAATAAACACGTAAAACCCCTGTACATTCAAGCTTTAATGGATGGACGACCAGTGGGCAGAGTATTGATAGACGGTGGCGCATTCGCCAATGTAATGCCATTTCGGACGTTTAGAAAGTTAGGAAAGACAAGGGATGATTTAATACCAACTTTGGTGAGAGCTACAGATTTCATGGGAAACTCGTATAAACCGGCAGAAATCGCTAATGTAGAGGTACAAGTAGGCACCAAGAAGTTGTCTTCAGCGTTCGTAATAATAGATAGTCGTCCTTTGTATGCGGCATTATTGGGGCGAGACTGGATTCACGCTTGCGAGTGTGTACCGTCAACTTTGCACCAAAAGCTGCTGTTCTGGGATGACGATGAGGTTGAAGAAGTGGAGACGGAGAAAGACCCATTCGCAGCGGAAGTTACAGCTGTAGATGCAACTTTCTACTATTCGAAGATGATCCCGTTGTCTGAAGTAATCGCCTCCATCCCTAACGAAGGCAATTATGAATGTGTATTTAGCGATAATCAATTCAGAATTCAAGAGAAGGCCGATCCACGGCCTATGAATGAAGAAGATTATGATGAATTTCGAATGCGTTAAAATTCAATTTGAGCCGCACGGAGCAGGCTCTGTTATTAATACAGGGCCGTTCAGAGCAGGTTCCACAGAAGGCGGTGGGCGGTTCGAAACAGATTCTGTGGCGAATCCGGAGCCGTCTAGAGCTGGCCCTTTGGAAAACCCTAGGCCGCCCGAAACAGGCTTTGTTACGCAACATCCAGAGCTGACCGGACAGACCCCGAGGAAGAAATGGAACAGCTCAGAGGAAAATGCACCGACGGTCCGGATTTGTCCAAGGAAAATACTAGCGAAGTGAAATTACCGTCGCCTGTGCATAAAACCTATCCAACGTTCCAGGCCCAGGATCTATTGGAAGATGTTGATCTGAGTACCGATGAATCTTCGCGAATCACCAAAGTTAGTGCGCTGTTGAAGTCAGAAGATCGAGCTGCTTTGGTGACACTTATAAAGGAGTACCGGGATTGTTTTGCTTGGGACTACGACGAAATGCCAGGCTTGGCTCGAGAACTAGTGGAACATCGGCTACCCATGAAAGCTGGATATAAACCTCACAAACAGCCGCCGCGAAGGTTCAATCCAGATTTATACCCGAAGATCAAGGAAGAGATCCAGCGGCTTTTGGGAGCAGGATTCATTTGGACTTGTCGTTACCCGGAATGGGTGGCCAATGTCGTTCCCATACTCAAGAAAAACGGAAAATTACGGGTATGCGTCGATTATCGCAATCTGAATCTGGCAACACCCAAAGACGAGTACGTCATGCCTGTTGCCGATATGTTAGTAGATGCAGCCGCCGTGAACGGGAGTTTGTCGTTTATGGATAGGTATTCCGGCTATAATCAGATTTTTATAGCTGAAGAGGATGTTGCAAAGACGGCATTCCGATGCCCAGGAGCCCTTGGAGTGTACGAATGGGTGGTGATGCCGTTTGGGTTGAAAAATGCTGGAGCGACTTACCAGCGAACAATGAACACCATATTCCACGATTTAATTGGACAGTCGATGGAAGTTTACATCGATGACATAGTGGTGAAATCCAAGACTTTTTCGGAGCACATGGTGGATCTCGAGCAAGCCTTCCGACGAATGAGGCATTATAACTTGAAGATGAATCCAACGAAGTGCGCGTTCGGAGTGGCCTCCGGGAATGTTTTGGGTTTCATGGTGCATAATAAGGGCATCGAGGTAGATAGTAACAAAACGAAAGCTATCATCAATGCCCGACCACCTGAGAATCTGAAACAACTTCAAGGACTCCTTGGGCAGGTCAATTTTCTACAGAGATTTGTCTCGAACGCTGCAGGCAAGCTTAAAGCTTTTTCCATATTGCTCAAGTTGCGGAAAACAGAAGAGTTCGTGTGGGAGCCGCTACACCAGCAGGCTTTCGAAGCCATTAAAGGAGCTATGGCCAATCCACCAGTGTTGATGCCGCCGCAAGCAGGCAAACCTCTGCGCTTGTATGTTTCCGCCACTGAAAATACGGTTGGTTGCTTACTGGCGCAGGAAGCTCATGATAGAAGCGAACGTGCCATTTTTTTTACCTTAGTAAGGTAATGAATGATGCAGAGACAAGGTACACTCCTATGGAAAAATTATGTTTTGCATTATATTACGCTTGTACGAAACTTGAATATTATCTAGCCTCGAGAGAAACAGAAGTGGTATGTCACGTCGATATTTTGAGTTACCTTTTAGGCAGGCCAGCTTTAAGGGGGAGACAAGCGAAATGGGCCGTAAAGCTAGCCGCATTCGATTTACGATATGTACCAATCAAAGCTGTTAGGGGACAAGTCGTTGCTAATTTTCTAGCAGATCATCCAAGCTCGGAAATTGTCCAAGCGACTGACCGTATGGAAGCTGTTATCGGTCCAATGCCGTGGATCCTGAAGTTCGATAGGTCCAGCACGCAAATGAGTGCTGGAGCTGGGGTATTCATCGAGAGTCCCTAGGGACAAAAGTGGACTGTTGCCAGGCCATTAACACCCGGATTCACTAACAATCAAGCGGAATACGAAGCCTTATTAGTTGGATTGAGAATCCTACGTAAAAAGGGGGCTAAGGCGATCAGAGTTCAAGGCGACTCACAACTAATTTTGAAGCAGATTACTGGAGAGTTCCAATGCAAAGATGAGAGGATGAGAAATCTTCGAATGGAAGCAGTTAGGATGTTGCAAACTTTCGATGACGCGATGGTGGAATTCATACCTCGAGCCGAAAACAGAATAGCTAATGATTTGGCTCAAGAAACATCTGGGTATAAGTCATCAACCGCAGGAAACTTCAAATCAGGTCGAGTACATTTGTACCCAGTGGATGCGGAAGACTGGCGTGTGGAACTGAGGAAATATTTGGAACAACCAACCGGTGAAACTCCGGAAAAGCTGCGGAAAGAGGCTCTGAAGTATACTTTGATTGACGGAGATCTTTTCCACAGAGCCGCCGATGGAATGTTAATAAGATGCGTAGATAATCAAGAAGCCATGAAGGTGATGGGTGAGGTGCATGAAGGAATTTGTGGAGCACACAAATCCGGGCCAGTCATGAGATGGACGATCCGACGATATGGGTATTTCTGGCCATCAATGATGGAGGATTGTATCAAGTACGCTCAAAGATGTGAAGCGTGTCAGCGACATGGTCCTTCGATCTGAATTCCGGCGGAAAAAATGCACGCAGTGGTGAAACCATGACCATTCCGGGGATGGGCGATGGATATCATCGGGAAAATCCACCCGCCATCTTCCAGACGCCAGTCGTTCATATTGGTGGCCACGGATTATTTCACAAAGTGGATAGAAGCTGTGCCGTTGGCTAATGTAACGTATCAGGAGGTGATCAAGTTCGTTAAAGAGCACATTATTCACCGATATGGAATCTCGCAGACGATCACCACCGATCAAGGTACTGTTTTTACCTTCGCCGCACAGTATGGGATCGCTCTTTTGCATTCGTCCCCGTATTACGCGCAGGCAAACGGGCAGGCCGAAGCAGCCAATAAAGTTAATTGGGGAAATAAAAAAGGCTGTAGAAGATAACCCAAGAAGATGGCACGAAGTGTTAGGAGAGGCCTTATGGGCTTGCATACAATACCGAAATAAAGCCACTGGTTGCACTCCATTCCAACTGGTTTACGGACTAGAAGCGATATTGCCGTTGGAAATCACGGTGCCATCGCTACGAGTGCTGAAGCAGAATTCGCTTAGTCCCGAGCAGTACGATACAACGATGTTACAAAGATTGGATGACGTACAAGAGGATCGGATGATGGCTCTGGAAAATATCAGGGCAAATAAAGTGAAAGTGGCTTGAGCCTACAACAAGAAGATACGTCGGCGAACATTCCGAGAAGGAGATTTAGTATGGAAGGCGGTGCTACCCGAAGGATTCAAAGACAATACATTCGGGAAGTGGTCTCCTACGTGGGAAGGTCCGTACCAAGTAAGTAAAGTACTGCCTAACGGTGCTTATAAATTGATGAGTATTGACGGGATAGAACATAGGAACGTTATCAACGTAAAGCACCTTAAAGGATATATGTCACCACTCGAGTTCAGATAAAGAAATGCAATGTGCAAACTGAAAGCATGCCCTGTTTAGGCCGCTAGATGTAATGAGCGAAATGAAAGCAGGCCCTGTTTAGGCCGCTAGATATGAAACAAAACAAAAGCAGGCTATTAAGCCGCTAACGTGCAAAACGAAGGTAGGCTATTAAGCCGCTGGTATGCAAAATGAAAGCAGGCTATTAAGCCGCTGGTACGCAGAATGAAAGTAGGCCATTAAGCCGCTAATGTGCGAATGGAAACAAAATGAAAATAAGTCATCGTAAATAGCCAAATGAGCAGCAAACCATAAAATCTAAACGAAACGGCGGGTGAATCAAAGAAAGGATAATGGTTCCCAAGGATAACGCACGGTATGAGGAGTATCCTTTGCTGCTGGGTCCATATCGGGCTCGGAGTTATCAGGATCAGGTGTTGCTTCCACGAGAACTAGATCCGTTGTAGTTAGAATCAAACCTTCCTTAGACAGAGCCGTTCCATCGAGGCCTAGCGCTGCTTCCGTAGGGACTGGATCCTTTGGAGTTGAAATCAGATTTGCCGGATCTGGAACCAGTCCATCAGGCCCGGGAATTGTTTCCATGGGGATCGGATCTATCGAGGGCGGAATCGGGTTTTCCAGAGCTGGAGCTGTTCCATCAGGAACTGGCGCTGCTTCTACTGAAGTTGAAATCTCTGGGGCCAGGGCTACTCCAGCGACGATTGGAACCACACCTGCAGAAGTAAGGCCCTCCGAAGACAAGGCCGTTCCACCAGAGCTCGAAGCTACACCGGTTAAAGCCGAGCCCTCTGGAATCGATGCTGCTTCCTCGGAGACGGGGACTGCTGAAGTCGAAGGTAATTCGGAAGTATTATGGTATGCTGCCACTTCTAAGGCTGACATCAAATCCCTCACAACGTGAGCAATAAACACTTGGACGTCGGCAACAATCTGCAACGAAGGCTCAGCTACACTACTGGAAGGAAGAGCCGTCGAAGAAGCCATACAACTTGATACTTGCGTTCACCAAACAGGAGAAAAGCCTTCGAAGGAGAAACGAGAGAAGAAGTGGAAAAGGGGAGTGATGATAAACCCCCCTTGAATGTCTTTTCTCTCTTAGACGACGCGGGAATCGAAGAAAGCAGCCGTCACATCAAGGTTAGAGGGGTTGACGTGAGATATCAAGTTGGGATAATTTTGTGCCAAAGCCCAAGAGGGTAAGTCCCACACGAAGGAGGTCCCAAAAGAGAGCAAAGCTTCACCTAGCTTACATTTCATCTCTTTTTGAGGAGGGCAATTGTTGGACCCCAAGTCCAAAATGACTCAAATGTCGAAGATAGTGACTTCCATCAGGCTGCGGAGCTTCCATGGAGCAAGAAGATATGACTTCTATAAACCTTCGGACGACAAGCTCCATCAACTCTGAATCGGCAACCTCATGACACTAATGGAAGACCATGAAGAGTGAGGGTTCCATGTAACTCAAGACTGTCGGAAACATATTCCCGTAGACCGGCTGAGAGTATGATGAAAACGAATCAGGGTAGGCTGCAGGTATGATCTGAAGGCAATGGAAGAGATCCAAAGTGAATGGAACTTGGTCCAGGAACGATGGAAGATGCTCAAGACGAATAGAACCCAGTCCAGGAGCAATGGAAGCCGCTGGGAACTGATGAAAGGAGGTTATTTGATGGTTAGGAGAAGTAGAAAGAAGTGGGAATAATTTGTAACCACCCCTGTTAGTGGGAGAAGTGGTTATTCTAGCCTAGGATTACAAGTAGGAAAAATAAACACAACACACAACAGAACAAATCGCATCTTTTCATATAATTCCGTAAACACACAACACACAACAGAACAAATCGCAAAAAACTGCCTTGCAACTTTCGAATTTGCTGAAATCTCCCTAGCTTCGAAAATTCCGTAAAATCTACTTGGGGATTTAAAATTGTTGCAAAAACCCCATTTTATTTAGAACTTAACGGAATTGTATCCCACACGCCCAAACTGCGATTTTTCTATGAAATTGATATATTGTTAGGTGATATATTATTTGATAACATTTTTAACTACAACACGACATTCCTTAAATTACCATTAGTTACATCCCACATCTAAATTCAAATCAAAAGTAAAATAATCCTTTCAAGCACACTCAAATGAGAATGCACCATCAACTAAAATTAGAATTAGTAGGTGATTGTGAAATAAATTGCATCAATTACCTCAATCAATGTCACCACCCAGAATGCTCCTGCAACCAAACTTTCTTGACTTAGAAGAAAGAAGAGGGAAAAAATTATTAAATTTTGAGGCCTAAGAAACTGACACCACTTGTGTACTTAATAAAAGGATTTTGAGTTCAAACCCCGATGTCGAGCCTAATTTGCGGGGTATTAGATTCGGACGAGAGTTTACCCGGTGCTCATTTTTAGGTAGCCACCAAAATTTTAATGTTTAATTTTAAAATGATTTAAATTTTCGAAAGCAGAAAAGAGATTTGAACCATTACTTAGTCATTTAAACCATATTTGATATTTTGTCCTGGTTTATTAAAAATAATTTCAGTTTATATATATATATATATATATGTGTCATTATAATGTGTGTGGATCGTCTATCTACAACATGTATATATTTAAAAATATTTTTTTTCAAAAATATTACATCCAAATCATTATTAAAATTTAATAAAATAAAAACACACTACTCTCAAAATTTGGTAAATCGTTTTGTGTACTTACTTTTCAACTTTATTTTTCTTAAAACATATTACATGACGTTTTATTTAAATTTAAAATATTATATACAATACTTTATTTCCATTTGAATTTTTATTACAACGCTTGCTCCCGGAAGATAACAAAAAGTCTTATATTCACGTCAGGCTAATCAATAAATAATTCCACATTGTACCTAACCAAATAAAATATTTTCCAACCTGTATGGAATCCCGAGTCTTGATAAACATAATTTTCTGAAATAATCGATCATAAATATTAATGAACATATTCTAATGAACAAATCAATAATAAACTGACAAGTGGAGTCAATAATCAAAGTATCACTCCGAATGATTACTATAAACCTCAGATTAAATTATATCTCCCCTGCTACCTTCCACCTTCACTTTGACTTCGATCTGAACAATTTTGTTGCAGAAACAATATCGAGAGCTTTTGATCAGACATGGCTGTTGCTGCTTATGCATCGTTGGTTTCTCTTACTCATGTCCTCAACAATCTCCACTATCGCGCCCGCTTTAATCTCCCTCGTGCCGACATCAAACAAGTCGAAGAACTCAGGGAAAAAGTCAATTCCTTGCTGGAATTTGTCGAGCGTCATTCGGCAAGAAAGAGCTCTGAGCTTCGAGGTCTGTGGAGACAAATGACTGAGGCTGCCGCTGAAGCAGAAGGTTCCATCAACTTCCATGTGGTCCATCTGCTCCATGTGAGATCTCAAGGAGAAACGAGTGATGCTTCCAACTTCTCAGCTTTCTGTGAAGAAATGAAGACATTGATCAAAAAGTTTTGCTCCATCGAAGACAAGCTTCCGGTGATTGACGGAGGGGAGGATAATCAAGCTCAAAAGCAATCCAATTCTGTCGTTCCCTCTGGTGGTTCGTCTTCAGCTTCTTCGTATGTCAGCGATCTTGTTGTGGGACTGGACGAGCATGTAAACGAGATCAGGGAAAAGCTGGTCGAAGGTAGATCTGATTTCAAAATTCTCCCAATTGTTGGGATGGGCGGTATTGGTAAGACCACTCTGGCTAAAAGTGTCTTTCACGATAAGTTTATTGTTGAGCACTTCGATTTACGCATTTGGCTTCCCATATCTCAACAATATAATGCTGAAGAAATTCTTAATGTTGGCCTCGGTGGAAAGGCAGGAGAAAACAAAACATGTGAAAGTTTAGATGAATTGGGAACTAGATTCTACCAAAAATTGTTCGGTAGAAGATATTTGATTGTTATGGATGACATGTGGTCAACTGGAGCTTGGAATGATTTACGGAGGTATTTTCCCAACGCTGGAGATGGAAGTCGTATTTTGTTAACAACTAGACTCTCAGACATGGCTGCTTCTTTAGGATCTTATGATCCATATCGATTAACTTTTTTAGATGAAAATGAAAGTTGGAGATTATTTTGTCAAAGTGCTTTTTCACAAAAGGGTTGTCCATACGGTCACTTGGAAAAGTTTGCAAAGGATATCACAAGAAGCTGCAGAGGCCTTCCTTTAGAAATTGTTGTCGTTGGCCGTTTGCTAGCAAATTCTGGTATGACTGCAAAATATTGGGAAAATATTTGGAGAAATATTAGTTCATTTGGTGATTTGGGAGACGATGACCATTGTATGAACATACTCTCTTTAAGTTATGAGAACTTGCCCATTGAACTCAAAGTGTGCTTTTTATATATGCGAGTTTTTCCTGAAGATAGAATGATTTTTGTCTCGGAACTTATTGACTTATGGATTGCTGAAGGATTCATTAAACCTGTAAGTGGTAGACGTTTGGAGGATATCGCGAGCGAGTATGTAAGTAGCCTTATTGGTAGAAATCTAATATTTAGCAAGGATGAAGATCAATGTGGTATTCATGATCTTCTACGGGATCTTTGTTTTAGAGAGTCTAACGAAGAATGTTTTCTCCAGTTTCCACGAGTACAAAGGGTTAACCAACTAAAAGGCATTTTTTGCAACCATTGTTGTAAAAAAGTCAAGGACAGTGAAGGGTTACATGTTTTAAAACCATCTTATATCTTTGGATCGCCATCACTAGACAATCCTCGTCTTTGTGATGCTTGTAATAAGGTGTACTCGCATATTACAAGACATAGTTTGGTAAGGATGGCAAATTACAAAGATCAGGAAATTTTGCAGCCAACAGAATTGCGACTTCTTGATTTAGATGTGCAAGAATTGTTGTCTCCTTCGACAATATATTTACTTTGGAATCTTCAAAGTTTAAATATTGAATTAAACTCTTCTTCACCTACAAGTTTTCCGTCAGAGATATGGGAGATGCCACAACTCAGAGAGATTCGATCTTCGAACCAAATGCTTTTACCGAATCCTACAGACACTGATATTGATGGGGAAGAAGTTCTTATCCTTAATGACCTTCACACTATAGACTCAGCATGCAATGTGAAGTTTACTAAGGAAATCATTGATCGTATCCCAAATTTGAAGAACTTGAATGTGGAGTATGACTATGGAAACGAGGAGGACATGGAGGATTTGTACGACTCCGAAAATGAGGAGGACATGGAGGATTTGTACGACTCCGAAAATGAGGAGGATTTGAACTTTTGTCTATGTAATCTTGAGCAACTACAAAAGCTTGAATCACTATCAATAAGCTATTCCTCGGAGAGCATGACCTTCCCTAAATCACTAAAAGAGTTGTCCTTGACAAATTGTGAAATGACATGGGAAGATATGTCGATTGTTGGTTCATTGCCTAGTCTCGAAAAACTGGAGATACATGGTCAGATACAAGGTGACGATTGGGAGCCTGGCGTCGACGAATTTCATTGCCTGAAAGAGCTGCAAATGCATTATACTCGTTTACGGCGTTGGGAAGTTGGTGCTGAAAACTTCCCAAAACTTGAGCACCTTCTACTCAAAGGATTGTATTCACTGGAGGAGATCCCTTTAAGTGTTGGAGATATACCAACATTGAAATCAATTGTGCTGAATGATTGTAGCGAATCTGCAGCTGACTCGGCAAAGAAACTGTGGGAGGATCAATACGAGTTCGATAATGACATTAGGATTGATCTTATCAATATAGGCGGGGTCTCGTATACAGTTGGTACGTCTACTGCAAGTATGACCGCGACTGCTTGTAAATCTTTGGCTACATTCAAACATCTTCAGCAAAGACTCGAGGAGGTTTCTGAGCTTGGCCGTAATTCTATAGACAAAAAACAAATGGAAGTTTTGAAAGAAGACATTGATTTCTTGCTGGACTTTGTCAAAACTTTTCATCCGAGTAAAAGCCAAGAAATCGAGAATTTGTCAAGTGAAATAGCTCAGGCTGCCCATAAAGCAGAGGTTGTGATCCAGAGGCTACACTTGGAAAATTTGACGCCTATATTCGATAAGATCATCCTCGAAGATGTGGGGAGTTTGTTGGCGATAATCGACTTCATGAAAAGGAAGTTATCGGTGGCTAAAGAGGAAGGGAAAGAAGACGAATATGAGAGCCTTCAAATTAATGTCACTGATAATGATGCAGAATTATCGTATGATATCAAATCATTGAGAATCCATTTGGGCAGGACTGTTACTGATGAAGATTTGAGAGAATATCGAATCAATTCTGTGACCGCGACAATGGCGGAGGCTGCTAGTTTACTTTGGTCTGAATTAGCTTGCATCTTGGAGCTGCTCCGGAAGGCTTATGAACTCAGCCGCCATCATCTGAACGTAAAGAAAATGGAAGAGGTCGAAGAATCCATCAGTTTCTTGCAGGATGTTGTCGAAGTTCATCCTGAAAGACAAATCCAAGAAATCGAGAGTTTTTCATGGAAATTTGGCCATAGCTTCGATGTACCAACGCTTTTGGATTCCGAACAACGTTGGCGGAGATCTCTCAACAACATAGCCGATGAAGATCTCAAATCCCTCTTGAGAGATGTGGAAAGGATGACAAAAAAAATATGCTCTGTGAAAGATACGTTGTTGGCACCAAAAGGGGAAGACAACTCTACAGATGATGAAGACGATGACTCTTGTTAAGGTATATTTTTATCATTCTAATATTTCTCTCTCCTCGTTAGGGCATTGTTGCACGAAGAGCTCTCGTTCAACCTTCAGCTTTATGTTTTATTTGTGCATGATCTATGACAATCACAATAAGAAAAAATCAGTTTTGTAACAAAATCTTTTTGTCTCTAAATCTACTATTTCCGTTACTAATGACATTAGAGACGGAATTAGGAATGGAATTACATTAGTTACATGAACTTTAGGGACGGAATTCCGTTACAAATATATTATTTTTTTGTAGTGAATGTCGAATCCAAATTCCAACTTTAGGTTTATTTCGCACGAGGAAACCACTGGTGAAAGGAAGTTTCGATTTTGAATGTTCTTTTGTTGTTGTAACTTTATTGGTTGATTAAAATGGTGTTGTTAGGTTCACGATCGATCCTACCCACGTTCCACTGAAGACGAAGATTGAAATTCAGGTATGATCGATCATCTTCACTATTATTTCACTAATACTTATGTGATTATGCTTTGTTCGAGATGATTTGCACAGCAGGTGGTATTTTTTAACAGTATAGGATAGTATGTATAGAAAAAAAATATTTCAGGAGGCTGTTGCGATTTCATGGGTAGTATATGTGGCCATTTTCACATAAAACCTTTTTTCTGGTGGAGTATACCTATATTTATTAATCTTATACCTATGTTATCTGATATTGTATGCTTTATTATTTTTTTTAAAATGTCCTTGTTTGGTTGATATGTACTACGACTACTTATGTATGAACCTTAGTATATATTCCATATGCTTTTAGATTGTATGTTCATAACATCTTGTTGCTATGCAGTCGTGTATGTCGAAAATAATGAAAATTGAGAATAGTTTTGTTGGAGGTTAAGTTTTTTTCTTCATGTTGATATTTAGTAAAATCGGAAAGAATATATTTTTTGGATAGATACTTGGAACTTCTAAAATTTATTCCCATCGTATTTTTCGGAGCCACCAAGCATATTGTCTCTGGCACTTAGTGGACAACTTTCGCACACATGTATGTGTAGAATGTATGTTTCATTATTTATGATATGTGCAACAAGATAATTACATTTCTTGTATGGAATGCGGAGATATCCGATGCACCACAAGAAACAATGGACGTCCGTTTTCAACAAAGCTACTTACGAAGAACCCATTAACCCGGTGCCGACTCATGATATGGATGTGGCACAGAACAACCCCCAGCCAAAAATAATTCCTCCTACAACATCTATCCAACCAACTCGGCCAAAATAAGATGGTTTAAATCACAACAGGTAAAACAATCTAAAGAATATGGTCGTTGTGGTCGCCAAGGATAGAACCGACGAAGTTGCATGGAGGATTTAGCTTAGCAATTTCTGATTTCTCATCATATAATTGGAATTTCTTTTTATTTTTTTGATGATTGTACATTAAATGGAAATCTTTGTACGAGACCACTATTGAATGATTTCAAAATTAGATGATATTCCTCTTTTATTCCTCATTGTACACAACTAATATGTGGGGTATGTTCATTACGAATTAATTGCAAATTAGTTGTATTCTGGGGTATATGAATTCACAACAAAAATACATTAAAGTTATTGTAGGTGTATAAAATCTGACCAAGAATAACAATTATCAACAACGACAATACACTAGATATAGAGCTTGACTTATTAAATTCAGCGTAATATTTGAGGTCATCTGTGTCCCCAAAATACTCCTTACGATATATCATGACCCACAATATGTTTCCATAATTTATCTTAAATTACATTAACATTGAATCAGGTGTATGCATTTAATTTTTTCGACGGAGTTTTTATAATGACAATGCAAGTATTTTATGATGTTTGAGAAGTATATTCATTAATACCGAAGGAATACATAGTACGAGTAAGCAAACGCATCTTTGTGTATGGAAGTATTCATATTTGAGTGCAAGTATTATTAATGTGAACACGAGTATTCAACCAACATGGCCAAAATTTGTCCATGATTGTTCTTAGATCAAAAAACTACGAGATGATTACATCATATCCACTTTCTGCGCAGTGAGTGTGTAGTAAGAAATTCTTCTAAGATGACATACAAAAAAATCTATCAATGCATTCAATGGTGGATGAAGAATGTCACTTACGATATATATGAAATAAAATATGTTGAGATGATCCATAATAGTAGATATATTGAAGTCACTGTATAACTGATGATCTAACACGTTCTTCATAATGTGATTGTCCGTCCAAGCATTTCTGATAGTGAGAAGTAACACCCGAAGAGAGTAAATGGACTAGAAGTGATAGAAAATATTAATTGTGAGACATATTGGACTTTCCACAATGTAAGGAATATATTAGTCATTGATGTGGACTTGCCATCGGTCCATCGGTGTTTTCAAGACAATTTTATGAGTACACATATTCTCAATGTACACCGATTCTGGGTAAAATTACTTAGAGATCACATTCCTTCATACGAGTAGATTCAATTAGTTCAGAGGTATATAAATTAAATATGGAGGTACAAATATCACCATAGGGGTATATGATCTCGGTCTAGGGGTTTTTCGACACTCAATAATGTAATTTTCCTAACTGAAGTATATTATTTACTTTTGTGGGTACTTGTTCCCCTCCAGTATATCTGTGCAGTGATTTGGGTGCTGAGAAACATATAGAGGTATATATTAGAAATTTTGGATTACCAATAATGAATAGAGATGTATACATGACCAAAATGTAAGTATATATAAGCAACCTTTTAAAATATCATTCGTTAGTTTAAAATAGTCGGTGATCAACAAAGTTTACTTTAAAATATAACATCAACGGTTAAGTACCCCTATTTAACCACAAATCTAAGCTATTCATCAATCCGATCCTAACAAATTGCATCCTAAACATTCAGATTGGACTAGACAGACCCTCCGGTGCCCTTTGCTAAAATTCTTGCTGGAATTTTAGCCTTCAAGTCTTGGCCTCATCGAATTCGGGCGCCAGCCGCCCGGTGGGTAACGGTCTTTATTGTATAAAGCGTAGCTCTTAGCTATGCATACAAGTGGGCACAATCGAGACTCTTACCTTGATATCTGTATAGTCTCTTAAGTTTAGTCATCTTTATATAAAACAAATGTATAGATAATCTAAAGGTAAGACCTTTGTATTCTTTTTCGGGTCTACCATTATTTCAACAAAAAACACAAGTTTATGGCATACGAAAATAAGTAATCTTCTATTTGAGACATATAAATTAACAATCAAGGCACACCAAAGGCAATGAGAGACACTCGAAAATAATATAAATAACAAACAAAATTTTTATTAATCAACAAAACAGACATTTATAATCCTAAACCCTAACCAACTTCATGAGAAAGGCATCGTCCAACACCATAGTACTTAAAAAATCACCCGACAAAAAATAATTTGTCTACGGTATTTGAAGAAAACAAGAAGCACCGCCCGCCTCACATCTCAACTATTTTACTATAAATATAAATCTAGAACATTGCAAATAAATGTACTTCTAAAGACAATAAGATCATTTAAAATTTTATACACATAAAAATAACTCATATTCGACCCGATGGTGCAATACGATATCAAAGTAAAATGACCCGTTACCAAATCTTGTACAAACCCAACTGAGACACAAATAAAATAAATCCAAGTACACCATGAACTAAAAAACTTGATCCTACCAAAAATATAAACTTTTAACTTATTTTTCAAACTCCGCTTTGAGGTGGATGTTTTTTTCGACATCTCGAGCGGGAACGGAGCTCTGGCTGGCGAGTGGAGACTTCCGACGACGGCGAAAGTTTATACAATGAGGCTTGACGGCAATTACTTTGACGGGGGGTTTCGACGGAGAAGGGTAGTTTGAGAAGAGATGAGTTTCAAAAAAAATAACCAAGCTACAACTTTAGATGGTGGGTTTTATTAGAGTTTTTTTTTTTTTTTTAAATTTCTGTAATAGATTTCAGTATATAAATAAATAATTTCAGGCACATCACTTGATATTTTCTTTGTAGCAGTGGGATAATTTTGGAGTATGTAATTAGATAATATAGGTCTATATAAAATTAACAGAAGTACATACAATATTCGTAACATTATATTGCGATTTCAGGGGTAAAATGGGTACTAGGGAGTTAAATGTAAATGGAAATTAAAAGTAGGGAGTGCCAGTGCACTATGAAAATCAAGAGGGACTGAATTTAAATGTGTCTTAGCTTAGAGGGATTTTAGTCCAAGTGCCCCAAAATATATTTTATTTTCATTTAATTTCTGATATACGCTATATATGATAGTCTGTTTGGTTATGATTGGGTAAAAAATAAATTTGAAATACTATTTTAAAAAACCAGTAATTATACTTTTGTAAAGAATAAAATTATATATAATATTTATTGATGTTGGGGTGCAAACCCAAGTCCCACATCGGAATTTGTGAAGAAAATTTCACACCTTATAAGTCCCAAGTGAACTCCACTAGAACGAGGCTTTTTGGAGAATATCCAAAAACAAATCCGTGCGGGCTCAGCCCAAAGCGGACAATATCATACTAGTGTTGAGTTGGTTAAGTCCCAACAGCGGGTCGGGCAGGGAAGGTCATTGGTTGGTCCTTAGTTTGAGGGGAAGTTGGAAAGAAAATTTTGGAGGATATCCAAAAACAAATCCGTGCGGGCTCAGGCCAAAGCGAATAATATTATAGTAGTGTTGAGTTGACCCAATCTATAAATATATATTATAGTAATTATAGAAGCATTTAATTATGCATATTTTCTGTTACGATCTATGCAATAAATAACTATCAATCTCTATATGGAAAATAATATCATTTTTTATTAAAATCTAAAACATTATTAAGTATCATAGGGAGGGTGTTGGTTTTGTGGGCGAGTTTCTCTCAATTCTCCATTCGGACAATTTTTGCCTCGTGTAGAAGATAGAGTAATATTTTGACGCTACGCAGTCCAATTCTTTTGTTGAATACGACCATATTGCTTTTGCATCGTTGTCAAATGTGGCTAAGCTTATATATACATATCGGTCGTGTTTGTCCATAATATACTTGCAACATATTTTGTACTTTCAAATAGCATATTGTACTATGATTGACATCATATATTACTTATATGGAAAGCATGGTAATAATCGAAGTGGCTAGCGCAAATCTTGAGTTAAATTCTTATTAAGTTTAGTTTCGTATATGAAATGCATAAATGACATTTTTATATAGAGAACTATTATTTACATCAATGGATAATATATCTATTACATTAAGAAATCTTATGTTTTTTTTGTCTTACTCAATAGTTTTTTCTTTCCCTTTTTTTCATTTTTTATGCTGGGGTTGCCCCCAACCCAATCATTTTATTTTCTTTTATATATAAAATTAATTTTATATTTTTTAATATATAGTGAATTGCCTCCCATAAAAAATTATTTCATTCAAATCCTAAAATCCATCAATTGTTTCTCTCTGTTTAAATATTGTTTGTATAGATTATAATATATAGGCAAAATAGCAAAAACATGCCTTGTGACTTTCGAATTTGCTGAAATCTCCCTAGCTTCGAAACTTCCGTAAAATCTACTTGGGGATTTAAAATTGTTGCAAAAATCCCATTTTATTTAGAACTTAACGGAATTGTATCCCACACGCCCAAACTGCGATTTTTCTATGAAATTGATATATTGTTAGGTGAAATTACAAAATTACCCTGAAGCCCTTTTACATATATTTAGAAAAAAAAAAAAAAAACCCTTATTAAGTAGTAATAATTAAAAGACATATAATTTCCAGCTTCCCTTCTTCAATGGAACAACGCCCTTCTCACTTCACCGCGGAGGTGTTGTTCTAGTTGGCCCGATGCCGCGCACCGCTCCTCCGCTGCCGCCCGCAGCCGACGATCGCCGCGCAACATCAGTTACCTATCTCTTTCCTTCGGTTCAAATCGACGCAATTCGCCGGCAGTGTTGCTCTTCTGTAATTCCAGTCGCCGCCTCCAGCCTCTTCTCTGCACAGCCTGTGTCCATCCAAACTCGCCCAAGTCCAAGCGCCACCAGGTCGCCCACGCACACCAGGCCTAGTCGCCTCCGACCATCGCCCCTGCCGCGCCCAAACCCTCACTCCACAAATTTTCCAAAAAAAAATTCTTTTTTCGGGGGTAAGAAGAAGAAGAATAAGGTGGATATAAGTAATCTACATCACAGCTGGCCTCCGATCACACTCATCAACCATGAAAAAATTCGTCAAGAACAACAAAATTCAACTAAAGTACAACGATTTTTTTTTTAAAAGAAAATAGAAATCCAATAGGCAGAATAATTGAATCTAGACGTCACTGCTAAATTAGGATATACCCAAAGAGTGATTTCAAAAAGCAAAATGAAAGAATAGAGATTTGGAAAGTAGGGCAGAACAGTGACGTAAGAGAACCGGAGCAGCGTGCGGCGTCACAACGGCGGCTAGCGGACCGGATAGAGGGGAAGAAAATAATTTGGAAATTTAAGTTTTATTATAGGAAATGATGAAAATGATGCTGAAGGGAAGGGAATAGAGAAGAAAAAAATAGGTAGGAAAGAAGAAAAATGTGGAAGGAAAGAAGACTATGAAATGGTGATAACCGGTAGTGGGTGTTGATCGATGGTGAGAAGGTTGAAGAAAGAGGTGGCTATGGCGGCCGGAATCGCGATGGTGCAATGGCCGCGGTAGTGTGGATTGGCGGAAGAAGAGAATGAAGAAGGCGGTGGCGTTGTTGAAAGAGACGAGGAAGGAGAGAGAAAGTTCTATAGAGTAAACAGAAGAAATCTAATTTAGATAGGGGCATAACAGTCAGTATATGTAAAAGTTTAACACCTTTAGTGTAATTTAGAATAAACGGGCAATTGTGCAACATTTTAGAAACCACGTGTAGATTTTATGGAATTTTTGAACCACGAGGGTTTTTAGCAAATTTGAAGAACTGGGGAATTTTTGCTATTTTTCCTAATATATAATATATTATTTTTTATTTATAAAAATATTATATTAGAAGAAAAAACAAAAATACATCTTATAATATTCATGCCCAGGGCCGGTCCTGACTTTCGAAGGGCCCAAGGCGAAATAAAAATTAAGGGCCCTTAAATATATATATATAAAATATTTTTTTATCTATAATAAAATATAAATAATAAAAAAAAACTTTTTTTTAGTATTCTTATGCAAAAAATATCAATAATAATAATAATAACGCAAAATTGTTCACAATTCTCATATAGTTTTGAAACTTAGCATAAAATTTTCGTATACTTGTGGTGTTGTATTAATTAATATTAACTTTGTTTAATGCATGAAAAAAAAAATTTCAGTAACACTTAACCATCAAACAATATTCCTCTATTAACACAATAAAATCAAATAATATTTATATATAACATAAATATATAATGCACCCTATTTAGATTGGGCCCTGGACGGGCGCCCCTCTCGCACGGGCCTAGGGTCGGCCCTGTTCATGCCGCTATTTTCTTATTTGTTTCTCCTTTTCTTTTCTTTTATTTTTTAGAAGAAAAATTGTGTGAAAATTAAAAATAAATTCATTATGAAACGATATCATTATATATAAAATATCAAAGACATACATTCCTATCTTTTCATATTCCCTGTCTATGATGTTGAACTTTTCTTGAAGATAAAAATATTTTTTATTTATTTTATTTAAATTTTTTAATTATTGATTAATTGAATATTAAAAATTTTATGGACATTTTAACCCCAGCTGGGATGTTTGTTCCGTCATTGCATATTCCATTTAGGAGTGCCAATATATAATAAAAGTATACTAACATATACTTTTACATAGTATAACATTTGTTGTGTTATGATTGTATTATAAATATGTTATGTTGTATATAATATATATTTTATATTTTTATTACATATGTTGATTTGGTTAAATCATTACTATGCTTATTTGGTCAAATAAGTTAGATCTGCCACCTGCATTTAGATATATATGTTAAAAAGATAATGTTGTTGATGTTGGTTGACTCTTGTATATAAATAAATAAATAATGTGGGCGTATCCCTTCAATGTATTTTATCCATTCTCAAGCCCGAGATGACATCAATTCAAGTTAAGTGTATCGGTTCGAAAAATTCTCATAATAGTACTAGGTAAACGTTAACCTATATTTCATCTTTAACCTGAGGATATAACCATTAAAAATTATGAATTATATCAAACCAATTCATCATTTTAGCAGGAGTAAAATTAAACATACAAAGGAATGTAATACAAATTAGTAACTGTTATCCCAAAACAATTTTTACACGGGCAAGAGCGTCCCAAAACGGGATTGGTCCAAGAATTTCCCAAGGCTTTGCCCAGAAATAAAAGCCCATTACGGATAAAAGGAAGCCCAAAGTCAGATCGGCCCAAGAGATCATTTTTTTTTAATAACGTGGAAATCTGCAATCGCTGCCAAAAGTGCAAAGCCGAACCTAACATGCTGAAACTAAGTCTGACAAGACAAGTCATGAGGTCGACCTGGAGGCGTTAGGGTTTAAACCCCACGATTACAAGTTCACTCCCCATACATCAGACCTCTTTTTTCTTTTTTTTTTTTTAACATGGTATGCGCAGTTACCCATAACCAAACCAACCTTATACACTACAAACTAGGCCCACAAGGCAAGTCACACTAGACGAATGTGTGGCAGGTGGACCTAGAGGCATTGGGTTTAAACCCATGACCGCATGATCACAAGTTCACTCCCCAGACCATTAGCCGATCCCTAATGAAACAATCATACCCAAGAGATCATCTTTTTTTTTTTTTTTTTGATCGGATACCCAAGAGATCATCTTTGTTCCTATAATAGGGGGAGAGTGAAGAAAATCTTGAGAATAATATAAAAAAAAGGAAAAGCAAGAGTCAAGAGAACCATCCGAACCAGCCAAAAAACCTAGCTTGATTCATCATTACTTCAGCATCTTTTGTTTCCAGTAATTCAATTCCTAGATGATTAATTTTTGTTGCTAGACTAGACCGGATATTTTCTTGAGTAGACCAGGAACCCAATTCACGTCGATTTCACCAGGCCCAACTCATCCGGCCGTTATCGACGAAATTTTAGTGATAACAGACACATCCAATGGACTTCTATGCAGTTGAGGAATAGGAAGTTACCATCGCCAGACGAAACCACAATGTCGAAGGCGAAAGGAACTGCCGTTGAAACTTCAGCGCCGCACGTATCCGGAGAAATCACGCAGGATGAATCCTCTGCTGCTCCCGAAAGTGAGGAAAGGATTGTGACTATTTCTGCCAGTGCTTTTCAAAATCAAAAATTTGTGGGGAAATCCAAGCAGCCCTCCACGAATTGGCTTTGACACTCTCTCAATATCTCGTCGACATCCTCAGGCCAACCAAGCTAGAAAGAAAAAGTTGAATTACTTAAACTTAACACCCTTCTATATACAACTCAAAGTAAACTATCAAGATCGAATTGATATCTAAAGGTTCTATACTATCTAATGTTTACAAGAAATTAATATAAATACGTACACAGAAATCTTACATACTTCTCTAGCCTTCTCCCGGAATTTAGCTACCGTTTGGATTTTCTCTGGTGGCTAATTATGGTTGTTTCCATTTTTTTTTCTTGTCACTATTTTGAGAATCTACAACAAACAGATTGTGTGCATGGATCAAATATTTTTATTTTTAGTTTTGTAAATATTAAACAACGTATCCTAATGGCTTTGAACTTATACTCTCTATACTTAGCAACATAGTATATTGCTAGAAAAAAAATGGGGAAAAAAATTCAGGACTTAAAATATTCTTTAATATCTTGTGAGGCTTTCGACACTGTCGTGGGAGGGATAAGAGTTCTTCATCACTTACATCTTCTGGAGAGTGTTTCCCGAAATGCTTTGAATTTATAAGCTCTCCATTGATGCATTGATGAAACCAATTTGCTATTATAATTTCCAATGAGTTGAAGATGCTGGATCATTATCACTAATATCTTCATCTTGCTCATTCTCTTTCGCCACCAACAATGCCCTTTTTATGAAGTTGATCTTTTCCAACAATCTTTTCACATCGCCGCGAATGTCTTAGTGTGGACAGCCTTAGCTGTTTCTGTCAACAGACTTTCCATTTCTTGGCTTTTACTCAATGGGTGTCTTTCTCCATGGCTTTGACATGTTTTCTGTCTAGAAAATTGCGGCCTTGTAAAGCAGCCTCGTCAAGTATTTCCTGAAGACATTTTAAATAACCAAAAAATTCACAAGCAGCAGCCGTCATTCTTGCAGTGGAAGTACCAATTTTATTATATGATGTGTTCAACTGAGAAAATATTGCTAACAAACAATATATATATATATATACACCATCTTGGCAGATCATACACTATGCTGCACTCACTTCACATAGTTTGTGAAAATTAAATTATATTTCTTTCGTTTGTTGATTCTTCTGAAAACTTTGTATTGATTCAGCCATAAATTAATAGGCATAATTGAAAATGGAAAATAGTATTGTATGCTATCGTGAATGAGTGTTGTTGAGAAATAAATACCTTGTGAGCTATCTTCACTTTGAGGCCTTATTAACCTTCTTTTGATGTATTTTGACTTTCGTAACAAATTTTCCACATCCCTGGAGAAGGATAAGAGGTCTTCAACAGTTGCATCTACCAGTGATTGTTGCCAAAGATGTTTCGAATTCAGTTGCTCTGCTGCCTTGAAAAGATCAATTATTGCTAAACGGAAAAGAGGTTTGGTTATATGGTGTATACTTTGAGGATAAACTTCAACAACTTCTTGCAGTAAATGGATGAAGTCCTTCACATTGTCCACTTGTTCTGTGTTTAGGTGATGGCAGCCGAGTTCATAAGCCTTCCGGAGGACCCCCAAGACGCATGCTAAATCAGACCAAACTAAACTAGCAGCCTCGGACATTGTGGCAGTGACAGAACCAATTTGATACTCCCTCAAATCTTCATCAGTAACAAACATTTCCTTCAAAATTGTCAATGAGTTGATATCATAGGATGTGGCATCATCATCGGAAACATCAATTTCCTCGCCTTCTTTCCCTTCCTCTTTAGCCACCGCCAACGCCAACGCCTTTCTTATGAAGACTATTATTTCCAACAGTCTTTCCACATCTACACGGATGCACTTACCAAGTATTGGCATCAAAGTTTTCGAGCGTAGTCTATCTATCACAACATTCGCTTTATGCGTAGCTAGGGCCATTTCGCGAAGCAAACTTTCCATTTCTTGGCTCTTCCTTGGGTGAAAAACTTTGAAAAAATGTATGGCTTCCTCCACAGCTTCCATATGTTTTGTGTTTAGAGTGTGGCTGCCATGTCGAACAACCTTGTCGAGACTTTCCCAAAGATATTTTGAATAAGCAAATGTTTGACAACCAGCCCCTGTCATTCTTGCAGTGTAAGTACCAACTTGATATCGGACGGACAGTTCTCTATCTATGACGTCAATTCTAGTCCCATTTTCACACTCAAGCTGCTCCTTCCATATTTCCTTTGCCGAATCAATGACAGACTCGCGGCAATAGTCCACAATAATTGATTGCAATGTAGGTACATCTCCAATGCCCATGGGGATCTCCTCCAATAAACGTAATTCAGTAAGTTGAAGGCTCTCAAGAATAGGGAAGTGCACCGATTCAGCTCGCCAACACACTAAATCATTTTTGCCAATGAGCAATTCTTTCAGGCTAAGAAATTCCCCTTGAACAGGCTCCCACTCGGACCCTTCCACATCACCATATATATGAAGATGTTCAAGACTCGGCAATGAACCAACAATTGACATATCCTCCCATGCCATTCTACAATTGTACAAAGATAATTCTTTGAGAGAATTAGGAAAGGTCATGTTCTCCGAGTAATTTCTAATCATTAAAGATTCAAGTTTCTCTAGTTTATCAAGATTACACAGAGAAAAGTTCGATGGTTTTACTCCCCCCTTAGATCCATCTTCATAAGAAACATTCAATTTCCTCAAACTTGGGATCCGATCAATGATTGCCTTGGTACACTTGAAATTGTATATTCCATCTATGGTGTGGAGGTCATTTAGGACAAGAAAATTCTCCCCCTCAATATCGGTGGCAATAGGATCAGGTAGAATTCCTCCTGAAACTTCAATCTCTCTGAGCTGTGGCATCTCCCATATATCTTGAGGCAATTCCTTAAGTGAAGGGCTTAAATAAATTCTTAAACTTTGAAGGTTCCAAAGTAACTTCAATGTTGAAGGAATAAATAATTTCACCTCCTCTAGATAGACACGATGCACTTCAATTGGATGCAAAATTTCTGTGTCAAAACAGTCATCGTACTCTGAAATCTTCACCAAATTAAGTCTTTTAATGTGCAAATACATCTTCATGCAAGCATCACATACAAAAGAATTAACTTGTGATGATAATCCAAATGTATAAGATGATCGCCCAATATGCATTCCTTCTTTGTTTATCAGTATATCTAGACAAAGATTACAGTGCACAACTTTTATAAACCTTTTTTTAACACTTTGGCTTCTAGGTAATTGGAGAAAACATTCATCTTTTGACTCCCTTAAGCAAAGATCTCGTAAAAGATCATGAATGCCGCACTGAGATTCACCTCGATCAAATATTAGATTTCTATCAATGAGACTTTCAACGTACTCTCTTGCAATATCTTCCAAACTTCTAAAACTCATTGATTTAATGAATCCTTCAGCAATCCAGAAATCTACTACCTCCGAAACTGCAATCGAACTATCTTCCGGAAAAACTCTCAAATATAAAAAACAGGGTTGGAGATGAATAGGTAAACTCTCATAACTTAAAGATAGTATTTTCCTACAATGCTCATCATCTCCCAAATTAGCGAATGAGCTAATATGATCTAGAACATACTCCCAATATTTTACCCTCCTTTCAGAGTTTGCAAGCAATCGACCCACAACAACAATTTCTAATGGAAGTCCTCTGCAACATTTTGCAATTTCCTTTGCAAGCTTTTCTAAATGACCGAATGGGCAATCCTTTTGGGAGAAAGCACTTTGACAAAATAAACTCCAACTTTGGTTCTCATTTAAAAATGTTAAAAGATATGGATCATGAGAAGCCAAAGAAGCAGCCATGTTTGAGAGTCTAGTTGTTAACAAAATACGACTGCCATCTCCAGTGTTGGGAAAGTACCTCCGTAAATCATGCCAAGCTCCAGTTGACCACATATCATCCATAACAACCAAATACCTTCTACCAAATAACTTTTGGTAGAATCTAATTCCCAACTCATCTAAACTTTCACATGTTTCATTTTCTCCTGCCTTTTCTTCAAGACCAACTTTAAGGATTTGTTCAGCACTATAATGTTGCGATATGGAAAGCCAAATCCGTAAATCAAAGTGATCGATGACACATAAATCATCAAAGAGACTTTTAGCCAAAGTGGTCTTACCAATACCTCCCATTCCGACAATTGAGAGGATTTCGAGATTAGATTTACCTCTGATGAGCTTGTCCCTGAGAATGTTCACATGCTCATCCAGTCCCACGACAACACTGCTGACATACGCAGCAGCTGCAGACGAGCCACCAGCAGTAACAGAAGCATTGGGTTGCGTTTGAGCTTGAGCATCTTCTCCTTCTTCTTCGATCATTGGAAACTCTTTTTCGATGCTAGCAAACTTTTGGATCAGTGTCTCCATTTCTTCAAAGAAATCTGAGAAGTTTAAAGTATCACTTTCTCCTTGAGAGTTGGCATAGAGTAGATTGGATACGTGGAAGTTCATGGCACCTTCTGCTTCTGTTGCAGCCTCAGCCATTTGCCTCCACAAGCCTCGAAGCTCGGGGCACTTCCTTCCAGAATGAAGCTCGACAAACTCCAGCAAGGAGTTGACATTTTTTTTAAGAGCTTCGACTTGTTTGATGTCAGCACGAGGGACATCAAAGCGTGCACGATAATGGAGATTGTCGAGGACATGAGTGAGAGAAACCAAGGATGCGTAAGCAGCAACAGCCATGTCTCTAAGGTATTGAAGATTGAAAACACAGATGAAGATGAAGACTATGAGAGAAAGAGCGTTGGGATCTATGAAAGGAAATCAAATTTATCTTTAACGTGTGGTGCTGATAATTATGTGCTCTTTAAGGAGTAATAAGTTTTAATTGACTTCATTTTAAGGATTTGGCCATAGGTAGGTTTGATTGGTTACTGAGTTCCAATTAAAATTTCAGTGTTATTAACTTTATAAAGTGATATAAATAATTATTTTATAAAATATTTTTTTAAAAAGATTAATACTACCTGGTCCCCTTGAGAAATTTGAGTTTGAGTTTGGTTTTATTTGAATTTTGAAGTGAGTTTGAATTTACGTTTGTATTTAGGTTTGGATTAAGTTTGGAAAGTTTTGATGTGTATTGATTTGATCATTATGAATATAATAATATAAATGTATATTAATTTGTATAATTTAATTATAAATTTATATATCTACATAGATTTTTAAATTTTTATTTATGTATATTATAAAAGATTTTATTCTCTACATACATTGTGACATATATGTTGTATATATTTTATTAAATTATACATATTATAAAAATTATAATTTACATTTATAATTTAAATTTAAAAATAAATAAATAAACATAGGTATGTCAGCGCCTGTCCCCAAACTTGGGTTGGAGAAAAACACCCTTAGTATTTATCTTTGAATATAAATATTATATTAATACTAAGTACAAACTAAGAGAAAAAAATAAAAATATCTAGTATTGTATAATACAAAATATAAGAATATTTTTACTATTAATTAGTTTGATAAAAAAATTAAAATTAAAACTACATCCTGATTTAAGTAGTTACAGGAATATGAATATATATATATGTGAATATTACAGTATCCAGTTAGAAAAATACAATTCCATTCAATGTAGACACAGGTCTCAACAGTTATACATGAGCACATGAAAGAATAGAATTTAGTAACCAATTCAAAAAACTTATGTACAATATATGTAGTATTTTATTTATTGTATGAAAGTTAAATTAAAATTTGCACAAAATACTCTCATTATAAAAAAAATTGGTATTTAAGTGTAAATATAAATCTAATTATATAAGTTTTATACAAATAAAAATATTAAATAGATTTTATTAATAAAGTAAATAAATAAATAATTGATTAATTCTTACTTTTATAGTTTTTTTTTTTGCAAAAATATTATTATCTGATTTTTATGAAAAACTATAAAGATGAATGATTGATTAATCATTTATTTTTTTATTTTATTCAAATGCGTGTTATTAAAATACAATAGGGTAAGTTGTTACATAGTTTATCCAGTTAAAAATGAAGTATTACATGTTCGTAACGTGGAATATGAAACTAAAGAAGAAAATGATGAAGAATAAGATTATCCAAACACACCTAACAGTCCAAAACTGATAACACGGGTTTGGGGCATGTTCTCTTAATTATTTATATAAGCATATGTCGCAATCTCTGACTAAACTTGTGCTTGATGATGCCAAAATATCTTGGAAAATGTGTTTTTACTCTTTTCTTATATCATTTGATATGTCTTGGTATATTGATAATTTCATTGTGATTGGAGGCAAAGAATGGGAAAATTCCATTCGCGTGGAACATAACCAAGTCATGTAATGGCTTGTTGTGTTGTCAAATCACAATCTCTTTCGCGCTTGTGAAGGCAAGAGATGTTAACTCCTAGAAAGAAGAGCTTGACATTCACTTTTGGAGAGTCACTACGATCCGCATGAGAGTGAATCTCGAACATTGAAATCAGTATATGCAATATTATATCCAATTGAAATTTGTAACCGCCAACCTTCTAAAAGCTTTGCCGGTGCCTATAAAGTGCTCTAGCTATAAGGAGCTTCAGAAGTCTAGCTCAGGTGGTTGGCAACACTTGTGAGAGGAGTCGCGTGCTCGCCATCCATCTTCTTTACTTTTTGCACTTAGATAAATTTATTGCTTTCATAGTGTAAATGCAATGTTCAATTCTTGACATAATAAAGTATCATTTTTCTTCAAATATGCAATGTTCAATTCTTGACATAATAAAGTATCATTTTTCTTCAAATAAAATTAGCTTGGATTCCACACTAATAGGTTGATCCAGGACCCATCGCGAAAGCGATTCCTTGATCGCAATTTGGCTTAGAATATTTGGCAGTAGGTAGGGAGTAAACTAATCTTTTTAATTAATTAGTCATGGTGTCGAGGAGAATGACTCACATGACATATAATAATGGCTTAAAAAATGGGTCATTAGCTCAAGAATTAACGAATTAGTTTGTCGTTTCAACTATTACCTCTAGGCCTAGTAAAGCATTGTGAATGCGACACGCTTAGCAGTCAAATCTTATGCGATCATTTACACGCAACACTCTATCGTACAAAGTATATACATATATCACAAAAATACTCTGACTTCACCGAATCACCACTTGCTTTCTTCATTCCATAATACTCCCTCCGTCCCACATACCATGTCCACGTTGCCGTTTCTGTCCGTCCCACATTCCATGTCACTTTCCTTTTGTTGAAATATGATTATACACTTTAATCTCATATAAAATTTTAATTTTTTCTTTTTGTTTTAATTAAACTAATTAGTTATCTTGATCTTAATTTATAATTATTTATATTATAGGATAATTATTTTCACTAATACATTCTTAATTATTTACTAATTATACTCCTCCTAAAATACCTTGTCTACGGTGTAGCAGACACGGTATGTGGGACGGAGGGAGTATTATATATGTATCCTCAATGCTCACTATTAAACATCCCATCCATTGCCACCATTGCGATATCACGAACCTTGAATATGCCACGCGATCATTTTTCACTTCAATCACCCATCCTTCTTCCCTTCATATATGTTACATAAATATATATTTTGCGATTTAAATTATTCATTTTAATGCAACTCAATTTCATTCTCGATTTCATAAACGTATATATTTATTCGCCTCAAGTTTTTCTTCAATATTAATGCCCCGAGTTCAACCCACACTCATCGATTATCATGAGAAAAATATATTATTTGATAACATTTTTAACTACAACACGACATTCCTTAAATTACCATTAGTTACATCCCACATCTATATGGGCATTAACAAATCTCCCGGGAGAGCGGGTACTCCTCGGGTTTCTTCATCGCTGCAAGTGAGGGTGATTTCCGGCCAATCGCCAGCTGCAAATTCATATATAAGGCGATATAAAAAATCCATGCCAATCGATTAAAGTTGGCTCTGCATTACACGAGAAAGAGGTGCTCCCCGCGATGTATAATCAAGTTGGATCTTTGCAAAGCGTTCGATTATGTTTCATGGAACTTCCTCTACAAGCTCCTCATTGATTTGGATTTTCCGAGGCATCTTGTGAATTTGATTTTGGAATGTGTCTCTATGGTGTCCGTCTATTTGATGATTAATGGCGCCTCATATGGTCTCTTTCAACGAAGAAAAGGCTTACGACAAGGGGATTCACTATCTCCCTACCTTTTATTCGTCTGTATGGAATAATTCTCGAGGCTTCTTAAATCCCAAAGCCACCTTCGTGAGATGAAGTCTCACCCAGGTTGTACGGACCTCAAAATCACACATCTAGCCTTTGTGGATGATATTATTATCCTCTCTCAGAGAGATCATCATTTGGTACGGATTCTTACGTACCGCATTTCCAGCTTTGGGAAAGTCTTTGGCCTCAAGCTGAACATCACAAAATCTAATGTATTTATGGTGGGTTTGGCTGCGGATATGGCTGATTCTCTAATGGAGACCACGGGATTCTCTAAGGGCTCCATCCCTTTAAATATTTTGGTGTGCGCATTGGCCCCGGTAAGCCGAAAGCTACCCACTTTGATGGTTTAATTTCTTCAATTGCAAAACACATTCGGACTTGGAATGGTTGCAATATTTCTTATGCGGGGCGATTGGAGCTTATCCGATCAATTATCCAAGGGATTATTTGCTTTTGGCTTTCTATCTTTCCGATGCCTCTGACCGTTATTCATTATATTTCCAAACTTTGTCGATCATTTCCTTGGCAAAAGAAATCGGCAGCTGTGGCATGGAATCTTATCTGCTCCCCTAAACATGAAGGGGGCTTGGGCTTCGTTCTCTTCTGGAATGGAACTTAATTCTCGCTTGCAAAATATATTTGGAGGCTTCACACGGATAAAGTCCTTGTGGGTTAAATGGATGCACACCCGCTATTTTAACACAGTGCAATTTATGGGAGGGACAATCTAAAAATTTCAGATTTCTACTTTGTAAAAACTTAGATATCTAAATCCCTCTATTCTCTCTTCAGATTGCTGGGTAGCAACTGGTATGCTGCGAACATCTGGAACAGCCCTGCTTTGCCCAAGAATATATTTATGCTGTGGCTTGCGGCCCATGGAAAATTAAAAACAAAGGATTGCTTCACCTTCCTCGACATTGACACGATTTGTATCCTTTGTAAAGAACAAAATGAAGATCTTCAATATCTGTTCTTCCAGTGTTCCTTCTCCTAAAAAGTATGGAATGCAATCTGCTCGTGGCTTGCTGTACCAGGGCGGCCCTATTCCATTGAACAAGTCATCACTTGGATGCAGACTTTAAAGCACAAGCAGCCTTATCGTCTTTTCCTCTCGCTTGCTACTGTTGCAGCCACATGTCTACTATATTTGTAAATAATTTCAAATTCGGGAAAAAAAACACTCTATATCTGTATTTCCCTTTGCTTCTCTCTGCCGATTTTCACTGTATGATACAATACATATATCAAGCCAAGACTTCGAGATCAAGATTCAAATCATCCAATATCTTCAGTAACTAAAATACTTATCTCCTACTTAAAATAAATACTATCCAAAAATATAAAATAAATTACCAAACATAAAAGATACAATCTATGTATATATATATTGGCCAAATATAAAAAGATACTCCATACGAACACCTCCCCTCAAAGTTGGCGTGTGAAGATCACAAACACCCAACTTGCGCAATAGAATCTCAAACGGAGTTGAACCGAGTGCCTTGGTGAACAGATCAGCCAATTGATCAGCACTGCGTACAAATCGAGTCACAATGAGTCCACGGAGAAGCGCATCCCGCACGAAATGACAATCAATTTCGATGTGCTTGGTGCGCTCATGGAACACAGGATTCGCAACAATATACAAGGCCGACTAGCTATCATAATGAAGACACACCGGATATATGTGATCAACACCAAAATCGCGAAGCAAGCTTCGAAGCCATGTCAATTCGCAAATAGTAACCGCCATAGCACGATACTCTACCTCAGCCGAAGAACGAGATACAACAGCCTGCTTCTTTGTCTTCCAAGAAATAGGAGAAGATCCCAAAAGAATAAAATATCCAGAAAGCGAGCGTCGAGTCATTGGACAGCTTGCCCAATCAGAATCACAATATGCTTGTAAACGCAAATCACAAGCAGAACGGAGCAGAATACCTCGTCCAAGACATCCTTTCAAATAGCGTACTACATGCAATGCAACATCCCAATGAATCTCCAAGGGTGCCTGCATAAATTGAGCTAAAATATATACACAATAAGAGAGCTCTGAATGAGTAATAGTCAAATAAATTAGACGATCAACCAATCTTCGGAATGCTCCAGCATCACACAGAGGGGCACTTGTTGTAATAGCTAAACGATGATTCTGTTCTATAGAAAACTTGGAAGGGCGTGCCCCCAACAGATCAGTCTCTCCAATAATGTCGAGCGCATACTTACGCTGACACGAATAAATGCCTGTCTTATTGCGAGCAACCTCAATCCCCAAAAAATACTTCAGATCACCTAAGTCTTTCATGTTAAAGCATCGACTCAGATAATTCTTGAAATGAACTAAGGCGCTCCAATTATTTCCACCTACAACCAAATCATCAACATAAATTAAAACCCAAAGCTGAACATTTGGTCTCGTATAAGTAAAAAGAGAATAATCTGCGTATGATTGAACGAAGCCATAGCGACGCAATGCATTACTCAATTTCCCAAACCAACAGTGAGGCGCTTGACGCAAGCCATACAAGGATTTACGCAAGCGACATACCTGATCAGGATGGGAAGATACAAAGCTAGGCGGGAGCCGCATGTATACTTCTTCCTCCAAATCTCCATGAAGAAAAGCATTATGCACATCCATTTGGTCTACATACCAACCGCGACCCACAGCCACAGACAACGTAACCCGCATAGTCACCATCTTTGCAACGGGCACAAATGTTTCATGATAATCAATACCCTCACGTTGATTGTTGCCCAAAATTACCCACCGAGCTTTATGTCGTTCGACCGTCCCATTAGACTTATATTTGATCTTATAGACCCACTTACAACCAATTGCTCTTTTTCCATGAGGCAAGTGCTCAATGGTCCAAGTCTAATTGCGTTCTAAAGCTTGTATCTCCATACACATCATTTCATGCCACACGGGCTTAGTCACTGTATCACGATAATTTTGGGGTTCAGATTCACTCCTAAGAGCTGTTAGAAAAGAGCGATGCTGCCCAGAAAAATTTGCATATCCCAAGAACTTAGATAAAGAATAAGGCTTATTTGCGTCATTTTTAGATCGCACCTCATTTGATACATTGCCAACAAGGAAATCCTTCAGTCGACTTAAAGGATATTTAGCGCGCAGACCCCGTCCGAGAATCTCCTCTTGCTGCGGATTGTGCACTGGTTGATCAATCTTCTCATTTGGAGGGTTACCCCTAGAGCTAGGCATCGAATCTTCAGAAGCCAAAGTTGACGGAACACTTCCACTTATTGAATCGTTAAGAACTGAAACTGGTTCGTCAGAATTCATCACAATTGGCTAGAACGTCTCTCTAGTGGTTGCTGCTAGAATCAACTCAGGGCTTGAGTCATCAATAATAGTTTCCTCATGTATTCCCGATATTTCATTAGGTTGTGCAACAAAAGGAACAACATAATTCTCACTTGTTCGACTATCCAAAGTCACCTGCGAAAAAGGAAAGCTTTGCTCTGATAAAATGACATCACGCGACACAAAATACTCATAGGTCGCCAAATCATATAACTTCCATCCTTTCTTGCCAAATGGGTAGCCAGCGAACATGTACCGCCTACTCCGACTCGCAAATTTATTGTGACTTCGATTCAAATCCTTAGCAAAACATAAACATCCAAAGACTCTCAGATGAGCATAATCCGGAACTATCCTAAACAAACATTCAATGGCATTTTACCTCCAAGAACCTTACTTGGAGTTCAATTAATTAGATATCCGGCTGTCAAAACAATCACCTCAAAAATCAATCGGAAAATTAGACTGAAATCGAAGTGCACGACCTACATTGAGTATATGACGATGTTTACGCTCTACCCTGCTATTCTGTTGAGGCGTACCTAAGCATGAGGTTTGATGAATGATCCCATTCTTAGCAAAAAAATCTTTCAAACAGACAAATTCAGTACCGTTATCATACCTCACAATTCGCACGTCTTTAGAAAATTGTCGCTTCACCATACCTTTAAAATTCTTCAAAATCCGGCTCACTTCATATTTATTTTCCAATAAAAATACCCAAACACATCGTGAAAAATCATCAACAACTTTCAAGAAATAAGAACAACCAGTAGAGGATTTAGTCCTATACGGACCCCAGACATCACAATGATTTAACTCAAAAATCTCAGAGGCGTTATTATCACTGTCGGGAAAAATTTCCCTTGTCTGTTTGGCTTGCATACACTCATCACAAATATCATTTGATTTATCAAAACTACTAACACTAGGCAATAAATCTAAAATCTTTGGTGAATGATGGCCAAGACGTTGATGCCAAACTTAAAATGATATTTTACTATCAACCTTGCAAGCTTTTATTTCTACCCTAGAGTCCAAATAATATAGTCCTTCAATTCTCTTTCCCAAACGCCCAATCTCCATCCTTGTATTGGGGTCCTGCATTACACACATAGTGTACGTAAACAACACATCATAATTCTTCTTGTTGACCAATTGTGAAACCGATAATAATCTATTACTCCTTGGCGATCTAACCTTGGGTTTCTCTGTTTCTAACGCTCGGCATACCAATCTGAGTAGCCGTTAAGTTGAAAGCAATCATTAATCTCATGTCCCGTCTTGGAACAATGAGTGCAAAGTAAATTATGGTTCCTCTCCCTGTTGTCCGTGCTAAGTTTTTGACCCATTGCACCAATCAATTGAACAGCCAAGGCCATTTGTTCTCCACCTTCTTCTCGGATTTTAAAATTGTTCTTCATTCTCTCTTCTTGGAAAACCTTCGCATATGCGCCCCCGACAGATGGCAATGGTTCCCACGAGAGAATGTTGGATGCGCACTGTTTCGAAAGCCTCATCCAATCCAGCCAGAAATTGGTGCAACTTCTCTTCCTCTCGTTTCTGGCCAAATCTCTTCTCCAAATCACATGTGCATCCTCCACAAGTGCACCCACCACAACTGCATCTTGGAATCTGATAATAATCTGCAAGTTCGTCCCATAGCTTTTTCAATTGTGGCTAAAATAACTCACTACTGGTGTTCCACGTTGTCGCAATTCCATCAAAGCCGCCTTTATTTTTTGTACACGCACACTGTTATTTTCTATAAACCGTTTAGACAGTTCTCCCCATAGCTTTTTTTCCGTCTTCAGCTGGTCACGGTCGAGCGAAGCGTCAGCTCAATCATATCAAGATCCATGCGATAAGCATCGCATTCACCGGTTCCCATTCCTCCAAGTCTCTGGAATTCTTTTCTTCTGTAGGTTTGGTTATGGTTTCATCGATGAACCCTAACTTCTTTTTGGCCTTAAGAGCGTTTTGGATCGCACGCACCCATTCATCGAAATTATTCTCTTTCAATTGCACGTGAGTGATTAACAATCCTGGATTGTCATTGTTCGGTAGATAATACAGAGGACTCAATTTCTCATTTGCCATATGGCTCTAATACCATAAAGAATTTCAAATTCGAAAAAAAAAAACTCTATATCTGTATTCCCCTTTGTTTCTCTCTGTCGATTTTCACTGTATGATACAATACATATATCAAGCCAAAACTTCGAGATCAAGATTCAAATCATCAAATATCTTCAGTAACTAAAATGCTTATCTCCTACCTAAAATAAACACTATCCAAAAATATATAATAAATTACCAAACGTAAAAGATATAATCTATGTATATATATATATTGGCCAAATATAAAAAGATACTCCATACGAACAATTTGGACTGCTCGTAAAAAAGGAGCTTACAAGAATTTTTCCCTTGTCCCAGATATCTCAATTGCTAAGATTAAAACTTTATGTTTTGGTATTCTCTATTCCACAGGTGCTGCTGATCACGTTCGGAGATATCGCACCATGGCGTGCTAATTTGTTGCTGGTTTTCCTCTCTTCGAGTGGTTCGAGTGGTTTGGACTATACTGCAAAGGAGGAGCCTCTTCTCTCTCAGAAAACAGAAATGTTGGACACTGGTCTGTCACTATTTGTTTTACGTTCAATCCCCCGGGTATGCTCGGCATTTATTGTGGCGAACTATTTATTTATTTATATATATAAAAAAATCCTAGATCTTTCCAATAAATAAAATAATAATAATTTTTGCTCTATTTATTTTGATTTAACTTGGCCGATGGGCTCACACAACTTTATTTTTGGCATATGATTTTAATTCTTTTTAAATAAAGTCAAACATATTACCTTTTTATATATAAATAGGAAAAAAAAAATCAAAACTAATCCCAATAAGAAGAAAAACAATCAATTTTAGGCTCATTATTAAAAAATCATCAATTTTAGTCCAATTACAACAAAATTAGTTATTTTTTGTCCCACCATTACTCTTTGACCGGTGAATTTTTAGGTCGAACACAAGAATTTTAAGTCACAAAATTGAATCAAAAAATATTTATTGAGTCTGACTACTTCAGAAAAGTGATAAACGGTGGTTCTCTGGTGAGCGAGCCAAAAGTTATAAAGTGCAGGAATGTAAACAAAACAGTAGAAAAATGAGCGGAAAGCGGAGTTTACGAGCAGCGGGTGCTGTGAGTGTGCTAGTGAGCAGAGCGGTAGGGGTGGTAGGTGAGCGGTATATATATACGTGAGCTTGACCGGCGAGCGGCGTACGTTAGTGTAAGTGAGTAAATGAGCGATATTAATAACATCGATAAGATTGTATAGAGATGTTTATGTGTGATATGTGCGTTTCGAAATGGCTAGATTTCATAGATGAAAGTAAAATAGTGAAACACACACACATATATATAAAGCGAAATGACAGAAGTAATGAATGTGATCATACTTGTTCATTTAAACCAGAATTTGACTCGCTCGTACTTGACCTTCAGGGATTTACAACAAAACTTCAATGATACCCAGATTCAGAATATTATAAGTAAGAAAAGCTACTGTCACTAGACATTTTTTAGTCCCGATAAACAAGCGTCTGTTCCAATTAATCATTCCAAAATCTGTTTCATTAGTGGCTTTACCCATCGAACACCTCTCTTTAGTCAAAATTTAATTCAGAACGGTAATTAAGCAGGTCGACAAGGCTCCCGCGTACTTAGCTACATTGAACTACATAAAATTTGTTAATGAATATGACACGAGATTAGACTTTAATAATCAATTCTTCTGAAGAACTTTCCACAATGAGTAAATTTCATATTTATACAATCAAATACAAGCTTGAAATTGGGAATGAATTTGAAGATAAAGAAATCTTGATATTAAATTAACACCAGGAAAAATTTAAATCTACATTACAAAGGGATAAATAAAAGCTGTAAATCTGCCTAGAAAGTAACTTAAAACTGGGCATTTAGGGTACGAGAGAATCTCCACTTCCCTGACCTCCTCTCTAACTAAGAGAACTCTGTTACAGGAATAGAGCTACCAGGAAATCGACATAGTAAAAGCAAGAAGTTTATCACATAGTGAATGATATGATACAAATAAAATATGGCCCTATTTATAGATTTTATGGGACGACAGTTGGTGGAAGTTGTGCGATTACAGAGTAGCAGTTGAGATGTTGTTGCAACCGTTAGGCAGTTAAGCAGTTAGTTGGTTGAGCAGTTGGAACTGCCCTAACTCCTAGCTTGCTTGCTCGTCTGCGGGACTATATCAGCTGGGTACAGATATTCCTCTCTTGCCTTCCTACTTGACTTGGCTGGAGGGCATTGGCACAGCTCAAGCGAGACTATCGTTGTTGGCCAGTAATAGATTGTTGACCGTTGGGAGATCTACACTTAATCGTTTCTCAAAACTTCTGGATTGTCACTCGTCAGCAGTGGACACCTGGCCGGCAAGCTCGGGCGCAAGCAAAAAGAGCATTTCTTGCCATAGTTGGCTGCACCCTCACTCGTCTCATCATACTTAGGCATTTATGAGCTAGAACGTCACTAAAAAAGGCGAAAAACATCATTAATCTTTACAAGCAGCTTTGGATCATATTAAGCGAAACATATCTATAAAGTATGCCATAAATAAGATATTGTAATGGTTATCATATAAAATTCAATAAATACAAAGTTTTATCAGCGATAAATATGTTATTATTTGAAGTTATCAGTCATGTTAGCCAAGGGTTTTTGAAGTGTAGATGGATAGGACCCTTCCAATGTAGTCGGGTAGAGAAAAGAAGGAAAAGGGTTCTAAGTCTTCTTGGCCTTATAAAAAAAATCGGGTTAAGAGTATGGAAATTAGTGATCAATAGTTAAGTGATGAAAGATGTTTACGTGGCCCAACTTAGATCTTCACAGGCCACTACAATTAGTATGTCGGGCAGTGTGAGTGTAGTCGGAGAATCGCCAACTTGTGCTTCAGTGGTGGCAAGGATTGGTGGTTTGATTCCCAAAATAAATGGAAGTTAGTATTTGCAAAAGAGATTAAAATGACAAACAACGGAAAATGCTTACAAAAACTTCTTCCCCCGGAGCCACCGACTCGCGGTCAAAATAATTTGATGGAGCGAATGGAGTGGCCAACTAAAAGAGATGAAAAACTGCTCTGCAGAGCCTTGCCTCACAACCGGTGCCTCCTCACATTGGCCGTTTACCGACTAGTCTCTTTGGGGGACAAAAAGCAAGAGTAATGTCGACCCTGTCAGTTTTGGGGGCCTAATAAAGACAAATAAAATAAAAGTCAAAGACAAAGATAATAACTCATTCTAAACAAAGTAAAGGATTATAGTACCTGGAGGTCGCCCGAAAACAGGGGTGTAGCCCCTTGATCGGCTACGAAAGGTGGTGTAGGGTGAGAAACATAAGGATTGTGAATTGGGTTGGTCAGAAGGTTGGTCAGAGTAGCAGAGTTTTGGCACCTTCCTAGACAGTTGGTGTGATGGTTGGCAATGTAGTGTCTGGATTCAACTTGAGGACAATCGGTCCAATAGAAGAATCAACAATGCCAACTATACAGAAATAACAATGTAAGAATAAGTTATATTTTAAAGACGATCTTAAAAAAAATATGGGATGTTACTAAGAGCTATAGGGAGCGTCCGTCGCAGGCTGATTGGGAGCCAGGTAGTGTCTATTGGAGAGGATACTAGGTATTTCTCGGGTGATGAGTTGGTGGTTGGCGGGCCAGCTACTGATTAAGAAGGCTCAGAGGCCTTCTTTCTCTTCGGAGCACTGGAACTTGCCCTTTGCCCTATCGCAGCCTTGCGCTTTGGTGGAGCGGGTTCCCGCAAATTGGTTAAGACAGGCTGGGACTCTAGGCCAACAATGGTGGAGGGGAAAGGATCCGCACACAGTCTTCGATTAGTCGCCCTATGACGGCCTAGACGAGGCCCCACCATTTCTTAAAACCTTTGATTGATTCGGGGGAGAGTTTGAAATGGGTGTATAAGTAGGAGGTAGTATAGGCTGATAGGAGGTCGATGTAGGATTTTATTTGATGAGATCGAGCCAGACCCTCTGGGGTGATGGAGATAAAGTGAGGATAAGAGACAGGGTCTGGAAAGACCTGACAGCAACTGAATTGGCAAGCCAGGTACTAGAGTTGGCAATGGAAGACGACATAAGCTTTTTTTCCCTTCTCCAACTTCTCACTGACGAAGAGCGACCTTGGTTTGAGGGTAGAATCCTAGGAATTAACGTAGGTTGGGTGAAGAAGAGGAAAAGAAAGAGGATAAGGAAAATCATCCACAAGAGAGAACTATAACAGAAAGGTGGCATAGATGACATAATTTTGATATGGGTAGTATTGGATATTGGATGAATCAAATTTAAGGATGGACTGAATGGTGGCAAGAGGAAGACGAAAGTGGTTTTGTTCAGAGCAGAATTGGAGGAGTGATAAGCCAAGCATTCAACTTGGGTCAGGAAAGGGAGATAGGCGGCTGAAAAATATTGGGTGAAAATACAAACAGAATAAGAGTTTCACAAACCAAAAAGAGCCCGGACAACCAGTATTGAGCTTGGCTTGGCTGGACAGGTCAACACTAACTTTGTAAAGACATTAGAAAAGGTTAAACAAGAATAAAGTGCCAATAGACCAAAATCAATCCATGGCCAAATAGATAGAAATATCCAAGTGTGCGAAAGATGAAGGAGGGGCAGACGACATACCTGTAAAGCCAAAAAAAGATAAAGGCCACATGCTCTTCATCGGTCGCTTCTGAGTTCGGCTGGCCACAATGTCTGGCCTTTTAGACACCCCAAGTTGTAATCTTCGGCCTCTGCTTGCCTAGAGCCCAACCTGGGTGGTCCAATGGAGGCTCCTATGTGTCCAGGGTCCCAACCACAGGATTTTTGCCCACGATCAGGAGATGGGCTATTATGGCCATATTTAGCAAGTTTGGCGTAATCGGACCAAAAGGCAGCAAAAAGATGCTTACTTTTGGGTCTCCAAATGTAAGCATCCCAAGAAGAATTAAATCTCGGAGGTTGAAGACATAGGTGGAGAAGAGACTGGCTTTGTCCAACCTTTGGTGCCGCCATTGCTCACCATACTTGTTTCCCATACGACCGCGCCAGACATGGAAGATGGGTTTAGGATCAGAAAAGTTGTTTTTATGGTGCACCGGATTGATATCAGGGTTTTGAATGACAAGGCAGTAGCCATTTTCCAGAAACACCACTACCGGAGCAACAACATCCACCGTAAAAAAAAAAAAAAAAAAAAAAAAAAGGCAAACGGTGTAGATGAGGGCCCTAGAAGACCCAAAGGCAGGTTCGGGGCAAGAACCGTCAATAGGAATGACATGTACAACTCCCATTGCTAAATGAGATGAAGAAAGGGGTTTATAAGAAAAGTGGTAAGGGAATTTTGATCATGGATATTTTCTTGATGAATTTTGTGGAAAAAAAAAAAAAAAGTGAAGTAAGAGTGAGAGAGATGTTGTATTAGGGTGTTTATGAACCCTGAAGCTATGGGTAATAGCATGATGATTACTCTTGATGCCTCAAATAATGAAACAATGACATTGCTACAGTAATATTTCACAGTAAGAGAGATGAGCGGGAAAGGGGTAAGTTGCTGAGCCCTGATTTTGGACCCTAGAGCTCGGCCCAGAATATAAAATATTACGGCAAGAAAAAGAGAGACCATTGAAGGCAGCGGCCCATCGTTGGTTGATCGGCCCATCAATGGTTTGGCTTATCTAAGTGACCGAATTAGGGAAAATTCAGACTGTAGTATTCAAGACTAGCCGACCCACAATGGCCAAACCTAGGTGAATTCAGTTTATTTTAGCAGTTTGAGCCTATGCCACCCATTGTAATTACCTCTCCGAATATGTGATCACGAAGCAAGAAACTATCAACGGTTGGCACACGATTGACCAAACTAAACTGTGGGAGTTGGAAGGTGGTTCCAGGAAAATGTATATATATGGATCATCAGTGATGGGAGAAAACATCTTCAATCAGACAAAAATTTCAAAGGGATTAATTGGGAATCACCTCTTTTACTTTTATTGTATATTCTTACTTGTTTATTTAGTTAACTAAATCTTTGCTTAGATGTCCATCATCTCAAGCTCAAGAAATCAAGTTCGAAGTCATATTCGAATTTTAGTTTTAATTTTTTTTTTAAATCCAGTTAAACGCTAATTATTATATATATATTTATCAACATATATCATACAAGATAAAAAAAAAATTATTATGCAACAACAATATATAACAGTGGTTGAGACTCATAACAACCGAAGAAACCCCTAAGGTTATTGAATATTACATCACTTGACTTCGTTAATAAAGACCTGCGTAGCCGAAACCTCTTAAGTTATTGAATCAATTTCCCAACTTTCTTTGAATCCCTCGTAACCACAGAAGCCACTTTCCTTTTTCGTGATTTTTGCCGGTTGCAAATTTTCGTTGACTCGATGGGCTTCAAAATTCTCAATAGGCCGTACTTCCGTTGAACTTAACCCACTTGGACTTGTTTTCTCACCATGGGCCTCTGCTACTCTTCTATTCCTTCACTTGGGGGCTTACTCACTCAATTGAATTTTTCCACCTTTTTAAATTTTTAGGCCCAATATATACATTTATGATCATTATTACACCTTTGTAGTTTGAGTGACCATCGTATTTGATAATCAAATCTATGTTCCCATTATACCAAATTAAAAGTTGATTATGATTGTGGAAAATAAGTTCATTCATTCAAGAGAGCTACTTATTGAAATTTTTATGGTTACTAACAAAATATTTATATGAATGAAAATTTGAATAAAAAACTAATATCAAACCAAAACAATATGTTTAAAAATAATAAGGAAGACAACACCAAAAACCAAAGAGTGTTATATACACATCGACGCTATATAGATATCGCAATCTACACATAAGCCTTCGTATGTTTGTTTAAATGTCATGTGGATATTTTTTATTGGATGGAGACATCCATATATACATGTGTTTATTAATTCATCAATAGAGGATATGAATTTTCTATCTTATCTATCACGGCTTTACCACACTCACTCGTTTGTCTCTTTCTCTCTACTTCTTCATTTATTGCATTGTACCTTATATACATATATTTAATTCTTCCTCTGTCCTATAACTAAATATTCATTTATTTTTGCACGCAGTTTTAGAAATATTAGTATTATATTAGGATGTATTAGGAATAAAATAGAAATGATTAAAATAATCTTATTAGTATGTGAGATATAAAGGTAATGTCATTTGTGTAATATATTGTAAGTTGTAAGAGTATTTGTAATGTTAGGTAGATAGTACAGTTACTAAAAAAAAAAAAATTGATATTTTGTTATGGGACGGAATAAAATGAAAAAATTGATATTTTGCTATGGGACGGAGGGGGTATAATATTATATATAGATTAATACACATAGTAAGATATAGGGGTGGACAAAAAAACTAAATCGAATCGAACCGTCGAACCAAACTGAATCGAATTGAATTTTCGGTTAATCGAGCAAATTCGATTCGAATACAAATACTACATATTTTCTATTTATTTGGTTCGATTCGGTTTCAATTTTCAATATTTTTTTCGGTTTGGTTAATAGAACTTAATATTTTTATACAATATATTCTTTTTTTAAAAAAATATTTATATAAATTAAATTATTATTATTATTTATAATAATTTTTGTAAAACTAGTCTCAAGCCCGAACCTTCAATTTTCTCAACTTAATTCCAATCCAGCAAACCCTAACACTTTTCCCTCGTCCCTCCCACCGCGCACGCCGCTGCACTGTGCACATCTCCACCGTCGCGCTGCACCGCGCACACCACACTATCATCGTCCAGTCGTCTTGGCAATGATTATTATTGATTCTTCCACCCTTATTTTCTGTAAGGACACACAAAATCATTTGACGGGTTTACGTTTGTCCGATGTTTTATATCTCTGCAAGTTTTTTTTTTATCTAGCCTTCATATCCAGATTGTTCTCTTACTACGACGAGATTTTGTGGATTCAATCGTAATATATAAACAACCTCTTAAAATATCATGCGCTAATTTAAAATAGTTGATGATTAGCATAGTCTACGTCAATATATAACATCAATGGCTAAGTACCACTACTTGACCCCAAATCTAAGTTATTCATCGGTTCGACTGTAACAAATCGTACCATAAACATTCAGATTGGACTAGACAGACCCTCCGATGCCCTTTGCTAAAATTCTTGCAGCAATTTTAGCCCTCAAACCTTGACATCATCGAATTCAGATACCCAACCATCCGGTGGATAACGGTCTTTATCGTCTAAAGGGTAGCTCTCAGCGTATATGCATACAAGTGGCCTACAAGTTTAGTCATCTTTGTATGAAAGAAATGTATAGAGAATCTGAAGGTAAGACGTTTGTATTTTTATTTTTTTTTGGTCTGCCATCATTTCAAAACAAAAACATGTCTGCATAAGTATACCCAGTACAAATACAAGTTTATGATATAACTATGAAGGTAAGTAATGAATTAACAGTCAAGGTACACCAAAGGTAATGAGAGACACTCGAAAATAAGATAAAGAACAAACAAAATTTTACTAATCGACAAAAGTAGATATATTTAGAAGTAACTTCATGACAGAGAGATCGTCCAATACCTTAGTACTTAAAAAATCACCCGACAAGAAATAATTTGCCTACGGTATTTGAAGAAAACAAGAAGCATCGCCCGCCTCACATCCCAATTAATTTACTATAAATATAAACCTAGAAAAATACAATAAACGTACTTCTATAGAGAAAACGATCATTTATAATTTCAAACACATCAAAATAACTCATATTCGACCTGATGGTGCAATACAATATCAAAGTAAAATGGCCCATCACCGAAGCTTATACAAACCCAAATGAGGCACAAATAAAATAGATCTGAGCATATAATGAACTAAAAAACTTGATCCTATAAAAAACATAAATTTTAACTTAATTTTTTTAACTCCGCTTCGAGGAGAATGTTTTTTTCGACATCTCGAACGGAAACGGAGCTCTGACCAGGGAATGGAGATTTCCGACGGCGAAGAAAGTTTATGCGAGGAGACTCGACGGGCGATTACTTCGGCAGGGGGTTCGAAAGAGAAGGGTAACATGAGAGGGGATGAGTTTCGAAAAAATAACCAAGCCACCACTTCGGATTATGGGTTTTACTAGGATTTTGTTTTGTTTTTTTGTTTAAATTTCTATAACGGATTTTAGTACATAAATAAAAATTCCAAGCAAATGACTTGACATTTTCTTTGTACAACAGGATAATTTTGGAGTATGTAATTTGATAATGTAGGTTTATATAAAATTAAACAGAAGTATATACAATATTCATTACATTATAGTGTGATTTCAGGCGTTAAATGGGTATTAGGGGGTTAAGGGTAAACTGAAATGTAAAGTAGAGAGCGCAGTGCACTCTCAAAATAAAGAGAGAATGAATTTAAATGTGTTTTAGTTCAGAGAGATTTTAATCCAAGTGCCCCTTAATTTTATTTATATCAAATTCAATAATTATTTTAAGTTAAAATTTGACATTCAAAAGAATATCAAACAAATAATATGGAAAAAATCAATTTTGGTTCCAATATAAAAAAAAAAAACTCATCAATTTTGGTTCAACTATAAATAATTTCAATCAATTTTGGTTCAATTATAAATAATTTCAATTAATTTTGGTCCAACCGTTAAAAAATTAACGAAATTGTTGACGTTAACATAATGGGGTTGACATGGCAACTGACCTAGAAACTACACAGTCATGTACAATTATATACGACCATGTTGTCACATGGCCGGGTATAATTCAATGCACAATTATATATGACCATATTTTCACACGGCCGTGTACCTTTTTTGTTTTGTTTTAAAATTTTATTTTTTGTTAAATATTTTTTTAAAAAAAATTATTTTGAATTTAGAATAGTTGATATAGTTAAAATGGAAAAAATCAATAGCAATTATAATATAATTAAAATGTATCAATTTTAGTTCAAATATAAAAAATTTATCGAGTATGTTCTTTTGGAATATTTTGCCTAAAATTTTACTATTTATCAAAAAATTTCCTCTTACAAACATTCAATTACACAACTATTTTTAACTTTTTATATTATATTGAAATTTTATTTTTACATTTTAATATAATTTCAACATAGAAATATATAATTGTATTGAAATGTAAAACTAAAATTTTATATTGTAGTATAAAAAATAAATAATAGTTGTGTAATTGAATGTTTGTAAGAGAAAATTTTTTGGTAAATAGTTGAATTTTAGGCAAAATTTTCTAAAAGAACGTACTCGATAAATTTTTATATTTGAACTAAAAGTTATACATTTTAATCATATTAGGGTTACTATTAATTTTTTCCATTTTAACTATATCAATTATTTTAATTTCTGAATATTTTTTAAGAAAAAAAATAACAAAAAATAAAATAAAATTTTAGACCAAACTATTACACGGCCGTGTAGAATTAAACATAGCCGTGTGATAACATAACTGTGTGACAACATGACCGTGTAGTTTCTAGGTCAGCTGCCACGTCAATCCCTTACGTCTACGTCAGCAATTTTCGTTAATTTTTTGAAAAGGTATGACCAAAATTGATTGAAATTGTTTAAAATTGGACCAAAATTGATGAAATTGTTTATAATGTGACGAAAATTGATGAGTTTTTTATATTTGGATCAAAATTAATAAATTTTGATTATATTTGGACCAAAATTGATGAAATTGTTTATAATGTGACGAAATTGAATGAGTTTTTTATATTTGGATCAAATTTGATAAATTTTGATTATATTGAGACCAAAATTGATTTTTTCCCGAATAATAATATAACATAATATTTCATTTGTCCGTCAAAATTATATCAATGTTTTTTTTTTTTTTTTATCTGTTAAACTTATATATAATTCATTTTAAGTAAATAACTTTATCCTACTATAATTTTATTATCTTTACTTTTAACAAATAATAATCAAATTGTCACTATTTCTTTTAATTATTCCACCATTTCAATAATTTATTTTAATAAATTTATCATAATATCCTCATTTTATTTTGTGCATACCTTATTTTAATACTTCCTCCGTCCGTCTCTAAGGGTTACATTTTAGCTTTTACGTCATTGTATTTAACATTAAAAATATTTTTATATTTATATAAATTTTTGTACGAATGTCCTAGTATCGTAAGACACTAATAGAAATATTTTTACAATGTTTTTTTAATTTGTATTACGTTTTGATATAATAATTAATATTCAAATATCAATACACAAAAAATAAATAAGACCATTAAAATCGGACGGAAGTAGTATTAAAATTTTATTATTTCTTAGTTTCAATGTCCAAACAAAATCTGCACCATTTTACCGAGTGAGAAGAATATAGTAAATAATTAATGATAGGATAAAAAATAATCATTATACATGAGATTCACATATAATTTTTTTTTAAAAGTACATAATAATTAAAATAAAAGATTATACAAATATAAGGATATTTTTAATGTTAACTACAATGATGCAAAAGGTAAATGGATACCTTCTTATGGAACGGATGGAGTATATTATTATGTGGTGGAATCCACCATCTAAAAAACCCACATTAAGCCTCTTTAGTCAATCACAATTGTAATTAAAATTATGAAAATCATTTATATTTTTAACTGTAAGATCTACACTAAAAAATTAATAATAATAAAAAAGAAACAAACAGTCGGTCAACACGTGGCGACATTTTCAAGCCTAAATATATATGTATATTAGGGTGGCAGCTGCAGAACAGCACATTGTGTGCTATTAGACAATACATCATTATTAGAAACACACTGTATATGTTAATATAATACAAATACAATACATGAACAAAACACATATGTTATAGTCTCAACAATACATAATATTACTACAGTCAACATATTGTATATGTTAATATAATAAAAATACAACACATGTTATAATATCATACAATACACAACAATTGATTTTAGCATATGACATACTTGTATACAATAGTACATTTGTTATTATTAAAAAATAGCACATACATTTAAAATACATAGCATCTATTGTGTGTAATACTAATGTGTATTTTCTACTTATATGTGGTGTATTGGTGTGAAAATTCTTAACACTGCAAGAATTCCCTTATAATAGATATTAGATTATATAACAAAGAGGTATTATTATCTTTGGGGCACAAAACCCAGTGCTTCTTTTGTTTTTTTTTTTTTTTTTTTTTTATATTGTTTTATTATTTTTAAAATATTATACCTAATATTTTTTTTTATTATTTAAATTCAAAGCATTCTAATAAATTAAGAAATATGGTGTGTTGATTTTGTATCTTGTTCTTTTTATCATTCAATTTTTTATTTAGTATTTATTTATAAAACCATCACATGTAGCATAATTTTTTTATACAAATAAATATATCTAAAATTTATTTTATCTTTTTATATACGTCCTGTTTTCGACTTTTAACTCTATTGAGAGTGAGTGAATCATGTTTCCGACTCTAGCTCTGTTGTGAGCGAGCGAGTCTTGTTTCCGACTCTAGTTCTGTTGTGAGCGAGCGAGTCCTATTTCCGACGCTAGTTTTGTTGTGAGCGAGCGAGTCCTGTTTCCGACGCTAGTTCTGTTGTGAGCGAGCGAGTCCTGTTTCCGACTCTAGTTCCGTTGTGAACGAGTGAGTCATGTTTCCAGCTCTAACGTTGTCGAAAGTTCTGCTTCTAGCTTTGATCAATGAATGACTACACCACTTCCAATCATTCTCGGCGAATTCAAATTTGTACGTGGAAGATCTCGACTATATCTTTTTCGGTTACTTCTGACAAACTCAAGTTTATTCGATCATATCTTGAGTTTGAAGAGGGGTATTAAAATATATTATAGGGAAGGGATCACCAGCCCATGGCGACGGCTCCGGTGCTTAATTTAAAATTTAGTACTGTGCTAAAAAGTACATTGTGTATTGTCTGATAGCATACGGTATTATTACAGACAACGATTGTATATGTTAATATAATACAAATGCAATACATAAACTGATAACACATATTATAGTCACATACAACACATAACGCCCCCTCTAATACAATGTATATATACACACTGTATGTATGATATATAAATAGGCATAATATATATACGCTATATGTATATATATACATACAAATATTATGCTTCCTTTGTCTCAATATAATAATATTGTTTTCCATTTTTGTCAGTTTCAAAATAATAATTTTATTTTTATAAATATTCATATCACTATAAAATTATCTCATTATTTTTTATTATTATTAAACAAATACCATTATTTTTTACATTAATACATTCACAAAAATAAAATAAAAAATAAAATTATTTATATATTTTATCAACTATCAATATATATCTTATTGATATATATATATATATATATAGATCACTTTGTGAACCGGACGTAAAGGAAGCGTGGAGGGGAGGACGTTGGTGATTCCATCCCGTTATTATGATTAGGGCACAAAACCCGCGATTGCATATTTTTCCTTTCTTTGTTTTTTATTTTAATATTATACCTAATACTCCCTCTGTCTTATTATAATAGATGATACATTTGGTTAGAAACACGATTTTTAAGGAGATGCTATGTTATTAGTTAATAATAGAAGATTATGATATTATTTATTATGTAAAGAGTAATATTAGTAATTTTAAAATAAAAAAATATACTTTTCATCTGTCTCAAAAAAAGAATATTATTATTATTTTTTTTGTTCCAAAATAAGGATATCATTTTTTGATTCAGTAATTGTACTACATACCTAATATAATTAATACACTTACAACTTTCAATATATTACACAAATGTTATTACTTTTGTATCACATAATCTAATTGAGACATTTTTTTTCACTATAAACCAATATAATAATACTAATATTAAAAAATCTACATATAAAAAACAAATGTTGTTTTTTTTTTCGGATGAAGATAGTATATGTGATTATAATAAATTTAAAATACGTATTTAAATATTTTAAAAATTATATCTTAATAAAATATATGCAATATGAATATCATTTTGTATAGAATAAAATTATATACTTCATAATACAAATAAATAAATAAAATATATTTATTTATTCATAATTAACATAAACTAATTTTGTAAAAGAGAGAGTTTTAAATGTACATGAAAATATTTATTTATTGAGGAGGAAGTTTGAAATAAAAGATTTTTGAGTGGCTCTACATGATATATATGATGTTATATATTATAAGCTAAATTGCACGAAACTTACATATGTTTTCATTAAATTATGTCAAATCCCCGTACAACTCCCTCGTGGTTTAATAAACTCTGCGTCTAACCCCTTCGACAGTTCTTATTTAGCGGTATTTGCATAATTACGTCAAACTGCGAATAAATTTTATAATCTTAATTTCTAAATCCCTTATTTTTTTGATTTTATATATCTAGCATAAAAAAAATAGTAAATATACTAAAAAATTAATAGTTATTTTTTTTACAGGTTTTAAAAGTTTATTTTTACTATTTTTTAAGCTAAATGTAAATGTAAGAAAAATAAATATATTTGTAATTTTAAAGGTTTAGAAATTGAGATTCTAAAATTTATTCGCACTCTGGCCACATTTGGTTCAAATACCGTTAAATAAGGACCGCTGAAGGGATTAGACGCAAAATTTATGAAACCAAGAAAGAGTTTGACGCTGTTTTATAAGTATTGAAATTTGGCGCAATTTCGTAAAACCACAGATAGATTTTGTGCAATTTAGTCTATATTATAAAGTTAATTAAGTTATTTATATGTGTTAAGTATATATTGAATTAGTAAAATTTACCAAATATAAAAAGATATCATTTGTTATGTGTATACTAAAATGAAAATGGTACTCCCTCCGTTCCATAAGAATGGGTTCCATTTTTCATTTTTGTCCATCCCAAAAACAAGGGTAGCATTTTTTAATTTTGTAATTATACTGTCTATCTAACATAATAAATATCCTTCCAACTTCCAACTTACAGTATATTACACAAATGTTACCACCTCTGTATTACACAATACTGTACTAATAAGAATATTTTTGTCTTTTTTTACTACAATCCAATGTAATACTAATATTAAAAAAATCTATGTGCAAAAATCAAATCATACTCTTTGTATGAGACGTAGGAAGGACCATTTATTAGGAAGGAATTATTTAATTTTCTTATAGAAAACACTCTAATAAATTAAGAAATAAGGTGTGTTAGACTCTATCTGATTTTTCATCATTCAATATTTTATTTATTTATAAAACTATCACATGTAGCATAATCTTTTTATATTAATAAATATATCCAGATTTTAATTTATCTCAAAAATACTATCAAATCGAGGATAAAAAATATAGATAAAATAATTCAACAGACTTAATGCCACATGCATCTGAGATCTGAGATCGACAACAATTATTTATAGACATATTATAAACAAACTGCATCTTCAAGTTCAACCATATCATAAGTTATCACCAAGAAAGTAGAGAACTTGATGGCTATGGCTTTTACCTGTTCTTCGAGCCTTCTTCTCCCTAATTATCCAAAACCCAATTTTCACTATGTAGGAAAAAGTGGTAAAGCCTTCTCCTTTCTTACATTACATCGAAATAAATCTGAGTGTGAATCAAACCTAACTGCAGTAAAGTTTAGTACAAAGTTAAAGCATCAGGATGACAGGAGTTTACCCTTCCTGTCAAGAACCACCATTCCAAAGGCTGTTTCCCATGACAACACCAGTCCTGAGTTCGAAAATCTGATTATCCGACAAATTACCAAGGATCATCCTGCAAGTTTCTGGAATGATGCTTTGTTTTCTGCACAAAATCAGGTTATGTTCCAGTTCGCTTCGAGTTTTTATTTTCTTGACGCATACACATGGTTGAACTTGTGATTTCGAGTACTAAATACTTCATCGAAAGATCGTGCAGGTTGATGAAACACATACCAAAGAGGTCGTTGAAACACTGAAGGAAGAGGTGAGGAGCATGGTGATGAACAAGGAAAGTAAACCAAAGGATAAGATGATTCTCATCGACACAATAGAGCGATTAGGATTGGCCTATCACTTCGAGAAAGAGATCGAGGACCAGATCGCACAGATCTTCGAATTCGAGATGCAGAACGAGGATAAAGACATGGACCTTTTCGCGACTGCACTGCATTTCCGATTGTTCAGACAACATGGCTACGATGCTCCTAGCAGTATGTTGCTTCTGATTTTCATTGCATATTTTTCAGAAAATGATAAAGGATGTCATCTACAAGACCAAAATTATACATCTATATATATATATATCGTTTTTTTTTCCTTAGCTTTGAGCAGCTAACATTACCAAGTGATTCTTGAAACAGGTGTCTTCAATAAATTTACAGATGGCGATAATGAGCTCAAGGAAGCCTTTTCGAATGACATCAAGGGTTTGTTGAGCTTGTATGAAGCAACCTATCTAAGCTATCCGGGAGAAGACATCTTAAAAAATGGCAATGTCTTCGCAACCCGTAATTTAAAGCAAGCCTTGCCTCTATTGGAATCCCCTCTTAAAGAGAAAGTAGCCCGAGCTCTATTTCAACCGGTTCAATGGGGTGTTCCTAGAGTCGAAGCTCATTATTACATCTCATTCTACGCGAAAGAAGTGTCAAAGAATGATATGCTTCTAAGACTAGCCAAATTGGATTTCAATTTGGTACAGAACATATATAGAGAAGAGATATGTGAATTCATGAAGTAAGTAACCGAATAATTCAATAATTAAATCAGCCCGGGAATCAATCAAACTGTTTGATGGTCGCAGGTGGTCGAAAGGCTTGGACCTCAAGTCGAAATTTCCATATGTAAGAGACTGGTCGGTGGAAATGTATTTTTGGGTTGTGGCACTCCATTTTGAACCTCGAGACTCATTTCTACGATCACTTGCCGTAAAGAACATAGTCCTAATTGGACTTATCGATGATACGTATGATAGTTATGCCACACTTGAAGAAGCAAAAGCTTTCTTGGAGGTTCTGCAAGAACGGTATAGTGAATTAATGCATGCAATTAGCTAAAGCAAACAAATAAGACTTAAAATTTACCACTACTTTCTTCTTTCTTTTTTTTTTTTTTTTTGATATTTTTCAGGTGGGATATCAAAAAAATCGACAGACTTCCACCTTATATGCAGATTATTTACAAAATTATCTTGAATACATATGAAGAGCTTGATCTAGAACTGTCTAAACAAGGCAGAAGTTTCGCGGTTTCTTACGTTAGGGAAGAAGTAAGCACACTCTCCTAGTTTGAATAAAATCATTCATCCGCATATATGTGTGAAAATCCTACTATTTTAAATTTTTAGGTAAATTGATCTTTTAGTTATGTAATTAGACCTTTATCATTTTAGTTCTGTAACTAGAGCAGTTTGCAAACTAGTCCGTAAGTAGAAAATTTTTGCAATTTTAATCCTCCGGTATCGGAGAAGCCTACGTGCCATCCGTGTGGCTCACCGGAGAACATGTGTCCGTCAAGTATCGCTGACCTGACGGACACATGGATTTTTATTCTTTAAAAATTTTAAATTTTAATTTTTTTTTTTTTTGAAAATTTTTCATTTTTACATAAAAGACAAAATAAATTAATTAATTTTTGTAAAAAAAAAATCATGTGTCCGCTAGGTGTCACCGGTCGGACAGCGCGTTCTCCGGCGAGCTACTCGAGTGCTACATATTGCAAAAATTCTTTAGTTACATGACTAGTTTGCGATAGACTCCAATTACACGATGAAAATGATAGATGAGTCCACCAACGGGACTAAAAAAATCAATTTACCCTAAATTTTTTGTTACAGTTAAAATGAGATTAAGGAAGAGAGACGTTAAAAACATACATCATCGATATATCCTTCAGATTTGCAAAGTTTCTTATGTTGTGTGGTCATATGAAGCTGAAAATGCTTACTAGGAGCTACCTTACAACAGCCAAGTGGTATATGGGGCGCGAGACGCCAACATTTCAAGAGAGTATTTCTATTGCGTGCGTAGACACTGGAGTCCCGGCCTTAGTGTCATCGTGCATGATGGGCATGGAATGCGCCTCAAAGGAAGCATTCGAATGGCTCTTGAGGAGGCCTAAATTTTTGGAGGCCACCGGTCTTTACATTCGATTGAGTAATGATATAGGCAGCTATAAAGTATGTTTCACTTCCTACTTCTCATACTCTTGTAAATAAATCACACACACACACACACATATATATATAACTAATTTACGTCGATTGGTTTGAAGCGCGAACACAATGAAAGTGGATTTCCAAATACATCAATTGATTGCTACATGAAAGATTATGGTGCAACGGAAGAAGAAGCAATGGCTAAGTTTCGCGAACTCGCCGATGATGCATTGATGAAAATGAATAGGGAATGGGTTATTACAAAGGGCGAGCCGAGGGAATTTTTGAAGCTTGCGCTTAACTATGCACGGGCGACGTTCATTAGTTACAATCAAGGCACGGATGCGATTACATATTCGGAAACAGGGCTGAGGAAAGACATAGAAGCAGTCCTGTTCAATCCCATAGCAATTGATTCAACAGCTTGAAGGAAATCGATCCACAAAATTTGGAAATCTTGAGACCATATATTTGTTTTTTCGATGACACTATTTACTGTCCAACGTATTTATTTGCAGCTATTCATGAGATTTTTATTTTTTTTTAGGAGTGTATAAGCACATGCCAAGTTTGCATCGAGTAATGGCAGTGAAGGAATAAAGAGTGTTTTCTCCTGTGTATTGACTTAATTAACTGTTGAATACATATGGTCCGAACACCACATGAAATTTTAAATGGTGGTGTAAGGAATCTTGATGATAAATCGGATGTATCCCTAAGTTGATTTCAAATATCAATAGTGTTGTATCCGAAGACTCGGATATTCAATTCTTTTTTTTACGGCTTAAGAAAACCAATGGGAAAATGGCTGAAACGTCCCCTAAGATAGAATGTTTTGTGCCTGCGAAAAATGGGATTAGCATAAAACCTCCGAAAGAAATGAACAAGAAATCAATTTTAAAAATTATATTTCCTTTCGTCTGGCTCTAAATATCTCATTTACTTTTTGTGTCATTATAATAATATTATAGTTTTGTCATTTTTCTTTGATTTGGACTACGTTTTCATATAATAATTAATATTCAAATATCAACATCCAAAAAGTAAATTGACCCTTAGAACCGGACGGATATAGTAATCAAATAGGGTAAAGAAATTGGAAACTACAAGCTGAATCGAAATAAAACTGAGAGAAAACATAAAAGAACTGGCGGAAAAATAAATGACACTTTCCGATATAACTGATGTAACTTTCAAGTAGTGTTAATGATGTATTATCAAAGTTCGTTTAATGACCATCCTTAGGAATCGCTAAAACACTATCCATTACTCCATAACAGCCGAAATTGTCAAATTCAGGAAGAAAGCCACCGATTTCATCAAGCTTTTTCTTCAAAAAATGGTCTTACCCATAACCTTCATCATCGTTAAAGGCCATCAAGAATGTATAACTTGCATAACTCTCACGTGCTTTTGATGATCTAGCATTCAAACTCCATCATTATTAGATAACAGCCATGACCTCCAACCTTGATTTAATTCTTCATCGTCTAAGATATCTCCATTTCTTGGTAGCAGGCGAAACTTCCCAATCCACTAAAGGGTGTGTTCGTTTGTAGGATTTTATCCAAATCTTACTATTCATCAATTTTTTTTTTCTTCAAAAACATCAAATCAAATACCTATTTTTTTTATTCTTTATATTATTCTAAAAATTCAAAACATCTGATCAATACCTATTATATCACATCATACAACTATTACAATTCAAAATTTTTCACTATTCAAATCTCACGTCATAATACTTGATCAACTTGAACCTTTAAATTATAATCCACACTCCCTTCTTTGGGGCTAATCATCACTCCTTCTTAAGCTGGATTCCGCTATTTCCTTGGGCCATTTCGTCCTCTCGATTCATTTCATTTTGTGGTCCAACAAATACATTTAATTACGAAGGGAGAAAACAAAAAAGCACAGGGAGAATCTCATAAGAAAAATTATCTTTATTTTATAATATTGAAAATATGCAAAGATAATTATAATAGTGTTACCCTCGCCTTTAAATGTCTCGGATCAATGAGACCTTGCATGAACAAAGGTCGCAATGATAAAACAGAATCAAAGCTCAATTTGATAGTGAAGTTCCAATGCTCGATGGTCATCCCAAAAGCAAATGTCTAGCATGTCAAGCGAACCCCATATACATCAATCGAAGTAACTAGAACATTGAGAGACGCCTGTCAGCATCGAGCGAACGTCCTGCAACTTCGGGCGAGCCCAACAGCCTGTCATTTTGAGAATGAAACCCCATTGGACTCAGCCTAATGAACTAAGCAAGCAGGCACATGTTAGAACATCCCTTAATCAAGATGAAAAAATAATTATAAAGATTGATTAGTCTGTTTGGTAAAATAGATAAATGTAATAAAGAATTAATTTTTTTTTTTTGTTGTTATATAAACAAGGAGTTGCAAAATTTTAATTTTTTTTAAAAAAAATTATTTGAATATATAAAAGACCATTGATAGCTTGCATTTTGTTCACTTTATTTGCTAATATTTTTTGAAGTATTTGAATTGATTTGGTGAATATTCTACTGAATTTGTATTATTTGGATATTTTACAAGTTTAGAGATTGATTAAAAAAATTAATGGAAAACAATATTATTTGGGGTAAATATAATTAAAGCCCGACAACTCCAAGCTCAATTGTATTTTTGAGGCTCACGAGTCGAAATTTAAAAAGATATTAAAACTAAAAGTAGAGTGTGATAATACAGTCCAAAAATAAAAGGAGTGTACAGCGTGGTTCAATAGTCATTCGTCAGCTGCAGAAGTCATTCGACAACAAACTAACGACACATATTATACCTATTTCACTTGTTTTCTTTCTTTTTCTAAATATTGAATAGAAAATATTTATTATATTTTTATTGATTATTGATATTTTATAATTTTTTTAATTTAGAGTTTATGATTATTGAATTATATAGTTATTTTTTATCCGGACAGGGTATCCGTAATTGTACTTTATTTGAATATGTAGCACACGGGTTGAGTAGTTATTTCCCATGGATTATAAAACCAATCTTAATTGCTCCATGTATGTAATAGTAATTCGAATTAAGTTTTTCTAGATCATAATATAATTAGGCAATTTAATTTTTATGTTCGTACCTAGAATTGTTAGTTTAATTAGAGCAATTACGGTTGTACCTTAATTATCTGCGCAATAAAGAAAAATTGAATGCTATTAGAGCTTATTGTCTATAACTAGTTTATCAATCATCATAAGTACCACTTCTAGTAAAAAATCAATGATTCAATGCAAATCTCATACACAAATCATTCCTTAGACTATGCCCTTAGATTCTATAAGCTTCGTGCTTGTTTATTGCAATATATTTTCTTTAATTTCTTAAAAGTTTAGTTATTTCTAAAATTATATTAGTTTTAATTCAAAATCATAACTTCTTTAATTTTGTTGAACACGAACATATTATTATCACAAGAATTCCTGTTGACATGATCATTTTCATTGTATAACATTAACTTTGTTATTGTAGATAAAGGGTAATTATTTGATTGATCGTGCGGCCGGTGAAAAACTGTCCTAGATGCCATTCATTCTCGTTTGCGTTGTACTTTTCCTTTTATTTATGAGTAACTAAGTTTTATATCTAGTCCAATGATCTATTTATGATTTGAACACCATGGTTTTGTGAGATTGAGTCTTTAATTGTTAATTTCTATTATGTTTCTTGGTATTAAAAAAAATTCATTAGTGTGTACTCGTTTATTTTCTTGATCTTGTATTATGGTCAGATATTTAGATTGAGTTAATAATGCATAGTCAATTAAATAATTGCATCCGTAATTGTCTTATTCTTTAATCTAGTGACAATAAGATGTTTACGAACTATTTTAGAAATTTACGATATGATATCAATAATCTTGTGTAGGAGTTAACAAATCATAATTGTTCTTTCTAGGGTTTAATGGGACTGGAAAATTCAAATTCATGGTTATACCCGGATTTCCTTCTTCAATTAGAGAATTCATTAACGTTCATATCTTAATTAACAATTCTCTAAAGAAAATTTGAAAGTTAAACGTGTGTTGAATTCTATAACCAAATTATCAACTGAATTAATATAATAAAATATGCAATCGATTATTAAACCCATAGCTCACTTTTAAAATCAATTATTGGGCTATGTGCCCCCAAAATATGAAAATCGTGAATTTTTGTATTGTGTAGAATATATTTTGCAAAAAAAAAAAAATTATAAGACAAAACTGATCATTTGCTTCATATACATGATAATTTTTGCAATTTTTTGCCTTATACAATATACAATGTATATACTCTACATGCACAAAAAGTCAATAATTTAAAGGAAAAAAAAAAAAGAAAAAAAGAGAGGTTATTTTAATACTTGTTAATATTTTGTACTTAGATTAATGTGGGGGATCTTTTTTATATTTTAGACATTTATTATATATATATATATATCTCAATAGGTTTTTCTTTTGTAATTCATATGAATCGAAATATTATGAAATTCACACATTCATGGTATCAAAGCTCACTTAATCCCATCGACTAACACCAATCGAACCACATCGACCCATCGCCAATCAATTCCCTCACCCTTATTGCCGATCAATCCCCTCATCTCTGACCCACTGCCAATCAATTCCCTCGACCTCACCGCTTATCAAAGTCCCCTACCAATCTAATCTCACCCTCTCAACCTGTTCATCCCTTCAATCGATTTGACCTTGGTTTTCTTTTCCTCATCGTGGTGACTATTTTTCTAGCATTGGAGATTCTTCTCATTTCTTTTCTTCGTTGGTAACTTCATTGTTGTAGGTTAACGATTTTTCTCGTCGTCTGTTTAAATTGGGGCTTCTACGAGTCTGCTCCATTTAGATTCGCTTCCGGTATGTTTAATTTGGATTTGTAAAGCTATTTTCATTTTAAATCTTATTTACAATATGTCTAGTTATTTGACTGGATTTTTGCTCCTACTTCTGCAATAGTGATTGAACAACTGGCTAGAGGCTTCAATTATGGTTAATTGGATAAAGTTGTTCAAATGTGGTGTATGGGTCAGGGTTTGTTGAATCATCTTTTCACTCCACCAGGTCCTCGAGGCGGGCAAAGTTGTTTGGTATAAGCCTAATGTCTTGCTATGCAATTTGCTTTGGCGGTCTATTGATCCAAGTATCCGTTCGATCTTTACCAATTTTACTAACTGCTATGAACTCCAGATGCATGGCAAAACTTTATAGACAAATGGTATTCAACGCTTATATAGTGTGGTGTCTAATTTAGTCAATATTCGTCTACATGGATTGCCTATTCTAGAGTATCTAGGCAAGCTTTTGTCCATAAAGAGCTTAAACTTTTTTTTTTTGCATGCGGGGAAAACAACTGTTGAAGAGCTTGCTCAGCGCGACACATTCTTTATGGTATTTGCTCTTTTAGATGTTGGTTCGAATCTGAGCTGGGTTCGTGACCACCTTCTTTCTACCTCGACAGTTCCGACCCTTAATGATGTTTATTCTTATCTATTATGAGTGTCATTTGTTGCTCATAATATTATTACTTCAGGAGACCTATCCGCTCTATTGGCTACAGATTCTTCATTTGTGCGTGGTGATTCTAGTTCTCATAAGAGTTTTCGAAGTCATAATACATCTCGTCCACGATGCACTCATTGCAACAATTAGGATCATACCCATGAAAAATGTTTTAAGCTACATGCTTGGCCACCTTGAATTATTATTAAGCAAGCTGAAACTCATTCTATGTCAGTCATCTCTTTTACCAGTTACCTCCGATTTCCCACACTGGTACATCTCTTGGGCTATGGATCATTGAGTTTTGACTCTGATACCTTTTTTTCATTCAAGACCGCTTGAGTTCCATCGATTGTATCACCTCGACATTCCACCACCTTCAATCCAAATTGCTTGTTCCACTGCCAATTCTTCTATGCTACTACAATATATGGGTTATCTCTTCAAGTTGTGTAAGTTTGATCGAAATCACTTTAGTTTATTTTATGTTTTGTCAATTAGGAAAATAATTGTATTTTGTTTCCCCAGTAGATTAATAATAATAAGCCCTTTGCCCTAGTCCACTATAAAACATAGGGTGTCGAACTACTTATATGTTTGGTTTTTAGTACTTTGTCACTTTTGTTGATGATTTTTCAAGATGTACTTAGCTTTACTTGATGAAAAATCATTCCAAATTACTCTTTGTCTTTGAAACATTCTATGTTGAAACTCAAAATTAGTTTGCTGTCAAAATAATTCGGACCGACAATGTTACTAAACATTTTTCTACTACTTTAACTCAACTTTCGTCATCTCGTGGCAGTTTACATCAATAATCATATGCTTATAATCCTCGCAAAATAGACTTATTGAACATAAGAATAGCCACCTCATTGAAACTACTTGTACTCTGGTTTTGGGTTTATGCTATTTTTACTCTGTTATCTTATAAATCGCATGCTTTCATTGTATCTACATAATAAAATTCTTCATTATATATTGTTTTCTTAGAATCCTTTATATCATTTACCTTTCCGTGTCTTTGGGTGTACTTAATTTGTTCATGATCACTCTTTGGGTTGGAATAAGTTAGCTCCGCGTGCAATAAAGTGTCTTTCTTGGCCATTCTAGGGTTCATAAGGGTTATAAGTATTTTTTCCTTGATACTCATCAATGCTACTTTTTGTTACTTTCTTCAATTCAATTTCTTATTTTTGTATTTCACCTATGACACCACCAGTTAGCCATGTGCTGCCTATTTCTTTATCTTTCCTCTTCTATTGCGTTCATCTCTTCAGGTTTATAGTTGTCGTGCTCGACCCCTAGTGTCTTCTTCTGATGGAACCGATGATTATGTTCCTACAACTACTTTAGATGTCCCCGGCTCTCAATGCTTGACATTTTCTTCTCCTCTTGCGGCTCCTACCCTGTCGGATCCTACACAATTACCTTGTGGTATTCATTCTTCTCTTAATACACATCCTATTTACAATTTTTTAGTTTTCATCATCTGTCTCCCATTAACTATACACTTGTGTCACACTTATCCTATGTCTTTCTTCATGAATCCCTTCATAAGGCACTATCTTATCCAGAATAGCGATACACAGTGGTGGATGAAATGATTTATTTACATGTTAATGGTACCTTTGCCTTTGGGCAAGTCCTCTATGGCCTTCTGTTGGATCTATGCTATTAAGATTGGTCCAAAAAGTGAAGTTGCTCGCCTCAAAGCTCGTTTAGTGGCTATATGCTTCACACAGGTCTTTGGTGAGGATTATTGAAACCTTTTCGTTTATTGATGTCTTAAATTCGTCTTTTCCTTTTTTTGGCTACAATGCATTCTTGGATTCTTCATCAACTCAATATTAAAAATTTGTTTCTTCATGGTGAACTTAGGAGAAAATTTATATAGAGCAACCTCTTGGATTTATTGCTCAAGGGAGTCTAGCCTCGTTTGCAAACTACGTTGTTCTCTATACAGATTGAAGCAATATTTGTGTGTTTAGTTTGGTCGATTTAGTAATGTTATACAAGACTTTGGCATGATCTAAAGTGCATCAAACCATTCTATTTTTTATAAACACACATCAAAGCAGAAACTTTCTATATTTTATTGTTTATGTTGAGGATATTGTTCTCACCGAAAATGATCAAGAATAGGTCACCCAGTTAAAATAACAACTATTTCAACTTTTCAAACTAAAGATACATGGCATTGACATATTTTTTTTGGTATTGAAATTGTTCAATTACGTGATGGAATTTTTCTTTCACAATTGAAGTACACATTGATAATTTTGAAGAAATTGATTTGTCTAACTATAAGTCAATAGACTCTCTGATGGATCCAAATTTGAAACTTCAAGTCAAGGGGCTTGGCTATAAGTTGTAGAATAGTTGGTAAACTTAACTCTCTTACACTTATTTGACCTTTCCCTCAGTTGCGGTGAGTGTTGTGAGTCAATGTCTTCAATCCCAACTCATCGGGATGCTACAATTCGAATTTTGAACTACATCAAATGGTCTCCTGGTAGCATATTATTTTATCCTAATCAAAAGTCACATTAAAGTAATTGACTAGTTAGACGTTGATTGGGCATGATCCTCATTTGATAAACGTTTTGCTTTGGGGTGATGCATATATGTGGGAGGTAATTTTGTCTCATGAACGAGTAAGAAACATAATATTATTGCTCGATCAAGTCAAGGGCCGGAATACTAAGCTATGGCATTAGTGACATGTGAGCTTATTATGAAAAAATATTTTTTTTCATAAACTTCAAATACTAAAAATTTTAGAGATTAAACTCTTTTGTGACAATCAAACTGATTTGCATATTGTATCTAATCTTGTATTTCATTAAAGGACTAAACATGTAGAGATTGTCATTATATTAGAAAGAATGTGTATACGGATGCATCACTACCCATCATGTTGCTTTGAATGACCAACTTTATATTCTTATTAAATCTCTTAGAGGTCTCCAAGTAAATTTCTATGTGATAAACTTAAATCTTACTATTTATATTCTCCAATTTGAAAGGAAATATTAGATATGTTAGATATATTGTACATAGGTCCTTTTTGTACTTAGAATAGTATAGATACAAATTTTATATTCTTAGAATATGTTGGATATATATATAGGTTTTTATTCTGTAATTCCAAATTAAATGAAGTAATACAAAATTCATATAATTATTATTGATATATTTCTTTATACTTAACATAACAAAATATCTCAAATAAAAAACTAAACACACACACTCATATAGTTTGCGTTCTTAAGAATGTTTTGTCCAAACCAGAAAATCTAAATAGTTTATCCTAACCTCAAAATGTTAATATATGTCCGAATCTTCACTTTATTTACAATACGATCCTCAAAATCGGTTTATTATACATCGCCATTGCCGTCGATCTTGTGTAGTAATCAGTTCCTAAGTTCACCACCAAGCTAAGGTGGAACGACAGCAACAAATCTGGCAATTTTGAATTTCGTAGTCATTTACTCATGCAGTTCCTGTGATGAGTTTCTCTCTTTGATCTATTTTCTTGACCTTCACTAAGCCGATCAGAAGTTTCAACCCGAAGTAGGTGCACAAGAAGTATGCGATTGTCGAAGGCATCTGAAGAGGGAATTAAAGCCGGGAACATAAGAAGGCGTCGAATTGACTCGAGGGAAAGATGCAGCTGAGAGCAATGATATGACTTACTTGGATGGATTTGAAGTGCAAAATTGTTGCCAAGTTCATCAAGCTTCCAGCCGCAATCGCCTGTTGTTTAGTCGTGCTAAGATTATTGTCACTCACTCGGACAAAATTCAAAATATAACTTTTGTCTTAAGCTTACACTCAAAATGCTGTCTTGAACAGCTGCGACGCGCTGGAAAGCCCTCTCGGATTCCAATGCCCGGACACGGAGCTTCAAATCGCCTTGCTCCTATAAAAATTAAAGACAAGAATAACAACGATGTTTTGAAATTTTGGAAGGGAGGTTATTTAAGAAATTTTATGACAAAGAGGAAATAGAGAATGTATACCAATTGTTGGATAATCTCGGCAAGTTTTTCGACTCTATCTGCTTGTCTGAATAGGTTAGAGAACGCTCGGGATTGTCTATCCCATCTCTTCCTGAAGTCCTGAAACATGCCAAGTTAACTTTTAGCGACCTTTTACTTGTATTGTTTCTACATTTTGGAAATATACTTCATTGCAATGCCATGGATGAACTTACCTTAATTACAACTTCAACACCGGCTTCACGGAACTTCAACAATTCAAGAGCATAACTGCACCAAACAAGAATTACACATTAATTGCAAGAACAAGAATAACACATTTAGCCCGATCAAAAAAATTAAAAACCGATCAGAGAAAAGAATAACACATTTAGCTGTAAACTTTCATAATAGCTTACGGTTTAGCAATCTCTGTGATGTCGAATCGAGGATCAAGACCTTTCCCGATGCCATCCAGAACTGTCGGACAAATTCAAATAAATATTGTTGCTGTAATAGTAGGGAGGTAATGAGCTCAAACCGTAGAAAAGTACCTGAGAAAGCTCTAACAACAAAGGTGAACGTAGCAGGAAACCGAAAGGGTTGATCCGCCGCAATAGCCAACAAATCTTCGCCTGTTAAGAAGCACCAAAGTTTTATTTTTAATGGGTTCCAGTTAGCTCATCAGGATAAGCGTAAGTCGTCATGTTGACATAGAGAATGCACTATATTTAGAACATAAGTTCAACGAGTCTATAATGTATCGAAAAATTCAAAAACAAAATAAATAAAACAAAAAAGACGTGAGATTAATGATTTACCAATTGCGGCGAGGCGCTGCTTCTTTTTCTGAATCCTTTCTTCCTTGGTCAGTGGCTTCTTGAATCCAAGCTCTGCCTGTGCCGTTTCCCTTTCTCTTCTTTGTTCGGCAAGGCGCTCTTCGAAGCTGTAATATGTTAGTTAAATTAAGGGACGCAAATTCAATAAATGCTCTAAGCAAGAATTAGTTCTATACAACTTGAACCAGGGTGGGTCGGGTTAGGTGATACTCTCTCTGTCCGCCAATCTTATTTTCACTTTCTATTTTTGTCGTCAATTAAATTTATCCTATTACTATATTAGGAAGAGTCAACAAAATCAATATTTAATTATTACCTTCATTCAACACTTGTTTACAACAAATATCACTAATTTTATTACATTTATGGGCTAAATATTGCGATGGAGGGAGTATTTTTTAGGATTGCAAATCAAGGTATAAGAAATAACCAAAAGCATGCTTAGTTGCCGATGTTCGCTGTAATGGATTAAAAAGTTGCAATTACACGGAGTTAAATAATGACACGGAACCTCATTTTTTATTTTTTTTTTTATCGGAACCGAACCTCATTTTGATCGCACAGAGTGAGGCTAAAAGGCATAAAATTCCTTGATTGAACAACACAATACATTCGAAGAAGAGAATATGAATTTCAGGAAAAAAAACAACAAAAACAAAAACCTGTTGAGGAAAAATTGTGCCGTTCTTCGAACGGCAGTCATATCACCAGTCGGCACCAAAACACCCATTTGAACCATTGCTTGTAGAACCTGAACCAAACATGATTAGTTTCTCAGCTGAAATTAGTAACTCTACCAAGCATGTTCGATGCTACTCAGAACACTTGAACAGTATCAAACATGAGTTAAACATTTTCATAAAAAAATTACCTTTTCGGCGTCTTTCTCATAAACTCCATAGAATACATCAAGTAAACCCTCTCTGATGTTTTGACTTATACTGCACAAATACATCCCAAACATTATTTCGGTGTTCTCAAAATATAGAAAAATCTCAACGAAAAATATCTTTCCAACGCTTCGCAGACAAATAATTCCATAAAAAAGTAGGGAGGGAATTTACCTTCCCATCATTCCAAAGTCATAGAATATTAATCTTCCACCATTGACATCGTCCACGGCAATGTTTCCCGGATGCTGTCAAAGAAACAAATACTATAAGCATTCATCCAAAATTAAACAGACATATAATAAAAGAAGAAAAGTAAACTTTATTTAAATAAATGAGCAGATTACCTTCTGTCTTTACCTGTGTGGAATACATAATTATACAAATTTTCAGGAGCAACTCTACTGTAAAGCTTAGAGGTCTCAACTCACCGGGTCCGCGTGGAAAAAGCCATGAGATAGAAGTTGCTCCAGGTAAGACTCCACAGCATATCGGCCCAACCTAATGAAAATTAACTGGCACAAGTTGTAACTTTTCTAGAACTTCATCGACGAATTCAGATGATAAATATGGTTTTGTTAAGCTAATACCTTTTCCGATCAACACCTAATTGATCGAGAGCTTGTATCCGGTTTATTTTGATCCCAGGAACGTATTCCATCGTTAGAATCTATACAAAGAGGGAAAATGCAAACAAATAAATCGATATTTAGTAAATTATACTGAAAATGTAGAGTGAAACATTAACAATTTTAAAAATTCTAAACCTGTGGAGTTGTGTAGTCCCAATATATTGTCGGGACTTTCACGTATTCCATGTCTTTGAAGTTATCTGCGAATTTCTCTGCATTAGCTGCTTCCTTTGTGTAGTCAATCTCCTGAAAGTTCATTAAAATTTATGCTATTCAACAAAATTAAAACACTCGATTGCAATTAATCACAATGTTCAAGCCAAGAAGAATTTACATTAATTGTATCAAACTTATAACCTGATATAAGACATTTGCACACTCGTCGTAGATAGCAACCCAATCCCTTTTGGCACCATCCGATTTTGGGTCAATCTTCTGAAGATATTCTGCTATCACCTATTGAAATCAACTGATTAAAACATCAAGTAAGGTATTAAGCTTTGCCATTATAACTGTCCCTTGCAACTCCAACTAACCCTCAAATTTTTAAGGTCAATGTCGAATAAGTCCTTTAGTCCTGGTCGTTGCACTTTAATAACAACTTCTTGTCCCTTCATCTTAGCTCGGTGAACCTGACCTACAAATGATAATCATTAGTCCGACGAGAGTAAACAATATAATATATATATATATGTATAAAATACAGGAATAAACTAATATTGACATTTCACATTCTCAGAAAATCACAATACCAAGACTTGCAGCAGCAATAGGCTCTCGGTCAAATCTTTCAAATATATCATCGACCGGGGCTCCAAGTTCTTCCTCAACAATAGCTACAGCTGTTTTAGAAGGGAAAGGCGGAACTTGATCCTGCACGACAAAGAATCAATCAAAATATATAATGTTGGTGATAGATAACACATGATTTGTTTGCGCATAACAAAGCCTCACCTGAAGCTCCGACAATTGGTCGACATATTCTTGAGCAAGAATATCCACTCTTGTGGAGAACTGCTGCCCGATTTTAATGAACGTTGGGCCTAATCTTAAAATGTTTTCCTTCAACCATTTTGCCAGGACTTTTCTTCTCTGGGATTTCTTTTCCTCTGTTATTCCACCTGCAAAATTGATTTATTTTATCCATATGAAACTAAACTACGAGCTTCCGACATGAATACCCACAAGATGTCCAGTCCAAATTGGGTAATTCTTTGAGTGACCAACCTTTGTATGTGAACTTTTGATTGCTCAACCAAGCCTTGAATATAAAACTAATAACAAATCCCCAAATTTCCAAAGTCCTTTGTATCGTCGAATAAGTCTTGAACCTGTTCCATCGACCACCGGGGGCAACCGACACCTGCAATTGACAACCATCCAAATAACATTTCAACATCAACTTGCATATCAAATGAGTAGAAACTAGGACATCATCCTACATTAAGGCATTGTAAGGAAATCAAATCAAATCAAATGAAGATATACTCAAGCCATAGCAAATTTTTTAGAACCAACACTTAGAGATCAGATTACAAGTAAATCATTCTTCCGAAACAAACAATTTATCCAAATGATCCTCAATAAAGACATAATAATTCACAATAGAAAGCACACAAAAACATCTAGAAATTTCTCACACACCTCAACCTGATCTTGCCCTTTTCGCTTAAACCAAACCTCTTCCTGCCCAATCTCTTCTATTGTCTTCGTCCTACGAGTCACCTTCTCCTGCTCCTCCACTTTAACCTCAGCAGCCACACTTGCATTACCATTACCATTCCCATCAACATACTTCACCAAACTCCCATTAGTGTAATTTCCAGCCGAACCATTAGTGGTATAGCTGTAATTAGCTTTGCCATTCCCATTCACGCTCCGGTTAAGCTCACTCTCAAATTCCCTGTCTTTGGCATCAAGAACAGCGCTGCCGTTTTCTTCTCTCTGGACAGCCCTAATTTTGGTGCCGAGAAGCCTTAGTTTGGCGGGTCTGTGGAGGGAAATCTTGAGCCTTCTTGTTGGGGTTGTGGTTGTGGAGTAAAGAAAAATTAACCCAGCAGGAGCAGCTAAGCAATTCGAAAAAGCTGCCATTTTTTTGCAGTTCAAAAACCCCAAAAGCTCATGCCGAAATCCCCAATCTCTTTGAAGAGTGAAATGAACAGAGGCTGGGGGGTCCGGGGGTGGAGAGAGTGGTGGACGAAAATTAATCAAGAACTGTTGAATGAGAGAAAAACATAAATATTTTGGGGGAGGAATGAGAAATGAATGAGAGGTTGAGAAGGGAGAAGGGGCAGTGGAAAGGGGTAAAGATCAGTCGAGGAGGAGTTGGAGAGTTCTGATTGGCGGGGAAGGGTTTCCATGGGTTGTCCTCCACCACACAGATTTCTCATGCTCGTTGTCTCACTTGGATTTTTGTGAGATCGTGAGTCTCTCTCCCTCTCTCTCTACCTGTGTCAATGAAAGATGGACCAAAATACTGACGAATTTAGATATCACGCGTGGATTTATAATATTTTATTTTAGAAAATTTAAAACTAAAGGGCTGGATATCATTTGCAGTAAATGGTGTACTTTGGTTAGAGCATCTTCAATAAATTATTTTAAAGGCGGTTTTTTTCCTAAGATTGAGAAATCGATATACTTCCCTCCTTCGTGCCGGTGAAAAAGTGGCATTTGTTTTTTACAAGTGAATTTTTGAATATTAGTATTATATTAGATTGTAGTAAAAAACAAAAAGACAAAAATGCTAAAAGTAATGACATTTGTGTAATATATTATAAGTTGAAAGGATATTTATTATATTAGGTAAGTAGTACAATTACTAAAGTAATGGAACGGATAAAAATAAAAAATAACAATTTTTCAATAAGACAGAAGGAATACAATAAATTATTTTTCAAAGTTTCACGGGTAAACTTGAAAGAGGCCAGGTAAAATAGAATCAACTTTCTATCAATTTTTCTCACCCAGGCTCATACAAATTTAATTTCCTCCTTCTAAAATTTTTCCTCCAATTCACCTACTCCTTTGGTATTCGAAAACTGGGCGTGTTTCTTTTGATTGAGTTTAAGAAAATTTAGTTTGAGTTTGATATTAAAATAATATTTAATAAGATATTTTATGAAATAAAAAATATATTTTTTTCGAAAAACGCAGAATGTAATAGTAAAATTTCAAAAAAATTGTGTAAAAATACATACCAAGGTGTCAGAACCAATAGAAATTTCATTTTGAGAGGTTCAACTTGGCTTCTTGAGACACAAATTTGTTTGAGGAAGACAGTGATGTCTTCTTCTTCTCTTTGGTCTTCACCTATGTAAATAAATATTTTGTAGTGAGATTCAAAATTGGTAACAAGTCTTGTTGCCTATATATTTTAGTAGTGTTTTTTTTTTTTTTGTGAGGATTAGATTAAACTTGCTTTTAGTTTTTATATTACGTAAGTTTTGATGTTTTGGTGAGTTTTTAGATTAAAATTTGGTTTGGAACATGCAAGTCTTTTGCTCTTCTTCTATCTTGATTTTTAATTTTTGTTGATTAAAATGATGTGTTTCAGTGATTATTAGACGGTTTCACTTATTATAAAAATACCTTATATGAAGTCGTTAAATTAAATTCTAGAAGAACGAGGCAAATAAGAATCAGGAATTGCGGCTGCGGCTTTGAATTTGAAAAATTAAAAAAAGATTAAAAACCAAGACATATAGGTGTTTCGAATTCTTTATTGGAACACTAAAAAGTACAACAATGTTATTAATTTGTGTGTTACGATATATATATACACGTAGTAACACGAAACAACTACGTTGTATATATGTCTGCTACATAGTAACACGAAACAACTATGTTGTATATATGTCTGCTATTTATCTTTCTTTCTAATGAAAATTTCATATTTATAAATACGGTTACAAAATATTTAATCAAAAAACAATCTACATTCAATTTTCTTCGGCTTGCTTTAAACATTCTGCATAAGTATTACTCCATCCGTTCCACATACCATGTCCACGTTGCCGTTTATGTCCGTTTCACATACCATGTCACTTTTCATTTTTGGAAAATGATTATACACTTTAATCTCATTTTAAACTTTTTAATTTTTTTTAATTTTAATTAAACTAATTAGTTATTTTAATCTTAATTTATAATTATTATATTATAGGATAATTATTTTCACTAATACATTCTTAATTATTTACTAATTACACCACTCATAAAATACCGTATCTATAATGTAGCAGACATGATACGTGGGACGGAGGTAGTATTATATTATATATGTACATATTGTCTTATATATACTAAGATATATATCAATATACACTCACAGCGTACATATATATATACATATATAATATATTAACACATTGATATATATATATATAAATATACTTACCAATGTTATATTATATTATTATTATATAACATGTTATCAACACAAAAACTCATGTCTATTTTATTTTTGGTTAATTTTATTTTTATTTTATCTATATTATCTATTTTCTACACTATGGAAAATCTTGCAAAATTTTCTTTTAAATCTATGTCTCTCACCGGCAATAATTTTCTGATTTGGTCCTTGGATGTAGAAATGCATATGGTTTCTATGGTCCTTGTTCATACAATTGCCAGTGAAAATACGGCTAAAAGTTAAGATCGGGCTAAGGTTATTATTTTCATTTGTCACCATCTAGATAGTCCGAATATTTAACGGTGAAAGATCCACTAGATTTGTGGAATAAATTGAGGGGGAGATTTGAGCACTTGAAATATATCACTCTCCCCAAAGCCCGATATGATTGGCTTAACCTGCGGTTCCAGGATTTAAAAACTGTTACAGAGTACAACTCTGCTATCCATCAGATTACATCTCAGTTGAAACTTTGCGGATAAAATGTTACTGAAAATAGTAAATTAGAAAAAACTCTCTCCATCTTCCATGCTTCTAATGTTGTGCTACAACAGCAATATCATTAGAAAAACTTTCAAAAATACTCACACCTCATAGCATGTCTTTTATTAGTTGAGCAAAATAATGAGCTATTGATGAAAAATCATCAGTCCTGGCCCATTGGTTCTGGTCCGTTCCCTGAAGCGAATGTGACATTTTCTGAACAAGGCCGAGGACTTGGTAGAGGCCGTGGACGTAGTCGCAATTGTGAGAGTCAACGCGGTCGATATACCTCTTACAATCGCCGCAGTTTTTACATTAATAGGATGCAGAGTAAACCCCAATATGGGGATATAGCCGAAAAGGCTAAACAGGAAAAGAGGCAAATTAACATTTGTAATCGGTGTGACATTGAAGATTATTGGGCCAATACCTGCAGAACAGCCAAACACCTAGACGAGCCTCACTGCAGAAAAAATAGAAGGAGGTCGAGATTAATCACGTTGATAATGATGACAACCCTGATGATGATCTTTTGGATTATGACACAACGCATCTTGATATAGCGGATTTTGTCGTAGATCCAACAAACCCCCAGTGACAAACATATTATGTAATTTTACATATTTTATATTTTGTAATATTTAAATTATCGCATATTACATTTTTGTAGTACATTTTGTAATATTTATATTTGCCTTTATTAATATTACTGTAGACACTAAAAATATATGTCTAAAATCAATTAAATATCATGTATTTTGGAAAAAAATAAAATTCCAATAAAATAAATATATGGTATTTAATTATGCACATATGTTAATTTTTGTACAATAAATATCAACCATTAATGCAAAATTTGCTTAAAATGGAAGATATCGTACAAATATTACGTGCATAAATAGAGCCATAATAAATTTGGCGGCAAAATAAATTAATCTTGTCAATAAAGGAAGTATATAAATTAATATCTTCCAAAAAAAACAATGATATAAAGATTTTGGCGAAAAAGGAAGTGCATAATCAAATCCGTCAAAAAATGGAAAACGGCATCCGATGAAAAAGGAAAGATTATAAAATCTTTCCATCCACGTGGCACTATCCGAAAAGGAAGCCAAGGCCACCCTCCCCTATAAATAGGAGCCTTGGCCAATTCATTTACACACCGAAGTTCATTTGAAGACTCGCGTAAGGGTAAGTCTCTCTAGACTCTCTGCAATGTTCTTCATTGTTCTTTGTGTCCTTCGAAGCGTTCTTCGTCGAAAAGTCACCGATTTGGACAAATGATCCAATATTGGTTGACGAATCGATGAAGTTAACGTTCTTCGTCGTATGTCCGAGCCGGATGAAGGATCAAATCTCTCAAAGCCATCGAGGAATCCATCAAAGCCAAGGAAGAGCCTCCAAAGTCGCTCCCAAAGCTTGAAGATGTTCGTCGCGTTCTTCATAAAAGGCGCAAACCAGGCCCTCTTCGATCCAAAAGTCAAAGGGACACGCCGCCAAAAGCGTTATGGAGCACCAAATCCCTCCCTCAAAGGTCAAATTCCGTCGGATCATCCAAAGGAGGCATCGATCCAAAGTCGACGATCAAAATCGCCAACACGGATACCAAAGTTTCCTAAAAACCGACGAAGTCAAACCGAAGACCAAAGTCCCTTCGGATCAAAGAAGCCACCCAAATCCAAATTGGAAAAATGGATCGACCCGGAGAGAGAATCAAAGGATCCAAATAAAGAATAGGACCCGCATATATTAAATTAAATGTAATTTGTACGATTTTGTGTTTATAAAAAAATATCACACAATTTTTTTGTCTACAATTACGTTTATTTATATTTGAAGGTTAAATGGATGCCAATCAAAATTATGCAAATATGTGTTTCATTGACAGTGCAACGACACATACTATATTGAAATACGAAAAATATTTCTCCCATTTGAAAAGGCAACGCCTTCGACTGGTATATCGACCTGGAGGCTGGTTCCATCGACAGTTGGGAGCAGTTGGAGTACGAGTTCTTGAACCGGTTCTACAGCACAAAAAGGACCGTCAGTATGACAGAACTCACCAATACTCGTCAATGGAAAGATGAACCAGCAATCGACTACATCAACCGCTGGAGGAGTTTGAGCTTGAACTGCAAAGACCGGTTGTCCGAGGCCTTCGGTATAGAGATGTGCGTCCAAGGAATGCACTGGGGGTTGAAATACATCCTGCAAGGGATCCGACCCCACACTTTCGAAGAACTTGCTACCCGCGCTCATGACATGGAGTTAAGTATGGCTTCAAGCGGGATGCACGGACCACCAGTTCAAGAATCTTCAAAAGCAAAAAGATACGAAAGATATGATGCCGCAAAGAAGGGGAACAACGCCCCTATCAAGTCTTTTGGAAAAGAAGCCTTGGCCATAAAAGCGACGACCAAAGCACCTATGAAGATCCAAAGTAAAGAAAAGGAAGTTGCGAGGAAAAGACAATCAACTCAGACAGAAAGACCGCCAAGGCCAACCCTTAAAGAGTTACAATCCAAAACTTATCCTTTCTTGGATTCTGACGTCTCGGGAATCTTTGACGATCTACTCAGAGAAAACCTCATTGAACTTCCGAATTCAAAAAGACCGGAGGAAGCTGGAAAGGTTGATGACCCAAGATATTGCAAATACCATCGTGTCTTGGGACATCCCATCCATAACTATTTCATCTTTAAAGACAAAGTCATGGAGTTGGCTCATGAAGGAAAGATCACCCTTGAAGACGATTCTGCTTCTGTTAATGTCACTTCAATCATGTTCGGGTCTCTCGAAGTTGACATAAAAGACAAAGAATCATATTGTCTCACTACCGAGAAAGGTGGCAAGGCGATCAGAGACAAATCGAGTGAAGAATGTGCTACGATAACTTTCACTGATGAAGATTTGGTGTTAGGATCCAAACCCCATAATCGTCCATTACTGGTCGTGGGTTATATCCATGAACAAAGGATTAACCGGATATTCTTAGACGGAGGAGCTGCAGTCAATGTCCTTCCTCTATACACATTGCAAAAATTGGGAATACCAGTAGATCAGTTGTTCGAGAGTCGTATGACAATACATGGATATAATCAAGAGGGGCAAAGAGCACTTGGCACCATAAGATTGAGACTTTTAATCGATGAAATGGAAACTAACCCTTTGTTCTACATGATAGACGCAAAGACATCTTTCAACGTTCTTTTGGGAAGACCATGGATACATGAGAATGGTGTAGTTCCATCAACGTGGCACCAATGCTTCAAATACACTCAAATGGAGTGACAAAGAAAGTTCTCGGAGACACAAAGCCATATGCAGAAGCCGAGTCACACTTTGCGGACGCCAAATATTTCTCTACAGAAGCAAAAAAATCCAAGGTACATGAAGATGTCAAAGCACCACAACCAAACTTGGGGGCAAAGTTAAGAGATAAAGAAAAAACACCTGCCTCAGGTTCTGCAGACTCATTAATTGAGCCTCTAAAAGATTTGACTCTTCCGAAGACCCCACTCAACCCAATCTCCCCATCACAGACAAGGAATGGAAAAGAAGAAAAAATAGAGGCTATGCGATTGCAAAAGGACAAAAGCTTTGGCCCAAAAGCCTACAAACTTCTCACAAAAGCTGGATATAATCCAAATGAGGAATCACTGCTGGGAAAGTTACCACCACAGACAACCCAAGGTTCGAGGGCTGGTCTTGGGTACATGCCACAAGCTCCCGTACGCATCGCTATCAAAAGGGCTGCAAATCATCATATCACCGAAAGTGAGACTTTGCCTTCCAATTCACCTCAAAAGGGGAAGAATGCAAGAGTATCGGTTTTCAAGAGGCTAAAACCTTCTGTCTTCACAAGGTTAGGACCAAAGATCAATAAAGAGAAAAACAAGACGAACTCCACATCAACAAAATATGTGGAGATGGATGAAGAAATCAAGAGCCGCTTTCCATCCCGCATGACGCGTCAAACAAAAATGACGATACATTGCGGTAAAGTTTTAAAGGCTAAATGGCAAACCGTTGTCTTCACCAAACCCAAAGAAGATAATGAAGAAAGTGTTGCATCATCCTGCTACATCACTGAAGGGGGAGAAGAGACAATGATTGAAGAAGATGCAGGAAATGCACCCGCCGCGCTTGAAGAAGGGATCAAAGCTGCAGTGGACGAGTTAGAAGAAGTCAACTTGGGAAATGAAGATCACCCAAGACCTGTCTATGTCAACAAAGAGCTGGGTGAGGATGATATGAATGCCTACATCCGACTTCTCAATGAATTCCAAGATGTCTTCGCTTGGTCATATAAAGAACTGCCCGGCTTAGACCCGAAAGTTGCGGTCCACCATCTAGGTGTGAAGAAGGGAGCTCGCTCTGTGAAGCAAGCGCAACGAAGATTCCGTCCTGAACTCATCCCTCAAATTGAAAATGAAGTCAACAAACTCATTGAAGTGGGGTTCATCCGGGAAGTCAAATACCCCCAATGGATTTCCAACATCGTGCCTGTAAAGAAAAAGAATGGACAAATCCGAGTTTGTATGGATTTCCGAGACTTAAACGAAGCATGCCCAAAAGATGATTTTCCTTTACCCATAACTGAATTGATGATTGATGCAACGACAAGACATGAAGCGCTTTCTTTTATGGATGGATCATCTGGATATAACCAAATTCGTATGGCACCTGAAGACGAAGAGTTAACCGCCTTTCGTACACCGAAAGGTATCTACTGTTACAAAGTTATGCCTTTCGGATTGAAAAATGCTGGGGCAACCTACCAAAGATCAATGCAAAAGATCTTTGATGACATGCTACACAAAAATGTAGAGTGCTATGTTGACGACTTGGTTGTCAAATCCAAGAGAAAAGAAGATCACCTGCAAGACTTAAGAAAGGTTTTTGAAAGGTTGAGGCGCTACCAATTAAAAATGAATCCTCTCAAGTGCGCTTTTGGAGTCACCTCTGGAAAATTCCTCGGATTCATTGTCCATAGTCGTGGAATTGAGATTGAACAGGCAAATTTAGATGCCATCACAAAAATGCCTGAGCCTCGTAACATCCACGAGCTAAAAAGCTTACAAGAAAAATTAGCATATATAAGAAGATTTATCTCTAACCTCGCTAGATGATGTCAACCTTTCAGCCGAATCATGAAGAAGGGAGTGCCTTTCCATTGGGATGAAGCATGCAAGAAGGCATTCCAAAGTATCAAAGACTACTTGACAAAGCCACCAGTGCTGACAGCCCCAATTCCTGGACATCCGTTGACGCTTTACATCGCTGCACAAGAGCGTTCAGTTGGAGCCTTGTTAGCACAGGAAGCCAATAAAGGGAAAGAAAGTGCCCTATACTACCTCAGTAGAATGATGACACCAAATGAACTAAATTATTCACCGGTGGAAAAGATATGCTTGGCGCTCATCTTCGCCATAAAAAAGTTGAAGCATTACTTCCAAGCGCACACTATCCAGTTGGTGTCCAAAGCAAATCCCTTGAAATATGTCATGTCAAAGCCTGTCCTTTCTGATCGACTCGCGAGGTGGTACCTGCAGCTGCAACAATTCGAAATCATATATGTACCACAGAAAGCTGTAAAAGGACAAATATTGGCTGACTTCCTTGCTGATCATCCCATCCCCGCTGAGTGGGAGTTGTCTGACGACTTCCCTGATGAAGACGCGCTTTTTCTCGAAATCACCCCACCATGGAAAATGTATTTTGACGGCTCATCACACAAAAATGGAGCTGGAGCCGGAGTAATATTTGTCACATCACAAGGAGAAGTCCTTCCATACTCTTTTGCCTTAAAAGAAAAGTGTTCAAATAATGTGGCTGAGTATCAAGCACTCATCCTCGGCCTAAAAATGGCGGTAGATATCAAGCAACGCCAACTTCAAGTATACGGGGATTCCAAGCTGGTTGTAAATCAAATCACTGGAGAGTTTGAAGTGAAGAAACCAGAACTAATCCCTTACTTAAAGTATGCTAAGGCACTCATTGAGTTGCTCGGGGATGTCTCTATTGAATATGTCCCAAGGAAAGAGAATGGGCAAGCTGACGCTCTGGCTAAATTGGCATCGACTCTATCCATCCCGGATCAACAGGCGTATATTCCGATATGCAAAGTTTGGGTGGATTCCTGCAAGTATGAAGAAGAAGAATGTGTTGAAAAAGAAGTAAATCACCTCATCGAGGTGTTTGAAATTGAAGAAGAAGAAGAAGATTGGCGGCAACCAATATTAGATTTCTTAAAATATGACAAGCTCCCGAGTGACCCGCGCAGACGAGCAGATATTCGAAGAAGAGCTGCACGCTACGCCTACTTCAACGGCATACTCTATCGTCGGTCGTTCGACAACATGTTCCTTCGATGCCTCGGCAATCATCAAGCCAAACAAGCTATGGAGGAAACTCATGCCGGAATCTGTGGAGCTCATCAAGCTGGCCCAAAATTACACTTCCGAATAAAGAGGATGGGATATTATTGGCCAACCATGGTTAAAGACTGTATAGAGTTCGCACGGAGCTGCCAACCGTGTCAATTTCATGCTAACTTTATCAATCAACCACCGGAACCATTGCACCCAACTATTGCTTCGTGGCCATTCGATACCTGGGGCATGGACGTTGTAGGACCACTCACAAAGTCGTCCGTTGGACATCTCTATATCTTGGCCGCAACAGACTACTTCTCCAAATGGGCAGAAGCAGTTCCTTTGAAAGAAGTCAAAAAGGAGACGGTAGCTGACTTCATACGAGTCAACATCATTTACTGTTATGGGGTTCCTCGGTGTATCATCACTGATAATGGAAGATCTTTTGCCAATACTCACATCGACAAGCTTTGTGAAAAGTTTGGCTTCCAACAAAAGAAGTCCTCGATGTATTATGCACCGGCAAATGGACTTGCAGAGGCATTCAATAAAACACTTTGTAACTTGCTGAAAAAGGTTGTCTCCAAATCAAAAAGAGATTGGCATGACCGCATTGGTGAAGCTTTGTGGGCCTATCGTACTACATTCCGCACTCCAACACAAGCGACACCATACTCACTTGTATATGGGGTCGAAGCTGTCCTCCCATTGGAAAGACAAATTCCTTCACTAAGGATTGCTCTCCAGGAAGAATTGACGACTGAAGAAAATGTCAGATTAAGACTCGAAGAGCTAGAGGCTCTCGATGAGAAAAGACTACAAGCTCAACAAAGACTGGAGTGTTATCAAGCACGATTGTCTCGAGCTTACAATAAAAAAGTCAAATCACGATCCTTTCAAATCGGGGACTTGGTTCTTGCTGTGAGAAGGCCCATTGTGATCAACTTTCGTTCGGGAAATAAATTTTTATCCAAGTGGGATGGACCCTACGTCGTCACCCAGGTTTACACGAATGGTGCATACAAGTTGACATCTCAAGACGGACTCCGGATAGGGCCAATCAACGGGAGGTTCCTCAAAAGATATTATGCGTGAGACCTTCAAATCAAATCAAGACTCTTAGCATGAGGATAAACTGCAAAATAACAATAAAAGCAAATTCAAGTTGCTTTGAACTACGTTATGACTTGATCCCTTTACCGGGTACGTAGGCAGCTTGAGATATACCTTCAAGTTCAGTCAAATAAACAAATAAATAAATAAATAAATAGATAAGTGATAAAGGATTTGGGTAAAAAAAAAAAATGCTCGAAAAAAAAAACGAAAAAAAAAGAAAAGAGAATTTAAATTTATTGATTGGCAATCAAAATGAAGAGTACAAATTGATCTTAAACATTAAGATTATACAACTCTTCTTTGCTAATATCCAACAACTCTTCTAAACTTTTTAAGTATTCTTCGTCTTGCGCGGGGACATTCTCCACAGCGGCGAGTTCATCCTTGACTTCAGCAATTTGAATGGTGATATTCTCATCAACTCCTTGGCGTCGCTTAATAAGGGAAATATTCTCTCTTTTTTGCTCTTGTAAAGAGCGAAGCTTCACGTCAATATTCTCCACACACCCCTCTAACTCCTTGATCGCTTCGCACTTCTCAACATGCCTCGTCTCAAGGTGCAACAATCGATCTTTGATCTCGGAAATCTGTTTGTTACGAGCCGCCAAGGATACGGCGTCGATCGAGTCAGAACATGCCTCATCAAAAGATGCAGCGTCATCAAAAAGGGCCTTGACTCGGTCCTCAATATGAGAAATGTCAGAATACTGAAAGCTTTTCATTGATTGGAGCACTACATCAACCTCATCCTTAATCGAGGAAAGCAAACGAGCTGGTGTCCTCAAAAGCTTACCCCGAAGATCCGACCATACTTTTCCTATATATTCGCGTTGGATCCCTTTCACAAAATTCGCGCCACAGAATTCTGAAACCGCGGGCACAACAGAATGAACAACTCTGGGCTTGGTTGGAGCATCCTTTACTTGCTCATTGCAAACACCTCTGCTTTCTCCAATCACCTCAACAATGGAATCTCGGCTCGCCATCTTTTCATCCATACTCGGGATTCTTTGCTCCAACTGAAAAAGGGGATAAAAAAAACGAATCATGTCAAAAAAAAAAAAAAAAAACAAAACAAGAAAAAAAGAGATAGAAGTTACCTCTCTCGCAAAATTGCTCGAAGAATGGTGTCGGCTCGAACGAGGACTTGACGGGTTGATGATATGAGGATCTCGACGAGCTCGCTTCCAATGAACATCATGCTCACTACTGCTTCGTTCAGAGACAGAGGATACCGCCCGCTTTGAAGAACCGACATTGTGAGTACTTGAATTTCCATTGTTCCACTCAGGAACACCCGAGATAAGTAGCGGCATTTTTCGAACTTTATCCGATGGCTTGGTCTGATCGGTGGTCTTTTGTACCGGCGGGATATACTTATCCAAGAAAGACCCGTAAACTTGAGTCCACCACTTCTTGTATACGTCGGAAGAAAATCCCCTCGGAATCGCAGGAATGCGTGGAAGAATAACTTCGGCTGAAGATTTCAAGTAAGTACTTTGGTGCCAATGTTGATAGCCTTCCTCAAAAGCGCGGCAACGGATGTCTTTCAAAAGAACTCCGGGAATCTCTTGGAAAAAACCAAATTGACGGCAAAAACGGTGGGGACTATACGGCTCCACGAAGCATCGAAATCCATCCCGCAAAGTCAGAAAACAAGAGTGAATGGAGATGAAGTATTCTTGCTCGTAGTCTTCGCGTTTCCCGTCATCAACAAACCGTACGTCGAAATCTTTCGTGATCATGGTGCAAGCCCAACGAAAGTAGTCACCGCGCAAGATCTTTCGGCATGCAACATCTGCTCTATACGCACGAGCACTAACAGCCCCGGAGTGCTTCACCATCCCCGGACCACGGATTCCCTTCCATACGCCGTAGTGGGTCTGAAAATACTCAGCGATCCATCCGGTCAAAAAGTGGAGAGGAATTGTCGACCGAACTTTCCCAGGACATGATGAATCCGCAATCTGGTTTAGCCCTCTATAAATACTGGTTAAGACTGGAATGGCCAAGCTTACTGGAAATCCCGACGCTAGGACACTTGCCATCTTGAAAGTTGAAGGACGTATCAAACCAACATCGTCGAGCGGAAGCACAAAGATGCAAAGCCAACAAGAAAGGAACGCTGCGAGAAAAGTCTCCTCAAGGTGCTCCCGTCCAACTTTGAGTTTGGCAAAAGATGACTCTTGCGCCTTCGACCATGGCTCATGGGCACCAATCTCTCCAGTAGGATTGTAAGTCGCATCAGGCCGAGAAGAACGAGTAGACTCCTTGCCACGACGAATTTGAGGACGCTCGTATTTGACGGTCTTTTCGCACCAAAAAGAAATCCAGTCGGTTGTGCGGACGCCACGTCGACCTTTGTCACGACTCCGAAGAAGGTGATAGGCATGCAACAGGTATCGGCACGAACGGGGAACCAGCTTCCTATCCTCTTTACTGCCATATAGCTCCTTTGCGCTTGGTACCACCTCTTCGTAAAATGAGCCGAGTATGGGGAGGCCCGCCAAGGACGCCAAGTCACGGAGAGAGATCGACACTTCACCGGCAGCAGTCAAAAGGGTGTTGGTTCTGGGACACCACGCCTCGCAAACGGCCTTGACGATCTCCGGAGAATAGTCATAGGAGAACAAGGAAGCATAGACCGCATCGTAAATGCATCCTCTCTTTAGTTGAATCTCGCATCGATCCAGCACATCCTCCGCCCATTCCCAATAGCCGGCCACGTACGAAAAGTTGCCATCAAATGAAGGAAGACCATTCCAAACGCACGCTCCCTCCATGATCCGCCGCCCCAAGGTTGGAAGTGGAAGAACATCGTTTGGCATGTGTTGATGGAGTGAGGATTGCAAAGTATGTTTTCCGCCAACGACATTCCGAGACCACGTCTTTGGGAAATTTGGGACCTCCAAGCGAGGGCGAGCAGCTCCGCGTCCTATGAGTGGTGGATGCACCAATAGACGAGTCGCCTTGTCCAGCGATTGACCTTCAAACTCGCAAATCACCAACTCGACGTTTCCAGAGGGGGAGGAGACATCCTTGAAGTAAGCCATCTCGCCTAAAAAATATATATATATATATATATAAGCAAAGATCAAAAGACAAAAAAAAAAAAAAAAAAAAAAATAACACAAGAGAAATAAGCCTACCCTAGAATGAGAGAAATCAAAATTGTGAGAAATTGAGAATGATAAAGTTCTCACATGGTGAGGGGTTTATATAGTGTCTAAAAATTGAGACATGGAAAGACATGCATAAGGAAAGGAAGAAGATAAGGAAATAAAAAAAAAATGAAGGAAGATAAAAAATAAAAACAAAGAATAAAGGAAAGAATATATATATATATGATATGTGTATATATATATATAAAAAAAAAAAAATTTGGCAAAAACGCCATTTAAAGAAAATGGCAAAGATGCCATTTATTAAAAAAAAAAAAAAAAAAAAAAAAAAAAAGAGAATTTTGTCAAAAAAAAAATGCTAATTTTGCATAAAAAAGAAAATGGCAAAAACGCCATTAAAAAAAAAAAAGAGAAAAAAAAAAACAATTTTGCAAAAAACAATTTTGCATAAAAAAATGGCAAAAACGCCATTTACAAAAAAAAATGCAAAAAAAATGCCAACTTTGTCAAAAAAAAAAGGGCAAAAAAAAAAAAAAGCCATCAAAAAAAAAAAAAAAATTTCTATGTTTCGAGACTCGTTCACGCCTTAAACATTTTGCGTCGGCTTAAACAAGTCTCGATGGGGCATTTTGTAGACACTAAAAATATATGTCTAAAATCAATAAATATCATGTATTTTGGAAGAAAATAAAATTCCAATAAAATAAATATATGGTATTTAATTATGCACATATGTTAATTTTTGTACAATAAATATCAACCATTAATGCAAAATTTGCTTAAAATGGAAGATATCGTACAAATATTACGTGCATAAATAGAGCCATAATAAATTTGGCGGCAAAATAAATTAATCTTGTCAATAAATGAAGTATATAAATTAATATCTTCCAAACAAGGCAATGATATAAAGATCTTGTCAATAAATGAAGTATATAAATTAATATCTTCCAAAAAAGGCAATGATATAAAGATTTTGGCGAAAAAGGAAGTGCATAATCAAATCCGTCAAAAAATGGAAAACGGCATCCGATGAAAAAGGAAAGATTATAAAATCTTTCCATCCACGTGGCACTATCCGAAAAGGAAGCCAAGGCCACCCTCCCCTATAAATAGGAGCCTTGGCCAATTCATTTACACACCGAAGTTCATTTGAAGACTCGCGCAAGGGTAAGTCTCTCTAGACTCTCTGCAATGTTCTTCATTGTTCTTCGTGTCCTTCGAAGCGTTCTTCGTCGAAAAGTCACCGATTTGGACAAATGATCCAATATTGGTTGACGAATCGATGAAGTTAACGTTCTTCGTCGTATGTCCGAGCCGGATGAAGGATCAAATCTCTCAAAGCCATTGAGGAATCCATCAAAGCCAAGGAAGAGCCTCCAAAGTCGCTCCCAAAGCTTGAAGATGTTCGTCGCGTTCTTCATAAAAGGCGCAAACCAGGCCCTCTTCGATCCAAAAGTCAAAGGGACACGCCGCCAAAAGCGTTATGGAGCACCAAATCCCTCCCTCAAAGGTCAAATTCCGTCGGATCATCCAAAGGAGGCATCGATCCAAAGTCGACGATCAAAATCGCCAACACGGATACCAAAGTTTCCTAAAAACCGACGAAGTCAAACCGAAGACCAAAGTCCCTTCGGATCAAAGAAGCCACCCAAATCCAAATTGAAAAAATGGATCGACCCGGAGAGAGAATCAAAGGATCCAAATAGAGAATAGGACCCGCATATATTAAATTAAATGTAATTTGTACGATTTTGTGTTTATAAAAAAATATAACACAATTTTTTTGTCTACAATTACGTTTATTTATATTTGAAGGTTAAATGGATGCCAATCAAAATTATGCAAATATGTGTTTCATTGACAGTGCAACGACACATACTATATTGAAATACGAAAAATATTTCTCCCATTTGAAAAGGGAAAGAATCAATGTCAATACAATAAGTGGCGGTACAAAATTAATTGAAGGCTCTGGAGAAGCCATTATATTTCTTCCCGCGGGGACGAAAATTGTGATACAGTGTGCACTGTTGGCCACTAAAGCTCGAAAAAATTTATTGAGCTTTCAGGACATTTGGAAAAATGGTTATTACATTGAAACTATGAGTGATACAGATGGTGAATTTTTATTGATCACCAATATCATTGATAAAAAGAAATGCATAATTGAGATATTACCCTCACTCTCTACTGGCTTATATTATGCCAGATTACGTGTTGTTAAAACACACCTCACGGTAGATCAAAAGATTACCGATTTTCAAATATGGCATGATCGCCTTAGGTATCCTGGCAGTATAATGATGAGACGAATACTTGAGAACTTGCATGGCCATTCATTAAAAGATAAAAAAAGTGTTAAACTCAAATGAGTTAACCTGTGTTGCCTGCACTCATACAAAAATTCAAATTCATCCCAAACACAAAAGGAACAACAAAATTCAAACTCATCCCAAAATTCAAATAAAAACCAAATTCAAACCCAAATAAAAACCAAATTCAAACCCAAATTTCCCTAAACCCCCTCTAAAGAAACACACCCTAAATAAAATAAAAAATTTGTTGATGCAAAAGAAAAAAAAATTTGAAAAAAATCATTTTGGGTTCTACAGTGAAACCATAAATAACGCAAAACTCTCTTCCACATCATGTTACATAAACTTATAACCCATCAAGAACTTATGTAATTTTTTACTTATATTGTAGATTCGAGTTTTGCATTTCCGGAATTTCTTTTTATTTCACATCAATAAATTTATTATTTTATTTAATACAAATTTTATATAATAACTTTTAAAATAATATATTATATAAACATTATAATATTTTCTACTTAATAAAATAACTTCTACTTAATAATTTTAACGATAATAATTTAATACTTAAATTAAAATAATTTAATAAATAAAATTTAAATATTACATTCATATTATTAGTGCATTATATATATTTATTTATATATGATTTTATTGATAATTTATTTTAAATTAATTTATAAAAATTAACATGTGAAGTTATTGAAAAAAATAGTATTTGAATATAATCATAGTATCACCATTCAATAAAATAAACATAACAAATAACTAAATACTGAAATTTAAACATGCAATTCAATTTTTAGAAGAACTAAAAGTTTTCCATATGTATTTCACTAAATCCGATTTCAGTTGATTGTGGGTCCTTCTGTCTCGAAGTCAGATTTTGTTTGATAGAAAACTTGTCATATCAATATGTGTATCACGTGAGTATGACCAAGACGAATTTTCATTCGCATCTATCTCCACTTGATTAAATTGTAAAGTATCGTAATAATGCATATATGTATCTCTTTTATCTTCAATGATCATATCATGTAATATGATGCAAGCCTTCATTGTTCTTTTTCCGATTATATTTAGATCCCAAATAGCACATCAGCCACGAATAATTGCAAATCGAGCCTATACACTCCAAAACCAATTCGAAAAGATGTAGAACGTTCTTTTCATGTTGTGCAAATAATTGTGTCTTAGAACCTTGTGGAAGACGAATAAATTGAATAAAAGTTGCCCATGGAGGATAAATATCACCCGTAAGATAATTCCCCATGCTATATTCCTGATCATTAACGGCGAAATTTACTTGTGGGGCTCTGTCATTCAAAACATCATTAAATAATGGAGATCGATTAAGAACATTAATGTCATTGCATGTATTTTGTGTGCTAAAAAAAGAATGTCAAATCCACAAGTCATATGATGCCACAGTTTCTAATGTAATTTTAGGTTTACCATCTCCATGTAAAATTAACATTTCCAAGCGGTTAGACAATTATTTCATTCTCAGTTCATACAATCATTGTTTCCCAACATCCCCGGAAAACCACCTACCTCTGTAACATATAGTAGTCGTTGCATATCTGTTGCACTTGGACTTCTGAAATATTCATCACTAAACAAAGATATTATGGCTTCGACAAATTTAATCAAACACATCCTTGTAGTGCTTGCTCCAATACACACATAATCATATACATAGTCAGCCGATATTCCATAGACCAACATGCGTATAGCGGTTGTACATTTCTACAATGGTGATAATCCAAGTCGACCAAGTGCATCAGAGCATCGTTAAAATAAGTCAAACTTCGTCTCTAGACGATCCATAATGCGCTGAACCTGATGTCTCCTCATTCAAAACCGACGATAAAACTGAGAATGGGTATACACTGGATTCTCATCAAAATAATTGCAAAATAAACGATTATGGTCATCCTTGCGATTTCTTTCTATGTAAGCTCTTCTTTAGATTTGATGTGAATTTTCTTCCTCTTTGTGGGAATTTTTTTTTCCAAAATTGTTGCACGGTGTTGACGGCGTTACATCCACCATTGGTAAGTAATTTCAAATTATTCATCTAAATTAGAATTCGAACTCAAAAGGGATGTAAGTGACATTTTGTTTGTTTTTTAAAGGAGATTATATACTAGTGTATTGCAAGAAAATATAGTAAAAGATTGTGAAACTACGTACTTATATATATGTACAATATTTAAATAAAATTAATTTGAAAATATATTTTGTAAAATATAATAAGAAGTGACAATATATTTTTTTAATAATAAATTCTTTTTGGTACAATAAAGTGATATGACAATATTGTCTATTGATTGTTAGAATTGACAACACGATGTCTTAAAAGATTGTGAAACTAAATACTTTTATATACTTAAATTTTTTTAATAAAAATAATTTAAAAATATATTTTGTAAGATATAATGAGAAGTGGTACAATTTTTTTAAGAATCAATTTTTTTTTAGGACAATAATGTGATATGATAATATTATCTATTGATTGAAAGAATTGACAACAAAATATTTGAAAAATCAATTCCTTTAAGTATAATGAATAGATATGAAGACATGCATTGTCTGTTAATTATATTAATTCGAAAAATGACAACATAGTACTCACTAATTAATTCTTTTTTGTACAATAAAGCATATGATATATATTGTATATTAATTATAAAAAGTGTCAATACAAAATCTAAAGAATCAATTTCTTTTAGTACAATACAATAAATAGAATGCATCAGATGTTGATGAAAAGAAATGACTATACAATGAAGAAATTAATATTTTTTGGTACAAGCATATGTGCACACCAATAGTCTATTTATATTGATGGCACATATGCATGTAAGTAAAAATCAATATAAATAGACTATTGGTGTGCATATGGTAGTATATCCAAAATTCCTCTAATTATTTTTTCTTTGATCATGGATTCCAATTCATCAAACATTCAAACTCTTTTCTTCTTTCAAAATTTTATGAAAATATTGTGTAACCAAGGAGATTTACAAAACTCCCAATATCCGAGCCATCAACAAAATTATCAAACTCTGCCATCCACAATCACCATTTTTATTTGGCCCAAACTTTGTCATCCTCCAAATTTTCAATCAATTGGTGGCACACCATATCCTATGAACCAATCTTCAAATGTTTCGGGTACTTGGAAAAGTGGTTCAAACTAAAGACATGAGGGTGTGAATATCCTAAAATTTAGCGCACTGACCTGTCGCGCGGTCAATCAAATATTTCACATAATCCGTGATCACAATTTAATGTAATACAGGGGAAGGGATCGTCTCCACAGGGATTCTGTGATTCACTCTTTCGTACTCTAATGCAGTAAATAAAGGGGGGGTTTTCTTTTATTATCTAATAAAAATAAAATAACAAAGCAATTAAATTAAAGGGGAACTGACTATCAAGGGGATGTCTGGCTCAAGGGATAGGGATGATGCAGTTATGGCACTTGTGTTTTATCATTAATTCAATAAAGTTAATTCTTATTAAAGTATCAATAAATTGGTTACAGTTATCAACAACCTCTGATAACCAATTTTTCCTTACAGTGTAGGTAATTAAGGTACGACCGTTAACTACCCCTAATTAAGCAAATAAACCTAGGTGCGCCCATAAGAATATTACCTAACCGCATTCCAATTTAGAAAAACCCAATTCAAAACAATTACTACCTAGAGGAGCAATTAGATTTGATTGTCTAACCCGCGGGAATGAACTATTCAACCCGGTTGTCACCTATTCAAGTGCGAATACAATTACGGATATCCTACTTGAATTAACTTTAGATTATCAGACTAATTTAAATATCGGTACCAAAATATTCAATCAATCTAACAATCACAAACGCTATTATTTGAATTAGACAAATATTGATAATCAAAAAGAACTTTTATAAAGAAAATCAAGAATCTCCAAAACAAAAGAACCAAAACATTATCACCCCTCAAACAAAAAAAGTGTCTACTCCATAATCAAATAACAAAGAACAAAAGAGAAGAATAAAGTCATAGTGGGAGGGGAAATCTTCTCTGTCGATTTGCTCCTGCGCGGTCTATGAATCTGTCAGTCTCATACTCCCGTGCGTTTCTGCCCTAGCCGTTCTCCCTTGTCAAATAGGCGTGTCTTTTTCTTTCTTATTTAATTTTTGCCCTAATTATTTTGTAGATGGGCTTTGGGCCTTTAATTAATTTTATTTCTTTTTTCTGCCACTTATGTCAAATTTAATATTTGCCCTCTACACACAGCAAATAAACAATTCGCATATAAATTAGGTAGAATCCAATTAAAATCACTCAAATATCGCATATGATATGAACATTTAATACATGCGATTTCTAACTATCATACAAGTTCCTATTCACAATCATGATAAACAAAATTATGATGATGTGCAAGTTATCAATTCTATTAGAGAGACAAGAAAAATGTGAAGCCTCAAAGAAGATATTCTCTTCATCAGTGGATGACTTAACACAAGCAAATTTACCATTGTAGATCCTTATAAAAAAGCTTCTATTTTCTGAAACGTGTGGTGGACTATTATATGAAAAATAAAAAAGATCAGTGAGTTTCAAGAGGCATATCTCAATCTAAGTTTCGTTGACATAAAATTAAATAAGCAATATCAAAATTTGTTGGTTGCTATAAGCAAGTTAACCTATATAAAATGAGTGGGCAATCTCAAAATAATGTATTAAATATCGCACACAATATGTATTACAATGATTGTCGGAAGTAATGTATTACAATATGTTGTTGGTAGCCTAAAAAAGTCAAAGATGAATGAAGCTGGAAGATATTCATCAAATTCTAATCCAACAACATCATGTGGTGGTAGTGACGACAATCCTTGTATTGTTTGTTCTCCAAATGTGAAGGCGAGTAAAAAGAAGAAAAAAAAGTATAAAAAAATCAAGTTCTAAAAACAAGATTATGATGATGTGCAAGTTATCAATTCTATTAGAGAGAGACAAGGAAAATGTGAAGCCTCAAAGAAGATATTCTCTTCATCAGTGGATGACTTAACACAAGCAAATTTACCATTGTAGATCCTTATAAAAAAAGCTTCTATTTTCTAAAAAAACGTGTGGTGGACTATTATATGAAAAATAAAAAAGATCAGTGAGTTTCAAGAGGCATATCTCAATCTAAGTTTCATTGACATAAAATTAAATAAGCAATATCAAAATTTGTTGGTTGCTATAAGCAAGTTAACCTATATAAAATGAGTGGGCAATCTCAAAATAATGTATTAAATATCACACACAATATGTATTACAATGATTGTCGGAAGTAATGTATTACAATATGTTGTTGGTAGCCTAAAGAAGTCAAAGATGAATGAAGCTGGAAGATATTCATCAAATTCTAATCCAACAACATCATGTGGTGGTAGTGATGACAATCCTTGTATTGTTTGTTCTCCAAGTGTGAAGGTGAGTAAAAAGAAGAAAAAAAAGTATAAAAAAAATCAAGTTCTAAAAATTATGATGAGTATTTTGCAGGTATGCAAGCTACCGATACACAAACTATGTCATATTTAGAACGTCTTGTGAATTTATAAAAAGAAAAAATCAAGAATAAACAAGAACAATAAGAACGAATCATCTACTTCGAAGAACAAAAGATAAAACAACAACTAGAGCAATAAGAAAAAAAAAATCAATTGAAAAAAAATATAAAATCTTGAAAACATTTGCTTGCGAATGATCAACTAACTCCAAATGAAGAAACATTCAAGAAGAAATTATTGAAATGATTATTAGAAGACAATTAGAAGTTTATTTATTTATTTATTTATTTAAGAAATTTAAATTTATGTATTGTAGTTTACCTCTTTTAATGGATCAATCTAGCATGTTTAAAATTATTTTGTGCTTATTTATTATTAATAGAATATTTTAATTTATTTCTAATTAATGTGTATTTTTTTACATAAATTATTTAATAAAAAATATATAATAGATAAAATAAAATAAAATAATGATAATTATTATTAAAAAATAGATAAAATAACATAAAATCTTCATGTAATTTTCACAAGTGGCTGAAAATCCTCATAATTTTAAAATTTCAAAAATTTTATTAGCAATTTTTAAAATATTGTAAAAAAACTCCATCAGTTGATTCTGCTATTGTATGTCACAAATCTGAAATATAATATTTGGTCCATAAACTGATATATATCTATACGAAGTTACTAAAATACCTTGGTGCTTTTATTAAGGGTGTGTTTGTTTGAAGGATTTTGGTGGATTTCCACTATTCATCCAATTTTTTCTCCCTAAAAACATCAAATCAAACACCTATTTTTTATTTTTTATATTATACTAAAAATCAATTTTACTTTCAAAACATCACATCAAACCCTATTTATATCACATCGTACAACTATTCAAATTCAAAATTTTTACTATTCAAATCCCAACTCAAAATCCAAACCCTCAAACAAACACACCCTAAATATACTATTCTCTCATCCACTTTATTTCACAGCGTCTTCCAGCTCCGATCAGATTAAGCCGCCGCCGAAGAGAAAGTTGCAGCGGCAGCCGCCGGAGAGGCAATTAAGAGGGATCAGAATGAGGAAATGGGGCAAATGGATTGCCGAGATCCGGGAACTCAACAAGCACTCTAGGCTCTGAGTTGGGTCCTACACCTCCCCTGTCGCTGCCGCGCGGGCCTACGAGTCTTCCACCTCCGTGGTCCCTCCGCCCGCCTCAACTTTCCCGAGTGTGTGCTCGAAGACGTCGCCGCCGGAGAGCCACTCGATTTGTCCGCCTCTGCCATTAGGAAGAAGGCGAAGAAGGTGGGGCCGTGGGTTGACGCACTGCAGGGCGCCGCCGTGAAGCCGGGTAGTTGATTCGAGAGGTTTTGGGGGTCCGTGAAACCCGATTTCAATGAGTATTCAAGCCCATTAAGCTCCGAGGAAAATTGAATTTTCGATATGCAACTGTATTTCAGTTTGTGTTATAAAATTAAATTAAATTAATGAGAAGCGGGTTGGCAGACCATAAATCTAATCCACGAGTAGAAGAAGATGACAATGGAGATATGGAGAGGAGAGAAGAGGGAAGAAAGAAGAAGAGCGAGCAGAGAGGAGGAAGGAAAGAAAAAAATGGAAGATAAAGAAGGTAATGGCGATATTAAAAAATATAAGGTCTTGACGGTCATTTATGATGAAAGTTATCATCTGTTAGTATGATTTAGAGAAAATGACAAAGTATGCTACAAAATTACAAGTAGATTTTATCGAATTTTCGAGAATTTTTAAAAAATTTTAAAAGTTATAAAAGAATTTTATGTTATTTTGTTTAAAAAATAAAAAAATATTATGTCATATTATTTAATATTATATTTTATATATTAAATAGTTAAAATATAATTATAATACATAATTATAATATTACTTTCATCTGATAAGAATGATATTGTTTGAGCTTGTATTTGTATTGTAATAGACTAATAGAGATATTTTTATATTTTTTTCTTAATTTATACTAATTAATATAATAATTGATATTCAAAATCAACATACAAAAAGTTCATGGTGCTTTCTTATCCGATGAAAATAGTATATAAAATATAAAATACTTCATCCATCCAAGTAAGAAGTATATATTTATTTTTGACGTGGAGTTTAAGAAATAATCGTATTTTAATTATAGTTGATAGATAAAATTTGTGTAATGACTTTTTTGCTCTTCTTTTTGATATAAAAGTAATAATGTAATGTAAAGTAAAAATAGTTATGAAAAAAAAAAAATATTTAATGAAATGGTTATTTTGAAATCGAATATCCCAAAATAAAAAAATAAATACTTTATAGTTAAACAGAAAAATTATATTATATAAATATATTTTTTCTCTCCTCCATGGTAGAGGAGAGAGAATAAATTGACAACGTTCCTACAAAGACCTTTCAGTAGCTCGTGTTTAAGTATTTATTTATTTATTTACTAGCGTGTAATTCGTCTGATATATGTGTTATTTTTTTATTAAATTATATTTTAATTTAATATTTTTTAGTAAATAATATTTATAGTTATATATATACATAATATATATTACTTGAATCAAATCAATTTAAAAAATAACATACAAAATAATAATAAAAAAATAATTTATAGAAAATAAGAATAACAATTTAAAAACATATGTATACGCAAATGGAAATACTACAATAGAAATAAAATTTTTATATGTTAAAACATAAAATTTTTTGTATGAATTTTTCAAATATTTTTTTAAATAAAAAAAATCCAAAATTTAAACATAATCTGAAAGATTTATTAAAATATTATATTAAAAACCAAATCAATTATAAAAATTGCATATACAATAAGAATAAAAAATTAATTAGTAAAATAATATAATAAATAATTAAAAATACATACATTGTATTTTTTTGTTTCTTTCTAATTTTTTTTTTAATTATTACCGTCCCCATTTGGGCGCATATGCATGTGCAAGTTTCGCAGACCCCACCTGCATCTGAGGGGGCGTGTTGGAGACTCCGTTTTCGAATATATGATTAATTGTTGTATTTTCCTAACAATTCGACCTTTAGGTGAGACGGTCATTCAACACCCAACAGATTAGTAGAAACTGAAAAGAATACATAACAATAAAAATAATAAAATTAATATAATACGATAGTTAATTTATACATAATCAAGTTTAAAATTTTAATTGTTATTTATTATCTCAATAAATTTAAATTTTATTAGATTATTTTTTATTCTAACAAATTTTAATCAATCATCCAAGTTTATTATTTTTTAAAAATAATAACTCTAAAATTATGAAAATGCACGAAATTAAATACGTTGTCAAACATATATATTTCTAATATAGAAATGCCACATCAGTGGAACATACTCTCAAAGAAAATAAAAACATTAATACAATTTTTGTAAGTTTTTAAATTGCTATGATATGATAGAAAAAAAAATAAAAATAGAAGAACAGTTCATATAGAAATTGATAGTCTAATCATATTTTTAAAAAGGAAAAAGAACTATATAATACCAAAATGAAAAAAAAAAAAAAAAAAAAAAAACATTTCATGTTGGCGGATGGAATAGTTGGATAAGAAGAAAAAAAAAGATAGTCTCGGCATGATTTAGAGGTGTAGGGGTGGACTTATAACCATGAGGTCGGGGGTTCAAATCTCCGACGCCTTCAGGTCACCTGCCACACATGATTCGTCTAGTGTAACTTGTCTGTCGGATCTAGTTTCCAGGGTATATTAAATTCGATCGAGGGTTTACGGATTCAGTTGCTTTCAAACCGAATTCGATGTGGCAACCCAATTATAATAAATTTGAATCAAGAATATCGACTCAATTATATATACAGGACAATACAAACCCGATATCGGCTGATTTCACCCAATTAAAACCAACTGCCAGGTCTAATAATAAACAAACCAAAATTCTCCAGTTAGCCGTCACGGACGCACCATACTTTCAAATTTGTAAAGATAAGCTCACATTAGATATAGAAAGAAGCAACCTATTTTTTTAATTCTTTGAATAGATGCAATTGGACAACTACTAATGCAAAAAGAACTATTTAAAATCTACACTATCATTTTTTTTTTTAGTTGATCATTCTACATCATCATCCTAATTTTTTTATTTTATAGCAGTAACACATGTGCAATTAAACAATATAAAATAATATATTTGTTCAAACTCTCGATGTCTCTGCATCTTATTTGTCTTTTTATATATATATTGGCCTATTAGAATTTGTTTGATCAAACTTATATGGTAGACTATTAGGTTCAATTGAAAATTTATTAAAGCATACTTTAAGAATTTTCGGACCTAAAAACTCGAACTGTTAGAAAAACGCAATCATTAATCATATATTTACAAACGGGAGTTCCTGTTATGTATAATACTCTCTCCGTCCAATAAAAAAGTATACGTATTTTTATTTTAGACTGTTCAATATAAAGTAACAATTCTATTAAATACTCAAATTATTTTCATAAATACTTTTACTTTATATCACATCATTACTTTTTTTTTTAAAAAAAATACAGGCAAAGATATTATTATATTACTTTTAATTACTAACTACAATAAAAATATTATTATTTATTAAACTTCGCATAAAAAATAAATACTCCCTTCGTCCATAAAATATGTATACATTTACTTTTGGCGCGGAGATTAAGAAATAATAATATTTTAATTATAGTAGGTAGGTAAAAGTAGTGAAATGACAATTTTGCCCTTACTTTTTTGGTATAAAAGTAATTATGTGATGTAAAGTAGGGGTATTTGTAGAAAAAATAGAGTATTTAATAAAATGATTACTTTGTAATTGGACGTTCCAAAATAGAAACACGTATACTTTCTAACTGGACGGAGGGAGTATTTGATTTGTAGTCCGACGGAGATAGTATTTATTAAACTATGTTGTATATATAGTGACATAATAATAATAATAATAATAATAATAATAATAATTTTTTGAGTTTGGATGATATATTTAATAAGATTATATTTCTGTGTTCTTCTTCTTGTTATTATAAATATTTTTAATAAAAAAAGTCATTCCACGTCAGATTCGATCCAATCTACTAATAGATCACGCCCGAGTCCGAGTCAAGTCCATTTTTAGGTGCTCTTTGAAATACATATATTAATAAATCATATATTGTACCACACGGCTGCTGCTCTATATATAATATGCATCAGCTGCTGACGAATTAATACATTACATTAGTTACATACAAACATATATACATAAATAGATAAGCTCATTGCCATTATAGTTCTAATTTGATCATCACTAAAAGAAGAATAATCGAAGATGGAAGGCTCAAGATTTATGGTGATTATGGTAATGGTTCTTTGCTTCAGCCTCCTCCGATTCGGCGCAACACGAGAAGACGAAGAGCTGGCGTGCATGAAAGTCCCCGGCAACGAAGTTACCGAATGTGTAAAGCTGCTGGCGCGCGGCTACAAGATATTTTGCTGCGACGGGCTGGATGCTGTCGACTACACGTGCCTGTGCACCGCCACCGGGCCTCTGCCGGGCATCCCAGTTCCTATTACATTGATTAATATGGGAGGATCCTGTGGTTTGGATCTTCCCCAAGTCTGCTCTCAGGGTACGAGTTAGTTAGAGCATCTCCAATCCAGCGTCATTAATGGCGCTGGGTTGGCTTATTTGACATAGGTTATCTCCGATCGACGCCAAATTCAATGTCACTTTTTGACGTTGCTATAGTGCAACGTCAATTTTGGTGTTGCACTGTAGCAAAAAAATGACGTTGCTTTATTATTATTATTATTATTATTATTTTAATTTTTAAAATTATAAATTTGACTTTTAAATTTAATTTTTATTTTTTTTAATTTTTAAAAATTTTATTTTAAATTATAAAAATAAAAAAAATTGTTTAAAATAATAGGAAAAATTGAATATTTGAAGAATAATAGTAAAAAATAGAGTTATAGTTGGAGTAAAATTACTGTAGCAACTGCATATTTGAAGTTAAAATTAGATAAATGGAGTTGATGGGTCAGAGATGACCTTACTAAACCTCTATCTATGTCCATGGGATCCTCTGTTTTAAAAATAAACTCTATTATTCTATCTTTACATACATAATGTGTATATATACATAAATAAAAATATACATAGATAGCAGATTGGATTCTCTATCCCATTAACATACCTTTATCCCCTCACACATAATGGGTGTGTTAATGGGACAGATGATCCGATCTGCTATTTATGTATATTTTTATTTTTATTTATTGGTAGTTTTCTCTTTAAAAAATTATTATATTAGTTGTTTATTTTTTATTTCAAAAATTATATCGAAAATGTATTCCTAATTAAAACATCACGTCTAATAATGCTTACTTGCAGTGACGGAACCAACATAAAAGTTCACGGGGAAAAATATCAATTATTTTTTTTTATTGATTCAATGTTATTTTGTTTTATTCATAGTACATTCTGAAAAAAAATAAATAGAAATTTTAAATGTTTTAAAAAAAATTTCAACAAAATTACATAAAATTTAATATTTTTTATTATAAAAAATAAAATTCAAAGATTAAAAGTATAAATCAACGTATGAATAAAATTTTTATGATTTTTTATATTATAAAATAAAAAATTAAGGGGGACAAATTACTATATTATATATAATTTTATTTTTTTTATGCAAAAAAAAAATGCATATATTTTGGGGGCTTGGGCCCTTGGCCCCATGTAGTTCCGCCCATGTGTTGTATTGCATCAAATATTTTGTTGTGTATTTTTTTTTTACTATGTTCAAACTAATTTAAAATTTAAAAATACTTTCAAAATATATTTAAACACAGCTAATGAGATTTTTTTTCTTAATTTTTGAAGCAGATGAGGAGACAAGCTAGTTCTACGGATTCGGATTGGACTTGCTCTGTCGAATGCACGCAATAATAATAATAATAATAATAATAATAATAATAATAATAATTTCCAATGTTTCTTGTGTTGTGTTTCTTACACTGTAATAAATTCAGTGATGCACTTGTGGATTTATGTTGTATTTTATTTGTGGTTGTTGTATATGTTTATTTATACATGACTGTTGAGAATTTCGCAGTTGTGTATTGAATAATAAAACCTTAACTGTATTTTCTAAATGATCACTACAAAAAAAATATCAATTTTGTAACGAGATTTTTTCGTTCTTAAATCCACTTTTTCCGTTACTAATGATATTAGAGACGGAATTAGTGATAGAATTACGTTAGCTACGTGAACTTTAGGAACGAAATTCCGTTACAAATATGGTATTTTTTTGTAGTGGATGTACAGATAGAATGAGAATTTAGCAGTTGTGTATTTCTTGTAGTGTAATACAAAGTGTTAATCAAAATAAAGAAACTAGATTGAGATTTTATTAACGAAATCGACAAAGAATTTGAACTAGATTTGACTAGGCTCAGTTTAAAACCAACTCGAAAATTCAAAATCAACACAAACACACCCAATCAGCAACGAAAACAAAAATACTGGCCCAAAACCAACTCAACATAACGAAAATATCTCCACAAAAAATATACAAGGCAACTGGAACAAAACCACACGCCTAACAAGTTAAATGAGCCCCTTACGGCTACGAACGACACAAATAGGGAGAGAATCACGCCAAGGAACTCCACATAAATAGGAGGAAAGCACCATCGCAGAATCACCGAAAAAAGTCGCCGGAAAAGAGGTCACAAGTGAGAGAGGGAGGAGGAGGCTAGAGAGGGAAATAGCTTTAGAGAGAATAAGTGTGCATATAGATTGACGACTCCCTCACCTTCTCACTCAGTGTATACTTAGGGTTTAATACGATAGACGGCTCAAATGCAAGATCTAGATTCAACGGCAGAGATGAAGCTTTATAAAAAGACGTAGATCTTAGAGGCAGGTCAGAGCAGCAGGTTTTCGGGTCGCGGGCGGTATAGTGGATCATGGGACTAGGTTGAGTTAAGGGGCGCGGGTCAAGGCGTGGGCTCGGGTCGCGGATCTGAGAAGTGGGCCAGGGCCATGGAGTATTGGGCTGCTAATTAAGTGTATTTGTATTAATAATTGGGGTGGATGCATTTGAACAAAAAAATCCAACACAAAGCTCTTAATTGTATTACACACGAACAAATTTCATAGTTGTGTGTTTCTTGTAGTATACTAGATTGGAGCTTTGTATTACACATGAACATTAAAGTGATTTCGGTCCGCCATTGACCTCTTTTTAGGATAGAATGATGATCGAAGTTACATACTCCGCGGCGAACCAAACGTATGATTTTCACTGGATTTTTTAGAAAATTTTAACTAAGAATTTTTTTAAAAAATTAGTTTTTTTTTTTTTTTTTTGAAAACAAAGCAAATGTATTACAAAAGAAAAAAAGAAAACTAATATTTTTTTTTAAAGAGAAATTTTCACTGATTTTTCCTTTGAATTTAATGGCAAAGTAAAAACTTATTATAAAAATGTACTCCACTATTTTTGTAACCTTCTCCACATTCCACAGATATTGCAACTGAGCCTATTTAAAATAAAAAAATAAAAAACAAAAAGTGATCTTAGATGTTTGGTCTCGGTCCACGAGGCCCAGACTCATCTATGACTTAAATATGGGCAATTTATAATTAATTGATCCATTTTATAATAATTAGAGTACAATAATCATTTAAAGTGAATTTAATATCTTTGTGTTTCCATGTGAGATAGTGTCTCTACAACTTTTTTTTCTTTCTCTTTCACATTAATATACCTAACAGTTCCTCATATGAATTAGAAGAGGATGATGAAATGATTTGAGGAAAGAAAAATGAATTTTGTATAGAATAAATAGCTTTTTTTTTTTTTTTTATAACATTTTTTTTAATAATATATAGTATTTCTCAACTATCCAGTTCAGTTACCTGGTAAATAAACTACATTCTGACACAAAAAGTCACGTTTTACATCCGTTCTCATTGTTTAGATCATTTTGCCCATAGGACCGGTTATAGTTTCTTCAAGAAATGATCCTAAACAGTTCTCTTTTGAAACATTCTACTCCTCTAAGTTATTTCGAATCATATTCTCTATTTTCGCAGAATTAAAGAACACTCTTTTTTATATTTTATTTTATATAACCTTTTAAATTGATAAAAAAACTCAAAAATTTACTATTTTTACACATTTAACTTATTATAATATTTTCTATTAACATTTTAAATATTATACCGATAAATTATGTTTATTACTCTATCCATCCCAACTAAATTGTCTCATTTAGATTAGATATAAAGTTTTAGGTATCGTATAATTAGTAAGTAATTAAGAAGTATATTAATAAAAATAATTATGATTTTATAATAATAATTATAAATTAAGATTAATATGACTAAATAGTTTAACTAAAATAAAAAAATTATAAAACTTAAAAAGTGATTAAAGTGTATAATTATATATTTTTTTAAAAAAATATATTATGTGGGACGGACGAAAATAGAAATAGTGGACAAATTAAGTGGGACGGAGGAAACAGTTTTATTATTTGATCTAAAATAATATATATTTAAAATAAATAAATTAAAATTTTAATATTATTAAAAATATTTATATGAATTATAGATAAAAATAAGCAATATTATCTTATTAAACATAATATCAATTAATTTAAATTTAATATAAATCATTTATAGTTATTTTATCATAATTAATTAACTATAAATCTTAATAAACATTAAATAAATAAATAATTTCCTATAAATATCAAAAAATTATAATATGAATATATTATTTTATAAATAATAAACAAAACTAAAAACAATAAACGAGACAAAAATATAATTTTAAAATAAATTTTTAAAAAAATTAGAAAAAGCTAAAACTAAAATAAATAGAACATAAATATAATTTATAATTAAAAGTAAATACAAATAATAAAAATATTAAAAATAGCATCCTCTCATAAGAGATGGTGTAAATTGCATATTTGCACCTGGATTGAAGTTATTTTTTCCTCTTCACTCTGGAGAAATAGGAAAAAAGTGATACTTTAAATATGTACGGAGAGAATATTATATTTAGTTAATTTAGATTAGATTTGATTATGTCAATTATATTATATGGAAAAAATTATTTTTTATCTCAATATAACCAAAATTCATCAATTTTGGTTCAAATATAAAAATTTATTAATTTTGGTCTCAATATAATCAAAACTCATCATTTTTGGTTCAAATATAAATTTTTTTATCAATTTTAGTCCCAATATAACCAAAACTCATCATTAGTTTCAATATAATCAAACCTTATCTTCTTTTGGTACCATCCTCAACAAACCGACGGAAAATGCTGACGTGGACTTGCAAGATTATGCAATTTCTTCAAATATAAATATAAGGTTTGATTTATTTTCAAGTCAGCATTTTCCGTCGATTTGTTGACGGTGGGACAAAAAAGATAAGGTTTGATTATATTGGGACAAAAAATGATGTGTTTTGGTTATATTGAGACCAAAATTGATAAAAATTTTATATTGGGACAAAATGATGAGTTTTTGGTTATATTGGGACAAAAAATGATGAGTTTTAGTTATAGTAAGATTAAAATTGATAAAAATTTTATATTGAGACAAAAAATGATGAGTTTTTGGTTATACTGATATCAAAATTGATAAGATTTTTATATTGATACCAAAATTGATAATTTTGATTATATTGAGATCAAAAATAATTTTTTTCTCTATATTAAATTATTTTGATGCGAGTGTATGGAGTCCATTTACCTTTACTTTGATTAAATAAGATACATCATTGTCTACCAATCCTAATATATCATATTGAAATTGATTTCTGTAAAAAATTATGTTAATTTGTTCAAGCAAAGTACATGTTACAATGGTTTATGTTTACTAATCTCTTTGTCCCAGGAATATTGTCTTTTTATTTATTTATTTATTTTTATTCTACATAATCTCCACTCAATTATTAATTTAAATTCAAATTTATTTTTATTTATTGAAACGTATTTTAGACATTTTCATTTTAAACAAACTCACTCGGTAAACAATGAGACTATACACATGGGAAAGATGGAATATCTTTTAGTAATACTTTACTTCAACAATTCTATTTATATTTAAAAAATATATATTTATCAACATATATTATATAAGATACAAAAATAAAAAACAATACATTATCTAAATAAATGAGAGTTTAAAGAAGAATAAAGAAAAAGAGCACAAACCCCGTGGTTGCCTGAATTTTTTTTTTATTTGTTATACTGTACTCTTCTGTTCCATATTTATATATCCATTTGTTTCTGTGTGAAATTTTAGAAATATTAATATTATATTAAGATAAATTAGAAATAAAAATAAAAAGATTAAATTAACTTTATTAATATTGCATGATATAAAGGTAATAATATCTATTGTAAATTAGAAGGATACGTATAATGTTAGGGATATAATACAATTACTAAAAAAACGAAATGGATATTTTATTATAAGACGGACAAAAATAGAAAAATGGATAGATTCTCAAGGGACGGAGGGATATTACCTTTTAGCCTTTTTATATTTTATAAACCACATTTCCCAACAAATTGAGAATTGAGTAGGTTGAATTTGCATCTTATTTTTTATTCTTCAAATTTTATTTATTTATTTATAAAACTATCACATTTATTTTTTTTATACAAATAAATATATTTTAACGATAAATTGTCTCGCAACAAGTGAACCGACTTATTACTACACACATCTAAGATCTCCAACAATTATATATAGACAAATTATAAACAAGCACCATCTTCAAGTTCAACCATTAGTTATCATCAAGAAAATAAGATTTTCATGGCTATGGCTTTTAAATGTTCTTGGAGCCTTCTTCTCCCTAATTATCCAAAACCCATTTTTCACTACGTAGGAACCTCCTTTCTTGCATTACATCGAAATAAATCGAAGCACGAATCAAACCAAACTGCAGTAGTGAAGTTTACTACAACGTTAAAGCATCAAGATGACAGGAGTTTACCCTTCTTGTCAAGAACCACCACTCTAAAGGCTGTTTCCGGTGACCGCGACAATCCGGTGTCCGAAGAACTGATTATCCGACAAGAAAGGGATCATCCTGCAAGTTTCTGGAATGATGCTTTGTTTTCTGCAAAAAATCAGGTTATGTTCCAGTTGGCTTCGAGTTTTTATTTTCTTGAGGCATATACATGATCGAACTCGTGATTTCTGAGTACTAAATAATAAAGCGAAAGCTCAAGCTCCTGCAGGTAGATGAAACACAAACCAAAGCGGTCATTGAAAGATTGAAGGAAGAGGTGAGGAGCATGGTGATGAACAAGGAAAGTAAACCAAAGGATAAGATGATTCTCATCGACACAATAGAGCGTTTGGGATTGGCCTATCACTTTGAGAAAGAGATCGAGGACCAGATCGCACAGATCTTCGAATCTGAGATGGAAAATGAGGATAAAGACAGTGACCTTTTCACGACTGCACTACATTTTCGATTGTTCAGACAACATGGCTACAATGCTCCTAGCAGTACGTTGCTTCTGATCTTCATCGCATATATTAATATTTTCCTTAATCCAAGGTGTGATTCTATTTCAAATCGAGATAGTTTCTTGAAGATACACTGAAACATTAATTAATTCAAACATATATGACATATTTAATTTGTTAGAAAAATATAATATTTGTCCAATAACTAACATTCATTATTATTTTGATCCTTCACAAACATTTTCTTTTTTAAAAATATAGGATCATTAGAACGAAGACAAGTAAGATTTATGATCATTTACAGAATCCATTAAAATTAGAAACTTAATAATTGGTGTCCATTAAATTTAAGCTAACGTGACCGAGTGATTCTTAAAACAGGCGTCTTCAATAAATTTAAGGATGACGACGGGACATTCAATGAAGCCGTTTCAAATGACATCCAGGGTTTGCTGAGCTTGTATGAAGCAACTTATCTAAGGTATCCGGGAGAAGACATCTTAAAGAATGCCAATGTCTTCGCAACTTGTAATCTAAACCAAGCTTTGCCGCTATTGGAACCTCCTCTTAAAGAGAAAGTAGCTCGAGCTCTAATCCAACCACTTCAATGGTGTGTTCCAAGAGTCGAAGCACATTATTATATATCAGTCTACGCAAAGGAAGAGTCCAAGAATGAGTTGCTCTTAAAACTAGCTAAATTAGATTTCAACTTGGTACAGAATCTATATAGAGAAGAGCTATGCGAATTCATGAAGTAAGCAATGAATTCAATAAATATTATGCAAGAAAGAAAATAAGGTGAATTAATGGAACAAGTGTTTCATGGTCACAGGTGGTATAAAGGCTTGGACCTCAAGTCGAAACTTCCATATGCAAGAGACTGGCCAGTGGAAATGTATTTTTTTGGTACAGAATTCACTTTTGAACCTCAATACTCACTTGCACGATCTTTTGCTGCAAAGAGCTTTATCCTAATGGGACTCATAAACGATACGAGTGATAGTTACGCGACATATGAAGAAACAAAAATTTTCTTGGAGGTTCTGCAAGAACGGTAAAACATAGTTTAATCTCATTATTACATAAGGTAAAACATTACCTTGTAAACAAATAAGACTTTAAGTTCACTATACTTTCTTTTTGTTGTTTTTGTTGATGTCTTTTCAGGTGGGATATCAAAAAAATAGACAGACTTCCACATTATATGCAGATTGTTTACAAACTTGTCTTGAGTGCATATGAAGAGTTTGATCAAGAAATGTCCAAACAAGGCAGAAGTTTCGCAGTTTCTTATGCAATAGAAGAAGTAAGCATGCACACTCTCCTACTTTCAATAAAATCATTTTAGGAAGTTTCTTATGTTGTGTGGTCATATATGAAGCTGAAAATGCTTGTTAGAAGTTACCTTACAAGAGCCAAGTGGTGTATGGGGCTCGAGACACCAACATTTCAAGAGAGTATTTCCATTGCTTGCGTAGACAGTGCAGCCCCGGGAGTATTTTCATCGTGCATAATGGGCATGGAATTTGCCTCAAAGGAAGCATTCCAATGGCTTATGAGGAGGCCTAAAATTGTGGAGGCCACCGGTTTACACACTCGATTGAGTAATGACATAGCCAGCTATGAAGTATGTTTCACTTCCCGTTTCTCATACTCGAGTATATAAATCGCACACATTAATATCGATATCTAATTTACATCGATTGGCTTGAAGCGCGAGCACAATGCAAGTGGATTTCCATCTTCATCAATTGATTTCTACATGAAAGATTATGGTGTATCAAAAGAAGAAGCAATGGGTAAGGTTCGTGAGCTCGCCGAGGATGCAAGGATGGAAATAAATAGGGAATGGGTTTCAACAAAGGGTGTCCCCAGGGAGTTTCTGAAGCTTGCACTAAACTATGCACGGTTTACATTCCTATGCTACAATCAAGGCACAGATGCTGTTACATATTCAAAAACAGGGATAAAGAGCTACATAGAAGCAGTGATATTCAATCCCATAGAAATTGATGAATGAATACATGGTGTTGGGAGAATACTCCTGTTCTTTTATATTTAATAACATTGTTATTGTCATTTTATGTCCCTTTTAATATTGATTGTGTGTAATGGCAAGACAATAAAAAAGTAATTGTGGAGATTACACCTTTTTTTTTCCTCCTTGCAATTTAAAAAAACATCTGTAATCTTCTTCTTGTGGTAATATCTTTCTGTTTTCTATTTTATGTTATTCTTTGCTACTTTGATTATATTCCTTCTATCCTCTTCAACCTTGTTTAATTTTGATGCTCACAAGGTGTTTGGAAAAAGTCCAAACTGAAATCTGGTTTATTTGACATATGATTAATAACTCTTCCCAATCCTCATCTATTCTCATCTTTGATAGAAAGAACATTAACTGGTGGAGTATTCAAATGAGGGTGATCTTTTATTATCAATTTGTTTTCCTTTATAGAAGATGGATTTCTTGGGACTGACAAAAGCGAAATTGATGCTCAGAGGGCTACTCATCGTGAGAATAAAAAGAAGGAAAGAAAAAGACATCATATTACATTCACCAGGGTGTGAATGATGGAAATGTTTTACAAGATTGAAGGGGCAAATAACGTGAAGGAAACATGGAATATCCTTACAATGTCATTCAAAGGAGCCGATAGGGTAAAAAAGTTTGCCTTTAAACCTCAAGGTGTCAATACGAACTTTTGCACATGGAAACAACATAATCGGAGAGTGGCTATATCATTCGACTTTTAAATCTAATCAACCAAATGAAGGTTTTTGGAGAAAATTTATTTCGGTTAGTTAAAGTAGTGAAGATATCGCAACACTCACATCCAAATTTGAGCATGTTGCGGTGGGATAGAAGAAACCCATGATTTATCAATGATGATATACAGTGGAAGAGCTTAGAAGTACATTGCAAGAAAACGAGCAATGTAAGAACGAGAAAAGAAGTTAAAAAACCAATTGAGGTAGCTTCGCAAACTTAAGTCTCTATAAGATATATATGGTATTTATTCACAGAAAGAAAAAAAAAAAAAAAAAAAGCAAAGCAGTTTCTATGGCAGAGGACACATACCATGTGGTGGATTTTAGAATTTCCAAAGTCATATCTCCTTGTACTAATAACAACCTCGATATGGAGGCACATAGGATAATGATTTTGAAAATTCTGATTAGCACCGACATGCAAGAGGGCGCAGGCGTGGCTGTGAGAAATATGATAAAGTTAATATGGAATGCTTTTTTTATATGTGCTATATATATGATAATATTTTGCTATTTTTTGGACAATTTTTTGATGCGAAAATTTGTATATATATGCTCCTTATGATGTATTTTTTATAGGTTTCATGCCGTTGACAAGTTTTGGGGCGTATTTGGGAAAAAAGAAGCATAACGCATAAAGGTTTTAGATGTGATCACGCAAATACACAATGTAAAAGTTATGGAAATTTACAGAAGAAAGACCCTCAGGGCTAAATTGACAATATAAAGATCACGTGGGATTTAATTGCAAATGAGATCTAATTAAAAGAGGATCATGCGATGGACAATTAAGAGACACGATTTTGCAATTGAAGATGGGAGAGAAATGGACAACCACGTTCTCACCACGACATCAAACCTTTGAGGGAGAAAAGACACAATAAAGAACGCAGTGCAGAGAACTCCCGGGAGCAAGGAAGACAAACTTTGAGGGAATTCTTTCTTCATTTTTGAATTAGTTTCTTGTCGATTTTCAAAGATTGAAGGCATGATGAACTTCTATATTTGCTTTGCGTTTTCGATTTCCATGGATTGTGAGTAATTTATTTTCTAGTTTAAGTATGAGTTGAAGTTTGGGATATGAATTTGTATGACTTGGTTTTGATTTTAATTTGATGTTTATTGGTATTAGGTATATTTAATTTTTCTGATTGGCGAGATTAGAAATCTTAAATTGATATTTGTGGCTACGTATTAGTTTGAGATTTCATAGTTATATTGATGATTGACACCCATAATTGTGTTTGAAGTAGCAACATAGAGGAAGAATACTATATGAGGAATTAAAATCAATTTCAAACAAATCATTGTTGGAATTTGGTTAAATTGAATTGAGCCTTTCTAGTTCTCAATGCTGTCGAGTTAGCAATACTACGTTCGTATCTAAGATTCTCACTTGATTAGAGAAATAGCTAGCGGTCATATCTTAGCTATCGACAAAGTAAGGAAATGTTGATTGTGAACGCGTGTAGATCAACTATAACCAATTTATCCAATAAATCAATAAACTTGATTATGGTCAATGGACAAATTTTCATATATCGAACGGAAATTTGTGCCTAGGCTATAGTTTAATTAATTTTGGTATTTGGTTATATTTTAATTTAGTTTATTTTTTTTCTAATTTGAATTATTTTCCTGCTTATTTAGCCTGATATTCTCAAATCCCCCTTTTATATATATATATATATATATATACATTTAATTATAAGTAGCCAAGTTATCAAATCATTACTGCTTCTTTGCAGAGACGACCTTACTCACCATATCTATATTGCATTTTGCATTTTCTGTGGCATAGGAATTAATATTTTATTTTGCAAGTGTGCGACATGCGTACATTTTTCGTGTCATAAGCTTGGCTGTTATGATAATGAGTATATTTTCTTGGGAGGCTTAAACTTTGCTCTTGAACGTGGAATATTTTCTTCATTCTCTTCTTGAGGTTATTATGGTTTGTGGCAGCAGCTTGTGATGCAATCCTCTCGGCATCTTCTTCTTCAGCGATTAAATTGTTTATAACATCATCAATATAAACATCGATCAGCGATAAGTATATTTCCCCTACTTATTCCTTTGAGCTCTTTTAACCTATTTCTTTATTGTAAACTATTTCTTAGCCTTGGACTTTCTTTTGAAATTAGATCCAATTTGAACTCTAAGTTAGATACAATTATTTTAAGTCTATGGTGTTATACATTTGATTTATTCAGCACTAGTCAAAACAAAAAAAATTTGGGCATGACTAAGTGATCGATGCATTTAGGAGTAGTTTCCGCAATGGGTAGCGAAGATATAAAAAAACAAAACAAAAGAAGAAAAAAAGAAGCACAAACCAAAAAAAAAAGAAAAAGAAAAAAAAAAAAAGGTTTGCTCAGAGTGACGTTAAGTTGAAAGCAAAAATATCTTGAAGGTGGAAATATTATTGATACGAGGATGTTATTGAAGTTATAGATAGTAAATAATAGTTAAGGGTTTTATTGTGTATGACAAACTAATTTCTATGTGCTGGCATTATATTTTTAACCTGTTAGTTTTTTATATTTATTTTATTCTTTATTTGTTCTTATTCCTACAGCTAAGCCCATTACAACCTATATTAAAGACCTCTTTGATTCTTTATGTTGAATTGGAATATCTTAAGCCAAAGAGATTGATTTTTATTTAAACCTATTCGATAATCTTTTGTTGCACTACTTGAACATTGACCCACTTATACACTTATTTCTTACACAGCATTGGTGGATAGACTTTATTTTGTGAAGTTGACTTAGCTTGATAGGTAGAATTTCTGATTGATTTGGTCGTGTGGGATTTTCTTGTTATATTGAGTCGCATGAAATTTTTTAGCTTATTTTGAATCAATGCTTGAAGACAATCATGATTTAGGTGTAGAGGGAATTCTTAGTTAGAAATTGCATACCATATATTGAAAAGAAAAATAATGGAAGAAAAACTCAACATTGAACCACCTAGTAGTCATAGTCATGGCCATAAAGCATCATAATTGAATGATTCCTTGAGCTAGACACTCATTTTATTAGATAGTCCTTCAATAAATTAATTGTTACCTTATTTTATTTTAATACTTTATTCAAAAACTCTCTATTTAATTTTCAGAATCAAACAGAAAAGAATATATCACACAATCTCGGTGGAGACCACCCATTCCCCCTATAGTATATTTACTTGTGATTACCGAGTAAGTGAAATATTTGATTGACTGTGCGACATATCAATTGTTATTATTGTTGTTGTTATATGACCGGTTGTATGATCAGTCAAAACAATTTACCTACTTTATTCTAAAAAATTAATATAATACAAGGGATGGATATCTTTACAGGGATGATGTGATGATTCACTTTCTTATGTTTAATGTGGTAAATAAAAAGAAAATTTGTTTTCATTATCTAATAAAATAGAATAACAAAACAGTTATTTAACGGACCACAGTCCATCAATAAAAGTGTCTGATTCAAGGGACAATTCAATTATGATATTTTTATTTTACCATGTTTTTCTTACAATATAGCTAATAAACCTTGGCATGCCTAAAGAATTATTGCCTAATCGTCATTTTAATATAGAAAATCCAATTCAAAGCAATTACTACCTAATTGTAGGCATTAAAATAAGAAAATAAATAATTTTTTCTAAAATTAAATATCATATATTTTAGGAGAAAATAATATCCAATAAAATAAATATATGATATGTATATATGTATATTGGATTTTGTATAATAATTATCAACTATTAATACAAAATATGTTAAGAATGGAAGAAAATCATACAAATCTCATATATGCATATATATATATATAGTCCTTGTATTTTTTGTTGTAAATTAAATAAATCTCATCAATAAAGGAACTATTATAACTAATATCTTATGATAAAGAAAATGATATAAAGATCTTGAAAAGAAAGGAAGACACGCAATCAAATCCTTCAAAAATAGAAAATGACATCCGATGAACAATGAAGGATCACAAAATTTTTTCATCGGCCAATCGGAATGCGCCATGTGGTATCATCCGAAAAGGAAGCCGAGGCTACCCCTCCCATATACATAGTGGTCTTTGGCCGATTCATTTGATACACCGGAGTTCATTCGAGAACTCGAGCAAGTAAGTCTCTCTAGACTCTATGCATTATTTTTCGTATTTTTCATGTCATTCAAAGCATTCTTCATAGATAAATAACCAATTTTAATATAAGTTGACAAATCGATGAAGTTGTTCTTCTTCGTTTTAAGTTCAAGCTGGAAGAAAGATCAAAGAAAAATCTGTCAAAGCCAAGAAAAATTTTTCAAAGTTCATCCTAAAGCTTTAAGATATTCTTCTCGTTCTTCGTCAAATAATCAAATCTGGCCCTCTTTGATCCAAGAGTTCAGTAGACATGCCCCCAAAAAAGCATTATGGAGCACCAAATCTACCTTGCAAAGATCAAAGCCTCAAATCCATCAAAAGAAAGATTCAAAGCAAAACCGAGGATAAAATTCACCTACATAGAGATCAAACCTTCTAAAAGCAGGCAAAGTCACACCAAAGATCAAATCTGTTAAAAAGCTGGATTACAGACCAAATCCTTCCAAATTCGTCAAAAAGCCACATTAAAGACCATATCCCTCCAAATTCATCAAAGAAGTCGGATTGAAGATCAAATCCTCAATAGTCTTCGAGAAGCCATCCAAATCCAAGTTGAAAGTCAAATCGACTCATTTAGAGAATTAAAGGACCCGTTTATGGAATAAGACCCTCTTTGATTTAAATTACATGTAATTTGTAGAAATTTTGTATTTAGGAAAATAACACGATTTTTTTTTTCTTCAGAGATTTGACATGCCCAGTGGGACAACTCTATATTTCATCTCTCTCTCCGTCGAAATCTCATTGACCAATGGCTTCCTACAAAATCAAGACTTCCAACATTGCATCGAAAGTTGCTGCTCAAACTGACATAGCTTGAGGATTCGCTGCATCCATTGTATTAAGAACCTCAAGCACTTTAACGAATGCTAGAGTGACAAAACGAAACATGACTAAAAAATCATTTCCATTATCTGAGGACACTCCTCTAAAAATTACGTCGAAAAACATACTCTATGAAGAGGATGAAAGCTTCAAGAGTACCTTCGCACCGGTCACCCCTAAAAAAACTGCAAGTCATTCAACGACATTAAACTCTGTTTCGATGATGATCACAAACGCCTCAATCATAGAAGATAAACTAGCTGCACTGGCCAAAGTCATTGAGGGATATTTCAACACATTCAGCAACATAACACTGTCATCGCAAAGCTATTTGAAAAATTAAACAAGCTAGAAACAACGGGTCAAAATGCTGAAAAACAACCATCTTCTCCGGTGGCCCAAGATGAAGCGGGAACATCTACGGATCAACACCACGATAAAGAAATGATGGCAGAAGCAATTATGTATCAAGCATCATCTGACTATTTCATCCATCTATCCCATCTTGATGAGTATATGAAATGAACTCTCAAAAGGAAATTTGAAGAAAGTTCAAGACCATCAATTTTTTTTTTTTTTTTTTTTTCGGCTAAGCCCAAGTGGGGTTGCTTACGTACCCTAACCGTAAAGGATGCTTGGTGGTGTGGGGGTTGGACTTGTGACCGTGAGGTCATGGGTTCAAACCCCCGACGCCTTAGGTCACCTGCCACACATGGTTCGCATAGTATGACTTGTCTGTCGGGCCTAGTTTGCAAGGTATTAGGTTCGGCCGTGGGTTTACCCAGTGTGCACTTTCGGATAGCAGCTGCGGGTTCCCACGTCAAAAAAAAAAAAAAAAAAGTAGACCAGCCTGTTAAAAGGTCTAAGTTTAGCCTAAGTAAGCAAGTCCTAAAACTAATAGGACTAAACAAGGCAATAAAACGAGAAAAGGCTACTAAGCAAGGCTCATCAGTAAAGCAAATCATGATACCTAGCGCCAAAATCTAAAGCTCGGGGCTCCAGCTGCATCCATCTGAAGAAAGCCACGAGTTGCCGCCGGGATTTCTGAAGGGCCAATAGAAAGATAAACCAACAATCGACTATATCAACCGCTAAATATGCATCTACTACACATTCAAGAATCATCAAAAACAAAAAAATAAAATAAAAAAATACAAAAGATATGATGCCGAAAAAAAAAGAGAACAACGCCCCTACCAAGTCCAACAAAGAAGCTTTGGCCGTAAAAGCTACGCACAAATCGCCCGTGAAAGTCCAAAATAAAGAAAAGAGAGTTTTATCAACTTAGACAGACCTACCTCTAAAGTCAACCCTTAGAAGTTGCAATTCAGAATTTATCCCTGGATATTGACATCTCACAAATTTTTGATGATCTACTAAAAAAAACCTTCAAACTTATATTTATTATTATTATTATTATTACTCCTTTCGTCCCAGATACCATGTCCATATTGCCGTTTCTGTCCGTCCCACATACCATATCACTTTCATTTTTTGGAAAATGATTACACACTTTAATCTTATTTTAAAATTTTAAATTTATTTTTTTAATTTTAATTAAACTAATTAGTTATCTTAATCTTAATTTATAATTATTTATATTATACGATAATTATTTTCACTAATACATTCTTAATTATCTACTAATTACACCCCTCCTAAAATACCGTGTCTACAGTAGCAGACACGGGACGGAGGGAGTATTATTTATATATTTTTTACACAAAAGATTATAATTTAAAATTATTGAAAAAATTGAGATTTAAAATAATTAGAAAATAAAAACAAAAAATGAATAAATATAGACCCACATTTCAAATCGGAACCCTAACGAAAATCGATACCAAAAAATACTAACTGAAATTACGGCTAAAAAATTGGATTTTGACGTAACATTTTGACTTAAAATTTTGGATTTTGACGCAACATTTCTCCCATTAAAGTTGTCACCAAAGTTAGTTGCCTTGCAGAGTAAACAAATCTAAATACTATAAGTTGGATGAACTAATTGGAAGAATTTGCGAACACGAGATGAATAGCCTTCGTGAAAGAAAAGACAAGGCTCGGCACTTAAATACGATCAAGACAAATAATGAAATTTATGACTCATATGATGAATTTGTCTATTTTCTTATACATAGTTGGACATGCTTGGAAAAAAGATTTCAACATTCTCGGCAGACAATATCCATGCATATTCATGAGATTTTTAAGGTTATTCGAGATTAAGCATTGAAGTAATTAGACCTATTTATAGTATTTCAAAGATACTCAAGATTATTTTAGAGATCATAGCCGTTATTGGCCATATTTTCAAGATTGCATTGGAACAGACACGCATAGTCACATTGTACTTAATGTATAATGAACAAACACTTCAATTATCAACAAACAATCATATACATTATCAACAAGTGCTTTTAGTTACCCATCAACAAACAAACTTTGAAAAAAAAAAAAATTATCAACAAACCATAATTAAATTTTTGAAAAAACAATAGCCAAACAAGGGGAAATATAATGAAAAAGAAAAAAGAGAAACTAAAAAAAAATAGAGGAAAAATGTGACAACTTGAAACAAGAATGAAAAATAAAAGACAAACAAATAAGTACTGAAAAATAATTATAAATACAGAAAAAATGAGCAGCAAGAACAAATGCACCAGAAAATATACAAAATTAGAACAAGAATGAAGAAGAAATTAAAACAAGCAGATAAGCAGTGTGGCTAGAATGAAAGGAGGAGGGAGGATTGGACCGGCTGGACTGAAGGGGGGGAGGATCACCCTAACATTGATTTTTTTTTTTTTTTTTTTAAATTTAAAATTGTAAATTGTATAAATTTATTTATTAACCTAAAAATCAAAAAAAAAAATATTGTTGTGGATTCTTGCTATAATACATTAATTATTTTTATTGAAAGATATTGTTGCGGAAAGTCACAATTTTTGGAGGATATTTTGATAGTAAACATTGAAATCGACAAATTAAAAAAAATAAATATAAATATATTGTTGCGGACTACCACAACAATATTTAATTATTCTATATAAAAATATTGTCCCAAAAAGGCGCAACAAATTTTAAGGATATTTGATAGTGAATTGAAAGAGACAAATTACAAAAATAAAAATAAATATATTGTTGCGGAATATTTTAGTTATTATATATAAAAATATTATCGCAAAAAATCACAACATATTTTAAAGATATTTGATAGTTACATATTGAAATCGACAAATTATAAAAATAAAAATAAATATATTGTAGCGAATCACACAACAATATTTTAATTATTTTATTTAAAAATATTGATATGCAAATCGTAGAAGATAATAAATTAATCCAACTATATGTTGGGGCTTTCTGTGACAAATAGTGAAAATATTATTTATACTTTTATTGTAATAATTATTATTGCAGAATTTCGCAACAATTAAATTATATATAATTTTTTTATAAATTCATTATAATTGTTGTGCCATGAATACTTTCGCCACAATTTTTTCGCGGCAATTTCATATTTTTTTAGTAGTAAAAGTAGGAGAAATTTGACACAATTTGTAAACTAATTTTGTACAATTTTGCTACTTATAAAATCATAAAATCCTCCTAATGCATGCTTGAATTTGACCTTTAGACTATATTAATTCATAGTTCCAGTAGGTGCCTACATTAATATGACTCTTGGACTACATTCATATTCATAGTTCCAATGCAATAATCCAATGTCACAAATTAAATGATCCAATAGAGCTTATAACTCCGTAATATTAGTTCAATTTTTTCTGACATGGTTTTTTAAGGGTTGTTCAATAACTATTAACATTCATTAGCCGTTAAAATTGTGATGTATTTTTTTGCTAATAAAAAAGTTAAAATAGAAACATATTAGAATGTCCAAAAGATTACTCTCATTGTCTCCATGTGAGTAAATATATAAATTGGATACATGGATTTATATGTATTGTAACACCCTCCCTAAGTCGCGTTTCAGAATTAGACTGACCCCACGGATCACCGCTAGTCATTCCATCACGTTTTCTATTCAATCAATTTAATAGCTACCAAAAAGAAATGCAGATATTGTTGACATGAGTAATTTATACAATCTATTTTATCTTTATTTAACAACGGGGTATCACATATTCCCCAATTCATCTCTATCAACTCTCGGTATTACATATATTTTTAAAATTTATAATATGAGACATAAATCAAATTTATTTATTTATTTATTTGAACTCTCCGACTATTTTAAAATTTTAGAATTTTGCTGTTACTATAATGCGAGGACATCATGACATAATACCAAAATTGAATATTCCTGTCCCGTAACGAATGTCTTGGTGGTACGAGGATTTCAAACTCTTGACACGTCTAAGTTTTGTCTGCCATACATTGTTTACTTAAGGTGTGTTTGTTTGGGAGTTAGATTTTGAGTTGGGATTTGAATAGTAAAAATTTTGAATTTGAATAGTTGTATGATGTGATATAAATAGGTGTTGATGAGATATTTTGAATGTAAAATTAATTTTTAGTATAATATAAAAAATAAAAATAGGTGTTTGATTTGATATTTTTGAAAAAAAAAAATGAGATGAATAGTGGATTGGAAATCCAATCTCCCAAATAAACACAGTGTTTCCTTGAATATTCCTGTCCCGTAACAGATGTCTTGGTGGTATATGGGGATGGACTCGTGACCTCGAGTAGCGGCGGTAAATTTTCACATTATAAAAAAAAATAGAATATTTCCTAATAAATAAATAAATATAAAAAAAAATTATACTTCAAAATTTAAAGAAATATCAATAAATTATAAATAAATGATAGAGCGTGCCGAATTCATCCTTTACTTACAATCAAGGAAAAATATACAATAATGGATATTTATCCAATTTACCTTTATAAAAAAAATATTGGGCACAATTATCTATTATGGCTATAACTTCATTGTTAGTTTTTAGGTAGAAAATAATACTTTATTAACAATAAAGTCAAACCTTATTTATAAGTATAGTATAAAACGGATAAATTCAAATATAAATAACAAAAATAAAATAAATATTTTTATATCCCATCAAATTCAAGTAGGGATGTAGAATCCAATTTGATTTCGTGCAAAAGAGACTGAAATGAAGCAGGATGATGTAACTTAGTCAAGACAATTCGATCGTGGGAGAAAACCGAACAAAATTCCAAGTTTTCGTGAGCAACATGATGATGAACATGATGACGATCAATCTCAATATATTTAATACATTCATGAAAAATATTTTTGTAAGAAATCTGAATAACAATCCCATTGTTCCAATGCAGATCAATAAGAGATGACTGAGGTACCCTAAGGTCCACAAATAGCCAATGAAGCCACAAGAACTTGAAGTAGCGTAAGGAAGGGCACAATATTTACATTCAGTGTTAAAATGAGAGATGATAGTTTGTTTCTTGGTACTTAAGGAAACAAGAGAATCGCTAAGAAAAAAACATAAACTAGCGGTGGAGCAACAATCTATAGGATTAATGCTTGCTCAATCAACATCGGAATAACCAAATAGAGTTAAAGAAACTGGTTTGAGAAGTGTAATCCATGAAATCGTCTTCCCTTAAAAATAACAGAGAATACGTAGAACTGCATGAACTAACTAACCAAGTGGGCATCGTTGGCATTGTAAGGGCAAGTGGCTGTCAAATAAATCAAGCTCCCAACGAGCTGACAATAAAGAAAACGATCTTCAAAGAAGAGTGCCATCCATCAGTGTAAGGCAACATCCAACGTCGAGGGGTGTTGGGGCTGTCTTGCATTTAGTACGACCATCACAAGAAAACCAATCAGAAGCACACTTAGCCCGTAACATGTAATACCCTATTGGAACTATAAAAAATCTCAAGACCCCAAAAATAACGAAGGTGACTAAGATTTTTCATATCAAAATGCTGCAAAAGGTAGTCTTGTGGGTCAGATATACCAGATCGGTCATCCCCATTGACGAGCGTATCATCAACATAAAAAAGTAAAATAACGATTCCATAAGAACTTCGACATATAAACAAAACAGAGTCATGTAAATTGAAAGTAAATCTAAATTGAGAGAAAACTGAATTGAACTTGAAAAACCATACATGTGGAGCCGTTCGCAACGAAATGAGTCTTGTAATGCTCAACGGACCCATCATAATTAGTTTTTCATCTTGGAAACTCATTTGCAATCAATAGATATTTATCTAAAGGCATATCAACTAAGTCTCATATAAGTGTTTTATTCTAAAGCCTACAACTCTTCTTATATAGCTTGTTGCCACAATGGATTAAATTTTTGCTTCGTGAAATGATATGGACTCATACAAAGATGGGATAATAGAAAAACAATGATAATTATGCAAATAAGTAAGTGAATGACTTGATGCGATTGACAAAGTAAAGAATATCTAGGCATTGCAACCGGTTTAATATTAGAAAACAAGGTTAGAGGTGGATCAAAAGCCTAAATTGGAACAAAATCTAGAGGTATGGATGGGTGTGATACCCCTTAAGTTGGGCCGGTGCTAAGCCAAATTCCGTATATGGATGAATAGGTGCTAGATCATTCAAGATTGAATAAAGATTAAGGCCCTGTTTGGATAGACTTTGTAAAATATTTTTGGCTTCTACTTCTTAAAAAAAAGCAATTAATCTTATTTGTATTGGCTTTCTATCAAAAGTAGGAGCAAATTTTGGACTCCAAAAGTGTTTTTTTAGAAGCACTTTAAGATGTGATTTTGAAAAAAAAAAAGAAAAAAAAACAATTTTGACAATAAATTTGCAAATTTATCCTTAATAATAAAATTTATTCCGATGAAAAATAATAATAAATTTTATAACAAACCATAAACCTAGCCGCTACCATTGATCAATTTCTTTCTCCTTTGCAATGATTTTTCTCTATCTATGTTTGCTTTTCATTTTGCATTCCTCTTTGATTTTCCTACTGTTTTCGCTGCCAACACCGTTATTGATTGCAGTGCAAATATCTATCTTCATCTTCAAATTTTATATTTTTTGTTAATTTTTTAATTTTTCATCTAATTGAATGAGATCCTATAAAGAAAACAATAATCACAACACAAGAGATATGGACTTCAAAAGCTAAATTACGTGACACTTTTAATTATTTAAATATATAAGTAATTGGAAGTGGTTTATTATATGTATTTTTTTCTTTATATATACGTATACATGAAGAATCAAAGCATCTCATATTTAAAGATGCTCCTTCAAAATTTCTAGATTTGAAGGAAAAATATTTTAAAGATGTAATTGCTACGGGTGAATATATTTTTTAGCCAAGTGAAGATGAAAGCAACAAACAACTTGCTAATGGTGAAGATTTGATTTTAGATTCACCGATGGATGCTAGTGATAATTATATAGAAATTGACAAAGAACTGAGCACACAAAATAAACATAAAAAAAAAAGAAAGAAAGTAAAAAAGAATGAGAAGAAAACTGGACTTCAGGTATCCATTGACAACTAATGGATTTTAGTATGAATCAATCAGAAGTTGTGAAAGAGAATAATACTCCTAAATTGAATGGTTATCTAAAAATGCTTAAAGATCTGTCTGCAATGGTACATTTGATTGATGTTTATAATTTGATATTACGAGTACTTGTCAACAAACAATACATAGAAGTATTTGTCTATATTAGGGAAAATGAATTGGAAGCCGTTATGAGTCATATATTTTCTCTTGAGGATATAAAAATCTTAAAATGAAATAATGATATATGTATATATATACATCTTGAATAACTTTGATTTATGGGCAATTCATTGAATGTGAATAAATTTATTTTATTATTTTTTAAATTTTTTGGTCAAATAAATTTTTATTTGTAAATGTATAAAAACAATATTTGTTGTGAATTTATTCTCGAATCCTTTGGATTTATCGAACAAACTTCGTGTATAAAAATACGATAATGAACTAGCGGAAGCAAATTCAAATCAAATTAAACATTTTAAACAGAAATCGAAATGAAATTAAACCAAAGCATAATTTGGTATTGAAATTGGGAAATCAAATAACCAAACAAACAGGACCTAGGAATGAATTAAAGAAAAACAAAACTCCCTGTTTCGTTCCTTCTGGCAATTGAAAATTTGGGAGAAAGATTTCTTCAATTCTCTTCAATTGAAAAACCGAAGCCGCCGACGACGACGGCCTCTCTGACGGACATCAGCTTCCTCCGATTTCCGGCAACTCCGTGCAGCGACTGCACCTCCTCCGGTGAACCAGCGGCTAGGCAGTGAGGAACCAACGAACAGCCTCCAATAACAGCAACTCTAATCCTTTTCTCCGGAACTCCTTCCGCAACGACGAAACCTTCGATCGACTTCGATCTTCTTTCGCCGGTGTTAGGGACGCGACGTTCGGCTCAGTCCATGGTGCGAGAATGGCCCGAGGTAACACCGCCACAAGGTAGAGGTCGGCGCGTCACTCTAAACCTCGACGCCACCGGAATCGGCCATCAGAAAGGGTTTGACACTCACCAGAATCACTCGCCGGAACCTATCGGTTTCTCTCCCTCTCCCTCAAGGTCTCACCCTCTCTATCTCTAACTCTTGATCTCACATCACTTAATTCACTCCTAAGCCCACTCTTTTATATTAACTTACCATAACCAACTCACTTATGATTCTAACCAAATCAACAACCTAACTAACTTTTTTTAGGATAAAGTGGGTTTGGGTAAATGGATTTGGGTTAAAGGGTTTGGACCAATCCGGTGGATCGGGCTACAGAGTGGGCCAACTAATTATTTATCGAGTGACTTGTCGGATTAGGCCTTAAACAACCAAAATTCCCAACAACCTTAATATGAAGTTTGGATTGGAATCAACTCAAAAAAATGTCAGTCTACATAAATTTGTAGGTGTTTTTTTTTTATATACATGATTGGACATGCTTCGTCAGTGAGAGAGTTAGAAGAAAGATTTCAAAATTTTTGGCAGATAATATCTATGCATATTCATAGTCTTAAGGTTGTTCGATAATTAGGCATTGAAATAATTAGACCTATTTATAGTAATTTCAAAGATGCTCAAGAATATTTTAGAGATGATAGCCGTATTGGTCATATTTTCAAGATTGCATTGGGGAAGTAGATGAGACTCACATTGTACTTAATGTGTCTGGTGGTAAGAAGACAATATTTGTTAGTCGAAAGGGAATAAAACTACAAATGTTTTCGCTACATGTGATCTTAATATATGCTTATTTTTGCATTGATCGGTTATGAAATGTAATACTAAAATATTTTATAAAGCTCTTCATAATTCCAAACACAATTTTTTTTTATATTTCCTTTTACTATTTTATTAAGTTTATTATATATATATATATATATATGACACGGGTGTGTTTTTGCAATCCAAGTTTAGGCAGAAACATAGTGTTTGGGCTCAGTGTTTCTGCCCAAACTTGCACTGCTTGGTTTTGAAGGGACACGACGCAGCTGTCGGTTTTTTTTTTTTTTACTTTTACTTTTTTTCTTAATCTTTTTAGAGAATAATTTTTTTTTATAACACAAATAAATATAAGTTTATACTATATATATATATAGATATAAAATAAATTTATAATCAAATTATACAAATTAATACATATTTATATTATTATATTAATTACCATGAAATCAATACACATCAAAATTCTCCAAACCCAATATAAACTCAAATACAAAAAAAACACATAAATTCAAACTTACTTCAAGATTCAAATAAAAATCAAATTTAAACCCAAATTTACTCGTAACATCCTAAAAAAACACACCCTAATTTAAATAACAGAGAATTTGATATTTAAAAAGAATAAAAGAACAGAGCATCAAAACAACATAGTAGTTTTTCATTTAGATTTTAGAGCACAAAACGTGCTGTTGCCTATTTATTATTTATTTTACTTTTTTTTTTTTTTTTTTTTCTGTCTTTCAAAAACATTATACCTAAAATTTAATATTCTATACAATAAGTCATTTAACAAATTGAGAATTCAGGTGCGTTGACTTTGTATCTTATTCTTTATTATATATTTATTTTAATAAAAATAATACATTCAATATTATTTATTATTTTATCTCAAAAATACTATTAAAAAAATAAGGGAACAGAATTATTAGTACACCCATCTGAGACGGCCATCAATTATATATAGACAGTATTATAAAAAACACCATCTTCAAGTTCATCCATTCCCTATGTTATAATCAAGAAAAGAAAACTTGATGGCTATGGCATTTACCTGTTGTTCGAGCTTTCTTCTCCCTGATTTTCCAAAACCTATTTTTCACTATGTAGGGAAAAGTGGTGAAGCCTTGTCCTTTCTTACATTACATGGAAATAAATCTAAGCACGAATCAAACCTTGTGAAGTTTAATACAATGTTAAAGCATCAGAATGATAGGAGTTTGTACTTGCTATCTAGAACCACCACTCCCAAGGCTGTTTCCGACCGCGGCGACAATCCTGTGTTCGAAGAACCGATTATCCGACAAACCAAGGATCATCCTGCAAGTTTCTGGAATGATGCTTTGTTTTCTGCCCCAAATCAGGTTATGTTCCTACTGGCTTCGAGTTTTAATTTTCTTGATGCATATATATACATGAGTGATTGAACTTGTGGTATCAAGTGGCGCTGCAGGTAGACGAAACACATACCAAAGCTGTCATTGAAACACTGAAGGAGAAGGTGAGGAGAACGGTGATGAACAAGGAAAGTAAAGCAAAGGATAAGATGATTCTCATCGACACAATAGAGCGATTAGGATTGGCCTATCACTTTGAGAAAGAGATCGACGACCAGATCGCACAGATCTTCGAATCTGAGATGCAAAATGAGGATGATAAAGACAGCGACCTTTTTTCGACTGCTCTGCATTTTCGATTGTTCAGACAACATGGCTACAATGCTCCTAGCGGTATGTTGTTTCGGATCTTCATTGCATATTTTAAAGCTTCACTTAATTTTAGATAGTGTCTTGAAGATATAGGAATCACTAATTCTACCATATATGTCATATTTAATTTGTTAAGAAGAATTCAATTCTTGTCCCATAAGTAACATGCATTATTACTTTGATCCTTCTCAAACATATTCTTTATGAAATAGTCTTGTATCTCACTCACTTATTGAAAGTATACAAAATTGTCATTGGAACCAAGACAAGTGAGATATATGATCATGTAATTTTAAAGGAAAATTGCAAAAGATATCTCCCATTATACCTCATTATCACTTTTGTTCTGTATTTATCTCGCTAGCAAAATATATCCCACATGTTTATAAAAGTTGTTATTTATATCATTTGGCCACGCGTGACAGTGCGTGGTGTGAACGTCACATGCGGCTAAAAGACATAAATACCGACTTTTGCAAACATGTATAATATATATTTTGCCAGCAAGATAAATATAGGACAAAAGGGATAATGTTGTATACACAAGGGATATTTTTTGCAATTTTCTCTAGTTCTTATAATTGGTGTCCTTTACAAATACTAAAATTGCTATTTTCCTCCTTAATCTTAAATTTAAGCCGCTGGCTAACATGACCGGCTGGGTGCTTCTTAAAACAGGCGTCTTCAATAAATTTACAAATGATGACGGCACATTCAAGGAAGCCTTTTCGAATGACATCAAGGGTTTGCTGAGTTTGTATGAAGCTACATATCTAAGGTATCCAGGAGAACACATCTTAAAAAATGCCAATCTCTTCGCAACCCGTAATCTAAAGCAAGCCTTGCCACTATTGGAAGCTCCTCTTAACGAGAAAGTAGCTCGAGCTCTAATCCAACCACTTCAATGGGGTGTTCCTAGAGTCGAAGCACATTATTACATATCAATCTACGAAAAAGAAGAATCCAAGAATGAGTTGCTCTTAAAACTAGCTAAATTAGATTTCAACTTGGTACAGAATCTATATAGAGAAGAGCTCTCTGAATTCATCAAGTAAGTAATGATTTCATCAAATATTATGCAAGTAAGAAAATCAGGTGAATTAATCAAACTGTTTTGTGGGCTGGTCACAGGTGGTACAATGGCTGGGACCTCAAGTCGAAACTTCCATATGTAAGAGACTGGCCGGTGGAAATATATTTTTGTGCTATGGTATTCATTTCTAGACCTCGATACTCGCTTGGACGATCACTTACTGCAAAAAACATAATCCTAATGGCGCTAATAGACGATACGAGTGATTGTTACGCGACACTTGAAGAAGCAAAAACCTTCTTGGAAGTTCTGCAAGAAAGGTATATCTCATTTTATTACAAAAGGTAAAACATTTCCTTGTGAACAAATAACACTTGAGTTCAGTACCTTTTTTTTTTTTGGTGATGTTTTCAGGTGGGATATAAAAAAAATCGGCAGGCTTCCACATTATATGCAGATTATTTACGAAGTTGTCTTGAGTACCTATGAAGAGTTTGATCAGGAGTTGTCCAAACAAGGCAGAAGCTTCGCAGGTTCATATGCGATGGAAGAAGTAAGCACACTCTCCTACTTAATTTATTCATCCACATGTATGTGTGTGCGAGGGAGTTCATTTAGCGACCACTGCTCACTACAATAAAATAGCGTTTTTGTAAAAAAAAAATTTCGTCTCTAAATCTATTTTTTCCTTTACTAATGACATTAGAGATAAAATTAGGGATAGAATTACGTTAGCTACACAAACTTTATTGAAAATCTTACGGACTTTAATTTATTTGTTGCAGTTAAAATGCAATTAAGAAAGACAAAAAAAAGAAAAAAAAAACATCCAAGAACTATACATCATTATTATTCTTATGTTGTGTGGTTGTGTGAAGCTAAAATTTGCTATTAGGAGTTACCTTACAAGAGCCAAGTGGTATGTGGGAGGTGAGACACCAACATTTCAAGAGAGTATTTCCAATGCTTGCGTAGACAGTGTAACCCCGGTAACATTGTCATCTTGCATGATGGGTATGGAATTCGCCTCAAAGGAAGCATTCGAATGGCTCTTGAGGAGGCCTAAAATTGTGGAGGCCGCCGGTTTATACACTCGATTGATTAATGATATAGCCAGCTATGAAGTACGTTTCACTTCCTATATCTAATCTCTCATACTCCTTGTAAGAAAACTCTGCACACTTTTTTATCATCAATTTATAACTAATTTACGTCGATCGGTTTAATTTGAAGCGCGAACAAAATGCAAGTGGATTTCCAAGTTCATCAATTGATTGCTACATGAAGGATTATGGTGCATCAAAAGAAGAAGCAATGGCTAAGTTTCATGAGCTCGCGGAGGATGCATGGATGGAAGTAAATAGGGAATGGGTTTCTATGAAGGGCAAGCCGAAGGAATTTCTGATGCTTGCAGTTAACGCTGTAAGGTTCTCATTCATATGTTACAATCAAGGCACAGATGGACTTACATATTCGAAAACAGGGATAAAGAAATACATAGAAGCAGCCATATTCAACCCCATAGAAATTGGTGATTTAACGGCTTAGCTTGAAGAAGAAAATCAATCACCGAAAGCTCACAAACAGATCGAGGCTCAAGACTATATACTCTATTTTTTTCGATGACACTATCTACTGCCGAACTACCGGGAATGGTTATGGTGCTGATTTAGAAAATTCAGCACCGTAGAAAATCAGCACCCATAATATATACAAACAACACATGTTCTTATTATATAAAATACATCTTGTGTGTAACAAAGATATATGTTGTTTGTTCATAATTATATATGTATTATATAAAATTAACTGTTGTATGTGCGGTATGAGACTATAACTTTGTTCATATATTTATATTATATTAATATATATATATAATGTGTTGTTTATAATAATATTGTGTGCTTTTTAATTTCAATATTACGCTGAAATTAAATTTAGCAATGCAGCCGCCACCAAAAGTTACGTATTTGCAGCAACTTGTAAGAGATTTTATGTGTGAGAACATATACATGTGACATGTCCTAGTTTCAAGTTTGCATCATATAACTTTCAGTGAAGGAATAAAAGAGTTCTTTTTTCCATAAATTGACTGAATAGAATAGATCTCGTCCAATGTGCAAGAATCCGCACGAAATTTAATTTTGTATCCCTAAATTGATTGCAAATTTTAATTACATTTCAAATTATGGTTGGAAAATTCTTAGATATGGTTTAGATAGATTTATTTAGTGATTTGTTTTGATGATTTTTTTTTTTAAAAGTTATTATTAATAAACAAAATAAAAAAAAAAAAAAAAACTTCAAAAGAGTGTATATCCAAGGGTGTTTGGGACTTTTAATTGTTTGACCAATTAAAAAAATAATTTTTGTTTTTGGTAAATTAACTTTTTGAAATAATTTTTTTATAAAAAAAATTAATTTCCAAAAACCTAATGTACCAGCTTTTTAGAGCTCTTTCACTTTAATTTTGTTTATTCCTTATTTACATTAAACTTATTTATTTAATTTATTTTATATGCATAAATATATTTTTATTTCATTATTTATTAATTATTTTTAATATATTTAATTTATTAAATTATGATTTTATTTTTATAAATTTAAAGTAATAGTAACTATTATTAATTATTACATATAAATAATTTTGTTTATAAAATATATAAATCTATTAAAATTAAATCAAATAGAAAAGACAAATATTATTAATTCATTTATATATTTTTTTATTAGATAAATTTTACACTAATCATTAATAAACAATAATTAACATAATAAAAATATACTCCCCCCTCACTCTCTAAGAGTCGCATTTACCTTTTGCATCATTTTACTTTAACATTAAAAATATCCTTATATTTGTATAATGTTTTACTTGTCCTTCTATTAGTATTATAAGACACTAATGAAAATATTTTTGCAAATTTTTTTTTTTAATTTGTATTATGTTGTGATATAATAATTAATATTTAAATATAACACACAAAAAGAAAGCCCGACGGAGATAGTATATACGAAGGATTTTTTAATAAAAATATTTTTCTCAAATCTAAAAAATAAATATGAATATTTTATAATATTTTTATAATTTTCAATAATTAATAACAAAAAATCTCATAATTTTAAATCAAAATGAACAAAATTAAATATTTTAAAAAATAACATATCAATGTCCTTAATTGTCATTTTACGTATAAACGCCTAATGTCAAACCGTTGTTTTGCCAAACATTATAATATAAACAGTTAATTGAATCAGTTAGACAAACCAGCTAATTGAATCAACTAACAACTAACAAAATCAATTAACAACTAAAAGCTATCAGCTGATTGTTAAACGCATCTCTGGTCTCCGGTGGGCAGCCCCACAAAGAACAACTCAAAGAATTGAATTTTTTTTTTTTCTTTTATTATGATCTAGTGTAGTGGAGAGAGATAATATCCTTTTCTGTTTACCACGTGGGAAATTGCAGACAAAATGTAGTGACATTGGGATTTTGAACAATGAGCACACGGTCACGAGTTTACTACTCTTGATAGGATTAAACTTTGCTCTTGATATTTAGAAGAAATCAATTTACAAATATTTGAATTATCTAAAAATAATAGATCTTCCAGCAAATTATTAAAATTAGTGTGGGAATTCATCTTGTTAGTTGAGAAATCGATCTGGATTCCAACTAAGATTCACTCCCTCTATATGTGATGTCAGAACCAACTGAACTTGAACCGAACCTGAGTTGTCTTTGTTAGAAATAATTCTTAAATTAAATATGTTAGCGGAAACGAATAACGAAATTTAAACAAATCTTCAGCCATTGTTAAAATTTAAATTTGTTAGTGAGATCTTCTTCTTCAAGCAAACAGTAGGTTGAAACCTTGGGAAGATGTTGCTAAACCTTGGAATCCTAGGATGATATTGCCAAACCCTGGAAGCCTATGATGATGTTGCCAAACCCTGGAACTCTAGGAAGATGATGCCAAACCCTTACTCTCAAATAGCGATGGTGTATTCTAATTTTCTGAGAGTATGTTTAGTAACCCGTATGTGAGAGTATTTATAATTAAAAAGAAAAACCGTCCATCACGATTTTTCTGCCACTTCTCACGTATATTTTGAATGTGATAGACTTAATGGGAGAAAAGTGGGCCACAATTTAGGGTTATTTTAATTATATAAGATAATCAAAAATTAAATGTGATTAATTAATTAAACTAACATTCTCCCACTTGGCCCACTCAAACCATCACAACATAATGAGAAACTTTACATACGAATCATGACGGTAGGTCTTCTATAAACGAATGTTACCTTCCATGCACGATATGTCAAGCATCTCAAACTAAATTCACAACTTAATGAATAAGTCATATATTTATTCCGGGTTAAACTTAAGCGAGTTTTCTCAATAATAAACAAATATGTGCATAATAATGTGAAAAAAACATCAAACTGAATAAGAGTCTCAAATAACAATGTGCACAAATAAACTACATTGTAGAACCAAGTCCCATAGTTGCTATGTGATCCTTGAAATTCTTTAATGGCATGCCTTTAGTCAAGGGATCAACAACCATCAACTCTGTACTAACGTGTTCAATGACCACTTTATTTTCCTTGACACGTTCTCTTAAGGCTAAATACTTTATGTCGATGTGTTTACTTCGACTCCCACTCTTATTGTTTTTAGCCATAAACACCGCAGCAGAGTTGTCATAGTACAACTTGATCAGTCTAGAAATAGAGTTAATGACTTTAAGCTCGGATATGGAACTCTTCAACCATACACTATGTGAGCTAACCTCGAAACATGAAACAAACTCAGCCTCTATAGTGGAAGTAGCAGTGATAGACTACTTCGCACTTCTCCAAGAGATAGCTCCACCAGCCAACATGAACACATAACCCGATGTGGATTTCCGAGTGTCAATGCAGCCAGCGTAGTCCGAATCGGAGTAGCCAATCACTTCCAAGACATCAATTTGTCTATACATGAGACATGAAATCCTTCGTACCTTGAAGGTACCTCATCACTTTCTTTGCAGCTTTCCAGAGGTCAACACCTGGATTACTCTTATATCTTCCTAATATTCCAACAACATATGCTATGTCAGGCCTGGTGCAAACCTGAGCATACATAAGACTTCTTACTACTGAAGCATAAGGGATATTTCTGATATGTTCCATTTCAAAGTCATTCTTCGGAAACTGACTCAAATCGAGTCTGTCACCCTTCACAATGGGAGCTACACTCGGTGAACAATCTTTCATATTAAATCTTTCTAGAAATTTCTTGATATAGGCTTCTTGAGACAAACCCAAAATGCCTCAATTTCTATCTCTGTGGATCTTAATTCCAATGACATAAGATGCCTCTCCCGTATATTTCATATCAATGTTCCTAGAGAGAAATTGTTTCGCCTCATATAACATCCTTTTATCATTAGTTGCAAGCACAATGTCATCCATGTACAACACAAGGAAGCAAATACGACTCACACTAACCTTCTGGTATATATAATGATCCATGACATTTTCTTCAAAGCCGAATGAAGAGATAACATCATGAAGTTTCATATACCATTAGAGGGAGGCTTGCTTCAATCCATATATGGATTTATTAAGCTTACAAACTAAATTTTCTCCACCACTAGAGGTAAATCCTTCAGGTTGTTTCATATAAACCTTTTCCTCTAGATCACCATTTAGGAATGTTGTTTTCACATCCATTTGATGTAACTCAAAATCAAACTGAGCTACTAATGCCATGATCACACGGAGGGAATCTTTCTTAGATAACGGAGAAAATGTCTCGGTGTAATCGATTTCTTCCCTTTGAGTGAATCCTTTGGTGGCAAGTGTTGCTTTATGTCTTTCGATGTTGCCATTAGAGTCTCTTTTGGTTTTGAAGACCCATCTGCATCCGATGGCTTTTACACCATCAGGCAACTCGACAAGGTCCTAGTCTTTGTTTGATGCCATAGAATCCATATCGTCTTTCATAGCATCATGCCATAAATCGGATTCTTTAGAATTCATGGCTTGTGAGAATGTTTCAGGATCATTTTCGGCTTCTATATCGTAATCGGATTCTTGAAGATACACCATAAAGTCACTAGAAATAGCTGATTTTCTGACTCGTGTAGATCTTCTCAATGTTGTCTCATCAATATCATAAAGAACTTGCTGACCAACTGATTCATCATCAGGTTGTTCAACATTTTCTTGATGTTCTTCATTAACAACTAGATCTACATGATCATTTTCAACAGTTTGTAGAACTTCATTAGTTAATCATCTAATACGTGTTGGAACTTGAGAAGTGTGAAAGACAATCAATATATCACTCGATTCAGTAGGTTGATCTTTAGAGTGATTTTCAGAATGAGTATCTTGAAAATGATCACTCCCACTAACCAAGTCATTCTCGAGAAATTTCTCATTTCTCGATTCCACAATTCTAATGCTATGAGATGGACAATAGAATTTATATTATTTGAACTTTTCAGCATACAATGAAATACCCACTAATAGTCCTCGAATCTAGCTTCTTTTCTTGTGGATTATAAATTCTCACCTTAGACGGGCATCCCCAAACACGTATATGTTGCAAACTCAGCTTCTAACCCTTGAATAATTCAAAAGGTGTCCTTGAGACAGCCTTGGTTAGTACCCGGTTCAATATATACGCAACCGTTTTTAGTGCTTCAGTCCATAAAAACTGATGAAGTTTCACATTAATTCTCATACTCCTCACCATGTCCATTAATGTTTGATTTCTTCATTCTAAAACACCATTCTGGTCCGAAGAACCAGATATAGTGTATTGGGCAACAATCCCATTCTTTTGAAGAAACCTCGCAAATGGACCAGCAGCTTGTCCATTTTGTGTGTATCTGTCGTAGTACTCACCACCTCTATCAGATCTGACAATTTTGATTTGCTTTCCACATTGTTTCTCTGCTTTAGCCTTGAAAACTTTAAAGGCTTCTAAAGCTTCATCCTTAGAATGAAGTAAGTAGAGATACATGTACCATGAATAATCGTCAATAAAGGTGATGAAGTATCTCGAACCACTTGTATCCATGTCTGGACAACAAATGTCTGTATGGATAATTTCCAAAAGATTCAAACTTCTTTGTGCATCTTTTATGGACTTGTTAGTTTGCTTGCCTTTAATGCAATTAACACAAGTCTTGAAATCAGTGTAATCCAAGGTACTAAGTATCCCTTCATTCACTAATCTCTAAATTCTTTCAATTGAGATATGTCCCAATCGACGATTCCATAACATATATGAGTTATCATTCATAACACATCGCTTTAAACCAGCTGTGACATGCAGTGAATCAAAAGTAGTGTTATTTTTCAATTTAATCAAATAAAGACCATCATTTATTTCACCACAACCAGCAGTTCTAGATTCAAAATCTAAAAAAAAACTAGAATCCATGAAGTGAAACAAAAAACCCAAATATGATAGTCTCGATACAGAAAATAAATTTTTGGAAAAACTAGGAACATAAAAATTCTTTTTCAACATCAAAACAAAACCACTACTAAGCACTAAACTCCACGTCCCAGTGGCTTCCACAGGTGAACGCATCCGACTACCGGAGTAGATGAACTGTTCACTTCCCATTGGTTTCCTTAGGCTTTCCATACCCTGCAAGGTACTAGAAACATAGATTGTAGAACCAAAATCAATCCACCATGTGTTATAATTAATATTAACCATATTAGATTCATAACAGACAAATGCAGAAGGGATACCTTTCTTTTCAAGCTAGGTTTTGAACTTAATACAGTCTTTTTTCATATGTTCTTTCTTTTTACAGAAAAAACACGTAGACTCCTTCTTTATAACCCACTCAGCTAGCACATGTCCCTTTCCATTTGCATTATGCTTTCTCTTCTTGCCATGAACCGTCAGGTTCACTTTCTCACCTTCCTCCATCAATAGTCTTTTCTCTTCTTGAACACACATGGTCATTAATTCATTGATTGACCATTTATCTTTATGTGTGTTGTAGAATATCTTAAATAGACCGTATTGATGAGCTAAAGTGCACAAAATGTAATGGACAGGAAAAGACTCAGACATGGTCACCTCTAAGCTTCTCAGTTGCGCCGCAATGTCCCGCATACGCATTATGTGCTCGCGCACACCCCTCACACCCGTGAATCGCATGGTGGAGAACTGAATGATCAGTGTACTGGCAAGAGTCTTATCAGAATTGGCGAATTGTTCGTCAATAGCCTTCGAAAGCTCTCTGACATTATTATGTTGATCGACATATGCACGGATACCAGCAGAGAAAACTTCGTCTTTATGAGCATCATGGAAAGACAGTTAGATCTCTCCCCTCGCTCATAAAGATCCACCTCATCTGGGTCGCTGGTTTCAGTAATACCCGGCGGCTCGTCTTTCCGAATAGCATAATCAATGTCCATCCAGCCTAAATGAAGGAGAATCCTCTGCTTTCAGATTTTGTAATTATCACCAGTCGATTCAGTAATATCACACTTAATGTCAGAGAAATTCATAAGATTAAATGTTGCAAAATTAAATATACATGCTCATCAATAAACGAGACAATTAGATTGCATGTTCTACCAATGTAAACATGTTAAGATATAAATTTAAAGACATAAGACTTGTCTGTGGGCTAAAGTTTTACTCAATTAGACTCAAACAATACCTAACAATAAAACTACCAAATTGTGTTCCTTTTCTTAAATCCTGTGGGTAGATTAAAAAATAAAATTCAATATAAACATAACATGACTCCTGTAGGTAGATCTCATCATATTGTACATGATAATTACAATCGATGTCTATTAATATAATTTCAAATAAATTCACAAATAAATTTTAATTAAACGGGGATGCCTGTGGCTATTCCTAATTAATTAAAATTCCAAATAATCACAAAACGTCTTAAATATTAATTAACATTTAATTACATGTATCACCCGCAATAGGAAATCACATAAATATATTAATGACATAATGATACGTGCAGCATAAGAAAACTAAATTGACAACAATTAATAATTTAACAATTCACTCACATATAAATAAGCAGACTGAATTTATTAGTTCATTTATTTACTTTTCATGAAAACACAAAGAAAAATAATAAATAAATTAAAAGTGAAAACATGATTTGATTAGGAATGACTACTAGTATCTTTTACCATTATTAAAATATTCTAAACAAACCATCAATGAGTCAGGATCAGACTCCTAGTATTATAGTCTGACGCTTAATCAGAGACACGCATACATGCCATATTCATAAATATGCTTAATTAAAGGACACGATTTCTTATATCATCGATTGCCTCCGTAATTCAACATGAAATTTCACATATGGCATAAAAAATAAAAAATAAAAATCTAGATTTAAAAACTGCATCCAAACACTTCATCAACCTCAAATAATATCTTTCGACATTCAAATATTTTGCAGAGATTAATTTCATTAAAGAATTTTAAAAATAAAATTCAAAATTTTTCAAAAAAAAGAATGAAGTTTTCTCAAATCGCAGGATCAATCAAGAAAATATGGCAAAATAATTGTTAAAAATAAGAAACAAAAATATTTCCAAATAAGAAATTAAAGCGAATCTTGATCAAGAATCTGACGAGGAGAAAATTCAAAGTAAGGCAGAGGCAAAAATGGCTCTGATACAAAATGTTAGAAATAATTCTCAAATCAAATATGTTAGCGGAAGCGAATAACCAAATTTAAACAAATCTCCAGCCATTGCTAAAATTTAAATTTGTTCTCGAGATTTTCTTCTTCAAGCAAACAGTAGATTGGAACCTTGGGAAGATGTTGCCAAACCTTGAAATCCTAGGATGATATTGTCAAACCATAGAACCCTACGATGATATTGCCAAACCCTGGAACCCTAGGAAGATGCTGTCAAACCTTTTCTCTCAAATAACGATGGTGTATTCTAATTTTCTGAAAGTAGGTTTAGTAACATTTATGTAGTAGTATTTATAATTAAAAAGAAAAACTGTTCATCATGATTTTTCTGTCATTTCTTACGTATATTTTGAATGTGATGGACTTAATAGAATAAAAGTGGGCCACAATTTAGAGTTAGTTTAATTATATAAGATAATTCAAAAATAATAAAAATTTAAATGTGATTAATTAATTGATTAAACTAATGTCTTTGTTTCATTCACTTTCTATAGATGTTATGCTGAATTTTCTAATTCAGATAATTGAATTTAGGGGTATTTGGAAAAGAATTTTTTTTGAAGAGCTTAGCTTATCGAACAACTTTTAGCTGTTTGATCAGTCAGAAATCTAATTTGCGTATTTGGAAAATTAGCTTTTTGAAAACTAATTTCTTGAATTTATCCAATATTTTAAAGAGCCTTTTCACTTTAATTTTGGAGTATTCATTAATTATTTATAAATTAATTTATTAAATTATAATTTTATTTTTAAAATTTAAAAATAATTACTATGATGAATTATTATATATAAATTCATAAAAATTAAGTCAAATAAAAAGGATAAATACTATTAATTTATTTATATATTTTTTATTATATAACTTTTACATTAAAATTAATAAAAAATAATCAACATAATAATAAAATATATGCGAAAGATGTATTATTTTATATTGTACATCATTTTAATAAAATATTACTCTTTTCGTCCCATGTAATATGGGTTAATTACTGTAGACACGAGAATTTAGGTAAAGTATAATTAGTAAATAGTTTAATTAAAATTAAGAAAATTATAAAATTAAAATTTAAAATGCGATTAAAGTGCATAATTATATTTCCAAAAATAGAAAAGACAAGTTATGTGGGACGGACGAAAATAGAAAATAGGGACAAATTATGTGGGACGGAGGGAGTATTATTGTTTTTTAATTAAAATATTTTTTCAAATCTAAAAAATAAAAATAAATATCTTATAATATTTTTATAATTTGTAATATATCAAAAATTTAAAACAAAAATGAACAAAATTAAATATTTTTAAAAATAACATATCAATGTCATTAATTGTCATTTTACATATAAACAACTAATGTCAAATGGTTGTTTTACCAAATATTTTAATACAAACAACTTATTGAATCAGCTATGACCTTTTGAGCGGTCAATCAAATATTTCATCTATTCCTTTATCACAATTTAATGTAATATAGGGGAAGAGATTGTCTCCACAGGGATTGTATGATTCACTCTTTCGCGTTCTAATGCAGTAAATAAAAGGGGAGAATTTTCTTTTATTATCTAATGAAGACAAAATAATAAAACAATTAAAATAAAAGGGGAGAACTAGCTATCAAAGGGATGTCTGGCCTAAGGGATGATGCAATTATGACACTTGTGTTTTATCATTGATTCAATAAAGTTAGTTCTTATTAAAATATCAATAAATTCGTTATAGTTATCAACACAACCATTTTTTCCTTACAATGTAGATAATTAAGGTACGATTGTTAACTACCCCTAATTAACCTAATAAACCTAGGTGCACCCATAAGAAATATTGTCTAATCGCATTCTAATATAGAAAAACTCAATTCAAAACAATGACTATCTAAGATGAGCAATTATATTTGATTTTCTAACCTCCGGGAAGGGACTATTCAACCCGGTTGTCACATATTCAAGTGCGAATATAATTACGGATATCCTACCTGAAATGACTATAGTTTATCAGACTAATTTAAATATCGGTACCAAAATATTCAATCAATCTAACAATCACAAAGTTATTATCAGAATTAGACAAATATTGATAATCAAAAAGAAATTTTATAAAGAAAGTCAAGAATCTCCAAAACATAAGAACCAAAACATTATCATCCCTTAAACCAAAAAAAAATATTTATTCCATAATCAAATAGCAAAGAACAATAAGGAAAGATAAAATCATAGTTGGAGGGGAAATCTTCTCTATCGATTTGCTCATGCTCGATCTATGAATTTGTTCATCTCCTGCTTCTGTGCGTATCTTCTTATCGCCGTTCTTTTTTCCTCGTGTGACTCCCCTCATTTTTATTTAATTTTTGCCCTCCTTATTTTGTAGCTGTACTTTTGGACCTTTAATTAAATTCTCATGTCAATATGAAGGAGTTAGTCATGGCCATGACTAACTCGGGGGTGCAAATCTGAATTTTTCTTTACTTTTTCTTCCAATTAAACCAAATTTGCTTTTCCTCTCATGCGTGTCGGAAATAAACAATACGCACAGAAATTAGGTAGAATGCAATCAAAATCAATCAAATATCGTTTATGATATGAACATAAAATGCATACGATTTCTAGCTATCAATTCTCCCCATACTTAGATCATGCTTGCCCTCAAGCATAGATTCAAAATTAGCCAAAGAAATTGTAGGCGATTCAATATGATAGGAGAATCCAACACAACCAATTCAATCCGAAATTCACCACGTCAAGCCAAATCGACCTCCCAAGATAAAGTGTATACACAGATGCTCTTTGAAGAAATAAACGTATAATTGGTTCAACACTCAGGTAGTGCAACAAAAGATTATCCTATAGGTTTGAGTAAAAATCAAATCTCCCTTACTTAAAATATTCGAATCTAACATAAGAATCAAAGGGACTTTCAATAAGGGTTGTAGCGGGGCTTATGGTCATGGGTAGGGAAAATGATATACAAAGGCTAAAATATATCACAAGAGAACACAATAAGAACATAATTGCTAGCACATGAAAAACAAATCGGCAAAACAATGAAACTCTTACTTTATTCACTACCAAACTTCAATAATGTAATTATATAATAATACTTCATCAAGATGATTATTTTTCTCTTTTCCTCTTTTTGTTTTGTTTTTGTTTTCTATTTTTTTTTTATTTTTTTGGCTTTATATAAACATACCTTTACTACCCATAATCATTCCTGCATACTATGATTTATTCGTAGCCAAATTTTGTTTCTAACTAGTGCCAAAGAAATAAAATGCATCACAACATGAACTTAAAGTAATTCTTCATAACATAGGGTTCAAATCGGAGAAGGCTTAATCAAAACAAGGGTGTGAGGCTAAAAAACGGTTTATTATAGAAGAAAAATAGGCTAAAAAGACTCAAATGAGCTAACTATGGAAAAATTATTGTGCTAGGTGATAACGAAAGATTTAATTGGGTTACCTAATGCCCTTATCATTTCCAAAATGCAAGACTCGATTGTTGCAAGTTCAAAATGCATAATCACTCAAGTTCTAAGTCCTCTAATTGAGCACTACAAATCACACATGAAAGAAATTTCCAAAAGCTTGAATATATGCAATTTATTTCTAATGTACCTTTTGGAACATAGGCTCAAATCTCACAGGGTTCAAATGTCGACTTGACTCAACATATCACCAATCAAATGTCATTAGTTATGCTAGACAAACCTATCACACAAATCACATTTGATTCACTTCAGACTAATCACAAAAACAGGCAAAAGGGCAGCAAATCAGGCATAAAAAATAGCACGAAATAAAAATTTTGCCCAAAAATTTGCATAACTCTTCCCACACCTAAAGTATGCATTGTCCATAATGTAGAGAAAGAAAAATTAAAATAGAAGGAAGAGAACGGGAGTATAATGCTTCTCTAGTTTGAGGAGCCGAAGTCAATCGGTGCGGAGAATGAGTGACTGGATCATTTAGCTTTAGCTCGGAGAAGGTTGTAGTCACTTCAGCGCGAAACGTGGCATTCTCAGCTCGAAGGGCTGCTATTTCAGTTTGTGGGTGTCCGAGTGCAGCTCGCAAGTGATCAAATCCTCTGGAAGTCATGAGGGGAAGATGCGGGTGGGTCGGGATCAGAGGCAGGCAGTGTGATAGGGGGTTTGAGTCATGGTCATGACTTAACACTATCTCTTACTCTGGAAATTGGATGGGTAAAGAAAGGTTGGGTTTTAAAAAAAAAAACAAAATAGAATAGGAGGTGCCAATTAGTCATGATCATGACTAAAAGTCACATCTTGGCCTAATTTTTTTTTTTGGGTAAGAAAGTCGATCGCGCCTTCACCAAGAGCCAGTAATAATTTTCCAAAAGACCTACACCAAACCAAAAAAAATCATCAAATGTAGCATTAGCATTAAAACAATAAAAGAAAAAAAAATGATTAAAATTAAAGAAAAAAATTAAATGGTTTGGGTTGTCTCCCAAAAAATGGTTTTTTTTATAGTCTTTGAGCTAGACTTCATCATTCTTAGTTCTCAACTTCAACATCAGCGAGAGACACCAACTCTATATATTCAAGTGGGAATCCCTGGTAATATGACTTAAGACGATGTCCATTGACCACAAACTTTTTCTTCATCCTTAAACTCTCAATCTCCACTGCACCATAAGGAAAACGTTTAGTAACGATAAATGGTCCTATCAACCTAGAGCGCAGTTTTCAAAGGAAAAGCTTGAGATGAGAATGATATAACAAGGCTTTCTGCCCAATTTCAAAATTTTTTTTGGAGATGTGATGATCATGAAATGCTTTTGTCTTTTCCTTGTAGAGTATCGCATTCTCGTACGCCTCTTGTCGAATATCCTATAGCTCTTGAATTTGCATTTTTCAATGGACTCCGGCTTCTTGAAGATTCATATCGCACTTTTTCACTGTCCAAAATGCCTTGTGTTGAATTTCCACAGGTAAATGGTAAGGCTTTCCATACACCAATTGAAATGGTGACATCCTTATTGGTGTCTTGTATGTTGTTCGGTATGCCGAAAGAGCATCATCGAGTCTCAAGCTCCAATATTCTCTATTCGGTTAAACTGTTTTCTCCAAGATAAACTTAACTTCATGATCGGAGATTTCCGCTTGCCCATTCGTTTGAGGATGGTACGAAGTTGACACTTTGTGAAGAATGCCATATTTCCGAAAGAGTGCAGCCAGGGTTTTGTTACAAAAGTGAGTTCCTCTGTCACTCACAATTTCTTTTGGCATTCCAAATCGAGAGAATATATAGGACTTAATGAATTATATAGCCACCTTAGAATCATTAGTTCGGGTGGCTCTTGCTTTCACCCATTTCGAAACATAATCAACGGACGAAACAAAGGAAAAGGTCCTATAAAATCTATACCCCAAACATCAAATATTTCAACAAACATCATAGGCGATTGAGGCATTTGATTACGGGAAGAAAGGTTACTTGTTCGTTGACATCTATCGTAAGACTTACATTAGGTGTCTTTTCATTATTAATGAAAAGAAACTGATGCTGATCTTTTGTATAGATCCTGTAAAGAAATTGATGTTCATTCAATCTTGCGACATTAGGTGTCTTTTCGTTATTAATATTTTTATTTTTAAACTTATGGTTTGAATTATACTGTTCATGTTATTTTCATTTGTCAATGTGAGAAAATTGGCGATAGCCAAAAAAAAAAAAAAAAGGCATTTCCTAGACATTATGCTCAGGTTTTGCTAGCTCTGTGATAGCCATCAAGATCAGGGATTCAGTAATAGCATAGGCTCAACTTGTTGTTTCATCAGTGCATCTTCAAGAAATTAAGAGGAATGAGGATTGTGTTGTTAAGAAGGGATCCGGGCATCCAACCTAAAACCAATTGGTAATAGGTGGAGTGGCCCTTCACCCTTATATAGTAGGATAGTTCCCACACATTTAGCAATGTGGGACAATATTCAACACTCCCCCCTCGAGATAATAATGTCGAAAATCCATACAGGATCCAAACCCAATACGGGCACCATAGCTTTGATACCATGTTAAGAAGGGATCAGGGCATCCAACCTAAAACCAATTGGTGCTAGGTAGAGTGCCATTCACCTTATATAGTAGGAGAGTTCCTACACATTTAGCAATGTGGGACAATATTCAACATATGTTACTTTGAATTGAGTTTTCGGATTCACGAAGTGTTAAAATATATTTAGAAGCCATATATTATATTTATGGTAGTTATCTTATTTAAGAGATTTATAGGATTATAAATATATGTACGTATTGATTGAAATAGAGAATTTCAGTTTCATATTTTAACAATAAGGTCAAGGAGTGCAGTAGGAGGCGGTAGATTAAGGTATTTTACTTTGTTTCTTCCGTTGCTGTTGAGTTGTTGGACATTATGCCTGACTAAATTCAATATCGAAAAATACTAAATTAAATTTCTATTTTGAAATTTGAACACTTTTAGTGCTCATTTAAATGGATTATGATGCTTTAGTTGACTGTTATTAGAAAGCATGTACTCTCTTGGGGCGTGAGTTTGTTTTCTACTTCAACTTTAATTTGACATTCGTATCGTAGTCCTTTTGTTGTTTTGTTAACCCGAAACATAAAGAAATTAACATATATAGTTTTAAGACTCTAGAATGGGGCTAAGGCGCATTCTTGGATTTTCCGATGGAGAATTGATGATGTGAGATGGAAAGCCTTGCTCTCGATTGATAAGGCAAATTGTTGGCGTTTGTTTTGGTGGGAGAAGCATTCGGTTTTTATTTGAAACAGCCATTCAGTTGTTTCTGCTTGTACAAAAATAGTATAAGAACTTTCTAGTCGATTCATTTCTACCAACTTGATGTCATTTTAACTTTTTCAATTTTTATTAACATTATAATGTGATTGTGAGAAGAAAAAAAATGAATGGAAACACTATTTAAGATAAAATATTTTATTTTTTTATATAATATATTTATAAGTAAAAATATTACTCCCTCCGTCTCTTAACAATCTATCCATTTTTCCATTTTGGTCCGTCCCATAACAAAGTATCCGTTTCCTTTTTTAGTAATTGTACTATCTACCTAACATTACAAATACCCTTTTAATTTACAATATATTACTCAAATGTCATTACTTTTATATCATACAATACTAATAGGGTTAATTTAGTCTTTTTACCTTTATTTCTACTTTATCCCAATATAATACTAATATTTCTAAAACTCAATGCAAAAAGCAAATTGATAGATAGATTGGGGACGGAGGGAGTATATATTATTATAAATTAGATCCGTCACTGCCCACAGTCGTTACCTGAGAGTGCGCACCGGATAAACCCCCGACCGAACCTAATGTCCTGCAAACTAGGCTCGACAAGACAAGTCACACTAGGCGAACTATGTTTGACAGGTTCAACCGGTTACCTTCTTTGCCGAATTTACAAATATTATTAACAATTTGTTCTTATAAAGATATGCATTTAGTACAAATTATTATTATGTCACATTGGCCTTTACAAATGTTGGATCCCATGAAATATTGTTTTTTACCCATTGATTATGTATAGAATACAACTTTACAATGATCATTGTATTATTAATACTTTTTGGGTATGTTTCTCCAAGCCTGGTTTGGGCAAAATTACTATGCAATTACTGTGCATAGTGATTTGGGCGCCAAATCCGGGCACCTTCAAACCGCTGCAGTATAGCAGAAAAGACTTGCAGTAGAAAAACTGCACTTTATTTTTTATTTTTTATTTTTTAAATTTAAAATATAAATATAATTCGAATATTTTATTTTATTTAATATTTATAATTATTATAAGTTAAAAAAAATATGTAAAATATATCTCATTTTGTAGAAAATAAAATTTTTATAATACAAATATATAAAAATTTAAATATATATGTTGGGTATAATATAAATTCACATAATATAAATTTTATCAATTAAATTTAATACACATTTATATTATTTTATTCATGGTCCATCGTATCAATACCCATCAAAACTCCCCAAACCCCAACCAAACCCAAACATAAAAAGAAACAACGAAATTCAAATTCATCCCAAAATTCAAATAAAAACCAAACCCAAACCCAAATTTTCCCCGACCTCCATAAAAAAACACACCCTTTGTTTTTCTTTTTGTTGTTATTTATTTATTAGTGAGATGAGGTTAAATAATAGCATCAATTACTGTCTGAGTCTTCCATAAACAATACATGATAGCATTAATTTGGTTACAACAACACAATTTTTGCAACAATACGATTTAAAATCAAGTAATTTTAATTCTTTATATTTAATATTCCCCCCGTCCCCGATACCATGTTCACGTTGTCGTTTCTGTCTGTCTCACGTACCATGTCACTTTCCTTTTTTGGAAAATGATTACACACTTTAATCTCATTTTAAATTTTTAATTTTTTTAAAAAATTTTAATTAAACTAATTAGTTATCTTAATCTTAATTTATAATTATTTATATTATAGGATAATTATTTTTACTAATACATTCTTAATCATCTACTAATTACATCCCTCCTAAAATACCGTGTCTACAGTGTAGCAGACAAGTATCTGGGACGGAGGGAGTACATTATTGTCATTGTTCTTGTAAAATTAAATTGGAGTCAGATGTTGGTATGGTTCAATCTCATTCTTGTATCTAATTTATCTGAATCCATCTCATTTTAGTCTATTTTTGTAAATTTTACATTCTTCATTGACCATTCTTAATATTGAAAGGCTCTTTTTGTAACTAATATGAACTAGGATATTTTGTGATTAAATTGGGATATTTGCAAAATATTAATAAATTTGTGGGGTGTTCTTATTTATTTGTCGATATCTTGATTGTGTATTGTAAATTTCTTCTTGGAGTTTTATCAATATTTCCACTAGTTTCACAATACAAATTGCAGTTTTATCATCTATTTATTGGTTCAATTATTATTATTAGCGTATTAATTAATAACAAAATATTAAAAAATTTAAATATAATTATATTTTGGCCGCGCTGCAAATTAAATATGATATTTTATGGCGCGGTGCAGAAGGTGTGCCAATATATTTAAATTTAATTTTAATTTATTGTGGCCCAGATTTGGACGCAACATATGTATTATTATTTTTTAATTTTTGATGTCGTTTTCGATGCCAAAATATTAATTTATATATTTTAATTTTAATGTTTGGTATATTTTATTAATTTTTGCAATTTTAATTTTGAGGCCGTTTTTTATGACAACATATTTTATTAATTTTATTTTTATTTTAGTTTTTGGCACTATTTTTGCGGCCAGCACATTTTATCATTTACTTTTATTTCAGTTTTTGGCACTATTTTCGGGCCAAAATATTTATTTATTTCCTGGTGGTGCCGGCTTCGGTGACTCAACATTATTTATAGCTTAATTATGGCACGGATGATGGCGCCATAAATATTTAGTTTTGGTGCGGGCAACTGAGACTAAAATATTGGCACTGTACATCGGCCACGGATCAGATTCGCGACACGAGCAGCACCATTCGAGCATAAATGTTGTGGTTTTGGTGCCATTTCTTCCGCACCAAATGTTTGTTTTTCTGTAGTGTTAAGTGTCTCAATAAATTAATTTTAGATATTTTTTTTTTCCAATTTCACAAATAGGATACTAAGTGTTAGGAAGGCTTTACTTTTGTCTTTCGGTGCCAGAAATGTCAAGTGGCGGTCAGATGCGCAAATGTGGGATCACCATTGCAAACATGTACATGGCCAAAATAAATGTGTATGACGAGGTTCTGGCATCTGATGTGGCACTTGATTAATTTTTTTTTTTTTTTTTTAAAAAAAACTAAGATACTTCTTTTTATTTCAATTTGGTCCGATTGGACCAAATTAAAATAAACACAAAATCACATAGAATATCGAATAGCATCGATCGATCAATTCAATCCACGGAAAATGTCACGTGCCGGTCACGTGCGCAGACGTGGAATCACCGTTGCACGCGTGTAGATGGCCGGCCCAGACATGTACGACGACGTCTGATGTGGCACTTGTTTAAAATTTATTTTTTTTAAACAAAAAAACTCAAATACTTTTTTTATTTCAGTTTGGTCTAAACACAAAATCACATAGAATATCGAATACCCTCGATCGATCGATTGATTCAATCCAACCCCAATCTCATCGTTCGAGCATGTTGGTTGCCTTCGTCGCCTTCGCTGACGACACACGATTCATTTCGTCGATTCTGCATGGCATCCTCAAGGCACGCCAGAGCACACACGTGAATTTTTTTTTTCAATTTTTCTTTTGGTATTGTCCAAATATAGGAAAAATGATATATTTTTATATTAATGTGTCCGATAGGTGACGCTTATCTAGTGGACACGAGTGTTTCGGCATACCATGCGGGTGGCATGTGCGCATCTCCGGCGCCAGAGGACCAATTGTGCCAAAAAAATATTACTTACGAGACAATTTTTATACAGACTCCAGTTACGAGACTGAAATAATGAGGTCCGTTACTAAAAAATAATTTTTCAAAAAACTTAATATTTCACGTGTCCACCATGTGTAAAAAAAATTCATTTACGGAAGCTAATACAGACTCCAATTATAGTACTATCAATTATGAGATTAAAAAATGGGTGTGTTTACTTGTAAGATTTTGGTTTTTGGTTTTGGTTAGAAATTTTGGGGAAAAATAATGAAATTTTCTTGTTGATCATCAAAATAAGGAGCCTATACAAACAATACAAAATAGACCCGATAGACTCAAATCTAACTAATCTAATATATGAATAAGATCAAATCTAGGTATAAATCTACTAGATCTAAAACTGAATAATTAAAATATCTCAACATTCCCCCTCAAACTCAAGTGGTATAACATAAACCAATTTGAGTTTGATAAGAAAGTTTAATATAGACGCAAAAAAAATGCAAATAAAAATAACAGTTGACTCTCCACTGAAGCCGAAAAAGACATGACTCCACCAGAGCCGAAAACGACATGACTCCACCTGAGCCGAAAACGACATGACTCACCAGAGCCGAAAACAAGATGACTCCACCGGAGTCGAAAATGAGATGACTCCACCAAAGCTGAAAACCACTTGACTCTACCGGAGCCGAAAACGAGATGGCCGAAAATGAGATGACTCCACTGGAGCAAAAAATGACATAACTCCACCGAAGCCGAAAAAGAAATGACTCCACCGGAGTCGAAAACCACATGACTCCACCGGAGTCGAAAACGAGATGACTCCACCGGAGCAAAAAACGACATGACTCCACTGGAGTCGAAAACGACGGGAGTACACTCCACAAGGTCGGAAATAACAGGACTCTCATTACAATCAGCAACATAGCTCTAGAGAAACGAAGCAGACGAATCGCAGAAGCACAGACATGATTTCAATCATAGATAAACTCAAAACTCAAGAAAAAATAAAAGTTAAAATAGAAATATATAGTACAAAATTATACAAGTAAACACGCTATAGTTTACTTTTTTTTCTAAAAAAAAGTTGTTTAATAACAATTTTATTTATTCTTTTGATATGTATATATATATATTTATCAATATATAACTAAAAAAAATACATTATTCAACACTCTTGCGTGACACAAGTGGGGACTAATTATATAATAAAAGAGCACTAAAATGACAGATGTGTTTTATATATCTAGGGTACAAAACCCGTGGTTCCATATTTTATTTATTTGTTTTACTATATCATCTTCTACTCATTTTCTAATATTATATTTAATATTTTTTAATATAAAACATATCCTAATCACCTAGGGTGTATTTTTCAAAAAAACAAACAATATATTTTTTCTAAAAATTAATATCACATTATCAGTTATTATTTTTATATTATTTACATAAAATTTTATATATTATATAAAAAAAATATTTCTTTCAAATATTTTAACAAAACAAACACACCACTATTAATGTCAAAATTTTCTAAATGTTTACATATATAAAAAATATATTATTTCATATCCAATTAGTTAATATATATACTACAAATAATATAAATATTAAAATTATATTACATTATACTCATTAATAATATAATATTATTTATATATATACGGTACTCTGTCTATTGAGATGAGACTGACGAAATAAAGAATTAAGATGCGTTGACTTTATATAGTAGATTTTATTATTTAATCTTTTTAATTATTCTCTCCATCTCCTAAAAATTAATAACACTTCTATTGTAACTTATTTTGGTTAATATTACAAAAGAAGTGTTACTAATTTTGACTGACGGAAAAAGTATTTATATATGGATAAAACTATCATGTCCAATACTATTTTTTATACAAATAAATAGGAATGAGATTGCAGGGTATTAGGTTGAATCGGAGTTTATCCGGTGCTCATTTTCGAATAACGGCTGCAGATTCCCAGATTCTCCCGTAAAAAAAAATAAATAAATAAATAGGGATGGGATCCCCACTATAAAATTTTACCCAGTTCAGGGAGATGCATTTTCTGTGTATGTATAAAACGTGATTTTATATATTTTGTGTGTGGCACTGTATAATACTTAAATTTAGATCGAGATCCATCTAACGGGAGGGATATCTAGAAAATATTGTACTATTATAACACAAAAACAAAAAATAAAAAAAGAAAGTGAACAGATTTATTGCCACGACCATCTGAGATCGCAAACTGTTATATATTAGGCGTATATATTATAAACAAGCAGCGAGTCAACATCATCAAGAAAATAAAACTTGATGGCTATGGTTTTTACCTGTGGTTGGATCCTTCTTCTCCGTAGTAATCCAAAAACCCATTTTCCACTATGTAGGAATGAAAAGTGTACAGGGTTGCTGCTGCAACTCTCAACGATAAATTTAATAGACAAAAAAAACTGAATATAGATATTACTGCATCTTATTGCATCTTATTACATCTCTTTCTATTACAATTTATAGTGTCATGTAGAAAGATCTAGGACACTTAATTATATTTGGGATTCTTGGATATGTGTTTGATGTCGGTTGGTTTGATATTAGGGTAAACTGAGTCTGAATCGTTATTTCCGTAATAAATCGATGTTCTTTAAATTTTGTTTGATATTGATTTGATTTCGAAAGAATATAGCTTATTCGATCTTGACATTAGAAATAATAAGTGGTATCAGAGCTTTTAGGTGGCTAACTCACTGTTTCTTTCGAAATTGAGAAATCTCGGTTTGTCTTCTGTTTTTGGATGAAACTTGAAACTGTAATTTGTTTTCTATTTTGGATAAAACTTGAAACCATTGGTTTGTTCTCTGTTTTGTTAAAGAATTGAAACCGTGATTGAATGATGTCACTGTTTTTCCCAAAACTTGAAAACTGAGTTTGTTCTCTGTTTTGTTAAAAGCATTGAAATTGTTTTTCACTAATTTTTAACCTAGGTTGTTTGTTCTCTGTTTGTGCAAAACCTTGAACTGTTCGGTGTTAAATTGCAATTCGATTTAGTTTCTGGAAAATTGGTTATAGAGTTTCCATAGAACTTTCTTGAAACCAAGTGTGGAACCTGCTACTGTGGCCTGTTTTTTAAACTGTGAGGATTATAGTTGGATTGAAGTTTCAATTAGTTCATTTTCTTTAGGTTTGAAGTACAATCCGAAAATTAGGTGATTGTTACTTGTAATTTCAGAACTTGAATTGCTATAATCGAATCCACATAGGTCTTTGTTTCTTGCTGGTTTGCACTGCTGAGTTGCATGGTTACATATTGCATCATCCAAACAATACTAATTCGTGTATTGAGTACGCAGTTTGAGAGGTGAAACAAGTTGGCAACAAAAGAGATCCTAAAAGACCGTCAAAGAATTGTTGTGGAACTTGGAGTCAGTAAAATTTCATTTGTTTAAATTCTGAAATTTTATGAGCAGTGACTGTTTGGTATGTTTCTTGCCTAACTGTCAAATCTATTTTGATTAAGCATTGTTTGTGAAAATAGATTGTAGATCAGTTCCAACTTCACCTTATTTCTGTTGGTTTGTGTTTGGTTGGTTTTAGACTTAAAGGTTTTTCCAAATACTTTGAAACTTTGTTAAAATCTTTTAAGAATTGTAAAACAACAGTTGTTCGGTTTTGAAATTGTTTGGAACTGCCATTGTTTTGACAGGATTTGAGCAAAACCATAGCTTTTGTTTGAGAATTGTTAAAATCAAAACTGTTTTTCTTTAAAATCAGTTAAGCTGAGTTGCTGTAGTTTCTCTTTGTGTTTGTACCATTCTTTCTTATGTTTTATATCCCGTAAGTATATTAAGTGGTCTGTTTTTTCATTGGCTAACCCCTCATCTCAAAAGAGAAAGAGGTTTTCTGTATTTTTCATTGTTGTTTCTTTTAGGAAAAATTGTTGTTGTGCTTCGAGGGTAAATTCTAAATCCCCTTGCCTGTTGTGTGCAGTTTAATTTGTTTTTTTTTTTCGGTTTTGATTGGGTTTGTTTTTAAACAAACTGTCTTTTTTAAACATCTTTCAAAACAAACTGTTTTTCAAAGCTGTTTTTGCAAGTGAATGTGTTAGCCAATATGACAGTTCTTGAGGAAAATTTAGGGGATGTATTTTCTGTTAGGTCTAATTGTTTACTTATGTTAGAAAATGAATGGTTGATTGATTCGGCTTGTTCCTATCACATGACTCCATTAAGATCAATTTTTTGTGAATACAAAAATGTTAGGAAATTGCACAGTTGTTATGACTGATAATTGTGTGTGCGCAATGTGCTTGGAATTGGTAGTATAAATTTCAAATTTAATTCTTGTTTTGTATTGAAATTGAATAATGTGAGACATGTTCCAGAATTGTCAAGTAATATGTTGTCTTGTGCATCTTTAACCAAATTAGGTCTTAAGGGTAAACGGGGGCCTGGTTTTATGAAAATTATAAAAGGATCATTAGTTGTTTTTAAAGCTAAAAGAAAAAATAATTTCTATGTGACCTAAGCTGATCCTATGATTATGCCTGCTTGTTCCATTAATTCTATTTCTGAAAATAAAATATTTTTGTGGCATAAACAGTTACGTCATTTAAGCAATATGGTTTAGAAATATTGCAAAAATCTGGATATTTTGGCAATGATATGTTTTGAGCTGTGCAATTTTGTGAAAATTGTGTTGATAATAAACAAACTAAAGTCCATTTTCTCTTACCCCATGTTGGAAAACGTGAATGCTCTAAATATATCTTGGAATATATACATTCTGATTTGTGGGAGCCCTCTTGTGAGTCTACTTTTGGTGGTTCTAGATATTTTTTAACCATTGTTGATGATTTTTCAAGAAGAACTTGGTTTTCTTAATGAAAAATAAATCTGAAGTTTTTGGATTATTAAAAATTGGAAAATTCAAGTTGAAACTGAAATGGGCAGAAAAATTAAATGTCTTCAAATTGAAAATGGTTTAAATTTTGTAACACCTGGTTTGATAATTTTTGTGTGCAAAATAGTATTAAAATGATTACAATTGACCTCATAGCACCCCAACTTAGTGGGGTGGCCAAGTGGATGAGCCGGACCCTTTTGGAAAGGGTTAGAAGTATTTTGACTTTATCCGGCTTACCCAAACTGTTTTGGGGTGAAGCTGTAGTTACAACATCTTATTTGATAAATAGATCACTCTCTATCCCCCTTAAAGGTTTATATCCCGAAAGTAAATGGCTGGGTAGAAGAGTCGACGTTTCTAATGTTCGTGTATTTGGGTGTTCTGCTTTAATACATGTTTGCACTGATGGTTTTGATTTGAAAACTAAAAATTGTGTTTTCTTAGGTTATGATGTTACGGGGTATAGATTGTGGCTTTGTTCTAGACCCGGATTTAAAACTGTCTTTAGTAATAATGTGACATTTAATGAAGATTGTATGCCATGTTTGAAATTTGAAAAATCTGACCTGGTAGTTTCTGAATTTAGTGAAATTGACACCGATTGTTATAATACTCGAACTAAGGTGGAACATGATATGAATGAGATAGAAAAGGGAGAAAATGAACATTTTCATTCTGATTTTTGTTTTGTCGAGCAGTAGATTACTAGTGAATCTGAAAGTGTGCAATTTGATGATTATGAAATTGCTTATATGGATTCTGAAATTTATTATTGTGTTTGTTTTGTTGCTGAATTTCAGTCTAGTTTAAAAAAAAAAGGCTAAATTTGAGGACAAAAATGATGTTGTATGTTGTTCTAAGTCTGCTGTTAGTGGGAAATTAGTTGCTAATTCTGAAAATGTGCAGTTTTGTGATGTAAATATAGTTAATATTGATTGTGAATCAGAGAATCTGCATTTGATGGTTTAAGTAATGCTGATACTGATTCTGAATATGCATTGACTGTGCAATTTGTTGCTGAAATGCATGTTGAAAGTGAATATGTATGTTCTTGTGATGATAAACCCCTTAATATTGATCTTCAATCTGAAATTTGTGTTCAATCTGCTGATGTGCAACTTGATGTTGAATTTGATTATGAGGTTGAAAATGATAACACTGATTTCCGTTACAAATCTTTTGAAAATCAAAAAGTTGTTTTTGATTATTAATATGCGTAGTTTTGTGATATACATATAGATAATACTTGTTGTGAATCAGATTGTGTGCATTATGACATTTTAGTTAATGCTGATATGACTTCTGATTCTGTTTTGAGTGTGAAAACTGCTGTTGAACAACACTTTGATTCTTTAAACGAAAATGTTGTTTTTGTTGATTTTGACAATTGTGTTCAAAATGAGTGAAGTTTGATAAAAATAGTGAAACTGAAATCTTTGTTGGTGATTTTCAAATTGATGTTGCTGCTGGGCAGGCTAATAACAATAAATTTGAAAATTTAGTTTCTGAAATTAAAAGCAATATTGGAACCGATTTAAATGAGAAAAATAAGATTGTAAATTACCTATTTGTTAGAGATGGAGTTAGGAATGATCCTATATTGTTCTCTATGTTTGGTGATTTGAAGTTATCTTCTTTAGCTTGTTGCATGTTTGATGGCTTATATGTGAATGAACCTATAATTTTTAGGGAGACAAGTAATTCTTGGTATAAGTGTCAATGTTTGGAAGCTCTAAAAGAAGATATGAACTCGTTGCTTAAGAATGAAAATTTGAATTCAGTTCCTAAAACTTATGATTGCTTTGATGGTGATTTGTTATCATTGATTGTAAATGATATGGGCTCTAGAAAGCTTGTTGTTTTTCTTGTTTGTATATTGTGTGATACATGTTTTTGTTGTAAGACACAATTACAATGTTTCGTAGCTTTCCTAATATTTGAATTTGAGTATAATCCTGTTGGCGAAGATACAATATTTGGGAAAGTTAATATGTTTGTATCTTGTGTGAAAATTGTATGCTTTGATATATTTGATTTGCCGGTGCTACTTGTGTGTAGCTTTAGGTTTACTATGTATCATAGTAGGTTTTCATATTGTTTTAAACCTAACTTGATTTCAATTTTCTTTGTGCAGGAGAGTAACTCAACAATTGGCTAAAATGAACATTTTTTTAAAAACAAATGAACTAAAGTATTAGGAAGCAATGAAAGTTCGGACTGTGATTACACCCGAGAAAACAATCTTCCACGCCCAAAATAAAGTGGAGATTTGTTCTATATATTTTGTCCGGTGATTATTGAGGCCTAAAACACATACAACCGACCCGCCCAAATTGAAGCCCGGACCCGGCAACCCGCTACCCGACCCGAACCTTTGAGAGACTCATCGGTTCCTAGGCTGCCTTGCTGGACCGGTCTGAACCGGTCTGCTTCTGGTCTGATGTATATATTGCTGGACCGTGAACCGGTCTGCTGATCTATATATATATATATATATATATATGTTGGACCGGTTCAATCAGACCAGATTACTCTTCCCCAATTTAGTTCAGTTCGCGATTCTCTCTTGAAAGCCCTAGGCGATTCCGTCGACTTTGCGCCTGCGTTCTCCGGTGAATCTGTCCGGCGACTTGGAAAGTTCTCCTTCTCCTTTGATGCACGCCTTCCCCCTAGGAGTTTCTATGGTTTGGTTTGCTCGATTTGTACCTTATTGTTGTTCACGGTGTAACTTGTCTGCCTATTATTAAGTACCAATTGTTATTTAGATTTGGATGAGATTTTTTAGTCCACTGTATTTTAGGAAAAATTTTATTTTAATTTTTGTTTTGAAAATTTATTACTTATTTCGTCTCTTAATAAGGTATCTATTTGTCTTTGCGTCATTGTACTTAATATTAAAAATATTCTTATATTAGTAAAATATCTTATACAAATGTCATTAGATTTGTATTATACAACACTAATAGGAATATTTTTTTTTTCTCTTGTATGAGTATAATATTAATATTAAACTTCAATATCTAAAAGGTAAATGGATACGAGACAGAGGGAGTATCATTATTTTCATTTAGATTTCTTTCTTTCTTCTTCTTCCTTTTTTTTTTTTTTTTTTTCAGAATTTAAAATTGGTTGGAACTGATCTCTAATTTGATGATAAAAATATTTATTTTCTCATTAACATTGCTTTATATCATGAATCATTTCAAACGAATAATTGAGGAGCTAAAAGAAAATTAACCGAACAAAATTAATAAATTTGGATCTCAACATACTGTGATCTAATATTAGATTAATGCAATTTCTGGTTATAATTTGATTACATTGAGACTGCTACTACTACTTTTTTTCCTATATTATATATTAGAGAGATTCTAGAAAGGTTGGAACTAATCTAAGTAATAGAAATTTTGGTATTTAAAAAGAATTAAAGAAAAAAGAATAAGAAAAACTCATTCGTAGTTTTGAAATTTAAGGTAAAATCTCTCTATACTTTAGAAATTGTATGACACCTTTTATATTTTCAAACACATTGCATGCAATCCCACCACCATATAACATCTTTTGTATGATGAGAAGATAATTTTCTATCTATATATTTTCCATAGCGGGGTTTCGCACAATATTTTTGAAAGTATAAGGGGTGCTATGCAATTTTTTAAAAGTAAAGAGAGAATTTACGTTGAGTTTCGAAACCACGATGCAATATTTTTTAAAGTACAGGAGGTGTTATGCAACTTTTAAAATAAAGAGAAGATTTACAGTTTCAAAACCACAATGAGTTATGGGGAATTTTACCAAAAAAAAAAAATATATATAAGTTTTATATTTAGAGCACAAACACGGTGGATGCGTGATTCTTTTATTTATATATTAGTTTTATAATATATTACAAACTAACACAATATATAATGTATATATATATTTATTAACTCAAAATAATCAATTATTAAATATAAAATATTATTTTCTTTATATTATGAATATAATATTTTATATTTTTACATAAAAAAAACAAGTTGAACAACCCTATTGTTTTTTAACTTTTTTTCTCAAAAAGATTATACTTAATACTTAATATTCCATTTGCCCTCTTTATTTGTTATTTCGACTTTATTTGTATTTTTTTTCAAAAAAAATAATTATTTACTTTAATCGTATTTCAAAATTTATAATCAATAATTTTTTTAATTTTAAATAAATTCACTAGTTATGTTAAATTTAATCTATAATTATTTATATTATATAATAATTATTTTTACTAAAATACTTTTTAATTATTTAATAATATTATTTACTTAAATTATCGTATATACAATAAATTGATGAGAAAATGATAGAAGGAAGGGAATAATATTTTATACAATAAATTATCTAACAGAGCGTTGACTTTGTATCTTATTTTTTATTATTTAAATTATTTTTATTTATTTTGTTATACAATGATAACATTCAGCACTATTTTTTTATACAAATAAACATATCTAAACATTATTTTGTCTGGAAACAAGTGAACCGCACGACTTATTACCACATGCATCTAAGATCGCCAATAATTATATATAGACATATTATAAACAAGACCATCTTCAAGTTATCATCAAGAAATTTAATAAAACTTGATGGCTATGGCTATGGCTTTTACCTGTTCTTGGAGCCTTCTTCTCCCTAATTATTCAAAACCCATTTTTCACTACGTAGGGAAAAGAGGTGAAGCCTTGTCCTTCCGTACATTACATCGAAATAAATCTAAGCATGAATCAAACCTTGTAAAGTTTAATAAAATGTTAAAGCATCAAGATGACAGGAGTTTGCATTTTCTGTCGAGAACCACCATTCCCAAGGCTGCTTCCGACAATGGCGACAACCTTGTGTTCGAAGAACCGATTATCCGACAAACCAAGGATCATCCTGCAAGTTTCTGGAATGATGCTTTGTTTTCTGCCCCAAATCAGGTTATGTTCCTACTGGCTTCGATTTTTAATTTTCTTGATCCATATATATACATGATTGATTGAACTTGTGGTCTCAAGTGCTAAATAATTAAGTGAAAGATGGCGCTGCAGGTAGACGAAACACATACCAAAGCTGTCATTGAAACACTGAAGGAGAAGGTGAGGAGAATGGTGATGAACAAGGAAAGTAAAGCAAAGGATAAGATGATTCTCATCGACACAATAGAGCGATTAGGATTGGCCTATCACTTTGAGAAAGAGATCGACCACCAGATCGCACAGATCTTCGAATCTGAGATGCAAAATGAGGATGATAAAGACAGCGACCTTTTTTCGACTGCTCTGCATTTTCGATTGTTCAGACAACATGGCTATAATGCTCCTAGCAGTATGTTGTTTCTGATCTTCATTGCATATTTTAAGATTTCACTTGATCATCTTAGCAACACTCGGCTGATGATTCTATTTGAAGATAGAGGAAACATAAATTCAACCATATATGAGTACATGACATATTTAATTTGTTAGAAACATATAGTTTTTGTCCTATAAGTAACTCATTACTATTTTGATCTTTCACAAACATATTATTTCTGCTCACCAATAAATTCAACCATATATGACATATACTTATTATTATTTGGTTTCTTTTACAAGACCAAGTTGCAATTTTCCCCCTTCTTGAATTTAAGCGGCTAACATGACCGGCCGGTGATTCTTAAAACAGGCGTCTTCAATAAATTTACAAATGGCGACGGAACTTTCAAGGAAGCCTTTTCGAATGACATCAAGGGTTTGCTGAGCTTGTATGAAGCAACATATCTAAGGTTTCCGGGAGAAGACATCTTAAAAAATGCCAATGTCTTCGCAACCCGTAGTCTAAACCAAGCCTTGCCTCTATTGGAATCCCCTCTTAAAGAGAAAGTAGCCCGAGCTCTATTCCAACCGGTTCAATGGGGTGTTCCTAGAGTCGAAGCTCATTATTACATCTCATTCTACGCGAAAGAAGTATCCAAGGATGAGTTGCTCTTAAAGCTAGCTAAATTAGATTTCAACTTGTTACAGAATCTATATAGAGAAGAGCTCTGTGAATTCATGAAGTAAGTAATGAATTCAATAAATATTATGCAAGGAAAAATATAAGGTGAATTAATCAAAATGTTTCATGGTCACAGGTGGTCGAAAGGCTTGGATCTCAAGTCGAAATTTCCATATGCAAGAGATTGGTCAGTGGAAATGTATTTTTGGGTTGTGGCACTCAATTTTGAACCTCGATACTCACTTCTACGGTCACTTGTGGTAAAGAACATAATCCTATGTGTACTCATAGATGATACGTTTGACAGTTATGCGACACTTGAAGAAGCAAAAACCTTCGTGGAGGTTCTCCAAGAACGGTATAGTGAATGCTGGCAAGCTAAGGCATTTCCATGTAAACAAATAATACTTAAAATTTACCACTACTTTCTTGTGTTGTCGATGTTTTTCAGGTGGGATATCAAAAATATCGACAGACTTCCACCTTATATGCAGATTATTTACAAACTTGTCTTGAGTACATACGAAGAGTTTGATCAAGAAATGTCCAAACAAGGCAGAAGTTTCGCAGTTTCTTATGCAATAGAACAAGTAAGTGCATTCTCCTCCTTTGAGTAAAATCATACATCCACATATATGTGAGTATATGTCGACGATTGCTATGCAAGCTATTGAAAATCCTACAACTTTAAATGAGATAAATGAAGACGGTAAAAATATATATCTTTAATATATCACTTAGATTTGCGATGTTTCTTACGTTGTCTGGTCTTTTGAAGCTAAAAATGCTTACTAGGAGTTACTTTACAACAGCCAAGTGGTATATGGGACGTGAGACGCCAACATTTAAAGAGAGTATTTCCATTACATACGTAGACACTGGAGTCCCGGCCCTATTGTCATTTTGCATGATGGGCATGGAATTCGCCTCAAAGGAAGCATTCGAATGGCTCATGACAAGGCCTAAATTTTTGGAGGCCACCGGTCTATACATTCGATTTAGTAATGATAGAGGCAGCTATAAAGTACGTTCCACTCCCTACTTCTCATACTCCCGTAAATATATCACACACACGCATTCATATATATATATATATCAAGAAAATTGCAAAAAAATATCATGCCGTATACTCAATTGTCAGTCTAGCAAAATATATTCTACATATGTCACAAGTTTGCTATTTCAGTATATTGATAGCGCGTGAAATTTTATCTCACTCGTAGTTGTCACTCTTACTTGCACTTCATGGATATCCTAACAAAATATATCTCTGATATGTCACAATTTTGCTAAAAAAATCATTTACATATTTAATATTATCTAATATTATTATGCCATATGTCATTCAATGATAGTAACGCGTGCATTGACAAATTGTAAAAACTCACGCACAAGCCATAGAATTTAAATAGCGAAAATTGTGACATGTTCCAAATATATTTTGCTAGTGCGACAAGTAAAAGAGAACAATGATAATTGAACATTGTACGGGATAGTTTTTGCAATTTTTCCCGCATATATCTATATGACTAATTTACATCTATTGGTTTGAAGCGCGAACACAATAGAAGTGGATTTCCAAGTACATCAATTGATTGCTACATAAAAGATTATGGTGCATCGGAAGAAGAAGCAATGACTAAGTTTCGCGAACTATCTGAGAATGCATGGATGGAAATGAATAGGGAATGGATTACTACAAAGGCGGAGCCGAGGGAATATTTAAATATTTCACTTAACTATGCACGGGCCGTATTCATCAGTTACAATCAAGGCACAGATGCGATTACATATTCGGAAACAGGGCTGAGGAAAGACATAGAAGCAGTCCTGTTCAATCCCATAGCAATTGATTCAACAGCTTGAAGAAAATCGATTCACGAAATTATCACAAACCTGGAAATATCAAGACCATACATTTGTTTCTTTTATGACACTTTCTACTGCAATGGTGGCGCCACATAGGGGCTTGGGGTGTCTCAAACGCCCAAACCTCCGTCCTACTGTTACATTGATTGTATTGTTATTTATATGAACTATTTGTTCGGTCGGATTCGGTCAATTTTTACAAACGCAGTATTTGATTTTACATCAATTTGGCTCAAAATAATAAAAATATCTAATTTCTTTATCACGATGAAAACGTAATAATGCTGACTAAATATCACATGCATCCCTAAATTTATTTGACATATCAATACATTAAATTACTATAGGAGAAAACCAAAAGGCACGTGGAGGAACATATAAGAAAAAATATCTTTATTTTTTAATGATAAAAGTATGAAAATTTCTAACCAGCGGCTGATTCAAAGGAAGATTGACAGAGGCTCCGAAAAATCCTACTTAGAGGTGACAGGAGGCCTCTATTGATTTCGTAGCCTAATTTACACTTTGTTTTGTAGGGTTTTTTTGTCCTTCCATCAACTTCTTCTATTATTTTTTTAGTGGAATGTATTTTCCCACTCTTTTAGATGTTCCCAAATATTTTTTTTTGAGCCAAATATTTATTAGAACCAATGCCTATGTATTTCTTTGGAAGCAAAATATTTATTGACAAGGCCTAATATTTTTCTAGAACTAAAATATTTATTTCAGTCAAGGCCTAAATATATTTTTGGAACCAAAATATTTATTAAAATTAGACCTAAATATTTCTCTGGAATCAAAATGTTTATTGGAATCAACGCCTAAATATTTATTTGGAACCAAAATATTTATTGGAACCCGGGCGTAAATATTTCCTTGGAACCGAGGCCAAAATACTTTCTGGAAACCAAGGTTAAAATACTTTCTTGGAACCAGAATATTTATTGGAACCAGAGTATTTTGTTGTGACCCAAATTACAATATTTTTTTTGGAACCAACTTTTCCATTTTTATCTGAACCAACTTTCAAACTGACCTTAAGATAATCTCTTAAATCAAAAGTTTTATCGAAACGGACCTTAAGAATCGTAGTCGGTTTTGGGAACCAAAATTTTATATGAAACCAATTAATATTTTTCAAAAGTGACATAGGTCTTCCTTAGGCTTCATATTTATTTTATTCTAAAACTATTATTTTTATTAACTCACACACTTGGGTGGTTTTTAGGGATTTGATCACCATTGGAATGCCTAAAGCCTTAATTATTTAATGCGGGAGATTAATTTTTTGTGGCAACATAGGCCCCCCAGTCATATGGATGAATCTTTTGAAGCCAAATGATAAATTTCAAGAAACTCAGAACTCTGGATCCGCAAAGACTTGTTTCAAAGCCTATTGCGGGATATGATTTGACGATAGAAGAAGAATTATCGCCAGGCAATTGTTCGACTATGGCCTCGATTTGATATGTAACAATCCAGATCTTGGCTAAGAGTACGACCTGAAGGTATTCTCCAACCTTTAATACATGTTCTGGATTGCTATCCAATACATCAACTTCTAGTTGCTGGAGTTGGTCTCACCTCGAGCCATGTGTATCATTCGAAACCCATGGGATGTAAATTGACAGAGGTCCCAAGGCTCGGTCTCCATGGAGGCCATGGTCATAACTGGTTTTATGTTATTTAAATAAAACATAGATTCGTAAGGCCCAGTGTTGTATTCAAAATGTGCTGAGTCTGTTTCTACCATTTCAACTTTATCCCCGTCCCAAAATTTTAGTTGTTGGTGGAGAGTAGATGGGATACAATGCGTAGAATGGATCCAATCTCTGTACGTAGTTGGTACATCCATGAAAAAGAATACAGATGTTATTTTCTTTGGCCCCACATCAATCTCTGCAATCAACAAACCCGGTAGTTCTGTATGCTGACTTGCAAAACTTGTCATCTTAATATCTGATTTAACAGATGGATCTGGTTTTACCAATATTTTGTACAGTTGTGTATGGCATGATGTTCAAGAGTGCGCCATCATCCACAAATACCTTGTATATCGGTCTTCCATCAAAGTGAGCCTTGACATAAAGTGGTTCCAAATGACTAGCAGAGTCAAGAGGTAATGGCCTGAACATATTAGATGATGGTGTGAAGGGCTGAGTGCTCTCATTATCAGTAACCAAACATGCCCATGATTCATCATCCTCGGCCCATGTATCGAGTTCGGGGCGATACTCGTCACAACTAGGATCGATTGCTAGCATACTGATATTTGCCATTGTATTGTCGTCCTGTGTTAAGAGATCATCTTGTTGAAGTTGTTCTTCTTTCATCGCAATATCAATATCTAACTCTTGGAGGTATTGGTCATCTTCGGCGGTCCAAACCTCTAGCCATACTGCTTCCAAGTCTTTCTGTGTGATATCTCCAACTTAAATGAATGATGAATCCGGGTTGATAGGATTCATAAATTCTTCCTTGTGTGTCTTGGTTTCGACTTATAAAATCTTGGGGAAATCTTCCTTCTGTAGTGAATCATTTTTCAGGTTGTAGTTCCCACCGTTTTACGACTCAAGTTGTGCGTTTCTATCTTTGTATTTTGAAGCGTGGATGACCGTCTTTGTTGATCGAGTTGTGATCCATCTGTTGAGCCGTCTGTTTGATTATAGCTCCCAATGCATGCTCTTCTGGTTTCGAGGTAAGTCTGTCATTCTGGTGACCGGAAGAATCATCTAGTGGGGATCTAGATTTTTTGGATGGTGAACCTGGGCTGTCAAAGTATCAGGTTTTCTGTTGTATGTTGTCCAATACGAAGACTGTAACTCCCGGTCAGTTTTGAGTCTCTTCAATAATCTTTCGAGCATCAGAAGAAAGGTCACTTGGGACCTAATTGGGAAGCTATCCCTGCTGCTGTCTCCTCCGGGCCGCGTATTGCCTTTCTTGCCGACATAACTGGGGCCGAGAAAATTTATCGGGACATTCTACCTTCTATTGTATTTCATGTTTTAGTGGAATTGATTCCTGATCGCGGAACTTGCGATCATGGTTGATATGCTTCCACGTTCATCCAGAAATTGACTTCATAATTTTTTCCGCGAGTACGTATTTCTACTACCGGCTTGGTGAAAATACGTCGTCACCATGAACCAAATGTGAAAGTGGCGTGTGCTTATTGTCACAATGTGATGATTCTCCTGGTCGTAAATGTGTGGCTTGGGATCAAATATTGGTTTCGTGTTGGTTATGAATGGGGACACCTATCTTGATCACCAAGATATATTATCTTGGCGGTCTCCTGATTACTTGTTTCTTGTGCGTTAGCTATATATTTGCCCTGATGGTTTGGTACTGGTTTGGTAACATCGACATCCTCAATCTTTGTCTTACCTTTGTGATGCCTAATAGAGGATTATCCCCAGGGCGGTCTGTGAGCCGAAGAGGATGCTACTTTCGGCAAGGAGGGTCGCGCTATTATGGTGGCGATCTGAATCTTAGGAAAAGGTTCGTTATCCACCTTCATTCCAGCCAATTTGAGACATCCATTCTTCAAGGACTTTTGGATGATCATTCTGAAATAAAGACAGTGGTAACATGTCGAAATGAGCTATGCCACTTGCAATACTTCTGTCCTTTAGGGATACGAATTTGGTTGCCTTTTAGTAATTCATCGAAACTATATCAGCTTGCGTAACATCAAACAGGCAGGCTTCATTTTGAAGCTTTGGTATGTCTTTATTTTTTGGCGGCTTGAGGTTGGAACAAGTGTATGGTTTCCCCGGTACAAGCTCCATTGTTGCTTCCTCGATAACATCCAGGAAATCAGATCCGTCGCTCGTATCCTCTACTTTGATAACAACAACCTAATGACCGGTTCATTTACCCATATTGTCTTTCTCATGAAAAAGGTGCTCCAGACGTACAGCCTTGGATGTCAATTGTGCCCAATTTTAGACTTCCTGGCAGTAAGCGGATCCTGCAAATGCGGAACCATATTTCTTATTGCAATGTTAGCAAGTTCTGATTCGCATTGGACCTTGGGTTTTAGTCCGTCTGATATTTTCTATGAAGGCATCAAGTCAGTGAGCGTAGTTTCTGGTATAGGACTGTAAAATCGGTCATGGAATTCTCGTTCTATCTGAGTCCAATTTTGTATGGAATCTTTACCAATAGATGAATACCATGAAAAAAATTTCTTGGTTAAAGTTAGGGGGAATAATTGCAATTTGTAAAACTCGTTGAGAGACAATTCCCCAATGAGAATGGTTAATCTGGCCACATGTTCGACAGATGGTTCGTCATCTTCCCCTGAAAACATAAAAGACTCTGGGATCTTGACCTGATGAGGCAATGGATAATTGCGCTCGACCCACTCTAGAAAAGGTTTTCGGTACGCAAGGCCATGAGGTCCTTGTCCCTGGGTCCCAAGTTTTCGACGTACGGGATCCTGTACCATTTGTACTATATCATGGCCACCTTGTGCAGGTTGTGTCACGGGGTGTGAATTCCATATTAACGGGATTTCACTATGTCTTGTGCCATGAGGACCTGTGGTTGGCTTTGAAGGTTTGGTGCGGCCCTAGAAATATTTACATAGGGTGGCCGTTGCTGAGGAAGAGGCTGATAATTCTGTACCGGATGTCGTGATGCGCCATAAGTTTGAGTGGCGTTGGCGTCTGTAAACAAAGGTACAGCTGTACGTGGCCATCTTTGGCCGGGATTTCCAAACTTAGCCGAAGTAATAGGCTGATAATGATAAGATCCAACTCTGTCTTCAATTTAGGAGATCGGTGGGGGTGTGGTCGTGCTTCCTATCCGTTGTGCAGTAGAAAACTGTGGATCAATTGCTGGCACATTCCTTTGGATAGTACAGCTGTATTCCCATGTGTGGCCAGGTTTGATGCCTCCTGACCGTCGAAAGGTGCCCATCTCTCTACCTAATCGGAGTGACCCCTTCTGGAATATATACCCGCGGAGGTGGAAAACCAGAAGACGTAGTGTGGACGGCATTGGTATCCTCTGCCGATGTTGATGTTTCGAATCAAGCCATCAGGCGAGGATCTTAACTTAGTGAAGTCGGATTGATTTTCCTTGAAGAACAAATTATTGTCCCATTGGGCGTGTCAAAATATTATCGTGGGTTGAAAAATTTTCAACCGGATGATAACCAAAAACTTTTTCTGAAAGATTTAGAATGATTAAATCTTTAATTCGTATCAAATGCAATGCCCAGACGTTTGATAGTAAGAAATTAGAGAAAAAGAAGAAAATATTAAAAATTAAAAATAAATTGCAGGAAATAAAAAAAAAAAAAAAATTTTGATTGAGATGTGTGAATGTGATTTACAATTATTACATTAAGCCCTATAGTGTCTCTGAATCAACATTTTATTTCTAGTTTACTGAAAACTAGAGGGATGTAATATTTAACATAAGAATAATTTAGAATACTTAATTTAATTAATTATTATAATAATATCCAATTTTATCAAAAAATCTAAATCTGAATAATTTGTGATTTTATAACAAAATTATAATATTTTTGTTAATAAAATCATACTTGATTCAACTGCCGTTACAATTCAAATTCAATTTCGCTGTAGAATTTATTCTTCCTATGTCAGCATGTGCACACATCCACATTTTCTGTGTAATCTTTTGACATCCTTTAATACCATAAAATATATGTACAGCTGAAATAGTTGTCAGAATCGGCGTGGTTTATTAGAACTAAATACCATCGGATTCGACACCGACATATTTATCGATACCGTCAGCATGGTTGTCAGACTTTAGGCCAAAGCGTGTTGTCCTAATTGACACCGGGATAATCGTTGGAACCAAAGTACAAATATATATATTTTTGGAACCAAAATATTTATTAGACCCATGGCATAAATATTTATCTGGAGCCAAAATTTTCTTGGAACCAATGCCTAAATATTTCCTTGGAACCAAAATATTTATTGGAACCAAGGCCTTAATATTTTTTGGAACTAAAATATTTATTGGAATCTGAAACAAAAATATTTATTGAAATCAAGGCTTAAATATTTTTTTGAAACCAAAATATTTATGGGAATAAAGGCCTAATTATTTATTTGGAAGCAAAATATTTATTGGAATCAAGGTCTAAATATTTATTTGAAACCAAAATATTTATTGAATCAAGGCCTAAATATTTATTTATTTGGAACCAAAGGCCAAAATATTTTTTTTATAATCAGAATATTTATTGGAACTGGAGTATTTTGTTGGGACCCAAATTACAATATTTTTTTTGAACCAACTTTGCATTTTTATCGAACCAATTTTCAAATTGGCCTTAAGATAATCTCCGAAGTCAAAAGTTTTTATCGGAACGGACCTTAAGAATCTTAATCGGTTTCGGGAACCAAAATCTTATCCGAAACAAGTTAATATTTTTCCAGAGTAACATAGGTCTCCCTTAGGCCCCTGTTATTTTATTCTAAAACTATTACTTTTATTAACTCACATACTCGGGTGATTTTAAGAAATTGGTCAACATTTGAATGCCTAAACGCCTTAATTATTTAGTACATCCGGACGATTAATTTTTGGTGGTAACATATGTGAACCATAGTACAGTATGATTTTTTTTTTTGACATGAAAATCTGCAACTGCTGCCCGAAAATGCGCACTGGGTAAATCGCCGGCCGAACCTAATTCCCTGCATACAGTATGATATTTGAAAGTATAAAATATGTTGAAATGTATATTACAAACAACAACCAGGAAAATTTATATATAAACTTACCTGCCCTTGACAACTATGCAAAAACATTATGGTTGATTCACCGGAAAGATTGGGCATCACATCATCTAAAATATTATTCATCTTTTATACGGGGCAAAATCGACCGAACGAGAATGATTGCGAAGGAAACTCGTCCCCAAAATCAATGCCCAATGGAAAAAATGTTTTAGATTTTCATGAAAAAAAATTATTTATTTTCTTTATAAAAACTGACTGCTATTTATTGCATCGACTATAATGAATAGGAAATAGGGACAATTAAATCTTACCATAATTACTATAATATATATAATTATATTTAATCCTTAACAATAATTACAGTACTCATTTCGAAAATTCAGCATTGTCCAAATCAATATCCATAATATCTAGAAACAATACATGTATTTACCCAATGCGCAATTTCGGATAGCAGCTGCAGGTTTCCACGCTATAAAAAAAAAATATATATTTTTATTACACACGGCATATGTTGTGTGTAATAAAGTTATAAGATATTTGCTCATAATTATATGTGTGTTGTATAAGAGTATATCATATGCTAAAATCAATTGTTGTGCGTTGTATGTGATTATAGCATGTATTGTTAGTTTATTTGTCGTATTTGTATTATATTAGCATATACAATGTGTTGTCTGTAATAATACTTTATACTATCAGACAACACGCAATGTGCTTTTCAGCACAGCCGCCTTAATCCCTGCATCCAATCTCAACATATGTAAGATCATATCAACGCCATGCCCATAACTAATATCGGCACCGTATTGGTCCCGATTCTTGATATGTTAAAAAGCGAAAAACTTTGAATTTCCACCACAACATTGCCAACATATGAACACTAATAGGTGTTTGATCAAAACGATGGATCCCGGAATAATATGATATTTCTATCTCTTTTTCTTTTAAGTAAACAAATGTATTTTATAAATTTTCAATAAATATTAGAGTAAATTCCATTTCAGGCACTTGTGTTATTTAATTTTTGCACAAAATCCCCTGTATTTAAGTTTTTGCCTATTTAATCATTGTGATTTGAAAAAGTATGCATAAAACCCCTATTCTGTCTACAACTAACGGAATGTTGAATCACGCGCGGTTTGTGCGTGTCTGATAAAAGATAATTCCAAAATATTTAATAAAAAGACAAAAATAATGTCTACTGTATGTTTTTTCTCTAAGCAGTCGATTGATCAACAGAGGCAGTCAGTCATGCATCCATCATTGAGAAAAACACAAGTTTAAACAAATATACATCATTTCAAATTATGTACTTTACAGTAGGGTGGGTACCTGGTCAGAGGCTGATTGGACATCACAATATTACTGGGCTTCATGCAAGCATTTCACTGCTCCGGCATAATCCAGAAAGCCCTATCAGTTGCTCATTTGGATCTGTCTCAAATGTTGGTTGATTACATATCTTTGTATTGTTATTATTGTTGTCATATGTGTGGTAATGTGTAAGTAGGTATGTATCTGAGTATTCTTTCATTGTATTCATTTGTGTCCTAAATTGCATTGTCATGATACACCAATAAAAAAATCTATAACTTGTTGTAAAAGAAGTGAAAATGACAACAACAACAACATAGTTAAAAATAATATTATTGCATATATATCAATATAAAATATATTTGCACCCGAGTCAATCTAAAAATGACACAAATACCATAGTTCGAAATTACATCAATACAAACCTGTCAATATGCAATATATTTGCAACTAAATCATCCATAGAAATGACCTCCAGATTCATAGTTCAAAATAACAAAAAAAACATAGTTCAATATGACACAAACAACATGCCAATATCTTACGATATCACCCTAACATGCCGACCAAAAATTCAAACGCAAAACTCCCCCACCACATACAAAGCCAGACCATGCTATTCACATACATTTCAATCTAGCCACACATTCACAATCCTTTAGAACAATCATGAATCTGGTTGGGAACAAATGGCACCTCTCGGTGATATTCTTGGTTGACTCGCCTTGTAAGAGAATCTTAATGCATGTAATCTGAAAGACAATGATGATCCTGGTTTCTTAGCCAAAATATCATCATCAGAAGGACCATCGAAATCGTCATACATCCACTATGGATCTTCAGAATCACTGTGATGCCTTTCTTTACTTACTACACTGTCATTCTCATTAGCATCATCTCCACCAACGCCTAGCATTTCATCACCATCACTTGGAAATCCACCATCATCACCACCCACCCTCCCATCGCAGCTCCAAAATCCTCCATCATTGCCCGCCACTCCAAAATCCGTAGCAGCCCCCTCCTCCTCCCCGTGCTCGTTTTTGTAGTTGCTTCAGTCCCCGCTTGTGATTCAACATTTTGTACTCCCTCCCCAATCGGTTCAACACTACGTTCTTCCTCCACCATATTGAAACCTGAATATTAAAAGGGGCCGACAAAAAATAGTATATTACCTTACCCCACCACCACCACACGAGTCTTCACCGAACAAATAAAAAAGGAAAAAAAAAAAAAAAAAAAAAAGCTACGCTGCTCCTCTCCAAAATTCCTGGCAATAAATTAAAGTAATCCCAAACAAATCTCAATCCCGACAAAATTATACATATATTTATTCAAAAATGACACCGGAGAAAGTATTTTATGTCAGGGAAATGCATTGTTCAAAAAACCCAATACAAGTTCTCTAGACCAAAAATAATTTCATACCTTCAAATTCACATCCACGACCAAAAGCCAAATTTGTGGTCCAAGAATGCATTGATCACTGGAGAATGTTGAATGCTACTCGGAACCCTAATCTCAATCCCCATTCGAAAAATTGGAAATTGGGGGAATGGCATATAGATAATCGCAATTGGTTTATTTGTTTTTTTCTTTGTTTTAATTGTGTATCAGATATATTAATTAATTAATTGGGTATAATTGTTTTAATTATTTTAATGGAATGGAATATTTGTTTTAATGGAATGGAATAATTGTTTTAATTATTTTTTATTAAAATTTTTTGTGTTAATGAAAAGTTTAGATAAAATTCCAAATAAAAACCTAAATATACATTGAGTTTTATAAAAAATAAAAAATAAACTGGACCCTTATCATTTTAGTTTCGTAAATGGAGCTGTCGCAAACTAGTCTGACGAAAAAATTTTCGCTGTTTTAGTCCTTCGGCGCCGGAGACGCCCGCGTGGCTCGCCGGAGGTGATGTATCCGCCAGGTGTCCCGCCAGCGACACCTGGCGGACACGTGGATTTATTTATTTTTTTCAATTTTTTAATTTTTTTTAAATTAAATCAAATTAAAAAATTAAAAATATATAAATAAAATTAAAAATAAGTTTCAAAAAAAATTAAAAAAAAAAATCCACGTGTCCGCCAGGTGTCGCTGACCTGGGGGACACGTCACCTCCGGCGAGCCACGCGGGCGTCTCCGGCGCCGGAGGACTAAAACAGCGAAAATTTTTCACTTATGGGACTAGTTTGCAACAGGTTCTGCTTACGGGACTAAAATGATAAAAGGGTCCCTCACGGACTAAAAAAACAGTTTATCCAAAAATATATATATATATATATAAATCAACAACAATTTGTCTTCAAATATTATAAAATGAAAGATTAATAAATTATTTATTTATTTATTTAATGCAAAAAAAATTATTTAAGATATTTTGCGCTTTTTATTTAGAACTAAATATCAGGACAAGAAAGTTTCACAAAAAGGTATTTAAGATATATTGCGCTTTTTGTTATATAATTTACTCTTAATTAATTATATTAATTTCATGAAAAGGAATGAAATAGGAGGATATAACAGTCATTTTAAAATTTATTTAACTCCTTTACTAAAAAAAGGACGTCCGCAAAATATCAATAACAGAAGGTGTTTTAAAGTGATTCTTTCTATACAGGGATTTCGTACAAATTTATTAAAACTCAGGTGTTGAATATATAATTCACCCTAAATATTATATATAATCTTATTCATTAAAAAATTATTATTAAAGTTTTTTAAAATAGTATTTTAAATTTAATTTTTACTAAATCATAACCAAACAGATTATCATATTAGCGTACATCAGAAATTAAATGAAAATAAAATAAATTTTTCATGAAACTAATCAGCCTTATTTAAAAAGATACCTTAACAATAGTCATCTTCTTCATCATCTGTAGAGTTGTCTTCCCCTTTTGGTGCCAACAACGCATCTTTCATAGAGCATATTTTTTTTGTCATCCTTTCCACATCTCTCAAGAGGGATTTGATGTCTTCATCGGCTATGTTGTCGAGAGATCTCAGCCAAGTAAGTTCAAAATCCCGAAGCCTTGGCACATCGAATCCATGGCCAAATCTACATGATAAACTCTCGATTTCTTGGATTTTTCTTTCAGGATGAACTTCGACAACATCCTGCAAGAAACTGATGGATTCTTCGACCTCTTCCATTTTCTTTACGTTCAGATGACGGCGGCTGAGTTCATAAGCCTTCCGGAACAGCTCCACGATGCAAGCTAATTCAGACCAAAGTAAACTAGCAGCCTCCGCCATTGTCGCGGTCACAGAATTGATTCGATATTCTCTCAAATCTCCATCAATAACAGTCATGTCCAAATAGATTATTCTCAATGATTTGATATCATACGATAATGTTACATCATTGTCAGTGACATCAATTTGAAGGCTCTCATATTTGTCTTCTTTCCCTTCCGCTTCAGCCACCGATAACTCTCTTTTCATGAAGTCTATAATCGCCAACAATCTCCCGACATCTTCAAAGATGATCTTACCGAATATAGGTGTCAGAGTTTCCAAGTGTAGCCTCTGGATCACAACCACTGCTTTATGGATAGCCTGAGCTATTTCACTTGACAAATTCTCGATTTCTTGGCTTTTACTCGGATGAAAAACTTTGACAAAGTACTGCAAGAAATCAATGTCTTCTTTCAAAACTTCCAATTGTTTTTCGTCTATAGAATTACGGCCTAGCTCAGAAACCTCCTCGAGTCTTTGCTGAAGATGTTTGAATGTAGCCAAAGATTTACAACCAGTCGCCGTCATACTTGCAGTAGACGTACCAACTGTATACGAGACCCTGTCTATATTGAAAAGATCAATCCTAATGTCATTACCAAACTCGTATTGATCCTCCCACAGTTTCTTTGCCGAGTCAGCTGCAGATTCGCTACAATAATTCAGCACAATTGATTTCAATGTTGGTATATCTCCAACACTTAAAGGGATCTCCTCCAGTGAATACAATCCTTTGAGTAGAAGGTGCTCAAGTTTTGGGAAGTTTTCAGCACCAACTTCCCAACGCCGTAAACGAGTATAATGTATTTGCAGCTTTTTCAGGCAAGGGAATTCGCCGACGCCAGGCTTCCAATCGTCACCTTGTATCTGACCATTTATCTCCAGTTTTTCAAGACTAGGCAATGAACCAACAATGGACATATCTTCCCATGTCATTTTACAATTTGTCAAGGACAACTCTTTTAGTGATTTAGGGAAGGTCATGCTCTCCGAGGAAAACCGTATCGATAGTGATTCAAGCTTTTTTAGTTGCTCAAGATTACATAGACAAAAGTTCAAATCTTCCATGTCCTCCTCATTTTCGAAGTGATGATACGCAACTTTCAAGTTCTTCAAATTTGGGATACGATCAATGATTTCCTTAGTAAACTTCACATTGCATGCTAAATGTATAGTGTGAAGGTCATTAAGGATAAGAACTTCTACCCCATTAATATCAGTGTCTGTAGGATTCGGTAAAAGCATTTGGTTCTGAGATCGAATCTCTCTGAGTTGTGGCATCTCCCATATCTCTGCCGGAAAACTTGTAGGTGAAGAAGAGTTTAATTCAATGTCTAAACTTTGAAGATTCCAAAGTAAATATATTGTCGAAGGAGACAACAATTCTTGCACATCTAAATCAAGAAGTCGCAATTCTGTTGGCTGCAAAATTTCCTGATCTTTGTAAATTGCCATCCTTACCAAACTATGTCTTGTAATATGCGAGTACACCTTATTACAAGCATCACAAAGACGAGGATTATCTAGTGATGGCGATCCAAAGATATAAGATGGTTTTAAAACATGTAACCCTTCACTGTCCTTGACTTTTTTACAACAATGGTTGCAAAAAATGCCTTTTAGTTGGTTAACCCTTTGTACTCGTGGAAACTGGAGAAAACATTCTTCGTTAGACTCTCTAAAACAAAGATCCCGTAGAAGATCATGAATACCACATTGATCTTCATCCTTGCTAAATATTAGATTTCTACCAATAAGGCTACTTACATACTCGCTCGCGATATCCTCCAAACGTCTACCACTTACAGGTTTAATGAATCCTTCAGCAATCCATAAGTCAATTAATTCCGAGACAAAAATCATTCCATCTTCAGGAAAAACTCGCATATATAAAAAGCACACTTTGAGTTCAATGGGCAAGCTCTCATAACTTAAAGAGAGTATGTTCATACAATGGTCATCGTCTCCCAAATCAACAAATGAACTAATATTTCTCCAAATATTATTCCAATATTTTGCAGTCGTATCAGAATTTGCTAGCAAACGGCCAACGACAACAATTTCTAAAGGAAGGCCTCTGCAGCTTCTTGTGATATCCTTTGCAAACTTTTCCAAGTGGCCGTATGGACAACCCTTTTGTGAAAAAGCACTTTGACAAAATAATCTCCAACTTTCATTTTCATCTAAAAAGGTTAATCGATGTGGATCATAAGATCCTAAAGCAGCAGCCATGTCTGAGAGTCTAGTTGTTAACAAAATACGACTTCCATCTCCAGCGTTGGGAAAATACCTCCGTAAATCATCCCAAGCTCCCGTTGACCACATGTCATCCATAACAATCAAATACCTTCTACCGAACAATTTTTGGTAGAATCTAGTTCCCAACTCATCTAAACTTTCAAATATTTTGTTTTCTCCCGCCTTTTCTCCAAGGCCAACTTTAAGAATTTGTTTAGCACTATATTGTTGAGATATGGGAAGCCAAATACGTAAATCGAAGTGCTCAACAATAAACTTATCTTGAAAGACAATTTTAGCCAGAGTGGTCTTACCAATACCGCCCATCCCAACAATTGGGAGAATTTTGAAATCAGATCTACCTTCGACCAGCTTTTCCCTGATCTCGTTTACATGCTCGTCCAGTCCCACAACAAGATCGCTGACATACGAAGAAGCTGAAGACGAACCACCAGAGGGAACGACAGAATTGGATTGCTTTTGAGCTTGATTATCCTCCCCTCCGTCAATCACCGGAAGCTTGTCTTCGATGGAGCAAAACTTTTTGATCAATGTCTTCATTTCTTCACAGAAAGCTGAGAAGTTGGAAGCATCACTCGTTTCTCCTTGAGATCTCACATGGAGCAGATGGACCACATGGAAGTTGATGGAACCTTCTGCTTCAGCGGCAGCCTCAGTCATTTGTCTCCACAGACGTCGAAGCTCAGAGCTCTTCCTTGCCGAATGACGCTCGACAAATTGCAGCAAGGAATTGACATTTTCCCTGAGTTCTTCGACTTGTTTGATGTCGGCACGAGGGAGATTAAAGCGGGCGCGATAGTGGAGATTGTCGAGGACATGAGTAAGAGAAACCAACGATGCATAAGCAGCAACAGCCATGTCTGATCAAAAGCTCTCGATATTGTTTCTGCAACAAAATTGTTCAGATCGAAGTGAAAGTGAAGGTGGAAGTAGGGGAGATATAATTTAATCTGAAGTTTACAGTAATCATTCGGAGTGATACTTTGATTATTGACTCCACTTGTCAGTTTATTATTGATTTGTTCATTAGAATATGTTCATTATTATTTGTCAGGTTGGAAAAATATCTTATGGTTAGGTACAGTGTGGAATTATTTATTCCTTAGCCTGATGTGAATATAAGACTTTTGTTATCTTCCAGGTGTGATAAGCGTTAAAAAAGAAATCATGTAATATTTTGAATAAAAGGTTGGTACTATATTGAATATAGCGTGGACTATTCATCCAATTTTTTTCTTTAAAAAACATCAAATCAAAATCTATTTTTTATTTTTTATATTATAGTAAAAATCAATTTTATATTCAAAACATCACATCAACGCCTATTTATATCATATCATACGACTAATCAAATTCAAAATTTTTACTATTCAAATCTCAACTCAAAATCCAAACCTCCAAACAAACATGATTGATTTTGTAGATTAGAAATTTCCATTCTCTACTTTACTTTTAGATTATGAATTTAAGTTTGGCAACATGATTGATTTTGTATATATTTTATCCTGCAATAATAGATTGGATCTTAGAAGTATGAAATTATTATTAAGTAGCATATTTGTTTTTAATTTCTGAAAAGTTGCTACAAATTTTGTTCTTAAATTTAAATTTAAATTGTTGCATACAAAATATGGGGAAATATCCTATTTTATATGCAACTTCAATAATGAAAATTTGTCCGAAAAGTGTTTCTATTCATTATTCTTGATAGAATTTTTCATAATCTTTGAAAAGATAAAGAAAAAAAAAAAAGAACAAAAAACCCTCGATTAGGAATTTATATTCATGAATAAGAATTAATATGTGTGATTAATATGAACTTTAAATAATGTCCATCGCCCTCATTTTAAATGTTCTTTGTATTAAATTTCTTTATATGTAATTTTACTTTGTTTAAAATGATGAATTGGTTTGATATAATTCATAATTTTTAATGGTTATATCCTCAAATTAAAGATGAAATTTAGTGAGCATTTAACTAATACCATTTCGAACCGATACACTTAACTTGAATTGATATCATGTCAGGGAGATGCCGGAGATGAGAATGTATAAAAACATTGAAAAGATACACACGACATTATTTATTTATATACAAGAGTCAACCAACATCAACAACGCCCATTTTTATGAAGTTGATCTTTTCTAACGATCTTTTAACATAGTCGCGAATGTCCTAGTGTAGCTGCTCCTCTGTAGACAGCTAGCCTGAGATATCTCGTTTAACAGACTTTCCAGTTCTTGGCTTTTACTTTGATGAAAATGTTTCACAAAGTCCTTCAAGAAATGGATTTCTTATTCCATAGCTTCGACTTGTTTTGTGTCTTGAAAATCACAACCTTGTTGGCATCCTCCTCAAGTATTTCCTGAAGACATTTTAAATAACCGGATGATTCACAAGCAGCCCCAGTCATTCTTGCAGTGAAAAATATTTGTAACAAATAAAAGATATGTTTATATATATATATAGATTGCCATCTTGTCTGTTGATTCTTCTGGCAAATAGACAAAATCGTATCAATTTGCAAGAAATTAAATAGGCATAATTGGAAAAGGAAAAAAACATTGTACTTTATGGTGAGTGAGTGGTGTTGATATTTAAATACCTTGTGAGTTGTCTTCAAAGTTTCCGAGCATAGTCTATGGATCACAACATTCTCTTTATTCGTAGCCAGGGCCATTTTGCGGAGCAAACTTTCCATTTCTTGGCTCTTCCTTGGGTGAAAAACTTTGAGAAAATGTATGGCTTCCTCCACAGCTTCCATATATTTTGAGTTTAGAGAGTGGCTGCCATGTCGAGCAACCTTCTCGAGACTTTCCCAGAGATATCTTGAATAAGCAAAAGTTTGACAAGCAGCCTCTGTCATTCTTGCGGTGAAAGTACCAATTTGATTATCGGACAGACCATTCTCTGTCAATAACATCAATAGCAGTCCCATTGCCATACTCATGCTGCTCCTTCCATATTTTCTTTTCCGAACCAATGACAGACAGACTCACTGCAATCCATCACAAAAATTGATTGGAATGTTAGTTTATCTCCGATGCCTCAAGGGATCTCCTCCAAATAACCGTAGTTCAGTAAGCTAAAGCCTCTCAAGAATAGGGAAGTTCGACCATTCAGCTTGAACAGGCTCCCACTCTAACCCTTGCACGCCACCATATATATATGAAGTCGTTCAAGACTCGGTTGCAATTGTTCTAAGACAATTGTTTGAGCAAATTACGAAAGTTGTGTTCTCTTAATTTCTAATCATCAGCGATTCAAACTTATGTAGTTGCTCAAGATTACACAGAGCAAAGCTCAGTGGTTTCACTCCCCCCTTAGATCCGTCTTCATAAGAAACATTCAACTTCCTCAAATTCCAGATTTGATCAATGATTTCCTTGGTACACTTGAAATTATATATTCCAAGTACAGTATGAAGATTATTTAGGACAATATAATCTTTCCTCTCAATATCAATGGCTATAGGATCAGGTAGGATTCCTTCTAAGAAATCAATCGCCCTGAGTTTTGGCATCTTTTATATATCTTGAGATAAATCTTGAGTGGAGAGTTTAGATAAATTCTTAAACGTTGAAGATTCCAAAGTAACTTTAATGTCGAAGGAATCAATAATTTCACCTCATCTAGACGAACACGATGCACTTAGTTTGGATGCAAAATTTGTGTCAAAATCATCATCATAATTTGCAAACTTCACCGTAATTTGTAATCTTCACCTTCATTTCCGGCCTTTTCAAGACTCCGCCTATTACAATATATCAGTTTTCTTTCCTATTTCCTCCAAATTCAATAATGCAAACAAGAACCGATATATTCTTACCTATACCACCCATTCCAAGAATCGAAAATGTTTCTAGCTTGGATCCCAGTCCTGTGAGTTTGCATCTGATTTGAACTAAAGCATCTTCCAACCCCACCACAGTGTTCTTCCCCATTGAAGCTTTTCTTGAATAAACAGCAACAGTGACAGAATCCATGGCTCTCTGTCTGTGACCAACAGCAACAATTTCATCTCTTATTTTAAAGGGCCTTTTCTTGCGGGAGATCCATCTTTGGAATTATTGCTTGACGACTGTCTTCGATCGGAGCAGATCTCCAGATATATTTTCTCTCTATTCAGGAACTTGGTTTGATACTGAGGATTTAATGATGTCCTTGGCAGCACGACAGGACCTCACAATTAGGAGCCTGAAGCGTCTTCGAGAAAACCCAAGAAGTAAGAGATTCGATTGCGACGGAATTGGATCTGCAGCTGGTCGGGAAGATTAATTCCAAGGGCAAGAAAGATACTGGATGTCGTCGAGAAGATGGAGGAGAGAAATCAGAGACGCCTAGGATGCCATGGATCTTATCCTGAACTTACGTGTGTGTTATTAATTCATATATTTTATTTGTATAATATTAATATAAATAATGTCAAATTTGTAATGACATCATATATCGTCTGGTAGCCACCCAAATTACGAGAGGAAGGAGTAAAACAATGTGCAAAGGAATAAGGAGGATAATAATTAGGGTTTGTGGAAAAAAAATTGTAACTAAATTTCAAGTGATATATAAACTTCCTTGCATTCATATTGGAATATTATGAGTTTTTTTTGTTTTTCTTTCTTGAAAAAATATGGGAAAATTTAATAATATACACTCATATTTTATTATAAACGTATAAAATATTTTTATAGTATTATATTTATTACTTCAAATCTCTTATCTTATATTCTCTCCGTCTCACATAAGTGTCCATATTTTTCATTCCCGTCCGTTCCATATAATTTGTAATTTTATAATTTATAATTTTTTTAATTTTAATTAAATTATTTAGTCATTTTAATCTTAATTTATAATTATTTTTATTATATCATAATTATTTTTATTAAGATTTTTTTTACTTATTTACTAATTATATTTGACTTAAAGAGGAAGTATTAAGTAACCATGTTAGTGTTTAATTATACAAGTATCATCCAAATAAATTGGATAAAATATTTTAAATTTTATTCTTTGAAAAAATCCAATGTTATTATTTATGAATAACATTTTGAACAAGGAAGTGTTTTCTATTTATTTTAATATAACATTAGAAATTTTCGTACCACATATAATATTACTCTCTCCGTTCAGAAAATTAGCCCATTTGGGTATATATTTTATTGAAAAAGTAAAAGGATAATTTGAGGTATTTTTAAAAAATTAATTATTAATTAAAGAGAATTGAGAGAGATGATGTAATAAAGTGAGCAGTATTTATTATAAATAAATATAGTGTAATATTTAAATAGTGAATTTTTTATTTTTTCAAATATAGTAATGAATTAATTTAAGGGAAAAAAAATAAAAATAAATTTGGCAGACAAGACATGGGAGTATATAGATTAAATAGCATAAGATTCCTTTTAGATTTCGTAATTTGTTGAAAACTCTGTGATACTAAACTAAAATTCTATATTACTTACTCGTGCTTTAGAAAATATTGAACATTTGTCATCCCTTCAAATTTCACTTACTGTAGTAATTTTTAGCTATAATGAATCATTATATCCCTAGTGAGTTTTTGCTTAGAAAATATTTGGGACACGATAACGAACATTTATCGTCTACATCATCACCAACCACTATCTCCAACCCACCCTTAATCTGAGAGTAGAAAATAGTCGAATGAGATGTCATTCATCTCATTGTTGATTTATAAAATCCACGTCGTTCATCTCACCATTAAATACATGCACTTAAGAAACAATTACTGATAACTACACCAACAAGTCACTCATCAAGAAACAATCACACCATTTGCAATTAAAATAACTTCAATTCAAATGTCACGACCCCATAGCCAACCTCCTCAACCCAAATATACTTTATGAGGAATTGAAGGCCGTCGCCAGTTTTCCGGCAAGGATGAAGGTTGTGAACTTGGGGATGGGAAGGGATTTGTTGTCAAAGAAGAAAACAGAAAGGTTATATTCTTACTATTCAAATTTTTTTTTTCTCCAAAATTTTTTTATATTATATTACAAATTTATTTTACATTCAAAATACAATGTCATCGTCTGTTTATATCACATCAAACAACTATTCAAATTTAACTTATTAAAAAATCCAAATCCAAAAACCCAAACCCACAAACAAACACACCCAATAAGACTTTATACTATTTTGCCTATTATACAAACCCTTAAAATATTGATGATTGATCATCTTTAATGTATACATTAATACATACTCCATTTACAACTCTCCACACATCAAAAATATATTCCAACATCAAAATCCTCATTAACTTGGTGGCCGATTTTCATTCGCTTTTTAATTTATTTATTGCATGCTAAAAATGATTTCTAGGAAAAAAGCATAGTTATACTTTGGCTATGCGTAACTTGCTCGAACTCGAGATTTAACCAGACTCTGATACCATGTCTGATGCTAATAACCGTCTCACCTAAAAGCTCAAACTTTTAGGAAAATTAAATCATTGTTTATATATCCGCAAACGAGAATCCCAACAATACTTTGGCATAGATAGTAGAGGTATACTCCTAAAGGTCACCTAAAAGACATTTTGTTCCCCAAATCGTACGACAATGCTCATATTTTGATTCACCTCATCCATCACAACATAATCCACACTACAACATTTCATCAGTAAAATCCTTACACCCAGATCTTGCTTCATCAGAATCCTCAAAAATCAATTCATTAGCCATTTCATAAGCTGCTGACAGAAGCACAATTGTTCTAAAAAGTCATTTAAATAAATAAAAAACAAAAGCATAATTAATTGGTGTTTCATCTCAACCAAAACAGACAATGTTGGAGCCTCTCAGTATCATCTCATCAGTAAATGGCAATAAAACAAGTTTAAGTTCATATTTTTATTATTTGCCCGCAAAAATGAAATCTTGGAGACCTACAATCAAGAGAGGGCCTTCTTAACTTCAGTTGTGACCTCTGGAGGAGGTTTCTCAGCCGGAAGGTTTGCCACAATGCCCTTCTTTTTATAGTAGTCGATAACCTGCCATTTTAGAAAAGAGCTGAATGAGTAGTTTACAGAAATGGGGATTAACTAAGTAATCTGGAAGGAATTTAAAGATGCTGATATGATAGAATCTTGATTAGTTTTTCTTGCAGATCCCGATTAATGTGATTTTCAATCAAACTCAACACTCAGATCGTTCAGTGTAGTGTCGTCCCAAAAAAGTTTAGCAATCAAAGTACAGTTTTTGGCTGGTTCGTAATCTCTTATTTTACTTTTCATCTTTAATTCAGGAAACGCTACAGAAATTCAATTTTCTATAACCATCCACACAAATTTTTTCCCCAAAAAGACAAGCACTATCAACATAATTCTACCAGATATAGATTAGTATCAAGAACAGCAATGGTTTAGATCAAACTCAAAGAATGAAGCTAGAGATAAAATACCAAAGAACATATGCCCGCATATTATAAGATGCATACAGATGTAAAAACATTTAAGCTTCTACTTTTCTTCTTCAAGACTGGTAACAGTATAAAAAAGCCAATAGAAAAGCAAGTTAGCGTAATATGCATCAGAACAATCCAATAGAAGCCATACCGGTTCAGTCTGCCTATGAAAAGCTTCAAGCCTTGACTTGAGAACAGCAGCTGTGTCATCCTTACGTTGAATCAAAGGCTCCCCAGTGACCTTGAGGAAAAAAAAAAAAAAAATAGATATTAATGATGTTTCATTCAGAATTATCCCTCAGCCAAATCTGAATATCTACAATTAACCTACAGAACAGGGTTTCTATGATTTCAATTAAGAATAACAGAGCCCAATCAGATAGAAATTCCACACAGACGCAAGATTAGTCATTACGTCATCGACACCAGGAGCTTTAGGCGGTGCAAACTTTGTATGGTAGGTACGGCCACTTGAAGGATGGATCCAACGACCAGTGATTCTCTCTTCCAAAATGGCATCGTCAATGGCAAAGTTTAGAACTTTGTCAACCTTAACTCCACGTTGTTCAAGCATACTATCGAGCTGAAATATAAACGGAAACCAACAAATCGAAGATGCTTCGATAAGACATTCAAGCACTAATATTAAATATATAAACAAGTGACATCCCAAACAGGTATAATCGACTGTTGACCTTTTGTGCTTGGACAACTGTCCTTGGAAATCCATCGAGAATAAAACCTTTCTGACAAGAGGGCTTCTTCAACGCATCATCAATTATTCCAACAACCAAATCATCGGAAACAAGCTCACCCTGCAAAAGCACCACATATTAAACAAATTATCATAATTAGCCACGTAGCATTTCAAACTTTTAGCAATAGATTTTGGAACATACCTTCTCCATAGCCTCTTTGGCCTTAATCCCAAGGGGAGTTTTCGCAGCAACAGCAGCCCTGAGCATATCACCAGTGGCCAGATGGCACAGGCAAAATTCATCCTTAATGATTGGCGACTGAGTCCCTTTCCCAGACCCTGGTGGACCTGCAATTGATTCATGAAATAAGCCACTAAAAATCCATTGACAAAACCATCGGAGAAAGTTTCAGCACTGGCAAGTACTTCTTGAGGGATGAAACAAGTGAGACCTACAACTCAAAGCCTACTTCTATAAAAGAGTATGTGCTTTCGAATGTGCGAATATATGAATGGATGAAAAGAGATTGAAGTGTACTATGTTCCCCAGGAAATGAATAGTAATTGGATCTTGGTCTGTTTGTGATTTTCCTCAAAATTCGTTAATCATAGATCCCAATAAAATAAAATTAAGAGATTCTCTAAGAACCATAAGTTATACAAGCCTATATTCGAGCAATAGTTAAACTACCTAATCTAACAATAGAAACGATAAATTATCGTTCATACAGTGCTGCTACTACCAATTTCCTACAAAATTCAGAGATTCTCTAAGAACCATAAGGTGTACTAGCTGAACTTCATTCAAAACTTAAATTACCCCATATTGTAACAATAAAAATGATAAATTGCCGTTCATACAGAGCTGTAATACCAATTTCTGTCTTCTCCCCCAACCTACCAACAGTGCTCATATAACCAACTTGAGAACTACTTGGGGCAACAGATAATTTACACAATCCTCAAATGCACAGAGAGCTGATTCCAGACACAAACATAGAATTACAACCCATGGCAGAACAGAGCTAATAAGATGAAAAATCCTTTCTCATCGAATTCCCACAAAGCCGCATCTTAACAAATTGAGCTTTCGCAACACAATACTAAAACAGGAAATCAAAATCGCAACAAAATAATAAATAATTAAATAAAGAATGGACAGTCACATCCAACATCTACTCATTAATCAATCCAAATGCCCTCTCAACGCCTACTTCCAAAACTCAACGCTTCTCCATAAATCTCCCGCAGGCGACAAGCGCTCAACCAAAATCTCCAATCTGAATCCGATACCGTCGACAGCCCCAAAAACCCGTAAATCCAACAAGAAAAAGAAAAAGAAAAAACCAACAGACAATAAACAAGAGCAGCCATCAAGGTCAAAAGAGAGCGCACCGACGAGGATAAGGCGTTTGTCGGGTTTGCTGGCGCACTTCATGCGGCGGAGGAGCTCCGTCATGAGATCCACAGATGGAACATCCTCCAGGTTCGCGGCGTCCGCCATTCTCTCTCGCTTCTCCTGCGTGTCTAGCAAATCTGAGAAACGGTGGTCTGGAAATGTCCGCCGGTTTTATCGAAAATTCTTTGCCAGCGATTTTGGGAATTTGGGAGTGATGAGAAATTCGGACCTCCCGATGCTTTGAATTAAAGACGCTGCTGCTGCTGCATAGCTATGTGAGTTAAAAGACGATTTTACCCCCGGCTCCAACCTCCCACCAACTACGATCTCTCGTCTCAAGCTTAATAATTAATTATTTAACGCCTTCGTATTCCTTCCTTCGGTCACACTTACCCTCCAACGACTTCCATTAATCAATTTGGTAATAAGTCCAAAATCAATATAAAAGTGGTTCTATTAATTAAAGCAATTATTTATGCTCTTCTTAATTATATTTTTTACTTTAATTCTAGTTTGTTTGAATTTTTTTATAGAATTTTAATTATATATAAAAATAAAAAATAAAAAATATTAAATTAATATTTATTTATATATGTTGTATCTGAAAATTTAAATATTTTTAATTTTTACGACATCGTTTGAAAAATAGATAAAGGTCTTTTAAGGTAATTTAGAAAATTTTCAAGGAGAATATTTCATGTGCATGGAAAAAAAATTAGCAAAAAAAACTCGAAAAGATTTTTAAAAATAAAAATATCATTAAAACTTGAAAATAAAAGATGGAAAATACATAAAGAATCGAAATCAAAATAAAATTGAAAAAACCATAAAAGAAATTTTGAAAAAGTAAACAATAAGGAAAGGGAAATACAATGAAAAATAAATATATATATATATATATAAATTTTGGGAGTGTTAATTGTTGATTAGGGATTGCAATGGGTTGGATATGATCATCCGGACCCGAAATCCGACCCAAATATATATGGTTAGACCCGAAATTCGAATTGGACCCAATTATACCCAAATTTGATCATATCCGGATCCGATCCGAACAATACTCGACATGACCGGATAGATCCGACATATCCAAAAAAATCTTTTACAACTCTTAAATTTAATTTAAAATTGGACCGAACACGGACCCAGACTTGACATATATTAAAATTTATATATTTTATTCAAAAATACTATAATAAAATAATAAAACAAAAATAAATTAAACTAAAAACATATTTTTAATATAATTTATATTATTAAAACTTATCTTTTATATATATATAAATAATTAATATATTAGTGTTACGTACAAATAATAATAATAATAATAATAATAATAATAATAATAATAATAATAGGATCTCAAAGGAAGTTAGGATACGAAGTCGGGCACAAAAGGAAAAAAATATGCACTCAGGTCGGTTGGTTCGTGGTCGGTTGATCCGGTCGGTTGGTCCGAAGTCGGATAAGCACGTCGGAAGGTCCGCAGTCGGACAGGCAGGTCGAAAGGTCCGCGGTCGGACAGGCAGGTTGGTTGGTCCGAAGTCGGATAAGCAGGTCGGAAGGTCCGCAGTCGGACAGGCAGGTCGAAAGGTCTGCGGTCGGACAGGCAGGTCGGTTGGTCCTCGGTCGGATAGGCAGGTCAGAAAGTCCGTGGTCGGATAGGCAGGTCGAAAGGTCTGCGGTCGGATAGGCAGGTCGGAAAGTCCGTGGTCAAATAGACAGGTCGGATGGTCTGCAGTCAGATGGGATGGTTTGCAGTCGGTTGGTCCGCCATCGGTTGAATCGGCCAATACGGAGTTTGGACCAAGCGAAGAAGGTCTGTTAATTAGTCGTCTAATTAAGTGAACAGTAGTTCAGTCGCTTGGTTTGGGCGACCATTGAATCGTCTGGAAAGACCAGAGGGTGGTCGCTTGATTGGGCGACCAAGGAGTCGTTTGGTCTAGCGACCAGTTAGTCTCTGGATTGGTCGTTGGGTTATGCGGTTAGCGAGACGGTTGCCGTAATCGACCAGACGACGTTTCAAAATGTTTCGTTGTGGGCGGTTGACGGCGGTTGCTGGCGACGGTTCCGAAACATCTCTTCTGAGGAATATTTAAGGATTAGGGTCAGCAACTGGCAGAGGATCTTTAATCGACATCAAATTCAAGAAAATTGCATTTGGGGATCACCACTTTATTTTTCAGTCTGTAGTTTTATTTTCCTATTTTATTTATATATCCTACAGTGTTTAGAGATTCCTAATATCAAACACGAAGTATATCAAATTCGGAGATAATTTCTTATTTTCATAATTTACTTTTTTATTGTTGAAAAATTGCATCAACAAATTGGCGACCACAGTGGGAGAAAGGCAAGATTGTTGATCCTACATCAACAGAGAATTTCATACGACTGAGGTCCGGCCGAATCATCAGAAAGATCAATATGACAGGCTCACAACCTCAAGCATCTTCAACACCGGTGGGAGAAACAATTTCACCACCTGCTATGCCGAATGCAGGGGAAGCACCACAAGTACCTACCGATTTGGTGTCTTATGTTCAACAATTGAACAATCAGCAAATTTTGGTCATGCAAAACATGTTGCGTGAGCAGCAAAACCTCATGTTGCGTGAGCAACAAAATTCAATGCAGAACATGTTGGATCAGGCGTTCTCTAAATTCACACTACATTCAAACATGCCTACAGCCTTGTCACCTTCTCGCTTTCAGGCAACTTTTCCAGAATCAACGTTTGCAGGGCCATCATATGTTGATAGTACATTTCCAAGCATCACAACTTTCAACCGAACAGATATAGGGAAGGCCCCTCTAACTTTCCCAGATAATGTTCCTTTGGGACCGAGGGTTGATAATACCCAGCTGAATGAGAGGTTGGGGGCACAAGCTCATAATCCCATCCCAGCCGAGCCAAACGTCCCTAGAGAAGAAAGATTGGGAGATCAGATTCGTAATCCCATCCCAGCCGAGCCAGCCTTCTCTAGGGAAGATTCTGTTCCACCCAGGGTAGATCTGGAGGAGATCGCTCAAGTTTTGCGGGTGCATTTCGGAATGAACCCGCAAACGGTGAATCGACCGGCGTATCAAAGGCCATTTCCAGAGAGAATCATCAATGAGTATCATCTCCCAAGGAATTATCAACCGCCAGACTTTCATGTTTTCTCAGGAGAAGACGGATCCTCCACCATAGAGCATGTGGGTCGGTTCATAGCACAATTATGAGAGTTTGTCGATCTACCACCTGGACAAATACAAACCTGGGAAGGTTTGGAAGCAGCCTTTCATGCAAGGTTCTTTAATCCTCTTCCAACAGTCTCACTCACAGACCTTCTGGAGATCAGGCAAATGCCGGAGGAGACCGCCTATCAATTCATAGAGCGGATACGATTAATAAAGGGGCGTTGCCCGACAATCATTGAGGAGAGCGAGATGACCAATTTGGTGGTCCGAAATATGCATACACAACTGCGGGAGGCTTTAACGGCCCAAGACGTTTAAGATCTGACCAGTTTAGCATCCAAGGCAGGGAGATTAGAATCTTTTTTCAGAGAAAACGATCACGACTTCTGTCAGGGGGAGGTGCTGAAGAAATGGTAGTGCAAGATCGACCAACGCGCAGGCCAGCACCAGTCCGCGATAAATGGAGGTCGGGTTCAACGTAGCCTCGAAAGATGGAGGTCGGATCTGAGGCTGATGTGGCCTCGGTTGATAGCCTGTTAACTTCTAAACATTATGAGAAATGACGCTTAGGAGTCTTGCGGATAAGGCAAGTGTTACGCACAAATAATAATAATAATAATAATAATAATAATAATAATAATAATAATAATAATAATAATAATAATAATAATAATAATAATAATAATGATAGCAGGATCTTAAAGGAAGTTAGGATACGAAGTTGGATGGAAAAGAAGAAAATATGCACTCAGGTCGGTTGGTCCGCGGTTGGTTGATCAGGTCGGTTGGTCCGCAGTCGGATAAGCAGATCAGAAGGTCCGCGGTCGGACAGGCAGGTCGAAAGGTCCGCGGTCGGACATGCCGGTCGGTTGGTCCTCGATCGGATAGGCAGGTCAGAAAGTCCGTGGTCGGATAGGCAGGTCGGAAGGTCCGCGGTCGGATAGGTAGGTCGGAAAGTCCGTGGTCAAATAGACAGGTCGGATGGTCTGCAGTCGGATGGGATGGTTTGTAGTCGGTTGGTTCACAGTCGGTTGGTCCGCTATCGGTTGAATCGGCCAATACGGAGTTTGGACCAAGCGAAGAAGGTCTGTTAATTAGTCGCCTAATTAAGTGAACAGTAGTTCAGTCGCTTGGTTGGGGCAACCATTGAATCGTCTGGAAAGACCAGAGGGTGGTCGCTTGATTGGGCGACCAAGGAGTCGTTTGGTCTAGCGACCAGTTAGTCTCTGGATTGGTTGGTTAGGTTATGCGGTTGGTGAGACGATTGCCGTAACTGGCCAGACGACGTTTAAAAACGTTTCGTTGTGGGCGGTTGACGGCGGTTGCTAGCGACGGTTCCGAAACATCTCTTCTGAGGAATATATAAGGATTGGGGTCAGCAACTGGTAGAGGATCTTCAATCGACATCAAATTCAAGAGAATTGCCTTTGGGGATCACCACTTTATTTTTCAGTCTGTAGTTTTATTTTCCTATTTTATTTATATATCCTACAGTGTTTAGAGATTCCTAATCTCAGGCACTAAATATATCAAATTCGAAGATAATTTCTTATTTTCGGATTTTACTTTTTTATTGTTGAAAAATTGCATCAACAATTAGTAATATATTAATTGGGTCCGGGTCCATGTAGGGTCCATCCTTGAACCCGAGACCCAATCCGGACCTGATAAAGGTACACAATACCCGACCCGGATCCGAACCCGATATTCGACTAATTGTACCCGATCTCAAATAAATGGATCGGGTCCGGATTGGATCTATCCTGATCTATTGTCATTTCTATTGTTGATTGTCATTGTTAATGAATTCCTTAGTTTTTATAGTCCGTGAGAGGTTTAAACTTCACTTGCATAACTTTCATGTATCTTTAATACTTTGTTCACATTACTATCGAAATCCCTTAATTCATGAATCATCAATCATTTAAAGATCACAACTTATGTACTTCCAAACTCCTTGAATGATTTGGCAACGGCTGAAAACCCTGGGGTTATTAAATTCTCCATCACTCACCTTCTTCAATGAATCCCTTCACTACTTAATAACTTCTCATTCTATTATTTTCGACAGCCCTTACGTTTTTTTCTCCAATTCATGGGCTTCATAAGCTTCTCTTAGGCTAGCTTTCTTATTCTTGGGTTTTTCCACCCAATATTGGGCTTAACTTCTCACTTGGGCCTCCGCTAAACTGGGCCTCTTGTCACTGGTTGACAATTCTGTCCTAGATTCTCGGCCCATCCCATGTGTACGAGTCCTTATACGGTATTTTGATGGTCTATGCCTTGGTGTAAGTATGTATTTTGCATTTATCTCTCATATTGCATGGTATACCCAAACTTCTTGCACACAGAGGACAATTGATCTAGGTATTTCGATTTTCAGGCACATTACATATGGTATTAGAGCTGCCTTGGCGGTTGTGACAATCAAAACAAACTGTTCGAGTTTTGCTCTGCGGGAGAGCATTGATGGTGGCACGTCACGGATGAGTATGTCCAAAAGAAGATGGACATTTTAGAAGAAGTGGGTCATTAAGGGAAGGAGTACACTGAAGGGTATCGTTGCGCCAAGGAAGAAAAGTTTTGTTCGTGCAGAAAGAACCACATTAAGGACGATCTTTGCATGAAAATATACAAATCGAAACAAGTTGTGTTTCAAAGTGTGCGGAGATGAGCGGCAGAAAGGGCTACATATGGGTCAGCTATGGAAAATTTCACTGACATTCAGTGTGCACAAAGGGTTTACAAAAAAAGGTCGACGGATTGACATTTAAAGGCATGTCAAAGGTGCAAGAATCAACGTTAATACACTTAAGTAGCATCACACGATGGGTTTTGCAACTTGAAATGAGGTAGTATTGTCACAGATTGACATTTCACCCCAAGTTCTCGACTATAGTCCGTCCCATTGTGCAAGCCCTTTGTCCCTATGCAGTGGATGGATGACCTATGTCTTGGTGCAGATATGTGTTCCGTATAAATCTCTCATATTGCATGATATACCCAGACTTGTTATGCATATGGAATGGCTGGTCTGGGCCCTAAAGCGGGCGGAGCCTAGGCCCCGAGCATGTCGGCTTTCGGGCACATTATACTTTTTTTTCAATTGAGCTCTTCCTTCATCTTAGATTTTTAGGCCCAACCCCCCCCCCCCCCTCCTAAAAAAATATCTGGATGGATTGGACATCCAAAAACTCCAATATTTTTGTAAGAAGCTCTTTACCGAATCACCTTTAACGGTGGAACATAAAACTAAGAAACTTTATTGGAAGCAGGATTTCTTCTCTATCCTTGCGGACTGATATTAGCACCATTTTTGCCACTTTCGGACTTGAATGGAAGTTTATATGCTCCTATATTTGATTATGTTTGTGGCTCTCTCTTTCAGTTGTGTTTTTTTTTCACTTTCTTTTCTTCTATGCTCAAATCCGTCTTCCAGTTTTTCTTCCTACACAAAACTAAGCATTTTCTTCTCCTTGTTTGAAACAAGTTAGAATTAAGGCGCTTCGAAAGCTGTTTGATGGATTGGTGGAAAAGCATGGTAAATGAAGTTCCATTGGATGGGTGATATCCATTTTTCACCATTTGGGTCACCTTTCAGGAGCGAAAAATCCTCAGTTATCACCCGCTCTTCAGCGGATTTGAGCATCCATTTTTTCTTCTCTAAACTACCTTATGAAAACGGAAACTATTAAAAAATTTCTTATCGTGCAATAAATTCAGCAATATCTTTATTGGTTTTAGCAATCTAATATTCTTTCTGATAGGACAACTCCTTAAGTTGGTCCTCCCATTTTTGGATAAACTGAATGTCATTAATCATCCCATCGTAAATCAACCTTTATGTGAATTTTGAATCCCTTCGTAGTAAGATTATATTCCTTCAAAATTTTGGAATCTTCAACAAGGGGATCCATCTGAAAAGATGATGTTGGTGTTGAGAGGGGATGTTAAAAGAAGCAACACCACATCAAAATTTATTTTTTATATTTATCCTCAATTTATTTATTCCTGTTTTTTTTTTGTTTGACTTGATATTGTGTCAGTTTTGAGTTTGTTCCTATTTTGTTAGCATTGGGTCCCTTTAGTGGGTATATTTGGTCCATCGTGTCTTCAAGGAGTTGATCACTCTATAAGTATATTTCTCCCCTTGTTTTATTTTTTAACAATAAGAACTTTAGTTGCGTAATTTAGCATAAAAACCTATCTGCATTTATCTGCCTTGGTATATTCTTAATCTAGTGTGTAAACTTCGCATTTGAATGTTTAACAATCTGGTATCAGAGCCAAATATGTCTGATCTTCAAATAGTTGGAGGAATCAAGAAGCTTAACAACAATAATTATAATACATGGGCAACATGTATGATGTCGTACTTGCAAGGGCAAGATCTCTAGAAGGTGGTGAAGGGAAATGAGATTAAGAAACCAGAAGATGATGAGAACGGTTTGCTGCGGAAGTGGAAAATAAAGGCTGGAAAGGCCATGTTTTCCTTGAAGACCACGGTTGAAGATGATGTGCTGGAGCATAGTCGGGATGCCGAAACTCCAAGTGATGCGTGGGAAACGTTGGCTATCCTTTTCTCTAAGAGGAATGATATGCGATTGCAATTGCTTAAGAGTGAGTTATTGTCGATTGCACAACGTGACACATCAATCACTCAATACTTTCACAAGGTGAAGTCAATCTTCCGTGAGATTTCAGAACTCGATCCTGAAAATCCAATTGGGGAAACCAGAATGAAAAGAATAATAATCCATGGTTTGCGACCGGACTTCAGGGGCTTCATTGCTGCAGTACAAGGATGGCCTACTCAACCATCACTTGTTGAATTCGAGAACCTTCTTGCTGGTCAAGAAGCATTGGCTATCCAAATGGGAGAAGCTTCATTGAAGGACAATGAAGAAGCACTCTATGCCAATAAAATCAAAATGAGCTCCAAGAAATTTTCAGTTGATGGATCAAATATGACAATAAGAAGAAACATTTTCTAAATGAGGGAAGCTCACATCAAGAAGCTTCGAAAAATTGGCCTGGAAGAAATAAATTTGAAGGAAAATGCTACAATTGCGGAAAGAAGGGGCACATGGCAAAGAACTGTTGGTCGAAGAAAAAGAATGTGGAAAGTAATATTGCTGCATCTAAAATTGAAGAAGAATGGGATGTTGATGCGTGTTTCGTTAGAGAAGTGGAGACGGCTTTCACAGCAACATCAAATGCATGCGATTGTGAGATCGATTGGATTGTCGATTTTGGGTGCTCAAATCACATGACTGGAGACAAAGAAAAGTTAGTCAACTTATCAGACTACAAAGGAAGCCGAGTTGTAGTGACAACGGATAACACAAAGTTGCCGATAGCTCACGTTGGTGATACTACAGTTCCCTCCCAACATAATACAAACCAGGTATCACTGAAAGGAGTATATCATGTCCCAGGCATGAAAAAGAATCTCATATTAGTGGCACAATTTACATCTTCAGGTCATTTTGTATTGTTTGGACCAAATGATGTAAAAATGTATTGCAATGTCAGTGTCTCTGGAGAACTTGTTATGGAGGGGTGTCGACGAGAATCAGTGTATGTTATGTCTGTAGAAACTGCGTATATTGACAAGGCAATGTCAAATTAAACTGTTGAGTTGTGGCATATGCGTCTAGGTCATGTTAACTACTCCAAGCTAGATATGAAGATGAAGAAATCAATGGTAAGAGGACTTCCCTAACTTGAATTGAAGGCAAATATTGTGTGCGAAGAGTGTCAATATGGCAAAGCACATCAGCTCCCATATGAAGAGTCGAAATTCAAAGCAAAGAAGCCACTGGAATTAATACATAGATGTATTTGGACCTGCCAAACAAGCCTTAATCAGCGGGATGAAGTACATTATGACATTTATTGATGATTTTTCTGGATGCATGTGGGTTTTATGAAGGACAAATCTGAAACATTTCCTAAGTTCAGATTTTTCAAGGAAGAAGTGGAAGCAGACACAAAGAGCAAAATTGGATGCTTGCGAAGTGACAACGGATGAGAATATATATATGAGGACTTCCTAAAATTCCTTCAACACTGTCAAATTCGCCGACAAATTACGTATGCATACACACCACAACAAAACGGAATTGCAGAGAGAAAGAATCGACATTTGGCTGAAATTTTTCGAAGCATGCTCCATGGAAAGAATGTGCTAGGATGGTTTTGGGCGGAAGCAATAAGGACTGCAGCCTATGTGATCAATCGGCTTCCTCAACAAAAGTTAAGTTTCATTTCACTCTTTGATATTCTATGGAACACCAAACCTACGGTTAATTATTTTTGTGTGTTTGGTTGTGTTTGTTATGTGTTTATACCTGAGAACTTACGCAGTAAGATTGACAAAAAGGCTGCTAGATGTATCTTTGTTGGGTATGATAGTCAAAGAAAAGGGTGGAAATGTTGTGATCCTAGAAGAGGAAAGTGCTATACATCACAAAATGTTGTGTTCGATGAAGCATCTTCTTGGTGGTCATCTAAAGAGAAGGAATTATCAGATTCTGCAAGCTTTAAAAATCAGGTGGAGTCCACGCAAGTTCAGCTCATCTCAACTGAAGCCATAAAATTTGATAATGATGGTGACATGGAAGAAATTCAACCACAAAGCCCATGGCAGACTGGAGTATATCACCAATCAAGTTTAAAAGACGTGGCTGATAAAGAGGAAGCACCACCCTCGCTTTGAAGATCAACAAGACCTTGGAATCCGAATCCCAAGTATGCAAACACTGTAATAATAGAAGAAGATGCAGATGAGCCAACAACCTTTAAAGAAGCAGCTTCAAATCCTGTGTGGATTAAGGCAATGGAAGAAGAAATTGATGCCTTGAAAAGACATCAGACTTGGGAAACTGTGCCAAAACCAACAGGTTTAACACAGATCTCGTGTAAATGGATCTTCAAAATCAAGCGTCGAGCAGATGGGTCAATTGATAAACATAAAGCTCGGTTGGTTGCTCGAGGATTTTCTCAGCAATATGGACTCGATTATGATGAAACATTCAGCCCGGTTGCTAAACTTACAACAGTTCGGGTCTTGTTAGCACTTGCGGCTTATAAAGGTTGGAACTTGTGGCAAATGGATGTGAAGAACGCATTTCTTCATAGTGAACTCGACAAGGATATCTACATGAATCAACCAAAAGGCTTTGAAGAGAAAATCCATCCAGAACACGTCTGCAAGCTTCGAAAAGCACTTTATGGTTTGAAGCAAGCACCAAGAGCTTGGTACGGGAAAATTGCTGAATTTCTAGTCTTTTGTGGTTTTTCTCTAACGCCTTCAGATCCTAGCCTGTTTGTTAAAGCTAATGGACAAGGACTAGCCATTGTGCTGGTATATGTCGATGATTTAATCATTACATGTGACTTAGAAGAAGAAATCCAACAAAAAAAATGAGAACTTGGTAATACGCTTTCATATGAAAGAGCTGGGACAATTAAAATACTTTCTAGGTCTTGAGATTGATTATACAGATCAAGGAATATTTCTCCATCAACAGAAATACTCCATTGATTTGCTGAAAAAAATTGGGATGTTTGAGTGCAAGCCTTGTTCCACTTCGATTGAAGAAAATGCAAATTTTTGCAAACAGGATGGAAGACAGCTAGAAGATGCAACAATGTATCAGAAATTGGTTGGCAGCCTAATCTACTTGACCTTGACACATCCAGATATCTCTTTTGCAGTTGGGGTGATAAGCCGATACATGCAAGATCCAATGAAACCTCATATGGATGTTGTTCGGAAAATATTGAGATATATAAAGCATTCAATAGGCAATGGTATCTTGTATGGAAAAGGTAAAAATTGCACTATTGTGGGATTTTGCGATGCTGACTTTGCATGTGATTATGAAACTAGACGATCAACTACTGGATTTGTCTTCAAACTTGGGCTGTTGCAATTTCATGGAGCAGCAAGAGGCAGCTGATGGTGTCATTGTCAACAACGGAGGCTGAGTATAAGGTGTAGCATTTGCAGCTCAAGAAAGTGCTTGGCTGGTGGAACTCATGAAAAACCTGCATCAAAACATTGATTATACAGTGCCCTTATATTGTGATAATCAACCAACACTCAAGCTGGCAGAAAATCCGTGTTTTCATGCAAGATCAAAACATATGGAGGTGCAGTATTATTTCATAAGAGAAAAGGTTCTGAAAGGAGAAGTGGATTTTAGGTACATCAACACTGAATATTAAGAAGCAGATATGTTCATAAAAGGACTGTGCAGAAAGAAGCTTGAAGACTTTTGTGGACGTATAGGCATGGTTGACAAAGGTGATGTTGGTGTTGAAATGGGATGTTAAAAGAAGCAACACCACATCAAAATTTATTTTTTATATTTATCCTCAGTTTATTTATTCTCTGTTTTTGTTTGACTTGGTATTGTGTCAGTTTCGAGTTTGTTCCTATTTTGTTAGCATTAGTTCCCTTTAGTGGGTATATTTGGTCCATCGTGTCTTCAAGGAGTTGGTCACTCTATAAGTATCTTTCTCCATTTGTTTTATTTTTTAACAAGAAGAACTTTAGTTGCGTAATTTAGCAAAAAAACCTCTCTGCATTTATCTGGCTTGGTGTGTTCTTAATCTAGTGTGTAAGCTTCGCATTTGAATGTTTAACATCAACTCCTTTAAAAAACAATCCTAGTATCACAGCTACATCTAACACGTCAGACAATAATACCCCAAATAGGAATGAAAGCATTGATCTTTGAACTCCATAAACAAAATAAGGCTTTGGCCATGAGATTACCATGGGGGATAGATTCAGAAAATAAATATAACATATCACGAATCCCTAGGTACGCCACCGCTCATAAAAAAAATGGACCTAATCTATCCACCCATGATTTGAACTCCAACAGTATCACCAGGAAAATGGAATATTCTAAAAGGGAAACCATCAAGCTTAAACCAAGGAGACGAGCGAACATAAGCTTACCCTCCACAAGGATGTTGTCAAAACCCTTGGGCAACATATTGCTATCCTCCTCAAAAGATGGAAGCCTTATGTCAGCTGTTGAGGAGAACCTGGACTGCTCCATTCACGGCTGCCACGGTATTTTGACTGGCCCGAACCATCAGTCTGCACTTAGACATTGAAATTCCTTTGAGGCTCGCATGCCTCGCTTGGAAACTTTCTCCTTTTAAATACGTTGAGCTCTCCTGAACTGCCACCGGTAGATAAATGTCGACCGACGCGAAAAAGAAAAAAAGAGGGAAGGGCGAACATGGGGGAGAAGCCTCTAGGGTTTGTGAAATCGAAAGTGTGAGAATGGGAGATTTTGCAAATAAAAAGATTTTTCTTATTCTCAAAATGAATGATGAGAAACCCTAATGTGAAAAATCATAAGTAACCTAACATAGATGAATTTTTATTTTCTGATAAGGATAATCTAAACCTCGCCCGCACTAGGTGATATGAAGTATCAAGGGTCTAACAAAATTATCAGGACTAAAAATTAATTTTATTCAGATAATCTTGTGAGGGCATTTGTACACATTAGAAGATAAAAGCTCAAAGCCAACCAAATGTAAATGTTGTAGTCAAAAGTCCAAAACAAGCAATCCCATGGCTCAGTAGCTTACTGGGCTAGTCTAGTCCTGTAGTAGCGTATAGGAATGAGTCTAGATGTAAACTTGATCAGGAGGTGACGTGGGGGTTGTTTTGTAGTGTGGAAGTTGAGATCTTTGTGGATAAGACATAAAGAGGAAAAAAAATTATTCAAAAGGTCAAATACAGATTGTGGATCAACTTCCAACGGATTTGAGATTCAATTGAGGCAACATTCCGGAGATTCCAAATTACGCACATTCTTTCTTTCCAGCATAATTGTTTTTTTTTTTTTTGTCAAATTTCTCTAGCACTTCAGAGTTTTTCATGTTGTTTTTGTTATATTTCTTGCATATTTCAATATAGATTTTAGCTTTTATTTTTCAATTTTCTAGCATTTATTTTATATTATCGACCTAAATTATTGTCTTTTTTCCGTGTTATTCACAAAATTATCGCGGAATAGCCCGGATCAGTACTTGGGGAGACCGAGAAACCCTACGTACAAATTTATTCTGATAGGCCCTTTCAATTAGACTATCATGGTGATTTTTTATGACAATAAAAACATTATAGAACATTAGAGATAATACTAGAACTTGTACATAAATGTAGTATTTGAGAGTTGGTAGATGGTAAAACCTTGTGGAAGATTGTAGAAGCCCTAGAATATTCTAGAGGCAAATCTTAGCCGTTGGATCAATTTGATCTTGATTATCCATTGGTGGTTTGAGTTGTATATAAAGAGAGAAACTCGTTATTTTAAAATGATCAAGTTGAGAGCTATAAACAATCTTTCCCTCACTAGCTTCCTCTCTCTAGAATTTAGCTAGTGTTATTGTTCGCATTCTTGAATGTTCTTGAGGAGTTTGGAGAAAAACTGTATTAGCAACCTCTAAGTGTCCGAGAAGTTCTTAGGCCGCATATAAGGTGTTCAAAGAATCATCAAGCGGTCTGTGACACTACCCATGGCCCGGTGGACTGGTTACTCCATTCGAAGCGTGAGGCTTGTGGACTTTGCAATATTTTGATTTGACCGTATTGTAACTAGCCCTAACCATGGTGCCTGTTATCGTTCTAGGTAGCACCTTGGTTGGCGGATTTTAGGTTAGCCCCACGACCATTTCTTAGGGGTGATCCCCTTTGTGAACTAGTATTTATCGGACCTCTCGAATGCCTTCTTGGTGAGAACATTGCTCCTTTTGCTACGGGGCTCCCACCTATAGTTCAGTTAGCATTCTAACCGGTACTTCTAGAACCAACCTTCATTTCATTTTATCGATTTTGAAACAACTCATGTCCAATGGCATGTTTCAGAACATCAACTAATTGGGGGATCTCTCGTAGGCTTCGTCTCTAATACTTACCTGGAAGCATTGGCTAATGCTCATTTTAATCATTGCAGACATGGCGTCGGCCTACGTAACTTCTCATTCGGATATAATTCTAGGTTGCCGGTTTTTTTCACCCCTGTGACTTCTAGATCCACTGGTTGTGATGTTACCTCAAATCTGCTACTACGGCTGGTCCATTGTATTTGTCACCCGACAATCTTTCCATTATGTAAATGCATACACCTTCGGACAAAGTCCCACTGAACGTGCCAATTGTTGATTCAGAAATTTACTAGTTCCAAGACCCCTTAAATGAGTATGCGTCCAGATCAAGCTATTTGCGTTAGCTAAAGGATTAGCTAACTTGAGTCTCAAAGACACTTCAAAGAGCTATTCTGAATCTTAAGATAATAAGTCAACCTAGATGTACTTCTGCGACTTGAGCAATAGAGATGCTAGCCTCATGCTGGCACTTGGGTGTTCCATATAGGATTTCAGTGTGAAAATAAATAAATAAATAAGACTAAATAGAAAGTAAACAAAAAGAATACCGAGTTATTCTAATTATCGAGAGGTGTTTTTTACCGTTGCTTTCAAGCTTATTTATACATAGGTTAGACAAAACAAAATAATCTAACAATCCCTAAACATAAGGGATTATCTAAAAATAAAAATCTTTATAAAAATAAGGATAATACTCTAACGTAACCATGAGATGAGAATGAAAAATTGATGGATAAAATCAATGGATCATTCCGTGCATATAAGCTTTGGTCTTAGAATGTTTGTGTCCATTTATGCAGTTTACTCTATGCTCTCTTTTACGAATTTCTCTTTAATGCATTTGAGTGGGAGTGGTCTTCTTAAGTTTGACTCAGACCTAATGAATTTCGGCCAATTGATGATGCGATGGGGCCATTTTTTTGGCTCGTTGGATTAGGCCCAACATAATGATAATATAACCAAATTGGTGGTTTAGTGTCTTTGTTGACTTTGTAAATATATTTTTAATATAAATCTAAAAAATAATACTCCCTCTGTCTCAATACAATAGTCTTGTTTACTATTTTTGTCTGTCCCAAAATAATAGTCTTATTTTATTAAATAACCATATCACCATAAAACTACCCCTATTTTTTCATTTTTATTACACAATTGCCACTACTTTTTACACTAATACACTCGCAAGGGCAAAAACGTCTTTTATTCATACTTTTTATCCACTACCAATATAATATCAATATTCCTTAAATCCCGTGTCCAACCCAATTAAGACTATATTTATGGGACGGAGGGAGTACTACTTTCGTTCGGCTCTAAGGGTTTGATTTACTTTTTGCGTGTTAATCTTTGAATATTAATTATTATATGAAGCGTAATACAAATTAAGAGAAAATAGCAAAAATACTTCTATTAGTGTCTTATAATACTATTATAATAACATTTGTGCAAAAAATTATACAAATATAATGATATTTTTAATGTTAATACAATAACAAAAAGATAAATAAGACCCTTAGAGCCGCACAAAAAGATAAATAAGACCATTAGAGCCGCACGGAGGGAGTAATATTTATGTAATAATAATAAAATGAATGTGATTTTATAATGATGTTATTTATGGTCATGCAACAATTTCTTTCGAACAATAAACAAATAAATATAGTAACTTTTATGGTGCATTGTCTTTTGAATTGATTTAAGTTTTTTTTTTTTTATAAAATAATCATAATGTTTTTTTTTTTTTATGAAAAAAAATTATTTTATCTGATAGAGCATTATATTCAAAACAATATATATATATATCTTGCTTGGCTTTTTTTTTCTTAAATTTTACTATTAGATTCTAATTTTAGAAAAATTAAATTAGAAAAATATAATATCACATTGAATATTATTAAAATAGAAAATTTAAATCAAAAGTTTTCAATCAAACCCAAAAAAAAATTTGTGGGTGTGTGTGTCCTTTTTTTTATTTTGGATATTATTTTTAAGTTTGAATTTCAAATAGTTGTTTAATAGAATATAAACTAAGTATAAATATAAAATTAATTTTTAATGTAATATAAAAAATAAAATAAAATTTTAATTTGATATTGTTTAATAAAAAATTCTAAATAAATAGTAAAACATAAATAAAAAACCTTACAAACAAACACATCCAAATAAAATATGTGAACTCGTGACCATTAAGTAATGCATTCAAACTTTCGACACCTTCAGATCCACTTGACACACATGGTTCGTCTAGTGTGACTTACTTTGTTGGGCCTAATTTGCAGGGTATTAGGTTAGACTGGGGTTTACTCAAATCGCACTCGACCAATAGTGACTACAAATTTTCACGTTAATAAAAAAAAAAAAAAACCAAATATGCTTTTGAAGATTAGAATTAAATTTAGCTTAATTAATATTCTTGTAAAAAAATTTTTTTTTTAAAAAAATTATAAAAACAAAAATAATATAAAGTTTAGGTCAAAATACAAATTAAACATACTCCTAACTTAAATGACCCCAACTTTTTTTTTTTTTTATAATTATTATTTAAAGGAAAAATTATTTATAATTTATTTATAATTTAAAAATTTTGCACCATAATTTTTTATAATTTTTTTAAATAATAAATGGGAATGATGCAAAATTTCGATTATAAATATTTTTTCTTATTTTTAAATACCCTCTCGGTTTATTTTATAAGTATATATTTAATCAAAGTTTAGAAAATATTATATTTTAACGATAATTATATATATATATATATTGTAATATTCCACCAATCTATGCGTTTACTTTTTGCATGTTAATATTTAAATATTAATTATTATATCAAAACATAGTACAAATCAAGAAAAAACGACAAAAATATTTCTATTGGTGTCTTGTAATATCAATGTAATGACATTTGTATAAAAAATTATACAAATATAAGAATATTTTTAATGTTAAAAATAATAACGCCAAATACAAATAAATAAATTGCGGTAGACAAAGGTAGTATATCAAATCGAATAAATAAATTGATGCCAGTGCAAAAACACTCTGATGATGATGGATGACCCTATACAGTTCGATGCCACAGGCAGCCCAAGAGTTTGTAGCGATATATGCTCGTGGGCCTGTCTAGAGCACTGACTCAGCTGGCTTGGTACGGCTTGGACGAAGGATGGTGGATAAAGAGGTTGAAATGTTTAAAGAAAAATCATAGATAGAATAAAGATTTCAAAATAAACAAGCAATATTAAAATAGGCAGAACATAACACACGACATTCATCATTTTTTCATTATTTTATTTTTATTTTTCTTTTGAGTATATTTTTTGTACTCTTTTATTAAAAAATATCATTAATTTTTTATAGTTTCTTCAATTAATTTTCACTTTTTTTTTTCAATATTTTCATTGCATTATTAGCTTTATTTTTTAGCTTCTTGTATGTTAATTGTTCGGATATCGTGAGATTATTCAGATCTTTTTTCGAGGAGATTAGAGAATTTTACAATTACTTTAATTTTGACAGACTTTTTCGATCGAATCCCCTGGAAACGTAATTTTTTTTTAACAATGTATATGTACATATAAGTATATATTTGTAATATATAATGAACTTCGTATTTACTATATTTAGGCCATCTCCAACCCTGCGCCATTGGCATATTTGGCGTTGGTCCAACGTCAATTTTGGTGTTGCAATGTAGCAACGCCATTTTTTTGCATTGTATTATTTTATTTATTTATTTTTTAATTTTTAAAATTATAAATTTGATTTTTAAATTTAAATTTTATTTTTTAAATTTTTTTAAAATTTTATTTTAAATTATAAAAATAAAAAAAATTGTTTAAAATAATAGGAAAATTGAATATTTGAGGAATAATAGTGAAAAGTAGAGTTATGGTTAAAGTAAAATTTCTGTAGCAACTGCATATTTAGAGTTAAAACTAGATAAATGAAGTTGATAGTTTGGAGATGACATTAGTAAATATATAGCGTGTGTTTGTTTTATGTATAATTGAAAGTATATTAATTTTTTTTGAAAGTGTATTAATTTTTCTTAAAAAATATGTTGGAAAAAAATACACCCATATATTCAGTTTGGACAACAAAAATAACAAAATATGAAAGTACTATCATTCAAATTTGTTTTTATTTTTTATTTTTATTATTATTAAATGCATTTTTATTTTTTAGTAAAAGAATATCATTTTTACTATTTTTTTTTACTTTAAAAAGTAAAATTTTTTAACCTTTTACTTATTTGTTTTTTTACATTTGTATTCTACATATCACACAATTAAATAAAGGAGAGAATATAATATTAAATATTTTACTTTTTTTTATCCTATAAAAAATTATTTATTATTTTATTTTAATTCCTAGTCATTTTTTATTTTATATTTCTAAAATTACGTTATAAAAAACAAAGCGAGGAACTAATTACGAAACAAAAGAAAATATTAAAATATTAAAAAAATATAAAAAAATATCTAAAAAACGCTGCAAATACACGGACAGACACACATCCCAAAATTTCACAATCGGTCAGTCAAAATCAAAATGAAAATCAATCAACTAAACTAGAGTAGAGAAATGGGAAGACATAGATGCTTCCTTCCATAACCATTCATCACTTTCTCTGCAAAATCCACAATCACTTCCGCTGATTTCGTCCCCTAAATCCAAATTTCGACAACCCTAACCCCCAAATCTACACTGCACCACGACCATGGCCGCCACCATCGACGGCCACGACAAGGTCTTGGCCACCGCCCAGAAGATCGTCCAGTCGCTCAACAACACCTCCGACGCCGAGGACATGCTCTTAATCCTCTCCAACTTCGACAACCGCCTCTCCGCCCTGTCATCCTTCGTCGACAACCCCCCCGCCGCCGATGCAGCCGGCGCTTCCCGCTCCTCCGCCGTGGATCCTCAATTCGAAGCCGCCGAGCAGATAATTCTAACCGATGCCGATACGCCCTCGCTTTCGGACGATTACTTACCCGCCGTCGATGAGATCATCCGGCTGACCGAGGAATTGAATCTCGGCTCCGTCGACGCCGGGAAAGACGTCGTCGACCGTGCGGAGAACGCGCTGCAGCTCGCTATGACTCGATTGGAGGACGAGTTCCGCCACCTGCTCGTGAGGAACACCGTTCCCCTTGACCCCGACCGTCTCCATCGATCCTCCAATTCTTCAACCGCCGCCTCCATGTCAATCGCTACCGCTGAGTTCTTCAACGAGGAGGTTGGTGAAACCCTAGAAAATATGAGCAGCATCCGTCTCAGCCACCGCCGCCGCGGTGTTAGCGGCGCAAGCTTTGGCGGCGACGGGATGCCCATCGAACTGATCCATCAGGACGCCGTGATTGATCTGAACGAGATCGCCGATCGAATGATCCGATCTGGATATGAGAAGGAGTGCTGCCAGGTCTACTGCACCGTCCGCCGCGATGCTCTCGATGAATGTATGTCTATTCTCGGGGTCGAAAAATTCAGCATTGAGGAAATTCAGAAGATCGATTGGCCAACATTGGATGAAAAAATGAAGAAATGGATTCAAGCTGTCAAAGTTGTAATCCGTGGTCTTTTATCCAGTGAGAAATACCTCTGCGAGCAGATTTTCAGCACTTCTGATTTGATCAAGGAGGTCTGTTTTCTAGAGACATCCAAAGGTTGTGTGATGCAGCTCTTGAACTTCGGGGAGGCAGTGGCGATCGGAAGAAAATCTGCGGAGAGGCTGTTTCGAATTCTTGATATGTACGACGCCTTAGCTCAGGGTTTACCCAATTTGCAGTCGATGTTTATGGACGAGGATGCAGGGGACATGGTGTGCAATGAAGCCAAGGCCGTGTTAGAAGCATTGGGGGAGGCTGCAATTGGAACTCTCGTGGAGTTCGAGAATGCAGTTCAAGGAGAAGCTTCTAAAAAGCCAACACAGAACGGTGAGATTCACCCACTGTCTCGCTACGTGATGAATTATGTGAAATTGCTCGTGGATTATAGTGATACACTCAATTTGTTGCTGGAGAATACAAATGTCGAAAACACTGATGGTTTGGATGTGGACGCCGTGTCTCCAATCGCGCGCAGGTTGTTGGCGCTGATCACCTCATTGGAATCGAATATGGAAGACAAGTCCAAAATGTACGATGATTTGGGAATGCATTACATCTTTTTGATGAACAATATACTCTACATTGTGCAGAAAGTGAAAGACTCTGAACTGAGGAATCTTTTAGGGGATAATTGGGTTAAAAAACGTCGAGGGCAGATTCGGCAGTATGCTACGCAGTACCTCAGGGCATCGTGGAGCAGAGTGTTGACTTGCTTGAAGGACGAAGGAATCGGTGGGAGCTCGAACAATGTGTCTAGGGTTGCTTTGAAGGAGAGGTTTAAGAATTTCAATGCTTGTTTTGAGGATATCTATAGGGTCCAGACGGCTTGGAAGGTCCCGGATCCTCAACTTCGCGAGGAGCTTAGGATTTCCATTTCCGAGAAAGTGATTCCTGCGTATAGGTCCTTCCTAGGAAGGTTTGGCAGCCAGCTGGAAGGTGGGAGGCACGTGGGAAAATACATAAAATATACGCCAGAGGATTTAGAGAATTATTTGTTGGATCTTTTCGAAGGGACGCCCCTTATTCTGCATCATATGAGAAGAAAAAGTACGTAAACATGTGCGGGCATCTGGTTCTTGATCGGTATGGTTTGTTTGTTTCTTTGTTTGTTTGTTCATTCTGGTATTGGATTGGTAACATACTTTTCTCTCATGGTTTAAATTTTGCTGAGCATGAATATTTAGTTGAATATATCCTAATCGACAATTTCGTTTATACTGCAATAGATTTGTGCATATAAGAGGTTTCATCGATGTTCGGCTGAATATGCTTCGAGTTCAGTGTTGGATTTGGTATTATTATGCTGACTGGTGCATGCATTATTACTGTGCAATTATACGAACCTGACACTTTAGAATAGATCTGTTTCGATGGATATAGGGAGATGTTCTCGATATGGAGATATGTCAGTGAAATGTTCAGTTCTCCAATATTGTCGCTCGTGCTTTTGGTAGTAGGCAAGTCTAGAATTGCATTATGTTTGTTTAACGACATTCTCACCTAAAAGTCTAAACTAGTAGGAAAATATATAATTAGTTAGATATTATGGGCATGGATCAAGTCCTGGTCCGGTCAAGTCAGTATAGAGCTGATTTGACGAGACTAACATATGTTATACAGGTATAGTAAAAAATATGTTATATTATAACTCAATATATGTTGCAGTATCTGTAAATATATGCTGGTCATGTGTATGACATATACTCTGATCTAATCCAATCCAATCCAATCAGCGTATGTTGACTTCTCCGGATCAACATAGGATCCTCCTTCACAACATGAACCTTACACGAGGACATTTTTTCGCAAAAGAGGACAGTGGGACTCGAACACGGACAGACCTTTATATGAAAGCGGGAAGTCTTGTGTTTGTGTCCCAACATGAGGTTTCGTTTACGAGTCTCGTCGCCCTCTTTCGTAAAGAAATTGTCAACGTGCAAGGTTCATGTATGGGATGATTGACTTTATCATGGTTTGTCTCCTTGGATATTATTAACTTATAACCTTAGTTGTGTGTGGCTTGGTTTTTATCACCCTCTTTTGGTAGTTTGTGACGACGTTGTATCATAAGAGGCAGCACATATATAACTAACTTTTCCACAGTTTCTGGAATCTGCCCAGACAAACTAATAGGACGATCGTGCATATGTTTGTCTAGTTGTGGGTGGGTCATTGTGTGTTTTAGCTTCAGAATATTCCGACACTGAATCTTGTCTGCAATTGCCTTGTCTCCAAATCGTTGAGCAAGTTGTTAACAGCATGTAATTACCGACCACTAGACTTTCATTACACCTTGAGAATGTAGTCCTTAGACCAACTTGTTATAATAAAAAACCTTACTTTTTTTTGTCCCAGTGGGTAAGAAAATTAGTATAATATTTGTCATTTTATTTGTTACATTTACAAAAGTTATATACAAACAGGCTACGAGTTTTATGAACCAATGCATATTTGTTTGAGTTTTTTTTTTTTTTTTTTTGTTTAAATTATAAAATGTTTTTTTATATAAAAAAATGATATAATATCAAAGTTTCCAAAATTGCGCCCGATATATAATATATAAAAAGACAAGAACTTCACAATCAAGTTACAATACATTTTTAGGTTGCGGTTACGGTGCTAGACTCATATTCAGCATTGTGCAGCACACATGTACTTAATAAATAGGACACGCTAATGTTAGTAACAACATATTTATATTAATATAATACAAGCATAACATATAAATTAATAGCACACAGATAATTAGCAAATAACACACGGTAATGTCAGTGACAACACATTATTTATGTTCATATAATACAAACACATCACCTGATATGCTCATACAGCACATGCATGAGTTTATTTCAGCACATTATATATACTTGTACAACACACACCGTGTTATTTTTAATAAAGACTTGTACTTTTTTTTTATTATTTTATGGATGTTGATTTGATTTTTTCAAATCAGTACCGTAACCTTCTCCACATTTCTAACATAGTTTCACTTATTAATATATTGATAAGAATATTTAATTTTAAGTAAACCGGGCCAGATTTGGGGTGCGTTGTTTTGGATAAGTTTGGAAAGATTGGGTTTGGATTTGGTTTGTAATTGAAATTTAGGTTGTGCTTGAAATTTTATGTTTCTTTTGATTTATAGGTTTTGTTGGGATTTGAAGGGTTTTGATACGTATTGATTTGATATGTAAAAAAATAATGATATAAAATGTGTATTATATTTGTTGGGTAACGAAGAAAGACGTGAGCTGGAACACGTATACAGTAAGAGGCCAACACTCCTCCGAGTTTAATGGCAGCGGAAATAGGAAACCACAAGGGGTTTACACTTCGGAAACACGTGGTATTGTTCCGTGGTTATAACTCTTGTGTGTGTCACAGATACTTGCCTATGTCTGGCTAAGATCAAACATAAAACAAACAACACACAAGATTTGTTAACCTAATTTGGTGTAATTATCTACATCTGGGGGATTCCAATCCAGGAGACGTCCACTAAACCTATCACCAGGTATACAAGGGACTCAATGACTCAACAAACACGGACCCTAAGCTATCCTCTCCTATAGTCTTCTTTACATCGCAATGTACAAGAAACTAGGGATTACACCGTAGTTCTAATCCTAGCAGACTACCAGTCTAACTGAGAGTAAGCAGGTACAAGTTGATCTTCTTCTCCTATTGGAAATCCTTTTTCTCCTTCTTCAGATGAGCTTCAAATCTCCATGAAAGCTCGTATTCTTCTTCAGATCAAGGAGTAGTGAAAACGAAAAGATTGAGAGAAAATACTCTTTTTCTCACTAGATTTTTCACTCTGTTTTTCACTCTCACATCACAAGACTGTTTCACAGTCTGTTTATACAAACACATTGTCTCAATGCAGTATTTGACTAACCAATGTTGGGGGTATTAAATGCGCCACCACAAACTTACAACATTGTTTTGTCTTATTCCTGAACATTCTCCTATGTTTGACAGTTCATATCTTGACAAAACCTGTGCAAAATTGTTACAAACAGACAATACAAAAAGTCTTCAACAACAGTCTGCTGCATTCCATATTTGGGTCGTCCTCGAGTTTCGATACCCTGAAAAGTTAGTAACATATGCCAAAACAAGAAATGGTACTTTTGTAACAACATTAAATTTATGAAATTAATAATAATGTAATTTGAGTAATTAATTTGTGTTAATCCAAAGAAGCAACTTTCATAAACTTTGGGAGTCCTTTGATTGCACCGCTTTTGCTTAGCTTTATGAGATTCTGTTGGTTGACGTGACCAAGTCTAGTGTGCCGTAGCATCACTTCTTCATCTTTCGAAATCAACGCTTGTAGGTTCGGGTTTTCAAGAAAATAACAATTATTTCTTGACCGAGAACTAGTCATGATACATTCAGATGCAGAGTTGTAAACTTTGTACGAATCCTTCGTAAACTCCATATGTAGATCAGCATCGCATAGCTGATATATGCTAATCAGATTGGTACTTAAGCCTTGAACGAAATAAACTTTAGAAAGTTTAGGAATACCTTCGACTTCTAGTGTACCATATCCCTCAATCTGACCTTTGGCTCCATCTCCAAAAACAACTTCTCCATATTGATTAGTAACATAATCTTTCAGAAGATGTCTCTGGTTTGTCATGTGACGTGAACAACTACTGTCGAAGTACCATCTAGTTGGATTTGTGGATTCTTGGCTAGAGAGAATCACACAACACATCATCCTTATATGATCTTTCTTTGGTCTCCATTCCAATCTTACTTTGACATGTTGTTTGAGATTATTTGAGCGCTAATGAATGTCTCTTCCAGAAATCACAACTCTTGTCAGTTTGAAACACTTTTCAGCTACGTGACCACAAAATCCACAATACTTGCAGTCATGCAGGTGTTCTGACTCTTGTTTGATCTTCACTGCTTTCTGATTGTTTTGTGGCTATTTCATCTTTCTGGATGTTTCAACTTTCTCAATCAATTTCGGCTTCTCAATTTCTTCTGGGACCTTCAAATCAGTAAGTAGTCCTCATCTTATAAATTGTAGTAGGCTTAATCTCCATTGAATCAAAATATCCCAAACCTTTGTGATCTCCAACCGGTTTTCCAATTGAGAGAACTTCATCAAGCTTCTCCTTGCCTTTTTTAAGTTGATCATTTTCAATAATCAATCAAGCATTCTCTGCTTTCAATCGCTTGACTTCAACTGCTAAATCTTGAGTTTCTTTTAGTATTTCCTCATTTTCAAATGCCATGCTTTCATGTCGAACTTCCAATTCGTTGATCATATCCATCAAATTTTTGTTCTTCCGGATTGATTGTTTCAGATCAACAACAACAGCTTCATAGGCTTCAATAAGCTCATAGATATCCATTTCAGTTGTTTCTTCAGGGTTACCATCGATCCCTTTGACATTTGACTTGCTAGATTCACAATTCTTCACAACGAATGCTACAACATCATCATCATCATTCTCATTCTGATCATCTCCATCAATACCATCATCATCACTCCAAGTTACTTGGTAAGCTTGTTTTTCACGTTTCTTCATAGATGGGCATTCAAGTTTCACATGACCAACACCACCACAACCATCGCAAGTTGGTTCCTGTGTAACATTGGGTCTAGATGCAACATTGAATCTCTTTCTGTGACTTTTTTCAAATGAACTTCTCGGTTTGTTTAAGGCTGAAGGTTTTTGCTCAGACTAATTTCTGTGTTGTCCTGTTGTTTTAACTCCAAACTGATTTCTGTCAATCGACTTGCCAAGCTGTTTTGCTGCTCGTTTTTCTCTGATCATCCCCGATAACTTCTTAGATATAAGGGCCATCTCTTTATTAGATTCAATCAACTATTGGTCTTCAGCAGATAGAACAATGCCTTTGTTAGTGTATTCTTTAAGATGATTCATTTCATACGTCAAGAGAATTCCATTCAAGCTTTCCAAAGTCATCGTCTTCACTTTATCCAACTCTTCAAGGGCTGCAACCTTCGGATTGAACTTCTTCGTAACAGATCGAATCATTTTCCTCACTAGCTTTTGTTCATCATACTCCCGTCCAAGAGAGTATGCTTGGTTCCCTACATCTTTGAATCGACTATAGAAATTTCCTACGGATTCATCTTCATTCATCTTCAAGGACTCAAATATACTTTCAACTCTTTGAAGTTTGGTTGCTCGAACATCTTCAGTTCCTTTGAAAGCATTTTTCAATGCATCCCATGCATCTTTTCCTTCCTGCAGTTTGCAATAAGACGAAATTGCACTTCATCAACGCAAGTGAAAGTAGTGTTCACTGCTGTTGCATTTCCAGTCAAAGCTGAGATTTTTTCAGGTGTCCATTCCGATTTCGGCTTCGGAATCACAGTAGGAGCATTCATCATTGTTTCTCTTGGAATGACTTTCATAGGTGCAGACCATCCACGTTCAACTACATCCCAAACATTGTCACCTTGCATCATCAGAAATGCCTCCATCCTAGTCTTCCAATATCTGTAGTTAGTTCCATCAAAGACCGGTGGACGAGTGGTAGAAGCAACTTCTCGATTCATTTTTCACAACCACGAACAGATCTAATCGGGGTATTGAGCACGCTGCCCTGATACCAGATGTTGGGTAACGAGGAAAGATGTGAGCTAGAACACGTACACAGTAAGAGGCCAACACTCCTCCGAGTCTAATGGCAGCGGAAATAGGAAACCACAAGGGGTTTGCACTTCGGAAACACGTAGTATTGCTCCGTGGTTATAACTTTTGTGTGTGTCACAGATACTTGCCTATGACTGGCTAAGATCAAACATAAAACAAACAACACACAAGATTTGTTAACCTAGTTTGGTGTAACTACCTACATCTGGGGGATTCTAATCTATGAGACGTCCACTAAACTTATCACCAAGTATACAAGGGACTCAATGACTCAACAAACACGGACCCAAAGCTATTCTCTCCTACAGTCTTCCTTACATCGCAATGTACAAGAAACTATGGATTAAATCGCAATTCTAATCCTAGCAGACTACCAGTCTAACTAAGAGTAAGTAGGTACAAGTTGATCTTCTTCTCCTATTGGAAATCTTTTTTTTCCTTCTCTAGATGAGCTTCAAATCTCCATGAAAGCTCGTATTCTTCTTCAGATCAAGGAGTAGTGAAAAACGAAAAGATTGAGAGAAAATACTCTTTCTCTCACTAGATTTTTCACTCTATATTTCACTCTCACATCACAAGACTGTTTCACAGTCTGTTTATACAAACACACTGTCTCAATGCAGTGTTTGACTAACCAACATTGGGGTATTAAATGCCCACAAACCTGCAACATCGTTTTGTTTTGTCCCTGAACATTCTCCTATGTTTGACAGTCCATATATTGACAAAATCTATGCAAAAGAGGCACAAACAGATAATACAAAAAGCCTTCAGCGGCAGTATGCTGCATTCCATATTTGGGTCGTCCTCGAGTTTCGATACCTTGAAAAGTTAGTAACATATGCCAAAATAAAAAATGGTACTTTTGTAACAACATTAAATTTATGAAATTAATAATAATGTAATTTGAGTAATTAATTTGTGTTAATCCAAAGAGGGAAGATTTTTTGAGACTCTGCTTGACGAACGGGTGGATTATTCAGGGCGCTTGGATAAGAATCTACAATGCATTAGAACGCCCTTGTTGACGATCCTTTACTCCGACAACATCTAGGGTTCCTCGAACAATGTGATATCTTACACCAGGTAAATCCTTTATATATAAATATCTATATTTTTTATTTAATTATATTATATTCCCCCGGTCCCATAAAAAGGATACCATTTTCTATTTTTGTCCGTCGCAAAACAAGAATATCATTTTCTTATTTAGTAATTGTACTACCTACCTAATATAATTAATACTCTTACAACTTCTAATATATTATACAAATGTTATTACTGTTATCTCACAAAATCTAATAGGGGCATTTTTTGTCTTTTTTAGTATAGACTGATATATACTAATATTAAAAAATCTACGTGCAAAAAGTAAACGTTACTCTCTTCTTCCGGAACGAAGGTAATATAAAATTTTATTTTATACAATATATATTATATATATTTTAATAAATTATTATTATTATTATTAAAGAAATTGAAAATTATTTCAAAATACACCCTCACCAACTAATGTTTTTACAAAATAAAAATAAAAAAAAAAATACAAAATTCGGGCCTTTTAGACAAGTTTACAAGCTCTATTTCTACAGCTTGTTGACTAGGGTGACATTTCCGCCCGAAGACCACCACACAATAACTCCATAGTGGAACCTCCGAAGCATGGAACCTCTAAACTTCGGCTGAAGAAACACACTCTAGGTGAAGTCCGACTTTTGTAGGCTTAGTCTGGACAGTGCATCAAATGTGCTTGGATTGACACAACTTAAATTTTTTTTAGGGTTGCTTTTTTAAATTTATGAACATTTTTTCATACTAAATTTGGATCAGATTTTTTAAGCATGTCTATTTTCATCGTCTCTATAAATTATTTATGTAGAGAATAAAAAGAAAACATTGTACGCATATTTAGTGAAAAAGTAAAACTTTTTGGGTCAACCGGAGCCCAACAATTGGGATGCGGGGTAGTTCCATAGTTGAATTGAGATAGTTGAATTATTGATAATTTATAATTATATATTCCCTCTGTCATTCAAATCTATTTTTATTTTTTATTTTTGGTTGTCATCCAAATTTATTCTCGTTTTTTTTAGTAAAAAAATACCACTTTTCTTTAAAAAAAAATAAAAATTCTTATTTTTACATATTTTTCTTAAAATCCGCGCTTGATCAAATGAGACACAGTTGGATGACGAATGGAATATAATATATATGCGTTCCATTTGTTTAGGAACACAAAATAGAGTTTAGTAAATTAAAGATGATATGCTATGATATTATTTTTTTATATATTTTTATATGAATAATATTGGTTGTATTTTAAAAATATGTATTTAAAAGAAATTTAGAATATATCTTTAAAGATTATATTTTAATACAATATATACAATATGAGTATTATTACGTAGAATAAAATTTTATTTAATACAAATAAATAAAATTATTTTTTTATTATAATTAATATAAACTAATTTTATAAAAATAAACTAATATACTCCCTCCGTCCCAGTCTAAAGGGACCCTTTAAGTTTTGTAGTAAATTAAGAAATAATAATATTTTGTTAGTTTGTAGAAAATATGTAAGATCTTTTGATATTTTTGCCCTTTGACTTTATGTATAAAGTATATGTAATGATATGTTTGTAATTTAAGTAAAAGTTAAGGGTATTTTTGTATTGGTGTATGATTACTTTTACTAAAATATAAAAGAGAGGGACAGACGAAAATGGTAAAAATGTCACTTTGAGTTGGAACGGATGAAGTATATATTTTCTTGTTTTGTGTTTCGATTCAAAGGAAAAATATTGTTATCGAGATTTGTGTAGGTAATATAAAAATAATTAAAACATGTAATATAAAAATATAATGATGTATGTAATATAAAAACAATGAATGTTTGTAATATGTTAATTTTTTTTAGAAAACATGTTAGAAATTTTCAAAAAACAAACAAAACTATGTTAGGAATTTAATTAAATTAATTTATATTTATCAAGTATATTTAAAATTGATAAATTTAAACGTGTAACTGTTATAGGGCCGATTAAAATAAAAAACGTGAAATAAATGCAAACTTGAATTTTAAATGATAAAATTTTAAAATCGAATAATTATTTAAATATTAAATTAATTTTTGATCAATATAAAAAATAAAACAATTATTTAATTTGATGTTTTAAGTAGAAAAAAATAGTCACTAATTTGAATTTGAATTTAATTTCTTTAAAAAAAAGTAGAAAAAAATATCCACCCATCACATTTATCACCTAATTCAATTTATGTTTCAAATTCTTAGCATGAAGCAATGTAAGTCAAAATAATTTTAAGGGTAAAAATTTTGAGGAAATTTTATGAAAAGCTAGATTAATTGGCTAATTGCTTTTAAATTAATAAAGTTAGTTTACTTGTTTTTGTTATTTAATTGTTCATATTAATTTAGAATTGATACAATATTTTTTTAAAAATTAATTTCAATACTTAAACTATTTAATATACAAAAACTTTAAACAAATATTTTTAACTTTTATTTTTATCTTTACCTAGTGAAAATTAATTAAAATAACACTATATTACATAAATTAAATCAAACTAATTAACCATATAATTTAATATTTCTTAGATTGTGTACTCAAAAAAATGAAAGAAATCCCGAACGAAAAGAATACTATTTACATTCAAAAAATATTTAATTAAAATACAAATTATAAAATATCATCAAAACCCAAACCAACAATCAATTTCAAATCATAACTAAACAAATCTATTTATTAGTATATGCAACTTTTTTTTGGTTTGAACTTGAGTATGTTGTCTGATTTTGTATAATATTAATTTTATTTATATTTAATGAAAAAGATATACTTTATTAGAATCTATGGATAAAATAGTTTTGGATAATAATAATAATAATAATAATAATAATAATAATAATAATGATGATGATGATGGTAATAATGATGGTAACAATTAACAAATAGTCATTTTTTCCTAAATATTGTGCAATATTTATTTTCGTCACGAGAATTTAAGTGAATAATATATTAGCTATGATAATTTGAAAATAAAGTAATATGATGGGAGAGAATTTTATATTTATTTATTTATTTTTATTTGAGTAATGTGGTTGATAAAATATGGTGTAGAAGCTAAGTATTTAATTATTTTTTATTTTAATAATATTGCAGAATATTTGAAATATGTTAAAATAAAAATATTATAAAATATTCAAGACAAAAGGAGTAGAACATTTAGTTATGCTTGCCATTAACATATATTTAGGTAAATTGTAATTTATCTTGTAATTTGGGTTAATTATCATTTTCAAATATTAATTCTATTACCGAGAGATTTAAAATAACTGCTACGCAGAGCATAGTGGGGCTAAGGATTACCTAAACATAGATAACGAAAGAATGCGGAGAATTTTGTATTTTTTAAAAAAAAATGGAACATATTCTACTTCTTTTAAATGTATTGTTGTCCCAATAATTGTAAAATAATTAATTTGGATTGGATTGAATTGATTTGGATGTTGTTAATTTGGGATTGACTTGTATTTGGCTATGTGTTGAAAGTCAATCTTTGTGGCTGTACGGAATTAAATTGGGATGAATTGTGCCTATATAATGATTTTTTGCTTGTGGTTTCAATTCTCCCGCAACACAATCTTTATATTTTTATTGTATTGTACTTTTTATCTTTTCTCGTAATATAATTTTGGTTGGAGTTTGAGGATGTAGGCATAATTTTTTCAAATCTCGCTAAATTTGGTATTTTTATTTTTTTCTGGTGTTTTGATTTTTATATTTTCGGCTATTTATTGTGCTTTAATTATGCCGGGAAAATTCTATCAAAAAGACTACACGGTTTAAAGAAATTGGGTGTGGTGTTTCGCTGTTTGTACGGGGCTAATCCAGTTATAGCAACAATTGGTATCAAATTTTTAATTGCTTAGTATGCTCTGTGGTCACAACCACATAAAAAAAGCGTCTCAATTAAGATACATTTATTGTGTAATTTTTCTAATCAAACTCTGGAGTAGAAATGACGGTAAATTTCGGTGGAAAATCAACTTTCAGATTCTAAGTCACTGGTGACATCGTCATCAAGAACAATGGTCACAAATGCCAAATTTTATGTAAAAAGCATTCGAAAGTACCAATAATTTTGATAAGTGGCAATGCGAAGTTTTGGACATTTTGTTCCAACAAGAGCTTGGTGGAGCACTCGAAGAGAACAAACCGGAGAATATTGATGATAAAGAATGGATGAGGATCAACCGCTTGGCGTGTGGTACAGTCCGGCTATGTCTCTTCAAGGACAAAAGTATCCATTTATGAGAGAGACAATGATGCACAAATTATGTAAAGAACTGGAACAAATTCGTGAAAACTAGCACATAAACAAGCTCTACATGAAGACAAAGTTGTATCGCTTCCAATATTTGTCAAGTACCACCATGAACGAACACAACTAAATTTGATTCTCTAGTTACTAATTTGCCAAATCTGGATGAGAATATAGATAACATTGATAAGATATTGATATTGCTAGCTTCACTTCCCGATGAATATGAACATATAATTATTAGTATGCTGACCAGGAAAGAAACAATTTCTTTTAAGGAAGTTACTAATGTTTTGTATTCTAACAAGATCAGAAAGAAAAATAAGTTACAACACAGGAGTTCGACTGGTGAAGCGCACTTTTTCCGGTGTCGTAACAAAAAATACAAGTCGGTGAGAAGAGACAGATCCTAGTAAGAGGCAGAGTAGCAAAAGATGAATGTGTTTTTTGCCACGAGAAATGACACTGGAAGAAAGACTGCTCCAAACTGCAAAAGAAAAAGAGAAAAGCAATAGCTGAAGCATGTGTTGCTGATAATGATAAAACATACTATTCATTAGCTTGTACCTCATTGGTAAGCTGCAATGACAATTGGTATCTTAACTCAGGATGTTCATTCCACATGTGCTCTAAGAAGTAGTGGTTTATCAACTTTGAAAACGTTGATGGTGGAGTTGTCTAACTCACTGACAATCAACATTGCCAAATAGTTGGAGTTGCTTGTCTATCTTAAGAACAACGATGGAACAATCAGAGTGCTGACAAGATTCGGTACATACCGAAATTTGCCAAAAATCTCATATAAGTAGGAGTCCTGTAATTTAAAGGCCATTCTATCAGCATTCAGAATGAGATACTAAAAGTGATCTCAGGAGCACTTGTCATCATGAAAGGTATAAGGAAAAATATCATGTATCACTTCCAAGCCAACACAACAATTGCCATAGCATGAGCAGTATCAGAAACAAATAAATAAGAGAAGATGACCAAGATCTGGCACGTGAGGCTTGGACATGCTAGGGAAAAATCCTTGTAGACTTTAACAAAACAAGGATTATTAAAGGGTGCAAAGATATGGAAACTTGATTTTTGCGAGCACTATGTTCTGGAAAAGCAAACGCGGGTGACGTTTGGAACAAAAATCCATAACACTAAAGGCATTATGGGTTACATTCACTCAGACGTGTGGGGACCAACCAAGACAGCTTCTCTGTGAGGCAACCATTATTTTATAACATTTGTTGATGATTTTTCTAGGAGAATATGGGTATTCCTATGTGAACTAAAGACGAAGCTTTCATAAAATTCCTCGATTGGAAGAAAACAATAGAGAACCAGACTAGGAGAGAGATTAAAGGGTCTCGATTGGACAATGGTACGGAATCTTGAATTACCTTTTTTTGATATTTGCAAGAAGGAAGGTATCACCCACATTTCACAGTAGGGACACTGCACTAGGAATGGACAAACCTACTGAAAATGCCGAAATACCGATTTACCGTACCTTATCATGCCGAAAATATAAAAAAATTCAGTATACAAAAATTTTCGGTACAATATCGATACCATAACAAAAATTTCGGTACGATATCGGTATAAATTTTCAAAAAGATCGGTATTTCGGTATCATACCATATTGATAATATTTTAGTTAAATAATTTTATTATTAATATAAAATAATAAGAAATATAAAAAAAATGTAAAATGCCCTAGTCACATTCATTCACACGCCGTCGCTGCCTTGTCAATAATTTCTTCATATTTATTTTTTTCCCTTCATTTTTTTTTTTTTTTTACTTTTTCACTGCCCATTGTTTTCCTCTTCTCTTTCCCTCTTTCTTTTCCTTCTTCTCTTCTCCCATCTTTTTATTCTTCCCCTACTATCGGTCTTTTCATTCTTTCTTCCTTACTTCCACTTCTATTCTTTCTTTTTCTTCCTTCATCGTCTTATCTTCACCCTAGCCGTATGGTCTCGTCTGCCTCCTGAAACAACTATTGGAAATAAAAAAAAATGTAGCTTTTCATTAGGTGGAAGTAAATGGCAGTGCCTGTAAGCCGATTTGGGGTTCGAGAAATTCTAAATCCGACGACGAAATTCTACTACATACTATAATTTCTAAATATTTAAATTTTGGTATAAATGGTATATATCGGTACAATACCAAAATTTTTGGTATACCAATGTTCGGTATATCAAATGTTTTGGTACAGTTTCGGTATATATTTCTACCATACCGATGTTTTCGGTACGATATGCGATATGGGCACAAAATTTCGATACGGTATGGTATGTCATCCCTACACTCCACACCAAAATAGGATGGCCAAGCGCATGAACTAGACCTTGCTGGAGAAAGTTCGGTGTATAATGTCTAATGCTAATTTGGGCAAATAATTTTGGGTTAAAGCGGTCACATATGCAAACCATCTGATCAATCGACTATAATCAGATATGCTTAAAGGCAAAACACCTTTGAAGATATGGTTTGGCAAACTTGCTACTGATTATGATTCTTTATGTGTGTTTGGATCTAGTGCATATTATCACGTAAAAGAATCAAAGCTGAATCCAAGGACGAGAAAAGCTATCTAACGTGGGGATATCATATGGTGTAAAAAGATATCACCTATGGTGCCCTGAGATGAGAAAATAATCCTTAGCATGGATGTTACCTTCAACCAATCAACAATGTTGAATAGAGCAACCGAGACACAGATGGATGGTACTTCCCCGTAGGTGGAGAGTTCTTTCGAACAGGTGGAGTTTCTAGAACCTATAACCAAACCAGTAGATGGTCAACAAATGGAAAATGATGATCCATGTGCCAGAGAAAAGCCGAGAGAAAGCGAGGTTTTAACCCAAGAACCTCAACAACAATAAGATTTACCAATTGTAGTAAGGAGACCAAGAAAATAAATTCAAAAATCTGCTCGACTCCAAATTATTGTAACCTACACATTTCTTGTTACTGAAGAAGGTATACTACAAACTTTTCTCGATGCAGAAAATATTTCAAAAAAAGAAAGGTGGAAGAAAGCCATGGACGAGGAAATGCAGTCCCTTAAAACAAATCACACATGGAAGTTATCTGAATTTCCAAGGGAAAGAAAATAATTGGTTGCAAGTGGATCTATACTTACAAAGAAGGATTTTCAAATCATACCGATGTACGCTACAAGGCAAGATTGGTAGCCAAAGACAATGATCAGAAGGAGATAATTGATTATAATGAGGTACTTCCTCTTATTGTAAAACATTCTCTATTTCTATTTTGTTGGTCTTGGTAGTGCAATACGACTTGAAACTAATTTAAATGGATGTAAAGATAGCGTTCTTATACGGTGATTTGGAGGAAGAAATCTACGTGATGAACCAAAGGATTTAAAGTTGCTGGAAAAGAAGGTTGGGTATGCAAGTTGAGCAAATCGCTGTATGAATTGAAACAATCTTTAAGGTAGTGGTACAAATGATTTGATTAATTCATAACCAGCCAGAAGTACACCATGAGCATGTTTGATCTGTGTGTATTTTTGTAAACTACTTGATGTATCACTTATTTATTTTCTGCTCTATGCAGATGACATGTTACTGCAGGCCGTGGAATGAATTCAAAGGTATATCTTAAAACCCTTAGATTTTGGATTAGTGTTTCAAAGAAATAATGGTAGTGGTCAACATATAGTTGGGTACTACGATTCAAACTATGCAATATATTTGGATAAACAACGATCAACTATTGGCTATGTGTTTACTCTTGCAAACACACCAGTTAGTTGGAAGTCTACCTTATATTCTACTGTTGCTTTATCAACAATAGAGGCACAATACATGACCATCACTAAGGCTGTCAAGGAAGCAATTGGTTACAGGGATTGTTTGGGTGTGTTTTGTGACGGTCAAAGTGCCATTCACTTAGCAAAGAATCAGATATATTTTGCTAGAACATAACATATCGATGTGTGGTACCATTTTGTGCGAAAAATAATTAAAGAAATGTGGAGTCAAGGTGCAAAAGATTAAGACCACGGATAATCCTGCAGGTATGTTAAAAAAATGTATAAGGTGTATCAAGTTCAAACATGGTTTGAACTTGATAAATATTTTAAGAGTTTGAAGTTAGCGCTGAAAAGCACGTTTGGAGGCCCACCCAAATTTTACATTGGGAGAGTTTTGTAAAAAATACTATGGATGGGATTTGGAGGTCGTCAAAGTGGAGATTTGTTGGAAAAGTCAATCTTTGTGGCTACACCTGCATCCCACGTCGCCTACGGAATTGAATTGGGGATGAATTGCGCTTATATCACTACAAAAAAAATTACAAATTACTACGAAAAAATTCCGTCACAACTGACAAAATTTCGGTCATAACGTTCAATTACAACGGAATTTGCGACCAAGTGGAAGTTGTAGTAAATATTATTGTAGTAACCCAATGCGACAATTAAAATTTTCCGTTGCAGATAATTGCAATAGAATTAGGGATAGTCATTTCTATAGCAATCTTTTGTTACGGAATTTTACTAAAGAAACATATTGTTATCATAGTGCAATGTAATTGAAAAGATCAGTGGCTAATTCTGTTGCAAGTTTTTGCAACGCATTTTAAAAAAGAATATATATGTTGCAAGATCCGTTGCAAATACAATAGCAAATTGCGAGAGAATATAACTATTGCTAATTCGGTCGCAATTTTTAGTCAATTTTTTTTTTTCAATATCTATCTCAAAAATATGAATCCAATCCTCCATAATCAATAAATTTAATGATTCGATTAATATATCTTCTCAAAGATACAAGAACTAGTTGAAATCATATAACTATCAATAGACCAAAAACACAATGTATTTAGAATGAGTACCGCAAGTAGCACATATCAGAAAAATGTATAAATCTAATTCAAGTTACCATAATATCATACAAAAACAACTAAGGTCGTAAGTAAAACACTTGTAATGATAAAATATCATGATATCGGAGCACTACCACCACCTGAATCGGGTTCGGGCCTATGAATGGATGGTGCTCACACAGCCGTCACCAATGACACTATCTGTGACATCTGCATCCAGCATTTTCGAAGGAGGTAGGTACCTAGGCTGGGTGTAGATTGGAGCAGATCGATCGTAGAAGCTACAAGAAGCAAGTGGCAACATAAGGTATTTCAATGTTCTATGATTAGAGACATTATTAGTGGCACAGCCTATCGTAATGGAACAGAAAAGGCAGATTAAGAAAGGAAATTCTTACATGAAATCTGGCACAGGCTTTTTCGTGATCCCTAGATTAGCATTGCAGAAAGCTTCAATGGTACCAATATCTTCCTAGTAGCCATTGAACAAGTAAGCTTGCACCTACATAGAAGACATAAATTAGCTCCCAACTGGTCTAAAGATTATCAAAAGTGGTAGTGTTTGATGTAAAGAAGGATGGAAACACATATTTGAGTTACATACTCTTAGTCCGCTGGCTGTAGCTCCAGGAATAACTTCACTTCCGAAATCATTAGACGGAGGAAACTTGTCTCGGAGAAGATTTATCATCACATCTTTGCTGATAACATATATTCCCATACTTACAATGTATGGCATCTCCTTTGCTCTAGTATCATCAAGTCCCAAGATGGTAAGTATCGACCTGCGAAACCAAGCCATTAGGCGAATAAAGATGGATAATTTCGTAGCAAACTTTGAACCCTCAATCTATTATTTACTAGACAGCATAGCAACCTGCATAGCTTTTAACTGTTCTCTATTTGGTTTCTCTGCAAATTCAATAATCCGTCCCTCTTCATCGATTTTCATTAGTCCAAATGCTGAGGCACGTTTTTCATCCATAGGCAATGCAGCAACACTGATATCAGTGTCTGTTTCTCTGTGGGCCTGAATGAATTTCTCATAGTCCATTCTGTACAAATGATCTCCGGCAAGAATGAGGAACTCAAGAACATTGTGCTCTTCAAACAGCCATAAATATTGCCTTACAGCATCTGCTGTACCCTGGAAATGAAATTAAATATAAACAATTGGTAGATAATCCACAAAAACGCAAAAAAATCTAAAGAAATATTTAAGCTAAACAAAAACAGAACAAGAGGTTTAGCTATGGGGACTGTTATACACCTACTTTGTCATTTATGGGTGAGGAAACTTCAAGAATACTGGATTAATGAAAGGTACCTGGAACCAATTTGGATTTTCTGGACTCTGTTGAGCTGCAAAAACCTCAACAAAGCCTTCATTCTTGTAACCGCCCATGTTACTTGCATATGCCCTTGAAAGGTAGTACCAGCTCCACGAGGAATTGCCGGCTTTGCCCTCTTCTTTGTGAGAGGATAAAGTCTAGTACCAGCTCCACCTCCTAGAATAATTCCCAAGACACTCTGATCAAGAACAAGGAAAGAGAATTATTGATCCAGATTATATATAAGACCTGAGTAGTCCTCAAATATATCAGACTTTCACAGATTCTGATAAGTAAAGGAATATTCGGTGAAATCTACAGAATGTTTGTTACTATGAACAAACTAATTGGGTATTATCTTCCATTGCAGCCCACTCGTTCTTTCTATAAAATTAATCAATGATCCTCAAAACAAAGTTATAAACATTAATTCATTTCCCACCAATTTTGTTAAATCTGTGACCAAACAACTACATATTAATATTGCAGATATGAACGGTAATATTAACAGATGTAAAGCTTTGAAAGTGCACTGCAAGCTTTGGTTCTGCCAAATGTAGAGCGCTACAGTTAATCGTATAACTTTGTTTGAACATGATGTATTCTGAATAATTGTTGCATATCGAGAGAGAAAACTATAGATCCATGGCAAAACACTGATATAACTTTGAATTAAAACAAATGTTCAAATGACACATGAAACAATACGCGCAGATCCATAAGATTCATTTTCATTTTTACATTCTCCCAATTTCCATATAAAACCGTCCATGCCAAAAAAAAAAAAAAAGAACATCAACGAAGACAGTAAGTTTTATGCACACTCACAATTAAACAGCGAATGAATAATCACAGAATGGATTAACTACCTTGTCCGCTGCTGGATCGAGGCAAGTCTGCGAATTCTGGGAATCGGACACGGCCTTCGGAGACACGATCAATGACCTTTGCCTGTGAGATTCAAATCCAGAACGACGCCTCAACAATGGGAAACTGACGCCATTCCTACCTATATTAGATGCTGCGAAAGACAGGCGCCTATACGTTGAACCGAGACCGGCCGCACAATGTGATTTATTGTCGTCGGCAGCAATTGGTTTGGGGACGACGCTCAAGAACAATCCGGCAGCTTCCATCACGAAGAGACGTACGTACATAAGAAAGGCTTTTTTTTTTTTTTTTTATAATCTCTCACCATGGCAGAGGCAGGCAGGCGCGCAGCAGAAGAAGAAGAAATAAGGAGGAAAGGTGGAGAAAGGAAAGGAATGGGATGGGAGGAAGAAGGAAGGAAGAGGGAGAACCTGCGTGTGCGGGCGCAGGCGCGGCTGCGGCATCGGAAGGAAGAGAAGAACCTGTGTGCGAGGGCGGCTGCGGCGTCTGTGGAGTGTGGATACGGTTAGATTGTGTATATTTTATAATAATATCATTATATTTATAATTAAAATTTAAAATATAATAATAATAATATTAATAAATATAAATAATTATTAATAATATAAAAAATAATAATACCATTAATATTTTTTTATTTATATTTTATATTTTATAATTTTTTATTATATAATTGGGTAAACTGTTTTTTTAGTCCCGTAACTGGACTCATTTATCATTTTAGTCTCGTAAGTGGAGCCTGTCGCAAACTAGTTTCATAAGTGAAAAATTTTTGTTGTTTTAGTCCTCCGACGCCGGAGACGCCCGCGTGGCTCGCCGGAGGTGACGTGTCCGCTAGGTCAGTGACACCTGGCAGACACGTAGATTTTTTTTTTTCATGTTTTAAATTTTTTTTTAAAACTTATTTTTAATTTTATTTGCATTTTTTTTATTTTTTTATTTGGTCCAATTAAAAAAAATTAAAAAAATAAATAAATCTACGTGTCCGCCAGGTGTCGCTGACCTGACGGGACATCTGGCGGACACGTCACCTCCGGCGAGCCACGCGGGCGTCTCCGGCGCCGGAGGACTAAAACAACGAAAATTTTTCACTTATAGGACTAGTTTGTGACATGCTCCACTTATGGAACTAAAATGATAAGAGAGTCCACGGGACTAAAAAACAGTTTACCCTATATAATTTAAATTATTTTATTATCTATTACAATATTTTTATAATTTAATTATTTACTATATTTATTATTTTAATTATTTTTATATTGTAACAATTTAATTAATAAAAAATATATAAAAAATTAAAAATAAAAATTATTTAATAAATAAATAAAATTAATTATTAAAAATTAAATTTAAAATTTAAAAAATAATAATTATTAAATTATTTATAAAATTAATTTTTTTTTATTTGAACTCTGCAACAAATTTAATTTGTTGTTATTTCTGTCGCAATTTTGCAACGAAATATTATATTTGTTGCATAATTTTTGGAAAATCTGCAACATATTTAATCTATTGCTATTTCCATATTAATTTTGCAACGGAATATTGTATTCGTTGCATAATTTTTGGGAAATTTGCAACAAATTTAATCTATTGCTATTTCCATAGTAATTTTGCAACGGAATATTTTATTCGTTGCATAATTTTTGGGAAATTTGCAACAAATTTAATCTATTGCTATTTCCATAGTAATTTTGCAACGGAATATTTTATTCGTTGCATAATTTTTGGGAAATCTGCAACAAATTTAATATATTGCTATTTCGTCGCAATTTTGCAACGGAATATTATATTCCTTGTGTAATTTGAAAAATATTTGTGACAAATCTATTCTATTGCAGTATTCTCTCACAAAATATAGTAATTGAGACTATTTCATTGTTGCCTAACAAGTTCCGTTGCAATTTTGCAATAGATTGTATTCGTTGGCAATATTCCATTGCAATTTTCAATTTTTTTTTGTAGTGTATTGATCCCCTGCCCGTGGTTTCGATTCATCCCGCAACACAATCTTTATATTCTAATTGTGTTGTATTTCTTATCTTCTCTCATTATATAATTTTAGTTGCGTAGAACTATTTACTCGATCGCAGACATTTCTGGAACACCTCTAACAGAGGGACAAATAGTCCATTTTGAAAGAACTTATTGTCAACCTCTTTCAGATATGAATCTATCTGATTCTCCGAGAATATAGACATGATTTTGTCGAACCTGGTTAAATTTGATGTTGCTTTGATTTTTATATTTACAATTATTTATTATGCTTTAATTTAGCGGAAAAAATTCTTTCAAAAAAATTACAAAAGATTTAAAGAACATTGAATTTTAAATGAACTTTGTATCTTTTCCGATTACTTAGAAAATTTTCTTTAATATTCATTGGATATGATATTTCAAAGTTTGTGCGAAAGTAACCCATTTTTCGCAACACTAAGTTAATAGTCAAATAAACAAAAGTTGCCAAGGAGCAGGAGGCAGTCGCACAAATGCAGAACACTCGTTCCATTTCTTGATCCTACAACAAAGTTTGCCACAAAAGGCTATAACCAAACCATAAACCTATACATATTACAACTATATATATATTACAAAGGAACAATATCTCATGTTCGAGTCTTTCCTTATTCCTCTTCAAATCCCCCTCCATTTTATTCCCATCAACTCTACAAATCACCTTCGGAAAAGCCCAACAACTCGACCCGACCCGACTAGACTCGATCCGGCTAATATGGAGCACGCACAGGCTGGCTGTCCTTAGACCCTGCTGTTGGCCGGCAGCGGCAACACCCCGTCGAAGAAGTCTCCGAAGTAGCCGCGAGGCTCGTGCACCAGCTTCGAGATTATGTCTCTCAGAGTCACAACTCCCTCGAGGTTCCCCGACTCATCCACGACGTATATGCGGTGGATCTTCATCGAATCCAGCTTTGCAATAGCATCCTTTAAAGTGTCGTCCCTCCGGCATGTGACCATTTTGCTCGGAAATGGCGCTGCACTCCGATGTTTCTCTTGGTAGCTTGCAACCACCGTCAAAAAGTTTTTCGCCGTAATTGATCTATTAACACACACATATATATATTATATTATATAAATATCAAAGGATCTAAGGTAAAACAATATAAAGCTCAGAACAATTTGATTACCTGCAAAACAAAAAATTTTACTATATCGAATAAAAATTACAATATACTCCCTCCGTCCTACTAGAATGTAACCCTTTGGAATTTTGTAGTACATTAACAAATTATATTCTCCCCGTTGTGCTCATTTGACAGGACACAAATTTTTAAAAAAATAGGAAAAAATATAGACTTTTATTTTTTTTGGTAAAAAAAATAAGTAGAAAAAGCAGTACTAACTATTAAAAAAGAAACGAGAATAAATTTAGATGAAAAACCAAAAGGAAAAATAAAAATAAATTTGAATGACAGAAGAAGTAGTTTTTATTTGTCATTGAAAATGAAAGTCTGTAATAAGTTTAGACATTATTATTTTTTGACTTTATATATAAAATAATTGTATATGTAATTGTATATTTATAATTTAAATAAAAGTTAATAGTATTTTTCTATTAGTATATGATTACTTTTACTAAAATAAGAAAAAAAATGAAATAGACAAAAATAGTAAAAAAAAATATTTTGAATCGAGAATGAGGGAGTATATGAAGTTGAAATCTTAACGCTATATATGGCATATGCCAACACACACTCTTCACAATTCAACTCATATGAACCCGTTTACGACCTTATGTTTCGGTAATTAAGATTGCATATTTAAACGTCGTATTGTTTTCTTTATAGAATTTACGTAATTTTGAAACATAAATAAATGATGGTGTCTTAATGCTAGTTAAATGAAGCGAAGAAAGGTTTTCGACGGACCTGTATTCCTTGTAGAGATCGGGTGCCATGAGAAGGAATTGGATATCGCGGATACTTATATTACCGACTGCCTTATTCCCGTCACTTGCAACGACGGGCACGCCCCCAACTCCATTCTCTCTCATTAGCCTGAATGCCTGCAGCACCGGGTCATCTTCATACACCTGCAAAACCCGATTATTACAATCTTAACTAATCGTGATTTGGCTCAAAATGCGCCGGAAGACTCCAAAGCAGTTCATATTCAATGCCACAAGTTAATTATAAAAGTTCATGAGATCGATTACCTTTATGATGTGGTTCGGTTTCATCAAAGGCAACCCGAGTTCGCAAAGCTTTTTAGAGCCCCAGCTTTCGAACCAATGAAGCCCGGAACATTCTTTCAACATGTGAATAACCGAGCTTTGAGTGATGATGTTGTCGACCTTCGCTTCTCCTAAGTCGACTACGGGAACGCTCTTCATTCTGTACTTCGACAGAAGCAATAGCATCGTTAAAAACGAGTTGGCTTTCTGCAGCGCGAGAAACGGGGCCCAGCGAAAGCATCCGGAAATATCTCCAACCTGTTTGTCCGACAAAGAGCGAGGACTTTGTTTAATAATACAAATCGTTACATTACGGTCAGCTGTAAGAGAAGAAGAACCTTTGTATTTTTGTACAAGTCGGAGGCTGTAAGAGTTTCGAAAAATTTTCCGCAAGTGGCTGTTGGAGAGTCGGGATGCATGCTCTTAAACCTCGGAGAAGATATTCCGTTAGCTACTGCTGCGACGGCGGGTCCCATGTCGTGCTCGGAGATGTTCATCGCAGCGTCGAATGGAGATTGCCCTTCTATCTTTTCCGACTGCAGGAAAAGCTATTGGTCAGTTGTGTGAATAGAATAAGAACAACAGCCTGGGTTTCGGACAAGCGAAACCAACCTGATGTAAGATCCAGACAACAATTCCAGCAAACTCGACGACGCCTATGTATCTGTCGATCCAGGTGGCGTCCTCAGGTGCCTTGACGTCCACCACCGGAGCGCTGAGTATTCTGTGCCGGGCAAGTAGCTTGACGGCTTCAGCCAGGCTTGTGTCTGATGTTATTTCGATCACTGCATGCAAGAACAACGATAATTATGGGATTGAGACATCCAATGGCTATGTTTCTATTACACATATAAGTACGCCATAAATGATGGTATTTATTCGAGTAGAATTCTTTTACAGCTATCGTTAATAGATTCATGTTAGAAGCTCCAATTTATTCTTGCCTACATCTCTTGGAGATATCGCTTGCAGCGAAAATTCGACACAAAATTTAACTGAGACACCACTAATCACACAATCAACATAAAAGAAATTAACCGAGCACGCACTAGACATCGCAAACGGCGACTGAATTGGTTTGATAGGTGGATTTGTGACCGCAAGATCGATGTCCTCAATTTGTCTTGTCCGCCTTAGTATGTTTTACTTTGTTGGCCTAATTTGCACACTACTGTGCTTTAACACGACTTCGTGCCCTGTGGATTTTCACATCATAAAACAAAGGATGTACTCCCTCCGTTCCGTTCCAATCCAATCCAACGGAGCCATTTGCTTTTTCATAATAAATTAAAAATTGTATATGTAATAATATATTTGTAAATAAGTCAAAGTTAAAGATCATTTGATACGAGTATATAATTACTTTTACTAAAATAGAAAATAAACTATAAATTTTTGTGTAGCAAAAAAAAATAGACGACCTTGGTACAAACTAAAAAATGGAGTATTTATTTTAACAATAAAGTCAATAAAAGAAAGGTTGTATTTTTATCGACCACAGATACTATACTATACTGATCAGACAAAGTTAGCAAGGTTATAATTTGACGGGATCAGTCTATGCTACAACATATACTTTGTTATAAGATACACTACAAAAAAATAAGTATATTTATAACGAAATTCCGTCCCTAAATCACATTTTTAGACCGAAATAATAAATTGAGTTCGTATAGGCATTTTGGACGTTACCCTAAAGATCACGTAGCTGACGTAATTCCATCATTAATTCCGTCTCTAATACCATTAGTAACGGAAAAAGTGAATTTAAAGACGAAAAAATCTTGTTATAAAAATAATATTTTCTTATAGTGATAGTATAGGATGAATTATAATAATATTATAAATATGTTAGAGATATTTATAAATATATTTTGGTCACCCAATGACATATACTAATTCAGTCATATCAGCACCACCATACTTATTTGACCGGATCAAAAGCTCCATGACCATTGTTATTTGTGTTTCCATTCTTGTTTGGCCTATGCCATCTTCGATAGAATAATTTTTACCTCTTAACAAATATCACCTCTAATATGTTCCTTCTATTAAATATATAGCGATCTAATATCTATCTTTTATTAAAATCCCTGTTATTGATAAGTTCTTTTTTACCTATAAAATCTTTTAAAATGAAAACATCATAAATAGTTTGATTACGACACTCCTAAACTCTTCCTATGTCAGCTCTCTTAGCAAAGAAATAGACCTCTGAATATCATCCAATTCATTCATGTTCTCTACTCATCAAACAATTACTCAATCCGATTACCTGACGACAGATTGATAAAAAAAACTTTCCAGAATTCGAACAGCCAAAAAGTTTCGATCATAACAAAACTCTGATAACCAACTAAGTGAAAACTGAATCAAGAATCAAATTAACAAAAAAAAGAAAAAAGAAACCAAAGAGGATTAGAGAGAGAGAGAGAGAAAGAAAGAGAGAGAGTAGTGTTACCTTGTGATGGAGCAGCGAGGGGGAAAGCAGAGACAGGAATACTCTCGAAACAGGCATTCAATTTCTCAGTAGGGCTGAGCTGAGGCTCCTGAACATCCCACAAATCCTCAACCTGCCTCCCAAACTTGGCCTCTGGGCTCGTCGGGCTTTCGCTCTCCTCCACACCCATCTTCTCTCTCTCTCTTCTGATTCTTTCTTTCTTTCTTTTCTGTCTTTCTGCTATGTATGTATGTGTGTGTATGGCTTTTTCCACTCAGTGATCCACCCACAGTTTCACAAATAATAAAAACAAATGGCACTTTGAAATGAAATTCAAGTCTGGCCCCCAATAATGCCAAACACTGTAGGCAAGGCAATATAATATACAAAGATACCCCCTCCGTCCCACGAGTCTATTAACACGATCATTTAGGTAAAGGATAATTAGTAAATAATTAAAAAATATCTTAATAAAAATAATTATTATTTAATAAAAATAATTATAAATTAAAATTAAAATAAGTAAATAATTTAATTAAAATTAAAAAAATTATAAAATTTAAAATTTAAAATACTATTAAAATGCATAATTATATTTCCAAAAATAAAAAGGACAAATTATGCTGAGCGGACAAAAATAAAAAATAGGGACAAATTATGTGGGACGGAGAGAGTATAAAAACTCTATTGTTTAGATCGAGAGTTACGGAGGTATTTGGAAATTTGAAAATTTGTAAAAGATAAAAAGATTAAGTATTTAATTTGATATTTTGTGAAAAAAAATATATTTGATATGGTATTTTTTAAAGAATGAATAACTTGAGTGAAAGTGTATTGTGTACATAAAGCTACTTGGTTTTTAATTTTTGGGTTAAAATTTTTGAATAATAAAATATTAAATTTAATAATTATTTAATGTGATATAAATAAAAATTGATACCATATTTTTAATCGTAAAATAAATTTATAATATAATATAAAAAAAAATATTTAATATAATTTTTTTAAAGAAAAAAATATTAATAATAAAAATATACGATAAAATTCATAGAAAGATCACAACTTATAATATTCGAATACACTAGGGAGACTGTGGGCGGTTCTTGTTCCGATGCTACGCGGGTGCATGTGGTCCTGCGAGATCTGACCGTGGGATGTTGACATGGGAAGGTACACGTGGCTATTTAGTGCTTATCCTTATTCCATTTGAATGGCAAGACTTATCCACTAGAGCAGAGTTTCTAGACAGCCACTTGGAATTTTAAATAAGAATCATGTATGCGAGAGAGGCTCAAGGTTCGTTTCGACACATTTTTTAAGACCTATTAACGTTTTAAGTTATAAAAAAAATACTAAAAAAATTGTATCCTATACTTTTTGGTCGTTCAAATTTATATATATATTTTTTATCATATAAAATTATTTTTATTTTTTTAATAATTTTTATAATTTTTTTACTATAAAAGAAAATTATTTTCATTATTTTCATATAAAATTATTTTTATTTTTTAATAATTTTTATAAAAAAAATTATTACTTACTTTTAGGGTGTGTTTGTTTGAGGGATTTTGTGGGATTTCTGCTATTCCCACAAAATTTTCTCTCCAAAAACATCAAATCAAATATTTATTTTTTATTTTTTATATTATACTAAAAATCAATTTTATATTTAAATATCACATCAATTCTTATTTATATCATATCGTACAACTATTCAATCAAATGAACACAAATTTAAATGACAAAAAAAATATAATATTTTAAATAAATTGAATAGTATCAAAATTGATGTGCTATAAAGTTCAAGTTAAAAACAATTAAGCGATGCACATGTAAAGGTTTGTTTCTTTACTGCAATTTTTTCAAATCTTATTATTTAGACTCTATATTTTTTTTAAAAAAATATATTTTTTCTTCTCACAAAATATCTCATCAAATATTATTTATATATCAAATTTAAATCAATTTTTTTCCAAAATTATCAAAAGAAACACAGAGTTAAGTGTTAATCATCAAAAGAAACACACCGTCCCCAAATGTAAATCATCTTGAACTAAATTAACAAATTTGACGTTCTTATATGTTTTCTTGATTGTACAAAAAAACTTTAAAATTATTGTATAAACAAAATTTAATAGTGGGCAGTGGACTAATAATAATAAAATAAATAAATAAATAAATAATCAAAGGATGTCACTACATTGGTTTGTCCTTTTTAATGAGTTGCTTTGGTGAGTCAGTTTAGATATTTGGGAATGAAAAATGAGAATGGGACCAGAATCCGATTAAGATAAGGTTAGTTCGATTACTTGAAAAAGACACTGGAGAAATAAATGGGTACGCCTCACTTGTTGTCTCTTTATTTATTTTAATATTGAATATTATATTTACTGAAATTATTTTATAAAATAATTTTTGTATTGATTATAAATTGATATGAGCAATTAGATAATAAAAAATAAATTGGTTTTAATTATTTAAATTTAATTAATACAATAAAAATTGTAACTATAAAAATTTTAAGCAAAACGATACATTAAAATTTTCGAATTTAGTTATTGGTAGGAATGATTCTCATGATATACCAAATTTTATATTGTATATAGTACACCGTATCAAAATTTTTTAGTTTGATATTTTATCATACCAATATTATATCAATAATTACGTACCGAACTTTTTGATGAAAAAATATCAAATTGTCGAAATAGCAAGTATACTGTATAAAAAATATCAAAAATTATAAATTTTCGTTATGATATGCATGGTACCAACCGAACATTTTTCGTGTTGTAGCAATATACAATTTGACATTTTTAATATATACAGAAAATAAAAAATATTAGTATTATTGTATTAAATACCAATTTTTTGGTATGGTATCGAAAAATAAACCAAAAAATTTGGAACGATATACAATATAATCCAATATTTTTTATACCAAATCAAATTATTTTTAACCGAATTACATATACAATATCAAAATATAATACTTTACGCCGAAATACTAAAATAAAAAGTATTTTTATAATTTTGTGTGATAAATAAACATTTTTTATTTTATCATTTTTAACAAAGGAAAAATAAATTAAAAGTCAAATTTCACAATTAACTAATTTTTCAATAATATATTACCAAATCAAACATTAGATATTTTTATATTTCATTAAAAACTAATTTAAGATTTTAAAAATTATATAACATCTATTTATATTATATTAATTTTTTTTAAAATTTTATTATTTAAAATTCTAGTCCAACTTTTAATACAATCAAATAAACAATAAAGTTTTCCCGTAAGGGATAACCTAATGGTATAGGGGTTGGACTTGTGACCGTAGAGTTTTTAGTTTGTTATTTTATTTTTATTTCCTACTTAAAAAAATCTCCCATTTTATTATATTTATAAATTAAACAATCGAAAATAAAATATTTTTAATTATCTTAGGAGACGACCATACTTCATCTATACAACGTTATTTTTATTGTAGAAGTAGGTTTATTTTATTTAAATTTTGCAGAGTGTGAAGAACGCCTCTCAAATATTAGCTCCGTTGCGGGGGAATTCTAATTGGTTCAATTTATCTTTGGTTGTTTTATATTATTTTTAAAAAATTTGACTTTTTCTAGTTTATGTCGAGATCTGATCACACATGTAACTTGATTTTGGACCCTGAGATTGAGAAGACTGCGTATTGATTAAGAAAAGAAAGTTGGGAGCGTCGCTAAAAAGATTTAGCTTTAGAATCATCTAGCGATTTGAGTTCTGACGAGTTAGAGTTAGAAGAAGAGATGGATCAAAGGATACTATGGGAGTTGGCAGCTCCTAATTTGACTCAGCAGCATCTCTGCATAACATACTCGATGGTAGACGGTAATAGTGCTTTTGAATTAAAAAGATTTAGCTTTAGAATCATTTAGCGATTTGAGTTCTGACGAGTTAGAGCTAGAAGAAGATATGGATCAAAGGACACTAAGGGAGTTGGCAGCTCCTAACTTGACTCAACAGCATCTCTGCATAACATACCCGATGGTAGACGGTAACAGTGTTTTTGAATTAAAATCAGGACTAATACACTTGTTGCCTTCTTTTCATGGGTTGTCAGAAAAAGAGTCACATAAGCATCTTCAAGAATTTGATGTCGTTTGCACAAGTATGAAGCCACAAGGAGTAACAGAAGATCAAATAAAGCTTCGTGCTTTTCCCTTATCACCGAAGGACGCTGCAAAAGATTGGCTATTCAATCCATTTTCCGGAAGCGTCACTACATGGATTGACATAAAGAGAAAGTTTCTCAAAAAGTATTTTCCCGCTTCACGAGCTGCGATCATGAGAAAAGAGAGATGCAGAATGACACAACAAGAAGGAGTCTTTATTTGAATATTGGAACCACTTTAATGCTCTACTTATTTGATGTCCCCATCATCAAATCCCCGTGCAGTTACTGATTCAACATTTCTATGAAAGTTTGACTTCCATCGACAGGAGAATCATAGACGCAGCAAGTGGAGGGGCCTTGATGAACAAAACTCCTAGAGAGGCGTGAGACTTACTGAACAATATGGCGATGAACTCACAAAAGTTCGGACAAAGAGAAGTAGTAGCAACTAAACAAGCAAACGAGGTGAGTTCTATTCAACAATAATTGACTGAACTGACTTCATTTGTTCGACAATTTGTTTAAAGGAAGGCACAAGTTAAGGCTTGCGGAATCTGCACAAGTTCGGAACATCCTACTGATATTTGTCCTACTTTGAGTCAAGAAGTAGATGTCAGTGCTGCATGATTCATCCCAAGAGCATACAACCACTACTCGAATTCCTCCAATCCAGGATGGAAAAATCACCGAAACTTAAAGTATGAGAATCAACAAGATAACTTTGGAGATTATCCGAGAGGATTCCCAGCACCTAACCACCCTCCACAACCCCCTCAAACAGTTCCGAATAATTCCTTAGAGGATATCCTAAAAACTATGGAATCTAACATGTTGCAATTTCAACAAGAAACTCGGAATAACATAAGGAACTTGGAAGAACAAGTAAATCAAATAGCCAATGAGATGTGCGAGATGAAGTCAAGAGAAAAAGACAGATTGCCCTCACAACCCGATGGCCAACCGAGGAATGTGAGCTCGATTGTTATACAAAATGGAAAAGATTCGGACGTATCAAAGATTGGAGTTCCAAAGGACAAGAATGAGGAATACATTGAGAAAGAAATAGAGCAAGCCGCCACTGAAACATCAAACAAGGTAACTTTCAATACACCTACTAATACTAAAACTAATGTTGCACCGTTTCCTTGCAGGTTGAAAAACCAAAGAAGTTTGACAAAAATAAGAAGATGATAGAGATGTTTCGAAAGGTGGAATTGAACATACCCCTACTGGATGCGATCAAGCAAGTGCCGAAATATGCAAAACTTTTGAAGGATCTTTCTGCGAACAAGAAGAGACTACGGGGAGATGAATGCATAATCACTGGTGAAAGCGTATCTACTGTTTTACAACGTAAGCTTCCTCATAAATGCGGAGATCTAGGTATGTTCTCGGTTTCTTGTAAGATAGGTAAGTTGGAGATTGAACGAGCAATGTTAGATTTAGGAGCTGCAATTAATGTGATGCCTAAGTCTACTTATAAGTCTTTAAATATTGGGCCTTTAAAAGAAACTAGAATTATTATACAATTAGCCGATAGGACAAATTCTTACCCTGAAGGAATGATTTAAGATGTCCTAGTGCAAGTTAACGAATTAATTTTTCCAGTTATTTTTTATGTGTTTGATATGCATTATGATAATTTTCCAAATCCTGCACCGATTTTACTAGGTAGACCATTTATGTGCACCGCACAAACTAAAATTGATGTGAAACAAGGTATACTTTCTATGGAATTTGATCGTGATAAAGTACAATTTATCATTTCCGATTCTATAAAATACCTTGAAAAATCTAATGCGTTGTGAAGTGTGAATGTTATTAACAAAAGTATGCAGAGAGTCTTGGGATTGAATGAGAAATCTATTTTGGACATAAAATCGAAGCCGCATTTGAATCAATTGAAGCCTGTTCACTTAAATGATGATGTGAATCTTGCAGAGAAACTTTTTTGTGAGTAATCATCGTTTTAAACATGAAAGTAAAAGACAAAAACTGAAGTGAGTAAGACGGTCTGAAGTAGCGCTACCTAATGGCTAACATGGTAACTGCGTCTAGCCAAAGACGTTAAAGAGAGACGCTTTTTGGGAGATAACCTAAGTTTTCTAGCTTTATTTATTTTATTTTCTTTAAATTTTGTTTTATTTTTAAATATCGCCTATTTGAGTTGGATTCTTTATTTTTTTTTGTAGAAAACTTCTTGGAGAATTTTGGAAAAAAAAAAACCTACTTTTTAAATGGCGATCCACCAAACCGCCGCTTTTCTTCTTTTTCCTCTCTATTCAGCTTATCTGACCTCCGTGAGCCATCGATTTTGGTATTGGCTAAAAGAGACGCACAATCGAATTGAGGAAGTTTGGAATCCAAAGCAAAAACACGCAATCGCACCGACCTTACAGATTCCAGGGAAGTTCATATCTTATTTTATCTTTGTTTACATTGAGGACAATGTTTGCTTTAGGTGTGAGGAAAGAGTAATGCAAATGTTTTGGGCAAATTTTTTATGTTGTGCTACTTTTTATGCCTGATTTGCTGTTCATTCGCATATTTTTGAGATTTTTCTGAAGTGAGTCAAAGGTGGTTTGAGTGATAGGTTAGTCTGACATGATTGATGATATTGGATTTGAAATATGTTGAACCAGATTGACATTTGAATCATGTGAGAATTCGAGTACATATTCCTAAAAGCTTACATTAGAAAATAAACTACATATTATCAAGCTTTTGGAAATTATTTCTTGTGTGATTTGTAGTGCTCAATTAGATGAACTAAAACTTGACTGATTATGCATGTTAAACTTGCAACTATCGAGTCTTCCATTTTGAAAATGATAAGGGTATTAGGTAACCCATTGAGCCTTTCCTTATCACCCAACACAATATATTTCCCCTAGTTAACCAATTTGAGACTTTTTAGCCTATTTTTCTTCGATATTAAACCATCTTTTAGCCTCATACACTTCTTTTGATATTAAGTCTTCTCCGATTTGAACCCTATGTTAGAAAGAATTACTTTAAGTTCACGTTGTGATGCATCTTTTTTGTTCGGCACCATTTAGAAACGAAGTTTGAGTATATATAAATAATGCATTCAGAAGTGATTGTTGCAATGAGAATGGGTAGTGAAAGACGTATATATATATTTTAAATAAAGAGGCCAAAAAAAAAAAAAAAGAAAAGAAAACAGAAAAAGCCCCCCTCCCCCTCATAAAAAAAAGATCATCTTGATGAAGTATTATTGATATAATTATGTTATTGAAGTTTGGGTAGTGAATAAAGTAAGAGTTTCATTGTTTATGCCGAACCATTTTTCACGTGCTAGCATCTCATTCTTATTGTGTTCTTTTCTGATATATTCTAGCCTTCGCATATACTTTTTTCTACCCCTAACCATCAACCCCGTTACAATCTTTATAAAAAAGTTCATTTGATTCTTGATGTTAGATTCGAGTATCTTAAGTAAGCGAGATTTGATTTTCATTCAAGCCTATGGGATAATATTTTGTCACACTACTTGAGCGTTAGCTGATTATACACATTTATTTCTTTCAGAGTGCATGTGCGCATACACATTATCTCGTGAGGTTGACTTGGCTTAATATGTTGAATTTCCGATTGATTTGGTTGAGTGAGATTTTCTTGTCATATTAAGTCGTCTGCGATTTCTTTTGGCTTGTTTCAAATTTATACTTGAGGGCAAATATGATCTAGGTGTGAGGAGATTTGATAGCCATAAATCACATGCGTTAAATATTCATATTATTTGAAATATTTGGTTAATTTTGATTAGATTCTACCTGATTTGGGTTTATATTTTTTATTTATGACTTGCAGGAGAAAAAATAATAAAATTGGTAGAATTAGAGGGAAAATAAAAAAAAATGCCCAAAGTCCAATTGGGTGGCCGGCCCACTTCAAGTCATGGCACTCCTTCATCACTTCCCTTCGTAAGTTGTCCCATCGCGGGACGTACATCCGATCACCCGTCGTGGAGTTATAGGCGTATGGTTGTTCTTTCTTCGATCTAATACCAATGAAAATATAAGGTAGGAGGCTAGTCCCCGAAAATGCTCGTTCATTTCAATGATTGTTGGGGTTCAAAATCAACCAAGAAACGTTGCAGCAATCGTTCCACGTCAAGGAAAGAGTCAAAGTCAAGCAGGACAGGCCTCTTCTACCAATCCTGACCCATAGATCAAACTCAGACTAGGGACTTAGTTATATAATGGTTATATAATGCTTATTGCCTGCCCAAGGGTTCTTTTACAAAATTACGGCAATATAAAGGAAAAAAAGAAGGGGGAGGTGCCACTTTTGCCACTTTACATGCCAAGGAGGAGAACACCGTGCATAACAGTCCCAGGGAGAAACCGTGCAAGGGCAAGAAGGAGAAAGATTCTTCTAAAAAGATTTCGAGTTCTACCCCTACCAACATCATTCTCAGGCGATGTTTATCTCTGCTTTCTTTGGTCTTCTTCTTATGATTAGCGAGTAGTTTACTTTTCTAGTCTAGGAGTGAAAAACAGCTTGGTATGGATTTGGGAGATTAGACTTGTTTTGATTTATGATATTTATTTGGTTCCTAAGTGTTTATGTGTTTTTTGATTTCTTTGATTTATAATATTTTATTTGGTTGAATATTGTGGTCAGGTATTTCAATTGGATTAAGGATTAATTGCTAAACTAAATTAGGCGTCCGTAATTGCGTTAACCAGAATGAAATATTATTTAATCGTGGAAATGCCATGTCAGATCTGAGAGATACGTAGGCAGCCCTAAGACTGGGTCCGGTCTAATATATGTATAGAAGGATTGGAAATTTTAATATGGTTCAAGTAGCAACTAGTGGCAGACACCATTAGGAAATCACGAAATCAATTTTAAACAATTTCGCATAGGTAATTGTTAAATTGAATTGGACTCTTCTAGTTCGCAAGGTGGTTAGGCTAGTAAGTTCTTTGTGGCATCACTAGGGTTCTAGTTTAACTAGGGAAATAGTTGACTGGCGTACCTAAACTATCGAGAAATTAAGGAAGAGTTGGTTATTAGGCGCGTATCGGTAACTGTAACTAATTTATTTAGAAACCAATAAAATTAAATATTTATCGCTAATCAAATCCACTACCCAAACTGTCAATTTTATTCATAGACTGGAAACTTATTTTTATTGAAACAATCTTTTACTTGTAGAGTAAAATCCATTCTATAGTCCCTGCATATATGCTTAGAATTCAGTAAATGAAAAAAAGATCTGGAGTGAATAATGCAATGAACTCTAGCTCATTGATAACAAAAACGATCTTTATGCAAGAATTAGGATCATAATTGTTTAATGAGGCAGATTTATAGTTTTTTTTTTATTTTTTTATTTTATCGCTTTTGTAATGTAGAATTACAAATTTCTTAGTATTAATTCAATATCAAGATTTCTTCATCTTCAAATTCACTCTCAAATCAAGTTTGTATTAGATTGTTTAAGTCTGGAATTTCGCTCGCTGTGGAAAGTGCTTCAGAGGAATTGATTATCAAAGCCTAATTTTGCATCAGATTCATTAACAAAGTTTAGGTGGTTCAATGTAGTTAAGTATATGTGAGGCTTGTCGATCTGTTTAATTACTGTTGTTAATTCAATTTTGATTAAAGAGAGGTATCATAAGGGTAAAGTCACTAATGAAACAGATTTTGGAATAATAATTGGACAGAGGTGTTTGTCTATCAGGTCTCAGAAATGTGTAGTGACAATATCTTTTCTCGCTTATAATGTTCTGAATCAGGGTGTCATTTAAGTCTTGATGTAAATCCCTTAAGGTCAAGTATGAGCGAGTCAAGATTTTGATTTAAATGAACAAATATGAGCACATTCTTTACTTCTGTCATTTCGCATTATAGATATATGTTTCGCTATTTCACCTTCACTATTTGTTTATTTAATCCATGAGAATCTAGTAATTTCAGAACGCACCGATCACACACAAACATGTCTATACATTCTCATCGTTGTTATTATCATCGCTCATTTACTCACTATCACTATCGTACGCTGCTCACCAATTATCGCTCACGTATATGTATACCGCTCCGTCACCAGCGCACTCACTCACCAGTCAAAGAGTATAAAATCAATTATGATATAACATTTTAAGGTCTGCAAAAACATCATTTCCATTAAATTCTATATATGATCATTTTCTGTATAGCAAGAATCAAGATTCTTTTAACACATCAAAATCCTTTATTATTGCTGAAAAGCTAATCGCTCTTAAAAGCATAATCATCAAAATAGTTTATCATAATTTTGCACCATTTTCGGGAATTTTAACATCAAGAAATTGAATCTCTGGAATATTTGAGTTTTCCACCATAAATTACTTTAATTCTGTCCATTGATAATATATTATTACTCGTATTTTCACTTATTGGCTTGATGTGGCTAACTTTAAATAAGGGTTCCTAGAAGATTTTGACGTGAGACCAGTCCTGCTACATCTTCTCGCACTCAGAGACGTCTGTTTTGTTACATTACCGGCAAAAGGATTATTGGGACCAACAGAAACTCTGCTGCCCCTTTTTCCCGCTGTCCCAGTCTCTCTTTCCGCTGGGACATCAAACACTTCAACCATATATGCTACTTTACAGGAGGTGCCGTATAATACTTGCCAGCCAACTGCTGTACCCCCATGTCCTGCCTACTACTGAGGATTATATAGTCAGGACACTTGCAAGCATGCAACAGGGGATAGCTGGGCTACAAGTGCACCTTATCTAGGTTAAGTAGGCTCAAGTTCATCAGGCCACGCTGATCGCTACTCAAGAGGCCCAAGCAACTCATGAAGTTGCGAATCCTGCCAACAACACTTCACCGCCATCTATTGTTGAATCTCAAATAAGGCAATTTCAGGAATGTAGGGCTACTAATCACCCAACTTCTAAGGTCCTTATGGATTCTAATTACCAATCCTTACTGGATGCAATTTTAATTATGAGTACGGTGCCCAGGGGAATCGGCAACTACGAACTGAAGCCGACGCTAATAGGGCTGGCTAGCTAGAACTAGTTTCACAGTTTTCTCAACGAAAGCCCATACGAGCATCTTCAGAAATTCAATAGAATTGCCCCTACATCAAAGGTGCAAGACATCTCCGAGGACACTGTCAAGCTAATTTTGTTTCCCTTCTCTTTAGCAGGTGAAGCGAGGAAATGGTTCGATGCTTTTAGCCCACCACTCTCCACATTCAAGGAAGCAGTTCAATGAGCAAGTACCATCCTGTATCTAAAACCATCAGCCAGCGGAATGAGATTCTCAACTTTAAGATGGTTGCTGATGAGACACTATCCAAAGCTTGGAACCGTTTCAAGCAACTGCTTCGTAACTACCCTCACCATGAGATTCCTGATTTCATGGAGCTCAAAATCTTCTATTATGGAATCACTCTGGTTTTTAGGATGTCATTGGATGTAACAGCAGACAACTCACTAATGAGCTTATGCGTTTCTGAAGACAGGGCGCTTATTGAGGAAATGGCTGCAAATCAGACCAGCTGGCTAGAAAGCAGCAGGCCGGAGCCATACAGTGGTCTATACTAGGTTGTGCTACTGTCTAGAATGATACAAGGATGAAGAGTCTCTCTATCCAAGTGAATGAGTTGTCTAAGCTCGTGAAATGGGAGATAAATGGTAACAAAGGAAAAAGTTAGTTAATAAGGCCGAGGTTTTGGAGCATGTAACCTATGTAGACCAATCAGAGCAGCCACAGGCGGCTGAGTGTTCATCTAAACAGACTCAGAGCAAGATGAGGCCTTTTATATAGGAAATAAAGGCCAGCCCCAGCACCAACAGTTTTAGCGTCCTCAAACCCAAAAGGTGTGGTGGCCCTCACCCTCAACAACAATTCCACCAGCCATAATAGTTCACTGTGCAACAATATTATCAGGTGGATACTATCAACTGCAACAATATTTTCAAACCCCTCACTTTCCACAACGGACACCTTTTTCCCAACATCCCACAACAGTCAGCCAGCGAGACACTGAGTCTAGGGGAAATATGGAGAAATTGAGAGCGGGCAAACCAGGAGTTCCAAAGAAATACATTTGCCTTGATCAAAATACTAGAAATGTAGGTTGGGTAGATAGCTGAGGCATTGAAGCTCCAGCAGAAAGGAACATTGCATGGGAGATTTGAAACTATTCCAAATCCAGTGAAGGCTATAGAAACCAGGATAGAGAAGTGCACCTCATCACCACCGCTGCCAAACCGAGGTATTAATTGCTCTTATTCTCCTATTGCATTAAATACATTACCTGTACAGGATGAGAATATTCAAGCCCCGCTTAAGGAAGATATTCAATATGAGCCACGAGCGACAGAAACCGCTTGAGAGCCAACACTACCAAGGAATGAACCATCGTAAGGGATAGCCAAAGCTTCCTTCCCTTTGAGGCTCAAAAAGAAGGACAACTCCAAGGAGTTTGGAAAGTTTGTGCATACTATCGTAATCTCAAAGTCAACATTCTTTTTGCTGATGTTTTGCTACAGATGCCACATTACGCTAAGTTTATCAAAGATATTATCAATAAAAGGCGTACCATTCTTGAAGTGGATGTAAGGCAGTGCAGCTGGAAGGTGTGTGCAGTGCCATGTTCAACCAGAATCTCCCAAAAAAGCTAATTGATCTTGAGAGTTTTATTATTGTTTGTACTATTGGAAAGTTTAAGGCGATTAGGGCATTATTTGACTTATGAGCTAATATCAATTTTATGCTCTTTTCGTTTTTTATTAAAGTAGGTTTTTATGAGTTAGAGCCAGGTCGTACTATAATACAGCTTGCTGATAAATCAATAAGATTCCCGAAAAGGATTATTCATGATGTACTGGTGCAAGTAAATAAAGTTATCTTTCCTGCAGATTTCATCATAATGAAAATGAGTAAAGATCATGACATTCCAATTATTCTGGGAAGATATCTTATTGCCACCGCTCATAAAAATATCAATTTTGCTCAAGGCGAAATTACACTGAGCATTGGTGGAGACAAAGTCACATTCTCCATGAATAAAAATGTTATGTTAAACTTGATTTCATAGTTTTGCGAAGGAACTCATAGACCAACTCCCACATTGAATCTTATTGAAATAAGTTAATCCATAAATAAAAATGTTACGTTAATGGTAGCCGTTTTGTTCAAATTTGAGAGTTTGCAAAGTGAAAGATTGTACGCGTGAGATAACTAAGCCATGGAAGAAGGTAAAAAATGATGGTCGAGTGGTTCTAAAAACAGAAGGTCTCTCAAAAGAAATTTAGAACCACAAGAAAATTGCAATGTTATAATTAAGAGGAAATGTCGAAACAAGAAACAAAGAAGACAGAGACCCCATATATTCTTCTCATTATTGAAAAACGTTTCAGGGAAGTGTTTCAAACTACACTAATGGTTGACTTGCTTTCTATTTCATCTGATAAAAACTATTGATAGTCAAGTCATTTTATTTATTTATTTATTTTGGCAAAATGGACACCCTTTATTTCTTATGTGGAACAATAACCTTCAAGATATATTAGAGTTCTATATATTATGAGTAATAATATCAACCAAACAACAACAAACACCACAAGAATTCATCTGTTATTAGTTTCTAATTAAATTTTCTTCATCCAAAAATAAGCGTTTCTACTAAACAACGAATTATTTCGGTTATTTATCTGAGCTCCTTAGTGGAACGGACAGAACAATTGATCGAGTATATGAGTTAATTTAGCTCTAATTGATGTTGTTTTGTCGACTCATTATAATAATAAATCGGTTTAAAAAATTCAAATCCAAAATAATTTGTAATTCAAAAAGTTATGTTGGCAAGTACTTAACTCTAGTTTGTTAGATTAATCTAATCTTGTTATCACATGTAGGGTTAAAGATATTATTTTATTTAAAAGCTTTAAAACAAAAATCCGACTAGAAGACAACACACTTTTGACATATAGACAACACATTATATGAATATGAATATAGTTAACACTAAAATGTTAGTGCATGGATATAGATTATACATTTTTTACACATAGAAACAGAAAATAGTATATACATAAACTTAGTACATGATATATATTGAATAAAGCATATTGTATATTTAATATGACAGTGATAATATTTGACTTTATTATAGATTTCGAACTATTAACACCTGATCTGACATACTTATTCACTATATAAACCAATAAATTTTTGAAAATTATATATGATACCTACAATGCAAGATAATACCAATAAAAGTTTATTACAAAAAAAATAATTTTAAAATCATCCGGACATTTGTATTAACAATATAGAAGAATTTATTTTTCTTTTTATTTTTTTACTTATGATTTAATGTATTTTAGATTATTATTTTGAAGTGAAACTAGCCATTTGATATAATATTTGAAATAGAAAACGAATTTTATATGAGAAATTTAAATGTGTAATTGATATTTTTTTAATATTGTGAAAATAGTTCAAAAGTTCAAAAAAATTAATCTTAAAAGGAAATATAAAGAAAACAAATAATCTTTTTTGATAATTATATACTAAAACTCTTTCTAAGAATGTTTAAATGTAATAGGGCATTGTAAGAAATAAAAATGGTTGAGGTATCACCTTTGAGCATAGATCATGCACTACAAAGAAAAAATTATTTTTGTAACAAATTTTTTTTTTTTCTAAATCTACTTTTTCCATTACTAATGACATTAGAGACGGAATTAGGAATGAAATTACGTTAGCTACGTGAACTTTAGGGAGGGAATTCCGTTACAAATAGATTATTTTTTTTTGTAGTGATAGATCAGGTGCTGAATTTTTTGCTAATATTTAAAAACATATTATGTATAATTATATTGATTAATTATTTAATTATATTAATTAGAGTAATTAGTATTTTATGTTATCAGCACTTGAATGAATGAATTTAGCATTTGATCCAAACCGATCCCCTTTGGACACAATTTTAAAGTGACAAAACTTCAATTAATACTCTTGCACGTACTTAGGTTTAAAAGTGCACACCATTAACTACCGGCGAATAAATATAGTCTAATTCATAAAATAAATCTTATTATATTTTAGAAATACATAAGAATAATAATAGTTATCATATACACTGTAATTTGATATTTTTTTTTTTGACATATGATTTTGATAAATTTTTTCTTTTATTAATTTGTAAGGTAGAAGTGGACAGGTGAGATATGTGACTCCCTCCCCCTCCACTGCCATTGTTGTGGTTTGAGACCTCAAGTTAAAATTTTTGAACAAATAATGTACATACAACCCCTCGATGATCGTTGTTCGACCTAGAGAAAATAGTTGATGTCCATATAGTACAATACGTGCGTATAAATTTGTGGTGGCATGCACTAGGGTTTAGGGTTCGACTTCTATAAATACTTAATTAAAGATGTTTTTTTTTTAATTTTTTTTTCTTTTTACCAAAAGTCTTATCAGAAAAACCAAAATTTATACTACTTATGTCCCATAAGAACGGGGCTTTTTTGCTCGTTAATATTTAAATATTAATTATTATATCAATACGTAATACAAATTAAGAGAAAATAACAAAAATGACTCTATTAGTCTCTTAGAATATAAATGCAATGAAATTTGTGGAGTAAATTATACAAATATAAAAATATTCTTAATTTCAAGTCTAATTGGATGTATGCTACCTTGTGTTGTTGTCGAGTTTTGATTGGCCGAAAATAGGTTTGTGTAGTATGAATACCCATGGAAACTTGTTCGGTGGGGCTTTCATAATTTTCTTGAAGAGAAAATCTATAATATTTCATGTGCCACATGTAGAGACTACGTTCAGAGCTTGAAGAGTTCTACTTACCTTCATCCCAGAAGAGAAATTCAAAATCGTATAATAATTTGAATTTTACGTTCAATTCGAGAGAGTATGCTCATTTATTTTGAGGGGTTCAGAGAAGTTTATCCATGTATTAAGATTTTACTTTCAATATGTTTTCTAGATTATCATTCCAGAATATAACATTTCATTTAGTCATGACCATGACTAAATAAATGCAATAATATTTAAATTTTACAAAGTGAAGTGAAACTTTACTGAATAGTCTGTTTCACTTAGTATCATCATAACTAAGTTATAATCGAAATTATAATTTTACAGCTGCCTTATTTAAGTGAAAGCTTTTTGATTTAATACTAATTTAAGATTAATCTCAATAATCTTAATACTAATTTGTATGTAATAATTTTACTTCATTATGGTCTCAAATTTGCATTATTTTCAGCAAATTGAGCAAAATTGATGATTTAAGTTGAATGAATTTTCATTATATGATGATGTTGTCACTAATCTTGTTTAGGGTTTCATAAAATTCGTCTTTGAATCTTGTTAGCCCCCTCTCTTTGAATGCATTTCAAATAATCTCTAAGATCATATTAATTTTTTTTTTTCTTTTTAATTATGTTCAGTGATAATGAATTATGTTTTAGAGTTTTTTTAGTTTATATACAATCATAAAAAAATTATGAAACCATTTTATAAATCATTACAAAATTTAATTGGCATTAATTGAAGAAAAATATTTCAAAAAAAAAAAAAATCTCAAATATGCACTTTGATATATCTTAATTGGCATCAATTGTACATAAAATGCACTTATGTTTCACCCATACATTCAAAATACACACTTTGATATATCTTACTTGCCTTTGTATCTATTCCATTTTAAGATTACTAACATTTGGGCATTTTTTTTACTTATAATGACTACATTTAATTTTAAATATGTGTTCCATGTTTCCATGCTCAATGTTCAATGTTGAAATTTATTTATTTATTTATTTCAGTTTCGCAATCTTTTAGGATAGACAATGTACAACGGCATGTGTGGATTCATTTTGAATTTTTAGAATCAAATGCAAAACAATCTTCAATGCCTAGACCATCATAACAAAAACATCGTGAAAAAGGACTGCCTCACCGGTCCCAAGTTAAAACAACCAATTCCCCATGCAACTAAAAATATCAACACAACACTAATAGCATGCCAAAATGGCTTCCAAAGCTTATGATAAAAACATTGCTATTATTTGAGAAATCTTCAATACATCAAGTCCATAGCAATGAATTAAACTGATACTCCATAGAATGTGATGTCTTGGCTTGCCGGTATTGCATTGGATCCGGTTTTCACCTTGGACTTGATGTCCTCCCGATTCGCAAGCATCTCCGTAACGCTGTCCTTTGAGTGGATGAAGCGAGACAGATTGATTGTTCAAAAATTCATGTACACAATAGTACTTTATTTTAATAATGCCATGTTAATTAAGGTGTGTTTACTTATGTCTTACAGTTTAAGGATGATTGTGTGCATTTTGAGCATGTTTAGTGCTAAATTTAGATTATTTTAGAATTAAACTATTTAATATATTCTAAACTCCATTTTTAAAAATTACGATTTCATTCCTTATTATCAGTAGTCAACTACTATTAACTGTATATAAGTGTAGTAAAAAGCTCGACAATACAGATCTAATGCAGTTGTCAAAGAAGACAAGGCATGTAGACTATGTCTAAGTAAACTCCCAAAAAGCAATGAAGATATTTGATATTGCAGCATTTTACAAGGTAATATTTTTCAATTCTTATTAGCGCTATCTCTTTACATGCATTCAAAGTAATTTCTATCGTCATATAAAATTTTATTTTATTTTTATATGATGTTAGTTGTGATAATGAATTGCGTTTTAGGTTTTATAATTTGAAAATACAACCGTAGAAAAACTATGAAACAATTTTGCAAATCATTGCAAATTTAATTGCCATAGATAGTAGAGGTTTTTGAAAAGATATATATATATATATACACATATTATTTCTTCTCATAAAACATTACATCGAAATAACTATTACACAACATCAAGTCACTCAATCATAGAAAAACCCAGAAGATTTTATGCCAAAACAAACTATATTGTCCACCACAACACATTCGATATAATTAATGATAATATCTGACACCTAGTGTCCATGATTTTATTGAGTCAAATAATCACACTAAATGACCAAATATGATTGTATTTTTTTTCTTATTTTCACTTTTGTTATTTTTCGTTTTTGCCTCAATTTTCAATAATTTCTCATATAATATAAATGTATTTTGACTATATTTAGTAATACATTTCTTTTCGTGATTGTTACATTTTTGTAAAATTTTTTGATGTCAACTAGTCAAAGCTCAAATGGATAGGCAACTACTTTTTCAGTCCTAAATCGAGCCTATCCACGCATATTTATTTTTCGAAAAAAACTGTTATATATTTATTTAACTTAAAAAAAAAAGAAGTTGGATAGAATTTAAACCAATACTTGGTTGAGAGAGTTATGTTCAATCCGGCTGCTGGTATATTTCTGATGCTATATAAAATTCAGAACCATCCCGAATTAATTTCCTCCATTCGACCAATTTTATTGTTAATCTAACAGTTGAATTTAATTGACGGTATATTGGGTATTTGAAAAATAATTGAATGGTCATTAATTAAGAAAAAATTAATCACATTAGCTACTTAGGTTATATTTGAAAATATAAATCTACTCAAAATTTAGAAATGAATGCAATAGTTACTACTTTTCAAATCGTACACATTAAAAAACATAATGATGCATAAAAATGTCACGAATGTTATAGTTATAATAGCGCCTAAGAGCGCCGCCGTCAACCCCCCTCCCCGTCATCCACTTTCATCCCTTCGTTGCGCCTTCTCACTTTCCCTTCTGAACGCATCGTCGGGGCTTGAAAATGATGCACTTGTTCAATAATAATCACCTGGAGAAGTAAATGATATACGCTATTATAGAATATGATGTTTACATAATATATTATGATTTACGTAATATACCCTTACGTTGTCGTTTTAGTGTGAATGTTGTGTAATTAAAGTTTTTTTTTCCTTTTCAACATGCGGCGATATAATTATCGTATGTGATTTTTTATGCTAAAATGATTGAAAAAATTAAGTGCATTTGATTTGATTTAATTTGGAGTCCGGATTAATTCTCAATATTTTTGGATTTTCAATCAATTTTATTCTTAATCTAATGGTTGATTTTAATTAAGAGTACTTTGAATATTTTAGAAAAGAAAGAAAGAATGATCTTTAATTAAGAAAATTTGATTATATTACTTGTTATATTTTATTTATAAACATAAATCTACTCAAAATTTAAAAAACGACAGTAATTAGTTACTTTCCAAATCGTACATATTCAAAAGGACACGGATCACATGTTGATCCAGTCAAATCAACACTATGCTGATTAGACAAGATCATCGTATATCATACGGGTAAACAACATGGATGGTTCATATCACAACATATTTATATTTTGACATATGTTATTGTTATAACATAGTATATGGTATTTTATAATACATCATACGTCAGTATTATGTAGAAATATATATTGTTTACTTTTACGAGATATGTTGATTCGATCAAATCAGCATGAGATCCGCACCCCATTCCAAAACGTAATGATGCATAAAACTATCTCTAATGTTGTCTTTATAATATTGTTACAATATTTTATTGTAAACGGCATACTTTATATGTTGTATTAAAGTGATGTTTACATAACCACAATATGATGTGATGTTTCAACATGTGAAATATTAATTATAATAGGATAAGTTTTTATTTTTTTATTTTTTTTTTGTATTTTACAAGATTCTTTAATTTAGTTAATTTAACCTCAATGATTTAATTATATAGTATTTTCAGAATATTCTTTATATACATATTTTCTATATTTTTTAATTAAAAATAGCCTAGTATCTTTTTTTTCATAATAAAAAAATATATAAATGATTTATGAAATACATATATATGTTATTTAAAATGTTAGAATTTGCTTAAGCATTCTTTTAATTAAGGTAATAAATCAATCCGATTAATTAAATTTATCATTTCAACCCAAACCCTAACGCGATTGAAAACCATCTCTCCCGTTGCAGTTCCCAGACGCACCGCCACCGTCAACTGCCTTCCATCGTTAATGCCACTCCTGCATTGAAGAACCATCGCCCCCCCACCCATCCCATCCCCGCTTTTGCCCTCCACCATCAATGTCAAGCTCACCGTCGACGCCCCTCTTTCTGTCGTCCACCTCCATCCCTCCGCTAGCTGCTCCCTCCCCACTACTAGAAAAAATGTTGATAATTGTGGAAATTTGTCGCAAATTTTAATATGTGACAATTAAAAATCACGGAAAGTAATTTCGTGACAAATTTATGTCACAACTTTTTGTTTTGACTATTCCGTAAATAATATTTGCTGAAAAAGTTACAAACAACTTTCCGTAACTATTTAAAGTAACGGCTTGTGTAACGAAAATGTCCAAGATATTTCTATTCCGTGTCTTTTGATTATTTCGTCACGAGAATTGTCACAAAATTTTTTCTTAACTATTTTAAGTTGCGGCAAAAATAACTAAAATATTTCCAACATTTAAAATTATTACAGATATTGTCATAGTATAATTTTTGTGACTTTTTAAAATCAAATTTCACAACATAAGTAACGAAAATAACTATAAATTTTTCTTATTATTGTTTGTAGCTATTCAAAGTAATAACAAAATAATAAAATCATCTTCAATATCTTTATTCAATATCGTTCGTAGCTATTCAATTTTTTGTTAAAAATTCATGATGATATATTAAATAAATATGTATATATTTTTAAAAGATAAATTTATAATCAATAATATTTATATAGTTAAAATATAATAACAAACAAAAAGTAATACTTTAGAGTAGATAGCTAAGTTGGCATGACAGGTAGTGTAATTCGAAACCCTTCGACTTGCCAGATTAAATTAAATAATAACTATAAGGTCATTGGTTGAAAATAGTGTGGTACGAAGTAATTCCGAAAAAAATAATCGTGTGTGGTTGCATTGAACACAAAATATAATATAATTTTTTTTTTCAAAAATATAAAATCACAGAATTGTTACAATTTTTGTTAATATAAAGTCACAGAGCTGTAATGGTATTATTTTATAACTTATTGTCACGAAAATGTCATAATTATAAAATATTTACGAAATTTTGTTGCAGCTTCTGTTGCTATATAAAGTCACGGACATGTCATGGTATTATTCTATAACTTATTGTCACAGAAATATCACAACTTAAAAAAAGTCACCAGCAAAATTCAACGGAAATAATTCTGTACATTTTTCCGTGACTTTTTAGTAAAAAGTCACCAATTTGTACTAAAACCATGACTTTTTTTACCGCAGCTATAGCTTAATTTTCTGGTAGTGCCCACTTCCTTCCTGTACGAATCATCCGGCTCGAAAATGATGCATTTGTTCAATAATCGTCACATGAAGAAACAAATTATATACGTTGTTATAAATCATATTGTTTGCAGTAATATACTATCATTTGCATAATATACCAATACGCTGTCATTTTAGAATGAACATTGTGTGATTAAACCTTTTCTTTTCTCAACATGCAACTGATATAATTATTGTATGCAATTTTTTGGTATTAAAATAAGGGCATTTGATCGGAGAATGGATTAGTTCTCCATGATTTTTGGATGTTTTCACTAAGTTTGAGAAAAGTAGATTGGATTATAAATCGTTATGTCAACACTTTTAAAATTTGATATGATATGATGTTCGTTACTTTATGTGATAAAATTTGTTTAAATTTCCTAGAACCACCGATTAAAGTTTGTTGTAAATCTAATTTTTTGGAGAATATTTATGTCATTTCACCACAAAAAGTTGAAATTTAGCTACAAAATATTTTGTAGCAAAAGTTAATGAATTTTTAGCAAAAATATTTTTGCAACGAAATAAGTTTCGTCACCTGTAAAGAGTAATAATTATAGGTACATTCTAGGTTGAATGTACCTGGAGTAACATGAGTTAGTAGTTAGTATGTATTTCCATGTGAGATATTTTAGTTATTCAGTTTTGTATTAGATTTAGTTGTATTAGATTTGGTTGTATCTATTAGGTTAGATTATTATGATTTGAGTTTATGGAGTCTGTATGACATGCCTATTTATAGGCTTCTATTTTCATTATGAATAATAATTTAACTTTTTAGTTTTTGTAAAATTAATTTAAATGACATTAGAGCTCTAGGTCTCAAGTTTAAGTATTACTGTCCCCATCAAGCATATATCCATGTGCAAGTCTTGCATATATCCTTTTGCACGTGAGAGGGGCGTGGAGACTCTTATATGTGGAAAAATAAATTAATGATATGTATCTGTACTAGCTTAAGCTCTTAGGTGAGATAATGATTCCGATCATCTACATGGTATCAGAGAAAAAGAAAATATTGTTTTGTTTTTTTTTTTTCAGTTATTTTTGTCCATTAGTTTTCCTTTTTTTTTTTTTTTTTTTTTTTTTTAATTTGGATTGAAAAAAGTATGTTCAATCATACATAAAAGGCTAAAACAGCTCATATTGTTCTACCCACAACTTGAGAGTATTATATTTTAAAAAGAAAATTCATGTAATATTTTCAACCTAACGAAATACAAAAATACAAAAAAAAAGTTTCTTAATAATATCCAAATAAGTTTTGAATAAAAGCAAATTAAATTTTAAAAGTAACAAAATCGGGATAAAGTTGGAAATAAATACAAAATTATTACAATTATTCCCAATGCAAGTGACATTTTAATATACAATATAACCTAATTTTGACACTTGTCAGTTGATTCTAGTAGACTTTTATTTTAGTACAAAATAAAGTACAAAATAAATATAAACACTAGAACAACGTATTGACAAATCATATTACAACTTTCAAAGGCATTTTCTGATTCCACTGGATTTGAGCTAATTATAACAAGGTTTAAGAAGATAATGAATTAATAAATTGATAGTTATAAAGTATATAGACTACATTTTGTGGGTACATTATAACTAACTCACATCCCGGCGGGAATTTCACCCAAAGCATGCACACATGCACTCACCTAGGATCGAACCCAAGACCCAACCCTCAAGCGCTTGATCTACAAGGGTTTGACTATGGAGAAAACATTGTCAATACATAAAGGAAGCACTAATGAATTGAGCAGATATTGCATGCATAGAATCGATGCTTTAGCCTGCCAAACTTTGTATTGAATCGGGTTTTCACACAGGGCATGATGTTCGGCCAGTTCGCAAGCATGTCTATAACCCCATCCTTCGTTTGGAGAAAAGGAGGCAGATTGATTGTCTGAAAATTAAGGTATATAATAGTACTTCATTTTAATACCATATTTGATTTACACAAATTTAGGGTAATTTACTTGATTTTCAAGATTTTCTTTTTTTTTTTTCTTCTGTGTTTTGATTTGTTAAATTTTAGTTATATTGTCAACGTAAATAGTGTTGAAAATGGAGGTAAAACAAACTTTCAAAAACTAAAATTTTAGTTATATTGAAACTTAAATAAATAAGTTATTTTATGACAGACTTATAATTATAACTAATAAAATAAAAATTAATACAGTATAAATTTCAAAATAAAATAAATAAAAAAAAGAAATGAGTTTTATATTGGATAAAATTCAAGTTGTCCAAGACAGGTTGGTCTAACACATTTTAACATGGGCCAATATAACAAATTTATATTTGGATTAGATCCTAAGATTTACTATGGGCTTTATTCGGACTGTTTCTTGAAAACCATCTTACGTTTGGCCAGGGACTATTTTGGTCTAAAACTAATTTATGGCCCACTACTTTACTATAATTTTTTGTAAAAAATTATATAGGTGAAGATATCAAACATAAATTAGTCAATTGGCCAGGCCAACCTAGCCTATAAATATTTGGTCTAATTTGAGAGCGGGAACCATTATGTTTATGCCCATAATTGAGCTGCCGAAACGTGGCGCTTTGACTAAACTCGTGGACATGATAAGCTGAGATCTCCCAGGGAAGGCCTACACTTGCCGGCTCTTAACCCACCCCGGTGAAAGAGGTAAATATAAGGGTGTCATTTTCTTTTTTCATTGCTAAGATGGAGCGGATTTTTTTAGTATTTGCTAAAGGACAATCAGCTATGTCTAAAGGAAGGATACAAAATGACAGTGAATGAGGAGCTGAATGGGAACTCGTACTGAAATAGGCATATAATTTATGGGCATCAAGTCAGAAATTGTATCGTGTTCAGAAATATAGCATAGAAGGCCATAAAGTAAGGTCACCTCCGGCTGCCCGATAAACTTGAAATGATGGTTGATACCAATACATTCCCCACACCAATAAACACCGTCGGAGTAAGCCCGACAATGCCTTTAAGGTCAGGATCAGGATCTTGAAAATAGTGTTTGAGAGGTTTCAAAGGTCGATTAAACCTCCGAGAAGGAGCTCAATTTGGAGAGACTTTCCCCTACCAACAGGATTGCGAAAGTAAGTTTTGAGAAGGGTGGTGAGGTTTGGTGAGTGACCTCAATGGATTAAATGTTGGATTAATAATCCTGACTATGTAGATGAAGACCAAGTCAGTTAAAGTCTACAACAGGAGGATCATGTGTTGCAAAAGTTTAGGAGCTAACTTACCATTATTAGCATAAGTAGTTAAATTTGTTGAGTTATTATTAGAGTTTACCCATTATCAAGTCACTATAAATAACCTGTCTGCAATTTTATTCATGAATTACAGTCTCATTTTGAACAGAATAAAGCTATTCCTTTTCCCACGTATCTAATTCCTTCCATCTCCTCAATTATTCCTTGAATTCAGGCTTTCACATGGTATCAAAGCAAGGTTTGTATGCCAAAATATCTCCGCCTTGATCCGATGTCGATCGTTAGACATGAAGCGGCAGTAAAAGACAACGGTGGGGTGTCATTCGTCTATCCACAATTGACATCGACAAATTTTATACCACGTGGGCGATCAAGGTGGAGGCTATAATGGAAGCCAAAGGAGTATGGGAGGCCATCGAACCAGAAGAATGAGCGGCTGTGGAGGGAAAGAAGGACAAAGCAGCGAGAGCACTTCTTCTCCAAGCCCTTTCGGAAGATCTTCTATTGCAGGTTGCTCAGAAAAAGACGGCCAAGGAGGTTTGGGACAGCCTCAAGACGAGGTTCATAGGAGCTGATCGTGTTAAGGCAGCGCGACTGCAGACGTTGAAAAGAGAATTTGATGGGTTGCGGATGAGTGAAGGGGAGACATTGGAGGAGTATGCAGGAAAGCTGAGTGGCATGTCGGCAAAGTATACCAGCTTGGAAGCTACGCTAAACGACGCAGAGATGGTAAAGAAATTGTTTGACACTGTGCCTACTCAGTATTACCCAGTCATCGCAGGAATCGAACAATTCTGTGATCTCACCATGATGCCTTTCCAAGAAGCCGTTGGACGTCTTAAAATGTTCGAGGAGCGAATACGCCAGACAGCACCTAGCGGAAACAACGGCAGTCAGCTACTTCTTGCCCAGACAAATTGGAAAGGACAACATTACAAAGGTGGCAAGGAAAGGAACCTCAGTGAAGTAAGCGGCAATCGCACCGGGGTGGACGCGATCGCGGGAGAGGTCGTGGCAGAGGTGAGCACACCGAAACTTCACGCAGGGAGAACACAAGAGGCTCTGGCGGAGAAGGCCGTGACAAGAACCATATAAGGTGCTACAATTGTAACAAGGTGGGGCACTATGCATCAGAGTGTTGGAGTAAACAACGAAAGGTAGAAGCCAACCTAACGTGCACAGAGGAAAGGAGCCCGCACTCGTGCTGTCAGCAGCGGCAGAAAGAGAGAACCGAGCTCTATTGAGCAAGGAACAAACAGACGCTCGAACCAAGGGCTCGAACCAAGGGCGAAGATGAACCCGGTGGTGACACTTGGTATTTCGACAATGGAGCAAGTAATCACATGACCGGAGAGCGAAGACACTTCCGTGACCTGGATGAGTCGGTACAAGGAGAAGTGAAATTTGGGGATTGATCCAAGGTCCAAATTAAAGGAAAAGGATCTGTATTATTCCAGTTGAAGTGCGGCGAGCAGCGACTCCTCGATGAGGTATATTATATCCCTGATTTGCGTAATAATATCATTAGTTGTGGTTAGCTGGCCGAAATAGGAAATAAATTGGTGATAGAAGGGGAGCACCTATGGATATACGACTCGAGTGGAATCTTGATCATGAAGGTGAGATGCCATTCTAACCGACTGTACAAGGCTACGATCACCTCCTGTAACCCAGTATGCTTGATGGCGAACACTTCAGATCATGGATGACTATGGCACGGTCGGCTCGGACATGTCAACTTTGAGGCCTTGAGAAAGCTGACAGAAAAGAAAATGGCAATTGGAGTACCAATGATCACACGTCTGAACCAGCTATGTCAAGGATGCCTTATCGCTAAGCAACCACGACAGCCATTCCCAACACAGACGCAGTACCGAGCAAAGAACCCACTCAAACTATTACACGCCGATCTCTGTGGACCAATCACTCCATCGACATCATCTGGTAACAAATACTTTATGTTAATTGTTGATGATTATTCTCGGTGGATGTGGAGTTTTGTGATCAGTTCAAAGGGCCAGGCGTGTAGCATATTCAAAAAGTTTATACAGCAAGTGGAGACTGCCAGCGGGTACCGAGTCAAAACAATGAGGACCGATCGTGGCGGTGAATTCTTATCAACAAAGTTCACCACGTTCTGTGAAACAAAAGGATTTCAGAGACATCTGACCGCTCCCTACTCGCCAAAACAGAATGGAGTAGTAGAGCGCATAAACCGGACAGTAATGACGATGGCGAGATCTCTCCTCAAAACTATGCATGTCCTGAACGAGCTTTGGGGGGAGGCCGTAAGACATGCAGTGTACATCCTAAACTGGCTACCGACAAAAGCACTAGACAATCATACACCATTTGAGATGTGGTGCGGAAGGAAGCCAAACCTCACTCATCTCAGAGTATTTGGTTGTATTGCTCACGCAAAGATTATGACACCCCATCAGAAGAAACTCGATGATCGCAGTCAGACAATGGTGTATCTTGGTGCCGAAGAGGGCTGCAAGGCACATAACCTTTACAATCCTCACCAAAAGAAGATTCATATAAACAGGGATGTCAAGTTTGAAGAGAACGTTGCATAGAGTTGGGATGTAGACACATAAATCAATGGAAGCCAACCTCTTACTGTCGAAGGATGCCAAATCTGGAGACCTCAGTCAGATTAAGTACCAGAAAGACCCTCGGAGGAAGATCCAGCAAGTCCCTCAGTACAGAGCATGCTAACGCTAGGGCCATCCGTACCCAAACCTGTTACTACAGTTGTGCCTATATCGCCATCATCAGAAGAACGCTCCACCAGTACTGACGACAGACCCCTGCGCTTCAGAAATATTGATTCAGTAATACGAGATGCTCGAAAAGTGGAGCTTAGGAAGAAAATGATGAATATTTACTACTCTCTGACATGGAGGAACCATCTCACTACCGCAAAGCTGCCGGACAAGCCGCCTGGGAGAAGGAAATGGAGGATGAAATCAAGTCAATCGAGAAGAATACAACATGGAGTCTCATCGACTTACCACCAGGACACAAACCCATAGGACTGAAATGGGTTTACAAGTTAAAACGAAATTCAGATGGTGAAGTGGTTAAGCACAAAGTAAGGCTCGTTGCAAAGGGATATGTACAATGATATGGCGTGGATTTCGAGGAAGTCTTCTCACCTGTAGCCAGACTGGACACGTTACACGTAATCCTTGCCATATCGACTAATCGTGGTTGGCAGGTACATCGTCTTGATGTAAAGTCAGCCTTACTGAACGGCGATCTTGAGGGGGAGGTGTACGTGATCCAACCAGAAGGGTTCAAAGTGAGGAATAAAGAACATCAAGTCTACAGGCTACACAAGGCGCTATATGGGCTTCGAAAAGCACCAAGAGCTTGGAATATCAGATTAGACAGAAGCCTCAAGAAGCTCGGCTTTGCCAAATGTACGCAAGAACAAACCGTCTGTACCAGAGGACAGGGACAATCAGGTATCATCATTGGTGTATACGTCGATGATTTGATTGTCATCTGAGAAAGACCGCAGGAGATCAAACTGTTTAAAAGACAGATAATGTCTGAGTTTGAGATGAGCGACCTTGGACTTCTCACATTCTATCTCAGGATAGAAGTGGCACAAGAAGAAGGACAAATAACTCTCAAGCAATCAGCATATGCCAAGAAGGTGTTGACTCAATTTGGTATAGCGGAATGCAACGCAACTAAAGTGCCGATGGAGCCAAATCCATATATTCATAAAGACCTAGATGGAGAGCTGATGGATCCAATTGAATACCGACGAGTAGTTGGATGTCTAAGGTACTTACTACGCACCCGTCCAGATTTATCATACTCATTAGGAATTGCAAGCAGGTTCATGGAGAGACCTACAACTATGCACCAAAAGGCTGTGAAGCAAATCCTGAGATATTTAAAGGGAACAATTCAACATGGATTGATCTATCAGAAAGATGGAGTTGGAGAAATCATCATCGGATATTCAGATAGTGACATGGCAGGAGACCCAGATACAAGGAAAAGTACTGTGTCGAGCAAAAGCTAATTGAAGTGGAGTTTGTTCGGAGAGATGAACAGTGTGCCGATGCTCTGACCAAGAGTCTACCAGGAATGCAATTGGCAAAAAAGAGACATCTAATGGGCGTACGCAAACTCGAGCCATGTCAGGATTAAGGGGGAGTTTGGTGGATTAATAATCTTGACTATGTAGATGAAGACCAAGTCAGTTAAAGTCTACAACAGGAGGATCACGTGTTGCAAAAGTTTAGGAGCTAACTTACCATTATTAGCATAAGTAGTTAAAATTTGTTGAGTTATTATTGAAGTTTACCCATCATCAAGTCACTATAAATAACCTGTCTGTAATTTCATTCATGAATTACAATCTCTTTTTGAGCAGAATAAACCCTAAAGCTATTCCTTTGTCCACGTCTCTAATTCCTTCCATCTCCTCAATTATTCCTTGAATTCAGGCTTTCATCAAATGGTAATCACACCACATTGGACATGCCATCCCAAGAAAGCTCCGGATGATGAAAGCTGGGCCGTGAAACCAACGGAGCGGAGGTTGAGGCTTCCCTCCAGGTCTCAAAAAGAAGGTTGCGGCGACAATGCCTAGCTACCAGCCTCTATCAAGAAAGTCAGATAGGGGGCAGCAGCCGGACGATCAAGAAATAGTAGCATCAGTAAGGCCGAAATCGGACTGGGAAGATTTGCGTCATCAGCTTCGGGCCCGGAAGGAATGGAGGCCGAAGTGTCCTCTGCCAAAGGGTGAATGTCCTACCAACCAACAACCTCCTGCAATCTCCGAAATGGCCCATATTTCGGAGGATGAGCCCATGATTGGAGCACTTGATTGCAACGTAGTATCATAAGAAAGTTTGGACATAGTATCGGTTGATTGGGACCTTGAACAAGCCCAACATTACTAGGGCGGATTCAAATTAAATATGATCATAGTTTTTCCTTGAGAATTTGAGGCCGACATGTGGCCCAATAGCTGATCAGGTGCTCATGAATGACGACATGCTATTGCAAGATATGGAGGAAAGAGCAGGTAGGTCTGGTTGTCCATTAATGCAAGCCGGAACTCATGCCGCTTACCTTTCTGGTGAGAAGGCAAGGACTCCTCCACAACCGCCTCTTTTGGATGAAGGTGAAGATGAGATTTACTCCCCGATCCGATGAGTTATGCCACCATTTGAGGTGCAAGACCCGATGAACGAGGTCAATTTGGGGGATGAAGTTGCTCCTTAGATAATGCGGATCAGTGCTTTGATGAGTGCGGAAAAGTAGGAGAAAATGGTCATCTTGATCCCGGAGTTTAGAGATTGTTTTGCGGGAGATGATCATGAGATGCCGGGACTGTCAAGAAGCTTGGCGGTGCACCGCCTACCTAGGATGCTGTCATATCAGGCTCCATAAATATCCTCTGTGGTGCTTTAATTCAGAACTAGTGCCAAACGTTAAAGAGAAGGCCAAGTTTGGTTTTTAAAAACACGTATGGCCTCAAACATTCGAGGAAAGTGATATGATATGGAAGGCCGTCCTCCCAGAAGGTCCTAAAGTTGCGAAGATTGGAACTATAGTGCATTCTTCAGCCGTCGGTTGATTGGCGCCTAGAAAAGGATCAAAGGTACTATGGGTGGGTTCAAGGTGAAGGAAAAAATTGGCCTTAAAATGGCGCAAGGATCCAAAAGCAGGTGCTTCAGTGGGCATCCATTTGAGCGGATGCCGAGCTATTTATTTGGGTTTTGAAAACAAAAATATTCGAGTTGCAGGATAAACTTTGCCCAAATATTTTTGTTGGGGGCATTTATATCCCTACAAATACACCCCATATAAATTTGGTCCAATGCAATCAAGAGAAAACGGATCCAATCCAAGAAGCATGGTCCTTCCCAACTCCATGCGGCTCCCACCGAACTCGAATTAATATGAAGTCAAACTTCATCGAAAAATTAATTATTGAAAGGAGGAATTATAGGCATAATGTCACCCCATATCTTGAGATGTGGAATTAAGCAGACAAAGTACTAAATTTAAGGGCTATAAATTGGAAGATATAATTAATCCAAAGGGATGCCACATGGATAAAGAAAGTGGAGGAGTAGTGAGCAGAGATATTTTGTAGAAGTGGAAGATGAAATTTTTGGGGAGAAAATAAAGGAATGAGTAAATATTTAAGAGGAAAATCCACATAGAGATGAGCGGTTAGACTTTTGTGGAGAGAATTTTGGAAAGAATAAAAAGTTCATCCAAGAAGGCATCATTAAAATTCATTCAAACAAAGTTCTTGTTTTTTTACGCATTATTCTTCTTCTATTTGCACTTTACACGTTTTTCTACTGCATTACTACATTTTTACATTTTTTAATAATTTTTTTTTAAAATTGCAATTAATTACAATACATTTTTCTAATGGTAATAATTGATATTTAATAAGTAAACAAACACAAAATATAATTTATTTGAAATTGATGGATTGTAATTTGTTTTAAATTGGTTGAATTAAGTTGAATTTATTTATTTATTTTTTGTTTGGAATATGTAGGGATTCAGTTATTTTAATTGCTTAGCTGGGGAGCTGGGCACAACACTTTTGTCACAAGTGGTGCAAGCCACCGGAGTCCTCACTTGAGCTCTAAGTGGCGTGTGGGATAAAAAAAAAAAAAAACAGAAGAAGAAGTCATGCTAGTAGAAAAATTGAAACTGAAATTTGAAATTGTATTATATATCCAAAATACACGCATATTTTACCCCTATTTACTGGCGGAAACAAAGTCGATATAAGAGCTATAGTCGCAGTAGTTATACAAATGTGATGATTCCCACAATTTTAACTAACTTAATCTTTAGCTAATTAATAAACAAAGTCCTATTGCGATAATCCTATTTATTCATCACATTGTCCTACACTTCTTAAACGACTCAAGAATGTTGATAGATCCTCAGTTTTATGGAAGACGCTCCAATAGTGTGAGCCGGGAGCTTTTAAATTTGGAGCAGAAATCTCCATTCCCTGGATAGGCTTTTCGCACCGAGGTTACTCCAAATTTTTATTTAAATATTCAAAATGTGTCTTGCCTGGTTGCCAATCGACATTGGCGGCACTGAGTTGATGCAGCACTACCACTTTGATTTTGAGGCAGTCTCTTTATCTTCAGATTATATGCATTTCTTCTCTCTTTATTGGATAGTGCACTCCAGGCCGGTGAACATATTTGAAAGGCTCCGTCTGCCCCTACTGATTTTTTCTTATGTGGGTGAACGGAGAGGGTCATTCTCTTGTACCGTGTCTTCAATGTATCCTCATCCGCCACTGGATCAACCTCCATAATAATCCGGATCCTTATTTAATTATTTTGTCGTTGTTATGGTAAAAATAAAAGGATCAATGATATTATTGATCAAAATACCAACAAATCTTAATAAAAACTTGAAATATGACTTGGTTTGTAGGCTTAGCCCCAAAACCACTCGAAATAGAAAAATATACCGAAATCGCGACGAACACAAATAAACCGGGCCACAACCTACGACACATATAAGAAAGAACCCCCACAGATCAAAACAAGCTAAATAGGAACAAAAGCAGTAGCCTACCAAGAAACTCCACAAAATGGGAGAAAGGCGCCACCGAGGGAACTCCGGACAAAGTCGCCGGAAAGGGACCCGGGTGAGAGAGATGGAGAGAGAGGTTAGCGATAGAAAGTTTGAGAGATATGGAATGAGAGCGGCGCCCCTCTCTTTCTCTCATTATCTGTACATAGGTCAAAACATAATGGATGGCTAAGATGCAAAACTTAGATCGGACAGTTGTGATCGTGTCTAATAAAAGAGACGCGGATCCTAGAACCAGGTCGGGCTATTGCGGATCAAGGAAAGAGAGATGAGGCATGGGTCATGAGAGCGGGTCACAGGCTTGTATCATGGGCTAATGCAAAGATTTACTTGGGCTGCAAAAATAGGTGTGTTAGTGTTTTGGTGTGTGGATAAACATTGGACCCAAAAATCCAACATCTATCACTAGTAATGTGTATGTTGATGATCTCCGATGAACTGACTCAAGCCATCAAGTCCATGAAAGAGACTTTGAGCCTCCAAAGCCAACCTGTTCAACCATATCTTTGGCTCTTGTGGCTTCATCTTTGTTGTATTCCATTTTTTGTTTTACTATCAAACACCGAAAATATAGCTAATACGAGGACATATGTTAAAAAGGAAAAAGGCTTAACAAATTAACGTGGATATATACTGCATAACTATTTATGAAATTATAATGATTGGATATAAGAAAAAATCGCAAAGTTTTTTCATGCATCTATGGAAATTGTAATGATTTAATACAACTTTGCTATTTATTAACAAGAGAAATTGGAATCGAATTGTTGATAGTGTAGGAAAAATCTGATTATTTGCATCTCGTAAATTCGAATTTAATTCACTTCACTTTCAGAGTTCGGAGCAGTCGAGGCAAAGCTAATTGCTTTCCAGGTGGCACCGGAGACATGTTGCGTAATTTTAATCAATATGCTGCCTTGTAGATTTTAGGGGATCCTTGTTCTTCTGACTCTGATGAATGGATTTTATTTTTTATTTTTAATTATTCATAAAGAAGGAGTGTCAATTTGAAGATGAAAGTTGAAAGACAGACTTGTATTCGGTTGGAAAAAGCTTTCTTTTTTTTTTTTATTTTTTTATTTTATTTTTATTTTAAAATTATCTATTGTTTTGTGGTTTGGCTATGGTTGTATTGAGATTGTTGATAACAGTAGAGTTCCAATCTTTCTTCTCTTGCTCTTAATTTTGTTTTTACATTTTTTACTCTCAAATTAAATAAACAAAGTACTATATAAATACATTAATTTCTTCAAAGTGACAACATCGGAATCACGACCAATCAATTAAAGTTAAGAGCGCATCACCGTCAAAAGTGACACATAACCTTTGCATACTAGAGGCAACCGGGCATCTAACCTAAGTTACAATTACAAGCTTTTTAACTGCAACAATGATATATGGACGTAAAAAATGGAAATGATGATCAAAATGAAGACACAACAATGTAGGTTTCGATGCATCATAGTTTTGTCACAAAGCATTCACTTTGTCAAGCTACAAGTGATTGTATGATTGTATGTGTCATTCCATTGGCAAACGGAAGTAGATGGCCAGCAGCCCCAGACACCTTGTGGAATCAGATCCCTGGCAGCTGGCGTTCCTAACCTTTTTTTAGGCTTGGGACAAAATCATATATATATATATATATTAATTTCTATAATAATATAATAATTAAAAGAATAATTTTTAAATATTTTTAAATTTAAATTTAATTGAACAAAATTTGATTTAATATTTTTTAGAAAATTACTTTATAAATAGTAAAAATCGTTTTTAAAAATTTCTCCAAAAAAAATGTTTATTTATTGTTTACAGAATACACAATTTTTTAAAAATTATTATAAAAAATATAAAAATTTAATATATATGCATAAAACTAAAAATAACAAAAATATATATATGCAAAATATTATTCTATGTCATATCTTTATAATTTTACATAACTAACAATAAAAAAATGTAAAAATGTAAAAAATTAAACAAACACACTAAATCATACAACAAAATATATAATTAAAAAATAATTTATTTAAATATAAAATACAAAATAAAATTTTTAATTAAAAGCTTATTTTATATATTTTATAAAATTTTAATAATAATAGTATATATTTATATATTAGTGTATATATATATATATATTATTATTTAGGCTATATGGGCCCTAGTGAGAATGGACCCTGGCCAGGTCAGGCCTAGTGGTAAGGCAACTGATACTATAACACTTTCGTATCCTTCCCACAAGTGAGCAAATGGATTCTTGAGATTCATCGGGTTGAATTCCCACTTTTCATATGTAATATAGTGTCAGGACTCAAGTTCATCTTTTTTCCTTTGGCAATCCCGGTTAGGTTAAAAGCTAAAAATCAATCAAAACCATATTCATAGGGGAGAATATATTGAAAAATTGATTAATTATTTAATCGATGAAATTTAATTTTAAATTAAAATCATAATTTTTTGAAACCGATTATTCAGGAAGTTGAAATGTATTTGGTTATTGACAGTGTGGTTAGACATATAAACGCCAGTAAGCCACATGCGCGTTTACCACTTGCCCGATCCCAAATTTGTCATTACATGCATGTATGGTAAATCATTATTTGAAATTCAAAAATTAAAATAATATATTTATAACCACAATTTAGTACGGTGTTTATGGTCAGACGTTATCGAAATTATGACCGGCGGATACCGGCCATTAAACGCGGACGGTTTCGAATAGGGATTTATTTCTCAAGGGGTGGAGTGTCTGTAAAAAGGTCACTCTCATCACCAAATTGTAACACAAACCAAGAGAGAACTCTCTTCTCTCTTTTCCTCTCTAAGTTTCTGGCAATATTTTCGGCGAGTTTCCAGTCAATATTCTGGGCACTTGCACTTATGTTCAAGCCTCTTGGCATAGCTCGAATTCACCTCATTTTAGTTCGCCAGAGCTCTGACATATTGCGGTGGCACCTAATTAGGAGACGAACATCATTTTATCTTTGGGAATATTGCACCATGAACCAGAGACACCATCGGAGCATATTTATTTTTACGGAGAGAGGTTATAGCTCAAATTGACGTGATCATCGAATTTTTTGATAATTTTTTTGATTACCGAATCTATTTCGATAAAATTATTGAGATTATCAAATTTCTTTCTTTAAAATTATTGCGATTATCGAATTTATTTAGATAAATTGTTATCGATATCTATTTTATTTTGATAAAATATTTTGATTATCTAATTTATTTCGATAAATTAGAGAGGTTCTACGTCGACTAGACGTGAATATCGAATTTATTTCGATAAATTATTATTGATTATTGAATTCATTTCAATAAATTATTTTGATTTCAAAATTTATTTTTCGATACTGATTTGATATTCTTACGATATAATAATGATTTCCGTCATCATTTGTTGCATCCAAAGCAGTTGTGTGCATCCTCCGGATGTTGCTATGTATTCAGCCTTTGCTGTCGAGAGAGCGATACTATTCCGCTTCTTCGAAAATCAGCTTATCAGGTTGTTATCAAGATAAAAGCAACCCCAGAGGTACTTTTTCGATCATCACAACAATCTTCAAGCCTTCAATCAGCCCAATACACATGTCAGGACATGAATCCTCAAGCGTGGCTCAAGAGCTACTATTATTCAGCCCAACCTCAACTAATTCAAACACAACCCTAATCACCCCAAGAGCACAACTCATTTCATTCAACCTTCCATCCCAACATATTCACTTCCAATATGTTTCAACTGGTAATTAGAAATATTTTACTCCACAAATCTAAAAGCACTTGCCCAATCTGATATGCAACGAGCTGAACACTTGTCACATCCATTGGTTTGCATTTTCCCTAGCATTGCCGCCACCCAATGGTTATCTTCCAAAGCTTTAGCAATATTTTGCGGGTTCAATTTTAGAAATAAGGCAATTCAGTCCGACTAACTCTGGTGGATGATTTTTATTGGCTTTGGTCAAAGATTTTGCTTCAGGTTCAGAATTGCTGTTTTCTGCAGGTTGTTCATTTGTTGTCCAAACCTAGTCTAACTTCCCTTTACTTCTATCAATTATATCCAGACTTTCTCCAATCTGCTTCTATTCAAATTTTGGTTCTTCATCATTGGAGCTGTGACTCCTTTCATCGATTAACTCGTTATAGAATCTCACATTGGCCGTCTCCATCACTTTCTTGTTGCTCAAATGTAACACACGATAGGCTCGTCTATTTGTAGAATACACCAAAAAGATTGCCTCATCTTTTTTCGAATCAAGCTTTTTCAAGAAACTCATATTCTTACCTTTCAACATCTCGCATGGTGTGGATGATGTGTGAGGCCTCAAGAAGACTCGATTGATGATATAACATGAAGTATTTATTGCTTCATCCCATAGATTCCTTGGAACTTCCTTTCCATGCATCATGCTTATGGCCATCTCCTGGAGACATTGATTTTTCCTCTTGACAATACCATTCTACTGTTGGTTTCTTAGGCGCACAGAACTTATGGATGATGCTGTTCTTATTACAGTATTATTCGAACTCTCTTCCATAATCACTACGAATTCTCATCACCTTAGATCTTGTCTCATTATCGACCTTCTTACACAGTACTTTAAAGGCTTCATAGACGTCCTCCTTTTCTCTCAAAAACCTTACCTAAGTGAATATCTAATAATCATCCACTATTACAAGAACATACTTTTTCCTACCAACACTTTCCACTTCCGTTGGACCCATAATGTCCATGTGCAACAGCTCAAAACATGTATTTGTTGAAAGTTTTCCCAGCATCTTGTGCTCCACTTTATGTTATTCGAGAGTTTGGGTAGGGCTCAAAAACCATTCCACAATTACAGAGGAGGGGACCAACTATGTTTTTGCACAACTGTGTTGAGTTCTTAGGCCATTTTGTATCTTGGGCCAATTTGTATCTTGCACTATCTCTTTCAGCTTCTAGCCCAATTAGTGTAGGTTTGTATATAGACTGGTCTGTCTGCAAACATAAACCAAAACATTAACAGGATTATTATCTAGAGCTAACATTGAGAATAAAATAACAAACTGAAGTCCCACATCATAAAAATAAAGATAAAATATTATTAGTTATAAGATAACGTATAACTCCACGTCTAATCAGAACTTTTGGTGAAGTCCAAAAGTAAATTCGGACTAGCATGATCCAAAGTGAAAAATATCATACTATGCGTTAAGTTGACCAGTTAAGTTGACCAATCATAACAAACAGCTGGTACAAGAGCTTTTCATTCAGCTTGACTTGTAAGATGTAGTCATTTGATTTTGAATGCTTCCGACTTCTACGATGATTGTGAATTTATTTTTCAGATCTTTTGGATTTATCGAACAATAAATGATAATTACTGGCAATTAAAACCGAAACCAAGTTACACACGCCTTTGAATTTATTGAAATGAATTAGCCACTTCATATTCGTCGTTCTGGACAGAATTGGGGAGCATCAATTTCTCACCCTTCTGTCGACTGATGACAGCAGCTCGCGGCGGATGTCTTCCGGCAGTCGGCGGCTCGGAGCGGCTGAAAGATCTCCTGCGACTATGACTGACCTGGACAGAACGACAACGACGGCGCTTGCTTCCTCGGCATCAGCCGTCTTGTCTGGGACTCCTCCCGGACAGCAGCGGCGGGGTTGGGCAGAGGCTCTTCCAAACAGCGACACCACTGGTGACTCCGAATCTGCTCCGATCGAATTCGATCTCCTCCAATCTTCTTTCTTCTTCAACGATTCTTCTTCCCGGCTACGGGACGACATGTTTCGGTTCGGTCCATGGTACTAAATGGCTCGAGGTAATTACAACCGCAAGGTTGGAGGTCGGCTCGACACTCCAAGCCACGACACCCGCTGGAATTGGCACTCAATGAAGGCTCTTCTCTCACCGGAACCACTCACGAGCTATTTCCCTTTTCCCTCTCATTCTCTGTCGAACAGTTTCTCCTTGAAACAACTCACAGCCCAAAACTTAAATACATAACAAAAAAAAACTACATAACAAATCCTTTAACTAAATGGGTTAAAGGAATTGGGCTTGGGTTTGGTTATAAAGGATTGGACTGATCCGATGGCCCGGGCTAAGCATTGGACCAACTTATTTTATTTATGGAGAGACTTGTTGGAATTAGGGTCGTCTCCTTAGGATAGCTCATATTTCACATGCATTTTTAATATGTATTTTTTTGATGCTTTAAATAGTTTTCTACTGATATTTATGCTATTTTAGATTATATTCAAAGCGAGGATGCAACGGAAGGCAAAGTACAAAAACGGAGCAAAACATGTTCCTTAGTCATGCCCATGACTAAGGCAGCCGAGCTTGTGTGGAATTTGGATGGAAAAATTGGAATTTCGAATTTGATGATCCATCTCAGCTTGGAAAAAACCAAAATACCCTTAATATATCTTCAATCAATCAACCATATCTAGAAGGCCCTAAATACGTGGGAAAGTTTTCCATCCAAGCTAACTTCTCTTAGTTTAATTAATTAATTACTTAATCATATTTGATTTTGATATTTAACCCTAAATTGTGGCCCATATTTGAGATGTGGTATAGTTATAAATACTCTCAGATCAGAAAATTATAATACATTTTGGCAACAATTTCCTAGGGTCAGGGTTTGGCAAGATTTTGCCAGGGTTCCAACTTAGTGAAGAAGAAAATCTGAAGCACAAATTTAATTTTAGCAATGGCTGCAGATTTGTTTAATTACAGTATTCGCTTCTATTGATATATTTTATCTGAGAATTATTTCTAACAACTTTCTTTACCGATAAAGCAAAACAAGAAAGATATCCAAAAACATCTAAAACAAGAGGAGAAGGCGCAAAGGCAACCCTAGGCAGATCTGGACGTGGAGAGCATAGAGTGAAGAACATTTTTTGGAGGAGAGCGCCGTGACACCGCGTTCCTGGAGGAGACGACAAACTGACAGGATCCCGAACGAGAAGAACTTCATCCAAATGAATTGCTATCTTGTTTTCTTTCTTCTTTTGTTTTTCTTTTTGAGTAGCTAAATTTCTTAAACTTCATGGTCATGGCCGCATATTTAGGTTGAGTTTGTAATCCATAGTCAATTGAATGATTGTATCAGTAATTGTGTGATTATTTGATTGAGTGATAATAAGATGCTTACGAACCATCTTAGTAATTTATGATATGATTGCGATAATCCTGCATAGGAATTAGCATATCATGGTTGGGCTTTTCTAGAGCTTAATGCGATTGAGAAATTCAAGTTTGTGGGCGTATCCAGATTTTTCTTCAATTAGGGAATTAATTAATTATCGTGATTAATTAATTAATTAATTAACCCGAGATTCACTTCTGAAATCAATCATTGGGCTAGGCGTTTTTATTTGAAGTTTTTGATTTATTTTATTTTCTTGATTTGTTTTTATTGTACTTTTATTTTAGTTTACGATTAGATTTAAACTCCGAAAACCCCTTCTTAATTTGATCATAGTGAATTAAAGAAATAAATCAACCGATCCCTGTGGAGACGACCGTATTTACTATACTATGATTCGTCGATTAGAAAGTAGGAATATTTATTGCACGGCTAGAATATTGTCAATTAGTTATAGTTATCAACACACGCCTAATAACCAACTCTTTCTTAATTTCTCGAGAGTCTAAGTATGCCGTCAATTGTTTTCCTAATTAAACTAAAACACTAGTTATGCAACAACGAATTGTTTCCCTAATTAAACTAAAACACTAGTTATGCAACGAATTTACCAGCCAAACCTTCTTGCAAACGTCTAATTCAATTTAACAATTATCTATGCGGAATTGTTTAAAATTGATTATGTCATTTCGTAATGGTGTGTACCTTACAAAATGCAATTACGGACGTCTAATTTAATTTAGCAATTAATCTTTAATCTAATTGAAATATCTGGCCAAAATACCCAACCAAATAAATATTATTAAACATTAAAATTATAAATCACATAAAGGAACCAAGAAGTAATATAAAATCAAAATAAAGTCAATCTACATATCCATATCAAGTTGTTTATTTCACTCCTAAACTAAAAAAGTAAACTGATAACAAAAAAGTAAATGTCGGCTAAGAATGATGGGATTGACGGGGATGAACTCAAAATCTCATTGGAAGAATATTTCTCCTTGTTGCCCTTGGACAATTACTCGTTGGGACTGTTCTTCACTGTGTTCTCTCATTTTCAGCATAAATGGCGCCTCCTCCCATTGGTTTTTCAGTACCAAAACTGCAATGTTTTTTCAAATGATTTCCATAAAGAGTTTTGTCAATTTGGCTATGTTGGGCGGTACACTAAAAGTCCGAGCGAAGACATTTCTGCCGGAGAAAAAGGGAGGCGAGGCGGCCACGTGTTCTGGAGGAGATCAGAGCCACAAGATGCTAGCCGGAGCTTCAGGGAGGAAGCCATTGTCGATCTGAGAGCTATGAGAAAAGATGACAGGAACAGCCAACCACCGCCGCTGCTGAAGGAGAATGTCCCCCTGCAGGAACAGTATTTGTTGCCTAATATTAAACTCTATTTACAGCATTTGTTATTTTGATGACCATACAACCATGTTGAAAGCCTTACTATGATTGCTTTGATGATGGTGACTTTGGACACACACTTCATTTATGCCGTCTAGACAGTCACTAATCGACTGGCTGAATGTAACAACAAAGACGAAAACAAAAACGAAGACGAAGACACTCCGGAAAGGCAAAGGTACATACATGTACATATGTTAACATGACATATATTTCTCTTTCGAGTGCAGAATGATTTTATCTTTCTACGAATTTTTTAGTACACAGTGTACAATCATGTCTTGACTTCTTTCGATATTTCAGGTGGCAACAACTACTCTGCGAAAGAAGGATCTTCACAGAGGTGCAATTATAATAATTATAACAAACCGTGTTATATTTCTACTAAACTTATCGTGAGTAGTGAGCAAACCATATTTCATACATTGAATCCGTTAATTAATGTATATAGTGATTGATCTCAATGTAAATTTATATATTGTGTCAGAATGAAGAAGGGATAATGAGAAACTTCAATGGCCCACCCCCTCCTCCACTGCGTCCAGCTACTACTTCCACAGTTGGAGGTATAATCAATTAATTAATTTTAGAAGTCCCATATATATAAATATATATAGATACAGGGTGGAAGTGTACTCGTGATCAGATACAGGGTGCTACGTGGATTCTTGTATTTTTCCCCCATTGTATTTTACACTTAATATGGGATATTCTATATCATCCAAGATGGTTGTATCCATGGCAGCAAAATTGACGTAGAATCGTGGTGTACTTATCACTCTATCCATTGACGTAGGATCAACAACCTTGAAACCTTGAGAACATTTCCAGAATTCTATCATAGCCAAAGTTGATATTTTTGTAAGAGGAATATTAACTGACTCTATTTTCTGCACGTGTGTGGATTTCTAGCTTTGTAAACAAAGAATTCATCAGAAGAGTCAGTAAATCCATCATTCATACAAATATTTCAAATCCATTCATTAAATTAGTAATTCTGATTGGTTTGATGATGGTCATGATTGCGGACAGACACTTCACTTTTGGCGCCTAGAAAGACACTAATCGAGCTGCTAAATGCATCCACAGAGACGAAAACAAAGGCGCCTCTCTTGAAAGGCAAAGGTATGTACTGTGTACATACATGACTAGCGTGTTTGTTTGGGGGTTTGGATTTTCAGTTGAGATTTGAATAGTAAAGTTGTATGATGTGATATAAATAGGTGTTGATGTGATGTTTTGAATGTAAAATTGATTTTTAGTATAATATAAAAAATGAAAAATAGGTGTTTGATTTTATGTTTTTGGGGGAAAAAATTGGATGAATAGTGAAATTAAAATCCAATCCCCCAAACAAATACACATCCTGGTTTCGATAGATATAAACAACCATCATGTGTACATAAATACCTTGCATCAAATTTGATTCATTCCTTAAATAAATTTCAGGTAGCAACTGCACGTCTCCAAAAAGTGGATCGACATGGAGGCATAATAGTGATGATAATGATAATACTAATAATAATACTAATAATAATAAGCCTCATTCCATCGCTAAATTTACAGTGTGTAGTGACCAAATCATATTTTATACTTTTTAACACACACATATACATATAGTTATTGATATCCATATAAATTTATTGTGTTAGAATGAAGAAGTTATAATCACAGCAACTGCAGTAGCCCTCCTCCTCCCTAGCGTTCAACTACTGCTCCTTGCACGGTTCTTAAAGGTAATATATAATCATATACGAATGATATATATATATATATATAGATAAGGTAACATTAATTATTAAAGATAGTATGCCGGTGATGTGAGGGTGCAGGGTGTTGATTGGATTCTTGCAATTTCCCTCCCTTATCGCCTACAAAAGTTTTGTGGCCTGCAACGCTGAAAACACGATTTGCTGATAGTATCTTTAAAGTATTTGTGTTCATTAAACTTAATTTTGGAGGACCTAACTGTTGTCCCTCAAAATATTTTTCAGCTGCTTATTAGAGCGAGCCTGCCGAAAATCGGGTGAGTCTTCCACCTTCTTCCAAAAAAGGATTCGGAAACGTGTTCGCAATAGTAAAAAAATAAAAATAAAACCAGAGAAAAATGGACAAAGATAAAAGGAGAAGAAAGTAAAAAAATTAAAGAAATGTGACAAGAAATTAAAGAAAGCAGAAAATTACAAATTAACTAAAGCTAAAAGCAAAATAAAAGTAGGAAAAAAAGTAAATTGAAGGAAAGAAAAATAAATTGGATAAAGATTAAAATTTGTGTGGGAAAAGAGGATTTATACTACTACCAAATCTAGCCTAAAATTCTATTTTATCAAAATTTATTAATGCCTTAATAGACATGTTGCCTATAGATGTGAAAAAAAGATGTCCAGAAATATTATTGTAGAAAAACATTAAAAAATCCGAATTCGCCAAACTTAAATTCGATCCCTAAAATGCCCCTCCATCTAAAGCCAATGTCTACACAATTCTGATGCATGCAGATGACTCTGCCAAGTTAAAACTAGAGATGGTATTACGACAATATTAATTCATTACATGCATAGCGTTGCCTAATAATAATCAATTCAACAAACTTTATTTACAGCATTTGTTATTTTGCACTAACAAAATAACAGCACACAAAATAGAGCAAGATATAATTACGAGATACTCCATTCGGATCGACACCAAAATTAAATAATCTACTTGAAGGATATCTTAAAATAATAATAATAATAATAATAATAATAATAATAAAACACTTCCAAAATTATATAAGTATTTTTATGTTATTATACACAATTAATTGAATAACTAACTATTGTTTGACATTTCCCGCCTCCCCCTCTCCTCAACCGATTTCATTATTAATATAAACATTTTCTTTCATTCTATCTTCTTCACATCGAAACAGAGTGAGAGTAAGATACAGATAGAGTGAGAGTGAGAGTGAGAGTGCGATTTGAATTGAAGAAGAGACTTAGATTCTATTTCTTGGTTTCAAAAGGTATGTATCGAGCTGTACTCCCTTGTCGTTGGGGATTCTTGTTCGTCTAATGTTAAAAGAAACACTTGGTACTCTATCGCCCAATTGTGTAGATTGTAAAGACGGTTGATTTTGATGACCAACTTTGGAATCTTCAGAACCTTCCACAATTCTAGGCGATTCATTAATCTTGCCTAATCCATATTGTATATATTGTATATACACTATAAGAAAATATCATTTTTGTAGCGAGATTTTTTCGTCTTTAAATTCACTTTTTCTGTTACTAATGATATTAGAGACGGAATTAATGATGGAATTGCGTTAGCTACGTGATCTTTAGGGACGGAATACCATTACAAATATACTATTTTTTTGTAGTGATTTTGTAAATAGTGTTGATTTTTATGACCATACAACCATGTTGAATGCCTTATTATGATTACTTTGGACAGATACTTCATTCATGGCGCCTAGACAGTCACTAATCGACCGGCTGAATGCAAGAAAAAAGACGAAAACAAAAACGAAAACGACCACAAAGACGAGGACTCTTCGGAAAGGCAAAGGTACGTACATACGTTAACATGATATGTACCGTTGTTTCGAGTGCCGAATAAATTTTTTTTCCTTTGAATTTTTTGTACGTAGTGCACAATCATGTCTTCACTTCTTTCGACATTTTAGGTGGCAACAACAACTCTACAAAAGTAGGACCAACACAGAGATACAATAATGATAAAGATTACAACAATAATACTGAGACTAGTAATATTCTTAAACATAAAATTAAGGTGAGTACTGGAAAAACCATATTATATAGATTCGATATAAACACATACAAAGTTGTTGATCTCAATATGCATTTATTATTCTAGAATGAAGATGGTAGAGCCCGAAACTGCTGTGGCCCTCTTCCTCCTCCTCAACATTCGACAACCACTGCTTCCCCAGTTGTTCAAAGTATTTCAAATAAATAAATAAATTATATATATATGCGTATCTTCGATTTTTTACTGAATGAAGTATGTATATTTATGGCATGAGGTGAAGGGTGCTGCTTGGACACTACCTCTTTTCCTCCATTGTCGCCTACAAAAGCTCTGCGCACTGCAGCGCTCAAAGCACGGTTCGCGGATACCATTTATGGAGCTAAACACTGCATGGTAATTAAGAATTTATCAATCATAATATAATGTAGTTTTGTCATTTTATTTCTATATAATCAAATTAATTTCATTGTCTTTTTTTTCATGCAATACTTTTCTAGGGTGGAAATTCCAATCATCAATCAAGAGAACTTGATGGTAATGGTATTTATAAATATTCATTTAGTCATTTCCTTTCTTAAAATATAGTACACATTCCTTATTCCATTTGTTTTCTAACTATAATTCTTTTTTTTTTTTTTTTTTTTTTTTTAACGTTTTGGTGGTTAATTGGATCGATACAGAAAAGACAAAGCTAGAAGCAAAAGCAGCATCAATACAAGCATTCAGAGAAGCTTCTCGGGTGGCGCTCAACAAGGTACTTAGATAATCACACGCAATTAAATTAATTATCTACAATATAATAATTAATGTCGACTGATTCGGTCATTGGTATATGTAGATGGTCAAGACAGTTCATTTCAATGACGACCATGCAACCATATTGAATGCTTTAGAGTCTTTTGGGTGCGGCCATCTGTATTGACACTGCGAGCATTATGTTAGCGTCCTAGAGGCTTTATTTCGTTCTCGTCAGAATTTGGACGTTAAACAAATTAATTCGATCAAACTAGACTGTTTATGTCTAGTAAGTCACACCTAAGATGATCGGTTGTAATATATAAAATACAATTTCATGATTAATGGTGTTTATGTGTTCATTAAATATAAACTGGTTTGCAATGTTTGTTAAACTTCATTTTAAATTTCAAAAGTACATGGATCATCTTCAAATTTTATAGTCTCTTTCTAAATATTGGAACGTCCAACTTGGCACAAAGAAACAAGATGGCGTGGGATTGCAAGCCCAAGATAAAATTTTAATTTATTTATATATTTTATCTTATAAATAATCTCAAAAATAAATAATACTCCTTCCGTCCTAAAAATTATAGGCTTAATTGGGTTGAGTATGATATTTAAGAAATATTAATATTATATTGATAGTTGGTAAAAAGTGAAGATAAAAGAATTTTTTTTTTTTGTCTTGTGAGTGTCTCAGTGTAAAAAGCAGTGGCAGTTGTGTAATAAAAATGAAAAAGTAGGGTAATTTTACGGTGATACGATTATTTATCGAAATAAGACTATTATTTTGGGACGGACAAAAATGATAAATAAGACTATTGTATTGGGGCGGAGGGAGTATATAAAAATTATTTTAGAGATGGACTGTAGTAGTCGAAACGGATTAACAATATGGTGGACTACCCGAACACTCACAATAACACGCGCAAACAAGCCAATTGTTTATAAACCAATTCACATGTTTTTTAGCGATATAAAAAATATATTAAAATTATAAATATTTCTATAATCAATATTTAAAGAACAATTATATCTTAAAATTCAAATTATAAATATTTTATAAATAAATTAATCTAATTTTATTAAATAATTTTTGTATAATATAAGGACAAAATAATAAAATTATTCTATTTTTCTTTTCTCTCCTACCTAATCAAACACAAAAATATTATTTTTCCTATTTTAATAGACAATGCAATTATATAATATGTGCACTCTTTTAATATTGTGCAGTAAGAAGGGAGACTAGTATACTATTGGATATTCGTAAAGGAATTCATTTGTAATATTGTTCTTTCGAAATAATAGTTCCAGAAAAGGTTTTTTTTTTTTCACCAACTACCTTGTATTGATTTTAAAAAGTTTTATCATTGTTGTTCTTAAATATTTGTACATTAGAATGAATTTAATATATATAAAGGAATAAAAAGAATGATACAAAGTGATTTTATTTTATTTTTTTAATTCAAACATAGATATATAAATTATCAAACAGTAATTAATAATTTTTTTAGTAGACTAGAAGATATGCCATAGAAATGTTGAAATATTAAAGAATATTTTTAATAGTGCTGTACGAATTCCGGATGCTTTCGCCTTGTCAGCTTATCTTTTGCCCCTTCTTCACTATCACGGTATACGATTGTCATCCGTCGGTACAAACTTCTCTTTATAGTTTACGTCCCAACCACAAATGCTGAAGTCTCATATCATCATCTTCCCGACCTAAAAACACAAATTTTTGTGTCATTATCCTGTCCGAACCAGATGCTGACATACAATTGTCAGCGATAACAAAATGATCATACTATTCGATAAAGTTGTACGTTTAACCAATTATGTCGAGTAGTACGATCATTTTGTTGTTTGTTAGCAAGTTCTCGACATTTTAAGCAAAAAAATTGCATCGATAGATTTTTTAGGTTTGTTCATTGGATCATCTCCGGCATCGGAATTTCTATGGTTCCGGTTGCGCCGGCCTTGATTACAACTTGAGAAGCCGCTTCTTGCGTGGAGAAGTCGGGATTGTCGTCTCTTTGTAGCCCTCCCTACTTCACCGGTATTTGCTCCGCGGCAATGCACCTGTCGCCATCACCGTTACATTGTTACGAATGTACATTCGCATTTCTTGTATTTCCGAGCTGTCGAGGAGCAGCTCATCGCTTTTCCCCAAACTGAAATTCGATCCCTAAAATGCCCCTCCATCTAGAGCAATGTCGACACAATTCTGATGCATGCAGATGACTCTGCCAAGTTAAAATAGAGATGGTTTACTACAATATTAATTCATTACATGCATAGCGTTTGTCGCTTAATATTAAACGATTGCCTAATAATAACCAATTCAACAAGTTGCCAATACATGAATAATATTAAGATTATGAATGAGAAATTATATTCAGTCTTATCATCTTCCTCCTTGTTCACCTATCATTCAATTAACCAGACTAATTTTCTTGGGCACAAGATTGTTTGGAAATTTTACAAACGTTTACAGGTTATACATGAGACGGGTCAACTGACTTCTCACCATTAGAATGGTGATGAGCATGCTGCTTTAAGCCTGTCAGTAGCTTACGAATAATTGCTCCAACACTTTCTTGCGTGGTTACAACGCGAAAACACCCAAAGGATGGATCAAACTAAACACAGATGGAGCTTCAAAAGGAAACCCTGGTCTATCGGGCGCTGGTGGAATTTTCAGAAACAGCCATGGTGACCTGATCCTTGCTTTCCAGGAGTATTTGAGCGATGCAAGCAATACGTTCACAGAAGATTGAGCAATACGCAAGGATCTCGAAATCACTATTAACCACAACCTGTCGCCAACATGGATTGAAACAGACTCAATTGCCTGTTTCCAAATGCTGAAATCAGGCAATGGACATTGGCTTCTCCAACATCTTATTGCTTCAAATTTGTGCCCTCCTCTGTCGCTTTCAACATAAGACTACTCACACTCAAATCCTTTGCGAGGGGAATGGAGTGGCCAATATACTTGCCAATCTGGCGGTTCAGTACAAACCTCGAGCATTATCGAACATCCCAACTTACTTCCTAGAGGCCGTGGCAGAACTCGGGTTGGCAAGATAGAGCTGCCCTCAATTCGAGTGCATAGATAATGAGCTTGTTTCCGCACTTTGGACGCTCTCCGTCGCTGGTGTCGCTGGTCCCCAAGTCTATTTGTTTTTGACCTCCTCCTTTTTAATTTTATTCTCGGCATCCATGCTTGCTTGCATAGAACCTCTACCGGCCTCGACTATTTTAAAAGATAGGGTTTAATTCCCCAAAACAATATATATAAAAAACAATTATAGTAGAATCTAAAAAATCAGAAGACCTCCAAATACATTCCAAATTGAATGTAACGGGAGAAACTTGGGTTTTTAGGCTTTTAGTAGAATAGCAATATTTTTCATAATAAAAATAGGAACCTATAAATAGGCATCATGTCATAACAACTTAACCTATAGATAAAACTAAATCTAAAATTCAATAAGTAAAATATCTTAACAACTTTGTGTTTGTGATTTGTGTTTCTCGTAAACTAGCTATTAGATATGAAGTTTAATTTGAATGAAAATTTAATAAGCATTTATTCAAAATCAAGGGGTTGCATAGTAACGAAAATATTGAAGAAAAAAATTCAAAGTAAACAACATTGTATGTATTATTTATTATATATATAAATATAAGTATGCTTTTCTGCAAACTAGAAAAATAATGTGCTTATAAGAAGTTATTACACTATATCATTCAAAATCAAATAATTTTTATAAATGTACACAAATCACAATGTGCATATATGAAATTAAAGTAAAGTGTGCATATTCTTGGATAACTTCATGATGGGTAACTCTAAGAACTGCGCATGGTTAAGGCAAAGCTTAAAATGACTTCTGTTGACATGTGCCGCAGTCTATATATTAAAGTTTTATTATTATAAAATATTCTATTATTTTGATGTTTTCATAGCAACCTTCATTAACATATATAATACTTTTGATTTTTGATAGTTCTGATTTGCTTAAAAAATAAAAAATATTTCTATTAATTATATTTATGTCAAAGCTACTTCTAACATTTTAAAAGTGCTGAAATTTTAACTAACACCCATAAAACCTGATTCGCACTATCAAAGCATTGTGGAGCCCACATATTTCGTGATTTTATTTAAAGTTAAAATTGTTCAAAAATTAATATAGTCATATTATGCAAAGAAATTCTATATTCTAGTCATAGTTTTAAATTTTAAAATTAATAAGAATATAACCATAACTCCTTGCATATGAGAAAAATTCATCATTTCAGTAACTAATCAAAGTAAATTGATTGTGACCTATTTGTTTTTTACATTATGTATATACATTCATAATCTTATTTATATTAAGAATTGTATACATGTATCACATATGGATATTCAATAAAAAAAATAATTAAATACACTACATTACTTTCTATCTTAGATATATATATATATAAATATATATCGGTTTGGGTATGGTTCTGGTTGCATATTTCAAGAAGGTCCTGAAGTTTTCATAGTACGGGAAAGATTAACGGATGAAATTGTGTATATGGGTAGATATGTAATTTGCTTTATATAATAATTTGGACAATGATTCGATTGTGCATAATTTCAGGGATTATATATAGTGATATAGAATTTATGTAGCATGTTCATATTCTCGGACGTAATTTTATGTCAAATTTATATTAAATCATACCTTAACTATTGGAACAACATTTTCCGCATAAACAAATAGCATTTTGATATTCGTCATTCAACACACTAATAGTCGATAATGAGAAATATTGAAACATCACCAGAACCATTTTTACTTGTGGAAGTCCATGATATTGAATAACTATGCAAACATTCCAAAAAAAAAAAAATTGTCTTGGGACAACTTAAAATTTTTTTATTATAGAAAATATTACGTAAATATTCTCTTAAAAGATAAGTTTGTAAGAAATTTTAATTGCTAATACATATTTATGAAATTCTTATCACTCCGGACGGGGATTCTGATAGCTTCGTTAATATCTAAATCCCGAAAAACAATGAAAACAATTATACTAATACAATTATATAAACTATTGTCCAAATTTGACTAAAGATGTCATAATCCAGTAAATTCATTCAAATAAATCGTTGAAGGTGTTCTCAATGTCAAATCAATTGCCCATAAGTAACTTAGGTCATTGAGTGATTTTCAGTTCCACTATGTCTAGTATTGGCGAAGGCGCTGGAACATCTATTAATTTTGATCATTTCCGTCAATATCACCCATTAATTTTGTTGGAAGGAGAGTAGAGTATGAATAAAATTGATGAAGGAGGATTGGGAATAGAAGATATGATATTAATATATATATATATATATTAAGATAGAGGAGAAATGGGGGATTGAGACAAGATTTGAGTCATAGGCTGAAATAAAATAGTAATTTTCAGATTCCTTAAAAAATTAATCTACCATTAACATCTGGCCTTACAACCGAAACTTGAAGTAAAAAGCAAGCCACATTAGCCTAATTGATGTACACTTGACAAGAAAATGTCAAATTCAGAAGTATCAATATAAAAGTAATGATGTGATGTAAAATAAGGGTATTTGTGAAAAAAAAAATAGAGTATTTAATGAAATAATTACTTTGTAATTAGACGTACTAAAACAGAAATATGTATACTGGACGGAGGGAGTATTACTCTAACAGACCTAGGAATTCTTGGTTCCAACTATTAGACATTGTATAGGAGGAGCTTTCAGATTGTTCTTTGCGGTAAGAGTAGGATAATTCCGGCCCGTTTTTCAATTTATAATGGCCAGAGCTTGTTTCCAGATTATCTTCAGTGGGGACAACCGCAGTAGCCGGTGATTGCTCTAGCGATTCATTAATTTTGGGATTCTTTCCCCTTACTGATCTGCTTTCCTGCACAGCTTGCTGCAACTGCAATTCGACTGCTTGAGCCTTCTCCTTCTCCTTATCATTATCCTTGTCCAATATTTCATCTTTACCCTCAACATTTTTAGGTTTTCCAAACTCTTCATTGGCAAGATTTGGATGGCAAGCCCCTAAACACCATCATTCGATTGTTATTCATAGCATTCCACAAGTTTACAAAATAAAATAGAAAATGCAATATCAACCACATATTCCAAACCCTAAACCTTGAACTCTAAACTAAACTTGTTTATGGTAGACGGTGTCTCGCCCATTGAACAACATTGCATTGGAACAGAGTAATTGAACATCAGCCTGAGATCTCAAAGAAATGGAAATAACAGTAATTTTATTATCAGTTACAGTCACGGCTGCAAAGTGATTATAATAAGTTATGGAATCAATTAACCTTCAAATCTTCCAAGGACTTGTAACAGTTTTTCCGAAGCTTCTTTGGAATAGTTGGAAAATCCATAGGCTGCTTTACCACATCATAATAATCAGGCACCTGCAATATGAAATCATCATCAGCATCAAAAAACCATAGAATGTCAACCTAGAGTATGTGCAGAAGAAGACCCACTTCAAAGATGTCCACCGGATTAGAAAACGCCCCATAAACATCCAACCTGCAACAGAAATATATATATATATACACAATGTTGATTAATGTGCTATGATGATCTAATTTATGATTTTCATTATATTTTCTAGACTCTTGGTTTCTAATAGATGCAATTAATTTATATTGGATGTGATAGAGGTTTCAATGGAATATAAATGTTTAAGTCAACATTTTATTTTATTTATTTATTTTTTTTTTAAAGAATAGGTAATAATATATGATTTTTTTAATATTAGAGATAAAACTTTGATGAATGAAAGTAAAAACAAAGTTGAAAATATAAATAAACAAAGTCTATACTTTCTCATCAGCTTTCCTTGTTTGGGTTGAGATGAGCAGAGTTGTTGTATTGCCGCAATCTTAGTACCATTTTGGTCATGACCAGAGAATTCTAACAAAGATGAGGACCTAAATAAGACACAACAAAGGGTAATATATATGAGTGAATGGCATGAGAATATAATCTAATTTTCTTTGTAATTTTGAAGAATTCCTTGACTAGAAGTAACCATTGTTTCATGAATTTTAACCTGGCCATTCTTTTGCTATCATTGTTCTTGTCTTGTAGCATTTTTGCTTTGCATTCATTGTCATATCATTCTGTAGGAGAAAAAAAAACACCCTAAAAACCCATATCAATTATAAAGGAAAGGATGGATGGATGAAGTATCTACCTGACATATATCTTTAACCGTTGTTGTTCTTGTGCATTTCAGTGTAATTCCGAGTATGGATTGCCCTTTCAAGGGAATCGCAACAACGTCAATCACAGTTTCAATTCCCTAACATACACGCCAATATAATCAAAATATAATAAAGAAATAGATGATTATTTTATAGAAATTACAAAAAATAATAATAATTAAGCAAGTAGAAAGATATGTACCTTGGAAGCGTCTGCAGATCTAGATTTACTCCTATACCCAATTTTTGTCCACTCAGATAAGCGAAAAAATATTCTCGCCACTATCCACAATTCGGTCCAATAATCGATTTGCAATCACAATCAAATCGTGCCACTGTGTAAATCAATTGAATCGAATATGCGGTCTCCCTCTGTAGGTCTGATTCAATATAAATCAAGTTAATCAACCAAAGATGAGAAACGCAAAATATAGATCAACTTCCAAAGCAATGAAAGCAGCCGCCGTATGAAAGGGAAAGAGGGAAGAAAGTGAGAAACCCTAGTTGCACTGTACATCCTATGTTACCCTTTTTATAATACCAAAGAGATTCTTCTAGAATGTAAATTTATATAATTTTTATATTTTTTTTATATTATCCAATATGTTTTCATTTTTTAAATAATGTCTTACAATCTACTATATATATGAATATATGAATATACTCTTCTATAATTTTTTTACGAAATTAATTTTATGTATATATTTTTATTTTCTTAATTATTTCTATTTTATATTAATTTATTTTTTTATAATTACTAGAATTTAACTATTATTCATACTTTTATACACAAATATTTTAACTATTATTTTTTAGCATTATTAAAAAATTATATATAATATTTGCATATATATATAATTGTATATATTTTTTATGAAATTTTTATATCTACATATATTTGGACAAAATTAGTAGGATAGAAAGGGAAAATAAATTATTGAATATAAAATATTATAATTTCGAATAATAAAAGAAATATATATATATTAAAAATTTTATGATAATACCATATTTATATAACAACAATAATTTATCAACTTACATATTTTTAAATATCAATATTTTTCCTCTAAAATGATTATAATATATAATACTCACTATATTTTAAAATCTATTTTCTGTAATTATTATATATTGCCTATAATTAATGTCGCTCTATATAGTTATAATCTGTATTTTAAAATTTAAGATTACTTTTTTAAAACATTTGTAGTGTATAAATAATATAACAATAATGTTCCATCCCATCACTTAGTACAAATATTCGAATCAAATATGTTGTCTCCCTAATATCATCTGATTGCTCCAACTAAAGCAGTCAAAACTAACTCACTAATCAAAATAATGCAAGCAAATCAAAGAAAGATAACTAAATAATCATGTTTAGAACACTACCACAAAAGTGGGTTTTTCCACTGTTTCAGCTATCGTCAAAATATATTGTGGAAATTTTTTTTTTTTAGTTACAAATTGTTCATCACAAATAGTTTTTCATCTAGTCAACATTTGTATTTTATTTTTTTATCATAATTGGTTTGTAATTATTACAACTAGGAAAATATATCGTCCTAACTACATTTGTTAAATGTGTAACTCCGTAATAGATAATGAAGTCTTATAAAATTGACCAAGATAAATGATTAAGTGATGTAATTATTAACTAATGTTAAATTTGTTAAAATGTGTGGTAATTGTCACAGTTGTAGACTCTGTTAATAGACTTCGTTTGCGTATGTGTTTTGGGATATATAATACAATTTACTGGTTCATTTTTCATTTTTATACCCATGGGACATGGAGTTCAAGCTGTAACAGCTTATGTCACGACAATGTGGTGGCTGGCACCACTTGTGCAGAAGTTTATGTTGTGCCCAGATCCCTAGCTCCCCTCATGTGTCATCTTAATATTGATTATTTCTTCAAGTTAGTGGTTAATCACTTTGTAACTTCACAAATAATAAACATGAAGTAAAACTGAAAAAATATGATTTCATTTTTTATTTCTAATTAAAATCTTTAATTACTTATTACTAATTACTCACTTTGTAATTTCCCTAGACCTTCCAATTGGCAACAAATTGTGTTGGCAATTGATGCTTGGATCTTCCATGAAAGAGTAGTTATTTTCATTCTCCAAAATAAATCGCTCTATGTATCAGTTAATGCAAAACAAAAGGCTGTGTATGATCCTCATCATTCACTTTATGATCAGAGATGACTATAATGGATGCTCTTAGTATTAAAAACTTGCAAATTATTAAATTTTATTATTCAATATGGAAAATATATATTCTATATAAATTATATATAAGGGTTGTAGGGTACTTTATAATTTTTACTAAAACACTAGCGATAAAGTTCTATTTATGCCCATGTGCATTTTAATTCGTCGGACTGCAAGATAAATATAATTAAAAAAAATTAAACATAAATAAGATACGGAAATTTATATTTTCAAACTACAAAAATGTAAATATTACCATAATCTTTCAAACACGGTGAACAGATCAAGCCCCCCATCCCAAGGTATATATTGATTTGCATGTGCTGCTGAAATCTTTTTCTTATTTTCTTTATTTGTTAAACCATATCATCGGGTTCTTTAGAACCCCACCATTTCATCATTTTATCCCAAATTTCAAGAGAAATTCATTTCGGACATGCACTATTTTTTCGAGCATAGCCAAAATTTCTCCTTAGTAACTCACTAACTTTTTTTAAAAAATAAAATTACGAATCTCATATTCATACCGAGGTTCTTCCCACCGATAAAATAATAAATAAAATAATTCAATATTACAGATAACTTAAATGTTTCAAATAATTTGTTTCTTTTCCAATAGGTACTTGCTTCATAAAATTCCATGGTTCAATAAAATTTGATCGAAATATATTTCCGGTATTTCCAATCAAACCTAGAATTGAACTATAAAATTTCATGTTTAAATATATAACTATAAAAAATTAAATAATGATACAAAAGAAAACAAAATGTAATTTAAAAGCTCACTCAAAAGTACTCGACATAATCCATGTCCTATCATCTGGAATTCTCTCATCACCATTTTGATTTTCTTTGTGATTATTACTAATAATTCCATATCCAACTGATGATATCAGAAATAAAGGTGGATAACCCATCAATATAATATATATTGTCTGCAATATAGAATAAAATTAAATTATATTAGAAGCATGAATTAAATTGAAACAAAAAAAAAAAAAATATGCACTGACACACATATTATACATCATCCTTAGATTTTGTTATTTCACCTCAAGAAAACCAGCGGAAGGTAATAGACTAATTATGATATTTTATGTTGACATACGTAAAGTGACGTTAGTAGCCGGAATTTTTCATTAAGGCATGTTGATGTTGTCCTCACACCTATTAGACATCCGAATATCTAATATATCTTTACTTGCGAAATTTCCTAAATATTTTCTTATGTTGGTTTTCAATTGCCTACCAGGGGGTTTTCAATTTCCATCGAGTTCTGACTCTAATTTTAAAATTACTCAAGTTCAGAGAAAAGAATTTTGATGCTTTCAATACCTTCAACAAAGTGATTCATTTCAGTCCAAAGGACTTGACACTTCATTTCCATCGATATCAATTATGATTTAAAAGCAATAGGTAATCTAGAAAAATATAAGAATGTACCTGAATAATTTTCTGCGGAAAATATATGTAAATTGTTGCGGAAATGTCAATGAATTGGTTCCGCGCTAGAGTCTTCGTAGGTATTTTTTGTTGTCGCAATAAATTGTTGTTGCATTCTTTTGCCCTTGGTGCATATCAACCAGTATTCTTCTCAACCACACAACTTGACACGCTGCAGCACTCACAGTAACATACTCCGCTTCGGATGAGGACAATGTAACAATATCCTGCTTCCTCGAACTCCAAGAAATAGCACCAGAACCTAAGTGAAGCTTTGACCGGAAACACTCTTCTTGTTGTCTATGCAAGCAGCCCAATCGCTGTCACTAAATCCCTGCAACTGAAATTCAGCATCTTTGGAATACCAAATTCCCAATGAGAGGTTCCAGCTATGTATCGAAGCACTCCTTTTGCTGCTCCCATATGTTGTATGGTAGGATTATGCATGTACCTAGATAGAAAACTTAAAGAATACATGATATCAGGATGAGTATATGCAAGATAATTTTGTCCACCTATTAGCCTTCGAAAATAGCTCGGATCAGCTGCTTTGGTTCCATCTTCCAGCTGTAACTTCTCATTAGCATTCATCGGTGTGGTTGCTGCTTTGCAATTGTGCATGCCAAACTTGAGTAAAAGGTCATTAGCATATTTATTCCGTGAGAGAAATATGCCATCTTCAGCTTGCTTTACTTCAAGTCCGACATTTCAAACTTCCTCATCATACACATCTTGAAATCAGCAACTAAGGTTTCACTTGATCTCAAATATATCATGTCATCGACATAAATGCAAATAAGTAGAAACTCACCTTTGTCATTTCTTTTTGCATACAGTGTTGGCTCACTTTCGCTCCTCATAAATCCATTCTTTAGAAGATATGAGTCAATTCTTTTATACCATGCCCGTGGTGCTTGTTTAAGCCCGTATAATGCCTTTTTTAGCTTAAAAACTGTGTTCTTTGCCCTGAACCACAAAACCCTCAGGTTGCGAGACATACACCTCTTCTTCTAAATCTCAATTTTAAAATGCAGATTTAACATCGAATTGATAAACCGAAAGCTGTAAATGTGCAGCAACACAAAGAAGAGTTCTTATAGTCTCAAAGCGAGCCACGGGTGAGAAAGTCTCATCAAAATCAACACCTTTGTGTTGCACATAATCTTTTGGAACCAGCCTCCCTTTGTACTTATTCACAATACCGTCAGAATGATACTTGATTTTGAATACTCACTTGAGACCTATTGGAGTTTTTTCTTCAGGAGGTTCAACCAAGTCCCACGTCTGATTGCGCTCAATCGCCTTCAGTTTTTCTCCCATTGCAGCTTGCCATTCTTTCTTTCCAGCAGCATCTTCGAAACATGTAGGTTCCGATATATACAATGCAAAGATGAAGCTTCCATAAACTTCTGCCACTGATCTGAATTTTTTTGGAGCGTGTTCACTAGTAGAACGAGGAGGATTTCCATTTCTACTTCAAGTCGAATCTGAGTAATCCGACAAACAATCTGCAGAACCTCCTAAATTTTCACATTCAGCATGTATCGCAGTCTCAGGAAAGTGATTAAAAATTCCATCTAGTTGTATTGTTGCTCCAGCATCTTCACTTTCTTTCCAAGCCCAACCTTCATTTTCATTGAATTGGACATCCCAACTTTTAATCACCTTGCCACTTATTGGGTTATATAGTTTGTATGCCTTGGATCTATAACCCAACAACACACACTTTTGTGACTTTTCATCAAGCTTTGATCGAGATTTGGTCAAAGCATATGTTGTGCAGCCAAAGGTTCCTAAGTGGCTTACCTTCATCTTGTGACCGTTCCATGCCTCATACGGGGTCTGATCATAAAGAGCTTTCTTCGGAGAAATATTCAAAATGTAGATGGCCGTAGCTACTGCTTTAGCCCAGAACTTTTTCGGAACACCCTTTGCAACCATCATGCTTCTGCCCATCTCACCAATGGTGCGATTTTTACGTTCAGCTACGCCATTTTTCTGTGGCGTGTAAGGTGCAGTCAGCTGTCTATGGATTCCATTCTCTTCACAAAACTCATTGAACTCATGTGAAACAAATTCACCACCTCGATCAGTCCGAAGAGATTTAATTTGGCACCCACTTTGTTTCTCCACCAACGCCTTGAATTTTCTTAAATTTTCAAATGCCTCTGATGTATTTTTCAAGAAATAGACCCAACACATCCGAGTGAAGTCATCCACAAATAGCAAAAAATATCGATTCCCTCCAAGAGACTCCACAGACATAGGTCCGCATAAATCCGAATGAATGAGCTCAACCATGATGATGCTCTCCATGCTTTTCCCAAATGAAGGCCTGATCTGTTTCCCATAAATGCACCCTTCACAAAAATCAAGACGATCAAGTTTAGGCAGCCCAAGAACCATCCCTTTCTTCACAAGCAATTGCAGCTCTTTAATATTCAAGTGACCATATCTTCTATGCCAAAGTTTAGCTTCTACATCCTCATTAGCGACGAAGGCATAACCAAACTTCACATCAAGAGGGAACATCCTTTTCGATGTCATCTTAACACTGAAAAGCTTTGTATTGGTCTTGTTCTCCGTGATGTCACAAGATTCATCATTAAATAGAACCGAATAACAACTCTTCAATAGCTGTCCAACACTTAGTAAATTATGAGCAAGTGATGGAATATATTGTACCTCACGAATCAATTTTGTATTGCCTTCCGTGGTTCTAATCGCAATCGTACCTCTACCCTCAACCTTGATTGGCTTGTCATTACCAAGACGAACTTCTGATTTTCGGTCTCGTCGAGATCTTTAAACAATCTTCTTTTACCACACATATGATTAGAACACCCACTATCAATAAACCAAACATCATTGGTTACATCATTCGTAGTGGAATGAGTCATGAATAAATTACTCTCTTCCTCATGTGTTGTGGTGAAGTTCGCACGCTTGTGGTCATCCTTTTGTTTAAACAAGCAATCAACCTCCTTATGCCCATATTTCTTGTAATAATGGCATTCTCCAGAAAATAATTGCGTCCTCTGCCCCGACCACGACTTCCACCACGATAACCACGATAACCACCTCTTCCTTAGCATCTACTTGTTGTGCCATCCGGCCTCTTCCAAGAAGTAGAATCTACCTTCCCCTTAGATTGAAGCTCCCCTTCACTTGGAAAGTCTTTTCTTTGGTTTTCTCAGTAGATCTATTGAATCGATCCTCATGACTCAATAAGGTACCCATCAGCTCATCAAAACTGTAAGTAGATAGGTCCTTCATCTCTTCAATAACCACAGCAACATGATAAAATTTTGAGGATAAACTTCTCAAAACTTTGCAGACGACAATAATATTATTTATTTCGTCACCGTACGACTTCATAAGATTAACAAGTGCAGAAACCCTTGAGAGATAATCCTGCACAGATTTTTTTCTCTCATTGATAACAACTCAAAATCCCCGTGCACGGTTTGCAATTATACCGTAATAATCTTCTCATCTCCCAAATACTCTTGCTTGAGGATATCCCTTGCTTGCTTTGACGTATCGGCCGCTGTAATTCTGGAGAAAATACTATCATCAAGAGCTTGTAGAATAACAAATAACGGCCTTGGCATCCTTCTTTCAATTTTCCCTTATTTGCTCTGTGGGCGACTACGATCTATCATCTACTAACCCTGTTTCTACCATATCCCAAAGTTCTTGAGATTTAAACAAGGTTTTCATTTTTAAACTCCAAAAATGATCATCTTCCCTTTAAACATCAGAATTGAAACCTGAGAACTCGAATTGTTGGCCATGAATGCGATTCACCAATTCTTTCTCGATCACTTAACCTAATCCGCTGCTCCAAAGGACTGCTGGTGTCCTCCAATCTCGCCTCCTTCCAGGCCCAAATTTTGTGGCTCTGATACAAGAAATTTGTTAGGGAAAGCTTTGTAAAGTCAATAGATGTTTCACATGCTGCCAGGAACAAGAAGAACTAATTCGTATATTATTCTCTACTATAGTGATATTAAGATTGATTACATCAAGTCAATCCTAATATGAAAATAATAATCAATCTTTATTTAGATACTTTATTTAGATAATTACTTAATATAGTTATAATATTAATATAATTAATTATTTAAAATATTTGAAGCCATACTACACAATCTAGGCGGCAGCAGACGGGAGAAACCATGGCTAGAGGAAACCGGAAAGCAACAAGAAGCTGAAATTGTATTTTTTTTATTATGTTATTTCATTTATTCTGACAATTGTGAGTTAATAATGCCACCCAATGTTTTTAGCATGATTTGAAAAGGTTTATTCCTATGTCACAGAAAAAGGTTTACTTCTTCTAAAGTCAAATTAGTTTGAATATTGGAAATGGGGTTTGTCCACTGGTATCTTAAGAGATGGGAATATTATTTAAGAATTCTTAAAATTCAATCAATTTTGGTTAGTAGGATTGTTTTCATTTTGCATTTTTTAAATACCAGCGTTCTAGGTCGTCTTTAAATTTGTTCATGTTCAGTTGCAACTTGCACAAAAAATTAAACATCAAGTCACAAATACAGTTAGCTGCACAACATCTAAGATATTCACAATTCACCACATACGGTGTTCCTTTTTGAAGGGATTAATTTTCAGGATTTGTACGCCACATGTTTCAGGACAATGGAGCATACTATTACCTGTATTCAATCCTATGTATCCTACAGTCGGATTGCATAATCCATCCGAACCCCTAGGAACGATAGATAATATGTCCTCAAGAAGGACAACTGCAACCCACTTTTCTTCATATCCAGTTGCTCATTCTCATTATGCACCAAACTCAGTACAGCCAAGGTCGAGTGCCAAGCTGGCAATGCCGAACACATTTTGTTTTGATTAATATGCTTCAAATCATTTCTAGTTTTAATGATTAGTATTTAGGAATGATTGAAAAGTTATATCTAAATAAGGAAATTGACTAATTAGTGGAGGTGAGATAATTATCTACTATATTAGTGGTGATTTGGTTTTTGTTCATTTTTTCTATGTTGAAGACAATTCTTTTAGTAGAATAAAATTTTCTTCCTCTCCTACAAAACTTAGACGTACAAAGTCTTTACAAAGCGAGTCAATCGCAGCTCAAATGTCTGACAATTTCTGATTCAGATGGACAGTACATCTTTGGGCCACTAATTGAGTTCTCTCAGTTCTTTGTTGACTCAGACTGGTGGTCTCTAGTTCGTGCTCAAGCTCTGTCCGACGCTGAGTATGCGTCAGCATGATTTGTCATATTGTATGCCTTGAACACTGCTTCGTCTTTCACGGCATGCCATCCAAGGAAACAATAAACAATCTTTACGAAAAGGAACATTTAGTTAAGAATGTAAATCAACAAAACAAGAAAAGTATCGGAATAGAGTCACGCAGCCAATCATTTCTTCTAGTCACATAATGCGGTTTGGATAAAAAGCTCCAGCATCCAAATTATATAAAACAGCCACTTAGCATATATTAGGATATACAACATCTATTGCATTCAAAAAACCAAAAGCATTTTCTGGTCTAAAGAGATTCAATAATTTTATTAGAATCATAGGAATGAGCATGGCGGCGGAGTTCATCTGTAGATGAGTCTTCATTGGCAGCTTCTTCCTCTCCATCTGTTCCATTGCTTTTCAATGCGACTAGTGTTTCTTCCACGCCTCAAATTTCGGTTGTTGGCCTGACTTCTTGAAGCTGAAGTTGATACTCCTTTGGTTCTTGCCTTTTTCTTCCCTAGAGCTTCCAATTGGCAACAAGTTGTGTCGGCAATTGATGCTTGGATCTTCCATGAAATAGTAAATTTTTTCATTCTCCAAAATAAAACTCTCTATGTATTAGTTAATGTAAAACAAAAGGGTGTGTATGATCCTCATTCATTCACTTTATGACCAGAGTTATTCTCCTAGATATTCTGCTCTAGTCCTCGACCACTAGGAGCAACTGCAGCCGATTGATGTTTCCTGTGAGCAACACTTGAGGATGATACTTTTCTCTTTCCTTTATAACTATTTGATTGATTATTATTCTACAGAACAATGAAGTAGACATGTTTAAATACAATCAAATACTTAAAAAAAATACTGGAAGTCTTAATATAGGCTGCACGTGACACAGCCCAATTACTATAAGTTATACCATGATATTACAAGATAGGCACAAAATGTCAGTCTTCTGTTAAAACTTCTAGGTATTTCTGCTAAAAAAAAAAGATGTAGTGAAATATTAACAACCATTCAATAGAAATTTGAAAAAAAAAAATTATTAAATATATCATGAGAATGCAAAAAGAAATTTGAAAATACAGCGTCCCATTGACAATTAATATACCACACATGTGTGCCGCAACAAATTACAGCTTCTGTAGAAAACAATGACTTATGTGCTGGAGAAATAATTTGGGATTGAATGAAAATATGATGGAATTTCGTGGTGTATACAAGATCTTGGACAAAGAAGAATATATTTTACAGAATTCTGGAGAAAGAAGACCTTGAGAGTATTTTGACGTATTTCACTCAGATTCGGTGATATTCTGTCACTGTCTTATTCTCTCTGATTCTCTCTTCTCTCTTTTACTTATTTCAATTCTGTCAAGATAATAATATATTAATATATTTGGAAGTGTTATTTTTGAAAAGATTTTGAACTAGAATTTCAAATCCAATTGACACAATTTTTTCAGGAAAATATACAACTTTATTTTAAATTGAAAAATTCAATATATTCATTAAAATTGTCAATTCAAATTTAAAATCAATTAAATATGAATTTTGAAGGTTAAATGCAGGAATTAATTAATTTAATTCTTATATTGAAAATAATAATTTTCAAATAATATGTACCATAATTTTCACGTGTTCATCGTATTACTTGTCACTTCGTTCAATATCATATAGGCTTTCTCGAGTGCACACCCCACGCGACCCTTTTTGAAAAATAGCTCGATACAACATTCCTTATCTTCAAATAAATCCAATAACAACAAAGTAACCAATATTATGCATCCCCAAGTTCATACAAAAGGAATTGACAAGAAACAACATTATGGTACAAACATCTATCAGCAAATGGCTATTGATTTTATGTATACAATCCATAATAGATCATACAAAGGTGATGAATAACTTCAGACTATATATTTTGAAAGTGTATTCAAAACAAAAAGTTAAATAAAAAACAACTATTTGAAGTGATATAAGTATATATTGAATGTGATAGATGCCCCCATGGAAGATATATTTTAATGTCAACTTTAAAAAAAAAAAGTAAAAAAGAATAGGTATAAAATATGATTTTTTAATTTTAGAGATAAAAGTTTGACGAATGGCGTGGAAACAACGTTTAAAATATAAATAAACAAAGTCTTATACTTTCTGGTCATCCTTGTCTTGGTTGAAATGAGAAGCTTGGTATTGCTGCAATCTCAGTACCACTTGGAGTGACGGCTAGAGAATTCTGACGAAGATGAGGGCCTAAATAGGAAACAACAGAGGGTAAAATAAATTAGTGAACTGCATGTGAATATAAACTAATTTTCTTTGTAATTTTTTAGTACTCCCCGGCTAGAATTAAGCATTGTTTCATGCATTTTAACCTGGCCACTCTTTTGCAATCATTGAACTTGTCTTCTAGCATTTTTGCCTCTTCGTTCATTGTCATATCACTCCAAAGGAACAAAAAACCACCATAAAAGACCATATCAATTATAAAAAAAATGGGGTGGATGGATGAACTACCTATCTGACATACATTTTTAACTGTTGTTGTTCTTGTGCATTACAGTGTAATTTCGGTATGGGTTGCTCTTTCAAGGGAACCACAACCACGTCGATCACCATCTAAATACCCTAACATACACGCAACTATAATGATAATATAAATTTTAAAAATTTAATAATTAATCAAATAGAAAGATATGTACCCCGAAGCAAAATTTGGCTCAGAACTATATATGTCAGCGGATGTAGATTCACTCCCAAATAGAAAAATTTTTATCATCACCATCCCCAATTTAGTCCAGTAATTTATTCGCAATCCCAGTCAAATCTTGCCACAGTGTAAATAAACTGAATCGAACATGCGGTCTCCCTCTATCATCTATTGGTCCCTATTCAATATAAATAAATCAAAATAATGTTAATCAACCAAAGATGAGAAACTCAAAATATAAATCAACTTCGAAAGCAAAACATGCATCCGAATTTGAACCAAGAGGGTAAAAAACTCTAAAATATGAAAGGGAATGAGGGAAGAGAGTGAGAATGTTGGCGACGCACAAGAACTCTCTAATTTTTTCTCTGCATCTTCACAAATGAGTTGTTACAAGTATTTAAAGTGCTTCCCTCTTGCCTCTTCAAATACCAGAAATAAATCTTAACGTCAATTAATTGAGTTTGCCAACCAATATCTTGGTTATACCACTCATCCCTAAAGCCATTAATACAAATCTAGGAATACCAAACAACAAAATAAAGAGCTCTCTAATTTAACATTAACAACAAATCTCCCCCTTAAACTTAAATTCTGTTCCCATCTCTCATTCCAATCATTCTTTAACAATTCTCCAGCAGTGTGGTCGCCAATGGTTTGGTGAACATGTCCGCAGCTTGAGCTCGGCTTTCAACATGCTCCAGCTTTATGTTCCTTCTCTAACTTGTTCTCGGATGAAATGAAATCGGACGTCGATGTGCTTGCTCCTTCCGTGATTGATCGGATTCTTTGCCAACTCAATCACCGACCTATTATTAACTCGGATCACAGTCCCTTCATTATGGATCACTCCCAGATACCTTAGAAGATTTGAAAGCCAGACTGCATGACACACAGTCCAGGAAGCCGCCACGTACTCAGCCTCACAGGTCGACAGAGTTACAATAGGCTGTTTTTTTTACAGCCATGTAAAGGCTGTACTCCCGAGCAAGAATACATAACCCGAAGTACTTTTTCGGTCATCAACATCGCCACACCAATCACTATCCGAGTAACCCACTAGTCGGTAATCATCTGATTTTGCATAGAAAAGACCTAGTGATAGGGTGCCTCAAACATACCTCAGAATTCTCTTAAGGGCTTTCCAATGCGAATAACTTGGTTCCTCCATAAATCTGCTTGTTATTCCAACACTTAGAATAAGTTCAGGTATATAAGATACCTCAAACTACCGATTAAACTTCGATATCCTTCGAGATCAGCTCAGTCTCCACCATCAAGTTTTGAAAGTTTTGTTCTAGGTTCCATTGGAGTTGAGACAGGGTTACAGTCCTCCATTCTGAATTTTTTTAGAATCTCAATTGAAAATCTTTCTTGAGAAACAAAGATCCCTTTCTTCGACTGCTTCACCTCCAACCCGAGAAAATACTTTATCGGACCCAAGTCTGTCCTCTCGAACTCTTTCTTCATTACTTCCTTGAATTCCTTAATCAGTTTTGTGTTACTACCAGTGAATATGAGGTCGCCGACATAGAGAGCTACTACCATCATATCATTTTCAGATTTCTTAGTGTACAAGGCGTGCTTGTACGGACATTGCTCGAACCCATTTTTCTTGAAATACCCGTCAATTCTCTCATTCCACACACAAGGAGCCTGCTTTAGTCTGTACAGAGCCTTCTTCAACCTTAGCACCTTATTTTCATCCCCCTTCTTCATATACCCGAGAGGTTGCTTGACGTATGACAGCGTTTGTCATACGCTGCAAAATTTAAATTAAATAAACTACTTCTGCAATAAAAATAACGTAGTACATAGATAAGTAGGATCGTTTCCTCAGGGAATTAAAAAAGTTTTATTTTTGATTGTTTGATTTATAAATATAATAAAAATGTGGATTTTGGAAGTAGAAAATAAAATTAAAATAACAAACTAAAAACTCTACGGACTAAAAGATAAATTCAATAAAAACATGTTTCCAGTCTAATGAAATTGACAACTTTGGGTAGTGGATTTGATCATCGATAAATATTTAATTTTATTGGTTTCTAAATATATTAGTTATAGTTACCGACACGCGTCTAATAACCAACTCTTCTTTAATTTCTTGACAATCTAGGTAAGCTCATCCACTGCTTCGCTCGTTAGACTAAAACCCAGCGACACCAAAAAGAATTTACTAGCCTAACCGCCTTACGAAGTAAAGAGTCTAATTCAATTTAACAATTAACTATGCGAAATTGTTTAAAATTGATTCCGTGATTTCCTAACGGTGTCTTCCACTAGTCGCTACTTGAACCAAATTAAAACGCAATTACGGATGCCTAATTTAGTTTAGCAATTAATCCTTAATCCAATTGAGATACCTGGCGACAATACCAAACCAAATAAAAGATTATAACTCAAAGAAATTAGAAACAACAGAAATACTTAAGAACCAATGAAATATCATAAATCAAAATAAGTCTAATCATAGGAAGAAGAACAAAGGAGGCAAAGAGAAACATCGTCTGAGAATAATATTGGCAGGGATAGAACTCAAAATCTTTTTACAGGAATCTTTTTCTTTCTTGCCCTTGCAAGGTTTCTCCGTGGGACTGTTCTGCATGGTTTCTTCCTGGGACTGTCTGCACGGTGTTCTCCTCGGAAAGTGTCATAAAGTGGCGCCTCCCTCTTCTTTCTTTCCTTTATATTTGCCATAATTTTGTAACAATTGGGCTTGGACCTTTTTGTTCTCTTTTCCTACTAATTATATCAATTTTATTATTTTTCTCCTGCAAATTATAAATAAATAATATATGCCAAAATCAGCTAGAATCTAATCAAAATCAATCAAATATTACAAATAATATAAATATTTAATGCATGCGATTTGTGGATATGAACGTACCTCTTCCTTCAGCATTCCATTTTAAAAAGCTGACTATACATCCATCTGTAGGATGGGCCATTGATTCTGAGTAGCTAAGGAGATCAGTAGTCGGATTGACTCCATTCTTGTGACAGGAGCGAAAAGTTTATAATAGTCGATCCTCTCATTTTGTCTATAACCTTTTACCACAAGTCGAGCTTTATAGCGCTCAATCTTTCCCTCAGCATTCATCTTTCTTTTATACACCCACTTCACTCCAATGGCTCGAGCTCCTTTACGAAGGTCGGTCAGCTCCCATGTTTTGTTGCGTTCAATTGCCTTGATCTCTTCATCCATGGTTGTTCTCCACTTCTCATCTTGGACAGCTTTCTCAAAATTCAAGTCCTCGGAGTCAGCCAAAAAATATACAACATGAAATTCATTTGTAGTGTCGTATATTTCCTACAGTCTTCTCATCCTAGGCTGTTGCGGCTCCATTTCTTCATCTGAGGACTCACTGATTGTTGTTGTTGAAGGCAGAAAAAACTCCGAGCTAGTTTCTTCTTCGCCTGGGTTACTCCAGCACCATTGCTTTGTTTCCTCCACGTGAACATCTCGGTTTACCACTACTTTATTGTTGGCATGATCAAATAATTTATAAGCGTTGAAGTTCTCATCATACCTGATAAAGATGTATTTCCTGCTCCGATCCTCCAGCTTAGTTCTATGCTCACTCGGCACTTGCCCATAAGCAACGCTACCAAATACCTTCATATGAGACACGTTAGGTTTCTTACCACTTCAAATCTCCTGAGGTGTCTTCTACCCTAGCTTTGCACGTTGACATCTATTCTGCACATAGACTGCCCATTGTACCGCCTCTGCCCAATACTTCCTTGGCATATTCTTTCCTTTCAACATTGATCGAACCATATCAAGGATGGTTCAGTTTTTTCATTCCGCCACACCATTTTGCTGTGGAGAATATGGGGCTGTTAAGAAACGTCTAATTCCATGCTCCTTGCAGTATTTGTTGAACTCGGCAGAAGTGAACTCGCTTCCTCTGTCGGATCGAACTACTTTGATGACTTTCCTTGTTTCCTTTTCCACCCTAACTTTGAATTTCTTCAAAGTTTAAAACACTTCTGATTTTTCTTTTAGAAAATAAACCCATGTCTTCCTTGGTAAATTGTTAATGAAAGAGACAAAATATCTTTTACAACTGAATGATTCTGGAGTTATCGGCCCACACAGATCGGTGTGAATGAGTTCGAGTTGCTCATTTGCTCGGTACTCAGAACTCCTAGGGAAAGAAGATCTCACCTGCTTTCCGATCACGCATTCTTCACAAAACCTCTTTTCAAACTCCATTTTAGGAAGTCCGACCACCATCTCCCTCGTCACTAGCTCGGTCAAACCACCGAAGTGAAGGTGACCAAATTGACAATGCCACTTCATGGCCTCATCTTCCATACCAAGTTGCATGCATTTTTCTTGAATAATTTCAGCTCAATTTTGTACATACGATTCCTTGTCATCTCTACCCATGCAATGGGCCTCCCGAGCTTATCCTTCAATAGTAGTTCTCGGTCCTTCATTAAAACTGAATGTCCCTTCATTATTTGTCCCATGCTCAATATGTTGCTCTTTAGTTCTGGCACGTAGTATACATCCTTGATTTCTCCGATTTGTCCATTTTTCTTTTGATACCAGATCGTTCCTCGCCCTCTGACAGCTACTTTTGAAGCATCCTCGAAGAAAACAGATCCATACTTCATCTTTGAAAGTGTTTTGAATAAACTCTCATCACTACACATGTGGTTAGTTGCACCCGTGTCCAAGTACCAAACTGAATTATCAGAGCAGCTTGGTTTGACCTCAGCTTCTGGAATGTTTGTCATCAACAGAAATCCTTCATCTTCCTCCTTCGCAAGAAAATTGGTTGGTTCCTCATTTTTCTTCTCTGAACTCTTTGGAAATATGCCCCAACTTTCCACAATTGTAGCATTTTACTGAATACCAATCCTTTGGAACATGCCCATACTTTCCACAATTATAGCATTCAATTTTGTTAGTTGTTTGTTCGACCACCTCGAGCCTGACTTCGCCCACGCCAGTTCTATTGGCCGACTTGCTCATGTCCTTGTCCTCCTCTTACTCTACAACCTTGGCCTTTCCCTCTTCCTCGGCCTCTGGTACTATGAGTATAAAGCACCTTATCGTCTTTTATTGTCGCCTTCGCTTGTAGAGCCTGTTCAAGAGATTCTCCCTCTTGTTTTTCTTTCTCTGTTCACGCGCTTCTAGGGACCCAATAATCCCTTCAAGAGTGAGAGTTGATAAGTCCTTACACTGCTCAATTGCACAAACGATATTCTCGCAATCATCTGTCAATGACCTCAGAATTTTTTCAATAACTCGGTTTGATGAAAGATTCTCACCATTCTAATTCAGTTTGTTCACCACCGTCTCCACTCGAGATGAACTCGGATGCGCTTTCGGACTCTTTCATCCTCATATTTTCCAGCTCACCCCCCTAAGGGTTTGAAGTCGGACTTGCTTCATCTCCTTTGTTTGCCTTTTCGAGTGTATCCCATGCTTCCTTGGAAGATTTTGCGTTGCCTAACTTCTCAAAACCGGATTCGTCGACAGCTCGATATAGTAGATACAGAGCAGCCTTGTCTTTAGCTCAAACAGCCTTCAATGTGTTGAGCCAAGACGGGCCTACATCTGCACCTTCCAATTATCATAGTTAGCATCTTTCGTTAACTTGGGCAGTGGGAAGCCATTGGTCAGAGCTGCCATTTCTCAAATGTTCAAACTCAACTTGCAAAACTCACAAAGCTCTTGGTTGCTCCTTTTTCTCGCCTGCACCCACTGCAACATTCTCTCTTGAAACAAGTCAAATCTGTTACGCTCACCTCGCACACAAGACTCTGATACCAAATTATTGGTAATCGAGAAGGCAAAAATTTCCCAATGCACAAGAACTCTCTGATTTTTTCTCTGCATCCCCACAAATGAGTTGTTACAACTATTTAAAATGCTTGCCTCTTGCCTCTTCAAATATGAGAAATAAATCTTAACGTCAATTAAATGAGTTTACCAACCAATATCTTGATTATACCACCACTCATCCCTAAAGCAATTAATACGATTCTAGGAACACCAAACAACAAAAAAAAAAAGCTCTCTAGTTTAAGTTTAACAGCAGATAAACCCTACTTGAATCTATTGTCTTAGACCCTATCATACTATTAAGTTTTTTTATAATACTAGTCGGATCCTTCTAGAACGGTAAATATATTTAACTTTTATATGTTTTATATTATTAAATATGTTTTTATTTTTTAAGTAATCTTGTACAATCTACTATATATATAAATATATGAATATATTCGTTTGTAAACTTTTTACTGAGTTAAATTTTCTGTATATATTTTTAGTTTTTTTAACTATTTTTTTCAATTTTATATTAATTTAATTTTTATAATCACTGGAATTTATCTATCATTCATAATTTTATACACAAATATTTTAAATTATTATTTTTAACATTATTAAAAATTATATATAATATGTACATATATATATCTAATTGTTTATATTTTTACTAGATTTTTAGACGTAAATATATTTTGACAAAATTAGAACCATAAAAAAGGAAAAAGGATCTTCATTCTTGTTATCTTTGTCGAGTACCACACCGAGGATCTTCACTCCCACATTTGTTGTGAGTGTAAGCGGGGTATTAGGGACCGTAATAGCCGTGACAAACACTTTAACAATGACTATGGTGTCACCTATAGAAATACAAAAAAATTGTGCTAGTTACTATAAAGAATGACCTTCGTAAACATATTAATGAATTCATATGAGTTGCAAACTTGTAACGACATACGAAAGTAAATAATATCCCGAAATATATAACAAAAAATATCCATCAACTTGTTATAGGACCATATCCTAAATATGCATATAGAAATGTTTAAAACCAAAACATAAAAATATGACTGATCACCTAACATAATCAAAACCATACAACAAAAATAAGCCACCAAAGGAGCTTATACAGCACCAGAAACCGTACAACTATAAATAAACCATACCGATGAAATCCTCCTACAATGTAAATAACATGACAGCCCCTATAGCAAAAGATAACCACCAAACAGGCCTTACAACAACAATAAACCATACAATTACGTACCTTATACCCAAATAACAGCCCTTACAACAGCATAATCAAATACAAACATAACAATCATACACAAGTATTTGACATGTGAAAGGAATGTTGAATTTATGCTGGAATTGGGCAACGAATTATTGTTAAGTAAACAGCGGGACAAACGCAACATTGACAAAGAAGGAAGCATGTTGAGTACGTTGATAAAATTTCTATTTTTACCCAGGTGGATCCCACTCAAGTCAAGACGCTCCACTGATGACAAATGGTAAAGCCATGATTTATCACTGGGTGTCAAGCTATTATGGTTGAGATCTGTTGGGCTTTTATTTTCTCTGTTTAAGCCCAAATCTTGGAAGCCCAATACTTAATAGGGTGTGAGTAAATAAAGAAAAAGGTGCAGCAGCCGATTGTGAGTGAGAAGAAAATATTAAAAGTGAGTTCTAATAATTGAGTCTGGGTGAGTGTTGATTAGAAAGAAACAGTTCGAAATTGATTTGTTCACTCGCCCAGACTCAGGAAAATTGCAGTCGTGAAGTTGTCCGTGGTCGGGTTGATCGGAAATTTGAATTGCAGCTTCTGAAGACGTATTTCTAATTTCTGAATGGTGGAGATCGGATTTTGACGGCTGGATTGCTGGAAAATGACTGCGAACCGACTGCAGTTTTTGGCTGTGATTTCTAATCTTTCATCCTTTTTTGTATCTTGTTGGAGTTTAATACTTCTTGGGCTCTTAGCGTCATCATATTTGATGATTGGAGACTTTGTTGTAAGCAATCCTTGTTGATTAATGAAAGGTTTGGTGGACAGGTGGTCCCTTGGTTTTTCCTCTTTGATTTGGAGAAGTTTTTCACGTAAATATAGTGTGCGTTTAGTTTTTCTTGCTTTATATGCTTTTGATTCCATTGTACATTGGTGATATTGATTTGGGAGTCTTGCGAGTTTTTTACAAGTTTGGGAGAATTTATATTTGTTCAATTTATTTGAACTTGTTTGTGTCCGTGGGAAAATTGGTTTAGGTTCCTTGTTTTCTCCTTATCAGAGTGGTATCAGAGCACAGGTTGTTGCGGGGTTATCTGCTTGAAAGAAATATGGATCCAAAATTGTAGTCGGATGATTTGTTTGAATGGTAAAAATTATCACAATTGGAGTGGCAAAACGAAGGATTTGTTGTTTGTTAAAAGCTTCCATTTGCCTGTTTTCGGTAATACAACAAACCGAGTGATTTTCATCAACATCTCCACCCCAATTGCTATCCGAATATCCCATCATCTTAAATTCTTTCGTCTTGGAATACAACATACCGAGTGATTTTGTTCCACGAATGTATTGTAAAATCCTTTTCAATGTCTTCCACTGCGAGTATCTCGTTTCTTCCATGAACCTACTAACAATTCCAACACTCATCTCCAAATTTGGCCTCGTGCAAGTGAGAACGAAGACTTCCCACCAAACTTCGGTACAAGCTTTCATCGGCTCGGTCTTCATCTAGATACTTAGAAAGCTTTGTGCGCGGTTCCATCAGCGTTGACACTAGATTGATGTTCGCCATATTGGTCATTTTCAAAATTTCTTTAGCATATGCTTCATGCGGCACAAAAATACTGATTTCGCTTTGTTGTATCTCTGAACCAAGAAATATTTCATCTTTTCAAGATCTGTCATTTCAAATTCATGATTTATTGCTTTCTTGAACTCTTATATCATCTTGACAATGTTTCCCATCAAAATGAGATCATCCACAAAGAGAGTGACAAATAACAAGCCTCCTTGGTTGTTCTTCACATAGATTGCATGCTCAAATTGAGATTAATAGAACTCATTCTCCTTGAAATAGGTGTCAATATGAGCATTCTATACTCACGGTGCTTTCTTGAGCACGTAAATTGGCTATTTTCGTTTCAACAGCTTGTGCTCACTACCAACTTCAATGTACCCAGGAGGATGTTCGAGGTACACCTCTTTTTTAAGCACACCATTTAAAAATGCAGATTTGACGTCCATTTGAAATATTGGTCATTCGAATTGGGCAGCATGTGCAATTAACAAATGATTTATTTTCATCCTTGTAACCGAGGCGAACACTTCATCATATTCGATTTCACCATTCGCATTCAACTTTTTTTTTGAAAACCCATTTTACTCTGATGGGCTATCCACCTTTCGGTAATTCCATCAACTCCCAGTTTTACTGCATTCAATGGCGGCGTAAATTTCGTCATCCATGGTTGTTCGCCACTTCTCACCTTTCACAGCCTCTTAAAAACTAATATTCTCAGCATCAACCAATAAACAAGAAAGATGTACCTCATAGTCATATACAAGTCCTGCAACGATTTCCACCATTGATGCCTTGGTTCATCCTCATCATCATTACTTTCCAGAGCTGAAATATTTTTTGGGATTTCTATTTGATGAACATGTTGTGTCTCTCCTTTACATTGATCCAAACCCACTCAGCTCCTTCATCAAATAGTACATCCCGACTCACTATAATTTTCTCATTTGTCGAATCAATTGTAGCCTTTTGTTTCCTCATCATAACCAATGAAAACGTATTTCTTGCTCTTATCTTCTAGCTCTATTCTCCGCTGATCCGGAATGTGTGCATATGCAATACAACCAAACACTTTGATCAATCTGGCGCATCCTAGAATGAAACATCGATTCTAGATGATGTGATTGAGTTGAATAAGTAGATTTTAGTAGATTTGATTAAGAGAATATTGTGGAGTTAAAATGCTTTTTTTTTTTTTTTTTTTCATATTTGACATTCTTACTTTGTTGAGATTGTATACGTGTGTGAGATTGAATTTAAAGAGTAATTTAGAAAAACAGTAAAGTGTAGGGAAGAGTTAATCTAAAGGGGGAATATGGGAATTGAGTTAGTAGACATTGTAGGTGTGAAAGAATGTGCTAGTAAATTCGACTTGAGAGATAGTGCGGGATTTTTGAGGGCTATGATTCACAAAACAACTTTGTAAGTTTGATTCGTTCAACTATGAGTATTAATCTTCTTCAATTGGTACCCCAGACGTAGATCTTTGATGGCAGACCTGGATTAACAATTTTGTGGGTCCATATTATTGTTCATAGGGTGTTCATAATGTTTGATGGGTCTAGGAACTATTTGTGGCTAAATATGTCCGTATAAATCTGTTTAGGGGATTTTGGTGTTGTGTTTATTTTTTTGTTCGTTCTTTGTGTTGTGAATTTGTTGCTGAGGATTTTGAAAGAATATGGGATCAACAACTGAGATACAATCTGTAATTATTTACGAAGATCCCTAAAGACTTTGTATAATTCAAACAAGATAAATATTGATGAGGATCCCTAATTACAGACATACAAATGTAAAAGAAATCACATATTATTATTATTATTATTATTATTATTATTATTATTATTATTATTGTTGTTGTCGTCGTCGTCGTCGTCTTCGTTGTCATATGTCTATTTTCTCATTTTATTATCCTATCTCAAGCAAGATGTTTGATAAGGTTCGAACTTTAGGTTATTTTCATATAATGCCGGAAAAGCATTTTTATATCATCAATCAGACAATTTATTATATATATTTTTTTTCTTCAAAATTTTTATCACATGATATAAATATAAATAAATTGTGAGATGAATTGTGCATAATTAGCACCCCCCGAGTTTCAATTGACACAATTATAATGAATATAAGTTAAAAGTAAATTGGCATCTATAGTTACAACTGTGCATCCACTAGCTTTTGTGATATGAAAGTATGATTATTTGTGGTTTTTTAATTAGTGCTCCATATGTGTATTAAAAGATTCTAAAGTTATGTGGGATGGGAGTAAGTAATTAATTGTTTGAAATATGCTGCATCACTAACTTCACTTTAATTATACAATTATTGGTGGTACCTTTTCATTAATGATAAAAAAATTATCTTTCTATTCTTTATAATAAAATTATCTGGTTCTTTTGCAAAGTGGTTTCTTTAGGTCATGTAACATGATAACAAATTTCAAACAATAATAATAATTGTCATCATTATCGAACAAATTAAAACTGTTCAATTTTTGCCACAAACTTTCCCTTAAGCTGTTCGTTTTCTTCTTCTGCTTCTTTTATCCTTCAGCTCGCTTCGATTGTTAAAACTGCAATATCAGTCATTCAACTCTTGAATGCCTCAGAAACAAACCAGAAGAAGCAATCCACAACCTGTCAAGTATTTCTACTTGTTTTTGAGGTAAACACAAACAAAGAAATAATATTAGTTGTTGTTATATTTTCATAATCTTAGGGTGTTTTTGTTCGGGGGTTTGGATTTTGGGTTCAGATTTGAATAGTTAAAAATTTAAATTTGAATAGTTGTATGATGCGATATAAATAGGTGTTGATGTGATATTTTAAATGTAAAATTGATTTTTTAGTATAATATAAAAAATAAAAAATAAGTGTTTAATTTGATTATTTAGAGGAAAAAAATAGGATGAATAGTAAATTTAAAATCCAATCCCCCAAACGAACACACTCTTAATATCTGTAACTAATTGTTAGTGAAGTTGAGCTGCCTAAATCCAGTTACTTTCAATTTACAAATAAAATAAATTTGTTATGAGTTTCCACAAACACAAGCTTTTCCATTCTTTTGTTTGTCTTGCAATGCCTTTTATCTGTTGTTTACTAGGGATAGGAATGGTTTTGCGTAGACCCGAAACTCGAACCGAACCCAACTTATTTATTTTGGATAGTATCCAATTTTTCGGATATCGGGTTGGTATTGTGTACCACTGCTAGAATTTTAGAAATTGGCCTTGGAAAAAACTTCGGAATTAATTCGGAAACTACAAAAAAATAATATAAATAATATTAAATAATTTAAATTATAATTGTTTTGGAAATAAAGAAACCACTAAAAAATAATATAAATAATATTAAATAATTTTTATTGTAATTGTTTCGGAAATTCCGAAACCATTTTTTATATAATATTATATATTTTAAAAGATATAGGATGTTCGAGGCCATTCCATGACCATTGCTATAAGCTTTCGAAATTTCCGAGTCCATTTTAAATGGTCTCGGAATTTCTGAACCTTTATTATTTATATATTTGTTTTTAATAAAAAAAGCTCGGAAATTTCCGAGTCCTTTAATGGGTCTCGGAATTTCCGAAGCTTCAGTATATATATTATTTATATTTAATTAATAAAATTGTTTCGAAATTTTTGAAGCTTTATTATATATTATTTATATAAAATGAGTTAGATAGTCTCGAAAATTCTGAAACTTTTTTATATATATATATATTTTTATTAAAAAGTTATCTCGGAAGAGACGGCAGAGTCTCCTCCTCTTTCTTCTTCTTCTGCGGCTCCAGCGGCAACGGTGGCAGCGGCAGCTGATTCTTCCTCTGATCTTCCTCCGGCGGCGACAGCTCCTACATCTTCATCTTCGTCTCCGGCGGTGGTGGCGACTGCGGTGGCAGAGCAAGCGGGGTGGCAGAAGCTGAGGCTAGACGCAGGGAAGAAAAAATTATTTTTAAAAAAGAAATGCATAATCTAATTATATATTTATTTTTATATTATACATTTATTTTTTAAAAAATAACTTTCATAATTGCTTCGGAAATTCGGAAACAAAACAAATTCTATTTCCATGCCTGGGTCTGCAACTTCGGATTTGATCTTGGATAATAGCTTTCGGAATTTCCGATACCATGCTAAAAGGGCAACGAAATTTAATCTCCGGACATCAATCCAAGCCAAAATCCCAGGGTTTAAAAAAAATAGCCTAAGATCTATTTCAATTTTGGAAGCTATTTTCTAAAGAAAAAATTGGTTGTTTCTCATAGTGTACCTTTGTGGGGTCCATGTTGGGTTTCAGGTCCAAGGGTGGACCTTTTCAAGATGTGGACCCAATTAATATATTAATAATATATCAATTATATATATAAAAATTAATAATTTATAACGTAAATTTTATTAAAAATATTTTTTAGATGAATTTATGTATTTTTACTTATTATAATATTTTTAAATAAAACGCATAAATTTTAATATATATGGGTCTGGGTCTTAGTTCAGATTCAATTTAAGTTAGAATTTAAAAATTATACTCCCTCCGTCCCCAAAAATTAGTTACACTTTATTTGTAAATTCGAAAAGAAGTTTAACTAGTTTTTGTGGAAGGAGGGAGTAAAAGTTTTTCGGATTTTTCGGATCGATTGGGTCATGCTGGGTGTAGTTCTGATCGGGCCAGGTATAGCTGAATCCAATTCGAGTCTTCGGTCCAGCAATGTGTATCGGGTCGAGTTAAGGTTCGGGTGGATCAGACCCTTTGCCATACCTTGGTGCTTTTCCCTCTCCTTTTGGATAATAAAAGTAGTGGCCGATTATGGCAGGCGTAATTTATGGCTATAATGATAGTCATAAATATTATTTTAATGATGGTTATAATTATTGTAATTAATGACAATTATTATTGTTGTTAATTACATCAAATGATTGACTTCCACTGGATAACATTTTATCCGGATAGTCTTCACCTAGGCCAGTATATTTTTTACTTTGACTTGTACTTGTCTTGAGACTGTAAATAATTTTGGGATAAGTATTGGACTTCGAACAAAACTTGATCTCATCAAGTCAAACAGTTTCCAAGCCTCAAGACCTATGATTCTCTAGCCATGACCTATTAGCCGTTTAGGTAGTTGGGCAGCGTCTGCGCATGTGGCTCACTCGTACTCACATGCTTCGACTACACTTTTTGATACCCTAATTAGCCAAAACCTTAATTATTTTTAAGCCCACAAGTAATTGAGTAAATTTCAATTCATTCACATATTTCAGTCAAAGCATTTATATTCTCAGAAAAATCAAATTTGAGAAATTTTGAATTTAATTTTTCATAAATTAAATTCCTTCTATTATTCAAACTAATAAATTCAACAATCTCCGAAATTAGTGGAAATGTCAATATTTAGAACATATGCACAAGTCAGTTCCAAAGAGACATTGGCACGTTAGAACATGTAGCTTGTGGCTTTGAACTGTTTTGCTTCAATGTAACCCCAGTAGAAAATATTGGTGTGTCGTTATATCAACTTAATTTTATTCTTACATTTTGATCTATTTCGGCTATCAGTCGCGTTGTTGCATTCATTTGTGTTTCTTGAAGCGAAATACGCTTCACACTTACATAGAGCTCTACAAAAAAAATAGTATATTTGTAGCGGAATTCTGTTCTTAAAGTTCACGTAGCTAATGTAATTTCATCTCTAATTCCGTCTCTACTATCATTAGTAACGGAAAAAGTGGATTTAGGAACGAAAAACATCGTTACAAAATTGATATTTTCTTGTAGTGAAATAATTCTATCTTAAAATATTCTAGTCACACTTTTACGGTTATTAAAAGTTATCGGTCCAATATCACTACTTTTTAATTTCTTAACACTTGTTGCTTTTAAGGGAATGATGATTGAGTTTTCGCACTGAACGTTTACAACTTATTTTTTCCCATTGAACCTAGATGTGTGTCTCCAAATGATTTAGTTGGGTTATCATTGTAATCGTCTCTAACTTGTAGATTTGAGGTCCATTTCCACAGTAATTTGTATATTTGATCTTTTTATAACTCTTTGGTTAGTGGATTCACTAGATTTTCTATTGTAATCACATGGACTATATTCAACCCCAACTCATGATCAAATGTCTTACAGAATTGTGGCTACACTAAATATGTCAAAATTTAATATTGTAAATTCCGTTGTTAACCCTAGATATTGCAGCTTCACTTTCATAGTGATTCATCACTAATAGTACCGGTTTAGTCTATTATGGAATGTCATTAATGAAGTTTTGAAGACATTCCGGTTTTTTGACGGGCTTAATCTAAAGCAATGAACTCCGATTCTATTATGGACCATGCAATACATTTCCATTTTGTGGATTTCTACGAAATAGCTTCCCCTCCAATACAAAGTCAATGAGTCTTTCGTATTGGATGTCAAATTGAAATCACAATACCCTTCAAGTTGACACAGCCCAATTAACTAAACTATACTAACCGAAACTTAAAAATAAATTCAAATAAAAAACTAAGTAAAAAAAAAATATTACCGGTGTCCGATTCGTCAATCGATCGGATGTGAACCCAAGCGTTGCCTAGACCCAACACCTCTAAACCAATGGAGACTCGAACAATTTGCCTAGAAACTCCGGTCGGTTTCGGAAGCCACGAACCCAAGGACCCGATTTGAGAATGATACGCGTATGCAAGGGTAACCCTCGCTCACACACTAATTCCAATATAATGGAATAAAGAGAAAAACTTTAATTGATATAAGTTTCAAGGTGTCTAACAAGTGAAGCCAAGTGTCTTATTTATAGGGGAGATTAGCTTGACAAAAGACTATACAACCAATGTGGGACAAAAATATATATTATTTATATCCCACTAATTAAGTAAATAAGAGATGTCCAATTAATTAGATTGAAGGGACCCACCTTATTAAATAAAATAAAACACCTCTTATCCCACATGGGTAATGATGTAAGTAGAAACTCCAATAGGTGTTATAAATTGTGGTCTTCAAGGGTGGATGCACTCCAATGTTGATAACGTTCTTCCCATTGGCCTCCATGCTTCAACTTTATGCATGTTCTCCTCTTCCAAGTGTAGAACTAATGCCATAATATTAGTTTGAAACTTTTTGGCACGGATTCGAGTAATTGGACCTGGTGGTAGTGCAGGTTTATCGTCGCTTTTGACGACCTCGTCATCCCCCCCTTCTTGAAAAATTGAGTCCTCCGTTTTCATAGTATGTTCATCTCTTACATCAAAAGAACTTAAGTCAGCAACGTTGAAAGTGCTATGAACTTGGTACTCACCTGGTAGCTCAATACGATAGGCATTGTCATTTATGCGTTCCACAACTTGGAATGGCCCGTCTCCTCTTGGGCTCAGCTTAGACTTTCTTTGAATGCATCTCCTTCACAAATTCAGCCTGTTTCCTGCCATCACTATTAAAATACTCATTGCTAGGCAATGGTAAAATATCCAAAGGTGTTAGAGGATTAAAGCCATAAACAATCTCAGAATGAGACATGTGTGTCGATGAATGAAACGTACGATTATATGCAAATTCAGCATGAGGCAAACATTCTTCCCAACTTTTGCAATTCTTTTTTATCAAGACACTAAGTAGGTTCCCTAAGGTTCTATTCACTGTTTCAGTTGGACCATCCGTTTGGGGATGATGAGATGTAGAAAATAGCAACTTAGTTCCCAATTTAGCCCAAAGTTTCTTCCAAAAATAACTAAGAAACTTTGTATCCCTGTCTGAAACAATCGTCTTAGGGACACCATGCAATTTCAAAACATTACGAAAGAATAGGTCTGCAACATGAGATGCATCATTGGTTTTCTTACATGCAATGAAGTGTGCCATTTTTGAAAATCTATCAACCACGACAAAAATCGAATCATTTTCTCTCATAGACCTAGGCAATCCCATAACAAAATCCATTGAAATATCAGTCCATGGGGCTTCTGGAATAGGTAAGGGTGTGTATAGACCGTGTGGTTGTGCATGTGACTTTGCAATCTTACAAAAAAAACATTTTTTCATATAAGACTCCATATCATGTTTCATTTTAGGCCAATAATAGTGTTCATGCAATGCACCAATGTCTTATCACGCCCAAAATGACCCATTAAACCTCCCTCATGTGCCTCAACCACTAACACATCATGAAGTGAACACCTAGGTACACACAAATGATTCACACGAAACAAATACCCATCGTGCAAATAATAATCACCAAAGCCACGCGTAGCACATTTTGCAAAGATATCAAAAAAATCAACATCATTCACATAAATATCTTTTATGAATGCAAATCTCATAAGCTTAGATTCTAACAAGGTTAGCAACCCGTACCTCCTTGATAACACATCAGCTACAACATTTTCCTTTCCTTACAAGGTTAGCAACCCGTACCTCCTTGATAACACATCAGCTACAACATTTTCCTTTCCTTTCTTGTACTGAATCGAGTAAGGAAATGTGTCCACGAATGCTACCCATCTTGCATGCCACTTGCTAAGCTTTTGTTGACTCTTTAAATGCTTTAATGATTCATGGTCAGTGTGAACAATTAATTCTTGTGATCGAAAACAGTGCTGCCATGTTTGAAGTGCACAAACCAACGAGTACAATTCTCGGTCATACGTCGAATAGTTGAGGGCAGCCTCACTCAGCTTTTCACTGAAGTACAAAATTAGCTTCTTTCCTTGCATCAAAACAGCTCGAATCCCAATTCCTGAGGCATCACATTCCAATTCAAATGGCTTAGTAAAATCCGGTAGAGCTAAAACAAGAGCATTAGTAAGTTTTCTCTTAAACAAATCGAAAGATGCTTGTTCAGAAACTCCCCAATCAAAGTGTTTATCTTTCTTTGTAAGCTCAGTCAGTGGTGCTGCAATGGAGCTAAAATCTCACACAAAGCGGTGGTAAAAGCTTGCAAGTCCAAGGAAACTACGAACTTCCTTAATCGTTTTAGGTGTTGGCCAATCCCGAGTAGCTTGTGTTTTTAGCTTCATCCACACTTATCCCTTCAGCACCTACAACAAAACCAAGAAAAATACATTTGTCGACACAAAATTCGCACTTCTTCCGGTTAGCATAAAGCTTTTCAGCTCTTAACATTTCCAAAACACTACGAATATGCTCTACATGTTCTTCCATTGATTTACTATAAATGAGAATATTATCAAAGTAAACCACAATAAACTTCCTTATAAAAGTATGTAGTACATGATTCATTAGCCGCATAAATGTACTTGGAGCATTTTCGTAAGGCCAAAAGGCATGACTAACCACTCATATAAGCCGAATGTAGTTTTAAATGCAGTTTTCCATTCGTCACCTTCCCTCATTCTAATCTGATAATATCCACTTTTCAAATCAATTTTAGAAAAGTATTTTGACCCATGCAGTTCATCTAGCATATCATCTAAACAAGGAATAGGGTGTCGATACTTTACCATTATGGCATTTACGGCTCAACAATCGATGCACATCCTCTATCCATCATCCTTCTTTGGGACAAGAAGAACCGGTACAGCACAAGGGTTTAGGCTTTCATGAATCCAGCCTTTGTCAAGCAACTCATCCACTTGCTTACGTATTTCCTTGACTTCCTATGGACTTGCCTTGCAAGTTGGACGATTTGGAATTGATGCACTTGGAATGAGATCCATCTGGTGCTCAATGCCCCGAATAGATGGTAATCCTCCGGTTACTTCATCAGGAAACACATCTTTTGATATTTCTGCAAAAGAGAAGCAACATTGGAAGGGAGTTCCATTAGCTCTTGCTTAGACAAATAAATAGGTTTAATCAAAAGTAAATAAGAACTTCCCTCGTGAACTTTCAAATTTTTTGCCTCTCAAGCTCACAAGCATTTTTCTTTCAAGCTCACTTTTGTGTTGTTCACTCACTTGCTCTCTTTTGTCACTCTTTTTTTTTCGCTCTCACTTTTCTCACTCCCATGCTCAATTTTTTCACTCTGATTATTTTTACTTGTTTTCCTTTCTCTCTTTTCTTTGGCTTCTTCCAAAAATTGATGATGCATGTAGAGTTGGTCTTCATGGACATCCATTGGAGACAACGGCTTCAAACATATTTTTCTACTCCTAAACTCAAATGAGTATCTATTCAAATATCCATCATGATGAGCCTTTCTATCAAACTTCCATGGCCTCCCAAGTAATACGTGACAAGCTTGCATCGGTAGCACATAACATACGACTTTATCCTCATAATTTTTTATCTTAATAGGAACCGTCACCTGCTTGTTCACATTCAACTCTCCGCAATTGCTAACTCACTGCAATTTGAATGGTTTGGGGTGGGGTGTTGTTAGCAAATTCAATTTTCGGACAACAAGTTCACTTACAATATTTGTGCAACTCCCACTATCAATAATGAGGCTACACACTTTGCCTCCAATTATGCAACGAGTTTGAAAGAGATTTTCTTATTGTTCCTCATCAAAGGTCCTTGACATAGTGCTTAAGGCTCGTAAGGTAACCAAACTCAAACCAACACCAGAATCAGAGTCATCATCCGTGTTATTTTCCTCATTTACTCTTTGATCAACCCTCTCCTCATTTTCAGATTCCGTCTCGTATTCCCCAAACTTATTGAGGATCATTGTTTTCTTGTTTGGGCATTGACTTGCAATGTGGCCTCAACCTTGACATTTGAAACAAATGATATCTCGATTCCTCGGCTTCTCCGGATCAGCGCCAACATGTTTGTTCTGTGGCGTGTCATCCTTGATAACACCTTTTCCTTTACCAAACCCTTGGGCCACTTGGGTTTTGTCATCCTTCTTGGTATAATTTGGTGTGAAGGGCTTCATACCGAACCCTTGGGCCACTTGAGCTCTACAATGTAACCAATAGGAGATAATTACAATATATTGTTTTAATTGATTGATGCCATTGATAGATATTGAACCTGTGCCTTTTGAAGAATCTAGTAGAAAGTATATTAAAGCCATAAATGAATAGAAATGAGAGGTCAAGAGGTACAAATCCCAGTTGGTAGCGAAATTCTACAATCAATACCATGGAGTTAATTATGAAGAAGTATTTACCCCGACGGCTCGGTTGGAAAGAATTATTATATTGATCTCTCCTTTGAACCAAAATCAAATAACAATAGAGAAATTGGATGTTGAGTCAGCATTTATCAATGTGTCTGTAATGGAGGACATGGTTTTTGAGCAAACACTTGGCTATGTTGTTCAATACCATTAAGATAGAGCCCTAATATTTAAAAACAGCACTCTATGGGGTGCAAGAGCATGGAATCCTCAGGTTGACAAGTATTTGCAAAAGATAGTCCTCAATATTCCAAAGTTAGTTTGTACTTTGTATAAATGTGGAAATGGGCATGTGCTATTTTTTTTTTTTTTTTTGGTCTACATATATAATGTTATTGTAGCTGGAAGCAATTCAAGAATGGCTGAAGAATTCAATAAGTCTATGGCTCAAGAATTTGAAATGGATGGTATGGGGCTAATATTACATTACTTCCAAATTCAAGTAAATCAAATGGAAAAAGATATCTTCATATCCAAAGAAATACTATGCAAAAGAAGTACGAAAGAAGTTTGACATTCTTGAAAACAAACTTGTGAATGCATGCATAGATAATGGAGCAAAGTTGTCCAAAACAAAGATGATGATGAATGTATTGACTCCACTTTGTTCAAAAGTCTTGCTTGAAGTCTAAGGTACTTTAATTTCACTAGAATCGGCATTTTGTTTTTCTTGCTAGTTGTGAGCCATTATATGGAAGTTCCTAGGAAGCCATGTTGAACGGAAAGAGAATACTTTGATATAATAAATGTATTATTGGTTATGGCCATTTCTATTCATCCTCAAATACTTCCAATTTCATGGGTTATTACCATAGTTATTATGGTGGATATTGGTTACAGGAAAAAACCACAGTGGAATCTTTATTTTTCACGGGGAATAATGCAATTTTTTGGTACTCAGTGAAACTTATCAATTTGTTTTTCTTTCTACTTGTTAGTTGGGATATGTTTGTACAACATCTAGCAATTGTCATGCTAGCTCTGAATATTGTGGAGAGAACTCCAGTTTGATGATATGGAAGCCACAACAATCATGGATTGAGAACAAGTTGCTATAGCCTTGGCCACATAATCATTTACAACATGATTATAGTGAGCATATTGATACTTTCTTTTGTGTTATTAGAGAAAGCATTGAGAAGAAAGTGTACCTTCAATATGCGGAGTGAAAGAATCATATTGCTGAATATTTACAAAGCCACTAAACATTAAGGACTTTCAAAAGATATGGGATGCTTTTGGAGTGATAAATCAAGTTTGAGGAGTGTTTACAGAGAGACTTGGTGGCTTACTAAGTTTTGAAGAATTTAACAAATTCTTAAACATGGTTTATCTTGAATAATTTATACTATTAATGTGTCTTTTTTTTATGGGGAAATCAAGGGTTTATATATATAAATAAATAATATAATAATAAAAAATTACCGCCGGGCATACCCGGTAAACCACAATTAATCAGAAGTCCACCAAGGGCTTAAATCCGTTAATCCTAATACAATAGTAAAAAATGGGTAACTAGGCCCAAACAGAAGGATCAATAGCGAAGTTTTCCAAGGCGGCAAGGCCCCTTTAGTCACTCAAAACAACGTCCCACTTCCACTTGGGAACGAGCAGGATCCCCAAAAAGAAGCATAAGTTTGTACCGAATATGGAACAGCCCCTCATGAAGTGAAAAGCAGATTTTTCCAGTTGATGAACCTCAAATTTTTGCAAGCTGAAGTAGCGATTGTGAATCCATTTTACCTATAAAGATTCTTTGTCCGATCGGATAAGCTGAATTCTCGCAGCATAAGAAAGGTTACAATGACTCCGTTGTTGGATATATTTGGAGATAGATGAAATCAAACCATAAAAGTAAGAGACTTTTGACTTGCCCGGACAACTTTCACACCAAGGTACTTGAAAGGGGTAGATCCCTTAGAGAAACCAGTGACATCAATCAGCTGGTCACTTATGTCCGGGGGAGTGCCTGCAATAAAAATATTAAACTTGGCCACATTTAATGCGCCTTTTCAATGTATTTAATGGGTAGTAGTAGGTAATATGAATGCAGTTTTTAAGTCAATGAAAGTGAGTTTCATTCAAGTGCTGTTTTCGTCTCTTGCAAAGCTTCGTTATCATAGTTTGTTTTAGTGTTCTTCCCATCTCAAATATTAGTAACTTTAATGGTCACATTTAAAATAAATTTGTTATATGCAATCTTGAATCTTATCCCTTTATAAGAATATAATAAACTGGTAATATTTGTGGTGTTATTGTCTTCAGGTACTTGTGGCCATAATAGATTAGATATCAGAGGGATCGAGAGATGGCTGTGGCTGCTTATGCATCGTCGGTATCTCTTACTCATGTCCTCGATAATGTTCATTACCGTGCTAAGTTTTGTCACTTTAATGTCGATGTAAAGCGAATTGAATCAATCCAGGAAGGTATCAAGTCCCTGTTAGAGTTTGTTGAGTTGAACCATAAAAGAAAAGGTCAGAAGATTGAAGATCTTTGGAGGAAAATATCAAAAATTAATTTGGAGGTCGAAGAATTTTTTGACTTATATGTTGTGAGTCAACTTCAAAAGGTATCTAAGGGAAAACGTAGTGATAGGCGCATGAGAGCATTTGATAAGGATTTGGACACTATGATCAAAAAGATTGACTACATCAAGAAAGAGCTGTTGATGGTTGAAGTGGTAGTGGAGGAGATCATGGAAGGAAAACAATCCAAAGCTTCCGTTCCTTCTGTCCATTCTTCAAAAGCTGCATCATCTATTGCAAAGAAGAATATTGTAGGACTTGACGAACATGTGGTCAATATTAAGGGTGAGCTAGCTAGATATGATGACAATCTCCAAATCATCCCAATCGTCGGTATGGCAGGTATTGGAAAGACTACTCTTGCTAAAGTTGTTTATGATGATAAATATGTTGTTGAACGCTTTGATATGCGCATTTGGCTTACAATTTCTCAAGAGTATAGTGTCAATGAAATCCTTCTCGGTCTAATCAATGACGGAATAGTTGAAAGACATAGTGGATATTTTGATGGTCCTGGAGAAGTGTTGCATAAGAAACTATATGGCAGAAGATACTTGATTGTAATGGATGACATATGGACTCTTCAAGCCTGGTATGATTTAAGGAGATTCTTTCCGGATAATGTGAATGGAAGTCGGATTATCATAACCACTAGACTGTCACATGTTGCTGCTTCTTTAAGCTCTCACGACCCTTACTCAATGACATTTCTTGATAAGAATACAAGTTGGAATTTATTTTGTAAAGTCGTCTTTGGAGAAGAAACTTGTTCACATCCAGAACTGGAGAAAATTGGAAGGGCAATCGTGAGAAATTGCAGAGGACTTCCTCTACAAATTACTGTTATAGGTGGATTACTTGCAAAGTCTAGCTTCGAGAAAGATTTTTGGAAATCAGTAGCTGAAAATGTGAGTTCCTTTGGTAATTCAAGTGATGGCGACCATTGTTTAAACATATTACTTTTGAGTTATGATAATCTTCCTATACATCTCAAACCATGTTTCCTCTATATGAGAAACTTTCGTGAAGATGCTGAAATTGATGTCACCCATCTAATTAGATTGTGGGTTGACGAGGGTTTCATAAAGATTAACGGAGATAAAATTTTGGAAGAACTTGGTGAGGAATACTTGAAAGATCTTGTTAACAGAAATCTAATTTTTGTTCGTGAGCACACATCCTGCAAGGAAGAAATGCTAACATGCGGCATCCATGATCTTTTGCGAGACCTATGCATTAGCATATCTAAAAAAGAAAATTACTTGTGTTCTCCAAGAGTGCAAGTCGTCAAAGCAGAATATAGGAGGTGTTTTCAATGCGGAAGTTTTATAAGAGCTGATGAAAGAATAGATGATTCTGTATTTGTTTTTCCATCAACTTCACATGGTAATCCTCCTTTTTGTGGCAGCTGTAGAAGGACTTATTCACATATCAAGGACCTAAGATTGGTTAAGGTTGTGCATAACAAAGTTAGTGGTTGCGATTCACTTGTACAACACACAAAATTACGCAGTGTCTGTATTTTAATGTTTGAACCTCCAAAGTTCATATCTCCTTCAACACTAATTTTGCTATGGAACCTTCAGAGTTTGTTATTTACGGAGTCACGTGTGGTAATTTTACCGCCTGAAATCTGGATGCTACCACAACTTAGAGTTATTGAATGCAAATGTGTGGTGTTTCCTAAGCCTCCTGTTGTTCATGGGGAAGAGACAAAATTGTTTATGCTGAAGAACCTGCAGAGCCTTACCGTTGCAAAAAATTTTGTGCTCACTGAACTGATTCTTGATGGAATCCCCAATTTGAAGCAACTAGAAATAGAGTATGAAAAGCATATGGGACGATTGGATACTTCTTTGTGTAATGTAGCCAGATTACAAAAACTTGAAGTACTACACGTTGCTGATACCTTACAGAACATTGGCTTTCCAAGTTCACTGAAAGAGCTGGTTCTGAAGAGATGCGCCATTCCTTGGAGTTGTATGTCAATAGTTGGTTCACTACCCAATCTCGAAACTCTCTACTTGTGGCTTACCGCAAAAGGCTCTGAGTGGGATCCAACTGAAGGGGAATTTCTTCGACTAAAAGTTTTGGCGATTTGGGGTAGTGATTTAGCACAATGGAGAGCTGATCAACACCACTATCCTGCACTTGAAATTCTTATATTGTTCAGCTTACGTTCTTTGGAAGAAATCCCTTCAGGTATTGGAGATATACCAGCCCTGCGCGAAATTCATTTGAGAAATTGCAGTAAGTCTGCTATGGATTCGGCATACCGTATATTAGAGGAACAACAGAGTGTGGGAAATGATTTCCTCAAGATTAACGTCTATGGTGATTCTAAAGATGAAGACACAGATGAAGACGACGAACCTCAAGTTGAAGATGAAACTGATGAGTGAGTCTGATGGTCCTAAGGATGGAAGAAGAAGATGATGATCATGGTATGTATATCTATCGAACTTTTGATCACTTATCATAATTGTTTTGTGTCTTCTAACTTCTAAATTGGTTTCAGGGTTTACTTTCGGAAATAAGAATTGAAGTCATAATGGATGATTACCAAAACTTATTCAGCTTTCAGAGGTTTAGTAAGGATGAGAAATGTTGTTTCTTGCTTTGTATCATTGGCAATGTATTATTAATAATAGTGACAAATTGCTTGATTTACTTTGGTTGTTTTTAGTTTGTTTCTGCCTAAACAAAAGACATTATTGTTATGTGTGTGGGATGATATATTTAAAGTCTATGTTGGCTTCTTCGCCGTTACCATAAATAGGTGTGTCATCCTTTTTTTCTATTATCTCTATGGTGTGTTTGTTTGAAGGTTTGGATTTTGAGTTGGGATTTGAATAGTAAAAATTTTGAATTTGAATAGTTGTATGATGTGATATAAATAGGTGATGATGTGATGTTTTGAATGTAAAATTGATTTTTAGTATAATATAAAAAATGAAAAACGGAAGTTTGATTTGATGTTTTTGGAGGAAAAAAATGGGATGAATAGTAAATTGAAAATCCAATCCCCCAAACAAACAAACCCAAGCTTGAAGATTTCTAATGTTTTCTTATTGATTAATTTGTATGTATAAGCATGGAAAGCTTAGTGACTGATGAGTATGATCAAACATGATCCATTTCGAGGACGATGAACAAGGGCCATGCTCACGTTAAGGCAAACAACCGAACAGTTTATCTTGGCTCAGAATTTTTAGAAATCAAGAATTCTGCATAGGCAAGAAGCCTCTATTGTCATTTTTGTAAAAATCCAGACAAGATTATTTACTCCAAAGATCGTTTCTTGAATTATTCTAGCTACATATTTGAACTATCATAGACAACAAAAGTACATACTCTATTCAACAAAAAGCATGGCTAGAAGATAACTCAGAGGGTCCATCTAAAGATTTAGTACATCTTGTGAATTTTTAAAATTGAAATAGGTAACAAACACAAGGTTCGTCTAGAAATAAAATAAAACAATAGTCAAGATGTAGGGACTTAGAGATCATTTTCAGCACAGTTAATTTAAGGTAACAGAAAAAGTTTTCGATGGGATGGGATGTGAAAAAAATAAAAGTCATCGAAACTTACCAGTGAATACATGATGGGATGTGAAGCCTAATAAAAACTTCCATACTGAAAAAATTTAGAAGTAATTATATGTGCTGTGCAAAATTGTCTATAGTACTTCCGACTATTTCGGACTATTGTACAAGCTTAAATATTTTGTCTTTTATTTTTTTATTTTCAGTTGTTTGAGTAGAGTATAGCTAAAATATAGACACTGTAACAATTTAGTTCGGTGGGTTCTTCTATTTACAAAGAATTTATAAGTAAAAGAAATGAGCAGAATGAATAACAAACTCAATATAGTGTCTTACATACATGAACAACTACCGCTGCAAAACCTTGTAAGAAAATATTGCTTAGTCATGGACTTATGTAGTGAATACATGGTGATTCAGATTGAGAATAATATTTTTTACCTTGGATTTGAGAGAAAAACTAAATTTACTAATGGTGTGTTTTTATAGGCTGTAGTTAAGGGATGTATAATTATCACTCAACTAATTTCAATAATGATTTAGTTTTTAAAATTCTAGTATGAATTTAAGTAGGTGGCACCAGACCATCCATCCGAAGAAAGGTAAAAAAACCATTTGTTTCAATATCTTTATTATAATTATTATGTTGTACTATTAGTATAGGATTAGCCAATAGAAATATTAATTATCTCTACCGCTAACCACTATTTTAATATATTGTATATTATATATAATATATATGTGTGTGAATGGTATGTGTGTATATATATATATATGATATATATGCGGACACTGTATAAATATAAATACATATGTATGTGTATGTTTGATGTTGATGTATGTATGTATGTTTGAGATGATGGTGATTCTTGATAAGATATGTAATAAATGCTTGTAAGAGAAACAAGAGAAAGGTATAGAGGGAAAAAGATGAGTGCACTTCGTAGTTTCATTAAGCAAACACATATATATATATATAGGTGCAAATTTTGGCTACTGAAGGATATATAAAACAGCCACATAAATGCTACGTAAATGACATGTATTGTACACATATTGCATTGTAGACATAACGTGTCACAACACTCCCTCTTGGATATTTTCATACAAAGAATGTGTCTCGTAAAAAGTTTACTAGGAAAAAACCCTGTTGGAAAAAATTCTATAGAAGAAAAAAGAGTACACCATTCTTATATTGATTCTCCCAATAATCTGAGCATTATTTGAGATTCCTGAACCTGACATATTTCAATTTTCTTCACCAATTTTCAAATGTTGCCATCGGTAATGTCTTGGTTAATATATCCGCCAAATTATTATCTGATCGGATTTTATGCACATTAATTTCACCATTTTGTTGTAGATCATGATTAAAAAAGAATTTTGGTGAAATATGTTTCGTTCTATCAATTTTAATGTAACCCCCTTTCAATTGAGTTATACAAGTCATATTATCTTCATACAATGTAGTCTGGGAAATTCTATCGTCGGGTATTAACCCGCAATTTTTTAGAATATGTTGAGTCATTGATCTCAATCAAACACATTCTCAACCAGCTTCCTATATTGCCAATATTTCAGCAATATTTGAGGAAGTGACAGTTAAAGTTTGTTTCATCGATCTCCAATAGATCACTGTTTCGCTACAAGTGAATACATAGCCAGTTTGAGACTTGATTTTATGAGGATAAGACAAATATCTTGCATCGGCAAAACAAATCAATTCATGTCAAGAATCTTTCGAGTAAAATAACCCGAAATCAATTGTTCTTTGGAGATAAGGAAAAATTTGCTTAATCCCGTTCCAATGTCGTCGAGTAGGCGATGAACTGAATCTTGCCAATAAATTTACAGCAAATGATATGTCAGGTTGGGTGCTGTTAGCAAGATACATCAATGCGCCTATAACACTCATATATGACACTTATGGGCCAAGTGTTTCTTCATTTTCTTCTTTTAGTCTAAATGGATCATTTATTGGATTGAGTACCCTGACGATCATTGAGGTTCTTAGCGGATGTGACTTATCCATAAAAAATTTTTGTATTCTTTTGGTATAATTTGATTGGTGAATAAAGATTTCACTTTTCAAGTGCTCAATTTGCAAACAAAGGCAAAATTTGGTTTTTTCAAAATCTTTTATCTCAAACTCCTTTTCTAGATATTCAACAGCTTTTTGAATTTCATCTGGAGTTTCAATTAAATTGAGATCATCGATATATACAACGATGATTACAAATTCAGACCCATTTTTTCTTTATAAAAATACATTGACTGATAGGGTCATTTATGTAACTTTCTTTTGTTAGGCTTTTGCTGAGACAATTGTACCACATTCAACTTGATTGCTTGAGCCCACATAAAGATTTTTCTAATTTGATGGAATATGATTCTTTTGGCTTTGATTTGAACGATTAGGTATGTTAATCCCTTTTTGTCAATGAACAGTGACAGAGCAGAGAAGATAACAAATAACTGCTTTAATGATCACTTAGTGAATGGTGTTTCACTCGAAAACTTAGAAAGATCACATGTGAGGGAAAAGTGGGGCCGCTTCAAACGAGAACTGCTTAGGCTAAGTTCTTTAGAAACCCTCGCAGAACCAGGACGGGTTATGGCCAAAACGGACCAAGCAATGAGAACCGAACTAGGCACATGAATTATGTGTCGGTATATAGCCCACTTACTATAAAAATTGAACAATTCAAGAATAACGTGTCCACTGGACAATTGGTAAAAACTACGTATTGTTCAAAGGAAATCCACTTATCCTATGCAGAATTCATCTTTCTTTCAACGAGTTATCGTTTTCCTCTTCCATGTGGGGATTGTTGGATATTTAATTAAAAATGTGAAAGATGAATAAATGATTAGTCCCACAATTTTTATCTTATTAATTATTTTGATTTGGAAAAAAATTTAATAATCAGATAAAGTAGTTTGTTGCAACTTAATGCAACGTGCGACATTGACAGCTTTTCTTATTCACGGATTAAATACAAAATAATCTAAAAAATATAATATATATTATATTTGATATATGAAAACTTTTTCCTTCTAAATTTTTGGAAAATTATCCGCAAATTTTCTTTCAAAAGTTTTCTAATTCGGTTTGCGGAATCTGTTATAACTCGTTCTATCATAGAGGCGATCGGTGGAGGGCCGAATTCGCTATAAGGAAATCGCATTCCACGCGAGGCTCGGAATTGATTTTGCATTCTATCTAATTATGTGTTTTCGAATTTCGCCATATCTCATATTTCGCCAAAACTATTTTCCAACCGTTTTAAATTTGTTCATGTTGAGTTACACACAACAAATTAAACATAGACTCCTGTTCATTGTTGTTTTTATTGTTGTTGTTGTTTGACGGTTACAGTGTATTTTTTGCCTAAAAATCTGTGAAATGTATTTATGGTTCAAATTATTTTTTTTATGGGCTCACAGGGGAAGAAAATTCTAACTCCTTCGAATTGTTGGCATTTGGAAAAGAAGAAAAATTGTTCTAAAATTTTTAATATAAAATAGTATTTATATCATGAATAGTCTATTGAAAATTCAGTTCTTCCCCTATGCAAACCCTAATTCGGCATGTGGTTATTTATAAATTTCTCTTGTATATGTTATAGTGTATGCTTTAGACTTGTAAATGAATGGTAAGAGTTTTTTATGCAATTTTGTTCTTATCTTCTTTTGGCAGTTCATAAACATATATTCCAAACTTTAGTGAAATGGAAGTGATAGAGATCATTTCAAGTGTGTAAAACTTTGATTCTCAAATACATTGTATCCATTTCAACTTATCTTCTTTTGGCAGTTCATTGAAGGAAACCTAGTAACAAGAGAGTTTTAAGCACTTCAACAGAGCAGCAACCGGAGCTCGACTTCTATATTCCTACAGGAGCATTCTATTACCAGAATCCACATCCAACAACTAGGGATTGTGGATTCATTCCGGTATTCAATCATATGTATCCTGCAGTCGGAGCACATAATCCGTCCTGGTCTCCTAGGAACGATAATATGTCTTCAACATGGACAACTGATGAAACCATCTCATTTTTCTGCACATCCAGCTCATTATGGTAATGCACCAAACTCTATGCAGCCAATGTCAAGTGTTAACCAGGCAAGACCAAACACATTTTGGACATCTTGCATTACCTGCTAGAGACATTTTGAGTGCCAGAATGTGCATTTGACTCTAGAGTGCCCTCAGTGCAAACAGCCTTTCCATATTTAAAAGCTCCTGGCTCACACTATTCAGAAGTGTGGCATCCAAAACAAGTGAAAACTACAAAAACGCTGCTCGGGGAATGGTAGATCTATCTCCAGCTCTGAATGCGGCCTTTAGCAATATTCCAAGCATTGAGGAATCGAAGAAGAAGAGCATTGTTGATGGCCCTCTAGGTGATAGTTCAATAGGTATCCAATCAGAGCCTACCAAAAACAAATCATTGAAAAAGCCTGATACAAAAGGTTTATCGAATATTGAATTATGCGAGCTTCTATTGAAAAAGGCAAGATGGCACTAGCTAGTAGGGCAGCATGAGGAAATTTTAGATGGAAAACTAAGTGAAGATAGGCAGAAGAATCTCTGGAATGAACAAAGTTGGATGAGTCTTATGTACTTCTCATTACAATGTGCATGGCAAAGGTTTCCCATATGGAGTGGTAAAAGGTTGTAATTTGTTGAGGATGTTAACTTTTGATATACTCTGTAGTTGGAAATTTATCTGTGTAATTTAAATTTTTATTTCTTGAATTTGGATGACTAATTGATGGAATTATTAAGTAATGGGATAATTAGATAAGACAATGTGCTGAATAAATACGGCTAAGGCAATGAGACTTTCTTTATAATTATCTAAATGTTATGTTAGTTAAAATGTGTGGGAATTGTCACAGTTGTACAACTAACTCTTTTATTGGCTTTTCTTGTCCAAATAAACGATTTCAACGTTCAATTCCCATTTTTCTACTCGCGTGACTTAGAGCTCAAGCTATAACAATCTGGTGGCTGGCACCACTTCCTACAAACTTGTTGTGCCCAGCTCGCCATCTAACTGGAAGAGGTTTTGCTGTCTGTCACACCAAGTTTGCAGAGAACTATCGACTTTATTCAAGAAGTCATTTGTAAAACTGGATGTATTATTTGTTAAGACTGAAATAAAATGTATGTACATGCCCACAGTTGCAAGTATGTAGTTGCCTTGTAAAGCCACGAACTTGCTTGTTTGTGCCAGTTTCATGCATTCTTTTTAAGAGAAAGTGTAGTCCTGTTTCATGCATATATATTTTTGAGACTCGATATATTTCAGTGACCAAGTGTATTTTTCTCAGCCTGGAAATTGCACTATGGTTACTCAAACGGTGGTCCTGCTTCCTGCTTTCTACAATGTTTCTCTTTTAGTTAGTTAATATACTAAAATGTGGGCTCCCTCCAAAAATCTATTCTTGTTTAATAGGTTTCTGCAATTAAAATTTAACCTCTGTATTAAAAATATTTAAGCCGCATTGTACAGAATGGTAGATGATTGGACCAATTGGCTTATGTATAAAGGTGGAGTTGGTGTCGAAAGTGAATACGGCTGGGAATCTTGGTGGGATGAAGAGCAGGTTTGGCCTTATGAACTTGATTAATAAATCATATATAAATGAGAATCGAGTAAATGTAAATGATCAGAATAAACAACACATTTTTATCATTCAGATGGTTACATTGAGTGACATGTTTTTTATTTCTAGTATGTTGCTGGACTTTGCTTTCTAACGACGAAAAGATCTATTTTGTGGTATATTTTCGTCATTTGCTTTTACCTTAGTTATATTTTTTGTTTAGGAATTTAAGAGATTAATCCAGTTTCCTTCTGACATGTAATAATTCTCTACACCTTTAACCCCAGACTATATATCACATCTTATTATTACACATCCGAAGATTATATAGTAGAAAACTGATAAAGCACACAATACAGTAGCATTTATTTTAACTACAAGAATATAACCCCGATGACAACTCCGACGAATAATCCAAATCCGTAGCCCATAACAACACCTTGCCAAGTAAGTCCATCAAATATGCCCCCAGCTTCATCCTCGCCATCTTCTTGTGAAGGCAACTCATTTTCGTCCTCACATGTCTTAGTCAATGGATATCCACACAGCTCCGAATTTCCAATATATGAACTATTCTCATATGTATCAAACTGGCTACCAGAATGAGGTATATGTCCTGAAAGATTGTTGTGTGCTACACGAAACGTGGATAGATATGATAGGTTTGTCAGCTGCACCGGAATCTCCCCTTCCAAGCCATTCCACGACAAGTCCAATGCTTCCAGAATTGTTAGAGACCCCAGAGTTTGAGGGATATGGCCTGTGAGATTGTTGTGAGACAAATTTAAGTGGCGAAGAGCTCTAAGATTTCCAAAGGAATCCGGAATGTTTCCATGGAACTTGTTTCTAGAAAAATCAATCATAGTGAATGTTGTTTGTATCCTAGCATAGTTTGTCGGCAAACCTTTCAAAGTAACAATTTCTGAGATAGAACCACACATGCATATAGGGCCTATATGATAGTTGACATCAAAATAGACTTGCGTTTCTCTCTCTGCATCCAATACCTCACCAAAATGCTTTAAACAAGTAAGTGGCAAGTAGCCAATGAAATCGTTGTTGGAGATGTCCAAAATTCTCAACATAGGAAATGAAATCTTCCTCTCTGAATCAGGTATTGTGCCGTAAAATCTGTTGGAACTTAAAATAAGAATTCCAAGCTTCGGAAGAGTTTCCAACCAAATAGGAAAAGTGTCTTGCATGCCATTGTATCCAATATCTAAAGCCTGTAATTGTGCGCAATTGGCCAAGGATTTAGGCAAGGTTCCTTCCAGTCGATTGTAGCTCAAGCTAAGATACTGCAATGCACAACCATTGCTAAATGTTGTTGGGATGGGGCCATGAAAGTGATTTTCCGACAACTTCAGAACCTTCAGAGCCTCACTGAAATTCCATAAACAATTTGGCAGTGTTCCTTCCAAACTGTTAGATGATAAATCGAGAACTCCAATTGAGCTCAAGTTGCATATGGATGCTGGAACCACCCCCGTCAGCGTGTTGGAGTCAAGTAGCAGACCTGTAAGACTCCATAGATTTCCAATGGAAGACGGTATTGTACCTGAAAGTAATTTGATAATAAGTTACTGCAAATTACCTCTCATTATAAGGATAATTAGAGACATTCGACTCTCAAAGCTTAAAAACTTAAAAATACTACCTGTTAACATGTTTTCTTCTAAACTCAATGATTGAAGTATGTTTGTGTTCTTGATATCTTGTGGAATGGATCCTGTTAAGTTGTTATTCCCCAATTCTAGGACATTAAGGTGAGGGCATGAAGAAAAATTTGATGGAATACCTCCATGAATCATATTATAATTTAAATAAACCAGACTGAGCATGGGAAGTCCAAGGCACATGTCTTGTGGAAGAGTACCAGACAAACGATTACCCCCGAAAATCATGCTCTGAAGGGTAGATAAGTTGAAAATACTTTGTGGTATAGAGCCTGCAAATATTTAATTCATCTTAGATGCCAATAACATGGACATATATAAATAAAATCATATATACCTGTTAAGGAGTTCTTGGCAAGAGACAGCACTTGAAGCCATTGTAACCTTCCAATATCTTCTGGTATGTTGCCAGTAAAATTGTTACCAAGCAATCTTAATTCTTGAAGTTGAAGGCATGAAGAAAAGTTTGATGGAATTCGTCCTTGTATCATATTTTCTTCTATATAAAACTGTTTCAGTCGTGGAAGTCCAAGACATATGTTACTCGGGAGAGTACCGGATAAGTTATTTTTGGAGAGGAATAATTCTTCAAGCGTTGATACGTTGAAGATGCTTGAAGGTATAAAACCAGAAAGCTTGTTTTCATGCATGGACATATAATGCAAGTTCTGAAGGCTCCCGATAATGTCTGGTATCGTCCCTTCAAGAGCATTTCCTTGCAAATCCAATACCTCTAAATTTGTCAAGTTCTTGATTGACAGTGGAATTCGTCCTGTTATTCCATAAAATCTGTTATTCTTTCGCTTTTATTGATCTTTAATAGCTACTAATACTCTCTACCAAATTTTCAAGTGGATCAAATTCCATAGAAGCTAATGAAAACAATATACTACCTAGAATCTCATTTACTTTTTGCATTTTGATATTCAAATATTAATTATTATATCAAAATATATTACAAATTAAGAAAAAATTGTAAAAATATTAGTATAATACTAATAGAAAATATTTGTATAAAAAATTATACAAAGGATATTTTTAATGTTAAGTAAAATAAGGCAAAAGACAAATGTGACAGTTAGCAAGGGAGTACTTCATATGTTTTATACCTACAAAGCTTTCTTCAAAATAAATAAATATGTATTAATATTATGTACATATACAAATAAACCTGTGTACTCTCGGTTGAATTTGCAAAGACAAAAATTAAACAAATCATTTAAATGCATGAAGCCACTAATAATATGTGATTATTTATGTAACTACATACTATCAAATAAAATTAGATAATAGAACTGTAATAGTAATTATTTATTTTGTTAAGTATATATATATTATTTTTCTCATAATATCTATCAAATTAGTTTGTTTTAATAATAGTCGAAAATTTCAGTTTCAAGTTTTATTGTTTGTTTTTTTTTTAGGTTCTAACCTTATAAACATAATCAATACTTTCAAATAAAAGTAGTAAAAATTGACAAATAAAATCATACCTGTTAATGTGTTGTTCCTAAGTTCGAGCAATTTAAGTATCTTTAAATTCTCAATTTCTTGTGGTATCATCCCACTAATGTTGTTGTTTGACAACCACAAAGATTCCAAATTTGTCAAATTCATGATGGAAGAAGAGATAGACCCTGAAAAGCCATTGCTTTCCATGGCAAGTACTTTGAGATTATGAAGATTGCCTATTGAATTTGGAATTTCACTTTGAAAAGGATTGAAAGATAAGATCAATGACTCAAGCTTTGATTCATTTGAAAATGATTGGATAAATGAATTCAAGCTTGTAAAATTGTTATACGCAATAGATAAGTATTTAAGACTAGGAAATGAAGAAAGCCAAGAAGGAACTTCCCTGTCAAATTTGTTGTAACTCAGTCTGATATAACTCAATCTTCGCAAACGAGCTAATTCTATTGGAAGAATCCCATTAAAGTTGTTTTGTTTGATGTCAAGTGAAACAAGGAATGATAGATTCCCGAGTTCGGGAGGAATACTTCCAGAAAGGCCTAGGAAAGAAATATTCAATCCTATTACTCGATGATGGCGGATTCCACAAGTGACACCAAACCAATTGCAGACAGAAGATGTAATGGTCCAATTGTTGAGTGTTCTATAAGGGTCGACAGAGATGTGAGATTTCAAGGCAAAAAGTGCGGATTGATCGGTAGCTAGATTAGTTTTAGCTATAACATTAATAGAGGATGATAGAAGAAGATTCAAGATTAAGACAAGAAGAAAATAATTGAAGTGAGAATAATTCACCTCCATAGCACTTTTCATTGCTTGAAATTCAAAGATGTAGAGATTGCTATTATGGTGAATGTTGTGTATATGATGATGAAGATCACAAAAATGGATTATATATACAACTGAGACTGAGGTCATTATACTACAAAGTGGATAGAGATTTTAAAATACTCGCTAAGAATCATCAAGAGTCGTCTAGTCTTTTTTGGAGTCCTGAACAAAAATAAATTATAGGCCCAACACATGATTAAAATGTATTTTCAAAACAATATAACTAAATGACATCGATTAGACAAGATGTCGAACATGAGGTTTGGGCAGTATCGATTTGAGAAAAGAAGGTGAAAAACAAACTGTCCGGGGTTTGAAAAACGAGAAAGACTGAGAGAAGGCGAAAGAGAGAGAAAAGATAAATGAGGCGCGTTTAGTCTGAGCTGGTGGGCGCAACGCAACAGGGTAGGAGGCAGAGAAGTATAGACGAAGATTAAATTTAAAAACTATTCGGTGAAGTATGATTAAGAAGAACATCTAGCAAAAAGTATATGATAAGAGTTTAAAATTTAATTTTAAAATTAAATTGGATAATTATGAAGAAAAAAAATATAAACTAAAAATTTAAATTTAATTTTTAAAATTTTATAATAATAATGATTAACTTTTTAAACCCTCTATTAGTTAAGGGCTGAGTAGTTGCTCACTCTACCCCTGTTATGACCGGCCCGTGGAAATCATACACTTTGCCCAACTATTTTATGTCCATTTATACTATGCATGACAAAGACTTCAAGTGAATGTGGAAATAAATACAACATCATATTGGCCACAAGATTGGGAACTTTCTTGGCAACTTTCACTTATATACTAAATGCCAAAACCATTTCTCCTCAATGCCATGGTAATAGGAAATGAGACAGATCGAAGACACCGAGTCATAAAGAATACTACCTACCTATATCATTATTTTACGATCCTTTGATACTCTAAGTGTTAAAAAAATAATAAGAATAATAATTTTTTGTTTGAATATAATTCTACTTATTTATCGTTCTATATATATATTTTTTACTAGTTTATAAATATTTAAAAGATATATATATATATATATGTAAGTGAAAATAGACAAAAAAATTAATCTAAACTATGAAACAAAAAAAAGCAAAATAACCAAAACTAAGAAAAGGTATATTAGGACATGTAGTTGTAATTAAAGTATAGATAGTCAAATATTCACCAATCTTATACATTGATTTATATAGTAAATTATTTATAAATCTTATACATTAATTTATATACTCCCTCCGTCCAGTGAAGGATGAATCCTTTTGTTAGGAACCAGGTATTTTAGGTAACGTAAATTATTAAATTATTAATAATAAGTTATGAAAATATTTTATTATTTTTTATATGTGTAGTTTTGTTCATATTTTAAATATCTTTAAAATTATATCTCAATATAATATATGCAATATAGATATTATTTTCTAGATAATAAAATTTTATATAATACAAATGAAAGAGATAGAAATAAAAGGGTTTTGAGTGGGTCTATGTAAAATGTTAGAAGTTTAATTATATTTAAAATTGATAAACTTACAAAAATGGAAAGGAGTCATATTTTGTGGACGTACCAAAAAGGAAATTGAGTCATCTATGACGGGACGGAGGGAGTATTTTTTAAAAAGTTATCTAATTTTTTTTTTATCCAAAATTTTATTTCAAAATTTACAAAAAAAATTATATGACCTCCTTTATTATTTATAGGATATTTAAATGGATTTGATCTGAAAATACTCCTATAAGTAAAAAAATTTCGTAAAATAGTCCTCACACGTGGCGATAACATGTCATCCGCGTCACATCAATAATGGCTGCCAGCATAGCGAATTCGGCGCCAGATGATCATTTTAGCGAAATTTTTTTATTTACGGGATTATTTTCATAGACCCTAAATTTTGCAGCTTTCCAACTTAATTCCACCCCTATAATTCCTCCTTTCCATAACTAATTTTTGAATAAAGTTTGACTTCATTTCAATGTGGGCCTTATGGCCGGGATCATGACTAGGGGTGCGTTTGACAATTAGCTGATAGCCGTTAACTGATTCAATTAGCTGATATCCGTTAGCTGATTCAATTAGCTGGTTTGACTAACTGATTCGATTAGCTGTTTGTATTAAAATGTTTGGTAAAACAACTGTTTGATATTAGCTATTTATACATAAAATGACAATTGAGGACATTTCTATTTTATTTTTGTTTATAATATATTCAATTATGTTCTTTTGAGTTTAGAATGTTTAAATTTTTTTGTTATTAGTTATTGAAAATTGTAAAAATGTTATAAAAGTATTTATTTTTTATTAGAGTTAGATTTAAAAAAATAATATATCTTTATTAAAATATATAAATAGTTTTTTCTATTGAAAATGATATAAAATATAAAATAATAAATTTTTCGTGTATGTATTTATTATGTTAGTTATCGATAAGTTCATTATATTTATAATTTTCAATAAATTTAATTTATTTAATTTAGTTTTAGTATAAAATTTATATAATGTAATTTAATATAAAAATAAATTATTAATATTAATATTTTATATTTTATGTTGATTTTAATAAATTTATATATTTTACAATTAAAATAATTTATATATAAAAATTAATTATTTTAAATTTATAAAAGTAATAAAATATTCTAATATAATCAAAAATATATTTATTTATGTAAAATGCATAATAAATTTTTAAGGACATATAAGGAATGAAAATTTTTTTACAGAAAAACCTATTTCAAAATATTGGGTAAGTTAGCTTTTTAGAAATTAGTTTTTTGGGTCCAAAAAGCTATTCGAAAAAGCTAATTTACCAAACACCTAAATTGACTTTTTAGCTGGTCAAACAGCTAAAAATTGTTCAATAAGCTAAAAGCTCTTGAAAAAGCTATTTGCGAAACCACCCCTACATTTTTTTGTCTCTTTCTTGATTGCATTGGGCTAAATATATGTGGAGTGTTTTTGTAAGACACAGTTATATAAAAATATTATTTAAATAAAAAATTGAATTCAAATCTCTTTTTGAATTTTGTATTATTCCTTGTATTTTGTGTTTTACTAGTGCCTTGATTTGATATTTAGTTAAAAAAATAATATTTTTTTCGTCCCGAATATTTTATCCGTATTACTGTAGATACGAAAACTTAGGAGGGGTATAATTAGTAAATAATTAAAAATATATTAGTAAAAATAATTATCGTATAATAAAAATAATGATAGATAAAGATTAAAATAATTAATTAGTATAATTAAAATAAAAAAAAATTATAATTAAATTTTTAAAAATAAAATTAAAGTGTATAATTATTTTTTTTAAAAAAAAGTGAGAAAATAAGTGCGACCAATGAAAATGAAAAGGTGGACATAAGACGTGGGACCGAGAGAGTAATATATATTTATATTTATGTGTCGAACGAATACAATAAGAACAAAATAATTAAGAATAACTAATCCCTTATAATGTGGATGAGAACGACGCATTATATTTCCTCTAAAGGACGTCAACTAATCCATCACCAATGACTTCCAAGTCAATGCGGGAAAAAAATGAGATAATTTGGGCTACGTGAATTAAACAAAATCAAATCCCCTGTTCCCAATTCTCAATATTCTTAATAATAAAATAATAACAAGTGAAAAAGAGAGAATATAAATAAAATTTGAAATTTATGTCTCCTCCGTCCCATTGAAATGTTGTCATTTTCTATTTTCGTCCGTCCCAAAATAAGGTTTTCATTTTTTAATTTAATAATTGTACTATCTACCTAACATAATAAATATCCTTCCAACTTACATTATATTACACAAATACCATTACTTTTATATTACACAATACTAATAGAATTATTTTCGTCCTTTCTACTATAATCTATTATAATACTAATATTCAAAAATCTACGTGCACGGCAACCTTGTTCCGGGACGGAGGGAGTATTTTATTCCTCTAAATATATATCTTGTTATTTATCAATTTATGTATTTTCAAAAATAAATAAAAATTAAAAGATTTATTCAAGTATTTTTTCTATCGCATCAACATGTCAATAACAATTGTTTTTATTCACATCCAAGTCTACATCAATAACCGTAGTATTTAAAATATAACAGGATAAACTATTTTTTAGTCTCGTAACCGACTCTTTTCTTATTTTAGTCTCGTAAGTGGAGCATATTACAAACTAGTCTCATAAAGAAAATTTTTGTTGTTTTAGTCCTCTGACGCGGAGACGCCCGCGTGGCTCGCCGGAAGCCACGTGTCAGTCAGGTGTCCCGCCAGGTCAGCAACACCTGGCGGACACGTGAATTTTATTTTAGTTTATTTTATCATTAATTTTTTTTTCAATTGGACCAAATAAAAAATTAAAAAAGACAAACAAATTTAAAAATCAATCTAAAATCAATTTTTAAAAAATTGTTGATGTAATTTTTCAACAAAAATAAAGTAAAATTCAAAGATATAGAAAATATCCTTAAACTTGATTAATTAGTGCCTGAGATTAGGAATCTCTAAACACTGTATGGTACAGAAAATAAACTGGAAAATAAAAGACTGAAATTTAAAGTGGTGATCCCCAAATCTGACTTTGCTTTGTTGAAGTTGATTGAAGATGCCTTGTCAAATGATGATCCAAATCCTTAAATATTCTCTGGGAAACCGTACCGAAAACCGTCACCCGAACGGTTACAACGTCTCCTTCCTAACCGTCTTCCAACCCTTCTCATGCTGACACGCGTCCCCAGCAGACCAAAATTATCCCTATATTTCACTCTTTGAGTCCGACCACAAACCTTCCGCTCTTTTGGCCCGACTGCCAATCTACAATAGTATGGGTCCGACTGCCAATCCTCCCGACTTGAGATCTTTCCGTCTTGAGGACACCTCCCGACCTAAAAACCTTCTGACTTGAGGTCTTTCCGCCTTGAGGACTTCCGACCTGAAAACCTTCCGACTTGAGGTCTTTCCGTCTTGAGGACCTCCCGACCTGAAAACCTTCCGACTTGAGGTCTTTCCGCCTTGAGGACTTCCCGACCTGAGAACCTTCCGACTTGAGGTCTTTCCGTCTTGAGGACACCTCCCGACCTAAAGACCTTCCGACCTGAGGTCCTTCCGTCTTGAGGACCTACCGACCTGAGGTCCTTCCGTCCTGCTGACTTTCCGTCTTGAGGACCTCCCGACCTGAAGACCTTCCGACCTGAGGTCCTTCCGTCTTGAGGACCTACCGACCTGAGGTCCTTCCGACCTGAGGTCCTTCCGTCTTGATGACTTTCCGTCTTGAGGACCTCCCGACCTGAAGACCTTCCGACCTGAAAACCTTCCGACTTGAGGTCTTTCCGCCTTGAGGACACCTCCCGACCTAAAGACCTTCCGACCTGAGGTCCTTCCGACTTGAGGTCTTTCCGCCTTGAGGACACCTCCCGACCTAAAGACCTTCCGACCTGAGGTCCTTCCGTCTTGATGACTTTCCGTCTTGAGGACCTCCTGACCTGAAGACCTTCCGACCTGAGGTCTTTCCTTAGTAATAAACCTATTTTTCCTTGATTTCCTCATGGTGCCCTTCAGTCAGTTCAATCAACTCTATTGCCAGGCCCACTATTCTTTTCACCTTGGGCTTTTAACCTAATTCTAAATTTCGTACGTAACAACTTGCCCGCCGCCAAGAGACTTTCAAACGCCATTTAACAATCAATGTTTGGAAGTTCATAAATCACCACCCTCTTGAAAAACTCCCTTAGCAACTGCACCAGTTACTGCAACACTCTTGATTAACTTCCTTCTCCGCCATACAAGCTTTTGTGAATCACAATCCCAAAGCACTCTAACCATGGCGAATCAATACATTCCTGCCCTTCCCTTCGACGGAACCCTCCCGGAGGGCCCATTTTCAGCCTCGAAAGTACTAACTCCGACGATCCGTCCATATTGCACTACTCCTGAAGATTCAAATCGGATGAGGGAAGTCTTGGAATCCCGAAATCTCTTGGCTATCAACAACCCTAACTACCAAGCACTTCGCATTCGAGACAGCATCAAAACCCATCTGACGGACCCAAAAGATCCTTACCGCGCTTGGTATCGACGGGTAGCAGAACACTTCCAAACCCAATGGCGTTCCCAAAAGATCGACCAAGCAATACTACTGTCCACTATGCCTATCAACCTGCATGAGAAGGTGTTGTTGGCCATGTCTGCCTTCTGGAATGCGGAAAATGGGACTTTCCTCTTCCCATCGGGCCCCTTTGGCCCAACTCTTATGGACGTTGCAATGATCGCCCATCTCCCAGTCGTGGGTGAAGACCCTGTAATGGGAGCCCTAGATGGACAGGAGCCATCCGAAGACCATCCAGGGTGGTCTTTACAAGGTGTGAAGGAATGGGGTTGGACAAAGTTCGCAACCGACCAGCAAGGGGCTCCAGGAACCCCTGTAACCGACCGGGAGCATACTGCCTTTATCCTTTTTTTGGCTTTGTAGGTACGTCATTGTTTCCCCTTCCAAATGTGTTCTTCCTTCTCATCTCGACCTGGCCATTCATATCGCGTCAGGTCGTTTTTTCTCTCTTGGCACCCTGTTTTTAGCCAACCTGTTTGAAGGACTTACTAGAGTTAGCCTTCGTCTAACAGATAATGATAGTAGGAAATTAGACACTGCCGCGTCGGGTCCTTTTTGGTTTTTAGAACTTTGGTTCCGGCTTTACTTCCCCAACGCGTTTAACTTAGGATCTCCGCCCACTATGCCAACAGCTGAAAAACATTTGGGATTAGCCCTTAACCGACTCTGCTCAGGACGCAATAAACTCCAATCTTCCGATCCCATAATAATCGCAGTTTTAACAGATACCCGCAGTAACTCTCGATTTTCTATGTATAAAAAATATGCGGGCTATGCTCCCGACCATTTTTGGCCTTTTCCAGTACCAAATCCGCTTCCGACTCCTGAGCCTTGTCCTCATTCCACCTATCCTTTTGCCAGGGACGTTGCCCTCAAACCCAGGTCTCTTTTTAGTAGCAAAAAACTTGATAAAAAAGGGCAGAAAACCTTTTACACTTTTAACTATGAACCTCAATTCATGGCGCGCCAGTTCGGCTGTTGCCAAGGTATCCCTGGACCCGTCGCGTGTCCGCACATAATTTTTCAAAGCCCTGACCGACGAGTCCTACCGAATTCAATCCCTTCTTATATCTCCCAGCTCACCACGTATATAACTTCCAATTCTTATATTCCTTTTCGCTCCAACCCTGAGACTGTAGATACTTTCAATGAATGGTGGTCGGTTGTATGGCCCCTGATTTCCCCTGATGAGAGTCGGTTGCTGAACATACTCCTTCCACCCCAAGGATTGGTTCTAGGGGCGGCTAGACATACTAGCACTCAACAAAAAACAGCCGCCCCGGGGATCGGGTCTAGTACTCCAACGCGAAAAAGGAAAGCGTCCCAGCTGCCAACACCCCCGACCTCTGGGGCCGACCAGCAAGCACCAGCGGACCTTGGAATTACTAAAACATCAGCAAGGATCCGACCCCGAATAGGTAATTTTATTTTTTTTTTTAAAACCGTGAACCAATTCACTATATCTTAACTTTGATTTCACATATCATTCACCAGAACCGACCTTGGCAGCACCGACCACACAACCGACGCCAACCCCAGCCGACCAACCTTTGGTCCCGACTGAGGCAGTTCCTCTCCAAACCCCTACTCCACTTCTCACTTTGCCAATGAGCAGTCGGACGGAGGACCCGACGAGGAGGCAAACTCTTCCTCCCGTACCGAGGAGTGGTCGGGCCAGGCACCCGACCAGGAGGCAATCTTTACAAGAACTGCCTATAGAACCAGTAAGTCCTCTTATCAGCAATACTTAGGATTTCAATGACCAACCTTGATATATTCATTCAGCAACATCCCCATGATTTTTCACAGACACCTTCACCCATCGGACCAGCAGCAGGGGTCTCTTCTGACAGCGAGGGAACTACTTCCCAGATGGGTCGACCGCCATACATAGCATCAGACTCATCCATGTCGAAGGAAACACCAGCTGCCCTTGCCGAAGCTGACCCTCCATACGACGTCCCGGAAGCTGCTGATCCCGAAACCGTCCAATCGGGTGCAGCCGTGCTGGAGACTGAAAATGCCTCAGCTGCAGTGCTCTAGATGCAGCCGTCCACCCTGCAGCCGTCCAGCCAGCAGCGGCGCTCCCACCAGCAATCGAGGGGCAGGCAGAAGAACCACCTGTGGCAGCCCAACCTCCAGAAATGGAAGAAGTTTCTTCATCCGATTCGGAGACTTCTGTGAATTTGGTAAGATTAAACCAATCCACGCTACAATGTTTTCTTCAGAAAACACTAACTGTTCTATATACTACTTTCCATAGGGACCCAGGTCGGCACCTCAGCGACCATTCGCAGCAGCCGACGAGTCGGCTGCTATTATACCAGCTGTCTGCCCTACTCGACCGACCTCATTGCTGCCCCCCTCACTGACAGCAGTCCGCCCAGAGGTAACACATATCTGATCTGAATAAATTGGCACCTTCCTTGGAATACTTATTGACATTGTAGGACTTGCAGGGGCCTTCGGACTTAGCTGTCCTATCGACTGTCCCGGTTCCAGCGGAGGCCCGAACCATATTCACTGAGGCCATTAACCATCCCTTGTCAGAATTGAGATCCGACTTATTGGACAGACTCATTCAGACGGTTGGTGGCCTTCTTTTTTACACTCCAACGGAATCGCCAGCCGTCCCCATTCTGCATCGGCTGATGGAAAGACTTACAGAGCTCAAGACTGAAGTGCTAGTCATTGGACTCCTGTCAGCCGAAACCCCCCAGCCCGACTTCGATCAAACAACGCTGGAGAATTCTTTGGCTAAGACCCGAGAATCTCTTCAGCAGACTACTGGAAGGCTGGGTGGTCTCCTTAGCACGAAAGCTCAAGTTGATGAAGCTATTCAGAAAAAGGAGGCAGAATTACGGGAGCTGAGGAAAGAACAGTCTACCCTGGATAAGCAAATTACCAATGAACAGCGTCTGCTTGAGAAGTATACCAAAAATGAGGCTGAATTGGATCAAGAGCTGAAAACCCAAGCCCGATCCCAATTCATCATAAGATATCAGACGGCTGCCAATACCAGAAGGCTATCCAGGGATGAAATCAAATGGACCCATATAAAAACTGCCCTAGGGGCATTGTTGTAATATTTCCCCCTCTGTAACAACGTTTGACTTAGTAATCCATTTTTTCTTTCGTCCCTCAAAACAAGGATCACCTTTCAATTTCCAACTTTATAGGAATAGAAACAAACTCCTTCTTTAAAAGACCATCGTTTCTCACATTTTAAGAAACACATTCCAAGGCATATTTTGAAAATCACAACACTTAAAGTGTTAACGAACATGGCGAATGACCGACCTTATGTTCCATCAAACAATTGGCAGGGTGTTCTTCAACCCTTCTTTGTGGGTAATCACCCTATTGGAGGCCATGCAGAAGACTTGTTACATATACTCAAGCAACTAGACTTCAAATTCCGATTCTCCCAGCGAGGAAGAAGAACCATTCATCGCGTCATCCGCCTGATGGAAAAAGTCATTGAGGGGTATGAACCTCTTCGTGACATCCTTAGCCGCATTCCTGATCTCCATCACCACATGGAAATGATAGAAAATCACGCAGCAACTATACTTCCAGATCTTGGTTGGGATAACATCTTTTCCAACCAACGAAAAGTCTTCTCAAGATTACGGACCATTGTTGATCGTGAACATCAAGCCATAACAGACATGCAAGCACGTACCCATCAAGATTTAGAAGAAATGCAAAGCCAATGGGAAAGGTACCGACCAGATTTGGAAGATCTTATTGAAGAAGAACCAGAGCTAATATCCACTCACTGGGATGAAAAGTCTGATTCAGAGGCAGAAAATTTCTCACAACTACACGATGACTAACAGAAATGAACCTTTCCGTAGGTTCGAACCCCACAAATGGGTTCTGAATAATATTTTGTTTCAGGCAGTCTTGTTATCTGAAAAGGCAGGATAATACCTCTTCAGATATTTAGCATTAATACAATCATGTACTCTTCTACCTTCATGATTTACAATAATGAACGCGCCATTTCCAATATCTTTTTGAACAATATATGGTCCTTCCCAATTCGGTGACCACTTTCCCAATTGATCAGTTTTCTTATATGTAGGAAGAATGGTCTTCCAGACTAGGTCTCCTTTTTGGAATGTCCTGTGAAGAACTTTCTTTCCGTAACTCCTTGCTCTGATTTCACTCTGTTTCACACTTTGATCTATTGCATGGAGACGGTTAACATCCAAATCTTCTAACTGCTGCAACATAAGTTGTTGGTATTCTTCTGTAAGATCACTATCAGTAAATTCTGTTCGGCCAGATGATACTCGAATTTCGGCTGGTAAAACAGCATCTTGGCCAAACGTAAGTTGGTAAGGTGAGAACCCTGTGGCCGTATTTCTGGTATTTCTATGTGCCCATAAAGCCTGAGACAATAACAAATGCCACTTTCTTGGGTTCCCTTCAACCATCTTCTTTATAATCCCAATGATAATCTTATTTGCTGCTTCCGCCTGTCCATTGGCTTGGGGATAATAAGGTGAAGAATGATGTAATCGAACACCGAATTCTGTCAAGAAACTAGAGAACTTTTCCCCTGTGAAAACCAGGCCTTGGTCGGTTGTTATAGACTGAGGGATACCATATCTGTAAATAATTTGGTGCAAAACGAAGTCTATCACTTCCTTCTGATCCACATTTTTCAAAGCAACTGCTTCTACCCATTTGGTAAAGTAATCAGTCGCGACCAATATGAAACAATGATGTTTCGATGAAGCAGGATGTATTTTACCAATAATATCCATAGCCCATGATTTAAAAGGCCATGGTTTTGCCAAGAATTGCAATTCGGTTACTGGCAAATGGTTTAAGTTTCCATGTCTTTGACATTCCTGACAGCCCTTGGCAAATTGTATGCAATCTTCAAAAATCTTTGGCCAGAAAAACCCCAAACGATGAATGGCCCATCTCATATTCAGACCTGCTCGATGAGCTCCACATATCCCACCATGTACTTCTGTCATTACCTCTAGAGCTTCTTTAGATCCCAAGCATTTCAAAAGTAAACCTTCAAATGATCTCTTGTACAAAATTCCATTTATCAATTGAAAACGTAAAGCCTTCAATCGTGTCGCAATTGAAACACTCGCACCTGGATTCTGTAAATACAGGATAAGTTCTGTTCTCCAATCGGGCACTGTTTCGCCATCGGACTCCTGTCCGATAATAACTTCGCAATCGGGCTCCTGACCGACCGTCTCCTGCCCAACAACCTCGCAGTTGGGCTCCTGTCCGACACTCTCCTGCCCGACCATAACTTCACAATCGGGCTCCTGTCCAATAGCCTCTTGCTCGACCGTAACTTCGCAGTCGGGCTCCTGTCCGATAGCCTCTTGCCCGACCGTAACTTCGCAGTCGGGCTCCTGTCCGATAGCCTCTTGCCCGACCGTAACTTCGCAGTCGGGCTCCTGTCCGACCGTCTCCTGCCCGACCAAAACTTTGCAGTCGGGCTCCTGTCCAACAGTCTCCTGCCCGACCATAACTTCGCATATCGGGTCTGTCTTTCCTTCTATGCCCGACTTGACCTCCGACCACATATCCTCCAGAATTCCTTTACATGCCCTTTGAGCCAATTCATCAGCACGTTGGTTTTCTTTCCTCGGAATGAACTCAATTATTACTTCTGAAATTTTTGTCAGTAACCGACCCACAATGTCCCTGTATCTGCGAAGATGAGGGTAATTGCAAACATATTGATTGTTTACCTGGTTGACTACTAGTTGAGAATCCCCTCTTATGATTACAGACTGGACCTTCCTGGCTATTAAAGCCTCCAGACCCAAAATTAAAGCCTCATATTCTGCCGAATTATGGGTCATGGCTTCCAATCGTAGTTGTAAGTTGATCTTTTGACCATCAGGTCCTTGCAAAAAGACCCCTGCCCCTGATTTGTTTCCAGAGGTAGAACCATCAAAGAACATCAACCATGTTCTGGTACTTATATAAGGTACACATCCGACCTGTAGATTATTCAAATATGATGAATGACCAAGTGGTCGGACGCTATCACAAAGAGAATACCCGACTTGTGAAAATTCTGCTAAGAAGTCGGCTACTGCTTGTCCCTTGATTGCCCTCAGAGGGGAATGTTGAAGATCAAAAGGAGCCAATTTGATGGCCCACTTCATGAGTCTGCCCTTCATAGTAGGTCTCTGTAAAATCAATTTGATGAGATCCACCTTTGATATGACTTCAACTCTTCTGGGCAGCAAGTAATGCTCGAGTTTAGTACAAGCAAAGACCAATGAATAACACATTTTCTCTGGCATAGTGTAATTCAGTTCTGGTCCTGTAAGGGTTTTACTGAGATAGTAGATTGCCCTTTCCTTCCCGTCATCACCATCCTGCGCCAATAAACAGCTAACCACTTCATATGTATTTGCCAAATAAAGTTTGAGTGGCCGACCTTGTTTAGGAGGCATCAAGACTGGAGGGTGAACCAATGCCTGCTTGATAGCATCTAAAGCCATTTGTTGATCGGGACCCCATTCGAAAGCATTTTTTCCAGCTTTCAACAATTTAGTGATGGGTCTGACCTTGCCAGCAGCATTAGAAATGAAACGCCTCAAATACTTCACCTTACCCAACAGACTTTGGATTTCTTTAACCGTCTTGGGTGGCCGACTATCAAGAATGGCTTTAGCCTTGTTGGCATCGATTTCAATTCCTCTCTCATGAACTAAAAATCCTAAAAAGCTCCCAGCTGATATTCCAAAAGCACATTTAGTTGGATTCATCTTCAACTTGTACTTCTTCATTCTTTCGAATGCCTCTTCAAGATCTCTCAAATGTTCGTCAAAACTGGCAGATTTAACAATAACATCATCAATATAAACTTCCATAGATCTGCCAATTAAATCATGAAAGATTGAATTCATGGCTCTTTGGTAAGTTGCCCCTGCATTCTTTAACCCGAATGGCATGACTGTCCATTCATAAATACCTAAAGCCCCTGGGCATCTGAATGCTGTCTTAGGAATGTCTTCCTCTGCCAGAAATATTTGGTTATAACCCGCATAACCATCCATCAGACTAAGGATTTTATGCCCTGCTGCTGCATCTATCAACATGTCGGCCATAGGCATCACATATTCATCCTTAGGGGTAGCTAGATTCAAATCTCTGAAATCGATGCATATCCTAATCTTACCATTTTTCTTGACCACTGGCACAATATTAGCCAGCCACTCCGCATAACGGCAAGGCTGAATAAAACCCACTTTGAGAAGTTTTTGGATTTCTTCCTTGATTTGAGGCATTAGGTCCGGGCTCATCCGCCTTGGAGGTTGTTTGTAAGGTTTACAACCTTCTTTGATAGGCAATCGATGCTCTATTAGACTTCTTGTCAAACCAGGCATCTCTGAATAATCCCATGCTAAACAATCAATGTTGTTTCTAATAACTTCGAGCATCATTGTTTGTTGCTCTTTAGACAAATAACCACTTAACCTGATCACTTTTGGAACCAATTCGGTTCCTAAATTAAACTCCAATAATGGGTCTTGTGATGAAGTTGTTGGTTCTGTTTTTTCTAATAAGTCGGGCCAACGAAATTGTTCATCTTCTTGGAGGTGAACATCCAGAATCTCTTTACTATTTTCTGCTTTATGTAATAACTGCTTTAAATAGAACTTATTAATAAGAGAACTACATACTTCTAAACTTGTATCATCCATTGCAAACAAATTATATGGGAATGGGTGTGGCTTTATCATGAGCCATACAATCAAGGTGTTCTTTTAATAGAACATCGAGTTCTGGCCAGAGACTTTATAACCCTTGTATGGGTACTCCCTGGCCATATACAACTGAGACATCGGAGCCAAATGCTTGGAATAAAACACTGACTCTTCAACTTGCTCTGATATATCGAAGGGGTTGTCATTCGCTTCCATTTTGAGAACCTGATTTCCTTCCCAGAACATCAATTGTTGGTGCAGGGTTGATGGCACACATTGGGAGGCATGAATCCAGTCTCTTCCCAGCAAGAGAGAGTATGTAGTATCTGCGTCCACAATAAAGAAAACAGTGGAAATCTTCTTTGGTCCGACTTCAATGGTGGCAACCATCATCCCTTCAGGCTTAGTCGGCTGCCCTGTAAAACTTGTCATTTCGAATTCCACAGGAGACAGATCATGAATTCCTTTCCCTAGCTTCTTGAGAGTCTTCAATGGCATAACATTAAAGACTGCTCCATTATCCACGAAAACCTTTGTAATTGGTTTCCCACAAATGTGAGCATTAACATACAGAGGTTTCAAATGGGAGATCGCACCCTCTGGAATAGGAGGAAACACTATCGAAGGTGTTTCTGACTGAGGCTCAGAATCTGAAGTCTTTGCCCACTCTGTTTCCTCTAATTCATCATCTGCCAAGAATGCCCATAACGGTTCGTCCATAGTATCATCTACCAGACTCGCCCATATCGGTTCATCTCTCATCTGCTTAACCTCTGTCATCCGACAAGGGATGCGTGGTCCCAGACGAGATTTAACAGATCTTGAACTTTCCTCTGTAGTTAGAACTTCTTCCTTCGTCTTGTTCTGAGGTTGAAGCGTCAAAGATTCTATACGGAAATCTTCAAGAGATGGATTGATGTTGATCCGTTCACAATGTTGGCATCGAAAACCTTTAATTATTTCATCTGCCATCCCTTTACCTTTCCCCTGTCCCGACGAACTTCTTTTAGTATGGTCGGAAGCGCCTGATTCGTCATTCGGTTGCTTTCCTGACCAGACCCGACTGGACCGACCAATTGGAGACTGAATGGCTGCTCCTTGCTCGTTGGTCGTTTGTTCTGTAAAGACCCGAATGGACTGATCTCCTACCAAACGGTCGGCTGCTTTTTGTTCGTCGGTTAGTTGTTTTGCTGAAGGAACTCGTTTCCCATACTTTGCAGCATACCTGCGTTTGGCATTGCGAATCTGTGTACGATTCATACCTGGGAAACGAGGATCTATATCAACTGGCAAAGGCTTTTTATTTCGAGCCCAATCGTTCCCGACTGACCCTGTTTTTCTGGTCGGGTGGTCACGAACTAACGCCCTTTCTTTCACCTCCACATTAAAAGAACCGTCTGGATGGTCCCATTTTTCAGCGACTGGTTTCTCACAAACTTTGAGTCGTTCTTCAGGTCGGCTGCTTTTTGGCTGATTTCCTTTCTTTGTTCCGGGGCTTGCCTGAGTTCGTTCCCCTGTTTGTCCATCATTGGCCGAACTTTTCCTTGTTTCCGAACTTGGTTGGATGTCAACCATTGCCGTTGTTACTTTCGGAAACGGTTGCTGGTCTACACCTAGAGTGATGTATTTGAGCCGACCCGTCTTGATGGCCTTTTGAATTTCCTTCCTGAAATGAGTACACTGACTTGTAGTGTGCGTGAAAGAATTATGCCACTTACAATATGGTCTCCCTTTGATTTCTTCTTTAGTGGCAAGTCTTTGCCCCTTTGGAATACGGATCTGACCATCAGTCAGCAAGATATCAAAAATTTCATCAGTTTTTGAACTATCAAACGTCGGTTGCTCTTTTCCTTCAGATCCTAGTACTGGCTTCAACTTAGGGCATACATAAGGTTTTCCAGAAAGGATTTCGGCTGCCATCTCTTCTGACTGATTATTAAAATCAAAGTCACATGTTTCTGTTCCCATACTCGCCATATGTTGGCCTCTATTACGCCTGTTATGCTGATCTTCCTCTCTGAACAAAGACTCTAGACGCCCTGCCTTGGATGCAAGACTTGCCAAATCCTCCACGTCCAGGGCAGTGAGTGCCTTTCTTAAACGAGTATGCATATTCCGGACCACTAAATTGGTCATCTCTTTCTCACTGATTACCGTAGGACATCGTCCCTTCATCAATCGTACCCTTTCTATAAATTGAGAAGCAGATTCTTCTGGATACTGCCTCAATTCCATTAAATCTGTTAAAGAAACAGTTGGTAAAGGATTGAAGAATCTAGCATGAAATGCCGTCTCCAGTCCTTCCCACGTCTGAATTTGTCCAGGAGGCAGACTTGCAAACCAAGAAAACGCGGTTCTAGTAAGAGATAAGCCAAACAGTTGCAACTTATAAAAAGGGTTATTACCAACTTCTCCCAATTGTGCTGTGAACCGACCAACATGTTCTATGGTGGAAGATCCGTCCTCCCCTGAGAATGCATGAAAATCGGGTGGTCGATAATTCCTTGGGAGAGGGTGTTCATTAATGACCCTTTCTGGGAAAGGTTTCTGATATGCAGGGCGGTTAGCCATCTGAGGAGTTAATCCATACTGATCCCTTAATATATGTGCAAGCTCATCAGGATCTACATGAAAGCGTTGATGATCAGGAACATGGAACGGATCCTGCACAGGAATATGAATAGGATCATGTATATATCCTTCAGGCCTGTCCTCCCTTGTATTGTTCGTCTGCGGATTGGTAACCCTTGGTCCCAGTGGAACAGTGTTGGGAAAAGTTAGAGGAGACTTTCCCCTATCCATTCGGTTGGGATTTGTGGCACTTGGAAATGCACTATCCACGAATGATGGCCCTGCGAAATTTGTCTGTAGTCTGGACGGTGATACTCCTGGTGGAGTTTGAGTGGGTTGAAGACTAACCCTTGACAATGCTTGATCTATCATGTTCTGCATCATGCTCTGTTGCTCACGCAACATGTTCGTTTGTTGCTCACGCAACATTTGTTGAACATAAGACCACCAATCTGTTGGTGGTTGTGGGATTTCCCCGGCATTTGGCACATTAGGTGGTGGAACGGATTCTCCCACCGGTGCCGACGATGATTGAGGTTGTGAACCTGCCATATGGACCCTTCCGATGATACGGCCGGATCTAAGACGTATGAAATTATCGCCGGAATTGGAATGAGCAATTTTGTCTTGCTCCCACTGTGGTCGCCAATTTGTTGATGTAATTTTTCAACAAAAATAAAGTAAAATTCAAAGATATAGAAAATATCCTTAAACTTGATTAATTAGTGCCTGAGATTAGGAATCTCTAAACACTGTATGGTACAGAAAATAAACTGGAAAATAAAAGACTGAAATTTAAAGTGGTGATCCCCAAATCTGACTTTGCTTTGTTGAAGTTGATTGAAGATGCCTTGCCAAATGATGATCCAAATACTTAAATATTCTCTGGGAAACCGTACCGAAAACCGTCACCCGAACGGTTACAACGTCTCCTTCCTAACCGTCTTCCAACCCTTCTCATGCTGACACGCGTCCCCAGCAGACCAAAATTATCCCTATATTTCACTCTTTGAGTCCGACCACAAACCTTCCGCTCTTTTGGCCCGACTGCAAATCTACAATAGTATGGGTCCGACTGCCAATCCTCCCAACTTGAGATCTTTCCGTCTTGAGGACACCTCCCGACCTAAAAACCTTCTGACTTGAGGTCTTTCCGCCTTGAGGACTTCCGACCTGAAAACCTTCCGACTTGAGGTCTTTCCGTCTTGAGGACCTCCCGACCTGAAAACCTTCCGACTTGAGGTCTTTCCGCCTTGAGGACTTCCCGACCTGAGAACCTTCCGACTTGAGGTCTTTCCGTCTTGAGGACACCTCCCGACCTAAAGACCTTCCGACCTGAGGTCCTTCCGTCTTGAGGACCTACCGACCTGAGGTCCTTCCGTCCTGCTGACCTTCCGTCTTGAGGACCTCCCGACCTGAAGACCTTCCGACCTGAGGTCCTTCCGTCTTGAGGACCTACTGACCTGAGGTCCTTCCGACCTGAGGTCCTTCCGTCTTGATGACTTTCCGTCTTGAGGACCTCCCGACCTGAAGACCTTCCGACCTGAAAACCTTCCGACTTGAGGTCTTTCCGCCTTGAGGACACCTCCCGACCTAAAGACCTTCCGACCTGAGGTCCTTCCGACTTGAGGTCTTTCCGCCTTGAGGACACCTCCCGACCTAAAGACCTTCCGACCTGAGGTCCTTCCGTCTTGATGACTTTCCGTCTTGAGGACCTCCCGACCTGAAGATCTTCCGACCTGAGGTTTTTCCTTAGTAATAAACCTATTTTTCCTTGATTTCCTCATGGTGCCCTTCAGTCAGTTCAATCAACTCTATTGCCAGGCCCACTATTCTTTTCACCTTGGGCTTTTAACCTAATTCTAAATTTCGTACGTAACAAAAATTAAAAAAAATAATAAAATCTACGTGTCCGTCCGGTGCCGCTAATCTCGTGGACATGACGCCTTTGGCTAACCACGCGCGTCTTCGGCGCTGGAAGACTAAAACAGTAAAAATAAATTTACTTATGAAATTAGTTTACAACATACTCTACTTACAAAATTAAAATGATAAGGATCCAATTACTCAAGTAAAAAAAATAGTTTACCCGATATAATAAGATAGCGCCGAGTACCACTGCAAGTCTCCAACGAATAATCGAAAGCAGTACCCCATGACCCGGGGCGGAAGTAAGTGACGCAAGAGTTCATTCCATTAATTATTTATTTATTTTTAATTTTAGAAAATATATTTGTGTATACTATATAAAAATAATTAAAATAGGCTAAGGAATTGCTAAAAATTTAGTGTGTTTTTATAGGAATTTAAAATTTCAATTTAGGTTTTGAGTAATAAAAATTTAATTAATATTTGATATCATATAAATAAATTTTAATATAAAATTAATTTTTATGATAATAAAAAAATAAAATTGATTTGATTAGACTATTTTTTAGAAAAAAAAGAGTAATGAATAGTAAAAATCTTTTACAAAATCTTTTACAAAATGTCAACCAAACACGTAGGAGATGATTTTGTTAAGAGTGAAATTTTTTCAATAAAATTTATTATTCTCGGTCCGCCTTTAAGGGTCATATTTACCTTTTGTATCAATTCTACTTAATATTAAAAATATCTTTATATTTGTATATATATTTTTTTTCAAATATCCTTCTGTTAGCATTATAAGACACTAATTGAAGTATTTTGTAATTTTTTTTAATTTGTACTGCATTTTAATATAATAATTAATATTTAAAATCAACGCATAAAAAATAAATAGAACCCTTAGAGCCAGATCTAGGTAATACTTTTTTATCGATTTCAAAGAATATAAAAATTATTATGTAGTTGTTGATGTATGTTGTTCTTTTGCAAGATGTTTAAAATATGATAACTAATTAATATAATTATCGGATAATTAGGTGTATTTGTTTGAGAGTTTGGATTTTAAGTTGAGATTTGAATAGTAAAAATTTTGAATTTGAATATTTGTATGATGTGATATAAATTGGTGTTTGATTTGACATTTTGAATGTAAAATTGATTTTTAATATAATATAAAAAATGAAAAAAGGTGTTTCATTTGATATTTTTTTAAAAAAAAAAGGATAAATAATGTATTTAAAATCCAATCTCCAAACAATTAATCGTGAATGTAGACCGACATTCAAAAGACAAATAAACATAAATACCTCTTCTCCCTAGAAACTACTGTCGTTAACCTCAACCTGCATCGCCCTACTACTTCCATTAACCTCAACCCGCATCGCCCCCGCCCGCCGAAACTCAACTTTGTCGCTGCCGCCGGTGAGAATGGGTGTGTTTCCGCGAAAATGACGAGTGGAGATTAAGGACTGATTTAATTTAAAAAATAGTGACGGTAAGTAATTTTTTTCCGTTAGTAATTGGAAACAAAATTAGATTTCATCGCTAATTATGTTGGTAATTAGTAATGGTATAAAGTACCATCAGTGAATTCAGTTGCGATTCGCGAAGGAATAAATCCGTATAATAAATTTGTCGGTAAAACTTTATCAAAATCTAGAGTGTCCAGACTAGAAGATGTATGAAAGGACACAGAAGAATATAACAACGTTATTTGTATTCATTGAAATTTTTTGTATATGAACAATATCATCCTAACCTATATATATATATATATAAATATATAGGTCGAGAACAATTGAGAACTATGTGTAACAACTCGTCTAACTAAATCTATTGGGAGAACCACATGTACACTCCTAAAGCCAACACAATTAATAAACTTCTAACAGACACCTAACAAACTTAACAAACTGGATCAAAACTTGGATTGATAAATTTATGATGTTGGGCTTTGTAAGCATTGGATCATCACAGTCTAGTCCTTCCTGTATAGGCATCCTAACAGCCTCACGAAGATTTAGGCAATCAGACATCACCCTTCATCATTTTCCAGCATGCATTGCCACGTGTCTTTTATCATTCACCCCTCAAGCTTAACATGGCCTGGGTAACCCACGTTAAGTTTGAAAAGCATGTTCTTGAGATTTGAGGCAAGTAATTCTTTAGTGAACACCTCCCCAATTTGAAGGTGAGATGACACATATTCAAGTTTGATGATACATTTGGCAAAATGATCCCGAATAAAATGACAATTAATATATATGTGCTTTGTACGCTCATGATGGACCGGATTTTCAACCATGTAAATTGATGATTTGTTATAAAATGGATGGTGGCAGAAAACTCCATTTCCATCTTGAAGTCTCAAAGTAGGTAGGTAACCCACAATGCTTCTGAAACACTGGCAGCAATGGCCCTATATTCAGCCTCGGCAGAAGATTTGGCAACTGTAGGCTACTTTTTAGTCTTCCATGATATCAAGCAAGGACCAAGACACAAGCAAAAGAAACCTATGAGAAACTTACGTGAGTCCAGACAAGACCCCCAATCAGCATCACAATAAGCTTGGAGTGTTCGTTGCTTTGATTTAGGGAATAGAAGTTCCAAATGGCTGTTTTCTCTAAGATATTTGAGAACACGATGGAGGGCCTTCCAATGATAATCTGTAGGCGTATCCATAAACTGACTGAGTTGCTGAACTGAATAACAAATATCAGGCCTAGTAATGGGAAGATATAACAATTTCCCCACTAGTATTCTATATATGCTAGGCTTGGCCAAAGGAATTTCTTTATGTTTGTGTAGTTTGTTTTCAACAACAAACGGAGTATCAAATGAGGTGGTATTGGACATCCCTGCTCTGTAAGGATATCCTCAACAAATCGATGTTGAGCAACTCACAATTCTTCTTACATTGCTGGATTTACATTCTCGAACTAGATTTGCACGTCCCAAATCTTTGATAGTGAATTCATGGTGCAAGAACCTTTTTATATCTTTAATTACTAATGCTTCATTGTCTGTCAGAAGTATATCATCAACATAAAATAGAAATGTCAATTTTTGGTGTTGAGTCAAAATATATAAACAATGATCATAGATTGACTGCAGGAACCGTAGTTCAACAATTTGGATGTGAATTCCTTATACCATTGTCTGAGAGCTAGTTTGAACCTATAAATGGTTTTCTTCAATCTGTATACATGTCCAGGAAGAACCTTGTATCCCTGTGGATGATTCATATAAATAACTTCATCCAAGTGGCAATGGAGAAAAGTATTGTTGATGTCCAATTGATGAACTCTCCAAGATCTGTGTGAAGTCATTGCAAGCATGGTTCTTACTGACACCACTTTTGCCACAGAAGCAAAAGAAATTTTATAATCTTGTCCATAAACTTGCAAATACCCTTTGGCAACTAAACGTGCCTTATATATTTCTACACTACTATCAACTTTTCTTTTAATTCTAAAGATCCACTTACTAGATATAGATTTGACCTCCGCATGAAGTTTGATAATTCCCATGTGTGGTTCTGTTCCAGAGCTTTCAATTTATTGTTCATTGCCTCAATCCAAACTTTATTGCGCAAAGCAGTAGTGAATGATGTTGGTTCCTGGTAACATACAAATGAAGCAACATGCTATAAATGTAATGCAAGAATGTTTACATAAAGATGATCAGGATTGCAGGCATAATCTTTGAGCTAAGAAGGTTGTTTTCGAGTTCTATGAGGCAATGAGAAAGGAGATTCACTGAGTTGGATCAAAAGATTTGAATCAGAGGATGATGAGGAATATGACTCATCAATTGGAGAACCATGTGAGGTTGATGCAGGGTAGGTAAGGGAATGTGATGGTTCAGAGAGTAATTGAGAGTTTGCAAGAGCAATATTTAATTCAGACTGAATGAGAGGAATTTCAAAGACAGGCTGATCAAGGATTGGATCAAAGATGTTGGCTCGAGGTGAGCTACTGGGTGAGGCAGATGAATTAAAAGAAGAAAGAGAGCCAAAAGGCAGCACAATTTCATGTGACATGCCTAGTGACATATCTTCTGTGAGTATCAAGATCGTAAACCTTATATCCGTTTCGGCCAGTTGGATATCCAAGGAAAATGCACTTTAAAGGCACGAAGTGACAGTGTGTTATGAATTCCGCAAGAGAATGGCCGCAAGAGCATTCAACAGGAGTGTCACCGTGAGTAGTTCTTGCCAAAGCTCTTGAAGACGTGTGACATATGTGGCTATGGAGTCAATTCCTTGCTTAAGAGATGAAAGAGATCTTCCCAGTTGGAAGATTAAGCTTCCATTGGATTGCCCGTAGCTTTCTTTGAGAGATTCCCATAGAGTCTGGATGAAGACGCAAATATAAATGCACCCTGAATTTCTGGGATGATTGAGTTGATGATCCATATGCGAATTAACGCATCCATCTTTACCCAAACATCATACTAAACATCTGTTTTGCTTGGTTTATGAGTTTTCCCTGTGAGAAAACCATTTTTTCCTTTTGCAATGAGAGCATTGAAAACACGGTGTGACCATGTAAAGTAATTGCTTCCATTTAGCAACACTGAGGACAACACAAGATTTGGTTGATCCGTACTTGATATCTGCAGAGCTTCTGGAAGAATGGTTTGGTTGGTGAGACGAGAGTGAGCCGCCAATCTAGCAGCTCCCTGGATGGTGGCTTCAGAAGGATGAGTTTGCCGTTGTTGATTTCCCGAGGTTGATTCGTTGTTTTCCACCACGGTGAGCTATGGATTCTACCAATCTCTGATCCATGAACAAAATTTAGAATGTCCAAACTAGAAGATAGATCAGAGAACAAAGAACAGAGAGGAAAAAAATCTTATTTGTATTCATTGAAATTTTCTGTATATGAACAATATCATCCCAAGCTTTATAGATATATAGGTTGAGAACAATTGAGAACCATTTGTAACAACTCATCTAACTTAATCTATTGGGAGGACCACATGTACTCACCCAAAGCCAACACAATTAACAAATTTCGGACGGACACCTAACAGACTTAACTAACTGGTGCGGTATTCGCTTATTCACTAATATACACATAATGGTGAATTTGTGTCCCTTTCAATGCTACACTTACTTTGGATTCTACAAAGTTTAGTATTTGTTGGAGGCCCTCCATATATTGGTTTACCGCCACAGATTTGGGAGATGCCGCAGCTTAGAAGTATTACATCCTCGATGGGACTTCTTTTAGCTGATCCTATTGCCACTCATAGTGAGGGGGAAGATTTCCTCATCCTAAAAAACTTGCACACGATTTTTAAGGTATGTAACTTCAATTGTTCAAACGAAATTCTTGATCGAATCCCAAATTTAAAGAAATTGGATGTTTTTTTATAGAGATGTATTTGATGGTGGCAGGGAACGAATCAACTATTGTACGTGCACTCTTGGGCGATTACAGAAACTCGAGACATTGTCAGTGAGGAATTGCTTGGAGAATATGATCTTCCCTGATTCACTCAGAAGATTGACATTGTGGAGTTGCAAGATGTCATGGAAAGATATGTCAATTATCGGTTCATTGCCTAGTCTTGAACACTTGATTCATGTGGTGGCATGGAAGGGCTAGAGTGGAGCCCTATTGAAGGGAATTTCTTCGGATGAAAGAACTACAGGTTCGATGTGTGGATTTGATGTATTGGAGAGCAGATGCAATACATTTCCCCATTCTCGAGCAGCTTAAACTTACTGGACTAGATTTATTATAGGAGGTCCCTGCAGGCATGGGAATTAAATATACTAACATTACAAGAAATTATTATTGGCGAGTGCAGTGACTCTGTCATCGATTCAGCAAAGAAAATATGGGAGGAGCAATAGGAGATGGGGAATGAGATTAGAATTGATGTTACTGATTACCGCAATGTTTCTTATCAGATAGGTACTTTCACTACAAGAATTGATGTTTCCATATTGTGAACAGGAAGGATGAAGTTGGACCTTTGTTTTCTTACCTCTTGAACCAAGTCCAGGGACACGACCTTTTGTGTTGAAACCACCAAATGCATTCATGAGTTTTTTTTATCCGCTTAAAAGGTAGAACTATTTTTAGAAAATTGTTATAGCTCCGCCTAAGAATGAATTTTTATTTAACCATTATATTCTATCATTCAATATGGAAATATATATATTCTAAACAAATTATACCTCACGAGCTGCAACATCTTGAATAGGTATTTTGTTCTTTTTACTAAAACACTGAACGATAAAATTTTTATTTCTGACGGTGTGCGTAAGTGGCCGGTCTACAAGATAAATATTATTAGAACTTTTGTCAAATATATATAAAATACGGCAATTTATGTTTACAACTACATTGAATTAAATAGTACCATAGTATTTTGAACATGGCCAATAGATTGAGCCCCCACGGTATTGATTTGCAATTGCTGCCAGCTTTTTTTCCTATTATCTTTATTTGGTTCAACCATATCTTTGAAATTCCTTAGAACTCTATTATTCCTCATTTTATCCCAAATTTCAAGAGAAATTTATTTCAGACATGCATTATTTTTTTGGACGTAGCGTAAATTTCTTCTTAATAACTCACTAACATTATTTAAAAATAAATCACGGATATCAAATTTATAATGATCCAACCGATGATATCATAAATAAAGATGGTTGTTTATCCATAGATATAATTTATAATCTTTGTAGTTCAATAAAAAATTAAATTATATAAGCAAACCAAATCAAAATTTACCAAAAGACTGGAACAAAACAAATTAAACAAATCTATCTGCTTAAATATATATATATATATACATATATTAAAAAATGTAGGTAGTAGAGTATATGGGCGGAGCCAATTACCCTAAACCCTAAACCCTATATCCATATCTTGAATCTACATTAAACAACTACTTTATTATCAATGTGAATGTCATTGTTATAAAAAATTTACCAAAATGGCAGAACAAAACAAATTAAACAATTACTTTATTATCAATGTGAATGTCATTGTTATAAAAAATTTACCAAAATGGCAGAACAAAACAAATTAAACAATCAAGGCCCAAACAAAAAATTTATAAATTTAAAACAAACAAACATAATATAGTTGAATCCAACAAAGGAGCACATAAAACAAATTAAAACTTCTTGTATAAACATAACAAAATAGCAAAATGAATCAAAACATTCTTTCTTTGAAATCCAAGCAATTCATTGCACAAATAAATTATAGATATTTACTCAAGACACGTGCGCCTAAACATAAATAAAAACTTCTTGTATTAACATACTAAAATTAGAGCGATGGTGCTAGATGGCGAGTCGAAGTACACAGAAAGTCGAGGGTGAAGTAATGAATAGTAAAACCAGGCATATAATTATATAAAATTTCATTCTCAACAAAATAACATATGTATATTGTATATATTTTATTGAATTATTATTATTAAAATAACTAAATAATTATTTTACTGCAGTTTTATACAGCCGTGCAAATATGTCTGTAAACATAAGAGAGAAAACATATGTTGTCGGCGAAAATCAACGAGGATAGATAGCAAGAGTGTGTCTCCCTAGCCATGGATCCGTGCCACAATGCCGATCAATAGTAACTCCACAGTAAAATTTCTCAAACCAGCCCAAAAAAACACTGTAATTTTTCATTCCCTATTTGCCAAAAATATTAATATAAAAGACACAATATCTGCATACAATGCAATTAACCAGCACGGACCTTATCTACTTAAATGTAATCATCTTTCATCTGTGTCGACTGATGTTTTCTGATCGGTTGATCCGAGAGAGAATTTCGGAACTTTATAGAAATTGGGAGATTGATTCACAACGTTTGATATGCTCTAGTAATTAATATCGTTATTTTTAATTTTAATCTTGTATACACTAATTAGAACAGCCTGATTCATTTTGGGATTAGTTCACGTACTAAATTATTTTTTTACAATTCCACATAATTCAATACTTGCTAATCAACTTCATACCAATAGCATCTAGATGAATCACGTCAAATAAAGTCTTCATTGATTATTTTTATTAAATATATATATATTTCAAAATAATACCAATTCATCTGCAAATGACGCAAACAATAAATTAATTAATTAGGTATGTAGCCCTCTCGTAGAAACGGTCAATTTAGACTGTACTGAAAATCTACCTTTATAGACGACTTGGGCAAGTCCTCTTCCCTCAAAACAAAGTTACCTAATTGAATCGACTATTGAGGAAATATTTAGAATTTTACAGAGTTTCAATCCCAAGGGAAAACCAAAAGTTCTCTTGAATCAATTAATGTCGACGAACTACGACAACTGGGAGAGGCTGGTGGGAGCAGTGCTGAGGAGAGATCGAGACAGGCAGTTGGCATATGCTCACAGCATCAGCTCTGCTGCTTCTAGTTTAGGTTCAGTTCTTGACAACTTTTTTATGCATTCTAATTGGTGGTCATTGTCGGATGCAAAATGACTGTCTCACCTAAAAAGTTCGAACTGTTACGAAAATGCAGTCATTAATTATATATCCGTAAACGGGAGTTTCCAATAGCCGTGATGTTGGGTATCTTCGACAATTGCCAGATTCTATTCTCCTGTATATCCTTATATATTTTCCAGCCTGATGCAGGTGGCAAATCGGAAAAGGGTCCTCAGTTTGGAGAATGGGAAGAAAATTATCCGAGCTCAGCAGAATCATTTGCGCAAATTTTTAACAAAATACGAGAGGAGACAGACATCAGGGTAGGCACCAACCCCGGCCGACGAGCTGCCAAACAATCTGTTAGTTTACTACAACTCTAAGTTTAACAATTGCTTCGGATTTCATGCACAATATGTTACGAACATTGCTTCGAGCGAGTTATTGTATGGTAATAATATCTGTTCTTTTATATGTATCAGGAATGCGGCATTCTTTGATGGACTATTGCCAGTGTGTTATTACATTTTATTTACTGACAAGTTTTCTCATGACCATGAAGTCTAATTTCTGTAATTTTGTTTTATTACGCATGTCTATTGTTTTTCCGTAATCACAACGGATCTATTTTGTTTGAGATTTTACCAAACCTGGAGTTTATGTTTACAGACAAATGTTAATAAATTAAATAATACTTTCATCGTCCCAATAAAGTTGTTTTTTTTTTTTTTTTTATTTCATTATTATCCATAATAAATTAAATTTTTGAAGGGAGTTTTATCGGAACAAGATTTTTCCTCACGGTTTTTCAACAAAAGGAACTAAGGAAGAAAAAATCTGTGGAGAAAATTAATTATTAAAATCATGAATGCACGGTTTTTGGTATTTGAATGACTCGATGAAATAATCACTCCTACCAAATTTGCACCCACTGCCCCCAACCCCCAAGACTCATATTTGACTTTATATATGGGCTAGCCCAAGGCCAAATATGGGCCAAATCTAATTCATACCACAATTTATTCATTTATCATTATTTGGGACCAAAATATACTTAAGGTAGGTGGAGTTTGTTTGATTTTTCTATGTGAGACAAACATTTTATCCTCTTCTCTCATATTCACCCAATACACTAACAATCTCCAACCTGAAAAAGAAAACGACCATGACTACGGAACAAGAATCAATTCTATATAGGATAAGTAGTTATCTCTTTGAATATATATTTTTTCGAACAAGATGTAGTAGTCTTGACGAACTAAATAGTAAACACGTTATTCTTGAACAGTTTAATTTCCTAATAAATGAGCTATATGCTGACTGGAAATTCATATTTTTAGTTCGGTTTTCATTATCTAGTACATTTTGACAATGAAACATGTCCTGGTTCTACAAAGTTTTTAAAAAATGGACTAGATAATGAAAACCCAATGAAAACTTATGGCCTAACTCAATGAAGAGAAATGTTGTATCTGCATCAGATCTAGTTTAATATATATAGTTCTACAGAATATTCTAATAATGAATTTTAATACACATAAAATCCTCTTATTTGTCACAAAACAATAACAATTAATGGGTGAGGGTTTGGTAAATACTTTTGGCCGATTATGCAATTTTAAATGATATCAAAACAACATCTGTTAAGCAGGGAAGATACCCTTAACCAAGTTAACCAAGCATCAAATGTATAATCAGATCAGTAGGTCGACCACCAAGAATTAATAAAACCCTAACGAGCTTACAGTGTAAGCTCCTTAAATTCCAATGACAAAATTACAACTACTTCTTACTTGCTTGCTGGCTACGAGATCCCTCAAGAACAGAATTGTCCTCCGGTGCATCAATCCAAACAGCTTCATCGGTATCCTTGGGGCGAATGAAACAGTCGCTAAAGTATCTTCCATGGTGTAGAGAATACCTTGTGAAGTATTTGTCTTCTGAGAAAAAGATGCAGTCTCTCATCCGTCCCGGCATGTTATCCTTGATGTATGAACCTTTAGGGCTCACAAAAATCGTCAGCCCACCAAAATCTGTCACCTTCAACCAATTGAATTCCGTTTGATCTAACTTATATATTGTTAAGCCATCAATAACACAGGTCCGAACAAGAAAGATGTCCCCGCTGTGCTCTGCAGTGAACCACCTCCTTTTATGGAGCGAAATACCCTCTACCAAGTGATCATGGTCACCATTGAAGACTGTCCAAGTTCTTTGCATTGGATCATATACTCCCACGTGTCCTGAGGGGCTCATGCAATAGAAACAGCCATTGCACGCCACAACACAGCTCCAAATGCAACTGTGGAATGGGTGCTGGGATTGATAGGTGACCGTCGTCCATGTATCATCACCGGGGCGACAAGATGAGATGGTAGCATGTGTGTGCTCTGATATAGTTATAGCAAATACTACACAGTCTGGTGATTTTGGAAGTCCTGAGAAAGCAGCTCCTTTGAACTCCTCAGACAATCGAGGTAGTTGGACTGACTCTCGTGTGTAAGGGCAGAATAATGTCAATGTTTGCATGCTGGCCTTGAAAAACAGCATCCAACGATCCCGGACATAGTAGAGTTTACCTCTTCGGCATATTGGCAAGCTAAGGCTATCTGACCGGCTCAAAGAAAGATCGAAAAATTTATATCGCTGGTAACCATATCTTGGGAGATGCAAAAGAAGCGGTGGCTTGCCCAAATTTTGGACAGTGGCTGCAGCAGCTCGCCATCGCCTGCAGACTCCAGCAGCCCGAGAAGTGTCTCTGAAGCTCAGGAGAGTAAATATCAATACTAGAACATCTGTAGGAAGATAAAAGTCTAGCTCCTGGTCCTGCTCTGTTGATGTGCTTAAAATTCTTTTCTTATTACGCTTTTCTTCGAATGAACTGCGAGCAGAGGATAACTTGATAAATTCGAAACTTTATTTAAAGAAATTAACATATGTAACTTACATGAATACAATGTAATTGAGAATAAAGGGTTATACACTTCAAGTTATCTTATCAGTTTCATTTCGCTAAGCAGGAAATTTTGTAACTTCAGAAATGTTTGGTATAGAGGTGAGGGAAGGCGAGGGAAGGGAGATAGAAGGACAATTCCATTGTCAAAGTTTATTATGTTCAAATAGATGTGAAGAAAAATGAGTGGTAGAGAAAAATAGAAAGTTTACATTTGGTGGGGGGGGGGGGGGGTTGGGGCGGGTTCACAACATATATAAAAACATAGGACAAGTAAGAACAAAATTGCATAGTAAATTTTGAACCATTAACCCACAAGACTAAAGCATATGATGTGAATAACAACCCGATGAAACGGAGAAGATGTTGAAAGGTGGGGATTTATCCGCAAGAAAAAAAAAATTAAACCAAACACACATTTTAGAGATTTATGAGCTAAAAATAATATTGGTATCGCCAAACAACAACAAAAACAACAACCAAGGAGAATTGATGTTTAATTTGTTGTGTGTAACTAAACAATACAAATTTAAAACCACCTAGAGCGCTTGAATTTAAAAATAGACAATGAAAACAATCCTACTTTCCGACTTTTACGAATAATTTAATTAGATCTCATCACTTCAAATACAACTGGGCAAGCCCCATTTCAAGTATTCAAACCATTTTCTCTTAAAGAAGGAGAAGACCATTTCAAATCATGCCAAAAAAAAGAAAAAAAAAATAAAAAAGAAAAAAACCACTCCATATTATCAACCTATAATTGTTGGAATAAACGAAATAATAAAATAAAAAATTCACAATTTCAGCTTCTTGTTGCTTTTTCTTTGTCCTCTGGCCATGGTTTCTTCGCTCCGCTACCGCCTATGTTGTGTATTCTGCCAGAGATGAAGAGAGAGACTAGAGGGTCGATTGGAAATCTGACTACTTTCCTCTTTCCAATGGACCGATTTTGCAAGAATGGTAATGACGTATCCACTCTCTCGATTTTACGAATTTTTAATATAGAAAAAAAAATAAAAATAATTACAAGGTGAATAGTTAGTAATTTCGAGTAGTCATAAATATTTAGATGACACGATTATCATAAAATGTATACTTCCCAAAACTATTTTTTGTTTAAACGGTGTTTGTCATTAATTTTTTAATATCAATTCAGTAAAATCTTTATATACTAATGATGGATCTTTATATATACATATTTTGAATGTCATACTATGCAATTGTCAAAAATATTAGATTATCAATATTAGGACATGAAGAGTGATGTAGATGCATATTAATACTTTTAATTTTTATTGGTGTTTTGATTGGCTATGTTCTTCGAATAGTATTTTTCAATTGCGATTCTCCAAAAATAATAATAATAAATATAATATTTTATACGGAAATAAAAATTCAAAATATTCATTGTAAAAAGTCGAAAAATCATTACAAAAAGTTAAATATTCAATTTAAAAAAATATATTTTATATTTTTTTAACACAATTCTCCATACCGTACAAAAATAATCATTTATCCAAAAACACTGCGTGAACGGAGCCATTATCTTTCAATGATTAATTATTTGAGCATATCAAGAATTTTGTTAGAAAGACCTAAAATTTAAAATTAAAATTGCTCTAGTGTCATGATCAAAACAATATTCAAGATTTATTAGTTGATTGGGATAGCAAATATTGTCACTGTTTAAGCCCTACTAAGGAAAAACAAAATTCCAAAAGGAATAAAGAAAGGGAAAGGTCCCAAGGATATTTGCAGAAAACCCGCCGCATGCCAGCAAAGTTGAGTCTATTAGGTCAGGTTTCACTTCGCTAGGTTGATTTCTTCTTTGCTTTTCGATCTTTTATATCCAGGATTGACTGATTATGTATTCCAAATCTTATAATCTTCTAGCCTAAGAGATTTTGACGACATAATATGAAGATTTGTGCTACTATGTTTTATATGCTAGCTAATATTTGTTTGATTTTTCGGATATTTGCAAGTTTTACTTTACCTCTCTTTTTCTTTTTTCTTCTTTGTTTTTTTCCCCTTTGGGATAGTGCCAAAGAGGCTTGGATACTTTAATCATCTTCAAAGTGGTTGATGATGAAGATGATTTTTCATCATTTTTGAGGATTATAGATCCGTCACATATCAGAAGTGTGCCAATCAACAAGAAGGCCCAGTGTATGCGCCCAAGGGCCCAAATTTGTTGGGCCCTCTTTACTAATTTACATACATATAAATAACGTAATAAACATGCCTTGATTTTACAATTTTACTTTATAAATATAAAACAAATATTGTACAAATGTGTAAAATATTAAATATATATTAATTTTTTTAGTTTGTATTCAGATTTTATTTTTTATTTGAAATTGAATTTAAATAATATTTTAATATGATATTTTATAAAAAATCCTTCAATCCAACGAAACCGTGCTCACTCTCTTTGGTGGATGGAGGATGTACATTTGTATTAAGAACAATGTAGATTGAATAAAAAATTGTTTGAAAGCAAAATCAAACATACTCAAATTAGTTTTAAAAAATACTATTAATAATTAAATTAAGTAATAAAACATTGCTATTTTTATATTAAAAAGTGGACTCTTCTTTATATTTTTGCTTGTGTCCATAAAAAATCTAGGGCGGCCATCGCATTAATCCGATTGCCATTTCATAGACATCATACCTGAACTGTATTTTTGAACTTAGTGTTGTAGCCTTCAAATATTTTCTCTTAGATGTCGTACAAGGTTCTCTTCAAAGAGAGTAGGACCATTGTTTAGGTCATTGTAAAGCAATGAAAAGTTGATTCAAGGAGAATGAGATCAGTCAATGATGAGGGATGCAAATAGAAGCCGTGCATTCTAGAAAATATCCCCTTGCACAAACTCCATCATTTTTATGAAAACAATCAGCCCAAAATTGACAAGTTTACGTTGTCTATGCAATACACAAGTTTACCAATCCCGAGGCAACTGACGATGAATTGAGAAAGGGTAAAACATTAAAAGCACAAAAATAGTAGGCAAAACTGCTTATATCCCCTCTGTGGTTTGGAAACTCGGCGCCGTTTTCCCCTTTACTTTAAAAACGGCGTAGTACTCCCTTGTGTTTTCAAAAACCTCGCACACTCTTCCATTTGATCAGTTTGACCTAACGACGTTAAATATCTTCTGTAATGGACTGTTATACCCTTCCTTTAAATAACTCACTTAACACTCCTTCATCACTTCTCTCTCCCTCGCTTCTCTCCTATCCCTCTCCACCCACACCTCTCCACCATCGCTATGCCCGACTCGAAGTTCTTCTTCCACCCACGAGAAAATCGATTACAGGTTTGAACACTGATCCAACGGCGGGATTCTCATAAAAAAGTTCATCGATTTTTCATAGAAAAGGGTAGCAACGAACCCAAATTCTTGTAAGTCACCGAGTTCGATCGATTTTGAATAACTTTTGTGTTAGGGCTAGGGTTTTTCGGCATTTTTCTCATATTACGTCCAATTACGAAATTAATTAATTATGTTAATTGATTTTTTTTTTTTTTGTCTAATTGCTGTTAGATAGTGTTTGAGGGTGGGGTGGACATATTCTAATGTGAAAAACACATGAAAAAAAAATTAAGTGAAACAAAGCCAAGGAAGAAGGTGGAAATGAAAACATCACTTTTATTTTGCAAACACCTTCTTGGAAATCGAAAATCAGTGGTTGACCAACGTTGAGGAGAGGATTCGGGGTGTTCTGGGTTTGCTTTGGTTGTGTTAGAACGATTGATAGAGAATTGTTGTACTTAATGGGAGTGGAAGGGTAAATTAGGAAATTTGGGTAGTTTAAGATAAGCAACAGCAAGTCTACTCGCTTACTCCGTGCGTGTATTCCACCTTCCGTTAACTTTTGTTGTTGGAGGGTTAGACGCAAAGTTTTTGAAAACACAAAGGGGTACTACGCCATTTTTTAAGTATAGGGGGAAACGGCGGCGACTTTCCAAATCACAGGGGGGATATAAGCAATTTTGCCAAAATAGTAACACAATAATACTTCACCAATAGAACTCTTAAAATTAGTGTTGTACTTCCATAATTTGTTGCTTTTCCTAAAAGACATTGCCACTTAAATTATAGTAGATTAGAAGCTTGGAACTTTGAACAGTTTTTTGTATTGAGAAATTTTAATTATTCAGTTTTAGATTTAATAGATTTATATTAAGATTTGGTCATATCCATAGAGAGATTACTTAGATTTGAATCTATCGAGTCTGTTTTGTTTTGTCTATATATAGAACCTTTATTTTGATGATCAATAATACAACTTCTTTATTCTCCGCCCCCCCCCCCCAAAAAAAATATTCTAACTTGGTATCAGAGCATATTTTTCTCCTGAACTAGACATAGCTTTCTAACTCTCGTTTCTCCAGGTACATTCAACGTGAAGTCTATCTGGAAGTCTTGTGATTTTGAGATTATGCCTTTGCAAGTCTATTTTTTTGCAAATCTGTCTACTATATGTGTCATGTGTTTTTTGCGTACGATATGAAATCTATCTGATATCTGTCATCTGTCTGTTCTATGTTTGTTGCCTACGTGCGATCTGAAATCTATTTGCGATCTGTCATTTGTCTGTTGTTTTTCTGTTGCCTGCGTGCAATCTACTTTGTCTCTAAAATTTGTCTGAGATCTGTCCGAAGTCTGCGATCTATTTTGCAATTTGTTCTATGATCTGTCTGGTGTCTGCTTTCTGTTATGTGATATGTTCGATATTTTCGATCTGTTCTGCAATATATCCGATATTTGCGATATTTTCTGCAGTATGTCCAATGTTTGCGATCTGTTGCTGTTTGTGTTTTGTCCGATGTCTGCGATCTTTTTTGTGTGCTATCTGTCTGCGTTTGACTCTAATTCCATTTAGAGTCTTTTCATTTACGGCTTCGGTGGAGAGTCATGTCGTTTTCGGCTCTGGTAGAGAGTTATGACATTTTTTGCTTTGGTAGAGAGTCAACTGTTTTCAGCTCCGGCGGAGAGTCATGTCATTTTCGGCTCTTGTGGAGAGTCATGCCGTTTTTGGCTCCGGTAGAGAGTCATGTCATTTTCGACTTCGGTGGAGAGTCAACTATTTTCGGCTTCGGTGGAGAGTCAACTGTTATTTTTATTTGCGTTTTTTTGCATCTATATTCAACTTTTTTATCAAACTCAAGTTAATTTTTTTATCTCACTTAGTTTGAGAGGGCATGTTACATATTTTACATATTCAGTTTTAGATTTAGTAAATTTATATTTATATTTGGTTTTATAAAATATTTTTGAACTATAAGAGTCAGCCTCCAATCTTGACTCTTGATAAGCCCGGGTAAAATCAAAATTAAGACCCTTAAATCCATCATAATTGATTTTTCTTAATTCTTCCTTTATTATCCATTGCATTTAAAAAAATAATACTCCTTTTGTCATCCAAATTTATAATCGCTTTTGTTTTTTTGGTTGTAATAAAAAATTATTATTGTTTTCTTATTTAGTAAAAAAATACTAATTTTTCTACTTTTCTTTACTATAAAAAGCAAAAAAATATATATATACATTTCTACCTATGTTTTTAGAACTCGTGTCCGATCAATTAAGCATAAGTTTCTATTGCAGAGAGAGTAATAAATATTTTCAAATAACAATAATAGTGGTTGATCCTAAAAAAAATTTATAATGTTATTTGTTTGATTTTGTTTTAAGTTTTTTTATTTGACTTTTAATTATGGAAAAATAGCATAAAATATAACCAAAAGCCCACCTGTCTTATATTAAACTTGTGCAGAATCCCCGCAGTTAGCACTTAACAAAATTGATGTTTACAAGCCTATATTGCGATTTCTTTTCCAAATTCATAATAAAGAGTAGCCGAAATTACTAAAATACCTTTTCACCCTTTAATAGCTTTCTGTGTCTTCTTCATCGGTATCCCAATAGCTTTCTGTGTCTTCTTCATCGGTATCCCATTCTCATCCTTCTCCTTCTTTCTTCTCTATGCTTTCTTGTTTTTTAAAAATCAAAAGGCAAAATAATATAAAATTCTTTTCTGCTTTTTCGAATTTTTTGAATTTCCCTTGTTCTAAAATTGTATAAAACCAACTTGTGATTTCGAAAATATTCCGAAAAAATTCCATTTCCGTTGGGACTTAACGGATTTTCATTTCAAGCACCCAGACTATGATTTTTTATATAAAAACTTATATATACTATGTGAAGTTAAAAATACCCCTCAGATAGTAATAAAACTATTTTCCTCTCCTTCACTCTCTCTCTATATAGCTTTTTCTCTAGGCAAGCCACCGGCGAAGTCGGAGGCGTTGGGCGGCGGCGCGGCTGTAAATGTTGAGCGCGTGGATTGGCTGGTCTGGGTGAGCGCCCATGTCTTTGGAGAGGGGAAGAAATTACATTGGAAATATAAGTTTTTTTGGGATAATTAGATGTCAAACTTTTGTTTTCGTGGGGTGAAAGAAGAAGAAAGGAGAAGAAAGAGGAATGGAGGATGCTCATGGGGAGAGATACGAAACCTATCCATGAAATCAATTGACTGAGGTGAGCCTGAGAACCCCTCTCCCCCAAATTCGAGATGGATCACAACAAATTTGTAGAAGAATAATTGTGAATCTTTTCTATTTCATTCCAATAATCTCGTCTCTGCTCATTTCAGTAATAATTATAATCAGGAAAAAAACAAACAAAAAAAAAAAAAAAAAAAAGAAGGCGATCAGTGGGCTTTACCCATTTCTTTCGTTGCCTATTTTCTGGCCGTTGTGGCGGCGGTTTTGGTGCTCGTTCGGAACATCTCCTTCCGAGGCGGTCTGGTTTGGGATATATATATCTCTTTCTATCTCTTGATTTTAGTTTCTTTCTTTTGAATTAATATGTTTTGTGGTTTTGAGTAATCAGATTGATTGAGGTTAGGGTTTGCAATTTTGGGTATGATCTTTAGTCTTTAGGGTTTCTTTTAGAGGATTAATTCACTGTCCAGCCACTAATTATTTTTCAATAGTAACGAAAAAGAAAGAAGAAAGGGGAACGAAGAGGAAAAGGAGTGTTTGGAGCGGGTTGGGGGAAGAGACGAAGGCTGTCGGTGTTGAGGGGAGGAGGATTCCGACGATGGCAGCGACCTCAGCAGGGAGGGGAAGAAAGAGAAGAATGTATGTGTATGCATTTGTGTGTATGTCTCTCTGTGAATATTTCCAGAAAAATTTACATGTAATTTTTCATAACTATTTAAGATAGCGACTTATGTAAAAAAATTTTCGAAGATATTCTATTCCTTTCTTTTGGCTATTTGGTTACAAATTTTGTCACGAAATTTTTTCGTAACTAATTTGAGTTACGGCACAAATAATAAAAATATTTGTAACATTTGAAATTACTACAATATTGTCAGGGCATAATTTCCGTGACTTTTTAAAGTAATGACATAAGTAATGAAAACAACCGCAAGCTTTTTATTACCGTTCAATATATTTATTTTTTACTTATATTGTAATTTGATAATTATTGTAACTATTAATTATTATTTAAAATCACAACATAGATACCGAAATATTCACAAAATTTCAATCCCATAGTTATTTTTATATAAAAAAATTAATATTTACAGTTATAATATAGATAATTTTATTTAATTTTAATTAATTTAATTAATATACATTACTTTTATTTATTGCAGATATTAATGTAACATAATATTTAACTCTTTATAGTTACAATATATTCTAATATATTTTTAACTTTGAAATTTTGTGTGAATTAATTTTTGAAAAAAAAAATGATAAAAATTAAAATAATTGATGATAAATTGATGAAACTATTGTTAAAAATTCAAGATGGTATACTAAATAAATATGTGTATATTGTTAATAGATACATTTATAACTAATAATATTTATGTAGTTAATGCATAAAAACAAGCAAAAATAAATACTTTTAACGTAGATAGTTAAGTTGACATGATGAACATTTAATAGCATTGAATAATAATTATAATATAATTATATATATATATTTTTTAAAAAAATATAAAGTTACACAAGTGTAATAATATTATTATGTAATTATTTTTTAAAAAGTTAAATTCTACGGAAATAGTTACCTATATTTATATCTTACAACTGTCACTTTTTTGTGATATTCTCCCTCCGTAGAGCTATCCCACTAGCATCGACACCATTATGAGCTTGACATACGGCTAGAGGACAAAAATTATAAAAATAATTGATACATATAGAATATATTTTGCCATAAAAACAAATAAAATATGTCACATGTGTCACTTTTTTCGCGATTTTTTTTCTCCCCACTTCACGCGTGTGAGATTGTATCCGTCGTGAACTTGACACACGGCCAGAGAATAAAAATCGCAAAACAGTGACACATATGAGATATATTTTGTTAGGGTATCAATTAAATAATAAGAAATGTAATTGGTCATATGTACGAAATATTTATTGCAATTTTTTCAGAAACAAATACTACAAGAAAATATCATTTTTATAACGAGATTTTTTCGTCTTTAAATTCACTTTTTCCGTTACTAATAATATTAAAAATGGAATTAATAATGAAATTATGTTAGCTACGTGATCATTAGGGACGGAATTCCGTTACAAATATACTAATTTTTTTTTGTAGTGCAATATTTTTATTTCTTTTCTTAAAATGGTGATTTTACGATAGTAAAAGGGCTGGTAAGTTACTAACGGGTATTTAAGTTGATGACCCTCTATGACACACAAGGAGACTGTTCACAAATTTCAAATTTTATATTAAAAATTACATTACATAGAGACTGCACTGGTACCTTACGGTGTCAAGTAAGTTGATGTTACACTATGCTATAAATGTACACACTTTTACAAATTTCAAATATTGCATTAAAAATAATACTTTTTTGGTCATACTTATTTTTTTTCACTATTTTTATTTTTGTCCTTCCCACCTTATTTGTCATTTTCTTTTAAAAAATATAAGTATACACTTTAAACACATTTTAAATTTCATAATTTATAATTTTTTAATCTTAATAATACTATTTAATTATGTTAGTTTTAATTTATAGTTAATTTTATTAGATAATAATTATTTTTACTTATACTTAAAAAAATAAGTTAAATTGATAGATGAACATAAATGTTGGATCCGCTTCAAATCTAGTTTAATATATATAGTTGTATAAAATATTTCTAATAATGAATTTTAATACACATAAAATCCTCTTATTTGTGACAAAACAATAACAAATAATGGGTGAGGGGTTTGGTAAATACTTTTGGCGCTTATGCAATTTTAAATGATAGCAAAACAACATTTGTTAAGCAGGGAAGATACCCTTAACCAAGCATCAAATGTATAATCAGATCAGTAGGTCGACCAACAAGAATTAATAAAAACCCTAACGAGCTTACAGTGTAAGCTCCTTAAATTCCAATGACAAAATTACAACTACTTCTTACTTGCTTGCTGGCTACGAGATCCCTCAAGAACAGAAATATCCTCAGGTGCGTCAATCCAAACAGCTTCATCGGTATCCTTGGGGCGAATGAAACAGTCGCTAAAGTATCTTCGATGGTGTAGAGAATACCTTGTGAAGGATTTGTCTTCTGAGAAATAGATGCAGTCTCTCATCTGTCCGGGCATGTTACCCTTGATGTATGAACCTTTAGGGCTCACAAAAATCGTCAGCCCGCCAAAATCTGTCACCTTCAACCAAGTGAATTCCGTTTGATCTAACTTATATATTGTTACGCGATCAATAACACAGGTCCGAACAAGAAATATGTCCCCGCTGTGCTCTGCCATGAACCACCTCCTTTTATGGAGCAAAATACCCTCTACCAAGTGATAATGGTCACCATTGAAGACTGTCCACGTTCTTCGCATTGGATCATATACTCCCACGTGGCCTGAGGGGCTCATGCAAAAGAAACGGCCATTGCACGCCACAACACAGCTCCAAATGCAACTGTGGAATGGGTGCTGGGATTGATAGGTGACCGTCGTCCATGTATCATCACCGGGGCGACAAGAGGAGATGGTAGCATGTGTGTGCTCTGATATATTTATAGCACATACTACACAGTCTGATGATTTTGGAAATCCTGAGAAAGCAGCTCCTTTGAACTCCGCAGACAGCCTAGGCAGTTGGACCGACTCATGTGTGTAAGGGCAGAATAATGTCAATGCTTGCATGCTCGCCTTGAAAAACAGCATCCAACGATCCCGGACATAGTAGAGTTTACCTCTTCGGCATATTGGCAAGCTAAGGCTATCTGACCGGCTCAAAGAAATATCAAAAAATTTATATCGCTGGTAACCATTTCTTGGGAGATGCAGAAGAAACGGTGGCGTGCCCAAATTTTGGACAGTGGCTGCAGCAGCTCGCCATCGCCTGCAGACACCAGCAGCCCGAGAAGTGTCTCTGAAGCTCAGAAGAGTGAATATGAATACTAGAACATCTGAAGGAAGATAAAAGTCTGGCTCCTGCTCCTGCTCTGTTGATGTGCTTACAACTCTTTTGTTATTAGGCTTTTCTTCGAATGAACTGCGAGCAGAGGATAACTTGGATAAACTCGAAACTTTTTTTGAAAGGAATTAACATATGTAAATTACATGAATACAATGTAATTGAGAATAAAGGGTTATACACTTCAAGCTATCTTATCACTTCCGTTCCGCTAAGGCGGAATTTTTGTGACTTCAGAAATGTTGAGATAATTATAAGTGTGTGTGTTTGGTATAGAGGTGAGGGAAGGCGAGGGAAGGGAGGTAGGAGGAAAATTACAATTGTCAAAGTTTATTATGTTCAAATAGATGTGAAGAAAAATGAGTGTAGAGAAAAATAGAATGTTTACATTTGGTTAAGGAAGGACGGGGTCACAACATAAAACAACTTTACAATTACATCCTTACATAAGTGAAGAAACATAGGACAAGTAATAACAAAATTGCCTAGTAAATTTTGAACCATTAATCCACAAGACTAAAGCATATGACGTAGCACATATGAACCAGAAAAATTTGTGAATAACAACCCGATGAAACGGAGAAGATGGCAAAAGATGGGGATTTATCGGCAAAAAAAAAAGAAAGCAAACACACATTTTAGAGATTTATCAGCTAAAAATAATATCGGTATCGCCAAACAACAACAAAAAAATCTATGTTGCGACTAAACAATAACAAATTTAAAACCGCCTAGAGCGCATGAATTTAAAAATAGACAATGAAAACAGTCATACATTGCGACTTTTACGAATAATTAAATTAGATCTCATCACTTCAGATACTACTGGGCAAGCCCCATTTCTAGTATTCAAACAATTTTCTCTTAAAGAAGGAAAAACCTTTTCTGTGGCATAGGATAAGACCATTTCAAATCATGCTGAAGAAAAAAAAAAAAAAAAAAATTCACTCCACATTGTCAACCTACAATTGTTAGAATAAATGAAGTAATAAAATAAAAAACTCACGATTTCAGCTTCTTGTTGCTTTTTCGCTGTCCTCTGGCCATGGTTTCTCCGCTCCGTTACCGCCTAGGTTGTGTATTCTACAAGAGATGAATAGAGAGAGAGAGAGAGTAGAGGGTGGATTGAAAATCTGACTACTTTTTCTATTTCCAATGGGCCGATTTTGCAAGAATGATAATGACGTATACACTCTCTCGATTTTACGAATTTTTAATATAGAAAAAAAAATAAAATAATTACAAGAAGGTGAGTAGTTAGTAATTTCGAGTAGTCATAAATATTTAGATGACACGAATATCATAAATGTATAGTACCCAAACAATTTATTTTTGTATAAATGGTGTTTGTCATTAATTTTTTAATATCAATTTAGTAACATCTGTATATAATAATGATGGATCTTTATATATACATATTTTGAATGTTATACTATGCAAATGTCTCAAAATATTAGATTATCGACATTACGACATAAAGAATACTGATTTAGATGCATGTTAATACTTTTAATTTTTATTGGTGTTCTGATTGGCTATGTTCTTCGAATACTATTTTTCAATTTCGATTTCACAAAAATAATAATAAAGAAAATATATAATATTTTGTACGGAAGTCAAAAAAGTTAAAATATTAATTGTAAAAAGTGAAAAAATCATTAAAATGTTAAACTTAAAATATTATATTTTATATTTTTAACTTCGATAACACACAAAAAATCATTTATCAAAAAACGCTAGCCAATATCTTGCTATGATTAATTATATGAGCATATCAATAATTTTGTTAGAAAGGCGGAAAATTTAAAATTAAAATTGCTCTAGTATCATGATCCAAACAAAATTCAAGATTTGCGGAAAATTTAAAATTAAAATTGCTCTATTTAAGCCCTACTAGTCTATTAGGTCAGGTTTAAAAAAGGAATAAAGAAAGAAAAAGGCGCCAAGAACATTTGCAGGAAACCCGCCGCATGCCAGCAACGTTGAGTCTATTAGGTCAGCTTTCACTTTGCTTGGTTGATTTCTTCTTTACTTTCCGATCTTTTATATCCAGGATTGACTGATTATGTATTCCAAATCTTATAATCTTCTAGCCTAAGAGATTTTGATGACATAATATGAAAATTTGTGAGACTATGTCTTATATGTTAATATTTGTTTGATTTTTGGGATATTTGCAAGTTATATTTACCTCTTTTTTTCCTTTTTCCTGTCTTTTTCCTTGGGATAGTGCCAAAAAGGCTCGATACTTTAATTACCTTCAAGTGTGGATAAGGGCGGATCTATTAAGGACAAGGGTGGGCCGCAGCCCCCTTTGCCCCACGGAACCCCACCTTCTTTAATTTATTTACTTATTTTTATATATTTTTAATATATGCGTATAAAAGCATAGAAAAAATGATTGGAATAAATAATAATTCTATTTATAATTTTTTTTAATAAATATGTATTACTATTTTTTATTTTATAAAAATCTAAAAATGAATTTTTGCAATATATAGTAAATAATACTATTTTAATTGTTATTTTGTAATATTTTTAAAATATAAAAATTAGAAAGATAAAATTAGATGACAATAAATAGACATAAAATATATTTCTTTCATCTTAAAATAATAATTTATTTTTTTTATGTCTTAAAATAATAATTTCATTTTTATAAATAATCATATCATAATAAAATTATTTATATTTTTTATTATTTTTATATAAATATCATTACTTTATACACAAATACACTATTAATGATATTTTAGTTTTTTACTATCTATTTTATCTTTATTTTAATAATATTATTATTTCTTAAATTCCGAGCCGAACTCAAATGTCCTTATTATTTCGAGACGGAGAAAGTATTTTATTAGTTTAAAAAAATAGTCCCCTCTCTAATTTGATCCTAGTTCGGCCACTGAGGGTGGATGATGGTGAAGATGATTTTTTGTGATTTTTGGGGATGATAAGTCACTCACATATGAGAAGTGTCCCAATCAATAGTAAGGCCCGGTGTATGCGCCAAGGGCCTAAATTTGTTGGGCCCTTTTTACTAATTTATATACATATAAATAACACAATAAACATGCCTTATTTTTACAATTTTACTTTATAAATATAAAGTACAAATGTGTAAAATATTAAATATATATTAATTTTTTTTTGGTTTGTATCAGATAGAGAAGCTAGTGGAAATGAAAGCAAAGGATTGAATCCCGACTATAGAGAGACTAAGCTCTATCTCTGAGATTGGACTCTCAACCATTTTCATGGCTATTTACGCATCTTTTTTTATGGATGAAGTTTTTGCATGTTGAGGTGTTTGTCTTTCGTCCCACCTCTCTTCCCCGTAGCTTCTTATGCACTGCCCGCAGCTTCCACCTTGACAGGGCGGTGCTAAGGGTTTCAAGCCAGCTAGTTTGAGTCGCACTAAAATTGACATTAATCCGATTGCCATTTCATAGACATCATACCAGAATTGTATTCTTGAACGTTGTGTTGTAGCCTTCAAATATGTTCTCTTAGATGTCGTACAAGGTTCTCTTCAAACAGAGTATGAACATTCTTTAAGTTATTGTAAAGCATGGAAAAGTTGATTGAGGAGAATGACATCACATTTGATTTGTGGCATAATATTGTTATTTTTCATGACTAGGTCAGTGATGAGAGTTGCAAATAGAAGCTGTGCATTCTAGAGAATATCCCCTTGCACAAACTCAATCATTTTTACGAAAACAATCAGCCCAAAATTGACAAGTTCATGTTGTCTATGCAATACACAAGTTTACCAATCCCCGAGGCAACTGACGATGAATTGAGAAAGGGTAAAATATTAAAAATACAAAAATAGTAAAGACAGTAATACTTCACCAATAGAACTATTAGACTTAGTGCTCTACTTCCATAATTTGTTGTTTTTCCTAAAAGACATTGCGACTGAATCTATAGTATAGTTTCCTCTATATAAAAGCTTGGAGCTTTTAACATCTTGTTTGTAGCTAGGTCAAGCAATTAATGGATGACCTATACAAAAATGTCAATCTAAGTAATTTTCTACAAAATACCTTTGAACTATGGGAGCCAGCCCAATCTTGACTCTCGATAAGCCCGGGGTGAAATCAAAATTAAGACACTTTAATGCATCATAATTGATTTTTCTTCATTTTTCCTTTATTATCAAATTTTTAATGTGTACTTGCGTTTAAGAAAATAGCTAGTCCTATTATTCAAATTTATACTCGCTTTTATGTTTTGGTTGTCATAAAAGGTTATTGACGATAAAAAAAATTATTTTTATCTAGTTTTTTTAAAACTCGTGCTCAGTCAAATAAACATAATTTCAATCACGGAGAGAGTAATAAATATTTTCAAATAACAGTAAGTGATTGATCCTATAAAATATTTATAATGTTATTGGTTTATGTTATTTGTTTGATTTTGTTTTATGTTATTTGTTTGATTTTCAAAATTTGCACGAAAAACCCCCGAGATCAGAAACTTTCATTTCCCGACCTGTGTTATATTAAACTTGCACAGAATACCCAGCCGTTACTAAAGTATATAGCGGAATTGAAGTTTACACGCCTATATTGCGATTTCATTTCCAAATTCATAATAAAGAGTAAGCGAAATGACTAAAATACCTTTTCACCCTTTAGTAGCTTTCTGTGTTTTATTCATCGGTCTTACATTCTCATCCATCTCCTTCTTTCTTCTTTATGCTTTCTGCTTTTTTAAAAACTAAAAGGAAAAATAGTTTAAAATTCCTTTTTGGTTTTTCAAATTTGCCAAAAATTCCCTAGTCCTACAATTCTATAAAATCAACTTGTAATTTTGAAAATATTGCAAAAAAAATCTCCATTCTATTAGCACTTCACCACTGTTGCATTTCCCGCGAACCCAGACTACCATTTTTTTATACAAAACCTTATATATACTAAGTTAAAAATACCCTCGTATAGTAATGAAGCTATTTTCCTCTCCTTCACTCTCTCTCTCTCTCTCTGTTTCTTTGGGCAAGCGACAGGCGAACTCGGAGGCATTGGGTGGCGGCGTGGCTGTAAATGTTGGGTGCTGGCAGTGGCGTTAGTGCGGCGTCTGATGGTGCGCGCGACGTGGCTGGACGGGGTGAGCGCAGATCGGGTTTTTTGAGAGGGGAAGAAATTACATTAGGAATTTAGGTTTTTTTGAGGGGATAATATTGTGTTAGTTCGACACACTAAATGAAATTTTGATAACATGTGTTAGAAAGTGAATTACGTCCAGTAAATGAGATTGTGGTTAGGTGTTGATTTATGTTCTTTTGTCCTATTTGTTTGAATAAATATACTACATTATGTTAAACACTTAGCATTACTCAAATGTAGGGGCGATGTTCAATGAAGATAATTCTGCTCCCTTGAAAATTTATTTTGGTGGGGGTGATGAGGCATAAACCCCATAGAGAATATTTAGGGGGAGAATATGACTATTTTGATTTTGTTGATATGGATAAAGTAAGTATGTTGGAAATGTTGGGATATTCAGAGCAATTAGGATATAAAGAAGCAAATAGTGTTAGATATTGGATGAAGTACGGTAACAACTTTGATAGACAATGCAAGTGTTTGGAAAGTGATAGGGATATTTTGTGGATGGCAAAACATATTCCAGATAATTATGAACTCGAAATATACTTGGAATATCTGGATATCGCGCTTAGCTAAGATCCTCAGTCTAATGTAATTAGTGGAATAGAGGATTTAGGTGGTGAAGTTCCTCGGGCTGGTGATTGTGTGGAAGGTGAAATAGAAGAAAACAATCTGATTTTTGGTGATTCAGATAATAAATTTGAGTTAGAGAGTGGGGTTGACATAGAAGGTAAGATGAAAGGAAAATTTATTGTGGATGATTCCACAATTTCTGAAGATATTTTGAACACTTTACAAAAGGAAGATGGTGAGACAGGTGTCATGGATAGTGATATTAAGTTAAATAGTGGAATGGAAAGTGATTGAAGTGAAATGAGAGGACAACCCAGTTTGAAATAAATAATTCAAACACAGCTGTTGAAAATTTGTAGCTGAAATTTGGGTTGTTGTTTAAGTCGAGGGCTGAGGCTAAGTTTGCCATTGAAAGCCATTGTTTTAGGAGGGGGGATGGGTGTGAAATTTCCAGAGATTGACAAGAATAGGTTGAGAGCTACATGCAAGAAACAGAGGTGTGGGTGGTTTGTGCTCGTGTCCAAGGTGCAGGGTGATGAAGCATGGCAATTGCGTAGCATGAATGAAATTCATAGAAAATGTGGATGAACTTATGATAACACAAGTATTAAGTCTTCTTGGATTGGAAAAAAATTTATGAAAAAGTTAAAGGAGAATCTGAAGTTCGATCTTGGAGCGTTTGGGGATGAAATATGTAGAACATTAAGGTGTAAGTTCTCAATGTCAAAAGGCATATAGAGCTAGGAGCAAAGCTTTAGACTTGTTGCACAAGTCTAATGTGGAGCAGTATGGTTTGTTGTGGGATTACTGTAGTGAGATTGAGAGATGTGATGCAGACACTTTTCACTCTTTGAAACTTATAGATGATAAAGAATCTGAATTGCAAAGGTTTCAAATGATATATTTGTTTTTCTGTATACAAGAAAGAGTTTCTTGAAGGATGCAAGCCGGTTGTAGGTGTTGATGGATGTTTGCTTAAGGATAGCTTTAGAGTACAGTTGTTAAGTGATACGGGTATTGATTCGAACAAAAATATTTTTTCTATAGCATACGCTGTGATTGAGATTGAGAACATGGACAGTTGGTTGTGGTTTTTGGAGCGGTTGAAGAGGGATTTGGATATTGAAGATGGACATAATTGGACGCTTATGAGTGATAAGCAGAAGAGATTGATTCCTGCTTTCCAATCCATTATGCCCTAGGCTGAGAATCGTTTTTGTTTGAGACATTTGTATACAAACATAAAACGTGATGGGCATATAGGCACAACAACTAAAGCTACTGCAATTTCCGAGTTTCAACAACGAATGAAGGAAATGAAAAAGGTTTCAGAAAATATGTGTTTAATTGGTTAGCAAATAAGAGTCCGGATCATTGGTCTAGGTCACACGGTGTGTATCTTAGATGCGACATGCTTCTTAAAAATATGTGTAAGTCTTTCAACAGTTTTATTATGGAAGCGAGAGATAAGCCAATTATTTCCATGTTAGAGAAGATTCAAAACTTTTTTATGGTGAAGATGCAGTTGAATTGGGAGAAAGCTGAAAAATGGGATGATCCACTCTGTCCGAAAATAATGAAAATAATGAAAAAAATATAGAAGTGGCTTCTGAATTCATTCCAATGAGAAATAATATTTGGAATTTTCAGATTATTGGATCTTTTGACCAACATACATTTAATGTGAGGGAAAGAACATGTAGTTGCAAAAAATGGGACTTAATAGGCATCCCATGTAAGCATGCAGTATCCGCAATTTGGTATAGAGGAGAAGATCCATTGACGTATCTCCACAAATGCTATTTTGTGTCTACATACAAAAAGTCTTATGCTTATCCAATCCTACCTTTGAATGGACCTGATTTATGGGGAAAAACAACCAGGGAAGCTTCTATCCCACCGGTTCAAAAGAAAAGTGTTATGAGGCCAATAACCATGAGACACAGGGAACCCAATAAACCCCCTCTAAAATTTAAAAGTCCATATAGACTTAAGGGTGCACCTAGAAAAATCAAGTGCAAAACCTGACAAAGTTTTGGACATAACTACAAAACTTGCCCAAAACGACCTTCTAATAGTAAGCCAGTGGAAAGTGCTCAAAATGAGTATATGAGAGGAGATGTCCAGAACACACGGTGCTTTGTGACATCCTCTCAGCCAATGCCTAGGGAGTTGGAAAATCTCACAAATGTATGCTTCGCAGAACTTATATTCAATTCCATTTCACTTGATAAATTTCCTTTTTTGTTTCAATGTTTACAAGATATTGGTGATGCTCCATCAACAACAAGATCATGCACTAGTCCAAGGAAGAAAATAGCATCAACTCAGGTAACAATGTATTCAACTTACAGTAACTTTCATTTCACAAGTTAATTGTCTGGTCTATTTTTTATGTTTCTAGGCCACCATTATTGCTCGTTCAAAAGCAAAAACCTGCACTAATGCATGGAAAAAGAATGGATTCAATTAAAGTACATTTTGATTTTCATTACATGCAATTTTTATTACAACTCATTGTACTTACTAAACTCTATTTATTTGTAGATGCCTTCGGCGTGCAACACCATTCGCACACATGTTATTGTTAAAGGAGGAAACACATTCATCAGTTTATCCAACCTTCAATCTTGTGTTTCCAATAGAGTAGATGGTGGCAGCACAACAGTTGTGGTACCAATCGAACCAGACATCCAGCCAATATAAAAAACAACAATATGAGGTACCTAAAATGCTAAAAAGAGAACCAATCCAACAAAACAAGATAAACCCACCAAAAAGAAGAAGCAGAGACTTCATGCGCCTAATAAAATTTTACTGACCTTAATTTGCATTTGATCTTGTGAATCAATATGTTTGAAAACTCTTGGGAGTTATGTTTTCATGGGGAATGTGATGGATTGTAAGTGTTTCAATATGATATGCAAGTTGAAATATTTTGGGATCTAGGTGTTGGCATTTGTTTATGTGATGTGCTTTTAAGTAAATTTAATTTTTTCTTGGCAATGAACATAGGTTCATCAGTTGTTGCCTAATTGTGGCTCTGCTTATTTTATATTTTTGCATAGGTTCATTCGTACTCTAATTGTATCATTACACACCTATCATTACACACCACTGACTCCATGCATTGGTGCCTCTATATATAAGCTATTCAATTACACAAAACCTACTCAATCATACACAATTACAGGTTCACTTATACACAAGCTGCTCCAATTGGCTAGTCAAGTTCCATACAAACGAATTGATCACGATCAAACATAAAGAAGTGAAATATATTACTACTACAATATTTCTTCAAACAATAACAAGCAAAGCCAAAGTTCACACACTAGAACAATTCAATCCATTACATTTAACTTGCAACGCCCCTTCCAATAACGACCCAAAGCTAAATTTCAAGCAACAAGTATTACAACAACACAATACACCGGCGCAATACACTAACATTTTAACTGACGATATAACAGCAACAATCCGACACCTGGAACATGCAACGCATTATCATTAATATTACCCTTTGGGAATAGCCAATATGGTAGGTGAGATAGTGTTGACTATTGCCATAAACCCGAACACTAGAAAAATGAGCGTAATAACCCCCATGTTAAGTAATATTAAACCGCTATGTTGTTTAACATAGCCAACATGCACTGGCTGAGGTTTGTTGTTCTGACGTTTCATCCTTTTAACTTCTTCCTCCAATATATATAGTTTCTTCATCCATTAGTTTTCTTGCACTTCAACTTCAACACCATCGTTGTCCACGTCGATAACATTCTTTCATTTCTGAATATTGTCAAGCCATTGACTTTTAGACAACAATGCATTGACCACTTTCTTATATCTATCAATGGATTTCTCATCCCACCATTCAAACATACCACTAATTTCCACCTTTCTATAAAATTAAAATCCATCAAATATTTATATGTGAAGAACAAAAATATTAATTATTATTTTTTTAAAAAAAAAAATCACAAATGAAATTACCGCATAGTTAAGACAAGCTTTGTATTTCTTATCCGGATTGCTTGTATTAGCATGTTAAAGATATATAACGCCTTAGTTTATTTGTGTTTCTCTTAAAATTCAAAAAGCCAAATGTGTTTAACATAGATTTAGAAGTTGAATTTTAAGTTTGAGAATATTATTAAAAATTTGAATAGAAACGATTTCAACGTAATTTCTTAATGAGAAATCAAATTTTAATTTAAAGTAAAAAATAAATATCAAACAACCCCAAAGACTTTGTGGGTTATGAGGACCACATGCTACACATAAAGTTGTCGGCTTCCTTTTTCCTTCTTCTCAGCAAACTCTTCCAAAATATCTAATAATAGATCTGAACCAGTTGTTAATTCATGTAGCCCTGCTCTTCATCTGTGATCTTCAGGATTATCCTGTATGTTTCAATAGATCTTAAGTGGCTGCCTCTACAATTTCTTAATTAATCGCAATTCAAGGGTCTCCAGAAACATGGCTGTTGCAGCTTATGCATCCTTGGTTTCTCTTACCAACATCCTCGAAAATCTCCATTATCGTGCCCAGTTTAATCTCCCTCGTGCAGACATGAAACAAGTCGAAAAGCTCCAAGAAAATGTCCAATTCTTGTTGAAATTTGTTGAGCTTCATTCGGAAAGGGTGATTCCTGATGAGCTGCAAGGCTTGTGGAGGCAAATGGCTAAGGCTGCCTTTGAAGCAGAAGATACCATCAACTTCCATGTAGTCAATTTACTCCATTTGAGACATCAAGAAGAAACAACTGATGCAGCTTTCTCAGATTTCTGTGAAGATATGGAGGGACTGATCCAAAACCTTTGTACCACCAAAAAATCGTTGCCGATGATGGAGGAAATAAGGCAGGATGATCGAGTTCAAGAACAATCCAGTGCTAGTGCTTCAGTTTCGATTGTTGGTTCATCGGATGCTTCGGAACATGCCAGCAATGTTGTGGTGGGAATTGATAAGCATGTGAGTAGGATCAGGGACAAGCTCATAAGAGGTAAATCGAACATCCAAATCATCCCGGTTGTTGGTATGGGAGGGATCGGTAAGACTACTTTGGCTAAATGTGCCTTTGATGATTCTTTTGTTGTTGACCACTTCGATTTACGAATATGGTTTTCAATATCTCAAGAATATAGTGTGGAGCAGATCCTTAGAATTGGTCTTCAAGAAAAGGTTGAATATGGACATAAACGTGAAAGTTTAGATGAGTTGGGAAATAAATTCTACCAAAAGTTATTTGGTAGAAGGTATTTGATTGTTATGGATGACATGTGGGGCAGTGGTGCTTGGGATGAGCTAAGAAAGTTTTTTCCGGACAATGAGAATGGAAGTCGAATTATGTTTACTACTAGACTCAAAGACTTAGCAACTTCTCTGGGCTCTTGCGATCCTTACCCGCTTACATTTCTTGATGAGCATACGAGTTGGGAATTATTTTGCCAAAATGCCTTTTCACAAATAGGTTGTCCTTACGACGATTTAGAGAATCTTGCAAAAGATATTGCCAAAAGTTGTAGAGGGCTTCCTTTAGCGATTGTAGTTATTGGTCGATTACTTGCAAAGTCCGACAAGAATGCAAAATATTGGGAGAATATCACAAAGAACATCAGCTCACTAGCTAGTATGGGAGATGATGAGCATTGTTTTAAAATATTATCTTTGAGTTATAGAAGCTTGCCCATCCATTTGAAGCCATGTTTTTTATATATGCGTTTTTTCCCCGAAGATGATCGGATTGATGTAAACAATCTAATCAAATTGTGGATTGCTGAGGGATTCATAAAACCGACAAGTCAAAAAAGTCTGGAAGATATTGCAAGTGAATACGTGAAAGGTCTCCTTGATAGAAACCTGATATTCATAAGGAGTATCGAGAAATGTGGTGTTCATGACCTTTTACGAGATCTTTGTTTAACAGAGTCTGCAAGTGAAAATTTCATTCGATCACCAAAAGTACAACGTATCAGATCACACTATCATACTGACGCTTGCTGCTTCATTTGTAGTGAAGAAATAAATGGCGCAGTTGCTGAAAAATTGTTGAAAACTTTTCATGTTTTCTCGCAATGGTCGGAGTTTAATCCTCTTTATTGCGATGCTTGTAAGCCGGCATATTCACATATTGCAAGACCAAGATTGGTGAGGCTGATGGGTGACTTAATCAATGGTGTTTACCACAGAGAAATCTTGCTACCTACAGAAGTGCACTATGCTACAATCTGCTATTTTTTTGGCAAGAAATTGATCTCGCCGAGGTCGCAGCACTTGCTTTGGAATCTTCAAACTCTAATAATTGGAGTTATTACTGGTCGAACAATCTTACCACCGGAGATTTGGGAAATGCCGCAACTTAGGCATCTTATATGCAAGCCTAGTGGTTATTTACCAGATCCTACAGCTACAGCTACTGCTAGTCATAATATTCCGATCCTGAAAAACCTTCAGATCCTATCCGCTGGATTTGCATTCAAATGTACCGACAACATCCTTGCTCGAATCCCAAATGTGAAGGATCTAGAGATTGATTACTTTGAAGGTGAGTCATTTGATCTGAGGCAGCTGCAAGAACTTGAATCATTGTGTGTGTGGAGTTTGCATAAAATCCGAGCGATTCCTAATTCGCTTAAGCGGCTGTCTTTGGATGTTACAAGACCGGAAGATATGCCAATTATTGGTTCATTGCCGCGCCTGGAAAGTTTAAAGATTGGTTATAGCTACCATGTGACTAACTGGAACCCAGTGGAAGGCGAATTTCTTCACTTGAAAGAACTGTATATCAGCCATGCCTATGGACTAGTCTGCTGGAGCGCTGATCAGAGCCATTTCCCGATTCTTGAACGGCTAAAGATGAAAACATTTCCATTGTTGGAAGAGATCCCTTGGGGCATCGGAGACATACCAACACTAGAATCGATTATGCTCGAGGAATGCAATGACTCTCTCATCCATTCGGCGAAGGAAATGTGGGAGGAACAACAGAGCATGGGAAACGATAGCCTTCGAGTTTATGTTATGGATGGAAAAGGAAAGGGATATCAAATGGTTGATGATAACTCAAAACCACAAGGTAATTATAAATTATGAAAACTCACCTTTTCTAATTTTTTTCTTTTTTTTCTTGATTGTTCTGAGTAACATTTCTTTTGTGTGTGGCATATGGAGAAGCAGAGTTTGATGAGACTGAAGTAACGGTGCCCTTTTTCAAGAAAAAAGATCGAGTACAAGCATTGGATGAGTTATGAGGAATTATGGAGAAAATTGCAAATATTTATACCCTATTATTACTTTTGTTCTTTTGTTCTTTTGTCCTTAATTTATCTACCTGGCAAAATGTTTACAAAATTCGTTATTTTTGTCCTTTGCCGCGCATGACATTCATACCACGCGGCCACACACGGCCAAATGATAGAAATAGCGACTTTTGCAAACATGTGGATATATTTTGCGAGCGAGATAAATACATGACAAAAGTGATAATAAGATATACGTGTGGATAGTTTTTGCAATTTTCCCAAGAATTATGGGATACTCGAATATATATAGCCGTGTAATAACTGTGGTCATTTATAATTATACACTAAAATATACATGATCATGTAACAACATGGCCGTGTATAATTGTACATGACCGTGTACTTTCCAGGTCAACTGCCACGTCACCTTCGTCATGTCCACGTCAGCAATTTCCGTTAGTTTTTTAACGATAAGACCAAAATTGATAAAAATTGTTTATAATAGGACCAAAATTGATTTGAATTGTGTATATTGCGACCAAAATTGATGAGTTTTTTATATTGGGGCCAAAATTGATAAATTTTGGTTATATTGTTACTAAAATTGATGAATTTTTTATATTGGAAACAAAATTGATTAATTTTGATTATATTGTGACCAAAATTGATTTTTTCTCATATTTTTATTATGCTAATTATTGTTTTAATATATATAAATAAATTAATAACCTTTGTTTTTTCTATTTGATTTAGTTTTAAAAATTTATATATTTTACAAATAAAATAATTTATATGTAATAATTAATAATAGTAATTATTTTAAATTTACAAAAATAAAAATATAATTTAATAAATTAAATATAACAAAAATAATTAATAAATACTGCTATAAAAATATATTTATATGTATAAAATAAATAATTAAGTTTTAAAGGTAAATAAAAAATAACCAAAATTAAAATGAAAAAGCTCGTTCAAAACGCTGAGTAGATTAATTTTTCAAAAATTAGTTTTTTCGATCCAAAAAATTCTTTCAAAAAACTAATTTATCAAACACCTAAATTAATTTTTGACTGATAAAACAGCTAAAACCTGTTCAATAAGCTAAAAGTTGTTAAAAAACTGTTTCCCTCGTAGTGTTACATCATATTTTACTCCCAACGTTGAAAATGAAAATAAATTATTGTATGTACGAATACAAGTCATCAGCTTGTTTGACTATGCATGTTTCAAAAGATAGATCTTTTAAGTGCATCAGGTACCTCAAGCGGCGGTAAAGAGAAACTCCCCAAAGCACAACAAAAATTCGTTGTCTCACGGTACAAAAAAGAGTGCTCCACAGAGTAAGCAGGGAGGTGCCACGGGGGCTATCATGGAGTTGTAGTCACAGTATTTAAGAGAATAGATGATCAGTGATACCCCGAAAAAGTGGCATGTGTTTTTGCCACAAGCTTTGTGGACACATCGGAACAGTTGGAATTCAGAAAGCCGCTGACCAATTTCTTGACGCTAAAAATGTCTTCTAAGGGCATCTTCAACGCATCGTCTCCATTTATTCAGTTTTCATTTATTCAATTTTAACTCCAAATATGCAGTTGTTTCAGTAATTTTACTTCAACCATAACTTTATTTTTTTACTATTATCTTCAAATGTTCAATTTTTTCTATTATTTTAAACAACTTTTTATTTTTATAATTTAAAATAAAAATTAAAAAATAAAAATTAAATTATTATTTAAAAAAAAATTAAAAAAAAAAAAAAAAGTGTTTGCTACAATATGGTGTTGCACTGTAGCAAACTCTAAATTTGGTGCTGGGAATGGAGCTGAATTGGAACAACTCGGCAGCAAAAATGGTATTGAAAGACCAGATATGGAGCATGGTTGGTGATGCTCCAACACTTTGTAAATTTCTTTTACACGGCGTTGTTCAGATGAGCATTAAAAGAACATAGATGAGAAGTTACTACTTTGTAAGTTTCTTTTACACTTTGTTTCATGTTTGGTTATGACATTTCAACAACGGAAATCTTCAAGCAGATGACAAGTTCAATGATAAAGCTAAGACAATATAAAACATTACAAAGAAAATTAAAGGTAGGATGAAAATTTTAGATAATGCAAAAAGTACGTTCCAATGTTAAGATTCTGATCAAAATCGGCCGAGGAAGTATTAGTTTTTATATTTGTTAATAGATTGTTTAGAACACTACCAGAAATATCAGATTTTTCCACGGAAAATTGGTTCGAAAATGAAATAAATCCGAACCTATTTTTCATTAGTCTTCACATGGTCTCCGATTCGGTCCGTGACTGATTTTTTGCGGTTGTTTGTGATGTCTCAGAATTCCGAGACTAATTTGGATAGTCTCAGAATTTGCTTCAGAAACTTTGACACAAGATAACTTCGGAAATTCCAAACTTATACAAATTAGTTTCGGAAATTCTGAGCAAATTTTAATTTTCTTTCTAAAAAATTTATATATTATCCCATTCGCTTCGGAAAATTCCAAAGCAAATTTTAATTTTTTTTAAAAGAAATAAATAAATAAATATTGTTTTTAATAGATAAATACATTTTAAAAATAAAAAATAAAAAAATAAATGCCATTGCCTGCCCCACCGCCCGCCGCCGCCACCGATGCCGGAGAAGATTTCAAAAGTGCCGCCACCTGCATCTTCCGCCGCGGCTTGCTGCCACTGCTTCCACGGCGCCGGAGAAGAAAAGAAAAACAAAGGCACGTGCGGGCCTCCGCCTGCCGCCGCGCCGGAGAAGATAAAATGGAATGAGGAGGTCAGGCCTCTGCCTCTTCCGCCGCCTGTCGCCGGTGCTTTCGTGTCGCCGGAGAAAAAGAGAAAGAAATTAGAGGTCCTGCCGCCCCGCCGCTGATGCCGGTGGGCCGGAGAAGAAGCCGCCGCCTGCCTCCACTACCACCACCTACTGGAGAAGAAGAAAGAGAAAGATGAGGGCGGGCGCTGCCGCAGTCGACGTCCCCGCCATTGCCGTCGTCGTAGCCGCCGTTGCCGTTGCTGTCGTCCTCGCCGCCACTGCCGCCGAGTAGTAGGTGGAGGAGGAAAAAATGAGAGAATATTGTGGAAGATGAAGAAGGAGGAATTGATGAAGAAGGAAAACAATGAGAGAATATTGTGGAAGACAAAGCGGGAGGAAAAATTAATGGAGGAGTAAATAAATGAGGAATTTAATGTTGGATGGTAGGTGGTGGTGAATGGTAGGTGGCAGGTGATTAAAGTTCGAAATTAATATATGATTTTTTTACAAAAATTGAGAAAAGTACTTTAGGTTGAAAATTTATATTTGAATTTTTTTATTGTTTATTAAGTTTTTAATATTTTTAAAGAAAAATTTTAATTTTGAAATTTTTAAAAAACTAGGGTGATGTAGTTTCATTGGAAAATTTTATATTTGAATTTTTTTAGAGTTTTTTAAATTTTGAATTTTATTTTTAAGAAAAAAATTTAATATTGAAATTTTTTAAAAATCATTTTTTCTATCATTCAATATTATAATTATCAATTTTGGTCATATTGAAATATTTTTTTATAAATTTTGATTAAATTCAAATAAAAATTTATCAATTTTAGTCTACGATGGTGGACTGGAACTAAACATAACCGTGTTGACTTGAACACAGCCATGTTGAATGACTCAGAAGGGGTGACTGGGCGCCCCAGATAGCCAACACAGCCATATTGGGCTCAACATGGCCATATTGATCACCTTGCACTGAACATCGCCGTGCTCATGCTCCTGTTCACGATCATGTTCTGAATACGGTCGTGTTCCTACCCGTGTTCATGCTCGTATTCTGAATACAACCATATTTCTGTCTATCTTCATGATTATGTTCTCAATACAACCATGTTTTAGGCCACGTTCACGACCTTGTTTTCAACAGAGTCATGTTGTACGCTGTGTTCACAATCATGTTTTCAATATAGTGATATTGTAAGTCATATTTATTATTATTTTTACTTCTTTGTTAAAATTACTTTATATATATTTGTAATTCTAACAAAAATATTTTTTTCAATTATATTTTAAAATATTAAAAATTGATTTTTTTATATTATGAAATAAATGTAAAAAAATTACAAAAATAATAATATATTTATATATTTTTAATAATCATAATTATAAATACTAAAACTTGAATAGTAAAAAATATGTTCGTAGGTTTTAGTTTTTGGATTTGGATTTTGGAATAGTTGTTTGATGTAATATAAATAGAGTTTGATAGTTTTTGGATTTGAATTTTGGAATAGTTGTTTGATGTAATATAAATAGAGTTTGATAGTTTTTGGATTTGGATTTTGGAATTGTTGTTTGATGTAATATAAATAGAGTTTGATAGTTTTTGGATTTGGATTTTGGAATAGTTGTTTGATGTAATATAAATAGAGTTTGATGTAATATTTTGAATGTAAAATAAATTTATAGTATAATATAAAAAAATAATAATTGTTTGATGTGATATTTAAAAAAAAAAGAATTTGAATAATAAAAACATGTGGTAAATCTCACAAAAGAATACATCCTAAATATACATAAATAAAAATTTTAAATATAACCCGTTAAAAAACAAACAATAAAATCAAATTCATAGGGTTATTCATTCAACAATTCTTATCTTTCATATTCAAACATATAATTATATATATAATCATTTTCAATATTAACTATAACATAATTATTACTTTATTTAGCTCCCATAAAAAATATACTAACAAAATATTACTTGCTATTCAAAATAGTAATTAAATTTAAAGTCATATGAAAAATCTTAAACCAAATAAAATAAATAATATAAACCAATGACATTATAAATATTGTATTTGATCAATTAGTATTGCTGTTATTTATTAACTTTAGTTTTGAAAATGCAAGTACACAAATTAAAAAAATTGATAGTTGTTACGTATGAAATTTATAATTAGGTTAAAAAGCCCAAGGTAAAAGAAAAAATGGGCCTGGCAATAAAGTTGATTGAACTGGCTGAAGGACACCGTGGGGAACTCAAGGAAAATAGGTTTATTTCTAAGGAAAATACAGGTCGGGAGGTCCTCAGGACGGAAAGTCCTCAGGTCGGGAGGTCCTCAGGTCGAAAAGTCCTCAGGACGGAAAGTCCTCCGGTCGGGAGGTCTTCAGGTCGGGAGGTCTTCAAGACGGAAAGTCATCAGGACGGGAGGTCCTCAGGTCGAAAAGTCCTCAGGACGGAAAGTCTTCCGGTCGGGAGGTCCTCAGGTCGGGAGGTCTTCAAGACGGAAAGTCATCAGGACAGAAAGTCCGCAGGTCGGGAGGTCCTCAGGTCGGAAAGTCCGCAAGTCGAAAAGTCCTCAGGACGGAAAGTCCTCAGGTCGGACAGGTCGGGAGGTCCTCAGGTCGGGACTCTGCGGCTGGACCAACCAGTCAGATGGTTTGCAAGTCGGTCGTAGATTGGCAGTCGGGCCAAAAGGGGCGGAAGGTCTGTGGTCGGCTCAAAGAGTGAAATATAGTGATAATTTTTGGTCCGTTGAGGACACGTGTCAGCAGGAGAAGGGTTGGAAGACGGTTGGAAAGGAGACGTTGTAACCGTTCGGGCGACGGTTTTCAGTACAGTTTCCCAGGGAATATTTAAGGGTTTGGATCATCATTTGAAAAGGCATCTTCAATCAACTTCAACAAAGCAAAGTCAGATTTGGGGATCACCACTTTAAATTTCAGTCTTTTATTTTCCAGTTTATTTTCTGTACCATACAGTGTTTAGAGATTCCTAATCTCAGGCACTAATTAATCAAGTTTAAGGATATTTTCTATATCTTTGAATTTTACTTTATTTTTGTTGAAAAATTACATCAACAAATTGGCGACCACAGTGGGAGCAAGACAAAATTGCTCATTCCAATTCCGGCGATAATTTCATACGTCTTAGATCCGGCCGAATCATCGGAAGGGTCCATATGGCAGGTTCACAACCTCAATCATCTTCGGCACCGGCGGGAGAATCCGTTCCACCACCTATTGTGCCGAATGCTGGGGAAAACCCACAACCACCAACTGATTGGAGGTCTTATGTTCAACAAATGAACAACCAGCAAACTTTGGTTATGCAGAACATGTTGCGTGAGCAACAGAATCTGATGCAGAACATGTTAGATCAAGCACTGTCAAGGGTTAGTCTTCAACCCACTCAAACTCCACCAGGAGTATCACCATCTAGACTACAGGCAAATTTCGCAGGGCCATCATTCGTGGATAGTGCATTTCCAAGTGCCACAAATCCCAACCGAACGGATAGGGGAAAATCTCCTCTGACTTTTCCCAACACTGTTCCGCTGGAACCAAGGGTTTCCAGCCCGCAGCCGAACAATACAAGGGAGGACAGGCCTGGAGGATATATACATGATCCTATTCATATTCCTGTGCAGGATCCTTTCCATGTTCCTGATCATCAACGCTTTCATGTAGATCCTGATGAGATTACACATATATTAAGGGATCAGTTTGGGCTAACTCCTCAGATGGCTAACCGCCCTGCATATCAGAGACCTTTCCCAGAAAGGATCATTAATGAACACCCCCTCCCAAGGAATTATCGACCACCCGATTTTCATGCATTCTCAGGGGAGGACGGATCTTCCACCATAGAACATGTTGGTTGTTTCACAGCACAATTGGGAGAAGTTGGTAATAACCCTTTTTATAAGTTGCAATTGTTTGGTTTATCTCTTACTAGAACAGCGTTTTCGTGGTTTGCAAGTCTGCCTCCTGGACAAATTCAGACGTGGGAAGGACTGGAGATGGCATTTCATGCCAGATTCTTCAATCCTTTACCAATTGTTTCTTTAACTGATTTACTAGAATTGAGACAGTATCCAGAAGAATCTGCTTCACAGTTTATAGAAATGGTGCGATTGATGAAAGGGCGATGTCCTACGGCAATCAGTGAGAAAGAGATGACCAATTTAGTGGTCCGGAATATGCATACTCGCTTAAGAAAGGCACTCACTGCCCTGGACGTTGAGGATTTGGCAAGTCTTGCATCTAAGGCTGGACGTTTAGAGTCTTTGTTCAGAGAGGAAGATCAGAATAACAGGCGTAATAGAGGCCAACATATGGCGAGTATGGGAACAGAAACATGTGACTTTGATTTTAATCAGTCAGAAGAGATGGCAGCCGAAATCCTTTCTGGAAAACCTTATGTATGCCCCAAATTGAAGCCAGTACCAGGATCTGAAGGAAAGGATCAACCGACGTTTGATAGTTCGAAAGCTGACGAAATCTTTGATATCCTGCTGACTGATGGACAGATCCGTATTCCAAAGGGGCAAAGACTGGCCACTAAAGAAGAAATCAAAGGGAGACCATACTGCAAGTGGCATAATTCTTTCACACACAATACAAGTCAGTGTACTCATTTCAGGAAGGAAATTCAAAAAGCCATCAAGACAGGTCGGCTCAAGTACATCACTTTAGGTGTAGACCAGCAACCGTTTCCGAAAGTAACAACGGCAATGGTTGACATCCAACCAAGTTCGGAAACAGAAAAAAATTCGGCCAATAGTGGACAAACAGGGGAACGAACTCAGGCAAGCCCCAGAACAAAAAGAGGAAGTCAGCCAAACAGTGGCCGACCGGAAGAAAGACTCAAAGTTTGTGAAAAGCCAGTCGCTGAAAAATGGGACCATCCAGACGGTTCTTTTAATGTGGAGGTGAAAGAAAAGGTTTTAGTGCGTGACCACCCGACCAGAAAAACAGGGTCAGTCGGAAACGATTGGGCTCGAATTAAAAAGCCTTTACCAGTTGATATAGATCCTCGTTTCCCAGGTATGAATCGTACACAGATTCGTAATGCCAAACGCAGGTATGCTGCGAAGTATGGGAAACGAGTTCCTTCAGCAAAACAACTAACCGACGAACAAAAAGCAGCCGACCACTCGGCAGGAGATCAGTCCATTAGAGTCTTTTCAACAGAACAAACAACCAACGAGCAAGGAGCAGCCATTCAATCTCCAAAAAATCGGTCCATTCGGGTCTGTTCAAGAAAGCAACCGAATGACGGATTAGGCGTTTCAGAGTATACCAAAGGAAGTTCGTCGGGACAGGGAAAGGTAAAGGAATATCAGATGAAATAATTAGAGGTTTTAGATGCCAACATTGTGAACGGATCAACATCAATCCATCTCCTGAAGAATTCCGTATAGAATCTTTGACGGTTTAATCTCGGAATAAGACAAAGGAAGAAGTTGTAACTACAGAGGAAAATTCGAGATCTGTTAAATCTCTTCTAGGGCCACGAATCCCTTGTCGAATGACAGAGATTAATCAAATGAGAGATGAACCGATGTGGGCGAGTCTGGTAGATGATCCTACGGACGAACCTTTATGGGCATTCTTGGCAGATGATGAATTGGAGGAAACAGAGTGGGCAAAGGCTTCAGATTCCGAGTCTCAGTCGGAGACACCTTCGATAGTGTTTCCTCCTATTCCAGAGGGTGCGATCTCCCATTTGAAACCTCTGTATGTTAATGCTCACATTTGCGGGAAACCAATCACAAAGGTTTTTGTGGATAATGGAGCAGTCTTTAATGTTATGCCATTGAAGACTCTCAAGAAGCTAGGGAAAGGAATTCATGATCTGTCTCCTGTGGAATTCGAAATGACAAGCTTTACAGGGCAGCCGACCAAGCCTGAAGGTATGATGGTTGCCACAATTGAAGTCGGACCAAAAAAGATCTCCACTGTTTTCTTTATTGTGGATGCAGATACTACATACTCTCTCTTGCTGGGAAGAGACTGGATTCATGCCTCTCAATGTGTGCCATCAACACTGCACCAACAATTAATGTTCTGGGAAGGAAATCAGGTCTTCAAAATGGAAGCAAATGACAACCCATTCGATGTATCAGAACAAGTTGAAGAGTCAGTTTTTTATTCCAGTCATTTGGCTCCGATGTCTCAGTTGTATATGGCCAGGGAATACCCAAACAAGGGTTATAAAGTCACTGGCCAGAACTCGATGTTCTATTAAAAGAACAACTTTATTGTATGGCTCATGATAAAGCCACACCTATTCTCGTATAATTTGTCTGTTATGGGTGATACAAGTTTAGAAGTATGTAGTTCTCTTATTAATAAGTTCTATTTAAAGCAGTTATTACATAAAGCAGAAAATAGTAAAGAGATTCTTGATGTTCACCTCCAAGAAGATGAACAATTTCGTTGGCCTGATTTATTAGAAAAAACAGAACCAACAGCTTCATCACAAGACCCATTATTGGAGTTTAATCTAGGAACCGAATTGGTTCCAAAAGTGATCAGGCTAAGTGGTTATTTGTCTGAAGAGCAACAAACAATGATGCTCGAAGTTATTAGAAACAACATTGATTGTTTAGCATGGGATTATTCAGAAATGCCTGGTTTGAAAAGAAGTCTAATAGAGCATCGATTGCCTATCAAGGAAGGTTGCAAACCTTATAAACAACCCCCAAGGCGAATGAGCCCGGATCTGATGCCTCAAATCAAGGAAGAAATCCAAAAACTTCTCAAAGTGGGTTTCATTCAGCCTTGCCGTTATGCGGAGTGGCTGGCTAACATTGTACCAGTGGTCAAGAAAAATGGTAAGATAAGGATATGCATCGATTTCAGGGATTTGAATCTAGCTACCCCTAAGGACGAATATGTGATGCCTATGGCCGACATGTTGATTGATGCAGCAGCAGGGCATAAAGTCCTTAGTTTGATGGATGGTTATGCAGGTTATAACCAAATATTTCTGGCAGAAGAAGACATTCCTAAGACAGCATTCAGGTGCCCAGGGGCTTTAGGTATTTATGAATGGACAGTCATGCCATTCGGGTTAAAGAATGCAGGGGCAACTTACCAAAGAGCCATGAATTCAATCTTTCATGATTTAATTGGCAAATCTATGGAAGTTTATATTGATGATGTTATTGTTAAATCCTCTAGTTTTAACGAACATTTGAGAAATCTTGAAGAGGCATTCGGAAGAATGAAGAAGTACAAGTTGAAGATGAATCCAACCAAGTGTGCTTTTGGAATATCAGCTGGGAGCTTTTTAGGATTTTTAGTTCATGAGAGAGGAATTGAAATCGATGCTAATAAGGCTAAAGCCATTCTTGACAGTCGGCCACCCAAGACGGTTAAAGAAATCCAAAGTCTTTTGGGTAAGGTGAATTATTTGAGGCGTTTCATCTCTAATGCTGCTGGCAAGGTCAGACCAATTACTAAATTGTTAAAAGTTGGAAAAAATGCTTTTGAATGGGGTCCAGATCAACAGACGGCTTTAGATGCTATCAAGCAGACATTGGTTCACCCTCCAGTCTTGATGCCTCCTAAACAAGGTCGGCCGCTCAAACTTTATTTGGCAAATACACATGAAGTGGTTAGCTGTTTATTGGCACAGGATGGTGATGACGGGAAGGAAAGGGCAATTTACTATCTCAGTAAAACCCTTACAGGACCAGAACTGAATTACACTATGCCAGAAAAAATGTGTTATTCATTGGTCTTCGCTTGCACTAAACTCGAGCATTATTTGCTGCCCAGAAGAATTGAGGTCATATCAAAGGTGGATCTCATCAAATTGATTTTACAGAGACCTACTATGAAGGGCAGACTCATGAAGTGGGCCATCAAATTGGCTCCTTTTGATCTCCAACATTCCCCTTTGAAGGCAATCAAGGGACAAGCAGTAGCCGACTTCTTAGCAGAATTCTCACAAGTCGGATATTCCTTTTGTGATAGTGTCCGACCACCCAGTTGTTCATCATATCTGAATAATCTACAGGTCGGATGTGTGCCTTATATAAGTACCAGAACATGGTTGATGTTCTTTGATGGTTCCACCTCTGGAAACAAATCAGGAGCAGGGGTCTTTTTGCAAGGACCTGACGGTCAAAAGATCAACTTACAACTACGATTGGAAGCCATGACCCATAATTCGGCAGAATATGAAGCTTTAATTTTGGGTTTGGAGGCTTTAATAGCCAGGAAGGTCCAGTCTGTAATCATAAGAGGGGATTCTCAACTAGTAATCAACCAGGTAAACAATCAATATGTTTGCAATTACCCTCATCTTCGCAGATACAGGGACATTGTGGGTCGGTTACTGACAAAAATCTCAGAAGTAATAATTGCGTTCATTCCAAGGAAAGAAAACCAACGTGCTGATGAGTTGGCTCAAAGGGCCTGTAAAGGAATTCTGGAGGATATGTGTTCGGAGGTCAAGTCGGACATAGAAGGAAAGACAGACCAAATATGTGATCGAATGGTCGGACAAGAGACTGTCGGACAGGGGCCCGACTGCGTAGTTACTGTCGGACAGGAGCCCGACGGCGTAGTTACAGTCGGACACAAAGATACCAGTGAAACAGCGACCGATTGGAGAACAGAACTTATCATGTATTTACAAAATCCAGGTGCGAATGTTTCAATTGCGATACGATTGAAGGCTTTACGTTTTCAATTGATAAATGGAATTTTGTATAAGAGATCATTTGAAGGTTTACTTTTAAAATGTTTGGGGTCTAAAGAAGCTCTAGAGGTAATGACAGAAGTACATAGTGGGATATGTGGAGCTCATCGGGCAGGTCTGAATATGAGATGGGCCATTCATCGTTTGGGTTTTTTCTGGCCAAAGATTTTTGAAGATTGCATACAATTTGCCAAAGGCTGCCAGGAATGTCAGAGACATGGAAATTTAAACCATTTGCCAGTAACCGAATTGCAATTTTTGGCAAAACCATGGCCTTTTAAATCATGGGCTATGGATATCATTGGTAAGATACATCCTGCTTCATCGAAACACCATTGTTTCATATTGGTCGCGACTGACTACTTCACCAAATGGGTAGAAGCAGTTGCTTTGAAAAATGTAGATCAGAAAGAAGTGATAGACTTCGTTTTGAACCAAATTATTTACAGATATGGTATTCCTCAGTCTATAACAACCGACCAGGGCCTGGTTTTCACAGGGGAAAAGTTCTCTAGTTTCTTGGCAGAATTTGGTGTCCGATTACACCATTCGTCACCTTATTATCCCCAAGCCAATGGACAAGCGGAAGCAGCAAATAAGATCATTATTGGGATTATAAAGAAGATGGTTGAAGGGAACCCAAGAAAGTGGCATTTGTTACTGTCTCGGGCTTTATGGGCACACAGGAATACCAGAAATACGGCCACAGGGTTCTCACCATACCAACTCACTTTTGGCCAAGATGCTGTTTTACCAGCCGAAATCCGAGTATCGTCTGGCCGAACAGAATTTACTGATGGTGATCTTACAAAAGAATACCAACAGCTTATGTTGCAACAGTTGGAGGATTTGGATGTTAACCGACTCCATGCAATAGGTCAAAGTGTGAAACAGAGTGAAATCAGAGCAAGGAATTACGGAAAGAAAGTTTTTTACAGGACATTCCAAAAAGGAGACCTAGTCTGGAAGACCATTCTTCCTACATATAAGAAAACTGACCAATTGGGAAAGTGGTCACCGAATTGGGAAGGACCATACATTATTCAAAAAGATATTGGGAATGGCGCTTTCATTATTGTAAATCATGAAGGTAAGAGAGTACATGATTGTATTAATGCTAAATATCTGAAGAGGTATTATCCTGCCTTTTCAGATAACAAAACTGCATGAAACAAAATATTATTCAAAACCCATTTATGGGGTTCGAACCTATTTAAAGGTTCATTTCTGTTAGTCATCATGTATTTGTGAGAAATGTTCTGCCTCTGAATCAGAATTTTCATCCCAATGAGTGGATATTAGTTCTGGTTCTTCTTCAATAAGATCTTCCAAATCTGGTCGGTACCTCTCCCATTGGCTTTGCATTTCGTCTAAATCTTGATTGGTACGTGCTTGCATATCTGTTATGGCTTGATATTCACGGTCAACAATGGTACGCAATCTTGAAAAGACTTTTCGTTGATTGGAAAATATATTATCCCAACCAAGGTCTGGAAGTATGGTTGCTGCGTGATGTTCAATCAATTCCATGTAATGATGGAGGTCAGGGATGCGGCTAAGGATGTCACGAAGAGTGTCATACCCCTCAATGATTTTTTCCATTAGGCGGATGACGCGATGAATGGTTCTTCTACCTCGTTGGGAGAATCGGAATTTGAAGTCTAGTTGCTTGAGTATATGTAACAAGTCTTCTGCATGGCCTCCAACAGGGTGATTACCTACAAAGAAGGGTTGAAGAACACCTTCCCAGTTGCTTGATGGAACATGAGGGCGGTCGTTCGCCATGTTTGTTAACACTTCAAGTGTTTTGGTTTTCAAAATATGCCTTGGAATTTGGTGTGTTTCTTAATATGTGAGAAACATTGTTCTTTTAAGGGAGGAGTTTGTTTCGGTTCCTCAAAAGTTGGAAATTGGAAGGTGATCCTTGTTTTGAGAGAAGAAGGAAAAAATATATTACTAAGTCAAATTATATTACAAAGAGGGAAGTATTACAAAAGTGCCCCTAGGGCAGTTTTTATATTTGTCCATTTGACCTCATCCCTGGATAGCCTTCTGGTATCAGCAGCCGTCTGATATCTTCTGATAAATTGAGATCGAGCTTGGGTTTTCAGCTCTTGATCCAATTCGGCCTCGTTCTTTGTATACCTCTCAAGCAGACGTTGCTCATTGGCAATTTGATTATCCAGGATGGACTGTTCTTTCCTTAGCTCCTGCAATTCTGCCTCCTTTTTCTGAATGGATTCATCAACTAGAGCCTTCGTGCTAAGGAGACCGCCCAACCTTCCAGTAGTTTGCTGAAGGGATTCTCGGGTCTTAGCCAAAGAATTCTCCAGTGTTGTTTGATCGAAGACAGGCTGGGGCGTTTCGGCTGACAGGAGTCCGATAACTAACACTTCAGTCTTGAGCTCAGTAAGTCTCTCCATCAGCCGATGCAGAATGGGGACGGCTGGCGATTCCGTCGGAGTGTAAAAAAGAAGGCCACCAACCGTCTGAATGAGTTTGTCCAAGAAGTCAGATCTTAATTCTGGAAGGGGATGGTTAATGGCCTCGGTGAATATAGTTTGGGCCTCCGCTGGAACCGGAACAGTCGATAGGATGGCTAAGTCAGAAGGCCCCTGCAAGTCTTACAGCTTCAATAAGTATTCCAAAGGAGGTGCAAAATTATTTAGGAACGATTGAGCAAGATATATGTTACCTCTGGGCGAACTGCTGTCATTGAAGGGGGCAACAATGAGGTCGGTCGAGTAGGGCGGACAGCTGGTATAACAGCAGCCGACTCGTCGGCTGCTGCGAATGGTCGCTGAGGTGCCGACCTGGGTCCCTATGGAAAGTAGTATATAAAACAGTTAGTGTTTTTAGAAAGAAATATTGTGGCATGAATTGGTTTAATCTTACCAAATTCACAGAAGTCTCCGAATCGGACGAAGAAAGTTCTTCTATTTCTGGAGGTTGGGCTGCCACAGGTGGTTCTTCTGCCTGCCACTCGATTGCTGGAAGTAGGGGGGCTGCTGGCTGGGCGGCTGTTGGTTGGGCGGCTGCGTCTAGGGCCACTGCAGCCGGTACCTCAGGAGCAACTGGGATAGCCGCAGTTGAGGTACCTTCGGCTTCCAGCGCGGCCGCATCCGATTGGACTCTTTCGGGATCAGCAGCAGCAGGGATGTTGTCTTGAGGGTCAGCTTCGGCAAGGGCAGCCGGTTCTTCTTTTGAAATGGATGAGTCTGATGCCATGTATGGCGGTTGACCCATCTGAGAGGTAGTCCCCTCGCAGTCTGAAGAGACCCCTGCTGCTGATGCGATTGGTGAAGGTGTCTGTGAAAAAGTATGGAAATGTGGTTGTTAAATACACCAAGGTTGATCATTAGAATCCTAAGTATTGCAGATGAGAGGACTTACTGGTTCTATAGGCAGTGCTGGTAAAGATTGCCTCCTGGTCGGGTGCCTGGTCCGACCGCTCCTCGGCACAGGAGGAAGAGTTTGCCTCCTTGTCGGGTCCTCCGCCCGACTGCTCATGGGCAAAGCGAGAAGTGGAGTAGGGGTTTGGAGAGGAAGTGCCTGAGACTGGACCAAAGGGACAATTGATTGGTCGGCTGGGGCTGGCGTCGTTTGTGTGGTCGGTGCTACCAAGGTCGGTTCTGGTGAATGAAATGAGTGAAATCAAAGTTAAGATATAGTGAAATGGTTCACGGTTTTCAGAAAAATTACCTATTCGGGGTCGGGTCCTTGCTGACGTCCTAGTAGTTCCAGGGTCCGCCGGAGCTTGCTGGTCGGCCCCAGAGGTCGGAGGTGTTTGCAGCTGGGAAGCTTTCCTTTTCCGCATTGGGACGCTAGATCCGACTCCCGGGGCGGCTGTTTGTTGCTGAGTGCTGGTATGTCTAGCTGCCCCTAGAACCAATCCTTGGGGGGGGAAGGAGTATGTTCAGCAACCGATCCTCATCAGGGGAAATCAGGGCCCATACAACCGACCACCATTCATTGAATGTATTTACAGTCTCAGGGTTGGAGCGGAAAGGAATATAAGAATTGGAAACTATATACGTGGTGAGCTGGGAGATATAAGAAGGAATTGAATTAGGTAGGACCCGTCGGTCAGGACTTTGAAAAATTATATGAGGACAAGCGACGGGTCCAGGGATACCTTGGCAGCAGCCGAACTGGCGCGCCATGAATTGAGGTTCGTAAGAGACCTGGGTTTGAGGGCAACGTCCCAGGCAAAAGGATAAGTGGGATGAGGACAAGGCTCAGGAGTCGGAAGAGGATTTGGTGCCGGAAAAGGCCAAAAGTGGTCGGGAGCATAACCCGCATATTTTTTATACATAGAAAATCGAGAGTTATTGCGGGTATCTGTCAAAATTGTGGTTATTATTGGGTCGGAGGATTGGAGTTTACTGTGTCCAAAGCAGAGTCGGTTGAGGGCTAATCCCAAATGTTTTTCGGATATTGGCATAGTGGGCGGAGATCCTAAGTTGAACGCGTCGGGGAAGTAAAGACGGAACCAAAGTTCTAAAAACCAAAAAGGACCCGACGCGGCAGTGTCTAATTTTCTATTATCATTATCTGTTAAACGAAGGCTAACTCTAGTGAGACCTTCAAACAGATTGGCTAAAAACAGAGTGCAAAGGGAAAAGAACCGACCTGACGCGATATGAATGGCCAGGTCGAGGTGAGAAGAAAAGACGCATTTAGAAGGGGAAACAATGACGTACCTACAAAGCCAAAAAAGAATAAAGGCAGTATGCTCCCGGTCGGTCACGGGGGTCCCTGGAGCCCCTTGCTGGTCAGTCGCGAACTTTGTCCAGCCCCATTCCTTCACGCCTTGTAAAGACCACCCTAGATGGTCTTCTGGTGGCTCCTGCCCATCTAGGGCTCCCATCACAGGGTCTTCACCCACGACTGGGAGATGAGCGATCATCGCTACATCCATAAGAGTCGGACCAAAGGGGCCCGACGGTAAGAGAAAAGTCCCATTTTCCGCATTCCAGAAGGCCGACATAGCTAGGAGCACCTTCTCGTGCAGATTGATCGGCATGGTGGACAATAGAATCGCTTGGTCGATTTTTTGAGATCGCCATTGGGTCTGGAAGTGTTCTGATACCCGTCGATACCAAGAGCGATAAGGATCTTTTGGGTCTGTGAGATGGGTTTTGATGCTGTCTCGAATGCGAACTGCTTGGTAAGTAGGGTTGTTGACAGCCAAGGAATTTCGGGATTCCAAAACTTCCCTCATCCGATTTGAGTCTTCAGGAGTAGTGCAGTATGGGCGGATGGTCGGAGTTAGTACTTTCGAGGCTGAAAACGGGCCCTCTGGGAGGGTTCCGTCGAAGGGGAGGGCAGGAATGTATCGATTCGCCATGGTTAGAGTGGTTGAGATTGTGATTCACAAAGGCTCGTATTGCGGAAAGGGAAGTTAATCAGGAGTGTTGCAGTAACTGGTGCAGTTGCTAAGGGAATTTTTCAAGAGGGTGGTGATTTATGAACTTCCAAACGTCGATTGATAAATGGCGTTTGAAAGTCCCTTGGCGGCGGGCAAGTTGTTACGTATGAAATTTAGAATTAGGTTAAAAAGCCCAAGGTAAAAGAAAAAATGGGCCTGGCAATAGAGTTGATTGAACTGGCTGAAGGACACCGTGGGGAACTCAAGGAAAATAGGTTTATTTCTAAGGAAAATACAGGTCGGGAGGTCCTCAGGACGGAAAGTCCTCAGGTCGGGAGGTCCTCAGGTCGAAAAGTCCTCAGGACGGAAAGTCCTCCGGTCGGGAGGTCCTCAGGTCGGGAGGTCTTCAAGACGGAAAGTCATCAGGACGGGAGGTCCTCAGGTCGAAAAGTCCTCAGGACGGAAAGTCTTCCGGTCGGGAGGTCCTCAGGTCGGGAGGTCTTCAAGACGGAAAGTCATCAGGACAGAAAGTCCGCAGGTCGGGAGGTCCTCAGGTCGGAAAGTCCGCAAGTCGAAAAGTCCTCAGGACGGAAAGTCCTCAGGTCGGACAGGTCGGGAGGTCCTCAGGTCGGGACTCTGCGGCTGGACCAACCAGTCAGATGGTTTGCAAGTCGGTCGTAGATTGGCAGTCGGGCCAAAAGGGGCGGAAGGTCTGTGGTCGGCTCAAAGAGTGAAATATAGTGATAATTTTTGGTCCGTTGAGGACACGTGTCAGCAGGAGAAGGGTTGGAAGACGGTTGGAAAGGAGACGTTGTAACCGTTCGGGCGACGGTTTTCAGTACAGTTTCCCAGGGAATATTTAAGGGTTTAGATCATCATTTGAAAAGGCATCTTCAATCAACTTCAACAACGCAAAGTCAGATTTGGGGATCACCACTTTAAATTTCAGTCTTTTATTTTCCAGTTTATTTTCTGTACCATACAGTGTTTAGAGATTCCTAATCTCAGGCACTAATTAATCAAGTTTAAGGATATTTTCTATATCTTTGAATTTTACTTTATTTTTGTTGAAAAATTACATCAATAGTAAAATAAGAATAAAGAAAAATCAATTATAATGCATTTTAGTGTCCTAATTTTGATTTCTCCAAGAGCTTATCAAAAGGTTAGGATCGGAGCTGTCCCCATAGTTCAAAAATATTTTATAAAAAAGAACTTCATTGACATTTCTGAGGAACTTCACTGGTTCACATAGTTCAAAAATATTTTGTAAAAAGGAACTTCACTGTTCCTCGACTTACTTACAAACAACCTTATGAAAGCTCCAAGCCATTATCCCGAGGAATCTACAACTCCCTCCACTGCCTAGCTATCCGTTTACTTTTTGTATGTAGATTTTAGTATATTAGTATTATAATGATATGTAGTACAATTGATATACATAAAAACTATTATACCCCTTAACATTTATGGTATTAATTGGTGTTATTTGATGACATTTGTGTAATATTATATAAAAGGTAGGGTAATTTTATATTTTAGTGAAAAGTACATTTACTAAAAAAGGAAATTGATACATTTGCGATGAAACAAACTAAAATGACAAAATAGATAGATTGGCGGTGGACAGAGGGAATATAAATGTTTCAAGGGCAGTATCTTGTTGGAAAAACAACAAATTTTGAGAGTGGAGCACTAAGTCTAATACTTCTATTGGTGCAACAATATTGAGTTTATTTTTGTACTTTCAATATTTTAGCTTTTGTCTATTCATTGTCATATGCCTTGGGTGTTGGCAAACTTGTGTATTGCATAGAAACATGAATTTGTCAATTTTAGATTGATTATTTGCATAATGCAAATAAATGATGGAGTTTGCGCAAGGAAATATTCTCTATAATGCATTGTTGGGACTGTATCAACTCAACGCCAGTATGATATTGTTCGCTTTGGGCTGAATCGACACGGATTTGTTTTTGGACTTACTTCAAAATGCTTCATACTACTAGAGTTTATGTGAGACTTATAAAGTATGAATTTTTCTTCGCAATTTTCTATATGAAACTTGGGTTTGCACCGCAACATGCACGGTTTCTATGTCCAACCCTCATTGTTGCCCTAGTCATGGAAAATTATATTATGCTTCCAACATAAATGACGCAGCCCAAGTAACTAAACTTTACTAACCAAAATTTAAAACTAAATTCAAATGAAAACTAAGTAAAAAAAAAAGATATTACCGGTGTCCGATTCGTCAATCGATCGGATGTGAACCCAAGCGTTGCCTAGACCCAACACCTCTAAAACAATGGAGACTCGAACGGTTTGGCTAGAAACTCCGGTCGGTTTCAGAAGCCACGAACCCAAAGAATCAACCCAATGACCCAATTTGAGAATGATACGCGTATGCAAGGCTAACCCTCGCTCACACACTGATTCCAATATAATGGAATAAAGAAAAAAACTTTAATTGATATAAGTTTCAAGGTGTCTAACAAGTGAAGCCAAGTGCCTTATTTATAGGGGAGACTAGCTTGCAAAAGACTTTACAACCAATGTGGGACAAAAATATACATTATTTATATCTCACTGATTAAGTAAATAAAAGAGGTCTAATTAATTAGATTGAAGGGGCCCACCTTATTAAATAAAATAAAACACATCTTATCCCACATGGGTAATGATGTGAGAAGCAACTCTCATGTGAGTTATAAATTGTGGTTTTCAAGAGAATAAAATGGATGAATAATGGATGCACTCCAATGTTGACAATGCTTTTCTCATTGGCCTCCATACTTCAACTTTATGCATGTTCTCCTATTCCAACTGTAGAACTAATGTCATAATATTAATTTGAAACTTTTTGGCACGATTTTGAATAATCGGACCTGGTGGTAGTGCTAGTTCATCGTCGCTTTTGACGACATTGTCAATAAATGGCACAATTCAAATTTGATCTCACACTCCTTCGAGCAACCTTTCCATACCTTACAATGAGAAAAGCTTGTATGATATTTAAGAGAAAGGATTTGAAGGCTACAGTAGCAAATTCAAGAACATAGTTAAAATATGATATCTATGAAATGGGAATTGGACAAATGTAAAGGGCCCTTATTTAATAGTACTTTTGTCCGGCTCTAAGGTCTTATTTATTTTTTGTGTGTTGATTTTTTAGTATTAAATATTATATCAAAATGTAGTACGAATTAAAAAAAGTTCTAAAAATACTTTTATTAGTGTCTTATAATACTAATAGAAGGACATTTGTACCAAACATTATACAAATATAAAGATATTTTTAATATTAAGTACAATGACGCAAAAGAGAAATGTGACCCTTTAGGGCAGACAAAGGGAGTATTTTGTATCAAACTAACGTATAGTTACTTATTTATATTTATTTAAGAATATTGAGTATGTCTGGTTTCACTTTCATACTTTTTTATTCAATCAACAAGGTTTTAATGAATATATATTATTTTTTTTTGTAAAAAAATTATAATCCATCCTTCATTCAAATCTATTCTCACTTTTCTTTTTTGGTTATCATCCAAATTAATTCCCATTTCATTTTTTAGTAAAAAAACCATTTTTTTTACCAAAAAAAGTACAAATTTCTATTATTATATATTTTTCTTAAAATCCGTGTCCGGTTAAATGAGCACACAATTGGATGACAGGCCATCCACCTAATTTGTCCACCTTAGTTGGGATATTGTGTAATTAGTAAAAAATTAAGAAAATTAATTTATTAGTAAAAAGAATAATATAATAAAAATAATTATAGTTTAATATTAAAATGACTAAATAGTTTAATTAAAATAAAAAAAATTATAAATTATGAATTTTTAAAAATTGGTTAAAGTCTATAATTATATTTCCAAAAAAGAAAAAGATAAGTTATATGAAATGAACCTAAATACAAAGACTAGACAAATTATGTAAGATTGAGAGAGTACTATTTAAATTAACTTCAAATAAAAACTAACAAAAAATACAAACCAAACAAGTTATAATATATATATATATAAATATTTGACATATGTTTATAATATTTGTTTTCTAATACTCCCTCCATCCACCACAAAGTATACATAGATTATCTAATTATTAAGTAATTATTTAAAAAAATACTTATTTTTTATTTATTTATTTTTTATAAATATTCATATTTTACCAACATTATTACTTTTATATTGTAGACACTAAAAATATATGTCTAAAATCAATTAAATATCATATATTTTGGAAGAAAATAAAATTACAATAAAATAAATATACGATATTTAATTATGCACATATGTTAATTTTTGTACAGTAAATATCAATCATTAATGCAAAGATCTGCTTAAAATGGAAGATATCATACAAATATTACGTGCATAAATAGAGCCATAATAAATTTGGCAGCAAAATAAATTAATCTTGTCAATAAAGGAAGTGTATAAATTAATATCTTTCGAAAAAGGGCAATGATATAAAGATCTTCGCGAGAAAGGAAGGTGTACAATCAAATCTGTCGAGAATGGAAGGGAGTATCTGATGGAAAATGAAAGATTATAAAATCTTCCTATTGGCCAATCAAAACGCGCCACGTGGCACCATTAAAAAAGGAAGCCGAAGCCACCCATCCCCTATAAATAGGAGCCATGGCCAAATCATTGGACACCGAAGTTTCATCGAAGATTCAAGCAAAGGGGTAAGTCTCTAGACTCTCTCTGTATTGTTCTTCATGTTCTTCATGTCCTTCTAAGTGTTCTTCGTCAAAAGTCACTGATTTGGACAAATGATCCAATATTGATTGACGAATCGATTGAGTTAACGTTTTTCGTGGTATGCTCAAGCCGGAGGAAGGATCAAAGCGTCCAAAGCCGTTGAGGAATTCGTCAAAGCTAAGGGAAGGTCTCTAAAATTCATCTCAAAGCTTTATGATGTTTATCGCGTTCTTCAACAAAGCATCAAACTAGGCCTTCTTTGATTTAAAAGTCAAAGGGATATGCCACCAAAAAGCGTTATGGAGCACCAAATCCACCTTCTCAAAGATCAAAGCCGTGGATCGTCTATAGAGGACATCAAATCCAAAGCTTAGGATCAAATCGTCCGCACGGAGACCGAAGCCCTACAAAAGCAGCAAAGACAAAACAAAAATCAAAGCTGCGGATCATCCAAAGAAGACATCAAATCCAAAGCTGAGGATCAAATCGCCCACACGGAGACAAAGTCCTCCAAAAGCGGCAAAGCCAAACTAAAGATCAAAGTCTCGGATTATCTAAAGAAGACAACAAATCCAAAGTCGATGATCAAATAGCCCACATGAAGACCGAAGCTCTCCTAAAGGCGGCAAAGCCAAAGCAAAGATCAAATTCTCGGATCGTCTAAAGAAGACATCAAATCCAGAGCCGACGATCAAATCGCCAACACGGAGACCAAAGCCCTCCAAAAGGCGGTAAAGCCAAATCAAAGATCAAAGTCTCGGATCGTTAAAATAAGACACCAAATCCAAAGCAGATGATCAAATCGCCCACACGGAGACCGAAGCTCTCCAAAAGGCGGAAAAGACAAACCAAAGATCAAAGCCGCGGATCGTCTAAAGAAGATATCAAATCCAAGGCCGACGATCGAATCGCCCACACGGAGACCAAAGCTCTCCAAAAGGCAGAAAATGCAAACCAAAGATCAGAGCTGCGGATCGTCCAAAGAAGACATTAAATCCAAAGCCGACGATCAAATCGCTCATACGAAGACCGAAGTTCTCAAAAGGCGGAAAAGGAAAACCAAAGATCAAAGCCGCGGATCATCCAAAGAAGACATCAAATCCAAAGCTGACGGTCAAATTGTTTGCACGGAGACCAAAGCCCTCCAAAAGGCGGCAAAGCCAAATTAAAGATCAAAGCCTCGGATCGTCTAAAAGAGACATCAAAATCCAAAGCTAACGATCAAATTGCCTGCATGGAGACCAAAGCCCTCCAAAGTCCGGCAGAATCAAACCATAGACCAAATCTCTTCGGATCAAAGAAGCCATAGAAAACTAAGTTGGAAAATAAATCGACCAGAAAGGAGAATCAAATGATCCATTTAGATAATATAACCCACTTTAAATTCAAATCAAATATAATTTGTACAAATTTTATGTTTATTAAAAATAACACAATTTTTTGTCCACATATATAAAACAAAAAAAAAAAAAAAAAAAAGAATCAAATTGTCCCTATTATTGTAGATATAAAAATTTTGATAAAGTATAATTAATAAATAATTAAGAAATATATTAGTAAAAATAATTATTGTATAATAAAAATAATTATTAATTAAAATTAAAATAACTAAATGATTTAATTAAAATTAAGAAAATTATAAATTATAAAATTTAAAATGTGATTAAAATTTATAATTATATTTTTTTAAAAAACAATTAATTGTACGAAAATAACCGAAATGAACAGAGTAATATTTACCTTCAAATTAAACTGGAGGATTAAAAAAAAAAAAAAAGGGAGTCTTTAAGGGCCTTGAAAGGGCCCCAAAATAATGAGGAAGCATCCTCACCAACAAACGAATATTAACGTATAAAACGTAGTTTCACAAATCTTCGTATTATGTCATCAAAATCATTTAGGGGCAGTTTGTTTCAAGAATTTGATAGAATTTCATTATGCTAGAAATTATAAAATATTTAATATATAATCCGTCAATCAAGGAAATTATAAGACATTGGGCTTCTATGCCCATCAGTTAATAAATTTTAAATTAGGAAAAAAAAGTAATTTTAATTTTGACATTTTTCTCTTTTTCAATAAAATTATTGAAATATTCTCAAATAATTAATTACTGCAAGATAATTAAAATATTATAGTAATTTTAATTTTGATATTTTCTTCTTTTTAACAAAATTATTGAAATATTCTCAAATATTTAATTACTGCAAGATAATTAAAATACTGTAGTAATTTTAATTTTGATATTTTCTTCTTTTCAACAAAATTATTGAAATATTCTCAAATAATTAATCACTGTAAGATAATTAAAACACCAATAAAAAATAATCGATGAGAGCTGATTTTTCATAATTCAGCATTGTTAAATTTAATTAAGACCATTGATTAAAAAAAAATATTTAAATTGACTAAATTGTACTTGTTTAATAGTTACAATTGAATTATTTTTTCAATCAGCACATGATCTAATATCAAATTTAAAAATATTTATATGAATCTACATATACATTCTTCATATGTAATATTGATAATTTAATATTTTGAAACGTTTGTGTAATATAATAATTCAATATATGTATATATAAAAATCGGAAAACATAAAAATATTTTCTTGAATTGATATTAAAAATTTAATGACAAGCATCATTTAAACAATTTTTTTTTGGTATTGTATATTTATGATATGTATCGTCTAAATATTTATAATTCCTCCAAATTACGATTACTCACTTTGTAATTTTACAAATAATAGACATGATGTAAAATCGGAAAATATGATTAATATTTTTCCAATAAAAATCAGTAAAATAGAGAGGGCGGACACTCATTTACTTTCTTGCAAAATCCGTCCATTGGAAATAGGAAAGTAGTCAGAATTTTAATCGACGCCTGTATTTTCTCTCTCTCTCTCTATCTCTCTAAATATCCATCTCGGACAGACTATACAACCTAGGAGGTAGTGGGGCTGAGAAACCATGGCCGGAGAACAACGGAAAAGCAGCAAGAAGCTGAAATCGTGAGTTTTTTATTTAGCATTTCATCTATTCCAACAATTATAAGTTAATAATATCGTGTGATTTTATTTCCGCATGATTTGCAAAAGTTTCTACTATGTTAATGTCATGAAAAAGGGTTTTCCTTCTTAAAGAGAAAATAGTTGAATACTTGATTCTTGCCCATTGATATGTGAAGAGATGGGATCTAGTTTAAGCATTCTTAAATGTCAGTCAATTTTGGCAAATACGATTATTTTTATTCAATATTTTTTAAATACAAGCGCTCTAGTTAGATCTTGGGTTGGGTAAAATTTTCATTGGATTTATGAGTGTGTGCGTGTGGAAAAAAAAAACTATTCATGTTCAGTTGTACACAACAAATTAAACATCAGCTCCTCTTCATTGTTCTTTTCGTTGTTATTGTTGTTGTTTGACGCTTACAATATATGTCGATAGATCTGTAAAAATGTATGTTTGATTCAAATTATTTTTTTATGGGAGAAAAGGGGAAGAAAAGTTGCTCTCTTCAAAATGAGTGGATTTTGGAAGAAAAGGAAAATGGTTCAAAAATTTTAATATAAAATACTAATTATATCATTAATAGTCTATTTATAACTAAGTTATACCCTAATGTAAACCTTAATTTTATCTTTAATTCTTCATTCTACTTTAACTAGTTTGGTTTTCCCCCACCTTTGACATCTTCTCCGGTTCTTCGGGTTGTTATTAATAAATTTTTTTGGTATATGTTACTTTGTAGGTTTTATTTGTAAATGAGTTGTTCAAAATTTTTTATGCAAATGTCTTATGTGTCCTAAGTTTCTTCACTTATGTAAGTATATAATTGTGAAATGTGATCTGCGTTTTAATTTAAATAGTATTTTGATATGAACATATTATCTTCTCTCTCTCGTTATCTTCCTATCTATTTCATTATAATAAAATGCTACAATTATAGAGTTTGCTTGATTTTGATTCGAATTTGAGGTGGTGATTTGAGTTGTAGTTTAAATAATATTTTTGATAATATTTTTTTTAAAAATAATATATTTTTATTAAAAATCATACAAGATGAATAAATTTTTTTTTTTTCAACATGTCTAAATCACAAAATTTCTTCTTTAGCACCATTGCTATATAGTTTTTTTTAAAAAAAAAAAAATAAAAAGAATCTTCTTCAGCGGAATGGAAGTGATAAGATCAATTCAAGCGTGTAACCTTTGATTCTGAATTACATTGTATTCATGTAATTTCTATATTTCAATTCCTTCAAATATATTTTCTTATTTATCAAGTTATTTTCTGCTGGCAGTTCAATGGAAGAAAAACCTAATAACAAAAGGGTTTTAAGCACATCGACAGAGCTAGAGCAGGAGCAGCAACAGGAGCTCGACTTTTATCTTCCTACAGATATTCTACTGTTCGTCTTCACTCTACTGAGCTTTAAAGACACAGCTCGGGCTGCCGGTGTCTGCAGGAAATGGCGAGCCGCTGCCGCCACCGTTCAAAATTTGGGCACACCACCGCGGCTTCTGCACCTTCCAACTATATATAGTTACCATCGGTATGAATTTGTGGACCTTTCTTCGAGACAGTCGCACAGCCTCAGCTTGCCAAAATGCCGAAGAGGTAGACTCTACCATGTCCGGGATCGTTGGATGCTGTTTTTCAAGGCGAGCATGCGAGCCTTCACATTATTCTGTCCATACACAACTGACTCGGTTCAACTACCTCGATTATCCGAGGAGTTCAAAGGAGCGGCTTTCTCAGGAAATCCAAAATCGCCAGACTGTGTCGTCGTCGCTATAAATATATCTTTGTACACACGCGCAACCATCTCAACTTGTCGCCCGGGGGATGATAAATGGACGACTGTCACTTATCAATCGCAGTACCCATTCCCCGACTGCATTTGGAGCTGTGCAGTAGCCTGCAATGGTAGTTTCTACTGGATGAGCCCCTCAGGAAGGGTGGGAATCTTCGATCCAACGAGAAACAACTGGAGAGTCTTCAATGCCGAGCATGACCATTTGGTAAACGGTGGTTTCCCAAATAGAAGGAGGTGGTTCATGGCGGAGCACGGCGGGGAGGTCTTTCTTGTCCGGACATGCATTGTTTGTTCAGTAGCAGTCTTTAAGTTCGACCAGACTGAATTGGACTGGGTGGAGGTGAGAGATTTGGGTGGGATAACAATCTTTGTAAGCCCTAAAGGTTCCTACATAAAGGATAAGATGCCTGGGCGGATGAGAGACTGCATTTTCTTCTCGGACGACCAGTACTTCATGAGGTATTTAAGGCACCAGAAAAGATACTTTAGGGAGGCTCTAATTCGCCCTAAGGAACAGCATGAAGCTGTTTGGATCGATGCACCTGAGGATGATTCTGTTCTTCAGGGATCTTCCAAGCCAGCAACCTAATTAATTAAGCAGGTAACTAGTTGTGATGAATCGTTGAGAAGGACAATTAGGGTTTTTATTGTTCGTGGTAGACCTACCGATCCAAAAATACATTTGATCCTTGCTTTGCTTAAGGTTATCGTCTTCAATGATCTCATCTTATTTCTTTTCTTTTATCTTTTTAATCTACATATTTATATTAATTACTTGTTATTAATTCTATATACATATGCTAATGTGTGCGTTGCTTTTATATATATGTATATATAGTTTTTTTTATCCGTCAAATTTATTCAATTTTTTTTTTTTTTTTATATATATGTCAAGTTAAATTTATGTAAACACAAGAAGATTTAATATTTACCTATTAATTTTTATTTACTACAGTTATTACTATCAATTTAACCTATTATTCTCTTAAATCACTAACTTAATTTATATGGATACTTAGATACACTTAGGGTGTGTTTGTTTGGGGGTTTGGATTTTGAGTTGGGATTTGAATAGTAAAAATTTTGAATTTGAAGAGTTGTATGATGTGATATAAATAGGTGATGATGTGATGTTTTGAATGTAAAATTGATTTTTAGTATAATATAAAAAATGAAAAATAGGTGTTTGATTTGATATTTTTAGGGGGAAAATTTTGGATGAACAGTGGAATTGTATCCAAATCCATCAAAACGAACACACCCTTAATTGATTTTTGTATTTTTTTTTTCAATTTCTTACTAAAATGTATATTTTGAAATCTCCGCATGGTCCCCATAAAGATCATTTTACGGAATGAATTAGATATTTTTATGTTTATATGTTATTAATTGAATTATTATACAATAATTTAATTCTCTTTTATTATAATGTAATTTCTAATTTTTTATTATATAATAATTTAAAAAGTCAATTTGAATGCAATGTGTTAGCTTTGTATTTTGAGTTTGAAATATTTTTTGACGTATAGAGAAACATAATAGTAATATAATTTTTTTTTAGTATTTTCGACTGTTCCACTCAAAATTATTTATTTTTTATTTTTGTAAAAATAATCATACACTAATATCAAAATATCCTTAATTTTTATTTAAATTACAAATATAGAATTACACATATAAATAATTTATACATTAAATCAAATAACAAAAATATCAAAAAATTTTAAACACTTTTACTAACGTATAAACTATCACTACCAAAAAAACCTTTATTTGCCTCGGAATTAGCTTCGGAATCTATTCCGAAACTATAAAAAAAATATATAATAAATATTAAATCAATTAATTTTTTCTCACAACGAAATTTCTGAGACTATTTAAAAATCCGAACCTATATTAAATATATAATTTATTATCTTGATTAGTTTCAAAAATTCCAAACCTATTTTGATTAGTCTCAGAAAAGTCTAAGAATTTTCGAATATTTTGTAATTAGTTTTGGAAATTCCGAGACTAATAAGGGTTCGGAATTTCTGAGACTATTAAAGTCTCGGAACTTTCGAATCTATTGTAATTAGTTTCGAAATTTTCGAGACTAATATAGTCTCGGAAATACCGAACCTTTATTAGTCTCGAAACTTTCGAGCCTATTGTAATTAGATTCAAAACTTCCTAACCTATTAAACAATTTAAATTCACCCGTCACTGGAAATTAATTAATTTTGATTTTGATTTTAATTAATAAGTTTGATTTTGATTCTATTTAGATATATATATTTATAGTTTATTTAATGTGTAAAAATATGTGAATAATAATTGATTAAATTGTTACAATATAAATATTATTTAAATAATAAATTTAATAAGTAATTAAATTCGAGGTAAAATACATTTTTGGTCTCTTTTATACTATAAAGTGTCAATTTTATTTTAAATAGTTTCAAAATATTAAAAACATTTCTTTAAAATTAATTTCAAAACTTAAAAAACCTATAAAAATTCAAATATAAAATTTTCCATCAAAACTACACTACCCTAGTTTTAAAAAAATTTAATATAACTTTTTTTCTTTGAAATAAAATTCAAAACTAAATTTAAAAAAAAAATTCAAAATTAAATTTTTTCTTTAAAATAAAATTTAAAACTTAAAAATCCTAAAAAAATTCAAATATAAAATTTACCACAGAAACTACACTATCCTAATTTAAAAAAATTTCAATACTAAATTTTTTTCTTTAAAATAAAATTCAAAACTTAAAAAACCCTAAAAAAGTTCAAAAATATAATTTCCGACCGAAAATATACTACCCTAATTTAAAATATTTCAATATTAAAATTTTTCCTTTAAAATAAAAATTCAAAATTTTAAAAAATCTAAAAAAAATATAAAATTTCCGACTGAACTGCGCTACTCTAATTTTAAAAATTTCAAAAAATTAAAAATTTTTTTAAAATAAAATTCAAAACTTAAAAAATCCTAAAGAAAATTTAAATGTATAAAATTTTCAGCAAAAACTATACTACCCTAATGAAATTCAAATTTTAAAAAACTCTAAAAAAATTCAAATATAAAATTTTCCGCTAAAACTGTACTACCCTAATTTTAAAAAATTTCAAAATTAAAATATTTCTGTAAAAAAATTGAAAACTTAAAAAATAATAATAAAAAAATTCAAATATAAATTTCTCACCTAAACTACTTTTTTTCAATTTTAAAAAAAGTCCTATATTAATTTTAAATTTCAATCACCTGCCACCTATCAATCACCACCCTATACCATTCAACATTAATTTCCTCATTTATTTCTTCCTTCAATAATTCCTTCACTCCTTGATCTTCCAAAATATTCTCTCTTTTTTTTTTTCTTCATTGGTTAATTCCTCCTCCCCTTCAACTTCCACAATATTCTTTCATTTCTTCCCTCCTCCGCCTACTACTCCTCGGCGGCAGCGGCGTCGGCGTCGGCATCGGCGGCGACGAGAGCAACAGTGGTGGCAGCGGCAGAGCCAATCCTCCTTGTTCTCTTTCTTCTTCTCCGGAAGGCAGCGGCTTCTTCTCTGGCGCACCAGTGTCAGCGACAGAAGGCGGCGGCAGCGGGGCAGGCATTTAAAACATCTTTCATTTTCATCTTCTCGGGCATGCGGCGGCACGGGGGATATTGAGTTAATGTGCACATAACGTCCTATAATAAATTGAGAATTGATGTTAGGAGTTGAAAACTTATATTTAATATGGTTAAATGTTGGTAGATAATGAGTCACCCATGTTCTATGTTATAATTGTAACTCTTACTCTATTAAATGCGTGTTGAGGCAATAAGGTATTTTTCCACCTCAATCTTTCTGATTTCTTCCCCTAAAATTCAACAAGTATCACAGCCATTGCATGGCAATTTTTGTTATGGCGAATCGTGCCAATGATATTTCGTCATTTCCGATATTTTTTGGCGACCATTATGATCACTGGTACGTAAAATTGAGAACTATTTTTAGGTCTCATGACCTGTGGGAATATGTCGAAAGAGGATACACAGAGTATGAAAGTGAAGAAGATCTTATCGTTGCATAATTGAGGACGATCAAGGAAAACCGAAACAAGGATGCAAAGACACTTTCTTTTATTCAACAGGGAGTAAGTATAGAAATTTTTTCACGGATCATGGGAGCCGATCGTGCCAAGAATAATTTGGAGATCTTACAAAAGGAATTTCAAGGAAATCTCAAGGTAAAAAATGTTTCTATTTAAACCCTTAGAAGAGAGGTTGAGAATTTAAAGATGGGTGAAGCAGAAAGTGTTTAAGATTATTGTGCAAAAATCACATCCATTGTGAATGAAATGAGAATATTCAGAGAAGAAATCAGTGATAGCAGAATTGTTGAAGAGATTCTTGTGAGTCTACCTCGAAAGTTTGATCATGTGGTCTCTATTGTTGAAGAGACAAAAGACATTTCATCCTTAAGTGTCCAGAAGTTGATGGGATCGTTAAAGGCTCATGAAAAAAGAATCGCTCGGCATAGTGAGGAGACAACTGAAAGCGCATTTCAATCAAAGATATCAATAAATTCCAATCATATGGGGCAAATACCTCTCAATTCCATCAGAGAGGAGGAGGCGCACAACGAGGTGGAAGTTACATACAAGATTGAGGCAGAGGTGGAAATTTTAGAGGACGAGGAAGAAAAACACCTCGAAGATTTTCTCATGTTGAAAATTCATAACCTTGTAGTTTTGTTGATTATTCAATCATGTTGATCGAGATTGTTGGCACAAAAGTAAGCCTCGGTGTAAACACTGCATAAAATATGACCATATTAAGAAAAAATGTAGATTAAAAAACAATCAGGATGCACATTATTTGTCATATAGCTACTGACGTAAAAGACGATGTTTGGTACCTTGATAGCGGATGTAGCAATCACATGGCCAAAGACAAGTCAAGCTTTGTATTCTTGGATGAATCTGTACAAACAGAAGTGAAAATGGGAAATGGAGTTACAACTGCAGCACGTGGATTGGGAACAATTGGTGTTCGAACAAAGCAAGGTACGGAACATATATGTGATGTTTTATTCGTTCCTAACTTGGACCAAAATTTGTTAAGCCTTGGACAGCTGTTGGAGCACCATTACACGCTCAACTTTGACAATAATGAGTGTCATATCTATGACAAAAGAAATGGAAGACAACTCTTGGGTAATATCAAAATGCAGCCGAATAAAAGTTTCCTAATAAAATTTGTTTGTGGAGAAAATCAAGCGCTGAAAGTCTAACATAACGGTGACTCTTGGCTATGGCATAAGAGATTAGGACATCTAAATTTTCACGGTCTCAAAGTGCTTCAACAAAAGGAGATGGTGTATGGACGAATTTGAGGAAAAACGTGGGGTATGTGAGAGTTGTACACTCGGAAAACAACATCTTCTACCTTTTCCGAAGGAAGCTGCATGGAGAGCCAAAACTATTTTGGAGCTTGTACATATGGACGTATGTGGTCCCATGAAAACAACATCTCATGGAGGTAACAAATACATCATTCTTTTCATTGACGATCATTCTAGAATGACTTCGGTATACTTCATGAAAGAAAAATCTGCAATATTTTCTTTCTCTAAGAAGTTCAAAATCTTTAAGCAGATTTTTGTATTAATTGTGATATTTATTGTACAAAAATTAACATATGTGCATAATTAAATACCATATACTTATTTTATTGGAATTTTATTTTCTTCCAAAATACATGACATTTAATTTAATTTAATTTAAGCATTTAATTTTTAATGCCTACAAAATACCCCTTCGAGACTTGTTTAAGCCGACACAAAGCGTTTAAGGTGTGAATGAGTCTCGTAACATAAGTCAATTTTTTTTTTTGACTAAAATTTTTTTTGACATTATTTTTTGCATTTTTTTTGACATGATTTTTTTTTATGTCAAATGATTTTTTTTTTAAAAGCCCGATTTTTTTGGACTTTTTTTTTCTTTTGCCCAATTTATTTTTTTATGGTTTTTTTTTGACATAATTGACTGTACTCGGAGTTATATTCCAAGTTACCTACGTATCCGGTGAAGGAATCAAGTCATAACGTTGTTGAAAACAAATTGAATTTGTTTGTTTTTGTTTAACAGTTTATTTTCGTGTTAAGGAGTCTTTTGGAAAGTTTATCCTCATTTCTAGGAGATTGTAGAAAGTTTATCCTCATTTCCAGGAGATTTCAGAAAGTTTGTCCTCATTTCCAGGAGATTGTAGAAAGTTTATCCTCATTTCCAGGAGATTGTAGAAAGTTTATCCTCATTTCCAGGAGAATATAGAAAGTTTATCCTCATTTCCAAGAGTGTTGTAGAAAGTTTATCCTCATTTCCCGGAGATTGCGGAAAGTTTATCCTCGTTCCCAGAAGATTGAAGAAAGTTTATCTTCATTTCCAGGAGATTGCGGAAAGTTTATCCTCGTTCACAGGAGATTGAAGAAAGTTTCTCCTCGTTTCTAGGAGATTTTAGAAATTTTATCCTCGTTTTTAGGAGATTAAAAAAGGTTTATCCTCATTTCCAGGAGTTTTGTAGAAAGTTTATCCTCATTTCCCAGAGATTGCAGAAAGTTTATCCTCGTTCCCAAGAGATTGAAGAAAGTTTATCCTCGTTTCTAAGAGATTTTAGAAAGTTTATCCTCATTTCCAGGAGATTACAAAAAGTTTATCCTCATTTCCAGGAGTAGTGATGGTATGACTGCCCCCACTGTTTGAACTGGTGTATTTCTCATCTTCTGAGAAATCTTCAGTAGACGGTCCATACATTCCACTAGATATCATGCTCAATTCCATATCATGAACGCAAGTGCCGAGTTCTTCAAAAGTATGGGGTCGGATCTCTTGTAGGATGTATTTCAAGCCTCACTTCATTCCTTGAATGCATATTTCTATGCCGGAAGCCTCGGACAAACGGTCTTTGCAATTGAGGCTTAGACTTCTCCATCAGTTGATGTAGTCAATTACTGGATCATTTTTCCATTGACGGCTGTTGGTGAGTTCGGTCATACTGACGGTTCTCTGTGTGTTGTAGAACCAATTCAAGAACTCGTACTTTAGTTGTTCCCAATTGTCGATGGAACCAGCCTCTAAGTCAATGTACCAGTCGAAGGCGTTGCCGTTTAGTGACCACACAAATTGTTTGACTAGGATGTCTCTATATGTTCTAGTATCGTTGCATGTTTTGACAAAGTGCACTATATGTTGCTTTGGGTTGCCTTTGCCGTCAAATTTTTGAAACTTTGGTGATTGATAGCCTTTTGGCATTTTGAAAACGTCAATCCTTGCAGTGTAAGGCTTGGCGTAAGCGAGCGTCAGCCTTGAAATCCCTTCGAATTCTCTTTTAATTGTCCCTTCGATGTATTTGTCAAGTTGGGATATATGGATGAAGGAGTTGGATGATCCTTGAAATGGATTTGGTTTCGTCAGCTTTTCTTTACGATGACGTTGATCTGCAGATGTTTCCGCTTGATTGCCACCGGGGAAGATGGTTGTTTTTCGATAGCATGACTGGATTCTTTAGGCTTGTCCAGCTTTGTGAGAAGTTTTTCGATGAGGGCGTTTTGTTGTTGCATGTGTTGAGACATCCCTTCAACGATTTTGGACAATGGTGCAAGTTGGTCTTCTATATTTGAAGCATTGATAGTCATCACCAGAGTAGAGCTTGATGCGGTTGAATGACTTGAAATTAGCTGATGAGTAGGTGGCATGAAATTGCCTTTGAAACTTTGATATTTCTCACAGAGCATACTTTGATTCACAATCTTTGGGTCCTCAATATTTGAAGCGTTGGAAATCATCACCGGAGCAGAGCTTAATGCGGTTAAATGACTTCCAGTTTGTTGAGGGGTGAACAGTGCGACAGTACTCTTGAAGTTTCCGTCTTCTTCAGAGAGTGGACTTTGCTCTGTAATTTTTGGAGAAATGTCTTTAGATAACGACAATGCTCTTTGGTCATGCTTTATGTTGTCATTCCAGTATTTGTTGAAGTCCTGGAGGTTTTTTACGCGATGGGTGCGCCAACTCCTTTGGCGGCGACGGCGGCTTGAGCAGCAACTTTCGATGCAACATTGTAAGTTTTAATCTTGAAGGAAGCCATTGGTTGTTGAAGGTTCATCGGAATGAGAGATGAAATGTAGAGAGGTCCCACTGGGCGTGCCAAAAAATCTGTAGACAAAAAATTGTGTTATTTTTAATAAACACAAAATTTGTAAAAATTATATTTGATTTGAATTTAATGCGGGTCTTATTTTCTAAATGGGTCTTTTGATTCTCTTTCCGGGTCAATTTGTTTTCCAACTTAGTTTTCAATGGCTTCTTTGATTTGAAGAGATTTGGTCTTCGGTTTGACTTTGCCGGACTTTGAAGGATTTTGGTCTCCGTGTAGGCGATTTGATCGTCGGCTTTTGATTTGATGTCCTCTTTGGACGATCGAGGCTTTGATCTTTGGTTTGACTTTACCGCTTTTGGAGGACTTTGGTCTCCGTGTGGGCAATTTGATCATCGGCTTTAAATTTAATATTTTCTTTAGACGATCCGTGGCTTTCATCTTTGGTTTGATTTTTCGCCTTTTGGAGAGCTTTGGTCTCCCTGTGGGCGATTTGATCATCGGCTTTGGATTTGATGTCTTTTTTGGACGATCTGAGGCTTTGATATTTGATTTGGCTTTTTCGCCTTTTGGATGGCTTTGGTCTCCGTGTGGGCGATTTGATCATCGCCTTTTAATTTGATGTCTTCTTTAGACGATCCGAAGCTTTGATATTTGCTTTTTCTTTGCCGCTTTTGGAGGACTTTGGTCTCCGTGTGCGCGATTTGATCAACGGCTTTGGATTTAATGTCTTATTTGGACAATCCACGGCTTTTTTATTTTTGCTTTGTCTTTTTCGCTTTTGGAGGGCTTTGGTCTCCGTGCTGGCGATTTGATCCTCAACTTTGAATTTGATATTTTCTTTGGACGATCTGCGGCTTTCATCTTTAAGGAGGTGGATTTGGTGCTCCATAACGCTTTTGGCGGTGTGTCCCTTTGACTTTTGGATGAAAGAGGGCCTGCTTGATGCTTTTGACGAAGAACGCGACGAACACCTTGAAGGTTTAGGATGAACTTGGATGCTCTTCATTGGCTTTGATGGATTCTTCAATGTCTTTTGGAGCTTTGATCCTTGAAGAGGTGGATTTGGTGCTCCATAACACTTTTGGCGGCGTGTCCCTTTGACTTTTGGATCGAAGAGGGCCTAGTTGATGCTTTGGTGAAGAACGCGATGAACACCTTAAAGCTTTGAGAGGAACTTTGAAGACCTTCCCTTGGCTTTGACGAATTCCTCAACAGCTTTTGGAGCTTTGATCTTTCCTCCGGCTTGGGCATACAACGAAGAACGTTAACTCCATCGATTCGTCAACAAATATTGGATCATTTGTCCAAATCAGTGACTTTCGACAAAGAATGCCTCGAAAGATTCGAAGAACATGAAGAATAATACATAGAGAGGCTAGAGACACGATCCTTCCATTTTCATCGGATGTCGTTTTTCATTCTTGAATGATTTGATTGCGTGTCTTCCTTTCTCACCAAGATCTTTATATCATTGTCTTTTTCCGAAAATATTAATTTATATACTTCCTTTATTGACAAGATTAATTTATTTTGCTGCCAAATTTTTTATGGCTCTATTTATGCACGTGATATTTGTACGATATCTTCCATTTTAAGCAGATTTTTGCATTAATTATTGATATTTATTGTACAAAAATTAACCTATGTGCATAACTAAATACCATATACTTATTTTATTGGAATTTTATTTTCTTCCAAAATACATGATATTTAATTTAATTTAAGCATTTAATTTTTAATGTCTACAGTAGATTAAGAAACAATAGTATTTTATTAGTTAGTGAAAGTTTTTAAAAAAATTTTGATATTTTTTTCCTTTGACTTCATGTATAAAGTAATTATATATGTAATAGTATGTTTGTAATTTAAATAAAAATTAAGGGTATTTCGATATTAGTGTATGATCATTTTTCTAGAGTAGGAAATGAATAGTTTGAAATGAGACAAACAAAAATGGTAAAAATTGTACTTTTAATTGGAATGAAATGGGTATATAATATGGATTCAGAAATTCCGACACTACTTAAATAGCCTCGAAATTTCCGAAGCCATTGAATATAATAAAATATATATTTAATATGTGGATTTTCTGAGACCAAAACAATTTAGTTGATATAACGAATACTACATATCTTTTTGCAATTTTGAAATTGATTTCGAGAAAATTTCTAAGGTGGAATTAGTTTTTTGTGGTAGTGTCTTCTATTTTATTTTTATTTTGGTATAATGAGTTATTTTGAAACTTAAAATTTTTTGCATTTACCTATGTTGCCATCGTTGCCGCTTCGTTGCTCGCCATCAGAAAGATCACCACCCACACTAGTTTTAGGGTACATTTATTTATTTCATCGTACCTATTCTAAGTCCCGATTTACAAATATCAGTATGGATTTGCGAGGGATTTAAATTCCTCGCAAATTTCCTTGCTAATATTTGTAAATTAGACAAAATCATTCAATAATACACTCACAAAAGGAAAATGAAGAGAAATTTTACAAGATAACAAAATTCCTTCGAAAAATTCTGATTGAGGGACAAGCATTTCCTTGTTTTATGTGTGTTTGGGCCTTGTGAGGGAATAAATCCCTCGCAAACACAATGAATAGCATTCTATTTTTCGAGTGAGTCACAAAATCCATCGCAACTGCGAGGGATCATATTATTCAACATCACTTAACATTTTATTTTTGTATTGGAAGATTGTTGCAGGGACTAGTTGTAACTTTGATGTTTGTTAATTCTTTTATCATTGTGAACATGGTGATACATTTTGTATTCATATATTGTAATTCCCATAGTCTCGAACGTTTTTAGAGCCCTAAGCAAAAATAGATTTTAGGTCCTATAAATAAACGATTAAATATATTTTTAAAATAATATTACTAACACTAATGTTGTTTTGGCCGTGTCGATTCGGGAGAAGAAGATGGAAGGTAGATTGGCGGTGCTTCACGGTGGTGTCCGGAGGTTTAAAAAATAAAAGAGACTGAGAAAATGAGAAAGAGAGAGGGACGGATTTGTTCTGGGTGGTGGGCCCGGTGCTGTGAAAGTTGAAGGGAAAAGATTTAGGTGACGATTAGATTTGGGAATATGAAATACAATATGGTTAAGAAGAAAAAATATATAATTATAGTTTAAAATTTAAAATTGAATCGAGTAATTCAGAAGAAAAAAAACAAACTAAAATTAATATTTTAATTTTAAAATTTAATAATAGTGATAAGATTATATTTTTAAAATATGAGCCTTGATTAGGGGCAAAGCAGTTGTTCATCTTCTGCTAAAAAGCCGCCCTGGCCCAAGATGTCGGTTTGATAACAAATTGAATCAAGAAATTTTGTATATCATTTGGTTTTTTTACACACTTGGCCAACCACAATTAACTCTTTAACGCACAGTTGTCGTAACTACTGCATAACCATGCATTTGAGAATTGTGTTATCCGTTTGTAGGTTCATAATTTTTACTCACATTGACTTTGCTTGACTTTTGGGTTCAAGAACGATCATCCAATTTCCAACAACACTATGATTTTCAATATCAAAGTTATTTCAAATCAATATATTGCGTGTTTATTTATTTTTATGTATTAACATTAAATAGAATTGTTCGTATAAGATTTAAATCTAAGTCTATGAAAAATTAATTTTGATTAATAGTTTATAATAATGAATTCTAAACCTCCACTAATGATGGAATAAATATCAAAACTAATGGCAAACTCAAAACAAGAATAATAAAATTGTGGGAATAATAATAAGTATATCGGGCAATAAAAACTACTTCTCTTTCATTCAAATTTATTTTTTATTTTTTATTTTTTATTTTTTTGTCATGTAAATTTATTCTATTTTGTTTTCTTAAAAAAATACTTTTTTTTTCTTCTTTTTCTTTACTGAAAAAGTAAAATTTTTTATTTTTTATCTATTTTTTTTAAAATTCATACGTGTCAAAGAGCATACCAATTGAATGACGTGGAGAGAGTTATCTTAAACAAAATCACTTTCTATAATATTTATTCAATAGATATTTTTATCAATACTTTATCTTTAAAAAAGAAATATAAGTTACACATTAATAGATATATAAATATTTATATACAGTGGCGTACCTAGAATTATATTCGAGGGAGGCTAATTTTGAAATTTATAAAATAATATATTCTATTTATAAATATTTATTTGTTATCCGAAAAAATTATCATTCTGATTATTATATTTTGAAAAAAATAAATACAAATAACGAACTACAATAATAATAATAGTTATACACTGTATTATAAATATTTTTTTTTATTCATTTTTATTCAAGATATACAATTTTTTAATATTTTTTTATTTATCCATTTTTCCTATATTACATATATTTAAATAAAAAAATAGATAAATTTAAATAAAAAAAAAAAAAAAAATTGGGGTGGGGTGGGGAAGGGGCTGCAGCCCACCCTTACCCCCACCTCGGTCCGCCCCTGTTTATACATATATATTAATGAATTCATAACGTCGTATGAATATTATCAATAGTATTATATATATATAATCCTAACTATATTTACCGTTTCTTTCTCTTCTCGTCCAACTCTATCCCTGCATTTTGTGCATATACTGTAACAGAATAAATCTTTTAGTATATATACATTACAAACGCAAAATTCTTCCTTCTGACTTCTTCGTTTTTGTGTGAAATCGGCGGCAGCCATGGGAGGAGGAGAAATTCACAAGGGATCATCATCGTTATCCAGTATTTTCTATAGAATCTGATTATGCTTTATTAAATTTGCTTTTTTGGTGTATTCCATAACATTTACGACTACCATACGTATATTTGTGCAGGCAATGAATCGTGTCGGAATCCAACTGCATATTTCTTCGATAGAGATGTGGAAACCATAATCCAACATGCTTCTGAAGAACAAGATCGCAAAATTTACCTTGAAGTTCTAAATACTTACAAGAATGGTCTGAATTTGGAGAAGCTCGAAGAAGCCAAGAGGAAGGTTTTGAGGTATATAACAATTAATAATAATATCATAACAACTATTGATAGATTGGCATTAATAACTCGGTGAATTATTACACAATTTGATATCGAATGTATTAATCCAGTTACACTCCCGGTTCGAGGATCGATAATTTTGATCACTCCAATTTCCCAAAGACCACATCGATCATTTTGGTAGGACCGAAGGGATCTGGCAAGAGCAGCCTTGTCAACAAAATTTCCGCGGCGCTTGAGGGCTACAAGCTCGGTTTGTGTCGAGCACAAGTATCTTGTATGTCTTCTTTTGGCCAAAATCTAAGGTTTTTACTATTTGGACTCTGAGTTTTTTTTTTTTTTTAAAAATAAAAATACACTTTTTCCTCTTACAAAATATCCCATCATACATTATTTTAATATTAAACCCAAACCAAATTTTTTTCAAAACATATATCATGCTTTGAGGGATATTTTGAGATTTGAAATAAGAAATGGTAAAAAATCTCTTACTCCTTAATTCAAATCTATGTTTACTTTCTTTTTCATGTTAATAATTATTACTCATTTTTATTAAAATTCGTATTCGATCAAACGTGCACACATCTGGATGATAGAGGAAGTATTGTTTAATATGATATTTGCTTGATGATATATATCTTTTTTTTCAAAATATTATTGTAGATAAATAGTGTCACAAGTAAATAATAGTATATATAAGTGATAGGGTTGAATTAATGTTGGTTTTGATAGATAATGGATCAAGCGAGAATGGAACTTATTTTCTTCACGAGTTTATGGTTCCTCGGAGTTCAAGTTCCATATGCTTGTACGATACGCGTAGTTTGTCCGAAGATGTCTCTGAGAACAACGAGATGCTTATCGGATGGATGACAGGCGGCGTTTGCCACGGTGAATTAGTTCAAAAGTAAGAGACACTAGTTTTTCTCTGGCTTGATTTTAATATAACTATTGGATGATAATATCGATCTTTTTTTGTATAGGAATTCTGATACTATCGATTTAAACAATCGCCTACGAGCCAAAGCGAGGCATAATCACAGATTGGGCAAACCTAGGGAAGTTAACTTTGCCATATTGGTTGTGAATGCTGTTGATGTTTTAAAATCCATTTCCGGTGAAGATGAAAGCTTCAAGAATTATTCGCAACTGATAGCTACCACTTTCAACAATCCGTTTCTATCTTTCAAAGGTGTTCATCATTCGACAAAGTACTTCAATTTCTTTATTGAATTCGAGCCTTTATTTCTTCGAATGACTATAATGCTCTTCATGTTTATTTTAATGGTAGATGACAAACCTGCGATTGTAATTACACACGGCGATCTACTCTCTATTGAAGATCGTGTGAGTGTCCGTCTTTATTTGGGAGATGTGATGCAAGCTCATCCAAAAACTCAGATTTTCGATATTCCGGGTACAAAGTTGGTTTATTATTTATTAGTACAACATACGTACTTTGCAACAAAGTGATGCTGTAATTTTGGTGTTTAATTTGCAGATGATGAGGATTCGCCCACAATATTATCAGTATTCGAAATGTTAAACTACTGTCTTGATCGCGCCGATAGAAATCTTCTGTCCAAACAAATGATGATACCGACCATATCACTTTTTTCTTCTATGCTCTTTGTGTTGATGTTGACAACAACTTACATGCTCAAGTAAAAGAGGAACTTTGTTGGTCTACTAAGGAATACTTGGTGGTAGTGTGGTGAGTGAACTTGTGACTACGAGGAAGTTTGTTTGGTTTTATTTATCTTTTTTCTTATCAAATACTCCCTCTGTCCCGCCACATTTTAATTATAATTAAATGGGACGAAGAGAGTATAAAAGTAATAAAATTAATTCATAAAAAAATATGCTATAGGCGTAAATCAAAATACTAAAATAAAAGATAAAAACGAACCGATGAAATAGGAAAATCAATGACCATAAATAGAGTTTCCATTCAACTTTCGAACACTAAAATCTATTGTAAATTTTGTCTATAATAATATATAAATAAAAATAGTTGTTTGATTTGATGTATAATTGATATATTAATCATTTTAATTGATATTTTAAAACTTTATAAACAATCTATTAACAAATATATAAATCATAACAAATATAAAAATCCATACTTCCTCCGCGGTAATTAGAAGTATCATTTTTTACTATTTTCGTATATTACCTGAAAATATCATTTTTATATTATGATAAAAATAATCACATATTAATATAAAAATATATTTAACTTTTATATAAATTACAAATATACAAAACAAAAAAACATATCAAAATTATCTTACAAATTTTTAATAACCAATAAATACTAAAGTGTTTTTTTGTGTTCCAAATACCGTGCAATATTTTTTTTTTTTTTTTTGTGCAATAGAGGGACTATTTGCTTTTTTTCTTGCATTTTTCTTCAAATTCTAACATAAAAATGGGCTGCCTCGTCGTCTTCATTTTGAGATATGTGTATTATTTGCATTTGTATTTTACATTTAAATAAAAAAAAAACTATATAAAAAAGAATTTACATTTAATTAAATAATAAATGATAAAATTAATACTCCCTATGTCCAACTCTAATATTTATATTTATTTTTTGTACAAAATATTAATATATTAATAATAGTGGACAATATAATAGAGTAAAGATCAAATTATTCTTACTTTTAGATATAAGATTATAATAAAGTAAGAGTAAGATGATAAATAAGTGTAAAAAATATATTAGTAGTTAGTAGCAGAGTCCACCGTTACTAAAAAAAGAAAATGTATACAGTTGAATTGGATGGACGAAAATACAATTTAATTATGATAAATTTATAAAATATAAAATTATAAATTATAAATACCTTTACTATAATAGGATAGTGCATGTATTGCCATAACAATTTCAATATACCGATAGTGGCTTTCAGCAAAAATAGCTCCGGTGTCTAGTGATTCACGACAAGAAATGCTTCGATAGCTTTTCGATACACTTTTAAACAACCAACAACAACATCATGCAACATCTTCCGTTTGATAGTCTTTCAGCAACCAACAACACCACCATCATAAGAAGAATTACACCAAAAGTATCAGAAAGTAAGATATATATCTAAACACTTATATATGACTAGTGGTATGAATGACTACATGAAATATCGTATTGACCCTTACTATTTTTTGGTGCAAGTAGATGTGTGTGCTTCGGCCGGTTGTACGAAAGTGTAATATTGTGTCACTATATGTGTAAAGTTGTAAATTCCTCGTGGCCCGTGGTTTTGCCCGACGAAATAAGGCTTTTTTTAGTGTTTTTTTTTTTGTTTTCGCTCCAAAACTGAAAGATTTGCAATGACTGATTGCAACAAAATATATCAATATGTATATCAATTTGTAGAACATAATATTTTCTTTTATACAATAATTCTTGCAAAAACCAAAAGTGATGATCTTGAAAGAAAATGAGCACTCTGTAGAAAATTAATTGGCCGATGCAGTGGAGAACAGGCCAATTGCCCGTTTTGCTTCATATGGAAACTGCCTTGGGCATTTCCCCTCGTCTCGGAGATGGGCTAGCCCCCGTGGTTTATTATTCCTCACGTTGTGTTTTCACTGCCCAGAAGTTCGCATCCTAATATTTCCCGTATGTGGGTTCTCAGGCAACTCAACTGCTTGAAAGCTTTGTTATATTTGGAAATCATTACCACTGTTCGTAGGTTGCCTGCAACGAATCTGTTTTTGGAAGCATTCTCATCCCTCGTTAGGAAACTCAATTTGTGTATTTGGTGTTGGTGAAGAACGTGATAAACATTTTGAAGCTTTGGGAGGAACTTTTGAGACCTTCCTTTGGCTTTGACGAATTTTTCAACGGCTTTGGAATCTTTGATCATTCATCCGGTTTGGCATACGGCGAAGAACGTTAATTTCATCGATTCATCAACTAATATTAAATCATTTGTCTAAATCGGTGACTTTTCAACGAAAAACGCTTCCAAGGACACGAAGAACATGAAGAATAATGCAAGAGAGTGTAGAGAGACTTTCCCCTGTAGGAGTTTTCAAATGAATTTCGAGGTGTCAAATGAATTGGCCATGACCCCTATTTATAGGAGATAAGTGACCTCAGCTTCTTTTTTTAATGATGTCACGTAGCGCGTCCTGATTGTCCAACATGAATATTTTATAATTTTTCATTTGCTATCTGATATCGTTTTTTATTCTTGAAAGATTTGATTGTGCGTCTTCCTTTCTCGCCAAGATCTTTATATTATTTCATTTCTCGGAAGATATTAAATTAAATACTTCCTTTATTGACGAGATTAATTTATTTTGTTGTCAAATTTGTTATTGTTTTATTTATGCACGTAATATTTATACGACATCTTTCATTTTAAGCAGATTTTTGCATTAATGTTTGGTATTTATTATACAAAAATTAATATATGCATGATTAAATATCACACATTTATTATATCATAATTTTATTTTCTTCCAATATATCTTATATTTATTTTAATTTAAGCATTTAATTTTCAATACCTACACCTATGAATAACATGATCAAATAATTTAATCTTTTCATAATTTATTGAATATTTAAATTGGGTTTTTCTCGTTCTATTTTCAATTGGAGAAATTAATTTATACTCGTACCTAAATTATTTCTTTGATTAGGGATGTGGTCATTTGGTCGTACCGTTTCCGCCAATATTGTAAGGAAAAATTGGGTATTATGATTGTATCTAATGTCTATAACCAATTTATCAATTAAATAGCAAGGTTATTAAAAATTGATGATCGAATCTTTAATCCGGTTTCTTATTCACTCATTGGACTAGAAATTTTATCGCTTTGGAATCTAATTTTTATTTCTTGTCGTTTATTTTAATTACCTTAGTTGAATTTTCTAACTACCCCCAATACTTGAAATTGTGACAAAACAAGAATTAAACCCCATAGTCCATATGATCGACCTCGTCATCATTCCCTACATGACAATTGTGATGTTAGAATTATTTTATTAGAAGCACCGAGGCTATCAACTATAACAATTTTTTCACAATAATTACATAAAATAAGGGTATTTTAATCTTTTAAAATACTTTTACAATATGTTTTAATATAATACTAATATTTCTTAATTCAGGTAGTAATCCCAAATGTATTTATTATTTTGGGACAGAGGAAATATATAATATGGATATCATTTTGTAAATAGTAAACTTTTATATAATACAATAAAATATATATATATTTATTTATTTCTAATTAACTTAAATTGTTTTATAAAAATATTGAGTTTTAAATATAAATATAAATATTTGCTTATGGAGGATAGATTAATAGAAAGGGTTTTGAGTAGATCTTATGTAATAAATTAAGAATTTAATTTAATTTATTTATATTTATTAAATATAATTAAAATTGATAAAGTGACAAAAAAATAGAAAAAAAAAGTCATTAGTTATGAATGGACAAAAGATGAAAATAGATCATTTATGATAGGATGAAAAGAATATTACTCCCTCCGTCCCAGCTACCGTGTCTCATTTACTATAGATATAAAAATTTATGAGGGGTATAATTAGTAAATAATTAAAAATGTATTAGTGAAAATAATTATCATATGATAAAAATAATTTTAGATTAAAATTAAGATAACTAATTAGTTTAATTAAAATTAAAAAAATTAAAAAGTAAAATATTTAAAATGAGATTAAAATGTATAATTCTTTTCCAAAAACGAAAGTGACAGAATAAGTGGAACACACGAAAATAGAAAGGTGGACACGGCAAGTGAGATGGAGGGAGTATATATATACATATGACTAAGGGTGTGTTTGACAATTAGCTGATAGCTTTTAGCTGATTCAATTAGTTGTTAGTTGTAAGTTGATTCAATTAGCTGGTTTGACTAGCTGATTCAATTAGCCGTTTGTATTAAAGTGTTTGGTAAAACAACTGTTTGGCATTAGGTGTTTATACATAAAATAACTATTAAGGACATTGATATGTTATTTTTTAAAATATTTAATTTTGTTAATTTTTGTTTGAAATTTATGAGAATTTTTGTTATTAATTATTGAAAATTATAAAAATATTAAAAAATATTTTTTTATTTTTTTATTATTTAGATTTGAAAAAATTATTTTTACTAAAAAAATAATAATTTTTATTAAAATTATGTAAAATATAAAATAATAAATCTTTCGTATATATATTTTTATTATTTTAATTATTGTTTAATATATATAAATAAATTAATACTAACCTTTGTTTTTTCTATTTGATTTAGTTTTAAAAATTTATATATTTTACAAATAAAATAGTTTATATGTAATAATTAATAATAGTAATTATTTTAAATTTATAAAAATAAAAATATAATTTAATAAATTAAATATATTAAAAATAATTAATAAATACTGCTATAAAAATATATTTATATGTATAAAATAAATAATTAAGTTTTAAGGGTAATTAAGGAATAACCAAAATTAAAATGCTTTTGGATCCAAAAAGCTCTTTGAAAAAACTAATTTACCAAACACCTAAATTAGTTTTTTGACTGATCAAACAGGTTCAATAAACTAAAAAATTTTCAAAAAGCTATTTCCCAAACACCCTCTAAATATAAATCTAATTCTAAAAGTGTATTAAACTTGGGGTCCATTTAATCAACAGCCACCGTCTTCTTCATCCAAGCAATCGATGCTGTGTCTTTTAGTTGAAAGATTTATAGAATATGATCTTTTACATAGGGTGTGTTTGTTTGGGATTTGGATTTTGAATTGGGATTTAAATAGTAAAAATTTTGAATTTGAATAGTTGTATGATGTGATATAAATAGGTGTTGATGTGATGTTTTGAATATAAAATTGATTTTTAGTATAATATATAAAATGAAAAATAAATGTTTAATTTGATGTTTTTTTAGAGAAAAAATTGAGATGAATAGTGAATTTTTAGTACATATTTTCTTCGTCCGCCTTTAAAGGTCGCATTTATTTTTTTATGTGTTGATATTTGAATATTAACTATTATATCAAAACATAATACAAATTAAGGAAAATATAATGATATTTGTACAAATAATTAAATAAATACAAATATATATTTAACACAAAGATAAATGTAACCTTTTAAATAAGGATGGTCAAAATTTTATAATTATTATTATTTGTTAACGTGAAAACCGGCGGCCGCTATTCGAAAATGCGCGTCGAACTTGATACCCTACAAACTAAGCTGGACAAGACAAATAACACTAGACAAAATATGTATGACAAGTAGACCTAGAAGCACCTCACAATTACAAATTCACTCTCCATCATGCCTTACTGGACAATTTATTATTCTTATTTTAATAAATAGTGACTAACTTGTTCCTATTTTTTTTATTTATCCTCTTACTTTTTATCAAATCTTTTAATGAATAGTCTCCTTATCTAATCAAACCTATATAATTTTACCAACAAAGAAAAATTTCCTGTATAGAAATTGCCAATAGTGATCTTGTTTCATAGTCATTGGTTATATATACAGAGAGACGGATCTCCATGGGAATAGGGACTCCCAGCCAGCACCCAAAATTTATTTATATTTTGTAATGTAAAATAATTAAATTTTTATATAATTATGGCAAAATTATCTCCCATAATTGTAAGTTTATCATCCTATAATTATTCATTCCTTCTGTTGTACCCATTGTTATTATGGTAAGAAGAATTGAAGTAGGCGGCATCAAAACAGTAGAAGTAAATCGGGCATTTTATGCCATTCTGTCCGGGCGCCGATTTACTTCACAAGAATTCACAGGCGTAGCGTAATATTATAAACTGTTTTATGATTCAAGAAAAAAGATAAGTTACAACAGGTTTTCATGTTTCATTTGAGAGTGACAAATTGAGCAGAGGAGACCTATATATGTTACAACATTCCACATATATAATACACTAACCTCACTGTGAGCTGGCTTACTTCAAACCATCAATCGAACCATCCCCGGCTTGTCGCAGTTCGAATAATCTGAAACAGAGCTGGAAAAGTGAAAGCAGAATAAGATTAGATCAAAACAACATTCAAGAATCATCAATAATTGCTGAGAAAAATGATTTAAAGATGGCGACATAATGTTATCCTGGAGCGGAAACAACACTTTTGACTCTGTGCATCACTGGTTTTACAAATGAACACAAAACCGGCCAGGTATAAGGCAGGAGTGTTTGTATATTTTAACTAGTTTTCGCACTATGCAATCTCTAGAGAAAAAAATAAAATAAAATAAATTATACAAAATTATACAAAATATTTCATCCTAAACATTGTTTTTTATTCAAAACATCACATCTAATACTTACTTTCAATTTAAAACACGATATTATAATAAATAAGCAATAACGGTAGTGAAAATGCAAGGCAAGACACAAAATTTGGTAACTTAATTAGATCAAACTTATCTACGTCTAGGGTGTCTAGGGTGTTGTCAAACCAATAATTTTACGTGTCTGTTTGGAGGATTCTCCCCCAATTTTACTATTCATCCAATTTTCCTTCCTCTTAAAAAATATCAAATCAAAACACCTATTTTTTATTTTTTATGTTATGCTAAAAATCAATTTTGCATTCAAAATATCACATCAATACCTATTTATATCACATCGTACAATTATTCCAATTCAAAATTTTTACTATTCAAATTACAACTCAAAATCCAAACCCCCCAAACTAGAATTGCGTTTAATAGAAAGTGAAAATATACGTATATTTATAGGATAGAAACTTGGCCCACAACTAGACAAGCCAATAACAGCCATAACATAACAACCAAAATTATTTTTCATTTAAAATTTCTCTTAAAAACATCCCAAAACATCCAAACACAACCAAAATTTGCATTATCCTTTTTTTTAAAAAAAAACAAAAAGAGGGTTGTCCAAGCAAGCCAACCCTATTAAGTTTCCACAAATTATGTCCGCCATATGTCTTGATAACCATATAGCACTAACCGGCAAGGGCTAGTGTGGCATATTTAGCCAACCGACCCTTTTTATGATGGTAGCAAAGAAATAGACTGTAAACACATTTGAAACATTAGAAAAGCATTTTAAATAAAAATCTACTCACATGATCCAACAATGACAAAAATGAAGAATCCAAGCACAATAGGGCCCACGGGATATGAACTGCCTTTCTTTTTTGTTTCAGCCGATGCACCTCTCTTGCTTATGTTCTTCTCGAACTTCATCACCTTCCTATCTGCCAAACGCCTTGATGTCGTCTAAAGAGTGAAGAAAAATCATGTGAATTAGCATTAACAGAGAAGACACTGGAAAACTGAGTTTGCATTTCATTAACCATTAAAACATCATAAAAGTGTAACATTAGGCTTTTGGTGGTACCGGAAAGAAAGATTTTCGATGAAATGCAACACACTAGGTAGAGTCTTGGTGGTAAAATCATTCTCCAACAAAAAATAAGTGCAACAAAGTCGAATTTTATTTTTCTTTCAACTGAATGATATTTACCCCCGTTAAGAGAAAGATCACAAGGACAAAAGATATTCTTGCTTGGGGTGAAAAAGGGATTTCTGAAAACACAATTCGATATTTCATATTACATGTCTAAAACAATTAAGATGCACATTCAGGATTCACAGACCAATCAAATTAAAATCAGTAGATCAGTAGTTTTAAATCACACTAGGTTCAGAGTCGGTGTCTCAGTATAAAGGCTACATGATCTGGAACCAATTTCAAAGTCAATTCAGTGATTTAATCGAGTTTATAATTATGTTTTCTAATTACTAATCAATATAGGTTTGTACATCAAACATACCACTGAATTAGTATTTCTGCAATACTGTAAAGTTGAAAAACTCCATTATCTATTTTTGACATATGGACAAAATAAATTCTTATTGCTGTTGTCGTCAGAACCCATAAACAGCAACATTGACCCAGCCTATGCGGTCCCATCAACAACAACCTTGGATTGTGTTTATTTGGCTTTCCTAGGATGGTATGTTTTCAAAACAAAATGGACAATTTAGGTTCGTCCTCTTTTGTTCAGAAGTATATAGAAATGCACTATTCCTTTTTTATACCAAGGGAATTAATTGCATGTTGCAACAAGCCTTTCAGTGGCTGCCTTACACAGCTCGAGATTAGAATAGTGCAGTGTGAAGGTTTTTGCGAGTGTGTATAGTGAGAGAAAAAGTGTATCAATCCTCTCAACCCAAAACCTTCATTTCTCCATGTATTGAATGAGTGTTAGACACTTTTATCTCACATGAAAGTCGCCGGATGAAGGAGAAATCTGAGTTCCGATCAAGGAAAGCATCCAGATTCTGAGCAGCTGTGCTATTTAGCGGTCGTCAGTATGCGCTTGTGACGACGTATACCTGTGGAGTAGTTTTTCCTAGGTAACCAGTATAGTTGTATGGTTGAAGAAGTTTTGGTTGTTTTTGTTCTTAATAAGCACTGATTAGTGAACTACTCCCGGATTGGAATCCCCCGGATGTAGGTTGGTTATAACTGAACCGGGTAACCAAATGTCTTGTCATTTATTGTTTTGGCCACTGCATTTATTTCGTTGACAAGTTGGTGGTATAACTGTGATATAACTACGCTTCGGGAGTTGGCCCTTGAATAGGTGTTCAAAAGTATATTGGTGCAGCACCTATTCTCCCAACATTTGGTATCTGAGCAATGTTCTCTAAGTTGTTGAGTAGGTCCTTTCACAGTTGCAAAGATGAGCAAGGAAAAGGTCGTTCAACGTCAAGACCTCCATTGTTCAATGGGACAAGCTATCGAAGTTGGAAAAACAAAATGGAAGTTTTTTTTATGTTATAAGGTGAAGATGTTTCTGATGCTGTCGAATTTGCATGGTCTCATCCCATGAAGACCATCCAAGATGAAGATGGTATTAACTCTTGTGAATAAACCAAAAAAGACTGGACTCTAAATGAAAAAGCTGCCAGAATCGCCAACTCAAAAGCTCTTTTTTCGATCTTTAACGCTGTAGATGAAACTCAGGCGAAGCTGATATCCAACTGCAAAATTGCCAAGGAAGCTTGGGACATTCTGGAAAATGCATTCGAATGATCAGTGCAAGTTCGAGAACCAAAACTGGAATATATTGAGACATTGTTCGAAGGGATGAAGATGAATGAAGATGAAACAATTGTTGTTTACTATAATTGATTTATGGATGTTGTAAATCAAGTTGAAGCTCTTGGAATGCACTTTGAAAAGAAGAGGTTGGTGATGAAGATGCTTAAAAGTCTCACAAAAAATTTCATGCCAAAGGTGATCGTGCTCGATGAACCGCCAAAGTTGAAAAACATGACTTTGGATGAACTGTATGGCACATTCGTGAGTTATAAAATGAACTATCTTGAAGATGGAACTCCTAAAAGTATGGCGTTAAGTGCTGAAGATATGGAGCTGATTGAGTCTGATGAGGAAATGGTTCTGCTAAGTCGACAACTTTCAAGATAGATAGGTGAGAAACAAGCTGCCAAGCTAAAGTATGGGAAGTTTCATAACAGAAGTGGCAATAAAGACGTGAATACATCCAATTCACAACGAAAATACCCAAAGCAGAAACCAACTACTTACTGCAAACCAAAAGAGAAGTTCGATGGTGGATTCAAGAAGTTTGTGGTGTCTGCAAAACCTGAGACAGCTCAAGAACCTACATGCTATGGATGTGGTGGTGTTGGACATATTAAATCAGAGTGTCCAACGGTAAAGAAAAGAGAAAAAAAAATTTACCAAGCTATATGGAACGACAATGAAGAAGGTGAATCTGCTGGTGGTGAAGAACGGACTGAAAATGATGAAGTGGTGGCATTTATGGCAAGTGTTGATGAAACCATTAATGAGAAGGAAGAATCCAGCTCTAAAACTTCTGATGACTCAAGGGAAATTGATATTGAGGAGTTGATCGAAGCTTATGAGAAGATGGTAGTCGAACAAAAGAAAGCTGTGGTGAAAAATAAAGAGCTGCTCGAAACAATATACCGTCTAGAAGATCAAAAAGAAAAGCTTGAGGATGAACTTAAGAAGTTGAGAAAGATTACTAATGATAAATCTGTTGAATCAGATAAATTGAAGTCAGAAAATCTGAAGTTGAAGGATGAAAATAATAGACTTCGGAAAGGAAAGGAAAATTTAGATGAAGTCTTTTCAATTGGTAAACCATTTGGTGATCGTTTTTGTGAATCTTCTCAAAGTAAACCAATTACATTTGTGCGTGGTGGTCTGCTGACTGATATCAAACTTCCAGAGAAGAGATCAACACAAGTCAAGAAACAGAACCCAAGGAGAGCAGAAGCAGAAACTGGAACAAAAACCGCAGGAGAACTCAGAATGACAGATCGAAGTTATAACAACCTACTGACTGCAAGTGTTGCATGTATCTTGGTCATTCGGCTGAGAAGTGCTTCAAGCTGGCAAAGGATGTTATCAACAGAAGGCAAACAGAATATCAAAGTCAAATTGGTATGGATGCCTAAGGAAGCTCAGAAACAGCCAGAGTCCAATGTGATCTTGTCAAGGCAAGAGTCTACTCGAGCTGATCAATGGTACTTTGATAGTGGTTGCTCTAGGCATATGACTAACCAAAAGGGACTTCTGAAGAATTTTGTTGAAGACCGAAGTGGAGATGTTATTTTTTGTGATGGTGCAAAAGGAAAGATCAGTGGTTATGGTGTTCTCGAAAAAGAAGGGATTCCAAGATTGTCGAAAGTCTATTTCATAGGACTTAGTACGAACCTGATCATTATTAGCCAACTCTGTGATGATGACCTGCATGTGAAGTTTACTAAAGATTCATGTGAAGTATATGATGCCGGACAGAAATATGTGATGACTGGTGTTCGATCAAAAAACAACTGCTATCTATTGGAATATCCTCAAATGGAAGCATTGATATTGAAAGATGATGAATCTATGTTGTGGCATACCAGATTGGGTCATGTCAATCCACAGAACCTGCTGAGGATCAACAAAATTGGAGCTATCAGAGGATTACCCAAATTCTCGAAGATGCCGAGTACTATGTATGGTGACTGTGCAAGAGGAAAACAAAATAGGGTTGTGCATTCGTCGTTGGAACAATGCTTTAGCAAGAACTGTCTGGAGCCACTGCATATGGATCTCATGGATCCAGTTGATGTTTGTAGTCTTGAAGGTAAGAATTACATTGTGGTCTGTGTGGATGACTTCTCCAAATATACTTAGGTTGATTTCTTGCGTGAGAAAAGTGATGCCTTTGATGCCTTTGAAAAATTGGGTACACGACTCATGAATGAGAAAAAATCAAATATTGATAGACTAAGAGCAGATCACGGAAAAGAGTTTGAAAAACCGAGATTTGTTGTATTCTGCAATGGATTGGGAATTAAACATGAATTTTCTGCCCCAAAGACTCCACAACGGAACGGAGTAGTGGAGAGGAAGAATCGAACTCTACAGGAGATGGCTAAGTCGATTATGCATGCCAAGAGAGTCGCCAAACATCTATGGGTTGAAGCTATTAATACAGCTTGTTATGTGATCAATCGAGTTTATCTCAGACCTCATACAGAGAAGAAATTTGGACAAGGAAGAAGCCAAATGTTTCTTACTTTCGTACATTTTGGTGTAAGTGTTATATTATGAAGGACAGGGATCAACTACATAAGTTTGAAACTCGATCAGATGAAGGCATATTCTTGGGATACTCTCTGAATTCAAGAGCTTACAAAGTGTTCAACAATCGTATTAAGAAGGTGATGAAATCTGTGAATGTGATATTCAATGATACTATTTCTGAGAAGAAATCTATACATTCAAGTGATGATGATGATGATGCTACAGAGTGATTCAGAATCCTCCAGATGTTCAGAACATTCCCCAGATTCAGAATGATCTGCCTCAATCAGGTGACAACAATGCTACAAAAAGTTATGTCATATTTGATTGGTCAGAACCGGAATGTTCAAGAGATGATACCATAACCAACCAACAATCTGCTGAGACTGAATCTGATGCAGAAATGAGAAGATATGGTTCCAGAGTTCCACACAACCATCCATTTGAAGCAGTCATTGGTGATCCAAAAGGTGGACGATTAACTCGAGGTAAACAGATTGATTGCAAGAATCTGTCTGGTATAAATTGCTTTATTTCCACAGTTGAGCCAAGGACCGTGGATGAGGCTCTCAAGGAGTAATACTGGATCAATACAATGCAAAACGAGTTGAATCAGTTCACAAAGAATCGTGTTTGGTATTTGGTTGAAAAACCAAGCGATATGAATGTCATTGGAACAAAGTGGATCTTCAAGAACAAGTCAGATGAAAATGAGAATATTACCAGAAATAAGGCAAGGTTAGTTACACAGGGGTACACACAAATTGAAGGTGTTGACTACGATGAAACATTTGCTCCTGTTGCACGCATTGAAGCAGTGAGATTGCTGGTATCTGTTGCATGTTCCTTGGGATTTACTCTCTACCAGATGGACGTCAAGACAATATTTTTGAATGGATGGATTAAAGAAGAGATTTATGTGGAACAACCAAAGGGATTCGAGGATCCTTTCCATCCAGATCATGTATACAGATTGAGGAAAGCTTTTTACGGATTAAAGCAACCCCAAGAGCGTGGTATGAAAGATTGTCCAATTATCTATTGGAGAATGAGTATGTTCGAGGATCAACTGATAAGATGGTGTTTATCAAGCTGAAGGGAAAAGATCTGATGATCGCACAGGTTTATGTTGATGACATCGTGTTCAGTTCCACTGCTGAATCTTTGAAGAATGAATTTGTCAAGTTCATGGAAGCTGAATTTGAGATGAATATGATTGGTCAACTTAATTACTTTCTGGGATTACAGGTTAAACAAACTGATGGTGTCTTCCTGAGTCAAACAAAGTATGCTCAGAATATGATTGAAAAATTTGGACTTCGAGATTCAAAGGTTGTCAGAACACCCTTGGGACAACAAGATAAGTTGTCTAAGGATGATGATGGGAAGATTGTTGATCAGAAACTGTACAGAAACATAATTGAGAGTAAGATTGTTGATCAAAAATTGTACAGAAACATAATTGAGAGTCTACTTTACTTGACTGCTAGTCGCCCAAACATCTCTTTCAATGTTGGCGTATGTGCAAGATTCCAATCCACATCTAAGGAATCTTATCTGAAGGCTGCAAAGAGAATTCTCATATATGTCAAAGGAACTGCAAAACTTGGGTTATGGTATTCGAACAGGTCTGGCCTTGATCTTATTGGGTTCATAGATTCAGATTGGGCTGGATGTTGTGATGACAGGAATAGCACAACAGGTGGATGATTTTATATTAGAGACAACATTGTGAGCTGGAGCTCGAAGAAACAGAATTCTATAGCTCTATACACTGCTGAGGCAGAATACATAGCTGTTGGAAGTTGTTGTGCTCAGTTGTTGTGGATTCGACAGATGCTGCATGATTATGGGATTGGTCAAGATTCATTCACCCTGTTCTGTGACAATACAAGTGCCATCAACATCTCCAAGAACCCAATTCAACATGGTAGGACAAAGCACATTGACATACGGTACTATTTTATTCGAGACTTGGTGGAAAATGGAGTATGTGAATTGAAGCATATTGGAACGCATGATCAAAAGGCAAATATTCTCACAAAAGCCTTGGATGCAGATCGATTCGAGAAGCTACGAAGGGATCTGGGTATGTGCTCAAGCCCTCATTCATGCTGCATGCATGAATAAAAAAATAAATATCTCCAATTTATTTTATTATTTGATCTTTTTGGTGGAAATAGGAGATTGGATATTATTGGGAAAAGGAATGATTGAAAATATCAAAAAGAAAGAGGACTTTTTGGTGAAGAAATGATTATCTGAAAAGTGATATTATTATTCCTTGAGAAGGGTTTTAAAAAACCCCAAAAAGGTGATTTGACGGCTCTGCGTTGCTGTTACGGCTGTCATAACAGCCTTATGGGAAGTGACGGTTCAGAGGGGTGGAATTGAACTTGAAATTCAAATAGAAATTTTAACCTCCCTCCATTTGTGGGGTTATTTATATTCTTGCGTATTGTGGTGCAAAGAACCACTCCTCCACTAGTTCTCTCAATCCTTCGCAAGTGCAAATTGTTTTTAGAAAACTATGGCTCGAATCCGATTCGGTGGAGACCCAAGAACTGCTAGAGAAGCTGTTCGCGGGCGTGGACGTGCGCATAACAGAGGTTGTGGTGGCTGTCTTGGACAGATCAGTTCAACTTCTCACTCCAGTGATCTTCCCGCACCAGTGGTTCTTGTTGAAGAAGGCGTGGAAATTTCTGTAGCAACTACTGGTGTTGTGGCTTCACATTCTCTGGGAGACCGTCATGATGATACAGAGAAGTCTGCTAAAAAAACTCCGGAGGAAACACAAGTAAATGCACCTGATGTTGGTATTTCTGGTGAACCTAAAGCTGCTGCTCCAGATAATTGTGAAGAGGAAGGAGATGCTGAGAAGGAACAAGGTGGTGCGGAACCTGAGTCTCCTAGTGCTGTTGAGGAGATTGTGGAACGATTTGAAGAAGCTCTTGGAGATGAAGCCAGAGAACTGAAGATGTTGTTCCTCAATCTGAAGCTGTTGCCGAACAGGGAACTCCCATTCGCGTTGATGATCCTACCATTGGAGAGGAAGGTACTGATGTTGACCCTAATAAGTCTGCCCCTGATGACAGCCTGAATACCATCATCGACAGGACTGTGGATCGTCTTTTTTCTGGGGAAGTGGAACGTGAGGAAGTTGCTATCACACTTGCATCACAGCCTGTGGAAATGGAGTCTGAGGACTCAGATCATATTCCTCTTGTTCGTATGAAAAAGCTCAGGCCGGCTAAGAATCTGAATAAGAAACGAAAAGCTGTTGTTTATACTCCTGGTTCTTCAGGCAAAAGGATCAAGCATCTCATCTCCAAGAAGGATTTGAAATCAAAGAAGTCAAAGTCCCGCAAGCACAAAGACACTCCTCAACCGACTTTTGCTGAGGAAGCCATGGACTGGACTCATTTTGATGATGCGGCTGAATCCTTCGAATATGATGTCTTGGCAAATCGTGGATTCGTTTCAGAAGCTCGCTTTACAGACTCCATGCATACTAAAGTTGGATTCTCTGAGTTCTTACGGGAAAAATGATTGCTCCATTGGGTTGTTTCTCTCAAGCGGTATTGCCCTAAGTTGGTCAAAGAATTCTACACCAATCTGTCACTGCAAGTGATGGATGATAGGAGTTCGTGGTTCCACAAGGCGTATGTTCGTGGCAAGGTGTTCAAACTCAGTCCCATGGTCATCAACAAACTGTTAAAGCTAACGCGTGACAACTCTGAAGCATTGCCATTCTCACTGCTGCTGCAAGAATCGAAATGGGAAATTGCTCTACATCTCTCTGCCCGGAAGTCCAAGGATTTTGGAAGAACAGGTCTTGTTGTTGCGGAGCTCACAATGAAGTTTCAATTCCTTCTTCGCTTTTGTGCATTGAATGTTTTTCCAACCAGCAATGGCACAAATATCGGATCCAAAATGGGTAAAATGCTCTTTTCCATTGATAAATTCTGTTCTAACTTAAATCTTGGTTTTGTGGTGATCTCCAAGATACTGAAGTATGCCAAATGCCAGAAGTATGAAGCAACCAAATTACCATATCCTACCTTAATCACCCTACTCTTGAAAAACAATGGCAGAGCCCAATGAAGACCTTGTTCAGACTAGCTTCTTCAAGCCTAGGTCTAACTTGCAGAAGCTTCACAATGGCTTCAAAGAGCCCATTCCATTGGATCTATCGAGCCAACTTTGGAAGCTCGGTGTCTAATCTTTTTGCAGGAACAACTGTCCATCAAAGTGACTTTGGGAGAGCATCAGAAAAACATCGCTCGAGCTCTCAACTTGCTTCCTAAAATTGCGTCGGCTCCTGATGAGGAGGACACCCCTGAATCTCTCTAGCTTACCTGCCTGTCTTGGCATTAGCTCCTCACAAGGGGGAGAGATAGTGCAGGGAATGAGTTGTTGGAGTTGTTTTTGCCGGCTATTGTCTTTGCAGAAAGAGGGAGCCTTAGTGATTTGCTGTTGCTACTGATGTTATCTGTTGTTTGCTTTTGTGTTTTGTGTTTTGTTTATCTGTCAAATGGTTTTTGGATAGCTGTTATCACAACCATTTCATTCGAAAGGCTGTATGTAGCCTTATTTTTGTCGGCCTGTAATCAACTTATAAACCTGTCCTTTGAATTATTGAAATGTTTTTTTTAGTGTGGGCGATTTTCTCCGGCACAATGTGCGTAGTCACATATGCCAAAAAGGGGGAGAATGTTAAGTTGAAAAACCCCATTATTTATTTTTGGCATATGGACAAAACAAATTCTTATTGTTGTTGTCGTCAGAACCCATAAACAACAACATTGACCCAGCCTGTGCAGTTCCATCAACAACCAGCTTGGATTGTGTCTATTTGGCTTTCCTAGGATGGTGTATTTTCAAGACAAATGGACACTTTAAGTTTGTCCTCTTTTGTTTTAGAAGTATACAGAAACACACCATTCCTTTTTTGTACCAAGGGAATTAATTGCAGCAACAGTTCGAGATGAGAAGAGAAGAGTGCTATGTGAAGGTTTTTTAGAGTGTTTAGTGAGAGAAAAAGTGTATCAATCCTCTCAACCCAAAACCTTCCCTTCTCCATGTATTGAGTGAGTGCTAGACATTTTTATCTCGCCGCAGGAAGGAGAAATCGGAGTTTCGATCGGGGGAAGCATCCAGATTCTAAGCAGCTGTGCTATTTGTTGGTCATCAATTCGCGCTTGTGACGATGTATACCTGTGGAGGAGTTTTTCCTAGGTAACCAGTATAGTTGTATAATTGAAGGAGTTTTGGTTGTTTTTGTTCTTAATCAGCACTGATTAGTGAACTACTTCTCGATTAGAATCCTCCGGATGTAGGTTTGTTATAACCGAACTGGGTAACCAAATATCTTGTCATTTATTATTTTGGCCACTGCATTTATTTCGTTGACAAGATGGTGTTATAACTGTCATATAACCAGACTTCGAGAGTTGGCCCTTGAATAAGTGTTCGAAGGTATATTGGTGCAGTACCTATTCTCCCAACAAATACCATAGTTAATAGATTCATTCACATTAATATTCAAAAAGCATAGAAACATTTTCTTTGCTCTAACTAATTTCTCAACTCAGGAAAAATACAAAATAAATAAATTGAAACCAACTCAAATTTCAAATTAAGAAACAAATTAGATCATATTTTCCATTTCATTCAAATTTCATAAAAATCAATTTTATTTTTCCTTTTTTAAATTCACCTTAATCCAATGCCTAAGTTTAGTCATAAACTAACTAAGGAGGTCATGGTAACCCTGAGCTTCTTTTGTCAATTTCAACTTTCGCCTATTGCACTGTAGATTTTTAATCATTCATATTACAGAGAGTCGAAGTGCAAATTTCCCTTAACGTCACATTTGTCTCCCTAACCACGCACACAGCAAACCCATCAAAACCTAGTTATATCACGAACTTCTAGCGATCAACCAAGTGAATTATAATTTCCAATAAAATGAAACAATTAAACACTAGAAATAGAAATAAAATACAGAAAATAGAAAAGCAGGCAAACAAACAAGTAAAATTCATGGGACAAAATGCATATCTGAGAACAAATAGACGGTAAAATAGGAAGAACATACAGCACCGAGGTGCCATCTGCTTTTACACATATCCAAGGAGAAACAAATCAAAATAAAATAAAATAAAAAGTCGAAATACACAGACTAACAAGGCTCCGAAGCAATTTGAGATCATACCATAGTTGAAGCAGAGATTTGCTAGTGGAGATGATGTGACTATTTATTGGGGGGTTTGAGTTTCAAAGTTGAAATTCGACTTGCGATGCAATAATATGAAAGCGCCGCAAATATATTCTAGACGGACCGTCAGAAATAAATGTCGGCCTAATTTACATCAAACCTCGTGTAGCTAAAATGATCTGGACCCGGAAGCCCATCTAGACCCGATCCGGTTCAGTCGGAATCCATCATGAACCCTAGTTCAACATTGATCGGTCCAAAAAAAATTAACTAGCTTGACCAGATCCGACCCACGTTATGGCGGACTGGTTTTGCGCAGCCCTGCTCCACCAACATTGAATATATAAAAATAAATAAATAAATAAACTTCAATTTTTATTAAAACAAAGGTTTTAACCAATTTGCAATATATTTACATGTCTAAATACATGTAAATACTAGACTTGGAGATTTAAGGGTGTGTTTTTTTGCACAAAATATGGAAAATTTTATTGTAGATATACTGTTTGGCTTGAATTGGCAACAAAGTCACGTAGGGTATGTTTGTTTGGAAGTTTGAATTTTAAATTAGGATTTGAATAGTCTGAATTTAGGTATTGATGTGATATTTTGAATGTAAAATTAATTTTTAGTATAATATAAAAAAAATAATAATTTAAATGAATAGTAGAAATATTCGCGAAACCTCAAAGGAACACACCTTTAGAGCAAACACAACAGCAGCATACTTATTAATACTTTCTCTCTACTTGTGGAGACTAGACTGTTTTTATCAAGTTCAATATTAAAATCACACAATAGTCTTTTTTGGATGGTACTTTCTATACGCTGCGTGAATCCAGCATGGTGCAGTAGAAGCCACGGCAATCCGTCTTGCTCTCTCTCTCCTCCTATTTCAAAAATCTCCACCAAAAACTATTTCTGGAAAGGTCGCCGTGACCATCAACCTCCGGCGCCGTGAATTAAAACAGGCTCAATCCTACTAGCTTTTTTTCCCGGACTTTCATTTCCGAAGGTATCAAGAAAGAAGACTTCAGGACTTCCATAGTCGGAGTAATTCCAAACCTTCATAGTTGGAGTAATTTTAGACTTTCATTTCCGACGGTATCGTGTTAAGAAAAGATCTGGACATTCAATCTAAAATCAATTGGTGATAGGTGGAGTAACCCTTTACCCTTATATTAGCGGAGTTCCCACACATTTAGCAATGATAATCTCGAAAATTCATACATTCAAACCAATACACGAAGGATCCGGGCATCCAACCTAAAACCAATTGGTGATAGGTGGAGTGATCTTTACCTTTATATATTAGGAGAAATCCCACACATTTAGCAATGTGGACAATATTCAACGTATCGAGGAAGAAGACGTCCAGGCAGATGCTGAGGTTTCGGCCTACGAGATGGCGAATAGTCTGACAGTTGGGGATTTTTGCAAAAATTGAGGTTGGAATTTGTTGATAAAGCCTTTGGTTGTGGAGAATTTGAAGCTAAATTGAAATTGGAGTGGTGTGGAGGAGAGGAGTAAATCCATGGCTGCCTGTTCGGACGCAATCCTGTCGTCGTCGGAATTCGGGTCGGAGGTGAGTTGTTCTCTGTAGATAATGATCTCGAAAATGAAGCTATTGTGTGACTTTCGATTCATTGTTTATGGATAAAATCCTTTTCCCTCAACACATAGGCGAGACATAGTTTTAAAGGTAGTTTTAAAGAAACACTTCTTTCGATTCATTTTTTAGGGAGACAGTTTGCATAAGGCTAAAAATAGGTGGACAATGGAGCAACAACAGTTTGACGTTTGTACATATTTTAATTATTGTTATTACTCCCTCCGTCTCAGTCTCAGTTTCAAATACCATGTCCACGTTGCCCGTTTTTGTCCGTCTCACATATTATGTTACTTTCCTTTTTTGGAAAATGATTACACACTTTAATCTCTATTTTAATTTTTAATTTTTTTTAATTTTAATTAAACTAATTAGTTATTATAGGATAATTATTTTTAATAATACATTCTTAATTATCTACTAATTACACCATTTCTAAAATATCGTGTCTACAGTGTAGCAGACACGGTATCTGAGATGGGGGAGTATTATATAAATTTCTTTTATATTTCCACCGCGGTTGTGCAGAACTGTCTCCAGTCTACTGGCCCTCAAGGGCTGATGCAATACCGCTAAACATAGATACGATAGAATGCTTAAATAGAGATTTATATCTATTGATCACGGCCATGGGGCATTCTTCTCTAAAACTAACATTTCAAATTTAATCATTTTTTTTTAAAAAAACAAAAATTAAACATTTAATACATCAATATTTTTTTTTATTTAATTTAAAACATTTAATGCATCAATATCTTTTATTTTAATTCAAATTTAAATTTAATTATTTATTAAATTTATAGAAAAATATTCACATAATTATTTTTTTTTCTCTTTCTATTTAATGTAAATTATATTTTATTAAATTAATAAATTCACATCAAACTAATCATTACCCATTAAATCATTATCTATCAAAATCCTCAAACTCATATCAATAATATCTATATATATATAACAAATTGTACAAATAACTAACGTATTTTTACTTTTATGTCCTTCACAGTTGTTACGTACGAAATTTAGAATTAGGTTAAAAGCCCAAGGTAAAAAGAAGAATGGGCCTGGCAATAGAGTTGATTGAACTGGCTGAAGGACACCGCGTGGAAATCAAGGAAAATACAGGACGGAAAGACTTTAGGTCGGAAGGTCTTCAGGTCGGTAGGTCCTCAAGACGGAAAGTCCTCAGGACGGAAAGACCTCAGGTCGGAAGGTCTTCAGGTCGGGAGGTCCTCAAGACGGAAAGTCCTCAGGACGGAAAGACCTCAGGTCGGAAGGTCTTCAGGTCGGGAGGTCCTCAAGACGGAAAGTCCTCAGGACGGAAAGACCTCAGGTCGGAAGGTTTTCAGGTCGGTAGGTCCTCAAGACGGAAAGTCCTCAGGACGGAAAGACCTCAGGTCGGAAGGTCTTCAGGTCGGGAGGTCCTCAAGACGGAAAGTCCTCAGGACGGAAAGACCTCAGGTCGGAAGGTCTTCAGGTCGGAAGGTCTTCAGGTCGGGAGGTCCTCAAGACGGAAAGTCATCAGGATGGGAAGTCCGCAGGTCGGGTAAACCGTAGATCGGATAGAAGGCGAAGTCGGGCAGACGCGGAGGTCTGTCAAGAGGAAGGTCGGGCAAGGAAGAGATACGGACAGACGCGGAGGTCTTCGGTCAAAGACGGAGGGCGGCTGATGCGGAGGTCGGCCCAAGTGAGGTCGGGCGAAGAAGCAGGTCGGGCGAAGGACGAAGTCGGGCCAAAAGGGCGGAAGGTCTGTGGTCGGCTCAAAGAGTGAAATATAGGGATAATTTTGGTCTGCTGAGGACACGTGTCAGCAGGAGAAGGGTTGGAAGACGGTTTGGAAGGAGACGTTGTAACCGTTCGGGCGACGGTTTTCAGTACAGTTTCTTCAAAGAATATTTAAGGATTTGGATCATCATTTGGCAAGGTATCTTCAATCAACTTCAACAAAGCAAAGTCAGATTTGGGGATCACCACTTTAAATTTCAGTATTTTATTTTCCAGTTTATTTTCTGTACCATACAGTGTTTAGAGATTCCTAATCTCAGGCACTAATTAATCAAGTTTAAGGATATTTTCTATATCTTTGAATTTTACTTTATTTTTGTTGAAAAATTACATCAACAAATTGGCGACCACAGTGGGAGCAAGACAAAATTGCTCATTCCAATTCCGGCGATAATTTCATACGTCTAAGATCCGGCCGTATCATCGGAAGGGTCCATATGGCAGGTTCACAACCTCAATCATCTTCGGCACCGGTGGGAGAATCCGTTCCACCACCTATTGTGCCAAATGCCGGGGAAATCCCACAACCACCAACTGATTGGTGGTCTTATGTTCAACAAATGAACAACCAGCAAACTTTGGTTATGCAGAATATGTTGCGTGAGCAACAAACGAACATGTTGCGTGAGCAACAGAGTCTGATGCAGAACATGATAGATCAAGCACTGTCAAGGGTTAGTCTTCAACCCACTCAAACTCCACCAGGAGTATCACCATCCAGACTACAGGCAAATTTCGCAGGGCCATCATTCGTGGATAGTACATTCCCAAGTGCCACAAATCCCAACCGAATGGATAGGGGAAAATCTCCTCTGACTTTTCCCAACACTGTTCCACTGGGACCAAGGGTTACCAATCCGCAGCCGAACAATACAAGGGAGGACAGGCCTGAAGGATATATACATGATCCTATTCATATTCCTGTGCAGGATCCGTTCCATGTTCCTGATCATCAACGCTTTCATGTAGATCCTGATGAGATTGCACATATATTAAGGGATCAGTATGGATTAACTCCTCAGATGGCTAACCGCCCTGCATATCAGAGACCTTTCCCAGAAAGGATCATTAATGAACACCCTCTCCCAAGGAATTATCGACCACCCGATTTTCATGCATTTTCAGGGGAGGATGGATCTTCCACCATAGAACATGTTGGTCGTTTCACAGCACAATTGGGAGAAGTGGGTAATAACCCGTTTTATAAGTTGCAACTGTTTGGTTTATCTCTTACTAGAACAGCGTTTTCGTGGTTTGCAAGTCTGCCCCCTGGACAAATTCAAACATGGGAAGGACTGGAGATGGCATTTCATGCCAGATTCTTCAATCCTTTACCAACTGTTTCTTTAACTGATTTACTAGAATTGAGACAGTATCCAGAAGAATCTGCTTCACAGTTTATAGAAAGGGTGCGATTGATGAAAGGACGATGTCCTACGGTAATCAGTGAGAAAGAAATGACCAATTTAGTGGTCCGGAATATGCATACTCGCTTAAGAAAGGCACTCACTGCCTTGGACGTTGAGGATCTGGCAAGTCTTGCATCCAAGGCAGGACGTTTAGAGTCTTTGTTCAGAGAGGAAGATCAGCATAACAAGCGTAATAGAGGCCAACATATGGCGAGTATGGGAACAGAAACATGTGACTTTGATTTTAATCAGTCAGAAGAGATGGCAGCCGAAATCCTTTCTGGAAAACCTTATGTATGCCCTAAGTTGAAGCCAGTACCAGGATCTGAAGGGAAGGAGCAACCGACGTTTGATAGTTCAAAAGCTGATGAAATCTTTGATATCTTACTGACTGATGGGCAGATCCGTATTCCAAAGGGGCAAAGACTGGCCACTAAAGAAGAAATCAAAGGGAGACCATACTGCAAGTGGCATAATTCTTTCACACACAATACAAGTCAGTGTACTCATTTCAGGAAGGAAATTCAAAAAGCCATCAAGACAGGTCGGCTCAAATACATCACTCTAGGTGTAGACCAGCAACCGTTTCCGAAAGTAACAACGGCAATGGTTGACATCCAACCAAGTTCGGAAACAGGGAAAAGTTCGGCCAATGATGGACAAACAGGGGAACGAACTCAGGCAAGCCCCAGAACAAAAAAAGGAAGTCAGCCAAACAGTGGCCGACCGGAAGAACGACTCAAAGTTGTTGAAAGGCCAGTCGCTGAAAAATGGGACCGTCCAGACGGTTCTTTTAATGTGGAGGTGAAAGAAAAGGTTTTAGTGCGTGACCACCCGACCAGAAAAACAGGTTCAGTCGGGATCAATTGGGCTCGAAATAAAAAGCCTTTACCCGTTGATATAGATCCTCGTTTCCCAGGTATGAATCGTACACAGATTCGCAATGCCAAACGCAGGTATGCTGCAAAGTATGGGAAACGAGTTCCTTCAGTAAAACAACGAACCGACGAACAAAAAGCAGCCGACCACTTGGCAGGAGATCAGTCCATTAGAGTCTTTACAGAACAAACGACCAACGAGCAGGGAGCAGCCATTCAGCCTCCAAAAAGTCGGTCCAGTCGGGTCTGTTCAGGAAAGCAACCGAATGACGGGTTAGGCGCTTCCGACTATACCAAAAGAAGTTCGTCGGGACAGGGGAAAGGTAAAGGAATAGCAGATGAAATAATTAGAGGTTTTCGATGCCAACATTGTGAACGGATCAACATCAATCCATCTCCTGAGGAATTCCGCATAGAATCTTTGACGGTTCAATCTCGGGATAAGACAAAGGAAGAAGTTGTAACTACAGAGGAAAATTTGAGGTCTGTTAAATCTCGTCTGGGACCACGAATCCCTTGTCGAATGACAGAGATTAATCAGATGAGAGATGAACCGATGTGGGCGAGTCTGGTAGATGATACTATGGACGAACCTTTATGCATTCTTGGCAGATGACGAATTAGAGGAAACAGAATGGGCAAAGACTTCAGATTCCGAGCCTCAGCCGGAGGCACCTTCGATTGTGTTTCCTCCTATTCCAGAGGGTGCGATCTCCCATTTGAAACCTCTGTATGTTAATGCTCACATTTGCGGGAAACCAATCACAAAGGTTTTTGTGGATAATGGGGCAGTCTTTAATGTTATGCCATTGAAGACTCTCAAGAAGCTAGGGAAAGGAATTCATGATCTGTCTCCTGTGGAATTCGAAATGACAAGTTTTACAGGGCAGCCGACTAAGCCTGAAGGCATGATGGTTGCCACAATTGAAGTCGGACCAAAAAAGATCTCCACTGTTTTCTTTATTATGGACGCAGATACTACATATTCTCTCTTACTGGGAAGAGACTGGATTCATGCTTCTCAATGTGTACCATCAACACTGCACCAGCAGTTAATGTTCTGGGAAGGAAATCAGGTCTTCAAAATGGAAGCAAATGACAACCCATTCGATGTATCACAACAAGTTGAAGAGTCAGTGTTTTATTCCAGTCATTTGGCTCCGATGTCTCAATTGTATATGGCCAGGGAATACCCAAACAAGGGTTATAAAGTCACTGGCTAGAACTCGATGTTCTATTAAAAGAACACCTTTATTGTATGGCTCATGATAAAGCCACACCCATTCCCATATAATTTGTTTGTTATGGATGATACAAGTTTAGAAGTATGTAGTTCTCTTATTAATAAGTTCTATTTAAAGCAGTTATTACATAAAGCAGAAAATAGTAAAGAGATTCTTGATGTTCACCTCCAAGAAGATGAACAATTTCGTTGGCCTGATTTATTGGAGAAAACAGAACCAACAGCTTCATCACAAGACCCATTATTGGAGTTTAATTTAGGAACCGAATTGGTTCCAAAAGTGATCAGGCTAAGTGGTTATTTGTCTAAAGAGCAACAGACAATGATGCTCGAAGTTATTAGAAACAACATTGATTGTTTAGCATGGGATTATTCAGAAATGCCTGGTTTGACAAGAAGTCTAATAGAACATCGATTGCCTATCAAGGAAGGTTGCAAACCTTACAAACAACCTCCAAGGCGAATGAGCCCGGATCTGATGCCTCAAATCAAGGAAGAAATCCAAAAACTTCTCAAAGTGGGTTTCATTCAGCCTTGCCGTTACGCGGAGTGGCTGGCTAACATTGTGCCAGTGGTCAAGAAAAATGGTAAGATAAGGATATGCATCGATTTCAGGGATTTGAATCTAGCTACCCCTAAGGACGAATATGTGATGCCTATGGCCGACATGTTGATAGATGCAGCAGCAGGGCATAAAGTCCTTAGTCTGATGGATGGTTATGCAGGTTATAACCAAATATTTCTGGCAGAAGAAGACATTCCTAAGACAGCATTCAGGTGCCCAGGGGCTTTAGGTATTTATGAATGGACAGTCATGCCATTCGGGTTAAAGAATGCAGGGGCAACTTACCAAAGAGCCATAAATTCAATCTTTCATGATTTAATTGGCAAATCTATGGAAGTTTATATTGATGATGTTATTGTTAAATCCTCCAGTTTTGACGAACATTTGAAAAATCTTGAAGAGGCATTCGAAAGAATGAAGAAGTACAAGTTGAAGATGAATCCAACCAAGTGTGCTTTTGGAATATCAGCCGGGAGTTTTTTAGGATTTTTAGTTCATGAGAGAGGAATTGAAATTGATGCCAATAAGGCTAAAGCCATTCTTGATAGTCGGCCACCCAAGACGGTTAAAGAAATCCAAAGTCTTTTGGGTAAGGTGAACTATTTGAGGCGTTTCATTTCTAATGCTGCTGGCAAGGTCAGACCCATTACTAAATTGTTGAAAGCTGGAAGACATGCTTTTGAATGGGGTCCCGATCAACAGACGGCTTTAGATGCTATCAAGCAGGCATTGGTTCACCCTCCAGTCTTGATGCCTCCTAAACAAGGTCGGCCACTCAAACTTTATTTGGCAAATACATATGAAGTGGTTAGCTGTTTATTGGCGCAGGATGGTGATGACGGGAAGGAAAGGGCAATCTACTATCTCAGTAAAACCCTTACAGGACCAGAACTGAATTACACTATGCCAGAAAAAATGTGTTATTCATTGGTCTTCGCTTGTACTAAACTCGAGCATTATTTGCTGCCCAGAAGAATTGAGGTCATATCAAAGGTGGATCTCATCAAATTGATTTTACAGAGGCCTACTATGAAGGGCAGACTCATGAAGTGGGCCATCAAATTGGCTCCTTTTGATCTTCAACATTCCCCGCTGAGGGCAATCAAGGGACAAGCAGTAGCCGACTTCTTAGCAGAATTCTCACAAGTCGGGTATTTCTTTGTGATAGTGTCCGACCACTTAGTTGTTCATCATATCTGAATAATCTACAGGTCGGATGTGTGCCTTATATAAGTACCAGAACATGGTTGATGTTCTTTGATGGTTCTACCTCTGGAAACAAATCAGGGGCAGGGGTCTTTTTGCAAGGACCTGATGGTCAAAAGATCAACTTACAACTACGATTGGAAGCCATGACCCATAATTCGGCAGAATATGAAGCTTTAATTTTGGGTTTGGAGGCTTTAATAGCCAGGAAGGTCCAGTCTGTAATCATAAGGGGGGATTCTCAATTAGTAATCAACCAGGTAAACAATCAATATGTTTGCAATTATCCTCATCTTCGCAGATACAGGGATATTGTGGGTCGGTTACTGACAAAAATCTCAGAAGTAATAATTGAGTTCATTCCGAGGAAAGAAAACCAACGTGCTGATGGGTTGGCTCAAAGGGCCTGTAAAGGAATTCTGGAGGATATGTGGTCGGAGGTCAAGTCGGGCATAGAAGAAAAGACAGACCCAATATGTGATCGAATGGTCGGGCAGGAGACTGTCAGACATGAGCCCGACTGCGAAGTTACGGTCGGGCAGGAGACTGTCGGACAGAAGCCCGACTGCGAAGTGGTCGGGCAGGAGATTGTCGGACAGGAGCCCGACTGCGAAGTGGTCGGGCAGGAGACTGTCGGACAGGAGCCCGACTGCGAAGTTATGGTCGGGCAGGAGATTGTCGGACAGGAGCCCGACTGCGAAGTCGTCGGGCAGGAGACTGTCGGTCAGGAGCCCAACTGCGAAGTTATTGTCGGACAGGAACCCGACTGCGTAGTTACTATCGGGCAGGAGCCCGACGGCGAAACAGTGCCCGATTGGAGAACAGAGCTTATCATGTATTTACAGAATCCAGGTGCGAGTGTTTCGATTGCGACACGATTGAAGGCTTTACGTTTTCAATTGATAAATGGGATTTTGTATAAGAGATCATTTGAAGGTTTACTTTTGAAATGTTTGGGGTCTAAAGAAGCTCTAGAGGTAATGACAGAAGTACATGGTGGGATATGTGGAGCTCATCGGGCAGGTCTGAATATGAGATGGGCCATTCATCGTTTGGGTTTTTCTGGCCAAAGATTTTTGAAGATTGCATACAATTTGCCAAAGGCTGTCAGGAATGTCAGAGACATGGAAATTTAAACCATTTGCCAGTAACCGAATTGCAATTCTTGGCAAAACCATGGCCTTTTAAATCATGGGCTATGGATATTATTGGTAAAATACATCCTGCTTCATCGAAACATCATTGTTTCATATTGGTCGCGACTGACTACTTTACCAAATGGGTAGAAGCAGTTGCTTTGAAAAATGTGGATCAGAAAGAAGTGATAGACTTCGTTTTGAATCAAATTATTTACAGATATGGTATTCCTCAGTCTATAACAACCGACCAAGGCCTGGTTTTCACAGGGGAAAAGTTCTCTAGTTTCTTGGCAGAATTCGGTGTTCGATTACATCATTCTTCACCTTATTATCCCCAAGCCAATGGACAAGCGGAAGCAGCAAATAAGATTATTATTGGGATTATAAAGAAGATGGTTGAAGGGAACCCAAGAAAGTGGCATTTGTTATTGTCTCAGGCTTTATGGGCACATAGGAATACCAGAAATACGGCCACAGGGTTCTCACCTTACCAACTCACGTTTGGCCAAGATGCTGTTTTACCAGCCGAAATCCGAGTATCATCTGGCCGAACAGAGTTTACTGATGGTGATCTTACAAAAGAATACCAACAACTTATGTTGCAACAGTTGGAGGATTTGGATGTTAGCCGACTTCATGCAATAAGTCGAAGTGTGAAACAGAGTGAAATCAGAGCAAGGAGTTACGGAAAGAAAGTTCTTCACAGGACATTCCAAAAAGGAGACCTAGTCTGGAAGACCATTCTTCCTACATATAAGAAAACTGACCAATTGGGAAAGTGGTCACCGAATTGGGAAGGACCATACATTATTCAAAAAGATATTGGGAATGGCGCTTTCATTATTGTAAATCATGAAGGTAGAAGAGTACATGATTGTATTAATGCTAAATATCTGAAGAGGTATTATCCTGCCTTTTCAGATAACAAAACTGCATGAAACAAAATATTATTCAGAACCCATTTATGGGGTTCGAACCTATTTAAAGGTTCATTTCTGTTAGTCATCATGTATTTGTGAGAAATTTTCTGCCTCTGAATCAGAATTTTCATTCCAGTGAGTGGATATTAATTCTGGTTCTTCTTCAATAAGATCTTCCAAATCTGGTCGGTACCTTTCCCATTGGCTTTGCATTTCGTCTAGATCTTGATTGGTACGTGCTTGCATGTCTGTTATGGCTTGATATTCACGGTCAACAATGGTACGCAATCTTGAAAAGACTTTTCGTTGATTGGAAAAGATATTATCCCAACCAAGATCTGGAAGTATGGTTGCTGCGTGATTTTCAATCATTTCCATGTGATGATGGAGGTCAGGAATGCGACCAAGGATGTCACGAAGAGGTTCATACCCCTCAATGATTTTCTCCATCAGGCGGATGACGCGATGAATGGTTCTTCTACCTCGTTGGGAGAATCGGAATTTGAAGTCTAGTTGCTTGAGTATATGTAACAAGTCTTCTGCATGGCCTCCAATAGGGTGATTACCTACAAAGAAGGGTTGAAGAACACCTTCCCAGTTGCTTGATGGAACATGAGGTCGGTCATTCGCCATGTTTGTTAACACTTCAAGTGTTTTGGTTTTCAAAATATGCCTTAGAATGTGTTTTTTAAAATGTGAGAAACAGTGTTCTTTAAAGGAAGGAGTTTGTTTCGGTTCCTATAAAGTTGGAAATTGAAAGGTGATCCTTGTTTTGAGAGAAGAAGGAAAAATATATTACTAAGTCAAATGTTGTTACAGAGGGGGAAGTGTTACAAAAGTGCCCCTAGGGCAGTTTTTATATGTGTCCATTTGACTTCATCCCTGGATAGCCTTCTGGTATTAGCAGCCGTTTGATATCTTCTGATGAATTGGGATCGAGCTTGGGTTTTCAGCTCTTGATCCAATTCAGCCTCATTCTTTGTATACTTCTCAAGCAGACGCTGCTCGTTGGTAATTTGCTTATCCAGGGTAGACTGTTCTTTCCTTAGCTCCCGCAATTCTGCCTCCTTTTTCTGAATGGATTCATCAATTTGAGCCTTCGTGCTAAGGAGACCGCCCAGCCTTCCAGTAGTCTGCTGAAGGGATTCTCGGGTCTTAGCCAAAGAATTCTCCAGCGTTGTTTGATCGAAGACAGGCTGGGGGGTTTCGGCTGACAGGAGTCCAATAACTAACACTTCAGTCTTGAGCTCTGTAAGTCTTTCCATCAGCCGATGCAGAATGGGGACGGCTGGCGATTCCGTCGGAGTGTAAAACAGAAGGCCACCAACCGTCTGAATGAGTTTGTCCAATAAGTCGGATCTTAATTCTGACAGGGGATGGTTAATGGCCTCAGTGAATATAGTTTGGGCCTCCGCTGAAACCGGAACAGTCGATAGGATAGCTAAGTCCGAAGGCCCCTGCAAGTCTTACAGTGTCAATAAGTATTCCAAGGGAGGTGCAAATTTATTCAGATAAGATATGTGTCACCTCTGGGCGAACTGCTGTCAGTGAGGGGGGCAGCAATGAGGTCGGTCGAGTAGGGCGGACAGCTGGTATAACAGCAGCCGACTCGTCAGCTGCTGCGAATGGTCGCTGAGGTGCCGACCTGGGTCCCTATGGAAAGTAGTATATATAAAACAGTTAGTGTTTTCCGAAAGAAACATTATGGCATGGATTGGTTTAATCTTACCAAATTCACAGAAGTCTCCGAATCGGATGAAGAAACTTCTTCTATTTCTGGAGGTTGGGCTGCCACAGGTGGTTCTTCTGCCTGCCACTCGATTGCTGGAGGTAACGCCGCTGCTGGCTGGGCGGCTGCAGGTTGGGCGGCTGCATCTAGAGCCACTGCAGCCGGGATCTCTAGAGCAACTGGGATAGCCGCAGCTGTGGCATTTTCGGTTTCCAGCGCGGCTGCATCCGATTGGACGATTTCGGGATCAGCAGCATCAGGGATGTCGTCTTGAGGGTCAGCTTCGGCAAGGGCAGCTGGTTCTTCCTTCGAAATGGATGAGTCTGATGCCATGTATGGCGGTCGACCCATCTGGGAAGTAGTCCCCTCGCTTCTGAAGAGACCCCTGCTGCTGATGCGATGGGTGAAGGTGTCTGTGAAAAATCATGGAAATGTTGTTGTTAAATATATCAAGGTTGATCATTAGAATCCTAAGTATTGCTGATGAGAGAACTTACTGGTTCTATAGGCACTGCTGGTAAAGATTGCCTCCTGGTCGGGTGCCTGGCCCGACCACTCCTCGGTACGGGAGGAAGAGTTTGCCTCCTCGTCGGTTCCTCGGCCCGACTGCTCATTGGCAAATTGGTCTGGACCAAAGGTACGATTGAATGGTCGGCTGGGGCTGGCGTCGTTTGTGTGGTCGGTGTCACCAAGGTCGGTTCTGGTGAATGAAATAAGTGAAATCAAAGTTAAGATATAGTGAATTGGTTCACGGTTTTAAGAAAATTACCTATTCGGGGTCGGGTCCGTGCTGACGTCCTAGTAGTTCCAAGGTCCGCTGGAGCTTGCTGGTCGGCCCCAGAGGTCGGGGGTGTTTGCAGCTGGGAAGCTTTCCTTTTTCGCATTGGAACACTAGATCCGATTCCCGGGGCGGCTGTTTGTTGCTGAGTGCTAGTATGTCTAGCCGCCCCTAGAACTAATCCTTGGGGGGGGAAGGAGTATGTTCAGCAACCGATCCTCATTAGGGGAAATCAGGGGCCATACAACCGACCACCATTCATTGAATGTATCTACAGTCTCAGGGTTGGAGCGGAAAGGAATATAAGAATTGGAAATTATATACGTGGTGAGCTGGGAGATGTAAGAAGGGATTGAATTAGGTAGGACTCGTCGGTCAGGACTTTGAAAAATTATATGCGGACAAGCGACGGGTCCAGGGATACCTTGGCAACAGCCGAACTGGCGCGCCATGAATTGAGGTTCATAATTAAAAGTGTAAAAGGTTTTCTGCCCTTTTTTATCAAGTTTTTTGCTGCTAAAAAGAGACCTGGGTTTGAGGGCAACGTCCCAGGCAAAAGGATAGGTGGGATGAGGACAAGGCTCAGGAGTCGGAAGAGGATTTGGTGCCGGAAAGGGCCAAAAATGGTCGGGAGCATAACCCGCATACTTTTTATACATAGAAAATCGAGAGTTACTGCGGGTATCTGTTAAAATTGTGATTATTATTGGATCGGAAGATTGGAGTTTATTGCGTCTTGAACAGAGTCGGTTGAGGGCTAATCCCAAATGTTTTTCGGATATTGGCATAGTGGGCGGAGATCCTAAGTTGAACGCGTTGGGGAAGTAAAGACGGAACCAAAGTTCTAAAAACCAAAAAGGACCCGATGCGGCAGTGTCTAATTTTCTATTATCATTATCTGTTAAACGAAGGCTAACCCTGGTGAGTCCTTCAAACAGATTGGCTAAAAACAGGGTGCCAAGGGAAAAGAACCGACCTGATGCGATATGAATGGCCAGGTCGAGATGAGAAGGAAGAACACATTTGGAAGGGGAAACAATGACGTACCTACAAAGCCAAAAAAGAATAAAGGCAGTATGCTCCCGGTCGGTCACGGGGGTCCCTGGAGCCCCTTGCTGGTCGGTTGCGAACTTTGTCCAACCCCATTCCTTCACACCTTGTAAAGACCACCCTGGATGGTCTTCTGATGGCTCCTGCCCATCTAGGGCTCCCATCACAGGGTCTTCACCCACGACTGGGAGATGCGCGATCATTGCCACATCCATAAGAGTTGGACCAAAGGGGCCCGATGGTAAGAGAAAAGTCCCATTTTCCGCATTCCAGAAGGCAGACATGGCTAGGAGCACCTTCTCGTGCAGATTGATCGGCATGGTGGAAAATAGTATTGCTTGGTCGATTTTTTGAGACCGCCATTGGGTCTGGAAGTGTTCCGCTACCCGTCGATACCAAGAGCGGTAAGGATCTTTTGGGTCTGTGAGATGGGTTTTGATGCTGTCTCGAATGCGAACTGCTTGGTAGTTAGGGTTGTTGATAGCCAAGGAATTTCGAGATTCCAAAACTTCCCTCATCCGATTTGAGTCTTCAGGAGTAGTGCAATATGGGCGGATCGTCGGAGTTAGTACTTTCGAGGCTGAAAATGGACCCTCTGGGAGGGTTCCGTCGAAAGGAAGGGCAGGAATGTATTGATTCGCCATGGTTAGAGTGTTTTGGGATTGTAATTCACAAAAGCTCGTATTGCGGAGAAGGAAGTTAATCAGGAGTGTTGCAGTAACTGGTGCAGTTGCTAAGGGAATTTTTCAAGAGGGTGGTGATTTATGAACTTCCAAACATTGATTGTTAAATGGCGTTTGAAAGTCCCTTGGCGGCGGGCAAGTTGTTACGTACGAAATTTAGAATTAGGTTAAAAGCCCAAGGTAAAAAGAAGAATGGGCCTGGCAATAGAGTTGATTGAACTGGCCGAAGGACACCGCGTGGAAATCAAGGAAAATACAGGACGGAAAGACTTTAGGTCGGAAGGTCTTCAGGTCGGTAGGTCCTCAAGACGGAAAGTCCTCAGGACGGAAAGACCTCAGGTCGGAAGGTCTTCAGGTCGGGAGGTCCTCAAGACGGAAAGTCCTCAGGACGGAAAGACCTCAGGTCGGAAGGTCTTCAGGTCGGGAGGTCCTCAAGACGGAAAGTCCTCAGGACGGAAAGACCTCAGGTCGGAAGGTTTTCAGGTCGGTAGGTCCTCAAGACGGAAAGTCCTCAGGACGGAAAGACCTCAGGTCGGAAGGTCTTCAGGTCGGGAGGTCCTCAAGACGGAAAGTCCTCAGGACGGAAAGACCTCAGGTCGGAAGGTCTTCAGGTCGGGAGGTCCTCAAGACGGAAAGTCATCAGGATGGGAAGTCCGCAGGTCGGGTAAACCGTAGATCGGATAGAAGGCGAAGTCGGGCAGACGCGGAGGTCTGTCAAGAGGAAGGTCGGGCAAGGAAGAGGTACGGACAGACGCGGAGGTCTTCGGTCAAAGACGGAGGGCGGCTGATGCGGAGGTCGGCCCAAGTGAGGTCGGGCGAAGAAGCAGGTCGGGCGAAGGACGAAGTCGGGCCAAAAGGGCGGAAGGTCTGTGGTCGGCTCAAAGAGTGAAATATAGGGATAATTTTGGTCTGCTGAGGACACGTGTCAGCAGGAGAAGGGTTGGAAGACGGTTTGGAAGGAGACGTTGTAACCGTTCGGGCGACGGTTTTCAGTACAGTTTCTTCAAAGAATATTTAAGGATTTGGATCATCATTTGGCAAGGTATCTTCAATCAACTTCAACAAAGCAAAGTCAGATTTGGGGATCACCACTTTAAATTTCAGTATTTTATTTTCCAGTTTATTTTCTGTACCATACAGTGTTTAGAGATTCCTAATCTCAGGCACTAATTAATCAAGTTTAAGGATATTTTCTATATCTTTGAATTTTACTTTATTTTTGTTGAAAAATTACATCAACAACAGTATATAATCCATTTATCTTTATGGGTTTGTTTGTTTGAATGATTGAATTTTGGATTTATATTTTGGGGAATTTTAAAGTATGGATTTTTAAATTGTGTTTGTTTGGAGATTTGAATTTTGTAATGATTATATTAGATAAAAAAATTATTATTTTATTAAAAAAAAGAATATATGTGATATTTTGAAATAAATAGTATTTAAATATTGTTAAATAAATTATAAATAATAATGAAAAGTGACGTTTGATTGATATTTATGAATTAAATTTCAAAATTAAATTTTAAAAATTATTATTTTTAGTTTCTTTTAATTTTTTTGTGTTTTTTTTATCAAAATTTTCTAAATTTCTACTATTGATTTAATTTTTTTTCCTAAAAAAATATCAAATCAAAATACTTATTTTTTATTTTTTAATATGCTAAAATTAATTTTACATTCAAAATATTACGTTAATATTTATTTATATTACATTATACCACTATTTTAATTCAATTATTTTTATTGTTTAAATTCTTAGGCAAACATTATGTTTTGTTTTTTTTTTTTTGATTTGTTGGATTATACCACCTTATTTCTTCCAATCGTACTGTGAACTTTTCATGGCATTAAAAAATCAAATCACATTAATTACAGTGGATAAATTTGACCTTTAACTCAAAGACGTGTAGTATAGGATTTAAGGTAGTGATAGGGTAGGGATTTCAATTTAAAATTTTCTACAGTATTTTCTATAGTGTTTTATAAATCCAATCCACCAAACGAACATACCCTATGTGTAATTCATACAACATCATTACCCAAAAATATAAATTATATTTACAAATGTCATTTACACCGAATTAACTTTTTATTTGTTCAGCATAAATCACATGCTAAATTTAATTATTCAGCATGTGTGCTGATGCCTACAAAATTATTTTAACTAATTACATTAATTATATTAATTAATAGAATAAATTAAAATATTAAATTTATAAGCTTTCACCAGACATGCTGAATTTTTAAATTCAACATGTGATTCATCACCTTATTTGTTTAGAGGCGGGTTTTTGTTGACCGAATTGATTTTGTATTTTTTCCGATGACTAATTTATTCTCTCGACCACTCAATTTTTTCTTATGTATTTATATATTTTTTATACTTATATACATTTATTTAAAAAGTAAATTACAAATAGAAATATATATATATATGAGAAGCTGTACGGATAGATATTTGTTATTATGTAAATGTCTTTAATAGTGTAATATTTGTTATTTTGAGCAGTTGTACGAAGTGGTAATGTTGTAGACAAGTATGGTTAAATTTTTCAATTAACCCCCGTGTTGTCAGTTATACTGAGGATATTGGGTGTTTTTGAGGTTTGTGTTTTTCCAATTCTATTTGTTATTTTGTAGTGATTTACTTGTAGAAAATATATTAATATGATATCATTTTGTAGATCATAACATTTACTTTAATACAATAACTTAGTTACAATATTTTAATGCTATGACATATTAAGAAATGCATTTGAAACTAATGTAAGGGTTTTCGAGTTAGTTGGGCACGCAAAATAAAAAATATTTAAGTCCGACTGGACGGTTGATCAATACATATATCATTTTGTATAGGAATTAAATATTTAATTTATCTAAAATTAAATATTTAAATAATACATAAATAATGTCTAAAAATATAATTCCAAAAACACATCAATTAATTTAGTTTATACACCAAAATATACTTAAAAATTAACAAATTAATAGGGCAGGAATTAATGGGAGTAGTTGGGAGAAAACAAGAATTAATGGGAGTAGTTGGGATAAAACAGGAATTAATGGAAGCAACTGGAGAAAGCAAAAGTAAATGCAGGAGCTGGGGGAGTCCGGCGGATTTAATGCAGCCGATCAACCATCACTTGAATTCCGCAACAGCCGACCAGTCGTCGCTTGAATTCCGCACAGCAGGTTGGCCATTGCAGTAGCCGACTTCGCTTATCTCTATACGGAAGTTTCCGCGCTGAGTAAATGCAGCCAACCAATTCTAAATGCTTTTGCGGGTTTCTGTGCAAAATTAATATTGTCGTCATTCAATTAATAATCAACGTACACAAATTTTTGTACTAATTAATACAAGATTGACATTTATTAAAAATTACGCTATGAATATTTAATAAAATAAAATATATTATTTATTTAAAAATATTTATTATGCCAACATTAAATATTTAATTATATTTTTTTATAATATTTAATTTAATTAAAATTAAATATTTAAATAACACATAAATAATGCATAAAAATATAATTTAAAAAACACATCAATTAATTTAATTTATATATCAATATATACAGACAATAATTTTTTAATAATAGAGAAAAAAATAAACTAAAAATATAATATAAAAAAATTTTAATTTTTTTTTTAAAGTTAGTTGGTTGCACTATTATAAAAAAAATTATTTATATAATTAATTCTATTCATATCTCTCATCTTTTCATCCGATCAATTCGGTCACCGAATTTCTTTTTGTTTCAAAATATATCTATATTTATATTCTTGATTTATTTAAATTCATGTATTCATATTCATATAATGTAATTTTAAAAATTTAATTAGAATTTTGAAATATATCAATATATATATCATTTTTTAGATAATAATTTTTTAATAATACAGAAAAAAAACTAAATAAAGAAAAGTATAATATAAAACAAATATTGAAAAGTGAAAAAAGGAATTTTTTTTTTTAAATGGGTTGATTGCACCGTTATAAAAATATATATATATATTATATAATTCATTATATTTATTTCTTTCAATATACTTTCTATCCCAACCGACTGGACGGTTCTCCTCGTTCTCATGCAATCAATTCAACCACTTTCTCTCCTCTTTCCATCTCAACCGACTCTACTCCTTTCATCCGACCAAATATTTTTATCCCAACCGACTGACGGTTCTCCTCCTTTCACACGACGAATTCTGTCAGACACTTTTTTTATTTTTTATTTTTATTTTCTCTCTTCTCCATTCTCTCTCGTAATGGTCTATTTATTTAAATTTATATATTAATATTCATATAATGTCATTTTTAAAATTTTAATTGAAATTTGAAATATATCAATATATATAATTTTGTATAGAATATTTTTTTTAATAATACATAAGATATTATTAAAAAAATTAACTAAATAAAAGTATAATATAAAAAAATATTTTGAAAAAAATAAATAATTTTTTTTAAATTGATTGGTTGCCTAAATATAAAAATATTTTAATATATATTTATATAATTTATTATATTTCTTTATCTTTCTTTCTTATATTCAACCGACTGGACGGTTCTCATCCGACCAATTCAGCATCTCGTTCTCATCCGACCAATTCAGTCTCTCCTTCTCATCTGACCAATTCAGTCACTTTTTCTCATATTTCCATCGCAATCGACTGGACAGTTCTCTTTCTTCCATCCGACCAAATCAGCCACTTTCTCTGTTCTTTTCATCCCAACTGTTGTACGATTCTTCTTCTTCCATTTGACCAATTCGGTCAGATACTTCCTTTTTTTTTTTTTTCCCATTTTCTCTCTTTTCTATTCTCTCATTTTCTCTCATAAGTTTATTTATTTAAATTTATATATTCTAATTTTTAAAAATAAAAATTTGACATGGTTGTTGTCTGTCGTTTTCCATGGCTGTTCGCCATTTCCGGTTCTCCACAGAGTAAGCGAATTGGTTTTATTTTCCAATTATTTTTTTCGATTGCTTCAGTTTTTAAAGCATTCGGTTTGATCTGTTGCAGGAACAAATCGCACTACAAGAAAAAATCATTTTTGTAACATAACTTTTGTCTCAAAATCTACTTTTTCCGTTGCTAATGACATTAGAGACGGAATTAGGAATGAAGCTACGTGAACTTTAGGGACGAAATTTCATCACAAATATATTAATTTTTTTGTAATGTCGAACGCCATTCTTGCTCGGAGTTCATTTATGGATTTCTTGTTGAAAGAGAGGAGGCCGAGAACCCTAATTCAATTACTCCATGACACTGTATAAGTTATCCCAAAATTTTATTTTTTCTCTTTGGAGGTTTTATATATGAATAATGCATCATCCCCTTTATTTATAATTTCTTTTTTTAAAGGTTTTAAATTGAGAAACACATAAGGCAGACATCTCCAAATGGCTATTTGGGAATTCAATATGTTTACTTAGAGAAATTGAATGATAAATTTGCCGAGCTTAAACTTTTTATAGATCATGTGAGTACTTTGAGCCTATGATATGTAAGGTCGAGATTCTAGAACTTGCATTGATATACACAGTCGAACACACACTTACGGATTTGGTGCAATTAAGCTGATGAGGGCATTAGGGACAGCCATTGGCATTAACTCCCATACCCAAATTTATCCACTACTGAGCCTTGTTGAGTCGTTTTATGATCCTTTTCTTTCTCAATTAATAAACAATCTTTTAGCCTCACAACCTTTTTCTTTCTAGTCGCTCATATTGAACCTGTCAAGAGAATGGAAAATTTTTTTAGGCTTTTGTAAATGCATTATCTTTGTATACAATGCATGTGTTTTTTGAATTGTGGTTTCTATAATTTGTGTATTATTTTGAGCCTGGATGATCCATTCTTTCTTCAATGACAGTTTTTAGCTTTTCATTAGCATTTTTCCTACCCATACCTTAAGCCCCATTACAACCAGTTTAAAGACCCTCCCCAATAGCGAGGGAGATGTGATTGATATGCAAGCTTATGAGACCCTTGTTTTTATGATTCAACTTGAGTGAATATATTGTCCCCTTTTATCGAATGATTGCCCATTGAAATGTTAATGTGGTTCAAGTCGATGCATGCGTTTATAATTCAAATGTTTTTTTTTTTTTTTAACTTGAATATGGAAGTCTCTTGAAGATGGTGTCGCGTCAAGGGCTATGATGATCTAATAGCGCTAAAGGCTAGATGTGGTGTTTGCCTTCTTTCACGATTCAGTTAGGCACTAAATGTCTGAGATTTCCATAGTCTTCATTTCTAGATACCCATGTTTCATTTTAATTTTTTATTTTTTTCTACCAATAAAAAAATGTTAAAATGAGAAACAGATACACAATGTTGTCCTATCTTATTTTGTTTTTTTACTCGAATGGTTGGATTTTACCTTGAAAGTATTATTGAACTTACACTTTCTAGGCCTTGAGAATATATATATATATATTTATATGTTTTTTTATTTATTTAAATTTATATATTTATATCAATATAATGTAATTTAAAAATTAAATTAGAAATTAAAAAATATATCAATATGGATTGATAGAGAATTTTTTCTTAAATATTATAAAAAAATTTAAAATTAAAAAAAAATAATTTCAAAAGATATTGTCTAATTAAAAATATTGAGATATTTTAGATATTCAGCTTTAAATTTAATGGATTTAGATTTATATTTGGTCTTATTTTATTTAGATTTGAGTCTATCGAATCTGTATATTATGCCTATTTATAAACCTCTATTTTGGTGATGAATATCAATGCAATTTCCAGAGTTTCCATAAAATATTCTAACAAGGTATCAGAGCCTATTTATAGCCTACCAACTCGCGTTTCTCCTTGTACATTCAACCTGAGATGTATCCGACGATCTCCCAATTTTGAGATTTTTTTCTATAGTTTCTAGCCTTTTTTTTTTTTTTTTTTTTTTTTTAAATTTGATTATGTCTTCAGTCCTGATTTTGTCTACATTTGAAGTTATGTCTGCGCATCTGTCTTCGATTCTGCGATCCATCTGTTGTGTTTCTCCAGAGCCATGTTTCTAATTGCATCAAAAGTCTCATTATTTTCGACTTTGTGGAGAGTACTCCCTTCATTTTTGGCTCCAATAGAGAGTCATGTAATTTTCGGCTTTAGTAGAAAGTTCGGCTTCAGTAGAAAGTCATGTTGTTTTAGGCTCCAATAGAGAGTTATGTCGTTTTCAGCTCCAGTAGAGAGTCATATTGTTTTCAACACTGTTGTGAGTTCTGTTATATTTTACTCTAATTCAGTTGAGAGCATTGTTTCTGGCTTTGATACAGTATAGCGGCGGTGGCAACGGAAGACAAGCAATTGTTATTTTTATTTGCATCTTTTGCGTCGTATTCAACTTTCTTATCACACTCAAGTTGGTTTCTGTTATACCACTTGAGTTTGAGGGAGGATGTTGAAATATTTTAAATATTCTGTCTTAGATTTAGTAGATTTAAATTTATATTTGATCTTATTTTATTTAGATTTTCGTATATCAAGTTCGTATATTATGCCTATTTATAAACCTCTATTTTGGTGATGAATAACAATGCAATTTCCAAGGTTTCTGTAAAATATTATGACAAAAAAAAAAAAAAGGGATCACAATCCAGTATAGAAATATAGAATAGTACAATTTTTTTAATATATTATTTTGATTAAAATATTTTAATGAATATTATTATATATTTAATTTAACAATTCTCTTTTATGTTAAGTAGTAAAATTATTATTAAAATTTTATAGTTGTGTATGTTTAATATAAATATTTTATTTTATTTTATTTTTTCTTTTGTATTAATTTTACTCTATATTTTTATAAATTATTTTATTTTATTTCATATTGTTTTAACAAATGGGCACTTGGATTTAAATCCCTCCAAATTAAAAATCATTTAAGTTAAGTCCTTTCCTATTTTGATAAAATATTGCACTCCCTACTTTTTATTTTAATTTATACTTAACTCTATAGTACCCATTTTACCCCTGAAATTACCATATAATATAACGAATATTGTATGTACTTCCGTTATTTTTATATAAACCTACATTATCTAATTACACACTCCAAACTTATCCCTTTGTGGAAAGAAAATTTCAGAGTAATTTGCCTCGAATTTTTATTTATGTACTGAAATCAGTTACAGTAGTTTAGAACAAAAAACAAAACAAAATCCAACATCCGATGCTGTGGATGAGTTACTCTTCCAAACTCTCCCCCTGCCAGGCTGCCCTTCGTCATTGAAGCCCTCTGTCGAAGTAATTGCAGTCGAGCTTCCCCCTAGAAACTTTCATCGATGTTGAAAGTCTCCCCTTACCGTCGAGAGCTCTAATCGCAGGTGAGATGTCAAAAAAGAACTTCTCTCTGAATTGGAGTTCGAAAAAGTAGGTTAAAGTTTATGTTTCTTGTAGAATCTATTTTTTGAGTTTATAGTGTATTTTGATCTATTTTATTTGTGCCTCGGTTAGATTTGTAAAAACCTCGTTGACAAGTCATTTTACTTTGACATCGTATCATACCATCAGTTCGAATGTGAGTTATTTTGATGTTTTTGAAATTATAAATGATCTTATTGTGTATAGAAGCACCTTCATTTCTATTTTTATAAATTTATATTCATAGTAAAATAATTTAGATGTGAGGCAGGCGGTGCTCCCTTTTTCTCTTCAAATACTTTTAAAAAAAACTATATAGCAGTAGTTGCACCTAGAGTGGACTGTCTACGTACCCGAACGGGATTAAGCCATACGTAGTTCTATATATAAACTATACAGTCTCAGTAAAGCAGACAAAAAAGACAAACTAGTATTCTAAGTATCAAGGCCTAAAGCAATATGCCAACGGCATCAAAATCAAATACTAAGCTATCAAGTCTAAATATCATCTATCAAGGCTAAGTCAAGAATCAAGGAATAGGTTGAAGCCTGCTACCTGAAGCGGAAGGTCGGGAGACCGTCAGCATCCGCTCGAAGGAGGCCTCTAATCGACGAAGGAATATCTGAAGGGAGAAGTGTCAGCTCAATTGGGAGATAAACCGCCAAAGTCGCTAAGGCATCTACGACGCGGTTCCCTTCTCTATATATATGCGATATCCTCTAAGTCGCATCCTTAAGCCGTAACCGAATACACATAAGGCATCGTTGGAGAGTCTAGTGGCTCGTCTCGGTGAAGATCAGAGAGATGCATGCCGTCGAGTCTGTCTCGATCCAAAACGGCATCAATCCTCGGTCAATCACTATCCCTATTCCAGTCTGAACCGCTGTCAGCTCTACCAAAGTGTTCGTCGCTTGCGGAATCAGAGTCTGAAATGCAATGAGTACTGTCCCGACTGAATCTCGGATAATACCAGCCACTCCTGCTGCTCTAGGATTGCCAAGCGAAGCACCATCGGTGTTAAGCTTGAACCATCCCGGAGACGGTGCCTCCCATCGCTAGATGTCTCTGTCATGGTATTGGTTATAGATGTATCTTTATCGATTATTGAAAATTCTATTTTTTTCTTTATATTGTTTGTGAATGTTTCTCATTGTCTTTGGTATTCCTTGATTGTTAATTGATATACCTCAAATAGGAGATTATTTACCTTCATAGCTATGCTATAAACTTGTATTTGCTTAAGAAACTATGTCAGTTGGAGACGATGTTATGGCCATTGATGACTTTGCCAAACTGTATACTTTGTTTGTATTTCCCAATGTTTTTTATACAACCACAAACTATCGGGTTCTAATAATTTTATTGGGATATGTTGATGACTTGAAGTCATTGGGCGACTACGCTTGGGGAATCGCATGTCATCGATACCTATCGAATTCCATACGGGACTTCAAATATAGGAAGACTTACATGACTAGATGCACAATGGGTTTCTTAGTACGCTCTTAATTCATGTATTTAGGTGATCTATTCAAACCATAGCCGTCTAAGCTAGCCACAATCACGTCTGAGTGTCGAGAGACCCTTAAGTGGAAGCCACATACCCCCAATGATGATATTTGTTCTTCTATTTCAATAAGTTACATACTTCTAAATTGATTTAGTGTACTTGTATTGAGTAATAGACTTTATAAGTAATTTTATACATATTTGATGTATATTGAGAATGTGTACTCAATAAATATTATGAAAACACTAATTGATACATTGCATGTACACATCAATGACTAAAATGTTTGTCATATGGTCCGATGTGTCTCATGCCTAATATTTACTTACTATACCTTCTAACACATTTTTTCTTGTTGGAAGTTTATTTCTACTTTAGAAAATGTTTCCACGAACAATTACAATACAAATAACATCATGCATCATCAACTATGCACTAATTTCAAAATATCTATTACTATGGTATACCACATGATATATTATATCATATCTATCTTAAGTGACATTTTCATCCATCCTTAAATACATGGATAAGTGATCTCATATGTCATTTTACAAATATCCGTTGATGCACTGCTAACTTTCGAGAAAGTAGGTGTGATGTAATCAACTAGTAGTTGTTTGATTAAGCAACAATCAATGATAAATTTTGAAAGATACTTAAATACTCACGTTTACAATAATTATACCTATATAAAAATATTAATACTTCCATGCACAAAGACACACTCTCCTACTAGAATATGTATACATATGATATCAATGAATATACTTCATAAATGTCACAACATACTCGTATTTTCATTGTAGCAACTATTTCAAAAAAATTAAATAGCCTAAAAAATAATTTAGATTCATGTTAATATAATTTTAGATAAACGATGATAGTACACTATTGGTCATGTTACACCGTAATAAGTACTTAGGGGACATAAAAGACCTCAAGTATTACGTAGAATTTAATAAACAAATATCATGTGTAATGTATTATCATTGTTAATAACTATTACTCCTGATCATATTTTATATAACTACAAAAACTTGTAATGTATTTTCATTGTGAATTCATATACCCTTGTCTTTTACTTTAAAAAAATTAGTTTGGACTGATTCTATCCCGCCATAATAGTTATTTACATACAGTAATATACATAGGAAATAATCAAAATTTCAAATTATTCAATAGTGGTCTCGTACATAAATCTACATTCAATGTACAATATTTCAAAAATAAAAAAGAAATTTCAGCCACGAGAAACACACTAGAAATACCTACGATAAAGTCTCATTACAACTTCGTCAGTTGTGTCCTAGACGAGTAAAATTTTTACCTTGTTTCACTTGCTGTAATTTAAACTATTTTTTCTTTGTCCGGCCTGATTAAAAAGATGATGTGAGAGAAATTATCCATATCTACAAGTTGTTATGCGCCGCATCAATATCATGGGTCGGCACCATGTTAATTGGTTCATCATAGACATTACATAGAATCAAGCATCTCCACAAAAGACAATGACCTTGCTAAGCACAGCCAACTATTCCACGACTCGACTATATTCTTAATTATTTTCCCCCAACGAGTCTCTTGGAATAAAACATTCACCCATCACTGGGGATAAAATTGTGTAATGAAATTTTGGGAAAGTGGCATGGCCTCCACAACATACATTACATGGTATTCAAAATCCTTCTGTAGAGGGCATAATCAACTTTGTTAAAAACGAATGTTCATCATTTTTTTTGTCAATCAGGATATCTCTGCATTATCTATATGAAAAAATATTATCTTGTTGTACATATTATAATAAATTAAAAATATATTCTACACATACCTGAGTGCAAAAGTTGTCCACTAGGTAGCATAGACAATATGCGTGATGGACTTCAAGAAATACAACGGAGATGGACTTCAAAAGTACCAAGTGTCTATGTGAAAAAGTGTATTATTTTCGGTTATCAACAATTAATGTGAAGAACAGATCTTAACTTCCAGCAAAACTATTCCCATTTTTTTTTATCATTTTTTGTAGACACCTTTCCATAGAAACACTATTTTAACATTATCCAATATAAAAATATATAAAATAAATACTAATGTTCATAGATGAGTAGTTATAGTATATGCAAACAAAAAAAAAAAAGGGTATTTTTAAATAAATATAGCGTATAATATTTGTCAACAAGTGTATAAGATTAATAAATATAGATATATTACACCAGAAATAAATATCTTAGCAAATACCTAAGCATACTAGCAGAGAATCACAATAGGTCTTCTACCCCACAAAGCTTTTTTTTTTTTCTATATATACCATAACAAAATGTTATAATAAAATCTAGTTAGCAAATACTACAACCATAATTTAGAACAAGACAATAATTACCAAAACGCTAGTAAAATACTTACTGGATCAGTCGCGAGCCCTAACAATACTATTGTAATAAACCAATAAAACAATCATAGCAAGAGAACATTCAGAATTGAAACTTCTCCTTACCAGTATCTTCCTCGCACAAAATAAACCTTAGAATTTGGATTTGGAATATATCACAAATTTGCTATTGATGACGTGCGGATAAACCAGCGGACTCGATGGAATCGCTCATTCGCACGAAAATAACCTGACGATGAGAGAGAAATATCAAAATTTAATTCGGTGAGATGATGGTAATATTGGAATTAAGATTTAAATAAGAAGTTAATACCAATAATTTTTCAAAAGCAGGGAGTGCAATATAAGTAAAACTTTGATGAAACTGAACTTAAATCTAAAAATAGTGATAGGGATTTAAATCAAATTGTCAGTTTAACTAATTTGTTGTTATATTTTTTATTAATATTATTATATACATATTTAAATTTAAAATTAATTTATAAGTTAACTTTATACAGATATATTAATATAAAATTTATAAATAATATTTTAAAATCTTAATAAATAGTACTAAAATAGTATTAAATTTTGTTAATTTGTATGTTATATATATTTATTATAATTACATGATAGTTAAATATATATTTAGTTATATTATTTGTCAATTTGTTAAAATATATTACTAGTGTGTTTCGTTTACAAGATTTTGACAAATTTACTATTCGACCAAATTATTTTCCTTTAAAAATATCAAATCAAATATTTATTTTTTATTTTTTATATTATACTAAAAATAAATTTTACATTTAAAATATCACATCAATACCTATTTATATCACATCATACAACTATTCAAATTCAAAATTTTTACTATTCAAATCTAACCCAAAACCCAAACCTCCAATTATAAATTATTTTATGTATATTTATACAATTTCTTTAAATTATAAGAATGTGTTATAAAGTTATTATTATGCTAAATTCATATTAATACATGTAAAAATTAAAATTAAATATCATAAAATTTAATAAAATATATCCGTGCATAGCACGGGAAATACGCTAGTATATATTTCTAAGAATTGTGTGGGACCAATATTTTCAATTCCTAGCCCCTTTGTAGGCGCAGACGATGCGTCACAAGTAATTTTTGATTTCTTTCCAGGCAGTGCTCCTTGTCGGAGCTACCACAGCTCGGTGTGGAAGCGCTTATCCCGAATTAGGGAAGAGGTTCAGTTGCAGATTTATTGGACTTTAGGTCAGGGAGTGTGTTATTTCTGGGATGTTAGATGGCTTGGAGAGCAGCACCTTTCGACCTTTCGGGAGGGCAGACTACTGCCGCCGCTGCCGATCTTGGTTCGAGATATGTGGAGTGGCGACTCGTGGGATATTGTGAGATTGTGAGCATATCTTTCCGAGTCGCTCGTTCAGCGTATTATCGAGGTCCCTATTGATAGACAGTCTGAGGATCGAATGAGTTGGATGGCCTCGTCATCCGGTAAATTTACAACATCCTCAGCTTGGGAGCTTTGCCGTAATACGGGGTATGGAGTTGGCTGTCAGGGATATTGTGGTCGCGTATTCTTACTCCGACGATGTCAGTCTTCCTATGGAGATTGTTTCGGAGACGGATACCGACAGATGAGATTATTTAACATAATGACGTTTCGATTGTCTCACAATGCCATTGTTGTCATATGGAGGTCGAGACTATCTCCCATCTCTTTATTAGTTTGGCGGTTGCCTGACGAATGTGGGAGCATTTTGCGGTGCTTTTTAGGATATCTTTTCTGGAGACACACACGTTGCATCTATTTGTGTCTTCGTGGAAGCTTTCTTCGGCATATCCTCAGAGTATTAGAGCCTATGTTCCGTTGTTGATACTATGGTTCATTTGGATTGCTCGGAATGATGCGAAGCACATAGGGCTTTGCGTGTCTTCCGAGAGGATCATATGGCGGATTCATTCACACTTACAAACTCTTTGGTGTGCTAGGATTCTATTACGTCGGCATTGGGTAGGCGATTTTCATATAGTAGAAGGACTTGGATTTCGATACCCCCCTCCGATCCCTGGGCCTCCGATTATGGTGCGGTGGGAGGCACCGTCTCCAAGATGGTTCAAGCTTCACACAGATGGTGCTTCGCTTGGCAATTCCGGAACAACAAGAGCGGCAGGTATTATCTGAGATTTAGCATGAGCAGTTCTCATTGCGTTTCAGACTCCGATTCCGCAGGAGACGAACACTTTATCAGAGCTGACGGTGATTCAGATTGGAGTAGGGATAGCGATTGATCGAGGATTGATGCCATTATGGATTGAGACAGATTCGACAGCATGCATCTCCCTGATCTCTTCCGAGATGAGCCACTGGACTCTCCACCGATGCCTTACGTGTATTCGGCTGTGGCTTAAATATACGACTTGGCGGATATCTCATATATATAGAGATGGGAACCGCGTCGCAAATGCCTTAGCAACTGTGGCGGTTTCTCTCCCGATTGAGCGGATACTTCTCCCAACATATATTCATTTGTTGATTAGAGGCTTCCTTCAAACATAAAATGTTGACGGTCTCCCAACTTTTCGTTTCAGATAGCAAGCTTCACCCTCTTACTTGATTTTGACTTAGCTTAGATCGATAATATTTGGACAGAATAGCTTAGTGCTTGGTATGGTATTATGCTTTAGGCATATATGCTTTAGACATATTGTCTTTGGCTATTTGATACTTAGACTACCTAGATTTATCTTATTTGTTTGTTTTACTGGGACGGTATAACTTAGTAGAACTACGTATGACTTGATCCCGTTTGGGTACATAGGAAGCCCCACTTTAGGCGTAACTATTGCTATATAGTCATTAAAAAATAAAAAACATTCCTAGCCTCTCAAAATTTTAAAATTTTTAAAATAAAAATTATTATTATTATTTTTTTTGAAAAATTACATAAATTTTGACAATTTCAAATTAAAAAAAAAAGTAAAAGATTTTTTTTATAGATAATTATTATAATTTTGGAATGTCTGTATTTAAAAAAATTAATAGTTTTATTTTTATTTTTTGGAAATTTTCAATAACTCTGGAATCTTAAGATTAAGATTAAGAGGGTGTTTGGGAACAGCGTTTTGAAGAGCTTTTAGCTTATTAAACAACTTTTAGCTGTTTAACAAGTGAAAAAGCTAATTTAGGTGTTTGATAAATTAGCTTTTTTAAAGAGCTTTTTGGACTAATTTCTGAAAAGCTCATCTACCCAGCGTTTTGAAAGAGTTTTTTCATTTTAATTTTGGTTATTTCTTATTTATCCTTAAAACTTAATTATTTATTTTATACATATAAATATATTTTTATAACAGTATTTATTTATTATTTTTAATATATTTAATTTATTAAATTATATTTTTATTTTTGTAAATTTAAAATAATTACTATTATTAATTATTACATATAAATTATTTTATTTGTAAAATATATAAATTTTTAAAACTAAATCAAATAGAAAAAACAAAGATTATTGATTTATTTATATATATTAAAACAATAATTAACATAATAAAAATATATATACAAAAGATTTATTATTTTATATTTTACATAATTTTAATAAAAAATTATTATTTTTTAGTACAAATAATTTTCTCAAATCTAAATAATAAAAATAAAAATAAATATTTTATAATATTTTTATAATTTTCAATAATTAATAACAAAAATTCTCATAAATTTCAAACTAAAATGAACAAAATTAAATATTTTAAAAAATAACATATCAATGTCCTTAATAGTCATTTTATGTATAAACAGCTAATGTCAAACAGTTGTTTTACCAAATACTTTAATAGAAACCGCTAATTGAATCAGCTATTCAAACCAGCTAATTAAATCAGCTAGTCAAACCAGCTAATTGAATCAGCTAACAGCTAAAACCTTATCAGCACCCTAAAACAAATATTTTTATAGAAAATCTTATTTTATGTATTGTGTTTTCAAAAATATTATTATACAAGTTTTATTTATACTTATTTTATACTCCATTAAAATTGTTAAAATGTGCTTTCAAAATTTGAAATTTGATTTTTTTTTAAAAATATGAAAATACATCTTCATTTATTTTAAAAAATATTTATTTATATTATTTTTTAACTATATATTATTTTCAATTTGTTATTTTAAAAGATTTTATATAGATTTTTTTTAAAAAATTTTCATTTCTAATTAATACAAAAAATATTTTTATGAGAATACTTTTAATATTTTTTTTTTATGTTTTTTTTTAGATTAAATTTTTGTCTTATAATTTTTATTTAAAAATTAACTTTTATAATTTTTGTAACAGTTGAACGAGCGTAATATAAGTAGGACGACATTCTCTTATAATTGTAGTTGCTACGAAAAAAATATCGCAACAAAAGTGAAAAACATTGACCAGACAAGAAAAATAATTTGTTATTAAGTTATTCGATACAAAAAATAGCTTTTGCAATGAAATATTTGTTATTATTTTGGTTGTGAATCACAACATATTGTGCTATATGTAATTAATAATGTGGTTTTAAAATATGTGTTACACATTGTATTAATATTTATTGTATGAACTATATATTGTATTGTGCTATATAATATGCTTATTGTGCTTAAATTGCACTATATTGCGCTAAATAAAAATATATAATATACTATCAAAATATATTATATATATATTTATATTAATATGTGTTGTCTGATATTTACTATTGTGTTTTTAGTAAAAATGCATAAAACATGGTGTATATTATTTATTATGTGAAAGCCTTTGTATTAATGTTAAGTTTACATCAAACACCCTAATTGTCCAAAATTGATATTTGGATTTAAATAAATACCTAAATTAAATTTTTTTATATAAATAAATAACATAAAATATCTTAAATAATTTTTTTAATAAATTAAATAAATAAATAATTGATCAATTATTTATTTTTATAATTTTTATAAAAATCAGATAACAATTTGTTTCCAAAAATTATTAAATGAAGAATTAATCAATTATTTATTTACTTATTTTATTCAATAAAATTATTTAATATATTTTGTCTTTTTTATTTGTATAAAAAATAATTTAAATATTTATTTATAACCAAATATCAATTTTGGACCAGGATTATATTTCATGCAAATTTTATATTAATACAAAGTGATTTTACAAAATAAATAAAATATTGGGTGTTTGGCGCATTTTTATTAAAACAATGTATTGTTATATAATTTGAGGCACGTAAATCAAAGTTATTTTCTCACAGTAAATTAACTACAAGCAATTATTTAACCAAGTCAAGTTACCAACACACACAAAATTTCACTCAGGCAGACGAGGCCGACATATCGAACGATTTCCTTCTTACCAAGAGGCACGTGACCTTGGACGAACTATCGATGCTGCACAAGACGAAATCCGGTCGGTGGAGGGCAAGATTTAGCTGATCCTCGCCGACCACGAGGGCCGTAGCATCGAGCAGCACGTGCCACGAATTCCGGTGAGCTTCCGATATCCAATGCATAGAGTATCTCGTCCCAGCGACTTCGGCCGGATACGAGAAGAGCCCCTTGGGACTGTGCTTGCATTTCCGTCGAAAATAATGGCTTAGCTGCGATCCCTTAATCCGCAAATCCAACCACGTCTCCGGCGCCGCGATCACCCTCGATTCCTTGTAGCTCGCAAACTCCCTAACGCAATCGGAATCCTCGGAGACTATGGTTAGGTAGTAGTTACCCTTGAAGAAAGGGTAGCTTTCGCCAACCAACATCATCGCGTCTTTGTAACTTTGAGTGAAGAGCACAAGATATTCCTCATCGGGCAACCCGCAATGCTTGAGAACTTTGTTCCGAGCTTGGATTTCGGGGATCGAGATGAAGCTTCCGAGGAAGGAGGATTTCTTGGTGAGGATGCTAAGCAATCTCGACGGCTCGAGTTGTGTGTTCTCGAGGTCGGCAAGGGTGCTACCGTATGATGACGGTAATGACTCTCGAGGGGACTTTCGTTTCTCGTCAGGTTGGGGCTCCGAGAGATTTTCTTTGACGCAAAGATTGTATAGATCAGTTTTTTCACCTCCTTCGACAAGGGCGTTTGAGTATTCGGGGTACTTTGCTAGGACGTATTGCTCGACGTATTGCATCTCGGACGGAGTTATTGGTCCCGACCACCTTAGGTCGAGCCCGTGGAGGGTCGATATGGCTTCCGCGACGATATGTGCTGGTATTACTCGGTGAGTTTTCTATATAAGAAAAAAATCGAACAGTTGTAAGATTTTATCCCTGATTTTACTATTTCAATTTTCTTTTCTCTCTAAAAATATAAAATCAAAAACCCAATTTTTATTTATTTTATTATACTAAAATCTAATTTTATATTCAAAATTTTACTATTCAAAATCAAAATCCAAAACCAAAACTTCACAAGTAAACACACTTATTATTTTTATATATAGTCGATCATTTGCAAGAGGGGTAAAAGTACCTTAATAACCATGCTGCTCGGCTTCCCGTTTCCGGTCGATGTCGCCGATTTCGCGGATTGATTGAACAAGGATTTTCTCAGATCTTCTTCCTTCTTGTCCTGAATTTTACATAGATAAAACACAAGATCAGGAATCCCATTACAACCTTTATCAATAGAACAATACAATATTACATCGTAGGAGTTGTAGCTCAAGCGGTTGAACACTTTTTGACATGTTGTGCCCATGTGGGTAAGAGAAAAAACAAAAAAAAAAACAGTCTTGGAATGATCATGTATGTTCTTCTCTTACCTTCATCCCCGTCGGCGCAACTTCCGTTTGATCGTCTTCATTCGACATGATTGTCGGTGATCCTCCCCTGCCCATAAACTAGCGATGGATCGTTATGACCGAACACTTGTCGACTGGATCTACTTCTCGAACAAAGTCAACCCCGACTAAGCGAACCGAGAGCTAATGAAGACACTAGCGTGTGCCAAGAACTATGGAAAAAAAAAAAGAGATTCTTGTTTAAAGATGATATGGAACTCAATTGACATGGTGAAGATGGCAAGACATTTTCTTGAGATCGAAGCTGCGACAACGACGAAGAACGAATGAAGGTATATAATATGGATTGAGTTGTAAGGTGTGGAGTGGAGGGGAGGGGAGGGGAGGGGAGGCTAGAAGCTTCCTCCAATGTAAAAAAAATGAGAAGAGAAAGGGACAGGTAGCCAAGTTTGTGACTATAAAATAGAAGAGGAGAAAGGGACAGACCTATTGGTGATTAAATATATATATATATATATATATATGTTGAAGCCTAGTATGGAATATTTGGAGCATATGTTCTTGTGTTAGAAAACAGAACAGCAGCAGCAGTGCTTGGGAATAAATATAAGGGTGTGTTTGTTTGGGGGTTTGGATTTTGAGTTGGGATTTGAATAGTAAAAATTTTGAATTTGAATAGTTGTACGATGTAATATAAATAGGTGTTGATGTGATGTTTTGAATGTAAAATTGATTTTTAGTATAATATAAAAAATGAAAAATAGGTGTTTGATTTGATGTTTTTGGGGGAAAAAAATTGAATGAATAGTAAGATTTTGCACAAATCTTACAAACGAACACACCCTAACTGTAAATTATATATAACACTGTTTTAGTAAAAATGTATAAAATACTTATGTTTTATTTATTGTATAAGATTTTTTGTGTTAATGTAAAATTTTGGCCGAAACACCTCTTTGTCGAATACTGATGTTCGATTCTAAATAGATGCCTAAATTATGTAAGTTTTATATAAATAAAAAATATTAAATATCTTAAATAATTTTTTTCAATAAAATAATAAAAAAGTAATTGATTAATCTTTCATTTTATAGTTTTTGGAAACAAATTGTTATCTGATTTTTATAAAAACTATAAATATAAATAATTATTTATTTATTTATTTTATTCAAAAAAAATTATTTAAGATTGTTTACATTTTTTTTTATGTGTATAAAATTTACGTAATTTAGGTCTTTATTTAGAACCGAACATCAGTTTTAGACGAATAGGGTGTTTCGTGCAAACTTTATATTAACACAAGGGTCGCACAATAAATAAAATATATGGTGTTTTGTGTGTTTTTATTAAAATAAACGGAGAATGTTATATAATTTGCCCTAAATTTAAATTGAAACTTTTATACTGATTTAGATTCAAATCAAAACCATAATAATTAGACTGCATTAATAATATATTTAATCAAAATAGATATTATTTTGACAGGATATAATAAAACTAAATATAGTACTGTATTGATTTCTACACAAAATTTATCTTTATAAAAATACAGTATAATATAGAAATTCCATAACACATGCTTTTATTGCACAATGGTATGAAGTGCTATATATAAACATGATTTGTCTATCGGGTAATTAGCACCATTTAAAATTTATATTTATGTAGATACTTAATTAGCACATGATTTTTTTATTTTTATTTTTTAATTTTAATTAAACTAATGAGTTATTTTAATTTTAAATTATACTTATTTATATTATATGATAATTATTTTTACTAATATATTTTTAATTATATACTAATTATATTTATCTTAAATTCTAGTGTGTACAGTGACCCAGACATCCAACGTGGGACGGAGGGAGTATTATTTTAAAATATTATTTTGAATAATAAATTCAATTTATATTTTATAGAAATAATTAATTTAAAATAATATTTTAAAAATTTTACTATAAATTTTTAAAAATATATATAATGATTATTAAAAATATATATTAATATATTATTATTTTTATATATTTTAAAAATATTAAAAAATAATTATTTTTTATATTATGAAATAATTGTAAAAAATATTTTTGTTGAAGTATAAATATATATATATCAAATAATTTTAACAAAAAAATAAAAATAATAATAAATATGACGTACAATATGATTATATTGAAAACATGGTCGTGAACATGGCCTAGAACATGGCTGTGTTGAGAACATGGGCAGAAATATGATTGTGTTCAGAACACGGGCAGGAACACGGCCGTGTTCAGAAGTGCAGGGTAACCAACACGGCCGAGTTGGCTGCCTGGGACGCCCAGTCACCTTCTTAATCATTCAACACGGCCGTGTTCAAGCCGACACGCCCGTGTTCAGTCCCAGTCAATCATCTTGGGACTAAAATTGATAAATTTTTATTTGAATGAGACCAAAATTGATAATTATGATATTGAATGAGACTAAAAATGATTTTTACTCGAAATATATTCATACTTTTCTTTTAGTTCGTTTGTTAATTTACTCTATTAGTAATTTTGTCAAAATCAACATATAATAACAAATTCAAAATTGTAATAAAGCATTGCCCATTTAGTTTTATACACATTCACAAGTAGAGAGTTTTTCCGGTCTTTTCTGAATCGGAGCTAAAATCCCAGAAATGAAAATTATTAAAAAATATTATAAAAAAATTATTCCTCAAACACCTTTTAAATATGTAACTAATATCCACAATTCAAAACTTATTTATAATAAATACTACTATTCTTGTTATATTATCTCCTTTTTTTTTATTTCTTTAATTTTTAATTAAGTTTTCAAAAATACCATAAACTACCTTTAACTAGCTTTAACTAGCTTTTTACTTTTAGGGAGGGTTTGTTACATATATTAGAATTGCAAAATAATGATAATAGATAATTAAATTTTATATTAAAAAAAATTAAGTAGAGAATGACAATTAATATTTTTTTTATTTGATAAAACAAATAATTTATTTGAGAAGTGTAAAAGAATACAACTATTTGGATAAAGTGATAATTTTAGTGAAAGAGAATTCATAAAAAAAAATATTGTTGATGATTTTTTTTTGGTTAAAATAATAAAATTGTTATACACAAAAAATAATAAAAATAATAATAATAAAATAGCAGGATCTTAAAGGAAATTAGGACACGAAGTTGGGCGGAAAATAAGAAAATATGCACTCAGGTCGGTTGGTCCGCAAGTCGGAAGGTCCGCAGGTTGGAAAGACCGCGGGTCGGAAGGTCCGCAGGTCTGATGGTCCACAGGTCGAAAAGTCTATAGGTCGGAAGGGTCGCAGGTCGGATGGTCCGCAGGTCGGAAAGTCCGCAAGTCGGACGGTCTGCAGATCGGATGGTCTGCAAGTCGGACGGTCTGCAAGTCGGATGGTCCGCAAGTCGGGAGGTTTGCGGCTGGACCAACAAGTCGGAAGGTCCGCGGTCAGGCAGGCAGGTCGGATGGTCTGCAGTCGGGTTGGTTGGTTTGCAGTCGGTTGGTCCGCCATCGGTTGAGTCGGTCAATACGGAGTTTGGACCAAGCGATGGTCTGTTAATTAGTCGCCTAATTAAGTGAACAGTAGTTCAGTCGCTTGGTTGGGGCGACCATTGAATCGTCTGGAAAGACCAGAGGGTAGTCACTTGATGGGGCGACCAAGGAATCGTTTGATCTAGTGATCAGTTAGTCTCTGGATTGGTCGGCTGGGTTATGCGGTTGGCAAGACGGTTGCCGTAACCGACCAGACGACGTTTCAAAATGTTTCGTTGTGGGCAGTTGACGGCAGTTGCTGGCGACGGTTCCGAAACGTCTCTTTTGAGGAATATTTAAGGATTGGGGTCCGCAGATCATCTTCAATCGACATCAAATTCAAGAGAATTGCTTTTGGGGACATCAAATTCTAGTTTATTTTCTTATGTACCGTACAATGTTTAGAGATTCCTAATCTCAGGCACTAATTAATCAAGTTTGAAGATAAATTCCTATTTTCGGATTTTACTTTTTATTGTTGAAAAAATACATCAACAAATTGGCGACCACAGTGGGAGAAAGACAAGATTGCTTATCCTACATCATCAGAGAATTTCATACGACTGAGGTCCGGCCGAATCATCAAAAAGATCACTATGGCAAGCTCACAACCTCAATCATCATCAGCACCGGTGAGAGAAAATTTTTCACCACCTGTCATGCCAAATCCAGGAGAGATTCCCCAACCACCTACCGATTGGTTGTCTTATGTTCAACAATTGAACAATCAGCAAACTTTGGTTGTGCAGAACATGTTGCGTGAATAACAAAATCTAATGCATAACATGTTAGATCAGACGTTCTCCAGATTCACCCTACATTCAAACATGCCTCCAGCCTTGTCACCTTCTCGCTTTCAGGCAACTTTTCCAGGATCAACGTTTGCAGGGCCAACATACGTTGACAGTACATTTCCAAGCGTCACAACTTTTAACCAAACAGATATGGGGAAGACTCCTCTAACTTTCCCAGATAATGTTCCGTTGGGACCGAGGGTTTATCATACACAGCCGAATGAGAGGTTGTGGGGACAGGCTCATAATCCCATCCCAGACGAGCCAACCGTCCCCAGAGAAGAAAGATCGAGAGATCATATTCATAATCCCATCCCAACTGAGCCAGCCTTCTCTAGGGAAGATTTTGTTCCACCCAGGATAGATCCAGAGGATATCGCTCAAGTTTTGCGGGTGCATTTCGGAATGAACCCGCAAAAGGTGAACCGACCGGCGTATCAAAGGCCATTTCCAGAGAGAATCATCAATGAGTATCCTCTCCCGAGGAATTATCGACCGCCAGACTTTCATGTTTTCTCAAGAGAAGACGGATCCTCCACTATAGAGCATATGGGTCGGTTCACAGCACAATTAGGAGAAGTCGGTAATAATCCTTTTTATAAACTGCAACTATTTGGTTTGTCTCTTACCAGAACAACTTTTTCATGGTTTGTAACTCTGCCACCTGGGCAAATACAAACCTGGGAAGGTTTAGAGATGGCGTTCCATGCTATATTCTTCAACCCTTTACCAGCCGTCTCTCTTTCCGATTTGTTGGAACTGAAACAATATCCAGAAGAGACAGCCTCACAGTTCATCGAAAGGACACGTCTAATGAAGGGGCGTTGCCCGACAGTCATTGAGGAGAGTGAAATGACCAACCTAGTGGTCAGGAATATGCATACACGACTGCGGGAGGCTTTAACGGCCCACGACGTTCGAGATCTGGCCAGTTTAGCATCCAAGGCAGGGAGGTTAGAATCATTTTTTAGAGAAAACGATCACGACTTCTGCCAGGGAGGAGGTGCTGAAGAAATCGTAGTGCAAGATCGACCAACGTACAGGCCAGCACCAGTCCGCGATAAATGGAGGTCGGGTCCAACGTAGCCTCGAAAGTTGGAGGTCGGATCTGAGGCTGACGTGGCCTCGGATGACGGTCTGCTAACTCCTAAACATCATAAGAAATGACGCTTAGGAGTTTTGAGGAGGAGGCAAGTTGTTATACACAAAAAATAATAAAAATAATAATAATAAAATAGCAGGATCTTAAAGGAAGTTAGGACACGAAGTCGGGCAGAAAAGGAATAAATATGCACTCAGGTCGGTTGGTCCGGTCGGTTGGTGCAGAAGTCGGAAGGTCCGCAGGTCGGAAAGACCGCGGTTCGGAAGGTCCGCAGGTCTGATGGTCCACAGATCGGAAAGTCCGTAGGTCGGAAGGGCCGCAGGTCGGATGGTCCGCAGGTTGGATGGTCCGCAGGTCGGAAAGTCCGCAAGTAGGACGGTCTGCAGGTCGGATGGTTTGCAAGTCGGACGGTCTGCAAGTCGGATGGTCCGCAAGTCAGGAGGTTTGCGGCTGGACCAACAAGTCGGAAGGTCCGCGGTCAGACAAGCAGGTCGGATGGTCTGCAGTCGGGTCGGTTGGTTCGCAGTCGGTTGGTCCGCCATCAGTTGAGTCGGCCAATACGGAGTCTGGACCAAGCGAATGTCTGTTAATTAGTCGCCTAATTAAGTGAACAATAGTTCAGTCGCTTGGTTGGGGCGACCATTGAATCGTTTGGAAAGACCAGAGGGTAGTCGCTTGATGGGGCGACCAAGGAATCGTTTGGTCTAGCGATCAGTTAGTCTCTAGATTGGTCGGCTGGGTTATGCAGTGGGCAAGACGGTTGCCGTAACCGACCAAACGATGTTTCAAAACGTTTCGTTGTGGGCGGTTGACGACGGTTGCTGGCGACGGTTCTGAAATGTCTCTTCTGAGGAATATTTAAGGATTGGGGTCCGCAACTGACAGATCATCTTCAATCGACATCAAATTCAAGAGAATTGCTTTTGAAAATCACCACTTTATTTTCCAGTCTGTATTTTTATTTTCTAGTTTATTTTCTTATATACCATACAGTGTTTAGAGATTTTTAATCTCAGGCACTAATTAATTAAGTTCGAAGATAAATTCCTATTTTCGAATTTTACTTTTTATTGTTGAAAAAACACATTAACAAAAATATATACAATGTTTTTTTTTTTTAAATCATTTTATTATAATTTTAGGAAAACTTAAAAATTAAATATTTAAATAATAACTTAGATGCCATATTTTATAATAGGAGAATAATGTATTTTAAAATAAATCATAAAAACTAAAAAAGCACACTTTTTATGTGCAATAAATAAAAACGAAAAAAGAAAAAAATTATTTAATTCTCAAATTTGAATTGATCAATTTCAACAAATAAGAGAAATAAAGATATTTATATTTCAATGTACCAAAGCCCTCCTTATATTTTTTCAATAAACTTGTATTTATTCTTTTAATATTTGTATAAAACCCAAATATTCAAATTTTACCCGACAACAAGCGTATAAATCTCTAACAATATTTATTAATAATATTATTTTTTAAAAAGAATATTAAAGTAAGTATTCTTTATTTTTTAAAAAAAATATAAAAAGGATGTATTCAATGTGTATTTTTGGATAATGTGTTTTTTTATACCTTAGATACTTTTGTATTAAATTATTTATTTTTTATATTATATAATTTGTATTAATATATATATTGTATTTTTTAATAATATTTTGCATAATTGTGTCATCTAAAAACAAAGTGAACAAACCCTAAATATTTATACTCCATATTAAAAGGTTATCCATTTTCATTTTCGTCAGTCTCAAAATAAAATCATCATTTTCTAATTTAGTAATTGTAATACTTACATAATATAATAAATACCTTTTTAATTTACATTATATTATACAAATGTCATTATTTTTATATTACACAATACTAATAAGGGTATTTTTTTGATTTTTTTACTATAATTCATTATAATACTAATATTAAAAATTCTATATACAAAAAGTAAACGATAAAGTTGCACCGGAACAAAGGGTGTATAATCTTTTACTATATTTAGAAATTGTTAAAATTCCAAATCTTTCAAAAACAAACCTTTTCTTTTTGTTGTTATCTTTATAGAGAATGACTGAGTCAACCAAAGAACAAAACAGCAGTGGATGACCTGCTCTGATTGTGAGTTACTTGCCAGGTCAGGGTGTGTTTGTTTGGGAATTAGATTTTAAATAACTATTTATTATTTTTTTTTAAAAAAAATATAAAATCAAATACTTATTTTTTATTTTTTATATTATACAAAAAATTAATTTTGCATTCAAAATATCATATCAATACATATTTATATCATATCATATAACTATTCAAATTCAAAACTTCTACTATTCAACTCCCAACTCAAAATCCAAATTTCCAAACAAACACACCCTTAAATTTGTTTCACACTTTGATGGTGCAATATCTTGGCCCTACATTCTTGATCTGACGGTTGGTTTTGTTTCTTCGATGCTAGTGGGAGTTGACATAAAATGTTTTAAAAAGGCTCAATATTTAAATTAAAATAAACAAACAAATAAATATTTACAAAATTAGAAAACTTAGGGTATGTTTCTCCAAACTTCGTTTGGGCAAGAGTGATTTGAGAGCCAAATCGGGGCACCTGCAAACCACTGCAGTGCAGCAGAAAAGCTGCACTTTATTTTTTTTAAATTTAAAATATAAATAATTTGAATATTTTATTTATTTAATATTTATAATTATTATAGATTTAAAAAATTATATACAATATATATGTCATTGTATAAAGAATAAAATTTTCTATAATACAAATAAATAAAAATTTAAATATATATGTTGGGTATAGATAAATTTATAATCAAATCATACAATATAAATTTTATCAATTAAATTTAATACACGTTTATATTATTTTATTCATTATCCATCGTATCAATACATGTCAAAACTCCTCAAATCCCAACCAAACTCAAACACAAAAAAACAACAAAATTTAAACTCATCCCAAAATTTAAACAAAAACCAAACTCAAACCCAAATTTTCCTAAATCTCCCTAAAGAAACACACCTTTAAATTTTGTGGACGTTCCACTTAGGTGTTTTGTAGTTCTAATTAGATGTTAGTAGTTAACTGTTTTCATTATTTTATTTTATTAGCACGTTATATTATTTTTTTTATTAAAATGTTTGTTAATCAATAATTCAATATTAGTTATTTATATATAAAATAATAATAAATGATATTTTTTATTTAAAATAGATATTACGTTGATAAATTTATTATTTTACTATGCTTAAATTGAAATAATTTTATTTTTATTTTCTTTATTTTAAATATAGAATTTATGTGATAATATATCTAAATAGGTTAATAATATATATATATATATCTATTTTTTAATTTATTAAATTTATATATATTTACAGTAATTAATATATAAAAGAGTTAACAATTTTAATTTTTTTAAATTTATAAAATTAAAATCATAACTTAAAAAATAGATATATTTATAATTACTAAATAATGCAGCAGAATTTATTATTATTATTATTTTTTAAATTAGAATAGAATTCAAAAGGTAGAAAAAATAAATAAAAATAAAATTGCTATTCTCAAAGGTGATTTGTAAAACTTTTTCAAAATGAGTTTTTTCACCCTAATCATCCCTTTGAAGCAACTAATGTATCAAATAATTTTATTAATTTTTTTTTGACTAATCAAATAATTAAAAAATATTCAATAAACTAACAGTTTTTTAATAAGTGTTTTTTACGAAACGGACCCTTAATATAGAAGTAAAATATTAGTTGAATAGGGCGGTGTCATTGAGATTTCTTTTTTTGTTTTTGTTTTTTTTTTTTTTTTCCTTGGTGATTGTTTTTTAATTTTTCATTTTAGCAGATATTTAAATGTAATTGTCTTTTTTTAAAAAAGGAATATTGTTTATTGCATTCATACATTGAGGGTTGAATATTAAGACAACGAATAAAGCCTATTATTTTATACTTTCATACTTTTTCGTATCAATAGTATGATTATAGTAAATACTTTCATACTTTTTCGTATCAATAGAATGATTATAGTCTTTGGTTTTTAGTTTTAAATAATAAAATTTTGAATTGAAATAATTATTTAATGTGATATATGTTGAATTTAAATGCCCGATCCTTAAAGCGGAAGCGTACCTGGTGAAGCCATATACAAATCTTGGGTGATTAAAGGTTTGGTCTTCTAAGATAAGAGAGCCGGCTTCTTTTCTGTCCTTGACGGGTGAGGAGCAGAAACTGCAGGGAGAATCAGATCCCTTTTACGGCGTGCTGATCATGGGGACCTAACCCTAGCCTATTTATAATAGGGCAAACATAATTGCAATTACAATTATGCCCTTAATTAATATTATTAATTTGTCACGTCACCAAAATAATAATATTATACGGGTAGCTGCACTTTCATTCCATAACAATCAAACCTATCAGTCAATAATTAATTATATTAATTAGACCACTTAAATAATATGACTGGATAAAATAATGACTTTAACAATATATTCGATACACATATTTGATCCCAAATCCAGCAATCTCCCACTGGATCTAGTATGTGTCCGAATGAACATATTGTTCCTTATGAGCTCAATTTTCAGTCATTATAAAACAAGGCTTGCAACAATCTGGTCCATCAATCACAACAATATAGGACTAAAGAAGCATTCGCCGTATCAACAGCTAAACTCACAGTAGTCACAAATATTAGTGTAATCAAATGACATAGATCAATCATGGAACGTGCAGAGAGAAAATTACATAAGTGTGATCTAAATATGTCAATTTTCTACTGGTCCAAACTGAATGAGATCGTAAATTACTTAATCATAATGTCCAAAACATCATAACCGAAATAATGATCAAAAGAGTATAAAACAAATATCAAGTGAACGAAAAAAGAATGTAAATGCATACTCCCGCTACAGTGAAGCTTCCTCAAATTGTAACACACCCATATGAGCAGTATGCTCATGGAAGACCTTAGGCGTTACACCTTTAGTTAGGGGGTCTAATAACATAGATTTCGTCCCTAAGTGCTCGATCGAGATATGATGATCTTTCACTCTCTCCTTCACAACTAGGAACTTAATGTCAATATGTTTTTCAAATCGCTTGCTGTGATGCCTCAAAACACGCCACGAACTTAGCTTCCATCGTGGAACTGGTAACGAGTATCTGTTTGGCACTGCGCCAAGCGATGGCCCCACCAGCCAACATATAAACATAGCCAGATGTAGATTTCCTACTATCTTGGCATCCTGCAAAGTCGGAGTCAGAGTATCCAACGATCTCCAATTGGTCTAACCTCCTATATGTAAGCATGTGATTACTGGTTCTCTTCAGGTATCTCATCACCCTCTTGGCTGCCTTCCAGTGATCCAATCCAGGATTACTAAGGTATCTGCCTAACACACCGACTATGTACGCAATATTTGGACGCGTACATACTTGTGCATACATGAGGCTCCCAATTGCCGAGGCATAGGGGATTTTTTCCATCTCCTCAATTTCCAGATTTACTTTAGGGCATTGGCTGAGACTTAATTTCTCTCCTTTAGCTATAGGGGTATCTCCCGGCTTGCATTTCTGTATGCTGAATCGCTCGAGTATTTTATCAATATAGCTCTTTTGAGATAATTCGAGAATACACCGAGATCTATCACGATATATTTGGATCCCTAATACAAAAGATGCTTCACCAAGATCTTTCATTTCAAAGTTACTCGAGAGAAATTTCTTAGTTTCGTGTAACATGCCCACATTATTTGTGGCAAGCAAAATGTCATCCACATACAAAACCAAGAAAATAAACTTGCTCCCACTGAACTTATGATAAACACAATCATCAACCACATTCATCTCAAAACCATATGAGAGAATTACTTGATGAAACTTGTGATACCACTGTCGAGACACTTGTTTGAGCCCATAGATGGATTTTTTTAATTTACAAACCATTTTCTTTGGGTCACCGACCTCAAAAGTTTCTGGTTGTACCATATAGATCGTTTCATTAATGTCACCATTCAGAAACGCCGTCTTAACATCCATTTGATGGAGCTCTAAATCAAAGTATGCCACAAGAGCCATGATTATCCTAAAAGAGTCCTTCGAAGAAACCGGAGAGAAAGTCTCTTTATAATCAATCCCCTTTTTCTGAGTATAGCCTTTAGCTACAAGACGTGCCTTATACCTCTCCACATTACCATTTGCATCCCGTTTGGTTTTAAAAATCCATTTGCAACCTACGGGTTTTGCACCTTCTGGCAATGGGACAAGTTCCCAAACTTTATTGTCTTGCATTGATTTGTACTCATCACGCATCGCATCAATCCATTTATCTGAATAAGGACCCTTCATGGCATGATAAATATTAATTGGATCATCCTCAGTCATGCCATCATTATCCTCACTTTCTTGAAAAATGTCACATAATCATCCGGAATGGCATTTCTTCGTTCTCTAGTGGATCTACGCAATTGCGTTGGCTCTTGAACTGTATGTTCTTGAGTTTGTTGAGTTTGTTCCATAGGCATAGGTTCCTGTTCTATACGAACGGGTTCCTCAGTCGCACTTTGAAACTCTATGGGAGCTGGAATGACTGCTAACTCATGAGGTGTTTGATCAATCACATCAGTGATTTCTTGATCCTCAAAAGTAAAGTCTAAAACTGTATTTCTTCCCCTAAACTCAACATCCTCAAAGAACTTGGCAGTAGCCGTCTCAAAATAGTTCTTGATGTGGGATCATAAAATTTATACCCCCTTGACCGTTCCGAGTAGCCAATAAAATAACTGCTTACTGTACGAGGTGCTAGCTTTGGTTCATTTGGCCTATAGGCCTTCGCCTCAGCTGGACAACCCCACACCCTAAGATGATTTAAGCTAGGCTTGCACCAAATCCAGAGTTCATAGGGTGTTTTGGCAGTCGCCTTAGTTGGCACTCGATTAAGGATGTAGATTGCTGTCTTTAATGCTTCTCCCCATAACGATGGTGGCAAAGTAGATTGACTAATCATACTTCGAACCATATCCTTCAATGTGCGGTTTCGTCTCTCAGAAACACCGTTCATGCTAGGTGAACCGGGCATGGTGTATTGAGGGACGATTCCACACTCCTTAAGGAAGTCAGCAAAAGGACCTGGACGTTGTTCACCCGAGCCATCATTTCTGCCGTAATATTCTTCTCCACGGTCAGATCTGACAGTCTTAATGCGTTTGCTTAGTTGATTTTCAACTTCAGCCTTAAATGCTTTGAACATGTCCAGGGCCTCAGATTTTTCCTTAATAAGGTACAAATGACCATATCGAGAATTATCGTCTATGAATGACACAAAATATTGTTGACCGTTCCACGAATGAGTGGGAAAAGGCCCACAAATGTCTGTATGTATCAATTCTAAGACATCCGTAGCTCGATAAGCACCTATCCTTTACCTTGGTTTGTTTACCCTTAATGCAATCGACACAAACGTCAAAGTCTGAAAAATTTATGGAATCAAGGATTCCATCCTTAATGAGTCTTTCAACTCTGTTTCTTGAAATATGACCTAAACGTTTGTGCCACAATAAACTAGAGTCATGCAATTTTCGCTTAGTACCTTTTGATTCCATATTAAGTGCCTCATTATAGGAAACCAAAATATCGAGCATATATAAACCGTCATTCACCATAAAAGTACCAAAACCAACCAAACATGAATTAAAAGACAACTCAACTTTATTATTTCCAAAAGAACAATGATAACCGAATTTGTCCAAATAAGAAATAGAAACCAAATTCCGTCTAAATGACGGTATAATAAAAGTGTCTTGCAATTCAAGAAAATGTCCAGTACTCAATAACAGCTTGAAAATGCCCACGGCTTCCACCTCTACTGAATCCCCATTTCCAAAGTAAATGCGTCTTTCAGCATCAGTTGGGTTTCGGTAGCTCAGGCAACCCTGCATTGAAACACTGATGTTAGTAGTTGATCCAGAGTCTAACCACCAAGTATTTCGAGGTACTGAAGCTAAATTAACCTCAGAACAAACCAAAGTAAGAAACGTACCCTTCTTCACGCGCCAATCGTGAAACTTAGTACAATTCTTCTTCTGATATCCAGGTTTCTTGCAAAAGAAGCAAGTCTTTTCAGGTCGAGCCCGAGGAGCTGGAGCTGGAACATGAGCCTTAGCAGTCTTAACCTTAACGGCCTTATATTTTCTCTTCTTGCCGCCTGCATCCTTTGAGGTATCCACCAGATGTACCTCTTCAGTCTTATTACGCTTTATCCTTTCTTCTTCCTCAACACAGTGAGAGATGAGCTCATTAAGAGTCCACTTCTCCTTTTGACAGTTGTAACTGACTTTAAACTGATCGTATTGAGTAGGAAGTGAGAGCAAAACCAATAGGACTAACATGTCCTCTGAAAGGTCTAACTTAAGTGCTCTCAACTTAGAAGCAGTATTAGACATGTTCAGGATGTATTCCCTTATATTTCCTTTGCCGCTATACCTCATGGTAATGAGACTCTTCAGAAAAGTACTCATTTCCGCCTTATCGCTTTTGGTAAAGCGTTTCTCAATTTCGACAAGGAAATCATTAGCAGTAATGATATCATCAGATATCGTGCCCCTAAAGATTTCTAGAATGCTTTTCTTTATGATCATTAGACTAAGGCGATTAGACCTATCCCACTTCTCAAACAACTGCTTTTCATCTGCAGTGCTTTCTTCCGTAGGAGAAGGGGATTGGTCTATCCTTAATGCCAAGTCTAGATCCATACAGCCCAAATGAATCAATATTGATTCTTTCCAGTGCTGATAGTTGTCCCCAGACAGTATTGGGACTGAATAGTTAGAAGATACCATAAGATTCGATCCTGAAGATAACAAGAAATCAATATACACATAAGTACTCAAGTAGCATAATGAAACTCAAAATAAAATAATGCAATCCCATCTCAAGACACTAAACGCAACATTAATGTTTAATCTTTGGATCAATGCCATTAACTGCAAGCAGTCATCTTGTTGCAATAATTATATACGGATAATAAGGTAATGTCAAATAGTAACCAATCTTTGGACTGATTTACTATTCACATAAGGTAAATCCATACAATTGTCCCATACATATTATCGCAGATGTATATTTTATTCTGTCAATTATCGATTGTCTTTGGACTGAAGAATAACCACATGAATTAAAATACACATGTAAACACTTACGTTATCAAGTAAAAAATTTCATATAAGAGAGGTTACTTTGGCAACTTCAAACACTAGATTTTCACCGTCAAAACGCAGCAAGCATTATTAATGAGTTTCCAATTCTGAAGATTGAAATATTTGCAATATAAGCAAAATTAATTTCTGGTGATGCATACATCAATTTCATAAATAATATATTCCAAAATATTGATGATATACTTATAAACAAATAAACATGAATTCATGACATGTATTCAATGCATAAATAAATCAATAAATAAATGAATTAATGAATGTCCAGACATGTATGTACGGAGGCATATTCTAAGGAAACATTACAATATATATATATACATACATGCTTTCAATATATTCCATTCCACAAAATAAAATTAAATAAATAACCGAGATGTCTAATCAAGATTGCATGATTAATTGTGTTTGAACACGTATGCACACATACATCATATTATATATATACACATGTTGCCAAATTGCAAGTCTTTATAACATGCTAAATATGAAAATTAATAATTAAATAAATATGTGTACTTTCAAGACTCATAACCATGTAAATATATAAACATAAACACGTCTGCACACACAACATGCCTTTTATGTACTTCAAACAATTAAAACCAATTTGTTGTAAGTGGAGTAGCCCTTCACCCCTTATAAAGTAGGGGAATCCTAACATTACATCCAATGTGGAATACTTGACACTCCCCTCTCGAGATGGTAATCTCGAAAATCCATACAGAATCAATACCAAATACGGGCAACCTGGCTCTGATACCAATTGTTGAATTTAAATGTCCGATCCTTAAAGCGGAAGCGTACCTGGTGAAGCCATATACAAATCTTGGGTGATTAAAGGTTTGGTCTTCCAAGATCAGAGAGCCGGCTTCTTTTCTGTCCTTGACGGGTGAGGAGCAGAAACTGCAGGGAGAATCAGATCCCTTTTACGGCGTGCTGATCATGGGACCTAACCCTAGCCTATTTATAATAGGGCAAACATAATTGCAATTACAATTATGCCCTTAATTAATATTATTAATTTGTCACGTCACCAAAATAATAATATTATACGGGTAGCTGCACTTTCATTCCATAACAATCAAATCTATCAGTCAATAATTAATTATATTAATTAGACCACTTAAATAATATGACTGGATAAAATAATGACTTTAACAATATATTCGATACACATATTTGATCCCAAATCCAACAATATAAATATGTATTAATGAAGTGTTTTGAATGTAAAATTAGATTTTAGTGTAATAAATTAAATAAAAAATTAATGTTGAATTTGATATTTTTGAAAAAAAATAAAATAAAATAATAAAATCACGTAAAATCCCACAAGTAAACAAAGTCCTTGTTTTATAATTTTCATCCATTCCAACATAATAATCATTTTTTTAAATTTAGTAATTGTGGTCATACGACAAAACTATCTATTTCCTTACAAATATGTACGTAAATGCTACTCTCTTTGTCCTATAAATATAATCTTAATTGGGTTGGATACAGTGGGTAAAAAATATGGATAAAAGACTTTTTTGCCCGTGTGAATGTATTAGTATAAAAAGTAGTGTCAATTGTGTAATAAAAATAAAAAAGTATGAGTAGTTTTATGGTGATATGATTATTTATGGAAATAAAACTATTGTTTTGGAACGGATAAAAATGGTAAACAATACTATTATAATGGAACGGAAGGAATATTATAATTAAAACTTTTAAATAACACAAATGAATTAAATTTACCCCACCCACCCATCCTCTAAACTCAAACTCACTCACACGTTACCCTTAACACTACAAAAAAATATCATTTTTGTAATAAAATTTTTTTGTCCATAAATTCAATTTTTTTGTTACTAATGACATTGGAGACGGAATTAAGGATAAAATTACGTTAGCTACGCGAAATTTAGGGACGAAATTTCGTTACAAATATACTATTTTTTTGTAGTGAAATATTCTCTCTCTCATCCTTTGTTCTAGGGTTTTCTAACCTCGTAAAAATGTCTCCAATGTTGCATTTTTTGCTAGAGAATCATCCGAAAATCTCTTCTTCTTTTCAAGGCGAGCTCGATGAGCTGTCGAAATAGAATTTCTCTTGTACACTGTCTCCAATCGAGTAGTCTGAGTCTGGCTTGTGTGATGCTGTCACTGACGATACAGTCGTAACTGATTCCTAGTCTAATCGAGATGTTTGTTTGGGTGTAGGGTCGAAAACCTCTTCTGCTCACCCCAAAAGCGAACCACGACTCGCGATGTGTTGTCGATATTTCTCCTTTTCCTCAGTCCATTAGTTTTGGAGTTGGAGGAGTTAAAAAATGGTAAGAATTGAAGTTTATTTTACATTAGAAATGGATTCCTCACATAAAATTTATGTGTTTATTTAAGTACAAAAAAAAAAAAAAAAGTATATTTATAGCGGAATTTCGTTCTTAAAATTCACGTAGCTAACGTAATTTTATTCTTAATTCTGTCCCTAATGTCATTAGTAACAGAAAAAGTGAATTTAAGGACGAAAAAACTACGTTACAAAAATGATATTTTCTTGTAGTGTCGTTGGAGTTTGAGTACATAGGATAACATCATGACATTAATTGGGTTTTAATAGAACTATCCTATAATCTATGAGATTTTGAAGGCATGCATGTCAATGTTTTGTCACCCATTGTAAAATCATGCACATTATTGTATAACCCGTTCTTTCTGTGACATATTAACCAACTATGAGAGTAATTTGATCACACTATTTGATAATTATATTACATGTTTCCTCCTCTTGTTGTCACTCGATGATGAATTTGATATATGAGAGTGATCGCACACTACAAAAAAATAATATATTTGTAACGGAATTCCGTTCCTAAAGTTCACGTAGCTAACATAATTCCATCACTAATTCCGTCTCTAATATCATTAGTAACGGAAAAAATGGATTTAAGAATGAAAAAATCTCGTTACAAATTTGATATTTTTTTGTAGTCACCCTATACCAACCCAACCCATGTTCCGTAGAGTCAATTTTTATATGAATGATATTCCACAAACACTAAAAAAAAATAGTATATTTGTAACGGAATTCCGTTCCTAAAGTTCACGTAGCTAACGTAATTCCGTCCCTAATTCCATCTCTAATATCATTAGTAACGGAAAAAGTGGATTTAAGAACGAAAAAATCTTGTTACAATATTGATATTTTTTTTAGTGAAACCTGATAGCTATATGAATGATTACCTCTAAATTCCACTATGTTTAAAATTAAATTACAAGTGAATAAAATCTAATGAAAAGAAATTTTATTTACTTATAAAATAGCACTACTAAGTGATACCTTCTACAAGTATAATGATCTTTGCAGTTCCTGTGCTTCAAATGCTAGGTAATACCTATCATTCTTTTTCATCAATGTGCACGGTATTGGATATGGTTTTGTATCGTATGATGTTAGAATCTATTAGCACCGCTATTGTTTGGAGGCAAAATATGAGCGGGCGCTAGCCTTGTTCTTCTCGGTTAAGATTAGTGTCATTGCATTTGTGTGTGCTTTGAATAATCTTTCTTTATACCGTCTCTCAACACTGCTTTTGTTGGTCTTCTCATTTGTTAAAAATATGATGTTGCCTACCTTATGTTGCTCTCTTGCCCTTTTCCATATACGGTTGATCATTCTTGTTGCAAAACCAAAATTGGTGGCAGCCTCGTTTTTTTTTTTGTTACGATGGGGCTTGTTGTTTGATGTTTTCTTCCAAAAAAGAAAAAAATGGCTATTTGATTGAGCTCTTCATTGCTTAATTCTTTTTATCCACCTTTAAAATGAGAGAAAATGTAGAATTTGTGTGTTTATTTGGTTACTTATACATTATTGTTGGATGGAAAAATAATATTATATTTAAGAGGCCAAGAGTTTTCCAAAAATACATAGTTAAGCAATTTTTACAACATAGAAAATAGAAGTAATAATAAAATTTGTAGTATTACTTTTATCCCAAAAATCAATATTTGAGATAAAACCAATGACTTGGGTAACAATGGAGGTGAGCGAGTGGCCTAATCCTTCTGGCCCACCAATGCAAGATGCTGTCTGAAGTGAGAAATAGAGCATGCCCAAACCGGAGCCAAATCTAGTACCAACCCATATCATGCACAATTGGGAGGTTTGGTTGACTGAATGGAAGCAAGAGATCAAGAGGGGAGCAATCAGACTGTCACGATTTCCAGGGAGTTGGGGGAGTTTCGAAGGAACAATTGGAATCGAAGAAAAAGGGGGATTTTAGTAATAATTTTTCCAAGGAATTTAGATAGACAAAGACTTATTATTCTGCAACTTATTTTTACTAGCTTTCTGGCACTAGAATTTTTATCTTCTTTCATACAACAACATTGTTTTTATTGATTTTCATTCTAGTTAATCCAATCATTACTTTATTCCAGAACTCATTTTCTAGTTTATTCATTAATCCAACCCATTTATGACTTTATTATTATTTGTTTAATGAGTTGTTCTTGTTGGCACTAGCGACAGATTAATTCACTCCCTATCTATCTGCTGTCAAATATGTTGGAACTTACCAGGAATTTAACCCTGAGCCCAAGATCTACCGTGTTGTCATAATTGAGATAAAAATAAAGCAAAATAAATTTAACCTTATTTCATTAGTATAGTCGAATTCGGATCTGCAAACAATGGAGGGTTTTGTGTTCTTCAAGCCTATGGCGCAACCCCTCCTAAGAAAACCGCTAGGGTTTCTGCCGTTACTCCCACGATGAGATATGGAACGTAATGGTTGTTGCGTCTAGACCTGGGATCACAACCCTATTTATATCCCTTATTATTAATTGGCCTCATCACCCAATTAACAAATTACCGGGTTTATGTACATTGGAGGCCCGCACTTACTAAACACATTTAAGCCCAATAAATTAATAAATCACTTAATATAGACTTAATCTGACTGATAGCCCAAATAGTTACATTTAACCCACAATTGAATTTTTAATCCAACAATCTCCCACTTGGGTAAATGTACACTGAATAACCTTATGAGCTCATGAATGTTTTGCTATCAGATCCTTAATGTATATTACCAATCTTATCTATAAGTCACGTCAATGCGGATCAAAGCGGCCGTCACTGCATTTATTGCAATGAGATCGATCAGTGGTCACAACACTAATATAACCTAAGATTCGATCAAGTACGGATGCACAGCATGGAAATTTCATATAATGTGATCTTAAGATGCCTATTTCCAACCGATCCACCTTAACTTTAATTCAGAACAACCAAATACTGCACACTAAATATTAAACATTGAATACTGAACTGTGCAGTGTAAACCAAAGTAACTTTGATAGTATTTGGACACTACTAATTAGCTCCCACTAAACCGAAGTATCTTATATGGTTCCACTTTCATATAAGCAATATGGTTACTATAGAACTTATGTGGAAACCCTTTACTAATTAAGCGGATCCGTAATCGTGGAAGTTATATGAATATGTTCAATAACTAATTCATGATATAAAGTCAGACTATTAAGTAAATGGTGATTACTATTATCAAATGATGCACTAGTTGCAATTGATTTTGAATTCTGGAAGAGACAAAACTTTATATGCGAATGAACAATAATAACTGAATTTGTTCAAAATAGAGATCGAAATTAAATTTTGACTGAAGATGGTACCATAAAAAATGTCTCATCCTAATTGAAATAGTAATGAGTACTCAATAATAATCTAAAATTATCAATGACTTCAACTTGAACTTTCTTGTCGTCACCCATATAGATGTATATTTCAACATCAATTGATTTCGGCAATAAAATAATCTTACATAGACACACTGATGTGTGTTGTTACACCAAAATCCACCTCAGGTGTGTCTATGAACTGAAATTAAATTAATTTCAAGAGCAAGACTAATAGGACAAACATGTCCTCGGAAATGTCTAACTTAAGTGCCCTCAATTTAGTAGCAATAGTAGACATGTTCATGATGTACTCCCTTATGTTATGTTTGTCGTTATACTTTATGGTAATGAGAAGAGTACGCATTTCTGCCTTATCGCTTTTGGTAAAGCGTTTCTTAATTTCGACAAGGAATCCATATCATCATATATTGTACTCCTAAAATTTATGGAGTGATTTTCTTAATGATAATTAGACTTAGGCGTTGGACCTATACCACTTCTCAAACAAATGTCCTTCATAAGCAGTGTTTTTCGTCGTATGAGTGAGTTGGTTTATTATTAATGCCAAGTCATGATTCATGCAACCAAATGAATCATAATGAAGCTCAATAATAATGCATTCTCATCCCAAGACACTAAGTGCAACATTAATGATCAATCTTTGGATCAATAACATTTATTGCTAGCAGTCATCTTGTTGCAATAATCATATACGGACAATAAGTAATGTCAAACAACAACCGATCTTTGGACTGATTTACTATTCACATAAGTTAAATCCATATAATCGTCCCATACATACTATCGCAGATGTATATTTCATTCTGTCAATTACCGACTTCCTTTGGGCCGAAAAATAATCACATGAATTAAAATACACATAAACACTTACGTTATCAAGAAAAAATCTTATATAAGAGAGGTTACTTTGGCAACGTCAAATACTTGATCTTCACCGTCAAAACGCAGCATGCATTATTAAGGAATTTATAAGTTTCTTTAACTAAATTATAATAAGAATCATGTTCAATATATACGGGTCTGATTCCATAAAAAATAAAGAATGCTTATTAGCAACTGAATGCACATGTCTATAAGCTACTGAATTTTTCGTATGTGAATTTATAAAATAAATTAGCAATCTTATCACAAGTTATCGAGCAACATCAGCAAATATCGTTGGACAAATTACTAACTCACTAGTAATAAACTTGTTTTGACAATCGAATGTTGACAATAAAGTAGTATGTCAAACAACACCCTATCTTTGGACAGATCTATTATTCACACACAAATTACTAAATTATCATCACCATATTCAATGTCACTAAATATGCATGTAACTACTTAATGGCTGAGTTGCCTTTGGGTCAATATGCAACCTTATATGTCACACACAACTTTCTAATACACAAAATACACTGATTTACATAGCAGAGGCTGCTTTGGCAACATAACTGTTTCAACCAATTCATAAAATATATTATGTTATTTATTGCTAATTCAATTCACCTTAAATAAATTATATATGTATGTCCAATACATATTAAAACTATAACAACAACAATTAATTTATGAACTTATTAAAATAATCAAGTAGTCCAATAAAGAACTATATGCAGCGGAATTACATAGGCAAAAATATGCCACCCAAAAAGACTATAAATTTAATATAATGAATATTTGTAGTCGAATTTGCACAAATAAATACCGTCGAAAATATATGCTATTGTGTTCCAAATTTAATTTAATCCTCAAATGGATCATAATTAATCTGATTTTATTAAATCAACAATAAATTAAATAAATATGATCTGGGTGCAAATAATCTGAATTTCATAAAAAATAATTCAGTAATAATGAATAAATAAACAAATTCTTTGCAAGATTATTTTATTGTCGAATTTGAATATACGCATGCTTCGAAAATATATGCTATTGTGTTACAAATTTAATTGGACTTATCAAACGAATCATAAAACATATCAGAAATCCACAGTTCTGATTAATCAAATCAATAATAAAATTAAATAAATCATCACTCAAAAGCATATATATGAATTCATGACATCCGAAGCAAAATTGAGATTTCATAAATGATTAAAATTAATAACAACTATCCAGATAAATAAATCAATGCCGACCGTCATGATTGCAAAGATATATCTATTATACTAAATCCCATAATTGAATAACATAATTCAATAAGGGAGATGCAAACATACTGCGTGCAATACAAATGAAAATTGCAGCATCTATAATAATTTCTGAATTTCTTGAATATAATTTCAAGAACAAAATAATTTCCGAAAAATAAAATTGCATATCTTTGGAGAAAATTTGTGTAATATATATATATATATATATGACTCCAATATATATATGTATAGTAATTATTTCGGCGGAAACAAATAATCACAATATATTGCTGAATTGAAAGTATGTATGCAATTTACACAATTATGTAATAAATCGATTAAATCAGTACACTATATTAATGTAAACATCAAAATAAATTAACGTGTACTCCATTCTAATAAGTATTAAATAAATTAATAATACTCTCAATAAACAAATATGATTTGTTATTTAAATTATTAATGCAATAACATTGCGTCTCGCCTCATAATAACAACAATATCCATATGATTGCAGATTGATAATTCTATTGACGCAAAATAAACTTCAATCGAGACAAATCTTAATTAAGCAATCAAATCATTTAATCAAGATACCAATCATCAGTAGCACAAAGGTAAGATTCTGGAGAGTACGAAACCATAAGATACCATAAGATTCTGGAAATTAACAGAGTTCATAACTTTCACATGTCACTACATTCTTTAATACCAGAGACATGTGTTGGAATCCAAACCTGATTGGAAACCCAACACTCAAACTCCTTTTCTTTGATCACATAACCTTCTGTGACAACAATTCAGCCGTTGAATACTCCAATTACAATAGGAGCTCATCCAGGTCAAAGCATATTGACATTAAGTTCCTAGTTGTGAAGGAGAGAGTGAAAGATCATCAGATTTCGATCGAGCACTTAGGGAAAAAATCCATGTTAGCAGACCCCCTAACTAAAGGTGTAACACCTAAGATTTTCCATGAACGTACTGCTCATATGGGTGTGTTACAATTTGAGGAAGCTTCACTGTAGTGGGAGTATACATTTATATTCTTTTGTCGTTCACTTGACATTTGTTTTATGCTCTTTTTATCATTATTTTGGTTATGATGTTTTGGACATTATGATTAAGTAATTTACAATCTCATTCAGTTTGGACCAGTAGAAAATTGACATATTCAGATCACACTTATGTAATTTTCTCTCTGCACGTTCTATGATTGATCTATGTCATTTGATTACACTGATATCCGTGATTACTGTGAGTTTAGTTGTTTATATGGTGAATGCTTCTTTAGTCCTATATTCCTGTGATTGATGGACCAAAATGTTGTAAGCCTTGTTTTATAATGACTGAAAACTGAGCTCATAAGGAATAATATGTTCATTCAGACACATACTAGATCAAATGATTGTTGGAACTTACCAGGAATTTAACCCTGATCCCAAGATCTACCGTGTTGTCATAATTGAGATAAAAATAAAGAAAAATAAATTTAACCTTATTCCATTAGTATAGTCGAATTCGGATCTGCAAACAATGGAGGGTTTTGTGTTCTTCAAGCCTATGGCGCAACCCCTCCTAAGAAAACCGCTAGGGTTTCTGCCGTTACTCCCACGATGAGATATGGAACGCAATGGTTGTTGCGTCTAGACCTGGGATCACAACCCTATTTATATCCCTTATTATTAATTGACCTTATCACCCAATTAATAATTTACCGGGTTTCTGCACATTGGAGGCCCACACTTACTAAATACATTTAAGCCCAATAAATTTATAGATTGCTTAATATAGGCTTAATCTGACTGATAGCCCAAATAGTTACATTTAACCCACTAATGGATTTCTAATCCAACAATCTCCCACTTGGGTAAATGTACACTGAATAACCTTATGAGCTCATGAAAAATTTGCTATCAGATCTTTAATGTATATTACCAATCTCATCTATAAATCACATCAATGCGGATCAAAGCGGCCGTCACTGCATTTATCGCAATGGGACCGATCAGTTGTCACAACACTAATATAACCTAAGATTCGATCAAATGCGGATGCACAACATGAAAATTTCATGTAATGTGATCTTAACATGCCTATTTCCAACTGATCCACCTTAACTTTAATTCAGAACAAGTGAATACTGAATTAAAACTGAATACTGCATACTGAATATTGAACATTGAATATAGAACAGTGTAGTGTAAACCAAAGTAACTTTAATAGGTATTTGAACACTACTAATTAGCTCCCACTAAACCGAATTATCGAAATATGGTTCCACTTTTCAAACGAGCAATATGCTCACTATAGAACTTATGTGGAAACCCTTTACTAATTAAGCGGATCCGTAATCGTGAAAGTTATATGAATGTGTTCAATAACTAATTCATGATATGAAGTCAGACTATTAAGTAAATGGTGATTATTATTATCAAATGATGCACTAGTTCCAATCGATTTTGAATTCTGGAAGAGACAAAACTTTATATCCGAATGAACAATAACAACTGAATTTGTTCAAAATAGTGATCGAAATTAAATTTTGACTGAAGATGGTACCATAAAAAATGTCTCATCCAAATTCAAATAATAACGAGTACTCAACAATAATCTAAAATTGTCAATGACTTCAACTTGAACTTTCTTGTCGTCACCTATATAGATGTATCTTTCAACATCAATTGATTTCGACAATAAAATAATCTTGCATAGATACACTGATGTGTGTTGTTACACCAAAATCCACCCCCAAGTGTGTCTATGAACTGAAATTAAATTAATTTCAAGAGCAAGACGAATAGAATAAACATGTCCTCCAAAATGTCTAACTTAAGTGCCCTCAATTTAGTAGCAATACTAGACATGTTTAGGATGTACTCCTTTATATTTCCTTTGTCGTTATATTTCATGGTAATGAGACTTTTAAGAAGAATACTCATTTTTGCCTTATCGCTTTTGGTAAAGTGTTTCTTAATTTCGACAAGGAATCCATATCATCATATATTGTACTCCTAAAATTTATGGAGTGTTTTTCTTAATGATAATTAGACTTAGGCGTTGGACATATCCCACTTCTCAAACAACTGTCATTCATGAGCAGTGTTTTTCGCCGTATGAGTGAGTCGGTTTATTTTTAATGCCAAGTCATGATTCATGCAACCGAATGAATCATAATGAAGTTCAATAATAATGCATTCTCATTCCAAGACACTAAGTGCAACATCAATGATCAATCTTTGGATCAATAACATTGATTGCTAGCAGTCATCTTGTTGCAATAATCATAAAAGGATAATAAGGTAATGTCAAACAATAACCAATCTTTGGACTGATTTACTATTCACATAAGTTAAATCCATATAATCATCCCATACATATTATCGCAGATGTATATTTTATTCTATCAATTACCGACTGCCTTTGGAACGAAGAATAATCACATGAATTAAAATACACATAAACACTTACGTTATCGAGTAAAAATCTCATATAAGAGAGGTTACTTTGGCAACGTCAAATACTTGATCTTCACCGTCAAAACGCAGCATGCATTATTAATGAATTTTTAATTTTCTTAAACTAAATTATAATCAGAATCATGTTCAATATATAAAGGTCTGATTCCATAGAAAATAAAGAATGCTTATTAGCAACTGAATGCACATGTCTATAAGCTACTGGATGTTTCGTATGTGAATTTATAAAATAAAGTAGCAATTTATCTCAAGTTATCAAGCAACATCAGCAAATGTCGTTGGACAAATTACTGACTCACTAGTGATAAACTTGTTTTGACAATCGAATGTTGATAATAAAATAGTGTGTCAAACAACACCCTATCTTTGGACAGATCTATTATTCACACAAAAATAACAAATTATCATCACCACATTTAATGTCACTAAATATGCATGTAACTACTTAATGGCTGAATTATCTTTGGGTCAATCAGGAGCCTTGTAAGTCACAAACACAACTTTTTAATACACAAAATAAACTGATTTACATAGCAGTGCTTCGGCAACATAACTATTTCAACCAATTCAAAAAATATATTATATTATTTATTGCTAATTAAATTCACCTTAAATAAATCATGTATTTATGTCCAATACATATTAAAACTATAACAACAACAATTAATTTCTGAACTTATTAAAATAATCAAGTAGTCCAAGAAAATAGTAAATGCAGCGGAATTATATAGGCAAAATATGCCATCCAAAGAGACTATAAATTAATACACCAAATAATTATAGTCGAATTTGAATAAACGCATGCTGTCAAAATACATGCTGATGTAATCCAAATTTAATTGGACTATCAAACGAATCATAATGAATATTCGATTTTATAAAATCAGCACTAATGAATAAATAAATAAATTTTGCACGTATTAAATTTAATTGCAGATACAATAACATACGCACATTAATTAATAAAATTATGCAATCATCTGACTGGATGCATATATATAAATTGAACGTCAATCTCGACCCAAACGATTGATTAAATAAATAAATTAATCTAATCATAATGTCAAAATCGGTGCAATATTAAGACATATTTATTGATTCCAAAGTAAATGAATAAAACTAAGCTAACGTCCAAATGCTATTTTGTTTAAATTGCACCTTATTTATATTGATTGCATCCATTAATTGAACCAATAAAATAGAAAAATATAATCTAGAGCATCAATCAAATAGCTATATATTAAACTTTAATTGATTGAAAAAAAATATATATATATGTATCACACCCAACTGCATATGTCAATTTTTCTTAAACGTGCCACTATTACAAATATGGCATAGTGATTCCATAAATCATTAAAATAATGATTATGTAGACAAAAAAACTTATGTCATAAATACAAACATAAACATATTTCTTATTGCGCAAGGGCCGAAGTTCTTATTCCATTGATTATTATATCCAAAGCAATAATCATGAGTAAACAAACAAATGTACAGATTGACATTCTCTCTTGATATCTCTCGATTTGACATAATCCTAAGATGTTTTGATGCCTAATTTGATTTATGCAATATGTGCACATTCATAATACATGAATACAATTTAACATTTTGATCATTGAATTGAATTGCATCATTCATACAATATACTCGATAATATATAAATAAAAATATGAAAACCAACAAACAAAAGCCAACCATTTAATTCTAATCAGAGGTGTGACACATAATGACAGATGTATGCACATATCTCATTGAAGTTTAATTAAATAATTTTGATTGAGCAATTAGTCCTTCTAATTAAAGAATCCAAAATCTGCAGATAACTCAATTGCAATCCTATATCTATTCAATTGCATTTACGATCGAATAAAAAGTCAGATTTTAATTCCGAGTAATTAATATGAACACGATCGACAGTATTTATTTGTGCAAATTTAAAATCAATCAACTAAACATCAATCGATCACATAAAATCTCCCAATAATTGAACACGAAAAGCTCTGATACCAATTGTTGGAACTTACCAGGAATTTAACCCTGAGCCCAAGATCTACCGTGTTGTCATAATTGAGATAAAAATAAAGCAAAATAAATTTAACCTTATTCCATTAGTATAGTTGAATTCGGATCTGCAAACAATGGAGGGTTTTGTGTTCTTCAAGCCTATGGCGCAACCCCTCCTAAGAAAACCGCTAGGGTTTCTGCCGTTACACCCACGATGAGATATGAAACGTAATGGTTGTTGCGTCTAGACCTGGGATCACAACCCTATTTATATCCCTTATTATTAATTGGCCTCATCACCCGATTAACAAGTTACCGGGTTTCTGTACATTGGAGGCCCGCACTTACTAAACACATTTAAGCCCAATAAATTAATAGATCACTTAATATAGGCTTAATCTGACTGATAGCCCAAATAGTTACATTTAACCGGATTTTTAATCCAACAAAATATTTTTAGTCAAATCGCGTCTAATTAGTCGTTTTCACAATTGGTCTTAGATCTACTTAGTAGTGTGAAATTCTTTTGAAACCTCCTAGATTTGATTAGGTGACTTAAAATATTCACATTTTGTTCCAAATTCATGCTAGCAGCATTGCAAAACAACTATCTTACACTAGTGTCATCCAAGTGCGATGATGATATGTATAAGAAGGACATTTTATTCTTCTATGGAATTGATATTCGTGTTTATACTATGAAAAGCAATAAATTTAGCTAAAATGTAGAAGATAAATGGGATAGATGGCGAGCACGCGACTTGTGTTGCGAACCACCCGCACCAGACATTTGGAGCTTAATTCTTAAAACTTATTGAGCTATTTCTAATCTGTCGTGTTTTTTAGTAAGAACGTTACAAATGATTCAAACTGAACCATATTTATAGGCATGGACAGAACTTCTAAAAGGCTGACTGTCAAAATATTCCAGTTGGCGCGATGATTTCTAGCATATGATTTCAACGGTCGAGAGTCATTTTACATGGATCATGGTGATATTATCCGGATTTAACACCGACCAACTATTCATTTGACTTTTCCAGTAGTTCATAATCTCATGTCATTTGCATGCGAGATAGGATCACAATCTGACAACGCGACTGATCAAAACACGACATTGCAAGTTTTCTTTTTCCGCACGAGCTGATTTTTCCCAATTTCAGCTTCCGAATGCGACTGAAAATTTCAAAATACCAAGGAACATCAAATGATTAAAAAAGAAATTAAAAACATATTTTCCAAGGCATTTCAAATTTAGAAATCGTCATATATGCTTATAAAAATTATTAAAAGAAAATGCTCAAAATTAGTGTTGTCAAAGAACATCAACTCAAAAGAGGGAGATTGTTGACACATTTATGATTTTGGTTGATTCTATCAGAGTTTGAGTCGGATTTGAAATTCAATATGGGATTAATTTGATGAATTTTGAAACTGAATCAAGGAGCTACCTGGAAGTATTTTAGCTCAGAACTTGAACTTTCAGTTAAAGGAAAAGTTTGAATTTATTTGGAGTTACTAATTGTTAGTTACAAGTAGTTACATTCAACTACCTTTAACAAACTAACTACCATGCATAGATGGTGATATCAAACTAATTAGATATTTTTTCAATTCACAACAGAGAAAATCAGATTGAGTTGTTAGTTATTTACAGGGGCGGCTCATAGCAGAAGCACGGTGAGCAACTGCTCAGGGCCCCTAATTAATAGACTGTCTATATTTTAAATATTATGTATTATTATTATTAAATTTTAATTTATATATTTTTTTCTTTGTAATTATCCTATTTAATTTTAAAATTAAATTTTAATTTCTAATCATATATATATATATATTTTATTTCTTCTAATTGTCTACACTTTTTTACCTTACACCTTATCGTATTGCTCCCAGCAACTCGATCAAACCTGCCTCACCTTTTTTTCTTATATCTTTCACCCTCCATCACTTCTTGTTGCTTTTCGAACTTTCAGACAGAAAGTCTTTCATCTTCTTTTCTCAAATTGACATTGTCTAGACGGTCACGTTCAACCTTGTCCAATCAACGCCAATCAGTAATATTATTAAAAATACATTTTAATCATGTATTTGTAAGACCTATAATTTATTTTTACTCAGGGCCTAAAAAAAGTTCGAGACCACCCTGGTTATTTATTTTTGGGTAGTAAAATTGTAGAGAAGTTCTTCCAGAATACAACTACGAGTGATTTTCTGATTGGAATTCTTGGAATTTTTTTAAGGAATCTTTATCAAGTTGGAATAGCTTATTGGAGTGGATTACAAAGACTGAATAGTGATTCAACATCTGTAATACAATTGTCAAATAGATTATGGATCAAATTACACAATATGAGAAAGATGCTTAATGACAGGAATCAAATTTGAATAATATTCGATTTAGAATTCTTTAGTGGTGATTGAAGAAACACAAGTTGTGGCCTAGTAAGTGTTCCTTGAGAGAAACTTGAAACATATAAATTCAGGATAATTTTTTTGTATGGGTTTAGGGTTTAGGGCGAACGAAATCTTATTGTTCATTCGTAATCTGATCAACTATTAAATTATACATCCGGTGCATAGTCAATCCGTTGCATGTCAAAAATATCTTTTTGTATTTGTTGAATTGTAAAATCAATATTACTATTTATTTGGGAAATTGGCATGAAATAATGCATAGAATTAGGTTTCAAGATGTATTCCTTAATTTATAGTACATTTTTAAATAATATATTGAATAAGAGAATAATGTAATAAAATTCTTGCGAAAAATATATTAAATTTTTTTAAAAGTATTATTCAACACATGAATATATTTAATTTGTATTTCATATATATATATATATATATATAGCATATAAATACACAAAAGGGATTTTGTTTTGAGAATTTTAAAAATTAAATCAACAACATATCCATATTATATATCCAAAATAATATATTTCATATATAACATATCTAATTATAAAAACTTTCTAATACCTATATGATATCAACAGTATATTTAATAATAAATTAAGTTATATATGCAACATATAATAGTAATTCTTTTATCATTACTACATAATATTCGATCTATTAGTTAACACGATCTTTCAAATTTAAACTCCGATTTGGTAACTGCATAACAATAATCTGGAAATCAAAATTTGTTTTTACCATATATATACATAATATATATATATATATATATATAGCAAAGAAAAGGAAAATGTATTTGAAATATATATATATATATATAGCAAAGAAAAGGAAAATGTATTTGAATTATGAATATAATTTTAATAATCTTTTACAAGTTTCTATTCTCATTCTATACATTATCCTCATTTATTTTGTAGCCGTTATTTCCTAAATTAGATTTTCATGTATCTATCCATCTGTACCTGTATGTATATATATATATATATATATATATTGATCCATGCAAACACAACTTAGTATATTGTTAAAAACCGAAGAAGATAATATGGGTTCTTTGAAGGCAATATTCCTGTCGACAATCATGCTTATTTTTTTGGGTAATTTTTTTTTCAAATATTCATATGTTTATAAATATAAATATATTGATCGATTAGGTATATAATTATATATTAATGTGCAGGTTGGCCTTTTGGGAGTTTCGAAAGCAGTAGTAACGTTGCATCAGCATTGTTTCTCCGTCCATGTAGGAGTGATGCCGACTGCCAGTATGATGATGTTGCGCCTCTATCTAACGATATCTGCCCGCACAAAGTTTGTGTCTTCGGCCACTGTCACTGCCAAACCGCTAATGCCAACACTTTCTTTGATAACAAAGAGAATTAATATACCATCAGAATCAGATTACCTCTTAGTCATATCGAATGAAAAAATCTAATACAGTGTGTGTGTATATAGTTGTGTAAGAATAAAATTGATCTGGTTTGTATGTTGAAATGATCAATTCGTTGTTCATCTTTGTATATGTTTATATATACATACATATATATTGACAATTTTTTCTTTATTATTTAATTTATAGTTCATTATATTTTTATAGATACAAATCACACCCAATTCTCATTTCTTATTGGTACCATCACATTTTTAAATTTAAAATAAACAGAAAATGGACAAAAAAAAAAGTTACAAATATATAATAATGACAGCGTTCTAGCTGTCCAATAAAAATTTTCAATTCTTTCTATTCAACAATTGCATTATATCAAATAGGATTGGTTGATTAATTTCTTCTACTTGGCAGGATCAATTAAAATAAGGGAATTTCTAATTTTAAATTTAATCCTAAGCTAAAATAAATTCAAAAGAAAAACGAATCAAGAAGATTAAAGAAATAAAAAAAAATCAACGAAATCAAAAGCTTCAAATATAAATAATAAAAACGCGTAGCCAATGATTGATTTTAGAAGTGAAACTCGAATTTGATCATCCATCGCATATTTTATTCTATTAAATCTATTGATAAATTAGTTATACAAGCTGATACACGTCTAACTTTCAACTTTTGTTTACTTAATCATTAATTACGGTACGACAACTAATAATTTCCTAATTGGAGAAAGATATCCGGGTATGACCATGAACTTGAATTTTCCAATCGCATTAAACCCTCGAAAAGCCTAATTATGATTCGCTAACTCCTACGCAGGATTATCAAAATCATATTGTAACTTCCTAAGATGGTTCGTAAGTATCTTATTGTCACTATATCAAATAATCACACAAATACGGATGCAATTATTCAATTGACTATGGATTATTAACTCAACCTAAATATCTGGCCACAATAACAGATCAAGAAAATAACCTTAGGCATCCTACACAGAAATTTTACGAATACCAACAAATAAAATGGAATTTATCAATTAAGAGTCGATCTCACAAAACTACAAAGTTCAAATTGTCAATCGCTCATTTGACTAGATAAAATGTTTAGTGACTTAAAAAAAAAAGCAAAAGAACATCAAAAAGAGGAAAGAATAGATCTGGGCGAGTTCATTTTGTCGGTAAGCTATCGATTCGTTATTTTCCTTTAAGAATCCGATCTCACGATGCTGTCACCAAAATTTGCTCTCGCACCTATCTTCCTGATGTCCAAATATGATCTAGGGTCGACTCTGCGCCTCCTCCATATGGTTTAGACATTTGGATCTCTTCTTGAATCGGACTGGCCCATATGTTTCATGTTTTGCTTTATCGGTAAAGAGAGTTGGCTTGGATGAATAACTTTTCCACATGTTTTGGGCCTCCAAGATATGGTGACTTGATTTGAGATACTATGGGGGTGATTTCGTCATTTTCAAGCTGAGATGAATGACCCAATTAAGATTTCCGTAATTTAAATCAAAATTTCAGACAGTCTCGGCTACTTTTAGTCATGGGCATGACTAAGAAGCATATTTTGCTCTATTTTTGTATTTTTTTTCTTATGTTGCATGCTCGCTTTGAATATAACCTAAAATAACACAAAAATCAGTTGAAATCTATTCAAAGTATCAATATATACATATCAAAAGTGCATGCAAAATATAACCTATAAAATCCTCCCACACTTATGGAATGCTTGTCCTCAAGCATATATCGTGAAGTTGTGGTAGTCATGGATTCTATTATTTCGTAGACATCTTCAACAACTTCCCCAAAATAAGAGTATGCCAAGCAAAACCATCCTAACCAAATATAGTTTATCCTTCAAATTGCATAATATATAACAACTTCATAGATTTGTTCTTAGATCACAACTCTCCCGCTAAAATGAGACATAACACAAATAATCCAAAGGTATTTATTAAGGGTTGTAATGGGACTAAGGTAGAAAAAGAATAATTATAGGTTAAAAAGTATTGAAAAGTAGTACGTAAAATATATAGTAATAGCATATAAGACTCAAGCCGGCACAAATAGATGAACATTCTCAAAAACTGTCATAACGCCAAGTTCTTCAAAATATCTCAAACTTCATTGCAATATAATTTTTTTTCTTTTTTTTTTTTTTTTTTGCCATTTTTATACTTCTTTTCTTTTTTTCTTTTTCTTTTTTATTTTTGATATATTTTATATTTCAGAACTAACAATTAATATGACTAACACAAAAATAAGGAACTCCTGAAGAGTATTTCTATCTCTTAACTAATATCGACACAATAATTGCATTATACTACGAGCTCAAGTAATTCTTTTCAACGCATGGTTCAAATTATCAGTGGCTAAATTCAAAAGAAATGTTTAAGGCTGAGAGATAGTTTAATATAGGAAAAAAATAATTTAAAGGTTCAAAAAGGCTAACTAATTGGAAATTATATTCAAGGTAGGTAGGAAACATAGGCCAAAGAGTTTACCTAACTCTCTTATCATCTTAAATTCGTCAATTCTCTAAATGTAGGTTCAACGTGCATCACCGCGCAAGTCTTAAAACTTCAAAATTAAATTCAATTAACCACACCTAGAAGAAAATGAGCATTAAGATGAAATGCTTCATTAGGCTCAAGTTCTCACATAGGGCACGAAAAGTAGGTCAAGCTTGGCATCATCTTAGTCTAGTTCCATCATTAATCATCTTAGACATCCAATCAAAGCAAAACCGCATGCATCACAACAACAAAACAATCTAGCCCTAGGCGCATCATCACATATTGACGTAAAAATAAACTACACTACACACACTTAGATAACACATTGTATTCAATAAGTAATGACAAAATTAGATATAAAAAAAGAGGGAGGGGAATACGACTTCCCTGAGGTGATCAAGTTGTTGGATCTAGATGCGGGGATGAAGGATTGCTTAATCCAATAGATTTGAAGGAAGCACAAAAACTTTGATCTTCTAGGCAGAATGTGAACTTTCACTTAGCCATGGGCATGACTAAGGATCCTATGTGCTTCTGGAAATTGGTTTGCCAAGCAAAATGTGCACACCGGCTTAATCATGCGCATGACTAAGAGTCGAATTAGCTTATGTCCGCAAAACATTAATTCCGCAAATTAATTCCAAATTTATGGCTCATGCTCAGTGCTTCATGGTAAGCTCGTGGGAAGACCTACAAAGGAGAATTTTCACCCAGAATGAACAAAATTCAAACGAGTTTTACACAAATAAGACTAAAGCAATTAAAAAATTGAACTAATTTCAAATCAACGCCTTTCTTTAACGTCTTTAGCTAGATGTAACTTCCCTTTTCAGTCATTTTGTGGTATCAGCACAAATTTTATTCGCCACCTCCATCTAGACTTTTTTCTACCTTGCTTAAGTCGATAATTACTTACAGAAAATCTCTCTTGAAAACTTTTATCATTGCTCAAATGGTTGTGATCTAACAGATTTGGTAGCTTTAATCTTGTGTTAAGAACTTTTGTCCTAGTTAGCTTTAAATGATCTTGTATTGATGTCTCAATAATACTAATTGTACAAATAGAGTAAGAAGCAACATGCACATTATCAAGTATATTAAAATGAATTTTCTTGTCATCAAATTCCATTGTTAATGTGCCTTTTTTCACAAAAGAGATAGGAAAGATTAAAGCATTTCTCATCATGCATGTCTAATACATAAAAGTCAGCTGGAAATATCAATTCGTTAACTTGAATAAGAACATCCTCTAAATATCAATCCATGCCATTCAAGATTGAATATAGGTTAAATAATTGAATAAACTACTCATGTCAATAATACGCACATTCCCTTTTCGGAGCCATACTAAAAGAACTCTAAAATTAAGGGCGTTTGCCCTAAAGTGATTTGAGGATGGATGAACCCCTTGGAAGTCTCTCAGAGTACGTATGAGTGAGGACATAAACATGCTAAAATAATTTGTATTGACCTTGGAGGCCAGTTTATAATCCCGATACGCCCAGTTTGCGTGGCTTGTAGGCCGGGGTGTCACACATACACTGTCTTCAGCAGGACATTTACCGCAACTCCTAGGTCTAGCATGGCCCTTTTCACCTCAGATTTTTCTATCTTACATGGGATAAAGAACATACCTAGGTCGCCACACTTTGGCGGAACTTTCTTTTGTAGAATCGCCGAAACATTTTCTCCAGCCATGATAAATACATCTCCTCTTATTGGTGCAAAATGTTTTTAGAAATTTGGCGTATCGGGGCATTGGCTTGATTGCCTCCAAAAGTGGGATATTCACTTAGAATTTCTTGAAAACCTCCTTGTTTTTTTTTTTTTTTTCTTGCGTCTTCGGTTTCTCCAACCTGTGAGGAAAAGGAGAAATTTCAAATCTTGAAAAATCAAAGTCTTTTGTTTTTACCTTATTTGTCTCTATTGACGCCTCATTTTCTATCTCCTCTTGATTTTTTTTTTCTTCGAAATGGTAGGCTTTGGATCTTTCATAGTTTTTCCACTCCTTAACTCCATGGCATTATAATTTCTCATATCAGATTCGGGTTGTGCTATCCACTTTTCTTTCTCCTTTGTCTTTATTTCACGAACTTCATTCGCTAATTGAGATATTTGATTTTCCAAGTTCTGAATGCGCCTCGTGGTATTCTGCTGAAATTGTAGTGTGTTAGATGCCATATTTTCACTATCTTCTCTAATGACATACCTTGATTGGGTGTTGGCGGTGGCGGTCTATATTGCGGAGGTGCACGTGCTTGGAATGCTTGCGGTGTTTGCCATAGGGGGCTGTTTGTTTCCATAGCTAAGGTTCGGGGGATCACGCCAACTAGGATTTTATGTGTTTGAGTATGAACTGTAGTTTTGATGCGGTACCATGTAACCGGCTGCATTGACCTCCATCGAACCTCATTTTTGCTGCAGTGTGGGACAAGTATCGGTAGGGTGATCAGGGTTTGAACAAAGTCTATAGGCATAAACCTGCTGCGTCTTCCCAACAAGCAACTGTCGGACGATGGATGTCAACTCAGACAGCTGTTGTTCGACAGCCTTAATTGCTTGACTGTTTGCTTCTTTGACGGCATTGATGGGGGCTGCACTTTGATTACCGAACTACTGTATATTTTCAGCCATCCTCTCGATCAACGCTTCTCATGGAGTTTTATTCACTAAGACTCCTCCACTTTCTGCATCAATGACGCTCCTCTCCATTTGGGTCAGTCCTTCGTAGAAGTATTGAATAAGGAGATGCTCAGGAATTTGATAGTGTGGACACCCAGCGCACAAACCATTAAATCTTTCCCAAGACTCATACAATAACCCTCCAGGATGCTACTTGATTCCACATATTTCTTTCCCCAAATTTGCAGCGCGAGAAGTAGGGAAGTATTTTTCCAAAGATTTTCTATTCATCTCAATCCATGTTATGATACTTAAGGGGTTGTGAGTACAACCAATTCTTCGCTCCATCTTTCAAAAAAAAAGGGAAAAGCTCGCAGCTTCATTTGATCCTCAATTTCCTTCGTTGGTTTCATACTTGAGCAAATCACGTCGAACTCCAGTAGATACTTATACGGTTCCTCACTTGACAAACCATGAAACGAAGGTAAAAGATTTATGAGTCCAGATTTCAATTCAAACGGTATTTCATCATCAACTCAAGGAAAATTAATGCAAAACAGCCTCTGACGTAAATCAGGAGTAGATCACTCCCTTAGTGTGTTGTTCGCATCGGACATGTCGAATTCTTCGGTTGCTATCGTGCCACTTAGATCAACGCTGAAACGTCACCAATCTGAAGCTGCAGGAGATAATGTTGATGAGTCAGAAGAAGTTGCTGGTCAGATCTACCTACGCTGCCATCTCTCTCACCGTAATCGTCTCGTAGTCCTTTCAATCTCAAAATCAAGTATCGGCTTGCCTGCGCAAGAAAGACAAAGCATAAACCAACAAGAAAAATCAGAATATAATCGAAAAAAATAAAAGAAAAAATTCGAACACCAATACCCGACAACGGCGCCAAAATTTGACAATATTCTAACCATGCAATAAAAGTTTCCTATTTTCTATTCAACGATTGCAGTATAGCACAAGTAGGATCGTCTCCACTGGAATCGGTTGGTTTCTTTCTTCTACTTAGTAGGATGAATTAAAATAAAAGGGGTTTCTAATTTCAAATCTAATCCTAAGTTAAAATAAATTCAAAAGAAAAATGAATAAAAAAGATTAAAGAAATCAATAAAGTCAAATAAATCAAGAACTTCAAATATTAATAATAAAAATGTCTAGTCAAATGATTGATTTCAGAACCTCGGGTTTGATCATCAATCGCATATTTTATTCTAGTAAATCTATTGATAAATTGGTTATACAAGCCGACAGGCACTAACTTCCAATTTTTCCTTACTTAATTCGTTAGTTAAGGTACAACCATTAATTAATTCCCTAATTGGAGAAAGAAATCCGGGTACGACCATGAATTTCAATTTCTAAATCGCATTAAACTTTAGAAAAGCCCAATTATGATTCGCTAACTCATACAGAGGATTATCAAAATCATATTGTAACTTTCTGAGATGGTTCGTAAGCATCTTATTGTCACTAGATTAAATAATCACACAATATGCATTCAATTGACTATGTATTATTAACTCAACCTAAATATATGACCACAATAACAGATCAAGAAAATAACCTTAGGCATACTACAAATAAATTTTACGAATACCAAAAAATAAAATAGGATTTATCAATTAAAGAGTTGATCTCACAAAACTACGAAGTTCAAATTGTCAATCGCTCATTTGACTAGATAAAATGTTTAGTTACTTAAAAACAAAGCAAAAGAACATCAAAAAGAGGAAAGAATAGATCTGGGCGAGTTCATTTTGTCGGAAAGCTGTTGATTCGTCATTTTTCTCTAGGAATATGATCTCACGTGGCTGCCACTAGAATTTGCTCTCGCACCTATCTTCCTCATGTCCAAATATGATCTAGGGTTGACTCTGCCCCTCCTCCGTATGGTTTAGACATTTGGATCTCTTATTGAATCGGACTGGCCCATATGTTTCATGTTTTGTTTTATCGGTAAAGGGAATTGACTTGGATGGATAACTTCTCCACATGTTTTGGGCCTCCAAGATATGATGGACTTGATTTCAGATATTACGAGGGTGATTTTGTTCTTTTCAAGTTGAGATGAATGACCCAATTCATATTTCTTCAATTTAAATTGAAATTCGAGACAATCTCGGCTACTATTAGTCCTGGGCATGGCTAAGAAGTATGTTTTGCTCGATTTTTGTATTTTACCTTCCGTTGCATGCGCGCGCTTTGAGTATAGCCTAACATAGCGCAAAACTCACTTGAAATCTATTCAAAACATCTATATATATATATATATATATCAAAAGTGCATGCAACATAGAACATATCAAATATCATATGAATTAAGATAATAATATAGCTATACTAGAATAAAATAAAATGGATTTTTTTTTTGTTTTGCCAAATATAACTTGTATTTCTCCAAAAAAAAAAAATAATAATATATTAATATTATTTTTATATTAACTACACAATTCTTTTATACAGGGGCGAAACTATATGGGGACTAGGGCCCCATCCCTCAAAATATATGTATTTTTTATGTAAAAAATAATAAAATTATGTATTTTAAAGTAATTTGCCCCTCCCAATTTTTTATTTTGTAATGTCAAAAATCATAAAAAAATTTATCCATTTGTTGATTTATACTTTTAGTTTTAAAATTTTATTTTTATAGTAAAAAAAGTACTAAAGTTTATATAATTTTGTTGAATAAAAAACAACAATATTGAATCGATAAAAAAAAAAAAACATCAATTTTGCCCCTTGAACTTTACTACTCCGTCACTGATTCTATATAATTCACATAAAAAAAATATTCAATCAACCATTTCACAAAACAAATAAACATTGAATTTATTTAAAGATAATTAATATTGAAATACAAAAGTTTAAATATTTTCAATAAATTTTCTATTTTTTATTTTTTATTCATTGCATTTAGTTAATCTCACGTAACAAATTTAACATCAGATTCCATATAGTGTACTTCTTCTGTTCATGAAAGCGTCCCATTTTCTTTCCCAACTGAATTGGGAACACTTTTTTTTGTCAACGAAGAAAGTACAAAATAAGTGATCAAAGTATGTTTGAATGACATAATTAGTAAAGATGGTCTTAAATTATGATATAACTATGTACATTTTTTTTTGGTCATAATTTCACTTCAAAGTTAGAAATTTGAATTAAAATCGTCAAAATGCTTATATATAAACTCTCATAAGTATCTCAATAGAATGTATTTATATATTTGTGAGAGCGAAAATATATATTGCACAGGGTGGGCTTCTAGCGAAAATAAGCTAAAGGTCGTACAATTATATTTATTTTTCAATATTAAAAATAGGATGACTTTGATTTAAATTTATGTCGGATAAAATACATTTAAGTTCAGTCCTCACAGGTTATGTCAAGACACTACACTTCACTTCATGCTTTTGTAAAATATTTACAGATAGCTCTTACTACTCATTTTGCCCCTGAATAATGAGTTTATGTAATAAATATATTATATAGTTCCGTTTAATTTACGTAAACCTATATTATCTACTTACATACTAAAAAATAGTCGTGCTATACAATTTTAATTGCAAAGTGATGTACCTTGGTTTATTATTTATATACTATATATAATACACAAAAAAAATCCGAATCTAAAAATACACCTGATCTCAATAATTTTTTTTTCTTCATAAACCTTTCTCCTCCCACTTTCCAGCCATTGCCTCCGACTATCATCCTTGAAATCATCACCGCCGCTGCAATGGAAGTTTTTAGATCAAAGACCAACCGAGAGGATAAAATAAAAGTGCACAGTCTACTCAAAATATCGATGAGGGTCTCCTTTCTCAAACGAAGTTCAAGAATTAAGTTAAAATTTTAATATTTGAAAAAATCGATATTTTAGTTTTGTGCTTTCAAATTTGTAATATACTCTCATTTTTTTTTTTCTTGTATCTTTATTTGATTTGTATAAGTTTATATGTCAGTCGAGCTTACTTCAACATCGTAATCCACCATCGTTTCAAATATAGATTATTTTGATGTATTTTAAATTATAAATAACATTATTGTATATAGAAGTATCTTCATTTTCATCTTGCTAAGTTTAATTTTATAGTAAAATAGTTGCGATATGAGATGGGTAGAATTCAATTTTTTTTTTCAAATACTGTTGGTGTCAATTTCTCATGTGAAGTAACTTTTTTAAGTACTTGAAGTGTTTGTTGACATCTGTATCATATTGTTAGTCTTTCATGTATCTCTTTTTTTTTTTTTATGAAATTTTTGTTTGTTTTAACTAGTGTGTGTTAATACCTCCAAATATTGTACAGACAATCACAATAAAGAACATTATGCATAATCAGTTATGCACTAACTTCAAAATATCTATTACTATGGTTTACCAAATGATATGTTATATCATATCTATTTTAAGTGGTATTTTCATCTACCCTTGAATACATGAATAGGTGATCACATAAGTCATTTTCGAAATATCCGTTAATGCACGCTAACTTCCGAGAAAATAGATGTGATGTAATCAACTAGTAATTGTTTGATACAGTAACAATCAATGACAAATTCTGAATTGTTACTTAAACACTCATATTTACATTAATTATACATGTATACGAATATGAATACTTTCATACAAAAAAACGCAACCTCTTACTTGGATATGTATACCTCTAGTATTAATGAGCATATTATCTGCACGTTACAATATTTTCATTGTAATAACTCTATCACAAAAATTAAATACCTGTATAAATAAATGTGATTTATGTTAATGTGATTTTAGATAAACACTGGGGGTACACAATAGGCCATGTTATACTGTAAAGTGTACTTAGAGGATATAAAAGACCTTAAGTATTATGTAGAATTTAATAAAAAAATATCATGTGTAATGTACTATCGTTGTTAATACTTATTACTCCCGGTTATATTTATATAACTACAATGACTTGTAACATAATCACATACCTTTGTTTGTATTTTAAAATAATTAGTTTGGAATGATACGTACCCCGATATAATAGTTGTGTACACATAATATTATACAAGGGAATATAATTTAATTTACAAATCATTTAATAATGGTTTCGTACACAGATTTACGTTAAACATACAATATTCCAAAAATAAATAAAATTCTAGCCACATGACAACAAACCAAAAATACCTATGATAGAGTCTTCTTGTAACTTTGTCGATTGTGTCCTAGACGACCACAACGATCATATTTTTTAGAGTGTTTCACCTGATGTGATTCAAATCACCTTTTTTTTTGGCCGGCCTGGATGGAAAAAAAGTCAATGACTTTGCTGAGCGCATTCAACACTAGGGTTGTGATTGTACAATGAAGTTTTAGGCAAATGGCATGGCCGTCGCAACATAGATTATATGTTGCTCAAAATTCTTCCATAAGAGAGCACCGGCTTTGTTGAAAACGAACGTCTCTCATTTCTTGGAGTACATCGGATATCTTTACATTACCTATATGAAATATAATTACTTTGTTTTACACATCATAATTAATGACACATATATTCTACACATACATGAGTGTGAAAGTTGTCCACTAGGCATCAAAGACAATATCCACGGTGGACTCCAGGAAATACGACAAGGATAGACTTTAAAAATCCAAGTGTCCATAAAAAAAAAACAAAAAGTGTATTCTTTCCAATTATATTGACCATCAACGTAAAGAACACACATTAACCTCTAGTAAAATTTTCTCAAAATTTTATTATTTTCTACATACATTGCTGGAAAACAACAATATTTTAATATTATCCAATATATAAATACATGAAATTAATATCAAGATTCATAGATCAATAATCGTAGTATATATCAACAAAAATCAAGGTATTTTGAAACAAATACAACATACAATATCATATAATATAGGTATATTATTAATAAATACAGGTATACTATACAAGAAAAAAGTTTTCCGTAAAAATACGCACGCGAATTAGCTTGAAATCGCAACAACCCCATAAAGTTTTTCATATGTATACCATTCTATCGAAATATCTATTGTTGGAAAACCTCACTATTTTGTCTATACCTTAAAAAAAAAAAAAAAATCTCCAAGAATCAAACAAAAACATCAATCGATCATAAAAATTCTTTTCAAGAGTACAATCACTTATAATATCAAATAATTGTGAAGATGATCAATCATACCTAATTTTCGGTCTTCATCTTCAACAGAACGAGAGGAGAATCGGATTTAGCAAAGAATGATCCTCTTGTGCGAACCCTAACAACATCACCGTAATCAATGCGCAAAATTATCGCACCAAAATAACATCGCAATCTAGAATCGAACATTGGTTGTCTTACCTCTTTCTCTCTCGCACTTGGGATTTGGATTCAGATCTCCTTCTTTTTAATCTCGCACGAAAAAAAACTGAACACACAACAAATTGAAGAACAAAATTGATTTTGTATTCAGACAAAGGGTAATAATGGAAAGAATAGAATGGTAGGAGTTAATCGCAAATACTTTTATTAAGTGGAGAGTGCAATGTTCATAAAATATACGAGCGGGGACTGAACTTAAACCTAAAAATAGAGGTATGTATTTAAATCCAATTGTCCGTTAATTTTTTTTTTAAAATAACAATAATAATAATAATAATAATAATAATAATAATAATAATAATAATTATGAAAATTTTAAATATATCATACATTATTATTAAAATATTTTCATAACAATCGATACTAAATATTAATTGATTATATTAAATTATCAGTAATATATTTTAATATTTTTAAAATATTATTATTATTTAAGTATGATATTTTAAACACATGATTTATTTTTTTAAAAAAAATTGTTTTAGAAAATAGAAATTTAACTATTAAAAAACATGAAAAAATTAACACAAATGAACATGTCACCAATCGAATTATATATAAAAATAGTCTAAAAAGTTCAGAAACAAATTTATATAAAAATATTAATTATAAATTTATAAAAAATATACTCCCACCGTCCCATATAATTTGAGTCAATCCTCTATAATTTGAGTCTATTACTATAGATACGAGAATTTAGATAAATTATAATTCGTAAATAATTAAGAAAATATATTAGTAAAAATAATTATTGTATAGTAAATATAATTATAGGTTAAATTAAAATAACTAAATATTTTAATTAAGATTAAGAAAATTATAAAATTTAAAATTTAAAAATATGATTAGAGTGTATAATTAATTTTAAAAAAGAAAATAACAAATTATATAGGACTAACGAAAATATAAAATAGGGAAAAATTATGTTTGATGGAAGGGAGTATATTACTTAAAAATTCATTCTTCATACCATTTTATTTAAAAATAATTACGAAAATAATACTAAATATATATATATATATATATTAAATGGATACGGTGATGATGGTTTCAAAATACTTACTATGTACTATATATGTTAAAATTGTGTTGACTGTTTACATATTAAAGTGTGTTTTAGGAACATATCTTATATTATATTTGTATTATCTCAATATAAACTATGTGTTACTATTTAATATTGTATGTATTTAGGGTGTGATTTGAATAATAATTGTTACCATCACTTCAAAACATTTCGGATCGACGAGGATTTACATGACAAAATTCGAGGTGATGAAGGAGAATTGCGGCTTAACGTGATAGGAAAGCACAATTGACATGTATTAGAATCATCTCCATTAATCAAACTTGAAAGAAAATATCTAATATATTCAGGAAACTGTAAATCAAACTTACAAATGAAGAATTAAAAAGATAAATAAGATAAATCGAATTTCAAAAGCAATCAATTCTCTCGAGCAAGTATTTTCGAGAATCCACAGATTGTCCAAGGCTGCCGATGCATCTTTCATCTCTCACGCAATTACATTCGAAGCTCAAACAATCGATTTACCCTCTCGGCGGTTCGAATTACTCCAACCCTAAGGAATCTCCAAAAGTAACTAGGGTAAACCCTCACTACAATATTATTTCAAGTCTAGGTAGCGTGTTAAACAAGAAAATACAAGGCTATATATATATTATGTGAAAAATTAATTTAAGCCACACACTTTGAGTGACAAATTAATCTAAGCCATACATCTTGATTAAGATTAAGGGATCACAACTTCCAAGCATACAAGTACCTTCGACCGGGTCTGCGGGTTGTAATCGGTCCGTCTAAGGTCGGGTTTGAGTCATCCGGAGCCATGTCAACAACAACATCGAGCGATGAGTGAAGACACCAAGCGAGGTTTGTAAACGTCAAGAATTGGCAATGAGATTGTGAACTACTCGCATGGTAGGCTGCGATGTGGCTGATGGCGTTGGAACTGGCAGTGAAATTGTGAACTACTGCGCTCTTTTTCTGCACACGCCTTGAAGAATTACCTCTATTGAAATTTCTTCACTTAAGAGAACTGATGAAACTACATCGAGCCTAATTTCAGGCAGATTTGAAGGGTGCAACGAGTTCGAGACTACTCTATGATTAGAAAATTCTATAAAAGCATGTGATTCTTGTGGAACTTTGCTTGCAAGCTATATATGTCATCAATGTGTACCTCGTGGTGTGAGGATTTTCTAGTAGAAGAGTAGTGACATGGACCGGCGATGCGTAGGTGTCCCTAGTCGCAGCTGAACTGCGATCCGATATGATTTCTGGCTGTGAAAGTGTTGAAATAGCAACAACAATGTGTTTCCGAGTTTCTTGGAAACTCACATTCCTTGAGGAAGGGTGTTCTTCCATGATGTAGTTGGGGAGGCCATGCAGCAAGCAAGCATATCCCCGTAAATTTGATGTATAACCTCCATGCCTCATGGTCGATTCGGAAAGGCTCCATGGGAGGGTTTTCTAGCTACCCAAATGACCCATGGACTTAAGTAGCCCACGGAGGGCCTCTAGAAATTTAAAGAGCATCATTTGGTAGTTGTGCCATCGAAGAAGCCTGAGTCTGCACCGGTTGTGGAAATACCTGTTATTGGGCAACCTGTTGATGGCTTTCTTTGAGCAGGCCCCCTGAAAAACAGGGTGGGTGATGCCACACTAAGTTTCGTTGGAAATACTGAAATTTGTTACACCAAAGCTGGATCCGTCACCATGCCTGCAAAGCTCGCAAAACTATACGCTACTTGTGGAAACTCACTCTCTGGAATGTAAATTTTCCCTCAAGCCTTATATCTGGGCATGAGGACATAATTGACTCACATAAACCCAGGGCCAACCTGCCGCAATCTACTTTTGGGCTGGCCATCTCACATATATCCCTTGCTCCAGATGCCGAAAAAGAAACCAGATGAGCCGATGGTAGCCAAGTACTCTATATGACAGCCAAACCCTTTTATGGGAGAAACTACGGTTGCGGAGTTGCCGAAAAAGCCGCCACTATTGGCACAACATGGATGGAACAAGCAAAGGATTATTTCTCCACTTTGGGGGCTGCTTGTTGCCCCTCGGCATCCTTGATGCCACTCGAGCGGAATGCTTTGCTACTTCAAGCGGTATCGCATAATTTTTGAATGACTATTGTCCTGTCCTTTCTTGAGGATAGCAACATGACCGTATTGCAGCGAACATGACATTGGATGGTCAAGGAAAATGGCTCTATACGCTTGAATATTTGGACCGACTTTGATCAAATTTGAATTCATCATAGGATTCGATGATTTCATAGTTTCCTTCCCTCGAAGCCATGTTGTTTTGTTCTCAAACTTTGGCATATGATATTGGCCATGCGTTGGAAGATATCAACCGTGAAATCTTGAAAAGAAGCTTGGATCGCTGCATGGATTTGATCCTGAATCATATCCAAAAGCTTGTAATCGCATGCATCCATTCGATTGCACCAGACTTTCGAACTATTGCGCTCATTCGATGGCCACTATAGAGGCATTTTTTCCACTGCAACTCAGTGCGCTACCAGCTCACACTTCTGTGTTTTTGTTGGGTAACACTGGCTCTTCATGGCTAAGATCAGCGACGATTTTTGGTTTTACAGTGTTAGGGGGCCGATTTATGGCCTCAAAACCGTAACTCCAATTAGGTATCCAAGTTTTGCATGTCATACAAGATATTTCTAGGGGATTACATCATGGCATCTTGTGATGCCTCTCCAAATAGGACTTGGCCAGTGTTGCCGACTCATTCACTTGAAGGATATCCTAAGGTAGACTGCCCTAAAGGATTTTATAGAGGAGGGACACGCCACAACCTTTGACGGAAGTGACCGAATACCAACCTCGACCTGCTATAGTATTATTGCCTCTACCCGAAACAAAAATTCAGAAGCCTTCTACGCTTTGGTGTCTTGTATTTAAACAACTCAAGCAAATATGTCGACCTCCAAGACACTTTACTATTCGGGATAGATTTGCACTCTCTAATACCATCGTCAAAGTCAGTTTCGAAAAGAACAGAGAGGTGTGGAGGGTCACATCCATTGATCGGGTTGTTATTAGGCCTCATTTGTCTCAACTTCCCCAAAATGTACAAAAGAATGATAGTTAGGCACTCAATCGAGCTCCCTGAGAATATGATGCCATTGTCTCAATCTCAGAAGACATCGGCAGTATTAGTGACAAGCTCAAAGGAGAAAGAAAGAGGCACACAATCTAGGAGAAGCAAAAGCATTCAAAGATGAACCGAATCTCTCAATGCATCCCAAAGCACCGCCAAGCATGTTTCAAGATTGCATACAAGAAATAGCTTTCACGAAGTGAGCAACTCGCATGCATGGAAGAGCTTGCCCCTTTGAAGCAGCTTGTGCATAGGAAGTAGCTTGCTCACAGAGAGAGAGTCGCCAACATGGTGCAGTTCGCACATAGAAGATGAGAAACACAATAAAGATATGCCGACACATGCTTGTGTTGTTGAGGTGTCAGACAATGAGCCAAAATAGTAGCCATCGAAGAGGACAGACTGTCCAAAGCTAACCTTAAGTAAGTCGATGTTCTGTAAGTATTACAATATTTCGGCGATTTTACAGTCCATATTGTTGGATTTTTAACGAATAAATCCCTAGCTTCTCACAACCAACCGTAAGTTCTGTAAGTCAATGTTCCGGTGACAGAGGCCAACCTTCATATGTTCTCTGACAATGAGGGCGATACAATACATCATCTTCAAATTTTTTTATCGTCAATGATGCTACGAGAGGTAAAGGCTTTGTCCGAAAGGCAATCTAACAATTTGAAAGTTCAAGGTGCAAGTTGAGACCAACGTATAGCTTAAAGAGAGAGGAGAACTTCACAACGATGAGAGATCTCTAATTTGATCAAGACGGAATACTTATAAAAAATATCGGATGCTCCTGAAGAATTAAGTCCATGCAACATTTTTTAGGGAGGCATTTGTTAGACGCCTCGAAACACCTTGGATTAATGAGGCCTTACATGACAAAACCGGAGGTGATGAAAGAGAATTGAGGCTCGACATGATAGCAAACCGCAGCAGCATCAAGCGAGGCATAGAGACATCAAGCGAGATCTGTAAACGTCGAGCAATGTCTGGCGTGCGAGGTCCAATTGCATCGGGCAAGGTCTAGTAGCGTCGAGCGAGGTCCAGCCACATCAAGTGAGGACCAACATCGTCAAGATAGGTCCAGCCTCATCGAACATGGTTCAACAGTGTAAGTGAGGTCGGCTACAACAAATGTAGCCCATGCACATTATTAAGTGGAAGTCCAACGACATCGATGACAACACAACACATTGAACAAAGACCTAACACGTTGCACCCTATGAGTTAGGGATTGTGGTCTCAAAAGCGAGCCCAATGGAATTGAAACCTAAGAAATTAGGTCAAATGGAGAGTGAGATTGTTAAGAGAATTGTGAGATTTATTTTTTTTTAATAATTTTATCAAAAAATTACTTTTTCATAAATAATGATTGGGATAAAGATCAATTGATTGAACAAAATAGAGATTACTCAAGATGGGAGTTGAGATCATATTGTTGAGTAAAATAGGAAAAAGACAGCTAACCCAATTTTGGCCTAACTAAAGAGAAGCACCATGGATAGAAGCCAGAACGGCTCATTTCATCCCAAAATTCTGCCCTTCATTTATTTGTTTCTTTCTTTAGTTTCTTCCTTTTTTTTCTACTATAATTCCGGCCTAGTTTTCAGTCTTGTTTTATTCTAATTCGTCAATTTTATTTTAATTTATGCATTGATTTTCAATTCTTGTTTGTAATTTTATTCCTTTTCGAATCATCCATGCGAGATCAAGCCCGGATGCTTTCTTCAATAGAATAAAAACCCATTATGCGACTTTCTGACCAGTCAAATCCAATCTCCGTCAAAGTAAAAATTTCGAACGATAACAATAATATCATAATGTATAGGATTAGTTTAATAGATTATGATCAATGAATTAGTAATAAATATATATATATATATATGTTATTATTAAAATATTACATAACATAAAACAAATAACATTACACACAAATATTACTACATAAAATTAAAATAAAATATGAGTACAAACATTTGTAAATATTATAATACAAAATATAATAGATTAAATAATTTTATTATTTTATAAAAAAATCATCAATATCGCATAATTTGAATTTATAAAAAAGTAGTTTTGGATTAATACGTAAATAAGTAAAAACTGAATAAAATTGATATAATTGTTTAAAATAAAATAAATTATATAATATAAGAAATATTGTTTTTCAAGGTAAAAATAAAATAGATTTGATTAAAGATAAAATATAAAAGAAATTTTTTTAAAAATAATAAAACATTGTTGAAGTTGCCTTAATCAACAGTCAACTACATATTGCTTAATATACACTTCAAGTAGATCATTCGGGCAGCTGGGACCACTCCTAGTATGAGTTGCATGCCAAGATCCCCGCCACATTTTACAATACAACAGTTAGATAAAAGATGTAATCGCGATTTACACTTTCTTTTTCAGTATTTAATGAGATTTATTATTTTTTATATCACAAATTTTTATGGTTTACATATTGGAAATTACGATGAATTAAATTCTAAGTTCAAGATCTATTATGTTAAAATAATTGAGATAAGAAAATAAAACAAATAAATTTGACGTAATTTCAGAAGCGCAATCGAATTCGAATCTACAAATTGATAGAGGATTTTGTATTCTTTAAGTCTATGATGCAACCAGTGGCAGATCTAAAATTTTGAATTTGGTGGGTCGATAAATTTATATAATTAAATTAAAATAAATAAATAAATAAACAAACATTTACATTAGAAAAACACGAAACTTTAAATTAACAATCACTTGTACATCAAAATAGTTACAAGTGTTCACGACGAGATCTTGTATTTTGGTATCGGCTGACAATAGCATTTATACTAACTTTCGTAAACACATCTCTTTCTAAAAAAGTAACGAAACAATCATTTAATAATTACTCTTTCATGTTATTCCGTCATTTTTATTGATGATAGTTATAATTAAAAATGATCTTTCCAGGTTTGCAGTTGCTTTTTTTTTTGTCTCAACAAGTTTCATAGAAAATTCATTTAAATTCTTCAAATCTGAAGATATTTCATCACATTGAACATCAGTAATGAAATTATCTAATAATAATTCGAAAATCATCAATTTTGCTTATGACAATTTTGTATAATATAATTATGCAAGTAGTTGCAATATCTTTTTATTAAAAGAGGAAAGACGATTGGAGGGAAAAAAATAAGACATCAATAATTATTTTTGTGAGTCTTGTTAAATACACAAACCGTCACTGATTTATGAAATAAAAATAGAACTAATACTTTGGGATACATTTTTAATTTACTGATAATTAATATTATTTATAATTTTTTTGACCTTGCCTAATACTGCATCGCCTCTGGACGCAACCCCTTCTAAAAAAAAAAACCTCTAGATTTATGTTGTTATTTTCACGATGAGATATCAAAAGTAATAGAAGTTGCGCCTAGACTTGGGATCACAATTGTAGTATATATCCTTTATTATTAATTGACATCATCACCCAATTAATAAATTATCGGGTTTATGCAAATAGGAGGCCCACACTTACTAAATACATATAAGCCCAATAAACTTATAGATCAATTAATATAGGTTTAATCTGACTCATAGCGCAAATTGTTACATTTAATCCACAATTGGATTTTAAATCTACCAATCTCCCACTGGGTTCAATGTATATTGAATAACCTTATGAGCTCATAAAAATTTTCTTATAAGATCATTTAATGTACTTTACCAATCTTATATGTAAATCACATTAATGGGGATCAAAGCGATCAACACTGTATTTATCGTAATTTGACCAATCAATTGTCACAACATTAATATAACCTAAAATTCTATCAAGTGCGGATGTACAACATGTAAGTTTCATATAATGTGATCTTAGCATGGTTATTTCCAACTGATCCATTTAACTTTAGTTCATAATAATCGAATACTGAAAACCAAACACTGAATACTGCACACTGAATATTCAACATTGAATATTGAACTGTCCAGTGTAAATCAAAGTAACTTAAATAGTATTTGAACATTAAAAATCAACTCCACTCAACCGAAATATCAAAATATGATTTTACTCTCATACGAGCAACATACTCATATATTTAGACCTTATGCGGCAATCCTTTAGTAATTAAGCGGATCATGGATTGAAATTTTTTTAAATAATTATAGCAGTATTTGAACAAATGCATATTATGGAAAATACATACACACCTGAATCCCAAATTTAATTTAATCTTCAAATAGATTAGAAGTAATCTAATTTTTTAAAATCAACAATAATAAATAAATAAATGTGTGTGTGTGTTTTTTTTTAATGCATATCCCATTTCAATAGATATATGACATATATACATTATTATATATATATATATATATACACATTTCTATGGTTCTAATCCAACCATTAGTTGATCCAATAAAATAATCAAATTCATTCTGATTCCAAAATTTGGAAAGTATAATCATGATTATAAATGCTTACAAATACTCGATGAATAAAATCCTAAATAAACTGCCGTTGACTAATTAAAATCATTAATTGGTGGGTTTCAATTGTATAATTAGTCAATATAATTAGGATATCAAAATTAGTTTTAGCATCCAGGCCTATCATCAGGCTAATTCTACATCACATACATATACAAATAAATAAACAAGCAAATTTAATTGAACTATCAAACGAATCATAATAAATATTTGATTATTCACATAATTAGCCGTAAAAAAATAAATATAGCATATCGAATTACCAACTAATTGCGTATGATCCAATTTGACTCCATAAATCATTCAATAAAATAGATGAATAAACCCAAAAAAAAAAAAAAAGATGAAAAAACAAACGCATGCTGCAAAAAATAAATAAACCATTGCAATATAGGACTATAGTATTCTATTGAATTAGATAATTGAATCACATATTTCAATGCTATGAAACATCAATTGAGTACTCTCCATTAAAGAAAACTTAATAAATCTAATTGAGACACTGTAATAAAAAGCAAAATTAACAACAATTGAAACAAACACTAAGTTAATGCAAACAAAATTAGAAGTAATGGAAACAAATATCAATTAGTCTTATTTGTACCATATTTCCATTTAACATTTTAAACCAAACAATCATGAATCCGATCAATTGATAACTTTAATATAATTATCCAAAATAAAGGAAGGCTACAATCGGAAATTATACTACAATACTATCCTCAATCAAATATGATTCGTACGGATGGTATTAATCGAAATAAAAATTTCTTTATGTAGACAACGTAGTTGGAAGTTGCGCACGAGATCGAGGAAATTTTCAAAAAAAAAAAAAAAACAGATGTTTTGCAGATTAATTTCCCAAAATAATTTGGAAATAAGATCAAATAGATTTTCTCAAACATAATCAATCTAACAAAATATTTCAAAATTCAACATGCAACCGCTCTGATATAAATTATTAGGACTTATTAGGAATTAAACCGTAAATCCAAGATCTGCTGTATTGAAATAATTGAGATAAGAAAGTAAGACAAATAAATCTGACATGATTTCAGAAGCGCAGTCAAATTCGAATTTACAAATTGATGAAAGATTTTGTGTCCTTCAAGCCTATGATGCAACCCCTTCTGAAATATCCTTTAGGTTTCTACCGTTACTTTCACGATGAGATATGAAAAGTAATGGATATTGTGTCTAGACGTAGGATCACAACCCTAATATATCTCTTATTATTAACGAATCTCATCACCCAATTAATAAGTTATCGGGTTTCTACAATAAGAGACTCATACTTACTAAATATATTTAAGCCCAATAAATTTATAAATAACTTAATATAAACTTAATCTAATTGATAGTTTAAGTAATTAAATTTAACACACAATTGAATTTTTAATTCAGCAAAGTACATCGCAGGAGCCTTAAATAGTAGACATTGAGTTGATTAATCAACTACAGTTACACGGTGATAAAAAATCTGCTTTGTAGATAAGAAAGGTGTCTCCGCAACAATTTTGCTATCAAATTCAATTTAAAATGTGTGATAAAAAAATAAAAAGAAGTTGGGGTTCATTGATTGCAAGTGTTAAAAAGAATTGGGAAAAATAAACTGTGTACACAACTAGAAAATTGTATTATTATTCATAATTAAAATAGGAGGTACATAGAAAAATATAACAGCTCGATAGACTCAAATTATAACAATCTAATTTAATGGATAAAATCAGATAAAAAAAAAATTAAATCTAACATAAAAATAAATAAGTAAAATATCTCTAACATCCCCTTAAACTCAAATGGTATTTCAGAAATAATTTGAGTTTCCAAAGTGAGAACGATAATCACATAGCCACAGTCGTACACCATATTATAATTAGAAACTGAACTAGAGTCATAATCAATAGGACTTTCAATAAAGTCAGAAAGAACGGGACTCTCACCGGAGTTGAAAACAACGAGAATCTCACCGGAGCCGAAAACAATAGAACTCGAACTGGAGTAAAAAACGATAAGACTTTGAACGCAATCGGAAATATGAATATGGAGAAACATGATAGATAGATCGTAGACAAATATGGAAAAATGACCTCAAATGTACACAAATCAGGACTCAAAAAATTATCAAAATAAAAAATAGAAAGACTAACCGTTATAAAAAAATCTAAAAAACTGAGAGATCTCCGATTACATTCTAAATTGAGTATATCCACATAAACGTGAGTTTGTTGCGTTTAATCTAGTAGAATAATAATTAACTCTCATATTGGGAGACCTCCGATTACATTCTAAATTGAGTATACCCATAGAAACGTGAGTTTGTTGCGTTTAATCTAGTAGAAATTTTATTCTATAGAATATCATATTAAAAATACTTATTATTCAACCTAAAATACAAAACTAAACAAAAAAAAAAAGTTATTAATTTAAGATTTAAAAAGTTTCTTAATAAATACCAACAAAATTTAATGTGGCATCTAAACCAAGAAGGCCTATACTAATTTTCAACCATATAAAAAATATTGGATAAATAACATAATACCCTCTTATGATTTACTAAAAATAAACAAAATATTTTTTATTATTTTTTCTTTTAAATATTAAAATATGCACAAAATAATCTTTTCATCCAAAATTAAGATTTGTCTTGAAGCACACTTAATTATACAAATTTTATAAGAATAAACAAGGCAAAAATGTTAAACAACATTAGTTGAATAAAAATAATAATAAATAATTGATCGATTTATATATATATATATATATATTTTTAGAAAATTAGATAATAGTTTCCTTAATAAATGATTTATTTATTTATTTTATTCAAAATAATTTTAATATATTTTATATTTGTACAAAACTTGCATAATTATATGTATATTTACAACCAAACATAAATGCTTTATTCGTATTTTTATCTAACACAATATAAGATTTTACACAATAAATAAAATACAATTTGTTTAATTAAAAGTTTGAAGATATATTTTTTTTTACGTGAATTATAAAAAATTGTGTAATTAATATAAAAATAATGAGTGTATATAATATATTAAAAAATTTTGAAAAAATATAATTTCCCCAAAAAGAACACACTCAATGTGTTTCATGTATTTTTCGTAAAATACAATGAGATATTATATAATTTATCCAAATACTATTATGCCAACGTTGTCTCACGTTAGACGCGATGCTAAGGCTAAAAAATAAAAACATGACGTGCACGATGCTAAGGCTAAAAAATCATAATAGTGAGTGTAAAATTTTTTCTTTGTAGAAATTTTAAAATATATTTTCCAATACCTTTAAGTATTTCAAAAACATGTAATTATAAGAAGTCTTTACATGTATTAAAAAAGTCTCAATGCATCTCAAATGTCACTACAAAAAAATAGTATATTTGTAACGGAATTCCGTTCCTAAAGTTCACATAGCTAACGTAATTTAATCCGTAATTCCGTCTCTAATATTATTAGTAACAGAAAAAATGAATTTAGAAACGAAAAAACCTCGTTAAAGAATTGATATTTTCTTGTAGTGTGTATGGATCTAAAAAATATCGAGTATGTAAAATTATAAGTTCGGACATTATCCAATAAGAAGTCATGCATGCTCAATAAAGTCTCATCCCTATGATGCATCAAGTTGACGAAGTTCCAGAAATCAATTATGCATGGTAGATGGTAGTAAACATTAGCTAAAGCTGAGTAAAAAATTACATATGCAATGCACGAAATAATTTACCAATAATAAATGATAGTCATACAACAACTACAACTAGCCAAAATCCACGGTTCATAACACATCAGCCGGCTTGCCAATCAATAGCTAAGTCTAGCCAAATACACGACTTAACGAATTAGGAATTCACTTGTCAATTAACGGATAAGTTTAGTCAAATCCAATGCTTACACAAATAATAATCAACTTGTCAGTCAATGGATAAGTCTAGTCAAATCTACGGCATACACAAATTAATAGTCGACTTGCCAATGAACGGTTGAGTCTAGTCAAATCCATAGCATACACAAATTAATAATCGACCTGCCTATCAACGGCTAAATTTAGCAAAATCCATGGCATACACAATTAATAATCGACTTGTCAATCAACGGCTAAGTCTAGCCAAATCCACGGCATACACAAATTAATAATCGACTTGTCAATCAAAAACTAAGTCTTGCCAAATCCACGACATACATAAATTAATTATTCTTAATAGCAAGTTCATCACATATCACATAAGGAGATACAAATATAATGGTCTGTTTAACTAAGACACGTAGTTAGATGGTCAATCATTTCAAATAGGGTAAATTATTTAACACCCCTTATATTTTAATAAAAATGCACAAAACACCATATGTTTTTATTTATTGCGTGAAACCCCCTTGTGTTAATCTAAAGTTTGCACGAAACACCCTCCTTGTTCAAAACTTATGTTTGGCTCTAAATAAAGACCTAAATTACGCAGGTTTTATACAAATAAAAAACGTAAAAATATCTTAAATAAATTTTAAATAAATAAATAATTGATTAATCCTTCATTTTATAATTTTTTTTAGACAAATTGTTATATGATATTTACAAAAACTATAAAAATAAATGATTGATTATTTATTTATTTATTTATTTTATTCAAAAAATTATTTAAGATATTTTACGTTTTTTATTTGTATGCTTAATTTAGGTCTTTTTTTAGAACCAAATATAAAATTTGAACAATGAGGGTGATTCATGCAAATTTTACATTAACACAAGGGGTTTCACAAATAAATAAAACATAGGGTATTTTGTGCATTTTTACTAAAATTAAAAGGGGTGTTATATAATTTATCCTTTCAAATATACATAATTTCACCCCTTACCTTACTTAGGGGAAGCTAAGAAATTCAACAACCACCGACTCACTCATGGGACTTGGTTCGGTCGGACTTCACCTAACCATCAAATTTGATAAATAAACTTACTTATATTTAGCGCAAATCTTATAAAATTCACCATAAATACATCGTTGGCTCAAACATTATGAAACTAGTGTCAAATCAAAGCTAACATTTCTAATTATGTTTAAAACACCAAAAATGTAATTATTAATTTTAATTATATCCAAAATATCATTTTAACTCAAATAGTCGGTTCACTTGGGAAAATAGGAAAACATCATTTTTGTAACAAAATATTTGTGTCTCTAAATCTACTTTTTCCGTTACTAATAACATTAGAGACGGAATCAGGAATGGAATTGTGTTAGCTACGTGAACTTTAGAGACGAAATTCCCTTACAAATGTATTATTTTTTTGTAGTGGCAGTTGTATTATAAAAATTACTAAAACTCCATTTTACACCCAAATGGGACAAAATTAGTCTCTAATGAAATATAGCAAATATATCTATATTTTAAATTAAACAAAAATATAAAAAGAAGTTCCAAAAAGAACATAATAGAAGTTAAATATACTGAACAGATCCTTCATCAAGAAACATGGTGTGCAACTTTAAGAATTTATTTAAAATTCATTTTATATCCAAATGGAAGAAACTTGGTCTCTAATTAAAGGTAATACAAATATCTACATTTAACATGAAACAAAAGTTTACAAATAGTATTCAAAAGGTACAAAAAATCCGTCGAGCACTCTATAATGTTTTTCCGTCAAGAAAATGAGTATATAATTTTAGAAAATCATATAAGATTCATTTGTCTTTCAAATAAGTCATATAATATGTCAATCATGAAAAATATGAATATTATTTCAAAAAAATAAGTCCATGATTTAAATAAACGAAATGACTTAAAATAATGCACTTATGTTATGAAATCAAATTTCAAAAATAAAGAAGAAGAATGTATAAAACTTATTTCAAATTCACCTTAATTGGAATAGGGGGGAAGAGGGTGATGGCTATTGTTTCCTAGTGTCACGGACCAAAGCTTTGGCCGAGCAATGCCGAGGGAGCTGCAAAGGAGCGCCGATGAGGGGTCTGCGGCATGCGAACACGGAGAGGCTAGCAGAGATCCTTGAAGATGTTCCGGAACCTTCTGGATTACTCTGAACATTCTAGAAGCCGAGTCAATATTTATCCACTAGATTTATATCTCTTAGATATCATTATCTATATCTCTTTAGATATCTATATCCGTAGGTTGATAAGATATAACAAATCCAACTGTGGATTTGATAAGATATGGCATATCCATATCTTGCTAAGATTTAGCATATCCATGATAGAGTGCCTATATAAAGGGGAGGAGTCCTCACTTGTACTTCACTCCAGTTTTGAATCAATAAAACACTCTTCTTTGCCGAGTACATCTTATAGTGTTCTTATTTTTAGCAGGTATTGGAGTCGTGTACGAGGCTGCACTAGCGAGTTCTCGAGGGAGTCGAAGAATCGCTAGGCCGACGGGAAGGTGTTCGAGGAGGAACCATCCGACCCGTTACAAGTGGTATCAGAGCTTTGTTCCGAGGAGATGGCGACAGACAAGTCAGATGCTGAGTACGAGGTCGAGAACCAAGTTCATAGGCGGACCAGGAAGAACGCCAAGGATAAGGCTGCTGAAGTCATGGAGACTCTTGACGGAAGGTTGGCTAAGGTAGAGCTAACTTTCGGAGATCACCACGACAAGCTCGACGAGGTGGAGCAGCGTATCTGTGAGCTCGAGGGAAGCGAGCTGCGCAAAGGGATACTGGCCTCGATCGATGCCGAAAGGGAGGAGTCCCGAAAGAGGGAGCTAGCGATGATGGAGCTTGCTGAGGCGCTGAGGGCCGAGGTGGTCGTGTTGAAAGAGGTCGTGGCCGAATGCAAGGTCCAGATCGCACGGCTGGAAAAAGCGAAGGTTGTGGAACCTTCAAGAACGGAGCCCTCAAGGGTTCAAGAGGAGTTGGCGATGTTGAGGGCAACGGTAGCCGAACTTCAGGCAAGGAGGCCAACTGAAGCTGCCTTGGCAGCCCCGAGGGGGAACGTCCCGTATCCCGAGAACTACGCGGGGGAGCGCAAGGCTCGAGCAGTGGACGACTTCCTCTATGATATAGAGAAATACCTCAAGGATTCCGGCATCATGGGAGATGAAGCCAAGATCCGAACCGCGTCACGATATTTGAAGGGCTTGGCCCGCACGTGGTGGAGGCGAAATGAAGGAACACACGGTGGTGAGAGAGGCATCACTACCTGGAGACTATTTAAGCGAGAGCTCAAAGAGGAGTTCGCATCAGCAGATGCCGAGGAGGAGGCGTGGTGCAGGATTCGTCGATTGGAGCATCGAGAAGGCCACCTAAAGGACTACATCGAGAAATTTTCGGACCTGTTGCTGGAGGTACCGAACATGTCTCCAAAGGAAGCATTGTTGACATTCTTGGAGGGCCTGAGGCCGTGGGCTAAGTTGAGGATTAGGGAGAAACTTCCTTCAACGGTCAACGAAGCAATAAAATATGCTCAATGGTTGCTTGAAGTCGAGCAAAAGGAGCCTAGTGAGGATAACTAATCAAGGAGCATTAACCAAGATAGAAGTGAGGGAGACCAAACTTGGCAGACTCCACGGACTAGTGATACCAGGAAGACTCAGCGGCAATCCGCAACTAGGGGTGGGGATGCTTGGAGGCCAAGACCAACATATGATGGGTGTTTTGTCTGCAGGAGTAAGGATCACTATGCTAGGGATTGCCCAAGTCGAGGAGGCATTGTGGCGTCGGACGTGCCGCCGGAGGTGATAGAGGGCCGGGTAGCCTGCACACAAAAGACGGTCCCTGCTAATACCCTTAGGGGAAGGATGCTCGTTAAAGCGTGGATAAATGGAGTATTGGTGACATGCTTGCTCGACCCGGGTGCTGATGACAACTACCTGAGCAAGCAACTAGCCCATATGATCGGACTACGGTGGGTACCTTCTGGAGGACGTTTCAAAGGAATCAATGGTGGGTGGACTCCCATAGCTGGGGTGGCTAGAGACGTGCCCATCCAGCTAGGCGACTGGAAAAGCACGGAACTATTCAATATAGCTCATCTAGACAAGTATGCGGTAATTCTAGGGATGAGGTTCATGGACCATGTCAAGCCCATGATGGTCCCACATGAGGGAAGGTTCACAATAACAGAGGGTGGGGCACTGTGTAACGTGATGGTTTATAGGGAAAAAGAGCTCAACTCGAGGCAAGGGGAGAAGGGTCAAAGAGAAAGGGAGTCAACTCTAGCGACTATTCGGACTGACAAAGGCACCGTAATGGCTGTGAGCGAAATGTCAGAAACCCGCCTAACAACCTAGGACGAGCACTCAAAGGAATCGTCAAATCTAACATGGAGAAGTCCCGACGAGGAGTGAACATGTGGACGGGCAAGAGGAGGATGTTCCGAGAAGGTAAAAGAAAAGATGTGGGGATCATAAAGAACGGAGCTGACAAGGTGGCAGAAGAGATCGTAGCGGACAAAAGGGCCGGACACCCGAGTCGACCACTACAGACGAAATTCCCGACTAGGGGGCATGGATTAGCTAAGCCCAAGGCAAGTTGGAGAGAGACCAGAGACGTATGGCTGTTTGAGGAGTATGCTCGTTACTTACAGGCATTGAGGGCAATGCCTAGTTTGAGTAGGGGAGGATGTCACGGACCAAAGCTTTGGCCGAGCAATGCCGAGGGAGCTGCAAAGGAGCGCCGAGGAGGGGCCTGCGGCATGCGAACACGGAGAGGCTAGCAGAGATCCTTGAAGATGTTCCGGAACCTTCTGGATTACTCTAGAGCATTCTAGAAGCCGAGTCAATATTTATCCACTAGATTTATATCTCTTAGATATCATTATCTGTATCTCTTTAGATATCTATATCCGTAGGTTGATAAGATATAGCAAATCCAAGTGTGGATTTGATAAGATATGGCATATCCATATCTTGCTAAGATTTAGCATATCCATGATAGAGTGCCTATATAAAGGGGATGAGTCCTCACTTGTACTTCACTTCAATTTTGAATCAATAAAACACTCTTCTTTGCCGAGTACATCTTATAGTGTTCTTATTTTTAGCAGGTATTGGAGTCATGTACGAGGCTGCACTAGCGAGTTCTCGAGGGAGTCAAAGAATCGCTAGGCCGACGGGAAGGTGTTCGAGGAGGAACCATCCGACCCGTTACACTAGGAATGTTTGGAGGTTGAAATAAAGGTTAAATATAAGGGATAAAGTAATATTTTATGGTTAAAAGTGAAGTTAAAATTGCATTGACGTTTTTTATAATCGTATTTGAATATACAACAGACCTTTGAATACGATCTTGGCTATAGATCTTTCATTTGGACTTGGATTGACTCACCGTTTGCGACATTCGAAAGCTAACTTAAAAATCTATCCGATGAAATATATTTCATAAAAATCAGATATGAAATATAAAATAAGCAAGCGTTTGAAGTTAACATATTGATAATAACATCTATAAGATATTTAATCAACAAAACATCTAATGGGCAAACTCGACTATCGAGTTGGACGGTGCTAGGCCAACTTCTGTATGCGGATGAGCCGGTATTAGGCCATCTGAAGTTGATTAGAGGTTAAATGGATTGAATAAACTACTCTTGTCAATAATGTTCACATTCTTTTTTGAAAGCCTTACTGAAAAAATTCTAGTGTTAAGCGTGTTTGCCCTAGAGTAATTTGAGGATAAATAACCCTGGAGGACATAAGTGCGTTGGAATGACTCGTACTGATCCGTTGATGGACCTAGCAGTTGACAATCGGTGCAACGTGGAAAAAACTCTAAAGTTAAGCGTGTTTGTTTTAGAGTAATTTAGAGATGGGTGACCTCTGGGAAGTCTCCTAGAGTGCGCGTGAATAAGGATAGAAGTGCGTTGGAAGAAATCGTATTGAACCGTGGGGTCAGTCTTCAATCTCGACACACTCGGTCTTGCGGGCCGGGGTGTCACAGTTTGTTTAATTGTAAAAGTATATATATACTTTTAATTTTATTATACAATTTTTATGAATTTTTCTATATACATGGATATATTTTTCTATTTCTATTTTTTATCCAAAAACATCAAATTATATATTCACTTTTTATTTATGATATTATCTTAAAATTTAATTCTACATTTAAAATATCACATCAATACACAACAACAAACAATTATTTTAATTTAAAATATTATTATTCAAAATTCAAACCTGAAATTAATATCCAACTAACAAGCACAACCGATATTATTTTATTTTATAGAATATCACATTAAAAATATTATTTAATATAAAATAAAAGAAAAATAAAGAAATAAACAAACGTATTAATGTAAGATTTAAAAGTGTGTTAATAAATACAACAAAATTTAATGTTGGCATCTAAAGCAAGAAATTCAAAATATTGGGTAAATTGCATAATATTCTCTTATATTTTGGTAACAATGCGCAAAATATATTATATTATATTATATTTATTTATTTAAAATTAAAGTATGGACAAAATAATCTATTAATTAAAAAAAATACAAGACAAATATGTTAAACAACCTTAGTTGAATAAAAATAATAGTAGAAAATAATTGATTAATATTTTATTTTATTGTTGTTTTTTTTTTTTTTTTTTTTTGAGAAGATTAGATAATAATTTGGTTAATTTATTAATTATACTATTATTCATTTATTTATTTTATTCAAAATAATTTTAAGATATTTTGTATTTGTACAAAATTTGCATAATTAGGTGTGTATTTACAACCAAACAAAAAATATTTTATTTGTATTTTTATCTAACACAATATGAGATTTACACAATAAATAAAATACAATTTTTTTAGTGAAATAGTTTGAAAATACATATTATTTTTATGTGAATTACATATAGAATTTTGAGTAACTAAATTAAAAATAATGGACGTGTATAATATGTTAAATATTTTTAGAGAAATGTATTTTTGAAAAAATATAATTTTCCCATAAAGAACACACCTATTGTGTTTTAGTGTGTTTTATGTATTAAAATAAAATGAAATATTATACTCTTTCCATCATGCAAATGTGTGCTTATTTTACGAAGCACGAGTTTTAATAAAGGTGAGTAATAATTATTAATTTTTCCTTATAAAAAACAGTATAAAAATAGAATAACTTTTTACTTAAAAAAAAATAAGAATATTTTTCGATAACAACCAAAAACAGAAAAGCGGCCATAAATTTGAACCTGGGAGTATAATTTAATCAAAAACTATTATACCAACGTTGTCTCACCTTATACCTCAAATAATCAACAGCCTGAAATAGTATTATACCAACGTCCCTCACCTCAACAGACTGAAAATGGCCTTGCAACCAACTACCCCAATTATTTCTTTTTTATATTATAAAAAATAAAAAATAAAAACAAAAATCGTTGTCCGAATTTAGATATGGCAAATGAGTAAAAGGATGTGATCTATCCACCAATGCATCAATGAATCAAATCATATATACTCAACAAAAGCTAAAAAGTTCAATCCTTCAAACTAAAGCAAACCCCCACATATCCCTTCTTCCTCACTCAAAGTTATGTCGTACGTTCTTTTCATCCTTTACCAACAGCCTCTCCAATGCAAGAACCCTTTGTCTACAATTTTATTGCATCCTTAATTATTCAAGACAGGGGAAAGAATGGTAGTATCGCGGGACTCGAATGGCACACTGCTTCGACCATCCACACACTCTCGGCTTAAACCCATTTTTCATCGCAAATATTGTCAGGAGGGAAACGGAGGGAGAATGAAACTCACCAAGAGGAAACTCGTGCCGGTTCTTGCTTTCATCTTATGCACGGCGTCCGCGTTTAGGTTTCTCAATATTAGTATGGTCACGACTTCATCTTCGCGCCTTCCTTGGATTGTTTTACGTGAATGTTCTTCCACGTCGCCGCTTTGCATTAAAAACATCTCTCGGCCGCATGAAAATAAAAAAGAAGTGAAAGCTCCGTGTCGAGGTAGCATTATGTCGAAGAACGAAAGAATTTTAACTAGGAAGGAAATTCAGTTTCTTTTCGACTTTATCTCCACCCGACTTCCTTGCAATCTTCTTATTTTTGGAAGCGAACGTGAGTATTCGAGTATAGCGCACTTAAACGCCGGTGGTGTTACTATTTTTCTCGATGAGAATCATCATGTTGGGAACAAGACTGTGCTCGCCATCAATGCACGTGTTTTTAGAGTCACCTACAATACGGTGGCCTCGGAAGCTTACCAATTGCTTAAAGTTGCGAGGGAAAACCTCGATTGTGTGCCCAAGATTCGCCTTCCCAAATGCATATTGGGATTGTCGAACCTCCCGGAGAAAGTGTACGATACTAAGTGGGATGTGGTTGTGGTTGACGGGCCGAGAGGGGACACTCCCGACTCCCCGGGTAGAATGGCGTCGATCTACACGGCGGGCGTGATGGCAAGAAGAGGAAACACGACGGATGTTTTCGTACACGACGCCGATCGAATGGTCGAAAAGTGGTTCTCGAGGGAGTTTCTCTGTGAGGAGAATTTGGTCTCTTCCAAGGGAAGGTTTCAGCATTTTCGAATACAAGGAGCACCAAATGCTACCAAGTTTTGCACATCATAGAGGTTAGGGGTTGAATTGGGGAGTTCACTTCTACATAACACATTTTGTTTTATTTTTGTGAATAGATGGTATTTTTCAGGCCTATTCAATGTTTGATAATATAGCGACGTTGTAATTGTAGAGCAACTTTATAGTCACTTTTCTGATTATTTTTATTATTATTTTCTCAATTTTCATTATAATAAGACTTATTAATTTTATTAATAATTACAAACGCACATGTTACAATTTTTAAGAATTCATTAGCTCTGATCGAATCCCCTATTTCATTAGCACACCCTATTCCCTATTTTCATACACACAGGGGATAGAGGGATAAGGTTTGTTTTTGGGACAACAACATTCCATGAGTCATTAGCTCTAATTTATGGAACATGGTGATGATTTAACAACATTAGCAAATTTTTATTAAAAAAATAGCAAATATTGATATAACATATGTATCACATATTTGAATAGTATATTATATAATTATACCTAGCAAAATATATCTTAGATTTCAGCAAACTATATTATGACACTAGAGAAAAAATAGTATATTTGTAACGGAATTTCGTTCCTATAGTTCACATAGCTAACGTAATTCCATCTCTAATTCCGTCTCTAATATAATTACTAACGGAAAAAGTGAATTTAGGAACGAAAAAATCTCGTTACAAAATTGATAATTTCTTGTAGTGTGATTTATGTACAATAGTAATTTGATCCAATCAACAAATGTCCATAACTCCTGTTGGGGACTCCCGTTTGCGGGATATGTAACTAATGGCTTAGTTTCCTTAACAAGTTCGAGCTTTTAGGTGAGATGGTCATTAGCTTCCGACATGGTATCAGAGCCTAGGTTAGGTCTCGAGTTCGAGTCCCGCCCGTCCCTATTTGTGGCATATGCATGTGCAAGTTTCGCAGACCCACTTGCACCTGAGGGGGCGTGTTGGGGACTCCCGTTTGCGGGATATGTAACTAATGGCTTAGTTTCCTTAACAAGTTCGAGCTTTTAGGTGAGACGGTCATTAGCTTCCGACATGGTATCAGAGCCTAGGTTAGGTCTCGAGTTCGAGTCTTTGCTGCTCTGCATAGCAATCCAAAAAAAAATTAAATTTTTTTATTGACTACAATAATACCACTGACCAATGCAGGTGGTCATAAAAACCAAATGAATTGTATCATGAATTTTAAATAAAATTAAATATAAATATAAAAAAATGTCAATATAGGTGTAACTTTATAGAAGATAGAATTTTCTTTAAAACAAAAATATTAAATTATTATTTCAAAATATAATTTTAAAAAAAAAAATTATGTTAGTTGACGTTGCTCCTTCTCTATCAAAATCCCCCCTCATTTTCCGTTAACTTCGTACAGTCGGAAATATATCGGCTCGTAGGTATGACGGGTTCCTCCGAATTTCGGCCTATCAATTTTTAACCCGTACCGTCCGAAATTGGCCAGTAGGGATGAAGGCACTACATAAAATTACTATTTTACTACGAATTAATTTCACAGTAAAAACTTATTCTTTAATTATAAAATTAATTTCGTAACCAAAAATAAATTATTATCTATGTCTTATAATTTCATAGCCATTTGTGACTTAATGACAATGAATTAAAAATATTATAAATTTTAATAGAAATCCGCAGCCGCTACTCTCGCATTTTGAACTCATGACCTCATAGTCACGAGTTCATCCTCATGCCACCAGGCCATTTCTTGCGGGACTTAATAGAAGCCTTTTGATTTTATGGTTTATTCACACAATATTTTTTGATCGTATAATTCTCTATTGTATATTATATAAAAAAAATACAATATAGATAATATATATACTTTTTTGCATTCGAAAAAAATTAGTAATTCAACACAATATTATTTTTATATTACCAATATAAATTTTCATACCTAACATAAAAACATTCATAAAAAATATAGAATAAACAAACTCTATATATACTTATCAATATTGATTTATAGGTTTTCTTTTATCGTCATTTATCACATGTTATATTCAATAGATTAAATTAACTAATATGATCAACTTAACCAAAATAAACTACATTTACTAATACTCTTTTGTTATTCAAATTTGTTCTAATTTTCTTTGTATTTTACAAAGGGAATGAGAATAACGGAGGTAGTAATAAAAGCAAAAACACAAAGACAAAATATTTTAAAGTTAAATTTTCTTTAAAAATATATTATTAAATATATAATTTTTTAACAAACTTAATTCAAACTTCACTTGCAGTTGTCACCTTTCGTCCACCATTCATCATGTCCTTATCTTTCGTCAACTTAACTTCACCTGCAGCCGTTAGCATTTTCCTTTTCGTCGCAGCCGTAGAATTCTCATTTATTCTCGTCCTTATATTTGCAGCAATCATAAATTTTTCGCTTATCCTTGTTCTCGTCTCTGCTATAGTTGTAGTCTTTTTGCTCGTCCTTATTCTCATGACCTCCTCTTCGTTTATTTTGTATTTGTTGCCAACTTATGCTTTCCCTTGTTACTATAGAATGAAAGGTTCTGCAATCAGTTGTTCCTATTAAAGATGAAGAGGTGGTGGTTGGACAATACAATTGTTATAAGAACGATCCAATGGTTCCAAACCAGTAGAATACTTTTTTGCAACTCTAATTCTATGCATATACAATGAAAGATAATAAGGTAGATAATACATTAGTTTGCTTCGATTCAAATATGTTATGTTCTCAATAACCGTGAACCATTCATTGTAGGCGTGTCTTTCATACTCAAGGCAGGAAAAGCTTGGAATTCAAGAAAAGCAAGGGAGAGATAATTTTTTGATTCAGTTGCAACGTTCAGAAGCCATATACATGAATCATACAATGAAATTTATTAGTGTCATTCTTGAAGCTAGCTCATATGCTATTTCCTTTTATTCGAGCTAGCATGATTTGTCTGGTTGAATTCAATTGTGTTTCTCTTCATTTCTTGTTGAGTTTGTGGAGTTCCCTCCCGTGCAGGTCAAAAATTCTAGACTGAAAATGTCCACTGTCTAAAGTGAGCTAGGCTTTCCTTCCATAAAACACTACAATAGTGTTATTTTTCCTGAGGCTTACGAACGACTTATTCTTGACACGTACATCTGCTATTTATCTTTATCTTTGTGTTATGTGGTTTTGTTTATATCTTTTTGTTTTTTTTTGGTTTCCTGATTCTTTCGAAGATATAAAATTTGGATTATTCTTTTAGTTATTTTTGTAGTTTTAATTAGTAATTCTATTTTTGTTGTTTACGTTCTAATACAATAATCCTAACTAATATTATTTTGCTACAAAATCATTTTTTTTGTACCTAACACCTTTTGCTATGAAAGTAAAATTTTTGTAGCTAAAATATTTTTGTTATGAAATTTTTTTGTTGTAGCTAAAATCATTTTGGTATGAAAATTATATTTTTTTGGTTATAAGCTTTTTGCTATCAAATTCAGTTTCGTAGTTAATACTTTTTTGCTACAAAATCCTATTTTTATAGCTAAAAGGCTTTCTTTAGCTATGAAATTTTATTTTTGTAGATAAATCTCATTTGCATATTTTCATCACAAAAAGCATACCTTCCTTTATGGAAGTGAAATTCGTCTCCAAAAACCTTTAGCTATACGGTATAGGCGACGAAGGTCATTTCGTCGCGAAAGCATTTCTGCTACAAAAATATACATTTTGCTACATTTTTTTTTTGTAGCTAATTCTAAAACTCTTGTAGTGAGGGTTGCTCTGCACTTCAGTCCATCACTTTCAAACCCCTATCGTCCGAAATTAGTACGTACGGCTGAAGGGCCCTCTGAATTTCAGCATCCCAAGAAGGAGAATGAGTGGTTTAGGCATAATGCAAAATTCACTCAAAGATAGAATTCTCGGACTTCATAGTACGATCATTACCATGTACTAAACATACACTAATTCCTTGAATAGGTCAATTTCTTCATCTTTTTCTTTCTTTGAATCGTACGAATAGATTCATAATTATCATTGACAAAATTGTCACCCACACCGTTCCTTTGCTCCGGTTCTAAATGAAGAGGATAATAGTGTCCGCCTTGTATTTCTATCATAGTGGAGAAATTGTGTATCAGCCGTTCAATCATCAGATTCTTGTCATCCTGAAGTAGATAGAGTACCCAACGGGGTAACTTGGTGTATTAGGGTTCTTAGAGGTTACTATATGAACTTCATTTTACCTTTCTGAATTTGTGGTTGGCATACTTTCTTTACTTAATTCCCTTGGCCATTGCGGATGTCAATTAAGCATTATTTTAAAGTTTGAGTAATTTCGCTCAACTCAAAAGCATTCAAACTCACCTTCTGCACCTTCATTTCCATCAAAATCATTATTTTTTTAACATGGTTTAAAATTGGCCTTTCATTTTAAGCACCCAAAGTATGCTACATCAGTGTTCAGGCGCACCAACTACCCCAATTTTTATCTCTATAACACCATGATCCGCGGTTCAAACCAATGATCCTTTTTTTAGGACATAGTCAACTCAACAGTAGTATGATATTGTTCACTTTAAGCTAAATCCATAAAAATCTATTATTGGATTTCTTCCAAAATGCCTCATACTAATGGAGTTCATATAGACGTATAAAGTGTAAATTTCCTTCAAATCTTCTAATGTGAGACTTGAGTTTGCACCCCAACAATTCTCTCTAACCAAGGACCATATAACTCATAGGCATTTCTTCCATTGATATTCCATTGATCTTCCATTGATCTGTATGTCATGCACCACATTTGACAAATGGCTTCGTTGCCTGACTACACCTTTCGGGATGCCAACTGACCATCATAACTCCAGAAAGACTTTTGACACAAGACACCACCACATATTCCAATCAGAAGGTCAACAAGGGTTTCCCACAACTACATCCAATGCCCAATGCAACTATTCAGTCCACTCCAAAAAAAAAACTTCGTTGAACCAAACTCTGCTATCAGTTGTTGTGGAAATCGGAAAATAAAAAAAAAAGTATAGATGAATATAAGACTTTGGTGACTTAATTCGATCAGAATGATCTACGTCTGGAGACGGCCAAGCTAAGTACTTGCACTAGTAATTTCAAGGTGCAAGTTACAAAGAGAATGAATCAAGTATATATAAGAATTGTAGGCCAAATCATAGCATCCGGCACAAAATAATCCCAACAATAGAACTTGAGCTTCACAACAAATCAATCTCCCACTTGAAGTTCAAGTATTCTCTGTTTTGTACTCCAACTTCAACTAATCACTGAAAAGCCGCCAAGCCTTCTTTGTCATTCATCGAGGCCAATTGAGGTTGTGTTATCTCTCACTTGAAGCCCAAGTAATCTCTGTTTTGTATTCCAACTTCCACTAGTCACTACAAGGTCACCAAGCCTCTTTTTTCATTCATCAAGGCCAATTGAGGTTGAACACAACCTCAATTTATCTAAAGGTCACTACCTTAGTCAACACTGTTGTTGAATTTTTAGATTCCTGAATCTTCTCAAATTTTATAATTCCCTCTTCAATAGCTCACAAATGTAGTGAAACCTTAACTCAATATGTTTCATTCTTGCATAGAATGCATGGTTTTTTGCCAAGTGGATTGCGCTCTGACTATCGGTAAAAAACTACTATTTTTTGGATTTTTTCCTAACTTAAGGATGAACTTTTGTAGTCAAACCATCTCCTTGTTAGCCTCCGTTACTAAAAAATGTACTCACCTTCTTTCGTCGACATTGCAAGTACCTTTCGCAACTTCGAAGTCCATGATAAGTGAACACATATCCAAATGTGCTCATCCTCTTATCCTAGTCATTTCCTTCCAAGTACACATCAAGAAATCCAACAAGCGAGGCTCCCTGCTCGTGAAGATTAATGTCTTATCTGTAGTGCCTTATAAATACATCAATATCTACTCAACTCTTTCCTAGCATTGCCTTATAGGATTGCTCATAAATTTGCTCATTACTCCAACTGTATGTGCTATATATCCAGTCGTGTGCCAATTGTTGCGTACGTCAAACTTCATATGGAAGATGCATACGAAAGACTTCTCATATCAGCATGTTCCAACTTATATTTTTCCGAGCCTTTGTTAGACAATTTGAAGTGACTCCCCAAAAGTGTGCTAACGGGCTTTGCATCCTACATATTGAACCTCCTAAAGACTTTCTTCACATATTTTCCCTGTGAGAGACTTAACCTTCCTCTATCTCGGTCTCGAGTTATTCACATACCCAAAATATGTTTCGTATCTCCAAGATTCTTCATCGAGAATCTTTCCGCCAATTGCTGCTTCAACTTTGCAATCTCTCAAGCACAAGGTACTGCCAATAACATATCATCCACATACAATAAAATTATTATATATGAACCCTCAAATCTCTTAAAGTAGAAGTAGTGGTCGGCATTGCATTTTCTGAAGTCAATCTTATGTATGAAATTGTTAAACTTTTGATACCATTATTTTGGTGCTTGCTTAAGGCCATATAAGTTCTTTCTCAACTTGCATACCAGACTCCCTTGTCCTTCGATTGCATATCCTTTTGGTTGCATCATGTAGATTTTCTCATCTAATTCTTAATGAAGGAAAATTGTCTTAACATTAAACTATTTCAACACCAAGTTTTTGGATGCTACCATGCCCAAGAACAATCAAATTGTTGTCATATTCACAATAGGAGTGAACATATCCGTGTAGTTAATGTCATATTTATGTTCATGTCCTATCACTGTCAATATTGCTTTGTATTGCTTACTCCTATCTATATTTTCTTTAAATCTATAGACTCATTTGTTATGTAGTGCTTACTTTCCCTTCGGAAGTTCACTTAAATCCTATGTTTGGTTGGTCATGAGAGATTTTATCTCATCATCCATAACAAGTTTCCATTTCTTAACTTTATGACTAACTTTGGCCTCTGTATAACATTAGGATACGCCACTGTCAATCAAAAGTAAATAATAAAGGATAGGGGAGTACCTTTCTGGCACATGATGTTATCTCATGGGTCTCCTTAATGCTATTGATGTGTTCAGCTCAACTTTTATCGGGATGTCATCATTCTTAGTAATGGGGGTAGGCAGCTCTACCTCAACATCAGCCGCACTCCAATCATCTTGTGATGACATGATGAATGTTTTATTGATGAGTTCTGAGTTATCTAAAAACATGTGAGGAAAAGCCTTATCGACAACAACTCATTCCCATAAAAATAAGAAAACTACTTTTTTTTTTTTTAATTTATTCTAGAATGGCCATGAGCTTTTTACCAAATGTCTCAAGACATGTGGGGGAAGCTATGTTGATGACAAATTATGATTTCTCCAAACTTTAAGGAAAATATTTTTTACGAGTCATGGAAAGGCCATGAGCCTTCCAACAAGTGCCTCAAAGCACCCGATTGGAAGCCACATCGATGGAGAGATAAATTGTTAATAAAATTCTCCTAGAATGTAAGGATTTGGAACCTTTCAAGTTCTAGAATGGCTATGAGCTTTCTTACAAATGTTCCAAAGTGTCGAGGTATTTGGCAAAGGTCATGATTCTTTGCTATCGGCCTAAAATTAGGCGATTGCATATCTATGAGACAAACACTTGACAATACCCCATGTTGTTTCCTCATTCAAAATTTAGAAATAGATATGAGTGAAGTGATGACGATGAAGTTGAGAAATATTTCTTCAAAAAAATATATATTCCTTTATAATAATAAGGTTGATACTCTTGAATGCTCTAAAAAAAAATACAAGAAATGACTATCGGATCTCATCCTTCGGAAGAAGAACTGAGACATAGTCAAATGATTAAAATATCAAAGAGATTTTTATAATGATTTGTCGTCTAATGAGAGGAAGATAATGAAAGAAACATTGTCAAGACTATATGCTAAATTCTTGTAAGAAATGATAAAATAAATGTTGAGATATTATAGATATTTAGTTTTAGATTTAGTAGATTTATATCTAGATTTGATCTTATTCATATAGATTACTTATATTTGAGTCTATCGAGTCTATTTTTTATTGCCTATATATAGGCTCCTTATTTTGATGATCAATAAGACAATCTCATTATTTTCCCCCAAAATTTCTAACATGATATCAGAGCCTGTCTGCAATCTGCTATATGTTTGTTGTTTGCGTGCGATCTGAAACCTGTCTGCGATCTTCTTTCTGTCTGTGCTTGTCTATTGCCTGCGTGCGATCTGTTTGGTGTTTCCGATCTATGTCGTTTTTGGCTCCGGTGGAGTTATCTTGTTTTCGGCTCCGGTGGAGTCGTGTGGTTTTTTGCTCCGGTGGAATCATGTGGTTTTCAGCTTCAGTAGAGTCATGTTGTTTTCCGCTCCGGTGAAATCATGTGGTTTTCGCTCCGGTGGAATCATATCGTTTTCGGCTCAAGTGGAGTCGTGTTGTTTTCGGCTCCAGTTGAGTCATATCGTTTTCGGCTCCGGTGGAGTCATGTCGTCTTTTGCTCCGATGGAGTCATGTGGTTGTTGGCTCCGGTGAAGTTATCTCCTTTCGGCTCCGGTGGAGTCATGTCGTTTTCAGCTCCGGTGGAGTCATCTCGTGTTCGGCTTCGGTGGAGTCATGTTGTTTTCGGCTCCGGTGGAGTCATATTGTTTTTGACTCCGGTGGAGTCATCTCATTTTTTGCTCTGGTGGAGAGTCATCTCGTTTTCGACTCCGGTAGAGAGTTATCTCGTTTTTTGCTCCGATTGGTGGAGAGTCAACTGGTAATTTTATTTATATTTTCTTTTTGCGTTTATATTCAGATTTCTCGTCAAACTCAAGTTGGTTTCTGTTATACCACTTGAGTTTGAGGGGGAATGTTGAGATATTGTAGATATTTAGTTTTAGATTTAGTAGATTTATATCTAGATTTGATCTTATTCATATAAATTACTTATATTTGAGTCTATCGAGTCTATTTTTTATTGTCTATATATAGGCTCCTTATTTTGATGATCAATAAGACAATCTCATTATTTTCCCCCAAAATTTCTAACAATAAAAAATTGATTCAATCATGAAAAATCACATTTGGATTTTGACAAATATAAGGGTTGCAAGCCCCTAGATACAAGTAGGCCCTAAAACGAAAATATAAAGCCAATGGCTCAGTAAGAAAGTTTAAAAATCCTAAATCTGATTATCAAGGGTTTTAAATTTAATGAGAGATATAATAAGTATATCATCCCGTATCTAGGATCACCGCAATTAGAGTCTCACAATTTTATGGGACGAACATAGAAAAAAATAAATATTTTATGTGAGACGAAGGAAGTATAAAATATCACAATTTGTTTGTATATGTGCTTGCGTAATGATTCAATATGCTATTTTGAGAAAAGAATATACTTCCCTCCGTCCGTTTTGCATCATTTGGGGTTTTGTAGTAAATTACAGTTTAATAATATTTTATTAGTGAATATAAGTGTGTAAGATGTTTGACATTTTTGTCTTTTAACTTAATGTATAAAGTAATTGTATATATAACGATATATTTGTAATTTGAGTAAACGTTAAGGATATTTTTGTATTATTATATTATTATTTTTACTAAAATAGAAAAAAATACTTTTAAGTGAGAATTACAACAATTATAAAAATAGTACTTTGAATTGGGACGAAATAAATAATTTCTTAAGAATGCATGTAAGAGTGTGTTCACCTAATAAAAGAATTCGGATAAATTAATATTATAAAATATACAATACATACTTAGCTTATACAATATATATACTTTATAAATTCACAAAAAATTAACAATTAAATAAAAAAATATTATTTTCTTCGTCTCTAAAAAATAATTCACAAAAAAGTCAACAATTAAATAAAAAAATTTTATTTTTCTCCGTCTCTAAAAAATAATTCACAAAAAAGTCAACAATTAAATAAAAAAAAATTATTTTCTTCGTCTCTAAAAAATGCGTTGATGATTTTGGATATGAATTTTAATATGGTGTGTAATTTTTTTAGTTTTTGCTTTTTATAGTTAAAAGTTTTAAAAGATAAGTATTATTAAATTAAAAAAAAAGAATATTTTAAAAAAACTATAAAAAAAGTTTTTTAACGAAACAAAATTTATTTTTTATATTAACCATAACTTTTTTCATATTTAATATAAAAAATAATTTTAAATTAAAAATACAAAATCAATACACTTTGCTATATAATAATACAAAAAATTGTTATAAGAACACATTGTCACTAAGTTCAGAATAGCTGTTTCTATATAAAATAATGTTATATTTCATCTGTCCCATTTGAATTGATATATTGTTTAACTGAGATAAGATATTTAAGATAATGATGTTTAATTATTTAATAATAATAAATTATAATATTATTTTATAATTATTTATGTATTTATTAATATTAATTGTTTTAAAATAAATTTAATATATTAAAAAAAATTAGAATATGTATTTGAATATTTTAAAAATTATATCGCAACAGAAAATATATGTAATATAAATATCATTTTGTAAAGAATAAATTTTTCAATTAATACAAGTAAACAAAAAAATATGTTTATATATTTATAATTAGCATGAATTAATTTTATAAAAGATTTGAAATTTTAAATTTACATAAAAATATTTATTTTTTTAGAAGATAGATGAAAATAAAAGCTGTTTGGAGAGTGAGTCTACATGATTTATGATGATATATGTTAGATAGATAATTAAATTTATTTATATTTGTTAATTATATTTCAATGTTGATTATTATGAGACATAAAAATGAAAATGGTGCCAATTAAAATAGGATTGAAGTTGGCATGACTTGTTATACGGTATCAATTAATTAATGGTCAAAAAAAAATTATTTTCATCAAACTCCCGTGTTTAGAGACTTCACCCAACTAGAGTTGTTAACAAGCCGAGTCGAATCAAATTTTAAGTGTTCGTTAACGTTCGCGAATAAGACTCGTGTTCGTTCGTTAAGCTTTCGAACTCGTTCGTAGTGTTTGAGCTCGGCTCGTTAAGAATTTTTGTTGTTTGAGTTTGTGTTCGTGTTTGGCTCGATTAAGTTCGTTCGAGCTCGCTTGTCTTATTTTTTTAAATTTATATATAAATTATAAAGAAAATTTAAATTATTTTATTTATATATTTTAAATTAATATTTTATTTATTTATAAATTATAATTTTATATGTATATATAATATTTATAATAAATATATTATTTAAACGACAGTTCGCGAACATTCGCGGACAATGCTCGGACTCGTTCGTTAATCAAACGAGTTTGTTTATATTGTTCGGCTCGCTCGTTAACATTCTAGAACAAGCTTTAACCGAGTCGAATCAAACCGAACCGAGCCGAATTCACGAACCGCTCGATTTGTTTAACAGCTCTACACCCAACCATATTGAAGTAGTTTCCCAATTAATTTAGAACATATTTTTACTTTTCTTACCATCCACCATTTAAAAAATAAATAAATAAATAAAAGAGAGAATGGGGTGGGGTTTGTTTTGTCGGTCTTTTACCTAAAGCAACCGATTGATTATTATATTCTTGCTTTTTCATGCATGCTTCCACTCTGTAACAGTCGATTGTCCCAAAGATGTAAAATTAATTAAATCGGAACCGTTAATCTCACACCATCAATGGTGTGGATGCATCTGGAGTTGGGGTCCTGGTATCTTCTAAGAATTATCCAAAATTAGGGCTCACTTTTAGTTGCTATAGCCTATATGCGTGTCTGGTTTTGGACCAAAATTTTAAGATTCCTGACTCCATTCACAGTGCTACTCATCCATATGCATATGCAAACGCACGCAGCACTGAATGCTGTAAAAACAATACAATCATCTCAAAATTTTTAAAGTTACTTTTAATTTACAATATTCAAAATTTAATTCCATGAATACTTTTTTATTTTATTTTATTTTAGGTGACGTTTAGTAAAGAGAATAAAATTGAAGAGAAATAAAAAAAAAAATTAATTCTCTTATTTAGTAAAATGAAGAATTCAATTGAAAAATGCAAAAAAAAAAAAAAAAAAATACAATTATATAAATAGATCAAACAAGAATAAATTATTAACGGAATTAAAAAAAAAGAGTTTTAATTAATGAAAATTCATGAAAAATATTTTTGGTGATATTTTTAAAAAATATTATAAATTATATATGATGTTTTTAATATTATATCTTAGCACAATTTCTTACAAAATCATAAAAATTAAATACTTTAATTAAAGTTAATTTTTGAAAATTAAAATACTATAATTTCTTTTAAAAAAAGTATTAAAATTAAATAGTACAGAAAAAGATAAAAATAAATATACTATAACATCATTTTTTTTTTTCAATTTCTCTGCATGTGGGAGACAAATGAAAATAGACAAATAAAAATAATTTATTTTTTAAATTTTATTTTTCTAACTCAAACAAAGAAGAAAAATGATATTACCCAACACACTCTTGTAATCTTATCCATGAATTTCATTTTTTTATTTTTTTTCTTTTAATTCTATCATTGTAACTATGATTTACTAAATATATTTAAGCAAAAAATAGTAAAAAGTTATAAACATAGTAGGAAAGGCATATAGGTAGTAACATTATTAATTAGTAATAACAATAGCAATTACTCCCTCCATCCTACATAATATGCGTGTATTACTGTAACACGGAAATTTAGGTAAAATATAATTAGTAATTAATTAAGAAATTAATTAGTAAAAATAATTATTATTTAGTAAAAATAATTATAGATTAAAATTAAAATAAGTAAATAATTTAATTAAAATTAAAAAAAATTATAAAATTTAAAATTTAAAATGTGATTAAAATGCATAATTATATTTCCAAAAATAAAAAAGACAAGTTACGTGGGACAAATAAAAATAGAAAATAGGGATAAATTACGTGGAATGGAGGGAATATTATTATTATTGTTTTTATTATTATTATTAATTTATTACGCGAGATTTGAATCTGTCTGACACAGACATCTATCCACCTTAATGCTTCTCTGAATAAGACAGAATGCAATATTAAACAAAGTGAGAATCTTTTACCACTTGCTTCCTTTAACAAGACAATTCGATAAAATTAATTAAAAGAGAGCAAATATAAAGAAAATCACCCTTATTTATTCCCTCTGTTTTTTCAACATCATTTTTAATTACAATTTCCCAAAATAATTATAATAATACTCCGCAGTCACTCAAATCTACGCATACTTTTCTTTTTAATTATCATTAAAAAAATATTTTTATTTTTTTTTAATTATATTTTTTTTATTATAAAAAGAAAAAATAACAATTATTACTCAATTTTATTAAAATTCGTGTCCGATCAAATAAATACACATTTGAATGACGGAAAGAGTACAATATTTTATACAAATGTCAAAACGTCAAGATACTCGTTATAAAAAGTCATTAAAAAAAATTCAAAAAGTCAAATGTTCGACATAAAATAATACTTCTTTCGTCCCGCCACTGATGACACATTTTTTTTATCCTTCTCACAAAAGTTACCTGTTTATATTTTTAGTAAATTTATAAATGTGAAACACACTTATCAAATATAAATTATATTAAATTAAATTTATTACCTCTTAGATCCACTCAAGATTCATCTATTTTTATTTTCCTCCTCCATTAATAAATATTTTTATTTATCTTTAAAACTCTCCATTTTTTTTATAAAACTAATTTATGATAGTAATAAATATATAAATTATTATTTAGTTATTTTAATTATATAAAAATTTTATTTTTTACAAAATAATATATTTATTGTATATATTTTATCGAGATATAATGTTAAAATTATTTAACCATAAATTTTAAATTTATTTTAATCATTAAATAACTAATTATCTCTATATAAATAACTAATCTATATTAACTAAATTTACATGCCAAAAAAAAATAAAATTATCTTTTCCGGAACAGAAGAAATATCTTTTATATTTTTGACACAATTTTACGTACTACCGCACAGAAATCATTTCATTAAAAAAACGTTGCGTGAACGAAACCATTATTATTACTGTGTTTTGGTATAATATACATAAATAAATAATGAATATCATTTATAAAAATTATTATTAAATATAATTTCTTGAATAATAGTTATAAAGCGAATATCAAAAGATAGATTGAGAAATCTTAATATACAATAAGGCTGTTAATTTTATTTTTTTTAATTAACAATTTTTATTTTTGTTTCTGTTGTATTTTGACCTATTTTTTTATAGGTTAGATTTTTTTGCAATGTAAATATTTGGATTGAAAAATAATATATTTACTTACCTTTTATTTATTTTAGTTTTGTATTTAAATTTTTTAAAAAATTAAAAATAATACTCCCTTCGGTCCATTTAAAGAGGTCATTTGGAATTTTGTATTAGTAGTAGATTAAGAAATAATAATATTTTACTTGTAAGTAGAAGTGTGTAAGAGATTTTGAAATTTTGTCATTATGTACAATATAATTTTGTATGTGTAATGATATATTTGTAATTTAAGTAAAAATTAAAAATATTTTAATACTAGGATATGATTATTTTTTCTAAAATATGAATGTGATACATTGAAGTGAGATAAAAAAAAAAAAAAATTAAAATAGGACGGAGTGAGTATTATTTTAAAGTCAGACCTTAAAATAAAAAATAGATGTATTACACGTAATGCCTTTAAAAAAAATCATGGATTGTATATGAGAAACTTGAAACTGAAACATAATTAAACATAAACGTCTTTATGTAATAAAAAAAACAAAGTACGGAAAACAATGAGTTTGTTGATTTGTGCTTTTTAAGTGACACGATGTTCTATATATATTATGAAAAATATTAAAGATATATTAATAAAAAATTAATAATTAAATATAAAATACTTCTTTCGTTATCGTGTGCTTATTTGATCGGATATAAATTTTAATAAAATTGAGTAATAATTGTTGTTTTTTCATTTTATAGTAAAAAACAGGTATAAAAGTGTAATAATTTCTTACTTAAAAATGAAACGAGAATATTTTTTTATGACAACTTAAAAAAAAAAAAAAGTGAGCATAAATTTGAATGATGGAGGAAGTATTATTTTTTGTATTATCAATATAATTTTTTTATATATAAAATTGAAAATAAATTCATCCGAAAATACAAAACGAGGTCAATATTTATAATAAAAATGACTATTAATAGAGCAATGAAATATTTTTTACAAATAAATTCATTTATTGCATAAGTGAAAATAATATACCTTTTTTTTTTCTTTGCTTGGTTTGGATTTTTTTCGTCACTACTTTTTATGATTTCATTGATAAAATATACTATTCCCTCTTTCTTTTCATCATCCGTCCTATTCAAAATACATTTTCTATCATTATCCTTTGTCCCATTTTAATATATATTTTTTTTTATTATAAAAAAATAATTACATATTAATATTAAAATACCATTAACTAATAAAATATTATTTTTTTAATCTATTATAAAATTTTAAAAAACACATTTGATTTGGAAGGGACGAAGGAAGTATTATTTTCATAAAATATTATAATCTCTCCGTCCCAATAGAGTTGTCTTGTTTTTCCATTTTCGTCTTGTTTTCTTATTTAGTAATTGTGGTTTCTACTTTATAACAAAATTATTGTTACTTTTCCAAACTACCCCTAATTATTACTTTAATATACTTTTTAAAATTATTCAAAAAGTTATGGTATTTTAGTCTTTTGCCTTCTACTTTATACCCACTTTTAATTAAACTATTTTGATGTCCACTCTCAATCAGACATTTTTCTGGGACGGAGGGAATATTTAATAACATTTAAATTAAAAATCAAACCGAAAATCCAAAATAAAAAAAATAAAAAATAGGAATGTCTTTCTTATCTATACATACAATTATATATATAGTATCCATTTGTCTTCACCAAAAACACAAACATCTCTCCCTCTAACTACTTTGTCAACTTACTCAAAACAGCTGAAAATGGACAAAACCCTAATCTTATTCTTGTTCTTATCATCACTCTCATGCTCCAAAACTGTAAGTTTATTATCACAACACTCTTTTTTATGGGCTGTTTTTACATTGCTAATCAATATCCTTTTGTCTTATCTTCACTTGTCTCATTTCTCACAGATTCTCACATTGGCTGCTTCCCAAAAACATACAACAAATCCTTTCACATCCAAAGCCTCAGTTCTTAGGTATTGGAAAAACCACATTTCACATAATCTCTCCATATCTCCTTTTTTGATCTCCAAAGCCTCCCCTTTGTCACACACTCAGTCTGCATTCTTCGCCAAACTTATCAACCAAAAATCCCTCGACTCTCATCTATCCGCCTTCTGCTCCGCTGCTCGGCTATTTTGTTTGCTCGATTCGCGACCTGCACCTGAAAGCCACCCCGGCGACTCCAACTTTGCTTTCTACAAAAATAAGCAGTTTTCCAGCTATGGAAGCTCCGGTTTAGGCGGCCTCGATCAGTTCAAGAACTATTCCGATGGAATTAACTTCGCAACCAGTGCCTTTGCACGGTATTGAAATCACTTTTTATCTAAACATTGTAGCATTGTATGTAAATTTAATTCAAATTCCCTCCAAAACATAGATAATAATTCAGTAGATGTAGGGATGTCAAATGGGACGGGTTAGCCCCGACCCGGTTTTAATGGGACGAGTTCGGATCTAAAAAATTTGATTCAGGAAAAATTGTAAATTTTGAGTTTTAGACCCGACTGAATTCAGAGCAGATTATAAGTTTTACCGTAGATGTTTTCTTAAAAATTTAATCAAGATTCCGTTTAAATATATTAAATAGACATTTACTCTCTATCCCAAAAGTTTAAATTATGTTTAATTAAGATTCTATTAATCAAATACTTTTTTCTCCCACGACAATAATATAAAATACTTAATTTTTTAATATTTTAACTAAATTCTTATTCAAATAAAATCTAAAATTTTAGCAGCTGCACTAAATAAAAGGAGTAATAATTAATAGACTATATCATAAAAAAAAATGTTAAATTTTAATACTTTGTAAAAATTTTTTAGCTACATTGTTGTTAATAGTTTAAATGATTATCTTATTTAAAAGTATTAAGTTGTTAGTGATATTTAAAATTATTTTAAATGCTTTCTACAAAAAATTCTATTTCTAACCATATAAAATTTTTAGGTTGTGTTCTTTTTGTTATTTAGGGTGTGTTTGTTGGAACGTTTGAATTTTAAGTTGGGATTTAAATAGTAAAAATTTTGAATTGTAATAGTAGTATAATGTGATATAAATAGGTGTTATGTGATGTTTTGAATAAAAAATTAATCTATAGTATAATATAAAAAATAAAAAAATAGGTGTTTATTTGATGTTTTTTGAGAAAAAAAATTTTAATGAATAGTAAAATTTTGCAAAAATCTTACAAAGGAACACACCCTTAGATTCTTTCTTTCCTTAAAAAAGAGTATATCAAATATATATATTTATTATATTACACTACAAATTTATTTTACATTCAAAATAGCACCTCAACTTTTATTTATATCACATCAAATAACTATTCAAATTCAACTTTTTCCTATTAAAAAATCGAAACCCAAAAACTAAATCCCACCCTTAAATTTTATCAGACATGAGTAGTTCTTTTATGCGTAGATCAGATCATATTTAACCATTTGAGCCATTTTGATAGGTATAGTAAAGGCTCAAATAGCCATCGCGAGGGGTTCGCCGGGTATGCGGACGATGGAAATGTGGCGAGTTCTAACTTCAGTTCATATGGTTCCAGTGCCACCGGAGGCTCCGGTGACTTTAAGAACTACATGCCACGTGTCAACGTCCCGGACCTTCGTTTTGCCTCCTACAACTCTGATAGCAATGGTCATAAGCTATCATTTTCAAGCTACTCCGACGATACCAATTCAGGCAACCAAGCTTTCACCAGCTATGGCAAGAATGCCAATGCCGTGCCACTTGAGTTCACTAGCTATGGCAAGACATCCAATGTTGTAGGATCAACTTTCACAGGTTACACCGAAATGGGAAACTCTGGTAATGACTCTTTCAAGGGCTACACAAGCAATGCCAACAACCCCACCAATAGTTTCAAGAACTACGGGTTTGGGGGAAACGATGGCATCGATAGTTTTAATAGTTATCGCGACTCGGCCAATGCCGGGACCGATATATTTCAATCCTATGGTAAGAAGTCGAATTCAGGAAAGGCTGGTTTTATTAACTATGGGAAGTCCTTCAATGTCGGATTCGATACATTCAAGGAGTACGCAAAAGATGCGACAAATCCAACGATCGATTTCAAGATCTACGGTGCAAACACCACCTTCAAAGACTACGCGAAAAAGGGCGTTACATTTTCTGGTTACACTAACCCCGGCGAGCTCCCAAGGGCCGGTGGTAAAGCAATCCGTCACGGCATTGAAGTTGGAAAATTCTTTAGGGAGAAGATGCTAAAAAATGGGACTATAACAAAAATGCCTAACATCCAAGATTGGATGCCGAAAAGGTCATTCTTGCCGCGGACAATCATCATGAAATTACCATTTTCATCCCGCGACATAAAAGAGATCAAACGAGTGTTCCATGCAACAGATAACTCGACCATGGAGCACGCGATGATGAACACCCTAATCGAATGCGAACGAGCCCCTAGCCCAGGAGAGACCAAACGGTGCATCGCCTCAATAGAGGATATGATCGACTTTGCAACAACGGTTTTGGGTCGAGACATCATCGTTCGGACCACCGAAAGCACAAACGGATCGAGCAGAGAGGTGATGATAGGGAATGTAAGAGGCATGAATGGAGGTAGGGTCACAAAGTCAGTTTCTTGCCATCAAAGTTTGTATCCGTTCTTACTGTACTATTGCCATTCGGTCCCCAAGGTGAGAGTGTACGAAGCCGACATACTCGATGTTCGAGCAAGGGTCCGGATCAATCGTGGTGTCGCCATTTGTCATCTCGACACATCGACGTGGAGCGCGAGCCACAGTGCCTTCAAGGCATTGGGCAACGGCCCGGGACGCATCGAGGTTTGCCATTGGATCTTCGAGAACGACATGACTTGGATCACTAGAGAATGATATATATAGTCACAAGGTTCAATTCATCTTAGGTTGTTGTTTGGGTTGCTCGTTTTAGCATTTTCAGTATATTGATTGAAATTATAAGAGATTTTATCGGAAAATTGAACGACGTGAATTGGAAATTATAATTAATGTTTATCGATTGCTATTACAATGAATTTTTAAAATCATATAATCATCTTTGTATATATTCTCTTTGTGTGTCTAAATCTTACAAAATTAAAGACATTGACAGTGTTAGTATATATTCCCTCCGTCCAGCTACAAAGTATACATGTTTCTATTTTGAGACGTTTAATTAAATATTTCATTAAATACCCCACTTTTTTCCACAAATACCCTTACTTTATATCACATCATTACTTTTATACCAAAAAGCAAGGGCAAAAATATCATTACACTACTTTTACCTACTCACTATAATTAAAATACTATTATTTCTTAAACTCCGCGCCAAAAGTAAATGTATACTTTATCTGTGGACGGAGGGAGTATATAATATTGTATATATATATATATATTTACCAAAATACCTAGTACATATAAAGTAGAGTTTATTGTGTTTATTGTAATATAATTCAAAAATTCAATTTCCCAAAATCCCCAATATGGTATCAGAGGTGCCATTCTCGTCGAGCCCCTCTGCCGCCGTGACACCGCCCGTACCATCGTCGTCGCGCCGCCAAGACCGGCCATTGCTGGAAACCTGAAAGCCGTTGCCAGCGCGTGACACCGCGTGGAGCCAGAAATTGTTTCTACTGCCTGCTGCCGGATCGTACTCCGCCACCGTCTAGACACCGCCGATCATCACCTCCACCACTAACAGCTCCGCCGCATCCAGTTCAGCCTACCCCTGAATCCTGCCGCCATCGCCGGCCCGTCCTGCCACCTGGAGCTAGACCTGCATTCGCCGGTAACTGTTCTATCCGGCGACCTCCGACCGCCATTTTCGGCGTCCGAAATCCTGATTTTATTCCCGACTTCACCCTATGGTAAGATTTGGATTCGGCAATTTTTTCTCTACTGTTTCGGAATTTGATATCTGCTTATTTTTTTCGGAATATTTCGATGGAGCGTATGGAGGTTTCTTTGCCTATTGCTATTGTTTTGACGGGTGACAATTATGATTTTGGGCCGATTCCATGAAGAGTTTTTTGATTGGCAGAAAATTGTGAGAATTATTACGAGAGATTTTAGCGCCTGTCAAACCTGTAGTTACTTCTGATAATCCTCTAACTCAACAGATATTATTACCTACCAGGAGGAGTTAGATGATTGGGACAACAATAATCATCTGATTCTTACCTGGTTTCGGAATACTTTTGGTCAGGCCATTCAGATTCAGCTACGCCGTATTGACACTGCTCAACAAGCATGGAATTATTTGAAGTCACGATTTTAAGCTACCGGTCTTGCCCATTACTATCAGCTCCTCAGCTCATTGAACGAATTGACACATGAACCGGGATAGTCTGTAAATGACTTCTTCTCTACCATTCTACCTCTTTGGGATCGCATTGATCAGGAGGCCGTTGAGTCTGATCACCTTCGGCTCATTCAGCTTCTTATGAAGCTCCGTCCAGAATTTGAACCTGTCTGTGCCTCGTTACTTCATCGTCACCCTCTTCCTTCGTTAGATGCAACTATGAAGGAGATTATGTTTGAGGAGACCTGCCTCAAATTCACTCAGTCATCTATATTGAACTCTGCATCGGCTGTCACATCTCAGTCTTCTGGTCCTACTCATCAGGGTCCCATTTCTCGTCAGACTCAGTCCGATAGATGTCGACGCTGTAAGAATGGAGATAATCCATATACTCAGTGCCCCAGAGTCGAGTGTCACTACTGCCATCTTCGGGGTCATGTCATTCAGAATTGTCCCCACCGTACTTGATCTTCTTCTCAGGTTGGTAGTTCCTCTGCTGTAGCTACTGCTACAAATGTTTCACAGTCCGTTGTGGCCTTGCTTCCCACTCTTCAGGACCTTCACAAGCTTCTTACCAAGGTTCTTTCTGCTAATTTTGATCCTCATACAACCCCAGGTAACACCCGTTGGTATTTTGATTCTGCATGTTGTAATCATATGACGTCTAATACCAAACTTATGTGTTCCTCTGCTCCCACAACGACCTTACCTTCCATACACACCGCTAAGGGCTCACATATGCACATAACTCACACCGCTCATATTTCGTCTCCATCCTTATCCCTTACTGATATTGATTGTATTCCGCAGTTAGCCTTAAACCTTGTTTTTGTTGGTCAATTAGTTGAAGGTCTTACTATTATTTTTTCTCCTTCTGGTGTGCAGGTTCAGGATTCGCAGACAGGTCAGCTTCTTGGGACGGGGCGCAAGACGGGTCGATTATTTGAGCTCAGCCACCTTCGGACCCCCCATTCTTCGTCCTTTTCAACTGCAGTTTCCTCTTCCCATTCCGATTATTAATGGCATCTTCGGTTAGGTCATGCGTCCATAGAAAAGCTACAGTGTCTCGTAAGTAAAGGTGTCTTAGGTCCCATACGTCTCGAGTCTTTTGATTGTATGCACTGTAAGCTTGACAAACAGTTTGCTCTACCTTTTTTTCAAAATCTCTCTATTGTTGATACACCATTTTTTTTTGTTCACTCGGATATTTGGAGTCTTTCACCGGTAGCATATATGAATAGATACAAATATTTTGTGATTTTTGTGGATGATGTTTTTTGTTTTACTTGGATTTACTTTTTGAAACAACGCTCTGAACTTACATTTATTTATATTTCTTTTGCCAAAATGATACATACTCAGTTTTCTCGTACTATCCATACATTACGGACTGATAATGCCCTAGAGTATAATGACTCTGTACTTCTCAGTTTTCTTTCTGCTCAAGGTACTTCCATTCAACGATCTTGTCTATACACATCCCAACAAAATGGCCGTGCAGAGCGCAAACATCGTCACATCCTTGATACAATTCGTGCACTTCTCCTTTATGCCTCATGTCCTGATCGCTTCTGGGCAGAAACCGCTCTTGCTTCTGTCTACACCATAAATACGTTACCTTCTTCTGCTCTTCACGGTGTCACTCCTTTTGACAAGCTCTTCATTCAGTCCCCCGATTACTCTATTCTTCGTCCATTTGGTTGTGTTTGTTTTGTCCTCCTCCCACCTTACGAACGCACTAAGCTTGAACCGCGAGCTCGTTTGTGTTGCTTCTTGGGTTATGGGGTAGAACATAAGGGTTATCGATGTTGAGATCCTATGTCTAAGCGTTTTCGTATCTCCCATCACGTTACATTCTGGGGGTATCAGATGTTCTCATCGGTGTCTAAATTCAATGTCCCATGTCACTCTCCCTCACAGTTTTTCACACATGATCTCTTTATACTTTTTCCTACTCCTACAGGTACTAAGCTCAAGTCTCATGCTCCCAACACAGTCTCGCCGTCCCCGTCTTCTCCAGCGGACATGCCTGTGGTTCCTGAGCCTGTGTCCGAGCCCTTTCCTAATGTCCCTGCTGTCACTCCCCGCCATTCTACTCGTGTAAGTCAGCCTTCCACTTATCTTTTTGACTATCATTGCTACTCTGCCATATTGTCTCATCATGAACCCAGGTCATTTCGGGAGGTGAATACCGATCCTTTGTGGTGGCAAGCTATGTCAGAGGAACTACAGGCACTTGGGACCTTATGCCTCTTCTGACGGGCAACACCCTATTGGGTGCAAATGGGTCTATAAGATTAAAACTCACTCTGACGGTTCGATTGAGCGTTACAAAGCTCGTCTTGTGGCGAAGGGGTATTCTTAGGAGTATGGTATTGACTACGAGGAAACTTTTGCTCCAGTTGCTCGTCTTACCACTATTCGGTGCTTACTTGCGATTGCTGTTGTTCGTCAGTGGTCCCTGCGTCAGTTGGATGTTAAGAATGCCTTCTTGCATGGTGATTTGACCGACGATGTCTACATGACTTTCCCCTCAAGGTATTGAGACATCCGACAAGGTATGGAAATTGTGTCGGGCTCTCTATGGTTTGAAACAGACTCCCCGCGCTTGGTTTTCCAAATTCAGCTCCGTTCTTACTCAATATGGTTTTTCTTCTAGTGCTCATGATTCGGCTCTCTTTATTCGTCGAAGCTCTTCTGGGATTATTATTCTTCTGTTGTATGTTGACGATATGATTATCACTGGGGAAGACATCTCTGGTATTTCTAATTTGCAGACCTACCTTCGTCAGTACTTTGAGATGAAGTGTCTTGGTCATCTTCGCTATTTTTTGGGTCTTGAGATTTCTGACACTTTGGATGGCTTTTTCTTATCTCAGGCCAAGTATGCGTCTGATCTTTTATCTCTCGTACTGGGCTGACTGATCGCAAGATCATCTTCACACCTCTTGAGGCGAACAGTCGCCTCACCCCTCAGGATAGCTCTTTACTTGACGATCCGACTATTTATCGTCAATTTGTTGGTTCCTTGATTTATCTTACTGTTTTTTGTCCTGACATAGCTCATGCCGTTCATATTTTTAGTCAGTTTGTGGCTACTCCGTGGACTACACATTATTCTACCGTACTCCGTATTCTTCACTATGTTAAAGGCACGCTTCTTCATGGTCTCCACTTTTCGGCTCGCTCCTCCTTGATTCTTGCCGGCCACTCTGATGCAGATTGGGCTGGTGATCCCACAGATCGTCGCTCTACTACTGGTTTTTTTTTCTTTCTTGGTGACTCTTTGGTCTCTTGGCGCAGCAAGAAGCAGACAGTTGTCTCTAAGTCTAATGCTGAGTCCGAGTATCGTGCTCTTGCTGATTCTACATCCAAACTTTTATGGCTACGTTGGTTACTGTCTGATCTTGGTGTCCCCTAGTCCTTATCTACTACTCTTCATTGCGACAGTCAGAGTGCCATACAGATTCCTCATAATGATGTCTTTCACGAGCGCACGAAGCACATTGAAATTGGTTGTCATTTTGTACGGCAACACTTGGTTTCCAAGACTATTTTGTTGTGTTCGATCTTCACAGATGATCAACAGGCAGATCTCTTCACCAAATCTCTTCTTCCCGGTCATTTCCATCTTCTTTTATGCAAACTCAAGTTGATGTCTACCCACTTTGAGTTTGATGAGGGATGTTAATATATATATAATATTGTATATATATACGTATTTACCAAAATACCCTTATACATATAAAGTAGAGTTTATTGTGTTTATTGCAATACAATTCAAAATTTCAATTTCCCAAAATTCGCAATAGACAATAAAAATAAAAGACGAAGAAAGGTCACACACAAAATGTAACCAAAATGATTGTTATGTTCTTTTGGATGTGTATCTTGTTTATTATTTTTTACTAGATATTTATAAAAAATTATTTCTTTTTACAAAGTTGTTTGACATTTAGGTTACTAGGTTTAAGTTTTAAATAATAAAAAATTTAATTTAAATAATTATTTGTTACAATATAAATAGATATTTGTAGGTATTAAAAAGTAACTATGGCTAAATTCAATTAAATATTATTAATTTTAGGCAAAATTGCCCATAACTCCCTTGCAGTTTCGAAACTCAGCGTAAATTCCCCCTCTACTTTAAAAATTACGTGACGTCCCCTTATATTTTAAAAAATGTTGCATAAAACCACTTTGTGGTTTCGAAACTCAGTATAAGTCCCCATTTTACTTTAAAAAATTGCATGACGCTCACTTATACTTTAAAAAATATTGCATAAAACCCCCTCTGCCATGCAAAATATATAAGGGGGTACCATGCAATTTTTAAAGTACAGGGAGATTTTACACTGAATTTTGAAACCACAGGGGAGTTATAAGCAATTTTACCTTAATTTTATAAGAAAATAAAATTTAAATAAAATAAATATGTGGGATTTAATTGCATATATATAAATTTTTGTACCATAACTATCAAATATTATTTGTATATATATAGAGTTTTAATATATTTGTCAATAAAATAAATTAATCATAATTTATATCTTTCGAGAAAAAAAAATAATATATGGATCTTGAAGAGAAAGAAAGACCCGTCATCAAATATATGCAAATGGAAATCGGCATCTAATAAAAAAATAAAAGAAAAATTAATTTTGGTCTCAATATAATCAAAGTTAATCATTTTTTGTCCGAATATAAAAAACTCATCAATTTTTGTCTGATTCTAAAAAACTCATCAATTTTAGTTCAAATATAAACCATTTCAATCAATTTTAATCCCATTGTTTAAAAACTAATAGCATATTTCAGGGTCGGATTTTCCTTGAAACGGTAGCACTTGAAATTTGATCAAGTTGATAGCCTCATCTCCATCTCGTTTGTTATGGTTGTTACGATTCCTAGGTCGTTCTCAATTTCTTTCAAACTCCTCATCATCGGGCTCGTCAAAGTTGTGTGGGGATAGGGTCCGGATGTTATGACTTGGCCTAAAAAGCGGTTAAACATCATTTCACCTCTGAGCTTTAGATAACAGTCATATGTTCTCTTATAACTTATGTTGATTCTGTTCCAGTTGATTCATCCTATTATTCATTAATTCTAATCCAGAATGGTGAAGAGTTTTAAACTCATGTAGAATGGTATTGAGAACACTTTATGCATCAACTTGTTGGGAATTGAATTCTTTGCCCCTGCTATTAAAAAGAGAATAAAGAACGAATAACCTCACAAAGACTCTTGTGAATTACTCCACACCTCATGTACCTTTCCGTCTCGCAAAAAGGATTTAATTCAAATCGATGAAATTCTCCCAAAGATGATAGCAAAAAAATTCCAACAGTAGTGAAAACAAAAGAAATATGAATTGAGAATGAAAGTAGAAGACAAATATTCTGAATAGATTTTTTTTTTGTATAAAAGGAAAGACGATTTGAGAATAGAAGTAAATAATAATAATAATTTTTTTTTTGTTTTTTTGAGCTTTTTCTTTTTGCTATTTTTGTGTCGTCTCTTGATTAGCAGAGACTATTATTATTTTTTTTTTGGAAAAAACTTGACTAGGATCAACTCAAATTGATAGAAAACTTGAGCACAAGGCTCTGATACCAGATGACACAGTTTGACCATGTATAATTAAATCCAAAGTATTTTTCTTATCCACAAAGTTCAATAGAACCAATGAATTCAGAATATGAATGAATGAAAAAAAAATGAAGAAGAAATGATAGTGTAGAGAATGTGAATTAATATGGATGATAACCAACAATGCTAATAAGTCTCGAACCTGAAATCAAAATCAAAGACTAAAAGACAAATAATAGGTTAAATCCCACTGCAAGGAACCGATAGAATCACTCCAAAGACCCAATTTGAGACTCTGCGGGGAAATCACTCCGTAAGACTAGAAAATTATAAAAGTAAAATTTGATTCAAGATGTAAAATTGTTTCATTACAATAATAAGCAAGGACTTTATATAGAGGTTTTTGAGAAAAATAAAAGACAACATATAATAAAGAAAACAAACAAAAAGATAACAAATAATAAGGAAAATTCTAGATGTGACGTTATACTATATGAAAACTTGTAATAAAAGGAAATCTATGTTAAGATAACTTCTCGAAGTTTCCATAAGTGATGAGTCTCTTGATGATCTTTCATAATTTGTAATTCTCTTGATAAACTCATGATGGTCACATTATCTAATCCTTCTTCAAAAGGTTGTGCCATAAACCGTTCATCACCTATATAAAAAAAAAAAAGTTGAGTTAGAATCCTCAAAAGTTTCATATATATTGTACTTACCTTGTAAATCCAAGATAGAGGAATAGTAGCTTATGTACTCAATCGATTGAAATTGACCATCTTCTTTTAGGGACAATTTGAACATTCTTTTGGTTCGAGATCTCTCATTCAAAAGGTGCAACCATAATCCATGCCTATGTTGAAAAATCACTATGTTGCAAGATAAGTTAACATGATTTTCGATTTGTGAATATTGCCATTTCAGTTGATGTACTTCTTGGTGAATTTGTTGTGTCTTTGGTGCTTGTTTCTTGAAATCCTTATGAAATTGCTCATTGCTTAGAAATGGCGCCAAATCAAGTAGGGTAAGTGGGTAAAATCCATAGACAATTTCAACATAAGACATACTAGAAGCAACATGTATGATCCAATCAAAAGAAAATTATATGTGTAGCAAACAATTTTTCCAAGTAGATAAATTCTTTTTTAATACTATACCGAAGTAAAGTGCTAGGAATCACGTCAATCTTTTCAACAGTTTGTGTGTGGTATGAGATTAAGAATACCAACTCTCCAAAAATAATTTTCCAAAAACAACTCAAAAGCATTGTGACACAAGTAGAAATAATAGAGATGGACACTCCATGCATACTTACAATTTCTTCGAAAAGTAAGCTAGCAATATGCATGCCAACAATAATTTTGCAACAAGTAACAATCTACTACTACCATCCGTGAAGCCTTATCTCATTTTTTTCGGGACAATCCCAAGAGAAAATCCATGTTAACATCAACTCAAGGCATGTTTGGAACATATTTGACTAAATCACGCATCTTCACCGTGGGTTTGGCTTGCCTCACCATATATTACAAAATATGCTTAACAAATCAGCGTACATTGCAGGCCAATAGAAGTTTTCCTACAACAACTTCTAAGTTTTTGTGACACCGAAGTATCTCGTATGTCCATATTCATGGGTTTTATTAGTAACCACAAGTCTAAACAATCCTTTAGGAATGATACCCATTATGTAAGACTTGTACAAAATTCCATCATGCAAAAAGTTCTCATTAAATCCCAATTTTTGAAATTTTGACAAAGATATAAAATATAAATCATACTCCTGAAAGTCCTTCACAAATATAGATCCTATCAATCGTGATATCAAAGTAGTAAGTAGATACGTAGGCTTAGACAACACATTAACAACTACAATCTTCATCCCTTTCTTATAACAATATAAGGAAATATTCTAATTAATGCAATCCAACGAGCATGCCTCTTGTACAATTTAGATTGACTCTTAATGTACTTAAGGTAGTCGTGATCAATGCATTGTACATCAACTTGTTCAGAATTGGATCCTTTACCTCTCGCCTTTGAGAGAGAAGAAAGGAAAAAAAAAAAAAAACCTCACAAGAACTCTCGTATCTGGATCCTTTACCTCTCGCCATTTGAGAGAGAAGAAAGGAAAAAAAAAAAAAAAACCTCACAAGAACTCTCGTATCACTCCACACTTTATTTACCTCTCCGTTTCGCAAAAAAGACTCAATTCAAATCGATGAAATTTTCCTAAAGACGATAGCAAAAAAAAAAAAAATTCCAAAATAGTAGTGGAAGTAAAATAAATGTAAATTGAGAATGGACGTACAAGACAAATAATCTGAATAGATTTTTTTCTTTTTGGGATAAAAGGGAAGATGATTTGGGAATAGAAGTAAATAACAAATATCTTGAGATTTGATACTATTCTTTCTTTCATTTTTTTTTTACTCTTTGGTTTCCTTTTTTCTTTTTTCTTTTTCTTTTTTTTTTTGTTTTTTTTTTTTTTGTGCTCTCCCACTACCAAAAAAACAAGGTAATAACCACGGGTTGTGGGTTCGTAACAATATCATCTTAACAAATAGATATTTTGGTTACGATAAAATCCGTAACAAAATAATTTTTGTTCGGTCAATGTTTCAGGCACAGTAGTTACGCAGAATTTTACGTAACAATTAGGAATATGGAAAATTTCGGTCAAAATAATATTGGTTATGATCAATTTTCATAACTAATTATTTTAATTTATTTTTTCCATTTAAATTTAATATTTGAAATTTTTAAAAAATTAAAATATATATATATATGTAAACACGCATTGTCGAGTCTTCACCCAAAAATCTCAAATACAGAAAGTAGGGCACACATTATTCCCCCCCCGCGCTGTTATCCTCCTTCGTACTGCACTGTACTCCCCCCTCCTTCCGCCGACACAACCATCATCGTCAAATTGGTTGGATTGACAAGCTACTCCGGCGCCGGCGTTCAGGTAAGGTGTTTAGGTTTTGTCCAATAAGATTCAGTGTGGACCTACGGTTCTTCGTCAATTGCATTCTCAAACTGATATTTTGAGGAACACAAAAAAGTTGCCTTCTTTAGGTTCATACGGACTAGTCGATTTGGGGAGTGGGTTTGGGTATGCCATGATTGCTTTCTCTTTGTTCAGGTCTGTGTCTAGAGCAAGCTATTGAGGTTGATTTTTTTAATTTTATTTGCAGAAAGATCGTTTGTTGATGATATCTAATAAGACTCTAGGATTTCTCCGGTGATTGGTATGATTTAATTGAACTAAATTTAGAATGAGATTTCATAGTTGAAATCTACACAGCGGGCTGCCCTAGGTTATGTGCAACTTTTTTTATCTTAATTTTAATTGTGTCTTATTAAAATTTTTCATCCTAACTGTTATGTTATAATATTTGATTGGATATATGCTTATTTATATTTTAGAATAATTTAAATTGAAGGGTAACCCTTGTTTAACTATTTCTAGAATTGAATATGTATATCGAAACGTGTGGCGTGTAACATCTATGATGCAGCCTGTTATATCAATGATTGGATCTTATTTTTTGCAACCTAAGGATGCATGTTGATCTTGCTATGCTCATATAGTGTGATATTACATGATTGAAACCACATTGTTTTGTTTCTTGCTAATCTCAAACTACAACCATCGAAATCAATTTGTACAATTAATACCATTGCACTTATTAATTTCAACAATATGTGAGTGCTAATGTTCCTTTTCTGTAAACACTTCCTTGGGCTCCTGGAGGTTCTAAAGTTTTCCGAAACCCAGCATCACCTTCTGCGGTAAGTGATTGACAAGTTATGTGGCTTATGTCCTAAGAATATTTCAGCATTCAACTTTCTTCAGCTATGGCTGCTGACATCTCATTTTGTTTATCTGATTTTGCATCTGTTGTTATGTAATTTGGGATAAATTCCTTAAATGTGTACTACCCTAGTCTCTAATTTTTGTATCTTCTAGCTGCAGAAAATTCTGAATACCTTGTAAAACTGGAGGTCATCTTATCTAAATCCTGCATGATTATGGGCTTCAAGTATCTCATTGTTCATTTGCAAACATCTAAATGGTTGAAAAAACTAACACTATGTTGTATAATGTATTTAATCCTTGTATCTTAGACTTAATTAGAGCCACGACTAGTTAGGATAGAGTTTAGATGACGGACATGATAATGATGATTTTAAACATACAAAACACCTAAAATCAGGGTGGAAATGGATACATCAAAGCTGATTCTGATCTCAAATTTAAATAAACAGTTGGTATGAGACCCGACACACATTTTATGTAATAGTACATAGTTGCTGGTTTCATAAGAAAGATTTGCGATTATCGAAAAGTATTTGGCCATGTTTTTTATATTTGTTACTCCTGTTAGGGAGGTATACAACGTCGGTTTTCCCTTTATATTGTGAAGATTTTGTGTTAGTTATGAATACACAATATGTGCCTTGCATAGAAATAAATGTCATTTGTTTCTAAACAATGTGAATAACCTCGTTCTTTTTATAAAACAATGTATACCCGTGGAAAAAATATGCATCATGGTTTTAGTATGTGTGTTAATTTCACATAGTGTCGAGATCCTAGAATTTATAGTGTCAACAACAGTCACTTATGATAAACTAATGAAGGAACTAATTCAAAGGCTTATGTTGCACTTTCAATCCCTTCATCAGCATGTAATACTAAAAGTGATATATATGTACCAATTCAATCCTACAATAAAGAATGGATATTGCAAAGTAGTGCGTGTGTGACTTTTGTAGTAGTTTGTGCTATTTTTACTAAAAATGAGTGCATATTTAAGTTGTGTTTTTTTACAGGATACTAAATTGTGGAGACAAAGACGTGCAGTGTGAATTCAGGATAAGCATACTTGAAGGCAACGGAAGGTCTGATTTCTTTTTAATGCATTTCCACTGTGCAAAGCTTCTAAGTGGTCTATGTTTTCTCGGGTGGTGGTGTAGTTAAGTGTTGTGTGCATTCCCACAAACCTGAAATATTCTTTGAACATTAGATTTGAGGATTTTTTTTTATATTCGTACAAAAGGGCAAGGAAAAATTTAGAATACTTAGAAATTTTTCTTAACACAAGTAGGGTATGGATAATTCTTGCTGCTCTAGTATCTAGTATCCGGCTGTTCGGGAGACTCTTTACCGACGGGCTCTTGGGGGAAAGACTAAAAAACGCTCAAAGGTTGACAGTGCCGCCAGTTCAGCTCATCCCCGCAGTGAGGCAACTGGTTTAACAGATACTGTAGCATTCCAGGAAGGGTGGGAAGAAATGCATAGTGGAGTTGCAGAGTTGAAGGCAACGATGGCTGAGTTCAAAACCATCAAGGCTGATGTGTATGCATTCATGTACAGAAACTCCGTAGCAGTTAGTGGCCCATCTGTAAGTATTCTTAATATTCATACTTTCTTTAATTGCATCCTACGAGCTTTGAATGGCTAAAAAATTTACTACGATCTGTTTATTCTTCATAGGCCACAACTCGTATTGATACGGTCTCTGAGCTTCTTAGGCCTGTCTCTAAATCACCTATGACGGTATGATTTTGTGAAACCCTAAAGTTAACTAAGTGCCAAATTTAGGCTAACCTTCATTTCCAACATGTATGCTTCCAACTCCTCTGCAATCTTTATTGTAGGTTGGCACCCGTGTGCTTATATTATCTCGTACCAGAGAGAAGAAACTTGTTGCTAAGGGACTTCTGCTCAGCCCCCCGTACCAGGTTCGTGGCATTGTGCCTTAATTTTATTCTTTTAAATCCTTCAATATGATGTTCATATCGCATTGTCGATGTTGTGACCGTACATGTCTCATAGTGTAATTGATTATGGTTTTATTAAGTATGGGCATCTTTAATTTGACATATGTAGTAGTTAGAGTATTGTGTATATATAGGCTGTTATTGTAGGGACAGTGGCTATGTTTGTGTAATGCTGATTCTGTGCTGATCTTATATTTTTTATCGTTGACATGACATTGTTTATGGCTATGCTGTTATTATACTATTTAGGCACACACTACAGTCCCAAAACCGATGAATGGATGCTTTATTATTGAGTCGTTATGTAGTCCCGACCTGCACATAATAGGTTTTTATGTGGTGAGGATCACTAACATATATTTTGATTTATCACTCGTCGTTACTCTGAACTTGAACTCATCTGCGGGGGTCTGCTCATATTTAGTGCATAAATGATAATTAATTTCCAATGGCATGATACTACAACACATACATGGAGCAGTCCTATTTGGAGGGTAACCGTAAGGAATTATTAATTATTGAAATTATTATTTTAATATTGTGCATGATCTGCTGCTTTACGTAGGTTTTATTTGTGAATGGCTGGTTTATAGTTCGAGTTGCAAACACATTGAAAATTAGAAAGTAGTGTAGTTTGGTGCCTAATTAATGGGTCAAATATCATGTATCGTAGTACATGTCCGAATGTAAATACTCGTGGTATATAAGTTGGGAAATATACACTTCAAATAATTTATGACATATTTTATGTACAATTTAATGTGTTGATATATACAGTGAACTACATACTTTTAAATTGCTCTTGTGAATGTTGTAGGTGACACACTTTCCTTGGTCAAGGTTTTCGTTACATCCGCCGCAGTCCTGGACACACCCTTTATTTTGCCGAAAATTGCTGGGGCGACTACCTTTCGCGAGGTTGTCGGTGAAGATCCTATTGAGTGGAACTATAAGGATGTATGGATCTACTTTCACAACTTTCACGTACGGATTCCAAAATTAAAATAATTATTACTTAAACTAAACCTTATTCTGTTCGTAATTGCAGCTCATGCGCCACCCCTGAAGGATATCGACCGGTTCCTTTATGTTTCGCCTCTGTTTGCATTATCAATTGCATGTCGTGGATGTTCTTGGATGGTAGGTTCTAATGGCTATGTGAAATACCTATGAAATAGATGCATAGACATTTGGATGCATCTTTTGTGTGGTAAGAATTATTGCTATAGATTGATGGATCTCCCCACTTGCTTATTACTAGGTTGGATGTTTGAAATGCTTGTGTTTAATGGAACATAATGTCGAAGTGGAGATGTTACTAGCCTTGTTTGATGGGTTAATTTACTTTGTTGTTTGCTGTAGGACATCGACTAGTAAACACGGTTATGTTAATATCCTATGTTGGGATTTCCTTATAGTGCGTATTGTTTTCAATTATGGCCGATCGTAATATTTATAGCATGGTTGTACAAGAAAGATAACAACAGGTTAATTTGTTACACACAAATTCAATTGTTCCACAACTACTCTTTTTTATGAGACGCTATTTTTTTGTAACAAAAACAAGAAATGACGTAACAAAATGTTGGTTTTGGTGTTTGTTGTTATGACCGGTTCCGTGACCATAAGAATGGATATTTTTGTTAAGGGTTCAATGACGTAACAAAAAAATAAATGACGTAACAAAAAAATGAAATGATGTAACGAAAAGTGGTTTTTCAACTTAACAAATATGAAGGGATATTTTGTTACGGCCAGATTCGTGACCATAAGAGAATATATTTTTAATTACGGCTTCAATGACGTAACAAAAAATCGTAACAAAAAACGTACTCTGACAAGGGGTCAGAGTAAAATTTTTTGGTAACGCAAGGCATTGTTGTAACAAATATCGTGACTAAAAGACCTGGCACACGTGTGGAAAGCTCGACTTTTTATTACGAGAAAAAATTGTAACAAATATCGTAACAAAAAGCTTGCCATAAGGATCGTTGACCAAGAGTAGTAGTTACAAAAATGTGCGTGGCAAAAAACATTCGTTGCGCGAGTACACATTACGGATAAAAGTCGTCACTAAGGCGTAGCAAATAAACATTACGGTTTTTTTGGTAGTGTCTTTTGATTAGCACTTTTTTTTTTCTATTTTTTTTTGAAAAAAAACTTGATTAGGATCGACTCAAATTGATAGAAAACTTAAGCACATGACTCTGATACCAGATGACATAGCCCGGCCATGTATAATTATGCCCAGAAAAATTTCCTTAGCCATAAAGGTTAATTGAACCAATGGTTCGGAATATATGTGAAAGAAGGGAGGATAAAGAAGAAAGAATGGTCCAGAGAATGTGACTTAACATGAATGATAACCAACCACGAGAATAAGTCTCGGACCTGAAATCAAACCATAGATTAAAACATAAACAATAGGCTAAATCCCACTGCAAATGATTGGAAGCCACGAACCGATAGAATCACTTCAAATATCTGATTTGAAACTCTAAATGTTAGAAAATCATTCTCTAACACTACAAAATTATAAAAGTGAAATTTGATTCAAGATGTAAAAAATTCTCATTACAAAGATAGACAAATACCTTATATAGAAGTCCTTGAGAAAATAAAAGACAACAAATAATAAAGAAAACAAACCAAAAGGTAAGTCTAACTATAAGGAAATAAATAATAAGGAAAGTTCTAGATATGAAATTATATTATATGAAAACCTATAATAAAAGGAGATTTATATTAAGGTAACTTCTAAAAGCTTCCATAAGTGATGATTCTCTTGATAATCTTCCATAATTTGTAATTCTCTTTATAATCTGTCATAATTAGCGATTCTCTTGATCTTTCAATTTGATTTTTGCGGGTCCCATTGAAGTAGTATCAAGTGAGGGCTAAGTGGTCACCAAACATCATCTTTAAATTGATTCTCCATAAAAAATCGTCGGGTCAACACAGTGATGGATTCTTAAAGCTGACGAGCTCGGCTTCGAGTGTTAGGTCCCACAGACATTTGAATCCTTGAAGATTGGACGTTCGCGTCAATTTGCATGGACAAATAAACATGTACATGGACATAAACATATAGAAAAATCAAACCGCGGACACTACTTAAAGAATGTGGCCTTAAAACAAGAAATAAGGAAAATTCCAGAAAATTAGTTTTGGGTGCGAATTAACGGCTGAAAATCTAATATGATATCGGATTTTATCTTGATTATAATATATTGAATTCTCATCGGGAAAATATCAAGATTTTTTTACAAGAATTCAAGAATATCCAATATGGGTATTTTGATAAAATCCCAAATTTAGATTTAAGTATAAAATAAATATTAATTATTATAAATTTCTTATTTCCTGTACAAATGGTTGCGTCCCTTCATATTTTTAATAGGTTAGAACGTCTATTGGTAAACACCTTTTAGATTATATCAATAGGATATATTGTAATCATTGTAAGACAGATTCACACATCTCAATACAAACTTATATTTCCTCTTTATTCCTGCAATTTATTTAATTTTCGCACTTCTTTCAACTTTTTTTTTTCTAATTTCTCACTATCAAATGTCTGGGCATTGCGTTTGGTACGAAATAATGATTTAATCACTCGAATTCCTCCATAAAGAAACCATTAGTTATCATCCGGTTGGAAAATTTTTAACCAACGGTAACATTTTGGCACGTCCAGTGGAACAATAATTTGTTCCTTATGGAAAATTATTCTAAATTCATTAGGTTACGATCAGGAAGACTAGTACGTCGTTTGATGGCTCGTTCTGAAATGGTGACATCTGCAGAATAAACCAATATCGTTCACACGATATCCTCAGGTCTTCCACCACCTCCCATATCCATCCCAGAAGGATTTATTCCGACCCGGACGGAAAGACTGCAGCCATCTAATGGCCAAGAAGCATCAAACCTGCCCACCCACGATAGTACAACTGTACTACCCAAAGAAATATGCCAGCAACTCGTTCACAATTTTTTTGCTACAACCCAATGGATAACAAGTGCAAACACCCCACCGGTTTCCCAAATGGAATGTGGTGTAACATATCATTTGCGGCCGCTTACTTCGGTCGAGTTTAGAAATCATGGCTAACATTGGTTGCAAATGCCTACACCATTGTTTACATATGCCAACACCACCCAGACTTACAATGTGCCACAAAGCATGGCACAAGTGTACAATGGCAAACCATGTATGCGTACTGGCGAACCATATACACATAATGTTCCTCAACATCAAACTACTACTCCATATGGGAACTTTTCTGGGACATCGCGTAACTTTCATCAAGCCCAAGTACCACCAGTGTTTCCAAGGCTGAATAATGTATTGGAACCACGACTAGTATGGAATCCTCAACAATTATTACAACCAACACAAGGGTATAATCCTGTGTGGCTCGGATTATTCAGGATGTTGTGCATCAACACTTGGATGATCAAGGTTATGGCCACATGATCTTGCATATAGGAAACCCTTTCAGGAATGGGTAGAACGTAATTATCCATAGCCGCGACAAGTCAGGATTTTAGAATCCTTACTATTCTCCGGAGAAGATGTACAATCTTTTGTTGAACATGTAGCCAGGTTTACGATACTTATTGGGGAATTGTCACATAATGAATTTTATAAGTTGCAATTATTCCCTTTAACTCTTACTAGGACTGCGTTTACCTGGTATTCATCCCGCCGCATTGACTTCATACAAAGTTGGACTAAAATGGAGCGAGAGTTTCATGACAACAGTTTTATAGTCCTATACCAGAGACTACACTCACAGATTTAATGGAAACAAAAAAATAGTTCAGTGAATAAGCTGTTACCTTTATCGAGAAAATCAGATGAACAAAAGCTTGTTATCAAATAATTATAAGCGAAGCCAAACTGGCCAATATAGTCAAGAAAATTTTGTTGCGTCTTCATAATTCACTTAGAGCCCATGAAGTGCAAGAGTTGACACAATTAATAGCTAGGGGTGCACGCCTTGAACGTCTTTTTCATAAGAAAGAGAGCAGAGGCGAACGAGGCAGACACTAGATTGTTGTAATTAATGTGGAGGATATGATAAACGAGCATGAACTTCCAATTTTATTGAAGAGGCCACAACAGAACTGGTACCAGAAAAGCCTTATACTTGCTCCAATCTTAAACCTCCAAAGGATAAAGACGTGCCCAAGATATTGAACAAGGATTTTTTGTTTGATATTACGCAGACCAATGCAATTTTTTATATTACCAAAAATTAATCATCCAGAAGCATCAAATAGTTGAGGCGTATAAGCATTTCAATGGCGACCAACTCCTTAAAAGCCACCCTAGTGTGTAAGTTAATACAATAATAGTTCTGGAATAAAATAAATTTGAGACCGAAGGACTGCCTATGTTACTGTTTCCATCGAAAAGGCATGTAACATTGAAAAAAAATCAATGAAAAATTTGAAATTCATGGACAAGGAAAAAAATATCTTTTAAATTTGGTTCTATGGATAAGTTAAAAATCATTGATATGTCCATGGACAAAGAAAAAAAAAGAAAAAAAAAATCCATAGACAAGAGGAAAATTATGTTTTTAAGAAATTAAATGAGTTACCGTGGAAAAGTCGGGGTTGGTATTTGCATGGACAAATAAACATGTACGTGGATAGAAATATAAAGAAGAATCAAACCACAAATACTACTTGAAGATTGTGGCAACAAAACAAGAAAAAAGAAAAATAGCGGAAAATTGATTTTGGCTGTGAATTAGCGGCTAAAATCAGATATCACTGATTTTATCTTGATTATAACATCTTAGATTTTTATTAACAAAATATCAAGATTTGTTACAACATTTCAAGATTATCCAGTATGGGTATTTTTATAAAATCCCAAATTTATTTTTAATTAGAAAATAAATATTAATTATTATAAATTTCTTATTTCCTGTACGAAGGGTTGCGTCTATTCATATTTCTAATAGGTTAGAACGTCTATTGGTAAACACGCTTTAGATTCTATGAATATGATATTTTGTAATAATTGTAAGACAGATTCTTGTATCTCAATACAAAGTTATATTTCTTTTTTATTCTTGCAATTTATTTAATTTTCGCAATTTATTCTACTATTTTTCTATTTTTTTACTATCAAACGTTTGGGCATTGCGTTTGGTACAAATTAAGGATTTAATCACTTTAAATCCTCCAGAATGAAACCCTTAGTTATCATTCGGTTGTAAAATTTCAACCCACGGTAACATTTCATACTGAAATAGAGGTTTATATTACACCAACTTTGAGTTGCTATATACTTAAAGACAACTATTTTTGGCCAATTACATATCTAGCATAAAGGTGTTCTTCCATTTGACTTTTGGAGCTGCAAAATACTAGCTTCATTCTAGCTAATTATTAAATCATGATGTTTTTGTTAAGTAAGATTTGATTGTACTGATAATTATTTGATAGGCTTTCACTATATATATGTTGATTTCAATCTATGATTTTTGGTGTTCCAAAGTATCGGAATATTGTTCTTGTATTTTGAAATAGACAATGCAATGTATGGTGGTTATCTATAATGAAGGATAAAAATGATAAATAACAAAAGGTCGGCTATTGTTGTTTTATAGTGTTAAAAAATTATCTATTAATTGTTCTAATACTTGCTACGCATGATATGAGACACATATAATTTTGTTGCTATAAGTTTCAGAAATATTTTATTGTTTGGAAGTTTTTGTTGCCGTTGAAAAATTAATTTTGTGATTTGGCATGTTTGGATATTAGGAGAAATGCATATTACTCCCTCTATCCTACTTACCATGTCCATCTTTCCTTTTCCGTCCGTCTGACTTATATTGTTACTTTCCTTTTTTTAGAAAAGAATTACACATTTTAATCTTATTTTAAAATTTTAAATTTTAAATTTTTTAAAATTTTGATTAGACTATTAGTTATCTTAATCCTAATTTTAATCTATAATTTTTTTATTACATGATAATTAATTTCACTAATACATTCTTAATTATTTACTAATTATACCCCTCATAAATTCTCGTGTCTACAGTAAAACGGACATGACAGCCAGGACGGAGGGAATATGTTATTAGAGTTACAATTAGTCAATCTTAAGGTTGGTTATAGTTGTTGGGCAACATGATGTTATGATTTAGTTTTATACGTTGTTATATATTTATTTAGTAGATGGTCCGGACAACAATTTATGGAATTTTTTTTTGTTATAGTATGTAGCTGGTGCCCATAACTTCCGTGAGGTAGTCTATGCCGATCCGATCGAGTGGACATTCTTGTAGTTGTATATGTTTTCATATTATTAACTTCTAGTACTTGTTAAGTAAATGGAAACTCTTCTCCTTTGTCGGCATTTACGAAACATATTCGACCATCTTTGTTATGTTTGAACCAATATTGACGGTTTCTTATTATTATTTTTTATTTGTAAACTGTTCGCTGAAATGATAGATTACTTTCATGATAATATGTTTTTTTATATATGTATATAGGTGATATGCTAGCAATAGTTAAGGTTTTCATCATGCATGTCACGGTTCCAGACACCGCACTTATTCTGCCAACAATTGCTGAAGCACGTACCCTCGGTGAAGTAGTCCATGTCGATCCCATCGACCGGACGTACAAAAATGTATGTAATTTATCTTAGAAAGTTTATTTTTTGTAGTAATTTATTCATTTTACAATTAAATATTTATATAACTTATTTATTCATTGCAGCTAGTTCACCACACCTTAGTTCATCCTCTATACTTTTGCCACTGCATGAGCATCCACGCACTATGTATATGTTTGAACTTGTACTGATGTCTTACATGTTTTCTATACTCGATTAAGCATTTTGTGTATAACTATGACGTCTTTGGGGCTTACTTGATGATCATTTTGTGCATAAGTATGTAGTATTGGCTTATTTCTTTATGTAGTCCTTATTTGTGTAGTTGACACGATTGTTAGTGTAACTGATTATGAGATCCCTTAGACTGTGGTTCGATAATTTTCATTCTTTTTAGGTTTTATGATGGATTTCATAGGGAATATGGAAAAAATTTTTTTTATTAATTTTCACGAAATAGATGTTACAAAAATCATTACAATTGTGTCTTCAGGTCATAACAAAAAGTTATTTTAATGGACAAGTGCTTTATTTTTGTCACGAAAATATGTTTCAAAAATCATTACAAAAATATATATGGGTGTCAAAAACATTTGGAATGCATTATTTGTTATGTCTATGCTTCGTTACAAACAGACATTTATTTCTTGTCACGAACAAGACACCGTTATAAAAATTGATACAAAAAATATTGTAACTGTCGGAAAATTTTTGCACCGTATCATTTGCTATGGAAATTATACGTTATGAAACGAATTCTACTTTTTTTCGCGTACAAAAAATGGTAACAAAAAGTTCTCCCATATGCATTGACCATCACTCTTATGCAACGACATTTGTGGCGACACAAATTGTTTGTTACTAGAGTAAACATACCGACATAAATTCACAATGAAATCGTTACAAATAGTTTTTTTCCATAGAAAATGAGTACTTGTAGCGGGTTCAATTCCGTTAGAAATAGACATTTTTTTTGTAGTGGCACTCACAAAAGCTAAGATTTTGTGGACAGAGCTTTAGAGAGTGAAAGTGGATAAATTATTGAGAGCTTGAAATGCAAATGAGAACTATATGCTCTATATGTGAGGGAGGGGTTGACCGTTGATGTTCTTTTATAGGCCAAGTATTCCGTTACACTATTCTACAATGTACAACCTTCTAAACCATACGTACAAGTATCTACGAGGATCTATTGGATTCGCCAAGGTTCTATCATGTTCCGAAAGCTTTTGAAAAGATTCTGGGAACATTCCTCAACCTAGACCTTCATTAACATCTAATATTCTGCAATGTTTTTTCTAAGTTTTTTGCCTAAAACTTACGATGAACCTTTAGTCTTATCCCAACACATTTTCTTGTGGGGAATAAATCACGTTTGGAAAACCAATTTAATGTGATTCTAGAGGCTATCCAACTTACCTTCATTCAACATTATCATACCACAAAATTTTCCTATTCCAATAGCAACATGTTATTCTATGAATACTTTTTACCAAATTTTGACTATAGTTCATGCTATAAAAATAATTCCTATCCGCTTTTCAAATAAGTTTTTATGAAGCTCCTTGTTAGCGATTATTATGCTAATTAATTATGCATCTTCTATACTTAGCTCCTTAATTGTGTCCCGTAGATTACTCTTGTCTTTACTTACCTTCCCTAGTCTATTTCATAAATTTCTCTTATCATTCTATATAATCATATGTTGTAATTCTCTTCAAGTGCAATAAATCATATTATTCCAACATTCACATGGTATCAGCCAATTAGGTGTGAAACCCTCCGTTCGGTTTGTTCACCACCGTCCTGCTGCTGCGTTCCTTCTTCATTTTCTATGGCAGAACAAGATCCTCCTACCCTTCCCCTCTCTACTATGATTCACATGGTCCCTATCAAATTAACCTCTACCAATTATTTACTCTGGCATGCCCAGATCGAGCCCCTCCTCGCCAGTCAAAATTTTTTGTCTCTCGTCGATGGCTCTTCTTCACCACCTTCCGCCAATATCACCACCGCTGATGGCCAACAACCAAATCTTGCGTACACACATTGGCACTACCGTGATCAACTCTTGAAGTTGTTTCTTATCTCCACACTTACCGAGGACTCGATGGCCCTCATGATCGGATGCAAAACATCTAGGGACGTTTGGGAGGCCCTTTCTCGGGCATACAGTTACGACTCTAAGGCTCGTGAAATCAGCCTTAAAGATGCTCTTTGGTCTGCAAAGCGCGGCAGTCTTACGGTGGCCGAATATGGTCGACACTTTAAATCCTTGTGTGATCAACTTGCGGCTATAGGACGACCAGTTGACGGGTCTGACAAGTCCCACTGGTTTCTGCGGGGTCTCGGCGCAACCTTCTCTAGCTTCACCACCACCCAGCTTGCTCAAGATCCTCTTCCTGATTTTACAACTCTTTTGGCTCGGGCACAAAGCCATGAACTTTTTCAGCAATATATTGATGATTCATCCTCCTTGCAGGCTACTGCCTTCTCTGTAATTAACCAAGGACAGAGGCACACTGCTACTACCACCAATGGTGGACGAGGTCGATCGTCTAACAATCGGGGTCGTGGCAGACGTATTGGTGGTGGTCGGGGTCGTCACAACTTCAGACAGTGGTGTTACTTTTGTCGAGAAACTGACCATGATGCTTTTGATTGTCCTAAGCGCTTTGATCGATCCTATGATCGCTCCTGCAGGCCATCCTCCACAGCAAACCTTACTGAAGCCTTCTCGGCTGGATGTTCTCTCTCTGCACCGGCTGTTTCGGACTGGTATTTGGATATCGGGGCATCGGCTCACATTACCTCCGATGTCACCCAGCTTGACACTGCCTCCCCCTATTCTGGAACTGATCGCATAACTGTTGGTAACGGTGCAAGTCTTTCCATTTCTCATACTGGCTTCTTACATCTTTCTCCGGATCTTAATTTGAATAATGTTCTTGTCGTGCCTGGCATCACTAAAAATTTATTGTCTATTAGCAAGCTAACTCGAGACAGTCTAGTTCAAGTACTTTTCACTGACTCCACATTTCAAATTCAGAAACGGGATACAGGTCAACTCCTCGCAACAGAAAACCATGACCATGGACTTTATCGGCTGGATTCACAAGCTGCTGCCTTTTCTGCGATAATTCATAATAAAAAGGTGCATGCTGGCTTTGAACTATGGCATTCTCGTCTTAGCCATGTGGCGCCTTCTTTCATTAGATTATTACATAAATTGGGACTGGTTTATGTTACTTCTTTATTGCCTACTCCTGGATTATGCAACTCTTGCCAATTAGCTAAAAGTTCCCGGTTACCCTTTACTACAAATGTCAGTCGGGCTGCTGCGCTTCTGGACTTGATCCATTGTGATTTATGGGGTCCTGCACCCATCACTACACTTTCTGGTTTTCGATACTATGCTGTTTTTGTAGATGATCATTCTCGATTTTCTTGGTTCTACCCTTTACGCACGAAGTCCGAATTTGTTGATGTGTTTTTACGTTTTCAATCCTTTGTTGAAAATCAATTTTCTCGTCGGATTAAAAAGTTTCAGAGTGATGGTGGCACAGATTTTACAAACCATCGCATACAATCTTACTTTGCAAGATATGGTATTCATCACCTTATGTCTTGTCCTTACACCCCCTCTCAAAATGGCAGAGCTGAACGTAAACACCGGCATATCACTGAGATGGGCCTTGCTTTGCTCTCTCATTCTTCTGTTCCCTTGCATTTCTGGGTGGAAGCTTTTAGCACGGCTGTTTACACAATTAATCGTCTTCCTAATATCATTCTTGGTGATCGGTCTCCCTTTCAGATTGTTTATGGGCATCCTCCCTCTTATGTTTCCTTTCATATTTTTGGTTGCCGTGTTTATCCTTGTCTCCGGGACTATGCCAAAATAAGTTTGAACCGCGAAGTCTTCCATGTATTTTTTTTGGATACAGCACAAGCCATAAAGGTTTTCGATGTTTTGATCCTACCTCCACTCGAATTTTCATCACTTGCCATGCAAAATTCGATGAAACCTGCGTTCCATTCTCAAAATCCAGCATCTCCAAAAATATCTCTCGTTTATCTATGTCCGATTTTTTAGATGGCCCACCTGTCTTGGTTCCCTTGCCACCACCACATCATCCGCCAGCTAAGCCATGTCATGTTTGCCTACCTGAGTTGCCAGAGTCACTTAGTCCTCCGTTGCCTACGCACGACCAAGAGCCTTTTTTCTCCACCGTTGGCCCTAGCTGATCCGTCTCCTTCTCCGCCGCTACCTTTGGCTCCACCTACCATGGCTAATGCTATCCCTCCTATTCGCACTCACCCAATGCGAACATGGGCTCAGTCAGGTATATTCAAACCTCGTTATCCTACCGACATTGCTCTTGTTGATTCTAATCCTCTGTATTCGGCTCTCACTGCCATCTCTGAACCTCGGGGAATCAAATCTGCTCTTAAAATTCCTCATTGGGTCAACGCCATGCATGAGGAACTGGATGCCTTGCGAGCAAATAACACTTGGGATCTTGTCCCTAGACCGCCTAATTCTAATGTGGTTGGCTCGAAATGGGTTTATCGCACAAAATTCTTGGCAGATGGATCTATTGATCGATATAAGGGCACGCCTCGTTGCTTAGGGTTTCAGCCAACTTCCTGGGTTTGATTTCACTCATACCTTTAGCCCTGTCGTAAAGGCGTCCACGGTCCGCATTATCTTATCTCTTGCTGTCATGTGTTCCTGGCCCCTACATCAACTTGATGTCAAAAATGCTTTCCTCAACGGCTATTTATCTAAGCCGATCTTTATGGAGCAGCTACCTGGCTTCATTGATCCCTTATATCCAAATCATGTATGCCGTCTTAAGAAAGCTCTCTATGGTCTTCGTCAAGCCCCTCTGGCCTGGTATCATCGTCTTCGGAATTTTTTGTGCACTCTTGGATTTATTTGCAGTACTGCTGACACATCTTTATTTGTTCTTCGACGAAAGTCTGTACTCATCTATCTATTAGTATATGTTGATGATATAGTTGTCATAGGAAACGACAATGCTGCAGTTTCTTCTCTATTGTCTCGCCTGCGCACCGAATTTTCCATTAAGGATCTTGGGCGTCTGGGGTACTTTCTTGGCTTGGAAGTTTCATACAACTCTTCTGGTCTCTTCCTCAGTCAGTGTAAATATGCCCGCGATATTCTCGCCCGCGCAGACTTGCTTGATTCCAAACAAGTCTCCACTCCTCTGGCTCCCGGCGCTACTTTTACAGCTGTTGGTTCTGCTTTTCATGATCCTACATTATATCGCTCATTGGTTGGTGCTCTTCAATATTTAACAATCACGCGCCCTGACCTTGCTTACTCTGTTAATACTGTCAGCCAATTTCAGCAGCACCCTACGCTTGAGCATTTTCAGGCTGTCAAACGTATTTTAAGGTATGTTAAAGGCACTCTCAGTTTCGGTCTATCTTTCTCACCAGGGCAATATGGTATTCATGGATATTCGGATGCTGATTGGGAACGTTGCATTGACACTCGACGTTCAACGTATGGATATGCCATTTTTTTAGGTCCAAATCTTATCTCATGGAGTGCGAAGAAGCAACCAACAGTCTCTCGCTCCAGCTGCGAATCTGAATACAGGGCTCTTGCTAATACAGCATCAGAACTTATCTGGGTTACTCACCTCCTTCGAGACCTTCACGCTTCTCCGGCTTCTCCTCCAGTGCTCCTTTGTGACAACAGAAGTGCACTGTTCCTCAGCCAGAATCCAGTCTCTCACAAGCGCGCCAAGCACCTCGATATCGACTGTCACTTTGTGCGAGAATTAGTCGAATATGGACGTCTGATTACTCAGTTTGTTCCGTCTTCGCTCCAGCTTGCCGATATTTTCACAAAAAGTCTTCATCGACAAGCCTATGAAATGTTCAGGTCCAAGCTTCGCGTTTCCTACAATCCCACGCTCTGCTTGCGGGGGCGTGCTAGCGATAATTATGTTAATTAATTATGCATCTTCTATACTTAGCTCCTTAATTGTCTCCCGTAGATTACTCTTGTCTTTACTTACCTTCTCTAGTCTATTTCATAAATTTCTCTTATCATTCTATATAATCATATATGTTGTAATTCTCTTCAAGTGCAATAAATCATATTATTCCAACCTTCACACTCCTATAGCTCTATCTAACTAAAGTTGGATTATTCATAATTTTAAGTTTCAATTGAAAAAAAAAAAAAGACTCCTGTCTCAATACATACGATTCATTTTTTCTTTTTATATGTCCCACAAAAGATAACTTATTTATGTTTTTACTAAATTTATCAATCTTAAATACACTAAACAACTATAAATCAATTTAATGAATTCACTCGAAATTTTTTTATTTATATTCATATTATATATAATTTATTGAAATATAATATTTAAAATATTTATATTTTAGATATTTTTTGATCATTAAATAACTAATTATCACTGTTTAACTAATTAATCTATACTACCTAAATTTTGGTAACATGTTTCATCTTTGCCAGAGAGAGAGAGAGAGTATTAATCAATTTGTTCCCCCAAAGACTCCGAAAGCATAGTTGAGCAAGTTGGAGTGGATTTAATGAATCCACTTGATGCTGAAAAGGCATACCAGTTGTCTATATTTTAATCAAAGACTCCAACGACGTCGTTTTAATTTGGCAGATATCGAGAGACAAACAATTGAGGATACACAAAGTTGATTCCCACGGCTCTCATGTCTTGAGAAAGCTTTGTCTGAGTACGTACTTTTATAAATAAAGAACAAAAACCATAGAAATAAGTGAGCTAGTGCACTGAATTTGAATGAATGATTTGTGGGGTCCGATTAATTTTTTGAATATTTAGAAGATTGAAATGGAGTGCCAATTATACTGTGGGTGCCCACCACATGTTGAAGATAACGTTGCTGCCATGCTTTTCCTTTCTATCTCATCAAGCTCTTTCAAAATATTCAAAGTTGAACCTCTCTAATTATTCGTCAGTTAATTTTCATCTGTGCTTTCGATCTGATCTTCATCACCTTTGAGAGAGAGACATGGCTGTTGCTGCTTATGCATCCTTGCTTTCTATTACTCATCTCCTCAATAACCTCCACTACCGTGCCAGCTTCAATCTCCCTCGGGTCGACAATAATCAAGTCGAAGCTCTCCAGGAACATGTCAGTTCCTTGCTAGAATTTGTCGAGCTTCATTCCGAAAGGAAGAGCTCTGAGCTTCAAGGTTTGTGGAAGGAACTCGCTGAGGTTTCCACAGAAGCAGAAGGTGCCATAAACTTCCACATAGCCAATCTACTGTATGCGAAATCTCAAGGAGAAACGAGTGATACTTCCAACTTCTCAGCTCTCTGTGAAGAAATGGAGACACTGATAAAAAAGTTCTGCTCCATCAAAAAGGAGTTGTCACTGATAGAAGAAGGAGAGGATAATCAATCCCAAAAGCAACCCACTCCTTTTGTTCCTGCTGGTGGTTCATCCGCAGCTTCTTCACATGTCAGCAATGTCGTGGTGGGATTGGATGAGCACGTGGATACGATCAGGAACAAGCTCATCAGAGGTAGTTTTAATCTCCAAATTCTGCCCATCGTTGGGATGGGGGGAATTGGTAAGACCACTCTCGCTAAAAGTGTCTTTGATGATAGGTTTGTTGTCGACCACTTTGATTTACTCATTTGGCTTTCGATTTCTCAACAGTATAGTGTTGAACATATACTTAAAGTTGGCCTTGGAGAAATGGTATTAGAAAATCAAATATTGGAAAGTTTAGATGCGTTGGGAACTAGATTCTACCAAAAATTATTCGGTAGAAGGTATCTGATTGTCATGGATGACATGTGGACAACTGGTGCTTGGGATGATCTACGGAGGTTTTTTCCCAACAATGAGAATGGAAGTCGAATTTTATTGACGACAAGGCTTTCTGACATGGCTGCTTCTTTAGGATCTTATGATCCTTACATGCTAACTTTTTTAGACGAGGATAAAAGTTGGAACTTATTTTGCCAAAGTACTTTTTCAAAAACTTTTTGTCCATACAGCCATTTAGAGAGATTTGCAAAAGATATTGCAAAAAGTTGCAGAGGGCTTCCTCTAGCAATTATTGTTGTTGGTCGTGTTCTTGCGAATTCTGACATGACTGCAAAACATTGGGAGAATATTGGGAAAAGTATTACTTCACTCGCTAATTTAGGAGATGACGAGCATTGTATGACAATACTTTCTTTAAGTTATAAGAGCTTGCCCATTCATCTCAAACAATGCTTTCTATATATGCGAGTTTTTCGAGAAGATGAGTTAATATTAATCTCGAGGCTAATCAGCTCTTGGATTGTTGAAGGATTCATTAAACCCTCATGTAATAGAAGTTTGGAAGATATTGCCAACGAGTATGTACGTACTTTGATCAATCGAAACCTCATATTTGCTAATGGTACACTACGTTGTGGTATCCACGATCTTTTACGGGACCTTTGTTCAAGAGAGTACGAGAATGAAGGTATTCTCCAATTTCCAAGAGCACAAAATGATGATTTATTGTTGGGAAAAGCTCGTCGATGTAGCCTTTGTTATAATAAAGTCAAGGACGACGAAGCAGGAACGCACGTTCTAAAGCCATTTCATGTCTTTGGATCATCGTCACAAGTTACTCCTTCCTCTTGTGGTTCCTGTAAAATGGTTTATTCCCGTGTTGAAATACCTACTTTGGTGAAGATTGCATATTACAATGATGATTTAGAGAAGGAAAAATTGCAGCCGATAGAATTGCGTCATGTTAGCTTAGATGAGCCTAAATTATTGTCTCCATCAACATTACATATACTTTGGAATATTCAAAGCTTAAGAATAAGGAGAGGTTGTTCACTAAAGTTTTTACCACAAGAGATTTGGGAAATGCCACAGCTCAGAAACATTGTATCTTTATACAGAATATTTTTACCTGATCCTATTGTGGGAAAAGATGTCGTTGTTCTGAAAAACCTTCACTCCATAGATGGACTGTCTGAATTCAAGTGTACCGATCAAGTCATTGCTCGAATTCCAAATCTGAAGCATTTGAATGTTCGATATAGAGACAATGTCGGAGAGGTCCCCGAGGAATGGGACTTTTTCCTATATAATCTTTGCCAACTTCAGAAACTTGAATCCTTGTGGTTAAAGGGCTGCGTGCATAGCCTGAGCTTACCTAATTCACTCAAAGAACTGCATTTGAAGCATTGCGGATTCGCATGGGAAGATATGTCGATTGTAGGTTCATTGCCTGCTCTCGAAAGACTTGAGATAATTGGTGTCATGAAAGGGTCCGAATGGGAGCCTGTCCAAGGGGAATTTCTCTGCCTGAAAGACCTCACTGTAAAATCGAACAATTTAGTTTGTTGGGCAGCTGATGCAGCTCACTTCCCGATTCTTGAGCGGCTTACACTTTATAAGTTACACTTATTGGAAGAGATCCCTTCAAGCATCGGAGATATACCAACATTAAAATCAATTATTGTGAAGGGGTGCAGCGACTCTGTCGTCGAGTCGGTGAAGCAAATATGGGAGGAGCAGCACGAGATGGGAAATGATATTACAGTAGGCGTTGTTGACAAAAATTGGCTGGTCAGATATCAAGTCGGTACTTTCACTGCAAGAATGACTGGGGCTGCTTGTGAATCACTCGCTTATTTAAAATGCCTACGGGAAATACTTGAAGAGGTTACTGGACAAGGCGGCGATTCTCTAGATACAAAACAAGTCGAATCCATGCAGGAAGACATCCATTTCTTGAAGCACTTTGTGAAATATTTTCATGTGAGTAAAAGCCAAGAAATGGAAAGTCTATTGGAAGATATAGAACAGGCTGTCCAAATTGGAGCCGCTCTGACGGGCAGGCTACACTCGGACATTCGCGATGGCGTGAAAATTCTGTTGGATAAAATCGACTTCATAAAAGATGCACTGTCTGTGGAGAAAGAGGATGAGCATGGTGAAGATGTTCAAGATAATGATGCAACATCGTACGATATCAACTCATTGGGGATTATAATGTATTAGTGATAAAGATACCAGAGAATATCGAATTTGATCCATCACTGCAACAAGGAAAAAGAGTTTGTCATTTTCGAACATCTCTAGAACCGATCTCCCAAAAATGTATGTGATGAAGGCAACTCATCCTTCTCTCTACTTGTCGAAGCCTTCACGAAAGCTGCATAACATTTTAAGGTATGCTTTACTTCTGAAAATTTCATCCTAGTTTTTTTCTTTTTTTTTTTTTTCCCATTTTTTGTATTAAGCAATATACTATATATGTTGCTGCTTATACAAGGTATAAATCGAAAACTATTAGTACAGATTGCTTAAAATTTAGAAAGATATTTTTATTGGCTAACCTAGTCATGCCCATTCTTTGAAAAGTATTTAGTATTTGGCATTCAAATTTACCATTTATATTTCATTCATAATATTTTCTGAGAATACTAATGTTATTTTAGTTTTCTTTGAGGATCTTAAAGACTCGGTTTCTTCTTCTTTAGGATTACAGTGATCTAGACAACCAATTTCACGTATTGAACCATATTATTGGATGGAAAGTTTATGAAATCCTCAGTTGTCTTTGGGGTAGGCTTCTTGATTGAAAATGATAATTTGATACGTGGTTAAAAAGTTTTGAATTCTGTTTAGGAATTGAATTTTTTTTTTTTTTTTTGTAACAACTTCTAAATGATTAGCTATAGTGTGGAGTATTTTGTTTGAATAATTATTTTGATGATATATATTTTTAATATATTCTATATCTATAGATTCGCCATTTTCTTTTTACTTTTCTCAAAAGGAAAAAAATTTTATTTCTCTTTCTTGAATGTCAATTTGAATTTATTGAAAGAGTGGATATACAAAAATGATAGCTATACCATTATTTAAATTCTATTTTTATATAAATTTATTTGTACATTTATTTCAGGCATAACATAAAGATCTATTATTCATATTTTACTTATCCAATAGGAAAAACATGTAAAAAATTCAATATTTATTCTTCTATTTTGAAAACCAAATTCGTCTTTTTTTCGGTATTGCTACTATTAAATTCTTCTTCTAAATCATCTAACTGAATTTAAAATTCAAGATTTATGATTTCATTTTTCTTAATTTTCATTTAAGATATTGTTCGTGACGAAGGTGGTGAATTAAAGAGTTCTGTAATTAGTAATTAGATCGTAATGTGTTTTCTAAATTAATTGACTTAGTTACTTCAGAAGGTTCATTTATTTTTTAAAGAAGATATGGAAGATGAATAACTTGTTCAAGGCATTTATCTATATATATGTATGAGTTAAATCTAAAAATGATTGATTGATTGGGTTGCTTTATTGTTTCATCATTTTCTTTTTGTCTAAGTTTCTAGGTATTTGAGGGGCAAATATTTGAAATTCATCTGGTATTGTTATTTTATTACATTTTAATCTTTTAGGGACAATAATAAAGGATTGTTCGGCTTGTATTTGTAATAGTACTATTTCTTCTTTATTTGTCGGATTTAAGCTAAATTTTAGATTCAATTAGGAGGTCATTAACCTAAAAATATTTCTATATATTTTTGCTAACTTTTAACTTAATTTTTCAAATTCGTCAGCTTTTAAATGCACGTCTAATAATAATGAATATAATATTAGGGATATGTTAAGTCTATTGAAAAATGTGGTGAACAATTATAATATATTAAACTATTGCAAATATTGGTTTGTATAGCCAATAATGAAATGTTGTAAAGTTTTAATCTTTTATTTTTAAAGTTAAAGATACTGGAGCATCTACTTAAAAAAAAAACTATACATATTTTGTCGCTAAAACTCTTTTGTAATAAATTAAACTTTTATAGAAAAAGAATTTTAGTTACAAAATCATATTTTCGTATCGTATATCTCTTTTTAACTTTCATTGCAAAAGACTTTAATTTTTTGTTAGGAAAGTCATTTTTTTATTTTTTCTTTTTAATGGATATATATCAATGGAGAAAAGTCATATTTGTTGCTAAATACCTTTACTAATGAGGTCCAGACGACGAAGTGAGTTTCATCGAAAAAATATTTTTGCTATGAATTATTACCTTTTGCTACGAAATTTTTGTAGGTAAATTTGAACTTTTTTGTAGTGGGTGACGGTGGCGGCGCTGGCCGCGGGGGAAATTGAAAAATAAAAAAAAATCAATTATTTCAGAAGTTCTAAGACTATTCAAATTTTCGGAGCTATTTTGAGTAGTATCGGAATTTCAGAACCTACAAAAATAAGATCAGAAATTCTGAGACTACTCAAAATAGCTTCGGAATTTCCGATATATCTAAAACACCGACGAGATTTCTATTACAGGTGCATATCCGAGACAATGTCCGATGCTAAACAAGAGTAGGTTCGGACTTAGATAGAATTTCCCACGCTAAAGACAAAAATTCTAGTAATGTAACTTTTATAAGGAAAGGTATATAAGAATTTTCAAAAGCAGTAGTTTTCTAAAAATAAATGAACTGAGATTTTAGCTAGTTATAAAGGTTGTATAAGAAAACAATATCAATACATATATTGGTTTTTTGCTAGTACTGGCAACGACTTATTCTGCATTTCCAACCCCAACTTAAAGAAAAGAAAAAAGTGAATATCTATGTTTTCACTTGTATCTAATGATTCCAAATACAATGTTAGGGTATATCAAAATAATATGAGGCAAATCTATCCCGAGCTTTAAATCCCCAAACTCGTTGTTTTATATCTTTAGAGCTCAAGCAAGCCTAAATGATCGAGTTTTCACCTTAGTGGTGGCTAGATCTAGAAAAGTCAATTTCCTATCTTCTTTGACCTCTTGGACTTTGATTATGTCCTCCCCGCGGCGGATATGATATTTCTTTTGAATATAGGATTAGAATTTTGTTGGACGATTTATCAGATTTTGGGCTTTGAAAAATTTCACAAATTTTGCGTCAATAAAGCCCATAATATTGTAGTTACTAATATAAGCATTTCAAGTATTATTACATAAATTTTGACCCTATTATGATATTTGAACTTAAATAGCATATCTTAAAATGTCATAATTTTCTCCAATAAAAAATTAATTGGATCCAAGGAAATTAATGTAGAACATTCCATGCAAAATATATAATCTCAAGATGAATTTAATGAATAGGGAGTATTATAATTTAGTCTTGTCTTGCTAAATAGGTCTACAATAGTGAAAAAATATATACTTTGCAACTTACACTAAATAAGCTTAGCATAGTAACAATAAAATACTTTGAAATGTAATAAAAAGGGCTTATTAGCTTTCAACCCTTGTTGCGTGACATTTTAGGTTCACTCCATGTACTAACATCTATGCATTCAAGGCTATGGTAGCAACCCATAATTTGGAAAAATTGCATTCCTGTGCATGGTAGCAACATCTATGCATTATGTCGATTGGGATAGACAAAAATAAAGTGAGAGATTTTTTAAATGGCCTTTCAAAAAGTTCCTGCTTATTGAATTATCATTACAAACATTTTATCCATAATATTTTTCCGTTAGGGAAAATTGCACAAATATATATATATATATATATTACTCTGTCCGTCCTAATTCAAAGTACCGTTTTTACTATTTCTGTTAGTTGAATTCAAAAGTACCTCTTTTTTATTTTTTTCTAAGTAAAAATAATCATACATTCATACTAAAATAACTTTAACTTTTATTTAAATTACAAAACATACTATTACATATACAGTTATTTTACACAAAAATTCAAATGACAAAAATGTCAAAATCTCTTATATCCAATAAAATATTATTATTTCTTAATTTATTACAAAATTTTAAAAGCCACTTTCAAAAGGGACGGAGGAAGTGCATTATAACTTTTGTTCTTTATTTATCTAATTGAAAATATATATCTTGCATGTTCAAAAAATTGCAAATTTCTTACCCAAGCAGCTGTGATCTTCAATCCTACTCACTTTGGTCATCTTCAGTTTATTAAGGTCACATTGTAGCCTAGGCTGTGGGTATAAAAAAAATGTGAATTTTTTTAATGTAAATGATATATTTTGTCAGATGAAGATAAATGAATACAATTATATAGTTTTATAAATTTTTTAATGAACAAACACATTTATATAATTTTATAAGTTATAGTAAATCTATTAAATCTAGTTTATATATATTTTTATTTATAATTATCTTTTAATTTATAAAAAAAATATGGTGATGTATCTTAAATATTTATATACATTTAAATAATATTATATGATAATTAAATTATCTTATGATACTAAACTTGGAATACTAAATTAAATAATACTCATTTCGTCTCATTTCAATTGTCATAATTTCTTTTTTTGTCTAACTCACTTTACTTCAATTGACAAGTTTCTATTTTTGGTAAAATTTATTAAATTTAAACATACTTAACAAATATAAATCAACTTAATTAACCTTATAATATATAACATTATATATCATATGGGATCCACTCAAAACTCTTCTATTTTATTTATCTCCTTAATAAAAAAAAAATTCAACATTTACAACTCCCCGCTTTTATAAAATTTATTTATCTTAATTATAAATAAATAAATATATTTATTAATCTATTTATATTATTTAAAATTTTTATATTGCATATATTTTTTTATTGAGATATAATATTTAAAAAATCTAAACACATATTTCAAATTTATTTAAATTATATATATTAATTCTTATGTTAAAATTATTAACCGTAGTTCTTATATAAAATATAATAAAATAATATCATAACTCACTATTATTACCTAATTAATCAATTTACCTTAAATAATGTGTTTCAAATGAATTGAATCATTTCAAATAGGACGGAGGGAGTATATATCACAAATATATATAATTTGGAATTTCTATAAAAAGATTTTAAAAAAAATAATTTTCAATTTACAACGTATATAATATTGACAGTTTTACTCATATGGTCACTTATCAATATTGTTTTAATTTTTTTATAACTTCTTAAAATAAAATAAGTAAAAAAATTAATAAAAAAAAATTACACTATTTATGAAATTACTATTAATTTTTAATATAATTTTAAATTTTAAATATTAAAATTTATTTTAGAATTTTTTAATTAATTTTAAATATTAAAATTATAAATATTCAGACACAAATTAGATTTAATAAATAATACTTTTAAGGATTTATGCAATTTAATGTTATTTAGTAATAAGATAAATTTTTAATTATTAATGCAAAAAATTTCTCAAAAATAGAAATAATCACATCTATAAATACTTATAAGAAATAATATATACATATATAAAAAATAGAAAATTAAAGAAATATATAAAAAATAGAAAATTAAAGAAATATAATAGTGTATATAAACAAAAAATAAAATAATAATTAAAAAATTATAAATTATTGAATTTAAAATTATTGACAAAGTTTGAACAAAATAATTAATTGTGATAGAAAAATAGAAAAAAATAATTAAATAAATAATATAAAAGTTAAATACATAGAAAAAGACAAAAAAAGCTATAAGGCAGAAATTGCAAAATTTGAAACTAAGTCAAATCATGACAGGTGACTTAATACACTGAAAACACGGTGATTGAGCCGCACGCGCATTTGTGTCCGAGATATAAAAAAATACGATTTTCTAAGAAGTGTAAAATATTATTTGCTAAAAAAATAAATAGGGGATAAAAATAATAATTAAATATATATCGAGGATATATTTTCCAATTTTCTCTGTCTTAATATAACCTCATCTATAATACAAACTTGATTCATCGATGAAATTTTTTATTTTAAAATATATGCCACTGTGAAAACGTTGTATAAAACATAATTTATATCAATAGGCATATTATAATTAAATCGTTCATAACATACAAAACTCCAATCACAACTAAACCTGAACACATTTGTTGGCAAATTCAAAGTTGTCAAACCCTTTTGTTTCTACTTTTGGCAGCAAGTATGCAGGATGTTGTTGCAGGTTTTGTTTGACACCATTTCGGGAAACCTGCCAACTGCAGAGTTGACCGAGTTACAGCTTTTGGATCCATCTTGTGTGTTCTACACTCGATGAAATAGGACAAATGAATATGCATTGGACAGAGGACGTACAGGAGAGGCTGCATGTATTGTCCTCTCATACTGGATGGCATTAAATGACCTTGAACACACTGCCCCAAAAGTTGTCACAGTCAACTTGTATCTTTTGTGTAATGTGTATATATTTGATATGGATGTTTGTTTGTTTGTGTGGGTGAGCAACCAGAACTTAGAGAAGTATTCCTTCACCTGTTAGAGTGTTGAGAGAGCTCATCCATGGAGGGTTGAAGACGAGAAGAAGGATTCTTGGAGTCGAAGTCGAAGAAGATATCCATCCGGTAAACAACCTTATTCTTAACTTGGTCGCTGGCCTGTTGGAGTTGTTGCGGTAAAGTAACAGCCGGTCCATGAGAGTTTATAAAACTAAATGGAGCTTTGGTGGAAGATAGGTTGGGTAGTTCGGTTTGGTGTCATATATGGTGTAAACCAAAGTATTTGGTTTAGTTAAGACTCCTAGATTAAAATCCCCCAGACGTAGGTTGGAAGACCGAACTGGGTAAACAACCTTGATGTGTTTTTTTTCTTTCTGCACTTATTCAGCCATCGATTCGTGCATGAAACACACACCTCTATTATAACCACGAGACAACTACGCTGTAAAGTTGTGTTTACGTCGAACGTTTCACAGTTCCACTATGCAAGGTACTCGGAGGCATTGGACCTCTTTCGCGCCTCTCTCCGCGGCTTCCAACATCTGGTATCAGAGAAGCATGCTCAATACCCTGAGTAGATCTGTCTGTGGTTCAAGATGAGTCGTGAAGTAATGTCGTCTATTCGTCCATCTGTGTTCGATGGGAACAACTACACCTACTGGAAAAACAGGATGGAGGCATATCTGTTAACTCTTGGTGATGAAACTTGGGAAGCTGTAGAGCTTGGCTGGACTCCTCCAACCAAAGTTGTGCCTGGAGAAACTCAAAACGACCCCCTAACTATCGTTCTAAATTCGAAAAATGAGTGGACACCTGAAGGAAAAATTGCTGCTGGTGGAAATGCCAAAGCTGTAAAGGCCATATTTGCTTCTGTCGATGAAGTTCAGTTTCGTGTCATCTCAAACTACAAGAAAGCAAAAGATGCATGGAGAGCCTTGGAAAATGCATTCGAAGGGACTGCTGAAGTTAAAGAAACAAAACTCCAAAGGGTAGAAAGTATGTTCGAAACCCTGAAAATGACTGATGATGAAACAATGTCTAAGTTCTACACTCGATTCAAAGATGTGGTGAACCAAGCATATGCTCTTGGCTTAGTATATGATGAACAAAGGCTGGTTCGAAAGATGCTGAGAAGTGTGAACAAAAAGTTCAAAATCAAAGTCTTTAATCTTGAGGATAAGAAGAAAACCAAGAACATGAATGTTGAAACATTGAATGGTATTTTCATGAATTGGGAGATGAATCATATTGAAGAAGAAAGTTCAAAAGGGATTGCTCTTATTGCCGAAGATCTGGAGCTTGTCGGATCTGATGAAGAAATGTCTCTTCTGTCCAAGAAGTTGTCTCGAATGATAAGTGAAAAGCGTGCTCGAAAATACCACAATTCTAGAAACAGAGGTCACTATGGTGGTAAAACAACTGGTGAACAATGAAAGTATCCAGAACACAAAAGTGTTGGTTACAACAAAGAAAATGGAGCTTATGATAAAAGCTACAAGAAAAAGTTCAACACTGCTTCTAGGCCAGAAAACTTAAGTGATCCGAAATGCTTTGCATGTGGCGGAGTTGGTCATGTGAAAGTGGAATGTGCTACATTCAAAAAGAAAGGTAAGCATGCATTTCAAGCTACCTGGAGTGATGAAGAAGGTAGTCAAGAATCTGAAAATGAAAGTGATAATGAAAGCGTTGTTGCTTTTGTTGCCAAAGAAGGAGAATCTAGCAAAGGAAAAGAAAGTGTTCCTGAAGAAGAATGTAACAGCAACGACACAATCGAGATGGATATCTATGAGCTAATGGAGGCTTATGAGGAAGTAGTAGCTGAACAAAAAATTTGTGTTAAGAGAAACAAGGATTTGATCAACATGGTTTACCGTTTGGAAGCTCGAGTTGAAAAAGCTGAGGAAGTGAATCAAGAAATGTTCGAAATCAATGAAGGACTTCAGAAGGACGTCAAGCAGTTGAAAATTAAGTGTGATGATCTGAGAGAAGAAAATGATAGACTCAGAAAAGGAAAAGACAAACTCGATGAATTTTTATCTATTGGAAAGCCATTTGGAGATCATCGTGGGATTGGTTATCAAGAATCCATGAAGGTGACTCCAACTACCTTTGTGAAAGGAGGTTTGCTTACTGATGTGAAGATTCCAGAGAAACCTGCAAAAGGGAAGAACACTAAAGGTCCCAAAGAAAACTTAAAGAGAGACAAAATCAAAATCGCAGAAGGAACATACGTGTCAACGCGTTGTTACAACAGAAGAGTAACTGCAAGTACTGTTTTCGATTTGGTCATGCTGAATCTCACTGTTTCAAAATGGCTAGGGATTTGATGTCTAGGAAGAAGGTTAATTGGCCCTCAGATGAGCTGAAACAGAGGGTGAATTTCAGAATGGAATGGAGACCTAAGAAAAATCAATCTAAGATGATGTGCAATGTCATCCTATCTAGTCAAGAAGCAACAAATTCATCCCGATGGTATTTCGACAGTGGCTGTTCACGCCATATGACGAATCAGAAGCATCTATTGAAGAACTATGTAGCTGACACTTGTGGATGGCATTAAATGACCTTGAAGACACTGCCCCAAAAGTTGTCACAGTCAACTTTTGTCTTTTGTGTAATGTGTATATATTTGATATGGATGTTTGTTTGTTTGTGTGGGTGAGCAACCGGAACTTAGAGAAGTATTCTCTCCACCTATTAGAGTGTTGAGAGAGCTCATCCATGGAGGGTTGAAGATGAGAATAAGGATTCTTGGAGTCGAAGTCGAAGAAGATATTCATCCGGTAAACAACCTTATTCTTAGCTTGGTCGCTGACCTGCTGGAGTTGTTGCGGTAGAGTAACAGCCAGTCCATGAGAGTTTGTAAAAGTAAATGGAGTTTGGGTAGAAGATAGGTTGGATAGTTCAGTTTGGTGTCTTATATGGTGTAAACCAAAGTGTTTGGTTTAGTTAAGACTCCTGGATTGGAATCCCCGAGACGTAGGTTGGAAAACCGAACTGGGTAAACAAACTTGGTGTGTTGTTTTTCTTTCTGCAGTTATTCAACCATCGATTCGTGCATAAACACATACCTCTGTTATAACCACAAGATAACTACGTTGTAAAGGTGTGTTTACGTCGAACGTTTCACAGTTCCACTGTGCAAGGTACTCGGAGGCGTTGGACCTCTTTCGTGCCCCTCTCCGCGACTTCCAACAACATTTATTTGCTTTATAACAAAGCATAAAAATAAGAACGTAGGATCCTTCCGCATAATCAATTTGCGTAAAATATCATTCATTTTGAGTATGCAATTTTCACTGATAAGTCTCTTTTAAAATATATTTCGGTTGATGCTGCACGTGTCTTTCCTGTAAAACAATTTTAATGGTGTGATGTTTGTTTTCTAGTTGGTTTAGAGTGATCCTCCAAAGTATTCCAAAAAGCCAATAAAAAAATTAGAGTCCAAATTGAGCGGCATTGATCATGAATTTTTTATTTATAAAACTGTTTCGAGCACATCAATATATATTTAATGTATTTTCTCTATAATTAATATCTGACAACATTAGTGAAAATACATGACTTGGTCGCCACCGGATGTAGGTCATTTTAATCGAACTATGTTAACAAATATGTGTTCTTTATTTCTTTATTCTACCATATTTCTGAAATAACCAGTATTAGATTCTCGAGTTTCATTTAAGTAAGATTCAAGATGAATGATTGTCTTGCAATCAAAGTATTTGATGGGATCAACTTTGGAATTTAGAAAGTAAAGATGTAAGATCACTTGTATGGCAAGGACTTGGAGGTAATGCTAAAGGTAAAAATCGAAGATATGTATGAAGCTGACTACAAGAAAAATGATAAAAAGGCAATGAGTGTGGTTGACTAACCCTTTGGAGAACATGGTGTTTCACCAAGCTATACCAAAAATAATATCAACACCTTCGAAGGGAAACACAAAACAATTGGTGTTACCTCACAACCCTGTAATAAGACCATAACATCCCAGAATAATCCTTCAGATTTCCATCTTCGTCCATCACCTAACCGAACTCCGAATCTTTCTGTACGATTGGTTGGTAATCATAGAGTAGACACTAAAAAAGAAGATATATTGCGACGAGCACCAATATCAATTAATATTGTTACCTTCTTTTCTTGTACAATTCCATGCAACCACATAGTCTGTTGGCTTGGAAAGCCCTCTACAAAGAATAACGCTAAGGTCCTCTCTTCTATTGACGGATCTCTTTGCTCTCCTATCCAATCTCCATGCCCCGTCGGTACATAATATTCAAACTGTTGAAGATCTAAGACCTCTTCATCTTCTTCAGCTATCATGACTCGCAATTGTTTGATAGGGCATTTATGTTTTGGGGTGTATGGTTTCTTATAGCAAAAAAAAAGTCCTTTGGCTTGCAATTTAGCAAATTCTTGGGGTGAGAGACTGGTAAATCGATTTTGGACTGTTGACTAACTAGTTGCCTCTAATGTGGGCACGGAAGGATGACTACACATTTCCTAATAGATCCTTTGTGGTTGACCCCTATTGTTGAAACCCTAATCATGTTGTTTTGATATGGTTGACTGTCAACTTGAACTTGAAGATTATCCTCAACGTCTCTAGACAATTCCATGGACGTGTCTAAGTCTCTGAGCCGAAGAAAGCGAAGGAACTTCGAATCGAGTCCTTTAGACCTTTCATAAAGTAGGCCAGATAGTGCGCATCTATCAAACCCGGAACTTGGCTAGCCAATTGAACAAATAACATTACGTAGTCTTCCATTGATTCCTCTTGTTTAATATCTGCCAATTTTTCAAAAGGACTGCCCTTGAAATGCGTATCAAATCTCGTCACCAACGCTTGCAAAAATTCTTCCCATGTTAGCCTCGGTTTAAGAGGGCTTAACCAGGTTGACCAAAACAATGTAGCTTCTTCCATGGCCACCACGGCTGCAGGTAACTTCATCTCCGGACAGGTGTTATGAATTTCAAATTGTTGATTGGCGCGGGCAAACCATCCTATAGGATTTGAACCATTGAAGGATAGAAGTTGCACAAGGCCCGTCTGCAATCAGAAGTTAATCGCCAGCTGCAGTGGCATAGCGGCCAGGCACGGCACTGTTGGTTGGTGTGGCGGGTCTGTGGAGGGCAACGGTGTGCCACCCTTCGCCATCTCTATCCTCCGCATAGTGGCTTGTCGCCGATTGTTGCAATCCAGAGTGTTTTAAAATCACTTTTGAGAATTCAGCGAGAGTCGCCATGATCTCTTCCAGTTGGATGTTAGTTGCCTTCATGTTCTTCTTCATTTCGGCTTGATCAACCTCAAGTTTGTCTAGTCGCTCAGCTGTTGATCGTGTTGTTTCCATGACGATAGGATTGAGATCCAGCAGGATAGACCACTTGATAGAAACAAAATAAAGGATAAGAAAAATCAAACGATATCAATCGTTTGCCCAAGAATAATCATATATTACCAACCGTTTATCCAAAGCCTGACGGCTACTTTATTTCCAAAGTTTCAGAATGATAGTCTCAAACACTAGTTTCTCTTTAAATACTATTACCTAAACTCTACTTACTAAATATAGAATAAGTCAACCCAATAAGTAAAAGACAAGCCAAACTTAAAATATAATAAATTAATAGAAAAGCAAGTAAATAAAATCTAAACCCACAAACAGCAGGCCTAAGCCCATCCTCGTCATCAATACACAAGCATTTGTCAAGACCCTGTTTTCTCTTTAATCATAACTTCAGGCTCTTTTCAATTTTTCTTTTTATCAGCCTAATTGTTGTCTGCTTGCTTAATTATAGATGAAGTGATTATTTTTCTATTTCTTTTTTGTTTTATTATATTTGTGGTATAACATTGTTTTTGGTATATAGTCTTCTTGTCTTTGCTTGGGTTGGCTTGTGTTGTGAGTTGAGGATAATCATGTCTTCAACATGTGTTTGGGCAGTTAATTTTTGGTTTGATATTTGGTATGCAATGCAAAATCTTGAGAAATAGAGGATGTACGAGTGGACTCACATGAGGAAGCATAACAAAAGATCATGATGCTACATGAAGACTACCCGAGCAGTCGAATGAAAATCATATATTTTTAAACACAATTTAAAAAGAGGGGACAGGCTGATATGAACTAATAAAAGAGGGGATGTCTTAGCTCGGGGACAATGACTATAGTAGGGACGAAGCATTTATGAGCTTAGTCTCCCGTGAGAAGAAAAAACATATGTTAGGGTTGGGGTCATTGTATTGACAGTGCTTATTGAAGAATCATTGTTTAATAACGATGGTCACACACCTACAATTGAGCCTACAGACAAGGAAAGCATAATGAACATGGAGCAACAACGGATTCTGAGGGGACATAATATGACTATCTTGGAATACCTGGTGAAGATTTAGGCTCATGTAAACCATTGTGACCCGAACGGTGATACCGGTGCACCACTGGTCGAGTGATGTATGTTTACTTTATATTTCATTTACTTTGGAATTCTTTGGATTGATGGAATTATTGGTTTATTTTATATTATCGTATAGTATTGCAGACGTAGTTCATTTTTAATTACAGAGTGTTTACTGTTTCGATCGTTGTTAGAATGACTTTTTATATTCTTAGTTTGTAATTGCTTTGGACAGTTGTATGAATTTAAAATGAATCTTTATTAGTCTGTAATTGTTTAAAACAAGCATAGAAATTTAAAATGAATTATTAACGGAAATTGATAACAGGGTTTGCGAGGGATTCAATTGTAACACCTCAAATAAAAGTCTTGAAGTGTTACAAGCCAACATAAGAACAACGCCATAAAAAACATGATGTGCCCTGATGCTAAGGCTAAAACATAATAATGATGAGTGTAAAATTTTTTATTTACGCTAAAACACGCAACTCTTAGAATGTCATTACACAAATTTAAAATTGTCAATGTATCTCAAAATTAGAAAACATGTAACCCTGAATTTCGACAATGTCTAATCCTAAAGTTAATGAATGTTCAATAAAAGCTCCACCCCAATGATGCATCAAATGGACGAAGGTCCTGAATACAACTCTACATAGAGAAAAGTAATAACATCAGCAAAAGCTGAGTAAGGAATTAAATATGCATAAACCAAAACTTATTACGTTATATTAAAATCGTTAAAAGTCAAAGCATATATAGCACCGACATCCATAAATGAACGGAGGTTGGCCTAACACCAACACAATCCTGTCTCAGTCAATCGAATGCCTAACATCGGCTCATCAATGCACATGAGTTGGTCTAGCACCGACCTAAACCATTATCAGTCAATCGGATGACCAAACACCGGCTCACGATACATAGAAATTGGCCTAATACCGGCCCAACCTACTTTCAATCAATTGGATGGCCTAACCCCGACTCATCAATACATAGGATTTGGCCTAACACCGACCCAACCTATTCATCACATTAGCTTGCCTTTCACCGGCTTTGCTAATTTGCAAATCAACAATCACGGATAGTATACCATATAATCATACGTGCACATAATCATTTTGCAAGAAATCTCAACTCACAATAATTCGGCTATACATAAACAATATTTTCTTCATGTTCTCATATCACTTCTCATTGATATAAAATTTTATTCTTATAGTCTATCAATCTAGTAACAATCAGAAGACCCATTGGGCATGCGATATTTAACCCCTTACCTTACTTAGAATAAGCTAACCAACTCAACTACCACTGACTCGTGGGACTTGGTTCAATCGGACATCACCTAATCACCAAATACGATCAATCAATTTACTCGAATTCAACTCAAATCTTATAAAATTCACAATAAACTCATTGGTAGCCCAAACATTATGAAACTAGTGCCAAATAAAAGATAACATCCCTAAATTTTATTTCAAAGACCAAAACTTTGATTAGCACTTTAAATTAAATCCATAGTATTTTGTTAGCTCAAACAGTCCGTTCGATTCGAGAAAATAGGGCAGTTTTATTGTAAAAAAATCACTAAAAATTCATTTTACGCTCAAATAGAATAAATGGTGGCTCTAATTAAAGTTAACACGTATATATACATTCAAAATTAAACAAAAGCATTTAAACTTACTTACAGGCCTTTCATCAAAATTTAAAAATTTATATAAAATTTATTTTATAGTCAAATGGGACAAATTTAGTCTCTAATTAATGCTACCACAATTATCTACATCACCAATTTAATAAAAAGGTGAAAAAAACACCCAAATATTACAAAAAATGCATCGAATACACTGTAGTATTTTTCTGTCAAGCAAGAGAGTGTCTAGGTTTAGAAAATCATATAAAATCCATTGTTCTTCCAAATAACTCATATAATATGTCAAAGTAAAGCTAAAATCATGTAAATCGAAATATGTTTTCAAAATAGTAATTCCATGGTTTAAATAACTGATATAGCTTAAAATAATGTACATAAGTTATTAGATCGAATTTTAAGAGTAAAGGAGAAGAATGTATAAAAACTTACTCCAAAATCACCTCAAACTTGAGTGGGAGGGGGAGGGGTGGCGGCTAGGGTTTCATAGGGATTCTAGGACGATAAAATGAAGGTAAAATATAAATGAGAAAGTGAAGTTTTATGTTAAAAACTCGAGTTAAAATTTCTATAACGTTTTTATGAAACATTTTTGTGTACACAACAGACAATTAACTACTATTTTCACTATAATTCTTTCGTTTAAACTCAGATTGACTCACAATTTGCGGAGTTGGAATGTTAACTTAAAAACCTATCCAATGAAATAAATTTCATGAAAATCGGATGTGAATTCAAAAATGTACATCCATTTGAAGTTGATGTATTGGTAATAACAACTTTAAGATAATTAAATAACAAAATATCTAATGAGTCAACTTGATTATGGATCCTAGTCAAAAGGTGAACCATCTTTAGCCATCAATGCATGGAGGATAGACAAAATCGGCTTTGGGAGGCCGCGGGATTTAGAGTGGCAGAGCTTCCGATCACTTATCTTGGAGCCTCTCTTTATGTGGGCAACCGAAGGAACATTCTTTATGGGGGGTTCTTTGTCAAGGTTCGGGGTTACTTACGAAAATGGGATAAATCAATGCTCTCGCATAGGGTCGTCTTCAAATGATTAAGACTATCCTCTTTTCCCTTCATTTATATCTGCTACAGGTTCTCTGTCTGCCGTAGGTGGTGCTTCACTTGGTGGAGCAGTGTTCGTGAGGTTCTTTTGTGGCTTCTATCATGGTCATCATTGTTGTCACTAGATATCATTGACGGATGCCGCGAGGCCGGTGGAGAAGAGAGGGTTGGGAGTTCGGAGGCTATCGAATATGGTTGAGGTTTTATCGCATAAGCAATGGTGGTGGCTCTAGGATGGTACTTCTTTGTAGACTTCTGCGATGAAGCATAAGTACTTCCGCACCACGTTTCCGGGGGGAGTTCTGTGTAGGAGTTACAACAGTCCGGTGTGGAAGTGTTTGTGTGGGGTTCATGAGGAGGTTCACTCTCGGATTTGTTGAAATTTGGGCCAGAGTGATTGCTTTTTTTGGTGTGACACTTGGTGTGGGGAACAGCTCCTTTCGGCCTATAGTGGTAGCCAGCCGCCGGCTTGCCTAGTCTGGGAGATGTGGAGTGGTGATTCCTGGAATTTAGAGAGATTGCGTGCATGCCTTCCGGGATACTTTGTGTGCCGGGTGTTGGAGGTTCCTATCGATCGACAGGCCAAGGATCGGATGACATGGATGGCTTCAGGATCCGAGGAGTTCACTACATTGTCGGCGTGGGATCTATGTCAAAATGCCCACGCTCGGATTTGGCTTGCGGAGGCATTATGGTCACGCCTCCTCACCCTTGTTATGTCCGTCTTCCTTTGGCGTCTATTTTGTCATCGATTTATGGTGGATGATATCGTTTGACACTATAGTGTGCCTATTACATCAAGATGTCAATGTTGTCGGGAGATAGAAATGATAACACATTTACTCATTGAGTCGGCCGGGTTGTGGCATCACTTCAGGGATCTATTTCATTTTTCTTTACCAGAGACGCATGCACCCATCTCTTGGTTTCCTCGTTGAGGCTTTCATTGACGCATTCGCAGAGCTTCCGGACATATATTCCAATGATGATTTTCTGACTTCTTTCGATTGCCCGGAATCAGTAGAAGCATAGAAGTATTCACTTATCTTTGGATAGGATCATATGGTGCGTTCATTTTCATTTGCAGATATTATGACGTGCCGGGGTTCTTACCTGAAAGTATTGGGTCGGCGATCTACATATTGCAATGGGAGGCGATGTCCTCAGGTTGGTTCAAATTAAACACCGATGAAGTGTTGATGAGGAACCCCGGGCCGGCAGACGCGGCCAATATCATCTGCGATATATCTGGGGTGGATATTGTGACTTTTTAGGTGCCAATTTCCTGTGCGACGAATACATTAGCGGAGTTAGGGGCGATCCGGAGGGGAGTGGAGTTGGCGATCGATCGAACCCTATTGCCCTTATGTATTGAGACATATTTGACATGCAGCATAGCGTTGATCTCATCTTCATCGGGGCACTGGTCTCTACAACCATGCCTTTAATAGTTGTGATTACAGCTACATAACATCACGTGGCGGATTTTTCACGTCTACCGAGAAGAAAACTAGTTACCTGACATGTCGGCAAGCATGGCTTGTTCCTTACTTGATGATTGGATTTTGGAGTCGACAGACATACCTTTGGCCGGTTGGTGGACTTCTACGAGCGGATGCAGAGGGTCATCCAAACTTCAAATTCAATTGTTAGGTATAATGGTATGCTTTTACTTACGCATTATCTTGATTTTGTTACTTTCAGGTGTTAGCTAGATTATAGCTCCCTTCTATGATTCTGCATATACTTAGGCTATTATGATTATAATGGGTTGTACGATACTTACATTGTATGCAGTAAGAACTACGTATGGCTTGATCCACTTCGTGTACCTAGGCAGTCCTACGGGATACAGCCATTGATATACATAAAAAAAAAATTGCATAGTATCAGACCAACTAGACAATGCTCAAATTAATATTTCGTTGAGTAATAGGTAGCCCACTACTGTTGTAGGCCTACTTCGAACTAAGAAAATCTACTACATATATATTTAAAATATTTAAATTTATGTATATAACTTAGAAGAAAAAAAAATTAAGTGGAGCCTAAACAAATTAAATATTTGGGCTGAGAGAGGTTAGTCAACTCTAAGCGAGATTGAAACAATTCATATTGTCCTAGTCACAACTTGAGTATCTATCTATCCATGCAAGTGAAATTTAAAAAATTAATCGGTTGGAATATTTTCAAAGTCTATATTTAATATATAAAAATAAATGTTCTCGAGTATATCGAAAAAATTGAATTTAAAAGTAACGAAATTTGGATAAAGCTTAAAATAATTACAAAATTAATACGATTATTTCCCAGTGCAACAAACAATTTATTATCAACTAAGTATTTAATTTGTTTTTTAATTAAAATAAATATGTTAAATTATATAGTATATATACACAAGAAATTTAAAAACATATTGATAGCTCAGCTCATAATTCTCTTTATATGTAGTACTATTATACCAACTCATCATTTTCTCTTTCTTGTATTAGTTTCAATTTCTTGATATGAGTTCTTCAACTCAAGAGGTATGTAATTCTTTTTACTTCATCATGTTCTCAATTGTCCATTGTTTCTAATTGAGAAAAATTGGTGCTTTAAATTTATAGAGATTTGTATGACATAATGATGCTGTCTTTGATTTTTTTAGGATTTCATAATATATGTCGTAAGTTAACAATAAGAAGCTCAGAACTCTAATATAAAATTAACCAATTCTTTAAAATTAGATGATATTTTTTGATGCACTGTATTAATTAAATAATATATCAATGGTTTAAATCGGTTGCAAATCCATACTTTAAAGTTAGGAAAAATTTATATATATACGTTTTAATTCATTTTTATATGTTATGTGATTTTGTTAATACATATCCATATGATAAAAATCTTTATTATAATATTATATTTAAAATGTTTGTATTTTCTTGTAAACCTGTTACTAAAAACTATTCATGACTTTTATTTTATTTTATTTGAACGAATTTATTTATTTATTTATTTTCTTTCTGTTAAGGGTAACAACACACTTCACCAAAACAACAATGGCGTGCCAAGATGGCTTCCAAAACTTATGGCGAAAACGGAATTATTGTTTGAGAACTGCGCGATTCATAAAGACCATATCAATGAATTAAACCGATATTGCATAGAGTGTGACAACTTAGCATGCCAGTATTGCATTGAATCTGGCTTTCACTCAAGGCATGATGTGCTACCAATTGTCAAGCATTTCTACAATGCTGCCGTTCGCATGGATGAAACAAGGCAAATTGATTATTCAAATATTCAGGTACACACTAGTGCTTTGTTCTAATGCCAAGTTTTACTTAAGATTTAGGATCTTTTAATTGTTTAGATTAATTTTCGTATGGTATGGAAAATAATTATTGGATGCAAATTTCGTGTAGATTTTATTGTTGAAATGATATAAAGGAATGTTAAAATATAGGTAAAATAAAAAAATTGTTAAAGATAGTTAAAGTTATAGCTACATTAAAATTTGAATAAATAAGTTATTTTCAAGTGGATTTAATTAGAATCCATATACAAAATTTAATACAGTGCAAATCTCAAAAACCAAAATAGATAATTTTATACTTAGATGAACTTGTAGTAAAACTTTCGTATTTATTTAAACAAATTTTTACCCATATTTTTAAATAAAATATACTATTTTTTTTTTTCACAAACATTTTCAAAATAATAAAGAAGATTTATCCAAAATAGTATATTTCATTTAAATTATTTTGCAATTTTTAATAGCCAATAATAAATATTTCACAAAATATATGATAGAAAAAGAACACGACTAGAAGAGTTTGTTTATTTCAAAAAATAATAATTCATTTTAAATTTATAATATAAATATTAATTAAACTTTAGAGCAATGAGGCTAAGGACAGTGCATTTTGAACTTTTTTATTCCTAAATGTAAGTTATTATAAATTGAATTATGGAATATATTTTAAATTCATTTTTTTTTAGAAATTGTATCTTCATCATTTATTAACAATAGTCAACTACTATTGATTGTAGGTTTATAAATGCAAGAAAACATCAGTTTTAGCACTAAATCCATTTCCACACACAGGATCTGGTGCATTTGTTAAAGAAAAAAAGGCATGTCGACTATGTACGAGAACACTCCCGAAAAACGATGAAGATATTATTGCATGCAAGGTAATGTTATTCTCTATCTTGTTAGAACTATGTGTTCACATGCATTAAAAATAATCTCTACCACATGATAGTAAAATTTATTTTCTTTTAAGTATTGTAAACTTTAGTAATAAATTTTTTTTTTAGGATTCTTATGGAATGAAAATACAACCTCAAAAAAGTTTTAAAATAGAATTCTAGATCATCACAAAATTTAATGGGTATATATAAAGAACAATCTTTTGAAAACTAAAAATAATAAATCACAAACTTGATAGATCTATTGTACATAAGATGATACATGTAAAATGCACACTTGATCATACCTTTTTGTGTCCTAATCAATTGTATGGTTAGTAAAGTTATTGCATTCTTTCTTCTACTATATTTTATTTTAAATGATTGTTTATATCATTAGAATCCATGCTCGGTTCTTATAGTTTCTTTGTAAATTCTTTTCAGTTTCATAACTTTTTTGACGCGGGACCATATACAACCACCGCTTGTGCATGGAAGGAATAATTCTGAGTTTCCTGAAACAACCGTAGAACAATCTTCAATATCTAGAACATCAAAATGAAAGCGCAGTCGAAAAGGAGTGCCTCACCAATCTCCACATTGTTACGGATATTTGTTTTCGAGTTTCCCGTAATGTCAGATTTAGATGCTCAAAATATGCAACTTAATGAACTTATATTTTCTTATTATTATAAAAATGAATTGTGTATCAGTTGATACGATACATTAATAACAATAATAATGTTAATAATAATAATATAATATAATATAATTATATATATAAATCAAACCTTACCTGCGAAGCGAAGGAAGGCATAAGAAGAAACGCGAAGGAGAAGAAGGAAGAAGAAGAAAAGAAGAAAGAAAAAGATTTAGCCGTTCAATTTCGATTCCGACTTCGGTATTGTATTCCTTGTTATACGTAGAATTTAATTATGGATTTTAATATAAATTTTGATATGGGGATATTGAATTAGAAATTTTTCAAAAAATTCATAACCGGCTATTTGGCTATTTAATCGACTAATTTCTTTAGCTGATAGTCTATTCGTAGTCCTAGCATTATATTTTGAGAATTTTGTATCGATCTGAGCTGAATTAAAAACGGCAGTATATTGCACCTGCCTGTTTATTCATATCTTTAAATATTTTTATTTAATAATCGGGCGATATAAATATTATGAGGTATAAGAGTTTTATAGCTAGAATATCGTATTCTACTAAATATAAAAATTTGAAACCCAACGAGCTAATTATAGAAATTAGCTTTTGAATAAGCAGGTAGCTCATGTTAATAATCATATAGCTCATCTGATTTGAGTAAATAATAGGGCAAGTGTACGTTGAAGGAGATTTGGGTGAGATTGCAAAAGCTAGAGAGTGACGATAAGAGGTAAGCAGTAAGGAATTAAATCTAATTTTAAGAAATTAGATATGCATGTTGCATGAGATTCTGATTAATATGTTAATGTGATATTATGTAAATCATTTTGTCAGTGCATGTATATATTTATATATATGTGTGTGTATGCACATGGGAGACTTCACGGTTTATGGTATTTGATATACGTATTTGATCGCATTGGTGAATTTATGAAAAGGAGGATAGGTGAGTTGTCTCACTAGCCCTTTTCGGTAAATTCACTTATTTGGCATGTTGCCCACATATTGCAGGTGTATCGGATATATTTTATGGATCTATCGTCTAGTCACCGTGTGCGGTAGTGCTAGGCGATGGCATCATCTGGGGTTAGGATATTCGACCCCGATGTACCGTAACACTTTGGCGATAGTGGACAATAGTAGTCGGACAACTGGGTGACTTAGTCGCACGGTCATTCAGGGATTAGATCCATAGTAGTTGAGACGTATTTGGTCTAATCATTCATATTAGGTGTTGTTCCACTCATTGGACTGATCACTGGTGAGATCTACAGGTAGTTTAGAATCATATGCCAAACTCCAAACGTGATCCCGTTAAGGCACACGAGGAGGAGTAGAGTTTCCGGGTTTCCCTTGGGTGATTCCAAGTTGCATGGATTTTACTACATTACACAGGATATGGCTAGTCAGTGGGGGTCCTATCTTCGCTATCACAGACTATGGGGCATCTTGTGGTTAATGGCGACAACGTTCGGCTATCCATGTATTGATTGTGGGAGTCGTATGGTGGGTATATGAAAGTGACCGGATGACCGTTATATTATAATGGGTTTATCAGATCCTTCCTTGAGCCGATGATTTTCCGGCTATTTATTGATGATGATCTAGTGAGCTTGTTATTACGGGGCCGAAGTTATTCCGACTACACACTTAGACAGATGCAGTGAGCCTATTATTATGGAGCCGAGGTTATTCCGGCTGCTCACATAGACAAACGCAGTGAGCCTATTATTATGGAGACGAGGTTATTCCGGCTGCTCATTTCGACGGATGTATATAGATTTGTGCATGTGCATTGTTGTCTAGTTTGATATCTTTGTTGCATCATTTCACTATTGGTATGACATGACACGTATTTTATGATTGAAAAGAATTAGACTTTATTTTAAAAGGTATGAAATGGCATATTTCACGTTAGTTCTTAAAATGGATTTAATTTTAGATTGCTTTTAAGAAAAATATTTGTTTCAGGTATGCATGGAACCTCCGGGACAGGGGATGTCTCGGGATATAGAAAGACGGGCTGAGTGAGTGAACTTACATCTATTGTATTATATGTAAATTTTTAACCGGAAAAACCTCTTGTTTAGGAGTGTGTTTTGTAAATATTCATAAGTCAGATTTTGTTATGTAATAATGCGCTTTTATGGTTAATTTTAGCCTTAACACTGTATTGTGGGGCCCGAAGTAGCAGATGACGACCTCATAATGCAGTGTGGCGGTAGCATTTCCAGTATGAGCCAACTAGGGGTGTTACAAGTTGGTATCAGAGCATAGGTTTGGTAGATTTTTTGCTCTTGGGATTAAACAAAGGTTTTGAAAGTAATAATGATATTGAATTGTTTTGGCGAGGTTTGGGTTTTGTGTGTGCATTCATGTTAATGCGGTTTATGCTTTAATGTTATACCTGGTTTAGTTGTGTTGCTGAGTTGATATTGAATCAGAGAAGTCGGGGGCAGTATGTCGAATTCTCGAGGTGATGGTTTACGTAGGGCTATTCGATTCCCAGAGCTACATCCTTCATTTGATAAGTCATAATATTTTGTGCTAGAGTATCTACGAATAGAGGCACCTAGTCCAGATTTCTTCCGACAGCCACAAACTGCGATGATGCCTCAACAGAGGAGTTTTATTGATGCTGTGATGCAGCATAACCCACCAACATATTCTGGTTCTGTAGAGCCTGGAGTTCTTGAATTCTGGGTTGAGAAGATGGAAATGATATTTCGTGTTGTTTATGTTCCACCAGATCAACGAGCCAATATCAGGGCTTATTTCTTGGAAGGTCGAGCAAATCGGTGGTGGTTAGGTGAGGAAGATACGGGAGTGGACCAAGTGGATATGACTTGGGATGAGTTCAAAACAAAATTAAAAGTTAGGTTTACACCGTCACATGTTCGAAAAGCAAAGAAGCAAGAGCTGCTGGACTTGAAGCAGGGTTCGATGCCAGTCGAGGACTATTTTGTAAAGTTCAATGAGCTTGAGATGTATGTTCCTGACTACTTTTCCTATGGGCGAGATAGAATTGATCATTTTGTAGATGGGTTGCAGCAGAGGATTCAAGAAGCTTTATCTGTGTTGGATATCAGTTCGTTGTATGAGGCTTACGAGCTTGCTGCTCGATTCTATCAGAAGCAGAAAGTCAAGCAGAAGAACAGTGAGAAAGAAATGGGGTATCAACATCAGTTTCGAGATAAAGGAAAAGCTAGGGTGGAGGATGAGCCAAAGGGTAAAAAGAAGTTGTGGCAAATATTCAGGTCTGGGTCATCGTATAAGGGGATTTCAATTAAAGAACTGAGTCAAGAGAGGTTTCAACAATCGGGGTTTATTTGTCGATGTTGTGAAACAAGTCATTCAAGTACCCGTTGTGATAAAAGTTTATTGACATGTTTTAAGTGTGGTGGAGTGATAAAAAAACCCCACATCAGAGGGTACCATTGAGCTCCCCATGGTTAAGTTGTCATTTCATGAATCATTAGACAATGCATATATTTATCCAAGTATTTCACCTTCGATGTAAGCTCCAATTTTATTTGTGAAAAAGAAAGATGGAAGCTTGAGGTTGTGTATTGACTACCGTGGGCTGAATAAAGTAACGATAAAGAACAAATATCCTCTTTCGATGATTGATGATCTATTTGATCAACTGAGAGGTGCAAGTATATTCTCCAAAATTGACTTGAGGCTGGATATTACCAACTAAGGATTGCAGAGCATGATATTCCTAAGACAGTTTTTCGTACTAGATACGGTCATTAGGAATTTACGGTTATGTCATTTGGGTTGACCAACGCTACGGCTGTGTTTATGGAATTGATGAATCGAAATTTTCAACCATACCTCGATCTGTTTATGGTGGTATTTATCAATGATATCTTGGTATATTCTCCAGATAAAAAGACACATGCAAAACATTTGCGTGTGACACTAAATACACTGCGTGCGAGGAAGTTATATGCCAAGGTATCCAAATATGAGTTTTGGTTGAAAAAGGTTGCTTTCTTGGGGCATGTAGTTTCTGGTAAAGGTATCTCAGTAGATCCTTCTAAAGTTGCGGCAATCTCGGATTAGCCAAGACCTACCAATCAATCAGAAGTAAGGAGCTTTTTGGGTTTGGCAGGGTATTACCGAAGATTCGTTCTTCATTTTTCGAAGGTTGTGAAGCCATTAACTAATTTGTTGAAGAAGGACAAAATGATTAATTGGGATCGTAAGTGTGAGTACTCTTTCGTAGAATTGAAATATCGATTAACTTCAACACCAGTTTTGGCTTTAGCAGTAGAGGGTGAGGATTTTGAAGTTTATAATGATGCTTCGAGAAAAAGGGATTGGGATACGTCTTAATGCAGAATCAAAGAGTTTATTGCTTATGCGTTACGAAAACTAAAACCTCATGAAGAGAATTATCCTACACATGACTTGGAGATGGCAGCAGTTGTGTTTCTTTTGAAGATTTTGAGGCACTATCTTTATGGTGCCCATTGTAGAATATTTAGTGACCATCATAGTCTGAAATATATCTTCACCCAAAGAGAATTAAATTTAAGACAAAGAAGATGGTTAGAATTGGTGAAGGATTATGATCTTGAAATTCTATATCATGAAGGCAAACAAAATGTTGTAGCTGATGCCTTGAGTCGAAAACCAAGGCATAAGTTGGGTTTTATGTCAGTTGCCGATGAACTGTGTCAAGATTTAGCACGGATGGAAATTGAAGTACTTGGACGGGGCATGACGCGGGGATATTTGCAAATGATGCAAGTTGAGTCTGAAATTTATGATCATATTAGAGCGGCTCAAATGGAAGATAATAAGATGGTCGAGCTGGCTATAAAAGTTCAGTACGGTCAGACTCAAAACTTTAATATTGCTTCAGATGGGAGTGTTTGATTCCATGGGAGGTGGTGTACCCCAAAGAACCGAAGCGATTTGGAGCAAATTATGAGTGAGGCTCATAATACACCATATTCAGTGCATCCATGAGGGATTAAAATGTATCAAGACTTACGTCAACAATTTTTGCGGAAGGGCATGAAGAAGGATGTAGCCAAATCTATTGCACAATGTTTAAACTACCAAAAGGTGAAAGCAGAACATCATAGACCAATGGGGTTGCTACAATCTTTAGAAGTTCCGCTCTAGAAATGGGATTCTATGGCAATGGATTTTGTGACAGGACTTCCAAGGGCGAAGTCGGGAACAGATGCAATTTAGGTGATTATAGATATATTGACCAAGTCAGCAGTGTTCATCCTAGTATGTATGACTTGGAGTATGCAAAAGTTGGCCAAATTATATGTTCATCACGTGGTTAAACGACACGGTATTCCTGAGGTAAGCATATCGGATCCTGATCCACGTTTTCAATTTCGATTTTGACAAAAATGGCAAGAAGCCTTTGGTACTCAGTTGCATATGAGTACTGCATTCCATCCAATGACTGGTGGTCAATCAGAGAGAACTATCCGTATTCTGGAAGATATGCTAAGAGCTTGTGCAATAAAATTTCAAGGAAGTTGGGAGGACCACTTGGATTTAGTGGAATTCTCATATAATAATAGTTATCAAACAAGTATTGGAATGGCTCCTTTTGAAGATCTTTATGGACGAAAATGCAGGACTCCTTTAAGTTGGGATGACATGAGTGATCGACTGATATTAGGTCCAGAAATGATCGAAGAATTAAAAAATAAGATTCAAGTTATCAGAGAGAAGATGAAGATAGCTCAAGATCGCAAAAAAAGTTATGCCGATAAAGCCCGACGTGAAGGTCAATTTCAAAGTGGAGATTTCGTCCGGGTGAAAGTATCTCCAATGAAAGGTATTAGAAGGTTTGGAATTAAAGGAAAATTGAGTCCGCGTTATGTTGGACCCTATGAAATCCTCGATCAAGTTGGGGATTGGGCTTATCGGTTAGCACTTCCTAATTCCATGGAACGAATTCATAATGTGTTCCATGTATCACAGCTTTGTAGGTATGTCGCAGATCATTCTCATATTTTATCTCCGGATGAGTTAGAGCTAAATGAGAATCTTTTGTATGAGAAAATGCCTCTTTGTATCATGGACACAAAGGTTCGAACCATGAGGAGCCGAGATATTCGTATGGTGAAAATAATGTGGTCCCGGCATAGAGCGGAAGAGGCCACGTGGGAAGTAGACCAAGAGATGTTCAAAGCATACCCACATTTGTTTAATTAAGTAGTGTTGTTATGCGTTTGAATTTAGATTTCGGGAACAAAATTTTTTTTAAGGGGCAGTGAATTGTAATGCCCCGATTTTGGAGTGTATAAAATAACATTATTATAGCAAAAAAAATATTTTTATAATATTTTGGGATCAAGAAATTACTATTCTGAAACAAATTTTATTCCTATTTTTTATATTTGTTATAATTATGAAAACTGTTAAACGAATAAATATCGATGAGGATAAATATAAAATATATTATATATATTAATAATAATATAATAATAATAATAATACAGGTGATGAAGATGAAGATAATGTTTATAATAATAATGATAATAATAATAATAACAATAATAATATAATACTCCCTCCGAAAGGTTATCATTTTTCATTTTCGTCCGTCCCAAAACAAGGTTATCATTTCCTAGGAAGGCAGAAGAATAAACGCGAAGGAGAAGAAGGAAGAAGAAAAAAAGAAGAAAGAAAAAGATTTAGCCGTCCGATTTTGATTCCGACTTCGGTATTGTATTCCTTGTTATACGTAAAATTTAATTATAAATTTTAATATAAATTTTGATATTGGGGATATTAAACTAGAAATGCTTCAAAAAATTCATAATCAGTTATTTGGCTATTTAATCGACTAATTTCTTTAGCTGATAGTCTATTCATAATCCTAGCATTATATTTTGAGAATTTCGTATCGATCCGAGCCGAATTGAAAACGGCAGTGTACTGCACCTGCATGTTTATTCATATCTGTAAGTATTTTTATTTAATAATCGGGCAATATAAATATTATGAGATATAAGAGTTTTATAACTAGAATATCGTATTCTACTAAATATAAAAATTTGAAACCCAACGAGCTAATTATAGAAATTAGCTTTTGAATAAACAGGTAGCTCATGTGAATAATCATATAGCTCATATGATTTGAGTAAATAATGGGGCAGGTGTACGTTGAAAGAGATTTGGGTGAGATTGCAAAAGATAGGGAGTGTCGATAAGAGGTAAGCAATAATGAATTAAATCTAATTTTAAGAAATTAGGTTTGCATATTGCATGAAATTCTGATTAATATGTTAATGTGATATTATGTGAATCATTTTGTCAGTGCATGTATATATTTATATATATATGTGTGTGTGCGTATGCACGTGGGAGACTTCACAGTTTATGGTATTTGATAAACGTATTTGATCGCGTTGGTGAATTTATGAAAAGGAGGATAGGTGAGCTGTCTCACCAGCCCTTTTCAGTAAATTCACTTATTTGGCATGTTGCCCACATATTGCACGGTTTATCGGATATATATTATGGATCTATCGTCTAGTCGCCGTGTGCGGTAGTGCTAGGGGATGGCATCATTTGGTGTTAGGATATTCGACCCCGATGTACTGTAACACTTTGGCGATAGTGGACGATAGTAGTCGGACAACTGGGTGACTTAGTCGCACGGTCATTCAGGGATTAGACACATGGTAGTTGAGACGTATTTGGTCTAATCATTCGTGTTACGTGTTATTCCACTCATTGGACTGATCACTGGTGAGGTCTACCGGTAGTTTAGGATCATATGCGTAACTTTAAACGTGTTCCCGTTAGGGCGCGCGATGAGGATTAGAGTTTTCGGGTTTCCCTTGGGTGATTCTAGGTTGCACGGATTCTACTACATCACACGGGATATGGCTAGTCAGTGGGGGTCCTATCTTCGCTATCACAGACTATGGGGCGTCTTGTGGTTAACGGCAACAACATTCGGCTATCCATGTATTGATTGTGGGAGTCGTATTGTGGGTATATGAAAGTGACCGGATGACCGTTATAGTATTATGGGTTTATCAGGTCCTTCCTTGAGCCGAGGATTTTCCAGCTATTTATTGATGATGGTCTAGTGAGCTTGTTATTACGGGGCCGAGGTTATTTCGGCTGCTCACTTAGACAGATGCAGTGAGCCTATTATTATGGAGCCGAGGTTATTCCGGCTGCTCACGTAGACAGACGCAGTGAGCCTATTATTATGGAGCCGAGGTTATTCCGGCTGCTCATTTCGACGGATGTATATAGATTTGTGCATGTGCATTGTTGTCTAGTTTGATATCTTTGTTGCATCATTTCACTATTGGTATCATATGACACGTATTTTATGATTGAAAGGAATTAGACTTTATTTTAAAAGGTATGAAATGACATATTTCACGTTAGTTCTTAAAATGGATTTAATTATAGACTGCTTTTAAGAAAAATATTTGTTTCAAGACAGGGGAAGTCTCGGGATATAGAAAGACGGGCTGAGTGAGTGAACTTACATCTATTGTATTATATGTAAATTTTTAACCGGAAAAACCTCTTGTTTAGGAGTGTGTTTTGTAAATATTCATAAGTCAGATTTTGTTATGTAATAATGCACTTTTATGGTTAATTTTAGCCTTAACACTGTATTGTGGGGCCTGAAGTAGCAGATGACGATATCATGATGCAGTGTGGCGGTAGCATTTCCAGTTTGAGCCAACTGGGGGTGTTACACCTACAATTTAGGGATTTGTGTATACTGATTGTTATTATGTGTCTGAAGTTTCAAAATATATAAATAAAAAATAAAAGCAACTCCGAAAAAACTTTGATCCTAACTTCTGTTTAAAATTTCATCCAGAGTCTAGAAAATAATTGGATGCTTGAAAACTTCAATATATAATTCATATAATTCTAACTGCTTCATGTCTGAAAAAAAAGACCCATTCGTAACGAAGTTATTAACCTTCGAAAACTCTAACATCCGTTTTTTTCGCCGGAGACATTGCACAACACGTGCGGTGGCAGAATCAATTTCGCAGGGGAGAGATGGTTGTTCAAGATTGGCAACCGGCGGCTGGATGAGTCTTCGAGACTGGCAAACAAGGGGCGAGCAGAGGCTTCGATTTTGAGTGAAAAAAAAATGACCGAGTTTAGGCAATTACACCGAAGTGGGTGGGTAGGGAGGACTAAAAAAAAGAAAATGAAAAAAGAAGTGCAGTATAACACTACCAAAAAAAATAGTTTTTTACTACGGTTGAAAAATCATAACAAAAAGCCTTTTTTCATGCAATATGTGTATTTGCTACGCCTTAGTGATGGCTTTTATCCGTAATGTATACTTACGTAACGAATGTTTTTTGCCACGCATGTTTTTGTAACTATTACTATCGGTCAACGCTCCATACGGCAACGTTTTTCTTACGATGTTTGTGATGAATTTTCCCTCGTAAAGAAAAGTCCGGCTTTCGGCGCGTGTGACAGTTTTTTGGCGATATTTGTTACGAAAGATTCTTATGTTACAAAAAACTTAGAGTGACCGTGGGTCCAAGTACTATTTTTGTTACGATTTTTCGTTATACCATTGAATCCGTAATAAAAATATACTTTCTTATGGTCACGAAATCGGTTGTAACAACAAACATCTATAAAACACTTTTTGTTACATCATTTCAACCTTTTGTTACGTCATTGTACCTGTAATAAAAATTTCCTTTCTTATGGTCATGCAACCGGTCGTTACAACAAATATCCAAAACCAAATTTTGTTACGTCATTTCATCCTTTTGTTACGGAAAAATAGCGTCTTTTAAAATAAAGTAATTGTGATGCTATGGATGTTGTCCGTAACAAATTGACCTATTGTGATATCTCTTATACTGAAAGAAGTTCTGTATACAACTATATTATTAATATCGTGATCGGCTATAATTGCAAACAGTAGACAACATAAAATCTGAATCCCAACATAGGATATTAACATAACAATATTTATCGGTCGCATCTAATCCATAGGTAGTTCACATAGCAATAACAACCTACCATCCAAACACATCTAGGGCATGCAATCCATAAGGCATATGGGGCAAAATATTAAAGAATTGCTTGATATGCTTCAGGAGTGGCGCATGAGCTGCAATTCTAACCAAAATAAGGTTTGGTATAAGTCATATTTCTTTTAATTTTTGGAAGTCATTACATGAAAGGTGTGAAAGTAGATCTGTATGTCCTTGTAGTTCCACTCAATAGGACCTTCACCGACAACATAGTGAATGGTAGTCACCCAGTAATGGTAGGCAAAATAAGGGGTGTGTCCAAAACTGATGCGGATGTAACAAATACCTTGACAAGGAAAAGTGTGTCACCTACAATATTCACAAGTGAAATTTTTTAGTTTGTAATTCACCATAGATATCAACACATGTTCGAATATATGTATAACATGTCATAACACATTTGTAGTGTAAACTTCCCAACTCATACAACAAGGGTATGTACATTCATCCATGTACTATAATAATATTATTCGACCCATGAATTAGGCACCAGAACACACTACATTCTAACTTCCTATGTCATTGCAACTCGAACTATAAACCAGCCATCCACTAATAAAACCTAAGTAAATGAACATATCATGTACAATATTAATTATCATTTATGCACTAAATATGAGATAAGCACAGAATTGTTCGTTATACCAACATAGCCATGTGCCTCTATATTACACATACATAATGACGAAACTTCCGTATATTTCCAACTGAAATCTTACCAGACTCAATAAAACCATGATCATATGCGCACTATGATACCTAAAACGGTCACAACATCGACGATGCGGTATGAACATCATATTGAATGATTTAAAAGAAAAAACATTAAGGCACAATACAAACTAGCTTGGCGCAGGGGGGCAGAGCAAAAATCCCTCAGCAACAACTTTCTTCTCTCCGGTATGAGATAATAAAAGGACACGGGTGGCAACCTACAACAGACATTGCAACATTAAGTTACATGGTTTAAAATTAGTAGTCCTCTCATCTTCAAAACCTTTTATCATTTTTTTATTTTTCATTGGTATATGATATGTGATTGCGACAAGAAATTAGGTGAACGGCCTAACAAACATTCACGTGTGATTATTATTAGTTAATTGATATAATGTAAAAATTTTCAGGTTATGGACACGGAAACATCAATGAGAAGAACCATGTTTTCAAGAACTCAATCAATTTGCGGATTGGACCCAACCAAATATCTATACTGTCCATGACCATTGGCATGCTGGTAACTACACTTCAATTGTTGCTGCACAAATTAAGTGACCCATCCCTCTTGTTTTTTAATAAATAAATCGATTTCAACGTAGTTTTTTTTTCAATTAACAACCAAAAATTGTAGAATAGTGGATCCTTTATGAAAAGAAGATTTGCTGGGCCCCGAGATGTAATGATCCAGGGGTTGATGGTTGGAACGCTGGACATTACTGATAACATATGGAGACGCCAGGTAATTAATTATGAATAATATGTTGAAATATTTATGATAATTAATCAATGATCATGGAAGAAACCTTTTATTATGATTATGATTGAGGGCGTGTTGGGTTAAATGGTGAAACAATGAAATTGTTCACGGAGGAAAGATCCAAGAAAGTGCAATGGCAACCGCTTCCATGGAATAACAACATCCCCCAACCCCTGTCTTGGTACAAGATGATGGTACAAGATGATTAAATCAAATCAAACATACAATAATCGACATTAATTAATTCATTCCATCATGTGAGGGTGATGATAATCATATTATCAATCCATCCAGGGTTACTTCGACGCCTGGGAAGGCGCGTAAGAGTTCCATTTTCAGATAGGGCTGGAGAATCAACAAAGGTAGGTTTTGTCTCATTGCATATATTGTTAATTTAAATTTTTTCTTTTTCCTAAAAATGGATCTTCTTGTGCATATTGAAGTTGACATTATGATTTTAAACTTAGCATCCCCATCCCTTCTGTCTTTGATGAATAATTAGCCTCCACCACGACTTTGTTCTAGCCTCATTTACTGTGTTATAATAACAATTTCTCATTTGAATTGCATATATCAAGAAAGTTTATTGGACAAGTACTGTAAATAAAATGTAGCAATCTTGTAATGACCTAATTCTGAAAATGTGCAATTCCTATGTCACTTTAGGTTTTTAAAGATTTCTTGCACAATTGCATATTCTAGATTATGTGAATTCCCCAAGGTGTATATGAACATCTTCTAGTTTTTTATTTTTCATCAAAAAATAGTGTAGTCCCCTTTAACAAAATGACCGAATAGAGATGTCTTGATCACTTTTTCAGATCTCAACTATATTGTGATTTCAACATTTCTACTCTTGTTGGGTAGGTTTTTGACATTTACTATTTAAAATGCAACAAGTCTAGAATATGAGTGTGAATCTTATCTGATTTTTTTACTGCAGTTCTTGGTAGAAATGCATTTGAGATCATAATGGTGCACCAAAAAGATGCTAGTCTGAATGCAAAAATGGCAAAACAGGCATTTCCAAGATGGATATGGAGTTTCATGTGCAAGATGGATATAAAAGACAGACATATAATGAGAAGAAGATGATAATGCATGTTATGTGAAAATAAATACATATGTTCATGTGAGGATAATGAATGGGATGATAATTGATAGGTCACTAATTGGACTATCTAATAAACCACAATTGGAACACAAATAAAGTTGGACTTGGAACAAAACTATGCGAACAAGAACCAGTCAAAACAAGTGATATCATTAGTCAATAATTAGACTAGATAGAGCAAGATTAACATTTGAATTACATAAAACTAAAAGAAAGGATTACAAGTGTGAAATGCTATTATTTTGATGGGAACGAAGCTGACTAACTAACGACTAACCAAGCACAGAGAAGCAACTAAAATAGGCTATATATAATGACAACCGTAGATTATTTTAACTATGTAATGTACCACGTACATAGTAAAAAATGAAGTTTAACCTAAACAATCTGAACTGACTAAGCCTATTACAATTACAATGAGATTGATTAACAAGGTAGGCTAGAACTAATTAAATTTGCAGCAACAACTAAGATATTCACATTACAAACTAAACTGGTTGTTGGTTCACTAAACTAATCTATCACACATCAAACTAAACTAATTTACAGCAGCTAAGCTAATTAACAAATGAACAGCTCGCCTAATTTAACTTAAGTCCACAACAACAATTTAACTAAAGAAATGGTAGAACAATGTCAGGACTAAGGAAAGAAACAATTTAATATTAATGAATGCAACAACAATGAGTACAAAATTTTTTCAATAACAGACAGGTAGACAATGAAGAAGAAGATGATAATGCATATCATGAGCATATGTATAAATATATTCATGGAGTTAATTAGATGTAGTTAGTTACGAAAACCATGTGTTTGTTTTTCTTCTCCATTCGACACATACATCATCTTTATTATACTATTCAGAAATTGATTCACTACTTCAAAAATTATTTTGTTTTCAAAACACTTATTGACTGGTAGAATTTTACTAAAGAAACTTGAATAGTCTGAATTACACCATTTACAATTCAACAATTTATGGCCTTCGCACTATAAATCCTTAAACCACAAATCCTGTGGATTTTTAGGTTCATTTTGTACTTTAAATCTTATTAATAGTTTGTCCAGTTTTCAATTTTTTATTTTTTTCATTTCATACATACACATTTCTTTTATTAATTTTTTGCAAAATCATATCTGAAAATGTGGTGATAAAAATATTGAATTATCTTCATTATGAAGTTGAGTTATTAATGAAGAGACACATTGAGAATCACTTTGATAACAGTCCTATCTTAAATTTAGAATTAAAAAAAAAAAAGTAAATTGCACAGGGGCAAGGCAGCCCGGCACCGCAAGCTCAAATATGAAAATCAAAACAAAATATAGTTAAAAATCCACCCCCACACCTTTGTGAAATGTGAGAGCTAGTACAAGATATCATAAAAGAACAATATTTACCCACAAAGAAAAATTGAAATTGGGCTCAATACCTATGCTCACACACAAATTGTAACGATGAGGAAGAAATATGTCCATATCTAAAGATACTCCCCAAAGCAGAGCTCTGTATCAACCCTAATTCGAGTTCTCCGTACAGGAAGAGATAAAGAAGTGAATCGACACCAAATAATACTTGAGGAAAGTTTAAAACATTAACTGAACGCCGGCGCCGGACTACCTGCTCAATCCCACAACTATGCGCATCGCATGGCGAAAGAAAGAAGAGAGTCATCGACATTGGAGAGGACGAAATATTATGCCATAAATTAGTCTGATTTTTCTAATTACTGGAAAGAGAAATGTGATGTCCTATATCTCTAGAAGCGTGTTCATTTTGTCTCTTGAGTGAAAGCACACTTGCGTTTTTATCTTCTTCTTTTTTTCTTTTTTTATTTTTTTATTGCAAAAATTTAGTTTAATTAATATTATTTTGACCAGTTGTTATGAAAACTATCATAACTAATGTTATTTTGACCGAAGTCTACAATCTCCCTATTTGTTATATATTTTTTTGCATAACTAATAAACTAAACATTGACCAGAAGGACATTTTTTGTCACGGACATTCACGCAACTAAAACCACTATTTGTTACAATGTTGTTGTCATGAACCCTCGGGTCGTAGTGAAAGGCCATTTTTTTTTTGTAGTGTAGGTTTTTTCAAAGAGGGACTAAATTGTAACAATTTTGTGGAAATGAGAATTTATATCCAATTGTTCGTTAAAATGTTTATTATTTTAAAACTTCAAATTTAATCTAAACAAGCCTAGCAGGCCATTTATAAAGTAGTGAACTAAGTCTGTGATCGACTTCTAAAGAGTTGGGCCTTTTAACACATTAGCTTATGTTGTTAGTGTCATTTCATGTCATGTGTGAACCAATCCACTACTGTTAGAAATTTGCACTTGCATATTTGGTGCACATGTTGAATGGTGCTAGCTACTGGAAAAATGTAGTTAAGGCTGATAACATGAAAATAGAAAGTGGAGTACACAATGTTCGGCCAAATTAGTAAACAATATAATCCTCGTGCATGTTTATTATTTGCACTCCTCAAATGATGTTAATGTCTTTATATAAGAAATAAATATACTAGAAAAAATGATTATGATGTAATTAAAAAATAATAATAATAATAATTATTGTTGACGAATAATAACAAAAGTTTCAAAGTTGCCCGCGTAAGGAAAAAAAAAAGATATGTTTGGAGGATTGATGGTATTTATAAAGTTGGTGGTGAAATCAAAATTAAAAACGCTAATGCTAAATCATGCCCTCCTACGAACTAATTAGCCTCAACTTGCACGTAGATAAATGAAGCTGTTGATTTCATTTTCTTGGTAGAAAAATAAGATGTCTAATAGGTAGGGGAAATTGCTAAGATATATCAAAATACATTGACAGTTGCTTTAATAGCAACCACAAACATTGTCTTCTGCTTATTTGTGTTATATATATATATATATATATATATACACTTTTGCACATTTTATCTTGTCTTAATATTTTTTATAAAGCGAAAATTTGTCATGGTTACTTTTTGAGTACATTCTGAATAAATTTTCGGCTCAAATTAATAGTCTGCAGTAATCATTAAGGTAAACTACATTAGTCGAACCACTTGTGACAAGAAAGTCCAAATGGTGTCGAGGGGTATTAAACCTATGTCCACATGATCACGGTGCACCTCTCACCTATGACGAGTGTGATTTTATTTTTAATTTGAATATTAGTTTAGATGTAATATATTTTTAAATGAATTTATATATATATATATATATAGAGACAATTGCTATTATTACATATTAAAAAAAAAATAAAACGAAAGTTCTAAAAGAGCTTACAAAACTCTTATTGAATATAGCTCCCGCAATGGATTTCTTCATATTCTAATTAGTGACATATATATATATAGATATAGATATATGTCCTTTTGTTACTATATTGTTTGAATTAAATTAGTATGATGTTGATTTAACCTGTTAGCATATATCACTACAAGAAAAAATCATTTTTGTAATAAAATATTTTTGTCTCTAAATCTACTTTTTCCGTTACTAATGACATTAGAGACTGAATTAGGAACGAAATTACATTAGCTATGTGAACTTTAGGGACGGAATTCCGTTACAAATATATTATTTTTTTGTAGTGATATATATATATAAAACAGTCTGACGCATAAATAAAAATATATGATACTACAATATACAACATAACATATAGACTAAGTATATATATATATATATAATAACATACAATATATAAAATATTATCTATACGTGCTGCCGCCATCGTATACATGAAATAAAATGGAGAATAGAGTAGAGCGTTAGGTATGCGAAACATTACGGGTGTGTTTGTTTAAGGGATTGGATTTTAAATACACTATTCATCTCATTTTTTCCTTAAGAAACATCAAATCAAACACATATTTTTCATTTTTTATATTATACTAAAAATTAATTTTACATTAAAAATATCACATCAATGCTTATTTATATCACATCATACAACTATTCAAATTCAAAATTTTTAGTTATAATTAATTATAAGTAGAATGGAGAATAGAGAAGGAATGGATGGATGGATGAAAGGGACAAAGCAAAGGGTATCGCATAATTGCACGTTTTGGTTCTTTTTGAAAGAAGAATTATATCGAAGCTTTTTCATCTTTTAGATTTGATGCTTTGACTTTTGTGCTCTCTCCTAAAACTCTGCTCTTTTTGGATTTAAAGCTGCCTCTCTCTATCTCCACCCACATGCCTTGTTTCCTTCAAATATTTCTTCTTCTTCTTTCTTCGTCTTACTATTATTATTATTATAAATAAACGAGCATATATAATAATATAAATTTGAAAAGCAATTTATGTCATCATGCCACATTAAACTTTTTGCTAAGCTAGATGATGCATGGCTACTATTAAATTAATATTTTTGTTGTTATATTATGTTATAGCATAAGAACAAGTTCAATTGTTTAGTTAGTTCATTGCTATATTACCGTATCACCGTAAAAAAATATATATATATATATCAATTTTGTAACGATAATTTTTCGTTTTTAAATTTACTTTTTTCGTTACTAATTATATTAGAGACTGAATTAAAGATAAAATTACGTTACCTACGTGAACTTTAGGCACGAAATTCCGTTACAAATATAATATTTTTTTTTTGTAGTGCAGTACCTGCAATTAAGCAGTAAATTAGCATATTCCAAAGATAATGACTTGGTCAATTATATTACATTATACTCTCTCCTCCGTCCACTTATAATGTACACATTTATTTTCGGCGCGGTGTTTAAGAAATAATAGTATTTTAATTATACTGGATAGTTAAAAATAGTGTAATGACATTTTTTTCCCTTACTTTTTTGTGTAAAAATACTGATGTGATGTAAAGTAAAGGTATTTGTGGAAAAAAATAAAATATTTAATGAAATATTTACTTTATAATTGGACATCCCAAAAGAAAAATATGTATACTTTCTACCTGGACGAATGGAGTATTAATTATATTAATAACGTAATTGTTAAACTGGCTGTTACATGGTATCATCATTAGGGTTTGTTTGTCCCTCTCTCTTACTCTCACTCTCACTCTCACTCTCACTCTATACATGTGTTTGTGTGTGTGATGTGTTTAAAAGTGACCATCACACAAGCTTCTACCAATTAGAGGAGGATGGACAAGTGGTCGCACTATAAAAAAAAAATATATATATATAGTATATGTGTAACGGAATTCCGTTCCTAAAGTTCACGTAGCTAATGTGATTCCATCTCTAATTCCGTCTCTAATATCATTAGTAAGGAAAAAAAGTAAATTTAGAAACGAAAAAAATTCATTACAAAATTATGTTGATTGGATTAAATGAGCATCTTATTGATCTACCATTATCAAGGTGGGGCCATAGGACCCCACTTGAATTTTTATATATATATACTAATTATTAATTTAATTTTCATTATATTCAAATATACAAATATTAAATTCTATATAAAAATTTATATTATAGTTATTTGAAGGATACTCTTATTTTGATTTATATTTTTCGTAACAAAGACTTGATTAATTATATAATTATATTAATTTTGTTCCGTATCAAAACTCTAATATGCTTTGTTCTTATTTCACTCTATTAAAAACGATAATATGATTAAATATTTTCCTCGTATAAAAATGTATAAATTAATAATAGTAATTTATCTTTTTTATACTGTAATAATAATTTATTAATATATAATTGTGCACCCATTTAAAAAATCGGCCGAATCCACCACTGGGCAAACATACAACATTCTAACCATAGCAAACAACATAATATAGTTCTATATATAAGTATGTGTTATCAATTTATATAGTATCTTGTATTGTGTATCTATTATTACTGTGTTGAAAATCAATAATATTTTAATTTTTATATGCACGTAGCACACATACATATGCTTATGTGCATTACTTCAGTGGTTATTAATTGTAAATATATTTAATATGTTAATAATAAATATTTCATATTCCTAACATTATATTTAAAATTCAATGAGAAAATTGTGGCTCTTTGGGTCTTGATGTTATAAAAAATTAAAGATATTGTTGATTTATTTATGGTTGTACCATATTAATTAAAAATCGATCTAATAAATATCAATAAACCAGATTAAAATTGTAAATATAGATTTAAAAAAAGTTTGTAACAATTTTAAATTAAATAATTGATATAATTTAGTTAACAGAGAACCGTGACATTAATTAAAAATATTAGCATAATGAATAAAATCTCAATAATTATGGATTTAAATCTTTGCACATATTACATTATACTATTGACAATATATACATAATTAACTTATATACTTTCTTTTTATGTAGTACATGCTATATAAGTTATTTCCTATATTAAATTTTATATTTGTTGAAAATTTTAGAAAATCGAGAAGAACAAACAAGGATACAAGAACACAAAAATTTGGTTATTTAATTTGATCAGAATGATCTACATTTAGGAGCACTTCCAAACTTCAAATTTTAGTATAGAATACGCTTAACACTTGTTAAAGTGATAATAAATGGATATTTTATAGTCTAGCAAACCCTAAGACCATGTCAATCATATCTATAAATCTTGGATATAATATCCAAATCATATCCCTAGATTTTAAGATATAAACAGACTTTATATTCCAATAATCTTCCATTTGAAGACTGATTAAATCTCTTACCTTCACATTTTACTTCATCAGCAATAACAGCGTCAAGCCTCCTTCTTTACTCATCGAGGCCAATTGAGGTTGAACACAAACTCAATTCATCTAAGGTCACCATCTTACATTGTCTTCCATGATTGCTAATAAATCGGCTCACTATTCCCACTGCACGTGTTTTCCACCTTTTAAAGATATTAAAAATGTCATATGTACGCTTGAAGAAATATACATGTACCTTTCTTGTAACGTCGTCAATGAATGCGGTGTAGTACTTTAAGCCTCCAAGGGTTGATACAGGAGCTGGTCTCCACAAGTCCGTATGGACCAACTCCAAGTTTTTTTTTCCAAGTCTCTCCCACCCTTTAAAAGTGCCACCTTTTGTTACTTTACAAAGATACAGTCCTCGCATACTTCAATGTCGACGGACTTGATATCTGCCAATCTTCCTTTTTCGACGAGCTTCTTTATCTCCTTTTCGCTCCTATGCTCGAGACGAGAATGCCATAAATTTGTGTCATTATTTATGGCCACAGAACCGATTTCGTTTCGCATGATTTTCATAATGTAGAGAGTTCTATATGTTCTCCCTTGAGCCACCACAATAGATCCCTTGGTTACCTTCCACGGCTTTGTTTTAAAAACTTTCGAGTAATGTGCCTCATCCGATTATCTCACGGAAATTAGTTTCCGTTTCAAACCAATACATGCCCCACGTCATTCAGTCTCCATTCTCCTCCATTCAGTGTTCTGATTCGATCCATCCTCTTACCTGCAATTTTCAGTGGCTCGTCATCTAAAAAATAGACAACACCAAAATTACATGCGGTATAGGATTCCATGATTCCCGAATCACTGCACAAGTGGAATGACACGTTCGGCTTTGCATGGCTTGCAGGTCGAAGTGTCGTAGTTTGTATCATAGTCGACATGCGACAGCCTGTAGTTGTTCACCGGACTGGTGATGGGCTTAGCAGTTAATGATCATTAGGGTGCAACGTGGACATTACATTCTAAAGTGGGGGAGGATGTGGTACTCTCGGAGTTGGGACGGTGCTTGGCCAACTCCTATGGATGAGCCGGTATTAGGTCATTCGATGTTGAATAGTAGTTAAATGGATTGAATGTAACACCTCGGTCGGCTCAAACCGGAGTACCACCGTCACGCCATATCGGAAGGCTCATTGATCAACCAACGAGCCCTACGTTGTGGCGCTAAGGCTAAAATAACCAATACAAACAAATAATTAGAGATTTAAAATTAAAGAGCAGCGGCTTATCATTTAGATAAATAAAGTTCAAGTCAAAAGCAAAAGTCAGAAATTAGTTCATAAGGCATTAGTTCTTAAACATTAATAATAGGTTTCAAAAGTATTCTAGAAGATAAAGTAGTTCTTATTCCCCCGATGGATCATATGACGTAAATGCATCATTTAGGTATAACGGAAGCACCATCACCTACAAAATATTTGTAGAAAGAGTGTCAACACGACTATTGCTGCTGCGGAACCGGAGCCCTCTCAATCGAATTCGGAACTCCAACTAGCTTGGGAGAAAACCTCTTGACATGGCATGGCCCGGCTCATGGCAGTAATAACAACTGACGGACTAGGCATCACAACGAACTCCCGAATGAAACTTCCTGCATCGGCTACAAATAGTCGGATCGCCATGATTGCCACTCGAATTCTCAGGAGTGAATTTGGGGCGTGATGCATAAGGCGCACCTGGGAACCTCTATGATCGATCATCCCGCTGATGTTTCTTTAACCCTTCCTATACCTTCCTTTTTGGATTCCATCCCTCCGCTCATCATATAATATTTGATACGCCTGATAGATGTTAGCCACCTTCTCGTATGCCTCTTAAAGGATCGTCACACTGAAGCCGGCCAAGAACTACTGAAGGTCTCAATTCAGCCCGCCAACAAATCTTGTCAACCTGCATCGATCATTCGCCGCCAAATCTGGAGCATAGACAGCCAACTCAGTAAATTGCGTGAAGTACTCCCCCACCATCATAATACCTTGCACCAAGACACTAAAATCATCCTCCTTTGCTCTCTGAATGTGTGGGGGATAAAAGCGCGCCCTTATCATCCCTTTAAAGGCCTCCCAAGGTAATCCAACCAAGTTGCTCCCGGAAGCCTTCTCATAATTCCACCACTTCTTGGCCAATTCATCCAAGTAATACGCGGCTATCATAGTCTTCTCTCCTTCTGGACATCTCACCACCTCAAATATCGTCTCAAAATGATCCAACCATTCGCCCAAAATAGTCGGGTCCGATTGACCAGTGAAAGTCGGAGGACTATGACATAAGATGCATTCATAACACTCCGGGGTTGCTGAGCGAATTGTCTCATAAACTGACAAAAGATCTCCAATTTCGGGTTTGAAGGTCAAACGGGATTTTGAACTAGAGGCTCAACGTTTTGGAATTGCCTACTTTCAACCTCTTCATCGGACTCAGATGCCATAGGAGGCTAAAGAGCACGCCTAGGGGGCACATGCTAATCAAGACTAGAACTAATAAGCTCTAACTAATCAAATAGCATAACCAATGCACATAAGCATATGAGATAAACATAAAAAAATCAATGTATGCCATGAATGCATCCAAACCCGACTAAACCCATGATCTAATTGATTTTAGAAATTCCGAAATCTTCAAGTTTTATTAACCAAGAACATGAGCCTTTAACCTGGCTCTTATACCAACTGTAACACCCCGGTCAGCTCAAACCGAAGTGTCACCGTCATGCCACACCGGAATGCTCATTCATCAACCAACGAATCCTACATTATGGCGCTAAGGCTAAAATAACCAATACAAACAAGTAATTAGAGATTTCTTTCTTTCTCATTGGCGATCCTTGGTCCTCCTCCTTCGGTATTTTTTCGCCTCCTCTTTCTTCTTCATCTTCACCTACCCTGATGTACTGCGCCTGCGCCGATGGTGTCGTGGTGACTGCTAGAATTAAAACAAAAAAAAAAATGGTTGAACTACTCCTTCAACAATATCGAGACAATCGGTCATCCGCGTTCTTTCCTTCACGGATGGCTACTATCTTTCCATAAGCAATCAATTGGTCATCCATTGAACATTCTTTTTTTCAACATACAATCGGTCATCCGTGTTAGATGAAACCAATTCCTATTGGTGATTCTCAAGTTACATTCTTTGCATTCACACCCAAGTTTGTCAATATATCAAACAGAAATCGAATATTTCAAATGACGGTTTTTATTACGGTTTATAATCCACTGTAACGAGTTGAATCACAGTTTATATATATTCATTTCTAATATATTTTTTTATTTTCTAGTTTTTTAAATTTGAATTTTATTTAAAAATAATTAATTTCAATCTCAATTTCAATTTTATTTAGAAATATATGTTATTTATTTATTATATAAAAATAAGTAACTAATTAAATTGTGCCAATATAAGAATACTTAAATTAATAAATTTAGTAAGTAGTTAAATTAAATTTTAAATTCAAAATTAATAAAAATAAATTATTGATATATTGATATATTAGATAATAAGATAGTTTAAATTAAATACCATAGAATAAAAAATTATAAAATTGAAAACATAAATAAAAAATAGTATTATAGTATTATTATTTTTCAATATCATTAATAATTATTTAGTTTTATTAATAGTATTTTTGTTTTTATTTTCAAGAAAAATTGATAATATATATAAAAAAATAAGTTTATTATTATTATTATTATTATTATTATTATTATTATTATTATTATTATTATTACTATTATAATTATAAAATACACAATTTTAATATGATCAATTCATTTACACAATTACACATCCACATCCGCCACAGCCTCACAAGGTTCTCATTTTTTTTTTTCTTGTTATTCTTCTTCTCAATTCTTTCCTTTATTTTCTATCGACCATGCTCGGTCCTCCTCCTCCTTATTTTTTTCTCCTCCTCCTCCTTCTTTTTCACCTACGAAGCACTACTGTGTCTATGCCGTGATGTCGTGGTAACAGCCTAATTTAAAATAAAATAAAAATAATAATTGAACCATCGGTTCAGCCATTTGCAGAAAATTGGTAATTCGCATTCTTTTTTTTTTTCACGCATGACTATAATCTTCCCATAAGTAGAAAATATGTCATACCATTGAGTATTCTTTCTTTCAACATAAAATCGGTCATAGGTGAAACCAATTCCGATTATCTCTCGTTCTCATTTGGAGACAACCAAATCAAAATTCTAAAAAGAGATGTGACACAATCGGTGATTCTCGAGTTACATTTTCTTATTGCAAATTACACTCAATTCTAAATCGTCCATTCTCGTCACATCCTCTCGATACGATAATATAACTCGAGAATCACCCATATGAAAAAAACTTTGTTTTGCATACGTGCCCAACAAACTTAAAAAAATTTCTTATCATTTTGGAAGGAATTGATAACTTCAGACATATCTTTCCACAATATTACCCATGCCACTATGCCAGACAAAACAACATCTAGTTGTACCTACAAAAAGTAACGGTAGATACGAAAATTCATGTAACGATTTGTACTCATCCATATATATTAGTATTCTGTTCTAGATATATATGCATCTATTTTCAGATATTGCAGTTGTATGAAGAATGCAAAGTTAACAGAGAAAACAACATTAAGTAAACACAGACGGATTTAGAAAAATTATTCACTGGTGGCACAATATATAAATTTTAAAATAAAATAAAAAAGAAATTGATTGTATTAAAAAAAAAAAAAAAGACATGCGAACAATTTACCTTCTACAATGGTTCTCGGCGCTCTTTCGTGCTTTTCAAGTGATTAACTACGGCTTCATTCGGAACATTAACAAGTGTTTCATTCTCTATAGCTAGCACAAATCATCGAATCATATAAAAAATCATCACTCATCCTATTATGAAAAAAACGTATAATAAATCAATAATCTTATCTAACCACAGACATATCTTCAAATATACTTGTGTTGAACTAAAGAAGAAATAAGATGCAATAGCCGCAGCATATGGAGGGGAAGGAGCAGGGTTGTGATTCTTGTGAATATGAATGAGTTTGGATTGTTTGATTAGGACTCAATTTTTATATAAATAATATATATAATTAAATTAATTATATATTTTTAATTTTTATATTTTTCTAATAATATAAAATAACAATACTGATATTAATAAACAAAAATATTGATAATATAAAATACTATAATAATAATAATATAATAATAATAATAATCTTTATATTTCTTTATAACTAATCAAATTGAATTTGAATTATTCTGATACTTGTGGTATTTTAAATTTTAAATAATTTATTTTAAATTTTAGATAACAAACGTATTTTTAATTTTTACTGGGGCACTGCGATATTTTACTGCTAGCACAATTAATAAATCATACTATAAAATTTTCTTTATCAAAATAAAATTACTGGTAGCACGTGCCACCACTAAACAGAACATAGATCCGCCCCCGTAAATGAATATCAAAATGTGAAACTAACGATTAAAGATCTAATTAATTCTCTTATAGAAAAGCTGGAACAAAATGTCTGAATCCCCTGGAAATCTAAGAAAAACTCAAAAATTTTCAAAGCTGAACGAAGAAAAACTATGAAGTGACAATTGGATACTCATTATGTTAGAATTTTGTTTACTCTAATCATCCTCAGTGTAAAAGAATATGTTAAGTTATATTGAGTCTTGAATCAATAATGTTCTGTTCATGTCACAATGTGATATATTATTATCATTATTATTATTATTATTATTATTATTATTATTATTATTGTATTAACGTTTTTCAATGGCAATTCTTTCAAATATTAAAGTTTTCTTTTTCTTTTTCTTTTTTTAATCAATATAATTCATTTATAAGGAAGTTGAAACGTATACGGGTATACAAAATTCATGGGTTACATAAAAATAAATAACAGTTCCCATGAAAAGCATGCAAAGAGAGAGAAGTGAAAAGGAATAATTCCATAAGGGAATCAATTAGTTGAAGGAATTGATTTTCTTTATAATGATTAAATTGTTTTAGAAGGTTTTGTCTGTCATATGAATGGTCCACTACCAGGAAAAGTTTATGGAAGCACATGGAGGATAAAAAAGCTAAGGGGTCTCCTTCCCACAAAAGTTAAACACATTGTTACTAAAAAGAAAAGGGGTGTAGTAGAAAAAAATATATATAAAATAAAATAATAATCTAAAAGGTGGATCTTAGGAAGAAACTAATAATTATAAGAACAAAATAAAAAGGGGGAAGGGATATGTGGAAAGAAATAAAAGAAGAGAGACCAGCCCATGCTGCCTGTCCCAATATTATTTATATACTCCCTCCGTCTCACATAATTTGTTCCTATTTTTTATTTTTGTCTGTTCCATATAACTTGTCATTTCTATTTTTAGAAATATAATTATGCACTTTAATCGCATTTTAAATTTTAAATTTTATAATTTTCTCAATTTTAATTAAACTATTTACTTATCTTAATCTTAATTTATAAGTATTTTTACTAAATAATAATTATTTTTACTAATATATTTTTTAATTATTTACTAATTATATTTTACCTAAATTTTCATGTCTATAGTAATTCACCCATATTATACGGGACACGGAGGGAGTTTATGTTTATTTACATCACTCATAATTTACTACATTTTGACATCAATTGATTATAGTTAAGAATAAAAAGTGAAAGCAAGGCAAACACACAATGAGTGGAGAGAAGAAAGAAAGCATTGGAATTGCTGCAAAGCACAATGGTCTTTTGGACTAAATAACAAAAAAAACATTGGTTGCATTGGCATAATAATCATGATGAATTCTTTTTTGTATCTTGAGATATATACAAATACGAAAGAGAGAGTGAGAGTGAGAGTTTTGTAACGAAATTTTATATTTAAAAGTTCACATAGTTAACGTGTTTTCATCCATAAATTCGTCTTTAATTTTATTAGTAACGAAAAATAAAGATTTAAAGACAAAAATATTTCGTTACAAAAATGATACTCCATCCGTCTCATATCTATATATCAATTTGTTTTTTGCACAGAGTTTTACAAATATTAGTATTATATTAGGATAAAGTAAAAATAAAGTAAAAAGACTAAATTAACCCTATTAGTATTGTATGATATAAAGATAATGACATTTGTGTAATATATTGTAAATTGGAAGGCTATTTATAATGTTAGCACTACAAAAAAATAATATATTTGTAACGGAATTTCGTCTCTAAAGTTCACGTAGCTAACGTAATTTTATTCCTAATTTCGTCCCTAATGTCCTTAGTAATGGAAAAAGTAGATTTAAAAACAAAAAGTTTTGTTACAAAAATAATTTTTTTCTTGTAGTGTAGGTGGATAATACAATTACTAAAAAATGAAATGAATACTTTATTATGAAACAGACTAAAATGGAAAATAAATACATTGTTAAGAGATGGAAGGAAGTATTTTTTTTTTTTAGTGAGTGAGAGTGAAAGAGAAAAATTTAATATCACTATAGCTGGTCTCTTATTTGACTCTTCTCTTATTTCTATTAATTAATAAATAATGTGAAGGATTTTTGAATTTGCTTTTCATGCACATCCATTTGTTGTCCCAAAATACATTTTATATATATACATATTTTCTTTATCATTAATTCAATTCTATTTTGTTCTTTCGTGGGAGCATTTTCAACCGAATATTCTATTTTTTCAAAAAAAATTCTCCAATTTTTTTTAAAAAAATTTAACTTCACTCCAATCAATTCTATTTTTTCCTCTAAAAAAATATATTTCATATATATTTTATTTGAAACAATTACATAATTTTTATACAACTTTATTTATTTACATATTAATCTCAAAATACTTTTTCATAAATTTAAATTATAAAATATGGATAATTTTTAAAATAATAATAATAAATTATTTTTAATATGAATGTTTATAATTTATAAAATAATATAAAATATGAAAAATAAATTAAAAACCAAAAATATAACAACAAAAAAATTGAAGGACAAAAATATAATTAAAAACAAAAGTATTTCTCCATTTTTGGAGGAATGTACAGTGTTTCTCCATGCATTCCTCCAAAAATGGAGGAAGAAATAGCAACAGTTGAAGTAGAAATTGCTTCAAAAATAGAGAAGGTTGGAATTGCTCTTACATAGATATATTGTTGAAAATCGAGGTGTCGATCGAATAAGATGTTTAATGCCTCCGAATAACTTATACAGCGGAACTCTGAAATGTTCGACGTAAAAACAACTTTACAATATAGTTGTCTCGCAGTTATAACGGCAGTATGTGTTTATACATATATCTATGGCTGAATAAATTTAAAAAGAAAAAAAACACACAAAATTTGTTTATCCAATTCGGTCTTTTAATCTACGTCTGAGGGATTTCAATTTAGGAGTCTTAACTAAATCAAACATTTGATTTATATCATATAACACACCATACAAATCTATCCAACTGATGTTCTACCAAAACTCCATATAGTTTTTGCAAACTATTGTCGATTAACTGTTAGTACGCCGTAACAACTCTAACAGTCCAGCGGCCAAAGTAAGAATAAGATTGCATACGAGATGGTTATCTTCTTCAGCTTTGTCTCCAAGAATCCTTCTTCCCAACCCTACAAAACTCCATGGATGAGTCTCTCAACACTTTAACAGGTGAAGAGGATGACACACTCGAAGTTTTGGTCACTCATTCATGAAAAGATACATACGCACAAACAAAAACACATACACACTCCACAAGAGGAGAAAGTTGACTATTGCAACTTTATAGCAGTATGTACAAGGCAATAAATGTTATGCAGGACGAATATTACACTCTACAGTCGTGTCATGCGTTTCTTCTATATAAGACAAAGTCATTTCTCTCAAGACATTGAATGCTCAACATATTTGACCTTTACAAACTTGCTTCCTCGGCTAGAGCATCACACAGTGTCAAATTTGTATTCTAAGATAGCCAAAAAAAAATAGCAAAAGGGGTTTTAGTGTTGTTTCTTGTATGAAAATATATTATTTGGGGCACTTATGTACAACAGTATTTTGGTAATCAATATATAAAAAATAAAAAATAATAAACAACACAGCAAAGACGATAATTTAGTGACTTACCTCAAGTAAACTAATCTATGTTCGAATAGCTAAGCCAAAAATTTTCATTAATCTTTTCCGTGTAAATTATAAGAGATAATATAAAAAACATTTGTTTACATTAAATACAAAATCTTCTGGCATACAACTCAAAAATGGCATCAAATCCTTTATTTTTACTTTCCCATGTTTCTCTATTTCCACAAATGAAATATTTGATGAGAAAAAATATTAATACAACTTATATATATTTTTTTAACTATAGTTCTATTATTTATTTATTTATTTTTTAAAACAAAATATCATATATTAAATTTTATTCAGTAATTTTTCTATTCTTATTTTCATTATATTATATTATCGTATATATATTACTATTGTTCTTAAGATATAATATTCAAATATTGTTTAAATACAATTTTATGATAAAAATATTATACAAACAACTTAAATCCAATTTTATAATACAGTAATGTGCTATAATATTTTATGAAAAGTTAATTAAATTTTCCTATATACATATTTCTCTTTTGTTATTTATTTAAAATTTTCTTCTGAAATATAAATGAAAACTATAATAAAATTTAATTTATACTTTTTTTTATTTTTTATTGTTTTATATGTTTTGTAAAAATATTATACTCAAAATAAAAATAAATATTAAATACAAATAAATACTTCGGATATTATGTAAAAATTGAATCTAAATTTATAGTATTTTAAATGTGATATTTTGTGAAAAACAATATACTTTTACAATAAATAATATAATAACTATTGAGATAGAAAAATAATAAATAAAAATTAACTTATCATATAAATTTTATTATTTTTACAAAAAAAGAAAAAAAAAACAGCTAAGTAAATAAAATAATCATAAAAAGATACACAAGTTCTATTTTGATTCTTTCATTGTGGAAGCATTTTATTGAAGAAAATAGATGAAATAGGGGAAAATAGGAATAGAAGACAAATCTTCTATCCAAAATCCTCTATTCCCTTTATTTCCTCCAATAAAAGACTAACATGTAGGATAGAGATGGAGGAATAAAAAACAATTAATATAAATTATGACTTAAATATTCTATTTTGAGATTTTAAAATTTGTAAAATATTCGGATGCTCTATTTATGGTGTTTATTTTTGTATATACAGAAACCTAAGAGAAGTAAAAATAGTAAATAATTAAAAATTTATTAGTAAAAATAATTATTGTATAATAAAAATAATTATATATTAAGATTAAAATATAATTAGTCTAATTAAAATAAAAAATTTAAAATAATATTAAAATGTATAATTTTTTTAAAAAGAAGAAAGTGACAAAATATGTTAAACAGACGAATATGGAAAAACAAACACGATAAGTGAGACACACAGAGTAATATATATATATTTTTTATTATATTAATTACTTTATAATTTTTTTTAAATATCACATTCAAAAATAATATAAATATGATATATTTAAATTAACTTTTTAATAATATTTTAAGTTATAGAATTATTTCAAGTTTTTTTTTTAATTTTTTATTTTATAAATTCCATTTAATTTATTATTATACTGTTTCATAATTTTTAAAAATACTTAAAACTATAATTAAAAAATACATATATTTCTTTCTTTTTACAAATAATAGTTATATGGAGGGCAAGAAACAATAGATGTAGTATTTAATTAGTTTAAGTGTTTTTAAAAATTATGCCTCAATTATTTAGTCAATTTTTTCCTTAAAAATGAAATTATATTTCACCTTATTTTTATCCAATTTTTTTTTCTATTTTTTTTTTTAAGTTGTATTACAATTTATATTGAGTTAGTTGGATGGTGTTTTAAAATTAATTTTAAAATAGAGTATTAATTTAAATTTTTATTAAAATATTATTTTAATACTACCTCCGTCCACTACCAATTTATCTATTTGTATTTGGCGTCATTGTTTTTAACAATAAAAATATCATTATATTTGTATAATTTTTTTTACAAATTTTATTTCATTAGTATTACAAGACACCAATAAAAGTATTTTTGTCGTTTTTCTTTAATTTGTACTATATGATATACTCCTTCCGTCCAGTTAGAAAGTATACATATTTCTATTTTGGAACGTCCAATTACAAAGTAAACAATTTATTAAATATCTCAATTTTTCTACAAATACCCCTAATTTACATCACATCATTACTTTTACACCAAAAAGTAAGGGTAAAATTGTTATTACACTACTTTTAACTATCCACTATAATTAAAATAGCATTATTTCTTAAAAACAGCACCAAAAATAATTGTATACTTTATGTGTGGACGGAGGGACTAATAATTAATATTTAAATATTAACATGTAAAAAGTAAATGGATAGATTGGCAGTAGACGGAGCTATAATATCTTATAAGAAAAAATAATATAATTATGATTACTATACGACACAAAATTTAATTAAAAGAAACCTTATTTAATTAATTTTGAGTGTAGAAGAAATTAAGAATAGGGATTAGACTAGTTTCAATGTAGTGTAGTTTAGTGGACGACATCCCAATAGCGCTTCAATCTACTTTTTGTTTCTTTTTCCTTTTTATGTCCGTCTACATGAATTAGTTCCAACTCAAAAAATTTTAAAAGTCTGAAGAAAAGTGAGATAGCTTTATCAACTTTGGGGGTGGGTGGTTGGGTGGGTGGGTTCAATCATCTCCTTCTTATGTAAAAAGAGGCTGTTAGAGATATATACAATAATAACAAGCTGGCAGCAACAGGACCAGAATATAATATATACCCAATGACCTACAAAAATACATGGAAAAAGTATATATGAACGACGAGAGGATTCAAAGTAGACGAAGCACTCGAATTTGCACTAGTTAAAATACACACACCCATTTGTGTAGTACACAAAAAGTATATCGAAATACCGCGCGCACCGTAACCAAAAATATTAAAAATTTTGAATCTCCTTATATCGAAAGTTTTAGTGCAGTATGACACCAAAAATTCAATATGATAACAGTATATAAATTGATATTTTCGGTATATACCGAAAATTATGTATATTATTTTCATATTTTGGTATTAGTATTATATCGAAAGTTTTAGTGCAGTATGACACCAAAGATGACATGTCTAACCTGCTTAATTAATATTATTTTAAATTTAAATATATTTTTTAAATTTTACCAATTTAATTCAAATTCCATAGCTGATTTTATAAAAATAAAAATAAAAAAAATAAATTCTAAGCTAAAATTCTACAAAATTAATTAAACAAATGATTGTGTTGTCTACTATTACGAAGTGTTTGTTAATTCAACTCTTGAATATAGGTTTTAATGATATGAATGAATAGTTTTTGCTTTAATATGTATATATATTATGCATTTGAAAATTTTATTAGTAGAAATTGTAATTTTAAATTAAAAATTATAAATTTTAAACTTAAACAGGTTATATAGGTCAGATTAAGGTTGACCCACCCCATTAGTAAAACGTCACGTTAAGGTTGCAAATATCAACCCGTTTAATTAAATGGGTCAAGTTCTGGTCAAAAGTTTTCTAACTCGCTGACTCGAACCTGAACCTGACATGATCTGATTCGTTTGCCAGCCCTAGTTTTAAATTTCAATGTATAAATATTCATTTTCTAATAAAAAACTGATAGGAGTAAACCAATCCAACCTTGCAAGAATCAACTAGGGGGAGCAATAACGAATAAAAATAGGAATTCAACAACGCAAGAGACACGGCGATTTTAACGTGAAAACCCCTTCAAATTTTTTGTAAAAAAAAAAAACACAGGTCGTGCGGACCAATGAAATGGCTCCACTATAATCAAAGCCGGGTACAAGAGTGTTCCAAACAATAGCATCAACAATCTCAAACCAATCAAATGAAGCAACAAGAAAAAATAACTAGAAACGACCAAATTTTTCACCAAAAACAATTGCTACCGTCTGTCTCAAATAACTCGAGCTACAGATCTCCAAACAATGATCCAACCAGCAAAAACCAAGAACAAAGTGTCACAAACCTTGTGTCCAAATTTCACTCTGATCCAACGGTCCACGAAACGGGAATCATCAATTCTCTGAATCTGCACAGTGTATTACGAGAATGTGGAGGCTCGTCGGTATTTTGTGTTCTAAATTTATCTAGAGCATGTTGTGTTGTGCTGCACCCCTTCACCCTAATATGACTTACAAATTGACTTAAAAATTGGGCCAAAAAGATAGTCAATATAGGAGTAAACTAGCCCAACAAAAAAAATTATAAGCAATCACTGTTTTACCACAAATATCTCAAATAAAAAACCACCAAAATATAAAAATTATTAAATAACTAAATAAAATATATGTACCTTTTTTTTTTGTTTTTGTTTGCTTGCGTGCTTGCTTTAAATTGTATTATAAATTCGAACATAGTAAAGTTTATGTTTCATTGGATTAGAACATAATGTGTATTGGTTGATAGGGCTAGACCAGTTCTGATATGATCATGAATTCTAAATTCAGGATTATCCTAATTCATACATAGCTATAGAATCTGAAAATAGAAGAACGGTCAAGATTATATGTCGGAGTTGATAAGTAATTTACATTATATAAAAAATAAGGCAATTATAAATTTATGCATAACTTAAAGAGATGTAAATATAGATGTAATATTTCTTTATTATTGTGGTTATAATAATCCAAATTTCGACCATTTACACATAAAAAAAAAAAAAGAAAATTATACGCTCTCCACCGACGTTGATCGACCCGATAAAATATACTAGTAGACTTTGGACTTAGATGAAGATGAATCAAAATAATGGGCATTCCCGTTAGTATCAGCACTCTCTGGTCAAAGATGAAATTTAAGAAAGTCATTAACTCAGTAAGTTTTTTTTTTTAAAAAATAAATCGTATAAATAACTTAATAGCGGATTTATTTTACATCATATCTGAATTTATATGACGTCGGTGGTCATGTTATGTGGCATTGGATCATAACCAAAGTCGATACAAAATATGAACATTCAATAGTTATGCGGCTAATTTGTAGGGAGGAAAAAAGACAAAACGATCGGAATTATTTCATTGGGTCAATTTTAGATTTGTTCTATGTGAGAAAATAATACTCCCTCCGTCCGCTTACAAAGTTTACATGTTTCTATTTTGGGACGTCCAATTACAAAGTTTACATTTCATTAACACTACAAAAAAATAATATATTTGTAACGGAATTCCGTCCCTAAAGTTCACGTAGCTAACGTAATTTCGTTCCTAATTCCGTCTCTAATGTCATTAGTAATGGAAAAAGTAGATTTAGAGACAAAAAAATTTTGTTACAAAAATGATTTTTTCTTGTAGTATAAATACCCTACTTTTTTCCACAAATACCCTTACTTTACATCACATCATTACTTTTACACAAAAAAGTAAGGGCAAAAATGTTATTACACTACTTTTAACTACTCACTATAATTAAAATACTATTATTTCTTAAACACCGTGCCAAAAGTAAATGTAACCCTTGTAAATGGACAGAGGGAGTATTACATAAATATTGCTTGAAAAATAAATGTCATATTTTACGAAACGGTGTGATTAATAATTTCCAAAACAATTTCATTAACTAAGACATATTAGATGCACGAATAGATTTTGTATATTAATATAAACAAAAATGTCAAATTACTCAAGACAGTGAATTTTACATATGTACATAATATTGCATTATATTGCGATTATTGAACATCATTGAAGAAATATACTCTATGTCTATATTATTATAAGACATCATATTAGTACTATAATTTCATCATAACTGACTGTACTATACATCATTTACTTCTCTAGGTGACGATTATTGGGCGAACGTATCATTTTCAAGCTCTGATGATGTCTACGCATCATATTGTAATTACGCACATAGTCGAGAGTTTGATGTGTGAAGACAAATGCAAAAAAAGTAAAATATGAATCATCAACAAGTGATGTATATTCACTTTTGTTGCAACAAAGAAGGGCAAAAAAAATGAAGAAATGTTGAGAAGGAGATACGAGACATATACTGGGTGTGCAACAAGGGTGATATTGTATGTTCATACACATCAACATATTTATAATATACATCATGCACAAAGGAACACAAAATTTTTATTTGTTAACATATTATTCATATAGCATACATGTATACATTCGTTAACATCTAGCATATTTTGATACATCATATTAATATAAGACAAAAATCATCAAGTATATCAATATAAATTCAAGTTGCACATGAGAACGATATTTATCATATGATTCTAAGGCATCTACCATATCTATTCAAAATATACATCCTACGTAGAAACATTTTTTTGAAAACAATCATTGTCAAATTTAACATATACATCATGCACAAGGGACACTGAAAAAATTTCTTTGTTAACATACCATTCATGTAGGATACATATATACGATCAACATTATCTAGCATAAGTTGATACACAAATTAATATATGAAAAAATCACCAAGTATACGAATATAAATAAAAGTTGCACATACGAATGATATCTCCATCATATGATTCTAAAATATCAACCATATCTATTTAAGATATACATCATATATAGGAACATTTGCGGAAAGTATAACAATTGTCTTATCTAACATAATCCATCATTTAGCTCTGATGAATATAATAAGTATGCATTATGCAAAAAGGAACACAACAAGTGTAATCGTTAACATACCATTTACATAGCATACCTATTTATGATAGACACCATCTAAACTATACTTACGTACCATAATAATCTATCATAGGAATCAGAAAACAATAATGATATAAACTCGAGTTATCTAAAGAAATGGTAGTCCCATCTACCACAAAACCAAACACGGACAGTTTTTTTCGTCAAGCATCTAAACACAGAGTATTCACGGTCGACATCCCATAACTTATTAACTTTAAAATTATATCTACACACCTCCGCCGTCGTTCGTCTACCGTCGTTCACCAAAATAACCTTAGCCCTAATCCCGCGGACCGGAAACCATCCTCCATGATTTCTAGCCACCCCGTTGCAGTCGTTCCAATCCCGTTGTTGACCATACAGCCTCCGCCGCCGTCAATGGCCAAAACAATGAATCTAGTTCCAGAGCCCTTGGTGAAGCTCAAACCAAACAAAGTTAAGTACATACAAATATCGTGAGTCTCAAGAAGGTTTCTGATTTCAATAATGATAAGCTATTTCAACTTAGTGGTGACTTCTTAAGGAATTTTATCAAGGGAACATGCTCGATGGCGGGAGGGGAAGACAGCGCCGGCATGGCTGGAAGATTCGCAACGGGGGTGATTTTACACGAAGTTAGAGCTAGGTGAATTTTTGGGAGTGGGGGCTTATTTCATCTAGTAAGTAGTTGTATATTGTTAATTATGGAAAAACTTCTATTCAAGGAATATTCTAAAATGAATACATAAAAATATTATTGCAAGATTATTATGTTGATTTCCAAAAATAATTCCGTTGATTGAGGTTAAATTTGATTCGTGAGTATGTTGGAATTTTAAAAATTACAGAAGTCAAAATTACTCAATATAATGATTAGTTCGCTTGTTGAAATATTGCATCATATTGCAAATTTATAAACATCAAAATAAGATAGTACATATCTCCTCTAGTTTACCTTAGACATCATGCTACTGATACTATAACAACATGTGTGAAATGTATGTACATTATTACATTTTTCGAATGTTTTTTATTTGAAAAGAACATTGCATACGTTTTAATTTATATAGGTTAATGTTTCCAATTATAATGTAACTAGTTGACGTATTAACTTTTTTTAATTAATTGATATTTAATTATCTCTTTCAAAAATTCCTAAAGTACCCTCAATGAATAACAACCATTGGATCGAGATGAATTCTAATCGAACGGACACGATGGGTTCAGGATGGTCTTGAATCTTACATAAGGTCATGAGGATATTAACACCGTTGATAGGAAGAGGGCTCAAATTAAAGTGATCACGCGGAATTTCGGAATCAACTCGAGAATCTAATAGTCTGGAAATTAGGTGGGCAAGTCAAACTAGACAAGGCATTGGGGATTTTGGAATCAACTCGAGAATTTACTAATTACTGTCACGAGTCCACCCCACACTATCAGGCCATGTTCCGAAATTCTCTTTTTGTAGAATAGGCATGTGATGCAAACAGACATGGACAAAAATAATGGATTGATGTGTAAAGAAATTTTGGAAAAAAAAAAAGAATAAGAAGAATAAAGACTCGGAAGAAGGAAGAAGATAAAAGGGAAAATGATGAAATACTAATGTAAAAATATTTTCAGAAGAAGAAGAAAGAAGAAAAAGGAGAAAAATCGTAGATGGTTGCCTAAGGAAATTTAGGGGACAAGGAGGAAAAAAATGATAGCCGGATGCCACTGTAAAGCAATTTAAGAAAGATGAAGAAGAAAGCGGAGGAGAAAGGAGGATTGTGACTTCTCAAATTTAATAATATAGTAGATATATATTTTTTAATAATATATTTATAATTAAAAATAATATGTTATTAATAAAATACTAATAATAATAATAATAATAATAATAATAATAAATTAAATTTATTTAATTTAATACAATCATTATCTATTACATCAATACTCATCAAAATCCTTCAAACTCAAACAAAATTTACTAACACGAAGCAACGTAATTTTTCAAAATTATTTTAAAATTCAAATCTAAACCAGATTTAAATCAAATCTTCCTAAATGTTTTTCAAATGAACGCACCTAAGTGATTTGTACGGTTGTATTCTTATGATAATATATCTTAGTTATAAGCATAATATTTTGATGAAAAAAAAAAAATTAAATTAGGTTGAATATATATACTAAAACTAATAAAAACTAAACAAAGTGTAAAAATGCAAACAAAAACAAGTTCTTTGTAGATTATTTTGTTATTGAAAAATCATAGGGTTCTCGAAAATTGTTGTTATTAAAAATTTATCAAGAGATCAATTAAATGGATCACATCTAGAAAATAGAATAACAAAGGGAACCAAATTATTAGATAAAGTTTAAAATTGTTCTAGTGTAAAGACATCTAACTATAGAATTCTTTTTATGGACTTATAAAATATATATGCACATTATTGACATAATAAGTCTAATTAATCCACTTAAACCTCATCTGAATCAAGTGGCATCATACCAAAAGAATTGGGTTATTATCGAATGTTAACGATCAAATATAAATCCCCCTGGTGTGTTTGTTTGAGGGTTTGAATTTTGAGTTGATATTTGAATAGTAAAAATTTTGAATTTGAATAGTTGTATGATGTGATATAAATAGGTGTTGATGTGATGTTTTGAATGTAAAATTGATTTTTAGTATAATATAAAAAATAAAAAATAGATGTTTAATTTAATGTTTTTAGGGGAAAAAAATTGGATAAATAGTATAAATCCAATACAATCCCCCAAACAAACACACAGTAAATATAGTTCTCATTTGGAGTGTATGTTTTAGTGCATCTAATTTTTCAATGAAGGCGGCGTCTCGTTCCCTAAACTTTTAGGTTTTCATTCAGTATGTGAAGATGATATATGACTATAGAAATATATTTAACAAATATAAATCAACTTAATTTACTACATAATATATACTCCCTCCGTCCCACATTTTTTATCTGAATTTTTGTACATACGAAACTTTAGGTAAAATATAATTAGTTAGTATTTAATAAATGTATTAGTAAAATTAATTATTGTCACTACAATAAAATATCAATTTTGTAACAGTATTTTTTCGTTCCTAAATTCACTTTTTCCGTTAGTAATGATATTAGAGACGGAATTAAAGATGAAATTACTTTAGCTACGTGAACTTTAGGAACGAAATTTCGTTACAAATATACTATTTTTTTTTGTAGTGTGTATAATAAAACTAATTATAAATTAATATTAAGATAAATAAATAGTTTAATTAAAATTTAAAAAATTATAAATTATAAAATTTAAAATACGATTAAATGTATAATTATATTTCGTAAAAACGAAAAACAAATAAGGTGCGACTGACAAAATAGAAATAGTGAACAAAAAAAAGTGGGAGGAATGGAGTAATATCATACATCATGCAGGATGCACTCAAAACTTCTTTATTTTTATCTCTCTTGAAAAATAAATATTTTTATCTACATTTAAAACTTTATATCTTTAATAAATTAGTTTATTTTAATTATAAGTAAATAAACATATTTTTTATTTACTTTTATTATAAGAAAGTTTATTATTTATAAAATGATATTCACATTCTATATATTTTTTTATAGAGATATAATATTAAAAATATTTAAATATATAATTCAGAAAAAAATTAAATATATATATATTAATTTGTATTTTAAAAATATAAAAATCACAATTCATACAAAATAATAAAATAATATTATAAATTATTATGATTAATTTACTAAATTATATTCCCTCTGGGTTGGATTTGACATGAAATTTAAGGAATATTAATATTATATTAGTAGTGGGTAAAAAGTACGAGTAAAAGACTTTTTTGTCCTTGCGAGTGTATTAGTGTAAAAAGTAATGACAATTGTGTAATAATAATGAAAAAATAAAGGTAATTTTACAGTGATACTATTATTTATGGAAATAAGACTATTGTTTTAGAACAAACAAAAATGGTTAACAGGACTATTATATTGGGACGAAGAGGAAATATATTTTTTAAGTATGGCATTCTATGTATGTGTTTTTTATTAGTATTATTCTTTTTTTTTTTCTAGCGCTCCACACTTAATCAATTCTACATCTAAGTATGTGTTTGTATGTATGTGTAGTACGGTAGGCTACCATATATGTCTGCGTCAATCACAGTACAACTTTCACCAACAGTAAATAAAGACAGCAATAATTACTGTGTATGCTATCTAGTCAGTCTTGTAGGTGGTTGCCTTTGTTTTCATTTAAAAGCTTTAAAAACGACTGGGAGTTTCTGTCTGAGATGCCAATACTGTCCCTTCAACTCTACCGATATCCTATAAATCTTGTAGTAATATTGAGCTTGTATGTTTACTGTAAATAATAATAATAATAATAATAATAATAATAAATTTGTTAGATAAACAAATGAAATTATTTTCAAGTAAATTATATAATTTTACGATACGCACCATAAATTTTTATTTACTTTTACCCATACTTAAATCTAATTTGGCCACGAAAGTCCACACTACGAAAGAAATCTAATTTGGCGACGAAAGTTTACAAAGATTACAAATCCTTTGCCAATACCGATATTTGCTATTGATTTTTGCGAGAAATAATATTTTTTCGAAAGTGTACAATATAAAAATGAGAAAATATACTATAGCAACATTAGCAACGGATTATATCTCTCGCCAATAATCTCAAATATATTTTTTTATTGCAATAAACTCATATTTGTTTAAAATTATTAGTGTTATTTTCTTAATCTCACTTTTAAGGTAATTGCGCCAATGATGAAATTCACTTTTGAACCCCTGCCCACACATTTAGACACTCGCCACACACACAAACAATTGCGAAGACACACTTACACTCACAATGTAACAGAGACAGCGGCGTCAACGGAGAGCTTTTGACGGCGAGCTTTCCGTGGCAATCGCGGCAAGCTTTCAGCAGCTGCTGTGAGAATCTACTTTTAGCAGTACAGATTTTAGGAGGAAAATGATATTTTTAAGGTAATTTATTTTCCTTTTTCTCATTTATTTGTAGATTGAGCTCCAATCGTGATTTCGTGAATTAAGTTCCAATGTCTTGGTATCATCTTATTAAGAAAACTTGCTAATTTATGGATTCGATTTTTTATTACTTTATCGATGATGGAGGAACAAAAAGCAAAAGTAGAAGATTTGCAGAAAACTGCGAATGAAGCTAAAAGAATTAAAGACTCCGGGAAGGTTACTGACAGGATCGAGGAAGAATAGCATTAGGAGATCCTTTCGTTCGATGATGTATGCCCAATATGTTTTAATGGATTCACTCTTCCTTACATATCAAATAGCGGCCACTAGATTTGCGGTGAGCCTTTAATTCTTGTTAGGATTTTGAGGTTTGAAAAATCATTGATGACGATTTTTTTTAATCGCTTTTTTCTCTAAAATTTGTTGTGAATGCTTAAATTAATTTTTAATGATTGCTTATCTGTTTTTTGCTAGCTTAATTTATATGTTTCATTATTATATCAACAAATTGATAAATAGAGTGAGATTTTTTTGCATTTCCACATACTTAATATGCATTTGCCTTTAGTTGATTCTCAAAGGATTATTATGCCAATATTTTAAATCTTTGCGAAAATGTAAATCAACAATGTATATGGAGCAAAACTAGGCTTATTCTTGATTCATTTTTGGTAGGAAAGAAGCATTTTCTTAGATATGAATATGTCGGATCAAAATGTGATATAGGGGCAACCTCATAGTGTTGTATTATTGAGTGATAGAGATAAAAGATGTTCTTGGGACTTAGTAGTTATTGATGATCAAATTAGGAGCTTCACGGCTTTTCATGTTTCTCATATTGATTGTGTCACATCACTTATATCGTTATTTTTAACAATCAGTTGAATTACTCTTTAATTTGTTGAATGGAGGATTTGATCTTTTGATTTATTTATTTATTTTTTTGCAATTTCAACCTTAAATATTTTCAATACCAGAAATACAATCTATGAACAGACAAAACCATCAATAAGCTAGGCTAAACCAAGCAGTCATGGTAGCAATACTAAAGATACAATCCTGCAGTCAAATAATCTTGATAAAAATTACACACCACCAAATAATCCATGGTTAAGCCAAGCTAGTATATTGTAAGCTCAAATTAACAAGACATGTACTCATTCTATGCCTCTGAATAGCACTCACAAACTTGGTGCAGCTTCAGTTATGTCCTAGTTGAACCTTCACTCCCTTTCTTTACATCCTTATGCTTCTCTTTTGATTGATGTTTTAGGTTTAGTCTTCTTTTTCTTTGTTTTGTTCATGCTTGCCTGTATTCAAATGATTGTCAAAATAGTAAGTTATCTTTTGCTCACGTATTTTTGGCATGAAATATTTTGATTGTATTGTGCTCTTCACTGTGGGTTCAAATATATTGTTAGGATTTCTATGAAGATCTATTTGAGGAAATTAGCAAGTATAAAGAGATTGACAATTTTAAACGTTTTGTGACAATCTTGGTAATCACATGGTAAGCATTCTTATCTTTGAATTGTAATCAAACCAAACTTTAAGTTACACCAAATATATTTGAAGCTAATATATATTGTTGTGTTCAAGCTTTGTTGTTGTTCTTTTGTCCAATAATTAGTTTAAGTCCCAGACCAACTAATTTATGTGTTATATCATAAGTTAGTGGCTGCATTTTCAATTATTTGGTCACTAGATAGCTCATTATAGTATAAACTCAAATTAAATTTTTGTTTCCCTGTTGTTGGGTTAAGCTCTATTTGTTTTGTTTTGATCGTTTCTATTTTTTTTTTCCATGGGATTTGAAGAGCGGAATGTGGATTGAAGGATAGTGTTAGAAAAAAAAATAATACTCCCTCCGTCCCAAAAGTATAGTCTTATTGTGTTGGACACGAAATTTAAGAAATATTGATATTATATTGGTCGTCGGTAAAAAGTATGGATGAATGACTTTTTTGCCCTTGTGAGTATATTAGTGTAAAAAGTAGTTGCAATTGTGTAATAATAAAAAAAAATAGGGATAGTTTTATGGTGAAATAATTATTTATGGAAATAAGGCTATTGTTTTGGGACGAACAAAAATGGTAAACAAGACTATTGTATTTGGACGGAGGGGGTATTTTTTAGTTGATGCAAGTATTGGTTTTATCGTTGATTTTTTTTTTTTTGTTGAGATTTGGCTTTGATGGTTGTATAATTTGCATCATCCTTTTCAAAAAGTTTAAAGATTATCTTGGATTATATATCTTGGGATATATATATATATATATTTCTTTGCACTAGTTAATTATTCCACCAATTTTGAGTTCAATTATTGTTCAATATAGTAGAGTTTGATATCATGCATGTAAACCAATTTATAATACTTGTAAAAGTGAGTGAAAGTACTTGTGTTCACTGTTGAATTAGTTGTATTGATCTTTGAACTTTAAGTTACTTCAATGTTCTACCCTAGCTTGTGTTCACAATTAGACACACATTTGAAAAAAGTGAACTCACAAGTCACTACAGCTGAAAGAATAACAAGGTATTTTCTCTTTATCAATTTCTGTTTTTTGTTTTTCTTCGTTATTTTGTTCATAGTTTTTGAGCGGATTGATTATTTGATTGTTTATTAAATAATTGGATTTAAGATACACGTATAAGTGTAGATTTTATGTATTCATGCAAAATGTACAATAGAAGAAATGTGTAGATAATGAGTTGATGTGCTTTTGACATTATGTATCTAGCTTCACATTTTTTTTCTAATATTGGTCTATAACTTAAAAATTATATGTATTGAAGCTGATCACAATGCAAACATGTATTTTTTTTTTTTTTTTTTAGAGCAATTGATGTTCCGATCTATATAATTAATCTATGTAAGGTTTTGTAGACATCGATCAACGCCTTTATCAAATGGAAAGTAAATTCAATGCAGGAGCTTTGTAGATTCTAAGTATATCTCAATCCTCGTGGCCCTGACGGTGATGTAGGTGCTCCTCCCAATGTAGGTATTTTACAGTGATATTTATATTATGTTTTCGGACACATATTAAATACTATTACAATTGTTACAATTGTTGATTATGGTGATTGATTTTTTTGTTTACAAAATATGATTGACTATTTGATTTTTAATTGTTCAGCTTTTAGAATTAAATAGAATTTATTTGGAATTTCTTGGAAGCAAGAAATCTACTAGCTGTCAACAATCCTAACTACAATGCAGTCCGCCTCCATGATAGCATCAAAACTCACTTGACGGATCCCAAGGATCCCTACCGCACCTGGTACAAAAGGGTCGCAGAACATTTTCAAGATCAATGGAAAAGCCAACAAATCGACCAGGCCATACTCCTGTCTACTCCCCCATGTCATTTACATGAGAAGATTCTTCTAGCAATGTCGGCGTTCTGGCACCCTGAGATTTGTGCCTTCCTTCTTCCTACAGCCCCCATCGGCCCCACACTCATGGACGTAGCCATGATCGCTCATCTTCCAATCGTGGGAGAAGATCCTGTAATGGGTGCCCTAGATAGACAAGAGCCCAATGCAGACCATTTGGGCTGGTCTTTGGCTAGCATTAAAGAATGGGGCTGGACAAAATTTATAAACGATCAGCAAGGAGCAGACGGTACCCCTGTCACCGACCATGAGCATACTGCCTTCTTGCTCTTCTGGCTTTGTAGGTATGTCATCGTTTCCCCTTCGAAATGTGTCATTCCCTCTCATCTTGACTTGGCCATACATATAGCCTCTGGCCATTTCTTTTCTCTGTGTACTCTTTTCCTTGCCAATCTTTTTGAAGGATTATCCAGGGTTAGCACCTGCCTTATAGATAAGGACGGTAAAAAATTAGATACCGCCGCGTCGGGCCCTTTTTGGTTCTTGGAATTATGGTTCCGTCTCTATTTTCCCAACGCGTTCCAACTTGGTCAACCCCCTGTCGCTCCAACTCCTGATAAATCTCTGGGAATAGCCCTCAACCGACTCTGCTTAGGTCGTAATAACCTCCAAGCATCGGATCCTGTCATCACTGGTATTCTAGCCGACGACCGTAATAACTCCCGATTTTATATGTACCAAAAGTACGTCGGCTACGCGTCCTACTTGTTTTGGCCATTCCCTGTATCTTCACCTTTGTTCGAACCAAACCCGCTTCCTCATCCAACTTATTCCTTCTCTTGGGATGCTGCTCTCAAACCCAGGTCTTTATTTGTCAGTAAGAAAATCGGTAAGAAAGGTCGCAAAGCATTTTATACCTTTAGTTACCAGCCTCAGTTTTTGGCACGCCAATTCGGCTGTCAACAAAGCTTACATGGCCCCATCGCCTGTCCACATCTAATAATCCAAATTCCAGACGGGAGAGTTATTCCTGAATTGATCGCCCCTTATGTATCCCAGCTTACCAATTACATAACTTCCATCTCCTACATTCCTTTCCGAACTTCTCCAGCTTCAATTGAATCCTTTCGCGAATGGTGGTCGATCACTTGGGCCTTAATTGCTCCTAACAAAGATCGTTTGCTAGGTATCCTCCTACCCCAACCTGCGTTGATATTAGGGGCGACCCCATTAACCAACACCCGAAGGAAATTAGTCACTCAGGGCACTAGGTCGGGCACTCCACAGAAAAAAAGAAGAGCTTCTCAGACTCAAGCTATTCCCTTCTCTGGAAACAATCAACCGACATTGATAGACCGCCCATCAGGTCGGGCCCCCGTAAAGACCCGACCTTGTCCAGGTACATTCCCATACCCTTAACTTAATCTGATTCTTTCTTTACCATTTTATTAATCCTTATTTCTATATTCAGGTCCAACTTTGGCCAGGGCGACCGTCCAACCAACTTCAAACCCAATCAAATCAGCAGAGCCACCAACTGACCAACTTCAAAAACCTGAACCCCCGACCAAACGACGGGCCTCAATGATAGCATCCTCACCAGCTGAACTGGCAATAACAGGGGACTCATCCCACAGTGAGGCGACTGCTTCAGAGATGGGTAGGTTGCCCTATGTCGCTTCAGACGCATCTCTGCCTAATATGGCACCAATGGCCACGCCTGCATCTACCTCTGCTGCAGTCGCCTCTGGTGTGGCCGCTTCAGAAGACAGAAATATCTCTGATGCAGCCGTCCAAATCGCTCCCGACGAACCAGCTGCGGCCGCCCTAGACGCACCTGACCAAGGAGCAGCCGACTTGGGGACAAACAACCTGGGAGCTGCCGACTCGAGAGCAGCCGACCCTCCTCCAGAAGCAGACATATAGGAAGAAGAACCTGCACCTGTTCAACCGATGGGTTTTTTGCAGAAGTTACAAGAAAGTCCCTCCTCTAATTCAGAGACCTCCGTTAACCTGGTATATACTTGAAACTTTAAATTGTGGATTGGTATTTACATGATACTAAACACGCTATATCTCCATCATTCAGGGACCCAGATCCATCCCGCAGCGCCCATTTGAAGCAGCCGATGAGTCGGCCATTGAAATACCGGTCGCTCACCCTTCCAGACATATAGCAATCCTGGCACCTTCAACAACCACGATCCGTCCAGAGGTAAACACAATTTTCACAACTAATTCTCGACATTTGTACTTCACGTAATCTTAAATAAACATTCATTCTTTCAGGGATGTTCTGATCTAGCCTCTTTGTCAGTTGTCTCAATTCCGACGAACGCCCGAACTATAATTGCGCAGGCTGTTGGTCAACCTTTCCCCGACCTGAGATCAGACTTACTTGATATTCTTCTTCAAGCCATTGGTGGTCTCTTATTTCAAGTTCCTTTAGAATCAGCTACCACCCCGATTCTTCACCAACTGATGGAGCAACTGTCTGAACTTCGAAATGAAATCTTTTTCGCTCAACTTCTGACAACTAAAACGCCCTTACCCGACTTGGATCAAATAAATCTGGAAGCCTCCTTGACTAAAACCAAAGAATCCATTCAACAAGCGACTGGAAGACTAGAAGGCCTCTCTAACGCCAAAGCACAAATAGAAGAATCAATTCAACAAAAGGAGGCAGAATTGAGAGCACTTCAGCAAGAAAAGTCTGTCTTGGAAGGCCACATAAGCGACGAGCAACGCCTGATTGATCGGTACAAGAAAAATGCAGCCGACCTGGACCAAGAATTAAAGATTCACGCCCGATCTCAACTTATAAGGCAGTACCAGTCGGCTGCCAATAGCAGACGACTCTCCAGGACAGAAGATAAATGGTCCCAGATTAAAATTGCTTTAGGATCTCTTCTGTAAACTTTTGGAAACTTTGACTTGGTAAATAAAATTTTTATCCTATTGTTAAGGATCACTTTCCAAAACTCCAACCCTCCAGGGAACCAATCTAACTCATCTCCTTTATAAACATTTGCAATCCTTGCAAATAAACGAACAAACATTTAACCATAACTTGAACCTTGAGCACGCCTGAAATATTTAATAAAATGTGCCACATGATCGTCCTCATGTTTCTGTGAACAACTGGCAAGGCGTTGTCCAACCCTTATTTGTGGGTAACCATCCAGTTGGAGGCCATGCCGAGAACTTGCTATGCATACTTAAGCAATTAGATTTTAAATTCAGATTTTCCAAACGAGGCAGAAAAATCATTCATCGTGTTATTCGCCTGATGGAAAACGTGCTAGAAGGATATGAGACCCTTCGGGATATACAAAATCACCTTCCCGACATTGACCATCATATGGATTTGATTGAATACCATGTGCCAGCCCTACTCCCAGACCTTGGCTGGGATCATACATTCTCCAACCAGCGCGCAGTCTTTTCTAGATTACTCACTCTTGTTAATCGTGAGCGTCAAGCCGTGACAGACATGAAAGCTCGCACCGACTATGATCTAGAAAAGATGCAAGACCAATGGGAAAAGTACCGACCTGACTTAGAGGACCTTATTGATGAAAAACCAGCACTAATCCCTAATCACTTGAATGAAGATTCTGACTCAGAAGAAAGTAATCCCCTGCACGACTCAACATCTGATAATGAGTGAAACCTTATTAGGTCCGAACCCATGGTTATTGGGTTCTGAGTAAAATTACTGTTTCATGCTTTCTTATTATCTGAAAAGGCAAGAAAATACCTCTTCAGATATTTAGCATTAATGCAGTTGTGTACCCTTTTACCTTCTTGATTTATAATAATGTAGGCACCATTTCCGATCTCTTTTTGAACTATAAATGGTCCTTCCCAATTCGGAGACCACTTCCCTAATTGATCAATCTTCTTATATGTAGGAAGGATAGTTTTCCAAACTAGATCTCATTCTTTAAATGTTCTATAAAAAACTTTCCTTCCATAAGTCTTAGCCCTGATCTCATTCTGCTTCACAATTTGATCAATCGCATGAAGTCGGATGACATCCACATTTTCCAATTGCTGCAACATAATTTGTTGATATTCCTCAGTAAATTCATCACTAGTAAGGCTTGTACGTCCAGATGAAACTTGAACTTCGGCTGGTAACACAGCATCTTGTCCAAATGTGAGCTGATATGGCGAAAACCCTGTGGCAGAATTTCTGTTATTTCTATGCGCCCATAAGGCTCGAGATAACAACAAATGTCATTTTCTTGGGTTCCCTTCAATCGTTTTCTTTATAATCCCAATAATAATCTTGTTAGCTGCTTCTGCCTTCCCATTAGCTTGGGGATAATAAGGCGAAGAATGATTCAGACGAATACCAAACACTGCCAAGAACCTTAAAAACTTCTCCCCAGTAAAGACCAGACCTTGGTCGGTTATTACTGAATGAGGAATACCATACCTATATATGATCTAATTCAGCACAAAATCAATCACCTCCTTCTGACCCACATTTTTCAAAGCAACCGCCTCCACCCATTTGGTGAAATAATCTGTTGCAACTAGAATAAAACAATGATGTTTGGACGATGGGGGATGAATTTTACCAATGATATCCATAGCCCAAGATTTAAAGGGCCATGGTTTTACCATAGCTTGTAATTCTGTGACTGGCAAGTGATTCAACCGCCCATGCCTCTGACATTCTTGACCACCTTTGGCGAATTGTATGCAATCTTCGAAAATCTTTGGCCAAAAGAAACCTAACCAATGAATAGCCTATCTCAAATTTAAACCTGCCCGATGAGCTCCACAAATCCCACTGTGCACTTCTGTTACACCTCCAAAGCTTGTTTGGACCCCAAACATTTCAGGAGTAACCCCTCGAATGTCCTTTTATATAGTACTCATTCTACCAATTGGAATCGCAAAGCTTTCAGTCGAATTCCAGTCGGTACATTTGCTCATGGATCTTGTAGATACATGACAAGTTCTGTCCTCCAGTTGGTTCCAACCTCTGTCTCAGGGCCGACCTCTGCACATATATCTTTTGGAATTCCCTTGCAAGCTTTTTGAGCTAATTCATCCGCGAATTGATTTTCCTCTCTAGGGATGAATTCAATTATCACTTCGGAGATCTTTGATAACAACCGACCTACCATATCCCTGTATCTGCATAGATAGGGATAATTGCAAACATATTGTTTGTTTACTTGGTTAATTACCAACTGAGAATCCCCTCTTATGATAACCGACTGAACTTTCCTGGCTATTAAAGCTTCCAACCCCAAGATTAAAGCCTCATATTCTGCTGAATTATTGGTCATGGCTTCTAATTGCAACTGCAAAATGACCCTTTGACCATCTGGTCCTTCCAACAAAACACATGCACCCGATCTGTTTCCTGAGGTAGAACCATCAAAAAACATTAACCAATTTCGGGTACTTACATAAGATATAAATTCAGTCGGTTTCTGTTCACGACCTGCGAAATCTGCCAAAAAATCTGCTATTGCTTGGCCTTTCACCGCTAAATCTGCTATTGCTTGCCAAAAGGGAAATGATACAAATCGAAATACGCTAATTTAATGGCCCACTTCATAAGTCTGCCCTGCATCGTAGGTCTTTGCAAAATTAACTTGATGAGATCAATCTTTGAAATGACCTCAATTTTTTTGGGTAACATATAATGCTCAAGTTTGGTGCACGCAAACACCAATGAATAACACATCTTCTCTGGCATAGTATAATTTAATTTTGGTCCTGTAAGAGTCTTACTCAAGTAGTAAATTGCCCTTTCCTTTCCATCATCTCCATCTTGTGCTAATAAGCAACTGACCACTTCATACGTATTTGCCAAATAAAGTTTGAGGGGCCGACCTTCTTTGGGGGGCATCAACACAGGTGGTTGAGCCAATGATTGTTTTATAGCTTCTAAAGCCATCTGTTGGTCTGGTCCCCACTCAAAAGCATTTCCTCCTGCCTTCAATAATTTAGTGATTGGTCTGACCTTGCCAGCAGCATTGGAAATAAACCGTCTAAGATAATTTACCTTCCCCAAAAAACTTTGAATTTCCTTGACCGTCCTGGGTGGTCGGCTGGCCAGAATTTCCTTGGCTTTATTAGCATCGATCTCAATTCCCCTCTCATGAACCAAAAATCCCAAGAAACTCTAGCTGAGATACCGAAGACACACTTAGTCGGATTCATTTTCAACTTGTACTTCTTCATCCGACTGAAAGCATTTTTAAGATCCTCCAAATGTTCCTCAAAACCGGAAGATTTGACTATAACATCATCTATATATACTTCCATGGATTTACCAATGAGATCATGATAAATCGAATTCATGGCCCTCTGATAAGTCACCCCTGCATTCTTCAAACCAAAAGGTATAACTGTCCACTCATATATACCTAAAGCTCCTGGACATCTGAATGTTGTCTTATGAATGTCTTCTTCTGCCAAAAAGATTAGGTTATATCCTGCATAACCATCCATCAAACTAAGAATTTTGTGTCCTGCTGCTAAGTCAATTAGCATATCAGCCATAGGCATCACGTATTCATCTTTAGGAGTGACCATATTAAGGTCTCTGAAATCGAAGCATATCCTGATCTTCCCATTCTTCTTAACAACTGCCACAATATTGGCCAACCAATCTGCATAACGGAAAGGCCGGATGAAACGTACTTTAAGAAGTTTCTAAATTTCTTCTTTGATATGAGGCATTAACTCAGGACTCACACGCCTTGGAGGTTGCTTGTAAGGCTTGAAATCTTTTTTAATAGGCAACCGATGCTCTATCAGACTTCGCTCCAAACCAGACATTTTCTGAATAATCCCAAGCTAAACAATCAATATTGCTTTTTATAACTTCGAGCATCAATATTTGTTGCTCTTCAGATAAATAACCACTCATCCTGATTATTTTTGGAACCAAGTTGGTTCCTAAGTTAAATTCCAGTAAAGGATCTTGTGCTGAAAAAACTGGTTCTGTTTTCTCTAATAAATCAGGCCAACGAAATTGTTCATCATCTTGGAAATGAACATCATGCATCTTTTTTATTTTTTCTACTTTTTCCAAAAGTTGGTCTAAATAAAACTGATTAATAAGTATACTACAGTCTTGTAAATTTGCACCTTCCATAAGAATATATTATAAAAAGTAGATTTGGCTTTCTCAAGAGCCATATAGTAAATCTGTTCTTTTAAAAGAACATTGAATTCTGGCTGATGAATTTAAAACCCTTATTCGGGTATTCATTAGCCATAAAAAGTTGAGACATTGGAAGTACATGACCATAATAAAAAACCGACTCTTCAACTTGTTCTGATGCTCCGAAAAGGTTGTCATTTGCTTCCATTTTGAAGACCTGATTGCTTTCCCAGAACATTAATTATTGATGCAGTGTCAATGGCACACATTTAGATGCATGAATCCAGTCTCGTCCAAGTAGGATTGAGTATGTAGTATCCGCATCCACCACAAAGAAAACTGAAGAAATCTTTTTAGGACCGACTTCAATTGAGGCAACCATCATACCTTCTGGTCTGGTCGGCTGCCCTATGAAGCTAGTCATCTCAAAATCCACAGGGGATAAATCATGAATTCCTTTCCCTAACTTCTTGAAAGTCTTTAATGGCATCACATTGAAGACGGCTCCGTTGTCTATAAAAACTTTTGTGATTGGTTTCCCGCAAATATGTGTATTAACATACAGAGGCTTTAAATGAGACGCCGTGCCTTCTGGGATGGGGGGAAAGACTATTGGAGGAACCTCTGACTGAAAATCAGGATTTGAAATCTTTGCCCATTCTGACTCTTCTATAAAATCATCCACGAGGCTTGCCCACAGGGGTTCTTCTTCAATCCAGTTAATTCATGTCATTCGGCAGGGAACTCGTGGCCCTAGTCGAGTTTTGACAGACCTCGAATGATCTTCCAGAATTTCCTCCCTGGTACCAGTTTCAGGGTGAACTGCCATAGATTCCAAACGAAACTCCTCCAAAGATGGATTGATGTTAATCCGCTCACAAAACTGACATCTGAAACCTTCAATTCTTTCATCTGATATGCTTTTACCCTTTTTTTGTATGGACCGACCTTTTTCATTGCACTCAGAGACGCCTTTCATATACTTAGGCTGCCCTGAGGAGGAGATTTTTAGGAACCGACCTTCCTCATGATAATTAGCAGTACCTCGCGTGTTGGTCGGCTGCTTTGAAGAGGCGACCCTTATGGACCGATCTCCTTCCAGCAAACCAATAGCACCCTGCGCATCATTCGGCTGCTCAAACGAAATGACCCTGATGGACCGACCTCCTTCAGAATATCCAACAGTGCCTTGGATGTCGTTCGGCTGCTTCGATGAAGAGACCTTATCCCGGTATCTCGCAGCATACCTACGCTTGGCATTCCGAATCTGAGTACGATTCATGCCTGGGAAACGAGGATCCACATCAATTGGTAAAGGTTTTTTATTCAAGTCCATTTGCTTCCGACCGAACCCGTCCTTCTAGTCGGGTGGTCCCGAACCAAAACTTGCTTCTTTAATTCCACATTAAAAGAACCATCTTGGTTATCCCATTTTTCAGCCACTGTTTTTTCACAGACCTTGAGTTTTTCTTCTGGTCGGCCACTGTTTGATGAGTTCCCTTTTTCCGATCTAGAACTTGCTTGTATATTAAGCATTGCTGTGGTTACTTTTGGAAAAGGTTGTTGCTCTACACCCAAAGTAATATATTTGAGCCGACCTGCCTTAATGGCCTCCTGGATTTCATTTCGAAAATGAGTGGATTAACTTGTATTATGTGTAAAAGAGTTATGTCACTTACAGTATGGCCTTCCTTTGATTTCTTCCTTAGTAGCCAACCTTTGCCCCTTTGGAATTCGGATCTGGCCGTCAGTTAGCAAAATATCAAAATATTCATCAGCCTTTGAATTGTCAAATGTAGGTTGCTCTTTTCCTTTCATTCCTGGTACTGGCTTTAATTTAGAGCACATATAAGGCTTTCCTGAAATGATTTCGGCTGCCATTTCTTCTGTCTGATCATAATCAAAGTCATACGCTTCCGTTTCCATACTTGCCATATGCTGAACTTTATTTCGCTTAAAGTTCTGATCATTCTCTCTGAAAAGAGACTCTAAACGTCCAGCCTTGGAAGCAAGACTTGCCAAATCTTCGACATCATGAGCAGTGAGTGCCTCCCTTAGGTGGCCATGCATATTTCTGACCACTAAGTTGGTCATTTCTTTTTCATTGATTACCGTAGGACAACGTCCTTTCATCAAATGCACCCTTTCAATAAACTTTGAGGCTGACTCTTCTGGATATTGCTTCAATTCCAATAAATCGGTAAGAGAAACAGTCGGTAAATGATTGAAGAATCTAGCATGGAATGCCATTTCCAAACCTTCCCAAGTTTGTATTTGCCCAGGAGGCAAGTTTACAAACCATGAGAAAGCTATTCTGGTGAGGGATAACCCAAATAATTTCAGTTTATAAAAAGGATTATTTCCTACTTCCCCTAACTGTACTGTAAAACGACCCACATGCTCTATGGTGGAGGATCCATCTTCCCCTGAAAACGCATGGAAATCAGGTGGTCGATAATTCCTTGGAAGTGGATAGTCATTAATGATCCTTTCGGAGAAAGGCCTTTGATAAGCAGGGCGATTGACCATCTGAGGATTCAGGCCGAAATGCACTCTTAATACCTTCGCAATCTCTTCAGAATCCACACGATGGTGTTGATGATCAGGGATGAAGATGGGATCTTGCATATGCGTTCCTTGCCTCTCTTCCCTGACTATGTTTGGCTGGGGATTGTCAACTCTTGGCCCCAAAGGAACATTATTAGGGAAAGTTAGAAGAGTCTTTCCCCTGTCTGTTCAGTTGAACGTTGTAGCGCTTGGCAAAGTACTGTCAACATATGATGGCCCTGCGAAATTTGCTTGCATTCTTGATGGTGATAATCCTGGCGGCGTCTGAGTGGGTTGAAGAGTAACCCTTGATAACGCTTGATCTAACATATTCTGCAGGAGACTTTGTTGCTCGCGCAACATATTCTGCATAGCCGCAGTTTGTTGATTGTTCAATTGTTGAACATAAGACAACCAATCGGTAGGTGGTTGGGGAATCTCCCCAGGAATTGGCATGACAGGTGGTGAAATATTTTCTCCCACCGGTGCTGATGATGATTGGGGTTGTGAGCCTGCCATAGTGATCTTTCTGATGATTCGGCCAGACCTCAGTCGTATGAAATTCTCTGATAATGTAGGATCAGCAATCTTGCCTTTCTCCCACTGTGGTCGCCAATTTGTTGATGTATTTTTTCAACAAATAAAAAGTAAAATCCGAATTATCTTCGAATTTGATATATTTAGCGCCTGAGACTAAGGATCTCTAAACACTGTACGGTACAGAAAATAAACTGGAAAATAAAAGACTGAAAATTTAAATGATGATCCCCGAATCACTGACTTTGTTGTCATTTGAAGATGATTGAAGATCATTTTTTCAGTTGCAGATCCCAATCCTTAAATATTCTTCAGAAACGGTACTCGGAACTGTCGCCCGAACGGTTACAATATTTCTCTCAACCGTTCGTTACCTCCTCTTCTGCTGACACGTGTTTTCAACCGACCAAGCTATTATTCTCGCTTGCTCTCTGCAGCATCCGACCTCCACAACAACCCACAGTTTGTTCGTCCAGCTGTAGATCAACCGACTTGCCTATTCGACCACCAACCAACCGACCTGTTGGTCCGACCGCAGACCTCCCGACTTGTCGGTCCAACCTGTGGATCAACCGACTTGCCTATCCGACCACCAACCAAACGACCTGTTGGTCCGACCGCAGACCTCCCGACTTGTCGGTCCAACTTATGGATCAACCGACTTGTTAGTCCAGCCGCAATCCTCCCGACTTGTTGGTCAAGCCGCAAACCTCCCGACTTGCGGACCATCCGACTTGCAGACCATCCGACTTGCAAATCATCCGGCCTGTAGATCGTCCGACTTGCGGACTTTCCGACCTGCGGACTTTCCGACCCGCGGAGTTTCCTACCTGCGGACCTTCCGACCTGCGGACCATCCGACCTGTGGACCTTCCGACCTACGGACTTTCCGACCTGTGGACCTTCTGACCTGCGGACTTTCCGACCTGCGGTCCTTCCGACCTGCGGACCTTCCGACCTGAGGACTTTTCGACTCGCCTATTTTCCTTAGAAATATGTCTAGTTCACCCGATCATCTCGAAATACTTCTTGATCAATCTAACAGACCTAATTATAAGCTCATCTCCTCTTCTGGCTTGGACTTTTTAACCTAATTATAAATTTCATACGTAGTAATAATAATAATAATAATAATAATAATAAATAGAATACTATAATATATTATAAAAATAATTAATTTATATATTAATTTTTTTTTAAATAAAAAATATAAGTATTATTTTCAATTTATATATTATATTTAAATTAAAATTTAAAATTATAATTGAGATACCAAATTTAAATAGTAGTATATAATTTTTTTAATTATACTAAAATTATTAGATATAAGTTATAAAGATTTAAAATAAATTGAAAAATACAAATAATTTAATACTCCTATTATATTGTAATATTATTTTTAATTTATATATTTTTTAAATTAAAATTTTAAAATATAAATAATTAAATTTTAAAAATATATTTTCTATACTTTTAATAAAATATTTAAAAAATTAAAAAAAAAATATATTTTTTATAGAAAAATACAATTATATTAACAGCATGTCCTTTTCAGTAATTTTAACAGTTTAAAAGCACTTTCAGTTCTATTACATCCAAACAGTCTTTTAAAATGACTCATCTAAACACAAAATCGAACTGCTTCTACTTTTGATTTTTGCTTCTACTTATACTTTTGCTTCTACTTATACTTTTGGCTTCTGCTTATTTTTTAAGTCAATCCAAACGGGCTATAACATTGTAGCACTATTCTATTTTTTAGTTGAAATTTTGTGTAGTTTTGTTATTTTTTATTGTGTATTTTGTAATTTTATTTTTTTAAAAAAATAATACTCCATATAATTTTATATTTTAAAAAGTGATATATCACCCCTTCTGTCCCAACTCAAAGTATCATTTTTACCATTTTCGTGCATTCCACTCCAAAATATTCTTTTTCTATTTTAAGAGAAGTAATTATACACCAATACCAAAATACCCTTAACTTTTACCTAAATTACAAACATACCATTACACATATTATCTCTTTCTATATAAATTCAAAAGGCAAAAATGTCAAAATTTCCTATACACTTCTACTACCTAATAAAATATTATTATTATTTCTTAATTTATTACAAAACCTCAAAGGGCCTCTTTGGACATGGACGAAGGGAGTAAATTTTTTTTAAAAATAATATATAAGTTTTTTTTTTTGAACTGATATATAATTTTATTTTTGAAAAAGTAATGTGTAATTTTTTTAACAAAAATGATGTGTAATTTTATTTTTATTTTTGTTTTGGAAATAATTATTTTATATATTTTCCATAAAAGTTGGGCGATAATGTAAAAATAAATTAAAATTTGATGTAATTTATAAATATAAAAAGTTATATAATATAATATAATATAATATAAAAGAGGAATATATAGAGAATATAACTTTTAGACAAAAAATTAAAATTTATGGTTTGAATAAAATTACTGGAGATAAAAAAAAATGAAATAATAGGTTAGAGATGGTCTTATAATATTTTTTATTTTGGTATGTCTCATATACTCAATAATATTTTTAGACTTAAACAATAATTAACTACATTTTATTTCATCACATCACTAATATAATATATATATGTATATTTCTCTCTCATTATGTCATTTAATTTTCAATTTATTCTACGTAATATTGCTTGTAGATATTAGAAAATAAATGTGTAACTTCAATTAAATATTACGAGTGTGTTTGTTTTGTGTTTTGATTTTAAGGACAAAAAAATACGTGAGGTATAGAAAATTATGTAGATAATATAAAAATAATAAATATGTGTAATATATTAATTTTTTTTGAAAAAGTATGCTGAAAAATTCTTATAAAAGAAACAAACCGTATATATTTTGGGAGAAAATAAAATTTTAATAAAATAAATATATTTTATGTAATTAGGCATATATGTTAATTTTTGTATTAATATAAAATCGGCTTAAAATAGAAGATATCGTACAAATATTATGTACTTATATAGAGCCATAATAAATTTGTCAATAACTTAAATAAATCTTATCAATAAAAAAGTAGTATAATTAATATCTTTCGAAAAAAGAAATGACAAAGATTTTTTACGAGAAAGAAAGACATGTAATAAAATCTTTAAAAAATGGAAAATGATATTCAACGAGAAAGAAAGGATTACAAAATCTTCTCATCAGTCAATCGGAATGCTCCACGTAACATCATGCAAAAAGGAAGCCCATGTTATCCCTCCCCTATAAATAGGGTTCTTGACCATTTTATTTGACACACTAGAGTTCATTCGAAGACTCGAGGAAAGGTAAGTCTCTCTATATTCTCTGTATTGTTTTTCGTGTTATTTATGTCCATCGAAGCATTATTCGTCCAAAAGTCACCGATTTGATAAAGTTAACGTTCTTTCTCATATGTTCAAGCTGGAGGAAAAATCAAAGGTCCAAAAGCCGTTGAAAATTCATCAATAGCAGAAAAGTCTCCAAAGTTTATCCTAGAGTTTCAAGACATTCATCGCATTCTTTATCAAATTATCAAATCCGGTCTTCTTCGATCCAAAAGTCAAACGGACACGCCATAAAAAAAAAAAAATCAAGACTTCCAATGTTGCGTCGAAAGTTGTTGCTCAAACCGTCGTCGCCAAATAATTCACCGCACCAACTGCATCCAAAACCTCAGGCGCTTCAATGAAGACTAGAGTGATGATACGAAGTATAGTTAAAAGAGCATTATTGTTCTCTGAGGATAGTCCTTTAAAAATTATGGAGCAAAAGCCACTTTTCGGAGATAACGAAAGCTTCAAAAGTACCTCTCCACCATTCACCCCTCGAAAAATCATAAGTTATTCAACTGCATTAAGCTCTACTCCGGTAGTGACTACGAACGCCTTAAACATAGAAGATTACCTCGCCGCACTAGCCAAATTTGTTGAAGAGATCTCTCAACACATTCAACAACAAGACGCATTTATCGAAAAACTTCTCACCAAATTGAAGAAGCCGATCATGCCATTGAAAAACAACCATCTTTCCCGGTGACCTAAGGTGAAGCAGAAACATCTACGAATCAACACCATGGTAAGGAAAAGATGGCGGAACCAATTCCATTTCTAGCATCATTTGACTCCTTCGTCCACCTATCTCAACTTAACGAGTATATCAAATGAGCTCTTATTATTTTGTAGAAAATAAATTTTATATATTACAAATAAATAAAAAAAATATAGTTAATTATTTATGATTAATATAAACTAATTATATAAAAAAAAAATAGAGACTTTTAAATGTAGATATAAATATGTATTTATTTTGAGGAGAATGATAAAAATTAAAAGATTTTGAGAATGTCCTATAAGTAACATATAGTATGTAAGAAATTTAATAAATTTATTTATATTTGTTAAATTTGTTTAAGATTGATAAATTTACTAAAAATAGAAATATATCTACAGTTACACAACAAACTAAAATTGAAAATGTGTTGGCTGTTAGATATAATCAAATCAAATTAAAGAATGTATTAAAAAATTTGTATAATATTATAACAATATATTTTTTCCGTCCCACATAAAATGTTTACTTTTTCTATTTTCGTCCATCTACAATTTTTTAAAAAAAATAATAATAATTATACATATTAATCACATTTTAAATTTTATAATTTATAATTTTTTTAATTATAATTAAACTATTTAATTATTTTAATTTTAATTTATAATTATTTTTATTTACAATAATTAGTTTTACTAATATATTTTTTAATTACTTATTAATTATATTTTATCTAAGTTCACATATTTACATTAGGACATTCTTAGCGAAACGGGAAAGCTCTTTCATAAAGAATATAAATTAAAAATAGAGATAGATTTCGTTAAACCTCAATCGAAGCATAATAGTGAAGTGCACGCAAATGGAGAGATAAAAGAAGAATAACGAGACTGAAATAAAATGACGTTTTTATTTTTTGAGGACGAAATATATGAGGTATGTTTCTTTTATTCGAAATTCCAAATTTCTACTATTTAGACTTTGTATTTTTTGAGAAAATATACTGTTTTCGTTCCAATACAATAGTTTTGTTTATTATTTTTGTCTGTCCCAAAACAATAGTCTTATTTCCATAAATAATCATATAACTATAAAACTATCCTTATTTTTTCATTATTATTACACAATTGCTACTACTTTTTACACTAATACACTCACAAGGGTAAAAAAGTTTTTTACCAATATTTTTTACTATTACCAATATAATATTAATATTTCTTAAATCTTGTACCAAATATAACCCAAACTATAATTCTAAAAAAAAATATATCTCACACGAATTATTCTATCATATATTATTTTAATATCAAATTCCAACACGAATTATATCCCATGGAGTTTGTTTGATAGCGGATTAGAGTGTGTATATATATGTCTATCTGTATGTATATCAATGAGAAGGACGGCTCATCCATTAAACAATTACAACTGTGGCACTGAAAAACATGATCTTCTCTCTCTCTCTCTAACATTTATATATGCCTGCACCCCTTCAGAGAAAAATAATTTATTTTTTCTGGCCTATTTAGAATTTTTTTAAATAAAAATAATATTTTCTTCATTTTGGTGCATTTAATTTTTCATACGTAAATTTTTTAATATTAGTATTATTAATGAGTTAGTAAAAAAGACGAAAATATCTTTATTTAGTATTGTATAATATAAAAGTAATGACATTTTGTGTAATATAGTGTAAGTTAGAAAAATATTTATTATGTTAGATAGATAGTACAATTACTAAATTAGAAAATGATAACTTTGTTTTAGGACGGACGAAAATAAAGACAAAGGGAATAATAATAAATATTACTACGTGAGTATATTTGAACTTGGCTTCGCCGATGTTATGTCTTTGAACAAAGGGAATAATAATATTTTTTTAGTTTGTTTACTCAAATTTGAACTTGGCTTCGCGGATGTTGTTTTTTGAAAAAAAAAAAAATCAAAAAAAATTATTTTTTAGTTTGTTTACTCAAACTAGTTTTGATTATATAATTTTCTATAAATATTACAAAAAAATATAATATATATTTTCTTCGTCTCAATTCAAATTATTATTTTTATTATTTTTTTATGTTATTTAAAAGTATTTATTTTTTATTTTAGTAAAAATAATCATATACTAATATCAAAATATTTGTACTTTTACTTAAATTATCAAAATATTATTACATATACAATTAATTTATACGTAAAGTTAAAAGACAGATACGACAAAACTTCTTACACACTTCGATTAACCAATACTCTTTTCATCCCAAATCAAATCGGTTCTTTAGAATTTTGTAATAGATTAAAAATAATAATGTTTTATTAGTTAATGAAAATGTCTAAAAGTTTTTGACATTTTTGCAATTTGAATTTATAATTATATGTGTTATAGTATATTTGTAATTTAATTAAAAGTTAATTGTATTTTTTGTATTAGTTTATAATTATTTTTCTATAATAATAAAGGGATAATTTGAAGTGGGATAAACGAAAATGAAAAAAAAAATGTACTTTGAATTTGGACAAGTGGAGTAAAATATTATTATTTTTTAATTTATTACAAACCTCAAAATACCTTTAGAATAGGATGAATAAAGTATATTTTAACATAATATATATAATATATATACTATCTTCATCAATTGGTAAGTTTTTCATTTGACTTTTGCAAGCAGGGCCGTCTCTGGGTTCGGGCGAAAAGGGGCGACCACCCAGGGCCCAATCTAAATTGAGGTCCATTATTTATTTATGTTATATATAAATTATGTATATATAAATATTATTTGACATTAATATATTAGTTACAAAAGAGTATGGCTTGGTGGTTAAATTTTATCTATATTATATTTGATGTTTTGGGTTGAAACTCAAGTACCTTCAAAATTTAAAAATATTTTTTTATGCATTAAAAAGAATTAGCAAAGTTAATATTAATAATATTATTGATATTTTGGATATAAAAATATTAGGAAAAAAAATTGGAGTAGATCATTTATATATATTTAGGGATTTTTTATTTTTGTTTTAATTATTTTTTTGCACTAAAAAGATAATAAATATTAGAGAAAATTATTATTATTATTAGGCAAAATTATCAATAATTCCTTTATGATTTTGAAATTCATGTAAATCTTCTATATACTTTACAAATGACATGAATCTTCTTATACTTTAAAAAACGTTCCATGAAAGTCATTTATATATTTTTTTGGTGATGAGAAGATGACTTTTCATCTATATTTTTGTATGTCGGGAGTTTCATATAACGTTTGTTAAAATATAAGGCAGCTTTACGCAATTTTTAAAATTTATGCTATTTTAATTTATATTTTATTATAGATAAAAAATATTATATATATATATATATTTAAGGGCCTTAATTTTTATTTTGCCCCAGATACTTCGAAAGTAAAAAACGACCGTGTTTGCAAGATTATGGTATATTAATATTTTATAAATATATTATGTAATAAAGTGATGTAATGTTCATTTTACCATTAACATTAAAGTAAAAATGGTGTGAAAAATAAAAAGTATAAATATTTTGATATTTACTTAAGAGTTACTTTTTATGAAAAAAGAAAATGAAAAAATTGGACTTGAACAAATTAAAATGGTAAAATGAAAAGTTTACTCCTAAATAAAAATAAAAATAAAAATTATTCGTCTATAAAAATTAATAATTCAATATAAAATATATATTTTTTTATATTAATAGCACAATTCTTCATATCAAATATAAAAAAAATACATTAATTCAAAAATACAAAATGTACGCTATTTGTATTACTTTTCTTTCATCTAAATAGTCCTAGTGTTACTTTTTATTTAAAGTTGTCTTATTTAAATAGTTTTTTTTTTTTTCGGTAATTTATATATCTTCAGTAATTTACCTTAACTTTATTATATTTATTATAATACTACTTTAGCTTTTAACAAATGTAAATTAATTTAATTAATTACATGACATAACATATAATATCATAAATATATAATAAATTTTTTTTTTAAAAAAAAAATTAATGTTAATATATAAATCAATTATGCTGAGTTTATATCAATGGCTCAAAACTAAATAAATAGTCAATAAATTCGTCAACCTAATAATAATAATAATAATAATAATAATACTAAATTGTACAAAAGTCACTTTTGATTTGACAAAATTGCATCAAATCCCTCGTACTTTTAAAATTGCGTCAAATTCGTTCGTAGTTTCATAAACTCTGCGTCTAACCCCCTCGGCGGTCCTTATTTAACGATATTTGACCTAAATGCGCCCAAATTGCGAATAAATTTTAGAATTTCAATTTCTAAACCCCTAAAATTACAAATATATTCATTTTTCTTATATTTAGCCTAAAAAAGAAAACAGTAAAAACAAACTCTTAGAACTTGAGAAAAATAACTATTTTTGAGTATATCTACTATTTTTTAAGACTAAATCTATATATACAAAATGAATATATTTGTAATGGTAAGGGTTTAGAAATTGAGATTCAAAAATTATTTACAGTTTGAGCGCATTTAAATTAAATATCGTGAAATAATGACCGCCGAGGGGGTTAGACGTAAAGTTTATAAAATCACGAAAGAGTTTGACGGAGTTTTAAAAATATAAGAAATTTGACGCGATTTCATAAAATTACATGTAGATTTTGTACAATTTAGCCTAATAATAATAATTTTATGGGTTCGATTTGCAACAGCGTCGGGGGCATGCCCGGCGCTCGATGATAATATCATCCTAGATGACTTATTTAATATATATGTTTAAGGAAAGTTTATTGATTATAGAGACATGGACGACAAGTTTATAGGATATGTCAAATAATTTATGAGAACAATTGTAGTAAGTTATGAATTTTATTCTCGTGTTTCTTAAAATGAAATAGCAATATACAAAATAAAAATGAAAATGAAACGAAAATATAATGAATTGTAATTGGACAATTATAAACAAATATGCTTCTGTGAATGCATACATACGGATGTACATAAGTACTATTCCTTTCGTTCCAATACAATAGTCTTATTACTATTTTTATTTGTTTGAAAACAATAGTTTTATTTTCATAAATAATTATATCACTGTATAACTATTCTTACTCTTTTATTATTATTACACAATTGCCACTATCTTTTACACTACTATACTCATAAGGGCAAAAATATCTTTTACCTATACTTTTTACCCACTATCAATATAATATCAATATTCCTTAAATATCGTGCCCAACACAACTAATACTATAATTTCGGGACGGAAGGAGTATAAAATAAATTAAAATAGATATACAAGGTATGTTTCTTTAGCCAAATTTTCCAAAATTTTACTATTTAAACTCTGTATTTCCCGAAAAAAATATATTTTTTTCTCTCATAAAATATCTTATCAAATATTATTTTTATACCAAACTCAAACCAATTTTCTCCCGAATTTATCAAAGGAAACACACCAATAATATAGTGGGCAGGGGGCAGGGGCAGGGGCTATTAAATGGGTGGTTCTAACTCTAAGGGCAGGGAGACCCCCCTCCATGTTTCTGACCACCTCACCCAACAAAGATCTTCTAATAGTCCAAACACAAAATCTTACACTACAAAAAGTTGAACCAGATAATGTATCTATCTATCTATTCAAACAACTCTCTCTCTCTCTCTCATTGCAATTCTCCAACTCAATATATTCTCTTCTTTTTATGTAATTTATTAAAAACATTTATTTTTGACGCAATTTTTAAAAATAATAATATTTTAATTATAATACCTAGTTAAAAGTAGTGTAATAATATTTTTGCCTTTGTTTTTTGGTATAAAAATAATGATGTGATGTAAAGTAAGCGTATTGTAGAAAAAAAAATAATGTATTTTATTAAATGTTTACTTTGTAATTGGACGTCCCAAAATAAAAATATACATCCTCGGTCCCATAACAAAGTATCTATTTTTTCATTTTAGTCTGTCCCATAACAAAGTATCCATTTCCTTTTTTAGTAACTGTACTATCTACCTAACATTACAAATACTCTGACAACTTACAATATATTACACAAATATCATTACCTTTATATCACACATACTAACAAGGTTATTTTAATAATTTCTACTTTATTTCTACTATATCCCAATATAATACTAATATACCTAAAACTACGCATAAAAAGTAATTGGATACTTATTAATGGGACGGAGGAAGTATATACTTTCTAACTGCACAGAAGGAATATAATTTATATTTTATTTAAAATTACATATTACTTAAAAAAAACAATAAAGTTATATATCACTTTTAAAAAATAACATTACACATTATTTTTTAAAAAATAAAATTATATATCACTTTAAAAAAATAAAATTATATATTATTTAAAAAAAAAGAAATTACACAATACATTAAAAAAAAAAAAAAAAACACAAAACCCCTGGCACCGAGGCTGCAAAAATGGAGAGGATTTAGGCCCCTTTCATTTTTGTCCAACCATCTGCTTTTGGAAGATGACATTTAATATAAAAAAAAAAAAAAAATCTAATATTTTTTTTACTTAATATTTTTTTATAGCAATTAAAAAAAAAAAAAAAAAAAGAGCATAGATAAATGACAAATGGAGTATTATTTTTTTTAAACTTTCGAAAATTTTATATAAAAGGAACTTTATAGTTGATAAAACGCATATTGTTCAATTGAAGGTGCACGAGCACAACCATCTTGTAAACTTTTAATATGCTATACTCCACCAGCCTCAAAAGAAATGTGTCATTTTTCATTATTATTTCTCCCAAAATAAGGGAGTTGTTTTGTAATTTAGTAATAGTATTTATCTAATATAATAAATATTTTTATAATTTATAATTTATTATACAAATATTATTACTTTCATATTATATAATACTAATAGAGATTTTTTTTTATTTTTCTTATTAATTTGTACTACATATTAATATAATACAAATATTAAAAAAAACTACGTGCAAAAATTAAACTCTTTTTCCGGAACAGATGGAGTATATATGATACGTCAGACATTTGTTCACCCAACTATTTTTTTCTAAAATAATTTTCAATATATATAATATTTGTATAATATTTTTCACAAAATTCAAAATTTAATATAAAATAAGTATTTTATATATATATTATCTATACAATTTTCTATAATGTACAAAAAAAAATATAAAATCAAAAAACTAGTAGGTGTGTTTCTTTTATTAGATAATTTGAAGGAGAATTTTTTTTAAAAAAAATTGTGTAAAAAAGTTGTGGGATATAAGAAATTGTGTAAAAAAATAAAAATAATAAATATATATAATATATTAATATTTTTTAAAAAATATATGTATTTTATTTTTTTTTGTTAAAAGAACATAACCTATATAGAAAATACATAATATTTATTTATTATTTGTGATTTACTCTTTAATCAAGTGGTCCAAATTGTATATTTATATGCTTTTTGAGGACACTTTTCTCAAGTTATATATATATATATATATATATTAATTGATAATATATGAATTGTGTGTTATGTTTTTCTTTTTCTTTCTTTTTTTTAATAATGTAAACATAGAAGAACAAATAATAGTTTTTTCCTTACTCAAATTAATTTTATGAGTTGATAATGATTATTTATGATTTTCCCCCTTTTCCTACAAAATTGAAAATTAAAGAAAAAGTATTAAAATCTCAACTGAAAATGGTTAAAATATAGGTCAAATTCTAGAAGTTGGTGAGTGCAATTCCCTAATTAATGGAAAGACTCACCTATGCACAACTTAGAAGAAAGATTAAGACATTGATTTATTCATGCATATATACTTGTGAAAAGTAGATACATATTGATTGTATAAAATCATCTACAAATACTTTTATATAACACAATATAATATTGTATTATATAAAAATACATGCTGTATAATTTATATATTTACTTTGATGTATAAACATATTTATTGTGCTAAAATTGATAATATATTGTATTATATAAAATTATATTATATGCTATCATGACACATGTTGTATATTCTTAGATATGTATTGTCTATGTTATCATATATGCTAACATTTGTTTGGAGGTTTGGATTTTGAATTGAGATCTGAATAGTGAAAATTTTGAATTTAAATAGTTGTATAATGTGATATAAATAGGTATTGGTATGATGTTTTGAATGTAAAATTACTTTTTACTATAATATAAAAAATAAAAAATATGTATTTGATTTGATATTTTTAGAAAATATTTTTTTGATGAATACGCCAGATCTGAACAAATACTCCAAACAAACACACCCTTATGACACTAACTTAACTCATTCAACATAATAACCAATCATGAATACGTACATACATACATGTGTGTGTATATATATATGTGTATATATATTGTAGATGAAAAATGTTGGCATTAAAGATGTTTTGAAAACAAAGAAACCACCCACATCAAATTAATTAAATTGGTTTTCTTCCCCAAGAAAATTGACAGGTGAGGAAAAAGGTAATTGGAGAAGCTGGCTCAAATAAAATTGTCCAGTTTATCATTTTTGTCCGTCGTAAAATAATAATCTAATTTTTATGAATAATCATATCACTATAAAATTACCCTTACTTTTTCATTATTATTACACACACTACAAAAAAATATTAATTTTGTAACAAAATTTTTTTGTCTTTAAATCTCCTTTTTTCGTTACTAAAAATATTAGAGACGAAATTAGAGACGGAATTTCGTTAACTACACACACTTTAGGAACAGAATTCCGTTACTAATATACTATTTTTTTGTAGTGGTACAATTGCCACTACTTTTTACACTAATACACTCATAAGGGTAAAAAGTCTTTTACCCGTACATTTTGTCCACCGCCGATATAATATCAATATTCCTTAAATCTCGTGCCAAACACAATCCAAACTATAGTTTTGGAACATAGGGAGGGAGCATAATTAATTGTTCCTGAAAAAGCACCTAATGGTGGTTGCGTTGATTGAAAAATAAATGAATGAAACGATATGATATGATATGATCGAACAAATGCAATTAATTGAACGAATAAACACTCGATCCATTCCATCAGCTTTAATTCATTGCAACACCAGACTCATGATTAACCATCACCTAACCTTGCAATTGCATGTTCATTCCTTGCCTCCAAATTTGCACCAAACCAATTTAGATATACAGTCCAACAACATAAAATTTATCCATTAAAGAATTAATGAAACTTTATTAATAAAAAAATAAAAAATAGAAACTTGAATACAAATCAAAACATATTAGTATTAATAATTTTAGAAACTTAAAAGCTCAAAAAGAACTCTTGATTTGAGTGGTGACTTAGTCAAATAAGCACCGTTGATCTAGTTGACACATATAATTGAGACAAAAAATGCATACTCGATAATATAATTTCACATTAGAGTACACATATAAAATTTTACAGCATATGCTAGTATGATACAATATTGTGCTCTATTATATAGAATATACACTGTATGTCTTAATTATATATGTTGATTAAGTCAAATCAATACAAACTCAATCAGCACCAACACTGTCGTTTCAAAAAGATATACTAAAGGCATAAAATTTGTAAAAATGAAAACAAATAAATTCTGAAAATGGAAAAAAATATACTCCCTCCGTTCCAAGGAAATAGACTCTTTGGAGTTTCGTAATATATTAAAAAAATAAAGTAATTGTATATACAATTGTATGTTTGTAATATATGTAAAGATAAAAGTGAACGGTATTTTAATATTAATGTATAATTATTTTTTTATTATATAACGAAGAAATATTTTGAAAGATAGAGAGATAAAAATAATAAAAAGTGTATTTTGAATTATGATACCCTAACATAACCATGACAAAGAGGCGAAAAAGCTGTCGATTTGCATCAAGATCTGTCACCACTTGTATCAAAAGACACAATCACCACACTCTTCTATCTATCTAGCTAGATTATATATATATATATACACACATATATGTGCAGGCAAAATTAGGGTTAACTAAATTAATTAATTGCACATATACGTATGTGATTAGATCTAACGTTAAGGTAATGGGAGCGAAGGTAATCAATTAATTAAGGGTTTTGCTTAGGGGTTCGTTCGATTCCCCATTCTCGCAGCGCCGCCGACATGTAACTCAACGAAGCAGAAGAAGTTTCTGGAAGAGTGGATGACGTGGCGGCGGCGGCGGCGGCGGCTGCTTCGTGGAATTGAAACTTGTGCTGGCAAGATTGGCACGTGAACTGCTGCACGGCGGCGTTGGTTTGCTCCGCCGCCTGCTGCCGCAGCGCCTGCGCCTTCTCCAGCTCCGCCTGCGCCTGCTGCCGGATCCGCTTCGCGTTAGCCAATTCCTGCTCCGCCAGCTCGATCTGCCGCCGCGCCTGCTGCCGGGCGTCCTCCGCGTACGCCTTCTCCGTCATCGCCGTCCGCAGCTGCTCCTCCGCTTGCTCCCTCGCCGCCGATTTCCCGCCGGCGGTGCTGCTGCTCCCCCGCGGCGAGCTACTACTGTTGAAAACGACGCCGTTTTGGGAGAGGAGTTTATTTGCGTTGTTCTCGGCCTTCTCACAGACCTCCGACGAGCCGATGGAAAGCTGCAACTGCGTCTTCGAGTGGTCCTCCAGTTTTCCGGCGGCGGTCAGGAGCTGCAGCTCCAGATTTGGAGGATTGGTAAACGGCCGCCGCGCAACTACGCTGAGATTGGTGTCGCTGGAGGGGCTGGGACTCGAAGCGGTCCGCGACAAGCAAACCGGGTGGCATTCGGACCGGAGCCGGCTCATGCTGCAAGCGTCCTGATGCTCGATGAAACTCTCCACCCTAATGAATAAAATAAATGAAGTTATTGAAGAAAGAAATTCATCATCATCCCATCACATGTATTGATTGATTGATTGATTAATTCTTTATTTAATTTCAAATTTTATCCAGCAGTGCAATCATTCAACCCAAGGCAATCACAATCATACTTACTAACTAAAGACACGTGATGATTCCATTCCAGCATTTGGAAACGGCAACCGTTGATAAAGATGATCGATTTAGTTTATTAAATAGAGTTATTACTGATTAAACAAAAAATTTGAAAAGAGAGATGACGACACAGATCAAAAAAGTATTATATATAAATAAAAATCAGAGGAAGAACAAATCGGTCTCTTAAAATCTTGGCATCATCATGTTTAATTATTTTGGAATCATATATATATATATCCTAATTTCATGGAGAATTGATGTATGTATGTAATAATTCAACAAATATTAAAGGATTAAAAAATTAAAGCCAATGTTGGGAACATCAAATCACAAAAATTCCCTTACGGAAAATACTTACATGCATTATACATGTGCTTAATTAAGATTTAAAATAATTAAAACTGCTACAAAACACAGTCAGTCCATTCCTTTTTTTCCAGACAGACGTATTTTTTGGGATGCTACAGATAACGATTTGACTTGACTACACGAGATTCAAATTAAAGAAAGAAAGATGGATGGATGGATAGATAGAGTGGAAGAAAGGGAGTGAAAGCAAAAACATTCTTGCACTGAATACAAGGGTGTGTTTACTATAATATAATAAAATTAAATAAAAATTGAGTGTTTGTTTGGTGTTTTTGGAAGAAAAAGAAAATTGAAGTAGTAAAATTATGGATAAAATCTTACAATTAAACACACCTGGAGAAGACGCGGCCGCAGTCGCAGGAGTGGCCGCGCGTGCCGCAGGTCTTGAGGTGGGCCTTGTAGTCGGAGTGGACGGCGTAGGCTTTGGAGCACCTGTTGCAGAGCCAGTGCTTGTGGTTGCTATGCTTGCGGCGGAAGTGCTTCTTGATGCCGACGAGATCGCCGAGGGCGTGGCCGGGCTGGTGGTGGAGGCAGGTCGGCTCCGGGCACACGAACACCCGCTTCCTCGCCAGGGGGGTCTCCCGCTTCACCAGCTTCCACGGCACCTTGTGGCGGCGCCGGTGCATCTGCAGATTCTGCTCCCGTTGGAACCCTTGCTTGCAGATCTCGCACACGTACCGATCCGATTCCAGCAGCGTCTTCGGCGACAGGGACACCACTTCCGCATCCGGATCTACAGATTGATAGAATCATCAATAATATATATTCAATAAATTACTTGTATCTATATCTATCTATACCAGGAGTTCCCGCGGGGCGGCGCTTCCGTTTGCTGCCGCTTTCCCAAGGGCTGGATGGATCCACGTTGTTGCTCAACATTAATCTATCTGCACCTTGAAGAAGATCTTCAACAACCAATGATATATATCTTTGAATTTGATTCGATTCAATTCAATTCAATTCCAGGAATGATATATGGAAAAACACAATTAGCTGGTTATGGTTATATAGCTAGCTAGTATCGGATAGATTGATTGGTATATGTATATATATATATATATATATATATATACACACACGGGGGAATATACAGCAGCACAGCAGGAGCAGCTAGCAAGAGCTAATTAACAAAACCATGGGGGAAAAGAAATCAAAACAATGAAAAAGGGCATTTCTTTGGGTAGGATATAGAAGCAGCTTTCTGACCTCTTTTAGCTTTAAGGAAACTATATATAATGAAAACCCTTTTTCCTTCCTTAGCCTTCCAGCTTAGCTAGACATATATATACATATTTATATATATCTATGAATAAGTCACCCTTCTTAAAACACTTGTACATACAGCTGGGGTGGGGGTGGGGGTGGGGTGGGGTGGGGTGGGGTGCTTTATACGAGGGTACATGCCCCTCTAAGGGGTAGCCTATGGTTCCAACTTGAAGCAATTGGACCGAAGAAAATCAACCCCACAAAAGAACAAAAGCACCCTCACCCTCACCCTCATTATGATTGCAAAGACAGCAGTAAAGTATTTCTTGCATGGATACACATAATTTTATGTATCGATTATAAGGGTATGTATGTTTGTATGTATGCGTAAACGTTGATTAATTAATGGTCTAACTTTTCTCAATTTCATTATGCACAGCACCATGTAATGTTGTGATGTAATTAAGTGTGTTTTAGCCAACAACACGGGTTACGTGGAAATGACTTGTTCACCCTTGTATTTTCATGCTTTTGGGCTGTCACCATTACCACACGCTTCCTCCCACTCAATCTCGCCTACGCAACTTCAATCTGCACTCTCTCTTACTTGTTTTCCTTCTTTTTTCTTTATTTTTATTTTTTTACGACGTGAGAATTCGTAGCCGCTACCCGAAAGTGTGCACGGGATAAACCTCCGATCGAACTTAATACCCTGCAAACCAGGCCCACGAAAAAGTATTTTCCTCTTCTTTTTTATCCAATATATTATGGTTTGAACGAATTTGATGGCGGCTCCGATGTATCCTTTCACGTACCAATAAACTGTGCTTCTAGATTTTTACTCCATCTCACATACGCTGTCTTGTTTACTTTACCATCGAGGTCCAATTTTAGGAGTCACATAATTAGTAAATATTTTAAAAATTATTAATAAAAGTAATTATAATACAATACAAATAATTTGATATATGTTATGTTAGGTCAATATTTTGCTATAGCCTTGGCTATTTTTCAATGCAAATTATGTTTATATATTTATATATATATATATATATATGCTCCTAATTGGTTGTTTTTTTGGTGGATTTCATCTAAATTGACAATCACCGTCAAAATTTAATGGCAAAGCACATAATGCAGAACAGTATTAGAAGTAATCACATTTAAAGAAAATACAAATGATGCATGAGACACAAATGCATGGCGAGAAGAGCATAATGCACGAGAGCCTTATACTTGACCACACCTAAAGAAATCCACGGGTGTTGTGTGAATAAGATTTAAAAATTGCGAAAAGGTCCTCGGGCTATATATCAATTCTTTCAAAATTTAATATAAAATAGCATAGGGAATCTAAGGTTGAAAAAAATAGCACATGTGCACGCACACAAAGGAGAGGGAGAAACACGGAGGGAAGGGAATCGCACGCGTAGAACTTCTGTTTTCATCGATCATTCATCCATAAGCAGTCCTGGGCGCCTTCTGCATCATCTTCAGATTTTGATTTCTCCATCAATTTTTAAGATAAAAAGCACGATGAACTTCTTGGTTTGTATTATGTTTGCATTTAATAGAAGAAAATATATTAAAATATTTAATAAATACTACAATAAAAATATTTTAATATGTGAAATGAATACTTTAATTATTAAGGGAAAAAAAAAGTGAAAAAGCTATTATCCAACGTTTTAAAAAATAACTTTTTGGGACTAATAACCTGTTTCAAACAAATAATTTACTAAAAATGTAAATTAGCTTTATGATTGATCAAATAATTAAAAGCATTGGTATTCAATAATTTTAATTTCTCTACTATACAAGATTAAAATTCCTAAGTTGATATTTTTGATCACGTATTAGCTCGAGATTTTAAGCTATATTGGAAATTGACACTTGTAATTGTAAAATCTTTCAATTGGAGTATCAACATAGAAGAATAATACCCTAGGGAAGAATTAACATAAATTTTGAACAAATCCTTGTAAGAATATTGCAAAATTGAATTGATCTTTTCTACTTGTCAATGATGTCAAGTCAGTAAATGCTATGATTGTACCTAAGGTTATCACTCGATTAGAAAAGTAGCTAATCGTCGTACCTTAGCTATAAAAAAGTAAGAAAATTTGGTTTTGAACGTGTATAGATCAACTATAACAAAATTATCTAATTAATCATAAACTTGATTTTAGTCGATGAAAACATGTTCATATCCTCGACAATCTCTCTAAGAACCAGTCCCGCATCTCGTACTTTTCAACCTCGAAAAACCAAAGGACTATAGGTTATATATTTTCATTCAATTTGGTTCTCTCCACATGGCTGTTAGCAACTGCCCGTTATAAATCCCCTTAAGAAACCAATTGTCTAGTCCAATGACAATTTGAAACATTGCCTTGAATCCGTCCCTTAAGGCTGCCAAACAATAATACTTCCGCTTGACCACTGGGGGATTAACTCCCCGATCAACGTTCAAAATACAACTGCTCCCCATGTTGTATTTTTATGCATTCAAATTGTTTTGCTCGCCATGTATTTTTATATTACAAAAACTTACCTACATTCGTTTTTCTTGGCATATTTTATATGCCCTACTTACACATACCAATAAAAGAATAAAGTAACGTGATACCGTCCTGAATGTCTGAAACAAAAGATCCACAATAATTCATAGAATCTATTTAATAACACATTTGAATGTATGAAATCATAAAATTTATTAAGAAACAATCAAGCAATTTTAAAATGAGATGAAAAAATAAACGAGCATTGATTGAAATGGGCTCTTCAATTTTCTCAACCATTTTCTATTATCATTCAAGTAGTATAAATAGCAGCACTAGAATGAGCTTTTGAGCATTGAGTTTTCATGAAACAATTTTAAATTGCACTGCAATCCTCTCCATACGGATTAAGCATTAATACTGATTTTTATTTTTGAGATTCGTGTATTGAAATTTTAGATGCCGACTCACTAAAATATTCCTACACAATAACAACAATTTTTTTTTTCCTTAACAAAGTAGCAATATTGTTTCCTTTATTTTTGTCATGGTTAAGAAAATATAATAACATGCAATCAATCCTTCATTTACCCCCGCCATACAACATTCATTTTAACAACACATTAAAAAACATCACACAAATGTGTTTGAAAATGATTTACCTCATGTATCAGAACCTCACCTCATACCATATCACTACAAAAAAATAATATATTTGTAACGGAATTTTGTCCCTAAAGTTCACGTAGCTAACGTAATTCTATTACTAATTTCATCTCTAATATCATTAGTAACGGAAAAAGTAGATGTAGAGACAAAAAAATTTTGTTACAAAAGTGATTTTTTCTTGTAGTGTATGTTTAGTTTGTTTTCTTTTTGAGTTTTTCGATAGCAGCTTAACTTTCGACCAATAGAGGGTGGGAATAGTGATATGCCAAACACCAAGGATCAATGTTCATAGAGGTTTTCTTTCTACAGTTTCCTGAGGCCAACTCGAAGAGGTGCAACATAGCCAAGTTTCCAAGAAAAAAATATCAGCTTGAAACTCGAATTGCTCAACTAACCAGATTGAGTAAAAGATCACAAGATGTTGGAGAGGTATGAATATGTGCTGAAATATTATAAATGTAATGAGGGCTGGAAAGCTCTTAAATAAATCTTTAGAGTTCCGAACAAGGGTAAAACCTCCATGTCACAAGGAACAATTTTTTTTTTCTTACAAAATCCGTACATGTATGCATTCCTATGGCTTGACCTTGTTTCTTCATCAATTGCAAACAACTTCTTCAAAGGAAACTTGAGAGATGAAGAAAGATTCTCAATTTTCTCTCAAAGTCCTCTTTTGGTAGTGGAGTGAACTTGTTGAAAAGTGGTGCAATTTAAACTGGATAAATTGTAATCATAACAATAGATACAATAAGCATAAATGACCATGAATATAATGCTAGTACGGATGTCCTGAACTATATATATGATAGCAACAGCAATAGGGGGACCAGTCACAATAGCTAAGGCAATTCCTTTTATCATATCCCTAAAGAATAACCATATTGTTTGCTTCTTGAAACCATGACGTGCCTCAATAAAAGAGACAGGCATATAAAAACAATATAAAATTTGTTATAAGTGACCAAAATATAACACTAGCTAGAAATGCAAGCGTGCACAAAATCTCATTTTCTAAATTGAGACTAGAAAATACCAAATATTCTCCAGATCTCTTTGAAAACCAGGGTAAGGTCGTCAAGTACATTATTCTGAAATCCATGACTATGGTTACAATATCATGTACAAAATGAAAATAACCTTTGTCAAGACTATAAAAACAAGATATATATATTTTTTTAAAGTTTTCTTGACTGATTTTTTCTATTAGAGGTTTTGGAAGAGTTGGCAACTTAATAGCAGCATGTTGCCGCCACTAAAGATAAGCCTCAAACATATTCGTAAGTATCATAAAGTGACTATTGCCTCTATGTAAGAAAACAACATCCTACACAATAACAAACTTGGACACTGATTTTTAGCACAAAATATTTGATAATATTCCTTGTTACCTTTAGTATATACTATGATATTGTTATTGCTATTTTAGAGTTTTAATTTATCATAAATTAATTCCAATTATAATCTATTTACATTATTGAATTCTTTTAAATGGTTAAATGCACAATTTATCTTTCCAACAAATAGATTATATAAATTACAACTTACTAGTTCCAAAATGAATAGTCCCAAAGCTTCGACCTTCAGACCCTTGCGTACAATTCTTGGATAGTAGAAAATTAAGGATCATCCAAAATTTCAACCTTTCTAATTTAAATGAAACACATCAGTTTTTGCTTGCTTAGAAGTGTATAAACTAAATTCAAAATGATTGTCTATTTTCGCCTGTTAACACAGCCAAAACAATCACCTATTGATAAGGCCAAAACAAGAACCTATTTTCACACTTACAGTCCTGCTAACTAAAGAAATCAAATCAAATCCAACAAATCAAATCAAAATTCTTACAAAACAAGCTTATACATCGAAAAGAAGAAAGTGTTCGGAAAAACCTCATTGCCAAATTGCACTACCTACAACCAAGCTTTGGCTTTAAATAATTTGGCAGAAAAACATAAATTAACAAAAAATAATAAGACCTATGTCTCGCAGTGGATTCCTAATACACTATCTAAAAATCACACGAATGAAATCCAAAAATCACAACCGAATTGAGGTTGTTTGAACCCGAACAAGAAACCCAACCCCAAATCTAAAGCTCCTACGAATCATCATAATCGAAAATGCCTCTTCTAACACACACAAAAGAAAAAATGATTTTACCCAAAGAAATCTAAAACTCCTACAAAGCAATGTTTAGTTTCGGTTCGATATTATAAAATAATTGGCCTGCATTCCATACTTTAACTATTTGGTTTAGTATTGGTCCTCATTTAATATTTTTAAAATAAATTAGTTACCCTATAAAATTTAAAAATTATAATAGAAGTGGCCATTACTTCAAATTTAAAAAGTAGAATTACACTATAAAAAATAAATTAGTTGGGAATCCCATGAATCATTACCTTGGCCACTGCGTGTGTTATCTACATTACCCACAATATAGGAAACAAAAAATAAAAAGCACATATTTACATTATGAAAACAAAGGGAGGGTTGGAGAAAAATTCTCAGTCAACATTGTTTAGTTTTAGTTTAGTCCCAATTATAAACTAATCTATCTGCACTTCATACTTTACCTATGTAGTTTAGTATTGGTCCTTATTTCATATTTTGTTATCAATATGCGTAATGTACCTTTTATGTACTCCTAAAATATATTAAAACTCCCATGTAGTTATTTTATATATTTATACTACGTCCCAAGCTATTTATACTATGTTCCACTCTACCTAAGTTGTTCCTCCCATATATTTCTATTTATTTTAGGAGTAATTTTGTTTGTGTATTTTAAAATAAAAAATAATAAAAATAATAGTTATAGTCTCATTTTATTGTGGGGGCAAGACAAAAAACTACCACATAGGACCCTAGAAAAATCCTATACCCCTTCTTGGTGCTCCCAATTGCTACCATTTCTCTCAACCACCGACGATGTGAAGGAAACATAGCCAAAAAAGAATCTCCAATCGATCGTGTTATGCAAGCGAAGTGCAAAAAAGTAAGTGTATTATTAGTATTTTCTCAAATTTTTAAATTTCTTTTTTACAGTAATATTTCATATTATAGTTTGTCTATTTGAATGCAGTGTAAGCCTCAGTCCCCATATAGTATGCCTTCATTCGATGTCGTGAAGCCATTATTCACCCGTATTTATGTTTGTTCATAGTTATGTGTTCATTTCTATTTTGTATAATGTATCCCTATGTTGTCAAAGTTCGGTTATATATTTTGGCATGATTTTAGGGCAAATGAATTTGTTTAATCTGTAATTGTTGTAGTTGTACATTTGACTTGGTCATTTTTGCATATTAATTATGTGTGGGTCAACATTTTTGGTACTAGTTAAAGCACTTGAGACTCAATTATGGTATTGTTAGGTACCTGCAATTGCACCTCTTAAACCTATTGTGTTGTATAATATGCTTTCAGGGGTAATATGTGTACCCTGATTGTGTTATTATTAATACTCCTTATTGAGCTAGGTAAATCCATTCCAAATGTCTCATATTGCTGACTAATATTTAATATTCTACAGTGCCGGTAAAGAGTATAAACCTTTGGTAAATTGATTTTTTCATTCTGTGCATCCATAATGAGGTTGAAAATCTAAAGAATAAGATATTGTACCCACATGTTAAAGCAATAAAGCTGACCCCTTTCGGTCATTCTCTTCACTATCCGAATATATGACTCCCTTGGGTAATGAAGAGTAGAAGGAGGACTATAGTGCTGAAGAGGAAAACAACAAGGAAGTGAAGGATAAGGACGACCACTTTGTGGTCATTTGGCTTACATGTTTGTCGAGTGTACGACCATGCAAACCTGGTGGTGAATCTTTACAAGGGCTTAGGTAGCGATTACAATAACGTGAAAACCTATTGTGGTCAAATTGTTGGCCAAATTTTAAAAGGTCCTCCATCTGTGCAACCTTCATTTGTTGAATTGATGATTGATACTATTTTCTTTGGATTTATCTCGGTTGTTGGGATTGAATTTCTTAATGAATTTGTGAATGGTTAGAATTATGCATGAATTTTTTATAAATTCGAGTTATTATGATTGAATGTGCATGATATACTTTCAATAGCTATTTCTATACTTGTATAGTACTCATAAAAATACCCACAATTAGAATATATACAGTCATACATATTGTTAATGTACTAATGACATGAAGTTTGCCTTGGTGTATGGTTATTCCACAACCCAATTTCCAATGATGCACACTATATTGAGATGGAAATTTAATATTCATTACCGTCCGAATTTTTCCATACTTGAAGGTAGGTTAGATGATACAATGAAGACAGAAGATACGCATAAATAGCCTTACACAATGTCTACCGCAATACCATTGAATGTACTGCATGACTTGTTGAATATATACGTACAATGTTTGAAGTTTTCAATAGGGTATAACAAATGATGTACTATCACCGAATTCTTTACGCATTTCATTTAGAGGATTGATTGTCACTGTAAGAAATCAACTACATTCATGGGTATATGGTACTTTACAACAATACTTTAGATATTATTATATATATTTCTATTGTCAGTGTTTATACCCGGTGCATACGTCCACGCGCCTACATACACTATACATATTTTTTTCGTTCACTATTTATGTACCTATAATATAATATCAAATTCTTGGTACACATATTTATGACATTGCAACCGCTACTTGAGAATCAATCATTTTGGGTATCATATACCTCATTGTTAGTTGTAACTAGAGATGAATTCAACATAATAGTATTATGACCTATTCTTGGAGGGTATTAAAATACAAAAATTACAAATTTACAAGAATTCAATTGGAAAATATCATCATACATATAGAATAAATCTTCAATATCTACTTGTGGATTGTAAATAAAGTCATAAAAAAGTAAATCACAATATTTTCCATTACTAGACTACGCATTCCCATTTAGAGAATTCTATGCCACTATAGAAACTCAACTAAACTTAAAGATACTTGATTCTTTACAGATAATACATTTCAAATGTATATATACTAAACCTAATGCTAATACATGAATACTTATTCACGCAACTACATATATTATTTGTATACCTCTATAATTTATAATGACATATAGCTTGTACACCTCTATTAGCATCCAAGCAACTTTGTCATCAACAATTCATTTATAAGTGACCATTGCCATATACCCGTACACCTTGTCCATATAGCATGGTAAAAAAATTTTACACGCAAGTTTCAATATACATTTGGTCTTATTGTTGTATATTTACCTATGATATTACATAATATCCAACACGCCAAAATTAATTAAGGAAAGCTATATTGACAACAAAGATTGATGTGCATCCTTTCAAAACTAAAAATCACTACTTTAAAAGTTCTAGGAACCCGCTCGTTGCACACCACAATAATTTTAGTTGTATCATTCTTTTGGTATTTGAAAACTTTTTGGGTTGCAATAGAATATTTTCTTCAGCAACCTTCTTAACTCTTGTGGGCCCTTAAATGTCTGATCATTCCCAACAATGCATCTCTGGATTAAAATATGTCTAGTACTTTGATTTGGAGTTATAATTGTAATAGTTTCATCTTGATTAAACAAGGAACCTACTGCCTCACCCCTGAAATAAGAAAAAAAAAAGCAAATAAATACTCTTTTAGGTATTTATTAGAGTTTCAATTCTTAATGGTAATATTAGTTTTCTTATTAGAAAAACAAAAAATGTTAGGTACCCATCTCACTTTACCGAGTATGTATAGAGAGTGGATGATTAACTACCATGTCATCCAGGGTATTTAAGAGCGCAATTGCATCCATTCACCACAATAAGTTAAATAATGTAGTAAAATATTGCGAACTATAGTATTCTATAGTATTCCTGTGAATGAGCTGGTATCAGGTCATCTAACGTTGAATAGTAGTTAAATGGATTGAATAGACTACTCATTTTAACAATGTGCACATTCCTTTTCGAGAGCCCTACTGAAAGAACTCTAGAGTTAAGTATGCTTGCTCTAAAGTAATTTGAGGATGAGTGACCTAATGGGAAGTCTCCCAGGGTGCGCGTGAGTGAGGACAGAAGTGTGTTGAAATGACTCGTGTTGACCTGTGGGGGTAGTCTACGATCCCGATACCCTCAACTTTGCGTGGCTTGAGGGCCAGGGTGTCACAGTTGGTATTAGAGCCGACCTGCGAAAGCCCTTGGGGTGCAACGAGGACATTGCATTCTTAAGTGTGGGATGATGTAATACCCCAGGAGTTGGGCCGGTGCTCAGTAAACTCCCGTGACTGAGCTGATGTCAGGCCATCCAACGCTGAATAGTAATTAAATGGATTGAATAGACTACTCATGTCAACAATGTGCACATTCTTTTTCGGGAGCCCTAGTGAAAGAACTTTTGAGTTAAGCGTGCTTGCTTTAGAATAATTTGAGGATAGGTGACCTTATGGGAAGTCTCCCAGGGTGCGTGTGAGTGAGGATAGAAGTGCGCTGAAAGAACTCGTGTTGACCTGTGAGGACAGTCTACGATCCTGACATGCTCGACTTTGCATGGCTTACAGGCTGGGGTGTCATAGTTGGTATCAGAGCCGACCTGCGACAACCTATAGTATTGACCGGACTGGTGACGGGTCTAGCAGTTGATGATTCTTGGGGTGCAATGGGGACGTTGCATTCTTAAGTGGGGAGGATGTAATACCCCCGGAGTTGGACTAGAGCTACACCAACTTCCGTGGATGAGGCGATGCCAGGCCATCCAAGATTTAACATTAATTAAATGGATTGAATAGACTACTCATGTCAACAATGTACACATTCCTTTTCTGGAGCCCTACCGAAAGAACTCTAGAGTTAAGCAAGCTTGCTTTAGAGTGATTTGAGGGGATGGGTGACCTCATTAGAAGTCTCCCAAGGTGCGCATGAGTGAGGACATAAGCGCGTTGAAAGGACTCGTTGACTCGTGTTGATCTGTGGGGATAGTCTACGATCCCGACACGTCGGCTTTGTGTGGGTTGCAGGCCGGGGTGTCATATTGGCCCAAATTTTATATAAAATCCTCCACCTAATTTGGGCAAAGGTTTCTTTGGGTAAATCTAAGGTTATCATTGTCAATTTCTTATACCTGCAAAAATAACAAAAGTTAGTATATTTTACAAACACAAAAAAAAAAAACACACATTATTAGCCTCTAATTAACTACTCGATATTTACAGTAGAAAGACTAATCAAATGTATCACAATATATTTTCTTTTTACCTAGTTCAAACTTAGTAATAGACAACACTTTGATACTCATTTCTGCAGGATTATATTCAGTAGGTATTTTCTTTAATTTTATTAGATTTTTCGCAACAATATCTCTAATAAAATAGAATCGTACATCGATGTGTTTAGTTCGGTCATGAAAAATAGGATTTGTACATAATTTGATACCTCATTGACTATCCAAAAAAGGAGTAACATTATTATGCAACTAACCAATCTCATTTAAGAGACCTTTTAACAATAAATGTTTTTTTTAATGCTTTCGTTATAGCCACATAATCAGATTCAGTAGTAGAAAGACAACTATGTGTCTGACTTGTGACCTCCAACTAATACAAATCCACATTACGTAAAGACATAAGATGTAGTTAGACTTTCTAAAATCCCTATCATTTGTATAATTAAAATTCACATACCTATTTGGTTTAATCTCACGAATGTGTTAACCAAATACTAAACCAATATCAATTGTACCAACTAAATGCCTAAACAAATATTTTAATGTATTCCAATATTCTACATCAGATTAGCCATATAATGACTTAGGCAACTAATAGCACAAACTAATTCAAGTCTAGTGTATATGATCAAATACATAATATAACCTATAACATTTGAATATGGAACATTTGTCTTGTATTTCACATTATTTTCGAATTTCTAACATTTCTCATTTGAACAAATAAAGGTAGATGCAAGAGAGAATAATGAAAATTATGCATTATAAGATAGAAATTTATTTAGAATTTTTTTAATATATGAGGACTGATTTAAAAACAATACAATGTTTTTTCTTATCCTTCACTATATTCATGTCAGTGATCACTTTTGCATCGCCTAGATATTTTATATCAAATTGCTTGCTTAAACAATCTTTCACATGATTTATTATTTTCACACTAGGACTTATTAACAACATGTCATCAACATATAACAATAAGAAGATGGAATATTTACAAGCTTTTTTAAAATAAAGGCAATGGTCAAATTTACTTCTAATAACTTCGAAAGATTTTATACATTCATCAAATTTTATACTCTATTGACTAGGGGACTATTATAATCCATAGAGTGATTTTCTTAAAAAACAGACATTATTAATTTTATTTTTATCAAGGTAACCCTCTAGTTTTTTCATGTATATGAAAAAGCTAATTTTACATCTAATTGTTTCAACTAAATCCGACATGAATAGTGTAGTGGAATATTTAACAATAGGAGCAAAATTCTCATTATAATATATCCCCTCATTTTGAGTATACCCTTAGCAACTAATCTTGCTTAATTCTAACTCTATTTTCATTTTGTTTGACTTTATATAGACACAGTCTACAACAAAATAGTTAGGCAACTTTGGAACAAAAACTAATATATTATCATCTTTTAAGGATTTAATTTCTCCATCTATTGTTTTTTTTCCAATCAGTTTTAAAGTTTGATTTTATTGTCTCACTGTATATTTTGGTTCATTACAATCTAAAGATTCAAAATACCAAAATAAAATGAAGAAATATTGTAATTATCAAACCTAGAAGGTTGTTTTATGTGTCTCCTACTTCTATCCCTTGTTAATTGATAGATATCCAAATTTTGTAGGTCATTCAAAACATTTTCAGATGATGAATCATGCATAATATCATAATTACCAGCACTCATATTTTCGTATTTTGTTTGATCAAAAACAGGTTCAGTCGGAACAACAAGAGCATTCATAGTAGAGATGGTATTGAAAATAAAATTAGATTCATTATTTCCAAAATAATTTTGCTCCACCTCATTTTGAGTACTATTAGAATCACTAGATATATTATCTTTTTCATTTGGCTCATTACATTTCAAATAGGGCATTTCATTTTCATTGAAAATTACATCACGACTTATGAATATTTTAAAACCTGGTTTTGAGGTTAACCATAACCTATACCCCTTAACATCTTTAGGTAACTTAGAAACGCATATTTCCCAGCTCTAGGTTCTAATTTATTATTGAAAATGCGAATAAAAGCAAAACAACCAAATACTTTTAAGTTGCAAATCTACATCCTACCACACCTCACTGACTTGGGACAAGCACCTCTTAAAGGTACCGATAGAGACCTATTATTAAATAGGCTTCTTTTACAATAGCCTCCAAAAAAATATTTTAGAAAACCGAAAGAAACAATAAGCTTCAAACCCTCTCCAAAAAGGTCTGGTTTATCTACTCGGCCATCCATTCTGCTGAGGTGTGTAAGGAATAGTTTTATGTCTTTTAATTCCATTTTCAACACAAAAATTATCAAACTAAGTATTACAAAATTCTAATCCATTGTCGGTTCTCAAACATTTAATTTTCTTGCCAGTTTGATTTTCAATCAGAATTTTCCAATCCTTAAAAGTTTAAAAAACAACAGATTTTTGTTTCATTAAAAAAACTTTATTTAAAACGAGTTTATTTAAAAGAGGCTTAGCCCCTAAATCTACCTAAAGACAAACAAACCACCCTACAAAAAAAGGACAAACCACATTCAAAGTCTCCAAAAACAAATGGCCACAACCTCTCCCAAAATCAAACCCTAAACCCTATGAACATCAATATATTATAAGAAAACACCAAAACACACAACAAAAAGGTAAAAGGAACCGTACACCTCTCAATAACACTGAAAACAACATGGAGCAGTTGTTCCATTGCTCAACTCTCCGAAAATCCTCCAACTTCACATAGACAAGAGCAAAGAAAGAAAAACAAACGTAGAACCTCACAGATTAGAGGAGAAGAGCTCAAGATTCACAAAGAAAAACACGAGCAAAGTGTGGATTTTAGAGAGAATAAAAGAGTGAGTTGTGATATATGAGAATGACATATATACACATATACATATATGTTATGTGGCTTTGTCCCACATTGGAGTATTTTAAAGTTGAGAGAAATTTTTAGTCCCACATTGCTTGTGGTGACAAATTAGCCATAACCCTCTCTCTATAAATTGGTAGCTTTGGGTTGGGTTTTAGACATACCAAAATTAGACAAATAGTCTCTCCATATATATTTATGGGTTACTTGTTTTGCCTTGAGGGTGTTTTGGGAGATTGAAAGTTGTGGGCTTTAGAATTGTTATTCGAGCCTATTTTGTATTCTCTCTTGATAGTGAAGTTTGCTCCGTCTTTGCCCGTGAATGTAGGTCATCTTAACCGAACCACGTATATCCTTGTGTCCTTTAAATTTCTCGTTCTTATTTTTGTCATTGTTAAGGTACTGCAAATATTTGTTTGGGTCCATAATCCTAACAAATTGGTTTAAGAGCCTTTGTTTCATTTGTGGGAATATTTTGTTACCACACAATGACAATCACAAGGACGGTAGTGGAGAAGTTTGACAGAAATGTTAACTTTTGGATGTGGCAGCTCAATCTGGAGGCTATTTTGGCCCAAGGTGAAGTTGACTTGGCTATCTAGGGTATTGAAAAATTGCCTAAGGATATGGAGAAGTCTAAATTTTTGGAGTTGGATAAGAAGGCTTGTTCGACTATTATCTTAAATCTCTCTGATGAGGTTTTGCGGGAGGTTGCTACGGAAACTTCGGCTAAGGCAATGTGATAAGCTTAAGGCTTTGTACATGAAGAAGTCTATTGAGAATCGTCTGTACCTTAAACAAAGTCTTTATATGCTTCAAATGGTGGAAGGTACTTCATTACTCTACTATCTTGATAATTTTGATTCAATTATTATGAATTTGGAAAATATTGATGTTAAGATAGATGATGAGGATAATACATTGCTACTTTTGTGCTCATTACCCCAATCTTTTAAGAATTTTTGGGATACTATGATTTATGGAAAATGATTTATCTCATATTAAGAAATCAAGTCTGCTTTGAAATCTAAAGAGTAGATAGATAGAGATATCACTGGAGAAAATATTGGGGTTTATGCTGAGAGCCTAGTTGCTAGAGGGAGATTGAATAAGGGAAACTATGACAATAGTAAATTTAGATAGAAATCTAGACATCGAAATATGGAGTTTAACTATTATCATAAGATGGAGAACATTAAAGTTAGTTGCTTTAAATTGAAAAATAAGCAAAAGGGAATATCAATTGAAAAGAAAGATAACACAGCTGAAGCTAGCGTTGCTGTTGATGATAGCGAGGGTAGTGTTGTTCTTGTCACTCATGATAGAATGCAATCTACAGATAAGTGAATTTTAGATACATGATGCTCTTACCACATGTGTTCCAATAGGGATTTGTTTGCTACTTATGATTTAAGCAACTGAGGAACTGTCTTAATGGGCAACAACATTGTTTGCAATGTTGTGGGTAAGGGCAATGTTCGTATCAAGATGCACGATGGCATTGTGAGGAAACTTACTAATGTTAGGCATGTCCCTGATCTTAAAAAGAATCTAATCTCTTTGGGAACACTTGAGGCACTTGGTTGCAGGTATACTAGTCCAAATGGTGTTTTAAAGATTTTCAAAGGTGCTCTCATGATTATGAAAGGTATCCGATCTAGCAGCTTGAATACTTTGCAAGGGACGACTGTTACAGGGCATGTAGTTGTTTCAGCATCCTCTTTGGCTAAATCTGACATTATTAAGTTATGGCATATGCGTTTGGGGCATATGAATGAAAAAGGCTTAGGAATCTTAAGCAGGAGAGGACTTCCTTGTGGACAAAGTATTGGATCATTGAAGTTTTGTGAGCATTGCATATTTGGAAAGCAGAAAAGAGTGAGTTTCAAGTCACCAACAACTCACAAGACGAAAGGTACACTTGACTATATCCAACTATGATCTTTGGGGTCCATCTTGTGTTACATCTAAATGTGGTGCCAGGTATATGCTGACTTTTATTGATGACTACTCAAGAAAGGTTTGGGTATATTTTTTTAAGAATAAGAATGATATTTTTCTAACTTTCAAGTGGAAAATTTTGATTGAAAAACAAACAAGAAAAAAAATCAACCGGTTGAGAACCGATAATGGCTTAGAATTTTGCGGATGGGAGTTCATTGAGTTTTGCAAGAAATAGGGAATTGTTCGGTATCGCACAGTCAGGATGACACCTCAACAAAATGGCGTCGTTGAACGCATAAATAGAACGCTCTTGGAAAGGGCAAGATATATGATCTCCAATACAGGATTGACTAAGGATTTTTGGGCTGAAGCAATCAACATGGTTGCCTACATTGTCAACCACTCTCCAAATTCTGCTCTCAACTTCAAAACTCCTGAAGAAGTTTGTCATGTACTCTTGCTGATTGAATAAATCTAAAGATTTTTGGGTGTTCCGCGTATATGCATGTAAATGAAGGAAAATTGGAGCCTAGGGCTAAGAAATGCATTTTCCTTGGTTATGCTTCTGCAGTGAAAGGATATAGATTATGGTGTCCTGATCCTAAATCTTCAAAGTTTGCAATCAGTAGAGATGTTACGTTCGATGAAATGGCTATGTTTTCTAACAAGGAGTCTTTGAGTTTAAGTGAGAATACACAGAAGCATATAGAATTTGAAATTGGTTGTCTAGCACTCCTTAGCGAAACTCTTCTGTTCAGCAGACATCAGTTTATATTGAAAGTTCATACGAAGAGCCATATTCCATAGCCACTGGAAGACATCGCAGGGACACTCGACCTCCACAGCAGTATACAGACTTTGTTGCATATGCGCTATCTGTTGCAGAAGAAATAGGTGGAGACAGTGAGCCATCAACATATTCAGACGCAATTTAGCGTAATGATTCTATTAAGTGGATAGCAGCAAAGAATGAAGAGATCGAGTCTCTCCACAAGAATAATACTTGGGTTCTTGTGAAACCACCGCAAGATAAGATAATTATTGGAAGCAAATGGGTTTTCAAGAAAAAAAAAAAGGTATTCCAGGAGGTGATAAAGTAAGATATAAAGCACGGTTGGTTGCAAAGGGCTATAGTCAGGTGCAAGGTATTGATTTTAATGATATTTTCTCACATGTTGTCAAACATAGCTCTATTCGTTTTTTGCTTGCTTTGGTTGGCATTGAGGATTTGGAGTTAGAACAGATGGATGTTAAGACAACATTTCTGCATGGGGAACTTGAAGAGAATATTTATATAAAGCAACCCCAGGGTTTTGAAATCAGAGGAGAGAAAGGCCATGTTTGTTTGTTGAAGAAATTCTTATATGGATTGAAGCAATATCTGAGGCAGTGATATAAGAGGTTTAACTCTTTTATGTTGAGTAGTGGATATTTGAGGAGTACTTATGATAGTTGTGTTTATTTTTGGAAGTTAGCCAGTGGTACTCGTATCTGTTTATTGTTGTATGTTGATGATATGCTCAAGAATATGTCCAAAATTCAATCTTTGAAGTTACAACTTAGTAGTGAATTTGAAATGAAGGATTTGGGAGCAGTGAAGAAATTTTTTGGCATGAATATCCAACGTGATCTTGGACAGAGAAGACTGGTCATGACTCAAGAAAGCTATGTTAAGAAGGTCTTGGAGCGTTTTGGCATGAATAATGCCAAACCAGTGAGTGTCTTTTTTGTTAACCACTTTCTATTATCAACTGCTCAGTCACCACAATCAGTTGACGAGGAAGAAAAAATGGCACAGGTTCCTTATTCAAATGCATTCGGCAGTCTTATGTACGCAATGGTATACACCCGTCTCAATATTTCGCAGGTAGTCAGTGTTGTTAGTAGATATATGTCTTGTTCTGGAAAACCAAATTGGTAGATTGTGAAGTGAATTCTGAGTTACATACAAGGAACTTCAAATGCATGTTTGGAGTTTGGAAGAAATAGTAGTTCTCTGGTTGGATATGTTGATTATGATTATGCTGGAGATCTCGAAGAAGATATCTCTCAAGCTATGTATTTTGCATTGGCTGTTGTGCAGTTAGCTGAAAAGCGTTCTTACAACCAGTTGTGGCATTGTCTACTACAGAGGCAGAATATATGGTAGTAACAGAGACAATTAAAGAAGCTTTATAGTTAAAAGGTCTTTTGGGCGAGCTCAGTCTACATCAGAGTACTACTTTTATTCATTGTGACAGTCAAATTGCGATATACTTGACTAAAGACCAAAGACATCACGACAGAACAAAGCACATTGATGTGAAGTATCACTTCATCAGAGATATCATTGCTGAAGATAAGGTTTGTATTCTATAAAATTGATTTAAAGGAGAATCCTTGATATGTTTACAAAATCTCTTCCAGTCCTCAGTCCTCAAGTTCAAACAGTGCTTGAGTTGGATTGGAATTCAGTGTTCGTGATTTAGCCCGATGGGGCTTTTGTGGAGCAAGCTCACTATTTTGTCAATGTTGGACACGCCAAGGTGAAAATTTGTTATGTGGTTTTGTCCCACATTGGAGTATTTTAAAGTTGAAAGAAATTTTTTGTCCCACATTGCTTGTGGTGACAAATTAACCATAACCCTCTCTATAAATTTGTAGCTTTGGGTTGGGTTTTAGACACATCAAAATTAGACAAGTAGTCTTTCCATATATATTTGTGGGTTACTTATTTTGCCTTGAGTGTATTTTGGGATATTGAGAGTTGTGGGCTTTAAAATGGTTATTCGAGTATATTTTATATTCTTTTTTGACAGTGAACAATTGCTCCGCCTTTGCCCGTGGATGTAGGTCATCTTAACCGAACCACGTATATCCTTGTGTCCTTTAAATTTCTCGTTCTTATTTTTGTCATTGTTAAAGTTTTGCAAATATTTGTTAGGGCATCATAATCCTAACAATATACATATATATATATCTATATGTATATCTCAATTTAGGGTTTGAAATCTAATGGCTCGAATTAAAAGATCCAGATTGGACGGCTATTATTTGATCTCAAAAGAGTAATGGATCAGGTACGTGGGTTGAATAAGAATACAGTCTAAATACACATATTTGTGATTTTGGATTTAAGGCCTCATTTAAATTATTGGCCAAAATTTTATTTATATCTTATAATTTATACGATAATTTTCAAAAATATGAAAAAAATATTAATAAATTTTTATATTAAATAAGAACAATTATTATTGTAATTACTTTAAAAATAAATAATTTAAATATGTAGAGAAAAAATAAATTAAAATTTGTCTAAATAAATTTTTTTGATATAGATGAAAAATAAAGTCGGTTTTTCCAATGATGAAGTAGGAAAAGTATGACAAAAAAAAAAAAAATAAAGAGAATAAAAGAAGTCATTTTAAATTTTTTTGAGACATGGTCTTAATTGACCATAGAACCCGTCCACTTAAGTTTACCCTATATACACCCGTGGCTTTCAATTTTCATTAGATTTAATGGAACGGGAATGCATATACATTATTGATAGTACATATTATGAGCGATAAATAAAATCAAACCAAAAGGTATGCATTACATTATTACCCAAGTTTCAATCAAACCAAGATATATATGGTAAATGAATTTTAGCTGCAAATATGAACATATGAGAATAATTAATACCCGCCAGACGCATAACTTTCCCCACCGGCGTCCATAGCAAAGGCACCTTCCGATCCGCCGCCGGCCTGCGTGATCACATCTTGCACAATAGTCTCCCCGATCCCCTGAAACGCGCCCTCCACGAATCCCTGCATTGCCGCCATCATCAAATTGCTTCCCATTCCCATTCCCATTCCACCCGGATTATTTATTCCTCCGCCGCCAGTACTTGCGCTGTGTGGCAGCTGAGGAGGAGGATGAGGAGGAGGATACAGTGGACCCGCCGGCAGGGAGTGCTGGTGCTGCAGCGCCGCGGCGGCGGCGCTAATACAGTCCAAATGCACGTCGAACTGGCACGAGTCGCAGCGGTAGAGCCACTGCTTGCTCCCGATCCGGCGGCAGACGTCGCACGAGAATCCTGCGGTGTCGGCGTAGGGGTTCTTAAAAGTGAGGCTGAGCTGGCAGGAGGCGTGCGCCGGGTGCCTCGCCTCCAGCGGCTTGCACGCGCACGTCACGTGGAGGTCGTACTCGCACCCGGCGCAGTGGTAGCTCCACGCGTCCCCCTGGAGGCTGCAGGCGTCGCAGCTGAAGGCGCCGCCTTCGTAGGGAGGGGTGGTGTGGAGGGAGAGGGTGCAGCCGCGGTGGCAGGGGTGGGTGATGCGGCGGGGGAGCTTGGCGCAGGATTGGTGGAGGGCGAAGTTGCAGGGCAAGCAGGCGTACATGGTTGCGCTGGACTGGAGGCCGCAGCCGGAGCAGAGGCTGTGCCTGGGAGAGGCGACGTCGACGGGGAGAAGCTCGTGAGGATGGCTAAAGTGCTTCAGCGCCACCGCCACCGCCGCCGGAGATTGGCTGTTTACCCTTCCCATCAGCAGCCACATACGTTAAACCTAGCCCTAGCCCTAGCCCCTGGCTCCACCTAAGGTGAAAAATAAATAGTGGTGCAGGAGGAGAGTTGACTTTGGGAGTATGTCCGACCGAGTCAACTCTATTACCGCGTGGTAATTTTTTAATATTTATGTCATATTGTCGTTGCTACCATAACATGTCTAATATTTTAATATATTCTTGAATGAATTCATATGCATAGAAACAGAACAAAAGGTCTTTGTTTAGTAGCAACTATCTGTTTTCTATTTTAATTTACTTCTCTGCTATTACTAAAATTGATTCGGTCTTGGTATTTATTCATTTAAATAATTTAGTGTGTTCTCCAATTGTATTTTTTGAATAATAACAAATGGCGGAGCAAAGGTATATCACCAAGCATTCTCGTGTAGGTTGAAAATTTAGATGTTCTTATGGTTTTGAGCACAATTAATGATAAAATCATGGGGTATTCGTAATTTGTATCCCTATATTTGTCCATTTTTATAATTTGTGCCCCTATAAAATTAATTTCATAAATAATGTTCTCTTGTTTTACTAATCAGCGCAAAATTAAGTCTAAACGTCAATTAGACCCAAATTAAGGATAATTAAATAACGTCGTTGACAGAGTAATCATGTGCTACCCATATGACCATCGATAATCCTGAACCGGTTCGCCTTAGATCCGGTTCTCCATCGACCCGGTTCAGTTTAAACAGGTTCGGCTTAGGCCGGTTCACCCATCCCTATTTTCCCCATATCAATCCCCTTCTCCCATTCATCAATCCAGTCGCAAAGCCCTAGCTATCATTGATCATCGCCATTCTATTTTCCCCACCGAAACACCGTCCCTATTAAGAATCGCAAAGCCCTAACTCCCATCGATTATCGCCATCCTTAATCGAGCTGGATTGAAGACGGAGTTAGTTCACGAGTTTGCTTTTCTAATTCCGTCGTAGAGGCGTAGATTCCAATGTGTAGTTGACAATGGCTCGTAGAAGCAAACACGCTCTTGATTTCACCCCAAATTACAGTAAGTTCAAAGCTCTTACTCTGAAATATGCTTAAGGTTAATGTAATATGAATTTTTTCACTCTGCGTTAGGATTGTTGTTGTATTTATTTGATTTCATCTTTGAAAGGCTTTAATTTCTATAAAATGATGTAAAGAAATGATTACATTGTGTCAGTTCGACGGACTAAATGCAATTTCGATAACATTTGTTAAGAAGTTAATTATGTCAAGAAAATAAGATTGTGGTTAGGTGTTGATTTATGTCTTTTTTCCTATTTGTTAGAATGAATATATTACATTATGTGAAACACTTAGTCTTACTCAAATGTAGGGACGATGTTCAATGAAGATATGTCTGCCACCTTGAAAATTTATTTTGGCGGGGTGATGAGGCATAGGCCCCGTAGGGGATATTTAAGGGGAGAACATGATTATTTTGATTTTGTTGATATGGATAAATTAAGTATGTTGTGAATGTGGGGATATGCAAAAGGATTGAGATATAAAGAAACGAATAGTGTTAGGTTTTGGATGAAGTACGATAACAACTTTGATAAACAATGAAAGTGTTTGGAAAGTGATAGAGATAGTTTGTGGATGGCAAAACATATTCCAGATAATTATAAACTCGAAATATACTTAGAACATCTGGATACCGGGCTTAGCCAAGATCCTCAGTCCAATGTAATTAGTGGAACAGAGTATTTAGGTAATGAAGTTCCTTGGGCTGGTGATGGTGTAGAAGGTGAAATGGAAGAAAATTATTCTGATTTTGATGATTCGGATAATGAAGTTGAGTTACATTGAAGGTAGGATGAAAGAAAAATTTATTTTGGATGATTCCACAATTGCTGAAGATATTTTGAACACTTTACAAAAGGAAGATGGTGAGACAGATGTCATGGGTAGTGATAGTGAGTTAAATAGTGGGATGGGAAGTGATGGTAGTGAAAAGGAGGGGACAAGATAGTTTGAAATATATAATTCAAACACAGATTGTGAAAATCCGGAGCTGAAATTGGGGTTGTTGTTTAAGTCGAGGGCTGAGACTAAGTTTTTCATTGAAAGCCATTGTTTTAGGAGGGGGATAGGTGTGAAATTTTGCAAAGATTGACAAAAGTATATTGAGAGCATGCAAGAAACAAGGGTGTGAGTGGTTTGCGCTCGTATCTAAGGTGTAGAGTGAGAAAGCATGACAGTTGCCTAGCATGAATGAACTTCATAGAAAATGTGGATGGACTTATGATAATCCAAGTACTAAGTCTTCCTGGATTGGGAAGACATTTATGAAAAAATTTGAAGGAGAATCCGAAGTTGGATCTTGGAGCTTTTAAGGATGAAATATGTAGAACATTGTGGTACAAGGTCTCAATGTCGAAGGCATATAGAGCTAGGAGGAAAGCTTTAGATTTGTTGCACGGGTCTAATGTGGAGCAGTATGGCCTGCTGTGGGATTATTGTAATGAGATTGAGAGATGTAATCCAGACACTTCTATCTCTTTGAAACTTATAGATGATGAAGAATTTGGATTATAAAGGTTTCAGAGGATATATGTTTGTTTTTCTGCATGCAAGAGAGTGTTTCTTGAAAGATGTAGGCCGGTGGTAGGTGTTGATGGTTGTTGGCTTAAGGATAGCTTTGGAGGGCAATTGTTAGGTTCTGTGGGTATTGATGTGAACAACAATATTTTTCCTATAGCATACGCTGTGGTTGAGGCTGAGAACAAGGACAGTTGGTTGTAGTTCTTGGAGCGGTTGAAGAGGGATTTGGATATTGAAGATTGACATAATTGGATGTTCATGAGTGATAATCAAAAGGGATTGATTCCTACTTTCGAATCCATTCTGCCCCAAGCTGAGAATCGCTTATGTGTGAGACATTTATATACAAATTTGAAACGTGATGGTCATACAGACATTGTACTGAAGAGGCTTTTATGGGCAGCAGCTAAAGCTACAACAATTCCGGAATTTAAATGAAGAATTGAGGAAATAAAAAAAGGTTTTAGAAGATGTGTTTAATTGGTTAGTAAATAAGAGCCCGAATCATTGGTCTAGGTCACACTTTAGTGTGTATCCTAGATGCGACATATTTTTTAACAATATGTGTTTTTCAATAGTTTTATTATGGAAGTGAGAGATAAGCCAATTATTTCCATGTTAAAGAATATTCGAAACTTGTTGATAGTGAGGATGCTACTGAATCGGGAGAAAATTGAAAAATGGGATGATTTACTTTGTCCGAAAATAATGAAAATAATGAAAAAAAAAGATGGAAGAGGCTTCTTAATTCATTCCAATGAGAAGTGATTATTGAAATTTTCAAATTACTGGATCTTTTGACCAATATACAGTTATTGTGAGGGAGAGAACATGTAGTTGCCGAAAATGGGACTTAACAGGCGTCCCTTGTAAGCATGCAATAACCGCAATTTGGTGTAAAGGAGAAGATTCATTGACTTATGTCCACAAATGCTATGGGAAAAAACACCCAAGGAAGCACCTCTCCCACTAATTGAAAATAAAAATGTTAGGAGGCCAGTAACCATGAGACGCATGGAACCAAATGAACCCCATCAAAAGTTAAAAAATCCATATAGACTTAAAGGTGGACCTAGAGAAATCAGGTGCAAAACCTGTCAAGGTTTTGGGCATAACTCCAACACTTGCCCAAAATTACCTTCGAATAGTGAGCTAGTGGAAAGTGCTTAAAATGAGGATATGAGATGAGATGCCCAGAACACACGGTGCTCTAAGACATCCTCTCAGCCAATGCCTAGGTAGTCGGATTATCTCCCAAAGGTATGCTTTATAAAACTTAAATTCAATTCCATTTCACTTGATAAATTATCTTTTTTGGTTTCAATGTTTACAGGACCTTGCTGATGCTCCATCAACAGCAAGATCATGCAGTAGTCAAAGGAAAAAAATAACATCAATTCAGACAACAATGTATTGTAGAACTTACATTCACTTTCATTTCACAAGTGAACTGTCTTGTTCATTTTTTTTGTTTATAGGCTACCACTACTGCTCGTTCAAAAGAAAAAACCATCGGTCTAAGGAAAAAAATGGCCTCAATTCAAGTAACATTTTCATTTTCGTTATATGCAATTTTTATTACAACTCGATGTACTGACTGAACTCTATTTCGTTGTAGATGCCTTCGACGTCCAACATCATTCGTACACTTGTTATTGTTAAAGGAGGAAACACATTCATCACTTTATCCAGCCTTCAATTGTGTGTTTCCAGTAGAGTAGATGGTGGCAACACAAAAGTCGTAGCACCAATCGAAGCACACATCCAACCAACATAAAAAATAACAATAGAAGGTGCCTCAAATGCTAAAAAGAGAATCAATCCAAGAAAGTAAGATAAACCCACCAAAAAGAAGAAGTAGAGACTCCAAGCGCCTAACGAAAATTTATTGGCCTTAATTTGCATTTGATCTTGTGAATCAATATGTTTGAAAATTCCTGGGAATTAGGTGTTAAGATTTCTTGTGAGTCAAATGATTGAAACCGTATGTCCTTAGGCCTTGGGATTTGTTTTTGGAGAATGTGATGGATTGTTGGTTTTTCAATATGGTGTGCAAGTTGAAATCTTTGGGGATCTAGGTGTTGGGATTTGTTTATGTGATGTGCTTTTAAGTAAAATTTTATTTCTTCTTGGCAATGCACACAAGTTTATCAATTGTTGTCTAATTGTGGTTACTTATTTACATTTTTGCATAGGTTCATATATACAGAAATTCTATCATTGCACACCATGCATTGGTTCCTTTATATATACAAGCTATTCAATTACACAACTTTCTCAAGCATACACAAATTACATGCTTGCACGACTTCTTTTATACATAAGCTGTATTTTTACAGGTTCATTTATACACAAGCGGCTTCAATTGGCTAATCAAATTCCTTACAAACGAATTGAACACAATCAAACATAAAGAAGTGAAATATATTACTACTACAACATTTCTTCAAATAATAACAAACAAAGCCAAAATTCATATTAATGCCAGAGGATAATTGCTTTGTTAATAAATTTTGTGAAACAAAAAAGTTGATCGAGGGATTAGGTCTCCCCATTGAGAAAATCGATTATTGTCAATTTGGATGTATGTTGTACTAGCGGGATGATGTTGGTCTACATAATTGAAAAATATGAGGAAAGCCTCGATAAAAAAGAAAAATGGAAAATGCTTACCCATTCGTTATACAATTTGACGGTATAGACGCTTATGACCTCCCCCTCTATGCCTTGCGGTAATGATTCCTCAACTCATTAAATCTTTAAAAAGGAAAAGATTTTGGTTTGGCTTTCCAAGATGGAGGCGGGGAAGATCAAAGCCATTGTTGATTGGGAGACTTATTACAAGAAATTTCCCGCCCCAGTCCTCTATAGAAAAAACTAAAATAAACTAAATTGTATCATTCATGAAACAGATTTCCGGAAGTCCACAGAAAAAATATTTTAATTTCCATTGACACCAAGGCTTAAACGGTTATGTATTTCTGCTCTAACAACTTCTTTAATGCGGTGGCATGCGACTCAACGACACGCTAGTTTGGATGATATGTGACATCCTTGTGATTCTGCGACATGGAAACATTTTGATGTGACAAATCCTTCATTCGCCTCTGAGACTAGAAATGTGAGGTTGGGACTTTGCCCAGATGGGTTCCAACCATTTGGGCAATCGGGGAAAAAATATTCATCCAAGCCGGTTGTGATTACTCCCTATAATCTTCCTCCTAATATGTGTTTTGAATATCTATTTCTTTCACTTGTTGTACCGGGTGGTGCTAATTCGAAACAAAAAATAGATGTGTATCTTCAGCCATTGATAGATGAGTAGAAAACTCTTTGGAATGTTGGTGTTGAAACTTGGGATGCTTCAAGTAAACAAAATTTTAATATGAAGGTTGCCTTAATGTGGACGATTGGTAATCTACTGGCATATGCGATGATGTCTGGGTGGGGAACATTGAGGAAAACAGCTTGCCCAGTTTGTCAGGATCAACTTAAATCATTTCAACTGCCTACCGGTTCTAAACAGTCTTGGTTTGATACACATCGACAGTTTTTGCCCGAAGACCATCCATATTGACGTGACGAAAAGAAGTTAAAAAATGGGCTAATTGATTTCAGGCCGCCACCTCATCAAAGAACTGGAGTTGAGCAGATTCGTGAACTTGAAAGTTGTAGCTTTAGAAAGGTGAAATAAATTTCATCATAACACATTCATTTGCATAAATACTTTCATAATTTTTTTTGCATATTAAAGTACATATTTTAATTTGTGTAAAGGTTATTGAGAAAGATGCAAATGAAACAAACAAGAATTTATGCAAAGAATGTGGATGGCGCAAGAAGAGTATTTTTTGGGACATCCTATATTGGAAACACTTGCTCATTCGACACAATCTCGATATGATGCATATTGAGAAGAATGTATTCGAAAATATTTTTAATACAATTATGGATGTTAAGGGAAAAAAAATGCAAAAGCGCGGACAGATATGAAAATTTTTGTGATAGAAAAGAATTTGAGTATGATGCGGTCTGACAGTGCTATCCTAATGCGGCGTACACTTTGGACAAAGTCCGTCGGAAGGAGTTCTTAAATTGGGTTGAGAAGTTAAAGATGCTTGATGGATACATGTCAAACTTGGGTAGATGCATAAATATGAAGAAGCTTAGTATGTTTGGCATGAAAATCCACGATTGTCATGTTTTTATGTAAGGACTTATTTGTATTGGGTTCCGTGAGTTGTTGCCTAAAAATATATGGGAAGCATTGACTGAATTGAGCAACTTCTTTTGACAGATGACATCGAAGGTGATTACAGTAAGCGATATGGATAAACTGGAAAATGAGATTGCAATTATCCTGTGCAAATTAGAGACTATTTTTGTCCCTGGCTTCTTTGATAGCATGGAACATTTTCCAATCCATTTATCATATGAAGCTCATGTCGGTGGCCCCGTCCAATTTCGTTGGATGTATCACTTTGATAGATATTTTTAAATTTTCAATAACAGTTGGATGGAACTACCTTCTTAATAATTTTCCAATTGTAGGTTTCTAAATCGCTTAAAACTGATGGTAAAGAATAAAGCACAAGTTGAAGGTTCCATATGCAATGCCTTCTTAGTACGTGAGGTATCTTTTTTCTGCTTGTAGTACTTTGAGCAACACGTACTGACACGGACTGGGAATGTACCGAGGCAAGATGATGGAGAACCTATATTCAATCGATTGACCAAAATTTCTGCATTTAACCATCCCGTTCGTTTACAAGGAAAAAGAAAGACGCAATTTCTAAACATGGTGGAGAGAAAAGCGATTCATAAATATTTTCTGTTAAATATTCCTGAAGTTAAACCTTTTATTGTGTGAGTCAAATTTATAAGTCATTTAATTTATTTGGAGATATTAACAAAAATAGTTTTGGCAGGAAATTTGAAGAGATTTTGAGGGCAGAAAACCCACAAATTACCGATGCACAATTAGGTGTTCAACTTCAAGATAACTTTGTTTCGTGGTTTGCTAAATATGTAAGTGTTATCATAATATTTTAGGTTATGAATAATTTAACATAACTCTTTTTTAACTGTCACTTTGAAAATACCTATTGATGTAGGCATCACAAAACGAAGAGCTTGATTGTATATTTAGAGACATTGTGCATGGTCCATTGATGAAAGTTGACACTTACACTATCTGCTTCGTAAATGGATATTATTTCCATAATGAGAATCGTGGTTCCACAAGAGAAACTTACAATAGTGGAGTATCCATAGAAGGTGGTGGACTCGAATATTATGGAAAGATTGAAGAAATTTTGGAAATAGAGTTCCCGTCACTCCCGATTAAACGGTGTGTTGTTTTTAAATGTAATTGGTATGATCCTACAATAGGTGTGGGTACAAAAAAATATGAGAAATATAACATAGTAGAGATCAACAAAATGAAGCACCTCCAAACATATGAGCCATTTATTTTGGCAATGCAAGCATCACAAGTATCCTACATCTCGTTCCCAAGCACAAAAAGAGACAAAGATGATTGGGTTGCAGTTTGTAGAGTTAAGCCTCACGATTGGATTGAAATAAAAGAGGGGGATAAAAAGATGATGATTGAACATTAAACTTATCAAGACCCCACAGTACAGACATGAAGCATTGAAGTGGTTAGTATTGCAGAGGGTTTCAATCTGGTGGATGTTGATGGTGATAGTGGAATCCCATTGGTTGTATTTGATATTCGGATGATGAAGAGGTGTATATGGAAACCAACGAGGATGAAACATTATTATTTGAGTTGTCAACTGATGAAGAAGATTCTAATACATAGTGAGAAATGAAATATTTTAAATAATTGGTATACATACTATTCTATATTTTTTTTATTTATTTTTTTGTAATCCTATCGAGACTTATTCATTTATGCATTTACAATATAGATGTCTCGAGATCGCTCTTGGGATCAGATGCAAAGGATATTGATGAGGCCCTTCTACTTGTTAGAGCCCAAGAGGGTCAGGGTGAGCGTTGTGATGATGCACTTGCGCATCCAGATGATGACCCAGGTATTTAGATAGGATCATATTTATTTATTTATTTATTTCTATTAAGGTCATAAGTGTGTATTATATTGTAGAACTCACCTGATTTTATTTACTTTTTTTTTTTCCATCAAAATCCTAAATATGTTATATATATATATATATTGTAGGCTCACTGTCAGAGGTACCTGATTCAGTTTCCATAGATGCAGGAACTTCTCTTAAGTACTAAATATCATTAATATAATTTATTAATTCTTGATATTAATTATTTATATATTCATTTTAGGTTCAGCTCCGCCTCCAGCTTCATCCACTACTGGGGCCCGGTCTTCGATCATCGTTTAGGATGATGGCATGTTTGAGATTATTTGAATGGAATGAATATTTGTTTAAAAATTATTCTTATAATTTTAATATGATTAATATTTCAGCCTATTTTGGCCACGTAAGGTTACTAGAAAATTCTGTCAAGTGTTTCGATCTAATGTTGATGAGGCTGGAATCACTTGGAATAAGGTTCCAGCAATCATAAAGGAATGGTATTGGAAAAAATTTAAGGTATGTAAGTATAATTTTTAAATAATATATGGGTTGTACTTTATTACATGAGGATATTAAAGCATTTGCATCTAACATTAAAATACATAAATATGTTGTTTGAGACTCTTCAGTGGATGGTCAAGTTAAGGAGAAGTTGAAATCCAAGGCTCGCGCTGCATATGGTAATTGGATGTATGATATTAGATCTGGCCGGGGGACAAATCCGGATGAGCAAATTGATGAGACAATAATGGTTGAGTGGCGGAAAATTTGGTGATCTGATGATGCAAAACATAAATCAGATACAACAAAAAATAATAGGCATCGTGGGAATATGACTGGTCGTGCTAAGTCGACGCACACTGGTGGCTCACGATCTTTTATGGAGTCAGCGCAAAAGCTGGTATTTCTTTATTTAGTTATTAACATTGATTAATATCTTTTAGATTTAATTATTGATTTTATTAATTGTTTGCAAATATTCAGTGGATGAATAAGGTTTGTACCTATAAGTGGGTTCATTCTAAAGAACTTAATTGCATCACATTCATTAACGCGAAAGCAACTAAAGTAGTTGTGAGTTGATTTCCATTATTGTTTTCATAACTTATTCTAAATATAAATATTTTATCGCTTAAATTTTGTTCGATAATGAACTTATTATATTTTTAGACAAGTTCATTTTGAGGTTCTTGTTGTCATGCATTCTTTATTATGAAGTTGTTGATGAATTTCAATGGAATTCTTATGATGACTTAAATTTTATTTGGTGTTATTATTATGTTTGTTGGGATAGATTTATTATTCATCCTCAAGTTGGTTGGTGGTTTAAGTTGGTATTATTATTATGTTTGTAGTTTTGGTATTGAATATATTATTTTTTGGTTAAATTGGACATGTACTTTATGTGAATTTTTCTTTAGTATTGTAAATTAATGAACACGAAGAGTAATCATTGATCTCAATATACTTCAAGAGCAAGCATTTTGTTTTGTATTGGTTGATTAGACTCATGATCTAAGAATTTTGATAAGGCAATGAAATTTATAGATTTATTGAAATATTGACTTCAATTGGATTTGGCTGCCTTCTTCCGGGCATTTATTGAAGTTTGTGAATTTTATTGTTGTAATCATATGCATTGTCATATTATTATCATTAGTTTGTATCAATGATTTTTCTTTTTTTTTTTTTTGGAAAACTAACATGGTGTTCACCTAAATTATTTTCAGAGTGAGGTGGATGCCGTTGAAGCACAAATGACTCAATAAGGAAATACATCATATGATCTGGATAACGTATTTCTCACTGTAGTACGACGTGACAAAAAAATCGTATATATGGGCTGGGATCACTAGTGGAGACTGTTCCTCCTCGACCATCATCCTTCTGCAACGATGGTCGTACTCCAGTGACATTCATCCTTGAAGAACGATTGACAAAGATGGAGTGTGACCTAAGTGAGTTGCGGACAAAGCTTGGTGAGGGATGTAGTCATTGGGAAATAATGCAACAACGCGTTACAAATATGGAGAATAAAAAAAGAGCCATATACAAATTGAACTTGACCATTATGGAGTAATTACAACGTATTGAAGCATCATCTATTCATAGGCCCGACCCCGATTCAGATGGTGGTAGTGCTCCGGTATCATGATATTTCACTATTATATGTTTTCTTAATTACGACTTTAGTTGTTTTTGTATGTTATTATGGTAATTAGAAATAAATTTGTACATATTTCTTATATTTGCTAGTTGCAGTACTGATACTAAAAGTTATTGTGTTTGTGGTCTATTAAACACTATTTAGGTTTGAAAATTTTATATAATTTCAATAAATTATCGTATATTTGACAATAGATATTAATCGAATTAATAATTGGATTGATTATGGAGAATTGAATTAATATTTTTTTATATAGGTTTTGGAAAAATTGGCAAAAAACGAGAAAAAACAAATTGCATAGGTGGTTTACTTTAGAAATTGCGATGGAAGTAACCATAGTTATATTCCCTCACAACAAAAATAGCAACGGAATCAACAACAGTTCTTTTCTCTTGCAATGCAATATATTAATAACACATTTTTTGTAGTAAAATTCTGTAGCAAAATGTTGTGACGGAAATAACAGTCACTACTTCTGTTGCAATTTTCTGCAACGGAAAATCTTAGTTGTCACTTTAAATTACTACAATAATTTTGGAAAAATTGGCAAAAGACGAGAAAAAACAAATTGCATAGGTGGTTTACTTTAGAAATTGCGATGGAAGTAACCATAGTTATATTCCCTCACAACAAAAATAGCAACGGAATCAACAACAGTTCTTTTCTCTTGCAATGCAATATATTAGTAACACATTTTTTGTAGTAAAATTCTGTAGCAAAATGTTGTGATGGAAATAACAGTCACTACTTTTGTTGCAATTTTCTGAAAATCTTAGTTGTCACTTTAAATTACTACAATAATTTTTACTACAACTCCCACTTGGATGCAAATTCCATTGTAATTGAAAGTTGTGACAGAGATTTTGTCAATTGTGACGGAATGTTACCGTAGTAATTTGTAATTTTTTTTTTGTAGAATCTTCGGCATCGCTTAAATAGCCGAAAATAATGGAGGCCGAAGCAGCAGAGCAGCGATGCACAAATTGTTACGGATGACGCTGATTCGCAGCTCGTCATTCATACGAAAATAGTCTCTAATGACCCTCATTTGACTTTAAATGATCGCAAGGAATGGGGACCAACCCACCAAGCTAAAGCAAGCACTTCGCAAGCCACGACGAATAAAGACAAGGATAAAGCGCCAATAATTACGTTCAATTTGAAGGAGCCCAAGGAAGAATCAAGAGACGATATCTATGATGAAGATAGTTTTTTTGAACCAAGTTTTGATGTCATTGTTTTAGATGAAGATTTTTACCGTGCACTTCAATCCTAAAATAAATTTGCAATAAATGCTATCGGTTTTTGACCCGCCGAATTTGCCACTCCTCAATGATCAGCCCAAACATTAGAATGAGATATTTGGGTAGAAAATGATAGCCCTATTATGTGGATAAATGAAGAAAATCCAAGAGAAATTGCTCCATCTGGATCCATAATTTTTCAGAAACCGATGGAGAATGAAACACATCATTTAAAGCCTTTATTTCTCACAATAGCGTTTGATAGGCATCGGATCAAAAAGGTGTTAGCTGATGGTGGGGTATTAGTTAACATAATAAAATTATCAATATTTTGAAAGATTGGAAAGAATTGCAACGACTTAGTACCAAATGGAATGCGCACTACCGATTTCACCGGCAATGCGCACAAAGCCGCCAAGGTTTTGATTGCTAAAGTTTCTGTAGGATCATGGAAACATTCGATGGATTTCTTTGTTATTGAAGGAAAGTCTACCTATTCAGCGATCCTTGGACGAGATTGGATTTATACTTCTCAGTCCGTTCAATCGACTTTGCACCAATGCGCAATGTTTTGGAAAGAAAATCGTGTCAAAGTTGTGGAAGCGGAGTCCGATCCTTTGACAGAAGTACATGCGTTAGAAGTGATTTTCTATTCTCTACAAGTATTTCCTTTGTCCATGATGTTACAAAGAGCTGAATTATGAGAAGAATGCAACTTGACCTCGAGAGGTTTCAAGGTTTACTCTAAGGCCGAGTCACAGCCTGAAAACGAGGAGATTTATGATGGAATTGATTCTTGAGTTGGCTCGAACATCTCTGCTTGGTAATGAGGCAAAAATATATGACTTTGGGGAGGATCAGTCCCTGCTAACAAGACCTATTGATTTAAAAGATGACAAAATACCCAGTTTGACCTGAAACCTTGTCAAAGATCGATGGTCGGCAAAGCCTAATTTCATACCTCACAAGCAGCCTCAGAGGAGGTTTAATCAAGACATCCTCTAAAAAATTAAGGAAGAAATAGAGAGGTTGTTACGAGCTAACTTCATACGCACTTGCCGCTACCCAAAGTGGATTTCCAACGCCGTTCTAGTGATGAAAAAGAATGAGATTGCTCATGTACATTGGTCTCAAGAATCTTAACTTCGTAACTCCTAAAAATGAGCAAAATTATGGAGGTCAATATCGACGATGTGGTTGTCAAGTCTTGGAGCTTTGATGACCATTTGCAGCACTTATGAAGGTAGTCCATTCGACACTGCAAACAAGAAGCTTGAAATGATGATTGGCGAGCTTCGATGATAAAAAAGTCGACGGCAAAAGACAATGGAGATCGGTAACAACACGCCGGTCGGACCATGGCGGCCTTAGGAACAGTTCGTGGGAAGAGTATCATTTGTCCATATGAAAATCGACCAGATTCAGTTACAAAAGTATTGATCAAGTAAAATTCGTATTTTTGCTAGATCGACACTTTTGTGGGGGACATTTTGTTATTTCAAAATATTATTTGGGATAAAATAATATTTGATTTTGAATAATCTACTAAGATATTAATAAATTGGATAAAATAGAATTTTAGACAAATATAGATTTGGTAGGTAGTAGTATAAATAGAGGTAAAGACCCCTCGTTCACACCTCTCTCTTTTCCCACATAAACTTTAATTTTTATGCAATTTATTTCTCTTCCTTAGAATTTACTCTCATTCTTGCTTTTATCTTCTTTTGCTTTCTTTAATTTCTTATCCATCTTCCTTTTATTTTCTTTCTTTCTTCTCTTTTATCTTTGTTCCATTTTCTTCTTTTCTGATTTATTACTTTTACGAATACGGTTTTGGATCCTTTTTGGAGGAAGCCGAAGAATCCACCTGATTTTCGACAGGCTCGCTCAGATAAGCTGAAAAATATTTTGAGCGACAATACTTTTTAATTTTTATAATGAATATTTGAAGTTTTTTTTTACTTTATCACTTTTGTATATGATATTTTGTATTTATTATTATAATTTTTGGGGAACCGCAATTAAAAAATTGGTAAACTGTTTTTTTAGTCTCGTAACTGGACCCCCTTATCATTTTAGTTCCGTAAGTGGAGTCTGTCGCAAACTAGTCCCATAAGTTAAAATTTTTCGTTGTTTTAGTCCTCCGGCGCCGGAGATGCCCGCATGGCTCGCCAGAGGTGACGTGTCCGCCAGGTGTCGTTGAGCTGGCGAACACGTGGGTTTTTTTTTTCATTTTTTTATTTTTTTTAAAACTTATTTTTAATTTTATTTGTATTTTTTTATTTTTTTTATTTGGTCTAATTAAAAAAAAATTAAAAAAAAATGAAAAAAAAAATCCACCTGTCCGCCAGGTGTCGCTGACCTGGCGGGACACCTGGCGGACACGTCACCTCCGGCGAGCCACGCGGGCGTCTTCGGCGCCGGAGGATTAAAACAGCGAAATTTTTTCACTTATGGGACTAGTTTGCGACATGGTCCACTTACAGGACTAAAATGATAAATGGGTCCAGTTACGGGACTAAAAAAATCCTTAAAAAATAGTCCTGGAAGAACATAACAAATAATTTAACATACTTTAATTCCACTTAATAAAGATTAACAATATTTAATGGGTAAATCATATAACAACTCCTTGTGTTTTATTAAAAATGGATAAAACTGTATTTTATATATTGCGTGAAATCACTTTGTGTTAATGTAAAGTTTGCACGAAACACCCTCTTTGTCTAAAATAGATATTTGTTTCTAAATAAAGAACTAAATCACGCAAGTTTTATACCAAAAAAAAATATAAAATATTTTTTAAATAATTTTTTGAATAAAATAACTATATAAATAATTTATCAATCATTTATTTTTATAGTATTTGTAAAAATCAGATAACAATCTGTCTCCAAAAACTATAATATGAATGATTATTCAATTATTTTTTATTTATTTTATTCAAAAAATTTATGTAAGATATTTTATGTTTTTTATTTTTATAAAACTTATGTAATTTATGTCTTTATTTAGAACCAAATATCAATTTTGGACAAAGAGGGTATTCTGTGCAAACTTTACATTAACACAAGGGAGTTTCACGCAATAAATAAAACACATGGTGTTTTGTGCATTTGTACTAAAACACAAGGAGGTGTTGTATAATTTAGCTATTATTATTAGGAAAAATTGCCCATAACTCTCGTGTGGTTTCGAAACTCAGCGTAAATCCCCCATTTACTTTAAAAATTGTGTAACGCCCTCTTATATTTTAAAAAATATTGCATAAAACTCTTTTATGATTTCGAAACTTAGTATAAATCCCCATTTTTACTTTAAAAATTACATGGTGCCCCCTTATACTTTAAATTGTTCCATGAAACCTCCCACCATGCAAAATATATAGATAGAAAATCATTTCCTCATAACACAAGGGAAGTTTTATGGTGATAGGGTTTTATGAACGTTTTTTAAAGTATAAGGGAGTCGTATGTAATTTTTAAAGTAAAGAGAGATTTTACATTGAATTTCGAAACAACAGACGGTTATGAGCCATTTCACCTTCTTCTTCTTCTTCTTCTTATTATTATTATTATTATTATTATTATTATTATTATTATTATAAACTTTGAGTAAGGTTCCGTTTGACTTAATTTTTCGAATGATGTTCCGACTAAAAAAATTTATACTTTTTGTTTTCATTTTTGTCTAAAAGCATAGTTAGCTTTCAAAGCTAAAAAATAAAATATATATATATATATATTAAAAGCATTTTGTTGATAGCTTCCAAATTTTTTAGAAGCATTTTGTTGATAGCTTCCAAAAAAATTATTATTTTGTAACAAAATTATGATATCTTTGTTAACAAAATCCAATATTCTTTAGTAATCAAGATTTTTGAGTTGAATATAATATGATATTGGATTCAATTGTTATCCACAGTTAGAATTCAAATCCAATCTTGGCCTAGACTTCGTTTTTTCTCCGTGTGTCAACATCCACGTACGTTCACCTGCCTTGTGTAATTTTCAATAAGTTTATATGATATGATCCTCTACCATCCTTTAATTCCGTTGAAAATCGGTACCGTTGAAATAGTTGTTGAAATTGATACCATCGGCGTGGTTTGTTGGAACCAAATGCCGTGCCTTCAAACTCGACACCAAAACATTTTTTGATACTGACCTCGGCATGGTTGTCAGGATTAAGGCCGAAAAGTGTTGTTGAAATCGACATCGAGATAATCGTCGGAACCAAAATACAAATATTTGCTTGGAACTAAAATATTATTTTGGAACAAGGCCAAAATATTTCTTTGGAATCAGAATATTTTTTGCGACCAAGGCCAAAATATTTCCTTGGAACAAAAAATATTTGTTGGGATCAAGGTCTAAATATTTCTCTGGAACCAAAATATTTGTCGGGACCAAGGCCCAAAATATTTCCTTGGAATCTAAGTATCTGTTGGAACCAAGATAAAAAATATTTCCTTGGAACTAGAGTATTTGTTGAGACCGAAATTACAATATTATTTAAAACTAACTTTTGTATTTTTATTGGAACCGACTTTCAGATTGGCTTTAAGATAATCTACAAAATAAAAAGTTTTATCGGAATGGACCTTAAGAATCTTAATCGGTTTTGAGAACAAAAATCTTATATGAAATCAATTAATATTTTTCCAGGTAACGTAGGTCTCCCTTAGACCTCATATTTATTTTATTCTAGATCTATTATCTTTATTAACTCACACATTTGGGTGACTTCTAAAGAGTTGGTCACCACTGAAATGCATAAACGCCTTAACGATTTGATAGGTCTGGGCGATTAAATTTTTGGTGGTAACATAGGCCCCTCTTCAGTCATATAGTTGAGTCTTTTGAAGCCATATGATAAATAAAATCCCAAAAACTTAGAACTCTGGATCCAGAAAGACTTGTTTCAAAGCCTATCGCAGGATATGATTTGATGATAGAAGAAGAATTATCGTCAAGCCATTGTTCGACTATTGTCTCGATTTAATACGTAGCAATCCAGATCTCGGATAAGAATACAACGTAAAGGTATTCTCCAACCGTTTATACATGCTCTGGATTGCTACCAATACATCAACTTCTAGTTGCTGGAGTCGGCCTCATTTGGGCCGTGCATATCACCTAGAATTCTTGGAATGTAAATCGATATAAATTCCAAGGCTTTATTTCCATAGAGGTTGTGTTCATAATTGTTTCTATATTCTTTAACAATAGTGTCAACTCATACGATTCGGTGTTGTGACTGAAAGATGTCGGATCTACTCCTACCATCTTATCTTCATTCTAAAATATTAATTGTTGACGGACAGTGAATGTGATGTAATGAGCAGAATGAATCCAATTCTTGACTTGGTAGACAATGCCTATAATATTTCCAAACATAGATTGTCCACCTGCATCTTTATGTCCTTGGATGTAATCCGATCGATGCATCCAATTGGGTGTCAGTTCATCGTGCCAAGCTGTACATTTGATCACAGTGTTATCGACCAACACACAAACCTTTGATTTTAGAAACCACTAGTTAGTCTGGTGTGAGGTAAAATAATTTGACGGGATTCTTGACATTTTTTAGGGTGATGTCCAACTGCTAAGATGATTTTGTATGTTTGTCGCAAGGTGGTCTTGTTGGCCTGACGGTAGATTTGAATTATTGGTGTTCTTGAGCTGTCAAAATGGATTGAGTCCGTCGGGTTGGCCCGTCCCGCCCTATTTTTAAAGAGGGTTGGGTTTCAATTTTTTAAAATGCGGGCCTAAACAAACCAACCCATGCGGGCTGCGGGTTGGAAGTGGATTGGTCCGCAGTGGATTAGTTCGTGAGCCAAATAAATATAATTATAATTATAATTATATCTTTAATATTTTAAATAAATCTATATATTTTGTCATTTTAGTTCGTCCGAAATTAATCTATTTATTTTACTTTTAGTAACTATGCTTACTATATAACTTACCTATTATTACAACAAAAACCATCATCATTGTGTACTAATATTCATAATTTTTAATAAAAAAAAAACTAAACTAATATATATATAAAGTCATGAAATATTATATATTATTGTAATTTTTTAAAATATTTTGTATTAATTTAAATTAAATAATAAATTTATTAAAAACTTTTGTATTATATTAAACTAATTAACCAATATATATTATTATTCTCTTTTACGACTATCTTAACGATGTCACAGTTTTCATTATTTTAACTTTGTTATGTTCGATTTTATCTATCTTTCATTGTTTTTTAATTTTTTTCTTCTATATAAAAATTATTGAAATATCTATAAGAATAATATATATTTATTGTTTACATATTTTCGATTAACATTTTTTTTAAAAAAAAAAATTAACGACCAAATATATTTAAAATTTTGAATCAAGTTATATATTTGTTTTGAAGTATGCATTTATTTAAACTATAAGATATAACTGTTTTTTTTAATATTTAATATAAAAATAATATTTATTGTAAAAATTTTTAAAAGCCTGTGGGTTAGCCCGCCCGGCTCACCACCCACCGGTCGGTGGGTTGGGTTGCTTTGCCTAAATCTTACCCCATCCCGCCGCGGGTTGGCCCGCAAACAACCCGCTTGTCACGACTAGACGAAGACCGTTTTTTAGGTAGTCTATCGTCATGACGTGGCACTTCTTATAAAGAGGTTGACCGTACCATTACGGTGGCAATATGAACTTTAGAGAAAGGTTCATCATCCACTATCACACCGGTGAGTTTGAAACGCCCATTTTTTAATGGATTTTTGTATATTCATCCTGAAAAGAAGACAATTTGCGGTGTCATGTCGAAATGAATTGTGCCATTTGCAATATATTCTCCGTTTTACTTCCTGGGACGAAGCCAAATTCTAACCCTTAGGGATATGGATTTGACGGCGCATTAGTAGCTCATCAAAAATTACATCAGCATGGGTGACATCGAACAAACAATCCTTGTCCAATACCCTGGGTACCTCTTTAACCTTTGAAGGCTTAAGATGGGAGCAAGTGCAAGACTTGCCCGGTACCACTTCTGTTGCGGCTTCTTCAATAACATCGAGAAGTTTATCCTCCATATTTATTTCAACAATCTAGGGTCTGTCACGTTCGCCTCTGGTCTCTTTCTCATGAAAAAGACGTTCTAGACATACTGTTTTAGATGTCAACTATGCCAAATCCTAAACTTCGTGGGTGTTAAGCGGATTACGCAGATGCAGCACCATATTTCTTATTGCAATGTTAGCAAATTCAGATTCGCTAATGATTATTGGACATCTGGATTTAGTCTATCTGATTTTTTCTATGAAGGCAACAACCGATTCCCCAAACTTCTGTTTCGTTTCCATCAAGTCAGTGAGCGTGGTATCTGGTATAGGACTGTAAAATTGATAATTTAATTCTCATTCTATATGAGACCAATTTTTTATGGAATCAGTATGGAATGCCATGAAAAAACCATCCTGTTTAAAGTTGTGGAGAATAATTTCAATTTGTAATACTCGTTGAGAGACAATTCCCCGATGAGAATTGTATACAAGGCCACATGTTCGACGGGTGACTGGCCATTTATCGTTGAAAACATGAGGGGCTCTGGGATCGTGACCTAACGAGACAGTGAATAATTACGCTCGATCCATTTTGGAAAAGGCTTTCGGTATGCAAGGCCATGAGGTCCTTGTCCTTGGGTGCCAAGTTGTTGACGTACGATATCTTGTACTATTTGTACTATATCATGGCCGCCTTATGCAGGTTTTTCCGCGTGGTGTGGGTTCCATATTGACGAGATTTCAACATGTCCTTATGCCATTGCAACCTGTGGTTGGTTTTGAAAGTTTGGTTCGAACTCAGAAATATTTACATAGGATAGTCATTGCCGAGAAAGAGGCTGATAATTCTGTGTCGGATGCCGTGATGCGCCATAAGTTTGAGTGGCGATGGAATCTGTACACAAAGGTACGGATGTATGCAGCCATTGTTGGCAGTAATTTCCAAACTTAACCAAAGTAATCGGTCTGTAATGATAAGATCCAACTCCGCCTTCAATTTGGGAGATTGGCGGGGTTTTGGCCGTGCTTGCTATCCATTGGGCAGTGGCCAGAAAATTGTGGATAAATTGTTGGCACATTCCCTTGAATAGTATGGCCGTACTCCCATGTGTGGCCAGATTTGATGCCTTCTGACCATTGGAAGGTGCCAGTCTCTCCACCCGTGTTGAAGTGACCTATTTTGGAATATATTTCGGCAGAAGCGGCAAACCAAAAGATGTAGCGTGGATGGCATTGGTATCCTCTATTGATGTTGATGTTTCGAATCGAGCCATCAGCTAACGTACAAGTTTTCCTGATCTTAACTTGATGAAGTCAGCTGCTTTTCCGTAATAAACAAATTATTGTCCCATTGGTGTGCCTACCGTGGGTTGAAATTTTCCAACCGGATGATAATCAATGGCTTATTTCTGGAAGATTTAGAGTGTTTAAATCTTTAATTCATACCAACGAAGTGCCTAAACGTTTGATAGTAAAAAATTAGGGAAGAAAAAGATAATGCGAGAAATTAAAAATGAATTATAGTAAATAAAATAAATAATAACTTTGATTAAGATATTGAATCTGATCTAAAATGATTACATTAAGTCCTATTATAAAATCTAAACGGTGTCTCTGAACCGATACATTGTTTTTAATCGACTGAAAACTAGGGAGATGCAATCCTTCGCGTAAGAATAATTTAGAATACTTAATTTAATTAATCATTTTAATAATATGATATTTTATCAAAAATCCTAAATCTGAATAATTTGTGATCTTGTAAAAAAATTATGATATCTTTGTTAACAAAATCCACGATTTTTCAGTAATTAAGATTTTCGAGTCGAATATACTACGATATTGGATTCAGTTGTTATCCGCAACTAGAATTCAAATCCATTCTTGATCTAGAGAACGTATCTTCTCCCTATGTTAACGTCCGCATAAGTCCCCCTGCCTTGTGTAAATTTCAATACGTTTATCTTATATGATCCTCTAACATCCTTTAATTCCGTTGAAAATCAGTACCATCGAAATAGTTATCAAAATTGATACCATCGGCGTGGTTTGTTGGAACCAAATAGCATGCCTTCGAACTCGACACTGAAAAATTTGCAGATACCGACCTCACCATGGTTTTCAGAATTAAGGCCTAAGCATGTTGTCAAAATCGACATCGGGATAATCGTCAGAACCAAAATACAAATATTTCTTTGAAACCAAAATATTTATTTTGAACAAGGCCAAAATATTTTTTGGAATTAGAATATTTGTTGGGACGAAGGCCAAAATATTTATGTGGAACCAAAATAATTGTTGTGACACGACCACACTTACACTATACTACTAATACCAATTCACATATAAGAGAACAATAAACATGCTATAATCCCTCTTAATTACTTACAAATATAACAACCTGTTCACCTGCTATAATTTTTTTTTTCTCAACAAAACATAATATAACTCAACAGTAGCCTGTTAACATTCACCAAAAGGATCTCAAATCATATCAAAAACTACACAATCAACATACTATTTATAACAACACCATATAACTTCTAAAACATACGTAATATAGAACAACAGAAGCAAAACAAGCCACGGTCCTGCCCGCAGGTCGTCATCTATGTACACGGTAACTCAAAATGCATGTAAGAGTGCCACGGCTACTCCAGTCTGACCATCACGTCATATATCATCATGATTACCTACAATGCATAAACTGAGTGAGATTTATAAATCTCCGTAAGTAGAAATTATGCATGATGTGAAGTTTATCTCAAAATTCTCACTATGCAGAATGTGCTCTCGTTTGAAATCACCAATTAATTTATGAAATACTCTCCAGGGCCCCTAGACACACTGTTATACACCGGAAAGAGCTCAATATCCACATATTCAAATCGAACGGTGGCCTACACTAGGTAGCCTACACCAGGTTTCCACGCAAGGTTTTCCCGGGTCGCTTCTTCCCAGGTCGCCTCTTCCAAATGCCTTGTTTATACATTGTATGTAAAGTCACAATAGACGGTGGCCTACACCAAGTAGCCTATACCAGGTTTCCCCAGGTCGCTTCTTCCCAGGTCGCCTCTCCCGCCCTCGGTGTATAATCAGCGGTCTAACGTAGTAAAACCATTTTATTTCATTTCAATGCATGATATACATGCTTAATGAAAATGCAATGTAATATATTTCACAATATAAAGATATTATTGAACTCACTTATTCAAACCACATCAATTTTGGAGCTCACAGACTTTCAACATCAAATATAGAGTTCACAGGCTCAATCATATCACATACAAAGCTCACAGGCTGAAACCAATTTATATACTGAGCTCGAAGACTCAAATCACATAATCACATAATATTAATCACATATTACAGTTTTCTGATATTCACATATTATCAAACAAACATAAATAACTCACAAAATAATATATTTATGCATTGTAGTTGCAAATGAATTTCTACTTACCTGAAATTTGCCAAAAACGTCAATAACTCTAACTCTTAAAGCCCTTTTCACGATTCCAGTATCGTATATAACAACAATTAATTACAAATATTACCCCAATTTACTAAATAATTATTTCTACTCAAAACTTCCTCTACTTAGTAAAAATAGAAATAATTCGTGAATACGGAAAAATACCTGAATTAGGCTTTTAACGAATTCGGCGTAAAATTTTTTTTTTTTTCTTCGCGTTGCCTTTCTCCCTGTTCTTCTGCAATTGTGAAAATGATTTGTTTGAGGTGGTGGGGTGAGGATTATTACCCCGCCCCACCGCCTTACTTTTACTTTTTTTTTTAATATTATTATTATTATTATTATTATTATTATTATTATTATTTATTTATTTATTTTATTATTATTATTATTATTATTTATTTAATTATTCTATTTATTTTACTTTTTATTTAATTATTACAATAAATTTTCAAGTGATCTATATTTAATTTACACCATTAATATCCAAATAATTTACCCAATCTATTTGTATTCTACTAAAATCTCAGATTAATTATGATAATATTTTCTTATTAATAAACAGGTAAAACATATACCAAATTATAAACAATTTAACATTCAATAGTAAAATAAATAATCTAATATCACCAGTGACATATAAATTATATAAAGTCCACTTAAAGTATGAATTATACTCAACTAATTATAAATTAACACATAACTAATACAAACAGAACATATAGGAATAACACATCCTCGCAGGATTTGATTCGTTTGTTTTGTATCACTGAAAGGAATCATCACATTGAATTTAGCCTCAGTTAAGTTAGGTGTTCTACCCAGTTTTCTAACATACTCAGTGGATGCAAAAGAATGTGTAGCCCCAGAATCAAATAACACATAAGTCGAAGTACCGAAGATAGAAAGCTTACCGGTGACAACTGGATTTTCTTCTGCATCTTTTTTTGTCATCGTAAAAACTCGCGCTGTTACTCTCCCTTGGTCCTTTTGTGCTCTCGGACACATACTAGTCATATGCCCCATTTGTCCGCAAGAAGAACAAGTTTTCGGTTCATTACTAGTCGAAGTACCGAAGATAGAAAGCTTACCGGTGACAACTGGATTTTCTTCTGCATCTTTTTTTGTCATCGTAAAAACTCGTGCTGGTACTCTCCCTTGGTCCTTTTGTGCTCTCGGACACATACTAGTCATATGCCCCCTTTGTCCGCAAGAAGAACAAGTTTTCGGTTCATTACGAAAAATCCCAAAATGTGATCTACCACAAGTTCGATAAAGAGGTCGTGGTGGTGGTGGCGACGGTAGTGGTACTCCTCTTTGCTCCACCCTGGGACGTTTATCTGGTCCTCCTTGTTCAGGTCTCTGTCCTTGTCGGGGTTGGAATGGTCGTGATGATTGAGGTTGCCATGCCCTTTTTCTATTATTTCCACCCCAATGTGGTGCTTGCCGCTGCTGAAAATGACGTCTCATCTCTTGTGCATGTTTTATTTGTATCTCAGCTTCTTTAGCAGTTTGTGCTCTCTCTGCAACTTGTGCATAAGTCATTCATTGAGTTCACGCCATACTCACATCTGTATAAAGCTCAAGTCTCAAGCCTTTTAGGAATCTCTCCACTTTTAATGCTTCAGTACTAACCATGTGTTCCGCAAACCTACATAACTGCTCTAATTTACAAAGGTAGTCTGTAACAGTCATGGTTCCCTGTTTCAACTGTATGAATTCATTCATCTTCATGATTCTGACTGGAGCAGTGAAGTATTTATTTCTGAAAATCTTCTTGAACCTTTCCCAGGTCATTACAGCAACATCTTCGATACTTTTGACAGTGTCCCACCAGTGTCCCGCACTACCATGTAACATGAAGGAAGCACACAAAATCTTCTCTGTATCTGGAATTCTACTGTATTGGAACATATTGTTAAAGTTCTCAACCAGTCTTCAGCAGGCAAAGGATCTGTAGCATCTTCAAAGATTGGTGGATTCAGTTTACGGAATCGCTCGCACCCCAACTCAACAGGCTCTGTTCGCGGTTGTGGTTGATTCACATCAGTACGCTGGTTGTCCGCATTTCTTTGTTCAATAAGCTGTTGAATTTGTTGTGTCTGGCGTTCAACTAAATCTGTTAGCCGAGCTATAACAGTATCCCGATCAATACCAGCAATCGGTGATGTCTGCTCAGGCGTTCTTTCCATACCACTACTTTTACCCTGTTTTCTCACCATATCTATTCAACAATACCACCCGTCCTGCACCACATGGCCAATATAATTTATAGTACATATAATGTAGGAACAAAAAATAACTTGACTCTAGCCTACTAAACATGTACCCAATTCGTTTCACATTCATATTATTCACAGTATACCATATATAAGATGATTAAAACTGCTTCTATCCAAACTTTAAACACAGACCTAAACTCACAAGTACCATGACTACCACACATATATTGTACCTCAATACACATGCACGATCACACATGCTCACGAGCACACACTGCTGCAGTCAGCGGCTCAATAGCGGCGATCAAACAATAGAATTTTAGTAACAGTAGCATTATGTAGAAGTACGGTAGTAGAAATCATTTTACCACATATCATCTTCATTAATTTTGAAACACAGAAGAGCACGTAACATGGAAACCAATCGCCCTTCATTATAAAATCATTTAATAACCAGCAATTCATTATAAAGTAAAGTCTAAAGTTAATATAATTCATGATACACAAATATAAACAAAATTTAAATAAACACTTACTGGGTGTAGCCGGGCTCTCTCTAAGTTCTAAGCTCGTGTACATAGACAGTCTACAGGAAGCTAACCGTGCTCTGATACCACTCTGACACGACCACACTTACACTATACTACTAATACCAATTCACATATAAGAAAATAATAAACATGTTATAATCTCTCTTAATTACTTACATATATAACAACCTGTTCACCTGCTATAATTTTTTTTTCTCAGCAAAACATAACATAACTCAACAGTAGCCTGTTAACATTCACCAAAAACACAATCAACATACTATTTATAACAACACCATATAACTTCTAAAACATACGTAATATAGAACAACAGAAGCAAAACAAGCCACGGTCCTGCCCGCAGGTCGTCATCTATGTACACGGTAACTCAAAATGCATGTAAGAGTGCCACGGCTACTCCAGTCTGACCATCACGTCATATATCATCAGGATTACCTACAATGCATAAACTGAGTGAGATTTATAAATCTCCGTAAGTAGAAATTATACATGATGTGAAGTTTATCTCAAAATTCTCACTATGCAGAATGTGCTCTCGTTTGAAATCACCAATTTATTTATGAAATACTCTCCAAGGCCCCTAGACACACTATTATACACCGGAAAGAGCTCAATATCCACATACTCAAATCAAACGGTGGCCTACACCAGGTAGCCTACACCAGGTTTCCACGCAAGGTTTCCTCGGGTCACTTCTTCCCAGGTCGCCTCTTCCGAATGCATTGTTTATACATTGTATGTAAAGTCACAATAGACGATGGCCTACACAGGTAGCCTACACCAGGTTTCCCCAGGTCGCTTCTTGTCAAGTCGCATATCCCGCCCTCGGTGTATAGTCAGCGATCTAACGTAGTAAAACCATCTTATTTCATTTCAATGCATGATATGAATGCTTAATGAAAATGCAATGCAATATATTTCACAATATACAGATATTATTGAACTCATTGATTCAAACCACATCAATTTTGGAGCTCACAAACTCTTTCAACATCAAATATAGAGTTCACAAGCTGAACCATATCACATACAGAGCTCACAAGCTTAAACCAATTTATATACGGAGCTCGCAGACTCAAATCACATAATTAGATAATATTAATCACATATTACAGTTTTCTGATATTCATATGTTATCAAACATAAATAACTCACAAAATAATATATTTATGCATTGTAGTTGCAAATGAATTTCTACTTACCCGAAATTCGCCAAAAACGTCAATAACTCTAACTCTTAAAGCCCTTTTCACGATTTCAGTATCGTATCTAACAATTAATTACAAATATTACCCCAATTTACTAAATAATTATTTCTACTCAAAACTTCCTCTACTTAGTAAAAATAGCAATAATTTGTGAATACGAAAAAATACCCGAATTAGGCCTTTAACGAATTTGGCGTAAAAAGTTTTTTTTTTTTTTTCTTCGCGTTGCCTTTCTCCCTGTTCTTTTGCAATTGTGAAAATGATTTGTTTGACGTGGTGTATTTATTTATTTTATTATTATTATTATTATTATTATTTATTTATTTAATTATTCTATTTATTTTACTTTTTATTTAATTACTACAATAAATTTTCAAGTGATCTATATTTAACTTACCCCATTAATATCCAAATAATTTACCCAATCTATTTGTATCCTATTAAAATCTCAGATAAATTATGATAATATTTTCTTATGAATAAAAAGGTAAAATATATACCAAATTATAAACAATTTAACATTCAATAGTAAAATAAATAACCTAACATCACCAGTGATATATAAATAATATAAAGTGCACTCAAAGTATGATTATACTCAACTAATTATAAATTAACACATAAATAATACATACATAACATATAATTAAACAATTAATACTCAAGTAAACTAATATATGCAACTCATGAAGTATATTTAAACTACCACAAATTAACATATAAGTAATTTACCAGTACTTAAAATATGAAATATATATTGGCCAATGAGTAGTGAGAAACTCAGGTATCACATGTTGAGACCAAAGCCAAAATATTTCTTTGAAACCAAAAATATTTATTGGAATCAAGGCCTAAATATTTTTCTCGAACCAAAATATTTGTCAGAACCAAGGCTCAAAATATTTCCTCGGAATCGGAGTATTTGTTGGAACAAAGGAAAAGGAAAAAAATTTCCTTTGAACCAGAGTATTTGTTGAGACCGAAATTACAGTATTTTCTAAAACCAACTCTTGTATTTTTATCAGTTAATATCTTAAATCAAAAGTTCTAGCATAATAGACTTTAAAATCTTAATCAGTTTCGGGAACTAAAATCTTATCTAAAATCAATTAATATTTTTCCAGGTAAGATAGGTCTCCCTTATGCCTCATATTTATTTTCTTCTAAATCTATTATTTTTATTAACTCACACACTCGAGTGGCTTTTAGGGAGATGGTTAACACTGAAATGCCTAAACGCCTAAACTATTTGATAGGTCCAGGAGATTAAATTCTTTGTGGTAACAGGCTCTATATATCTAACAACACAATTACTTTGTAACCAAAAGCTTTTTCAGCATGGCAATATAGAAAGAAACAGTGATCGTAGAGTTTTAAGTCCCAAATAACTTAGACAGAAATGAAAGGAATAATAAGGCACTGAAAATGAAAAAGGAGATCTCAAGCATAAAATGCATTCAACTAGATTGGAAGGATGATTGATGAGACAAGAGCTGATTGTATAAAATCTAAACATACAATATAAGTTGCAGTAAATGCATTCACAGTGCTTTCCCACTATATATGCATGCATTTTAGCAGACCTTGATTTGCTTTCTTACCTCCAGGTCTCTCTCTGTCGTGCAATGAGACAAACCAACTCAACTATAACTTGATTCTCAAGTACTACTATAGTGTAAATTAAGACCTCTAGAGGATGCTTAGTTTAACTGATTAATTATTACCATTGATGAGATATCTAATCAACTACTGAATTCAATTTGGAACAAACCTATTCTGCTTTTCTCTATATGACAGGAAATTTCTCTGTTCAAATGACTGAACAATAACACAGTTAGGGAATCCAAGAGAATATAAATAAAGAAGGTAGATGTAGATCTGAAGCTCACTTTGTATTTGGCAGAAGAGGCCTTGTTCCTGGAAATGTTAACTCCTTTAATTTGCGCAACAGAACACCGAATCAATCTGATTCTTCAGTCATGTTATAAATGTCTCCATGTTCATCCCACATTAGAATCTCCCTCAGGTACCTAAACATTTCATCTACTGATCCTCTTTCACGCCCTCGGACCGGGTAAACATACAGCTTTCTCCCTGTGATGGAGCTGTACAGCTCCTTGAACTTCATGGCAATGTAATGAAATGCCTGCTGCGCCAGGGAAGAGGAGGAGGAGGAGCTGTGTAATTTGTTATGAGATTTTGAAGCGCAAGGGCATGGATCGAAATCCCTAAACCACTCACAAACAGTTAAGCGGACTTGCCTAACTTTCTCCTCGAATATATCGTATTTGGTCAATAACAGAAGAACGGGAGAGCTATCAAAGCAAGAATTTCGCACAACATTCTCAAAGTAATCTCGGCTTTCCAGCATTTTGTTTTCTGCAAGACATGTAGTGACCTCATCATAGTCACTTAAAGCAACACAGAAGACCACAGCACCCATCCCGCCAAACATTTCTAACCATTTGAAGCCACCTTTGGAGCCCAACCTTAGCAATTTGTACCTGAGGAGAATACCGAGTCAGGAAGAATGATTGTGTTTAGACAAAAAAATAAAGGCTAAGGCAGGTCCCATATCAAAGTACTTATCCCACTGGAAGTTATGGTTTCAATATAAAATTCAAAACAAATACCGTTCTGGATAGGAATTCTTAGACAAATTCAGTTCTTTGTATATCTTGGACATTGAACTGCAACTATCTAATGAGAATTCAATGCATGCAAGACCATTTTTGGGGTATATGCCTTCAGCAAGTAATATGTCGTTCTCAGAAGGTTCATATTCAGAGCTCGAGATCTCAATGACCTGCAAGTTTAAATGTCACAGTTGAATACAGTAAGGTAGATGGATAAAAGATGAGTACAGAAAAATTAAGGAAAGAAATCACTTGTCAAAGTGTAATAATACCAACATGTAGCGTAAGTAAAAATAAATGATAACTGTAATTAAAAATTAGCACTTAATAAAAAATTGTAGACTGAACATTAATTTATATATTTGTTAAAATGTAGAGCAATTTCATTTAGTATGGAGATGTGCTCAATCCGTATACCTAGGGCTGATATATACATATAGATACAATTTTCCAAACAAAAAGGAAATAGTGTGCCGCCATTCACCAACTCCAAAATAACAAAGCTTTTATATGAAGATATTATGGATATGCATATCAAAGACAAAGTATAGCAATGAGCCAGAAACCCACACAATACATGTTAACACAACAGTACCCGGTCTAGGAAATATTTAGCAGCATCCGAAATATGGTGTAACTCCTCCATTGTACTGTAGATTTCCTGTATGACAGGATTGCTCCAAATTTCAAAAATGACAGCTGCATATTCACTTGCAGCAGCAGGGAAGATGGTCTCTACATTTCCAGTAGTTAATACATCCAATAACCAATCACAGAAAGTAATGATTTTCTGATTAAGAGAATAGATGAGTTGCTCGCTTCCATCACATTTCAATTCACCTGAGAGCAACAAAGTTTATGCCTAAAACCATCAGTAACTTTGAATTGCAAGTAAATAAATGCTTCAAGGAGAGATTAAGATGAAATTCATGAAGATAAGTTAACTTGATATTCACAAAGAAACAAGGAGATAGGTGGAAATCATCTACTATCTTCATATATATTGATAGATTACATTTTACATGCATAGCTGATATGTATTTATTTATGATTTGGATAGATTTCTACAAATTTTGTAATATTTTGGGTGAAATTCAAAGTGAACATGCAAAGAAAGGAAAAAAAAGAAAACAGAAGAAAAGACGGTGCTTAGTCATGCCTACAATTAAGAATTCGGATTTCATCACTTATGGAAGGTTCGGATTATGAAAATAGTACTTCGAAATTAGGTGAAATTCAAAGTTAGCATGAAAGAAAGAAAGGAAAAAGATGCAGCTTAGCTTAGTTATGTCCATGACTAAGAGTTTAGATTTCATCATTTATGAAAGGTTCGAATTATGGAAACATTAACTTGAATCAAGTGGATTAAGTTCTCAAATTTTGGAAAAAATAAAATATGATGTCTTCACAAGGCAAGCCAACGTATCATATCTTGAGTATTTAAAGATGGAATAATTCCAAATCAATGCAACTTACCATAATTGATGAAATTTTGTTAAATTTATTAAAATCATATCCATATGTATATCTATATCCATATCCATATCCATATTCATATCTTATGCATATTTTATCTATATCCATAATTTAGTTAGTTATGATAGATTTTCTAATTTACTATATATGTACTCTTCATTACTTTATTTTCCCTCTATTTCTCTACATAGTATCTGAACCAACTAGGGATTAGGTAAAAATTAGGGCTTAGTTTCCAATCACCACCGCTAGTTCCAGCAATTTGAGTTATTTTTTAGACACGCGCCTCACCAGTGCATTCTTGTGACACCCCGGCTCGCAAACCACGCGAAGCCGAGCATGTCGGGATCGTAAATTGGTCTTACAGATCAACACGTACTTCGAGCACGCTTCTGTCCTCACTCATACGCACCCTAGGAGACTTCCTAAGGGGTCCTATCTCAAATTACTCTAGAGCAAGCACGTTTAACTCTAGATTTCTTTTATTAGGACTCCCTTGTTGACATGAGTAATCCATTCAATCCATTTAACTTATATTCAACCTTAGATGACGCCTAACACTGGCTCATCCATACTCAGAAGTTGGCCTAGCACCGGCCCAACTCCGCGGGATTACATCCTCCCCCGCTTAAGAATGTAACGTCCACGTTGCACCCCAAGGATCATCAACTGCTAGGCCCGTCACTAGTCTGGTCCCCCACACTTAACTTTAGAGTTCTTTCAGTAGGGTTTCCGAGAATGAATGTGCACATTGTTGACAAGAGTAGTCTATTCAATCCATTTAACTTATATTCAACCTTGGATGGCCTAATACCGGCTTATTCATACTCAGGAGTTAGCCTAGCACCGGCCCAACTCTGGAGGTATTACAGTTCCTTTCCTGAAAACGCCTCGGGTAGTGTCGCCTTCCGTCGCCGCTTTGCGTGAGACATACACGCCGCCGCCGCCGCCACGCGCCGCCAGCTGTCCACCAGATTTTTTCTCAGGGAGCTTTTTTGGTGCTGTTTCTATGGCTGATCCATTCAAAATTCAAAATTTTCAACCTATTACTGCCGATAAATTACGAGGTGCATCTAATTATAATTCATGGGCTGTATCTATACGACTTTGGTTTAAAGGACAAGGGCAATCTGACCAACTTGCAAAGAGAGAGTCATAAATTACAGAAAACTTTAATTTGATGCCCAATTATGTGCCTTACGGTGGAGTTCTTTGTATCCAACCATACTTCCCACGTATCAGTCATTTAAGATATGTTATCAAGTTTGGAATAAGGCTGCTTCCATTTACATCAATGATATAAAGTGCTACTATGATGTAGTCTTCAGTCTTGTTTTGCTTAAAGATCACACGCTTGACTTCCTATTAATGTGAGTAAACTGGAAGCTATTCGACAGGAGTTTCGTTCCTTAAATTCTACAAATTCTGCAAATCCAGAGGCTACTTGGGACAAATTCTTTGTCATATTAGAGCTTTTTCACCTTAAGCCTGAACTTGATCATGTTCGAGACCAGATACTAGGAGGTGCCACTGTACTCACGCTGGATGATGTTCTTGTTCAACTAGTACGACTCTCCTCTAGCAGCAACACCTTTGTGGCTACCATATACTAATACTCCTGATAGTTCAGCCTTGGTATCTCAAAATCCTAGCTCCGGTAATCGTGATAAAGATCGTGGTGAGTGAAGAAGTCAAGATCGCAGTGGATGTCGTCCACAATGTAGTTATTGTCATAAGATGGGCCATACACGAGAACGTTGCTTCAAATTACATGGACAACCCTCTCGCTCGACAGATTTTGTTACTACTGATTCACCTGAAAATTCATTTGACAGTATTACCTTACGTGGAGCAGATTATGCTACAATCCTTCAGTATCAAGCATCTCAGTAGTCATCCTCCATTAGTACTGCCGACTCACCTGATATCCGTACTCCCGTCATTGACGTCTCTCAGACTTCTCTTGGTCCATGGGTCCTAAATTCAGATGCAACTGATCATGTATTTGGTAATCCCTCCTTATTTTCTACCTTTCATCCATCAAATTCACCAACTCATGTTATTCTTGCTAATTGTGATAAAGTTTACCCTCAAGCTGTTGGTAGAGCCTGTCCGTCACCTAATTTACCTCTTTATTTTGTTCTTTATGTCCCTCAAAGTCCATTTAATCTCATATCTGTTAGTCGTCTCAGTAGAGATCTAGATTGTTCATTTCTTACTAACTAGTGATTATCTTGTTATTCAGGATTGCAGTACGGGGCAGACGATTGGTACCGGATGTGAGTCTCATGGGTTATATTACCTAAACGAGTCCTCTCACAATACCTCTACCATTGCTATATCATCTATTGAGTCTCCCGAATTATTCCACCAACGATTAGGTCATCCCAATCTGTCTAAATTAAAGCATTTTTTTTCTAATTTTTCGTCACTATGTTCGTTACCATGTGAGTCATGTGAGCTTGAAAAGCAGTCTCGTACTTCCTTTCCCAAGCGCGTCGATAGTCGAGCATTTAAACCCTTTGCACTGGTTCACTCTGATATTTGGGGCCCTTATCGTACTAGTTCAACCCTTGGTTTTCAATATTTTGTAATGTTTATTAGTGATTTTTCTCGATATACTTGGGTTTATTTAATGAAAAATCGATTTGAATTACTCTCTATATTCAAAAAGTTGTGCTGAAGCTGAAATTCATACACAATTTCATACATCTATCAAGGTTTTAAGAAGTGATAATGGTAAAGAGCTCACTGATTTAGTGATTTTGTCTCATTTGAAAGAATTATTCATCAGTCATCGTGTCCTTCCACTCCCTAACAAAATGGAGTGACTGAGCGCAAAAACCGTCATCTAATAGAAACAACTCACACTCTACTCATACATAATGTCCCATTCCATTTTTGGGCTGATTCTATTCTTACAACATGTATCCTCATCAATCGCCTTCCATATGCTATCTTAGGACATAAGATTCTCATAACATGTTTTCAGCCTAATGTGTCCCTGTACCTTTTACCTCTCCGTGTATTTGGTTGTACGTGCTTTGTTCATGACCATTCCCCTGGATTGGACAAATTACGTCATTGATCCATCAAAATATGTTTTCCTTGGGTACTTGCGAGTTAAAAAACGATATAGATGTTATTCTCCTCTCACTCGTCGATATTACCTTAGTGCAGATGTCACGTTCTTTGACTCATTACTATACTTTATAGTGTCATCATCTTCATCCTTAATACATGTGACTCCTCTTCCAGTTATCCCCATTCCTAAGCCTTCACTTCAAGTTTATAGCCGTCATACATGGCAACGCAGAACATACATACTCTACTTTCACGTACGCCTATTGATGACTCATCTCCGGTTCCATCGCCTTCCCCGGTTGCGGTTCCTCAGTCACCTATCATCTCACGTCGTGGTACACGGTCCACTCGTAATCCGAATCTTATTTATAATTTTCTAGTTATCACCATTTATTCATTCCATGTGAAGTGTTGTGACTGCTTTAGAATCTATTACTATGGCGTGAGGCTTTGGGTCATTCAGGGTGGTGTCAGGCTATGATGTAGGAAATGTCTACTTTGCATGCTAATATACTTGCGAGTTGGTTCCGTTACCGCCAGGAAAGACAACCGTAGCTTGTTGATGGGTTTATACAATCAAAGTTGGACCTGATGGTCGCATTGATCGACTTAAAGCTCGACTTGTTGCAAAGGGCTTTAGTCAAATGTATGGAGAGGATTATTCAAAAACCTTCTCTCCCATTGCCAAATTGTCTTTTGTTCGTCTTTTTCTTTCGATGGCAACAATGCGTGGTTGGCTCCTTTATCGGCTTGACATTAAAAATGTCTTTTTGCAAGTGAGCTTAAAGAAGAAGTATATATGGAGCAACCTCCTGGTTTTGTTGCTGAGGGGGAGTCTAGTCTTGTGTGTCGCCTTCTTCGTTCACTCTATGGCTTGAAACAATCTCTACGGGCGTAGTTTGGACGTTTCAATCTTGCTATTAAAGAATTTGGTATGACACAATATTCGTCTGATTATACCGTATTTTTCAAGCATAATTAAGAAAGGCGATGCGTTAACTTAATTGTTTATGTTGATGATATTGTCATCACTAGAGATGATATGGATGGTATTACAAAGTTAAATGAGCATTTGCACAATCATTTCCAAACCAAAGACTTGGGACTACTATGGTACTTCTTAAGAATTGAGATTATCCAATCGAAGAATGATGTTATCCTATTTCAGAGAAAGTATGTTCTTGATATGTTAGAAAAAACAGGTATGAATGAACGTAAGGTTATGGATTCCCCTATGAATCTAAATACAAAATTGCTTCTCAGGACAGGGGGGGCCATTGACTGATATTGATGTTGGACAATATAAAAAGCTGGTTGATAAACTTAATTATCTCACTATCACCCGACCAGATATATCATTTGCAGTAAGTGTAGTGAGTCAATTCATGCAGTCTCCATGTGACTCTCATTGGAAGGCACTTATGCGTATTTTGCGGTATATTAGAGGGTCTCCCAGAAAAGAATTACTTTATACAAATCATGGTCATTCTGAAATCATTGGATATTCAGATGTTGATTGGGCAGGGTCTCCAATCGATAGGCGTTCTACCTCTGGTTATTGCGTGTTTATTGGAGGCAATTTGATATAATGGAAAAGTAAGAAACAAGATGTGGTTGCGCGCTCTAGTGTTGAGGCTGAATATTGTGCTATGCTTTAGCTACATGTGAACTACTCTTGATTAAACAATTACTTTGTGAACTCAAGTTCTGTGATGTGACGAAGATGAAGTTATAGTGTGATAGCCAAGCAGCAGTACACATTGCATTAAATTCAGTATTTCATGAACGAACGAAACATATCGAAATAGATTGTCACTTCATAAGAGAGAAAGTATTATCTGGATATATAAATACTAAATATGTGCCATCAGATGATCAACTTGTAGACATATTTACGAATGCTCTGAGAGGTCCTAGATCCCAATCAATCTGAAACAAGCTTGGATCGTATGATTTGTACACTCCAGCTTGAGGGGGAGTGTTAGATTTATTAAAATCATATACATATCTATATCTATATCCATATTTTATACATATCCATGATTTAGTTAGTTATGATAGATTTCTAATTTGCTATATATATATATATTTATACTCTTCCCTTTTTTTTCTTTTTTTTAGAATAATATAACTTTATTTTTCCACTATTTCTCTACCAGTTTAATATGGTTAGCCAAATGGGATGAATTTGGACATTTTTAAGGGTTCAAGAAGTGCTATGAATAGATGAAAATTCGTATCTAAAATAAGGAGGTTGGAAGACATAAAGAAGACACTAAAAAAGTAAATAATTCAAACTAAAATATTATTTTTTATATTATTGTACATTTTTTGATACTTAACATAAGAAAACACTTAAAACTCAAAACACAACACAAACACACCCTAACTTTTTATTTCCAGTCCGATGATGATTAACAATTTGAACCTTATGAATTTGTAAGATTTATTTTTAATTGGTTGTTTCTTTTATGTTTGTTGGCATACATAAAATTTATGTGAAAAGTGTTTTTGTTTACTTTCTTGATCTTTTACAATAAGGTGCTTAGGACTCATTTTAGGAATTTCACTACATAATTTAAATAACCCTACATAGATATTAGTGAGTCATTATTGGACTTTTCTAGAGCTTATTGTAATTGAGAAATTCAAGTCCCTAGTCGGATTTCTTTGTTCAATTAGATTAGTTATTTCTTTTATGTTTGTTTCCATACATAAAATTTATGTGAAAAGTGGTTTTGTTTACTTTCTTGATCTTTTACAATAAGGTACTTACCATTCATTTTAGGAATTTCACTACATGATTTAAATAACCCTACATAGATGTTAGTTATAGTCATTATTGGACTTTTCTAGAGCTTATTGTAGTTGAGAAATTCAAGTCCCTCATTGGATTTTTTTATCGAATTAGAAAATTAATTTATGATCGTTCCTTTATTAAAGATTCGGTAAAAAAGGTTGGGGGGTAAAAAATTTTTGATCACTATAATTAATTTATCAAAATATTTAATAGAATAAATATAGTCCTTTTGCTCACTAATAATCTTCTCATTTACTTTTGGCATGCGAATTTAAGTATATTAGTATTTTATTGAAATGTAGTACAAATCATGTATGTAAAACAATTTTGCCCTTATTGTTTAGTGATGTGATAATAAAGTATAAGTATTTTTGTATTAATGTAGGATGTAACTTTTCTGAAAAAGAAATGAGAAGATTTGAGTGGACAAACTAAAATATGAAAATGAGAAGATTTTGAGTAGACGAAGGGAGTACAATTATCGATCAAATACATAAGTTTACTTTTATAATCAATTATTGGGCTAGGCATTGATCAAATACATGGGTTGACACTTGTCATAGTTTACTTTATTATAGTTCTTAATTTTTACTTCACTTCAAAATTAACTCCCCCATTTTATTTGCTATCAAGTGAAAAAATAATGCAAACAATCTTATGGAAATGACTTTGATCGCTATACTAACTATTGTTAATTAGGGAAGTAGAAAGTTTTTATTGCACTACTCAATAGATGACAATGTTTGGCATCGGGATTGATGTTTGGTTTTGTTTCTTTTTACTTGTTACTGTTTTTTTATTCTTACTTGTTATTAGTGTTGTCCAGGAAATCGAGAGGACAACGAGACAATTGTGGCAAAAAACTAAAGACGTAAGGAAGTACAATCATCTATTTGAGTCGCTTGGATCACCGTCAACAGTTGATTTTGCAAGTGATTTGAGGGCTAGCTTGAGTGATCGGAAGAAAGTAAATAAACTCGACATGGCTGATATAAATCGCACATTAAGGGTGGTAACTGCATCTAATTTAAATCAAAAACCTTTATGCATTACTTTCCTTTCATATTGATGATGATGCCCATTTGATTTTAATCGTTTGTTAAGATAAGATCCTCACAAGCACTTGTCGGAGTTCGATGTAATTTATTGAATATGAAGCTTGCAAGTGCAACAAAGGACCAAGTCAATGCCCAGCCTCCCATAACGACGAGTCAGCCGCCGAGTCTGGAGGAGCTATGGAGATATGGCTAAAGTCCCTTATGCATCTGCAGTTGGTAGCCTCATGTATGCGATGGTGTGCACGAGAACAGACATTGCTCATGCAGTCGGGGTTGTTAGTCGCTACATGTCAAATCCGGGGAGAGAACATTGGGAAGCCTTCAAGTGGATACTAAGGTATTTGAAGGATACTTCCAAGATAGAGTTACATTTCAAATGCAAAGATGCGATTCTCATAGGGTATTTTGATGCTGATTTGGCTGGATGCAAAGAAGCACTTATGCACTACTGGGTACATCTACTACAGTTAGCTGGATGTCTAAACTTCAGAAAAGTGTGGCGCTTTCGATGACAGAAGCTGAGTATATGGCAGTTGCTGAGGCCAGTAAAGAGTTAGTTTGGCTAAAGAATTTTCTCCTAAAGTCGGATAAAAGGCAGACGGATTATTCATTACACTGACAATGAGAGTGCAGTCAAACTTGTCAAGAACCCGGTCTATCATGGAAAAACGAAACATATTGGGATGCGATATCACTTTATCAGAGGATTGATAAGTGAAGGGACGATGAAGTTGAAAAACATCTCAGGTGCTATGAATCCAACAAATATGTTCACAAAGACTGACGTTGGACAAGCTGAAGTTATGCATGACTTCAGTTGGTCTTCATAAGAAATGATGAGAAAACCGGGGCAATCAAGTGAAAATGAGGATTTTACAGAAGTACAATGGAGCGCAGAGGTTTCGAAGCCTTCAAGTGGGAGATTGTTAAGTGTAGGCTTCTTTAGGTATTTAACCCTAATGGGCTTAAGAGTTTGGGCCCAATTGTTATTGACCCTAAACCTAGTCTATAAATACCCCCTCTTGTACTTGTAAAATAAGAGTTGTCTCATATTGCAGTAATAAGAAAAGCTTCTTGGTTGCCCCCGTAGACGTAAGTCGATAACCCTTGTCGGCCGAACCACGTAATCCTTTGTGTTCTACTTTCTTATTGTGTGCGTGTGAGAGTTAATCCTAACAAGTTCTTCATATTCACCTTCATCCTCACTTCATATTTGTGTCAAAATGTTAGGATTAGAATTATGTTTCACTGGGAAAGAACAGAGACGAATCGATTATATAAGCCTAGATTCGCGTTGTATTCATTAACAGAATTTAGGTAGTACAATGTAGTTAAATACACGGGAGCCTTGTCGACCTGCTTAGCTGCTGTTTTGAATTCGATTACGATTAAAGTGAGGTAACAGAAGGGTAAAACCACTAATGAGACAAAGATTAGGATAATTAATGGGCATAGGAACTTGTCTATTGGGTCATAGAAATGTCTAGTGACAATAGCATTTCTTGCTTATAATGTTCTGATTCTAAGTGTAATTGAAGTCTTGTTGTAAATCCAAGGTCAAGTACCAGCAAATTCAGTTTCTATGTTAACTATTCTGCGCAACTACTTCTTCTATCACTACGTATTATAAATATATGTTTCGCTTACTCACTATTATCACTTGCTCATTACATCCATGAAATTCTAACCATCTAAAACATACAAATCACACACAGCATTACCTGGTCCCCCTATCGCTCGCCTAATGACGATTTTATATAAAATAGCCCGTTTCCCTTCCACCCGCTCGCCCTTGTTCACCACCGCTCTCACTGTTTCCATCGCTCGCACACTGCTTTCGCTGAATATCTCACCACCCGAGCACCTTTATAAGCGGGCCAGCTTAACTGCTTTTCCATTGCGCCTTACTTATACAAATTCTTGATTTAATTTCGTGACTTAAAATCCCTGTGTTCGACCTAGAAACTTATGAGTAAAAAGAGTAAATAATTGTGATAATGCGATTCAGGGTCTACAACTTCATTTCTTTTATATATCTGCACATGCCCAATAATACACACTTCACTCAATAAACTCGTAATAAATTCCCTGTTATAAATCAACAAAATTTCAATTTATCATTGGGTGATAGTGAGGTAATTAGCTTTCCAACGAGCTTTCTACATCGTCCACCATCAGCATCAGGCAATGGCTCCTCCTGTCCAGGAAGCAACTTTGTATATGAATCCATAGGGGAATCCATAACCTTACATTCATTAATACATGTTTATCCCAACATATCAAGAACATACTTTCTCTGAGATAGGATAATGCCATTCTTTTATTGGGCAATCTCAATTCCTAAGAAATACCGTAATGGTCCCAAGTCTTTGGTTTAAAAATATTTGTGTAGATGCTCCTTCAACCTTGCAATACCATCTATATAATCTCCAACGATGATAGTGTCATCAACATAGACAATTAAGTAAACACATCGTCGTTCTAAAGTATGCTTAAAGAAAACCTCTTCTTGAAGACCATGCAAAAATAAACTTTTAATATCAAGTTGATGAAGAGCCAACCACACATTGTTGCCATTAGAAAAAAAAAATACGAACAGAAGACATGTTGACAACTGGAGAAAAGTTTCCACATATTCCTTCCATATACTTGAGTAAAGCCCTTTGCTACAAGTCGAGCTTTGAGTCGATCAATGTGACCATCAGGGCAAACCTTGTCCGCATAATCCCATCGGCAAACTACGGGTTTTTTCCTGGTGGCAATGGAATCAACTCCCAAGTATTGTTAGCATGCAAAGCAGACATTTCCTCCACCATTGCCTGATACCACCCCGAATGACCCAAAGCCTTACGCCAAGAGCAAGGACAAAGATAGAGTCTAAAACAATCACAACACTACATATAAAATGAGATAAACGGTGAAAACTAAGAAAATTATAGTTAGGGTTAGGATTACGAGTGGACCGAGTACTTCGACGTAGAATGATAGGTGACGGTGGAATTGCAACTGATGAAGATAATGGAACCGGAGATGAATCATCAATGGGCGCAGATAATGGTGAAGTAGGTACATCTTAACGTTGCCATGTATACCGACAATAGACCTGAAGTGGAGGCTTGAAGATGAGGCCATTGGAATATGAGTCAGAGGTATTGAGAATGGAGCTTATGACATTGTGAAGTATGGTGATGATTGAAAGAACGTGACATCTGCACTAAGGTAATATCAACGAGTAAAAAGAGAATAACATCCATATCCTTTTTGAACCCAAAAGTACCCAAGAAAAATACATTTGGTTGATCGAGAACGTAATTTGTCCAAACCTGAAGAATGGTCATGAACAAAGCACGTAAAGCCAAATATACGGAGAGGTAAATGGTATAATGACACATTAGGCTTAATAGATATATATATAGAGAGTATTTAGAAATCTATTCTAACAAACTAAATCTAACTAAATCATAGATATGATATGATATGATGGATATGGATATAGATATGAATATGAATCTATCAAATCTAACAACTTCAGTGAAAAGAAATTACTCAACAACAATAAATACCTGGAATAGACCTGCCAGAAGCAAGACAAATAAATTCTTTCTTTAATGGAGCCGTATCTTGAAGACAATCCAACCTGTTGAGTAATATGGATAGATATCTAATGATGTTCCTTTGAATTGTGAGCTTAATTCTCTGCAATTCTTGAGTGGTGAACTTATTTGTGTATATGAACTTGGCCTGTCACATAAAAATATAAAGATGAATCCAGCAGTGACTATATGATAAACAAATGAGGTAATAAAATGGTGTGAAGTGAAATGGATACACCTACCAGTTCATGCAAATAAGCAACATCGTTGGTCATGGAAAATGCTTTGATGATAAAAAAATCAGATGGTGGTTCTAGTAAAGAAAATATAAAGGCATGTAAAATGTGTACCAACTCATATATCATGCCTAGAATATCTATAAATGCGTAAACTAAAAATTATTAAAATATAAAATGGAATATATTGTATTGGAATAAGTAAGCTTTATAGGAAATTAACTAAAGAACTTGCTGGAAAAGTCCCTGAAACAGCCACTAGAAAAGTTGGCTGGATGGGTTGCTAGGATAGGACCTTGAGGTCTGCGGCAGAGTGTGTATGGTGGCTGCTGGAAAGATTTCCAGATAAGGTAGTATGAAATTTTTTTCAGTGTAAATGATGCTTGGATTTGGCATTGGGAGGATGTGCATGTTCATGTTACAGGATCCAGGTTAGGCCAGGTGAGGTTATGGAGGTCCAAGCTGTATAGACTCATATACAAGTACAGGATATGCAGATGCAAAAGACACATCCCAATTTATGTTAAGGTGTCCATTTTATACAAGTTGGGATACGCAAACTGTGTGAAGCGGGATAGGGGGAGACAACTATCTAAAGTAAAGTTCTGCGAGCTAGGAAAGAAACCTGAATTCACATAAGTTATTAAGATCAGCCAAGGCATGTTAACCCCCACAGCTATACAAGGGCCCATGTTATGCAAGGAAGCCAATAAATATGCAGTTTCAGCTTAGACCTTCATGGGGAATTTAGCTTAAGATCAACTCTGCAAGATGTTCAGATATGCGAGTTGTGTAGTAAAGCTATTTTATATGTGCGGTATGTAGTAAAAAACTAATTTCTATGCAAGCTCGAGTAAATGAGATGCCTCAAATAATGTGAGATTAAGGGTGTGCTTTGTTGTGTTGTCAAAAGTATTCTTGTACTATGCAAATAATAGGGGTGTGTTTGTTTGGGAGATTGGATTTTAAATACACTATTCATCCCATTTTTTCCCCCAAAAAATTAAATCAAATACCTATTTTTCATTTTTTATATTATACTAAAATTTAATTTTACATTCAAAACATCACATCAACACCTATTTATATCACATCATACAACTATTCAAATTTAAAATTTTTTACTATTTAAATTCCAACTCAAAGTCCAAACCCCCAAACAAACACACCCTTTTCTCTCTAAAATCATAACATGTAACACGTATTCATTTAAGATATTATATCAAAAACCTACTTTGTATCAGAAACATCAGATCCAACACCTATTTCTATTAAAAAATCACAATTCACATCCAAAACCTATTTTCCATTTCAAATCACTGCTCACAAAATAGCCCAAAACATTCAAAACACCTGTATTTTATTAGGATGTTGCCTTTCTTTGATATTACATGGTACATATGCAAATATACAAAATATAGGCACTAATCATGTTAATTAATGTAGGTATTAAAAATTAAATATCTAAATTAAATTAAATATCATTTATTTTGAAAGAAAATAAAATTCCAATAAAATAAATATATGGTATTTAATTATGCACATATTAATTTTTGTACAATAAATATCAACCATTAATGCAAAAATCTATTTAAAATGAAAGATATCGTACAAATATTATGTGCAAAAATAGAGCCATAATACATTTGGCAACAAAATAAATAACTTTTTTCAATAAAGGAAGTATATAAATTAATATCTTCCAGGAAAATGCAATGATATAAAGATTTTGGCGAGAAAGGAATGTGCACAATAAAATCCGTCACGAATGGAAAACATCGGATAGAAAAAGAAAGATTATAAAATCTTCTTATTGGCCACGCCACGTGGCATCATTCTAAAAGGAAGCCGAGGCCACACCTTCACTATAAATAGGAGTCATGGCCAATTCATTTGACACACCGAAGTTACATTGATGATTCAAACAAAGGGGTAAGTCTCTAAACTCTCTATTTATTGTTCTCCATGTTCTTCGTGTCCTTCAAAGCGTTCATCGTCGTAAGTCACTGATTTGAAGAAATAATCTAATATTGGTTAACGAATCGATGGAGTTAACGTTCTTCGTCGTATGCCCAAGCCGAAGGAAGGATCAAAGCTCCCAAAATCGTTGAGGAATTCATCAAAGCCAAGGAAGAGCCTCCCAACTTCATCTCAAAGCTTCAAGGTGTTCGTCGCGTTCTTCGTCAAAAGCATCAGCCAGGCCCTCTTTGATCCAACAGTCAAAGGAATACGCCGCCAAAAGAGTTATGGAACACCAAATCCACCCCCTCAAAGATCGAAGTCGCAAATCGTCTAAAGAAGACATCAAATCCAAAGTTGAAGATCAAATTGCCCACACGGACACCATAGCTCTCCAAAAGCCGGCAAAGCCAAACCAAATATCAAAGCCTCGGATCATCTAAAGAAGACATCAAATCCAAATCCGATGATCAAATCGCGAACACGGAGACCAAATTCCTCCAAAAGCGGCAAAGCCAAATCAAAGATCAAAGCCGCGGATCCTCCAAATAAGACATCAAATCCAAAGCCGATGATCGAATCGCCCACACGGAAAAGGCAAACCAAATATCAAAACCACGGATCATCCAAAGAAGACATCAAATCCAAAGCCGACAATCGAATCGCCCACACGGAGGCCAAAACTCTCCAAAACGCAGCAAAGCCAAGTAAAAGATCAAAACCGCGGATCGTCCTAAAAAGACATCAAATCCAAAGGTGATGATCAAATTGCCTACACGGAGACCAAAGTCCTCCAAAAGCGATAAAGACAAAACAAAGATCAAAGTCTCGGATCGTCTAAAGAAGACATTAAATCTAAAGCCGATGATCAATTCGCCCAGACGGAGACCAAAGCTTTACAAAAGCGACAAAGTCAAACCAAAGATCAAAGCCTCTAATCGTCCAAAGAGGACATCAAATCTAAAGTCAATGATCAAATCACCCGTACGGAGACCAAAGTCTGGCAAAGTCAAACCAAAGATCAAATCTCTTCGGATCAAAGAAGCTATAAAAAACCAAGTTGGAAAACAAATCGACCTGGGAAGAGAATCAAATGACCCATTTAGAGAATAGGACCCGTTTTAAATCCAAATTAAATATAATTTGTACAAATTTGTGTCTATTAAAAATACACAATTTTTTGTCCACAAATTTTTGGCACGCCCAGTGGACTTCTTTACCTTTCATCTCTCTTTCCGATGAACTTTCAACAACCAATGGCCTCCTACAAGATCAAGACGTCCAACGCTATGTCGAAAGCTGCTGCTCAAGCTGGCGCCGCCAAAGAAGTCAACCCTCACGTGTTTTAACGAATGCTTAAATGACAACAAAAAACATGGCCAAAAGAGAATTGTTGTTCTCTGAAGACACTCCTCCAAAAATCATAGAGCAAAATTCCACTGTATAAAGAAGACGGCAACTTCAAGAGTACTGCCGCACTGTTCACCCCTAAACAAACTACAACTCATTCAACCGCATCTAACTCTGCTACGGTGATGACTACCAATGCTTCAAATATTGAGGACCCAAAGATTGTGGATCAAAGTCTGCTCTGCGAGGAAGTTCAAACCTTCAAAGGCACTTTCATGCCACCTACTCATCGGCCAATTTCAAGTCATTCAACCGCATGAAGCTTTGCTCCGGTAATGACTATCAACGCTTCAAATATAGAAGATCAACTTGCATCATTGGCCAAGATCGTTGAAGGGATGTCTCAACACATGCAACAACAAGACGCTCTCATCGAAAAACTTCTCACTAAACTAGACATGCTTGAAGAATCCAGTCATGCCATCGAAAAACAATCATCTTCCCCGGTGGCCCAAAATAAAGCGGAAACATCCGCATATCAACTTTATAATAAAGAAAAGATGGCAGAACCAAATCCATTTCAAGGATCATCCGACTCCTTCATCCATATATCCCAACTTGACAAATACATCAAGGGGGCAATCAAAAGAGAATTCGAAGGGAGTTCAAGGCCGACGTATACTTACGTCAAGCCTTACACTGCAAGAATTGACGCCTTCAAAATGCCAATGAGCTATCAACCACCAAAGTTTCAACAATTTGATGGAAAAAGCAACCCAAAACAACATATAACACACTTTGTCGAGACATGCAAAGATGCTGGAATATATGGAGACCTCCTAGTCAAACAATTTGTGCGGTCACTAAACGGAAACACCTTCGATGTGGTACATCGACTTAGAGGTTAGTTCCATCGACAATTGGAAACAACTAAAGTATGAGTTCTTGAATCGGTTCTACAGCACACAGAGAACTGTCAGCATGACCGAACTTACCAACAACCGCCAACGGAAAAATGAGCCAGTAATCGACTACATCAACTGCTGGAGAAGTCTAAGCCTCAACTGTAAAGACCGTCTGTCCGAGGCTTCCGGCATAGAAATGTGCATTCAAGGAATGCAATGGGGGCTTGAAATACATCTTACAAGGGATTCGACCTCATACTTTTGAAGAACTCACCACTCGCGCTCATGATATGGAATTGAGAATAATGACTGGTGGAATGTATGACCGCCTACCGAAGATTTCTCAGAAGACGAGAAATACAACACTTGAAATAGTATGGGCAATCATACCTAAAACACTCATAGAAACGAGGATAAACTTCCTTCAATATCCTGAAAACGAGAATAAACTTTCTGCAATCTCTTGGAAACGGGGATAAACTTTCTGCAATCTCCTAGAAACGAGGATAAACTTTCTGCAACTTCCTGGAAATGAGGATAAACTTTCTTCAATCTCCTGGAAACGAGGATAAACTTTCTGCAATCTCCTGGAAACGAGGATAAACTTTCTGCAATCTCCTAGAAACGAGGATAAACTTTCTGCAACTTCCTGGAAATGAGGATAAACTTTCTACAACACTCACATAAACGAGGATGAACTTTCTTCAACACTCTTGGAAACGAGAATAAACTTTCTACAACACTCCTAGAAACGAAAAATAAACTTTCTTCAATCTCCTGGAAACGAGGATAAACTTTCTTCAATCTCCTGGAAATGAGGATAAACTTTCTGCAATCTCCTGGAAACGAGGATAAACTTTCTGCAATCTCCTGGAAACGAGGATAAACTTTCTGCAACTTCCTGGAAATGAGGATAAACTTTCTACAACACTCATATAAACGAGGATAAACTTTCTTCAACACTCCTGGAAATGAGAATAAACTTTCTACAACACTCCTAGAAACGAAAAATAAACTTTCTTCAATCTCCTGGTAACGAGGATAAACTTTCTTCAATCTCTTGGAAACGAGGATAAACTTTCTACAATCTCCTAGAAACGAGGATAAACTTTCTACAGCCTCCTAGAAACAAGGATAAACTTTCTTCAATCCCCTAAAAACAAGGATAAACTTTCTACAGCCTCCTAGAAACGAGGATAAACTTTCTTCAATCTCCTAGAAACGAGGATAAACTTTCTACAAGACTTCTTAACAAGAGAATAATTGTTTTAACAAAAACAAACAAATTCAAGTTGTTTTGAACTACGTTATGACTTCATTTCTTCACCGGATACGTAGGCAACTTGGAATATAACTCCGAGTACAATCAATTATGTCAAAAGAAAAAAAAAGGCTCTAAGAAAATCGGGCTTAAAAAAAATCATGTCAAAAAAAAAAAAAAATTCTTCAAAAAAATGAAAAGAATGCAAAAAAAGAAAAAGTTTCAGTAAAAAAAAAATTGACTTTTGTTTCGAGACTCATTCACACCTTAAACGCTTTGCGTTGGCTTAAACAAGTCTCGAGGGGGCATTTTGTAGGCATTAAAAATTAAATGCCTAAATTAAATTAAATATCATTTATTTTGAAAGAAAATAAAATTCCAATAAAATAAATATATGGTGTATCATTATGCACATATATTAATTTTTGTACAATAAATATCAACTATTAATGCAAAAATTTGCTTGAAATGGAAGATATCGTACAAATATTACGTGCATAAATAGAGTCATAATACATTTGTCAACAAAATAAATAAGTCTTGTCAATAAAAAGAAGTATATAAATTAATATCTTCCGAGAAAGGCACTTATATAAAGATTTTGGTGAGAAATGAAGGTGCACAATCAAATCCGTCACGAATGGAAAACATCTTATAGAAAATAAAAGATTATAAAATATTCTTATTGGCCAATCAGGACGCGCCACGTGGCATCATTCTAAAAGGAAACCAAGGCCACCCCTCCGCTATAAATAGGAGTCATGGCCAATTCATTTGACACACCGAAGTTACATCGATGATTCAGACAAATGGGAAAGTCTCTAGACTTTCTCTGTATTGTTCTTCATGTTCTTCTTGTCCTTCGAAGCGTTTGATATAATATTGGTTGACGAATCGATAGAGATAAAGTCCTTCGTCGTATGTCCAAGCCGAAGGAATGATCAAAGCTCCAAAAGCCATTAAGGAATTCGTCAAAGCCAAGGAAAAGCCTCCCAAGTTCATCCCAAAGCTTCAAGGTGTTCGTCGTGTTCTTCGTCAAAAGCATCAACCAGGCCCTCTTCAATCCAAAAGTCAAAAGGACACGCCGCCAAAAATGTTATGGAGCACCAAATCCACCTCATCAAAGATTAGAGTCGCGGATCATCTAAAGAAGACATCAAATTCAAAGTTGAAGATCAAATCGCCCACACGGAGACCAAAGCTCTTCAAAAGCCGGCAAAGACAAACCAAAGATCAAAGTCTTAGATCGTCTAAAGAAGTCAAATCCAAAGCCGATGATCGAATCGCCCACACGGAGACCAAAGCTCTCCAAAAGACGGAAAAGGCAAACCAAATATAAAAGCCACGGATCGTCCAAGGAAGACATCAAATATAAAGCCGACAATCGAATCGCCCACACGGAGACCGAAGCTCCCCAAAAGGCAGCAAAGCCAAATCAAATATCAAGGCCGCGGATCGTCCTAAGAAGACATTAAATCCAAAGGTGATGATCAAATTGCCCATATGGAGACCAAAGTTCTCCAAAAGCGGTTAAGACAAAGCAAAGATCAAAGGCTCAAATCGTCTAAATAAGACATCAAATCCAAAGCCGATGATCAAATCGCCCACACAGAGACCAAAGCTCTCCAAAAGCGGCAAAGTCAAACCAAATATCAAAGTCTCGGATCGTCCAAAGAGGACATCAAATCCAAAGTCGACGATCAAATCGCCCGCACGAAGACCAAAGCTCTCCAAAGTTTGGAAAAGTCAAACCGAAGACCAAATCTCTTCGGATCAAAGATGCCATCGAAAACCATGTTGGAAAATAAATCAACCCGAAAAGAGAATCAAATGACTCATTTAGATAATAGGACTCGCTTTAAATCCAAATTAAATATAATTTGTACAAATTTTTGTATTTATTAAAAATAACATAATTTTTTGTCCATAATTAATACTAATCATATCTACTCCAACATACATATTTGTCACAAATGCACTAAACTTGGGATCCTCCCAAGGCTTTGTAGAGAAGTCAGCATGGGAGTTGGATCATAAAAAGCAATTTCAAGTTGCATGTGCCATTGTTCAATATTAGGATTTCTGCACTAGAGCAGGAAACAGAAGTATATTACTGCCAATTTGAAGTAGAGTTAGAAATATGCCCTTTCTTACATAAGAACTTAGGGTGTTTTGTTTTTTTATTTGTATCTTAAGGCCATTAGATATTAGTAGTATTCATTAGTAAGATTAGTACCTAGAATTAGAGTTGTCAAAATGGGTTGGCAGGGCGAATTAACCCACAATCCACTATAACCCGCAACTAAGCAGGTTATTTGCGGGCCAATGTGCGGCGGGATGAGCTAAGATTTAGGTAGCCCAACCCAGCCCAACAGCGGGTGGCGAGCCAAGCGGGCCAACATACGGGCTTTAAAAAATATTATTTTTTATACATTTAATATAAAAAATAATTATATTTTAAAATTTAAAATAATAAATATTTAAATAAATATGTAATATAAATTGATTTAAAATTATAAATATCATTGATCGTTATTTTTTTAAAAAATTGTTAATCGAAAATATTTAAACAATAACTAGATATTATTCTTATGGATCTTTCAATAAATTTAGAAGAAAAAAATTAAAATACAATGAAAAATAAATAATACAAATGAAAAAAAAATAATAAAATAAAGAAAGCAATGACATCGCAAAAATAATTATAAAAGAGAGTAATATCGCAGACAATATATAGGTTAAGTAGTTTAACATAATATGAAAGTTTCTAATAACTTAAATATTCGATTTAATTTAATATAAAATATTTTTAAAAACTATCCTAAAATATAATGTTTCATCAATCCATATGTATATATCAATTTATTTATTTTTATTAAAAACTATTAATATTAGTATTAGACAATGATGATGATTTTTATTGTAATAATATGTAAGATGTAAGAATTTTCTAAAATTATGTAGTAAGTACAATTATTAAAAATAAAATAAATAGATTAATTTTGGACAGCCTAAAATAAAAAAAAAATAGATAAATTCATTTAAAATATGAAAGATATAATATAATATAATTACATTTGTTTGGCCCACGAACTAACCCCAATACGGGCCCCGCAGTCCGTATGGGTTTGCTCGTTTAGGCCCACATTTTAATAGGCCTAAAAAATTAAAACCCAAGCCTCTTAAAAAGTGGGGCGGCGCGGGCAACCCGACGGACTCAACCCATTTTGACTATTCTACCTCAAACTAATGCATCTGTATTAATCTTGTGATTTATATGTCTTTTTTTGATAAATCTCTATATGTACCATGTAATCTCAATGAAGGACAATATCCAATATACAACATTTTCTTCTTTCAATCATGGCATGGTAATAGAGTAGGAAAGGCTCAACTTCAACTTGTCAACCCGTGTTCAATCCACTTATTTCAATCTTCAATTAATCATTCGCTATTATCTCAATCCCAAAATTGATCATATATTCCAACCAGCATACTCCCGTACCGTGACCATGCTCTAGCCAGATGTACCTCCAGAATCCTCTTAATGTGCTGGTGCGTGTCGTCAGCCACCAATCTCACTAAATTTGGTATATCATCTCTGTCTTCAGTCTTTGAATTGTTCCAGGGTGTTTATCCTCTAGTTGGTTGGGCACTCTCTATTTCACCAAATTTATTTGTTGAATTTCTATCTTTTACTGTCTTCCACCGTGGAAGCCGCTGCCAATGCAGAAATTAAAATTCACTAGAGAACGAAAGATTGCTTCCCATCTTTATTGCGGATCCTTCTAGAGATGCAACCTTGCTATAAAATTGCCAAGGTAAAGATGCTCAACTACTTTTTCTTCTTTTTTGATGGAACTGATATTTCAAGTCTATTTTTTCATGTTAGGACATGCAAGCAGGCATAGAAATATGCTAGACTCCTGGATTCCAATAACATACTTCATATGTTTGATGTCTCAATAAAACCTTTTTAGTTCAGACAAGAGGGTTTGCTCTGTCGATTACTTTGGCAAAGTGAAACGTGCATACAAGAAGTTGAATACTTTACTTCCCACCTTTGTCAATGTTAAAAAAATGTGGAGGGAACGAGAACACTTGATCACAATAATCTTTCCAGCATGTCTCAAATCTGAATTTGAACCTGTCAGCACTCAAATCCTTGGAACACAAAGCTTCCATCCTCTTGTCAAAGTATATTCTCACTTATCTAGTTCTATTTCAAAAGAAGTTGCAGCTAAAACTCCTATAGATAGGTTGCCCCTCATGGCACATCCTTCCCTTCAACCTAGAGGTACTCATGGAAGTAGGCACAGTCGGCAAGGTGGTCATGGTATAAGGAGCAGGAACAGGAGATCAGAAATGAGGAGGGAGCAAGGCCCCTACGTGTGTACCGGAGGCAGGGACGGACTTAGGCTTGCTTCGCAAGCTTGAGCATTTAATTATCAACATTTTATTGTTTTGCTTGGACTTTTTATTTATGGGCTGTATTATTTCTTTATTTGGGTTTTTATTATTACTTAGGGTATTTAAATTGTTAATTAGGGCTTTTGGAAGACATTCATAGGATTATTGAATGACTGTTTTTGTTTTTTTTTGGAAGCCGGGACACAAGCCTCCTAAGGGGAGGATGCCTCCACTTGGCTATAGCCAAATTGGCTAAAGGCTGTTTCAAAAAAAAGTTGTCGAGGCTGTTTGGGCAAACAAAATTCTTCGTTTGATTGTTATTGATCTATTAGATACGGCCTCATTGCAAGGATGGCCACGACGAAAAAACTTTCTAGGGTAAGGATGTAGGGACAATGGGCAAGGTGGTCATGGTAGAGGGATATAGCTTCATTGCACCCATTTCAATAAGGATGGCCACCAGAGGAATACACTAAAATTTTGGAATTTCTAGCTACTCAATAGACACCATCCTTTCAATGGCCACCATAGCCCACTAAGGTAACCCAATAGATTTTCACATTTATACCTACTTTGGCCAAACTTTGATATTAGATTCCATTAACACAAATCATGTTCTGATAAAGAATCGTTCAATCACATCTCTCCTTCACATCCTTTTCATAATAATTGCTTTATAGTAGACGATGTAACCTTTACATCCATTCAAGGAGTAATTTTTCTTTTCATTTTATCTTCACTCACTCTTCTGGCAACGTTATGATTTTATATGTAACCTTTACATCCATTCAAGTAGTAATATTCTATGTGTTTTTATTATTTTTTTTTATGTTATTTATTTAAATTTGTATATTCTATTATGGGTTTGTTTCTTTTCAAAAAAATTTCTAACACATTTTTCCGAAAAATTAATAAACACACTCATTATTTTTATTTATCTATACAATTCTTTATACCTTACATCAAAAAAATTTTCTTCAAACCAAAACACACAAATCAAACACACCTTATATTTATTTGGTAATATTTTTAAAAGTTTGTGTATTCTATAACCACTTCTGTTGTGTTCTTTTGTGGATTTTAAGGTAGATTTTTACTATTTAAATTCTTTTTTCCCTTTAAAAATATCAAATCAAACAATTATTTTTCTTTTTTTATATTATACTACAAATTCATTTTACATTCAAAACATCACATCAACTTCTATTTATGTCCCATCAAATAAAGATTCAAATTCAACTTTTTACTATTTAAAAATCCAAATCCAAAAACTAAAACCCACAAACAAACACACCCTTCATGTTTGGAATTTTTTAAAAAGATTTTTACTATTTATAAAAACATTTATTCAAAAAATATTAAATCAATTTTTTTATATTAAACTAAAAACTAATTAATAAAAATATCACATTAATTTTATTTTATATTTTATTCTTTTAATATATAAAAATTAATTTTATTATTAAATTTACATTTAAAAATATGTTTAAAATTACTTTTATTATTATATTAATATAAAAAATATATATTTAAGGGCCCATTATTTTAATTTTCCCCGGGCCTAGAAAAGTCGGGAACAAGTCTGCCATCAACTTGGTAGAGGGTGCAAAGCCGGTGTCCCGACCACCTCGAATGTCACTCTTTAGAAGTGTCAGATATGAGTGTCTAATGCACAAGGCTAGAGGTTAGTATCTAAGCATTGATTCCAAAGGTCAAACAGTTTTTTATCATGCCTGATGTTGCTTAAGTAATGTCATTTATAGTTACAAACTCAGGAAAAGAGATTTTTGACTAATAGAGATCAAAGTTATATCCACCTAACAACAAATTGAAAAGTTCATTAGTTTTTTAAAATGGAAAACAAGATTGAAATAGAACCAAGATTTTACCTGTTTGAAGATAGTACTTGTCCCAGAGTCTTCTAATCCAAGAAGAAGAAGTGTCTGGACCCTGTGCTTCTCCAAGCATTCATGGAACATTGCTGATGTAATGCAAGCAGTATCTTCCTTTAAACCTTGTGAAGTTTCACGTGGTATGGGCAATGAAAACAAGGAACAAAGCAAACGAGTGGAGACCTGCCTATCAAAAAGCCCAATTTAATTTCTTCAGTAGAAAACTTCAAATCAAGAAAACCAAATATTCTATCAATATGAAATCCATCTCTAAACACTGTAACAGAACCTTTTCCCATATATGTCCTTTAATGTTATTTTGTCCTTCTTCCTCATAAGATCCATCCTCATAGAGCCAAAAACGGGTACCAGGGGTACATTCAACATTGGCCATCTGAATGAAAAGAAGTGAAAAGATACATTAACCCATGAGTAACACAAGATGTAAGCTTTCATCCAGCCTTAAGAAATTGAGGCTGCTGGTACAATTTGCAGAGACATTTGTCAAAATAATGCTACAACTGTTAAATTACTGCAATTAGACTGCAAACAGAACACTTAATAGTGGAGCAACTCTAACTTTGGTACCCAAAGCACAGAGAACATATTATGAAAGGGCTCCTTATTGTTAGTTTTATGACAACTGCAATCTGGGTTCTGCAATATTAAATTCATTATTCCAACAACATGCTGACTGTTACTGCTGGTATACATGCCTCAAATTTAAGAGGGTCACCCTAAAAGACATGTAGTTAGAGCCGCTAAAAGTTGCAAACAATTTCTCTAACAGATTCATGTAGGTATGCTAATTAACTTCACACCATGTTTCAGATACTGCCTAGAATTTTATAACGACCTAAGACTCGATACAAACTCTGCCAAATATACAAAATTCCATCTTGACCACTTGAAAGACATTATAATGGAAGAAGTTAATGCTTTGAACATATTACATGAAATCATTAGTTGACACCATGTTGGCATGCATTCATTCTATCTTTTTCAGTTTAAAAAACATAATAGAACTTCACACATCATCATCCAGCTGCCAATTTATTAGAGGAAGTGTAATTATGTTTGATCCTCAGACACAAGCAACAATATTCTGAAAGCTTATCGCCTATAAATTGTACTCAAGCTCAGAATTAGAGTAAGTCCTAAGCAAATCATAAAATTTTCCAAAGGTACTATAAGGATTATGTTATCAATACTAACAAGTTAAGCTTTCGATAATATCAGATGCTGCCAAGACAATACATGGGTTCAATCCCAATTCTACCTTCAACACTCTGAGCTCAAACTTTGTGATCTCACGGCCATTCATGTAAACTCTGGTATTTCCACAGCTTGCATCTACTCGCAGCTTCCCTCCCACCGCCAATTTTGAAGTGATCATGGTATCAGGCTTGGCCCCCTCCTGCAATTTTACCCAATGAAAAACATATCCTCGCACAATTCAAACAATCAAGCAAATGAAGAGCTTAACCTTCCTGCAATTTTACCCAAGAAAAAGCATATATTGCTCACTTCAAACAATCAAGCAAATGAAAAGCTTAACATCACTCAACAGAAACTCAAAATCCATATCATGAAATTAAAGTATGAGACAATTTCTGCACCTTGCCCCAAAGTCCAGAATCCTTGTCATACCAATATCTTCCCGGCTTCAAATCCCTAGGAGGAAATGTACAATCCAACAATTCCTCCAATTCCTTTTCCTTCAGTTCCCTCCCGTTCACAATTAACTGGACTGCCCTCATCTGATTGGCTCTGCACACTCTCTCCACCCTCAAGATTTCCTTCACCTGAGACTGACTCCATAGCCTCGCCAGCACTCTCGAACCTTTTCCCAACCTTCCCCTGCGCGCTTCATCAACGGGCATGCCGATGCACCCGACGCACTTCCTTCCCTCAGGCATCGAACCCATCCCCTTCAACACGCATTTCATGCAATACTCCGCGCCACACACGAGGCAGGCTTCTCGTAGACCTAACAAACCCCTCTTCTTCCCGCATCTTATACACACACTACTTCCTTTGTGCCAACCACAGTGCGGAAGTTGAAAGCATACCTCACGTTCCGCATCACTTTCACTCCCGTCCGAAAAGTTCGACTCGTCGCGATCACCTACAGTCTCAGCTTCAGCTTCACTGTCGTCGCTAATATCATCGGTCACTATATCAAAAGCGATGGAGCTGGCGCTGTTCCTTTTGTTCTCCGAAATCGTTGGGTCGGTGCTGGAGCGGGACTTAATCCATGAGGAATTCTTGGGACTGAGTGAGGGGACACGTTTGGAAGAGGCACTGAAACAAGTTTTTGGAATCATGGGATTGGTCGGCGGCCGTGAAACCGAAGAAGGGCCTATGTAATCGACGGATATGGAGTAGTCGAGCTGATCCTCGTCGGGCAACGGAGCGCCTTCCGGCAGCATTTTCCGCAGCAATTCCTCCCAGGGATTGGGGCCCTTGGACTCGCCAGCAGCTGCAGCCATGGGTGCAGAAGGAAGAGGTGGAAGCAACGGAAAGAGAAGGCGAATAACGTGTGAGAATTATGTCTCTGCGAGCGTTACGCAGGGGGAGCGAAGTTGGTACGCATTTGTCGCCAAAAAGTCGAAAATGGAGAAAACAGGAATGACTTCGATTGATGACATCATGCAACGTCAGCACACCGGAGTTTCATTTTTTCTTTTTAATTATAAATTTTGTTAGCGGTGCGTTTTGTAATTGTAAGCATTTTTAATTTGGAAAATTGCTTTAATTTTAATTACACTGATTTAATATTTTTATAAATAATATTTATTTTTATATATATAATATGTTATTCAAATTAAATCAATTTAAAAAATAATATGCATAATAAAAATTAAAAAATAACTCCCTCGACGTTTGCTTTTTGTAAATAATTTTTTTTAATATTAGTATTATATTGGATTACAGTGAAATAGACAAAAATACTCTTATTAGTATTAGTATTATATAATATAAATTTGGTGGCATTTGTGTAATATATTGTAAGTTACAAGTGTATTTATTATGTTATGTAAGTAGTACAATTACTAAATTAGGAAATGATATTTTTGTTTTGTGACCGAATGAAAATGAAAAGCAGAACTCTTATTTAACTGAGAGAGTAATTTATAAAAAATAAAAATAACAAAATAAATAATTTTAAAAATATATATACACAATAACAATATAATAAATATAAAACTTTTTTATATGTTAACTTATGGTAATTTTCTATATGAATTTTTCAAATATTTTTACAAATAAAAAATTGGTGTGTTTGTTTAGGGATTTGGATTTTGAGTTGAAATTTTAATTTTAAAAATTTTGAATTTGAATGGTTATATGGTGTGATATAAATAGGTATTGATGTGATGTTTTGAATATAAAATTAATTTTTTGTATAATATAAAAAATGAAAAATAGATGTTTGATTTGATATTTTTGGAAAAAAAAAAGGATGAATAATAAATTTAAAATCCAATCCCCAAACAAACACACCTTAAATTTGAACATGATATACAAAATTCAAAAATCTATTAAAATATTATACTAAAAACCAAATTAACTTTAAAAAATACATATACAATAAAAATGAAAAAATTTATCAGTACAATAAATAATTTTAAAAAATTTATACATTCTTTCTTTCTTCTTCATTTTTATGATATTTCTTTTCTTATTCTTTTTTCCTACTTCACCGTATAAATAGATGAGTATAAACTAAAAAGAATATATAATAAAAAGAATAATAAAATCAATATCATACCATAGTTAATTCATGCATAATCAAGTTTAAAATTTTTAAAATTTAACAAAAAAAATATTGTAAGTATATTACTATCTATATTAATAGAAATACACAATCCTCTTGCAAAAATATGGCAAACAATAATGAATTATATCCCAAATAAAATATAAAAAATACGAATAATTTTAATATGGAAAACCTTTTAAGAAAAAATAAAAATCACAGGTCAATCAAATCATAGAAGAAAATCTACTATGATCAAATTGTATATAAGAGTCATTTAAAAAATGCATCTAAATAATACCCCAATAACCACTGTATTAATCGATGAAAATCAGAAACTTAAGAAAAATTAAGATCAAGATTATGAACAAAAACATTTGTCACATTATGTAAAATTCTGGTTGAACTACAAATATCCGATCGCAAATCCTACTTGAATTGAAATAGCAACGAATCACGAACACTCCCTGAAAAATTCAGTTTGATCCGACGGTTAACAAAATATCGATGTAATTATGTATCAAATAATCAAAGAAAATATATTAATATAAATAAAAAGAATATGATCTTTAAAAATAAAACAATTTTTTTAAAAAAAAAAATCGAACAATTTATAGAATTAAAAGTAAGTATATATAGATAATGAAACCCTAATTTTATTCATAATTTTATTATTTATTATCCCAATAAATCCTAATTTTATTGGATTATTAGTTATTTTAAAAAAAATTAATTAATTATCCTAACTTAATATTTAAAAATAAAATAAAACTCCAAAATTATGAAAACACGGGAATTAAAACGCCTTGTCATATATATATATATATAATATATGATTTGTCTAAAATAATCGTTGTGCTTTTTCAACATTATTTTTTAATTGTAATTCTCTAAAATAATAAAAAAAATACATAAAATATTTTATACAAAAATTTAAAATTAAAATATTCATTATAAAATGTTAAAAAATCATTACAAAAAGTCAAATACAAAAATTAAAAATTAAAAATTCAAATATTCATTATAAAATGTTAAAAAATCATTACAAAAAGTCAAATATTCAACTTAAAATAATATTCTCCCTATCTTATATCTATCTATCCGTTTGTTATTTGTATGGAGTTTTTAGAAATATTAGTATTATATTATAATATAGTAGAAATAAAGGTATAAAAATTAAACTAACTTTATTAGTATTGTATGATATAAAGGTAATAACATTTGTGTAATATATTGTAATTGCAGAGGTATTTGTAATGTTAAGTAGATAATGCAGTTCCTAAAAAATGAAATAAATACTTTGTTATGGAACGAACCAAAATGGAAAAATGAATATATTGTTAATGGATGGAGGGAGTATAATTTATATATTTGATACAATTCTCCGTACATTTATATGCATTTAAAAATTATTTCATCCAAAAATCATTTTATCCAAAAAAAAAATCTACGTGAATGGAGTCATATTTTCTCCGTCAAATTTATACATATTTAAATAGTAAATAGATACAATTGTAAATAAGTATAAAGTTGACAGAAAAAAAAAATATACTCTCTCTATTTCACTCAAAAAGGTCTTGTGAGATTTTATAATAAATTAAGAAATAGTCTTTTTATTGGTAGGTGAGAGTGTGCAAGATGTTTTTATTTTTATATTTTTATCCTTTAACTTTATACATATAAAAAATTGTATATGTAAAATATATTTGTAATTTAAGTAAAAGTTAAGAATATTTTGGTATGAATATATTATAATTTTTATTAAAATAGAAAATATATATTTTTTAATAGAACATACGAAAATAGTAAAAATGGTACCTTGAATTGAGACAGAGGGAGTAATACATAAGAATAATGTTATGAGAAAATGAGAAAGAAAAAAAATAAAGAATACAAAAGTTTTATGTGGTTCGGTGATAGTGTGTCAACCTACGTCTATGGGCAGGAACCAGAGAGATTTTATTATACTGATTCATAGAGTTACAATCATGTCATTCGACTAGGAACCATAACTATCTACTTATAAGCACCTCAAAATACCCTAAACTCTAAGCATATTTGTTATTAATTATGATAAGCCCAAAAGGAACTCTGCCAATTGAAACAACCCTTTCGCTTTGGTTTTGGGTCGGGTAGACTGCTAAATCCAAGTCACATTTCAACAATCTCCACCTTGACTTGGAGTTTCTCAAACCGTCAAAAGTTCGTCAGTATCTCTCAATTGTCTTCTTCCTGCCAGATGCCCCAAGAGGACTTTACCTCATGCGAATATTCACTAAGTTCAAGCAGTGCTCGAACTTTTCCGTCGGTAGCGCCTTTGTCAACATATTAGCTGGATTGTGTTCTGTAACTATTTTCTGAATAGAAAACCTGTCTTCCTCCAGAACATCACGGATAAAATTTAACCTTACATCAATATGCTTGGTTCTCTCATGATACATTGGATTTTTAGCCAAACTCAAAACACTCTGACTATCACAAAATAACACCTATTTAAAGACCTTCAGACCCAAACTCTGCACCAGACCATGTAACCAGATACCCTCCTTAATACCTTCAGTCATTGACAAGTACTCCACCTCAATCGTCGACAATGAAACCGTAAGTTGTAAAATAGACTTTCAACTGACTACACATCCAAACACAGTGAAGATAAAGCAAATCAGTGATCTTCGTTTCACCAAGTCACCCCCGTAATCAGAGTCTACATAGCCAACAAGACCATCACCATGGCCTTTATCATCATATACAAGACAAATATCACACGTTCCTTTCAGATATCGCAAGATCCATTTTACAGCTCCCCAGTGAGCTTTACCCGGATTAGCCATAAACCTGCTCACCACACTAACCGCATAAGCAAGATCTGGTCTCGTACATACCATCGCCTACATAAGACTTCCAACTGCACTTGAATATAGAATTGTCTTCATATAGCTAACCTCTTCATCTGTAGCCGGTATAGTGCTTCGATCAAGTTTAAAGTGTGCCACCAAAGGGGTACTTACCGGTTTTGACTGATCAATAAAGAATGCCTGCAAAACTTTCTCAATATACTTTTCTTAAGAAACCCATAGCCTTCTTGCTTCTCTATCACACCAGATCTCCATACCCAGTATTTTCTTTGCCACACCCAAATTCCTCATCTCAAACTCACCCTTTAGTAGAGCCTTCAAGTCATTAATTACAACAATGTTTTTAGCTGCAATTAATATATCATCCACATACAACAGCAGATACACAAATGAATCACTAGAAACTTTCTTCGAGTAAACACAATTATCAAACTGATTACGAGTATAACCATTAGACACCATGAAAGAATTAAATCTCTTATACCACTGCCTCAGAGACTACTTCAAGCCATATAGAGATTTCTTTAACAAGCATACATGGTCCCCTTTAGAACTGTCGAACCCCTCCGGTTGAGACATGTAAATCCGTTCTTCTAGATTACTATGAAGGAATGCTGTTTTTACATCAAGCTGCTCCAGCTCCAGATCAAAAGCACCCACCATTGCCAAAAGAACCCGGATGGTTTTGTGTTTCACCATAGGAGAAAAGACTTCATGGTAATCGATTCCTTCTTTCTGTGAAAACCTTTTTGCCACCAGTCTCGCCTTGAACCTAGCAGATTCAACACCAGGAATTCTCTCATTTCTTTTAATGACCCACTTGCATCCCACTGGCTTCACCCATTTTGGTAATTCAACAAGATCCCAAGTCTTGTTCTTTTCAAGAGACTGCATCTCTTCATTCATTTCTATAATCTAGTTTTTTGCATATTTACTCTCCACAGCTTCTTTATATGTCTTTGGCTTATCAGAGCCAAGATCATCACCAACCGCTAATGCATAAGCCACATAATTCATGTCATATGTATTAACACATCCTGCAAACTAGCTGGTTTCTGAATATTTCTCTTTCCCTTTCTTACTGCTATGGATTCTTTAACCCTAGTACCAGCGTCATCAGCTTCCTCCTCAACCGATTTCCCTTGAGTTTTTGACTGATCTGGTTGATCGGATTGATCAATAGTATTATCCTGCTCTCTTCCTCTAACACAACTCTGTCAGGAGTCTCAAACTCCACCCTCTGGTCAGCACCACAATCTTTTGTACCTGCAATACTTTCACAACCTCTACTCTGATCAAGCATAGCAGATTCATCAAAGGTTACATCTCTGCTAATAAGAAATTTACCAGGATTTTTACCTTCTGTATACCATAGTCAATAACTTTTTACTCCTGTTACATACCCTAAAAATATGCATTTTACCGCCCTCGGCTTTAGCTTACCATAATTCACATGAGCGTATGTTGGGCATCCAAATATTCTTAGATTAGAGTAATCAAAAGGTTTAACGGACCATACCTCTTGAGGAGTCTTTAAGTCAATTGCAGTTGATGGAGATCTATTAACCAGATACCTAGCAGTGTTAACTGCTTCAGCCCAGAATTGCTTAGATAAGCCAACAAATATGCGCATACACCTAGCATGCGCCATGAGGGTTTGGTTCATTCGCTCTGCAACCCCATTTTGTTGTGTTGTGTGTAGTACAGTGTGGTACCTCACTATACATTCTTTCTTGCAAAAGTCATCAAATTGAGCGTTGTAGAACTCCAACCCATTATTAGTTCTTAGAGTCTTGACCTGTTTATCCGTCCATTTTTCAACCATGGTCTTCCACTCTTTGAACTTCCCAAACACCTTATCTTTAGTCTTCAGAAAGTACAACCAGACTTTTCTCGAATAATCATCTATGAAAGTGACAAAGTAAGAACAACCGCCCCGCGATTTCACCGGAGAGAAACCCCATAAATCTGAATGAACATACTCTAGAATTTCTTTTGAAGTGTGATGACCGATACTAAACCTCACCCTGCGTTGCTTCCCTTTTATACAAGCCTCACATAATTGAATTTTACCTATTACATTCCCACTAAATAAACCCTGTTTGCTCAACATAGACAACCCTTGCTCACTCATGTGACCCAATCGACGGTGCGACAAATTGTCCTATCATCATGTTTATCCAAGAACTGGGATACCGCCGCCGTTCCCATCACTGAACTGCCCTGTAAACAATAAATTCCATGCTGCAGCTTTCCCTTCATCATTACCAGAGCACCTTTCAGGACTTTTACCCACTCACTTCCACGATGATATTTTAATCCATTCTTGGCTAAGGTGCCAAGAGAAATGAAATTCTTTCTGAGTTCAGGAACATACCAATAGTCAAATTTTCCAACAGTATCGTTATGCAATTTTATCTGCACTATCTCGCTTCCCTTTATCTGCACTATCCATTCCACTCCTTAAAAGAGGTGAGTAGATCACGAGAGAACGTCATATGGTAGGCCGGAACATGGCAATATCAATAAAGCAACGACCAAATTTTGGGTGACAAGGAAAACAGTGCGTACCATATGACAAAGTGCAATGCAACAAAAACAATCAGGTACGCCAATATGTTTAGCAAGCATAAAATTAGGAAAAGAGCATGAAAAAAATTGTTTTCGATTAAAAAATGTTAAAAAGTATACATTATAGAAAGAGAGGATCTTATCATAGTATAGCAAAGTAGATGAATGCTGGTAATCAACAGTTGGAAATTGGGTGAAACAAGGGCTACTCAGAGCTCATAGCAATGCAATCAAACCCTCATTAACCAAGAGGAATATGATTAGTAGATTGAAGTATTGCCTCGATGCCATAGAAGTATGCAAGGATTTGAACTTGATAAAGTTCAAGAGCATGAAAAATATAATACATATTGATGAGAAATGGTTCTATTTAACTCGCAACAGTGAGAGGTATTATCTTACTCAAGATGAACCGGAACCATACCGAGCATGCCAAAGCAAAAGATTCATTGCAAAAATAATGTTTCTTTGTGCCGTAAGCAGACCAGTTTATAATGAAGAAGAGGGCTGTTTATTTGATGGAAAAATATGAATTTTTCCATTTATTAAACAGGTCCCAACCAAGAATAATTCAAAAAATCGACCATCAGGGATTATGGAAACAAAACCTTTAGAGTCAATCACCAAAGAAGTCACAAAGGATGTTATTATTAATAAGGTATGTTTCCTTAACTTAAGTCTTACAATCAAAAGGGCATGCTCAATAATATCATGTAAACTTGTGTAGGTAATCCCCGCAATCAAGGCTAAGTGACCAACAAATTCAAATAAAGAAATTGTTATTCAACAAGACAATGCTAAGCCGCACATAGAGGATAATGACCCGGATTTCAAAAAGATAGCAAGTTCCGATGGATTCAACATACGCATTGTGATTCAACAAGCAAACAGTCTGATATGAATATAAATGACTTAGGATGGTTGCGAGCACTACAATCCCTTCAGGTTACAACAATAGCACATAATGTCGGAGATTTGCTAGCAGCTGTTAGAAAATCTTTTGACGAACTATCCGATACAACAATTAATAATGTTTTCTTAAGCTTATAGGAATGTTTAATCAAAATCATGATACGCAATGGAAGCAACAACTACAAGATCCCCCACATTGGAAAATCAGCACTAAAAAAAAAAGGCATGCTCCCAATAGACTTGGAACTTGATTGAGAAGTGATCAAGACATGCATTGACACACTTATCGAATCAAATCAGGCACAAGGCATGGAAGAACTTATTACTTCTATTGAGGAAATGATTTGACGAACAGATTTGATATAACCCTTTTGTAAAACTTTGACATTTTGAATAGTATAGTCAAAGATATTAGTAGTTGTAGGTAACTAAACCTGTGCAACCGAGTTTCTTTACAACTTCAAACTAGGTGTATAATCACAACAAGTTTTCAGTTGTAATTACAACTTCAACACAATGATTTCGGGACAATAGAGTGAGGGACTTATACTATCAGATTATAGTATCATCATCGAGTGAAGGGGCATGACTTATGTTGGACATTATTTGATAAGAAATGCCACTAACATAGTTATTTTTTCCAACATGTTTTGAAAAAATATATATATATATTTTTATTCTCATATTATACTATCATCATCAAGTACGGGCCAACAATATAACAATTTTTTGGGGTGACAACATTGCACTCTCACATAGCAATGATCATCGAGTGTTTTATTTATGAAAGATCACTGATGCAAGGGGTGACATTATACTAAGTATTAGTCTCCAAAACCTTGCAAGGGGTGAAATTATACTAAATATAAGTCTCCAAAACCTTATATTAGTGACACAATCATTGTAAAGTCAATTAACTGAGCAAGTAAATCATCATTTTAGCCCACACAAAATACTTTTCATCAGAGAAATGCCGCACAAACTTTCGTATATCACAATCACAGATAGTATGTTGAACTTAAACATCGCAGTTCCAAGAGTATATATAAAATATACCTTTACAATTTAATCGAAGTTTACATAGAGAGGCTTGGTGACCTGTCTGTCTCAAGAAGTTCCTCCGAACCTACACAATAATATGAAATAAAATGGTTACAATTTGTTTTATGAAATAATGACACAAACCCTAAGTTTAATTAACAAAATTAAAAGATATGCATTTTGTGAAAACTTCACCTTATTCACGGAACTCCAGTAACTTTAAGGTGAGAGGGCAATAGATGTTTAAGAGAGACAACACCACTGCGCGAGTGGAAGAGTTGCTGATAACTCCAAATATTACCATATTCTTTGCTTAACAAAACTATATATTACATGAATTTTGGTGTAAAAACCATCACAATATCTGATTTATGGCATATTTCATTGATTTATTCCGTTTTGCATGATTCAAAATTGGTTTGTTGAGATTATTAACATTTTTGGCCTTTTTAAGCGATGATTATGGTCCAGAAAAGCTAAGTCATGAAAGTTAAGCGACGGCCCTGATCGCTTAACAAACGATGCCTTCCTCGCTCAAGCCAGTGCCAACGACAAGACATCCATCGCAGCGAAGCTCAATGAATCACTCCAGGAAAATACCTAAGTGTCCAACCCACATCGGTAAAGTCATTCCATTACCAGACAGCAAAGCTAGCTCCGTTAAAGCCCTCCTGCCATTTGGGTAAGCGAGGAAAATCTGCGCCCCTACCAAAGAAAGCAAGTGAGCGAGCACCCTGAGAGTTATGGCCAGTGCAACTACTTCAACAAAATAACCGTCGCCAACTGCCTAACTACCCAACGGTTGAAACAACCTTCCAACTGCTCGCAACTGCTGCCTCATTCAACTATAAATAGAGCCAGATATCTCTTGTAAATATACTTCACTGAGGAGTATACACTTGTACTTTTTGCACTCTACTTTGCTGTCTTCCTACCTCCCGAGAGCTCCAACCCTATAAGGGAGTTTCTCAGAGGGGATGGCCAGAGGAGTTGAAATTTTCTTCTCATCTGGCTGCTACTTTACTGCTTTCTAGTTTTATCTTACAACTTTGATTTACAGTTTTTATAATATTCTTTTTGTAGAGTTTTTCCGTTTTCCTTAGAAATTAATGGAATATCAATCTTTTTTCACTATCACTTCTTCCCCATTTTCATATTTGTATAAATCTAAGTCATAAAGAATCTTGAATCACTGAGAAAGAGCAAAGAAGAATCGATTATCTAAGCCCAGTTAAGTACGCGGGAGACTTGTCGACCTGCTTAATTACTGATTTGAATTAGATTTTAATTAAAAAGAGGTAGCAGAATGGTAAAGCCACTAATGAGACAGAAATTAGAATAATTCTTACCCCTGTTCAATATAAGCGACCACCATCCTCTATAAATACCCTTGTTCTCGGTCATTTACACTTTTACCCTACAGTAACTTCCTCAAGAAGCTAAAGAAACCGTCAGTTCTCCCCATCCAAAAATTCAAAAATCTCAATCCTTCAACCAATTTTAACTAAATTTGAGGTAAGATCTAGGTTCATCTTGGTCTAAATACTCAATTTTATGGTTTACTTTCTCCGATTTTATGCACATTAACACAGAATCCAAAATTAGTTTTGCAAAAACTGTCTTTTTCATCTTTCGCAAAAAAATTGTATAACTTCAATTTTTGTGATTCTAAGTCTGTTACCTGCTAGATTTAGATATACTAACTGATATTCTTGCTACGTATGGATCAATTTTACAATCATATATGAGATTTTTGGTTATGTGATTTTCACCCCTTTTTCAAAACGAAACCCTCCCTAGAGTGTTCTGTTTTGTTGTGAGGGGGAGGAGCTAGGGTTCAAATAAGCGAGGTTTAGGAGATTTTTGCCTTTTACTTGATTATTGTTTCCATTTTGAAACTAATAATGTAGGTTTAAAGTGTTTCGAATCTCAGTTACCAAAATACTGTAAAACCCTAGGTTATTTGCAACCAGAAAAATAGATCCAAACAAGAAAGAAGCGTTAACAAAGGAGTTTGAGAAATTTGAAGAAAGGATTGAGAGAAGGATTCAAACAATGAAATCAACGGACAAACGCAAGGTGGTAACAACAAGCTCGGGGGCTGAATTTATGGAACCAGCGCCGCCAGAGGCTTATGACAAAAAGAGGAGGTTATTGGAACTGACCGAAGATTAAAGCAAGCTTAGGGAGTTGAAATCCATTCCATTTAGAAAATTTATCCCGGAGTTCCCACGGTAGACTACCTCAGATTTGAATATACTGAAGAAACTGACCAGAGGTATCCGGTGAACGACTGGTGGTTGGATTACGAGGAATTGAAGGATTTTCAACAGAAGAAGCTTGACAAGGAGTTCACTCGCCAAGCGACGGGAGAAAGGATTAGGGCCTTCCGCTCCGAGAAGATCACAAGGAAGGACGCTGCTGAGGTTGCGAAGGGTGTGATAGCTGTAAAAAAATATGACTCTGTTCATTTTGTTAACATAAAAGCAGTAGCAGCTTATGAAAAGGCGAAGGAGTTGGGGATCCTCTATGATAGAGGATTTGACCCCGAGAAGATCACAGGCCCGCTCGCCAACTGGATATAGGAGCGAGGCCTGTTTTGGTTGACTCAGAACCTCAAGGACCCAGTGGATGTATCGCTGGTGATGGAATTTTATGCCAATATGAGCCAAGCTGACAGTTCCAGGAACATATACGTTTGGGGGAAATGGGTGGACTATTCAGCAAGGAACATCAACCGGGTCCTGGGTTGGAAAGTCCACTATCTGACCCAGGAAATAGAGGCTAAATTGAGCGCAGCTCGCTCGAGCTGCAATCGCTCTACAGGATATTCGCCACCGCCCCCGAATATGAGAAAAGGAATTTTAATTTTGGGTCGGTAGACGTGGATAAAAAGGAATGGGTTAAGTGGTTGCTGAGATGAATCATGATAACCACTCACACCACTAATATCCGACCTGATTTCCTGCTCGCGCTGCGCTCAGTCTTGGACGAAAAGGTTGATGTTGATATGGGCGTGATTATCTGCATAGATATCTGGGCAAGAAGAAAAGTAGATCGAACGCTGGGTTATGGGACCCTGATCAATGAACTATGCAGACGTACGGGCATTGATTTGCCCACTCAAGCCCTAGAATTGCAAATGAAGCCGCTGCTCCCAGTGGCCTTTCACAAAAATTGGCTGGAGTCCTAGGGGTTCAGCCTTATCCCAAAACAAAGGAAGAGGAAGGTGAAGACGACTGCTCCTCCCCCTACTGAAAAGGAGAATGAAAGTTATTGGGGAGGAGATTGTCCTTGAGGAGGTGGCACCAGAAGCCGAACCAAAGGAGGCTGCTGTTGAACCAGACTCATAACACACTGTCTCCGATGAAAGTCCTACTGACGAAGCAGAGAAAGCTCTTCGCTTCGCTCGGGAGATAGAGAGGAGCCTATTCGGGGAAGAGCAGGCGTGGAGCGATAAGAGCGGAAAGGCTCCGGTGGCAACCGCTGGTGAGAAGAAAGCGAAATCAAAGGAAGACCTCGCTTCGAAGCCTACTGTAAAGAAGCAGAGGGTGAAAATAACTATAAGGAAAAGCACAACACCCCCTCGGCGAGCGATAAGGCAGGAGAAGGAGAAGGGCAAAGCGGTAGAGGAATAAGCGACAGAGGATACGATCCCGCTCTCCTGTCTGAGGAAGGGGATCACAATCAGAGAGCCTACCGCCTAGCCCGAGCGACCCTCACCAGCGGGACTTGCAAGCGAAGAGACGCCACTTCAAAAAGTCAATCTAACTGGCGATGAACCTACTCCCTTCAACCAGCAGGGGGCAGGTGAGCCAACTGCTGCTGGAACTCTAGGCAATGAGCCCACCGCCGTTAACCAGTCGGGAGCGGAGGAGCCTACTGCTACTGGACAAGAGGATGAGCGGGAGACCATTATCACTGAAAAAACCATAGGTGGAATAGATGTAACCATGGAAGCTTTCAAAGATCAATCTGCCAAAGTCCCCGCTGCCACAACCGCTGAAACTGCCAATGAAACCGACGAGGTTGAGGTAGTCATAACCACTCTCTCAATTTTGTAGGTGTCTCCACGAGCGACAGAGACAATAGCGGAGGTGATAGAAGCCGAGCCCATGCTTTATAGCCCCCGAACACCGATGAAAATTGAGGCACTTGTAGAAGTTCTAACTCCTGCATCGGAAAAATCAGATAAAACATTTATCGACGAGGAGGAGGATGAAGAAGAAAAGAAGTTCAGGGAGGAACAAACTCAGCTGCTCGCAACAATACGATAGCTCAAAAAAAGCGACAACGTGAGCGAGAAAATAAGAGGAAAATGAAGGTGCTGGCCAAGCTACTGAAGTAATGGAAGCCGCTGACCCAACTTCATCTGCGATACAAGAAATACTTGAAGAGAAAGAAAACTGAGCAGATGAAGTACGTGGCAGCGAGACAGCTTGTCTTTCTGAGGGATGTCACTCCCGAACCAGCACCGGATTCCGAAAGAGAAGAAAAGCTAGTAAATATCAGTTCAGCCGAGTCGGAGTGACAGTCACCAACACCCGCAGAGGCAAGCACTTCAGCCTCCCGCGCGGCATTCGAAGCTTTGGGAAAATGACTGGATGAACTCGACGAGGCGATGCTCAGCCAATACCTGCTGCTTCAATCACTGATAGATTCTCACATCGGGAAATTGGCTGAGGTACTGATTACTGGAAGAAAGGCAAGCCCCACACCAGAATGCCGCATTGGTGCGTTGGAGACTCAAGCTGCAAGCCTGGGTGTGACTCAGACCGAAATTCTCAAGGCACCTGCAGCCATCACCAAACAAACATCACTCAACATAACACAATTATCATGGAACAACAACTTGATACAACGAAAAGTCTCCAGAGAATTGAGGAGCTAGTGCGGCAGCAAGGAAAGAAATCTCCTCCAGGACATGGACCCGTTGGATCCAAAGGATATTGAATTAGGGTCCTTCCCCCTATCATGTACATAAATTTTTGGGTATTGGCAAGGCCTGTACATAATTTTTTATGATCAATGACACAACATATCTTTGGTAACAAGTTGAATTTATCAGTGCTGTATGCCTATCATAAGCATGCGTTATTACTTTAAATCCTTTTAATACCTCGCTGCGTTAGCCTTGTAATATGTTTTAGAGTAGGGTTAGACAACTTGCAAGCGCTGAACTTAGTAATCGTTCCTTTACCTTATTCAATAATGTGAATATCGAGTTAAACCAAGTACCCGCTGATATGACTTGTAAAGGTTTGTGCCCCCTTTGTTTCAAATTTTCTATACTGGGTAGAGCAAGCCAACTTCTGTCTATCGACTTTGCTCAAACGAGATGACTTGAAAAGAGAAATCCTTAAATATGGTTTAAGACACAATGCAAGCGAAACAGAGAGGACCTATTATTATTAAAGAAGACTGAAAAGGCCTACGTGCGTGAAAATCAAATAAAGTCATGAACAGACACAATGTTTGTTTGAAACTTACGATCCATCATGAAATATATTGAGCGATGCAAAAAACAAAATGATTCTCCGTTCCCTTCGGCCGAAGGTTCCCTTATTAAAAAAAATTAGTTTCCACTGAGCAAGCAAAGTAGACTATACCTTGATGACTTCGCACATGTTAAATCAGCTGACAAGTTTTGAATGCTTAAGGATCAATTGTTTCTATATGAGATTCAATTTATCCACAATCATGGCACTGATCTTAGCCAATACTTGACCACCTTGAACGGAATAACTCTTAGTTCACACGATTGAGTTTGTTCGAGGACGAACAAAGGTTTTGTGTGAGAAAGTTTGATAACTCCAAATATTAACATATTATTTGCTTAACAAAACTATGTATTACTTGAATTTCGGTGTAAAAATCGTCACAATATATTATTTATGGCATACTTTATTGATTTATTCCGCTTGACATGATCCAGAATTGGTTTGTTGAGATTATTAACGTTTTTGGCCTTTTTAAGCGATGATTCTGGTCCAGAAAAGCTAAGTCATGAAAGTTAAGTGATGGCCTTGATCGCTCAACAAGCGATGCCTTCTTCGCTCGAGCCAGCGCCAACGACCAGACATCCATCGCAGCGAAGCGACAATGAATAACTCCAGGAAAATACCTAAGTGTCCAACCCACAACGGTAAAGTCATTCCATTACCAGTCAGCAATGATATCTCCGCTTAGCTGCGCTAAAGCCCTCAAGCCATCTGGGCAAGCGAGGAAGATCTGCGCCCCTACAAACCAAAGCGAGTGAGGCGAGCACCCTGGGAGTTATGGCCAGTGCAACTGCTTCAAAAAAATAACTGCCGCCAACTGCCTAATTGCCCAGCGGTTGAAACAACCTTTCAACTGCTCGCAACTGCTGCCTCATTCAACTATAAATAGGGCCATCTATCTCTTGTAAATATTCCTCACCGAGGAGTATACACTTGTACTTTTTGCACTCTACTTTGTTGTCTTCCTACGTTTTGAGAGCTTCAACCCTGTAAGGGAGTTCTCAGAGGGGATGGCCAGAGGAGTTGAGATTTTCTCCTCTTCTGGCCGCTACTTTACTGCTTTCTAGTTTTACTTTACAGCTTTGACTTACAGCTTTTATAATGTTCTTTTTGTAGAGTTTTTTCGTTTTCCTTAGTAAGTAATGGAATATCAATCTTTCTTCACCATCACTTCTTCCCAACTTTTCATATTTGTATAAATTTGAGTCATTAAGAATCTTGAATCGCTGAGAAAGAGCAAAGAAGAATCGACTATCTAAGCCTAGTTTCGCGTCGTATTCATTAACAGATTCTGGATGGTTCAACGTAGTTAAGTACACGAGAGACTTGTCGACCTGCTTAATTACTGATTTGAAGTAGATTTTGATTAAAAAGAGGTAACAAAATGGTAAAGCCACTAATGAGAGAAATTAGAATAATTCAAGGGGCATATGCGCTTGTCTATTGGGTCACAGAAATGTCTAGTGACAGTATAATTTCTTACTTATAGTGTTTAATTCTGGGCGTCATTGAAGTATTGTTATAAATCTCTTAAGGTCAAGTATCAGAGGTTTAAGTTCTGTATAATTCTGTTTATATGATTACATTCGTATCTCCTAACGCTTTCGTACTATACATATAGTCCCCGTTTAAGCACCATCACTATTCACTCATTTCATCAATGACAACCTAGCCATTAAGGAACACACAGATCAAACACAACATCCGTTGGTCACCCTTTATCGCTCAATATATACATATCTCGCACTCATCTCCCTCGCTCACCTCCGCTCGCAAACCACTATCACTGCATTCATCACTCATCAGTTTCGTTTTGCTCACCCCTCCGCTCACTTTTCTCATTTTCTTTAAAATATGTTCTTATATAGTTTAGTTTCTGGGCTCGCTCATGAGCGAGCCCCCTTTATGCTTTTCTCGCCGCTTTTCACTGGTTAATTCTTGATTAATTTTGTGACTTAAAATCTTTGTGTTCGACCTGAAAACTCACTAGCTAAAGAGTATAAATAATTGTAATAAACGATTCAGGGTCTACAACTACATATTTTCGATCTATATCTGACCATCCACATTAATTCGATTCATGCCGATTCGACACAAATTCCCTGTAATTAACAAACACACAAATCGCTTATCAGCTGCTTGGGAGAGCCTTCTCAATTCCAGCGGATTTCATCGGGACAAAGCCACGAAAAAAATATCGGTGGGGAACGACCTTGGCGCCGGGGATTTCTAGTTCGAACTCGTGCTCCAAATCGGGCATGAGGAAAAAATACGAAACAGGTCGTCGGTAACCCGGATCTAGAAAGATCCACCATCGATGAGGTTTCATGGAGTTGTTGTTTGAACTCGGTCTCCGAATCGGACACGATAAACAACGGTGAGGCCAACAACGACGTCAGAAACCGATATCCGGAAAAATACATGGTTGACGAGGCATCGTCATCGGTCGATTTCGTCCAACCGGCCAAAGTAGTATTCTCATCCCCGAAACTCTTCTTCCGGCACAAACGAAAGGATTCCAATGGTGAATAACCTTCCACCGGTGGCGAGGACTGCAGTTAAAGGGACATCGCCGGCAATTAGGACCAAATGAAAAAATAGGGTTTCGACCAGATACAAAGGACGATGAGGATATGTGGTGGGTGAGGAGTGAGGAGTGAGAGAAAGATGTGCGATGTATAGGTGTTTTAGGAATGTTCATTTAATTACATAATTAGTTGTGTTTATTTGTTAATTTAAGTGGTATTATTTGATGACATTTGTGTAATATTATATGAATGGTGGGATAATTTTATATTTTAGTGGAAGATACATTTACTAAAAAGGGAAATAGATACATTTGCGATAGACAGACTAAAATGACAAAATGGATAGATTGGCGGTGGACGGAGGGAATATTTACTAATACACTTCTTTATTACTTATTAATTATATTTTACCTAAATTTCCGCATCTACAATAATACACCCATATTATATGGGACATGGGTAGTAGTATTTTTACATTATTAATAATTATATATTATTTATTTATTAATTTAATTTTATAAAATTTAATAATATATAATAACTTTAATTATAAATATATTATATTTATAAAACTTGTGTTTAGTATAAATTTATATAATTATATATATCAATAAAAAAAATTATTTTTCAATTCTACAAAATCCATATATATAAATATATAAAGAATTCAATCAAATCTGTAAAAGTCCATCTAAATCAATTATTAAAATCCATGAAACTCAGTATAGACTCTGTGGATTTAAAAATTTCACATAAATCCATAGACTTTTTAAAATTCAAAAAAATCCATTGAAATCTCAATTGAATACACCCCCTAAATTGGATTATTATTCTCGCGATTAAATTGGCTTAATACATGGTTAGTTACGTTAATGTATTTTAAATAGTTTTAGTAGCTTAATACATGGTTAGTTACGTTAATGTATTTTAAATATTTTTAGTATAATTATAATAGATACATTTTGTTCAGAAGTATAAAATTACTGTAATTGAAATTTCTAAATTAATTTTCTGCAACAAGTATAATATAAATATTCATAGGTAGAAATCGTATGTTATAAATATTCATATTATCTGCAATATTTAGTGTGTGTTTGTTAGGGGGTTTGGATTTTTGGTTATGATTGAAATATTAAAAAATTTGAATTAGAATAGTTATATGATTTGATATAAATAAGTATTGATGTGATATTTTGAATACAAAAATTGATTTAGTATAATATAAATAATAAAAAATAAATGTTTAATTTGATATTTTTTGGAGAAAATTCGTATGAATAGTGTAAATATTGTTTATTTATTATGTGCAGGAGAAAACATAATATAATTGGTAGAATTAGAGGAAAATAGAATAAAAATGCCAAATGATTTGGAGAATTAATTAAAGGGCTCAAAAGCTCATCTGTTATAAAATTAGGGCAATAATAAATGGAAATTAGAAAGGGGTGGCACCACTTTTGAAGATACAATAAGGAGAACACAGTGCAGAATAGTTCCAGAGAGAAATCGTGCAACGACATGAAGGATAAAGATTCTTTCAACGAGATTTTGAGTTCTTCCTCATCAATCCGATCTAGCAAAGACGATGTTTATTTTTGCTATCTTTGTTTTCTCTCCTATGAAATTCTGAGATAAGAGTTGTTTTGATTTATGATATTTCTTTAGTTTCTAAGTATTTATGTGATTTATAATTTATATGTTTTTATAATATTTAGTTTAGTTGGATATTTCGGCTGGATATTTCAATTAAATTAAAGATTAATTGCTAAACTAAATTAGGCATCCGTAATTGCATTTTAATTTAGTTCAAGTAGCAACTAGGAGTAGGCACCGCTAGAAAATCACGGAATCAATTTTAAAAATTCATATACGTAATTGTTAAATTGAAGTAGGCTTTTCTAATTCGCAAGGTGGTTAGACTAGTAAATTCTTGGTGGTATTACTAGGGTTCTAGTCTAATAAAGAAATCAGTTAACGGGCGTACCTTAACTGTTGAGAATTTAAGAAAAAGTTGGTTATTAGGCGTGTGTAAGTAACTATAACTAATTTATTTAGAAACCATTGAAATTAAATATTTATCGATGATCAAATTCAAAATCCAAATTGTCAATTTCATTCCTACGCTAGGAGTTCATCTTTATTAAAGTTCAACCGTAGAGTTTTCCATAGATTTTTATTTTGCTAATTTTATTTTATTTTTATTTTTATTATTTTTATTTTACTTTCTTCCAAATCCCACCCATGTTTTATTATATTTATATATTAAACAACCTAAAATTAAAACCTTTTATATTCCCTGAGGAGACGATCCTACTTCATTTATACTACGTCATTCTTTATCGTGGATGTAAGTTTATTTTATTTAATTTTGCAGTATGTACTGAACGCTGTCAAATATACAAGTCCAATAGGCTTAACTCTAACTATCCACTCTATCTAATACTCTCTTTCAAGCTGAAGAATATAAATCGAATGTGCCGAGCTTGTTACAGAAATATTTTTTGCAAGAACCCCTATGAGACTATTCAAATATATCTATGAATTGTTTGATTGAGCGTGCATAGTTAGTGCTAATGCATCCAGATAAGATATTTTTCGAATAAAGTGAGTATCAACTTCAATATGTCTTGTGTGTTCGTGAAATACTGAGTATGAAGAAATATGAAATGCTCTTTAATTGCCACAATATAGCTTCATCTTAGAAACATCAACATATTTAGGTTCAAAAACCAATTTCTTAATCCAAATGAGCTCACTAGTGGTTAAGGTCATAACTCAATACTCAGTTTCAACATTCAAGAATAAGGTAATATTGTTTTGTTTTTTACTTTTTCATGAAATAAGGTTACCTCCAATAAATATACAATATCCTAAAGTAGAATGTTGGTAAGATGGAAATCCTGCCTAATTAGCATATGATTACCAACAATGCTCAAATCACCATGATTCTTATATAAAAAAGTCCTTGTTCAGGAGATCCTTTGATATACCGTAGGATGCGAACTACAACCTCTCAATAGGCAGTACGTGGTGATTGAAGGAATTTATTGATGATGATAACAGTACACAAAATTCCAGGATGAGCGGTAGTGAAGTAATTTACTTTACGGACTAGTTGTCGATAACGACCAATATCTTCTATACGTTCTCCTTGATCCGGAAGGAATTTAGAGTTAGCATCCATAGGAGAGTCAACAAGCTTGCAATCTATCATGTCTACTTCTTCAACATATTAAAAGTATAATTCGATGGTGAAATCACGATGCCATCTAGAGAGGAAGCAACTTCAATACTAAGAAAGTATCTAAGCGGTCCCAAGTATTTAGTTTACAAGTATTGGAAACAAGTATTGTTTTAGAGCATGTATTCTATCATGACCAATGTCAGTAATGACAACATAATCGACAAGATGATGGGAGAGAAGCATTTACCAACACTAGTATTTTTGTAAAAGATGGAATTATTAGATTCATACCTAGTCATCCCAATTTTTTTATACTATAACAAAACCTCCAAAACCAACTATAAGAAGATTGCTTTAATCCATATAATGAAGAGTGACGTTTGCAAACAATAGCAACTCCCCCTGAGCAACAAAATTGGATGATTGCTCCATATAAATATTAAAAGATCACCATAGCGAATTACATTTTTAATGTCCAACTAATAAATAGTTCAACCCTCAATAGACACAAAAGAAAGAAAAAAAATGAACATAGAACATTTTTTCCATAAGAGAAAAGTATCAATATATAAGGAAGAAAACTAACAATTACATGTGGAATATGGACTACATTGTGAGGGCAATGAAGATGTCGGATTCCAAAAAGGGCAAGACCGGCGGTGAGTCAGAGACTATGGAGGGGGGTGTAGGACAAAGACGTGGATGATAAACCTGAAAAGGATGGGAGGTAATAAGGGGCTCGGAAGAAATGAGAGAAAGGACCATCGGGACAGAAAGAGAGGAGAAGGAAGGGCAATAGAAAGACAATGACTCAAAGAATGTGATATCAACAGAAAAGTAATAACGACAATGTATAATTGAGTAACACTTGTATCCCTTTTGGATGTGAGAATAACCAAGAAAAATGTACTTAATATATCTTAGGGAGAGTTTGTCGAGACTAAGAGTGTGATCATGAACAAAAAAAATAAACCTTAAAACAAGAGAAGACGATGAAAATAGTGGCACAAGCGGAAAATAACCATTGATGGGGAACCTCACCCAAAAAGATAGAACAAAGTATGCAACTGATTGGTAAAAAATTGTGAGTACAATATCAACTCAAAACTGTGATGAAGCATTATTATGGATAAGAAGAGTTTGAGCAATTTTAATGAGATGATAGTTTTACGCTCGACGATCTTATTTTGTTAAGGTGTATAAGCACAAGAAGATTGGTGAATAATGTTGTGAAATGATATGAACTGAGTCATAAATGAAAAAAAAATACTCTAGAGCATTATCATTATGTAGAACCTTTATAGACACCCAAAATTGAGTTTGAATTTCAACACAAAATGAATAAAATATAGAAACAATTATGAATGAAATTTCAATAGGTAAATCCAAGTGCAACGTAAAAAATCATCCACAAATATAACAAAATATTGAAACCCAAAAACTTACAAGGCATGATTAGGACCATAAATATTTGAATGGACTAAATCAATGGCGTAGAAGTTTGTTGACATACTTGCTTTGGAAATAAAGCATGTGACTATTTACCAAGCTGACATGATTCACGCTCAAGAGACGACAAGGAAGAAAGATAAAAATTCATGCACTTCGACTCAGGCAGAGAAGGGTGACCAAAATGCTATAAGAATGAGAGTTGGCTCAGAGGTAGCGATGCAAGATACAGGTACTGAAAGTGGTAGTAGAGATGAAGGAAAGTGGTAAATCCCCTTTCACTCACGATTTGCACCAATCAGTTGCCTATATGACAATCTTAAATAGAGAAAGAATCGGGATAACAAGTGATAGAACAATCTAAGCATTAAGTTAATATATTGAAAAAAGCAATATTAAATGGACATAAAAGAACAAAAAGACCGAATCGAGAGAAACATATGGAAGAGGATGAGCAATACCAATTACTGTAGTAGTGGCTCGACAACCATTAGCCAATATAACCGGTGGTAAAGATTTAAAAAGAAAAGGAAAGAAAAGATTACTAGAGATATGACTCGAAGCTCCAAATCAAGAATCCAAGAATCAAGTGGAAAAGTATGGGAAACACAAGCGAAAGGGCTGCCAAGTGGTAAAGATTGTTTGGATGTCTAGTACTCAAGAAATGTTGTATAATCGTTACCACTTATTACCACAAAAGAAAAGACATCTACGGGAGATGAGGATTAAGGTAGAGTAGGAGATAAATCAACATGAGAAATATTACAAATGGTGGCATTTTAGAAATGTGAAGAGTGTTACAAATGATTGACAACGATGGGGTGTAGGAAATAATAAATAGATTTCCAAAGTAGAGTGCACAATAGGATATTGGCCCTTAACTAATCATCCCAAAATTTAGAATTGGCATACTCCTAAAAATTTTTCCTCCAAAAATATCAAATCAAACACTTATTTTTTATTTTTATATTATATTAAGAATTAATTTTATATTCAAAATATCACATCAATATTTTTTTATATCACATCATACCACTATTCCAATTCAATTTTTTTACTATTTAAATATCAATTAAAAATCCGAACCCCTCAAACAAACACACCATAAACACTGGGAGAAGTACAAGAGAAATACGTAAGTGACAGAGATTCAAGAAGCACACTAAAAATCTGTTAGTAGGACGTACGTAGGAGAGAGATGGCGGCGCACGGGAGAAAAGCAGCGATGACATGCATGAGAGATGATGACGGGTTGCAATGTGAACTGGCATAAACAAATAGTGAAATCACCCTAAGGAGAAAACTAGTAGTGGTGGCGCACGATAGAGACAAGAGGCGTGTGTGAGACATGATGACGATTGGCAGCGGCGGCGGCAAATGTTGGCGTCAATGACCCACGGCACCGCGGGTACTAGGGATAGGATTAAGATAATGAGTTCTAATCTACCAAATGCTCTAATACCATGTAATTGCATTTTCTAAAATTGATTTATTCTACAAGTATTACATATATATATACACAAGCCCAATGGGCTTAACCCTAAAAAAATCCATCCAATATAACTATCTAACACTAATTACTCTTTTCGTCTACTAAATTTATATCTCTTTTTGTTTTTTTTTATTTATCGATAAAAAATAATACTTTTCATTTATAGCAAATAAATCTTTTACATTCCTTTTATACCCTCCAATATATATATTTATTTACAAAAATTCTACAGCTCCGTACACATAAATTTATCAAAAAAAAATTTCATTTTATAAATTTACTCATATACTTGTCAAAATTATGTCAGCTTTTTTTTTTTGTGATTGTTCTTTAAACTTATTCGTAATTTATTTATGATAAAAATAAATTGTTTATTGATAATTTTATTATTTTATTTCAAAAAATGATAACTATTTTATCACTAATTTTTATATTTCTCCTACTATTTTTTTTTATCAAGTTATAAATAAAATTCTCAAAATACCCACACTTTATTTTTTATCTGCCCATATATATTAAATTAATATAATTTCTTAATCATATCGTGCGTTTGATACAGAGAAATAACAATAGAGAATAAAATTATATAGAAAATGAATTTAGTAGAGAATAAAAATTAACTATTTTGTTTGGTAAATTGAAAATTCAGTAAAATATAAAAGAAATAAATATTTAAAGAAAATACACTATATTGCTAGTTGAAAAAAAAAAGTTCGATCACTAAAAAATAATAAATTGGATAAGAAAAATATTATTGTAGTTTTTTAGTTATATTTTTAGTTTGATAATTTATTTTAATAATAATTTAGATATAATATTTTATGAGATTTGAATAATATAAAAAAATTCATAAAAATTACATAATAGTAAGAAAAATAAAAAATAGCAAATGACATATAAATTATAAAATTTAAATATAAAACAATAATAGAAAAAAAAACACACTGTAATTTATTGGGCCTTGTATAAGCAAAGGACATGATCTAATATAGGTCACCTATATATAAAATATCTTATCTTACAAGGTGTGATGTTAAGAACGGGTGTAGTTTATTATTTTTGTTTGTTTTGTATTATGCTTATATTCCATTTGGTCATTGGTTGTCGCTGGTGTTTGTTGCTGTGGGATTCAGTCATGGTTGAATCCGTAGATTTGATAAAACTAAGAAATATGAGTTATGGATGATATCTCTTATACAATTTTTTATAATCGTTATTTTTCTGTGCTTATATATTGTATTGACAATAGAAAACATGTGTCATAAGTGGCAAGAAGTCATTTTCATTTTACTTATGTCTTTGCTATCAGTATTTTGAAGAATTAATCATGGCATCGTAAATCTCTAATACAACATGTCCCGAATTGTCTTATAAACTTTGTTGACATTTATTGTTCCTGCATGTGACATTTTTAGTGCATAAGCATCTAGAACCTTAAGTGGTTTGCTATGTGTAGATAATTTTCTTATTTTTCATTGCACTTACTATCCCTTCTTGTTGAGCGGGTTGTTTGCGATAAAAAATACTCTACACGAATCATAATGAAATGCCTTTGTATGGTAAATGTCTCCTTCATTTTTTACTATATTATTCATTATGGATCTTTGTCAACTAGAACTTATGTGCCTCGGTTGTTATATTCCTGTGTTGAATTAATATGGATTGATGGTAAAGTGGTTAGTATGTTATGCTATGTGTTCGAGAAAATTGTTTAATTTTCTTCAAAGAATTTGATGTGATCATTTTTTCTATCAATGTTTGTGGCCTTTGTTTTATGTCAAATAAAGATGGATTGATTGTGCTTGGATTATCATTATTTTGCTTAAGTTTGATTTGATTGTAAAATTTGAGAACAATCGACGGTAATGTATAATCAACTATAATATTCCCATGTTTTAAGATAGATATTGTTGGTCCCAAACGCTTTAAATATTTAATAGCAAAAAACTGCATCAGATTTTCGCAGAAAAAATTCGAGCATCGCAAACAGAGTTATGTTGTTCATGGAAGGTTCAAACCACTCACAAACATTGTAATCAAAAAATAAATGATAATCAAATTGTTAACTCAGTTCGGCCATCGAAGACCTACGTCTGGCAGGTACCAAAGGTTTCTCAACTAGCCATCTATACCTTCAATCTTGTCTACTCTCTTTTTCTCGCGTCGAGATGATATTTACCCTAAAAATTTTCTCTGTGATCACTCTTCAAATCTTCCCAGTATATCTGTCTTAATTAACAGATTCATCACCTCATCAACATACAAGGTAAGAACGACAAATATGGAAAATATCATTCAAAATAAATCTATATATTGACTTTACGATATTCTCTTAATCAAATCCTATAAAATCTACTAATTAAACTAAATGAAATCCTCAAAAAAATAATATTCCTTTCTGGGATACGCCGAATAAATCAACTTGGGCCGCAACAAATAGATCACTTGTTTCATAAGAATGGGCCGCAGCTACAACCAGAATTCATACGTTGATCGGACCACATGCGGACAACATCATATAAAACCCAAATATGCATATAGCCTATTATCAACAATCTCCCTTTTTTTGGTTGATATTTACCAACCTAATTTGGGGACGATCAACAACCCTACAAGATGTCTAACATTCAGCATATTCCAAGACTGAACTCTTCCCCTCAACAACAAAACATATACGAGCACTGACACAAATCAACAGTTCTTATTCCCAAAACCAACATGCAAGCATCATCCTTCTCCCCCTTTAGGAAACATCAAACAAAAATTCTTTTTCCGTCATGATGGGGTTGAAGGTTGTTCCTGCTTCTTTCGATCGTTCGTTCAACAATACATTGAACTCCCCCCTAATCCATGAAACTCAGATTAGACGTCACCATCAACAACAAGTAATTCACACAGACAAGCAATCTTTCCAATCCATCAAACCAATATCAAACTATATTAAGATGAGAACAAATGATGTACTACCTTCAATGCAACTTTATCTCTTTCCATTTGCTCCCCACCGTGGGAGACAATCAAGCCAAAAAGGCTTGAATCAGTACTTAAAAACGACCAAGATTATGGAGAAAAGATATACCTCCTCATATTCTCCATCTGGCTTGTCTGTTGCTGGTCTGACCAAACTGCAGACGTGACTCTTCATATTGCACTGGTTTAATTTTCAAATTCGTTGTTAAATATTCATCATTCAGAGCTTTCCTCACTTTCTTTGGCTCCATCTTAGAAGTAAAACACTTCAGTCCACTGTCTTCACAAAAATTTATGGATTTTCCTCTTGTAATTCTTCCATCATTGGGATTATTAACACAACCCTTTGTGTGGTGAAGTGTATCAACAACGGACTTCATCCTCACACCAAATTTTGGTTCAGCATCATCAGAAGGTAGTTCATTGATGACTTGAACTATATCAGTAGCACCATCTTTTGAGTTGGACATATCTTCATTTGATTTTTCTGTAGATGGTGCAACATTGTAGAGATTTGATGACACATTTGGCCTCCACTCATATCTGATTTTTATTCTCCGTTTCAGCTCTTAAGTTGGCCGTTTAATCTATTTCCCTTGAGTATATCGCAGACAATATGAGCTCACTGGTTTGCATTATGTCCTATTTGCCAGCAATATGCGCAGTCTGTAGATTGTTGAAAAGACTTTTCGACATTTTTCTTCTCCTCAAGTTCTTTTGATTTCACCCTTAGATTTTCAGAATTATGTGAGAGAGATTTAGTGAGCGTTCCGCTGCTGATGAAGGTGGTTCGAGATGTTCCAGCACCATGGGTGTAGCTTATCCCGCTGTGATCGTCATATGGCTTCCCAATCGATAAGATTTCCTCAAATTTAGATTTCCTATTCAATTGGCTCTTATTTTCATCCACGAGTTTCTTGTTTTCCGATTCAAGTTCTTCAACTTTTATCCTTAAATAAACAGCCTCGTCAAAGGTTTTCTCTGGCTCACCACATAGCTCATCATTCATGACTTTTCGTTTCGTGTTTTCATTGATCAACAAGTCATTTTTTACTTCCAATATTTCCACACATCCCTTGAGGTATTCATTCCTGGAAATCAACACTTTCTGATCGTTCACCATTTCTTGGTAAGCTTCACCCAACTCCTCTATATCCATCTCGATAATGTTGTTGTTGTCATCATCTTTTTTGATGTCTTCCTTATCTTGAAGTGTGAGTACAACTACATCATCTTCTTCATCACTCTAGGTTGAACACATCGTTTTTCTTATCCATTCTTTTAGTTGTTGCACACTCAGATCGAAAATGTCTATATCCATTGCACCCGTAGCATATTACATCATCATGAATCATAGGTTTCATCGAGAATTTAAATTTGTTCTATGCATCTCCTTTCTGAGCTGCTGACTTTGTTGAAGCTTTAGATTTTTTAGCACTCTCTGTAAATCGTATATTAGTCTGACTTTTGTTCCCCCAAATCTGACAAGCTTCCCTTTCCCGAAGCATCCGAAACAATGTTTTCGAAATGAGAGACAACTCATTGTTTTTCACAAGGTTGTTTATTCAGATGAGAATGCAACTTGTTTCTTGGAGCTTGGTTTGGTATAAATCATTTCGTAAGTCTACAATGTCCCAATAAGTGCATTCAAGGACATTGTCTCAGTCTTCTCCAAATCTTCAATAGTAGAAACTTTGTTGTAGAACTTTTGAGACACTGTGCGCATCATTTTAAAAACCAGCTTACTTTCTTCATACAAAAGCCCCAAGTTGTGAGCACGATTTACAACGCTCTTTAATCTATTGATATACTCAAACATAGTTTCATCATCCTTCATTTGTAGGTTGTTAAACTCTCTCTACCATCTGCAACTTGGATCGTCTAACCTTATCGTTCCCTTCAAATGTATTGCGTAGTGCGTCCCAAACGTCTTTGGAAGTATTGCACATTGATATGATCTGATAGAAAAATTGCTCGACACCGTTGATAATTGCATTGTCTGCTATGGAGTTTGCATTGCATAGGGCCTTTTCTTCTGAAGTGTATTGTACTATTGATTTCTCAATCACAACAGTAGGAATCTGATATGTTTATCATTTTGCTCATCCTTCGATCATGATCTTTTTTTGGAGGAGTCCACCCAGTTAGAACTGAATTGCACGCGTCTTCTCCAAGGGACATGATGACAAATTTCATTTTCATCTTCCAGTGTTGATAAGTTTCTCCATCGAACAGAGGAGGTCTTGTGATTGAGTTGCCTTCTTTTCCAACCATGGCTATGGATCTCTTCTCAAAATATCGAAAAGCCTGCTTTGATACCAATTGTTGGTCCCAAACGCTTTAAATATTTAATAGCACAAAACTGCACCATAGTTTCGCAGAAGAAATTTGAACATCACAAACAAAGTTATGTTGTTCGTGGAAGGTTCAAACCGCTCACACACACTGCAATCGAAAAATAAATGACAATCAAATTGTTAATCCAGTTTGGCCATCGAAGATCTACGTATGGGGGATACGAACCCAAGCAATATCACTCTTCATCAAGAACAAATCGAGCTTGCAATAGAGTTGTACTAGATGCTACCTCTAGAGCATTCACCTCTCTCCCTAAGGTTTATCAACTAGCCATCTATACCCTCAATCTCGCCTACTCTCTTTTTCTCATGTCGAGATGATGCTACCTCTAGAGTACTCACTTCTCTCTCTAAGGTTTCTCAACTAGCCATCTATACCCTCAATCTTGCCTCTCTCTTTTTCTCACGTCCAGATAATCATTACCCTAAGAATTTTCTCTATGATCACTCTTCCAAATCTTCCCACTATATCTGTCCTAATTAACAGTTTCATCACCTCATCAACATATAAGGTAAGAACGACAGATATGGAAAATACCATTCTAAATAAATCTATATCTTGACTCTACGATATTCTCTCAATCAAATCTAATAAAATCTACTAATTCAAATAAATGAAATCCTCTAAAAATGATATTCCTTTCTGGGATACGCCGGATTGATCAACTTGGGCCGCAATAAATAGATCACTTGTTTCATAATGATTGGGCTGCAGCTACAACCAGATCCATACGTTGATCGGACCACCTGTGGACAACATCAACCACAACCTAAATATGCATATAACCCATTATCAACAGATATTCAATTATCCACAATTAACATTCATTAAATTCTATGTTTCTGTTACTTCCAATTGGTGATGGTAAACTATAATCAACGATATTGTTCGCATGTTATAATTATAGTTGGCGGAAGTTATGGTGCGAAATCAGCACTATATTGATTTTCTCAATCTTGATCGATGTTTTCTAAACTCTTGAATTGATGCTATTTAGAAAAATTATCAGGGTGTCATGTGCTCTGTAGAAATATATCATGTATTTTTAATTCTTGTGTTGTATTTGTAATATATTAATATAGATTATGTGTTATCTAAACTTTTGATCGTGTTATTTTGGATAATAAATACAATGCTAATTTTTTCAAATCAGCACCATAACCGAAGCAATTATAGCTAGCCCTATATTACTAATTCAATCAAACCAAACAAGTATATTAATTCATATTCCTTTTTGTTTGCTTTTGGTTACTTTAACTGGAACACACAACGCCTACGAAAACATTCACTGCCCCATGACAGACCACCGGCAATTACTAGTGATTTCATGTAGGTTAGTTGCAGCCCAAAGTTTGAACTAAAGACAAATTTTTTGGGTTAGTCCCTCGCAAGTTCGTATTTTTAAAATCCAAACATTTTTTTTAAAAAAAAAATCAATAGAATCACAATAAAATACATCCTAATTTTAATAGAATATATCATTTTATATTTTCACTTGCATAATAATTACAATCTTAAAACTCATTTGCTTTCACATTCCTCGTTTTAAAAAGAGTAAACTGATTTTTTTTTTTTTGTCTCGTAACTGGATTCCTTTATCATTTTAGTCTCGTAACTGGAGCCTATCGCAAAATAGTTTTATAAGTGAAAAATTTTAGCACTTTAAGTCCTCCAGCACCGGAGATGCCTACGTGGCACCCGCGTGGCTCTCCGGAGGACGCGTGTCGGCTAGGTTGGCGACAATTGACGGACACGTAGATTTAGAAATTTTTTTTTAAAAAAAAATTATTTATTTATTTTGTCCTTTTTGTAAAAATTAATTTTTTTAAAAAAATGAAAATTAAAAAATTTAAAAAAACTAAAAGAATAAATAAAAATTCACGTGTCTGTCAGATGTTGCTGCTGGACAAACACTTATCCTCCGGCGAGCCACATGGGTGCCACGTAGGCATCTCCGGCGCCAGAGGACGAAATTGCAAAAATTCTCCACTTACCGGACTAGTTTGTGACAGACTTCAATTACGAAACTAAAATGATAACCCAGTTATGGGACTAAAAGATCAGTTTACCCTTTTAAAAATAAATAAATGTATTCTTCTCAGAGAGTACAGCTGTAAAACAAACACACAGTTTGTGAGCTTGGCTCGGTTCGGCCCGTCTAAGCTCGCTAAGAGCTCATTCATAAAATTAAATAAGCAAAATACAAACATAAATTTTGACTCGTTATGTTCACGAACGAACTCGAACTTATTTGTGAATGTGCGACAATATTTATTGAAAAAATAAATAAATACTTTTATATTTAATAAGTAAATATCTTTATAAATATTATATTTAATTATATTTTTTATTTGAATTTATTAATAAAAATGTAATTATTATTAATTTAATTTATTTTTTAAAAAAATAAATAAATAAAACAAAATGTCTCTTTGAACCGAGTTGAACACAGATAAAAAAAATTACAAACAAATCAAATTCAAATCAAATTTTTAACTTGTATCTCGTAACAAACAAACACGAGTTCTTATAAGACGAATTCAAACATGACAATCTCAGTTTAATTCAGCTCTGTCTGGGATGGGTTTGGGTGCTATAGTTATAAAATAAAATAAGTGAACATAATTAGTTTTTCACACTAACGAGCACCCAAACCCCTCCCATTCTCCTCCAAAAGACCAACACACCCTTTTGTGTTCTCCATGCACCTCACGCCAATAGGACTCTAATACTGCTCCACACTTAACTAACTAATTTCCATGAGTAGAGAATCGTTGATTGCCTTGTATAATTAGTGACGGTTCAATTATTATAACTAGCATATAAAAATACAACAAACAACGCATGCGATATAAAATATTAATTCTATTCTATGTTGAAATTATATCAGCACCGTAACCGCCACAAATTAGGGATTCTTATATATATATATATGTATGCAAGTAAATGTACACATGGATTATATATAATTAGACGGTCTCACAACAATCATAATTATAATTATAATCATAATCATAATCATAATGAAGCTCGTCGGGAGACCAAAGCCAAAGCCAGTTTAGCTCTCTTCCACAAATTACACAACACAATGATTAGATTGTATAAACAGTACCAACCTCCAACAACGCAGCATTGGGGATATTGAGCGCCACCGGCGGCTCCCGGCCGTTCTTGTCGAGGAAAACATACATCATGATCAGGAGCTTCTTGAAGAAATTCGACCCCTTTCTTGCCAGCAAATGCGACTGACCCAAGAAATACGCAGTCCCGCTTTCGCGGGCATCGATCATCTCCTGAAGCTCCTGCCTCACCGAAGCCAGCATACGAGGGCTCTTCGCCGGCAGCATGAACCGAACTCTCTTCCTACTGCCGCCGGTATTAGGATTCTCCAAACTGCCAGATGGCACATCCGGAAGATGCTTCTTGGATTCACTTGCTCCGGATTTTGGAGAGTAGGAGGTCGTGCTGATAGTATCATCCACAGGAATGAGTGCGTTTCCGTCCTCCCTCAGGCCTCCAAGAACGATCATTTTACCTTCGGGTGAACTCAGTGCTTCACAGTCATATTCCTCCCTGGTAATGTATTCCCCAATAGAGCTGATTATTTGGTCCTCAAAGTCATCCGTGTCCCTGACGCTGTCGCGGTATCCATACCGGACAATACAACGATATATTTTGTATTCTCTTGGGCCAACCCTGCCTATGAGGTATCTCCGGTTGTCGGCGACATATGGCACCGGTGAGGACTTGAATGACACAAAAATGAGTACCTGGTGAAAGGCTGGGAGATTTGTGATGAAATGAGAAAAGAAAGCCGGGATTCCCATCTCAATGTCGGAATAGATGAAACCAATGCCAGGTACTCTAGCAACACCAAGACCGGGGCTGTAGTCTGTTAGCCAGTCAATTGATACCTTGTTCTCTATGTCGAACTGGTATTTCTTCAGAGTTCCGTAGTGCCAGGCAGCCATGATCATCATGAAGAGCAAGAGTAAGATGATTAAGCACCAGGCACCATGCAAGAAGTTAACCAGACTCGTTGTGAGATACATTGCTTCGATGGAGCCAAAAAACAGTAGAAAAGAGATGGATGCGAACAAGCTCCTTTCCCAGTACAACGCAATCACAAGTGACATCAGGCAAGTTGTGACGAGCATAGCACAAGTAACAGCCAAGGCTGCCAAAACAGGTAAAACATTAGTTTTGACTGTAACTAATTAGTATAAACACATATATGTAAAGATATATACCGGTAGACTATATTATTTGTAATATAATGATGCATATCTCAACTAGTTTTAAGTTTTTAGGTGAGGTGACTATTTAACATAGTATCAGAGCGGGATGAAATTTTTTTACTATAAATGTATTATGATTTATGTATAAGTTTAGTGTTAGTTTTATTAGATTCATATCCATATTTATATCTTTATCTATATCTATATCTATATCCATATCCATATCCATATCCATATCCATATCATAGATTTTCCAATTTGCTATATATATATATATATATGTACTCTTCCTTTTTGCTTTTTGGAATAATATAACTTTATTTTTCCCCTATTTCTCTACATTTAGCATACAACGAAAAAAGAAAAACTAGTGTAGTTTTTGGCAAAGAGGGAGAGTCAGAAATTAAAAAAGAATGCCGATCTGAATGGGCAAAAGTTGATGCCCAATTATGTGCCTTACTATGGAATTCCTTAGATCCAACCATACTCCCCAGGTATCGATCATTTGAAACATGTTATGAAGTTTGGAATAAGGATGCTTTCATTTACAGCAATGATATTCAGCGCTATGATGTAGTCTCTACTCTCGTTTTATTTAAAGATCACGCACTTGATCTTCCCACTTAGGTGAGTAATTCGACAAAAGTTTTGTTCCGTTCTGCAAATTCAGAGACTGGTTGGGAAAAATTCTTTGCCATATTAGCTCTTGTTCACCTTAAACCTGAACTCGATCATGTTCGAGACCAGATACTAGGAGGTGTTACTATACGCAAGTCGGATGATGTTCTTGTTCGTGTAGTACGACTCTCCTCTAGCCGTAACACCCCAATGGCTACCTTATCTACTAATACTATTGATAGTTGAGCTTTGGTGTCTCAAAATCCTAGCTCCGATAATCGTGATAAAAATCGTGGTGGGCAAGGAAGTCAAGATCGCAGTAGACGTCGTCCAGAATGTAGTTATTGTCATAAGATCGGACATACATGAGAACGTTGCTTCAAATTACAAGGATAACACCCTCGCTCGACAAATGTTGTTGCTACTGATTCGCCTGGAATTTCATCTAACAGTATTACCTTACGTTGAGCAGATTATGCTGCATTCCTTCAGTATCAAGCATCTCAGCAGTTATCCTCCACCAGTACTGCCGATTCACCTAATACCCATACTCTCGTTATTGGCGTCTCTCAGACTTCTCTTAGACCATGGGTCCTAGATTCAAGTGCAACTGATCATATGTCTGGTAATCCCTCCTTAATTTCTACATTTCATCAATAAATTCACTAACTCATGTTACTCTTGCTAATGGTGATAAAGTTTACCCTCAAGTTGTTGGTAGAGTATGTCCGTTACCTAGTTTACCTCTTCAGTTTGTTCTTTATGTCCCTCAAAGTCCATTTAACCTCATATCGGTTAGTCGTTTCAATAGAGATCTAGATTGTTCTATCTTACTAACTAGTGATTTTCTTGTTATTCAGGATCATAGCACGGGGCGGACGATTGGTACCAGACGTGAGTCTCATTGGCTATATTACCTAAACGAATCCCCTCGCAATACCTCTACCATTGCTATATCCTTTATTGAGTCTCCTGAATTGTTCCACCAATGATTAGGTCACCCTAATCTATCTAAATTAAAATGTCTTTTTTCTAATTTTTCGTCACTAAGTTCGTTACCTTGGGAGTCATGTGAGCTTGGGAAGCAGTCTCGTACTTCCTTTCCCAAGCGCGTCGATAGTTGAGCATCTGAGCCCTTTGCACTGGTTCACTCTGATATTTAGGGCCTTGTCGTACTATTTCAGCTCTTGATTTTCAATATTTTGTTACGTTTATTGATGATTTTTCTCAATGTACTTGGGTTTATTTAATGAAAAATCGATCTGAATTACTCTCTATGTACAAAAAGTTTTGTGCTGAAATTCGTACACAATTTCATACATTTATCAAGGTTCTAAGAAGTGATAATGGTAGAGAGTATTTTTCTCACTCATTTAGTGATTTTGTCTCATCTGAAGGAATTATTCATCAGTCATCTTGTCCTTCAACTCCCCAACAAAATGGAGTGGCTGAGCGTAAGAACCGTCATGTAATAGAAGCAGCTTGTACTTTCCTCATACATTATAATGTTCCATTTCATTTTTGGGCTAATGTTATTCTATTACCTTCAACCGCTTGCAGTATTTGGTTGTACGTGCTTTGTTCAGGACCATTCTCCTAGTTTGGACAAATTACGTCCTCGATCCATCAAATGTGTTTTCCTTGGTACTCTCACATTCTTTGAGTCATCACCATACTTTACAGAGTCATCATCTCCATCCTCACTACCATCCTCAATAACTGTGACTCCTCTTCCAATTGTCCCAATTCCTAAGCCTCCACTTCAAGTCTACAGTCGTCATACATGGCAACGTCAAAACATACCTATTTCACCATCACATGCGCCTATTAATGACTCATCCCTGGTTCCATCACCTTCCCCGATTGCGACTCCTCAGTCACCTGTTGTTCCACGTCGAGGTACTCGGTCCACTCGTAATCCGAATCCTATTTATAATTTTCTTAATTATCACCGTTTATCTCATTCCATGTGCAGTATTGTAACTGCTTTAGACTCTGTCACTATTCCTCGCTCTTGGCGTGAGGCTTTGGGTCATTCAGGGTGGTGTCAAGCTATGATGGAGGAAATATCTATTTTGCATGCTAACAATACTTGAAAATTGGTTCCGTTACCGCCATGAAAAACACCCGTAGCTTACCGATGGGTTTATGCAGTCAAAGTTGGACCTGATGGTCACATTGATCGACTTAAAGCTCGACTTGTTGCAGAAAGCTTTAATCAAGTGTATGAACAAAAACCTTCTCTCATGTTGCCAAAATATCTTTTGTTCGTCTTTTTCTTTCTATGGCAGCAATGCGTGGTTGGCTCCTTCATCAGCTTGACATTAAAAATGCTTTTTTGCATTGTAAGCTTCAAAAGCAACCTCCTGGTTTTTTGCTCAGGGGAGTCTGATCTTGTATGTCACCTTCGTTGTTCACTCTATGGCTTGCAATAGTCTCCACAGCCGTGGTTTGGATGTTTCAATCTTGCTATTAAAGAATTTGGTATGACACAATGTTCGTCTGATCATACCGTATTCTTCAAGCATAATTTAGAAGGGCGATGCATTTACTTAATTGTCTATGTTGATGATATTGTCATCACTAGAGATGATATAGATGGTATTACAAAGTTAAATGAGCAATTACACAATCATTTTCAGACCAAAGACTTTGGGACCACTACAGTACTTCTTAGGAATTAAGATTGCCCAATCGAATAATGATGTTATCCTATCTCAGAAAAAAAATATGTTCTTGATATGTTGGAATAAACAGGTATGAATGAAAGTAAAGTTGTGGATTCCCCTATGGATCCAATTACAAAATTGCTTCCAGAACATAGGAGCCATTGACTGATATTGATGATGGATTATATAAAGGCTAGTTGGAAAGCTTAATTATCTTACTATCACCCGACCAGATATATCATTTGCAGTAAGTGTAGTGAGTCAATTCATACAGTCTCCATATGACTCTCATTGGAAGGCACTATTTTGAGGTATATTAGAGGATCTTTCGGAAAAGGATTACTTTCTAGAAATCATGGTCATTCTAAAATCGTTGGATATTCAGATTTTGATTGGGCGGAGTCTCCAATCGATAGGCGTTCTACTTCTGGTTATTGCGTGTTTATTGGAGACAATTTGATATCTTGGAAAAGTAAGAAACAAGATGTGGTTGCACGCTCTAGTGCTGAGGTTGAATATCGTGCTATGGCTTTAGCTACATGTGAGCTTCTCTAGATCAAACAATTGCTTTGTGAACTCAAGTTCTATGATGTAAGGAAGATGAAGTTACGGTGTGATAACCAAACAACACTACACATTGCATCAAATCCAACATTTCATGAACGGACTAAACATATCGAAATAGATTGTCACTTCATCAGAGAAAAAGTGTTATGTGGATATATAGATACTAAATATGTGCCCTCAGATGATCAACTTGCAGACATATTTACGAAAGCCCTGAGAGGTTCTAGATCCCAGTCCATCTGCAACAAGCTTGGATCGTATGATTTATACACTCCAGCTTGAGGGGGAGTGTTAGATATATTAGGTTCATATCCATATTTATATCTTTATCTATATCTACATGTATATCTATTATTTAGTTAGTTAAGTTATGATAGATTTTCTAATTTGTTATATATATGTACTTTTCTTTTTGCTTTTTGGAATAATATAACTTTATTTTTCCCTTATTTCTCTACATTTAGCATACAGCCAAAAAAGAAAAACTAATGCAGTTTTTGGCGGATGCAGGAAGTAATATAATGATGCATATCCCCGCTAGCTTAAGGTTTTAGATAAGATTGTCATTCAAAAATATATATGTGTACAATTGAAAAGTTTATTATTTTTCAAAAGAAACATCAGTCAGTTCTTAAGAGTGGGACAAAGCCAAATTAATGAGTATTGTGTTGTCCCTTGACTGATGAATTAAGCATTCATAAGCTATTAGTCAGGAGAATTAGGAACTTGACAGAACACTAGTTGGATGGAAGTCGTACCTGTTGCTTTTCCGAGTTGGGAAACATCCTGAAGACCAATGGTGAATGCTAAGCTCAATATCATAAACAACCAGTTCACATCTGGAACATAAACTTGCCCTAGTATTTGTTCTGAAGTATGGACAATTTTCACTCTGGGAAAACAATTGAGAGCCTGGCACTGGTTTATGATGGAGAACCCAGCTGTAATGGTAGCTTGGCTTCCCACAGCTGAAGCAAACAGTGATAACACCGCAAATATGTGTTGAAGACTCTCTGATAATTGATTGAACCAATCGTAAGAGTACTTAGACAGAGACAATTATCAAATAAGGAAATGTAAACAGTAAAAAAAGAACAAATCTTACTATTAGGTATGGATTCGCTGAGATGAAAGGCATCTTCAACACGAAAATTGTTGAAGATAAATGCTGCTTGTCCGGCATATGTTACCAAAAGGATCGGATATATGAAGCAGATGAAGGTAATCTGCATCAAATAATTTATACTTTTACTAAGAAACTACATAATACAAGTACCATGCAAGTCATACCTTAATCGATTTCTTAGAAAAATGACCTAGATCCGCAAACATTGACTCAGTTCCTGGTTACATTGGGGTAGCACAAAATCATAATTTTTATAAGTTAATATCAATCAAAATAGGCACAGGCTAAAAAAGATTGAGCAGGAGAATTTACTAGTTCTAGCAGATTGAACTGACCTGCAATGCATAAAATTATGCTGCTTAGTAGCTTCCAGTGTCTGAGACTTATTTTCTTTATGAACTTCAGCATGTATACTGGAGATATTGCATTAAGGATGTGCATATCATAATGAAAAATATTGTACAGACCGAACCCGCCAATGAAGAAGAGCCATGTGATGACAATAGGAGCCAATACAATCCCGATTCTCTTGGTCCCGTGATGTTGAAAAGTGAACAAGCAAACTAAGATAGCACAGGCAGCAGGGGTTGGTACATCTGGACACATCAGCTTCAAAAGATCAGAAATGAATAAATGGTATCAACAAGTTTAACCATGATTAGTTTAATAGGCATGCTCACATATACCGGTCAGATAAGTACCTGAAAAATATTCAGCTTTCCTATGAATATACCGAGCTTTTGCATAAGCATTGTTGACGTTAAATAAAATAATAATATAATAAAAATAACAGTCTTACGAGATGGTATTAAAATTAAATAGTATATGGACTGGGTCCATCAGTTTAATTTATGTCAATATATGTGTGTGTGTGTGGTTGATTGAAATCAATTAAATAGACAATTTCACATGGTATTAGAGCCACTATGCTTCTCTAAGTTCGATGTTGTTGCTTCTACGTACTGCCTGCTCACTGCCCATGCTGTTTACTCACACTGCTTCTTTCCCCTCTATCTCTCTCTCCGTGGCTTCTCCTCTCAATTGCATTGAAAAGTGAAGGATTGAATTGATCACTTGCACCCGCAAATTGAAAGATTGAAGCATTGTATTCTACTTATTGTAAGACAATTCTTTATCCGTTTATATCCAGTTTAAGATTTATTATTCTTATTTATTTGGGGTCCCTTTAATTCACATAAAAATAATCGACGGAAGTTCACCGGAACTTGCCGGAATCCGATGCTGCAGCCAGACAATTTTATTTTGGGCTTATTTGTTTTGGACTTTTGGTGTAAAAAATGAAGTAATTAGCTTAAATTAAAAGTAATTAGAGTGTTTGGACCAATTTGGGCCCAAGGGAATTAAAAAAATAAGTTTAGGGCGAAGTCTATTATGTTTATGAAAAGAAAGAGAGGCAGAACAGGAAGCCTCTCCAGCCACCGAGCGTTTCTGCTCTTCTTCTTTGGAGGTTTTCTTCTCCAAAACTCTTCTTTTTGGTCTCTTCTCTTAAGGTAACGAGGATTAATCTTAGATAATTGATATATTCTAACCCCTAGACCCCTTTTGTTGATATTTTTCATAATTATTTTCAAATGAGTTTGCCCTGTAAAAGTGTTCAGTTTTGCTAATTTCTTCTAGAAAGTTGATTATATGTGAAGATTATTATAATATTTTAAATTGAAAATTGTAGAATTTGTAGAATGGGTTTGAAACCCTAGTTTTGCCCTGACCTAGTTATGGTTTTTGGAAAAAGATTTATGATTATGTTTAAATATTATGATTTTGTTTAATTAGATTATGCCTATTGGGATGGACATATTATTCAAATGTTGGATTAGAGTAAGATTATAATGAACTTGTTGGATTTCAATATCCTATTTTTTGCTTGGTTAAATGTTGGTAATTTAAATGTTTTGAGTCTAAAGCTCACGTTTTGAAATTTGCCTAATAACATATTGAATATTGGGTCAAATTGGTAATTAAAACTACCCGTCGAGTCCGATCAACTCATCGATTGTTTAGATGATAAGGCATAGTCTTCCACCTCTGTGACACATGAGGGTATATCGGTATTTTAGGATAACTAGCTAACCTCGAACTAGAACCCATATGGGCTAGCCGAGGGAGAAAGATGGCGGGTTCCCTTTATGGTGATTCCGAAGTACCCGTCATTCATAATGAGAAGGTCATTAGACCGTCATCCGTGATGGATTACGTACAGTCCTCTCTTGGTATGTTATATTGGAAACTAAAGGGTTGTGGGCCGTTTGGCGCCTCTCACAAACTAATAAATAAATTAATTTACATGTACTTTAGGTTTCGAACCTTTATGTACATATTGTGGAGCTTTTCTTGAGAGTTGTGACCCTACACTTGTTATGTGTAACTATGTGACGTGTCATACGAAGTAATAAGGTTGGAAAACCGGGTCAAGCCGACCCTAATTAAGGCCTAGTGGAGTTTTCTCGTGATGTATTCATCACAATTCCTTGAGAATAAAAGGGAGACATAAGGGAGACGCTAAAAGACTCGTGTCTATGAGTTATCTTTATATGATATATGCCATCTTATTCAAATTATCTTCTTCAAATAATTGTGGCATTTACACGTGAATCATGACTTATACCGTATTAATTTATCTTTCATTAATTGCACTTATTTGACCTTCGTGTTGACCCTCTTTCTACAAACCTTTTTTTGTAAGTGATGGTGTTTCCGTTATACCTAAATGATGCATCCACATCACATGATCCATTGGGGAGAATTAGAACTATCTTATCTTTTAGGATGCTTTTGAAATCTATTATTAATGTTTAAGAATTAATGTCCTTTGAACTAATTTTCGGCTTATACTTTTGACTCGGACCTTGTTTAATTCAAATGTTAAGCCGGTGCGCTTTAGTTTTAAATTTCTATTTTCTTGTTTGTGTTGGGTATTTTTAGCTTTAGCGCCACAACGTAAAGCTCGTTGGTTGATGAATGAACCTTCCGGTGTGGCATGGTGGTGATACTCCAGCTTGAGCCGACCGGGGTGCTACATAGTCAATGACTATTATGTGTGAATCATGATCACGCCCATGTTATTGGATATTTGGATGTTAATTAGGCAGGATTACCATATGATAGAAAACTTACAAGTGGATATTGCATTTAGCAATCTTATATTATGGAAAAGTAAGCAGCAAAAGTTTGAGCTAGATCTATGTTGAAGCTTAATATCGAGTTACGGCCAGTGTTGTCATGGCGACGCCATGCGCTTTTTGGGAAGCGCCGGGACACATTGCCTCGCCATATTAAGCAAAGTTGTTTGGAGATGCCTTGGCGATGCCTCAACAACGCCATGGAGCTATCCAGGTTAGCCCAAAAATTGAGTCTCCTGCGCAGGTCAGACCAGGCCCCTAAACCACACCTTCCTCAGCTCCTAAACCCTTGAGCTCGATCAAACCCTAACTCGCCATTCTTACCTATCCCCTTGCTCTCTCCTTGTCTGCGACTTCATTTTGCTGTTTCATCCCACCACTTTGTTTGCCATTTCATCCCACTGAATGTTTTTATTCAGAGGTTTAGACTTTCAATAGTTTGAATGCTTCAGCATTCTAGACTCAGACTCCATTCAGATTGCACTCTAGTAGTGCTACTTTTTTATTCATACTATCATAGTATAAGTGTATTGCATTATTATTTATTATATATTTTTGTTTGCCTAGTTAAAGTATTTAATACTTATACTACAAAATATATATAATTTATACATAGTGTGTTGTGTTCGCCATTTCGTCGCCATAGCGGTATGGCGGTCAATAGGCGCTGCGCCACAATAGGGCGCCGTGATAACCTTGGCTACAGCTTTAGCCACCTGCGAGCTCATTTGGATCAAACAATGACATTCAGAAGTAAGTTGATCATCATCTCTGAGATGAATATTTTGGGATAACCAAGTTGCGATTCAGATTGTTTCAAAAAAAATACAGGGACGATTGCCACTTTATCTAGAAGAAGGTGTTATATGGATGCACTAGTACTAACAATGTATATTCCAATTATCAGTCTGCCAACATTTTCACCAAATCTCTTAAGAGGTCTTCATATCAAGTATTTAAGAGGCAAATTTGGCTCATACATTTTATATGCTCCAACATAAAAAGGGGTTTAGATAGTATTAGAATTAGATGGTATATGTGCTGAGCACTGGGTTAATTTATGTATACATATATATGCATACTTCGTGTTGTATGTGATTGATTGAAATCAATTGAAAAGACACGTCCTTAGACTAAACAATATTAATCCAATGCAATCCTTCAAAGCTAGAAACCTAAATGACTTGTGCTATTTACGAACCTAGAATCAAACAACTCACGGAAATTTTAAGCACTGCAAATTTTGGCATGCCCATGCAGTAGATATATCATATATCCTTATCTAATCAAGCCTTAGACTGTCGTGCACTACTTCACATGTTATCAACATAAAGATCATTCAGCAGCTCATTTCACACACTAATATATTTCGATAGAATGATTCAACAGTTATTATAGTCCAACATATTATGCCACAAATTAAGATTAGTCAGTCACTGCAAGGAATTTCATAAAAGAAGTAATGCAGAAGAAGAAGCTTCATAAAAAATAAAAAAAATAAAAACATTAGATTCCACGAGCAACTTACATTTCTTCAGGGTCTTTGCCACATGGACTTTTGCATGATCAGAAGTGATAACTGGTGGAGAAACAATCAAGCAAATATTAGTTCATTGACAGTAAGGTTAAAATGATCCGCAGATTTTTATACATTTTTCCATAAATGTGGTAAATGCTTACATTTAGCAGATATTTTTGCCAATGATCTTCCAAGGCCTGACGTTGCTGACAACACTGATCAGAAAACAGAGAGAAGTGTAGATTATTGTGTCAAGTTTAATGATATTGACGACTACATTGCTCAGTAAAGTTCCTTAAACATCAATAAGTACTATAGCAAAAACAAGGAGAAGTATAACAATTAACAACGCACCTGAAATCGCAGGTGTAAGAACTGCATCACTCAAAATCATGCAAGCACCAAATAAAGCCAGGAAGAACAATAGATAGTGACAGCTTTTATGCTTTTCCAGAGTTCTTCTAGCTTTACTTTCCAGTGTTTTCTTGGAAGGGCTGTGTTCCTCATGATGCAAAATCTTGTCAGAAGATTTATCACATGGAATTAGTCCAACACTTGCATGTCTACAGAGTAATGAGTACAATGCAAATGGGCCACCTGAAAGGATCCGTGAGGTTAGCAATTCTAGATGGATCTTATCATAACATAGCCTTGATTTGATACCAACAGTTTTCAAGACAATTACCTTCTCCATCGTCATCAGCCCTCAACACAATAAAGGAGTACTTGACCAAGGGGATGATAGTTAAAGTCCAGAATACAAATGAGAAGAGTTCATGTATCTCATCAGGAGACCTAATATCCCCTGGTCGAATTGATTCCATTACATACAATGGAGCTGTACTCAAGCGGCCATATATCACCCCAAGGCTTTGAAATGACAAAATGAGTGTATGCTTCCATGTCTCTTTCTGCACATTGCCGCAGTAATAAAAAAGAAGTATGATTAGAGTTCTGAAAGTATTACAAGAATATATAGATAAGAAACAGAACTTATACAGCTGTTAAAGCAAAAATTCCAGCTTGGTCGTAGAACATATCAAATCTAGAAGATAGAGTTTATGCCAAAGATATACATTAATCAAAAATAAACTAGAATCACATATTATGAGTTCCAATATTTCCATAATAGAATTTGCCCATATCTCTAATGCTAGGTAAATGATTTAAGACACAATTTGGATTGAGTTGAATTTGAATAGCTCATCCTTTGGAGTAAACAAGCTGTTACGAAGTTCAGAAGTCCATACGGAAATCTGATTCCATCTCTTCACATGCTGAGGATAGTAAACCTAACATATCCACACTTTTGTAGTCAATCACAGGGTATTGTGCTATTGGTAAATGAAAACAAAATTTGGTTTCAGCACAACACCAGATTCTCAAAAAATAAAAATAAATAAATAAATAAATAATAAAAACTATAAATACATAAAAATCTTAACACAATAAAGATAAAATAACACAGAGAAAAGACCTGCCATGGTTCTCTTCAAGTAGTATGCAGAAAATACGTAACACTTTCAAACACATCAGAACCAACAATTGAACTAATTACCTTATTCTTGAATTTCATAGCACAACAATTCTCCACAAACGATCCAAATACACAATTTGGAAAGTCAAAAGACCAAAATTTCTACCACCAGGGAGTGAATTCAATCTATCTTCGAGTATATATAGTCGGAAAACTAGATGCAGTGAAATAAACACGAAAAAGAGGTCAAAATCGGCCCAACAAAAGAAATATTAACAATAGAACAAGCGAGTGCCTGAGACGCAAAGTAAACAAGCCGGATGAGAAAACGATTCGGAAAACTTACCCGGAATTCATACGAAATGGGAAGTGAACTAACTCCCAAAGCATCCATAGATCACGGCGATTTTTAGCTTCGATTTCAAAAGGGGGTTGAGGGAAATCTCCGATTCTAGACGTCAGGCTTTCGCCCAACTGGTTTGATACAACCACAAATTCGTAAATCGCACCAAAGCTACGGCGTAGAATAGTAGGATACAGTATGGTCCAACATTTGAGTCCACTAGGAGTTTCGGACGGACAAAACGAAGGGGCTCTAGAGAGAGAGTGTGTAGGAGTGGGCAGACGCATAGGGTTGTGAGTTGTGATAAGTGTAGATATTCTCTCTGTATATTGTGTGTGTATATATATATATATGTAATATATGTGTCATTTAAGTGTGTTCTGTGTGCGCATGCATGTCATCTATCGTCTTCTCGTCGCCATTGTTGGAAATTGGGAGCATCTTCCCCTTCGGGTTTCGAAACTGCCTCAACTTCTGCACTCTCCACTACACACTAGAGTGTTTGTTCACAGTCAAGTTGTGAACTGTGCCGCTCGCTCCGATCCGGACCGGACCGGACCGTCTCCACGCATCAAGAATAAGAGCCGATCGCGCTGCCTATAGCCGGTTTAGTGGCCCCTGCACCCGCTGCAAGACCACTGCCCCCGCGCCGGCTGTAAAATATATATATATATATATATATTTAATATTTCCTATATCGATGGTTAATATAAAAATATTTTTAAAATATCAAAATATTCCTACTATATATAATTATTGTAAAAAATGAGAATAATTTTGTTAAAAAATGAGGAGTTGGTTACTAAAAATAAAAATGAAACTAATGTTTTTTTAAGGACAAAAATGACAAAATGAGACTATTGTTTTAAAATAGAGAGAGTAGTTTTTAAAATATTATACTGGTCCGGTTCAGATTATATATCTTAGGCTAAATTGTACAAAATCCACCCGTGGTTTTATGAAATTGCACCAAATCCCCATACTTCTAAAACTGTGTCAAACTCCCTCGTGGTTTCATAAACTTTGCGTCTAACCCCCTCAGCGGTCCTTATTTAACAATATTTGACTTAAATACGCTCAAACTGTCAATAAATTTTAGAATTTTAATTTCTAAACCTCTAAAATTACAAATATATTTATTTTTTTATATATTTACCCTAAAAAAATAGTAAAAATAAACTCTTAAAACCTGAGAAAAAAAATAACTATTTTTTAGTATATTTACTATTTTTTCAGGGTAAATATATAAAAAATAAATATATTTGTAATTTTAGGGGTTTAGAAATTGAGGTTCTAAAATTTATTCGCAGTTTGAACACATTTAGGTCAAATACTGTTAAATAAGGACCGTTGAGGGGTTAGACGCAAAGTTTATGAAACCACGAGGGAGTTTGACGCAGTTTTAAAAGTATGGAGGATTTGGTGTAATTTCATGAAATCACGGGTGGATTTTGTGCAATTTAGCCTATATCTTAATATATTGTTTTTTATATTAATAAATAATTTAACTCATAATTAAAAACTCTCAAATCCTACAATTTTCTAACCTCTTTCTTGCATAATATATTTTCACATTCTCCCGCTCCAATATGACGGAAGTCTATATCCTTTTTTTTTTCAATTTCACATTCCTAATTTTTTCCTGGGTTTAGTGGATTTGTGTTCCTTTCCATAGATAGAACCAACGGAAGAAATTATTTGTTGATAAAGAATAGATTCACCATTCTTAAGGTTGATTTATTTATTTTTTTCTTTCTCTCATTTTGTTTTTGAAATTTTATGTATGATTTTCGAAATAATGACAAAAATTTCAGTAATTACTTTATTAATTTTTTTGCAGTAAGCTTCCACACAAGCATTTGGTCTTATTATACAAGCCAATGTTATGTTATGTGTATCATCTAGTGGCTATGCTTTTTGGCTGGAATTGATGTCATTGCATTTTATTTTATAAATGGATATAAACTTGAATTTTACCAGTGAAGCTTATGCTGAATTGGATTTAGATAATGTGGATCCTAACATTATAAAGAATGCAGAAGTAGAATGTTTTTCAATTGAAGAAATAAAGTATAAACTCTTTCGTGGTCAAATTGTAGAAGATGGTGCTACAACGTATGTTTTATATTCAGAATATGTTCGTATGAAATGATTTAACGTGAGAAAGGAAAAAGATCTTTATAGCATAAAGAAATCCAATTTTTTAATTGAAAAATGCTACCATTGTTCTTGTGAAGGTGTAAAAAACGATAAAAATCTACAAAAAAGGTAAGTAATTATGAAAAAAACAAGTTTTCGATGTGGATGTAGTGTAAAATTGAAAATTTCTCGTACTGAGGGAAATTTATGGAGAATTGCAATCTTTAATCAAGAGCATAATAATGTTTTGTATGATCACGATGAGATTCATTTGTTGTGTTCACAACGTAGATTAACAGAAAATCATAGAATTGTGTATAGTACTTTAGTAAATGTCGGTATGCAACCCACTAAAACTTACAAGTTAGTGAAGACTATAGCACATGGAGAGCATAATCTTGGGTTTACTGAAAGATATGCAATTGATGAAGCTACACGGGAAAGAAGAAAAGGACAGAAAATTGATGGTGGAGATGCAATTTCAGTGGTTTAATATTTTAGGAAAAAATCAATTCAAGGGCCAAATTTTTATTGGAATATGGAAGTAGATGATGATGACATTACTATGTTAAACTTGCTTTTTAGAGGTTCTCAGTGTTTAGGTAATTATTCTTACTTTGGGGATGTTATTATCTTTGACACCACATACTGTACAAATATGGATTGGTGTGTGCCCTTTTGTTGGTATTAATCATCACAATTAGAATATCATGTTTGGTTTTGCATTCTTGACAGATGAGACACAAAGATCATTTGAATGTTTATTTCAGGTATTTCTTGAGTCGATGGGAAACCAGCAACCTAAAGTGATATTCACTTATCAATGTTAAGCAATGATGAATGCAATCCATTGTAAGTTTCTCGATGTTTTTCATGGATTATGTCAATGGCATATTGGACAAAATTCTTCTTCGCATTTTGGAGATTTAAACAACTGTGAAATTCAAATCTTTGTGGAAAAAGTTCATGAATTTCTGTAAATTTGAAGATGAGTTTGAAGCAACATGGAATATACTTGTGGATGATTATGGTGTTGGAAAAAAGGATTTGGTTTTCTATGATGTATAAAATAAGACAAAAGTGGTCAAAAGCTTTTAGTGTTAATATATTTTTTGCGGGACTTATGGCAACGTCTCGAAGTGAAGACACTAACACAACATTGAAATTTGAAATTGGGAATAGCACGTCCACTTTCTATATTGTGTTCATAGCTATGAACAGTTTTAAAGCATTTGAGGGAAAGAAGAAGACAAATGATATTGAATCTCGTCATAAAAAGCCTTCACTTTTCATTCCACACAATTCATTGCTAAAACAAGCTGCTATGGTGTATACACATCAAAATTTTAAAATGTTTGGCAGCAAGATGCGAGGATAATTGTCAGTTGGATGCATTGAAGAACCTCGAAATTCAAATTCTTGTTTGAGGATTTTGAAATTGGTGACTCAAATGGTCATATTGTTCATCTTGACAGCCAAACAGTTGAAGTTCAATGCACATGTCACAAATTTGAAACTACTAGTATGCTATGTAAACATACTTTGAGTGTGCATGCTTATACTTGTCAAACAAGCATACCCGATAAATATATTTTGAAACGTTGGACCAAGAATGCAAAAGCTGAGATATTTATAAAACCACTTGGTGACTCAAGTAGAAATAATAATAGTGGTTCACTTTCTGAATTGGCATTCCTAAATCTCACAACAAAGAAAGTATATGATATTACATTGCGAAGCAAAGCTCATGTTGAGGTTAGATCAATTATGATTGATGGTATATAAGGAATTAAAGAAAAAATGGAAGTTTGGTTTAAATATATGAATTTGAGTGATGCAAATTTTCAGACAATATAGACAGTAGTCAAACTGGAAGTCTTGTTCGCGATCTGCCAATTTTAAGAGGGTGAGGATCAACTGTCAATATCCACAAACGACATTGAGATGATAAAAGTAAAAAAGGAAAAGGAAAAGTTAGCACATAAGTAAGTTTTATTACTCAAACACTTGTAACACCCCCAGTTGGCTCATACTGGAAATGCTACCGCCACACTGCATCATGAGGTCGTCACCTCCTACTTCGGGCCCCACAACACAGTGTTAAGGCTAAAATTAATTATATAAGCATTTTATTATTTCCAAAAAAAACAAGTTTATAAATATTTACAAAAACATACTCCCAAAACGGGAGGTTTTTCTAGTTAGAATTTACATATAATACATCAGATGCAGTTCACTCATTCAGCCCGTCTTTCTATCTCCCGAGACGTCCCATGTCCCGGAGGTGCCATGCGTACCTGAATCAATAGAATTAAATCCATTTTAAGAACTAACATAAAATATGCCATGTCATGCTCGAAAATAGAGTTTAATTTCCGTCATTTGCAAAATAAATGCCATGCCATGCCCATACTGAAATAATGTAACAATAATGTCAAAATCGACAACTCATGCACATATACCCATATACATATGTCAAAGTGAGCAGCCGGAATAACCTCGGCTCCATAATAACAGCTCACTAGACTATCATCAATAAATAGCCGGAAAATCCTCGGCTCAAGGAAGGACCTGGTAAACCCATAATAATATAACGGTCACCCGGTCACTCCCATATACCCACCATACGACTCCCGCAATCAATACATGGATAGTCGAACGTTGTCGCCATTAACCACAAGACACCCCATAGTCTGTGATAGCGAAGATAGGACCCTCCTGTCTAGCCCTACCCCGTGTAACGTAGTAGAATCCGTGCAACCTGGAATCACCCGAAGGAAACCCGGAAACTCTACTCCTCCTCGCACGCCCTAACGGGATCGCGTTTGGAGTTTGGCATCTAATCCTAAACTACCGGTAGACCTCACTAGTAGCTACTCCAATGAGTGGAACAACACCGAACCCGAATGATTAGACCAAATACGTCTCAACTGCAATGGGTCTAATCCCTGAATGACCGTGCGACTAAGTCACCCAGTTGTCCGACTACTATCGTCCACTATCGCCAAAGTGTTACGGTACATCGGGGTCGAATATCCTAACCCCAGATGATGCCCTCGCCTAGCACTACCGCACACGGCGACTAAACGATAGATCCATAAAACATATCCGATAAATCGTGCAATGTGTGCAGCATGTCAATAAGTGAATTTAATGAAAAGGGCTGGTGAGACGGCCCACCTATCCTCCTTTTTATAAATTCACCAACACGATCAAATACGTATATCAAATATCGTAAAACGAAGTTTCACACATGCATATACACACACATATATACATATATAGATGCACTGACCAAATGATTCCACATAATATCATATCAATATCAGAATCAGAATCACATGCAACATAAATACCTAATTTTTTAAAATTAGATTTAATTCCCTACTGCTTACCTCCTACCGATACTTTCTGGATTTTATAACTTCACCCAAATCTCCTCCAACGTACACCTGTCCCATTATTTACTCAAATCAGATGAGCTTTATGCTTATTCTCAGGAGCTACCTGCTTATTCAAAAGCTAATTTCTATAATTAACTCGTCGGGCTCCAAACTTTTATATTTAGTAGAATATGATATTCTAGCTATAAAATCCTTCTACCTCATAATATTTATATTGCCCGATTATTAAATAAAAATACGCAAAGGTATGAACAAGCAGGCAGGTGCGATATACTGCCGTTTTTTATTCGACTTGGATTGGTACGAAATTCTCAAAATATAATGTCGGCGCTACGAATAGGCTATTAGCTAAAGAAATTCATCGATTAAATAGCTAAATAGCCAATTTTGAATTTTTTGAAGAATTTCTAATTTAATATTCCCAATATTGAAATTCATATTAAAATCCATAATTAAATTCTACGTATAACAAGGAATACAATACCGAAATCGGAATCGAAATCGAACGGCTAAATCTTTTTCTTTCTTCTTTTCTTTTTCTCCTTTCTTCTCCTTCGCGTTTCTTCCTTTGCCCTCCGCTTCACAGGTAAGTTTGCTTGTTTTATATATATAATTATATTATTATTATATATATATTATATACATTATATTATATTATATTATTATTATTAGCGTTATTATTATTATTATTATAAATATTATCTTCATCATCATTACCTTTATTATTATTATATTATATATTATATATTATATTTATATTTATATTTATTTTTAATTTTATCGATATTTATCCATTTAACAGTCTATTTAATTATAACTAATATACAAAATTGGAATATAATTTATCCCAAAATATTAGTTTCTTGATTCCATTACTATTGTCAAATATTTATATGCTATAATAATATTACTTTATACATTCCGAAATCGGGGCATTACACATGTATTCAATATTTTGATTCATTATTATTAATTTTTATGTTATTTTTATTATTGTAGGAAATGGTGGTTAAAGGGAGCAAAAATAGTCAAAATTTACTGTCATGCAACACTAATTTTATCTCAAGAAAATTCTGATGTTGCAATGGTTGAACTTGATCCGGAAAATGATCATTGGTTTTATTTAGAAAATTTGGTTAATAAAGCTAAGAAAGTATTTTGTGGCTTATCATAGTTTTCCTTTCTTATATATATTTTTATTGACTTGTTGTCAAGTTCTTTTAATTTGAAGCATGTTTTTATGTTTATTTACATTTTAAGTGTGGTGTTTTTTTTTTTTTAGGTTGGATATTTTGTCTGAAGTACAAACTTTTTGTCAAATCAAATCAGGTAAGCCAAATAATTTTTCTCTAATTGAAATGATGCAGATGTCTAAAGCCCCCATTTAAAAGTTTGTTGATTGTGTATGTGGTTTTTTGTTTGTTATTTTTTTTGGGATTTGATCATTGTATGTAATCTTTAAAATAGTTTTCCTTTGTTATGTGCTCAATCTTAGGTTGTAAGAATTTTTTTCTATGCAGCGATCTCTTTAAGACTTATGACATTTATATGATAGTAACCTTCATATTGTTGTATCAAAATTATCGATATTATTATATATCATTTGTAAAATTGATTATAGAAGACATAAAACTAGTAGTTTTAGTAACTTCTATATTTCTTAATAACAAATTTCTGACTATTTGTAGGAAAGGAGATGGAGAACTACTAGCAGTTACCATCTCATGAAGCTAACATTGATTCGCAAGGCCAGATGCTAACTTTAATTGAATACCTATTGGTGCTTTACCGTGCATTGTTGTCTGCTCCAGTATGGTATTAGTTCTTTTTGAACATTGAATATGGTAGCCTCTTCTCATCCTTGATGACTGGACTGTACTTAACTTACAAACTTACATTTGTTGTTGAGAAGGTAGTAATCTTGTTTTCTTTGGGTTGATGGTTTCTCAGTATTTGAGTTTTGTTAAATACTTAATTTATGAGAGCCATCAATTTTTAACATTTTAGTAAATTTGTTTAGTATCTTAAGGTTTAGTCATGCATGACTGCTCTGAAAGAATTGTCAAGGAAGGATGTCCATTATGGAGCTTATGCTAAAACTGAGCAGGTGTTAACTTTATATGAATCCATATGTTGAGTTTGTATAACTTTTATCATTTTTTCAGAAATACACTCTCAACCGTAGTCATATGCATACTCCTTGGGGAAGGAATCAATTCCTGATATAATAGTGGTTGGCCCTTTTTTGTATGTGCTAGATCTGTCTTGGCATAGATCCTAATGAATTCTATCTATGGAAGTGTGGAATTGTGGTGTCCACTTAGCACATATGTTTGTGGATCCCTTGATATTTTAGTGCAGATGTAATTGTTCCTATCCTGCAATGATATGGAACTTATCTGATCATGCAATGGTTTGAAAGATACTGTGATTGCAGAAAACAATAATTGTGATCTTTATTGGATCTTAAAGGTTGAAAATTTGATGTTTGTCTAACAACAAATCTTATTTATAGGTTTATATGTAATGATAATGCCAAGGAATGTACCAAAATCCACATATATTGCTTTGCATTTCACTTTCACACCATGCTGGTGTTAGTTTAGTTTTGTAACAATATAAAAGTATTGTGATGCTGGTACTTGATTGATTTCTCATACTAGTTTACGTTCTAGGCACCACTTGATTGATGTTATAATCTCATATCACAACCTGGCTTCATTTCAATGTTTCTGAAAATTTAATTCTAGAGCATAATTTAAAAGTATCTAAAGATTTCATTATTATGGTAATATACAACTTAAGCAGAAGACCTGTGTGCTATTTTACAGAAAAATTCTCTATAATTGTGAAAAGAAATGAGATTTATTGAATTTTTTAAAGAAAAAATCCATCCAGTTGTATAATTTAACCATAATTCAATAATTAAATATTTTTACAGCAAAATTAATTCACATGATCAACAATATCTCAAAATCCTTAGTTGTCAATATATGTCACTCACAAAAATTTTTAGTATTTGTAGATACCAAGATTTATTCATTCACAAAAATTACTTCATATGATTCATTCCAACAAAAATTACAGTGAATTATACATTAAATGAATAATATTTCTAGCTGTATCAATTAGATACTTGAGATGAGATGGAGAAGAGTGTCTTGCCAATGACACTGTTGTTCTACAGATTTACAACTTTGTCTGTTGTTTGCTTCAACCTTAGAAGAAGCCACCAATTCTAAAATCATCATTATTCTTATAGGATTTGAATGGAAAGTTAACATTTCCAAATAAATGAGAACTAAACAGTTGTTGTAAACATTAATCTGAACAACACCTAACAAGTATGGCTTGTTTAGCTATTACACCAATTACATATAATATTTAATTTATAGTTATAAGTGGGGCAGAATAATATTATTGTTTGATAAATTTAATGAAGACAATATAAGGTAGGTATCATCTAATCATAGACATACACATGCATATGCCAGCCAGTAATTTCCAAGAACTACTGGACTAACTCTAAACCACTGAATTTCTTAACATAATTAAAAACCAACTGATTATTCTTCCAATGCTAGTTGAGCACCTAACAAGCTGACTTGGGTCCTTCACAGTAAGGTAAATAATCGGAAATGCAGAGATGGCTATCAATGAGGTGATCATTACGAGGGGCCTATCTCTTCCAGCAAAGATTTTTTGTCCACCATCGCCACCGCAATGCCTTGTCATTGAAGCTTTAACCTTGAATATACTCTAAGATCGACTTCCTGCCCTTAACAATATACAACCTGTTGAGGAATAAATCAAATTAAAGATTGCAACAAATCACTGTTCTTTTTTTCTAAAGTTACAATTCCTTCAATTTCTAATTTGAATACATTTTTACAATTATTATTTAAACAAAAATTCAAACATTCCGAATCTAAAGAAACAAGAAACAAACGAAAGGAACAAATATTATATTTTTTGCCAACATGACTTTGTACAAAATTTGTTTATCAATTATAATTTCCTCAAAATATTAGTCATCATATTTAATATTTAATGCAACAGCCCTCGTGAAAATAAGGTCGAAAAATTATCAATGTTATTCCCCTACTCAATTGGTATCTGAAAAAGTACCAAATATATCTCTCCTGCGAATTTTCGGGTGTGCTGTTTATGTGCCAATTGCGCCACCCTAACGTACAAAAATGGGACCTCAAAGAAGATTGGGTATATATGTCGGGTATGAATCACCCTCGATCGCAAAATATCTTGAACCAACAACGAGTGATTTATTTACTGCGAGGTTTGTAGACTGTCACTTTGATGAATCTCATTTCCCAACATTAGGGGGAGACAATAATCAACTGAACAAAGAAATTTCGTGGAAAATACCACTTGAATTTGATCCTCGTACAAAACATAGTGAACTTGAAGTTCAAAGAATTGTGCATTTGTAGAAAATTACAAATCAATTTCCTGATGCTTTTAAATATGCTGCCAGAGTTACGAAATCATATATTGTAGCAGTAAATGCACCAGCTAAAATAAATCCTCCAGAAAGGAAGGTGCCGAGTGCTAATGAGCATACTTTCCGCGTAAAACGTGGGAGGCCATTGGGTTCCAAGGATAAGAATCCACGAAAGAAGAAAATTGTAAATACTGGTGAAGAAATCAACAACAATCGGATACCTGAAAAGGTCAGTACAATCCCTGAAGAGGTTGATATTAAAAATTCTGATGAAAGTGAAGATGAAGTTATTGAAACTTCTGTTAACTATACCACCAGTGGAAAATATTGGAACAGAAAGAAAACAAATATTGATAATGCATTTGCATATTATGTAGCACTCGATATAATGAAAGATGACGATGATTATGAACCAAAATCAGTTGATGAATGTCGGAAAAGAGATGATTAGGCAAAATGGAAAGACGCAATTAAGTCTGAATTGGACTCATTAAATAAACGATAAGTGTTCAGCCCTATAGTCCAAACACCTGTAAATGTAAAACCTGTTGGCTACAAGTGGTTGTTTGTGAGAAAAAAAATGAAAATAATGGTATCACAAGATATAAAGCAAGGGTTGTAGCCCAGGGGTTTTCCCAGAGACCTGGCATTGACTTTGAAGAAACATATTCGCCGGTCATGGATGGAATAATATTCAGGTATCTGGTGAGTCTGACAGTATACAATAATCTTGATATGCGATTAATGGATGTAGTTACTGTCTATGTTTATGGTTCCTTAGAAAATGATGTCTACATGAAAATTCCAGAAGGGATTAATATACCTGAATCATTCAAATCAAAGCCAAAAGAATCATATTCCATCAAATTGCAAAAATCTTTGTATGGGCTCAAGCAATCGAGCCGAATGTGGTATAATCGTCTCAGCAAAATCTTAACAAAAGAAGGTTACATAAATGACCATATTTGTCCATGTGTTTTTATAAAGAAAAATGGGTCAGAATTTGTAATTATCGTTGTGTATGTCGATGATCTCAATTTAATTGGAACTCCTGATAAAATCCAGAAAGCTGTTGAATATTTGAAAAAAGAGTTTGAGATTAAAGATTTTGAAAAAACTAAATTTTGCCTTGGTTTGCAAATTGAGCATTTGGAGAGTGGAACCTTTATTCACCAATCAAATTATACCAAAAAGGTACTGAAACAATTTCTGATGGATAAGTCACATCCGCTAAGTATCTCAATGATCGTTAGAGCACTCGATCCAATAAAGGATCCATTTAAATCAAAAGAGGAAAATGAAAAAACACTTGGCCCAGAAGTGCTATATATGAGTGTTATATGTGCATTGATGTATCTTGCTAACAACACCAGACCTGATATATCATTTGCTGTAAATTTATTGGCAAGATTCAGCTCATCGCCTACTTGACGACATTTGAATGAGATTAAGCACATTTTTCATTATCTCCAAGGAACAATTGATCTTGGGTTATTTTACTCGAAAGATTCTCAACATGAATTAATTGGATTTGCCGATGCAGGATATTTATCGGATCCTCATAAAGCCAAGTCGTAAATTGGCTATATATTTACTTGTGGCGGAACTGTGATATTTTGGAGATCAATGAAACAAACTTTAACGGTCACTTCTTCAAATCATGCTGAAATATTGGCAATACATGAAGCTAGTCGAGAATGTGTTTGGTTGAGGTCAATGACTCAACATATTCTGAAAAATTTTGGGTTAATACCTGACGATAAAATTCTCCCAACTACATCATATGAAGACAATATGGCTTGTATAACCCAATTGAAATGGGGTTACATTAAAGAAGATAAAACGAAATATATTTCACCAAAAAAATTTTTCGCTCATGATCTATAACAGAATGGTGAAATTAGTGTGCAAAAAATTGGATCAGATAATAATTTGGCGGATATATTAACCAAGGTATTACCGACTGCAACTTTTGAAGAATTGGTGAAGAAAATTGGAATGCATCGGTTCAGAGATCTCAAATAATGCTCATATCGGGGGAGCAAATAACTACAAGAATGTTGTACTCTTTTACATTCACTGGAATTTTTTTTTCCACATGATATTTTTTCTAATAAGATTTTAACGAGACACGTTCTTTGTATAAAAGCATCCAATGGAGAATGTTATATACATAGTATTTTTGTGTACAAAACGTGGATGCTACGTGGCTCAAACAAATCCTTCTACTTACTATAACTTGTAATATAAATATAAGATGAATAGAATCAAACGCAACATTCATTTACTCCAACTAATCAATGTCCCTCTTTCTATAATACATACATCATATATATACACACTAAACTATATATATTATAATATATAGAAGCCACATACTTCTATATATATATATATCTACATTATACTATATAACATTATATACAATGTATAAAATAGTGATTAGCTGTAAAAATAATTAATATGCTAATCATATACTAATATTACAACAGGAATTTCAATATTTCTATTAAAAATGAAAACATGACCATTTTCAAAAAAAAAAAAAAGAAAAGAAAAAACTAATAACATAAATTTGAATGACAATATATATCTATCCCTTTCGAATCCAAATAAATGGACATATATATAGATAGATAGATAGATAGATGGGTCGGTTGTTGCATACTCGGTAAACTTGCAGCAACAAAACAAAAAAGTATTTTGTATATATGTTTTTAACATAAATGAACAATGGTGGGGTCCATAGGGTATGCATGTATCATGGTAAGCCCGGAGAATATGTATGATCCGATCTGATCCTTGAAAAACAAAACAAAACAATAGCCTATTTCCTTCCACAGTTCAAAAGAATGTAAGAAAAAGCAGCCACAAGAGATGATGTAACTTATTGCTATGTAGGAACCATCAAAACAAAATATGATACGATCTCATTAAAATCCTCTCCTGAAAAAGCTCAGCTCGGCCTCTCCGGCGCATAATGAGGTAGCCACATTCTTCTGCCAGCTTCAGATTCAGGTGGTTGGCAGTTTCGCGCATCTCTATCTTCAAGCCATTTTGCTCTGAATCTGTCTATGAATATGTATTAGATATTCAACATATGATGGGCCACCCGGTGTTTTGTCTTCGACCATGTACGAGAAAAACATCATCCCTGAAAAGGAAAAGAAAACCGGGAAAGATGCATATCATATTTTACGAAGCTGGAAAGAAGACGACACGGGGGGGTATAGTGCAGTTGGGCTTGGGTATTCAAACCAAGAAAGTTGAGTCATTCGTATAAATAGTGATTTCTCAGACACTAACCTGATGATTCGCCCTTTTTGCAAATTTTCAAGCTGCGTTACACAAAGAGAGAAATGAACAAGAAAATTAGTTATCATGTGAGTACATGTACAGTTCCATGAGTATCAGAAGAGCATGATTGTTACCGTAGATATGAAAATCGTTGGCGCCTTATTTCATTGACAATAGCATTCAACTTCTTCGACAATGGATTCTCATATTGCTGCAAAATAAACTGAAGTGGCAAAATGCCAAAAATGTTATTTTCTTACCTATAATGCAATACATTCAACATAAATCAGTACATATTGTAAGACGAGCTTGGTTATAGCAGATGATAAGTGTGCTCCCAAATTACAAAAATACAGTGTCAACACTTGTGCAAAGACTTTAAAATAAGGGCAAGAGCCTTCAAGTATATGCAAGAGAACCTGATTTGAAATTTCTTCGACTGACGAAACGTTGAAAAGCTTCTGCAGAACATTTTCCTGAGCGGTGCTACCAATATATATTAAGCAGTCTTCGCCATTTTCAAGAAGATATATTCCATCATCAGATATGTGTTCGCTGGAAAGTGGTATAGAAGCAGGAATAGAAGCATCATCGGACTCCTCCTGACAATTTATCATTAAGAAATGAGAAGAGTGTAAATACACTTTACCATACTGACATGCACCAATCCTGAGTTTGTACCTTTTCATCAAGGTCATGAATCGATATCATCCTTGGATAGACCAATGGGATTACCAAGGGAGTAGGTAAAGGAGAAACAAAATTTATCCAGAAGGACCTATCATCTATCCGTCCATCAGACCGCAATCCATTGCTTTTAAGCAAAGCTGAAAATGGGAAAAACAAAGTTGTCCACAAAGTAAGTGCTTTCGTATATAAAATTTGAAATGAGAGAGGAATCGTAACAAAATAAAATATAAGTCTTGTATAAATATTAATACAAGGAGAAGAAAATTCCATATTACATATGTATTGAAAACCTACCCCAGAAAGAAAACCAGCAAACTCTAGCATAATATACCCATCATATCTGATATAATATACCCATTAAATCTCCTCAGGGATTGATTGTACAATATTTTATCTTCTTCGTGGGCAGATCTTCCGTTTTATGTATCTTTTTTCTTTATTTTCCCTTGGCCGTGTAAGTGGTATAAACAGCTAGAATTATATATACGAGCTCCTTTTTGCATTAACATTGAAAATAAGAAATTTGCACATGTTGAATTACCTTTACAGTAATCAAGTCTAGCCAGGACAATATATATTTCCAAGTAATTAAGAAAGCAGCATTCATCAAATAAGACTATTTAGTTCGATGGCATGAAACATACCAAGTGTGTATAGAGGCAACAATTTAAGTGCCTCAGGCAGAATGAGTTGTCCAGAAGAGGATGCTGTAGCACAGAACTTGCGATAGGAATATAAAATGTTAATGCAAACATTTGTGGCCTGATCCCTGACTTGACCAAGGGGAGCTGATGGAATTTCATTAGCCGCTGTCATTTTAAGGGAAAAATGTTATTAGAAAACACAAAAACATGGTACCAAAGTTAAAATATATGAACAACAGATGTCAAAAAGTGACGAAAGATAAGACCATTTGACTGAGTAAAGTATATCATGTCAATAAGGTAAATCATTTACAAACATCAGAAGAAAGGGAAATATCAGATGCATAACTTATTATTGTTCTAGAAGAAAACCAAGCACAATAAAACACCAGCTGCTGAGGGTAAACCAAATACTGAAAATTCAACAAAAATTAACAGGAAAAATGCAATGTTGGTCTTGTAAGTGCATCCTTTTAATTTTGATCCTTTGGTTGTGTTTGGTTGGGGGTTGGATTTTGAATTTGGAATTTGCATAGTAAAAAATTTGAATTTCAATAGTTGTATAATGTAATATAAATACGTGTTGATGTGATAAAATTAATTTTTAGTATAATATAAAAAATAAGTGTGATTTGATGGGGGGGGGGGGAGGGGCATATTTAGTCAATAGTAAAATTTGTGACAAAATCCCCCAGCCAAATACACCTAGCGAACCTTGTCTAGAAATAATTTTATATATTACTTGTCACTCGAATGGTGACATTCATGCATGCTTACAAAGTGACACCTGGAGGGGTTCAAAAATGCAAACATAGGTGTCAAGGCAAGGTTAGAATCATTAAAGAAACGACGAGTGACAGACATATCAAATTCTTTTGCCACTTCCACGACCAAATTTTTTTCTCAAAATTAACAGCCAATTACCTTGTTTCAGGACACAAGCAAATTGAGTGTCTAAGTCAGCAGATCGGAACAGATTACTCAACATGTTGGTACATGGAAGGGACAAGGTTGAAACCCGAATTCTTCTTTGGCCATAGACAGTGGTGTAAAGAAGAGCACACTGCGCCCATCAAGTAATCAACAAGTTCCAAGCATATAGAATAAAAATAAATCACTTAGAAGCCATCTCATTTTCCTTCGGAAAGTAAAGAAAACGTCTCAAGAAATCTAGTATATACTAGAAATTCTTCAAGCAAAATGAATCTATTTACCTGAAAAGCACATTCTGATCCTTCTGCCAATTTATCATCATGTTTTAGCGTCACCATTATTGTCTTGTCACAATCGATCTGGGAATATATATATATATATGTATATAATCTTGGATTAAAATTTCTATACCAACAATTAGCATAAATTGGAGAAGGCTAGATTCAAGAATGCTAGCAAATAATAGTTTCTCTAAGCAATTAAGTAATCTAGTTTGAGAGAGTAATAAAAGAGCTGAAAAAAAAATCAACAAAGAAGAAAATTATTTGAAACTATAGGGTCAGAAAACTAAAAAAACAAAGAGAAAGAAACACATATGTACAGAATACAATGATAGATAGTCCAAAAGAACTCTATGAACTGCCACCACCCAAAATAGACATAACCAAACTCCCTGTTTGTGGTAAGAAATCATATCCAGTTATACAAGATACATATATACAAGGTAGCAACAAAGAAACCTATATATATATATATATATATATATAAGCTGCCAATATTAGATTCAGTTGTTGGTTGGAGACGCGTTGAAAACAAGGGTCACTATCTAGCATAGGCTTACAAAAAATGCAAGTAGAGATATTAACAGATTCTGTTGCTAATATAAGATTAGCCCTGCAAATTAATACAAGAATCTATAAAGATACATATTTTGAGAACTGAATAGAGCATGGGTATATATTGTGTCAATAAATTAAGAGAAATAGATACATACCGCAGGTAGATCAACATCAGTTGGGATGCGCTTACAGAAGTTTCCGGAATACTCCTGTACTTGAATACCCTAATGCAGGGGAAAAAATATTGGAAAAAGAAAATCAATATCACTTCCGCTTACTAACGAGACATAATTTCTCCAAGTAATTTTTTGATCTTAAGCAAGCAATATCCAAAAGTATAGGATACTCACCTGACTGCACCTAACACGCATCACCGCTTCAAATCCTTGGGGCCTTGTGACATTCCAGCGAAGATCATTGTACAGCTTAGCAGGATCAGAAAGAGCCGAGAAAGGATAATAATAGTACACCTAGACAAAAAGAAGGAATTAATATCCAGAGCCATTTCAACATGAATTGGTAGCTTTTAAATTAGGCATCTGAAAATAAACAGTAGTACAGTAAGCACGAAGTTAAACCTAGGGTAATAAATGATGTAATTGCTAAATAAAGAATGATATTCAACAACTATACATAAGAATCCAGATCCATTGTAAAATACCTGCCCTCCAGTAGTTCTTGGAACAACAGAGAGTGAAGCAATGTCTACATATGATTGAGTAGTTATGAACAAGTCGATACAGACCTGGAAATATTAGAAAAAAGAATTAAATTAATCCCAAATCAAAATATGTGTATATATTCACATTTTGTTTGGAAACATCCTGTGTAATTTGGAAAAAGTTTGACTCCCACCTGGTATTCTGCAAATTCAATGGCCATAGTTTTAAGGGTTTTGTCCGCTGGTTGGAGTAATTTGTGAGCCTCCTGAAGTGCAAGCATTAACAGGATAAATAGAGCACGGATTGCAATAGAACTAACAGAACACAACATAATTTCCATACAACCTTGGCACTTTTCCTTTGAAGTCCAAGGATGAGAATGAAGTTTTAATGAAGCTAAACAGCTATAGAGAATTATAAATGATTGATGTGAAAAATGAAAATACTGCTGTTTTGGGTTTAAGCCTATCCTCTACAACACATTCATCCAAACCCAAGCCTAAATCTCATTGTTTCCTATTTTCCTTTTGCATCACACCGCTTTGCCAATTAATAGGTCAACTCACATGCATGTTGAGATATATGCTAGAAATTATACAGAGAATCTTATAGATGATACGGTACAGACTTTTGAATCCAAATTAGCCACATGGAGATAGTATAGCAGAATTCTCATTATAATTTTATTTGTATTATCATAATTAAAATTTTACTAAGCATAACTGCGTGCATTCACAAATTGTAAGGAGCAAATGAGAAGAAAAATAGAAAACTACACTCTGATATGACACCTCCTGACTAAAACGGGAAAATTCCCTGACACTGGAGAACAAAAAAGACTGCAACAGAATAAATAATTAAGATCAAGGGTGTCATCGAATGCAAATAATCCTTTTTTCTTTTCTTTTTTTTTCAAAACTTTTTATGAAAAGGAAAGTACATGCATGTATGCATGCACATTAATATTCATACATACAGTTCAAAAGTGATGAACACTATATGACATAAACAGCAGTTTTACCTTTTCTCCTGCTGATATGTTACTTCTGCCTTCCGATTCCCTAGCAGAAAGCGATCCAACACCAGTTGAAGGCAATACTGTCATATCACAAATTATGATCATAAAGCTATGAAATGATACTTTATTCTGCTCAATAATAAGAGGCCCAGAATTTTGGAGATATCAAAGTAAGAAAATTTTTAAAATTAATTTACTTCATTCCTTGTAAATGTTGTTAGTGGCACAAACAGGTTTGACAATTGGTCATTTACACAGTTAAAAAGGTAGATGAGATTATTTGATGGAACATTTTTACAAACTGTCCTTGAAATTGGTTACGAAATGACAGAACATAAACCCTTCCTTTAACCTTTTCTCTTTTCCATTCCATACTTTCCACCAACTGTCCCCAATTCATATATACTTGTATACCCACAAGCTATAGTTTAGGGTCAATATTTGCAGACAGGAAATTTTTATCCAAAAAATGCCATGTGTGGGACATTTATTTCTGGAAACATCCACCATTACATTCAAGAAAATAAAAATTTTCAATAAAAAATTAATTCAGTTTTACCTGATTGGAAGACAAGAAGTTTGCCACCAGTACTTTTCATAGCCAAGAAAGCAGCCTAGAGTAAGAAAAGAGAAAACAAAATGAACAGTATATTATCAAAAGGACAATGAATAGTGATAAGATACAAATTATATGCAAGGAAATAACTATAAATTTAATTGTATGTGCTAAATTGTCACCAACCAGCAAAGGCAAGGGATTGATTGATTCTTCCTGATGGATTGTAATGCGCTACACTAACTAGAATCCCTAGTTCCCTACAGTTCCCAACCTACCTATCTTAACAATATCTCATGCCCGAAGCCCACAAACCTTTGTGTTATAGAAAATAAACATTACATAGTTCTAAAAAGCTATATTCCTAATTCCACAAGTACTGGGAATTTTCTTTTAACTAAGACAAGGTTTCCTTTTTTCACCATGTTAAAATCATACAGATTAACATAGTATGTACACATGTTTAAAACATATAAATTAATATTAAAAGCATGAATCTCACACCTTTACTGCAGCACCAAAAGCAGAATCAACAATTTTATTGTTCTGAAACATTGTAGGGATACTCTCCAGCAACATCTCCAAATGTTCACGGCACTGCATTTATTAAAATAGAAACAACTGCATTTAATTGAAGATTGTTAACTCAAAGAAATATCCTCACATTGAACACCTAATGCTCCCCAATAATCAAAAGGAGAAAGCTATAGAGAGTAAGAGAAAAATGAAAGAGAGTGAGAATTCATATAGCAGCTTAGGCTTAGGGTTCATTCAGCACGCCAATAAACTTGCAATGGAAATATGAAAACCAACCTCAGAAAGTTGAACAATAACATCACTTTCGAGAGGGGTGTAGACATCTTGCACATCAGGAATGATAAGCATCAAAGGCTGCCATGAATCAGAAGAAAAGCAAATTTAGCATGCCGCAGAACTTTATTCAATAGCCTGAGAAGTTTATCTCACATAATGGATAAGGTTATCAACATAGAACACTTTAGAGGTATCACAAATTAACAATGAGTAATAATGTCATAGAAAATAAGCCAATAGCAACAGTAAAAGGGCTCATATGATTTTATAGAGAAGAAAATTGTTTCAATTTGATGACTAAATGGCAGATAAATCTAAACCAACCTGCTGCAGAGCACGTTTTAGATTGTAAAAGTGAATGGTGGAGTCAAATGTAGCAATACCCACCAATGTTCGAGGACCCTCCTGCAATAAAATATTTGATCAATACCAATGCTTTTATGCTTTCAATTTTTTCTGGGAAATCAGTGTCCAACAATACTGGACCTGGTCCTATTCAACAAAACTTGAATGAAGTAGCACAAAAATTTCTTGAAATGAAAGATAAAAAGGTAAGCATTAGATCATATAATCTTAGAAAGGGGTTCACACCTTCCAGATTCAGGGTAAAAACATGTCAATTCAGTTGATTGAAGAAGCTTACACTTAAATGTGTAGTAACAGAAACCTTTTGAACACTACAGAGTGGATAGCTGTGATTGTAATTCTAAACATGCAATGCTTGAATTTGAAATTCAGAAAAGTACGTAAGTAATAGCCTCACAAAGTGGACTCAAATTACATGTTCTTTCTTATTTAGGACATAAACTTCACTTACAGGAAGATCAGATATAACTTGGCTGATTGCACTGCAAGCAGCGGCAGTTGCACCAGTTTGTATGGCATACATTGATACATCAATAAGGAAGAAAAATACTGCAGGCATTGGATCTCGCACCTGATGGCACAAAATTTCAAATGTGAACAACATTAGATGGACCATGCAACATAATAGCTGAGAAGTTTCAATACAACTATCCACACATGCTCACAAAATTTAAAGTAATATACAAGAATCTTTTCCCCAAGTTTGCAGAAAGTCCAAGATTTCCACAAACAAAAGAATCATCTCAACCTATTTTCATATTCATCTTGTCTCATTAAATTACTCCTACATAGTTGACATGAATATCTTTGAAAATTGTTTGGTTGGTACCTTTAGCTAATTTTTTAGGTTAGTGTTTAGAAAATAAATAATATTAGATTCAGAAGATTATACCACAAATTAGGAGGCAAAACTGATTTACACATAAAGAAGTCAAAAATCTTAGATAATATATCATTGGGTAATCTTCATTAAAAAATTTATGATATTTTCCTCTGCCACTAGACATTTGAAATGGCAATGCTCCACATTACAACCTAATTTCTTAATATCAGATGAAATTGATACTTCAATCCTCACATTGTGAAGCAGCATGGAAGCGGCATAAATTAGCTATAATTATGTTTCAAATATCATCTTCAACCCCTTAAGCAAATGGCTACATTGAACTTAAGAATCCTCATCCTATCTACTAAAGAATCAATTCCATGATCCTTTTTTCCAGTTGTCAAGTGAGATAACAAGCTTCTGTATCCATTCTGAAACTGACAGTTTAAAATCTTTTGCCCCAGTTTCCAATAAAAAACTTTCATCCTTATCAAATTCCAAACTATTGATTTGCACAAGATACAAACCATGTACTCCTTAGTAGCAACAAATTCTACAGTTCCCCTGCACAATTCAGGCCTCTCATCAGCATCCCTGCGCCGACCATCAGGGCCTAAATTACAGTGATAGTCACGTGGAGTTTCATCTGTGAATCCTGCAAGGAAATTGACGTGCAGACAAGAAGTTTGATAAATCACAGAATGCAGAACTTACTAGAAAATAGCAGCAGCAAAAATGCAATTCACAAATCATGACAAAAAATAACCATTACAGTAATTAATAAAACATTGGAGCGAGGTAAAATAGCATTCAAGTATACAAGATTTTAGGCATAATACAAATTGAAAATTTTGTCCCATACACATTCAGTTCGATATTGTTTCAAGTTTTTCTATACATAACAAATGCAAGAGAAAAATAAAACAAAATGAAAAGCAACGAATCCCAGGTTTATTACCTTGATAATGGAATTCCTTCCATGCAATTAATGACTTATGAAAAATTAAAAGATGAGGATATCCTTACCACATAAGTTACAAATGAAGCGCCTTCCTTGATCAATAAACTTCATAAAAGGATTAATGTAGCCTTTGCAACGAGAACATCGAACTGGTCCACTCTCACCAAAATCAACCACCTACCAACCACAGTAGCTATAGATATCAAATATTCTAATTCAACATATGAAGTCAAATGAAATTCATACGTAGCATAATCATGGACTATCCTAGGGCTGAATATGAAGTCTTATGGGTGTGTTTGTTTGGAGGTTGGATTTATTGTTGGAATTTGAATAGTAAAAATTTGAATTGGAATAGTTGTATGATATGATATAAATAGCTGTTAACGTGATGTTTTGAATGTAAAATTGATTTTAAGTATAATATATAAAATGAAAAATAAATATTTGATTTGATATTTTTAGGGAAAATTTTTGGATGAATAGTAAAAAATTGGTAAAATTTGATAAAAGAACACCCATAATAAATTTCCGAGAAAAAAAGTCTATTAAGACCATCAAAATATAATGACTAGGATTTTCTTGCCCTCTCACAAAAAGTCCTAGTAAATATTTGAGAGCAAACAAAATGTTTCCTTTCCTAAATAAAACTTCATAAGTAAAACTCTTATACGGAATTGAAATTACATGTAGAATGGCCCATACAACAATCAATGGTTTGGGCATAACATAGAATGAACTCATTATTTCTGTTTTCAATCTATTACAAGAAAACGTGTTTATTCAGACAGAAGACAACAACAAGAATAAGGAACAAGTACTGAAAATTGTAAAGTAAACAAGCCCTAAGTGAAAGAAGTTTGAAATGCATATTTTAACTGTATTCTTTTATTTATTTATTTATTTTGGTATAGATATAATTATTGGAGTCTTTGAATATATGGGAAGTCGTTGGTTCTAAAAATCAGAATATAAGTTTTGTGGTGAATCCATTTGAATTTGAATTGAACTCACAGTAAATACTGGATATTCATTATGTTGTTGAATTTATTTATATTTGTGTAAGAAAGAAAGGATGTTATTAATAAAAAAAGACATGTTTGGTAATAGGGAGTTTGAAATTTTTATGTGGATGCCAAAATACATATAAATATAATTAGTACAAATATAAACAACTGGTCATTGCCTCAGCAATATTGCCAATCATTCACCAGAAATTTTATGACACATATTTCATTCTATAATGTTTTTGGGTCAGAAACTAATAACAAGCACAAGAAAACATTCACAAAATTTCATTATTATTTTCAAGAAATGGTAATTGCTCACCATAGTATAATAACAAGTTAACAGAAAACTAACAAATGGAACATATATGCATTACATATTAAGGAATGCAATGAGTGATTCTTCCAACAATTTACTCAGCACATAAAACTCCAGAAATTGTAGTGTTTAGAATAAGATTGTCTCCAGTTATATAAAATTAAGGAATGCAATGAGTGGTTATTCGAACAATTTACTCAGGCACATAAAACTCCAGCGATTGTATTGTTTAGAATAAGATTATCTCCAGTTCATACATATTAAGGAATGCAATGAGTGATTCTTCCAACAATTTATTCAGAACATAAAGCTCCAGCAATTGTAATGTTTACAATAAGATTATCTCCAGTTCATCATAGGTGATTTGTAAATAGGCTATAACCTGAAGCCTCAAGTCAATAAACAGAGCTTAACTTACTATCTTATTGCCATCTTTTTGCTTCAATGTTCATATATACTAACTGAAAATTGCTTAATTAGCTTTGCATAGGCCAGAATTTCAACTCCTTAAAAATTTCAAAGTAGCTCTACAACCTACACTTGCATTCAAGACCCATTCTGAAAAAGGCAGACCCACTAAAAGTACGGGGGAGAAAATGGGATACAAGGAATCATGGCAAATATTTATTAAATTGCTCTGCATAAAAATCCATACATAGACAAATCAACACCAAAGCACACAAAATGTAAAAATCTTTCAATCTGAGACCATTTGAGTGAAAAGGAATAGAAAGCATAAAATGTTTGTCCACCATTGCAAAGATCTTTTCCAAATAACTTTATGAGGAACTTTTTAGTACCTTTGAATACCTCCAAAACATTAATCTTCATGCTTTGTGGATAGATATGGGCAAACGAATTCATGATGTAACAAATTGAGGATTTCCAACAACGATGTTTAATCTTGTAATTGATAATAATACAGAAAACAGACTTCCTTATATTACGACAAGTTACGAAAATAGGCCATCCATATATTCTACCAGGAAATACGAAAATATAAAACACAATAGAGGGAGTGAGAAGAGTGAAAACAGAAAAGGAAGGTTGAGCATTACTTGTATGGGTTCTTCGGAGGGATGCGGAATAGCTAAAGGCTGGACCAGTAAAGCCAATTGCATTGCAGATGTTGAAAGAAGATCAACCGTGCAAGGAATCTAATAAATTAAAGATATAGTCATATTAATATAACCATAGCCAAGGTACAATTAATATTGGTCAAGAAAAATTGAGCAGGGATCAACATCAATTGCTGAATGGAGGTACACGTAATGATGCCATTGGATATCTAACCTGATTTATCGTACACCTCATATATCGTGGACTGCAATTCCCAGTGTCTTTAACTATATAATCACTTGTTGCAGGCTTCAAAAGAAAAGATGAAATATCGAATCAGAAACAAAGTGTAACTCCATAATTGTTAATGACAACTTGGAGTATAATACAAGCAAAAATAAAAAATAACTGAAGATTTTGTGGTACATGCAGCAAATGGAACCCAATAAATATAAGGCATTACATACTGGAGGGGGATTTGCTTGATTGTCCTGACGTGTCTCATGCAAAATTACGGAAGAACTTGCAGCAAGGCGAGGAATTTGGTTGGGATCAATTCTGGACTGCCCTGTTTGACCCAAAGCCATAGATTGATTTGGAAGTGCAGGAGGTCCGGGTGGCATCCCAAACATCCGAGGTGGTGGGGGCTGCATAGGACCAGAGGGAGGTGGAGCCGCCTGAACCAAATGCTTGATTTGTCATGCAACTCAAAAAAAACTAAGGGTGTGTTCTTTTATCACATTTTACCAAAGTTCTACTATTCATTAAAAAATTTCTCCTAAAAAACATCAAATCAAACAAAATAATACTATTCATTAAAATTTTTCCCCTAAAAAACATCAAATCAAACATCTTTTTTTTTATTTTTTATATTATACTAAAAATCAGTTTTACATTCAAAACATCATATCAACACCTATTTATATCACATCATACAACTATTCAAATTCAAATTTTTTACTATTTAAATCCCAACAAAAAATCCAAACCCACAAACAAACACATCCTAAAACCTTTTGTGGATACCGAAAAATCATGTGATGTCATTAAGTTACGGTATTTCACCAAACCATCACAGAGAAGACACAATGAAGCATATAGTTTCTTTCAATTCATTGAATCCCAATTTATGCTACTTCAAAAGTGAGTTCACGTAGGTCTGTTCAAATAAATTTAGGCGTTCATTCATCTCTCATTAAACTGAAAAATATAGTACAAGCATTTAATATAACATAAACAATTCAAAAGAAAAACAAACAATGAGAACGAATGTATAATTCAAAAGAAATCAATAAAATCACAAGAGAAAAATATGTAGCAAAAAATACTAACCTGTTGTGGTTGTGGCGGCCATGTCTGCATCCCAAAAGGAGAACCTGATGCTTGAACTGTCCCGGGAACAGATGGAGAAAATGGCGACGAACCCGGAGGAGGAGGAGGAGGCATGCTTGAGGGTGGGGCAGAAAACGGTGGAGCTGGTTGCCCTATCGAAGGTATTGCACCAGCAGGTGGACTACCAAAGCTAGGCCGCATTTGTGAAGACTGAGAAGTTGCACCAGATGAAAGCATTGTTGGAGGCTGTGGAGGTCCAACTGAAGGCCTTGGCATAGTACCCACATTTGGAGGGAAGCGTGGACCACTTTGGGCCGTAACTGGGGGAACTGAGGGCGGTCCATTATTAAATGGACCTTGTGCACCAAATTGAGATGGAATTGGAGGGACTGAAGTCAAAGGCGAAGATGAAAAAGGTGCTGATCGAGGACCTGCCCCAGGTGGGGGAACTGAAGGTCTTGCCAAGGAAGATGGCAATGCCCCAGGCGGTGGAGGCCTCGATGCAAATGGAGGGGGCTGTGAAGGACCAGTAGGTCTAACAGGAGCACCCGGAGGCATAGGGCCCCTGGGAAACACACCGGGAGGGGGAGGGCCAGGTCTGCTGCCAGCAAAAGGAGGTGGCTGCTGGTTGAACGGTGAAGCATTAGAAGGCCTAGGACCAACACCACCGTAGTTACCAGATGGCTGCTGATTAGGCTGATTCATCTGAAGATTTTGCATATGATCAGCCAGGGCATTAGGGTTAGTGTTCTGGGGGAAAGACCCCGGCCTAGGTCCTCCCGGAGTTGCCATCAATTCAACTAGTCAGGTTTCTGAAATGCCCAAAATTACAGATCTTTATAAGAACTATTCATCCATTCGAAATTCACGAATCAAAACAACAGGTAAAAGAACATAATTCATTCAAAGCACGGCATCCCTTTTTCCAGATCACGCAAAAAAGACCTACACGAATCATACCTGTGGGGATAGCCGAAATCCAAGTCCGCTACACGGGAACCGACCGCTTTCCGGCAAGATATCGATCTGACAAGATCACAAAGCATGAAAAGCCATTACACAATTACAAGATGATTCAGAAACAAATCTAGCACGGCAGTCAGTATATCGAGCGTCAACGGGCAGGGTAAGGAAGGCAGAGAAATGTACCCGAAATCCGCACTGCAAAGGTTGTCGTGGTCTCCCGGGGAGAAGGAAATAAAGGGTTTAGAAGTGATGAGTCTCGACACCGCTCAACTGTGTAATTATTAGTATTCCTTCTGTAATTAGCTGAAGAAGCAGTGTTTGTTCTTTGCAACGCAGTTGAAAATAAAAAATAAAAAATAAAATAAAAAATTCCCCCTTATTAACGTCCGTACTTGTGATGTGTCTCTGAAATGTGATTGGTCCAATTCAGCCATCAATAATCTATTACGCAAATAAACATCAAAAGAGTTTTATTGCCTTTGTTTTAGAGGCCCGCCGATGTTTCGAAATAATGTTTTATTATTATTATCCTTAATATTATTCTCTATACACGTTAACTCTAGTCAAGATTCATCCTCTTGTAAACTAAACGAAACCTACGGGTGCGAGGGTTAGAGGGTTTAAATTCCTTGATATTATTTGATTTTGTGTGTCATATATTATTTGTTTAATACGACTTATTTGGTATCTTTAATTTATACATTTTTAAATTCGATCACAAGTTTATCTAAATTATATTCAGACTTCAAGTTATTTTTTTAATATTACGGATAGAAAAGTCGATTGAATATTGGACAAAAGAGATAAATTCGTTTGAGTAGAAAATTGTACGTTAAAAATTCATATCACAACGGTTGAGTTGAAAACTTTATCATAAATCATACAGAGATCTGATCGACCTAAAATTTAATAGATATATAGTATTTTGAGTTGGTTATCTGGTGCCGCAAATGAGAGGTCAATCGGAGTGGATGAGTGAGTTACAACTCAAACATGTCTTGTTGTCCAAATCGTACGATCAAATGATTTAATTTAGGCGTCTCCATTTGGCCAAAATGGCACGGAATCAATTACAAATTTTAATTACGACCTTAGTTACCGATTTAATTAATTTTAATTTCAAATTTTCTGTTTGAGGCGGTCGTAATTTATTCTAATTTCAAACATTCCTTTTAAAACGATTATAATTTATTCTAATTTCAAACATTCTGTTTGAAATTATCGTAATTTATTCTAATTTTAAACATTTCGTTTGAAATAAGATTTTATCTGGATAATTATGCGACTTAGACCATATACTCGTGTTTAACTTAGGGGTGCATAATTTGGTTTGTCTCGAGATAGACAAAATAACCAAAATATTAAACAAGCTCCATATGTAATAAATAAATAATACTTCATCTGTCCCATATATTTTGGGCCTCTATTACGGTAGATACGGAAATTTAAGTAAACTATAATTAGTAAGTAATTAAGAAGTATATTAGTAAAAATAATTATTATTTAGTAAAAACAATTATAGATTAAGATTAAGATAAATAAATAGTTTAATTAAGATTAAGAAAATTATAAAATTTAAATTTAAAATGTGATTAAAGTGGATAATAATATTTCCAAAAAAAAAAGAAAGTACAAGTTATGTGGGATTGACGAAAATAGAAAATAGAGACAAATTATGTGGGACGGAGGGAATATCTATTTATTTCATCCAAATTAGTCCAATTAATTTAGGTCACCAACCCGTCGTATTATCACTCACCGATTAATTGGTTGCGTAAATTCTGAATTTAATTTTCTAAAATTAAATTTCACCTATTAATAACTGATTATTCAACAATCTCCCACATGAGTGGAAATGCCCATAGAAAAACAGAAGCCTAACTCAATCCATTTCGGACATTGAAACATCAAGATAGGTAACTTGTGTCTTTGAATCTTCTATAGTCAATATTACAGATTTATGGTGGCCAGTTGACGTAACGCATTGAACTGTTTCATCTCTTCGCACACTTAGTCAATAATATCGACGTGTTGCTATCTCAACCTCAAATTTGTTCTCACGTTTTGATTCATTTCGTCCATGGATCTCATCTTTGGATTCATAAGTGTTTCGTTCAAAGTGACCCACACTTCACACTTATATAGGTAATGTCCCGTCTCAAGGTTTCTAACTCACACATTTAGGATCATTAAGAGTCATTGTCTCAACCTCACCGCTTTCGCACATTATAACACTCATTACTTTTCAGGGAATTGTTATTGAGTGTTCATGTCGGACTCTCACAGTTTAGTTTTTCCATTGAACCAAAGGTTAGGATTTCCAAGTGATTTTGTTAGGTTACCATTGTAATTGTCTCTATCTTGTAGATTTCAAGCCCATTTCTCTTTAGCAGTTTGTACATTTGATCTCTCTGTAACCCTTTAGCTAGCGGATTCGCTAATTTTTTCTATTGACTTTACATATTCAATAGTCAAAACTTCACTGGTGACCAAATGTCTTATAGTGTTATGTCTATGTCCGATATGTCGGGAATTACCATTGTAAATTTCATTCTTAGTGTTCATGACTAGGGTTGCTAGTGTATCGACTTAGCTTGTTTACAAGGTAAGCCAGGTCAGGCCTTGTATAGTTTGTTAAGTATATTAGGTTTTCAATAATTTTGGCATACTCTTCTTGAATTACGGGATTTTGTCGTAGGAGTTTTCTCAATATCTTTTTCTCATAGTGGGATTGAGTCAAAACAATACATTCGTCTTGTCTTAGAATTTTTATTCCAAGGATAATGCCGGCTAACCCCTAATATTTCATGTCAAAGTTACGACTCAATATCCATTTGACCTCATTGATTAAACTGACTTCTTTAGCCATGATCAGTAAGTCGTCTACATACAAACAAACTATGATAAAACCGGAAGGTGTTTCCTTGGCGTAGAAACATTTGTCGCATTCGTTTATTTTAAAACTATTTGATAACATGACATTATCAAATCTTAAGTGTCATTATAAGATATATGTTTTAGTCCGTATAAAGATTTTGTCAGTTTGCTTACTTTTTTTTTCTTGGTCAGGAACGACATACGCTCCGATTTTTCCATATATACACCTCTTCTTTTAATTTACCATTTAAGAAAATAATTTTCACATCCATTTGGTAAATGTCAAGATTATTCAAAGACATAATGAGAAAAGCACTCAAATTGATGTTACCCTGATTACTAGTGAAATTGTGTCGAAAAAGTCAAACTATTCGATTTGTCTATAACCTTATACTATGAGACGGACTTTGTATTTATCAACAGACCCATCAGCCTTGAGTTTTCTTTTCAAAACTCATTTGCACCCTAGTGGTTTACAACCACTGGGTAGGTAAGATAACACCTAAGTGTTATTCTGCATTATTGATTCTATTCCACTATCTATTGTTTCCTTCCAAAAAGGAGCATCAGGACTAGATAGTGCTTCCCTGATCGTTGATAGATCATTATCCAACAAATATGTAACGAAATCCGGACCAAATATTTTCTTAATCCTTGTCCTTTTACTACGCCTATGTTCTGAAATCACTTGATCAGGGCTACTGGTCATTTGTCTCATTTCACCCCGTAGTTCTTTATCTAAAGGTTCTACGCTGAGCTGAATCTTCTCCATACAAATGGTAGATATTTTCAAAAAATATGACATTCCTCTATTCTATCGTAATTTCCTCAGTCATTGATAACTCTTGATTTTGTCATATTTTATAACTTATATTTATTTAATTATTTATTTATTTATGTCAAATTTTGGTATTATTTATGTTAATTTATTCTAATAATTGTATTTATTTAATCTTATTTGTATAATATTAATTTATTAGTTTTTAAGTGTAATTTATAATTGTTTTGGTGTATAAATTGAATTAATTGATGTGTTTCTTGAATTATATTTTTTAGGCATTATTTATGTGCTATTTAAGTATTTAATTTTGGTTAAATTAATTTTATTTATTATCTATTTAAATAAATATTTATAAGGTGTTTATTATACTGGTGAACTAATGCTTGAAAACTAGTTCGGGAGTTCAAAACTGGCTTTAAAAAGCGAAAAAATGGCTTCAGGAGCGAAAAAACAGTTCCCGGTGCGAACATCAACAAAAGTCAACGGTCAAAGCATAAAAGTCAACACACGAAAGTCAAAGTCAACCGCTGCGCAGAATTCAACGGGCGGCTTCGCGGAAGGCAAGCGGCGGCTAGCGGAAGGCAAGCGGCGGTTGCACGGAAATGTAAGCGGAGTGGAAATCTCTGCATGAAAGTGAGCGATGATGGCCGCACGGAAAGCGATGACGGCGTACGGAAATCGATGGCGGCTGCACGGAAATTTGAGTGAAACGGAATTCTACGTCCATTAATCCGTAAGCAGCGGTTGCATTTATAGGCGCGGAAGGCAAGCGTGGGCTTGCGCGGAAGTGAGCGGCGGCTGCATAGGAGTGCGCGAGCACAGAAGGCAAGCGGCGGCTGCATTTATGAGCGCGAAAAGCAAGCGATGGTTGTAATTACTGTCACTGGTCAGCGGGGGCTGTATTAATTGCCGCTGGTCAGCGGTGCATTTACTGCGCCGCCACAATAATTCCTATACAGAATTTCACTGCATTTATGTTTGCTGCACCTTCAGCTCCTGTATTTACTACACTCTCCCAGCTCCCTTAATTAAATTCCTGCACTATTTTTTAGCAAATTTTTTGCTATTTTTGTGTAATTTTTATTCTAGAACCTTCTAGAAAATAGGTAGTTATTAGTAGTTATATTAGTAGCTATTCTTAGAGTTAGTTATTTATGGTTATTTTTAGAGGTAGTTAATAGCTATTTTTAGAAGTAGTTATTTATTGGCGTTGTAATCGCCAAGCTTCTAGAAGCTTTTCCCCCTATAAATATCCCCTCTAATTGTACCATACACATATACACCATATATACACAATAATATACATTTCATACACTCCATTTTCTCCATTTCTTTTCTCCCATATTTTTATCTAGTTTAATAATACGAGATTTTCGGTTTTGTGTCGCGAGTAAACTGATTTTCTCCTTATTTCATTTTAATTTCAGCATATTATTTTAGCTAGTAGAATTCCTATCATATTTCTCCATCTCACCTTCACCCAAAAATTCCATGTTCGATTTGAATTGTTCAAGTTAGATTTCGGCAAGGTTGCAGAAGGGCGATAAAAGAATCGACTATTTCAGCCCTGTTTCGTGTCACAAACAGATTCTGGGTAGTTCAACGTAGCTAAGTACGCGGGAGCCTTGTCGACGTGCTTAGTTGCTGTTCTGAATTCGACTTCGATTAAAGAGAGGTATCAGGGGGGTAGAGCCACTAGCGGAACGGTTGGAAGAATAATTCATGGGGTATAGGCGGTGGTCTATTGGGTCACATAAATTTCTATTGACAGTAGAGTTTCTTGCTTATAATGTTCTTTGTCGGGTGTCGCTGAAGCCTCATTGTAAATCCCCCAAGGTCGAGTACCAACTGAGTTGAGAATCGGCTTAAGTGAGCAAATAGGTTCACGTTCATTCCTTCGAGCCGCCCCGCAATTATACATATATTTTTCGCTATCACGCCATCGTCATTCCGCTCATTTCATCCATGAAAATATAACCATTAAGGAACGCACAAGTCAAACACAAACGCCTCGCTTCATCCTTTTCGAGATATATATATTTTATCGCTTTTTAGTTGGATTTAATTTCTGCAATTTATCTTTTCAGTTTCTTCGATTGCATTAACTCATTGCACTTTTTCTAATTAAATATAGAATATTCGCATATTCCCTTAGTTCGACCCGGACACTCACCGGTTAAATAGATTTTTTTTTTGACGAAAAATTTGGGAGTTACTACACGAACACGCACGAAACAATTTTCATTTTATACATATATCATTTTTTGTATCTTAAAAGATATTTTTAAATCTCTCAAAAAATCTTCGATCAAATTTTGGCGCCGTTGCCGTGGAATCAGCCTAGTATCTTTGTTTTAATTAGAAAATACTGAGTTTAATGCTAATTTAATTTTAATATTGAATTTAATTTTATTTTGAACCTCTAATCCATCAACGATATGCTTTGTAGGTTTCGAAAGTGCGATATCCTTCGAGAATCAAACCTGCACGGCATTTATCTTTCGGAGAAAATCAGAAAAAAAAAAAAAGGTCGCAGGGCACCGTCCTCTGCAGCTTTGTTCCAAATATACATATAGTAATAATTATATAATAATAAAAATAATAATAATATTTACTATATATATAATAAATAAATCATAATAAATAATAATATTACTATAATGATAAATCAACAATAATAAAAAAAATTAAAAAAATTAATAAAAAAATACTAATAATAATAGGAATAATTAGAATAAATAAAAATTAGGTTTAGGAGCGACTGCTCCCTTTCTCCCCTTTTATATATGTGATAAAAATATTTTTATATAAAATAATGATAATTTCTTTTATTTATTTATTTTTACTTTTTTTTTTCATTCAGGATTTTCAAGATGATATGCTCGTTCGTTCAGATTGAATTTTAAAGCCGAAGAAGCAGACATCTATTCTTGTGAAGCAGAGCGGTGACTGCGAGCGAAGCGGCATCAGTGTCTCTGTGTGCAAGCGGCGAAAACAAGCGGAAGAAGTGAGCGGTCTGCAAGCGAAGCCAATTTTAGGCAAGTGTAGCGAAACGACTATTTTTAAAGCGGCACAGAGCAGCTCACCTGCAAGCAAAGCAGTGACAACAAGCGAAGTGGCCACTTCAGCCCATATTTGAGCGGAGCGGTGTCTGCAAATCAGAGGCTTCGGTCTGGCGCAAGAGAAAATTAAACTGACAGTGAACCCTAAATGATTCTTCGAAGAAATAAGTTAAGGTAAAGAAATCGATCTATCTATTTATTTTCTTCTTTTCTTCCCCATCTTCTTTCTCTCCTCGAGTGGGCGCACAATTCTTTTTTCGGACGTGCTCCGTCAAGTTTAAACCCTAGCCGCCTACGCCTTCAATCTCTTCCTTCCTTCCGTCATCTTCATCTCCTAGTTTTGAGAAGAAAATCATAATTTTACACCGGATTCCCTTTCAATTTCGTCCAGCCCTAATCTTTACCGTAATTACTTCTCCCTCGTCGCGGTGATGAAGCCAACCACATCAATTTCCCCAATTCTAATTGTTCTGAATCCACCATTATTCATCTTGTCTAGAGATGGTAAACATCTAGGGAAAGGTTGTATTACTCACTCAACCTTTTTTTTTTTTTTTTGCTATTTTCATCGAATTTCTTTAACTTTTGGCATATTACTAAAATTCTGAAAATGTGCAGGGCTGCGTCGGATTGGAGTACCTCCTTTAATTATGATAATTATCCTCTTGTTGATATCTATTTTAGATTTGTAGTTGTGATTAGGATTAAAATTATTTTAGAATTTGGATTTAGTTTAGATTGGAATTAGTTGTCGAGTTTGTATACATAATTGGTATATGATTGGTGAATTGCAAACTGTCTAGAAGATTTAGGAGATTTGAGTAAGATGAGTTGTGAGTTTATTTCTTATGATAATTTTAGGATTAATCGATAATTTAGACAAGACACGAACAACCTCCAAGGGCTGATTGTAGGTTGTGTTGGATTGATTTGATTTAGGATTGATAATTGAGGGCATTCGATAAAAATCTGCATACAACAGCTGCTGGTGGTTGCAAAATCTGAAATTTTGCAGATTCATTCCGTGGTGAATTGACGCTGAGGAGGAGGCTGCTTTGAAAATTCCCAAGCACGAAGACTTATTCCCTACCGAGCTTACTCAAGGTTGTTCGAGGGCGAACAACAATTCAACTGTGAGGAGGGAAGTCATCGGCGCCACCAAAAATTTTGAAAAAAAAAAGAAAATCTGGCTGCACAAGACATGAATCAGGGAAGTTCTTGATTCCCTTCTCAATTATTTATGTTGGCTTATTTATTGATTGCTAATTTGTTAGATTATAGAATAATTGCTTCTTAGATAAATTAGTAGTTGTAATCTAGTTGATTAGGTTAATTTTCAGAGCAGTTGTACATTTTTTTAGCTTACTGTTACTTAGTTTGCTCGGTTCATCTTTGATCTCAACTGTACCAATTTTAGGCTAGTTTAGTCGGCTTTAGTTGAGGTAGTGTAGAATTAGTTAGCTTAACTAGTTAGATATTTTCTCTTTTGTATTTTTAGTTGGGTGTTCTGCTATAGTTTTTAGCCTTATACAATATGTTGTTCACTTTAAGTTTTGTTAGATATACTGCTGCATGTTTAATTTAGTTGATGCATACTTGGTGATTGCATTAGGCTAGCCTACTAGATAGTCTTAGAAATCTTCTGCTGCTGAGTATTATTGATGGGATAATTGTTAAGTTATACTTTTCTTCTTCTTTAGTTTAGGGATTAGCGGTGTGATTAGAAGTTAGCACATAATTAATTAATCGGAAGTAGTTGAGATAGTGCATTCTTTAGTCTCATATTAGAAAGTGTGTTTTGCTAAATGTTACCCTTCATTAGCTTTTGGCTGGTATGATGCTATTCAATTCATTTTAGTAGCTTATTGATTAATTATGTAAACATTGGATTGATCATGATAAACTGCGGTAGTGTTGTAATTAGTGTAGCATTGGTTTTAAATTTTGCAGAACAGGTGTAGTAGGATGGCTTTAGTTTAGTTTAGTTAGATTAGTTGTGCTGTGATTTTTTGTAATATAATATGATCCCTTAATTTGATGCTTCATTCTTTCTTTCTTAATCTAATTTTTTTTAGCACCATTAGTTTAATCCACTGTGGTGAAGATGTTGGCTTATTTATTTATTTATTGTAACCAGGCCTGTGTTTGATTGATTAGCTTAGGATAAGTGTTGTATTGTGTGCTAATTAATTTATGTGAAATTAATTTATTTTGGCTTAAATTATTCATATTGATTTTTAATTTATGTTATTTAATTTATGTCGATTAATTTATTTTGTGTAATTTATTATTGTCTAATTTATTTTGAAATAAATTATTTTATATTTATTATATCTATTTTTATTTAAAATAAAATTAGCCGTCAAATATGTTATTTTCTCGAGTCAATCGATTTCTATTATACTTAATTTGAGTTTGAAATTGAATCTATTCAATAATTGAAATTCTTTTGAGTATGAGTATTAATCGGAATTTTGATAAAATTGGTTGATATCTCATTCATTTCATTTATTCCGTACTTAGTCTAATTTTTAGAACTTTCGTCTATTTAGCTGCCCTTGTTAGTGGAGAAGATGAATGAACTTTTCTTAAAAATGGGATTGACGAACGAATAGTGTGAGGAGGATGCCGATTATCTTTATATGCGACTTGACTTGGCAAAAAAAAAAAATAAAATAAACGCGAAAAATGTCAAAATTAATTTATTATCGGTAGCAATGTCTATCGGACCGCCTTGTTTCTTAATTTATAATTTATAATGACGGTTTATTTAAAGCTTTGAGTCGTCGCAACATTTTTAGAAGCTACTCTGAATACTTAAGTTTGAAAATGTTTCGGGAGACATAATTTAGAATCTTTGCAGATGAGCAATAATGCGTAAAAGGCTTAAGGATCTGAACTTTAGCTAAGATTCACTTACACACCTCCGTTGATATTGCCGACAATATTGAGTTCTTAATTTCATTAATTGAATTTATTCGAGGACGAATAAAGGTTAAGTGTGAGGAGTTTGATAACTTTTGATTTTGTCATATTTTATAGCTTATATTTATTTAATTATTTATTTATTTATGTCGAATTTTGGTATTATTTATGTTAATTTATTCTAATAATTGTATGTATTTCATCTTGTGAAAGTCAACGGTCAACGTATAAAAGTCAACGCGTGAAAGTCAAAGTCAACCGCTGCGCGGAATTCAAGTGGCGGCTTGCGCGGAAAGTGAACTGCGGCTAGCGCGAGCGCGGAAGGCAAGCGGCGGTTGCACGGAAATGTAAGCGGAGTGAAAATCTCTGCATGGAAGTGAGCAATGACGGCCACACGGAAAGCGATGACAGCGTGCAGAAATTGATGGCGGCTGCACGGAAATTTGAGCGAAACGGAATTTTATGTCCATTAATCCGTATACGGCGGCTCCATTTATAGGCGCGGAAGGCAAGTGGTGGCTTGCGCGGAAACTGAGCGGCGGCTTGCGCGGAAACTGAGCGGCGGCTGGTGCGGAAGGCAAGCGGCGGCTGGCACGGAAAGTGAGCGGCGGCTGGTGCGGAAGGCAAGTGGCGGCTGGCACAGAAAGTGCGGCGGCTGGTGCGACTGGCATGGAAAGTGAGCGGAAGCTGCATAGGAGTGCGCGAGCACGGAAGGCAAGCGGCGACTGCATTTATGAGCGCAGAAACCAAGCGACGGTTGTAATTACTGTCGCTGGTCAGCGGCAGCTGTATTACTTGTCACTGGTCAGCGGTGCATTTACTGCGCCCCGACAATAATTCCTGCACATAATTTCACTGCATTTATATCTACTGCACCCTCAGCTCCTCCATTTACTACACTCTCCCACCTCCCTTAATTAAATTCATGCACTATTTTTTAGCCACTTTTTGGCTATTTTTGTGTAATTTTTATTTTAGAACCTTCTAGAAAATAGGTAATTATTAATAGTTATATTAATAGCTATTTTTAGAGTTAGTTATTAATGGTTATTTTTAAAGGTAGTTAGTAGCTATTTTTAAAAGTAGTTATTTATTGGCGGTTGTAACCGCCAAGCTTCTAGAAGCATTCCCCCCTATAAATATCCCCTCTAATTGTCCCACACACATATACACCATATATACACAATAATATACATTTCATACACTCCATTTTCTCTATTTATTTTCTTCCATATTTTTATCTAGTTTAATAATACGAGATTTTCGGTTTTGTGTCGCGAGCAAACTGATTTTCTCCTTGTTTTCTTTTAATTTCAGCATATTATTTTAGCTAGTAGAATTCCTATCATATTTCTCCACCTCACCTTCACCCAAAAATTCCATGTTCGATTTGAATTGTTCAAGTTAGATTTCGGCAAGGTTGCGGAAGGGCGATAGAAGAATCGACTATTTCAGCCCTGTTTCGTGTCACAAATAGATTCCGGGTAGTTCAACGTAGCTAAGTACGTGGGAGCCTTGTCGACCTGCTTAGTTGCTGTTCTGAATTCGATACCGATTAAAGAGAGGTATTAGAGGGGCAGAGCCACTAGCGGAACGGTTGGAGGAATAATTCATGGGGCATAGGCGGTGGTCTATTGGGTCACTGAAATTTCTAGTGACAATAGAGTTTCTTGCTTATAATGTTCTTTGTCGGGTGTCGCTGAAGCCTCGTTGTAAATCCCCTAAGGTCGAGTACCAACCGAGTTGAGAATCGGCTTAAGCGAGCAAATGCGATCACGTTCATTACTCCGAGCCGCCCCGCAATTATACATATATTTTTCGCTATCACGCCATCGTCATCCCGCTCATTTCATCCATGAAAATCTAGCCATTAAGGAACGCAAAAGTCAGACACAAACGCCTCGCTTCATCCTTTTCGAGATACGTATATTTTATCGTTTTTTAGTTATATTTAATTTCTGCAATTTATGTTTTCAGTTTCTTCGATTGCATTAACTCATTGCACTTTTTCTAATTAAATATAAGATATTCGCATATTCCCTGAGTTCAACCCAGACACTCTCCGGTTAAAGAGAATTTTTATTTTTGACAAAAGTTTTTGGAGTTACTACACGAACACGCACGACAAAATTTTCATTTTATACATATATCATTTTTTGTATATTAAAAGATATTTTTAAATTTCTCCAAAAATCTTCGATCAGTCATCTCGAGGATTTTTGATTTGTGAACTATAAAATGATAAGCCCTAATGTTTAGTGCATATCCGATAAATATGCAATGTACCATTTTTTTATAGTGACTTACTTTGGAGGTGAAACTTCCAATTTTTCTAGGCACCCCTACACTTTGAAATATTTGTATGTAGGTTTCTTGACTTTTTATAGTTCCTCACGAGTAACATCCTTACTCATAAGTGGAATCCTTTTTATGATATAATTTGCAATCAGTACTGCCTTCCCCCACAAGTTTTGAAGAAGTCCTAAACTTATCAACAAGTTATTCATCGTTCCCTTAGGTGTTCAATTTTTGCATTCCGCAACGCTATTTGATTAAGGTGAATATAGAGCCGTTGTCTGATAAATTATGCTACTTTCATCACATAATTCTTCGAAGAGGGTCACATATTTGCCACCTCTATCACTTGAACTATCTTGATTTTACATCAAAGTTGATTTTCTGCCTTAATTTTTAAGTTTTTAAAGGCCTCAATTGCTTCGCTCTTTTCCTTTAGAAGGTAAAGATAGCAATACCTTGTCTAGTCATCAATAAAGGTGATGAAATATTTCTACCTCTAGGTTGCACAAATTTTAAATCACACACGTCGGTGTGAATGAATTCTAATGACTTAGTATTCATTTCAACATAAGGGAAAGGTAATTATGCCATTTTAGCCTCAACACAAACTTCACATTTGCTTTGAGTGTTTATTTCATTTATATCTAGTAAATTAATATTTTACTAATCTTTTTATAGCATTTAAATTTACATGACTTAGTCTACAATGTCATAAGTTAGAACACACGATCAAGTACGCAGAAGAAGTAACATTTCCATTATAAGTAGGTGATTCTCGGCCCACAACCATTACATTAAACTTAAACAACTCATTTGTAAGATAACCCCTAACTAGGAACATCTCGTTTTTTGACAATTTATCTGCTACAAAGACAAGTTTAAATCTATGCCTAACTAGCAATGATCCTGAAACGAGATTTTTCGTAATGTTTGGTATATGCAGGACATCCTTCAGGGTCAGCTCTTTGCCAAAGGTCATCTTTAGCACCACGTTCCCCACACCTTGGACCTCAGAAGTTGCATGGTTTCCATGTGCAACTTCCTTTCCTCGATCTCCTTGTAGGTTGAGATGTTTGTCTTATTGGAGAAAACATGATAGGTTGCTCCGGTATTGATAAACCACACTTTCAGGCTTTTCGCATAATTTTTTTTGTACACAACAACGACAAGATTGTCATTTTTTAGGTCAGGATCAATCCGGCGGCTCATCTCAACCAGTTGGGAACTCAGTTTCTTCTTTTTTGATGCCTTACAATCCTTAACTTGGTGTCTTTTTTACCATAGTTAAAAAAGTTTCCTATAAACTTGGATTGTATGGTCTTACCTTTGCCCTTGTCCGTCTGATTCAAGCGTGCACATTTCTTGGAGGGATCTCCAACCAAGTTGGCTTCGGCATATCTCCTTCTTTAGCCTTGTGTTGTTTTCTGTTGTGCTTCTCTATCCGGATTTGGATAATCAAAATTTTCAAGTCCTACTTGCTTCAACTCATGCTTCAGCCCATGATTGAAGTTGTTTCAACTCGGGAGTAATTTCTTGATCATCACACTCGTGATGAACTTTTCTAGTAGTGGCATCTCCTCATCGATAACAGAGTGGACTATGTATTAAATGTTTTCCACTTGTTCAATGACAAACTTGCCATCTACTATTTTATAGTCCATAAATTGGGCTACAACACATATTTTAGACCCAATATTCTCAGACTTATAATTTTTTTCAAAGGCATTCTACAACCCTTTCACACTATTTATTTTATAATAGACATTATAAAAAGAGTAAATAATATGGTGTTCCTTGTCAAGTAGTCTTCATGTATCCACGATGAATAGTTCGTATGCGTCGGCTATTTGCATCAGGCTCTGGGGTTGTTGGGCCATCATGTAGCACAAACATGGAAAATCAAATCGAGGCTAGGTAGAAGAGCATCTTCTCCTGTCATATCTTAAAGTCTCCGGTAAATGGTTGTGGAACTGGTATGTTGGGCATGATTAGTGGGCCGAACCCAGGATCAATAGTTTAGGCGCAAAGGCAGCGGAAGGTGCGGCCACAAATCAATGGAAGCCCCCAAATCCTCATAGGACAAATCCATAAAGCACAAGGCTACCCATAAATGTAACCAGCCCAATTGAGGGAGTGGCGACTCCGGAAACTGCTTCGGCGGAAGATCCGGCAAGTTCGCCGGCGGTGGTTCCAGAGACTCTGTCAATGGTTGACATTCTCACAAAATAGTATCTAATTTTCAATTTTTAGTTAAATAAATATTGCTAGAGAATAAAAGTCCTATAAAACCGAGTCGAGGATGAATCCTCTCTCCGAAAATTAGATACACCCTGGTAGTGCTTCTAGTTTGAGAATGAGTATTTTAAGACCATGATGAATTTCTTTTGGTTTTGGTTGGAAAATGATGTATTTTAAACTCTTTTTACCATTTAACGATTGGATTTGATGTCAATTTTGAAAAATTAAGTTAAATTGCAATTTTTCCCAAATTATTTTATCAATTCAAGTTTAAAAAACTTCAATTAGAGTGTTAGGGTGCCAATTAATCGAGTGTTTCATATATTAATGCAATTGGACATTAATTACACAAATTGGAATCTCAAAATTGTAAAATCGACATCATTTGACATGTTCCTTGATTTTTTAGTCTTGTTTTGAATGACTTTTGAGTTGAATTTGGAAGGTACGTCAAAGCCTTGTGAATGATTTTGGTAGTTTTTGGATTAAATTGAGATCATTTAGTACCCGTGTGTGTGTTTTTTGGTTTGAGTTACCAAATTTTATGCATTGTTGTTGTTTGATGTTCGTGACTTAATTGTGGTTTAACTTTGTAGTTTAAGATTGTCCGAAGGTTCTTACCAACTTGGGGTTGTGCCATGTTTCCATTAGAAGATGAAATGTTGTATAGAAGATGAAATATTATAGAATGGAAGATAAAATGCTAACTATATACAGAGAAAAATGTTGTAGATTTACCTAGTGGCCTATAGTTCTTGTTTGTTTGGTTTGTGGTATCAAACATAATACAATTCCTAAACAATGAGTAGTTTTCCCTTATTTGAGCATCTGGCCAAAATATATTAGTAATCTTATTTTCAGAATCTACTTCAATTTCATAAAAGAAAAAAAAGGATTATCCATGGATCTTTGGATGAAGTATTGTAGTAATGTATTTGTTTCGTCCTCTTTGAAAATGTATTTCCCTTCTTTTTTTTCATGTAATTTTTCAAGTCCAACTTATAAAATTCCACATTTTCTTTTTCTCTGGCGGCTATTTTCATCAAATCATACGATAATCTAACTGGTAGTCCAACTTCTTAATTTGTATTTGCAATGATTAAGTGTGATTAATCAATGTTATGGTTGGATACAAGCATATATTTGTATTTTGTAGGATGTAAATTATGATTGTAGTTATCTTCAAAGTATATCACTTTGTATCTTGCATTTTCCTTGTCGAATTGAAGTCCTATATTTGAATTACAGTTTGTTCTCGTTTCATGATTATAATGCATTGTCTTGATCTTTCCTAATTTATTGCATTCTTTTGAATGAATCTTAGAATAATCAGGTTTCATATTGTTGCCTGCATTAAACCTGGCTTTGTTGCAATAATATTCCATGTATTGTATTTGATACATATCTTTTTTTGAATATTTTCTACATTTTAATTCTAAGTGAAAGTCATTGTATACATATTCTGGTTTTGTAAATTCTATTGCATGTCAATCTATGGAGTTTACATATATTAGATGTTGAAATATGTCAAACAAGATGCTGTGTGTTTTATTATAATTTTTTTTCCCATAAATAGGAAAATGTTGAGTATTGTATTTAAGTTCATAAAATATCGTGTTGTATAACATAATATAAGATGTTTCTTCATGCATAGGTAAATATTGAAGTCAACTGAATGAGATGCTAAGTTATTTTAACTAACATTCATTTCGATGCTTTTAATTGAAAAATGATTGCTAATACATATCTACCACTACCAAATTATTAACACACCAGTTGAAATTCTAATAGTTTTGATGAAATTTTAGTAGTATCTCTAATATCTAAATCTTGGAAAACTATGAAAATAATTAGATTATAAATTATTATCCAATTTTGACTAAAGATGCAATAATCTAATATAATAAATCGAATCCAGTAAAAGCAATCTAATAAACCACATAAGGTATTGACGATTTCAAATCAATTGTCCCGATGTAGCTTATATGATTGAGTGATTTCCACTGTGTCCGGCATTGATGAAGGCATTGAAGTATTTGAAACTACAATTTCTTTGATGTCTCTGTGCTTCTTGATGGATTAATTGGAGTTAGAATAATAGAAAATTAATCTGATAGTCTCCATTGATCCGATCCATTAATTTTGTTGGAAAATTCTGAGTTATTTTGTAGGTAATGCTGAAACAAAAGAGAAAATGAAGGTGGATGACTAAGATAGTTATATAAATTAATAGTATTGAAATATTACTATTAAATTTAATGACTAATATTCAATTGAAATGATGCTCAATTTTACTTATGAGCCGATAATTCCAGCCCAAATATATATATAAAAAAAGAGAGCAATAATCAAAATTCTAATTGGAATTAATATATAAATTCTTCATATTTAAAAATTTTGAGTTGGGATTTGAATAGTACATTCTATTTGAGGGTTTGAATTTTGAGTTGAGATTTGAATAGTAAAAATTTTGAATTTAAATAGTTGTATGATGAGATATAAATAGGTGTTAATGTGATGTTTTGAATAAAAAAACAAATTTTTAATATAATATAAAAAAATGGTGTTTAATTTTATATTTTTAGGAAAAAAAATTTGATAAATAGGGAAAATTGAGGAAAATCCCTCCAACAAACACACCCAATATATATTTTGTAAAAATCAAATAAAATGATTAGTTTCAAATCAATTGTTCATTGTTTTTTCTATAAAAATATGGTAATTTAGATATATAACCTAATATATTTCAAAAAAGAATTATAATTATTATGAAGTAAAAAGATATATACAATATCTAAATACATATAAACATATATTAATAATAATAAATAAATGTTAAATATTTATATTGTGGTTAAAATTTTTAGTTAGATTATTTACTCTATATGATCGGTTGAAATTATAATTAAATATTATCCTATTCAAGAAAATATTCCACACACAATGTTTAAAATTCTAGAAAACTAAACATAAAAATAAATTGATTATTAAAATTAAAATAGACCTAAAATTACAATAAACTGAAAGAAAATGCAAAACTTAATCAAAATATACGAATATTAGTCGAAGCAAAAAGAAGTATAAAAATGAAAAAATTCAGTACAAAATAATTTGTTTTCATCTGTTCACGTGAAAAAATCGTTGGGTAGAAAAACATGAAAACCAATGAAATTGTTATGAAATATATCAAATATGATATAAATATAAGTATATAATGTATATAAAGATAACTTAGATAAATATATATATATGTATAGATATGTGTATATAATTAGAGAGAGAGAGAAAGCCGAGGGAGAGAAGAAGAGAAACATGCAAAATAGAGAGAATTTTTATATCACCTTTATTTGTCCCATAAAACCATATTTATAGGAATTTTACAAGAGATTAGTCACCAACTTAGCTTGGTTGGCATAATACAATATTGATACATATCAAAGCATTATAAATTAATGACACCTATATATAATATGTCATAACACTCCCCCTTAGGTGTCATTTAATTGCATTGAATACGCCTCGTTAAAACCTTACTAGGAAAAAACCCAATGGGACAAAAATCCTAATTAAGGAAAAAGAGTACGTCATTCATGCATTAAAAATACTTCCCTTGATGTGGACATCACTTGAAATATTGCTCCCCCTGATGTGGACGTCATTTGAAATCTTGCAACCGACGCATCCCGATGATCTTTACTAATTTCTCGAACGTTGCGGTCAGTAAAGCCTTGGTCAACAAGTCTGCTAAATTTTGGTCTGATCGAATCTGCTGCACATTTATTTCACCATTTTTCTGAAGATCATGAGTAAAGAAAAATTTCGGTGAAATATGTTTTGTTCTATCTCCCTTGATATATCCTTCTTTCAGTTGCCGTATACAAGCTGCATTATCTTCGTACAGAATAGTGGGAGGATTATCATTTTCAGATTTCAAACCACAATTCTATAAAATGTGATGAATCATTGATCTTAGCCAAACACACTCTCTACTGGCTTCATGGATTGCTATTATTTCTGCATGATTTGAAGATGTGGCGGTTAATGTTTGTTTAGTGGATCTCCAAGATATCACTGTACCGCCACAAGTAAACATATGGCCAGTCTGAGACTTGGCTTTATGCGGATCAGAAAGATACCCAGCATCTGCATATCCAATCAATTCATGTCGAGATCCTTTTGGATATAATAGACCAAGATCAATAGATCCTTGGAGATAACGAAAAATATGTTTGATTCCTTTCCAATGTCGTTGTGTTGGAATTGCACTAAATCTGGCTAATAAATTTACAGCAAATGCTATATCCGGTCTAGTACTGTTAGCCAGATACATTAGTGCACCAATAACACTTAAATATGGTACTTCAGGACCAAGTGCTTCCTCATTCTCCTCTTTTGGTCTAAAAGGATCTTTAATAGGATCGAGAGTTCTAACGACCATTGGAGTACTCAATGAATGTGCTTTATCCATTGCAAATTGTTTCAATACCTTCTGGGTATATGCAGATTGATGTATCAAAATCCCATTTTCCAAATGTTCAATTTGTAGACCAAGACAAAATTTCGTTTTCCCGAAATCTTTAATTTCAAACTCCCTTTTCAAATATTCAATAGCTTCTTGAATTTCTTCAGGGGTTCCAATTAAATTCAAGTCATCCACATAGACAGCTATTATTACAAAATTTCTCCCATTTTTCTTTATAAAAATACACGGACAAATAGAATCATTGGCATATCCTTCTTTCAATAATGATTCACTGAGACGATTATACCACATGCGACCAGATTGTTTGAGCCCATACAAAGACTTTTGTAACTTAATAGAATAACATTCTTTTGGCTTTGATTTATATGCATCAGGCATACTAAATCCTTCAGGGATTTTTATGTAAATATCACTATCCAACGAGCCATATAAATATGCAGTTACAATGTCCATCAGACGCATATCCAAATTTTCATGTACTGCCAAACTGACAAGATATCGAAATGTTATTCCATCCATTACTGGAGAATATGTTTAATTAAAATCAACTCTAGGTCTTTGTGAAAAACCTTGGGCAACAAGTCTTGCTTTATATCTGACAATTTCATTATTCTCATTTCGCTTTCGAACAAATACCCATTTATAGCCAACAGGTTTAACACCTTCAGGTGTTTGAACAATTGGTCCAAAAACTTTTCGTTTTGCCAGTGAATTTAATTCAGACTGGATCGCATATTTCCATTTTGGCCAATCATTTCTTTTCCGACATTCATCAACTGATCTAGGTTCTTGATCATCGTCATTTTCCATTAGATCAAGTGCTACATTATATGCAAAAGCATTATCCATAATTGTATCACTTCGGTTCCAATGCTTTCCAGTAGTAACATAATTTATTGAATTTTCAATAATTTCATTCTCTTCAGAAGAAATTCTATTAGGATTAACATCCTCATCAAGTTTATCAGGATCAATTTCTCTAGAAATCTGATCCATGTTACTATCTGTTTCTTAAGGGTTTTGATTAACATTCAAATCTTCAATCCTTTCATTTGTTCCTCTTTTCTTTCGAGGATTTTTATCTTTGGAACCTACAGGTCTGCCACGCTTTAAGCGTACATTTGATTCATTAGCACTTTGTATTTTGTCTCCAGGAATAACAATTTTAGCAGGTACATTTTCAGCAGCTATATAAGATCTAGTGACCCTGCTGGCGTCACAAAAAGCATCATGCAACTGATTTGCTATTCGCTGCAAATGTAAAATTCTTTGTACCTCTAATTCACTTTGACTTGTACGAGGATCAAGAAAACTGAATGGTATTTTCCAAGTAATTTCCTTTTTCAGTTGATCAGTTTCTCCCCCTAATATCGGGAAATGCGACTCGTCAAAATGACAATCAGCAAAACGAGCCGTAAATGAATCACCAGTCAATGGTTCAAGATATTTAATGATAGATGGTGATTCGTACCCGACATATATCCCCAATCTCCGTTGAGGGTCCATTTTTGTACGTTTGGGCGGTGCAATTGGCACATAAACCGCGCACCTAAAAGTTCTCAAATGTGAAATATTGGGCTTTTCATTGTACACTAATTGTACTGGGGAGTAGCTATGATAGCTTGTCGGTCTTAATTTTATCACTGTTGCTGCATGCTTAATTGCATATCCCCAAGCAGATATGAGAAGTTTGGATTTCATTAGCATAGGTCTTGCAATTAATTGCAGCCTTTTTATAAGTGATTCAGCTAGACCATTTTGAGTATGTACATGAGGTACAGGATGTTCAATGTCAATTCCAATAGACATGCAATAATCATCAAATGTTTTGGATGAAAATTCACCAGCATTATCAAGACGAATTTTCTTTATTGGGTGATCTGGAAACTGAGCTCGTAATCTAATTATTTGAGCAAGCAACCTCGCAAATGCCAAATTGCGGGTAGATAATAAACACACATGCGACCATCTAGTAGATGCATCGATAAGTACCATAAAATATCGAAATGGTCCCCATGGTGGATCTACAGGTCCACATATATCACCCTGAATTCGTTCTAAAAATGAAGGGGATTCAGTTCCCACTTTTTCCGGTGATGATCTAGTTATTAACTTCCCTTTTGAACAAGCAACACATATAAACTCATTTGTATTTAATACCCTTTGATCTTTCAAGTTATGGCCATTGGTATTTTCAATAATTCGTCTCATTATAGTATTACCAGGATGCCCAAACCGATTATGCTAAATCATAAAATCTGTAGACTTCTGGTCTACCGGATATGTTTCAACCACATTAATCTTTGTGCAATATAATCCGGAAGATAATGAAGGCAATTTTTTAATATACATTTATGTCCATCAATGAATTTTGTAATCAACAAAAATTCATTATTTGCCACACTTGATGTCTCAATATGATATCCATTTCTGCGAATATCATTAAAACTCAACAAATTTCTTTGAGATTTACTAGAATATAGTGCATTTTGGATATCAAGTTTTACTCCTTCAGGGAGAAATATTATTGCTCTTCCAGAGTCCTCAATTAACTTCGCACAACCACTTATGGTATTCACCTCAATTTTTCCCAATTTCAGGTTGGTGAAATATTTTTTATATTTCAAAACGGTGTGCGTTGATGCACTATCAATGAGACATGAACTGTCTTCGATATTATTCATTATAACATGTTCAACATTCATATTTCTTCTTCAGAAATTCCGCAACCTTCCGAGTAATATAACAAAAACAACAACAAAAAAATACGTTATCTTTATATGCACTTCCTCGGCAAAGCCTCGTGCTGATAACGTGTTATGAAATATATCAAATATGATATAAATATAAGTATATAATGTATATAAAGATAACTTAGATAAATATATATATATATGTATAGATATGTGTATATAATTAGAGAGAAAGAGAAAGTCGAGGGAGAGAATAAGAGAAACATGCAAAATAGTGAGAATTTTTATATCACCTTTATTTGTCCCATAAAACCATATTTATAAGAATTTTACAAAAGATTAGTCACCAACTTAGCTTGGTTGGCATAATACAATATTGACACATATCAAAGCATTATAAATTAATGACACCTATATATAATATGTCATAGCAGAAATAACATACCAAGTCCTAGCCTCCCGGGTACTATTTTTCTTCCACGCTTTGTACACAACCAACCCTAAGCACATTAGGAACAGCGTACGTTCTCTTTCATCTGCCCGATAATCCGGGCGAACAAGAATTCGTAGTTTTTCACGAAAATGAGCGGCTATTCACCCCTCAAGAAACCCAAATTCGAGAGAGTAGAAAACACTATTGAAGAGGTGGAGCCATTAGAAGAACCAAAACCAGAACGAGATGGAAATAATGAAACTAAGGAGCAGATCAGGAATGAGCAGGAAGAAGCTATAATCGCCCTCATAGAGCATCGCCAAAAAGAAGTTGAACACCTGAGCCAACGAATTACCTACTATAACTCCCAGGTTATATATCTATTGCTTATTGCTGCTTTTCCTTTTTAAACTTTTGGGCGCTTTCATTTATTATCTTATTTGAGCACTTTTTAGTTGAAACGTGTTATTCTTATTATCTTTTGGTTTGAATTTGATTATTGGTGACCTTATGACTTGAGATCAAATTTGCTACTGTCCTGAAGTATTTAGTCAATGTGGAGGATTGATGGTGATGATGCTGATTTGTTTTTCTCTTAATCGAGGTTCGTCCGACTGATAGGAATGCGATGCATAATTGTGCTCGACTGCTAAAGGCATCTGAGCTTTGATTTCCTAGGATTTTGAGGATGTGATACTTAATTTAGGAAGCAAATTGGCAGTTAGTAGCGGGTTCATTTGTTTAAGTGATCCATGCAGTACAGGCTTTTTGAAGCTGTTCTAACTTTTTGGAACCACTGGTTTAGTTCATACATGTTTTAACAAAAGCTTATAATTGCATGGAAACAATGATTTGTGATAAGAAATTATGTATTAGTGTTTTCTTCACTTTTAGATATATATCATTAAATGATTAGGGCTTTTTCTAAAACAAGGTGTGTTTGTTTGTGGATTTGGAATTTGGGTTTGGATTTTTCAATAGTAAAAGATTGAATTTAAATAGTTGTTTGATGTAATATTTTGAATGTAAAGTTGATTTTTTAGTATAATGTAATAAATGAAAAATAGTTATTTGGTTTGATATTTTTTTGTAGGAAAAAATTAAGTCAATAGAATAAATATTTGAGAAATCCATGAAAAAGAACATAGCCTAAATTTCCATTCACATAATGTTGGACCTTTTCATATGTGTGCAAGTAATTTGTGCATTTGCAAATCTAGCGGAAGCTTTTTGCTATTTTGGCCTTATTCAATGGTTCAGAGGAGCAAGCAACACAGGCTTGGTTATTGCACATTACATGGTGGAACTACTTCTTATCTTATCTTTTTACTTAGATTTTGTTCTCATTGGTGTCATCAGTGTCCAATCACTTTTGCAGGCCACAAGTGATCTCCCAATCTATATTATATGCAAAATAGTCACATTTTGGATGCAATTTGGGCAGATTGATTAGTTATGCTTAAGATAGTCCTAGATATCAGATGGCTAGAGCCCAAAGAACAAAAAACTGGAGTGGAAAAAGAGAGTTATAGCTGATCCGATTAATGTCTTTATTTCAGCAACTTTTTCTTCTATGGGTCAATGACCTTGTGTGTGGTGTTGCAGCTTAACGATGCAAAGAAAAGGTTGAAGGACAGCCAAAATAAATTGGCTAATATTCGAGGACACAACATGAAAAACCAAACACAGTCTAGACCACATCTTGCACCATCTGCTGTCTTACCAAATACTAAACCAACAAAGGCAACAGAAACTGTAAACAGAATTTCCGATGGTTCTGGATCAGTGTCCGCCTCAATGCTGCATCACAGCAACACTATGGCCAAGGCGAAGCAAGAAAAAGCCTATAAGAAATCGTCTGAGCTGGATAATCAGCCCAAGGGAGCAAAGCGGAAACTTGGTTTGACTTCTTTTGTTAATCCTTTTCAATGACTACAATTATTTTCATATGTTTATGTTTTTGTTGAATGGGCACATGGTTTCTAGCCACTCTGGTTTTCATATGCTTTGGTTCATGTTCTATCATAGTTTATTCATACTGTTTGGCTTCAATGACAGAACAGCGAGAACATAAAGATTTGATTAAGTTGATCAACAAAAGCCCTTCACCACTCACTATCCACTGTCAGACTGCTAATTATTTGTCCAGCCAACACAAAAGAAAGCTTAGAAGTCTTGTCTTGTGCCCAACAAATGATCAGTTATTTGTCACAAGGTAACCCGCCCTTCCCTATTTCCTTTTTAATAGTGTTAAGAAGGGATCCGGGCTTCTAACCTAAAACCAATTGGTGATAGGTGGAGTGGCCCTTCACTCTTATAAGCCAAAGGGAGATCCCACAATTTTCCAATATAGGGTATATTCTCAACAAATAATAAGAATAAATGATAAATTTCTGGAACATGATTAGTTGTTATGACACAAACTAGGAGGGTTTTGATTTCCGTCAGAGATGAAAACAGTAAGGATAAGTGAAGCATATGTTTCATTGGTTTTGAATTTATCCTTCTCTTTCGCTTCGGGAATTTTAGTTGGGAATTTCCACATGCAGCTGTAACAGATTCAAAACTCTTTGCTTTGTAGGTGCTTTTTTTTTTTTTTTTTTTTTTTTTTTAAATTTTAATTGGTCTCTCTATGTTTCATTTGTTTTGACATTTCAGTATTAGTGTTTATGGTGATTAGTTCATACATGATTAATGCCTCAAGGCTATCATTTGTATATCGTGTGAGTTACTTCTGGAAATATGTTTTGTGGAATAAATGAAATGTATATTAGTTGAAGTTGAAATTAACACAATTTTGTCTTCACTAATATGTGACAACCAAGCTCTAAACAATTCATCTGATCCAATATTTCATGAATAAACAAAGCAAACTCAAGTTGATTGTTACTTTATTCATGACAAGGTCCAAGAAGGGTTCATCTCAACGTAGTAGATCAACTCCGAAGAACAACTTGGGACACATTTCTCTAAGGAACTATCAACTATATTTGTGACAATTTGGACATGATTTATATATATATGCTCCAACTTGAGGGGGAGCGCTGACTATATAGGTAAACATTGGTGTACATAAATGTAGATTAGGATAGGAAAATTGGTGTAGATAGATGAACTGATCTTGTCCTATGTACGTTGATCTCTGGGTACAAGAGTTTTCATAGTAACTTGATGTCACAACCTTTTAAGTTGGTCAAATATTACTTAAGTTTGATAACAGTGCAAGGGCCTTATCCTTTTCTGTTCATCTTGTAGCTGAACCTATGTACTCCATGTATGTGAAACTTGTGGGATTATGTTATAAATGATATGAGAAATATAACAGCCTTTTCTTATCCATAGAATACTTATATGAAGAAAATTAAAGAGGTACACAACAGGAAATCAAATTTTGTTGTGGGATGTCCTCAAGAGAAATGGTAGGAATAAATTAGCAATACAACAAACCTCAAAGTTCTGTAACTTTCTTTTAACCCCACACACACACGTGCACCCACCCGGGTTCGAACCCGGGTCATAGCCCCCAAACAAGGATGCCTTACCACTTGATCTACAAGGGTTTGGCAAGTTCTATAACTTGTGACTTGAGATATGTGAATGTTTCGTTGGCATCAGTTTTACCTCACTGACCTTACTCTTCTATTGGATGATTGTACTGCAGAGTACAAGGATCACTGCCAATATTCTATTGTTATCTTGGGTTTTTCTTTAGGGCATTCTCTTCCAAGTCTAGAAATTTGAGCTAAGTAGAATCACTTGTGTGAGTTTGAGGAATCAGAATCACTCACACTCTCTTCTTTTTTTATTTTTTGTTACATGCTTTGTGAAGCATGGTGCTCTAGGGCTCTAAGTGTTCTGTGCCATTTTTTAAATAGCTTGCTTGTGGCATATGCCTTGAGTGTCCATTAGTTACCCAAGGTGCAATTCTTTCTTTTGTCTAATACTCTAATTTATTTTAAGTGATTGATGATGATAAAGAAATTTCTTTAATTTTTTTTAGCCTTTTCATCTCTATCATTGCCCCTTTGCCCCCTTATTTTGAAATTTATTTGTTTATTTTTTTTATATACTTTTTATTTCAGTAAGTCAATTTCTTTCTTATTCTCTATTTTGTTATCAACTATTGCGTTTATATATAATATATATCACTTATTTTCCTAGCTATTTTGAGTCTGAAATTTTTGTTGAGATCCAAATTGTTGTAAAGATAGAAAAATAGGAGAAGAATGAATCATATTCAATATCTTGATCCTATTTGTGTTTTAACTGTGCATTATGCTTCCATGGTTCCTAAAATGTTTCTAGTCGTGAATGTTTGTGTGTTGTGTCTAATATTGTATCATGGCGGCAGTTAGGGTGATGACCGTGCTGATTTGACCAAGTTAGCACATTAATTTGAAGCAATTAACATTTTATCACATGCCAGATAACATATGACCAAGTTAACACACTAACTTGAAGCAATTAGCATTTCATCACAAGGAAGATAGCATATTGTGTGCTATATATAAACATGTGTTACTATATGGAATTATATAATATGCTATGTTATATATTGTATTAATATTTACTGTATGGTTATATATTGTGTTGTACTGTATTATTTGTTTATTTTGTTATTGTGCTGAAATAAAAATATATTGTGGTATATGTAATTATATAATGCGCTATCAAAATATGTGCTACTTTTTTTATAAACATATTTGACCCAATCAGCATGGTAACCGAAGCGATTGTATCATATATGTGTGGCATTTACTGTGCATTTGTTATCTGTAACAGAAATATTTTACAGCATTTCATTGTGCATAAATGTTTGATACAAAATTCTGGGTTCGTGCTTTTATCATTTTCCTCCTTGTTTTTGTCTATGAAAAGGCAGTTTGTTGCTCTTGAAGTTGTATAAAGTTGCATTTACTGTGCTCTTTCTTTTCTAAAACAGCACAGCGGCTTTGGTTGTAACTTCTCTTAATTTATATTATGATTTTGCAGTGCACTTGATGGATTAGTCAATCTATGGCAAGTTCAGGGAAGAGGGTATGATAATATCCTTTTAATCCATAGAATGGAATTCTGCATCTATATAGTTTCTCCTCTGTTCATGATAGCCTGTTCAATTTTTTATTCGATAGCAAATTAGTTATTCACTTATTCTAAATCCAACTGATTTTACTGTCCTTACAATAAAGTGCAGAACAAGTGCAACTCTTCTGAGTTCAACCGATTGTCAATCTGAAAAGCAGAGATGGCCGGAGGACATAGCTTGGTGTCCACAGGGAAACAAACTCTTTTCAGTTTATACTGCAGACAATGGAGATTCTCAGATATCCCTTCTGAATCTGAACAAAGGAAAAGAGGTAACAAACAATTTGATACTGTTTTGCTAATCTCTTATTTGAGGCACCTGTGTATTCTTTAATATTCAGTGTTGCAGTCTGGAGTATTTGATTTTCCTGATCATTCCTTCTCATGGTAAATCTTGCACAAATGATGACAAATCCTTTGAATGAATGAATAACTGTATCGAATGTTAAGCTCTGATGCCCTCCAAAATTGCAGTTTTATCCCTAAAGGCATGTTGATTTCTATTTTAGTCCACAAGAAGTTGATGACCAAATAGACTAGTTTTTAGAGTTCTTGGTTATTTTGATTTTCAAAGCCGTGGCAATTGAAAGAAAAAAGAAAAGAAAAGCATTAGCATGTGTATATTTAAGAAGAATATGCAAGGCAGTGGTTTCCATCAATCTTTATAGATGTGAAAATGTTTGGACTAATTACAAAGTTGATCAAGTAAATCAGATTAAAATTATGAGTAAAATTAATATCTATTATATTATGGGACTAATTATAAGAGTTTTTAAGTTTTTTCCTTTTGATCAATGGCTCTGATTGATCAAATGCATATACTTTCAATAGCTCTGAATGAGAAGCTTGCTTTTAGTAGTAACCTTGTTTGGATAACCTGCAGAAAACCCGCGTAAACTTTCTGCAAGACAAGCCTCACGTAAAGGGCATCATCAACAGCATAATGTTCATGCCTTGGGATGAAACGAAATTCGTCACGGGTGGAAGTGATCATGCTGTATTTATCTGGTCTGAGAAAGACTCCGAAGACTCTTGGAAAGCAAAACCTCTACACAAACATCACCATTCCTCTGCTGTGATGGGAGTTGCTGGGATTCAGCATAAGAATATTGTGATGTCTGTCGGTGCAGACAAGCGCATTGTTGGTTATAATGTACAAACAGAAAGGTTGGATTACACACACCAGTTGGACAGCAAATGCATGAGTGTTTTGCCTAATCCGTGCGACTTCAACCTCTTTATGGTTCAGACAGGGTGAGTTTTGTATTCGAATCTGCGATTGCTCTTCATCTTTAACTCTGCTAATTGCACCTTAGTATTGTAGAAAAATATTTATCTCTATATTTAGCCGTACAATACATGGATACGGCAAAGTTTCATTGTTATCACTCGATTTAAAATTGGTAGCAATCTCGGGCCCATGATTTTTTGATTTAAAACTTAATGAAATTTTTTTTGAGCTTGCCATATTTGCAGGACCCCAGAGCGGCAGCTACGCCTATTTGATCTTAGACTGAGGCAAATAGAAATCCATGCATTCGGGTGGAATCAAGAGTGCAGCGACTCACAGTCGGCTCTCATAAATCAGTCGTGGTCTCCCGACGGTTTGTACATGAGTTCTGGATCGACAGACCCTGCAATACACATATTCGATATCAGATTCAACACTCACAAGCCTTCTCAGTCTATAAGGGCTCATCAGAAGAGAGTGTTCAAAGCTGCGTGGCACAACGCCCACGCCCGCCGTCTCCTCATCTCAATCTCTTCCGACCTCAATATTGGATTGCACAACATTCCTATGTAAGGCCCTCTGTTGTCTCATTTGCCTCCTTTGATGATTGTGAGGAAATATATAGTATAATTTGGCAGCAGTTTCTTGTCGGGAGGATGACATGGTGCTGCATTGCGATGACGAGGTATATGTATTGTTGGACGTGATAAAATAAGTTTTTGATGTATTCTTTTTAATAAAAATAAAATATTTCACACTGTATTTGCATTTGCTTAATAAGTTTTTGTGTTTCTTCTTTAATATTTGCTTAGAAGACTCATGTTGGTCTATTATATAGATATGATATTTTATTTTATTTTTTAATTAACAATACTATATATATATATAATATTAACGAATGTTCGCAAATACGGCTCTATATATATTGTTAGATTCGGCTTGTTTACTTTCACCGACCCGAATTGAGTCAAGTAATTCGTTTAACAGTTGTAATAATGCATAAGTGATTTCAAACTTTATGTGATATAGTGTTTTGGGACGTTGGGGAAGTTTTCCAGTACAAGATCTTGAAGATGTATATATAGTTGACTGTTAATGCAAATGAACTTTTGAAATCGAAATAAGAGTTATTTAAAAGCAAACAGATCTATGGACCTAAAATTTGTGTAGCTCCGTCCCCAACAACCAAAATATCTATCAAAGACCATATCAACCATTCGGGCTTAATTTGCAGGGTATTAGATTCGATCGAGGTTTACTCACTGCGCACTTATGGGTGCGCAAAAAAAAAAACCCATATAAAAAAAATTGATTATTTAAATATGATTTGGGAAAGAATAGCACTCAAGATTAACTCGACAAATAAATTAGTGCACTCACGGTTCCCATTTTTCAATTGACACTCCATTTTAGTTTAGTAGACCCTGCTCTCACGAGCAGTACTCCTGGTAGAGCAGGGCCAATAAATCACAGTTGTGTGGCAATCACCGGAACCAGTTTTGCGACTCTAATGGGCAAAATTGTTATGTTTATTTATTTTATTTTTTTTACTATTTATTTTTAGTTTCAACCGGCTATTTTTGTGTATACAAAAAATAATATAAGAACTTTCTTGACGATTCATTTCTACTGATTTGATGTCATCTTAACTTTTTCAATTTTTATTAACACTGTAATATGATTGTAAAAAAAAAAAAAATAAACAAAAATAATATTTAAAATAAAATATTTTATTTTTTATATAATATATTTATAAATAAAAATATTATATATTATTATAAATTAAAATAATAATAAATATGGAGGTTCAGGTAGAGTATTAATCCCAAATTGAAGGCAAATTTGATTACTAAATAAAAAATTAAAAAAAATTACACTTAAAAAAAAATTTAGAAAGGGCTTGGAGAGTCAGATGACCCCCTAGCCCTGTTGATCCGTTATTGGTGGCAATATCTTTATGTTTTTTTAAAAAAATTTATTTATGTACAGTTATTATTATTATTAGAAGACCATGTTATTAATATTGACATGATTTATGATAGGAACGTTGTACAAGTAAAGTTTTAGGCTTTAATATAGTAACTATTACAAAACCTTTCACATTCCAATATTGTATAAGAGTTTCTATATATATTGTATACAATTGTTGCATATTGTATATAAGAAAAAAATTTCTTTTCCATCAACTTTTATGAGATAAATTTGAAATGGGAGTAATCGTTTCACCATTTTTAAATGAATCAGCATTTGACAATATAATTTATTTTTTCTCTCGTAAAAGATTAGAGTTTCTATTTTTTTTAAATACATTATATATTTGATCTATAAGACTAATAAAATTTTGATGTGGACAAATGCAAGGGCAAATTTTTGAATTGGTGAAGCAATACACTGGATATTATACTTTTGTTTCATTCTATATCTAAGCATACCCAATAATTATTTTTTTATTATATGTTTTATTGTATCAAAACATTTTAAACTTATGAAATATATATATAATATATTTATTTAATTTTTACAATTTTTTATTTCATATAATAATTTTTCATTAAAAATCATACTATTCATTTATTTTAATTAGATTTTTTTTTTCTTTTTATCTCAACTAGTGAAAAAAATTAATAACTATATGTGATTTTATATAAAAAGTATTATTAGACAATTTCTATTTGCTATTTTTATTTATATAAAATTAATTTTTCATTAAAAATAGTTTATTTATTTATTTTAATTGGACATATATTTTTATTTTTTTTTTATGATGTGAAAAAAACTATTGATATTTTTTTTATTATTAAAAAAATATTATTTACTATTTTTATGAATCAATCTATTTTAAATGTACGAGAACAAATATATACACACTATATTTAAGTAAGTTTTAAATACTTTTTTATTTGATTTAATATATTTTTTCCATAAAAAAACAGTTACTTTATTTAATTCAATCAGGCTTTTTTTTTCTTTTTATTTGAAGGGATTTGAAAACAAATTTGATAAAGTACACATGATTTTATATAATTATAATATTTTTATTATTATTAGAAAATTTTTATTTTTTACTATTTTTATATATCAAGATAATTTAAACATGTTAAAAAAAGTATATATTATATTTAGCTAAATTTTACACAATTTTTTTAATTGTTTTACTATTTTTTTATTAATTTTTTTTTTTTTCATTAGATTTTTTTCCTTATTTTTTTTAAACTCAACTGATGTAGTTTAATATCATAAAAATATTATAAATAATAATAATAATATTATTATTATTATTATTATTTCTGTAGACAACAACATAAATGGATTTAGATTTAAATATTCTACTGGATGAAGCAGAATTGCATGAATTGTATAGCCCCGATTAAGCATATTTACTGTGATTTCACCGTGGATTGAGTGAAGAACGTAGAACAATAGTGCACTGTTGAATGCTAGTATGCAATCTGCTTTTGAGAGACCAACTTAGGATTCATTCAAAGAGATGTATTTGATGAAGTTGCTAGAGAGAGGAGAAATAAAGGAAAAATTAGTGGAGGTGATGCAATTGAAGTGGTACAGCATATTAGAAACAAATCACTTTATGAACTACATTTTTATTGGAATATGGAGGTGGATGAAGATGATATTAATGTTTAACAGATTATGCTTGCTTTGATGATGTCATTTCATTCGACACAACATACCGAACTAATAAGTATGGACTTGTTTGCGCTCCATTCGTCGGAATTCACAATCACAATTAAAATGTCATGTTTGGGTTTGCATTTTTAACTGATGAGAGTCAAAGATCATTTGAATGGCTTTTAGGCGTGTTTCTTGAGTCCATGGGCAATAAACAACCGGGGGTTGTGTTTATGGATCAAAGTCAAGCAATCATAAATGCAGTCGACAACAAGTTTCCCCTTGTTCATCATAGATTGTGTTAGTGGCATATTAATCAAAATGCCCCATCATATTTTGTAATGTTGAACTCCGACTCAAAGTTCAAAAGATTATGGAGAAAGTGCATGAGTTTTTGTGAATCTGAAGAAGAATTCGAGGCAAAGAGATGGTGGTTGATCACGGAATTAATGAACATAGTTGGTTCAATACGATGTATAATTTACGACAAAGATGGTTGACTACTTTTAGCGTTGAGGTGTTTAGTGCTCGGCTTATGGCTACATCTCGGAGTGAAGGTACTAATACAACTTTAAAGGCTGAAATTGGAAATAGTACTTCGACATTGCTACATTGTGTTCAAAGTTATGAAGAAGTTGTAAGTAGTTGGCGAGCAAAAGAGAAGGTAAATGACATTGAATCACACATAAACAACCCCACTTTTTAGTCCTCATAAACCGTTACTCAAGCAAGCTGTCATGGTACACACAAAAGTTTCAAGTTGTTTGATACAAAAATGAGAGAAGTGTTATCTATTGGGTGTGTGGAGGAACCTCAATATTTGGATGGTAGCTTGAGGATTTTTACGATCATGTCTCTTAATGGTAGTTCGAAAAAGTACATCGTGCAACTTCAAAGTAATACAGGTGAAGTTTGGTGCACTTGTCATAAGTTTGAAACTACGGGTATATTATGCAGACATATTTTGTCGGTATATACAAATACTAGACAAATTATGATACCCGAAAAATATATTTTGAAGTGATGGATCAAATATGCCAAAAGTGTATCATTCTCTACCCCAAGTGACAATGCAACTCAAAATAGTAATAGTAATTTTCTTACTGAGTTGGCATTTGTCAATACAACAATGAAGAAGTTTTATGATCTTACTTCATTAGTCAAACCAATGCAGAAGCAAGATTGGTTATAATTGAGGGTATGAAACATAGAAAAAAATATACAAGCTTGCTTGGGATATATGGATTTAAATGATGCAAATATTTGCAATGATGTGTTTCCCGATAGACTGAAGTTCTAGTATGTGATCCACTGACTATGAAAAAGAGAGGAATTATGGTCAATATTCATAAGCGTCATTGGGATGACAAGAGTAAGAAAAAAAATGTAAGATTGTCGCATCAAGTAAGTTAAATTATATGCTATATAATTTTTTTTAACGTTATATTATGTTTATTTGTTATGAAAGTATTTTGATGTTTATTATTATTATAGGAAAAAATGTTATATCAAAAAAGAGTCAAAGCATACTACTATGTGATGATTTTCAAGGAGGTCCAAGTACACAACTCTCTTTAGGAGAAAATTATGTGTTTCAATTCATATTATTTCCGTATGCAACACCAAGTTCAAGTAGAATTGACGAATTTCAAGCAAGAATAAGACAAGACCCTTGATTTTATGTCAAATATTTAATTGGCATGTTTGATTTGTATGTTTTGTAATGAACACTTCTTTTATTTATTTTTTTACATGTTGAACACTAAATTATTTTATTTAAAAATGGTAGAATTTTGAATGCCATAAAAAATACTATGCAGTTAAGTTTTATGTAGATGTGTATTCTAAAGTAGTGCATGTATATTAAAAATAATTTTTATTTAAAAAAATTACGAATAAAAATTTATTAACTTTGTTTAGAATTTATTTTTTAAAATTTTCCACTAAATTGAATTAACTAAAGGGTAAACTGTTTTTTTAGTCCCGTAACTGGACCCCTTTATCATTTTAATCCCGTAAGTGGAGCCTGTCACAAACTAGTGACATAAGTGAAAAATTTTCGCTGTTTTAGTCCTCCGGCGCCGAAGACGCCCGCGTGGCTCGCCGGAGGTGACGTGTCCGCCAGGTCAGCGATACCTGGCGGACATGTGAGTTTATTTATTTTTTTCATTTTTTTAATTGGACTAAATAAAAAAATACAAATAAAATTAAAAATAAATTAAAAATAAGTTTTAAAAAAAAATAAAAAAATCCACGTGTCCGCCACCGGCGAGCCACGCGGGCATCTCCGGCGCCGAAGGACTAAAACAGTGAAAATTTTTCACTTATGGGACTAGTTTGTGACAGGCTACACTTACGGGACTAAAATGATAAGGGGTCCAGTTACGGGACTAAAAAACAGTTTACCCTTAACTAAATTATATTATTTTTAAATTAATCCAAAATTGTTATATTTTGAAATTATTAAATAATAACTTCAATATTCGCCTCGTTTTTTTCCTACGTAGAAAAACAATAGTAGTTACAAATATAGAAGTCAACACCTTCCATGCCTAAAGTGTTTGTTCATCATGTAATAACAAACCTTCGTTTTTTTACTTCCTAGCATTGTCGTAATCGTTATAGCTACCATGTCACATATAGTCCTCTTTTTCATGAAATGTATTCGACACATATTTGCAACATCGTCACCATTCAACAAGTAAATAGACCATTTGAAATGACACTTTCACTAATATCGAACTAACTTTAGGCCACTTCCGAGCAATACTAGAGAAATTATCCATTCGTCTATCACAATAAAAAACTGGATGTCACCCTTGAACTCACAAGCAACCTTAAGATCTACGATATTTTCTTCGACAACACTCTTGCTATTTTCATTCTCCTCTTCGGAATTCATTTTATAATCTTCATATAGCAAGCAAAGTAAAAATAATAATAATCATTATCGTCATCAAATAAAGATACAATTATTTATAGAAATAATAAACATAAAAATTGAATTAAAACATACAAAGTTAAAAAAGAGCATATGCAAAATATCTATATCTATATAATTTTATGTACAAGAATCATACACAGAAAGTCTTAATACAGTTCCAAACCACAACAATCTACTACTAGGTTTTCATCCATCGTTCACATATTATTCGATTGAACTAAATACATTAGTATTTATCGATTGAACTAAATACGGTTGAGATTTATCTGAATTCAACCTTGATTTATAAGAATAAAAGGAACAAATATACTCAGAGAAAGAGGCAAACTGAAAATGAATACCCAAAAGGAATAAAGAGTGAGACCAAAGGTAATGACACCATAGGAAGGAAAAGAGCGTGAAAGGAAGAGAAGACCAAATATTATGACACGGGAGAATAGAGAAAATAAATATAAGTTGAAAATTATATATGTGATTTAATAGTTTTGGGGTAAAATAGAAATTTTTAAGAGTAGGAATAAAATTCTAACACTCTATGGTATAATATCAGAATTTTTTTTAATGAAATTTGAGAATTTTACAATAACCTTCCCTTAGTTTATTTTTTTAAAAAAATTAGAATAAATGCAACGTAAAGGCATTTCAATTTATTATAATTTTGTCAGTAATATAATATAATCATGATTTAATAAATGATATAATTTGTAAAATATTTACTATAAATCATGCACAATGTAATTAATTAAAGTAAATTATAAATTTTAAAAATATTTGTATACATATGACTAATGAATATCATATTAATTTAATATAATACTCATTTCGTCCACAAACTAATATTTTATTTTTTTATTTGGGATGTCCAATAACTATTGTCCTATTTTTTTTTAAAACAAATTTTACTTTTTTACCCTTCATTTATTTATCACTTTTAATCTCTACTTTATCATAAATGATAAATTTGTCTATTCATACCAAAAAGACAATTACCTAAAAAAGAGAAAGTATATAATTATCAATATATTATTGTTTATCATAGTATATTAATATTTTAAAAATTTCTATTGCAATTTTACAATGTAAGTATTTTTTTTAATTTTTAACGCAATGTAACATCATTACAAAAAAAAAATGCAACGGATTTTTTTCGTCACTATTATCGAAAAAATTATGGATGAATTAGAATTCCATTGGTATTTACAACAAAATTATTTACAGAATTAAAATATGTTGGAAGTTCAAACGGAATTTTTAATAGACTTGAAATCAATATGTAATACCAATAAAATTACGGACTTAATTAAATTTCACCTGTGATTCCAAAATTAAGGTGAATACTACGAGAGATTGTGCGAAATTATTGAGGGTTTTGAAAGAGCAATAATATTTCTCTTCGAAGGAGTAAAATTTGATATCCAAAATGCACTATATTTTAGCAAATCTCAAAGAAATTTATTGAGTTTTAATGATATTCATAGAAATAGATATCATATTAAGACATTAAGTGAGACAAATAATGAATTTTTGTTGATTACAAAATTCATTAATGGGCATAAATATATATTAGAAAAAATGGTTTTAATTGTCTTCCGGATTATATTGCACAAAGATTAATGTAGTTGAAACATATCTGGTAGACCAAAAGTCTACATATTCTATGATTTGACATGACCGGTTTGGGCATCCCGGTAATACTATGATGAGACGAATTATAGAAAATACTCATGGTTATAACTTGAAAGATTAAACGGTATTAAATGCAAATGAGCTTAAATGTGTTCTTTGCTCAAAAGGAAAGTTAATAACTAGACCATGACCAGTAAAAGTGGAAAATGAATCACCTGCATTTTTAGATTGAATTCATAATGATATATATGGGCCAGTAGATCCACCATGCGGACAATTCAAATATTTTATGATACTTATCGATGTATCTACTAGATGGTCGCATGTATGCTTATAGTCCATCCGCAATTTGGCATTTGCGAGGTTACTTGCTCAAATAATTAAATTACGGGCTCAGTTTCTAAATCACCCAATAAAGAAAATTCATTTTGATAATACTGATGAATTTTCATCTAAGGCATTTGATGATTATTGCATGTCTATTGGAATTGACATCGAATACCCTGTACCTCACGTACACACTCAAAATAGTCTAGCTGAATCGCTTATAAAAAGATTGCAATTAATTGCAAGACCTATGTTGATGAAATCTAAACTTCCCGTATCTACTTGGGGACATGCAATTATCATGCAATAATACTAATAAAATTAAGACCAACAAGCTATCATAGCTACTCCCCAGTACAATTGGTGTACAATGAAAAACTCAATATTTCACATTTGAGAACTTTTGGGTGCGCAGTTTATGTGTCAATTGCGCTGCCCCAATGTACAAAAATGGGCCCTCAACGAAGATTGAGGATATATGTCGGGTACGAATCACCATCAATCATTAAATATCTTGAATCATTAACTGGTGATTCGTTTATGACTCGTTTTGTTGATTGTTATTTTGATGAGTCATATTTTCCAACATTATGGGGAGAAACTAATCAACTGAAAAATGAAATTACTTGGAAAATGCCATTCAATTTTATTGATCCTTGTACAAGTAAAAGTGAATTAGAGGTGCAATGAATTTTACATTTGCAGCGAATAACAAATAAGTTGTCTGATGCTTTTTGTGACGCTAGCAGAGTCACTAGATCTTATACGTGCTGAAAATGTACCTGCTAAAATTTTTATTTCTGAAGAAAAATACAAAATTCCGAAAGCGTGGAAAACCTATAGATTCCAAAGATAAAAGTTCTTGAAAGAAAAGAAGAACAAATGAAAGGGTTGAGGATTTGGATATTTATCAAAATCCTCAAGAAACAGGTAGTAACATGGATCAGATTTTTGAAGAAATTGATCCTGATAAAGTTGTTGATGATGTTAATCCTAATAAAGTTTCTCTTGAAGAGAATGAGAAATTATTGAAAATTCAATAAATTATGATACTACTGGAAAGCATTGGAACCAAAATGATACAATTATGGATAATCCTTTTGCATATAATGTAGCACTTGATCCAATAGAAAATGAAAAGGATCCAGAACCTAGATCAGTTGATGAATGTCGGAAAATAATAGATTGACCAAAATGGAAAGATGTCATCCAATCTGAAATAAATTCACTGGCAAACGGGAAGTTTTTGGACAAATTGTTCAAACACTCGAAGGTGTTTAGCCTGTTGGCTATAAATAGATATTTATTCGAAAATGAAATGAGAATAATGAGATTGTGAGATATAAAGTAAGACTAGTTGCCCAAGGTTTTTCACAAAGACCTGGAATTAATTTTAATGAAACATATTCTCCAGTAATTGATGGAATAACATTTCGATATTTTGTCAGTTTGGCAGTTCATGAACTTTGGATATGCGTATGATGGATGTTGCAACTGCATAACTCATTGGATAGTAGTATTTACATGATAATCCCATAAGGATTCAATATGCCTCAAGCATTCAAAACAAAGTCAAAATAATGTTATTCTATTAAATTACAAAAGTCTTTGCATAGGCTCAAACAATCTGGTCGCATGTGATATAATCGTCTCAGTGAATCATTACTGAAAGAAGAATATGCCAATGATTTTGTTTGCCCATGTATTTTTATAAAGAAAAATGGGAGAAGTTTTGTGATAGTAGCAGTTTATGTTAATGAATTGAATTTAATTATAACATTTGAAGAGATCTAAGAAGCTATTGAATATCTAAAATGGGAGTTTGTTTTGGGAAAATGAAATTCTGTCTTGGTCTACAAATTGAACATCTGGAAAATAGAATTTTGATACATCAATCTGCATATATCCAGAAGGTATTGAAACGATTTGCAATGGAGAAAACACATTCATTAAGTACTCCAGTGGTCGTTAGAACTCTTAATCCTATGAATGATCATTTTAGACCAAAAGAGAAGAGTGGGGAAGCACTTGGTCCCGAAGTATCATATTTAAGTGCTATTAACGCGTTAATGTATTTGACTAATAGTACAAGACCAGATATAAATGTTGCTGTAAATTTATTAGCTAAATTTAGTGCAATGCCAACACAAAGACATTGGAAATGAATAACACATATTTTTCGTTATATCCAAGGAACTATTGATCTCGGCCTATTATATCCAAAGAGATCTCAACATGAATTGATTAGATATGCAGATGCTGGATATTTTTCTGATCCGCATAAAGTCAAATCTCAAACCTGCTATATATTTACTTGTGGTGGCACAGTGATATCCTGGAGATCCACTAAACAAGCATTAACTGCTACATCTTCAAATCATGGAGAAATAATAGCAATTCATAAAGCTAGTCGAGAGTGTATTTGACTGAGATCAATGATTCACCACATTTTACATAATTGTGGTTTGAAATCTGAAAAGATATCCTCATACTATTTTATATGAAGATAATGCAACGTGTATAGCTCAACTGAAAAGAGGATATATCAAGGGAGATAGAACAAAATATATTTCACTAAATTTTTTTTTTTACTCACGATCTCTAGAAAAATGATGAAATAGATGTGCAACAGATTTGATCGGAACAGAATTTACAGACTTGTTGACCAAGATTTTACTAAACACAATGTTCAAGAAATTGGTGAAAAACATCGGGATGCATCGGCTACGAGAATTCAAGTGATGTCCACATCAGGAGGAGTATTTTTAATGCATGAATATCGTGTTTTTTTTTTTTTTTTTCCTTCACTAGGATTTTTGTTCCAATTGATTTTGTTTCTAATAAGATTTTAACGAAGCGTATTCATTGTAATTAAATGACATATAAGGGGGAGAATTATGACATACATATCAATTAATTAGCAATAATTTCTTATGTTTTGATAAATGTTAGAATATTATATTGACATGTATTAAATAATAATGACTTGTAAATGTTGTGAATGACTATAAATACATCGATGGTTATTCAAATAGATATTAATTTTAGCAATAATTTCTTATGTTTTTGTTGATGTAATTTTTCAACAAAAATAAAGTAAAATTCAAATATATAAAAAATATCCTTAAACTTGATTAATTAGTGCCTGAGATTAGGAATCTCTAAACACTGTACGGTACAGAAAATAAACTGGAAAATAAAAGACTGAAATTTAAAGTGGTGATCCCCAAATCTGACTTTGCTTTGTTGAAGTTGATTGAAGATGCCTTTTCAGAATAAATCTGAATCCTTAAATAGCCTTTGAAGAAAACGGTTTGAACCGCCGTCTGGTCGGTTACAGCAACCGCTGTCAACCGACCATCAAATTCTCCTCAATTGACACGTGTTACAACTTCCTTCAACCTCCCCAAACCTCTCACGCCTTAATCCGTCCCAGAAATGCCATTCGCCCGACTTCACTTGGTCCGAACTTCGTATCACGTCCTGACCTCAATGCCCGACCTGCTTCTTTGCCCGACATCATTTGGGCCGACCTCCGCATCAGCCGCCCTCCGTCTTTGACCGACTTTAATTGGTCCGACCATGGACCAACCAAATGTGGTCCCGACCACGGACCAACCGACCGGCTCTATTTGCCCTATCCCTTTGCGTCTGCCCGACTTCGTCTTTCACCCGATCTACGGTTTACCCGATTTGGGTACACCTTTTTTCAGACTCCGCCCGACCTTTTTTCCTTCCCGATCCTTGCATCTGTCCGATTGCACCCGACTTCTGGGTCATTTAACTTACATCCAGACCCGTCCAGAATCCCACTGCCATTATTTATTATTATTATTTTTTGTGCGTAACAGTTTTGATAAATGTTAGAATATTATATTGATATGTATTAAATAATAATGACTCGTAAATGTGGTGAATGACTATAAATAAATATATATTAATTTTTACTTCAAAAACTTTACTCTGCCCCCTCCCTCGCCTCCTATCTCTGTTTCTCTCTCTATATTATATATAATATACATATATACATAATATATATATTTACAAACATATATATCCTTAATACATTGATACGATATACTCTCTTTGTTTCAAACGCCGTGCAATATTTGTGTTTGACACGAGAATTTAGGTGGAAAGTATTAAGTATAGTAATTTGAGATAATTTGGATATTAAGTGATGTGATTGGAGAGATAAATGATTTTTTTTTTTTTATTTGAGTGATGTGATAGGATAAAGTGAAATGTATTTTAATATATGTATATAAATATTATTAATTATTTCTAAATTTGGAAATATTGCAATGAATTTATGACAAACAAAAAATAAAATGTTGCAGGCTGTTTGGGACGGAGGGAGTATTATATAATCAGTTGTTTACTTATTTATCTATAAATTATATTATTTTGTTATATTCTTTTCGTCCGGCTCTAAGGGTCCAATTTACCTTTACTTCATTGTACTTAATATTAAAAATATGTTTATATTTGTATAATTTTTTTTTCACAAATATCATTATTATAAGATACTAATAGAAATATTTTTGTCATTTTTCCTTTATTTGTACTACGTGTACATATAATAACTAATATAAAAATTAATACATAAAAAATAAATGAGACCCTTAAAGTCGGATGGAGATAGTATGTTATAACAATACTTATATCACTACACATGGTCTTATTATTATTATTATTATTATTATTATTAGATTAGTCTCATTTTTGTTAGATATAGAGTTTAAAAAGTATTGAATTATATAAGTAATTAGTATGATTTAATTTATATAATATTTATAATATAGTATTATTTTAATTATTTTTTTCATTTTATAAGTAAATATAACTAAAAAAAATTATTTTAAAAGAGTTTATATTGAATATTTTATGTGTTTAAATTAATTTTTAAAAACTATTGTGCAACAAATTAAATAACAGAAGTAATTAAAATAATTTTAAAGGAAATTAATACTAAAAATAAAGTGCAATCATAAAATTTTAATTTAGAAAATATTTTACGTAAAAAATTTAAATATAGAGTACTTTAATTAACTTTCATTCGTACTAAAAATTTTGTATCCTCCGTCCTAATTCAGTATTTTTTTTTAGTTGTCTCATTTCAAAGCAAAAAATTTATATTTAGAAAAAATAATCATATATTAATACTAAAATATCTTAATTTTTATTAAAATTACAAATATATCATTATATATATAATTATTTTATACATAAAATCAAATGACAAAAATGTAAAAACTTCTTACACACTTCCTCTAACTAATAAAATACTATTCCCTCCTTCCCATACTATTTGTGTCATTCTACTTAACATTAAAAATATCTTTATATTTGCATAATTTTTTATACAAATGTCATTATATTAGTATTATAAATACTAATATAAATATTTTTGTCATTTTTCCTTGATTTATAATACTTTTTGATATAATAATTAATATTTAAACATCAATAAATGAATACTTAGTTACGACACGGACAGAGTATTATTTTTTAATTTACTACAAAACTACAAATGGTCCTTTGATTTGGAACAGAAGGAGTATATAAATTAAACAAGTCATAAAGTCATAAATGACATGGGTGGATATCTAATTTTATTTTGAGAAAAAAAAAAAATTAATTTAAGTCACACTACTTATTAATTTTTCTAAATAAAACATCAAATTAATGGTTTCTATTTTTTTTACACTAACAAATTAATTTAACACTTAAAATATCACATTAAAATCTTTTTATATATACATCAACTAATTATTCAAAATTTAAAATTTTATTGTTAAAAACTCAATTCCACATTTATTTTCTAAAGAATAAATTAAATTCTAATTCTAAAATCACTATTCACTTTTTTTTCCTACCAGATCAAATCAACTCAACATTTATTTTTTTTATTTTTATATTACATTAAATTAATTTAATATTTAATATTATAAACATGTCAACCGTTATTTATATTACATCAATTAATTATTACAATTTAAATTTGTATTATTTATATGGCACATATATAATTAATTTTTTTGGGTAAGAAATAAAATTTGAATCCAAAATCTTTGCTATTCACTTGTCTTTTTAAAATATAAAACTAAATACTTATTTTTTTTTCTATATTAAACTAAAAGTTAATTTAGTATTTAAAATATTACTTCAATAGATATTTATATTATACTCCCACTATCCAAGCAATAAATATATATTTACTTTTGGCATTAAATTTAAGAAATAATAATATTTTAATTATAGTAGCTAAATAAAAATAGTGTAATGATATTTTTGCCTTTAACGATGTAATGTAAAGTAGAAATATTTGTGAAAAAATGTGTTATTTAATAAAATAGTTACTTTTTAATTTAACGTTTTAAAATATAAATATGTATACTTTCTTAAATGGCGAAGAGAATATTAAATAATTATTCAAAATAAAATATTATCATTTAAAATTCTAATTTAACTATCAAACAAATTTGGCACAAGTATTAGAAAAATTATAGTTAAATTTTTAGTTTAAATAATTGACTTTTAATAATTACGAGAATAATAATAATAATAATAATAATAATAATAATAATAATAAATAGAAAGAAATATAGTATTATTATTATAAAGTAAATTGTGATGGTTGAAAGTGTAGAATCTTGGAAATGAAGGAAGAATAGAAGCAGAAAGTAGCCGCAAAGGCAGTGGTGGAGCTAATAAATGAAAAGGAAAGTAAAATGAAAGGAAACAAGATTTTCGGTGCAGATACGGAAACCCGAACAGGTGGCGGGATTTCTGCGCACATACAAACAAACCATCAAACACGTCAACATCTCTCCCATTTTTGCGGCGATCCCTCTCTCTCTCTCTCTCTCTCTCTCTCTCTCCAACGAGCGCGCGCGCGCGCTTCACAATCCTATCTATGGTTTGATCCATCCCCCCTTTACACAAACAATTGTTTGTTTCTTTGCAGTTTTGTATGTATCTAAGTTTATTTGTTTGTTTGTACGCTTCTACTCCAATTCCACCGCATTTGATTCCAGGTTTTGTTCTTTCTTTCTTTCTTTTCTATTTACGTCTTTCACGTTTGATCTTTAGTTGTATCTTGTATGTATCTATGTATATATATATATATATATAGATAGTGTCTTCTCTTTTGAATTATTCAATGTATTGGGCTGTAATGGAACCGAGCTGGTTCCCCGTGAGTGGCTTTTTCCGCCCGCCTTTATTCATGAGATTGAGACATCACATGCAGTGAGAAACGATAATAGCAAAGATGTAGATGCAAGTTGGGGGGATTTTTATGTTTTATGCATTTTGTATTGCTTTATTGCAGGTTGGGCTTGCAGATCGTCGCTGGGGCAACTTCATTCTCTTCTCTTTCGACGTTGATTAGCCGGAGTAGATTTCTTCGGACATACTTATTATTATTATTATGCATTGAGGAGTTAGCCGGTTAGAAAGATCGAGGTCCGTTTGATTGCAATGGAGAAGGAGAAAGAGAAGGAGAAGGAAAAGGAGAAGGAAAAGGAAAAGGAAAAGGAAAAGGAAAAGAAGAAGTTCCCGATCGGAGCAGAGCATTACACTCTGTACGAGGAGGTGGGGACGGGAGTCAGCGCTTCGGTTCATCGTGCACTCTGTATTCCACTCAATGAGGTCATTGCTATCAAGATTCTCGATTTTGAACGCAATAATAGCGATCTGGTTAGTCTACCTTCCCTTTTTACTGATTTCTGGTGATTTCCAGATGTGTATTGTTGTAATTGTTCTGCGAATCATTTTAAAATAGAAATTGCTCGGATTTCGATTCTTCTGTTTTTTTTTTTTTGTTCTTTTACTTGAGGAATTAAGATCATGCTACATGAATACTATTCTAGTTTATGCCAAAATATGAATCCCATCAGCAACAAGGTTCATAAATTGTTGATATGTGGTGCTTCACTTTGAATTATCTTCTTATAATATTTACAAGACCATTGGATCCTATCATCGAAATAAACATTTCTTTAAAATCTTCAAAGTACCTTTAGGTGAGAGTGCTATTTGCACTTCAATTTTCATGAATGATCTTCCTTTTTGTTAGGTCTGATGGTGCATATATCTTTTAGTTTAGTGGTTGGATTGTACTCTATCATGCTTATAGAACTTTGTCAACTAAGTAATCATGTCATTAGTCAACTGCGGTTCAACTTCACCAACAAGTACATTATTATATTCGCAGACTTTGCAGTTGATTCGTCATATATATATATTTAATTATTTAAATTTATTGATGGTTAGATTATTTGATTCCCATATCCTAGAAACTATTTGATTTTTCTAATTCAGTTTCATTTTATATTCAGAGTAATATTTCACGGGAAGCACAAACGATGGTTCTTATTGACCACCCCAATGTTCTTAAGTCACATTGCTCTTTTGTTAGTGACCACAATTTATGGGTTATAATGCCTTACATGGCTGGAGGTTCTTGCCTACACATTTTGAAGGCTGCTCATCCAGATGGTTTTGAGGAGGTTGTGATTGCGACTATTTTACGTGAGGTGTTGAAGGGATTGGACTATCTTCACCAGCATGGCCACATTCATAGGGATGTCAAAGTAAGTGAATATAATTTTAGCACTTTTTATGTGAAACATATTGTAATAGAATTCATTCATGCTAAGTCAAGCTGAAACAGTGTAATTTTATTTCTGCATGTTTGTAGGATATGAATCCTAGTTTTGTCAACATACACAAAATTCAGACTAATAATTATATAACTGGAACATCACTTGTTTTGCAACTAATTTTTACAATGCTTACCTCTCTTATTCATGTACTTAAATACATGAGATACTCTGATGTGAGAATGATCACACAAACTTAAGGTATCTTTTTGCCATTTAATATCTTCCAGGCAGGTAATGTTCTGATTGATTCACGTGGTGGAATCAAGTTGGGAGATTTTGGAGTTTCTGCGTACTTGTTTGATTGTGGCGATAGGCAGCGTATGAGGAATACATTTGTGGGTACTCCTTGCTGGTATGGATTGAATATTGCATATTTATATACATATATTATTTTTAGATCTCTACTCTTCATTATGCTGCAAATTTCTTTGATTCTTTTCAAATCATGAGATATTTAGGTTGCTCAATACATATTCCCACCATATACACAATGTGCATTTGTATAATATCTGAACTTCTGGAAGTTCAGTCATGAGTTTCTCAGAGTTGTCATCGTTCTCATTGTGGTGTTTTATAGTGGGAGTTAGTTTGTGTTTGTAGGATGGCACCGGAGGTTATGGAGCAACTGCATGGTTATGACTTCAAGTAGGTCAATTTGTTTTGCTTATTTTCTTATATTCAAACTGAAAAACTGATAATGCTTTTATTAACTATATTTACTATGGTTACAGAGCAGATATTTGGTCATTTGGAATAACTGCTTTAGAGCTTGCACATGGTCACGCGCCTTTCTCAAAGTATCCTCCAATGAAGGTACATGTTACCACATAGATGTGCATTCTATCCTATATGGAAGCTTCTCCAGTAATTTCTAATCCATGGAAAATGCATTTTTCTTTGATAGGTATTGCTTATGACGTTGCAAAATGCACCTCCTGGACTTGATTATGAGAGCGATAAGAAATTTTCAAAGGTCTGCTTGCTAGAAGCATGTTTTTGATATTGAACAATATTTGATTGAATGGGATCCACTTATATTCTTTCTTTGCTGTGTGTAGTCCTTTAAGCAGATGATTGCTAGCTGTTTGGTGAAAGATCCTGCAAAAAGGCCTTCCTCCAGAAAGTTGCTAAAGCATTCTTTTTTCAAACAAGCTCGATCAAATGATTATATTTCTAGAACCCTTCTGGAAGGGCTGCCAGCTCTTGGTGATCGTCTCAAGGAAATTAAGGTTGGTTGTTTTGAGGAAAATTGATGACATTAGGAATGTTCAGATGTGTATTCTCTTTGTTTCTTTCTATGCTAATATTACCATACTAAATGATGTTTAGAGAAAGGAGGAAGATATGCTTGCCCAAAAGAAGATGCCTGATGGACAGAAAGAGGAATTGTCACAGGTTTGATCTCATATCATCGAAAAAAAAAAATTCAAAGAAGAGACCAATTTGATTACCTCACTTCTGTTATTAGTTTAAAAGGACTCTGGAAGTGAATACCTAGAGTGAAGGGTCCAAGTTGACCTTTTAGATTTGTTACTCAACTTTCTCCTGTTGTCAATGTTTAAAGATCACATTGGTTTCTTCTAAAGTAATGTGAGCATGGAAGATGTTAGCCTTGATTAAGCACTTAAGTAACTACTAGATTGCTCCCAGAGAGTGCAATTGGTCGTTTGAGGATTCTCGTATAATTGCTCGCCATTGAGTTGTTAAAAGTGGCTAATGATATTTGGCTTGTTGAGATTCTTTGGTTTTGGTTCTTCGGGTGCTTAACATCTTTATTTTTTCAGAATGAATATAAACGTGGGATTAGTAGTTGGAACTTCGACCTTGATGATTTGAAGGCTCAAGCATCTATGGTCAGTTTTCAAGATTTTGACTATGGATTGATTCCAATGCTGCAAACAAAGTGACTTGTTGAGCTTACTTCTTATTCTCTTCGCCCTTTCAGATTCAGGATGATGATCCTCCTTCAGAAAAGGATGAAGACATGCAGACCAAACAACTTTCAGGCCAGGCATCTTTGTCCAAAAGTAGAGTACTTCAACACCAATGTTCTTTTAAAAGTCACTCTTCTGATGCTTCTGTAAGTTACTGATTGCTCTTTGGAAGGCAGACATCTGTTTTCTTTTAGATATCAGTCTGTTTCTGACACTAATTATTCACAGGATGATTGTGCTCCAGCATATGCCTCTTCACTAGATTGCGTCACTAACATGTATGGTGTCATAATTTCAGTAAGCCTATATTCTCGTTTTTAAATCCCACATTACTGTTTAGGTTATGCTACATACTCTATCTGACAAAACATACCTGTTTTGCGTAAGTATTTATTATCGTTTCATGTTTATAGCATAGTATAGCATATTTACCTTTTCTTTCTACTCTACGGCAACTCAAATCTGACTACATGTTTCTAATATTTTTATGAAAATTTCTGTCATCATGTTGTTGATCTTATATCAGCTAAATATTTAGTTTTTTGTTAAGCTAATTTCCCCTTAAGAGTTAAGTCTAAAAATATCTGATGATGATCCAAGTGTTCCTGGATCAACTGTGGATCGGCCAAGGACAAATATATCAGTTGGTGATGAGAACCAGGCAGAAAGTAGTTTAGCAAAAAAACCTGTGTCAGAAGTGAGCAAAATATCTTTAGAAGGAGTTCCCACCACTTTGAATCATAGGTAAGACGTGTTCCTATCTTACCAGGATTTTCTTGATTTATTATCAATTTAAATGATTACGTTATGTAACTGTCCTATAATTTGACATATCGGATTAAAGTTAAAGGTATTACATCCACAAGAATAATCTATTCACTTTGTTACTTATGTACATTACATTAAACCTCAAACCCTTGAGCTCAGGTTTGAGTTAGTTTGATCAGTCGTGCTGAATTAGATATCCCACTCTCAATTCACAATCTTTTCTTTGAGACAAAATATCATTTGAAGATTAGTGAAAGTGAGGAAAGTCATATCCTTAATAAAAGAATTGGTCAATTAGTAAGAGAATATAAATTTCTTCATTGTTTGCTTGATCGTTCTACATGATTTTCAAATGTTTACTCCCAAAAGATTTTTAAGATCCTCCCATTATTTTTGTTTTGTTTTCAAAATCTTTTTTAAATAGATGACATATGAGATTGTAATAATGGAAAATTTAGAAAAAGTTATCCGTGTTAAATAAGTGTATATTTCTTTTTGGAAACTCGTCGTTACAATTTCAAAGTTAAGTATGTTTATTTAGGAAAGTTTTAGGATGGATGCCTCATTGGGAAATTTCGAGGGTTTACAACGCATTGAAATCAGTTAGTAATTTATTTGATTTTTTTTTTATTTTTATCGGATTCTTTTAGGTTTTTTTTTTTTTTTTTTTTTTTTTTTTTTTTTTTTTATCGGATTCTTTGATTTTCTTTTGTTCTTCCTTGTGTTATGTTGAGGATGAGGGAAATGAATTTTCCTAAGTTCATTAGAATTTTTATATTTGAAACCTGTTGGAAGGGTTAATGCAAAAGAATCATAGACAAACGATTTAATCTTGAGACACCCTGGAAATACTGTGATGTGCTAGAAATGTTGGAAGTAAGCCCTTCCAATATCATTTTGAGCAGGAGCTAATGCGGCTCCTATTGATGTCATAATTATGCCTATCAAGGAGATTAAATCTATTATAAGAAGGAATCAAGAAGAATTTGCTGACACTAGGTTTCTGGTTTCCTTTAGCATTCAAACAAATTCTGAACAGTTTACCTCAAAGTGTCGACATGGTATTTAACTTTGCATTTGGATCAGGAATTTCTTGCTTGCTTGATCTGTGTTGGTATTCTAGTGCAACTGCCAAAGCCATTTGCTGCTGAAGGTTTACACCTGATGTGGTTAATGGTCTATGTGCATTTTGAGCTTTAGGTGCAGAAAAATTGGCTGACAAGGACACATGAGCCTAAAATACATGGGGAGTGTTTACCATGTTGGGTGTAAGCCTTTACCCGCAGAGGGCTGCCACTTGGCTGTCAAGCTCTGCACAAGTTAACTTTACCATTCACTACCCGTTGTTGATTTACCACTTTCTGAAAATTATCTGTATATATATATACACACCATATCTCCTCCTGCTGTGTTTGTAATCAATTTTGCCTTTTATTAGCGAAAAAGGGCAAAATCATTCACGTAATCGGTCACATGATGGGCCTATCAATCTCCAGATGTCAGATCATACACTATTTGAGTCGATACCTAAGCTTTCAAAAACATCAGGCAAGTCAGCTAGCAATACTTGATTCCTACTTTAAACAGATCCAATGTTGCATACTGTGATGCCTTTCCTCTGTGATGCAGCTAATGGTGATGAAGTTGATGATAAAGCAAAGAATCCAATTATTCAGCAAAAAGGACGATTCAAAGTTACATCAGGAAATTTTGAGATAGAAAAGGTTACTATTCTGGTCTTGGCATGACTAATCTTATGTGCAATTACTCAAAATTAATTGTTCTCTTGTAGATGGTTTCACTTACAACTCCAATTATACATAAAAGCCACAGCATGCAGGTATGTTTTGTTACATTTTTCTCTGAAATTAACCAGAAGTAGGCATGATTTGGTGAAAACAGTGCACTAATGATATTCTGTTACACATACGGTTTGTTTTAGCACTTGCACCATCATGTTAATTTAATACTTGGTAAATATTTCTCCAAAACTCACAAGAATGTCGGGTTTGACTACACTTGTTGTTTGTTGTTTTGTTTATGGCTGCTTCCTGCTACTATATGTAACTTATCTGATATATCGACGACTTTTTGCCTTTTCAGTCTGTTGTGTTATCTGTGTGAGGTTTAAGACCTATCTTCCCAGAAGATGAAAGGCAATCCTTATTAGATATTATCTGAACACAACACAAGATAGAGCAATCATAAGTTTGTTGTTTCAAAACTGCATTCATTGAACAATTATAGCCAAATTGTGCTATTGAATTAATAATTTTCGAAATTTAGGTTATTACTTCTGCTCCAATTACTTCGCCAGGGCCTTGTGATGCTAGTCCATCAAATCTTAGTGGGACTGCGCTTCTTCCCACTTTACAGTCCATCTTACATGCGAACATTCAGCAAAGGGTGACGGAAGAAACTCTACTTTATATATATATATATATATTGTGAAATTTAGAGTTAGCCTCTAATTTATAGTTTCTTCTACAATTCCAATAAACAGGATTCTATTCTTAATCTGATGAAGCAGCTAGCCACAGGTGACCTGTCAGGTATTTTAAGAAATACTGATGTAGCAATTAGTATACTCGTCGTATACAATTTTTCATCTTCAAATACAAATTCTCATATAATATTATATTATCCACCACATCTGCAGCCACAGTATGTACATCAATGGGCACAGCAATTTCAGACAAGTCCACGGTATGTATTTTGTTTAAGGTCATTCAGCAACCAAGCATATGACATCACTTCAATACCAACAAAATCTAACAGTTCTTTTTACCCACCCGAAGAAGATATTATGTCCAATCTTCATCGTTGCACGTTTATCCAAAGGGCTCAATTAATACGCTACATTACATGAACTATATATATATATATGTGTGTGTGTGTGTGTGTGTATGTAAGATTATCATTTTGATGGTCTGAACAGAACATTTTTCATTTTTGCAGTTAGAAGTAGCACACGACAAGGAAAAGGAACTACTTCGTGAAATAACTGATTTGCAGTGGAGGTATAATACATCTACATATATGTTTCCATGCATCATAATAGTGTTATCGATCAGACCCATTGTTTTGTGCTCTAACATACTGCACTGTAATGTTTATAGGCTTGCGTGTGCGCAGGAAGAGCTTCAAAAGTATAAGGCAGAGAATGCTCGGTCGCACTGATCATAATGTAATTCCTAGCTGTGCTGTGTTGACGATGTGGATCGAGTAACATGTCCAAACAGTTGGAGGGTAATGATTTTTTTGTACAGAAATGCAAGAAAGAGAGACTCTAGTCTAAATAGGGGGTGAAGTAACTATACAACTCTAGTCAGTACAGATTATATATGTATAGCTAGCTAGCTAGCTCTGTTAAACCATTCCAAATACGTACTAACTCTAGGTTTTAACTACACGTGCTACTTTACAATAGTAAGTATATTATCTACCATTGGAGATTGTAACATTTATTTGGATATTAATAAAGGGTAGATTGCATTAATTGTAGGTTTACTAAACAATCATTTGTAGTATGGAATTGATGAATGAACTAGCTAGGTGGGATGTAGAGCTGCAAAACAAACGAAACAGTTCGCAAACTTGGCTCAATTCGGTTCGTTTGAGCTCGCTAAGAGCTTGTTCGCTAATTTAAACGAGTCGAATGCAAACACAAATTTTGGCTCGTTTTGTTCACAAACGAGCTCGAACTTGTTCGCGAACGTTCGACAGTATATATTAGAAAAATTAAATTAATAGTTATATATATCTTTTTATATATATATATTGTATTTCATTCTATTTTCTATATAAACGTATTAATAAAAGTTATAATTATTATTAACTGAATTTAATTTTTTTAAAAAAATTAAATAAATAAAATAAAATTTCGAATCGAGCTGAATACTAACAAAAAAATTACTAAATGAACCGAGCTCGAACAAAAATTTGAGCTCGTGTTTCTTAACGAACGAACACGAGCCGAGCTCGAGTCTTTAATGAGCCGAGCTCAAACATGACAAGCTCGGCTCTGTTCGGCTCGCTTACAAGATGAAAATGAAATGGATATGGCAATCTGAAATCCGACTCAAATATTCTTTGAATATCTAATACTAGAATTAAACTTGCATTAATTTTTTAAAACCGAAGATGAAATCTCTCAAGTCTCACCATAAAAATAGACTGGCGAACATGAAATATCATTTTGAAAACTCCGTTTGCTAGAGAATTTTCTGTCTCTCTCGTATACTTTGTGGATTTTACTGTAAAAAAGACTTTGACAAACATGAAATATGTCTTTGGAAGCTCTGCTAGATAATTTGCTCACAAATTTTTGATCCATAATAGTATATGATATGTCTTTGTCCTTCGTAAATAATTCTCAAGAATTTTTGCAAAGGAATTAATCCCTCACAAATGATTGTGATGCCACTACATTTCATCATTTGCGAGGGATTGCAAATATTTTGTGATGGAAAATATCCTAAAATTTCATAAAAATTTGCAATTCTTCCTCCTCTAAAAAAACTATATATTTTTATTTTTTATCATATAATTTCAAACTTTCAAAACATATCACACACTATATATTATAAATCTACACTTTCATTTCATTCACCAGAACAAATATCGTAATCTAAAGAAAATATTGCATGTATAACGAAATCAACTTCTATTCAAAACCAAAACGTATACATCATACAACTACATCAAATCAATATAACAAACAAAATATAAATATAAGTAGTTAGAAACATACATCAGACGATCGGAAGAGTCTGTGCATCACTGTCGGGATTACGGCGGTCCAACCGAGCCTAGATCCAATTAATCTACTCCATTTTTGTTTTTTTATCTTATCAATGATTATGTGTTGATACTGCTTCATGCTAATTACTCGTTCATCAAAATCTCTTTACATAACCTAAATGCCTAAATAGTAGATATATATATATATATATATGGAGTATTTTAATTTTAAGAACTAAATATCTAATGAATAATATATATATATATGTATTATCTTATTGCATATATATTTCTTCTTAGAAAATAAACATATAATCAACTATTTTAGCGGAACCGAAATTTAAACAAACCTCCGGCCATTGCTAAAAATTAAATTTGTTCTTTGAGATTTTTTTTTTTTTCCAAGAACAGTAGATTGGAACCGTGGGAAGATGGTGTTGTCAGATTTTGGAACCTTTGGGAGGATGTTGCCAAACTTTGGAAACCTCCGAAGATAGTACCAGATCGTGGAACCCTAGGACGATGTTTCCAAACTCTAGTTCTCAAATAGCGATGGTGTATTCTAATTTTCCTGAGAGTAGGTTTAGTAACCAGTATACGAGAGTATTTATAATAAAAAAGAGAAACATAGTGGGCGACAATTTTAAATTAGTTTAATTACATAAGATAATTAAAAAATAATCAAAATTTCAGATATGATTAATTAAGTAATTAAACTAATATTTCTTTCTCAATTTCAAGCATTTTATGTCTATAAATAAATGCTCCTCCTAATATCGTAGTATTAATTCCACAGCCTTACAGAAATCCTCATATTTTGCCTTCCCTTCCCATAACTAATTTCTAATTCATTCATTTATCTATTCATATAATTTTTTTAGGTTAATATATTTTATGATTTTAAATAGAGATGAGTATGATGGTTTTTATGCAAATATATTGCTACACTATAATTATACTTTTTAATTAGCTCATATGTTTGTATTAATAATACATTTGAGTTGTACCTTATGTGTTGAAGTTCAAATACTCTATTTCCAAATCTCTCTATCCCCTGTTTCAACAAGTAAAATTGTAACACATGCATTCCTCTGCATTGGATTACTTCGGAATTTTTGCATTGTAATTATTAGTTTATGTTGGGTTGGATTGTAATTATTTATTCGGTTAGTAGACGCGTGGCTACAATTGAGGTAGTACCTCATTTTTTATTAGTTTTTTAATACCCGGGGATGCCCAGCGTATATGTATATATCTCTATATTTTATAGATATAAAATCCTTGATTTCCGATAAAAAAAAAAAAAATAAAATTGTGACACATGCAAGATAGAGAAAAAAACAAAAAAGAAAAAAAAAGAAAAAGAAAAAGAAAAAGAATATGAGTAAGATTTAAAATGTATGTATTTTAAAATTATATTTGTGTTATTTATCAATTTTATTTATTTGAAAATGAAAAATATAAATTATATCTAAAATAAATTTTTTATTTTATTATTATATTAATTTATCATAGAATATATATATTTTTAAAATATTATACTCAAATAATGTTTAAATATAACTTTATACTATTCAAAATTTTATTCTTTTATATTTAAATTAACCTTTTTAATATCTTACTATATTTTTTTGTAAAATATATAATTTTATAAAAATTATAAAATAATGCAAAAAAAATTAAATGCATAAATAAAAATTAAATTTAAATATTTTTTATTACTTCAAAAATTAAAATAAGTAAATCTAAAAAACAAACCCTGAAATACTATTCTAATTATTTAAACTTAATATATTTTTGAAAAATTTATAAAGCAACATAATAAAAATTTAAAAATATTAATATGAATAAAATTAAATTTGAATAGAATTTTTATTTTTTATATTATTATTTACAAAATATCATATTACATATATATTTAAAAAAATAGATTTAAATATTACATTACAAACATAATTTAAATAGTAACTTGTATAATATTATATCCGTAAAGAAATAGTATTTAAATGTAATATTTGAAAAAATAAATAAATTATATTTTTACCATTAAATAATATAATAATAAAAATAAAATTAATTTGAATGAAAAAAGATATAAATTATATATTTATGATTAAATAATATAATAATACGAATAAAAATTAATTTGAATATAATTAATTTCGAGGGAAGAAAATTAATAAGTAATAGAAATATAATTATTTAAAATATGTAAATTTAAAACTATATATCCACTTTCTCTTTATTTTTCTCTCTCATCCCTCGGAGCGTTGTAATTTTATTTGTTAGAATAGAGAGAATATGAAGGATTTGAATACTAAAAAAATTGAATTTGAATAATTGTACGATACAATAAAACTAGATGTTGATGTGTGATATTTTAAATATTAAATTGATTTTTAACATATATAATATAAAAAATAAAATAATATTTAATTTGATATATTTTAAAAAAATACTTTTAGTAAATACTAAAATTCTGCCAAACCTCTTAAAAATCAAATTTTAAATAAATCTAGTTATGGCGAGCTAACTTTTTTTTTTTTTTTTAATCAAATATTGGAGTGCTTAGGCTCAATGTAAGAATATAAAGATTAGCAATATGCATATTTAGGCTATTTTTATTGTGCATAATGAATCATTATTATAATAAACTAATGCTAATTATAACTTTTACTAACATGATCCAAGTAAAGACCGTTCGCCCCTCTTTGGAATGGTTTTTGCCAAGGATTTTTGGCTTTTACATTTAAAAAAGTACTTTATATTTAATTGTATTGATTTTTCTCAAAAAATAGAAGAAATTTTTAAACCCAAGAGGGTTTTTTTTAATAAGCACATTGAGCAGGGTAACTTCAAAATATATATATATAAAAATATAAATACTTTTAAATTAAAATCACTGTTTTTTTAAAATTAAATTAAATTAAATTAAAATAAATTAATGGTTACGCTCAAAGAGCTGTCTACGTACCAAAACGGGATCAAGTCATACGTAGTTCTAAATCCATACAAGACTAGGAATATAAAAACAAAATAAATGAAATAAATGAAGTACTAAAAGAAACTAGCAAAAACAAAAACACGGGAGCCCATCCGCATTGAGCAGCCAAGCCAAATGTCCGCGCGCTAGGTAAGGAGCACGCCATGTTTGCCAAGGCATCCGCCACACGATTGCCCTCACGATATATGTGAGAGATCCTCTACTCGATGGTGTGTAGCTGTAGGCGCAGGTGGTGAAGACATGGCTGCAGAGTCCAATGTCCCGTCGAGGAGAAGATCAAAGTGATACTGCTGGTAGATTCTGTCTTGATCCATAAAAGGAGAATGCCGTGCGCCGCCAAATCCACGCTAGACCGAATCATCTGTAGCTCCGCCAAAGTGTTTGTCGCATATGGGAGCGGAACTTGAAAGGCCGCGAGGGCGGCTCCGGTGGCATCCCGAATGATGCCCGCCGCCCCTGCTACACCGGGATTTCCTAGCGACGCTCCATCTGTGTTCACCTTGAACCATCATGGTGTTGGAGCTTCCTACTGCACAAGGCGAGGACGAGATGCGAGATGTAAGTCCCCAGGCAAATGCCACCGCTGAAGACCGCCGGCACACCACAGGATCTTCAAATGAAAGTGAATACGCCAAATAATATGGTCAGAGGAAATGCGGATACCTCGATGTTTGGCGTCGCTTCGCGCTGTCCAGAGGAACCAAAAAAATCAGCAGCGGGTTGTAAACTCGAATACCCTGCGCGTGAGGAGAATAATAATAATATAAATAATAATAACATAAAATTAATTCATTTACATATTATATATAAACTCAAACTATAACTATATGTAGGCATTAAAAATTACATGCTTAAATTAAATTTAATATCATATATATTTGAAGAAAATAAAATTTGATAGAATAAATATGTGATATTGAATTATGTATATATGTTAATATTTGTACAAAAATATCAACTATTAATGCAAAATCTACTTAAAATGAAAGATATCGTACAAATATTATATGCATAAATAGAGTCATAATAAATTTGGCAGCAAATAAATTGATCTCGTCAATAAAAGAAACATTTAAATTAATATCTTTCGAGAAAGGAAATGATATAAAGATCTTGACGAGAAAGAAAGATGCACAATCAAATCCTTCAAGAATAGAAAATGACATCTGATGAAAAATAAAGTATTATAAAATATTTCTGTTAACCAAGACCACACTTCCTTTATAAATGAGAGTATTGGTCAATTCATTTAAGACCGGAGTTCATTCAAAAACTCTTGCAGGGGTAAGTCCCTCTAAATTCTCTGCATTGTTCTTTGTGTTCTTCATTTCCTTCTAACCGTTCTTCGTCGAAAAATCACTGATTTGGACAAATGATCAAATATTAGTTGACGGATCAAATAAGTTAACATTTTTCATCATATGCGCAAGCCGGAGGAAAATCAAAGCTTCAAAAGCCGTTAAAGATTTTCCAAAGACAAGGAAAGACCTTTAAAGTTCATCCTAAAGCTTCAAGGCGTTTGTCGTGTTCTTCGCCAAATCATCAAATCCAGCCATCTTCGGTTGATGGATCGATGAAATTAACGTTCTTAGTCGTATGCCCAAGCGGGAGGAAGGATCAAATTTTCAAAAGCCGTTGAAGATACGTCAAAGCCAATGAAGGACCTCTAAAGTTTATTCTAAAGCTTCAAGACATTCATCGCGTTTTTCGCCAAATCATCAAATCCAGCCCTCTTCGATCCAAAAGTCAAGTGGACACGCCACCAAAAGCGTTATGGAGCACCAAACCCTCATCCGCAATGATCAAATCCTCAAATTAAACAAAAAAAGTATCCGAAGCCAAAATTGATGATCAAATAACCCACGCAGAGACCAAAGGCCTCCAAACACCGGCAAAGCCAAACCGAAGATCAAATTCTTTAGGATCGTCCAAAGAGGACTTCAAATCCAAAGTTGACGATCAAATTTTTCTGCAAAGAGTCCAAAGCTCTTCAAAGTTTGGAAAAGTACCGAAACCAAATTCCTTCGGATCATCCAACGAAGTCATCTAAATCCAAGTTGAAATACAAATCGATCTGGAAAGAGAATCAATGGATCTAAATAGAGAATAGGACCCGCTTTAAATCCAAATTAAATATAATTTGTACAAATCTTTTGTTTAATAAAAATAACATAATTTTTTTTCTATAGATTTTTTGCACGCCTAGGGGGACCACTTTACCTTTCATCTCTCTTTCTGTTGAATTCCTAGCAACCAATAACTTCCTTCAAGATAAAGACTTCCAACACTGCGTCGAAAGCTGCTACTCAAGCCCCCACCACTAAAGGAGTCACTGTATCCACCACATCAAGAACTTCAAACACTTCAAAAAATACTGGAGTAACGACACAAAGTATGCCCAAAAGAGAATTTTCGTTCCTAAAAAATTACGGAGCAAAACTCACTCTATGAGGGAGACGAAAGCTCCAAGAGTACTATCACGCCATTCAACCCTCAACAAACTACAAGTCATTCAACCACATCAAGCTCTGATCCGGTGATGACTACCAACGCTTAAAATACTGAGGATCCAAAGATTGCAGATCAAAGTATGCTCTACGAGAAATATCAAAGCTTCAAAGACACTTTTAGTCCACCCACTTATCGGCCAACTTCAAGTTATTCGACTGCGTCAAGTTTTATGCTATCAACATGCTAAATATAGAAGACCAACTTGTCGCAATTGCCAAAATCATTGAAGCGATATCTCAACAAATGCAAAAACAAGACGCCCTCATTGAAAAACTTCTCACCAAGCTAGACAAGCCTAGTCATGCCATTGAAAAACAACCATCTTCTCTGGTAGCCTAAAATAAACCAGCAACATCCGCGGATCAGGATCATAGTAATGAAAAACTGGCATAATCAAATTCATTTCAAGGATCATCCGACTTCTTCATCCATATATCCCGACTTAATATTCAAGGATTGACACCCTCAAAATGCAAACGGGCTATCAACCACCAAAATTTAAATAGTTCGATGGAAAAGGCAACCCAAGGAAACATATAGTGCACTTTGTTGAAACATGCAATGATACTGGAATATATGGAGACCTCATAGTCAAATAATTCATGCGATCACTTAAGGGCAACACCTTCGACTGACTGGTACATCAACTTAGAGGCTGGTTCTGCCGATAGTTAGGAGCAACTACATTACGAGTTATTGTACCAGTCGTATAGTAAAAAAAAATTGTCAGCATGACCAAATTCACAAAAAACCGTTAATGGAAAGACGAGCCGATAATTGACTATATCAACCACTAGAAAAGTCTAAGCCTCAACTGCGAAGACCTTTTGTCTGAGGCTTTTGGCATAGAAATATACATTCAAGGAATGCAGTGAGACTTGAAATACATCTTAAAAGGGATTTGATCTCATACTTTTGAAGAACTCACCACTCGTACTCATAATATGAAATTGAGCATGATGTGTAGTAGAACGTATGGACCGTCTACTCAATATTTCTCAGAAGACGAAAAATACAATACTTCAAACAGTAAGAGCAATCATACCGTCAACTCTCCTAGCAAAGAAGAAAGAATTGTGAGAGTGATAAACAAATCTTCAACCAAAGTTCAAAATAAAGACAAGAGGACAATGACGAGAAAAAAATGACTATAAAAGAATGGGCACAAAAGCCAACACTTAAAAAAAACAATCGAAGATCTATGCTTTTTGGGATTATAATATCTCGAGCATTTTTGATAATTTACTAGAAACCAACCTCATTGAACTTCAAAGATCCAAAAGACCAGAGGAAACTACAAGAGTTGATGATCCAAAATACTTCAAGTATCATCGACTAATGGGCCATTCCATCAATGATTGCTTCACTTTCAAAGATAAAATCATGGAGTTAGTCGGCAAAGGAAAAATCACCTTAGAAGATGATAACGTTACAACCAACATTACTTCGATCATATTTGGATATCTCGAAACACATATGGAGATTCCAAACTTAAGCGTAAAGTCTCATTGAGTCATAATTTATGGGCTCAAGCATCAAGGAAAATAAACAAAGATAAATCTGCCGAAGAATGCAAAACAAATTCCTACAATGAGGATTGTTCTTCCAAAAAGGATTAGCCACCAAAGACGATGCCTTCTAAAAGCCTGAAGAATTAAAAGCTCTTGACAAAAAGACTGAAAATGCAACAAATATTGAAATATTGTCAAGAATCCCTGTTCTGAATGTTCATAAAAAAGGAAAAAAAAAAAGAAAAAGAAAAAGTCAAAGTCGAAGTACAATCATGATCGACTCCCGTTCCGGAGTATAAGGGGACACCAGACAATTTTGAATACTCTGTTTTCGTCATGAAAATGAGTGTATAGCTTTAGAAAATTATATAAAATTCATTTGTCTTTCAAATAACTCATATAATATGTTAAAATGAAGATAAAATCATGAAGAATATAAATGTGATTTTAAAAACAATGAGTCCATGGTTTAAATAAACGAAATATCTAAAATAGTGAACACATGTTATGAAATCAAATTTCAAGAGTAAAAAAGAAGAAGGTATGAAGACATGCTTCAAAATCACCTAAGACTTGAGTGTGAGGGAAAATATGGCGGCTAGGGTTTGCTACGAGTGTTTGGAGGATGAAATGAAGGTTAAATATAAGTGAGAAAGTGAGATTTTATATTTAAAAATCGAGTCAAAATTGTATTGGCATTTTTTAAAAATGCATTTGAATATATTATTAGACATTTGACTACTATTTTGGCTATAACTTTTTCGTTTGGACTCGGATTGACTCACTGTTAGCAGTGTTGGAAAGGTAATTTAAAACCTATCCAATGTTATAAATTTTATAAAAATAAAATATGAATTAAAAAATATACAGCCATTTGAAGTTGATGAATTTCAAGTTGATAAAAAAAAAAAAAAGTTTCCAAATCAAATTACAACCTCCTGGAAACGAGGATAAACTTTCTTTATCTCTCGGAAAAGAAGATAAACTTTCTACAACTTCCTAGAAATAAGGATAAACTTTCTACAATCTCCCAAAAACGAGGATAAACTTTCTTCAATATTTTAGAAACGAGGATAAACTTTCTACAATCTTCTGGAAACAAAAATAAACTTTCTACAATCTCCTAACAATGAGAATAAACTTTCTACAAGACTCCTTAAATATGTTGCATGAAACCTCCCTTGTGTGATGAGAAGATGGTTTTTATCTATATTTTTTGCGTGGTGGAGCATGCAATAGTTTTGAAAGTATTAGGGGGTGTCATGAAATTTTTAAAGTAAATGGGGATTTACGCTGAATTTCGTAACACAAGGGAGTTATAGGTAATTTTTTCAATTATATTAATTTATACATAAGTGTAATTATAAAATACAACTAAAATTCAATAAATTAATATTTTACAAACGAGATTTTTAAAATACAACTATTGAAATAATTTAACAGAAATAAGACAATAACTTGACATAAATATATAATGGCAAAATTGCTCATAACTTCTCTGTGGTGTCGAAATTTTACATAAAATCTCATTGTACTTTAAAAATTGCATGACACTCCCCTATACTTTAGAAAACGTTTCATGAAACCTCACCTGCATGAAACCTTCATTGAGTGATGTGGTTTCAGGCAATATTTTTTTAAATATAATGGGACATCATGCAATATTTTTAAGTAAAGTGGAGATTTACACTAGGTTTCAAAACAACAATGGGGTTTAATGCAACATTTTTGAAAGTATAAGGGGACGCCAGACAATTTTTAAAGTTAAGAGGGAATTTACGTTAAGTTTCGAAATCACAATGGAGTTATGAGAAATTTTGCCATATATAAATGATTAAACTAATAAAAGCCATAAAATATGTCCAAATAAAGAGTTAATAACAATCCAAGATGATTCACGGTTCATAACAACTAGTGACTCCGTAAATATATTTTTATTTTTATCTTATAAAAATAGAATTATATCATAACATTAGGAGAAATTACATGATATTGAGTTCAGTCTTCAGCGGTACAAGTATTAAAATATAAAACCAAAAAAGGCCTAGGAAAGCCTAGTATGGCCCATTTCTTGGCCCAATTAGGCTTGATTGTGACTATAAGCTAGTTGCATATAGGCCCAAGGCCAATAAATCAAGACCAAATCCCCTCCAAAGAATAGACCACCATGTATAGATAAAGAACAGACCCAACTTAAAGCCCAATTATTAAATGAATTATGGATTCATGAATAAAAGAAAATAGGCTTAAAAATGCCCAAATAATCACTCATGGCGGCTTGCTTCTCTGTGCAATGGGCAAACCTACTATTATCAACCAAATTCTTTATATTAGATTCTTAGCTATAGAGAATGTAATTGCAGTGAAATGAGAGTAGATGATGAAATTGCAGTGAAATCAGAGTAGAAAATGGAATTGTAGATAAAAGGAATTGAGTAGAGAATAAGAATTAATTCTCTTGTTTGGTAAAACAGATAATTTAGTTGAGAAATTTTAAAAAAAATACAGCTATCTAAATGGATCAAACAAGAATAAATGATTAATTGGACAAAAGAGAGTTTTAGCGAGTGAGAATTCATAAAAAAAATATTTTTGGTGACATTAAAAAAAGATTATAAATTATACACGATGTTTTGTAAGATTATATGTTAGTACATTTTTTTTCAAAAATCATAAAATTAATTTCTTAAATAATAAATTTAATGTGATTTTTTGTAAAATTTGAAATAATAAAATTTTTAAAAATTTATAAAAATTAAATAGTACAAAAAAAGAATACTAAAAATTCATTTATCTCCATTTCTTTGAATACGAGAGAGAAATGAAATCATAGAAATGGAAATGATTCATTTCTCAACTTCCATATATCCGATTCAAACAAACAAGAAAAATAAAAATATTTCAATCTCCCTTATGTCAATTCTCTATACCAAATACACTCTTATTTCCTACACGAGGTAGCAGGGACGAGTTTCTCTCTATGGACAACACCATAATTTAATTTATGGATATGAAAGACATATTTTTTGTAGCTGGAATGCAACTGTTACGCCGAAGTGTTCTTTTGAACGGGAAACATATCATTTCTAGTTTGTCGACACTAATAATCCCAAAAAGATGACCTGTGATGTGATTAGGTTCAAGCATTCGTGAAGTGTCTGTGTCACATGAAATATTAGCCAAGAAGTCTATAACCCGAGTTCTTTTTGTATAGATGTGCAAAATCTTATGTTCGAAGCTTTGAAGTTTGATTTTAATTCGAGTTACCATCGAGTGCAAGTTCTATAGGCCGACTAGGATATTTTCGGGGGCAATCATGTTGATACTTGCCTGGGAGTTGGATTCCAACTAAATTGGAAATAATTGACGTTCCATAGCCAATTCGATCTCCCACAATATTGCAAAGAGTTTTTCTTGGGTGTTGGTGACGGAGGGTAGATAATCATGATATCCAACAACCATGTCTCTGTTCTGATTTCTAATAAGCTGTTCGGCTCCAACTATGCTTGGATATCCTTTCAACGCACCATCCGGGTTCAGTTTAAATAAACTACAACTTTGTTCCTCAATGTAACAAGTTGTTGTCGCACTGCCCTTGGGGTCTCCTGTCTAATGTCACAAAAATTTTCGATGTGAAGATCTCCAATCCATTGAGTTAGTTTTCATTTGTTAATGCAATGAATAACATGCAAATATTGATGGACTTGTGATATAACCCTACAATGGAAAAGTTAGTATTTTAGTGCTTTGCGTCATTTCTTTTGGTCCATAGGAACCAAATGATCATCATATAGAACATGAGAAAAAAAGGATCCAGTAAAGGAAGAGATAGTGTATCAATTTATGAAAAGAGATAGGCAAAGAAAAAAAGTGGTAAAAGTACCTCCAGACCTTAGATGATTGCGTCCCAACCATGAAAACATTTTCGACCGACTTGAGCCCCCGAAAACTCTAGCATATAGAGAAAAGACTAATTCTGAGTTTTTGAAGATACACATCAAGGGGAAGCTTACCAAAATGAAGACACCACAGGAATATCAACATGGTCGGGGTCAGACACAAGTTCAAATTTTTCTTAAATAAAAAACTTCTAGGAACAGCTCAACAAGGGTTTTCCGAATCGAGGGAATGAAGAAATGACTGGATTTTGAGACTTTCCAAATTAGTTTAGCATCAATTGAGGGATTGATCGGAACATCAATAATTAGATCAAGCAAATGTCGTAGGATAACAGTAGAGAAGAGCTTAACGGTCCATTGCCTGTTAATCTATAAGTTTTCCACTTCCACGTAGGGATGCCAACCATTAATCCTTGATGCAAGTGTATATTCGCCACACCATTGGTCATGCCAAAAGGAGTACCACATATTCCCAAGGACCCAAAAAGTTTAGTATTGTGCATCTTCCCGAATAATATATATACTCTTCAAACATGCATTGTCATGGACTTTTGTCTGATTGTTTCTTGGGAAAAAACACTTGTAGTATTTTTATTTCATTGTGAATGACCATAACGAATATTGTTTTCTCAAACTTGCAGATGAACAGCTTCACCAATCGATGGACTACCTTTGATCGACAAGGATTTACTCTAAACAACCCCTTCCATAACCAATGGAACTCCTGAACAACTTTGATCTTCTTCTAATTTTGTTCGGCCGTGAAATCAGAACAATGACATGTCTAACGGAAGATCCAACTTCCTACATCTAGGCAGTAACTTCTTATCTAATTCATGGACAACTCCAACCTTGCTTCAATCTTTTTATAGGTTCACTGTAAAAACTTTGAAATTTAACTACAAAAACAAATTCATAGCAAAAACATCTTTGCAATGAAACTCATTTCATCGCCTATACTGCGTTAGTAAAGGTCTTTGACGAAAACTAACATGGTATGACGTTAAATAAAAATAAAAAATTATCTATGTGTTCGCCAGGTGGCGCTGACCCGGCGGACACGTCTTCTCTGGCATGCCACGCAGGTATCTCCGACGCCGGAGGACCAAATGTGCGAAAATTTTTCACTTACCAAACCATTTTAAGACACCTTCAGTACAAAACTAAAAATAATTAAATGGTCTAGTTACTGGACTAAAATATAGCTTACCCAAATAACAATAATAATATAATATCTAATATAAAGTGGGGCAAACTTAATTTGTAGGAGACAACTTTACTGTTAATTATATACAATATGGTGATTTCACTTTTGCTTTTCACTTTGATGACCCTTCTATTCCTTGGGTATTCTTCTTATATATACAATTTGCAGTCAAGATATCTAATCTGAGCATCATGATAGAATCAAATCCAATCATGGTACCTTTTGAGACACTTAATTCACAGTTTCAATTAGCTATCTATAGAAAGACAAAACAACATATGCATGTGGTCATTCCTAAACTGGATATAATCAATAAAAATTATAATTATAACTAAAAAAAATTATTCAATGTGTCCTAACTCAAATTACTATTTTTACTATTTTATTTTGTTTCACTTTAAAGTTCATTTTATATTTTAGTAAAAGTAATCATGCATTAATACCGAAGTACCCTTAACTTTTAGGTAAATTACAAATATATCATCGCACATACAATTACTTTATACACAAAGTCAAATGGAATAAATGTCAAAACCTTTTACAAACTTCCACTAATGACGTAGATGTCAAAATGCCATTCCAACCACTTGGACCAATTTCCCGAAGCCCTGCTCGTAAACTTGAAGATCAATTTTCCAGCTTAATCTGAGAGCTCGAGGTGAAGAATGTAAATAAGGATGAAGCATAGAGACCATCGGCCCGAGCCTAATGGTTATATAAGCTAAAAATTTGGATTTCACTTCACTGTCTACAATTCCATTCGTGTGCTGATTGAAGACATATGATGATGTCATAGCTTACATCACAAGCATTGACATCATTGCTTACATCGCATGTGATGATGTCATTGCTTACATCATAAGCATTGACATTATTGTTTACATCACTTTTTGAAACTATACTACCATTAATTACAATATTGGAAATATATTATTTTGGAAATGTGTTGTCATTATTGTGATAATGGTAATATCCTTTTGGGAAAATGTTACAATTATGTGTATTGGAATATGTTTTCTATGAGAAAGTGTTACCAATTTAATTGTAGTAAGTATTTTGTTTTAATTTCAGGGCATAACTCATCAAACTTGAAATATAATTTTAGATTTTAATTTGTTTTGTTGAATTTCTCAAGGCAACAAATTGGCGACCACAGTGGGAGTACTGACAAGATTTCCGATCACACATTCCACGATAACTTTATTCAACTCCAATCTGGTCGGATTATTGAAAGGAGCCAAATGATCGGTTCTCAGCCACAAACCTTCAGTACGTCTGTGGGAAGCATGGTAGCCATACCGCTCACAATCACTTCTACAGTAGGCACAACTCAAGTACCCATCGAATGGATGACCTATGTTCAACCATTGAACAACCAACAAACCGCCACCATGTAAGCAATGTTGCGTGATCAACAAAATTTGATGCAAAATATGTTGGATCAAGCCTTTTCGAGAGTCACATTCAAATTGGTTCCCGCGCCATTAGGAATGTCCTCATCTCGACTTCAGGCAAATTTTGCGGGACCATCTTATATTGAAAACAAGTTTATGAGTGTTACCATTCCAAGTAGAATTGATAGGGGGAAGTCACCTCTCACATACTCCAATAATGTTCCTCTAGGAGCAATAATTGGCCCATCTCTGCTAGGCTACTTAAGGGAAGAATGTATGGGAGGACAAGCCCATGATCCCATCCCTATACATGACAACCCACCATATAGGGTTGACCCTGAGGATGTCGCCCATGTTCTCAGGGTGTATTTCGGGATGAATCCTCAGATGGAAAACCGTCCGGCATATCAGAGGCTTTTTTCGGAAAGAATTGTCAAAAAATATCTCCTCCCGAGGAATAACAGACCTCTTGACTTTTACGTCTTTTCGGGAGAGAATGATTTTTCTACAATCGAGCATGTGTGCCATTTTATGGCTTAACTAGGCGAGGTCGGTAACAAGCAATATTACAAGCAATATTTATTCGGGCTTTCACTAACAAAGACAACATTCTCGTGGTTTGCTAATTTTCTACCTGGACAAATTCAAACTTGGGAAGGATAGGAAGTTGCTTTTTATGCTAGCTTTTTAATCCTATTCCAATAGTATCACTAACTGACTTATTGGAAACAAAGTAGATGAACGAAGAGGGTGCGTCCCAATTCATAGAACACATTCAGTTAATGAAAGGGAAGTGCCTGACCATCATTGATGAGAAAAATATAACAAATTTGGTAGTTCGTAACATGCATACCAGACTGAGGGAGGGTATGCCAGCTCAGGATATTTGCGATCTGGCACAACTTGCATCTAAGGCAGGAAATTTGGAAATCTCATTCTAGAAAAAGACCATCATCTAAGGAGAGGAAAATTCCAACAAATGGCTAGTATAGGAACAGACACGTACGTCCCTGAGACAGCCAACTGCGAGGGGGTAGAGAAAATGGCAGCCAAAATTGTTAAAGGGAAACCGTACGCCTGCCCCAAATTAAAACCTATGTTTGGGACAAAGCCAAACAAAGATCAACCTACCCTTTATACTTCAAAGGCAGATGACATTTTTATTATACTGCTGGCTGACGGACAGATCCGGATTCCGAAAGGGCAGCGGTTGGCTACCAAGGAGGAGACCAAGGGGCGACCATACTATAAGTGGTACAATTCATTCACCCATGATACTAGCAACTGCACCCACTTTCGAAAAGAAATACAAAAGACTATCTGAGAAGGAAGGTTCAAGTATGTTACTTTGGGAGTGGAGCAGAAGCCTAATCCAAAAGTGACAATGGCTACGATCGGGACAATTAAGAAGAAAGACACTGAAGAATTAACGAGAATCTCAACCCAAGTAGCCAAACAATGGGATCATTCGGATGGGACGTTTGAAATCAAAGTTAAAGACGGAATGGTGGTACGGCGTAAGACTACACGAAAGCCTCAGACACGGAAAGACAGCAGATGGGTCCAGAATCGGAAGCCATTACCCATCAACATTGACGCCACGTTCCCAAGTATGAACCATACTCAAATTAGGAATGCTAGAGAAGGAATGCAGTTTTGCAGAGAGGACGGTCGAATAAGAGTGATCGACGCAAGCATACCATGGAGAAGGTACCTGAACAAGATGTCAGGATACTTAGACGGGCCGATGAGGTAAAAAATTTAGGGTCTCATATGGGAGAGCCACAGTGTTTTAGATGTCATTTCTGTCACCGAAGTAATATAAATCCGTAAACTAGGAGTGCTTCTATGTGAGAATAAAAATGGGTTCATGTGGGGAACAACCCAACCAAAAGCCCTGAACTAGATTAACCAGGCATTATCATCTCCCTCGGTGTTAATGCCGCCAATCAGTGAAAAGGGACTGAAGTTGTACATAGCCGTGACCGACGATACAACAGACTGCCTCCTTGCCCAAGATGACAATGAAGGCCAGTCCTCCAAGGCCGTGTTGTTAAATGGGTGCTGAAAATAGTATCGTTCGCATTAACGTACCAGCCCATTAAGGTCGTGAAAGGACATACAATTGCTGATTTCTTGGCCGAACATCATCCTGCGACGGTTCAGGCCGTCTCCTTGGACTACATGGGATTGCATCCTTGGCTGGTAACTTTCGAGGTCCAGCACCTCGGGAGCACCTGGAGCAGGTGTGATGATCTCCAGTCCAAAAGAAGTATGGCATTTTGCCCATCAACTTCCACAAGGTGTCACGAACAACCAAGTTGAGTATGAAGCGCTGCTATTAGCATTGTGATTCTTGGTCGCAAAAGATGCCAAAAAGGTTGTTGTTCCAGTAGATTCTCAACTGTTTATTCATCAAGCACTTAAGGAGTTCAAGTATAGGGAGCCACGGCTTTAGAACCTTCTTCAAGAAGCCCACGACCTTCTTCAGCAGCTCACGGAGGTGACACTAGAGGATATACCTCGGAAAGAGAATTTAGAGGCAAACAGCTTGGTGCAGTGGGCTTCCAAATTTAAAAGAAGAGAAATATTGCAAGGATTTTGAATGTTTGCAGGCTGATTATGACCCGAATTGGCGCACCCCACTGCTGGAAGGTCTAACAGACCCTAGGAAAGTTGCCTCAAAAGCAATGCACCATTATCTCCTGAAATACACCTCAATCAATTGAGAACTATATCGGTGGAGGTCCGATAGGATTTTGGCATGCTTCCTAGGTTGCGAGGATGATATAAAGGTCATGGCCGAGGGCCACGAAGGTGTCAGAGATGCCAATAGGGCCGGACCCACTGTGAAGTGGATGATCCTCCGAGACAGCTATTTTTTGCCACGAGTCTCGCAAGAATGCATGGATTATGCTCAGGGATGTCCAACATGTTAGGGCCATGGACTACTTCGACGAGTGCTTGTGGAAGAACTTCATTCGATTATCAAACATTGGTCTTTAAGTGGATGGACGATGGACATCATCGGCAAGATCTATCCTTCATTTTCCAATGAGTATTGCTTCATTCTCGAAGATGTTCCATTGGCCAAGGTACAACATAATCATGTCATACATTTTATTAAAAATAACATCATTCATAGGTTTGACATTCCCAAGACAATAACCACCGACCAAGAACCACATTTATGAGCGCGAAGGCTAAAGATTTTATAGCCCAATACAAGATTCAACTATTTCATTCCTCCTCGTATTACCCTCAGACTAATAGGCAAGCCGAGGCGATGAACAAAATGTTGATTTTCATTATCAAGAAGGCATTTGAGGACCATCTGAGGGGTTGGCATGACATGTTAAAGAAGGCTTTGTGGGCATATTGGAACATCATATCCTCCGTAATCGGCAGCACCCATTATAGGATGATTTATGGCTATGATGTTGTGCTTCCGTTGGAGATTGCAGTGTCTTCTCTCCAAATTTTGAAGAAGAACCAGCTGCCGGTGGAACAATAGGACTAGGCCTTGCTCCAGGAGCTCGACGCTTTGCCCGAAGAGAGGCTGTAGCCCTTCAATGCATTCAACCTTAAAATAAAAGGGCCGAGTCGACTTTCTGGAAGCACGTAAGGCCTCAGACTTTTGAGGAATGTGATATGGTCTGGAAGACTATCCTCGAGGAAGGTTTCAAAGATGCAGAGCTGGAGAAATAGTCCCCCACATGGGAAACACCATTTATTGTATTGGCCAAGTCATCCAATTCCGCGTATAGGTTGATAGAGCCCAAAGGGGAGGAGTTGAAGACGTTTATTAATGAAAGACATCTTAAAAGGTTCTATCATTCTCTTTGGGAGCTAGAAGAAAGGCATGGTCAGTCAATCATTGAATGCTATGTTGCAGAATGAGAAGAACAGATGGATATGTTGAGTAACTTTTAACAAAATTATCCGAACTAAAGTTAATTTTATCCGAATAATTTTGTAAGGGGCATTTATACACACCAAAAAATAATTGGGCCAACCCAGTACAGACACAGTCCAAAATGGAGGTACGCGGCCTAGCAAAAGTTCAAATCAATGAATGGGCTTGCAGATCTGTCCAACCCATTGTGTGAAGCAAACTAGTCTATGAAGAAGCTTGTTTGGGAGGTCAGCCGGCTGAATGAGAGTGAATTTGTTGGAGTAAGGAGGTTGTTAGAGGAAATATAGGGATAAGACTTTATCCAAACATGATTAAAAAAATAACAAGATTTAAAGAAGATCAAGAGAAATGCGATACGCCATTCATCATTCACCTTTTTTTTCTTTAATTTTTTTCTCTGAATTACTTTTTGTGTATTTTTCCTATATCTTTTTTTTTTCTATCTTTCTTTAAATTAATTTACAGCTTCATTCTTATTTTTTTTCCAGCTTCATTCTTATTTATTATGCCTTCTTTTTACATTAATTTTTTTATCATCGCGAGATAGTCCGAATTTTTTCTTGAGGAGGCTGGGGAACCTTTCGAAACAAATCAATTCTGGTTGGTTTCCGATTAAGCTGCTGGAAGTAATTTTTTATGACATCAAGATGAAAGAAAAATGAGATTGCTTAGAAGCATGAACTTTGGCTAGTACCTTTCGAGGACTTAATGGTTCATAGGACCAAATTATTGTGTTCCAGTAAGTGCATGATCATTATATTGATGTTGAGCACAATATAGGGCTTAACTTGAGATTTACACTGGTGTACTTCTCCATTCCGGAGCTGAATAATCATCTTTATCTAGATAAATGATATTGCATCGTTGTCTATGACTAAAGATGATACCAACCGTGGTACTTGGTAGACCATGCAATTCCACACTTGTATTGAGAATTGTCGAGGGAGAGTTTTCTTAAAAAGAGACTTGTGTTTTTCAATGAGTCTGAGCAACTGTACCCTATGGATAATACAGATGGATAATATAAGAGGATACACATGGATAATAATACAGATGTGTGAGCATACACTTCTAGCTACATTCTCTTGTTGAATGAGATTGTGCTGCTCAAGTGGGAGAATAATACAGATGGATAATATAAGAGGATGACTATGTGTCATCTTGCTAAAAGTTCACAACAACCATTATTTAAGAAGGAGAATGACAACGCTCCACGTTGGTTGGTAAACCATGATTTGTGTACACACTACCGTATGACCGAAAGTCAACGAAATCAAGAGGTTTTCTCTCGTCCTTTTGTTGGAGTGAGTTTCTTTGTTTATTTTTTTTCTAGTGATTATTGGACACTTCTTTGTATCTTAGGGGCATTCCACTTGTTTTAATGATAAGTATTCTATGGCCACATTGATAAGGGTCAAGAGAACATCATTCAACAAATGGGTGATCTTGAGTACGGAGATTATATTACAAAAAGAAAAGAATTTGTAACAGTGTGTTTGTTCAGGGGATTAAGTTTTGAATTTGGATTTTTGAGAATTTTGAAGTATGAATTTTTAAATTGTGTTTATTTGGGGATTTGAATTTTGTAATAATTATCTTGGAAAAATATTATTTTTTTATTGAAAAAAATGAAATATTGATGTGAGAGTTTGAAATAAATAATATCTAAATAATAATGGAAAATAAGGTTGATTTTATATTTCTGAATTAAAATTAAAATTATTTTTATATTCAAAATATCAAATCAATATTCATTTAAATCTTAACAAAAAAAATTCAAACCCCTAAACAAACACACAAAACATATTTTTTTCATTTTTAATATTTTCTAATTTTTTAAATTTTAATTTTATTTGAAAATTGTTACTTTTAATTTTGATTTTATTTATAAATATATTTATTATTTATTTTGTATAAAAATTATATAAATAATAATAATTGATTAAATTTTTATAATATAAAAATAATTAAAATAAAAAATATAAATTTTTTAAATAATTAAATAAAATTTTAAGTAAAAATCAATTATAAAAAATATTAATATATTTTTTAATAATATAATTGAAATTAAATATAATTATATAATAAAATTTTAAAATATGAATCATTAATGCATAGTATTTGTTTTTTGTATTAATATTAATATTATTTCAAATTTAGTTTAAATTAATAATATGTAACAAACATATTTTTGCCATAATCGCTAATCAAGTCGTAGCCGCCCTGGTAGCTAGGTTATTCCTCTTTCTCCTTCTTGCTCCCCAATTCTCTCATTTCTTTCTTTTTCTTCACCCAAAACTTTCACCTTGCTGTTCCATCATCGTTCCGACTCCCACCTTGCTGCTGCCGATTCGAATTGAAAACCAACGGTTTATGGTTTAAAGAAAAGAGAAACCGAAACTGTTGGAAAAACCCGTTTCGGTTCGATGACAGTTCCGGTATCGGAACCGCTGGTTTGAAACCGGTGAACCGGAAACTGCCGGTTCGAAATCTATTGAGCAGATTTGACAGATCTCACGGCAGGGAGACCGACTATTTCTGCAAGAAAGAAAAGCTACAAGTTCAGCCAGACACGTAAGGTGTAAGGGTGGGATTTTCATTTTCAATTTTGTACAGTAATTGTACAATGTTTCTAAGAGATAATCCGCCAAACAAACACACCCTAAAAGAGTTTTCATGCATAATGAAAATCATGACCATGTATATTGCTTAAGAGCAATATGGGATTTTATGATGCATGAAAATAAATCCGGTAAGCACGGTGTTTGAAACATTCAAGAAAGCTTAAGCAATAGCTGCTTAAACAAGCAAAATACAAAAGAGTATGAATGTGGGCAATTCTACGTACAGAATCTTGGGGCAATTGTGCCACAAGTGAGATCTCTATCGTGAAACATTAGGGACATGAAAAAAAAGGTGTTGACAAAGAAAGTCTAATGAGTGCTCCTAACAAACTCTCATTGGATGTGGTCAATCCAGTACCCTAGGTCACACTATCTAGCTTTCACAAATCCATAAAAAAAATAAGGTATAGACTTGAACCCTTTCCGAGTGGAAGACTGTGATATCCTGCGTAAGCAAATGTGCATGATAATTCTAGTGCGATTGGGAGTTTGTTGGAAATATGTGAGCATATGTGCACACATAAACAATATGCAAGAATATCATGATTAAGTATAAGGTGGCACATTACTGGTAAGCACGACGTGTCCAAGCATGATGTGGCATATTGCTAGTGAGCACGAGGTATCATTTCTTCAACATGAAGAAAGCTTAAGCATCATGTGTCCTTAAGCACGAGGTTTCCTTAAGCATGATGTCTTCCTAAGTATGAGGCGGTCTTAAGCACACGTCTCACTTTATTATTTGTGAAGAAACCTTTAAATAGGATGTGTCCTTAAGCACATGGTGGCGCAATCCTAGAAAGACACATCAAGTACGATGTGTCATGTGGAACAAGTGTTACATTGTGAACATAAACATTGAGCACGATGTGTCGTATCACATGCAAGCCAAGTGTTGCGCTATGAGCAATATACACCAGAGACGATGTGTCACGATGCATGGAAATTACGTCACAATGAACTATGCTTAGGGTTAAAATATCTTGTGTCTATAAATAGGAACACATTCCCCTTCATTCAACAAGATTCTACATATAGAAAATAAAAGAGAATTATGAGGAAGTGGTGGTAAAAACGAGTTGACACTTTGAGTGCCAAAGAAAAGTCCAAAAGAGCGTTGTTATCTAGTTCAAGTCATTGGTGTTTTTCCTTGGAGGTTCCAAGCAAGCATAGGTGGTGAACCAGCGCCTCTTTTGTTCCATCGAAGTTGATCGAGGTCCTAATTAGGAGTTCCTGATTGATCCGACTCGTCATCATCACAAAGAGCATTAAAAGCTTGGATATCAAAGATCCCTTGGTGAAAGGTAAGCAATCATTTATAATATAATTTTTATATAATAGAATTTGCCTTTATCTTATTGGCAAAATTCTTCAATAACTCCCCTGTAATTTCAAAATTAAGCGTAAAATCTCTCTATATTTTGCATGGTGTCCTCTTATACTTTCAAAAATATTGCATCAAAAGCCACTACCATTAAACCTCTATTGTGTGATGAAAAGATGATTTCATATCTATACTTTTTGCATGGTAGATAGAAGGATTTCATGCAATATATTTTAAAGTATAGCATCATATAATTTTTAAAGTAAAGTCGGGATTTACATTGAGGTTTGAAACCACGGAAGGGTTTAATGCAATATTTTTTTAAAGTATAAGGGAGCTTCATGCAATTTTTAAAGTAAAAAGAGAATTTACGTTGAGTTACAAAGCCACAAAGAAGTTTTAGACAATTTTGTCTTAAAACAAAAAAATCTATCGAAAATATTTTAAAAAGATAGAAAAGAATTTTACTAAAAAATTAAAATTTTTAAATATATATATAACTGACATAAGTCATACCATTCTCTTATATATTAAATATAAATTTTGGTTTTAGTCATTTTTTTATATTAGCCACAAGTTAATGATTTTATAGTTATTATATTTACAAATGAAATTATTTAATGAAAAGTTGTAAGAGAAATAAATAATATTTTAAAATATAAAAATTTAAATATTTTATAATTGATTTATAACATAATTTTTAAATTAGATATTATATATATTAATATTAATATATAGGTGCTCTTATTTATGTGTATATCGCAACGGTTAGAATGCTAATTAAAGTTAGTCAATTTTTATTAATTATAAGAAACACATAATAATAGTTTAGACAATATATATTATTATTGGTATCAACATAAAGTTAATATTAACATGACACAGATGCATGATACAAATTGACAGCATATAAAATAATATACATAAATAATACGGTGGAGGTTAGGGTACTGAAGAGGTTAAATGAGCACCGTGTTGATTTGAAAAATTAGCAAATTAAAATAAAGTTATTAGCAATTTATTACAAAGTAGATAAAATAGCACATTAACTTAAACAATTAGTATTTCATCACGGGATAGATAATATATGTTGTGTTGTTTTATATTATATTATTATTTGCTACTTTCTTTACAGATACTTGTTGATTCAGTTAAATTACTATTGTGTTGAAATCATAATATATATAATGAAATCAAAATATATTTTACTATATATAATTATATAATATGTTATTAAAATATATTTTATATATTATATTAATATTTGTTACTTTTCTTCATAGATATTTTTGTATTTGGTCAAATCAATAATATTGATTTGACCCAATCAACACAATTACAGGAGCAAATTATCATCGAACAAAGTATATATAATCCATTTGTCCCAATAAAAATGTCACATATTCTATTTTCATCTTATTTGGCACTTTCCTATATTTAGTAAAATTTACTAATTCAAACCGGTGGTGGTTATTGATTGATTATAGACGGCTGGATCGCGCCTAAGTTAGATCATACGGCTATTAATTCATAATGTGTATCCAGTAATTTTGAATTTACTAATTTATAATTGAATTTTACTGAAAAATGTAGAATAAGTGTTGTGTTATGTGAATATAAAGAGTACATTGGTTGTAATTTTTGTCTATTAATATTTGCTATGTTATATGTAGTTAGATGCTATATAGAAGAAAATAAAATGTGCTAAAACAATACAAATGATAAAAGGAATACCTTATAAATTGAACATATGTACAATCTAATACTTTTAAAAATAGCATATTATTAATTTAACACATATTTATATTATAAAAAGTCAAATATTACAATATAAAGAGCATAATATATTACACAACAAATGCATTAAAAATCAGGATATTATTATATTTAAAATAGCACATTATTAGTTTAACACATATTTACATTATACAAAATCAAAACTTACATTATAAAAAACATGTCCCCACACAACAAACACATTGTAAAATCAGCATATTATAATATTTAAAATAGCAAATTAGTAGTTTAGCATTAGAAAGACAAAGTTTATACAATAAAGTGCACATTTCACTATACAACAAGTACATTCTTAAATTAGTATATTGTTATGTTTAATATAACACGTTAGTGGTTTATAATATATTTATTACTTAAAGCCAAAGCTTACACTATAAAAAAACATATTTTACCACACAATAAAATGCTCAAAATTATCATATTATTAGCCCTAAAAAAGCACTTTAGTAGTATAACAAACAACACATTGTGTGTTGTCTGACAGCACACAATATTATTACAAACAATGTATTGTATATGTTAATATAATACAAATATAACACATGAACTAACCATACATGTTATAGTCTCATACAGCACACGACGGTTGATTTTAGCACATGACATACTCTTATACAACACACTTGTTATTACAAAAATAAAAAATAAAAATACATACATTTATTATACACAACATGTGCTGTATATAATAATAATAACGTGTGTTGTTTATATATATAACGTGTGCTGAGTTGAAAAATCAGTATCATGCTAATTTTTTCAATTCAACACCGTAACCATCCCCATACAATTATGCACTTTAATCATATTTTAAAATTCATAATTTATAATTTTATTTTAATTAAATTATTTAGTCATCTTAATCTTAATTTAAAATTATTTTTATTGAATAATAATTATTTGTACTAATACACTTTTTAATTAGTCACTAATTACACAATACCTAAAACTCTGTGTCTAATCTAAATAAGACAAATTAGCCAGAACGGAGGGATTATATAATTAATTTAAATTTAGCACAAGAGTTCAATTATTTTGTTCTCTTAAATGAAAATAGGACAAAAATTCACAAATTTTCAATAGTACATAGTTGAAAAAAAAAAAAAAAAGTAACCTAGATTCGACACAATTATAAAAAATATATATATAGTGAAATCATTTTTCCCTTGGTATCCAAAGTCGTTTAGTACGATATGACATTGATAAAATTATTTTTAAGTTTTGTATGTGACCATTTTTATCATTTTAAGAGTATAACTAGAGATGCATTGAATTAGTCTAATTACTAAAAAAAATTGATAGAAATGGTCTTCAGGCGTTGGAGGTGTTGACACGACAGTGTCGTGGCATGTCAGAAAATCTGTAGATGACATGCGAAGAATATTTAAGAATCATTTTAAGATCATAAATAAACTTCGTATTGGATTAGTATTATAACAAAAAAAAAATTGACTGAAATAATCCTATAGAATTGTCCACATGTCATTGACCCAATCTATGTCTGCCATGGCGTTCAAGGCCGGATTTAGCTAGGGGTAAGAGCCAAATTGAAAGATTCATGTTTGGTTCGGAAAGGGATTTTGGGGACAGCTAATGCTTGTTGGTATTTTAGTTTGATACAGTTTCATATCAAATTCTTAACTGTTGATGTGTATACCGATCAATCATAGAAGACTTTTTTTTTATTGTATAAAAATAGAAAAAAATAATTCATTTTGCTAAAGTATGCCCTCCCCAACTCAAGCTATTATTTTTGGGTTTTTTTTTTCCTCTTCTTTTCCTTCATTTTTCTCTTTCTTTCATTTTCTTCAACGCAATAATATTGTGTCAAGAGGGATAAAAAATACGGACAATTTGAAATAAATACCCATCTCTATTTTCAACTAATATTCAGTCCCTACACATATTTGGCCGACACTGCACTCCTCCATTTTTAAAAGATCTTGGCATTAACTCCCTACCTATATATCTTTTCCCATATTACCCTCATCTTCCCCAAAATCTATATTCTTATTTCTATTTTTGGACTCTTTGTTAGGTCATTTTTTCGCGCGAAGAACCAATTATGTATACCGTGGCATGGAGGAATTTGTGATCAGTGACAGATTTTTGATAGATTCCAAATCTAAATTCCAATCTTTAGGTGTGATAATTTTGTTGGTTATTTACGATGGTGTTGTTAGTGTTCGCAACCAATTCGGTAAGTATTTCACTATTGTTTTGGTGATTGTTGCTAGGTTCTATATTATGATTGCAGTAATTGCTAATTGAGTTTCATTATGACCTTTCGTTGTGACAGTATATGGAAAATATTTTGTGGGTGGCCGTGATGAGGAAGACACTGGTAAAGGAAAGTTTTGATTCCAAATTCAAATTCAAATTTTTAGGTTTATTTCGCGCGAGGAAGACACTGGTACAGGGAAAATTTGATTCCGAGTTCTCTTGCTGTGACAATTTTTTTGGTTGATTACGGTGGTATTGTTAGGGCTTGCAATTGATTTCGGTAAATATTCACTATTATTTTGATCATATTTTTCTTGTTTGAGATTATGATTACAGTAGTTGCTAACTGGGTTTCATTATGATATTTCCTTAAGATAGTATGTATCGGAAAAAGACGTTGGAGGGGGGGGGAGAGGGGTCTGTTGCGATTTTCTACTAGTATGCGCATGCATTTGTTGGGGTACTTTTTTCCGGTGTAGTATACATATATTTATTAATTTTATACCTTTGTTGTTTGATATTGTGTGCTATATTTGTTTGAAAATACTCTGGTTTTGTTGGTATATAGTATGACTATTCATCTATGAACTTTGATATTTATTTCATGTACTTGTATATTAGATAATGTTAAAATCACGTTGTTATGCAATGGTGTTTGCCAAAAATAATAAAAACTGGAAATAGTTTTGCTGGAGGTTAAGGTCTGTTTTTCATATTGGTGACGGAATTTAAAAGAATTCTTTTTTTTTTTTTTATAGACACTTGGGATTTCTAGAGTCCATCTCCATTGTATTTTTCGGAGCCCACCACTAGACACTTGGGATTTCTAGAGTCCATCTCCGTTGTATTTTTTAGAGCCCACCACGCATATTGTCTTTGAAACCTAGTGGACAACTTTTGCACTCGAGTATGTATAGAATATACGTGTCATGTATTATGTTATGTACAATAAGATAATTATATTTCATATATAATACAGAGATATCAAATGCACAATAAATAAAAAAAATGATAGAAGTTTATTTTCAACAAAGCCGGCTATGCCCCTTACAAAAGAATTTTGAGTAGGATATAACATATATTGTGGAGGCCATGCAACTTAATATAACTCCATTGCTCAATCACAGCTCTAGTCTTGAGCAATTTCTTTATTCCAAGAGACTCGTTGGAGGATAATAAATATCAATATAGCTGAATTATGAAATAGTTAGGAGGGCTCAACAAGGTTATTGCCTTTTGTCCAACTAAGCAGGAAAAATAAAAGATAGTTTGAACCATAGCAGGTGAAAATAATCTAAAAAAATATGTTCATTGTGGTCATTTAGGACACAACTGACAAAGTTGCAAAGAGGCTCTATCGTAAGTATTTTGGGCTTGTCGTCTCGCAGTTGGAATTTCCTTTCATTTTTTAAAGATTGTATATTGAATATAAATCTGTATGTGAGACCACGATTGAATGATTTGGAAATTAAATTGTATTCCCCTGTATATTACCGGACGTACATAATTACTATGTCGGGGTCCGTATCATTCCAAATTAATTCTTCTAAAGTAGAAAATAAGTTATGTGGATTCACAACGAAAATACGTTACAAGTTATTATAGTTATATAAAATATGACCATGAGTAATAAATATTAACAACGATAGTACATTGCATATGATATATTTTTTAAAATTCTACGTAATACTTGAGGTTTTATGTCCCCTAAATACTCATTATAATATAACATGACCTATTGTGTACTTTCATTGTTTATCTTAAATTACATTAACATAAACTGCATTTGTTTATGCGGTTTTTGCGACGAGATTATTATTAATATGAGTATGTTGTGACGTTCAGAGAGTATATTCATTAATACCAGAGATATACATATTCAAATAAGAGGGTACGTCTTTGTGTGTGAAAGTATTTATATTTGTATATAGCTATGATTACTGTAAATATAGGCATTTAAGTATCTTCTAGAATTTGTCATTGATTGGTGTAGGATCAAATAGCAACGAGTTGATTACATCACAACCATTTTATTAGAAGCTTGTGTGCATCAACAGATACTTATAAAACGACCTATGAGATTTCCTATCCATGTATTGAAGGGTGAGTGAGAATATCACTTATGATAGATATGTATAACATTTCATGTGGTGAGCCGTAGTAAGAGATATTTTAAAATTAATGCATAACTAATGATGTATGATATTTTGTATTGTAATTGTCCGTACAAGTATTTTTTAGAATAGGAAAAATATCCCAACAAGAATAAATATGTCAAAAGGTATAAAAAATAAATATTACGGATGAGACATATTGAACTTTTCCACAATGTACGAAATATATCTGTCATTTATATGTATATGTGAACCATAGTTATTGATGTATACAATGTATCCATCAATGCTTTCAGAATAATTTGACGAGTACATTTATTCTCAATATATGTTAAATATGCATAAAGTTACTTAAAAAATATATTTCTCAATATGAGTATTCAATCAATTCAGAAGTGTGTAAGTTAGTAAAATGATGGAATAAATATCATAATTGCGGCTGTGTGCCTTCTGCTTAGAGGTTTGTCGAAACCCAGCTATGAATTTTTGCAAACCGAAGTATATTAATTACTTATATGAGTACCTATTTTCTTCCGGTACATCTTATCATTTTATCTCAGTGTAGAAATTATGAACAGGGGTATGTATTAGAAATTTTGGATTAAATATCAAGTATACATACGTATATATTACCAAAATAAAAGTATATATAGGCAACCTTTTAAAATATCATACGTTAAATTAGATTCTATGGTGATCAATAAAATATCTGGCAAAATATAGTATTAACGGCTAAGTACCCAATGTTAGAACCACATGGTACAAATCCAAGCTATTCTTCAATTCATCCATAACAAAACACATACAAATCGTATTAACCAGCCCCTCTAGGGTCCTCTGATAAAATATTTGCAACAATTTTTGTCTTATAAGCCTTGACAACATCGATAGCATTGTCAATCTCACCACGGATAGCATCATCTAATAACAGGTCAGTCACTGGTTCAGACGTTAGGTATACCAATCAATTTTTCCATACAGTAACCCTGCAATTGACAATCTGTTAGAGTGTTTGACATTTTCGAAAACTATACATATATGAAACACATGCTAGCACATGTCGTACATTGAAATTCGCAATAAAAATGCATGTCGTTTTCGTCTCCTCTTTAAAAATCCATTATCTATCACAATATTAATTAGAGCATCGTACAACTCCCAGTTGAAGGATTAACAACAATGGTATGTTCATCTCATATTTTATCCTCATTAAGCAACAGTTACACAATATGTTAACGAAACATATATTGTATACCTAGTCATATCATCTTATTTATAGAATATTTTCAGCTAAACCGAAGGTATATGGAAAAAGGATAGGTGTACCTTAGAGCAGAAGTAATGAATTCTACAGAATAATGAAGGTACATAGCAAGAATAACAAAGTTATATACAAATATTTCACTAACCTTGATTGTTTGTTTATCCTTCTTGCTCTTGTCTTTCCTCCATCTTTCTGCTCTCCTCACATTTCAATCATTTTACTACAAATATAAACCTACAAAAATGCAAATGAAAGCACTTCTATACACAACAAGATTATTTACAATTATAAATACATCAGAATAACTCATAATCAATTTGATGGTGCAATACATTGTAAAGTGAAATAATGTGGAATCGAGGCTTGTACAAACTCAGCCAAGACACAAATAAAATAGATTTGAGCACACCACAAACTCAAAAAATTGATTCTACAAAAATATAAATTTTAACTTATTTTTTCGAACTCTACTTTAGGGAGGAAGACGTTTTCGATATTTTGAGCGGGATCGAAGTTTTCGTCGGTGAGAGGAGACTTCCAGCGACGGTGAAGCTTTCTTCGGAGAGGCTCGACAATTATTTCATCGGGTGCCTTGGTGGCAAAAGGCAGTGTGGGAGCGGAAGTATTTTGAAGAAATAAATCTATCAACAACATGGAATAATGGATTTTATTAGGATTTTATTTTGTTTTTTCAAAAATTTCTGTAACTAATTTCAGTATATAAATAAAAAATTGTCACATTGCTCTAACATTTTATATGTACAGCAAGATAAATTTAAGGTATGTAATTAAATAATGCAGGTTTATATAAAAATAACAAAAATATATACAACATTTGTTTTATTATATTGTAATTTCAAGGGTAAAATTGGTATTTAAAAAGTGTAAATTAAAACAAAAAAATAGATAATGCATTGTTTTGTCACAATAAAAAGAGACTGAACTTAAATCAAAATGCCTTTAAAAAATAATGGTGTTGTATAGTAAACTGGCATCTTGCTTCCCAAAAATTGGATGTTGATTCCGTAATTGGCGACGTTGCCATGTCAGCAATTCCGATGTTAGAGGACCGTTTCTGTCAATTTAGAGTCTAGTTATGGTCCTAAGAAGATATGTGTAATCACATGCAAAATAAATAAATAAACTAAATTAAACTATTTCAATAATTACTATATTATTTTTATTTAATCTTGTCTGTTGAATTAAGACAGAAAATCTAAGCCTTCATATTTAATTATCACAGTAACGATACTCTCGTAGTCTCCGTACGCTTATTGCCGTGGAGTACTCTCTGCCTCTGCTTATTTAATTACCTAAAATAAAAATAACCACGGATCCAACACATGGATCCATCCCGTTTAAAGCAATTACAAAATGTATTATTATGATTCCAATATCTCCCAACCATCCAAAAATCCTCCAAACAGGGAAAATCACTCTTCCCACGTCCATCCTAACCTCTATATATTTATTCCCTCCTATCTCTAACCCTAACAGCAACAACCAAGCCAAACCAATTCAACTTTCTTTCTAATTATCCCAAAATGGCCTCCAAAATCTACCTCCTTTCCTCCTCCCTCCTTCTCCTTGTCGTCCTCGTCGCCAGCGACGGCAGCCCTTCAGCCGCCCCCTCCCCCGCCCCTTCGGCCAGTCCAACGGCAGCAGCCTCACCCACGGCCGGCTCTGCGCCGTCGGGCTCTCCCACGGCGAGTTCCCCCACGTCGAGTTCGGCTGCCACGCCCTCTTCCAGCACGTCTCCCTCGCCATCGGAACCTGCCAGCGGAGTCGACGACGATGTATCACCTGCCGCAGAATCGGGACCTTCTGCTGCACCGGCAGACGCTCCAGCGGCAGACACTCCGGCGGCCGATGGAGCAGCGGCCAGCGACTCTCATAGCGCCGGGACAGCAATCCACGTTGGCCTCGCCTCTGCTGTCGCTGCAGTTTTAGCCCTTGTTTCTCTTGCCTGAAGATTTTGAATCTCTGGCGCTGCCCAGACATTGGAAGGATTTGTTCGCAGCTACGTTTTATTTATTTATATTTTTTATTGTTTGTTTCTCAGTTTTGTATCTCCCAACCGCCAGCCATACGTTGTTTATATATATATATATATATATATATATAGAAACACATTATGTTTCTTCATTTGTAGCACGACAAAGAATTTATTTTTCGAGTGAAATTAAATATTTATAATTACATCCCATCGATAAAGCTTGAAATTGATAACTAAGAATGTACACGGTTTTTAGATTTATGTGTTTTTCATATCCTCCAAGAAACTGAATGAACAAAGAAGTTAATAAAAGAGCAATGTATGGATGTATTTAATTACTTTAATAGATTGAGCCATTTTGTTAGCAATTTACACCATTTTACATAACAATGAGAAGTTATTGTTTTATTATTTTTATATGTTTAGTATTATTGTTTTTTAAATATTTTTAAAATTATATCTCAATAAAATACATATAATATAATATCATTTTATAAATAATAGAATTTTATATAATACAAATAAATTAAAAAAAATATTAATTTATAATAACTTAAAACTAATTTTATAAAAAATAAGAAATTTTAAATATATAGTATATTAATATTTGTTTATAGATGAAACAAATTGAAATAAAGATATTTTAAGTTGGGCCTAGTGTAAGAATTAGAAATTTAATTAAATTGATTTATATTTGTTAAATATATTTAAAATAAATAAAAAATATAAAAAGTCATTTTTTATGAGAAAAAAAAAAAGATCATTTACTGCAGGATGAATGAATTATATTAATTTTTAATAGATTATATAATTATGAAAATAATTAAGATCATGTTTAGCTTCTTTTTTTTAAAAAAAAAAAAATATAAGTTAATAAACGTTTTGTATAATTAATATTATTGAGATAATTAATCGCATTCAATAAATAATTATTCTTGATTACTATATTATTTCTAAACGAGGGACTCTAACCAATTAAAGTAGTGGAACAACTAGAGTGAATCAAATAGTACTATTCAACTTTGGTTAGGGTATGGTGTTGAACTATAAATTTAGCATCGTCGTGATGAATGAAGTCGAACCATTAGATGATAGATAATAAATATTAACAACATCGATTTCACCATATGAATTTTAATTAATTATTACAAATATAGAAAATATATGATTATATAAAATAATTTTCATTTATTGTGGGAATTATTTCACAAATACATAAAGAGAAAAATTATTATATCAAAATCATCCAATTGAAGAATTTTTTTTTTTTTTAAAAAAAAACCTACAATTATGCAACCTATAGATGGATCGAATTGAAGAAGAATATGACTAGGGATAGTATACCGTACCATACTGAATTTATTGAATCATACCGAATTGATCGATATATTAAAAAACATACCGGTACCATACCCAAACTTTTGGTACACCGAATTTCGGTAAGATTTCCGTATACCGAAAGTTTCGGTACAGTACCGATATATACCAATTGTACCGAAATTTTGAAATTTTGGTAGGATACCGGTATATACTGTTTAGTTCGGTATACCGAAAATTTTAGTATGATACCGGTATATGCCGATTGTACCGAAAATTTGAAATTTCGGTACAATATCAGTATATACTGTTTATACCAAAATTTTCTTGTAAATACAGAAGCACAAAATCTTAAAACATGATTAGTAGACATACAACAGAAGAATAATTAGATAATACAACAACAACATTGTACTTTAAAACACAATTAACAATCGATCAAACAAGGGTAATTATCTAACTAACATACACAAATCAGTAGCAGCAAGCCAACAACAAACATTATCTAAAAGCAAAATCAGTTTATAACAGACAACAAACAATATATATATATATTGCCTTAAAAACAGCTGCACACAACACTATACCTTAAAACACAATTAAGAAGCATTCAAAGATAATGAATAAAGAAGCAAAACAACATCAACGGTAAACACACATCCTCTTAAAACATAATTAGTTTGCGCCACATAGCAACATTCACAATACACATTTTGTCTTTAAAAAGAATTAGCAACCACTCTATTCCATAATCCATACTACGATTCCGGCTCCGGTTGTTTCAATTGATCCAAACTACTTCCTTTCTATCATAGTCACCGCCCACACGGCCATACCTATCAACAATATTGAAGTTTTTTTATACCAAATATTAAAACATTTCAATAAGTTTAATACATAAAAATTTCAAAACTTACAAATTTATTAGAGAGACAATTTTTTTTTTTTTTGTAGTTGGGATATGATCTTGAATATCTTTTGCACCTGTAAAAAGATATAAAATTTATTAATGTATTTTAAAAATATAAATAATATAAAATTAAATTTATTTAAACATAATAATAATACTAATAATTAAATCCCTTAATCACCTCAATTTCTTCAATTTCTTTCTAAAATTCTAGATCATCATCGGTTGGATCCTTAAAGAAATTCATCTCATCATCTTTCAACCAATCACTAGTGCACACCGATGTTTCTACCATTTTAGAATTTAAATTACTTCTAAAAAGATTCACAACTCGTTTTGTCAAACTAAAAACAAACTCACTAGCCAACGTTGAACTTGAAATTGTAAAAATATCTTTTGCAACCATTGTAAGGACATGATACTTAGTTTCACTTCCCTTCCATCACTCCAAAAGATTGAAAGATGGATTAGATTGTTTCTCAATATCATCTGCTAGATATTTATCAATTTTATTCTAAATCTCTTCATGATGTTCTTTTTAATTTTGTGCATTCACATTCAAACAATTCATCACAAAGATCACCGCCACCGGCGCTAAAACCATCTCCACTACTACATTCTATCTCCATATTTTGTTCTCCCACACTTGAGGTTTCATTCATTCCCTTATAATTTGTCCACAAAATCACCAAAATTTTTTTAACTATATCAATCACTTCGTGGATCTTTTCAGAAGATCCTCTCAAAATTTTGATGCTCCCTTTGATCACCTGAAGCTTGTTTCTTGGGTCCAAAATATTGGCAATGAAAATCAAAGGATTCATGTTATCCCAATTTCCGCAATACTTATCAAATTTCAGTTTCATTGCACCTGCAACCTTTCTAAGTGTTGGATCGGAAAGGTCATTGCACCTTTTTTCAATTTCAATCTAGAGTCCAATCAATGATTGATCAATTAAGAAGTGAGAGTTTTTTATGCACTTAGTTCTAAAGTAGCGTCGTAGAACTTCTTCAAAAAGTGTTTAAAGGCTTTTGCATTTTCTCAATCCCCCTTGTTTGGTGGCTCTACCCTTTCTTTACCCTTTTCGCTCTTTTCAAAAAAAATAGTTCATAAAAGGCACTCATTCTTCAGCCATCCTCTCAAACACCCTTCGATACTTCAATGCAACATCAAGCATTTTATAAGTAGCATTCTATCTGGTTTTCACATCCATAAGCACTGTTGATGTACTAGCAAACTTAGCTAGAACTATAAACTATCTAAAATTTATTCAATCTTGAAAGTGAAGAATGAATAAAATGAACTGCATTCCTGATGGACTTAATTGATGCATCAGTTCTTTCAAACCATCTTTAACAATTAAGTTAAGAATATGACATAAACACCTCAAATATAAACATTTTCCTTCAAATATTAACATATTTTTCATTTTCATTCTCCTTTTCAAATAATCAATGGCGATGTCATTAGAAGATGCATTGTCAACTACAATTGAAAAAACTTTTTCTATTCCCCTTTCTCTCAAGCAAACTTCAACGATTCCAATTTCTTCCCCAGAATGACAAGTAATTCTTGTAAAACTAATTATTCTTTTATGCAATTTCCATTCTCTATCTATAAAATGAGTTGTGACTACCCTATAATTTATATTCTGAATAGATGTCCAAGTGTCTGTAGTGATTCTCACTCTTTGACCATTGATTGCAAGTTTCATCTTAGCTTTTTCCTCTAAGAATAAATCATAAACTATATCTGCAACCTTTCGTCGATTAGGGAGTTTGAATCTTGGTTGTAATTCATGCACAAATTTCATAAACCCTTTCTCTTCAACCGCTCAAAATGACACTTCATCGCTAATTACATACTCAACAAACTTCAAAGCACACCTATTTTGCAATAATAAAAAAGAGGTAACTATTTATAATAAAAAATTTCAATATTAAAAAAATAATACTATTTGCAATAAGAAATAAAAAAATGTTTAATGCACACATTTTTTTATAGAAAGAATGTGAAATCAATTAACTTCCTTGTCTCATTCCTAGAGACTCATACGTCAAAACACATTGTTTTTCTTTGTTTTCAGCTCCTTAGGTATAACGGACTTAATTTACACTTTTTTACTAAATGGTTTTTCATTCCACTTGTACTTTCATAAGTAATAGGAATCTCAGTTTTGCAATAATTGCACATCCCGGTTAATTGCTTGCTTCTATCACTTGCTATTCGAACTCCATTTTTCACAATGCAACCAATATTGACTTCTTTATTTAGGAGCTATAGGATGCTTTCTTAAATCTTATCTTCCTCACTTACGACAGGAATACTCATCAGGTATCTCACTAGTTGGAGTGGGCAATAAACTTGAAGATTCAGACTTCATTCTAAAGAAAAAATAATAATAATAAAAAAGTTAACAAGTATTGCAATTAATAAAAACTTAAACTAGCAAAATACTTATAAGTCATAACATACTGCAATTATAATTTTTCATTAATATCAAAATTTTAATTTTGACAGCATAGAACTGCATCTAGTCTATATATAATATATATATTGTATCCAAGAGCACAATATAAGTCATAACATTCTGAAATTGAAATTATAAATTTCATCCATGTTAATAAAACCAGAAACTTCTTCTAAACTTACTTCAACACATACTCACCCACTCACTCACCATTATATGTTTGCCCATATATATATAAATTTGTATCCATTAATTTTCCTCGTTAACCAAAACAAATTAAATTACTGCATAACTACTACTAGCCAAGAAGACAATAATACAAGACAGAAACACAAGTTTTGAAAAAAATTACAGAAATATATAAATAAAATTAAAAATAAAATAAATACAATAAAAGAAACAAAATATAAGAAACACAAATCAACAAAAAAGAGACATTGGGAAAGAATGTTATGCTCAAACCTTGGTCTTGGGAGAAATTATTTAAACTTGTAGTTTCTTTGCGTCAATGGTGGAGAATGTTGGAGGAAGGAGAAAAACTTTTTTGCAAGAGAGACAATGAGAGAGTGCGGGACAACAGGAAAAACTTACGATATGCTAGCGTTGGAGAGAGCAAGATGCAAGACTAAGACTGTAGTGCGACAGACGACGGTGAAAAATCGGGATGAGAATGGGTGCTAGGGGGACTGGGTGACAGTGAAGGTGGAGAAAGAGAGGGTCTGTCCGAACGACATAATTGAATTTGAGAACAGAGATTGGGAATTCTAAATTTAGGGTTAGGCTAAGTTTTTGTTGATAATATAAAATTAAAAATTAAAAATTTTAAACTATTAAATATATTTTAAAATTATTTAATAAAAAACCTTCGGTACGGTATAAATAGCGAAATACCGAAACTTTCTAAAATCAGTACCGATACCATACCGAAAAATTCAGTATACCGAAATTTTCGGTAAATTCAATATTTTTCAGTACGGGAAGTAGGTATACCGAGTTTTTCGGTAAATTTATCCATTCCTAAACTTGACATATTTCAAAATACTGACAATAAAGATTACAATAAGAGAATTTCGAACTCCAGTAACTTTTTTAAAAGCAAATTTTTAAATATTTTTATATCACATCATATATAGATTATATTGACAACATCTTATAAAGCATAACATAACAGTTTTATATCGAACGTCCAAAATATCTTTATTTTTTTATTTCGTGGAAAATTACAAGTATATTTAGATATGACTATTTTTTAAATTTAATAATGTCTTACTATATTTTATACATATTTGTGTTTCTCTTCCTTAAAACCTCTCCACCTCATATTTGAGGAAAAAAAAGGGTCGGGATTATTTTTTTAAAACTATTTATATATTTATTTCCATAAAATTTGTCTAGTAAATAAAAGTTACACAAATCAAATAAAATTTTTGTATATTATTATTTAGTCAACTTTAGTTATATAAATTAACAAAAAATAATTTATATTTATATTAATATGAATATAAATTTGATTCATTGTTTAGGCAATAGTAATTTAGGAAATAGTAATTTAATTAATCATAATACCATAAATTTGATTAATTTTTTATGCAATAATAATCTACTCAATTTATTCCCATAAATTAAGAGCATAAATTAGAAAATCTAATTTAGTCAAATATTTTTATTTTATCAAATATTAAATACAACAAATCCAATAATTCTATTGTTCTAAAATATTTTATACAAATAAAATCAATAAATTGTTCAGTAATTCCAGTAAATGATATATTTTGATATTATAGTTAGTATATATTATATTGCAATATTATAAATATCATATTGTACAATGTTCACATCGTTTTTTATATACGTTAGAGGAAATATTATTCATTTAAATATTTACAATTTCAATAAATATTACTATTTCCGTCTCGCAACAAGAGCACTATTTAATTTTTGCACATAATTTTTTTAATATTAGTATTATATTATATTTTAGTAAAAAAGACAAAAATACCCTTAATAGCGTTAGTAATTTTCAACAATTTAATTTAATTGGTGATTGTGTTAATTAATGTATAGTTTTCGTTTCCTATATTAGTTCTTATTTATTTATAGGAGTTTGTTGCTTTGTTTGTAAATGAATTTTTATCTATAGACTTTTATCCAATTACCAATTCAAGGTTGATTTTCTAATCAAGTCTACATGATATCAAAGCAGTAAGATCATAATCCCTAGATGTAAGCCGCTTATTCTTCTTCCTCTCCGTTCTACTGCGAGTGCTTTTTTTTTTGTTTTATTTTTGTTTGCATCCCTCATCCCCTCTTTTTTTATGGTTGCTTCATCTTCTGATTCCATCAAAGTCACCACCATGATCAATATGGTGATAACAAGGCTCACTGGTTCTTACGTGGATTTTATATGCAATTTTCCGGCTTTGCTGATGTTCGTTTAGCCTTGGGTACGAATTTAAAGCTTCATGATCTCATACATCAAGCATGACAACACGAAAGGATGCTCCGTGCTATGGATAGTTCCATATCGTCACCGGCTACGTTTACTACGTCAAAGGATAATAGGTCTTTTTCTGGTTCTGTTGGTCGGGGACACAGTCATACATGTGGTAACAAGTCTACTAGTGGTGGCCGTCAATTTCTGGAAATCACAGTAATAGGTCTTATCGCATTAATAATGGTGGAAATTGGAATAGAGGTAGTCACGGCTCCACTGGTGGTTCATCTTTTTATGGTGGTAACCGCCGCTCATTTACGCCTCGGTGCCAAATTTGCAAAGGTGAGCATTATGCTGATAAATGCCCACAATATCTTCAGGCTCATAATGCAATGTCCTCGGCTAATTTGGCTCAAGCTTTCACCTCCTCTTGCAATGTTTCGTAGCAAAGTCCAGATTGGTACCTTGATTTTGGTGTTTCCGCCCATATGATGAATCAATCATCTCTGGATTCTTGCGAGCCCTACCTAGGTCACGGTTTTGTTCTAGTTGGTAATGGTAATTCATTGCGTATTTCTCATATTGGTAATCGTAATATCTCTTAGGACATTCAATTATTGGACGTGCTTGTGGTTCCCCATATCACAAAAAATCTTTTTATTAGTAAATTAACTGCGGATTATCGTGTTGATTTTATATTTTCTAATAAGTGTTTTGTCATTCAGAACCGGGTGACAAAGAAAGTTCTGGCTCAGGGTAGATGTGATAATAGTCTCTATTTACTTGATCGGGGGGTTCCAGCTTTGGTGGTTGTGGTCCGAAATAAAAAACTAAATGCTAGCTTTGAGTTATGGCATCCTCTAACATGTTTCATTTTCTACTATTATATTATTGAATAAAATGGGTCAGGTATCTGTTACTTCTGTTTTACTGAACCCTACTTCTTGCTCTTGTCAATTGGCTAAGAGCAAGCGTTTGTCTTTTCCGTTGAATGAAAAACAAGCTGTTGTCATTCTTGACTTAATAAATTGTGACTTGTGGGGCCCTACCCCTATTACTACTTATGATGCTTTACGTTATTATGTGGTATTCGTGCATAATTATTCTCGATTCTATTGGATTTTCCCATTACGTGCGAAGTCTGACTTTATTGTTCTAGTTCGCTTTGTTGCTTTTGTTTGCAATCAATTTTCTCGCACTATTAAGAAATTTCAAAGTGATGGAGGAACTGAGTAATGGTCGAGTTCAAGAGTTTATGAGCTTGCATGGCATCCACCATCATATTTCCTGTCCTTACACTCCTCAGCAAAACGGTCGAGCAGAAAGGAAACATCGGCACATTACTGAGACCGGGCTGTCTATGTTATTCCATGCTAACTTATCTGCCTCATTATGGTTTGATGTCTTTGCCACTACAACTTATGTAATTAATAGGCTACCATCATCGTCTTGCATAATTCTTCGCCTTTTGAGCTATTATTTGGATATTCTCCTAATTATGCTCACTTTAAACCTTTTGGTTGCCAAGTCTTTCCGTAACTTCGAGATTATGCAGCTCATAAATTAGAGCCTAGAAGTCATCATTGCGTGTTTATTGGGTATAACAGCATTCACAAGGGTTTTCGCTGTTGGATCCAGAATCAGGTTGTATTTTTATTTCTCGTCATGCTCAGTTTGACAAGCATTGTTTCCCGTATTCTCGGATTCCCTCATCGGCCGTCTCACTGATCTGGAGATGACGATTTTCTTGGATGTTTCGGATTTTCACTTGCCTCCTTCTCCGGTCCAGCCTTTCCCCACTTCTTCTTCATCACAAGGTTTAACATCTTGTGCGCCTCTAACTGACGATGATATTCCTTTTCCTCATGCGGCTGCTCCACATATTCCTATCGAGCCCAATCCACCACCTACACCTACTTCAGCTGCACTTGTTCCGTCTCATCCTATGATTACACAGGCACGTGCTGGTATATTTAAGCCTCGATATCCAGTTGACTTGTCTTCTACAACTCTTATATTCGTTCTTATTGTTTCCTCTGCTCCACGTAGATTCAAGTCCACTGCTAAACATCCGGAATGGCTTGCTGCAGTGCAAAAAGAAATTGATGCTCTACGCTCAAATGACAGTTGGAGTTTGGTACGATGCCTTTCGGGCTCTAATATTGTTGACTCCAAGTGGGTTTTTCGTACGAAGTTTCATGTTGATGGCACCATTGAGCGCCACAAAGCTCGTTTGGTTGCTCAAGGTTTTACTTAAGTCCTTGGAATCGACTTTAATCATACTTTCAGCCCTGTTGTTACAATTTGATGGAAAAGGCAACCCAAAGCAACATATAGCACACTTTTTCGAGATATGCAACGATGTTGGAACATATGGAGACCTCTTAGTTAGACAATTTGTGCGGTCACTAAAGGGCAAGGCCTTCGACTGGTACATCGACTTAGAGGCTGGTTCCATCGATAATTGGGAACAACTAAAGTACGAGTTCTTGAATCGGTTCTACAGCACAAAGAGAACCATCAGCATGACCAAACTCACTAACAACCGCCAATGGAAAGATGAGCTAGTAATCGACTACATCAACCGTTGGAGAAGTCTAAGCCTCAACTGCAAAGACTGTCTGTCCAAGGCTTCCGGCATAGAAATGTGCATTCAAGGAATGCATTGGGGCTTGAAACACATCCTACAAGGGATCCGACCCCATATTTTTTAACAACTCGCCACTCGTGCTTATGATATGGAATTGAGCATGATGTCTAGTGGAATATATGGACCGCCTACTGAAGTTTTCTCAGATAACGAGAAATACAACACTTCCAATAGTGGGGCATTTATACCTTCACCACCCCTGTAAATGAGGATAAACTTTCTTCACTCTCCTAGAAACGAGGATAAACTTTCTTTACCCTCCTAGAAACGAGGATAAACTTTCTTCACACTCTTAGAAACAAGGGTGAACTTTCTGCAATCTCCTAGAAATGAGGATAAACTTTCTTCAATCTCCTGGAAACGAGGATAAACTTTCCGCAATATCCTGGAAATGAGGATAAACTTTCTTCATTCTCCTAGAAACAAGGATAAACTTTCTTCAGCCTCCTAGAAACGACGATAAACTTTCTGCAGCCTCCAAAAATGAGGATCAACTTTCTACAGTCTCCTAGAAATGAGGATAAACTTTCTTCAATCTCCTAGAAACGAAGATAAACTTTCTACAGGACTCCTTAACACGAGAATAAACAGTTTAACAAAAACAAACAAATTCAATTTATTTTGAACTACGTTATGACTTGATTCCTTCACCGGATACGTAGGCAACTTGAAATATAACTCTGTGTACAGTCGATTATGTCAAAAAAAACCCTAAAAAATAAATTGGGTTAAAAAAAAGTCCAAAAAAATCAGGCTTTAAAAAAAATCATTTGGAAAAAAAAAATTATGTCCAAATAAAATGCAAAAAAAAAAAATGGCAAAAAAAAAGTTTCAATCAAAAAAAATAAATAAATTGACTTATATTTCGAGACTCATTCACGCCTTAAACGTTTTGCGTCGGCTTAAACAAGTCTCGAGGGGGCATTTTGTAGGCATTAAAAATTAAATACCTAAATTAAATTAAATATCATGTATTTTGAAAAAAATAAAATTCTAATAAAATAAATATATGGTATTTAATTATGCACATATGTTAATTTTTGTACAATAAATATCAACCATTAATGCAAAAATCTGCTAAAATGGAAGATATCGTACAAATATTACGTGCATAAATAGAGCCATAATAAATTTGGCAGCAAAATAAATTAATCTTGTCAATAAAGGAAGTATATAAATTAATATCTTCCGAAAAAGGCAATGATATAAAGATCTTGGCGGGAAAGGAAGATGCACATTCAAATATGTAAAGAATGGAAAACAACATCTGATGAAAAATAAAAGATTATAAAATCTTTCTATTGGCCAATCAGGACGCGTCACGTGGCACAATTCAAAAAGGAAGCCGAGGTCACCTCTCCCCTATAAATAGGAGTCATGGCCAATTCATTTGAGACATCGAAGTTACATCGAGGATTGAAACAAAGCGGTAAGTCTCTAGACTCTTTTTGTATTGTTCTTTGTGTCCTTCAAAGCGTTCTTTGTCGAAAGTCATTGCTTTGAAAAATGATCCAATATTGCTTGACGAATCGATGGAGTTAACGTTCTTCGTCGTATGTCCAAGCCGGAGGAAGGATCAAAGCTCCCAAAGCCATTGAGAAATTCGTCAAAGCCAAGGAAAGGTCTCTAAAGTTCCTCTAAAAGCTTCAAGATGTTCATCACGTTCTTCAACAAAGCATCAACTAGGTCCTCTTCGATCCAAAAGCCAAAGGGACACGCCGCAAAAAATATTATGGAGCACCAAAGCCACCTTTTCAAGAACCAAAGTTCCAAAAGCAGTTGAAGAATCCATCAAAGCCAAGAAAAAGCATCAAAAGTTCATCCAAAGCTTCAAGGTGTTCATCGTGTTCTTCACCAAAGCATCAACTAGGTCATCTTCGATCCAAAAGTGAAAAGGACACGCCGCCAAAAGTGTTATGGAACACCAAATCCACCTCTTCAAGGATCAAAGCTCCAAAAGCCGTTGAAGAATCCATGAAAGCCAAGGAAGAGAATCTAAAGTTCATCCAAAGCTTCAAGGTATTCATTGCATTCTTCAACAAAGCATCAACTCGGCCCTCTTCGATCCAAAAGTCAAAGAGACATGCCGCCAAAAGTGTTATGGAGCACCAAATCAACCTCTTCAAGGATCAAAGCTCCAAAAGCGATTGAAGAATCCATCAAAGTCAAGGAAGAGCATCCAAAGTTCATCCCAAGCTTCGAGGTGTTCATCGCGTTCTTCACCAAAGCATCAACTCAGCCCTCTTGGATCCAAAAGTCAAAGGGACATGCCACCAAAAGCGTTATGGAGCACCAAATCTACCTCCTCAAATATCAAAATCGCGGATTGTCCAAAGAAGACATCAAATCCAAAGTCGATGATCAAATCGCCCACATGGAGACCAAAGTCCTCCAAAAGCGGTAAAGTCAAATCAAAGATCAAAGCCTTGGGCCGTCCAAAGAAGATATCAAGTTCAAAGCTTATGATCGAATCGCCCACACGGAGACCAAAGCTCTTCAAAAGGCGCCAAAGCCAAATCAAATATCAAGGCCTCGGATCATTCAAAAAAGACATCTAATCCAAAGGCAACGATCAAATCGCCTACACGGAGACCAAAGCCCTCTAAAAGAGGTAAAGCCAAAGCAAAGATCAAGGCCATGGATCGTCCAAAAAAGACATCAAATCCAAAGCCAACGATCAAATCGCCCACACGAAGACCAAAGCTCTCCAAAAGGCGGCAAAGCCAAAATAAAGATCAAAGTCTTGGATCGTCTAAAGAAGACATCAAATCCAAAGCCGATAATTTAATCGCCCACACAGAGACCAAAGCCATCCAAAAGGCGGAAAAAGTCAAACCAAAGCTCAAAGCCTCGGATCGTCTAAATAAGACGTCAAATCCAAAGCCAATGATCAAATTGCCCACATAGAGACCGAAGTCCTCCAAAAGCGGCAAAGACAAAGCAAAGCTCAAAGCCTCGGATCGTCTAAAGAAGACATCAAATTCAAAGGTGATGATCAAATTGCCCACACAGAGACCAAAGCTCTTCAAAAAACGACAAAGCCAAATAATGATCAAAGCCTCGGATCTTCCAAAGAGGACATCAAATCCAAAGCCGACGATCAAATCGCCTGCACGGAGATCAAAGCCCTCCAAATTTCGGCAAAATCAAACCGAAGACCTAATCTCTTCATAAAAAACCAAGTTGGAAAACAAATCGACCCAGAAAGGAGAATCAAATGACCCATTTAGATAATAGGACCCGCTTTAAATTTAAATCAAATATAATTTGTACAAATTTTATTTTTATTAAAAATAACATTATTTTTTGTCCACAGAGTCAAGTCTTCGATTTTACGGTGACAAAATGGCCGGCGATAGTCTTTGACGGGGAGGACGAAGACAAGTGAAATCAAAAGGAGGGAAAAAATAATTGTGAGTAAAACGATTATAGTGAAAGATTGATTTATTTACTAATTAATGAATTAAGAAAGATTAATATATATATATATATAAATTCTGAAAATTTATTTGTTCCAAAAAAAAAATTCATTTACTATGGATAATCTTTTTAAAATTGACAATATTAATATATTAGGATATAAAAATCTTAAATTCATTCCATAAGTAATAATCATATATTTTAATATAAAATATCATATTGTTATTATATATAGACAGTATATGTACCAATTAACAACATCATCTCGCTGCAAATATATAAATATTGGATAATGATTAATTAATAATGTTACTATCGCCATCCCAAAAAGAGACTCTATCCCGGAAAGAGACAACCGTTTGTTTTTTTTTTTTTTTTTTACGTAGATTTTTTAACATAAGTATTATATTAGTTTATAGTGAAAAAACAAAAAAAAAACAAAAAAAACAAAAATATCACTATTAGATTGTGTGATATAAAGTAATGACATTTGTTTAATATCTTAAAGTTGTAATAGTATAATTATGTTAGGTAGATAGTACAATTACTAAATTAGAAAATAATATCCTTGTTTAGGACGGCCAAAAATGAAAAATGGTATCCTTTACGGGACGGATGGAGTATTATATTTTGAATAGATTTTATTTCCAAATATAACATATTTATTTAATGTTAATTCATTTTCTTAATTAAAATGACATTAAATCAACTTTATTTTAATTGGTAAACTACCATCGATTAAAATTTATATTGGTCCAAAGAAATAAAAAAATTCAATATTATGCTGAATTTTGCATAAGCTAAAGCATCATAACGAGCAGTCATTCAACATAATGAAGATAAACACAGCCAATGTTATGTGCATGGATCAACAGCTGAGCTGAAGATATGTTCTGGCCATTGGATGAGTAGCCTGAGAGAGTCGATGAGGTTGGAGGGTTTCGAGAATCTGACCATCGACGAGTAGGCAGACGACGTCAGCAATTCTCTGTATCTGTTTGATGCTGTGGGAAACCATTACAATGGTCATGCCCTTATCCTTCTTCAGCTTTACCAGCACATCTTCCACGTTCTGCGTCGATATCGGATCCAGCGCGCTCGTCGGCTCGTCCAGCAGAAGAACCTACACCAACAATTAACTATATCAAAATTTTGTTTTCTTTTTTTTTTTTTTTTTTTTTTGGATAACGTGGGAACGAAAGTGCGCATTGAGTAAACTCCGGCCAAAACTTAATACCCCGCAAAACCAGATGAACACGACTTAGATTACTTATTCTCAAACCCCAGTTTTAGTTACTAATTTCTTTGATGTGTTATAATTATTGAAGTTTGATTCAAAATTGCACCACACCCATAGTTTAATGTTGGTTACGGCTCACTTAAATTTGTCGTTATTTTCTATTTTTTTGAAAAATAATTATAGATTATAATGGCATTTATAATTTTTGAATATTAAATAAATAATTATTTATCTTAATTTTAATTATTTGTATTAAATAATAATTAATTTTTACTAATATATTTTTTAATTATTTACTAATAGTACATTTGTATAGATTCTTGTTTAAGTGAGTATTATTATTTTCTAAATTATTGCATGTTTAATAGGTTATTAGTAAACTTTATTTTAATTGTGTACTATGGTTTATTAGGCCACCCACATCAACTCCCCACATCATCATTAATTTATAAAAATAAGTTTTTTTTTTTTCAAAAAATAAAAAATAAAAGGTACATTTGTTTTGTAAAAAGATTTAAATAGATATTCTTTATTTAAAGTATAAAAAATTATTTAAATAATATAAAAATAATAAATATATATAATATATTAAGTTTTTGTAAAAGATATAATAAAAAAATTTCACCAAAAGAACACATCACAAATCAAATAATAATTCCACCTCAAGAGCAGGGGGTTTCTGCCCAGCAATCCTTGAGCAACTTTGATTCATTTTTATTATCTATGTCCCAATTTATAAAGTAATTATATGTGTTAGTTATTTTTTTATACCTTATTTTAATCATATGTATATATTAATATTTTTACTTTTTATAAAAATTTTATTTTCTGCTAAACATTAAATTTATGATTAACTGAATATATTTAATAAATCATAAGATGATTAGAACTGAGCTGGGAGGTTGACGTAAAACTAGAAGAGTGGAGAGAAGAAGAGAATTTTTAGTGTTGTGTTTAGAACGAAGGGGGAAGCCTTTTATATAGGCATCTCCACTCGGTCAAAATGGCAGGGGATAAATTACGATCATAATTACGATCTTATTTATTCTAAATTCAAACATTTTGTTTGAAGTAATCGTAATTGGTTCTAATTACAAACTTTCCGTTTGTGACAATCGTAATTTATTCTAATTTCAAACATTCCGTTTGAAACGATTGTAATTTATTCTAATTTCAAACATTCTGTTTGAGATTATAATAAATCTATCTAACAGATAATATTTTATCCAAATAATACTGCGACTTAGGCCATATACTCTAGTTTAATTTGAAAAAGTATTATTATTTAAATTATTTCAAAAATAAATAATTAAATGATCTAGAGGAAAGATGTTTTAAAATTTGTGTAAATAATTTTTTTGATGTAAAATGTAAAATAATATGAATTTCTCGATATGTGAAAAAAAAAAAAAAAAAAAGACAAACCCATATAGTGGGTTAATTAAGTCATTGTAGTGGAATTGTATGGTTGTTGTGTTCGGTTGCAAACACAAGTCCCACATTGGAAGTTGTGAAGAAAATTACATATCTTATAAGTTCCATGCCACCCAATCTATTTCACCATCTAACCGGGTTCTGATACCACTGTTGGGACTGGATCAACTCAACACTAGTATGATATTGTCCGTTTTGGCCTGAGCCCGCACGGATTTGTTTTTGGATATTCTCCAAAATGCCTCATACTAGTGTTGAGTTGGCCCAGTCTCAACGGTGGTATCAGAGTCCCGTTAGATGGTGAAGTGGACTGGGTGGCATTGGGCATTGGTTGTGGTGGTGGGCTCGCCCTCGTGATCTGCGGATGTGCCTTGTGTCGAAAGTCTCCTGGCGGTGTTGGGTCAGCCCGATTGAGGTGGTCAGGCAGCGAGTCCCTTTGTGATAGACGGTACAAGGTGGGCAGGAAATGTCCATTGGTTGGTCCTTGGTTTGAGGGGAGGATTGTTGGGTTGCAAACCCAAGTCTCACATTGGAAGTTGTGAAGAAAATTACACACTTTATAAGTCTCAAGTGAACTCCACTAAAAAATAAATCCGTACGGGCTCAGTTCAAAGCGGACAATATCATACTAGTGTTGAGTTGACTCAGTCCCAACATGCTGGAGCTTTCTTATCGTGATCCTCTAAGGCTATTACGTTTTTGTTTTTTAGTACAAAAGTTCAACATTTTTATCTAGACAGCCTTGATTTATGTTTTGTTGGAATATATGAACATTGCGAGAATAAACTCTACCGTGAAATCGAGTCGAGGATAAATCCTCTTTCCAAAAATCAGATACGCCCCACTAGTGTCTCTGGTGGCCGGCGCTCTAACCCAAAGATAAAACAATTTCTGTCTCCAATGAGAGTGGTACCTCTAATCGTTGGAGCTCCGGCGAACAAAAATGAGAGAGAAACTAAGCTAGGGAGATTGCCGGAAAGCTAGAAGAGAGGAGAGAAGAATGAGAGAATTGTTGGTGTTGTGTTTAGAACGAAGGGGGAGACCCTTTATATAGGCGTCTCCACTCGGCCAAAATGGCAGGGGATCAATTACGATCATAATTACGACATTAATTATCGATGTTATTTATTCTAAATTCAAACCTTGCGTTTGAAGCAGTCGTAATTGATTCGAATTACAAACTTTCCGTTTGTGACGATCGTAATTTATTTTAATTTCAAACATTCTGTTTGAAATGATTGTAATTTATTCTAATTTCAAACCTTCCGTTTGAGATTATAATAAATCCAACGGATAATATTTTATCTAAATAATACTGTAACTTAGGTCATATACCCGGGTTTAATTTGGGGTTGCACAATTTGATTTGTCTCGAGACAGACAAAATAGCCAAAATATTAACCAAACTCCATATACAATAAATAAATAATATTATTTATTTTTATTCTAAATTAATCTAATTAATTTGGTATACCAACCCGTCGCATTTTCACTCACAAAATAATCGAGGTAGATAATTCATATATAGCAATTGACGGAATCAAATGATAAGAGTGAAGCTATATACAAAGAGTATCACGAGATAGAAAAGTTGAAGGTGGTGCATGGAAATGAGAAGGAGCTCTAACTCAAACACAAAGATACGGTTGTGCTTAAACTAGCCGTGGTAAACTCAAGACTCTTAAGGGTGTATTTTTTTTGGTTGGTTTGAGAAAATTTGGGTTTGGGTTTAAGTTTGATTTTTATTTGAATTTTAAGATAGGTTTGAGTTTTTGTGTTTCTTTTGTATTTGTGTTTTGTTTGGGTTTGGGGAGTTTTGATATGTAATGATTTGATGGATAATGAATATAATAATATAAATGTGTATTAAATTTAATTGATAAAAAACTAATAGTAGTATAATTTGATTATGAATTTATAATATATCAAAACATATATATTTTTAAAATTTTACTTATTTGTATTATAAAAAAATTTATTCTCTATAATTATTATGAATATTAAATAAATTATTATTTAAATATGTTAACAAGAAAAAAAAAAAAAGAAAAAGATTACAAACAAACACAGCTAAAAGCCTCCATGATGCAGATGTTGTCGGCTGGGGAGATGCGAGGGCGGTTTCGCGGGCAAATGACTGCACAATAAATGCACAGTAATATTTACCAAACCGTCCCTGCAGAAACACCCCTAAATATTGTTTATTTTGTGTCCACCCCTCTTTATTCTTCTCTAATACCTATTGCATTTCCAATTACCTTTGAATTTAATTTATGTTGATTAATTAGTTGACCAGGGCCTTACTGTGATGTTTTCTTCTTCCCGTGTGTAGGTTTAGAATTAAAAAATCGGAAGAACTATCAGAATTGGTTGAAAAGAATGCCTCTTATTTGAGCTTGAGTCAGCTTCAATTTTCTTGTTCTTACATTTATTTTATTGCTAAACTTACAAGGTCTTGGTTTTAATGTAATCTTTATTTAGGTAACGAGTCTTCAAATAAACTATGTCTGAGAAGTTGCAATTTTTGAAGAAAACAATACGTAGAATATGGTTGTTATTCTTCTCGATAAGAAATCTATTGGTTGTAAGTAGATGTTTTGGATTAAAACATACTATAATGGATTCATCGAACGGTACAAGATTCATTTGGTAGCCGAAGTCTATACACATTAGTTTTTTTTTTTTTTTTTTTTTATCTATTTTTGTGAGACTCCTCCTCAAATGCATGCCATAGCATTGCTTGTTGTTTGTTATCTATTGTCGTTGTTCGTCAGCAGCCATTTCTCCAATTGAATATCAAGAATACATTCTCATATTTCTATTTTATGTTGTTGGCCTGCCCTTAGGTTCTCTCTCATCTTCTGAGGATTGTAAACTACGCTGTACTTTGTACGATTTAAAACGGGCTCCCCGTGTGTGGTTTGCAAAGCTTAGCTCTATTCTTCATCATCTTCGCTTTACTTCCAATTATCACGATTTTGCGCTATTCATTCATCGTAGTTCAACTAGGATTACTATTGTGTAGCTCTATATAGATGACATATCATCACTAGGGATGATTAGTATGAAATTTCAGAGCTGGAGATCACTTGGATTGGCACTTTAAGATAAAGATCTTGAAGATCTTGGGACCTCACCGGTATTTTTTGAACTTTGAGATTTCTGACACCTCGAATGGGTACTATCTTTCTTAGGCCGAGTATGGCTTTAATCTTGTATCCTGAGTGTGTCTTTCTTATTCCGAAATTTCTCGTATGCATTTTGATTTGAACTGTTGCATTTGAGGAGGAGTCTATTAATTGTTTGTTGTTTTCCATCCAGGTTTCATCGAACGGTACAAGATTCATTTGATAGCCGAAGTCTATTACGTTGCTCAGGCTTCATAAATACTCACCTTGTTTGTTGTTTTCCATCTATTAATTGTAATCTCTAACGTATTTCGACAGTCTCACATTGACTTTGGGAGAGGATGTTAGTTAATATATAAATTAATTTGAATGTTTATGTTAATAGTAAATCCCAAGATGTATTATGTACATACGTACTTATGTAACACCGGAGTTTAATTAAAAAATATCAATTATTTTTGCAATCCTAATATTACAATACAAATATATACACTATTTTGATTGATTTTTGTTTAAAAGCAAAAACGGCTTTTGAACTCCAAATTTTTTTTTTTTTTTAAATCCTTTTAGGAAATGCTTGTTGAAAGAGGAGAATAAAAAAAGAAAAAGCAACTTTAAAACTTAAATTTCTACTTTATCATTTAATAATAATAATAATATACTAAAAAAAAGTTTAAATTTAGCTTAAAAAAAATTTTGTAGCAAAAGATAATAATTTATAGTAAAAATATTTTTGCGACGAAATTCATTTCATCGTCTATACCGCATTAGTGAAGGTTTTTGGCGACAAATATGACTTTCGTAACAAAAAAAAAATACGTTTTTTGCAATGAAAATTAAGAAAAGATATATATCTATGAAAATATGATTTTGTAGTTAAAACTCTTTCGCTATAAAATTAAAATTCATAACAAAATAGTTTTAGTAACAAGATATGTATGATTTTTTAGCCAAATAATTTTAGTTATGAAAAATAATTTTGTAGCTAAAACCTTTTTTCTATGAAGATAGAATTTTCTAGCAAAAAAAATTTAGCAACGAAATTAATTTTATAATACATAATTTATTTTTAACGATAAAATTAATTTTTGTAGCTAAACGACACGTTTTAACTATAAAAATATTTCGTAGTTAAAAAAATTGTAGCTAATTAGATATTTTTTGTAGTGATAATAGTAATAATAATAATAAATAACATAAAATAATAATTAAAATTAAAAAATAATTGTATTTAATTCTTAAGTTATTGTGACGCTCTGATCCGCTGGCTTAATTTTAGAGTTCTTTTAGTATGACTTATGAAAAGGAACGTACACATTATTGACTTGACTAGACTATTTAATCAATTTAACCTCTAATCAACTTTGTATGGCCTAATATCGGCTTATCCACACACGAGAGTTTGGCCAAACAACGACCCAACTCCGGGGTATCACATTCTCCCCCGCTCTAGAATGCAACGTCTACGTTGCACCCTAAGGATTGTCAACTACTAGGCCCGTCAAAAGTCCAGTCAACAACTGCGTCGCAGGTCGGCTCTGATACCAACTGTGACACTTCGGTCTGCAAGCCACGCAAAGTCGAGCATATTGGAATTGAGGACAAAAGCGCGCTGGAATGACTCATATTGATCTGTGGGGCCAGTCAGCACTCCCGATGCGCTCGACTTTGTGTGGGTTGCGGGCCGAAATGTCACAGTATATAATAATTTACAAGATATAATTAATAAATCAAATTTTAAAAATATAATAGTAGAGTTGTTTCTAATATTAAGGTTAATTAGTTAATGTTTCTAATGTACTAGAGTTGTTATATGCATAGTAGATGAATTAATTAATTAATTGGAATTGGAATTGGAATTGAAATTGAAATTATTTATTGGCTGGTTAATTCAATTGAATAGTATTATCTCGTCATTTAAATCTATACTCATTTTTTCTTTTGGGTTGTTATTGAAAAATATCATCATTTTTTTTTAAGTAAAAAATTATTATATTTCTATATTTTTTTACTAAAAAAAAGTAATCATTATTATTAATTTTTATTAAAATTCGTGAATGAGCACACATTTGAGACTATTAAAATGATTTGAATAATGAGAAGGTGGTACCTGTGGTTCATTAGCCAAGGCCCTTGCAAGAGCAACCCTCTGAGCTTGTCCGACGGACAATTCCGCGCCAGATTTGGAGGCGAAAGATGAATCGAGATCCGCAAGCGACAACAGCTTGTACACCTCCTCATCGCTCAGCTTCTTGCCATGAAGCTGCGGTCCGTACCTGACGTTGTCCGCAACCGTGCCTGCAGACAAACGAAATACATTTATAGATAGAGAGATAGACAGACAGACAGACAGACATTGAATGAATTAAGTACCAAGTACAACCTTGAAAGAGCACGGGGATCTGGAAAAGCATGCCCACTTGGCGGCGGAGGGTGAGCACGTCCATGTCGCAGATGTCAACGCCGTCCAAGAACACGGTGCCGCGATCGGGCTCCCATAGCCGATTCAGGGCCCGCAGGAACGTTGACTTGCCGCTCCCGCTCGGACCGATCACCCCGACTATCACCCCCCTCCCAATGTCAGCGTTGACTTCTTTCAGGATTCTTTCTCCCTTGTCCCCCCGCCTTGTCAGCCCCCTCACCTCCACCTTCGGATCGTCTTTTCGGACATTCAACAGATGCTCCAGCACTTGTTCCTCATCTGACATTCCTCAAATCAAATCAATCCAATCCAATTCATGAGCTAGAAAGAAACCTAACACAACACAACACAACACAAGCCCCAAACAGCAGACCTTTGAAATTACCCGATGCCGCCATTCGATTCGTAAGTATGTTGTCCTAGCTGCTGCTGCTGCTTCTTCGGAATATATCTATATAATTAGGTTCTTTCTCGCTTTACTTATGATAACTGGAGTGAACCGTTATCAGTAAAACCTTCCCCAGGTGTGTGTGTGTGTGAGAGAGAGTGAGAGAGAGAGAGAGAGAGAGAGAGGGATAGGAATAATTAGTAAACAGCTGGACAGGAGTTGCCTGGCCGTACACAAGGTGTGGCTAAACATTAAAATATTCCCCGGACCTCAACTCCTGAAAATAGATAGAGAGATCTGCGACGTACATGGTGGGACGCAAATAACGAACGGCGTCCATTGGTGCGGCTAAACATTAATTAATATCCACTTTTTTTTTTTTTTTTTTTTTTTTTTTTATGGGATAAATTATATAACACATCTTCCTATTTTATTAAAATGCATAAAATATTATATGTTTTATTTTATTGTGTGAAATTTTTTATATTAATGTAAAGTTTGCATAAAATACCTATTATATTTGATTTTAAATAAATACTTAAACTACGCAAATTTTATACATATGAAAAACGTAAAATATCTTAAATATTTTTTTAAATAATTGATCAAATAATTTATGTTTATAGTTTTTATAACAGTTAGATAACAATTTTGTCTCAAAAAATTATAAAATAAAAGATTAATCAATTAATTATTTATTTATTTTGTTTAAAGAAATTATTTAAGATATTTAGCATTTTTTATTTATATAAAATTTGCGTAATTTATGTATTTATTTAGAATCAAAATATCAGTTTTTGATAAGAATGACGTTTCGTGTTCATTTTAGTCCGTCTCATAACAAAGTATCAATTTCTTTTTTAAGTAACGGTATTATCTATCTAACGTTACAGATGCTCTTACAACTTACAATATATTACACAAATATCATTACCTTTATATCACACAAGTTATTTTAATTATTTTTATTTTATTTCTACTATATTTGATATAATATTAATATTTTTAAAATTACGTGCAAAAATAAATAAATATTTAATTATGCGACGGAGGGAGTATAATTTACGACGATAAACATTAATATTCGCTAACTTTAGTCGTCCCTATTTGGGCAAGAATCAAAACCATTAAACACTGCTACTTGACATTCTCTTTTCGCATTTATTCTTCTGTCATCACATAACGCGCACGTGTGTGGGGTGGCCGCACTGATTTTGCTTTATTTCATCCAAAAAAAAGTTAGAATGGAATTCAAAATGAATTCATGTCCATCTTTTTGTCCCGTAACAAAATATTAATTTTTTTTTTTTATTTTAGCATGTTTTATAATATTATGTATCTAATATTGCAAATACCCTTACAATTTATAATATATTATATAAATATCATTACATTTATATCACACATACTAACAAGGTTATTTTAATTATTTTTACTTTATTCATACTATATTCCAATATAATAGTAATATTTCTAAAATTACGTATAAAAAACAAATGAATATTTATTTATGGGACGAAGGGAGAAGTTGAAACTCAATCACCTTTTCATAAAATTAAACTTCTTGTTTTCGTATTTTATTCACCGAAAAGAGGTTCTGCCCGTGAGACGCAAAATGCATAAAGTAAGAATACCAATACTAATGTGCCGCAACTTTTGTTAGCTTGATTATGCATAATATTTGGTATCTTTTCTACAATGGAGTTTTAATTCAGGTAGTTCGGATTAGAAATCTAAAATTTTGGATAGTATTTTATATTTTCCGACTCGACCTAAAACTTTTCAAGCACTGGAAATGTAAGGTACCCGATATCTTTGAATTTGGATACCTTAATTTTTTATTTTTTTATTTTTACTTTGATTTTATTTTTATGTTAAAAAGATAGTTCTACTATATTTTAAATATAAATAAACTATTTCATGCATATAAAATTATTAGTGTTAAATTTTTAACTATGAATAACTCAAAAGTTATAAATATATAAAATAACATATAATGATGTAAATGTATAATTATAAATTTAAAATTTTCCATTGTTAGATAAAATTGAGTGTGGTATCTTAAACTTTTAGTATATCTTAATTATTTAAAATTAGAGAAATAATAAAAAAATTATTTAATAATATTATTAATATAATATTCAATCAATGTATATATATTGTAAAAATATGAAATAAATATAATATACATTGTATTAAAAATCTTATAATCTCACTCTTACCCCAACTAATTACTATTATAAATAATAACCTATGGAAAAATATAACATTAAAACAAATTCGACTACCCGATCGGGTTTTAGGTATAAAAATCTATACCCAATGCCTGACCTAATTTATTTTATCGGGTACCAAAAATCCAAAATTTATGTTTTTGTAAAAAGACACAGACTCCATTAATCCAAATCCAATTGGATTAGGTCAGACCCTAACTACCCGACCCGAATGTCCACCACTAATTTTAGGACAAGATTAAATATTTATGCAAACTTTCCTTTTTTCTAAAAAAAAAGAAGTAATAGTCATATTGAAAATAACTCTGACATAATTACTATTTTCAATATTTTATCACTTTAGAAAAACTAACAATTGTTAAATCTTGCAAATTTCAAAAGAATTTATCCAAAATGGTAGAATCAACGAATTTCTGATTTGATCATTTTTTTTAATTAATACTACTAATTAGCAAATAAAAAAATTTCATTTTCCTTAATTACTATTACTAATTACAAAAGAAACTAATTAATACATACCATATATTTTAAAACTTCTAACACTTGCATCAAATAAAAATCAAATCAGATTTGATCATTTTCTTTAATTAATACTACTATTTACCAAAAAAAAATAAACTAATACAATGTTAATTAAATGACACAGATTGATTTAAAATTTTAATTTATATTTTAGGTAACTACATTAATAATTTTGTTACCATAAAAAGTCTAAATTTAATTTTATATTTTGAGAGTTTTAATATGGATACAAATAATTACTCCAAATATAAAAATAATTTATATTAAAATTAATTATCTATTTTATTAATAAAATATTAAATTAATAAAATAACTCATTCTGTTTTAAAATAAATAATTAGGAGGGGGAAAGATAATTTAATTTAATTTTTTTTTTGTTATATGGAAAATAATAATACAGTAGTATTTTTTAGTTATAAAAATTTGAAAAATTATTACCATATTTAAACCAAACTTTATAACGGTAAGGAAGAAACTAGAAAGAAGCACGAGAGAGGGATGGAAACGGAGAGAAGAGAAAGTCCAGAGAGAAGAAGAGAGGAAATCGATCATGGAAGAGACTGTCTTCCGTCGTCTACGCCGGTCCTCGGCCGGCGGGCGATCAGAGAGTACGTCGTCCCTAATCATCCGTTTTAGGTTTTTCCATTTTAAATTCAATCTGCTTCTTCATTCGATTTTTTCATTTTTCTTTAATCGAATCGGTTCGATTTTACAAGTTTCTTTTTTTGATTGCAGAAGAAGATCGAGAGAAAGGAGAAAGACCAACGCTTTGCCCGGCCTTAGTTCGTTCTGCTCTGCCCACAGGACTGCTGTAAGTTGGGTTTTCTGTTCATTTTGGATTCGATTGGTCTGCTTTTGCAATTTCTTGTTTGGGGCTCATGGACTTTATATTTCCCCCTTCCAGGATATAACTATGTGGATACATTGTTATTTCACTTGCCATCCATTACTGTTTGAACCTTGCCGAGCTTAATATTTTATTTCCTTCGTATGTGAGAACTTTGTGCCTGGAGCATTCAATATTTATATATTTTTTTCATGTGTGATGTTAAATCTAAATTGACATTCCAGAACTTGCCTCGAAATGCATGTTGAACACACATGAGGACCTGATATAAGTAAGATGATGGGGGGCATTAACTATACCTACTTGGCTTAAATTATCCTACCCAAAAATTTTATCCACTATTTAACAGTGTTGAGCCTTTTTATAATCTTTTCATTATTCAATTAATCATTAATCCTTTAGCCATATACCATTTTTTGGATTTATATCTTATATTGATCCTTGTGTCGAAGGAAGAGTGGAAGTTTTATGGCTATCACTTATATTCTTTTTGTATACAATGTAGAGAGGGAAAGTATAGCACTGTTGATGTTTACAAAAAAGAAAATAAGAAAAGGGGCTAGACCCCAACAGAAAAAAAAAAAAACAAAAAAAAACAAAGTGCTGAAAAAAAGTACAAAAAAACAAAAAGAAACAAAAAGTATTGGAGTTACGGTTACCAATATGATGTTGATTTCAGTTCTTACAAGTGATATGCTTTAATTCTTTCCATTGTTGTTTCGACACTTTTTAGCCGTTCATTATCTTCTTTCTACCTATACCTCACGTTTAAAGACCCCCTGATACTAGTCATTAGGTCCCTTTAAGTGAGTGAGATATGATTGACATGCAAGCCTATGGGATTGTCATTTTTATGATTTAACTTGAGTGCATACACTTAACCATGGTGAGGTTTGTTGAGCTCAGCTTGGTTCACTCATTATTATCCACTTAGCTGTGATGCCGGGTGAAAGATTGGAGTGCATTGTTCACGGTAAGTTAACTATACTTTAATTGAAATACTTTCAACGAATATATATTTTTCATGTATTTTATTATAAAAGAACTATTGCATTGCAACTCAGATAATTCGTTTATAAGTATGCATGGTTCTCATTAATGTTTTCTTTATAATGCAGTACCACAATGAAATGCAGTGCCTACTCAAAGAAATTAACAAAAACAAGGAGAGAGAAAAAATCAGAAAAAAAAACCGATAAAGAAAGAAATGAAAAAACGGAAAAAAAAGAGAAAAAAAAAAAAAAAATTCAATCAAAGTGCAGATATCGAACCTGTTGGGTGCTGTGAAAGAAAACATGAAAACAAAGTAGGTACATATAATTTTGTTTAATTTCACTAAATTCCATTGGTTGTTAGTTCTTTTAGTAATCACATATGGTTCTTTTACATCAACAGGAAGTAAATGAACTCATTAGGCCAAAGCATCCTTTGTCGGCCTTCATCTACTCGGACAAGTGCCAAGCTGCATTAATTGTAAAAAATAAGAACATTGTGGAGGTAAACTGGCTTAGTTTGTTTTCTACTTTTTATGTCTTTTAACTGGGTTGATTTGGAGTAGAATCAAACTAACATTTGAATTGTCTAAAACCAGATTGGATATGCAATACTTACCCAAAGAAAGTAAAAAAAAAAAAGAAAGAAAAAAAAGAAAAAAATGAAACAAAAAAGAAATCCAATCCAAATGCTCACTTCAAAAAAGAAATGAAAAAAAAAAAACAGAGAAAAAAGAAAAAGAATAGAAAGAGAAAAAAACAAAAAAAATTGGAAAAAAAGAAAGCTGTGAAAGAAAACAAGAAAAAAAAGTAAGTATATATGAATTTGTTTAGTTTTACTAAATCCTATTGGTTGTTAGTTTGTTTAATAATCATATATGGTTCTTCTACATAGATAGGAAGGAAAAGGACCCATTACAGCCGAAACATCCTATTTTGGCTTTCATCTACTCGAACAAGTGCTGAGCTACATTGATTTTAGAGAATAAGAACATTGTGGAGGTAAATTGACTTGCTTGGTTTTCTAATTTCTACTTCTTTTAAGTGGGTTTATTTGGAGTTGAATCAAACTAGTAATCATATATGGTTCCTTTGCATAGACATGAAGGAAAAGGAGTTAAGGACCCATTAAAGCTGAAACATTAATGTTGGCCTTCTTCTACTTGAACAAGTGGCAAAGCTATATTGATTGAAGAGAATAAGAATATTGTCGAGGTAAATCTAGCTTGCTTGGTTTTCTAATTTCTGTATCTTTTAAGTGGGTTGGTTTGGAGTTAAATAAAACTAATATTCTAATTGTCTAAAACCAGATTGTGAAGACTGCCGGTGAGGGATGAACATGAAGGATACGCTTCAAAAGTATGGTCTGGCTAATTTGTTGAAGTTAAGAAGAGATAATCATCCTCTTTTGGATGCCAAAGCTAAAAAGGTAAGTGTTTGGGCAGGAGATGGTTTATCATTGGCTTATTTTTGTGTTACAGTTTGCAAGTTTGTGTTTTTCTTATTGCTATTCTTACTGTATGATTTTGTAAAGAGATTAAAAATAAAAGGTTAAAAAAAAAAGAGCTGGAAAAGGAAAAAAATTGAAAAACAAATGGAAAAAAAATGAAAAAAAAAAAAAAAAATAAAGAGAAAAAATGAGAAAAAGTGAAGGAGAGAAGAAGAAAACTGAAAAAAAAGCCAACCTGATGTTGACTTCAAGGAGATGTTGAACCTGCTGGCAACAAAATGGAAGACAATTAGAGAAGTCGCGAAAGAAAACAAGAAAACAAAGTAAGTAATTTTTTTAGGTTTACTAAATTCCATTGGTTGTTAGTTTGTTCAATAATCTTGTTTTTTGACGTTGGCAGGAAGGAAAAGAACTCATTAAGTCGGAACATCCTATATCATACTGATTGTAGAGAGGTAAAATTGGAAAATTGGCATGTCTGGTTTCATGATCTCTACATCTTTTAAGTGGGTTGATTTGGAGATGAGACTGATATTTGAATTGTTGAAAAATAGGTTGTGAAGACTGCTGATGAGGGTTGGACATGCAGGACTTATCCAAGGAAAAAAAAAAAAAAACAAGAACGAAAAAAGAAGAAATACAAAGAGAGAAGGAAAGCATCAAATGCTGAAATGTTGCGCACTTATGCTACTGGCCTGCTGGCTGCATGCCTGAAGAAGTATATTTCGAGATTGTTATTTTCACTTTACTATTGTTTTCTTTTTCCCCTCTCATAATTTCCTTTTGAATGTTGCTTTTTCAGTGGTGGTCAGCTAGTGGAAGATGTGTTGACATCTGGTTTATCAGCTAAACTAATGTGATATCTAGAGTACGGGTTTTTGGCGACACAAACACATACCAAAAGGATTCTAATGTATCGTCTTGACAACAAAAGGGGGTCCAGCATGGCTCTAAAGGCCAAAGAGGATGGCAGGGGTAGGTCAAAGCAAGTGACAGAGAGTTATCACATGGATACAGAGAGTATCAGAGCCTATCCTACTGAGAGTGAACGTGTTAAAGATCCCACATCTATGGACAACCTTGATGGATGAACGTGATAAAGATCCCACATCTATGGGGATGTGTACTGGGGTGATGAGGAACATCTTGATCCTGAGGTTGATGCATATGTTGCTGAAGCAGATAGTGACGAGAAGTGCAATATTAGGGAACTCTGCCAGTCAAAAGAAAAACCTGGTGGAAAATCTCATAGGGAAGAAGACTTTGAAGGAGTATTGATCGCAATCAAGAGGTAGGCCCAATGAAGGAGTTTCTGAGAATGCCTCTCCAGGTTCTGCCATTAGATCTGGAGTGGGACGGAATGGGAAAGAAAAGAGTCCGGTGAGAAGTCAAGAACCGAGAAAAGCTTTTGATGCTAAAAATGGTTTAGGTAGAAACAATGGCGATTCTTTCATCCTTGCAAGGGATGATACTGATGATTGCTTCCAACAATGCAAGGTTGGCTCCAAAGACATTACAGAGGTTGGTTTGAAAGCAATCAGAGCTGCTGTGCCGAAGCAAGAACAGCCCATGCACTTGCCTGTGCCATTAAGGCTGCAGGTACTGCTGCTGCTGAGGTCGTTAAGACAGCTGATTAGAGGTGAGCAGGTTCTCTCACCTTTCTAGGTTCTTGTTGAATGATTGTTTCTCATGAACTTATTTGTGCATTTCTTTAGTGCAGGAATACAAGAAGACGAATGATGAAGAAGCTATTGTGGTTGATGCATCCAGAACTTCATCCCACTGTTATGGATGCTGCTAGTGCAGTTGCTCTTGCAAGGTTGGTGGTCCTATGCTTCATGAGAGGTCTTTTACTGATGAAAAGACTCCTTGCGACTCCTAGAAATGCCCATACATATGAGGGATTCTTCCTGCTTATGAACTATTGGGTCATTTCAGGTAGTTTGTCCTGCCCATATTTTTTGTTGTTTCCACTTGCACTAAATTCTTTAAACACATTTTGGCATGATTTGGTTGTTTACTCTTTATTTTCTAGCTGCTTTGTATCATTTGTTGAGGATGGTTATTGATTCACTCCATACTTTTGCAGGTGATAATGGAGCGTGTTTGTTCTCTTCAGCCAAGCTTTACCCTCGATATATATATATATATATATATTTGGCTGCATAACCTCTTGGCTATCTACTTTGATTATATATATTGTGATCCAATCTGGAAAAACATTGGATAATACAGGCATAATGTTCATACCTGACCTTAATCTTGTCAGATTTGTACATGCTCTTTTTGAGATTATATTATGTTCCATTATGGGCGTGCAAGTACTATAGCAGCTAGTGATGCAGCCACCCCCACTTTGAGACGCATTAAAAGGGCATTCCTGCTGCTACTCCAGTTTCTTATCATTCCAGGTATTTGATAATCATTCTTGCCTAGATATATGGATCATGGTTTTTGTTTAATTTTCTGTTGATCAACACCACCTTATCCATACATATTTCAGGGTTTATCCATGAGCACCTTCAATCATCTGGATTAGCTGAGTGTGCATCTTTGCTTCTCAAAGAGGTTAAGTTATCACCAATTGGCTGCTCCATCATCCTTAGCACAACATGCATCTCGGCAGGAGTTGTCATCAATACAAATGCAATGGCCATCTGAATGAGCAACTTGTGGATTCTTGTTGGATAGACCATAAACAACAAAGCAAGCTTTTGTTCACAAAATGTTTCTGTAGGTGGAGATGTTTCGGGAACACCATTAGTGTCTACTAGCGAAGTCAAGTAGCGACCCAGACAATCAGATAAGAACTCCAATAGCGTTGCCAACGGAATGGAAATTAACAGACATGAAGGAAAATGGGTTTGGATCATTGGCAAAGCTGGTGAACGTACACTCAGACCATATCGATTCGAACTTGTTATGCACACCGTCTGTTGAGAGTTTGTTAACCAGTCCGACGTATTTATCCTCATGTCTGCCCTGAGCCAAGCATTCAATGTTTGCAGCACTGCGATCAGATTCATCCCGGCATTAAATCCTTGTGTATGATGATATGCAGTCTTGTCGATTGGATCTGACACTGACTGATACTTCTAATAACCCATCCCGACATGATCATGGATATGATCATGCATATTGACTCAATGCTGCTTTGGAATGGAGTTCTGTGGGATCGCAGGATCAATCTATCGATTTTATCAATTTACTGCCTATGATGGTGGGGGCTTCCCTTCTGCTGGGAATGAGGTATTTGTAATGTTAATTATATTATGATTTAAAGTTTTAATTTAAACTTGTAATAAATTCCTTGATATGAACAAAGATTTTCGATATCCAAGATGAGATGCATGCTTCTGCTGGATGAAATCGGAAGGCGCAAGCCAATAGATGATGACTCTGGTAACTTCTATCTTCAGGTATTGCTATTTATTTATTTTTAACATTAATATACTCCATCATATAGGGCCTTAAGATTTGAGTAGATGCTCACACTCTTTCGTTAAACATGATGAGAATGTGCTTTGTGTGTTTGTTTTTCGTTTAACTATATAAGCATATGCATACATTTTGTGGTCAAAATAGTAGAGTCATATATTTATATTAGTTTTGGGAGAAGTCGGAATGGATCCTGCAATTGTTCGTTAGGATTGTATATATATATATATGAAATTTAGGGTAGGATTGTATCCAGTTGGCTGTAGAGTGGGTTTTTACCCTCTGTCAAAACTTAGCTGCTATGCATTTGTTCTTTTTTAGAAAAGCTAACTTTTATCCTCAATTTCTCTTTCTGCAGAAGAACGAAGAATTTTTCGAATTGATATCTTCAAAATTTCTAGCTGAACGCAGCTATTGCAAGGCTTATTTACAGTTGTTTGTTAACTTATTAATCTATTTGTATGTATTGCAGACTCGTCCAGTTGAGCGCTATTTGCATGATTTACTCCAATATAGACTCGGTGTATTGCAGGTTGTAACTTTGGTTGCAAATCTATTGTGACTGCTACATTGACCAATGATTGGGTTGGTATAGCTGTCATTTTGAATGCTGCAAATGGTGCTGGTTTTGTTGAAGCTGAGGTAATTTTGCACATCAACCGTATGGTTTATTTTATGTGCCTCAATTATCTTTGAAAATTTTCATTATAAAAATTTTAAATAGTTCTGCTCATTATTTTTTTATTATTTTTAAATTCTAGCGTGGGAACATGTGCAGTTATTGCAATAGGGCAATTTGATCACAAAAAATGAAATAGTCGTAGTACTATAGAGCATCAATTTGATCCCAACAAAATGAAAAAAAATTACATACCAGTCCTCGTAATGCTTGTCCTTTTGCCCCTCTAACTCCCATTTTGCCCACATGTTCTTGATCAACCTCAAGTATAGATAATTATTACAATAATTAGCATACATATTGCATGTATACATGTACTAAAAAAATGTATATCTTTTATGATTATGCATGTGTTATCAATTGGCTAGATGTACTCAAAGTTTCTATTTTGTCTTAATTTATGTCTAATATGGATAGACAAAAGTTTACGATTTTGTTCGGACTATGTGGTTGCTTTTGTTGGATGCATCTTTTTGGAATTTGTGTTTTTGCATATTTATTTTAATTGTGTGATATGCGTACCCAATGCTTGTGTTTTTGCTTTATTTACGTGTTTGATATTAGTAAAAGTTTGTAGGTTTGTTAGACAATGTGGTTGCACGTGTTTGATATCAATAAAAGTTTGTAGGTTTGTTAGACCATGTGGTTGCTTTGAGGACTATTGTACATCTTTTATGACTGTACATGTCTTATCCATTGGGAGTAGTTCTATCCGAAGTTTGTATTTTTCTTTTAATTATGTGTCTGATATTATTTGAGGTAGGTAGACACGGTAAAAGTAAAAGTTTGAATTTTTATTTGAACTATGTGGTAGCTTTTCGTTGGGGGCATGTATGCCCTAAAGGTTGTGTATTAGTTTGGAATGTGTAGTTTTTTGTATTTGTGATGATGAGTATTTATTTTAATGTTTATTAATTTGAGTGCCTTGTAAGCTCGTAACAAGATTGGTTGTTTGCTTATTGTATGCTTTGAGGGCATGTACACTCAAAACATTCTATAACTTTTAATGATTGTGCATGTCTTATCTATTGGGGTAGTTGTATCTGATGTTTGTAATTTTGTTTTTAATTACATGTTTGATTATCATTTGTGGTAGATACGGTAAAAGTAAAATTTTGTATTTTTTATTCAAACTACATTATTGCTTTTTGTTGGAGGGTTGCATGTTAATTGTGTGCTTATTACGTAATAAGATGTGTGCTTATTGTATGTTTTGAGCACCTTTAGCACAACACCTATATTATCCATACTTCAGGCTTATCCATGGCAATCTGGATTAGCTGAGAATGCGGAAATTAACAGACATGAAGGAATGGGTTTGGATCATCGGCAAAACTGGTGAACATACACTCAGACCACCTGGTTTTTCAACATCAAATTCTGCTCGTAGAAGTGGTCTGCTGGTTGATTCGAACATACACTGAGGGCGAGGAAGACGAGATGATAATGACAGTGTGGTTCTTGAATCTTTCAGCAGCGATGATCTTCTGTGATCGATCCTTCTTAAAGCTGCAATCCTGCAGCTGATGGCATAGCTGAAACTCTGGCCTTCCTTGGCTGCTCCATCATCTTTAGCACAACACGCATCTGGGTAGGAGTTGTCATCAATACAAATGCAATGGCCATCTGAATGAGCAACTTGTGGATTCCTGTTGGATAGACCAAACCTATTCCAGCTCAATCTCTGCTGCTCGTAGTTCCTCGAAAAATCTGGACAACCCGGTGCCCATAAACAACAAACCAAGCTTTGGTTCACAAAATGTTTCTGTAGGTCGAGATGTTTCAGGAGCACCATTAGTGTCTATTGGGAAATCAAGTAGCGAGGTCCTCAGCGGCTCACTTTAGATTCAATTTCTGTTCAATATACAACATTACCTCGTTTTTTGTTCTTGCATCTTCATGTCTGCCCTGAGCCAAGCATTCAATGTTTGCAGCACTGTGATCAGATTTATCCTGGCGTTAAATCCTTGTGTATGATATCCGGTCTTGTCAATTGGATATGACACTGACTGATACTTCTAATAACCCGTCCGGACATGATCATGGATGTGATCATGCATATTCTTTTGTTCACTTTAACCCATCCGACTAAATGCTGCTTTGGAATGGAGTTTTGTGGGATCGCAGGACCAATTCATCGATGGAATGAGATATTTGTAAATGTTAATTATATTATGAACAAAGATTTTCGATATCCAAGATGAGATGCATGCTTCTGCTGTACGAAATCGGAAGGCGCAAGCCAACAGATGATGACTCTGGTAACTTCTATCTTCATAGTATTGCTATTTATTTATTTTTAACATTAATATACTCCATCATATAGGGCCTTAAGATTTGAGTAGATGGTCACACTCTTTCGTTAAGCATGATGAGAATGTGCTTTGTGTGTATGAGAATGTGCTTTGTGTGTTTGTTATTCGTTTTACTATATGAGCATATGCATACATTTTGTTGGTAAAAAAAATGGTAGATTCCCACTGTTTTATTTTACCAGTTTGGCATAGGTTATTGTTATCTTTTTATATTTTATTCTAGTTTCTTTCCAGCACTAGATGTCATACGGTTTTCAAATTTATGTTCCATGGTCTCACACTGTGTATTATTTGTTGGGGGCCAGTGTGCCCCAAATGCTCATAGCTGTTTTAATTGCTTGCATATATATATATATATATATATATCTTAGTATGTGTTCGAAAGCATGTGACAATATTATTTATGTTATAATGGTATGTTTTGAGGGAAAGTGACTAAAGATTTGTATATCTTTTATGACTATGCATGTCTTGTCAATTGGGTAGATGTACTCAAAGTTTCTATTTTGTTTTAATTCGTGTCTAATATGGATAGACTAGGTAACTAAAAGTTTACGTCTTTTTTCGGACTATGGTGGTTGCTTTTGTTGGGTGCATTTGTTTGGAATTTGTGTTTTTGCGTATCTATTTTAATTGTGTGATATGCGTATCCAATGTTCGTGTTTTTGCATTAATTACGTGTTTGAAATCAATAAAAGTTTGTATTTTTGTTAGACTATGTGGTTGCTTTGAGGGCATGTATGGCCTAAAGATTGGATATGTAATTTTTTGTATTTATGATTATTGTTGCATATTTATTTTAAGTGTGTGTAAAACATTGCACATATTTTATGGTTATACATGCCTTCTCGGTTGGGGTAGACTAATTTTTTATGGTTATACATGCCTTATCTATTGGGGTAGACTCACGCAATGCTTTTATTTTTATTTTAATTATGTGTTTGATATTGTTTGGAGAAAACACAGTAAAAATAAAACGTTTCATTTTTATTTGAACTATGTGGATGATTTTTTTTTTGAGATTGCATATTTGTTTGAATTTTTTATATTTGTGGTTGTTGTTGTGTATTTATTTTTGTTGTATTGTACACCTTTATATGATTGTGCATGTCTTATCAATCTATCTCTTATCTATCTATCTTTTATTATTGTGATTTTTTGTAGTTGTTGCGTATTTATTATAATTGTATACTTATTACTTAGAGTCCCCTAAAGCATGTAATAAAATTGGGTAAGGCCATGTGTATTCAAACTATTGTACATCTTTTATGATTGTGTATATCTTATCCATTGGGGGTAGCTCTATCCGAAGTTTGTATTTTGGTTTGAATTTTGTGTCTGATATTATTTGAGGTAGACACGGTAAAAGTAAATATTTGAATTTTTATTTGAACTATGTAGTTGCTTTTTGTTGGGGGCATGTATGCCCTAAAGGTGGGTGCGTATTTGTTTGGAATTTGTAGTTTTTTATATTTGTGGTGATGCATATTTATTTTAGTATATATTAATTGAAGCGCTTTGAAAGTTCGTAACAAGATTTGTTGTTTGCTTATTGTATGTTTTGAGGGCAAGTAAACATTGTATATCTTTTATGATTGTGTGCATGTCTTATCTACTGGGGTAGTTGTACCCGACTTTTGTAATTTTCTTTTATTTACATGTTTGATTATTATTTGGGGTAGATCAGGCAGAAGTAAAATTTTGTAGTTTTTATTCAAACTATATTATTGCTTTTTGTTGGTGACATGTGCCTTAAAGGTCGCATCTGTTTGGAATATGTGCTTGTTTATATTTGTGGTTGTCGTGTATTTATTTTAATTATGTGCTTATTAATTGGGTAATAAGATTAGTTGTGTGCTTATTGTATGTTTTAATGACAAGTATAATTAAAATATTTACATATTTCTATAGTTGTGTATGTCGTCTTATCTATTGGGGAAAATTTAACCATCAATCTATGGTTATGCGGACAAAACTCATTGTTGTCACGTGTGCACAAGCTTGAATCCAAATAATTGTTTGAAGCATATATGACGCCATCCTTAGCATTATATGATCTATAGGCCTCATTTTTTTTTCCAAAAGTAGTAAAACCTACGTAAGCATTATATGATCTATAGGCCTCAATTTTTTTTTTCCAAAAGTAGTAAAACCAACGTAATGATGGATCAAACGTTGGTGCCAAAATGAATATCATTTGGGATACTCGTCTTTCAAATGGCTCAAAGATATCCAAACAAGAGAATTAAACTACCAAACTTTTGTTAGCTTTATTATGGAGTTCAGTGGCGGAGCCAGGAGGTTGAAACTGGGGGGCAAAGGGAAGGTCGGATGGACCTCCGGATTTCACATAGCTCTGCTCCAACAAGGAAATTTAAGGGGCAGTCGCCATGTTTGGTCAATATATAGCTTTGCCATGATGTATGATAGTTTTTGTAGCCATCCAAAAATGTTTAGTTCTTTTCTCCAAACATTATTTTTTTTAAAAAAAAAAAAATACTTGCAATTATTTTTATTTTGAGAATATTTCGACTTTATAAATTCTTAATTTTTTGTTTTGTAAGTAGTTTTGCTTGAACAAAAAATTTCTCGAGTTGTGAGTAGTTTCCATTCATCTTCATACAGGAAGCATTTTTTTTTTTTTTATGCATGTGTTCTGCCCAATGGGCAACACGGAACAACCTAGTAGTCATAATGATTCGACTTCTCTTATGATTCCTTAAAAATCCTTCATGGATTAATAAAAATATTTGTAGTATCTAGGTGTGAAGGTGTCGATCCACAAACAAAACATGAAGCATGTAAAGCATAAATGCCCGTAGAAAATATAGATATTTCTATTTTTATCGGCTCAAACACTAGCTATACGTTTCTTTTTTACTAAGTTTGAGTTTATTACACATTAGAAGACCTTAAAACTTACATTTATTTACATAAATACTATTGCATCAAATTAAAACATAAAGATACAAAAGTACCCCTAACACAATTTAAATACTATACCTATTGCCTTAATACAAAATTATGGTACTTAACCACTATTCACTGTTTCGAAAAATTTTAAATTCAAAACAACCCAAATAACATATTAATACATTCTAGGATGCCGCATCAAATAAAGACATATCACAGTGGAACTCGAACATGAGATGGTCGTTTAAAAGCTTAATCTGTTAGTAATATGCATACCAGAGTCAACCAAGATGTACCAAGTTGAACACGGCAGTGGATCCCCTGAATAATATTGATTGTATAAATGCTTGTTTGTGTTTAAATGCGCCATTTCACGACAGGGCATCCCCTGAATAATATTGATTGTATAAATGCTTGTTTGAATTGAAATGATTTTTATGCAAGATAAATAAATGTTCTTTTGAATGAAAAGTATTTTAAAGATGAACCTAATAATAAGATGAATATAAAAGATTTGAGTACCTTTGGATTGTATTTCCGGACAAGAGTTGGGTTCGGATGAATGGAGAAAGCTCGATAGTTTATCTGTAACATAGTTTATCTATGTTTTCGATTTCTTTTATTATTACTTTTTGATGACGTGGACCCGCAGTCATCCACCCCACACCATCTGGCCATTCCTTACATGACCGAGTTCTTTTATTTTTTTCTTTTTAAAGAAATAGTTTTAAGTTTATTTTAAAATTTCCGATGTGTTTGTTTGGAGGTTTGCATTTTGGATTGAAATTTGAATAATAAAAAATTTGAATTGAAATATTTATAGGATGTGATATTTTTTAAGAGAATTTTTTTTTTGTATAGTGGAAATCTTCCAAAATCGTTGAAACAAACACATCTACCGTTTTGTCATATGGTTCAAACTAGGCAAGGTCATCATCATAGTGTAAGATTAGCACACAATAAATATATGCTATTATTAATTTCAATACAATAAATATATTCATGTACTATGAAAACATATATTTTCTTTATGTTTTATATGTTACGATTGAGACTAATCAATGCTATATATGCTGATTTTTCCCGGCCAACATTATAACCATCTCTTAGGGAGTGATTAGTCCTCACAATGATGAATTTTATTCTAGGATTGACTACTTACAAGTAGATATTTGAAACTACATCAACGACAATATCTCTAGTCTCATCTTACAAACATTTACGTAGCTTGGTAAATCTACTATAACGTTCGCAAGAATTATTACAAGTGCCCTCCCGGCTATTGATACGTTAGAGGGCATATATGGTTGAGATATTTTAGATATTTAGTTTAGATTTAGTAGTTTTAGATTTAAATTTGACCTTATCTTATTTAGATTTTAGTATATCGAGTCTATATATTACGCTTTTTTTTTTTTTTTTTTTATATTTTTATAAATAACAATGCAATTTTCTTAACTCCTTAGACAAAACCCAACACAACATAAGGAGTGATGTTGACTTACTGGAGAAGGTTTATTGAAAACCACAATGGACAAATTATATATATATTTCTATATGTATATATATATATATATATATATATGGAAGATAAAGAAATAACTACAACTTCAAAAGTGTAGCAAAATTAGGCTTCTTATACATAACTAACATTTACTCATTTGGCACTGGTCATTTTTGAACAAACATCATATCAAATACAATTTTTTCTCTTATAAACATTAAATTAAATATTAAATATTTACTTTTTTTCAAACTTCGAAAATTCCGAAAGTTTCCAAAAATTTATACATGTCTAAACGGACATTTGCATGCATGGCAAGGACGTCGAACGCTGAAGCTTACATACACATAAGCAGGTGCCACGTTAATTTTTATTTTTTGTTTTTAAAATAAATGAACTTTAAAATATGGAACAAAAATATTAGTTTCATTGAAAACCCACATGAAAGCTTCTAAATATTCTTTTTCTTCAAATTTTTAGATCTTATTTATTTAATGTTGAGTATAGTTTAAAGAAAACAAACAATGGAGAAACTGTAGTGCATTTGTTTATACTATATTTGTCGTAACTCAGACAAGTTGTTTAAAATTTTAGTGGTTTCAATTTTAATTTGCTTTTGTAGCTTACAACTATTTAAATTTGAGGTTCAACATATTATATCATACACGGGTATGGCAAGATTTGAGATCTAATTTAAATAAGAGTTTTGATTTTATTTTGGATTAGGTTGGGTCCAAGTGACATATCCGAAAATTGGAATACTCACTACAAGAAAAAATTATTTTTGTAACAAAATTTTTTGTCTCTAAATCTACTTTTTCAGTTACTAATAACATTAGAGACGGAATTAGTAATAAAATTACATTAGCTACGTAAACTTTAGGGACGAAATTCTGTTACAAATATATTATTTTTTTGTAGTGACTTGACATATTTAGTGCTAAATTTCTATTATTTTAGAATAAAATTATGTAATATATTCTAAACTTCATTTTAATAATAAATCAAAATTTTATTCTATGATGCGATGTAAAGCCAAGTTGAAGTCAGAAATGTACATCCAACTTCTCAAGCGTCTGTCCGTACAATTTATTGGTCTGCGTGCTAGAATTTTGATCTATTTTTTATGTACTTTTGTATATTATCTCTGTTACACACATGAAAATACTAGTGAAGATATCTAATTTTGCTGCTTCCACATAGATTATTTTGATCGAACTGGTTCACCTAATCTTCACATTCTTGTTTACTTTCTTGATTGTTCTTGATTTCCTAAATTCCGCAAGACTTTATTATCAGTGCTCTACTACTATTAATTGCATATTTAAGTGTAATGAAAGCTTAGTGTACCTACAGAAGAAAGCTTCGAAAAACAAAAAACATGTTTTGTTTTGTAGAATTGCTCGCAAGGTAATGTTATTCTCAATCTTGTTAGCACACTCTCTTTGAATGCATTTCAAATAATCTCCATGGTCATATTAAAATTTAATTTCTATTTTCATAATGTTAACTGTGATAATGAATTGTGTGTTAGAGTTTTTTAAGTTTATATACAATCGTAAATTAATTATGAAACAGTTTTATATTTAATTAAAAAATTTAATTGGCATAAATAGAAGAACATTATTTCAGAAAAAAAAAAAATCACAAATTTTTTAATTAAATTGTACATAAAATGCACTTATGTTTCACCAATTCATTCAAAATACACTTATGTTTCACTTGCCTTTGTATCTATTCCCTTCTAAAATTACTAAGATTTGTCCATTTTTTTTACTTATTAGGACTACATTTAATTTTAAATTTGTGTTCAAATAATTATTTGAATACATGCTCAATGTTGAAAATTTATTTATTTATTTATTTATTTCACTTTCATAATCTTTTGTCGACAGACAATGTACAACTCCATGGGTGGATTCCTTTTGAATTTCGAGAATCAAATGCAAAACAATCTTCAATGCCTAGACCGTCAAAATGAAAACATAGTGAAAAAGGAGTGTCTCATGGGTCCAAAATTAATACCACCATTTCCCAGTGCAACTAACAACATAACATAGATAGCCTGCCAAAATGGCTTTCAAAGCTTATCATAAAGGCATTGCTAGTATTTGAGAAATGTGCAATACATCAAGGCTAAACCAATCATAATGTGATGTCTCGGCTTTCCGGTATTGCATTGGATCGGGTTTTAACTCAGGACATGATGTCCTCCGATCCCAATTCGAAAGCATCTCCGTAACAATGTCATCCTTCTAGTGGATGAAGCGAGACAGATTAATTTGTTCAAAATTTAAGTTACATAATAGTACTTCATTTTAATGTCATGTTTACTTTACCAAGGTGTCATACAATGTTTAGTGCTAAATTTACTTCATTTGGTATTGCAGCATTCAAAGTAATTTCTATCATCATATCAGATTTATGCAATTGTATATAAAATCCACATAGGTTTCACCAAAACATGCACAATACACACTTGATCATACTTGCCTTTGTATCTATTCCATTGTATATATGGTGACTAACATTTGTGCATTTTCACTTATTTGGACTACATTAAATTTTAAAGTAAGTGTTTGATTAATTATACCATGGTCAATTGCAAACTTTTTTAAATTTTAATATTTCAGTTTCATAATCTTTGGAGGAGGAACAATATATAACTTCTTGTGTATGCACATGGAATTCAGGAATCAAGTTCGGAGCAATCTTCAATGTCTAGAACATCGAAATGAATGTGTAGTCGAAAAAGGAGTGCCTCACCCCTTCCCAAGTTAATATTACGGATAGTTACCTTTCAATTCCCATTAATGGACATTAGTTTTTAATTGATCAGAATGTTGTGCTTACATTGAAGTTACATTATTCTCATAATATTAATAAAAGATTATATTCAATAAAATATAATATTTATGTTGGAACTTTGTCGTGTTAAATTGTTGAGATGAGAAAATAAAGCAAATGAATCTAAGTTGATTCCATTACTTTGATAGGATTTGGTTCTACGATTTGATTGAGAGTATTGTGTTGTTCAAACCTATGGCGCAATCTCCCCTAAGAAAATTCGTCGATTTCTGCCGTTACTTCCACGATGAGATCTGAAAAGTAATGGATATTAATGGACATGAGCTCACAATCCTAATATATTATCTCCTATTATTAATTGGTTTCGTCACTCAATTAATAATTTACAGGATATCTGCACATAGGAGGTACGCTTAATCTCAGAGAAAATTGAAAAAAATATCTCACCCTTATACCTTATTATCACCTTTGTCCTGTATTTATTCCACTGGCAAAATATATCCTACATATTTGCAAAAGTCATTATTTATGTCATTTGCCCGCGCTTAACATTCACACCATGCACGGCCACACGTGGTTTATCCCATTGGCAAAATATATCCCACATGTTTACAAAAGTAGTTATTTATGTCATTTTTCCGCACGTAACATTCACACCACGCGTGACCAAATGATAGAAATAACGAATTTTGCAAATATGTGAGATATATTTTGCTAACGAAGTAAATACAAGACAAAAATGATAATGAGTTTAATCTACAATTGAATTTTTTAATCCAACAATCTACAATTGAATTTTTTAATCCAACAATTTATTTTCATAAAAGATTGCATCATAAAATATTGCATCGAAACAACTATGACACGGAATCAAATCACTCAATCCACTATTACTCAAACTCATATACAATTTGGTGAACTATTATAAAATGAAATAAAATAAGAAAGGTGATTGGTTGTTCAAAAAGTTCAAGTAATAGGGTATGCTTGGAAATTTTCTTATTATTTTATATTATTTTGGGAACATAAAATTCAAATGTTTGATATAATATTTATGTGGCCAAAATTCACCTAAAAGTAATATGATGAAAATTATTTTTACTTTTCATGCATCAAATGTGCTCTCGCAGCAACAATACCGATAAAAAGGCAATTTTCATAATTTGAATCATTTTTTTGGCTAAATACATACAAAGTATATTGAATATATACATAATCTGAATCGTTTATATATATATAATCATATGATATCTATTCAAATTGTCTAACAGATTGCTCCAACATCAACACATATTAGTCGGGGACAAGGTCAAATCGGCGGTCCAACTAGACAAAGCTCAAATGTATATTATATAGCTTATATTAGCAGGTAAGCCCCCTTTTTATTTTTTGACAAATATACTTTTTTTTATATTTATTTTTTTAAGATATAATAATAATAATAATAATAATAATAATAATAATAATAAAGTAAATCAATATTGGGTTGAGACATATAGGTCCAATCCTAACTCCAGTTGAAACAATCTATATATTGCCCTAGAAACAACTTGAGTATTTATGCATTCATATTATATTTCAAAAAGTAATCCTTGTAATATTTTTAAAACCTACATATATATATATATAGAAAATAAGTGTTTCTTGAGTATATATACTGAAATTTTTGAATTTTAAAAGTAAAAAAATAAAAAATAAAAAAAAGTATGGATAAAGTTTGTAATAAATACAAAATTAAGACAACTACTTCCGCCAGCTAATTTTAACACTGGTCGTATTTTGTTAGCTGGCTTTGATTTTCATAAAAATAAATATTTCTAGTTCTAAATACAATTTTTAAAAAAATAAAAAAAAAATACCTACAGCTCAGACTACAATTCACTTTATATATATAATATCATCTATCAACTCCTCATTTCAATCCTCCATCTCAAAATTTCTTTTTATTGGAAAGTTTGTCTTACTTCTAATTTCTATCAACTCCTCATTTCAATCCTCCATCTCAAAATTTCTTTTTATTGGAAAGTTTGTCTTACTTCTAATTTCTTGAGATGAGCTCTTCAATTCTAAGAGGTACGTGATGATTTTACTTCATTATGTTCTTAAATTTGTATTATTTGGCAAATTTGCATGATATATATGATTTCTCTAATCTTGTTTATGATTATTCATAATGTTTGGTTTTGAGCTAATTATAAGTGTTGATGTAATTTTTCAACAAAAATAAAGTAAAATTCAAAGATATAGAAAATATCCTTAAACTTGATTAATTAGTGCCTGAGATTAGGAATCTCTAAACACTGTATGGTACAGAAAATAAACTGGAAAATAAAAGACTGAAATTTAAAGTGGTGATCCCCAAATCTGACTTTGCTTTGTTGAAGTTGATTGAAGATGCCTTGCCAAATGATTATCCAAGCCTTTAAATATTCTCTGGGAAACCGTACCGAAAACCGTCACCCGAACGGTTACAACGTCTCCTTCCCAACCGTCTTCCAACCCTTCTCATGCTGACACGCGTCCCCAGCAGACCAAAATTATCCCTATATTTCACTCTTTGAGCCGACCACAGACCTTCCGCTCTTTTGGCCCGACTGCCAATCTACAATAGTATGGGTCCGACTGCCAATCCTCCCGACTTGCGAACCATCTGGCTTGAGGTCTTTCCGCCTTGAGGACTTCCCGACCTGAAAACCTTCCGACTTGAGGTCTTTCCGTCTTGAGGACCTCCCGACCTGAAAACCTTCCGACTTGAGGTCTTTCCGCCTTGAGGACTTCCCGACCTGAAAACCTTCCGACTTGAGGTCTTTCCGTCTTGAGGACCTCCCGACCTGAAAACCTTCCGACTTGAGGTCTTTCCGCCTTGAGGACTTCCCGACCTGAAAACCTTCCGACTTGAGGTCTTTCCGTCTTGAGAACCTCCCGACCTGAAAACCTTCCGACTTGAGGTCTTTCCGCCTTGAGGACTTCCCGACCTGAAAACCTTCCGACTTGAGGTCTTTCCGTCTTGAGGACCTACCGACCTGAGGTCCTTCCGTCCTGATGACTTTCCGTCTTGAGGACCTCCCGACCTGAAGACCTTCCGACCTGAGGTCCTTCCGTCTTGAGGACCTACCGACCTGAGGTCCTTCCGTCCTAATGACTTTCCGTCTTGAGGACCTCCCGACCTGAAGCCTTCCGACCTGAGGTCCTTCCGTCTTGAGGACCTACCGACCTGAGGTCCTTCCGTCCTAATGACTTTCCGTCTTGAGGACCTCCCGACCTGAAGACCTTCCGACCTGAGGTCTTTCCGTCTTGAGGACCTACCGACCTGAAGACCTTCCGACATGAGGACTTTCCTTAGTAATAAACCTATTTTCCTTGATTTCCTCATGGTGCCCTTCAGTCAGTTCAATCAACTCTATTGCCAGGCCCATTCTTCTTTTTACCTTGGGCTTTTAACCTAATTCTAAATTTCGTACGTAACAACTTGCCCGCCGCCAAGGGACTTTCAAACGCCATTTAACAATCAATGTTTGGAAGTTCATAAATCACCACCCTCTTGAAAAACTCCCTTAGCAACTGCACCAGTTACTGCAACACAAGCTTTTGTGAATCACAATCCCAAAACACTCTAACCATGGCGAATCAATACATTCCTGCCCTTCCCTTCGACGGAACCCTCCCGGAGGGCCCATTTTCAGCCTCGAAAGTACTAACTCCGGCGATCCGTCCATATTGCACTACTCCTGAAGATTCAAATCGGATGAGGGAAGTCTTGGAATCCCGAAATTCCTTGGCTATCAACAACCCTAACTACCAAGCAGTTCGCATTCGAGACAGCATCAAAACCCATCTCACGGACCCAAAAGATCCTTACCGCGCTTGGTATCGACGGGTAGCAGAACACTTCCAGACCCAATGGCGATCCCAAAAAATCGACCAAGCAATACTACTGTCCACCATGCCTATCAACCTGCATGAGAAGGTGCTGTTGGCCATGTCTGCCTTCTGGAATGCGGAAAATGGGGTTTTCCTCTTACCATCGGGCCCCTTTGGTCCAACTCTTATGGATGTGGCAATGATCGCGCATCTCCCAGTCGTGGGTGAAGACCCTGTGATGGGAGCCCTAGATGGGCAGGAGCCATCAGAAGACCATCCAGGATGGTCTTTACAAGGTGTGAAGGAATGGGGTTGGACAAAGTTCGCAACCGACCAACAAGGGGCGCCAGGGACCCCTGTGACCGACCGGGAGCATACTGCCTTTATTCTTTTTTGGCTTTGTAGGTACGTTATTGTTTCCCCTTCCAAATGTGTTCTTCCTTCTCATCTCGACCTAGCCATTCATATCGCGTCAGGTCGTTTTTCTCTCTTGGCACCCTGTTTTTAGCCAATCTGTTTGAAGGACTTACTAGAGTTAGCCTTCGTTTAACCGATAATGATAATAGGAAATTAGACACTGCCGCGTCGGGTCCTTTTTGGTTTTTAGAACTTTGGTTCCGGCTTTACTTCCCCAACGCGTTTAACTTAGGATCTCCGCCCACTATGCCAACAGCTGAAAAACATTTGGGATTAGCCCTTAACCGACTCTGCTCAGGACGCAATAAACTCCAATCTTCCGATCCAATAATAATCGCAGTTTTAACAGATACCCGCAGTAACTCTCGATTTTCTATGTATAAAAAGTATGCGGGCTATGCTCCCGACCATTTTTGGCCTTTTCCAGTACCAAATCCGCTTCCGACTCCTGAGCCTTGTCCTCATTCCACTTATCCTTTTGCCTGGGACGTTGCCCTCAAACCCAGGTCTCTTTTTAGTAGCAAAAAACTTGATAAAAAGGGGCAGAAAACCTTTTACACTTTTAATTATGAACCTCAATTCATGGCGCGCCAGTTCGGCTGTTGCCAAGGTATCCCTGGACCCGTCGCGTGTCCGCATATAATTTTTCAAAGCCCTGACCGACGAGTCCTACCGAATTCAATCCCTTCTTATATCTCCCAGCTCACCACGTATATAACTTCCAATTCTTATATTCCTTTCCGCTCCAACCCTGAGACTGTAGAAACATTCAATGAATGGTGGTCGGTTGTATGGCCCCTGATCTCCCCTGATGAGGGTCGGTTGCTGAACATACTCCTTCCCCCCCAAGGATTGGTTCTAGGGGCGGCTAGACATACTAGCACTCAACAACAAACAGCCGCCCCGGGGATCGGGTCTAGTGTTCCAACGCGAAAAAGGAAAGCGTCCCAGCTGCCAACACCCCCGACCTCTGGGGCCGACCAGCAAGCACCAGCGGACCTTGGAACTACGAGGACGTCCGCAAGGACCCGAACCCAAATAGGTAATTTTTTCCTTACAACCGTGAACCAATTCACTATATCTTAACTTTGATGTCACTCATTTCATTCCTCAGAACCGACTTTGGTAATACCAACCACACAAGCAACACCAGTCCCAGCCGACCATTCAATCGGGCCTTTGGTCCAGACCCATTTGCCAATGAGCAGTCGGGCGGAGGACCCGACGAGGAGGCAAACTCTTCCTCCCGTACCGAGGAGTGGTCGGGCCAGGCACCCGACCAGGAGGCAATCTTTACCAACAGTGCCTATAGAACCAGTAAGTTCTCTCATCAACAATACTTAGGATTTTAACGATCAGCCTTGGTATATTTAACAACAACATCTCCATGATTTTTTCACAGACACCTTCACCAATCGCATCAGCAGCAGGGGTCTCTTCAGACAGCGAGGGGACTACTTCCCAAATGGGTCGCCCGCCATACATGGCATCCGACTCATCCATTTCGAAGGAAGAACCAGGTGCCCTTGCCGAAGCTGACCCTCAAGATGACGTCCCTGATGCCGCTGATCTTGAAATCGTCCAAGCGGATGCAGACGCATTGGGAACCGAAAGTCCCCCAGCTGCGGCTATCCCAGATGCTCCAGAGATCCCGGCTGCAGCGGCACTAGACGCAGCCGCCCAACCAGCAGCGGCGCTACCTCCAGCAATCGAGTGGCAGGCAGAAGAACCACCTGTGGCAGCCCAACATCCAGAAATGGAAGAAGTTTCTTCATCCGATTCGGAGACTTCTGTAAATTTGGTAAGATTACACCAATCCATGCCACAATGTTTCTTTCGGAAAACACTAACTGTTTTATATACCACGTTCCATAGGGACCCAGGTCGGCACCTCAGCGACCATACGCAGCAGCCGACGAGTCGGCTGCTGTTATACCAGTTGTCTGCCCTACTCGACCGACCTCATTGCTGCCCCCCTCACTGATAGCAGTCCACCCAGAGGTAACACATATCTTATCTGAATAAATTTGCACCTCCCTTGGAATACTTATTGACATTGTAGGACTTGCAGGGGCCTTCGGACTTAGCTGTCCTATCGACTGTTCCGGTTCCGGCGGAGGCCCGAACCATATTCACTGAGGCCATTAACCATCCCCTGTCAGAATTGAGATCCGACTTATTGGACAAACTCATTCAGACGGTTGGTGGCCTTCTTTTTTACACTCCAACGGAATCGCCAGCCGTCCCCATTCTGCATCGGCTGATGGAAAGACTTACAGAGCTCAAGACTGAAGTGTTAGTCATTGGACTCCTGTCAACCGAAACCCCCCAGCCCGACTTCGATCAAACAACGCTGGAGAATTCTTTGGCTAAGACCCGAGAATCCCTTCAGCAGACTACTGGAAGGCTGGGTGGTCTCCTTAGCACGAAAGCTCAAGTCGATGAAGCTATTCAGAAAAAGGAGGCAGAATTGCGGGAGCTAAAGAAGGAACAGTCTACCCTGGATAAGCAAATTACCAATGAGCAGCGTCTGCTTGAGAAATATACCAAGAATGAGGCTGAATTAGATCAAGAGCTGAAAACCCAAGCTCGATCCCAATTCATCCGAAGATATCAGACGGCTGCTAATACCAGAAGGCTATCCAGGGATGAAACCAAATGGACAAATATAAAAACTGCTTTAGGGGCACTTTTGTAATACCTTCCCCTTTGTAACAACAATTGACTTAGTAACCCATTTTTTCTTTCTTCTCTCAAAACAAGGATCACCTTTCAATTTCCAACTTTGTAGGAATCGAAACAAACTCCTTCTTTAAAAGAATATTGTTTCTCACATTTTAAGAAACACATTCCAAGGCATATTTTGAAAATCAAAACACTTGAAGTGTTAACAAACATGGCGAATGACCGACCTCATGTTCCATCAAGCAACTGGGAAGGTGTTCTTCAACCCTTCTTTGTAGGTAATCACCCTATTGGAGGCCATGCAGAAGACTTGTTACATATACTCAAGCAACTAGACTTCAAATTCCGATTCTCCCAACGAGGAAGAAGAACCATTCATCGCGTCATCCGCCTGATGGAAAAAGTCATTGAGGGGTATGAACCTCTTCGTGACATCCTTAGCCGCATTCCTGATCTCCATCATCACATGGAAATGATAGAAAATCACGCAGCAACTATACTTCCAGATCTTGGTTGGGATAACATCTTTTCCAATCAACGAAAAGTCTTCTCAAGATTACGGACCATTGTTGATCGTGAACATCAAGCCATAACAGACATGCAAGCACGTACCCATCAAGATTTAGATGAAATGCAAAGCCAATGGGAAAGGTACCGACCAGATTTGGAAGATCTTATTGAAGAAGAACCAGAGCTAATATCCACTCACTGGGATGAAAAGTCTGATTCAGAGGCAGAAAATTTCTCACAACTACACGATGACTAACAGAAATGAACCTTTAAGTAGGTTCGAACCCCATAAATGGGTTCTGAATAATATTTTGTTTCAGGCAGTTTTGTTATCTGAAAAGGCAGGATAATACCTCTTCAGATATTTAGCATTAATACAATCATGTACTCTTCTACCTTCATGATTTACAATAATGAACGCGCCATTTCCAATATCTTTTTGAACAATGTATGGTCCTTCCCAATTCGGTGACCACTTTCCCAATTGGTCAGTTTTCTTATACGTAGGAAGAATGGTCTTCCAGACTAGGTCTCCTTTTTGGAATGTCCTGTGAAGAACTTTCTTTCCATAACTCCTTGCTCTGATTTCACTCTGTTTCACACTTCGCCCTATTGCATGGAGACGGTTAACATCCAAATCCTCCAACTGTTGCAACATAAGTTGTTGGTATTCTTTTGTAAGATCGCCACCAGTAAATTCTGTTCGGCCAGATGATACTCGGATTTCGGCTGGTAAAACAGCATCTTGGCCAAACGTGAGTTGGTAAGGGGAGAACCCTGTTGCCGTATTTTTGGTATTCCTATGTGCCCATAAAGCCTGAGACAATAACAAATGCCACTTTCTTGGGTTCCCTTCAACCATCTTCTTTATAATCCCAATAATAATCTTATTTGCTGCTTCCGCTTGTCCATTGGCTTGGGGATAATAAGGTGAAGAATGATGTAATCGAACACCGAATTCTGCCAAGAAACTAGAGAACTTTTCCCCTGTGAAAACCAGGCCTTGGTCGGTTGTTATAGACTGGGGAATACCATATCTGTAAATAATTTGGTTCAAAACGAAGTCTATCACTTCTTTCTGATCCACATTTTTCAAAGCAACTGCTTCTACCCATTTGGTAAAGTAGTCAGTCGCGACCAAAATGAAACAATGATGTTTCGATGAAGCAGGATGTATTTTACCAATAATATCCATAGCCCATGATTTAAAAGGCCATGGTTTTGCCAAGAATTGCAATTCGGTTACTGGCAAATGGTTTAAGTTTCCATGTTTCTGACATTCCTGGCAGCCTTTGGCAAATTGTATGCAATCTTGAAAAATCTTTGGCCAGAAAAAACCCAAACGATGAATGGCCCATCTCATATTCAGACCTGCCCGATGAGCTCCACATATCCCACCATGTACTTCTGTCATTACCTCTAGAGCTTCTTTAGACCCCAAACATTTCAAAAGTAAACCTTCAAATGATCTTTTATACAAAATTCCATTTATCAATTGAAAACGTAAAGCTTTCAATCGTGTCGCAATCGAAACACTTGCACCTGGATTCTGTAAATACGTGATAAGCTCTGTTCTCCAATCGGGCACTGTTTCACTGGTACCTTTGTGTCCGACTGTAACTAAGCCGTCGGGCTCCTGTCCGACAGTAACTACGCAGTCGGGCTCCTGTCCGACAGTCTCCTGCCCAACCATAACTTCGTAGTCGGTCTCTTGTCCAATAGCCTCTTGCCCGACCGTAACTTCGCAGTCGGGCTCCTGTCTGACAGCCTTTTGCCCGATCGTAACTTCGCAGTCGGGCTCCTGTCTGACAGCCTTTTGCCCGACCGTTCGGTCACATATTGGGTCTGTCTTTTCTTCTATGCCCGACTTGACCTCCGACCACATATCCTCCAGAATTCCTTTACAGGCCCTTTGAGCCAACTCATCAGCACGTTGGTTTTCTTTCCTCGGAATGAACTCAATTATTACTTCTGAGATTTTCGTCAGTAACCGACCCACAATGTCCCTGTATCTGCGAAGATGAGGGTAATTGCAAACATATTGATTGTTTACCTGGTTGACTACTAATTGAGAATCCCCCCTTATTATTACAGACTGGACCTTCCTGGCTATTAAAGCCTCCAAACCCAAAATTAAAGCCTCATATTCTGCCGAATTATGGGTCATGGCTTCCAATCGTAATTGTAAGTTGATCTTTTGACCATCAGGTCCTTGCAAAAAGACCCCTGCCCCTGATTTGTTTCCAGAGGTAGAACCATCAAAGAACATCAACCATGTTCTGGTACTTATATAAGGCACACATCCGACCTGTAGATTATCCAAATATGATGAACAACTAAATGGTCGGACACTATCACAAAGAGAATACCCGACTTGTGAGAATTCTGCTAAGAAGTCGGCTACTGCTTGTCCCTTGATTGCCCTCAGAGGGGAATGTTGAAGATCAAAAGGAGCCAATTTGATGGCCCACTTCATGAGTCTGCCCTTCATAGTAGGTCTCTGCAAAATTAATTTGATGAGATCCACCTTTGATATGACCTCAATTCTTCTGGGCAGCAAATAATGCTCGAGTTTAGTACAAGCGAAGACCAATGAATAACACATTTTTTCTGGCATAGTGTAATTCAGTTCTGGTCCTGTAAGGGTTTTACTGAGATAGTAGATTGCCCTTTCCTTCCCGTCATCACCATCCTGTGCCAATAAACAGCTAACCACTTCATATGTATTTGCCAAATAAAGTTTGAGTGGCCGACCTTGTTTAGGAGGCATCAAGACTGGAGGGTGAACCAATGCCTGCTTGATAGCATCTAAAGCCATCTGTTGATCGGGACCCCATTCAAAAGCATTTTTTCCAGCTTTCAACAATTTAGTGATGGGTCTGACCTTGCCAGCAGCATTAGAAATGAAACGCCTCAAATAGTTCACCTTACCCAAAAGACTTTGGATTTCTTTAATCGTCTTGGGTGGCCGACTATCAAGAATGGCTTTAGCCTTGTTGGCATCGATTTCAATTCCTCTCTCATGAACTAAAAATCCTAAAAAGCTCCCGGCTGATATTCCAAAAGCACATTTGGTTGGATTCATCTTCAACTTGTACTTCTTCATTCTTTCGAATGCCTCTTCAAGATTTCTCAAATGTTCATCAAAACTGGCAGATTTAACAATAACATCATCAATATACACTTCCATAGATCTGCCAATTAAATCATGAAAGATTGAATTCATGGCTCTTTGGTAAGTTGCCCCTGCATTCTTTAACCCGAATGGCATGACTGTCCATTCATAAATACCTAAAGCCCCTGGGCACCTGAATGCTGTCTTAGGAATGTCTTCTTCTGCCAGAAATATTTGGTTATAACCTGCATAACCATCCATCAGACTAAGGATTTTATGCCCTGCTGCTGCATCTATCAACATGTCGGCCATAGGCATCACATATTCATCCTTAGGGGTAGCTAGATTCAAATCCCTGAAATCGATGCATATCCTAATCTTACCATTTTTCTTGACCACTGGCACAATATTAGCCAGCCACTCCGCATAACGGCAAGGCTGAATAAAACCCACTTTGAGAAGTTTTTGGATTTCTTCCTTGATTTGAGGCATTAGATCCGGGCTCATTCGCCTTGGAGGTTGTTTGTAAGGTTTACAACCTTTTTTGATAGGCAATCGATGCTCTATTAGACTTCTTGTCAAACCAGGCATCTCTGAATAATCCCATGCTAAACAATCAATGTTGTTTCTAATAACTTCGAGCATCATTGTTTGTTGCTCTTTAGACAAATAACCACTTAACCTGATCACTTTTGGAACCAATTCGGTTCCTAAATTAAACTCCAATAATGGGTCTTGTGATGAAGCTGTTGGTTCTGTTTTTTCTAATAAGTCGGGCCAACGAAATTGTTCATCTTCTTGGAGGTGAACATCCAGAATCTCTTTACTATTTTCTGCTTTATGTAATAACTGCTTTAAATAGAACTTATTAATAAGAGAACTACATACTTCTAAGCTTGTATCATCCATAACAAACAAATTATATGGGAATGGGTGTGGCTTTATCATGAGCCATACAATAAAGGTGTTCTTTTAATAGAACATCGAGTTCTGGCCAGTAACTTTATAACCCTTGTTTGGGTATTCCCTGGCCATATACAACTGAGACATCGGAGCCAAATGACTGGAATAAAACACTGACTCTTCAACTTGTTCTGATACATCGAATGGGTTGTCATTCGCTTCCATTTTGAAGACCTGATTTCCTTCCCAGAACATTAATTGTTGGTGCAGGGTTGAAGGCACACATTGAGAGGCATGAATCCAGTCTCTTCCCAGCAAGAGAGAGTATGTAGTATCTGCGTCCACAATAAAGAAAACAGTGGAGATCTTCTTTGGTCCGACCTCGATTGTGGCAACCATCATGCCCTCAGGCTTAGTCGGCTGCCCTGTAAAACTTGTCATTTCGAATTCCACAGGAGACAGATCATGAATTCCTTTCCCTAGCTTCTTGAGAGTCTTCAATGGCATAACATTAAAAACTGCTCCATTATCCACGAAAACCTTTGTGATTGGTTTCCCACAAATATGAGCATTAACATACAGAGGCTTCAAATGGGAGATCGCACCCTCTGGAATAGGAGGAAACACAATCGAAGGTGGCTCCGGCTGAGGCTCAGAATCTGAAGTCTTTGCCCACTCTGTTTCCTCTAATTCATCATCTGCCAAGAATGCCCATAACGGTTCGTCCATAGTATCATCTACCAGACTCGCCCATATCGGTTCATCTCTCATCTGATTAATCTCTGTCATTCGACAAGGGATTCGTGGTCCCAGACGAGATTTAACAGATCTTGAACTTTCCTCTGTAGTTAGAACTTCTTCCTTCGTCTTGTTCTGAGGTTGAAGCGTCAAAGATTCTATACGGAAATCTTCAAGAGATGGATTGATGTTGATCCGTTCACAATGTTGGCATCTAAAACCTTTAATTATTTCATCTGCCATTCCTTTACCTTTCCCCTGTCCCGACGAACTTCTTTTGGTATGGTCGGAAGCGCCTAATCCGTCATTCGGTTGCTTTCCTGACCAGACCCGACTGGACCGACCAATTGGAGACTGAATGGCTGCTCCCTGCTCGTTGGTCGTTTGTTCTGTAAAGACCCGAATGGAATGATCTCCTGCCAAATGGTCGGCTGTTTTTTGCTCGTCGGTTAGTTGTTTTGCTGAAGGAACTCGTTTCCCATACTTTGCAGCATACCTGCGTTTGGCATTGCGAATCTGTGTACGATTCATACCTGGGAAACGAGGATCTATATCAACTGGTAAAGGCTTTTTATTTCGAGCCCAATTGTTCCCGACTGACCCTGTTTTTCTGGTCGGGTGGTCACGCACTAAAACCTTTTCTTTCACCTCCACGTTAAAAGAACCGTCTGGACGGTCCCATTTTTCAGCGACTGGCCTTTCAACAACTTTGAATCGTTCTTCCGGTCGGCTGCTGTTTGGCTGATTTCCTTTCTTTGTTCCGGGGCTTGCCTGAGTTCGTTCCCCTGTTTGCCCACTATTGGCCGAACTTTTCCCTGTTTCCAAACTTGGTTGGATGTCAACCATTTCCGTTGTTACTTTTGGAAACGGTTGCTGGTCTACACCTAAAGTGATGTATTTGAGCCGACCTGTCTTGATGGCCTTTTGAATTTCCTTCCTGAAATGAGTACACTGACTTGTATTGTGTGTGAAAGAATTATGCCACTTACAATATGGTCTCCCTTTGATTTCTTCTTTAGTGGCCAATCTTTGCCCCTTTGGAATACGGATCTGCCCATCAGTCAGTAGGATATCAAAGATTTCATCAGCTTTCGAACTATCAAAAGTCGGTTGCTCCTTTCCTTCAGATCCTGGTACTGGCTTCAATTTAGGGCATACATAAGGTTTTCCAGAAAGGATTTCGGCTGCCATCTCTTCTGATTGATTAAAATCAAAGTCACATGTTTCTGTTCCCATACTCGCCATATGTTGGCCTCTATTACGCCTGTTATGCTGATCTTCCTCTCTGAACAAAGACTCTAAACGTCCTGCCTTGGATGCAAGACTTGCCAAATCCTCCACATCCAGGGCAGTGAGTGCCTTTCTTAAACGAGTATGCATATTCCGGACCACTAAATTAGTCATCTCTTTCTCACTGATTACCGTAGGACATCGTCCTTTCATCAATCGCACCCTTTCTATAAACTGTGAAGCAGATTCTTCTGGAAACTGTCTCAATTCTAGTAAATCAGTTAAAGAAACAACTGGTAAAGGATTGAAGAATCTAGCGTGAAATGCCATCTCCAGTCCTTCCCATGTCTGAATTTGTCCAGGAGGCAGACTTACAAACCACGAAAACGCCGTTCTAGTAAGAGATAAACCAAACAGCTGTAACTTATAAAAAGGGTTATTGCCAACTTCTCCTAATTGTGCTGTGAACCGACCAACATGTTCTATGGTGGAAGATCCGTCCTCCCCTGAGAATGCATGAAAATCGGGTGGTCGAAAATTCCTTGGGAGAGGGTGTTCATTAATGATCCTTTCTGGGAAAGGTCTCTGATATGCAGGGCGGTTAGCCATCTGAGGAGTTAATCCATACTGATCCCTTAATATGTGTGCAATCTCATCAGGATCTACATGAAAGCGTTGATGATCAGGAACATGGAACGGATCCTGCTCAGGAATATGAATAGGATCATGTATATATCCTTCAGGCCTATCCTCCCTTGTATTGTTTGGCTGCGGATTGGTAACCCTTGGTCCCAGTGGAACATTGTTGGGAAAGGTCAAAGGAGATTTTCCCCTATCCATACGGTTGGGATTTGTGGCACTTGGGAATGTACTATCCACGAATGATGGCCCTGCAAAATTTGCCTGTGGTCTGGACGGTGACACTCCTGGTGGCGTTTGAGTGGGTTGAAGACTAACCCTTGACAGTGCTTGATCTATCATGTTCTGCATCAGACTCTGTTGCTCACGCAACATGTTCGTTTGTTGCTCACGCAACATATTCTGCATAACCAAAGTATGCTGGTTGTTCATTTGTTGAACATAAGACCACCAATCAGTTGGTGGTTGTGGGATTTCCCCGGCATTTGGCACAATAGGTGGTGGAACGGATTCTCCCACCGGTGCCGAAGATGATTGTGGTTGTGAACCTGCCATATGGACCCTTCCGATGATTCGGCCGGATCTAAGACGTATGAAATTATCGCCGGAATTGGAATGAGCAATTTTGTCTTGCTCCCACTGTGGTCGCCAATTTGTTGATGTAATTTTTCAACAAAAATAAAGTAAAATTCAAAGATATAGAAAATATCCTTAAACTTGATTAATTAGTGCCTGAGATTAGGAATCTCTAAACACTGTATGGTACAGAAAATAAACTGGAAAATAAAAGACTGAAATTTAAAGTGGTGATCCCCAAATCTGACTTTGCTTTGTTGAAGTTGATTGAAGATGCCTTGCCAAATGACCAAGCCTTTAAATATTCTCTGGGAAACCGTACCGAAAACCGTCACCCGAACGGTTACAACGTCTCCTTCCCAACCGTCTTCCAACCCTTCTCATGCTGACACGCGTCCCCAGCAGACCAAAATTATCCCTATATTTCACTCTTTGAGCCGACCACAGACCTTCCGCTCTTTTGGCCCGACTGCCAATCTACAATAGTATGGGTCCGACTGCCAATCCTCCCGACTTGCGAACCATCTGGCTTGAGGTCTTTCCGCCTTGAGGACTTCCCGACCTGAAAACCTTCCGACTTGAGGTCTTTCCGTCTTGAGGACCTCCCGACCTGAAAACCTTCCGACTTGAGGTCTTTCCGCCTTGAGGACTTCCCGACCTGAAAACCTTCCGACTTGAGGTCTTTCCGTCTTGAGGACCTCCCGACCTGAAAACCTTCCGACTTGAGGTCTTTCCGCCTTGAGGACTCCGACTTGAGGTCTTTCCGTCTTGAGGACCTCCCGACCTGAAAACCTTCCGACTTGAGGTCTTTCCGCCTTGAGGACTTCCCGACCTGAAAACCTTCCGACTTGAGGTCTTTCCGTCTTGAGGACCTACCGACCTGAGGTCCTTCCGTCCTGATGACTTTCCGTCTTGAGGACCTCCCGACCTGAAGACCTTCCGACCTGAGGTCCTTCCGTCCTAATGACTTTCCGTCTTGAGGACCTCCCGACCTGAAGACCTTCCGACCTGAGGTCCTTCCGTCTTGAGGACCTACCGACCTGAGGTCCTTCCATCCTAATGACTTTCCGTCTTGAGGACCTCCCGACCTGAAGACCTTCCGACCTGAGGTCTTTCCGTCTTGAGGACCTACCGACCTGAAGACCTTCCGACCTGAGGACTTTCCTTAGTAATAAACCTATTTTCCTTGATTTCCTCATGGTGCCCTTCAGTCAGTTCAATCAACTCTATTGCCAGGCCCATTCTTCTTTTTACCTTGGGCTTTTAACCTAATTCTAAATTTCGTACGTAACAATAAGAAACCTCGATAAGGTAAAAATATAACAAACAGATAGTCCCAAGTTAGATTACACTTTTGTCGGTACGTTACATTGATAATTATATTATTTTGTCGTTTATTAACAGTGTAAGGTGTTGTCGATAGTGAGAAAAATAGAATTTTAGTATCCTCCCGATGTTGATTAAAATTCAAGAGTATCCTGAATGTTTTTAATCCGTTGGATCATTTCTATTGGCAATCCAACCATTGAGTTTGATTGAGGGTATTTTGGTAATTCAAAAAATTAATTAAGATATTTAATTAAAAAAATCAATTAGAAAAAATGATTGTAACTACCTCTTATAATTTCGGGATTAAATTTTTCTTAAACGAAATAGAAACGTTTGCAAATAATTATTTTCAAAATTGTATACATTCAACTTATAATGATGTATACAATATCACAAAATGATGTCTCTATAATACTATTACGATGTTTTACCATGAAATAATTTTCTTATATAATTTGATTAAACGATGTCCAAATAAATGTATTATGATACATTTTATCAACTCGCCGATTATGATATGACAATTATTTAAATAAATTAAAAATCGTATATATATAATATTAACTTTTTTAACAATTCACACCCCATCTTATTTACTAAGCCCTAAATTCACCACGCAGATACCCCCTCCCCCGTCGTGCTGCCTCCGTCTACAACACAGTCTGCCTCCACTGCCGCTGACCTCTCCAGCCACGCCCGCCGGCGTCAAATAACCAGCCCCGCCATCGATTCCTTCTCTATCTTCACATCCGCACTTGACGGAAGTCGGCGACGACGCACAATTCCTCTTTTATTTAGAAGTTCACATTTGACGAATCTTCCAATATCGGATTCAACTAAGCGATATCCCGAGACTTCTATTAAACTCAAAACAAAGAGAACAAAGCACATTCAAGTATCGTCTGTGCCAATAAAGATAGCAGATTTCAACAACGAGAAGCTCTTTCGGCCAAATGGACAAATTTGGTGGTTGTGTTTTCAATATTGCGTAATCTTTTTATGGTGATAATGAGTATATGTGCATTCTTGATTAGTCTTTTCTAAAAAAAAATATCAACACAGTTATTCCTAATAATCTTTTTGTTGGCCTCCGGACACGTACGATGTATATTCATGACACATATGTTGTTTAACCCATGATAGACTGATGATACTAAATCTTATTGTGCACACTTTTATTTCATGTTATGGTTCATATTTACGATTTACATATTGCATAGTTATGATATATTGATCAGATTTAAACGATGGACTATGTTAGATATATTTTTCACCATTATGTTTATAAATATGATATATAACTTCCATAGATATAATATATACATCATATATAAATGATGTAAGTTGCATATAGGTATGTTGCACATATAGTTATGATATATTTCATTTTACGATTATATTTATGATTTATATATTGCATAGTTATGATGTATTGGCCAGGTTTAAATGATGAATTATGTTATATATATTTTCACCATTATATTAATATGTATGACTGAGCGGCAACATCCTCTGAACATGTTCGCTTATTATTGGGGTCAACTTTACTGTTATTTTTGCACCCTTTTTATTGCGGCAATAATGAATGTATTGTATATTTGATGATCACCTTTTGTCTTTATTGCATTTGTTTTTGCAACGCGAATCTTTGTCTATGCGCATATTTATAATATGACTTGTACGCATTGTTGGAGCTTGAAAAAGATGCATTTGTCTAATAGTCGTAACTTGAAGAGTCAAATGATATACACCGTTATAAAATATATTGTTTATTTTAATGTAATATTGTTTACGGGATTTAGTATCATGATGTCGCTCATGCGCGAATATTGAGTAACTAAATCACTTGCTTTCCTTTTTTTACGTAATATATGACTGGATAAATATTCTATATGTTTTTTAGACATTTAAATAATAATGAAAAAAATAATAGATATGTTTTAATTTGAAAACTGTTCTATGCTCCGACTTTTTCACAATTTATTTTCTTGGATGGATGGCGGTGAAAAAAAGCCCTTAATTTATGCTAAAACAAAGCATTGACTTATTAATTATTAAAATCAAATTACATATCTACCCCTAACTGTAATCTCTTTCATTGATTAAGATTTTGATCGGACGGCTGAAATTTTTTCAGGACGCTCCTGAATATTGTATTCAAGACCATACCCGGATTGGAGAAAATATTTATATGTTATATATTTTTAGTAATATTTTTATAGGATAAGAATCTTGATTAGAGTATATTGTTATGAACATGTTTGTTTTTCTTTTAACAATCCAGGTATGGTCTTGAATACAATATTCAGGATTATCTGAAAAAATGTCAGTCGCCCGATCAAAATCTTAATCAACGGGTGAGATTGCAGTTAGGGGTAGATATGTAATTTGATTTTAATAATTAATAAGTCAATGCTTTGTTTTAGCGTAAATTAAGGGAATATAAATACAAATAGATGCAAGTCGTATTCATAATTTTAGTCGGTTCACATCAAAAAAAAATAATAATAATAATAACTACATATTCTTTCACCTACATCCATACAAGAAAATAAATTGTGAAGAAGTCAGAGCGTAGAACAAGTTGAAGCAAAATGATGTGCATTTCGGTTCGTTCCAGTGCGTTGTGGACGAAGATAACGTTTTAGAAACTACAGAATGGGGTAAGTTTTTTTATCAATCGCGAAAGTAACGTATTGATGAATTTTTATTACATCATATATGTATATTCTAAACATCATATTCTAAATATATATGCATCATAGTCGTATTAGTCAATCAACGTATCAATAGTTGCACACAAGAATTATTTAATCAATGGCTAAAACAATAGAAGACTTGCAGGCTTCCATTAGTTCAATTAGATACATTAAATTTATCCTAATTGTCGAATCCAATATTTGTGTGAATGATATGTAGTATAAAATAAAAAAAATAAATTTATTTACATTATTTTCTTGAGACGATTTTAAATATTATTATATGTTTATAGATTTTATGTAAGTATTCACTTAAAAATTTTAATTTTCTAATATAATTTAATCGATTGCTCTATGAAATTATATTTGAAACCAATAAGATAAAGAGTATACTTTATCCAAATTTTGAAGTGTTAAATTTAAAATTTACCCTTAAATTTAGGATCAACCTCCTACAAGTATGAAGAGTTGAAGGAGTCTTCAAATTAAATCATATCTATTGTTTTTTCATTATTTAAATGCCTAAAAAACATATAAAATATTTATCCAATCATAGACAAGATTTTTCGTGCAAAAACAAATGCAAAAAGACAAAAAGTGATCTTCAAATATACAATACATTCATTATTGTCGCAATAAAGAAAGGGTTCAAAAATAATAGTAAAGTTTACCCCAATAATAAATGAACATGTTCAGATGATGTAGCCACTCAGTTATACATATAAATATAATGGTGAAAAATATATATAACATAATTCATCATTTAAACCTGACCAATACATCATAACTATGCAATATATAAATCATAAATAGAAATCATAAAATGAAATATATCATAACTATACGTGTAACATCCCTATATGCAATATTTATATTTGATGTATATATCATGTCTACTAAAATTATATATCATATTTATAAACATAATGGTGAAAAATATATCTAATATAGTTATGATATCAATATATCATAACTATGTAAATCATAAATATAAACTATAATATGAAATAAAAGTGTGCACAATAAGGTTTAGTATCATCAGTCTATCATGAGTTAAACAACATATACGTCATGAATATACATCGTATGTGTTCGGAGGCCAACAAATTTTTAGGAATAACTGTGTTGATTTTTGTTTTTTTCTAAAAGAGACTAATTAAGAATGTACATATACGCATGATCACCATAAAAACATTATGCAATATTGAAAATCGAACCACCAATTTTGTCCGCTTGGCCGAAAGAGCTTCTCGTTGTTGAAATCTGCTATCTTTCTTGGCATAGATGGTACTTGAATGTACTTCGTTATCTTTGTTTTGGGTTTAATAGAAGCCTCGGGATCTCGCTTAGTTGAATCCGGCATTGGAAGATTTGTCAAATGTAAACTTCTAAATAGAAGAGAAATTGTGTGTCATCGCCGAGTTTCGTCAAGTGTGGATGTGCAAATAGAGAAGGAATTGATGGTGGCGGCGGTTATTTGACGGCGGCGGGCATGGCTGGAGAGGTCGGCAGTGGCAGCGGGCGTGGTTGAATAGGTCGGCGGTGGTGGCGGCGGACTGTGTAGTAGACGGAGGCAGCGCGACGGGAGAGGGGGTTTCTGGGTGGTGAATCTAGGGCTTGGTAAATAAGATTGGGTGACAAGAGTTAAAGGGTTAATATTTATATATTTATATATATATATTTGATTTTTAATTTATTTAAATAATTGTCATATCATAATTGGCTAGTCGATAGAATGTATCATAATTCATTTACTTGGACATAGTTTAATTAAATTATATAAGAAAAGTATTTCATGGAAAACATCATAGATACATCATTTTGTGATACTATATACATCTTTATAATTTGAATTTATACGATTTTAAAAGTAATTATTTGCAAACGTTTTTGTTTTGTTTAAGAAAAACTTAATCCCGAAATTATCGGAGATAGTTATGATAATTTTTTCTAATTGATTTTTTCTAATTATTTTTTTAATTAGATATATTAATTATTTTTTGAATTACGAAAATACCTTAAATCAAACTCAATCGTTGGATTGTCAATATAATTGATCCAACAGATTAAAAACATTAAGGATTATCCTGAATTTTAATCAACACTAGGAGGCTACCAAAATTCTATTGAGATGTTTTAAAATCCTGAATCTGTAGGCGTTAAGTGCCTACGGATTGAGGAATTTAGAGACAAAGAGTGAGGAAAGTGAATTACTTTTCATTCATAGATGTACATATTTATAGTCAATCCAAAAATGAAATTGTATGCCACCATTCATACACATATTGTATTATACATATTGAAAAAAAAAAAGGTAAATAGTTTTAATTTTGTTATGGATTACATGAAAGAGTTTATTTAGTATATGTTGAACTAAGAAAAAAATTACCAAGATATAATTATATATATAGAATCATGATAAATATTAGTTGTGTTTTAACCAATTGAATAATTGAATGATTTTTTTAACATTTATATATTGAATAACAAAAAATTATGCTATATGTTACAAAAAATTGTAAAAAATATCCCATATATGTGTCTAAATTCTAAGCCTAACAAAATATATCCTGGACGTGCCAGAATTTCACTATTTCAATACTATGGCTTGCGCATGAGTTTCACAATGTGCCAAATTCATGCGTTACTATCATTGAATGAGACGTATCACAATATTGTATAATATAAAATATTTATGAGATATGTTTACCAAAATTGTGATATGCCTAAGATATATTTTGTTAAGGGTCATGAAGTACAAGTGACAGTGGCATTTGTGAAGATATATTTTGTTAAGGGTCATGAAGTACAAGTGACAGTGGCACTTGTGAGTGTGATAGAAATTCATGTGCTGTCAATGTACAGAAACAATCAAATTGTGACATGTGCATGATATATGTTGTTAAAATATAATTAAAAGACAAAAGTGATAATTGAATATAGTCACATAATATTTTTTTGCAATTTTCCATATAAAAGATATAAAATTTTAAATAAATATTTTTTTTTCACACATAAATATATAAATTTTAGGTAGGTGCTAGTAATATATATTATTGTAATAATATATATATTGTATTGATAGATTAAGCCCATGAAATATATACTTATATATTTATGTCTTATGATAATTTTTATAATTTTATATGTTTGTATTCTAATTTAATAAGCTGTAATAGTTTATAATCTTAGTCATGAAAATTATGAATTACTACTGATTTACATAAATCACAAATATGAAAAATTATGAACTCAAATTAATAATAAATAAGTATAGAATGCAAGAAATATAAGAGACACTTTCTTTTCTATCTACTTTTAAGCTATGCTATTTTTAGTATACATATTTTATGTTAAAAACGGCAAATTCATCATCTCTATTTTCTATTAATATCAAATTTAAATTTTATTTTTCATAAGGTATATTTTTTAAAGATAGCAAATTAATTATTGATAAATGGACTATTTTAAGTGTGTTTTGAATTTTGTTGTGATGTTTTAAATTTCATATTTTGAGATGAAAATACTTAGTGCATGTAATATTTTGAATGAAAAATATAGATTGATTATGATATATATATATTCTTTTTAATAAGAGTACCTTAAAAAGTTTTGAATAAGTTCCAAAAAGATAAGTAAACAAACCCTTACTAATCCATTATTTTTAATTAGCCATTTTGGATATTTTGGATTTGTTTAATGTTCGTGGCAAGATCAATTGAATAAATAATATCGACCTTGAACATAAAATGGTAATAATGAAATTTCTATAGAATTATCAAAATAATTTCTTTTTTATCTCTAGTATGATCAATTAGTCATATGTTACTCAGAGGCGGACCCAAGATTAAATTTAGACGAGGGGGGTAATAATTTTATTTTTATTTTATTACAAAATAACAAACTAAAAGTATATCAATGACTATATATATTGAAAATATTTATTTTTTATAATTTTTAAAAATAAAAACTAATATAGTTACTTATTAAAAAACTTCACTTGAAATTTGTATTTCTATTATTTTGTTATTAGTTTCAAAGATTTTTATATATTATATATATTTTTAAAAAATTAATAAATGTGTAAGTCCGCCCCTGCTCATACTTATTTTTGCTGGCTACCAAAAGTGAACTTGCATATTTCTCAAATTTTGAATTGAATAGTTGAGAGTTCAAAGACTTGAAATTCTACCTTAGTTTTTGGAAAGTCGTATTTAAAATCAAGGTGATGTCTCATTTTTCATCCACTATCATTTTCACCACTTTTCTCTTTCGATAGATTGTTGATGCTATTATGTTTGGTTTTAACTACATTTGAGTGAACCTACTTTTTTGATGTACTTGAGGTTTGGTTCAATGACAAAATCTAGGTTCGAAAAAAATCTCAATATTCTTTCTCTTATCATTATCCCTTAGAAAATTCAATTGTATAATAGTCATAATCTAAGATAAATTTATAATATATTTTTTTTATTTCTTAATATAAAGCAAACCATGCACATATCTCAAATCTAGAATGAGGTAGTTAAGAATCAAGAGATATCACATTCTACATCTATTATTTGGAGAGCCGAATCGGAACTCAAGGCCACCTTACTTTCATATTCTATTCTCATATATTACCTCAGTTCGGCTCTAAGGGTTCTATTTATTTTTGCGTATTGATATTTGAGTATTAATTATTATGTCAAAATGTAGTACAAATTAAGAAAAAATTGCGAAAATACTTCCATTAGTGTCTTATAATTCTAATAGAAGAACATTTGTACAAAAATTATACAAATATAAGGATATTTTTAATATTAAGTACAATGATGCAAAAGGTAAATGTAACCTTTAGAGGCGGACGAAGGGAGTATATTCTTTTTCATTTTCTCTCTTGATATATTGTTGATGTTATTACTCATTTAGCTTTAGTTACAGTTAGATAGGATTTAGTTTTTTGAAACACTCGAGGTTCTTTCGATACACTCGAGGTTTGTAAAAACTCAACATTATTTTCACATTTTGGTAATATGGTTGTGGAATTCCATTCATGATTTATAACAAAGTGATATCATATATATTTCTTTTCTCTACAGAATTGAGTAATCAGAGATGTCAGATACATTATTTAAAGAGTGGCATCGAAACACAAGGTTATATTTTCTTTTACAATCTATTCTTATATGTGTTCTTATTTCTCCTTTGAGACATTGTTGATATTGTTGTTAATTCAATTTTTAGTTACGATTAATATGGATCTAAGTTTTAGATGTTCTCGAGATTTCTTTGATATACACAAGGTTGGACAAAAATTCAAAATTATTTTGAAGAATTCAGTAGTTGATAGTGTTATTCATTCAATTTTTAGCTATAATTCAAGTAGATCTGAGTTTTCGATATACTCGAGGATGGAGAAAAACTCAAAATTATTTCGAAGAATTGCGTAGTTGAGAATCCAATGCATTGTTGATATTGGTATTAATATATTTTTTCGCTTTGATTCAATTGGATCTAAAGGCTCGATATGCTTGAAAGTTTTTCAATTTACTCGAGGTTGGACAAAAATCAAAACTAATTCGGAGAAGTGAGTAGTCGTGAATTCTAAGATTTAACATTTTACATCTATGATTTGGAGAGTGACATCAAAACACAAGGTTATGTTTCTTTTTCTATCTATTTCTATATGCATTCTTATTTCTCCTTTGATTCATTGCTGATATTGTTGTTCGTTCAGTTTTTAACTACGATTCTAATGGATGTAAATTATCGATATGGTCGAGGCTGGACAAAAACTTGAAATTATTTTGGAGCATGGAGTAGTCGAGAATTCAATTCATTTTTGATATTGTTATTCATTCAATTTTATCTACCATTTAACTAGATCTGAGTTTTCGATGTACTCGAGGATGGAGTAAAACTCAAAATCATTTCGAAGAATTGAGTAGTCAAGAATTCAATAAATTGTTGATATTGGTATTAATTTAGTTTATCGCTATGATTCAATTGGATCTAAGTTTGGATATGCTTGATATTTTTGCAATTTACTCGAGGTTGGACAAAACAAAAAATTATTTCGGAGAATTGAGTAGTGGAGAATTTAGGGATTTAGAGATCTGAGTTTTCGATATACTTGAGGTTGGAGAAAAACGCAAAATTATTTCGAAGAATTGAGTAGTCGAGAGTTCAATACATTGTTGATATTGGTATCAATTTAGTTTTTAGCTACAATTCAATTGGATCTAAGTTTCGATATACTTGAGATGTTTCCAATTTACTCGATTTTGGACAAAACTCAAAATTATTTTGGGGAATTGAGTAGTCGAGAATTTGGAGATTTCACATTTTACATCCATTATTTGGAGAGTGACATCAAAATATAAGGTTATGTTTCTTATTCGATCTATTCTTATATGCATTGTTATTTCTCCTTTGATTCAATACATTGTTTATATTGTTATTCATTCAATTTTCAGCTACAATTCAACTAGATCTGAGTTTTCGATATATAGTCGAGGATGGAGAAAAACTAAAAATTATTTTGAATAATTGAGTAGTGAAGAATTCAACATATTGTTGGTATTGGAATAAATTTATTTTTCGCTATGATTCAATTGGATCTAAGTTTCGATATACTTGAGATTTTACATTTCACATCCATTATTTGGAGAGTGACATCTAAACACAAGTTATATTTCTCTTTTGATCTAGTCTTATATGCATTCTTATTCCTCTTTGCTTCATTGTTGATATTGTTGGTCATTCAGTTTTTAACTACGATTCAAGTTGATATAAATTTTTGATATAATCGAGGCTGGACAAAACTATATAGTATTTTTTGGTTCTCTTTGTAGAATTGTGTAGCCTAATTATTGATGTGTAGGGTTCTAAAATCTTAATTGAGTAGTCAAGAATTCAAAGTTTTCACATTATAAAAACATATTATTTAAAGAGTCGATATATATTTAAGTCGATGTTTCTTTTTCACTCTATATATTTTAATATTTTGTCTCTTCTTCTCTTTTGATACATTTTTAATTGTTATTCATTTAGTTTTAAGGATCTAGTTTTTTGATATACTTGATGTTATTTCGGTATACTTGAGATATAACAAAAATCTAAAACTATTTCTCTTGTTCTCTATAAGATGATTTTGTTGTGTGTTATTCATAATTTAATTTAAAATTATAAAAAAAACTTTGTTCCTGTTTCTTAAATCGATAAATAAGTAGTCAATAATTCAAAGATTCCCATTTTGCATCGATTATTTGGAGCATTCTCAAGATGATGTTTCATTTTTAATATATATTTATATATGTTCTCCTTTTCTCTTTTTGATGTTGTTATTTATCTACTTTTATTGTATTAGATCTAGTTTTTCCTTTTGTATATATACATTTAAGATTATTTCAATACACTTCAAGTTGGACTAAAACTCAAAATCATTTGCCAAATTTAAAACAAAATTGGTGAAGATGGAAAATTCTTTATAAGAAACAAGATCGTAAAAATGAAGGATTTCATGAATTGTTGTTCTCATTTTATATAAATATAGCGTTTGTGAAATTTATTACATGTACGCAGTTTTCTTGAAGCAAATTTGAAAGTCGAAGAATTCCAAAATTTACAAAACTGTAAGTATTTAGTTTGGTATATTTATTTTTCTTTGCAATTTCTTAAAATAGTGACCATGCATTTGCTTTTGATAATTGGTACATTTATCATACACTGCTTTCTTTTTTCTAAGTTTGAAAAAACTAATTTACCTAATAATTATGAGATGGTGATAATAAAAAAATATCATTAAGAGATGACTTATGTAATAAGTATCATTAAATTTATTACAACAAATCAATAGTTGTGGTGTATTTATTTGCCTTTTGAGGTATTTTTTTCTACTTTAATAATATTAATGAAATTTAAATTGAAAATAAGTATTAGATTTGATATTTAAGAAAAAATAAAATAGTATTCGATGATGATGTTTTCTAGAGGAAAAACTTATTTAATATCTAGAAAAATAACCCAAAAATAAAACAAACACAATATTGCTCTCTTGATTTCAATCATTTCGTATAATAAAGATAGCTTCTTTGTTTTTTTTTTTTTTCTTGACTTTGCAATCACTTATGAATTGAAACATATGTTCATCGGTTATAAAACAATGACAAGTTTTCTGTATTTATTTTGGTGATATGTCTTGAAAGATCATCTTTATGTTTGATTTCTTTGCTTATGAAAAATTGGTCCCAATTTCTGAAATTAGAACCGAGAAGAAGGGTTTAAGGAAACCTTAATCTTTATTCGAGAGGTATAATATCTTTTTGAAAATGTCACTATTGCTAAGTATGAGGGAGTTTCTACATAGAAAGACGACGCTTGACCATAATTACATATTGTTTTGATGTATTTATGAAATTTTGTTAAAATAGCAAACTATTTATATTTGATAGATGAATTTTCGGGTGTGTTTACTTGTGATGGTTTTATATTCATGTTTTAGATCTATATGGTTTCGAGAGTAAAATAATTTTACAATTATATTTGAAGCCACAAGTAAATAAGGATAGTATTGAAATTTTATATACTTAATGAGTATATTTTTCTCTTTTCCGGTCATATAATTTTTTTAAATGTCCGTTTTTATTTAACATGAAGTCTCTATTTTATTTTTTTCTCTATAAAACAGACTTTTTATGTTTCTTAAATCTATTATTGAGTGCGTATCATGATATTTCAAATTCTACGTCTATATCTTGGATAGTATGATATAATTTAAGGTGATTATTTTTACAATTTATTTTTAGATTATTTTTTGTTTTTCATTGAAACATTTTTGTTGTTGTTGTTATTCAATTACTTTTTGCTATGCTTCAATTAGATCTAGTTTCATGATATCCATAAGGTTTTTGATTTTTGGTACACTAGAGATTTAACAAAAAAGTCAAATCAATGAGATCGTGGAAATAAAGAAAATATTTTATGAATTTTTATTGTCGTTTGTTGCAGTATTGATCTTGACGCAGGTTTGAAGGCAACAGAAAGACACAACAAATTTCTGTCATTTTTCTTTACAGTTTCTTAAATTAGTATTGCTTTTGATGAATTTAGGTTGGCTTTATTAATAAGTATCATTGCATTTTGATTCATTTTGCTTAATCGTTAAATTAAAAAAAAAAAAAAAATTAATTATTATTATTATTTGTTCAAAAAATGTCATATAATAAGATCATATATATACAATTAGGTTCTTTCTGTTTTAGGGGAACCCTACTCTCATATATGATACACATTTGAACATTTGAACATTTTAAATATATTCTTTACAAATGGGAATTATTTTTTCTAAAGAACTTCATTCTTCTAACATATGTGTTGGTTGTAGAAAAGAATAAAAAGAGAGAGAACATTTTATGTATTTTTAAGAATTTTGTTGTTGATTGTTTGGTGTGATTAAAAACTATTAAGTTACTGATTAGTTTTTAAATAATGTTACAAAAAGAGGACTTGTGTCTTGTATAAAGATTAAAGTGTTACTAGTGTTGGTACAAATCCAAGTCCCACATTGAAAATTAGAAGAAAGCATCAACACCTTATAAATTTACATATAAATCCACTATTACGAGACTTTTTTAAAGAAGTTTAAAAACAAGTTCTTGTGAACTCAGTCCAAAGAAGAGGGAAGAGCATCATTGGTAAATGATGGTCAAAGCGAATCATCTTATAATGGCACGGATAAACAACAGAGAAGGAGAAGATCTATGGCCGATGGAGATATTGTGATCACTGAAGAATGCAGAAATAAGATATCTGCAACGATCGAGCATCTATTTGGACATGGTGATGTTTTAGAATGCACGATGGAGCTATTGTGATCACTGAAGAATTACGAAATATTAATATTTGCTCCCCCCCCCCCCCCCCTTTTTCTTTCTTTTTGAAGTGTTAGCTTAAGTTTCATTACATCATTATTACTAATTATATTCATGCAACCATCACTCAGATGACATAATGAGCTCCGAATCAACAATGAGAATGAACGATGGAGCTATTGTGATCACTGAAGAATTACGAAATAAGATATCTGCAACGATCGAGCATCTATTTGGAAGTGGTGATGTATTAATATTTGCCCTTTTTCTTTCATTTTTATCGGTAAAAACTTCATGGGAAAAAAATGTAACGTTATGATTTCTCCAACATTGTTGCAGATTCTGAAACGGAGAGGGGTCATGTTCTTGACACGACTGGAAGTGATGACCAACCTGAAACGGGCGATGATCTTCCCACTACAACCGGATTTGACTATAAGGTGCCAATGATTCTATTTTCCCATTCATTATTGAAGGCCTCCCGTGAACAATATCTGCACTAAATATGCACTCGTAATCTTTTCTTCTATACTCAAATTGAATTTCTATGGTTTGCAGGTTGATGGATGCACCGACGGGAACCATAACCTGTCCTATAGGGGTTGCCAAGGATTGATTTGTACGTCCTGTGGTCACATGGAGCTTGATGCATGCCAGGTTTTGAGATCGTGAGTAAGTATATCGATCTTGAAGCTATACTGCTTGCATTTCAAGAACTACAATCATCATCTTACCAGCAGTTGCCTTTTACTTTTGTAGGTGCACAAAGCTTGTTTCGATAGCTTTGAAGTGATGGATGATCTAGAAGGTAATGGCTGACTTAAGAAAATTCTAACATTTGAAAATAAGGCAGTCTAATATTTGCATTTCTTTTTTCAGGGATGGGAAAGTGCAAAATGCAGCCTTCTAAAGAAGAGTTGGAAGAAATTTTGGAGCATTTGAGGAGTCGAGCTCAAACTTACGCTCGAATTTTTGGGGATGAGTGTACAGTCCCTGAACTAGACTGCCTCTCCACCGAAGACAATGCTGACAGCCTCTCCAATACGATAGTTCCCCTTGAAGAACGCCATGAAATAGACAATTTGGAGGGCGACTCAGGGGATACTATCAGCAGCAGCAGCAGCAGCAGTAGGCATTGGAGGGCGACTCAAGGGAAACTCAGGGGCTCTCCAATTTGATGGATTCCACTGAAGAAGTAGGCATTGCTGATGATGGCATTGGACGTCAGGTTAGATCAACAAGGAGAATCAATACACACCAGTCGTCAATTTCTGTTGTGGGTGAGCTGTGTGAACTGTCTTCGGATGAAGACTTCACTCTGAGGAAGAGACGAAAAGTGAACAATGCTAAGAGAGTCAACAATGTAGAGGACAGTTTGCCAGTGCAGCACAGAATCGGAACTCCAAAACGGAAGGCTGCAGTGAACTCTCCTCATAGGAAGATGAAGCAGAGGAGGCTGTCGGAAATCTGTGAGATCGAAGAACACAGATTGGAGCAGGGGGGGTGCAGTCTCAGTGTCAAAAGCACAGCGTGGCAAAGCTCCACGGACTAGCAGGAACAGCCGTAATGGAGATGACATGCCCTATTGGCTTGAGGAGATGACGAAGTTCATGACGGGGGCCAAAGCGAAGAAGATGAAGCCAAAACGATTCGACATCTCCAAGTTCCTAGAAGAATCCATTTTCCGACCACCGTCTGGGACATTGCATACCAGTGAAGCTGAAGACTACCCTGCTCTTCCGAAGAAGTTCAGGTTTGAAGAGGATGTCGTGCCCCTGACTGAAGAGGAACAGCGAGAAGCTGAGGTAGCTAAGGAAATGGAGGACTTGTTTGATGACATGAACTTTGACTTGGCTGTGGAGGAAATGGGAACAACTACCAGCCATGAAGTAAGTCAATCAAATTCAACACTTGTGCATATTAATATCTATATATATATATTCAAACAATAGACAAGAACAGATTCGACACGGATTGAGAACTAATTTACCACTATTTTTATTATTAATATTCAGAAAGCGATATACTAACTAACAATCTGTACATGACTTGCAGGTGGTTCCAGTGGATGAGGAGGAGAAGACACCCAAGAGCGCAGATGTGCTCGAGGGCTTCATGAATTGACATTAGCAGATGATCAAGGACTTTATTGTATCTACTGTCAACATGTAGCGATTCATCCAAGGGATGTAATTCCTCCCTGAGTAAGTATATATCGATTGCTTTCTTAAGTTATCTATTCTCCCTAATTCTGCACTAATTTGTTATCTGAAAGTAGGTCAGTGCAATTTCAGGTTGGTTTAAATTTTGTGCGGGGGTAGCCGTTTATACAGCTTCTTTTTCTTCCTCTTGCAGGCAATCAAAACACATCGTGCGCCGGGAAAGAAGAAGAAGCAGAAGAAAGGGGAGCGTCTGGATCTCGGCGCCATTACTCCCCCAGTAGCGGATGCAGCTGAAGTAAGCTGCCGGATTAGAGGCTCGGTTTGGAGCATCAAGGCTGGTGTACGAGAAACTCTGTACGAGCACCAACAAGAAGGATTTGAGTTCCTCTGGAGGAACTTGGCAGGCAGTACTGATATTGTCGACTTAAGGAACTCAAATCTACCTGGAGTGGGCGGATGCATCATTTCTCATGCACCAGGGACCGGAAAGACACGTCTGACCCTTGTGTTCCTCGAGACATATCTAAAGATGTTTCCAAACTGCCTGCCGATGATCATCGTCCCAGCCACAATACTTGGTACCTGGGAAGCCGAGTTAAGAAGGTGGAATGCCAGTTTTCATTTCCACAACCTGAACAATCCGGCATTCACTGGCGACGAGAGGGCGGCTGCGGACCATCTCTTTAATAGGGCAAAGATCAGATGTCGGGATACAGAGGCAATCAGAATGATAAATATATATTCATGGAAGAGGGGGGGAGGCCTTTTGGGGACGAGCTACAATCTGTTTGAGAAGCTAACGGAGCAGAAGGACGAGGAAGCAAATGCAGGCGAGGTGGGATTTCTGAGGTCGACACTTCTTGAGATGCCTGGACTAGTGATTCTCGATGAAGGCCATACTTCTTGTAATGAGAGGAGTAAGATTTGGGCTTCACTGGTTCAGGTCAAGACAGACAAGCGTATCATATTGTCAGGGACGCCGTTCCAAAACAACTTCACAGAGCTGTTCAACACCGTCAACATCGTAAGGCCGACAGCGGCAGAAGAGATTATGCAGGATCGGACATTTGCTGAGATTCTGCATTCAGATAAGAAAACCCATAGCTCTCGGCCTGCTTTGCTTCCTGAAGCAGTCAATTGTGCAGTGGAGAGGCTTAAAGTCTCCATGTCGCCGTTTGTGCACGTGCACAAGGGAACTATCCTGCAAAAGAATCTCCCCGGATTAAGAGACTCTGTCATCCTCCTTAAACCGACCGGACTGCAAAAGAAGCTGATCGACATATTGGAAGGGGAACGGTTAAAGAGAATAATTACGAACGAACATGGATTTTCTTTGGTATCTATTCATCCTTACCTCATCCGAAAATGCAAGTCGCAAGTGCCCACGGATGGAATTGATATGCAAGCAGTCGAGGCATCGAAATTCAATCCTTTTGAAGGAGTGAAAACAAAGTTCATCCTCGAGTTTGTCCGCCTCTGTATGATGCTGAAAGAAAAAGTACTTATCTTCTGCCAGAACCTTACGCCCTTGGAGCTGATCAAAGACCATCTGGCTGCGACCTTCCAGTGGAACGCCAGGAAGGAAATTCTGAGGCTGGAAGGAAAGCTACCGAAGAAGCAACGCCAGAGAGTGATCGACGCATTCAATGATCCAGAAAATGATTCGAAGATCTTGCTGGCGTCGACGAGGTGCTGCTCTGAGGGCATAAGTCTGGTCGGGGCTTCCAGGGTCATTCTGCTGGACGTCGTCTGGAATCCTTCAGTTGAACAGCAAGCGATTTCTCGGGCTTATAGGATTGGGCAAAAGAAGTTTGTCCATACCTACCATCTAATGACTGCTGGAAAGCTGAGAAATACAAATATTGCCGGCAAGCTGAGAAAGAGTGGCTATCAGAATTAGATTTCTGCTCTTCTTCGAACGAGAAGGATATATCAAAGCAGCCAATGCCGGCGATCGAGGACAAGATTCTTCAAGAGATGGTCCAGCATGCAAAGACGAAAGATATATTAGAGAAGATCATCCACCAGCCCAAGAATGCTGACTTGAGCCAGTCCTTGCATGGTAGAGGTTTTGTATAAAGGTACGTATTGAGTTAAATTTTTTTTTTTTAAGGAAACAGATTGATTGATGAGTCGATTGATCATTTTTGTTTGTGAATTGTTTTTTTATTTTATTTTTTTTTGTCCTAACAACTTGATTCATATTATTAAATAATCTGATCAACCTTAAGAAAAATGCTAATGATCCAATCTGTGCACCATTGGTACCCATTTTTTCTCCATATATATTTGATAAAATAATTTATGTATTTGAATGCAGGGCTATAAAGAAGAAGTTCAAAGACAGAATGCATGTCTGATCATTTTCAGGTAGATTAGCTGTTTGCTTCGCTACAATGGGGATGCGATTTAATTTTCTCCTACATTTCTCAATTCCCTTTTCATTTGTAGACCAGACCTTAAGAGATAATATACAGCAAGAGTATCATGAGGTTCTCGAGGCGTGTATTCACAGGTATTAACATTATATTTCGAAAATGCTGCATTGAGAACCTGCACTTTTGGTCTTAATGATTTGACATATTCCTTGTTTTGTATTCAATGGCGGGCAATCGAGCTGAGGAGGAGGTGAATTCAATCTCACTTTTAAGTTTTAGCTAATAATTATTTCTATACATGGATAATTAATATTCTTATCTATATGTCCACAGACAATTGATAAATTAATCGAAACAGGCTATAGTGAGCAGATTTTACAGAATTCTATTCGAGAGCAAGGCCGAGAGCAGGTGTAGCCATATGTCCTAATCTTTTCTATTTTTCTTTTACTTCTTTGCTCTACATTTGAAACCATGCTCGATTTGTGCCATCATCTTTTATTAGTAGGATGTATAAAGTAAATCATGCATGAGTATCGATGAAATTAAAAAGAGGTTTGGAAATTTGTTGGAGTAATATCTTCTTCCGGTGACTTGATAACATTTCACATATATTGAGAACAGCTTCTCTAGGAAAACTGCCTTTGTGTATGGCTCCTGTCCAACTACGAGCCTGTTGTTGAGTACTTGGCTACTTCTAGGTGCTTGCCGCTGTTGATTGAAGTGGTTAAAGGTTCCACAAAGGAAAACGTAAGCTATAGTGTTTATTATGGTGAGCTTATAGTGTTATGGCTGTTTCTTTTATGGTTCAGTTTAATTAAGAAAATCTCCCAATTTTGATAGACTTTTGATATCCGCTGCATGTTGACTGTAGACTATACATATTACTAATCTTCCATTGAGAACTGAATAATCTGAATGTCGACTTGCAGGTTACATTGTTAGGGTGGCCACAGATTGTTCAGAACTTAAAAGCTCAGGCATGGAGTGACGCGGTGAGTATTTATCTAGGGTTACAAACTCAAAATTGGTCATTTATCATTTCTTACTGAAAAAGAAGAGGCCTTGTAAACAAAATATATAAGTATCCTTCAATTTGATGCTATTCTCATACCAATAAGGCTAGAATGGAATCAATGCTGTATTTTTTGTGAATTAGTTCAAAGTTGTTATTGTGTTTTTCGAATTATGTGTTTGGATTTGAAAAGATGATTTCTAAGATGTCAGATTTTATGTCTAGATGGATTCAAATCTTTTATGTGTTTTTGAAAGTGTTATACACAAATAATAATAAAAATAAGGATAGCAGGATCTTAAAGGGAATTAGACACGAAGTCGGGTGGAAAAGGAGAAAAATTTGCGCTCAGGTCGGTTGGTCCGGTCGGTTGGTCCGCAGTCGGATAAGCAGGTCGGTTGGTCCGCAGTCGGATAAGCAGGTCGGTTGGCCCTCGGTCGGTTGGTCCGGTCGCTTGGTCCGCAGTCGGATAAGCAGGTCGGTTGGTCCTCGGTCGGATAGGCAGGTCGGAAGGTCGCGGTCGGATGGGCAGGTCGGTTAGTTAGCGGGTCGGATGGTCCATAGGTCGGAAAGTCTGCAGGTCGGATGGTCTACAGGTCGGAAGGTTTGCGGCTGGACCAACAAGTCGGATGGTCTGCAAGTCGGGAGGTTTGCGGCTGGAACTAACAAGTTGGAAGGTCTGCGATCGGACCAACAAGTCGCTTGCTTGGGGCGACCATTGAATCGTCTGGAGAGATCAGATGTTGGTCGCTTGATGGGGCGACCAATAAGTCGTTTGATCTAGTGAACAGTTAGTCTCTGGAATGGTCGATCGGGCCAGTTGAGCTCTGGAATTTGTAGAAGCATTTGGCGAGACGGTGTAAGACACGTGTCGACAGATGAGGACCTTGTGGACGGTTGCCGTAACTGCCCAGACGACCTTTCAAAATGTTTTATTGTGGGCGGTTGACGGCGGTTGCTGGCGACGATTTTGAAACATTTTTTGAAGGACTTTAAGGATTTGGATGTATTCTGGAAATGCATCTTCAATCGACATCAAATTCAAAGAATTGCTTCTGGGGATCACCACTTTATTTTCCAGTCTGTAGTTTTATTTTCCTATTTTATTTTTGTATCCTACAGTGTATAGAGATTCCTAATCTCAGGCGCTAAATATATCAAATTCGAAGATAATTTCCTATTTTCGAATTTTACTTTTTTATTGTTGAAAAATACATCAACAAATTGGCGACCACAGTGGGAGAAAGGCAAGATTGCTGATCCTACATCAACAGAGAATTTCATACGACTGAGGTCCGGCCGAATCATCAGAAAAATCAGTATGGCAGGCTCACAACCTCAATCATCATCGGCACCGGTGGGGAAAATATTTCACCACCTGTCATGCCAAATCCAGGGGAGATTCCCCAACCACCTACCGATTGGTTGTCTTATGTTCAACAATTGAACAATCAACAAACTTTGATTATGCAGAACATGTTGCGTGAACAACAAAATCTAATGCAGAACATGTTGGATCAGGCGTTCTCTAGATTCACCCTGCATTCAAACATGCCTCCAGCCGTGTCACCTTCTCGTTTTCAGGAGACATTTCCAAGATCAACGTTTGCAGGGCCAACATACGTTGACAGTACATTTCCAAGCGTCACAACTTTCAACCGAACAGATATGGGGAAGACTCCTCTAACTTTTCCAAATAATGTTCATTTGGAACCGAGGGTTGATCATACCCAGCCAAATGAGAGATTGAGGGGACAGGCTCATAATCCCATTCCAGACGAGCCAACTGTCCCCAGAGAAGAAAGATTGGGATATCAGATTCATAATCCCATTCCAGCCGAGCCAGCCTTCTCTAGGGAAGATTTTGTTCCACCCAGGATAGATCCAGAGGATATCGCTCAAGTTTTGCGGGTGTATTTCGGAATGAACCCACAAACGGTGAACCGACCGGCGTATCAAAGGCCATTTCCAGAGAGAATCATCAATGAGTATCCTCTTCTGAGGAATTATCGACCGCCAAAATTTCATGTTTTCTTAGGAGAAGACGGATCCTCCACCATAGAGCATGTGGGTCGGTTCACAGCACAGTTAGGAGAGGTCGGTAATAACTCTTTTTATAAACTGCAACTATTTGGTTTGCCTCTTACCAGAACAGCTTTTTCGTGGTTTGTCGATCTACCACCTGGACAAATACAAACCTCCTGGGAAGGTTTGTATTTGTCCAGGTGGTAGGGAAGGTTTGGAAGCGGCCTTTCATGCAAGGTTCTTTATTCCTCTTCCAACAGTCTCGCTCACAGACCTTCTGGAGATTAGGCAAATAACGGAGGAAACTGCCTACCAATTCATAGAGCGGATGCAATTAATAAAGGGACGTTGCCCGACAATCATTGAGGAGAGCGAGATGACTAATTTGGTGGTCCAAAATATGCATACACAACTGCGAGAGGCTTTAACGGCCCACGACGTTCAAGATCTGGCCAGTTTAGCATCCAAGGCAGGGAGGTTAGAATCTTTTTTAAGAGAAAACGATCATGACTTCTGTCAGGGGGGAGGTGCTGAAGAAATGGTAGTGCAAGATCGACCAACGTGGAGGTCAGCACCAGTCCGAGATAAATGGAGGTCGGGTCCAATGTAGCCTCAAAAGATGGAGGTCGGATCTGAGGCTGACGTGGCCTCGGATGACGGCCTGCTAACTCCTAAACATCATGAGAAATGAAGCTTAGGAGTCTTGCGGAGGAGGCAAGTTGTTATACACAAATAATAATAATAATAATAATAATAATAATAATAATAATAATAAGGATAGCAGAATCTTAAAGGAAGTTAGACACGAAGTCGGGTGGAAAAGGAGAAAAATTTGCGCTCAGGTCGGTTGGCCCTCGGTCGGTTGGTCCTCGGTCGGATAGGCAGGTCGGAAGGTCCGCGGTCGGATGGGCAGGTCGGTTGGTTAGCGGGTCGGATGGTCCATAGGTTGGAAAGTCTGCAGGTCGGATGGTCTACAGGTCGGAAGGTTTGCGGCTGGACCAACAAGTCGGATGGTCTGCTAGTCGTGAGGTTTGCGGCAGGAACAAACAAGTCGGAAGGTCTGCGGTCGGACCAACAAGTCGCTTGGTTGGGGCGACCATTGAATCGCCTGGAGAGATCAGATGTTGGTCGCTTGATGGGGCGACCAATAAGTCGTTTGATCTAGTGACCAGTTAGTCTCTGGAATGGTCGGTCGGGCCAGTTGAGTTCTGGAATTTGTAGAAGCGTTTGGCGAGATGGTGTAAGACACGTGTCGACAGAGGTGGACGTTGTGGACGGTTGCCGTAACTGCCCAGACGACGTTTCAAAACGTTTTATTGTGGGCGGTTTACGGCGGTTGCTAGCGACGGTTCTGAAACATTTTTTGAAGGACTATTTAAGGATTTGGATGTATTCTGGAAAGGCATCTTCAATCGACATCAAATTCAAAGAATTGCTTTTGGGGATCACCACTTTATTTTCCAGTCGGTAGTTTTATTTTTCTATTTTATTTATGTATCCTACAGTGTTTAGAGATTCCTAATCTCAGGCCCTAAATATATCAAATTCGAAGATAATTTCCTATTTTCGGATTTTACCTTTTTATTGTTGAAAAAATACATCAACACAAAGTTTATGCTCTTTATCTATATTTATATGGTGAGAATAAAGTGCACCTGTTTGCTAAAATAACATTCATTTTAGAGATTAGTAATTTTTTCACAATGAATTCCTCTTTGTGAAAATCTTAGAATGTCTAGATGTGATAGAATGCCGGAAAACAATCAGATTTCGTTCAAAATAATTTTAGTTGAATGATCTTCAAAATATTGAACTAATTGTCAGCTTTTCACTAATAACTTATGTAAGCAATACCTTTATCATTTATTGTCTTTAAAGGGGTTTATTAAAGTTCATGGCAATTTGACAATTAAAGTAGTTGAGCTCTATTGATAGTGCGGCTAGCTCTGCCCACCTACATAATCAATCAACGGGCATTACCAATAGTCAAGATGTACAAAAGCTTGCAGAGGAGTGTAAGAAGGGCCTTGTTGAGTTGAGGGATGTCATGGTTGAGGTTAGAAACATGCATGCCGAGTTGTCTACTTGGATTAACTCTCCCGGTGGAGCATCAGTACGAGTCCCAGTAAGGAAGCAACAATATCTCTAGGTAAATTATATGGAATGTATCCCGCCAATTTACTAGTGACTCAATTAACTGCTCCATGCATTGTAGGGAACTAGCCACAGCCAAAGAGGGTTAGAGACATCGGGTACCGAGGTTCACGAACCACTAATGGTTAGTTAACATAGATATATATTAGGGTTTTACCATAATATCTACATTCAGTAAATTAGCATAATATTTTGCTTATACCTTGTTAGCCTATAAGAATGTTCTTGATAGTTGCAAACACGTTGATATAGGTCGGGTCTCGTTTTCTTTTGATGTTCCGTGACTTGGAAGAACTTGTTGCTGAAGGATCATATTGTCCGCCCCTCTTCCAGGTTTGTTATCGTAATTTACTACAAGATAGGTATGAATTTTAATGCGAACTTGTTGTTAGTATAATTGTGGGGCCTGACACATAGTTATCTATTGCATTTAAACTTATTTTGTTACCCTTTGTTTCGTCCATTTGAATTCTGCTTGCTTTCTAAGATTTTTTTTTGTTTTGTTCTTTTTTTTGTAATTCGTTTCATTGAGAATTTATCGGTTTAGTAAAAGGCTGTGTTTGGATATTAAATGTAATGCACTGTTATTTGGTGCATCCTACATGCCGTGCTTTTGGTTGTTGTATAGTGTTTCCTAAGCAGTCTTGTTGGTGGAATCTGGGTGTCATTGATATTATGTGTATTCGTGAATGCGTTCTCATTTAAATTGTGCATATTCCATAAATGTGTCATGATTTCAATATTATTATTCTAAAGAGTTGAGACTTAGGTGCGTCTTGGGTTATTAGTAAATAATTTATTCTTAAAAAAGGTTAGGGTTGATTACTGCCGTTGGACAATGCAATGCTTTATTCCGGATTTGTTACATTGTTAATTATATGCATATTTACTAGATGATATGGACATAAATTTGATGGGATTTTTTTGGTATAGGTGCAGTTGTATATTCTTTCATATTATTGACCTGTAGTACTTGTTAAGTCAAGAAAAATTCTTCTCATTTGCCGGAATTTGTGAAACATATGCGACCATCTTTGTTATGTGTGAAATACTATCGATGGTTTCTCTTATTATTATTTTTTATTTGTAACTTGTTTGTTGAAATGATATATTGCATTCATAATTATATGGTTTTTTTTAAATTTATATATGTAGTTGATATGCTAGTAATAGTTAAAGTCTTTGTAATGGCTACAACGGTTCCAGAGACCTCAACTATTCTGCCAACAATTGCTGGAGCACTTACCCTCAGTGAGTTAGTCAATGTTGATCTCATAAAGTGGACATACAAAGATGTATGTAATTTATATTTGAAGGTTTTTTTTTGTAGTAATTTATTTATTTTGCAATTAAATACTTATATAACCTACTTATTCATTGCAGCGCCACACCTGAGTTTTATGCCGTACTTTTGACGTTCCATGAGCATCCACACCCCACGTTCATGTGTTGAACCTGGACTAATGCCTTACTTGTTTTTACTATATTGGATTGAACAAGGCTTGCGTATAATTATGACGTCTTTAGGCTTACTAGATTATTTTGCACAATAAGTACATAATTTTGGCTTGTTTGTCTTTTATGTAATCCTTCTGTTCGTAGTTGGCACGATTATTAGTGTAATTTTCTATGGACTCCTTAGATTATAGGTTTTATGATGAATTTCGTAGGGAACATGGGAAGAAAAAGGTTGTAAGTTTATTGTCATAAAATATATGTTGTCACGAAAATCGTTACAATTGTCTCTTTAGGACGTAACAAAATTTTATTATAACGAATAGGTGATCAATGTTTTGTAACAAATATTTGTTACAGAAACTGTTACAATATTTTTTTCATGTCATAAAACATTCGCAACGTATTATTTGTTACGACTACGCTTCGTTACAATCAAACTTTTAATTTTTGTCACGAACATGTAACTGTAACAAAAAATGATACAAAAATATATTGTAACTCTCAAAATATGTTTGTGCCACATTATTTGTTACGACAATGAATAAAAAAGAATTCAAATTTTTGTCGCGTAAAAAAATTGTAACAAAAAGTCCTCCCATAGGCGTTGACCACTCGTCTTTTGTTACAACATTTATGGCGACACAGACTTTTTGTTACTCGAGTAAACATACCGATCAAAATTTGTAACAAAGCCGCCATAAATAGTTTTTTGCCACAAAAAATGAGTATTTGTAGCGGATTCAGTTCGGCTGGAAATACTCATTTTTTTGTAGTGTGGTGGTGTAAATGTGTTGCCAGTTCATACTTTCATGTTCAGAAAAAAAAAAAAAATTTATAATTATAATATATTCATATGATAAAAATCTTTATTACGACATTTTCATGAAAATGTTGATATTTTCTTTAAACATAAGAAAAATATTGACGACTTTTATTTTATTTTTACTTGAATGCTTTTTATTTTTTATTTTTTGAAGGGTAACAACATAGTCGAACAAAACAATGATGGCATGCCTAAATGGCTTTCAAAGTTTAGGGTGAAGAAATTGTTATTGTTTGATACATGTCATGAAATAAATTTAGATGACGACAAAAAAAAAAAAGAAAAAAACTAAAAATAATCATATAATTTTTCCGAACGAAAGGAATATATATATATATTTGAAGATTGACAACACATTTATATTGTTGGTAGAACGAAAATATAACATAATAATTAATTAATGCGATGTACCAACAAAAAGAATCTAGCTTAAAGCTATTGGTTCGTTATTTCATTATCTTTTGAAGCATTCTTATAATTAGCTTAGACCATATATTAGAAATTATTGTTGAATGAAAATAGCTCTCATTTTCTATTTTGGCATATAGAAAAAATTTCCATCCCTCCAATGATTGCCATCATAATTCAAATACAGCAAAGCTGACTATGTCTGTTGCACACACAGGCACAATCTTATTTCCTATTTTGGCATATAGGCAAAATTTTCATCTGCAATGGCTGTCATCAGAATTCAAATATAACAAAGTTGACTGTGTCTGTTGCATACAGACACAAATTGCAGTGTGTTTGTCTTTGTCTATTTTCTCTCATCTTTACATATACACAAAAGACAAATTGGATGAATAAGGATAGTCAACATACTGTCAGACTAATAGAGAAACGTCCAAGTCCATATCAGTGTAAATGAAATTAATTTGGTTTAGTTTTCTTGTTCAACGTGGTGTTTGAATATTCAGCTTGGGATAGTTTTGTTGTAGATAGAGCACATTTGAGAGTTGGTTTTTAGAGAGAAAAATATTCAATCGACCTTTCGCTTATTCCTTCACCATCTTCATATTTTGAAATTGTGTTTTACACAAAAATTCACTAGAAGAGTCGCCGGAGGAAAGAGTTTTTGGAGGTCCAACCGGAGGAGACGACCAATTCTTAATCTGCATTACTCAGTGGCTATTGTAAAAATTTGGTGTCAGTACGAACTTGTGACAGCCAGTTTCAAGGTTAGTCATTATGGAAGAAATATGTTGAAAGAGTTTGTGGTTGTTTTGTACTATAGTCAGTATTGATCATAGTGAATTCACTTATGGATTGACATCCCCAAATGTAGATTGGTTTATAAGTGAACCGAGTCAACAAATACTTGTCAAATTTATTCCTTTGGTGTTCATGCATTTATATCGTGAACAGTGTTGTTATTACTATAAATTTATGAAGCTTCAGAGAGCTGGCCATTTTTTAGTATTCAAAGGAGATTTGCTCGAACTCCATTTTTCAACAATTCTAAACAAAATTAAAGACAATATCATTATATCATGCAAATTAATACAAACTTAAATCCTCAATTTTGTTCAATTAGAATAAATTAATATGAACATGACAGCATAATCAAGTAAAATCATTGCATACCTCTTAGAATCAAATAATCATTTCAATAAATTAGAATTAAGAAACAAAAAGTCCATTACATGAAAATCTAAGATGAAAGTGTAAAATGATGTGTTAGATATGATCATATTTATATAGGTGACAGTTATAGTACTAAATATTTTTTCTAAATGAATTTGGATATTTAGAAACAATATTTTCATTGATTTTTTTTAATTGTTCCGACTTTGGGTTAGTTATGTATTTTTCGTTTTCAACTATGTAGTACTACTTTTAATTTTGTGAATTGCAATCATGTTTTCATTTTAAAAGGGAAAAATAATTCAGTTTGTTTTTATCGTTGTGCTGATTTTGTGTTAATTATGTGCTTCATGATATTAAAATATGTGTTGTTTTTAACTTTATTAATTGGTGTCATCTTTTCACTTTATAAGGAAAACTGATTTTACTTGTTTTATTATTATATTGAATTTGAGTTGTTATTTTTAAGTTTATTAATTGGTGTCATTTTCTTTTCACTTTACAAGAAAATAAATTTACTTGTTTTATTATTATACTGAATTTGAGTTATGGTGTGCCTTTTCATTTTAAAATTCTATTAAAATCCTAACATGTACATACATAATGCAAAAACAAATACGCACACGATTTGTCTTGTCAATCATGAGACATGGACGATCATGAGACACACTCCTTTTCGACTACACATTTGTTTTGATGTTTTAGACCTTGAAGATTGCTCCACAGTCGATTCTTGAATTCCATGCACAAGCATTTGTACACTGTCCCTCCTCAAAAGATTATGAAACTAAAATATTCAAATTTTAAAAACTTCAACAATTGAGCATGGATTCAATAATTAATCAAACACTTACTTTAAAATTAAATGTAGTCCAAATAAGTAAAAATGCACAAATGTTAGTAACCATACAATGGAATAGATACAAAGGCAAGTATGATCAAGTGTGTATTTTGCATGTATTGGTGAAACCTATGTGCATTTTATATACAATTGAACTAACAAGTTTGTGATTTTTCTTTTTCAAAATATTGTTCTATCTGTGGTAATTAAGTTTTGCATTAGAACAACTAGCATTATATAAAAAGAAATTTAATGACTATAGAAATGACTTTGAATTCATCTCAAAGAGATAGCGCTAACAAGATCGATAGAATAACATCACCTTGCAAGAAATGTTGCAATACCAAATATCTTCATTGTTTTTCGGAAGTTTACTCCTACATAGTCTACACGCTAAATGCACCTGATCAGGCATTTGGAAGGAGATTCAATAATAACACTAAGCTTTTTATTACACTTATACACCTACATTTAATAGTAGTTGAGTACTGAAAATAAGGAATGAAATTTTAATTTTTAAAAATGAAGTTTAGAATATATTAAATAGTTTAATTCTAAAATAATGTAAATTTAGCACTAAACATGTTCGAAATGCACAGAATCGCCTTAACTTCATGCACTCTATAGTATTATAGTTAATAGAAAGCCGAGACAAATTTTCTTGTTAGATTGACTGAGAAAATATTGTGACAATATATTGTCTCGAAAATACTCGCAAACTTTGTCGAGACTATATTTTATCTCGAAGAACCATGACAATGTCCAAGAAAGTATATTTTGTCTCAACAATTGTTATATATCTCGAAAATCCGGGACAATATCCGAGACAATATATTGTCTCGAATGTCCTTGACAATATCCGAGATTATATTTTTCTCTCAAACAAATGTGATACTTTTTTAGGCTATAATTTGTATCAAACAACTGTAAAAATATTCAAAACTTTATACTATTTCGTTTAAAATAATTCTAACAAAATGCAAGATTATATTTTATACAATATAATTAATTAATATATTTGTTGGCCTTTTTATATGACACTTCTACTAAAAATTTGTGCATATTATCGATTAAAAGAAAATTACTATCACAAATTATCACATCGTATTTCACATAAGCACACTATAATCAAACTACAATTTTCATGATAATACATATATAAAAAAAAGGCTGAAAATTATGTCCCCATCCAGAGTGAAGTTCTTCAATCCTTAGTTCTCATCAAAGCTACATCTCCTCCAATAAGAAATATAATTTGTCCTACTAATTTTCTTACCTAAAATTGATAGAGCTACCGAGATCCATGCTGATATTTTTTCATATTCTTTCTTTGCTTCCACTAGTCTGATAGCGATAGAGGTGCGTTCAAACAATATTTGCACAAGAAATCACACATTATTGTCATATGTTTTCAAACAGCTATTCTTTTAGAAGTAGAAAATAAAAAATTACATATAGAATTGCACAAATTTCTATCCAAATAAGATAAACATACCTATCTAACTAATTAAAAAACTATCTAAACAATTTAAGGAGACATTAATAAAAACAAAACATCTAAACAAATGATTATATACAAATTAAAGAACAAAATACAATGCAAACTTACCAACAGAGGAGAAGTTCTATTTTATAATTGTGGAAAATAAATAGGTAGGTAAATGTCAATGTGAGTTAGTAAATGTGAATGTGGACGAAAGAAATTATGATTGTGGAGCAAAAAATTAGATTAGTGGGAAGTTTTTTAGTCAAAGTTGTAGTTTTTATATTTTCATATTTATTATAAGATATTTGTTATTGTTTTGATTATATTTTAATTTAATTTTTTATTATAGATAAATAGATTTAATTAAAAAATAATTATAATGTTAATAAAAATTATTGATTATACTTCCGGTTAACAATGATCGAAAAGTAAATATTTTAGTCACTTATTTAAAGTTAATTCATATATTTGAAATATTTTTTTATGACTTATTTCAAAATAATTCAAGCTTTCAAAATATTTTATGTTTTTTATTTTAAGATAATTTTTACTCTTGAAACATATTTCGTGACTCGGTGTTGAGATAATTCAAACTCTCAAAATATTTTTTGTTACTTATTATTTTAAGATGATTTTTACTTTCGAACTATTTTTTTTATATTTATTTTGAGACAATTTATGGTCTTGGAATATTTTTCGTAACTTGTTTACAATTCATACTTTCAAAATATTTTTTGTGATTTATTTTGAGACAATGTTTACTCGCAGTGGTGTTTCGAGACAAATATGCAACAATAAATTGTTACGAAACAAATTTTGAGATTATGATTGAGAGAATTTATCGCGGTAATGTCTCAAATCATAGTTGACACACTAATTTGTCTCGAACAAAGGTTTCGTGACAGAAGATTTTCTCAGAATTTTTTTCCGAGACAATTTTTCGAGATAAATGAGCACTTTTGTGGTAGTACTACAAAAAATTTGAAATTTAGCTACAAAAAAATTTCGTAGCAAAATATAATAATTCATAGTAAAAATATTTTTGCGACGAAACTCATTTTGTCGCCTATACCGTGTTAGTAAAGGTTTTGGTGACAAACATGACTTTCATAAAAAAAAAAAAAAAAAAAAGTTTTTTATAATGAAAGTTAAGAAAAGAGATATAGCTACGAAAATATGATTTCGTAGCTAAAACTCTTTTTCTATAAAATTAGAACACATAACAAAAGACCAAATATGTATAATTTTTTTAGCCAAGTGATTTTCGCTATGAAAATAATTTTGTAGCTAAAATCTTTTTGCTATGAGGATATAATTTTCTAGCAAAAAAATTTAAGCGACCAAATTAATTTTGTAGTACATAATTTATTTTTAGTGATGAAATTAATTTTTTTAGCTAAATGACACGTTTTAACTACAAAATATTTCGTAGTTAAAAATATTATAGCTAAGTAGATACTCTTTTTGTAGTGTTTTGAACAATCAATCTGTCTCGCTTCATCCACTTGAAGGACAACGAAGATGCTTGCGAACCAGGAGGACATCATGTCCACAGTGAATACCGGCAAGCCAAGACATCACATTCTATGGAGTATCGATTTAATTAATTGCTATAACCTTGATGTATTGCACATTTCTCAAATAATAACAATGTCTTTATCATAAGCTTTGAAAGCCATTTTGGCATACTATCGATGTTGAGTTGATATTGTTAGTTGCATTGGGAAATGGTGGTATTAATTTTGGACTGGTAAGGCCTCCTTCTTCACTATGTTTTCGTTTTGATGGTTTAGGCATTGAAGATTGTTTTGCATTTGATTCTCGAAAGTCAAAAGGAATCCACCATAGAGTTGTACATTGTCCATCTCAAAAGATTATGAAACTGAAATAAATAAATAAATAAATTTTCACTGTTGAGCATGGATTCAAATAATTATTCGAACACATATTTTCTATTGTACATTTGGTTTCTCTTACTCATGTCATTGATAACATTCATTACCGAGCCAAGCTTCGTCATCTTCGCGTGGACATAAAAAAGATCGAAACATTCCAGGAAATTGTCAACTCTTTGTTGAAATTTGTTGAAGTTCACTCAGAAAAAGAAGGCGAAAGAATCGATGGTTTGTGGAGGCAAATACCTAAGGTTGCCTTTGAAGCAGAAGAATTATTTGATTTTCGTGTAGTGAATCAACTTCAGCTCCAATCCGAGGGAGTAAAAGCTGATTTGGGCCTTTCAGCTTTCAATGAAGATATCGATGGAGTGATCCAAAAGTTTGACTTCATTACGAAAGAGTTGTTCGTGGAGGAAGATGCGCCGAAAGATTTTCAATTTGGAAAACAACCAAAAGTTTTTGAGCTTGGTGGCACTTCGGTTGAGGTAACTTCATTGACTACTCTATCCCATGGCAAGAATACAATTGTAGGATTTGATGGCCATGTCGATGCAATTGTGGATTTGCTGACTAGAGATGAGCCGACACTCCAAATTATCCCTATTGTGGGGATGGGCGGTATTGGTAAGAGTACTCTAGCTAAAGCTGTTTTCGATAGACAACATATTTCTGATTGCATTGATAGACGCATTTGGCTAACAATATCACAAGAGTATACTGTTCAGGGCATCTTATCGGGTCTTTTAAATGATGGAAAAGTTACAACACATGATGGAAATTCTGGTAGATTAAGGGATGCTTTGTACAAAGAATTATTTAATAGACCGTATTTGATTGTTATGGATGATGTGTGGAGTGAGCAAGCTTGGGATGATTTACGAATGTGTTTTCCTGATAACAATAATAGAAGTCGGGTTATGATGACTATTCAACTTGCAAATGTGGCTGGGTCTTTGAGCTCTCACAACTTTTATCCGATGACTTTTCTAGATAAGAATGAAAGTTGGAATTTATTTTGTTAGACGATCTTCGCAAATGAAGATTTCCCATACCCAAAATTGGGTAAGTTTGGAAGAAAGATTGTGGAGAGGTTTAAAGGGCTTCCATTAGAAATTATTGCAATCGGCGGCCTGCTTGCAAAGTCCGACATGTCTATAGATTTCCCAGGGTCATTCTGTTGGACGTCGTCTGGAATCCTTCAGTCGAACAGCAGGCGATTTCTCGGGCTTATAGGATTGGGCAAAAGAAGTTTGTCCATACCTACCATCTAATGACTGCTGGAACACTTGAGGCGGACAAATATTGCCGGCAAGCTGAGAAAGAGCGGCTATCAGAATTAGTCTTCTGCTCTTCTTCGAACGAGAAGGATATATCAAAGCAGCCAATGCCAAAGATCAAGGACAAGATTCTTCAAGAGATGGTTCAGCATGCGAAGACTAAAGATATATTTGAGAAGATCATCCACCAGCCCAAGAATGCCGACTTGAGCCAGTGCTTGCACGGTAGAGGTTGAGTATAGAGGTACGCATTGAGAAAGTTTTTTTTTTTTTTTTTTTTTTATTTTTTTTAAGGAAACAGATTGATTGATGAGTTGATTGATCATTTTTGTTTGTGAATTGTTTTTTATTTTATTTTTTTTTGTCCTAACAACTTGATTCAAATTATTAAATAATCTGATCAACCTTAAAAAAATCCCAATGATCCAATCTGTGCACCATTGGTACCCATTTTATTCTCCATATATATCTGGTAAAAATAATTTATGCATTTGAATGCAGGGCTTTAAAGAAGAAGTTCAAAGACAGGATGTTTGATCATTTTCAGGTAGATTAGCTGTTTGCTTTGCTACAATGGGGATGCAAATTAATTATCTCCTACATTTCTCATGTCCCTTTTCATTTGTAGACCAGACCTTAAGAGGGAATATACAGCAAGAGTATAGTGAGGTTTTCCAGAGGCGTGCATTTACAGGTATTAACATTATATTTCAAAAAGGCTTCATTGAGCACCTGCTGTTTTGCTCTTAATCATTTGACATATTCCTTGTTTTGTATTCAATGGCGGGCAATCGAGCTGCTGAGGAGGTGAATATCAATCTCCCTTTTAAGTTTTAGCTAATAATTATTTCTATACATGGATAATTAATATTCTTATCTATAATAAGTCCACAGACAATTGATAAATTAATCAAAACAGGCGATAGCGAGCAGATTTTCCAGAATGCTATTCGAGAACAAGGCCGAGGGCAGGTGTAGCCATATTTCCTAATTTTTTCTATTTTTCTTTTACTTCATTGCTCTACACTTGAAACCATGCTAGATTTGTGCCGTCATCTTTTATTAATAGGATGTATAAAGTAAAGCATACATGACTATCGATGAAATTAAAATTTGAAATTAACCAGAGGTTTGTCAATCAACTGATTAGAATATTTTCATTTTCATTTTGTTAGTTTCTCTGTAAGAAGTTCAATTTTTATGACATTAGCGACAACTTTATTAAATCATTTATGAAGCCTATTGCTAGTGCACAGATTCATGTACAGCTAGGAATTATCTCCACTCTCATATATAGTTAGTCCTCTGTGATCAGGAAACCCGAAAATTGCAGTTATCTTTTCTGCCTTCTTTCATTGTTGAACACAGGTCTTCATCGACTTGGCTGTGCTGGTCGATGCTCAAGGCGGCATGCTCGACAATATAGAATCGCAGGTAAAGTTATACTCCCTCCATTTACTAACAGTAGATACATTAACTATTTGTACTATTTGCATGTTGATTAAGGAATTATAGTATTTTATATATAGTAGATAGTTTGTAAGCATGAAAAGAGTAAAATACTCATAAGGGTCAACTTAATTTATATATTAATATGCTAAAATAAAAAATCGGCATTTTAGTACTTTCATGTGAAATGATTGAATCTTTGAGTACTATAATGGGGACCATACTAATGAACCGATAGTTTTAATTAAGTTAAATCACATTTTGTCCGGATGTACATTAGATAACTTAATTATTACATTATTTTGTTGTTTATTGGCCAATATATTGAGAGTATAGACAACAGTTTTTCTTAAAGATTGTGTCGTATATATTTCATGTTACTGTTCTGTTGTAATAAGATTGTTCTATATATTCACTACACAATTCTCCATATCTTACGTAAAAAAAATATTCATTCAAATTATCTCACAAAACAACCACACTGTAATTCATTCCATTCTACACGTAAAGTTGAGTAGCTTGCTCTTTTTTGGAGTATATCTTCTTCCTGTGACTTGATAACATTTCACATATATTGAGAACAGCTTCTCTACGAAACCTGCCTTTGTGTATGGCTCCTGTCCTACTACGAGCCTGCTGTTGAGTTCTTGGCTACTTCTAGGTGCTGGCCGCCGTTGATTGAAGTGGTTAAAGGTACTACAAAGGAAAAAGTAAGCTATAGTGTTTATTATGATGAGCTTATAGTGTTACGTCTGTTTCTTTCATGGTTCAGTTTAATTAGGAAAATCTCCCAATTTTGATAAACTTTTGATATCCGTTGTATGTTGACTGTGGACTATACATATTACTAATCTTCCATTGGAAACTGAATAATCAGAATGTCGACTTGCAGGTTACGTTGTTATGGTGGCCACAGATTGTTCAAAACTTAAAAGCTCAGGCATGGAGTGATGAGGTGAGTATTTATCTAGGGTTACAAACTCAAAATTGGTCATTTATCATTTCTTACCGAAAACGAAAGACTCTGTAAACAAAATATATAAGTATCCTTGAATTTGATGCTATTCTCATACCAATAAGGCTAGAATGGAATCAATGCTGTATTTTTTGTGAATTAGTTCAAAGTTATTATTCTGTTTTTTGAATGATGAGATATTAGCTTTTATGTTTTCGGCATTAATTGAAGTTTAAATTTGTGTTTGGATTTGAAAATATGATTTCTAAGATGTTAGATTTTGTCTGGATGGATTCAAATCTTTTTTGTGTTTTTGAAAGTTTTATGCTCTTTATCTATATTTATATAATGAGAATAAAGTACACCTGTATGCTAAAATAACATTCATTTTAGAGATTAATAATTTTTTCACAACCAATTCATCTTTGTTAAAATCTTAGAATGTTTGGATGTGATAGAATGCTAGAAAACATTCAAATTTGATTCAAAATAATTTTAGTTGAATGATCTTCAGAATTTTGAACTAATTGTCTGCTTTTCACTAATAACTTATGTATGCAATGCATTCCTCATTTATTGTCTTTAAATGAGTTAATTGAAGTTCATGACAATCTGACAATTATAGTGGTTGAGCTCTATTGACAATGCAGCCAGCTCTGCCCACCCATACAGTCAATCAATGACCATTACCGATAGTCAAGATGTACAAAAGCTTGTAGAGGAACGTAAGAAGGGCCTAGTTGAGTTGAGGACTGTCATAGTTGAGGTTAGAAACATGCATACAGAGTTGTCTACTTGGATGAACTCTCCCGGTGGAGAATCAGTACAAGCCCCGGTAAGGAAGGAACAATATCTCTATGTAAATTATATGGCATGTATCCCGCCAATCTACTAGCGACTCAATTAATTGCTCCATGCATTGTAGGGAACTATCCGCACCCAAAGAGCGTTAAAGACACCGGGTACCAAGGTCCACGAACCACTGACGGTTAGTTAACATAAAAATATAATGGGGTTTTAATTAACATAATATCTGAATTCAGTAAATTAGCATTATACTTTGCTTATACTTTGTTAGCCTATAAGAATGTTCTTGATAGTTGCAAAGACTTGATGTAGGTCGGGTCTCGTGTTCTTTTGATGTCCCGTGGCTTAGAAGAAAATGTTGCTAAGGGGATCATGTTGTCCTCCCCTCTTCCAGGTTTGTTATGGTAAAGTAATACATTATAGGTATGAATTTTTAAGTGTTTGCATAATATTTAATGTGTACTTGGTTGTTTATATAATTGTGAGGCTTGACACATATTTATCTACTGCCTTAAATTTATTTTGTCACCATTTGTTTCGTGTGTTTGATTCATGCTTGCTTTCTAGGATTGTTTTAATTTTGTGTTCGTAATTTGTTTCATTGAGAATTTTTTTCGTTCAATAGGCTGTGTTTGGATGTTACACGTAATGCAGTGTTATTTGGTGCTCCTATATGCCGTGCTTTTAGTTTTTGTATAGTGTTTCCTAAATAGTCTTGTTGGTGGATCTTGGGTGTCATTGATATTGCACGTGTTCGTAAATGCATGTTCATTTAAATTGTGCATATTCCATAAATGTGTCGTGATTTCAATATTATTATTCTAAAGAGTTGAAACTTAGGTGAGTCTTGGATTATTACTAGATAATTTATTCTTAAAAAGGCTTAGGATTGATCACTGCCATTGGACAATGCAATGCTTTATTCCGGTTTTATTACATTGTTAATTATATTCATATTTAGTAGATGATATGTATATAAATTTGATGAATTTTTTTTGGTATAGCGTGTAGTTGTATATGCTTTCGTACTATTGATCTGTAGTACTTGTTAAGTCAAGAAAAATTCTTCTCCTTTGCCGGTATTTGTGAAACATATACAACCATCTTTGTTATGTGTGAAATACTATCAATGGTTTCTCTTATTATTATTTTTTATTTGTAAATTGTTTCTTGAAATGATATATTACATTCAAAATTATATGTTTTTTTTTCTTTTTTCTTTTTTATCTATATATGTAGGTGATATGCTAGCAATAGTTGAAGTCTTTACAAGGGTTACCACGGTTCCGGATACCTCAATTATTCTGCCAACAATTGCTAGAGCACGTACCCTCGGTGAGGTAATCAATGTCGATCCCATCGAGTGGACATACAAAGATGTATATAATTTATATCTGAAGGTTTATTTTTTCTAGTAATTTATTCATTTCAAAATTAAATACTTATATATCCTACTTATTCATTGCAGCGCCACACACGAGTTCCTCCTCCGTACTTTTGACATTTCACAACCATCCACACCCCATGTTTATGTGTTGAACCTGGACTGATGCTTTACTTGTTTTTACTCTATTTTGAACAAGGCTTGCGTATCATTATGACATCTCTAGCGCTTACTAGACCATTTTGCGCAATAAGTATATAATTTTGGCTTGTTTGCCTTTTAGGTAGTCCTTATGTTCGTAATTGGGACAATTGTAAGTGTAATTTTCTAGGATTCCTTAGATTATAGATTTTATGATGGATTTTGTAGGGAATATAGGAAGAAAAAGGTTGTACGTTTATTGTCAGAAAATATATGTTTATTACAAAAATTGTTACAATTGTCTATTCAGGTCGTAACAAAATGATATTTTAACAAACATATGATCAATTTTTTGTAAAAATAATTTGTTACTGAAATCGTTACAAAAATATCTTTTTTTAATATCAGAAAATATTCGCAACATATTATTTGTTACGCTCGTTACAAACAGACTTTCAATTTTTTTCATGAACAAATAACTGTAAGAAAAACCAATGTAAAAATATATTGTACCTGCCAGAAAATGTTTGTACCACATTATTTGTTACGGAAATGAATTGTTATGAAAAGAATTCGACTTTTTGTCGCGTAAACAAAATTATAACAAAAAGTCCTCACACAGGTGTTGACCACTCGTCTTTCGTTACAACATCTATGACGATACAAACTTTTTGTTACTTGAGTAAACGTACAGACCAAAATCTGCAACAAAACCGTCACAAATAACTTTTTGCCACAAAGAACGAGTATTTGTAGCGGATTCAATTCACCTCAAAATAGTCATTTTTTAAAAAATGTATTTCTTCATGAATATTAAATTTTAAGAATTAAGCATTGTAATATTTTAAAAATCTATAATATATATATATATATATATAGAAAAAGAGATTGACTACAAAAAAAATTCTGAATTTTAAAATTAAGACAAGTATTTCATAATGCAACAAACAATTTATTATAAACTCATCATTTAATTTTAACATTTGTCATATCTATTTTAGTTGCTTTGATTTTCATAAAAATAAATTTATTTATTAAATATACACATAGAAAGGAAAAAAAAAAAAAAAATCCATACAGTTTAGATATTGTATACAATTCTCGTTATGTACGATATATATATCATCATATCAACTCATCATTTTAGTTTTCCATCTTAAATTATTTTATTGGGATTTTTTTTTGTATATTAATTCTAAGTTATTGAAATGAGTTCTTCAATTCGAGAGGTATCTCGACGATTGTCTTTACTTAAGATTTTGTACTTGGTTTTACTATTTTAATTTTTTTTCTTAAAAAATATCAAATAAAACATCTATTTATATTAAAGTAAAATTTAATTTTATATTCAAAATATCATAATAATACATATTTATACCAATCATTTTCATTTAGGCTTCTTTAATTCACTACCAAAAAGTTGATTTTTTTTAGCGGCCAAAAAACAAAAATCTAATTTTCGTGTCAAATAACCTTTTGTGTACTTTGTTACAGATTAACCGCTACTAAAAATTGTGGTACAAAAAGTCTTTGTTGGGGAAAAAATTGTAACAAATAAATGACGGTCAATGTCTTAAATAAGCCTTTGCTAATTGTATTTGTTACATTTTTTTGTATGTAACAAAAGAATCAAATCATATTTTTGTGATATATATCCGTAACAAAAAATGCGGAACAAAAGTATAAATCTGTCAGAGAAATTTTTGTTACGACATATGTTAGTAACAAAAAATACAAAACAAAAGTAAAATTCTTTCAAAGAACTTTTGTTACGACATATATGCGTAACAAAAAATACAAAAATAAAATTTTGTTCAAAATTATATTTGAATGCATAAAAAATTAAAATAAATTATCGAACTATTCAAGTAAGAAAAGCAATGAATGAGCATGAATTAACTACATCTATGCAATGCAATGAGTGAATGTATGAATGTAGTACATTCGGAAAGTGAATCACATCGGTTGGGATTCCAATCGTCTTCACCTTAAAAATATAAGGCTAGCTATATGTATCACTCAATACAATTTAATATTTTAATGACCGGCATATATTTTGTTTGGTTATCACTATAAAAACATCAAGTCAACACATATATATATATAAGTGTATGCACATGTCGCTTTGATATTGTAAGTAGTCAATCATATAATTTATTTGATAAAATATTTTGACAACATCCGGCCAATACATTAGTATATATCAATCAACATGATATTAATATTTTTTATAACACATTACATATTATGTTTGTCCGTCACTCTAAAAACATCAACTAAACACGTACATCAATAGCAATGTCGTATCAACACAGTAGTAGTACACTACAAATAATGTTAACTTGCCTATATTATCTTTGTTAATTTCTCATCCGTTAGATGCTCACGGAGCTAATCCAATAATTCATATTAAATTAGTAATCGCCATCGTATATAGTATCACATAAGATTTAAAAGACTACCAAAACAAGTAGAAATCAAAGCTTATGGACAGTACAATCACAGAGAAGATAGCATAATCATATTTTACCAGTCATGCAATCCACAAATAGTAATAATGGATTCTTGCCATTCATATGGAAACTAAATATGTTACAATTGTTGAATAATGTACTTTAACGTCTCTGAATTGGTGTTAGGAGTTGAATAATTATATTTAAGATATTTTTAAATAACGATAGGTGAGTTAAATAGTAGATGACAAATCACTCTCCACCGTACTTCTTATTAGAGACACTACTTCTTCCGAGCATTCAAGTCAAATGGTTGGTTAGCTGAAGCTGGGTTGTCATCAAAGGTGGAGTCAAAAAAAAAAAAAATATTTGGTGGGGCTGAAATTTTGTTTTATATATAATATATAATAAATTTAAAATTATATAATATAATTAAATATTTAAAAAAATTACAAACAATTTTTTTCTTGGTTTTCTCTCATTTTATTTTGTGGCCATGGATCATATGCTGAAAAACAATTCAGCATAGGTGTTGAATGCTTTAAAAAGTTTTTTATATTAATTTATATAATTATATTAATATAGTTAGAATAAACAGATTTTTAATTATTATCCATAGGGACTGAATTTTTTAATTCAGAACACGATCTCCACCATTTATTTTTTCAAACATTTTTAAATATTTGGAGTGTTTGAACCAAATTTTTTTAGTGTTTAAATTAAATATATGCAATAATAATATTTTTATTAAATCTATAGAGGTAACCAATTACTTAGGTTGTGTTTTTTGTGGGTTTTAGCACACTTTTTACTATTCAAATTTTTTTCATTCCAAAAAATATCACATCAAACAATTATTTTTCTTTTTTTATATTATACTACAAATTTATTTTACATTCAAAATATCACATCAACCTCAGTTTATATTACATCAAATAACTATTCAAATTCAACTTTTTAGTATTCAAAAATCCAAACCAAAAACTTAAAACCCACAAACAAACACATTAAATTTTAAAAATTATACAAATACTATATAATAAACATACAAAACTAAAATAATTAGGGAGGGCCCAATACCCTTAGGCTCTTGGCCCACTAGCTACGCACCGGTTGTCATGGACGGAGGCGGTCCGAGATGGCAGTTTATGGTTATCTAGAACCTTCTGGGGGCATACATGTGAATTCACTCAAATTTTGAAGAAGGCTCTAGACTAAGAATATTCGGGAATCCTTCTAGAACATGGCGGAATATACTTTGGAATATGCTTCGGAATATACTTCAGAAGACTATGGAACATTATAGATAGTTGTACAAAATGCATAACTAGCTGTACATTCTCGGATGTTCTAGAATACTATCGATGGAGTGGTTGACCTATAAAATGACATCCACCCTCATATGTACATTTAACCAAGTTCACTTGCAATACAAAGTTTATCTCTGGCTCCTTGCGACGCTAAGTTCCCTTTCTTTCTCAGTGTTGTGATTCACCACATGTTCCTTATATACCTTTCCCGGAACAATGAGCATTACACTTACAGACATGGCTATGTTCTTCCTGATTCGTCGGCTGCTCAGGATGGGGTCCCCTGAAAACAATCATCAGAATCCAAATACTAGCAGCTTCATGACTGCAGTCTCCACCAAGTCCTTTCTTGCTGCTGGATCCACCTCTTCCATTGTCATCAAATCGAAACCCTTTTTTCGTAACATGGAATATATAAAGGGTTTCCTTGTACCCCTTTTCCATAACCTCATCTTCTCGAACACGCTTCACATGTGCTGCCAATTTTTTGGCTGTCGGAACATTTGATGCTACGGCTTGCTTGAGGTCCTCATAGAGAGCAAATTTCTCAACGTTCACCAATGTATGTGTCATAAAAACTAGACAGGAGAATTCTTTCAACGGCGTTAGCGACGACCTTAGGGTTTCTGGTTTCATGAACAGAAATGGAACAAGATTAGCAAAGCTTTTCCTCACACAGATCTGGTTTCATGACCACATCCTTGGAGGATTCGAAATAAAATAGAAACGTATTCTTAAAGTATTTGAATTTGCATCATTGAATTTGCAATATATTATTTCCAATTTATGCCATTATTTGGATCACATTACATTTATAGAAGTATTTGAAATGTACACTGTATTACCCCCGGTCCACCAAATTTGTCTTGCCAAATTTTTCGGCCCCTTAAATTTAATTTATTACTATATTTGGAAAAGTAAAAAAAATCAATATTTAATTATCAATTTATTCAACATTTATTTTTAATAAATATCACTTACTTTATTACCCGGTCTTTTCATTCTCTTTAATTTGTAATTAAATTTTCAAAAATACCTCAATTATATACTTTTTTACTTTTTTTACTTTTTGAATAAAATTTTTATTTTTCAATAAATTTTTTTTAAATGATTATTGAATACAAACCATATAGAATGTTGAGATACTTTTAAAGTTATTTGAGTTTACTAGAAGTTTTGAACTAAAGGTGTACACTGTTAAACATTACTTTCAAGGAATACGTCCAAGGTTAAAAAGTTTTAAGGGCCTTTTGGGAACATAATAGTAAATGTGTGTATAATAGTAATGAATATTAAGATTAATAATTAGATATTTCTAAATAAATAAATAAAATATAAAATATTAAAAAAATATATATTTTTAATTATTTATAAAAAATATATAAATAAAGAGGACCATTTTTTTTTCTTTCGCCTGAGGCTCCTTGAAATTCAGGAACGGCATGTTTTTAAAGATATAGTGTGGCACATAAAAGCTATGGTAATTTAAATATAAGCCCTCAAGCACATGCTCCATATTATCCAACATTGGTGAGAGTCCAATAATAGTATATTTATTAAAAAATCATTGGATATCGAATCTTAAACATTCTCATATCCGACACATTTTAGATAATGTAGGGTACCGTGAAATTTTTTAATTGACAAAGGACCTTATTTTATGTCCTCGAATTTTTTTATATCATAAGGATCGAGTCGATAAATGAGTTTTATATTTGATAGCATGGTCTTTTCATAGGCTTTAAGGACGAAAAAATTTCGTTACATGTTATTTTCTTGTAGTGATAGCCAAGCTTGTGTTGTTGCAGTAGTTCTGTCCGGGATAAGCTGTAGCTGAATTGAAGGAAAAAAGTGAATAGGTTTGTGTGAGGAAAAGCTTTGCTAATCTTGTTCCATTTCTGTTCAGGAAACCAGAAACAGTAAGGTCATCGCTTCCGTTGAGAGATTTCTCCTGTCTGGTTTTTATGACACATACAATGGTGAATGTTGAGAAATTTGCCTTAGTAACTCAGTTCGTTGGCTAAGAAACGCAGATTTTCAACTTAGTTAAACATCCCCAAAAACTTAGAAATTTTATTGAGAGAAAGTGGATCAGAAAGAAATTTTTTATTGCTAGTAAACTTGGTTGAATGTACAAACGAGGGTGGAGGTCGTTTTATAGGTCAAGCACTCTATCGACAATATTCTAGAACATCCAAGAATGTACAACTAGTTATGCATTATGTACAACTATCTATAATGTTCCATAGTCTTCCGAAATATTCCGCCATGTTCTAGAAGAATTTCAGCGTATTCTTTAGTCTAGAATCTTCTCCAAAATTTTGAACGAATTCACCAATATACCCCGGAAGGTTCTAGATAATAATAAATTCCTATCTTGGGACTCTCTCTCCGCCTCTGTCAATGAAAACAAGTGGCAGTGGGCTGAGAGCCCAAGGTGTTGTATCCTCTCTAATTATTTTAGTTTTATATTTTTTATTATGTAGTATTTGGATAATTCATAGTTGGCTACCTCTGTAGATTTAATAAAAATATTATTAGTGCACATATTTAATTTAAATATTTAGAAAATTTGGTTCAAATACCCCTTATATTTAGAAATATCTGAAAAAAATAAAATAAGAGAAAATCAACTAAAAGGTTGTTTGTATTTATTATTTATTTTTAAATATTTAAATCACCTATCATTATTAAATAATATCATATAAATAATCTTTTGACTTCTAACACCAATTCTGAGACATCAAAGCACTTTATTATTGTAGTAGATTTACTTTACCTTGTAATGGCAAGAATCTATTATTATTATTTGTGGATTGCATGACTTGTAAAATACGATTATACTATCTTCTCTATGATTGTAAGTGGGGGTTGGTGTATTATATACTCCCTCCATCCCACGTATCATGTTTTTATCCGTCCCACATTCCATGTCACTTTTTTTTTAAAAAAATATTACACACTTTAATCTTATTTTAAACTTTTTAATTTATTTTTTAATTTTAATTAAATTAATTAGTTATCCCAATCTTAATTTATAATTATTTATACTATAAGATAGTTATTTTTACTAATATATTCTTAATTATTTACTAATTACACTCTTCCAAAAATACCGTGTCTCTAGTGTAGCAGACACGATACGTGGGACGGAGGGAGTATTATTTTGTTATATATTCTTGCTATAATGAACAAATTGTCTATTTTGTGCCATCTATTAATTTTAACTTTGTTCACCCTACATTGTTGCTTTGGTCATTTGGACAATATACATGTTGCGATTGGAGAGAAGAAAAAAAAAAAAAAAAGTCATTATTTTCCTTGCAAAATAAGTTGTTTTTGAATGTCCTAACTTTGGCATACGTGGCTATTGTGAAGTTATTTTTGGCCAATGACTTGGGAGGCCTGTAATGCACTCAACTCGACCCGTACAACCCAAAACCCAGATCCTGTAACTGCGACCATTCCCGGTTCTTTGAGAGACCTCCGGTTTATTGCTGAACCGTGCCATGTGAGCGGAACCAATCTGGATCAGAGTTATATATATATATGCACTATGACCGGTTCATGAGTAACTCTCACACTCATTCTCTCTTGATCGTGATTCATCTCTCTAAAAACCCTAACACCCCGATGGTGACTCCAATCGATCTTCCTTGGATTTTCTCCGGTGATCTGTCTGGTGAAGTGAAGATTTGGCCGTGGGCTTCAATGTACAACTGTTCTTCGGTTTGATTTCTTGATATGTGCCTTATTTACAGTGAATGGTGTATATTGTCAGTTTGGGAGAGAATAGGTTTAGATCGTTGATGTTTTCCTCAGATCGAGATTTGGTTCGCATGATTGTTATGTTTCTGTGGATGTCAGTTGTTGTGGGTCTGTGTTGTGCACTGCAGTTGGTGTTTCGGTTGTTTTTCCGTTTGGGTAACCTAAGTCCGAGCTAGTTGCTTTCGTAATATAAAAGATCCTTTAAGTTCTTGGCTAGATTTGTATGTTTCTTGTAAATATAAGGCTTGTCGATCTTGAATGTGTAATAGCAAGTGGTATCAGAGCTTTGAAGCCTGTTTTTTGCTTACTCGAAAGCCTAACATCAATTTTTAATGTTGAACAACTTGTTCTCATTGTAAAAACCTAAATTTTTTTTGTAAATAGACTCAAAACTATTCGAAATCTTGGTTGAGAACACTGCTGATGTGAAACCTGGTTTGTTAGTGACGTTTTTCACCTCTGTAAAGTTTGTTTCTCATTGTAAAGGCCTGAAATAAGCCTTGTAGGAGATTAAGATTTGAAATCATCCTCATATGGTTGATTTGAATGGTTTCGTTTTAGTTGTACCGTCCAAACTTTACTAATTTGTGTGTTAAGTGTGTAGTGAACAAGGTCTTGACAGGTGGAGTTGCTTGGATTACGAAAAGAAAGTGTAAATTTCAATAGTAAACGTGTTGTTGTGTGTTGTGTCTGTTTTGTTGGTTGATAAGTGACTTGTTGTGGCTGTTGTCTGATTTGTTGTCAAGTTTTGAATAAGTTGTGAAACCTGATTAATTGCCCAAGAAGTTGGTTTCGAAAGAAACTGACTCTCGGATTAGTTGATTTTGATAATTCTGAGTTGTGATTAGTTGAAAATTCTGTTTAAGGTAAGCAGAAAACTGAATCTGCCTGTGCCTTAAACAACCTGTGTGTGACTGGGCAGTTTCTGTGAATATACAGTGTGGTTTCCCTTTTTAAATTCTTAATGGTAAATCAAACTTATTTTAATATACAATCAACAAGGTTTGTGTATTAACTTCCCAATAATTCCATTTGAAGCAATCAACAAGGTTTTTGTATCTTCGACTCCTTTCTCATGTACAAAATCATTTTCACGCCTCTTTCTTGGATATTTTTGCCAACAATAAAAAATTTTATGTCCAGGTTTGTGACAATAATAGCACTCCACGTAAGGTTTTGTACCTTTATATTTACCATGCCCTCTTCTTCGTTGGGTGAAAAATCATAATTTCTCATCTTCATGCCGCTCTTTATTTTCTGTAGGTGGTTGGCCACACCTTCCTCGTCCCCCGATTTGATTTTGTGCTCGTCCGTGTCCACGAAAGAAACTACGGCCTCCCATAAATTGGGACTTCAAAGCGTGATCTTAAGAAATGGAACTTTCGGAATTCCTTTGAAGTATTCTTACTTCATGGGCCTCCAATCTTCCTTACAAACTTTCTAACGCCATCGATGAGAGATCTTGTGACTCCTCAATTGCTACCACAACATGGTCGAATTTAACTGGTAGGCTGCCCAAGATTTTCTCGACTATCCGTTGGGTTTCAACTTCTCCAATTGATGCCATTTGATTCACAAGAGAATCCGCTCTCGTAAAATAATCGCCAACTTTTTCGTTATCTTTGATCTCCATTTTTTGAAATTCAGCCCTTAACAATAGTTAACACCAGTCACCACTACCAGTAACTTCATGGTTTGTTACAATTTTTAGTAAAATATTCATTTACGTGACCTTAGGTAATTAATAAAGGAATCCAACATGTGCCTATTCAGAACACCTTTCATGATTTTTATTTACTCTATGGCGTTTTAGGTTAAAGATGGCCATCTACATATTTCTGGATATACCTTATCTCACAACGATGGCAAAGGCATGTACCGGTTACACTCACACCAACATTGATGTCATCTAGAGCGTCATATTGTATGCCTTGAACACTGCTGTGTCACGGCATGCCATCCAGGGAAACAGTAAACAATCCATACCAAAAGGAACATTTAGTTAAGAATGTAAAACAACAAAACAGGAAAAGCATCAGAATAGAGACACGCAGCCAATCATTTCTTCAAGTCACATAATGCGGTTTTGGATTAAAAAACTCCATCGTCCAAATTATATAGAACAGCCACTTAGCATATATTAGGATATACAACATCTCTTGCATTCAAAAAACCAAAAGCATTCTCTGGTCTAGAGAGATTCAATAATTTTATTAGAATCAAAGGAATAAGCATGGCGGCGGAGGTCATCTGCAGATGAGTCTTCATTGGCAGATGAGCTTCTTTTTTCCTCTGCATCAGTTCCATTGCCTTCAATGCGCCTAGTGTTTCTTCCACGCCTCAAATTTCGGTTGTCGGCCTGACTTCTTGAAGCTGAAGTTGATACTCCTACGGTTCTTGCCGTTGTCTTCCCTAGAGCTTCCTATTGACAACAAATTGTCTCGGAAATTGATGATTGGATCTTCCATGTAACAGTAATTATTTTCATTCTCCAAAATGAAACTCTACATATATCGATTGATGTAAAACAAAAGGCTGTGTATGATCCTCATTCTTTCACTCTATGACCTGACTTATTTTCCTATTTATTCTGCTCTGGTCATTGACCACTAGAAGGGGGGAGGGGGAAAGAGAAGGGGGAAAGGAGGAAATTTTGGGAAACAAGAAGAATTGGGGGAAGAACCTGGTGAGGCTGCGGCTGCGGAAATTATAGTTTGTTTGTTTATAATTAGGATTTGTATGTTTAGTTTTTTAATTAGGGTTTGTATGTTAGTTTTTTAATAATATATATTAATAAAAATAAATAATTATTAATAGTATAAAAACATAGTAATAATTATAATATAATGGTATTATTTTGTATATTTATATTTTATATTTTATAATTTTTGTTATATAAAGAGTATTTAACTTAAATTACCTAATTAATTAGGTCATCAATTTTTTTTCAATTTTTTTAAATTCAAATTTTATTTTAATTACTAAGTATATTATTTAAATTAGTTTATATTGTAAGAATTTAATCAATTATTATTTTATATATTTTTACAAAGTAAATAAATTATAAATATATATATCTAAATAAAATTAAAATCAAAATTATTATTCATCGGCAACATAACATTATAACATTAAGGACAAAAATTGAACTAATTTAACGAATACGAGACCAAATTAATATTTTAAAAATAGAGGAAGTAAAATTGACATTTTATTGAATAAAACAGGCCAAAAATATATTTTACATATTATTTTATTATTTAATACATCAATACTTTTGGATGTGTCCTTTTTATTTTTTTCTTACACACATTTTCTCAAAGAATAATATACTACATGTATTCATCATTTGTATATTCTTTACATAATTCCTTATTATTTATTTTATTTTAAATTCTAATTTAATAACTTATTAATTTTATTATTGTAATTGTTTTTATATTGCAACAATTTAATCGATTATTCCCTATTATATATATTTTACACAATAAAGAAATTACATATATATCTAAATAAAATCAAAAGTTGAAATGTAAATTATTTGATATGTTGACTATTCCAAGACAAAAAAAAAAAGTTCGGAATTTCCAAGATTTAGAAAGGTTCATAATTTCTGAGACTAATGAAAATAGATTTGAAAATTTTGAGATTTTCCAATGCTAAAAGTTTCAAAATATCCGAGGCTAATTAAAATAGGTCCGGAATTTCCAATATTAATCAAAGCTCCGAAATTTCCAAAACTAATTAAAATAGGTACGGAAGTTCCGAGACAACAAAATAGGTTCAAAATTTCCAAGACTAAAATTTTTGGAATTTCCGAGACTAATGAAAATAGGTTCGGAATTTTCGAGACTAATAAAAATCTTGGAATTTCTGAGACTAATCAAAATAGGTTTAGAAATTCCGAAAGTAATCAATATAATAAATTACATAGTTAATATAGTTTCGGATTTTTAAAGAGTCTTGGAAATTCTGTAGCAAGAAAACATAATAATAATTGATTTAATATTTATTATATATATTTTTTTATAGTGGTGGAATTGATTCCTAAGCTAATTCCGACGCAAATAAAGAAATTTTTGGTAGTGTTTGTCTGTTTCACTTCAATTGGCATGTTTCTATTTTTAGCAAAATTTACTAAATATTAACATACTTATAAATATAAATCAACTCAAAATACTTCAATTTTATATATCTATTCAATAAACATATATATATATTTATTGGCATTTAAAACTCTCTCTTTTTATAAAATTTATTTATCTTAATTATAAATAAATAAATAATTTTTTTATGTCTTTATATTATTTAAAATTTTATTTTTTATAAAATGATATACATATTGTATATATTTTATTGAAATATGGTAATATTTAAAATATTTAAACACATATTTCAAATTTATTTAAATTATATATATTAATTCTTATTTTAAAATTATTAACAATATTATTCATATAAAAATATAATAAAATAATATTATAATTTACTATTATTAACTAATTAAATTATTTTACCTTAAATAATGTGTCTCAAATGAAATGAATCATTTCAAAATGATTGGAGGGAGTATTTATCACAAATATATATTTTGAAATTTATAATTAAAAAAATTCAAAAAATAAATTTCAATTTACATTTTTCATACTGCACAGCTTATATGAGCTTGGCCGTCTTAATACTCATATGGTCACTTATCAATATCGTCCTATTTTTCTTATTTATTATTAATAATTTCTTAAAGTAAAATATGTCAAAAAAATTAATAAAAAACATTACACTATTTATAAAATTATTATTAATTTTTAATGTATAAGTTCAAATTTTAAATATTAAAAATTTATTTTAGAATTTTTAAATTAATTTAAATATTAAAATTATAAATAGTCATGACACATATTAGTTTCAATAAATAATATTTTTTAAAGATTTATGCAATTTAATTTTAATTAGTAATAAGATAACTATTTAACTATTAATGCAAAAAAGTTTTCAAACAAAAAATAGAAAAATAATTAAAAAATTATAAATTGTTGAATTTAAAATTATTAACAAAGTTTGAATAAAATAGGTAATTGTGATAGAGAAATAGCAATAAATAAATAAATAAATAATATAAAAAGTTCAATAAATAAAAGAACAAAAAGAAGTATACGATAGAAATTACAAATTTTGAAATTATTACTCAAACCATGCCAGGTGAACTTAGTACACTGGAAACTAAAAGAGCAATTGACTCGGACGCGCTAATCATGCGTGTTGGAGATATAAAAGTACAATTTTTTTGGAAGGTGGAGAGTATAATTTGATAAAAAATAAATATCAAACAAAAATAATAATTAAGTATATATAAAGAATATATTTTTCAATTTTCTCAGTCTTAATATAATCTCATCTATAATACAAACTTGATTCATGAATGAAAAAATTTATTTAAAATTTTATGCCACTGGGAAAACGTTGCATAAAATATAATTTATATTAATAGGCATATTATAATTAAATCCTTCGTAACATATAAAACTCCAATCATAACTAAACCTCAACACATTTATTGGCTTTATAATCGATTTTGTGAATAATTACTCGCAGAATACCCACAAAATTACTCACGAAATCAATACTTTGAGTAATTACTAAAACAAAAATTGAAATTTACTCACGGAATTAGTCAAGGAATTAAATTCCGTGAGTAATTCGAAAATTAAAACAAATTCTTCTAAATAAAGGTTTTGGTTACGATTTATGAACAGCCTATTTCAGTTTTATTGATATATATTGTAATATATATTTATATTTATGTACATAGTCCGGCCCATATGAATATCTATATAGATGACGATGTATCAGAGCTCTTATTTCTCCCCGTACAATCCAAAAACAACCAAAACATTAATAGCCTTAGATCCATCTCGCCGATCCCCTCCGACCGTGACCGCCACCAGCACCGGAAGCGCCACCGTGAGACAAGCCGACCGCCAGGAAATCAGCCCAAACGGCGGCGCATGTAGCCGTGACGCGCCTGACAAAGAAACCCACCGGATGCCTCGTCGGCGCGTGGAGGTGCGTGCGGCGGCAGTTTCCGGAGATTTTTTGACCGGCATGCTTGGAATTTAATTTTCTTCCCGATGGTATATTCGCTTTTTTCGGTTTGAGCAGTATTCCATGATTGTCTAATTTTCTTGTTCCAGTTCCGATTTGGTTTTGTCTGTGCTTTTGTTGATTTAAATTTTGGCTTGAGATATTGCCTATTCTCAATTTTTTTTTTTTTTTTTTGTATTGACAATATGGATGTTCATGTTCCGATACGATAATTACAGTCTATTGGTACAATTGATGAAAAGTTTCTTGATAGGCAGAAAGTTACGGTGGATTGTTACAAGAGATATAGTCGCTCCCGTTGTTCCTATTTCTATAGGAGAAGCTACGCCTATCCCTAAAGTTGTTTAATCATATCTTGAGAAATTGGATGATTGGGATAGTAAGAATCATCAGATTCTTACCTGACTGCGCACAATTCATCTACTCCAACGATCCAGGTTTAGCTTGCCCAATTGATGTCCCCTATGAGCAACACTTGATGATGATACTTTTCTCTTTCCTTTAGAATTGTTTTCCTATCACAGATCAAAGCAGATTAATAAACAATTAATTATACTTTTTACAAAAATTGAAGTATAAAGCATAGTAATGCAAGAAATTTCTAATAACATATATATCTACTTTCATGAACCTAAATGTTCAAGTAGACCAAAGTTGAAAGAGTTAAATTCGCTACTTAACCAATACTTAAGGCATATAGACCAATGATTTTCATCTTAGTTACAAAAATTTACGATATAACAACATAGATAGAAGAAGATTTTACACTAAAGGAGGTGGCCCAAAAACACTCACCGCTTTTTCCGGAGAATAAACCTTGCATGATCTTCGTATCATCAGTTCGTAACCTATTTATATACAAATATTTACAAGTGCCAGAGGCAACTACTTGTATTTATGGAAGTTATTCTAATAATGATAATTTTAATTGAAACAAATACCATAAAATTACAACATAGGCACAAAACGTCACCATTTTGTGTTAAACCTTCTAGGTATTTCTGCTAAAAAAAAATAAAGATCTTGTGAAATATTAACAACCATTAAAAAAATTTTGAAAAAAAATCCATTAAATATATCATTAGAATGCAAAAAAAAAAAAAAAAAAAAAAAAAAAAAAAGTTAGAAAATATACCCTCTCATTGATAATATACAAGTCATATGTGTTGATATAGAGTAAAACGGTTGGGGTCTGTGAGTTAATTAAGTAAATGTGGAATGTATTGTATACTGCTGAGAGAAGTAGGTAGAAAGGGATGTATTTGTATATCACTTAATAAAGAGGGCACAACTTTTGCAGCAAGAAATAGAAAGTGCAACCCTGAAGTTTCTAGTCTTAGGGTGTGTTTGTTAGGGGGTTTTGGATTTTGAGTTGGGATTTAGATAGTAAAAATTTTGAATTTGAATAGTTGTATGATGTGATATAAATAGGTGTTGATATGATGTTTTGAATGTAAAATTGATTTTTAGTATAATATAAAAAATAAAAAATAGCTTCTAATTCTCTATATCCGAGTTTGAGTTAGCGTCATCTTTAACATCTCTTTTTGTACATAACATCCCAGTTTTCGAAATTATTCATTGTAGCCCTACTGCTCTTTTATATATACTTCGTGTGCTTGTATGTGTATGTTTTTCTATTATTTTGTTTAATATTATTTTGATATGATATTTTGTAATAAAATATAAATATTGCATAGTAGAACTAAAAATAAAAATAATAACAACAAATACAGCCCTAATCAAATTAATGCTATTGAAAAATAGTTAAATGATGCCGAATCCAATAATGACAAAGATTTTACAAAAATAATAAATCATATACTATCAACTTCTTATGATTTCCAAAATCAGGCAAGGTTTTGTTGCCTACATGATTCGCAAGAAGATTTTAATTTGTTGCAAAATACAATTGCATATGGGTGGGTATTACACCAATAATTTGTCATAAATTACAAGTAGATTACAAGTAGAGACTTACCAAATAAATAATTATTGATTAATACAATTTTGTAATCTCACTCCCATAACCTTATTCAGAAGAAGGTAAGTTTGAAGTATAAATAGTAACACAAGACATACTCCATCATGCACAACAGTTATATATACAATAACCACAACATCATTCATTTACCTAATTAAGTGGCTATGGCAAAGAACATGATGTTTGGTGTGCTTTTACTCATTTTGACAGGTGCATACATACATATTGCAAAATCTTTAAACATTAAGAATGTTGTGGGGATCAATAAATCTTATTAATGCATAGGGATTTTAATTAAACAATAAATTTTTACTTTTTTTTATAAATTTTTATGTACTAATACAAATAATAATAATAATTATAACTTCTGTTGTCTAAAATCAATTTGTTATCGTACTTATTTTGTACCAATCTGTTAGGAGTTTATCAATATTTCGAATCATGGAATCTTCTAAAATGTATATATATCTCTTCAAAAAAAAACTTATTATCTTTATAATTGATTCAAAATGATATTTTTTCAAATTGGTTCATGTGAGGACCGGAAAAAATCATTTTATAAAGATGATTAATTGATTGACTGTTATGATTATGATGCAATATTCTGCAGTGATGGCCGGGAGCGTAATTGAGGAAGTGAGTGGGCAGAAGAAATGCACAGCCGTGCTGAACCATGGTCAGACTGGCTGTGTTACTGGAACATGCCAGGCACAATGCCAAAAGCAGTACAACGGCAATGGTTTCTGCACCGTCAACCCCTCCGGCTCTATCTGCACTTGCGTCTATAATTGTTAATTATTATTGTATACATGTTTATATATTATGCTAGAGCAGATAAGATGTGATCACACACAATAAGTAATAATACTCATGGTTAATTACAAAATTAAACATAAAATAAATGCGATTGAAACAAAAATTTAGAAATATATATTGTCGGTAACATACTTGTACTAAAAACTAAAAAAACAATCACTGCATGAAACATATATAAATGGTACAACTAAGGGGTATTTGTTTATCATGAATTAAAAATTTTGATAGAAAATTGAATTGCTTGAATATAATTTACAAAATTTTAGACAGTTCCTTATTATATAATGGAAAATTAGACATATTCATAATTGCTCCTACTTTTATATTACATTAAATATTATTTTTTTTCTTGTTATTGTTATTGTACTTAATTAAACTTTCTGTATGAAAAAATAAATAATATTATATTAATTACTACCGAAATTTGATTTCGAATTAAGTTCCACGACAATTAATAGCTATATCAATTTAGTGACAATGTTAAGTTATAGTTTCTTGCAATGAGTGTCCCATGTGTATTATTCGTGGAGAATGACACAAATTGCTCTTTGTGACTGATTAAAGTAGCGACACAAATAACGATAAAATCCACAATATTTCTAGTTTATACTTTTTGTTTCAATTAAATGATGGTAAATGTAATTTGTTAGAGTGATATTGTTATAAATTTTTTCCATGCATAATTTAAATTGAGGGACAAATAATAAAAATTTCTAAAAAATTTTAAATTAGTACAAACGTTAATAAGGTGTACAATTTTTCTGACTCTTGAGTTATCAAATAAGTAATAGTAACATTTACAATTTTTTCACTGTCATAGGATCTAATTCTCATCTACATAAAGTAAGAATAAAAATGATGAAAACATCCATATATTTTACTTTCTAGAAATATTTTAATTGAATGTTTTTAATATTTAAAATCATGTCATAAATACAAAATATTTGCAACATCTTGATTGCTACATATATTTATTTCTATGAAATTTTTTCATAACTATTTAACGTCACATTATAAATAATATAATTTTAATTTTATTTTAATTAATTAATGCGTTCTAGTTTAATTTATTGCAAATATTGTGACAAAGTATTATCCATTACTCTCAACAGTTCTCGTATAAACAAAAGATTTACATATTGTTAACTCTGAGATTTTCTATGCTATATGTTTAATATAGGAAAAGATTAAGCCGGAAGACAAAAAATAAACATGTTGATGGTAATTAAAGAAATCCACAAAGGCTATGTGCAATATTGAACCATGTCAATATTAAGAAATGACTATTACTGTTCTGAACTTATTAATTTAGTATAGTATTGACAACACGTCGTGTGCTAATAGTCAACAAACGGTATATCTATGCACAACACATGCCAGACGTTTGTCAAACGCTACAAAATTTAAATAAAAACCTACTTCTGCAATAAAAATAATGTAGTATAGAAGAAGTAGAGTCGTCTCCTCAGGGAATTAAAAATGTTTTATTTTCGATTGTTTAATTTATAAATATAATAAAAGGGGGGATTTTTGAAGAAGGAAATAAAAGTAAAATAACAAACTAAAAACTTTACGACTAAAAGATAAATTCAATAAAAATAATTTTTCAGTCTAGGAATAAAATTGACAACTTGGGTAGTGGATTTGATCATCGATAAATATTTAATTTATTAGTTTCTAATTCTAAATAAATTAGTTCTAGTTACCGACACACGCCTAATAACCAACTCTTTCTTAATTTCTCGACAGTCTAGGTATGACCGTTAACTGCTTCCCTAGTTAGACTAGAACCCTAGTGACGCCACAAAGAATTTACTAGCCTAATCACCTTATGAACTAGAAGAGCCTAATTCAATATAACAAGTACCTATGCGAAATTCTTTAAAATTGATTCTATGATTTCCTAATGGTGTCTGTCACTACTTGCTACTTGAACTAAATTACAACTCAATTACGGACGCCTAAATTAGTTTATCAATTAATCTTTAATCCAATTGAAATACCTGGCTACAATACCTAACCAAATAAAAGATTATAAATCAAAGAAATCAGAAACCACAGAAATACTTAGGAGACAAAGAAATATCATAAATCAAAACAAGTCTAATCTCTCAGATCCATACCAAGTTGTTTCTTTCACTTATAAATTAGAAAAGTAAACTACTCGCTAACCATAGGAGGAAGAACAAAGAAAACAAAAATAAACATCGCTTGAGAATGATGTTGGTAAGGGTAGAACTCGAAAAATAAACTCAAACTTCGTTTCTAACTGGTGCCGAACAAATAAAGTGCATCACAACGTGAACATAAAGTAATTCTTTCTAACATAGAGTTCAAATCGGAGAAGACATAATATCAAAAAAAGTGTATGAGGCTAAAAGACGGGTTAATATAGAAGAAAACTAGGCTAAAAAGTCTCAAATGGGCTAACTAGGGGAAAGGTTCAAGGGGTTACCTAATGCCCTTGTCATTTTCAAAATACAAGACTCAATAGTTGCAAGTTCAACATGCACAATCACTCAAGTTCTAGGTTATCTAATTGAGCACCACAAATCACACAAGAAAGAATTTCTAAAGCTTGATAATATGTAGCTTATTTTCTAATGTAAGCTTTTTGGTATATAGACTGGAATTCTCACAGGGTTCAAATGTGAACCTGGCTCAACATATTTCAAATCCAATGTCATCAATCATGTCAGACTAACCTATCACTCAAACCACCTTTGACTCACTTTAGACAAATCTCAAAAACATGCGTAAAGATAGCAAATCAGGCATCAACAGTAGCACAAAATTAAAAATCTGCCCAAAAAATTTGCATTACTCTCTCCCCACACCTAAAGCAAACATTGTCCTCAATGTAAAAAAAAAAAAAAAAAAAGTAATATAAGAGAGAAACTTTCCTGGAGTCCGTAGGATTGGTGCGGTTGCACGTTTTTGCTTTGGATTCTAAACTTCCTCAATTTGATTGTGCGTCTCTCTTAGTCAATACCAAAATTGATGGCTTAGGGAGGTCGAATAAGCTGAACAGGGAGGAAGAAGAAGAAAGACAACGACTTTTTTTTTTCAAAATTCTCCAAGAAGTTTCCTACAAAAAATAAAGAATCCAAATCAAATAGGCGATGTTAAAAAATAAAATAAAAAAATAAAACAAAAACTAAAGAGAATAAAAGAAATAAAACTAGAAAACTTAGATTGCCTCGCAAGAAGCGCCTCTCTTTAACGGCTTTGATTAGACGCAGTTACCATGTTAGCCATTAGGTAGCACTACTTTAGACCGTCTTACCCACTTCAGTTTTTGTCTTTTACTTCCATGTTTAAAACGATGATTACTCACAAAAAATTTCTCTGCAAGATTCACATCATCATTTAAGTGAACAAGTTTTAACTGATTCGGATGCGACTTCGATTTTATGTCCATGATAGATTTCTCATGCAATCCCAAGACTTTCTGCATACGTTTGTCAATAACATTCACACTGCACAATGCATTAGATTTTTCAAGCTATTTCATAGAATCAGACATATTAAATTGCACTTTCTCACCATCAAATTCCATAGAAAGTATAACTTGTTTCACATCGATTTTAGTTTGTGCGATGCACATAAATGGTCTACCTAGTAAAATCGGTGCAGGATTTGGAGAATTGTCATCATACATATCAAGCATATAAAAATCAACCAGAAAATTAATTCGTTGACTTGCACTAGGTCATCTTCAATCATTCCTTCAGAGTAAGCATTTGTCCTATCGGCTAGTTGAATAATAATTCCAGTTTTCTTTAAAGGTCCAATATTCAAAGATTTATAAATAGACTTAGGCATCATATTAATTGTAGCTCCTAAATCTAACATTGCTCGTTTAATCCCCCAACTTACGTATCTTAAAAGGAACCGAGAACATACCTGGATCTCCACATTTAGAAGGAAGCTTACGTTGTAAAATGGCATATACGCTCTCGCCAGCAATAATGCATTCGTCTCCTCGTAATCTCTTTTTGTTCGCACTAAGATCTTTCAAAAATTTTGCATGCTTTAGCACTTGCTTGATCGCATCCATTAGGGGTATGTTCAATTCCACCTTTCGAAACATCATCATCATCTCTTTATTTTTGCCATCCTTCATTGGTTTTGCCAACCTGCAAGGAAACAGTGCAACATTAGTTTTAGTATTAGTAGGTGTTTCAGAAGTTACCTTGTCCGATATTTCATTGGCGGCTTTCTCTATTTCTTTCTCAATGTCTTCCTCATTCTTGTCTTTTGGAACTTCAATCTTTGATACTTCTGAATCTTTTCCATTTTATATAAAAATCGAGCTCACATTCCTCGGATTGGCATCTCGCACATCTCATTCGCTATATGACTTACTTGTTCTTCCAAATTCCTTATGCTATTCCGAGTATCCTGTTAAAATTGCAACATGTTAGACGCCATAATTTTCATCATATCCTTTAAGGAATTACTCAAAACCGTTTGAGGGGGTTGTGGAGGGTGGTTAGGTGCAGGGAATCCTCTTGAATGATCTCCATATACTTTAAGTTCGCCTGATCTTTTCATCCTGGATTGTAGGTATTCGAGTAGTGGTTGTATGGTCTTGGGATGAATCCTGCAGCACTGACATCTATTTCTTGACTCAAAGTAGGACAAATATCCATAGGATATTCTGAACTTTTGCAGATTCCGCAAGCCTTAGCTTGTGCCATCCCTATAACAAATTGTCGAACAAATGAAGTCAGTTGAGTCAATTGTTGTTGAATAGAACTCACCTCCCTTGCTTCTTTAATTGCTACTGCTTCTCTTGGTATGAAATGTTGTGAGTTCATGGCCATATTGTTCAGTAAGTCCCACGCCTCTCTAGGAGTTTTGTTCATCAAGGCCCCTCCACTACTCCTGTGGCCTCATACTTATGTACTTATGCATATGACGTCAAATTCTTGTAGATGCTTATGTGGCTCTTTTCCTAACAGCCCATGAAAAGAAGACAACAAGTGTATTAGTCCTGATTTTAATTCAAAAGCATTGTTACCGTCTACCGTTGGGTATGTTATGAAGATATGTTGCTGGGTCAAGTTAGGAGTTGCCAGCTCCCTTAATGTCCTTTGATCCATCTCTTCTTCCAGCTAGATCTCGTAATAACTAAAATCGCTAGATGATTCTGAAGCTAAATCTTTTTGGCGGTGCTCCCTAGTTTTTTTCCTCAATTGACGCGCAGTCTTTCTCAATTTTGGGATCGAAACTCAAGATTTCTGTGCGATCAGACCTCGACATAAACCAGAAAAAAATCAGATTTTTTTTAGATGATAGTTAACAACCAAAGATAAATAAACCAATAAGAATTCCCCGGCAACGGCGCCAAAATTTGACAGGCGTTCGTCACACGCTACAAAATTTAAATAAAATAAACCTACTTCTGTAATAAAAATAACGTAGTATAGATCAAGTAGGGTCGTCTCATCAAGGAATTAAAAAGGTTTTATTTTCGATTGTTTAATTTATAAATATAATAAAATGCGGGATTTTTAAAGTAGGAAATAAAAGTAAAACAACAAACTAAAAACTCTACGACTAAAAGATAAATTCAATAAAAATAATTTTCCAATATAGGAATAAAATTGACAAGTTGGGTAGTGGATTTGATCATCGATAAATATTTAATTTTTTTAGTTTCTAATTCTAAATAAATTAGTTCTAGTTACCGACACGCGCCTAATAACCAATTCTTCCTTAATTTCTCGACATTCTAGGTACGCCTGTTAACTGCTTCCCTAGTTAGACTAGAACCCTAGTGACGCCACAAAGAATTTACTAGCCTAGATGTAGAAGAGCCTATTTCAATTTAACAATTATATGTGCAAAATTGTTTAAAATTGATTCTATGATTTCCTAATGGTGTTTGCCAGTGGCGGAACTAGAATATTAATAGGGGGGGGCAAAATTTTTAAATTTACAAGATAAATTTTTTATTTGTGAAATAATACTATTATCATCCACTTAATAATTTTATATTTATTTTTTGCATACTAATATTAAATATTAATTATTACATCAAATATAGTCCAAAAAAAAAATCTTTTTTATTAGTAAATATTGATATCTTATAGTTTGGAAAAAAAAAAAAAAAATTAATGCACTTTCTTATTAAAAAAAATCAACACTTTGATGTTTTTATTATTATTTTTATTTATTTTAAATATTTTCTATACATAATATATATATATAGTATTCTTTTAAAAATAAAAAGATTTAATAAAATATGATAAAAGTAGGGTTGGGGTGGGGCAAGGGTTCCGTCATTGGTGTCTGCCACTATTTGCTACTTGAACCAAATTAAAATGCAATTACGGACGCCTAATTTAGTTTAGCAATTAATTCTTAATCCAATTGAAATACTTGGCAACAATACCCAGCCAAATAAAACATTATAAATCAAAGAAATTAGAAACCACAGAAATACTTAGGAACCCAAAAAATATCATAAATCAAAACAAGTCTAATGTCTCAAATCCATACCAAGTTGTTTCTTTCACTCCTAAAGTAGAAAAGTAAACCACTCGCTAACCATAGGAGGAAGAACAAAGAAAACAAAGATAAACATCGCCTGAGAATGATGTTGGTAGGGGTAGAATTCGAAATCTTCTTGGATGAATCTTTCTCCTACTTGCCCTTGCGCGATTTCTCCTGCGGACTGTTCTGCATTGCGTTCTCCTCCTTGGCATGTAAAGTGGCAAAAGTGGTGGTCCCCCTTCTTTGTTTCCTTTATATTTGCCCTAATTTTTTAACAATAGGATTTTGGACATTTTTTTTCTCTTTTTCCTCTAATTCTATCAATTTTATTATTTTTCTCCTGCAAATTATAAATAAATGATATATACCCAAATCAGACAAAATCTAATCAAAATCAACCAAATATCGCAAATAATATAAATATTCAAAACATGCGATTTATGACTATCAACACAATATTTATTGTAATACAATACAATGTCACAAGTGAATTAGCTATACATGACAAAGTCTCAAAGAACACATGATACCTATTTACTTGACCACAAGTATATATTCATTAAGCATGTCTACAACTATAATTAAAATACACATGCTTTTATGTAATACAAGATTTTTTTGTTAAAAAAAAAATGTTTCTTTCTATTTGTTTTACATTCGCATATTAGGGAAATCAATATCATGTTTTGCTTCTTTCATACATACAGCACCATTCCCTATTAAGAAGATAATCTTGATAAAATTTGAAACAAAATGTTTATGGGAGAATGAAAATTACACTTCAAGGATTAAGCACGAACATGTCTACCAAAACATTCATTTCCATTAATTTCACTCTTGCAAAATTGATGTAGGATGTTTGTAGACCTTTTAACTTTGTTTCATCTTTACCAAATGTAGCACCTTCTTCTCAACAATTTTTCCTTCCCACCTAGTAAAAGAGGTTTTTTTGGCAATATTAAAAATTATAAGTATTTTAATATTTAATGTCTACAGAATATTTAAGAAATAGTTGTATAGTAAAATTCACACAATAATATTTTCTAAATATCATCTATGATTATTTAACAAAATTGATGAAATAAAATATTTCTCAAATAAATAAAAAAATTGAACTTACAAAGCTCTGAAAATTTGTACAAGAAAGAAAAGTATTATACAATGAGAAATGAAAGCTGAATGAGAAACACGACGAGAGACCAGAGCAAATATGACAACCACAATGAGAGAGTGAGAGAGAGTGATAAAGTGCCCTGGCACGGCTAGGGTGGCGGATCCAACTACTTTCTTAAGTGGCTGCACAATTTATTCAATTAAAATAACAATATATTAAAAAAAAAAAAAAAAGAAAAGTACAATGGTATCTTATGTGTGACAATTATGCTCAAACTCTAATGTTTCAGACTGTTAAGTATCCCACATTGGATGTAATGTTGGGATTCCCCTACTTTATAAGAGGTCAAGGGCTACTCCACTTATAACCAATTGGTTTTAAGTTTGAACCCGGATCTCCGTTTTAACATGGTATCAGAGCCATGGTGTCCGTATTGGGTTTGGATCCTGTAAGAATTTTCAAGATTATCATCTTGAGAGGAGAGTGTTAAGTATCCCACATTGGATGTAATGTTGGGATTTCCCTACATTTTATTTATATTTACAATCCAAAGGAAGAAGGGTGAGTTGCAGAATTACAATCCAAATAAAGAAAAATGAATAAGTCACCAAATTTATGTTTTTGAATACAAAAAATCGAAAATGAAAATAGAGTAAAATGAATTAGGTTTAGATAGAATATCAAAGTAATATACTATATAAATAATTATTTTTATAAATCTAAATAAAATTGTCCTTGAAGTAATTATAAAAACAGATTTGTGGGTAAAATTCAGTATTTAGGAATTTACATTGAAAAAAAATAAAAAAATACTAATATATATATTTACTTATAAAATATTAAAGTGAAGTCCTGTGATCCCACTAGTTACCCGGAGGATCCGCGCCTCTACTGGCACCGGCGGTGTTTGTTAATTCGTTCAACCTAATGTAAAATATTTTGATAAACTAATTAATTGGTTTAACCTAATATAAAATATTACTCCCTCCGTCCCAGATACCGTGTCCATAGTGCAGCAGGCACTGTATTTTTGTTGGAGGAGTGTAATTAGTAAGTAATTAAGAATGTATCAGTGAAAATAATTATCCTATAATATAAATAATTATAAATTAAGATTAAGATAACTAATTAGTTTAATTAAAATTTAAAAAAAAATTTAAAATTTAAAATGATATTAAAGTGTGTAATCATTTTTTTTAAAAAAAAAAAAGGAAAGTGACATGGTATGTGGGACGGACAAAAACGGCAACGTGGACATGGTATTTGGGACGGAGGGAGTACAAGATATTATTACATATTATAATATTAAAAACATAATATATACACTATACCAAAAATATAGTAGTATTATAATATAATAATAATAATTATGATTATAATTAATTGGCGAACAAACCATTCAATCTCATTCGGTTGACCCACAAAAATCAGTATACTTTGCAATCCACTGGTTCCTTTGGCCCCTATTATTTTAGTTGGTTTTAAAAAATTCCAATTCAATCATTTTCAATGGCAAGAACTCAACCCATTCTATCAGTTTTATCTCATAGCAGATGAACTAGTTATAATTACGTGATTGAGTCATATTCTAACTAAAATAATACATCAAATTTAATATTCTCATATTGTTGCCCAAACTAGCCGTAAATTACAATAAAGATCTCGTACCTATGACCAATTCCACTCACACCAACACTGTAATGAACTTACACTTGGCTGGAGGACAATTAAAAAAAAATAAAGTATACATGAAAAATATATATTGCTATAGCGACAAAAATGTAAGACTGATAATTATCTAATTTTGAGTAAAAAAATCAGTTTTTGGGCTCTAATGAAGTTGGAACTAATAAAAAAATTTTCTGATTGGTTCATATGCTCGTTGCAAAGCGAATTTTGTTCAATTTCGTTTCTAAAAACTAATTTATATTTTTTTAAGCATTTACAATTCTTAGGCCCAAAAATGACCTCGGATTGACAAAAAAATATTGCTAGAACTATTTGGTTGTTTCTGATGAATCGCACAAATACTTCTAATAACTAGTCCAAAAACGAGTTTATGTTTTGTTTGATCATTTCAGATACATCGTGAAAGTTCCGTTCAATTTAACTTCTAAAAGTAAATTTACATTTTTTTGTGTTTACAATTTTTAGGGGGCTAAACGACCTCCGATGATCAAAACAATATCACTGTTTGGTAAACGTTTAATTTATTTCCAATTCAAACTCAAAATAATTTTACATTTTTTTAGCCTTTACGGTTTGTAAGGCTCTAAACAATTTTGGATGGATAAAAAAATATCATTAGTTCGTTTGTTTGGTCGTTTCGAATTAACGGTGTAAGTTTTGTGTAATTCCAGAGTCCGGAAATGAGTGTATATTGTTTTAGTGTGTATGATTTTTGGGGCCTTAAATTACCTCGAATGAACAAAAAAAGATTAAAGATTTCATCAAGTTACTAAAAGAAAGCATCACAATTGAAATATATATTTATGTAATGCTATTATTTGGTATATAAAAATATTAAAGATTTCGTCAAGTTACTAAAAGAAAGCATCGCAATTGAAATATATATTTATGTAATGCTGTTATTTGTCATATAAAAATATTAAAGATTTCGTCAAGTTAGTAAAAGAAAGTATCACAATTGAAATATATATTTATGTAATGCTATTATTTGGCATATAAAAATATTAAAGATTTCGTCAAGTTACTAAAAGAAAGCATCGCAATTGAAATATATATTTATGTAATGCTATTAGTTGGCATATAAAAATATTAAAGATTTCGTCAAGTTACTAAAAGAAAGCATGGCAATTGAAATATATATTTATGTAATGCTATTATTTGGCATATAAAAATATTAAAAATTTCATCAAGTTACTAAAAGAGAGCATTGCAATTGAAATATATATTTATGTAATACTGTTATTTGGCATATAAAAATATTAAAGATTTCATCAAGTTACTAAAAGAGAGCATCGCAATTGAAATATATATTTATGTAATGCTATTATTTGGTATATAAAAATATAAAGGATTTCATCAAGTTACCAAAAGAAAGCATTACCTATGCTGTTATAAATAGACCAATTTATTGCGTCATCTCATCAAAATCGTTGCAAGACAAAGAAGAAAAACATCAATTGATTAGATAATTAAGGAGTATGGCTAAGATTAGGGCTTTGTTCTTGCTTGCGGCTGCACTACTTTTCGTGTACTCTACAGGTTAATTTGTGTTTACTTTAATTTAGTAGTTTTCAATGTAAATATATGTATAATTGTCACGATTGCATTGTATTGTTGTACTTTATTGTATTATTATGTTATATTGTGTTCACAATGGTGACGATTTCAGGTAATAATTATACTAATATGGTGAATGGGAAGCTGCAATGCTGTAATGACAATCATATCGATCGTTGCGACCCGTCACAAGATGATCCGAAATGCAACCAGATGTGTTTGGATAGTTCTTGTGGCAAAGGAGGTTTCTGCAAAGTTTTTAATCGCCCTCCTCCAAATCACTATTGTCACTGTTACTGTTAACTAATTACTTAAAATACATAGTTAACTAATTTATAATTGCTCAATCAACAGTAAGTATTATAGTAATAACATACCATTCACTGTAATGATATATATATGTATCAATTTTAATAAGATTGTCTTCGCCTCCGATACATTTTTATTTGAAAGCGATGATGCACATGCATCCATGCAAAAGTATAATCATCACAAACAAGCAACTTACGGACATCCTCTTGATCTCATACCGCACAAAAGTCTATCAAATAAATCCTACTTGAGTCGACACTACGGAGTTCTACATCCTAAAGATTATCAACAAATGACCCAAGCATCATTTATTCTCATAATCTAGGTTACTAATACAATGACCATAATGGATCAACAAGTATATATATAAATGGTAATTATATATAATGGATATTTTGAATTCATTTGAATATGGTTATAACATAAACTAAAAAACTTAATTATGATTAATAAATATGTTAAGATACTTTTGAAGCAATTTGACAATGTTATCCTACAAACCAAAGATGGATCAATATTTCTTTTTGGAATATGAAATCCTACAAAATTGTATTATAACAAACAAAAGGTATGTATATTTAACTTTTTCTCTTTTAACTTTTTTTCTTATTTTATTCATTTTTCACACAATAGTGTTTTAAAATTCGAAATCAAGTTGTTCGTGACACTAACATAGAACTCCTACAATGCCCTTTCGTTAGCTCTAATCCGTAGGATTAAAAAAGTTGTCCCGTAAGGGATGGCCTGGTGGTGTACGGTTTGGACTTGTGACCGTGAGGCCATGGATTCAAACCCCCGACGCCTCAGGTCACCTGCCACACATGGTTCGCTTAGTGTGACGTTCCCATCAGACCTGGTTTGCAAGGTATTAGGTTCGGCCGAGAGTTTAACCAGTGTGCACTTTCGTATTACATAATACACACACTGTGGATCAAAATCATACATTCTCTCTACAAATACATAAAATCAATGTATATTAGTAAGATTACCAGCCAATCATATAAAGTCAACAATAAAAAATTATTACAGTTACAACCTAATATATTATTTATTTATTCAACCAATCTTAATTTTTTAAAAATAAATTATTTTAAACTTTTAAAAAATCATATTAATAAACAACAACAACAATAATGTATTGCTATGTGGGTGTATCAGTAAAGATTATGATTAAGTTTCAAACTAATACTTTCTTATCCACATAGAAGGTATACATTACTTTTTGCACAAAGTATAATAAATATTATCTCTAATTAATAGGTCGTGATAGTTTTGGTATTGCTGTAAATAATTATATAATGAAATGGATATTAAAGAGTTCCGTACATATACCCTAAAGCTGTGAACAACAATAATATATATATATATATATATCTCTATATAACTCAAGCAAGCATATTAGTAACTAATATTATAATTAATATAATTATATATTATAACTAATATTATTATTTCTTATGAATATATTGTTACAATTAATTTATTAGTTTTTAGTAACAATATATATTATTTTAGTTTTTATTGAGTTTATCATGTTAAACTAATTCGAATTCTAAAAGTGATTGATGACAATATATAATAAAAAAACTGTAAATTAAAATTGTTAATCTGAGTTTTACCTGCAAAATTTTTCTTAGATGTTGTCATTAAGTGGAAATTTGCTACGAAATTATAAGACGTATAAAATAAGTTATTTTTAGCTACAAACTTATATTTCATAGTTAAATGACAAGTTTTTGTTATTCTATAATATTTTGTAGCAAAAAAGAAAATTGTAGTAAATCCATAATTTTTTGTAATCATTTCTCAAAGCTGCTTGGGATATTGCTAATCACATTTGAAGGTTCAGATAAAGCATGAGCCAACAAGTTATTGATAAAATTCTATTAATATGTCATGAAATACAATGAAGTAGTTCTACAAGAAAATATCATTTTTGTAACGAGATTTTTTTGTCTTTAAATCTACTTTTTCCGTTACTAATGATATTAGAGACGGAATTAATGATGGAATTACGTTAGCTACGTGATCTTTAGGGACGGAATTCCGATACAAATATACTATTTTTTTGTAGTGATTATTATATTATGGTATAACCAAAAGAGAATGAAAATAAAAGATATAAATGCAAATTTGGTTTGGGTAATATTATTAACTAAGGTGTAACGCCATGCTATTATACATGAATTGAATTGAAATATATATTTATGTAATGCTATTTTTTGGCATATAAAAATATAAAGGATTTCATCAGATTACTAAAAGAAAGCATTACCTATGTTTTTATAAATAGAGCAATTTATTCCATCATCTCATCAAAATCGTTGCAAGAACACTAAACAAAATAACAATTTTGTAACAAGATTTTTTCGTTGTTAAATCTACTTTTTCCGTTACTAATGATATTAGAGACGGAATTTGAGATGGAATTACGTTAGCTACGTGAACTTTAGGAACGGAATTCCGTTACAAATATAATATTTTTTTGTAGTGGAATAAGAAAAACATCAATTGATTAGATAATTAAGGAGCATGGCTAAGATTATGGCTTTGTTCTAGCTTGCAGCTGCACTACTTTTCGTGTTCTCTACAGGTTAATTTGTGTTTAATTTAATATTGTAATTTTTCAATATAAACATATGTTAATTGTCACGGTTAGACTAATGCTTTGCATTGTATTGTTGTATTTTATTGTATTATTATGTTATATTGTTTTCATAATGGTGACGACGTTATGTAATAATGATACTAATATGGTGAATGGGAAGCTGCAATGCTGTAATGACAATCATAGCGATCGTTGCGACCCATCAGAAGATAATCCGAAATGCAACCAGATGTGTTTGGACAGTTCTTGTGGCAAAGGAGGTTTCTGCAAAGTTTTTAATCACCCTCCTCCTAATCACTATTGTCACTGTTATTGTTAACTAATTACTTAAAATAAATAGTAAACTAATTGATAATTGCTCAATCAACAAAAAGTATTACAATAATAACATGTTCCATTCACTGTAATGATATATATATATATATATCAATTCTAATAAGATTGTCATGTCTCCAATACATTTTTATTTGAAAGCAATGATGAACGCATGCACCCATGCATAGCTATAATCAACACCAACAAGCAACCCACCGGCATCCTCTTGATCTCCTACCACACAGTCTATTGAATATATCTTATACTCAGAATCTAGGTTACTACTGCGACGATCATAATGAATCAAGTATATATATAACTGGTAATATTATATACAGGAGATTGTGAATTTATTTGAATATGGTTATAACTTAAATTAACAAAGTTAATCATGATTAATAAATATGTTATAGTTTTGAAGCATTTTGACGATGGTATCCCACAAATCGAAGATGGACCAATATTTCTTTAAGAAATATGAAATCCTACAAAATTTTATTATAACAAACAAACGTATGCATATTTATTTTTTAAGCTATTATATCCAATTGTATAACATATTTTAAGCTATTTATGTTATGGGCACGGCCGGCCTTGGCTCGGGAGAGAGAGAAGCTCGTCCAGAGCCCAATGTAAACATTGTCGTTTTTTATATATTTTTTGTTGTAATATAAGATACATATATTATTATTATTATATAACTAATATAAATAGGTCTCATCTTAAATTTCTAAAAGATCACATATATTGTAATTTATATAGTAATTAAAGAGATATTATTTTTAAAATACATTTTTCAATATTAACCATTAAAAATATCAATTTTCAAGGCCCACCGTTACAAAGATAGAGTTAATAATAAATAACTCATATGTTTTATTATAATATAATATTTTTTTTATTTACACCATTTAATGATATCAATTTACTTTCACTTTCAAATTTATTTTTGATATTTCATATTTTAATTTCAAATTTTAATACTTCAAATTCATAAATTACGATTGCTTAATACTCGGTTTTTCTTATTTGAAAGAATTATATGAAACTGACCTTGATTTCTTCGATATATTTGCTAAATTTAATTCACATGTATTTGAAAAGTATCATGTACATGATGGGTATTTTTGCGAGAAAATAAATTATGCATGCCTAAATGTTCCTTCGGTGAATCATTGATTTGGAAAAGTCATTTTGGGTTTTTATGGAACACCTGCAGGAACGTTTTTTTTTTCTTGCCACGAACAAAAGCTGAAGTTGAAGCTCCTATTCGTCGTGTACAACATTCCTCCCTTCGAAGTTTATTGTTCATCCACTTTGTTTGTATAGTGCTCTACCTATTCTTGAATCCCCTTTGGTTAATATATCTATAGATTTCACATTAGGTATGCGTAGGAGTAGGTCTGGCAAAGATTCAATATTTGTTGTGGTTGACTGATTTTAAAAATTGGCACATTTTATTCTATTCATAAAAACCACAAATGCTCCATATGTCATTTCATTATTTTTCAAAGTGGTTCTTAAATTGCATTGTGTTCCGTGATCCATTTTTTCTTATAGGAATTCTCGATTTTATAAGCTAGTTTTGGAGAATACTGAAGTTTTTAATAGAACTTTGGGTAGCTTGTTACGTACCGTAGTTAATGAGAATTTGAAGTTAGGAAGCATGTTTACCTTATGCTGAATTTATAATCATATGATTCATATCTCTACGAATTATTCTTAATCTTATGTCATTTTCACGCAATGAGCATTCTAGTTTTGATTGCAAGAAAAATGTTGAATTTTTCCAACAACTCCACTAGCAAGTTCGGGATAACCTTGAAAAGGCAGCTGACAGTTATGCAAAACAAGCTAACCATGGGCGCAAGAAGATTGTATTCAAGACAAGAGATTGGGTTTGGCTACACTTAAGGAATAAAAGATTTTCAGAATTTCAAAAGTCAAAACTTACTCCCTTGATGGACCATTTTCAGTATTGGAATGCATTAATGACAATACCTATAAACTTGAACTCTCAAATAAGTACCAAGTTCATGCTACCTTTAACATTTATGACTTAAGTCTATTTTATGCAGCTAGTGAATATCTTGTTCGGGAGAACAAGAAAGCTTTTCAAGAAGGTGGGAATGATGCGAACGTCAAATCTCCAATATTTTAATGACTACTTAATTGTCAATGACAATTAAATAAGGTGTTTATTTTGAATGTCAAATTTTGCAAACAATTGCAATTTATTAAAAGGAAAAAAAATTAAAATTCCAAATTCTTCTGAAAATAGAATTAAAATTATTTAATTCTATTATACAGTATTTTCATTATGTATGATTTGAAAAAGATGACCGCTATTTAAATTGTTTACTCATTTTATATAAGACTTACTGATTACTCTTAATAAAAGTAAATCTGTAGATATTTATGAGTTTTTTCATCTCATTATTATAAATACCTATAATGACCATTCAGTTTATTCAAAGCAGCACATTTCAAAGAAAATCCACCATAGTGCTTAAAAGATGAGTTCTTCGTCATTCGATATTGTGGAGAAGGTATAACATAGCTATATATATGTATTCTTCATTTACATCAGAAGCAACATACATTGTTAGTGTAAGGATAATGAAAAATGTATATTTGTTTTAATAATACAACTTTTTTAGCTCTAAAGATTTTCTGATGAGTTGATATCGTAGGTTGACGATGAAATTCAAGGTATAGATTGGGAGTGAGTCACTCGCTTTTTGAAAAGGAATTTTTTTATACTGTGTCCAACCCATGAGATTTATTTGAACATATATTGCCTAACATGTGAACCGGTAACGTGAAGATATCGTGTGAAAACTGGCCACTACAATGGCAATACAATACTCAAGGTGCATAAACATTTGCATCAAGAAGTTGTTCCTTTACGTGAGCTAAAGGCTTTAATTGATTGCTTAAAAATTAAAGTACGATAAATTTTACTGTTAGATTTACATTTGTGGTTTTGCATTTGTAGTAGTTCAGATACTGAAGGTGTTTGATTGAGTTAATATTATTTTTCACTGAAAAGTTTTCAATATGTTTTTATAATAATTTAGTTGTCATGCCACTTTAAAACTAGTTAAATAGTTATTATGAGGAAAATCGTTTTTGTTGTATCAATGAGCATTCTATTCATCTAATTTTATTTTTTTGTTATTGTGTTGCTTCATATATAACTATCAACACGTGTTATTTTTTATCATACTATTCAAAATTTTATGTTGTGTTTTAATTCATTAATGAAAGCTTTATTGTTGCTTGTGTCATACAAATACAGCCTTACAAAAGTAACAACAATTGGGTTATATATGTAATCCCTCTACCCCATAACGGCTCCGGTTCACTTAGCCATAAGAGTGGGGTTTGCAAAGTCTGCAGAAGAAAATTGATTTTTCAATTTTGGTTTTGCTCTCTCCTATGCCACCTAATATTACATTTTTGTTTATATTATTAAGTATTAAAATGTATTACATAGTTTGTTTTGTTGTTGATTAAAAAAATATATATATATATATATACTATCCTCATTAGGTTAGCATAAACTCATAAAATCAAAACAAAGTCTAATTTCACAAATTTATACCAAGTTGTTTCTTTCACGTCTAAATTAGAAAAGTAATCTACTCGCTATTCATGGGAACAAAGATAACTAAAATAAACATCGCCTGAGATTGATCGGATTGACAGGGAATAGCTTGAAATCTCATTAAGAGAATCTTTCTACTTCTTTTCGTTGCGTGACTTCTCCTTGGGACTGTTTTGCACTATATTCTCCTCCTTTGCGGCATGAAAAAATGGCACCTCCACCCTTTAATTTTCTTTTATTGTTGCCATTATTTTGTAACAATTAGGCTTTGAGCCTTTTAATTAATTTCTCAACGCATTGGGCCTTTTTGTTCTCTTTTTTTTCTAATTATACTAATTTTATTATTTTTCTCCTACAAATCATAAATAAACAATATATACACAAATCAGGTAAAATTCGATTAAAATCAACCAAATATTACAAATAATATAAACATTTAACGCAGGCTATTTCTGACTATCAGTTTCCATTTGAACCATGTTTGAATATTACGGAAGACATTATATGTTTTGAAACAAATTTTTCGAGCTTGGGATGAAAAAAGGTTTTGAACCTCTTGTTCAACAGAGATTACATCAGAGGCTCCCCGGACAAAACCTTCTTCATTAAGAACAAATGTATGAACATTGTGATTCATTAAGAACCTCTTCCCCTGTTGCATCACACAATACTTACCATAATCCTTACTATTACTTAGCCACCATTATCAAGCATTATATATATATATATATATTAACTACATGAATATTGACAACCATTAATTTATTTATTATCTCTACTGTAATATAATAATAATATATATATATATCCAACAAGATATGTTGGTTATGATATTTAGCAAGAAATTTGATCACTTGATTTAATTTTATCCTTTTTTATTTAAAAGACTATCAAGATTATCTTTCTTAACAGGGAATGATTACTGAATGGGGTAATCAACATGGTACTGATTCCTCGAGTCAGGAAATGCAAAAAAATAGAAATTACACATTTAAATTTAACACAACACATATTGTATTATATAAAAGTATGTGCTTATTTGTTGATAGTTATAGATATCTTGAATGAATATATACTCTGTGTTCAAATAAATAGTATGGTGTGTTCTGTGAGACTATAAATGTATTGCTAATTCATTCAACCAATTAGTGTAATTTGATACATTTTATTTAAAATATTATAAAGATTATCTTGTTAATACGGAATGGTTACTGTATGGAAGAATCAACATGATATTGATATCACCAATATGCAAATGTAAAACAAATAGAGAGAACACCACTTTTTTTTTTTTTTAACAAAAATGTATTACATAAAACAAGTGTGTTTTAATTATATTTGTAGATATGCTTCATGAATATATACTGTGTGGTCAAATAAATAGTATCGTATGTTCTTTGAGACTTTGTTATGTATTTCTAATTCACGTGTGACATTATATTGTATTAATATAAATAATGTGTTGTGCATAGCTATACCGTTTGTTGACTATTAGCCAACGGCGTGTTGTCAATGGTATACTAAATTAATAAATTCAGAACAATAATAGTCGCTTCTTAATATTTTAACAATTTTCAATATTGCACATGGAATTTGTGGATTTCTTTAATTACCATCAACAAGTTTATTTTTTATCTTTCAACTTAATCTTTTCCTTTATTAAACAAATACATAGAAAATCTCAGAGCTAACAATATGTAAATCTTTTGTTTATATGAGAACTGCTGATAGTAATGAATAATATTTTGTCACAATATTTGCAATAAATTAAACTAGAAGGCATTAATTAAATAAAATAAAATCAAAATTATATTATTTATAATGTGACGTTAAATAGTTATTGAAAAGTTTCATAGAAATATAAGTAGCAATCAAGATGTTGCATATATTTAGTATTCTTGACGTGATTTTAAACATTAAAAACATTCAATTAAAATATTTCTAAAAAGTAAAAAATAGATGTTTTCATTATTTTTATTGTTACTTTATATAATTGTGAATTGGATCCTATGGCAGTGAAAAAATTGTAAATGTTACTATTACTTATTTGGTAACTCTAAGAGTCAGAAAAATTGTATACATTAGTAATGTTTCTACTAATTTTAAAAATTTTAGAACTTTTTATTATTTGTCCCTCAATTTAAATTATGCACGGAAAAATTTCATAACAATATTACTGTAACAAATTAAATTTACCATCATTTAATTGAAACAAAAAGTATAAAATAAAAATATTGTGGATATTATTGTTATTTGTGTGTCGCTACCTTAATCACAAAAAGCAATTTGTGTCATTCTCCACAAATAATACACATGGGACACTCATTGCAATATAAAATTATATATTTTTCCATACAACAAGTTCAATTAAGTACAATCACAATGACAAGAAAATTAATAATATTAATTTTAAAATATAAGTAGGAGTGATTACGAATATGACTAAATTTTCCGTTATATAAAAGTAACTATGTAACATTTTGTAAATTCAAGCAATTCAATTTTTTATCAAAAATTTTAATTCATCATACGCAAATACACCTTAGTTGTATGATTTATATATGTTTCAAGGAGTGATTGTTTTTTAAGTCATCATAAACAAATACCTCTTAGTTGTACGATTATATATGTGTCATGGAATGATTGTTTTCTTAGTTTCTAGTACAAGTATCTTACCGACAATATATATTTCTAAATTTATGTTTCAATCACATTTATTTTATTTTTAATTTTGTAATTAACCATGAACGGTTGTGGTATTATTACTTATTGTGTGTGATCGCATCTTATCTGCTCTAGCATAATACGTAAACATGTATACAATAATAATTAACAATTGTAGACGCAGGTGCAGATAGAACCGGAGGGGTTAACGGTGCAGAAGCCATTGCCGTTGTACTGTTTTTGGCATTGTGCCTGGCATGTCCCCATAACACAGCCAGTCTGACCATGGTTCAGCACCACTGTGCATTTCTTCTGCCCACTCACTTCCTCGATTACGCTCCCGGCCATCACTGCAGTATATTGCATCATTATCATAACAGTCAATTAATTAATCATCTTTATAAAATGATTTTTTCCGGTCCTCACATGAACCAATTTGAAAAAAGATAATTTTGAATCAATTATTAAGATGATAATTTTTTTTTGAAGGGATATATATACATTTTAGAAGATTCCATGATTTGAAATATTGCTAAACTCCTAACAGATTGGCATAAAATAACTACGGTAACAGATCCCCACAACATTATTAATGTTTAAAGATTTTGCAAAATGTATGTATGCACCTGTGAAAATGAGTAAAAGCACACCAAACATCGTGTTCTTTGCCATAGCCACTTAATTAGGTAAATGAATTATGTTGTGGTTATTGTATATGTCGTTAGTTATATATCTGTTGTGCATGATGGAGTATGTCTTGTGTTATTATTTATACTTCAAACTTACCTACTTCTGAATAAGGTTATGCGAGTGAGATTACAAAATTGCATTAATCAAGAATTATTTATTTGATAAATTTCTGCTTGTAATTTATTACACATTATTGTGTAATACCCACCCATATGCATGCAATCGTATTTTGCAACAAATTAAAATCTACTTGTAATCTACTTGTAAAATATGACAAATTATTGGTGTAATACCCACCCATATGCAATTGTATTTTGCAACAAATTAAAATCTTCTTGCAAATTATGTAGGCAACAAAACATTTACTTATTTTGGATATCATACGAAGTTGATCTTCGTAATAGGGAATATATGATTTATTAATTTTGTAAAATCACCATGATTGGATTCGGCATCATTTAACTACATTTCAATAAAATTAATTTGATTAGGATTCTATAATTATTTTTTTTTAGTTCTACTATGCAATATTTACGTTTTATTAATATTTTTCTAACAAAATATCATATTAATCAAAATAACAAAACACATACACATATACATAGTAGAGAGTGGGGCTATAATGGATCATTACGAAAACAGGATGGGCATGAGCTTTTAAGTTCGGTTAAATGTACACTATATGAGTACAAAGAGATTGTTAATGGTGACACAAATTCAATCTCAGATTTAGAGAATTAGAACCTATGATGGTGGGAAAAGAGACTAATAGACAAAACACCGGTCCATATGCATTACGAATGTTGCCTAAAGAGCAACCCGACATCACCAAACAAAGCACTTATCAAGCTCATAGCCAAGAAGTACATTTTCTATTTCTTGCCACACAAGTTTTGCCCTCTTTATTAAGTGATATACAAATACTTCCATTTCTGACATGGCCAGACCGTGTATAATTGTGTCAAGAATAATTTCCTTCGGCATAAAGTTCAATAAAACCAATTGATTCAGAAAATGGATGAAAGAAAGAGAATGAAGAAGAAAGATATTGCAAAGAATGTGAATTAACATGACAACAAACCACAAGAAAAAGTTGCGGACTTGAAATCAAAACCATAGGTTAAAACACAAACAATAGGCTAAATCACAATGCAAAGGACTGGAAGTCACGAACCGATGGAATCACTCCAAAGACTCGATTTGACATATCTAAGTGGGAGGAGATCACATCCTAGCACTAGACAAATAATGTGAGGAAACAAATAATGTGAGGAAAATAAAATGAAACAAATAATAATGGAAACAACCCAAAAGGTAAATCTAACTATAATAAAATAAATAATAATGAAAGTTCTAGATATGGAATTATGCTATATGGAAAACTATAATAAAATATAATATAATAAGGTGACTTAGAGATTTCTCCATAATTATTTGTTGTCTTAGTCTTGAAGGCCCGGTTCTTGTGATCCTAGCCTCGGGATGACTCGATTGGATGACCTTTGAGTCAAATACAAAGGAGTTGTAATGTCTAACAATTTCATCTTTAATAATTTTTTTTTTTTTTTCTGGAATTGGACGACTGCGTCAGTTTGTACTTAGTTCTCTCGGGAATACATAATACATTCCACATTTACTTAATTAACTCACCGGACCCCAAGCATTTTTGTCCAAATCTTAGCTAAAAGACTAATTTAAAAGATTAAATTTTTAATTGAATCCAATTAATTTGACAATCAAATTAGTTACTTATTTTAGCGGGCTATTGCATTTCTATTTCACAAAATAATTTATTTTGAGGCATAGAAATTTAATTTGCACGAATTAAATATGATACCCTAGGAGTTGTGTTGAGTTGAAGATAATTTTTTAAACTATTAATGTCAAGAATCTGCACATTTGTTTTTAGAATCCTACCTGAAATAACTCTAGAATTATAAGTGTCTTCGCCAGGGTCATTTTAGAATGGGTGACCTCATGTAGTCTCGTAGGATGCTGGCGAGTAAGGACAAAGCATGGTGAATGAACCTTGGGGATTTGGCTTGCAATGCTTGTGGGATAGGATATTATAATTGGAATCACAACGGACCCATTACAACCCATCGTCGTTTCCTTTTCGTGAGCCCACGTCAAAGAGCTCTAGAGTGAGTGTCCTTGCTGCCTGGCAAGGCACACATAAGTTAGGACAAAGAGCAGAAGGATTTTGTGTTGACATGTGAGGCTAGTCTACGATCCCAACGCGTTTGCCTTCCATGAAAGTGTGTTACATTACATTTTAACCGTCGATTAAATGCTCAACCAATTAACAAAATTTTTTTGTATCCCTAGGAATCAATGGTTGAACCAGCAATCTTAAAGTAAAAGTATTTTCTAGTTTGATAGAAGAACAAAATTTTAAACCATTGATTTTATAATAGTATATATTGTTGGATAATGATCGCCGAAATCAACATAAAAAGCCAGCTCCCCCGAGTACTATGGCAGAAAAAATGGGAAAGAGTGTGTTTGAACATCTGGAAATTGTGCGATTTTTCAGTGGGGCGTGTGCCTAAAAATGAACTTGCCGATGGCTGGTGAAGTTGGAACAGATATAAAACAATAAACAAAATTGATGACCCAGTTGAATGTAACAAATCTGCATCCAGAGGATTTCAATTGTGGACACCGTCCAATAAACCTATCACCTACTATAAGTTAGAGAAGGAACAGTAAAGCTGGAGCATGTTGAAAGCCGAGCTCAAGCTGCGGACATGTTCACCAAGCCATTGGCGACCACACTGCTGGAGAATTGTAAAAGGATGATTGGAATTAGAGATGCGAAGAGAACTTAAGTTTAAGGGGGAGATTTGTTGTTAAAGTTAACTCAGGGAGCTCTTTATTTTGTTGTTTGGTATTCCGAAAATCGTATTAATGGCTTTAGGGATGAGTGGTATAACCAAGATATACGTTGGCAAACTCAATTAATTGACGTTAAGATTTATTTCTGGTATTTGAAGAGGCAAGAGGGAAGCACTTTAAATACTTGTAACAACTCATTTGTGGAGATGTTGAGAAAAAATCACAGAGTTCTTGTGCGTTGCCAACATTCTCACTCTCTTCCCTCCTTCCCTTTCCTATGTTAGAGTTTTTTACCCTCTGGGTTCAAATTTGGATGCATGTTTTGCTTTCGAAATTGATTTATATTTTGAGTTTCTCATCTTTGGTTGATTAACATTATTTTGATTTGTTTATATATATTGAACGGGGACAATAGATGAGAGGGAGAGCCCGCATGTTCGATTCAGTTTATTTACACTGTGGCAAGATTTGACTGGGATTGCGAATAGATTACTGGACTGAATTGGGGATGGTGACCATAAAATTTTTTCTATTTGGGAGTGAATCTACATCTGCTCATATATATAGTTCTGAGCCAAATTTTGCTTCAGGGTACATATCTTTCTATTTGATTAATTATTAAATTTTTAAAAAATATTATCATTATAGTTGCGTGTATATTATGGTATTTAGATGGTCATCGACGCGATTGTGGTTCCATTGAAAGAGCAACCCATACCGGAATTACACTAATGCACAAGAACAACAACGGTTAAAAATGTATGCCAGATAGGTAGTTCATCCATCCATCCCCTTTTTTTTTTTAATAATTGATATGGTCTTTTATGGTGGTTTTTTTGTTCCTTCAGAGTGATATGACAATGAATGAAGAGGCAAAAATGCTCGAAGACAAGTACAATGATTGCAAAAGAGTGGCTAGGTTAAAATACATGAAACAATGCTTAATTCTAGCTAGGGAGTACTCAAAAATTACAAAGAAAATTAGTTTATATTCTCATGCAGTTCACTAATTTATTTTACCCTCTGTTGTTTCCTATATAGGTCCTCATATTCGTCGGAATTCCCTAGCTGTCACCCCAAGTGGTACTGAGATAGCAATACCAAGCTTATCATTTCAACCAAGACAAGGAGAACGGACCAGAAAGTATAAGACTTTGTTTATTTATATTTTAACGTTGTTTCCATGCCATTCATCAAACTTTTATCTCTAAAATTAAAAAATCATATGTTACCTATTCTTTTTTACTTTTTTTTTTTATAAAAAAATTGACAGTAAAATATATCTTCCATGGGAACATCTATCACATCTAATATATATTTATATCACTTCAAATAGTTGTTTTTTATTCAACTTTTTATTATTTTGAATACACTTTCAAAATATATAGTCTGAAGTTATTCATCACCTTTGTATGATCTATTATGGATTGTATACATAAAATCAATAGCCATTTGCTGATAGATGTTTGTACCATAATGTTGTTTCTTGTCAATTCCCTTTGTATGAACTTGGGGATGCATAATGTTGGTTATTTTGTTGTTATTAGATTTATTCGAAGATAAGTAATGCCGTATCGAGCTATTTTTAGGGAAGGGTCGCGTAGGGTGCGCACTCGAGAAAGCCTATGTGATATTGAACGAAGTGAGAAATAATACGATGAACGTGAAAATTATTATTTTCAATATAGGAATTAAATTAATTAATTTCTGCATTTAACTTTCAAAATTCAAATTTAATTGATTTTAAATTTGAATTGACAATTTAATTAATATATTGACAATTTAATTAATATATTGAATTTTTCAATTTAAAATTAAAGTTGTATATTTACATGGAAAATTGTGTCAATTAGATTTAAAATTATAGTTCAAAATCTTTTCAAAAATAACACTTTCAAATATATTAATATATTTTTATCTTCACATAATTGAAATAAGCAAGAGAGAGAAGAGAGAATGAAAGAGAGACACAGTGAAAGAAAGTCACAGTAATATGAGTGAAATACGCAAAATACTCTCAAGGTCTTCTTTCTCCAGAATTGTGTAAAATATATTCTTTTTTTTCCAAGATCTTATATACACTGCGAAATTCCATCATATTTTCATTCAATCCCAAATTATTTCTCCAACACATGAGTCATTGTTTTCTATAGAAGCTGTCGTTTGTTGCGGCACACATGTGTGGTATATTAAGGGTATGTTTGGTTGGGGGTTTGGATTTTGGATTAGGATTTGAATAGTAAAAATTTTGAATGTGAATAGTTGTATGATGTGATATAAATAGGGGTTGATGTGATATTTTGGATGTAAAATTGATTTTTAGTATAATATAAAAAATAAAAAATATGTATTTGATTTGATATTTTTTTGTGAAAAAAATTGAATGAATAGTAAGGTTTGGGGAAAATCCCCCAAACAAACACACCCTAATTGTCAATGGGACCTGTATTTTCAAACTTCTTTTTGCATTCTCATGATATATTTAATAATTTTTTTTTTCAAATTTCTATTTAATTATTGTTAATATTTCATTACATCTTTATTTTTTTAGCAAAAATACCTAGAAGTTTTAACAGAAGACTGACATTTTGTGCCTATGTTGTAATATCATGGTATAACTTATTACTTGGGTTGTGTCATGTTCAGCCTATATTAAGACTTCCAGTATTTTTTTGAAGTATTTGATTGTATTTAAACATGTCTACCTCATTGTTCTGTAGAATAATAATCAATCAAATAGTTATAAAGGAAAGAGAAAAGTATCGTCATCAAGTGTTGCTCATAGGGAACATCAATCGGCTGCAGTTGCTCCTTGTGGTCGAGGACTAGAGCAGAATATATAGGAGAATAACTCTGGTCATAAAGTGAATGAATGAGGATCATACACAGCCTTTTAATTTACATTAACCGATACATATAGAGTTTTATTTTGGAAAATGAAAATAGTTACTGTTTCATGGAAAATCCAAGCATAAATTACCGACACAATTTGTTGCCAATTGGAACCTCTAGGGAAGAAAAAGGCAAGAACCAAAGGAGTATCAACTTCAGCTTCAAGAAGTCTGGCCAACAAACAAAATTTGAGGTGTGGAAGAAACACTAGTCGCATTGACGCAGTGGAACAGATGCAGAGGAAGAAGCTGCCAATGAAGACTCATCTGCAGATGAACTCCGCCGACATGCTCATTTCTGTGATTCCAAAAAAATAATTGAATCTCTTTAGACCAGAAAATGCTTTCGGTTTTTTGAATGCAGTAGATGTTGTATATCCTAATATATGCTAAGTGGCTGTTTTATATAATTTGGATGATGGAGTTTTTTATCCAAAACCGCATTATGTGACTAGAAGAAATGATTGGCTGCGTGACTCTATTCCGATACTTTCTCTGTTTTGTTGTCTTGCATTCTTAATTAAATGTTCCTTTTCGTATGGATTGTTTATTGTTTCCTTGGATGGCATGCCGTGAATGACGCAGCAGTGTTCAAGGCATAAAATATGACGCTCTAGATGACATCAATGTCAGTGTGAGTGTAAGCAGTACATGTCTGTGCCTTCGTTGTAAGATAAGTTATTCTGAGAAATATGTCGATGACCATGTTTAACCTATAACATCATAGAGTAAATAAAAAGCATGAAATGTGTTTTGAATAGTCACACGATGTGTTCCTTTATTAATTACCTAATGTCACGCAAATGAATATTTTACTAAAGATTGTAACAAACCATGAAACCGGTAGTGCCGACCGGTGATAATGATTGTTGATACAAAAATGCATGATGTTGTGAGATTTCTGTCATATTTCAAAATATTATGAAAATTTAACTTGTGATGTGTTATGATTATAATGGTGTTGATACTTGGTATTAGTATGAATATTCTCGTTTAGACTAGAGATTTTGCACATCAGCTTGTTGATAGCTTCTATATGCGCGGCTTTCACAATTATTGATAAATCTTATGAACTCATTAATTAGAAAAATGTATGACCAATTTTTTCTGAACAGGTCAGAGAAAGACAAGCGGTCTTCTTATGCATCAGTAAATTAAACATTTTTCCATGGTATTACATGTTTTTCTTCTTAGCGGCAATTCCCTTCTTGTAAACCTGTATTTTTTGTTTTAGCGGTTCATAGTCTGCAGATATCTATTTGTCAGATGCGAGAATGAAACAATGTAAGTATGTACTGAAACTGGCACCCAAGAGCTTGGGGTCCAGCCAAGATCTTTGCCGGCCATCACAGAACTAAAGAAAGCTTTTGTCCGTTCAACATTTTATGTCATTTTTCTTTTTTGGAGAATGATTGCATACCTTAATCTCATTTAAACTTTAGCATTTTATTTTTTCGAACTGATTTGGGGATCCATAAGAGTATAAATTTGACTGCGTAGATAGAGCACAAAAGGTTGCTAAGATGGTTGTAATGACCAAATTGTAAGTGCTTAAAATGAAAAACACACAAAACAACTTATCCTGCTCTATATTTTCTTGTTTTAAAGACAGAGCTACATGTTTATAATATCGTAATTGAGCTTAAACTCATTATCTTTATGGCCTTTTCGATTTTCTACTGGGATTTTCTTGCGTTATTAATCCATTGATATGTGTTATTTCTGGCCAGGTTTCTCCGCTCCGCTGTCGCGTAGGCTATGTATGGCCTTCCGGAGATGGATATATATATAGAGAGAGAAAAGATGGGTCATTTGGAAATCTAACTAGTTTCTTCTTTCCAATGCTTAGATTAGAAGAAGGGTAATGATTTGTCTACTATTTCCATTTGACTTATTATAATTAGAAAATAAAAAATAAAATCATGTTTTTAGTTTTATATCATGTTTATTATTTGTGAAATTACAAAGTGATTAATTACTAATTTGAAGGAATCATAAATACTGGCACATATACTTCTGTCACAAGTGGTGCCAGCCACCACATTGTTCTGAAATGAGCTCTTAAAGCTTGAGTTCCAAGTCCCATGGGTATAAAAATGGAAAATGGATCTGTAACTCTTATATATCCAAAATTACATTCACAAGGCATTTTAACAAACTTAACAATTAGCTAATTTCCTTAGCACTATTTATTTACCTTATTCTCTTTTGTAATTAAACAATTAGTTAATAATTCATCAGTTAATCATTTATCTTGGTCAATTTTATCAGACTTCACTGTCTATTACGAAGTTACACATTTAACAAGTGTAATTAGGACATTATATTTTTGTAGTTGTAATAATTACAAACATATTACAATAAAAAAAAATAAAATACAAATGTTGACCAGATGAAAAACTATTTGTCCTGAACAATTTGTAAGTAAAAGAAAAATTTTCAACAATATATTTTTGCGGTAGCTGAATCCGTGTTAAAACTCACTTTTTGGATAGTGTTCTAAACATGATTAGTTAGTAATCTTATCTTTCTTTGATTTGCTTGCGTTATTTTTGTTAGTGAGTTAGCTTTGACTACTTTAGTTGGAGTGATGAGATGACATTAGGGAGACAACATATTTGATTTGAATATTTGTACTATTTGATTGGATGGAGCATTATATTATATATAATATGTGCATATTTATATTTTTAATCTTAAAATTTAAAAATACAAATTATAACTATATAGAACGACCTTAATTATAGACAATATCTCATAATTACGGAAAATTGATATTAAGATATAGCGAGTATTATATATTATAATCATTTTAGAGCAAAATTATTAATATATAAAATATGTAATTTGATATATTACTGTTGTAATATAAATACGGTATTTTCATCAGATTTAAATATATATATTTTTCCTTTATCATTCAAAATTATAATATTTTATATTTGATAATCTATTTTTCCTCTTTATCTTTCTAATTTTGTCCATATATACTTTGATATAAAAATTTTATTAAAAATATATACAATTTGATATATATATATATACATATTATATATAATTTTAAAAATGCTAATAACAATAAGTTAAAACTATTTGTGTATAAAAGTACCAATGATAGTTAAATTCTAGTAATTTAAAAAAATAAATTAATATAAAATATAAATAGTTTAAAAAATAAAAATATATTAATAAAATAAAAGTAAAAAATTCATAAAAGAGTATATTCATATTTTCATGTAGATTGTAAGACATTATCTAAAAAAATGAAACTATACTGGATGGTATAAAAAAATATGTAAAAATTATATATATTACATTCTAGAAGGATTTATCTGGTATTGTAAAAGCGTGTGTGCAAGTAGAGTTTCTCACTCTCTACCCTCCTTCCCTTTCCTACGGCTGCCTGCATTGCTTTCGAAGTTGATTTATATTTTGCGTTTCTCATCTTTGGTTGATTAACTTGATTTATATTGAATGAAACCGATAGATGATAGAGGGAGACAGCGTATTCGATTCAGTTGATTTACACTGTGGCAGGATTTGGCTGGGATTGCGAATAGATTATCGGGAATTGTAGATGGTCGCGATTTTCATTTATCTGAGTGGACAAAAATTGGGTTTGAGAGTAAATCTACATTTGCAAAGGCTTCCAGGGTACATATCTTTCTACTTGCTTAATTACTATTACTTTTTTTAGTTTATATGAAATAATCATCTATTTCTTTATTATATTATGATTATAGTGGCGTTTATGTTAGGGTATTGAAATTGTGATTGAAGTTGTTGTGGTTCCCTTGAAAAGGCAATACATACTCGGAATTACACTGAAATGCACAAGAACAACAACCGTTAAAGAAGTATGTCAGATAGGTAGTTCATCCATCCATCCCGTTGTTTATAATTGATATGGTTAGTTAGGGTGTTTTTTTGTTCCTACAGAGTGATATAAAAATGAATGCAGACACGAAAATGCTACAAGAGAAGTACAATGATAGCAAAAGAGTGTCCAGGTTAATTAAAATTCATGAAACAATGCTTACTTCTAGCCAAGAAGTTTTCCAAAATTACAAAGAAAATTAGATTATATTCTCAGGCCATTCACTCATTTATTTCACCATTTGTTGTGTCTTATTTAGGTCCTCATCTTCGTCAGAATCCTCTGGCCGTCTCCAAAATGGTACTGAGATTGCGGCAATACCTATATTTATATTTATATTTTCAACTTTTTTTTCACTCCCATTCATCAAAATTTTATCTATAATATTAAAAAAATCATATATTATTACCTATTCTTTAACAAAAAAAGAAAAAACAAAACATTGACTTGAACATTTATCTTCCATTGAAACCTCTGTCACATCCAATATATTTATATCACATCAAATACTTGTGTTTTTATTATCTTGAAAACATTTTCAAACTATATATTCTGAAATTATTCATCACGTTTGTATTGTATATTATTCATTGTATACATAAAATCATGAGTAATTTTCTGATAGATGTTTGTACCCTGATATTGTTTCTTATCAATTCCCTTTGTAGAAACTGGGGGATGCATAAGTCATTGTCTTCTACAGAAGTTGTAGTTCGTAACGGCACACATGTGCGGTATATTGTCAATAGAAGGGTATATTCTCTAACTTCATTTTGCATTCTAATGATATGTTTAATAGATTTTTTTTGCCTAGAAATTTAATGGCTGTTGAAATTTTCTATGTAGAAGGTTTGACAAAAAACAGTGGCATTTTGTGCCTATGTTGAAATTTCATGGTATTTGTTTCAATTAAAATTATCATTGTTAGAATCACTTATTTCCATAAATACAAGCAGTTACCTCTGACATTTGTATATATTTATATAAAGTGTATAAAATCAATTCTTAAATAGCATTTTAGGATCTACAACAACATTATTTCTATTAATTATATATATGTTCATTTGCCATAAGCCAAGGTTCAATTCAATTGAAGATTTCAAAATCTTATATGTTTTTTTCTAATTTTTTTTATATATCTATCCCTATAAATTTAATTAATATATGTTAATAATTTAAGAAATGATCATTTATTATTTTAAAAGTTCAGATTCAATTACAAAGAAATCTATTATAATCAAGTTAGAAAGGTTAAAATCAAGAAAAAATGCCAAAATATCTTCCATGTATACCAAATGATCACTTTTGTCCTTTATTTATTTCGTTGGCAAAATATATTATGCATATTTACAAAATTCGTCATTTATGTCTTTTGGTCGCACGTGATGTTCACACAACGATTGTCCTACGTGCGGCCAGATGGAAAAAATGATAACTTTTGCAAACATGTAGTATATATTTTGCCAGTAAGATAAATAAAGCATAGTGAGATAAATAAAGCATAAAAGTGATCACTGAGTGTATGTGGATGATTTTTTTTATAATTTTCCTGATTAAAATCTCAACCACCTATAGTAATTTGACAAACTGGATGTATATAAAAAAAAAAAATCATCATAATTGCTTGTCAAATATAAATAATAGTAATAGATATTATTGAAATGAATTTATAATATATGGAATTAGATTCTTCGATGATATCGCCAACATACAGATGATGCTTTCACACGTGACAGGTTTTGCTACAGTCCCTCTGATCTCATATAAAACAAGAGGGGTACAGTTGGAATCCCATACCTACAAGAAGAAGAAATTTGGTTTCGGAAAAAAAAAAAAAAAAAGGACAGTAAAAAAACAAAACTGGTAGAAATGGCTGGGCGGAAACAGGTGTCGCTCTCAGCCACCACTGAGTCCAAGCGCAATGAAAAGGTGCCGGTCAAATATACGAGGCAGAATCCACGACCCAAACCTAAAAAGATGAAGCGCCTTGACGAATTAGTTCTACCTCAAGTTGAGATTAGGGAAACACAAGAAAAGTTCAGTAATAAGCTGCAGTGTGGCATAGATTCGAATGGCGAAAAGGCCTGTGGCAAGAGAAAAACAAGCACAACTATAGCGGTAGATTGTGAATCTGATGATGATGCTGTGACTCAGGTATTCTTTTTTAAATCTACCCTCTTTATTAATTTGAATCTAATTTCATTACTAATCCGAAATTTTCATTTTTGAGAGGATATTTGAGAGATTCCTAGATATGGTCAGGAAAAATATATATAAGAATTGTTTAATAATATTTTAACAAAGTTATATGATATATGTTATTTTTATTTTTTAGTGACAACTTGTTGCATGATGTGAGATTGGGAAAGAAGAATCAATTTTTTCCTTCAGTAGTTATTTTGTGAAGTCAAAGTACTTCTTCCATTAGTTGTACGGTCTTTTTCTCTGTATTTTTATTGCACGAGGGATGTATATATAAATAATTTTTCATTGGTTGCAGGATGGATGATTACAGGGTATTTTCTAATCCCGTGGCCGTCTTAGAAGTTGGTTCATTGCACATGCTCTGGGCTGACATTATGGTTGAATATATATACCATTACATGCTAGTTTGATTCTGACGATGGCGTTTTATTGCAGCTTCCTGATTATTACGATGTGGTAAAGCAGCCGATAGACTTTGCAACTATTCGGAAGAAGCTAAGGAAAACTAGTACAAGTGTTTGGAGGACTTGGAGGTTAATTGGTTCCGTAGATTAATTAATAACTGTGGAGCTGCTATTATAACTAATAATGGAACTATTATTATTTTCACTCTTTTTTTTTTTTTTTTTTTTTAGTTTTGTGTTTTCAGACTGACAATCAGTTGTTATGTTGCAATGCAATATTGTACAACAAAGCTTATACTGTCTACCATAAGCAGGTTTGCAGAATCTCCTATGAATTAGTATTTAGGGTTTGTAACATGTGGTTGATGCTGCATTTCCATTTCTTTTGTTACTTTTGTGGAATGCTATGAATAATAAATAAATGAATGTACGTAGACCCTTGCCATACAAAAGCTAGCCATGGAAGAGTTTGGAAGATTTAAAGATCATCACGGCAAAGACAAAGTAAAGGAGAAGGAGAAGGAGAAGGATATATTTAACCAGTGTAGTTAGGACGATATATTTTCGTAGTTGTAATAATTACAAACAGATTATGATAAAAAAATAATATACAAATGTTGACCGGATGAAAAACTATTTATCATGTACAATTTTAACTAAAAGAAAAATTTTCTACAATATATTTTTGCGGTAGCTGAATCCGTGGCAAAACCCACTTTTTTTATAGTGTATTTAGTTATCTTATCTTTCTATAATTTGTTTTGGTTAGTGACTTAATTTTGACTTTTTTAGTTGGAGCGATCAGATACATTAGGGAGGAAACATATTTCATTCGAATATTTGCACTATTTGATTGGACGAAACATTATATTTATATACTACAAGTGTTTTAAAAAGGTAATCTTAAATTTTAAAAATACAGTTTCTAACTATATAGAATGAAATTAATTATAGGCAATATCTAATAATTATATGAAATTGATTTTAAAATATAGCTAGTATTATATATTATATGTATTTTAGAGCAAAATTATTAATATTCAAAATATATAAATTGATAAATTATTATCGTAATATAAATATGGTATTATCATAAGATTTAAATATGTATATATTTTTCTTTTATCATTAAAAAATATAATATTTCATATTCAACAATCTATTTTCACTATTTATCTTTCTAATTTTGTCCAAATATACTTTGATATAAAAATTTCATTAAAAATATATACAATTTGATATATATATATATATGCACATATTATATATAATTTTTAATAATGTAAAAACATTAAGTTGAACTATCTGTGTATAAAAGTAGGAATGATAGTTAAATTCTAGTAATTATAAAAATAAATAAAAAAATAAAAAATAGAAATAGTTAAAAAAATAAAAATATATAAATAAAATAAACTTAGTAAAAATTTCATAAAAGAAAAGAGTATATTTATATATATTCATATATACAGTAGATTGTAAGACATTATCTACAAAAATGAAACCATACTGGATGGTATAAAACTGTGCAAGTAGCGTTTCTCATTCTCCCCTCCTTCCCTTTCCTACCTCTGTCTGCATTGCTTTCGAAGTTGATTTATATTTTGTGCTTCCATCTTTGGTTGATTAACTTGATTTATATTGAATGGGACCAATAGATGATAGAGGGAGACCGCATATTCGATTCACTTGATTTACACTGTGGGAGGATTTGACTGGGATTGCGACCGAATTGTGGATGGTGGTAAGAATATTTTTTCATTTATGTGAGTGGACAAAAATTGTGTTTTGAGAGTAAATCTACATCGGCAGACGCTTTCAGGGTACATCTTTCTACTTGCTTAATTATTGTTATTTTTTATAGTTTATATCAAATAATCATCTTCCAGATATTGAAATTATGATTCGGAATTACACTGAAATGCACAAGAACAACAAATGTTAAAGAAGTATGCCAGGCAGGTAGTTCATCCATCCATCCCTTTGTTTATAAGTGATTTGGTTTGTTAGGGTGTTTTTTTGTTCCTATAGAGTGATATGACAATGAATGCAGACACAAAAATGCTACAAGACAAGTACAATGATAGAAAAAGAGTGGCCAGGTTAAAATTCATGAAACAAGGCTTACTTCTAGCCAAAGAGTTCTCCAAAATTACAAAAAAAATTATATTATATTCTCATGCCATTCACTCATTTATTTTTCCTTTTGTTGTGTCTTATTTAGGTCATCATCTTCGTTAGAATTCTCTGGCCTTGACCAAAATGGTACTGAGATTGCCGCAATACAAAGCTGCTCATCTCAACCCAAACAAGGGAAGCTGACGAGAAAGTATAGAGTTTGTTTATTTATATTTTAAACTTTGTTTTCACTTTCATTCATCAAAGTTTTATCTCTAATATTAAAAAAATCATTTATTATTACTTATTCTTTAAAAAAAAAAAAGAAAAAACAAAATGTTGACTTAAACATTTATCTTCCATTAAAACCTCTATCACATCCAATATAAATTAATTGCATCTATTAGAAACCAAGAGTTTAGAAAATATAATGAAAACCATAAATTAGATCATCATAGCACATTAATCAACAGTATATATATTGATGCTGATGATGAGTTCATATTGCAGGTGCCTGATTATTATGATGTGGTAAAGCAGCCTATGGATTTTCCAACTATTCGAAATAAGCTTCGGAATAACTGTTACATGTCCTTGGAAGATTTGGAGGTTAATTGATTTCATAGCTTATTATAACCACTTTGCAGCCGTGACTGTAACTGATAATAAAATTACTGTTATTTCCATTTCTTTGAGATCTCAAGCTGATGTTCAATTACTCTGTTCCAATGCAATGTTGTTCAATGGGCCAGACACTGTCTACCATAAACTGGTTTAGTTTAGAGTTCAAGGTTTAGGGTTCGGAATATGTGGTTGATATTGCATTTTCTATTTTATTTTCTAAACTTGTGCAATGCTGTGAATAACAATCGAATGATGGTATTTAGGGGCTTGCCATCCAAAATCTTGCCAATGAAGAGTTTGGAAAACTTAAAAATGTTGAGGGTAAAGATGAAATATTGGACAAGGATAATGATAAGGAGAAGGAGAAGGCTCAAGAAGTCGAATTGCAGTTGCAGAAAGCTGTGCAGAAAAGCAGATCAGTAAGGGGAAAGAATCCCAAAAGTAATGAATTGCTAGAGCAATCACCGGCTCCTGCGGTTGTCCCGACAGAAAATCATCTGGAAACAAGCTCTGGCTGTTATAAATTGAAAAACGGGCCGGAATTATCCTATTCTTACCGCAAGAACAATCTGAAAGCTCCTCCCATAAAATGTCTAATAGTTGGAACCAAGAATTCCCAGGTCTGTTGAGTAATATTATATTGATACTTCTGGATTTGACACTTTCTCGTTAAGTGTACATCAATTAGGCTAATGTGGCTTGATTTTTACTTCCAGTTTCGGTTGTAAGGACAAATGTTAATGATAGATTAATTTTTTATGGAATCTGAAAATTACTGCTTTATTGGGGCCTATGGGTCAAATCTTATCTCAATCCTCCCTTTCTCTTCTATCTTAATACATATATATATATATTAATATCATATCTTCCATTCCCGATCCTCCTTCATCAATTTTATTCATAATCTACTCCCCTAATTATGTCCTCATCAATACTTATTGATTCGTTAGACTTATTTAAGCCCCTAAATCTCTGTAAGGGTAATAAAGAGACCAATTAAGGTTTCATGATTATTCAGCTCCTAAATTAAGTTCGTTGGCGTCGGTGGTACACCAACAAACGTCGGGGTTCTCCTCCTTGCAGACCCAGCTCGTTGTTTTCTTGCAGCCCTTGTCCATTTACTTATTGATTCGTTAGACTTATTTAAGCCCCTAAATCTCTGTAAGGGTAATAAAGAGACCAATTAAGGTTTCATGATTATTTAGCTCCTAAATTAAGTTCGTTGGCGTCGGTGGTACACCAACAAACGTCGGGGTTCTCCTCCTTGCAGACCCAGCTCGTTGTTTTCTTGCAGCCCTTGTCCATTTACTTCTTGTTCTCTATCAATTCCCTCCCCCTGGGAAACAACCTTGTCCGCAAGGTTGAAGTGAGGAAATTGTTGTTTAAATTGCTGCAAGTTGATCTACGTAGCTTTATCCTCTAACTGTCCAACCGATTGCACCTGGGCGACTAACATATTACGCCACGCCAGTACTGCTTCCGGTTCAAATGCTGGGCTAAGTAGTGTCTCCTAACTTTCAGGAAGCTCTGTTTCAACAAGGTGATCTCCCACAACCTTCTTAAGCTGCGATACATGAAAGACAGGATGTATGCGTCTTGAATTTGGTAGAGCAAGCCGATACGCAGTTGGTCTGACACGCGCTTCTAGAACAAAGGGGTTGTAGAATTTCATGGAGAGTTTATGATGAGATTGCTTTGCCAAGGAAGTCTATTTATATGGGCGTACTTTGAGAAACACCCGATCCCTATCTCAAAACTCACATTGCGTCGAGAACGATTAGCATATTTTACCATTTGTGCCGGCGCCTCCCTCAGATTTCCCTGCAACCGGCATAATAATTCATCGTGACTTTGCAAAGTTTCTGACACAGCTCCCACCTGGCACTCCCCCGGTAATGTTCGTTGTATGGAAGGTGTAGGGCGTCCATACACTACCTCAAAAGGTGACATTCTAGCTGTTGTCTGATAAGAAGTGTTATACCAGTACTCTGCCCAAGGCAGCCAATGCAGCCACTTTTTTGGTTGCTTGCAGGTAAAACAACAGAGATATGTCTCTAACACCAGGTTTTGCACCTCCGTTTGCCCATCAATTTTAGGATGATAAGTGGAGCTATATTTCAGCTGAGTGCCGGACAACTTGAACAATTCTCTCCAAAAGGAACTAACAAACATTGGATCCCGATCACTAATGATGGACCTCGGGATACCATGAAGTCGGACAATCTCGCGAAAAAATGCTTCAGCCACTGCGCGTGCAGTAATCGGTGGTTTCAGCGCCACAAAATGCCTATATTTTGATAACCTATCTACCACCACCAAGATACATGTATATCCTTGCGACTTGGGCAAACAAGTAATAAAATCCTTCGCAACATCTTCCCACGCTAGGTTGGGAATGGGTAGGGGCTGCAACAGCCCTGCAGGTGAAATGACTTCATATTTCAATTTTTGGCAGACTAAGCATTTACCCACATATTCTCGCACTCGTCGGAACATCCCTTTCCAATACACATTGTGGGTTAGACGGCGATAGGTTCGAAGGGTTCCCGAGTGGCCGCCTTCTGGTGTGTCGTGAAACTCTTGCAGTAGCTTTGTAATGCACTCTGAATTAGATGCCAATACTAACCTGCCTTTAAAAAATAGCCATCCATCCTGTTGTTCAAATCCCTTGCGGCTGTTTGGGTCCTCCTCTAACTCGTTCACAATGTTCTGAATGTATTCGTCGCCGCGCTGCTCTTCGAAAACATCATGTATTTCAGCCCACACTGGTCCGCTAATAGCCGCCAACATACCATCGCTCCCACATCTCGATAAGGCATCGGCAGCCGAATTGGTGCGTCCAGGCTTATATTCAATTGTGAAGTCATACCCCATCAACTTTGCTACCCCAATCTGCTGTGAAGGGGTTACAATCTTCTGCGACAGAAGATGTTTGAGGCTGTTGTGATCGGTGCGGACTGTAAAGTGACGGCCCATCAGGTAAGGTCTCCAATGTTGTACTGCAAGAACCAATCCCATCAATTCACGCTCGTAGGCAGACTTTGTAAGGGTTCGATCAGCCAAGGATTTACTGTAATAAGCAATAGGACGATCTTCTTGCATTAAGACTGCACCCACTCCGGTGCCTGATGCATCACATTCAATAACAAAGTGGCTCTGCCAATTTGGCATGCCAAGTACCGGCGCTTCTGTGAGCGCCCTCTTGAGGGAGGAAAAGGCAGCCTCCGCCTCGTTCATCCATTCAAATACAATGGCTGCTTCCTTCTTCAGCAAATTGGTGAGTGGTTTTGCAATCATACCGAATTCTTGATGAATCACCGGTAATAGCCTTTCAAGCCCAAGAACCTGCGCACCTCCCGCACAGACCGTGGCCGAGGCCACTCCACCACTGCATTAACTTTTGTTGGATCCGCGCCTGCTGCTGAAATGATGTGACCCAGATATTCGACCTCAAGGCAGCCAAAGGAACATTTCTTTTTGTTAGCCTTGAAATGATTTTGTTGCAGTATCCTTAGGACTTGTTCCGGATGCCCTTGATATTCTGTTAAGTTTCGGCTATAGATTAACATATCATCAAAGAACACAAGAACCTCTACTAAAACCGCTACAAATGGGCACCTTTCGTTATAAAAAGCTATTTGTAACGATTTTGTATCGGATTTTGACCTGTGCATATGCTCGAGTTACAAGAAGTCTCTGTACCGATATTTTCCGTAACAAAAAATGGGCAGTCAACGCACGTGAGAAATCTTGTTGTAACAATTTTTGTAACGCTAGCAATGTATTTTTGATTTATTTGTAGCGGACGTTTCTCGTAATAAAAAAATTGTTACAATAAATATTCATATCTTTGTAACAAATTTTGTTACGGTATAAATTTTGTTACGATAAGTTGATTGTCAAAATATTATTTTAAATGACATTCATAATTTTTTGTACCGGTATTTGTAACGGCAATAATTTCGCAACAATAATAAATTAAATATCTTTTTCTATTTTGCAGAACAAAAATGAATTAAATCATTGCATTGAAGGATGTAGTTCCAATAAATTTAACTATAAAAATTATAAATTATTTTAGAGTTGAAGTTATACACTTGTGTAGTTTTATAGATGAAAAGCATCCATAGTAAATTATTAGAACCTCAGCTTAGTAATAAAAAGGTATATAACAAAATTACAAGTCTAGTTTTGCTTATTATTTACCGTTCTATATCAAAGTGATGAGATCTAACGGTTCTGTTTAATCATTACCGTGATGACATCTAAAAGCAAGTATCATGATGATTAAAGGGCCTGCATTATTGTAACCGAATATTTTAAATTTCAATATATTAATACTTTTTAAAAGCAAGTAAAATCATTTGAAAGTAACATAATTTATTTATTTATTTCATAGATTTTAAATTTTAAATATAAAAACTAAAACAACTCTAAAACAATAATACTATTCAATAAATTTTTATCAAACAGTAGAAATAATTTTTTTACAAAGAATCTCACTTATTTCTTACGTTTTGGGTTTGAGTTTGGTTTGAATAATACTTTTATATGGTCTTTGTAAGATGAAATAGTATGTTTTTATTAAGAAATGTGATAGTTAAAAAAAGTTTTTAAAAAAAAATCACTTAGAACACTATGTACTAAATACATTGCATCACTGACTTTATAAATACTAATATTGTTACTATTAATACATTGTATTTACACTAACTACTATTTTAATGTTTACTTAATTGTCAATTAAAGTTAAATAAGGTGTTGCTTTTGAATTTTGAATTTAAAATTTAAAAAGGAAATGCAATTCATTTATAGGAAACAATTATAATTATATATTCTGCTAAAAATAGAATCAAAATTATTCATTCTAATATATAGTATGTTCATTATGTATGATTTAAAAAACAGAAATTCTATTTAAATTACTTATTTAATATAGGACTTACTAACCAATATTAAGAAAAGTAGATCTGTAGATATTTATGACTTTCTTCATCCCATTATTATAAATACCTACTAGACAATGACCATTCTATTCAATCAAAGCAGCAACATTTCAAAGAAAATTCACCAAGTGCTTAAAAGAGAGGGCTTCATCATTCAATATTGTGGGAAAGGTATAATATATGCATATATACACACACATTCATTTACTTTAGAAGTAAGATACAATGTTAGTGTAAGAATAATGAAAAACATAATATATGTTTTAATCATACAATACTTTTTTAGTTCTAAAGATTTTCTAATTATATTATTAGTATGTCATTCGCTTTTTGAAAAGGAATTATTTTCAACAACGTCCAACCCATGAGATTTATTTGAACAATTTTTTTTCTAACATATGATGCAGTAACTTGCAAGTATTGTGTAAAAGTAGCCACCACATCGGCTATAGGATGCTCAAGGTGCATAAACATTTGCATCAAGAGGTTGTTCCTTTAATTGAACTAGAGGCCCTAACTGATTGCTCAAAAATTAAGGTACAATAAATTTTACTATAAACTTTACATATAAGTGATCTTGGAATTATAATATTTCATATTCAATAATCTATTTTCCCTCTTTAACTTTCTAATTATGTACAAATATACTTTGATATAAAAATTTCATTAAAAATATATACAATTTGATATATATATATATGCACATATTATATATAGTTTTCAATAATGCTAAAAACAATAAGTTAAACTATTTGTGTATAAAAGTACGAACGATAGCTAAATTCTAGTAATTATAAAAAAATAAATTAATATAAAATAGAAATACTTTAAAAAATAAAAAATATATATAAAATAAACTTAGTAAAAAATTCGTAAAATAGTATATTCATATATACTGGATGGTAAAAAAATATATATATATAAATTATATATATTACATTCTAGAAGAATCTAAGTGGTATTGTAAAAAGCCTGTGCAAGTAGGGTTTCTCACTCTGTTCCCTCCTTCCCTTTGCTAAGGCTAATTTATATTTTACGTTTCTCATCTTGATTTATATTGAATGGGACCGATAGATGATAGAGGGAGACCGCATATTCGATTCAGTTGATTTACACTGACAGAATTTGGTTGGGATTGTGAATAGATTATCGGACCAAATTGTGGATGGTTGCGAGAATATTTGTTCATTATCTGAGTGGACAAAAATTGGGTTTGGGAGTAAATCTACATCTGCGGACGCTTCCAGGTACATATGTTTCTACTTTCTTAATTATATTATTTTTTATAGTTTATATCAAATAATCATCTATTTCCTTATTATGTTATGATTATAGTAGCGTGTATGTTAGGGTACAATTCATACTCGGAATTACACTGAAATGCACAAGAACAACAACGGTTAAAGATGTATGTCACGTAGATAGTTCATCCATCCATCCCTTTCTTTATAATTGACATGGTTTGTTAGGGTGTTTTTTTGTTCCTACATAGTGGTATGACATTGAATGCAGACGCGAAAATGCTACAAGACAAGTACAATGATACCAAAAGAATGTCCAGGTTAAAAATTCATGAAACAATGCTTACTTGGAGTTCTTCAAAATACAAAAACCAAAAAAAAAGATTATATTCTCATGCCATTCACTCATTTATCTTACCCTTTGTTGTGTCATATTTAGGTCCTCATCTTCGTCAGAATCCTCTGGCCATCGCCAAAATGGTACTGAGATTGTGGCAATACAATGTTGCCCATCTCAACCCAGACAAGGGAAGCTGACGAGAAAGTATAGACTTTGTTTATTTCACATCAACTACTTGTTTTTTATGATCTTGAAAACACTTTCAAACTATATATTCCGAAGTTATTCATCACGTTGGTATTGCATATTATACATTTTATGCATAAAATCATGAGTCATTTTCTGATAGATGTTTGTACCCTAATATTGTTTCTTGCCAATTCCCTTTGTAGAAACTCGGGGATGCATAAGTCATTGTCTGCTACAGAAGTTGTAGTTTGTAACGGCACACATGTGTGGTATATTGTCAATAGGAGGGTATATTCTCTAACTTCATTTTGCATTCTAATGATATATTTGACTGATTTTTTTTTTTTTTTTAAAATTCAATTTAATGGATGTTAATATTTTTCTACATCTTTATTTTTTAGCAGAAATACCTAGAAGGTTTGACATAAGACGGTGACATTTTGTGCCTATGTTATGATTTCATGGTATTTGTTTCAATTAAAATTATCAATGTTAGAATCACTTACTTCCATAAATACAAGCAGTTGCCTCTGACATTTGTAAATATTTATATATAAATAGGTTATGAACTCATGATACGAAGATCATGCAAGGTTTAGTCTCCGGAAAAACGGTGAGTGTTTTTTGGCCACCTCCTTTATCGTAAAATCTTCTTCTATCTATCTTCCTATATCATAAATTTTTATAACTAAGATGACAATCATTGGTATGTATGCCTTTAAACTATTGGTTTAGTATTGAATTAAACCTTTTCAACTATGGTCTACTTTAACATTTAGGTTCATTAAACTAGATATGTTATTAGAAATTTCTTGCGCTTATTATGCTTTGTACTTATTATTAATTTTTTTACTAATCTGCTTTAATCCATGATAGGAAATAAATAATAATAATACTTTTCAAAGAATTTTTCATGTGTATCATCATATTGTTAAGAGAATCGGTACACTCCAAGATATTGAATGTAGGGCCTAAAAGATAAATCAAAATATTGTCCATTTAATATTTTCACGTCATGCAAACATTACAACTTTCTTGGTAGCTTATAGTTATTGGGTTGTGTCATGTTCAGCCTATATTAAGACTTCCAGTATTTTTTTGAAGCATTTGATCGTATTTAAACATGTCTACCTCATTGTTCTGTAGGATAACCATTAATCAAGTAGTTACAAAGGAAAGAGAAAAGTATTGTCACCAAGTGTTGCTCATAGGGAACATCAATCGGCTGCAGTTGCTCCTAGTGGTCGAGGACTAAAGCATAATATATAGGAGAATAGCTCTGGTCATAAAGTGAATGAATGAGGATGATACACAGCCTTTTGTTTTACATTAACTGATACATAGAGAGTTTTAGTTTGGAGAATGAAAATAATTACTGTTCCATGGACGATGCAAGCATCAATTGCTGACACAATTTGTTGCCAATTGGAAGCTCTAGGGAAGAAAAAGGCAAGAACCAAAGGAGTACCAACTTCAGCTTCAAGAAGTCAGGCTGAAAACTAAAATTCGAGGCGTGGAAGAAACACTAGTCGGATTGAACGCAATGGAACAGATGCAGAGAAAGAAGCTGCCAATGAAGACTACTCTGCAGATGAACTCCGCCCCATGCTCAGTCCTGTGATTCTAATAAAATTATTGAATCTCTTTAGAGAAGAGAATGCTTTCGGTTTTTCGAATGCAATAGATGTTGTATATCCTAATATATGCTAAATGGCTGTTTTATATAACCGCATTATGTGACTAGAAGAAAGGATTGGCTGCGTGACTCTATTCTGATACTTTTCCTGTTTTGTTGTTTTACATTCTTAACTAAATGTTCCTATTCGTATGGATAGTTTATTGTTTCCTTGGATGGCATGCCATGAATGACGCAGCAGTGTTCAAGCCATACAATATGACGCTTTAGATGACACAATGTCGGTGTTGAGAATTAATGTGCTGAATAATTGTGAAATAACTTCTCAGACTTGAATTTTTTAATTTGAAATTTTGAATTCAAATTCTAAAAGTAAATTTTGAATTTTAAAATTTAAAATTCCTGTGTGATCAACTCTCGGCTATAGGGCGACCAGTTGACGGGTCTGACAAGTCCCACTAGTTTTTGCGGGGTCTCGGCGCAACCTTCTCCAGCTTTACCACCGCCCAGCTTGCTCATGATCCACTTCCTGATTTTACAACTCTTTTGGCTCGGGCACAAAGCCATGAACATTTTCAGCGATTTATTGATGATTCATCCTCCTTGCAGGCTACTGCCTTCTCTGTAATTAACCAAGGACAGAGGCACACTACTACTACCACCAATGGTGGACGAGGTCGATCGTCTAACAATCAGGGTCGTGGCAGACGTATTGGTGGTGGTCGGTGTCGTCGCAACTTCAGACAGTGGTGTTACTTTTGTCGAGAAACTGACCATGATGCTTTTGATTGTCCTAAGCGCATTGATCGATCCTATGATCGCTCCTGCAGGCCGTCCTCCGCAGCAAACCTTACTGAAGCCTTCATGGCTGGATGTTCTCTCTCTGCACGGGCTGTTTCGGACTGGTATTTGGATACCGGGGCGTCGGCTCACATTACCTTCGATGTCACCCAGCTTGACACCGCCTCCCCCTATTCTGGAACTGGTCGCGTAACTGTTGGTAATGGTGCGAGTCTCTCCATTTCTCGTACTGGCATCACTAAAAATTTATTGTCTGTTAGCAAGCTAACTCGAGAAAGTCCAGTTCAAGTACTTTTCACTGGCTCCACATTTCAAATTCAGAATCGGGATACAGGTCAACTCCTCGCGACAGGAAACCATGACCGTGGACTTTATGGGCTGGATTCACAAGCTGCTGCCTTTTCTGTAATAATTGATAATAAAAAGTTGCATGCTGGCTTTGAACTATGGCATTCTCGTCTTGGCCATGTGCCGCATTCTATCATTAGATTATTACATAAATTGGGACTGGTTTAAGTTACTTCTTTATTGCCTACGCCTGGATTATGCAACTCGTGCCAATTAGCTAAAAGTTCCTGGTTACCCTTTCCTACAAATGACAGTCGGGACTTGATCCATTGTGATTTATGGGGTCCTGCACCCATCACTTCACTTTCTGGTTTTCGATACTATGCTGTTTTTGTGGATGATCATTCCCCATTTTCTTGGTTCTACCCTTTACACATAAAGTCTGAATTTGTTGATGTGTTTTTACGTTTTCAATCCTTCGTTGAAAATCAATTTTCTCGTCAGATTAAAAAGTTTCAGAGGGATGGTGGACAGAGTTTACAAACCATCGCCTGCAATCTCACTTTGCAAGACGTGGCATTCATCACCTTTTGTCTTGTCCTTACACTCCCTCTCAAAATGGCATAGCTGAACGTAAACACCGGCATATCATTGAGATGCACTACAAGAAAAAATCATTTTTGTAACAAATTTTTTTTGTCTCTAAATCTACTTTTTCCGTTACTAATGACATTAGAGACGGAAATAGGAATGAAATTACGTTAGCTACGTGAACTTTAGAAACAGAATTCCGTTACAAATATATTATTTTTTTTAGTAATGGGCCTTGCTTTGCTGTATCATTCTTCTGTTCCCTTGTATTTTTGGGTGGAAGCTTTTAGTACGGATGTTTACACTTTTAATCGTCTTCCTACTATCATTCTTGGTGATCAGTCTCCCTTTGAGATTGTTTATGGGCATCCTCCCTCTTATGCTTCCTTTCATATTTTTGGTTGTCGTGTTTATCCTTGTCTCCGGGACTATGCCAAGACTAAGTTTGAACCGCGAAGTCTTCAATGTATTTTTTTTGGATACAACACAAGCCATAAAGGTTTTTGATGTTTTCATCCTACCTCCACTCGAATTTTCATCACTCGCTATGCAAAATTCGATGAATCCTGCTTTCCCTTCTCAAAATCCAGCATCTCCAACAATATCTCTCGTCTATCCATGTCCGAATTTTAAGATGGCCGATCTGTCTCGGTTCCCTTGCCACTGCCACATCATCTGCCAGCTGAGCCGTGTCATGTTTGCCTACCTAAGTTGCCAGAGCCGCTTGCTCGTCCGTTGCCAATGCACCACCAAGAGCTTTTTTCTCCACCGTCGGCTCCAGCTGATCCGCCTCCTTCTCCACCTGATGTGAACATGGGCTCAGTCAAGTATATTCAAACCTCGTTATCCTACCGACATTGCTCTTGTTGATTCTAATCCTCTATATTCAGCTCTCACTGACATCTTTGAACCTCGGGGAATCAAATCTGCTCTTAAAATTCCTCTTTGGGTAAACGTCATGCATAAGGAAATGGATGCCTTGCGAGCAAATAACACTTAGGATATTGTCCCTAGACCTCCTAATTCTAATGTGGTTGGCTCGAAATGGGTCTATCGCACAAACTTCTTGGCAGATGGATCTATTATTCGATATAAGGCACGCTCATTGCTCAGGATTTCAGCCAACTTCCTGGGTTTGATTTCACTCGTACCTTTAGCCCTGTCGTAAAGGCGTCCATGGTCCGCATTATCTTATCCCTTGCTGTCATGCGTTCCTGGCCCCTACATCAACTTAATGTCAAAAATGCTTTCCTCAACGGCTATTTATCTAAGCCGGTCTTCATGGAGCAGCCACCTGCTTCATTGATCTCTTATATCCAAATCATGTATGCTGTCTTAAGAAAGCTCTCTATGGTCTTCGTCAAGCCCCTCTAGCCTGGTATCATCGTCTTCGGAATTTTTTATGCACTCTTGGATTTCTTTGCAGTACTGCTGACAAATCTTTATTTGTTCATCGACGACAGTCTGCACTCATCTATCTATTAGTATATGTTGATGATATAGTTGTCACGGGAAACGACAATGCTGCAGTTTCTTCTCTATTGTCTCGTTTGCTCACCGAATTTTCCATTAAGGATCTTGGGCGTCTGGGGTACTTTCTTGGCTTGGAAGTTTCATACACCACTTCTGATCTCCTCAGTTAGTCTAAATATGCCCGTGATATTCTCACCCGTGCATACTTGCTTGATTCAAAACCAGTCTCCACTGCTCTCGCTCCGGGCGCTACTTTTACAGCTGTTGGTTATGCTATTCATGATCCTACATTATATCGCTCATTGGTTGGTGCTCTTCAATATTTAACGATCACGCGCCCTAACCTTTCTTACTCTGTTAATACTGTCAGCCAATTTCAGCAGCGCCCTACGCTTGAGCATTTCCAGGCCGTCAAACGTATTTTAAGGTATGTTAAAGGCACTCTCGGTTTCGGTCTATATTTCTCACCAGGGCAGTATGATATTCATGGATATTCAGATGCTGCTTGGGCACATTGCATTGACACTCGATGTTCAACGTATGGATATGCCATTTTTCTGGGTTCAAATCTTATCTCATGGAGTGTGAAGAAGCAACCAACAGTCTCTCGCTCAACCTGCGAATCTGAATACAGGGCTCTTGCTAATACAACATCAGAACTTATGTGGGTTACTCACCTCCTTCGACACCTTTACGCCTTCTCCAGCTTCCCCTCCAGTGCTTCTTAGTGACAACCGAAGTGCACTGTTCCTCAGCCAGAATCCAGTCTCTCACAAGCACACCAAGCACCTCGATATCGACTGCCACTTTGTGCGAGAACTAGTAGAATCTGGACGTCTGATTACTCAGTTTGTTCCATCTTCGCTCCAGCTTGCCAATATTTTCACAAAAAGTCTTCATCGACAAGCCTATGAAACGTTCAGGTCCATATGGTCATTCAACGTGACACCTACATGGTGATTGCATATCAGCTGCGTCAACGCCACGTTAGTAACAGCGGGCTAGAGTGGCGAGTCCGGCACCGGAGGACCATTTTAGCGAAAAAAAATTTAATTACGGGACTATTTTCAGACAAAGTCCACTTAAAGTGCTGAAATGATCAAAAGGGTAAGATACGAGACTAAAAAATAGTTTACCAAAATATTAATATAAGGAATTCTAAAAATTAAGAAAATGTTGGCATTATATTGGATGTACCATTGTTGAAAGTATTTATTGATACATTAAAGAGCTTGTTTATTTTAAAATATAAGAAAGTTTATAATACTCCCTCCATCCACATACAAAGTAAATATTTACTTTTGGCGCGATGTTTAAAAAATTATAGTATTTTAATTATAGTGGATAGTTAAAAATAGTGTAATGATATTTTTGTCTTTGCTTTTTGGTGTAAAGTAATGATGTGATGTAAAGTAAGGATATTTTTGGAAAAAAGTGGGGTATTTAATGAAATATTTACTTTGTAATTGGACGTCCCAACATAGAAATATGTATACTTTCTACCTACGGAGAGAGTATAATTTTTTGTTATACTTCAGACACAATGATCTTAAAAAATTTGTGTATTTTGCTCATTCATTTAGTACTAAATTTATATTATTTATTTCAGAATCATATTCTATAATAAATTCTAACATAGCCTTTTTTTTTTTTTTTTTTTTTTGTTGCTCTTATGACTTCATCTTTGTTGCATTCCATTTATGGCTCTAATATTAAACATCAAATGGATAATTAACACGAGCACATATGAGAAAAAAGAAAGGAAACTTAATAAGTTAAGGCTGATATACACTGCATAACTGATGTATGATAAACAAAATGCCACGATTAACTTGCAGTTTTTATGAAAAAAAAAAACCACATAGTTTTTTCATGCATCTATGAAAATCCTAATGAATTAGGTTGAGAATTTTGCCATTCGAAGTCTAACACAATGAGTCCCTTCATAAACTAAGTTGGTCCACGCTGACAAAATTTGAGATGGAAAAGTAAGTGATGATGCTGTGAAACTAAACGAAGAAATCAACCTGGGATTTAACGCAAGACCTTGTCCTCAAGGGATGAATGTCTTCCATATAATGATCTACAACGGCTTCTCACAAGTGACTTAGAGCTAATGTGAGGACAATCTGGTGGCTGGCACCACTTGTGACAAAAGTGTTGTGCCCAGCTCCCTGTCTAAGCAATTATATTAAGCGAATCCCTACCTTTTTTAAACAAAACAAAATAAATTCAACCAATTCAAAACAAATGATAATCCATCAGTTTCAAATAAATTATATATTGTGTTTGTTTCACTTATTAATTATCAATTATCACCATTAGAAAATTTTATTACAATTAGTCGTGATCTAAAGAAAAAATTATTATATGTGGCAAAATCTATAGCAAAGTTATATCCTAAATAATGTTTCAAAATTATTGTGTTAATTATATGCGGAAAAATCCATAAAAAAATATCTTTTTTAGGGAAAATAATGTTAAATAATTATGTAGAAATTTTATTGAAAATTGTCATGTCATTATTGTAAAATAATTAGCTTTGATTCTTTTAGCCACTAAGTACCTTTTTGTTGATTGTATATTTTAGTGGTTGATTTAGTCTCATATTTTTTACATATTTTTCATAACTATTTTTAAAGTCATATTTATTAATATTTTGTTTTAGTGAATTTTTAGTTTATAAAATAAATATCAAATTATATAACGTGTAAAACATGCAAATGAGCAGGCTCCAGATTGCCGATTAATATTTTATCATCAATACATTAGTATTTTTATAAATAAGATAACTTTAGATGTATACTTTAAAAATTAAAAGAATGAACACGCTTACTATATTATATATTCAAACATAAAATAATCATATCTCATATTTTTTTGTTATATAGAAATATTTGGAATAAAATATATAGTAATTCAATTTCATTATTTCAATGAGATTACCAAAATAATTTTTATAAGTGGTCCATATATATCACTCAAAACTTATATTAGTCATTTTAGACATGGTGCGGGAATGGTTCGGTATCAACCTTCGAACACTTGTTTATGAGGTTTTATCTTCTTGTTATCATTTCAAGATTCTGATCCCGACCTTTCAGCCGTTGTCAGGCATACTCTGATATGTTTATTGGTGCGGGTTATTTCAGGCTTCTCAGCCAGCGGGAGGCAGCCTTCCTTGATGGCCTTTCGTACAACATTCCTGAACATGATACAATTTCCGACTTGATGCCCATAAAGTCTGTGCCATTTGTAGTACGAGTTCCCATTCAGCTCCTCATTTGTTGGAGTTTTCTATCCTTCCCTTAGATGGAGCTTGTTGTCTTTTAGCATATACTAAAAAATCTGCACTGTCTCAGCGATGTCAAAAGTGAATGACACCCTCGTATTCACCTTCTTTAGCTGGGGTAGCTAAGAGTCGTGCAAGTGTAAGCCTTTCCTTGGGAGATCTCAGCAAGGAAGGTTCCCTCTGGTTAATCCTCAATTTTGATAGCTCTCTTATGTGCATAAACTTAATGGTTTCCGCTCTAAAACTTCTGATTGTGGGCTGCTTAAGTGTCCTTCAAGAGCCTTTATGCCCAATGGCGGATCCACCGTTGTCAAGGTGGGGTCTAGGACCCACTTGATATTTTATGTATATATACTAATTATTTATACCATTCATTCTATTCAAAAATTCAAATTTATTTTTATTATTATTTAAAGGATGTTCTTATTATAATTTTAAAAAATTAATCAATTAATTATATAATTATATTAATTTCGTTATGTGTTAAAACTTTAATCTCGTTTGTTCTTAATTCACTTTATTAGAAACATTACAAACGATAATATAATTAAATGTTTTCATCGCATTAAAATGTATAAGAAGTAATTGTAATTTATCTCTTTTATATTGTAGTGATAATTTATTAAATTATAATTGTGCATCCACTAAAAAAATTGGCTGGATCCGCCACTAGTTATGCCTCCATGGTGTTGGAAGTCAATTGCCTAAAATTGTGGTATTCCTACAGGGCTAAGGTTTGGCAAAGCTGGTGTGTCATGTTGTCTATCACCACTTTCACGACTTGGTTCGCCCGTATACGAACCTCATATCTACTTTTTGATCTTCTAAAATGTCATAGGATCTACTCGACCGATTCTTTGCTACGCTGATGCAAATTTGTTAGGTCTGATATAGTCACCTCCCTCTAGGTCTGCCAACGTGTGGAAGGAGTTTGGGGGCAATGAAGCATATTATGTGAAAGGCTGGGCCACTTAAGGATTATGAGAATAATTGAAGGTTTCTACCAGTCGTTATTCTATAATTCTCCACCAAACTTATCCGTGAATCGGATAGGTAATGGGTGATCCAAGGCGATAAGTCCGGAAAAAGGCCTTTGATAGTGGGGCTTTGCCAGTATTTTGATAGGATCGCAAAATATCCTATGAATTGCATCTATGATGACCTGAGCATTTATGATGGGATGCGGAAGCGGCGCCATTTTTTCCTGCCCCCAGGCTATTCGAAAGTTTACTGAACGGGCGGCGGATGCCGGCTGTGGAAATGCTTGAGATGCAGGCCCTTGATGTGGAAAACAAACTCGGATGCCTTCCAATGCTGCAGTGGCACATTTTCGGGGTTTGGCATCTTGGTCTGTTAGGAGATCCGTAGCTTTGTTGTAATCAGGAACCAGCAGGGTGTTAGTCCGTAGCTTTGTTGTAATCAGGAACCAGCAGGGTGTTAGCCTTCCCCAATAGCTCCCTGCCCCCAACATATTGAGATATTTCCGGAACTGATGCTCCTAGTCCCCATGACGTTCCAAGAGGTGTTGGGAGAACGGATGTGTTTTGAGCTGTTGTCGTCCATGCTCCCAAAGCACCGGATATCCCTTTCTAGACAGCCAAATTTCCATGAAGGTTCGGTGTGGGAATAGGAACATTTGGAGTCATTCAAGCATAAAGTTGACTTATGTGCCATTATGACACTGATGGAACTATTTTGAAGGTCATTCCACCTTCAGTGGTTGGAGGCGGCCCATAGAAGGCCTGCCTCGATAGAATTGTGGATTCCCCTGCCTTCTAGACATTGGGTGAGGAGCCTGCCGATCCGATGTGCTTGCCCAAGAGAGTGAGATGGCCATATTTAAGCCTATGAGACATCAAAATTGTAGCAGTACCAGCTTCTAAGGCTCACAGGAGGCCAGATTCCTGGCTAGCTGGAACCAGCCATAAGCGTTTTACCTTTCTGAGCTTCCACTTCTAGAAATAATGTAAACCCATTCCAGATGGTCGGTTTTAGAATTTCGGTAATGTATCAGGATAGTTCGAAGGTAGATCCATGAAGGGATGCCTAAATATCGCCACTAAATTTCGAAACATACTTCTTGAATTGAAGAAGTCATTTCAAGATATTATAATTAAGACACTAAATTTCTATTGAATATAAAACTTCTGAGAGTTTTTTTGGTTGAAAATGCCTTTAAAAGTTGTAATATGAGTTGTCAATATGTTATTCTCGTGTTTATATTTATTTTCTATTAAAATAAAAATCAGACAGAATTAATTTACAAGTGTCAAAATTAGGTAGTATTGTATATTAAAATGTCAGTTGCATTAGGAATAACTGAAATAATTTTTTATTTATTTCCAACTTTATCCATACTGTTACTTTTTAAATTTAATTTGTTATTATTCCGATATTATCAAGAAACTTATTTTTTTCTATTTTTTATTTAGTGATTTTGAAAATATTACATTGATTTGGATTTTAAATTTAACATGTATAGATAAAATACTCGCAACTTGTGTGTAGAACAATGTGGGCTGTTTTAGCCTTATTTAGGATTAAACCTACTTTTTTCAATCCAAAATTTAAAATTAAAGGAACGTGAATAGCGAAGAAATAACTGAAAATAATAATAATAATAATAATAATAATAATAATAATAATAATAATAATAATAATAATAACATTTTCATGACACAAAGTAAGGGGTAAGAAAACACTTGTAGGCACTAGGGGTCTTAAAATCTTAATTAGATTTAGGAGTCTTCATCATTCAACCTAGAACACGGTAATGATACAATGAGCAATAGGAGGGAAAGGTTCAATTACCTGCAAGATTGGTTCATTTGACACCATGTTAGATAATCAAAATGGTAATCTCACCTAAAAATTTAATACGTATCCTTAATTTATTTATCCATATACAAGAGTCTCCAACACGCCCTCTCACATGCAAGGGAATATATGCAAGACTTGCATGTGAATATATGTTTGATGGAGACAAAACGACTTGAACTCTAGAACTAGGGGTCAAATATCATGTAAATTTATTTTTATGGAAACTAAAGAGTTGAATGATTATTTATAATGAATTTATGACATTTTTATTAATGAAATACTCAATAAATTCGAATCATAACACCTCAAAATAATATATACAATCAAATCTAATCTAAAACTAAATAACTATAATATCTCACATGATATCAGAGATTATTTTTCTTTTGAAATAGATACTAACTACTAACTTACACTACAAGAAAAAATTATTTTTGTAACAAAACGTTTTTGTCTCTAAATCTACTTTTTCCGTTACTAATGACATAAGAGACGGAATTAGGAATGAAATTACATTAGCTACGTGAACTTTAGGGACGAAATTCTGTTACAAATATATTATTTTTTTGTAGCGTTAGCTCTCCCGATTTTCTAGATTCTACCTATAACTATTACTCTTATTATTTTTTATTTTTATTCTATTTTGAGTCATGGTTTTTGTCAAGTTTCAAGTCATGTATGTGTATCTATCTATGATTTGTTTGTCATGTTTCTCCATAACCATATTTCTAACTGCATTTAGAGTCCCATCGTTTCCGCCTCCGTTTTCCAACTCCGTTGAGGGTCCCGTTGTTTCTGAATCTTGTGAGAGTCTCGTGCTTTCCGACTTCGGTGAGAGTCTTGTCATTTCCGACTCCGTTGAGAGTTTCGTTGTTTCTTACTCTAATTCAGTTTAGAGCACTGCTTCTAATTCTGAGACGGTGGACAGTTCAGTACAAAAAAATATTGAAATTTAGGTAACAAAAAAATTGTAACAGAAAGTACTGAATTCGTGGAAAAAGGGCTTTTGTGACGAAATGAGTTTTGTGGTCTATACTGCATTGGTAAAGGTTTTTGACGAAAAATTGGATTTTTGTAGCAAAAGACAATTTTTTTTGTAATAGAAGTTGAGAAATAAGATATAACTACGGAAATATAATTTTATAGCTAAATCTCTTTTGCTACAAAAATAAAAATCCATTACAAATAAATTTTAGCAACAAAATATGCATGACTTTTAGAGCCAAATGATTTTAGCTATGAAAGATGATTTTGTGGCTAAAATTCTTTCGCTATGAAAATAGAATTTTGTAGAAAAAAAATTTAAAGATAAAATTAATTTTGTACTACATAATTTATTTTTAGCCATGAACTCATTCTTTGTTGATGAATGACACGTTTTAACAACAAAAATATTTCATAGTTAAAAATATTGTAGGTAATTAGACATATTCTTGTAGTAGTTGTGGCTACATTATCTCTGATCTTTGTTTGTAAACTTAAGTTGTTTCTACAACAACACTTGAGTTTGAAGGGGATGCTACAGATATTTTAGTTATTTAGTTTTATATTATATTTAGTTGTTCATGCCTATTATAGACAATCTTCATTATGAATAATGATGCAATTTGAAATGTTACAATTTATTTCTCACTATCAGAATTTTTAAATTAAATTAAATTTTAAGGAGGTCCTTTATTGTAAGCCATCTCAAATAATTTTACAGAGATCAAATCTCTTCAAATCGTTCAAAGAAGCCGAATTGAAGAGTATATCTCCAAAAGTAAGAAAACAATCAAATCGAAGTTAAAATATAACTCGACCCAGAAAGAGAATGAAATGACTTGTCTAGAAAATAAGATCCCTTTTGATTCCATTGAAATTAAATATAATTTGCACAACTATTTGTATTTATAAAAATAAAGCAAATTTTTTTGTCTACATTAGCCTGTATTATCCCCTCTATCTTCTTGTATTGTCTGTTATAGTTTCATGTACTTTTTAGGGCTAATTAACATGGTACTAGTTAGCTCCCATCATAACTCTAACCCTTCCCAAAAAATGATATTGCCAATTTCAATAAAAAGAAATGGTATTAATGAAGATTTGATAGAAAATAAAATAAGATAAAATACTGATTTTATTCACTTGATAATTATTTTAATGTTTTATTATTTAATTTTAATAATTTTCTTCCAATTATATCTTATTATTATGAAATATTACATTTAAACTAATATTGAAATAAATTAAAAATAACAAATAATAACAAATCTCCAACTAATCACGTCTATTCGCCAAACTTATGCTCTCTTTCATCAAGTGAGTTTGCAAAGTGTAAATGTAAAAGTGCAAGTAATTGGCGAGGCATTCTCAGGAAAAATTATTGTATCACTAATATATAATCCCTCCGTCCCAAACACCGTGCAACATTTGTGTTTGGCACGATAATTTATGTGGAGAGTATTAAGTATGGTAATTTGAGATAATTTGGATATTAAGTAATGTTATTGGAAAGAGAAATGATTATTTGTTTTTTTTATTTGAGTGATGTGATGGGATAAAGTGAAGTGTATATTAATATATGTATACAAATATTATTAATTATTTCTAAATTTGAAAATATTGCAGTGAGTTTGGGATAAACAAAAAAGGAAATGTTGCCGGGTGTTTGGGACGGAGGGAGTATCACTTAAGTCCAATCAACCATTAATCTCATTTATCATTAATAACAGAATGATAAATCTAGCCCAATTCATATTCTAAATAACTTACAATAATAAAAACTCTCTAGAAATTTTGTATCCTTGTTCATGTGTTTTTTTTTTTTTTTAATTATGTAGAGTCTATATATATATATATATATAAAAGTTGACAAAAATATTTATTAAAGTAATTGCATTCTTTTTCTTTTTTTTTTTTTAAATTATGTAGTCTATATATATATATATGTATATATATTTAAAAGTTGACATAAATATTTATTAAAGTAATTGCATTCAAATATGTTTCGACAGCTACAACATGTTTACATTATATAAAAGACATATATTTTTCTATAGGAATTCGAAGGCAATATCCGTAGTAACTCGGGGACCGGTGAGGCACTCCTTTTTTTATTATGTTTTCGATTTGATACTCTAAACATGGAAGATTGTCCCGTAGTGGATTCTCGAAACATCCGGACATTGTCTATTCTCATAAGATTATGGAACCGAGGAAAAAAAAAAACTTTTAACCATGAGCTTTAACTTAATCCCATAATTAATTATTTGAACAATTACTTAAAATTAATGTAGGTAAAAAGTATAAGTAAAAATGCACAAATGTTAGTAATTGTACAATAAAATAAATATTACCGAATGTATTATCAGTAGTCGTACAATAAAATAAATATCACCGAATGTATTATCAACTGTGTAGTTTCCATGTATTGATGGAACAAACATCCATTGTATGCACAATTGAATTGATAAGTTTGTATTTAAAAGAAAAAAAAATAAAAATTGTTCTTCTATTTATGCCAATGAAATTCTATAAGAATTTATGAAATTGTTTCATCATTTTTCTATATTTTCAATTTTAAATTTATTAAATCTTAAAACACAACTTATTATCCCACTTAACATTATGTAAAAATTGAATATAACTAAATAGATAAATAATTTTTTTACGACCATAAATATTATTTTGAATGAATGCGAAGATATAAAACAAATGTAATCAAGAATAATATTACCTTGCAAGCAATACTGCAAAACCAAATATCTTCATCGCTTTTGGAGAGTTTTCTCCTGCACTGTCTACAAGCTTTGTCTATTTCAACAAATGCACCGGATCGAACATGTGGAAGGGGATTGAGTTCTAAAACTAAGCTTGTATTACATTTATAAACCTACAATATATAGTAATTAGCACGGATAATAGTGAGTAAATTATAATATCTGAAACAATGAATTTACATATATTACATAATTTATTTCTAAAATAATTGAAATTTAAAGAATAATTTTGCTGGGCAGGCCAATAATTAATTATTTTTAATTTATGAAATTCTATAGTAATTTATAAAAATGTTCTTTTATTTGTGCCTAGCCTTATATAAAATTAAAACTGTTCCAAATTAGACAAATATATTTATAGGCTAAATTAGCTTGTCCCATGGACCAAATTATGTTCGATATCTTGGGTTATATAATTTTGTATAAAGAAATTATAATAAAGTAATGGGCCGCATTGGTTTCAGCCAAAAATAATCTCTGGCCATTATAGTAAGATGGTTTTTAAGAAATGAGTCCGAATATAATCAAATAGTAAAACTTAGGATCGAGCCCAGATGCAAATTTATTATATTGTGTCCTGTTAGAGTGAGATAGACCGACTTGATCCACGAGACAACTTGATGTTCATCCAATATAAAACAAATTTTTTTTTTTTAGATTTACATTGTATTAATTAGTATATATTCATACTAATTTATATACATCCAATATATGTCTGTCATAAAATAACTTATGTTTTTTAAGTTTCAATGTAACTAAAATTGTATTCTTTTGTAAGGTCTTTATCTTCATTTTCAACACTGTTTTTTCCGAAAAATATTGCATCCAACCATTAATTTGAATACCCCCATAGAAAATTTCAAAAAATTAAAATTAAACAATTCAATACACAAAAGAAATCTTATATACCTGAATTTTTGAACAATCAATCTGCCTTGTTTCATCCACACGAAGGACAGCTTTATAGACATGCTTACGAATTGGCAGGACACCGTGTCCAGAGTGAAAACCCGATCCAATACAAAGTCGGCAGGCTAAAGCATTGCATTCTATGCAATATCGGTTCAATTCACTAGTGTTTCCTTTATGTATTGCACATTTCTCGAACAATAACAATGTTTTCTCCATAAGCCTTGAAAGCCACCTTGGCATGCCATTGCTGTGTTGTTGGACTATGTTGTTATCCTTCAAAAAAAATCATTCAAATAAAATAAAATAAAATTTATATATATTTTAAAAAGTTTAAATGAAAAATACTAAGATTTACATAACAATGTTACAATCAAGATTTATATTGTACGAATATATATAAACCTTTTGATCATTAAAGTAGGGATCGACTAAACATTTACACCATTGATAAGCGACAAAATAGTATAAGAACTAATTATAATGTACCGACAAAATGTAATATACCTTAAAACTATCAATTTGTTATTCCGTTGTCTTTGGAAGCTTTCTTATAATTTACTCAAAACCAAATATTGATAAATCTTGAACAAAATTATACACAACATCATCGTAACAGGAGAATTAGTATGAATTTAAATAATAAATTTTATTCAATTAGATGGAAACGTGCAAATTTGAGTACATAGTAAAGTTAAAACAATACATACCTCTTGAATTGAAGAAGCCAGTTGAAGATATTAAAATTAAGACACAAAATTTCTGAGAGTATTTTAGGGTGAAAATTCCTTTCAAAGTTGTAGTTTGAGTTTTCAATAGGGTTTTTCCGATGTTTATATTTATTTTGTATTCAAATGAAAGTCACCTAAAATCAATATGACAAGTGTCAAAATTAAATGGTATTGTATATTAAAATGTCAGGTGCATTGGGAGTTGCTATATTAATTTGTATTTATTTTCAACTTTATCCAGATTTTGTTACTTTTTAAAATTAATGTGTTTTTGTTCAAAACTTATTAGATATTAACAAGAAAATGTTTTCAATTTTTTTATTCAGTGATTTTGAAAATATTATATAGATTTTCTTTTTAAATTTAACAAGCATAGATAAAATACTATCAAGTTGTGAGTATAACAATATGGGCTATTTAGCATTGGACGTAACTTTTTTCAATCCATATTTTAAAATTAAAGTAACACGAATGGATAAGAAATAAGTGAAAAAAAGAATATAATAATAACATTCTGTTTAATGTAACAAAATAAAGGGTAATAAAATACTTATAGGTACTAGGGGGACCTGCAAATCTTTATTAAATTTACGAGTTTTCATCATTCGACCAAGAACACCATAGATAACTATGATCAAAAGAAGGAAAGGTTCAATTACAAGAAAGATTGGTTCACATTGGTAGGGAGAGCAGTACAAAGCAAAACAAGTTACATTGTCGACTACTGATCTGATTTTGCCATTGTGACATAGACCTCTTTCTCTACTTTTACATTCCCTACCAATTGAATTTCATCAGCATTTTTAAATTAAATTTCAATTTTCTAGAGGTGCATTATTGTAAGCCATCTCAGATATATTTGTGGTTCTTCTTTCTTCCATTATCATGGTTTGCAGATGAAAGACATGAAAGTGATTCTTACAACTGCCCTATTATCTGCAGTGCTGTCATGATCCTTTTTATTATTTGCAACATCTGGCGGGAACCATGTGACCCTGAAAGCTTTGGAATACCGGTGTTAATGGTTTCTTCTCCTCTATTAATTCAGTACGTCTAATGTCTACCGAAATTTTAGATTTCACTGGTAAATATTTTGTTGTTGTGCTTTCGATATGATGATTGGCAATATTAATTTTTAATTTAAAAGTGCTTCTATTTTTATCCCCAAGGTGCTTCTAAGAAAAATACTTCTGGAGCTTAAAAAGTTTCTTCTCCTTTTGGTAATAACTGAATGCAAACCATTTAAAGGGAATTGTCATACTTACCCTCTACACATCCCCTCAAGATTAATATATATACATATATATAAACTTCTTTCAATCAGATGTAATCATCTTCATTGGTCCTGGGAGGTGGAGGTAGAACAATATATCTACCAAAGTTTGTTTAAAAGGAGGTATTTGATCGTAATGGATGATGTGTTGGATGTTGAGGCCTGGAATGTGATAAGAACCTTCCTTCCCGACAATGGTAATGGAAGTCGGCTTTGGCTGATAACAAGGTTAGTTGGCATTGCAGCTGATTTTGGCTCGGACATCCCTATGCAATGCAATTGCTAGAAGAAGACAAGAGTTGGGACATGCTCCGTGATATGGTATTCTTGGAAGAAGTTTGCCCAATTAAATTGGAAGAACTAGGAAAAAACATTGCCATGCGATTGCAGAGGTCTTCCATTGGCAATAGTTGTAATTGGTGGAGTCTTAAAGTGGACGGAAAATATATTGGAGAGCTGGGAGAAAGTTGCTGAAAATTTAAATGCAATTGTAGCCACTGAGAATGAGGATCATTGCTTTAGGATACTGCGTATTAGTTAAAATTGTTTCCAAGAGGATGAGATTATTGAGTCCCTAAACTTATCAAGTTATGGATAGCCAAGAGATTTCTAAAACCAGATAGATTTTAGATTGTATGCAGGGCAGTATAGAGACAACGGACATATGGAAGATAGCATATAGATTTTATATTGCACACACGCAACGGACAGATGGCAAATAACATGATATCAAAAGCACAAGACCTCCTGATACAATCCAGGTTGAATATACCCGGAGAGCAACGGACAAATGGCAGATAACATGATATCAAAAGCACAAGACTTCTTGATACAATCCAGGTTGAATGTACCCGGAGAAACGCAGGTTGTTAGGCTATATCTACGACATGAAAAAAATAGACTCTTATACCATCTTAGAAATTTTGGGGAAAAAATAATGAAATTGTCTTATTCATCGCCAAAATGAGGGCCTATATGTAGGCAAATACAAAACAGACGCAATAGACTCAAATCTAAGTAATCTAATCTATGGTAAGACCAAATGTAAATATAAATCTATTAAATTTAAAACTGAATATCTAAAATATTTCAACACCTATAAATGGTAAGCTTTTGGAAGATAATGTTGCACATAAGTGGGTGGACGACCTCATTTATAGAAATCTTATATCAGTTCGAAAGAGAGGTGTTTCACGAAAAGGATAATATTGTGTTATTCATGATCTATTGGATTAATTGTGGGGAATTTACGGCTCGAATTTCAGTTTGGGCTTTCTAGAATCATATCTATTGGTCGGTATCAATTTCATTCCTGGCAGGAAGACAAAGATGTTATGCTTAACAAAATTAATGCATTGTATCAAAAACTATGAAGCATCCATTGAAGCATGCATTGTGGTCTTTCACCTTTGATCTTTAAATTAACAATCTCTCTAATTGAATCATTCAAGAAAAAACATTGAGTTATTTATCTTGAAAATTATTCACATCTATTTGCAATTCTGTCTTTTTAACATTGGAAGAATAGAAATTCTCGTAGAATCCCCAATTTTCAAGTTGAAAAATGGGGTTATTGTCAACAAAGAGAGGCATCTAAGCTGACGGGAAATTGATTACTATTAGGCAACATGTCCTCCTCAATTAACATATACTTCCTCCGTCTACGTAGAAAGTAAACATTTACTTTTGGCGCGATGTTTAACAAATAAAAATAGTATTTTAATTATATTTGATAGTTGAAAGTAGTGTAATAACATTTTTGCTTTTTTTTTTATGTAAAAGTAATGATGTTATATAAAGTAAGGGTATTTGTGGAAAAAAGTGAGTTAGTTAACGAAATATTTACTTTATAATTGAACGTCCCAATATAAAAATATATATACTTTCTAGCCGGACGGAGGGACTACTATCTTTTAACATTAACATTGGAAGAACAAGAATCCCCTAAAATCCACAACGACCAAAGACAGCTCGATACATAACTTTTGAAATCTAAAAATAGAATCTTAATCTCTCTTTCAATTCAAATCTATACTATCACTCTCACTCTCACTCTCACTCTACTCTATTTCGGTGGGAAGAAAATAGGGTGAAAAAAAATATTTATATTAATAATGAAATGGGTGCGGGGGAGAGGGAGACGGAGACGGAGACGGAAACTATCAAAAAATAGTTAGTTATTCATTTAATTGTGTATAATGAGGAACGGTTAGGGTGCTAGTTAGGCAAACTATCAAACATTCCATATAATTTAAACAAAAAAATCACTAAAAATATTTTCATGAATTCTAAATGATTAAAACTCTCTTTTGACTAATTAATTATTTATTCTTATTTGATTTATTCGGATAGCTGTATTATTTTATAACCAAAATTTATGATTCTAATGTAACATACCTATTATTGTATTTTCCAATAAATCAATAATTGTCACCACTATTAAAAATATTCATAAATATAACATTTCTATGGCATTTCTTCTAGTCTATTCCAAAAATTATTAATTACTGTTTGATAAGATATATATATATATCTATGTTTGAATTTTTACTTTTTATTTTTTTATTTTTAAAAAAAACTTTGTATCATTCTTTTTATTCCCTTATATATATATTAAGTTTATTCTACGGTACAAATATTGAAGAACAATAATGATTAAACTTTTTAAAATTAATACAAGACTGTCAGTGACAAATAAAACTTTTATCAAACTATTATTTTGAAAGAACAATATTACAAATGAATTCCTTTACAAATATCAAATAGCTATTTATACTAGTCTCCCTTCGTATTGCACAATATCAAAAGTGTGCACATATTATATAAGTACATTGTTTATTTCAACTAGAGCGGCTTCTCTTTGGTTGAACGGAGGGAAAGGGAGGAGAGGTGAAGAGGTGAGAGAATATTAAAATTATAATAGTATGTTTGGTTCATAAAATAGAAGGGGGTGAAGGTCAGGGGAAAAAAATAGTATTTTTTGTGTTTGGTTAGGCAAGAAAGAGAAAAAAAAAAATAGAAAAATATTATTATTTTGTCTTTATATTATATAAAAAATAAAAGTATTTAATAAAACTCGATTAATTTATTTATAAAATCTGATACATAATTTAATTGTCCAATATAATAATAATAAAATTACATTATCAAGCATCTGATAAACCAAACACCATATACATTGGTTATTTACTAAACTTACTAACATAGATAAACAATAGTTTTATATATAAATAGTACCAATATAACAAAAATTATATAAACTAAGTATATTATAAAAATATTTCAAAATATAATTAATTTATGTAATTCATTCTAAATCATTCTAAAAATTAGATAGTTATTTTTAGGGTAAACTGTTTTTTAGTCCGGTAACTGGACCCCTTAACATTTTAGTCCCGTAAGTGGAGCCTGTCGCAAACTAGTCCCATAAGTGGAAATGTTTCGCTGTTTTAGTCCTTCGGCGCCGGAGACGCCCGCGTGGCTTGCCGGAGGTGACATGTCCGCCAGTTGTTGCTGACCTGGCGGACACGTGGATTTTTTTTTATTTTTTCATTTTTTTTAAACTTATTTTTAATTTTATTTGTATTTTTTTATTTTTTTATTTGGTCCAATTAAAAAAAATTAAAAAATTAAAAAAATAAAAAAAATGAAAAAAAAAAATCCACGTGTCTGCCAGGTGTCGCTGACCTGGCGGGACACCTGGCGGACACGTCACCTCCGGCGAGCCACGCGGGCGTCTCCGGCGCCGGAGGACTAAAACAGCGAAAAGTTTTCACTTATGGGACTAGTTTGCGACAGGTTCTACTTACGGAACTAAAATAATAAAGGGGTCCAGTAACGGGACTAAAAATACAATTTACCGTTATTTTTATTATATAAATAAATAATAAGTTGCAGTATTCTGTACCAAAAAAAATATTTCGTTAATATTACCCAATTGTATCCACGTTCATCTTCACATTCCATCCATGACAATTGCTCTTATTTCCAGTAGTGAACCAACACTACCGGAGTCTCTTTTCGACGGCGACATCTTCTTCATTATGGTCTTCAGTCGTCCTTTTCATTTGGCTTCTGTCAATCATATTATTTTATAATTTTTTTTCTTTCACAGTTTTTGTAGAGTGTTCTAAGTTCAATTCTTATTTATTTTGTGTTTTTTGCTATTTTCATTTTTTTTTTCTGTAAATACAGACGAATGATGTTTGAGAATTTTAATTGCTTTATTAGTGATTTGGTTTAAAACATTTATAATTTGAATTTTAAGATATAATTGTTCTTTAAATATTGATTATAGAAATATTTATAATTTTAATATATTTTTTACATTGCTAAAAGAACATGTGCATTGGTTTCTAAACAATTCATTTGTTTGGGCGTGTTATTGTGAGTTTTCGGCTAATCCACTGTATTGTTAATCCGTTTTGATTACTATAGTCCATCTCTAAAATTATTTTTATATATTATTTATTTTTGAGATTATTTATAAGATAAAATATATAAAAGAATTATAATTTTATCTTGGGCTTGCAATCCCATGCCATCTTGTTTTTTTGCCCAAGCTGGACGTTTCAATTTTTAGAAAGTGACTATAAAATTTGAAGATGATCGATGTATTTTTGAAATTTAAAATAAAGTTTAACAAACATTGCAAACCAGTTTACACTTAATGAAAACATAAACACCATTAATCATGAAATTGTATTTTATATATTACAACCGATCATCTTACATGCATGTGACCTCCTAGACATAAACAATGTAGTTTGATCAAATTAATTTGTTCAACCTCCAAATTCTGATGAGAACGAAATAAAGCCTCTAGCATCACTACAAGAAATTATCAATTTTGTAACGAGATTTTTTCGTTACTATATTCATTTTTTCTGTTACCAATGATATTAGAGACGGAATTAGAGATGGAATTACGTTAGCTACGTGAACTTTAGGAACGAAATTCCGTTACAAATATACTAATTCTTTTGTAGTGTAGGATGCTAACATAATGCTCGCAGGGGCAATACAGATGGCCGCACCCAAAAGACTCTAAAGCATTCAATATGGTTGCATGGTCGTCATTGAAATGAACTGTCTTGACCATCTACATATACCAAAGACCGAATTATAGATAATTAATTTAATTGTGTGTGATTATCTAAGTACGTTTTTGAGCGCCACCGGAGAAGCTTCTCTGAATGCTTGTATTGATGCTGCTTTTGCTCAAGTTTTGCCTTTTCTGTATAGATTCAATTAACCACCAAAAAGTAAAAAAAAAAAATAAAAATATTATAGTTAGAAAACAAATGGAATAAGGAATGTATACTATATTCTAATAAAAGAAATTAATAAATGAATATTTATAGATGGCTGCTCTTAGGGAGCACCGTGCTTATTTATCTATAGCCGTAAGATCGTAATTAATAGTACTTCTAACGGATATTAATAAACAAGGTTAAAATTGTAATTTTAGGTTTAAAAGATTTTGGTAATAATATTAAGCTAGGTAAGTAATTTAATTTAGTTAAGAATTAGCTATTACATTAACTAAAAATGTTACCATAATTAATAAAATCCCAATAATTATGGATTCAAATCTTATCCAAATTTTCATATATTACATTATGTTATTGACTATATATATATATATATATATATATATGCTTTACTTAATTGAAGTATATTTTATACCTATACAATATATACTATGTAGTAAAATATTAGTATGTAATATATAAATTAATATCTTTAAACTCTAATTATTACCATTACTATTATTTCACAAAATTTTCAACTCCCCTCTTTTCTCCTCGGGCAATCCATCATCTTTTCCTCGGACATTCGCTGCAATCACCCGCTGCCATCATTGTCGGCACTACCGTCGCTGCAGTGCTATCGCCGTGGCAAAAATAATTCTAACCCTTGTTTCAATTTCCGTTCCAATCTGTGAAGTAAAACCCGATTGCGAAATTGACTTCCGCCACCACTCGTTGTTGCAATTCTAGTGTTGGGCCGTCATCCCATCTCTGATTCCCCATACAATTGAGTGAATCACACATATAATTGAAGTTTTCACCGTCGTCCAATATATATATATATTTTTTAAAAAAGATAAATTTGCTCATGGAAAAGCACTGGGTAGGACTAGGAGAAGGGTGAGATAGAGTGAATTTCTTTATTGATCATTATTATAATTATTTTGATTAGCCAAATAATTTTTTTGTAGTGATTATAGTTAAACGAGTTTTGTAAAAGAATAGATTTTTTTGAAAATATATTTTGAAGTAAACTTACATTATCATGTATATAAATATATGATATGCTATTAGATTATTATTATGCTTTTATATATATATTTTTTTATTGGGTATTCTCCACAATTTATAATGCTTTTTGTATTTTACTCCTATGCTATTTGTAAGTTATATATATGCTTTATCAAATGAAAATAAATGCTATTATAAATCAAATTTTATGATAAAATGAATATCAATTCAAGAGGTTGATATTGTAAATTTAAATAGAAAAATATCTAATAATAATTTTAATTAAAAGCAAGTAGCGATTTTCGTAAAAAAATAAAAATATTAAATTAACTACGGAAATTATCATAATTAACAAAATCATATTAATTATAATTTTAATCCTTATTTAAATCTTGATCATATGACATTGTGCTATGTGCAGTATATACATATGCTATCTGTAATTTTTGTATATGCTTTTATTCTATACCGTATATGATGTACATGTTATCTATAATATTGAATTTTATATATACATTATTTATGAATATATTTTTATAAAATTGAAATATTTTTCGTATTAATTTTAATTTAAGCAATAAATTTAATTATGGCAAGAAATAAATATTATTTTAATTGAAAATATTACTACTGCCGTTGTTGGTCTTCCATCAATATCTTTGTTGCTACTGCCGCGGTGATCGCCACCCCAAAATCAATTGAACATTCCATCCTTCTTCCCATTCAGTGGCGACGTTGACCCAGGATCGAAATCAACTTCGCCCAATTTGTCGGTGTGATTCCAGTGTAAGATAGTCGCTTTATTTATGTTCTCTTTCATTTGAGTAAATTTATTTGTTGTTGGTATATCTAAATCAAAAGATTCTGTCATCGCAGGGATAAGTTGAATGTTGGTATGTTGAGGCCCAATCCTCATGTTATTCACATAGAATGATATTCTTAACAATGATAAATGTTTTCAACGTCATTGCTAAATGCTATTTGTAATCGGACAATATGCTATCGCGGCATGTCCACAGTTTTTTGACGAAATTCGCTTATATTTTACATATATGTCTTAATGCACTATGTAATCCATTAGTATAGAATACATTTGTTATCAATTGATGTAAATAATAGTTAGCTATACTGGAAGATATTTTATGCATTTCAAATTCGAAACTAAATCCAATAATAAAAAGAATTGAGCACTAGTCATATCAATTTTTAGCATGCTTTTCGTATTAGAAATATATGATGTCAACCATATAAAAATATGCTATTAAAAACAATGAAATATGTTATGAAGTATATTTTGAACAACCACCCGTAAAACGTATTTATAAGGTTACCCGTGTTTGGTGATGATGCAGAAGCATTGTGATTGTATGTGATAGAAGGATTGGGATGCGCATCTCCTAAAGTATTGTTCGTCTCCTTCACATGTCAAATAATCGACCAATTGGAGGGTTTTAGAAAAATTTTTGAAAAACAAACGGTAAACATAAAAAGAAATGGTTTAGATTTTTCATGAAAAAATATTTTATTTCTTTCCATATTCAAAATTGTTTGTTATTCATTATATAAATCATATTAATTAGGAAAGATACATAATTACATATTTCTATAATTACTATAGTATATACAATTACATTTTAATCCCTCGCTTAAATCTCAACCCTTGATTTCTTCTTCCCATCTACGGCATAGATTGGTTCAGCACGGTGCTACCATAAGCGAATTGGAAGAGTTGAGGTGTTTGAAATGCCTCTTTACTAGCACTTATTTGAGTTTATTGTTGATGTTACATTTTTATGTATTATTTAAAATTATCTATGTCCTGGTTTTTAGGAGAAAGAAGAGAATAAGAACCAGATCGGCTCCCTCCTCTGTTTTTGTTTTGATCGCGGGTTCAAGAAATTGTAACTCAATAAAATAAAATTTGTTGGTCCCAAAGGCCTTAAATATTTAATAACACAAAACTGCACCAGATTTTCGTAGAAGGAATTCGAGCATCACAAGCGGAGTTATATTATTCGTGGAAGGTTCAAACCACTCACGCACGCTGTAATCGAAAATGACAATCAAATTGTTAGCCCAGTTCGGTCATCGAAAACCTACATCTGGGGGTACCAACCCAGACAATATCACTCTTCATTGAGAACAAATCGAACTTACAATAGAGTTGTACTAGATGCTACTTCTAGAGCACTCATCCCCTCTTCCTAAGGTTGCTCAACAAGCCATCTATACCCTCAATTTTGCCTACTTTATTTTTCTCACGTCAAGCTGATCATTACCACAGGAACTATCTCTATTATCACTCAACAAAATATTCTCATTTTTCATCTATCCTAATGAATAAATTCTTCACCTTATTGGTATAATCAACATACAAGGTAAGATCGTCAAATATGAAAAATATTATTCTAGATAAATCTATATCTTGACTCCACCATATTCTATCAATCAAATCCCATAAAATCTACTAATGTAACTCAATGAAATCCTCTAAAATCGATATTTCTTTCTGGGATACGCCGGATTGATCAACTTGGGCCGCAACAAATAGATCACTTGTTTCATAATGAATGCGCCGCAACTACAACCAGAATTCATACGTTGATTGGACCACCTGCAGACAACATCAACCAAAACCCAAATATACATATAGCATTTATCAACAAAATTCATTTTAAAATTGGAACTCAAGCATCCTTTCAACAATGAAAATTCATTTTCAGAAATGAATTTGGAACTCAATAAATTAAAATAGTGAATTAAAAAAAAAAAAAGGGACCTCAGCCATGGCAACATGGTCAGAGATCTGGAATCGGCAACAACATTTGTGCTTTTCTTCCTCTTGCGGCCAGCCTTCTGGCCATTGGAATATGCTACATTGCTGATACCTGAATTTTTTATTTGTTTCACTAATCTTTCTATCAAGTTGAACTAATTCGCCAACGAGTCTGATCTTTTTCTTTTCCCGAACATCATCATTGTCGCCGTATTCTAGGCCGGATGGAGAAGGTTCACAAATCTTAGGTTGGTGCCGATTCCACCTTGTGTACTTAACCGCCACATTTTTTTTTTGGCCATGTGTTCATTGGCGGCTGAGAGGTCCGCCACCGGTGGGCTATCAACCTTGATCTCTGCCATTGAAGTATGTATAGTTGTGCTTCCTGCCATTGTTGTTGTTTTTGTTCTCTCCGTAGTTTCTTTTTGATTTCTGTAACTCAATTTTGCAGGTATAGGTTTTCGACCATAGATCTTGCTAGACTTCTTGCATAACCCATAGGATCTTGCAAGCCTCTTGATAAACTCTGAAACACAAATCATTGTAAGAATTGTAAGCTTATTTTTTGAGCATGCAAATCATGTTATCGAAGAAGCTAGTTAAAAGGATATTTGAACATACCGGTACCAAGCTTATGTTTTTCCAGCGCTGCTTAACATCTGTCCTTACAACTGAAGCTGCAAGTAAAGAGAAATCACATTAACCTAAATCGCGAGACCCTTAATATGAAAATGAAATTTTAGAAACAGCAATTGTGCTATAATAACACACAAATGTACAAACCTGGGAACTCTCCAGCCGATGGCTAGGAGGAGCTCAATTGTTGTTGTTGTTTAGAAAATGTCGGCACCTTTCTCAGATTAGAATGACCAGAGCTTGTTCCCTGGTCGTCTTCAGTTGCCGATTCATCATTTGCCAGATTCTTGCCCTTTTAACTTTAACGACCTTTTATGCACAACTTGCTCCAATTCGAACTCCTTATGCTTCTCCTTCTCCTTCACTTCCAAACCCTTCCGCGGCTAGCTTTTGTATGGCAAGGGCCTAAATACATTCATTCAATTATTTTTCATAGCATTTCACAAAAGTAACAAAAGAAATGGAAATGCAGTATCAACTACACATTCCAAACCCTAAACCCTAATCCATAGGAAAGGCTGCAAACCTGCTTATCCTGAAATCACAAACATAATAAAAATAATGATAATTACATTATTAGTTACCATTGCAGCTCTACAATGATTAATTAAGCTATGGAACCAATTAACATCCAAGTCCTCCAAACCAGGGGCGGAGCTACATCGGAACCCAGAGGGTCCGTTGCCCTCCAAACCCGGTGCTCGCCGATGGATCTCCATTACCTCAACGGAAAAAGGAAGAAAAAAGAAAAATCATTGCCCCCGAACCCCACCGCCGACGCTGGAGAGGAAGAGTTGAAAATGGAAGATCAGAGAAGAAGAAATATTAAGAAACAATAAGGTCAGACTCTACGGCAGTGAAATGGATGATGGAAAGGGGAGAAGGAAGATAAAGAATTAGGAAGAAAGGTGTGGCCGCCGTGGCCGTAGGTAAAAACTAGGGTTTAAGCAAAAAATAATTGTTTAATAATATTTATATATTTAAAAAATTATTTTATAATAATAATGATAATAATAATAATAACTAGTTATTATCGTATAGTAATGCTTGTATTTGGTCCTGAAATATTTTAAGTTTTACATAAAATTTTCTTAAAAACTTTAATATACATATTTCTGAATATATTATCACACAACAAAGGCAAAGGTATGTATTGGTTACACGTGTTAAATATGTAGAGAGTATATCTCACCTACATCCCAGACATATATAATAAATGTTAATGCATACTCTACGTTGACAACCAGCTGGAGCGTCATATTATAGGTTGACAACACTGTTGCGCCATTCACGGCATGCCGTCAAATGAAACAATGAGTCAGATCAAAAAAAGATATGACAGGGAAACTATCTAATGCAACCAATCATTTTTAATGGAATCACGTAATGAGGTTTTGGAAAAGGAGAATTACATAAAACACCCAATTATAAAAAAGCCACTCAGCATATATTGGGTATAAAACATCTATCTAGCAGATTCAAGAAAAGCAAAAACATTCCCTGCTCTAAAGAGATTGATTCAACAATTTTATCAGAATCACGGGTATGAGCGTGGTGGTGGCTTCCATCAGCCGATTGGCAGATTCTTCCTCTGCATCGATCCGCTGATTTCAGCGCTTCGAGTGTTTCTACCACGCCTCAAATTTCGGTTGTTGGCTTAACTTCCTGCAGCTGAAGTCAATGCTCCATTGGTTGTTGCTATTTTCTTCCATAGAGCTTCCGATTGGCGATGAAAAGTCTTGGAAATTGAAGCTTGGATCTGCCATGAAACAGATATCATTTACATTCTCCCAAAATAAAAGACTCTATTTATCACTTAAGAAGAAACAAAAGGCTGTGTATGATCCTCATTCATTCAATTTATGACCTGAGTATATTAAGATCTTGTACCTCTTCATCGAAAGCCAATTCCTACTTCCCGCTTCCTTTTTATGATAATTTTAGGCTCTGCTGATCTTTCAGCAGTGACGGTATTTACCTCCTTCCCTTTTTCTTTCTTTTCATTTTTACTGTTGATTTTGTTGTCGTTGAACAACACTGTCTCTATTCTCCTCCTTGACATCCCTGTAGATATATATATCGATGGGAAAGTGAGAGATAAATTGATGATTGTATATAAACTGATGTAATTCTCGAAAATAAAACTTACTCTTCTGGGACTTTATTAAACTCCAATAAGATTATCTTTTGATTTATAATTGATGGTAATGCTGTAATGCCTGATAATGCTTCTCTTTCCCTTGGAACACATTGCTGCAAAATCGACATCAATGGAACGATATCAGATCCAAGTTAAAACTCTATATGATGAAAAGCTTAGTGCCTTTGCTACCTCGACTTTCTGAGACTCTCCGGCATTGATAACATCATAGTATTGGATATACAGGAACCTCGCAACACCTTGCATCTGAGCCAGCAGCCTCTCATACCACTGTCAAAAGAAAGCACCTCGACATGATCACCGACATGCCAAGCCGGTAGATGCTCTTGCACACGAACAGGTTGAGGCGTCTCTAAATCGCGGGTTTGCTGAATCCTGACATTATTATTAATTTTGGATTTTTTTAGTTCTCAAGGAGCAGAGGGGTCTCCTTGTTTGGTTTGATCGTGTCCTTGGTCAGTGTTAATCTCAGTGAGAAGTTCCACATGATGCTGCTCAGTGTATCCACGTAGCTGACTCATACAGAACTTGTTCACACTGTTGCTCTTATATGTAATGAACAGTTCTCGTGGATCGGGCTGCATCTTGAGGATGGTTCGGCCTTCAACATCCTCGCTGCGCAGAAACCAGCGTATAAGGGCTGTTTTCTCCATTCTCCGGTTTTCAAACAGATCTTCTACATAGCCGATGTAGTTTCTATTATCTTCCCTCCAGACGCATACGAAAGACCGAATCTACAAGGATCATTCTAACACATTAAAAATGCTGAATACTGAGAGAGAGAACGCAAAATTGGAGTCAAAATTTGAAGAATACTCACAAATATGGAAATTCCCTTCCGGAGAAAAGAATTGTAGTGCTTCAGCTTCTTACCACACACCCAAGACGCATAAGGCCATTGAATTTCTGAATCTTGTTCAACAAACTTTCTGGATTCTAGGATCTGAAAGTAAGAAAACTCTTCGGTTAGGAAATCATTGTGAGGCCTTTATTTACATAATATGAAAAATTAAAATCTACAACAAAAGGTAGGTTAATCACCTCGTTGTCCAAGAGGGTGCTACGCTGAGACACACAAATTCTCGAGACGCGATTTCTAGTGTTAACCATTATGTATCTCCGGTATGCTCTGTATAAATACTGAAGATCTGCAGGAAATTAGCTGAAAAAAGAAGAAGATACATTGAACATATTTGCTCGGAAAAAATAGCAGCACCTATAGAAGGAAGCATAAAAATGCTAAAATCAACTTTAATAAAAATGCATATAACTATGGATAAATAGAAAACAGATGTTTTAGAAATAGATAGTGAATTCTAAAACGTTTGTTAGCAAAATCAACAAGCAAGGATAATAGAAAGACAGTAGAAAGGTATGAAAAGAAACAAGTCAAGTTTGGTTTAGGAATGTAAATCTATCAAAGCCATGGATTTGTTAACCACAGTTGGACAAGTGACGCAAGCCGCACTCAAGGCATGGAGACTGGCTTCCATTGACAACTAATACGATATCTCCTTGCACCAGAGTTTTGAAATAGAGACAAAAACTATAGGAAGCTGATGAAGACAGATCTGAACATCCCAGTTTAAATAACATACCAACAAATCCCATGACTGAACAACTGATGAGAATAAACAAAATTACACAATACAATTGAGGCATTACAGCATTACCATCTATTCTCTTCTGGGACTTTATTAAACTCCAATAGCATTCTCCAAATATTTGTACCTTTCCATTCTTTTGTATCAGATCGACTTTATCTGATATATTAACAACAATTACATAATTAAGAAAGTAGAAAGAGAGAGATGATTAGTCAGTCAGTCATATATATATATACATATACGTACCCTGGAAGCAGCAACCGTAGGCAGCAGATGTAGATGCGATTCAGCCCCAAAGCCTCCGCAAATTAGATGAATGAAGGATACTCTCGCTACCATCCATAGTTCTATTCCTAATCGAGTCTCAAAATAAATTAACTGAATCGGATCTGCTGCCTCCCTAGTCTATCTCATCTCATAGCTCCAACAAAAACTTTATATATATAAAAAGAAAGGATAAAAATCACAGCCAAATCGGAACCTTGTAGCGAATGAAAGAAGAACGGAAGCAGATTTAAATCTTAAAAAACAAAATTAGAGATATCTTTTCTAATAAACCCTATCAGGCACTCGTCATGTTTGTGTGTTGGTCACTTACTCAATACACATGTTTTTTATAGCACCAAACAAATGTTTCTAGAAGGACTTTGTTCTAGATTCTTCTTTGCTAGTGCTTACTAATTTTTTTAATTAATTTCTTATATTTTACTATATATATTTCCTATATATCTATAAATATGTTCTTCTATATATGTATTTTTTGTTAAGTTTATTTTTCATATATTTTTATTTAATACCTATTTTTTAATATTATTTATATATAATATATATAGATTGACTGTGCTGAGATTACTGAGTGTGAGTGTGTTAATCATTCTTTACTCAACAATTTCAATTACGTTATTATTATGTGTTAGGGTGATGAACTATCCACATTTAGAATAGGAAATTAATTGTAGAATTGCTTTCATAAGACATGAACTTACTATGCACAACAATACTTAGGTTGTGTTCTTTTTTGGATTTTACCGGCACGTTCTTATTATTCAGATTCTTTTTTTTTCCTAAAAAATATCACATCAAATAATTTTTTTTCTTTTTTTTATAATATACTACAAATTTAATTTACGTTCAAAACATTACATCAACCTCTATTTATATCCCATCAAATAACTAAAACGAAAAACAAACACATCCTTAGTGTTTTGGTCCAGCTATTCTCACCTCAAAAGATAGGTGAAGCAATAGATGTTCAATATTGTTGAAAAACTCAGACGCAAAGATTGTCTCCAACTTGCAAAGAATGATTGAAATCTCAACTTCCCATTGCTCCACGTCATTAATGTATACTACCTTTGATCTCAAACGCTTGAAAAAATTGCTCTAACTTCATAATGGGTTCCTGAATCTTCTTTTAACACAATTCTTAAAACCCAATCAAAAGAAAAGTTGTATGAAAGCATATCATCCCTGGCTTTTCATTCCAAATATTTGATATTTGGTCATGTTGACGCATCGTTTCAAATTTGACATATATCCATTAGTCATTTTCAACTCTTCGACCCAAGTTAAGAAATGTTTCATACGTGCTTTTTTCAATGTGTATGCACGAGTAGGATAAATTTTTCTACTCATGTCAAACTCCAACTCTTTTCTATCATGAAGAAGAGTCATATCCTCTTGTGCCTTTAGCATTGTCTTTTGTCTTTACCCTCACATCCATCACCATATTAAAAATATTTCTCGAAGACATTTTTCTTGACGTGCATCACATCGATATTGTGTTGAATAAAAAGAGTTGGACAATATAAAAGATCAAAAAAATTCCTTCTTTTTTGCAATCCACTAAGTGAGAAAGAATTATATATGTATTTACAACTCCTAGCTTGGTAACTTTAAAAAAACTGTACTCATCAATCTCTGTAATTTGCTCCTCACCGGATTTTACCCATGGAGGGGACATTCTTCCAAAATCCCCTTCCTGAATGTTTTTTGGTTTGATTGGTACAGATGATCATTAGGAAAAAACCTTTGTAAATATCAAAACAAGATTGATTACATTCGTTTCAAAGAATGAACGCAACTGTTTGATCTTGGCATATTTGGCATTGTTCGTAAAGAATCCCATTGATGTATGCCTAATTCACTCCTATTGCACAAAATCAAGAATCTAATACATGTATTTTATTATTTCACAAAATATCACATATGCAGCAAAACCAATTTCATTCTTTATTTGTACTCCATGGTCAAATCGCTGGAAAGACACATCTTGGTTAGGATTCAAACTTTGACCCTTCAACATGTCCTGGCTGTAGAAAGAGGGTGATTACCTGGAAGTAAAAAGAGCTGGTTGATTGAAAACTAAGTTATGTGCATGCATCTCATTTTGTAAAAAACAATTTAATAAATAATTAAAAATTGAAAATCGAAAGAAGACAAATAAAAAATAGGGCAAGAGGGAAAGAAAAAATACAAGAGAGCATACTCATGTTGTTTTAAATAATTATATGTATTTTCTTTGAATTGAATTGGCTTATTTACTTAAATTAACAACATATAAATTTGTACACTTATATTTTATTTTGTTTTCGCATTTAATAAGCACCTTCTAGATTTCATATAAATGTATACGTCCATAAACCAATTGATATTTTCCGTTTTGCGTGTTTGTTTGCACTTTTTTTTTTCATTATCTTTGTCGATATTCTCATTACCGTACAAAATTTAAATTTATGTTATGTTTACTAAAATGATAATGCAAAAATCTGAGGTTATTCAAAGGAATGGATACGCAAAGTTTATGTTTACCAACGTTTCTCCACTATAAATATCATGGTTCATTTACTTTGCATCACAACATCACAACATCACAACAGATTACCATAGCTATGTTTTTCTTTTTTTTTTTTCTTATTTTTCCGCTACAAATAGCATGTTCATTGCATTTGTTCTTAGTTTCCTTGAAGCGGATATCTCAAATTTAAGCACACGATCAAGCTCATAATTAATCATCTATTCATTATAGGCACACTTTGATGCCTATTCGGCTTACGATATCCATGCCTTCACTATAGATAGAAAATACCAAGCAACTACCCGGACAATCCCCTCTAATGATTGAAATGATCTAAAACAACCATCAATCCCGAATCAAATAAAAAACTTCACACTAGCATGAGCTACCTGATTATTCAAAAGCTAATTTCTCTAACTAGTTCGTTGGGTTTCAAACTTTTTCATTTGGTCGGATATTATATTCTTGCTATAAAACTCTTATGTCTCATAATGTTTATATCGTCCAATTATTAGATAAAAAACCTTAAGGATATGAACAAACATGCCCGTGCACTGCACTGTTATTTTCAATTCTGTTTGAATTGATATGAAATTCTCATAATACAATAATAGGGTTTCGAATAGACTATTATCTAAAAAAATTCGTCGATTAAATAGCTAAATAGTCAATTATGAATTTTTGAAGGATTTTTAATTTAATATCGAATAACCAGCGTCATATTAAATATTATAAATAAACTCTACTCACAACAAAAATACCGTATCGTAGTCCGAATTAAAATTGGATGGCTAAATTTTGTTCTTTCTTTTTCTTTTTCTTTGGGTTTGGGTTTTTGACTTTTCCTTTGTATATTATTATTATTATTATTATTATTATTATGATCATCATCATCATTGAGATCACCATCAACATTATCCTATATAATCTATATTATTATTACTATTATTAGTATATTATTATTATTATTATTATATATTATATATTATATTATATTATATCTTTTTACATTGTAGGAAAATATTTTCTATGGCCGCCATGAGATCTTTTTATTCGTAGAATATAAAAGTATAATGAACAAGCTCTATGTTCAAATCTTCTTTTAAAAGAGTGAAAAATCACTCACAAGCTTCTCGCGTCTCATTCCTGATAAGAACATATGCCAAGGGATACAACTTATTGTTGGGATAAATTCCAATAGCAGTCAAGAAAATGTCTTGACATGGACCTTTTAAGTGACAACGATCAACCACAATGATAGGTCGACAACCAGACTGAAACCCACGCACAAGTGATTTTAAACATATGTAATACTCGATAAATCTGAATGATTCATTAAAAAATTCACCTTCCAATTGCATCAAAATAATTGATCCAGGATTAGATTGTCTGTAGTAATATTGTGTGTTGTCTGTAGTAATATTGTGTGTTGTCTATAGTTATATTGTGTGATGTTGAGACTATAGCATGTGTGTTTTGTTCATATGCTGTATTTGTATTATATTAGCATATACAATATGTTGTTTGTAATAATATTATGTGTAGTCTAATAGCACACACGATGTACTGTCGAGCACTTTTATTCAGCACTGTAGTCTAGTCTCACAACTCGAAGTTGACAGTACCATTATGAAAAGTGTTAGGATGCATTCTACACATCCTTCGTATTATCCATTTATGTCTAATTGACCAAAGACGATCAGTGTTGCTTAGTCAAACATGCGTAATCTTTCTGAAGAAGTCAAAACAAGTTTGAATTTAAGTACCTTACGAAGGTCGGTCAAACCAGGCACAAACCAGCGTGTGCTTGGGTTTGTGTAAAGAATTGATAACCTATATATGTTTATTTGTAGGGACAGAAACTGTTTTTGTTCTCTCTATCTGTGTTTTCTGTTCTCCTCATGTTAACATGATTCATAGCATTCATTGAGTCCTGAAGTTCAAAGGAAAAGGAGAAGTAGGTGTTCTAACCGAAGAGGAAGTTCTCGTCTAGAGAGGTTCTTTGAGCACGCTTTGTCCTTACTCGTGGGCATCTTAGGAGACTACATGAGGTCACCCATTCTAAAATGGCCTTGGAGAAGACACTTATAATTCTAGGGTTCTTTGATGTAGGATTCTAGAGTCATTTGATTGTAAATTAATTGCACTCAGTTAACAATTTAATCTTTTAAACAAGTCTTTGAGCTAAGATATAGACTAAAACGGTTGGGGTGTGAGTTAATTAAGTAAATGTGGAATGTATTCTATATTGCTGAGAGAAATAGGTAGAAAGGGATGTATTTGTATATTACTTAATAAAGAGAGCACAACTTGAGCAGCAAGAAATAGAAAATGCACCGCTTGGCTTTGAGCTTGATAAGTGCTTTGTTTGGTTATGTCGGATGTCCATTCGGTGAGCATTACGCCTGGATTTCTAGTCTCAGGGGGCTTTATCTTCTTCCAGCCATCGTAGGTCTAATTCTCCAAATCTGAGTTTGAGTTTGGGTCACCATTAACAATCTCTTTGTACTCATACACCGTACCTCTCACCCAACTTAAAAGCTCATGGCCATCCCGTTTTCGAAATTATTTATTATAGCCCCACTGCTCTTCTATATATACTTTGTTTGTTTGTATGTGTATGTTTTTTATTATTTTGTTTAATATTAGTTTAATATGAAATTGTGCTAGAAAAATATTATATTTTCTAATAAAACATGAATATTGCATAGTAGAACTGAAAAAAAAAAAAAAAAATAGAACCCTAATCAAATTAATATTATTGAAAATTAGTTAAATGATGTGGAACCCAATCATGGTAAAGATTTTACAAAATTAATAAGTAATATATTCCCGGTTATAATGATCAACTTCTTATTATATCCAAAATCTGTCAACATTTTGTTGTCTACATAATTTGCAAGAAGATTTCAATTTGTTGCAAAATACTATTGCATGCATATGGGTGGGTATTACACCAATAATGTGTTATAAATTACACGCAGAGATTTATCAAATAAATAATTATTGATTAATGCAATTTCGTAATCTCACTCGCATAATCATATTCAGAAGTAGGTAAGTTTGAAGTATAAATAATAACACAAGAAATACTCCATCATGCACAACAGAAATATAACTAACGACATATACAATAACCACAACATCATTCATTTACCTAATTAAGTGGCTATGGCAAAGAACATGATGTTTGGTGTGCTTTTACTCATTTTCACAGGTGCATACATACATATTGCAAAATCTTTAAACATTAATAATGTTGCGGGGATCTGTTACCGTAGTTATTTTATGCCAATCTGTTAAGAGTTTAGCAATATTTCAAATCATGGAATCTTCTAAAATGTATATATATCCCTTCAAAAAAAATTATTATTTTAATAATTGATTCAAAATGATCTTTTTTCAAATTAGTTCATGTGAGGATGGAAAAAAATCATTTTATAAAGATGATTAATTAATTGACTGTTATGATGATGATGCAATTATATACTGCAGTGATGGCCGGGAGCGTAATCGAGCAAGTGAGTGGGCAGAAGAAATGCACGGTGGTGCTGAACCATGGTCAGACTGGCTGTGTTACCGGAACATGCCAGGCACAATGCCAAAAACAGTACAACGGCAATGGCTTCTGCACCGTCAACCCCTCCGGCTCTATCTGCACCTGCGTCTACAATTGTTAATTATTATAGTATACATGTTTATGTATTATGCTAGAGGAGATAAGATGTGATCACACACAATAGGTAATAATACGAGTTAATTACAAAATTAAACATAAAATAAATGTGATTGAAACAAAAATTTAGAAATATATATTGTTGGTAACATACTTGTACTATAAACTAAAAAAACAATCACTCCATGAAACATATATAAATCGTACAAGTAAGAGGTATTTATCGTACAAGTAAGAGGTATTTGTTTATGATGACTGAAAAACAATCACTCCTTGAAACATATATAAATCATACATATAATGGGTATTTGTTTATGATTAATTAAAAATTTTGATAAAAAAAATGAATTGCTTGAGTTTACAAAAGTTTACACAGTTCCTTATTATAAATTTATAATAAGCGAAAATTTAGTCATATTCATAATCACTCCTAATTATATATATATTACTATTAATATTATTATTTTTCTTTTTATTGTGATTGAATTTAATTAAACTTTCTGTACGGAAACATATATAATTTTATATTACTACATGAAAAAAACCAAATAGCACACAGAAATTTTATTTAGAATTAAATTCTACAACATTTATAGGTATAGCAATTTAGTGACAATATTAAGTCATAATTTCTTGCTGTAAAAACATCCATTTTTATTTTTCTTTTTTATAATGTAAGAACCTGTGCACTCTGGGTAAATCCCTGTCGAATGTAATAGTCTCCAAATATTTTACTTTTTAATTGAATGTTTTTAAATATTTAAAACCATGTCATAAATATGAAATATTTGCAACATCTTGATTGGTACATATATTTCTACAAAAAAATTTCGTAACTATTTAAAGTCACATTATAAATAATATAATTTTGATTTTAGTTTAATTAATTAATGTATTCTAGTTTTATTTATGTGCATAATATTGTCCGGTAAGGGATGGACTGGTGGTGTGGGTGGACTCGCGACCATGAAGTCATAGGTTCAAATCCCCAGCGCCTACAGGTCCACCTGAAACACATGTCGGTTCCCACGTAATAAAAACAAAAAATGATTTACATATTTATGTCGGTTCTCACGTAATAAAAACAAAAAATGATTTACATATTTTTAACTCTGAGATTTTCTATGAACTCTGAGATTTTCTATGCTATATGTTTAATAAAGGAAAAGATTAAGTCGAAAGATAAAAAGAAAATAAACATGTTGATGGTAATTAAAGAAATCCACATGTATTTTGTTAAAGAAAAATGTGTTCTTTCTATATGTTTTACATTTGCATACTGGGGAAATCAACATCATGTTGATTCCTCCATACATTAACATTCCCTATTAAGAAAGATAATATTGATAATATTTGAAATAAAATGTACCATATTAAACTAATTGGTCCAATAAATTAACAATACATTGCATAGTTCCACAGAACACACGATACAATTTATTTGTGCTCATTCATTCATGATATCTATAAGTTTTACATTTGCAGACCGGAGAAATCAATATCATGTTGATTCCTCCATATAGTAACCATTCCCTACTAAGAAAGATAATCTCGATAATATTTGAAATAAAATGTAAAATATTAAACCAATCGGTCCAATGAATTAACAATATATTACATATGTTGGATAAATAAAGTAGCAGCAGAGGTGCAAATGTGTAAAATGGATGAAGAAATTTTGTTATTACCACCGCACTGATTATTCATACGTATATCCATTTAAATAGATAATCAATCATCCATTTAAATAGATAATCAATATACATTCAAGATAATAGTTAATTGATTCATTGATTCATAGGTTAAGGTGTCTCTTGAACTCTCCAAAGTGACTTGTAGAATTCCTCTTAATTAACTTCAATGCACAAGTTTAATTACATGCCATCATTTCCCCCTCTTAAACTTGTGCCTCATCGAGCTTTAACTCCAAGTAAATTCTTCAAATGCTGGAAGATGTCACCCTTTAATGCCTTTGTCAAAATATCCGCGACTTGCTCTCACGAGTTCACAGGTAGCAGTTCGACCTTTCCTTCTTTAATCTTTTCTCGGATAACGTGAAAGCGAGTGTCAATGTGTTTAGAACGCTCGTGATGAACTGGATTTTTTGCAAGTGCAATCGCCGACTTATTATCCACATAGATCTTTGTTGCATCCTCCGGTTGCAACTTTAATTCTTGAAGCAGTTTCCTCAACCAAACCGCATGACAAATTCAAGATGATGCTGCAATATATTCCGCCTCACATGTAGACAAGGCAACAACAGGTTGTTTCTTTGAGGACCAAGTAAACACGGTATCACCATAGAAGAACACGAATCCGGTTGTACTTTTACGATCCTCGTTGCTTCCAGCCCAATCGCTATCACTAAATCCAACAAGTTTTGCATCTCCATTACTTGGATATAACAATCCATTATCCATTGTTCCTTTGATGTATTTGAGAATTCGCTTGGCCGCCTTCAAGTGAGATGTCATTGGTTTTTCCATGTAGTGGCTTACCAACCCAACTCCATAAAGGATGTCTGGTCGGGTGCATGTTAAGTAACGAAGACATCCTACAAGACTTTTGTAGTAAGTCTGATTCACCGGCCTACCTTCTCCCATTTTGGTCAACTTGGTACCACACTCTACTGGAGTATCAACAATCCCGCACTATTCCATTGAGAACTTTTTAGAATCTCCTTGGCATAATTTTCTTGGAACACAAAAATTCAGTCAGCTTCTTGTTGTATTTGAATTCCCAGAAAGAACTTCATAAGCCCCAAGTTCGTCATCTCGAACTCCTTCTCCATGGATTGTTTAAATTCTTTAACCATACTCTCATCACTTCCCATGAAGATCAAGTCATCAACATAGAGGCACACCAATAAAATATTTTTTCTTGCATTTACCTTCATGTATAAAGCATGCTCATAGGGACATTTGATGAATCCAACTCGAGAGAAATATTCATCAATTCTCGGGTTCCATGCACGCGGCACTTGCTTCAAACTGTAAAGAGATTTCTTCAATTTGAGAACTTTTCCTTCTTGGCCTTTGACAATGAAACCCGGTGGTTGCTCGACAAAAACTTCTTCTTTGAGATTTCCATTAAGGAATGCGGACTTTACGTCCATTTGATATATTTTCCACTTTTTCTGGGCTGCAACAGAAATTAGCAATTGTACAGTCTCGAGTCGAACCACCGGAGCAAAGACTTCTTCATAGTCGATCCCAAACTCTTGTTTGTACCCTTTTGTGACCAATCTTGCTTTATGTTTCTCCACTTCTCCCTTCTCTTTTCTTTTTGTCTTGAACACCCATTTCACTCCAATGGCTTGGTGTCCGTGACGAAGTGGTGTAAGCTCCCATGTGTCATTTTTTTTTTATGACACAAATTTCCTCTTCCATAGCTTTCTTCCCACTACTACAAGAATTATCAATTTTGTAACAAGATTTTTTTGTTCCTAAATTCACTTTTTCTGTTACTAATAATATTAGAGACGGAATTAGAGATGGAATTACGTTAGCTACATGAACTTTAGGAACGGAATTCCGTTACAAATATACTATTTTTTTGTAGTGTCCATTTAATTTCCTTGGAGGCTTCTTCAAAAGTTAAAGGATCATGACCTGTAAAGAGACAAAAGTTAAGGAACTCATCTTCAATTACCCGGCTGGAAGCATAAATATCTTGGATCCTTTTGGTCCGAATGATAGGACTGCTGCTGGAATCATCACTGTCGAGACTGATGTTCGAATCATCACTTCCTGGAGCATCTCGGATGTGTTCTGAAAATGGAGATCCAATTTCTCCAGCTTCTTCTAGTCTCTCCTTGGTGATTTCAAGCTCATCTTCGAGTGGGACTTGAAGGGACTGGTTTGGGAGGTTCCAATCCCATGCATGCTCTTCATCAAACTCCACGTCTCTTGACATCACCACCTTTCGAGTCACCGGATTGTACAACTTGTACCCGCTGCAATTTTCGCCATATCCCAAGAAAATACATTTTTGGCTTTTGTCTTCAAGCTTCGTTCTTTTCTCCTCTTGCACTTTAGCATACGCAATGCTTCTGAAAATCCGTAGATGATCAATTTTTGGCTTGCGCAAACTCCAAGCTTCTTCGGGAGTGATATCACCAATTCTTTTAGTCGGGAACCTGTTTAATAGATAAACAGAACAGGCCACAACATCACCCCAAAATTCTTTCGGAACATTTTTTTCTTTAAGCATACATCGAACCACGTTAAGAATCGTCCGATTCTTTCTCTCCGAAACACCATTTTGTTGTGGTGTTTGTGGCATAGTAAGTTGGTGTGAGATCCCATTCTCTTTACAAAACATATCAAACTCCCGCGATGTGTATTCGCCCTCACGATCGGTTCGCAAGCATTTTATTTGACATCCACTTTGTTTTTCAACAAGCCCTTTAAATTCATTGAATTTTTCAAAAACTTCTTTTTTCTCCTTCATTATGTAAACCCATGTTTTCCCACTATAATCATCCGTGAAGGTTAAGAAGTACCTGTTACCACCAATGGAATGAGGAGAAATTGGTCCGCACACGTCGGAGTGCACTAGTTCAAGTTGGGTGGACACCTTCTTTGATTTGTACTTCGGAAATGACTTCCTTTGTTGCTTTCCCATGACACACACCTCACATACCTTGCTAGGATGCTTCATCTCTGGTAATCCAATCACCATATTATTTTTCTCAAGAATCTTTAACGCCTCAAAGTTCAAGTGCCCGTAACGAAGATGCCAAAGTGTTGGGTTGTCAATGCTGGTTACTTTGAGAGAGCTCACTTCATTGATGCTCAAATTTAATGGGAACATCCTGTTCTTCGTCATCTTTACATTGATAATGAGACGATTATTCTTATCACGAATGCTTAGAGCCAAATCCTCCATTTTCACCACATATTCTTTCTCCAGCAATTGCCCAACGCTCAAAAGATTGCTCTTTATATCCGGAGCATAATAAACATCAGAAATGCTTACTTGTCTCCCATCGTGAAGCTGAAAATTTATGTCTCCTTTTCCCTCGATTGGCTTTTGTGAGAGATCGCCAAACGTAATGTTTCCGAGTCTTCTTTCATCAAGCTTGGCGAAAAACTCCTTTCTTCCACACATGTGATTTGAGGCACCAGTATCCAAGAACCACATAAAATCATTTGTTGCATCTCGTTCATTGCTCGCCATTAGCAGCACTATTTCATCATCGTTTTCTTCTTTGTTGACAAGATTTGCCTTTTCTTCTACGTTGCTAGTGTAATACCAACATTCATTGGCATAATGGTCAAATTTCTTGCAAATATGACACTGAATTTCAGATTTGTCATACCTCTGTCTGAAACTTCTTCTATGTCCACGACCTCGATATCTTCCTCGGCCTTGATTAAAACCACGACCTCGTACATCCTGTTTTTCACCATCAAATTTGGTGCCTTGACTCTGGTCATGGTAGGTGGAGTCTCGGCCTCCTCGACCTCTATGTGGCTGAAATCCGCCACGTTGTGATCCTCTTCTAAAATTATTTCTTTTAAATGTGAGGGTGGCTTGAAGAGCTTGCTCCAAAGATCGATCCCCTCCTTGGTTTATGAGTCGTTGTTCGTAAGCTTGTAACGAACCCATCAACTCCTCCAGCTTCAATGTATCAAGATCTTTGGATTCTTCAATGGCAACGGCTATATAATTGTACTTCGAATCCAAGGATATCAAGATCTTTTCAATCACTTGAACATCGCTTAACTCCTCACCGTTTTGTCTCATTTCTTGGACGATAGATACGACTCGAGAAAAATAATCAGAGATAGACTCTGAGTTATTTTGGCGCAGTGATTCAAATTGTGCTCTCAAGGCTTGAAGTCGGATCCTCTTTACTTTGTCAACTCCATCATGGGCTTTCCTTGGTATCTCCCATGCTTCATTCGCTGTTTTTTGCTGCAGCAATTAACTTGAAGGTTGATTCGTCAACTCCTTGATATATTGTGAACAAGGCCCTGTTTTCCTTTTTCTTCATCTCCTTCTGTTTCTCTGCAGTAATCTCCGCCGATGTCGATGCTGCTGTGTGGTCATTTTCCACAAGGTCCCAAATGTGAAGTGAACCTAGCAATGCCTTCATTTGGATACTCCACATACGGTAGTTGTTCTTGGTTAACTTGGGCACCTGCTGTTGAAGGGAATTGGTAGAAGCCATTGTTGTTGTAGCTCTGATACCAATATTGTTGGATAAATAAAGTGGCAGCAGATGTGTAAATGTGTAAAATGGATGAAGAAATTTTGTTATTACCACCGCACTGATTATTGATACGTATATCCATTTAAATAGATAATTAATCATCCATTTAAATAGATAATCAATATATATTCAAGATAATAGTTAATTGATTCGTTGATTCATAGGTTAAGGTGTCTCTTGAACTCTCCAAAGTGACTTGTAGAATTCCTCTTAATTAATTTCAATGCACAAGTTTAATTACATGTCATCAACATAGTCCCGCAGAACACACAATATTATTTATTTGAGCACAAAGTATATATTCATTCAAGATATCTATAAGTATGAACAAATAAATACATACTTCTATATAATACAATATGTGTTGTGTTAAAAAAAAATACGTGTTAAAAAAAAATACATTATTTCTATTTGTTTTGCATTTGCTGACTAAGAAATCAGTACCATATTGATTACACCATTCAGCAACCATTCCCTATTAAGAAAGATAATCTTGATAATTTTTTAAATGAAAAATGATAAAATTAAGTGGTCTAATTTCTTGCTGAATACCATACTGACATATCTTGTTGGATAAATGTATATAATTTTTATTACAATAAAGATAATAAATAAATAAATTAGTCTATGTCAATATTCATGTAATTAAAATATATACATATATAAGTAGTGTGTGATGCAACCGGGCAAAAGGTTCTTAATGAACCAAAATGTTCATACTTTTGTTCTTAATGCAGAAGGTTTTGTCTGGCAAACCTTTGATTCAATCTTTGTCCGAACAAGAGGTTCAAAAGCTTTTCATAGCAAGCTCAATGAACTTGTTTAAAAACTATAATGCCTTCCGTAATCTATAAACATTGTTCAAATGGAAAAGATCTTGAAATCCTTTGGCCTACTCCCAATGAATATCCTCCTTTATCCATTCATATTAAGAATGCAAGTTTAATGTCCATTTGATAAAAAATAAAATCTCATGCGCATAAAATCGATAAAAGAAGTCTTACAGCTTCAATCCATGCATTGGCTGTGAAGGTCTAGTATATTCCACTCTTTATATATGTTTATATCATCAAGCAATCAATCAACTCTATTCCTTGTGATATATCCCTCTTCACTAGATCTGTTTTTTAAATTCAATTTTATACCGATTACATTGGTATCATCGGGGTGTTCTACCAATAACCAGACTCGATTGCGCTCAAATCAATTTATTTTTTCTCCAAGGCCATGATCCAATACTTATCTTTTCACATCTCTTACACCATTTTTTGTTCAACGGTTGACACAAAATAGTTCATCCCAAATAGTTCCTTGATGTTAATCCTTTGTCATCTCATCGGATGTCTTCCTTGAGGATCTCCAATCACTGCCGCAATTGGATGATTATAAGGGATTATTGATTTCTCCCTTTCCCAACGGAAGAGCGTGAAATGATCCAAGTCTCCTAACTTCTGAATCACACTCACAATCTTCAAAAATAGTTTATAACTCGAGAATTCCTATAAGAAACAATAGATCACGGAACACCATGAAATCTAAGAACATCTTTCAAAAATAATGAAGCAACATACGAAACATCTGCAGTTTTTGTGCTTAAAATAAAATGTGCCAATTTTTAAAAATAGGTCAATCACAACACATATTGAATCTTTACCAGACACTTCTAGGTAAGCCTAATATGAAATCTATAGAAATATCAACCGAAGTGAATTCAAGAATGAATAAAAGTAATTGATGCTAATTTGTTCGTCGGCATGAATAGTATTTACAATATCAACTAATTTAAATATCGTTGTAGTAACAATGGTTAATGTGCTGGCCTTTTTAAGTAAGCACTGTACTGATTGTTGATATGTAATATTTTTCATTCCTGACATATAAATATTCATGTGCTATGATATAGCTTTATTATAATTGACAAAAAATGTGTGCAAAAGTCTTTATATATTGTTGTTACTTTCCCCTAAAACTATTCTCTAATTACATATATAAATAATATTAATCATATTTTACCGACACACTATCACACGCTATAAAAATAATAATTTGTTGCTATTCTTGCCAATATGATTTTTTAATAAATAAATATAATTGTTTCTTTTTTTTGAATTGTGATTGGATTAATAATAAATAAATAATATGTGACGTTGAAGTGTAATAATTTTTATTTTTATTTTACTGTTGACAGACACACAATAATGGTGTGCAAAAACATTGTTTTATTGTAGTTGTTTTTTTATTAGCATGCTTGCTTGAGTTATATATATATATATATATATTATTGTTGTACTCACGTATGTGTGCTAAACTCTTTGTTGTTATTTTTTCGTAAAATTACGTTCTAATTAAATATATAAATAATAATTATATATTATTTTGGTCCACTTGTTAAGTATACTTTTTATTAGTTTTTGGTTGTCTATATACAAAATTTTCATTTGAGTATATACTTATTTACAACAATACCAAAATTAACACAACCTATTAATTAAAGATAATAGTTATTATACTCTCAGCAAAAAGTAATTTATATCTTCTATGCGGAAGAGGGAGTATTACATTAAAACTTAATCATAATCTCTACTAACACATGCCACATAGCAATACATTGTTGTTGTTCTTTACTACTATGATTTTTTTAAAAGAATAAATTATATTTTTTTTTAAAAAAAAAAGATTGGCTGAATTGTTGAGTTTTGTCCCATGATGTGTAACGAGGCCTTTCTATATTAAAGCCCAATGTGAGAAGCCGTGGCCTAGTTCCTTGGCCCAGTCCATTAACGGATTTAAGTTTGAAGATCTAGTCTAAGGGGCTGCTCTCCAGATTGATTAATCATGGCGTCGTCAGATCGCGATTTCTCTTCTCTGCTCTTCGTCTTCTTCCTTTCAATTCTGTGTGGATCGATTGAGGATTTTGTGTGGGGTTTTACTCTATGTTTGTGGGCGAGTGTTTTCTCGGGTAAGAGTGAGAGATTTGTGCGATTTCGTTCATGTATCGACGAGGGTTCACTGTGGGAGTGATTGTGGTGTTAGGGTTTTAGTGTGCGGGACTTAAATCGATTAGTCGAGGCTGTTCTAGGTAGAACTGGTGCCTGTGTTTCCATTCCAGACGTCTGATATATGTTCTAGAGTTGTGCCAGAAGCTGAGCTTTAAAGTTTTGTTGTATTGTTTCTTGTTAAATTAAGTTCTACTATACAAAAATACAACATTGGTATCAAAGCTTTTGGTTATTTTGTAAAACTTGATTTCACTTATGTGATTAGTCTGATTTGTGTTTTTTTTTTCTGTTGTGTTTTTTTTTTTTTTTTTGTAGAGGCTTTTCGTTCCAATTTTCTTTTTTTTTTTTTTTTTTGTAGTCATCGATCTTTAAATTGAGGTGTTTCTTTAATTCTTGATAAAATATTAGACTATTCTTATCTGGTTTGATAAAAACGTGAACCTGTTGTGTCTAAAATTTTGAAGAATTCTTTATTCTTTTGATTGGAACGTCCTTTGTCTTTTAAATCTTCACTCAAAAGTGTTTAATCATCATTAGTTCTTTAAATCTCTTATTATTAGTAAAATCTTGCAGGTTTTGTAAAGTTTCTTAAAGGATCAGAAGTGCAGTTGGTCTGTTCTTGAAATAAAACGACCCTCAAAATTAATTTTTTTTTTTTTTTTTACAGAAAACATTTTTTTTATTAATTTTTTTTTAAAAAATCAAAATTGTTTTGCAAAAGGCTATTTTGGTGTCTAGATAAGAAACATTGGTTATTACTAATTTTTTAACTCTTGTTGAGTGTTGCAGGAACAAAGAAACGTTACAAAGTGAACACATTGGTTGTTCGTTGCTTTTATTTATTTATTTATTTTTCTGGGAAGGTCACTGATTGTGGCCTGGTCACATATTGTGGCTTTTTGTGTTTCCCTGTGAATATTGTTTTGTGTTGGGAAGCCATTGATTGTGGCCATTATTGTGTTGTGTCATTGCCGTCTTTATTTTAGTCTTTTCCTTGCTTGAAAGTGTGCCAAATTTTTTTTAAAAGTTGATTAATTTGTCCAGTGTGCAGTTTATAAAAGTTTCTTGCTAGTTCTTGTGAACACATGTTTGGAGGTAAAATCTATTTTTTCCTAAAAATTTTAAGTGAAAATGTCAGATCCATCTTTCTTTAATCTAATTCAATTAGATGGAAAAAACAGATATATGTAAACAAAAAATGAAAGGAATTTTAATAACACAAAAACTGTTTAGGGCTATAAATGGAAATTCTGGGGCATTTGTAGCTGATGACAGAAAGGCAGAGATAGATGAGATGACATACTCGTGTATGATTCTAAATCTATCTGATTCAGTCATTAGAAAAGTTGGTGAGGTCAAAACTGCAAGACAATTGTGGGACAGATTAGAGAACCTACACACTAAAACTTCCCTCCCAAATAAACTGTATTTACTTGAAAAAATTTTCAGTTTTAAACTTGATTTGCATAAAAACATTGATGAGAACTTGGATATTTTTCAAAACCTTATTCAAGACATAAAACTCACCGGTGATACTACAATAGATATATACACTCCAATTGTTTTATTAAATTCCATCCCTAATAATTACTCAGATGTAAAATCAACAATCAGGTATGGTAGAGATAATATAATATTGGATGTTGTTGTTAATAGTCTAAAAAGTAAAGAACTAGACTTAGCTATTAATAAAAACAATAGGTCTTCGGGTGAGGTTATGTTTACAAGGGGTAGGTCACCCTATAGAAAGAATAATGCAAATTCAAATAGTAACAACAACTATCAAAATGATAGAAATAAAAAGAAGTCAAGGGGAAAATCAAGATAGGCTCGTTGGGCGGCGAGTGTTCGAAATTCGGGGGTCCTGAAGCCCAAGGAGATTTTACTCGTTGGTGTCCAAGGCTGGCTGTATAAGTGACTGATTGGCAAGAATCGAATCATCGCCCGAAAGAAAGGGCCAACATGTTGTATGTCCCGAACCAAGGAGGCATTTTGGCGGACGCATGCGTGTAGGAAGGCCTTCTAAGTCTAAAAATCATGATATGAGGTGTTTTGCATGTGGAGAAAATGGGCACTATGTTAAACAGTGTACTAAGAAAGCTGGTCCTAACAATAATAATAATAGCAAAATGCAATCCCAAGAACATGCAAATTTGACATTAGAAAATCAATATTTTGACGATGTTTTCATCGTAAAATCTGATTGTTCTAATGCAAGCAGTGTTTGTGAAAGTGAATGGCTGATTGATTCAGCGTGTACATATCATGACACCTCTGAAAAATGTTTTTTCAAACTACAAAACATTAAGTAACAGCACTGTTTCAATGGCAAATGATAGAATTTGGAAATTAGAGGGCATAGGCACAGTTATACTATACTTTTGTTCTAGTTTTGTGCTAACCTTGAATAATGTGAGGCATGTGCCTGATTTATGTAACAATTTGCTCTCTTGTGTGGGTTTAGAAGATATAGGCTTAGAAGGTAAGTGGGGTAATGGTGTTATCAAAGTTTTTAAGGGCTATATGGTTGTGTTTAAAGCTGAGAGGAGAAATAATTTGTATGTTACTAAAGTGGAGTCAATTTTAAGTTATGAAAATTCTTTAAATTCTGTTTGTGATGATAAAATTGTTCTGTGGCATAAAATATTGGCTCATATAAGTAACAAAGGCTTAGAAATCCTATATAAAAATGGTTATTTTGGAAAAGACAAAGTCTCCTCAATACCTTTTTGTGAAGAGTGTGTGCTAGGTAAGCAATATAGAGTTCAATTCCAAACCACTCTTGCCCCTAATGTTCATAAGTCTTCTAGAGTGTTAGAATACCTTCATGCCGATGTATGGGGTCCTTCAAGTGAACCTACACATGGTGGGAACAGATGTTTCTTGTCAATTATAGACAACTTTTTAAGAAAAGTTTTGGTTTTATTGATGAGAAACAAATCTGATGTGTTTGAAACTTTTAAAAATTGGAAAATATTGATGGAAAATCAAACAGGATATAAAATTAAATTCCTAAGGACTGATAATGGGCTGGAGTTTTGTAACCAATGGATGGATTCTTTATGTAATGAATGTGGTATCACTAAGCATAAAACAGTCCCCTATACATCCCAACAAAATTGGGTGGCCAAAAGGATGAATAAAACTCTTCTTGAAAGAGTGAGGAGTATGTTAGCCTCCTCAGGTCTATCCAAAAAGTTTTGGGGAAAAGCTGTTAATACAACAGCTTATATAATAAACCGTTCTCCTTATGTGGCTTTAGAAGGGAAATCTCCTGAATCTGTTTGGCTAGGAAAACCTGTGGATTTGTCTTATTTGAAGGTTTTTGGTTGTGCTGCTTTTACATTCATTAAATCTGATAAACTTGAACCTAGGGCAGAAAAATGTATTTTTTTGGGATATCTCTAAGGTGTTAAAGGTTATAGATTGTGGTGTAGAAATTATCGAGGTTTCAAAGCCGTAATTAGTCGTGATGTGACTTTTAATGAATTAGATATGCCATGTTTAAATAAAAACGATCAAGTTCAAAGTCATGAGTAAGATGACAGCCCTAATAAGGTGGTGGAGAATAGTAAAAGTCTTGTTAGTTCTTATGAATTACAAAGTGCTGAATCTGATTTTGTGCTGAAAATGAACAAATTAGTTATGATGTTGTTCCTTCATGTTCTGACATGTCTGATGATGGACCAAGTAGGTCCAATTTGTGTGATTTTAATGCAAAACCTAGTGGAGTGAAAAACCTAAAAGAAATATTAGACCTCCATCTAGATTAGACGATTATGACTTAACTTCATATGCTTTCAGTGTATTTAATACCCTTGATGGAAATGAATCTAAATCTTTTGAGGAAGCTATGAAATCTAAATATAAAAGTGAATGGTTTCAAGCTATGCATGATAAAATGAATTTGTTGTTAGTGAATAGAACATGGGAATTAGTCCCAAAACCTGAGCATGGTTCTTTGATTGATTGTAAGTGGTTGTTCAAAGTAAAAAATGAGGAAGAACGTCTTAGATTTAAAGCAAGACTAGTAGCAAAAGGTTTTACTCAAAAAAAGGCATAGATTACAATGAAATTTTCTCCCAAGTTGTAAAAATTTCTACTATTCGTGTGATGCTTACTTTAGTGACTCATTTTGATTGGGAACTTAAACAACTTGATGTGAAAACAACTTTTCTTCATGGTGATTTGGATGAACATATATATATGAAATAACCCAAAGGCTTTGTAGACAAAAATAAACCTGATTTTGTTTGCTTATTAAAGAAATCTCTTTATGGATTAAAGCAATCACCTAGACAATCAAATTTGAAATTTGATGAATGCATGAAATCTTTAAATTTCAAAATTAGTGCTTATGATCATTGTCTTTATTTTTAAATAGTTGGAAGTGTGCCTGTTTTTCTTTTGATCTATGTGGATGATATGTTACTAATATGTCCAAATCTTAAAATAATAGATCAAATTAATACATGCTTGAGTGATCGTTTTGATATGAAATTCTTAGGTGATGCTAAAGTAATATTGGATATGCATATTAAAAAAGATAGAACAAATAAAAGTTTATTTTTAAAACAGCCTGCTTATGTTAAAAAGGTGCTGAAACAATTTAATATGTTTAATTCTGAAGCTTTTAATGTTCCACTTGCATCTCATTTATGTTTGTCTAAGAATCAGTCCCCTAAAACAGATTTTGATCGTGCTTTCATGACTAATGTCCCATATTCAAATGCAATAGGTTCATTGATGTATCTTATGGTTTCTACTAGACCTGATATAGCATATGTTCTGAGTTGCTTGAGTAGATTTATGGCTAATCCTGAGCAAGAACATTGGGTTGCATTAAAATGGCTTTTACGCTATTTATGTGGTACAAGTAACTTGGGACTAATGTATAAACATTGTAGTGAAGGTGTGATCCTTAAAGAATATGAGGATTCTAACTATGCCAATGATAGGGATAGTAGAAAATCAACTACGTCTTAGTGTGGTTATTGTGTGAGTTGGAAGTCACAGTTGCAACATATAGTTGCGCTGTCGACTACCGAATTTGAATACATTGCTGTGACAGAGGCGATTAAAGAAGCCTTATGGCTCAAAGGTTTGCTGATAGAAATCGGATACTTGAAATGTGAGGTACATGTATTTTCTGATAGTCAATCAGGTATTCAATTATGCAAAAACCCCGTTTTTCACTATAGAACCAAACATATTGATGTTAGATTCCATTTTATTCGAGATATAGTTGCAAAAGGTTTTATAAAACTTGAAAAGATACCTTCACAATTTAACCACCGCTGACATGGGGACAAAGCCTTTGCCTATTTCGAAATTTGATTCATGCTTAAGAATTTTAAATTTCGATCCTGGTTAATTTTTTTATTGTTTGCTAGTATGTTGTTTGTTGTATTTGATTTTTCGAGTAAATATTAACTTTTTGTTCTAGCACAAGTGGCTACGATGATCCCCCTAGGCACCCCTCATTTTATCATGCCCAAAAAGGTGGAGAGTTTGTTGGGTTTTGGCCCATTATTTGTAATGAGGCCTTTGTATATTAAAGCCCAATGTGAGAAGCCGTGGCCTAGTTCCTTGGCCTAGTCCACTAACCGATTTAAGTCTTGAAGATCTAGTTGAGGGGCTGCTCTCCAGATTGATTAATCATCGCATCGTCAGATCACGATTTCTGTTCTTTGCTCTTCGTCTTCTTCCTCTCAATTTTGTGTGCGATCGATTGAGGAGTTTGTGTGGGGGTTTTACTCTATGTTTGTGGGCGAGTGTTTCCTCGGGTAAGAGTGAGAGATTTGTGCGATTTCATTCGTGTATCGGCGAGGGTTCACTGTGCGAGTGATTGTGGTTAGGGTTTTGGTGTGCGGGACTTAAATCAGTTAGTCGAGGTTGTTCTAGGTAGAGCTTGTGCCTGTGTTTCCTTTCCACACGTCCGATATATGTTCTATGGTTGTGCCAGGGGTTGAGCCGAACTTCGCTTTGCTGTTCTTGTGTTTTATTTTTGGTTCGATTCAATACAAGAGTTTTAAAGTTTAGCTGTATTGTTTCTTGTTAAAATCAAGTTTTACTATACAAAAACACAATATGAATAAATAAATAATATTCCCTCCGTCCATTTTCTATTGTCTTAAACTCCCAGTCGAACCTAATATCCTGCAAATTAAGCCCCGACATGCAAGTCACACTAGGCGAACCATATGTGGCAGGTGACCTGAGGCGTCGGGGGTTTGAACTTATGACTTCATGGTCATAGGTCCAACCCCACGTTACTAGGCCTTCCCTTATAGGACCTGTTGGATTAACTTTTAATCCTACGGATTAGAGCTAATTAGCAGCATGTTGATTAGCCTTGATCAACAGGCTAACTAAAAGGGCATTGTAGTAGTTCTATGTTAGTGTCAGGAACAAAAAAATATTTTGAATAAACCCTAAAACACTACTGTATGGAAAAAAAATAAAAAAAAAAAGCAAAAAAAAATTAAATAGAGAAAACATAAATATACATGCGTTTTGTTTAAAATGCTTCAAAAAGAAATATTGATCCATCTTCGCTTTGTAGGATAACATGGTCAAAATGATTCAAAAGTATCTTAACATATTTATTAATCATGATTAAGTTTTTAAATTTAAGTTATAACCATATTCAAATGAATTCACAATCTCCGGTATATAAAATTACCATTTATATATATACTTGCTTGATCCATTATGGTTGTTGTAACCTAGATTCTAAGAATAAATGATGCTTGGGTCACTTGTTGATAAATTTTAGGATGTAGAACTCCGTAGTTTCAACTCAAGTAGGAGATCAAGAGGATGTCCGTAGGTTGCTTGTTGGTGTTGATTATACTTATGCACGCATGCATGCGTTCATCATTGCTTTATAAAAAAAAAAAAAATGTATTGGAGACAAGACAATCTTATTAGAATTGATAAATGTATATATATATATATATATCATTACAGTGAATGGTATGTTATTATTATAATACTTACTGTTGATTGAGCAATTATAAATTAGTTAACTATGTATTTTAAGTAATTAGTTAACAGTAACAGTGACAATAGTGATTTGGAGGAGGGCGATTAAAAACTTTGCAGAAACCTCCTTTGCCACAAGAACTATCCAAACACATCTGGTTGCATTTCGGATCATCTTGTGACGGGTCGCAACGATCGATATGATTGTCATTACAGCATTGCAGCTTCCCATTCACCACATTAGTATAATTATTACCTGAAATCGTCACCATTGTGAACACAATATAACATAATAATACAATGCAATCCATTACTCTGACCGTTACAATTATACATATACTTACATTGAAAAATACTAAATTAAAGTAAACACAAATTAACCTGTAGAGAACACGAAAAGTAGTGCAGCTGCAAGCAAGAACAAAGCCCTAATCTTAGCCATGCTCCTTAATTATCCAATCAATTGATGTTTTTCTTCTTCTTGCAACGATTTTTTATGAGATGATGGAATAAATTGCTCTATTTATAACAACATAGATAATGCTTTCTTTTAGTAACTTGATGAAATCTTTTATATTTTTATATGCCAAAAAATAGAATTACATAAATATATATTTCAATTCAACTCATGTATAATAGCATGCATTACTTTGCATTTATATTTTTTATTCATTCTCTTTTCGTTATACCATAATATAGTAACCACTTCATTGTAGTTCATGACATATAAATAGAATTTTAACAATCACTTGTTGGCTCATACTTTACCTGAACCTTCGAAGGTGATTAGCAATATATCCCAAGCAGCTTTGACAGTTGTGCAAGGAGAAATGATTACAAATATAATTTCGTAGCTAAAAATAACTTATTTTTTACATCTTATAATTTCGTGCCAAATTTTAACTTAATGACAGCATATAAGAAAAAAATTGCAGCTAAAACTCAAATTAACAATTTTAATTTACATATTTTTTTTTATTTTATCATCATCAATCACTTTTAAATTTCGAATTAGTTTAACATGATAAACTCAATAAAAAATAAAATAATATATATTTTGTTAATAAAAGTAATAGAATAATTGTAACAATGTATTCATAATAAATAATAATATTATTTATAATATATAATTATATCAATTATAATATTTCGTTGGTAAAAAATCATCAAAGCATTGTTAATGTATTGAATTAATATATCTAGGGTATGTTTGGTTGTCCGTTGAAATTGATTTGAAATAAAATATTGATTTGAGTTTTATTTAAATAATATTTTGATGTTGGAATCCAATCATGGTAAAGATTTTACAAAATTAATAAATAATATATTCCCCGTTATAATGATCAACTTCTTATGATATCCAAAATCTGTCAACATTTTGTTGTCTACATAATTTGCAAGAAGATTTTAATTTGTTGCAAAATACTATTGCATGCATATGGGTGGGTATTACACCAATAATGTGTCATAAGTTACACGCAGAGATTTATCAAATAAATAATTATTGATTAATGCAATTTCGTAATATCACTCGCATAACCTTATTCAGAAGTAGGTAAGTTTGAAGTATAAATAATAACACAAGACATACTCCATCATGCACAACAGTTATATATACAATAACCACAACATAATTCATTTACCTAATTAAGTGGCTATGGCAAAGAACATGATGTTTGGTGTGCTTTTACTCATTTTGGCAGGTACATACATACATATTGCAAAATCTTTAAACATTAAGAATGTTGCGGGGATCTGTTACCGTAGTTATTTTATGCCAATCTGTTAGGAGTTTAGCAATATTTCAAATCATGGAATCTTCTAAAATGTATATATATCCCTTCAAAAAAAAATTATTATCTTAATAATTGATTCAAAATGATCTCTTTTTCAAATTGGTTCATGTGAGGACCGAAAAAAATCATTTTATAAAGATGATTAATTAATTGACTGTTATGATTATGATGCAATATTCTGCAGTGATGGCCGGGAGCGTAATCGAGCAAGTGAGTGGGCAGAAGAAATGCACGGTGGTGCTGAACCATGGTCAGACTGGTTGTGTTACCGGAACATGCCAGGCACAATGCCAAAAACAATACAATGGCAATGGCTTCTGCACCGTCAACCCCTCCGGCTCTATCTGCACCTGCGTCTACAATTGTTAAATATTACAGTATACATGTTTATGTATTATGCTAGAGCAGATAAGATGTGATCACACACAATAAGTTATAATACGAGTTAATTACAAAATTAAATATTAAAAAATGTGATTGAAACAAAAGTTTAGAAATATATATTGTCGGTAACATACTTGTACTATAAACTAAAAAAACAATCACTCCATGAAACATATATAAATCGTACAAGTAAGAGGTATTTTTTTTATGATGACTAAACACAATCACTCCTTGAAACATAGATAAATCGGACAACTAAGGGGCATTTGTTTATGACGAATAAAAAATTTTGATAAAAAAAATGAATTGCTTGAGTTTACAAAATTTTACACAGTTCCTTATTATAAGCTTATAATAACCGAAAATTTAGTCATATTCATAATCACTGCTAGTTATATATTACTATTACTATTATTATTTTTCTTTTTATTGCTATTGTATTTAATTAAACTTTTTGTACGGAAAAATATATAATTTTATGTTACGTACTACAAGAAAAAACCAAATGGGACACAGAAATTTTATTTAGAATTAAATTCCACAACATTTATACGTATAGCAATTTAGTGACAATCTTAAGTCATAATTTCTTGCAGTGAAAACATCCATTTTTATTTTTCTTTTTTATTATCTAAGAACCCGTGTGCTTTGGGTAAATCCCTACCGAACCTAATAGTCTCCAAATGTTTTGCTTTTTAATTGAATGTTTTAAATATTTAAAATCATGTCATAAATATGAAATTTTTGCAACATCTTGATTGGTACATATATTTCTACAAAAGTTTTTCGTAACTATTTAAAGTCACATTATAAATAATATAATTTTTATTTCAGTTTAATTAATTAATGTATTCTAGTTTTATTTATGTGCATAATATTGTCCGGTAAGGGATGGGCTGGTGATGTGGGTGGACTCGCGACCGTGAAGTTATAGGTTCAAATCTGCGGCACCTACAGGTCCACCTGCCACACATGGTTCCGCTGAGATTTATCCCATGCGTACTTTCGGATAGTGGCTGCTGGTTCCCACATCATAAAAAAACAAAAAAAGATTTACATATTTTTAACTCTGAGATTTTCTATGCTATATGTTTAATAAAGGAAAAGATTAAGTCAGAAGATAAAAAATAAACTTGTTGATGGTAATTAAAGAAATCCACATGTATTTTGTTAAAGAGGATTAGGCAGTTAGTTAGCTTTCACTCAAATTTTAAAGCCCTTAGCAGTAAGATTGCATTTTTCCTTTCTTTTGGAATCCTCAACAAGTGGGTCGGCCTCTGCCTTAACAATCTTCACTTTCTCGCAATTTTTAATTCACTGACTATTTGGTGTGTGAATATCCGAGTTTGTTGAGTATGCTGGGGAGTAATTAGTACCAAGATCCTTCTTCGTGGCCTATTGTCCTAACCAAGATTTTTGAGATCCATCATGAAGGTTTAATCAAACTCTAGGATATCACTCTCTACTATTGATGAGAGTGAGAGCCGCACTCACAACATCCAACTCATTCACCCGGACGATGTGCACCTACAAGATATAATGCTAGATGATTTTTTTACAAAAATAAAAGCTACTCATCTAAAATATCAAATGAAAAATGAATCACTAATAATTAGGACATGCATGCACATGCTAAAAACAAAAAATAAACAAAAAAATATGACTAATACAAATAATATCGCACTAAAATCACATTGAAATGCCTCCCCCTTAAGAAATTTGATGTCACAAGCCAATGGCAGAACCAACATATAAACTAACGACATCTGCCTCAATAAGCTATGATAAAATCCACTGAAACTTTTAGAACTCGTTCAAGCGCCAAACATGTCCCCAATGTGGAACATATTTACAATTTGATATCATGACTCAACTAGAAAGTATTCTCTATGCTCAAATCTAAATAAATCAATGCTTGGATTTTTTTTAAATGGATTAATTCTGGTGCATTCGCTGGAAACGACTACAATTAGTAAATGCCACCAGATGCTCCGAAAGCTGATGAAAGCCCAACCGAACACAATCAGCACTATCGAAAAATATTTTTCACAAATGAGAAAATCCAAGAGTTGAAACAATCTAAATTTGGCTACAATGGGAAAAAAAATCATCACTGATCAATGGAATGACTGGAGAATGCATCATTGATACCCTGTTCAACAGGAAACTTTCACACCTCAAATAGAGTCACGATCCTAAAAAAACCAAAGAAGCCTAAATCTGAACACCTCAAAAACATTATAACATCAAAAGGCAGACCAGCCAATACCGTATATCTGGTTCTCTTCCGAAAAACGCACAGGATTTCATATTTTTGTTTTGAAATTGCTGCTTGCTTTGGTGATTAATGGTCTGTTGGAGTATTATTATAAGCTTTCTTGAAGGCCTTTGACTGCCCAAGATTTACCCGTTGATTTGAAGGATTCTCGATCATAAAACCGTTATCTCTTGATTTATTTAATTTCCCATTCAATTTGTTATTTGTGCTCTTTGCAGAAAATCCTATCAGAGTTAAATTACAGCTTGGTTTAAATTTTTGTGCATGTATTGACTTGCTTGAATGATCGAGGAGAATACCAAGAGGTTACTGGTCATAACCGAAGTAATTGTCAATTATTGAAAGGTTACTTTGAAATTCTATTATTTAGGATAAATATGCATTTTGTTTTTTAATTTATTGGGAGTTAGCTTATCATGCCATGATTGGCTATTGAAGTTCATTAGCAAATATAATTCTTATATATGAACTTGCACACGACACTCTCCCTCATGAAATTTATACATATATCGTTGGCGCACGAATTGAAAAATAGGACAACTTATTTGTCGAAACGTGACTTGGATTTAGCGGTCTACCCGACCCGAAACCAAAGCGAAAGAGCTGTTTCAATTGCGAGGGTTCCTTTTGGGCTTATCCTAATTAATAACAAATAGGCTTAGGGTCTAGGGTGTTTTGGGTGCTTATAAATAGATACCTATGGTTCCTACTCATATGAGAAGATTGTAACTCTCTGAATCAGTATAATAAAATCTCTCCGGTTCCTGCCCGTGGACGTAGGTTGACACACCGCCACCGAACCACGTAAAACCTCCTCAGTGTTCTTTATTTGCTTCCTTTCTCGTTTTCTCATAACATTCTCAAACAATTCTCACTTTTCAACAATAATACTAAATACATCATATTTAAACTACCACTCAAATGTTACTACATAACTAATTATAAAAGTAACTTAAAGGCATCATAAAAACAAATATAAACCCCTCATAAAAGCTAGTCATTTTCTTTCTCTTTAATGCCCACTATTTTTTTGAATCATAACCAACACTCCCCCTTATTCAAACTCTCCTACTCCTATTAATGTTCTCAACAACTCAGGCTTTGCTTGGGGGAGAGACTTGGTCAAAATATCAGGTACTTGCTCATTTGTGCCACAAAACTCCAATGCAATCATGCTTTTTGCTACAAGCTGCCGAATAAAATGATGTTGCTCGTCGATATGCTTGGTTCTTCCGTGAAATGTTGGATTTTTTGACATAGCTACCGCAGACCAATTGTCACAAAAGATCAATGCTACTTCCATTTGTTCTATCACTACAAGAAAATAGTATATTTGTAACGGAATTCCGTTACTAAAGTTCACGTACCTAACGTAATTCCATCTCTAATTCCGTCTCTAATATCATTAGTAACGGAAAAAATGAATTTAGTAACGAAAAAACTTCATTACAAAATTGATAATTTCTTGTAGTGTATGTTCACATCGGTTAACACTTTTCTCAGCCATAAAGCTTGCCTTGCTGCTGTTGTCGCTGATGCATACTCTACCTCTGAAGACGCAAAGCCACGGTTTCTTGCTTCTTAGTAGAACTCCACGTCACAGCTCCAGAACCAAAAGAAAAAATAGTGCCTGAGGTGCTTTTTCGATCATCCAAACACCCTTCCCATTCACTATCACAAAAGCCAATCAATATGAAATTTGGTGTTTTGTTGTACCAAACTCCAAAATTGATTGTTCCAGCTACATAGCGAAGTATTCTCCTTGCAGCTCCATAGTGTTGCTTTGTCGGATTATGCATAAATCTGGAAGCAACACTTCCAGAATATGTAATGTCAGGCCTTGTATGAGTTAAGTAGTTTAAACCTCCAACTAAACTTATAAAGAACGTTGAATTTGCCTTCTCTGTTCCATTATCTTGCTGCAATTTCTCATTGATGTTCATTGGAGTAGCTGACACATCGTACTTTAACGTATTAAACACCTTCAAAAATCCTCCGCATATTTCTTTTGACACAAAAAAAATTCCATCTCCCCTTTGAATAACTTCAAGCCCCAAAAACTACATCGACCACCCCAAATCCGACATTTCAAACTTCCTCATAATGCATGATTTAAATTCATTCACCATGGACTTCGATGATCCAAAATAAATCATGTCTTCAACGTAAAGACAAACTAATAAGAAATTTCCAATACCTTGCCTTTTTATGTAAAGAGCGGGCTTATTTTCGCTTTTTGTAAGTCCATGTTCAAGAAAGAAAGAATCAATCTTGTTATACCACGCACAGGGTGCTTGCTTTAGCCCATACAACGTTTTTTTTAGCCGATAGACTTTATTTTCATTTCCATGCACAATAAAGCCTTGTGGTTGAGAAACAAACACACAAACACTTCTTCCAATAAGTCTCCATTCAAAAAAGCAGATTTCACATCAAATTGATACACAAACGGTTGTAATTGAACAACTAAAGCCAAGGGTGTGTTTTTTTGTGGGTTTGGGATTTTAGGTTAGTATTTTTTAGTAGTAAAAAGTTAATTAACCTACAATAGAACACAACCTTATTGTTTCAAACTGTGCAACCGGAGAGAAGGTCTCATCGTAATCCACCTTCTTTTGGGAGTATCCTTTCGCCACAAGCCGAACTTTATGCAAACACCCATTTAAAGCCCACAATATTCTTATTCGTAGGAGCTTCAACTAACTCCCATGTTGAGTTTTTTTCAATAGCATACATCTCTTCCATCATAGCATGCCAATAAGAATATTTTGCAGCTTCTTCAAAAGTAGATGATTTGTAACAATCAAAGCAAAATCACATGAGTTATAAAGATCACTCAAAGACCAAAATTTTCTCGGTGGAGTTTCATTAGAATCTGAATCTCACATTTTCAGAACTCGCGGAAACTTCTGAACTACCACTACTGGTCTTCTTCTAATGTTGAAGGTACATGACTTGGAACAAAATCCTTATCAACTTTCCACTTCATTGATGTCTCTTAATTGAACAAGACATTCCACTTATTATCACTTTACCACTCAAAGGATTATATAGATGATATGCTTTGGATTGTGGACTATATCCAATATTTATCATCAAGCTTCGAACGAAGATTTACAAAGCATATACTATACATCCAAAAAATTTCAAGTGGCTTACCCCAGGCTTCTTACCACTCCATGCTTCAAAGGGTGTCCGATTAAAAACATCTTTTGTGGGCAAAATATTCAAGAGATAAACAGCCGTTGCAACAGCTTCTCCCCAAAACTCATACGGAAGACTCTTAGCTTTCGTCAAGCTTCTAGCCCATTTCAACTACTGTTTTGTTTTTTCTCTCTGCAACACCATTTTGCTCCAGTGTATACGGGGTTGTCAACTCCTTGCTAATCCCATTCTCATCACAAAAACTAGTGAATTCGTTAGATTAGAATTCACCTCCTCGGTCAGTCCATAATGCTTTCAAACTCCTACCACTTTGCTTCTCAACAAAATCTTTAAACTTTCTGAAGTTCTCAAATGCTTCAGATTTGGATTTTAAAAAATAAACCCAACTCATACGGTTACAATCATATATAAAGAGCAAAAAGTATCGACTTCCACCAAATGAGTAAACTTGCATAGGCCCACATAAATCAGCATGTACTAGATCAAGACAATTTTGAAGCTCTTCAAGACTTCCCAACTGGAAAAGATCCTCTATTCTGTTTTCCAGAAACACAACATTCACAAAATTCAAGTTCACCAATTTTCGGCAAGCTAATAACCATTTCTGTTTTGCTTAAAAGCCTCAAGCCATTTATATTCAAGTGTCCATACCATAAGTGCCATAATTTAGCTTCATTAACATCTTTGACAATTAAAAAATTCTTTACATCACTCGACACATCAAGATGAAACATTTTGTTTGGTGTCATACGAATAGAAGCAATGGTATGACCTGAATTTTTGTCTTTAATTTCACAAAAATCTCCTTAAAAAACGACCAAAGAACAATTTTTCATCAGCTGTCCAACACTTAAAAGATTATGAGCTAAATTAGGCACATATTGGACATCATGAATAACCTTAGTATCACCTTGCAAAGATTTAATAGTAATTGTACCTCGCCCTTCAGCTTGAACTTGCTTGTTATTTCCAAGTCACACTTCACTTTTCTGCGTCTCATTAAGATTACGAAATAGAGACTTGGAACTTGACATATGATTCGAGCAACCACTATCAACAAACCAAATATTATTGACATTGTTAATAGGTGCTGAATGAATCATAAACAACTTACTCTCCTCCTGCACTTTTTCGGTAAAATTGGCTTTCTTTTCTATTTTTTCTTTGGCCCAACAATGAACTTCTTTGTGGCCAAATTCTTTCCAGTAGTAACACTGAATATTACTACTTTTATAGTTACGTTGATCTCCAAATTTTTACCTACCATAACCATCAGTTCGGTCTCTTCCTCAACCACGAAAATTATGCCTGCTCCGTCCTAGACCACAACGTCCAAAATTATTGTTCTGCTTTGGTTTAATAGAAGACCACCCCCCTTTATTTGAAAGACCTTCTCTTCAACTTTATCAAGAGGCCTGGTAATTCTAGATTCATTGCTAGCAAAGAAGCCACTAATTCATCAAAACTATATATCAAAAGATCTTTTGACTCTTCAACCGCAACAACCACATGATCAAATTTTTGGAGTTAAACTCCTCAAAACCTTACAACAATTTCAGAAGTAATTTTTTCACCATAGGATTTCATTTTGTTCGCTGTAGACGAAACTCTCGACATAAAAGCTTGCACAAATTCGTCGGACTTCATCACTAATGTTTCAAATTGATGTTGCAAGGTTTGTAATTTCACAGTGAGTACCTGTTTTTCACCCATGTACTCCTTCAAAATCCCCGATGCCTCTTGGGAAGAGCTGGCTGCCGAAATTCTGGAAAGTACATCATCTTCCAAAGCCGATTGAATGAGCAGCAGGGCCTTAGCATTTTTTTTTCGATTTTCCCTAAATTGTTGACTGGATTCCGCCGGTGCAGGAGTTGAATCTTCAAATCCACTCTCAACAATGTCCTATAGTTCTTGAGATTTGAACAAGGTCTTCATTTTAAGACTCCAAAGTTGATAATTTTCGCCTTTGAAGATGGGGATCAGGGCTTGAGAAAATGAATTGTTGCTGCTTGCCATTAAGAACCCTGCGGACGGATTTCTCCTCAGTGGAGTTTAAAAAAGCAACACTCTTGATCTCTCTGCGTGGAAACGGATCGGTACCTGGACAAAGTGGCTGCTCTGATACCACAATTGTTGGCGTAGAAATTGAAAAATAGGATAACTTCTCAAACAATTCTCACTTTTTAACAATAATACCAAATACATCATATTTAAACTACCACTCAAACATTACTACATTATTGATTATAAAACCAATTTAAAGGCATCATAAAAACAAATATAAACCCCCCATACGACCTAGCCACTTTCTTCTCTTTAATGCCCACTAATTTTTTTAGTCATAAACGACATATATCACAAATACTTTTATCCCCAGAGACCATCCCTTCCTCTTTTTGCATCTTTATAAAATTATCACTTTCAGAAAAAATTAATCAACTTCACCCATAAACACCTACTCGAGATCGTGAACATTCATTCGGCAATCCTCTCACCTCCGTCACTATCCACTTCAATCGCCACTCGCCTCCCTTCATCTTTAGTCTACTTTCCATACTTCAATAATTTGGTATAATTTTACCTTTAAATTTGTTAAAAAATTTCAATAATCTACTTCATAAACGCAGATGCACTTTTAATAAAGTTTTCCCTTGATGTTGAATGCCCTAAGTTCGACCCACCATTGAACGGTTAATATAAGAAAATATATTATTTGATGAAATTTTTTAAGCTACAAGATGACAAATCTTTACATCACCATCAAGACTTGTGTCATTTCTGAAATCCAATTTATATTAAAGGTAACCATTCAAAATTTTGGCCCAGTTTCAGGAGCATCCATTTTTTATGATGTGCTTAAGTGAAAAAGTCGAGTTTTATGATAATTATTGTGTTAATCTTTCATGGCTGCTTACAACAACAACCCTACCAAAGTTCCCCAGGAATTTCATCAAAATTATACTATTAAAAAATTATTGGGCAGAGTTTACTTGCTCTTGTTGGATTTTTTCGCTGTTTTATAAAAAGGTTCAACAAAATTCACTGCTTATTACCGCTCTCCTGTGGAAGGATGTCATTTTTATACGAAAAAAAATATAAGTGTGATAAGGCACTCCAAATTCTCAAGGGAAACTAATCTCCTCACCAATCATTCAGGCAGCATACTAGAAATACCTACTTGAATAAATGTGTGATGTTAGAGATGTGGCAGTAGGAGTTGTGCTTGGCTAGAAACTTGATCAGAAGCACCAAGGATAAGAAAGAGTGAAAGCCACGTCTGATCTGTTGGATCCTCTAACTGCAAGAATCTGGTATTGAGATCAAAAACTGCAAAGGGAGTTACAATCTAGTCGTAGATCATCTTAGTAGACTCCCACGACACTCACAAGCTTCAGTTATTAATAAATACTTTCCTGGAGAGACATTGTTTACCTTTGATGCTACTACACTTCGGTTCATGGATTTCGCCTAGTATCTTATGTGTGGTATAATTCTTTTTCATCTAAATTACAACACTCAAAAAAGATTTCAGCCTTGTTTGCAATTATTTCTGGGAGGAGGCTACTATTTCCATTCCCGGGAAGATGGAATTATTAGTAGATGAGTGTCTGCGAATGAGATACCTCACATTCTCCATGAGTGGCATGGCTCCTTCTTAGGTACTCATTTTGTGATCCGTTGAACAACAATAAATGTTCGTCAATCTGGATTTTGTTGGCCAACCTTACTTTAACATGCCCAAAATTTTTTCAAGCAATGCGCCGCATGCCAACGGCTCGGAATATTTCCATGTATGTTGAAATGGCGCAAAAGAGATTTTGGAAGGAGATTTATTTGATGTATAGGGTATTGATTTTATGGTGACTTTCCTCAAATCTCATCGGAACTTCTATATTTTTGTCGCAGTATTATGTTAGCCAATGAGTTGAAAGAACTGGACTTCCACCAATGTTGCAATTCACGTTACGGAATCCATACAAAAAAATTTTTTCTTATGATTTGGTGTTCTAAGGACCTTTATTAGAGGCGAATGCACCCACTTTGTTTTTCAATGATTCACCGCACTTATCGTGAGGAACAATGTTTGTCATAGCCTCACCGCCCCTACCACCCGTAATCAAATGACCTAGTTGAAGTGAGTAAACACGAGCTGAAGTACATCTTGAAAACCACTATGAATAAGAAAAAAAAAAAAAATTGGGTCTCTAAATTTGGATGATACATATTAGGCCTACCGTACTACGTTTAATATGGCATTAGAGATGTTGCCGTTTCTCCTTCTATACGGGAAGTTCCATCATCTACTGTTCGAGCTGGAAAACTTTCTTGGGTAGTTAAAGTTTCTAGTTTTTAGCTTCTACCTCAAGAAATGCAAAAGAACTATCGGGTGGATTTGGATGTGTTCAGTTTCATCCAATAAGAGAATGCAAAAATCTATAGTAGGAAGCTTGTATCTACCATGATAAAATAATCCGCTACAACCACTTCACCGAAGGGGAAGAAGTCCTACTTTACAATTCTATATTGCACTTACTTACAGGATTTTCTCAATTTGCACACATGATTTGGGGGGGGGGGGGACTGAGTACTCTGGAGGAGGCTGGAGATAGACATCCTCCTCAAGAGTTCCATGCAGAAAAACGTTATTAACATCAGATGTATAAACCAACCTTTAGCAATGCCGATAGCCAAGAGTAGTCGAACTATAGTGCATTTTGTTACTGGTGCAAAGCTTTCACTGAAGTCTTTCCCTTGTTCCTAAAGGTATCCTTTGGCTACTAAGCGAGCTTTATATCGATAAATTGCTTCTGATTTGTCTTTCTTAATTTTGTATACCAATTTACATCCTATAGCTTTTTTTTTTCTTTGGGCCTCGCAACTATGTCATATGTATGGTTTGATTCAAGAGCATCAATGTTCCTTTTGCATAGCCTGTATCCAATGGGTGTTATCCACAGCTTCAAGATAAGAGATCGGCTCATCATTGTTGTCAGTACACAAGCACACATAGTCTTTAAGCCAACTAGGTTGCTTAACCTCCCTATAGGGCCGTGTAGAAGGTGGCACAAATGGTAGTGCAACTGTTGTATCTGTATCACGAGAAGAGGGAATACCAAATGTAGAAGACTGAGGTTCGGCAACCAGGGATGGAAAAGCCTGAGAAGTCAGTTGAATAGGGGATGGGGTGTCTGAGGGAATACCAGATGTAGAAGACTAAGGTTCAACAACCACGGATGGAGAAACCTGAGAAGTCAGTTAAATAGGGGATGGGGTGTCTGTAGAGGTGACCTTATCAACCGGCAAAGATTTTGTGTCCTCAATCCCCACCACAGGGGAAGGGCAAAAGCTGGAGGCAGAGGCAGTACAATCTAATCCAGGGAACACTGATTCAAAGAAGACCACATTTCTAGAGATCAAGAACTGTCTGGCGGAGGGAATGAAAATTTTGTAACCTTTTATTCCTTTTTCATAAACCATGAAGATAGCCTTAACTCCTCTATTACTGAATTTATTTCTTGTAGGATCTGTGTTATAAACAAAACATAGACAACCAAACACTCTCAGTCCATCAAGATCTGGTTTCTTTTTATATAAGATCTATAGGGTGATCTCCAATTCAGCACAGGACTGGGAAAAAGATTGATCAAGTGAGTAACTGTTAGAACAACCTCTCCCCAAAACTCAATAGGTAGATTGGCTTGCACAAGCAAGGTTCTAGCAATGGAGATGAGGTGCTAATGTTTTCTCTCCACTCGACCATTCTGCTGTGGAGTATACGCGGAAGACTTGTAATGAGCAATTCCATTCTCTTGTAATAGATTCTTGAAAGCCATAGAAGTAAACTCCGCTCAAAAGTCTGTTTTCACATTCTTTACTTTGGAGTTAAACTGAGTATGAATCAATTTGATGAACACAGCAAATACGTCCAAGACATGAGACTTTAGTGGTAGCAAAAAAATCCATGTGCTTCTGTTGTAGTCATCTACAATAGTCAAAAAATATTTGGCTCCACAAGTAGGTGGTAAATGATAAGGGCCCCAAATATCAAGATGTAATAAGGCAAAGGAAAAATCAGCTTTATTAGCACTCAAACCAAAAGGTAAATGTATCATTTTGGCTAAATTGCAAGCATCACAAGGTAGAGAAGTAGTATGTGCAACATCCTTATTCATAAGAGTAGAGTTAAATAGTAATTTCTGCATTCATACCCATAACAATATATGGAATTAATTTCTGCGTTTATGAAGAGGATATTGGCGATATACCAAACTGGATGGATGTCTTAATCTTTGATGCCAAGGAGTATCCAGCTTGACCGCACACACTTGATCGGTGTGACCTTCCAGATAGAACAACTGTCCTTCGAGCACTCCTTTTCCAAGCACATGATGATCATGGTCCTGAATTAAACATTGGTTATTCTTGAAGACCACAGATAATTATGGTGACAAGCACAATCTGTATATGAATACCAAGCAATATTTAAAGATAGAGAGAGAATAGACATCAAGAAGAATAATATTCTCATTCAATTTCACTATGCCTGTCCACTCTGCTAACTGCACTATTCTATTGGGCATGAAGACTTTAACAGGACTATGAAGTGGTATCAAACAATCATATAACCTTCTGTCATTAGCTATATGGCATGTGGCTCCACTGTCAAGAACCCAACCTCTAAGTTTATTCACCTCATTAGATGCATTGACACAAACAACACCTATATATGGTGAGTGCTGAACATATTGATTTGTTCAACTGCAGTTTTGCAAGATTCAAAAGCTTTCCTAATCTTCTTTTTGTATCAGATCGCTTAGACCATCCGCAATGGAGATACCTACTTTTGGGTATCTCCACTACTTTTTATTCTCCACGTCACATTCTCTCTCTGCCACGTCAGCGGAGATATTCTCTTCTATTTTATATTCACAACAAAGATACTCATCCTAATTTTTTAATAAATTTTTTTTTCATATTATATATATTATTTTTTAATTATAGTTTTAATTTGTAGTATTAATTATTTATTTAATTATTATACTTTATTATATTATATTATTATTCGTCAATATTTTGATTTATTAAAAATTATGGAAAAAAAGTTATATTATTTATTATTTAATTAAATTTAGTTTTAATTTATTTTAAATTTTAATTTTAATATCAAATTTGTATTTTTATTGTTATAATTATTATTGGTTAATTAAAAAAATAAAATATAAAAATAATAATTAAATTTTTGAAGAAAAAATTACATTATATTACATTACATTGCAATTACAATAGAAATATTTAAAATTAAAATAAGAAAAAATAACTTAATTAATCATCGAACCAAATTTTTGCCATATGTTTTCAATCAAATCTGCTTTGAGTTGTTGATGTGCTCCTCTGTCTCAAAATCGCATTCTATTTCTTAGAAACTCAATCATTCCAGCATGTCTATCTGCAGAATATGCCTGACTTGAACCGCTTAAATTCTCGGTCTCCACTTGTTCGAATTGGGATATATCATAATAATGTAGATATATATCTCTTTCATCTTCAACTATCATATTATGCAAAATGATACATGTTTTCATTATCTTACCAATCAAATCATTATCCCAAATGAGTGACGGACATCGAATAATAGCGAATCGAGCTTGCAAAACACCGAAAGCACGTTCTACATCCTTTCGAGCAGCTTCTTGATGTTGTGCAAATAATTGCATCTTAGGTCCTTGAGGCAGACGAATAGATTGGATAAATGTCGCCCATGGAGGATATATTCCATCCGTAAGATAATACCCCATATTATATTGGTGATTATTGACAATAAAACTTACTTCTGGACTTCTACCATTCAACAAGTCATTAAAAATCGGAGATTGATCAAGTACATTAATATCATTGCATGTACCTGGTGCTCCGAAAAAGGAATGCCAAATCCATAGATCATACGATGCCACGGCTTCTAATACGATAGTTGGTTTGCCATGATCTCCACGTGAAAATTGGCCTTTCCAAGTAGTTGGACAATTTTTCCATTCCTAGTGCATACAATCAATACTTCCCATCATTCTTGGAAAACCACGTTCTTCTGCAACATACAACAATCGTTGTAGATCTGTTGCATTTGGCCTGCTTAAATATTCCTCACCAAATATTGAAATGACTCCTTCAACAAACTTTTTTACACACGTTCTTGTTGTACTCTCTCCAATACGGATATAGTCATCTACAACATCAGCAGCTACACCAAAAGCCAACACACGCAAAGCAGCCGTGCATTTTTGTAATGGCGATAAACCAAGCATTCCCGTTGCATCTCGACGTTGTTGGAAGAACTCATTTTCTGTTGTTAGACGATCTACAATGCGCATAAAGACATGCCTCCTTATTCGAAATCTACGACGAAATTGAAAATCTGTATAGACAGGATTTTCAGAAAAATAATCGTTGAACAAAAAATTGTGACCTTCTTCACGATTTCTCTCAATGTATATTCTTCGGCGTGATTGATATTCCTCTTCGTGGTTAGTGATAACATCTTGAATACGCTGAAATTGCATCCACAAATTGAAAGAAATCACATCATCCTCATCGGAATCTGAACTCGAAATTGTTTGAGATGAATTTGACATTTGTTTTTGTAACAAAGTTGTTTGTTACAAATATTTTTTGAAGTGAAGTGTAGTGTAGAGTTTTTGCCAACATAGGGTATTTATAGTTTACATTATATGAAATAAATAATACTAATAATAATAATAATAATAATAATATTTAAAAGTATGTAAATAAATAGTACAATAATAAATATGATGACATATAATAATAGTGATGTGATATAACAATACTAGTGTGTTTAAAGTTACATAGTACAAATAATTATGTGATGATGATGATAATAATAATAATAATAATAATAATAATAATAATAATAATAATAATAATAATAATATATTTGAAAATATGTAAATAAATAGTACAATAATAATAGTGATGTGATCTAACAATGCATGTGTGTTTAAATCTACATAGTACAATAATAACTATGATGTGATTTAACAATGCATGTGTGTTCAAACATATCTAGTACAATAATAAATTATGATGTGATCTAAAAATAGAATTAATAAGAAAGCTCAACAAGACAAAACTTGAAATGATTGATCACTACTACAATGATAAAAATAAATATTGTGATGTGATATAACAATGCATTTTAAAAAATAAATTGATTTGATTTAACAAGATATAATATATATAAATAGTATATAAGTTATAGAGTGTCTAAGTTTTCCTATAAATATGCTTGCATTTTACAAAATAAAACACACAAACTTTCATCAAAGATCTTTATATTTTCTCCCACTAGTCTACATTCAAGTTTTAACAATGGAGCAAAACTCTCAAAAATCTTCCAATTCTCAAAAGCCTTTTTCGTTTCAAAGTTTTACGAACATGCTTGGAAATGAAGATTGTTCGCAAAACTCTTTCAATCCTAATGTTACTCAAAACTTTCAAACATCTGTCCCAAATTTCTATGCTTTATCGTATTATTCTATTCCTCCACACTACTATTATCCTCAAAATTTTCAACCTTTTGTAGGTTCATCATATCCTCAAAATTTTCAATCATCTGGAGGTTCTTTTAATCCTCAAAATTTTCAATCATTTCAAGGTCCATTTCATCCCCCATCGATGGGTTTTACGCAAAATATACAAATGGAAAGTATTTCTGAATTTTGCACACAAGCCAATCAACAAGATGAAGATGACGTACAAATCATTGCTCCAACGACAGAGACCAAAAGAAAGTGGACTCGTGAGGAAGATTTGCTTCTTATTAGTGGATGGCTTAATACAAGCAAAGATGCACTAGTAGGCACTGATAAAAAAAGTACTACTTTTTGGAAAGAAATTTCTCAATATTTTAATGATAACAAATCTGAAGCAGGGGTGTCAAGAAGTGTAAACCAATGCAAGAATCGTTGACAAAAAATAAATAAAGCCGTTTCAAAATTTGTTGGGTGCTTTCAACAAGCTAACCAACAAAATATAAGCGTAAAATATTTTGATGATGTCTTGGAAAAGGCACATCAAATATATTCTGCATATTGTAAGAAAGCATTTGTTTATGAACACGCTTGGCGTGAATTAAAACTTGAGCCAAAATGGAGTACCAGTCATCGTGGTACAAATGTTGTCAATGAACCATCTTATGACAGTGGAGTTGGCCCGAAGAGAACTAAAATTAATGAAGATGGTGGATACTCGTCTAATTCAAATCCAACAACACCACATAGTGATGGAGTAGAAGAATCTCCCTCAATTCGTCCTCCGGGTGTGGAGGCGAGTAAAAATAAAGGCAAACGGGCATGGAAGAAATCTTCAAATTCACTTTCCTTCGATCATTTTGAAGAACTGCAAGCTCAAAGTAAAGAAGTTGCATCACAATTTGCTGGCATGACACAACTGAAGGAAGAAAAAATCAAAAGCAATGAGCGTATTGCCAAAATGAAACTTTATCGAACACTAGTGGAGAAAGATAATTTGACGGAGCAGATCTACTTGTTAAGGCTAAATTGTTCGAAAAGTTGTTTTAAATATTCTTTAAATTATATGTATTTTGTTCTATGTCATTCAAATTATCTTGTCTTTTATTTTATATTAATATCTTATTATTAATTATGTACGTATAATTAATTATAAACTAAATATATTTATTGTTTAATATAATTTTATATTATTTAATTGCTTTAAAATTTATAATTATATTTATTTAATAAATTAAATTAAATTTACTAATATTGATTTGTTCAATAGAATTATATAATATTTGTATTTATATATATTAAATTTCAAATTGATAAAATATATTCAATATTGGTATCATTTGTAGAATATAAAATATTATGAATTATAAAAATACTACAAAATTTAAATATAATAATAAATTCAATATAAATTACAAAAATAAAATATATATAATATATAATATATATATACATATATATACATTCCTAATGCCATGTGGGACACATGGCAATAGAATTGCATCTTCCCAGCATCTCTCATCTCTGCAGAGATGCTGGGAAGCGAGGTGCTGTAAATTTATTTTTTTTTCTAAAACGATGATGTGGCGCATCGCCGTTGCGGATGGCCTTAAGGCTTCATTGGATAATGAAGATGAGGTACTGCTGAATGCAGAGTTAGATCCAACATTATAGGAAGCAGCTAATGTCGTATCCTCACCTGCTTACAGCTCTCACTCTCATCGGTATTCGGGCTTCTCGAAGATAAACTGGTGCGAGTTGGTCATTTTATCTCTCTCTTATCCTACTGCACATTAATAAATGCAATGAAAAGGTGGTGATGGATCTCTATCCTAATTGGGTATTGTATCAATTTTATGTCAACAAAAGACAATAGTAAACATATAAAGCAACAAGTTAAGGAGCCTTCTTGTAATATAGTAATTATGAATGATTAATTTAATAAATAAAAATAAATGAAAGTTCTTATATAATAATTTGTTTAAAGTGTATAATATAGCTATTGACAATAATGAATAGTGAATTGGTGATCATGTTACAGATACAATGTAGCCCTTCCCATATCATATTCTCTTAATAAAATGGGGAAGTTTGCTCGGTGCTGCCGATAATTCGCTAGAGTCATCCTGCAATCACTCCAGCTGAGTTGAGAAGTGACCTATTTGAATTGGTTTTGACTTGAGAGCACGGAGCCATCCAGCTGGGTTGTTGGTTCCGAAGGCATTACTTTTTCACAAAGTTTGTTTATGTTTGTGCTTAGTTCTATGAATTTTTCGAGCTTGATTTTCTCAATGCTTCTTGAATTGAATCTTGGTCCTTAATTCATTTTAGTTGCATTTATGTGAATCTGGATTTGAAATCTTGATATGTTATATGTGGGCCAAACAATGGTTTTCTCCACACTCATTTTCCACACATTGACACTATGTTTTCAATTTTTTTCATCCTAACTATTTTTGCAATTCTTTTTAAATAACATCTCAGTTTCTATCACTATCATAAATAAGCAAATATGTTTAGGTACATTTAATAAATTAATACAACTGCCTTGATAAAAAGAAACAACTAGGCATTTTTGTTTATACATTAATTTATTTACCTTCTGCAACCAGCCCCTAATTACTGCTGCCAAATTACTAACACAAAATGCGTTCATCCTCCTGACCCTCCAAACTTACACAACAAAACAGAAAAACCTACCCTATTCAACTTGGAGTGCAGAAGTGCAGTATCACAGAAGTATAAACAAAAGAGCACACTCAAAGAAGACCCCCATACCAGCTCCGCGTTCATATCTGTTCATCGGTGTTCATAGTAAAAGAAATTAGGATATTATAACCTATTGAATTCCTTCTTGGACATCATTGGGTTTACTTGTTCTTACAATTGTCACACTCTGCTTTCTACGTGGCACGGTACAGAAGGTGGAATGCTTGCAAGAATATATACTCTGCCTGTAGGAGGATATTATGGGCTCCTGCTGCCAAGAAGTTGTCAGAAAGTTCTCAGAAGAAGTTGTCCAATGACTATGTAATAGCAATGATTCTCATAATCTTAGTGTATCATATTACATGTGTGTATGATTGTGTGTATCCTCTGTTAATAGGAAGTGTATTGTATTATATATATATGGATTGATCAATAAAACAAACATATCAAAGTAATCATACTATGCTTGTTGGATCATTTAAAATAAACAACAAATCATGTCACCCAAAACTAGACAAAAATGAAAAGGGCGGAGGAATAGACTCAGCACAAATAGCCCGAAAAGTATGCATTCTACATTGTATATTTAGTAACAGTAAAATCCACATTGGTGTCTTCCCAATTTGACAAGAGAACAATGCAAAGTTATTCACAACAATAATATATTTGTACTCAATAATTATAACATTATAGTAGGAATAAAAAATTCTACATGATTACTAATCTTTGAGTAACAGAATAAAACAAAGTACAAACCAAGCAGAGGCTTTCATGCTTCCAATAAGCTATAAATTGAAGAGACATGTCATGGGAAAACTTTAATAAAAGTTCATCTGAGTTTATGAAGTAGATTATTGAAACTTTATTGAATTTAAAGGTAAAATTATACTAAAGAATTTTAAGTGTGGAAAGTAGAGTATAGATGAAGTGAGGTGAGTGGCGATTGGAGTGCATAATGTGTTCGCATGGTGATGGAGGTGAGAACGTTGAATGAATGTTCACAATCTCGCGTAGGTGTCTATGGGTGAAGTCGATTAATTTTTATTGAGAGTGATAAGTTTGTAAGCATGCATAAATAGTAACAAATGATCTTTGGGGATTAAAGTATATGTGATATATGTATAAATTTCGTAGGGAGAGTGACACATGCAAGTTGATATATAAGACTTATGTTGGCTAATGAACTTCCATATGCAATCATGGAAAGATAAGTTAATTCCCAATAAATTCAAGAATTGCATACTTATCCCAGATGGTAGAACTTTAAACTATCATTTCAATAAATGACAATTACTTCCATTAAGATACGTAACCTCTTTGTATTCTCCTCGATCGTTCAAGCAAGTCAATACACCAATAATTTAAACCAAGCTCTAATTGAACTCTGATAGGATTACGGAACCCTATTTTGCAGGATTCTGCAAAGAGCACTAATTATGATCAAGAATCCTTCAAATCAATGATAAAACTTGGGTGGTCCAAACCAAAGAGAACAGCTCCTCCACATTCAAACAATGTACAGAAGACCTTCAAGAAATCTTATAATAATACTCCAACAGACAATTTATGACAAAAGCAAGCAGCAATTAAAAAACAAAAATATAAAATCACCCCCTCCCCCTATAAATAGGATAAGCAAAAAGACCTGGTCCAGTATATCTCAAACAGCAGACCTCATGGCTTCAAATGTCATAAATTTATGCATTTTTAATCACATGGAAAGGGAGTTCAACCCAACAATTATACAAAAATTTCTTCGGGTGTGGGCCATGTTTGGGATGTTCACAATATCCCAGCTGGCTAGCGATTTTTACCGGCTTCAGCTTACCAAAATTAACCACCACCCCAGTCAAGATGGGCTTTCCATTAAATTATGAGTTATTATCCACATAGAAAGGGAGCTCGAACTAGTAACTAAGCAAAAATTTCATCGGGTGTATGCCGTGTTTTCTAAGTTCACATTTGTGCAGCTCGCGTGCAGTTGTTACAAGCTGTCACTTATAAGACATAAATCCTTCACCTCTCTGTCTGTCTCTCCCTCTCTCTTTTTCTCTCTCTCAAGCAATCTCAAGCAAGAGCCAAGAGAAGGAAAAGGAAAGAGCGGTACAAAAACTATATAAGTTGAGATGGCTTTTCGAAAACAACATAAAGTTATCTTGTGTGAGGAGAAGGAGGATAACAGAGCTGCAAAGGCTCGAAAGTTATATAAAGAAAATCCAACATATAAACCTACATCCGAGATTAGGCTTCTAAATAAAAGCATTTTGTGTTTGATTCTGAGATTCATTTTGCTTGTTATTATGTGGGGGGTTTTGACTGTGCGTCTACTTTGCATTGTGTCAAGAAAAGGTGGTTGGAATGGGGCAGGAAGAATAAAAGGGCTCCGAGAAAGTCAAGAAACTTGAAATCTAGAGATGCTCAGGTGAGATGTTCTTACCGTGTTTTTTTCTATCTTAGTTATATATCTTGGTGCGTGGTTTTAATTAATTTTTTAAATATTAGAAATAGCAACATATATATTTATCTATAGTTTGGTTTGAGCACTATGAATTGGCTTCTAATCAAGTCTTACATTTTGAATTGCAATAACAATATTTAATATTGGGGACATAGATTGGTTCAATGGCCTTTAATACAATTGGTTTGGGCAAGCACAATGACAATAGTAGGAATTGGTTTCAAAAGAGATTGAAGATTGGAATTGTGGAATATGAATTTTCTACCGGCATGCTATATTGAAATTAAAGGTCATTTTACATTAGAGACTTCAATTTTTTGTATTTAAAAAAAAAAATTTCCTAATGTAAAATGGGCATAAAATCAAAGAAATTAAAGTAATCTCCTTAAGTTCTATACATTGTACATTCAAATATTGTTTGTGTGCTATTTATTTCTTCCCTGTATATCAAAGAAAATATTAACCATCATCCTTTAGAAGTTTGGTAATAAATAGATCTTAGAATTTTATTTTATTTTATTTTTACTTAGTTTTTTTTTTTTTTTTTATGGTTCATTCATTCATATCAGTTTATTTTATTTTACTTTTTCTTCCACAATTTTTACAAAGGTTTTCATGGATAATTCCAATAATGCAAGGAAGCCGGTAATTTAGGATTTAAATCATTGATTGAATTCTAAATCTAAAATTTTGTGCTACAAAATCCAAAAAGTAGTGATGCACGTACAGACCTATTTGACGATATGAATACTCTATTGAGGATACAAGTGCCCACACTTTGGTAAATGTACGCTGGCATTGAATGTCTTGCATGGATATTGGCTGGTAATTTTTATGAGCTAAGAAATGCTATTTTTAGTATGATTTCAATTAAGATCGAAATCAGCAAACCACATATGCATTTTTGTTTCTCTTAATCTCACTTTACCATATACCTAGGGAATTCTACGATTCTTGTTTGCCCACTTGTAGCACACCTATTAAATTGGTTGATGAATGCGCCAAGGAACATATAGCATCCTATCTGAATAAAAGATGCCGTCTAAGTGGTAGATGGAGGGCGTTTTCCAAAGCACACCAATTACAGAAAGGGGATATAGGGATCTTCGGATCGATTTACACTTGCAAGTTATAGGTAATTTGCAATTACTAATGATGTATTTGAATTGTTTATTGCTTGGGAAGGTAACTTCATGATTAGTTGATAGCTTCAAAATGCTTGCGACATTTCAGTGTTATTTTAGTGCAATATTATTTGTATTTGTCATATTTTTGTTTTTGTGCATGTGCGTGTATTAATTATCAGCAATTCATTTTGCATTTAATATTTTAGATGAATAGCTTTTATTTTGGTTAAAATTTCACAAAGCATTATATCTTGAAGTTGCACATCGTACAAGTGAATGAGCTGGATGTGGGAAGTGCAGCTCTCACTCTCATCGACATTCGTGATTCCGGAAGATAAATTGGTGCTAGTTGGTCATTTTACCTCTCTCTCTCATCCTATTGCACGCTAATAAATGCAATTAACAGCCATGAATGAATCTCTCTGCTACTTGGGTAATGTATCAATTTCATGCTAACGAAAGGAAATAGTAAGCGTACAATTAAGGTAACAAGCTATGGAGCCTTTCTTGTCAGAGAATCCTTAACCAAAGAGGAGTCACATACATTTATAAGTGACGCAGATGGGCATTAGTTTTAAGGTGTTAGGTTCAAAGCTAACAAGGGTAAGGATTAAAAACAATAATATAATTTTCTTGTCTCATATATATTACTTAAACTTGAATCAATTAAACATGTGAAATGGATATGCCTGATTTATTACATATCCACGCTCACATATGACACGACTCCAACTCTTCAACATTTACACACTCTTATATGTGCTTACATTTTTACTTATGTTAAATGGGTCTGATGGTATACTTTTGAAGCAATTTTCTCGTGTAAAATTTATACACTTGATTTAGCTTGAGTGGTTTAAGATGTATAATTAACTAACTCATAATTTGTATTATTTTTAAAGTATAATATTCTATATATATATATATATATATTTTATTTTGTTGAAAAGCTTGAGCCTTCCAAATGGTCTCCGAGTATGTTGAAAAGCCTTGGAAATTTCTGAGCTTTTCAAATGGTCTCGAAATTTAACTATATTATTTTTGTTATAATAGAAAGGTTTGGGAATTTCCGAAGCTTTATTATATATATCATTTTATTTAATTAATAAGCTTCTGAAATTTCTGAACCGGTAAAAAATTCAAATTCCCGCCTCTTTTCCTTCTTCATCTTCCTCTTTCCCTTTTTCTTCTTCCCCTTCTTCTTCTTCTTCTTCTTCTTCTTCTTCTTTTCCTTCTCCTTTCTCCTTCTCCTCCAATTACTCTAGAGCAAGCACACTTAATGCTAGAGTTTTTTCAGTGTGGCTCCCAAAAATAATTGTGCACATTGTTGACGTGACTAGTCTATTCAATCCATTTTAACCTCGGGGGTATCACATCCTCTCCAACTACTCATATCACTATTCAACTATGGGGGTATTACATTCTCCCCGGCATAAGAATACAACGTCCACGTTGCACCCAATGATCTATCAACTGCTAGGTCCCTCAATAGTCAGATCAACGACGGTAGGCTGTCGCAGGTCGGCTATGATACCAACTGTGACACCCAGCCCTCAAGTCAAACAAAGTTGAGTGTATCAGAATCATAGACTGGCCTCACAGGTCAACACGGGTCCTTTCCCAGTGCCCTTCTGTCCTCACTCACGTTCACCCTGGGAGACTTTCCAAGGGTCACCCATCCTTAAATTATTTTGGAACAAGCACGATTAACTCTAGAATTTTTTCAATAGGGCTCTCGAAAAAGAATGTGCACATTGTTGACATGAGTAATCTATTCAATCTATATTAACCACTATTCAACCTCGGGGGTATCAGATATTTTCCGACTACTCACATCACTATTCAACTCTAGGGGTATTACAATAATGATATGAGGATATAATACCCCCAGGTTAAATAGATTGGACAAACTATTCATGTCAACATGGTGGCCTCGGTGCTTCCAATAAAAATACTCTAACACCACAATTTCCGCGTAGCAAGTGGTGCCGAGGTCGATCCACAAGGAATGTGAAGTTTAATTTCTGTTTTGTCACAATTTCAAATATTGGGGGGAATCTAGATTTCAAAAAGATTAAACTTCTAGCCCAATGAGTGAACAATAAAACCGGATTAAAGATTCGATCATTGATTTTAAATAATCTCGTTATTCAATTGGTTATAGGCTTTAGATACGATCATAACGCCCAATTTTTCATTACTTTATTGGTGGCAATGGTACGGCCGATTAACCGCATCCCTAATCAAAGAAATAATCTAGGTACGACCATAAATTAATTTCCTCAATTGAAAATAGCCCGAGAAAAACTTAATTCAAATATTCAATAAATTACGAAAATATTAAATTATTTGGACTTCACTAGTTCAGCTCAAGAAAGAAATATTGTCCAAGACGCCGTTCCAAAACAACTTCGAAGAGCTGTTCAACACCCTGAAGATCTTAAGGCCAACACTGGCGGAACCAATTATGCAAGATTGGACATTTGCTGAAATTCTGCATTCAGATAGGAAAGAGATCATTAGTGTGGAGCATGTTACTAGAGAAGAAGAGCGAGCTGACATATTGACCAAAGCATTACCACGAGTCAAGTATATCGAGATGAGAAGTCTATTGGGGTTGAGGAATCTTGGCTTAAGGGGGAAAAATGATGAAATAATTCTGATTTTATTAGTGTGGTCAAAAGAAATTCAATTTGGTAATTAACGGTGGAGTAATTGAGACATAATTGGTACATTTGAATATGTACAATTATGTCTCCATTAGTTTTTAGAAGTTTCAAGTTGTGCATTTAGTTTTGGTTTATGTATTTGATTTTCATTATTAAAGAAAACAAGAGTGAATTCTAGAAAACAAAAAAACAGAGTGAATTCCAGAAAACGAAAAAACGGAGTTTTGCTATTCTTCTATTCTTCTATTCTTCTTCCTTGTATTTGTCTCATGTTTTTGGTGTGAATCTTAATTCCAATCTAGGTGAGTGCCAACACGCCGAGCAGCAGTGTTAGTAGAGATATCATTGTGAAGACGACATATATAAATGCTTCATTTGCAGGAACATTCGAAAGAAACAAGTCATTCAAAAGACTTTTTTAAATTTAAAATAGAATGCAAATAAATAAAACAAAATGCGGATAAAGTTTGCGGATGTATTTGTTTTTGCAGGGGTAACTCTTTCTCCGTGAATATCTTCAATGACAGAGACAATGATGATATGCCAGCAGGTATATATGATTTTATTCACTTCGGATTTTATAAATAATGATTTGTTTAGATTTATTTAGCTTTAACGGTATAAGTGTTGATATTTCAAAATCCATTTATTTTGTTTTAACTTTTGAAGATTTTGCATAATTAAATGTCTTTAAAAATTAAATGGAAGCTTAGTATTTGGAATCTATTAATATATAATATTTTTGTTTTAAAAAAAAAAGTAAAAATAAACCATAGGTTTCTTCATGCACTCATGTCGGGTTGGGATTATCTATCTAAATTTATTCAGTTTAACAGGTTCACCCAATCAAAATTAAACACGTGTGTATTTATTTGTTTATATTTTTTTATTTTGTTAAAAATCAAAATCTAATTAATTTACCAAATATTTGCACAATAGTCCATATCATTTCCCTCCTAATTCTTTCATTCATATTTCTGTGTTCTGCAAATTAATTTTACCATCAGACCCAATCCTTCTCTATTCTGGCGTTCTCCAAATCGACTTCACCTTCCTACCCAGTCCTTCCGCCTCAAGAAAACTGGGTAAATTTGGACCGATGATCCCAAGCCGTGTTTACTCGAACGCGACTTGTGTTGCCTTTGACTCTTGTGTAGTGTTCCGTGTCTTGGGGCCCTAACCCTGAGATTGAATTGTTGCTTTTGTGTTCACATCGCCGATCGATCACCGGCATCTTGCTTGCATTCCATGGACGCAGCGCCGGTAGGGTTTTCTGCGCTTCCGTCTGGGGAGCCGGATGATGTTCAGAATTTCGAGGCGTCCGTGGCGGCGGTGGAGAGATTAATCAAATACCAATTTCGTGACATGAGGCGTCTCGAAGATGCCTTGATGCATCCCTCCTATACAGACTCTTCTCCTATCAGCGACTCGAATTTGTAGGTGATGCCGCTCTAGGTTTGGCTATATCCAATCTTGTTTTCCTGCAGTACCCCGACGCCGACCCCGGCAAACTCTCGTTGGTGCCAGCAGCCAACATTAGCACCGAGAAGCTTGCCCGCGTCGCCGTCCACCACCAGTTTTATAAGTATGTTCGCCGTAACGCTGTTGTTCTTGACGAAAAGGCAATTTTCTTTTCTTTCTCTGTTTTCTGTGAAGAAATTTAAGGCTGCTCTTTTGCAACTGGAATTTAATTTTACAAGGTTTAGATATATATATATATATATATGATTTCTTCCGATCTACAAATGCAACGTCGTCTTCCTCTCTTTCTTTTTGTGGTTGTTTATACACAATTGCAATTTTAGTACATAGTGCTGGAGAATGCGTCAAATAACCATTGAAATGAGGGAATAGTCTCGTTGTATAAAAGTGCTGCGCCAAAAACCACTGTTTGTTTGTGGTGATTAACACCAACAAACAAGGCCAACGGACGATTTTCCCTAATCTTTCTATACGTAGTGTCGAAAGAAACTACATCTCTAAAATCAATATAATCTGCTCGCATTCTCCCGTCAGCCCAAAATATGTTTGTAATCATACAATCTTCATTCACTTGAATAGAATACGAGAAATTTGAGTCTCTACTTGGCATTCCTTGCAAATGTTCTAACACCCCTCCAGTATCTCCCACCTCCATGTACTTTGTCCTCTTCGATCGCAAGTAATTTTTAATGTCTTGCCTTGTAAATCCTAAGTTATCCCGACTACCGGCTTCCTTAACCATTAAATCATGTGATAGTTTTGGAGCAAGTCCCACATGTTCGGATATTTCAATTTGCGCAGCATGGACCTCGTCTATCCTCCTATGCGACGGGAAAAAATGAGTCTTCTGAGGACTAGTGAGCTGATGAGTGTATTGAGAAATAAACTCAAACACTTCGTATTTCTCATTATCTTTCAATCGAATTCTCATCATTTCCTTACACCCGAATCTTGTTATTGCCCGAGGAGCTCTTGTATTATTATTTCTTTTATCTTCCCCCTTGTACCTTCGGCACTGCAAGAAAACATTCTAAATTTTATCCTTCTTGTTCGATCTCTATGCATTTTATGTCTTTTTATGCCAAAAACCTGTTTTCCTGGCATATGCTAAGTAAAACTAAGCGTCTTCTTCATTGTCAAATTCCTTTCCAATTTGAGGTTTTTCTTCAATAGAAATATGATGATTATATGGTTGATCATCATTTTCATATTCGTAAAGTCCAATCTACGTGAAGAAGAAGATTTATTCATGTCTGACTTGTCAATCTCCATTATCTGTAATTTAAAAAATTCAAACAAACATCATTTAAAAATTCAGCCAACATCATTTAAAAAGACTAATAATTTATCACAACAAAAAACTAAAAAATTAACCTATCCACTTTTGCACAAAATGCCAATATAAATCAATAATAATCCATAAAGTAGATGAGTGAACAAATTCTACTGAAATAATACTACTATAGAAATTTAGAGAAAAGTAAAGTCTTAACTTCAAACTTATATAGACTTTATTAAAGATCAAATACAAGACCTACATTTCAAATCCTCTGCGGACATTCATCGAACACATGCTAAAATATTTCACAATTTTTAAAAATTATTATTGATTATTTTTCTATCCCATCTGAAGAGATTGTATGCAAATTAAATAAAATAATTGTGCTGTGTTAAGGTGTATAGATACAGTATAATAAAAATAAAAAGATAAAAAAAACCCTAGAGTGGGAAGAAAAAAAAAAGAGAAAAGTGGAAAAGAAAAACAAAATATAAAAAAAAAAATTACCTGTTGTAGTTCTCTTGGCGGCGGAAGGACTGGGTCAGAAGGTGAGTTGATTTGGAGAACGCAAAATAGAGAAAGATTGGGGTCTGAGGGTAAAATCGATTTGCAGAACATAGAAAAATGAATGGAAGAATTTGGAGGGAAATGATAGGGACTATTGTGCAAATATTTGATAAATTAATTAATATTTGATAAATTAATTAAAATTTGATTTTTAACAAAATAAAAAATATAAACAAATTGGGTGAACCGGTTAAACTGGGTAAATTTAGACCGATGATCCCAATCCAACTCAATGGAATTTAATTTAATTCATTTTTATTGATGTTGAGTTTTGGCGACCGTGACCCACATCTGGTGCATACCCCGACCCGGTGACCCAATTTGCCCCAGGATGCCATCTGATCCGTTCATTCTAGGGTTTTAATTCTAGTTGTCTATCCATTCATATATATATTTATATATGAGTGTCGCTTTCATTCCGAGACATGCGCAGCCGCCTGTATTAATACAGTTCTCTCTTCTCGTTTGGGTTCGCTCTTCTCGGTTTGCTTGAGATTTCCGGTGAGTCTAGTTTTTGAGAGGCAATTATTCCGTGGATATTTGTGGAGAGATTAGTGATTTTTTTAGGTCCGATTTTCTCTATTTCGAGTTGTTTCACTTGGGATTAGGGGATTAGGGTTCTTTGGATAGGATAGAGGCGCTCCGGTGCCGTTGGACCGAGTTCGAATGTCCGGTGTTTTTGCCTCCTTTTGTTAATAAGGGTTAGCGTTATAAATTTGAGCCACAAATCGGAATTCTTTGTTGGTGTTTGATTACTGCTTTGTGTGTTTAGATGTTCTACAAAATAAAATCTTTATTTAGATTTTTTTTTTTATTGTTTTTCATCGGTATCCAAAAACTTACACAACCTACATGAAATTTAATTTTTAAATATTCTTTATAAATATAAGATGTTCTTGATACTATAAAATTGATGTGAATCGATTCATTCTACTTTTGATTTATTTTTAAAATCCAAACATTGCACTAGCATGATGAGAATGGCTTTGCTTTAAAACTGTTAATGGTTTCATACAAACTGCAGGCATTGCCCGAGTATGAATGCTTCTGTGGTAAACAATGCCACAGGATGCATTCACCTCTTTGGAAGTTTCTGGCCGACGGCAATTTGAAGCTTCCCAAAACTGTTGTGAAGATTTTGAAGAAGAAAGTTAAGGAAAAAGCTTTAACGCCGAGCCCATATTAATTACAGTGCAGCTCTCACTCTCATCGATATTCGGACTTCTCGAAGATAAACGGGTGCGAGTTGGTCATTTTACCTCTCTCTGTCATCCTACTGCACATTAATAATTGCAGTGAAAAGGTGGTGATGGGTCTTTATCCTAATTGGGTATTGTATAATTTCTTGTCAACGAAAGACAATAGTAAGGATATAAAGCAACAGAGTTTTGAGTTGAGAAGATGGCAGCGGGGTGCATGAAGCCATCCACCTGGGTTGTTGGCTCCGATGGCATTGCTTTTTCACAAAGTTTGTTTATGTTTTTGCTTAGTTCTATGAATTTTTCGAGCTTGATTTTGTAAATGCTTCTTGAATTGAATCTTCGTCCTTAACTCATTTTAGTTACATTTATGTGAATCTGGATTTGAGCTCTTGATATGTAATTTGTGGGCCACTATGCTTTCAATTCTTTTATCTTAACTTTTTTTGCATTTCTTTTTAAATAACATCTCAAGTTTCTATCGGTATCCCAAATACACAAATATATTTTTAGGTACTTTTAAAATTTTGTCTTCAATAAATTAATACAAACTGTCTTCATAAAAAGAAACAACTAAGCATATTTATTTACCTTCCGCACCAGCCCCTAATTACTGCTGCCATTACTAACACAAAATGCGTTCTTCCTCCTACCCCTCCAAACCTACACAACAAAAAAAACCTACCCCAATTCAACTTGGAGTGCAGAAGTGCAGAATTATAAAAGTATAAACAAAAGAGCACACTCAAATACGACCTCATACCAGCACCATGTTCGTATCTTTTCATCGGTGTTTGTACCAAGGTTGAAGCTGATTTGCCTATACCATCACTAATGCTTTGGAAAGCCTTTCAGAAACTACAATTTAGATCAAAAGCCGTGTTAGACAAATTGCTGGTCCTGGGAATAGCATATTCTTCCTTTACTGCAGTATTCTTTTTCAAATTAAGTGAATTCAGGGGAAGAAGTATTTCTTTTCCGAACATCACAAATATTGAATGGTGATGATTAAATATTAAGGGGAAAAATAATAATAATAATAATAATAATAATAATAATAATAATAATAATAATAATAATAATAATAATATATTTGAAAATATGTAAATAAATAGTACAATAATAATAGTGATGTGATCTAACAATGCATGTGTGTTTAAATCTACATAGTACAGTAATAACTATGATGTGATTTAACAATGCATGTGTGTTCAAACATATCTAGTACAATAATAAATTATGATGTGATCTAAAAATACAATTAATAAGAAAGCTCAACAAGACAAAACTTGAAATGATTGATCACTACTACAATGATAAAAATAAATATTGTGATGTGATATAACAATGCATTTTAAAAAATAAATTGATTTGATTTAACAAGATATAATATATATAAATAGTATATAAGTTATAGAGTGTCTAAGTTTTTCTATAAATATGCTTGCATTTTACAAAATAAAACACACAAACTTTCATCAAAGATCTTTATATTTTCTCCCACTAGCCTACATTCAAGTTTTAACAATGGAGCAAAACTCTCAAAAATCTTCCAATTCTCAAAAGCCTTTTTCGTTTCAAAGTTTTACGAACATGCTTGGAAATGAAGATTGTTCGCAAAACTCTTTCAATCCTAATGTTACTCAAAACTTTCAAACATCTGTCCCAAATTTCTATGCTTTATCGTATTATTCTATTCCTCCACACTACTATTATCCTCAAAATTTTCAACCTTTTGTAGGTTCATCATATCCTCAAAATTTTCAATCATCTGGAGGTTCTTTTAATCCTCAAAATTTTCAATCATTTCAAGGTCCATTTCATCCCCCATCGATGGGTTTTACGCAAAATATACAAATGGAAAGTATTCCTGAATTTTGCACACAAGCCAATCAACAAGATGAAGATGACGTACAAATCATTGCTCCAACGACAGAGACCAAAAAAAAGTGGACTCGTGAGGAAGATTTGCTTCTTATTAGTGGATGGCTTAATACAAGCAAAGATGCACTAGTAGGCACTGATAAAAAAAGTACTACTTTTTGGAAAGAAATTTCTCAATATTTTAATGATAACAAATCTGAAGCAGGGGTGTCAAGAAGTGTAAACCAATGCAAGAATCGTTGACAAAAAATAAATAAAGCCGTTTCAAAATTTGTTGGGTGCTTTCAACAAGCTAACCAACAAAATATAAGCGTAAAATCTTTTGATGATGTCTTGGAAAAGGCACATCAAATATATTCTGCATATTGTAAGAAAGCATTTGTTTATGAACACGCTTGGCGTGAATTAAAACTTGAGCCAAAATGGAGTACCAGTCATCGTGGTACAAATGTTGTCAATGAACCATCTTATGACAGTGGAGTTGGCCCGAAGAGAACTAAAATTAATGAAGATGGTGGATACTCGTCTAATTCAAATCCAACAACACCACATAGTGATGGAGTAGAAGAATCTCCCTCAATTCGTCCTCCGGGTGTGGAGGCGTGTAAAAATAAAGGCAAACTGGCATGGAAGAAATCTTCAAATTCACTTTCCTCCGATCATTTTGAAGAACTGCAAGCTCAAAGTAAAGAAGTTGGATCACAATTTGCTGGCATGACACAATTCGTTGAATATCTACCGTACATTTTCGATTGACTTGTTTGATAAAGGCGAAACAAAGCACTACTAGTACCAAACCTGCAGGCTATTATTAATGTCATACGAAGGAAGAAAAAATCAAAAGCAATGAGCGTATTGCCAAAATGAAACTTTATCGAACACTAGTGGAGAAAGATAATTTGACGGAGCAGATCTACTTGTTAAGGCTAAATTGTTCGAAAAGTTGTTTTAAATATTCTTTAAATTATATGTATTTTGTTCTATGTCATTCAAATTATCTTGTCTTTTATTTTATATTAATATCTTATTATTAATTATGTACGTATAATTAATTATAAACTAAATATATTTATTGTTTAATATAATTTTATATTATTTAATTGCTTTAAAATTTATAATTATATTTATTTAATAAATTAAATTAAATTTACTAATATTGATTTGTTCAATAGAATTATATAATATTTGTATTTATATATATTAAATTTCAAATTGATAAAATATATTCAATATTGGTATCATTTGTAGAATATAAAATATTATGAATTATAAAAATACTACAAAATTTAAATATAATAATAAATTCAATATAAATTACAAAAATAAAATATATATAATATATAATATATATATACATATATATACATTCCTAATGCCATGTGGGACACATGGCAATAGAATTGCATCTTCCCAGCATCTCTCATCTCTGCAGAGATGCTGGGAAGCGAGGTGCTGTAAATTTATTTTTTTTTCTAAAACGATGATGTGGCGCATCGCCGTTGCGGATGGCCTTAAGGCTTCATTGGATAATGAAGATGAGGTACTGCTGAATGCAGAGTTAGATCCAACATTATAGGAAGCAGCTAATGTCGTATCCTCACCTGCTTACAGCTCTCACTCTCATCGGTATTCGGGCTTCTCGAAGATAAACTGGTGCGAGTTGGTCATTTTATCTCTCTCTTATCCTACTGCACATTAATAAATGCAATGAAAAGGTGGTGATGGATCTCTATCCTAATTGGGTATTGTATCAATTTTATGTCAACAAAAGACAATAGTAAACATATAAAGCAACAAGTTAAGGAGCCTTCTTGTAATATAGTAATTATGAATGATTAATTTAATAAATAAAAATAAATGAAAGTTCTTATATAATAATTTGTTTAAAGTGTATAATATAGCTATTGACAATAATGAATAGTGAATTGGTGATCATGTTACAGATACAATGTAGCCCTTCCCATATCATATTCTCTTAATAAAATGGGGAAGTTTGCTCGGTGCTGCCGATAATTCGCTAGAGTCATCCTGCAATCACTCCAGCTGAGTTGAGAAGTGACCTATTTGAATTGGTTTTGACTTGAGAGCACGGAGCCATCCAGCTGGGTTGTTGGTTCCGAAGGCATTACTTTTTCACAAAGTTTGTTTATGTTTGTGCTTAGTTCTATGAATTTTTCGAGCTTGATTTTCTCAATGCTTCTTGAATTGAATCTTGGTCCTTAATTCATTTTAGTTGCATTTATGTGAATCTGGATTTGAAATCTTGATATGTTATATGTGGGCCAAACAATGGTTTTCTCCACACTCATTTTCCACACATTGACACTATGTTTTCAATTTTTTTCATCCTAACTATTTTTGCAATTCTTTTTAAATAACATCTCAGTTTCTATCACTATCATAAATAAGCAAATATGTTTAGGTACATTTAATAAATTAATACAACTGCCTTGATAAAAAGAAACAACTAGGCATTTTTGTTTATACATTAATTTATTTACCTTCTGCAACCAGCCCCTAATTACTGCTGCCAAATTACTAACACAAAATGCGTTCATCCTCCTGACCCTCCAAACTTACACAACAAAACAGAAAAACCTACCCTATTCAACTTGGAGTGCAGAAGTGCAGTATCACAGAAGTATAAACAAAAGAGCACACTCAAAGAAGACCCCCATACCAGCTCCGCGTTCATATCTGTTCATCGGTGTTCATAGTAAAAGAAATTAGGATATTATAACCTATTGAATTCCTTCTTGGACATCATTGGGTTTACTTGTTCTTACAATTGTCACACTCTGCTTTCTACGTGGCACGGTACAGAAGGTGGAATGCTTGCAAGAATATATACTCTGCCTGTAGGAGGATATTATGGGCTCCTGCTGCCAAGAAGTTGTCAGAAAGTTCTCAGAAGAAGTTGTCCAATGACTATGTAATAGCAATGATTCTCATAATCTTAGTGTATCATATTACATGTGTGTATGATTGTGTGTATCCTCTGTTAATAGGAAGTGTATTGTATTATATATATATGGATTGATCAATAAAACAAACATATCAAAGTAATCATACTATGCTTGTTGGATCATTTAAAATAAACAACAAATCATGTCACCCAAAACTAGACAAAAATGAAAAGGGCGGAGGAATAGACTCAGCACAAATAGCCCGAAAAGTATGCATTCTACATTGTATATTTAGTAACAGTAAAATCCACATTGGTGTCTTCCCAATTTGACAAGAGAACAATGCAAAGTTATTCACAACAATAATATATTTGTACTCAATAATTATAACATTATAGTAGGAATAAAAAATTCTACATGATTACTAATCTTTGAGTAACAGAATAAAACAAAGTACAAACCAAGCAGAGGCTTTCATGCTTCCAATAAGCTATAAATTGAAGAGACATGTCATGGGAAAACTTTAATAAAAGTTCATCTGAGTTTATGAAGTAGATTATTGAAACTTTATTGAATTTAAAGGTAAAATTATACTAAAGAATTTTAAGTGTGGAAAGTAGAGTATAGATGAAGTGAGGTGAGTGGCGATTGGAGTGCATAATGTGTTCGCATGGTGATGGAGGTGAGAACGTTGAATGAATGTTCACAATCTCGCGTAGGTGTCTATGGGTGAAGTCGATTAATTTTTATTGAGAGTGATAAGTTTGTAAGCATGCATAAATAGTAACAAATGATCTTTGGGGATTAAAGTATATGTGATATATGTATAAATTTCGTAGGGAGAGTGACACATGCAAGTTGATATATAAGACTTATGTTGGCTAATGAACTTCCATATGCAATCATGGAAAGATAAGTTAATTCCCAATAAATTCAAGAATTGCATACTTATCCCAGATGGTAGAACTTTAAACTATCATTTCAATAAATGACAATTACTTCCATTAAGATACGTAACCTCTTTGTATTCTCCTCGATCGTTCAAGCAAGTCAATACACCAATAATTTAAACCAAGCTCTAATTGAACTCTGATAGGATTACGGAACCCTATTTTGCAGGATTCTGCAAAGAGCACTAATTATGATCAAGAATCTTTCAAATCAATGATAAAACTTGGGTGGTCCAAACCAAAGAGAACAGCTCCTCCACATTCAAACAATGTACAGAAGACCTTCAAGAAATCTTATAATAATACTCCAACAGACAATTTATGACAAAAGCAAGCAGCAATTAAAAAACAAAAATATAAAATCACCCCCTCCCCCTATAAATAGGATAAGCAAAAAGACCTGGTCCAGTATATCTCAAACAGCAGACCTCATGGCTTCAAATGTCATAAATTTATGCATTTTTAATCACATGGAAAGGGAGTTCAACCCAACAATTATACAAAAATTTCTTCGGGTGTGGGCCATGTTTGGGATGTTCACAATATCCCAGCTGGCTAGCGATTTTTACCGGCTTCAGCTTACCAAAATTAACCACCACCCCAGTCAAGATGGGCTTTCCATTAAATTATGAGTTATTATCCACATAGAAAGGGAGCTCGAACTAGTAACTAAGCAAAAATTTCATCGGGTGTATGCCGTGTTTTCTAAGTTCACATTTGTGCAGCTCGCGTGCAGTTGTTACAAGCTGTCACTTATAAGACATAAATCCTTCACCTCTCTGTCTGTCTCTCCCTCTCTCTTTTTCTCTCTCTCAAGCAATCTCAAGCAAGAGCCAAGAGAAGGAAAAGGAAAGAGCGGTACAAAAACTATATAAGTTGAGATGGCTTTTCGAAAACAACATAAAGTTATCTTGTGTGAGGAGAAGGAGGATAACAGAGCTGCAAAGGCTCGAAAGTTATATAAAGAAAATCCAACATATAAACCTACATCCGAGATTAGGCTTCTAAATAAAAGCATTTTGTGTTTGATTCTGAGATTCATTTTGCTTGTTATTATGTGGGGGGTTTTGACTGTGCGTCTACTTTGCATTGTGTCAAGAAAAGGTGGTTGGAATGGGGCAGGAAGAATAAAAGGGCTCCGAGAAAGTCAAGAAACTTGAAATCTAGAGATGCTCAGGTGAGATGTTCTTACCGTGTTTTTTTCTATCTTAGTTATATATCTTGGTGCGTGGTTTTAATTAATTTTTTAAATATTAGAAATAGCAACATATATATTTATCTATAGTTTGGTTTGAGCACTATGAATTGGCTTCTAATCAAGTCTTACATTTTGAATTGCAATAACAATATTTAATATTGGGGACATAGATTGGTTCAATGGCCTTTAATACAATTGGTTTGGGCAAGCACAATGACAATAGTAGGAATTGGTTTCAAAAGAGATTGAAGATTGGAATTGTGGAATATGAATTTTCTACCGGCATGCTATATTGAAATTAAAGGTCATTTTACATTAGAGACTTCAATTTTTTGTATTTAAAAAAAAAAATTTCCTAATGTAAAATGGGCATAAAATCAAAGAAATTAAAGTAATCTCCTTAAGTTCTATACATTGTACATTCAAATATTGTTTGTGTGCTATTTATTTCTTCCCTGTATATCAAAGAAAATATTAACCATCATCCTTTAGAAGTTTGGTAATAAATAGATCTTAGAATTTTATTTTATTTTATTTTTACTTAGTTTTTTTTTTTTTTTTTATGGTTCATTCATTCATATCAGTTTATTTTATTTTACTTTTTCTTCCACAATTTTTACAAAGGTTTTCATGGATAATTCCAATAATGCAAGGAAGCCGGTAATTTAGGATTTAAATCATTGATTGAATTCTAAATCTAAAATTTTGTGCTACAAAATCCAAAAAGTAGTGATGCACGTACAGACCTATTTGACGATATGAATACTCTATTGAGGATACAAGTGCCCACACTTTGGTAAATGTACGCTGGCATTGAATGTCTTGCATGGATATTGGCTGGTAATTTTTATGAGCTAAGAAATGCTATTTTTAGTATGATTTCAATTAAGATCGAAATCAGCAAACCACATATGCATTTTTGTTTCTCTTAATCTCACTTTACCATATACCTAGGGAATTCTACGATTCTTGTTTGCCCACTTGTAGCACACCTATTAAATTGGTTGATGAATGCGCCAAGGAACATATAGCATCCTATCTGAATAAAAGATGCCGTCTAAGTGGTAGATGGAGGGCGTTTTCCAAAGCACACCAATTACAGAAAGGGGATATAGGGATCTTCGGATCGATTTACACTTGCAAGTTATAGGTAATTTGCAATTACTAATGATGTATTTGAATTGTTTATTGCTTGGGAAGGTAACTTCATGATTAGTTGATAGCTTCAAAATGCTTGCGACATTTCAGTGTTATTTTAGTGCAATATTATTTGTATTTGTCATATTTTTGTTTTTGTGCATGTGCGTGTATTAATTATCAGCAATTCATTTTGCATTTAATATTTTAGATGAATAGCTTTTATTTTGGTTAAAATTTCACAAAGCATTATATCTTGAAGTTGCACATCGTACAAGTGAATGAGCTGGATGTGGGAAGTGCAGCTCTCACTCTCATCGACATTCGTGATTCCGGAAGATAAATTGGTGCTAGTTGGTCATTTTACCTCTCTCTCTCATCCTATTGCACGCTAATAAATGCAATTAACAGCCATGAATGAATCTCTCTGCTACTTGGGTAATGTATCAATTTCATGCTAACGAAAGGAAATAGTAAGCGTACAATTAAGGTAACAAGCTATGGAGCCTTTCTTGTCAGAGAATCCTTAACCAAAGAGGAGTCACATACATTTATAAGTGACGCAGATGGGCATTAGTTTTAAGGTGTTAGGTTCAAAGCTAACAAGGGTAAGGATTAAAAACAATAATATAATTTTCTTGTCTCATATATATTACTTAAACTTGAATCAATTAAACATGTGAAATGGATATGCCTGATTTATTACATATCCACGCTCACATATGACACGACTCCAACTCTTCAACATTTACACACTCTTATATGTGCTTACATTTTTACTTATGTTAAATGGGTCTGATGGTATACTTTTGAAGCAATTTTCTCGTGTAAAATTTATACACTTGATTTAGCTTGAGTGGTTTAAGATGTATAATTAACTAACTCATAATTTGTATTATTTTTAAAGTATAATATTCTATATATATATATATATATATTTTATTTTGTTGAAAAGCTTGAGCCTTCCAAATGGTCTCCGAGTATGTTGAAAAGCCTTGGAAATTTCTGAGCTTTTCAAATGGTCTCGAAATTTAACTATATTATTTTTGTTATAATAGAAAGGTTTGGGAATTTCCGAAGCTTTATTATATATATCATTTTATTTAATTAATAAGCTTCTGAAATTTCTGAACCGGTAAAAAATTCAAATTCCCGCCTCTTTTCCTTCTTCATCTTCCTCTTTCCCTTTTTCTTCTTCCCCTTCTTCTTCTTCTTCTTCTTCTTCTTCTTCTTTTCCTTCTCCTTTCTCCTTCTCCTCCAATTACTCTAGAGCAAGCACACTTAATGCTAGAGTTTTTTCAGTGTGGCTCCCAAAAATAATTGTGCACATTGTTGACGTGACTAGTCTATTCAATCCATTTTAACCTCGGGGGTATCACATCCTCTCCAACTACTCATATCACTATTCAACTATGGGGGTATTACATTCTCCCCGGCATAAGAATACAACGTCCACGTTGCACCCAATGATCTATCAACTGCTAGGTCCCTCAATAGTCAGATCAACGACGGTAGGCTGTCGCAGGTCGGCTATGATACCAACTGTGACACCCAGCCCTCAAGTCAAACAAAGTTGAGTGTATCAGAATCATAGACTGGCCTCACAGGTCAACACGGGTCCTTTCCCAGTGCCCTTCTGTCCTCACTCACGTTCACCCTGGGAGACTTTCCAAGGGTCACCCATCCTTAAATTATTTTGGAACAAGCACGATTAACTCTAGAATTTTTTCAATAGGGCTCTCGAAAAAGAATGTGCACATTGTTGACATGAGTAATCTATTCAATCTATATTAACCACTATTCAACCTCGGGGGTATCAGATATTTTCCGACTACTCACATCACTATTCAACTCTAGGGGTATTACAATAATGATATGAGGATATAATACCCCCAGGTTAAATAGATTGGACAAACTATTCATGTCAACATGGTGGCCTCGGTGCTTCCAATAAAAATACTCTAACACCACAATTTCCGCGTAGCAAGTGGTGCCGAGGTCGATCCACAAGGAATGTGAAGTTTAATTTCTGTTTTGTCACAATTTCAAATATTGGGGGGAATCTAGATTTCAAAAAGATTAAACTTCTAGCCCAATGAGTGAACAATAAAACCGGATTAAAGATTCGATCATTGATTTTAAATAATCTCGTTATTCAATTGGTTATAGGCTTTAGATACGATCATAACGCCCAATTTTTCATTACTTTATTGGTGGCAATGGTACGGCCGATTAACCGCATCCCTAATCAAAGAAATAATCTAGGTACGACCATAAATTAATTTCCTCAATTGAAAATAGCCCGAGAAAAACTTAATTCAAATATTCAATAAATTACGAAAATATTAAATTATTTGGACTTCACTAGTTCAGCTCAAGAAAGAAATATTGTCCAAGACGCCGTTCCAAAACAACTTCGAAGAGCTGTTCAACACCCTGAAGATCTTAAGGCCAACACTGGCGGAACCAATTATGCAAGATTGGACATTTGCTGAAATTCTGCATTCAGATAGGAAAGAGATCATTAGTGTGGAGCATGTTACTAGAGAAGAAGAGCGAGCTGACATATTGACCAAAGCATTACCACGAGTCAAGTATATCGAGATGAGAAGTCTATTGGGGTTGAGGAATCTTGGCTTAAGGGGGAAAAATGATGAAATAATTCTGATTTTATTAGTGTGGTCAAAAGAAATTCAATTTGGTAATTAACGGTGGAGTAATTGAGACATAATTGGTACATTTGAATATGTACAATTATGTCTCCATTAGTTTTTAGAAGTTTCAAGTTGTGCATTTAGTTTTGGTTTATGTATTTGATTTTCATTATTAAAGAAAACAAGAGTGAATTCTAGAAAACAAAAAAACAGAGTGAATTCCAGAAAACGAAAAAACGGAGTTTTGCTATTCTTCTATTCTTCTATTCTTCTTCCTTGTATTTGTCTCATGTTTTTGGTGTGAATCTTAATTCCAATCTAGGTGAGTGCCAACACGCCGAGCAGCAGTGTTAGTAGAGATATCATTGTGAAGACGACATATATAAATGCTTCATTTGCAGGAACATTCGAAAGAAACAAGTCATTCAAAAGACTTTTTTAAATTTAAAATAGAATGCAAATAAATAAAACAAAATGCGGATAAAGTTTGCGGATGTATTTGTTTTTGCAGGGGTAACTCTTTCTCCGTGAATATCTTCAATGACAGAGACAATGATGATATGCCAGCAGGTATATATGATTTTATTCACTTCGGATTTTATAAATAATGATTTGTTTAGATTTATTTAGCTTTAACGGTATAAGTGTTGATATTTCAAAATCCATTTATTTTGTTTTAACTTTTGAAGATTTTGCATAATTAAATGTCTTTAAAAATTAAATGAAAGCTTAGTATTTGGAATCTATTAATATATAATATTTTTGTTTTAAAAAAAAAAGTAAAAATAAACCATAGGTTTCTTCATGCACTCATGTCGGGTTGGGATTATCTATCTAAATTTATTCAGTTTAACAGGTTCACCCAATCAAAATTAAACACGTGTGTATTTATTTGTTTATATTTTTTTATTTTGTTAAAAATCAAAATCTAATTAATTTACCAAATATTTGCACAATAGTCCATATCATTTCCCTCCTAATTCTTTCATTCATATTTCTGTGTTCTGCAAATTAATTTTACCATCAGACCCAATCCTTCTCTATTCTGGCGTTCTCCAAATCGACTTCACCTTCCTACCCAGTCCTTCCGCCTCAAGAAAATTGGGTAAATTTGGACCGATGATCCCAAGCCGTGTTTACTCGAACGCGACTTGTGTTGCCTTTGACTCTTGTGTAGTGTTCCGTGTCTTGGGGCCCTAACCCTGAGATTGAATTGTTGCTTTTGTGTTCACATCGCCGATCGATCACCGGCATCTTGCTTGCATTCCATGGACGCAGCGCCGGTAGGGTTTTCTGCGCTTCCGTCTGGGGAGCCGGATGATGTTCAGAATTTCGAGGCGTCCGTGGCGGCGGTGGAGAGATTAATCAAATACCAATTTCGTGACATGAGGCGTCTCGAAGATGCCTTGATGCATCCCTCCTATACAGACTCTTCTCCTATCAGCGACTCGAATTTGTAGGTGATGCCGCTCTAGGTTTGGCTATATCCAATCTTGTTTTCCTGCAGTACCCCGACGCCGACCCCGGCAAACTCTCGTTGGTGCCAGCAGCCAACATTAGCACCGAGAAGCTTGCCCGCGTCGCCGTCCACCACCAGTTTTATAAGTATGTTCGCCGTAACGCTGTTGTTCTTGACGAAAAGGCAATTTTCTTTTCTTTCTCTGTTTTCTGTGAAGAAATTTAAGGCTGCTCATTTGCAACTGGAATTTAATTTTACAAGGTTTAGATATATATATATATGATTTCTTCCGATCTACAAATGCAACGTCGTCTTCCTCTCTTTCTTTTTGTGGTTGTTTATACACAATTGCAATTTTAGTACATAGTGCTGGAGAATGCGTCAAATAACCATTGAAATGAGGGAATAGTCTCGTTGTATAAAAGTGCTGCGCCAAAAACCACTGTTTGTTTGTGGTGATTAACACCAACAAACAAGGCCAACGGACGATTTTCCCTAATCTTTCTATACGTAGTGTCGAAAGAAACTACATCTCTAAAATCAATATAATCTGCTCGCATTCTCCCGTCAGCCCAAAATATGTTTGTAATCATACCATCTTCATTCACTTGAATAGAATACGAGAAATTTGAGTCTCTACTTGGCATTCCTTGCAAATGTTCTAACACCCCTCCAGTATCTCCCACCTCCATGTACTTTGTCCTCTTCGATCGCAAGTAATTTTTAATGTCTTGCCTTGTAAATCCCAAGTTATCCCGACTACCGGCTTCCTTAACCATTAAATCATGTGATAGTTTTGGAGCAAGTCCCACATGTTCGGATATTTCAATTTGCGCAGCATGGACCTCGTCTATCCTCCTATGCGACGGGAAAAAATGAGTCTTCTGAGGACTAGTGAGCTGATGAGTGTATTGAGAAATAAACTCAAACACTTCGTATTTCTCATTATCTTTCAATCGAATTCTCATCATTTCCTTACACCCGAATCTTGTTATTGCCCGAGGAGCTCTTGTATTATTATTTCTTTTATCTTCCCCCTTGTACCTTCGGCACTGCAAGAAAACATTCTAAATTTTATCCTTCTTGTTCGATCTCTATGCATTTTATGTCTTTTTATGCCAAAAACCTGTTTTCCTGGCATATGCTAAGTAAAACTAAGCGTCTTCTTCATTGTCAAATTCCTTTCCAATTTGAGGTTTTTCTTCAATAGAAATATGATGATTATATGGTTGATCATCATTTTCATATTCGTAAAGTCCAATCTACGTGAAGAAGAAGATTTATTCATGTCTGACTTGTCAATCTCCATTATCTGTAATTTAAAAAATTCAAACAAACATCATTTAAAAATTCAGCCAACATCATTTAAAAAGACTAATAATTTATCACAACAAAAAACTAAAAAATTAACCTATCCACTTTTGCACAAAATGCCAATATAAATCAATAATAATCCATAGAGTAGATGAGTGAACAAATTCTACTGAAATAATACTACTATAGAAATTTAGAGAAAAGTAAAGTCTTAACTTCAAACTTATATAGACTTTATTAAAGATCAAATACAAGACCTACATTTCCAATCCTCTGCGGACATTCATCGAACACTTGCTAAAATATTTCACAATTTTTAAAAATTATTATTGATTATTTTTCTATCCCATCTGAAGAGATTGTATGCAAATTAAATAAAATAATTGTGCTGTGTTAAGATATATAGATACAGTATAATAAAAATAAAAAGATAAAAAAAACCCTAGAGTGGGAAGAAAAAAAAAAAAGAGAAAAGTGGAAAAGAAAAACAAAATATAAAAAAAAAATTACCTGTTGTAGTTCTCTTGGCGGCGGAATGACTGGGTCAGAAGGTGAGTTGATTTGGAGAACGCAAAATAGAGAAAGATTGGGGTCTGAGGGTAAAATCGATTTGCAGAACATAGAAAAATGAATGGAAAAATTTGGAGGGAAATGATAGGGACTATTGTGCAAATATTTGATAAATTAATTAAAATTTGATTTTTAACAAAATAAAAAATATAAACAAATTGGGTGAACCGGTTAAACTGGGTAAATTTAGACCGATGATCCCAATCCAACTCAATGGAATTTAATTTAATTCATTTTTATTGATGTTGAGTTTTGGCGACCGTGACCCACATCTGGTGCATACCCCGACCCGGTGACCCAATTTGCCCCAGGATGCCATCTGATCCGTTCATTCTAGGGTTTTAATTCTAGTTGTCTATCCATTCATATATATATTTATATATGAGTGTCGCTTTCATTCCGAGACATGCGCAGCCGCCTGTATTAATACAGTTCTCTCTTCTCGTTTGGGTTCGCTCTTCTCGGATTGCTTGAGATTTCCGGTGAGTCTAGTTTGTGAGAGGCAATTATTCCGTGGATATTTGTGGAGAGATTAGTGATTTTTTTAGGTCCGATTTTCTCTATTTCGAGTTGTTTCACTTGGGATTAGGGGATTAGGGTTCTTTGGATAGGATAGAGGCGCTCCGGTGCCGTTGGACCGAGTTCGAATGTCCGGTGTTTTTGCCTCCTTTTGTTAATAAGGGTTAGCGTTATAAATTTGAGCCACAAATCGGAATTCTTTGTTGGTGTTTGATTACTGCTTTGTGTGTTTAGATGTTCTACAAAATAAAATCTTTATTTAGATTTTTTTTTTATTGTTTTTCATCGGTATCCAAAAACTTACACAACCTACATGAAATTTAATTTTTAAATATTCTTTATAAATATAAGATGTTCTTGATACTATAAAATTGATGTGAATCGATTCATTCTACTTTTGATTTATTTTTAAAATCCAAACATTGCACTAGCATGATGAGAATGGCTTTGCTTTAAAACTGTTAATGGTTTCATACAAACTGCAGGCATTGCCCGAGTATGAATGCTTCTGTGGTAAACAATGCCACAGGATGCATTCACCTCTTTGGAAGTTTCTGGCCGACGGCAATTTGAAGCTTCCCAAAACTGTTGTGAAGATTTTGAAGAAGAAAGTTAAGGAAAAAGCTTTAACGCCGAGCCCATATTAATTACAGTGCAGCTCTCACTCTCATCGATATTCGGACTTCTCGAAGATAAACGGGTGCGAGTTGGTCATTTTACCTCTCTCTGTCATCCTACTGCACATTAATAATTGCAGTGAAAAGGTGGTGATGGGTCTTTATCCTAATTGGGTATTGTATAATTTCTTGTCAACGAAAGACAATAGTAAGGATATAAAGCAACAGAGTTTTGAGTTGAGAAGATGGCAGCGGGGTGCATGAAGCCATCCACCTGGGTTGTTGGCTCCGATGGCATTGCTTTTTCACAAAGTTTGTTTATGTTTTTGCTTAGTTCTATGAATTTTTCGAGCTTGATTTTGTAAATGCTTCTTGAATTGAATCTTCGTCCTTTAACTCATTTTAGTTACATTTATGTGAATCTGGATTTGAGCTCTTGATATGTAATTTGTGGGCCACTATGCTTTCAATTCTTTTATCTTAACTTTTTTTGCATTTCTTTTTAAATAACATCTCAAGTTTCTATCGGTATCCCAAATACACAAATATATTTTTAGGTACTTTTAAAATTTTGTCTTCAATAAATTAATACAAACTGTCTTCATAAAAAGAAACAACTAAGCATATTTATTTACCTTCCACACCAGCCCCTAATTACTGCTGCCATTACTAACACAAAATGCGTTCTTCCTCCTACCCCTCCAAACCTACACAACAAAAAAAACCTACCCCAATTCAACTTGGAGTGCAGAAGTGCAGAATTATAAAAGTATAAACAAAAGAGCACACTCAAATACGACCTCATACCAGCACCATGTTCGTATCTTTTCATCGGTGTTTGTACCAAGGTTGAAGCTGATTTGCCTATACCATCACTAATGCTTTGGAAAGCCTTTCAGAAACTACAATTTAGATCAAAAGCCGTGTTAGACAAATTGCTGGTCCTGGGAATAGCATATTCTTCCTTTACTGCAGTATTCTTTTTCAAATTAAGTGAATTCAGGGGAAGAAGTATTTCTTTTCCGAACATCACAAATATTGAATGGTGATGATTAAATATTAAGGGGAAAAAAATTGCACAAGACAACTATAGCGAAAATTTAGTAAAAGAAATTAGGATATTATAACCTGTTGGATTCCTTCTTGGGCATCATTCGGTTTATTTGTTCTTACAATTGTTCCAGTCTGCTTTCTACGTGGCACGGTACAGAAGATGGATGCTTGCAAGAATATATAATCTGCCTGTAGGAGGATTTATGGGCTCCTGCTGCCAAGAAGTTGTCAAGAAAGTTCTCAGAAGAAGTTGTCCAATGCCTATGTAATAGCACAATGATTCTCATAATTTTAGTGTATGAAATTAAATGTGTATAATTGTGTGTATCTTCTATTAATAGGAAGTGTATTGTATTATATATAAGGATTGATCAATAAAATAAACATATCAAAGTAATCATACTATGCTTGTTGGATCATTTTTAAAAAAAAAAAAAAAGAAAAAAAAAACAACAAATCATGTCATCCAAAAATAGACAAAAATGAAAAGGGCGGAGGAATAGACTCAGCATAAATAGCCCGAAAAGTATGCATTCTACATTGTATATGTAGTAACAGTAAAATCCACATTGGTGTCTCCTCAATTTGACAAAAGAACAATCTAAAGTTATTCACAACAATAAGTATTTATACTCAGTAACTATAACATTAGAGTAGGAATAAAAAATTGTACATGATTATTAATCTTTGAGTAAGAGAATAACAAAAAGCACAAACCAAGCAGAGGCTTTCATGCTTCCAGTAAGCTAAATTGAAGAGACATGTCAACGGAAAACTTTAATAAAAGTGCATCTGAGTTTATGAAGTAGATTATTGAAACTTCATTGAATTTAAAGGTAAAATTATACTAAATAATTTTAAGTGTGGAAAGTGGACTATAGATGAAGTGAGGTAAGTGGTGATCGAAGTGCATAATGGGTTCGCGTGGCGATGGAGGTGAGATTGTTGAATGAATGTTCACAATCTCGCGTAGGTGTTTATGGGTGAAGTCGATTAATTTTTATTGAGAGTGATAAGTTTGTAAGCAAGCATAAATAGTAACGGATGATCTCTCGGGATGAGAGTATATGTGATATATGTATAAATTTCGTAGGGAGAGTGACGCATGCAAGTTGATATATAAGACTTCTGTTTGCTAATGAACTTCTATAGCGAATCATGGAAAGATAAGTTAATTCCCACTAATTCAAAGATGGTAGAACTTTAAACTATCCTTTCAATAAATAACAATTACTTCCATTAAGATACATAACCTCTTTGTATTCTCCTCCATCATTCAAGCAAGTCAACACACCAATAATTTCAACCAAGCTCTAATTGAACTCTGATAGGATTACGCAACCCTATTTTGCAGGATTCTGCAAAGAGCACTAATAATGCAAGAGACAATGGTATTATGATCAAGAATCCTTCAAATCAATGGTAAAACTTCGGGTGGTCCAAACCAAAGGGAACAGCTCATCCACATTCAAACAATGTACAAAAGACCTTCAAGAAATCTTATAATAATACTCCAACAGACAATTTATGACAAAAGCAAGCAGCAATTGAAAAACAAAAATATAAATCCCCTCCTCCTAAAAAAAGGATAAGCAAAAAGACCTGGTCTAGTATATCTCGAACAACAGACCTCATGGCTTCAAATTGATGAGAATGTTGGGCTTGTCATAAATTTATTCATTTTTATCCACATGAAAAGGGAGTTCAACCAAACAATTATACAAAAATTTCTTCGGGTGTGGGCCATGTTTGGGATGTTCACAATTTCCCAGCCGACTAGAGATTTTTACTGGCTTCAGCTTACCAAACATAACCACCGCCCCAGTCAAGATGGGCTTTCCATTAAAATTATGAGTTAGTATCCACATAGAAATGGATCTCAAACCAGTAACTATGCAAAAATTTTATAGGGTGTGTGCCGTGTTTTCTAAGTTCACATTTTTGCAGCTCGCGTGCAGTTGTTACAAGCTGTTACATACCAGACATAACTCCATCCCCTCTCTCTGTGTCTCTCCCTCTTTCTTTTTCTCTCTCTCAAGCAATCTCGAGGAAGAGCCAAGACAAGGAAAAGGAAAGAACACTACAAAAATGTATAACTTGAGATGGCTTTGCGAAAACAACATAAAGTTATCTTGCGTGAGGAGAAGAAGGATAACAGAGCTGCAAAGGCTCGGAAGTTATATAAAGAAGATCCAACGTATAAACCTACATCCCAGATTAGGCTTCTGAATGAAAGCATTTTGTGTTTGATTATGAGATTCATTTAGCTTGTTATTATGTGGGGGGTTTTGACTGTGCGTCTACTTTACATTGTGTCAAGAAAATCTGGTCGTGGCTAAAGGAGACAAACTGGCTAAACTGTATTGGACGAAAGCTTTTCTTGCTGGAGATATGGTACATGCCATATATATGGATGCTTCCAATTTGTGGCATCGGAGACTTAGTCATATCAGTGAAAAAGGGCTAAGGTGTTTAACTAAACGGGAAGTGCTTCCGGGTTTGAAGAATACAGAGTTGGAGAAATGTTCTCACTGTATGGCTGGTAAACAAACCGGGGTATCATTCAAGAAGCATTCTCCATCAAGAAAGCCAGAGCTGTTGGAATTGGTGCATTCTGATATTTGCTGCCCATTAAAGGAAAATCTTTCGGTGGTGCACTTTATTTTCTAACTTTTATTGATGATTGTTCCAGAAAGCTTTGGGTCTATGCTTTGAAGACTAAAGACTAGACACTTGAGAAGTTTAAAGAATTTCAGAACCTGGCTGAATGACATCTGGCAATAAGTTGAAATGTGTACGTACAGACAACGGTGGCGAGTATTGTGGGCCATTTGATGTTTATTGTAAGCAGCAGGGTTTTAGACATGAAAAGACACCCCCAAAGACTCCTCAGCTGAATGGTTTAGCCGAGAAGATGATTAAATAGCTTATGGAAAGAGCTAGATGCTTGTTTTCTGAAGTGAAATTGCCTAATCATTATTAGTGTGAGGCATTGCACACGGTTGTGCATGTTATTAAGCTGAGTCCAGTGGTTGCTTTAAATACTGATGTGTCAGATAAAATTTGGTTTAGTAAATCTGTCAAGTATGATTATCTGCGGGTCTTCGGTTGCAAGGTGTTTGTTCATGTTCCAAAGGATGAGAGATCCAAGTTGGATGCGAAGACTGGACAGTGTATCTTCATCGGTTATGGGCAAGACAAATTTGGCTACAGGTTTTATGATCCTGTTGGGAAAACGCTTGTCAGAAGTTGCAATGTGGCGTTCATGGAAGACCAAATTATTGAAAATATTGACAACACGAAAAAGGCTGCACCCAAGAAAGATACGAGTCTGACTGACCCCGATCCAGTGCAATTGCCTAGTCACAGCCAATATGGCACGGAACATGAAGTTAAAAATGATGAACACACTGACGATGATTTGAATGTTCCTGATCATGCTGAAAAAGAGGATGCAAAGTCATAAGATAAAAATCTTGAATTTGATCATCCCAAGTCGTCTCAAAGCTCCACTTAGAAGGTCTTTCCGACATAGACTACCATCTAGAAGGTATCCATCTAATGAATATATTACTTAAACTGATGCAAATGAACCTGAGTGCTATTCAGAGGCAGTTGAAAGTAAAGAAAAGCAAAAGTGGTTGGATGCCATGCACGATGAAATGAAATCTTTGCATGATAATCACACTTTTGACTTGGTGAAACTACCCGATGGAAAGAAGGCCTTGGAAAATAGATGAATCTTTAGGAAAAAGCATGAGAGTCATTCTTCATCGCTAAGATACAAATCTAGGCTAGTGGTGAAAGGCTTCAGACAGAGGAAAGACATTGATTTCAATGACATATTCTCCCCGGTAGTGAAAATGTCAGCTATCGGAATAGAATTTAGTCTTGCTGCTACTCTTGATTTGGAGGTTGAGCAGATGGATGTTAAAACTACTTTTCTACATAGAGATCTTAAAGAATAGATATATATGAAGCAACCAGATGGTTTTCTTGTTAAAGGAAAGGAAGACTTTTTCTATAGGCTGAGAAAGAGCCTATATAATTTTAAGCAAGCTCCAAGACAATGGTATAAGAAGTTTGAGTCTATCATGTGCGAACACAACCAAAAGAAGACTGCTTCTGACCATTGTGTCTTTTTTGGAAAATTCTCTAACGATGACTTCATTATTCTATTGTTGTATGTCGATGACACGCTTATTATTGGGAAAATATGTTTCCAAAATTGACAGGTTCAAGAAGCAACTAGGGGAGTGATTAGCTATGAAGGACATGGGAGCTGCTAAACAGATTCTTGGTATAAGAATCACCCGTGACAGAAAAGAGAGGAAGCTTTGGTTGTCACAAGAACACTACATCAAGAAGGTGTTGTAGAGATTTCGAATGGAAGATGCTAATGTTGTGAGTACTTCTCTCCCTTCTCATATTAAGCTAAGTGTTGAACAAAGTCCCTCAAATGAAAATGAGAAATCGAATTTCTTATGCATCTGTTGTGGGAAGTTTGATGTATGCAATGGTGTGCACAAGACCAGATCTAGCACACGCCGTTGGTACAGTCAACATATTTCTATCTAATCTCGGCAGAGAACATTGGAATGCAGTGAAATTGATATTCAAATATCTTTGTGTTACAAGTAGTTTGAAACTTTGTTTTGGAGAAGATAAGTCTATTCTTGTGGGATATACATATTCAAACATTGCTGGAGACACTGATTCCAGAAAGTCCACTTCAGGTTATTTGGTTAAGTTTGTAGGGAGAGCTGTGTCATGGCAATCTAAATTGCAGAAGTGTGTTGCACTATCGACTACTGAGGCAGATTTCATTGCCATCACAGAAGTAAGTAAGGAGTTGCTTTGGGTAAAGAAATTCTTGCATGAACTTGGTTTCGTTCAAGACAAGTACTTTTTGTTTTGTGATAGTCAAAGCGCCATTCATCTCGGTAAGAATTTACATTTCATTCTAGATCCAAGCATATTGATGTGAGGTATTATTGGATACGTGATATCTTGGATGCTAAGGCATTGGAATTGGCTAAAATTCGTACTAATGAAAATGGTGCTGATATGATGACGAAGTCATTGCCGAGTTGGAAGTTTGATGTTTGTTGCCAAATCGCCGGTTTGGCGATTATTTTCACATAGTCGTGAGGGGAATTTTATAGGGCCGGTTCACTCCTATGTGGACTATTTCTTTTTTGGCCCAATGTTTAAGTCCACTTGTAAGTCATATTAGGGGAAGGGGTGCAGCATATCACAATAAGCCCTAGATCAATTTAGAATACAAAAATACCGGCGAGCCGCCACATTCCCACAACACACTGCGCAGCTTCAGAGATTGAAGTTCCCGCTTCGTCGACCATTGGGTCAGAGTGAAATTTGGACACAAATTTCGTAACACTCCGTTCTTGGCTTTTACTGGTTTGATCGTTGTTTGGAGGTTTGTAGCTCGAGTTATTTGAGGCAGACGATAGCAGTTGTTTTTTGGAAATAAATTGGTCATTTTCTAGGTATTTTGGGTTGTTGCTTCATTTAATTGGTTTGGGATTGTTGGTGCAATATTTGGTGCTATTGCTTGGAACACTCTTCTGCCCAGATTTGATTATAGTGGAGCAATTTCATTGGTCTGGACGACATCGTTTTTTCCTTCGATTTGAATGGTTTTCTACGTTAAAATTACCGTGTCTCTTGCCTTGTTGAATTTTAGCTTTATTCGTTATTATTCCTCTTAATTGATTCTTGCAAGGTCAGATTGATTTAGTCCTATCAATTTCAACTGTTGATATATTTATAAACTCAGCTTGACTTATTTAGATTTAGAGAAGATTCTACATTTCATTTGGTAATTAAGGTTTTTAGCTTCGAATAGTTGCTACATTAATTCATGTCCTATTATTTTGCGTGCTTCTTTGACAAGTATTGAATTTGATTTCACCTAAATTGTAGAAATTTAGATCCTCAAAGTCCTTGTACAAAATAGCTATTATATCCTTTTCCTAGAGGGACTTATGCAAACAAGAGAAAAAGTAGTTAGTTACACTTCAAAAAAATTAAAAAAAAGAACATTTTGATTGTTTGAATATAAATTGTGATTGTCATTATGTTACTCACAATTCTCTCTATTCCCACAATTCCTGCCAATGAAACAATGACAAGTGAAATAGAAAGAATATAAATAAGATTTAAATTTATGTATTCCATTTTTTAAGTTTATCTTTATTACTTATCATTTTTTTTTCAAAAATAAATAAAAAAATAAAATTATATCCAAACTTAAGTTTTATTAAATTCTTTTTATTTTAAGTTTTAATTATATTATATTAAAATAAAAATACATTGAATGTGTTCGATTTATATTTAACTATAAAAATATTATTAAGCTTAGACAATACTAGCTAGATAAAAATATTGTTTTTTTTTCTACAAAATATCATACCTAAGTATCGTTTCAACTAAAATTAAATTTAATGTCACATTTTGTAAAATAATGATATATTTTACAAAAATTGTGAAAAAAAAACCTGAAGCAAAAATGTTCCTAATTAAAATTAAATTCAGATATATATATTTTTTGTAATAATATCACTGTCAAAAAAAAAAATACAAAAACATTTCTTGTAATATTACAAACTATTTAAAATTGATTTTTTATACTTAATATATTAAGAATTATGTATATATATTTTTTAAATTTTGAGTATGATATTTTATAAGAAAAAATATAAGACTATTTTGTTAGAAAAATTGTAAAATAACATAATAAAAAAAATTAATTTGAATTTGGATATAATTTCTATTTATTATTTTGGTGAAAAAAAATTAATTAAATAATAAAAATATAGCTAAGCAAAAATACGTAAAGGATCTTAATATTTATTCTCTTCAACTTTTTTTAACACACACCACAATTTCATTGCCAGTAATAAATAAAGAGAATAGAGAAGTTGCAATGAGCCGGTTACAACATGAACAATTGCTCAGGGCCTCAAGACTTATATTTTTAAATTTTTTCCTATTATTATTCCATATATTAATATAATCTAAATTTTATCCCATATTTTTCTCTGTAATTACCAAATTCAATTTTAATTCTAAACCTAAACTCTAACCATATTTTTTTCTAAATATTGATAGCAGTGGTGTTATTATTATTGAGTTAGTATATTTTATTTATTGAATATATTATTAATGTAATATTCACTTTTGTGTAGTTTATTATTATATTTATCGTTTATAATATTTTAAAAAAAATTAATGAGGGTCTATTATTTAATTTTTGCTCAGGACTCTGAAAAATTTTGTGACCGCCCTGGTTGCAAATAGAGGATTTCATCCCCATTTCATCATATTTCAGAGCATGTTGTCTGATGATTACGGTATCATTTCACTTCCTGTGTTTGTTGTATGTAATTCATTCAATGGTTAAGATAAAACTTTGGCATTCATTGTTATTTTCTTTTTTGATTGTTATTTTGCATTCATTGTTTAATTATATATGTGATGTTCGGTAAATTATCTGCTATTTCTGACGCCCATTGCACAAATTGGGATAACGAATTCAAGAGAAAATGGATTAAAGATCGAACAAATTCTACTAATAATAACAAAATCTGACTACTAAGAGAAGCATTTAAATATTTATGTTATGAATTATTATCATGGATCAATATTTTTATTGAACAATACCTAGTGAACAAGATGCCAGGTAACTAGGGGAAAGGATTTGGGCGTAGTCTGATGGACCGGGCTAAGGCGTGAGTCATTTTATATGTTTGAAGGGACCGACTGGATTACGCCAACGCATAATTTTCCAATAATTTATAGTTTAAAAAACACCAAATCCCAAAAGAAAACCCAAAATAAGAGGGTGTGTTTGGTTTTAATTTGAATTTGAGATTTTATTTAAATAGTATTTGTAACACCCAAGGCGGGTATGTCACACACCAATATTATAACAATAACATGTATTAATACGTCAAGTTATAATGTTAAGACTTCACAAAACATCACCTATTTTATGTTATTTTTTTCCATAAATAACATTTATTTCAAAACGTAAGAATATATCACTATCATTCACAATATTTCTCAAACTAGGAAAAATAGTGAAACGAACATATTAAGAAATAATGCCAAAAATGTGCATTCCATCATACAAAAAAAGACACTTTCCCATATAATATGCCAATTATGGACCCGAAAGTACAACTACGAACTCTACAGGAGAAAAATATATTATCATCAACAACACTAGCTTAGTATGGAAATAAATATGTAAACGGAAAGTGCAACAAATCGTAACCCAAAAAAGTCACGGCAATACTCACAACCATACATCTCATCTTTACACAAAAAAAATTAAAAAATATAACATAATTAATCTCAAAATGATAGCCCAATCTTGGTTATAACATAATCAATACAAAATCGTTAGTCCAATCTTGGCTAAATGATAATCAATGCCACATCGATAGCCCAATCCTGGTTAAACAATAATCAATGTCACATCGATAGCCCATTCCCGGCTAAAAAATAATTAATACCACATCAATAGTCAAATCATGGTTGAAGGATAACCAATGTCATATTGATAGCTAAATTCTGGTTAAATGGTAATCAATGCCATATCCATAGCCCGAAATAGCTAAACAATAATCAATTCCATATCAATACCCCAATCCTGGCTAAACGATAATAAATGCCATATCGATAGCCTAGTCCTGGCTAAATGATAATCAATGTCATATTCATATCCCAATTCCGGCTAAAAAATAATCAATGTCATTTCGATAGCCCAAAATCTCGACTACGCAATAATTAATACCACAATAATCACACAAAGCACATAAGCACATGAGTACATCATATTACGTATCTCAATTGATCAAGCATATAGTCACGTAATTGTCATAAGCTCGTCACATCACAGTGCAGTTGCACAGATCATCACAATCAACACAATTATCACATCACCAGACATGCAATCACAATTCACATCTAAGCACACGATCAAAAACATAATCAATCGCCTATTCATTTTAGGTAGAGTTTGATGGCTATTCGGATACGATATTTATCTTGATACCTTAACTGTGGATAGAAATTACCAAACAGCTATACGGACAATCCCCTCCAATAATTAGAACGATCTAAAAGAACAACTGATTCCACGTCAAAACAACAACATCACAATACCATGATTTATATGCTTATTCATATAAGCTAATTTATCTAATTATCCCGTTGATTTCCAAACTTTTTCATGTTGTAAAACGCTATATGTTAGTAAAAAAACTTTATATCTCATAATACGCATATAGACCGATTATTAAATAAGAACTATTAAAGAAATGAACACATTGCCATTTTTAATTCACCTCAGACTGATATGAAATTCTCAAAATATGATCCTACCGCTACGATAAGGCTATTACCTAAAACATTTCATCGATTAAATAACAAAACAACCAATTATGAATTTTTAAAGAATTTCTAGTTTAATACACGAATACCGAAATTTATATTAAAAATTATAATTATACTCTACTTACAACAAAAAACAACCTATCAAAGTCGGAATTGAAATCGGACAAAATCTTTTTCATTTTTTCTTGCTTTGATTCTTCTTCTATGTGTATTTTTCCTTCCTGCCAAGGTTTGGTTTGTTTTCTTTGATGTATTTGGTCCAACCTTATACTATTTATTATTATTATTATTATTATTATTATTATTATTATTATTATTATTATTATTATTATTATTATATGTTATGATATATCATAACACTCCCCCTTATGTGTCATTTAAATACAATGAATACGTCTCCTTACAACTTTGTTATGAAAAAGCCCAGTGGGATAAAAATCCTAGTGAAGGTTAAAAGAGTATGTAATTCATGCATTTAAAAGTACTCCACCTGATGTGGACTTCACTTGAAGTCTCACAGCCGACGCATCCCAATGTTCTTAATCAATTTCTCAAACTTTGCAGTCGGTAAATCTTTGGTCAATAAATATGCTAAATTATCATTAGATTGAATCTGCAACATATCCATTTCACCATTTTTCTGAAGATTATGAGTAATGAAAAATTTAGGTGAAATATGTTTTGTTCTACCTCCTTTGGTATATCCTCATGTTAGTTGCGCTATACAAACTGCATTATATTCGTACAAAATAGAAGGAGGTTTATCATTTTCAGATCTCAAACCACAATTCTTTAAAATATGGTAAGTCATTGATCTCAACCAGACACATTCTTGACTAGCCTTATGAATTGATATTATTTCAGCATGATTCAAAGGTATTGCGATTAATGTTTATATAGTGGATCTCTAGAATACCATTGTACCACCACAAGTACATTATGGCCAGTATGAAACTTAGCTCTATGAGGGTCGAAAAAATACTTAGCATATGAATATCAAATCAATTAATGTCGAGAATTCTTTTAATATAATAAACTGAGATCAATCGTTCCTTGAAGATAGCAAAAAATACATTTAATGCCTTTCTGATGTCATTGTGTTGGCATTGCAGTAAATCTTGCTAATAAATTTACAATAAATGCTATGTCTAGTCTTGTACTGTTAGCCAGATACATTAATGCACCAATATCACTTAAATATGGTACTTTAAACCAAGTGCTTCCTCACTTTTTTTTTTTTTTGTCTAAAATAATCCTTAATAGGATCGAGAGTTCTAACGACCATTGGAATACTTGATGAATATGTTTTATCTGTTACAAATCATTTCAATACCTCATAGGTATATGCAGATTGATGGATCAAACTTCTATTTTCCAAATGTTCAATTTGTAGACCAAGACAGAATTTTGTTTTCCCAAAAACCTTGATTTCAAACTCCATTTTCAAATATTCAATAGCTTGTTGGACCTTTTCAGGGGTTCCAATTAAATTCAAGTCATACACATAAACAACTATTATTACAAAATTTCTCTCATTTTTCTTTATAAAAGCACATGGGAAAATAGAATCATTGGCATATCCATGTTTCAATAAGGATTCATTGAGACGATTATACCACATACGACTAGATTTCTTGAGCTCATATAAAGACTATTCTAATGTCATAGAATAACATTCTTTTAGCTTTGATTTGTATGCTTCAGCAATACTGGATCCTTCAGGGATACTCATATAGTATCAATATCTAATGAGCCATATAAATAGGCTATTACGACGTCCATCAAATGCATATCCAAATTTTCATGTACTGCCAAAATGACAAGACATCCATCCATTACTAGAGAATATGTTCCATTAAAATCAATTCCAAGTCTTTGTGACAGACCTTGGGCAACAAGCGTTGCTTTATATCTGGCAATATCATTATTCTCATTTCATTTTTAAACAAGTATCCATTAATAGCCAACAGGCTTAACATCTTCAGGTTTGTACAATGGGTTTGAAAACTTTTTGTTTTTCCAGTGAATTCAATTTAGACTAGATTGCATCATTCCATTTTGGTTAATCTTTTCTTTTCTGACATACATTAACTGATCTAGGTTCGGGATCCTCTTCATTTTCCATTAAATCAAGTGTTACATTATATGCAAAAGCGTTATCAATAATTATGTTCTTTCGGTTCCAATGATTTCCAGTAGTAACATGATTTATTGAATTTTCAATAATATCGTGCTTTTAAGTAGAAATTATATCCAGATCTGTTTCTTTTGAAAGTTTTTTACGATCAACTTCATTAGGAAGTTTATCAGGACCAACCTCTTCAAGAGTTTGATCCGTGTTACTAATTGTTTAATGAGGAATTTGATAAACATTCAAACCATAAACCATTTCATTTGTTCCTTTATTTTTCAAGGATTTTATCTTTGGAACCTAAAAGTCTATCACGCTTCAGGCGTGCATTTAATTTACTAGCACTTTGTATTTGTCCTTCAGGGCCAATAATTTTAGCCGGTGCATTATTTTCAACTATATATAATCTGGTTACTCTGCTGGCATCACAAAAAACATCAGATAACCATTTTACTCTTCGATGCAAATGTACAATTTGATGCACTTCTAATTCACTTAGAATATTACGAGGATCAAGAAAATTGAAATGTACTTTCCAAGTAATTTCTTTTTTAAAATTAATCAATTTTCCCCCTAATATCGGAAAATGCAACTCGTCAAAATAACAGTCAACAAATCGAGTAGTAAATAAATCACCAGTTAACGGTTCAAGATATTTAATAATAAATAGTGATTCATACCCGACATATATCCCCAATCTCCGTTGGGGGCCATTGTTTTGCATTGAGGCAGTGCTACTGGGACATAAACTGTGCACCCAAATATTCAAAAATATGATATAATGGGTTTTTAATTGTACACCAATTATAACAGGAAGTAGCTATGACTACTTGTCTGTCTTAATTTTTATTAGTGTTTCTACATGCATAATTGCATATCCCCAAGCGGATATGGGAAATGTCGATTTTATCAACATAGATCTTGCAATTAATTGAAGCCGCTTAAAAAGCGATTCAGCTAGACCATTTCTAGTATGTACATACGGTACGGGGTGCTCAATATCAATCCCAATAGACATTGACTAATCATCAAATCTCTTTAATAAATATTCACCAGCATTATCAAGACAAATTTTCTTTATTGGGTGATCTAGAAACTGTGCTCGTAATCTAATTATTTGAGCAAACAACCTTCGCATATGCCAAGTTGCGGGTGGATAATAAATATGCATGCGACCATCCGTAGATGCATCTACTACCTATATATATCACCCTGAATTCGTTCTAAAAATGCAGGGAATTCAGTTCCAAATTTTTTTGGTAATGGCTTAGTTATTAACTTCCCTTTTGAGCAAACAACACATTTCAGTTCATTTGTATTCAATATCCTTTTATTTTTCAAATTATGGCCAAGGGTATTTTCTAACTTCGTCTCATCATAATATTATCGAGAGCCCAAACCGGTCATGACAAATCACAAAATCTATAGACTCATGGTCTACCAGATATATTTCAACTCCATTAATCTTTGTGTAATATAATTCAGAAGACAATGAAGACAATTTTTTAAATTATATTTGTGTCCATCAATAATTTTTGTAATCAACAACAATTCATTATTTGTCTCACTTGATGTCTTTGTGTTCTTGAAAATTTGTATTTATGACACAACCTCGAAGATTTTGACTCCTAGTTCCCTATTCATGTTTGTAATTTGAAGAAAGCCCTATACGGTCTTCATCAGACACCTCTTGCCGAGTTCCAAAGATTTAGCTCATATTTCGCTAGTTTTAGCTTTCATCAAAGTCATTGTGATCCCTCTTTATTTTACTTTCAGCGTGGTATATTAGTTATTTATTTGTTAATCTATGTGGATGAAATTATTGTTACAGGTAATAATAAATCACTGTTGGTTACTTTTATCGCTGGTACACATCGCAGAGTTCACTATTAAGGATCTTGGATGACTAAGTTATTTTCTTGGCCTTGAGGTTTCTAATACTTATGATGGGTTTTTGTTGGTCAAGCCAAGTATGCACATTATATTATTTAGCGAGCTGGCTTCTTGGAGTCTAAGCCTGTCTTAACCTCTTTAGCAACCCAAGAATCTCTTCCTCAATGGTGGTGTTCCAATTCATGATCCTACACTATACCGGTCTCTCGGTGGTGCTCTTCAATATTTAACCATCACCCATTCTGACCTTTAATATGAAGTTAGCTCAGTTTGTTAATTACTGCAATCGCCAATTGATGATCATTTTTTGGCAGTGAAGTGTATCCTTAGATACGTTAATGGTACTTCGCACTTTTTCCTTCCCTCTTCTAAGAGTTCCAACTCTTTGATCATATGGTACTCTGATGCAGATTTTGAAGCGCCGAAAACAATCTTCAGTTGCTTGCTCTAGTTGCGTATGCGGCTTCCGAATCCTTTTAGGTAGCGAATAGTGAGCTTTGTACAATTTTTCTCTCTCGGTCAACTCTTTTATGTGGTAATAAGAGCGATATATTCCTTAGTCAAAATCCAGTGGTGCGGACGAGCTAATCACATTGAATTGGACGATCACTTTGTTCGTGAGTTTGTCTCTTCCAGAAATTTAGTCAACAATTTTCTTTCTTCTCATCTTCAGTTAGTTCATATTTTTACAAAGAGTCTTCCTCGACCCACTATGAAGTTCCTTGGGCCAAAGCTTTGCATATGTCCTAATCCCACACAGTGCTCAACATAGGGGGTTTAATACTATTAATTGATTAAATTAAATTAGGTGAATTAGTTTTATATTCTAAATTTTAAATATATGTAATTGATTAGTTAATTAATCCATTTAATATCTCTATTGTAATTTTAAGCGATGCGGTTGTATTATAAATACAAGCATCTCCATCACCACAGTTATTACTGATATTCTAAATCTCTTTTTTGTAGCCCAGGCTAATTTTTTCCCTAGAGTGTTGATTGGCCCTGACTTGATTGTGGACCATTGCGTGTGCGCGGGCTTATATTTTTTGCTTAGTATGCTGTTGTCTTGAGATATTCCATCTGAATTTGAAGAAACTTAACCCACCACATTCACGTATTCTGCATAATCTCAAGCAATAATTCTTTACGACCATTAAGAAATGTTTGGTTTGTCCGACGTTGTCATTTATAATACATAAAAAATAAAAAAATAATAAAAAAAGAACAGATTCTATTCTGTTTCACGAGTGAGAACCATTGCCCCACTTTTTGTTAAAATATTTCCTAATTTTCTCTTAGTTATATTTATTTATATAAATATTGATATTTGAAATTTATTATCGTGTGACTAATGATAGTTCTTATTAGACTGTTATGTTGTAAAGTCTTGAACTTTATTGAACACCTTTGCTTAACACCAGCAATCGAACTTGTCGTTAAGCTGGCCGGGTTCCATGAATGTGGAAGCTCCCTCAAAAAATGCTTCGATTTGAACATATAGTATTGAAGGCATTCAATCACTTCTTGTATAAGGTAAGCTGTCATTTTCTTAACTAATGACAGGTTACTCTCAATTTATTAATATCAATGCAGGTACTTCAAATCTAAAGTGAAAGTCTACCACCGGCTACTGATAGAAGATATAAGTTCCAAACTATACTTCTACTAGCCACCAGCAACGTGCCAACATTGGAAGTCACTTCCTCAATCCTACTGGAAAAATTTCAGGAGGATCAACAAAATGGGAGGATAGGATCCGGAGGCTATCTTCTCAAGTAGGCGATTCACCATCTATATCTATTAGGACTAGACAAGCTAGTTTGAAGGAATTTCCACCTTGTGAAAATGGCCAACAAGATAAAAAGGTTGTTTCACCTATCAAAGGACAATATATTAATGTAGGTGGTTAGCTCATGGATAGAAAAGTCGGATTACTTGGAATAGGAAGAGTAAAATCGTCAAGATTGGAGAATGAATCTTTTGTAGGGTTGTCATCATAAGGGAACTAGGATTTTGGATCAGTTTCAAAGTCGGTCTTGAGAATGGAGAAGGAAAAAGGAAATAAATGTAACTAAAAGTGAGAACCATATGCGAAACCAAGTGTGGGGACATACAAAGTTACTCTCTCAGGTGCAAAAGCAGCAGAAGTAGTACTAACTCCAATTCACAGGAACAGGGAAAAATCCTACTCCCAATAAGGTTTCTTGGCCTTATGTTCCGCAACTAGAAGATTATCCAATGAATAATGGACTTCATGGTAGAAAAATGACAAGTATATTAGATGTTTGTGGAAGTCCAATACATCCAAACATTTTTGTGAGGGGCATGTTGTTGTACTCAAAAAGTGCAACGGCTGGAAAAATTGTGGAGTCCAACCTGATTTAGAGATGATTCAGCCCAAGAAAGTGATAATCAGCCCAAGGGATGAATCAGTGGGTTGTGTAAGAGGAAGATCCACAGCCGATGATTTCAGAAGGATACTGTTGAAGAGGAATCAAAGCATGAGGCAACTTAAAGGAATTAGAATTGAGGGTTTAAAGATAAGTTTTATTTGAGTATTTATTGACTGAAATTGAGGAATCATTAATGAAATGATGATACAATCAAAAGGAAGTGCAAGCTTAAGGTAGCTGAAAGGTGCAAGAATTGCGGTTATGAGAGTTACTCAAGGAGATGGTAATGGAAATCAAAGAACCATTAATGAAGAAGGGAGTTACTCGAGCACTTAATGAATGCGAGTGAAGATCAGCTTTAAAAGCCATGAGGGAACAGGATAAAAGATAGCGACCAACACACCACAAACTTATTTTTTTCTTTCCTTATTTTTATTTTCTTTTCCTTATGTTCTTCTTGCAATGCATTTATTTTAGTTTTAATTAAATGCAGATCATTTACTTTATTTTTCCTTCTTTTCATTGCTCTTGTTATTTATGTTATTTTAATCAATCTTTCTTCAATTTTGATTATCCAATTTTATCTCAAGCAAGACTAGCCTTTAGACATTTCGGAGTCAGCCCGGGAACCCATAAATTTTCACCTTTTTGACAAGTGTAACACACATTGGCCATCTAAAAGAGAAATTTCAGGTACAATAGCAAGATTCTACGTGGAGGACTAATAACAAACTGAATGGGAAATTAAATAATGCAAGTGACAATTGTTTTATTACAAAAAACCGTTCAAATCAAAGGGAAAAACTTGGTTAGTCCAAACCAAATAGAGTAGCTACACTACATTGAAATAAGGTACAAGCAAATTTGAAGAAAGCTTATAATAATAATCCAACAGCCAATCAATCAAGAACAGCCAATCAATCACCAAAGCAAGCTTGCAATAAAAAAAAAAAAAAACAAAAGAAAGAAATTTCTCTTACCCCTAAAAAGGAAAAGAAAAAATGACCTGCTTTAGTCTCTATCTCGAATTGCGTAAAAACCAGATCTAATAAAAAAATGACCTGCTTTAGTCTCTATCTCAAACTTCAAATTGATGAGAATGGAGTTTTCATCAAAAATTATAATTATGATCCACATAGACATGGAGCTCAACCCAACAATTATACCGAAATTTCTTCGGGTGTGGGCTATGTTTTAAATGTTCACATTTTCCCAGCTTGCTGACGATATTTACTAGCTTCCGTTTACCTAACTTAACCCCCTTCCCACTCAAGATGGACTTTCCATTAAAACTATACTTTATCATCAACACAGAAATGAAGGCCAACGGAGCAAATATGCAAAAAATTTATTGGGTGGGGGCAGTGTTTTGATGTTCATATTTTTGCAACTAGCTTGTGGTTTTTACCCACTATCACTTACCAAACATAACCCATCCCCACACTCTCTCTCTCTCTTTCCTTCTCTCAAGCAATCTCGAGCAAGAGCGAAGTAAAGGAAAAAGAAAGAACTCTACAAAAACTAAATAACTTGAGATGGCTTCTCAAAAGCAACATACAGTTATCTTGCGTGAGGAGGACAACAAAGCTGCAAAGGCTCAAAAGTTATATAAAGAAGATCTAAAGAATAAACCTACATCTGAGGTTAGGCTTCTAAGTCAAAGCATTTTGTGTTCAATTTTGAGATTCATTTTGTTTGTTATTTATGTGTGGCGTTTTGACTGTGCCCTTCTTGTAGATTGTGTCAAGAAAAAGTTGTTGGAATGGGGCAAGAAGAATAAAAGGGCTCCAAGAAAGTCCAGAAACTTGAAATCTAAAGATGCTCAGGTGAGATGTTCTTACAATGGTTTTTTCTATTTTATTTATATATGTGTATGGTTTTAATCAGAAATTTTCCGATGTATTCTATGTGAGTTGTTCGGAATAGATATCCAGATTTATAGTATTGGCTTGTTTGTCGTTTGTTGTTATAATGTTTTTAGATATTCAGATTTAGGCTTGTTTGGTCTTTTTGTATCAGGACTAGAAGTTATATGTTTTCGGTTGAATAGGGCATCAATGATGCCTTTCGATCCACTGACTATGCATTTTATGGGCTAGGGTGTGTATCACTGATGCATTGCCCCTTTATTCCATTGATCGAAGGTGACTATTTTATTGTAGCCAAATTTCAATTGTTTCAACTCTTTGATTTTCTCATTTTTGAAAAATACTTTTTGATAGTAGTAATGGCATCAAGTGGGGCTTGCATCGGCTTTTAGAATATCCGGTGGCAGTGGCATTTATTAATTGTAGTTGATTCCAGCTAGTGAACTAGAATTATTCCGTAAAATTCCAAGCATTGATGCTCATTAGGTTTAAGTATTAAGAATCGATTCCTAGTGGAGTTATTATATTCTAATTGTAAAAATATTTCACATCGTGGAGATCGACCTTGTTTGACGCTTGAACGTGTTCTAGAAAGTCCGGTAGGATTTATCATGCTTTCTTAAGGTAGATGCCGTTAGTTTTATACATCACATATTGTCTAATAAATGATAAAACCAAGCTACGACTACCGCTAGGTGTACATGTCGGGATTTGAGACTGGACCTACTAGTCAACACAAGTCCTTCCAGCGTGCTTCTGGCTCACCCATGCGCACCCTGGGAGACTTCCCATGAGGTCACTCATCCTCAAATTACTTTAGAACAAGAATGCTTAGTTCTAGAAGGAATGTGCACATTATTGACATAAGTAGTCTATTCAATCTATTTAATTACTATTCAATCTCGGATGGTCTAACACTAGCTCATCCCCACATGAGATTTGGCTTAGCACCGGCTCAACTTTTGGGGTATCGCATCATCCCCCACTTAAGAATGCAACATCCACGGTGCACCCAAAGAATTGATCAACTGCTAGGCCCTTCAACAGTTCGGTCAATGACTATGGGATTTCGCAGGTTGGTTCTGATACCAACTGTGATACCCCAAAATGCAAGCCCCGAAAAACCAGACGTGTAAACTGGCCCCACAGGTCAACTCGAGTCCTTCCAGTGTGCTTCTATCCTCATGCACGCGGACCCTGAGAGACTTCCTAGGGAGTCACCCATTCTCAAATTACTCTAGAACAAGCAAACTTAATCTAGAGTTCTTTAACTAGGGCTCCCCAAAAAGAATGTGCACATTGTTGACATGAGTAGTCTATTCAATCTTGGATGACCAAACATCGGCTCATTCATACATGGGAGTTAGCCTAGAACCAATCCAACTTTGAGGGTATCACATCCTCCCCCTTTTAAAAATGCAACATCCATGTTGCACCCCAATGATCTATCAACTGCTATGCCCTTTAATAGTTTGGTCAACAACTATGGGCTATCTTAAGTCAGCTCTGATTCCAATAGATGTAAGACCCCATATAATAACAATCCTTAAGTGTCACACGCCAACATCATAACAATGTCACACAAAAATATGACGTGCCTTGATGCTAAGCCTAAAATATAATGAGTGTATAGGTTTTTCTTTACATTAAAACATGAAACTCTAAAATGTCACTTCAGAAACTTAAAACTCTCAAAAGTAGCGAGTGTGTAACCCTAAATTTGGAAAATATCCAATCCAAAAGTTCATGAATGGTCAATAAAAGTCTCACATCAACGATATATCAAGTGGATTAAGGTCCTGATTCAACTTTGTATAGAGAAAAGTAGTATTATCGGCAAAAGTTGAGTAAAGAATTATATATGCATAAACAATAACAATCATGCTACATTAAAATCATCAAAAAGTCAAAGCATGTCTAGCACTGGCATCTATAAATGCATAGAGGCGGGCTAGTACCGGCTCAACCTAGTCATAATCAATTGAATGGCATAACGCCGGGTCATCAATGTACAAGAGTTCTTCTAGCACTGACCTAAGTCATTCTCAATCAATCAGATGGCCTAACACCGGCTCATCAATACATAGAAGTTGGCCTAACACCAGTCCAATCCATTTTCAATCAATCGAATGACCTAGCACCAGCTCATCAATACATATAAGTTGGTCTAGCACCGGTTCAACCATTCATCTCATTAGTTAGCCTAGCACTGGATTTGCTAATTTAAAAATCAACAATCACTAATCTTATAGCATATAATCATTTTTCAAGAAATCTCAACTCATATCAATTCGGCTATGCCTAAACAATATGTTCATCATGTTTTCATATGATGTCACATTAACATAAATTTTGTTCTTATAGTTTATCAATCAAGCGACGATCAGTTGAACCATCGCACATGCGATATTTAACCCCCTTACTTAGAGAAAGCTTAGCAACTCAACTACCACTGACTCATGGGACTTGGGTCGATCGGACTTCACTTAATCACCAAATATGATCAATCAACTTACTCCAATTTAGCATAGATCTTAAATTCACCTTAAATTCATCGGCAGCCCAAATATTATGAAACTCGTGCTAAATCAAAGCTAACATTCCTAAATTTTATTTCAAAGAACAAAAATTTGATTAGTAAATTGAATTACTTCCAAAATATCATCTTAACTCAAATAGTTCGTTCAATTCAAGGAAACATAGCAGTATTATTGTACAGATCACTAAAAATATATTTTACGCTCACATAGAACAAATGTGTTGTCTAATTGAAGGTAACACATATACTTTTATTCTCAATTAAACAGAAAGACTAAAATAATATTAAAAAATAATAGAATATTATTTAAACTTACTTAAAAGACCTTCCGTCAAGAAACACGGTCGTTAACTTTAAAATTTTAAATAATATCCATTTTATACCCAAATGGAAGAAATTTAGTCTCTAACTAAAGTCTTAACACAAAAATCCATATCTCCAATACAACAAAAAAGTGAAAAAATACCCAAGCATTACAGAAAATGTATCGAATACACTGTAGTATTTTTCCATCAAGAAAGAGAGTGTCCAAATTTAGAAAATCATATAAAATTCATTGTTCTTCCAAATAACTCATATGATATGTAAAAGGGAAGATAAAATCATGAGAAGTCACAATTTTCTTTAAACACAATAAATCCATATTTGAATATATGCAATAGCTTAAAATAATACAAAAAGTTATGAAATCGAATTTCAAGAATAAAGAAGTACGAGATGTAAAAACTTACACACATTCCATTTCAGAAGTCTCCTAGGTGCGCATGAATAAGGATAGAAACACGCTAGAAGGAATCGTGTTGACCTGTGGGGCTACTCTACAATCCCGACATGCCCGGCTTTGCGGGGTTTGCAGGCCGGGGTTTCACAATATAATTTTTCATGGCACTTGTATCGGGTTCAAGAATGATTAGTGGAATTTATTGTCTTTGGTTAGGGCTAATGCAATTACTATTGTTGGTCAAATAGTAGTGTAATACCAGAACTAAGGGAAAAATTATATAATATATTCTAGAAGTATCTGCAGTTATTACCATGCTTTTATATATTTTTATTGATGTGTTTTGCGCCTATTCTCAATAAAACTCGCAATTTTGTACTTGGTACATAGAGGAGCATTTGACCGCAAAGCCACCATTTCCTAGTGAGAGCACTACATAGCATGATGTAAATATTTTTGATATATATATAGAGAGAAAAATAACTATGTAATTTGTTATTTCTATTTATTTTAAATTACAATTTAACCCATTCAGTTAAAATGTAATTTGAATATTCATTACAATTAATGGAATGGGTGAATTCATTGTAATGCAATGCTTGAGAAATGAATTCGCTTAGAGAAGTAATTGTGTTGAAAAAATAAATTGCAACTTTAGCTCAATCGTTTAATTATTTTTTATTTAAAAATATTAGAAATAGAAAAATATATATTTTTCTATAGTTTGTTTCGAGCACTATGACTTGGCTTCTACTCAAGTCTTTGAGATTTGAATTGCAAGAGCAGTTAACATTGGAGACATGGAGTCACTCAATGAAATTTAATGCAATATGTTTGAGCAACCACAATGACAACAGTAGGACTTGGTTTCTTGGAATGATGGAAGATTAAAATTGTAGAATATGCATTTTAAGTCGGCACACTATATTGAGATTAAATGTCATTTTATGTTAGGAACTTCAATTTTTTGTATTATTTTAATAAAAATTTTCCTAAAGTAAAATGGGCATAAAATTAAACAGCTTAAAGTCATCTTAAGTTCTATGCATAATACATTGGAATAATGTTTGTGTGCTATTTCGTTTCTTTTTCATATTTATCAAAGTAAAGATTGACCATCACTCTTTAAAAGTTGGAGGATAAATAAATTATGGATTTTTTTTATTTTTTTAAACTTAGTTTTGATTGATGATTCATTGATACAACTTTTTTTACATGATTCTTACACAGGTTTTCATGGATAATTAAAATAAAGCATGGTGGGTCCTATAAAGTAATTTAGGATTTAAATCATTGATTGAATCCTATAAGTCTAAAATTTTGTGCTACAAAATCTACAAAGCAGTGTTGCACCCACAAAATTTTATGCTACCAAATCTACTAGATCGTTAGTGAAGGAGCGGACACGCCGGATCCTGACTCACTTGGGATACAAGTGCCCTCACTTTGTTAAATATATGCTGCCATCAAATGTCTCGAGTGAATATTGGCTGGTAATAATTTTGAGTTAAGAAGTGCTATTTTTAGTATGTTTTCAATTAAGATCAAATTCAACAAACCACACATGCATTTTCTTTTTCTCTCTCTATATTGACACATAAACAATACATGACAAAGTACTTATAGCAAAAAATATGCTCAATCACACTTATTATATATATATATATATATATATTACAACACATGTGAGATTATCATCCAACCTACTTTTTATTAGCTTAAAAAAATTATTTTGCATTGTAAAGTAAGTTCTATATAAACTAAGTCTCTTCCTAATCAAAGCAATAGTAATAGCAATGAATTCGGATATACTTATGACCGGACCTATTTAATTATTTGGCAATCGGATTGGGTATGGATATACTATTCGGGTCCGTTTTGGGTCCAGGACTAAGAGTGGATTTAATTCAGATCTGAATTTGACTAGATTAATATAATTATATATCAATAATATTTTAAAAATATAAATTAATAGTAATTATATAAATATATATGTTGATTTCTTTATTTGTTTATGATGATTTTATTATTTTTTAATAAATACATAAATTTTCATATAGATTGGGTCTAGATTTGGGTCCAAGTTCAGGTAAAATTATTAAAAATATCAGAGTTATTTCAGGTCTATCGGATTTTATCGAGTATGCCTTAGTTGGGTTATGGTAGAATTGAGTTAGAATTTATTGAGGTTTAATTTAGGTGCCAATTCTATGATGTGAACTCAGTATTAGCTTTAGTTGACACTTGTATAAATAAATAAGTGATCTGCGTCTTTTTAATTTTAAATTTTTAAATAAGACAATCATTTAACACAATCAGAAAAAATTCATAAATAGTATATACTCACGTTGCGTGTGAAGGAGTGTGCTTAACTTTTAGGTGTTTCAATATATATACAAATTAATTGTCTGGGCTTATTTTGAAGGTAAGATTTGAAGATATTATTATAAGTAGTTATGACTCTTATTTTCGTATTTACAAATACTCTCTAACATTATGATTATATTTTTTTTTCAGTAATTGACGGCTTATAGTTTTCCGTTTTTCAAATTTTGAATTTTTCTAGGTTTAAATTTATTATGTCTCTTTACTCCTTACTAGAATTTTTTTTCCCCCCTATATTAGGTGATATGATAGATTCATAATACCATTTATATGATTTGGGAATTTGCAAATATACTCTTGTATGATTTGGATAAAATCCGACCAAATTTAATAGCTTACAAAACTCATAATTCATAATACTTCTACCAAAAAATAATTAGTTCAAGACTTGTGTATGTATGACCATATCCATTTTTGTTTATGTTCTCCCTTTCAAATTATAGAGGAAGAATTATTAACGGTAACATCAAATGAATATGAGTTCCCATTTCTATTTTCAGTTATTATTATTATTACTATTAGCTTGATTTTGTTTTTGATAGCATTGATTTCCATCAATCTAGCAGGGTTCCATTATTACATTCTTCATTCTCACAATGGAAACTAAAAATAGATTGTAAGTGATTTACAACAACTAAATCTTTTAAAGTATGTTTTAATTAAATCTTCAATTGAGGATGTAATTTTATACTTCACTTATGCCTAGTCATCTAGCAAAAGAAAATTGTACTAAAATTGCATTCATGTTGAACACTAAATAAATAAAATTTATATAAATTCTTTTACCTTCTCATGTCTTAGACTTATTCGGTTTAGACTTTCAAAACTCCTTTGAACTAACATCAACCTCAATCTAAACTGAAAGAGAACTCAAAAACACTAAATAAAAATGACCACTCTTATGATGTCGAAGTTATCTATTGGTATCCTAACATACACTTCCATTTTGTAGTAATATTGAGATAATGAACAAATCGATTTTAAAAGGAAAGTTTCTTCTTAATGGGGCAAGTCGGACATATATCATACACATGTCATGGGTTAACTTCAATCGTCGAAGTAACCATGCACTTCTTAGCAACTCACTCCATCGGCTACTAAGACAGGCTTCCCGACTTAGTCAAGCACCACAAATGCCAAAAGCTTTCTAGAGAGAGAAAGTGTGGAGAGAAACTTATAAAAACTTTGAATGTCAATGCTTCAACGATACAAATGAGACTATTATAGAATGTACAACTATTAAATCCATATTTACAATGCTCTTGAATAATCTATAACACCTTTCAAAATGGTTCCAGAGTATGCTAGAGAATATTTCGAGTCTAGGATACGCTAGGGAATATTTCAGGTCTAGAACCTTATGCCAAGTTTGAGTAAATTCTTTTGCACAAGAAAAAAAATCCTAAGTATGGGAAGACCACTGAACTGCGACCACCTCGAAGCCCAACTATAATACTCAATCAAGATCTAAGAACACTTAGAAAACTACGAACAAAGCATGTTAGTGCCGGAAAAAAATCACTACTATTTGTGTTTTCTTGAGAGACGAATTCAACAACATAACTCATGTTTGACAACTAACAATGGATTGGAACTAGATTTCATTTCCACTAGAGAGGAAAATTTTTGCAACAACAATTTGGTTATTTCAAGAAACAATGAACAATCTCCAAACAAAATGAATTAAACCTATCTTTTAACATGAATTGGATCAAGTAGGACATAGAGATATAAGATCGAACATATTGTGAACAAAATAGCTTCGAAATCTTATGAAAAAAATCAAAAACCGCTTTGATACAAATTTATGACATGGATTACGATCTTCTCCATAAATCAAACTTGAAAGGAAATTTCTAATACATTCAGGAAAATCGTAAATCAAACTTAAACATAAAGAATTGAAAGAAAATTAGGATAAATTGAGTTCCAAAAATAATCACTCCTCTCGAGCGAGCACTTTTGAGAATCCAAAAAATATCCCAGGCTGTCGATACGTGTTCTGTCTCTTTCGCAATTGCATCTGAAGCTCTAACAATCGATTTGCCTTCTAGGCAGCTGTAATCACTGCAATATTAAGGAATCTCTTCAAAGGTAGCAAGGGTAAACCCTTTCTAGTTATTCTCTCAAGTCTAGGTAGTGTGTGCAACAAGAAAATACAAGACACTATATATACTAAGTGGTAAATTAATCTAAGCTGCACATCTTGAGTGGCAATTTAATCTAAGTCATATATCTTGATTAAGATTAAGGGATCATAACTTCCAAGCAAACAAGTAACTTCAACTTGGTCCAAGTTGTGATTGGTCTTTCTAACGTCGGGTTCGGATCATCCAGAGCCGTGTAAACTTTTATGATGTCGAAGTTACTATTGGTATCCTAACATGTCACGTCCACTTTGTAAGGATATTGAGATGATGAACAAATTGATTTTAAAAGGAAAGCTTCTTCTTAATGACTCAAGGCTATGCACAGACAAGTATTTATGAGTTTTTTTTTTTTTTTTTGTACATTTTATGCTGTCCTTTGTTCGTGCTGTAAAAAAGTGGTATATGTTTTTATTTGATAATAAACCCAACTAAAAAATTTTACTCTTATCTTCATTTTCGTAATTGTTTTATTTCTAAAAGTTGTTAACCACACCATATATGAATAGCTTAGTGCCAGTGAGTTTCAAGAGCATGCAGGGTTTGGTCATCGAAACTCGATGGTTCCTCACCGGTAAACAATAGTTCTTCCAATTCAGCATGCACTGGTTGCAACTCATCATAAATATCTGTAAGACTTCGATACCCACGAACTGGTGTGTGGTCGAAACTAGAAGATCTCAGTTCTCGACTAGCATTTGATGAGGTGCTTGATGGTTGTACTAGGGATCGTACTTGATGGCCCAGCTTGCTCTACTGGCGTGATGAAAGGGGGCGGAGCGTCTGCCACATCAATCTAAGGAGTCGAACCCTCAATGTTGTCACCAGAACTGCCATGTTCATGTGCTTCTTCTTCAGGTACTGGGCTGGTTTGTACATTCGACCACCATGTACTTGCTGTGGATTGATTTTCTTCACCCATATTCCAATTCCACTTGGTTTTCTCATAAAAAATCACATCATGAGCCACATGCAATTTCTTCTCCTTTGGGTTGAACATACGATAAGCTTTGCTGCCCGGTTCCACACCTATATACACCATCGCAACACTTCTATCACTAAGCTTTGTAAGTTGATTTGGTAACCTTTTTGTATGTCCGACACATCCAAAAAATTTCACATGCTGAAGAGTTGGTTTATTTCCCTTCCATCCTTCATACGGAGTCTTATTCTCGAATCCTTTTGTCGGAACTTGGTTAAGCAAATACACAGCATGACGAACCGCCTCCCCCCACAAGAACTCTGGTACATTCATAGTCTTCAATAAGGATCTTGAAACTTCAAGAATGGTTCGATTTCGCCGCTCTACTACCCCATTTTGTTGTGGTGTGTGGGGGGCAGTCAATTGACGTTTGATCCCTGCCGTGTTGCAAAATTCAGAGAACTGATTAGAGGTGAACTCATCTCCTCTGTCAGTCCGCATTGCCTTTACCTTGTAAGAGCTTTCATTTTCTACCACAACTTTAAATTTCTTGAATGCAGGGAATGCTTCATCCTTTGATCTTATAGCATAAACCCACATGTATCGACAAAAATCATCCACAAATAATAGAAAGTAGCGGTTACCTCCTATTGTCTGTGGCGATATCGGGCCGCATATGTCAGCATGGATTAATTCCAATGGTGAGGTTGCTCGCCATTGCGCCATCTTCGGAAATGGCTGACGGGTTTGCTTAGCAATCATGCAGCCTTCACACACTTGAGTGGGGAACTTGATGTTGGGTATACCACGCACTAATCTTCTTTCATTATCGATTCTAATACTCGAGAATTAATGTGACCGAGTCTCGCATGCCATAGCCACACATTGTCGTCAATGCTTGTATTTAAGCACACTGGTTGAGCAATTTGAAGTGCGATCTTGTACAGCCGATTCATGCTTCGTTGCACTTTCATAAACAATCACAAATTTTCATCACGGACATTTAAATAATCATCCATCATCTCTACTTTGTATCCAATTTCTGTCAAATGTCCAAGGCTCAAGATGTTGTTGTGTAGAGCAGGTATGTAATACACGTCTGGAAGTATAATTTGCTCTCCATTTCTGCAATTCAATAGAATTGAGCCATTTCCTTTTATTTGAACCGTAGACCCATCTCTGAAGCGCACTTGCCCAGTCACATTCTCATTAAGTTCAGCCTGGTGTTCCTTAATACCAGTGCTCGCACCATTGTCGAGATACCAAGCATCCTCACTCGCTTATCATTGTTACTTCCTGGGGATACTCTGTCTTCATTCAACAACACCTTCATTGTTAAAAAAATAAAAATAAAATAAAAAAACACCTTCATTGTTGTCTTGTCCTGACAGAAACCCAACAGAAGGTATGGTTCTTCATCTTGAGTTTGAGTCAAATTTACTTCCTCGGATTTTCCCTTTGGAGCTTTGTATTCAAATGCGTAATGACCGTACTCCTCACAATTAAAGCCACTACAAAAAAAAATAATATATTTGTAATGGAATTCCGTCCCTAAAGTTCACATAGCTAACGTAATTCCATTCATAATTCCGTCTCTAATGTCATTAGTAACGGAAAAAATAGATTTAAAGACAAAAAAGTTTTGTTGAACACTTTATATGTTTCTTGTCTCTCGGTTTGTAACGGCTGTCCGCAAAATCTCGCTGTCCACTAGTACTTCCTTCACCACCTCTACCACGGCCTCTCCCGCGACCACCATTTCGACCCCATCTATCACCTTGTGGAGAACAACGGCCTCTGCCTCCAGATGGTGAGAGGAATCTACCTGAAATCTTTTGACAGGAACCTGCAGACTTTGTAAGCAACAAACTTCCTTCATTGCTGGTATTTTTATTGCGCACTCGCAAACGATCTTCATAGGCCTTTAATCTCCCAATAGCTTCTTCAATCGGCATGGAGTCCACATCAGAACATTGCTCAATGGACACTACTAGTTGTAGGTACTTATCGGGGACGGAATCAAGCAATCACTACAAGAAAAAATTATTTTTGTAACAAAACTTTTTTATCTCTAAATCTACTTTTTTTTCCGTTACTAATGACATTAGAGACGGAATTAAGAATGGAATTACGTTAGCTATGTGAACTTTAGGGACGGAATTTCGTTACAAATATATTATTTTTTTGTAGTGAATTTTCAACACACTGCCTTCAAGTGATGCTCCCAAGCTGTTGTATTTTGATATCAAGCTGCTTAATTTCCCAGTGAACTCGTCTATGGTCTCCCCATCTTCCATTTGAAGAGCTTTGAACTCACACTTTAATGAGTGAAGTCTTGTGCCTTTTGCACTCGGTCAGCCCCGAGATACTGCATCTTTAGAGATTCCCAGATCTTTTGTGCGGTCTTCTTCTTGGATGCTTGTGAAAGGATGTCTTCCGGCAATGCTTGAAAGAGGAAGGCATTTGCCGCCTTATTTTTCTTCTTGTCACGACCTCACCGGCCTTTGGTTCGACGATTCCCATACCCCTTGGGCATCCATAATGGCTTCCATCCTTATCGCCCACTGGTTTCTTTTCCTTACGTCACTGCTGCCATGGCTTCTAATCGGAGGTATTGGGCATGAACCTTGCTCTATAGAAAAATTATGCAGTAATCAACACTTTTCTAAATGATCTGAATTTTTATTGAAGCAAAGAAAAACATAAAACATACAAACTGGAAACTTCCACAAAAACCAAAATAGAAAGCCGTTGTCAACTTCTCCTACTAATCTGGTAACCAAATTCTGAATAAAATTAGAAATAAATATTTTAAAACCCTGTTAATGTAAATTTTGCATGATTTATCAAAACTGATATTTGGTATTAAAATTTTTTTAATAATTTTTTTAATAAAATAAATAAATAAATAATTGACCAATCATTTCTTTTTATAGTTTTTTTTTGTAAAAATGAACTAACAATTTGTCTAAAAAATTGCAAAATGAAGGATTAATAAATTATTTATTAATTTCTTTTATTTAAAAAAGTTATTTTAAATAAAACATCAGTTTTGGAGCAGAGGGTGTTTCGTACAAACTTTACATTAATACAAGGGGTTTCACGCAGCAAATAAAATACAAGATGTTTTGTAAATACTTGGGGATGTTATAATTTACCCAACAATAAATTAACCATTCATTTACATTCAGAGAAAAAAAAAAAAACAGATATGTAGCTCCGTAAAGTGCCTTCATAACTACTTGAAACTTAGATAAAAAAAAAAACATATATATAGATACCTCTAAATTTGTTGCAGGAGAAAGAGAGGGCGAGTGAGAGAGTTCCGACGGTCTAAAATGAGAAAAAGCGAGAAATGCGATTTGGGGAGACGTAGAGAGAGACGATGGGATTTGTTCACCAACAGAGAAAAAAAAAATCTTGACTACCAGCTCGGAAAAAAAAGATTGAATGTAGCATATAGATAATTCTATTTGATAGGAATTTTAATAAAAATAAAATGTGCATTCATATAACTTAAATTCAAAGCTATGGAGCAAGTTGAACAAAGAAGGTATTAAGATCATGCATAAGGAATCAATCAATAGTGTAAGTAACATGGTAAATCAAATTTAACAATTGTTTTAAATAAATTTAGTTATATTAGTAGAAGCGTAAAACTAACTTGTCAACATATGACATACGAAAACCTTATTTTTAATTGGTGAAAATCTAGTAGAAAGAACACTCTGTATCTATTTATATTACCCAAACGGAACAAAACTAACACAATTCGACCAAATAACTGCAAGATATTGAGCTACAAAACAATAAATTAACCATTCATTTAAATTCAGAGAAAAAAAGTGACGCAATTTGATAAAGTTCCTTCATAACTAATTGAAACACTGTTAGATACACAAAAACATTTATATACATACCTCTATCTAATTTATGAATATTTACAAAACACACTCCTAAACAAGAGATTTTTCCGGTTAAAAATTTACATATAATACAATAGATGTAAGTTCACTCACTCAGTCCGTCTTTCTATATCCCGAAACGTCCCTTGTCTCGGAGGTTCCATGCATACCTAAACACATATTTTTCTTAAAAGCAGTTTAGAATTAAATCCATTTTAAGGACTAACTTGAAATATGTCATGCCATACCTTTTAAAATAAAGTTTAATCTCTATCATTCATAAAATACGTGTCATGTCATGCCATACCGGTAGTGAAATGATGCAACAAAGATATCAAACTCGACAACAATGCACATGCACATATATATACATCAGTCGAAGTGAGCAGCCGGAATAACCTCGGCTCCATAATAATAGGCTCACTGCATCTGTCAAAGTGAGCAGTCGGAATAACTTCGGCCCCATAATAACAAGCTCATTAGACCATCATCAATAAATAGCCGAAAAATCTTCGGCTTAAGGAAGGATCTGATAAACCCATAATAATATAACGGTCATTCGGTCACTTCCACATACCCACCATACGACTCCCACAATTAATACATGGATAGCCGAACGTTGTCGCCATTAATCACAAGACGCCCTATAGTCTGTGATAGCAAAGATAGGACCCCCACTGACTAGCTCTATCCCGTGTAATGTAGTAGAATCCGTACAACCTGAAATCACCCAAGGAAAACCCGGAAACTCTACTCCTCCTCGCACGCCCTAACGGGATCATGTTTGGAGTTTGACATATGATCCTAAACTACCGGTAGACCTCACTAGTAGCTACTCCAATGAGTGGAACAACACCGATACAAATGATTAGACCAAATACGTCTAAACTACAATGGGTCTAATCCCTGAATGACCGTGCAACTAAGTCACCCAGTTGTCCGACTACTATCGTCCACTATCGCGGAAGTGTTACGGTACATCGGGGTCGAATATCCTAGCCCCAGATGATGCCCTCGCCTAGCACTACCGCACACAGCGACTAAATGATAGATCCATAAAACATAACTGATAAACCGTGCAATATGTATGCAGTATGTCAAATAAGTGAATTTACTGAAAAGGGCCGGTAAGCCAACTCACCTATCCTCATTTTCATAAATTCACCTCACGCGATCAAATACGCATATCAAATATCATAAAATGAGAAGTTTCACACATGCATACACATACATATATATATAAATATATACATGCACTGGCAGATGATCCACATAATATCACATTAATATATTCATCATAATCACATGCAATATGCATACCTAATTTCTTAAAATTAGATTCAATTCTCTATTGTTTACCTCTTGTCAATACTCCCTAACTTTTGCAATCTCATCCAAACTATTTTTACCCAAAATTGAGGTTAATTCTTAGGCTCACCGTTATAATATAAAGATTAGCAATATGCACGGGTGATCTTTATTGTGAATAATGAATCATTATAATAATAAAATATGGCTAATAATAACTTTTACTAGCATGATCCCAATGAAAGACTATTATTAATGTGTTTGTTTCCGGATTTAGGTTTTCAATAATAAAATTAAATTTGAATAGTAATTTTTTATTTTATTTTATTTTAATGGTTGTTTCAAGTGATATAATTAGATTTTAATATGATATTTTGAATGTAAAAATAATTTTTATGTAATAGTATAAAATAAAATCAGTATTTGATGTGATTTTTTGGAATACAAATTTTCTATATTTTATACCTTTTTGCTTTGTTAATTATAAGTTGATCTTTAAATCTAATAGTCAATGGCCTCCTTTTCTTTAATTATTGATAACGTGAGAACCAGTAGCCGCTACCCTTAGGGTACGCTCTGGGTAAAGCCCCGGCTGAACCTAATAGTCTGCAAACTAGGGTCGAGGAGGCAAGTCACACTAGGCGATAAGACCTGGAGGCGTCGAGGTTTAAACCAATGACCTCACAGTCATGAGTCCATCCTCACACCACTAAATCATCTCTTACAGGACATGACCTCTTTTTACTTTGATGTATTATTTGATTTATGAAAATATGATGATTGTGCAATACATGTATTATTTGACTAATATGGATTGTAACTATCGCATGCACAAACGGAACAACAATACTTATTCAACTCTTTAATTATGAAATATAAAAGGTATTCGTCTACATCACTCATATACCGTACAATACAAAATTCAAAATAAATATTGCTTTAAATCATGGACTATCAAAATAACTATCGCTAATTATAATATGTTTCCAATAACATATCATCAGTGAATTGATTTTTAGTTTTAGTTAATTATTTGTTTCATATTGACTCTATTTTTCTGCAATATGTGTTTCTTGTGTTTTAGTTTTTAGTTTTTAGTTTTGTTTTTTTTTTTTTTTTTTCCTTCCTAGTGTATGTCTATTTTGGAGTTTTTCTAATATTCATTACAAATGGTATCAAAATAATCCAATTAAATTATGTGTATGTTTAAAAAAAAATTGTAAACAATATTTTATATTATTTAATTTTATTTTAGCTTTAAATTTGAAGATAATATTATCTAAAAAGGCATCCTAATCATTTCAATTTAAACTATTTATTTATTTTAGTCAAGCAAAATATAAACCAGATTATTCATTTTGTATATCATTTCATGTTAGTAAGAAATCAAAATTGGTTATATTGATAATTATCTACTTTAGGCAATCCTATAGTATTGATTCCATGTAATTGTTATTGCAATATTTTATTAATAACAAATTATCAATACACAATTATGTGTATTTTTCATTGCAATTGTTTTAATTTGTTTTATTTTATTAATTCCGGTTACATAATGAGAATATAATCTCTGTGATGTTCATAATTATTTAAATTTACAAAATTCTATCATCAAATTTTGCATAATTATTACTTCAGTATTTTGTTAATATATATGAATTTATACAATAAGTGATAAGAATTTTCTCTCCTATTGAATTGCATTAAATATTTCCATTTATGTTTCCATATTTTTGGTATAAATATATTTAAAAAAAATTAATTAATCAACCAAACATATCCACGCTACAAGAAAAAATCATTTTTGTAACAAATTTTTTTTTTGTCTTTAAATCTACTTTTTCCGTTATTAATGACATTAGAGACGAAATTAGGAATGAAATTGCTTTAGCTACATGAACTTTAGGGACGGAATTCCGTTACAAATATATTATTTTTTGTAGTGCCATTTTTAACCATGCAACAATATTTAATGATGTGCATTAAAAAATGCTAATCCTCCGGGCACAAAAAGAGTCATTATACCATCCTCACTTATCCATTCAAAATTCAGATTTACGAAAAAGTGTTAAGAAGCAAGTAAAATCGCTACACACGGTATAGTTAATGTTGGTACGTTCTCTTATAGAAATTTCGTTTGTTTCCATTTGTGTTAGAAATTATATAATCGTTATAGTTCAATTACATAAACCGTTTTAAGTACTTAATTTTTTTAGTTATTGATTTTTTGAAAGTGTCTTTATATTTTTATGCTATCGACTTTATAATTTAATTGATTATCTTTTGCGAATTCTTGTGAATATGTGGTAATCATTGATTTACATTTTTTACCATTAATCAAATTTAAATTTAAAAAATAATTTATTATTTTTTTTAACATTTTTGGTAATATTATTTTGAATGTTTCTGTTATTAGTTTTGTTTTTTTTTTGGGAAATTCCATTTACGATTTTCTTTTTTAACCACAAATAAGATACTAAATTTCATATTTTCTTTACTCAAAATAAAATAAATAAATGGCATTTTTAACTAAATAATGTCTAGATATTTAAATCTTAATATCTATACTAATCTCTAAAAAAAATCATAATTATAAAATAGTGTGATATATTCATAGAAATATAAATTTTGCCTTCATGTGTGTACTAGGACTTATTATTGGTAGCTTATGTCTTGTCTATAATTTACATCAATTATATATATATTAATATTTACTTTTATTACGCTATCATATTTTTTGAAAAATACAGTACATTGAAAACTTTTTATATTTGGATGGCTACATGTATTGAATATATTCCAACACTAGAAACTTGTGTACATGAAATATATTCCAAATAGAGGATCATCAAAGTATCCTCATTCGACTACTGAAAATTATGACGATGATTTGTAGAAAGGGCCAATTGAACTTGTTAGATTTAGTGGATTCAACATTGGCATAATATCATACTCTCCACAAGCCCACACACTTATTTTTTCATCCATATATGGTATTGGTGCTACAAGGCTATCAAAACAGTGGCTAATCCGTATTTGGTTTGATTTAATCGATCTAGTCTTTTCTTGAATTGTTCCTATTCGTATTGGCTTGAAAAACTGTTAATCAATCTTTTGAAAACACTAAAAGTATTGCTGTCCATAATAGAGTTCATGTCTTATGAAAGAAATTCTACAATTAATTTTCTATTGTAATTTTGGATAGTTCATCACCCTAGCACATAATAACATAATTGAAATTGTTGAGTAGAGAATGATTGACAAACTCAATAATCTTAATACAGTCTTTCTATATATATATTATATATAAATAATATAAAAAATAGTGATTAAATAAAAAGAAATATGAAAAATATAACAAAAAATATACACATAGAGGAATATATTATTAGATATATGAGAAATATAAACAGTAAGTTATAAGAAATTAATTAAAAAAATTAGTAAGCGCCAACAAAAGAAGAATCTAGCACAAGGTTGTTCTAGAGAATGGTGCTATAAAAAAAAGGTGTATTGAGTAAGTGACCAACACACAAACATGAGAGTGTCTGATAGGGTTCATTAGAAAATATATTACTAATTGTTTTTTAAGATTTAAATCTCCTTTAGTAGTTCTTTCACTCTCCACACGTCGATTGTATACAGGTTCCGATTTGGCTGTGTTTTTTATCTGTTTTTTTTTTTTTTTTTTTTTTTTCTTGTTACATATAAAGTTTTTGTTTGAGCTATAAGATGAGATAGATGAGGGAGGCAAGAGATCCGATTCAGTTAGTTTTGTTTGAGACTCGATTAGGCATAGAACTATGGATGGTAGCGAGAGCATTCTTCGTTCATCTGGGCGGAGGCTTTGGGAATGAATCCACATCTACATCTGCTGCCAACGGTTACTGCTTCCAGAGTACGTATATGTATATATATATGACTGGCTGACCAATCATCTCTCTCTTTCTACTTTCTTAATTATGTAATTGTTGTTAATATATCAGATAAAGTCGATCTGATACAAAAGAAAGGAAAGGTACTCTCAAGTGAGAGGGAAGAAAAGGAAAACAAAAATTCGAATGGCTTCCGCAAGGAGGAAGTGAACTGTGCTGCAGAGGCACCAAAAGGATACAAAAAAGACTCATTGTGTGATCCTACTTCTGAGGTTTGGCTCCTAAATCAAAAAGAATCTTATTGGAGTTTAATAGAGTCCCAAAAGAGTAAGTTTTATTTTCGAGAATTACATCGGTTTATATAAAATGATCAATTTATCTCTCACTTTTCCATCGATATATATCTACAGGGATGTCAAGGAGGAGAATAGAGAAAGTGTTGTTTAACGACAACAAAATCAACAGTAAAAATGAAAAGAAAGAAAACGGGAAGGAGGGAAATAGAGTCACTGCTGAAAGATCAGCAGAGCCTAAAATTATCATAAAATGGAAGCGGGAAGTAGGAATTGGCTTTGGATGAAGAGGTACAAGATCTTAATACTCAGGTCATAAAGTGAATGAATGAGGATGAGGATCATATACAGTCTTTTGTTTCTTTTAAGTGATAAATAGAGTCTTTTATTTTGGAAGAATGAAAATAATATCTGTTTCATGACAGATCCAAGCTTCAATTTCCGAGACTTTTCGTCGCCAATCGGAAGCTCTATGGAAGAAAATGGCAACAACCAATAGAGCATTGACTTCAGCTGCAGGAAGTCAGGCCAACTACCGAAATCTGAGGCGTGGAAGAAACACTAGATGCAGTATAGTCTTTGCTTGTTGCCTGATGAATTACATTTGTGTTTACTTTATTAGCTTGTATTGAAATTTAATAGAAGGCTTATTATATCAAAGCATATTACTTGGAATGATGATGATGACATTAATTCAGAGATTTTTCTTTAGCATTATTATTGTAATTTTGTATATGTAATGAATGTCATATGTCTGTGTTATAAATTTTTGGGACGAGGTTGTCATCTTTCCTTCCATCGGGTATGTGTTATGCTATACTAAAATTAATAGAAATATGGTCTACAAAAAATGCCCGTCTTTAACCTATATAGCTTCTTAGACTAAATAAAAAGCATGGAAACTGTTTTGAGTAGGCACACGAGCAAATGCATTTTTACTAAAAATTTGAACGAATGATGAAACTAAACTGATAATGGCGGTGATGTGTTTTGTCTCCTAAATGAATATTTTTCGGTCAAGTGGTTTTCCCAAGAGTGGCTCTGCCACAATGGAAGAAAACTTTGATAAAAAAAGAACTTGATAAAATGCCTAACTGATATATCTGAATTCCTCCAAAACCCACAGGTATGGTTCGCTAACAGTGCCCAGCATGACCAAAGTTGATGACTTATATAACTTTAACGTCACCTTAAGTTATTATACTTGTGTGTGGAATTCAGTGAAACAAACGTGAGTTATTTTTCGATTTATTTTATATCAGAAATCGGTGCAACGTAAGTCAGGGGGGAGGTGCAGAAGCAGCTTCTGAAGTAGGAGGTGCTGAAGCAGCTTTTGGAACAGGAGGTGCAGGAGCAGCTGCTGGAGCTTGAGTTGTAAGCTATTGCGGAAAAGTCTCACCCAGATCAGTACTCAAACACATTCCTCACCCGGACAAGTAATCATACGCATAGCAGGGGATATATCAGAAACGCGTGAGACATATGGTGGTCGAGTTGGGATGTGACATTCTCGACATCATATGGTTTAAGGGCATCGACATGATCATGATCAAAGAAAGAGAAGATGTCCAAGGCATGACACTGTTTGAGAGAAATCGATTCGAAAAAAGGAAACAACAACTCATCAAATGGAGCATGCCTTGTAATATAAGTACAGGTTGTACATGGATCGTAAAAACCCTTGTATGTTTGACTGTATCCCAAGAAAATACATGGAGCACTTTGCGGAGCAAGCTTGTCGGATGAATAGTTGCAAAAATGAGGGAATATGCGACATTGAGGGCAATCAATTTACAACATTAGCTACATTTGCAATGGCATCAAACCAAATATTTGCCGCTGCGTGAGAGTGAAATAACATGGATAATCCCATTACTGTGACATGCCAATGCTTGCGGTTTGTGCACCCTTTTTTCTGCGGAGTATGAGGATACAAAATACGATGATGGATACCTTTGGATTCAAAGAATGCACAAAACCGAGAGTTGACAAATTCAGAACCCCAATCACTCTGCAATTGTTTCATATTGGCAAAAACTTGAGTGCACACAAACATATGAAATTTGATCAATATATCATAGAAATTTGACTTGGCAAGTAAAGGGTAGAGCCAAGTAAAGCATGAGAAGTAATCAACAAAAATAACATAATACCGAGGTAATGGGTGCAAGTCACCATAAGTCACAATGAATCAATTCTAACACAGTCAACAGCACATTTGTTGTTTAAAGTAAAACTGAGTTTTTTTACTTTTACTGAACTGACACGAAGAACAAATACGAGGAGATGGCATTACAGAGTCACGACAAGTGGCTCAGTTTATTTAGTAGCAAAATAATTGGAAATAGGAGATGTCAAAAAAAAGAAGTCAAAGTTCAAAACTAGCTATTGAGCGTTGTGAGTGAACAACAACAAGAAGAGGTTGTGTGCCACGGTTCAAAACATACAACCCACGATCACAATGGCCCTATGCTATGGTTTTCTTTGTTGCGTGATTCTGAATAACAAAGTTATTATCAGAGAATAACACATCAATGGGATAATCACATGTTAACCTGCTAATGGATAGCAGGTTCTTAGTTATGTGAGGAACCACCAATACATCATGTAAATGCATAATATTATTCAATAAAGAAGAACCCGTACGAGAGATAGGTAATAAAAGCCCATTACCAACAACAACATTACCATTTCCAGAATAAGCAATCATATGGGTCAATATGAAGAAGTCTAGGAGTCCTCCGAGGATGGTCTGGAGAGATAGAAGAATGAGAGAAGGCTTATTTGAGGGCAAACCAAGCATCTCATGATGTTGTGCAGTCAATAACTTCGGCCATTACTTCTTTAGAGAGGGCGGAGAAGATGATGCTGAGAAGCTTTTGATCTGTTGTGAACTACATTGAGTGGTCGGGTTTGGGAGAAGAATTTTCCAATGTTTCAGTCACAGTAGGTGTAGGCGCCCTCTTAGAGCCGTAAAAAATTCATCACATCGAAGCGGTGAAGCATGAGAGTAATTTGATGTCACCATAGCAGATACTTACTGGAAGATAGCTTGATTGTCGCCATATGACTCATGGTGGCAATAAGGAGCAAATCAGAAGAGCGAGAAGAGGGGGCTCCCATGGAATCAGAGGAAAGAAAATAGGGTTTTTGGTGGTTAGGCTGATATTATGAAAGATGAAGAGAGAGAGATTATTTCACCGCTATTCATATTATGATATTATTGTCAATATAAATAATAGAAACTTAGAACAAGAAGATCCGTAATTCAGGAATCAAATCAATCTATACATGGAACATAAAATAATATATATACTAGTTATTACAAATGCATTTATGTGGATCTGGATTTCAGCTCTTAATATGTTGTTTAAAAATTAAGGTTAACACATTTAGATTTAGAGAAGATTGTATATTTGATTTGGTAATTAAGGTTTTTAGCTTCTAATAGTTGCTACTACAAATTTAGATCCTCAAAGTCTTTGTACAAAATAGCTTTTATACCCTTTTTCTAAGAGGGACTCATGTGAATATAGAACAAGAGAAAAATAAGTTACTCACACAATAAAGAAGAAAAAAAAAAAAAAAAAAACACATTTTGATTGTCATTATGTTACTCCAAATTCTTTATATTCCCACTATTCCCACAATTCCCATCAATGAAACACTGACGAGTGAAATAGAGAGAATATAAATAAGACTTAAATTTATGTATTCTATTTACAAATTTATCTTTATTACTTATCAATTTTTTTCAAAAATAAAAATAAAAATAAAATTATATCCAAACGTAAGTTTTATTAAATTATTTTTATTTTAAGTTTTTATTATATTACATTAAAATAAAAATACATTGAACGTGTTCCACTTATATCTTAACTATAAAAATACTTTTAAGTTTAGACTGTACTAGCTAGATAAAAATATTCGTTTTTTTTTTTTTTTCTCTATAGAATATCATATCTAAGTATTATTTCAACTAAAATTTAAATTTAACATGATGTTTTGTAAAATAATGATATATTCTACAAAAATTGTGAAAAAAACAAAAACCTGAAGCAAAAAAATGTTCTTAATTAAAAGTTAAATTCAGATATAATTTTTTTTTTTTTTATCACTGTAAAAGAAATATACAAAAACAATTTCTTGAAATATTACAAACTATTATTTTGCGTTCTTCCTCGGACAAGTATTTAATTTGATTTCACCTAAATTGTAAAAATTAAAATCCCGAAGGTCTTTGTACAAAATAGCTATTATACCCTTTTCCTAAGAGGGACTCGTGTGAATCTAGAACAAGAGAAAATGAAATAATTCTGATTGTCATTATGTTATTCCCAATTTTTTCTATTCTCACTATTCCCACCAATGAAACAATAACAAGTGAAATAGAGAGAATATAAATAAGACTTAAATTATGTATTATATTATTTAAGTTTATCTTTATTACTTAGCAATTTTTTTCAAAAATAAATAAATCTAAAAATTATATCCAAACTTAAGTTCTATTGTATTCTTTTTATTTTAAGTTTTTATTATATTACATTAGAATAAGAATACATTGAATGTGCTCGATTTACAGAAATTGTGAAAAAAATAACTTGAAGCAAAATAAAAAATGTTAATTTAAAATTAAATTCAGATATAATTTTTTTTTTTTTTTTTGTAAACATATCATTGTCAAACAAAAAAGAAAAATTTTAAAATTTGAAATATTACAAACTATTTAAAATTGATTTTTTATATTTAATATTTTAAGGATTTATTTATATATATTTTTCTAAATTTTGAGTATAATATTTTATAACAAAAAAAAAAAAGACTTTGTTTACAAAAATTGTAAAATAACATAATAAAAAAATTGAAATTTAATTTGGATATAATTTCTTTATTATTTTAGAGAAAAAAAATTAATTAAATATAAAAATATAGGTAAGCAAAAATACGTAAATTATAGAGCTTAATTTTTATTCTCTTCCACTTTTTAACACACCTGTCACAGTTTCATTGTCTTTAATAAAGAGAATAGAGAAGTTGCAAATAGAGGATTTCATCCCCATTTCATTGTATTTTAGAGCTTGTTGTTTGATGATTACCAGATGTACTGTATAAGTTCACTTCTGTGTTTATTGTATGTAATTCATTCAATGGTTACGATAATACTTTTGCATTCATTGTTATTTTCTTTTTTGATTGTTATTTTGCATTCATTTTTTAATTATATTTGTGATGTTTTGTAAATTATCTGCTATTTCCGATACTCATTGCACAAATTGGGATAACGATTTGAAGAGAAAAATTGATTAAAGATCAAACAAATTATACTAATTATAACAAAAACTGACTACCAAGAGAAACATTTAAATATTTATGTTATGAATTTATATCATGGATTAATAAATTTATTGAACAATACCTAAGTAAATAAGGTACCAGTTAACTAGGGGAAAGTGTTTGGGCCTAGTCCGATGGACAGGGCTAAGGCGTGAGTCAATATTTATTTTTCAATGGACTGATTGGACTAGGCCAACACATAAATTTCAAATAATATATAGTTTAAGAAATACCAAATCCCAAAAGAAAACCCAAAATAAGAGGGTGTGTTTGGGTTTAATTTGAATTTGAGATTTTATTTAAATAGTATTTGTAACACCCAATGTGGTATGTCACACACCAGCATAATAACAATAACATGTATTGATACGCCAAGCTATAATGCTAAGGATTCATAAAACAACCTATTTTATTTTATTTACTCCACAAATACGCCAAGCTATAATGCTAAGGATTCATAAAACAACCTATTTTATTTTATTTACTCCACAAATAACATTTATTTCAAAACGTAAGAATATATCACTATCATCCACAATATTTCTCAAATCGGAGGAATAGTTAAACAAACATATTAAGAAATAATGCCAAAAATGTGCACTCCATCGTACAGAAAGATGCTTTCCCAAATAATATGCCAATCATCGACCCGAAAGTACAACTATGAAGTCTGCAGGAGAAAAATATAATATCATAAATAACACTAGTTGAGTATGGAAATAAATATGTAAACTGAAAGTGCAGCGAACCGTAATCCAAAAGTCACGGAAATACTCACAACCACACATCCCATCTTAACATATTACAATTCACAAATATAACATAATTAATATCAAAATGATAGCCCAATCTCGGCTATAACATAATCAATGCGAAGTCGGTAGTCCAATTTTGGGTAAATGATAATCAATGTCATATCAATAGTCCAATTCTGGCTAAACAATAATCAATACCACATTGATAGCCTAATCTTATCTAAATAATAATCAATACCACATCAATAGTTCTGGTTAAAGGATAATCAATGTCAATCAATAGCCTAATCACACCAAAATAATAACCAATGTCATATCAATAGCTCAATTCTGGTTAAGTGATAATCAATGTCATATCAATAGCCTGAAATGGCTAAACAAATCAATATCACATCAATAGCCCAATCATGGCTAAACAATAATAAATGCCATATCGAAAGCCTAGTCCCGGCTACATGATAATCAATGTCATATCGATATCCCAATTCTTGCTAAACTATAATCAATGTCAATTCGATAGCCTAAAATCCCGGCTAAACAATAACTAATACCACAATAATCACACAAAGCACATAAGCACATGAGTACATCATATTACGTATCTCAACTAATCAAGCATATAGTCACGTAATTGTCATAAGCTCATCACATCACAGTAAAGTTGCACAGATCATCACAGTCAACAAATTTATCACATCACAAGACATGCAATCACAATTCACATCTAAGTACACGTTCGAAAAAACATAATCAATCTCTTAATCATTTTAGGCATAGTTTGAAGGCTATTCGGATACTATAATTACATTCATACGTTAACAGTGGATAGAAATTACCAAGCATTTATCCGGACAATCCCTGCTAACAATTAGAACGATCTAAAATGACAATTGATTCCAAATCAAAACAGGAACATCACAATAACATGAGTTATATGTTTATTCATATAAGCAAATTTCACTAACTAGCCCGTTGGTTTCCAAACTTTGTCATGTTGCAAAACATTATATTTTAGTCAAAAAAAACTTTTTATCTCATAATATTCATATCGACCAATTATTAAATAAATATTATTAAAGAATTGAACCCACAGAAATTTGCAACACATTGCCATTTTTAATTCAACTCAGATTGATTTTGAGAATTCTTTGAATATTATAAACCAAGATCAATTGTTCCTTGAATATAACAAAAAATATGTTTAATACCTTTTCAATGCTGTTGTGTTGACATTGAACTAAATCTTGCTAATAAATTTACAGTAAATGCTTTGTCTGGTCTTGTACTGTTATCCAGGTACATTAGTGCATTAATATCACTTCAATATGGTACTTCAAGACAATGTGCTTCCTCACTCTCTTCTTTTGATCTGAAAGGATCCTTAATAGGATCGAGAGTTCTAACGACCATTGGAGTACTTAATGAATATGTTTTATCCATTACAAATCATTTCAATACCTTCTGAGTATAAACAGATTGATGGATCAAAATTCTATTTTCCAAATGTTCAATTTGTAGACCAAGACAAAATTTTATTTTCTCGAAATCCTTGATTTCAAATTCTATTTTCAAATTCAATAGCTTATTGGACCTTTTCATGGGTTCCAACTAAATTAAATTCATCTACATAAACAACTATTATTATAAAATTTCTTTTATTATCCTTTATAAAAACACATGGGCAAACAGAATCATTGGCATATCATTGTTTCAATAATGATTTACTGAGATGATTATACCACTTGCGACCTAATTTCTTGAGCCATAAAAAGACTATTGTAATTTATTAGAATAATATTCTTTCGATTTTGATTTTTATGCTTCAGAAATACTGAATCCTTCAGGGATACTCATATAGATATCAATATCTAATGAGCCATAAAAATAGGCTATTACAATGTCCATCAGACGCATATCCAAAATTTCATGTATAGCCAAACTGACAAGGCGTCCATCCATTACTAGAGAACATGTTTCATTAAAATCACATTCAAGTCTTTGTGAAAGACCTTGGGCAACAAGTCTTGCTTTATATTTGACAATCTCATTATTCTCATTTCATTTTCTAACAAATACCCATTTATAGCCAATAGGCTTAACATCTTCAAGTGTTTGTATAATGGGTTCAAAAACTTATTATTTTGCCAATGAATTCAATTTAGACTAGATTTCGTCTTTCCATTTTTGCCAATCTTTTATTAATTGGCAAAAACTTGAATTGGCAAAAGACGATAATAATAAGTTCTTATTAATTTTCTATTAAATCAAGTGCTACAGTATATGCAAAAGCATTACCAATAATTATGTCCTTTCGGTTCTAACGCTTTCTAGTAGTAACTTGATTTATTGAATTTTAAATAACTTAATGCTCTTCAGGAGAAATTATATCCAGATCAGATTCTTCAGAAGTTTATTATGATCAACTTCTTTAGGAAGTTTATCAAGACCAACCTCTTCAAGAATTTGATCCATATTAGTACTTGTTTAATGAGGATTTTGATAAACATTCAAATCATCAACCCTTTCATTTGCTCCTATTTTCTTTTGAGGATTCGATCTTTGGAACCTAGACGTCTACCACGCTTTAGACGTGCATTTAATTCACTAGAAATTTGTATTTTTCCTTCAGGGACAATATCTTTAGCCGGTGCACTATTTGCATCTATATATAATCTGGTTACCCTGCTGCACAAAAAACATCACGTAACTATTTGACTATTCACTGCAAATGTACAATTTGTTGCACTTCTAATTCACTTTGAATATTATGAGGATCAAGAAAATTGAAATGTAGTTTCCAAGTAATTTATTTTTTCAATTAATCAATTTTTTCCCCGTAATATCAGGAAATGCAACTCGTCAAAATGACAGTTAACAAATCGAGTAGTAAATAAATCACCAATTAATGAGTCAAGATATTTAATAATAAATGGTGATTTATACCCGGCATATATACTCAATCTCCCTTGGGGCCCATTTTTGTGCGTTGGGGCGGTGCTACTGGCACATAAACTGTGTAAACAAATATTCGAAAATGTGATATATTGAGTTTTTCATTGTACACCAATTGTAATGTCGAGTAGCTATGATGACTTGTCGGTCTTAATTGTATTAGTGTTGCTACATGCATAACTGCATATCCTCAAGCAGATACGGAAAGTTCAGATTTCATCAACGTCGATCTTGCAATTAATTGCAGTCTCTTAATAAGCGATTCAACTAGACAATTTTGAGTATGTACATACGGTACATGATGATCTAGTTATTAACTTCCATTTTGACCAAGCAACACATTTCATGTCATTGGTATTTAATGTCCTTTAATTTTTCAAATTATGGTCATGGATATTTTCTAAAATTTGTCTCATCATAATATTACCGGGATGCCCACACCGGTCAGACCAAATCACAAAATCTGTAGACTTATGGTCTACCAGTTATGTTTCAACTGCATTAATCTTTGTGTAATATAATCCAGAAGACAACGAAGGCAATTTTTCAAATCTATAGTTGTGTCCATATATAAATTTTGTAATCAACAAAAATTCATTATTTACCTTACTTGATGTCTTAATATGGTATCCGTTTTTGCAAATATCTTTAAAACTTATCAATTTTTTTTTAGATTTTCTAGAATATAGTGCATTTTCGATATTAAGCTTTTCTCCTTTGGGGAGAAATAATATTGCTCTTCTAGAGCCTTCAATTAGTTTCGTACAACCACCTACAGTATTCACCTGAAGGTTTTCCAACTTCAGGTTGGTGAAATAAATTACCTTAGGATGATGTGCGTTGATGCACTATTAATGAGACATAAATTACCTTTCATATTATTCATTATAGAGCGTTCAACATTCGTATTTCTTCTTCTCGAAGAAATATTACAAAATTAATATATCAAAAATTTAAACAAAATTCATAGTTTTTATATTATTACCAAATGTAAGAGTAAAACTAATTATATATAAGGAGTTTCTAATATATATTATTACATTGCACCTGTAGATGCTCAATATATAAATCATCGGAAATTTGAAATATGTACCTTCAGGGTACGAAATATATAATAGGAAAAATTGCAAAAAATTCCATGTGTGTAGGTCCAATTATCATTTTCAAACACTTTTTTTTTTCACTTTCGCAATTTAGGACATCATGTGTACTCCGGGCATTACTTTTGCCCTCCAGCGCCGAAAAAACGTACTTGACCGTCACATGCGCCTTCGTGGAATAGCCGGCGCATACATGGACGTCGTTGTTGTTGTGTTGTCGTCCACGTCATCATCGGATATGTCACGTGGCATTATCTGTTTTTTTCACTTTCGCAAGTTAAGATATTATGTGTACTCCAATTATTATTTTTGCCCCCTGGTTGCAAAAAAACAATTTGTTCTAGGGTTGTCGGATAGGTGACATGGATTTTTTTTTTCTAATTATATTTTTAAAATTTTAATTTGGTCCAATTCGACCAAATTGAAATAATAAAAAAAAAAAACCCAAGAACAAATTATTTTTCCGGCGCCGAAGGGCAAAAATAATACCCGGAGTATACACAATGTCCTAAATTGCGAAAGTGAAAAAAATAATTTCACGTCACCTGTCTGGCGACCATGCGGACGACAACACAACAATGGCGACATTCATGTATGCGCCGGCCATGCCACGAATGTGCACGTGATGTTTATGTGTGTTTTTTCGGTGCTGGAGGGCAATAGTAATACTCGTAGTAGAGATAATGTCCTAAATTATGAAAGTTGAAAAAAAATGTTCAAAGATTATAGTTGGACCTACATACAAAGCATTTTTTTGCAGATTTTCTGATATAATATTGGGGGTTTCACAGTATGCACCTCCGGGGTACCCAATATACACCATAGGAGATTTTCCAAAATATGAACCTCCAGGTTCTCAATATATACCTTGAGGATGCTCAAATTATAACTTTCATAGTTATCAAAATATATATCTTCTGGGTATGTAAAAATCATACATTTAATTGTGTGTTAATAATAAAATTATCACAACCACTAGCATTATTTTTAAATAAATTTATTTGTTGGTATGATGAGGTGCCTTCTCTTTACAATAACTAAAGAGAAAAATTGAAAACTTATAGGTTAGTTATAATTGTATTGAAAAAATTAATTGATAAATACCTTTAAATTTTTGTAGAGCTTCACAGTATTTTGATATTTTCTTACTGTATCCACATAAAATTTTTGGATGAATTTTTTTTTTTTTGAACACAAATTTTGCAACCTATTTAATTAACTTATAAAAAAAAACACACACACACACAAAAAAAAAACACTATCTTTATATTAACAGGTTATCATTAAGCCTCGTGTTGATAACGTGTTAAAAAATATATAATAATAAATACTAAATATATAATATTATATATATTGATAAATATGCTAGTATAAGATATATATATATATATAAGTGTATAAAAAACTATAAATATAATAATAACAAAACATATAATGTAACTTAGATTATGTGTATTAGATAGAAAAAAAAAAAAAGAGAGAAAGGATGGAGATAGAATTAATTTTCGATCAATTTCATTTCAATAATTTGTCTACTTATAAAGAAATTAAACATTGATTAGCCATTAGAACTAATGACTTGTAAAAAAAATGCATGACACATATAAAATGATGTGTGATATTAGATAAATATTTTATTGTATTATGGGCGATTTTTGTGTGTGAATTTTGTATATATGCTCATACTGGTGCACTACAAAAAAGACAGATTACTAACGAAATTACTCATAAAATTTCGTTCGTGAGTAATATGTTACTAAATACTTTGTAAATAAATCCGCAAAAGGAAAATCCGTGAATAATTCTGTAAATAAATTACTCACAAAATTACTCACAGAATTACTCACGAACTTTGTAAGTAAATTTACTTAAAACACATTCCGTAAGTAATTCCGTAAATAAAAATCAACAAATTTCTTTATTTGCGAGACAAATATGAAGTTGGTAAGTTTTGGGCACATATTTGGGAGAAAAGGAACAAATGCAGAAAAATCATAGGCATTATCACGCCTAAACACAACCCAGAGTGGGATAATAAAAATTACAAAGAACTCCTCCGGGGATTTAATTGCAAGGAAATCTTGACTTGAAATATTAAAAAGAAACTGATGGGTAATTGAAGCCAGCGAGAGGAAACGCACTACAACCGTTCTTCACACAACATCAATCCTTGATGGGTAGAAGATGTGTAAGCAAGAATATGGTAGAGCGGAGAACTTCGGGAAACAGGGCAGACGGACTTTCTTTCATTCTAAATATTGTTCTTCCGTGTTGATTTTCAGAAATTGAAGGCATGATGAACTCTTTGATTTTTTTGTGTTTTAAATTCCTATGAATTGCGAGTAAATTCCTTTCTACCATAGGTGTTAATTGATGTTTGGAATTGAATTTGTGAGACTTAATTTTGGTTGAATTTGGTGTTCATCATTGTTGGATATTTTTAATTTTTCTAATTTATAAGTTAAGAAATTTAAATTGAGTATTACACACGCATTAACTTTAGATTTCATAGCTAAATTGACACCCGTAATTGTGTAATCTTCCAATTGATGTAGCAACCTAGACGAGAATTAAAATTAATTTTGAACAATTTTATTAAATTGAATTGGTTCTCTCTAGTCTTTAATGTTGTCGAGCCAGTAAAACTACGGTCTTACCTAGAATTCTGATTTGACTAGGGAAATAGTTAACGGTCGTACCTTAGCTATCGACAAAGTAGAGAAAGGTTGGTTGTGAATGTGGGTATATTCATTATAACCAATTTATTCAACTAGTTAGTGAACTTAATTTTTAGTCAATGAACAAATTTTATATCCCGAATTGTTCCCCGCAGAAACCACCTTTCCCACCAAAACTATTGCATTTTGGATATTTCTGTGACCTAAGAACTAATATTTATTTGCAGTTGTGTCACAGGCTTGCATAGAATGGCATATATGTTAGGATGTGTCATAATATTATTATTATTATTATGATTAATATTATTATTATTATATATCATTATTATTATCATTATATATTACTCCCTCCGTTACAAATACCATCTCTGCTACACTGTAGACACGGTATTTTAGGAGTGGTATAATTAATAGATAATTAAGAATGTATTAGTGAAAATAATTATCTTATAATATAAATAATTATAAATTAAGATCAAGATAACTAATTAGTTTAATTAAAATTTAAAAAATAAAAAAATAAAAGGTTTAAAATGAGATTAAAGTGTGTAATCATTTTCCAAAAAAAAGTGACATGGTATGTGGGACGGACAGAAACGGCAACGTGGACATGGTATGTGGGACGGAGGGAGTATTATTTTATATATAGTATGTTTATATATTATGTTTTATATTTATAGCTTATCAATATTTATGTATTTATACCCTTGTTGTATTTTGAGCCATTCGGTTGTATCATTTTTCGTTTGAATAAACACGGTCGCTTATATTAATGTTCTAAATTTGATACACTATGATTTATGGGCTGCTGCGTCCATGGCTGCAGTAGCATCTGCAAGGAATTTCATTGTTTTGATCATGCTTCAACTAGGATCAGTAGTACTTGACATGTCCAGTTTCATGAGCTTTGTTTTCTGTTATTTCAAGAGTCAGTCTTCCACTCCAATTTCAGATTTCATTGTCTCAACATTCCTCGACACATCATGTCCATATTTTATCTCTCAACCATCTAATTGTACTCTTGATCGTGCCGTTGTGCGTGGCTCAGCACCCATCCTATCCGATCTGACGAGTCTCCGTCGGTAGTCCTGCCTGGCCCAGCAGCTCCTGTTCAATGTGATCTCCTTATGCAACCCATTGCTCTAGATCCTGCCCTTGATCTTGTTGTGCCACTTTCCGGACCCCCAAAAAACCCTATGATTACTCGGAGCCAGGCGGGCATCTTCAACACTTGTTATCCAATTGATTTGACATCTATATCTCTGCAATCGCTCTTGTTGCTACATCTATGCCTCATGGTTTTAAGTGTGCTTCTAAACACCTGAAACGGCTTACAATGATTCGTTCCAACTAAACATGGGATCTAGTACCTTGTCCATGTGGTACTAATATTTTCTGGATTGAAATGGGTCTTCCCTATATAATTTAATGCCGACGGATCAATTGAAAGGCACAAAGCCGTGTTGTTGCCCAGGGCTTTACCCAGATTCCTGGCACTGACTTTCATCACACACCAGTTATTAAGGCTGCGAATGTTCACATCACTATGGCGCTCTTTCTTTGGTATAGTTGGCCACTTTATCAACTTGATGGAAAATGGTGTTCTAGAAAATTAGTATTTATGACATAACCTCCAAGATTTTTGACTCCTAGTGCCCTACTGATGTTTGTAATTTGAAAAGCCCTATACGGTCTTCGTCAGACACCTCTTGCCTAGTTCCAAAGATTTAGCTCATATTTTGCTAGATTTTGTTGAAACAGAATTTTGCCCAAGGATGAATTTCTTATTTCTGGAACATGGTTTAAAATAGACTACAATGCGAAAAGAGAATTAATATCATAGTTTAATGTCTACGACTTATTGTAACGTAAATGATGGGATTACAATCATTCAAAATTTTAAATTCCATGATTATTTTGGCAACAACAATTTATTTTTCTCATAATATTCATCAACCAAAATTAACTCCTATCAATTTCCTCCTTAATTTTGTAAATCAGAATTAATGTCTGTCAGTTTTACCTTCCTTCAAAGTCACTGTGATCCGTCTTTATTTTACTTTCAGCGTGGTATATTAGTTATTTGTTTGTTACTCTATATGTGGATGAAATTATTGTTATAGGTAATAATAAATCACTGTTGGTTTCTTTTATCTCTCGTACGCATGGCATGGCGAGTTCACTATTGAGGATCTTGGATGACTAAGTTATTTTCTTGGCCTTGAGGTTTCTAATACTTATGAGGGCCTTTTGTTGGTCGAGCCAAGTATGCACATTATATTCTTTGCAAGCTGGCTTCTTGGAGTCTAAGCCTGTCTTAACCTCTTTAGCGGCCCGAGAATCTCTTGTCAACGGTGGTTTTCCAATTCATGATCCTATTGTGCTCTTCAATATCTAACCATCACCCATTCTGACCTTTAATATGCAGTTAGCTCGTTCAGTTAATTTCTTCAATCGCCAATTGATGATCATTTTTTGGCAGTGAAGTGTATCCTTAGATAAGTTAAGGTACTTGGCACTTTTGTCTTTCCCACTACTAAGAGTTCCAACTCTTTGATCATCATATGGTACTCTGATGCAGATTGGGAAACATAATTTGAAGCGCCGAAAACAATCTTCAGTTGCTAGCTCTAGTTCTGAATCTGAGTACCGGGCCTGGCGAATGCGGCTTCCGAATCCTTTTAGGTGGCGAATCTCCTTCGTGAGCTTTGTACAAATTTGCTCTCGCAGTCTACTCTTTTCTGTGGTAATAAGAGCGATATATTCCTTAGTCAAACTCCGGTGGCGCAAACCAGCTAATCACATTGATTTGGACGATCACTTTGTTTGTGAGTTTGTCCGTTCCGGAAATTTAGTCACCAATGTTCTGCCTTCTTAATTTTCTTTTAGTTATATTTATTAATATAAATATTGATATTTGAAATTTATTATCGTGTGACTAATGCTAGTTCTAATTAGACTGTTATGCTGTAAAGTCTTGAACTTTATTGAACACCTATGCTTAGCACCAGCAATCGAACTTGTCGTTAAGCTCGCCGGGTTCCACGAGGGTGGAACCTCCCCCAAAAGAACATATAGTATTGAAGGCATTCAATCATTTCTTCTATAAGGTAAGCTGTCATTTCTTAACTAATGACAGGTTTCTCCCAATTTATTAATATCAATATAAGGACTTCAAATCTAACGTGAAAGTCTACAACCGGCTCCCGATAGAAGAAATAAGTTCCAAACGATACTTCCACTAGCCATCAACTCGCCAACAAGGAAAGTCACTTCCTGAATCCTACGAGTGGAAAACATTCAGGAGGATCAACAAAAGAAGCAACATAGGAGTCATTTCCTCTCAAAGTTCTTTTCCAAGGTTGTTATTGGTAAAAAGAGACTTCTAGAAGTCAACCAAACTGAGGGCAGATGCCCTATAGTCCCTCGTATAATTTCATACCAAAACGAAGATTCAATTTCAGGTAATGGACAAAAAGGCCACCTCAATCCGGGAAAGAAGTTTGGTACGAATCCGTCGCCAACATCTATCAATACCATCAGAATGCAACTGGATAAAACCCAAGCGCCACCCCATCTTAAAAAAAGTTGGATGCCTTTGTGGGAGGCCATATTTGAAAGTCTCAGACAATTATCCAAGCTTCAAAATAAAAATTGACTTTGGAAAGTGTATAATCCCAAAATGCAGTAGTAGACTTAAGTTACAAAAAAGACGGAAAAGTATGATGAGTAATGTCGGTGGACCAGGTGGTGATCACTCTCCAGCCTACTCAATGGCCTAGACACCCTCTGGCGGATGAACGATGGGTGTTGAAAAAGCAAAAAGAGAAAAAGATGCCGTTGACAAGGAAAAAAAAATGGTGGAAAAAGTGCCAATGCTAGGAAGTAAGCCTGTAGTATGAAGTCCGGTTCCTAGAAGTTAAAATAGAGATTTGACAGTCCAATTTTCAGGATAAAGTTGGAAATGGAAGGGGATGACTTGCATCAATAATTGGAAACCCATAAAGAGTGGAGCCCGAAGCAATAAATCTTGGAATCCGGCCTTTCCGCTAGACATTTGCCCCATAATCTGATTGGATTTCCATATTGCTTTCCAAATGATTTCTCACACAGAATTCCCAAGAGTTTTCCATTTTGTCTTCTTGGTTGATCTTAAGTGAAGTCCTGAAGAATTTTTAGACATCAATGCAGTCTTCCTAATGCATTTTCACACCATCATCATGTTGAACTTCCACACCATGTTCTTGTTGAACCCCGAGGGATGTCCTAGAGTTTGATTGAACCTTCCTGTTGGATCTCAAAAAGTTCAGGTAGGCCAATAGGCCACGAAGATCAAGGACCTTCGTACTAATTACTCCCCAGCATACTCAACAACCAGGATATTTACACACCAAAATAATAGGTGGATTAAAAATGGCGAAAAAGTGAAAACCGTTTAGGCGGAGACTGATCCACTTGTTGAGGATTCCAATAGAAGGAATGAATGCAACCTTACTACTAACGGTTTTTAAATTTGAGTGAAAGCTAACCTACAACCTAATCTATTAAAAGTGCTAATGTCTGAAGATAATCAGCTCATGCATGAGTTGGAGAATTGGATCAGGAGGCTATCTTTTCAAATAGGCGATTCACCATTTATATAAATGTTTCATTTGCAAGTACATTTGAAAAGACAAGTTATTCAAAACACTTTTTTACATTTACTATGGAATGCAAATAAATAAAACAAAATGCTGAGAAAGTTTGCCCATGTATTTGTTTTTGCAGGGGTACTCTTTCTCCATGAATATCTTCAATGACCAGACAATTATGATATGCCAACATGTATATATGATTTCATTCACTTCAGATTTTATAAAGATTAGTTTGTCTACATTTATTTAGTTTTAATGGAAAGTGTGCTGATATTTAAAAATCCATTTATTTTGTTTTAAATTTTGAAGATTTTACATCATTTAATGAATTTAAAAATTAAATAGAAACTTAATATTTGGAATCTATTAATATACAGTTGATTGTATAATTTTTTTGTTTAAATAAAAATTAAAAAAATGATAGGTTTCTTTATGCAATATTTTGTCATAGTTACTCAATGGAATTTAATTCAATTCATTTTTATTGTTGGAGAATTATCATGAATATAATTTTGTTTTTTATTTTATAAACTTATGTTGAGTTTTGGGTTCATACCGGAACACGTGACCCAATTTTCCCCCTGATGCGGATCTTATCCGTTCATTCTAGGGTTTTAATTCTAACAGTCAATTCATTCATATATATATATATATAGATGAATGTTGTCCTCCATTCTGAGATCTGGGCAGCCGCTTACATTCTCTCTCTAAATAGAGTTCTGTCTCCGTTTGCGTTCTGGCTTCTTAGTTTGCTAAAGATTTTCGGTGGGTCTAGCTTTGAAGAGGCAATTTTGCTGTGGGATAATTCCGGAGAGATTATTGAGCTTTTTAGATGCGGTTTTCTTCATTTTGAATTGTTTTACTCCAAGGGATTAGGTTTATTTGGATCGGATAGAGGGGTCGCCGGTGCCGTTGGACTGAGATTGATCGTCCCTATTTTTGCCTCAAGGTTAGTGTTATAAATCTGTGCAATAAGTTGGAATTCTTTGTTGGTGTTTGTTTACTATTTTGTGTGTTTCGATTTTCTACTAAACTATAAAATTGATGTGAATCGATTCATTCTACATTCGATTAATTTTAAAAATCCAAACATTGCACTAGCATGATGACAATGGCTTTCTCTTTTTGCAGTGTGAGAGAGAATTTCACGTCTGATATTTGAGAGAGAAAAGGATGGATGATTTATGGGTTTGCTACATTAAAACTGATTATTTTTAGTTTACTAACAACTTATTGATTCTTTTCTTGGTTAATGGTTTCATACACACTGCAGGCATTGCCTGAACATGAATGGTTATGCAGTGAACAACGCAAGTGGATTCATTCACCTCTTCGGAAGTTTGTGAAGATTTTAAAGAAGAAAGTTAATGGAAAAGCTTCAAAGCCGAGCCCAAATTATTTCAATATGAAGTGAAGAACTGGAATAGGAAAAGACAAGGAAAAGGAAAGAACACCACTAGAACTATATAACTTGGTGGGATGTTCTTACCATGGTTTTTTCTATCTTAGTTATATATCCTGGTGCATGGTTTTAAATAGAAATATTCTGATGTATTTTATATGAGTTGTTCGGAAGAGATATCCAGATTTGTAGTATTGGGTTGTCTACTGTTTGTTGTCGTAATGTTTTTAGGTGTTCAGATTTAGGCTTGTTTGGTTTTCTTTTAGGATCAGGACTCAATTTCAGGTGTGAAAGTTTGCGACTGAACAGGGCATCAGTTATGCACTTCCTGTGTTGTCTAGCAATGCATTGAGTAAGCATTTTCTTGCTGGATGTGCATCAGCGATGCATCCTCCTGTCGTTTCGTTGATCACTGATGATTTCTTCTCAGTCTAGACAAATTTTAGATTGTTTAAAATATTTTATTTCCTCATTTGTGAAAACTAGTTTTCGATAGTGCTGAGAATTTGAGTGTTGAATCAATTTCTAGTGTAATAATGATATTCAAATTGTAAAAATGTTTCACATTGGGACATCGACTTTGTTTGGCGCTTGAACGGAGTTTATCATAGTTTATGAAGGTAGATATTGTTAGTTTTATATCACTTATGGTCCAAGAAATAATGAAACTGAAGGCAAAAAATATAAAAAAAAATGGAGAATAATAAAAATATAGGAGGAGAATTAAAATATATGCCAATTGAATTTTTATTTCCTAACTTTTTTTACTTGGGACGTACATGGGGAGACTTGAGGGACAAACCTCCATTTTCTAGTGAGAGCCATACATGGCATTGCTACGATTATTTTTGGTATATATACATAGATAAATATATAATCTTGTTACTTCCACATATTTTGGGCTTTTGGAAGATATTGCTAGCCCAGCCCGAAGGAGTAGATGAGCAGGCACAAATAACCCCAATGGAGAAAATGGTGGGACAAAAAGAAGGGAAGTGGGGAAAAATTAGCAACATGGCCTAAAATAAAGGAAAGTGTGACACTTGGGCAATTAGGGAGAAGAAGAGGGGACAAACCTACATGGCTGTAACAAATTCAGTCCACTATTTTTTTTTTTGTCTCTGCATAATTTCATTGTTTTTGCCTTATTTAAATTCTCGTCAGTAATCGTACCAGCTTCCTTTCATGCGTTGAAGTAATCTTAATTTCTTTCGTCATTATTTCTACGCTTTTCACTTAAGTCTAGTACCTCAATTCCTGAAAATTTTTATACCAATTGATTTTTGCACGAGACTTAGCCCGGATACTTTCTTGAGTAGGCCAAGGAACCTAATTCACATCGATATCGACTGTCCTAATCTATTTGGCCGTCATCGACGAATTTCAGTTATAACAAATCTATAGTTTCGTTTGAGCACTATGAATTTGCTTCTAATCAAGTCTTAAGATTCGAATTGCAGTGACAATATTTAACATTGGGGACATAGATTAGTTCAATGGCGTTTAATACAATTGGTTTGGGCAAACACAATGATCATAGTATTAATTGGTTTCAAGGAGAGATTGAAGATTGGAACTGTAGAATATGATTTTTCTACGGGCATGCTATATTGAGATTAAATGTCATTTTAACATTGGGGACATAGATTGGTTAAATGTCATTTTAAAAAATTGTCAAATGTAAAATAGGCATAACATCAAACAAATTAAAGTCATGGTAAGTTCTATGATTTGCAAGTTGGAATATTGTGACTATATCCTCAGTGAAGGAGCCGGCATGGCGGATCCTAAATCACTTGGGATACATGTGCCCTCACTTTACATGGCGGATCCTAAATCACTTGTCGAATGTCTCGTGTGCTTATTGGCCGGTAAACTTTTTGAGCTAAGAAATGATATTTTTAGTATGCTTTCAATTAAGATCGAATTCAGCAAATCACATATGCATTTTCTTTTCCCTCAATGTCACTGCACCATATACCTAGGGAATTCTACAAATCTTGTTTGCCAACTTGTAACACGCCTTTTAAATCGGTTGATGAACGGGACAAGGAGTGTATAGCATCCTATCTGCATAAAAGAACGCAGTCTAAGTGGTAGATAGAGGGCGTTTTCCAAATTATGACAATTACATAAAGGGATATCGCTGCTACTTGAGAAATGTATCAATTTCATGTCAACGAAAATATTAAAAAAATAATACAATTTTCTTGTATATGTTGCTTTCATGTCAACGAAAATATTAAAAAAATAATACAATTTTCTTGTATATGTTGCTTAAAGTTGAATGATATTGTTGATTTATTACACGTTCACTCTCACATGACACGAGTCTCAACTCTTCAACATTTAAAAACTTGTAGCTGTGTTTATATTTTTATTTATGTTTAACGGTCCGATCGTATGCTTTTCTAAGCATTTTTCTTGTGTAAAATTTATACACTTGATTTAACTTGGGTGGTTTAAGATGTATAATCAACTATCTTATAATTCATATTTTTTTTATTGTATAACTATTTTTTCAAAAGATGAAAATTTTAAGTTGGAAAATCAAATTACAGAAAGAGTAAAAAAGAAAAAAAATAATAATAATAATCACTATCAGAAAAAACTTAATTCGGCCTTGGAAATTGTCTTGGAATAAAATGGAAGACTATGAAATACATATATATTAAATATTAAATCAACTAAAGCCACATTACATATATATTTTATTATATATATTACTCCCTCGTGACATGTTTTTTCATCAATATTTCTATTTATTTGTCGTTTCATTTTTAAGGAAATATAATTATAGACTTTAATTATATTTAAAATTTCATAATTTATAATTTTTAATCTTAATTATACTATTTAATTATCACTGCCAAAAAATATTTAATTAGCTACAACATTTTTAACTACAAAATATTTTTTTTAGTTAAAATATGTCATTTAGCAACAAAAATTAATTTAATCGCTAAAAATAAATTATTTAGTACAAGGTTAATTTTGTAGCTAATTTTTTTTTTTTGTTGTTAGAAAATTCTATTTTATAGCATAAAGGTTTTAGCTGCGAAATTATTTTTCAATAACTACAATCATTTAGCTGAAAAAATCATATATATTTTGTTATATGAATTTTAATTATATAGCAAAAGAGCTAGATCTTTACAAACGCCGGACAAAATAAGTTTTGACGCAATTTCCAAAACCATATTATATATTATTTTATTATGTTGAAAAACTTCAGAAATTTTTTAGCCTTTCAAATGGTCTCCCAATATGTTAATAATCTTCGAAAATTTCTGAGCCTTTCAAATGGTCTAAGAATTTCCGAAGTCATACTATTACATATTATTTTTGTTATATTAGAAAGGTTCGGAAATTTCCTAAGCTTTGTTATATATATTATTTTATTTAATGAATAAGCTTCAGAATTTCCGAACCCTTAAAGAAATTCAAATTCCCCCCTCTTCTCCTTCTTCCTCTTCCCCTTTTTCTTCTTCCCCTCGTTCTTCTTCTTTTTCTTCTTCTCCTACTTCTCCTTCTTCTCCTCCTCCAGCTCCTTCCTTTTCTTCTTCTTCTTTAGCTCAGTCTTTTGTTCATCTTGTTCTGTGAAGAAGCGTCACCCTCGGAGGAGAAACGCCACACTGTTGATCTGTTGCTAGTATGCCTAAGAGAAGCTCTGAAGTCGAGTCGTCGGAGAAGAAAACCGCGTGCCCAAAGCTGTTCGGATCTGTCCTACTGCTGCCGGAATGTTACGTTGCTGGAATAATCTGTCCGGGCAGAGAGAGTTCACCGCCAGAGAATTCGCCGTAGTCTTTCACTGGTCGGAATGAACAATTCCGAAGATGTCATCGGCCTATTTTTTCTCTCAGTTTCAAATCAGAATGGAACATCAGAATGGAGTGTATTTGCTTTACTTAATCCTGTTTGTTTGTTTAATTTTGATTTTCAGTTTTTAGCCTTTGGAATAATTGTAGATCGGTATTATTACTTATTTGAGTTTTTTTCGATTATTTCTTGGGCTCCTTTTCTAATTTTAGTTTGTTTGCAGTTTGGGCCGATTATTGGCTTGGGAAAGAATCCCGCGTCCCGGGTCGCCGGAAAATTTCTCCGGTGATCCGATTTTGAATTCATTTTTTTTTTGTAAATATTTAAAATTGTTTCGGAAAATCCTAAACAATTTACAGACAATTGAAAATATTACCACACACCCATATGGCTGTTGCTTCAGATTTGGTTTCAGAAATTCCAAGGCTACTAAAAATTTCCTCAGAATTTCTGAGACAACTAAAATAGCAACATTTTTTACTCTTCGGGCACCATGACTGGATTGTTTTGAGTTCTAAAGATGGCACCGGGCTGGGGTGTGTGAAGCCATCCAGCTGGGTTATAGACACTGATAGCAGTACTTTTCACAAAGTTCGTTCATTTTTGCGTTCAGTTCTATGATTTTTTCGAGCTGGATAATGGCAATGCTTCTTCTATTGAGTCTTTGTCCTTAAATCATCTTAGTTGCTGAAAGAGGAGAGTGTAATACCCCGGAGTTGAATAATTATATGAGTCGGTGATGATGTGATACCCCATGTTGAATAGAGATAAAATGAATTCAATAAACTACTAATGTCAACAATGTACACATTCTTTTTTGGTAGCTCTACTAAAAGACTTGTGTCGACCTGTGAGGCTAGTCTAATTCCGACACGTCCGGTCGAACCAGAGTGTCACAATTAGTATCATAGTCAACCTGCGACATCCCACTGTTGTTGATTAGATTAGACTGTAAATAGGCCTTGTAGTTGATGGATATACCTTGGTGACACGCCGGGTCCAGTATGAATTGTGGGCCAGGGTGTCACAGTTGTTATCTGTGTTGTAGACTGGAGTATTTAGGACCCACCAGTTAATGGATCCTTGGGGTGCGTAAGTCGGGGAGGAGGTGTAGAAGCAGCTTCTGAGTAGAAAGTGCTGAAGCAGCTTTTGGAACAGGAGGTGCAGGAGCAGCTGCTGGAGCTTGAGTTGTAGGCAGTTGTGGAAAAGTCTCACCCAGACCAGTACTCAAAAACATTCCTTACCCGGACCAGTAATCATACGGCGTGAGACATATGGTGGTCGAGTTGGGGTGTGACATTCTCCACATCATATGGTTTAAGGTCATCGACAATATCATGATCAAAGAAAGAGAAGATGTCCAAGGCATGACACGGTGTGAAAGAACTGGATTCAGAAAAAGGAAACAACAACTCATCAAATTGAGCATGCCTTGTAATACAAGTACAAGTTGTACATGGATTGTAAAAACCTTTATATGTTGGACTGTATCCCAAGAAAATACATGGATCACTTTGAGGAGCAAGCTCGTGGGATGAATAGTTGCAAAAATGAGGGAATATGCGACATTAGAGGGCAACCAATTTACAACATTAGCTACATTTGCAATGGCATCAAACCAAATATGTGCCGCTGCGTGAGAGTGAAATAACATGGATAATTCCATTACAGTGACATGCCAATGCTTGCGGTTAGTGCACCCTTTTTTTTGTGGAGTATGAGGATACAAAATACGATGATGGATACCTTTGGATTCAAAGAATGCACAAAACCGAGAGTTGACAAATTCAGAACCCCAATCACTCTACAATTGTTTCATATTGGCAAAAAACTTGAGTGCACACATACATATGAAATTTGATCAATATATCATAGAAATTTGACTTGGCATGTAAAGGGTAGAGCCAAGTAAAGTGTGAGAAGTAATCAACAAAAATAACATAATACCGAAATCCATCAATAGAGGTAATGGGTGCAAGTCTCCATAAGTCACAATATTCTAACACAGTCGCAACACATTTGCTGCTTACAGTAAAACTGAGTTTTTTTACTTTTACTGAACTGACACGAAGAGCAAATACGAGGAGATGACATTACAGAGTCACGACAAGTGGCTCAATTTATTTAGTAGCAAAATAATTGGAAACAGGAGATGTCACAGAAAAAAAAGTCAAAGTTCAAAATTAGCTATTGAGCGTTGTGAGTGAACAACAACAAGAAGAGGTTGTGGGCCACGGTTCAAAACATACAACCCACGAGCACAATGGCCCTATGCTATGGTTTTCTTTGTTGCGTGATTCTGAATAACAAAGTTATTATCAGAGTATAACACATCAATGGGATAATCACATATTAACTTGCTAATGGATAGCAGGTTCTTAGTTATGTGAGGAACCACCAATACATCATGTAAATGCACAACATTATTCAATAAAGAAGAATCCGTATGAGAGATAGGTAATAAAAGCCCATTATCAACAACATTACCATTTCCAGAATAGGGACGAACATTATGAAGACTTGAAGGATCGGCAGTCATATGGGTCAATGTGGAGAAGTCTAAGAACCATCCCAGGATGGTCCGAAGATGTTGCAAGAAGAGGATAAAGCTCAACAAGATGTTCAGAGCCGGTTATTCAAAGATATTTTGGATATTTTTCCGCATAGTGTTTGCCACAAAAAATTTGACACCGTGGCTTCCGATATTATGAACGAACCCCAAAACATGACCTGTTACCGCCACAAGAAGAGGAGCAACTAGATTGATGTTGATTGCGAGATTGATACTGACAGGAATTAAGAGGGAGAATCCCACCTTGGAGCAACCTGGGATGTGGGAGGATCCATTGGTTTTGTCATTAACTCAAAATTGAGCAGCTTGGTGTAACAGGTCCATAATGGAAGGAATAGGATTCATGGACATTCGAGTGTCTGCAAAGTTGGCAATTGAGGCACCAAGACCTAGTAAGAACCAGTGGCTCTTGTCCAATTCATCAAATGGTATTCCAATGGCAGACAACTGATCGCAGGAACCTTCAAGTGTTTACCATATTCTTTGATGGGAAGTGAACCACGAGAAAGTGAGAGGAGTTCTTTGTGCAATTGACGTGTGCAAGAGATAGAAGAATGAGAGAAGGGTTATTCGAGGGCAAACCAAGCATCTCATGTTGTTGTGCAGTCAATAATTTCGGTCATCATTTCCTTAGAGAGGGTGGAGAAGATGATGCTGAGAAGCTTTTGATCTGTTGTGAACCACGTTGAGTGGTCAGACTTGGGAGAAGAATTTCCCAATGTTTCAGTCACAGTAGGTGCAAGCGCCCCCTTAGAGCCGTCTATGAAATTAACCACATCGAAGCAATGAAGCATGAGCGTAATTTGATATCACCATAGCAGACACGTACTGGAAGGTAGCTTGATTGTCACCATATGACTCATGGTTGCAATAGGGAGCAAATCTGAAGCGGCAGAAGAGGGGCTCTCATGGAATGAGAGGAAAGTAAATAGGGTTTTGGTGGTTAGACTGATACTATGAAAGATGAAGAGAGAGTGAGAGATTATTTCACTGTATCCATATTATGATATTATTGTCAATATAAATAATAGAAGGTTAGAACAAGAAGATCCGTAATCCATGGATCAAATCAATCTATACATGGAACAAATGTTCATCATAATTAAAATAATATATACTAGTTATTTTCCTTAACAGATGCATTTATGTGGATCTGAATTTCAGCTCTTGATATGTTGTTTATAAATTAAGGTTGACAGATTTAGATTTAGAGAAGATCCTATTTGATTTGGTAATTAAGGTTTTTAGCTTCTGATAGTTGCTACATTCATTCATGACCTATTATTTACCTTGCTTGGATTACCTGATCATGTATCTTTGCCCTACCTACTAGTCTCTATAATTAAAAAAAAGACTATGAAGAGAAACATTTAAATATTTATTTTATGAATTTATATTATGGATCAATAAATTTATTGAACAATACCTAGTAAACACGATACCAAGCTAACTAAGGGAAAGGATTTGGGCCTAGTCCGATGGACCGGGCTAAGGCGTGAGTCAATTTCTATGTTTCAAGGGACCGATTGGACTAGGCCAACGCATAAACTTTCAATAATTTATAGTTTAAGAAACACCAAATCCCAAAAGAAAACCCAAAAAAAAAGACGGTGCATTCGGTGTTAATTTGAACTTGAGATTTTATTTAAATAGTATTTGTAACCCCCAATACGGGTATGTCATACACCAATGTTATAACAATAACATGTATTGATACCCCAAGCTATAATGCTAAGACTTCACAAAACATCACCTATTTTATTTTATTTTTTTCCATAAATAACATTTATTTTGAAATGTAAGAATACATCACTATCATCCACAATATTTCTCAAACCAGCAAAAATAATGAAACAAACATATTAAGAAATAATGCCAAAAATGTGCATTCCATCGTACAGAAAGACACTTTCCCAAATAATATGCCAATCATCGATCCAAAAGTACAATATTGAAGTCTGCAGGAGAAAAATATAATATCATCAACAACACTAGCTGAGTATGGAAATAAATATGTAAACTGAAAGTGCAATAGACCGTAACCCAAAAGTCACGGCAATACTCACAACCATACATCCAATCTTGGCTATAACATAATAAATGCCAAATCGGCGGTCCAATCTTGGCTAAATCATAATCAATTCCACATCGATAATCCAATCCTGGCTAAATAATAATCAATGTCACATCGATAGTCCACTCCCGGGTAAACAATGATCAATACCACATCAATAGTCCAATCCTGGTTAAAGGATAATCAATGTCATATCAATAGCTAAATTATGGTTAAATGTTAATCAATGTCATATCGATAACCCAAAACGGCTAAACGATAATCAATCCCACACCAATACCTCAATCTCAGCTAAACGATTATAAATGCCATACTGATAGCCTAGTAACTGCTAAATGATAATCAATGTCATATTGATATTCCAATTCCGGCTAAACAATAATCAATGTCATTTCGATTGCCCAAAATCCCAACTAAACAATAATGAATACCACAATATTCACACAAAGCACATAAGCACATGAGTACATCATATTACATATCTCAACTGATCAAGCATATAGTCACGTAATAGTCAATATTTATCTATTTTATATTTTATATTTATCCTTATCAATATTTATCTATTTCTATCCTCGTTGTATTTTAAGCCACTCGGTGGTATTATTTCTCTTTTGAATAAACACGGTCGCTTATATTAATGTTCTAATTTTGATACACTGTGATATATGGGGTCCTGCTTCCTTGGCTGAAGTAGCATCTGCAAAGAATTTCATTGTTTTGATCATGCTTCAACTAGGATCATTACTACTTGACATGACCAGTTTCATGAGCTTTGTTTTCTGTTCTTTCAAGAGTCGTCTTCCACTCCAATTTCAGATTTCATTGTTTCAACATTCCTCGACACATCATGTCCATACTTTATCTCTCAACCACCTAATTGTACTCTTGATCGTGCTGTCATGCGTGGCTCAGCATCCATCCTAGCTGATCTGAAGAGTCTCCGTCGTTAGTCCTGCCTGGCCCAGCAGCTCCTGTTCAATGTGTTCTCCATATGCAACCCATTGCTCTAGATCCTGCCCTTGATCTTGTTGTGCCACTTTCCGGACCCCCACAAAACCCTATGATTACTCAGAGCCGGGACGGGCATGTTCAACACTTGTTATCCAATTGATTTGACATCTATATCTCTGTTATCGCTCTTGTTGCTACATCTACGCCTCGTGGTTTTAAGTGTGCTGCTAAACACCTGAAACAACTTACAACCATTTGTTCCAACTAAACATGGGATCTAGTACCTCGTCCATATGGTACTAAAATTTTCTGGATCGAAATGGGTCTTCCCTATATAGTTTAATGCCGACGGATCAATTGAAAGGCACAAAGCCTATGTTGTTGCCCAGGACTTTACCCAGATTCTTGGCACTGACTTTCATCACACACCGGTTATTAGGCTGCGAATGTTCACATCACTATGGCGCTCTTTCTTTGGTATAGTTGGCCACTTCATCAACTTGACGTAAAAATACATTTCTTAACAGTGTTCTAGAAACTTAGTATTTATGACACAACATCCAAGATTTTTGAGCCCTAGTTCCCTACCCATGTTTGTAATTTGAAGAAATCCCTATACGGTCTTCTTCGGACACCTCTTGCCTACTTCCAAAGATTTAGTTCATATTTCGCTAGTTTTAGCTTTCTTCAAAGTCATTGTGATCCCTCTTTATTTTAGTCTCAGCGTGATATATTAGTTATTTATTTGTTACTCTATGTGGATGAAATTATTGTTACAGGTAATAATAAATCATTGTTGGTTTCTTTTATCTCTTGTACTCATCACGAGTCCACTATAAAGGATCTTGGATGACTTAGTTATTTTCTTGGCCTTGAGGTTTCTAATACTTAAGATGGACTTTTATTGGTCAAGCCAAGTATGCACATTATATTCTTCGGAGAGCTGGCTTCTTGAAGTCTAAGCCTGTCTTAAACTCTTTTGTGGCCCGAGAATCTCTTATCCATGGTGTTCCATTTCATGTTCCTACACTATACTGGTCTCTGGTTTGTGCTATTCAATATCTAACCATCGCCAATTCTGACCTTTAATATGCAGTTAGCTCAGTTAGTTAGTTTCTGCAATTGCCAATTGATGATCATGTTTTGGCACTGAAGTGTATCCTTAGATAGGTTAAGGGTACTACACACTTTTGTCTTTCCCTTTACTAAGAGTTCCAACTCTTTCATCATATATGGTACTCTGATGCAGATTGGGGTAACGTTGTATTTTGGAGCGCCAAAAAGAATCTTCAGTTGCTTGCTCTAATTGTAGATCTAAGTGCCGGAACTTATCACGAATTAAACCCTAAGTCCAGGATCTGTCGTTTTGAAATAATTGATATAAGAAATAAAGCTAATATATCTAATCTGATTCCATTAGTGCGTTCAGATTCAGATCTACAAATTCATGGAGGGTTTTGAGTTATTCAAACCTACGGATTAACCCCTCCCTGAGAAAACCTTATTACTTTCACGATGAGATATGAAAAGTAATGATGTGCGTCTAGACCTGAGACGGTCTGCACTTACTAAATACATTTAAACCCAGTAAATTAATAGATCGCTTAACTTGACTCATAGCCAAAATTAGTTATATTTAACCCACAATTAGATTTTTAATCCAACCTATGCGGCTTCCGAATCCTTTTGGGTGACGAATCTCCTTGATGAGCTTTTTACCAATTTGCTCTCTCAGCCTACTCCTTTATGTGGTAAAAAGAGCGATATATTCCTTAGTCAAAGTCCGGCCGGTGGCACAAACGAGCTAATCACATTGATTTGGACGATCACTTTGTTTGTGAGTTTGTCTCTTCCGGAGATTTAGTCACTAATTTTCTGCATTCTCATCTTCAGTTAGTTGATATTTTATTAAGAGTCTTACAACGCTCAACCGAGGGGGGTTAATATGATTAATTGACAAAATTAAATAGGTGAATTAGTTTTATATTATAAATATTAAATATATGTAATTAGTTAGTTAATCCTATTAATATCTCTATTGTAATTTTGAGCGATGCGGTTGTATTATAAATACAAGCATATCCATCACCACAGTTATTAGCGATATTCTAAATCTCATTTTTGTAGCCCAGGCTATTTCTTTTCCTAGAGTGTTGATTGGCCCTGACTAGATTATGGACCATTGCGTTTGCGCGGGCTTTTATTTTTTGCTTAATATGTTGTGGTCTTGAGATATTCCATCTGAATTTGAATAACCCACCGCATTCACCTATTATGCCTAATCTCAGCAAAAATTCTTTATGCCATTAAGAAATGTTTGGTTTGTCCAACGTTATCATTTATAATACATCAAAAATAAAAAAATAAAAAAAGAACAAATTCTATTGTGTTTCTCGAGTGAGAACCAATGACCCACCTTTTGTTAAAATATTTCCTAATTTGCTTTTAGTTATATTTAGTTATATAAATATTGATATTTGAAATCTGGTATCATGTGACTAATGATAGTTCCTATTAGACCGTTACGTTGTAAAGTCTTGAACTTTATTGAACAACTATGCTTAACACCAGCAATCGAACTTGTCATTAAGCTCGCCGGGTTCCATGAAAGGTGGAAGCTCCCTCAAGAAAATGTTTCAATTTGAAGATTTTTTACTCCAAGTTGATTGGTATTGAAGGCATTCAATCATTTCTTGTATAAGCTAAGCTATCATTTTCTTAACAAACAACAGGTTTCTCTCAATCTATTAATATCAATGCAGGGACTTCAAATCTTAAATGAAAGTCTACCACTGGCTACCGATAGAAGAAATAAGTTCCAAACGATACTTTCACGAGCCACCAAAGACTTGCCAACAGTGGAAGTCACTTCCTGAATCCTACTAGTGGAAAAACTTTAGGAGGATCAGCAACAGAAGCAACTTAGGAGTCATTTCCTCTAAAAGTTCTCTTCCAAGGTTGTTATTGGTAAAAAGAGACTTCTAGAACTCAAAGAACTGAGGGAATAGATGCCCTATGGTCCCTCATATAATTTCATACCAAAATGAAGATTCAAATTCAAGTAATGGACAAGAAGACTACCTCAATCCGGCCAAGAAGCTTGGTATGGATCTATCTCCAACATCTATCAATACCATCAGAATGCAACTGGATAAAACCCGAGCACCCCATCTATAGATAAAAAAAAAATTGGGTACCTTTGTGGGAGGCCATATCTGAAGGGCTCAAACAACTATCCAAGCTTCAAAATACAAATTGACTTTGGAAAGAGTATAATCCCACAATGCAGTAGTAGATTTAAGTTTCAAGAGGAGTGGAAAAGTATGATGAGTAATGTAGGCGGACCAGGTGGTGATCCCTCTCCAACCTACTCAACTGCCTAGACACCCAATGGCGGATGAATGATGGGTGTTGAACAAGCAAAAAGAGAAACAAATGCCTTTGATAAGGACACAAAAATGGTGGAAAAAGTGTAAATGCTAGGAAGTAAGCCTGTAGTATGAAGTCCGGCTCCAGAAGGTAAAATAGAGATTTTGGCAGTCCCATTTTCAGGATAAAGTTAGAGATGGAACGGGACGACTTTCACCATTAATTGGGAACTCATAAAGAGCGGTGCCTGAAATAATAAATCTTGGAATCCGACGTTTCGGCTAGACTTCTGCCCCATAATCCAATTGGATTTCCATATTGCTTTCTAGAGGAACTCTCACACCGAATTCCCATGAGTTTTCCATATTGTCTTCTTGGTTGATCTCAAGTGAAGTCCTGAAGAACTTCCAAACATCAATGCAGTCTTTCTACTGCATTTCCACACCATCATCATGTTGAACTTCCACACTATGTTTTTGTTGTACCCTGAAGGATGTCCTAGAGTTTGATTGAACCTTCCTGTTGGATCTCAAAAGGTTAGGTAGGCCAATAGGCCACGAAGGACCTTCATACTAATTACTCCCCAGCATACTCAACAACCAAGATACTTACACTCCAAAATAATAGATGGATTAAAAATGGCGAGAAAGTGAAAACGATTAAGACGGAGGCTGATCCACTTGTTGAGGATTCCAATAGAAAGAAGAAATGCAACCTTACTAATAAGGGGTTTTAAATTTGAGTGAAAGCTAACCTATAACCTAATCATCGTAAAAGTGCTAATGTCTGAAGATAATCAGCTCATGCATGAATGGGAGGATTGGGTCTAGAGGTTATCTTTCCAAGCAGGGATTCACCTCTATATCTATTAGGACTAGACAAGCTAGTTTAAAGGACTTTCCTCCTCTTGAAAATGGCAAACAAGATAAAAAGGTTGTTTCACCTGTCAAAGGACAGTTCCTCCTCTTGGAGCACATGATCATTTGGAGTATATTAATGGAGGTGGTGAGGTCATGAATGGAAAAGTCGGATGACTGGGAATAGGAAGAGTAAAATCATCAAGATTGGAGAAGGAATCTTTGGTAGGGTTTTCGTCATAAATGAACTAGGATTTTGGATCAGTTTCAAAGTCGGACTTGAGAATAGAGAAGGAAAAAAGAAAAAACTGCAACTAAAAGTAGGAGCAATATGCGAAACCAAGTGTGGGGACATACAAACTTACTGTCTCAGGTGCAAAAACAACGAAAGTAGTACTAACTCCGTTTCACAATAACAGGGAAAAATTGTACTCCCAAGAAGGTTTCGTGGCCTTATGTTCTGCAACTAAAAGATTATCCAATGAATAATGGACTTCGTGGTAGAAAAATGACAAGTATATTAGATGTTCTTGGAAGTCTAATAAGCCCAAACATTTTTTCCAGGGGCATGTTGTTTTACTCAAAAAGTGCAACTGCAGGAAAAATTGTGGAGTCCAACCTGATTAAGAGATGATTCAGCCCAAGAAAGTGATAATAAGCCCAATGGATTAAAGGAATTAGAATTATGGGTTTTAAGTTTTATTTGACTGAACTTGAGGAAACATTAATGAAATGACGATAAAATCAACATGAAGGGCAAGCATAAGGTAGTTGAAAGGTGTAGAATTGCGGTTATGGGAGTTACTCAAGAAGATGGTAATGAAAATCAAAGAACCATTAATGAAGAAGGGAGTTACTTGAGCACTTAATGAATACGAGTGAAGTTCAGCTTTAAAAGCCATCAGGGAAGACGATAAAAAGACGGTGACCAACAACCACAAACTTATATTTTTCTTCCGTTTGTTTTTATTTTCTTTCCCTTATGTTCTTCTTGCAATGCATTTCTTTTATTTTTATTAAATGCAAATCATGTACTTTATTTTGCCTTCTTTTCGTTTCTCTTGCTTTATTTATGTTATTTTAATCAATCCTTCTTCAATTTTGATTATCCAATTTTAACTCAAACAAGATTATCCTGTAGACTTTTCGGAGTCTGCCCGGGAACCCATAATTTTTCACCTTTCTGATATGTGTAACACACATTGGCCATCTGGAAGAGAAATTTCAGGTACAATAGCACGATTCTACATGGAGGACTAATAACTAACTGAATGGGAAATTAAATAGTTCAAGAGACAATGGTTTTATTACAGAAAACCGTTGAAATCAAAGGGAAATATTTGTTTAGTCCAAGCCAAAGAGAGTAGCTCCACCACATTGAAAAAAGGTATAAGAAAATTTCAAGAAAGCTTATAATAATACTCCAACAGCCAATCAATCAACAATAGCCAATCATTCACCAAAGAAAGCTTGCAATAAAAAAAAAAAAAAAATTCTCTTACCCCAAAAAAGGGAAAGGGAAAATGACCTGCTCTAGTATCTATCTCAAACTGCATAAAAACCAGATCTAATGGCTTCAAATTGATGAGAATGGACTTTTCATCAAATTTTTGCATTATTATCCACACAGACATGGAACTCAACCCAACAATTATACCAAAATTTCTTTGGGTGTGGGCTACGTTATGGATGTTCACATTTTCCCAGGTGGCTGGCGATATTTACTAGCTTCCGCTTACCTAAATTAACCCTCTTCCCAGTCAAGATGGGCTTTCCATTAAGACTATACTTTATCATCAACATAGAAAGGAAGCCCAACGCCCGTGTTGCACAATACACGCCCGTGTTTATAATACACCTCATATGACCAAATTTGGACACCAACATGGGCGTGTTTATATGGAACACGGCCGTGTTTCAATAGAACTGAATCAAACACGGAAGTGTTTATTAAGACACGACCGTGTTTAAGTTTGCAGAACACACCAGGCTTGGAACACGGGCGTGTTCAAATAACACACGCCCGTGTTGTACCATTAAAAAATATCGCCGATTAGAATTAGCCTTACACAGCCGTGTTTGTAAATAAACACGGCCGTGTTTGACCTCGTTGTTAACAAAAACCCTAGCCCCACATGTCCCGCATTTTAAATCTATTTCACTCAAATTCTCTCCCATTACTTTCCCATTCCGGCCCCACTTGTCCAACCTATTAACCTCACTTTTCATATATTATATTTTATCTCTTTGAAGTGAATAATATTCTTGTGGAATCTATTGTGGAGGTAATTTTTAATTTGTTCTTTTCATAAATTATTGTCTTTTATGATATAAAAATAATAATATGTATAACTTGTAAATTCTAGTGATTAATGGATTATATTGTATAAAAAGTTGAGTATTATAGAAATAAGTTTTATATAATGTATTGCTTTATAATTAATGCATAATTTTTTGTATTTTATAAGTAGTGTATTCAATATGTGTTCTATCCTCACTTGTATTGTAGGAGAAAATGATTTATCCTAAAAATGAGTTATGATAAAAGAAAATGTGTCGAAGAAATATACGATGAATATGTAAATTTAGATTGCAATGAAATTCGAGAAGAAGATGAGTGGAATGAAATGCTTAATGAATCGGATTTTGAGGATTCTGATTATATGATGGAAGAACAAGATTCGGAAGATGATAGGATTGATCAGTCATTGTTCGAGAGTAATGTGGATATAAATGAGTTTAATGAAAACCAAAGTGTCGTGGTGCACCAAAATTCCAAAGATGACTTGTCATTTGGTGATTCTAAGAAAAAGATTTAACCATGTTAGTTGAATCCGATATTGATGAGATGGAATCGTATGTCATTTATGATCCAACGTCAAAGTATGATCCCACTTTTAGTCTTGGAATAATTTTTAGCTCTAAAAAAGAATTGAAGGAGGCGGTCCAGAATCACGCTATCAAGACAATGAGAAGTTTGAAATTTGTCAAGAATGAAAAAAGAAGAGTTTATGTCCGATGTGCCATTGAGAACTGCAATTGGAAAATGAATTCTTTAAAGGTGAATGATCAAACATCTTTTCAACTAAGGACATATAATTGCAATCATGATTGTATGTGCGACTTGAATGTGAAAAATGTGAAGTTGACATGGCTTGCAAGGAAGTATGAGTCGTTGTTTCGATCAGATCCTAAACGACGTATAAAAGGGTTTAGGACAAACGTCACAAAAAACATTAGATGCAATATATCCCAACAGCAAGCATACAGAGCACGAAAATGGGCACTTAAGGAAATTGAAGGTGATGTTGAAGAGCAATATGGAAAGTTGTGGGACTATGCTGAAGCTTTACGACAGTCTAATCCTAGGTCAACTATTTTGATGCAATTGGAAGGTGAATTTTTGAATGGACGACGCTGATTTAGCAAGAATACATATGTTTGAAATCTCTTGTGCGTGGGTTTCAGTCTGGATGTCGACCTATCATTGGGGTGGATGGTTGTCACCTAAAAGGTCCTTGCCAAGGCTTTCTTTTGATTGCTATTGGAATTGATCCCAACAATGAGTTGTTTCCTTTGGCCTATCCTGTTGTCGGGAGTAAGACACGCGAAGCGTGGGAATGATTTTTCACTCTTCTAAAGAAGGATTTGAACATAGAGCACGAGGGTTATAACTTTATATCTGACAAACAAAATGGTCTTGTTCCGGCCATGGAAAAGATTTTGCCTCAATGCGAAAAAAGATTTTGTCTTCGACATTTGTATGTGTTGATGTAATTTTTCAACAAAAATAAAGTAAAATTCAAAGATATAGAAAATATCCTTAAACTTGATTAATTAGTGCCTGAGATTAGGAATCTCTAAACACTGTATGGTACAGAAAATAAACTGGAAAATAAAAGACTGAAATTTAAAGTGGTGATCCCCAAATCTGACTTTGCTTTGTTGAAGTTGATTGAAGATGCCTTGCCAAATGATGATCCAAACCCTTAAATATTCTCTGGAAAACTGTACTGAAAACCGTCGCCCGAACGGTTACAACGTCTCCTTTCCAACCGTCTTCCAACCCTTCTCCTGCTGACACGTGTCCTCAGCGGACCAAAATTGTCACTATATTTCACTCTTTGAGCCGACCACAGACCTTCCGCCCTTTTGGCCCGACTGCCAATCTACAACCGTATTGGTCCGACTGCCAATCCTCCCGACTTGCAAACCATCTGACTTGTTTGGATTAGCTACAGACATCCCGACTAACAAACCATCCGACTTGTTGGTCCCGCCGCAGAGTTCCGACCTGAGAACTTTCCGCCCTGCGGACTTTTCGACCTGCGGACTTTCCGACCTGAGGACCTCCCGACCTGCGGACTTCCCGTCCTGATGACTTTCCGTCCTGAGGACTTTCCGTCTTGAGGACCTCCCGACCTTCCGACCTTCCGACCTGAGGTCTTTCCGTCCTGAGGACTTTCCGTCTTGAGGACCTCCCGACCTGAAGACCTTCCGACCTGAGGTCTTTCCGTCCTGAGGACTTTCCGTCTTGAAGACCTCCCGACCTGAAGACCTTCCGACCTAAGATCTTTCCGTCCTGTATTTTCCTTAGAAATAAACCTATTTTCCTTGATTTCCTCACGGTGTCCTTCAGCCAGTTCAATCAACTCTATTGCCAGGCCCATTTTTCTTTTACCTTGGGCTTTTTAACCTAATTCTAAATTTCATACGTAACAACTTGCCCGCCGCCAAGGGACTTTCAAACGCCATTTATCAATCGACGTTTGGAAGTTCATAAAGCACCATTCTCTTGAAAAATTCCCTTAGCAACTGCACCAGTTACTGCAACACTCCTGATTAACTTCCCTTTCCGCAATACGAGCCTTTGTGAATCACAATCTCAACCACTCTAACCATGGCGAATCGATACATTCCTGCCCTTCCCTTCGACGGAACCCTCCCAGAGGGCCCGTTTTCAGCCTCGAAAGTACTAACTCCGACCATCCGCCCATACTGCACTACTCCTGAAGACTCAAATCGGATGAGGGAAGTTTTGGAATCCCGAAATCCATTGGCTGTCAACAACCCTACTTACCAAGCAGTTCGCATTCGAGACAGCATCAAAACCCATCTCACAGACCCAAAAGATCCTTATCGCTCTTGGTATCGACGGGTATCAGAACACTTCCAGAGCCAATGGCGATCTCAAAAAATCGACCAAACGATTCTATTGTCCACCATGCCGATCAATCTGCACGAGAAGGTGCTCCTAGCTATGTCGGCCTTCTGGAATGCGGAAAATGGGACTTTTCTCTTACCGTCGGGCCCCTTTGGTCCAACTCTTATGGATGTAGCGATGATCGCTCATCTCCCAGTCGTGGGTGAAGACCCTGTGATGGGAGCCCTAGATGGGCAGGAGCCACCAGAAGACCATCCAGGGTGGTCTTTACAAGGCGTGAAGGAATGGGGCTGGACAAAGTTCGCGATTGACCAGCAAGGGGCTCCAGGGACCCCCGTGACCGACCGGGAGCATACTGCCTTTATTCTTTTTTGGCTTTGTAGGTACGTCATTGTTTCCCCTTCTAAATGCGTTCTTTCTTCTCACCTCGACCTGGCCATTCATATCGCGTCAGGTCGGTTCTTTTCCCTTGGCACTCTGGTTTTAGCCAATCTATTTGAAGGACTCACTAGAGTTAGCCTTCGTTTAACAGATAATGATAATAGAAAATTAGACACCGCCGCGTCGGGTCCTTTTTGGTTTTTAGAACTTTGGCTCCGTCTTTACTTCCCCAACGCGTTCAACTTAGGATCTCCACCCACTATGCCAATATCCGAAAAACATCTGGGATTAGCCCTCAACCGACTCTGCTCAGGACGCAGTAAACTCCAATCCTCCGACCCAATAATAACCACAATTTTGACAGATACCCGCAGTAACTCTCGATTTTCTATGTATAAAAAATATGCGGGTTATGCTCCCGACCACTTTTGGCCTTTTCCGGCACCAAATCCTTTTCCGACTCCTGAGCCTTGTCCTCATCCCACTTATCCTTTTGCCTGGGACGTTGCCCTCAAACCCAGGTCTCTTTTTAGCAGTAAAAAACTTGATAAAAAAGGGCAAAAAACTTTTTGCACCTTTAATTACGAACCTCAATTCATGGCGCGCCAGTTCGGCTGCTGCCAAGGTATCCCTGGACCCGTCGCTTGTCCTCATATAATTTTTCAAAGTCCTGACCGACGGGTCCTACCTAATTCAATTCCTTCTTATATCTCCCAGCTCACCACGTATATAGTTTCCAATTCTTATATTCCTTTCCGCTCCAACCCTGAGACTGTAAATACATTCAATGAATGGTGGTCGGTTGTATGGGCCCTGATCTCCCCTGATGAGGATCGGTTGCTGAACGTGCTCCTTCCCCCCCAAGGATTGGTTCTAGGGGCAGCTAAACATACCAGCACTCAGCAACAAACAGCCGCCCCGGGAGTCGGATCTAGCGTCCCAATGCGGAAAAGGAAAGCTTCCCAGCTGCAAACACCTCCGACCTCTGGGGCTGACCAGCAAGCTCCGGCGGACCTTGGAACTACTAGGACGTCAGCAAGGACCCGACCCTGAATTGGTAATTTTTCTGAAAACCGTGAACCAATTCATTATATCTTAACTTTGATTTTCACTCATTTCATTCACCAGAACCGACCTTGGTAGCACCGACCACACAAACGACGCCAGCCCCAGCTGACCAATCAATCGTCCCTTTGGTCCAGTCTCAGACACTTCCTCTCCAAACGAGCAGTCGGGCGGAGGACCCGACAAGGAGGCAAACTCTTCCTCCCGCGCCGAGGAGCGGTCGGACCAGGCACCCAACCAGGAGGCAATCTTTACCAGCGCTGCCTATAGAACCAGTAAGTCCTCTCATCTGCAATACTTAGGATTCTAATGATCAACCTTGGTGTATTTAACAACAACATTTCCATACTTCTTCACAGACACCTTCACCAATCACATCAGCAGCAGGGGTCTCTTCAGACAGCGAGGGGACTACTTCGCAGATGGGTCGACCGCCATACATGGCATCAGACTCATCCATTTCGAAAAAAGAACTGGCTGCCCTTGCCGAAGCTGACCCTCAAGACAACATCCCTGCTGCTGCTGATCCCGAAATCGTCCAATCGGATGCAGCCGTCCTGGAAGCCGAAAGTACCTCAGCTGCGGCTATCCCAGTTGCTCCTGAGGTACCGGCTGCAGCGGCCCTAGATGCAGCCGCCCAACCAGCAGCCGCCCAGCCAGCAGCGGCCCTACTTCCAGCAATCGAGTGGCAGGCAGAAGAACCACCTGTGGCAGCCCAACCTCCAGAAATAGAAGAACTTTCTTCGTCTAATTCGGAGACTTCTGTGAATTTGGTAAGATGAAACCAATTCATGCCACAATGTTTCTTTCTAAAAACACTAACTGTTTTATATACTACTTTCCATAGGGACCCAGGTCGGCACCTCAGCGACCATTCGCAGCAGCCGACGAGTCGGCTGCTGTTATACCAGCTATCCGCCCTACTCGACAGACCTCATTGTTGCCCCCCTCAATGACAGCAGTTCGCCCAGAGGTAACATATATCTCGCCTGAATAATTTTGCACCTCCTTTGGAGTACTTATTGAAACTGTAAGACTTGCAGGGGCCTTCGGACTTAGCTATCCTATCGACTGTTCCGGTTCCAGCGGAGGCCCAAACTATATTCACCGAGGCCATTAACCATCCCCTTCCAGAATTAAGATCCGACTTCTTGGACAAACTCATTCAGACGGTTGGTGGCCTTCTTTTTTACACTCCGACGGAATCGCCAGCCATCCCCATTCTGCATCGGCTGATGGAGAGACTTACTGAGCTCAAGACTGAAGTGTTAGTTATTGGACTCCTGTCAGCCGAAACCCTCCAGCCTGTCTTCGATCAAACAACACTGGAGAATTCTTTGGCTAAGACCCGAGAATCCCTTCAACAAACTACTGGAAGGTTGGGCGGTCTCCTTAGCACGAAGGCTCAAGTTGATGAATCCATTCAGAAAAAGGAGGCAGAATTGCAGGAGCTAAGGAAGGAACAGTCTATCCTGGATAATCAAATTACCAATGAGCAGCGTCTGCTTGAGAAGTATACAAAGAACGAGGCCGAATTGGATCAAGAGCTAAAAACCCAAGCTCGATCCCAATTCATCAGAAGATATCAGACAACTGCTAATACCAGAAGGCTATCCAGGGATGAAGTCAAATGGACAAATATAAAAACTGCCCTAGGGGCACTTTTGTAATACTTCCCCCTCTGTAACATCATTTGACTTAGTAATATATTTTTCCTTCTTCTCTCAAAACAAGGATCACCTTCCAATTTCCAACTTTTGAGGAACCGAAACAAACTCCTCCCTTAAAAGAACAATGTTTCTCACATATTAAGAAACACACCAAATTCCAAGGCATATTTTGAAAACCAAAACACTTGAAGTGTTAACAAACATGGCGAACGACCGACCTCATGTTCCATCAAGCAACTGGGAAGGTGTTCTTCAACCCTTCTTTGTAGGTAATCACCCTGTTGGAGGCCATGCAGAAGACTTGTTACATATACTCAAGCAACTAGACTTCAAATTCCGATTCTCCCAACGAGGTAGAAGAACCATTCATCGCGTCATCCGCCTAATGGAAAAAATCATTGAGGGGTATGAAACTCTTCGTGACATCCTTAGCCGCATTCCTGACCTCCATCATCACATGGAATTGATTGAAAATCACGCAGCAACCATACTTCCAGACCTTGGTTGGGATAATATATTTTCCAATCAACGAAAAGTCTTTTCAAGATTGCGTACCATTGTTGACCGTGAATATCAAGCCATAACAGACATACAAGCACGTACCAATCAAGATTTAGACGAAATGCAAAGCCAATGGGAGAGGTACCGACCAGATTTGGAAGATCTTATTGAAGAAGAACCAGAACTAATATCCACTCATTGGGATGAAAATTCTGATTCAGAGGCAGAAAATTTCTCACAAATACATGATGACTAACAGAAATGAACCTTTAAATAGGTTCGAACCCCATAAATGGGTTCTGAATAATATTTTGTTTCATGCAGTTTTGTTATCTGAAAAGGCAGGATAATACCTCTTCAGATATTTAGCATTAATACAATCATGTACTCTCTTACCTTCATGATTTACAATAATGAAAGCGCCATTCCCAATATCTTTTTGAATAATGTATGGTCCTTCCCAATTCGGTGACCACTTTCCCAATTGGTCAGTTTTCTTATATGTAGGAAGAATGGTCTTCCAGACTTGGTCTCCTTTTTGGAATGTCCTGTAAAAAACTTTCTTTCCGTAATTCCTTGCTCTGATTTCACTCTGTTTCACACTTTGACCTATTGCATGGAGTCGGTTAACATCCAACTCCTCCAACTGTTGCAACATAAGCTGTTGGTATTCTTTTGTAAGATCACCATCAGTAAATTCTGTCCGTCCAGACGATACTCGGATTTCGGCTGGTAAAACAGCATCTTGGCCAAAAGTGAGTTGGTACGGTGAGAACCCTGTGGCCGTATTTCTGGTATTCCTGTGTGCCCATAAAGCCCGAGACAGTAACAAATGCCACTTTCTTGGGTTCCCTCCAATCATCTTCTTTATAATCCCAATAATGATCTTATTTGCTGCTTCCGCTTGTCCATTGGCTTGGGGATAATAAGGTGACGAATGGTGTAATCGGACACCAAATTCTGCCAAGAAACTAGAGAACTTTTCCCCTGTGAAAACCAGGCCCTGGTCGGTTGTTATAGACTGAGGAATACCATATCTGTAAATAATTTGGTTCAAAACGAAGTCTATCACTTCTTTCTGATCCACATTTTTCAAAGCAACTGCTTCTACCCATTTGGTAAAGTAGTCAGTCGCGACCAATATGAAACAATGGTGTTTCGATGAAGCAGGATGTATCTTACCAATGATATCCATAGCCCATGATTTAAAAGGCCATGGTTTTACCAAAGATTGCAATTCGGTTACTGGCAAATGGTTTAAATTTCCATGTCTCTGACATTCCTGGCAGCCTTTGGCAAATTGTATGCAATCTTCAAAAATCTTTGGCCAGAAAAAACCCAAACGATGAATGGCCCATCTCATATTTAGACCTGCCCGATGAGCTCCACATATCCCACTATGTACTTCTGTCATTACCTCTAGAGCTTCTTTAGACCCCAAACATTTTAAAAGTAAACCTTCAAATGATCTCTTATACAAAATTCCATTTATTAATTGAAAACGTAAAGCCTTCAATCGTATCGCAATTGAAACATTCGCACCTGGATTTTGTAAATACATGATAAGTTCTGTTCTCCAATCGGTCGCTGTTTCACTGGTATCTTTGTGCCCGACTGTAACTACGCAGTCGGGCTCCTGTCCGACGGTAACTACACAGTCAGGCCCCTGTCCGACAGTAACTACGCAGTCGGGCTCCTGTCCGACAGTAACTACGCAGTCGGGCTCCTGTCCGACAGTCTCTTGTCCGACCATTCGATCACATATTTGGTCTGTCTTTCCTTCTATGTCCGACTTGACCTCCGAACACATATCCTCCAGAATTCCTTTACAGGCCCTTTGAGCCAACTCATCAGCACGTTGGTTTTCTTTCCTTGGAATGAACGCAATTATTACTTCTGAGATTTTTGTCAGTAACCGACCCACAATGTCCCTGTATCTGCGAAGATGAGGGTAATTGCAAACATATTGATTGTTTACCTGGTTGATTACTAGTTGAGAATCCCCTCTTATGATTACAGACTGGACCTTCCTGGCTATTAAAGCCTCCAAACCCAAAATTAAAGCTTCATATTCTGCCGAATTATGGGTCATGGCTTCCAATCGTAGTTGTAAGTTGATCTTTTGACCGTCAGGTCCTTGCAAAAAGACCCCTGCTCCTGATTTGTTTCCAGAGGTGGAACCATCAAAGAACATCAACCATGTTCTGGTACTTATATAAGGCACACATCCGACCTGTAGATTATTCAGATATGACAAACAACTGAGTGGTCGGACACTATCACAAAAGGAGTATCCGACTTGTGAGAATTCTGCTAAGAAATCGGCCACTGCTTGTCCCTTGATTGCCTTCAAAGGGGAATGTTGGAGATCAAAAGGAGCCAATTTGATGGCCCACTTCATGAGTCTGCCCTTCATAGTAGGTCTCTGTAAAATCAATTTGATGAGATCCACCTTTGATATGACCTCAATTCTTCTGGGCAGCAAATAATGCTCGAGTTTAGTGCAAGCGAAGACCAATGAATAACACATTTTTTTCTGGCATAGTATAATTCAGTTCTGGTCCTGTAAGGGTTTTACTGAGATAGTAAATTGCCCTTTCCTTCCCGTCATCACCATCCTGTGCCAATAAACAGCTAACCACTTCATGTGTATTTGCCAAATAAAGTTTGAGCGGCCGACCTTGTTTAGGAGGCATTAAGACTGGAGGGTGAACCAATGCCTGCTTGATAGCATCTAAAGCCGTCTGTTGATCTGGACCCCATTCAAAAGCATTTTTTCCAGCTTTTAACAATTTAGTAATTGGTCTGACCTTGCCAGCAGCATTAGAGATGAAACGCCTCAAATAGTTCACCTTACCCAAAAGACTTTGGATTTCTTTAACCGTCTTAGGTGGCCGACTGTCAAGAATGGCTTTAGCCTTATTAGCATCGATTTCAATTCCTCTCTCATGAACTAAAAATCCTAAAAAGCTCCCAGCTGATATTCCAAAAGCACACTTGGTTGGATTCATCTTCAACTTGTACTTCTTCGATCTTTCGAATGCCTCAACATCATCAATATAAACTTCCATAGATTTGCCAATTAAATCATGAAAGATTGAATTCATGGCTCTTTGGTAAGTTGCCCCTGCATTCTTTAACCCGAATGGCATGACTGTCCATTCATAAATACCTAAAGCCCCTGGGCACCTGAATGCTGTCTTAGGAATGTCTTCTTCTGCCAGAAATATTTGGTTATAACCTGCATAACCATCCATCAAACTAAGGACTTTATGCCCTGCTGCTGAATCTATCAACATGTCGGCCATAGGCATCACATATTCGTCCTTAGGGGTAGCTAGATTCAAATCCCTGAAATCGATGCATATCCTTATCTTACCATTTTTCTTGACCACTGGCACAATGTTAGCCAGCCACTCCGCATAACGGCAAGGCTGAATGAAACCCACTTTGAGAAGTTTTTGGATTTCTTCCTTGATTTGAGGCATCAGATCCGGGCTCATTCGCCTTGGGGGTTGTTTGTAAGGTTTGCAACCTTCCTTGATAGGCAATCGATGCTCTATTAAACTTCTTTTCAAACCAGGCATTTCTGAATAATCCCATGCTAAACAATCAATGTTGTTTCTAATAACTTCGAGCATCATTGTCTGTTGCTCTTTAGACAAATAACCACTTAGCCTGATCACTTTTGGAACCAATTCGGTTCCTAAATTAAACTCCAATAATGGGTCTTGTGATGAAGCTGTTGGTTCTGTTTTTTCTAATAAATCAGGCCAACGAAATTGTTCATCTTCTTGGAGGTGAACATCAAGAATCTCTATACTATTTTCTGCTTTATGTAATAACTGCTTTAAATAGAACTTATTAATAAGAGAACTACATACTTCTAAACTTGTATCATCCATAACAAACAAATTATACGGGAATGGGTGTGGCTTTATCATGAGCCATACAATAAAGTTGTTCTTTTAATAGAACATCGAGTTCTGGCCAGTGACTTTATAACCCTTGTTTGGGTATTCCCTGGCCATATATAACTGAGACATCGGAGCCAAATGACTGGAATAAAAAACTGACTCTTCAACTTGTTCTGACACATCGAATGGGTTGTCATTTGCTTCCATTTTGAAGACCTGATTTCCTTCCCAGAACATTAATTGTTGGTGCAGTGTTGATGGCACACATTGAGAGGCATGAATCCAGTCTCTTCCCAGCAAGAGAGAGTATGTAGTATCTGCGTCCACAATAAAGAAAACAGTGGAGATCTTTTTTGGTCCGACTTCAATTGTGGCAACCATCATACCTTCAGGCTTGGTCGGCTGCCCTGTAAAGCTTGTCATTTCGAATTCCACAGGAGACAGATCATGAATTCCTTTCCCTAGCTTCTTGAGAGTCTTCAATGGCATAACATTAAAGACTGCTCCATTATCCACAAAAACCTTTGTGATTGGTTTCCCGCAAATGTGAGCATTAACATACAGAGGTTTCAAATGGGAGATCGCACCCTCTGGAATAGGAGGAAACACTATCGAAGGTGTCTCCGACTGAGACTCGGAATCTGAAGTCTTTGCCCACTCTGTTTCCTCTAATTCATCATCTGCCAAGAATGCCCATAAAGGTTCGTCCATAGTATCATCTACCAGACTCGCCCACATCGGTTCATCTTTCATCTGATTAATCTCTGTCATTCGACAAGGGATTCGTGGCCCCAGACGAGATTTAACAGATCTCGAATTTTCCTCTGTAGTTACAACTTCTTCCTTTGTCTTATTCCGAGATTGAACCGTCAAAGATTCTATACGGAATTCTTCAGGAGATGGATTGATGTTGATCCGTTCACAATGTTGGCATCTAAAACCTCTAATTATTTCATCTGATATTCCTTTACCTTTCCCCTGTCCCGACGAACTTCCTTTGGTATAATCTGAAGCGCCTAATCCGTCGTTCGGTTGCTTTCTTGAACAGACCCGACTGGACCGACTTTTTGGAGATTGAATGGCTGCTCCCTGCTCGTTGGTTGTTTGTTCTGTAAAGACTCTAATGGACTGATCTCCTGCCAAGTGGTCGGCTGCTTTTTGTTCGTCGGTTAGTTGTTTTGCTGAAGGAACTTGTTTCCCATACTTCGCAGCATACCTGCGTTTGGCATTGCGAATCTGTGTACGATTCATACCTGGGAAACGAGGATCTATATCAACTGGTAAAGGCTTTTTATTTCGAGCCCAATTGTTCCCGACTGACCCTGTTTTTCTGGTCGGGTGGTCACGCACTAAAACCTTTTCTTTCACCTCCACATTAAAAGAACCGTCTGGATGGTCCCATTTTTCAGCGACTGGCTTTTCACAAACTTTGAGTCGTTCTTCCGGTCGGCCACTGTTTGGCTGACTTCCTCTTTTTGTTCCGGGGCTTGCCTGAGTTCGTTCCCCTGTTTGTCCACTATTGGCCGAATTTTTCCTTGTTTCCGAACTTGGTTGGATGTCAACCATTGCCGTTGTTACTTTCGGAAACGGTTGCTGGTCTACACCTAGAGTGATGTACTTGAGCCGACCTGTCTTGATGGCCTTTTGAATTTCCTTCCTGAAATGAGTACACTGACTTGTATTGTGTGTGAAAGAATTATGCCACTTACAATATGGTCTCCCTTTGATTTCTTCTTTAGTGGCCAATCTTTGCCCCTTTGGAATACGGATCTGGCCATCAGTCAACAGGATATCAAAGATTTCGTCAGCTTTCGAACTATCAAACGTCGGTTGATCCTTTCCTTCAGACCCTGGTACTGGCTTCAATTTGGGGCATACATAAGGTTTTCCAGAGAGGATTTCAGCTGCCATCTCTTCTGACTGATTAAAATCAAAGTCACATGTTTCTGTTCCCATACTCGCCATATGTTGGCCTCTATTACGCCTGTTATTCTGATCTTCCTCTCTGAACAAAGACTCTAAACGCCCAGCCTTAGATGCAAGACTTGCCAAATCCTCAACATCCAGTGCAGTGAGTGCCTTTCTTAAGCGAGTATGCATATTCCGGACCACTAAATTGGTCATCTCTTTCTCACTGATTACCGTAGGACATCGCCCTTTCATCAATCGCACCCTTTCTATAAACTGTGAAGCAGATTCTTCTGGATACTGTCTCAATTCTAGTAAATCAGTTAAAGAAACAATTGGTAAAGGATTGAAGAATCTGGCATGAAATGCCATCTCCAGTCCTTCCCACGTCTGAATTTGTCCAGGAGGCAGACTTGCGAACCACGAAAACGCTGTTCTAGTAAGAGATAAACCAAACAGTTGCAACTTATAAAAAGGGTTATTGCCAACTTCTCCCAATTGTGCTGTGAACCGACCAACATGTTCTATGGTGGAAGATCCGTCCTCCCCTGAGAATGCATGAAAATCGGGTGGTCGATAATTCCTTGGGAGGGGGTGTTCATTAATGATCCTTTCTGGGAAAGGTCTCTGATATGCAGGGCGGTTAGCCATCTGAGGAGTTAGCCCAAACTGATCCCTTAATATATGTGCGATCTCATCAGGATCTACATGAAAGCGTTGATGATCAGGAACATGGAAAGGATCCTGCACAGGAATATGAATAGGATCATGTATATATCCTCCAGGCCTATCCTCCCTTGTATTGTTCGGCTGCGGACTGGAAACCCTTGGTCCCAGCGGAACAGTGTTTGGAAAAGTCAGAGGAGATTTTCCCCTATCCGTTCGGTTGGGATTTGTGGCACTTGGAAATGCACTATCCACGAATGATGGCCCTGCGAAATTTGCCTGTAGTCTGGATGGTGATACTCCTGGTGGAGTTTGAGTGGGTTGAAGACTAACCCTTGACAGTGCTTGATCCAACATGTTCTGTATTAGATTTTGTTGTTCACGCAACATGTTCGTTTGTTGCTCACGCAACATATTCTGCATAACCAAAGTTTGCTGGTTGTTCATTTGTTGAACATAAGACCTCCAATCAGTTGGTGGTTGTGGGATTTCCCCGGCATTTGGCACAATAGGTGGTGGAACGGATTCTCCCGCCGGTGCCGAAGATGATTGAGGTTGTGAACCTGCCATATGGACCCTTCCGATGATACGGCCGGATCTAAGACGTATGAAATTATCGCCGGAATTGAAATGAGCAATTTTGTCTTGCTCCCACTGTGGTCGCCAATTTGTTGATGTAATTTTTCAACAAAAATAAAGTAAAATTCAAAGATATAGAAAATATCCTTAAACTTGATTAATTAGTGCCTGAGATTAGGAATCTCTAAACACTGTATGGTACAGAAAATAAACTGGAAAATAAAAGACTGAAATTTAAAGTGGTGATCCCCAAATCTGACTTTGCTTTGTTGAAGTTGATTAAAGATGCCTTGCCAAATGATGATCCAAACCCTTAAATATTCTCTGGGAAACTGTACTGAAAACCGTCGCCCGAACGGTTACAACGTCTCCTTTCCAACCGTCTTCCAACCCTTCTCCTGCTGACACGTGTCCTCAGCGGACCAAAATTGTCACTATATTTCACTCTTTGAGCCGACCACAGACCTTCCGCCCTTTTGGCCCGACTGCCAATCTACAACCGTATTGGTCCGACTGCCAATCCTCCTGACTTGCAAACCATCTGACTTGTTTGGATTAGCTACAGACATCCCGACTAACAAACCATCCGACTTGTTGGTCCCGCCGCAGAGTTCCGACCTGAGAACTTTCCGCCCTGCGGACTTTTCGACCTGCGGACTTTCCGACCTGAGGACCTCCCGACCTGCGGACTTCCCGTCCTGATGACTTTCCGTCCTGAGGACTTTCCGTCTTGAGGACCTCCCGACCTTCCGACCTTCCGACCTGAGGTCTTTCCGTCCTGAGGACTTTCCGTCTTGAGGACCTCCCGACCTGAAGACCTTCCGACCTGAGGTCTTTCCGTCCTGAGGACTTTCCGTCTTGAAGACCTCCCGACCTGAAGACCTTCCAACCTGAGATCTTTCCGTCCTGTATTTTCCTTAGAAATAAACCTATTTTCCTTGATTTCCTCACGGTGTCCTTCAGCCAGTTCAATCAACTCTATTGCCAGGCCCATTTTTCTTTTACCTTGGGCTTTTTAACCTAATTCTAAATTTCATACGTAACAGTATGAAAATATGAAAATAGTTGGATTTAAGGGTCTTGCATATAAAAGATTGATTAAGATGGCCACCGATGCAAGTACTGTCCCTGACTTTGAGGAGGTGATGAAGGAGATTCAAGAGTTGGATCTGAAATGCATTCATTGGCTTACCGACAAGCCACCATCTCAGTGGTCAAGATCACATTTTGCTACATTTTTGAAATGTGATATGATCTTGAACAATTTACGTGAATCATTCAATAGTATAATATTAGATGCAAGAGAAATATCGATGCTGCCAATGTTGGAGTGGATTAGAAGATATTTATTAACACGTCTTCAGAAACCAAGGGAGATGGTGCATAGAAGATAAGGGGATATGCGCTTTTGCCCTAAGATAGTAAAAATTATGGAAGAAAACATTCAAGCGGCTTCTTCTTGTGCACCCGTTAAAGTCAATGATTGGTGTTACAAGATTTATTATTCGGATGGGAATCGATTTGTTGTTGACATTTTAAAAAAATCTTGCAGTTGTAGAAAATGGGAGTTATGTGGTATCCCATGTCACTATGCAATGAGTGCTATATATGGACAACAGTTAAATCCAGAGGATTTTGTTGACGAAATATACAGTGTTGAGACATTCAATAAAGTGTATTCATGTTCTATTGGCGCAATGGATGGTCAAAAAAGGCAAGGAGACGTGACCCCAAATGTTAAACGAGCTGCTGGAAGGTCTAAAAAAGCAAAGAGATGTGACCCCAATGAAGTAATAGAGAAAGGTCAATCACGGGGAAAAAATGTTAGTGAAAGTATTTTACCAAGTCAAAAAGTCAGAAGAACTTGCAAATTTTGTGGGCTTGTTGGACATACTTTGAAGGGTTTCCAAAAGGGAAGAGCAAGTTTGATCGAATCAAATTACACGGCGAACGGAATGCAACTTGCTGAGGAGTTGTCGCAGAGATGCGATATTCCGGCGCAAAGTCAAAGTATCTTAACTCCACAAATTCAACAAGCCGAGACTCCTACAATACAACCTTCTATTGCAAAGTTAATGGTACGCAACTTACGTGGTGTGTTGATATATTGGTACACATATTGATTTTTTTATTACAATAAACTCTTACCGTTTGTACGAAATATGTGAGAAAAAACACTTTTGAAAGGGGTGCAACAACTGAAGACGAAACATCGAGTGGGTCACATTGAGAGAAAATATGAATTTAGGGCATGTTTGTGGAGTTGATTTGTGTTACTCTTTCTGAATTTGGCTTATGTTATTGTATTTGGATTAGTCTTATGTTATCTGTCTTTTGTTATTGTGTAGGAATTTGACTTATGTTTGTTGTGGGTTTGACGTATGGATGAATTTGAGTTATTTAGTTGGTATTGTTTTGGTGTAGATGTTGTGTTTGGATGCGTTAATTTTAACAATGGTTTTAGCCAAAATTTAGGGTTAAACACGGGCGTGTAACACACAACACGGCCGTGTACGCATGCATTACTATTGCAAAAATCACAAACACGGCCGTGTCTTAAAAATACACGGGCGTGTTGAATCACAGAGTATTACTCAGTGTACACAGAACACGGCTGTGTTAGACAACCACACGGCCATGTTCCGAAAATAGAGTAGAACACAGGGCTCAAACATGGCCATGTCAGTGGCCGTTTAGTCAAACACGGCCGTGTCGTTACCAACACAACTGTGTTCCAAAAACAGAATAGAACCCATGGGTCAAACACGGCCATGTCAGTGGCCGTTTAGTAGAACACGGCCGTGTTATATGCAACACGACCGTGTTCAAAAGAAAGAATAGAACCCAGGGGTCAGACACGGCCATGTCAGCGGCCGTGTAAAGGTACATGACCAGGTTGCGTTTACGGAATAGTTGATGTGTTAGACACGCCCATGTATTTGACCGTGCAACGAAACATGGCCGTGTTAGCCGTGTTTTACACATTTACCTCGTGTACAAGAAACACACCCGTGTACTTGTGCACACGGGCGTATTGCGGAAACAGAATAGTCGAGGGTGGTTATATACGGCCATGTTCTTGGCCGTATTTTGGTACAAGGCTGTGTGTGTTTGATACACGGCCGTGTTCAGTTCATTAAAAGATAAATCATTGTAAAGCAAGCACGGGCGTGTATTATTGGAACACGCCCGTGTTCGAGGCGGGTTAGGTTTTTTAAAAACCCGGATCGGTCGAACACGGGAAACAATATATACAAATCTCCCGTGTTCGACCTACACATCATGGACAATGGCGGCGATAGACGACGAGAGGGGCGGCGACAGACGACGAGGGCGGCGGCGACGGAAGACAAAGGTGGCGGCGGCGACAGACGACGAGGGCGGGGGCGGCTGATTTGGGTTGTTTCGTTGCGTTGATTTTAGAGATTCGGGGACAAAAGTATTTTTAACTTTTTCAAGTAGTTTGTTGTTGATACAATGTTTTTACTTGTTATTTCTCTCACAATGTTTTTTTAACAATGTAGTATAATGGGTTGCTCTTGGTGTTGCATTTATATTTTTTCCTCAAAACGTGAGAACAAAGTTGAGACTGAGATAGCGACACGTCAATATTATTGACTAAGTGCACGCAGAGGTGGAACAGTTCAATGCATCACGTAAACTGGGCCACCAGTACACTCTGTAATGTTGACTATGGAAAGTTCAAAGCCAAAAACTACTTGTCCTGATGCGTCAATGTCTCACAGGGATTGAGTTGGGTTTTTTTTCCTTTATGGGCATTTCCACTCATGCAGGGGATTGTTGGATGTTATTTTACAATCGATTATTTTTTGAGTGAAAATGCCACGGGCCGGCGTACCAAATTAATTAGATTAATATTATTTATTTATTCTATATAGGGTTTGGTTAATATTTTGTCTATTTTGCCTGTCTCGAGACAAACCAAATTGTGCAACCCCAAATTAAACCCGGGTATATGGCCTAAGTCGCACTATTATTTGGATAAAATATTATCCGTTGGATATATTTATTATAATCTCAAAGGGAAGGTTTGAAATTAGAATAAATTACAATCGTTTCAAACGAAAGGTTTGAAATTAGAATAAATTATGATCGTCACAAACAGAAAGTTTGTAATTAGAATCAATTACGACTGCTTCAAACGGAAGGTTTGAATTTAGAAGAAATTACATCGATAATTAAGGTCGTAATTATGATCGTAATTGACCCCTGCAATTTTGGTCGAGTGGAGACGCCTATGTAAAGGGCCTCCCCCCCTTCATTCTAAACACCAAAAAATAAACAAACACTCTCCTTCTTCTCTCATCTCTTCCAGCTTTCCGGCAACCTCCCCAGCCCAGTTCCTCTCTAATTTTTGTTCGCATGAGCTCCAACGATTAAAGCTGCCACTCTCATTGGAGACGGAAACCGTTTTATCTTTGGGTTAGAACGCCAGCCACCGGAGGCACTACATGGGCGTATCTAATTTTCGGAAAGAGGATATATCCTCGACTCGGTTTAAAGTTTATTGTCATAATATGCATATATTCCAACAAGAACTATCAATACTTACATTGGTTTTTTTTCCAGCAATGATGTGATCTACATCTTCTATCGTTAAACGTACAAAATGTTAATATATATGTCTCCAGTGTTTTTAATAGTTCCAGACACAATCTTTTATCCCAAGCAAGTCGAACGACCGAGTTTTCCCCTCAATGGTGGCTAGATCTAAATACCCAGTTTTTTTATCTTCCCTGACCACTTGGACTTTGTCTATGTCCTCCTGGCGAGAGAGATGATTTTTCTTCTCAACATAGTTTACAAGGAACAACTAGGGTTTATAGATAGAATTAGGGTTTTGTTGGACGAATTATCATGTTTTGGGCTTTGCAAAATTCCCAAAATTTGCATCAACAGAGCCCACAACATTGTAGTTATTAATTTTAAGTATATACAATACTATTACATAAATTTTGGCCCTATTATGATATTTGGACTAAAGAAATATATCTCGTAATTTCATAATTTACTTTACATAAATTCATTTGGTTCAAATAAAACTAATTTAGAACATTCTATTCAAAATATCTAATCTCAAGATGAATTTAATGTATAGGAACTTTTCTAATTTTGCGTCGTCTCATTGAATAGGTTTAGCATAGTAATTAAAAAATACTTTAAAATTTGCACTATATAAGTTTATCACAATATTAAGAATTTACTTTAAAAATTGACAAAAGCAACTTATTACTTGTCAACCCATGGTGCGTGACTCCATAGATTCACTTAAAAATGTAGTTTAGATGGTTAATTGGATTTTGGCCGGTCAAAAAGTTATCATAGTGTGTTCTTCAGTTTAATCAAGGAAGTAATCAGATTGGATCTCAAAATTATGACTAGAATGAGCAGTAGAGGAATCAAAGCAATTGAAGTGACTAAAATACATAGGAATTAAATTAGTTGGAATGGACAAAAGCTTAAAAAGAAAAATCCATAATTGCATGATAAACAAATTTAATGTTGTTGGATAACAAAATTCCCTCACCATCCTCATCACATGTTAATATATATATATATAAAGGAGCCGAATATCGCTATGCAAGTTATCCTACGAATTAAAATGGAAAATTAATATATGTGATATGATTGATTAATTACAAATCTACGATTGGATTGTTCAAAGGCCATGAAAAGATCTCAATCTCTTCCTCTTTTTGTAAACTTTCCTACAATAGAAAAGAATAGTGTTAGAATCCGATAAAAAAAAAGAACAGTAAGAAGTTAGATACGGAATTCACTTTACTATCAATATTTAAACAAATGAAATACAATTTTGTACTTTTGAAATTAACCTTCACGTGTAGATTTTCATCTCACATCCATAGTGTACAAAAACTACTCTACTTCTTTCTATGAACAAATCGTATGTGAGGTTTGTAGGTAGATATAATACAGTCATAGAAAATATACAATTTTTATATGAAATTATTAATTCAAAGAATAAGTAAACTTATTACAAATATAATATACTGTAGGATCATATACCTTATAAATAAAAGTTGAATTATTATGCTTTCTTATTTGAAATCCCCAAACCTTGAGCCATTGTTTTAGAGATAAAATATACTTTGGTTCAATGGCTGGATTGATTATACCTCTTAATGGGTTTCCGATACATTGTTGTGAAGGGTTCTTCACTCCAATGTCAAGTTTCCTATTATTCCGTACAACAAATACATGGTAGGCTTTCTTTTGATTTCGTTTTATTTTTATTGTACTACATGTACAATAAATTATGATAAATAAAAACTCTGACACATAGTATGTAGTATATAGTAACTATATATAATGATAGAGTACATAAAAAACTTAAGCACATTTGGGTTATATTTATATATCCATTAGATAAGTTGAATGGGCAAACTATCATAAATAAATAGGGTATACGTTGGCTTTATCAACAATAAAAATTATGATGCAATTTTGAATTTCTATATGTTTACTTTATTGCAAAAGAGAAACAATTTACTTAAGCAATAGTTTGCTAAAGCAGCAACAACAACAACGACAACAACAACAACAAGAACAACAAAAGTAATAAACATTATTATTGTAGTTACAACAATAAGTTGCCTTTGATACCATCTCTAAAGTTCACATAGCTAACACCTCTATCCCTAATTTTCATTACAAATATGTTGTTTTTTTGTAATGCAAATACAATAAATGCTACTTAACATTCTTAAACCCGATACAAGTGCCATGAATAACTGTACACCTAACGACAGCCGTAGCTTGGTGTTATCATATTATTGGACTATATGTGATGTATAAAACTAACAACATCTACCTTTATAAGCTATGATAAAATCCCATTTAACTTTCTAGAACCCGTTTAAGAACCAAACAAGGTTAATGTCCGCGATGTGAAACTTTTTACAATATGAATATAATGACTCGACTAGAAATTGACTCTCAATGCTCAAACCTAATTAAAATTAATCTTGGATTTGTTTTATGAACCAATTCTAATGCATTATCCAGGACCAATTACAATTAATATATTCCACCGGATGGTCCGAAAGCCGATGCAAGCCCTACCGGATGCCATTAGTACTATTGGAAACTATTTTTCAAAAATGAGAAAATCAAAGAGTTAAAACAATAAAAATTTGGCTACAATGAAAAAAGCATCACTGACCAATGGAATGAAGGGAGAATGCATCGGTGACACACACCCCAACTAGAAAATACATACTCGATGCACAACTAGCGCAGATAGAAAGGTATCTCGATTCAGTTCAAGTGGAAACTTTCACACCTCAAATTGTATCCTAATCCTAAAAAACCAAACAAGCCTAAATCTGAATTCCTATGACAACAAATGGAAGACCAGCCAATACCATAAATCTAGTTATCTCTTCCAAACAACTCACATACAATACATCGGAAAATTTTAAATTAAAACCATACACCAATATATACAACAAGAATAGAAAAAACCATGGTAAGAACATCTCACCGGAGCATCTGTAGATTTGAAGATTCTAGACTTTCTGGAAGCCCTTTTATTCTTCCTTCCCCATTCAAACCACTTTTCCTTGACACAACATAAATTAGGTGCATAATCAAAACCCGCACATAATAACAAACAAAGTAAATCTCAAAATCAAACACAAAATGCTTTGATTTAGAAGACTAACCTCGGAAGTAGGTTTATGCGTTGGATATACTTTGCATAGTTTTTGAGCCTCTGCAGCTCTGTTATCCTTCTTCTCCTCACGCAATGCAACTTTTTGTTGTTTTCTCAAATCCATCTCAAGGTATTTTTAGGGGTGCTCTTTCTTCTTCCTTGTCTTCGCTCTTGCTCTAGATTGCTTGAGAGAGAGAGAGAAAGAGAAAGAGATAGAGAGAGAGTGTGGAGAAGGGTTTGGTGTGGTAAGTGATAACGGGTTAAAACCCCAAGCCAGTTCCAAAAATGTGAACATCAAAAGACGGCCCACACCTGATGAAATTTATGGATAATTGCTCGGTTGGGCTTGCTTTCTATATGGATAATACTGTATAATTTTAGTTGAAAGCCCGTCTTGACTGGCGAGGGTGTTATGTTAGGTAAGCAGAAGTTAGTAAATATAGCCAGCTGGGAAAATATGAACATTCAAAACATGCCCCACACCCGAAAAAATATTGGAATAATTGTTGGGTTGGGCTCTATTTCTATGTGGATAATAATGCCAAAATTCGTGAAAAACTCACAATTCTCATCAATTTGAAGCCATAAGATCTGGTGTTCATGAATATCTAGATAGAAACTAGAGCAGGTCTATTTTTTTTTCCTTTTTTGGGTGAAGAGAAAATTTTCATTTTTTTTTCGACTGCAAGCTTGCTTTGGAGATTGATTGGTCGTTATAGTGTTCTTATAAGCTTTCTTGAAATTCCATTGTACGTTTTTTTAAAGTGTTTGAGCTATTCTCTTTTGTTTGGACCACCCATGTTTTTCCCTTTGATTTGAATGGTTTTCCGTAATAAAATCATTGTCCCTTTCATTATTTAATTTCCTATTCAGATTGTCATTAGTCCTATATGTAGAATATTCTTGTTGTTGTACCTAAAATTTCTTTTTTGGACGGTCAGTGTGTGTTAAGTATATCGAAAAGGTTAAAAAGATGGGTTCCCAGGCCGACTCAAGAAAGCCTTCGGGCTAGTCTGACTTGAGATAAAGTTGGATAATCTAAATTGAAGACGGATTGATTAAAATAGTATAAAGAAAGAAAGAACAATAAAAAGAACGCACAATAAAGTAAATGACTTGCATTTAATTAAAACAAAAGAAATGCATTACAAGAAGGACATAGGGAAAACTAAGGAAAATATTAAGGGTGTGTTTGTTTGGAGGTTTGAATTTTGAGTTGGGATTTGAATAGTAAAAATTTTGAATTTAAATAGTTGTATGATGTGATATAAATAGGTGTTGATGTGATGTTTTAAATATAAAATTGATTTTTAGTATAATATAAAAAATAAAAAATAGATGTTTGATTAGATGTTTTTAGGGAAAAAAAATGGGATGAATAGTGGATTGGAAATCCAATCTCCCAAACAAAGACACCCTTATAAAAACAAAGGAAAGGAAAATATAAGTTTGTGGTGTGTTGTTAGTCTTCTTTTTATCCTGATTCCTCTTGGCTTTTAAAGTTGATCTTTACTCTCTTTTATTAAGTGCTCAAGTAACTCTCTTCTTTATTAGTATTTTGATTTCCATTACCATCTTCTTGAGTAATTCCCATAACCGTCACCCTTGCACCTTTCAGCTGCCTTCTGCTTGCCTTTCTTCTTGATTTGTATCCTTATTTTATTAATAATTCCTCAAGTTCAATCAATGAATACTCAGATAATCACAATAACCTTCAATTCTAATTCATTTAAGTTGCCTTATGATTTGATTCCTCTTCAACTTTATCATCTTGAAATCATCAGCAATGGGCCTTCCTCTTACACAACCCAATTATCATTTTCTTGGGCTAAATCATCTCCGAATCAGGCTGCACTCCATTATTTTTTCATGTAGTTGCATATTTTGGATTCAAAATCATGCCCCCACAAAAATATTTGGATGTATACATCTAAGATTTTTCTCATTTTTCTATATATCAAGAAGTCCATTATTCATCGAATCATCTTCCACAACAAGAAAATATCAATTTTGTAACAAAGTTTTTTTTTATCCTCAAATTCACTTTTTCCGTTACTAATGACATTAGAGACAGAAATAGAGAAGGAATTGCGTTAACTACGTGAACTTTAGAGACGGAATTCCGTTACTAATATACTATTTTTTTGTAGTGTTCTAGCGGCGGAACATAAGGCTAGGATACCTTCTTGGGAGCAGGATTTTTCTCTGTTCTTGTGGACTACTACTAGTACTATTTATATTGATTTTGCACCAGAAAGATTAGTTTTTTTATGCCCCTACACTTACTTTCGTCTGATGTTCCAACTTTTAGTTACATGTGTTCTTCTTTTCTCCTTCTTCATTATTAAGTCTGACCATGAATCGGTGGAAAACTCATGGGAAGTCTGTATGGGAGTTCCTCTAGAAGGCATTATGGAAATCCAATCAGATTATAGGGCAAAAGTCCTACAAAAAGGCCGAACTCCAAGAGTTTTTCTTCAGAGACTATTGTTTATGGGTTTGCAAATGATGAAGCAAGTCATCCCCTATCATTTCTACCTTTATCCTAAAATTTGGACAGTCAAAATAACTAGTTTTACCTTCTTAGAGCCAGATTTCATGCTATAGGCTTACTTCATGGCATTGGCACTTTATCTGTCATTTTTGTCTCCTTGTCAAAGGTTTTTGTTTCTCTTTATACTTGTTCAACACATTTCCTCCATCTTCCAAAGGGTGTCCAGGCTTCGATTAGGCTAGAGAATGACTACCACCTGATCTATCGGTGTTACTTGCCATATTTTCCCGTCCTTCTTGAAACTTATGTCTACTACTGCATCATGGGATAATACTCACTCCAAAGTCAATTTTTTCTTTTGAAGCTTGGATAGTAGTCCGAGACCTTCGTATATAACCTCCCAATGAGGCTTCCAACTTTTTGGACCTACGGATGGGGTGGTGTTTGGGTTTTATCGAGTTGCATTCTGATGGTCTTGATAGATGTTTACGACAAATTCAAACCAAGCTTCTTGCCTGGCGCAAGGTGTCCTTGTTGTCTATTACCTAAATTTGTATATTCTTTTCTATCCAGAATAATGTAAGGCCATAGGGCAGATATGCTTGTAAGTTTCTTTAAGTTCCAAAAGGCTTTTTTCACCACTAACAACTTTGGAAGAAATATTGAGAGAAAATGACTTCCAAGTTGATTCTTTTGTTGATCCTCATGAACTTTTTCAACTAGTAGGATTTGAGAAGTGACTTCTGGTGTTGGCAAGTGTTCGGCAGCTAGTGGGAGTATCTTTTGGAACTTATTCCTATGTTGATAGCCGGTGGCAGACTTTCACTTTATATTCAAAGTTACGGCACTTTCAAGTTAGACAAATGAGGCATCTCTTTTCAAAAAACCTTATCATTAGTTTAGAAAATGATAGCTTACCTTATAGAAGACATGATTGAATATTTTCATTAATAATGAACTTGGAGTACAAAATCTCTATGAACAAATCAAAACATTTTCTTTTAGAGCTTCCACCCCTCGTGGAACCCGGTGAGGTTAACGAAAAGTTCGATTGGTGATGTTGAGCATAGGTGTTCAATAAACTTCAAGACTTTATAACATAATAGTCTATTAAGAATTTTCATTAATCACATGATAATAAATTTAAAATACCAATATTTATAGAAATTAAAATAACTAAAAGATAATTAGGTAATATTTTAACAAAATGTGGGGGGTTGGTTCTCACTCATGAAACACAAAAGGTGGTGGATGAAGATACTTTTCACATCAATGATGAGTCTCCGGGAGATAAGGAGGAATCTATGTTTGATAATGAAATTGAGATTTCACATGCATATGAGAATTGTAGTTTGGCGAGTTTTGAATGCAGAAGTATGCGGGGATGATGAATAATCGTGTGCAAATATCTTTTATAAATATTTTATTTTGAAGGGCAATGTTTTCAATGTGATTATTGATGGGAAACGCTACAAGAATGTAGTGTCAACACCTATGATAGATTATATGGGTTTACCAACACACATACACCCAATGGGCCACACATATTGAGTCGAAAGACGAGAAGGCTAATAAGGAGGCATAATTCACTAGGAAAAAATTGAAAATGAATGTGCACAATCCAATGTGCAAGACTTCAACAGTCCATTCGGGTTATAATAGAATCTTTCCTGATTTAAATGGGCTCAAAGAACTCTAAGCATTGATGATCAAGGGGAATTGAGACACAATATATAAGATTATTGATGAAGGCTAAGATCAAGAGCATTAGAATAGAGAAGAGATCATTGAAGCAATTATCAAACCAAACTTTGATGATGAGGTGTGTTATAAATTTTGGGAGAAAATAATAAGATTGTCTTATTGATCATCAAAATAAGGGGCCTATATATAGACAATACAAAACAGACCTGATGGACTCAAATCTAAGTAATCTAATCTATAGAGAAGATCAAATCTAAATATAAATTATACTCAATCTAAAACTGAACATCTAAAATATCTCAACATCCACCCTCAAACTCAATATGGGGTAGTACAGACCAACTTGAGTTTGTCCAAGAGTAATCGGAAGCGGTCTGGAAGAAAAGATTTTGTGAAGTTATCTGATGTCTGATCTGCAGAAGATACTACAATGAGATGAACTACTCCATTGACAACATGTTGTCGAATGAAGTGATAGTCAAGCTCAATATGCTTGGTGCGCTCGTGGAAGGTATCATTATGGGCCATTTTCATAACACTCTGACTATCATAGTGAAGAGCCGTAGAAGATGGCTGAAGGGCACCAAGATCAGTGACTAGCCGTCGAAGCCATACAAGTTCTGAAGTAGAGTCAGCAAGAGCACGATACTCTAACTCAGCACTCAAGCAAGAAACTAAAGGTTGCTTCTTGCTGCGCCAAGAAATAAGAGAATCACCCAGGAAAAAGCATAAAACAGTGGTCGAGCGACGATCGGTGGGATCACCAGCCCAATCAGCATCAGAGTAACCGCTGAGAGTCAAGGACGAGTGAGAGGAAAAGTGTAAGACATGCAGAATAGTACCTTTCACATAACGAACAATATCTAAGACGGCAGAGTGGTGAGACGTCCTCGGAGCTGCCATAAACTGAATCATAATATGGACTGCATTAAAAATATTTGGTCGAGTGACAGTCAAATAGATCAAGCTCCCAACAAGCTGACGGTAGAGGGTAGGATCATCAAGAAGAGAGCCATCATGAGGGGTAAGTCAAACGTCGTAAGCAAGTGGTGTGGATGCTACCTAACAGTCTGTGAGATCAGCTCGAGCAAGAAGATCGGAGGCATACTTAGCTTGGGGCAGAAAGAAACTATCGGGAGAATCAGAGACTTCACGCCCAAAAAAGTAACGAAGGGGACCCAAGCTCTTCATCTCAAACTACTAGCTAAGATATGTCTGTAGATCAAAAAAAGTAGATGCATCATCTCCCGTGATGATCATATCATCAACATAAAGTAAGAGTATAACTATCACAGATGAAGAACGACGAAAAAATAAACCAGATTCGTAAGCACATGTGGTAAAACCAAACTCAAATAGTGCAGCATTTAATGTGGCATACCAAGCCCGAGGGGCTTGCTTCAACCCATATAAACCACGGCGTAAGTGACAAACTTTTCCAGAAGATGAGAAACTTGGAGGAGGGGTCATATAAAATTCTTCAGAAAGTGTGAAATGTAGAAATGCATTCTTGACATCTAACTGAAGAAGGGACCACTAACGAACAGCCGCAACTGCAAGAAGACAACAAACAATAGTGAGACGAGCAACGGGAGCAAAGGTCTCCTCAGAGTTAATTCCATACTCTTGGGAATAACCTTTGTCCACCAGACGAGCCTTGTAGCGCTCAATGGAACCATCAGAGTGTGTCTTGATTTGAAAAATCCACTTGCACCCAATAGGGGTCTTTCCAGAGGGCAAATCCACTAAATCCCAAGTGTGAGTCTTTTCCAAAGCCTGCAATTCCTCAGTCATAGCTTTCTGCCATATTGGATCAGCATTCGCCTCACGAAAAGACCTAGGTTCCTGTTGAGATAAAATGGTAGAGTAACAATGGTAATCATTAAGGTGAGAAGGAGGTTTACTTACACGAGTGGAGCAAAGACAAGTAAGGAGACGCGTAGGAGTAGTCGTCGGCTCAGGAGGCGCAGACGGATCAACTCCAGGAGACAGTGACAAGACAAATTGATCAATGAGCTGTGGCGAAGAAAAGAAAGAGGTGTCTGGGAAGAGATCGGAGAGAGAAAAAGAAAAGACGAAAAAGAAGGGAGAAGATGAGTGAAACAGTGTGCTAAACCTAGATAAGGTGAAGAAATAAGTGCGGTCCCAAAAGGTGACATGATGAGATATGCGCAACCGATTAGAAATAGGATCCCAACATCTATAACCCTTGTGTTTGATGCTATAACCCAAGAAACAACATAAATGAGCTCGAGGCTAAAGCTTTGTCCGCTCATGGGGAGGGAGGAGGACAAAGCACACACAACCAAATTGATGGAACAAACTATAATCAGGGGACTGACCAAATAGACGCTCGAATCAACTGACATCATGGAGGACTGACGAGGGTAACCGATTAATGCTGTAAACAGCAGTCAATGCTGCTTTCCCCCAAAAATGATCAGGACACTTAGCAAAAAGAAGGAGGGCACAAACAGTATCTAGAATGTGACAATGTTTTTCTTCTGCCCGCCCATTCTGTTAAGACGTATAAGGACATGAACGTTGTACCAAGGTACCCTGACTGGATAGAAACTACAAAAATTATGACGTATTGTACTCACAAGCATTATCAGTACGAAGGACTTTAATAGAACGGGAGAATTAAGTGTGAATCATCTAAGCAAATTGAGCATATAAATAGGGGAATTCAGAATAATTTTTCAAAAAATAAATCCAAGTAAATCATGAAAAATCATCAATAAATATAAAATAATACTGAAAACCACCAACGGAGGCAATAGGAGAAGGACCCCAAATGTCAAAATAGACTAAATGGTAGCTTTGGTTCTTCCAATAGAAATACTCTAACACCACAATTTCCGTGTAGCAAGTGGTGCCGAGGTCGATCCACAGAGACTATGAAGTTTAATTTTTGTTTTGTCACAATTCAAATATTGAGGAGATGGATTAGCAATTCACTAAGATAATTAAGATAAGCGATAAAATCTAGATTTCAAAAAGATTAAACTTCTAGCCCAATGAGTGAACAGCAAACCAGATTAAATATTCGATCATTGATTTTAAATAATCTTGTTATTCAATTGATAAATTGGTTAAAGGCATTAGATACAATTATAACGCCCAATTTTTTCTTACTTTATTGGTGGCAATGGTACGACCGATTAACCGCATCCCTAATCAAAGAAATAATCTAGGTACGACCATAAATTAATTTCCTCAATTGAAAATTGCCCGAGAAAAACCTAATTCAAATATTCAATCAATTACGAAAAGATTAAATTATTTGATCATGCAATTTCTAGGCTAAGCTTGTCAACCTATTTACCACTTTATCAAACAAGTGCACAATTTCGGATGCAAAGGTTCAATTGGCACACAATTGCTAAACCTATATAAAATCCAGCCGCAATAAAAGATTAAATAAAACAATTGTAGTTATGAATCACATAAATTGCACAAATATCAATTTCATAAACAAGATACAATTTAAATCAAAACATAATCTCACAAATCTAAATCCGAAATCTAAATTTAACCTTGGACTAGAATAAAGAAAACTAACTACTCATGCTCAAAATAAAAGAAAACAATAAGATAAAGATAATGATGAGCTCCCGGTGGCGCTTCCTCTCAAATGCCTCGCCCAATCCTTCAAACTATGAAATATGTGTGTAAGTTGTGATATCTCATCCCATGTCTTGGCCCCCTTTTTATAGATGATCGGTTCTTCAATACACCTTTAATCACTCAATCTCAATCATTATGCCTACAATTATTTCTCAATTCCCGTAATCCATCATTTTCCTTGACATGCAAACTTCGATCAAGCCTTTCCAAAATTCTTTGATCGAAAACATGGCATGGGCGTGATTTACTCCATTCATTTGCACCAATAAATAACATGACAAAATGCATAAAAATCTATCCATAACATTAATTATATTTTATAATTTATCTATATAAATATAGGACAATATATGCATCATCACTAAAGATAAAAGTTCCGTAGCAATAGATGAACTTTCTGAAAAACTAAGAGCAGATTGTTTGCCAAGTTTACAATCGTCACAATTAAAAGACTCAAAACGACCTGGACCTAGAAGACCTTTAGTATGAAGTGACTGGAGCTTACTGGAAGATGCATGACCGAAGATGGCAATGAAGACTAAAGAAATAAGGTAAGAGCTGCAGAGCGGGAATATGTGCAAGAGGTATGAAGAGACTCAAGCTCAAATAACCAACCCGTTTTGTGTCCAGTCCCGAGAAGCTGACCCGTATGAGAATCCTAAACCTACACACCACCATACGAGAATGTAACGGTAAGACCTTGTTCAACTAATTGACCAACAAATATAACATTTAAGACTATGTCAGGGATGCAATATGTATCAGGGAGATATAGGGAAGCGGAGGACACAAGACCGGTGTGGGTAATATGCATGGTAATACCATTGGCAGTATATATTGGTGATAAATGGGAGACAAGAGATATAGAGGTCAAGTTACGAGGGTTAGAGGTCATGTGGTGACAACAACCAGAATCAAAATACCAAGTAGATGTACCTGGAGTGGTAGACATAACAGAATTGGTTTGCATAACCTGTTTGATGACGGCTTCTATGTCGTGAGGATTGTAAGACGAATGCTGAGTCTCATTAGTAGTAGCAGCTATAATCGCAGAAGAAGCAGTTGAAGAAGACCCACTAAGCTCCCGAGGTTTGGGAGCATAGCTACCGGAATGTCTTGGAGCAAAACTACCTAAACGCTGAGATGTGGTGGGACAGGCTAGAGCAATATGGCCACGCAGACAACAGGAGTGACACTCAATCTTCGGATACGTGGACCAAGTGTGATCAGAAAACTTGAAAACTCGACTCCAGTACAAGCAGATCTGGACTGGCGAGACACAGCTAAAGCAGAATCAGAACTCAGTGTCTTAGCCAATTGGAGACGGGTCTCCTCAAAAGTAATCTCCGGAATGGCAACATCAAGAGTAGGCAATGGATGTCTACGTAGGAGTGAGGCACGAACAACCTCATATTCAGGTCGAAGGGCTACCAAGATCTGAATAAGGTCAAGATGGTCCTGACTAATCTGTGACTGCCAGAGACGATAACAAATAGGCTGAACCTGAGCAAGAAACTCATTAACAGACTGACCAGGTTGTTGTCGGGCGGAGCTCAATGTGGTCCAAAGCTGATAATAATGAGTAAGACCTGTAATCTGAAAAGGAGCAACGAGGAAATCCCGTGCCTCATTTGCAGTATCAAAAGAGTCAATTGTACCTGAATTGCAAGTACAGAAGTATTGCGCAGTCAAGTAAGAATCTGATGATTCTTACTATCTCAATCTTCTAATTTGGAAACATAATCTTCATGCTCCCGAGAGTTGGGATTAACATTCACAAAATGAGATAGAGAGACAGGTGGTCGGATATCGCCAGTGATAATTCGCCATAACTTCCTACCAATCAAGAAACTTTTCATAGACTGCATCCAAATATCATAATTATCGCCGGACAAGATAGTAGTAATAGGTAAATGAACGTCCATACGCTCCATAACAAAAAAACATAGAAAAATATGTGAATCACGGAATCAAAGCCCAAATCAAGAAAGTAGATCGAGCAATCCAATCGGTAACAGTCGCAAAACGAAATCAACTCCGATGACAAAGCCAACCACACCACGATGTAGGGAACCAAAGCAAGAGGCGGCGACCAAAAAATGATCGCCGGAGAAGGGCGGACGATTGACGGAGAATAGCGGCAGCGGCGACTAGGGTTTTGATTTTGGAAAACCGTGCTTTGATACCATGTTAGAAATTTAGGGGGAAAATAATGAGATTGTCTAATTAATCATCGAAATAAGTGGCCTATATATAGGCAATACAAAACTGACTCAATAGATTCAAATCTAAGTAATCTAATCTATAGATAAGACCAAATATATATATAAATTATACTAAATGTAAAAGCGAATATCTAAAATATCTCAACAACGTGGAGATAAGGGTTGTCGAGGACATAATCGACATGCATTCAAGGAATCACATATACATGCGTAAATCAAAGTGATAAGTTTGAGAGAAAATAAAAATGATCTTATGACATTGATGGTGACAATAATTTTGAGTTAATGGAGTTTAAGATAATAAGTACTGGAAAGAAGGCACATAAAACACATGAAATTCTACTTAAGAATTTTATTATTTCTTGTCTTTTTTTATTTATAATATTTTTTAAATACAATTTTGTGTACATTTCAACATCATTGTAGTTTGAAGTGATAGGTTTAGGCGCAATTGATCCTTGTTCATTACTCCATTTGTAGTTTCATACCTTTGGGAGTTCGCATCAAATACCCTATTAGCCTACCATCAAATTTATCCCAAATAGGGATACTTGCGCCCAAGGCCAAAAGCAACTTCAGGGCAATAACAATCTTCATGAACATTGGGGTTTGAAGAGATAGGTTTAGGCGTAATAATATTTATCGCAATTTATTTATGTATTGATTTTTCATACTAATGAATTTAGTTATCACTACCAAAAATGGCCATTCACTACGGGTTCAGAGTTTGTAAAAATACAAGTATAAAAAATGGTTGTTTTAGTTATAGAAAAATCCGTGACAAAAAAATTTACCGTTGCTAAATTTTGGTCTAAATAACATTAGTTATGTAATTCTGTAACTACTGCCATTTTATTTTGTTTTTTGAATTTAAATTGAATAATTATAAAATAAATAACATAAAAAATGGTAAAAAATCATTCACGCTTTCACTAAAAAAAAGAGAATCACATTTTTAAGAATTATAAGCTCCAATACTTAGAGAATTTAGGGCACAACATTCCCAAATCCCACCCGCGAATCGATCTATCATGTTCTTTGTTTCTCTTAAATCTCTATTTGTTCGGATCCTCAATCTGCAAAGACTCCGCCTCCATCTCACTTGACCACTAATCTTTGTCTTCACCGTCGTCATTGGTTGCTTAGGAATAACTGTAATGGTACAACTTATCACAAGGTTTGTTCTTTTCTCATTTTTTCTTTTCTTGCTCGCAAGTGGTTCAGCCAATTTCCTTAGTCATTGTTTCGGCGCCGGTGATTGGTGGTCCTCGCATCCCTCAGTTACTATGGCCCTTCACCCATATCCCTCAGTTCCTTCAAGGCCAAGGCTCAGTACATGAGACCTCAATATTTTTTGTTCTCTCTATTGAGTTCACTCATGTCCTGTGGAATTTGAAAAATGTTCATCTTTGGTGCCACAAGAGCTATTTTTGTGCCGTCACTCCTTCAGTAGGTCAATTTGTGCTTAGTTTGTATGTTTGTCTGATGATTTCATGTTTGTTGTTCTTATGAGGTCATATATCAATGTTTTGGTGAGATAGGGGCAACATGATAGTGTCTTTCTCGATTTTTATAGTGTGTGGTGGTTGAGAGTTATGTATGTTCGATTAGGGCTGTTCTTGGGTGTCTGAGCCTAGATTTGGGATATATTCTGTCAATTTTTGTAGCTAGTTGGGTGTTTGTGTTCGATTTGAGGCTTATAAGAATTTTTGGTAGGTTATTTTCCAAAAATTTTGTTTCAGTCCTCGTCTTAACATATACAAGTGGTATTGGAGCTATATGGAGAATTTTTCAGGTGCTAATATTAATTCTACCAATTTTCTTTAAATTCTATTGAAGAAATTCAAATCTTGTTCATAGAATTCAAGATTGGTGAATGCTCAAAGTGACCCCCTTATAGAATAGCTAAACCAATTTTTTATATGCTATCTGTATATGCTGCTTGTATGGTGACCTAGGATTGAATAGGATATATGATTTCGTGTTAGATATCCATTAATTTCATAGGCTTGAATTTAATCTGTAAATTTATGATTTTTTCGTGCATGTGATTTGAGAGTCTTGAAAGGAAACGTGTAAAGTGTAGTTCCCTTGGTACCCCTGCAATAATCTGACCCTAGTGGATTCTAAAGGAAGTTGATCATTAGAAGTTCCATTTACAATCTACGGTGATATTTTTGTGAAAATATATTTGGAAGGCTTTCTTTTATAAATTCAGTGCATGTAAAGTTGTCTTCAAATAAAGTTAATGTGGTCACAACAATCCATAGGAAAACTAGAATTGTGTGGTTCTTGATTGATTGGGTAAATTCCTCATTATCAATAAATCAATTTATTTCAAGAAAACTATGTCTATAGAAATCAGTTCTAGTTTTTTTTTTTTTTTCTTTTAAAAAAAAAACTATATAGCAACGGTTGTACCTAAACTGGGTTGCCTATGTACCCAAACGGGATCAACTTGTACGTAGTTCTGCTGATACAAGTCATACAGTCTAAGTACAACACATAGACAAGATAAGTCTAAGTATCAAAGGCCAAAGGCAACATGCCTATGGCATCAGCACCAATCAATCAATACTAAGCCTATCAAGTCTCAGTTTCATCTATCAAGACTAAACCAAGTAAATCAAAGTGAAGTCTGCAACCTGAAACGGAAATTTGGGAGTCCCTCTGCATCCGCTCGAAGGAGGCCTCTAATCGCCAGAAGAATATCTGTTGGGAAAAGTGTCCGCTCAATTGGAAGGGAAACTGCCATAGTCTCAAAGGCATCTGCGGTACGGCTCCCCTCTTTATATATGTGTAAGATCCATCAAGACATATCTCAAAGCTGCAACCAAAAACGAATAAGGCATCATTGAAGAATCCAATGGTTCAACATGGAGGATATCAAAGAGATGCACACAATCAAATCGGTCTCTATCCATAACAGCATAAGTCCATGATCAAATGCTCCACTCCATTATAAATAGCCGTCAACTCTTCCAATGTATTAATCGCGTATGGGATTGGATTTTGAATAGCCGTCAACACCATCCGAGTCCCAAATAACACCAGCCACCTATGCCGCTTTGTATTTCCATACGATGCACCATCCGTGTTAAGCTTGAACAATCCGGAGACAGTGTTCCCAAACGGACCATAATCCGAGGCTAGGAATCGGTGGGGGATATCAAAAGCCAAGCCTATGTGCAACATGTAAACCACCCTCCCAATACCACCGTAGAAGAATCCTAGGGTGCCATAGAGTTTGCAAGTATGAATAAATCTTTCAGATGATCCTCTCGGAAGAAACATGAAGATCTCTGTGCTTCGCACCATTCTGAGCAATCCAAATGAACCATAGTATCAACAATAGAACATACGCCCTAATACTTTGAGAATGCCCCCGATGATAGCCTCCACGAAGACACAAGTAGGTGAAGAGTACGTGTTTCCGGAAGTGAAAACCCAAATAATGCTGTGAAATTCTCCCAAACTTGCCGAATGGCCGCCGAATCAATTAAGAGATGTGATATAGTCTTCTCTGCTCAGAAACACTGATAGTGCGATACTTTTGGGATACCATAATGCCAAAGGACCTTTTTAACTGGTAGACGATGTTAAAATAATCTCCATAGGAATACCAACATCTTTGGAGTCAAGATATGCGACCATAATATCTCCAAAAGCCAACTCGTACACCCGTATCCTGACAAAGCTTCAATGCCGAAGACATCATAAATGCACCAGATTCCAGAGCAATCCAACTCATCCAATTCTCTACCTTCCTATCAAAGGAAACCTCTATCACACGTTGTACAAGCAACTCTGGAAGATAAGCTTCGTAATTGCACAACATCCCACGAATTGCCACTCCACATGTCTTGGACTAAATCCGGCGGCGGCAGCGGCATCGGTGGTAACTGACCATCCCGAAAAGCCAAAAGGGGCTGCTCCCCAATCCACCTATCTCACTACAGTTTCTTTTGTTGGCTCTTATTTTTGGATACTATTTTCGGAGATTGATTCCACTTTGTTGTCCTAGTTGTTAACTCTCTTTGTTACTTATTTTTGTAAGAGTGTCACCTTGAATTCAGATATTATGTGAATTGTTCTTGAGACCATGTGAATGTTTTTTTAATGTGTACTATGGCTAAGTAGGAATTTGATAGTTGTATATTATTTTTATCGTGTTTTAGAAGTTATATGAAATTGATTGTAATGGAAGTTTAGGCCTTAATGTTACCGATGATTTTTTGATAAAAAAAAGGTTTGATTTTTTATGAAGAACTAAATGGTGTAACAAAAATCGTAACAAATGCCAAGGCCACACACGGGAAGTCCCATATGTTGTGATGAAATAAGTGGTAACAAAATCCGTACCAAAAGTCAAGCCCGTGCACGAGCCGGGATGATTAGTTGAGATGAGAGAAATGACGTAACAAAAATCATAAGAAAGAGGCTAGTCCCACGCGTGGGCAAGAAGCATTGACCACCAACAATTGTTATAAATAATGCGTGGAAAAAAAAATATTTTCGTTAGGCGAGTATACATTATGCTAAAAATTCATAACTACAGCGTCACAAAAAATATATTATGTACAAAAAATGGGTTTTACTTAAAATTTTTCAGCAGTAGGAGAAAACTATTTTTTTTGGTAGTTATGTTGGGAATTTTGGCCATGTCTAACCCAACGAGTCCCTCGATAATATATTAGTTGGCCCCTGCCCACCGGCCTCAGCCCAACCAAATCCTAAACCTAAACCCAAGCCCATGTGATTAGATTAGTTTGTTGTGAGAAGTTTCAACGGTTCCATGTGGAGAGGTAGTTTTGGGAAATTATAGATTAGGGTTTTTAGGGTATGAGTAGTTTTCTCCGGATAGAGCGTTAAGAGGGTTTTCTCGGGTGAGGTTAGGGAGTTTCCAACGAGTAAGTCTTTTCCAAGTGAGAGAAGGGGTAAAACCCATGGGAGAGATAGAGAGGCACCCATGAGAGGAATTCCAGTGAATGTAGAAACCTTTGTTTATGCCCATTTCAGTCGGTGTAGAGCCTTAGAGCAAACCTCCACCATTGCACATGGTTACCTCGGGCCAATTTGCACCAATGCCTGAGCCGAGAACTATCTATTCCTTCGCGGGTGGTATGATAAAAAAAAAAAAAAAAAAGAAAGAAAGAGGATCGGAAAAGAAGTTCAAAGGAAGAATCGACAAGTTTGGAGAACTTCGGAGGTGCCGCTGCCTCTGCTGCCCAGAGAAAAAGCCGCTGCTGCTACAGTCGCCGCCGCCACCGCCGAAGGAACGCTGTTCATCACTGCTGACCGCCCTGTAAATCCATCCGTCGTCGTCATGGTAGGAATTTCCAAAACATTGAAGAAGACGAACAGGAAAGAATACTAAATTGATTTCAATGGGCTTTAGGCGTGTTTGTTTGAATTTCATATTTCGATTCCCAAAATTCCATATTATGCCTTTTGTTTTAATTAGTTTAATTTCAATTTCATTTCACTTTAATATTATTTTGGATTTATTCGAATTTTGCTTCCACTCATTGTTTTGTATTTTGTATAGTTTTGTCCAATAAATCCAAACTATTGGTATCGGAGCCCAACAACCGATTGCGAAATTGAAAGAAAATATTGTTCGAGTAAGGTAGGACTCAATCTGTGGTAAAAAGAATTATCTCTCCTCTCTTTATTTTTGGTATGTTATTTTCTTGGTGAAACTGTGGATAAATAATATGTTAAATTTCTCAGTGTTTGTTGGCTATAAATTTCTCAAATAGTATATTAAATATATAGGAAGTACTTAGTTACTATTAATATCCGATCATGTTACATAACATATTCGGATATAAATCATAACTAAATATTAAAATTTGAAACAATTATACAATAATCCTTTGTAATTTTACTTGTATGTTGAATTAAAAAATAAGTAGATTATCGAGTAATAATTATTGAAGAAATAATAATATACACATTCTATATAAGTTGTTATTTATGTAGATTGTAAAAACAAAGAAATCCGTACTTAGATTAGGTTTTTTTTTTCAAGATGTATATGGGAAAAAATCTTCAATCTCCAATCGTTTGAGAGATTAAAGGTCTATTTTCTGTCTAACCCCAAAGATTAATGATACAATTTCAGATTTTTTAAAACATTAGTTTAGTTGAATCACTTCAAAGGAAATAGTACTCATTGCGTATCTCTATATCGCAAGGCGGATGAGTACCAACCGAGTTTTCCGCTCAGAGGATGTTAGAACAAGAACAACAAATGTTTGAATATTGTTTGCCTTTCCAACTGAAGCTGTGATTTGTTCTTATTACCGCTTCAAAGTAAGAACCAGGGTTTAGTGCAAAAAAGTTAAAATTTAGCTGCAAAAAAGTTAAAATTTAGCTACAAAAAAATCTTAGCAAAAGTTAATAAATTCGTAGCAAAAAAATTTTTACGAAAAAATTTGTTTCATCGCATACACCGCATTGGTAAATGTCTTTGCTAACAATTTGACTTTCGTAAGAAAATACAAGTTTTTTGCAGTGAAAGTTAATAAAAGATATATAACTACGAAATATGATTTCGTAGATAAAGCTCTTGTTTTTGCAATAAAAATAAGATTTATAACAGAAGAATTTTAGTAAACAAATATGCATGATTATTTTAGCAAATGGATTTAGCTATGGAAATAATTTTGTAGCTAAAATCATTTTGCTATGCAAATAGGATCTTCAAGCAAAACAATTTCGACAATTGATTTTGTAGTAAATAACTTAGTTTTAGCGATAAAATTTATTTTTATTGTTGAATAACATATTTTAACTAGAAAAATATTTTGTAATTAAAATATTGTAATTAATTAGATATTTTTTATAGTAATTTTAAATTTTTATAAGTAGGGTTAGGTTTTTTATAAAGTGGAATATCAACTTTTGGGCTTTGTACAATTTCAAAAAATAAATAATAAAGCCCAATAACTTTTATAAATAAATGAAGTATACAAAAAACTATTTCATGAAGTTGGGCGTATTAATTAGTTTACTCACAACAAACGCTTGTCTAACTATTATTATTATTATTATTATTATTATTATTATTATTAGGATGATGATGACGACGATCTCATCTATAATACAAATTTTTGTTTACCATGACCATCCCCACCTACTGGCTCATTTCAATGCAAATTGTTATTTATTACTTTATGCCACTGTACACTTCAAAACTCAATCATAAACTCAATCATAAGGCCCAATTCATATTGGGAGCCCGACCTAGGGAGAAACACGGCCCACAAGAAGGCCCAAATCAGTGAGATACTTGGTCAAAGGAGAAACGGATAAAGCATAATTTGAAAGTAAGAAAGATTTGAGGGAGGTTGGAGAAAAATAAGGAAGTAAACCTTATCCGAACAAAGTTTAGAGAATAAAAAGGAAAAGAAGACGCCGTGAGAGGGAATCTCATCTTCTTCAATATTAATTTTTTCTTTCCAATTTAATTTCCACAGTATTTTCAGTATTTTTACAGCTTTCTTCGATTAATTTCAATTTAATTTTCAGTTGTTTATTTTACCTTCTTTTTTCATCAATTTTTCGGTTATCGTGAGATAGCCCGGATCCTTTCTTGAGGAGGCCGGGGAACCCTACGATAAAATCAATTCCGACAGGCTTTTCCGATTAAGCCGTCGGTGGCGATAATTTTACGACAACAAATTGGCATGCCCAGTGGGCCACCGAAGTCTCGCAAATTTTACATGCAACTTCGAGAGAAAAACTGATACCGCCGATGACTATGGAGATGTCAAAAAACAAAAAAAATCACCGGCGATTTGTCATCGCGCCCTGCGCAGGAAGCTGCCACTCGCGATGAGGCTTCCGCTGCTGCTGGAAGGCCGGACCAGAACATTAGGCTACCAGCCAGCGTCCTTCGGGAGCAGATCCGTGGGGAAATTTGGTCGTCCCTTCACGGATCCACCCAAGAACTATCGAAATACATTAGCGATGTTCTGAAATCTGCCATTCGGAACGAGTTTGCGCTGCTTCTGGAGGAAGAAACTCAAAAAAGTAAGGTCCGGAAGGTCGATTCCAGCGAGCCAGAGATTTGGCCTCCCGCGGGCGTTACAACCAGCTTCGCAGCAGATCCGAAATCCCAACCACTTAAGTATAACCATATTACTCTGTTCGGTAGGGATACCGAATCTGGAGGACCTCCGATCAGCATCCAGAAGGTCGGAGAATCTCGAACGTCGGCCGGGCAGGCTTCCTTTGGGCCGCCTTCAACCGACGGATTTGGGACGACCTTCGGGTCAGTCCAATCAGTACCATATAAGCAAAATAATCTACTAATTTATGGAAATACTTTCAGCACCCTAGTCACCACTCCAGGCCTTCGAAAAAACCAAATGGCCGGACAAGAGACTTCCAATGCATGGGGGGCAGGGCCGACAGCGATACCAGCACTTTCCTTGGTCTCAAAGCCTTCTGGAATGACTTGGGAACCAGGAGGATCAGTCCTAACACCATCCCAATACACTGAGGGGCAGGGAGCTGCTGGGGAAGGTCAATTTGCTGCTGGTTCCGGGCTGGAACAAACCTACGAATATTCTGCCCAACCAGCCCCTGAAAATACACTATTGCAACAGGTTCCAATCTTTAGAGAACCTACGGAAGGCCCTCGAGCTTGTTTCTCACAACGGGGACCTACTCAACAAGCCTTCCCGCAGCCGGCGTTACACAATCGGCCGTCCATTCAGGCAGCTTCCGAACAACCTGGGGGGCAGGCAGAGATGGTGCCGCTGCCACATCCTATCACAAATCCACAGGTAATCGAAAATGCGATTCATAGGATATATGGCGATCGGAAAAGCAAGGATTCGATCGAGCAGTTCTTAGAAAAATTAAGGAGCGCAGAAACTAGATGCCAAGTTCATCTACCAGAGTACCAAGGGGTGAATGTGGTAATAAATAACATGACGCACCAGATGCGTGACAGCCTTGCTCTTCAGGAATGTCACGACTTTCAGCAGCCGACGTCCAAAGCTGTGAAGGCCGAGCAGCCCTTCAAAGAAGCTCAAATGGCCCGAAATCAAAAGTTTCGGAGTGGTAATCATTGCGTGTTTGCCCAAGAAGGGGTTGTCGAGGTCGACGAGGAGCAAGATGAGAACTTCTTGGCTGAAATTTCGTAGGGGAAGGCATATACATGCCCAGCTCTTAAGCCGCCTCGACGGAATGAGGTGAATCTGAAAGTATCTTACTCGTTTGACATCGCGAAGATGGAGCAGATTTTTTATTACTTGCTGAAAGATAACCAGCTCCGTCTTAAAGAAGGTCACAAAATGCCGATCGAAGAGGAGCTGAACGGAAAATTATTTTGTATGCGGCATGGAGTATATGACCATCAGATCGGGAACTGCATTTCCTTCCAAAATACAGTCCAAAAAGCCACCAAAGAAGGCCGCCTCAAGCTGGCCGAGAGACCGGACATGAAAATAGACACAAAGTTGTTCCCTGCGCCGATAAACATCGTCGGAATGCGTCCCGCTAGATTCAAAAAGGCTGGATCAGAGTTTGGAGCAGGCAACAGGGGAACAGACCATAAAAAACCAGTATTCGAGAGACTCAGAAGGGCAATCAAACCTCCGAGAAGGAATTCAGTGTGGGATAGACTTTCCCCCACAAATACGGTTACCGAAGTGAGTTTTGAGAAAGGAGGGGAAGTTTGGCGAGTCACGTCTGTAGATCAAGTGGTGATCACGCCCCACCAAACTCGACAGCCTGGGAGGGCTCTAGACGACGGAAGTTGGGCACGAAATCAGAAGAATCGGTCAAACCAACTCCCCACCAGAACTCAAAAATGGAGGTCCCAACGACAACGTTTAGCCGCTCGTCTTGAACAGCAGGCTGGAAGGCAGCAAAGAGCTCTCCATGCGAGAGAGACTGACATGCAACATCAACAATCTAAAGGGAGAAGTGCGGAAAGATCAGATTCAGATCGTCGAGACTTGCGTCATCACATTCAGACCCGGAAAGAATAGAGGCCAAAAGGAGTCTTCTCAAGGGTCAAATTTCCCCAAGAGACCAGCTTTACGGTAACGATCGGAGAAAATCCAATCCCTGAAGACGAACCTAAGATTGACGCCCTCGTATGCGACGAGGCTGCGGAAATGGTTACAGACCTTATCGCTGACGATGAAGATCTGAAACACATAAAACAGACCTTGAGATTGGGACCGTGGGCATGTTACCTCAGGAATTTGAAGCACCTTCGTATCAACCTGATTTCCTCAAGGGAGACGTCTTGCTGGAAGAAGCCGGTCCGTTGTACTGGGCAGCAAGAGCCGAACACGTTGGAAAAATTTCCAGACCCAGTGATTTTCCAGAAATTATCTTATGAGAAACCTGACACCTTAAACCGTTGTTCCTTACCGTTTACCTCGATGGAAAAATAATTAGTAAGGCCCTGGTGGATGGGGGGGGCATCGGTCAATATCATGACCATGCCCTCTCTGAGAAAAATAGGAAAAAATCGAGACGATCTAGTTCCAACATCATTGCGGACAACCGACTTCACTAGCAATGCTCATACAGCTGCAGGCGTTTTAGTAGCGAAGGTGACGGTTGGGACCAGAACGGATCAAATGGCCTTCTTTGTCGTCGATGGGAGGCCAACCTACTCAGCTATTCTTGGGAGGGACTGGATTCATACCTCCCAATGTGTGTCGTCTACTCTCCACCAGACAGTCATGTTCTGGAATGGGAATCACGTCGAAACAGTGGAAGCCGAAACCGATCCTCCCATGGAGGTACACTCAGCTGAAGCCGTATATTATTCTCCGGAAGTTTACCCACTTTCTATGATGCTGAAGGACACAAAGAGATGGAAGGAGTGTAATTTAACCATAGAAGGGTTCGAAATCACAAAAGAGGCCGACGAACGGCCCAACGACGCAAGCAGTCGTCATGTCTGACAACCTAATTATACGAGAGTGGGAGGCAAGGGCAGGCAGATCAGGTTGTCCATTTATACAAGGAAGTGATCTGGCCGCCCGATTGCCTGATAAGCAGGCAGAAGCGGTTCCCAAACCGCCTGCGTACGATCAAAACAAAGAAAACGTTCAGCCTCCGATCCAGAGGGCTACCCCTTCTTTCGAAGCTCAAGATCCTCTGGAAGAGGTTAACCTAGGAAGTGATGCAGCGCCACGGATGACGAGGATTAGCACCTTACTAGACGGCAGCGGAAAAGAGAAATTGGTCGCTCTGATCCGTGAATTCAGAGACTGTTTCGCATGGGATTACCATGAAATGCCAGGGTTGTCAAGGAAGCTGGTAGAACACCGATTACCTATCAAGAATTCATGCCGCCCCCATAAGCAGGCCCCTAGGCGTTTCAACCCAGAACTATTGCCGAAGGTAAAAGAGGAGGTCGAAAAACTTCTCAAGGCTAATTTCATTTGAACATGCAGGTATCCAGAATGGATCTCAAATATCGTGCCCGTGCCAAAGAAAAATGGGAAGATCCGCATTTGCATTGATTTCCGGAACCTCAACCTAGCGACTCCAAAAGACGAGTATGTAATGCCAATCGCCGATATGCTCGTAGATTCTACGGCGGGATATGAAATCTTATCATTCATGGATGGATACTCGGGATACAATCAAATATACTTGGCCGAAGAAGACACTCATAAAACAGCCTTCCTTTGCCCCGGGGCAATCGGAATCTTTGAATGGATAGTCATGCCTTTTGGTTTAAAGAACGCCGGAGCCACTTACCAAAGGGCGATTAACACCATTTTCCACGACCTGATTGGCACTAGCGTGGAGGTGTATATAGATGATGTAGTCGTGAAGTCCCGAGTCTTTGCCGATCATCTACTGGATCTTCGCAGAGCCTTCCTGCGAATGAGGCAGCATGACCTCAAGATGAACCCGGCCAAATGCGCCTTCGGAGTACAAGTAGGAAATTTATTGGGGTTCTTGGTGCATCAAAGGGGTATCGATATTGATAAAAACAAGGCTAAGGCTGTCCAAGACCTCGGGCCTCCTCACAATATTAAGGAATTACAAAACCTGATGGGAAAAATCAATATCTTGAGGAGATTCATCGCCAACGCCGTTGGCAGGATGAAAGCTTTCTCTACATTATTGCGAGGGAGGAAAGACACATTCGAATTGGGAGATGCTCAGCAGCAAGCATTGGATCAGATCAAGCCGGCGTTAACATCTCCGCCGGTGTTAATGCCGCCGATCCGTGGAAAAGGGCTAAAACTATATATAGCTGCGACAGACGATACGATAGGTTGTCTTCTAGCCTAGGATGATAACGAAGGTTGAGAGCGTGTTGTTTACTATCTTAGTAAGACCCTAAATGAAGCCGAAACTCGATATTCAGGCATTGAAAAACTCTGCTTATCTTTGTATAATGCCTGTACAAAGTTAGAATATTATCTATTGCCTGTCGAAACTATGGTTATATGTAAAGTTGATCTCCTCCGCTATTTGCTAAACAGGCCAATCCTTTGGGACCGTTTGGTTAAATGGGCACTAAAATTAACATCATTCTCGTTAACATATCAGCCCCTCAAGGCCGTCAAAGGACAGGCCATTGCCCATTTTTTAGCCGAACATCCAGGGATGGTTCAGGCTACAACGATAGATTATGTAGGGGTGGAACCCTGGACAGTAGCTTTCGATGGTTCTAGCACCATGGGGGCAGCCGGAGCAGGTGTGATAATCCATAACCCAGAAGGAGAAGTGTGGCGTTTTGCGCACTAACTCCCGCAAGGCGTTACGAATAACCAGGCCGAATATGAAGCTTTACTAATAGCTTTACGCTTCCTCGTGGCCCGAAAAGCCGGGAAGGTTGTCATCCGCGGGGATTCTCAATTAGTCATCCGACAGGCCCTTAAAGAATTCAAGTGTAAAGATCCGCAGCTTCAGATCCTTCTTCGCGAAGTCCATAGTCTTCTGCAGCAGCTCACAAACGTAGTGTTAGAAGATATACCCCGAGATGAAAATGCTGAAGCGTTTGGCGCAGTGGGCGTCCGGTTTCAGAAGGAGACACATACCTCGGGGAGGCGAATGCTCACAGGTCGATAGGCCAAGTCCGGATTGGCGAACCCCCTTGCTGGAAGGGTTAGCCGACCCCAGGAAGGCCACGATAAAAGCCGAACGATATCAACTCATGAAATACACTCAAATCAATGGGGAACTGTATCGACGAAGGTTGGACGGGACGCTGGCGCGCTGCCTAGGGCACGAAGAAGCACGAAAGGCCATGGCAGAAGTCCACGAAGGCATCGGAGGAGCACATAGAGCTGGACCTACGATGAGATGGACGATACTGCGCTATGGCTATTTTTGGCCGCGAATATCGCAGGATTGCATCGATTATGCACGGGGATGTCCAGCCTGTCAACGCCATGGACCGCTCCGACAAATCCCCATAGAGGAACTCCATTCGATCGTTAAGCTTTGGCCCTTCATGGGTTGGGCAATAGACGTGATTGGAAAGATACATCCTTCGTCTTCTAAAGGGCATTCGTTTATTCTCGTGGCCACCGACTACTTCACGAAATGGGCGGAGGCCATACCACTCGTCAAAGTGCAGCAGAGCCACATTATACGCTTCATCAAGGCGAATACCATCCATAGATTTGGTATCCCCAAGACTATTACTACCGATCAGGGTACAACATTCATGGGGACAAAGGTCAAGGCGTTTGTGGCTCAAGATGGAATTCAATTGCTCCATTATTCCCCCTACTACCCTCAAGCTAACGCACAGGCTGAAGCAACGAATAAGGCATTGATCTCAATTATCAGAAAGGGGCTGGAAGACAATGCCAAGAAGATGGGGCAACACGTGTGGACCAAGATTCAGAAGGTTACAAAACTATCTGGAGACAAAATTGATTTTTTACCCAAATAGTTTTGTGGGTGGCATTCGTACACTCCAAAACTCAACCATAAGGCCCAATCCATATTAGGAGCCCGACCTAGGGAGAAACACGGCCCACAAGAAGGCCCAAATAAGTGATATACTTGGTCAAAGGAGAAACTGATAAAGCATAATTTGAAAGTGAGAAGGATTTGGGGGAGGTTGGAGAAAAATAAGGAAGTAAACCTTATCCGAACAAGGTTTAGAGAATAAAAGGGAAAAGAAGACGCCATGAGAGGGAATCTCATCTTCTTCAATATTAATTTTTTCTTTCCAATTTAATTTCCGCAGTATTTTCAGAATTTTTACAGCTTTTTTCGATTAATTTCAATTTAATTTTCAGTTATTTATTTTACCTTCTTTTTTTTATCAATTTTTCGGTTATCGTGAGATAGCCCGGATCCTTTCTTGAGGAGGCCGGGGAACCCTACAATAAAATCAATTCCGACAGGCTTTTCCGATTAAGCCGTCGGTGGCGATTTTTTTACGACAACAGATTGGCACGCCCAGTGGAACACCGACATCTCGTGAATTTTACATGCAACTTCGAGAGAAAAACTGATACCGCCGATGACTATGGAGATGTCAAAAAAAAAAAAAAAGGACCTAAAAATGTACTATATATATATATAGATATCCATTAGAGTTTTTAAAGTGACAAGCTAACAAAACTAACCATTGTATAATATAGGTTCATAAGGATTAAAATTTTGACAAACCTATGAATAATTGTAAATAGTTTTTATAACAAATGGTATATAAGAAGTTTCAAATGCAATAGTTTTCTAAAAATAATTGAACAAATATTTTAGTTAGTGGTATAGATTGTATAAGCAAAGAATTATCAATACTTACATTGGTTCTTTGCCAGCAATGATGTGATCTGCATCATCTATCATTAAACTTTAAAAAACAAAAAAAAAAAGAAAAAATAGTTAATATCTTTATTTCCAATTGTGTCTAATGGTTCCGGACTCAATTTTAGAGTATATAAAAATTATTGGTAGGTGAATCTATCCTTAGATCTCAATCCCTAAACTTGTTGCTTTGTATCTTTATAAAGCTCAAGCAAGTTGAATGACCGAGTTTTCGCCTCAATGGTGGCTAGATCTAGAAAATCCAATTTCATATCTTCCTTAATCACTTGGACTTTATCTACGTGCTCCTGGTGGCATAGATGATTTTTATGTTTTTTTTCAAGCATAGTTTCAAAGGAACAACTAGGACTTTAATAGATAGAAGTAGGGTTTTGATGGATAAATTATCAGATTTTGGGCTTTGCAAAATTCCAAAAAATTTGCATCAATAAAGCCCACAACATTGTAGTTATTAATTCAAGTATATACATCACTATTACAAAAAAATGGGAAAAAGCTTGAAATTAATTATCCGGAATTGCATGATAATCAAATTTAATCTTGTTGGTTAAAAAAATCCCCTCCTCATCCTCATCACATATTTTCATGTGTATAAATAGTAGCTGGATATCGATACAGTTTACAATAGAATATCAATAAATGTGAATTGATTGTTTAAATAAAATTCTACTATTGGATTGTTCAAAGCCACTATAAAATCTCCATTTCTTCCTCTTCTTGTATTATTTCCCACAATAAAAAAAAAATTAAAATAAAAAAAAAAACTGTGTAAAAAATTAGATGCGGAATTCACTTTACTATCAAATATAAACAATTGAAATACAATTTTGAAATTTTGAAATTTACCTTCTCACATACATGTTTCATCTCACATCCATAGAGTATAGACAACGAAACTTCATTCCTTGAACGACATGTATATGAGGCTTGTAGGTGGATATAATACTGTCATCAAAAAACATATTTCTGCCTAGAGATGCTTGGGATCTGATTTCTTGAATGGCAACAAATGCACAATAGTTTGGTACCCGAGACAATGCAGTAGTTGTATGCTCGAACTCTGATCCCATTCGACAACAACTATCTAAGCTAATTACGATTGTACGTCAATTGTTAGTTAGTCAAACTCAACAATCAATGGTATGTGGCATCTACAATGTCTAGAGCACCCTACTAATGATTGCCTTATGATTCAAGAAAGTAGATCGCAAAACTAAATGCAGCCGAATTTTCACAAGCACCCTAACTACAAAAACTGTCTAATTGGAAACAATATTTTTAAGTATAAAATATTTTACTAGTTAAAATGTGTCATTCAACTAGAAAAATTAATTTTTTGCAAAAACTAATTATGTACTATAAAATTAATTTGAGGTAAAATAGCATAAAACCCCCCAGTAATTTGCTGAATTTGCTGAAAAAACCCCCTGGTCTAAAACTTCAAAAAACCTAATTGTGGTTTCTAAAACGTTGCAGAAAAACCCTCCACCATTAGGACTTAAGATAGAGTGTATGTCACGCGCCTCAAATACGATTTTTCGTTCATATAGTGATAAATCTCTCTATGAAGTAACTAAAATGACGCTCTGAGTACTTTTCTCTCCATCTGGTTCCAAACCATCAGTTCTTGACCTAGTGCGCCTGAAGAAGAGTTTGGGAAGAAAAAGGAAGAAAAAAAACTGGGGAAAAAGAAGAACAAAAAAAACCTGGTGGGCCTGAAGAAGAATTGGGGAAGAAGAAGAAGGAAGAAAAAAATTGTGGAAAAAAATGATGAAAAAGAAGTTGGTGAGCCTGAAGAAGAATTAGAGTAGAAGAAGAAGAAGAAGAAGAAGGAAGGAAGGAAAAAAATTGCGGAAAAAAAGAAAAAGATAGAACGTGGTTCCCCTGAAGAAGAAATTCTCAAGAAAAAGAAAGAAGAGAAAGAAATTGGGGAAAGAAAAAAGAAAAGAAAGAACCTGGTTCGCCTGAAGAATAATTGGAGAAGAAGAAGAAGAAGGAAGAAAAAAATTAGGGAAAATGAAGAAAATAAAGAACTTGGTCCGTCTGAAGATAATTGGGGAAGAAAGAACCTGGTTCGCTTGAAGAAAAATTAGAGAAGAAGAAGAAAGAAGAAAAAGAAATTGGAGAAAAAAAAAAAAAGAAAGAACCTGGTGCACCCGAAGAATAATTGGGGAAGAAGAAGAAGAATAAGGAAAAAAAATGGAGAAAAATAAGAAAAGAAAGAACTTGGTTACCCTGAAGAATAATTGGGGAAGAAGAATAAGAAAGGAAAAAAATGGAGAATAAGAATAAAAAGAAAGAACCTGGTTCGCCTGAAAAAGAATTGGGAAAAAATAAGAAAAGAAAGAACTTGGTTACCCTGAAGAATAATTGGGGAAGAAGAATAAGAAAGGAAAAAAATGGAGAATAAGAATAAAAAGAAAGAACCTGGTTCGCCTGAAAAAGAATTGGGAAAAAATAAGAAAGAAGAAAAAAGAAGTTAGGGAAAAAAAAAGAAAAGAAAGAACCTGATTCACCCGAAGAAGAATTGTGGAAGAAGAAGAAGGAAGAAAAAAAAAAGAATGGGGAAAAAAGAAGAAAAGAAAGAACTTGGTCCGTCTGAAGAATAATTGGGGAAGAAGTAGGAAAAAAAAGGAAAAAGAAAAAAAGAAAGAACTTGTTCGCCTGAAGAATAATTGGGGAAGAAGAAGAAGGAAGAAAAAAAATTGGGAAAAAAAAAGAAAAGAAAGAACCTGGTACACCTGTGGCGGCATGAAGAAAAATTGGAGATGAAGATAAATAACACAAACAAATAAGACCCAAAAGGTGAAGAAAATTTGGGGAAGAAGATAAAGAACACAAACAAATAGGACCCAAAAGTAAATTGAAATTGAATTAAGTTCCTTGTTGTTTATGTTCTGAAATTGGACGCCAATGAATCTCTTTCCCACAAACCGTGTAATACCCCCGGAGTTGAGCCGGTTCTAGGCCAACTCCCATGGATGAGCCGGTGCACATTGTTGACATGAGTAGTCTATTCAATCTATTTAACTTATACTCAATCATGGATAGCCTGGCACCGGCTCATTCACGGGAGTTGGCCTAGCACCGACCCAATTCCGGGGTTATTACATGATTGACCGGCGAATAACTCAAGCCCATGAGGACGACCGGTAATGTTATCAGCGGCTGCTCCTCCGGCACAGCGGCGGCTTCGACTCCGAAGAGAGACTATGTTCAGCGCTTCAGCGGCAAGAAGAGAAATGAAGAAGAGAAATGAAGAAGAAGAAGATGATGATGAGAGTGAATGCCTCGGAGAAAAAGGAAGAAGAAGATAAAAGTGGATGCCTGTGGGAGAACAAGAAAGAAAGAAGAGCAGAAGAGAGAGAAATAAATTAGAAAAAATATAAATAAGGGCATAACGGTTAAATGTGATAAAATTTAATGTTTGTTAGTAGAATTTAGAGGGGAGGGGTGAATATGCAACATTTTGGAAACAACAAGTGGGTTTTTCGGAATTTTATAACCATGAGGGGTTTTTAGCGAATTCGGAAAATCATAGGGGGAATTTTTTGTTATTTTTCCTTAATTTTATTGCTAAATTCTTTTGTTACAAAATCTTATTTTTATAGAACAAGGGTTTTAACTACAAAATAATATTTTCATAACTAAAAACATTTAGCTAAAAAAATCATGCATATTTTGTTTTTTTTAAAAAAAACTATGAAATTTTATCTTTATAACAAAAGAACTTTAGCTACGAAATTATATTTTCTTAGCTATATCTTATTTCTATACTTCAATCGCAAAGAATATATCTTTCGTTACAAACGTCAAATTTGTTGCTAAAGACATTTTACCAACGCATATACGCGACAAAACTCATTTCGTTGCAAAAGTAAGCATAATCTAACCCCAAAAGTAAGCATAAACTAACAAGTTCATTAAATTCTCACTTTATTTTTTCCAAGTGACCGTTTAGATCATATGTCTATCCAAGTAAGCATAATCTAACCCCAAAAATTGTAATATTTAAAACTAATCACAAATTCTTTCCTAAAAATCATAACTAGATTAGGGCACAATTAGGGTTTCTAATCCATTTCACAAATCATTCACTTTTTTACTTAAATTACCGTAAAAATTTCCCTATAAACTCAAAATTTCATTCTAATAAACTTCCTAAAGAGAAGATGGGAAAATCCAAGGTTTTAGAACAAACCCATTTAAAAGTAATTTCAAAGAAACCACCAAGAATCAACAAATAGGTTTAGCAACGATAACATGTCAATTATCTAGATTAATTTCACTTATCTTACGAGAAGAAACCAAAAGAAAGATTTTTGGAGAAGAAAACTTCCAAGGAAAAAGGGGAAGATGGCTGACGGCGGCTGGAAGAAGAGAACGCTATTCTCTCTTCTAAATAAAATAGACATGGGTCAATACCTAATTAATTTTTTTATTCCTTTTGGGCCCAACTTTGGCCCAAACACCTTAACACCCTTAAAATAATCAAATTATAATATTTCTCACACCAAAAGTCCAAACAACTTAAGCCCCAAATAATATTGTCCGACTCCGGCAAGCTCCGCCGAACTTCCATCAATTATTTTTACGGGTATTACATCCTCAAAATCGATATGAATGCCCGGAGCTACCTCAAACAACTCTGCAAATTTAAGCTTCAAAAGATTAGCAGGAAATTCTATATTTTCAACCATAAGATAGACACTCCTACAAAAAGACAATTACAAGGCACTAGTTCTCTTGAAGGTAGCGCAATCCCTACCGAACCCTTTGTTCAAAATCTAATTCTAGGTTCTTAGCACATCTACTCGATATGAAAGAAAAGGATACACCAGAATTAAAGAGACTAACTACAGCCAAAGAATTCACCAAGAACATACAAATAAGAATGTCTCTCTGGTTCTCCACAACTTGACCTTTCATCATGACATTGATATGACGTCTATGGCCACTCTTTTATCCCCTTCTCGCACGCTGAGGTGCCACTGACGGCATACTACCTTGCTATTGTGGAATTGGAGCCTTCTCAATCGCATTCGAAACTCCACTAAATTGGGACAAAACCTCTTGACATGGCCCGGGTCGTGGCAGTAATAGCAAGTGGTGGACTGGCCATCACAACGAACTCCCGGATGAGACTTTCCACATCGGCTACAAACAATCAGACCACCATGATTGCCACTAGAATTCCCAGAAGTGAATTTAGAGCGAGATGCATAAGGCGTACCCAGGAACCTCTCCGATTGATCCTCTTGCTGATGGTTCTTTAACCCATCATTCACCATCCATTTTCCTCTATCTGCCCTGCGGATTCCATCCCTTTCGCTCATCATACAATATCCAATTTTCCCGAGAGATGTTAGCCGCCTTCTCGTATGTCTCATGAAGTGTAGTCACACTGAAGCTGGCCAAGAACCGTTAAAGGTCTCGGTTTAGCCAGCCAACAAATCTCGTCAACTTGCATCGATCATTTACCTCCAAATCTAGAGCATAGGCAGCCAACTTGTTAAAACGCGTGAAGTACTCCTCCACCGTCATATTACCTTGCACCAAGGCTCTAAACTCATCCTCTTTTGCTCTCTGAAGGTGTGGGGGATAAAATTCTGCCTTAAAGGCCTCCTACGTTAATCCAACTAAATTGCTCCCGGAATCTTTTTCATTATTCCACCACTTCTTGGGCAATCATTCCAAGTAATACGGAACTATCACAGTCTTCTCTCCATCTGGGCATCTCACCACCTCAAATATCAGCTCCAAATGATCCATACATTCTCTCAAAAGAGTAGGATCCGACTGACCAGTGAAAGTCAGAGGACTATAACGTAACACTGCATCCATAGCACTCCGGGGCTTCTGAGCGAACTGTCCCATAAACTGACGAAAGATCTCCAATATCGGGTCTGAAAGTCAAACAGGATTCTGAACTTAAGGCTCAAGGTTTTGTAATTGCCTACTATCAACCTCTTCATCGAACTCAGGTGCCACAGGAGACTGACGACCACGCCTAAGGGGCATTTGCTAATCAAGACTAGACCTAATAACCTCTAACTAATCAAATAGCATAACCAATACACATAAACACACGGAATAAACATAAAATACAATGCATGCCACGAATACACCAAACCCGACTAAACCCATTATCTAATTAGTTTTAGAATTTCCGAAATCTTCAAGTTTTATTAACCAAGAAGCATAAGCCTTTAACCTAGGCTCTGATAGCAATTGTAACACCCCGGTCGGCTCAAGCCGGAATGTCACCGCCACACCACACCAGAAGACTCATTCATCAACCAACAAGCTCTACGTTGTGGCACTAAGGCTAAAATAACCATTATAAGCAACTAATTAGAGATTTAAAATTAAAGCACATTGGCTTATCATTTAAATAAATAAAGCTCGATTCAAAAGCATAAGTCGGAAATTAGTCCAAAAGACATTAGTTCTTAAACATTAATCATAGCTTTCAAAAGTATTCTAGAATATAAAGTAATTCTAATTTCCCCCGATGGATCATATGACGTGGATGCATTATTTAGGTATAACCGAAGAACCATCACCTATAAAACATTTGTAGAAAGAGGGTCAACACAATGATTGAGTAAGCGTAATTAACCAAATATATATTAAAGCGGTATAAATCATGATTCACGTGTCAATGCCACAAAATCATTTGAATAAAATGTCATATATCATATAAGGATAACTCACACACACAAGTCTTTTAGCGCATCCCTTATATCTTCGTTTTATTCTCAAATAATTATGATGAACACATCACGAAGAAAACTCTACTAGGCTTTAATTAGGGCCGGCTCGACCCGGTTTTCCAACCTTATTACTTCATATGATACTTCACATAATTACACATAACAAACATAAGGTTACAACCGTTAAGAAAAACTCCATAATATGTACCTAAGGGTTTGAAGACCAAAGTACACGTAGGTCAATTTATTTATTAGTTTGTGAGGAGCGTCAAACGGCCCAGAACCCTCTAGTCTCCAATATAACATACCAAGAGGGGATTGTATGCAATCCATCCCTCCATCATGGATGATGGTCCAAAGGCCTTTTTTATCGTGAATGACGGGCACCTCGGAATCACCCAAAAAGGGAACCAGCCATCTCGATCCTCGATCTAGCCCATTCGGGTTCTAGTTCATGGTTAGCTAGTTATTCCAAAATACTTGTATACCCTCATGTGTTTGCAAGGCATAGAGGTGGAAGGCTATGCCTTACCATCCAAACAATCGATGAGGTGATTGGACTCGACGGGTAGTTTCCATTACCAATTTGACCCAACCTATCATGTTATTAGGCAATTTTTTTTAAAAAAAAAAAACACTAAACTCCAAATATTCCAATTGCCAACATTTTGCCAAATAAACATTTGGACAATATGTTCAGTCAAACAAGCATAATCTAACCCCAAGAATAGCAATATTTAAAATAATCGCAAATCCTTTCCTAAAAATCATAACTAGGTTAGAGCAAAATTAGGGTTTCTAACCTGTTTCACAACTCATTCACTTTCCTACTAAAATTACCGTAAATATTCCCTTATAAACCCTAAGTATCATTCTAATAAACTTCCTAAAGGGAAGATGGGAAAATCCAAGGTTTTGGAAGAAACTCATTCAAAAATAATTTCAAAGAAACCGCCAAGAATCAACAAATAGGTTTAAAAATGATAATATATCAATTATCTAATATTAATCCCACTTACCTTCCGAGAATAGACCAAAAGAAAGAGTTTTAGAGAAGAAAACCTCCACGGAAGAAGAGGAAGATGGCTAGCGGCGGCTGGTAGGAGAGAACGTTGTTCTCTCAATCTCTATATTCTCTCTTCTAAATAAAATAGATATAGGTCTGTACCTAATTAATTTTTTATTCCTTTTTTAGACCCAACTTTTTTTCCAAACACCAAAACACCTTTAATTTTAATCAAATTATAATATTTCTCACACCAAAAGTCCAACACAACTTAAGCCCCAAATAATATTGTCCGAATCCGGCATCAGACCCCGACAAGCTCCGGGGAACATTCGGCGATTATTTTTATGGGGTATTTTAGCGAGGCAGTTTTCAACAGTTGAAACACCACTAGGAGCATGCTCAACATCGCATGTTGCAGGCAGCCAACACTCATCGCCATAAGCTCACCTTGCAGGTTGGTGATTTGGTATTCTTGAAGGTCAGACACTATCGCCAAGGCAGCTTGCACCATGGTGCCCATCACAAGCTCATGCCCAAATCTTATGGACCATTCCACGTCCTTCTCCGTGTGGGAAACGTCACATATAATCTGGATTTGCCAGTTACTACCCGTATCCATCTTGTGTTTCATGTATCTCAACTTCGTTGAGTGTTGGGCGATCACCCAGTCGAGCCTCATTTACCCGACAACCTAGAGGTCGAGCAGCTGCCTATTTACGATCCTGAAGCTGTTTTGGACAGACGACTGATCAAACGTGTCGGAAGTATGGTTCCTCAAGCCTTTGTTCAGTGGCGCAGTCTTCATTTAGATGATGCGACAAGGATCGACGAGGAACAGTTTTGTGCTCAGTCCCCAACCTTCTGCCTTGAGGACAAGGTAGTTCTTAAGGGAGATGCAGTTGATATGCGATGGGCATAGCCAAAGGTATATTCAAGAAAATGGAGGAAAGAGCAAGTGCGCTTTGGATTAAGTGTGGTAATGGCCTAAAGCCATAAGTTTATTATTAAGTACCTTAGTTCTTTATTTTCTTATTTGATTATTTTAAATAAATTGTTAGGTTAGTCGGGCCTAAGCCCATAGTAGGTTTGCCCTAGTATTTAAGTATTTTTTTGAGACATTATTAGCATTCTGATTTTCTTTATTCACATCTTCAGATTGGTCGGGAAAAGTAGTTCTTCCTTGGTTATCAATAAAGTTTAGTCTTTTGGTTCTCTTAAGTTTTCGTGTTATCACACAACTTTAAAAAATATTTTCTTAAGTTTTCAGGCATGTCTCAAGGAAATTATGGCACGCAACGGTGGTAACAACTACAAAATTTCCCACATTGGTTAAGGCTGCTATGTTAAGAAATAATAACCTACCCACTAATTTGGAGATTGATCGAGAGTTGATCAAATCAAGATATGACACATGAATGAAAGCAAACGAGGCAGGAGGTATGGAAGATCTTATTACTTCCATTGAGAAGATTAATTGAAGGCCAAAAATTTTTATTATAATTGTACATGTTGTACCTTTTTGTAAATAGCAGTGACCCTTTTGAAAGTTAGTTTACTTATGTAGAAAAATGCAAATGAGTTTTATTACAACTAAGTAAGTTTAGACATTTAGTTTGATTCAGCTCTTGATAGAATTGGATCATTCACTCTCAGAGTTTAATCTCATCAGAGAATGCGGGCATAGGGACATTTGTGATACTCCTGGAGTTGGGCCATTGCTTGGTCAACTCCCCTTTATGGGATGAGTCGGTATTAGGCTATCCAAGAGTGAATAGAGACTAAGTAGATTGAATAGACTACTAATGTCAACAATGTGTACATTTCTTTTTAAAAGCCCTACTGAAAAAACTATAGATCTAAGTCTTACCCTAGAGTAATTTAAGGATGGGTAACCCCTTGTGAAGTCTCCTAAGGTGCGCAGAGTGAGGACAAAAGTGCGCTGGAGGACTCATGTAGACCTGGGGCCAGTCTACTATCCCCACATGCTCGGTTTTGCGTGGCTTGCAGGCCGGGGTGTCACGGTTGCTATCAGAACCGACCTGCAATAGCCCACAGTCGTTGACTTGACTGTTGAGGAGCCTTGTTATTGATGATCCTTATGGTGCAACGTGGACGTTGCATTCTAAAGTGGGGGACGATGTGATACCCTCCGGAGTTGGGCCATTGCTTGGCCAACTTTTGTGTGTGGATAAGCCGGTATTAGGTCATCCAAATTTGATTATAGGTTAAATGGATTGAATAGACTACTCATGTCAACAATGAGCATATTCTTTCCGGAGACCTACTGAAAAAACTCTAGAGTTAAGTGTGTTTGCTCTAGACTAATTTGAGGATGGGTGACTACTTCAGAAGTATCCCAGGTGTGCGTGACTAAGGATAGAAAGGCCTTGTGTTTACCTATTGGCCTAGTCTACAATCCTGATACGCTTGGGTTTGTGTGGCTTGCGGGCCGAGGTGAGATCCTTGGGGTGTAACATGAACTTTGCATTCTAAAGTGGGGGTGGATGTGATACCCCCCGGAGTTGGGCCATTGTTTGGCCAACTACGGGGTATGGATGAGCTGGTATTAGGCCATCCAAGAGTGAATAGATATTAAACGGATTGAATAGACTATGCATGTCAACAATGTACACATTTTTTTTTGGAAGTCGTACTGAAAGAACTCTAGAGTTAAGCGTGCTTACCATAGAGTAATTTGAAGATGGGTGAGCTCCTAGGAAGTCTCTCAGGGTGCACGTGAGTGAGGACGGAAGCGCACTGGAAGGACTCTTGTTGACCTATAGGGCCAGTCTACAATTCTGACAAGCCCGGCTTTGCGTGGCTTGCGGGCCAGGGTGTCACAACAATGCACACATAATGCAAGCTAATGACATTATACGGTGTATAAGTCTAAAAAACTCACATTCATGTAACACATAAAGAGGAATTGAATCATCATTACAGACTACTCAATCCAACTATCAAGACTGATCACCGCACAAACATTTCCACACCTTTGAAATCATGTTCAATGAATTCAGCCCACACAGACAATAAAAAATATACCTCAAAAAATTTTGTTCAATAAACAAAGCATACTTGCGAGTTCCAAAAATAAAGGAAACTTGAGTAGTGAAATACGTAATGAAATCTGAATGAATAAATATGACACCCCAGCCCGCAAGAGTCACAAAGTCGGGCATATCGGGATTGTAGACTGGCCTCACAGGTTAACATAAGTCCTTTCAACGCCACTTCTGTCCTTACGCATGCGCACCCTAAGAGACTTCACAAGAGGTCACCCATCCTCAAATTATTCTAAAGCAAACACACTTAACTCTAGAGTTCTTTCAGTAGGGCTCCCTAAAAGGAATTTGCACATTGTTAACATAAGTAGTCTATTCAATCCATTTAATCTCTATTTACTCTTGGAATTCCGAGCACAGACTCATCCACACACGGGAGTGACCACAGACTCATCCACACACGGGAGTTGGCCAAACAACGGCCCAACTCAGGGGGTATCACATCCTCCCCCAGTTTAGAATGTAACGTCCAAATTGCACTCCAAGTATCGCCAGCTGCTAGGCCCCTCAACAGTCAGATCAACGACTATGGGTTGTCGCAAGTCAGCTCTGATACCAACTCTAATACCCTGACCTGCAAGCCACACAAAGCCAAGCATGTCGGGATTGTAGACCGGCCCTACAGGTCAATACGAGTCATTTCAACTTGCTTTTGTCCCTCACTCACACGCACCCTTAGAGACTTCCCAAGAGGTCACTCATCCTCAAATTACTCTAGGGCAAGCACGCTTAATTTTAGAGTTCTTTCAGTAGGCTCCCGAAAATGAATGTACACATTGTTGACATGAGTAGTCTATTCAATCAATTTAACCTCTAATCGACTTCGGATTGCCTAATATCGGCTCATCCACACACGAGAGTAGGCCAAGCAATGGCCCAACTCCGTAGGGTATCACAATAAATTTAACTTAAACAACCAAATCTAAACCAAATACGTTAACCTTAGAACACATACCTCTCTTAAAGTTTGTTGGTGGTTCAATGGCCAATGGACAATAGATTCGAATGAAATCTAACACAACATCCCTAGTAGAAGAGCACTTCAGACGAGCCACTTCAGTTCCACCGTGTGTTGTTGAAGATCTCACCCGGAAAAGAGAACGACAACCATGGACAACCATCGAACACGCTCTGTCGACAAGCTCTAGATCCGGTTCTGAATCTAGAACGATCTCACAAGTAGCAACCGAAATAGACTCCGGCAAAGTAGATTTGGCCTCGTCAGTGTCTGGATATTGGGATATTAAATTATAAATTCATCGGAAAATTCATAATTTGCTATTTAATCGACGAATTTCTTTAGTTAATAACCTTATTGTAATCCTAGGATCATATTATGAGAATTTCATATTGATTCAAGCCGAATTAAAAAGACAGTGTATTGCACCTGCATGTTTGTTCATATATTTAAGGATTTTTATTTAATAATTGTGCGATATAAATATTAGGAGGTGTAAGGATTTTCTAGCTAGAATATCGTAATCTACTAAATATAAAAGTTTAAAGCCCAACAAGCTAAAAGAGATCGCGGGTGACTCAATATGACAAGAAAATGTAACACAACCAAATCAATAAGAAATTCAACATATTAAGCCAAGTCAACCTCACAGGATAAAGTGTATGCGCTCTTGCTCTCTGAAAGAAATAAGTGTATAGTTGGCTAACACTCAAGTAGTGCTACAAAAGACTATCCCATAGGCTTCACTAAAAATCAAATCTCTCTCGCTTAAGATATTCGAATCAAACATAAAGAATCAAAGGGGCTTTTATAAAGGTTGTAATGAAGCTGATGGTAAAATGTAGGAAAAAGGATAAACAAATGCTAAAATATGTCAGAAAAGAATACGGTAAAAGTACGATGCTAGCACATGAAAAGTAGTTCGGCATAAACAATGAAACTCTTACTATATTCACTACCCAAACTTCAATAATATAATTATATCAATAATGCTTCATTAAGATAATCATTTTTTTTCTTATTTTTTGGACCTTTTTTTTTACTTTTTTTTTTGGCCTTTTTTTTGGGTTTTTTTTTTTTTTACTTCTTATTTTTTTTTTTTTTTTTTTTTTTTTGCCCTTTATTTTGGGTTTTTTTTCCTATATATATATACCTTCACTATCCATTTTCATTGCAACAATCACTCCTGAAGGCATTATTTATTTCTGCCCAAACATCATTTCTAACTGATGTCAAATGTCAACGTGGCTTGACATATTTCAAATCAAATATCATCAATCATGTCAAACTCACCTATCACACAAATTACCTTGACTAACTTTAGGTTAATCTCAAAAATATGCAAAACAACAACAAATCAAGCATAAAAGTGTAGAACTCCAATCGGAAAAAAATATGGCCCAAAATATTGCATAACTCTCTCCCCAAACCTAAATCATGCATTGTCCCTAATGTAATATGAAAATAATAAGAAAAGGATTATAAGATGCTTCCTGGAATCCATAGGATTTGTGCAATTGCATATGTTTGCTTTGGCTTGCCAACTTTCTTCATTTGATTGTGCGTCTCTTTTAGCTGGAGCTTGAAGGTTTTTATGAAAGCTGTAAAAACAAACTAGCCAAAGCAACAGACTCTGCCAAGAAAAAATGATTTGTGATCTAAGTAGTCAAATGCCTCAATTTGCAATCAATCACCAACAAAAGTGTAGTCACACCAAAGAACTACACATAATTCACAACAAACATTAGAGGCCCTAATGCAAAAAAATCCAACTTATCCACAAAAGAAACTGATAAACAAAGATATTTCAATCGCAACCCAACTATGCCAAGAGTTCCAAACCAAAACAAATGTTTCTCCAAAATTGGTGCAATTGAATTATGGTTGAAACAAACAAATGCCTAACAAAATAGTGTCACATAACAATGATCACCTAGAACACCGCCAGTATATAGGTTCAACGAATTAAGTGTTGAATATTAGATGCCCGATCCTTAAAGCGGAAGCGTACCTGATGAAGCCATATACAAATCTTGGGTGATTAAAGGTTTGGTCTTCCAAGATCAGAGAGCCGGCTTCTATTCTGTCCTTGACGGGTGAGGAGCAGAAACTGCAGGGAGAATCAGATCTCTTTTACGGCGTGCTGATCATGGGGACCTAACCCTAGCCTATTTATAATAGGGCAAACATAATTGCAATTACAATTATGCCCTTAATTAATATTATTAATTTGTCACGTCACCAAAATAATAATATTATACGGGTAGCTGCACTTTCATTCCATAACAATCAAACCTATCAGTCAATAATTAATTATATTAATTAGATCACTTAAATAATAAGACTGAATAAAATAATGACTTTAACAACATATTCGATACACATATTTGATCCCAAATCCAACAATCTCCCACTGGATCTAGTATGTGTCTGAATGAACATATTGTTCCTTATGAGCTCGATTTTCAGTCATTATAAAACAAGGCTTGCAACAATCTGGTCCATCAATCACAGCAATATAGGACTAAAGAAGCATTCGCCGTATCAACAGCTAAACTCACAGTAATCACAAATATCAGTGTAATCAAATGACATAGATCAATCATGGAACGTGCAGAGAGAAAATTACATAAGTGTGATCTAAATATGTCAATTTTCTACTGGTTCAAACTGAATGAGATCGTAAATTACTTAATCATAATGTCCAAAACATCATAACCGAAATAATGATCAAAAGAGTATAAAACAAATATCAAGTGAACGACAAAAGAATGTAAATGCATACTCCCACTACAGTGAAGCTTCCTCAAATTGTAACACACCCATATGAGCAGTATGCTCATGGAAGACCTTAGGCGTTACACCTTTAGTTAGGGGGTCTGCTAACATAGATTTCGTCCCTAAGTGCTCGATCGAGATATGATGATCTTTCACTCTCTCCTTCACAACTAGGAACTTAATGTCAATATGTTTTGACCTGGATGAACTCCTATTGTTGTTGGAGTATTCAACGGCTGAATTGTTGTCACAGAAAATCTTGATGGGTTTTTCAACCATCGGAATGATTCGCAGCCCAGCGACAAAGTTCTTTAGCCAAATCGCTTGCTGTGATGCCTCAAAACACGCCACGAACTCAGCTTCCATCGTGGAACTGGTAACGAGTGTCTGTTTGGCACTGCGCCAAGCGATGGCCCCACCAGCCAACATATAAACATAGCCAGATGTAGATTTCCTACTATCTTGGCATCCTGCAAAGTCGGAGTCAGAGTATCCAACGATCTCCAATTGGTCTGACCTCCTATATGTGAGCATGTGATTACTGGTTCTCTTCAGGTATCTCATCACCCTCTTGGCTGCCTTCCAGTGATCCAATCCAGGATTACTAAGGTATCTGCCTAACACACCGACTATGTACGCAATATCTGGACGCGTACATACTTGTGCATACATGAGGCTCCCAACTGCCGAGGCATAGGGGATTTTTTCCATCTCCTCAATTTCCAAATTTGCTTTAGGGCATTGGCTGAGACTTAATTTCTCTCCTTTAGCTATAGGGGTATCTCCCGGCTTGCATTTCTGCATGCTGAATCGCTCGAGTATTTTATCAATATAGCTCTTTTGAGATAATCCGAGAATACACCGAGATCTATCACGATATATTTGGATCCCTAATACAAAAGATGCTTCACCAAGATCTTTCATTTCAAAGTTACTCGAGAGAAATTTCTTAGTTTCGTGCAACATGCTCACATTATTTGTGGCAAGCAAAATGTCATCCACATACAAAACCAAGAAAATAAACTTGCTCCCACTGAACTTATGATAAACACAATCATCAACCACATTCATCTCAAAACCATATGAGAGAATTACTTGATGAAACTTGTGATACCACTGTCGAGACGCTTGTTTGAGCCCATAGATAGATTTTCTTAATTTACAAACCATTTGCTTTGGGTCACCGACCTCAAAAGTTTCTGGTTGTACCATATAGATCGTTTCATTAATGTCACCATTCAGAAACGCCGTCTTAACATCCATTTGATGGAGCTCTAAATCAAAGTATGCCACAAGAGCCATGATTGTCCTAAAAGAGTCCTTCGAAGAAACCGGAGAGAAAGTCTCTTTATAATCAATCCCCTTTTTCTGAGTATAGCCTTTAGCTACAAGACGTGCCTTATACCTCTCCACATTACCATTTGCATCCCGTTTGGTTTTAAAAATCCATTTGCAACCTACGAGTTTTGCACCTTCTGGCAATGGGACAAGTTCCCAAACTTTATTGTCTTGTATTGAATTGTACTCATCACGCATCGCATCAATCCATTTATCTGAATAAGGACCCTTCATGGCATGATAAATATCAATTGGATCATCCTCAGTCATGCCATCATTATCCTCACTTTCTTGAAGAAATGTCACATAATCATCCGGAATGGCATTTCTCCGTTCTCTAGTGGATCTACGCAATTGCGTTGGCTCTTGAAGTGTATGTTCTTGAGTTTGTTGAGTTTGTTCCATAGGCATAGGTTCCTGTTCTATGCGAACGGGTTCCTCAGTCGCACTTTGAAACTCTATGGGAGCTGGAATGACTGCTAACTCATGAGGTGTTTTATCAATCACATCAGTGATTTCTTGATCCTCAAAGGTAAAGTCTAAAACTGTATTTCTCCCCCTAAACTCAACATCCTCAAAGAACTTGGCAGTAGCCGTCTCAAAAATAGTTCTTGATGTGGGATCATAAAATTTATACCCCCTTGACCGTTCCGAGTAGCCAATAAAATAACTGCTTACTGTACGAGGTGCTAGCTTTGGTTCATTTGGCCTATAGGCCTTCGCCTCAGCTGGACAACCCCACACCCTAAGATGATTTAAGCTAGGCTTGCGCCCAATCCAGAGTTCATAGGGTGTTTTGGCAGTCGCCTTAGTTGGCACTCGATTAAGGATGTAGACTGCTGTCTTTAATGCTTCTCCCCATAATGATGGTGGCAAAGTGGATTGACTAATCATACTTCGAACCATATCCTTCAATGTGCGGTTTCGTCTCTCAGCAACACCGTTCATGCTAGGTGAACCGGGCATGGTGTATTGAGGGACGATTCCACACTCCTTAAGGAAGTCAGCAAAAGGACCTGGACGTTGTTCACCCGAGCCATCATTTCTGCCATAATATTCTCCTCCACGGTCAGATCTGACAGTTTTAATGCGTTTGCTTAGTTGATTTTCAACTTCAGCCTTAAATGCTTTGAACATGTCCAGTGCCTCAGATTTTTCCTTAATAAGGTACAGATGACCATATCGAGAATTATCGTTTATGAATGACACAAAATATTGTTGACCGTTCCACGAAGGAGTGGGAAAAGGCCCACAAATGTCTGTATGTATCAATTCTAAGACATCCGTAGCTCGATAAGCACCTATCCTTTTAACCTTGGTTTGTTTACCCTTAATGCAATCGACACAAACGTCAAAGTCTGAAAAATTTATGGAATTAAGGATTCCATCCTTAATGAGTCTTTCAACTCTGTTTCTTGAAATATGACCTAAACGTTTGTGCCACAATAAACTAGAGTCATGCAATTTTCGCTTAGTACCCTTTGATTCCATATTAAGTGCCACATTATAAGAAGCCAAAATATCGAGCATATATAAACTGTCATTCACCATAAAAGTACCAAAACCAACCAAACATGAATTAAAAGACAACTCAACTTTATTGTTTCCAAAAGAACAATGATAACCGAATTTGTCCAAATAAGAAACAGAAACCAAATTCCGTCTAAATGACGGTATAATAAAAGTGTCTTGCAATTCAAGAAAATGTCCAGTACTCAATAACAACTTGAAAATGCCCACGGCTTCCACCTCTACTGAGTCCCCATTTCCAAAGTAAATGCGTCTTTCAGCATCAGTTGGGTTTCGGTAGCTCAGGCAACCCTGCATTGAAACACTGATGTTAGTAGTTGATCCAGAGTCTAACCACCAAGTATTTCGAGGTACTGAAGCTAAATTAACCTCAGAACAAACCAAAGTAAGAAACGTACCCTTCTTCACGCGCCAATCGTGAAACTTAGTACAATTCTTCTTCTCATGTCCAGGTTTCTTGCAAAAGAAGCAAGTCTTTTCAGGTCGAGCCCGAGGAGCTGGAGCTGGAACATGAGCCTTAGCAGTCTCAACCTTAACGGCCTTATATTTTCTCTTCTTGCCGCATGCATCCTTTGAGGTATCCACCACATGTACCTCTTCAGTCTTATTACGCTTCATCCTTTCTTCTTCCTCAACACAGTGAGAGATGAGCTCATTAAGAGTCCACTTCTCCTTTTGACAGTTGTAACTGACTTTAAACTGATCGTATTGAGTAGGAAGTGAGAGCAAAACCAATAGGACTAACATGTCCTCTGAAAGGTCTAACTTAAGTGCTCTCAACTTAGAAGCAGTATTGGACATGTTCAGGATGTATTCCCTTATGTTTCCTTTGCCGCTATACCTCATGGTAATGAGACTCTTCAGAAAAGTACTCATTTTCGCCTTATCGCTTTTGGTAAAGCGTTTCTCAATCTCGACAAGGAAATCATTAGCAGTAATGATATCATCAGATATCGTGCCCCTAAAGATTTCTGGAATGCTTTTCTTTATGATCATTAGACTAAGGCGATTAGACCTATCCCACTTCTCAAACAACTGCTTTTCATCTGCAGTGCTTTCTTCCGTAGGAGAAGGGGGTTGGTCTATCCTTAATGCCAAGTCTAGATCCATACAACCCAAATGAATCAATATTGATTCTTTCCAGTGCTGATAGTTGTCCCCAGACAGTATTGGGACTGAATAGTTAGAAGATACCATAAGATTCGATCCTGAAGATAACAAGAAATCAATATACACATAAGTACTCAAGTAGCATAATGAAACTCAAAATAAAATAATGCAATCCCATCTCAAGACACTAAACGCAACATTAATGTTTAATCTTTGGATCAATGCCATTAACTGCAAGCAGTCATCTTATTGCAATAATCATATACGGACAATAAGGTAATGTCAAACAGTAACCAATCTTTGGACTGATTTACTATTCACATAAGTTAAATCTATATAATTGTCCCATACATATTATCGCAGATGTATATTTCATTCTGTCAATTATCGACTGCCTTTGGGCCGAAGAATAATCACATGAATTAAAATAAACATATAAACACTTACGTTATCAAGAAAAAATTTCATATAAGAGAGGTTACTTTGGCAACTTCAAATACTAGATTTTCACCGTCAAAACGCAGCAAGCATTATTAATGAGTTTCCAATTCTGAAGATTGAAATATTTGCAATATAAGCAAAATTAATTTCTGAAGATGCATACATCAATTTCATAAATAATATATTCCAAAATATTGATGATATATTTATAAACAAATAAACATGAATTCATGACATGTATTCAATGCATAAATAAATCAATAAATAAATGAATTAATGAATGTCCAGACATGCATGTACGGAGGCATATTCTGAGGAAACATTACAATATATATACATACATGCTTTCAATATATTCTATTCCACAAAATAAAATTAAATAAATAACCGAGATGTCTAATCAAGATTGCATGATTAATTGTGTTTGAACACGTATGCACACATACATCATATTATATATACACATGTTGCCAAATTGCAAGTCTTTATAACATGCTAAATATGAAAATTAATAATTAAATAAATATTTGTACTTTCAAGACTCATAACCATGTGAATATATAGACATAAACACGTATGCACACACAGCATGCCTTTTATGTATTTCCAATAATTAAAACCAATTTGTTGTAAGTGGAGTAGCCCTTTACCCCTTATAAAGTAGGGGAATCCTAACATTACATCCAATGTGGAATACTTGACACCCCCCTCGAGATGGTAATATCGAAAATCCATACAGAATCAATACCAAATACGGGCAACATGGCTCTGATACCAATTGTTGAATATTAGATGCCCGATCCTTAAAGCGGAAGCGTACCTGATGAAGCCATATACAAATCTTGGGTGATTAAAGGTTTGGTCTTCCAAGATCAGAGAGCCGGCTTCTATTCTGTCCTTGACGGGTGAGGAGCAGAAACTGCAGGGAGAATCAGATCTCTTTTACGGCGTGCTGATCATGGGGACCTAACCCTAGCCTATTTATAATAGGGCAAACATAATTGCAATTACAATTATGCCCTTAATTAATATTATTAATTTGTCACGTCACCAAAATAATAATATTATACGGGTAGCTGCACTTTCATTCCATAACAATCAAACCTATCAGTCAATAATTAATTATATTAATTAGATCACTTAAATAATAAGACTGAATAAAATAATGACTTTAACAACATATTCGATACACATATTTGATCCCAAATCCAACATTAAGTTCAAATCCAAGTCATTAGACGCCGAACACTTCAATATGGCTATCAAAGAAGATCGACACAAAATTCACTCAAAATTCCTACCCACCCGAGAGCAACAAATTCGAAGTCACTTTCTCTAGAATATCAATTCAATGAGCCAGGATAATTTATCCAATTCGATGATTTTAATTTGCACTACCAAAATCAATTGCAATAATTCAATGCAAACTATCCTAATATATCAATTGAAAGAATTAGGAATAAGGGATGAGAAGAATATCCAATACCAAAATCCATGGCTCACGGCAGCGGGATCAGCTGAGCAGGGAGGAAGAAGGAGAAGGCGGTTCGGCGGTTAACCGAAAATATTTGTCGTATTTGCAAATAACTCGAACCGAACTAAAATTAAGAAAAAATATAAAAAAAAATAATTAAAATTCTAATTAAATAAAAAATATTTGCAAATATTTCAAATATTCGAACCGAAACCGAACCGAAACTGAACCAAATATAATTATTAATATAAATTTTAAAATATAATAATATCAATATATTAATATATTCGGTTTGGTTAACCGAACTGAAAAAAATATGAAAAATCGAAACCGAACCGAACCGAACAAATATCAAATATGCAGTATTTGCATTCGAACCGAATTTGCTCGGTCAACTGAAAATTTGATTCGGTTCAGCGGTTTTACGGTTCGATTCGATTTTTTTGCCCACCCCTACCGGTTGGGAGGAGGAAGAAGAGGCGGCGCAGAGGAGGAAAAAGAAATTGAACCGGTTTTGGGTCTAGGAATGATTTATTTTAGGGTTTAAATTAAAATTGGGTTTTAAGGAAGGAATGGGATAGTGTGATAGGGTGTCTTAGTCATGGGCATGACTAAATGACACCTTTTAATTTGGATTTTTTTTTTCTTTTTTTTTCCAAAATTCTTCAAGAACTTTTCTTTAAAAAAAACAAATCACACATAAGCGATGATTAAAAGTAAAACAAAAATTGTAAAAATAAAGTTAGAAAACATGGGTTGCCTCTCAAGAAGTGTATTTGACTAGACGTAGTTTCCATGTTAGCCAGTGAGTGGCACCTCGGACCGTCTTACCCACCCCAGTTTTCATCTTTTCCTTTCATGTTTAAAATGATAATTTCTCACAAAAAAAATTTATGCTTGACTCATATCATCATTAAATTGACGAGGCTCCAACTGATTCGGAGGGGGCTTCGATTTTATGTCTAAAATAGATTTATCGTTCAATCTCAAATCTCCCATCATATTTTTGTCGATAACATTCACACTACACAAAGTGCTAGATTTTTCAAGGTATTTCATAAAATTGGAAATACTTTCTCACCGTCAAATTCCATAGAATGTATATCTAGTTTCACATCAATTTTAGTTTGTGCGGTGCACATAAATGGCCTACCAAGTGAAATCGGTGCAGGGTTTGGAGAATTATCATCATGCATATCAAGTACATAAAAATCAACTAGAAAAATTAATTTGTTAACTCACACTAGGACATCTTCAATCATTCCTTCAGGATAAGCATTTTTTCTTATCGGCTAATTGTATAATAATTTCAGTTTCTTTTAAAGGTCCAATATTTAAAGACTTATAAATAGACTTAAGCATCACATTAATTAGAGCACCTAGATCTAACATTGTTCACTTAATCTCCACTTACCTATCTTACAATGGACCGAGAACATACCTGGATCACAACATTTAGGAGGAAGCTTACGTTGTAAAACAACAGATACACTCTCTCCAACGATTATGCATTCATCTCCTCGTAATCTCTTCTTGTTCGCACAACTATCCTTAAAAAAATTCTCATACTTTGGCACTTGCTTGATCGCATCCAATAGAGGTATGTTCAATTCCACGTTTCGAAACATCTTCATCATCTCCTTATTTTTGTCATTCTTCTTTGGTTTTGCTACCCTGCAAGGAAATGGTGTAACATTAGTTTTAGTATGAGTAAGTGTATTGAAAGTTACCTTATCCGATGTTTCATTGGCGACTTTTTCTGTTTCTTTCTCAATATCATCCTCCTTCTTGTCTTTTGAAACTTCAACTTTGATGCTTCTAAATCTTCGTCACTCTGTATAACACTCAAGCTCACATTCCTCGGATTAGCATCGGGTTGTGAGGGCAATTTACCTTTTTCTCTTGACTTCATCTCGCGCATCTCATTCGCTATTTGACTTACTTGTTCTTCCAAGCTCCTTATTCTATTCCGAGTTTCCTGTTGAAATTTCAACATGTTTGATGCCATAGTTCTCATCATATTCTCTAAAGAATTACTCAAAGCCGTTTGAGAGGGCTGTGGAGGGTGGTGAGGTGATAGAAATCCTTGTGAATGATCTCCAAAGTTGGCTTGTTGATTTCCATACTTCAAGTTCGGGTGATCTCTCCATCCTGGATTGTAAGTGTTCGAGTAGGGGTTGTATGTTCTCGGAATGAATCTTGTAGCATTGATATCTACTTCCTGAGTCAAGGTAGGACAGATATTAGCCAGATGTTCTTGACTTTTGCAGATTCCACAGTCAAGATATGTCCGTTAGTTGTTTCCCTAATTAGACTAGAACCCTAGTGACGGAACAAAAATTTTAATAGCCTAACCGCATTGCAAACTAGAAGAACCTAATTCAATTTAACAACACTACAAAAAAAATCATAAATTGCGATGGAATATTACTACGGAATACAATCTATTGTAAAAGTCCAATGGAATTTGCTAAGCAAATAGGAGATAGTCCCAATTGAGACGTATTGTGAACAAATATTGCAAGAGAATAGATTTGTCACAAAACTTATAGGAATTATACTAGGAATATTAAATTCCATTGCAAAATTGCTACTGAAATAACAACAGACTATTTGTGTTGCAGATATTCAAAAATTATTTATAAAATTTATGACGAAAATAATAACATATTAAATCAGTTGCAGAGTTCAAAAAATTTTAAGAGGAATCTTTTAGTCTGTTTCAAAATTGGAAGAAAATAGCAAATATTAAATCAGTTGTAGATTTTTCTAAATTTAATAATATTATTAATTAATTAATCATTATTAATGTTATTATTAATTAATTACTCACCCGCACAAACACTTCAAACGCATACAGCTACTTCCAAGATCCAACCATTTCCAATTCCCCAAATGAAACTGGCGAAGCTCGTCGATCATCTCCCTGCCATCGCAGCTTCGAGACAGCACAAAAACGACCGGAAGTAGCAAACCTCACCTGCACGATTCGATTTCCACTTGAGCGCAGTAGTCCTGGAAAATAGCCACGTTCTTTTCTTGCGCGGCAGAGGTACATGGGTACAGCTTCATCGCTTCCACGTCGGGCGTTGATCTAGGGCACTCGCCGCCTCCATAACCGCTATTGATGCCAAGGATGGCGAGGCATTACAGGACGAGCAGGTACTTAAGCGATGCCTCCATTTTTGGTAATTCTAATTGATATATTGGTGAATTGTGACGGCTTTATATAGGGTTGATTTGGAGGGGTTGTGACGCTGAATTTGTTGTTCGGTGCAATCATTGTTGTTTTATCTTCCATTGTTTTGTTAATTGAATGACATAGTTTTATAGTCTTCTTTTAATGTTAATTCCAAATGAAAGATGTTGTTGTTGCTCTATATTTGTGCTTTCATTCGATTATCTCTATTATTTGTGTTCTAGTTATTTCATCTTTTGTGGACATTGTATTCAACATAGAGATCACCATGCTGATAATCTGCCTACACCGGTCAGTTGTTCGATTATGCAGTCAAGGATGAGTACCATTGTATATATCCAAGAAAATCCATATCTCATTGCAAAGTTCATGTTATTCTAAAGGTCTCGTATAGTCGTATTTTCTCCATAGATAAAGAGGAGTCATTCTTGGTGGTTCTACACTTGCACTCAACTATATATATATATTCAAAGTGTCTATATTCATGGGGTTAGCAGAGAGCCTAGAATGGATACAGAATGTGGGGAAGGAATAATGTTGGATAATAAGAGCAGCAATGAAGATGGCAGTAAGGAAAAAAAACAAACATCACTGCAAAATTCAGTATGATCCCTACAGCTATGCTCTCAATTTTGATTATGCTTCACACCAAGAAATCAAAAGGGAAGAAACAGGTTTTCAGAAAGTAACATTTCAAAAATGTTCTGAAAGAATCATTTGGGTTTATGTTGTCTTGGAAGAATGAGTTTAGGTCTTAGTAAACTATGGAAGGATAAGCTAATGGTATCATCACTATGGGGGTGGGGGTTATACAAGAATCATTCCTAAATTACTATAACTGATTTTTACTATTTTTCAATGCATATGGAATGTGGAGTAGTTTCATATGGGCAACTAATAATAGGAGAATTTTTATATATATTTTTTTTGACCTAGAATGTGAACATAATTCCACAATTGAATTAGTATAAAACATGCAAAATATTTAAGACCAGACAACATTAACAAAGCTATCTTTTAACACTTGGTTTTTCATTGATGTAATTTTTGGTCACCATTTGTCTTCAATATATGTATATGTAATGCAAACAACATGATTTGTGCAAGGATTATTGAGTGAAGGTAGTGATAAATTCTCCCAAAGTTATGTGCTGAACTTATGCCCTCTCATTTTAATAGTTAATTGGCAACTATGTGATGCATTTCAGGGCTTTGAGGTCTTGAGAAGGGTAAGGTACTGCAAACACTGCCAGAAGCATGTTGCAAGCTTCAACCACCATTGCCTTGCTTTTGAGAATTGTATAGGTAATGACTTTGTTGTGTGTATTTTATTCCTTATTGAATATGGTGATGTTGCTAAACTTTTGTTGTTGTCCTGTTTTTCCAGTTAAATGTTGTGATTGGAATTTTATTCTCGGTTTAATAATTTTTTGTTTTTCTTTTTTCTACTGCATCTCATCAGTTGAGGTGTCTAAAATCTTTATTGTTGCTACCAACGTAAGGTCAGTGCAATGACATTAATTTGAAGAAGTGTAAATATTACTTCTCACAATCAATCTTGAACAGATATTTGATGATCCGGTAGGGAGGTAAGATACTAAATGGTGACATGTGACTATCAATTAAAAATTGATTGAGTTTGTTTTGACCTTTGAGCAGTTTTAGTTTTTTTTTTTCTGTTTTTACAATCATGATTGTGATGCATGCTTACTGTGAAAACTCTCTTTTGTCTCAACATGATTACTACATGACTTTGCCTTGGTGCTAAGTATAATGTATTATGAACATAGGAGTTGAAATGGCCACATTTGATAATGACTTTTCTGGGTTTTCAATATTGCTATATAGAGTTGGATGTGCATAATATGACAAGGTTTTGCTACCCTGTTGCACTTTCAGTGATCATGTTTTTTTTTTTTTTTTTTTTCTAAAGAGAGTAACTTTGAAATTGAGCTCTCCATATTCTGAAGCCTATAACATAATTACAGTTCTTTTTTGTTAGCTTCAAGTTTTGTTGAACTCTCTAGTATTTGTCTGGTAATTCATGGCAATTCGAAACTTTTGTTCAAATAAGTAAAACATGATACCTTCATGTTTCCATTCTTAGCTATATGCAATTGATATAGAATAATTTTGAGGTGTATATTCTTTGTACATGCAAATAATATAGTCTATATAATGTCAGAATTGAGAATCGACTGTAAGGTTCACATATATATACATATATTTGTGTGGAATTCCTTTGAACAGTTAACATATGTATCTTTCTCCCCTTAAATAAATGCATATACACATACATCTAAAGAAAATATATATTCATATTTAAATCCTAAAAATGCTATCTCACACACCACATTTTAAAAATGTATGCGTATATATATCAATACTACATACTATTAAGAAACATTCAACCCTTAAGGATACACGTCTTTTAAACTAAGCAAAATTCAGCTATGTATGTTTATGATTTCTTTTATTTATAAAGTATATTCAAGCCATTTATACATCCATATGCTCAATGTTGCTTGTGATAAATAAAAGTTACATTCTTCTAGTGTAATGAAAACTTTATAAATTAATCATTTTTTATATGTTTTATATCATATATTTTTTGAACCTTTTACAAATGTTAATTCTGAGTAAATTTTTATATTATACTCACACTATAGTCTTTCTGGATGACCTTGCAGCCTTGAAAATGCCGGTGAAGTTTCCATTTTGCCTATGCTCAAATCCAACAGATTAACTATGAAATTGTTTTATTTAAGAAGAATGAATCAAACTTCTTTTTGCACTGGAATAACTATTGAGGTATTTTTGCATACCTTATTTTACAAAATTATGTCTATATATTTTTTATGCATTAAACTTAATGTAAGTTTATTCTTTTTTCATAAAAAACAATAAATTGAAACAAAAATATGAAAAAGAATATTATAATATGACATAAATTATGAGTTTTTCCTTTATTTTTTGTTTTTTTTTTTTTTTTGTTTTTTTTTTTTTTGAGGAGGGATTGTGCTTTTACCTTGAAATATTTCTTATATGGGACCTTGAATTAAAAATTAAGTTTCTTGTATAATATTTTGTATGCAATATTAATATATTTTTACTTTTTACTATATATATTTTTATAATGACAACTTTTAATGATGCAGCAATGTCTTACAAATACGAAGAACCAACAACGAGGTATATACTATTTGAACTAGACAATTATTGAGCAATTACGGCATATGGGGGCACCATCCATTAGGCCTGACCCCGATTCATATGATAGTAGTGCTCCAGTATTATAGTGTTTTATTATTATATATTTTTCTAATTAAGACTTTAGTTGTTTTTGTATAATATTATGGCAACTCGAAGTAATTTATACATTTTTTTATATTTGCTACTTGTGGTACTAATAGTAAATACATTGTATTTGTGGTATATCAGACATTGTTTAGGTTTGAAAAAATTCTATATGATTTTAGTGATATTGGTTTTGGAAAATTGGATTGGTCGTGGAAGATTGAATTAATATTTATTATATAGATTTTGGAAAAATGAAAAAAAAAAAAAAAGCAAAAATAAAGTGAATAACTACAAAAATTGCAACAGAATTAGCAATAGTCAGTAACAATATTTATATTCTCTCGCAAAAATTGCAACAGAATTAGCAATAGTCATATTTCCTCGCAAAAATTGCAACGGAATTAACAATATTTATATTCTCTCGCAAAAATTGCAAAGGAATTAACAACAATTCATTTCTCTTGCAATACACTACATTAGTATTACATTTCTGTAGTAAAATTCTGTAGCAAAACATTGCGACGAAAGCGACAATCACTAATTCTATTGCAATGTTCTGCGACGGAAAAATCTTAGTTGTCACTCCGGATTACTACAATAATATTTACTACAATTTTCATTTGGATGCAAATTCCGTTGCAATTAGAAGTTGTGACGGAATTTTTGTCAGTTGTGATAGAAATTTTTCCGTAGTAATTTGTAATTTTTCTTGTAGTGAATTACCTGTGTGAATTGTTTAAAATTGATTTTATGATTTTCTAGTGGTGCATGTGGTGCATGCCCCTAGTTGCTACTTGAACCAAATTAAAATGCAATTACGAATGTCTAATTAAGTTTAGTAATTAATCTTTAATCTAATTGAAATACCTGGCCACAAAACCCCTAGTTGCTACTTGAACCAAATTAAAACGCAATTACGGACACCTAATTTAGTTTAGCAATTAATCTTTAATCTAATTGAAATACCTGGCCACAAAACCCCTGGTTGCTACTTGAACCAAATTAAAACGCAATTACGGACATCTAATTTAGTTTAGCAATTAATATTTAATCTAATTGAAATACCTGACCATAATACCTAACTAAATCAAAGATTATTAAACATTAGAATTAGAAATCACATAAATACTCAGGACCAAGAACTAATATCAATAAAAACAAAGTCTAATCTCACAAATCTATACCAAAGAGGAATAACAAAGATAACAAAAATAAACATCGCCTGAGAATAATCGAATTGACTTGGAAGAACTCGAAATCTCCTTGAAAGAATCTTCTCCTTCTTTCCGTTGCACGATTTCCTCCTGTGACTGTTTTGGATTGTGCTCTCTCCTTGCCAGCATGTCAAGTGGCACCTAGCCTCCTTCTTTCTTTTTATGTTTGCTCTTATTTGGTAACAATTGGGCTTTTGGCCTTTTAATCAATTATTCAGGTCATTGTACATTTTTGTACTCTTTTCCTTCCAAATCTACCATTTTATTACATAAATAAACAATATCTGCACAAATCAGATAGAATCCAATCTAAATATAGCAAATAATATTAATATTTAACGCATGTGATTTCTGACTATCAATAATCTTGGGAAAGATAGAAAACACAATTAAGAAATTATATTCATGAATAAGAGCATATTGAATTGGTGTGATTAATATGAATTTTAATTTTTGAATCTTGGTTGCCGAATTTTTTTTAATATTTCTAATTTGTACTAAATTCCTACATATGTTTTATTTTACTTTGGATAGAACGATGATTTGATCGGTTGATGTAATTCATAAATTTTAATGGTTTTATTCTCAAGTAAAATGAACTTTTATTTATGGTTTAGCTAGTACCATTTATAGGATGCGAATTTATACTGTTTGACTTAATTGCTTTCATGTCGGAAGATTGAAATGCATAAATCATATTAAATTTAAAGTTTCATGATGACATTAAAATTTGTTGAAGAAATCTGAACCATTAAAAAATTAAATTTTAGATTTCATTTTATTTGAGCAAGTTATGCAATCTTCAATTTTATTTTTATTTTTAAATTTATGTACTTTTATTAAATTTTTGTAATTTAGGAATTAGAATTGTCAAATGAACATTTATCCATTTTAACAAAAAAAAATGAATTAATCTTTAAATGACATAAAATTTTCATAATGTAAATGAATAAATTAAATTCCCTGTGGATTCGATTCGGAATACTTACCGATTTATTGCTTAATGCGATATTGTACACTTTCTATAAATTACTATAAAATATTTAAGTATCAAAACATTAGTTTACTACCTACCTTTGCTTTTTATTCTAAGTCCTTTTGGAACATTTTAACTAGATTAGGTTAGGTGATTAATATTTGCATTGTAGCCAAAGTTTACGCAAGGTACTTTTGCAAAACAATTATCTTATTCATATGCCATCCATGTGTGTTGCCGGGATGGAGAATAATGATATTTCATTTATCACCGAGAATTGAAGTTCACAATTACACTATGAAAGCGGTAAAATTATATAAGTGTAGAAAATAAATGAGATGGGTGGCGAGCACGTGACTCCTGTCATGAGTGCTATCAACCACCCACGCTAGACGTCTTAAAGCTCTTACAGGTTAAGCTCCTCTAAAGCAATCACATTTTGCAAAAAGTGGAATTGCTACAATAATACAAATCGACCCCTATTTATTGATGCTGGCAGAGCTTCTAGAAGGTTGATGGTTACAATTTGCCAGCTGGAAAAATGATTCTCAGCCGCTCATTCTAGCATATGCAAATATGGATTTTCTCTCTTCCTCAATCGCGGAATAGTGGAAATTACCTTCTACGATTTCACTATACTCAAACATGTGCTGGTTTTGAATTTTCAGACTGTTATGGATCGTCTACAATGGTGAATGATCGCATCAGGTAGAAATTTTCAAGAGAAGAAATATCAAAACTTGTCTCGGACTCTCGTACAGAAATATTCTCACGGTTATTCATGATGGGAAGAGCTTATCTTGTTTTTTGAAGTCTCAAGCTTGTTGGCCAACACACAATCCGAAGGATGAACTCTCCAACTATGATGATTATTGTCGCTTGAGGTCTAAAAGAGTTTGGTATCTTAAAGGCTTCCCAATGCATGTATTCAAATGGTAAGGCTAAAACTTGTGATTTTGTTACCTCAGGTCCAATTTCATTGAAAGACAATGGGAAATGTACAGGTGATTCCAGAGCATGAGAAAGATTCGGGGAGAAGTAAAGAGCCAGAAGATCTTCGCCATTTTATTAATGCAAAGAAAAATACCAACCACCTTCATTATTCAAAGCCTTGGACGTCATCATCTCCTCCCTCTCTTCTCATCATCACCCTACTGTGAGGTTTCGCAGACAGAAACATCCTGTTATTTTGGAATGCTCAAATGTGGAATCGGAGAACTCAGAATCTGAGTCTTCTTCTCAGGAAAATCACTCGGACTCATATTATTTGGGATATTCAAATCTTTTTCCAATTCAATTCTTGATGAAAGTTGTCTTCCCTTTCTGATGGCTCCCTCGGTCTCAAAGCCTCTTCCTTCAACTCGGAACTGCTGTATTGCATTCAATAGATTGGATGAGGTTATTATGGTTATTATGCCTATTATGGCTCATGGTACTCCGTTCAGAAGAGTCTGGATGAGTATTTAGCTTATCTTTCGGATTCAGCCACTTCCATTGACTCGGGACATTTTATTTCTGATTCTAAAGTTATTAAGAGCACTAAATGTAAGAAAGATAAACACGTTGGCAAAGATGCCGATGAAAGCCAATTAGACCATCACTGAATTCTTGAAATATTGCAGACTTATTAATTCGCTGAAGATAGAGTTGATTTACTCCCTCAAGTAGATCTCCCATCTTGATCTTCCCAGCTTCCTCCTGGGAATCCAAACCTTAATTGAATGCGATTGGGATCGAACAACTTTGAACATCACCCCATACCTAATCCAAAATAACTTCTACCCATTTCCAATCAAAATAAATATTATATGTTCTACCCAAAGATCAACTTAATCTCTCTCTTCTGAAGCAATGTTCTGTTAATACTGTCCGGAATAAAACTCTCTTATCGTGTAGTTCCCTTTACACGCTTTCTACTCCTTGTTCTCCTAGCTCTGTTTCAACTCCTCCAAATCAAAAACCTCATTTTTCTAAAAAAAAAAAAGTTAAAATTAAAATTAAATAAAATAAAAACTCATATAAAGCCTTCTTTACGCATTACACTTTCAATTATTCGGTACTTTTTATTTTTCAAAAAAATATACATCAAATACACTTTTTCTGTCACAAAACATCAAATCAATACTAATTTTTTTTTTTTTCCAAATTTTTAAAATTCCAAAAACCTCTATCTAAACAAAGCTTATACTTTATCCATACTTTATCTAAACTATCTCGCCAGGTTTTATTCCAGTCTTTTTTTTATTTTATTATTTTTGGCTGTGGGTTCTGATCTTTTATTATCCTGGCTATGTTGGAGTTGTTTTGATTGGTTACGGTGTGATATTGTTAAGGGGTGATGTTTAACTTTTCTTCTCCTTCAGGTTGTGCTCTATCTTTCGGTTTTTCGAGGTGTTGGTTCTTGACAGTGGCTGTGAGTAACGGGAATTTTGTTGAATCAGGAGTTGTCTGCTATAGATATATTTGGTGAATTATAGAAGTGAGCAGAATTTTAAGCCCTTTGATGTTCTCTCTGGAGGATGCAGTCTGTTTTGGTGAGCGTAGATGGAGGATAGGTTTGAGTTATTGATTGATTTGAATTGATTCCATGGTCTATGTGATTTTCGATCGGTTAGGTGGTTGTTGTGCTTGTGTTGCAGTTTCCCTGGTTATGGCTGATCGGTGTTTTTGCTGCTCACTACGTGGATGGTGATGGTGATGGTGATGGTGATGGTGACGGTGACGGGATCAGTCCAGCCTTGTCTATGGTTTTCATGCACATATTGGATTGACTTTATTTTGGGCTGCTAGGAGCTGAAATCTTGTTTGCCTAAGGAGCACTTTTGGGCTTTTCCTTCTGGATTTGGGCCTACAACATGGGCCTCCTATCCTCTCTTGATTTTAATTTATTCGGTTGTGTTTGGTTTGTAAGGTTAAGGGTGTAATTTACATAATCTCTCTTTTATGATATATAATTAAAATTTTTATTAAAAACAAAAAAAAAAAACGATCGGAGGAAAATCCAGGTCAGTATTGTTATATTTTGTACAAACGCGGTCACAATTATCACAACTTTGACAATGCTACCCCAAAGCTCGATTTTATCAGACTTTCCCATGCAAGCTCAATTCTTCATAGCACATGATTGAATATACTTAAATATACAAAGACATAATAAATTAATCAAAAAATGAGTAAAAACATATTTACTTAGTAGTTTGGCTCAGTTAAGCATAAATGTAGTAAAAAATTATCACTTATAAAAATTATTAGGTGTATATGATCAAATTCAATATCATCATATACTTTACAATGAGAAAATATGTATTATATTTTCGTTATCACATAGATGGATTAATATTCTCACACAATCTTCTATCATTTATGTCAATAGGAATGTAGTTATAGACATTATTATCTACAAATTATCAAATCCACAAACATGTCGAAATAGAAAACTCAAACTTTCATCATCCATAAATTTCAACTTTTAAGTAGAAAAGACTAGAAAATGCATATTTATCCCAAATAATAGATCTCTCATCTATCTTTTCAATAAATAACAATTACTTCAATTAAGACCAATGACCCTCTTTATATTATCATCGATCATTCAAGCAAGTCAATAGACCAATAATTTAAACCAAACTCCAATTCCACTCCCATAGGATTACGCAATCATATTTTGCCAAATTCTGAACAAAGGACTAATAATGAATTGAATGGGAAATTAGACAATGCAAGAGATAATATTTTTACCATCGAAAATCCTTCAAGAACAAAGGAAAAAACTTAGATGGTCTAACCAAAAGAGAACAGCTTCCAAACAAGACACAAGAGAATTTCAAGAAATCAGACAATAATACTGCAACAGCCGCTCAATCACCAAAACAAATTTGCAATCGAGAAAATGAAATATGAAATCCCCACCCCCTCCCACCACAAATAAAAAGGAAAAGTAAAAAACATGTTTAGTCTATCTCGAACTATATGACCCTCATGGCTTCAAATAGATGAGAATCTTCGGTTTTTCACCAAAATTTATGCATTATTATCCACATAGAAAGGGAGCTCAACTCAATCAATATACTAAAATTTCTTCGGGTGCGTGCAGTGTTTTTTATGCTCACAGCTAGCTGGCTGGTGATTTTTCCCCGCTTTCGCTTACCAAACTTTACCCCCACATTCTCAACACAGTCTTTAGGTGCAAAAATTCCGAATAAATACCCCAACCAATCAATCACCAAAGCAAATAACACTCAATTGGAAAAAAAAAAAATGAAGTATGATAATCCCTCCCAAAAGATATAAAGATGGATCTTGTTAATAAAACTAAAATTTTTTTGCAACGTGGAGACCAAAAGTATAAGTTTTTTCGTACTATGAATGGGTGGAAATAAGCATAAAAACTAAGAACATATAATGACTGGTTTGGAGACCAAAGGTTCTTTTATATAAAAGAAAATATAATAGAATATGATTATGTTAGATCAATACATGACCGTGTATAAACACGGCTGAAAATTAAATAAACAAATGCGGCCATGTTTACATATAAAAACACGACCGTGTCAAATAGTAACACAATCGTGTTACAAAACGAAAATTGGCCATATATTCAACAAACCACAGTCAAGTTTCAAGAAACATACCCATGTTTCGTGCAATATGGCCGTGCTTAACATAACACTCCCGTGTTTTAATATGGCCAACTATTAAACGTGTTAATTTTTTACCCATACCGCCGTGTATTTATGAGAAGACGGCCATGTGGGAACACATAATGTGTTGTAATATGAACACGGTCATGTTTTTTTTGTAATATTTCGATTCTAACTGCTTATACACCGTTGCATCTGGTTGAACACGACCATATTTGATTCAAATCAGTTGCCATGTCACAATTTTTTATGTCCTCGGAAACATTTACCGTTAGGTTTTTAACAATGAGACAAAAAATATTGAAAATTATTCGTAGCGAAACTAAAATGAATGGATTTTGGTCTCAATTGAACCATTTCTTATTTTTTCCATAAATTCAAATATATTGTAGCAAGCATACGATGTAGTCATTGGTAACTGATGTCATAATATCGAACGTACGAAGTGACTGCATTATCTGTATTAATTCAGCTGAACAGAATGAGGTACCGCCACTGGCATTAAACACCAACATCAAGACGAGCAGTAATAGCGACCAACAAAAACAGTAAACCCACAGAAAAACAAACAAACAAAGAACAAATCACAAATATGAGAATTGGAAATAAATAGACAATAATTAATGCAAGAAAAGGCTCATTTTATTCATGGCTATATGGTGTCGACGAGCTGTTCAAATCTGTCCATCGCAGGGGCCGGCAATCCCAGAAGCACGTTGATGCTCTTCCTTTCCTTCCCATGAGAAAGAAACAGCACCACCTCCTTCTCCGGCAAGGCCACCGGCCCCGACAGCGTCGGCTCTCCCCAACCAAAATCCGTCGTGTGGAAAGACAGCCTCGACCACGTCGTGATGAGCAGCGTCGCCGTCAGAGACGGCCTCGCGCGAGTCGCCTCGAAGTAATCGATAGCCGACCTCATATATCCGTCGTCCACCATTCCCACCGCCTCCTGAACAAGTTTCACGGCGAACGACAGCTCATTCTCCGTCAACTCGCCCGCGGCGCAGAGCGAGTTGGTCAGCACAATCGCATTGCCGAAGTACTTGTCGGGGATCGGGGGATTGAATCGGGACCGTCCGTCGACGGCGAAGAGGAGTTTGGTCTGCTGATCGGGCTTCAGGTTTAATGCTTGCGTGCGAGCGCGCCACACGAATGCCGAGAGGGCTTCGAAGGTTGTGCACTTTTGGAGACGATGATCGTCTTTGAGGGCTGTTTTTCGGAGGCGGTCGAGCTTGTTGGGGTCGAAGCAGAAGGACTTGAAAAGCATGTCTTCGTCTTTGTAGAGCTGCCAAGTATTCGAAATGTCGTCAATCTCGGCGAACTCGTGGTGAGGGTATTCCAACTTTGGCGGATTTCTCGCTTTGAGGATGCTTCTGTCCATAAACGGCGGCACCTTCGGGGGAATTCCCCGCGCCGTTTGGCCCCAAGAATTGACGAATTCCATCGCGCCAATCCCGTCGAACATACAGTGATTCATGCACAATCCGAGAACAAAGCCTCCACATTTGAACTTGGTCACCTATGACAAAGAATGTATCATTAATTACATGTTATACAGGTTTGCAACTTGTTAAATAATCGTATCATCTTAAAGCTTAAACTTAAAAGGATACTCATCATTAGTTATTATATATAGTTACAACTCATTAGACGTTTCTCAATTCATCATCGTTCATGTGCAAGATTTGTATGTAGCGTAAATTTATATTGCACATAAGAGGAGTTACGTGTTTCGAGTCTCACCAAGCACCATTAGTCATCGTCCGTGAAACTATATGATAATTCACGAGGCGTATCCACTAAAGTTTAAACGTTTTAGGTAGATGAAAAAGTAATGATAGATTGAAGTGTTACTTGGGCGATGAGAGGAGGGATGTCGAGTATAGTTTGTGCGCCGGGGACGTCGTAAACGAGCTTGCCGAGAGTGACGGGGTCAGGCTTGGTGATGTCGCCGAGTTGCTGGAGCTCGCACTCGGCCTCGGCCTCGACAAACACGGCCCCTTCTCCGGTGCAGTCGACAATGAGCTTCATTTCAGGGCTGATGGTGAGGCGTCCGGCGAGGGGATAGTAGGGGACAAGAACCTTCGACAGGGCATCCTTGATCACCCCGACGGCATCTTCGTTGCCTCTCTCGTCGGACTTGAAGCAGTAAATGGTGCGAACTGTGACGGCGATGTTCTGGTCGAGGTTCGATAGGAAGTAGTGTTCTTTGGCCGTCTCCGCCGCCGGCGCCACCAGCACGGGCTGCCCTTGTTTAACGGTCAGCTGGACCTCGTTCTTGCTCTTGCTCTTGCTCTTGCTGCTGCCATTTTCCATTTCTCTTTTACAATAGATGATGATAAGATATATATATATATAGATAGATGATACGTATCCTTCAAATATCTATCTGCACTGCACGCACCACAAGAAGAAGAAGAAGAAGAAGACATGAATGAATGAATTGACGATAAAATTGGTATCATATTAAGCAATTAAGGAAGGTCAGTAAAACTGTACCTGCTGCCGCAGCTGGAGTGAGTGAATGGTGTCTGAATCTGAAGGATGATGGGATTGGGGTGGGGCAGAATATATAGGGGAAAGAAACATGATGGTGCAAGAAAGAATTGGGGAAGAAGAAGAAGGAAGAAAAAAATTGTGGAAAAAAATGATGAAAACGAAGTTGGTGAGCCTGAAGAGGAATTGGAGTAGAAGAAGAAGAAGAAGGAAGGAAGGAAAAAAAAATTGCCGAAAAAAAGAAAAAGATAGAATGTGGTTTCCCCTGAAGAAGAATTGCTCAAGAAAAAGAAAGAAGAGAAAGAAATTGGGGAAAGAAAAAAGAAAAGAATGAACCTGGTTCGCCTGAAGAATAATTGGAGAAGAAGAAGGTGAGAGTGAATGCCTCGGAGAAAAATGAAGAAGAAGATGAAAGTGGATGCCTGTGGGAGAACAAGAAAGAAAGAAGATCAGAAGAGAGAGAAATAAATTAGAAAAAATATAAATAAGGGCATAACGGTCAAATGTAATAAAATTTAATGTTTGTTAGTAGAATTTAGAGGGGAGGAGCGAATATGCAATATTTTGGAAACCACAAGTGGGTTTTTCGGAATTTTATAACTACGAGGAGTTTTTAGCGAATTCGGAAAACCATAGAGGGAATTTTTTTATTGCTAAATTCTTTTGTTACAAAATCTTATTTTTATAGAACAAGGGTTTTAACTACAAAATAATATTTTCATAACTAAAACCATTTAGCTAATAATATCATGCATATTTTGTGTTTTTTAAAAAAAAAACTATGAAATTTTATCTTTATAACAAAAGAGCTTTAGCTACGACATTATATTTTCGTAGCTATATCTTATTTCCATACTTCAATCGCAAAGAATATATCTTTCGTTACAAACGTCAAATTTGTTGCTAAAGACATTTTACCAACGCATATACGCGACAAAACTCATTTCGTTGCAAAAGTAAGCATAATCTAACCCCAAAAGTAAGCATAAACTAACAAGTTCATTAAATTCTCACTTTATTTTTTCCAAGTGACCGTTTAGATCATATGTCTATCCAAGTAAGCATAATCTAACCCCAAAAATTGTAATATTTAAAACTAATCACAAATCCTTTCCTAAAAATCATAACTAGATTAGGGCACAATTAGGGTTTCTAATCCATTTCACAAATCATTCACTTTTTTACTTAAATTACCGTAAAAAATTTACCTATAAACTCAAAATATCATTCTAATAAACTTCCTAAAGAGAAGATGGGAAAATCCAAGGTTTTAGAACAAACCCATTTAAAAGTAATTTCAAAGAAACTACCAAGAATCAACAAATAGGTTTAGCAACGATAACATGTCAATTATCTAAGATTAATTTCCCTTACCTTATGAGAAGAAACCAAAAGAAAGATTTTTGGAGAAGAAAACTTCCAAGGAAGAAGGGGAAGATGGCTGGCGGCGGCTGGAATGAGAGAACGCTATTCTCTCTTCTAAATAAAATAGACATGGGTCTATACCTAATTAATTTTTTTATTCCTTTTGGGCCCAACTTTGGCCCAAACACCTTAACACCCTTAATTTAATCAAATTATAATATTTCTCACATCAAAAGTCGAAACAACTTAAGCCCCAAATAATATTGTCCGACTCCGGCAAGCTCCGCCGAACTTCCATCAATTATTTTTACGGGTATTACATCCTCAAAATTGATATGAATGCCCGGACCTACCTCAAACAACTCTGCGAATTTAAGCTTCAAAAGATTAGCAGGAAATTCTATGTTTTCAACCATAAGATAGACACTCCTACGAAAAGACAATTACAAGGCACTAGTTCTCTTGAAGGTAGCGCAATCCCTACCAAACCCTTTGTTCAAAATCTAATTCTAGGTTCTTAGCACATCTACTCGATATGAAAGAAAGGGATGCACCAGAATTAAACAGACTAACTACATCCAAAGAATTCACCAAGAACATACAAATAAGAATGTCTCTCTGGTTCTCCACAACTTGACCTCTCATCATGACATTGATATGACGTCTCTGGCCACTCTTTTATCCCCCTCTCGCACGCTGAGGTGCCACTGGCGGCATACTACCTTGCTGCTGTGGAACTGGAGCCTTCTCAATCGCATTCAAAACTCCACTAAATTGGGACAAAACCTCTTGACATGGCCCGGCTCGTGGTAGTAATAGCAAGTGGCGGAATGGCCATCACAACGAACTCCCGGATGAGACTTTCCACATCGGCTACAAACAATCAGACCACCATGATTGCCACTAGAATTCCCAGAAGTGAATTTAGAGCGAGATGCATAAGGCGTACCCGGGAACCTCTCCGATTGATCCTCTTGCTGATGGTTCTTTAACCCATCATTCACCGTCCATTTTCCTCTATCTGCCCTGTGGATTCCATCCCTTTCGCTCATCATGCGATATCCGATTTTCCCGAGAGATGTTAGCCGCCTTCTCGTATGTCCCATGGAGTGTAGTCACACTGAAGCTGGCCAAGAACCGTTAAAGGTCTCGGTTTAGCCAGCCAACAAATCTCGTCAACTTGCATCGATCATTTACCTCCAAATCTAGAGCATAGGCAGCCAACTCGTTAAAACGCGTGAAGTACTCCTCCACCGTCATATTACCTTGCACCAAGGCTCTAAACTCATCCTCTTTTGCTCTCTGAAGGTGTGGGGGATAAAATTGTGCCTTAAAGGCCTCCTACGATAATCCAAATAAATTGCTCCTGGAATCTTTTTCATTATTCCACCACTTCTTGGGCAATCATTCCAAGTAATACGCAGCTATCACAGTCTTCTTTCCATCTGGGCATCTCACCACCTCAAATATCAACTCCAAATGATCCATCCATTCTCTCAAAAGAGTAGGATCCGACTGACCAGTGAAAGTCAGAGGACTATAACATAACACTGCATCCATAGCACTCCAGGGCTTCTGAGCGAACTGTCCCATAAACTGATGAAAGATCTTCAATATCGGGTCTGAAAGTCAAACAAGATTCTGAACTTAAGGCTCAAGGTTTTGTAATTGCCTACTATCAACCTCTTCATCGGACTCAGGTGCCACAGGAGGCTGACGAGCACGCCTAAGGGGCATTTGCTAATCAAGACTAGACCTAATAACCTCTAACTAATCAAATAGCATAACCAATGCACATAAACACACGGAATAAACATAAAATACAATGGATGCCACGAATACACCCAAACCCGACTAAACCCATTATCTAATTAGTTTTAGAATTTCCGAAATCTTTAAGTTTTATTAACCAAGCTGATACCAATTGTAACTCCCCGGTCGGCTCAAGCCGGAATGTCACCGCCACGCCACACCAGAAGACTCATTCATCAACCAACAAGCTCTACGTTGTGGCACTAAGGCTAAAATAACCATTATAAGCAACTAATTAGAGATTTAAAATTAAAGCACATTGGCTTATCATTTAAATAAATAAAGCTCGATTCAAAAGCATAAGTCGGAAATTAGTCCAAAAGACATTAGTTCTTAAACATTAATCATAGATTTCAAAAGTATTCTAGAATATAAAGTAATTATAATTTCCCCCGATGGATCATATGACGTGGATGCATCATTTAGATATAACTGAAGCACCATCACCTATAAAACGTTTGTAGAAAGAGGGTCGACACAATGATTGAGTAAGCGTAATTAACCAAATATATATTAAAGTGGTATAAATCATGATTCACGTGTCAATGCCACAAAATCATTTGAATAAAATGTCACATATCACATAAGGATAACTCACACACACAAGTCTTTTAGCGCATCCCTTATATCTTTGTTTTATTCTCAAATAAATATGATGAACACATCACGAAGAAAACTCTACTAGGCTTTAATTAGGGCCGGCTCAACCCGGTTTTCCAACCTTATTACTTCATATGATACGTCACATAATTACACATAACAAACATAAGCTCACAACCGTTAAGAAAAACTCCATAATATGTACCTAAGGGTTCGAAGACCGAAGTACACGTAGGTCAATTTATTTATTAGTTTGTGAGGAGCGTCAAACGGCCCAGAACCCTCTAGTCTCCAATATAACATACCAAGAGGAGATTGTACGCAATTCATCCCTCCATCATGGATGATGGTCCAAAGGCCTTTTTTATCGTGAATGACGGGCACCTCGGAATCACCCAAAAAGGGAACCAGCCATCTCGATCCTCGATCTAGCCCATTCGGGTTCTAGTTCAAGGTTAGCTAGTTATCCTAAAATACCGGTATACCCTCATGTGTTTGCAAGGCATAGAGGTGGAAGGCTATGCCTTACCATCCAAACAATCGACGAGGTGATTGGACTCGACGGGTAGTTTCCATTACCAATTTGACCCAACTCATCATGTTATTAGGCAACTTTTTTTAAAAAAAAAAAAACATTAAACTCCAAATATTCCAATTGCCAACATTTTGCCAAATAAACATTTGGACAATATGTTCATTCAAACAAGCATAATCTAACCCCAAGAATAGCAATATTTAAAATAATCGCAAATCCTTTCCTAAAAATCATAACTAGGTTAGAGCAAAATTAGGGTTTCTAACCTGTTTCACAACTCATTCACTTTCCTACTAAAATTACCGTAAATATTCCCTTATAAACCCTAACCATCATTCTAATAAACTTCCTAAAGGGAAGATGGGAAAATCCAAGGTTTTGGAAGAAACTCATTCAAAAATAATTTCAAAGAAACCGCCAAGAATCAACAAAAGGTTTAAAAATGATAATATATCAATTATCTAATATTAATCGCACTTACCTTCTGAGAAGAGACCAAAAGAAATAGTTTTAGAGAAGAAAACCTCCAAGGAAGAAGAGGAAGATGGCTAGCGGCGGCTGGTAGGAGAGAACGTTGTTCTCTCAATCTCTATATTCTCTCTTCTAAATAAAATAGATATAGGTCTGTACCTAATTAATTTTTTATTCCTTTTTTAGACCCAACTTTTTTCCAAACACCAAAACACCCTTAATTTTAATCAAATTATAATATTTCTCACACCAAAAGTCCAAACAACTTAAGCCCCAAATAATATTGTCCGAATCCGGCATCAGACCCCGACAAGCTCCGGCGAACTATCGGCGATTATTTTTATGGGGTATTTTAGCGAGGCAGTTTTCAACAGTTGAAACACCACTTGGAGCATGCTCAACATCGCATGTTGCAGACAGCCAACACTCATCGCCATAAGCTCACCTTGCAGGTTGGTGATTTGGTATTCTTGAAGGTCAGACCCTATCGCCAAGGCAGCTTGCACCAGGGTGCCCATCACAAGCTCATGCCCAAATCTTATAGACCATTCCGCGTCCTTCACCGTGTGGGAAACGTCGCATATAAGCTGGATTTGCCAGCTACTACCCGTATCCATCTTGTGTTTCATGTATCTCAACTTCGTTGAGTGTGGGGCGATCACCCAGTCGAGCCTCATTTACCCGACAACCTAGAGGTCAAGCAGCTGCCTATTTACGATCCTGAAGTTGTTTTGGACAGACGACTGATCAAACGTGTCGGAAGTATGGTTCCTCAAGTCTTTGTTCAGTGGCGCAGTCTTCATTTAGATGATGCGACTAGGATCGACGAGGAACAATTTTGTGCTCAGTTCCCAACCTCCTGCCTTGAGGACAAGGTAGTTCTTAAGGGAGATGCAGTTGATATACGGTGGGCATAGCCAAAAGTTTATTCAAGAAGAGGGAGGAAAGAGCAAGTGCGCTTTGTATTAAGTGTGGCAATGGCCTAAAGCCATAAGTTTATTATTAAGTACCTTAGTTCTTTATTTTCTTATTTGATTATTTTAAATAAATTGTTAGGTTAGTCGGGCCTAAGCCCATAGTAGGTTTGCCATAGTATTTAAGTATTATTTTGAGACATTATTAGCATTCTGATTTTCTTTATTCACATCTTCGGATTGGTTGGGGAAAATAGTTCTTCCTTGGTTATCAATAAAGTTTAGTCTTTTGGTTCTCTTAAGTTTTCGTGTTATCACACAACTTTAAACAATATTTTCTTAAGTTTTTAGGCATGTCTCAAGGAAATTATGGCACGCAACGGTGGTAACAACTACAAAATTCCCCACATTGGTTAAGGCTGCTATGTTAAGAAATAATAACCTACCCACTAATTTGGAGATTGATCGAGAGTTGATCAAATCAAGAAATGACACATGAATGAAAGCAAACGAGGCAGGAGGTATGGAAGATCTTATTACTTCCATTGAGGAGATGAATTGAGGCCAAAAAAGTTTATTATAATTGTACATGTTGTACCTTTTTGTAAATAGCAGTGACCCTTTTGAAAGTTAGTTTACTTATGTAGAAAAATGCAAGTGAGTTTTATTACAACTAAGTAAGTTTAGACATTTAGTTTGATTCAGCTCTTGATAGAATCGGATCATTCACTCTCAGAGTTTAATCTCATCAGAGAATGCAGGCATAGGGACATTTGTGATACTCCTGGAGTTGGGCCATTGCTTGGTCAACTCTCCTGTATGGATGAGTCGGTATTAGGCTATCCAAGAGTGAATAGAGACTAAGTGGATTAAATAGACTACTAATGTCAACAATGTGTACATTTCTTTTCAAAAGCCCTACTGAAAAAACTATAGATTTAAGTCTTACCCTAGAGTAATTTAAGGATGGGTAACCCTTTGTGAAGTCTCCTAGGGTGCGCAGAGTGAGGACAGAAGCGCGCTGGAGGACTCGTGTAAACCTGGGGCCAGTCTACTATCCCCACATGCTCGGTTTTGCGTGGCTTGCAGGCCGGGGTGTCACAGTTGCTATCAGAGCCGACCTTCAATAGCCCACAGTCGTTGACTTGACTGTTGAGGAGCCTTGTTGTTGATGATCCTTAGGGTGCACCGTGAACGTTGCATTCTAAAGTGAGGGAGGATGTGATACCCTCCGGAGTTGGGCCATTGCTTGGCCAACTTTTGTGTGTGGATAAGCCGGTATTAGGTCATCCAAATTTGATTATAGGTTAAATGGATTGAATAGATTACTCATGTCAACAATGAGCATATTCTTTTCGGAGACCTACTGAAAAAACTCTAGAGTTAAGTGTGCTTCCTCTAGACTAATTTGAGGATGGGTGACTGCTTCAGAAGTTTCCCAGGTGCGCGTGACTAAGGATAGAAGGGCCTTGTGTTTACCTATTGGCCTAGTCTACAATCCTGATACGCTTGGGTTTGTGTGGCTTGCGGGCCGAGGTGAGATCCTTGGGGTGTAACATGAACTTTGCATTCTAAAGTGGGGGTGGATGTGATACCCCCCGGAGTTGGGCCATTGTTTGGCCAACTACGGGGTGTGGATGAGATGGTATTAGGCCATCCAAGAGTGAATAGATATTAAATGGATTGAATAGACTACGCATGTCAACAATGTACACATTTCTTTTCGGAAGTCGTACTGAAAGAACTCTAGAGTTAAGTGTGCTTACCATAGAGTAATTTGAAGATGGGTGTGCTCCTAGGAAGTCTCCCAGGGTGCACGTGAGTGAGGACGGAAGCGCGCTGGAAGGACTCTTGTTGACCTATAGGGCCAGTCTACAAATCCGACAAGCCCGGCTTTGCGTGGCTTGCGGGCCAAGGTGTCACAACAATGCACACATAATGCAAGCTAATGACATTATACGGTGTATAAGTCTAAAAAAGTCACATTCATGTAACACATAATGAGGAATTGAATCATCATCACAGACTACTCAATCCAACTATCAAGATTGTTTGCCGCAAAAACATTTCCACACCTTTGAAATCATGTTCAATCAATTCAGCCCACACAAAGAATCAAAAATATACCTCAAAAAATTTTGTTCAATCAACAAAGCATACTTGCGAGTTCCAAAAATAAAGGAAACTTGAGTAGTGAAATACGTAATGAAATCTGAATGAATAAATGTGACACCCCGGCCCGCAAGAGACACAAAGTCGCGCATGTCGGGATTGTAGACTGGCCTCACAGGTTAACAGAAGTCCTTCCAACGCCACTTCTGTCCTTACTCATGCGCACCCTAAGAGACTTCACAAGAGGTCACCCACCCTCAAATTACTCTAAAGCAAACACACTTAACTCTAGAGTTCTTTCAATAGGGCTCCCTAAAAGGAATTTGCACATTGCTAACATAAGTAGTCTATTCAATCCATTTAATCTCTATTTACTCTTGAAATTTCGAGCACCGACTCATCCACACAGGGGAGTTGGCCAAACAACGGCCCAACTCAGGGGGTATCACATCCTCCCCCAGTTTAGAATGTAACGTCCATATTGCACTCCAAGTATGGGTTGTCACAGGTCGGCTCTGATACCTACTCTAATACCCTGACCTGCAAGCCACAAAAAGCCAAGCATGTCGGGATTGTAGACTAGCCCTACAGGTCAATACGAGTCATTTCAACTTGCTTTTGTCCCTCACTCACGCGCACCCTTAGAGATTTTCCAGGAGGTCACTCATCCTCAAATTACTCTAGGGCAAGTACGCTTAATTCTAGAGTTCTTTCAGTAGGCTCCCGAAAAGGAATGTGCACATTGTTGACATGAGTAGTCTATTCAATCAATTTAACCTCTAATCGACTTTGGATTGCCTAATATCGGCTCATCCACACACGAGAGTTGGCCAAGAAATGGCCCAACTCCGTAGGGTATCACAATAAATTTAACTTAAACAACCAAATCTAAACCAAATAAGTTACCCTTAGAACACATACCTCTCTTAAAGTTTGTTGGTGGTTTAATGGCCAATGGACAATATATTCGAATGAAATCTAACACAACATCCATAGTAGAAGAGCACTTCAGACGAGCCACTTCAGTTCCACCGTGTGTTGTTGAAGATCTCACCCGGAAAAGAGAACGACAACCATGGAAAACCATCGAACATGCTCTGTCGACCAGCTCCAGATCCGGTTCTGAATCTAGAATGATCTCACAAGTAGCAACCAAAATAGACTCCGGCAAAGTAGATTTGGCCTCGTCATTGTCTGGTTTGACGGAGTTGAGCTTCGAATCAATTAATAGGTCGAGGCGACGACTGGAGGGAGTGAAATCCCGTCGTAGGGACAGATAATAACCTTCCGTCGAAGCCGGAGTCGGAGGGTCGAGGGCCATCGATTGCGTAGATGGCCGGAATCACCCCTGAAATTCACAAAGCGAATGAAGGAGACGGCAATCGAAAAGAAAAATAGGGTGTGAAAACTCTAAAGCGTGAATAAGAATGGATCGATTGGGGGTGGGATTGGGCATAATAGATTAGGTAAGTAATGGTCAGTGTGTTAATTTTGGTATTCATTGTATTTTCATTATTGATATTTCGTTAAATTAGTATGGTGGCATTTTTGTAATATTAGTAGCAGTATAGGGTTATTTATTATAATAGATAGGTAGTAGGGTTTTTTAATTGGGTAATAGATATTTTGTTATGGGACGAAAAATATAGTAAAATGGATATTTTTTAAGGGATAGAGAGAGTATTATGGAATAAATTTTATTCATATTTTGTATATTGATTATGATTGAAAAAACTGTAAAAAAAAATAAATGTCGATAAAGATAAATATCAATATAATATAATATAATATAATATAATATAAAATATATATATATGTTAATTTGTTCATAACTCTCATGTGGTTTCGAAGTTCAGCGTAAAATCTCCCTGTACTTTAAAAGTTGCATGACGCCCCCTTATACTTTAGAAAACATTGCATTAAACCCCACCACCATGAAATCTTCCTTGTGTGATGAGAAGATGATTTCCTATCTATATTTTTTGCATGGCGAGGGGTTACATACAACACTTTTTAAAGTATAAGAGAGCGCCATGCAATTTTTAAAATAATGTGGGGATTTACCCGGAGTTTCAAAACCACAAAGAAGTTTCATACAATATTTTTAAAAGTATAAAGGGATGTCACTCAATTTTTAAAGTAAATGGGAGATTTACGTTGAGTTTCGTAACCACAAGGAAGTTATGGACAATTTTGTCATATATATAAAGATAATGATGGCGGCGGATGAGGATGTTGATAATAATAATAATAATAATAATAATATATATATATGTAAAACAAAACAAACCCTTATATTTCAAACCAAAGCAGAGGAAGAACGTTGTGGGAGAAAATGAGAAGAAGAAATGAGGAAGGAAAAAAGAAAGAAAAAAATTTAGCCGTCTCATTTTAATTTTGACTTGGGTATTGTATTTCTTACTATACGTAGAGTTTAATTCTAAATTTTAAAATATTAATTTGGATATTGGGATATTAAATTATAAATTCATCGGAAAATTCATAATTGGCTATTTAATCGACGAATTTATTTAGTTAATAACCTTATTGTAATCCTAGGATCATATTATGGGAATTTCGTATTGATTCAAGCTGAATTAAAAGGGCAGTGTATTGCACCTGCATGTTTGTTCATATCTTTAAGGATTTTTATTTAATAATTGCGCGATATAAATATTAGGAGATGTAAAGATTTTCTAGCTAGAATATCGTATTCTACTAAATATAAAAATTTAAAGCTCAACAAAGATCGCGGGTGACTCAATATGACAAGAAAATGTAACACAACCAAATCAATAAGAAATTCAACATATTAAGCCAAGTCAACCTCACAGGATAAAGTGTATGCGCTCTTGCTCTCTGAAAGAAATAAGTGTATAGTTGGCTAACACTCAAATAGTGCTACAAAAGACTATCCCATAGGCTTCACTAAAATCAAATCTCTCTCGCTTAAGATATTCGAATCAAACATAAAGAATCAAAGGGGCTTTTATAAAGGTTGTAACGAAGCTGATGGTAAAATGTAGGAAAAAGGATAAACAAATGCTAAAATATATCAGAAAAGAATACGGTAAAAGTACGATGCTAGCACATGAAAAGTAGTTCGGCATAAACAATGAAACTCTTACTATATTCTCTACCCAAACTTCAATATCATAATTATATCAATAATGCTTCATTAAGATAATCATTTTTTTTTTCTTATTTTTTGGACCTTTTTTTTTACTTTTTTTTTGACCTTTTTTTTTGGTTTTTTTTTTACTTCTTTTTCTTTTTTTTTTTTGCCCTTTATTTTGGGTTTTTTTGTTTTTTTCCTATATATATATATATATATATGTATACCTTCACTATCCATTTTCATTGCAACAATCACTCCTGAAGGCATTATTTATTTATGCCCAAACTTCATTTCTAACTGATGTCGAACAAATAAAGTGTATCACAACATGAACTTAAAATAATTCTTTCTAACATAAGATTCAAATCGGAGAAGACTTAATATTTAAAAAGGGGTATGAGGCTAAAAGATAGTTTAATATAGAAGAAAATTAGGCTAAAAGAGCTTAAAGGGTTAACCAGGGGAATATATTGTGTTGAGTGATAAAGAAAAGCTTAATGGGGTTACCTAGTGCCCTTATCATTTTCAAAACGCAAGAATCGATAATTTCAAGTTCAACATGCATAATCACTCAAGTTCTATGTCATCTAATTGAGCACTACAAATCACACAATAAAGAATTTCCAAAAACTTGATAATATATAGCTTATTTTCTAATGTAAACTTTTTGGAATATAAACTCAATTTCTCACAGGGTTCAAATGTCAATTTGGCTTGACATATTTCAAATCAAATATCATCAATCATGTCAAACTCACCTATCACACAAATTACCTTTGGCTAACTTTAGATTAATCTAAAAAATATGCAAAACAACAACAAATCAAGCATAAAAGTGTAGAACTCCAATCGGAAAAAAATATGGCCCAAAATATTGCATAACTCTCTCCTCAAACCTAAATCATGCATTGTCCCTAATGTAATATGAAAATAATAAGAAAAGGATTATAAGATGCTTTCCCTGGAATCCATAGGATTTGTGCAATTGCATATTTTTGCTTTGGTTTGCCAACTTTTTTCAATTTGACTGTGCATCTCTTTTAACTGGAGCTTGAAGGTTTTTATGAAAGCTGTAAAAACAAACTAGCCAAAGCAACAGACTCTGCCAAGAAAAAATGATTTGTGATCTAAGTAGTCAAATGCCTCAATTTGCAATCAATCACCAACAAAAGTGTAGTCCCACCAAAGAACTACACAAAATTCACAACAAACATTAGAGGCCCTAAAGCGAAAAAATCCAACTTATCCACAAAAGAAACTGATAAACAAAGATATTTCAATTCACAACCCAACTATGCCTAGAGTTCCAAACCAAAACAAATATTTCTCCAAAATTGGTGCAATTGAATTATGGTTGAAACAAGCAAATGCCTAACGAAAGAGTGTCACATAACAATGATCACCTAGAACACCTCCAGTATATAGGTTCAACGAATTAAGTTCAAATCCAAGTCATTAGACGCCGAACACTTCAATATGGCTATCAAAGAAGATCGACACAAAATTCACTCAAAATTCCTACCCACCCGAGAGCAACAAATTCGAAGTCACTCTCTCTAGAATATCAATTCAATGAGCCAAGATAATTTATCCATTTCGATGATTTTAATTTGCACTACCAAAATCAATTGCAATAATTCAATGCAAACTATCCCAATATATCAATTGAAAGAATTAGGAATAAGGGATGAGAAGAATATCCAATACCAAAATCCATGGCTCACGGCAGCGGGATCAGCTGAGCAGGGAGGAAGAAGGAGAAGGCGGTTCGGCGGTTGGAGTCGTCACTGTGGAGGCGCGCAAAGGAGGAAAGAGGTTGGTCTGGGTGCAGAGCTGGAGCGGCGTGGCCATAGCGGCGGACTTCTGGGCAGAGGGCAGAGAAGAATGCGGACTAGGCATCGGCGATCAGCGGCTGGAGTAGGACTCGGCAGAGCAGCAGCGCAGGTGGACGGTGGTCGTCGGCTGGAAGAGAAGAAGAAGAAGACGAAGACGAGGGGCAGGGAAGCAGCATGGCGGCTTGGCAGTACGATGCCAATGGTCGCTGGACGGCGTCGGACCGGCGGAAGAGTGGCTGTGTCGGGCAAAAACAGCGGCGAGGCAGCGTCTGGGCAGTGGTTGAACGCGGAGGTTGGACGGTGGTGTGCTGGCGATGGGTTGCGGCTGGTAGGGGTGGGCACTGTTCGATTATTTGCAAATATGCAAGTATTTGATAGTCGTACCGAACCGAACAAATACTCGAAATCACTAACCGTATCCCAACCGAAAATTTCGGTTAATCGAAAATTCGGTTAACCGAAAATATTTGTCGTATTTGCAAATAACTCGAACCGAACTAAAATTAAGAAAAAATATAAAAAAAATAATTAAAATTCTAATTAAATAAAAAATATTTGCAAATATTTCAAATATTCGAACCGAAACCGAACCGAAACTGAACCAAATATAATTATTAATATAAATTTTAAAATATAATAATATCAATATATTAATATATTCGGTTTGGTTAACCGAACTGAAAAAAATATGAAAAATCGAAACCGAACCGAACCGAACAAATATCAAATATGCAGTATTTGCATTCGAACCGAATTTGCTCGGTCAACTGAAAATTTGATTCGGTTCAGCGGTTTTACGGTTCGATTCGATTTTTTTGCCCACCCCTACCGGTTGGGAGGAGGAAGAAGAGGCGGCGCAGAGGAGGAAAAAGAAATTGAACCGGTTTTGGGTCTAGGAATGATTTATTTTAGGGTTTAAATTAAAATTGGGTTTTAAGGAAGGAATGGGATAGTGTGATAGGGTGTCTTAGTCATGGGCATGACTAAATGACACCTTTTAATTTGGATTTTTTTTTTCTTTTTTTTCCAAAATTCTTCAAGAACTTTTCTTTAAAAAAAACAAATCACACATAAGCGATGATTAAAAGTAAAACAAAAATTTTAAAAATAAAGTTAGAAAACATGGGTTGCCTCTCAAGAAGTGTATTTGACTAGACGTAGTTTCCATGTTAGCCAGTGAGTGGCACCTCGGACCGTCTTACCCACCCCAGTTTTCATCTTTTCCTTTCATGTTTAAAATGATAATTTCTCACAAAAAAAATTTATGCTTGACTCATATCATCATTAAATTGACGAGGCTCCAACTGATTCGGAGGGGGCTTCGATTTTATGTCTAAAATAGATTTATCGTTCAATCTCAAATCTCCCATCATATTTTTGTCGATAACATTCACACTACACAAAGTCCTAGATTTTTCAAGGTATTTCATAAAATTGGAAATACTTTCTCACCATCAAATTCCATAGAATGTATATCTAGTTTCACATCAATTTTAGTTTTTGCGGTGCACATAAATGGCCTACCAAGTGAAATCGGTGCAGGGTTTGGAGAATTATCATCATGCATATCAAGTACATAAAAATCAACTGGAAAAATTAATTTGTTAACTCACACTAGGACATCTTCGATCATTCCTTCAGGATAAGCATTTTCTCTTATCGGCTAATTGTATAATAATTTCAGTTTCTTTTAAAGGTCCAATATTTAAAGACTTATAAATAGACTTAAGCATCACATTAATTAGAGCACCTAGATCTAACATTGTTCGCTTAATCTCCACTTACCTATCTTACAATGGACCGAGAACATACCTGGATCACAACATTTAGGAGGAAGCTTACGTTGTAAAACAACAGATACACTCTCTCCAACGATTATGCATTCATCTCCTCGTAATCTCTTCTTGTTCGCACAACTATCCTTAAAAAAATTCTCATACTTTGGCACTTGCTTGATCGCATCCAATAGGGGTATGTTCAATTCCACGTTTCGAAACATCTTCATCATCTCCTTATTTTTGTCATTCTTCTTTGGTTTTGCTACCCTGCAAAGAAACGGTGTAACATTAGTTTTAGTATGAGTAAGTGTATTGAAAGTTACCTTATCCGATGTTTCATTGGCGACTTTTTCTGTTTCTTTCTCAATATCATCCTCCTTCTTGTCTTTTGAAACTTCAACTTTGATGCTTCTAAATCTTCGTCACTCTGTATAACACTCAAGCTCACATTCCTCGGATTAGCATCGGGTTGTGAGGGCAATTTACCTTTTTCTCTTGACTTCATCTCGCGCATCTCATTCGCTATTTGACTTACTTGTTCTTCCAAGCTCCTTATTCTATTCCGAGTTTCCTGTTGAAATTTCAACATGTTTGATGCCATAGTTCTCATCATATTCTCTAAAGAATTACTCAAAGCCGTTTGAGAGGGCTGTGGAGGGTGGTGAGGTGATAGAAATCCTTGTGAATGATCTCCAAAGTTGGCTTGTTGATTTCCATACTTCAAGTTCGAGTGATCTCTCCATCCTGGATTGTAAGTGTTCGAGTAGGGGTTGTATGTTCTCGGAATGAATCTTGTAGCATTGATATCTACTTCCTGAGTCAAGGTAGGACAGATATTAGCCGGATGTTCTTGACTTTTGCAGATTCCACAGTCAAGATATGTCCGTTAGTTGTTTCCCTAATTAGACTAGAACCCTAGTGACGGAACAAAAAATTTAATAGCCTAACCGCACTGCAAACTAGAAGAACCTAATTCAATTTAACAATCACTACAAAAAAAATCATAAATTGCGATGGAATATTACTACGGAATACAATCTATTGTAAAAGTCCAATGGAATTTGCTAAGCAAATAGGAGATAGTCCCAATTGAGACGTATTGTGAACAAATATTGCAAGAGAATAGATTTGTCACAAAACTTATAGGAATTATACTGAATATTAAATTCCATTGCAAAATTGCTACTGAAATAACAACAGACTATTTGTGTTGCAGATATTCAAAAATTATTTATAAAATTATGACGAAAATAATAACATATTAAATCAGTTGCAGAGTTCAAAAAATTTTAAGAGGAATCTTTTAGTCTGTTGCAAAATTGGAAGAAAATAGCAAATATTAAATCGGTTGTAAATTTTTCTAAATTTAATAATATTATTAATTAATTAATCATTATTAATGTTATTATTAATTAATTACTCACCCGCACAAACACTTCAAACGCATACAGCTACTTCCAAGATCCAACCATTTCCAATTCCCCAAATGAAACTGGCGAAGCTCGTCGATCATCTCCCTGCCATCGCAGCTTCGAGACAGTACAAAAACGACCGGAAGTAGCAAACCTCACCTGCACGATTCGATTTCCACTTGAGCGCAGTAGTCCTGGAAAATAGCCACGTTCTTTTCTTGCGCGGCAGAGGTACATGGGTACAGCTACATGGGTAAGCTAATGGTATCATCACTATGGGGGTGGGGGTTATACAAGAATCATTCCTAAATTACTATAACTGATTTTTGCTATTTTTCAATGCATATGGAATGTGGAATAGTTTCGTATGGGCAACTAATAATAGGAGAATTTTTATATATTTTTATTTTGACCTAGAATGTGAACATAATTCCACAATTGAATTAGTATAAAACATGCAAAATATTTAAGACCAGACAACATTAACAAAGCTATCTTTTAACACTTGGTTTTTCATTGATGTAATTTTTGGTCACCATTTGTCTTCAATATATGTATATGTAATGCAAACAACATGATTTGTGCAAGGATTATTGAGTGAAGGTAGTGATAAATTCTCCCAAAGTTATGTGCTGAACTTATGCCCTCTCATTTTAATAGTTAATTGGCAACTATGTGATGCATTTCAGGGCTTTGAGGTCTTGAGAAGGGTAAGGTACTGCAAACACTGCCAGAAGCATGTTGCAAGCTTCAACCACCATTGCCTTGCTTTTGAGAATTGTATAGGTAATGACTTTGTTGTGTGTATTTTATTCCTTATTGAATATGGTGATGTTGCTAAACTTTTGTTGTTGTCCTGTTTTTCCAGTTAAATGTTGTGATTGGAATTTTATTCTCGGTTTAATAATTTTTTGTTTTTCTTTTTTCTACTGCATCTCATCAGTTGAGGTGTCTAAAATCTTTATTGTTGCTACCAAAGTAAGGTCAGTGCAATGACATTAATTTGAAGAAGTGTAAATATTACTTCTCACAATCAATCTTGAACAGATATTTGATGATCCGGTAGGGAGGTAAGATACTAAATGGTGACATGTGACTATCAATTAAAAATTGATTGAGTTTGTTTTGACCTTTGAGCAGTTTTAGTTTTTTTTTTTCTGTTTTTACAATCATGATTGTGATGCATGCTTACTGTGAAAACTCTCTTTTGTCTCAACATGATTACTACATGACTTTGCCTTGGTGCTAAGTATAATGTATTATGAACATAGGAGTTGAAATGGCCACATTTGATAATGACTTTTCTGGGTTTTCAATATTGCTATATAGAGTTGGATGTGCATAATATGACAAGGTTTTGCTACCCTGTTGCACTTTCAGTGATCATGTTTTTTTTTTTTTTTTTCTAAAGAGAGTAACTTTGAAATTGAGCTCTCCATATTCTGAAGCCTATAACATAATTACAGTTCTTTTTTGTTAGCTTCAAGTTTTGTTGAACTCTCTAGTATTTGTCTGGTAATTCATGGCAATTCGAAACTTTTGTTCAAATAAGTAAAACATGATACCTTCATGTTTCCATTCTTAGCTATATGCAATTGATATAGAATAATTTTGAGGTGTATATTCTTTGTACATGCAAATAATATAGTCTATATAATGTCAGAATTGAGAATCGACTGTAAGGTTCACATATATATACATATATTTGTGTGGAATTCCTTTGAACAGTTAACATATGTATCTTTCTCCCCTTAAATAAATGCATATACACATACATCTAAAGAAAATATATATTCATATTTAAATCCTAAAAATGGTATCTCACACACCACATTTTAAAAATGTATGCGTATATATATCAATACTACATACTATTAAGAAACATTCAACCCTTAAGGATACACGTCTTTTAAACTAAGCAAAATTCAGCTATGTATGTTTATGATTTCTTTTATTTATAAAGTATATTCAAGCCATTTATACATCCATATGCTCAATGTTGCTTGTTATAAATAAAAGTTACATTCTTCTAGTGTAATGAAAACTTTATAAATTAATCATTTTTTATATGTTTTATATCATATATTTTTTGAACCTTTTACAAATGTTAATTCTGAGTAAATTTTTATATTATACTCACACTATAGTCTTTCTGGATGACCTTGCAGCCTTGAAAATGCCGGTGAAGTTTCCATTTTGCCTATGCTCAAATCCAACAGATTAACTATGAAATTGTTTTATTTAAGAAGAATGAATCAAACTTCTTTTTGCACTGGAATAACTATTGAGGTATTTTTGCATACCTTATTTTACAAAATTATGTCTATATATTTTTTATGCATTAAACTTAATGTAAGTTTATTCTTTTTTCATAAAAAACAATAAATTGAAACAAAAATATGAAAAAGAATATTATAATATGACATAAATTATGAGTTTTTCCTTTATTTTTTGTTTTTTTTTTTTTGTTTTTTTTTTTTTTTAGGAGGGATTGTGCTTTTACCTTGAAATATTTCTTATATGGGACCTTGAATTAAAAATTAAGTTTCTTGTATAATATTTTGTATGCAATATTAATATATTTTTACTTTTTACTATATATATTTTTATAATGACAACTTTTAATGATGCAGCAGTGTCTTACAAATACGAAGAACCAACAACGAGGTATATACTATTTGAACTAGACAATTATTGAGCAATTACGGCATATGGGGGCACCATCCATTAGGCCTGACCCCGATTCATATGATAGTAGTGCTCCAGTATTATAGTGTTTTATTATTATATATTTTTCTAATTAAGACTTTAGTTGTTTTTGTATAATATTATGGCAACTCGAAGTAATTTATACATTTTTTTATATTTGCTACTTGTGGTACTAATAGTAAATACATTGTATTTGTGGTATATCAGACATTGTTTAGGTTTGAAAAAATTCTATATGATTTTAGTGATATTGGTTTTGGAAAATTGGATTGGTCGTGGAAGAGTGAATTAATATTTATTATATAGATTTTGGAAAAATGAAAAAAAAAAAAGCAAAAATAAAGTGAATAACTACAAAAATTGCAACAGAATTAGCAATAGTCAGATTTCCTTGCAAAAATTGCAATGGAATTAACAATATTTATATTCTCTCGCAAAAATTGCAACAGAATTAGCAATAGTCATATTTCCTCGCAAAAATTGCAACGGAATTAACAATATTTATATTCTCTCGCAAAAATTGCAAAGGAATTAACAACAATTCATTTCTCTTGCAATGCACTAGTATTACATTTCTGTAGTAAAATTCTGTAGCAAAACATTGCGACGAAAGCGACAATCACTAATTCTATTGCAATGTTCTGCGACGGAAAAATCTTAGTTGTCACTCCGGATTACTACAATAATATTTACTACAATTTTCATTTGGATGCAAATTCCGTTGCAATTAGAAGTTGTGACGGAATTTTTGTCAGTTGTGATAGAAATTTTTCCGTAGTAATTTGTAATTTTTCTTGTAGTGAATTACCTGTGTGAATTGTTTAAAATTGATTTTATGATTTTCTAGTGGTGCATGTGGTGCATGCCCCTAGTTGCTACTTGAACCAAATTAAAATGCAATTACGAATGTCTAATTAAGTTTAGTAATTAATCTTTAATCTAATTGAAATACCTGGCCACAAAACCCCTAGTTGCTACTTGAACCAAATTAAAACGCAATTACGGACACCTAATTTAGTTTAGCAATTAATCTTTAATCTAATTGAAATACCTGGCCACAAAACCCCTGGTTGCTACTTGAACCAAATTAAAACGCAATTACGGACATCTAATTTAGTTTAGCAATTAATATTTAATCTAATTGAAATACCTGACCATAATACCTAACTAAATCAAAGATTATTAAACATTAGAATTAGAAATCACATAAATACTCAGGACCAAGAACTAATATCAATAAAAACAAAGTCTAATCTCACAAATCTATACCAAAGAGGAATAACAAAGATAACAAAAATAAACATCGCCTGAGAATAATCGAATTGACTTGGAAGAACTCGAAATCTCCTTGAAAGAATCTTCTCCTTCTTTCCGTTGCACGATTTCCTCCTGTGACTGTTTTGGATTGTGCTCTCTCCTTGCCAGCATGTCAAGTGGCACCTAGCCTCCTTCTTTCTTTTTATGTTTGCTCTTATTTGGTAACAATTGGGCTTTTGGCCTTTTAATCAATTATTCAGGTCATTGTACATTTTTGTACTCTTTTCCTTCCAAATCTACCATTTTATTATATAAATAAACAATATATGCACAAACCAGATAGAATCCAATCTAAATATAGCAAATAATATTAATATTTAACGCATGTGATTTCTGACTATCAATAATCTTGGGAAAGATAGAAAACACAATTAAGAAATTATATTCATGAATAAGAGCATATTGAATTGGTGTGATTAATATGAATTTTAATTTTTGAATCTTGGTTGCCGAATTTTTTTTAATATTTCTAATTTGTACTAAATTCCTACATATGTTTTATTTTACTTTGGATAGAACGATGATTTGATCGGTTGATGTAATTCATAAATTTTAATGGTTTTATTCTCAAGTAAAATGAACTTTTATTTATGGTTTAGCTAGTACCATTTATAGGATGCGAATTTATACTGTTTGACTTAATTGCTTTCATGTCGGAAGATTGAAATGCATAAATCATATTAAATTTAAAGTTTCATGATGACATTAAAATTTGTTGAAGAAATCTGAACCATTAAAAAATTAAATTTTAGATTTCATTTTATTTGAGCAAGTTATGCAATCTTCAATTTTATTTTTATTTTTAAATTTATGTACTTTTATTAAATTTTTGTAATTTAGGAATTAGAATTGTCAAATGAACATTTATCCATTTTAACAAAAAAAAATGAATTAATCTTTAAATGACATAAAATTTTCATAATGTAAATGAATAAATTAAATTCCCTGTGGATTCGATTCGGAATACTTACCGATTTATTGCTTAATGCGATATTGTACACTTTCTATAAATTACTATAAAATATTTAAGTATCAAAACATTAGTTTACTACCTACCTTTGCTTTTTATTCTAAGTCCTTTTGGAACATTTTAACTAGATTAGGTTAGGTGATTAATATTTGCATTGTAGCCAAAGTTTACGCAAGGTACTTTTGCAAAACAATTATCTTATTCATATGCCATCCATGTGTGTTGCCGGGATGGAGAATAATGATATTTCATTTATCACCGAGAATTGAAGTTCACAATTACACTATGAAAGCGGTAAAATTATATAAGTGTAGAAAATAAATGAGATGGGTGGCGAGCACGTGACTCCTGTCATGAGTGCTATCAACCACCCACGCTAGACGTCTTAAAGCTCTTACAGGTTAAGCTCCTCTAAAGCAATCACATTTTGCAAAAAGTGGAATTGCTACAATAATACAAATCGACCCCTATTTATTGATGCTGGCAGAGCTTCTAGAAGGTTGATGGTTACAATTTGCCAGCTGGAAAAATGATTCTCAGCCGCTCATTCTAGCATATGCAAATATGGATTTTCTCTCTTCCTCAATCGCGGAATAGTGGAAATTACCTTCTACGATTTCACTATACTCAAACATGTGCTGGTTTTGAATTTTCAGACTGTTATGGATCGTCTACAATGGTGAATGATCGCATCAGGTAGAAATTTTTAAGAGAAGAAATATCAAAACTTGTCTCGGACTCTCGTACAGAAATATTCTCACGGTTATTCATGATGGGAAGAGCTTATCTTGTTTTTTGAAGTCTCAAGCTTGTTGGCCAACACACAATCCGAAGGATGAATTCTTAGCATATATTCATCCTTATCTCCAACTATGATGATTATTGTCGCTTGAGGTCTAAAAGAGTTTGGTATCTTAAAGGCTTCCCAATGCATGTATTCAAATGGTAAGGCTAAAACTTGTGATTTTGTTACCTCAGGTCCAATTTCATTGAAAGACAATGGGAAATGTACAGGTGATTCCAGAGCATGAGAAAGATTCGGGGAGAAGTAAAGAGCCAGAAGATCTTCGCCATTTTATTAATGCAAAGAAAAATACCAACCACCTTCATTATTCAAAGCCTTGGACGTCATCATCTCCTCCCTCTCTTCTCATCATCACCCTACTGTGAGGTTTCGCAGACAGAAACATCCTGTTATTTTGGAATGCTCAAATGTGGAATCGGAGAACTCAGAATCTGAGTCTTCTTCTCAGGAAAATCACTCGGACTCATATTATTTGGGATATTCAAATCTTTTTCCAATTCAATTCTTGATGAAAGTTGTCTTCCCTTTCTGATGGCTCCCTCGGTCTCAAAGCCTCTTCCTTCAACTCGGAACTGCTGTATTGCATTCAATAGATTGGATGAGGTTATTATGGTTATTATGCCTATTATGGCTCATGGTACTCCGTTCAGAAGAGTCTGGATGAGTATTTAGCTTATCTTTCGGATTCAGCCACTTCCATTGACTCGGGACATTTTATTTCTGATTCTAAAGTTATTAAGAGCACTAAATGTAAGAAAGATAAACACGTTGGCAAAGATGCCGATGAAAGCCAATTAGACCATCACTGAATTCTTGAAATATTGCAGACTTATTAATTCGCTGAAGATAGAGTTGATTTACTCCCTCAAGTAGATCTCCCATCTTGATCTTCCCAGCTTCCTCCTGGGAATCCAAACCTTAATTGAATGCGATTGGGATCGAACAACTTTGAACATCACCCCATACCTAATCCAAAATAACTTCTACCCATTTCCAATCAAAATAAATATTATATGTTCTACCCAAAGATCAACTTAATCTCTCTCTTCTGAAGCAATGTTCTGTTAATACTGTCCGGAATAAAACTCTCTTATCGTGTAGTTCCCTTTACACGCTTTCTACTCCTTGTTCTCCTAGCTCTGTTTCAACTCCTCCAAATCAAAAACCTCATTTTTCTAAAAAAAAAAAGTTAAAATTAAAATTAAATAAAATAAAAACTCATATAAAGCCTTCTTTACGCATTACACTTTCAATTATTCGGTACTTTTTATTTTTCAAAAAAATATTACATCAAATACACTTTTTCTGTCACAAAACATCAAATCAATACTAATTTTTTTTTCTTTTCCAAATTTTTAAAATTCCAAAAACCTCTATCTAAACAAAGCTCTGGGCCCGTATACTTTATCCATACTTTATCTAAACTATCTCGCCAGGTTTTATTCCAGTCTTTTTTTTATTTTATTATTTTTGGCTGTGGGTTCTGATCTTTTATTATCCTGGCTATGTTGGAGTTGTTTTGATTGGTTACGGTGTGATATTGTTAAGGGGTGATGTTTAACTTTTCTTCTCCTTCAGGTTGTGCTCTATCTTTCGGTTTTTCGAGGTGTTGGTTCTTGACAGTGGCTGTGAGTAACGGGAATTTTGTTGAATCAGGAGTTGTCTGCTATAGATATATTTGGTGAATTATAGAAGTGAGCAGAATTTTAAGCCCTTTGATGTTCTCTCTGGAGGATGCAGTCTGTTTTGGTGAGCGTAGATGGAGGATAGGTTTGAGTTATTGATTGATTTGAATTGATTCCATGGTCTATGTGATTTTCGATCGGTTAGGTGGTTGTTGTGCTTGTGTTGCAGTTTCCCTGGTTATGGCTGATCGGTGTTTTTGCTGCTCACTACGTGGATGGTGATGGTGATGGTGATGGTGATGGTGACGGTGACGGGATCAGTCCAGCCTTGTCTATGGTTTTCATGCACATATTGGATTGACTTTATTTTGGGCTGCTAGGAGCTGAAATCTTGTTTGCCTAAGGAGCACTTTTGGGCTTTTCCTTCTGGATTTGGGCCTACAACATGGGCCTCCTATCCTCTCTTGATTTTAATTTATTCGGTTGTGTTTGGTTTGTAAGGTTAAGGGTGTAATTTACATAATCTCTCTTTTATGATATATAATTAAAATTTTTATTAAAAACCAAAAAAAAAAACGATCGGAGGAAAATCCAGGTCAGTATTGTTATATTTTGTACAAACGCGGTCACAATTATCACAACTTTGACAATGCTACCCCAAAGCTCGATTTTATCAGACTTTCCCATGCAAGCTCAATTCTTCATAGCACATGATTGAATATACTTAAATATACAAAGACATAATAAATTAATCAAAAAATGAGTAAAAACATATTTACTTAGTAGTTTGGCTCAGTTAAGCATAAATGTAGTAAAAAATTATCACTTATAAAAATTATTAGGTGTATATGATCAAATTCAATATCATCATATACTTTACAATGAGAAAATATGTATTATATTTTCGTTATCACATAGATGGATTAATATTCTCACACAATCTTCTATCATTTATGTCAATAGGAATGTAGTTATAGACATTATTATCTACAAATTATCAAATCCACAAACATGTCGAAATAGAAAACTCAAACTTTCATCATCCATAAATTTCAACTTTTAAGTAGAAAAGACTAGAAAATGCATATTTATCCCAAATAATAGATCTCTCATCTATCTTTTCAATAAATAACAATTACTTCAATTAAGACCAATGACCCTCTTTATATTATCATCGATCATTCAAGCAAGTCAATAGACCAATAATTTAAACCAAACTCCAATTCCACTCCCATAGGATTACGCAATCATATTTTGCCAAATTCTGAACAAAGGACTAATAATGAATTGAATGGGAAATTAGACAATGCAAGAGATAATATTTTTACCATCGAAAATCCTTCAAGAACAAAGGAAAAAACTTAGATGGTCTAACCAAAAGAGAACAGCTTCCAAACAAGACACAAGAGAATTTCAAGAAATCAGACAATAATACTGCAACAGCCGCTCAATCACCAAAACAAATTTGCAATCGAGAAAATGAAATATGAAATCCCCACCCCCTCCCACCACAAATAAAAAGGAAAAGTAAAAAACATGTTTAGTCTATCTCGAACTATATGACCCTCATGGCTTCAAATAGATGAGAATCTTCGGTTTTTCACCAAAATTTATGCATTATTATCCACATAGAAAGGGAGCTCAACTCAATCAATATACTAAAATTTCTTCGGGTGCGTGCAGTGTTTTTTATGCTCACAGCTAGCTGGCTGGTGATTTTTCCCCGCTTTCGCTTACCAAACTTTACCCCCACATTCTCAACACAGTCTTTAGGTGCAAAAATTCCGAATAAATACCCCAACCAATCAATCACCAAAGCAAATAACACTCAATTGGAAAAAAAAAAAATGAAGTATGATAATCCCTCCCAAAAGATATAAGAGATGGATCTTGTTAATAAAACTAAAATTTTTTTGCAACGTGGAGACCAAAAGTATAAGTTTTTTCGTACTATGAATGGGTGGAAATAAGCATAAAAACTAAGAACATATAATGACTGGTTTGGAGACCAAAGGTTCTTTTATATAAAAGAAAATATAATAGAATATGATTATGTTAGATCAATACATGACCGTGTATAAACACGGCTGAAAATTAAATAAACAAATGCGGCCATGTTTACATATAAAAACACGACCGTGTCAAATAGTAACACAATCGTGTTACAAAACGAAAATTGGCCATATATTCAACAAACCACAGTCAAGTTTCAAGAAACATACCCATGTTTCGTGCAATATGGCCGTGCTTAACATAACACTCCCGTGTTTTAATATGGCCAACTATTAAACGTGTTAATTTTTTACCCATACCGCCGTGTATTTATGAGAAGACGGCCATGTGGGAACACATAATGTGTTGTAATATGAACACGGTCATGTTTTTTTTTGTAATATTTCGATTCTAACTGCTTATACACCGTTGCATCTGGTTGAACACGACCATATTTGATTCAAATCAGTTGCCATGTCACAATTTTTTATGTCCTCGGAAACATTTACCGTTAGGTTTTTAACAATGAGACAAAAAATATTGAAAATTATTCGTAGCGAAACTAAAATGAATGGATTTTGGTCTCAATTGAACCATTTCTTATTTTTTCCATAAATTCAAATATATTGTAGCAAGCATACGATGTAGTCATTGGTAACTGATGTCATAATATCGAACGTACGAAGTGACTGCATTATCTGTATTAATTCAGCTGAACAGAATGAGGTACCGCCACTGGCATTAAACACCAACATCAAGACGAGCAGTAATAGCGACCAACAAAAACAGTAAACCCACAGAAAAACAAACAAACAAAGAACAAATCACAAATATGAGAATTGGAAATAAATAGACAATAATTAATGCAAGAAAAGGCTCATTTTATTCATGGCTATATGGTGTCGACGAGCTGTTCAAATCTGTCCATCGCAGGGGCCGGCAATCCCAGAAGCACGTTGATGCTCTTCCTTTCCTTCCCATGAGAAAGAAACAGCACCACCTCCTTCTCCGGCAAGGCCACCGGCCCCGACAGCGTCGGCTCTCCCCAACCAAAATCCGTCGTGTGGAAAGACAGCCTCGACCACGTCGTGATGAGCAGCGTCGCCGTCAGAGACGGCCTCGCGCGAGTCGCCTCGAAGTAATCGATAGCCGACCTCATATATCCGTCGTCCACCATTCCCACCGCCTCCTGAACAAGTTTCACGGCGAACGACAGCTCATTCTCCGTCAACTCGCCCGCGGCGCAGAGCGAGTTGGTCAGCACAATCGCATTGCCGAAGTACTTGTCGGGGATCGGGGGATTGAATCGGGACCGTCCGTCGACGGCGAAGAGGAGTTTGGTCTGCTGATCGGGCTTCAGGTTTAATGCTTGCGTGCGAGCGCGCCACACGAATGCCGAGAGGGCTTCGAAGGTTGTGCACTTTTGGAGACGATGATCGTCTTTGAGGGCTGCTTTTCGGAGGCGGTCGAGCTTGTCGGGGTCGAAGCAGAAGGACTTGAAAAGCATGTCTTCGTCTTTGTAGAGCTGCCAAGTATTCGAAATGTCGTCAATCTCGGCGAACTCGTGGTGAGGGTATTCCAACTTTGGCGGATTTCTGGCTTTGAGGATGCTTCGGTCCATAAACGGCGGCACCTTCGGGGGAATTCCCCTCGCCGTTTGGCCCCAAGAATTGACGAATTCCATTGCTCCAATCCCGTCGAACATACAGTGATTCATGCACAATCCGAGAACAAAGCCTCCACATTTGAACTTGGTCACCTATGACAAAGAATGTATCATCAATTACATGTTATACAGGTTTGCAACTTGTTAAATAATCGATCATCTTAAAGCTTAAACTTAAAAGGATACTCATCATTAGTTATTATATATAGTTACAACTCATTAGACGTTTCTCAATTCATCATCGTTCATGTGCAAGATTTGTATATAGCGTAAATTTATATTGCACATAAGAGGAGTTACGTGTTTCGAGTCTCACCAAGCACCATTAGTCATCGTCCGTGAAACTATATGATAATTCACGAGGCGCATCCACTAAAGTTTAAACCTTTTAGGTAGATGAAAAAGTAATGATAGATTGAAGTGTTACTTGGGCGATGAGAGGAGGGATGTCGAGTATAGTTTGTGCGCCGGGGACGTCGTAAACGAGCTTGCCGAGAGTGACGGGGTCAGGCTTGGTGATGTCGCCAAGTTGCTGGAGCTCGCACTCGGCCTCGGCCTCGACAAACACGGCCCCTTCTCCGGTGCAGTCGACAATGAGCTTCATTTCAGGGCTGATGGTGAGGCGTCCGGCGAGGGGATAGTAGGGGACAAGAACCTTCGACAGGGCATCCTTGATCACCCCGACGGCATCTTCGTTGCCTCTCTCGTCGGACTTGAAGCAGTAAATGGTGCGAACTGTGACGGCGATGTTCTGGTCGAGGTTCGATAGGAAGTAGTGTTCTTTGGCCGTCTCCGCCGCCGGCGCCACCAGCACGGGCTGCCCTTGTTTAACGGTCAGCTGGACCTCGTTCTTGCTCTTGCTCTTGCTCTTGCTGCTGCCATTTTCCATTTCTCTTTTACAATAGATGATGATAAGATATATATATATAGATGATACGTATCCTTCAAATATCTATCTGCACTGCACGCACCACAAGAAGAAGAAGAAGAAGAAGAAGACATGAATGAATGAATTGACGATAAAATTGGTATCATATTAAGCAATTAAGGAAGGTCAGTAAAACTGTACCTGCTGCCGCAGCTGGAGTGAGTGAATGGTGTCTGAATCTGAAGGATGATGGGATTGGGGTGGGGCAGAATATATAGGGGAAAGAAACATGATGGTGCAAGAAACTATGAAAGATTTTATGGGTTTTGGTTAATGTTGAAAGGGACTGCTGCTGCTGCAAATAATTGATTTGAATTGATTGTGTGGATACGCAAAGCGACGCTAATGGAGGATCCGAGACAAGAAATTCAAAGGGGGATAGGGATGGAGTCTGATTTGATTTGATTTGATCGGAATTGGTGGTGGTGGTGGTGGTGGTGCTATGGCTGCTGCAGCTTTGGTTTGGTGGAAGATTCTGCAAATGTAATACGGTTGGGGTAGGCTACTTGCCACAGAACCAAAATATTACCAGTAATCGACGATGGCGTGTGAGTATTGTAATTGTAATAGAGAGAGAGAGAGAGAGAAACAAAGACTTGCTTTGGTTGTTTGGTGGGGTGGGCATCCTAATCACACTTGCTTCCATAATTAATAATATTATCATTTTCATTTTCATTTTCTTTGTATTAGCTCAGGGTGCTTGCTAATTACTTTCGATCATCATTTCATGAAAATATGAAACACACCACCTTATTTTGTATAGCTTGTTGATATGTGTAGTGTTATTATATTTGTGGGATATTAATATAGTCCCTCCCTCCATCCCATAACAAAGTATATTTTTTTATTTTACTCTGTCCCATAACAAAGTATCAATTTTCTATCTACCTAAAATTATAAATACTCTTACAACTTACAATATATTAAACAAATGTCATTACATTTCTATCATACATATTTACTTATATCATTTCTTCTTTATTTTAATCATTATTTTAAATATTTCTTCTTTATTCATACTGTATCACAATATAATATTAATATTTTTAAAACTAGCTTGAAAAAGGCAAATGAATATTTACTTATGAGACGGAGGGAGTATTTTATTTGTTGTGATTGATTATAATATGCATTTTATAGAGTGTTATTATATACACAAGTTTAATTTATATATTTTATTTGTATTATATAAACATGATCATGTACTGTGAATATTGTGCTACTTGATAATATTTTAAGTATATATGTGTATTTCCTCAATTTCAATAATTTTTTTGATTTTATTTTTATTTTTTATATAATATAATATTATTAGATTTTGTATTATTTTTCATTTAAATAAATTTTAAATGATATAAAAAAAAATTATATGTAAAATATTTGTTTTAAGAAAAAAAATCAAAGTTTCGTTTCAATTTTGTTATTATTCAATTATTGTTATTTCATATAAAAATATATACTTTCTATGAAAAATATCATAGATTTGTTTATTTAGTGCCCATTATTTCCATTATTTAAGTATTTTTATTATTAAATATAAAATTTTTTGATAGTATTAGTGTATGTTTAATTGTTGACTTTTATTATATATAGATACATGTATATTTATCGATTTTTATTTAAGAGAACATATTTGTGAGGTTATTTTTTTGGAGAACCGTGACGTTTGTTTTTTGCTTGAATGAATAGAGAGTTGTACATTAAAATTATTGTTCAAACCCAAAAACTTTAAAACAAAAAAAAAAAAGAAACTAACCAAGACTTCACAATATAAAAATAATAACAAATAGGGTATATTATATAACAATGTGTTAATAAAAATACATAAAATACTCTATATTTTATTTATTAAGTGAAATCCCTTATACTAATGTAAAGTTTGTACAAAACACTCTTTTTGTCCAAAACTAATGTTTTGATTCTAAATAAATACTTAAATTATGCAAGTTTTATACAAATAAAAAACGTAAAATGTCTTAAATAATTTTTTTGAATAAAATAAATAAATAAATAATTGATCAATCGTTTATTTTTATAGTTTTTGTAAAAATTAGATGACAAATTGTCTAAAAGACTATAATTTACATTTTGTATTTGTATAAAACTTGTGTAATTTAGGTCTTTATTTAAAATCAAACATCAATTATGGACAAGAATGGTGTTTCGTGCAAATTTACATTAACACAAAGGGATTTCATGCCAAAAAAATAAAACACAGGGTGTTTTGTGCACTTTTATTATAAGACAATGAGGTGTTATATAATTTACCCAACAAAATATTTAAAAGATATGAAATGTAATATCGTTTTATATGAAGATATTTTCATTTCACTATTAAAAATGTTTTTGTGACGGAGGGAGCATTTTAAGTAGTGTTGTCGTAAAAAATCGTCACCGACGGCTTAACTGGAAAAAGCCTCTCGGAATTGATTTGTTCAAAGAGTTCCCCGGCCTACTCAAGAAAAAATCCAGGTTATCTCGTGCATTAACGTGAAAAGAAGGTAAAATAAGACTAATATAATAAGAACGAAAGTTGAAAATCGAAGAAAGAAGCTCTGAATTAATTTAAAGAAACGCCGTAAAAAGAAAAGAAATAAAAGGACTGCTCTTGAATGAAAAAATTACATAAAAAATAATGCAGAGAAAATTAATTAGGAAGAAGACGGTTGAATGTGATGAATGTCGTTGTTTTCCTCTTAGATCTTGATTTTATTGTTAATTTTTAAAAATTTGTTTGGATAAGATCTTATCTTTATTTTTTCTTCAAAAAATTCAACCATCTTTCTAATTACTTGTTTGACCTTTCTACATCCGTTGGGCTGTTTTTTGAGTTGAGCTGGACCTCCTTGAACGATGGGCCAAACGGGTTAGCAGGTCCGTCTACTACTTTGGGCCGTATGTTGGGCCGCGAATGTCTTTTGGTTACACCTATGTTGGGTCAGCCCCAATTAATTATTTGGATGTGTACAAATGTCCCCCACAAAATTACTTGGACAAAAGTTAACATGTAGTCCCGATAATTTTGTTAAAAATCCCTTATGTTTGAATCAATTGGTGCGCGCATGTTTTGGACCTCTCATCATAGCCAACTCATCCGCGTCAGATCGTACCCCGCATCAAGGTCATTTTCACCTCTAAGATCTTCTTCTACCTGCTAAGTCCACCTTCTGGTTACTCGTTGGTAGACAACATCCAAGATCAGTGTTCGGGAAGGTCAATTTATGCTTATTCAACCTGTCCAACAGTGTTTTCGCCTTCCGTAAGGTCGTAGCCAACCACAACATGATTGTGCCTTTCTTGTAGCTTCAAAAGAGATGGATAGAACCTTTAAGATGTTTTTCATTAATAAACGTCTTCAACTTCTCCTATTCGGGCTCCATCAACCTATATACGTCATTGGATGACTTGACCGATAATATATGGTTCTTCCTATATAGGGGACCATTTCCCCAGCTTTGCATCTTTGGGACTTTCGGGAGGATAGCCTTCCAAACCATGTCACCTTCTTAGAAGGTCTGGGACCTCACGTGCTTCCGGAAGTTCAATTAGGCCTTTTTCTTTTGATGTCGAATGCGTTCAAGAGCCTACAGTCTCTCTTTGGGCAAGGCGTCAAGCTCCTGGAGTAGAGCTTCGTCCTACTCTCCTATCAGCAGTTGGTTCATCTTCAAAGTTCAGAGAGAGGGCACTGTAATCTCCAATGGAAGTACAACATCATGGCCGTAACTCAACCTGTAATGAGTGCTGCCGGTTATAGGATTTGGCGTTCTGATACGCCCATAAAGTCTCCTCCAAAGTGTCATTCCAACCTTTCGGATTGTCTTCCAATGCCTTCTTAATAATGAAAATCAAGATTTTGTTCATTTCCTCGGCTTTCCGGTTAGCCTGAGGGTAATATGGAGAGGAATGTAGCAGTTGGATTCCGTATAGGGCTACAAAGACGTTGACCTTCGCGCTCATAAATATGGTCCCTTGGTCGGTGAATATTGTCTTGGGAATGGAAAACCTGTGAATGATGTTATTCTTAATAAAACATATGACATAATTATGTTGTACCTTGGCCAATGAAACAACTTCCGCCCACTTCGTGAAGTAGTCCGTAGTTACAAGAATAAAGAAATACCCCTTAATAAATGAATGATGAATCTTGCCGATGATGTCCATTGTCCATCCATGGAAAGTCCAATGTTTGATAATCGAATGAAATCTTCCACAGGGACTCGCCGAAGTGGTCCATGGCGCTGACATACTAGGCATCCCCGACCATAATCTATGCAATCCTGCGAGATTCGTGGCCAAAAATAGCCGTATCAAAGGATCGTCCACTTCATAGATGGTCCAGCGCTATGGACACCTCCAACACCTTCGTGGACCTCGGCCATGACCTTCATAGCATCCTCGCAACCCAGACAACATGCTAAAGACCCATTGGATTTCCGTCGATACAACACTCCATCGATTTGAGTGTATTTTAGAAGTTGATGGCACACTACTTTTGAAGCGACATTCCTAGGGTCTGTTAGACCTTCCAGCAATGGGGTTCACCAATTTGGGTCCTGGTCAGCTTGTAGACATTCCTATCCTGGCCATATTTTCTTTTTTTTTTTTAAATTCGGAAGCCCATTGTGCCAAGTCATTTGCCTCTAAATTTTCCCAAGGTATGTCCTCCAACGTAACCTTCATGAGCTGATGAAAAAGGTCGTGGGTTTATTGAAGAAGGTCCTGAAGTCGTGGTTCTTTACACTTGAATTCGTTCAGGGCCTGTCAAATAACCAGCTGAGAATCCCCTCAAATAACGACCTTCTTGACATCCTTTGCGACCAAGAATCGCAGCGCCAACAGCAACGCCATGTATTCGGCTTGGTTGTTCATGACACCTTGCGGAAGTTGGTGGGTGAAGCGTCATACTTCTCCTCCTGGACTGGAGATCACCACGCCTGCTCCGGCTGCTCCCAAGGAGCTGGACCAGTCAAAAGTCACCAGCCAATGTTCCAATCCTGCGTAGTCCACAGGAACGGCCTGAATCATCTCAGGATGTTCGGCCAAGAAATTTGCAATGGCCTGTCCTTTCAAGGCCTTAAGAGGCTAGTATGTTAATTCAAATGATGCCAACTTTAACGTCCATTCAATTAATTGTTCTCGGGGGACTGACCTGTTTAATAAATAGCGTAGAAGGTCGACTTTGCATATGACTTTAGTTTCAACCGGCATCAAATAATACTCTAATTTTGTGCATGCATTATATAATGATAAACACATTTTTTTCAATACACAAATAATGAGTTTCAGCATCACTGAGAGTCTTACTAAGATAATAAATAGCTCGCTCTTGACCTTTATCGTCGTCCTGGGCAAAGAGGCAGCCTGTTGTGTCATCAGTCGCACCTATGTATAGCTTCAACTCACTTCCACTAATTGACGGCATTAACACCGAAGAAGATGATAATGTCTGCTTAATTTGGGACAGGGCTTCTTGTTGGGCTATTCCCTCTCGAATATGTCTTTATTCTCACATAGCAGCACCGAGAAGGTCTTCATTTTGCCGGCAGCGTTGGCGATGAATCTCCTCAGAAAATTGATTTTCACCATCAAGCTTTGCAAATTCTTTAACATTATGTGGGGGCCCAAAATCCTGGACAACCTTGGCATTATTTTTTTCGACTTCGATGCCCCTTTGATGAACCGAAAAATCCAAGAAATTCTCCGCTTGTACTCCGAAAGCGCACTTTGTCGGGTTTATCTTGAGGTCATCTAGCCTCATCTGAATAAAGGTCTTCCGAAGGTCCAAGAGGTGGTGATCGAATGCTCGGGACTTCACTACCACTTCATCTATGTATACCTCAATACAAGCACCTATCAGATCGTGAAATATCGCATTCATTGTCCCCTAGTAGGTCGCTCTGGCATTCTTGAGGCTGAAGGGCATAACTATCCATTCAAAAATTCCGATTGCTCCGGGGGAGCGGAAAGTTGTTTTATGGGCGTTGGTTAAGTATTTCTGATTGTATCCAGAGTAGCTGTCCATAAAATAAAGCATCTCATACCCAACCGTAGAATCCACGACCATATCGGCGATAGACATCACGTATTCGTCCTTCGGCATTGTCAAATTGAGGTTCCGGAAGTCAATGCAAATTTAGATCATTCCATTCTTCTTCCTCACTAGTATAATGTTGGAAATCCACTTCGGGTACCTGGATGTTTGAATAAAGTTATCTCTAAGTTGTTTCTCGACCTCCTCCTTCACTTTCGGCAACAATTCTAGGTTGAAACACCTAAGGGGATGTTTGCGTGACCAAAATGATGCTTTGGTGGGTAGTCGGTGTTCCACCAAGTCCCTTGACAACCTTGGCATCTCATGGTAATCTTATGCGAAGCAATCCTTGAACTCTTAGATCAAGACGATTATTTGCTCATTCTTCTCGATATCTAACAGGGCACTAATCCGCATCATTCGAGGAGTTGTTTCATCCTAAGGTTAACCTCCTCCAGTGGATCTTGCACTTTGAAATGTGGAGGAGCTCTTCGGATTAGAGAGTAGACCTCCTCTTCACCTTGATCCTAAATAGGCGGTTGGGAGGATGTCCTTGCCTTCTCGTCAAAAAGGTAAGCAGCATGATTTTTGGCATATATGAATGGGCAGCCGGATCTGCCCATTCGAGCTTCCCAATCTTGGAAGGATCATGTTGTCATTCATGATGAATTGACGAGCTGTTGGGCTGTATGTTAGGCTCAGTTTTGAGGCAAAAATCTTATCACCTGGACCTTGAAGTCATCATCGAAATATAAAGTTCGTTCAAGGTCTTGATTGGTGGAAATTATGTCCAAATTTGCTTATGATATCTCATCGAAATTTAGTGTTTCGATCATCGATCCATCTTCCAAAAATTGGATCTTGTTGGATACTGTATGAGTCTGCTAGTCAAGAGAAAATTCGCTCACCTGAAGGACACGCTTCGGCCTCCATTCCCGTTGGGCGTGAAGCTGATGGCGCAAATCTTTCGGATCCAATTTCGACCTTCTAATGGCTACTGCATCCTGATTGTCTGGCTGCCGTTTCCGACCTTCCCGGTCTAATTTCGGCCTTCTAGTGGGCACTACATCCTGATCGTATGGTTGCGCTTCCTTGCCTGACCTTCCTGGTCTAATCTCGGTCTTCTAGTGACCACTCCATCATGATAATTTGAATGTCGCTTTCTTGTCTAACCTTCCCAATTTAATTTCAAAATTCCCGCGGCAGTTCCTTCTTGGTCCTTGGCCTGTCCCCCAACCTGACCCTCCTGGTGGAGGCAAGCGGCCAAGCTTATCACTGGATTCTCCTCTTTTGGGTCCTGGTAGGAGATCGCGATCTCTACTCCTTTTGGTTCACGGTCCAGCTTCCATCGTCAGGAGCTCTTTTGGAAAGACGGGTTGGATGTGGTGTAATCACTATTTAATCTACCGAGGTCATTCGCCAGACTTCCCCACCCTTTTCGAAGCGTACTTTAGTAACTGTATTAGTGGGAGAAAGTCTATTGTACACGGAGCTCCTTCTCGGGGGTTTAATCGATCTTCCGAGTCCTTCAAACACTAATTTTTTAGTTTCTGTCTTCATGTTGATTTTTCAGATCCTGATGCCGAATTTTTAGGCCTTTTCGGACATATTCTGATGAAATTTATTGGTGGGGAGAATGGTTCGGTATCAACCTTTATTTCCGGTTTCTCGGGCAGCCCAAGGTGGCCTTCTTTGATGGCCTTCCCCTGGGACTCAGCCAAGAATATCTCATTTGGTTCATCTTCAGCATCAACATCTTCTCCTTGGGATTGAGTAGGGTGGTTTCCGCTCCGGAACTTCTTATTTCGAGTTGTTTGAGCCTCTTTCAAGGGCTATTCGGCCTTCACAGCTTTGGTCATCGGCTGCCAAAATTTGGGACACTCCTTGAGAGCCAGTCTGTCATGCAACTGGTGCGTTATGTTATTTATCGCCAGATTCACAACCTGGCCCTCTGGTATACGAACCTGGCATTTAAATTATGCCTTCCCGAATTGTTCCAAGAACTGCTCGACCGACTCCTTGCTTTGTCGATCGCCATACATCCCATGAATCGCATCTTCAATTACATGTGGATTTATGATGGAATGTGGTAGCAGCGTCATCTCTGCCTACCCCCTCAGGCTGTTCGGAAACTACCTGAACGAAAGTCGGATTATGTAACGCCGGCTACGGGAAGACTTGATGAGTAGGTTCCCATTGTGGGAAACAAACTCGGGGGCCTTCCGTAGGTTCTCTAAGGTCTGGAGCATGTTGTAATGGTGTATTTTCGGGGGCTGATTGGGCAGGATATTTGTAGGTTTGTTACAGCAAGGATCTAGCAGCAAATCGACATTCCCTACCAACTATTTGTTCCCCAGTGTATCGGGGTGGTGTTGGGACTGGTCCCCCTGGTTCCCAAGTCATTCTAGAAGGCTTTGGGACAAAGGAAGTTACTGGAATCGTTGTCGGCCTTGTCCCCATGCATTGGAAGCCTCTTGTCTGGCCGTTGGGTTTCCTCGAAGGCCCGAATAAGGGACTTGAGTGCTGAAAGTAGTTCCAGCAAATAAAGGATTATTTTTCCCATATGGTGTTGATGGGACTGACCCAAAGGTCATCCCAAATCCATCGGTTAAAGGCGGCCCAAAGAAAGCCTACCCGGCCGATGCCCGAGATTCTCCGACCTTCTAGGTAGTGATAGGAGGTCCTTCAGATTCAGCACCCTTACCGAACAGAATAACATGGCCATACTTAAGTGCCTGAGAGCTCGGATCTGTTGCAAAGCTGATTGTAGGCCTCTGGGAGGCCAAATCCCTAGCTGGCTAGAATTGACCTTTCGGGCCTTGCCTTTTCAAGTTTCTTTCTCCAGAAATAGCGCAAACTCGTTCTGAATGGCGGGTTTTAGAACGTTGGTAATGTACCGAGATAGGTCCAACGTGGATCCGTGAAGGGATGACCGAATGTCCTAACAAATTTGCTCTTTAAGTAAGCTGGCAGGAAGGTTGATAATCCGGTCCAACCTTACAGCAGATGTGGACGCCTCATCATATGGAAAAATTTCAAGTGTAGAGCGAGATGACGAATTGTTGACGATTTCTTTATTTTTGAGCATTTCTGCAGTTATTGGCGGCATCAATTCTCTTCCAAGTTGCATGCAAAAGTCACGAGACGTTGGTGTCCCATCAAACGTACCAATTCTATTGTCGTTAAAAAATCGCCACCGACGGCTTAACCAGAAAAAGCCTATCGGAATTGATTTGTTCGAAGTGTTTCCCGGCCTCCTCAAGAAATGATCTAGGCTATCTCGCGATATGCAAATATTTAACATGAAAAGAAAACAAAATAAGACTAATATATTAAGAACGAAGGCTGAAAATCGAAATAAGCTTTAAATTAATATAAAGAAAAATTGTAAAAAGAAAAGGAATAGAAGGACTGTTCTTGAATGAAAAAAGTTACAGGAAAAATATTGCATTAGGAAGAGATGATTGAATGTGAAAAATTTCTTTGTTTTATTGGTTTTGTTCTGCTTCTTGGATCTTGATTTTATTGTTAATTTTTTTTATAGTTTGTTTGGAAAAGATCTTATCCTTTTTTTTTCTTCAACAAATTCAACCACATTTTTAACCACTTCTTTGACCTTCCTAAACCTACAAGCCAAACTAGTTTAGTTTTATCGAAACATAACAACACCTAATGTGATCAATTTTTACAAGAGTAACTTTCCATTTTGTCATTTTAGTTTGTCCAAACAAAATTTCTAATTTCTTTTACTAGAAAAAAGTAATTATAAACTAAATAGGAAAATATCCTCACTTTTTATTGTTTCACATTATTTTTATTTTGATGTCAAGGAAAAAATAGATATTACACTATTTTATTATACTGCATATTTATAAAATACTAATTTACGTTAATTCAGGTATAAAAGTCAAATGATAAACTTACCAATAGACGGAGGGAGTATATATATACTCATTTTGTTAAAATTATATAAATTTAGTTCAATACTGAGGGTGAAGGGGGGACAGAACCTGGGAAGCAACATCCCACCCACCTTTAGGAACTTTGCAAACATTGCTTCCTAATAGATAACAGTCAATAGTTGGTACCCCCCTTGGTTGCTAGAACATGAGTTTATTTTGTGAAATAGTTTAAAATTTTTTTTATATAAAATATAAAAAATTGTGTTAATAATATAAATATAATAAATATATCTAATGTATTAATTTTTTGAGGAGAAACGTGCGTATTTTTTTCAAAAACGAACACACCCTTATAAATTTGTAATTAGATCAAATTCATATGTATTATATCTTAGTTATATTATTTATTTTTTATGGGTTCGGCCAAAATCAAAATTAGGCTCTTCAATATAATTATTTTTGTTTGCAAAGAAAACATAAATAATCAAATAAAATAATTTATTCTATATTTTTATATGCAAAATCACTCAAATTGTATCAATATTAATTTTTTTTATCATTTTTTTTAATAGTCAATATAGGTAATCATTTAAACGTTCGTAAGACATCCGCGATCTTAAATAAATTAATAACTTTATTTTTGAAAAATCTTTTTCTGCGATTGCTACTATTATCAATACAATTAATAAAAAAATAATCAAATAAAATAATTTATTCTATATTTTTAGATGCAAACTCACTAATAATTGTATCAATATTAATTTTTTTCATCATTTTTTTTCAATGGTCAACATAGGTAATCATTTAAATGTCCGTAAGACATCTGCCTTTGCTACTATTACCAATACAATTAATAAAAAAAAAACGATAAGCTATTCAAACGTTTGGATAACGAGCATCTATTTTAATAAATTCAAAATTTTCTATTACTAATATCAAATTATCAGGTAAAATCATTTCTAAAATTTTTTAATTCTGCAATAATCTATACTAAGTTAATATCAAATATATTATTATGAGAAAATATATATAATAGAAAAAAATAGTACAACATTATTTTAATTTTTATCATTTAAAAATTTTATTTTTTGTAAATTAACCCAAAAGAAAAAAAAAAATCCAAATACAATATTAAACATTTTAAATTGAATAAATTCTTCATTTAATGAAGTAATTGTCATATCTACTAAAACTAAAAAAATAACTAACTTAAAAAAATTCTTCTTTCGATTGTACTTTTTCAATTTAATTATTATCATAAAAAAAAAATTTCTAAAAATACGATGTTTAATGGAAAATACACATCCAATATTCATTTTAAAAGCAATTTATTTTGTAACATGCGTACTATTATAAAATCTTTCATTTCTATATTTACGCATGAGAATGTGTGTCTTCCACCTTCCATCAGAAATTGATGTTTTGGAATGCTGATGAGAACCAGGAAGTCGAGGCAAAAAGGAACCTATTCTCGACAAAGGTCGCGGCAGAATATCCAACTTTCTACAATCCAAAGATGACGTCATTATCTGAGGTAATGATAGAGATTCTTCAAGGATATGTCTATGAGTACACCTTTTATTTTTCAAAAATTCAATATACCAAAAAATCGGTATGATAAATGTATATATTGATAATGTACCAAAATTTTGATACAATATCGATATGTACCATTTCATATCCAAATATTTCATATCCAAATACTAAAATTTAAAATATTAATGTTGGTATCAATATGTTACATTATTTATATATACAAATATACTGAAAATATCAAATTATATATTATTATCGTACTAAAAAATTTAATATGATATTAGATCACACTAAAAATTTTAATATTTGTACTAAAATTTCAATATATTTTAAAATAAAATTTTTTGGTTAAATTTTTTTTATATATATCAAAATTTTTAATTTTTTTAGTGTATATAATTTTAAAATTATTAAATTAAAATAAAATAAAAAATAAAGGATGGGTGGGGCAAGGGGTTTTTAGTGTATATAATTTTAAAATTATTAAATTAAAATAAAAAAGAAATAAATGGTGAAACCCCTCGCCCCCAATCCAGTTACGCCACTGCTCGGAGACGACCATATCAGGGTCCTTTTGCCTGTTGGAATAACTGACTCCTAAAATTTAGAGAGTGGGCTAAATTTGAATTTTCAGTGAGTAAACAAAAAAAAAAAAAAAAGAAAAAAAGGACACAACACAGTACACATCTTATTCAAAACAGAAATTTATTCTTTTATTTTCTTTATAGTTTATCCGTAGGTTTAGTCATTCTATCCAGTTATGTCGATTTTCAATTAATTTATTTTGCTTCTTGCCAATTTTAGGGTGTGTTTCTCCGGAGGTTTGGATTTTGAGTCTGGATTTAAATAATAAAAATTTTAAATTTGAATAGTTGTACGATGTGATATAAATAGGCGTTGATGTGATGTTTTGAATGTAAAATTGATTTTCAGTATAATATAAAAAATGAAAAATAGGTATTTGATTTAATGTTTTTTGGGGGAAAAAAATGAAATGAATAGTAGAAATCTAATCTAATCCCCCAAACAAACACATACGCTTTCTATTAGAGTTTAGATAGTATTTCATAGATTCAACCGCTAACAGGGACGGATCGACCTTTTGTGGAATGGTAGCACGTGTCATTAGTGATTTTATTTATCAAAAAAAATATTTTATGATTTAATAAATCTATTACCACTAAAAAATTGTAGTGCCCCTATTTAAAATTTAAAATTGCATTATTATTTTTTTAAAAAAGGTGAATTATTTAAAATTTAAAATATCAAACACCTAAATAATTAAAATTCAATCCAATTAAAATAATTAATTTATATTCTAAAACATAAATATACAAAATAATATTACATTATTATTATTTTTTAATAAATCAAATTATATAATTTATTTTATTTTTAAGTTTATATATTGTTGAACCAATAAAAAATTTTATCCACAGCTGACGACTAAGATCTAGGATCACCTAGAGGCTTGACTGGTAAAGAGGTCCGAAGTGTTGGACTTTGTAGAAGGCTTGGATGGAGCCTCGCAGAAAATTAAATTTCGATTCCAACAAATATTTTAAATATAAAATTATTCTTAATGTAATATAAAAGATAATAAAAAAAAAATTAATGTATTATTTTTCTTTAAAAGAAATCATAAATTGTATTAAAAAAAATAAAAAAATAAAAAACAAGCAAAAACAACCTTTCTATGACACGCGAAAATTCACGAAATTTTAATAGGATGTATCCATTACACCACTGATATATTCAATTTTTATTTTATACTCTAAATTTTGAGATTTTAGATGTAAAAATAGGTGAAAGAGATGAGGATTTAAATAAAAAAGCGATTTAGTAAATGTAAAATTTAATATAAATATAAAATTACACAGTAAACTAAATTGCATATATTAAAATATTAATATGAAATAAAATAATATAAGTCCAGTTAAATACAGAATCTATGGAAAAATCTCCATAGCAGGTAGCTTGCACTCTTTTAAAGAAATGAAATGATAAAGGAATTTTAAAGTGTTACTTACTAATTAAATATATATTTTAAAGTTCTCTCTCTTCTAATTTTTTTTTAATGACTTGGAAATTCGCAGTCGTTATTCGAAAGTGCAGGTAAATTTTTGATCGAATCTAATACCTGCAAATTAGGCTTGACAAGGCAAATCAAGCTAGACCAAAAATGTGTGGCAAGTGACCTGAGACGTCGGGGGTTTGAACTCATGACCTCTGATACTATTTGTAACGTGCCGGAAGCTGACACGCCCGGTGCCCAGGCCCAAAGGCCCAAGCCAGCCGTCCCTTGTGCGCAAGAAGCCTGGGTATACAGTATAATGTGCGGGATAAATAAAACGGAACATGTAGCTTCACCAAGACATATGTCGTTGATTAATTGTACAGGACCGGGGCTCGTACACATGAGACGGACTATGGCCGAGAACTTGGGCAGAAATGTCAGTTCGTGACACTTTCCCCCACTTCAAGTCGCAAACGCCCTCGTACGACGCCATTTGAGTGCACCGACGTTGTTTCTTGCACGTTGGGCTTGCCTCCAGATGTCACTCCATTGACCCTTTCGCGCGTACCTTTTGTGCTCACGAACCGCTAGCGAGGTTTGCCATAGCCGACCCACAACTCGCCTACTCCGCCGCTCGTCTCCAACACCATCCGGGGCACCCATGTTGCGACTTCTCCATTCTTCACCTGAGAATCGTCCTCGACGTGGTTCCGCTCTCACGAACAAAGCTCGCCCACCTTGGGGCAGGTTATTCCTTACACGACAAATTCTTTTAATAATATATATTCTCTACATTCATTAGTAAATTTTTTATTTGATTTTATACGATGATTAAGGTAAATTAGTATTTTATAAATATATATTCTAATAAAGCTATATAATATATATTTTATCCTTGAAAAGTAGTGTGAAAAGTAAAACTTAAGAGTATTTTTTATATAATTAGTTGAGAGTTACTATTTTTTCAATAAAAAATAAAAAAATTATAATTTGAACAATCTAAAATAAAAGATTTAATCGTGGATGAAATAAATATTTTTTATTTTAAAAATACTAACACCTTCACTTATATAAAAATTAATAAAATAATATTTTGTCATAAAAAGAATAAAATAATATTATAATCACTATAATTAACCTATTAAATTACACTATCTACACTATTTTATGAGAGATGGGGAAGTATTATTTATTCACATTAAAATATGTGCCAACTTTTGGATGAAAATGGAAATATAAAATAGTACTAAGGGGGCATGGGATTTCCTGTTCGATATTCGCCCATGTCCTTCCTGTCTATCCAATGAAAGTTGTACACGTGGATATGTTATTTATTTATTTTTTTAAATTAAAATCTAAAGTTGCAGAAAAATTGCAAAAAGATTCCTGGATGGTTGGATGTCTCCTCGTCATTTCCATCTTCCCCAGAGCCTGCCGCGTTAATCGAAATTTTTTTTTCTCAGCTTCAACCTTCGTCGGCCACCTTCCAGAGCTGCCGCCGCCAACCAAGAAGCAATTTTTCTTGTCATCGTCTTCATCGAGTCATTGTCAACCTCCGCACTAGCACCTCAGGTATCTATCCAATTAAGGCTAATTTAGGAGTTTTCTTTAAAAAAAAAAAAACAATAAATTTTGGGAAGCTTTTGTTGGTTTGTGTTGTAATTTGAATTTTTATTTTGTAAATTTTGTATGATTAAATTTTGGACTTGAGTTTAGTAATTAGAATTGTGTAAGATTTACAATAGAGGTAGTGTCATGATTCCAAATGCGAAGTTGCTGCAGTGCCTAAAAATGATGGAGGTGGTGGGGCATGATTTTGAAGCTATTATTAGTTTTATTCTGTAATTTTTGTAACCAACATAGTAGTATTTTATAGAATCGGATTTATTTGCTTATTTGTTGTGGCATTTGTCTGCTCAAGCTTCTTCTGTTGCTTCACCAATAGAAACACAACCAACATTTAGCCCTAAATCGTCTGATAGACAATGATGAGACAAAATTGTTTCTTGGTAAATGGTGGCAGTTCTAGAAGGTGGCCGACGAAAGTTGAAGCCGAGGAAGAAAGACGATGAATGCGGGCTCTGCTGCTTTAGGGGAAGATGAAAATGATGTTGGGGAGGGCTCCACGGACCGATTTGCAATTTCTCTTCAACTTCAAATTTCAATTTTCAAAAAGAATAAAAAGAAACATAATAAACCATGTGTGGTCTCTTCATTGGATGGACAGGAAGGACAGAGAGTGGATGTTGGACAGGTGATCCCAATTTCATCAAATTTTACTCTTTTGGACTATATGTTTTTCGAAAAAATACATTTTTTTTTTCACAAAATATTTTATCAAGTATTATTTTAATATCAAACTCAACCAAAAGAAACAAACCCTTGGTATCTTGATATCTATTTTGCTATTTCTTTTACAATTCAAACAATAAGTATATTTATTTAAGTAAATAATGGATTTTACTGTATATTTTGTCCGTCTCAATTCAAAGTACTCTTTTTACCATTGTTATTCGTTCTACAATTAAGTTTGGATTTAACTTATAGACTCTTTTTACCATTGTCATTGAGTTTGGATTGAATTTGAATTTTAAAATGAATTTGAAATTTTTGTTTCTTTAAGTCTATATGTTTGGTTTGAGTTTTGAGTGTTTTAATGTATATTGATTTGATAGGTAATGATTATATTGGTTTAATAATACTCCCTCTGACTCATTGGAAGGGTAGCATTTGTTTTTTACACGTAGATTTTTTAATATTAGTATTATATTAGATTGTAGTAAAAAAGATAAAAATACCCCTATTAGTATAGTGTAATATAAAAGTAATGACATTTGTATAATACAATGTAAGTTGAAAGGATATTTATTATGTTAGGTAGGTAGTAAAATTACTAAATTAGGAAATTATAACTTTGTTTTGAGACGGACGAAAATAGAAAATGGTAGTCTTTCAATGAGGCGGAGAGAGTATAATCTAATAATGATTTTTTTAAAATAAAATTATGGAAAAAATAAATAAAATAATTTGGAGTTTATGATGTCTTTAAAAAACTATTGTATTTTTTTACAAAAAAACATTATAAATAAATTATTAAAAAAAAAAGAAAAAAAATACACTACAAACCAAAACCCTTCTACAGCCACTATTACCTAGGTATGTCAACGGGACGGGTTCGAGACGAGTTTTGTAGGCCCCGAGACTCACCCTGCTAGAAAATATTAGGATTTAAGACCCGCCTTGCCCCATCTCAACCTGGCCCAAGGACCCGTCCTGTCCCCAATCCTCCGAGTTCGCGGCCAATCCCAAAAATCTGCATTATTAAAGAAAAGAATAATATAAACTTTTTTAAAAATAATTTAATACTTAAAAAAAAGTATGCAATAAAGTTGTTGATTATAGTTTATTCCATCCATTTTGTTGTGTGATGATCATTACGGGAGATGATGATCATGGTATTTCTGATCTACAAGCATATCTTAACCAGCAGTTTGAGATGAAGAGCTTGGGTCCCCTTCGTTACTTTTTGGGGCTTGAAGTCTCTGATTCTCCCGATGGTTTGTTTCTGTCCCAGGCTAAGTATGCCTCCGATCTTCTTGCTCGAGCTGGTCTCACAGACTGTTAGGTAGCATCTACACCACTTGCGTACGACGTTCGACTTACTCCTCATGATGGCTCTCTTCTTGATGATCCTACTCTTTATCGTCAACTTGTTGGAAGTTTGATCTATTTGACTGTCACTCGACCAGATATCGCTCATGCAGTCCATATTGTGAGTCAGTTCATGGCAGCTCCGAGGACCTCTCACCACTCTGCCGTCTTACATATTCTTCGTTATGTGAAAGGTACTCTTCTGCATGGCTTACAGTTCTCCTCTAACTCCTCTTTGACTCTCAGCGGTTACTCTGATGCTGATTGGGCTGGTGATCCCACCGATCGACGCTCGACCACTGGTTTCTGCTTCTTCGTGGATGATTCTCTCATTTATTGGCGCAGCAAGAAGCAAACTTTAGTTTCTCGCTCAAGTGCCGAGTCAGAGTATCGTGCTCTTGCTGACTCTACTTCAGAACTTTTATGGCTTCGACGGCTACTCACTGACCTTGGTGCCCCTCAGCCATCTTCTACGGCTCTTCACTGTGATAGTCAGAGTGCTATGAAGATGACCCATAATGATACCTTCCACGAGCGCACCAAGCATATTGAGCTTGAATGTCACTTTATTCGACAACATGTTGTCAATGGAGTAGCTCATCTCATTCCAGTATCTTCTGAAGATCAGACAGCAGATATCTTTACCAAATCTCTTCTTCCAGGCCGTTTCCGATTACTCTTGGACAAACTCAAGTTGGTCTCTACTGCACTATCTTGAGTTTGAGGGGGGATGTTGAGATATTATAAATATTCGATTTTAAATTTAGTAGATTTATATCTAGATTTGATCGTATCCATAGATTAGATTACTTAGATTTGAGTTTATTTTGTATTGCCTATATATAGGCTTCTTATTTTGATAATCATGATGACCATCTCATTATTTTCCCTCAAAATTTCTAACAAAAGTACCAAAAAATTATAGTTTTAAAAATAAGGACAATCAAATATTGACAATAGTCCGCAGAGAATTGTAAAAAAAATAAATGTGAACACAAATTTAATTTAGATTTAAAGTTCTATTTTATGTTTAAAATTTTTAAATAAATAAATAATATAATTTATATTGTATAAAAATATAAATAAATTATAATAATTATTAAAGTATTCGGATTATAGTCCAAAGAAGAGCGAATTTTTAATAAAACCTATAACCCATCCTGAACCCGGCCGAATCTAAAACTCAAAATCCGCAATCCGCAGCAAACTAAATTTTTTAGACTCAACCCACCTTATTAAAATCGAGTCCAGGGCTAACCCGCCTCATTTGACATCCGTGCTATCACCGCACCCTCCTCCTCTTCCACAGTGTCTGTCTTCTTCTTTTCCCGTCTTTTTCGATTCTTCTTTTTTTTCTTTTTCTTTTTTTTTTTCTTTTGTTTTATCATTTGTGTTTTATTATCTCTTCATCTCCGACACATAGAAGACACTCCGATCTTCAACGAAGCAGATGAATTACTGCACCGGTGAAACATTCCAGAAAAAGCACAGTCGATTTTTACATTTTCCCAACAAATTCAATAATAATAATAATAATAATAATAATAATAATAATAAATTAAATAGTAAAAAAAAAGCAATACTGCTTTTTCAAACAGTCATAATCTACAAAATAAGCAGCTTGATTAGTCTGTTATGATTATAGATTATGATTAAAGTATTTAAATAATATAATTAAAATTATAAAATTAAAATATAATTAAAATTGTTGGGGACTCCCGTCTGTAGATATATAATTAATGGTTGCATTTTTTTTTTTTAATAGTTTGAGTTTTTAGGTCAGACAGTCATTCAGCATCCGACATGGTATCAGAGAACTTAGACTAGGGTCTCGAGTCCCGTCTGTCCGCATCTGCGGTCTGTGAATGAGAGGTGATTTTATTTTGATTTGATATTTAAATTTTAATTTAAAGAATATTTTGATGTACTTTTGTTTGTTATAATTATATTATTTTTGTTGTCAGATTATATTTATGCATAATTTATTCATATTAAATAATTTATTTACCTATAATTTTATTACTTTTTTATTCTAATAAATAATTAATTAATTTGTCACTAATATTACCATTTATTATATTAATTTTTTTATCAAGTATTTAATAATTTTTTATACTTCTATTTTTATTTTTTATATATTTTACTTTTATATTAAAATATGATTTATTTTTATTCATCGTACCCAAAAAAAAAAAAAAAATTGACATAATTAGCTTAATAATATTTTACGAAAAATGATGATGTATTTTTATTAAAATAAATAATATTATTTTACCTTTAGTTCTTAGAAATGGTCAAAACAATATATCCATGTGAGATGGAGAAAGCGACATGCTTTTTGTCTTCAAAGTTTTATTTATGTTTGTATTTAATACTGGAATTTTTAATGAAATAGGCTCTGACTTGCACGTTCTTAGACTTGTTGAGCTGCTTCCTTGTCTCTATTTGGTATTTCTTTATTTTTCTTTAAATAAAAATATATATTTCTAATCGCGGGCCTTAATATTGTTTGGTCTCAAGATATTTCCAGATTTTTTCTTTTTTTTTTTACTAAAGAATTTTATTTTGAATTTTATATTTTAATAATATTTAATTTGATAGTTTAGAAAAAATATATATTTAAAAATAAAATCCAAATATTAATTTTTTTAAAATATCTTTCAAAAAATTACCCAAAATTTGGCGACAGATTTACTATAATGTTGCAAAATAGAAATAATTATTACTCCCTCGAAATTGGTCTGTTTCTTTTGGACACAGTTCAAAAAATATCGATATAAATACTTAATTAGTTAATTAATCGATGTAATATTTTAAAGTAAATTATTTTCATATTTTTTAGATAAAAAAATAAAATAAAAACCATTCAGAACCGGCACCAGCCTGCCCAAAACCGGGATACTCATTTAGAATATGACTCTCATCAACTAAGCAGCAATCAACTCCTAAAGTACAAGTTCATTCAAAAAGAAATTCAATAAGAGAAGAAAGAATTTAATGTAATTAAAACAATATCATAAATTTATATTCCATAAAAATATTAATCAAACCAAAACCTCAAAAAAATTCCCACCAAAAGATTTCCCCAAAAAAAAAAATTCATCAAAAACTGTCCATTTAATTTCCTTTACAAAAATCAATCGCAATTCCTAAACAAAATTAAAACACAACAGCTAAAAGTGAGTGAATCCATATGCCATTTTCAAAATACAACATTCATCCACAGCAATCCACATGCTATATTTTAAAATTTAATTGCTTAGCCAAAACACAATTCAGACATTACCCTACATTTACAAAAAATAGCTCCCATCATTTACAAAAATAACATACAAATACCCTTCATAAGTTGTTGCATACTACTACTTTCAAAATGCACATTCATCCCTGAACTTGTTGCACAACAAGCATTATACTCAAAACCAACACCCATCCATACTAGCAGGTACAAACAGATATAAACAAACGTCTTAGGAAGCATCAGTGTTTTTTCTATACACAAAGGTAAATAGGGTCTTAATTTGGATAACATACCTCATACCACAATTCACTTACAATCTTTGTTGTTATCTAGGTCTGTATCTTGTTGCATGAGATCAAAATCAACCTGTGAATGGGAACCAAGAAAGACATTAGTGTGTAAAAAATAAATGATTATGCAATTCCTACTACATCATTGTATAAATTGAAAACCTAAACAGGGTGCAATTTATGAGGCAGCAAAACGATATTCAATATATTCTCGAGCGGTGAATCGTTTATGGACAGAAGCAAAGAAACAACAAAGCACATGCGAGGCAATAGCATTGGTGAAATGGAAATATAAACCAAGAGCTAAAAAACAGCTTGATCCTGTCTTAGTTGAAAGCATTGTGCCACGTAAACGTGGCATGATACGAAAGTTTGCCAAACAAATCAATTGCTCAAAGTTAATGGTTTGGCGATGGATTCAATGTGGTGCAATTAGACCACATACTAGTGCTATAAAGCCTACCTTGACAGCTCCCAATAGACAACTCCGACTTTCATTTGCTCTTGAATCAATTATTTGGGAAGCTAGACGAAAAGTATTGGAGTTTAAAACAATGAGCAACACAATTCATATTGAAGAGAAGCGATTTTACCTTACTCAGAGCACAAAAATGTTTTATTTAACACCAAGTAAGGTTGACCCAGATTGATCTTGCCAGAGTAAAATGTTTATCAGGAAAGTGATGGTCATGTGTGTTGTTAGTCGGCCTATCTTGCTCCAGATGGTACTACTCTTTTTTATGGAAAGATAGACATTTTTCCATTCACACGTATAATTCCGGCAAAGAGGTCAAGCAAAAATAGGCCAATTGGAGCTTTGGAGACTAAGGCGGTTGATTCTATCATAAGAGATGTAGTAAAAACTTGCCTAATTAATCAGGTATATATATAATTAGAAGCCAAATAATGATGTTTAATGATTGTGTTAATTTATCAGTACTTTTTTTAATTTAATGTTTGATGTTTATCGTGTTTTATAAAATTTCAGGTGATTCCAGCTATAAAGGAGAAATGACCGTCTTGCTTAAGTAAAACAATTTACATTGAACCGAAACCGCATATTCGCAATGATGATGTTGATTTCCAAAAAACAGCTAGTAGTGATGGATTCAATATTCACTTGATTAATCAACTACCAAATTCACTTGATCGTAACGTAAATAACTTGGTATGGTTTCGTGCAATCCAAATTATCCAAATAGAGTTGGATTGCTAACGGTGGATGATTTGGTTATTGTTGTACGTTTGTCATTTGATGGTTTCACGGTGCAAAACTTAAACAATGTGTTTCTTAGTCTACAAAGTTATTTTGTTGAGATAATGAAGGCTAGATGACACAACAATTACAAGATTCCGCACATAAACAAGCATGGATTAATTCGAATGAACGAGTTGCCTATTAATTTGGGTGTATTTATTGCTTAAATGAATTAGGCAATCAAGATCACATTGGATTGTTGATAAACTTTGTTTGTATTTAGAAGCACTTAATGCTTAATATGTTTGTGCTTTGTTTTTTACGACCTACCATAGGGTTGTTTTTGATAAATAGATACATATATTTTTGTATATGTTATTTTTTAAAATTTTATGTTTATATTTTGTAGAAGCTGATGTATAAACTAAAGCATAGACAATGATTCAACCCTATTTATATGATGCATATTGATATGAAAAGTTACTCGGTTCTAATATGGATGATGCCCATTTACAACATATTTTTCGGTTACAAAGCCATTTTCCTGCATGTATGTAAGTGATTATTAATAGCTTTATCATTTTAAATAATTGGATAAAGTTTACAAAGAACACTCACCTGTGCAATTATTTATGGTTGTTCGTGCTTCCTATATGTATGTGGAAATAAAAAAAAATATTAGACAAACTAAAAGAATAACCAAAGAAGAATAAAAAATAATCCAAAAAAACAGAATACAAGATTATTACATCTTGATTTTGGAAGGAAACATAACCAAACACGATTGATTTACCATATCCAACTTAACTTTTGCAGACCTATCTATTATTTTATTAAAAAAACACCCCAACTTTATTATGAAAAAAAATAATGTTGAAAATAAAAGTGGATGAAGAATTAAGTAGTTGCAAAACATACCAGGAAGATGAGAAAACCGAAAAAAAAAAATCAAGCAACAAACCATCAGTGACATCGGAACTCAAATCAAAACTACTATGGTGAAGTGGTGTACATAAAATCTAACATCAATTACACATATATATATATATATAAACAAACTAAACTATAGAAATATTTTCTAATAACACTTACTTATAGTACCCTTTGATGTCTTGTTTGTTCTATCAATTTCCATTGGGATTGATCAAACTTCGTTCCTATATTTGTTGTGCTCCTGTGCAAAAGAGGGTAGCTATGTTTAAAGAAAAATATGACACTATCATATTTCCTAAGGTTTTACATGTGAATCCGACAAAGAAATAGTAAAATAGTAAAGATTTAACCAGTTAGTATTGTTGTTCTTAAATAAGCAAGGAAAATAAATCCTTTGCATGAGCACTACTGCACTATTGTCGCAATGTTAGAATCATCAGCCCAATTTGGATCCATTTTCCGATTTCCAGTCGCCATCCTATTGACCTTCTGATCTATTGCTACCGGTCATTCAAAGCCCTCACCCGCATAGTTTGATGTTTCCTCAAACATATAAAAAATATGTGATTTGAATTTGGGAGAGTCAGGACTCAATGAGTCAGGTACCACGTCGTAACATTCTAATATGCTATTAGTTCCCTCGGGTGAACATAATCGGCTTAAACCTAACATAGACGTCGGTTCTTTACCTTGAGAATACATTGGCTATAATGCAAACCTAAAAAAACTAGTGGATACACATAAAGTTGAATGTTAAAGGGAAGACATAATTTTTAAATAAATAAGAATAATTAATTACAAAAATATTTTTGAAAATTAATGAGGATAATTGTAAAAATATTTTGCAAACAAACTGACGAACTGATTTTTTCTAGAAATGCAAATAACTAGCCTTCACTTCCAAAAATAACGATCGATAATAACTTCCCACTGTATTGTTTATGCAAAGTTTTCAGATTATAAACACCACAACAAAAGTGTTGACTATATTTTCACTCATTCTAAATCAAAATTTACCCCTATGATAGATTTCTAACAAAATTCATGTAGTCTCGAGTGATTTCATACGAAGCGCATATCGTCACAGGAAAGTTCATCTTATCGTAATTGATTTCCAATTAAATCATTTTAAGCTAAAAAAAATAAAGAAGATTATTAAAATTTTCAAAAAATTTAAAACCCAAGAAAACCCCAAAAACTCAAGAAAATCAAAACCACTAAAGATGTACAAGTGCAGAAAATAGAACGGAAAGAACTTAATGAAGTAGAAAGCCTATTTCAAGCGATGCCGAGTAAATCATGACTAAATAAGTTGAAATCGCAACTAATATACATCAAAATAGAAACAATAATGAAAAAAATCAAAATAGAAAAACTTCATCGAAAGGAACCACCGAATCAATAAATCGGAACTACTCCAAATAAGAACATAACATAAAATTGCTTAGATATTGAAGTAGTACTTGATTTCCGCTAGCATCGACAATGGGCGCAATAAAATTTTTGATTTCAACCCGTGTAGCATAAATGACAAAGAAGCGACCAAGAAGCCGATCGAACGAAGAAGGGTTTGGAAGGTCGAAATGGGTGTTTCATTTGCTCTGTACTATTTTTATTTTTTTTATTAAAAATAGAATTTTAGATTATTTTTATTAATTTAGTTGGTTAGAGTAATTAGGGTAATTATTTTTTTGATTTAATTTTATATTTGTTAATTATTACCAAATAAGGAAGTTGAGTAATTTGGTGGGACAACTAAAAATGGAAAGATAGACTAATTTTGTGGGACGGTAATCAACTCAAATTTTGGGTTTTCAACGGCCAGAATGATTAGGTCCATCGGAAGAATGGGATAAGAGGGTTTTCGGTCGACTCATTTGTTGGTTATTTGGAAAAAATTGAATTTTGTATATTATTTCCACAAACACAGTAAACACTACTTATATGTAAATAAGGTAGTTAGGTAATATTCATATATATAATAATATATACTAACATTCCCCCAAACTCAAGGTGGTGCTACAGACATCAACTTGACTTTGCATAAAAGAAGATAAAAATGACTCGTGAGAAGAGATTTGGTGAAGAAATCCGTCGATCGATCATCGGTGAAGATCGAACGCAACAAATAATCTTGGAAACCATGTGTTTCCTCACACAGTGACAATCGATCTCAATGTGCTTTGTGCACTCATGAAAGACATCATTATGCATAATCGGTATGACACTCTGATAGTCGTAATGAAGAGTAGTAGGCAAGGACTAAGGGCACCAAGAAGAGATAGTAACCAACGAAACAACAGAAGTTCAGCTGTAGAATCAATAAGAGCGTGTACTCGGACTCAATACTAGACTTAGAGACGATTTTATGCTTCTTGCTGCGCCAGAGACCCGAGAGTCACCAAGGAAGAACCAAAACCAATAGTAGATCTACGATCGGTGGGATTTCTTAACCAAATTGCATTAGAGTAGCCCGAAAGAACGAAGGATGAGTGAGCCGAAAAGTAGAGACCATAAAAAAATGTACCCTTAACATAGCGAAGAATATAGATCATTGCAGAATAATATGCAATCTGCCAAGCAACCATAAACTGACTAACAATATGGACGGCATGGGCTATGTCAGGACGAGAGACAGTGAATAAATCAAAGATCCAACCAGCTAACAATAAAAAGTCAAATTTGTCAAGCAGAACACCATCCCGAGAGGTAAGGTGATTGTTCACCTCAAGAGGTGGGCATGTGATCTTGTTATGATTCAGGCCATCACACGAGATAAGGTAAGATGCATACTTTGCCTGAGACAAGAAGAAGTCGTCCAAAGTGTTAGAAATTTCAAGTCCCAAAAAATAGCAAAGATTACCAAGACACTTCATTTTGGAGTGCTAACGAAGGTAGGCCTACAAATTAGAAATACTAGAGATGATGTCTCCAGTGATAATCATATAGTCAACAAACAACAATAGAATAATAATCCCAAATGAGCTCCGACGAATAAAGAGAGCTGAGTCATGAGTACTATAAGAGAAAAATCATACTAGGTAAGAGCTGAGCTGAACTTGGAAAATCAAACCTAAGGAGCCTGTTACATACCATAGAGAATCCGACGCAAGTTTCCTACCTTGTCAGATGTCTCAATACTTGGCGGAGGACTAATGTAGACATCCTCGATCAAATCACCAAGCAAGAAGAGATTTTTTACATTCAATTGATGCAGTGACCACCAACGAACAGCAGCAATTGCAAGTAAGCACCGAATAGTAGAAAGATGAGCAACCGGAGAAAAAATTTCTTTGTAGTCAATACCATACTCCTGATAATACCTTTTTTCTACAAGACGAGCTTTGTAGCACTCAATTGAATCATCGGAGTGAGTTTTAATCTTATAGACCCACTTGCACCCAATAGGGTGTTTGCCCGGCGATAGAGGGACAAGATCCCAAGTGCCTATTTTCTTAAGAGCCTATAGTTCCTCTAGCATAGCTTGCCGCCACAAAGGATCAGTTTTCGCCTCCCAAAAGGACCTAAGTTCTACGGTGAGGTAATATGACAAAATAGCAATGATAATCGAGAAGGTGAGTGAGGGGGGTGGGGGGCTGACTTACACGAGTAGAATGGCAGATAATGGCAGTAGGGACATCGGGAGAGGGCTCGGACACAGGTTCATGAGACATAGGCGGGTCCGCTGGAGAAGACAAAGACGAGGAGACTGTGTCAGAAGAATAAGATGTAAGCTTAGTACCTGTAGAAGTAGGAAAGAGTAGACAGAGATCTTAGGTGAGAAACAGTGAGGTAGAGCGATATGAGACATTGAATTTGGACACCGATGAGAAATATGATACTCTCCGAATGTGACGTGATGATAGATACAAAGACATTTAGACACGGGATTCCAACATCGATAATCCTTATATTGTATCACATAACCCAAGAAGCAACAAAAAACGAGCCCACGGTTCAAGCACTATGCGTTCGTGAGGTAGGAGGAGAATAAAACAAACACAGCCAAACAGACAAAAATTAGAGTAATCGGGGGACTAACCAAAGAGCTTGTAAAAAAAAATGGCACCGTGAAGAACAGATGAAGATAACATATCTTTGGTGTAGATAGAAGCAAGAGCAACTTCTTCCCAGAAGCAATCATGACATGAGGAGGAAAAGAGAAGCGTACGGACTGTATCCAGGATGTGACTTGCGCTCCGCACGACAATTTTGTTGAAATGTGTATGGACAAGATCACTGAGCAGAAGTACCCTGAGCAAAAAAAAAAAAAAAAAGCTGAGAAACACAGAATCATTATAATCTAGAGTATTATTAATATGTAATGTGTGGATAGTACGGGAGAACTGAGTAGGTATTATTTTGGCAAAGAAAATATAAATAGATGTATATTCAGATCATTGGTGAAGGCCTTCAAATATCTAAATGAACTAAAGAAATAGTTTATCAGCAATGGAGAAATTTTGAGAAAAATGAAGAGCATATTGTTTTCCAAACATATAGTGCATACAATCAAAAGATTCAAGATGTACAAAACCTAAGACATTGTAGGTTTTGTTTGGACGCATGACCTAATCGAAGATGCCATTGATAATCAGAAAGAAAAAGAGGAAACTGCAGCTAAAAGGGACGAAGGAGGTGGAGTCTAAAGGCGACTGAATTCAAATAATCTATCCGTCTTGCGCTCCATTCCAAGAAGCTGACCCATTTGTTAATCCTGAATCTGCACACATAGAAAAAGATAACATTAAAACCTTGCTAAACTATTTTAACGATTTAAAAATATTTTCAACCTCATTAAATTCAAATATTTATTTTTTCTTATAAGAAACTGTTCAATAAAAGTTATCTAAACACAATTAAATTTGCTTATATTTTTGCTTCTTCTGCTTCTATTATTTTATTTATGTATTTATTAAGTTAATATAAAGATTTCAAGATTAAATTTATTAAAAAATAATTTCATGTTATTGTATATATTTTTAAAATATATTAGTTGTGTTCTTTTAGTGTTTTAAAAATGATTGAATTTTTCATATTTAGTGTGAATTATAAATGTGTTTTAGGAATCCAACCGGTGTGATAAAATAATGTTTAGTAATTTTGAAACATTTGATAAAAATAATATTATATTTTTATTAAAAATATTTGTATATTTATATATGTTTGATTGTGATTTGATATTAATTAGAAATGTAGCATTATTTGAGTTTTTATTTAAATAATATTTTAATTTGATATTTATAAGAAAAAATAATATATTTTTATTAGAAATTGATTAATAATAGTGATTTCAAATTGAAATCACAAAATTTATACATTTCTTTTTTAGCTACAAATCCTGTGTTGATTGGATCAAATCAGTATAGTGTTGATTTGATCCAATTAATATATATAATAAATTTATACTAACATATATTAAATAAGTATAACATATTTATAACACATATTATATTGTATTAGGTAAAAATATATATTGCATAATTTTATTATATAGGTTGATTAAGCATCATGCTAATTTAACCCGATCAACACTAAATATACGCCCATTTTATGTATGAAAATAGTGTTTTAAATATGAATATATATATTCACACACAATTACAATGGTCTTTATCTAACTTTGCTCCTTACCTCATAAAAGTTCAATAATAATGGTGAGAAGTTCACTAAATCACAACAAATTTGGGGTGTGTTTGTTTGGGATTTGGATTTTGAATTGGGATTTGAATAGTAAAGATTTTGAATTTGAATAGTTGTATGATGTGATATAAATAGATGTTGATGTGATCTTTTGAATGTAAAATTAATTTTTAACATAATATAAAAAATAAAAAATAAGTGTTTGATTTAATTTTTTTTTTTTTGAAAAAATAATGGGATGAATCCCAAACAAACACACCTTGGTATAAATTACCATTTCAACAATGGGTCATCCCAGATAATTCAAATAGGCCCAAATCAAAGTCGTGTTTAAGCGACTACATTTTGAAATGAAAGCAAAAACTCAAAAAATTCCGTTGCCGGGACTCGAACCCGGGTCTCTCGGGTGAGAGCCGAGTATCCTAACCAACTAGACTACAACGGACTTGCTATTTTAGTTTTGAAAATATTATATATTCTTTAAATATAGAGTTTTTCAAATTTATAGAAACTACCTCATTTTGTTTTAAAAAATATTTGTTGCTGAGACTTGTAGAGTTTGTTTCTTTTTCAAAAATATATATTTTAAAAAAAATTAATATACTACATATTTATTACGGTTATATTATTTACATAATTTTTTATAACTACATAAAAAAATTTTCTTCAAATTAAAACACAACAAACACACCTGTAGTTTAGTTTAATTATTGTATTATATTTAAAAATAATAAGAAATAATTAATTATACTTAATCTCCACCTCACACTTCATCTCCATCGTATCACCTAATTTCTAAATTATCCTACTTAATATTACCCACCTAAAAACCCGTGCGAAAAGCAAATGTTGCACCTTGTTTGGAATGGAGAGAGTAGTATTTTATTAATTAATAGAAATATATTTAAGATAGTTTTAATATTTTTTATGTTTTTGTACTTTATATATAAATTAAATTTTTTTATATAATTATATTTATAATTTATAAATATTATTTAGTATAATTATTTTTAAAATGGGTGTCTTTGTTTGGGGGATTTGTCCCCAAATTCACTTTTCATCCAATTTTTTTCTCCAAAAACATCAAATCAAACACCTATTATTTACTTTTTAAATTATACTAAAAATTAATTTTACATTCAAAACATCACATCACTACCTATTTATATCACATTATACAACTATTCAAATTCAAAATTTTTACTGTTCAAATTCCAACTCAAAATCCAAACCCTTAGGAACAATCAATATTTGGTTCAAATCATTTTTTTTTTTTCATTTTTGGTCATATTTAAAAATAATTATCAAAATAAATTTTATATAAAAAATAAATAGTCAATTTTGTTATCATCATTGAAATTTTAACGAAATGAACCGACGTGACCATAACGAAAGTAAAGGTAATAAGTGATTTGGATCAAATACGATCATGTTAACCATAACACAAGAGTGTTGCTTCAATTTAATAATATACCTCTGTTCATACCAACATAGGCGTGTTCAATATTGGATACGTTTCAAATTGAACATTAGTTTAAAAATTCAATTCGGCGATAGGTCATAATAACGAGTGCAGGTCTCACACTCATTATATATTTAATACTTAAACTATAAGGTTTATTTTTTTAATTAGTATGTCTAATTAAATATAAATTAATTTTATGATTTAGTAATATTTTAAGACAAAATTGTCTATAACTCTATTGTAATTTCGAAAAATCCTCTCTTTATTTTAAAAATTGCATAGAGTAACCTTATACTTTAAAAAACGTTGCATAAAACCCCTTTGTGGTTTCGAAACTCAGTGTAAATTTCCAATCTACTTAAAAAAATTTCATTACGTTCCCTTATACTTTTAAAAAATATTGCATGAAACGCTCCGCCATGGAAAATATGTGGATAAGAAATTATGTTCCCATCACACAACGGAGGTTTTATGGGGGTGGTGTTTTATCCAACGTTTTTCAAAATATAGGGGAGTACCATGCAATTTTAAATTACAGAGAAATTTTAAGCAGAATTTCGAAACCGCAGGACAGTTATGAGCAATTTTACTATATTTTAAAATTAAATTTTATTTTTTTATCTGTCAAAATTATATTACTTTTATTTTTATATTTTTTGTCTGAAAAATTTATAATTTTTATTTGTAATAAAATATTTTGGTTTTATTTACATTTTTTTTTAATTGTATAATTTTTCATAAATATTATTTAAAAAATATAATAAATACACATATTAACATATTATATGAATAATAGTGGATAATAAAAAGTACTAGTGAACAAAAGATTTGTTCTCTAAAAATTTTCGGATAAATTTTTTTTTTTTTTTATGTTAAATATAGAAGATTATGTTAATGAAATAAATATATATATATATATATACTTTATATTGAAAAATTGATTTTTTGTAAATAAATAAAGGGTAAATTATATAACATTTTTTTATATTTTAATAAAAATGCATAAAATATTATGTGTTTTACTTGTTGCGTGAAGTTTTTTTGTATTAATGTAAAATTTGCACGAAATATCATATTTGTCCAAAATCGATATTGAATTTTAAATAAAAACTTAAATTATGCAAGTTTAATACAAATTAAAAAATACAAAATATCTTAAATAATTTTTTTAAAAAAAATAAATAAATAATTTATTAATCTTTTATTTTATAGTTTTTGAAAACAAATTTTTATTTGATTTTTATAAAAAGTATAAAAATAAATGATTGAAAGAGTTACTTTTTCTCTATCGTCACTTCTCTCCTCAAACATTCCAAGATTCACCTTACCTATTTGAGACATAATGTCGTAGAGTTGATTTTTGGACATGCGGATGAGACTCAATGGCACTCCATCGCCGGCGTCTTGCTTTTACGTCATACATTTGTCGTCATTTCAAAGTTAAATAGATGAACACTTCCAAATATCGAGCACAGTAGGGATATTAGTATTAAAATATTTTTCATATAAATTTGATATTAGTATTAAAATATTTTATATGAAATTTTTGGGGTATTTGTGAAAATAATTTTTAATAAATGATTTGTTTTGATGATTTTTTATTTTTTATTTTTCTATTTTAGGAAGTATATATTACTATTAAAATAATATTATTTTACGTTAACTAATCTTGTATACTTATCTGATTGTGGTTTATATGTTTCGACAATCACTATGTGCAGATAGTTAATATCACAATCACTAATGGGAACAAAAAATTCAAATGTAGTAATATCCGGATTGTTCTCATTGGAGGAAGAAGAAGGAGATCGTGAAGGAGCTCGAGGAAATAAGGGCTAAGCTGAAGGAGATGAAATGAAGAAATATATATATATATATATATATAGATCGGTAAACTGTTTTTTTAATCCCGTAAGTGGACCCCCTTATCATTTTAGTCCCGTAAGTGGAGTCTGTCGCAAACTAGTTCCATAAGTGAAAACTTTTCGCTGTTTTAGTCATCCGGCGCCGGAGACGCCCGGGTGGCTCGCCGGAGGTGACGGGTCCTATCCGCCAGGTCAGCGACACCTGGCGGACACGTGGAATTTTTTATTTTTCATTTTTTTTAAAAATTTTTTTAAAAACTTAATTTTAATTTTATTTGCATCTTTTTATTTTTTTATTTAGTCCAATTTAAAAAAAATTAAAAAATGAAAAAAAAAAAAAATTCACGTGTCCGCCAGGTGTCGCTGACCTGGCGGACACGTCACCTCCGGCGAGCCACTCGGACATCTCCGGTGTCGGAGGACTAAAACAACAAAAATTTTCCACTTATGAGACTAATTTGCGATAGACTCCACTTACGGGACTAAAATGATAAGGGGGTCCAGTTACGGGACTAAAAGAACAGTTTACCTTTTATAAAGACTCAGAAAGTATAGAGTGCGAAAACCTCCAAAATTTGTGTATAAAAACAACAAAATGCTCTCTTTATATTTAAGATTTTTCAATTTCAATTTTATTACTAAATATATCTTCATGTTAAATACAAACATGTACTACATAGAACATCGAGGACCAAATTCTCTACTCCAAAATTTCCTATTCCATCTATTCCCTTCAATAAATATTTTATTTGTTAATTATAAATTAAATATTCTATTTTTTAGAATTTTCAATTTATAAGAAATAAAATATTATATATAATTATATTTAATCTAATCTTTTATTTATTTTTTTATTGTATTATTTTAAAATTCTTAAAATACATAAATCTAATTAAATAGTATAAATATTTTTTTCTTTTGCAAATAAAATAATTATATGGGTGAATAGAAAAAAATAACCATATTATTTAATCAGATTTAAGTATATTTAAAAATTTCTATTATTTAGTCATTTTTTTTAAAAATAATTTTACATTTAGTGTTATTTTTATTGTGTTTTTTTTTCTAATTTTTTTTATCAAGTTATTTTACTATTTCTATAGTTTTTTTTTTCTTAAATTATGGTTTTAAATTGATTTTAAAGTGACGGTGTTTATTTAAATAATATTTTGATTTAATATTTATAAAAAAATAATAGTATATTATTATTGAGAACCGTGCTAAGTGAATATTAGTAGTTTTAAATTGAAATTGCAAGAAATAAACTCATTAAAAAAAACAAATTTCATTTTCTAAAATTATATATATTTAGTTTTTTATTCTATGTTTACTTATAAGATTCTGATTTTTGAATGTAATAAATATGTATTGACGTGATATTTTGAATGTAAAATTAGATTTTAGTGTAATAAAATAAATAAAAAATAAATGTTTGATTTAATATTTTTTTTAGGGAATAGAAAGTTATAATACTTAAACGAGGAATAAAATCCCACAAGTAAACACTTTGTTTTATGTTTTGATATTTTTTATGTGATGTATGTGGAATTGTGTAGATAATATAAAAATAAATAAAAATTCAAATTAATTATAAGTATATATATTATTTTATTTTTACAATTAAAAATGTTAAAATAGGATATTTAAGTCATAACTAATATTTTATATTTTCTCCTCCACCACTTCAACACAAGTTTTTTATCGAAAGGAACAAATTTGCAGGAATAGAGGGATTAGAGAATTTTGGTACAAAGGATTTGATCTCACGACATTGGATCATGTCTTTATAGACATGATGTATGCATGACGTGTGGATGTTTTTTTATCGGTTAACAAAGTTTATAATATATACATGTAATCGAGTTTGATGAAATGACACCACATTGTTTTCAAAAGGCCAATCACCCACCTTGAAGTTCTTATTGTTCTCTCTTATGTCACGTGTCAAGTCAGTTTTTCTTTCTTTTGGACTACTGTTAGTTTTAAAAAATCGCTACTGACGGTTTAATCGGAATAATCTATCAAAATTGATTTGTTCAAAGAGTTTTCCAACCTTCTCAATAAAGAATCCAGACTATCTTGCGAGAATCTTGTGAATAACACGATGTAAAGAAAAAAATTCGAATTGAGAATGTAAGATAAATGCTAGAAATTGAAGAAAGAAGACTGAAATTTCATTAAAAATTGCAGAAATATTGAAAGACAGTCGTAAAGTGTTGAAAAGACTAAAAGTAAATTAATGCTAAAAGAAAAATAATGCGTGAAAATGATGATGAATCTCGTTCCTATCTTTGGAAGGTCGTTTTTATTCCCCTAGATGTCTCGATCCACTATTTGGATAAGACATTTCGTCTTTGGATACATATTCTATTCATTTGATTTTTCCCAAAAATCTCAACCTCTCCAATTGAACTAGCGGGCCAAGGAGCTGTCGGGCTTTGGATTGCTTGCTTTGGGTTGCTTTACATTGGGTCTTTTTTCTTCTCTTTGAATCTTCTCCACAAGTATTTGACATTCCTTCTACAAAATAACTCCACACGTCACCTTCCTAATCGAGTCTCCACCTGGTCTTGCTTTTATGGGCGGCTGTAAGGCTGAGCCAACCCGAAAGGTGAAAAGACTTGCTTTTTTCTTTAGACTTTCTCCACAAGTATTTGACCTTTCTCATACAAAACAGCTCCCCATATCACTTTTCTGATTGACTCCATACCTAGACCTGCTCTTATGGACTGTTGTAAGGCTGGATTGGCCCGAGAAGGTGAAAAGATGTGCTCACTTTGGGCCTTTGGTAGCACAATTTCGTTGGGTTAGCTGGTGATTTAGGTCTTTTGTTTTTGATGGATTATAGCTACAAAGAATTTCAGTTATATTTTTCACATTCATATCAAAGAACATCTAAAATATCTATGTTTTTCACCTTATTAAATACCCATTTCGTTCTAATTCAAAATATTTTTTTACTATTTTTGTTTGTCCAACTTCAAAGTATCTATTTCTTATTTTAGAAAAAGTAATCATACACTAATACATATTCTTAACTTTTACTTAAATTACAAAAATATCATTACAAATACAATTACTTTATATATAAATTCAAAGAAAAAAAATGTCAAAAATTATTATACACTTCCACTAACTAATAAAATATTATTATTTATTAATCTACTACGAAATTTCAAAAGACCCATTTGATTTGGGACAGAGGGAGTAGTTCATATATTTAGAAAGTAAAATTATACTTTTTCATCATATTGTATTCTTATAATATTTAAGTTCCATTTGAATTGATTTAAAAATAAGTAAAGCCAAAAGTATAAGTAGAAACCGAAGCCAAAAGCAAAATCCCTTCAATTTTATGTTTGAATTAATTATTATAAAAATAAGTTTTTATAAAAATAATTATTTGGATGTTATAGAGTTGAAGGTGTTTTTTAAACTGTTAAAATTACTCAAAAGGATATGTTAATTGTTATTTTCTATAAAAAAAAAATTAATTTATTTTTAAATTTTATTAATTATATTTAAAGATTTTAAATTTAAATATAAAAAAATATATTTTTAAAATTTGGGTATTATTTTAAAATTTTAATCTAAGAATAATATATAAATTAAAAATAAAATTACAATCTAATATGAAATTATTTTTATTTTACAATTTATTTTAAAATTTTATAAATTTTATTTAATAATTTTAGTATAATTAAAAATTTTATATACTCCTATTTAAATTTGGTATCTCAATTATAATTTTAAAATTTAATTCTAGTATATATAACATATAAATTAAAAACAATAATATAATTATTTTTTTAATTGTTATTAAATTATAATATATATTAATTATTATTGTGATTGGGTGACACTACTATTATGTATTTCCATGCTCAAGAGAAAATAAGTAGGCTGACCACTGATAGTCAGTGAATTTATGTGAAATTCTGTGTGGCAATTGTGCTACTTTTGTGTTGATATTTGACATTATGACAACGGTATCAATTACACATTCTGACGGAAAAATTGACTTTTTAATTTGACAACAAAAGATGAAAAATATCATAGTAACACAAAAAATTGTCAAAACTATTGATGGCGACTTTAATCATTTATTGACTGAAAATAGAAAGCTTGAGCTAGATGAGCATGCATATTCGTTGATTGAACTTATTTGACTATGTGATTAGAAAAATAGTAAAACATAATTTTGCAAAAGAACTTTGGAAAAGATTAGAAGAAATTTATATGGAAAGCTCTTTGTCGAATAAATTGTTTATACTTGAAAAGTTCTTCAGATTAAACTTGATTTAACTAAGTCAATAGATAAAATCTTGATGTTTTTACTAAACGTGTTCAAGATATTAAACAAACAGAAGACAAGAATATTGATGAATATATCCCTATTGTGCTTTTGAATGTCATTTCTCAATATTTTATGATGTCGATTCTGCTATCAAGTATGATAGAAATAGTATAACTCTTGATACAGTCATGAGTGAATTAAAGAGTAAAGCATTAAAATTACAGGTCAATGGGAAAGAAAAAAATAAGTAGTTGATGAGGTATTGTTAGCTAGGGGTAAGTCACATAATTTATAAAATTTTGAAAATCAAAAGAATATGGACAAATGGAAATATAGGTCTAAGTATAAAAAAATGAATTGTTTATGGGAACAAGAATTATTTTATACATCAATGTTCACATCCTAAAGAAAACTTTAGAAATCAACAACGTGAAGAAAAATAATGTGATTATAGAGAATGAGATCGTAGATAACGTGTTTATGGTAAAACATATTTTTTCTTGTATTGCTCCAATGTGGGAAATTGAGTGGTTAACTGATATTTTCCTTGAAAAATTTGTTTTTGATTTGTAACTCCATACCACATGCTTTTGTTGGTATTGATTATGCTAACGTTGAATTATTTGGTTATATGTTAACTTTTGAAATAAAGGATGTACACAACTTGGTGTTCTTTATTGTGTTTACATATATATTTGCTATATGTTTTCCATATATTTTGTATGCAATAAGGTAAGTTGCATGTATAAAAGCTATGATGTTAGCATGTTTCCTGTAACATTCTGGTCGGCTCAAATTGAAATATTACCGCCACATCGAACTAAAAGGTCGGTTTTACCGAGTCAGCCCGCCTAGTACGATCATAAAGCTTATATAATATAAATATAAAATCCAGCATGCTAAATAAATATATATATTTTTTATAAGTGCATTAAAATGAAACACATGCCCGTATTTCTGTTTGCAATTAAAATAATTAGACCATTATAAGTAAAATAATAATAAATAATTACTCAATTAGGTGCTCTCAACCCCGTATAAATTCCATCGTGATGCATAGGGCGAGTCTTTCTCACCCAGATTCCCTACAAAATATAGATTAACATCAGCGAATTGCTGAGTAAGTAGAACAAAATTACAGAAGTAAATACAGTTTAAATCATACACATTTATAAATTTGATGTTACATGTACGATGATTACCTCTTTGTTTATATTTATTTTGTTTAAAGATATGAGGAGCCATGAAAGAAAAACTCCATCATACAACAAGTAAGATTCGATTCCATATATATTTTTGATGTTGTGCGTTTGCATAAAATCCTTCTTATTTTTTCAATTTAAATAATCTATTATTTAATATTGACGGCGAGTAAAGCCACCCGCAAAATTGACATTATCTGGAAATGCACATGAATATTATCAATAGCACGAAACAAGCCAAATCAATCAATAGGAATATCTTTCAAGAAATATTATAGAAAGCCTGATACAATCAGATAGAAAACTAACCCTAACATCAAAGCCATAACCAACAAGAATAGGAGTATGCCAATCAATCATATGGATAATCGACATGAACCACAGAACTATACATCGCTCGTGGTAATGAAGATAGACCTATTCAGAGATTTACCCCGTGTATAGTAGTAGGATTCGTGCACCCAAGGAATCATCCAAAGGGAACCCGAAATCTCTACTCCTCCTCACGCGCCCATTCGGGATCACGTTTGGAGTTGATCAATGATCCTGACTACCGGTAAACCCCACTGGTGGTTAATCTAATGAGTGGACCAAAACTTGCACGGTAATGATTAGATAGGGCTAAAAATAACCAAATATAATCTCCAAAAGACCCTGCGACACAGGTCAATCGGTTGTCCGACTAACTAGTGTTATTGGAAAATGTAACGGTACATCAATATAGTACGTAAGATGGTGCCTGACAAAGAGACATAATGTGTTTCGTATTTGATATTGAATCACAACGATACAATTATTAAGTTATCGAAATTATACTTCAAACACGACAATTAAGTTGTGGTTAAATGAATATTATTCCAATATATTTACTTATCAATTTCGGTAATTAGATTAAGCTAACGAGCTCAATCAATATGATACTACCAGTATATTTTTGCGACCGACAACTAACAACCTTTGGAAGCAAAACACATATCTTATTTTTTTCCCGAGTTAGATTAATGGTTTCATTATCATGTTGTATCAGCTATAAATTTTTCAATATATTCACTTTTATGCAATTTAAATAAAATCAGATCAAGTTATGAGCTTACAAATATAGTTTGTTAACATACAGGATGAACTACCTGGTTATTCAAAGGAGCTACTAGCTTGCTCAAACGGTGAATGTTTAAAATTAATCCGTTGATTTTCAATTTCCGCCAGATTTTAAAATAAAAACATTTAAGTTATGAATAAATAGGCTGGTCTAAGACACTGTCGAAATAACTTGAATTCAGATTAAAGTGAAATTCTTCAAATATAAATTTGGAGTTATATCTAACAAAATAACTTAAAAATTATCGATATTTGATAGTTAAATATTCAATTATCAATTTTTAAAGAATTTTTGTAAAATATATGATTTATAAAATAAATAATCTAAATCGTATTTAAAAGTAGTTAAATTCTACTTATTTTAGGAATAAATTAACAAAATTAGATTGAAATCAGACTGCCAAATTTTCCTTTTCCTTTTCCTTCTTCTTTTCTTCCTCGTTGGTTTCTTTCTTCTCCTTCGGTTTCCTTAGTTACGGGTTTTTGTTTTTTGTTTATTTACTATTATATATTATATTATATTATTATTATTATTATTATATACTTATCCAAAATTATATAATAATAATAATATTACTAAATACTAATATTAATAAATATTTAAATAAATATTCTTATCGATTTTTTATTTATAATTTTTTTCAATTATAATTAATATATAAAATAGGAATATAACTTATTCTATGATATTAATTTATTGTTTTCATTAATATTATCAAAGTATTTATTGATATATTAATATTTTCTACACTTCAAAATCGAGAGCATTACAATTCACTCCCTTAAAAAGATTTTGTCCTCGAAATCTATATTCAAGCGTACAACAACTCTACCTAACTATACCGCCGAGGTTATGCTTTATATATCTCATCTTTTACTTTCCACGTGCATTCTTCCGCCCCATGTCGGGGCTATACTATTTTTACAATATAATTATTTCTGATAGTAATAGTACGAACTTTTATGTCCATATCCAAATAAGTCTTTCTTCGTAAGAAAGATATTCATTCATCTCTAGCTTATCTTTAACATCATATGAAAAAAGAATCGATGTACCTCCGATGTTGTGATACAAAGAACACATTATATATACATTCTATGAAATCCGGAAGTACCCAAGAATAAGTTTAGTCACCAAATCGTTCAACTATTTCATAAAGTATGACCTGTCACGCGGTCAATTTAATATTTCACATATTCCGTGATCACAATTTGATGTAATACAGAGAAATGGATCGTCTCCACATGGATTGTGTGATTCACTCTTTCGTATTCTAATGCAGTAAATAATTCACTACAAGAAAATATCATTTTTGTAACGATATTTTTTTCGTCATTAAATTCACTTTTTCCGTTACTAATTATATTAGAGACGGAATTAATGATGGAATTATGTTAGCTACGTGATCTTTAGTGACGGAATTTCGTTACAAATATACTATTTTTTTTGTAGTGATTGGGAAGAATTTTCTTTTATTATCTAATGAAAATAAAACAAGAAAACAATGAAATTAAGGGAGAACTAGCTATTAAGGGGATGTCTGGCTCAAGGGATGATGCAGTTATGACACTTGTGTTTTATCATTGATTCAATAAAGTTAGTTCTTATTAAAGTATCAATAAATTGATTATAGTTATCAACGAGCTTTGACAACCAAATTTTCCTTATAATGTAGGCAATTAAGGTACGACCGTTAACTACCCCTAATTAAGCTAAAAACACCTAGGTACGCCAATAGGAATTATTGTCTAATCGAATTCTAATCTAAAAAAACCCAATTCAAAACAATTACTACGTAAGAGGAGCAATAAAGTTTGACTGTCTAATCCCCGGGAAAAAACTATTCAACCCGGTTGTCACCTATTCAAGTACGAATACAATTGTGGATATCTTACCTGAATTAACTTTAGATTATCAAACTAATTCAAATATCGGTACCAAAATATTCAATCAATCTAACAATCACAAACGTTATTCTCAAAATTAGACAAATGTTGATAATCAAAAAGAACTTTTAGAAAGAAAATTAAGAATCTCCAAAACACAAGAACAAAAATATTATCATCCCTCAAACCAGAAAAATATCTACTTCATAATTAAATAACAAAGAACAATAGAGAAAGATAAAGTTATAGCGGGAGGGGAAATCTTCTTTGTGGATTTGCTCTTGCACGATCTATGATTCTGTCAGTCTCCTGTTCTTGTGCCTATTTGCTCCGGCCGTTCTCTCCGCTTCAAACGTGTAATCCCTCCTCCTTTTATTTAATTTTTGCCCTAATTATTTTGTAGTTGGATTTTGGGCCTTTAATTGAATTATCATGTCAGGAGGGTATAGTTAGTCATGACCATGACTAACTAGGTGGTGCAAATCTGAATTTTTCTTTACTTTTTCTGCCAATTACGCCAAATTCGATGTTTTCCCTCTGCACGCAGCAAATAATAATACGCATATAAATTAGGTAGAATCCAATAAAAATCAATCAAATATCGCATATAATATGAACATTTAACGCATGCGATTTCTAACTATCAAAGTACAACGTAATGCGCACTTAGTTTTTCTTCAATCCAAAACCTTGAAGTTGACTCTTACATCGAGTTTTATCAGGATAACTCTTCTAACGATAATGAGTTTCCTTTATATTCTCCATAATAACTCAAAATTTTATTTTCAATTCTTCGATCCTTTTTGGACATAATATTAATCGATCACATATATCACCCTAACTCAAAAGAGTCCAACATTTTTGGTGATAAAGAGTTTCAAAATTAGTCCTCAATACTCGCTTTATGGCTATTATTATACGAGACTTCCACCAAATCCAAGTGGTCCTCTGGATTCATTAAAAGTCCATCACCCCAGTTCTTAGCATATTTTCTAAATTTCGAATATTTCTTTTTAATTGACCATCATTCGTTGAATGAATGCAATACTCATATGCACTAAGTACCAAAGGCCTCCTGCAACTTTTGCCAAAAATTAAGATTGGAAATATTGATCACAATACGATATGATCACCTTTTGTCAATTTCAACATTATGCAATAAACTTGGCAACATCATTATTCATGCCCTTACACCAAAATATTGACCAAATCATAATACATTTTAATCTATTTGCGATGCAATGAATAAGGCGCATTTTGATTCTCACTCTTTATTTGCTATTTCAAATCAATTAAATCCTTTCATATACACTATCTTGAATAGAATCAAAGACTGTCATATGGGACAATAGTAGCGTTTGGTATCTAGCTATGCTAAAATGTTATAGTCAATTCAATCATTTTATTATTTATCATTTGAGCCGCTCTAATATGATCATAAATTTCAGGCTCAACTTGTATCATTTCAAATATCCCAAGTCATTCCTCGCCCAAGTATCTCAATTTCAGTCCATGCCAAATCTTTGTACAATTCGTCAACAGTAGACGTGAAACTCAGTTTATGCCTTGATTTTCAGTTTAAGACATCAACTACAATGTTTTCCTTGTCTTCATGATATGGAATTTCAATACCATAATTCTTCAGCACTTCCAACCATCTTATTTGTCTTAAATTTAATTCTCTTTGATCGAATATATATTTTAAACTCTGATGATCAATAAACATCTTGCAATGGATGCCATAAAGACAATGCCTCTAATTATTCCAAGCAACCACAACTATTGTCATCGCCAAAACAGGTGTAGAATAATTATTCTCGTAAGATTTCAATTATTGTAATGCATAAGCAATGACTCTTTAATCCTACATTAATAACATCCTAATCTTCATTTTGATACATCACTATAAATTTCATAATCCACACCTTCCATGGTTGAAACTAAAACTGGTACTGAAGTTAGTCGATGTTTCAATTCTACAAAAGCTTACTCACACTTACGATCTCAATTAATTTTTGGATCCTACTTAACAATTAGTCAGAGGCTTTGCAACCTTTGAAAAAAATAATGAACAACTCTTCAATAAATCTTACCACATCCAAAAGTTTCTTACTTCTTATTGATTGGTAAGCCTTGGCCAGTCCATGATTGGCACCACTTTAGAATAATCCCGTGAGATACCTTTTTCAGAAACAATATACCCCAAGAAAGCAACATTTCTCAATCAATACTTGCACTTAGATAACTTTGTGAATAACTTTTTTGCAGTAAAGTATTTAATATCACACCTAAATATTTTGCATGTGTTTTTATCTAGAAAATATATCGGAATATCATTGATAAATTTCACCACGAAAAGATCAAGATACGCTTGAAAAACTCTATTCGTCCATCCCATAAATGCAGTCACAACATAAGTCCATGCAAGGACATAATTGTGAATTCATAACGCCATATCCAATCCGAAAAGTTATCTTCGGAATATTTTGTTATGAAGTCCCTAGGTAACGATATCAAAATTTTGACTCAATTTTAAAAATATATTTTTACTTCTCAATTAATCAAATAGATCATCAATCATTAAAATGGGGTATATATTCATCACCGCGACTTTATTCAGCTTTAATCAATATACAAACTCAAACTCTCGTCCTTCTCTTTCACAAATAAATCTAGAGCTTATTTACAAGGTGATGTATATGAATAAATTTATACATTGTCTAAAAATTCATGCAATGATAACTTAACCTTATGGAGCCTAATAATGCCATCTGATGAGGGGTTTTTTTTTTTTTTTTGACATTCCACTGCACTTGGGCACAACTTTAGAATATAACCACTGCCACCATACATAAAACATATTAACGGAATTCTGTAATATCGATTATCTGCTCTGCCACAGGATATTGTGACTTCTTAGATGAAGTATCCAGCTCGTGGTCCCAAATACTCTATATAAACTACCATTTCACAAAATTTTAATGTTTCTATTCAACTTTCTAGATTTAACTTCAACTTGGCAACACACTTAAAACAAGTATAAAAATTCAAATACAAACGAATATAAACATAAATGCACCCAACCCTCACTCACATCTAGGTTTAATCAATTTTTTAACTTGAAATTTCATTCAATAATTAGGTTGAGGAGCCTAAAAAAAGTAACCTAGGCTCTGATACCAAATTGTAACATCCTGATCGACTCAAACCGGAATATTACCGCTACATCGAACTAAAAGGTCTGTTTTACCGAGCCAGCCCGCCTAGTATGATGCTAAGGCTTATATAATATAAATATAAAACCCAACATGTTAAATAAATATTTTTTTTATTTTAATAAATGCATTAAAATGAAACACGTGCCCGTATTTCTACTCACAATTAAAATAATCAGACCATTATAATTAAAAAAATAATAAATAATTAATCAATCAGGTGCTCTCAACACCGTATAAATACATGGGGCGAGTTTTTGTCACATAGATTCCCTACAAAATATAGATTACCATCAACGAATTGCTGAGTAAGTAGAACAGAATTACACAAGTAAATACAACTTAAATCATACATATTTATAAATTTGATGTTACATGTATGATGATTACCCCTTGTTTCTCCGTTATATTTATTTTGTTTAAAGATATGAAGAGCCATGAAAGAAAAACTTCATCATACAATAAGTAATATTTGATTCCATATATATTTGTGATCCATGAAAAAAGAGCAATGACGAACCAAGTGAATCGCATCACTATCAAGTGCCCAACAAAGAGACATAATGTGTTTTGTACTTGATATTGAATCACAACGATACAATTATTAACCTATCGAAATTATGCTTCAAACACGACAATTAAGTAGTGATTAAGTGAATATTATTCCCATATAATTAATTGTCAGTTTCGGTAATTAGATCAAGCTAACGAGCTCAATCAATATGATACTACCAGTATATTGTTGCAACTGACAACTAACAACCTTTGGAAGTAAAATACATGTCTTATCGGTATTTATTTATTCAATTTTTTTTAACTATAATTAATATATAAAATAGAAATATAATTTATTCAATGATATTAATTTATTGTTTCTATTAATATTATCAAAATATTTATTGATATAATAATATTGTTTTATACATTTCGAAATTGGGACATTACATTCATTACTCTTGTTTTGCCCTCCAATGTAATTATGATGGTCGACCAAAAATAAGGGGTAGATTTTTCGGTTTTTTTTTTTTTTTCAGTTCAACTTGACTTGATCCAAAATCTGGTTCAATAATAGACCCGACCCGGTGTAATTTTTTTTAATATTGGATCCTTGTTTACCCAATCTCATCCGATCAATAGACCAAATCTTTTGTCTTATGTTCCTTCCCGTTCCGACGGCGATGCAATTTCAAATAGTTATTGTTCCAAAATCTCCAAGGTTGTTGCAATAAGGTAAGTTTGCTCGTGATTTCATGGGTTTATCGATTATCTCCTTGACTATTTATATATTGGTGGATTTGTTGGATTTTGCTGTGTAGGAGCCGAGATGGAGAGATATAGGTGTATATATAGAGCTTGGTGATTCTTTGTTCTTCCTCCTCATAACGGGTTGCTTGATCTCCTCCCCTGTTCAAACTTTATGATCCTTTTGTTCTTTGGTTGGAATCGTTTACGGATTCTTTGGTGTCCTCCAAATTCTCCTCTTTTGTGGTGTTGTCTCGTCGGAAGACTTGAATTGACGTGGAGTGGGATGTGATGTGAGCATATCGAATGATTTTAGATATATCGTTTCTTGGATTATGGCATTGTTCTTTTACTTCCTTTCAATTATTATTTCGATTCTATTATTTGTTTCATTTCTTTAACCTATTAATTTTTTTTGTGAGAATTATAGTATTTGGTTGCAGGAACAACCCGAATCATTGATACAAGCAAAAAAAATCCCAATAATACCTATATATACATATGGTATATATATATCTTATATTATATTATTATATCACATGTTATTACTAATAAAGATTTCGTGTGTTTTATTTCAATAAAATGGATGTCAAAATGTATATATGTATATATATTAATATATATTTTAGTCACAATGTTGTGATACACACTATATTAAAGTATGAAAATTAATTTTTTTATTTTAAACAAAAAAAATAAGTGGCAACAGCAATACAAAATTAATTGAAAATTATAAAGAAACCATAATTTTCCTTCTTGTTGTGATGAAAATTGTAATACAATATATACTATTAGTCAATAAAGTTCGAATCAATTTATCAAGTTTATAACATTCGATAATATGATTATCACATTGAAATTATGAGTGATGCCAATGTGAATTCTAATTGGTTACCAATATTACTGATGAAATAAAATGTAATATTAAGATATTACACTCACTATCTACTAGTTTGTATTATGCTAGATTAAGTATATTTGAAACACACCTCACTATAGATCAAAATTCAACCAAGTTTTAAATATAGCATAATCACTTTGGGCATCTTGGCAGAATAAAAATAGGTCTCGAATCAAATATTTTTCATTCATGTATATTTGAGTGTATTGTTTATATTTATATTCTACCCCTCAAATATGCAAAAATAGATCTTCAACGTAGATTGAATATTTATATCGGATACTAATCACCATCAATTATAAAATATCTAGAACTTATGACATGTGATTTGTTCATAGTAAGATTTGTAGATTGTCACTTTTTCCGAATCATATTTTCAACATTGGTGGAGATAAAAAAAATGAACTGAAAATATATATATTAATTGGTGTTATTGTAAAAAAATTAACGTTGATGCCTAATTGATTTGAATATGTCAGTATTGATGTAAAAAATGATCCTTTGGCCTCCTTTAGAAAATATATGGGCTTGCCTTGCGGTAAATAATCGGTCGCAACACATCCAAGATGAAAGCTATCAGGGACAAATGATTTTTGGAACTAAACTAATGCGATAAAAATAAGTAAATATGGATTGAACGGATGAAATACGATGCAAACTAAATCTGGAACTTGAATTTTAAAAGAATTCTAATTTACTCGACTGAATTCTATGAACAAAAAGTATGGAAATTGTTAAGAGTATTGAAACATGTAACATAGTAGGTTTATGTGAATGCACAACATAATTATAGTTCTAGAAAATAGGTGGTTAGGTGATCATAGAAACTTATAGAGAGTGTTAAATAAAGACCTTAGACATTCCTAATCTACTGCCTATATATATGTAATTTGTCCACATGAATAAACAGAATATATGAAACAATATCAGTTCATATGATATAAGAACAGATTCTAGGGCAGAGAAGGCTTGATCCTAGGGGTGAAAGTCTGAGGCCTATATTCATCTCACCTCCGGCGAGTAGAGGTTTGGCGGTGACGGGCGACCTCGACGGCGGCATTCCGAAGAGATTTCGGCAAGTGTGTGAGTCATGTATTTAACAACTGTTTCACGCACCATTGTGTGCACCGGCGCTCGGTGCTCTTGCGGGTGGTGCTTGGTGCTCCGACAGGTGAGGCTAGGAGTAGACTTTGCTCTAGTGGGTACGATTTTTTTTTTGTTCCAAACTATTGCTTACATATTTGGGGGGGAATCCAGATTTGTTCACTGGTTCAATGTACTTTCCATACTAGCAACAATTCAGACTGTTAATCTTCAAGTTGGTGTTGTAGCTTCCAGGTTGTTCTGTTATTAATCGATAATGAGTGAGAACAAGTCTATTTTTGTCTCTAAAGTTACTCAAGTTACGTCCAAAATTTCCAATTATAAACTTAATGGATCGAATTATTTGGAGTGGAGCAAAACTGTGAAGTTATACTTACTAAGTATTGAGAAGGATGATCATTTGGAGGAGGACCCACATACTGGTGAAAAAGAGAGGAGGGCATGGCTTTAGGATGATGCAACGTTGTTCATGCAGATCAGAAATTCGATCAGTGTGGAGGTCTATGATTTGGTGAGCCACTGGAATACTGTCAAGTACTTAATTCAATATTTGGAGTTCTTATACTCGGGTAAATGAAATGTTACCCGAATATAGGATGTGTGCAAGGCATTTTATCGGGCTGAGATGACAGACAAATCTCTTGTGAATTATTTTATGGACTTCAAAAAGACATATGAAGAGCTAAATGAACTCATGCCTTTTTGTGCCGATGTTAGAGAACAACAAAAGCAACGGGAACAAATGGCCATTATGAGTTTCTTGGTGGGTTTGCGAAGCGAGTATGAACCAGTGAAATCTCAAATACTAGGGAGTTCTGAAATGACTTCTCTACAAGATATATTCTCTAGAGTCCTCTGACCGACCCATATCCAGTCTCTTCCAGTGGAGCCTTGGTGAGCAAGAAAGAGTACAAACCATCCAAAGGTGAAAATCGACAAGGAACATATAAGAGTAACCCGGACATCATATGTCACTATTGCAAGAAGTCAGGGCATGTTAAGAAATATTGTAGAAAGTTGCAACTTGCTATACAGAAGGATCAATTCACCTATGTAGCCTCTTCGGAAGGTCAGAACTCTAAGTTATCCATGTCTCAAGAGAACCAAACACATTCATCTACTGTTATTCCGGCTATGACCACTGCAGGTAACTCCAGTACATGTCTTATCACACCCTCCGGCTCTTGGGTCATTAGTTCAAGAGCCACATACCATATGACAGGTAATCCTAACCTTTTCTCGAATTATCAATCACATTATTCTCAATCCCCAGTTACCCTTGAAGATGGATCCATAACCCAACTTGATGGGTCAGGAACAATAAATATTACACCAACTATTTCATTATCCACTGTCTTGAATTCTGTTAGTAAAATCACCCGTTCCCTAAACTGTAGTGTGACATTTCCTGGTTATTGTGTTTTCCAGGATTTGGAGACGAAGAAGATAATTGGCAAGGAATATGAGTCTGGCGGATTGTATACCCTTGACACTTCCATCCATAAGCTCATCACCTGCATATGTACTGGAACCTCCTTTGAAGCTCATTGTCGGTTAGGTCACCCCTCCCTTCAGAAAATGAAAATCATGTGTCCTAGTTTCCGAAATTTGCCTTCGTTCAATTGTGAATCATGTCAGTTTGCTAAACATCATCGTGTCAGTTTGAGTCCTAGGGAGATTAATTGTGTCCAGACTCCCTTTGACTGTGTTTATTCGGATGTTTGGGGTCCATGTCCCATGTCTTCTAAACAAGGGTTTAAACATTTAGTTACATTTGTTGATGATTATTCTCGAATGACTTGAATTTTCTTCATGCGATATTGGTCAGAGTTGTTTTCAAATTTTCAAAATTTTTGTGTTGAGATTCGCACCCAGTTTGATCTCTAAGTCAAAATCCTATAGAGTGACAATGCTAAAGAATATCTATCTGAGTCATTCAAGTCTTTTATGAAACAAAATGGAATTATACACCAAACTTTGTGCGTTAACACTCCAACCCAGAATTGTGTAGTCGGAAGGAAAAATAGACACCTACTTGAAACAACTAGAGCTCTTCTATTTCACATGAGTGTCCCCAAAATATTTTTGGGCCAATTTAATCTCACCGCTTGTTTTCTCATTAATCGGATGTCATCCTCTGTTCTTAATGGTCAGTCACCCTGTCACATTCTCTTTCCTGACAAACCTATTTATCCAGCCCCCAAAAATATTTGGTTGTACATGTTTTGTCCGAGATACCCATCCACATGTTACTAAACTTGACCCAAAATCATTAAAATGCGTCTTCCTAGGTTACTCTGGCGTCCAAAGGGATATAGGTGTTTTTGTCCAAGCCTTGGGAAATATATAGTGTCTGTAGATGTCACGTTTCATGACGAATCCCCTTTCACCCAGTCCCCTGACCTTCGAGATCAGGGGGAGTCTCCTGAAATTCTAATGTATACTATCAAGACACCCACACCCACTCCTCCACCAGCCACACGACCACCGATTCATCATGTGTACTCTCGACACGACAAAAGTCACCCTTCTGAGCTCAGCACAAATCCAGCTCCAGTCTTTGACTCTTCCCTGGTGCCAGCATCATCTTCGTTGCCTGATCCTACAACACTAGATGACCTTTCGATTGCTATTTGTAAAGGTACTTGCTCTTGCACTTACCTTATCTCTAACTTCGTTTCCTATGATCAGTTGTCTCCCTCGGCTTCTTTCTTCGTCACATCACTTGATTCTAATTCCTTTCCTAAGTCTGTTCATGAAGCTCTTACTCATCCTAGATGGTGTCAAGCCATGATAGACGAGATGAATGCATTGGATCTGAATAAGACATGGGATTTGGTGGATCTACCTTTTGGGAAGAAGCAGATCGGTTGTAAATGGGCTTTTGCCATTAAAATGAATCCGGATGGATCCGTTGCAAGATTGAACGCCCGTCTGGTTTATAAAAGATATGCACAGGTATATGACATTGACTACTCTGACACATTCTCGCCGGTGGCCAAACTCACTTCAGTTCGCCTATTTTTATCTTTGGCTGCTACACATGGCTAGCAACTTCATCAACTAGATGTCAAGAATGTCTTTTTGCATGGTGATCTTGTTGAAGAGGTTTACATGGAGCAACATCCAGGGTTTGTTGCTCAGGGGAGAATAAGTTGTCACAGGTTTGTTATTTTTGAAATCTCTTTATGGCTTGAAACAAAGCCCTCATGCATGGTTTGGAAAATTTAGCCAAGCTCTCGAGCAATATGGTATGGTGAAGGAAAAATCAGATCACTCTGGTTTTTAAAAATAGTCCAACTCACGTGTTATTCTTTTGGTAGTATATGTGGATGATATAATTATGACTGGAAATGACTCAATGGGTATTGCATCACTAAAAGGTTATTTTTCAGAGTCAGTTTCAGGCAAAGGATTTGGGAAAGTTGAAGTATTTCTTGGGAGTCGAAGTCCTTAGGAATAAGAAATAAATCTCTCTCTCTCAACGAAAATATGTATTAGACCTGCTGGCTGAGACAAGAAAGTTGGGTGCAAAACCCTGCAACACTCCCATGGTTCCAATAACTCACTTGACAAATGAGTGAAAACCATTCAAAGATCCTGAACGGTATAGGAGGATAGTTGGGGAGCTAAACTATCTTACAATCACTCGGCCAGACATTGTATACCCTATAAGTGTTTTCAGTCAGTTTATGTCCTCTCCTACTAACGATCATTGGGTGGTTGTGGAGCATATTCTATGCTACCTAAAAGGGGCTCCAGGTCGCGGATTTTATACCAAAATCATGGACATATGAGGATAGAGTGTTCAACAGATGATGATTGGGCAGGCTCTAAAAAAGATCGAAGGTCCACATGCGGTTACTGTGTATTTGTTGGAAGGAATATAATTTCTTGGAAAAGCAAAAAAAAGAGTATAGTTTCCCGTTCCAGCGCAGAATCTGAATATCGAGCTATGGCCCAAGGTACATGCGAAATAATGTGGATTATCCAACTTCTAAAAGACGTCGGAGTGGAGGCTACAAGTCCTGCTAAGCTCTATTGTGATAATCAGGCAGCCATGCACATTGCCTAATCCGGTTTTCCATGAGCGTACTAAACACATTGAAGTCGACTGTCACTTTGTGCGAGAAAATATACAACTAAATATAATTACTACAGAGTTTGTTCGGACATAAGACCAAGTTGTTGATCTTTTCACCAAACTATTACACTGGTCTCGAGTTAATCACTTGTGTAGCAAGTTGGGCATGATTAACATTTATGCACCAACTTGAGGGAAAGTGTTAAGAGTATTGGAATGTGCAGCATAGTAGGTTTATGGGAATGCACAACTTAATTACAGTTCTAGAAAATGGATGGTTAGGTGGTCATATAAACTTGTAGAGGGTATTAAATAGAGACCTTAGATATTCTTAATCTATTGCCTATATATATGTAATTTGTCCACATGAATAAACAGAATATATGAAACAATATCAGTTCACAAAAATAAAACAAAGTAGTAGAAAAATCAAGGAAAAAAGTAGAATGTTGTTTTGGATGCTGATCGGTTGATGCCTCTATTGGTTTAAGCCCTCCAAATTATTATACCTCAAATTTCTCTAACTCCCTACACTTGTCCACTTTCACAAGTCATCCCACGTTTGGAGTTATGGTCCTTCTCTATTTATGTATTTTGGCTCAATTTCATTGGGTTGATTTACCATGTAGGTTGGTCTCTTTCCACCTTGGTCGTCGGGTCTACGGGCTACTGGACTTTCCCTAATTTTTAATTTTTATTGGCTTTTGGTGGGTAACTATTAGAATATCCTATTCAAATTTTGGGATTTTCATAGTAAACAGTATAAACTAAAATTTTAACGTATTATACAATTGAAAAAAAAAATTAAATAAATTATCAGATATATTCAATTACTCTAACATAGTCATTCGATTTTATATTAATGCTGAAAATTTTTCAAATAAAATAATCATTTTTGATGGGAAACTAGAAATGTTAATGAAACAACTATACGCGTAAAAAGTAGATCACTTAGTTCCAAGGATAAATATCGTCAAAAGATAGAAAAATTAAATGATGGTAATCAAGAAAATATTAGGATTAATATTGATAAGTCTCAATCTAATGAGAAAGTCAACTTTGAAATAATTGTTCAAGAAGAGCATGATATTGAATACTATGATTGTAATACCCCGTAGTTGAATAGAGAAATGAGTTTGACGGATGTTAGATCAACTCTCGTGCATGGATGAGCCGGTGCTAAACTATTTGATTGATTGAGTTTACCTTAAATGGAGTGATCAGACTACTCATATCAATAATGAACATATTCGTTTCAAAAGTCTGACTTGAGAGAACTAAGGTAAATATATTTGCTCCGCTCCAGAGGATGTGATTTAATTAGAACTTGATCATTGACCAAAAAAAAAAAATTGGGTCAACTATCCAAATACTAGATGATATAAAATAGGTGGGGTACAAATAAATAAATTTTGATGAAATATACTCTTCAGTCATTGAAAAATAACTTTTAAATATCTAGACTCAATATGTGTCTTTTAGATGTATTTAATGATAATCTTTATAGTTCATTAGATACTACGTTCACATAAAAAAATTAAAAAAAATTCATTATGCTTGAATTATGAAAATCAAAAGGAAGTTATATATCATCAAATTACAAAATTTTTTGTATGAATTCAAACAATTACGATGAATGTGATATAACCGTCTCAGTAATGCTTAAAAAATAATATTATACTAACACTACAAGAAAATATCAATTTTGTAACGATGTTTTTTCGTTCCTAAATTCACTTTTTCCGTTACTAATGATATTAGAGACGGAATTAGAGATAAAATTATTTTAGCTACGTGAACTTTAGGAATGGAATTCCATTACAATTATACTATTTTTTTTGTAGTGTAATAATCCAATATATTCATACTTCATAAAAAAAAATAGATGAAATTTTATTATTATTGAAATATATATTGATAATATCAATTTAATTCAAATTCCTAAAAAAGTTTCAAATTGCAGTTAAATATTAAAAAAATAAAATTAAAGATTTTTAAAGATAAAATATTATCTAAGATTACTAGTAAATTATATAAATAATAAAAATATTTATGTATCAGTCTACATAAACTCAAAAGATATTTAACTAATTTTATACAGATATATCACATTGAGCACGTCAATGGTTAAATCTCTCAATTCCAATAAAATTTCATTTAGGCCAAGAAAATATAATAAAGAGACATTTCACGTTAAAGTACCTTATCTTAGTGCTAAAGGTAAAAACTAATGTACTTTACAAATTGTATTAGGTTAAATATATCATCTTCAATAAATTTACTTGTAAGACTTAATGGGTCCCATAGAAAACTTCATTGAAATGATATCAAAATATTTTTCATTATCATCAAGAAAGACATTATCTCGTTTTCTTTTTTACTCGAATGAATTTAAAAAATGAATTAATTAATTATGTTGATGTTGATATATGTACCTAAAGAAAAATTTCAAACAAACTATTTTATTTATTTATGATGGAACTTCAATATTTTAGAAACACTACAAAAAAATTGAAATTTAGATAAAAAAAAAAAAAATTGTAGCAAAATGTATGAATTCGTACCAAAAAATTTGCGATACAATGAGTTTTGTCACCTATTCCGCGTTGGTAAAGGTCTTGGTGACAAATTTGACTTTCGTAACGAAAGATAAATTTTTCGCAATGAAAGCTAAAACAAACGATATAGCTACAAATTGCAATAGGAATTGAAAAAATAGCCTTTTTAACACTTGGGTGTCAAGACCCTTCGAGTACCTAGAATGAAATATTGTATTAAATCGTCCCGTAGCTTTATTTTCAAACGAAAAGTTAATCATATACGAAGAGAGAAAAAAAAAAAAAACTTATTTTCCCTCCCACCACTCACCTTTCGTCTTCTTTCGAAACCCTACAAAACTGCATTTCGATTTCGGTACTTATTGCTTCTTTTCTTAAAATTTCTATAGGTCTCGCGAGTTTCCAAAGGTTGATTGGAGTCGACAATCGACTTTTTGGATTGAATCAAAATTTTCAACAATTTTGAGATTTTGTGACACTCCGGCCTGTAAACCCCGCAAAGCCGGGTGTGTTGGAATCGTAAACTGATTTCACAGGCCAACATGAGTCATTTTAACGTGTTTACTCACGTACACCTGGGAGACTTTCTGAAAAATTAAATACTTTACTATAAAATTCTTTCAGTAAAACTCCAAAAAGAATTATACATATTGTTGACACAAATAGTCTGTTCAATCAATTTTAACTTTTTATTCAACTTCATGGATATCCCGTCCTTCCCGACTCATAATATTATATTCAACTCCGGAGGCATTATAGATTTTAGAGCAGTTGAAGAGGCTTTAATGTTGATAAACGAGGGATTTGAATTTGAAAGAGGTTGGAAAAGCTTTGGCGAAGGCGAACATGGCAGAATTGGGAGTGAAAAAAAAAATAGTGACGTGGAGAGAGAAAAGTGGAAAAAAAAAAGATTTTGGCCCCAGCAAAGCTTCTACTGTGCGAGGGGGAGACGGCTGACCGAAAGTTTACCACCAAAGAAAGACTTTCTATAATGATGCAGCTGCAATTGCTACGAGGGACGGTTCCATTGAAATGGAGGCCCAATTCCCCAAAATATATATGTATGTATAGCAAGTCCAATTTATTTTGTTTAATTTTCTTTTGCTTTATGAGCTTTTTCCAAATCAAACTTATCAACCAATATATATATATATATATATAAGTCTATCTATATTATATATATATATATCGTATAAAATTATAAGATGTACTGCTTGGTGCTAAACTTTAAAATTTAGCACCATGTTCACAACACTCAGCAGCACACAATGTGCGGTCAGACAACACACGGTATTGTTATAGACAATCCATATGCATTCATATGATACAAGACATAAACTAATGGGGCATACAGCCTTGTACAACACAAACAATATTTGATTTCAGTACACCACGTACTGTTATACAACACATGTAATTATGAACCAACAACACAAATATAACACATAAACTAACAGTATATGCTATAGTCTTGCACAGTACAAATAATAGTTGATTTCAACATACCATATATACTGTTAATCAATACATTTATAACATTTATAATTATAAACCAATACAACACACTTATAATACTTATAATTATGACCTACCACATATCTTTATTATGACCTAACCGTTACCACTTCTATTGAGTTTTGCATTTAAGTAATAATATAATATTTAATGTGATAAAGAGGTACACAAACGCAGCAAACATGCTGTCAGTCAGAAGACTCACAACCCTCGTGCAGCCAAGTAGCAGAGACAGACCCCACACGGCAAACAATCCCATTTCGTCAATATTTAAAGGTAAGTTGTTATATGACTTGAAATTGAACCCAAATCTAATCCAATTCGAATACACATACTATATGAAATATCCACGGATGCTTTTTTCTACACCCCTCATTCAATAAAATTCTTATTTGGTTCTATAAATTACTTACCTGAGGAACTCATCCACATCCTTACACAAATTCAACAATTAATTATTACCCGACGATTAACGAATTCTCAACAAACAGCTCACACACAAACCAAACTCTCTCAACCTTTACTTGCAAAATCCCATCTACGAGGTAGTGATAATGATGAAATGACTCGATTGATACAAACAACTTTACATTTTTGAAATCTACAAAACTACCCAGTAATGGAAATTTTTGTGATGATAATAATAGTATTTTGAAACAAAAATGAATAATAGCCAAGGGAAATGTACCAGCTCACTGGGATTCTGGTTCTGGAGGGGCATGCTTGCCGTTGGCAATTGTCCAAGTTGGCTGCCCGATTTCTTTACGTGATGCCTCCCACAGCTGCTGTTCGATTCCCAATTTCCTCAGCTCTGTTACGCCACGCTCCACTGTGGACATCATCCAACATAGCACCCAACTTAAATATCCACACTCCACAGGCCATTAATGTTAATGTCAGGTTACTACTCTTCATAAAACCATAAAATGCAGTGCAAATTACAACATGGAGATACTAACTACAAACAAGGATCTATTTAGCCAGACTCGTGGAAACAAAAAGCTTACCGTCTACAGCATCGTGTATTGTTGGAGAATGCTTGCTGCGGCTTATCCATAACTGAAGTCTGTCTTCTGCAATATCTTCCTCGACACCGTGCGCTTTTGCTCTTCTCCAATAATACGTAAGCCAAGCCTAGAACACAGAAATAATACAGTGATGCACGAACATCGAAAGGTTTACAACTTAATTTCAAATATACCAGTTTAAGCTATGCCTATGAATCCAGCCAAATGCATATTATCTATGAACATCTCAACAGCTTTCTAAGGTCAGAAAATGGACAAGCTACAGCTTCCATGGATTGGGAGGCCATGCCTATGATATAGATGAGATTGGTATATGCAAATACATTTGAAAGAGCCCCTTTATCAGAGACAGCCTATTTATGGGTCACAACTTCAACTATGGTTGATGTACTGATGTCATCTTACAATACAAGTATCAATTAAAATGCTAAAAAATACGAAAGCAGTAAAGATATATATATATATATATATAATTGTACTTCTTGAGCAGTCTTCTAAGACTGTAAACAGCTAATTAGTCCATCAACTAGAAACATAAAAAGTGAAACAAGATATAACTACTCTAATAACAGATGTGTCACCAAAATATGAAAGGAACGCCAAAACAATCTAACCAATGAAAGTGCACACTTAATTGGAATTCAAATCATAAAAGAAATTAGTGTCAGAAGATACATCCATTTTAAACACAATATAGACATTTAATTAACAGAACCATAAACAAAAATCCATCCAGTTCAAGGGTTCCACTGCGAATTATATGGATTTTAGCAGTTTTACTAAAATTATCCAACAATACCCTGAGTCCAACGTGTTCCAGGAAAATTTTAATGTAACTGATGCCCTCAAATATGATACTCTTAACTAATAGATAAAATGTGATAGTGCAAGGATGCCTAACTTTCATCTACACATTGACAACATTTCCATGCACTTCTTTTGTACAAAGGCATCACTTCTCAATCCGAATTAATATAAATATGTCATGCAACATCATTACATTACAATTTAAAACATCATGTAACATGTTAATTGTTACAGGAGTAAACTAATATGATACTCGAAGTCAAAATAGAGCAAACAATAGAGGTATTAACAGGCAGTCTTGAATTATCACATTAAAGAAGCAGGGACATAAAAATAAGCAGAGCAAACCTCCTTAAAAAGAACATCTTCAGACTCCTCTTGACTCAAATTTTCTGCAAGCAAAATTCATATTCTGAATTATAACATTTCAAAATGGTCGGTAGTTGGTACTAGGGATGAAGAGATAAGTTAATTCAGGATTGCATATGAACATAGTAGTTCAAATATTAATTTAATTTTTGAATCTTCAATGCTGAAAAGGAAAGACACACAATATAATTTATATATCTATCAGAGGTAAGTAAAGAGCGTATGTTGGGATGTGTTCGGGTGTTTCAGATTTGAAATTTTTGAATGGAAGATAGGGTTTTTTAATAAGATGTTTTTTAATCGAATATAGGTATTTTAATATAATGGTTTTTAGCAGAAAAAACAATTTCATTGTAGATAGTAACAAACATGAGAACATAAACACAAACAAACACACTACAAGTTTCTCACCAGATGCCTCCAAGTGTTTTGGATCACCAGAAAATTTACCCACTGCAATTTAATAAAGAGTACTTTCAATGAGTAGCAGCTAAAATGGATGGACAAAAATTATCTGAATGAAAATGTTATTGAAGAATAAGGTGTAATCTTTCCATTCACATAGATGCAAACTAACATACTATCTACTTCATGACCAATTAAAAACTTAAAAAGAAACTGGATTTATCTCAAGGCATATAAGATTCATATAAACTTTATTGATTTGCCCAACTTTCTTAAGTTACAACTACTGTAATAATATACAAATGTTCCATGAAACACATTATAAATGTTAACATTGTTGACCAAACCTGAGAAGGATTGCTGAAATAATGACGAACGTCGACCCTGGGCTAGTGCAAGTAAAACAGCATCTTCAATCTTCAATAAAATGGATAAGAAAAGAAGTGAACAACCAGCATATAATATCCTATAATAGGAGCATCCTCCAAGGCTGCAGTAGAGGAGCTAAAATAGTTGATGCTAAACATGAAACTGAAACTGAGCATCAGAATAGTAGAGTTACATGAATTAAATAATAAAAAATCTAGAACCTTCAAGGAAGCTAATTCCCTTAATGCCATCTCAACTGAAAGCATGCTCTCAATATTTCCTTCCCCAGTTAAATCATTCAGATCACGAGCAATCTTGCTTCGATCAGAATCATCTCCACCTGCTAAAGTCAGAATGAATAAAGGCCTGGTTAGTCTTGGAAGAAAGTTTACATGAAACATTTGTGGAAACTTTGTGGATGACCAAATTCTGTCAGACAGAAGTTACAGACCATCCCAAGATTCCTCTCTGGCTTTCTGTCCAGCAGAGATGACAACCTCAAAGGGAAGTGGTGCTAAAGATGACCAGTGCTCATGCTTGGAAACTGCTACATCTGCACATATACCTGCATTGAAGAAAGTTGAAAAAAAAAAAAAAAAAAACACATAACTATAAATTTTTCCTTGTAGATTAAACACAGGTGAACCGTGAAATAATAGAAACCATGAGTGAGACAACCAAGTTTCTTCAGCTACCATATTCATAAGTTTGGCAGTTTATTATAACACGAATACCATAGAGAATCATTTTTTATTTTTTTTGACCAATGTTGTTTTAAGTAGATTACCATAATGTGCAGCCAAACCCCAATAACGTGCAAGCCAACATCTCTTCAAAACAACCTCTTCCTGAATATTAAAATCCAAAATAGAAGTGTAATAGAGCTGTAAACTTAATATTCTGTTTTAATGGAATTTTTTTTTTTAAAAAAATAAGAATAGAGTACAGAACCATCTCTTCATGAGTCAAAATCATCCTTTGTGTCATTGTTCGAAGAGATTTTGCTTCAGATTCAGCATCATGAAGTTGTTCAACAGTAGCTGCTGTCTCATCTTTTAGGTTCTGACCAAATGTTTCAAACATCATCAAAAGTCAAGATGATATTAATTTGAAGGTAGAAAAAACAACTCATTAAGAAATTTGTAACCACCTTAAGTTCTGCACGAAGTGCTGCAAGTTCTTCTCTTCCATCTCTTGTCTGCTTTGCTGCTTTGAAAGCAGCCTGATGTGGAAAACAGAGAAATTCAGCTTGAATGGATGGATATGTAAATACGCAAGCAGTTATACCCACTTCATACACCCTTTAGCATAAGTAGAATATTTATTAACACTAGAATGCCAACATGAGATACCTCTCTTTTCCGTAGAGCTGCTTCCTTCCTGTAAATGGTAAACTATCAGAAATATTTAAGTGCAGATAATGAGGTTACACAACAGTCGAGCATTCGAACATTACCGGCTCAATAGTTTAGCTTCTAAGGATACGCCTTCTCCCAATGAAGCAACCTATTAAATTTAAATCAAGAAGTTAAGAATGATTGAATGTGGCGAATTAACTGGTGATCAAACCAAGGTGTAAACCATAAGGATTGCAATTACAGAAAATTCAATCTATCTAGTTAATGATATTTTAAATATAAAATTATGAGTAGTAGTCCCTGAAATTAGAAAACTGAAAACAGAGAGAGTACAGCAAGCATTCAATTATTTTGTAGTCAAATGAACAAGTCATAAAGCTTCAGAAGAAAGAATAACAAAGATTGAAACAAAGGAATGAACACAATTATGATGTTAATAACTAAAATGATGAAACAAAGTTAATTTAATATATAACTGTTATTGTAAGACTAACCTGTTTCTCGAGTTCCCTGGCTCTGGCTTCTGCTTCTTCACGTTTTTCCTCAGCACAGCGAAGCTGTGGGAACAAACTAGGCGTTATTCCACAAAATATACTTCAAAGAAGATCCTTTTCAGTATCCATATTTTATTATATCCCTTGAATAACTTTCATTAGTTTTCAAAGAGGCAAGTGGGAAAAGTCACCTTATCTAACATTTCTTCATTCTCCTCTTGTAGCATTTCAAGCTGCAAATAAGATACATGTCAAATGATCTGAATATACACAGTTTATTTTCATTAAAAATTATTCACGGTAAAACCAACAATAATGAGAGCATTCAAGTGCCTATGGAAAGCAGCATTAGTACTAATTACAGAACAATGTTTAGAAATATTAAAGAAATTTAAAAGTTAAAAGGCATACTTCATCTCGAAGTGCAGAAGCCTCCTGTTGATTCCCAGAATCTTTTAAGTCACGTCCGACGTCAGAAGTATATCTGCAGGTTTTGCAGACAGAGAAAATTATGTTTTACAGGAAAAAACGTGTATGCCAATTCATACATAATCCACAAGAAAGCATTTGAAAGCAATTTTTAGATTCATTTAGTTAGAAAGTTTTCCAGTCTTGGGTCTTCTATTTTACAAAATGAGTGAATTTGAAGTTGAAGTTGAAGTTTACACCCATGTTTAATCAGGATATTGAACTTCTTTCAGGGGGAAAGTAGGAAACTTGATTTCATTGAGAAGTAAAAAAAACAAAATCAGAGGTGGCTCGATCTACAGCTGAGGCTTAATTCAGATTAATCCCTTTAGAAATCGAAGCTAGGGGTTGTGGGGGGGGGGGGGGGGGAGATGGGGTTGAACTAGTCTTCTTAAAGAGTTAAGTGAGGCTTCATTGTGATAAGAAAGCAGCAATTAGCATAGCACATAATCTTATCCAACATGATCAAACAAAGCATGTATATGAGATAGATCCTCACTTTATTAAAGTAAAAATTGAAGAAATCATTTGGGCTCCTATCCTTTGTTCAGAATACCAACTAGCCAATGTCTTCATAAAGGGAATTGCATCTAGTCAATTTCAAAAGATTTTCTGTAGAATGGAAATGCAAAACATTTTCAAACTAGCTTGAGGTGGGTATTGGAAATATGTCGGATATGGACAGATTGCCCTCAATAAGCTAGAATCTACGTAAAATCATGCCTATTTATTTCAGTATAATATTTCCAGATTTAGCGTAGTCTATATTCATTGTAAAAGAAAAATATGGGTTTCAATCTTGTATAGATAGCTCAATATAGAGAAGAAACTTTCTCGAAATTTCTCAGATTTGAACCAAGTGATCAATTATATTCTTACCTCTTTTCTCTTAATCTGCTACTAGGAGGTTCAATTGCAGGAATTGAGACTGGTGTTTTCAAAGATGGTCTTGGTGGTGCCACTGTATTCGCAGCTGTGCGTACAGACATTGACGTTCTTCCAGCTGACGAAGATCGAACCGAAGGAGTAACGTCCATAAAGTTTCGACCTAACTACATAGCATAAAAATTGGAATTTAAAATAATAATAATAACAAAAATGAAGAAGAAAAGGACAAGCTAATACTCATCATCCACTATCATGTGAGCTGATGCACAACAAAACATGCAAAACATGCAGACCAAAAAGAACAACTTCTCAGAAAAATAAGAGCATTCTGTTAATGGAACACCCAAATAAGCAATCTACTTTTGTGCAAGAACTGAAGCCTCTCCTTTCCAATCAAAAGAATACAGAACTTCTGCATTAAATCAAACTTTTAAAAACTTACTTTATTACTTTCCGTCATCAGTACTTCTCTTGCGAAGAGCTGTTGATTTAAAAAATATATATATTTATTCAGCCAATCCATGCTGATGTGGAATTGATAGGAATAAAATAGATGTCTAGTGCCAGCAACATGAACTACCACTAAGATTATCGCTAATATCTGTCAATTAGCAAGGTCTGATCTGTTTCTAAAAATCAATTATTAAGGAAGATGCCCTATGCTTAAAAAATAATAAGTCTGTCAAGAACAAGGTGATGTATACAATTCATTTCCCCAAGAACTTTAATGCATACACAGATCATGCCCCTTGAGGTCATTCAGACTCATGTTAAAACTTATTCATAAAATAAATAGAATTAGAGCTTTTTATATGTATATATATATATATATATTCCTTAGCAATATAAGAAAAGTAAAAGAATAGCATTCAGCTTCCACAGTTAGATGTAAAATTAGAAATGGCTAAATGCAACAGGATGTATTGCATCGACAACACAGTTACCTATATCCGAAAAAAAAAATTAAATAAATCCAGAAATTGTCACTATCTATAACATAAATTTACGGTGAAGCAAAAGGGAACTTCATTATGTTGGTTTTTATATATTTCGGTTGGATTTCTCTCTTGCATAATAAGCATGGGAGAGTTTTTTTAGTTTTAGTTAGTAAATGATGGCTTCATATATGTAGTATTTTTCAATATATCTATAATTCTTTCATTTGTTCTAGTGAGCAAGATTTTAGCATTTCTTAATGATTTTATTATATTTTTTACTAATTTAATAACGAAACATGGGTTTACACTTTTAAGAAATTTAAATAGATTGATTTGTCCATAAGTGAAAATTTCAAAAGATTAAAAATATAGGAAAGAAAGTGCTAAATTCAAAGGGAATATTCTTATACATTGACAAAGAAATAGGTAAACTTGGCAGTCTAACAAATATCAAAGTAGACTCTTGTGACTGGAAAAACACTTAAAGAGATAACAAAGAGCTTAAAACAAAATTAAATAAATAAAATCACAAGCTGAAAGAGAATTCAACCATCATGTGTTCAGGAGAATATATAGAACATATTGACCTCAAGCAAATTACAAACTAGATGCAAATTTATATCCTGATTGCAAATGCCTAAACAGTCAACCCAATATTTTTTGTGAAGTTAAGTAGGTGATAACAACATAAAGATGGCAGATACATAAGTCATCACATTGCATCGAAGCAGCATATGATTAAATTAACTCCCTGAATGGGTCCTGCAACATTGAATACGACACAGCAAACAAATCAAGATGATCTGCTGCTTCAAACAAATCAACAGAGTCCCCAAGTAAACAAAAACTAATCCATCAGGGAAACAGAAAATCAAATTCTTACCGCAGGCGACGGAGATCTATTCGGCTTGGAGAGCGAAATTCCCGACAAACCACCGGTGCTGTCGCTATGGTCTCTCCTATGAATACTGCTATTATTCGAAATTGAAGTCGGCGGCGGCGGAGGCACAAACCGGAAATTCAAATCATCGTCCTCCTCTTCCTCATCATCGTCGTTCGGCGTCTTGGACGCCATAACCATCGCCAGTCGCTGCGCCGCCGCTTTAGCCGCCACGTTCTGAGTTCGCTTGATAGTCGACATACCCGTGGTGGCGGGAGGAAGCCTAGACCGAGGATGCGCCGGCGATCCCACCGGCGACGACAAACCTGTGCTGCTGGATCCGCCGCTCCACTGGCGGGTGTAGACCGGACTATCAGTCCTATTCCGATTCATAATCGCGGATTTCTCCAGCTACAGACGAGTGATCTGCGCCTTCAGCTAGATTTCCGGAGCGCTAGATTTCGTGGTGGCTCTCGGAACGGGAAATCAAAAGGAAAATTCCGTTGACGGTGGAAAAAAGGGAAGAAAAAAAAAAAAAAAAAACGAGCAGAAGAAATTGGGTAGAAATAAAATGAAGTATTATCAGTCGCCCGTCACCGGAGGGTCCGATATAATAGAACTAGATAATAATATAATAAAATGAATGTACTTCGTCTCAAATATTCTGCAATATTTTTTTTGGTATATTCCAAATACTCTTCAATATTTTTAAAATATGATTTAATTTTTACTTTATATTTTATTCTCTCACATCATTCCAATAAAAAAAATAAAATATATATTTCTTTCTTAGTCACACCATCTAATTTATAAATTATCTTACTTAATACTACCTACTTAAAAATTCATACCAAAAGCAAATGTTGCACCAAAAGCAAATGTTACACCGTGTTTGGGACGAAGACAGTATAATTTTTGGTTGCATGGATCGCAGTAGCAAAGGGGCATGTATTTTCGTTGAGAATGAAAAATAATTTTTTAATTATATTTGTATAAGGCTTATTAGAATTTATTTTTTTAATCTTTTAGTCCATTTTTATTATTTTTAAAATATTCCAAAATTATAAATAGGAAAAAAAATATTTTTGATCTTATTAAAAATTATAGTAATAATTAATTTTGATTTCATAAAAAAAAATAATTAATTTTGATTTTGTGTAATTAGTGTACTGTAGATGACTTAAAAAGCTAATTCAAGTTTTACAAATAGTAAACAAAACATTATTTGCTCTGTTAAAATATGACCATAATTATTATCTTATTGTTTAGTATATTGTTCGTTATCATATTTTAACATAATTATGTTTACTATCTTTTCTAAAGTTACATAGGTTGACCATTTTGTTCACATAGCTTAATATATACATATATATATATATTAATTCAATTAAAATATTTTTTTATAAGTATTTAAAAATATTTAAAAATCATCAAATTTGAAAAAATTTAATATATATATTTTATAATTTTTAAAATTATAAAAGTTTGAACCGAAATTATTTTAGAAACTTCATTGAAATTTTTGACAAAAAATAAAACATACAATTATTATTGATACTTTGGTCCGACTCAACCCACAACTCATGCGGCCATGCCCAACCCATAGGTTAAACTATGTGTTTGTTTGGGGGTTTGGATTTTGGATTGGGATTTAAATAGTAAAAATTTTGAATTTAATAATTGTATGATGTGATATAAATAAGTGTTGATGTGATGTTTTGAATGTAAAATTGATTTTTAGTATAATATAAAAATAACAAAATAAGTGTTTGATATAATGTTTTTGGAGAAAAATTTTGGATGAATACTAGGTGTTTGACAAAATCCTACAAACGAACACACCCTATGTAATCCGGATCCAACTCATAGAAGCATCTTTTATTTATCTCATCCATATCATATGCATTTCAACTTCAACGCATTATATTTAATATTTTATAGGACTCATAATAATTTATTTATTTCTATATATTTTATTACATAATATATATAAAAATTATTATTTATGCATATTTTTATATATTTTTATTGTCTAATAATATTTTTATATAAAGTTATATTTTTAATTTTTAAATATTAATCTATATAAATTTTAATATATTGAAACATATAATTTACTATTTTAAAAATTGAAATTATTCGAATGCAAGATATATATAGATAAATTTATGTTAAATTTAAAATTTCAATTTAATTATTATTATTTTTAATTTTTGTTGAAGTTAATCAATTCTTGAAAAAGTAATAAATAATGAACAACTATATTTTTTTAAAAGGTAATGAGAAAGATAATTAGTTGTTATAGTAAAAATTGAAAAGACAATCATAATAGTAATAAAAAAAGTCATTGCAAAAGATGTTCTAAACCTGCAACATGCGATCGTCTTTTAACTCTACTCCCTCATTTAATCGATTCATTCTTAGCATGAAATAGTGTGTTTGTTTGGGGGATTGGATTTAAATTCCACTATTCATCCTATTTTTGCCCCCCAAAAACATCAAATTAAACACCTATTTTTTATTTTTTATATTATACTAAAAATCAATTTTACATTCAAAACATCACATCAAAACCTATTTATATCACATCATACAACTATTCAAATTTAAAATTTTTACTATTCAAATCCCAATTTAAAATCCAAACCCCCAAACAAACACACCTTTAAGTTTATTCCCTCAGATGGGTTTACCATCTTCTTTAGATGTGTGCTGCGTGGGTTTTGAAAGTTCTTTTTTCATTGTTAGTTACAATAGTTTCCTTCTAAATCATTATATGTTGTTTTTGTTTAAAGATAGTTGGATAATAATTTCCTTTAGTGTGTTACAATTTTTTGTTGTTGGTGTTTTTGTTAAAATCTTAAAGTTAGATTGTCTTTCCTTTGATAGTTGGTTTAAAACTATTTATTCTATTTTTATTTTTATTTTTATTTTTATAATGTGAAAATCCGCAATCGCTACTGTGGAAATTCCCCTAAGTTATTTTGGCATATGAACTAATGGTGTCTTAATTTCTGCAGCAAAGACTTTCCAAAAGACAAAAGACATATTTGAGGAAATATCAAAATATGAAAACTCACTCATTCCATTACGGTGCAAAGGAAAATTAGTGTGGAATCTTTTATTCCAAGAATGTGAGTGATTTATTCAACCGGATAGGGTTAAAGATTGGTAATGTGTGATTTGGAGATCATACTTTCAAGAGAAGAATATTGAGTGAAGCTCTCATCCATCTATCCACATCGATTCTCCTTAGTTTTGAATGAGGTTTTTGACAGAAAAATTCGCCGGAGAGGTCGAAGGTGTTCGGAATTAATGGAGTTCCAACCGGAGGGAATGATCAAGCTCTAGAATTCTCTGTTGTGTGGTCGTTGTTAGTACGAAGTTGTAGCAACGAGAACCTTAGGAGGTATTTTCCTGAGTTAGCCATGACTAGCATTAGAGTTAAATGAGTTGTGGTTGTTTGTGTCCTTAATCAGCACTGGTTAGTGGAATTCCTCCTGGATTGGTATCCCCCGGATGTAGATTGGTTGATAATCGAACCGGGTCAATAAACACCTTGTCTTATTGTTGTTTTATGTTCTGCATTGTTTTTCGTTGTTGAAACGTAGTTATAACTGTGAACCGCCCACACTTCGGGAGTTGGCCCTTTAAAGTGTTCGAATGTGTTTTGTTCGATAAATCACTTCCCCAACATCTGGTATCAGAGCAGTGTTCTCTAATTCATTGAGTAGATCTGGTCACAGTTGCAGACATGAGTAAGGAAGGACGTTCAACATCAAGACCTCCATTGTTCGATGGGACAAATTACCAAAGTTGGAAGAATAAAATTGAAGCCTTTCTGATGCTTCAAGGTGAAGATGTTTCTGATGTTGTTGAGTGTGCATGGTCTCATCATATGAAAACCATTCAAGATGAAGATGGTGTTACTACTCTTGTGAAGAAACCGAAGAGAGAATGGACGTTAAATGAAAAAGCTGCTGGAATAGCAAACTTGAAGGCCCTATTTTCGATTTTTAATGCTGTGGATGAAACTCAGGTGAAGCTTATATCAAACTGCAAAATTGCCAAGGAAGCTTGGGACATTCTGGAAAATGCATTCGAAGGTTCAGCGCAAGTCCGATAATCTAAACTAGATCATGTGGAGACATTGTTCGAAGGAATGAAGATGAATGAGGACGAAACAATCGCTGTTTACTATAATCGCTTTGTGGATGTTGTCAATCAAGCAGAAGCTCTTGGAATGCACTTTGAAAAAAAGAGGCTGGTGAGGAAGATGCTTAAAAGTCTCACAAAAAATTTCAGGCCAAAGGTGATTATGCTCAATGAACCACCAAAGCTGAAAATATGACGTTGGATGAATTATATGGTACTTTGGTGAGCTATGAAATGAATTATCTCAAAGATGAAACTTAAAAAAGCATGGCCTTAAGTGTGGAGGACATAGAGCTGATCGAATCTGATGAGGAAATGGCATTTCTGAGTCGAAAATTTTCAAGGATGATTAGTGAGAAACGTGCAGCAAAGATGAAATATGGGAAGTTTCAGAACCGTGGTGGTTATCAGGGTGTGAGTACGTCTAGTTCACAACGGAAATACGCTAAACAGAAACCATCAAATTACAGCAAGCCAAAAGAGAAGTTCGATGGTGGATTCAAGAAGAAGTTGCTTGAATCAGTTCAAGAGTCTACCTGCTATGGATGTGAAGGAATTGGTCACATTAAATCTGAATGTCCAACGGTGAAGAAAAGAGAGAAGAAAAGAGCATATCAAGCAACATGGAGTGACAATGATGAAGAGGAAACTTTCTGTGTCGAGGAACGAGCTGAAGATGATGAAGTTGTTGCTTTCATGGCCGATGAATCTGAATCTATTAAAGATGATGGTGCTTCTACTGATAAAGCTTCAGAGGAATCCATAGAGCTTGATGCTGATGAGTTGATTGAAGCCTATGAGGAGATGGTGTTAGAGCAAAAGAAATCTGTGGTGAAGAACAAAGAGCTACTTGATACCATCTATCGATTGGAAGCTCAGAATGAAAAATTAGAAGATGAGATCGAAGTTCTGAAAAATGATGTTGCTGCTAAGTCAACTGAATCAGATGCTTTGAGGAATGAAAATCTGAGGCTAAAATATGAGAATGATCGTCTTCGGAAAGGAAATGTTAAGTTGGATGATGAAATTGAAATTTTGAAGAAGGATTTTCATGAGAAATCAACTGAAGCTGACAGATTAAAGGCTGAAAATGTGCAGCTGAAACAAGAGAATGATAAACTTCGAAAGGGAAAGGAGAAATTGGATGAAGTACTTTCGATTGGAAAACCTTTTGGTGATCACAAGGGAATAGGTTTTTGTGAGTCCTCACATAGAAAACCTATTACATTTGTCCGGGGTGGACTTCTTGCTGATGTTGAAATTCCAGAGAACAAATCAGTTTCGATGGTGAAGCAGAATTTGAAGAAGAACAAAAACAGAGATTGGAATGAAAATCGCAAGACACAGGGTGTTAGACAGATGTCATCACGATGTAATGACTGCGGATACTGCAGATGTCTTGGACATACATCTGAAAAATGTTTCAGATTGGCGAAGGACATTATGAATGGCATAAATATTCAGTGGCCTACTGAAGAACTCAAACAAAATGTTAAAGTCAGATTGGTGTGGATGCCTAAGAAAAATCAAAAGGCAAACATTCTTATGAAGGCGTTGGATGCAAATCAGTTTGAAAAGTTTGGTCGTCATTTGGGTATGCATTCGTACCCTACTTGATTTTGCATGCATGGGCTTAATAAATTCTCCAATATATTTATGTTGATTAGGATATTCTTGGTGAATATTGGAGAATGAAAATAATTTGAAAAGATTTTTTGAAAAATCCAAAAAGAAGAAGTGTTGCGAAGAGACTTTTATTGAGCAATGGCAAGAGTCAGATTTGATTACATGGTTGATGTTTTGGTTATGGATTGATTCGACGTGGAGGACATTTCAGTCCTACACTGGATTTTGAAAAATTTCTAGGCCTTGTGATGTTGCACAAATCATTGTTGATGCTGCGAAGTTGCTGCTACAACAAATCTGATGTCGAATCAACCGAAGTTGCTGTTGTTGTTCATCTTGGTGCTGCTGCTGATGTTGATGTTGATGTTGCTGTTGCAAGTATTTTTCAGTGGACCAAATGAGAAGGAATTCATGAAATTGTTTGTGAAGCAACTGAAATTTTTGATGATATTGTTGGAACAGTTGCTGGCGACGGTGATAAAGTTGCTGCTGCAACCATTTCTCAGCAAATTGAAGGTACTTGTTCTTTTTGTCATCTGCTCCCACGAAGGGGATCATACTTTCAGGGGGAGTTGCCCAAGTTCTGATGTTGTCTGCTTTGCTGATTGATGATTTTATCTGTTGTTACTATTTTCTTTGGAAGTCCGAAGTGATTACAACCGTATCAATGTGAAGGCTATCTGTAGCCCTTTTATGTTTGTTGGCATGTAATAGTTGGACTCACTCTTGGATGATTGAGTGTGTGAGCAGGTTCATTCCTCCACTTTTATTCGTGGTTTCATATGCCAAAAAGGGGGAGAATGTGAATGGAAATTCCCCTAAATTATTTTGGCATATGAACTAATGGTGTCTTAATTTATGCAGCAAAGACTTTCCAAAAAACAAAAGACATATTTGAGGAAATATCAAAATATGGAAACTCACTCATTCCATTACAGTGCAAAGGAAAATTAGTGTGGAATCTTTTATTCCAGGAATGTGAGTGATTTATTCAACCGGATAGGGTTGAAGATTGGTAATGTGTGATTTGAAGATCATACTTTAGAGAGAAGAATATTGAGTGAAGCTCTCATCCATCCATCCACATCGATTCTCCTTAGTTTTGAATGAGGTTTTTGATAGAAAAATTCGCCGGAGAGGTCGAAGGTGTTCGGAATTAATGGAGTTCCAACCGGAGGGAATGTTCAAGCTCTGGAATTCTCTGTTGTGTGGTCGTTGTTAGTACGAGGTTGTAGCAACGAGAACCTTAGGAGGTATTTTCCTGGGTTAGCCATGACTAGCATTAGAGTTAAATGAGTTGTGGTTGTTTGTGTCCTTAATCAGCACTGGTTAATGGAATTCCTCCTGGATTGGTATCCCCCGGATGTAGATTGGTTGATTGATAATCGAACCGGGTCAAGAAACACCTTGTCTTATTGTTGTTTTATGTTCTGCATTATTTTTCGTTGTTGAAACGTAGTTATAACTGTGAACCGCCCACGCTTCGGGAGTTGGCCCTTTAAAGTGTTCGAATGTGTTTTGTTCGATAAATCACTTCCCCAACAGCTACTCGACGAATGAGTTTTGAGTAAATCCTCAATCGTACCTAATAGTTTGCAACTTAGGTCCGACAAGGCAAGTCATATTAAACGAACTATATGTGACAAACAAGACCGAGAGATATTAGAGGTTTGAACCCGTGCTTGAATTGTGAATATTGAGTGATTGTGAATTTTTAATAATTATTTGTATGCAAACATTTTTTCAATATATATATAACATATTAATGATATCCAAACTATTTTATTATTTTCTTGATTTTTTTATTTTTAATAAAATAAATTTATAATAAATATCCATAATTAATAGTATACTATTGTTGTCTTGAAAATTTCAAGAAAACAAGGTAAAACTCGAAAATAGATTTCAAATTTAATAGGTTGTGTTTGAGATCATCTGTAAATCTTTAAGCACCGGACTAGATAATACTAAAGCAAAATACAGAAAAAAAAAAAAAAGAAAAGCGTAGGACGGAGGATAAAATCTAAAAATTCTGTCTTGAGACTAATTGGGTCTCTTCTTCTTCTCGCCCCTGCACTCCACCAATATTTGTTTGTCCACACCAATTTCGGACGGTTTGATTTGGTTACCAGATCATGGGACAACCGCCTGACGGTTACCCCCCGAACCTTCAACCACCCAAGTCGGCCACTTCAAAGTACACGCGCCCAATTAGTTTTTCGGACACTCTAGCCATCCGATTGTACCTCCCGAATTTGCAACCAAATGGCCTGAAAACAACCAATTCATCAGCCCATCACACTCGCATTTCAGCCTTTCCGAACCATGCAACCATATCTTCGGGCACCCATCTGAAAATATGAGCCCATTTTGACTTTGCAAGCCCATGGGCCGAAATCCTAGATTTGAATTTAGGGTATGTTTACTTGTGAGGTTTTTGTTTTGGGTTTTGATTTTGAATAGTAAAATTTTGAATTGAAATAATTGTTTGATGTGATATAAATATGTGTTGATGTGATATTTTGAATGTAAAATTAGATTTTAGTGTAATAAAATAAATTAAAATTGGGTGTTTGATTTGATATTTTTTGAGGAAAAAAAATTATAATAGTAAAATCAGCTGTAAAGTGTGACAAGTAAACACACCCTTAAGTAGCTCAACAACTTGCCGCTCCCTAGAGAATGTCAAGAGTCACATCTCAAGGGCGGTGACTGTTGACATGACAACTTCTTCCCTCTACCCCAGGTCTGTAGAACTACCATTACGACGGTCCAGTGGTGGAGAGAAAGATTAAACCCTTCTTTTGTCGCCAGTAAACCTCTTTCTTCCTCACACTCTCTACTAAAACCTTCGTTTTTCTGGCGAACCTCCATAGTACCTCGCTCCAGCTCTTTGTTAATCAATTGCTCATACAGTCATGGAGACCACAACCTTCATTCTGCTTAACGGATCCGCTCTTCAACCCGCCATGAATCCGTCTTCCACCACCACTCAGATGGTGCATCCCGTTTTTTCTACCATTTCCGAGGAGCCCCTACATTGAATTTTCTTCAATACAACCGCTGCCTCGTCATTCACGATGGGGCTTTCAACACCACTCGTCTCTGGGATGGAATTAAAACCAATCTCTTGGATCCAAAAGATGAATTTCGCACTTGGTACGAAATGGTGGAGAAGAGCTATGGGAAACAATGGGGGCTCGAAAAAGGTATCTTGTTGTCCTGCGAAAGCTTCAACATTCAAGATACGATAATCTTGGCAATGACTGCCTTCTTTGATCTGGAGGTCGGTGTCTTCATGCTGCCCTCGGGGCCCATTGGCCCTACCCTGATGAATGTCTCCATGATTCCCCACCTCCCGTTGTAGGGGAAGATCCAGTGGTTGGGACCCTTACTGGCCAAGAGCCAACAATCGACCATCCAGGGTAGAAGATAAAGACTTCCCCATACAACAAGGTTGTGGCTTGGGAACCTTATGTGAAGATATATTGCAGGGCTAAAGACACCCCGGTCACTGACGAGGAGAACATGGCATTTATGCTATACTGGCTCTGCAGGTACGTGGCCCTTCCGAATTTAGTGTTTTGCCTTTACTTTCTTTGCACCACTTTCTTATGTGATTCCATTTGTTGGACATGTCATATACGTAATCTGCCCTTTCTCCAAATCCATCACCTACACCCATGCTGATATTGCCATCCATCTCACCCAGTGCCAATTTCTCTCAGTTGGACCCAATTCCTTGTCAGCTTCTTTGAGGGCCTCTCCAAAACTTTCCCAAAACTCTCCGGTTCTTCCAAAATTGACATTGTGTTTTCCAGTCCAGTTTGGTTTTTGGAACCCTGGTTCCGTTTATACTTCGATTCTTTTTATTTCGAGCGGCTACCATTTATTCTTGACTCGGATATATCATTCGACCAACATCTACTCTCTCTCTGCTCCGACCGTAAGGGCCATAAAGACATTGAAACCACCATTAAAGCCATTTTGAATGCCAAACCCATTGATTCAAACTACTATCCCTATTTTCACCTTACTTCCTTTACCACACGGTCTTTCTATGTTCCTCCTTCAATTCTTTTTCCGTACCTGCTCCCCTTCAAATCGCTACACCCGACCTTCAAATACTCCTGGGAGGCAACCTTAAAACCCCGATCCAATTTTGCTGGAAAAAAATTGAGAAAATGAAGAAAGCATATGCTGTCTTTCCTTATTATCCGCACTATTTAGCATGTCAATTCGGTTGCTGCCAGGGTATTCCAGACTTAGCCTTTACTCCTTACCTCATCCAAACCCATGCACAAAACGTCGTAGCCGAATACGCCATCAAACCATATACCGATCAACTTACCAACTACCTTACCAAGCACATCTACACCCCTTTCGTGATTGCCCTGATACAGTTGAGGCCTTTCATGAATGGTGGTCAGACTTTGCTTGGCTTGTGGTCGGGAGGCCTATTACGGACTTCGTAAAACTTCTTTTCCGTCAACCACCCAAAAGGGGTCTCAGATGATTCTATTGCCTCAACCCTTAACAGAGAAAGTCACCTTGGGACCCCCAAGACCGAAACGGAAAAAAAGGAGAAAGGCAGGCGGGGCCCGCTCTTCCTGAAAAAGGGCCAAGACCGTTGCAACCGCCCAACCGGAGGATTCGGAAGAGCACTACAAAGTAAGAGAATATTACATGAGCTCTCTAACAGTGGATCTGACCCTCTTCCCTGAATTCCGAACACCTGCTACACAACGAGCCCTAGCAGGTAACCTTACTCCGCTAAATACTTAACCTGAAATGTTTATCTCTGTCTCACATTGTCTTTGTACTAGTTGCTATCAATCCAATCGCCACTTTGATTGCTCCAACTCCTGGCTCAGCCACCCCTGTACCAAAAAGCCAACAACCAACTCCGGTCGAAGCCACCCGGCTGACTTCAAGCCCTCCGGTCGCATAAACTCCCGCATCTAAGGTATTTCTTTGAATCTTACTAAAAATGATATTTCAATGTGATAACATCCGACTGAACACCAAGGGCCAAATATTCGGAGGAAGAGCAACCCCCACCAACAGATCAGCCGATGACCGACCAAAACATCGATGCGCTAGTTGAGAGGCAAGCCTCACCCGCTGACATTCCAGAGCCATAACCCGCAACGCCCACCGAAACTGGAGACCGGATTCCCATACAAGTAACCTTCCACTTTCAACAATTATTTTCGCTTTGTTTCAAATTGTACTTACATACCAAATTTCCATATATTCGAAGTTTTGCAGGGAGGTCGGGGACGGTCAATCAGCCGATGAACGACCAAGGTGCGGAAGCACCAGTCGGAAGGCAAGGACCGCTAGGAGCAACCGAATTACAAATATTACCTGAAGAGGCAACTGAGCAACCCCAATCTCCTCCGCACAAAATTCTAGATGAGGAATCTTGTACGGTAAGTTCGTTCATTTAATACAACTCACATACTCCTCAAAACTCAACCCGTTTTACGTATTAAGAAACTGTCCCGTTTGTGCCCTGGGAAGAGCCCATTAGTCCAACTGAAAGAGGCCCCACTCAATCCCAAGATAAGGAAGAAATAAAAACCTCTTCTCCTAAAGATTCGGCACGAACGTTGACAGCTCCACCAAGACTTCAGGCTCTCCCCAACCCATCCATGATCTTGGCCCTGTCAGCCTAAACGATCGCCCTAGACTAAGTGACCGAACTTCGCACTTTTATTTTGTCATAAGCACATCTGTAGCACATTTACATGTAGTTCATTTTGAAGGATTAGAGCTTTTTGACTCCCCTCTCCGTCGTAATTCTCTCCGCTGAAAGCCGGCAGACGATCTCCAAGGTCGCCGGGAAAACCCTTGCCAGCTGAATGAGGGTGAATTTAACGAACTAATGGATAATCTCCTTAGTCTGCTAAGTAACCAGCAAGCCAAATCTCCTGCCAACCAAGTGCTTGACCTGGTCCTCGAGAGACTCTCAGAAGTTGTTGTGGACTTGCCATTCCTTCCGTCTGCGGCGACTCAAGACATCCGATCTTCCATTCCCGCGACTGATTTCATCGATTGCACCCTACCTGGCGTGGACTCGGCTCTGGGCAGATCGCAACAACGAGTGGCAATCCTCAAATTGTCCAAGAAACAACTTTTGGCAGACATAGACAGAAACAAACGGGAAATCAAGTATCTACAGCAAGAACTGGTGAGGCAAGAGAAAGAGCTGGACAAACTGGACAAGTGCTTGTCTGACGAACACCAGATCATGCAAAGCCATTCAGATCATCGGGTAGTACTCGCACCAGAATAGAAGATCGCCCGCCGAGCCAAACAAAGGACGGAAAGAACCTCCTCCATTGCCCAATGGAAAGCGGCCAGACTGGACCATAAGTGGTCAGCCAACACTTGGTTAGTTCATAATTTTGATATCCAAAATTAGGCAAAAACATCGATAACCAATCAAATAAATAGATAATCAACCCTCAGTTTTGACAAAAGAACCTTTTGAATAACCTCTTTTACAAAAAACCAACATGTCTTTCCAACAACCTCGCATTCATGTCCCGATCAGAAACTGGGAAGGTGTTCCCCAACCATTTTTGGTTGGGCAACACCCTGTTACTGTCCATGCAGAAGATTTCGTGCAGGTCTTGAAACAACTTGCTTTCAAATTCAAATTTTCTAAAAAAGGGCGTTACACCTTATACCGAAGTACCCGTTTGATGCAACGGGTAGTTGAGAGCTACGAGACCTTCAAAGACATGCTCAGTCGTTTCCCCGATTTGGAACACCACATGGATCTTATAGAGCACCATGTAATGGTCATTCTGCCAGATCTCGGTTGGGTAAGAGAATTTTCTCAGAAGAGGGCAGCCTTTACCTGTTTATGAGTGCTTCTCGACAGAGAATGTCAAACCCTTGATGACATGAGAAATGAATGAAAGAACCCTTGAAAAAATGTAAGAGCAATAAGAGCAATACCTCCCAGAACTGGATGATCTCCTAGACGAAGAACCATCCATAGCTGTTGGTCCCTGGGCCCCAGGCTCTGATAATGACGAAGATACTCCATGTATCACCATCCCCGACGAAGACTAGTCAAGTCCCATACCAACGCGAACCCCCCGCTGGGTTCAGAAATAAAACGACCATTCAGTCGGTCTCGTGCTTTGAAAAGGTAGGCGAATACCTTTTCAAGTCTTTGGCATTAATGCAATCGTGTCCTAACTTTCCTTCCCGATCAATAATAACAAAGACCCCTTTACCAATTTCTTGTGAATTATGTAAGGTCCCTCCCAGTTTGGAGACCATTTCCCTAGTTGATCCACTCTATTATAGGTTGGCAGAATAGTTTTCAAAACCATGTCTTATTCCTTAAATTTTCTTGCACTAGCTTTCTTGTTGTAATATCTCATTCGGACCTCACTTTCTTGATATATACGGTCAATGGCATCCATCCGAGATATGTCAAACTCTTCCAATTGCTGAAACATTCTATGCCTTGTCTCATTCCTGTCACCAACCTCTGTCAAGGCTGTTTGGGCGGTAGGTATCCTAACTTCCGCTGGCAAGACTGCATCCTGCTCGGAAGTAAACTGATACGGCGAGAATCTAGTAGCCAAATTCTGCCTGTTCTGATGCACCCACAAGGCTTGTGGAAAAAACTCATGCAATTTCCTTGATTTATCACTAATCATATTTTTGATAATATCTTGTTCGTAGCGTTGGCTTGTCCATTCGTCCGTGGATAGTACGGTGAAAAATAATGTTACTTAATATTAAATTTTTCCAGAAAGTCTACAAACCTTTCAGCAATAATTATTTGTTATGTATGTATTACATTAGTAAAATTTATCAAATATAAAAATATCATTTGTTATGAAACAATTTAAAATAAAAATGATATAATTTCATATGAGACGGATGGAGTATTTTCAATACTCTCCCTAATTCTTCTTTATGTCTGAAGTACACTTTAAACCCTATAAAGTGCCACATCTCCAAAAATTTCACCCTTGCAATGCCTTAGTTTAGAAATAAACTTTTTGTTTTTCTCCAATCACATGTTGCACACAGACAGAGCTATCTTCAATGCATTCTCAAAGGAAATGAAATTTTGTGTCAATATGCTTAGTTCTACTGTAAAATACTGGATTCTTGTTTTAGGATATAGTGGACTTATTATCTACCTACAACTTAACAAATTGACCTTTCCAACCAGTCAACTCCACCAAAAAATTATGTAACCACAGTGCTTGACACGATGCCAATGTTACAGATAGCCATCTTCAATGCATTCTCGAATGAAATGAAATTTTGTGTCAATATGCTTACTTCTACCGTGAAATACTGGATTCTTTTTTTAGAATATAGTGGACTTGTTATCTTATGTACAACTTAACAAATTGACCTTTCCAACCAGTCACATCCACCAAAAAATTATGTAACCACAGTGCTTGACATGTTGTCAATGTTCTAGCGATGAATTCAGCTTTGCAGGAGAAGAGTGACACGGTACGTTGCGTTGTGAGCACCAAGTGATAATATTTTCAGAGAAAAAATAAATGTCATTGATGTTGTACTCTTACGATCTTCAAGATCCATGTCATGACTACTATCAATGTACCCAAGCAGTCTTCCAACACCTCCCAAATAATAAACAAGTCCATTATTGGTCGTCCCTGCAATATATCTTAGAATTTGTTTAGGTGCCTTAAAGTGACTTTCTTTTGGTGATTTTATATACCTACTCACAAGTTCCACCAAGTATCCAAGATTTGGTCTAGTATGAGTAAGATATATTAGGCTCCCAATAAGGTGTCGACATTCAGTTGCATTTATTGGTACACCCTTCTTCACCGTTCGATAAATTTAATCTTGGTTCTATAGGATAGTTTGACGGATTATAGCATTCCATTCATGCTGCGTTGCAGAATTTTCTATGCATACCCTCTTTGATAAATCATTATCTCACTGCTACTTTAGTAGACCTCAATTCCAAGATATTATGAGAGCAAAGTCACTCATTTCAAATACACTTTGCATTTGCCTTTTGAATGATCAAATCTTTCATCGGTTCCTATCACAATAAAGTAGTCTATGTACACACCATTTATCAACAAGTCTTTCAATTTTTGTTATGGGTAGACAGTTTTCTCTTGCGGGTATCACTAAAATTCAAGACCCGTAAGTGCTTTGTCAAGGTGAATATTTCATGCTCTCACGGTCTGGCATTGAGTTAGTGGCTTCCACCATTTCAATAATTTCACCAGTACCTTCATCGCCCTCTCTCTCTCATCTTTCAAATTCAGCGAGCAGCCGAGCGTGTTGCTCCTTGTAAACCTTTTCCTCTTCATTCTCCTTATCTTCTAGTATAGTTTGATCAGATTTTATTGATGGTGGAGTCAGAGTTTTTGCCGGTGTTGATGTTTTTAGTGTTTGGGGGTTGTCTTGGAGGGCTCTTCTTCGCTGGCCCCTAGAGTTGCTCTTTCTGCAGCGCTTGGCGATACTGCAAAATGGGCAAAGTTATTGTTACTGCCTCGACATCTTAAATCTAAATTCATTGCATTAGGCGCGACTGGTAACGAAGCATAATGGTTTCGAAACTTATTTGTGAGATTCCATTATGGTCAAAACTAATACCCCTTATTTAGGTACAGTGTGACACTGAAGTTATTATGTATAAAGCTTACAATCGACAAGTGGCTATGAGACATGGTATGGCATGAGAATTTATTACAAACGGTGTAGTTATTGTAGTCCATATACAGTCTCAGTGTAACGTATGACTAATTTAACTATGGAGTTGACTAGAGACTTAGTACATAAGTCTTCAATCATAATGGAAATAAATTCCAAAGAATCTACGCACATAACACACCCAAAACCCTCATAGTACGATGCTATGAATTCAATGTGAAAGTCTTACATGTAGTAGATTTCAATGAATGCATTTATATATCTTAATAATTTATTTGAAAAATTATTGTGCAAGGGCAAGAGTAAAGGAATTACCTATACAAATATAAAGTTTTTATGTTCCAAAAAATGGTCTAAATTTGGCTTTTGATATATTGGTGAATGGATTGGGACACGACTTTTAAAGTGTCAAACATAAATTGTTGAAAAATTGTATGTACATTTACAACATGTGTTCACAATGACTTTATAGGTTAAATGCTTGGTATATACCTAGACTCTCGAACGCTTACAATGTGTAATGTACTAAGTTAGAAATCCAATATTCGCAATATTTTTATATATGCCTTAGGTTGTTGTGTATGCTGCTGTTTAAACAAAAATCATGGATATCATCAAAATAGGGGGTGATTTTTGGTTATTTTATTGTTATTTGATTTATTCGAAAATGAGGAATGTTGTAGTAAGCTATTTTCAAGAAGGGTCGTCGTTTGAGGATGCCTATACGACACTGCACATAAAAGACGATGTATTCATTATATTAGATATTTAAAATATGTTTACATAATCATTTCCTTAGATATTTGACACATTATACTTAGGATACAGAATCATTTCCTTAGATATTTGACACAAATATAATTTAGGTTATATTTTACCAACTGTTCAGCGGAAGTGATAAATTCTTCGTACAATTAAGAGAAATCATAGAATATCCAATCTCATCGATCTGATGAAAATAAACCAGATATTATATTTTCTTTCATAAAAATAACATTAAACCCCTTGTTCATCGAACACCAATGGTTTGCGGTTATGCTTACCAAAATAGTTCGAAAGGTCGTTTTTGAACTTTTTAAATTACGATTTTGGTTTGTATTTGTCAATTTCGATTTCAGTTCTGACGGTTCCGATTTGAACCACTTTTTTATATTTATTTATTTTCTTAATTTTTCGTTTTTATTTTCTAATTTTTTAACTTCAATTATTTTTTTACAAAAACAATAATTTTTTATATATATGTTTATTTTTTGTGTAAAAATTTATTTTTAGAAATATGCTTATATTTTTTTTGGAAGTAATGTATTTTTGATATTTTTGTTAAATAATTTTAATAATTATTTTATAAGCAATTGTGCTTCTATATATTTGCAGCACTGTTTTTGTATATAAATCAATGAAAAGTAGGAGTATTATATAATCCTATCAACTTTATGAAGTTCACGTACATAATTAAATAATGCAATAAATTTTGTGAAAATTCATGTAAATTAATAAAGAAAATTAATCAAACTCTTCGTGGAGTCTATAGATTTTTTAAATTCACGTAAATTCACGGACTTTTTTAAAGTCCAAAAAAAATTCAATAAACTCCTAATTGAATACACCCTCAAAATCGTTTTAAATTCAAACTTATTTAAATTTGAATTGACAACTTTAATGAAGTGATCCTATTCAATTGAAAATTTGAGTTGATATATTTGAGTTACGTTAAGATCAGAAAGGTTAGTTTTTTTTTTTATTTTTTTATTTTTTAAGTTTGTTGGTGTTTTGAAATCCTAGTAAACCTGATGATAAGTTATAGTAGGCATTTCTTGGATTGATGTTCCAAAGTGTAAGTCTTTACACCGACCCAAGTTAACAAATCTTTTGAGTTTTTTTTTTGTCTTGTGCATCTTCACAAGAAACCGTTGTCGTTATCATGGAGCAACCATGTGTATAACGGTTATTTTTCCATTCGTAGTTTCATAATCTCCGTTTGCATATACTTAGAGGACATAGCATTGAAGCATTTATTTTGCAATAGTAACATTATAGAATTTTACAAATAGAAAGGAGATATGTAAGGGAGGTTATGGCAGGGTTGGCCCTAGGCGACCAGGACCCAATATAAATAGGAGGCCTATTTAATATTTATATTATATTTGTATAATTTTTACGTATAGAACATATTTGATAGAAAAAATTGCAAAACAAATCTTACGCGTATACCTCATTATTACTTTCGTCCTGTATTTATTTCGGTGACAAAATATATCTCATATATTTGCAAAAATCGTTATTTTTATCATTTGGCAGCGTGTGGCCGCACGTGATCGCGCGTAAGGGCGCGTGGTGTAAATTTCATGCGCGGGTAAAGGACATAAATAACGACTTTTGTAAACATATGAGATATATTTTCCCAACGAGATAAATATAGGACAAAAGTGATAATAGGGTATAACTGTGGGATATTTTATTTGCAATTTTCTCCGTATTTGATATGTGTAAATATAAACACATGTAGTTTGGTGGTTTTGGGTGGATCTACAATGGTGTGACCTTGAGTTAAAATCCTTAGTGCCTCAAAATTTTTTAATATTATTTATATTTTATTATAGATAAAAAAAATATTCATATAAATTTAGCGACCCTTATTATTATGTCGTCCCGCCTCTCGAAAGTCACGACAGGCCCTGTGTTATGGAGATAAATTTGGACACAATAAACTTCATCAAATCCATGCAAATCAAAGGTCGCATGACTTCTTTGGTGGAGTTCACTCGAACTAGCTCGCTAGAACCAAAATGAAAAGAATTAGTTCTCAGAAGTCCGCACAAATAACATCACTTGACTCCGGGAGAGCAGAAGAGTGAGCTACTTAATTAAGCATTGAACCAGACAACTCACTTAAGTATCTAAACTTGATCAAATCGTTGAAATAATTAAACTATGCCGTCTAACAATAAATTTTAGTTGTCTTAGTGTTTTCTTTTTACATTTGCTTTAATATTATCAATTCAATGAATGTGTTGCTTGTTTAGCAAAAATTTGTGTATCGATTAACAATGCAGGAGTTCAACACTTTCTTATATGGCATAACAGTTTTACATCAGAATTCAATAATTTTTGTCTATTTATATATGCCTTTTCCAATAAATCTACTGACTCAATAATATAATTAAGAGAAAAAATTATTTTTTATTCCATTCAATATTATAATTATCAATTTTGGTCCCATTCAAAATTTTTTTTATCAATTTTGGTTCAACTCAAATGAAAATTTATCGGTCGCAGCCAACCATTCTAGGACTAAAATTGATCAATTTTCATTTTAGTGTGACCAAAATTGATAAATTTTTTTGAATGAGACCAAAATTGATATTATGATATTGAATGAGACCAAAAATGATATTTGCTCTATAATTAAGCAATTTGGTGCGGTTTGGATGTTTTGCATGATTTAACAAATTCATTGCATAATTCAATATTCTCCTCGATCTACTGTTATATCTTAAAATTATAAACAAAAAAAAGCCTTTGATCAACTCAATTGTATTGATATATATGGAAAATAATATGATATATCCGTGTTTGAAAGTTTATTCTAAGGAATTATGTAGACGATGTATACAATCCGATTTGCAATATGACGAAAGGATATGCAGTTTCAAAACAGAAAACTATTTCCCAATATAAATTTCTTCACCCACTAGCTCGAGGATTGTATCGAAAACTATTATGCATTCTCATTTTTACTATCATCGTGATTTTAAATGTTGAATAGATACATATATATACATATTTGCATTGCTTCATAGTTTCAGATATAGAGAACAAGTTTCCCAGAATTATTTCATGAAATAAAATTCCTCAATGTGATTTTCTCTGCGTGTGTTTAGATGCATATTTTATTTTGGTTCGATGTTTTTAGTTGTTTTAAATCTTTTAAACTTTTAAGATGAAAGTAGTGGTGTATTATAAGGTGTTGTTTTGATAGAAATGAAGGGTTGGATGTTAAATTTTATAAGAAAAAAATAGTAAAGCAAAAAGGAAGCCTTGAATATATGGAAAATATAGATGAAAGTACAATTGAATACCGCACTCATTTCATTTCGTATATTATGGAATCAAGAAAATACCCTCAATAGTTGTAACTAGTTATATAGAGTTTGAACCTAATCATGTGAAACTTTTCAGATTTCTTTGAACAAGTATAAGAAAATATTCGTCCAAAAATAATTATTGTTATACTTTTAAATTTTAATAGAATTAAAGTGTGGAATTTTATATTAATTTTAAGATAAAATTGATGTTAAGATATGATAATATTTAAAGAAAAATTATAAATTGCAACAACATAATCAAAAAACACAAAACAAATACCAACAATTTATTAATGTCAAAGGTCTTCAACATGGATACAAAACTCATTATTATATAATTGAAAATAAAATAAAACTTCACTCAAGACTAATTATCACAACCATGTAGGACCGCATCATACCCCCCACCAGCACAACACATTTACCAATCACCAAGACTAATTAGTCGTAGTATTTAGCTTTGCCTTTGCCTTTGTCGTTGCCGTTTCCATTGTTGTTGCCGCTGTTGTTGCCATTGCCGTTGCCACTTTGTCCGGGAAATTGATTATATGGCACCATGGTGCTTATTCCCATTCCAAAGGGATAATTTATGCTCATATTTGGTTCTGGTGGAGCAACGGACATTTCCTCAGTCATATTCTTCATATCCTTTCCAAAGTTAGTTATAGCTTCTTTCAACGATTGAAGTTGCTCGTATCCGAGTCCCTCAAGACCTGGGCCTCCAAGGGGTATCATACTCTCCCTCCTTAACTTCTCCAGTTCTTCACCCCGTACCTTCTCAGCAGCTACCCTCCCCTCGAGTCGGGCCAAAGCATCTAGTTCACTTTGCCGTATCAGGGCCAAATCATGACCCTCACTCCCCTGATTACCTATGTTGATGTTCTCCGGGGAGAGGAACTTATTGGTAATTGTGTTGATATCAGGATACCCAAATGAATGAGCATTGTCAGCAGGCGAGAACAGTACCACACCAGCCTCTGCACCTGTTAAAGTGCAAAGTTCGTTTGCTTTGTTGAACAACCCTGCTCGACGCTTAGAGAAAGTTACTTGAAGGTTGCTCTTCTTTTCTATCTTTTCTATTGGAATACTGCGACGACCTGACTTTCGCTGTGAAGATCCAGATTGATCTCCAGACGTACTCATGATTTCAATAATGGATAAGAAGGTAGATTTGTAGGATTTTACACAAGAAAAGAGCAAACCAAAGAAACATGCATTGGTAATAATGTTGTGTGTTTCTTAATGGATGAATACTCTAGTATTTATACTAGTTTAGAAATTATACATTTTTTATTTTAGGAAAATTAATTTAGAAAGCCTAATTCTACTTTTAGCTGATGCAAAATTTATCATATAAATAAAATTATTACTCTTATTAATGGCTAATTAATTTTGGATATATAATTTTTCCAAATATTTGGCAGAAAATCTTAGTGTTCACTAATATTATGACATTGTGATAGTGTTACTTTTTATTTTTAGTTGCTCAATTGATAATTGTTTTCCCTTAAAATTCATACTACATAATATGTGTTTTCCATTCAAATTATACATCAAATAACTAGTTTTATTTTGTAAAGCATCAAAAATAAATTTAAACAAAATAGGAAAAAAAATAGAGCACAAATAAACGTGTTTTATTCTTACCCTCATTTTCTTAGGAAAAATAAAAATTAATAGTGGGCTTTTATTGGGCTTAGACTTTAAAATTATTTCGAATTTTAAATTTTTTAGTAAAAATTTGACTTTATTACTATATCCATTTCCGTGAAAATTTTAAACTTTACATTATATTGAATAATGCAAAAATTAAAACAAAGATTCGACAAACTTTTAGAAATAAGAAATTGAATTTAGTAATTTGAGAGAGGACAAAGCAAACTTATAAACTAAGGACTGACTTTTATGAGAAAATCATGGCCCTAATATTGCCTATGAAGCTTGGAACAAGTATGTTTCAAATAGTTAAAATTTTAAATATATTCTTTCTTTTTTTTTTTTTTTACAAAAAAGGTAAAGATGCATTAGGTATCACAAAAAAAAACAAAACAAAACAAAAATACAAAAAGAGAAAAAAATTCTTTCTAACATACAATCAAGAAGTCGGAGTCGAAAAAAATAGTAGCTTATTGTGATGTAGTGATACAAACTAAATATATAATAATATTTATAGTAAGGGAAAGTTCATAAACATATTTATTAAGTTCGGATTCTTTTCTTATTATTTTCCTATTTATAACAATGAATTAAATTTCGTATAATTACGAGACTATCGACAAAGATATTATACATAAAACTCGCAAACAACCACGTGAATATGGAAAATATCAATTTATTTATGTACATATGCATTTATACAAAATTTAGAGGGTGTTTCATAAATGTACCAAGGTAAAGTTTATATATATTTTAATTTGTAAATTCAATTAAGTAAACAAATTAATAAAACTCCAAGAATTAACATGAATGTAATATATTTTAAAATAAACATGGATATGTTCTCCCTCTCGCTCTGTTTTGCTTGCTCTCTTTCCATACCTAATTTTTTACTATACTGACATAACTCATTTTTCATTCAAAATGTCAAGTCTAAAATTGCATCTATTTATGTGAAAACCTCTCCCTTTTTGCGCTCTCAAACTTATCACATTCATTCTCTATGTTCTAAAGCGTTTTCTATAGCTTACACTCATTGGAGAAGCCACCGGAAGAAGGTGTTGGTTATTTTATTGTTATTAGATTTATTCAAAAATAAGGAATATTGTATTGAGTTATTTTTTGGGAAGGTTCATGTGGGGTGCGCGTTCGAGAAAGCCTATACGATATCGAATTAAGCATGAAATAATATAATGAAGGTGAAAATTATAGTACATATTATTTACAAATTATTATTTTCAATATAGAAATTAAAATAATTTATTCGTGCATTTAACTTTCAAAAATTTAAATTTAGTTGATTTTAAATTCGAATTGACAACTTTAAGAATATATTGAATTATTCTTTTCAATTTAAAGTTAAAGTTGTATATTTTCATGTAAAAATTGTCTTTTGAATTAAAATTAAGTTCAAATGTTTTCAAAAAATACACTTTCAAATCTATTAATATATTCTTATCTTCACAAAATAAGAAAAAAAATAAAATAATAAGAGAGTGGCAAAAAGTCCCATAATCTTTGAATTACGTGTAATCTTCTCCCTTCTTTCTCCAGGATTCTGGAAAATATAATTTTGATAAGCAAATAATCTCCAAACCTTTTTACTTGCTCGATTTTTCGCCTAAAATTCGAGTGTTGCATTGTTTTATCCTCGTACACATTTTGTGTAACCTGTGGTGTTAATAGAGTCGAAATATCGCATAAGGAAGTGAATCTACGTGACTCAAAGTATATCCAAGATCATGTATATCCTGGAAGGAGAAATCGGAGAGTTAATCGGAGATGCAGACCAACTCGTTGACTACCTTACTCCCTGCTAATAGATTATCGTTGGTCTTATTGCAGTGTAGTAATGACCAATTACCTGTGCAATCTTTTGCAAGGTACGCAATGGGAAATTATAGGAGTTGTAGGAGTGTCTTGGTTGATTAAGTCCTTGTAACCTAGATAGGCGATAGTTAACACACTTTTGGATTGGTGTCCTCTAGATGTAGATTATTTATAATCAAATTGGGTCAAAAAACTTCTTATGTAATTCATTGCTTTGCTGCATTCGCATTCATTACGTTGACACTGAGTAGCAATTACTGTAAGTTTATCACGATATAATTGTTGTGTTATTTCAAAATATGTTATATAACAATGTTGTTCATTGCTTGGTGGAGTTTGCCTTTTTTAGAAGTTTGATTGAACATTTTCCAACATTCGGCATCAATGCATTGTGCTCTACCTCCTGAGTATATCAACTTGGAGTTCAAAATGAGTAAAGGAAAAAACTCAACAACCATGCCTCCCTTGTTCGATGGTTCAAATTACAGGTTTTGTAAAAATAAAATAGAAACTTTTCTAATATCCCAAAGAGATAATGTTTGTGAAGCAATTGAGTTCAAATGGTTTGCACCTACAAAGACATTCAAGGTAAATGAGATATTCCTATCACGGTGCCAAAACCAAAGCGAGAATGAAGTGCTAAAGAAAGAGCTACTAATATTTGAAACTCAAAGGCTATCAATAACATATTTAATGTTGTTGATGAAAACTAGTAAACAGTTATATCAAACTAAAAAAATATCCAAAGTAGTATGGGATGTAATGGAAAGCGCACGTGAAAGTTCAGGTAATGTTCGGGAAACAAAATTGCAACGTGTAGAAACCATGTTTGACTGTATGAGAATAAATGAAGACGAAATCGTTGGATAAACCATGTTTGACTCTATGAGAATAACTGAATATCAAACTATTGGATAGTATTACAACAGGTTCAAGGTTGTAGTCAATCAAGCATACACATTGGGGATGCAAAATGACGAACAAAAACTAATGAGGATGATGCTCCGAAGGTGGTTGCCCTTGAATAATCTGGAAAACTAAGGACATTGGCTCTTGATGGCCTCGATTGTATTCTGGTCACTTTTGAGATGAATCATATAGAGGAAGATGTACCAAAAATGCATGGCATCATCGTCTGAAAACTTATAGTTGGTTTAATGAAATGAAGAAATGTCATTACTCAGTAGAAAACTTTCGAGGATGATCAGTGAGAAGAGATCTATGAAACAATTCTATGGAAAGCTTCAGAACATAAATCAAAGTGGTGTAAAAACAACCCTCATAGTTACATAGAGTATAAGTCATCAAATTATAGCAAACCGAAAGGGAACTTCTACCAAACAAAGATAATGTTTCTTCTACTTCCAAAAGAAGATGTCATGGCATTCATGGAGGATAAAACAAAAATAATGATGGTGCTTCTACTGCCAAAGCTTCGGAAGAGTCCAAAGAACTCAAAGCTGATGAACTGATCGAAGCTCAAAAAGAAAAAACTCCTTTGTGCAAAATAATGAACTTCTTAACACCATTTACCGATTGGAAGCTCAGAAAGAAAAAAAAAATATGGACAATGAAATTGAGCAACTGATGAAAGATGTTCAACTAAAATCTATTGAATCAGATGGTTTTAAAAGCTGAAAACTTGCTACTGAAAAAGTGAATGACAAATTTTGAAATGGAAAAGAAAAATTAGATAAAGTCATTTCTATGGGGAAACCATTTGGGGATCACAAAGGATTGTAATCCAATGAATCGTTAAAAAGCAAGCCAATTCATTTTTAAAAGGTGGTGTTGTTAGTGAGGTTATGATTTCAGACAATAAAATAGTTTAAGTGATAAAAACAAAGTTTGTAAATGAACAAACCTAGAAAGCAGATCAGAAACCGCAGAGGCGCTCTGAATGACATAAGGTTGCTATCATGACAAAATATGATTGTGAAAACTGCAGATATCTTGGACATACATCCACTAACTGTTTCAGACTTGCAGATGGTGTGATGAATGATAGAATCATTCAATGGCCTACTAAAGGTCTCAGAAAAAATATTAAGATCAAATTGGTATGAATGCCAAAGAAAGATCAGAAAAAAATGGTGCAATGTTATTTTGTTAAATCAAGAATCTACAAGGTAGGACTGGTGGTACTTTGATAATAGATGCTCATGCCACATGACGAGTAGGAAACACTTGTTGAAGACAAAAGTGGTGATGTTATCTTTGGAAATAGTGGAAAAGGCAAAATTACAGATTATGGACGATATATTTGAAGAAGAAGAAATTCCATAGCTTTCAAAGGTTTATTTCGCTGAAGGTCTTAGCAAAAATCTGATAAGTATTAGTTAATTTTGCGATGATGAATCGAATATGAAGTTTACAAAGGATGCATGTGGGGTATATGCTGCAAAGAGATTATTAACTTAACAATATCGAATTTGGCAATTACTTCAGTTTTCCTTGGTAAAAGGTAATGCTCAAACTTGGTGCATGTGAGACCAACGAATAACATATTTTCAGGCATAAAATAGTTGATTTCAGGCCTGACCAACATTTTACTGAGGTAAACCACCGTTCTTTCTTTTCCATTATCCCAATCTTGCGCTAATGGGCAACTCACCACGTCGTACGTATTTTCCAGATAGTGCTTGAGTGGCTGGCCGAACCTGTGTGGTACCAAAATGGTGGTTTAGTAAGAGCTTGCTTAATAGCATACAGGGTCTTCTACTATTCCTCCCCCCAAACGATGTTGGGGGGTGTCGTTGCTTTCAAGAGCTTGGTAATGGGTTTCATCTTACCAGTCGCGTTAGCTATGAACCTTCTTAAATAATTTATTTTTCCAAACATGCTCTGAACCTCCTTAACAGTCTTTGGAGGCTGAATAGCAAGCACTACATTGGCTTTATTAGCATCCACCTCAATTCCTTTTTTGTGGACGAGAAATCCCAGAAAACTTCCAGACAAAACCCAGCAAGCGCATTTCATTGGGTTCATCATGAGGTTGTACTTCTTAATTCGGATAAATTCCTTCTCGAGATCGGCTAAGTCTGTTTCAAAATCGGTTAACTTAACAAGGATGTCATCGATATATACCTCCATTAAACTACCTATCAGATCATGAAAAATTGCATTCATAGCCCTTTCATATGTAGCTCCCGCATTCTTCAAACCAAATGGCATAACTGTCCATTCATAGATCCCAAGGGCTCCGGGGCATCTAAAAGTTGTCTTATGGACGTCTTCTTCGGCCAAAAAAATTTGATTATATCCTGCGTATCCGTCCATCAGACTTAGAATCTGATGCCCTGCTGCTTAATCAATAAGCATATCTGCCATAGGCATGACATACTCATCTTGGGAGCCGCCACATTCAGGTCCCTAAAGTCGATGTAAATCCTTATCTTGCCATTCTTCTTGGTCACTGGAACTATATTAGCCAACCACTCTGCATATCTACATGGCTAAATAAATCTGGCTTTTAGAAACTTCTCGATTTCTTCCTTAATCTGTGGCATCAATTTTGGTGAGATTCGTCGGGGGGCCTGTTTACAAGGGTTAAACCCTGTTCTGATGAGGAGCCGATGCTCGATCAAGCTTCAATCCAATCCCGACATCTCCAAATAATCCGAAGCTAGGCACTCAACATGCTTTCGAATTAAATCTATGAGAACCTCTTGTTGAATTCGAGATAACAGACTACTGACATGAATTATTCGTGGGGCTTCTTTTGTCCCCATACTAAACTTCTCGAACGGATCCTGAGTCGATAAAGATGACTTTGTTTTTTCAAGAAGATTTGGCCATTCAAAGTGGCCGTTTTGGTTTCAAATATCAAACCATGTTACCGAATTTCTTAACGTAAACATTAATTGTTTAAAGAAAACATTGCAAATACCTTCATATTCCGCAATACCCGAACAATTCATCAGATCTATGAGAAGCAATGACAGTTTTTGGCTTTTGTTTAGCCATCAAAAGTTGTTCCCTTTAGGAAAACATATACATGTGACTGGTAAGCCTAAAGCTCCTCCAAGGTAATCATTCGCTGAGGTTGCTTGAGAAATAGGTGGGAAATTTCCGATGTAAAAAGCAGTCTCCTTTATAGTGTCTATGGGTCGGAAGTACTTTTGTTGGCTTCCATATTGAAGACCTGAGTTCCCTCCCAAAATATCAACTACTGATGAAGCGAAGATGGTACACACTGAGACGCATGAATCCAATTCCTCCCTAGAGAACAAAATATGTGGTATCCGCTTCAACCACAAAAAACAGTATAAATGCTTTTCAGGCCCACCTCTATAGGAGCAAGCATCATGCCATTTGGCTTGGTTGGTTGACTAGTAAAGTTTGTCATTTTAATGTCGACCGGAATGAGATCGACACTGTTTTACCCAGTTTGTACAAGGTTTTCGAAGGCATAACGTTAAACAAAGCACCATTATCAATAAAAGCTCTACTTACCGGCTTTCCATGGATATGAACATCAACGTAGAGGGGGTTTAAATGCGAAACTGCTTCTTCAGGCATAGGTGGGAATATAACCTGGGTTGTTTCTGGCTGTTTATATGGGCCCATACTGTAAATGTGTGAGTAGCCTGATCGTGATTCTCCTTAGAGTCCACTAGGCTCCTTTTTTGGGAAGGAATTTGCCTCAAACATAGTAGATCCTGAATCTCATTTAGCAAAAAATTTCCAAACGTTATTTGTTCGGGCTCAAATGCGGCATCTATCTCAGGATCCCTATTAACCCAGTTGCAAAAACAACATCTGAAACATCTTTTTACTTGCGCAGGAGGCTGTCCGTTCTCTGTTTGGCTCAAAATCTTAACCTTTTATTCGGGCATTTCTCTCAACGCCCACCCACGATGCATGTCTTTCGCGACCCGATTTAGAATCCTAGCATTTTGTTCGGTCTCATCTCCTAGTGCCTGCTTATTTCACCCGTTTTTCGGCCACTTTCCACGCAGAACTGCATACCTTCGCTTAGCATTTCTGATCTGCATACGGTTCATACCCGGAACCTTGGGTCGATAGTGATGGGTAGCGGTTTCTGATTCCGATTCCACTTATTCTCCTTTAATGCTTGGGGCCTGCACATGGATTTAGGATGTACTAATGCTCCGTCTTTGACTTCGACTTCAAATATGCGATCCAAATGGTCCCAATTTTCGGCTACTCTGGTTGGAACTTCTACCATTTCCCTTGACTTATTTCTTTCAACAATGGTGATTGTGGGGCTACAGTTACTTTAGGGAAAGGTCTTTGCTCAACCCCCAGAATAACATACTTGAATCTTCTTCCCTAGATAGCCTTTTGTATTTTTTTTTCAAAAGTGGGTGCATTGGCTAGTACTATGGGTGAACGAATTATGCCACTTACAGTATGGTCGCCCCTTGATCTCTTCTTTGGTAGCCAGCCACTGTGATATATGCGATATTGGACAAATATTTTGCTATATTTTAGACAGTTTTTGGATGCGAATTTTGTATATATGCTCCTAATGATGTGTTTTTGAACTTTCTACTTGGCGTTGAGGAGTTGGCAAATTTTGGGCATATTGGAGAGAAAAGCAGAACGCAGGAAGTCCTTAAAGCGTGATCACGAAGCAGAAAAAAATGAAAATTACAAAAAGGTCCTCCGGGGTTAATTAGCAATTTTACTATTGTTTGGTTTTAAAATGCAAAGGGGATCTTAAGTGGACTTGAAGAGACACGATTTTCAATTTAAGAGGAGAAGAGAGGGGACTACCACGTTCTCTACCACGATCTCACTTACAACCCATTTTCTGAAGGAGAAGATAAGGAAGGAAGAACATTACGGAACGGGAACTTTCGAGAGCAACGGAGAAGAACTTCCGGGCACCTTTTTCTTCAATTTCTAGAATTGGTTTGTTGTCGATTTCTTTTAAACTTGAAGGCATGATGAACTCTTTGATTTATTTTGTGTTTTTAATTGCTATGGATTGCGAGTAGTTTCATTTCTAGTGTAGGTATGAATTGATTTACGGGATTGAAATTGTGAGACTTGGTTTAGATTAAATTGGTGTTCATCGATGTTGGGTATTTTTAATTCTTCTAATTGATGAGTTTAGAAATCTTGAATTGATTATTGCGCACATATCAATTTAGGATTTCATAGCTATATTGGGGATTGGCATACGTAATTGTGTAATTTTTCGATTGGCGTAGCAACCTAGAGACGAACACTCTAGGGAAGAATTAAAATCAATTTTAAACAAATCCTCGTAGGAGCTTGTTAAATTTAATTGGGTCTTTCTAGTTTTTACTGCTGTCGAGTTAGAAAACTACGGTCGTACCTAGGATTCTTTCCCGATTAGAGAAATAACTAACGGTCGTACCTTAGCTATTAAAAAAGTAAGGAAAGGTTGGTTTTGAACGCGTGTAGATCAACTATAACCAATTTATCCAATTAGTCGATGAATTTGAATTTTAGTCGATGATCAAATTTCATATCCCGAATGAAAAATTCATGCCTATGCTAGTGTTTAATTATATTTGGTAAACCGCTAATCTTGCATTTTATTTTATTTAGTTGAGCAGATTTATTTTCTCCTTAAATTAGTGTGATAAATCAAAAACCCCCCATTAAATATATATATATAATTCTATTCAACCGAGTGTTGAAATTATTACTGTTCCCTGTGGAGACGACCCTACTCACCAGCATTACTTCATTTTGTATTCTCTGTGGCGTAGGAATTGATACTTTATTTTGCAGCTTTGACGAGGCTAGCAATTTTGGCGCCGTTGCCGGGGATCAGTAATTTGATTTTTGATATTTGGTTGTTTATTTTATTTATTTAGCTCTAATTTTTGCTTAATGGTTTATGCCTCGAACTAGTCGTACAGGTCAATTAATCTTTGATTCAGAGATTGAAAGAATTGCACGTCGTTTGCGGAAAGAAGCTAAAGAGCGAAAGAGGGCCGAGAAAGAAGTTGAGTCACCGGGACTTAATTTAGCTATCCAACTAGCGGATACCTCTAGTTCTGACGAGGGTGAAGAGCACAAGGAAGTGGAAGAAGTTTTGATAAATCCAATGGCACAAAGAACCTTAAGGGAGCTAGCTGCTCCCGACTTAATTCAGCACCCTTTGTGTATTACTTTTCCTGCTATAGCCGATAATACGGCATTCGAACTTAAATCTGGACTAATTCATTTATTGCCGTCTTTTCATGGTTTGGCAGGGGAGGAGCCACACAAGCACTTGCAGGAATTCGATGTGGTATGTACGAGTATGAAACCTCCGGGACTCACTGAGGAACAAATAAAGCTCCGGGCTTTTCCATTCTCTTCGAAGGATGCAGCTAAAGATTGGTTGTTTAACTTGCCGTCCGGGAGTGTTATCACATGGATGGATATGAAGCGCAAATTTCTTGAGAAGTTCTTTCCCGCATCCCGGGCTGCGAATTTGCGAAAAGAGATTTGTGGCATCAAACAAACATCAGGGGAGTCCTTATACGAGTATTGGGATAGATTTAATAAATTAATTGCTCGATGTCCCCAACATCAAATTTCTGAGCAACTTTTAATCCAATATTTCTATGAAGGACTAACTTCTATTGACAGGAGGATCATCGATGCTGCCAGTGGAGGCGCTTTAATGAATAAGACTCCGAGAGAAGCTTGGGAATTGTTGAATGATATGGCCATGAACTCTCAACAATTTGGGCCGAGGGATGTCGTGGGAGTGAAAGAAGCTATTGAGGTAAGTTCTCCTATGCAACAACAATTGAATGAGCTAACTGCTTTTGTGAGGAAACTTGCTGTAGGTAATGCTCAAGTGAAGCCGTGTGGAATTTGTGGGAGTGTTGAGCATCCCATGGATGCTTGTCCCACACTAAGAGAAGAAGTGGAAGTGAATGCTGCAGGTTTTGCTCCAAGAAGGGCTTATGATCCATATTCAAACACATACAATCCGGGATGGCGAGACCACCCCAATTTTCGATATGGGAATCAGAATCAGCAATCCTGTGGTCAACAACAACCACCGGGTTTTCAACCACAAGCACAACAGCAGCAACAAAGGACTATGCACCAAGCTCCCGTTCCTGGTAACTCTTTGCATGGTATGGTGAAAAAAATTGCCTCTAATGTTTTGCAATTTCAGCAAGAGACGAGAACAAGCATAAAGAACTTGGAAGCTCAGATGTGTCAAGTCGTGAAAGAGGTGCGTGAGATGAAAGAAAAGGAAAAAGGCAAGCTGCCAGCCCAAACCCACATGAACCCGAGCAATGTTAGTTCAATGATCTTGCGGAGTGGTAAGGAGCTGAAGGGTTCGAAGGTGATTACTGGAAAAGAGAGAGGTGAAGAGAAGATTGAGAAGGAGATTGAGCATGAAGTGAACAAGTCAACTGATCAGGTGAATTCTAAACCTCCTATTCAATCAAATGCTAATGTTGCTCCATTTCCTCACAGGTTAGCAAAACCGGCTAAAAGCGATAAAGACAAGGAGATCATGGAGATGTTTAAGAAAGTGGAGCTAAGCATTCCTTTACTTGACGCAATTAAGCAAGTCCCCCGTTATGCTAAATTTCTGAAGGAGTTGTGTACTAAAAAGCAGAAGTTGAGAGGGGACGAAAATGTGCTAGCTGGAGAGACTGTGTCCGCTGTGCTGCAAAGGAAATTGCCACAAAAATGCGGAGATCCAGGTATGTTTGTAGTCCCGTGCAAAATAGGTAAGATGGAAATTAAAAGAGCTATGCTAGATTTGGGTGCAGCTATAAATGTTATGCCTAATTCTATTTTTAAATCTTTGAACATTGGGCCTTTGAAGGAAACGGGGATAATAATTCAACTTGCCGATAGAACCAACGCTTACCCTGAAGGGATAATTGAGGATGTTCTTGTGCAAGTGAATGAGTTAATATTCCCTGTTGATTTCTATGTTCTAGATATGCATGATGACAATTCACCTAATCCCTCCCCCATTTTGCTTGGACGGCCTTTTATGTGCACCGCACAAACAAAGATTGATGTTAAAACAGGGACACTGACTATGGAGTTCGAAGGTGTAAAAGTTCATTTTAATATTTTTGATGCAATGGGATATCCTGTGGAGCCTAATACTTTGTGTTGTGTAGATGTTCTTACTCAAAATTTGCAGGAAGTCTTTGACTTGAGTGGAAAGGATGAATTAGAGGTTGCACTCACAAACTGCTTGGACATGAACTCTATGGATGAATTTCTCATAAATGGTGCATAGGAAGAAATGATTCTAGCTTTGCAATCTCTGCCGCATGAACCATTAAGGTATGTTGTGGTTAATTCAGTTTTAGCAAAATCTGATAAAGGGTTGTTGTCATCTGTTGTGCAGGCACCGGTTTTGGAGATGAAACCATTGCCCTCGAACTTGAAATATGCCTTTTTAGGAGTTTGAGAGACATTGCCGGTGATCATATCTGCTGCACTGTCTCCTAGTCAAGAGGAGAAGTTGATCCGAATATTGAGAGAGCACAAGGAGGCTATTGGATGGACATTAGTTGACATCAAGGGCATTAGCCCATTTCTTTGTACCCACAAGATTGTGCTTGAGGAAAATGCAAAACCAATAAGGCAAGCTCAAAGGAGGTTGAATCCTGCTATGATGGAAGTCGTAAAGAAAGAGATCTTGAAGCTCTTGGATGCCGATATCATCTATCCAATTTCGGATAGTCAATGGGTAAGTCCAATTCATGTTGTTCCCAAGAAGGCGGGAGTTACTATAGAGGCTGACCACGATGGTAAGTTGATACCGGTTCGGAAACAAACCGGTTGGCGTCAATGTATCGACTACCGTAAGCTAAATTCAGTCACAAAGAAAGATCATTTTCCATTACCTTTCATTGATCAAATGGTTGAGAGGTTAGCGGGAAAATCTCATTTTTGTTTCCTAGATGGTTTTTCAGGTTATTTTCAAATTGCTATTGCACCAGAGGATCAAGAAAAGACGACATTCACATGTCCTTTTGGCACTTTTGCTTATAGGCGGATGCCATTTGGCTTGTGCAATGCCCCTGCGAGATTTCAGCGGTGTATGGTAAGCATATTTTATGAATATATAGGTAAGATTATTGAGGTTTTTATGGATGATTTCAGTGTATATGGAGATGATTTTGACATTTGTTTAGACAATTTGGCATTGATTTTAAAAAGGTGTAAAGAAACCAAGTTAGTGTTGAATTGGGAAAAATGTCAATTTATGGTAGAAGAGGGAATAGTTTTTGGACATTTAGTTTCATCAAAAGGAATAGAGGTAGATAAAGCCAAGATTGATATTATCTCTGCTTTACCCTATCCCACTTCGGTGAGGGATTTGCGTTCATTTTTAGGGCATGCAGGATTTTATCGTCGGTTCATTAAAGATTTCTCGAAGGTGGCTGCTCCTCTTTTCCGATTGTTACAAAAGGATGTTCAATTTGAGTTTGATGAAGAGTGTAAGAAGGCATTTGACAAGATTAAAGAGTTGTTGACATCACCGCCCATCATTCAACCACCAAATTGGGATTTTCCTTTTGAGATTATGTGTGATGCAAGCGACACGGCAGTGGGGGCTGTACTTGGACAGAGAAGTGGAAAGATTCCATGGGCAATCTACTATGCATCAAAAGCACTCAATGGAGCCCAATTGAACTACTCCACTACTGAAAAAGAACTCTTAGCCGTTGTTTTTGCTTTAGAAAAATTTAGATCTTACTTGTTGGGTACTAAAGTAATTGTATTTTCTGACCACGCAGCTTTGAGGTATCTAATGGCGAAAAAGGAAAGCAAGCCAAGGCTTATACGATGGATATTACTCCTACAAGAATTTGATGTGGAGATTCGAGATAAAAAAGGAAGCGAAAATTTGGTAGCTGACCATTTAAGTCGTCTTCCTATGGTTCATGATGAATTACATTTGAGGGAGTATTTTCCGGATGAGCAATTACTAGCGATTTCTTGTTCTTTTCCTTGGTATGCTGATTTAGTGAACTATCTGGTCACTAATAAATTCCCTGCAGGATGGACAAACGCAAAGAAAGACAAGCTGAAAAGCGATGCAAAATACTATGTTTGGGATGATCCCTACTTGTGGAAACGATGTGCGGACCAAGTTATTCGACGTTGTGTTGAAGAAAGTGAATATGAGTCCATTTTGAAATTTTGTCATTCATTAGAATGTGGAGGTCATTTTGGCTCCCAACGGACTGCAAGAAAGGTACTCGATAGTGGATTTTATTGGCCTACGTTATTTAAGGATGCTTATGAATTTTGCAAAGCATGTGATAAATGTCAAAGAGTAGGCAATATTTCTGCTAGAAATCAAATGCCCCTAACACCGATGTTGTTTGTTGAGGTATTCGATGTGTGGGGTATGGATTTTATGGGACCATTTCCACTTTCACATGGTTTTTTGTATATCATACTTGTTGTTGACTATATGTCGAAGTGGGTGGAAGCAAAGGCTACCCGAACTAATGATGCTAAGGTTGTTGCAGATTTCCTGAAATCTTTGATTTTCACTCGTTTTGGAATGCCTAGGGCAATAGTAAGTGATCGAGGCACACATTTTTGCAACAAAACCATTTCAGCGTTGTTTCGCAGGTATAGAGTTCTTCATAAGGTCTCCACGTCATATCATCCGCAAACAAACGGGCAAGCAGAGGTTTCCAATCGAGAGATAAAGGAAATTTTGGAGAAAATGGTAAGACCAGATAGGAAGGATTGGAGTTTACGCTTAGAGGATGCGTTATGGGCATACAGAACTGCATACAAAACTCCACTGGGGATGTCACCCTACAGGTTAGTCTTTGGTAAGCCTTGCCATTTACCTGTTGAACTTGAACATAGGGCTTTTTGGGCGATTAAACAGTGTAACATGAATTTGAGTGAAGCTGGAGAATGTAGGAAATTACAATTGCAAGAATTGGAGGAGATTCGAAATGAAGCTTACGAGAATGCTATGATTTATAAAGAGAAAAGTAAGAAATTTCATGATCATAATATTTTGAGGAAAGAATTCAAAGTTGGCCAAAAAGTTTTGCTCTATCATTCTCGACTTAAACTGTTTCCAGGTAAGCTTCGCTCTCGATGGATAGGTCCGTTTTTTATTACTAACGTTTTTCCGTATGGTGCAGTTGAGATTCAAAGTCTAAGCACGGAAAAGAGGTTTGTTGTGAATGGGCATCGTCTTAAACTTTGCTATGAGGGGTTCCAGAGCAAAGAAGTGGAGTGTGTAGTTCTCTTTGAGCCGTGTAACTAGCTTAAAAGATGTTGTGTCGAGCCAACGACAATAAACAAAGGCGCTTCTTGGGAGGCAACCCAAGTGTTTTAATTTTATTTTGTGTGTTTTTAGTTTTGTTGTGTTTTGGAGTCAATTTTATGCCTTGTTTTTGGTGTTTTGCTGACCGGTGAAATTTTTGTGGTTGAGTGGAGCAGAATGAGAATGATTCTTAGGTGTGGCCACGTGTGTTGTGATTGATGAGAGGGAGAAATTTTTAAAGAAATCAGAATGTACAACTTCTTTAGGCGTGATCACACCTAATGGAGTCTTACATTCTAAAAAATTGTGCAAAAAGAGGGTTTATTTTGGGGAATTATTATTATATTTATTATTATTATTATTAAATTAAATATTACTATATTTATTTATTTATTTTTTTCTATAATAAATATTATAATAGCTATTAATTTTATTTTATTTTTATATATATATATACTTGTTATTTTTTTATATATTTTTATTATATATTATTATTATTATTGTTATTTTTAATTTAATTTATTTATTTATATATATTTTGTTTCTATATTTATTATTATAGTTACCATATTTATTCTTCTTATTATATTTATTACTATGTCTATAATTATAATTATTATGATATTTATTACTATAATTATTAAATTTATTACTATATTTATTATTGTTTCTATCATTTTAATTATTATTTTCGTAATTAAATCCTAATTTTTTTATTTCCATATTTATTACTATATTTATTACTATAGTTATACGTTTATTATTTTTACTATATGTATTGTCCTTACTATAATGATTATTATATTTCATATATTATTATTATTATATTATTATTATTATTATTATTATTATTATTATTATTATTATTATTATTACACCCAATTAACCCTAATTCTTTATTCTCTTTTCTCTCACCCTCTCGATTCAAACCTCATTCTCTCGTTCTCTCGCAAAAGCTGCGCCGTTGCTCCTCCGCCAGTCGAGACGTCGGTCCGTGAAGTCGCAGTTCGCCACCCCTAAGCCGTCGCCCAGCCGCTGTCCATCTGTCCGATTCCGGTGCGCCAATTCAGCACGCCTCCTTCGCCAAGTCGACGCGCTGAAGCCGCCCGCCAATAGCAGTTTCCTCCGTCGCACGCTGCTCCCAATCTCAAACTACTGCTATACGGTTGTTCTGCGCTGCCGTTGACGATCAGCCACGAGTCACCGGTGAAAATTTCAGGGAAGTCATTTACTCTTAATCTATATTGCATTCTCTTGAGAAACCTCTATCGATTATTCCCTAGATATGATATAAAATAAGTTGATGAAAAATTTTAATTTGGGTGATTTTCATAGAGGTTGTTTGATGCTGGATATCGCCTTGTTAATCGGTGGCGTCGGCCATCCCATCGCGATGTAGTCCAGTTTGATGATGACCGAGAGGAACACCCTATTCCTACTTCTACTGAGGATGGTGCTCTTGCGCGATCCGCCACTGGCTCTACTTTACAGGCGTTGGCATCTGATGTTAAAATACTGAAGGATAATAATAATGACCTTCGTGGCAAGCTTGATGCGATTTTAGCTGGACAAGCGACTCTAAAAGGACAGTTAGACTCCATTGAAAAGCTTTTGCGCGCCCGTCGCCGGTCCTAAGCGGGCTGGTCGCCCTCATCTATTCCAGGGAAGTTTCTTTTCTCCTTTCCTTTATTTCATCTTTGTTCTTGCAATAGGGACATTGCCTCAATTAGGCGTGGGGGGAGATTAGAACTTTTGATGCTCTATAATGCTTTATTTTGATATACTTCCCTGCATGTCCTCTTGCGTATGTCGAACTGAGATTGTTGTGCTTTATTTAGTTCATTAGGATCTTGCCATGTTTGTTGATGAAGTTAGATGACGAGTGTGCTTAGCCTTCTAACAAAGAACCCTTAAGTGAGTTATTTGAGTCTTATTTGAGCAAATTCACTCATACATATCATATATGCTCAATTTTTTTGGATTGTGTGAACATATGTTGTATTTGACTACCTAGAACTTGCTTGCTTATGCTTATTGACTCCACGTTTATTGAGAATTGATGGGATTAAAATGATAAGGCACTAGGTTTACCCTTGTTGGCCTTAATTTTATACTTCCACCCCTATTATCCCCTAGTGAACCAAAATTTGAGCTTAATGTTATTATCTTATTTTTCTTGGTTCATATTTAACCCAAGCCGATATGCCTTTTTCTTGGAATAAGCCGAATGTTTACTTGAACCCATGGGAACTCGAGGGATTGTTCTTTGATTCATTACATTAGATTATTTAGAGTTGCATATCATCACTATATTATTCGATAGTTGCATTTGAAAGTTCTCATATATGTGGCACAATTATAAATTCATATATATTTTTGCCAAAAGTATTTCATTGACCAACCTCCTATAAAAAAAAACACTAAAAAAAGGAGGTTGTGTGTAAAAAAGAAGAGAAAAAAAAAATATTCCGAGTCCTAAAAATAAATAATAAAAAAAGGGGACTCGTGAAAAGAAAAGTGAGTATGATGTTGTCTTGAATTGATCAAATCTTTGGAAGTATTGCGTTGTTCTTGTTATGTTGTTCTTATTCATACATGTGTGCGACTTGCGTTCATTGTGATGTGATGAATTGATAAATTAATTCCTCGGTCCCATTAGCGACTAATATCCCTTTCCCTACCCGAACCAAAGCCCCATTACAACCCTTTTATGAAGACCTTCGATTATGAACATTGATTTCTTGATGAATTGTGGAGTTGATTTGATTTGCTTGCAAGCCTATGGGGTTCGTCGTTTACTTCATGTGCATTGAGTGAATATAACCTAAACACTTGAGGGTGAGAGCTTTTACTTATATACATTCCACATTTGGTGAGGTTAGTTGGTTCTTGCATGCTTTGAATCCGACGTAGTTGGCGGCATGGTTGAGTGACTTTTGCGCTAGTGAGTATTTCAATTCTTAGTTTGGATATATGCTTGAGGAAAAGCATGGGATAGGTGTGGGGGAGTTGATATATGCGATATTGGACAAATATTTTGCTATATTTTAGACGGTTTTTGGATGCGAATTTTGTATATATGCTCCTAATGATGTGTTTTTGAACTTTCTACTTGGCGTTGAGGAGTTGGCAAATTTTGGGCATATTGGAGAGAAAAGCAGAACGCAGGAAGTCCTTAAAGCGTGATCACGAAGCAGAAAAAAGTGAAAATTGCAAAAAGGTCCTCCGGGGTTAATTAGCAATTTTACTATTGTTTGGTTTAAAATGCAAAGGGGATCTTAAGTGGATTTGAAGAGACACGATTTTCAATTTTAGAGGAGAAGAGAGGGGACTACCACGTTCTTTACCACGATCTCACTTACAACCCATTTTCTGAAGGAGAAGAGAAGGAAGAACACTACGGAACGGGAACTTTCGAGAGCAACGGAGAAGAACTTCCGGGCACCTTTTTCTTCAATTTCTAGAATTGGTTTGTTGTCGATTTCTTTTAAACTTGAAGGCATGATGAACTCTTTGATTTATTTTGTGTTTTTAATTGCTATGGATTGCGAGTAGTTTCATTTCTAGTGTAGGTATGAATGGATTTTCGGGATTGAAATTGTGAGACTTGGTTTCGATTAATTGGTGTTCATCGATGTTGGGTATTTTTAATCTTCTAATTGATGAGTTTAGAAATCTTGAATTGATTATTGTGCACGTATCAATTTAGAATTTCATAGCTATATTGGGGATTGGCATACGTAATTGTGTAATTTTCCGATTGGCGTAGCAACCTAGAGACGAACACTCTAGGGAAGAATTAAAATCAATTTTAAACAAATCCTCGTAGGAGCTTGTTAAATTGAATTGGGCCTTTCTAGTTTTTACTGCTGTCGAGTTAGAAAACTACGGACGTACCTAGGATTCTTTCCCGATTAGAGAAATAACTAACGGTCGTACCTTAGCTATTAAAAAAGTAAGGAAATGTTGGTTGTGAACGCGTGTAGATCAACTATAACCAATTTATCCAATTAGTCGATGAATTTGAATTTTAGTCGATGATCAAATTTCATATCCCGAATGAAAAATTCATGCCTATGCTAGTGTTTAATTATATTTGGTGAACCGCTAATCTTGCATTTTATTTTATTTAGTTGAGCAGATTTATTTTCTCCTTAAATTAGTGTGATAAATCAAAAACCCCCCAATTAAATATATATATATATTAGTATAATTCTATTCAACCGAGTGTTTAAATTATTACTGTTCCCTGTGAAGACGACCCTACTCACCAGCATTACTTCATTTTGTATTCTCTGTGTCGTAGGAATTGATACTTTATTTTGCAGCTTTGACGAGGCTAGCACTGCCTTTTTGGAATACGGATATGTCCGTTAGCCAACAATATATCAAAAATATCATCTGCCTTAGAGGTATCAAAGGTAGGTTGATATTTTTTTGGCTCTATCCCAGGTGTAGGCTTTAATTTGAAACAAATATATGGTTTCCCTTTGACAATTTCGGCGGTCATCTCCTCTATTCCCCCGCAAGTGGCTATCTCAGGGACATATGCATCCACTCCCATACTAGCTATTTGTTGGAATTTTTCCCTCCTTATACCTTGGTCTTTTTCCTTGAATAAAGATTCCAAATGCTCTCCCTTGGATGCAAGCTGGGTCAAATTCTGAATATCGTGAGCCGTCAGAGCCTTCCTCAGTCTGGTATGTATATTATGAGCAACCAAATTGGTCATCTCTCCCTCATCAATGATGGTTGGGCACTTCCCCTTCATCAACCGAATACGTTATATGAATTGGAATGCACCATATTCGTTCATATGTCTTGTGTCTAATAGATCAGTTAGTGATACTGTTGGAATGAGATTGAAAAACTTGGCATGGAAAACAGCTTCCAACCCTTCCCAAGTTTGGATTTGTCCAAGTGGCAAATTAGAATGTTGTCCTTTCCAGCAAAAGACCGAACAATTGTAGTTTGTAATATGGATTGTTACCAACCTTGCCAAGTTGAGCCGTAAAATGGCCCACATGCTCGATGGTAGAAAAACAATCCTCTCCTGAAAATACGTGAAATTCAAGAGGTCGGTAATTCCTTGGGATGGGTGTTCATTGACAATCCTCTTTGGGAAAGGCCTCTGATATGCCAGACGGTTCTCCATCTGAGGATTCATCTCAAAGTGCACTCTGAGAACATGAACGATATCTTTAGAGTCAACCCTATGTGGTGGATTGTCATGTATAGGGGTGGGACCATGGGCTTGTCCTCCCATGTGCTCGTCCCTTAGATAGCTTGGCAGGGAAGCGTCATTTCTTGCTCCTAGTGGAACATTATTATGGTAGGTAAGAGACGACTTTCCCCTGTCAATTTTGCTTGGAACGGTAACGCTCGGAATTGTGCTTTCAATATAAGATGGTCCTGTGAAGTTTGCTTGAAGTCGAGAGGGGGACATTCCTGATGGTGCGGGAACTGATTGGAATGTGACTCTTGAAAAAAACTTGATCAAATATATTTTGCATCAAGTTTTGTTGATCGCGCAACATTGCTAGCATGGTGGTTGTTTACTGGTTGTGCAATTGTTGAAAATAGGTTACCCATTCGGCGGGTACTTGAGTTGCGCTTCCTGTAGATGGGATTGTGGGTGGTATGGCTGCCGTGCTTCCCGTAGACGTACTGGAGGTTTGCGGCTGAGAGCCAGTCATGTGGCTGTGGCTCCTTTCAATAATCCGACTGGATCGGAGTTGAATAAAATTATCGCGGGATATGTGGTTGGAAATCTTGTTTCCACTCCCACTGTGGTCGTCAATTTGTTACCTTGAGAAATTCAACAAAACAAAGTAAAACTCGAAAATATATTTCAAATTTGATGGGTTGTGCCTCAGATCATCTGTGAATCTCTAAGCACCGAACTAGATAATACTAAAGCAAAAATAGAAAGAAAAGAAAAGTGTAGGACTTGAGGATAAAATCTAAAAATTCTGTCTTGAGAGTAATTGGGTCTTTCCTTCTTCTCGCCCTTGCACCCAATCAATATTAGTTCATTCACATCAGTTTCGGACGGTTTGATTCGGTTACCAGATCATGGGGCTATCGTCTGACGGTTACCCCCGAACCTTCAACCACCCAAGTAGGCCACTTCAAAATGCACGCGCCTAATAAGTTTTTCGGACACTCTCACCGTCTGATTGTACCTCCCGACTTTGCAACCAACTGGCCCGAAAACAACCAATCCATCGGCCCATCACACTCGCATTTAAGCCTTACCGAACAATGCAACTATATCTTCGGGCACCCATTTGTCAATGTGAGCCCATTTCGACTTTGCAAGCCCATAGGCCGAAACCCTAAATTTGAATTTAGTAGCTCAACAACCATAATTAACATACTTAACAAAACAATAATTAACTCAATCAATAAATATTTTAAATATATAAAATTTGATAAAATTATTAAGAATATTGTAGTATAATGGATATATAGAATACTTATTTATTCATCTTCAAATTAAGTAATTAATTTTAATTCACATTTAGAAAAATAGATACTCTATTATATATACATATTGATAATATGTGGATCACATTTGTTATTCTTTAAGTGCATAAATTTGAATTTAGTAGCTCAACAACTTGCCGCACCCCAGAGAATGTCAAGAGTCACATTTCAAGGGTGACTGTTGACATGACAACTTCTTCCCTCTACCCCAGGTCTGTAGAACTACCATTACGACGGTCCAATGGTGGAGAGAAAGATTAAACCTTTCTTTCGTCACCCGTAAGCCTCATTCTTCCTCACACTCTCTACTAAAACCTTCGTTTTTCTGGCAAACCTCCACAGTACCTCGCTCCAGCTCTTTGTTAATCAATTGCTCATACAGTCATGGAGATCACAAGCTTCATTCCGCTCAACGGATCCGATCTTCAACCCGCCATGAATCCGTCTTCCACCACTACTCAGATGGTGCATCCCGTTTTCCACCATTGCTGAGGAGCCCCTACGTTGAATTTTCTTCAACACAACCGCCGTTTCGCCATTCACGATGGGGCTTTCAACGCCACTCGTCTCTGGGATGAAATCAAAACCAATCTCTTGGATCCAAAAGATGAATTTCGCACCTGGTACGAAATGGTGGAGATGAGCTATGGGAAACAATGGGGCTCGAAAAAGCTATCTTGTTGTCCTGCGAAAGTTTCAACATTCAAGATTCGATCATCCTGGCAATGATTGCCTTCTGGGATCCGAAGGTCAGTGTCTTCATGCTGCCCTCGGGGCCCATTGGCCCGACCCTGATGAATGTCTCCATGATTGTCCACCTCCCGTTGTAGGGGAAGATCCAGTGGTCGGGATCCTTACTGGCCAAGAGCCAGCAGTCGACCATCCAAGGTAGAAGATAAAGACTTCCCCATACATCAAGGTTATGGCTTGGGGACCTTATGTGAAGATGCACTGCGAGGCGAAAGACACCCCGGTCACTAACGAGGAGAACGTGGCATTTATGCTATACTGGCTCTGTAGGTACGTGGCCCTTCCGAATTTAGTGTTTTGCCTTTACTTTCTTTGCACCACTTTCTTATATGATTCCATTTGCTGGACACGACATATACGTAATCTGCCCTTTCTCAAAATTCATCACCTACACCCATACTGATATTGCCATCCATCTGACCCAGTGCCAATTTCTCTCAGTTGGACCCAATTCCTTGCCAGCCTCTTTGAGGGCCTCTCCAAAACTTTCCCAAAACTCTCCGGTTCCGCCAAAATTGACACTGTTTTTTCCAGTCCAGTTTGGTTTTTGGAACCCTGGTTCCCTTTATACTTCGATTCTCTCTTTTTTGAGCGGCCACCACTTATTCTTGACTCGGATATACCATTCGGCCAACATCTACTCTCTCTCTGCTCCGACCGTAAGGGCCATAAAGACATTGAAACCACCATCAAAGCCATTTTGAATGCCAAACCCACTGATTCAAACTACTATCCCTATTTTCACCTTACTTCCTTTACCACACGGTCTTTCTATGCTCCTCCTTCAATTCATTTTTCGTACCTGCTCCCCTTCAAATCGCTACACCCGACCTTCAAATACTCCTGGGAGGCAACCTTAAAACCCCGATCCATTTTTGTTGGAAAAAATTGAGAAAATGAAGAAAGCATATGCTGTCTTTCCTTATTATCCCCACTATTTAGCATGTCAATTCGGTTGCTGCGAGGGTATTCTAGACTTAGCCTTTACTCCTTACCTCATCCGAACGCATGCACAAAACGTCGTAGCCGGATACGCCATCAAACCATATACTGATCAACTTACCAACTACCTTACCATATACATATACACCCCTTTCGTGATTGCCCTGATACAGTTGAGGCTGTTCAGGAATGGTAGTCAGACTTTCCTTGGCTTATGGTCTAGAGGCCTATCGCGGACTGCGTAAAACTTCTTTTCCCTCAACCACCCAATTGGGGTCCCAGATGATTCTATTGCCTCAACCCTTAACAGGGAAAGTCGCATTGGGACCCCTAAGACCGAAATGGCAAAAAAGAACAAAGGCTGGTGAAGCCAGCTCTTCCTGAAAAAGGGCCAAGACCGTTGCAACCGCCCAACCGGCAGATTCGGAAGAGCGTCACAAAGCAATAGAAGATTACATGGCCTCTCTACCAGTGGATCTGACCCTCTTCCCCGAATTTCGATCACTTGTTGCACAACGAGCCCTAGCAGGTAACCTTACTCCGATAAATACTTAATCTGAAATGTTTATCTCTGTCTCACATTGTCTTTGTACTAGTTGCTGCCAATCCAACCACCACTTCGATTGCTCCAACTCCTGGCTCGGACACCCCTGTACCAAAAAGCCAACAACCAACTCCGGTCGAAGCCCCCCTGCCGACTTCAAGCCCTCCGGTCGCATAAAATCCCGCGTCTGAGGTATTTCTTTGAATCTTACTAAAAATGATATTTCGATGTGATAAAATCCGACTGAACACCAAGGGCCAAATACTCGGAGGGAGAGCAACCCACCAACGGACCAGCCGATGACCGGCCAGAACGTCGAGGTGCTGGTCGAGAGGCAAGCCTCACCCGCTGACATTCTAGAGCCATAACCCGCAACGCCCACCAAAACTGGAGACCGGATTCCCTTACAAGTAACCTTCCACTTTCAACAATTATTTTCGCCTTGTTTAGAATTGTACTTACATACCAAATTTCCAGATATTCGAAGTTTCGCAGGGAGGTTCGGGGACGGTCAATCAGCTGATGAACGACTAAGGTGCGGAAGCACCAGTCAGGAGGCAAGGACTGCCAGGAGCAACCGAATTACAAATATTACCTGAAGAGGCAACTGAGCAACCCCAATCTCCTCCGCACAAAATTCTAGATGAGGAATCTTGTGCGGTATGTTCGCTCATTCAATACAACTCACATACTCCTCAAAACTAAACCTGTTTTATGTATTAAAAAACTGTCCCATTTGTGCCCCGGGAAAAGCCCATTAGTCTGACTAAAAGTGGCCCCACTCAATCCCAAGATAGGGAAGAAACAAAAAACCCCTTCTCCTGAAGATTTGGCACGAACGTTGATAGCTGCTCCGAGACTTTAGGCTCTCCCCAACCCATCCATAATCTTGGCCCCGTCAACCTAAACGATCGCCCTAGACCAAGTGACCGAACTTCGCACTTTTATTTTGTCATAAGCACGTCTGTAGCACACTTACATGTAGTTCATTTTGAAGGATCAAAGCTTTTTGACTCCCCTCTCCGTCATAATTCTCTCCGCTGAAAGCCGGCAGACGATCTCCAAGGTCGCTGGGAAAACCCTTGCCAGCTGAATGAGGGTGAATTAAACGAACTAATGAATAACCTCCTCAGTCTTCTAAGTAACCAGCAAGCTGAATCTCCTGCCAACCCATTGCTTGACCGGGCTCTCGAGAGACTCTCAAAAGTTATTGTGGACTTGCCACTCCTTTCGTCTGCGGCAACTCAAGACATCCGATCTTCCATTCCCGCGACTGATTTCATCGATCGCACCCTACCTGGCATGGACTCAGCTCTGGGCAGATCGCGACAACGAGTGGCAACCCTCAAATTGTCCAAGAAACAACTTTTGGCAGACATAGACAGAACCAAACGGGAAATCAAGTGTCTACAGCAAGAACTGGTGAGGCAAGAGAAAGAACTGGACAAACTGGACAAGTTCTTGTCTGACGAACACCAGATCGTACAAAGTCATTCAGATCATCGGATAGCACTCGCACAAGAACAGAAAATCGCCGCCAAAGGCAAACAAAGGGCGGAAAGAACCTCCTCCATTACCCAATGGAAAGCGGCCAGATTGAACCAAAAGTGGTCAGCCAACATTTGGTTAGTTCATAATTTTGATCTCCAAAATCAAGCAAAAACATCGATAACCAAAGACGTTGGTAGGTCCCACTGGTCTAATTTTTTATATAATTTTTGTGTTTTTTTAATAATTTTAAAATTAATTTAATATTTTTAAATGTACTTAATTGTGATTATAATAATAATTATTGAAATTAAAAAGTTATATTTTCTATTTTTTTATTTTCTAATAATATAAAATTTAATGTAATTTTATAAAATTTTCATTTAATTTTGTAATCAAAGGTAATTATATTTGTGATTAATAATATCAAAAATAATAGTTATATTTCCTAATTTATTTGAAATTTTTTAATAATTTTAAAATTGATGCCACTATTTTGATAGCCTTGTAGCACCAATACCAAATATGGATGAAAAAATAAGTGTGATGGGCTTGTGGTGAGTATGATATTATGCTAATGTCGAATCCACTAAATCTAACAAGTTCAATTGGGTCTTTTCACAAATCATAATCTTAATATTCAATGGTCGAATGAGGATATGATCCTCTATTTGCCCAAGAAATATTTCATGTAATTCGAGTGTTAAAAAATATTCAATGTACTATATTTTTCAACAAAAATTATTAGCATAATAAAAGTAAATTTAAATATATATATATATATATGTATAAATAATTGATGTAAACTATAGACAAAAAAAAAAAAAAAAAAGGCTACCAATAATAAATACTAATTGCAGTACACACGTGAAGGAAAAATTTATATTTGAATGAATATATCACACTATTATATAATCATGATAATTTTTTGAGATATTACTATAGATATTAAGATTTAAATATCTAGACATTATTTAGTTAAAAATGCTACTTATTTTTTTATTTTAAACAATAAAAAAATATGAAAATATAGTATCTTGTATATAATCATGACCTACACACAAATATATATATATATATATATATATTTCTTAAATGGAATTTCCAAAAAAAGACTAGTAACAAAAATATTCAAATTAACATTACCAAAAATGTAAATGACAAAAAAAATTTCTTATGGTAAAAATATGAATCAATAATGATTACATATTCACAAGAATTCATTAAATATGATTTATTAACTTATAAAGTCAATAACATAGAATTATAATAAACTTAAAAAAAAATTAATAACTAAGAAAATTAAGTACTTAGAACAATTGATATAATTGAACTATAACAATTATATAATTTCTAGCACAAATGGTAACAAGTCAAATTTTTATAAGAGAACATAACAACGTAATTTATACCGTGTGTAGCGATTTTACTTGCTTGTCAATACTTTCTTGTAAATTTGACGTTTGTATGGATAAGTGGGAATAATTAAATGACTCCTTTTGTACCTAGAGGATTAGCATTATTGTATGAACATATTTTAAATATTGTTGCATACTAAAAAAATGGATATGTTTGATTGATTAATTGAAAATTTTGTTTAGTATTTATAAGAAAAAAAGGAAATGTAAATGCAAACATTTTATGTCATTTAGGAGGAGAGAAAATCTTTGGCACTTATTGTATAAATTCATATATACTAACAACATATTGGAGTAATTATTATACAAAATTCGATGATAGAATTTCGTAAATTTAAATAATTATGAATATTTTAGAGAATACTTTCTCGTTATGTAACCCAAATTAATAAAATTAAAACTAATTAAAACAATTGCAATGAAAAATATACATAATTGTGTATTGATAATTTATTATTAATGAAATATATATTGCAATAACAATTACATGGAATCTTTATATAAGATTGCTTAAACTAGATAATTATCAACATCACCAATATTGATTTCTTACTAACATGAATTGATAAATAAAATGAACGAACTGGTTTATGTTTTGACTTATTAAAATAAATAAATAGTTTAAATTGAAGTATTAGGTTGGCTTTTTAGAGAATATTATATTAAAGTTAAGGTTTAAATAAACTTAAATAATCAAAATCTTGTTTATAATTTTTTTTTTTGCACATATATAATTTAATTGAATTATTTTGATACGATTTTCAATAAATATTAAAAAAAAAAAAATTCAAAATAGACATACATAAATAAAAACAATTCAACTAAAACACAAAAGAAACACAAACAACAGAAAAATAGAATCAATAGGAAACAAATAATTAACTAAAAATCTCAATTAATTCCCTGATTATTATGTTATTGAAAACATATTATAGTTAGCAATAGTTACTTTGATAGTCCATTATTCTATTTAAAAATTTTTGTATTGTACGAAGATGAATACTTTTTATATTTCATAATTAAAAAATTGAATAACCATTGTTGTTCTATTTGTGTACATATATATACTTTTTATATTTTATAATTAAATAATTGAATAAGCACTGTTGTTCTATTTGTGTGTATATATATATATATGCAATAGTTACTATCAATCGTAATCAAATAATACATGTATTGCACAATAATCATATTTTCATGCATCGAATACTACATCTAAATAAAAAGATGCCATAAATTATTAGATTTAGAGATCAACTTATAATTAACAAAAGCAAAAAAAAAATGTATAAAATATAACAAATACAAATCAAAGAATGAACAAATATAATTAAAACTCACAAATGATGATGGATTCATAATATTTTACTTCATATCAGAACGGACTGAACAATTTGCTCATTTAGGAAATGTCCATTTTATAAAAAGAAATTATATTGTTTATTTCGTAAGTAATTAATATAGAAATATTTACATTTAATTATAATCTAAAAGAAATAATTTTCATTTATTGTATTAGTGTTCTCGATATATATACATAATTCTTATTCAAATTAATTATTTTAAAATAAATGACATTAACATAAATATCGAGATTGTATTTTAATAAAATACTATATTCATTATTAATTAATGTTGGATTATATTAAAACACATAAATAATTAGTAAAAAGTATAAGAAAAATAGAATCATATATGATTAAGGTTGTGTATGCTCGGAATTTTTTATTTTACAGATTATTGAATATTCATGAATATTTTTTTCCAAAACAACAAATCAAATATTGATTTATTTTTAAAAAAATATTACATTCAAAATATCACATTTATATCTCACATAAATTAACGATTAAAATTAAAAAATTACTATTCAAATTTAATTTTATTATTGAAAACCTAAGTCCGAAAATAAACACATTAATAGTCTTTAATAGGGATCATGCTAGTTTTTACTATGTATGTACGTATGGGTACATGTAACATACTTTAATTTTCCGTCTTTTGGTGGAAAAAATAGATTTTACAATTTGAAAACAAAAATAATTTTTTTTAATTACTCAGTGAATTTCCCGAGCAATCGATGATACACATTACGAATGTGTTACACCTGAAAACACATTGAAATAAATGAAGTTGCATGGGCATGTATTGTGTTGTATACAACTGATACTGTACTTAGAAAAATATGTACGTTTTCTAATGCAAATGTTTTGTGTGTTGAGACAAATTGTTATATAATTATTACAATAATTATAAAAATAAATAATTGATCATTTATTTATTTTATTAAAAAATATTTAAGATATCTTACGTACTTTACTGCAACAAGAGGGAATGTGTATAATTTAGCGTAAAAAATATTACATTAATTATGTATATTTTTAAAAATAACATATTATATATTAATTTTTTAATTTTTAAAATTCTAAAATTTCAAATCTTAAAAAATCTCTATCTAAAGAAAATCAATAAGTCAAAATTAATTTTTTCATATAAAATTGATATATGAATAATTTAATTATCTATTTAAAATATCAAATTCAATCCTTATTATTAATATAAAATTTTGGAAAAATTATTTAAAACCTACATATAGTTTGAAAGGTTACACAATTTTTTCTAATAATTTAAAAATGTGCAAGACTCACTTGTCTTTTAAAAACATTGCACAAACTTTTATTTCAAGGGATTTTATGCAATATTTTAAAAATACAAAGAAGTATTGTGCAATTTTTAAGAAATTCAATGCAATATTTTTTAAAATACGGGAAAGTCTTTTTCAATTTATAACGAGTGCATATGATACCGATCTTTCAAACTACAAATGAATTATAAACCAAAGTGAGTATGATACCGATTTTTTAAGATACAAAGAAGTCTCATGCAACTTTTAGGGGATTCAATGCAATATTTTTCAAAATACGAGAAAGTCTCGTGCAATTTATAAATTACGAGTGAGTATGATATCATTTTTTAAACCATAAGTGAATTATAAGTCATTAGCTAAAATTTTTATATTTCCAAAATAATTTAAAGTACAACAAAGTAGATCAATATGTTTGTTTGGGAATTTTAGAGGATTTATATTGTTTCTTCCAAAAAAAAAAAATAAAATTCTTAAAATATAATATCAAATATATAGTTTTTTTCTATATTTTATTAAAAATTAATTTTACATTCAAAATATTTATCGATATTTTTTAACATATAAAAAAAAATTTTACTCAATATTTTACTACAAAAAACTTAAATCCAAAATTCCAACCTTCAAATAACCACACATGTCTTGCAAAATTATAGTTAAACTCCTTACGTTCATTTATTTAAAAATAAAAATAATAATAATAATTACTTTTGATGCAAATATTAAAATTATATATTTTAATGATAGTTTGTATTATTTTATATTTAATGAACTATTTTATTTTTATGAGTTTATTTCTAATAAAATTTTGTTTATGCAAATAAGCATGATTAAAAAAATATTTAAATATGTAATGGGTAGATATTTTAAGAAAATTAATTTGAGCAGATAATAAAGATTAAAAGTGTAATTTATTTTTATTTTATTTATTTTTTAGGTAAATGAAGATAGTATATGAATAAAATAACCACCAACTACACTCAAAATTTATTTGTATTTTTTGATAAGTATATTTTATACTTTGAATAAAAACAAGTTATAATAAGTTATTCTAAGTATAAAACATGTTAAATCTAATATTAAAAATAAGAAATACGTATTCATATATTTTAATTTTAAAATAAATATTAAACGTAATATTTAAGAAACAAATTATTGTATATAGATTATTATAATTATAAAAATGCGCGTAATATTTGTCTAGTATTTTAATTTTAATATATTTTTATATTAAATATGAAAAATAATATAAAAAGTTATGTATCAATAAGTTTGTATATATATACATATTATTTAATATTAATTGTAAAATTTGTATAAAAAAAATACTATTGGATAAATATATTGAAAAAGTTATTTCAAAAAATTATTAGTATTTTTTACCACAGTAGCTATGCATTTCATGTCATAAAAAAAATATTTTACTTTATTTGATAGTTAACAATTCATTTCTTTTTGTTTTTTAATCTAGTTTTTAAAAATTTCTAGCATTCAACGTATTTATAAAAATACTTTTCTCATTTCATGTAGTACAACCTGTTATATTTTCTCCCGAATGAATGAGTATTTAATATCTTGAGCAAAAATTATTTTTTGTCTCATTAAATATTATAATTATCAATTTTGGTCACATTGAAATTTTTGTATTAATTGTGGTCCAACTCAAATAAAAATTTATCAATTAGTTTCATAATGGTTGATCAGACTGAACACGACTGTCTTGGATGACTCAGAAGGGTGACTGAACGCTCCAGACAGCCAACATGTCCGGTTCATGCCTCTGTTCACATTCATGTTCTAAATACAGCCGTCCCGTGTTCTGAACACAGATATATTCATATCCATGTTCGTGACCCTGTTATCAACACAGACAAGTTTTAGGTCATGTTCACGATCTTGTACACAATACGAGTAGGAACATGGTCGTGTTCAGTGTTAATATTATGTGGTCTATGTGAAGTACTGTCCATGTGAAAAGTCTCCGCTACTCTACTATCTCCACTACTCCATTACTAAATGTTAATGTGACCTATGTAAAAGGTCTACATTACTCTCCCCACTCCCCACTCTACATGTCAGTTACTTCTTTGATGAAATAAGTAAGTGAGACATGAATTTTAGAGTTTTTTGGCCCCCTAAGAACAAGTATAAAAATACTTCTACACCATTTAGAAAAATAGTGCAAGTGCTTAGAAGAACCAAGAAAAGATTGCATTCGAGTTTGACACCAATAGCCGGAGGTATGTTCTTGGATAACTTTTCGATTCTTGAGTTCTATTCCCCATTGAATCGATTATATGCTTACATTTGGTATCAAAACTTGTTTTTACTTCTGCTTTGATGTTCTAATTTAATTTATTTTTTTTAAACGAATTTTTTTAGTTTGAGATATTTTTTATGAAATTGATGTTGAAATCATTATGAGATCGATGTTCTTGCAATGTTATGTGATTAGTGTAGTTTTAATTAATCTTGAACCAACCACAACTTTTCTGATTAATTGAAATTATATTTTATATTTTTACAATCACATACAATAAATAACATAAATGTTTATTAATCATACGTGATATAATGAAATTTACCCACATGAATTTTGTTATATATGTATGGCTAATTAGGATATTATATCAGCTATATTTCTAATTTACCCATAGGGATTAGAAAATGAACATAGTTGATAGTTTTATCATATGATTAAATGAATCTAATCGAATTAAAATTAGCACACATGCATATTTTATATCAATAGATTCATATTTTTCCATGTCTTACATTGGTAAAACATGTTGTATGGTTTATTTGTGTTTCGATTTAATTACGTTTTGAGCATGTTTATTTATTCATTTTTATTGTAGTAATTCAATCTATTAATGCCTCTGATATGAAATCTGATATTCCCAATCTTAATGAAGACAATATAAAGTTTGGAATGAGAGAATTCTTCTGCATTTAGGGTGGATGCACATAGATTATGCCATCAAGAAAGATGAACTGTCTCCTATTACTGAAAATAGCACTCCATATTAGGTCAATCTTTATGAAAAATGGGAGATATCTAACCGTCTCTACATTATGTTCATAAAGACTCGAATATCTGTTGGAATAAGGGGTTATGTTGAGCATTGTAATAATATCCGTGCCTTGTTGAAAGCTATCGATGATCAATATGTGACATCTTATAAGGCATTGGCTAGTATCTTGATAATGCAATTCTCATCCTTAAAACTTACCGGGTTAAGAGGTGTGCGTGATCACATCATGCGCATGAAGGATATAGCGGCTCAATTGAAGTGACTGGAAGTTGATATGTTTGATTCATTCATTGTTCACTTTATTTTGTGTACTCTTCCTCCGCAAATATGGTCTTTTTAAGATCTCTTATAATACACATAAGGATAAATGATCAATAGATGAATTGATGACCATGTGTTCAAGATGAGGGACGTCTGGCTATGGAAGAGGGAGAGAAAGTGAACATGGCAGTTGTGGCTGAAGGAAAGAACATAAAACATCAAGCCAAGAATAAAGGGAAGGAAAAGATTCCTCCACAAAAGAACATTAAGAAAGTCAACACATGTTTTTTCTGTAAAAAGAAATGACACATAAAGAAAAATTGTCCTAAATACTTCAAGTGGCTTAAGAAGAAAGGTAATCAACTTTCATTTGTATGTTATGAATCTAGTATGGTTGATGTTAATCATAATACATGGTGGATTGATTCGGGTTCTACAATCCATGTTACGAATTTCATATAGGGATTGAAAACTGGCGGAAACCAATGAGAAGTGAGTTGATACTACAAAAAAAATTACAAATTACTACGGAAAAATTCCGTCACAACTTTACAAAATTTCTGTCGCAACTTTTAATTACAACGGAATTTGCGACCAAGTGGAAGTTGTAGTAAATATTATTGTAGTAACCCAATGTAACAATTAAAATTTTCCGTTGCAGAGAATTGCAATAGAATTAGTGACAGTCATTTCTATCGCAATTTTTTGTTACGGAATTTTACTACTGTGGCTAATTCTGCTACAAGTTTTTGCAACGCAAATTGCGAGAGAATATAACTATTGCTAATTCTGTTGTAAGTTTTTGCAACGCATTTTAAAAAAGAATATATATGTTGCAAGATCCGTTGCAAATAGAATAGCAAATTGCGAGAGAATATAACTATTGCTAATTCCGTCACAATTTTTACAATTTCTTTTGCTCGTTTCTTGTCAATTTTTTTTTTCAATATCTATCTAAAAAATATTAATTCAATCCTCCATAATCAATAAATTTAATGATTCGATTAATATACCTTCTCAAAGATACAAGAACTAGTTGAAATCATATAAAATTTTCAAATTTAAACACTATCAATAGACCAAAAACACAATGTATTTAGTATGAGTACGTCAAGTAGCACATATCAAAAAAATGTATAAATCTAATTCAAGTTACCATAATATCATACCAAAACAACTAAGGTCGTAACTAAAACACTTGTAATGATAAAATATCATGATATCGGAGCACTACCACCATCTGAATTGGGTTCGGACCTATGAATGGATAGTGCTCCCATACGTCGTAATTGCTCCATAATGGTCAAGTTCAAATCGTAGATGGCTCGTTGTTGGTTCTCCATATTTGTGACACGTTGCATCACTTCCCATTGACTACGTCCCTCGGCAAGATCTGTCCTCAACTCACCCAACTCACACTCCATCTTTGTCAATCGTTCCTCAATAATAAATGTGCCCAGAGTACGACCATCGCTGCAGAAGGATGATGGTCGAGGAGGAACAGTCGCACGTAATGACCCCAACCTATAAATGCGATTTTTCTTGTCACGGGGTACTACGGTGAGGAACACATTATCCGGATGATATGACGTATTTCCTTGTTGAGTCAGGTGTGCTTCAACAGCATCCACCTCGTCCTGAAAATAATTTAGATGAATACAATGTTAGTTTTCCAAACAAAATCATAAAAATATTTGATACAAATGAATAATAATAATAATAATAATAATAATAATAATAATAATAATAACAACAACCAACAACAACAACAACAATATGGTGGCATCACTAAAATTTACATGCCCCAATAAATGCCCGGAAGGAGGCAACCAAATCCATTTAAAGTCAATATTTCAATAGGTCTATAACTTTTAGTGCCTTATGTTAATCCTTTAATCATGAGCTCGATCAATCAAATACAAAACAAAATTTCTGCTCTTGAAGTATATTAAGATCAATAAACAGCTACTTTTGGTCCAACTTAATTTACAACATCAAAAAAAAGTTAACGTAAAATATATGTCCAATTTAACTAAAGATTGAAGTTATGATAAGAATCCCACTAAAATTCATCTGCAACTTAATATAAAGAATGCATGACAAAAAAAATACAAAATGAGATTTTCTAACAATATAATTAATCCATTCCCCAACAAAATTTAAACAATAAAATATTTTTATTTAGAATGAATCATAAACATAATAATAACACCAATTTAACCCACCAACCAACCTAAAGATGAATAATAAACCTATGCCAATCAACACAATAATAACGCCAAATAAAAATTTAAGCTATGATAAGAATCTCACTAAAATTCATCGGCAACTTAATAATAAAGAATGCATTACAAGAAAAAATACAAAATGAGCTTATCTAATAATATAAATAATCTATTCCCAACAAAATTTAAACAATAAAATATATTTATTTAGAATGATTATGAAAACGATAATGGAAATCAACTCACAGCTACTTTAGTTGCTTTCGCATTAATGAATGTGATGCAATTGTGTTCTTTAGAATGGACCCATTTATAGGTTCCAACCTTATTCATTACCTGAATATTTGCCAATGATAAAAAAATTAATAATTTAATCTAAAAAATCATTAATCAATGTTAATAACTGAACAAAGAAAAACTTAACATCAAAATACATAAGTTAATATTTTACCCTCGGCGTAACACATACAAAACATGACCATCATTAAGAATTCAAAACTCTTTCAGACATGTGCCATACATAATACATGAGCCTCAACCCATGTAGATAAGACAAGAAAGATATTGCAGTTCAAAGAGACACACAAAGAAGAATATTATCCGCCCAGGAACGTACCCACTAATGTTGTTCACCTGTTTTAGAAAATGACATTTCATTTATCAAATAACCATTCCATATTCATTCTGAAAAGTTTTAACAGTGATCCACCCAAGAAAGATTTAACAGAAGCAATGTTTGATAGTCAGCAGTTGGAATTACATTTTGTAGTTCTAGTTTTTTCAAATAATTTCCTAAGATTGCAAATCCTTTTGTGTGCATGCAATTCAAGAAAATTTTTGATTATGAAGCATTAAAAATATGGCTTCATGAGATTTCCTAACAAGATGCTCCTTATGTTAACTATGATTGTGAACACCAGATTTCATCAACTTTTAAGAGAAATTAGACAATAACACATGTTGAAAGAATTGTATGTAGCAACAATACAGATCCGTATAAATGACATTTGAGAGAGAAATTTTGGTTAAATAATACATAGTCGTTACAGAGATCAATAAGTTTCATGTAAAACAGTACATTGCTCGTGCAAGAACTTTAGATTTTGCAGGTAATCTATATGGACAGGTTAGGGTGGCTATTCTTCATAAATTTCGCCATAAGATCAGAGCACATCCAAGGAATCAAACCCTCAAAAAGAGGAAGTTCAATTCATTTTTTTTTTGTTGTCTCATTTTGCTTTTTCCCATGAGTCAATACTGATTCATCATTAGCATTACAATATATGTTTCTTCTTCTGAACAAATATATGTCGTGACAACCTGGTCACAAATGTTTGTGAGCTGGATCAAGGCTTTTCCAATGTTACCTTTCATATTCCATCCCCACATCCCAACCTCAGAACTTCCCAATAAGGTTTTCTTTTTGAGTTGTTTGATTTCAAAATTCTTTAATAACAGGCCATCACTTTTACCGTATCAATATAATTTTACAAGTTTATATTTAAGACATTAAGGTTCAACAATTTTATGACCTATTTTTAAAATGTAAAATATGAATTCCAAGTATACAACTTATATTGTAATCTAACTGGTATATAGATATTTTCTTTCTTTGTAAAAAGAAACTATTAATTAGTTAAATGCTTTCCTAACATATGGAAAACAAGAAGAGATAGACATCACCACAAAGTACCTGATTAACTACATGCTTAAGCCTTCGATACTGCAGTCAAAATACACAATTATGCAGCTTTTTATTAAATAAATCTATGTTTAGATAACTGTACAAACAACCAATTTAAGAAAAAAAAAAAGTTTTCTTTTTTCAAAATATCTTTTAATATTATATTTTTTTTAGTTAATTTTTTCCTCATTTATTAAAATAATTATTTTTGATATATTTTTTATTTCTAATTTAATTTAAAATTTAAATTATATCAACATAAACTAATAAAACGACGAATTCCAAACAACTCTGTAAATATAAACAATATTTTCAACCGTTTCAATTATAATAAACAAGTTATCAAATTCAATTACAAAGCAACATCGTTTACAATTACAATCACTAGGACCTCTCTTCAATTCAAGCACTTCAGCTCGCAAAATCAAATTTCAATCCAGCTACTAAACCAATTCCGCAAACCTCTCTTCTATTAAGGGTGTGTTTGTTTGGGGGATTAGATTTAATTTCTACTATTCATCCAATTTTTTTCCCCCAAAAATCTCAAATCAAACACCTATTTTTCATTTTTTATATTATACTAAAATTTAATTTTACATTCGAAACATCACATCAACACCTATTTATATTACATCGTACAACTATTCAAATTCAAAATTTTTACTATTCAAATCCCAATTCAAAATCCAAATCCCCAAACAAAAACATTAGTGAAATCTAAACCACACCTATTATTCAGTGCTAACTTAATACATAAATTATAGAAAAACAATTATATTTCTCTTGTTCAAATACACAATTTCCTCAACTAACAAAACAGACAACAATTAAACAACAAGAAACAATAACATAACAACTTATTCACTACAAAACGTTCAAATAGAGCAACAAGCCGCACGGCGTAGCGCTCTCTTTCACATGTACTAGTGTATATATATATATATATCACTTATTAATTTGCTCTGCACACACATAAGACATAATCTAAGAAAGGAGTCATATGTCTTAGAGAAGAGACCAAAAAAATTATGAAAAAAAAGATCATTTAACCTACAAATCAATACTTCATATCATTGAAAAAAAGAAAACCTTAACCACCAAACCACTCGGCTGCTCAAAATTCCAAATCAAGCAGAGAGCCAAAATAACGCCACAAAACATAATTGGACTGGACAAATTTAAAATGACACCACACTTTACAAAATCAAAATAGTTTCTTACATTTTTTTTATTTATTTTTTATTTTTTATTTTTTTCAGTATAACATGTAAAAGTGATGAATTGCGATTGACAAGCCAACAACAGCAACGATAGGGATAGTCCAATATTGTTTGCTCATGTTCAAGACTTTCTGAAGAAGGTTGTTTGATTGTTTTTCTTGGATATAATTTCCAGCTCTAGAATAGGAGCAGACATTTCGTCAAGCTCCCTAATGAAAAACTGCTCCATTTGTTCCCTTGCCGATTTCCTCTGGCCAACATCTTCAAATTTTTTGATTGCATTTTTACTAGGGGTGGAAATAGACCAAACTTTGGTTAAATAGGCCAGGCCTATTTTATAAAACGAAAGCCTGAGACTGGTCTATTAAAATATCTAAAGCCTAGGCTAGCCTGGCCTATCGCCTATTAATATATATATCTAAGGCCTAGGCTAGCCTGGCCTATCGCCTATTAAAATATATATCTAAGGCCTAAGTCTGGCCTACTTTAAAGTTTGGTCTGGCCTCGAGCCTATTTAAATAGTCTATATAATATTTTTTTTTATTTTTCAAACTTAATATTTGTAGAAAAAAATATATACAATTATTTATTATATATAATAAGTCAGTTAAAATAAATTAATTTTTTAGTTTTTATTGTCACCAAATATAATTTTTTATAAATTATAAATAATGAAAAACATAATATTTATGTATATTAGATAAAAAAAATATACTATATAAATATATAAACAGGCCGGCCTGATAGATCAAAAAGATTTTTCGTAAAGCCTAAGACTGTTCTATTTATTTAAAAAACTTAAAAATATATCTGAATTTAGCTTTGTTAGTAAACAGGCCATGCCAAACCAGGCCTTATGCAGGCCAGATTGTAGGCCCTGACAGGCTGACTGGCCTATTTCCATCCCTAATATTTACCTTCAAAGAATATAAAGAAGAAAATGTCAAACTAGTTCATTCGTGGTCAGGGAGTCTGTCTAAATTTAGGAAATGCTCTATTCCACCAACACACTTATACAATTTGGCTCATTTTGAAGAGAGATCAGTTGCAATTCATACAGTTCAAAAAGCAAATTCAGGGAATGTACATAAATTTATAGAACCAAATGCACAGATGAGACAAACTCCATATATCTTGTCATCATAATAGAGATTCATATGATCAACTAAATAAACAACAATCGTAAATTAAAACAAAGTTCCTCTTTTGATATCTAACAGCATCAAGTATGCATAGCACAGCTACAAATAAAAATAGAATACATTCAGTGATTTACAAAAGAAAAAAACAAAAAAAAAAAAAAAAAAAACATAAAAGAAATCTTTGAATTGTTACTTCACATAATCTAAGCTAACTTCAATGCACATACATATACATTTATATTGCATGGTCCCAACTCCTGATTTTTGGTTTACAATAGTTTGATTTCTTACAAAACAATATATAATGGATATTAATCTATTCGAGAGAGCAACTTAAAAATGATTTGAGACATCAGCAATAATTCAAATCAATACATATAACCATCACAAACACAAATATGAACACCATTAGCAAAGTCCACATTCATAAGACCTAAAAACACTTGTCGTCGAAAGAAAAAATATAAAAAATCACGTCGTTAGAGCCGTTCCTGACTTTCGAAGGCCCGGGGCGAAATAAAAGTTAGGGGCCTTTAAATGTATATATAATATTTTTTACCTATAATAAAATATAAATAAAAGAAAATATATTTTTTCTAGCATAAATTTAATTTTGCCTAATAATAATAATAATAATAATAATTTTTTATAATATTTATTATCTTTTTAATGAAAAAAGTAATTAAAACAAAAATAAAAGATCCCTGAATATATATAAATGATCTACTCCAATTTTTTTTACCTATAATAAAATATAAATTATTAAATAATTTTTTTTTTAGAATTTTTAAATAAAATATCAATAATTGTATTAATATTAACAATTTTAAAACAAAAATTAGGGCCCTAAATATATATAAATAATTATTTTTTTATTTATAATAAAATATAAATAATTAAATAAATTAAACTTAACCACCCAGCATACTCTTTTATTAATAAATTAATATCAAATAATTTATATATATAAATAATATACATATAACATAATTAAATAATGGATCCCAACCCCCCGGACACGACTATTGAATTGGAAATACAACACCAATTTGGCGATATAGGCGATAGATGGGTGGGTCGCAATTGGAGATTCTAAAACGCGACCAGAAATTTTAGGAGGAAGGATTTGAGGAAGAAGAACGCACACGGTTTGGATTTTTGGGTGGAAGGATTTTTTGTCGAAGAAAAATTGATATGAGATTGGTAGGACTAAATTGCAAAAACTTCAATTTATTCTATTTTTATATTAAAATAATAATAATAATAATAATAATAATAATAAAAATAAAAATGCCAGTTGTCAGGTAGACCGAATAAACTGGAAAGTCGGTGGCGGTTTCGCCTAACTATAGTGTAATTAGTTGAGAAATTCATCGTGAATGCGGTGGTGTTAATCGCGGTCGAGGATGGAATCAGCAACTGCTTTTCGGGCTTCTCAAATTTCTATTTCGCCTAATTGGACAGTGAGATCTTTGCCGCAGTTGGAGTTTGGCTCCGGGTATCTCTTGGCTAATGCTGGAGTGCAGGTAATGATGATCAAATTAGGTTATCGTATTTTGCTTCGATCAATAGAATGTAACATAATATTTGTGTGTATTGGATGGTGCACAATTGACTGAGAAATCGTTCTGTTACTTAATCGCGTCGGTGAGAAAGTTTAAACGAGTTTTGGGGGTTTGGAAAGAGGCATTGTTTGCCACTAAAATCTCGAGTTCGGTATCTTTAATCGCAATGGCAATGGCAATCTGAGCCTGAATGGTTCTTCTACAGATGTTGAATATCATTTGGTTCTTAATGAATGTATCTAATTTGAATTTTTGGATTTTGGATATATTTTACAATTTTAGATTTTCCGATTGGTTGTATGGGAAATATATAAGCTCCTATTTTGCATTATGTAATCTGAGAGTTGTTAATAATTCATATGAATATTCTTACATTCCATGCCTTTTTCCATAGGCATTTCCTACGTTTCAAAGTAAGAAGGAAGTGTGTTTTTGCAGAAAATGCAGTCGTCTTCAAGCATGAAGTTTGGAAGCCAAAAAGCTTATCCCTTGTGCAAAAGGGACTCTGATATAAAAGCTTCTATGCCTCGTGATTCTGGTGCTCCAATTGCTCCTCTTCAGCTTGAATCTCCAGTAGGTCAATTTCTCTGGGAAATGCTGGTAAGCGACCCTCATCTTGTACCTGCTGCTGTAGATCAGCAGCTTCAACAGATGCAAACTTACCGTCATGCAGATCAAAAGAAGGGTCCATCCGCATCTCCTGCTGAGCTTGTCTTATACAGGTCAGTGATGATGCATTATATGATGTTATATACTCCTCTGTCTCATAATTAAATATTCATTTGTTTTTTGCACGTAATTTATTATATTGAGATATAGTAGGAATAAAGTAAAAAGGACTAAAATAACCTTATTAGTATATGTGATATAAAGGTAGTTTGTATAATATATTGTAAGTTGAAGGATATTTGTAATGTTAGGTAGATAGTACTCTTACTAAAAAAGAAAATTGATACTTTGTTATGGGACAGAATAAAATGAAAAAATGAATACTTTGTTATGGGACAGAAGGAACATGTTTTCATTTATAGGGTATCTAGGCTAGCTAACTTTGTAGGAACAGGTTGTCCAAGTCGCTTTATGTATCGTGTGTAGTGTAATAACATTTTTGCTTTCGTGGATATATTAGCTCTTGATTAGTCAGCCAAGTTATGGGATAATGAATCCTATCCCATTTATATGATAAAGTGATCCCTTGAAAGTAGTCCTAGTGTTGTATCTGCACGGATATTTTAGTCATTTTTCTTGTATTATAAAAATGAAAGATAATATTTTATTTAGGGAGTATTTTTTTGTTTCTTTTAGTATATGTATTTTTAAATTACTATGTAATATTTCAATTTTGTTTAAAAACATTAACTTTCAATAATTATTTAATTTATAAAATATCAAAATTTAAATACTTAAAAAACACTTTAGTATATATATTACAATATTCAATATACAATGTATTTTTTTAAATATCATAATTTATTTAATTATAATATTTGCTAGTTGATTTTTGAATATTGATTATTATATCAAAACGTAGTACAAATTAAAAGAAAAATTGCAAAAATACTTCAATTAGTCTCTTATAATACTAATAAAGGACATTTGTACAAAAATTTATAGAAATATAAGTATATTTTTAATGTTAAATAGAATAACACAAAAAGTAAATGTGACCCTTAAAGGCGGGTGAAGAGAGTATATATTATAACTATACCATTTGCGTACTTAATGAACCATATTTTGGGTGTATTGTTGGTTTTATAGTTTGAATTGAAATAATTGAAATAATTGTTTGACGTATGTATGGATGTGACGTTTGAATGTAAAATTAGATTTTATGTAATAAAATAAAATAAAATAAATAAAAATTGAGTGTTTGATTCAATGTTTTTAAAGGGAAAAGAAAGTTGGAAGGGTAAAACTACGAGTAAAATCTTGCAAGTAAAGAGAGCCTTTAAAGATGCTTTGTTTGTACATTTGTATATAGGATATCCGATATTGAGTTGTATACGTTTCTATGTTGTATTTCATTCTTGGGTTGGAGAGTTTATGTGGTTGGCGCCAAATTCAAATGTTTGTGGGTTTATGTTTAGGAGAATTGGGCAGCTTAGAGCCAAGGAAAGGAAACAGGCTTTGGAAGAGATCTTGTATGCTCTGGTGGTACTCAAATTCATGGATGAAAATGTCCCACTCATTCCCGCCATCGCTTCCTCCCTCGAGGCTAATAATAACAGTCGTGTGGATGTGTGGCCAAATGAAGACGATAAACTGGAGCGGCTCCACTCTCCCGAAGTGCGCGACATGATACACAACCACTTGACTCTTCTTCTTGGATATCGGTACGATGCTTCTGCCTCCAAAGTAGTCGACATAAGCAAATTAAGAATCGGTCAGGCATACTACGCATCAGTGATGTACGGATATTTCCTCAAAAGGGTGGACCGAAGGTATCAACTAGAGAAGGGGATGAATAATAAGTTACAAGAAAGGCTAACAGAGAAGCGGCGAAGCAGCAGCAGCAGCAGGAAGGCTATGAGTAATAATGGTCCAGGGATTCCAGCATCGAGTCTGTGGGCTGGTAGCGGATGTTTCGCTGGGACGACGCGTTGCAAATTGAGTAGATATGTGATGTCATTTGATGCTGAGACAGTGCAGGGATACGCGTCGATCAGGTCTGAAGAGGCGATCGATATCGTGGAGAAACACAGAGAAGCATTGTTTGGTATACCTGCTGACGGAAATTGTTTTGTGGATGGAAGCATTCAAATTAGCCTCGGAGGTGTGAAGAGACTTGTTTTGGAAGCACTCACTTTTGGCTCATTCCTACGGGATGTGGAGAGCTATGTTGACTCCAGATGTCATTTGCTTACAAATTGGATAGATTGGTTGATTGATTGAGAGAGATATGGAAGGAGAGCTTAAAGAAGCACTCTCTCTCTCTCTCTCTCTCGACATGGATTTTGAGGAGAAATAACATTCCACATACGTGATGGACCTACCTGTATATAGTCACTTTACACTATTATTTATTTATTTATTTGTTTATTAGATATTAAAATTTTTGGAAGAAAATAATTAGATTGTTTGATGATCAAAATAAAGGAGCTATATATATAGCAATACAAAATAGACTCTATCGATTTAAATTTAAGTAATTTAATTTATGGATAAGATCAAATGTAAGTATAAATTTATTAAATTTAAAATCGAATATCTAAAATATCTCACATTCTCTCTCAAACTCAAGTGGTACAACATAAATCAACTTGAGTTTGATAAGAAAGTTGAATATAAACGCAAAAAACGCAAATAAAAATAGCTGTTGACTTGCCATCGGAGCAAAATATAGTTGACTCTCCACCGGAGCCGAAAACGGCATAACTCTCTACGGGAGCCGAAAACGGCATAATTCTCTACAGGAGCCGAAAACGGCATAACTCTCTACGGGAGCCGAAAATGGCATAACTCTCTACCGGAGCCGAAAATGGCATGACTCTCCACCGGAGCCGAAAACGCCGAAAACGACATGACTATCCACCGGAGCCGAAAATGACATGACTATATACCGGAGCCGATAACGGCATGACTCTCCACCGGAGCCGAAAATGACATAACTCTCCAGTGGAGTCGAAAATGGCATAACTCTATACCGGAGCCGAAAACGACATAACTCTCCAGTGGAGCCGAAAATGACATAACTATCTACTGGAGCCGAAAACGACATGACTCTCCATCGGAGCCGAAAACGACATGACTTTCCACGGAGTAAAAAACGACATGACTCTCCATCGGAGCCGAAAATAACATGACTCTCCACCGAAGTCGAAAACGACGTGACTCTCCACCGGAACCAAAGATGACTTGACTCTTCACTGGAGTGAAAAACGACATGACTCTCCACCCCTCAAACTCAAATAGGTGCTGTAGAAACCAACTTGAATTTGTCCAAGAGAAATCGGAAGCGGTTGGGAAGAAGTGACTTTGTGAAGATATTTGCTATCTGATCTGCGGAGGAGACCGAAATGAGATGGACAACACCACTGACGACATGCTGTCGAATGAAGGTGTCAGTCAAGCTCAACACCACTGACTGTCACGGTGAAGAGCCGTATAGGATGACTGAGGAACACCAAGATCAATGAGTAATCAAAAAAGCCATAAAAGTTTTGACGTAGAGTCAACAAGGACACGATACTCGGACTCGGCACTCGATCGATAAACTAAAGTCTGTTTCTTGTTGCGTCAAGAGACGAGAGAATCACCTAGGAAGAAGTAGAAACCAATGGTCGAACGATGATCACTAGGATCGCCAGCCTAATCAACATCAGAGTAACCGTTGAGAGTCAAAGACGAGTGAGAGGAAAAGTGTAAACCATGGAGGAAAGTATCTTTCACATAAAGAAGAATATGTAAGACGAAAAAATGATGAGAGGTCATCGGAGCGGTCATGAACTGACTCACAATATGGACTGCATGAGCGATATCTGGTCATGACAGTCAAGTAGATCAAGCTCCCAACAGGTTGACGATAGAGGGTATGATCGTCAAGAAGAGAGCCATCATGAGGAGTAAGTCAAACGTCGTAGGAAAATGGTGTAAAGGCTACCTGACAGTCTGTGAGACCAGCTCGAGCAAGAAGATCGGAGACATACTTAGCCTGAGAGAGAAAGAACTATCGGAAGAATCAGAGACTTCAAGTCTCAAAGAGTAACGAAAGGGACTCAAGCTCTTCGTCTCAAAATGCTGGCTAAGATATGCTTGTAAATCAGAAATACCAAACACATCATTTCCCGTGATAATCATATCATCAACATAAATCAAGAGTATAACTATCCCATATGAAGAACGGTGAAGGAATAGGCCAGAGTTGTAAGCGAATGTGGTAAAACCAAACTCCAATAGTGCATCACTAAATGTGGCATACCAAGCCTGAAGGGCCTACTTCAACCCATATAAAGTGCGATATAAGTGACGAAGTTTTTCAGGAGACGAGAAACCTAGAGGGGTAGTCATATAAACTTCTTCAAAAGTGTGCCATGTAAGAATGCATTCTTGACATCTAACTGAAGAAGGGACTACTGACGAGCAGCAACAACAGAAAGAAGATAACAAACAATAATGAGATGAGCAACGGGAGAAAAAGCCTCCTTATAGTCAACTTCATACTCCTGGGAATAACCTTTGGCCACCAAACGAGCCTTGTAGCACTCAATGGAACCATCATACTTAGTCCTGATTTTGAAGACCCACTTGCACCCACTAAGTGTCTTTCAAGAAGGCAAATCCACTAAATCCCAAGTGTGAGTATTTGTCAGAGCCTCAAATTCCTCAATCGTAGCTTGCTGCCATAATGGATCAGCACTCACCTCGCGAAATGACCTAGACTCATGATGAGATAATATGGTAGAGTAACAATGATAATCACGCAAGTGAGGAGGAGAGTGACTCACTTTATGTTATTGACGATGTATGATAGGTCCAGGGACTGCAAACAGATCAGTATCTGGAGACAAAGTAGGAGGTAGATCAGAAGTTTCAACTGGAGGTGGATCAGAAGCCTCAATTGGAATAGGATTCAGAGGCGGTGATGAAGCCATAGGATTAGGATCAGGAAACAAGGGAGGACATGCCGATAGGAAGGAATGTGAACCAGGAGTAGATGAGACATGAAATTTAGACAGGGTGGACAACATGATACTCTCCCAAAAGGTAACATGACGAGATATACGCAACCGTTTAGAAACTAGATCCAAAAGCCTATAACTTTTATGCTCTAACTCATGACCAAGAAAACAACATACACGTGCACGAGGTTCCAATTTGGAACGTTCATGCGGAGGGATAACGAAAAAATCGACACAACCGAAGAGACACAGCGTACTATAACCGGGTGGCTGACCATATGGACGCTCGAAAGGAGTGCTATTATGGACGACAGATAATGGAATACGGTTTATGGTATAAACAACAGTGAAGGCGGCTTCCCCCAAAACCTATCAGGACAAGAGGCAGACAAAAGGGATGTACAAACAATATCTAGAATGTGACGATGTTTACGCTCAGTGCGACCATTCTGTTGAGATGTGTGTGGAGAGGAACGCTGAATCAATGTACCTTGAGTAGAGAAAAAACTTAGTAAGGTAGAATCTCTATACTCAAGGGCATTATCAGTACGGAGGGTCTGTATGAGACAAAAAAATTGAGTTCGAACCATTTGAACAAATTGAATGTATCTTTGAGGTAATTATGAATGGTGTTTCAAAAAAATATATCCATGCAAAACGAGAGTAATCATCTATGAAAATAACATAATAACGACACCTATCCATAGAGGGAACATGGGAAGGACCTCAAATATCAACATGAACTAAAGATAATAGTTTACTTGTGGCCGACATATTTTTTGAAAAAGATAAGGCTGGTTGTTTTTCTAAATGACAGTGTAAAGAATCAAATGACTCAAAACGAGTAGGACCCAAATGACCCTTACTAATTAGAGACTGAATTTTAGAGGAAGACGCATGACCAAGACGAATGTGCCATTGAAGACTAGGGGAAATAAATGTATTAAAAGGGGTATGAGTAGTAGCAACAGAGAAATTACTTGGAGGGATTTTCAAAAATTGTACTTCAAATAGTTGACCCACTTTTCGACATATCCCAATAATTTGACCCGCACATGGATCCTAAACCTACATACCAAAAGAGAAAAAGGTAACAGTAAGTGCTGCTCAACTAGTAGGCCAATTGATACAAGATTTAAAGTCAATTGAGGAATGCAGTAAGTATCAAGAAAATATATAAATGGTAGAGATATATATTCTGAATGAGTAATATCCATGCGACTCCCATTAGCAGTATGTATAGACAATGAAGAAGACACTTGATGCGCATCAGTCAAGAGGCCAAGTTTAGGTGCCATATGATGGTAGCAATCAGAATCAAAATACCACGAATTTTTCATACCAGGTGGGGAATTAGAAGCAAAAACTTAATGCAAAAGAGTTACGAGATTCTGAACTAAAGAAGCCATGCCAGTAACAGCACAACAATAAAATCAACTCCAATGACAAAACCAATTACGCACTGGTATAAATCATGAAAGCAAGATTCAAATCAAGAAATTAAATTGAATAATCCAACCGGTAACAGTCGCAAAACAAAATCAACTCCGATGAAAAAACCAACCACACCACAATGTAGAAAACCAAGACAGAAGGCGACGGCCGAAAAATGGTGGTGGAGGATGGCCGGACACGCCACCACGCGGGGCCCGAAGTCGGTAGCGTCAAAATGGTCGCGACGCTGCGATACGCGCTGGAGGCGTGTGTGGGCTCCATGCGTTGGAGGCGCATATGGGCTCCACACGCCTTCTTTCGGGACAAAACTTTAGGGGTAGAGTCGCGGGACAACAGCAGAGCTGATGGTGGTGGCGGTGCCGACCGAAAGTCAACGGACGACGGCGAACAACGGCGGCGGCGGCGGCGGCGGCTAAGGTTCGTGTTTGAAAAATCAAGCTCTAATATCATGTTAGAATTTTTGGGGGAAAATAATGAGATTGTCTTATTAATTTCCATTTGCGCATAATATCCTACAAACTACGGTTTAAACCCATGACATCATGTTCACGAGTCCACCCCCACACCACTAGAATATATGATGTGTTGATTATATGCGTATTGGGTGCTGTTTTATATTTAAAAATATATTGACATTCACATTTTTAAGTTGAAAGTGCTAACTAAAAGAGATGTATTCAGGTGTATTCAATTGAGATTTAAAAGTATTTTAATTCTGGAGGTATTTAAATTAGATTTTTTAAAGTCTTTTAAAATCTTGTTCAATTCAACAATCCATAACTTTAAAAGACCGGAGTTTATTAACTTTAATGAAAGTTAAAATTGTATAATATAAAATTTCCCCGCAGATATTTTGATGAATTTTTACAATATATTATTATATTATAATTATAAGTGATAAATATTATGATTATAATTATTAGTATTATTATAATGTCTTAATAAAATAATAATAATTTCAAAAATTAAAATATAATAGCAAATTGTTAGTAATTTTTTTAAAAATATATATTCTTAATTAAAATTCTTATTTATTCTTTCATAAAAAAAAAGGATATGGAGAAGATTTGAACCCGAGTTATTGGCAATAGAATATTATTCAACTCTATGCCATTTTATGTCATTATCCTTTCACATTAAATTTGTTAGAATAATAACATATATACACATAATAAATTATGCTAAAATTCTAATCAATTAAAATAAATTAATATATTGAATAATAATATAATAAAAACTATAAAATTTAAAATATTAATATATAAAAATAGTATTGTGCTATAATTATAATACATTATTAATTATATATAATATAAAAGGATTATGGAAATGAAGATGACGAGAAAGAAAATAAAAATAATGAATAATTTTAATATTTTTTAAATTATATAACATTTTTTTTATTCAATTATTTGAATATATCTTATTTACAAGTGTGTTTCGTATAAATTATATAAATCAATAAAAAGTTATTTTACAATCTTATGATATCTATATAAATTCATCAACAATCCAATTAAATCTATAGAAATTTATTTTAATCAATACATAAAATTTATTAAACTCTACCAAATCAATAGAGATTTTAAAATACAACAAAATCTTACAATATCTCAAATGAATACGCCCCTGAGTGTTTAAAATATGTTGATTGAATTGATATTGCTTTGTTAACATAGAAATTTATTAATTTCAAAAAATTTGATATTCTTCCATTAATTTCAAAAATCAAATAAAAATTAATTTAAAATAATATAACAATGAAAGAAAAGAAATTATAGTACAAAATTGATAGAATGAAGACCTTTTAATTACATTCGTAAAAGAGAGAAAACAAGACAGAGAAGTCCCGTAACGGATAGGCTGGTGGTGACATGGATTAGGATATCTCCATGAATCAAATTCGAAAAGAAAATATCTATATATTCGGAAAACTTACAAATGACGAATCGAAAGAAAAAATAGAATAAATCGAATTCCAAAAGCAATAACTCCTCTCGAGCAAGCACTTTCGAGAATCCACGGACTATCCGAGGCTGCCGATGCGTCTTCCGTCTCTCACGCAATTGCATCCAAAGCTCAAACAATCGATTTGTTCTCTCGGTGAATAGAATCACTGTAACTCTAAGGAATCTCTTCAAAGTTAGGGTAAACCATCTCTAATTATTCTCATATCTAAGTTGTTTGTCCATCAAGAAAATAAATAAGACTATATATACTAAATAACAAATTAATCTAAGCCACACATCTTAAGTGGCAAGCTAATCTAAACCACACATTTTGATTAAGATCAAAGGATCACAACCTCTAAAAAAGAAGTAACTTGAACCGAGTCCGGGTTGCAAACGACTCTTGTTTATCAACTACATAATTTTCAATTTATGAGTTTCTCTAACAAATACATGAATCAATACTTTTTTTGTTGATCGTTCATTTTTCAATACCACATGTGAATCATACACAATAATATTTACTCTTCTGGGACTAGACCTCTGTTTATTTATTTATTTTGGAATGTCATATTATATATATATTTGGTCGATGGAGGTAGAGTTGACAAAAATTGACACGACATAAAATAACTAGATGTGGATTAAGAATTTTAACCCGATTATGTATATGGATGGACACAAACCCGATACGATAATAAACGAGTCGGGTTAGAGTTGAGGCTCTCAACTCGAATCCGACATGACAATCCAATTATAATATACTAATATAATTATGTATTTATTATATATGTAAAACAATTATAATTTAATAATTTGAATATATATTAATTTAAACTAAATTCAATTTTCAATAATTAATTGTATACATTACACTAGAATCAACAAAAATTGACATAACACGGCAACTTGACAAAAAATAATTTAATTTAAATCAATGAATTGTATACATTACACTAGAATCAACAAAAATTGACATAACACGACAACTTGACAAAAAATAATTGAATTTAAATCAATGATTTCGACTTAATTATGTATAAGGGTGAACATGTGCCAACACGAACTCGACATGATAATAAATAGGTTAACACGAACTCGATACCTTAATAATAGATCAGGTTAAGATTGAATTATTTAACTCATTTAAAGTATTGAATCGAACGAAGTCGAGACAATAGAAAAGTGGAAGGTAGATTTGTAATTTTCAAATGGCACCACACAACACTAAGTATATATAAGTTATAATATATATTTATTGAGCCATGCAAAGTTATAATGGCTTTCATGATAGATATATATGTAATTTATCTAACATATAATTATTTTCAGATTGGTTAAAGTGTTGTTCATGATAGATATATACATAATATCTAACTGTTGTTCAAATAACACGTGTTGTGTATACTATAAAGTATATCCTCCATTCGTCCAATAATTATGTATTCATTTACTTTTTGCATGAAGTTTTAGAAATATTAGTATTATATTAGGATATAGTAGGAATAAAGTAGAAATGACTAAAATGACCTTATTAATATTATGTTATATAAAGGTAATGGTATTTGTGTAATATATTGGAAGTTGTAAGAGTATTTGTAATATTAGGTAGATAATACATTTACTAAAAAAGAAAATGGATACTTTGTTATGGAACAAACTAAAATGAAAAAAATTGATACTTTGTTATGGGACGGATGTAATATTATATATTGTTAACTGGTGTTCAAACAAGATGTGTTGTGTATACTATAAAGTATATACTCCCTCCGTCCACAAACTAACGTCCTACTTTCCTATTTAGAATGTCCAACAATTATTGTCCTCTTTCTATTTTTATACACAAAATTTACTCTTTTACCCTTACTTCATTTACTCTTTCATTTTCTATACACAAGATTAAGGGCAAATTGTCATTTTATAACAAAAACCCTAATTGCCTAAAAATGCGTGTAAATATCAAATAGGACATTAGAAAATGGACGGAGGGAGTATATATTATATATTGTATTATAATGAACATGCGATATTATGTGTTGAGATAAATGATATGTGATGTATTATATGAATTATTATTATAGCTTTTGCGAGTTCTCGTGAGTTGTGTCATTTTGTTAGAGTTAAGGCTCAGGTCGAGGGTTTCAAAAGTGAGGGAAAAAAAATGATGGGCAATAATAAATTGGAGTAGAGGTTCAGACAATATTCATACGTTAAGTGTGGTTTCTTATTATTATTATTATTATTATTATTATTATTATTTACCTAATAGTAGTATAGTAGTTCTAAAGTATATCATCACTTATAAATAACTAATATAGTGTGATATTTTTTGAAAATATGTAATATTTTCATATGGGGCATATGTATTGCCAACCAAAGTACATAAATTCCCTTCGTACTCATATGAGCTGGACACGAGTTTTAAAATAAGTATAATACTCTATTATTTTAATTTATTGGAACATAAAATAAGAATACTTTAAAAAGTATAAAGGAATTAATAAAGTGAAAATATTTTAAATAAATTAAATCCATAAATGTTAGTAGCATATAAATAAATAAGTATAATTGTTGGGATAATCCGTCACAACAATAATATTGAAAGTTATATATTTCTAACCATTCATCCTGAAACAAAGCATAAAAATATGCTCCTAGACTAATTTCTAATTAGCCAAATTAATTTCGACAATCAACTTTCCCAAGCCATCGTATGCATATAGAAAAATTGAGTCTGAAAATTATAAATGTAAGTGGAATATACATGCTATTTGCTTGAAATCTCATCACGGCAAAAAATTCCTCTGTTGGAAAGAAAGTATTATATAAAAAAGAAAATAACCAAAATATTATTAGGCTCAAATAATATTTGATTTTGGATATTTTATTAAAATATTAATATATTTGAATAAAATAGAATTTTAGTCAAATCTATATTTAGTAAGTAGTATTATAAATAGAGGTAAAGAGACACATGACTATCTGTCTGCTCCTGTTCTTTTTTCCCAAGTAAATTTTAATTTTTATACAATTTATTTTCCTTCACTTCAATTTACTTTTGTCACTGTTTTTATTTTCTTTTTGCTTCCTTTAGTTTTCTTGTCATATTCCCCTCAATTTTTTTTTTGTTTTCTACTCATTTTATCTTTGTCCCATTTTCCCTCTTTTTGATTTATTGTTTTTGTTAACACGGTTACTGATCTTTTTGGAGGAAGCCGGAGAATCCACCTGATTTTCTGCAGGCTTGCTCCGATAACCTGGTGAAAAATATTTTGAACGACAATAGATTAGCACGCCAAGTGAGACAAGTCGTGTTCCTCTATTCTTATGAACTTGCAAAGCCATGTGTTTAGCTATCCAATGAGTTCCAAGAATAGACAAAAATTCAAGGATGACCTGCATGTCGGCGACCAGCCGCCGCGCTCGAAGATATCCGTGCACGGATGCCGTTGCATCAATGGATTCTGGCAACTGTAATTTGCTTGTTTCAATGCCGATTACTCAAGATAACATTCAAGCGGAAGTGCTATCCGCTCTCCAAGGTTTTTTGTTGACAAAGTACTTCTCAAATATTCTTGGTCCGACAATATGCAATGAGATAACGCTGTTTCAAGAGGAAAAGACTAGAAAAAGAAAGCCTTCTAATATCATCCCAAAACTTGAACCTACAGGGATTGAACAACCAGCATCGACGGTCGAACTAGCAGCCCCTAAAGCGCTACACTTCCGCTAGGTTATGATCCTTCGATGGAATTAAGATATCCCCGACGAGCAGCCGCTTGCTTCGATGCAAATCGAGGTTGGACAATTTGTTGGTGAGGCATCTAAGATGCCGGGGGGCATGAAACAACCCGTCCATTGGTGACAAAACTCATTATTCATCCCAACGGCTTCTTTACCCGGATCGGGAGTCATTTGGACAGCCCCGCATATTATTTCTCCACCAATGATGGCAGCCGACCCGCAGCGACCACCCACCATGGAAAGATTCATGCTACCGCAACCTCAATTTATCCAGAAGTAAAGCTCAGCGGCCGCTTGGAATGGTTGGGCACCGCCACCGCACTCAGCCTACCTCCCGATGTTCGGCTTGGCACCTACATGGTTTCCAATTTCCCCGATACTGAATATTGGGTTGGGGGCAATTTGACAACTCGATGAGTGCATTTTTGCAAGGAATGTACAGTCTCTCGAGCTTAGTAGGCACAGTGACAGGTTCAACTTTGGCGCAACAAGCTGCGTCATTTTCAACGGAATTTGGTGCGGCTTTGCAGACCCCGACATCAGTGGACATGCCCAAGAAAACTATCCTTGCGGTGCATCAAGAGATTGTCCAACAACCGATATTGGCACAACCGGTGGGATTGTCAAGCCATGAAGAAGGCTCGAGCTCGTTGCAGTCTTCAACTCAGCTAATAATTAGGCTCGGCATAACATCATCAACTTCCTTGATTAAAGAGCAGCCCTCAACACATGCAAAGAGGGCGCACAACAGTTCATGATTTTGTCGCTCGTTCTAACGTCACTGGTTGCATCCCACAAAACTGCAACCATGGTTAAGGCCTCTTCTCGATCACAACTCACTGCTGATCAGCTTCACCGCGATACGCAAGCTGCTCAGCGTCAACGCATTCAACATGGTACAATTTTGTGCATGATTTAGGCAAGGAAAATGAGACCGAAAGATGAAGAGGCCTGTCCATTAGAAATAATTCAAGGAAAAATACATAAATGCCCAGAATTGAAGGCCTCCCCAAGAAAAGGAGGTTGGTCCTAATGTAGAATACTCATTCGATATTGCAAAGACGAAACACATATTTGAATATTTACTGAAGGAAAGGCAGCTCCAATTGAAGGATGAGTATGAATTTCCATCCGAAAAAGAGTTAAATGGAAAGAGCTTTTGTAGATGGCATGAAATTTTCGGCCATATGGTTGGAAATTGTATCGCATTTCAAAATGCAGTACAAAAGGCAATTATAGAAGGGTGACTACATCTTGCTGATCACACAGAGATGAGAATAGATACCGATCTTTTTCCCGCCGATATAAACACAGTTAGAATTCATCCAAATAAATGGCAGCAATCGTACGGTTCAATGAAAGAAAAACTTCAGAAGCTACCTGTAACGCGCATACCGTTTCTCGAGCACTTTGGGAAAGCTTATCATCTCCTACGCCGAAATCCTACATGGGACTGGTTAGAACCTTCAAACACAATTGTTGAAGTAAACTTTGAGAAAAATGACAAATTTTGGCAAATTTTATTGGTAGATAAAGTTGTAATTACTCCATATCCAACTCGACGATCAGAAAAGGAATCAATAGATGGGAGTTGGGTTGTAAATCAACCTCCCAGAAAATACCAGCAGCTGACCCGATCTAAAAAAGGGCGTCGACAACGTTGGCTTCAAACATCAAGATTGAGTAAAGAACAAAATAAAAAAACGAACTTCTATGGAATCATTCCCAATTGTTGCAACTATAGGGAGACAACACAATAATTTTTGGACAAAATTTAGGTGGAATACAGGTTGGGCATACAATTAGTTTGGTTACCAAACAGCCTGTCCAGCCCACAGAATTTCGACATCGCCCAAATAGCCGAAAAGAATGGAGGCCAAAGCAGCAGGGCAGGGATGCCCAAACTATTACGTATGACGCTGATTCACAACCTGTTATTCATGTGGAAATAGGCCCTGCTGACCTTCATTTAACTTTAAATGATCGCATGGAGTGGAGGCTAACCAACCAAGCTGAAGCAAGCACTTCTCAAGCCACGACGAATAAAGACAAGGGTAAAGCGCCAATGATTACGTTTGATTTGGAGTAGTCTAAAGAAGAATAAAAGGATGATATCTCTGATGAAGACAGTTTTTCCGAGGCAAGTTTTGATTTTGTTGTTTTAGATTAAGATAACTGGTGTGGAAATGGAGGATAATTCAGTTGGGTGTTGATTGATGGTGGGGCATCGATCAACATAGTGACACTCTCGATATTTCAAAAAATTGGAAAGAATCGCAACAACTTCGTACCGAATGGAATGCGGACCACCAATTTTATCGGTAACACACACAAAGCCGCCAGCGTCATGGCCAGGAAGTAGTTGTAGGATCATGAAAAGATTCAATGGCTTTCTTTTTCATTGAAGGAAATCCTACTTATTCAGCGATCCTTGGACGATATTGGATTCATACTTCTTAGTTCGTTCCGTCGACTTTGTACAAATGCGTAATATTTTGGATTTTTACTTTCCACAAGTATTTCCTTTGTCCATGATGATACAAAGAGTTGAATTATGGGAAAAATGCAGCTTGGCGTCGAGAGATTTTAAAATTCTCTCTAAGGCCAAGTCACGGCCCAAAAACGAGGAGATTTGTGATGCGATCAATTCTTGAATTGGCCCAAACATCTTTGCCTGGTAGTGAGGCAGAAATATATGACTTTGGGGAGGATCAGTCTCTGCTACCAAGACCTATTGAATTAGAAGATGACGAGCAGTACCCTAGCCTGATTCGCTGGACCGTGCCGACGTTCGAAGCGTAAGCCTCAGCAAAATTAATTTAGAAAGTGATGCGAAACTTAGGAACACCTGGATCAGTTCTTTACTGGATGTTGCTTCTAAAATTTGCCTTGTCGAATTAATAAGAACTTTAGGGACTGTTTTGCACGAGATACCCGGTTTGGTCTGAAACCTTGTCAAACATCGATTTCCGACAAAGCCTAATTTCAGACCTCACAAGTAGCCTCCAAGGAGGTTTAATCGATATGTCTAGAAAATTAAGGAAAAATAGAGAGACTGTTGCGAGCTAATTTCATACGCATTGCTCCCCCCGAGTGGATTTTGAACGTCGTTCTAGTGATAAAAAAGATTTAGAGGCTCTGCATGTACATTGATCTGAGGAACCTTAATTTTGCAACTCCTAAAGATGAGTATGTAATGCGGATAACCAATATGCGTACCACGCGACAACATGCAGTGACCTATCAACTCACTATGAACGTTATTCTCCACAGTTTGGTAGGCACATTCATGGAAGTTTATATCGACGACGTAGTTGTCAAGTCTCTGGGCTTTGATGACTATTTGCAGCACTTATGAAGGTAGTCCACTCGATGGTGCAAAAAATAAGCTTGAAATGATGATTGATGAGCTTCGACGACCAAGAAGTCGGCGGTGAAAGACAATGGAGTTCGGTAGCAACGTGCTGATCGAACCATAGTGGCATTAGGATCAGTTTGAGAAAAGTATCATTTGTCCATATTAAAATTGATCAGATACAATTACAAAAGTATCGATAAAGTAAGTTTTCTATTTTTGCTACATCGACGCTTTTTGTGGAGGCAAATTGTTATCCCTAAATATTATTTAGGATAAAATAATATTTGATTTTGAATAATCTTATTAAGATAGTAATAGATTTGGATAAAATATAATTTTAGCCAAATCTTAATTTGGTAGGTATTAGTATAAATAGAGGCAAAGAAACACAACCGCCTCCTCCTCTTTTTTTTCGGCATAAATTTTAATATTTATGCAATTTATTTTCCTTTCTTTCAATTTACTATCCTTATTGTTTTTTTTTTATTATTTTTTTTCTTTAGTTTTTTTGTTATATTTTCTTTAATTTTCTCGTTTTCTTCTCATTTTGTCTGTGTGCCATTTATCTCATTTTTTTGATTTATTACTTTTGCGAACATGGTTTCGGATCTTTTTGGAGAAAGCCGAAGAACCCACCTGATTTTCGTGAGATTCCTTTGATAAGCTGCTGAAAAAAATTTTGAGTGACAAGAATATCTGATTCATATATAAAAACAATTTATTGTAAAAACTGAGTAGAAATCCTAAGAAAAATATTATTTTTTGTCGAAGTCAACAAAAAATCACAAATAATATATTCCTTCTGTCCCATAATAAGTATCCATTTACTATTTGTGTTATTATACTTAATATTAAAAAAATTTTTTATACAAATATCATTGTATTAGTATCATAAGACATTAATATTAGTATTTTTTTTTTTATCATTTTTCTTTGATTTGTAATACGTTTTGATATAATAATTAATATTCAAAGATCAACATGCAAAAAGTAAATAAATATTTAATTACGGGACGGAGGGAGTATAAGCTTACGCCTTATGTAAGTACAAAAGGTAATATTAGTTTAAACAAAAATTAACACTCAAACTTACTTCTTCGAACACTATTTTGACGATGAGATTCTTTTTAGTATTTGCACGAGATTTCATCAAAAGTTCTACCTTTTGTAAGTTCGCTTGGAGTTGCCTCATTTTGTTGAAGTTGGGGCTTTGAGGAGGGTTTCCAAATGAGAGAAGAAAATGTCGGTGGACAATAAGATTTTAGATTTCGGGGTTGGAGGGAATAGACGAAAAGTACAGCGGTTCAAAATTTTTTCAGATGTATAGTAGTATACACTACAAAAAAAAAAAAATAGTATATTTGTAACGGAATTCTGTTCCTAAAGTTCACGTAGCTAACGTAATTTCATCCCTAATTCCGTCTCTAATATCATTAGTAACAGAAAAAGTGGATTGAAGAACGAAAAAATTTCGTTACAAAATTGATATTTTTTTTTGTAGTGATAGTAGTGTTGAAGTATATGGTTACTTAAAAATAAATAATATATAGTGTGAGATGTATTGACAGCATCCAAATTTTCTTTTTATTATTATTTTTTTATATTGGTATATATTTTGCCCACTAATAATACTCGTTTCGCCTATAAAAGATATACTCATATGAGATACACAACTCTTAATGAATACTTTCTTTCGTCCTAGACGTATATACGCATTCGAAATTTTATAATAAATTAAGAAATAATAATATTTTATTGGTAAATTGAAGTGTGTAGATAATTTTGATGTTTTTACACTTTGTACTTTATGTATATGTGTAATGATATGTTTGTAGTTTATGTAAAAATTAATGGTAATTTCATATTAATGTATGATTATTTTTACAATAATAAAAAATAAATATTATTGAATGAAAAAGACGAAATAGTAAAAAAAATAATTTTAATTGAAACAAAAAGAGTATAATAAAAAATACTAAATAAAAATATAAAATATTTTTGAGTTAACAAAGTGAAAAAAATAAAATAAAATTGAGTACGTATGTTTGTGCCTTTGTGGCATATAAATAAATAAGTATAATTTTGAATAGTATAAACTATAAAAGAGTGTGAAGATGTATTTATTATAACATACAATGTATAAACTTTGTAGAAAAAAACAAAAAAAAAAAAAAAAAATTCGTCCAGAAAGATGAAGTACTAGGATTTATTAACTATTCGCTCAAAATTCTAAACTCAAATATCCTCTTTTGTCCTATCCAATTAAGTTATCTTTTATTTTTTAGTTAGTCCCATTAAAATATACTATTTTCTAAAAAAATAAAAATTAACAAATTTAATAACAATTAAATATGAACTAATTTAAATTAATTTATTTAAATTTTTATTCACAATTATTTTAAAATTTATTTTTAATTACGATTGATTAGAATTGATAAAAATATACATGACCAAAAATCCAAAAAATCGATTCAAACATGATATGAAATAATCAGAATTAGGTCGGACCAAGCTAAAAAAAATTACATTTTATTAGATATATTCAGTAATAAATAAATTTTTAGCGGTATATTTGGTTTGAGATATGGATTGGATTTGCACTATAAATAAAAAAAAATTTGAATATTTTTTTAATGAAATATAAATATGTTAATATAATATTTTAAATATAAAATTAATTTTTAAATATTAAGTCCAAACTTTAGATGATAATTTAATGCTCTTTTTCCTAACACAAACTACCTGTGTAGTTGGCCCATCGTTACAATTCAACCAACCGACCTAAAATCATCGGTAACAACTTTACTCTTTTCTTTCGTAAAATCATCAATAATTTAGATGTTCCGTTCTCACAATTCTCTTTTGTAGGTACCGACACCGGAACTACCTTGTGTTCTTTCCCAAAGAGAATCTCAGATGATCGTTCTGTCAGATGAACCGACCGGGATGCAGACTCCTCCTCAACCAACGAATCCTAAAACTCCAATCGTCACGCCACCGAACCTAGTAAGTAATATTTTGATCCTCGATTTCAATCCTCCAAATCTTATCTAATCAATCTGTTGAAAACTTCTTACACACTTAAAACATCCATGATACTACAGACATCTGACCAAATGCTGCCGTCGATCAACCCGAACGACACATGGAACCAACACTGCCAACGGCTTCTAAACAGATTCAACAACAACCACCAGCCGGCAACCCATCTCTGGCCGACCCTCCCATGGTCGGTCCTTCCACGGTTGGTCCTCCAGTTGTCGATCCTCCTACGGTCGATCCTTCTGTGGCCGACCATCCCGGGATTATAATCGAAGAGCTATCTTCTTCCGAATCGGGGGAAGCGTCCATCAATAAAAAACCTGGAAGTTGTGAGTTAACATTTACTTTTTTATTTCCAATTTTCACAAGTCTCATGAACCTAAACCATCCTTGCATACAAGGCTCTGAACTAGTTGCCTTTGACCCAAACCGACTTCTAGCAGGGGAGGAGTCCAGTGTCAGAGCTTGGGCACTCTGGGGTCCATCCCCAAGGGTCCCCTAACAAATTCCCCTGGTTTTGGCCCCTTCGGAAGCAACCGCCGTCCAGGGTCTGGAAAACTTTTTCAAAATATTTCCACCTCTTGATCAAATTTCAAACTTCATTCGCCATTTTTTATTTGCCAATAAAATCTTGATATGTCCTTTATCTCTCGAGTACCGGTCCCAGCAGCCGGCCGACCAATGGTGGCCCACTGCGCCACACTGTCCTTTGCCGACTTGAAGCTTGAAGATCTTCAAGCTTTGGCTCAGGTCACACTTGACTTGTTGATTCAACATCCTGCTGAGTCGGCGGACACTCCAATTTTCCAACGACTGATGGAGCGGATTACCGAGCTTCAAGCCGACCATCTAGTAATTCGGACTCCAGTAGCCAGCCCGTCTCAACCACCGTCTATGGCCGACTCAAATGCAATTGAGGCAACATTTTCAAAGAGAAATGGGGACCTCAATCAAGTCGATGCGAGACCGAGTAGCCTTCTTCAAGCTCAAAACATCTTGACCAAAGATATCAACATGAGGAAAAAAGAATTGGAGCATTTCCAAAAAAAGCTAGACAATCTACAGAGAGAACAGACCGCCCTGGACAACTACATCAAGGAGGAAAGACGTATGATTGCTTACTATAGGTAGAGACAATCGAACCTGTACAAAGCATTGCAAGAATCCATTCGTTCGAGGCTAATTCATGAACATCAGATAGCCTACTAACAGCGACGGGCGGCTCGTTCAGAATATAAATGAACCGACCTTCGTACCGTCTTTGATTCCTTGTTGTCTCGCATGTAACTTTTGCCTTAATTAATATAACATTTGTTTTTACCCCAATAAATATGGCTATACTCATGGATTAAAACATAATCTGCACAATTAATCACCACCAAACCAAACTTGAACTTCAAACTTTTCACCCATAAATAATCAAACATGTCCAGAGGTGATTTACCAGACATTTTCAAGTCCACCAGAAAAAATGACCTCCCCCCACATTCACGTTTCATCCAACAACTGGGAAAGTTCCCTGCAACCTTTCTTCGTAGGACAACACCCCGTTGGTGGCCATACTAAAGACCTGATACAAGTACTCAAATAATTGGATTTTAAATTTAATTTTTTCCCAAGAAGAAAAAGGACAGTGCCTCGTCTGATTTGCCTAATGGAACGTGTCTCCATTGGGTATGAAACACTAAGCGATATCCTCAGTCACATTCCTTACCTTGATAATCACATGGACTTGATAGAACACCATGTCATGGTGATTATACTTGATCTCAATTGTAACAACGTATTTGCTCAACAAAGATCATCATTCGCAGGATTGCGTGTTCTTGTAGACCGAGAATGCCAATCTTTACAAGACATGAAAACCCACACTGAACAAGATCTGATAGAGATGCAGGAACAATTGCACCAATCTCGACCCGGCCTTAAAGATCTCTTAGATAAGGAACTAGAACTGGTGTCCACCAACTGGGACGAGGACGTTGAACCAGAGAAGGAAGAACACTCTTATATCACCCTCTCAGACAAAGAATAAACCCTTCAAAGTGTTTGAACCTTTGACGGGTTCAAAATAATTTTACTGGATAACTATTCATTATAACTTGAAAGGTAGGATAATACATTTTCAGATACTTTGCATTAATGCTGTGATATACTACCTTCCTTTCTTGATTCATAATAATAAATGCTCTATTTTCGATTTCCCTGTACACCACAAAAGGTCCCACTCAATTAGAAGACCATTTCCCAACTAATCAACTTTTTTGTAAGTCGGAAAAATGGTTTTTCAAACCAAATCTTCTTTCTTGAAAGTCCTGTAAAGCACTCTTTTACCATAATGCTTGCCTTTCATTTCACTTTCTTTCACCATCCAATCAACCGCCTTTAACCGGATAATATCCACATCTTTCAATTGCTACATCATATTTTTTTGACACACTTCGTCACACTCTAACGTAGTGTTAGCAATACAGACCAATGGTACGTGAAGCTCGGCTGGTAACACCGTATCTTGCCTAAAAGTGAGCTGGTATGGCGAAAAGCCCGTAGCTAAAATTCTACTATTTCGGTGTGCCCACAGAGCTTGGGGCAGCAATGTATGCCATTTTCTTGGATTTTCGTCAATTATCTTCTTTATGATACCAATGTCAATCTTATATGCTACTTATAACTGTCCACTAGCTTGCGGATAATAGGGGGATGAATGATGCAGCCGAATATTGAAACCAACTAAAAATTCGATGAACTTCTCCCCAATAAAAGCCAAACCCTAATCTATAATAATAGTGTGCAAACCCTCAAATCGGTAAGTAATTTGATTTAAAACAAACTCAATTACCTTTTTTTGTGTTGCATTCTTCAAAGTGATAGCCTCAATGCACTTGGTGAAATAATCTGTTGCGATCAGAATGAAAAAACAGATACTTCAAAGAAGCCAAATGAATCTTACCAATAAAATCCATTGTTCAGGCCTTGAATGACCATAGTTTGACTGAGTTTGGAGGTCAATAGCGGGAAATGATTCAACGGCCCATGCATTTGATATTCTTGACATCCTTTGACAAACTTAATACAATTTTCAAATATTTTTGGCCAAAAGAATCCCAGGAGATGAATGATCCATCTCATGTTCAAACATGCTCGATGAGCCTCGTAAACCCCACCGTGCACTTCCCTCATAATTTCTAAAGATTCATCCGGCCCTAAGCATCTCAACAACAAACCTTCAAAGGTTCTTTTGTACAAAATTCCTTCGATTAATTGAAATTGCAATGCCTTCATCCGAACACCCACAAGCACGACTGAACTTGGCCCTTTCAAATTTGCAATGATTTTTGTCCTCCAGTCGATCAAGAATTCCGTCTCCGTAATGACGTCACAAATGGTCGCACTTGACATCCGCCTACAAGCATCTTGAGCCAAATCATCCGGATGACGATTCTCAACCCTTGGGATATGTTTGAAAATGAAATTTGAAATTCTCAACAACAATTGATACACCAAAGCTCTATATCATCATAAATGAGGAAAATTGCAAGCATAGCGTCTTGTTACCTGATTCATCACCAATTGCAAATCTCCTTGAATCACAACCGATTGGAATTTCTTCGTAACCAAAGCCTCAAGCCCTAGAATCAAAGCTTCATATTCAGCCAAATTATGAGTCATTGCTTCTAACTGCATTTGCAATTTAACCATTTTACCGTCAGACCCTTTCAAAATTTACTCCCGCTCCCGATCTTTCTCCTGAACTCAATTCATCAAAAAACATATGCCAAGTCCAAGTACCCACGTATGACGTAGGCGTCGTATTCCCTTGTTTATCTCCGGAAAATTCCGCTAGAAGATCAACAACTGTATGTCCCTTTACTGCCTTCAAAGGTTTGTATATTAAAGAAAATGGAGCTAATTTAATGACCCATTTCATTAATCTTCTCTGCATAGTGGGTCTCTGTAGAATCAACTTGATCAAATCTACTTTAGATATGACTTCAGTTGCTTTAGGGAGGATGTAATGTTTCAGCTTGGTACATGCAAATACCAATGAGTAACACATATTCTCAAGCATGGTATAATTCAACTCACGCCCGGCAAGAGTCTTACTCAAGTAGTAAATCACCCTCTCCTTACCATATTCTCAATCTTGTGCTAACGAACAGCTCACCACATCATGAGTGTTTGACAAGTACAACTTAGGGGGTCGGAGTCATTTTGAAGGCATCAAGACAGTTGGTTTGGCCAAAGCCATTTTGATGGCTTCCAAAGCCTTTTGTTGTTCGGCTCCCCAGACAAGGTCGGACGCTTTTGCCCATAACAATTTGGTAATTGGCTTCATTTTTCCAACGCATTGGTGATGAACCTTCGCAAATAATTTACCTTCCCAAGTAGACTTTGAACCTCTTTGACCGACCTAGAAGAACGAATCGTTAGAATCGCCTTGGCATTGTTTGCATCGATCTCTATCCCTCTTTCATGCACCAGAAAACCCAAAAAGTTTCCCGCGGACATTCCAAAAGCACACATAGTCAGATTCATGTTTGGGATGTAATTTCTCATCCATCGGAACCCCGCCTTTAAGTAATCCAAATGACTTTTGAGATTAACTGACTTGACAACCACATCATGAATATAAACCTCCATGGAGTCACCGGTCAAATTATGGCAAATTGCATTCATTTCCCTTCGATAGGTAGCTCATGCGTTCTTCAACCCAAAAGGAATTGAATTATTTTTGCTTAATTTGGATGGAAAAAATCAACATAAATTCGAATATTCCCATTCTTCTTAGTCACCGGTACTCTATTGGCTAGCCATTAAGCGTATCGACACAGCCGAATAAACCCTACCTTCAAGAGCTTCTCGATCTCTTCTTTGATTTGTGACATTAATTTGGGACTGATGCATCGGGATGATTGCTTGTATGGCCTAAAACCGGTCTTGATAGGCAATTTATGCTCGATTAAACTCTTTTTCAATCTTGGCATTTTTGAATAATCGCATGCTAGACATTCCACGTTATCTCGTATCAAATTGACCATTTGTTCTTGTTGTATTTAGACAACATACCACTTATCCTGACCATATTTGGAACCTGTTAGGTTCCAATATTATACTCAATAAGAGGATCTTGTGGTGCAAATGACGGTTCTGATTTCTCGAATAGATCTGGCCAATGAAACTGTTCAATATCTGCCGCTACAATGTTTACATCATGCAACCTATTTTAAAGTTGCCCTAAATAATATTGATTAATTATCATATTACACTCGCTTATGTTGGTAACTTCCATAATAAATTTAGAAAAGTAATAAATACTTTGGCTATAAATGAGCCATAATATTGACGAGAGAATTGTTCTATCAAAAGAACATATACCTTTGGTTGGTGAGCCTGCAGCTACGCCATGGGTACTCACTAACTAAAGCAGTTTGCGAGATCAATGGAGTATACCCGAAATAAAGCACAGATTCCTCCATAGTCTCTTAAAGCAAAAATGTTGTCACTAGCTTCCATTTTGAAAACTTGATTAGCCTCCCAAAACATTAGTTGCTGATGCAAAGATGACAACACACATTGGGATGCATGAATCCAATATTTTCCTAAAAGCACTGAATATGTGGTATTTGCATCTACCACAAAGAAGACGGTTGACATTATTTTTGGCCCAACCTCTATTGCAACCACCATCATACCTTCTGGAGTTTGGTCGGTTGACCCGTAAAAATCGACATTTCAATATCTAATGGTGAAAAATTAGTGATTTATTTGCCCAACCTTTTAAGTTTCTTTAAAGGAATAACATTGAAGACCGGCCCGCTATCGACGAATACCTTAATGATTGGCTTACGACAGATTTTGAGCGTTGAGATAAAGGGGCTTCAGATGGGGGCCCGTCTCTTCATGGAGGGAGAGAAAGTCATTGGTGGAGGAGTGTCTGTCGATGGATCCGTATTTATTATCCTTGCCCATTCAAGTTCCTAAAAAAAATCATTGGCTAAAGTAGCCCAAATCGGCTCCTCTTGTTGCCAGCATAGTCTTGACATCCTGACCTCGAAATTGGATCGTCAGATAGCTTGATCCGTTTGTTCTTCCATAAGTGACTAAATCTCAGTTGGTGAGAAAGACCCGACCTGAACTTCACGACAGTCTCCCTTGATCTCCCTTATGGTTGGATCTATATTGATTCTGTTACAATATTGACACCTGTAACATTTTGTTTTCTTAATAGGCCTCTCTTGATCCTCTTTCTGAATGCTTTTGTAATATATTATCGTATCTAGAGACGCTCGGATCTCGGGTTTAGTCCCTGATGTAAAAAACCACTCGCTGTTAGTACGACGACCATGCCTAGCAGCATATCTAAGTTTAGCATTACGAATATGATAACGGTTCATACCTTGGAATCGAGGGTCAACATCTACTGGCAACAGCTTCCTATGTCAACTCCATATGCTGCTAGTTGCACAAGGCTTCCTAGTCAGACGATCTCGGACTAACACCTAATCTTTAAGTTCCATGTCATAAGTTCGGTCAGGATGGTCCAATTTTTCTTCCCATCGGTCTTTACACAACTTAAATTTCTTCCTCTGATTCTATTTTGGGGGCGCTTCTTCTTTTAAACATTTCTTCGAGACAACCTCTATTGTGGCCATCGTCACTTTTGAGAATGGTTGTTGTTCCGCTCCCAACTTGACATATTTGAAACACTCGACTTTAATGGCTCTTTGGATTTCTTTCTGGAAGTGCGTGCATTGACCTGTACTATGGCTAAATGAATTGTGCCCATTTACAATATGACATTCCTTTGATCTCTTCTTTCATGGCTAGACGTTGGCCTTTAGGAATCCAGATTTGTCAATCTTCTAATAAAATATCGTAAATCTCGTCTGCTTTAGAATTGTCGAAAGTCAGCTAATCATTTTTCCTTCAGTTCTTGGAATTGGTTTCAGCTTTGGATAGACATACGGTTTCCCATTGACTATCTCTACCGTCATTTCTTTTACTTCCACCACCGGGTCCATATTTGGGGCATATGATTTTATTTTTACACTGGGTACCTACTGGACCTTGTTGTGTCGGAAATTATGATATTTTTTTATGAATAAAAATTCTAAACATCCAACCTTAAATGCCAGACTGGCCAGATTCTCGACATCATGGGCGGTTAGTGCCTTACGTACCCGTCTATGCATATTTTGAACCATGAGATTGGTCTTTTTTTTTCCTCTCTCATAGTCGGAAATTAACACTTCATTAGACGAATCCTCTCTATAACTTGTGCAGAAGATTCTTCTGGTATTTGCCTAATTTCCAACATATCAATTAAAGATACTGTTGGAACATGATAGAAAAAACTGGCATGAAAGGCAGCTTTCAACCTTTCCTAGGTATGAATCTGCCCTGGTGGCAGGTTGACAAACCAAGAGAACGTTGTTCTGGTCAAAGATAAACCAAACAACTGTAGCTTATAAAAAGAGTTGTTTCTAATTTCTCCTAATTGAGTTGTGAAACGACCTACATGCTCAATAGTAGACGAACCATCATCTCCCAAAAATTCATGAAAATCAGGTGGCCGATAATAGTTTGGAAGATGATATTCATTGATGATTCTCTCTGGAAATAGTTGTTGATATGCAAGTTGGTTGGTAACCTGGGGATTCATACAAAAATGAACCCTCAGAACGTGTGCGACATCTTCTGGGTCCAATCTGAACGGAGAGTGATCCGGCACCGGAATAGGATCATTTGCTTGCCCCGTGGTTTCTCATCTCTTTACATATTTGCAAAAGAACACGTCCTTACTCTCAAAAGAATGTTGTTAGGGTAGGTAAGTGGAGTTTTTCCCCTTTTCGCCCTACTAGGGGCGGTAGCACTTCGAATGGTGTTGTCCACAAAAGATGGCCCTATAAAATTTGCATGTAGAAGCGAATGAGACATTCCTGGAGGCGTAGGCACGAAATGCAAAGAGACTTTCGAAAGGGCCTGATCCAACATATTCTGCATTAAGTTTTGTTGATCATGCAATATGTATGCATTGGTGTTGTTTCCTGGTTGTTCTTTTGTTGAACATATGTTAACCATTATGCCGGTACTTGTGTTGGTATCTGAGAAAACCCCCCCTTGTAGTAGGGATAGACAACGGAGTTGTTGTGGTGGCTCCGACGGCTTCGCTGAGACTTTGAGACTGGGAACCTGTCATTAGGTTGTTCCTTGCAATGATTTGACCAGATCGGAGTCGTAAATAGTTTTTGTTGGACGTAGGATCAAAAATTTAGCCTCGACTCCCACTGTGGTCGCCAATTTGTTGGTGTAGATTTTCAACAAAAGAAAGTAAAATTCAAAATTGTATTCCAAACTTGAAATAAAAGAGTGTCAGAGATCACAGATCCCTAAAACAAAGTACATAAGAACTAGAAAATGCGCTAAAACTGAGAAATTAAAAATGAGCAATCCCCAATAAGACTTTTCGTGAGATGACTGAAGATTCATTTTCCATCCCCCATCAGTTTGTTTAAATAAAATCCCATTTGAACCGTCTAAAACTGTTTCTGAGTCGGTTATTGAAGATCGTGTACTGAACCATCGTCGGTTACCCTATCCATGCAATCGTCGGTTGTCTTTAAGAAACCTTCTCTCGACACGTAGTATATTGTAACCACAGATATCCGATCCTAGAGTTCAGTCGGTTCCTTCATAACCATCCGACTTAGTACCCGAAGTCGGATGGGCCCCTCATCTGATGAACTGTCCAAACAATCCTGATAGTCTATTGGATTTCGTCAGTCGGTCCGACTGAAATTCACTCCTGGCCCACCATTGGGCCTACACCCTTTCCGGCCAATACCCTAATTTTAAATTTTTGTGCTCAACAATTCTTTTATGTTTATTTTTTTAATGAACAAACGATCATCATCATAAAAAATTTCTTTTCGATTAATTTTTTATTTTCTACGTTGGTTTACTTGTTTGTTTTCATTACTTTCTTGCTTCTTTTTTTTTAATCCTTTTCGTTTTTTTCCAATATCTTTTATTGAGGAAGTTGAAGAATCCATCGTAGGTGAATATTACTTTTTAGAGAATAAAATTTTATATAGTGCAAATTAATAAAAAATATTTATTTATTTATCATTATCATAAATTAATTTTATAAAAAAAGTGAGAAGTTTTAACCATAAATAAAAATATTTGTTAATTCAAGAGAGATAAAATAAAGAAGTTTTGAGTAGGTCCTACATACAAGATGTTAGAAATTTTATGAAATTGATTTATATTTATTAAGTATATTAAGATTGATAAATTTACTATAAATAAAAACATATCATCTTTTGTGAGATGGATATACGAAAAGAAAATGAGTCATCTCTTAGTGGAACGGAGAAAATATATATTTCACTAATAAAATATCACATAAATAAATGTACTTCATTATGTTACAACTATCACATAAACTAAACTAAAAATAATTAATTTTGTAATATATATTTTTTAAATAACAATGCCCAAAAAAAAATGGTATAATTGAGCGGGACAAAGGAAATATTTTTCTATTATTAATATAAAACTATTATTTCTTCCGTTCAGATATTTTATGCTATTTTATTTAGACATGAAAATTAAAAATAAAAATATTTTGATATAAAAATATAATATATAAAAATTAAAGTGAAAATATTATAACAAATTTATTAGAGAATTTAAAAATAATAAATAAGGTGCGAAAAAATAATAACTTGGCAGAGGAAAAAATCACATTGTTCGGATACAAACACTAACAAATAATAATATTTTAATATAAAAATTAAATATATAAAATAAGGTGCGAAAAATTTCAAAAAATCTATTAAAGAATTAATACAATAAATAATTGAATAAATTCAAAAAGTAGTTGAAGTGAAAATAAGTGTCAAATTGATTATTTATTAAAATATAAAGATAATAAAATTCTAAATGAGTAATATTTTAATTATAAATAATTTATAGCACAAAAATTTAATTGACAATAAAAGAATTTGATATAATTATCTCGACAAAATAAAGTGTATATATATATATATTTTCGGTCTACTCTCAAAATATATATTACTATTTTGATTGTTCAATTACCAAATTATAGATTTCAATTTTTTTTTTTTTTATAAATACTCATATTTCACCACTAAATTATTATTTTTATACTAAAAAGCGAAAATAAAATTATATTTATACTAATTTTAACTATTCATTATAATTAAAATAGTATTATTTTTAAAATTTTACGTCAAAATTAAAATATATACTTTTATAATAGCTACAAATATTATGGGTGTATTTCTTTAGGCCATAATTTCCCAAATCTACTGTTCTTTTACTGTGTGAGCAATTTTGGGCGCGAAAGTATGCCTACACCCGACAACTTCTGCACCTACGCAAGTAAGTTTTGACCATTTTACACTCATGCTTTGTTTATTTATTTATTTTTTTTTTGTTTTTTTTTGTTTTGTTTTTCATCTTCCTCATCTATCATCATCAATTTTCATCCTCCCCATCTAGACAAGCCAATTTGGAGGGTCGTCTTTGTAGATCTCGGCGAGGGAAGCGTCCGACTTTGTAGATTTCGGTGAGGGTCGATGTTAACCAGGAGGCAGCGAGAACGCGTTTGCCCAGCTCATTTCGTCATTCACGGTACGCCAGAATTTCACTTCCGCTTTCGGTTTTATGGAGGTTCGACATATTTGAGTAGTTCGTAGATGTCGTATTTACGTGGGTTTATCTATTTCAAGATTTTGTGCTTCCGGGTTTAGGGTTTAGGCATAGCATTTTGTTTCACGGGAAGAAGTTCCCTGTCGCCTCGGGTTTCAGATTTCAAATAGGCATAAATGTATGGTATGCCGTTTACCCGAGGTAGGTTATTTTGTTGGTGTTGTGAGCATTTCTTAGGAAGAATTATAAGCATCGCGCCACGCATCCGGTCGCCCTTCGTCGGGTTCAATGCTCGGCGAGGAGGACGACCACGTTCGGATGCGCCACCCATTAACCCTTTCGTTAGAGGTTCTAACTTGGTCCGAAGACAGGAAGATGTGCGTCACTACCTTAGTTAATGTGTGTCGTCATTGCGGGTTCGAGGTTACATTTGCTGTTACTCACCTCAAGGTTGCTACGGGGGTGTGTACTCACCTAATTTAAACTAGATTAGAATTCATAGAAGACGAATTTGAAAATTGTAGGAGGATGTTCTACCAAACTACATTGCGAAAAAAGAATGCGCCAATAGTTTGGTCGTACTCGTAATCACGCCGGTTGGTGTACGATCTTCGATCCCACTTGATGTGTGGAATCATTAACGCCAAAATCCACTCGTATTGTAGTGTTATTGTTGCTAAATTCGAGTGTCACCTACAGCCTCGTCAATGTAGCTAGAAATGTAGCGGTCACGAATCGAACATATGAATTCTCATAAAATAGCTAAGTCATTAAGTAGCGTTGTACTAACGTTGTCACGACCGGGCGGATAGTCACACCGCCAAACCCGAATGGAGCTCCCTTGGAGTACGATATTGTGCATATCCATCTTATGTTCTGTAACTCTGTCATGCCTTCGATTGAGTTTTCCTTCGTTCCTTTCCAGTGGTGCATGGTAGGGGGTCCCTTCGTACAACTACACCAGAGAACCCGTGAATAGCAATCTTCACGGGCCATTATGTCCGATGGTGTATAAGGGGTGATCTTTGACAATGTCAACGAGGTATGCCTTCCTACAATTGGGATCCGCTAGGGGTGCTAACTTATGACGTGGCTAGAAGAAATGTTTGATGTACCTAAATCCCCAATAAAATCATAATTGTTCAACTCCTTCTTCCTATTGGTTTGCAATATTTCTATCTTCCCTGCTCTACATGTCCGTAAAGAGAGTGTGAAGCTGGAGGCACACCATGTCCTAGATACCCATAGCTCCGTTGGGAGTTCTATAATCGTCTATAGCCGCAAAAGAAAATGAAAGGTAGCCATCTGCACTGCACCTTCAATCCTGAAAGTACATCATTTGTTATGTTTTTCCTAGTAATCTATTTTGTACATTGGTTCGTATTTTCTTATGTTCCCCCTTCATAGATGCCTCGTCGCCGTGCTGTTGAGTGAGTTATGCCCTGTCCCCTAGCACATTGGGATTACGAATTAGAACAATATTTCACTCACATATGTTGGATGCATTTTATTGATAAAGAAATGAACAGGAAAAACTTTCCTTCAGACGTGTGGTCGGAAATAGTAAAGGATTTCTTCGAGGAAACAGGCTGCGACTACGATTACGAGCAACTCTATGGAAAATTCAAGCGGATGAAAGTTTAGTATGGCCATCAACCTGACCTTGTTGTACGTCAAATAGGACTTGGTTGGGACGCGACGACAAGGGTGGTACTCACTAGCCAGGCCCAAAAAGCTGCTTGGTTATATGTAGCACTTTTCATTCCAAAACATAATTAATGTAGGGGATTAGCGCATTCTCTGAGTTATACCCATTGTGGAATTGCAAGCGCATCCCGGGGATGGCCACTTACTGACGTGGCCGTTCGCGTACTTTGATTACTGTCATGAAATGTTCAAGGGCTACTACGCCAACAGAGACGCCGGCCAATTGAATCGTGCCCCTCCACGCGGCATGGATTCGGCGCAGAGAAGGGAGCAGCGAACTGACCCCATGTCTGCCGGTCCATCTAACGTTGGAGTAGAAGACCTACGCGATGAGTTTGATGGTCCACGCAGGACATCAACGATGAACGAGGACTATATACCAGTAGCCCGTTAATGCAGAATCGGTCCGGGGCCCCTTGTCGCCGGCGTGGGGGAGTCTCAGTGAATGAAGAGTTCACACGGCGAATTGAAGAACAAATTCAGAAGGGGTACGAGATGATTCAACAGAGCTTACTTGGTAGGGACAACGAGCGCTGTGAGACCCTCCTCCGAGCGCAGGCTATTCTCGACTCGTTCACCGATCTTCCCGATGTGGCGCTGGTCCACGCGTTACGCGAAATATCTTTCCTAGACCGTCGAGTGCTCTTCCTCTCGTGGACGCCCATGAGGAAGAGAATGTGGGCCTTTTCGTTTGCGCCGCAATAGTCATGGAACCTGATTTACGTTTTAAGTTTATGCAACCGACTATGTCGTCTTACGTGGTCGTACCTTGTCTAGTAGTCGTCTGAGTGAATGTTTCCAACTGTGCCGCACTTGCATGCGGGTAGAAATACGCGTGATTGTTATTGTCGAACTTCCCTACGTTTGATTTAATCATCTTTATTCAGTTACTATGGCAACTAATATTGGGACAAACTCCAACACCGACAACAATCGTAACGGCGGTTATCCTGCCTTTAGTGATGAAGAGTTTCGGGAGGAGGACGAGAGGAAACCATCAGACGCGATGAGTCGGACGAAGAGCGAATGGAAGTAGCATACGTGGAGGCATTGCATGGCATGTCCAGCATTGCTGCAACCGCATTTGTACAATGCTTGCAGCCAAGACATTGCTACGACTCCCTGTTGAGTGCTTCAACATTTACACAAGAGCTAATAAATGGACATCCGATCAGGATTAAAAATCTTTTACGAGTGACGAAGGAGACTTTCCTACATATGTGCGATACGTTGACTGCGCGAGGATCAATTAAGCCACATGTACGGACACGGGTAGGGGTTCATGAGGCTGTCGCGATCTTTCTACATACAATTACCCACTCTAATAGGCATCGTAGCAGTGCAGAGAGATTTCAACACTCAACGCACACCATATGACGCCACGTGAAATGAGTAAGTGAGGCATTGTGTCTGCTCGGATTCGAGGTCGTCTTCCCTAGAGATCAAAGTATCACTCACCCTCGCATTGCAAACAACCGACACTTTATGCCTAACTTTAAGGTATAACTTGTACTCTGTGGTCGTCATTGTACTTTACCGCTTCAAATTGACACTATTGTACTATCCTACAATCTCGTTTACAGGACTGTGTTGGGGCCCTTGATGGTACCTTGATCCATGCACGTGTCCCTGCTGCGGATGCACCGCATTTCCGCAGTCGGCACGGACATACCGAGCAGTCGATCTTGGCCGTTGTAGACCATGATATGCGGTTTGTCTATGTATATGCGGGTTTTGAGGGGAGTGCACATGATTCCCGGGTTCTAAATCATGCAATAGCCGTTTCACAAGACTTTCCTCTACCCCTACTAGGTTAGTCTACCTACATTCGTACTCAAAGTCATCTTACGGGCGTGTACCCATGTCTACTCTGCTAACGCATGTGGGTTGTGATAGACAAATACTATATGGCGGATTCAACATACACCAACTCCGCCTTGAAACTCACACCCTTCCGCTCCCATCGCTACCACTCACAAATATTTTGCGACACTCCGGGGGGTCCGTGTGGACAAAAATTTTTTTTTAGCTATCGACACTTTCAACTTCGCAATGTCGTCGAGCGAGCATTTGGGGTTCTTAAGCGGAGGTTTGCAATCCTAAGAGGTTAGATGCCGAATTATAAGTTTTACCGGCAAGTAAACTTTGTCCAAGCGTGTACTACTGTGCACAATTTGATGGTAGCAGCGGGCGAGAAAGTAAAACCACGACGGAGAAGGTAGTGAACCTGCACTTGAGGAAACAGAGAACTCAACCATGGGCGACCCACTCCCAGATGAGTACTTGGAACTATTTGACAACCCACACAGGAATCAGTTTCACGAACACCTTGCTAATGGAATGTGGACAAGCAGAGATAGGTAAAACGTAACGAAGGAATCAAAACTAATCCGTAGACGTATGGTAGTTAGAATTTCTATGTTAGGGCCCTTTTGGCCGTACTTTCAATTTGTGCATTAGCCTTCAAATGTTCTACTGTGTTGGCATAATATATTGGCATATACTGGTTTGTCTGTATGACAATAGCATTGGACATTCTTCGTATTCTATGTGTCGCAGTTGATTCAAGATGTTGTCCCATAAAGTGCACCCCCGATGTGCTGTATATGGAACACTCATGCCGAAGCGCATAAACCGTACCGCTAAGAACCCTGGCCGTCCTTACTTTTCATGCCCATACTGCCCTCGTGGGCAAGGATCCTTTTGGTGGTGTTCGGAGTAGGAGGCCACCGTGGTACAAGATGTCGTAATACAACAACCGTCCACTGGGGGAGCATCTAATACAACACCTGTAAGGAATGGGCAGAACAAAGGAACGCAGACGGGGGACTGGGAATTATGACTCCTTACCGAAACGGACACAGAGCTTCGACCACATAAAAGGCGAACCTGCAAGTGGATAGTCATTTCAATGATCGTAGTGTTCGTCGTATGCTTCTGGCTTGTCATTTAAATAATGCAACCGTAGTCCATTTATTAGTGTAATAGTTGCAAACAAGCCTCGGCCCTAGTGTCTAACCTTTTGCTAAAACGTGTAATCGATTGGTTCGACGTAATGGATGTTTAGGCAGACCTAACATACTATTACAATTTTCTGATGTTTGTTTCTATGTAATCGGCGTAGATGTTTATGTAGTGTGTTGAATGTGAATTGTAATGTTGACTTCGAAGGCTAAGTATTTCGTTTGATGTTTTATAGTGAACGAAGACAAAGACGATGCCATACCATGTCACCTTTAATTGCGGAGACCCGCCGTCAAGGAAAAATTCAATTCATGCAATACTAGCGTGATTGTGCACAACCGTGTGGGGTGTGCTTTATTTTTCTGTTCCGGTCTTCATTGGAAGCCGAAAAAATGCGAAACATCATGCACGGCCGTGCAAATTGTGTTGTAGATTTCTGGTTGTGTAGAGCACACATGGTACTTGTATTTATCATGGCAAGCAGTGAAGCTAAGACACACTTGCATGGACGTGCATACATACCTGCATCTCTCTGTTTCCTTTTGTTACCATTATCTGTTTTCTCCTTCGGCTTTGATGCACGACCATGCAAAAGTACCTGTTTTTTCCTGTTGGGCATTTGTTTCGCCTGTAAATGCTTTAGTTAATGCATGGCCATACAAAAGTCCTATTTTTTCTGTTTTTATAAAGCCGTGCACTTTAAACTATTTATTAATCTTTTTCCTTCATTGCGTTTGTATGTCTTAGGTTATCCTCTCTGCGTGTTCATTGGCATGGCACCCGTGAAGAAGAGGGCCAGGCATACTAAAAAAACCACCGGCGTATCTCGATCCATGATTCCTGCCTCCGAAGACCAAGCTTTGAGGCCATTTGAGAACCCGGCGCACGCGGAAAAGTTCAACCGACTAAAGAATGTAACTTTTCTTACCGGATGTTACATAACCAAAGAGGCAGTATATGCGCTTAATGCAGTGAGTGAGTGTGAGGTACCTCGGGGTGGGTGCTTGAGGACGTTTCTTCGACATAAAGGACAAAACACAACGTACGTTGACATTGGAGTTCCTGAGTACCCTAGCCGTTGACAAGAAGCACTTGCACGAGTTCAACTATCCCGCCACACTTACCTTCCGCCTCGGCAATAGGAACTTTCAGCTCTCTGTTACCGAATTTTCCGTCGCTATGGGCCTGTACGACAAAGAGTTCACGAAGACAGTCGAGTGCAAAATCGTTGCAGGGAGAAATGCAAGACGCGCAGAAGCAGTATTGGATTTCCATCACGAACTCGAAAGTATACAATCCTAGAGTGTCAAAGGCGTCCGCACTTCGCTCACCCGCGTTGAGGTATATACATTACATACTTACGCATACTTTAACAGGGTGTAACTCCAGTACTAGCGTCGTCACGCGGGATGACCTAAAGTATCTATGGAGCATGGAGCGTGGGTTTCCTATCAATCTCGGGTATTGACTTGCACAGCTACTAGTTAGGCAGGGAAACGACGGCCGTTTACGGGTCATATGTATCGGTCCGTACGTGACTCGGCTGGCGCATGGACTAGGAGTCACGACGGGATTTGTGGAGAGCCCCGCGTCGAAGATGAAGCCCGGTGGCATTGACGTCCTCATGCAAATAGGCCTAATCCAGAGGCGACGGCGTGGGGATCCGGGGATGCACGTTGACCAAACTACGAGCAATTCACCCGAGCAGGGATCCATGTCTTCAGTAGATGCAGTCGTTGCCGGAATCCACCGCCGTCTTGAGGAGATGGAGAAATGCACCAAGGGTCACCTACTGGCGATTGAGCGCAGAGTTGATACATTGTGCGCGCATTTTTGAGTGTTGGACGGAGGGCCATCCTCGTCGGGTGCATTGCGTAAATTGCGTAAGTGATAATATACTTGTTTGCTCAATGAACAAACTAGGCGCGTACTTGTATTCGGCGACGACATCATATACTCGTTTTCCTTTTGACGTTTTGGTTGCTTACCTAACTCTGGGTCCGATTGGAATTGTACCGCTCTCTGTTGGACGCCATATGCGCATGATGTGATTTTGCCATTGACGGTTGTTAACATTTTAGATTGGGCATACTCTATCATGTCGGGTACATCGGTCGTATTATATAACGTAATTTGCACCAAAGAAATATTTTTTGCACTAGTCATTCCGTACGTAACTGAAGGCTTCTACCGGGAACCATTTTTTCTAGAAGTTCTTCCGCAGGTAAAATATCACACTTTATACTTATTGCATATTTTTATGTAATATTCCCTATTTCTTGGAACTTTTATCTGTTTTACTGTAGGCACGAGAATTTATGAGAGGATAAATAGACAATAGTTTCCAAATATATTACTGGAAGTAAGCATCGTGTAATATAAATAATTATAGATTACGATTAAGATAACTGATTAGCATAATTAAAATTAATGAAATTATAAATTAAATTTTTTAAAATAAGACTTAAATGTATAACACTGTTAAAAGAAATGACAAAATTAGTGGAACAAACGAAAATAAAAAAATAGACATAACAAGTGGGATGAACGGAGTATAAATTAATTTATTAAACTAAATTAATAATCACTCACTGCAATCATTACCTATCACATCACTGCTCAACAAAATCCACTAAATCCAAACATAAACCTATTACACCAAAGGAACGCAGATTCCCAAAACTCCTAAAAAATTCAAATTCAACCCAACCCCAAACCAAATCTTCCCAGACCGAACATAAAGGAACAAACCCTATATATTTGATCCGATGCTGACTCAATCAAATAACATAATATTGATTTAATCGAGTCAGCATATCACATAAAAATAGTTGACAGATATTATATACTATCATAGTATATTTATGATATAACATATGTTATGTTATAAAATATCTTACTGTATTATACAAGAAAAAACCTTGATGTCATAATAAATTATATATATATATATAATTAGATCATTTTTAGTTTATGGCAAAATTACGCAGACCTATCTATAGTTTAAAAAGTCATAAGTCAATCCCACTAATAAAATTGTATTACTTTTCCATTTGTTATTGAAAATACAATATATTCTTCATTTTATTTAAATACAATTAACATAGTCAAATTAAATATGTTTTGGGCGTGTTTGTGTGGTGGATTAAATTTTAAATTTACTGTTCATCCTATTTTTTTTCTCTAAAAATATCAAATCAAACATCGATTTTTTTATTTTTTATATTATACTAAAAATCAATTTTATATTTAAAATATTACATCAACACCTATTTATATCCCATCATACAACGATTCAAATTCAAAAATTTTACTATTCAAATCCCAACTCAAATTCCAAACTCCCAAACAATGACTATTTTATCCTTAATTCCTTTTTTTCTTTCACTTAAAAAATTTCAATTTTTCTTAAACTCCTAACTTTTTTCTGCCGCCCAAACCACTGTATCTTTCATATTTTTATTTTTCCTAAAAGAAAACGAATTTTATAACTACAGGTAAATTTGATGGAATTTCGACTTATTTTAGTTTTAGTTGGAACTCGAAAAGATAAGGGAAGCGTTGAGACGGTTAAACCAATCTGCTAACTTGACCCAATAAAACTATAAAGTGGGACCAAAATAATATTCTTTGCTGGACGGTTTAACAAATGCGGTGGAGACAGCTGGTGTGGATGTGGACCCCACTACCCTCAGATGCCCGATTGGATTCTAACGACCAATTATACAAAATCAAATCAATCCTCTCTGTTTCGCGTGTGTTAATCATACTTCTTACTGATTAAAATAGAAGAACATAACAGAATTATTGTACCCACATCCATAGGGTGAGTTTGTTTTGCGAATTGGATTTTAAATATATTATTTATTCTATATTTTTTACAAATATTAAATTTAAATTTTTTTTAATTTTTTATATTATAATAAAAATCAATTTATATTCAAAATATCACATCAATACCTATTTATATCACATTATACAACTATAATTTCAAAATTTTCACTATTGAAATCCCAACTTAAAATCCAAACCCACAGACAAACACACCCAAAAAATATTACTTCTACTTTGTCATTGCTCTTAGTCTATAGCCTATTTTATTTTATTTTATTTTATTCTTTTCGTCTGTAATAAAATATTTTATACTCCCTCCGTCTCAGATATCATGTCCATGTTGTCGTCCCACATATCATGTCACTTTTTTTTTTGAAAAATGATTACACGCTTTAATCTCATTTTAATTTTTTTAATTTTTTTTAATTTTAATTAAACTAATTAGTTAGCTTAATCTTAATTTATAATTATTTATATTATAAGATAATTATTTTCGCTAATACATTTTTAATTATCTACTAATTACACTATTCCTAAAATACTGTGTCTACACTGTAGCAGATACGGTATCTGGGACGGAGGGAGTATATATTTATATAATTTTTTATTTTATTTTTAAAAAATAATTATATTTTAATCATATTTGAAAATTTATAATTTATATATATATTTTTTAATTTTAATAGAATTATTTCATTATTTTAATTTTAATTTATAATTATTTATATTATACTATAATTATTTTTATTAATATACTTCTTAAATATTCATTGGTTATATTTCTCCTAAATTCTCACATCGACAATAATGTGAACATTTTTATTGAGACAAATGAAGTATTACTCATTCATCATAATATATAATGCAATTACTGTTGACACGAGAATTTGCGAGACAAATAATTAAAAATATACTAATAAAAATAATTATAATATAATATAAATAGTTATAAAATACAAATAAAATAATTAATTAGTATAATTAAAACAAAAAAAAAATATAAATCTGAGAATTTAAAATATAACTAAAATATATAATTTTTTTTTTTAAAAAAAGTGAGTCGGATAAAACAAAAATATATAAATGGTAAAAAATTGATTTTGAATTATTTTTGGAAATTTTGATTTTTTTTTTTTAGTTTAATTTTTTATTGGCTATTGAATATAGGAATAAAATTTAAATTTATTTTAAAGGATGTAGACCATATATAATAATGATTTATATATTTAATTTATTATTTTATATGTATATAATATATTTAATTATTTATTTAACAATACATCGATATTAACTGACTTTTTTAATAAATACAATATATTATTTATATTTTTTCATAATTAAAAATATATAATGATCATAAAATTAATATCTAATTATAATTCGGTTAAACTGTTTTTACTCAAAATCAGAGTATCATTACAAAAAAAGTAGTATATTTGTAACGGAATTCCGTTCCTAAAGTTCACGTAGCTAACGTAATTCCATCTCTAATTCCGTCTCTAATATCATTAGTAATGGAAAAAGTGAATTTAGGAACGAAAAAACCTCGTTACAAAATTAATAATTTCTTGTAGTGTATTTAGATGAGTCTACATATTTGAACATGAACATATTCACATGTAAAACACACTTATTGGAAAAAGGTGCATTTTCAAGTTTTGTGGCTATATGAGGTCAAAGACGGGTATTTTTGCACAAAACACGTCGTTTCATAACACGACCGTAAAACGGGTGTGTTTTGAAATTGAACATGGGCTTGTTCGAATGAAACAAGCTTTTGTTCAAAACATGACCCCAAAAAACGGGTGTGTTTTGAGGTTGAACATGAGCGTGTTTTATTGGAACATTCCTATGTTTACTAGCAGATGTATAGTAGAATACGATGTAGGATCAAACACGGCTATGTTTCTTGTAACACGACTGATTTAATCAGACTCAGACGTCACATCACTAAAGCCTGTTGAAATTTAAAAGGCGGGACCAAAATTGATAATTTACATTTTGTATGGAACTAAGCCTGATAATATTTTTTTAGCGTGACCAAAAAAAAAGTGAATTTGAATGGTACTAATAATAATTTTTACTCGTAATTATATCTTAGACATCTTTTGTTAGTTTTCTCTCTTCTTGGCTTATCAAAATTATCACTTAGGGTGTGTTTCTTTAGGTGAGTTTGGGGAAAATTGAGTTTGAGTTTGGTTTTTATTTGAATTTTGGAATGAGTTTGAATTTTGTTGTTTCTTTTGTATTTGAGTTCGGTTGGGATTTGGAGAGTTTTGATGTGTATTGATTCGATGGATAATGAATAAAATAACATAAATGTGTATTAAATTTAATTGATAAAATTTATATGGTATGATTTGATTATGAATTTATACTATACCCATCGTATATATTTAAATTTTTATTTATTTGTATTATAGAAAATTTTATTCTCTACAAAATGACATATATTGTATATATTCTTTTTCCATTTAATTATAATAAATATTAAATAATATTTTAATTTTTTAAAAAAAAAAAGAAAAAAAAGGTCGGAATAGATGTGTATACGCCTAATCTCGATCCAACAGTACATGTACAGTAAAAAAACCCAAGCCACGTACGAAGAAACACACCCTAGGATAAAGGCAAAGACGAGCTGAATGAGGATGGTGCAGTAGCGCGTCGACTCTTATGCATGGTAGTAGTGTTTTGATTACAATCAAACTTGATAATCTTCCGACGTTTAGGCAATGTGGTCATTTTGAACTTCATTTTTACTCTTTTTCATTTTTTATTAATATTGTTGCTGCTTAACAACACATTCTTATATTTTCTATCTTCTTGCATCTTTTCTAATTTTTCTTTGTTTAGATATTTCTTCTATTCTTCGTTCACCTCATCGATATCCCTGTACATGTATATCAATAAGTTAAAAGACTCAATCAATCGTTGCATGTATTATATATCGCACAATGTGAAACAACGATAAGCTCGAATAATTTTCTTATATTTTCCTTTATAAATCTAAAATTATGTAGCTTGCGTGCAAACCATACACGCAAGCTAATACATGCAGCAATTGATTGTCTGGAAATATATATCAAGCGATTCCTAGATTAAAAATTCTTCCACTTACATAAGAAAATAGATACGACAAACATGAGTTTTTTGAAATGGATTCAAAATTTTGCATACATTTCTAACATCGAAGCTTCACAGCCTCGACTAGTGCTTCATTGATTCATTCCTAAGCACAATATATATTCATGTCATCTTATGTCAAGCTTGATTAAATTCAAAAATGAACAATACAAATTCAAAATAACTATTCTTAACCATATTTTGTATTTCTCTCCCATCTTCTCACCCAACTTATAACATAGGATTTGGAAGAAAACGAGCTGGAAGAGGATGTTGTAGCAGCACATTCAATCATTTTTATGATAGTCGTGTTTTCGCTATTATCAAATTTAATGCTCTCTTGATCTTTCAGAAACAAGGCCATACCTATTTTACCCTCTTTCCAATATTGTTGCCACTTAACAACAAATTCTTAGCTTTTCCCTTTCTTGCATCGTTTCTATTTTTCTTAAGACATTTCTCTAGTTCTTTATTCTTGTCGTTGATATCCCTTCCGATATAAATATTGATAAATTAAATGACAATATCAATCAATGTTGTATATATTTAGACCATTTATTACATATCGCACAATGTGAAAACAAAAATAAGATGGCATAATTATCTTCCAAATTTTAAAAACCTATAACTATCTTGCTTGCGTGCAAACAATGCATATAGTGAAACAAAAAGCAGCTTTCATAGGAAATATATAGCAAGCATTTCCTAGATGAAAAATTGCTCCAAATACAAAAACTAAAAAAATTATACCATATAGACAACTTTTGTAGAATTGTTTCAAAATTGTTGTACATCTATAACTAAAGAATAAAGTGAGTAGGTAGGCAGAAATGTTGGATAATCGGTTGATCAGTTAATTATTTAATTGATAAAATTTAATTAAATTTATAATTTTTAGAACCGATTATTTACTGAGTTGAAATATATGTGGGTTGTACAGTGGTTATTAATAGTATGATTTAGGCATATAAATTTCAGTATGTCACATGTGTGTGCCGCCCCCCCGGAAAAGATATACATGTTGGTTCTGCAGTGGTTATTAATAGTATAGTTTACGCATATAAATGTCGGTAAACCACAGGCGCGTGCCACCCCTCGGACAAGATATACATATTGGTTGTACAATGATTATTAATAGTATGATTTAAACATATAGATTCCGGTAAGCCACACACATGTGCCGCCCCCCGGACAAGATAATGCACGATATGTACATGAGCACGAGTGTTATCTTAGGCCCAAAGGTAGTAGTCGTGGGGTTGGGCTTGAACTTGGGTTTAGTGAATGATTGGACTAACATAGTTCTTCGGTTCTGAAGCTTAATCGAAATGACAATATATTGTTAAACTCAAAAGCCCAAAGAATTAAAATTGTTGCACCAAGAAATAACACAAATATAATGCATGCATAGTGCATTTCCAATCCCATGCAAGCAAATGCCATTGCATGCATAATCTAAAATAAGACATAACTTTGAATATAATTTGGATGCATGCATGGTTTCAAAGTTAATAGACATGTAAGGAGATGGATAAATATTATGCATGGAAATTAAGTTTGCATGAAAAGTATATGCACATGGACGTAAGCTATTAATTGCACACATTAATATAAATGCTATTTCACTCCAATAATGCATTTGATATTTGACAATCGTGCATGTGCATTTTGATGCCGTGCATGTCTGCACCAAATTTTGAGATTTGAAAAAGCCAATTACATATTGATCATTTGGCCATTTATGGAAATTTAAGTCTATGATTTTTCTTATAAGTAGAACCGATTTTGAAAGTGGATTTAAATTTCTCACACGGTGAGTGCCTATAAAAGACCTCTTGTCTCACTATTTCTTCACCAACAAATTCATTGTTCCTTCCTCAACTTTTTTATTCCTCTTAACCTTCATATATCTCTCTGATAGTTGGTTTATTTTTCCGGTGATATTATGATAACTCTTCTTTTTGTTTAAGCCTCCTAACATATCTTTATCCTCTCATTTTAGTTTATAGGAGCTCCAAAATATTGAGGTGCCTCCTAATTCGAAGAAGAGCATTGTTTTATCTTTGGAAAAGTTACGCTATGAACCGGAGGTACTGCCCGAGCGTATTCATTTTACGAAGAGAGGTTCTACCTCAACTTGATGTAATTATCGAATTTATTTTGATAAATTAAATTGATATCGAATTTATTTCAATAATTATATTCTTGTGATATAATATTTATTATATTACTAATAATCATAACGAATATGTATAGATATATGGCAAGCATGGCTGCAAACAATCAAAATGGTGATAACATAGATCCTCCCAGAAACCCAATTGTAACATCAGCCGTTGTCGACCTCCCTCAGTTATTGACTAAAGCCGATATGACAGACGCTATGAATAACATAGTGCCAAATGCGAGTATAGGTGTGATTCCTCATGCCGGCCCCATATCAGCAGATACTGGTCAATTTTCCAAGTTCGTTGGATTTACTTCTGAAGGCTTTAGGGTTTAGGGTCTATAGGCTTCGAAGGGTTTTTTGGGTTCGTTGGTGCACCCTCCATAACTTTTGCATCCCAAAATGCAGCTGCTTTTGGGGCCTAAACAACCGCTCTGGAATATGCCCTAGGTGCCGGTTCTCCAACTGGTCACAAAGGTTGATTTCAAATAGTGGCAATAAAAGATGTTTTACTTACTATCTATAGGGTTTGCATTGTTTGTGCTACATATGGCCCAAATGAACGGGAGCCTAACACTAACTACTAGACATATGCAACCTATGTTTCCTGAGCTCATGGTGATTACATGGCAAGTAACACCGTACCCGGTAGTCTTTTGAACACTTTGTATAATATTTATTGTAAAATAAAGATTGACAAAGGGATGTGGGAAGCCCCAGAGAAACAATATAAGTCTGAAAATACCGGGTCAAAAATATTTGTTATGGCCTAGTTCATGGACTACAAAATGATAGATGGTCGGTTAGTTGTTGAAGAAACGGAGGAGTTTCAACATATACTTCACTTAGTTGTTGATGAAGACATGACCATACTAGAAAATTTCATCACCAGTGTGTTGATAGAAAAACTGCCCCCGAGCTGGAGCAAATTCAAGCACAATCTGAAGCATGAGCTGAAGCAAGTGGGGACTGAAGATCTAATTGTCCAAATCCATATCGAGAAGGATAACAGAAAACAACACAAAGCCAAAGACGGAGAACTCACCAATGCTAACTTGCTCAAAGAACCATTCAGGAAATGTGCTTATCCAACTTAGAAAAATAAGGCCAAAGGTAAAATATCTCAATCCAAATCTACTGGTAAATGTTTTAATTGTGGAAAATCAGGTCACGTGGCAAAAGACTGTGGATTGCCAAAAAGAATAAGCCAATTAAGAGTTCTTAGCTAGTCGAGATATTCCATATGACTAATCGTGACCTCAATGCTGATGATCTTGTAGCTGTTGTCACATGGATTAGGATCTTCTCCATGAGTCAAACTCGAAAATGAAATATCTAATATATTCGGGAAATTTACAAATGATGAATTGAAGGAAAAATAGGGTAAATAAAATTCCAAATGCAATCACTCCTCTTGAGCAAGCACTTTCGAGAATCCACGGACTGTCCGACGTTGCAAATGCATCTCCGTCTCTCACAAAATTGCATCTGAAGCTTAAAAAATCGATTTGCCCTCTCGGCGGATGGAATCACTCAAACTCTAAGGAATCTCTTCAAAGCTAGGGTAAACCCTCTCTAAGTTTTTCTCATATCTAATTTGTGTGTCCATCAAGAAAATAAACAAGACTATATATACTAAATAACAAATTAATCTAAGCCACACATCTTAAGTGGCAAGCTAATCTAAACCACACATTTTGATTAAGATCAAAGGATCACAACCTCCAAGAAAACAAATAACTTCGATCGAGTTTGGGTTGCAATCGGTCCGTCTAAGGTCGGGTTCAGGTGATCCGAAGTCTTATCATGTTGTGTTTGGACTAATTATGTTGAAAGTCCGAAAGCGTGGGTCATCAATATCGGCATTACTTGCCATGTATGTTCTGACAAGGGAAGTTTCTCGACCTACAAGAAGACTGAGGGGAAGATATTTGACATGGACAACCATGTCTCTTCCAAAGTCAATAGAGTGGGAACTGTGGTGTTGAAAATGACTTGTGGGCAAAATCTAAGCCTAAAGGATGTTCTACACTTGCCTAACATACACAAAAACCTTGTCTTGTGATCATTACTAGTTAAACATGGTTTTAAACTAGTCTTCGTAGAAGATAAATTTATTTTTATTAATAAATGGAATGTTCTTAGCTAGAGGGCATATTTTACTGGGATGTTCAAACTAAATGTAATGACAGTGTGCCAAGCATCTACTCATAATAATAATATTTCTTATTCCTCGTATTTGATTGAGTATTCTGATTTATTGCATTGTAGAATAGAACATGTTAATCTAACTAATATAAAAAGATTACTATATCTCTATTTACTAAATATTAAAGAAGTAAACAGTCAAAATATATGTGAAGTTTATATGGAGGCAAAAATGGCTCAATTACCGTTACCTTCAATCAAAAGAAATACGAAACTGTTGGAATTAATTGACAATGATGTATGTGATATAAAACATGTACAAAATCAAGGTGGAAAAAAATATTTTTCTCATATTTATAGATAATTGCATGAGATATTGCTACATTTACCTATTGAGGTAAAAAAGAGAAGTTTAGATGTCTTCAAAAACTTAGAAAATGAGGTGGAAAATCAACTAGACTGTAAGATAAAGATAGTTCGAAGTGATCGATGAGGCGAATATGTAGCTCTGTTTAACGAATTATGTAATGAAAGCGGCACAATTATCAACGGATTATAGTCACCACAATTGAATAGCGTTGCGGAATGCAAAAAATTGAACCTTAAAGAAATGATCAATGCCTTGTTCATCAGTTCAAGATTACCCTAAAATTTGTGAGGGAAAGCAGTTTTTTAAGTGTGAATTATATTTTGAATAAAATTCTACCGAAGTATAAGGATATAACTCCTTATGAATTGTGAAAAGAAAAAAATTATTCATACAAATATTTAAAAGTATGGGGGTGTCTAGCAAAAGTGAAAGTACTGCATCCCAAGCAAGTTTTTATCCGTCCAAAAATAGTAGATTGTGTATTAATTGGATATGCGTTGGATAGTAGTACTTATCAATTCATAGTTCATAAATCAGACATTCCTTAAATGACCAAAAGAACTATGATAGAATTGAGAAATATTGTATTATTCAAAAACATCTAACCATATAAAGAAAAAATCTAACTAAATCCTTTACCTGTAGACAAAGAACTATATGGTGAAAACAAAAAAGGTTGGTACTCCTTATCATGAAGTTACTATAGTTCATCATGGCAAAAAAACCAGAGTTGAAAAAATGTTTGGTCCAGATTTTGTTACATTCATGTTGGACAATGAACCAATATCGATCAAGGAAACCCTATCAGGTCCGGATGCCCCATTTTAGAAAGAAGCTATTTTAGAAAGATGTTTGTAACGGGTCGAATGGTTCCTCCTCGAACACCATTCAGTCAGCCTAGCAATTCCTCGACACTTAGGATAACCTTACTAGTACAGCCTCACACACAAACTAAAAAGTAAACTAGAAATCAGGAACACCAAAGATGCACCCACAAAGTAGAGTGTGTATTAGCTCTCTGAAAGTGAAGTGAGTACAAATGAGGGGTCATCCCTTATATATAGACACTCTAACGAACTGGGTCTAACACAAGCCAAATGATATTCACACTCAGATAGACTCTATATATACAAGATACGGATAAAGATAGACTCTAAAAAGAGATACGGATAAACTATGTCAAACGGGTAGACACCAACTATGTCAAGAGGCGATCTAAGTACTTCTTGAATGTTCTGGAATATTCCAGGAGCTTTTGGACATTTCAAAATATTCCGGCAGATTCCAGGAAGCGTCCCTATTTTGGTACGTCGCAGGCCACTTCTCGGTGCTCCTCAACGTTCTTCGGCCAATGTTTCGGTCCAAGACATTCTCTCCCACTTGAACTAGGCATTGCCCTCAATGCCTCAAAATCTTGAACAAGCTTCTCAAACTGCCATAAATCTTTGGCTGGCTTCCCACTCATCTCGAACTCAAGTATTCTATGCCACCTGACCAAGTACTTTGTCGATGGTGGTCAATTGTTGTGTCGGATCACCTTGTCAGCTAGAATTTCTTCCACCACCTTGTCATATATTGTCCGCATGCCAGGGGTGCTCTTGTCGACTCATTCTGACTCGGGTCCTGAATGTCACCGCGATATGGCTTCAATAAACTAGCGTGAAATATTGGGTGAAGTTGGGACAGGGTCTCAGGCAACTCAACCTTATACGCCACCTCACCAATCGTATTCTGCACCAGTAATGGGCCTTCATACCTATGCATCAAGCTCTTGTGTACCCTTCAAACATGGACGTGTTGGTATAACTTTACGAGCACCATGTCTCATTCTTCGAATTCTTGGAACACCCTCTTTTGGTCAGCCCACTTTTTCATTCTTCTCCGAGAGTTCTCCAAATAAAGTCGGGTCACCTCTGCCCGATCTTTCCAACACTTAATTCATAATGTAAAATAGTACATGGGTGTTACTTGACATACCCAAAAGTTAAAAACCTTTAGGGTGTAATTGAATAAAAAAAAAATAAAAATATGATGGATCTATTGATAAGTATAAAGTCTGTCTCATTGCAAAGGACTTTAAACAAACAAAAGGGTTTTGTTTATTTGATACCTATTCTTCAGTAACCAGGTTAACATCTATTATAATGCTTCTCTCGATTACTACTCCGCATAATTTTGAGATTCACCAAATAAATGTGAATAATGCTTTCTTGAATGGTGAATTGGAAAAAGAAGTGTACATGAAACAACTTGAAGGGTTTATTGTTTCCAGCCAAAAAAAGAAGGCGTGTAAACTTGTTAATTCGTTGTATGAACCGAAACTAGAAACTTTGCAATGACACATGAAATTTGATAATATAATATGGCTTCAAGATGAATGAATGTAAAAAATGTGTCTACATAAAAGAAAGTTATATTGGATTTCTTATGGTATGTCTATATGTAGATGACTTGTTGATTATGGCAATAGAAATTGACTTAATTGAAGAAGCTAAATGTATATAAAGTCAGAACTTTAACATAAAAGACATTAAAGTCGCTGATGTGATTCTTCGAATGCAAATTCAATGAAACAATGAAGTGATTGTGTTAACTCAGTCTCTCTATGTTGAAACAATACTAAGAAAGTTCAATATTTTCGATAATACTCCGCCAAAAACCCTGTGGACCTAAGTGTTCACCTGAACAAAAAATCAATGTGATCTTGTTGCTTAAGAAGAATATGCCAAAATAATAGGATGTCTTATGTACCTAAAAAATTGTACAAGGCCCGATTTAGCTTGTCGAGTGAACAAGCTAATGCGTTATACTAGAAGTCTAAATCACGAACATTGGATGGTTCTCGCGAGAGTTTTGAGTTATTTGAAAGGGTACTGTGACACTACTGGATATCTAACACGAAAGATTCATTGTCTACAAGCAGATATGTATTCACGATCGGAGGATGAGCTATTTCATGGAAGTCCACAATAAACTTGTGTAGCTCGGTCCATCATGGAATCGGAAGTCATCGTTCTAGATAAAGCCAGTGAAGAAGCCGGATGGCTTAGAAAGATTTTGGATTATATTTCATTTTTGACAAAACTAGTACCTTCGATTTTGATTTATTACGATAGCGAACATGCTATAGAAAAGTTTAAAAGTGGAATATACAATGGAAAATCCTAATGATAAGTCCAAATAATAGCATATTTATTGCTTGATAAAACTCTGTATTTTTTGAATTTTTATGTGAAATCATCACAATATCTGATATATGATATACTTTCTTGATCTGTTTCGCTAGATTTGATCCAAAGCCTGCTTATGGAGATTATTGATATTTTCAGAATTTAAAGTGATGTTCTTACCCAGAAAATAACTAAGTACGGAAGAGAAGCGAAGGTGCATCCATTTTGGAAAGCAATGTTCTTTTCTCTTGCACCCGAGCCAGCGACCAGATGTCTGCTGCTGACAAGCGAGATCCCAAACCTATCCGGAATTTTTCTAAGTGTTGATCTCCCACCATTCAGCCATTCAGATACCGGCCAACAATAATAGCACCACTTGAGTTATGTCGATGCCCTCCAGCCAAGCCAGCCAAGCAAAGCAAGCAAGGAAGATCTGTGCCCAGTCATATCAGACCAGCCAAGCGAGCAAGCTAATAGTTACGGTAGTTCCAACCGATCAACCGGCCAACTGCCTAACTGCCCAGCAGTTGCAATAGCCTTTCAACCGCTCCCAACTACTACTCTGCAACTGCTCAACAGCTGATCCATAAAATCTATAAATAGGGCAATTTTTTTTTTTTTTGTAAAATATACTACATACAAATGTTCTTATTGCTTTTACTCTGTTTAATTTCCGAGAGCTCTAATCTCGTAAGGGAGTTCTCTTAGTTAGTGGACATCGGGGGAGTTGAGATTCTCTCTTCCCCTGACCGCCTAGTTAGTCGCTTTTGTAGGCAGATTTACAGCTTTGTTAATATTTTCAACTTATTATCTTCTCAATGTAGATTTACTATTTTCTTTGGTACTTAATGAAATATCATAATTTCTCATCTGCATCTTGATTCCTAAAGTCAAATTTATATTTGATTGTTTAAGTCTGAAATCTTGACAAGTTGTGGAAGTTCTTCAGAAGAATTGATTATCTAAGCCTAATTTTGTGTCTTGTTAATTAATGAATTTTAGGTAGTTCATGGTAGTTAAGTACACTAAAACTTTGTTGACCTACTTAATTACTGTTCCGAGTTCAATTTTGATTAAAGAGAGATATCATAAGGGTAAAACCACTAATGAAATATATTTTAGAATGATTAATTGGACACATGCGCTTGTTTATCGGGTATCAGAAATGCCTAGTGACAGTAGTTTTTGTTATTTATAATTTTCTAAATCTGGGTCTCATTGAAGCCTTGTTATAAATCCTTTAAGGTCGAATACCAGTGAGTCGAGAATCTAAATTAAATGAACAAGTATGATCACATATATTTCTTCTTCATTTAGTAATATATATGTTCCGTTGATTCACTTACATTATCTGCTCATTTAATCCATGAAAATCTAGTCATTAAGTAACGCACGAACCACACACAAACACCTTTGTACAATCCCTTTGTTGATATGCTTCCGCTCACACTCCCATTATCACCATCAGCCACCGATCGCAAGCCATCCTTCATATATATGAACCATCAGCAGCCATCGTTACCACTCCGCTCACATCCACTTTCACTACACTCACCGCTCGCAAGCTACCAGTTCGTTTACAAGCACAGTTCGCTTATCTTTACTCTTTTCTTTATATTTCTATCTTTCAAAGCTCTTGGCTCACTCGGCAGCGAGTCAGTTTACTATTTTCCTGATCAACCAGACTTAGTAAATATTTTTGTTGATTTAAATTAATGACTTAAAATCTTTGTGTTCGAACTAAAAACTCACCAGTATAAAGAATATAAAATCAATTATGATACAACATTTTAAGGTCTACAACAACATCATTTTCATAAAATCTTGTCTGATCATTTTGCCATATGCCAAGTTCCTATACAATATCAATCCATCCAAATCCATAATCTCGCCAACACATTTTTTTGTTATCATAATTTGGCACCGTTGCTAGGAATTTTAACATCAAGAAAATGAATCTCTAGAATACTTGATTTATGTGCCATAATTTAGTTTAAATTTGCCAATTTTATTTTCACCATTCTCATTATAACTTGCTGGTTTGATGTGGTGATTAATGTTTCTTAGGTCCTAGACATTTTCAGCGTGAAACCAGCCATGCTCCGTCATCCCACACTCAGAGACGTCTGTTTCACGAGATAACTCAAGAAAAAATCATGACCAACAATGGAAACAATGTTGCCCCTATTTCCACTGCCCAGTTATCCCTAATATCGTTGGGACAATCACTACTTGCCACATCTGTATCTTCATAGGAAGTGCCGCACAACACCCCCATCAATGTTGAATTCACTGCTATCCCTCTTGTTTTGACCGGCACTAAGGAGCAAATCGTTAGAGTGATGACCAGTGTGCAGCAAGGAATGGCTGGCTTGCAAGCGCACAACTGCCCAAGCGGCCCAAGCCATTCACACTATTGCAAATCCCGCCACCAACACTCTTGATCCACCTTCTGCTAAGCCCCATAAAAGGCAATTCATAGGGTACAACGCTATTGATCGCCCAGCTGCTAAGGTCCCCATGGATGCTCATTATCATTCCCTGCTCAATGCGACTCCGATCATGAGTACAGTACCCAGAAGATCTGAAAAATATGGATTGATAGGGTTGGCCATCTAGAACAAGTTATGTGGGCTGCTCAACGAAAGCCCGTACAAGCACTTGCAAAACTTCAATGGGACCACCACCATATCAAAGTCACATGGCATCTCGGAGGATGATGCGAAGCTAATTTTGTTTCCTTTCTCTTTAGCAGGTGAAGCCATGAAGTGGTTTAACACCCTCAGCCCAACTCCTGTATTTTTCAAGGAAACAGCTCAACTCTTCGTGAGCAAATATCATCGTGTCTCTAAAACTATAAGTCAGTGGCCGGGATTCTAAAATTTAAGATGGTTGTTGAGAGACCTTTCCCAAAGCCTGGATCCATTAGACCATCTCCAACCCATAACTATATTTTTGCAAGATTATCGTAAATTTCTCTATTTTTGCAGGAGGAGATACCCTAAGTCCGATATTTTTATTTTCATGGGTTATAGTAACCCATCTCCAATCATACCTTTTATTTTTGCAGGGTCAAATCATATTCTCTTTATATGTCATTATAAATGTTAGTTTTTATATTTTTAAAAATATTTACAATAACATTACATGTTATATTATTTGTATATATTTAATTTTGAAAATATTTTAAATATTATATTAATAAATTAAATTAATTTTTTATGATCATAAAAAATAATAAGTATTTTGGAAATTGAAATTTTAATATTAATAAATAATATTTATACAAAATATAAAAAAAATATAATATTATTTAATTAAATATAATAAATACAATATAAAAATAATTTATGTTATAAATAATAAAATTAAAATAAATAAACAAAAATACAATTTTAAAATAAATTTTAATTAATTTTTAAATTGAAAAAAAAAAGTCACTCTCTCACATGAGAGGGTGGTACCTTCTTTGCCTCACCCTCTCATCCGAGAGGGTGACTTCCCAAAATTGCAAGATGAATAGAGAAGCCACCCTACAAAAATCAAAAAATTGTTATTTTTGCAGAGTGGGTTGGAGATAGTCTTACAAGCAGCTGCTTCGTAAATTCCCTCACCATAATATTCCTGACTTCATGGAGCTCTAGCTTTTTTATACTGGGATCACTCTGGAGTTAAGGACTTATCTGGATGCAGCATCGGACAACTCGCTGATGAGTCTGTACGCATCCGAGGCTAAGGCATTTATTGAGAAGATGGTTTCCAACCAAACCAACTGACTAGAGAGCAATAGGCCAGGGCCATGGAAGGGTCTTTACCAGGTCCCCGCTATAGTTTTCAACGATGCAAGGATGGAAAGTTTCTCTGTCTAGATGAAAGAGTTGTCTAAGCTCGTCAAGCGTGAGATATTTGGTAACAATAAAAGAAAAAAATGTAATCAACGAGGTCGAGGCAAGTGAGCAATGCGCCTTTGTAGACCAAGCTGAACAACCGCAAACCGCGAGTATCCAATTGAACAAACTCAGAACCCATCTGAGGTCTTCTTTATGGCCAATAAAAATCAGCGTCAACAACAATAGTTCAAGCTTTCTCAACCCCAAAGGCATGCTAGCCCTCGCCATCAACAACTATTCCACCAGCCATAAAAATTCTTTGCAGAACAATACTATTAAGAGGGATATTATCAGCTGCAACAATACTTTTAGGTTCCCAGTTTTTCACAGCAGACACTTTTTTTTGCCTAGCCTCCCACAGTGGCCAGTCAACACCTGAGTCTGGAGGATATTTTGAGGAATTCTCAGTGGACAAATCAGGATTTCCAAGGAAATACATATCCCTCGATCATAATATTGAAAATACAGATCGGGAAAATTGCCGAGACGCTGAAGCTGAAGGAAAAGGGAAAAGAGAACACTACCTGGGACAGTTGAGACTGCCCAGAATCAAGCCAAGGTTGTGAAGACAAGGCCAGAGAAGCACACCTCATGACCATCGCTTCCAAACAGAGGTATTGATCGCTCCCCTTCACCTATTGCTTTAAATAATTTACCTGTACAAGATGAATATGTTCAAGCCCCCCATGAGTCCAACTGAGCCACGAGAGACAAATTTTGCTCAAGCTCCAACTCAAATAGGAAAGGAGCCAAGCCAAGCGATATCTAAAGCTCACTTCCCCATTAGGCTCAGAAAGAAGGACAATTCAAAGGAGTTTGAAAAGTTTGTGCACACTTTCCGTAGCCTTAAAGTCACTATTCCTTCTGCTGATGCTTTGCTACATATGCCACATTATGCGAAACTTATTAAAGATATAATCAACAAATGGCTTACTATTTTTCAAGTGGATGTAGCAGTCCAACCAGATGGTGTGTGCAACGTTATGTTCACAGAGGACCTCCCAAAGAAACTTAGCGATTTTAGAAGTTATATTATTGTTTGTACTACAAAATATTTGAAGCCCGATTAGGGCATTATGTCTAGGATCTACTATCAATCTAATGTCCTTTTTTTCTTTTCACAAATTAGGGTTGTATAAGCTTGACTCATGCCGTACTATAATTCATCTTCCCGATAAATGAATAAAACTCATGAAAGGGATTATTCATGACATACTGGTGCAAGTAAACAAAATTATCTTCCCTGTAGATTTCATGATAATGAAGATGAATGAGGATCACGACATTCCAACAATTTTAGAAAGACCTTTCCTTGCCACCGTTCGAGCTAATATCAACATCATCCATGGTGAAATCACATTGAGCATAGGTGGAGACAAAGTCACATTCTCCATGAAGAAAAATTTAAGCCAACCTCGGGATGAGAATGATGATTTTATCATTGAATTAAATTAATTAAATTCTCTTGAGAATCTATTAACACTGGAATTTATACATGAAATTTCAGATAAAGACTCGCTCAGGCTGGAGCTTTTGGAGGACTCAGACGAGCCAAGCAATGATATTCCAAGCCGCACTGAGTCAATTGAACAAGCCAAACAAAAGCCAAAGACTGAGTCTACACCAAAAGAGGAACTAAATAAACTGCAAATCATTTGAAGTATGTATTCCTGGGACTGGAGGAGACTTACCAACTAATAATCTCCGACTTGTTGATTACGGATCAGGAAGCTCAGCTTCTACTGCATGGAAGATCTCAGATATTAAATTCATCAGCGCAACAGTGTGTATGCACCATATCATTCTAGATTCCGAAGTCAAGCCATCCAGACAGCCTCAACAATGCCTTAGTAAAAATATGCAAGAGGTAGTAAAGAAAAAGGTAATTAAGGTTTTTGATATAGGAATTATCTAGCCCATCAGCAACAGCCAGTGGGTTAGCCCAATCCATATGGTCCCTAAAAAAAGAGGTATTCATCGAGTATACGGATGATAAATGAGAGGTTTTCATGACAAGACCAGTCATTGGATGGAGGGTTTGCATTGATTACAAGAATCTAAATATTTCCACAAAGAAAGATCATTTTTCGTTGTCATTCCTTGATCAATGCCTTGAGAAGTTAGTTGGCCACGAGTATTACTGCTTTTCGGATCGCTAATCACGCTACCATCAGATTCCCATCAACCCAGAGGACTGAGAAAACTATTTTTACTTGTCCATATTATACTTTTTCTTACAGGAGAATGCCATTCAGGCTCTGCAATACCCCAACCACCTTCCAACGATACATGTACCATATCTTCAAAGATCTTCTAGACTCCTACATAGAAGTTTTTATGGATGATTTCTCAGTATATAGAAAGGCCTTTTTCCAGATTTCTGAACAACTTAGGCGAAGTACTGCTCGCTGCATTAAGACTGACCTCGTGCTGAACTGGGAGAAGTACCACTTAGTGGTAAATGAAAGAATTGTTCTTGGCCATAAGATCTCGCTCGCTGGAATTGAGGTAGATTGATCCAATGTTAGTGTAATAAAAAAGATGACAGAGACTAAGAATGAAAAGGTTGTGTGAAGTTTCCTTGGCCATGCTGGTTTTTACATAAGGCACATAAAGGACATCAGCAAAATCACTCAATTGCTAACCGCGTTGCTATGCAAGGATGCCAATTTTTAATGGACGGATTACTGTGAGAAGGCATTCCTAATTCTGAAGGAAACATTCACCATTGCCACTATCATTTCAGCATAAGTGTGGAGCGAGTCATTCGAGCTTATGATGGATGCAATAGATTATGCCGTTGATGTTGTCCTGGGCCATAAAATGGAGTCCAATCTGAATATCATTTATTATGCCATAAGAACGTTGGACATTGCTCAAAAGACTTACACTACTACTGAGAAAGAGCTGTTAGCCATTTTCTTTGCTTTTGAGAAGTTTAGACAATATCTGATCAGGAGCAAGACCATAGTCCATACAAATCCTACAACTAATAAGTTCTTGATGGATAAAAAGAAGACAAAGGCCCGCTTGATCTGTTGGGTTTTTATAGTCCAAAAATTTGACATTGAGATCAAGAATAAAAAAGGGAAAGAAAATTTTGTGGCTGATCACTTAAGCATATTATGACAGCCAGATGACACATCAATAGGTATAAACGAATCTTTTCCTGATGAAAAATGATTCGTTATGCAGGGTAAGGAGCCATGGTTCGTTGACCTGGCTAATTTTCTGGCCACTGGCCAATTTTCAGCTCATACTGGTCAGAGGAAAAAGAAACGTCCTCTTACTTTGGCAAATGGCTATTTTTTGGATGAGCCATACTTTTCAACATATGCTTAAATGGGATAATAAGACGTTGTGTTGATGAATCAGAAATCTCACTGATCTTGGATGAGTCTCAAGATCCTATGTAGGAGGGCATTTTGCTGGCCAACGAACAACTACAAAATTTTTGTAGTCAAACTTTTATTGGTCAACCCTACAGAAAGATGTTGATGCCTTTTCCAAAGCTTACGACAAGTGTCAAAGATTAGCTTCTATCTCGAAGATGAAAGAGATGCCTCATATTGGAATTTTTTGTTGATATATTTGATGTTTCGGGAATATATTTCTTGGGACAATTTTTGAACTCCAATAGAAAGCTATATAATTCTAGTGGTTTTGGATTATGTGAGCAAGTGGGTCGAAACACAAGCACTCGTATGAATGATGCCCTTTAGTTATCCGCTTCCTAAAATAAAATTTTCTTTCGAGGTTTGGGGTCCCTAGGACTATTATGAACGATGAAAGCACCCATTTTGTGAATAAGGCACGGCAGGCCTGCCTCAAATAGTATGGTGTCCTCCAACACATAACTAATTCCTATCATTCACAAGCAAGCAACTAAGTGGAGGTTTCAAACAGAGAAATCAAGCATATCCTCCATACCACAATCAACAAAAGTCATAAGAATTGGGATGAGAAACTAGATGATGCACTGTGAGCATATAGAACAACCTTTAAGATGCCAATTGGGATGTCCCCTTATCGGCTTGTCTATGGAAAAACTTGACATCTACTGTTGGAACTCAAGCATCGCGCGTACTGGGCTATTAAGTATTTGAATTTTAATCTTTTTCCAACCCAGGAAAAATGTGCCGCTTGTTTATTGGACATAACCGAGTTCCGTTATCTTGCATATAAAAATGCTAAATTATACAAGGAAAATGCTAAATTCTATCATGACAGGAAGCTGAAGAAGAAATAATTCATTGGGGGTTCACAGATCTTACTATATGATTCTAGGCTTCACTTATTCCCATGGAAATTGAAATTTCGGTGGACTGGGCTGTATATAGTCAGACAAGTTCTATCAAAAGGAATCAGCGATGTGGACTCTTCAAGGGAAAAGGATTCTTTCCTTGTCAGTGAAGCGAGGTTGAAACCTTATATTGAAGGACATGTTTTGCAACAAGAGGAAACATAAATCAATATGATAGGAATTCAGTCGCTTGCTCCAGGATCAAAGTTAAGAATTGCTTAACCTTATATCCTCCCCCAAAGTTTACTGCTTTCTTTACTTCAATTCAGTATTTTTTCGCTTTGATAGAATAACTTACAGCTTTTGTAGTTTATATTCCTGCTTGCGTAGATAAATTATTGTTTTCTCAGTTAGACCCATCGCTTGCCAATAATGGCTTTACCACTTACATAGATTAGTTAGTTCTGTAGAATTATGCACAAGTCCCGTTTGTCAGTGGGCACCTTACCGCTTTTCTGTAGGACTTAGCATAATGAGATTAGTATAGTTTATCGCTTTATTAGGATTAGTTTACTTGTTTTTCTATAGATTAGTTTGTTGCTTTTATTAGATAAAATTTAATTGCTTTAATAGATTAGAATTTACTACTTTATTCTCGCTTTTGTAGAATAACTTAGTTAGAATTTTAATCCTATAAGTCTGAGTCTCACCCAAGGCATCCTTCAGTCCCGCTTGTCTCATTTATACATGTTGGAGGAGCATTGTTCGCTCATCCAGTACCGCTTGTCCCATCGCTTTTCTGGTCATACTTAGAGTTTTTAGGGGTCTGTCTTTACCCACTCGCCTCGCCTAAATAACCCACCCTTATACCTTTATAATAATATAATAATAATAATGTGATTGGACTGTCAAACTAGTGGCCAAGCCACTCATCGGTTCACAAGTCCATCCACAAACAAGCACCTATCCTCTATAAATACCCCCACTCAATCATTCCTAAAATTACCCTAGCAATAATTTCCTCAACAAGCTTTAGAAACAACCATTTATTCGCGTCTCTAAAAATTACCCTACAAGTAACTTCCTCATAGAGGATGAGGCAAAAATAAGATTAATGGGGAGGTTGCAGCAATATGTCCACTCTTATCGATGATAGTCATGTTTTTGCTATGATTAAACTTAAGACTTTTTTGATTTTTCAACAATGAGACCATTTTCACTTCCTTTTTTAGTCTCTTTCTATTATTATTTTATTGTTTCCAGTTAACAACAATTACTTACATTTTTTATTTTCTTGCATTGCTTCTAATTTTTTTTCTTTTTTTAGATAATTCATTGATTCTCCATTCTCTTCTTTGATATCCCTGTCGTATATATTGACAAATTAATGACACAATCAATCAATTTTATATATTTAAACCATGAATTATATATCACACGATGCGAAACAAAAATAAGATCGCATAATTATTTTCTAGGTTTTTGAAAACCTCTAACTCTCTTGCTTGTGCGCATAGAATGTATAAAGTCAAAAATCAGCTTTCATAGGGAATGTATAGTAAGAATTTCTTAGATGAGAAATTGCTCCAAATACAAAAATGAAAAAAGTTATACCATTGAGAACGTTTGTAGAATGGTTTTGATGGAACTAAAATTTTCGATTCTTGAGGCTTCGAGCCTTTTCGATATATAACGCACCCTAAAATCAAATAATGTGATCGGGTCCCAAGAGCACATCACAAAACCTGTCTGTCGTCAGATTGTAGACGCCTTTATCGATAGAGTATTTGAGTTTTGGTTAACTTGATTAATTGAATTTATGTAGAAGTTGTTCAAATCTACTAAAAATGAGCAATAATAATAAACTAACTTCAAATTAACAAGAAGTAAATAAATTTGAAATCAACTTAAGAAATTCTGTGGATGAATCTAAAAATATAACTCTTGTTTTTATGACTCGTGCACTGTTTGTGTGGTATGTGTTTGTCCTAGTAGATATGCCCTTACAAGTATGGATTCCATCCACTTCCCACATTATAGGAGGTTAGTTACTTATTCTTTCCGCCTATGTCTTCGTATGGTTTTCCTATGTCTTATTGCCCTTTTACTGGACCAAACTTGAGCTCTTATGGCCGTGGTGTGCCTTCTTCAGATCCATCATGGCCCATGGATAGGGCGTTTGTTACCTAGAGGCTTAGCAGTCGAATGCTCTTACTATGATGATTCCTAAGCCTCATCCTTTGGAGCCCTTTACTCTTCTAGAAAAAGGCTTTAGGCCCGGAACCCAACATGTTTCAAAATTTTCATACATCTATAACTAAAGAATAAAGTGAGTGGACTTGCAAACATTATATCCAAATTTTTAGCATGGAAACTCCATGGCTTAATGCTTCATCTATTCATTCTGGATAACAATATTTATGCATGATAAGTCATGCAATATCTATTAAATTAAATATTGAAAATGCTATTCCTAGCCATCCTCTGTTATTTTATCTTCTCTCCTCACCTAAATTATCACTTAATATAGCTAAATTATTACTTAATATGAGGACAAAGATGAGCTGGATAAGGCGATGTTGCAGAAGCACATTGCTTACCCACGATAGTAATGTTTTGGTTATGATCAAAGTTGATACTCTTCTTATTTAACAACAAGGTGCCCATCTTGAGCTTATGTTTTACTCTTTTTCCATTCTTATTAATATTGTTGCCACTTAACAACACTTTTCGTACATTTTCTATCTTCTTGCATCACTTCTAATTTTTCTTTGTTTAGATATTTCTCCTATTCTCCATTCTCCTTGTTGATATCCCTATAGATACATATTGATAAGCTAAAAGTCCCCACCAATTAATAATATATATAGATCAAAGATTATATATCACATAATATGAAACAAAAATAAGCTTGAAAATTTTTAGTTCATATTTTTATAAATTCAAAACTATGTAGCTTGCGTGCAAACCATGCACAAAGTGAAACGAAAACAAGCATTCTCGGGAACTATTACATTAGGCAATTCCTAGATTACAAATTCTTCAGAAAACAACAAAATAAATTGATACCAATGACCCATTATTTCTGAAATGTCTTCAAATTTTTGCATACATATTTAACTAAAGAATAATATGAGTAGGCAGGTGAAAATCATATCCAAATTTATAAGATTGAATTTTCATAGCATCGACCTGTGCTTCATTCAGCACAAATACATATGCATGTTGTATCATTTAAATCTCAAATTCAAAATTAAATATGCAAAGTTACAAATTCTAGTCTTGGTCATCTTCTGTTATTTCTCTCTTTCTCTTCTCTTCTCACCCAAATTATCCCATAGGATGATAGTGAAAACAAGGAGACGGAGGATGTTGCAGCAGCGCGTCAAATCTTATTGATGATAGTTTTGTTTTCATTTCAATCAAACTTGATGCACTTTTTACTTTTTAGCAATGTGGACGTTTCATGCTTTCCTCTAACTCTTTGATTGGCAGAAAGTTCACTTCTTTTACAATGGACTAACCGAGCAATAGAGAAATTTACTTGAGGTTGCCGTTGTTGACTCATTCCTATTTGATGGATCTACACGAGCAAAGGAAATCATCGACAAGAAGATATAAAACATGCAGAAACTTTCTCGAAAAAAGGCTGCTCAGGAAAGGGTAAGAGTCTATATGTGCTTGACAAAGAAATGGTCGTGAAGTCTAAGCTAGATACATTGATAAAGGAAGCAACTTGTTGAAAAAGAGAAAAGATGTGCCATCTTGTTGTGAATTCTATGGCTCTTATCAGACAACAAGTTGTCATTTATTAAAAGGAAATATGCAAGAGACAATGCAATGTGAAAGGGTTGAACAACAAATTGGGGATGATATAAGTTATATTAGAAGTCAACCAAGGAATTTGATGGTGCTTCATCCTCATACTTACAGCCTCAACTGCCACACTTTCAGGCGAATTCATACTACCAAAATAACCAACAATACGAAAATCATCACCAACCACAATATAACAAAAACCGTAACCAAACCACTTACCAACAACCACAACAAATTCAAATCGACCATATCAATATAAAAAATAGCAAGGTGAAAGAGAACAAGATGATTTGAGTTTGAAGAACTTAGTGTTGGCATAACAACAATCCATTCACCAACTACAAACTTCAATGCGAAATCTGAAGGTGCAAGTATAGTAGATAGCTCGCGATACTTTGCAGAGACAGTATGGGACATTGCCGAGTATGCCTAATTCGAATCCAAAAGAGAATTGTAAAGCACTAACTTTAAGGAATAAAAAGAAATGCATTTTTCCCTACCTGAATATGAAAGAATTTAGATATTTTTTTGCAAGATCTAAGAATAAAGGAGAAAAAAAAGGATTTTAATAAAGGTGAGAGGGTTGGAAAGTCAACGGAGGATGACAATGATGAAGTGCGAATAAAAAAAACAAGGAAAAGACATGGAATAAATGAAAATGATATGAATTCAGGGCATATCAAACACGTGTTCCATATCCAAGTCGCCTTAAAACAGGACAAAATGTTAAGATTTTTCTAAATTTCTTTAAATTTTTAAGAAGGTGCTCATTGATATACTTTGTTTATGATGCTTTTTCATCGATACCTAAATATCCCAATATTTTTAAGAAGAATTTTTCAAATAAAATGTTGATCGATGATGGCAAATGGGTGGCACTAACATGAGGGTGTAGGTGCTGTTTTACAAAGGAAATTATCCATCAAGCAAATAGAGACAAGGAGCTACACCATTTCTTGTGTTATTGCCACTCGTGAATTTCTTGGTGAAAATAATAGTTTACCTATAATTGTCGATGCTTCTTTAAATGCACATGAATTAAGTGCACTAATGGATGTTTTGAGAAAGTATGTGAAGGCCATAGGTTGAACAATCTATAACTAAAAGGGACTGATTCCATTGCTGTGCACTCAGCATATTTACATTGAAGACAACTACAAGCCCATTTGGCAACCACAAAAAATATTAAATCCTCATTTGCAAAATGTTGCAAACATGAAACTAATCAAACTGCTTGTGCAGATATCATATATCTAATTTCTGATAGTGAATGGATAAGTCCCGCACAAGTAGTTCTAAAAAAAGATGTGATGATAGTAATTCAGAATGAGGATGGTGATCTTGTGCCGGCTAGTGACGGGCTAGAGATTGTGCATAGACTATCGGTGGTACCATTGAATGAAAAAAATGAGGAAAGACTATTTTCTACTTCAATTCATTAACCAGGCGTTGGAACATCTAGCAGGCTACTTTACCACCCGAGGACTAAGATAATACCATCTTAACTTGCCCATATCCCATAAATAGTCTAAACTCTATAGGAACGATAATTAATTTTAGTTCAAATTGTTTGGATGGTACATTTACATATAAGAATATGCCTTTTTGTTTCTGCAATGCATCGGCTAATTTTCAGTGTTATATGATGTCAATATTTTCAAACCTTATTGAGTTATGTATTGAAGTATTTATGGATGATTTTCTCTTTTTGGGTCTGATGTTGAGAAATATGTAGACAATTTAGACAAGGTGCTACTTTGGTGTGAAGAATCTAACCTTGTCCTCAATTGGGAAAAATGTCGCTTTATGGTGACTAAGGGGATTGTATTAGGCCATAAATTTTCCAAAAACGGCATATAGGTAGACCCAACCAAGGTTGAGGTTATTGAGAAACTGCCACCACCGAAGTATGTTAGAGCTTTGCTGAGTTTTTTTGTACACGCCCACTTCTATAGGTGGTTTTTTAAGGATTATTCGAAAATAGTTCTTTTTTTTTTCTTTTAAATTACTTTATAAATGTGCCATTTTTTTTTTCAACTAAATTTATTCAAGTGTTCAATAAGTTGTAAGAGGCTTTAATTACAACTACTGTAATGCAACCCCAAATTGGAGTTTACCATTTGAAATCATGTTTGATGCAAGTCACTTAGTGCTAGACCAATGTTTGGGCATTATAAAGAAAAGAAATTGAATGCTATTTATTATTCCAATCAAACACTTAATCAAGCCAAAAGAAATGACATGGTAACTGAGAAGGAACTCTTTTCTATTGTTTATGCATTCCAAAATTTTCGACCTTATTTAATTGGGTCGAAAATAACTTGAAAACGGAAACCTTATATTTGGAGCTTGAATTTCTACAGCCTTGAATGGTTGTTTACAATTAGGGCACTCTAGAACTCTATTAAAATAAACTCTATAGTACTCATACTGTATGTTACACGTATGACATGATGTCCAGAACGTGTCTTGTGTAGGCGAAATACAACTTGAACCCGACTCTTCTGTGGTGGCAGCATTCTGAAATTGAATAGGATGTTGTGAAGATGGTTTTGTATTATTTGATTTGTTGGCATCTCCATTAGACTTCATTTTCGGATACTACAAGGAAAAAAAATAAATGATTAAAACATACACAGTAACCACATATATTAGTGAAGTATGAGAAATTATGTCATTAAAAATGTAATTTATAATTTTAAAAAATCACCTTGTAACTGTAATATTGCATTGAAACCCAATGCCTGCAACATGAGTGAACCCTTTAATTGAAATATTTCTACAACAAAAATGGACATATGAAAATTCATTCTCTCAAACTGATCTAAAGCTCATTGTATGCAACTAAATTGCAGTATTCAATTTAGGACAAGTTTATGTAATAAAAGAATATGACAACATATATGAATTTCTCCATTGTTTTTTACTTTTTTGTAATAACAATATTAATTACCAAAATAAAATAGCATTTTCTTCAAATTATGTAAAAAGTGTATTTGTTCATAGTTTTAATCCAGTAAAAGTTCATTAAACTCAATCAGTGTCTAAATAATAAAATAAAAGTAAATAGATTTTGTAAAACTTGTTTGAACAAATAACTTGATTTTACTGTAAAAAACAATTGAAATCGAGCAAGAACATACATAACAAAATAAAAATAAAATATTCATTCAAAAACTTAAAACACTTTGATTTAACAAAGTGTATAGAGTCTCAACCTCTTCTACACCCACCTACAAACAATTCGAACACAAAATCACAAGAACTGACTCCAAAAGATGCGACCAAACAACTTGCTAGCCCCTACACTCTCACAATAACCAATCTACAACACATTCGAAGACTAAACCTCAAGTTTGTTCAATTTACAGTGGACAAGAACATACCACTTGCAACATCCCTCAAAGGACACTCAAAATGCAAACAACAAAGAAGACATGGTTACGTTAGTTCACTTGTCACAGGGAAAGAAGATTTTCGGATCTCAAACTTTGAAAAACACAAAAGTTAAGAGTTGAAAGATGAAACTTACCCTACCAAAAGGATTAGCGAAGAAGAACGAAACAAAGGAACAACTCGACCGCTCAAGAGAAAAAAGTGAGAGATGAGAGAGAGTAAATAATAATGGGAATAGCGGCAACACATATATATATCTATATTCGATCGGAATCAAAGGCTCACAACAAAACCCTCCATCAGACGGCTGAGGATTAATCTTGCCAGTGGATCGAGCTAAACGAGTTAGGCCGAAAAAATGGACTCGGTTTTTACATTGGGCTTTGGTTCAACTTTTGCGTCAACTTAATCTTGGGCCAACATTCAACAATTTTCTAACTAATTTTGGTCACACTGTTTTATTTAGTGTTTAATGTCATCATCGTCAAAAATAAAAATTCCCCTACACAAATAAAAGAAAAAACTTAGTAAGAAAATTTAGAAAAAAGTTGCAATACATTATTAATCTACAACTTTAAATGAACACTATCACAAGTTTATCATATGTATCACAATGCATGGTCTTTATACCTGACTCAAACTTATGAGAATATACTACTTTTGTTCCAATTACACTAGGATTAAATTCCAAAAGAATGTTTTCCATTTTTATTTGTTCTTTAGCCACTATATCACTTATAAATGAAAATGTTATTTTATGGAAAACGAGATTCTTATATAAAAATATTATGAATTTACTATTCATAAAAATAATAACAAAATTATGCAAATAATCAATTTAAAAAATTAAGTTTTTTAACCATAATGTCTCCTTTAACGCTTATATAACAACATCATACTCAAACTTAGTTATGGAAAAAAAAAATACTATATGTTTAAGTTGTGATTTCCATCTTATTAAAGAACCTTATAGTGTAAAAATGTAAAAAAAAAAAAAAGTAGATCTTTTATAATCTATATCATTAGCATAATTTGTATTCACAAAATCTTTCAATTTAGCACCATTAGTATATTTACCAAATACTATACTACATTGACTATACAAACTAAATATCTAAAGAGACATTCATTAGTATATCCATGTTCGACGATGTGATCAACCATATATATCAAGTTAAGCAACTTACCCCATAGACCAAATCTGGTCATGTGCTAACAATTAAATACATTAATAAACCTAAGAATTTAAAATATGGTACGTGTTTCATACACTCAGTATCTTTATTAGATATAAGACGCTGCTCTTTAGATAATATAAAATTATATGCTAAACAAACAGTAGTAGATTTTATATCACTCATCGAATTTTTTTTCAAAGTTTTTGTAATAACATACTTCCTCTGTCTTATACCAGAGTTACATTTATATTTTGCGTCATTGTACTTAATATTAAAAATATTCTTATATAATTTATCATACAAATGTCATTATATCTATATTATAATATACTAATAGAAGTATTTTTTGGCCTTTTCATTTGATTTGTGCTAATTTTGATATAATTATTAATATTAAGAAATTAACACATAAAAAATAAATGCAACTCTTGTTGCTGAACGAATGTAGTATTTTTTTAGAAACAAAACACAATTTTTTCTACTCTTAACAGTATTTATGTGAAAAACTACTTTTTCATTTTCAAAAAATTTCATATAAAATTTCTCACTTAAATCTAATAGAGACTAATCAATATCATTAACATCAATGATTAGAAAATTAAGATTGTTGTTAACAATTTAAAAATACAAACACGGGAGAAATTCGCCTGTTTTAAATAAAACGTAAGGATTGTTTAATAGTAAAAAGTTGAATTCGAATAGTTGTTTGATGTGATATAAATAGATATGGATAAACTATTTTTTTAATCTCGTAACTGGACCCTTTTATCCTTTTAGTCTCGTAACTGGAGGTTGTTTTGTAATTGTCCTCTAAGTGTAAATTTTTTTCAATTTAATCCTCAATGTCTATGTGGCATCTGCGTGGCAGACTAGCGAAAACGTGTCAGCTAGATCGCGCCACGTGGCTGACACATGTCCGCCACGTGAATAATTTATATTTTTATTTTTAATAAAAAATAAATAAATAATAAAATTAAATATTAAAAATATGAAAAAATAAATATAAAATTTTAAAAGAATAAACATTATCCACATTCCGGTAAGGTCAACGTCACATGGCCACTACGTGGATAATTTATATTTTTATATTAAAAATAAAAAATATAATAAAATAATTTACTAATATATAAATTATTAAAGGTCACATGGCGCTGACTTCATGAACATATGAATAATTTTTATTTTTTATTTTATTTATTTTAAATTTTAAATTTTAAATTTTAAATTTTATATTATTAATTTTTTTATTTAAAAAATTAAAAATAATCCACATGACGGACACATGTAAGCCACATGGCGCTGACCTGGCCGACACGTGTCCGTCCGCATGCTATGCAGGTGCCACGTAGACATTGAAGACTAAATTGCAAAAAATTTTTATTTACGGGACTATTTTAAGACAACCTTCAATTACGAGAGTAAAATGATAAAGAGGTCCAGTTACGGAACTAAAAAATTAGTTTACCCAATAGATATTGATGTGATATTTTGTATATAAAATAGATTTATAGTATAATATGAAAAATAAAAGTAATTTTTGATTTTATATTTTTGTAAAAAAAATACGAATAGTAAATTCAATGGTAAAAATCATAAAAGAACACAACATAAGTATTTAATTTAATATTTTTGAAGAAAAAAAATTTCATGAATAGAAATCTTTTAGCAAATTAGAATCCTCGAACCAGACACATATAAAAATATATTGTTTTTTTTTATAAAAATAAATAAATAAATAATTGTTCTACTAACATAATATTTAAAATATTTAAAATATTTAAAATTAACAATATATTACTCCATCTTTCTACACGCAAATTACTATTTTTACAATTTTTGTCTATTCTAGTTAAAAGTATTATTTTCTTATTTTAATAAAAGTAACGATACACTAATACAAAAATGCCCTTAATTTTTACCTAAATTACAAACATAACATTACATATACAATTACTTTATACATAAAATTATAAGACAAAAATATCAAAATATCTTACACACTTTTACTGACAAATAAAATACTATTATTTCTTAATCTACTAACAAAGAGTACTTTGTAGTGAGGGAGTATAAAATATCATTACCTTATTTTAACTACGTTACAAAAATGTCATTATTTTTATTTAATTACATTAAAAAACTAATAAACTGAGTGGGTGGGTGGGTGGGTGAAAATCATATCCAAATTTCTAACATTGAAGCCTCGTAGCCTCGACTAGTGCTTCATTAATTCATTCCTAGGCACAATATATATGCATGTCGTCTTATCTCAAGCTTGATTAAATTCAAAAATGAAAAACACAAATTTAAAAATACTATTCTTAGCCATATTTTGTTATTGCTGTCCCATCTTCTCTACCAACTTATAACAAAGGATGTGGGAGGAAACGAGCTGGAAGAGGATGTTGTAGCAGCACGTTGAATCTTTTTTTATGATGCAACTAAAATTCGATTTTCATTGGAAAGCAATCAGGAGGTCCGGACAATGGAGGGAGATGAGCCAAAAACGTCATGTTTTTGCTATGATCAAATTTAAAGCTCTTTTGATCTTTTAAAACAAGGCCATTTTACACACCTATTTTACCCTTTTTTTTTCATTATTATTAATATTGTTGTCCCTTAACAACAAATTCTTACCTTTTTCATTTTCTTGCATCATTTCTATTTTTTCTTTTAGATATTTCTCTGACTCTCCATTCTTGTTGTTGATATCTCAGTCGATATATATTGATAAATTAAATGACACAATCAATCAATGTTATATATTTAGACCATGAATTAGATATCGCCAAATGAGAAACAAGAATAAGATTGCACAATTATCTTCCAAATTTTAAAAATTTATAACTTTCTTGCTTGTATGCAAACAATCAATGTAGTGAAACAAAAACCAGCTTTCATAGGCAATATATAGCAAGCATTTCATAGATGACAAATTGCTCCAAATACAAAAACTAAAAAAGTTATACCATAGAGACAACTTTTGTAGAATTGTTTCAAAATTTGCATACATCAATAACTAAAGAATAAAGTGAGTGGATAGGAAGATATGTTGAATAATCGGTTCATCAGTTAATTATGTAATCGGTAAATTTAATTAAATTTATAATTTTTAGAACCAATTATTTAGTGAGTTAAAATACATATGGACTGTACATTGGTTATTAATAGTATGATTTACGCATATAAAAGCAAGTAAGCATAGGCGCACGGCCCCCGGACAAGATATATATGTTGGCTATATAGTGGTTATTAATAGTATAGTTTAGGTATATAAGTGCCGGTAAGCCACAGGGGTGAGCCGCCCCCCAAATAAGATTTACATATTGGTTGTACAGTGATTATTACCAGTATGGTTTAAGCACACAAATGCCGGTAAGCTATAGATGCACGTCGTCCCATGAACAAGATAATGCACGATATGTACACGAGCATGAGTGTTATCTTAGGCTCAAAGGTTGTAGTCCTGGGCTTGGGCTTGAACTTGGGTTTAGTGAATAGTAGCACTTACCGATTCATACTTTATAAATCAAGCATTCCTAAAATGACCGAATGAACTATGATATAATTAAGATTTGTTGTATTCTTCAAAAACATCTACTCTTATAAAGAAAAGATCTAACTCAATCCTCAACCTGTAGATGAAGAACTACATAGTGTAGATAGAAAAGGATTGGTACTCCTGATCATGAGGTTACTGTACTTCGTCATAGAAAAAGAACCAGAATTGAGAAAACGTTTTGTCCAAATTTTGTTATGTAAATGTTAGACAATGAACCAACATCAATCAAGGAAGCACTGTCTAGTCCGGATGCCTCATTTTAGAAAGATATATGTAGTGGGTCAGATGCTTCCTCCTTGAACACCTTCCCGTTGGCCTAACAATTCCTCGGTACTTACGAGAACTTTGCTAATACAACCTCGCACACAAACTCAAAAGTAAGCTAGAAGGCAAGAACACTATAAGTTGCACCCGGAAAAGTAGAGTATGTATTAGCTCTCTGAAAGTTAAGTGAGTACAAATGAGGGGTCCTCCCCTATATATAGACACTCTAACGGACCGGGCCTAAAATAGGCCAAAGTATATCCATAGTTGGATACACTCTATCCATAAAAGTGATGGATAAAGATAAAATATACAAAGAAATACGAATAAACTATACCAAATAGATAGACACAAACTCGGTCAAGGGACAATCTCAGTACTTCTACAATGTTCTGAGAGGTTCTGGAACATTTTGAAATGTTCCAGAAGATTTGGGAATGTCTCAGGAGATTTTTTCTAGCCTCCATGTTTTTGCATGTCGCAAGCTACTCTTTGGCGTTCCTCGGCAAAGTTTTGGTCCGGAACATTCTCCCCCACTTGAACTAGGAATTACCCTCAATGCCTCAAAATCTCGACCAAGCTCTTCAAACTTCCATAAGTCTTTATCCAGCTCCCAACTCATCTCAGACTCGGGTAGTCCACGCCACCTAACTAAGTACTCCATCGACGGTGGTTGATTCTTGTGTCGGACCATCCTATCAACTAGAATTTCTTTTGCCACATTTTCGTATGTTGTCCGCATGCTAGAGGGTGCCCTTTTCGACTCATTCCAACTCAGGTCTTGAATGTCACCGTGATATGGCTTCAATAGACTAACTTGGAACATTGGGTGAAGCTGGGACAGGGCCTCAGGTAACTCAACCTTATATGCCACCTCACTAACCCTTTTCCACACCGTGTATAGGCCTTTATACCTACGCATCAAGCCCTTATGTACCCTTTGAACACAGTCGTGCTGGTACAACTTTACGAGTACCATGTCCCGTTCTTTGAATTCTTGGAACACCATCTGCACGATCTTGCCGACACTTAATCCATCATACAAAATAATACATAGGTGTTAACTGACATACCCAAAGGTAGTAAACCTTTAGGTATAACTGAATTATGAAGACATAAAAGTAGATGAATTTATTGATAAGTATAAAGTCCGACTCATTGAAAAGGACTTTTCTTCATAAGAGTAGATATTTTTGAACAACAAATCTCCTTCTATTAGGATACTTCTCTCGATTGCTACTCTGCATAATCTCAAGGTTCACCAAATGAGTGTGAAGAATGCTTTCTTGAATGGTGAATTAGAAAAAAAAAAAAAAATGTACACGAAACAACCTGAATGGTTTTTTTATTTCTGTAAAAAAAAAAACGAAGACGTGTAAACTTGTTAATTCGTTATACATACTAAAACTAGCACATTTGCAATGACACTTGAAATTTGATAATGTAATATTATTGAATGGCTTCAAGATGAACGAATGTAAGAAATGTGTCTCCATAAATGAAAGTCCTATTGGATCTTTTATGGTGTATATATATAGATAGATGACTTGTTGATTTTGGAAAAATAAATTTACTTAATTGAAGAAACTAAAAGCATATTAAGTCAGAACTTTAACATGAAAAACATGGGAGTCACTTATGTGATTTCGAATCTGAATTCTAAGAAACAATGAAAGGATTGTGCCAAATCCTCAGTCTTACTATGTTGAAAAAGTAGAAAGTTCAATGCTTTCGATAATACTCCAGCAAAAACCCATGGATCTAAGTGTTTACCTGAACAAAAATCAAGGTGATCTTGATGCTCAAGAAGAATATGCCATAATAATAGGATGTCTTATGTACCTAACCAATTGTACAAGGTACGATTTAGCTTATCCAGCGAAAAAGTTGTGCCGTTATACTAGCAATCTAAATCACGAAAATTGAAAGACGCTAGTGAAAGTTTTGAGTTATTTGAATATCTGACACGAAAGATTCATTGTCTACAAGCATAAATGTATTCATGATCGGAGGAGAAGCTATTTCCTGGAAGTCCATAAAATAAACTTGTGTAGCTTGGTCCATCAGGGAATTAAAATTCATCGCTTTAGATAAAGTCAGTGAAGAAGCCAAATGACTTAGAAATTTTTTGGATGATATTTCATTTTGGACAAAACCAGTACCTCTGGTTTAATTCATTACAATAGCCAACATGCTATAGAAAAGTTTGAAAATGGAATTTACAATCGTAAATCCTGAAATATTTGAAGCAGATACAACTCTGTGAGGCAATTGATCACTAGTGGAGTTATGATTGTTGACTATGTAAGGTTAAGAGAAAACAATGCGAATTTGCTGACCGAAGGGTTATATCGTGATCAAATGTATAATCTACTAAAGGGAATGAGTCTCAAATTTATAAGTTAAGAGATAATTACAGTGATAACTCAACCAATCACTTGGAGATCCAAATTTTGGTTCAATAAGAAAACTAAGTTGTTCGGGACAAACACTGGATCACTAATTCTAGTGGTGATATTGGGTCATTGAATCTTAATAATCGGGTTGGATGAATTACATATGTAACTGTGAAGTTAGGGTTGCTACAGATGAAACAGTTATGAATCCAAATATGTGATCCGTACCTTAAATAGATCAAAATATGTGAATAAAGTGAGGTTGAGATAGTGACATGCCAGTATTATTGAATAAAATGCACACCAAAGTTGAATAGTTCAATATATCGTATCAATTAGGCCACCAGTGCATACAATGATATTAACTAAAGAAGGTTCAAAGCTACATATTACCTATGCTAATGTGCCGATGTCTCTGGAATTGAGTTATATCTTGTCTTAATTATGGGCATTTCCATTCATATAGGAGATTTTTGGATATTTTTTTGATCGGTAATTATTTTATTGATAAAATTTGATTAAATTCATAATTTTCAAAGCTAATTATTTGGTGAGTTGACATGCATGTGAGCTTTACAATAGTTAATAATAATATAGTTTAGGCATATGAATTCTGGTAAAACACAGGTGACAAGCACAATTTTATATATTCAAATATAGGGAATTTTAGTCGAAAATTTAGATGTAATGGATTATCGTGAGCGATCAGATATAACAAAAGTTGGTGGTTGTAGACCTTGAATCGCTAATCATAATTGTTTATACTCTTTAACTGGAGAGTTTGCAGGTCGAAGTCGCGAAGTCAAATCAAGTGTTAATCTACTGAAATGCGGCGAAAAAGCAGTAAAGAGACCCGCTTGAAAGCGAGCCTGAATCTAAAACTACAGAAAGCTGGACAAACTAAAGAAAGCAGTAAAGATGAGCAGAGGTGAGCGGAGCGATGGTGAGCAGGACTGGTGCCAGCGATAGGTGAGCGAGACGGACATGAACGAAATGCACAATATATCTATATAGATTGAGCGGAGAAGGGTGATGGAGAGGTACTGTGTCTGAATTGTGCATTTCTTAATGGCTAGAGCGAATGATGCTGGTGTTTGATCGAAACATATATGTATAATACGAAAATGGCATGAGAGAGTAATGTAATTATATAAACCAGATCATAAAGAACTTTGGTCCCTGATACTTTACCTTAAGGGAGTTACAACATGACTTCAATAACGCCCATAATTCGAATATTATAAGAAAGAAACCCTACTGTCACTAGGAAATTCTGTGACTAATAGACCATCGCCTATGCCCCATTAATTATCCCAATTTCTGTCTCATTAGTGGCTTTACCCTTCTGTTACTTCTTTTTAATCAAAATTGAATTTAAACCAGTAATTAAGCAGGTCAACAAAGCTCCCGCGTACTTAACTATATTGAACTACCTTGAATTTGTTTGTGACAAAGAGACAAGGCTTGGATAATCAATTCTTCTGCGTTCTTTCTTAGCGACTTAGAGTTCTTTACAACTAAAATTCATATAAAAATGAAAAGATGGAAGATGTGATGACGAAGAACAGATGATATTTCATTACTTACTACCAAAGCAGTAAAGTCCTATTTTTACAAAAGTTGTAAATCGAAGCGGAAAACTATAACTAAGGAAGTAGTAAAGTAGTGGCCAAGGGAGAAGAGAAATCTCAACTCCCCTAGCCATTCCTGCTGAGAACTCCCTTACAGGGTTGGAGCTCTCGGAAGGCAGAAAGACAACTAAGAATGTAAATTGCTTCTATACTCCTCTCGAAGTATATTTTACAAATGGATATGTGGCCCCATTTATAATGGAAGTGGCAGTTGCAAGCAGTTAAGAAGTGGTTCCAACCGCTGGGCAGTTAGGCAGTTGGTGGCAGTTATTTTTTTGGAGCAATTGTTGGCTGTAACTCCCAGAGTACTCGCTTCGCTTGTCTTGACTTTTACAGGCGCAGATCTTCCTCGTTTGTCAGATGGCTAGAGGACATCAGCGCAGCTGAGCGGAATCGTCTATGCTGGCTGCTAGTGGAATGGTTGTACCGCTGCGGGTTGAACACATAGGCGTTATTTGCAATAAGTTGTCGTCGCTTCGCTGCGGTGGATGTCTGGGTCGCTGGCCTGAGCAATGAAGTCGTCGCTTGCGAGCGGAAATGGCTATCGCTTGCCTCTCATGCCTTAGCTTTTCTGGACCATAATCACCGCTTAAAAAGGCAAAAATTGTTAATAATCTCAACAAACCAATTATGAATCATGCCAAGCGGAATAAATCAATAAAGTATGCCCTAAATCAGATATTGTGATAGTTTTTATACCGAAATCCAAGTAATACATAGTTTTGTTAACCGAAGAATATACTCATATATTGAGTCATCAACAGGCACGCGCCGCCCGCCCGAACCAAATAATGCACAATATGTACACGAGCATGAGTCTAATATGAGGCTTAAAGGCTATAGTTGTGGGCTTGGGCTTGAACTTAAGTTTAGTGAATGATTGGACTAACAGTGTCCATTGGGCGCCAAGACTTAATCGAAATGAAAAAAAAAAAAATTGTCAGAAATCAAAAGCCCAAAGAATTAAAATTGTTGCACCAAGAAATAGCCATATATAATGCGTACATGCATGTATAGTGCATTTCAAATCTCTTGCAAGAAAATGCCATTGCATGCATAATGCAAAGACATAACTTTGAATATAATTTGCATGCATGCATGGTTTCAAAGCTAATAGACATACATGCATAAATATTATGAATGGAAATTAAATTTGCATGGAAAAATACATGCACATGCTCGCAAGGTATTAATTGCATACATTAATATAAATGCAATTTCACTATAATAATGCATTTTATATTTGACAATCCCGTATCTACACACCAAATTTGAAATTTGAACCTGTCAATTACATATTGATCATTTGTTTGATTATCGAAATTTCAGTCAGCGATTTTTGTTATAACCGAGATTGATTTTGAAAGTTATTTCAAATTCCTTACATGGTGAGTGCCTAAAAGAGGCCTGCTGTCTCACTCATTTCTTCACCAACCAATTCATAGTTCTCTTTCTCACTTTTTCTATTCCTCTCAACCTTCGTATATCTATCCGGTAGTTGGTTTGTTTTTCTAGTCAGTTTCCGGTGATATTCCGGTAAATCTCCTTCTTATTTAAGCCTCCCGATACAGCTTTGTTCCCTTGTTTTAGTTCTTCGGAGCTCTAAAATATTGAAATGCCACTTAATTTGGAGACAAATATTGTTTTATCTTTGAATATATTACACCATGAACCGGAAGCACTACCAAACGTATTCATTTTACGAAAAGAGGTTCTATGTCGACTCGACATAATTATAGAATTTATTTCGATAAATTATGTTGATATTGAATTTATTCGATAATTCTATTCTTGCAATATAATATTTTATTATATTACTAACAAGATTTATATCCAAATTTTTAACATGGAAACTTCATAGGCTCGATCAATGCTTCGTCCATTCATTCTTGACCACAATATTTATGAACGACATGTCATGTTAATCTCGATTAAAGTCAAAATTAAATGTAAAAATTTTAAAAAAAAACATACTAGTATTAGCCATCTTCTGTTATTTAATTTCAACTCCTTTTTCTCACCCAAATTATCACAGATGATGAGGGCGGAAATAAGCTGGATGAGGACGTTGCAGCAACACGTCGAATCTTATTGATGATAGTCATGTTTTTGCTATCACCAAACTTGAGACTTTTGTGATTTTTCAACGAGGCCATTTTGCACTTAACTGTTACTCTCTTTCCATTATTATTATATTATTGACACTTAAAAACAAATTCTTATATTTTTCATTTTCTTGCATTGCTTCTATTTTTTTTTCTTTTTTAGATATTTGTTTGATTCTCCATTCTCTTTGTTGATATCCGTATCATATATACTGATAAATCAAATGACAAAATCAATCAATATTATATATTTAAACCATGAATTTTATATCGCACGATGCGAAATAAAAATAAGATCTCATAATTATCTTCTAGGTTTTTGAAAACCTCTAACTCTCTTGCTTACGCGCATACAATGTATGAAGTGAAACAAAAACCAACTTTCATAGAAAATGTATAGCAAGAATTTCCTATATGAGAAATATCTCCAAATACAAAAACGAAAAAATTTATACCATAGAGACAACTTTTGTAGAATGGTTTTGATCAAACTGAAATTTTCGATTCTTGAGGCTTCGAGCCTTTTCAGTATATAATGCACTCTGAAATCAAATAACGTGATCGGCTCCCAGTAGTACTTTACAAAACTTGTATGTCGTCAGATTGTAGATGGATTTATCAATAGAGTATTTGAGTTTTGGTTAACTTGATTAATTGAATTTACGTAAAGTTGTTCGAATCTACTAAAATTGAGCAATAATAATAAACTAACTTCACATTAACAAAAGGAAGAACTAAATATATTTGAAATCAACTTAATAAATTCTATAGATGAATCTAAAAATATAAATCTTGTTTATATGACTCGTGCACTGTGTGTGTGGTATGTGTTTTTCCTAGTAGATATACCCCTAGAAGTATGGATTCCATCCACATCCCATATTCTAGGAAGTTAGTTACATATTATTTCCCCGTACGCCTTCATATGGTTTTGCCCACATTTTGTTGCCCTGTTATTGGACTAGACTTGGGCTCTTATGGGTTTAGCAGTTTGAATACTCCTACTGTGATGATTTTCGAGCCTCGTCCTTTGGAACCTCTTTCTCTTCTAGAAAAAGGCTTTGGGCCTGCAGCCCAACATGTTTCAAAATTTGCGTACATCTATAACTAAAGAATAAAGTGAGTTGGCTGGCAGACATTATATCCAAATTCCTAACATGGAAACTTATAGCCTAATGCTTGATCTGTTCATTCTGGACCACAATATTTATGCATGGCATGTCATGTCAATATCTATTAAATTCAAAATTGAAAATGCTATTCCTAGCCATCACATGTTATTTCATCTCCTCTCCTCACCCAAATTATCACTTAGGATGAGGGCAAGGATGAGTTGAATAAGAAAACATGTTACGGTAGCACATTGGTTACCTACGATAGTATTGTTTTGGTTATGATCAAAGTTGATACTCTTCCAATTTTACAAAATGTGTTCATTTTGAGCATATGTTTTACTCTTTTTCCATTCTTATTAATATTGTTGTCACTTAACAACTTTTTCGTACCTTTTTTATCTTCTTGCATCTCTTCTAGTTTTTCTTAATTTATTTAGATATTTCTCCTATTCTCCATTCCCTCGTTGATATCCCTATAGATACATATCGATAAGCTAAAAGTCCAAACTAATTGATGATAATATAGATCATAAATTATTTATCACATAATATGAAACAAAAATAAGCTTGAATAATTTTCTTCTATATTTTTATAAATTTAAAACCATGTAGCTTGCGTGCAAACCATGCACAAAGTGAAAAAAAAAAAAAAAAAGCATTCCCGGAAAAAAATATATATGGCAATTCCTAGATTACAAATTCTTCATAAAATAACGAAATAAATTGATACCAATGACACAGGATTTCTGAAATGTCTTCAAAAGTTTGCATACATGTGTAACTAAAGAATAATGTGATTGGATGGGTGGAAATCATATCCAAATTTCTAACATTGAAGTTTCATGGCATCGACTAGTGCTTTATTCAATTATTCTTGAGCACAAATATATATTTATCTTGTATCATTTAAATCTCAATTAAATTCAAAATAAAATATGTTAAAAATTCTAGTCTTAGCCATCTTACGTTATTTCTCTCTTATATTCTCTTCTTACCCAAATTATCCCATAAGATGATAATGAAAAAGTAAGAGGATAAGGATGTTACAGCAGCGCGTCAAATCTTATTGATAATAGTTATTATTTAGTTACAATCAAATTTGACACACTTTTTATTTTTCAGCAATGTGGACGGTTTGCACCTTCCTTTAACTCGCTTTCCAACATTATTAATATCGTTGGCATTTAACACCACATTCTTACCTTTTCCATTTTCTTGAATTGCTTATCATTGATATCCCTATATAGACCATGAATTATAAATCGCACAATGTGAAACAAAAATAAGCCTATCTAATTTTCTTCTAAATTTTTATAATCCAACAATTGTCTTGCTTGCGCACAAGCAATGCATTGTAACATGCCTGAAAGCTGACATGTCCGGCGCCTAGGCCACATTCGCGCTGAGACCCAGACCAGCCGTCCCCTGTACCCAACAAGCCTAGGTATACCGTATAGTATGGGAGAATTATACGGAATACACACCTGCAACAAGACATATGCCATCAATCCACCATACTTGACAATGGGTGTTATGGACCGAATTGATCAACTACACAAGACACGGAATAAACTAACTAAAACGGAACTAACTAATAAACAACGACAAAGAACGAACAACTAAACATAACTAACTAAGCAAGAAAGAACAAATTAACTAAACGGAAACGAATAAAGAGAGAAAAAGGATAATCGAAAGAGAAGCAAACCTAAGTAAGTACTAACGTAAGCACGACCCGATACCCTTCTAGCATCGAACCATCCTCCACGAAGGCACCACCCCGGTCGACACTTTGGAGAGCTCTTCCACCTTCCCCAAATGCCACGAACTTGAGGCTTTATACTCAAACCCGAATTTTTAAACTAAACCCCATGGAGCATGCAATGGAATTGCATTCCATGAAATATTAGACTAAAAGAGAAAGTATTGCTATCAAGCATAACTTTCCATAATAAAGGAAATGATCAATAATGATAAAATATTCATAAAAATATATTTGCTTGGTGTGTTTTACAAAGCACCTTAAGAGTCCTATTTATAGGAGTGGGGGAAGGGGCAAGTGGAGTGATTTTCCAATGTGGGATAGGTTTAGTATAACTAAGTAACCTCTCATTGATTGACACCTAGCTAATGGTCCCCTCTTGCATGTGAGAGGCATGTGAGAGAGCTTATTATATATGTATATGTATAAGTGGTCCCAATAGATAGTCCCCCCCCCCACTTGAGCATGTGCAACCTAGGTTTATATAATTACTTATTAAACCCTCTATTTTAGCAAACTCCTTGGTTTGCACAACTTTTCCGTTAGTTTTCCGGTTGAGGCGTTGCAAGCTCTAATGTAACCTTTACAACCACGGCACTCGCCCTAGGCTTTCCATCAAGTCCTCGCATGTTGTAACATAGTCCATTGGTTGGGCTCCAATTCTCTAATTTCTTTATTAGGCCTTGCAATTTTTCAATGCACGCTTTCGCTCGAGCTCTCGAGGCTGGTCCGATTGGAATATGTGGAATTGCAAGTCCCGATCTTTTCGTATCCATGTCATCCTCTCCCCCTTCAGAAGGTTGAGCCATCAACCGTTGTGCTTCCTCATCAGCTCGATCATAGAGTGATAAATCTGTAATATTAAAAGTAGGATTAATACCATATTCATCCGGAAGTTCCAAACGGTATGCATTATCATTAATTCTTTCAAGCACTCGAAATGGCCCATCTCCTCGGGGTGATAGCTTTGTACGTCGCCTTGCCGGAAACCTTTCCTTCCTCATGTGAACCCAAACCCAATCGCCGGGACGCAATATTACAGCCTTACGTCCGCGGTTAGCATACTTAGCATATACCTCCGCAGATTTTTCTAGACTTGCTTTGACATCCTTATGAAGTTCCTTTATGCATCTTGCTCGTTCCCTATCATTAACATTTAAGAACTCATTGCTAGGCAATGGTAAAAGATCAGTAGGCATTAGTGGGTTCATTCCATAAACTACTTCAAATGGTGACATGTGTGTGGCTGTGTGGATATGTCTATTGTATGCAAATTCAATGTAAGGAAGACATTCATCCCAACTTTTACTATGTGAATTCACAATAACTCTAAGGAGATTACCCAACAGCCGGTTTACCGCCTCCGTTTGTCCGTCAGTTTGGGGGTGATAGGATGTGGAGAAAAGAAGCTTAGTACCAATTTCGTGCCACAACGATTTCCAAAAGTAACTCACGAACTTTGCATCACGATATGAGACAATAGACCTTGGCACTCCATGAAGGCGTACTATCTCCTTGAAAAATAGTTTAGCGACGTGATGGGCATCATTTGTCTTTGCACAAGGAATGAAATGCGCCATCTTGGAAAACCTGTCAACCACAACGAAAATAGAATCTTTAGCACGTGCAGTTCTAGGTAAACCCAACACAAAATCCATACTAATATCAATCCAAGGTCTCTCAGGGTGTGGAAGAGGCATGTAGAGTCCATGTGGCTTAAGTGTTGACTTGGCCTTAAGGCACGTCATGCATCGCGAAATATAATCTGCAACTTGCTTGCGCATTCCAGGCCAATAAAATTTCTCTCCAAGAGCTTCCATTGTAGCATTCTTCCCAAAGTGGCCCATCATGTCACCACCGTGAACTTCTTGTATTAGTAACTCCCGAATGGAGCATTTTGGGATACAAAGTCAACTATCATAATACAAAAATCCCTTATGTCTGCAATACTTATCATGCCCATGAAACTCACACAAAACATACACATCTTTGAAATCCTCATCAGTGTGGTATAATTCCTTAACATGCTCAAATCCTAGTAAATGCGTGGACGCGTATGAAATTAAAGCATACCTGCGTGAGAGTGCATCCGCGACAATATTATCCTTACCCTTTTTGTACTTGATGGTGTATGGAAATGACTCAATAAAAGATACCCATCGTGCGTGCCTTCGATTCAGCTGTTGTTGCCCCCTCAAGTGCTTCAAGGTCTCATGATCGGTGTGTATCACAAACTCTCGTGGCATCAAATAATGTTGCCATGTCTTTAAAGCCCGTACCACCGCATACAACTCCTTGTCATATGTAGAGTAATTCAAGGCAGCCCCTCCAAATTTCTCACTATGATAGGCTATGGGTCGACCTTCTTGAAGCAAAACTGCACCCATGCCTTTGCCCGAAGCGTCACACTCGAGCTCAAAGGTCTTCTCAAAATTTGGTAGCGCAAGTACTGGTGCTTGAGTAAGCTTTGCCTTCAATGTCTCAAACGTTTCTTGGTGTGCTTGCTCCCATTTAAATGGGACTCCCTTCTTGAGCAAGGACGTGAGAGGAGCAGCGATCAAGCTAAAACCAGGCACGAACCTCCGAAAAAATCCACACATTCCCAAAAACCTCCTAATTTCTCCCACATTCATTGGAGGTGTCCATTCTTTAATTGCCTTTACTTTTGTTTCATCAACCTTCAAGCCATCCTCGCTAACTACAAACCCAAGGAAAACAACTTCATTAGTGTGGAATATGCACTTTTTAAAATTAGCATAGAGTTGTTCTTCCCTTAACCGTTGAAAGACGAGTCGCACATGCTCCACATGTTCCTTTTCACTTTTACTGTAGACAAGAATATCATCAAAGTATACTACAACAAATTTACCAATGAAAGCACGTAGAACATGATTCATTAAACGCATGAAAGTACTAGGAGCATCAGTTAGACCGAATGGCATTACCAACCATTCGTACAAACCTAGCTTTGTTTTAAATGCCGTCTTCCACTCATTGCCGGGTTGCATACGAATCTGGTGGTATCCACTCCGAAGGTCAATCTTGGAGAAGATTCTCGCTCCATTGATCTCATCAAGCAAGTCATCAAGGCGCGGGATTGGGTGTCAATACTTAATTGTAATCGCATTCACCGCTCTACAATCCACACACATCCTCCAAGTTCCATCCTTCTTGGGGACAATGATAACAGGAACAACACATGGTGATAAGCTCTCCCGAACCCATCCCTTCTCAAGAAGTTCTTGGACTTGTTTTTGAATCTCCTTATTCTCATATGGGTTGCACCGATATGCAGGACGATTTGGGATCGAAGCACCAGGTACAAAGTCAATTTGATGCTCTATCCCGCGAATGGGCGGTAGTCCTTGTGGTAGTTCCTCCGGGTATGCATCCTTCATCTCTTCAAGCATCCTAGCAAAGGGAATGGGAAAATTAGTGAGTAGATTATCTTTATCAGAATGAAATAAATCTTTGCATAACAACATAAAACAACCCCCCTTTTGATGATCTAGGTCACCAACTTTTCTCTGAAAATCGGTAAGTGAAAGAAGGATGTTGGAACCCTTAGCAGTAGACTCTCTCTTTTCCTCTGTGGATACTTCTTTTCATTTAGCTCTTTTAAGGCTTTCAGCCTCTTGCATCTTCTTTCGCAAACTTTCTTGATCTTTTCGAACCTCCTTCAATGGCAAAGAAGGAATCATTACCTTGTAGCCCTTGTCATAAAATCTAACTTTGTTAGTCTTGCCATCATAGATAATTCCTTTATCGGATTGCCATGGTCGGCCAAGAAGCACATGGCATGCGGTCATCGAAGTAACATCACAAAGGACATCCTCTTTGTAGGGGCCGATTGAAATTGGAACTTTGGCTTGCCTAGTGATCTTCATATCTCCACTAGAGTTCATCCATTGAAGATGGTATGGAGTTGGATGCTTGATAGTTTGGAGTCCAAGCTTGTCTACCACATACCAACTTACGACATTGGTGCAACTTCCGTTATCAATGATTATCGACGCTCGCTTCCCACCAATCTTGCACCGACAATGGAACAAATTTTCCCGTTGCTCCTTAACCCGATCAACAAAATTTTCCGACTCCTTGGGAACTGCTCCAAGCATTCGCAAAACCACTAGAGACTCCCCGGATGAATCCTCTTCAACGTGCTCTTCCGTCTCTTGGATTGCTTCATCCTCACTCGCCTCAACTTCATGTTCCCAATCTTCACCCTCATCATCCGACAAAAGTACATAGTCCCCATTGTCACAAAGCACAACAGTTCGCACATTAGGGCATGTATTGGCATAATGACCTTTCCTTTGACACTTAAAGCATGTGACTTCCTTTGCTTTGTTTGGTGAACCATCCTTGTTGACTTTCCTTGGTTCATCACGCTTAACCACCTTAAGCGGCTCATTCTTGGTCGTGTGCTTATCATCTCCTTTGGGCCAAGATTTTGTTGGTCCCGTATTACCCCCAAACTTGTTGAAATTTGGTGACGTCTTTCCAAAGCTCACACTTACTCCTACATTTCCATGCGATTCAATCTTGGTAGCAAGTTGGACAAGTTCCAAAGTAGAATTGTAAGGATACATATCCACTTGAATCATAATATCACGCCTCAGCCCTTTAAGAAACCGATACATGGTGACTCCATCATCTTCCACAAGCTGAGCCCGCATCATAAGCATCTCCATTTCCTTGTAGTACTGCTCAACCGTCTTGCTACCTTGGACTAAAAACTGAATTTTCTGAAGAAGATCCTTCCGATAATGCGGGGGCACAAAACGTGCATGCATAGCTCGAGTAAGGGCTGCCATGTCTCAATCGGAGGCATTCCGGACCTTGCAATATCAGCTTGTATCTTCTCCCACCAAACAAGAGCATACTCCTTAAACTCCACAACAGCAAGCTGAATTTTCTTGCGCTCCGAGTAATTATGACATGCAAACATCATCTCCACTTTGCTTTTCCACTCAAGAAACTCATTAGGTTCAGCCGATCCTACGAAATGTGGTATGGAGAACTTGATGGACTGCATGTTATCATCAACCTCATTAACTCGAACTCAGCTCCTTCGGTTATGGATATCTTCTTCCAAGTCAAATTCATCAAGTAACTCTTTGGTAGCATCCCGTCTTCCTCGTCGTCCTTGGATAGATGTAGGCCTTGGACTAGTATGACGCCTTTCGCCAAAATCATCAACTTGGATAGATCGATTTGGGAAAACACTTGTTGAGCCCATAGGTTGCTTGCCAAGGTGGATTTCTTCACGTCTAGCATCACTATGACTTCCCCTTTCTTCAAGAGTAGCAACCTTATCGAAAACCTCATCGAGTTTCTTTTCCATGTTTTGATCAACCTTCCTTAACAAGGCCTCCGCATAAGCCTTCATCCGAGCATCCACAACATCATCTATGTCATCTCGAACATGATCAACTTGACTCCGTAGGTCATGTATCTCTCGACCTTGCTGATCCACATGAGATGTCATGCTATCCATCTTTCCACCTAACTCGTCTTTAATATCTCCCATATCTTTGCTTTGCTTATTTATCGTAGCCAAGATATCATCCAACGAAGCCATACCTGCACCAAAACAAACTAATATATGTATATTGAAAGTTAGTTCTCACAATTCCCCCCCACTCGCACACTCGTGTATACCTCTCGACAAATGGATAGAGTTTCCAAGCTCTTAAAGTGTGCCTTGATGGAGTCGTAAAGGTGGAACCTGAGTGACGTACGCGTTTAAAGTGGACAAAAAACTTTAAACACGACTCAATCAAAGAAAGCTCAAGATAGTGTCAATCATGCAATGCAAAGAACCAAGCTCATTCATTCACGGACAAATGACCAAACATACACAACACACAAATGCCGGAACTAAGCAAGTCGACAACAAACACAAGCTGAATGATCTCAACAACCACCAAATCACCACAATACTCAACTCCCTTTAAAACGTGTCAAACGAATATGACAAGCACAAAATCGATCCAAACTCAAAAACCCAAAACTGAATAATAAATGTCAATTAAAACCTCATAAAAACTAATTTATATAACTTTCTCCCCACTTCAAAGCTTTCCAATGACATATCATACGCGAAAAACGGAACTCGTATGGGAAAACTACAACTCAAACAAGATTATCGACAAAAATATTGCTCTAGTCCTCCCGTTCGATTTTGTTTTTTGTATTTCATTTTTTTTTCAAATATTTTGGTTTTCTTTTTTTTTTTTTCTTTTCTTTGCAACAATTTTTTTTTTCAACTTTTTTTTTTTTTTACTTTTTTCACGGCAATATTACGAGGCCTAGGCAAAACAATACATCAACAATAACTCCTTACACTTCCCCAACAACATCCAACTCAAAATTATTTCAACCTCATTTTAAACAACAACGAACTCAACAACCCGCAAACTTGCAAAACTCAAACAAGAGCAAAATCGCAAAACTCAAACAAGAACAAACTTGCAACACTCGAACAAGAACAAACTCGCAAAACTCAAACAAGAGCATGAAGTGTAAATTAAAATCACTCGTCAACAAAGTCACAAGCTTGAGTTCATATAATGCATATGGATGTAAGGTGCATGTTGTACACTAGGAAGCATAGAGGATCAAATCGTCTACACTTGAAGGCCAAACAATGACAAAACTCGAGATCAAATCTACGTCAAGAATATGCAATAAACAGCTCGACTACGCAACTAGAGGAATGAATAAAAAAAGAAAAGATAACAAAGGAATTTTTTTTTCAGAATTTTCGGAATAAAGATAGTGTAAATTGATCAAACTGCTCTGATACCAAAATTAAATATATGTTATGGACCGAATTGATCAACTACACAAGACACGGAATAAACTAACTAAAACGGAACTAACTAATAAACAACGACAAAGAACGAACAACTAAACATAACTAACTAAGCAAGAAAGAACAAATTAACTAAACGGAAACGAATAAAGCGAGAAAAAGGATAATCGAAAGAGAAGCAAACCTAAGTAAGTACTAACGTAAGCACGACCCGATACCCTTCTAGCATCGAACCATCCTCCACGAAGGCACCACCTCGGTCGACACTTTGGAGAGCTCTTCCACCTTCCCCAAATGCCACGAACTTGAGGCTTTATACTCAAACCCGAATTTTTAAACTAAACCCCATGGAGCATGCAATGGAATTGCATTCCATGAAATATTAGACTAAAAGAGAAAGTATTGCTATCAAGCATAACTTTCCATAATAAAGGAAATGATCAATAATGATCAAATATTCATAAAAATATATTTGCTTGGTGTGTTTTACAAAGCACCTTAAGAGTCCTATTTATAGGAGTGGGGGAAGGGGCAAGTGGAGTGATTTTCCAATGTGGGATAGGTTTAGTATAACTAAGTAACCTCTCATTGATTGACACCTAGCTAATGGTCCCCTCTTGCATGTGAGAGGCATGTGAGAGAGCTTATTATATATGTATATGTATAAGTGGTCCCAATAGATGGCCCCCCCCCCCACTTGAGCATGTGCAACCTAGGTTTATATAATTATTTATTAAACCCTCTATTTTAGCAAACTCCTAGGTTTGCACAACTTTTCCGTTAGTTTTCCGGTTGAGGCGTTGCAAGCTCCAATATAACCTTTACAACCACGGCACTCGCCCTAGGCTTTCCATCAAGTCCTCGCATGTTGTAACATAGTCCGTTGGTTGGGCTCCAATTCTCTAATTTCTTTATTAGGCCTTGCAATTTTTCAATGCACGCTTTCGCTCGAGCTCTCGAGGCTGGTCCGATTGGAATATGTGGAATTGCAAGTCCCGATCTTTTCGTATCCATGTCAATGGGCTCGCACAGAAAGGACGGACTATGACCGAGAATCTGGGGCGAAAATGTCAACCCATGAAAATACTCCTCCACTCCAAGTCGCAAACGCCCTCGTGTGATGTTCTTAATTGAGTGCACCGACGTTGTTTCTCGCACCCTCGACATGTTGGTGAAGGTGAAAAGGTTGGAATGTCAATGGAGGATGACAATGATAAAGTGTGAATTAAAAAATCAAGGAAAAAGGCATGGAGAAAATGAAGGTAAAATCAAGAATAAAAGAAAAATGATATGCATTCAAGGCATATCAACCACGTGTTCCATATCCGAGTCGCCTCAAAACAGGACAAGAGATTAAGATTTTTCTAAATTTCCTGAATTTTTTAAGAAGTTGCACATTCATTTTTTTTCTATTTTTTTTGATGCTATTGCGTAGATACCTATATATGCCAAATTTTCTACGAAGACTTTTCAAAGAAAAGGTCGATCGATGATGACAAACGGTTGGCACTAACATGAGGTTGTAGGCATTGTTTCACAAACAAAATTATCCATTAAACAAATAAATCCAATAAGCTACACCACTCCTTGTGTTATTGCCACTCGTAAATTTAGTCATGCTTTATGTCACTTAGGTTCAAGTATAAACTTAATTCCGTATTCAATTTTCAGGGAATTGGGAATTGGAGTGGTGAAGCCAACTTGAATACAACTCCAATTAGCCAACCCCTCTATATGAACACCATTAAGAATTGTTGGAGATGTTTCTATCCAAGTTGAAAATTTCATCTTTCTGGTAGATTTTTTTGTATTAGATATGAGAAAAAATATGGATATGTCCCTTATTTTAGGAATACCATTCATAAAAACTAGGCGTGCAATGGTGGATATGGATGATGGAAAAATCACTTTGAAGGTCGATGAGGAGCAAGTCTGTTTTGATGTGCCCAACGTAATTTAAATGCACGAAGGATGGTATGATGTTTAGAAAAAGATTGAGTCTCACAAGAATTTTATGATTTATATGATTATTGCTTTCATTTAAAAGCTTCCCAAGAAGATGCTACGGAAGTTAATACAAAGGAAAATCACAAATTTAAAAGTAAGGACAAATTGAGATTCATTAAACTTGTACATAAGACGCAAGCTTATTCCGTGGGTTGAAAAATCCCTGATATTCAATTAAAACCACTTTCTAAATATCTTAAATATGAGTTTCTTGGTGAAAATAATACTTTACCTATAATTATGAATGCTTTTTTAAAATGCACATGAATTAAGTGCACTAATGGATGTTTTGAGAAAGCATGTGAAGGCCATAGGTTGGACAATCTATGACTAAAAAGGACTGATTCCATCATTGTGCACTCATTATATTTACATGGAATACAACTACAAGCCCATTCGGAAACTACAAAGAAGATTAAATCCTCAGTTGCAAAGTGTTGTAAACACGAAACTAATCAAACTACTCGTGCATGTATCATATATCTAATTTCTGATAGTGAGTGGATAAGTTCTGCACAGGTAGTTCCCAAAAAAGATGGGATGACAGTTTCAAAATGAGGAAGGTGATCTTGTGCCGGCTGGTGAAGGGCTACAGAGTGTGCATAAACTACCAGCGGTTGAATGAAAAAACCAAAAAAACACCATTTTTCTACTTCATTTAATTGACCAAGCATTGAAACATCTAGCAGGCTCCTTTACCACCTGAAGACTAAGATAATACCACCCAAGGACTAAGACAATACCATCTTCACTTGCCCATATAATACGCTTACATATAAGCATATGCTTTTTTGTTTTTGCAATGCACCGACTATTTTTTCGGTGTTGTATGATGTTAATATTTCCAAACCTTAATTGAGCCATGTATTGAAGTATTTATGGATGATTTTTCTATTTTTGGATCTGAAGTTGAGAAGTATAGGACAATTTAGACAAGGTACTACTTCGGTATGAAGAATTCAGCATTGTCCTCAATTGGGAAAAATTTCGTTTTATGGTGACGAAGAGGATTGTGTTAGGCCATAAATTTTCCAAAGAGGGCATATAGGTACACCCAACCAAGGTTGCGGTTATTGAGAAACTGCCATCACCAAAGTATATTAGAGCTTTGCAGAGTTTTTTTACAACATGCCCGGTTCTATAGGTGTTTTTTTTTCTAAGTTTTTTCTAAAATAGTCCTTTTTTTCCAAATTGGAGTTTACCATTTGAAATCATGTGCGATGCAAATGACTCGGCTGTTAGGCCAATGCTTAGGTAGCGTAAAGAAAAGAATTGCATGTTATTTATTATTCCAGTCAAGCACTTAATCAAGCCAAAAGAAATTACAAGGTCACAGAGAAGAAACTCCTTTCTATTATTTATGTATGCAAAAAATTTCGACCTTATTTAATTGAGTCGAAAATAACTTGAAGAGGGAAACCTTACATTTGGAGCTTGGATTTCTAAAGCCCTGAATGGTTGTTTGCAATTAGGGCACTCCAGAACTCTATTACAATAAACTCGAAAGTACTCATAGTGTATGTTACACGCGCGGCATGATGTCCAAAATGTGTTTTGTGAAGGCAAATTAGCACTTGATCGCGACTCTTCTGTGGTGGAAGCATTATGAGATCCGTTGACGTCTCCATTAGACTCCATTTTGGGATACTAAAGAAAAAAATAGAATTATTGAAACATACACAATAACCACATAAATTAGTGAAGTATGACCAATTATGTAATTGAAAATTTTAATTTATAATTTTAAAATCATCTTGTAACTGTAATAATGCATTGAAACCTAATGATTGCAAAATGAGTGAACTTTTTTATTGAAACATTTCTACAACAAAAATGGACATATGAAAATTTATTCTCTCAAAAGTGATGTTACGGCCATTGTATGCAAAATATTGAATTTAGGATGTGTTTATGTAATAAAAGAATATGACAACATACATGAATTTCACATTTCTTTGTTTAATTTTTTATAGTAGCAATATTAATTACCAAACTAAAATAGTATTTTCTTCAAATTATGTTAAAAGTGTAGTCGTTCATAGTTTTAATCCAATAAAAATTCATTCAACTCGATCGGTATCTAAATAATAAAATAAAAGTAACTAGATTTTGTAAAAATTGTTTGAATCAATAACTTGATTTTATTGACAAAAACAATAGAAATCGAGCAAGAACACACATAACAAAATAAAAATAAAACATTAAAGTTAAAATACTTTGAGTTAACAAAGTGTATAGAGTCTCAACCTCTTCTACACCACCTACAAATGATTCGAACACAAAATCACAAGAACCAACCCCCAAAGATGTGACCAAACAACTTGCTAGCCCATACCCTCTCACAATAACGATCTATAACACTTTCGAAGACTAAACCTCAAGATTGTTCAATTTACAGTTGAGAAGAACACACCACTCACAAAATTCCTCAAAGGACACTCAAAATACAATCGACGGAGAAGACATGGTTAGTCCACTTGTCACCGGAAAGAAGATCGCTGGATCTCAAACTTTTCAAAATACAAAAGCTAAGAATTGAAAGAAAAAACTTACCTTACCAAGATGATTAGCAAAGAAGAACTAAAAGAAGGAACAACCCGGCCGCTTGAGAGAGAAGACAGAGAGTTAATAATAATGAGAGACTAGCGGCAACGCATATACATATCTATATTAGATCGGAATCAAAGGCTCACAATAAAACCCTCCATCAGACGGTTGTGGATTAATCTTGCAAGTGGATCGAGCTAAACGCGTTAGGCCAAAAAAATGGGCTTGGTTCTTACATTCAGCTTCAATTCAACTTCTGCCTCAACTTAATTATGGGCCAAAATTCAACTTCTGTGTGGTCATCATCGTCAGAAATAAAATTTTACTACACAAATAAAAGAAAAAACTTAGTAAGAAAATTTTTAAAAAGTTGCAATACATGATTAAAATCTACAACTTTACATGAATAGTATCACATGGGTGAGTTTGTCTGGGGGTTTGGATTTTGAGTTGGAATTTGAATAGTTAAAAATTTGAATTGAAATAGTGGTATGATGTAATATAAATAAGTATTAATGTGATGTTTTGAATATAAAATTAATTTTTAGTATAATATAAAAAATAAAAAATAAATATTTTATTTTATATTTTTTAGGAAAAAATTTGTATGAATAGTATTAATTTATCAAAATTCTCCAAAAAAAAAAAAAAAAAAAAACACACCTCATATGCATCACAATGTATATAGTCTTCATATAAGTGACTCAAACTTAAAAGAAAATACTACTTTTGTTCTCATTACACTAGATTAACTTCCAAAACAATGTTCCCCATTTTTATTTGTTCTTTAGCCACTATATCACCAATAAAATGAAAATGTTCTATTATGAAATACAAGATTCTTATATAAAAATATTACAAATTAATTATCCATAAAATATTGTTATTTTTTAATCTACTGTCAAACTCTAAAAAAGTATTTTAGAGTGAGACAAATGAAGTCTAAAAATATCATTACCTTATTTTAACTACAATACAAAAATATCATTATTTTTATTTAAGTACATTTCAAAACAAATAAGAATAAGTTTATTTTTTCGTTTTTTTTATTATATTATATAAAAATATAATACTATTATTATTAAAAAATATATATATGTTTTAAAAGTAAATAATTATATTGATATGGACTAAGGCAGCATTTATATTTAAAACGGAGATTTAAAATTTTAATATTTAAATAATAATTGGTGATATTTATTTATGTAAGATTTGTATTAATTGTTATATAGTACTTTCTTTGTTCCATATTAAATATTTTTTTTTTGTCGTCTGTTCCACATAATTTTTCTATTTTATTTTTTAAAAAATAATTATATTTTAATTATATTTTAAATTTTATAATTTATAATTTTTTTAATTTTAATTAAACTATTAAATTATTTTAATTTTAATATGTATTACTAATATATTTTTTAATTATTCACTAATTATACTTCTTCTAAAATCTTGTGTTTACAATGTGGATGATTGTGATGAGATGAAAAAAATAGTAAAGTAATATAATAGCACACACACAGCTAGTCATACACTCTTTCACGAGTTTGAACCCCAACCTCAACCACGTAGAAGGAGAGGTCAATCGTTTGAACTATACTTATACAAGTGTATACTTTTGGCATATAGAAGAAGTATTGAATAGGTATATATAAGTCTCATAGGCATATATAGGCATTGGTTACTATCATGTTGATTTGATATAAGTAACACAGATTTATAAAGAAAATAGCAAATATCCAATAATACATATTAATACAGTATATCATACATTTTGATAACACATTATATAATTTTATTTAACATAATATATTGTGATTTAAACACAATAAGCGAATTATATAGCACAACACAATATATCACTCAATTGCAAATATCAATATAATATATAATATATATTTTGAAAGCACATTATATAATTCAATGTAGTACAATGTATTATATTTTAGTACAATATGCATATTATATAGCATAGCACAATTTGTACCTCATACAACACGTATTTTTATATAACATATTATATCATATGTGCCTTGTGATAGAATGATAATTCTTTTAAGTTAGTATGTTAATTTGGTCAAATCAGCACGGTCTTGACTTGATCAATTCAACACCTATATGCTTTAAAAAAAGAGTAGAATAAATCATAAAAACTTGTATCAAGAGATAATGTTTGTGTTGTCCCGTTATAGATGACTTAATGTTGTGGGATGAACTCGTGACTAGACGGTCACTTTTGGATCTTGTTTATTGTACATAATTCGTTTAGATTAGATTTGATCAATCTATTCAGAATGCATTTAAAAAATAATAATTGCGTCACGGAGAGAGAGAGAGAAAAAGTATGTAGGCTTGTGCAATAGAAATTTGTTTGTGTAAAGCAACTTAATTAGAATTTGGAGTCTGAGGTGCATATTTATATATATATATATATTAATTTTATTTGTCAGTATTAATCAGGGTGTTTCTTTAAGAAAGTTTGGCCTCATTTTACTCTGTAATTACTGTGTGCACAATGAAATAGGCGTCAAACCACCCCTATCCACCCTATCTATATTGTCTATGCCAACAGAAGTTGGATTGCAGCTTTATTTTTATTTATATATTTATTTTTTAAATAATTAAAATATTATGTAATTTTATTATAATTAGATGAAAAAAATATATATACAATATATATGTCTTTTTGTAGAGAATAAAATTTTCTATAATATAAATAAATAAAAATTTTAATATATATATATGTTGCTTATAATATAAATTCATGATCAAATCATACAATATAAATTTTATCAATTAAATTTAATACACATTTATATTATTTTATTTATTATCTAACAAATTAATACACATTGCAAACTCCAACCAAACCCAGAGACAAAAGAAACAACAAAATTCAAACTCATCCCAAAATTCAAATAAAAATCAAACCCAAACCCAACTTTGCGGAAACTCCCCTAAAGAAACACACCCTAAGTTTTATTTATAAGTAAGGACATATATTAATAAAGTTGAGCAGAAGAGAAGTGTGAGAGGTAGGGAGGGCGGCAATCCAGTCCAATCCATCGATGGCCATGGGGAACACAGCTGCAGTTCTCACCGTCTTCTTGTTCCTGTGGTCTCTTAAGAGCAGGGGCGTGTTGGCGGTTCTTCCTCGGTTGGAATACGTCCCAAGGAAAGGCGACGGCAGCATCGCTTTCCTGGTGGTTGGGGATTGGGGAAGGAAGGGCCACTACAACCAATCTCGCGTCGCTTCTCAGGTCAATTCATTACATATTCTGAATGGAAGGGAAGGTACAAGGTAGATTACTAATTAATTGTTTGCTTTTGGCTTTTGAAAGCAGATGGGGAGAGTTGGGGAAGAGCTGGAGATAGACTTCGTGGTGTCCACCGGAGACAATTTCTACGACGACGGCCTCAAGAGCGAGGACGACGCTGCCTTCCTTCAGTCTTACTCCAAAATTTACACGGCCAGAGCCCTGCAGGAGAAGCCATGGTTCAGCGGTATGTAATCTAATATTAATATTATCATGAAAATCAACAATTCCTCTTAAATCTTATTGAGTTGAATTCATTTGCAAATTGCAAGTACAGTTCTGGGGAACCATGATTACAGAGGAGATGTGTTGGCGCAGCTGAGCCCGGCGCTCCGGCGGATTGACAGCCGCTGGCTTTGCTTGAGGTCCTTCGTCGTCGATGCTGGTGGGTCGGCTCATCTTCCTTTATTTATTATTATACATTGTTTGATATTAATAAATCCTCTAAAAGCAGATGTTGCGGAACTGTTCTTTGTGGACACGACTCCCTTCGTGAGCAAGTATTTTACGGATACCAAAGATCACAAGTATGATTGGCGAGGCGTCCTGCCCCTCAACACCTACATTGCCCCATTATTGAAGGTATTTTTTTCTCTTTCTCTGTATATATATATATATATATAATAATGAGTTTTTCATTCAATAATTTTTTGTGCTATAATTTTTTCATTAATATTTATTTCTCCGAAATATTCATTTGTTTTTTGCACGTAATTATAGAAGTATTAGTATTATATTAGGATATAGTAGTAATAAAATGAAAATGACTAAAATAATCTTATTAGTACGTGTGATATAAAGGTAATGACATTTGTATAATATATTGTAAGTTGTAAGGGTATTTGTAATGTTAGATAGATAGTACAGTTACTAAAAAATGAAATAGATACTTTGTTATGGGACGAAGGAGGTATAAAAAATACTATCACGTAATAGTCATATTTACTTCCTGCGTGTTAATATTTGAATATTAATTATTATATCAAAATATTGTATAAATCACAAGAAAAATAATTTTAGTAGTGTTTTATAATACTAATATAATACTCCCTCCGTCCCAAAAAGAAGTATTCATTTGCTTTTTGCACGTAGTTTTAGAAATATTAGTATTACATTGGGATATAATAAGAATAAAATAGAAATGACTAAAATAACGTTGTTAGTATGTGTGATAGGTAATGACATTTGTGTAATATATTGTAAATTGTAAGGGTATTTGTAATGTTAGGTAGATAGTACAGTTACTAAAAAAAATGAAATGAATACTTTGTTATGGGACGGACTAAAATGAAAAAATGGATACTTTGTTATGAAACGAACAGAGTAATATTTATAAAAAATAATTATATAAATATAAATATATTTTTAATGTTAAAAATAATAACACTTAAAAATAATTTTTTAAAGACATAATACATAGCATAATATATTATCTATATATATTAATATAATACATATAATATTTTAAATAGTAGCAATATTATTTTTTATATTTAATATAAAAAATATAATAATCCACAGCATAGATACACCCAATATGGATGAATCGATATTAACCACGTTGATCCACTGCCGTCATTACACCTTAGTTTAGTTTGTCAAATCTATATTTTAACCAACTTTATGCTTTCTTTTGCGTGTCATCTTAAAAAAAGCTTTTTGCACTCAATATATTTTTAATTTGTCTTATATGTTTCTTACTACTACTACTATTATTATTATTATTATTATTATTATTATTATTATTATTATTATTTTTAAAATAAAAATTACTTATAATTTGATATTTCAATATTTTTTTCAATAAATACACATATTTATACATGATATATTAAAAAAAATAAAATTCCTTATAAATGAATACACAATAATCACACACGAAGGCATTCTTTAATATTTGTCCACAAAAAATATTCTCAATTTACTATTTTGGTGTGTTCAAAAAAATATGTTTCTATCATACTCCCTCCGTCCCAGATATCATGTTTACGTTGCCGTTTATGTCCGTCCCATGTACCATATCAGTTTCCTTTTTGGGAAAATGATTATACACTTTAATCTCATTTTTTTAAATTTTTAAATTTTATTTTTTTAATTTTAATTAAACTAATTGGTTATCTTAATCTTAATTTATAATTATTTATATTATAAGATAATTATTTTCACTAATATATTATTAATTATCTATTAATTACACCCCTCCTAAAATACCGTATTTACAATGTAACAGGCACGGTATCTGGGACGGAGGGAGTATTTAGTAAAAAAAAATTAATTAGTTTTAAAATTTCTACTCACCATTTTCTATCATTTTACATTATTGTTTCTTCACTAAGTCTACATAAGTTTCCATTTTACTCAATAAAAAGGAAAAAAAAAAAAAAAAACCAATAACAACATTGAAATAAGCTGGGGTATATTTTTCAGCAATTTTTCAAAAAAATTTTAACAATTTTACTAAGCAAACACACCCGAGGTTTCTTTAATCTTCATAACAAAAATTTTGAACATATTTTTCATAAAATAAATATGTGAGTTTTATACTTACATTTGTCCTACATAAAATATCTATTTTTAATTTTTTTTTTCGTCACACGTAATTTATCTTTTTCTATTTTTTTTAAAAAATAATTATATATTAATCACTTTTTAAATTTTATAATTCATAATATTTTGATTTTAATTAAATTATTTAATTATCTTAATTTTAATTTATAATTATTAGTATTATATAATAATTATTTTTATTAATATACTTCTTAGGTATTCACTAATTATATTTCATCTAAATTTACATATCTATAATAATATAGATATTTTTACAGGAATAGAGAGAGTGTAAAATTTAAATTTTTATACTAATACATTGGGCGTGTTTGACAATTAGCTGATAGTTGTTAGCTGATTCAATTAGCTGGTTTGACTAGCTGATTCGATTGGCTGTTTGTATTAAAATGTTTGGTAAAACAACTGTTTGATATTAGTTGTTTATACATAAAATGACAATTGAGGACATTTCTATTTTATTTTTGTTTTTAATATATTCAATTATGTTCTTTTGAGTTTAAAATGTTTAAAATTTTTTGTTATTAGTTATTGAAAATTGTAAAAGTGTTATAAAAGTATTTATTTTTATTGCAACTAGATTTTAAAAAATAATATATTTTTATTAAAATATATAAATAGTTTTTTTCTATTGAAAATGATGTAAAATATAACATAATAAATTTTTCGTGTATATATTTATTATGTTAGTTATCGATTAGTTCGTTATATATATAATTTTCAATAAATTTAATTTATTTAATTTATTTTTAGTATAAAATTTATATAATGTAATTTTAATATAAAAATAAATTACTAATATTTATATTTTCTATTTTATGTTGATTTTAATAAATTTATATATTTTACAATTAAAATAATTTTTATATAAAAATTAATTATTTTAAATTTAGAAAAGTAAAACTATATTATAATAAAATATTTTAATATAATGAATAAATAATCAAAATATATTTATTTCTGTAAAATGCATAATAAATTTTTAAGGACATATAAAGAATAAAAAAAAATTTACAGAAAAAGCTATTTCAAAACGTTGGGTAAGTTAGCTTTTCATAAATTAGTTTTTCGGGTCCAAAAAACTATTCCAAAAAACTAATTTACCAAATATCTAAATTAGTTTTTTTGACTGGTCAAACAGCTAAAACTATTCAATAAGCTAAAAATTCATCATAATTGATATAGTTTTAAAATATTTTAACATGAATTTTAATTTTATTATTAGTTAAATATGTCGTCTCATATGGAAACAAAATTAGACACCATTATTATGCTCTTGTCTAATTCTCTGTATAATTTCATGGCCTACCAAACTCTGCCTCTTCTATCATTATTCTTTTCTCTTCACTAGTTTTTTAGTTTTATATGCTTCTTCTGTCGTAAAAAAAAAAAAAATTACATTTGATTTGACACATATTTTAAAAAAAATAAATAAAAATAAAAATAAATTTTTTAGAATAAATAAAAAGTGAAAAAAAAATAATATTTTTTTCTGACACATGTTTTAAAATAAAAATAATTTTTTTAGAGTAATAAAAAGTAAAAAAAAAAATAATGTTTTTTCTGACACATGTTTTAAAAAAAATAGATAAAAATAAAAATAAATTTTTTAGAGTAAATAAAAAGTAAAAAAAAAAAATAATATTTTTTTCTAAAAAAAATCCAAGAATAAATTTTAATGGCAATAAAAAAAACAAATAAAAATAAATTTTTATAACAAAGGAAGTAATATGTTTTGAATTATATATAAATATTTTAATTATTACTTAATTTTTATTAAATAATTTTATACATTAAATGAAAATATATTATTCATTTCACACTATTATTAATAAAAAAACGTACTTCTTTTGTCGTATAAAAAATATTATTATTTTATTTTTGTATTATTATATTTAATATTACTATTTTTATATTTGTATAAATTATAAAAATTTCATTATATTTGTATTATATAATACTAATATAAATATTTTTATTTTTTATTTTTTTTATTTGTACTAAGTATTAATACAATAATTAATATTCAAATATCTACCCATAAAAAAACAAATGACAATCTCTTTATGAAAAAAATGGAGTATTATATTTTCTCACAATATATTATATCAAAATACTATTTAAGTAAAAATAATAATCAACATTACGTTCCAAAAATTTCAAACAACAATCAAACAAATTTATTTGACTATATATTCATTGATTTTTTTTGAAATATATGTATATATTTTTTATTTTTATTAATATATTAAATTATTTTTATTTTTATTTTATACTCTCTCTCCGGTGTCCACTTTATTGTAGAAATAGAAATTTATAAAAATTATAATTAATAAATAATTAAAAATATATTAGTGAAAATAATTATAATATAATAAAAATAATTATATATTAAGATTAAGATAACTAATTACTTTTATTACAATTCAAAAGTTATAAATTAAAAAATATAAAATAAGATTAAAGTGTATAATTTTGTTCCAAGAAAGGAAAATGACAAAATAAGGGTGTGTTTGTTTAGGAGTTCATATTTTGAGTTGAGATTTAAATAGTAAAAAATTTGAATTTAAATAGTTGCACGATGTTATATAAATAGGTGTTGATTTGATGTTTTTAATGTAAAATTGATTTTTAATATAATATAAAAATAAAAATAGATCTTTGATTTGATATTTTTTTTAGGAAAAAAATAGGATGAATAATATATTTAAAATTCAATTCCCAAACAAATACATCCCTTAAGATATGAAAATATGGATATGATAAATGGGATCGAGGAAGTATTATCTAATAACTTTAATCAATACATTATTATTATAGTACTTGCAAAATCATCAAAACACCATGGGTTTGCTTATTTTGTGGAATAATTTAAAAAAAATATTTTTTTTATATAAAAAAAAATTATGCAGATGATATAAAAATAATAAATATATTTAATATATTAAATTTTTTAAAAAGATATATTAATCTGTTTTCACAAAACAAGAAAATTACGTCTCGGTCACCTCAAATTAAAATTTTCAAATTTCGAAACTCGTTTAAAATTCAAAATAGTAAAAGGTGAATTATTATTATTATTATTATTTGAATTTTGAATAATAAATTTTTTAATTAAAATAATTATTTTAATATAATATAAATATTTAATTTAACTTTTTTTAATTTAAAATTTAATCTAATATACTACTATAATAAATAAAACATACTATGTGTTTAATTTAATTTTATTTTTTCCAAAAAACAATTGAAAATTAATAAAAAAAATTTGAAAAAATCTTTACATCAAACACATGAATCATTGCATACTAACAGACCCATCTTATTTTTCTAATTAAAAACTAAAAAATACGACAAAACCCAAACAAATTTGAAATACCAACCAAATCCTTTCAGTTGTGTTTGTAGATTTTGGATTCGATTTTTTCTATTTATAAAAATTATTCTAAAAACTATCAAATCAGATATTTAATTTATTTTATATTAGAAATTAATTAAAATTTAAAACATCACAATTAAAAATTATTTCAATTAAAAAAAAAATAAAAAATAAACTATTAGGTCTACAACCAAACACAGGCATTAAAGTTAAACATATTTATACTCTCTCCGTCCTATGTAATATGGGTGTATTACTGTAGACACGGAAATTTAGGTAAAGTATAATTAATAAATAATTAAGAACTGTATTAGTAAAAATAATTATAGATTAAGATTAAGATACATAAATAGTTTAATTAAAATTAAGAAAATTATAAAATTTAAAATTTAAAATGCGATTAAAGTGCATAATTATATTTTCAAAAATAAAAATGACAAATTATGTGAGACGGACGAAAATAAAAAATAAGAATAAATTATGTGGGGCGGAGGGAGTAATAGTTTAAGAAAATATATTTTGAGAGATAATGGTGCATCAATGATTGTTTAATTACACATTATTAGTTATAAGGTATATTTCCAGTGCGTCGTGTCGGCAAAGTACATTATTATATTCATAAAGAATAATACTATGCGTTAATTTACTTTGAATCTTATCTTATGTATATCATTTTTTTATAACAATTCAATGGCGTCTGATTATCTATATATATATATATATATATACATTCGTTTTGCGTTAGAGTTTAGCTAGAGAGCAATGATTGAACATAATATATATATATATATATATATTGAGAAATATTATGCATGTATTAAAATAAACGTGTTGCCCATGCCATGGCCAACCAGCAATGAAAGTTGTAGAAGCATTCTGATATATATATATATATGGGCGGAACTACACGGGTAGGGGTTCTGCAACCCTCAAAATATATGTATTTTTTTTATGTAAATAAATAATAAAATTATGTATTTTATAGTAATTTGTTCCTCATAATTTTTCTATTTTGTAGTGTAAAAAATCACAAAAATTTTATTCGTTTCTTGATTTATATTTTCACTCTTTAAATTTTATTTTTTATACTAAAAAAAATATTAAATTTTATATAATTTTGTTGAAATTTTTCTAAGACATTTACTTTTTTTCATTTTTTTATTTTTTTTTGTCAGGGTGTAGCATGAATAAAAAAAATAACAATATTAAATGAATTAAAAGAAAATCGATTTGTCCCTCCGAACTTTTACTGTTAGTTCCGGCAAAATATATATATATATATAGATATAGATATAGTCCATATAGATATCCTAATCCTATCCATAGAAGTGACAATGGAATGGATATCCTTCTCTTACACCAGAACCTGATCTCAAACTTTACCCAACAAATAAATAAATACATGCATCTGAAAAAAATCAGCGAAAGAAACTGGCGCCAAAAGTAATTTTAAATAATGTATATATATATATATATTTATATTGAAGTCAGTTTGAAACAATAAAGACGCTCTCCATCATTTCTTTTGTAGGACTGTTTTTACAAAGTCTTCCATTTTATACGATCATATTACTTAGGGTGTGTTTGTTTGGGGGTTTGGATTTTTAGTTGGAATTTGAATAGTAAAAATTTTGAATTTGAATAGTTGTATGACATGATATAAATAGGCGTTGATGTGATGTTTTCAATGTAAAATTGATTTCTAGTATAATATAAAAAATAAAAAATAGGTGTTTGATTTGATGTTTTTGGGAGGAAAAAATGGGATGAATAGTAGAAATCTAATTAAATCCCCCAAACAAACATACCCTCTGTTTCGTTATAAGTCAGAACCTATGTAGACATTATCCTCTTCTTTTTTTTTCTTTTTTTTTTTTTTCTTAATTCAAACTTATAATATCATATTTTCTTTTCTCAAAATAAATAAATATATATATGTGCGTTTTAGTTTTATATCTCTTATAAACTAATTTATATTAATTATGGATAAATATATACATTATATATGAAATTTTAGTATTTTTAGTATATATGTATATATACATATACATTTTTAACACAAACACGTCTGAAATCAAATCCTAGTCAGAGCTTTCAAATGGAAAATGACTTATCACTTGATCTATAAGGGTTTGCTTTTTGCTATTTGTAGTTTAAAATACATAATTTTTATATTAAGTATATGGAAGTAAGTAGAAAATTTATTAACCGATAAACATACCCTTTAGTTTCGTCAACCCAATGAAATTTGAAAAAACTTCCTTGAAGTATAATTTTAAAATATTTCTAATAAACTAATTTTTACTAAAATATAATTATACTAAAACTTAATTTACAACCAAACATCTTATTCCTTAGTAATAAAATCCAATTTCCAACAACAACTCTAAACTCGCTAACAAACATTGTGTTAATTACTTATTACAATGTATAAGGAGAAGATGATATGTCATGTTGTTCAGGATTTGGATTCAGCATTGAGAGAATCGAATGCAAAATGGAAGATCCTCGTGGGGCATCATCCAATTCGGAGTGTAGGTCACCATGGCGACACACAAGAGCTCATCGATCAACTTCTTCCCATCCTCGAGGTAATAATTAGTAATATCAACAATTAATCATCTATACATTCCTTAAACATGCCATATCGTATTATCGAATGTTTGTTGTGTTTCGAGTGGAAATTTTGATTTTATTTAATCGTCAATTCCCCAGGCCAACAATGTTGATCTTTACGTAAACGGACATGACCATTGCCTAGAGCACATCAAGGACACCAAAAGGTATATACTTAATTCTACAATATGTATTTATGCATCCGGAATTAATTTATTCAATGTCATGTTAGATTTGTCTGAAATCCGTCTATATTTTTGTTTGTTTGTTTTTTATTTTTGTTTTTGTTTTTAAATAGTAATTGTACTCTTAGATAACTAAAAAAAAATCCTAACTACTTAAACATTATTAAGAAATACCATAATAATTATTTAACTAATTTTCTACTCTGGGATCAATATGATTATTCATATACTTCATTCGTCCACTATAAATTTTCTAGATTTCTTTTTTTTTTTTTTTTGGTTTTTAAAAGTAACTTTATTCATTTACAAAATTTATTACTTCTATTTTAACACATAGTTACCAATTTGTCATTATTTTTTTATTTATTACATTATTTTTCTTATTTTATTTTATTTTATTTTATTAGTTCTTTAATAAATTTCTTATAATACTCACACTCTATCTTTTACATCATTGTATTTATATTAAAATATTATTATTTTTTAATCTTGTGCACAAACAAAGTAACATAAACATCACAGATGCAGCGAATATTATTTTTTAGTAGTATATAGATATAAAAAAATATTAATACTGGGGCATGTGAAGGATAATAACTTGATAATATTGGAATTTATATATATATATATATATATATGCATGGTGCAGCGGAATCCATTATTTGACGAGTGGAGGGGGTTCCAAGGCATGGAGGGGAGGTTTTGACATAGAGACGGAGTTAAGGGGTGGACTGAAGTTTTACCATGACGGACAAGGTTTCATGTCTGTATATGCGACCCTATTCCACATTGAGGTTGCCTTCTACGATGTCTCTGCCACCATTCTTCACAACTTCACGCTCACCAACAACCCTCACTACTCGCTTCTCTAGATTATTATTATTATTATTATTATTTGTTGGAGGATATCAATGAATGATCATATCTACTTTATTATATATATATATGTATATAATAATGGAGGTCTTCTATGTATTATTATTATTATTATTATTATTATTATTACTTCCGTTTTAGTAAAAGAGACTATGTTATTGATCACACAAAAAGTTTAGGTAAATTATAATTAATGAATAAATGTATTAGTAAAAATAATTATTATATAATATAAAATATGTAAATAATTTAATTAAAACTAAAAAAATTATGAATCATGAAATTAAAAATGTGATTAAAGTAAAAATTATCGAATAATGTAGAATAAACATAAATGACAAAAATGAACACTTTATATAGGACCAATGAAATATTATTACTATCAAATTGCATGCTTTGCATGACACAAATAATAAGTGTGTTCACTTAATATTTTATTCCTACATGCATAATTTTTAAAAAAGTATTACAAAAACTTAATAAATATTTATAAAAATAAAAGTCAATAAAAATATACAAAATACTTACTTTGCCCGGCAAAGTTATATTGTTTTTTCTTTTTTCTTTTGTAAATTAACAAAGAAAAGAAAGTAACATAAAGACCGTTTAGAATATTATTGTCAATAATATTTGCACAATTTTTTGTGTATTATAAAAAACATCCAAAATAATAAATATAAACAAAGACACTCTTGAGGTTTTAGACACAACCATAAATACGTGTAGGCAGGCCATGACATTTAAATTCCAGTGGGCCTTGCAGTTGCTTCATGAGCATGCATACTCACAAAGGCAGATTTAGAAAAATTATTCATCGGTGGCAAAATATATAAACTTTAAAATAAATTAAATTAAAATATTTGATTATATTAAAATATATATATATATATAACGAACGATTTACCTTCTACAACTGTTCTCGGCGTTCTTTCATGCCTTGAAGGCAATTAAGTACGGTTTCATTCGGAACATTAACAAGTGCTTCCTTTTCAATAGCACAAATCAACGAATCATTTAAAAAATCATCACTCATCCGATTGCGCAAATATGACTTCACAAGTTTCATAGCAGAAAAATATCTTTCAACTGTTGCTGTTGCGATTCGTAAAACCAAAGCTAACTTCAATAATCGAAAGACATGAGGATATGAAACTTGCTTTACTGTTTGCATGATCAATCTAGCAAGGCTACTGATACTATCTAAGTTAGTAAATATTTCATTTTGAAGTATAGTCTCATAGTAGATGTCAAGTTCACGCTTCAATGTATTTTTTTCCATATTATTAAAATTATATGGATAGAATGTACTTAACTTTACTAACTTTGATGCATCAAACATAAAAATGAATCTTGCGGACTCAAAGCAGCCATATTAATAAGCAACTCAGTACTAACCTTAGTAAATCGATTACGAAACTCTTGAATTTGCATATCCAAAACAGTATTGAAAATGTCTACATCAAAATAGTGCCGATTGGAGATGGTGGTTTTTCGATTTCTTGAAGTAACATAACAATCCTCCAAAATCAAATAACTGAAAATATTCTAGAAGGTCATCTGCTTTGACGCCGGCTCAAACTATTATCGCCATCCTCTTTACAATATTTAAGCACTACAACAACTTCTGAATTGATGACTATATGTGTTCAAGAGGAGAGACATCTGGCTATGGAAGAGGGAGAGAAAGTCAACATGGCGGTGGTGGCCGAAGGAAAGAACATGAAGCATTAAGCCAAGTGTAAAAGGAAGAAAAAAATTCATCCGCAAAAGGACATCAAGAAAGCCAACACGTATTTTTTTTTGTTAAAAGAAAGGACATATAAAGAAAAACTGTTCTAAATACTTCAAGTGGTTTAACAGAAAGGTACTCAACTTTCATTTGTATGGTATGGATCAAATATGGTTAATGTTAATCATAATACATGTTACGAATTCATTGCATGGATTGCAAAACTGGCAGAAACTAGTGGGAAGTGAGTTGAAAGTCTATTTTGGAAACAAGATGTCATCACATGTGGAAGCTATTGGGATTTGCAATCTAATTTTGAGTAGTAGTTTCATTTTTAACTTCGGAAAGGACTTTCTACGGTCCTAGTATTTCTAGAAACTTGATTTCTGTTTCAAAATTAAATTCATGTGGCTACTGCTTTAATTACATAAAATTTGTTTTTAGTTTAATTTTCAAATCAAATGTCATTGGACATGGAGTATTGAGTGATGGTCTTTTTCACTTTAATTTGCAAAATACTAATTGCCCAACAACATTACACGTTCAAGATAATATTGTTTCACAAAATATCATACCAAATAATAAATTTTTATCATTTCCAAAATTTAAAAATCTCCAAAAATCTATGATTAAATGCAACCTTGATCTTTTTCCCACTCTATTTTCTTTCCATATTATTTTAGACTCTTATTCTCCACATTTTAATTTGTATCTTCTTGCATTTTAAAAAAAAATATTGATGAATTATACAGGGTAAAGGACATTTGCTCCCTTATATTCATTCTTGCGTCAATTTCAATCTTTTTTTTATTATTACAATTTTGATCCCTTATGCAATCAATTAATTCAATTTTAGTTCATAATTATGATACTTAATAACTTAATAAATATTAGTATTATTATACTTTCTCCGTCCAAAATCAATATATATTTTTTTGCAATTTGATATATCCAAAATCAATCTATTTGTTTTCTATTTTAGTACGCTACAAAAAAAAAAAAAATTACTACAATTACTCATGGAATTTTTTCGTGAGTAATAATGAAGATTCCGTTAATAAATTGATTATTCACTGAATGACTCATGGAATTTGTTTCGTGAGTTTTTCATAGGTAAACACCTCGTAGGCAATTCCATATGAACAGAAGCTGTGTGTAATCTTGTGAATAATTAACGTACAATATTACTCACTAACCAAGCCAAGTTACACAACAGTATACTAATTGCTTTAACTATCTAACAACTATGGCTACAACTACCTAAATTAAACAGATAGCTAAGCTCGGCTAAGGACTAAAACTGAAGCTAAAAAGGTATAGCTGAATCGTAATATACTAAGACAACAACGGGTAAGCTAATCTAAAATAAACTTATTTTTAACATTTACCATAGTAATTTAATCCCGTATTACAATGCTAGTGCCAGCAAGAATTCACATTACACTAAGAAAAGCAGCCTGGAAATAAATCAACTTAAACAAAATTAATGATGAAATCACGAAAAACCTCCTTTTACTATGATGGTGCAGATTTTTTGGTGGGCTGATCTACTCCAATCTCCTCACACTTGCATGTTTGTTTGTCCTTGAAAAACTTAGTCGACATCGAGGAGGAGCTACAATTAAACCGAAGAACAAGATGTTGGTAGATCGGTCAGTGGAGTGGATGCAACATTTCTTACGCGGGAAGGCTTGAGCTTATCCGAACGGTGATCCAAGGCACTTGTTGCTTTTGGCTTTCCATTTTCCCTATGCCTCCAATGGTTCTTCACCACATTACGAAAATCTGCCGCGCTTTCCTTTGGCAAAATAAGGCTGCCCCGATTTCTTGGTCGAATATTTGCTTGCCTAAAAAACACGGTGGTTGGGGTCTTCGTTTCCTGGCAGACTGGAATATGGCTCTTCTGCCAAATACTTTTGGTCTCTCCTCCCGGACAAGGAGTCATTGTGGATCAAATGGATGCACAATAGATATCTTCGGAACCAAAACATCTGGAGTTTGGAGCCATTGAACCAGCATTCTTACTTCTTAAAATCAATTCTCCAGATTAGAGATAAACTTACTTTAGCAGTTGGAAACTCGGATCAGACCAGAACAACACTGATAAGATGGTTTGGCCTCGGAAAAATCTGATATTTCAGCAGTTTATAACACTCTTAGAGAGCACAAAAGCTGACCTTTCTACAAGTCTGTTTGGGATCATCCTATCCTCCCGAAACATTCTTTTATCTTGTGACTGGCGGCATCACGTAAATTAAAGACGAAAGACAGACTGGAATTTCTTAATATCGACCCTACTGGCATTGTAAAGCTCAACCGGAGAGTATTCAACACCTCTGCTTTGACTGCTCATTCTCGAGGAAAATCTAGTCGTCGATCTGCAAATGGATGCAGACCTCAAACAATCTATGAAAATAACGAATGTAGAGACACAAACACACACAACTGCAACCACAAGACTATGGAAGCAAAACACACAAACACAAAGTAAAAACGCTAAGGCATGAATGACAAAATAATTGCTTGGTTATATTAATTCACTTTTTTACTCCTCTCTCAAATACACCAACGGATCATCGTCATTTTAAAGCACAAAAATACATAGGATACTTCACAACTTAAAACCACACTGTTATGAAATAAATGCGGAATAAACTTGATTTTATTAAAGAAAAATCAACGAAAACAAAGAAAATTTTAAACTAGGGCTTGGTTTTTAGGCTCAGCCCCCAATCTCACCCACTAAAGCACAAAATCGACACAAACACACATACAATGCGACATACACAACCAACCCGGCCCGAGACCCACAAGCTAGACCGAAAACAACCCCCACAAGTAAGGAAAAACAAAGCAACGGTAGAACAGCGGCCAAAAAGAAAGGAACCACACAAACCGAAGGCTAAACTCGATGTCGAACCCCTTGCGGTTCGAATCGAGACAGGGGGAATGATAGCACCTCTAATCTCCACAGAAAACAGGAGAAAGAAGCTCGTTGGAGATCGCCGGAGAAGATCGCCAGAATATCGCCAAGAGAGAAGTGTTTTGAGAGAGGCGAGAGTAGAGAGAGGCGAGAGCGTTTTAGAGAGAGAGAGTGAGGGTTAGAGTTGTGACGGCTCTCTCTCTATGTATATATATATGTAGGTTAGATCAGATCAGACGGCCAGAGTTAAAACCCTTGATCAAACTGTCCACAACAACTCTAGGTAAATATATGCGGGTCGGGTCATATATCCGGGTCGGAGGGTTGGGTCATGGATTATGGGTTGGGGCCAAGTTTAATTGGGCCACAAAATATATATGTGTATGTGTTTGTGTATGGATCCAATAATGGTCTCCAAAATTATCATCAACCAAAATTTTATAACACATAAGTAATCCTAGCATAAATTGCATTATCTAGTGTAATATCACTAAAAAAAAATGGCTATTTTGTAGCGAAGTCTTAGTGGCTACAATTTTTTTTGTTAGACCAGCTATTTTTTGTTCCGGATATTACCGTAACAAATGGTATTTTGGGTTTGGTCAACATCTTTTATTTTGTTGCGGTATATTTCCGTTACAACTACAATAATTTTATTTTAAATTCAAAGTAAATCTAAAATAATATATCATATATATGTATGTCATATATAATACATACATAATACTTATATATTAATATATACAAATTAAAATTAAAATAATTATTTATTTAAAAATAAAAGTATTATATACAATTAAAAAAATAAAAAAATTCTCAACCTATTGCATAACCCTAATCAATTGCGCAGCCCCCTCCACTTTCCTCTCTTCTTTCTTGCTCTGTTCGTCTTGTTATTTCTTTCTTCTTCTTTTTCTTTTGTTTTCTTCTTTTGTCTTCTGGTTAGTCGTCTTCTTCTTCTTCTTCGTGTTCTTCTTCACCGACCGGTTGTCCTCCGCCCTACACCCCTGAACCGCGCACCGCCTCACCGTCTTCAACCGTCGACTGCATGCGCTCCACCGTTGCCTACGGACGTCCTCAAACGCAAACACTAGTTTTCCCCGTAAGTTTGGATTTATTTATTTTTGTTTATTTTTGTATTTTTTGAGTAGTTAGGCTTTTCTATTTTTTAATTTTTGTTCATAATGTTAGATGCAGGGCTTATAACTGTTACGTAGATAATGAGAGATTTTGTAATGGTTCTTCTTGACATTACTTGATAATTATATTCATTCCTCTTGTGCCTTACTTTATGGATGACAAATAGTCTTTGCTGGAAAAAAATAGGCATTTTTACAAGTTCGAGTTTAACTCATTACTAGGCAGCTACATATAATATTTTTAGTTCTAACATAATTTTTAAGTGGGAATTTTGTTCATGGCATGACAACTTGTTCCTGAAGCACGTGATTAGCATAAACTTTATTTTTACAGGTAAAATTTACTATATAGTTAGTGGAGGCAGAGCACATATATAAGTTTATATATGTGTGTATTGTTTGTATGAATGAATATTGCAACAAGAAAATGGAAGGGTTGGGTACATCAACCACAAGAATTACTTAGAATATAAGGTTTAGGGACCACCTATTTATGTGGAACTATAATTGGGTGGTTGTTTGCTTGGTATGACCTTGTTGTGTAGTATATAAATTTATAATTAAATATTTTTGTAGGCTGGTGGGTAAATTGATTTTTTCCCCAAACCACTTTGATTTTTGATCTAATTTATGTGTTTGGTATTTGGATACAGTAACACTCAATTAATTGTTGTTTTTAAATTGATATATGTTTAAGTTGGTTGTTTAAACAAACAGCTTTCACATGTATCAAATAAATTGATCACGTTGCTGGTTGTTTTATACTTGTGGGGTTGTACAGATGTCGGTCCATATGTCATCAAGATAGGATCTATGATATAATTATACTTATACTAATCTATGTTTTATAATTTTGATTACGCTGTTGTATGGATGGTTAAATTAGGCGAATCATCTCCGACCTTTTCTCTTACGTATGCTATAATGTTTTAGTTAATATCTTTAATATTTTATATTGATTAATTATTTCGTGAGTTTTATTTTCTTTCCGATGATTTGCACATGTTTTCTTTATATGTCCGTAGGTGACACCGTTACATAGTAAGGGTTTTTGTTACAACGGCTACTTGTCCGGAGGCTACGCTCATTCTACGGACAACATCTGGAGCACAAACATTCAATGAGGTTATCCGTGTCGAGCCAATCGACTGGACATTCAAAGATGTACGCAACTATATTTACAAGACTTTCTATTGGATTACAACTTAACCATCTCACAAATAAATTCTTATATAATTTTGCACAATGTTGGCAGCTTGTTCGTCGCCCGTAACTGCAGTGTATGTTCATTTTGACGTTGCATAGGGCGTTGCAGCATGGCACGTGATTCTATGATGATTGAATTTTGTTTGTGATTTGATGCTAACTGAGTCCTTTATGTTGGTTGAACTTGCTATCTATGCTACATTTTGTGTGTTTGTTGCTACGTTTTGCCATATATGTTAGGCTATATTGCGAAATATTATGTTTCTAGACAGTGCGTACTTGCTACAACTCATGGTGATACAAAATTGCTGTAATATTTTTATATTTTGTAATATCATTTGGCAATAATTTCTCACATTGTATAAGTTTTTCGGTTCCGAAACCATTTTTTAGGTTATTATTGAATAAAATAAGGAAACTTTTTTCGTTACGAAAAATTGGTAGTTACAAATACTAGTACAAAAAATATTAACTAGTTTCTGACAACCAACTATTGTAACGAAATTACTACCGTAATAAAAATCATTACAAATGGATGGACATTTATTATAACGATTCTTTTATAATGATAAATGTCCGCTACAAATAAATCAAAAGTACAATGATAGCGTTACAAAAACTGTTACAATAAATGTGTTGACCACCCATTTTTTGTTGCGGAAAAATTCGGTATAGAGCCTTTTTGTAGCTCGAGTATATGCACCAGTCAAAATCCGGTACAAAATCGTTACAAATAGTTTTTTGTACCAAAAAATGGCCATTTTTAGCGGTTACAAATGGCCATTTTTTTGGTAATGTATATATCCTATAACACCCACTATTCTACTAAAACCATGATACGTGGTGGGCACAACCAAAAGTTGATTCACAACAAGGGAATAAAGAGCAAGTGCGCTTTGGGCTAATTGTGGCAATCGCCTGAAGCCTAAGTTTATTATTAAGTACCTTAATTCTATATTTTCTTATTTGATTATTTTGAATAAATTGTTAGGTTGGTTGGGCCTAGGCCCATGATATTTTTTCCCTAGTATTTAAGTATTATTTGGAGACATTATTAGCATTCTGATTTTCTTCAGTTTCACGGCTTCGGCTTGGTCGGAAAGAGTAGTTCTTCCTTGGTTATCAATAAAATTTAGTCTTTTGGTTCTCTTAAGTTTTTGTGTTATCAAATTGGTCCGACCTTCCGGATCTCAGCGGAGGAGGATGACGCTAACAAATACGCAAGACATTGAAACTTTGGAGGAAGCCCTGGAGGAACTTCGAACAGGCATTGAAGCACAACAAGAAAGATTGTCGCACCTTGAATCGAAGGTGGATCGACAAGTGGATACCCTAAAGACAGAACTTTCAGCAGCCATGCGGGATACGATTCTTGGGCTCTTCCCGCATGGGCTGCCCAACACACCTATTAGGGGCTCGGCGGCGCAAGGAGCTATGGCGAGAGGAGGTGAGGCAGCGGATTTGTCGACGAGGGCTACCAGCATCAGCGGGGCAGCACGTCTGTTTAAGGATGTTGGAGGAACGTGGACTACTCCGATAACTTATTTTAAGTTTAAGGATGCGCAATTCCCTAGCTTTGATGGCCACGACCACTTGGGATAGGTTGCTAGGGCAGAAAAACACTTGTATTACATGGAGTCCCCGAGGAGATTAAGGTGAGTCTTACGCGAGTGGCGATGGAAGATGTGGCGCTCCATTGGTCCCGTTGGTATATGGTGAAGCATGCTTTTGCCTCCTGGTTCGAATTCTCATAGGTATTGGGTACAAGGTTTGACGATCAATTCATGGGGAATCAGTATGACAGGATGGTAACGTTAAGGAAAACATGTTCCGTTGATGAATATGTAAATTTATTCACTCAACTTGCTACTCAAGCTCAACCATTGACAGAAGTGCAAGCCTTAGAGTATTATTTAGGGGGCTTGAAACAAATTATCAAAAATAAGTTAAGGGTAGTGGAGCCCCCGGATCTCGAATCTGCAATCCGCGTAAGTAGAAGCATTGAATAGAAATTTTTCGGCAGAATTTTACCTGCAAAAACTTCTTCGACACTGCGAAATAACTTGGTTGGGCGAGCTGAAAGCACTATCTCCTTAAACACAGCTGGAGGGGTAGAGAACCGCCATTCAACTAGTAGCGATATTGTGAGGGGGGGGGGCAAGAATCAGTCATTTCAACCACTTCTTCAATGGGAAGCACAAGAAAATTAAGTTGAGACAAGTATCGCGAGTGTCAAGAGAAGCGGCTTTGTTACAAGTGCAAACAAACCTATAGTCCACTCCACAAATGCAAAAGTAAATATCTTAATGTTGTGGTGAAGGATGATTTAGGCAACTGGGTTGCGGAGTTAAGGGAGATAAGAGAGGGTGAATTTACTAAGGAGGCGGGACTTACCTTGGAAAGTGACCAACCGCCCGATGAGGAAACAACACAGGGGGCCTTCCTTTATACGCCTTGGCTGGATTTTCAGGACCTCGAACCATGCATCTCCGTGGTAGTCTTTTTGGATTTAGGATAACGGTACTAATTGACAGCGGTGCAAGCCATAATTTTATTTCCCAAAAATTGGTTCTACATGCAAAATTGAACATAGACGCCTCACAGGAATTTAACGTGGTACTAGGCGATGGTCGCAAGGTGGCAAGTGCGGGAGTCTGCTTGAAATTGAGTAAAAAGATCAATGGAGAAAAAGTGCAGGCAGACTGTCACATATTTCCTCTTGGTGGGGTGGATATTGGGTGTCGCATGGCTCAGGACATTAGGAAAAATTCATATGGATTGGGAAGCCTTGGAGTTGCAGTACTATTTGGCGGGTCAGCAGGTGACCTTGTGCAGCTCGGCATACCACCCGGAAACTGACGGCCAAACTGAAGTCTTGAACTGCACAAGAGGCATATCTTCGTTGTTTTTGCTCAGAACAGCCCCGAAAATTGGCAACGTGCCTTTCATGGGCTGAGTTATGGTACAACACCTCCTTCTACACTTCTGCTGCTACTACTCCCTTCTTGACCTTCTATGGCCGACCGTCATGCACACTGCATAGTTTCTTGCCAGAGGAATGCCGAGTTGCTGCAGATTCAAAGTTACTTGGCGGCCGCGAGGCAGTTCTGCGATAGTTGAAACACCACTTGGAGCATTCTCAACATCGCATGGTGCGGGCAGTGAATGCCCATTTTCACCACTTGAAGATCAAACCGTATCGCCAAGGCAGCTTACGCCAGGGCACCCATCACAAGCTCATGCCCAAATTTTATGGACCATTCCGCGTCCTTCGCCGCATGGGAAAGGTCGCATATAAGCTGGATCTGCTAGCTATTAGCCGTATCCATCTTGTGTTTCATGTATCTCAACTTCGTCGAGTGTTGGGCAATCATCCAGTCAAGCCTTATTTACCCGACAACCTAGAGGTCGAGCAGCTGCTTGTTTACGATCTTTAAGTTGTTATGGACAGATGAGTGATCAAACATGCCAGAAGTATGATTCCTCAAGTCTAGATTCAGTGGCACGGTCTTTATCCAAATGATGCGACTTGGATCGACGAGGAACAGTTCTGTGCTCAGTTCCCAACCTCTTGCCTTGAGGACAAAGCAGTTCTTAAGGGAGATGCAGTTGATACGCGGTGGACGTAGCCAAAAGTTGATTCACAACGAGGGAAGAAAGAGCAAGTACGCTTTGGGCTAATTGTGGCAATGGCCTGAAGCCTAAGTTTATTATGAAGTACCTTAGTTCTTTATTTTCTTATTTGATTATTTTGAATTAGTTGTTAGGTTGGTTGGGCCTAGGCCTATAGTATTTTTGCCTTAGTATTTAAGTACTATTTTGAGACATTATTAGCATTCTAATTTCCTTCAGTTTCACAGTTTCGGCTTGGTCGGGAAGAGTAGTTCTTCCTTGGTTATCAATAAAGTTTAGTCTTTTACTTCTCTTAAGTCCTCGTGTTACCAAACCACCATGCGTATATGTATTTTAGTACCCACTAACCACACAATTTAACACCCAATTCAACACCAAATTACATTTGCACTTAAGTTTATTCAACAAAACTTCCCCGTAAACTTAAATGCTTCGACCATCCATCATGCCAATCATCTTCTTGTAATTGTTGAGAAGTTATTTCGGTAGTGGTTTTGTAAATATATCTGCAACTTGGTCTTGACTTGACACATGCACCAATTCCACATTGCCTTCCTTCACACTATCTCAAATAAAATGAAAGCGAACATCGATGTGCTTACTTCTTTCAGGGTTCACCGGATTCTTTGCTAACTCAATCACTTATTTGTTATCAATTTGAATCATAGTTGCACATGGTTGCTTCAATTCTATCTTGCTCAAAATAATCCTTAGCCATATCGCATGACATACACACTAAGATGCTGACACATATTCAGCTTCACACGTCGAGAGTGTCACGATCAGTTGCTTCTTTAAAATCCAAGTAAATGCAGTATTTACCATAAAAATGCATATCCCGCCGTGCTTTTCCTATCATCTATGTCACCGCACCGATCATTTTTTTGGAGTACCAATCAACTTATAATCATTTTCTTTCGTGTACGAAATGATATTGTTCCTTGAATATATTGTAGGATTCGTTTCAATGACTTCCAATGTGAATAAATTGACTCCTCCATGAACCGACTTACAACGCCAACATTTAATAAAATATCCGGCCTTGTGCATGTGAGATAACAAAGGCTTTCTACCAAACTCCGGTATCTACTTGCATCGACACGCTCTCCTCCCTCAAACTTTGAAAGTTTTACACCCGGTTCCATAGGCGTCAATATCGGGTTGCAATCCCTCATATTGTACTTCTTCAAAATCTCTTTTGCATATTTTTCTTGTGATAAAAAAATGCCTGCCTTTACTTGTCGAACCTCCAATCAAAGAAAAAAATTCATCAAACCCAAATATGTCATCTCGAATTCCCATGTCATGAATTTTTTAAACTCGTTTATCTTCTCATAATTGTTACCCATGAAAATAAGGTCATCAATATAAAGAGCAACAAATAATATATTACCTCTATTCTTCTTTGTATAAAGAGCGTGGTCAGAAGGATATTGGTTGAACCCATTATTCTTGAAATATGTATCGATGCGCATATTACATGCCCCCGGTGCTTGTTTCAACCCATAAAGTGCCTTCTTCGATTTTGGACATTCTTTTCTTCTCCAACTTTCACATACCCCGGTGGTTGCTCGATGTAGACATCTTCTTCAAGTACATCATTCAAGAAATCCGATTTAACATCCATTTGATATATTGGCCATTTCAATTGAGCCGCTTATGAAATAAGTAATCGAATGGTTTTCATTTTTGCAACAGGAGCAAATACCTAATCATAGTCAATTTTCGCCCATTGCTCGTATCCTTTTGCAATAAGTCGCGTCTTGTTCCTTTCTATCTCCCCTTGAGTATTCATTTTTTTCTTCAATACCCACTTCACTCCAATGGACTTCCTTCTGGCAATTCCATTAACTCCCATGTGTTTTTGCGGTTAATCTCCTCAATGTCCTCATCCATGGCAAGTTGCCATTTTTGTCACGCACCGCCTTTTCAAAGCTGATATTTTCAGAATCTACCAAAAGACATACGGGTGTATTTATTTGAAGGATTTTAAAGGATTTGTACTATTCACACAAAACTTTTTCTCTAAAAATATCAAATCAAACACCTATTGTTATTTTTATATTATTATTAAAATCAACTTTACATTCAAAACATCACATCCATACTTATTTATATCACATCATACCACTATTCAAATTCAAAATTTGTACAATTTAAATCTTAAAGCAAAATCCAAAGTAACACACACACGAGGTCTACCTTGTTAGTCGTATCATACAACTCTTGTACGTTTCGCATTCGGGGATTTTGTGGTTCATATTCATCATCGAAGATTTCAACATGTATTGGCATGCTTGTTGGTGTAGCAATTGAAGATTCTCCCACTCCATGAATAGCCTCCACCGAATCGTTCCAATTCCACTCGCTTGCTTCGTCTACTCGTACATCACAGCTCACCATCACTTTCTTGCGTATTGGGTTGAGCAGCTTGTATCCCTTTTGTCTTTTCATCATATCTAATGATAATATACTTTTTGTTTTTTTCTTTGAGCTTCATTTTTTGTTGATACGGTACATGTGCAAAAGCCACACTATCGAACACTTCGAGATGAGACACCGTTGGCTTTTGTCCGCTCCACGCCTCTTGAGGTGTTTGATTATGTGGGTTTGCATGTTGACATCTATTTTTTATATAGATGACACATTGTACAGCTTCCGCCCAAAACTCCTTCGGCATCCTTTCGCTCTTCAGCATTGATCAAATAATGCAGGTTTGCAAGTTGACATCTATTTTGTATATAGATGACACATTATACAGCTTCCACCCAAAACTCCTTCGGCATCCTTTTGCTCTTGAGCATTGATCAAACAATGTCAAGAATAGTTCAATTCTTTCTTTCAGTCATTCCATTTTGTTGAGGAGAGTATGGTGCAGTACGAAATCTCCTTATGCCTTGCTCCTCACAATACTCCTCACAATACTCCAAGAAAGCCCTGAAAGTATACACGCCACCTTGATTGGATCGTATGGCTTTGATATATCTACCAATTGGTTTTTCCACCATCTCTTTGAACTTTTAAAACACCTCGAATGCCTCAGATTTATCTTTGAAATAATAAACCCAAGTTTTTGTGAGAAATCATCAATAAAGAAAATGAGTACCTTTTTTCCGCTGAAAGATTCGGGGTTGATTGGTCCACATATATCGATATGAATCAACCCGAGAGAAAATTTAGCTTGATATTCCACCTTTTCTAAAATGATGTTCTTGCTTGCTTTCCAAAGACACATTCTTACAAAATTTTCCATCATAATCCATGTCCGGCAGTCCGTTCACCATAGTCTTATTTGCTAGCTCGTTTAGACCACTATGGTGTAGGTGATCAAAATGAAGATGCCGTAGTTACGCCTTTTTTCAGGCTTTTCAACTTCAAATTGTACATCCGAATTCTTCCCATCTCAACTCAAGCAATCAAACGCCCTTTTTAGTCCTTCAAGAATAACACCCGATGTTTTAAAAGTATCGCGTAGCTTTTTTTTCGTGAGTTGCCCCATACTTAGAATGTTAGTCTTAAGATCCGGTGCATAATTAACATCTTGGATTGACCAAATTAAGCCATCATTTTGTAAGTAATGAACCGTATCTTGTTCTTTGACCTCCACTTTAGATGCATTTACAAACGACACGTAGTCATTTACAAACGACACGTAGTCCACAAATGTGGTTGCTCACTCCCCAAGTCGAGGTACCACAAAGTGTCATTGTTGATGTTTCCTTCTTTTCGAGCCATCAAGAGAGAGTCTTCTTTTTCTTTATCTTCCACAACTAGGTTGGTCGTTTCTTCTACCATTTTTCCGGCTCGACAATCTTTTGCAAATTGCTCCACTCTACCCAATTATAACATTGATCAAAATTGCAATCTTTTGCATAGTGACCATACTTATGAAACTTGTAGCACTCAAATTGTTTGATCGGCCGCCTTTTCCTCAACCACGTCCTCTACCCCGCCAATTTAGTTGGCTTGATTGTCCCTCTTCAAAACTGTTGCCTCAACCACCATGACAACTTGCATGAACTCCACGTCCACTCCCTATTCCTTGAAAATTTTGAGAATAGAGTACCTTATATTCTTTAAGTTATGCATTGGTTTGAAGCACTTGCTCAATTGTCTCATCCTTCTTTTTCTTCTTGCGTTGTTCATGTGCCTCGAGAGAACTAGCAAGTTCATCTACCGTGAGTGTCGCCAGGTCTTTTGGCTCTTCTATCAAGCACTGAACATTCTCAATATTATCAGTTAATGATCTTAAGATTTTTTCAACAACTCGCACATCGGTTAAATTTTCTCCATTACGAACAAGCTCGTTTACCATGGATTGCACACGAGTAATATAGTCAGATACACTTTCAGACTCCTTCATCTTCATCCTTTCTAACTTGCCACAAAGAGTTTGGCGGCAAACTTGCTTGACATGGTCGGCTCCTTTGAATGTTCTTTTTAAAATGTCCCACGCTTGTTTTGAAGTTGTTGCACCGGAAATCTTCTAAAAACCCGACTCGTCAACAGCTTGGATAGCAAGTATAATGCAACCTTATCTTTGATTGCGTCTCTTTCAACGCCTTCTGTTGAGCTATTGTATATCCCGCCATACTTGCCAGTTCTTCGAAACCTTCATGAACTATCTCCCATGCATCTTGAGATCCAAGAAATGCTTTCATTTGAATACTTCAATTCTTGTAATTTGCCTTCGTCAAACGTGATAACGACATTTGACCCATCACATTTGCCATCGGCTCTGATACTAATTTGAAAACATCAAATGTGAAGACACAAACACACAAAAATGCAAACACAAGACTTTGGAAGCAAAACACAAAAACCCAAAGTAAAAACACTAAGGCATGAAGATAAAATAATTGCTTGGTTATAATAATTCTCACTTTTTTACTCCTCTTCCAAATACACCAACATACAATCATCACATTAAACTAAAAAAAATACATAGGATACTTCACAAATTAAAAGCACAATTAATCCTAGCATATACTTTATTATTCTATTGTATTATCTATCATTTAGCACCCGCTATTCTAGTAAAACTTCCATGCATTATATGTATTTTAATACCCACTAACCACTTAAAATTGCATTCAAGTTTATTCAATAATCTAGACAACATGGAATCACCTACGAATTGGATTAATGGCTGCAGCTCCAGGGACCCCACCTTGGACGGCTTCGTCGCATTAGTTTCGCAACAACTGTTGTTACAGTTGGACAGCCCGTAACAAAAAAAGCCTTGAAAATTTCTCTCTTGATCCTCGGATCTCCTTTGACAAAATTAAATTATGTTCTTATTGTATTTTATACTCTTTAGAACCAAACAACATGTGAGCTACTTGCAGTTTTCCTTCTGTTGCTTCTCGGATTTACTGTACAGGTTTTAGATAGTTGGAACGAGCTGAAGATGAAGTCTGGCAACCAGAAAGGCTACCCAAAATTCACAGGATTTATTTAGGCTTTATTTAAAAATTTTAAATAATCCATGCTCTTCTTAATTTGAGCAGGAGTGTTTTAACTCCTTTTTGGCCTGCGTGCGTGCAAATGTTGGTTTATTTAGGTACTCTTACTAGAAGTCTCACGATTTATAGTTTGATGGGACCAACATATTTTGTATTTACTACTATTATTGAATTTATTTATTGATCTTTCCGATTCCAAAAAATAATAATATATAAAAATTTATGTGCAAAAAAAAGAAATGAGTAGATTGGCTCTAGACCGAGGGACTATTTAATTTTAAAAATTTGTTAGGATATTAGTAGGATTTGAATAAATTATGTAATGAAAATAACGGATCGAAATCGAGATTTTATTAAGAAGATATCAATAAAAACCGATACAAATTTTCAATTAGGATTTGGTTTAGGCTCTCCAAATATCCGAAGAACCGCAAAATCTTAACACAATATAGAATCACGAAAAACACAAACAAATCGGCCCTATTACCCTTCACACAACCCAAACAGAAGAAAGAAAAGCTTAAGGTACAAAGTGTACAAAGAAAATACACTATAAGCACAACCGGAAGCAAATCGACTGCGAACGGGTCCCTTGCGGCCGGAAATATCATAAAATATGAAGAACCATGCTAAATTGTATAGATATACAAGAGGAAGGCAACACCAAAAGACTTTATCGCTAGCCAGAACAATATCGAGGGAGTGATGGAGAGGAATGAGAGAGAATGGTAGGAGAGAAATTATGTATGTGTATACAAATGGTTGATTATACTTTCTTCATGAGTGTTAACTAGAAATTGTTACAAATAATGAATTTCCTTACTATTATCCAGCTGTTTATCTCACCTATTCCTCATTTTATACTTCTTTTGCCTCTCAGTGTTGCTGATTGAAACTTTTCTTTTGGTTCTTCCTTTTGGATTGTCGCTTGACTTCAGTATTAAATTACTTGCAGTGGTTGTGTTCTGTACTTCTCTTGTAGCATGAAAAATCGGTTAATTTTCTTGTGTGATGTTGTTGTAATACCCTCGTAGCATCTTTCCTCCATCTATTCAATATATATCTTTGGGATTTTTTGGAATTGTGCACAGCCTATCGCTACTAATACATCCATCATGCATATTGAATGACAACACAATATTCCAACCATTTTCCACATATTACACGTGTACTCAATTGTAGACTTGAATATTGATGCTAACAAGATACTAATCTCTTTTCTTCTCCATATTATATACAAGATATGTTGTCTTGTCATCTAAGCACTGTGTTATTGATTGAAAGTACTTTTTGGTGTTGCTCTTGAAACCATTGAAAGACATTTGGTGTGTAGCACATGGTTGTAGATTTCATCAATGGGTTGAACATGTGGTTTGCAACTAACTGTCTATCTCGCGCAAAGAAATCATGTTGCTCCTCTTTCTCTTTATGATTCTCGATAACTCTTTCAAATTGATGAAAAAACTAAACAATATTACTATCTAGCTGTAAGAACCTATTAAGCATATTTAATTCATTCGTTAGCATGTATACAAGTTAGAATTAACATATTAGTGGAGTAATGCCAACAGAGGAATCAACTAAAGAAGCATATCAATTATATAAATTATAGAGGTTGTAGATTATATTTTCATACCTTTTTAATGAGAAGTTAAACGATTCACTCATTTGTGTTGTTCTCATCCCTGCAGTAAAATGTTGTCTTGTCCAAGCTGAAAATCATTGTTGTCTCAATGAATGAATGCTTAGTAGCCATTTATGAGGCTCTTTTTGGAAGCATGTTTGCAACATATATTCCTACTGAAGGTTGAATTGGTTTTCATCTTGTAGTATGTAGAGAATATGTTGAAACATTTCAACAAACTTTTGTGTGTAAATAAAAAAAAAATAGTTGTAATTGGCATTTTCAATTCTCAAATTCATAATTTACATGTGTTATTTCCAACATACGTTGTAGTTTAAAGAGCACTGAGATTTTCTTTTCTTTATTTTGTAGAATACCCTACGTGCACAGAGTATGATATGTTGTTGGCATTGTCTCCCTTAGTGCTGGGACCATAGCCAAATCTTGATCCGTAAAAATAGTTTTTGGTGCTTGACCGCCCATGCACTTCAAGAATGTATTGAAAACCAACTACAATGTACTTGTGTTTCCTCGTACAACAACGTTTCCTCAAATATAGATGTTTGACGATGGTTATTACATCCCACGAGAACACATAATGTTACAATATTGTTAATCCAATTTATCAAAACAAGTTACGAGATGTTGTGTACAGTATATCAAGATGTTGACTTATAGAAGATGAAATGTTGGATAATGGAATAAGAAATGATTACATGCATATGAAAATGCTGTAAATTTACGTAAAGACATGTAGTTCTTGTTTGTTTGGTATGTGGTATTAAACATAATAGAATCCCCAAACAATGAGTAATCTTCCCTTATTTGAGCATCTGACCAAAATACATTAGCAATCTTATATTCAGAATCCACTTCAATTTCGTAAAAGAAAAAAAAAATCCATTGATCTTTGATAGAAGTATTGCAACAATGCATTTGCTTTGCCCTCCTTGAAAATTTATTTCCTTTTTTTTTTTCATGTGATTTTTCAAGTCCAGCTTCAGAAATCCTATATTTTCCTTTCCACCAACAACTATTTTCATCAAATCATATGATGATCTAATCGGTAGTCCAGCTTATTGATTTGTATTGTAATGATTAAATGTGATTCATCAATGTTACGGTTGGATACAAGCATGTGCTTGATTTTTGTAGGATATAGATCATGATTGTGGTTGTCTTGAAAGTATGTCACTTTGTATCTTGCATTTTCCTTGTTAAGTTGAAGTCGTATCTTTAAATTAAAACTTGTTCAAGGCTCATTATTACGATGCATGGTCTTGATATTTCCTAAGTTGCTGCATTATTCTGGATTAATCTTAGGATGATCTAGCCTCTAATGCTATCTTCTTTGAACCCCGCTTTGTTAAAACAATATTCCATGTATTGTATTTGATGCAGATCCTTTTTGTATTTTTTCTGCATTTTAATCCTAACATAAAACCCCTACTGTCTGTATACTCACAATAGAAATTATATGCATCTTCTGGTTTTGTAAATTCCGTTGCATGTCAACCTATGGAGTCTGCATATATTAAATGCTGAAAAGGATCTGTTCCAATTATTCCTTCCACCACTTCCAACCACTTGGTAACCTCCTTCCATTAGCTCCCAACCGCTTCTATTACCTCTAGACCGGGTTCCATTCATTTTGAATATCTTTCATTGCTTCTGGACCGGGTTCCACTCGTTCTGAACATCTTCCATTGCTTCTGGACCGGGTTCCATTCGCTCTAAAATTCTTTCATTTTCTCTGGATGAGACCTGTCGCTTACCCTGACTTGCTTTCATCATACTCTTAGCCAGTCCACGGGGATACATCCCCGACAACCTCAAGTTACATGGAATCATATTTCTTCTTTGTTTTGGCATGACCCATGGAGCCTTTCACATAGAACATGTATTTGTCGGGGTCTTCCATTGATGTTATGAAGTTACCAACCTAGGGCCGATGGAGGTTGTTGTCTGAAGGCCTGTGGAAGCTACATTCTTTTGCTCTGTGGAAGCGCCGCAGCCCAATTGAAGTTGTTGCCTTCAGCTTGATGGAAGGAGCGACTTCTGAATGTATGGAATCATCACTTTCGGATGAAATTTCGGCGGTTGAGTGTGTTCCGTACTTTGAGTCACTTGGACTTGGGGTCCAACAATTGCCCTCCTAAAAAAAGGGATATAATGTGAAACGTACGGAGCTTTACCCTTTCTGGAATTTCCTTGTTTTGGAGCATCCATTTATGGGACTTAATGTAAAATGTAGATGCAGAGACCCCTCTTGATTTACCGGAAAAGATTTTTCCCCATTGATGTGACAACTGCAATTTTTTCTTCCCGCGTCGCCTAAAAGAAAAGACAAGTAGGGGTTTTTGGGGTTTGTATTAGCACTTCCGTTCTTCACCATCATCCCCTTCGTTTTCTCTCTTCTTTTCCTTTGGTTTTTTCTGTTTTGGTTGGTGAGTGCGGGGTTCGATTTGTATGGCTTGTCTGATAGCTTATCCTTCATCCCCTCTCGATTCCGGCGGTGAGAAATAGCCCTCGTCGTGGCGGCGGTCCCTGACCTGATTCGCTATTCCACGTCAGCCGAAGGACTTGTGCACCCGTCCGCCAATGGGGAATCGTGGACTTTAATCCCATTGGCCAAGATGGAACTCTAGAAAGAGGAACTCCGGCGAGTCCTCCCAGCGATGGGGCGTCTCCCATGTTAATCGCAAAACCCTTCTACTTGTTGGCTCTACGAAAAAGTCAAGTTTTGAACCGATATCCCGAGAGCACGACCTTCACGGAGTGAACGGCGACCCTCGGTGGCTCAGCCGATACACAATGGGAAGCTTGGGGGATTAATGATATGGTTACCGTCAGCACACAGGTTTCTCACCAAAACTCCGATCTCCTTTTGTACTTTTAGGGTTTTGGTATCCAGTGGTAAATGGATTTTGCGTTCCTTTTGGCATGCTTTCCCCAACTTTAATTGATATTGTTGTGCTATTAGGTCTCCTCATAACAGGGGATGATTACGCCTTACTCCCTGCCCTGTTGAATACTGTCGATTTTAGTATGGACTACTCAAAATCTAGTTCAAGTGCGTTACTGTATGGGAAATATGGGGCGTTGAGCTCGAAAGCTAGCTTGCTGGATAACCATAGGACTTTCTTGATGCTTTAGGTGAATCAATTTTTTGTAGCCTCAGCCGGTAGGAATCTAGTTAGGGAGTATGAACCTCTAGTGTCGTCGATAATAGAAGGTGACTGCTTAGCACTTGCTCATTTCTTTTTAGGCCATTTATATCGATCCCTTAATGATTTCCATGCTCGCCTAGCTCATGAGGAACGCATATCCACCCAAATGGGACCCTTATGGTTTCTTCAAATCTGGGCCGCTTACATGTTTCCTGAGTTGTTTGACATACCGTGGTCGTTCTAAATTCTGGATGAGAAACATATCGGTGTGTTTCTAGCTGGATTTGAATGTTCTCGTAATGCTTTTCAAATCACCAATTTCTTCCTATCGTCGCGTAACCGTGAGGATGCTCGGTTCTTTCCTTTTCTAGAGCAGTCTCGCGGGCCCAATTTGTTCTCCAAACCCCCGCCGATAAAGCAAGATGTTCCCTCGACTGGTCTTCCATCACTTCATCATGGAACCAAGTCTTAACTGTAAGACCCTTGCTGTTGGGTTTAAGCCTTGCGTCCCGTTGTTTACCTGTTGGAGTAAAAGGATATTTCCCGCAGTTGTATGCGCGTCAGTTTGGGCTCCAACAAATGATCCCAATGTATAGTTTCCATAGCCAGGGGCCCTTTCCTTCAGGGGCAAAGGATCTATCCTCCTATGATCTCAAAATGTACCGGGGTTTGAACACAACAATTGAAGACTTGCCCCTTCCTTTTTTCGAAACCAAGCCCTCTACCGATTCGGCTTTCGCGGACTGGTGGGAATCCTTACATGATGTTTTTTTTTTGAATCTCTGACTTCTTGGGTATGTCGTTTCATTGATACGGATTCCGGCCACCATATTGAAATAGTCGATATTTTTGCTGAGGAAATTGAGAGCATGGCTCCCGAAGTTATCGAAGGTAAACTTTCATCTTTTTCTTTACTTTTGTCCATTAAGTGATTCGGCTAACCCCGTTTGTTTTTGCAGTGACAGACTCCTTCCATGTACGTAGATCAATTCGGAAAGCCAAAGCTAAAGCCATTGCCTCCAAACTTTTGGAGAAGCACCGTGCAACTACGTCTCCTAAAATTCAGGTTCACCTTTATTTCCACAGACCTTTTCCTCAGAAATTCCTGATTTTCTCACTTACATTTATCGCCATGTCCAGGCCACCAAGAAAATGCACAAAGGTGCAAACTATGGCAATGAAGTCCACGTCTCAAACTGTGGTGAATCCTTCCTCGAAGGTTCGTCCGCCCAAAGCCTCTGTATCCAAGGTACTTTCGCTGCCCACATTGGATTTCTCTTCACATTCATAATGTAATGTTAATTTTTCAACACTTCTCAACAGCAAACGCCTTCGAGGGTATCGGAGACTCCTCCTCCGCCTCCAGAATGTACTCCTGCCCTGCCTCACGTAGGTCATGTTACCTCTGAATTTGATGTAAGTCCAGAGTATATTCGAGAGTATTTTACAAGGTTTCGGGATGCAACATCTACTCCGGCATTCTCAAGTCAATTGCCTGGAGGTCTAGACGAACAATTTATTACTACCTGCCTGGAAGCATCTCTAGGGAGTCCTGAGACCTTGAGTTCCATCCAACTAGCTTTGCTAAGTTTAGCGGAAGTCCCTTCCTACGCAAGTCTTCCCGAGTCCACTCGCGTGCAGTGGATCAGCTTGTCCTCTAAAATGAATGCCTTACACCCAACGGGCAGAATGGTAGAAAAAACCCGAGATTTCGGGTGATCGCACCTGGACCAGCTGGGATCATTTAAAAAATAGAAACAGTCTTTGCAGGATGAATATTCGCGCATAGAGGATGAAGCTTCCAGTGCCTCAAATCAACTTGAAGGTTCCCGCACCGAGGAGTTAGTGAAACAAGCCAAAGTGGCCCGTCTTCAAGCTCGGCTCACCCAATTAGGACCGGAAATTGCGGGATTAGAACAACTGTTGGTGGAGAAGCGATGGATGCAGGCCGACTTATATCGGAGATCCAAGCGCTTAGATGCCCCCATAGCTGCTTTGGCGTAAAAGAAGGTTCGATACGAGTTCAATACCACCGACGGGGAGGCTACCCTGAAGGAGCTGGAGTCGGAATGGGAAACACTGGCCTCTTTATGGGCAGTTTGCAAACCTTCAGTGCAGGTACTCTCGTCATCCCTCCAAGATCCTTTCTCGGTGTCAGGTTCATAACCCTTTCTTGAGCTTGACGTTTCCATTGACGGTGGACATGCGGCGGACTTCGCCGTTAAGGATGCACCACCTTTTATTCCCGTGGAAGATGCTTCCATGGTTTCCAAGTCTGAGCCTCCACTCCAGACTGTTGCCGACGTCCAACCATCTATTACTCATGTCGTGAGAGATTTGATGTCAACCTTAGAAGTTGCAGGAGATCATAGCACTTCCGATCCACGTTCAACTTCAACCGTTCCAATTTCTGATGAAGCAACATTGACCCCAGCGGGCTCAGCTCTAACGGGCATAGTTCCGAGCTCTAGTGGGACAGCTTTAGCCTCCAATCGATGGTGGAATAGTTCCAACTCCGGAAATTCCAGTTATACTGGAAGCGGTACTGAGGCCTGATGGAACAGCTCCAGCTCTGGAAGATCCGATTCCGACTCTGGCGGATCCAGTTTCAGTGGAAGCGGCACCGAGTTCTGATAACTCTGAGCCAGTTATAGACCTAGTCGTAGATGATACTCCTCCAACCGTACCTTGATTTCGGAAACCACTCGCATTCTTCCATCTTATCCTCGACTTCACCTGGATTTTGTGTTTTGCTACTTAGAACAACTCACTTTCATTTTGTTTCATTTTGCACATTAGCGGTTTAATAATCTGCTTCCATTTTGCTAGCGGTCTGAAAAAGACCTACTTTTATGTTATTTTATATTTAGCGGTCTGGAAAAGACTTGCTTTCACTTATCCATTTCATTAGCTTCCATGATCAAAACTCTAGTGGCAACATATACCCCTTGAGATGCCTAGCAGTAATGACATTTCTATGTTTCACCCCATCAATATTCATCAATCTATTAGCACCATTAGGCAACACTTTACTTACTTGATACGGAAATTCCCACGTAGGAGTCTACTTTCCAAATGTGTTATCTTTGAAGCCTTCGGGTGACACTACTTTCCACACCAAATGTCTTTCGTGGAATACTCGTCGGCATACTTTTTTGTTGTAAGCTCGTGCTACTTTTGCTTTATTTACTCGGATATTCTCCAAGGCCATCATCCGATCTTCGTGTACGTCATCCAACCTTTGTAACATAGTTGTGTCATATTGCTCGAGGTTGAGCAAATTCTACTTCAAGACTCGTAAAGATGGCACTGTGATATCCAATGGCAATATCACTTCTTGCCCATAGACCAATTGGAATGGGGTGCTAGCAGTGGCTTTACTTCGGTATTGTCTGCAGGCCCATAAAGGGTCCCCCAACACTTCGTGCCATCTTCTTGGGTCGTCTTCCAAAGTCTTTTTAATTATTTCAATTACGACTTTATTGGCTACTTCGGCCTGCTCGTTTGCCTGAGCATAATACAAGGACGAATGCAAAAGAGCAATCCCGTACTGTGCGGCAAAGGCGGCCACTCTATCACTGGTAAACACGGTACCTTGATCGGCGGTAATCATTTGTTGAATTCCATACCGGTGAATAATGTGTTCCTTGACAAACTTAACCACTTCTTGATATGTCACGTTGGCTAATGGTACAGCTTCGATCCACTTTGTGAAATAATTAGTGGCCATAAATATGAACGAATGTCGTTTGCAGGATGGCGGATCATCGCCCATCCTTGGAATGGCCATGGTTTCACGACCGCATGCATTTCTTCCGCTGGAATTCGGATCAAACGACCATGTCACTGATATGCTTCACATCTTTGAGCATACTTGATGCAATCCTCTGTCATTGACGGCAAAAATTACCCATACCATCGGATTGTCCATCTCATGACTAATCCGGATCTGTGTGCTCCACAAACCCCTTCATGCACCTCACCCATCACCTTCATAGCTTCTTGAGTATCCATGCATCTCTGCCCTCCATTAGCTGCTGCTCGGCGTTCTTTTTCGCGAATTTGAAATGCTTCGTTCCTTACAGTCGGCCAGATTACGTCGGCCAATTGCCTAGAAATTTCATATGCAATATCTCCAATTCCAACCTGAATACATTCCTTCACTTCTCTGCGTACCATATCCATAATTGTTTTAGTCGATGATGACTATTCTTCTTTCCTCAGCCCTGGGGTACGGCTTCCACTAGGGTGAACTGGTGTTCAGTGCCAGCGTTTCCTGCACCCGCTTTCATATCTAAATTCTGATTCTGGTTTTTCATGGTGATCACTTTACCACTATGAAGTTGCATACATGAACCTGACTTCGTCCAACTGGGCATGCCAATTGTTGGAGTCTAAAATTCGGATACTCCAAAATCGTTTGCCGATTTCGTCGGTTTGGGTTTCGGAAGTACTCCAAAAAGCTAATCAGTCGTCGGGTTACTGAAACCTCACGCGATTGATCAGACTAAATTAAGATAATATATGGAAAACATGTAAAATAAATTCCAAGAAACATAAAAGCATATAATTCGAACTAAATGGCATAAAAAGAAACTAAAAGCATGAAAAGAAAATAGAGAAAAATATGAGTTGATGTTCTTGTGCGTGTCTGTGATATCTGTTTTCCCTAATTTTAATCCGAAGATAGAATAACTGCCTCTTCCACTAAAAGTAGCAGTTCCAATTATTCCTTCCACCACTTCCAACCACCTGGTAACCTCCTTGCATCAGCTTCCAACCGCTTCCATTGCCTCTGGACCGGGTTTCATTTGTTCTGAACATCTTTCATTGCTTGTGGACCAGATTCCACTCGTTCTAAACATCTTCCATTGATTCTGGATTGGGTTTCATTCGCTCTGAACTTCTTTCATTGCCTCTAGATCAGACATGTCGCTTACCCTGACTTGCTTCCATCATACTGCTAGCCGGTCCACGGAGATACATCCCCGACAGCCTCGAGTTACATGGAATCATCTTTCTTCTTTCTTTTGGTATGACCCATGGAGCCTTTCACATAGAACATGTATGTGTCGGCGTCTTCCATTGATGTTACGAAGTTACCAACCCAGGGCCGATGGAGGTTGCTGTTTGAACGACTGTGGAAGCTACATTCTTTTGCTCTGTGGAAGCACCGCACCCCAATGGAAGTTGTTGCCTTCATCTTGATGGAAGGAGGAACTTTTGAATGTATAGAAGCATTAATTTCGAATGGAATTTCGACGATTGGATGTATTCCGTACTTTGAGTCACTTGGATTTTGGGTCCAAGTATACAAAGGGTGCTGAAAATGAAAGAAAAACAACTTTATATAAAAAATAAAAAATAAAATAAAATTAAAAATTTGAGTTACATTGAAATTAAAATGAATAACAATTTATATTTACATGCAATTACTAAAAGAAAAGATGGCTATTATATTTGAATGAACTATTGTCGAAAAAAATAGGTATTTATTGAAACAAAGAAGAAGAGTTTGTTTATTTTGAAATATAATGTCATTGTTAAAAGTTTATAATATAAATAATTATTATACTTATTATTATATTTTAGAGTGGGGTTAAAGATTTTTTGTATTTTGAATATGCATTTAGTGATAAATTTTAATTATTTAGTTTAGAATGAAAATTTATAATATATTATAATTTATTATTTATTATTAAAATTATGAATTCATTTTTTATTATTGGTAGTCAATTAAGTATTATTGATCGTTGTTTTGTTATAATCTGGACGTATGATTGACGAGGTTTATTCCAAAATCAAATTTTTGTATACTAATAATTTTTGTAACCCACTTACTGGCCCGGCACATGACCGTTCCAAACTAAATCTACACCGTCGGATCTTGGGGATTAATTTGATCCATAATTCTGATTTAATCCTATATATATAAGGGCATTTTTGGTGGTTGCGTCATTTATTATATATTCATTCTAGCTTCTCACACACTCACCTAGGGCATAGCAAAATATTCCAAATTCGAAAATTCGATCCGAATCAAACTGAAATTTAAAATTTAGTTTGGATTTTTCGAATTTTCGGATTGGATCGAATTGAATTTTTAACAAATTTTGAATATTCGGATAGGATCATATCGGTATACTTAAAATCCGAACTAATCCGAAATTCGAAATATAACATTTTAATATATTTTTTATTATATATATTTAATATTTTATTAGAAAATATTATATTTTAATATAAAAAACTCAAAATTATTAATTATATTTTAATATATTTACTTTTATCTATTATATATATTTAATATTATAAAATAATAATAAAATATAAAAGAAATTTACAAATTAAAAAAATAATTAAAAATATTTAAAATTTCGGATTTTTCGGTTTGATTCGGATTTTTTAGTTCAAATGTTGGATTTTCGGATTTCGGATTTTTTGGGTTACTCTCATCCATCTCTTGTATTTCTCCTTGTATAGTTGGATTACTTGCATTTACTCTGTGACGTTTGAGACTCTAGTAAGTTAATCTTCATTTTTTATTTTTTTTTGAATGTGACGGGATTCTAGCTACGTCGATGTGCATGTTTACATAATTGGCTAGAAGTTAATTTTAAATAAGTGTTCAAATAATTATTATGTTCAGATGATTTTATTTTTATGATGTAAGAATTCGTAATTGCTACTTTTCGAGTACGTTTTAGGTAAATTTTCGGCCGAGCGTAATAGTCTATAAATTAGAACCGGCAAAATAAGTCATACTTGACGAACATGTGTGATAGGCAAAACCTGGAGGGTCAACTCTATAAAACTCTTCAATGCCTAGAACATCAAAACAAAAATGTAGTAAAAATTGAGTACCTAACCGGTCCCCGAATTATTATGGATATTTGTCTTTAAAATACCATCAATGTTAGGGGTGTCAATACGGGTTGGCCCGGTTTTTTCGTGCCGGGCTAGCCTGACCCGATTCAAAACCATGTTGGGTCAGCACAGCCAATCGCAAATCCAGCTTTGAAAGGAAATTTTAAATTATTTTGTTTATATTTTAATTTTAAATTAATTTATACAAACAAAGTATTTTACCGTCAAATCATATTTTAACTTTTGTCTTTATTTCAAAACTTCGTATATATATATTTTTTAAAATTTAAAAATTAATTTTTAAACTAGCAGTTAGGCACAACCTGACCTTTATGAACCCAAGCACGGCCCGCAAACTTTTGGGCCAATTTTAGAAGGCCCAAGCTCAAATTTTTGTACCGGTTTTTGGATTATGCTTATTTTTGCCATTCCTCATTAATACCAATTTTTATTATCAAAATTTTGCTGAACTAGTATATGGAACCTCCTATTTTTTCAGACTTTTAGATCTTATTTTTTTAATATTGAGTATAGTTTAAAGACAATATGTAAACAATGGAGAAACTTTAGTGCATTTGTTTATAGTTTACTACCGAAACTTAGACAAAGTTGAAGATTTTTGTGTTGTCAAATTTAATTTGCTTTCAAAATTTACAATTATTTTAATTTGAGAGGTTTAACATTATATTTTACATGTTCGATATGGAAAGAGTTGAGATTTAATATAAATAAGCTTTAATTTTATATTGGGATTGGGTAGGGTTTAATTAGATATATCAACCCCATTGTTGTCATTTCTAAGTTAGCATCCTCAAATAAAAAGGTATATATATTACGAACGAGAGTCAACCAACATGCACATCATGGGCAAGGGGGACAAATAGGGATAAATGTTATTAGACGAAACTTGTCCGTGGACAGCGACAAATGGAAGATGATGGGACTCAAACTCGACACCTAAGACTCTGATACTATACTACATGTTCAGAATGACACTATCATCTAAAAAGTGAAACATTTATTTATTTATATTCAAACGGGAGTCAACCAACATTTTTTTACCAAAAGGAAGAATGTAATATTTTATTCATTAGTGAAAAGGTGTAAGAAAATTAATAGTTTTGCACTTTATACTAGGTGCTGGGTAAACTAAGCTGTAAATATAGCATCCCCAGAAACCATGCAATGTCTTCATTCCGTGCTGATTTTTGAGAGAATCACGATCCGACGAGCCCTTTGTATTTAGCATACGACATTATGAATGCGAACACGGCTAAACACATCGCGCCGGTCAATATAACCACCCATTTGAAAATGTATCAGTGGTCGTTGTTCTATGTGTAGGGAATGTTCATACCGAAGATACTGGCTACTAAAGAATATAACGCAAGGCACAATGTTCCGGCGCTGAGAAATAGCTCGAGCTGAATGAGCTGGTTTCGATCGTTGTCGAGCTGGATGTTTATATAATTGTACACACCCAAACAATTAATTGGGGCCGACTCAGCATAAGTGCAGTCCAAGAACATTCGCGGCCCAACATACGGCCGAAAATAGCAGACGGACCTTCTGACCCGTCTAGCCCATCGTTCAAGGAGGTCCAGCTCGACTTGGAAACAGTCCAACGGAGGCAAGAAGGTCAAAGAAGTGGTTAGAAAGTTGTCGGAGAAAAAAGTGGAACAAGATCTTATTCAAATAAATTTAAAAAAATTAACTAATTAAAGAAGATCCAAGAGAGCAAAAAAGGGACCCATTCATCACGATTCTTCTTCTTTTTTATAATTTTTCTCTGCATTATTTTCTCTATATTCTTTTTAGATCTTTACAGTTTTCTTCAATTAATTCAAATTTCATTTTTAGCTTTCGTTCTTGTTTTACCTTCTTTCTTTCTTCGTCAATTTTTTTTTCGGTTATCACGAGATAGCCCGGATCCTTTCTTGAGGAGGCCGGGGAACCCTACGATTCAATCAATTCCGACAGGCTTTTCGATTAAGCCGTCGTTCGCAATTTTTTTACGACAACAGATTGGCACACCTAGTGGTCTACTGACGTCTCGCAAATTTTACATGCAACTTTGGAAGAAAATTGATGCCACCGACGACCGCAGAGAGGTTTAAAAACAAAGGAATCGTTGGCGATTCGTCATCGTGCCCTGCGTAACATGCTGCCCCATGCGACGAGGCTTCCGCAGCTGCTGGAAGGCCGGACCAGATCCTTAATCTTCCAGCTAGAGTCCTTCAGAAGCAGATTTATGAGGAAATTCGGTCATCCATTCAAGGATCCACCATGGATCTATCTTGATGCATTACTGACATTCTGAAACCCGCCATTCAGAACGAGTTTGCGATGCTTCTAGAGAAATAAACTCGAAAAAATAAGGCTCGGAAGGTTGATCCTTCCGCAGGCTTTACAACTAGCTTCGCAGCAGATCCGACCTCCCAGGCACTTAAGTATGACCATATTACTCTGTTCGGTAGGGATACCGGAACTGGAGGACCTCCGATCACCATCCATAAGGTCGGAGAATCTCGAATGTCGGTCGGGTAGGCTTCCTTTGGGCCGCCTTCAACCGAAGGATTTGGGACGACCTTCGGGTCATTCCCATCAGTACCATATGGGCAAAACAATCCCCTATTTGCTGGAAATACTTTCAGCACCCTAGTCCCCACTCTAGGTCTTCAAAGAAACCCAACGGCTGGACAAGAAACTTCCAATGCATGGGGGGCAAGGCTGACAGCGATTCCAGGACCTTCATTTGTCCCAAAGCCTTTTGGAATGACTTGGGAACCAGGGGGATCAGTCCCAATTCCATTCCGATACACTGGGGAGCAAAGAGCTGTTGGAGAAGATCAATTTGCTGCTGGTTTCGGGCTGCAAAAAACCTACGAATATCCTATCCAACCAGCCCCCAAAACTACACCATTGAAACAGGTTCCAGTCCTTAGAGAACTTATGGAAGGCCCCCGAGTTAGTTTCTCATAACGGGGACCTACTCATCAAGCTTTCCCGCAGCCGGCGTTATACAATCCACCGTCCGTTCAGGCAGCTTCCGAACAGCCTGAGGGGTAGGCAAAGATGGTGTTATTGCGACATCCCATCATAAATCCATAGGTAATCAAAGATGCAATTCATAGGATATATGGTGATCGAAAAAGTAAGGATTCGGTCGAACAATTCTCGAAACAATTCAGGAGCGCAGAAACTAGATGCCAAGTTCATGTACCAGAGGACCAGGTGGTGGATGTGGCAATAAATAACATGACACACCAGCTGCGTGATAGCCTGGCTCTTCAGGAATGTCACGACTTTCGGCAGCCGATGTCCAAAGCTGTGAAGGCTGAACAATCCTTGAAAGAAGCTCAAACGTCCCGAAATCAGAAGTTTCAGAGTGGAAATAATTGCGTGTTGCCCAAGAAGGGGTTTCCGAGGTCGACAAGGAGCAAGAGAAGACCTTCTTGGCTGAAATTTCGCAGGGGAAGGCATATACATGTCCGGTTCTTAAGCCGCCTCGATGGAATGAGGTGAATCTGAAGGTATCTTACTCGTTCGATAGCAGAAAGATGAAGCAGATTTTTGACTACTTGCTGAAAGACAACTAGCTCTGCCTTAAGGAAGGTCACAAAATGCCTACTGAAGAGGAGCTGAATGGAAAATTATTTTGCATGTGGCATGGAGTATATAACCATCAGATCGGGAATTGAATTTCCTTCCGAAATGCGGTCCAGAAAGCCATCAAAGTAGGCCTCCTCAAGCTGGCCGAAAAATCTGACATGAAAATAGACACGGAGCCGTTCCCCACGCCGATAAACGTTGTTGGAGTACATCTAGCCAGGTCCAAAAAGACAAATTCGGGGTTTGGAGCAGATGGTAGAAGAAAAGGCTCTAAAAAACCAGTGTTTGAAAGGCTTGGAAGGTCGATCAAACCTCCGAGAAAAAGTTCAGTGTGGGACAAACTTTCCCCCACGAATACGATCGCGGAAGTAAGCTTTGAAAAAGGGAAGCGAGATTTGGCGAGTAACCTCCGTAGATCAGGTGGTAATCACACCCCATCAGACCCGCCATCCTGGGAAGGCTCCAGACGATAGAAGCTGGAGAAGGAACCGGAAAGAGCAGGTGATGCGACCTCCTACTAGGACTTAAAAAATGAGGATGCAGCGACAACGCTTGGCCGCTCGCCTTTCCCAAGAGAACCAAACTTAGGGGTAGCAGACTGATGACCATAAAGGTTAGGCCAAAGGGCAGCAGGCCCAGGGCTCAGAAGGAGCTATCGCTGGAAGGCCGAAGCTTGGTTGGAAGGACCTTCATCACCAGCTTCAGGCCCGAAAGGAATGGAGACAAAAAAGAGTTCTTGCATGGGTTGAACACCCTAATGAACCTTACTTTACTGTGACACTCGGGGAAGAGTAGATTCCGGAAGGTGAGCCGATGATCGATGCCCTCGATTACGATGAGGCAACGGAGGCTAGCTTGGACATTATTGCCTCCGACCAGGACCTCGAACGAGCTTTGCACTGTGAAGAAGATCTCAAGGTCAATATAATAGGGATCCTACCTCGGGAATTCGAAGCTCCTTAGGTTCAACATAATTATCTTAAGAGGGATGTAATGTTGGAAGGAGCTGGTCTATTATATTGGGTAGAGCAAGATTCCAGCATTCCGAAAGAGGGTCCAGAACCAATAATTTTTCAGAAGTTGGCAGACAAAAATACGCGCCACTTTAAACCCTTATTCCTCACGGTGCATCTTGATGAGCGGACAATTAGTAAGGTCCTGATATATGGGGGAGCTTCTGTCAACTTGATGACTCTATCCACTTTGGAAAAAATTAAGAAAAACAGAAATGATCTCGTCTAGACAACCATGCGAACGACCGACTTCACCGAAAATGCGCATACGGCAGTAAATGTGTAGGATTTTAAAGGAAAATGATCAGATATAGTAATTGTGTGGTTGTAGACCCTGAGTAGTTATCACAATTATTTATACTCTTTTTATTGGTGAGTTTCCAGGTCGAACACAAGGAATTTAAGTCATGAATTTCAAAGGTGAAAATCTTGAAGAAAGCGACAAAAAATGCAAGAAAGGATCCGCTTGCAGCGGGTCCGAAATTTAACTACTGAAAGCGGTAAATAAAGCAATAAAGATGAGGTGAGCGGGAATGAGCGAAGCGAAAGCGAGAGGTGGAGCACCAGTGGTAACCAAATGATCGGGACATGAGCGGAAGTGGGGACCAGATGATCGGGGCATGGCTAAATCGCAGTTACCAGAGGATCGGGACATGAGTGAGCAACACATTATATATATATATGTATATGAGTGAATTAGAGTGAAGGAGAGGTGTTGTGTCTGATCTGTGCGTTACTAAATGGATAGATTTTCCTGGATGTAGTGAGCGAATGATGTAAGTGTGTTATCGGAATAGTATATGTATATTATGGAAATGGTGGGAGAAAGGTGTTGTAATTATATAAACTAAATTGTAAAGAACTCATCACACTGGTATTTTGGCCTGGGGGGATTTACAACAAGACTTCAATGACACCCAGAATTAAGACATTATAAGAAAGAAACCCTACTGTCACTAGGAATCTCTGCGACCTAATAGACCCCTGTCTATGTCCCGTTAATTTTCTCAATTTCTGCCTCATTAGTGGCTTTACCCCCTGATGTTACTACTATTTAGTCAAAATCGAATTTAGCACAACAGTTAAGCAGGTCAACAAGGCTTCCGCGTACTTAACTACATTAAATTACCTTGAGACCGCTTTTGGCACATAACAAGGCTTAGATAATCAATTCTTCTCTCGCTCTATACTAGTGAAATGAAATTCTCTAAACTTGATTTATATAAGTGTGGAAAAGTGTGAAAGAATTTAGTTTGAAGAAGTGAATGATATTTCTTTATATACTACGAAAGTGTGAAAGATTAGAACTATAAAGCTGTAAATGAAAGCAGTAATCTAATCTAAGAAAACAGTAAAGACGTGACCAAGGGAGAGGGAAGACCCCTACTCCCTTGGCCATTCCTGTGGAGAACTCTCTTACAGGATTGGAGTTCTCTGAAACAGGAAGACGACGAATGCTAAAGTATGCAGAAATCACCAAAAATTTGTTCTCTCTTACATAACGATATCTGGCCCTATTTATAGCAGGTGTAAAGAGACGGTTGCAAGTAGCTGTTAGGCAGTTCCAACCGTTGGGCAGTTAGGCGGTTGCTGGTAGTTATTCTGTTGAAGTAGTTGCTGGCCATAACTCGCAGGGTGCCCGCTTCGCTTGCGTTGAAGGTTAAGGGCACAGATCTTCCTCGCTTGCTGGAGAGCTGGAGGGCATCAGCGCAGCTCGGCTCGCTTGTGCTGGCTGGAATTGGAATGGTTGTACCACTGCAGTTTAATTGAAATCTGGTGATAGTCTGCAGTGGTGGGTATCTGGACTGTCGCTTGTAAGCGGGAGAGGCTATCGCTTGCGGGCTATGAAGGTGGCCGCTTGCCTCTCATGCCTTAGTATTTTCAAGGTGTGTTATGTGCGCTTGCGAGCGAAGGTGGCTTTCGCTTGCGGCGTCTGCCTTAGCTTTTCTGGTTCCAGATTACCGCTTAAGAGGGCAAAAATCGTTAATAATCTCAACAACGAACTCTGGATCATGCCTAGTGATATAAATCAATATTGTATGCTGATTACGAATTATTTTGATAGTTCTTATGCAGAAATTCGAGTAATACAAATTTTTGTCAAGCTAAGAATATGCTCACATTTGGAGTCATCAGCGGACAATCAGTAAGGTCCTGATAGATGGGGGAGCTTCTGCCAACTTGATGACTCTATCCACTTTGGAAAAAATTAAGAAAAATAGGAATGATCTCGTCTAGACAACCATGCGAACGACCGACTTCACCGAAAATGCGCATACGGTAGCAAATGTGTTGGTGGAGAAAGTGACGGTCGAAACAACAACGAACCAAATGGCTTATTTCATCAACGAAGGAAAGCCAACTTATTCAGTCATTCTCGGGAGGGATTGGATCCACACTACCCAGTGTGTCCCTTCGACATTGCACAAAAAATTTATGTTTTGGAACGGAGACCAGGTCGAGACGGTCGAGGCCGAGGTTGATCCAGCTATGGAGGTGTATTTTGCAGAGGCTGTTTATTCTTCCCTCGATGTATACCCGCTTTCCATGATTCTGAAGGACGCTGGAATGAGGAAAAAATGCAATCTAACCATGAAGGGGTTCGAAATCAAATTTAAGGCCGACGTACGGCCTAATAACTCAAATATTTATTATGTTTGACATCCTGATTTTACAGGATTCGGAGGCGAGAGCATATAGGTCCGACTGTACATCATATGGGTTGAAAATCATGCCGCTCAACCTCTTGACGGGCAGACAGAGACATCCTCTCAGCCGCCTAATTACGATCAAGACGAAGAGGATGTTCATTCACCATTCAAAGGGCAGGACCCATTGGAGGAGATTAACCTGGGGGATGATGCAACTCCTTGGATGACACGGGTCAGCGCCTTGCTGGATGTCGAGAGGAAAGAGCGAATGATTGCTTTGATCCGGGAATTCAAAGATTGCTTCCCATGGGATTACCATGAGATGCCAGGGTTATCAAGGAACTTAGTCGAGCATCGATTACCTACTAAAGCATCATTCTGGCCACACAAACAGCCCCCTAGGCGTTTCAACCTGGAATTATTGCCGAAAGTGAAAGAGGAGGTCGAAAAACTCTTTAAAGCTAACTTTATTCAAACATGCAGGGACCCGGAGTGGATTTCCAACATTGTTCCAGTGGTGAAGAAGAATGAAAAGACTTGGATCTGCATTGACTTCCGGAATCTTAATTTAGCACTGTCGAAGGACGAATGCGTGATGCCCATTGCCAACATGCTCGTGGATTCTACGCCTAGATAGGAGATCTTTTCTTTTATGGATGGCTACTGGCTATAATCAAATATATTTGGCCGAGAAAGATGCCCATAAAATAGCTTTCTGCTGCCCCAGAGCAATTGAAATATTTGAGTGCATAGTAATGCCCTTCGACCTCAAGAATGTCGGAGCGACCTACCAGAGGTCAGTGAACGCAATTTTCCATGATCTGATCGGTGCTTGCATGGAGGTATACATAGATGACGTGGTCGTGAAGTTCCAAACATTCGATCACCACTTGCTGGACCTTCGGAAGGCCTTTATGCAGATGAGACAACATGACCTCAAGATGAACCCGGTAAAGTACACTTTCAGAAACCTTGGCTGGTAACTTTCGATGGTTCCAGCGCCTCGGGAGCAGCCGGAGCAGGCATGGTGATCTTCAGTCCAGAAGATGAATTATGGTGCTTCGCCCACCAACTCCCGCAAGGAATCACGAATAATCAAGCTGAATACCAAGCGTTGTTGTTGGCGTTGCGATTCTTGGTCGCATAGGATGTCGAGAAGGTTATTATTCGAGGGGATTCTCAGCTGGTTATCCGAAAGGCCCTCAAAGAATTCAAGTGCAATGAACCACGACTTCAAGAGAAACCCACAACCTTCATCAACAACTCACAGAGGTAACATTTGAGAACATACCTCGGAAGAGAATTTCATGGCAAACGACTTGGCACAATGGGCTTCTGGGTTTAAAAAAAAAAAGGAATACAACCAAATTATGAATGTTTGCAGACTGACCAGGACCTAGATTGGCGAACCCCGCTGCTGGAAAGTCTAACAGGCCCCGGGAAGGTCGCTTCAAAAGCAGTGCACAATCAACTTCTAAAATATACTCAAATCGATGGGGATATGTATCGACGGGGATCCTATGGGACTTTAGCACGTTGCTTGGGTCACGAGGATGCTATGGAGGTCATGGCCGGGTCCACGAACATATTGAAGATGCCCATAGGGCTGGACCCCCTATGAAGTGGACAATCCTCCGTTACGGCTATTTTTGGCCACGAATATAGTAGGATTGCATGGATTATGCTCGAGGATGTCCAGCGTGTCAGCGCCATGGACCACTTCGACAAGTCCCGGTAGAAGAACTTCATTCGGTTATCAAACCTTAGTCTTTCGATGGGTGGACGATGGATATCATCAGCAAGATTCATCCTCCATCTTCCAATGGACATTCAATTATTCTCGTAGCTACGGACTACTTCACGATGTGGGCGGAAGCCGTTCCATTGGCCAAGGTACAACATAATAATGTCATACACTTTATTAAGAATAACATCATTCACAGGTTTGGCATTGCAAAGACGATAACCACCGACCAAGGGACTGCATTTATGAGCATGAAGGTCAGGGCTTTTACAGCTCAATAAAAAATCCAGTTGCTCCATTCATCTCCATACTACCCTCAGGCTAACGGGCAACCGAGGCGACGGACAAAATCTTGATTTCCATTATCAAGAAAGCGCTGGAGGACAACCGGAGGGGCTGGAATGATACTTTGGAAGAAGCTTTATGGACATATCGGAATGTCAAATCCTCCGTAATCGGAAGCACTCATTACAGGCTGACCTACGGCCATGACGTTGTGCTTCTGTTGGAGATTACAGTGTCTTCTCTCCGGATCTTGAAGATGAACCAGTTGTCGATAGGATAACAGGATCAGACCCTACTCTAAGAGCTTGACACTTTGCCTAAAAAGAGACTATAGACACTTGAATGCCCTCGACATCAAAAGAAGAAGGCTGAATCGACCTTCCAGAAGCGTGTGAGGTCCCGGACTTTTCAGAAAGGTGACATGGTCTGGAAGACAGTCATCCCGGAAGGCCCCAAAGATGCGAAGTTGGAGACATGGTCTTGCACATGGGAAAGACCATTTATTATATCGGCCAAGTCATCCAATGGCGTGTATAGGTTGATGGAACCCAAAGCGGAGGAGTTGAAGACGTTTATTAATGGAAAATATCTTAAAGATTTTATCCTTCTCTTTAAGAGCTGAAAGTAAGGCATGGTCAACTGGTCATCGAATGCTCTTGCGGAAGGACGAAAATTAGATGAACAAGTCGAGTAACTTTTAACAAAATTATCCAAACTACAAGTTAACTTTTGTCCAGATAATTTTGTGGGGGGCATTTGTACACACCTTAACAATTAATTGGGGCCGGCTTAGCGTAAGTGTAGTCCAAGGACATTCGCGGCCCAACATACGACCCAAAATATCAGACGGACCTTCTGACCCGTCTAGCCCATCGTTCAAGGAGGTCCAACTCGACTTGGAAACAGTCTAACAGAGACAAGAAGGTCAAAGAAGTGGTTAGAAAGTTGTTGAAGAAAAAAGTGGGACAAGATCTTATTCAAATAAATTCAAAAAAATTAACTATTTAAAGAAGATCCAAGAGAGCAAAAAAGGGGCATCATTCATCATGATTCTTCTTCTTTTTTCATAATTTTTCTCTGCATTATTTTCTCTGTGTCTTTCTATAGATCTTTACAGTTTTCTTCCATTAATTCCAATTTCATTTTTAGCTTTCGTTCCTGTTTTACCTTCTTCTTTCTTCGTCAATTTTTTTTTCGGTTGTCGCGAGATAGCCCGGATCCTTTCTTGAGGAGGCCAGGGAACCCTACGATTAAATCAATTCCGACAAAATTTTCCGATTAAGCCGTCGGTGGCGATTTTTTTACGACAACAATAATCTTCGGTGTTGTCAATGTACTCACGAAGCATGGTTAATTTTTTGAACGTGCCATCGATTTGCATAAAATAGCCTCAAGTAACATTTCAAGTTCCTCGACATCATTCTCATCCCCGCCAACGCCAACTGTTAGAACCCGAGATATCTTAGAACCAATGGTGGGTGATGCACCGGCTAATTTTCTAGATAAATAAAGGTCTGCCATATCATCGTCATCATCCAATAGTCGTTCCAGTTCATCCCTGACCTTTTGCACATGAGCAGCTAGTCTAGTCATCTGACTCTTTAACTTCCGTACACGGTCCAAGTTACGGCTACTAATCTTTGACGTAAGCATATCTAAAGCCAGGTAAACAGCAGACTCCAATTCTATTGTCCGGGCAGAAAGGTAACTACAAATGGCTTCCAGTGCTACCTCAAGGGCACTGAACTCAAACGGCGAATCATCTTCTTCGCCATTTTCAACATCAGGCTGCGTGGCTGCATTGTCTACTTGATTGGTAATGGCAGGTTTCAGTCTCCTTCGAGATCCTCCACAATGGGAACAACTTTATCGTCTGAAGGATCACGAAGCAATACCTCATCCGATGTGATGACAGCCTTGATATGCTCTAAATTGAGTAGAATGGCTCTCTCACGGCCGAGGATTGCAGACGGATAAGACAGGAGAGGATCGAGAATTCGAAGATCACGAGTGTGTATCTGCACGCGGTGCATGATTGCGTACTTATCTACATCGAGTATGATTTCCTGGCCGGATGAATCCATCAAAATCCAACTTCTGGAACCCGTCCCCTTCTTCTTCAACCCTCCAACGGCATTCGGAGTGTCCATCGGCACCACCACCGACGGGCCTTCTCGACCCGCCATCGTCATTCAGATCAAAGATTTATGTACCGTGCTACTATCAATTGGCCCCGGGAGAGAATTTGCTATGTTAGGAAGGATGTGTTTAGTTGATGATTTTTGTAAATGTTTTTAAAAGTGATTTAAATACGATATTTTGTGATATATATAGGAATAAGAAGTGATCGATTGTATAGTAAAATAAAATAAAATAGATTAATTGCCATGCAAGTGAACATAACCTGTTTTCTCACTTATTTCTAATCCATCATATCTCATTCTAATCAAATATCAATAATATTTTTGTTTATATTTGTAGTAATATACATTCAGTTGATTAAGTTCGAGTTTCTAATTCAACATTTGATAATCAACTTGAAATGTAATTTCAAATATTCGATTAGAAAACTGTCATAACTATATATAAGTAATAAAAATAATAATAATAAACTTGAGTTGGGATTGAATATTCGATTTTTATCGGACCAGTGGATCCTAATTATATGAAAGAATATTTGAGTTTCTACCTTTGAGTTGGAAATAAAAGTTTATATGAATAATTCATTTTATAACTAGCCTTTTAAATAGTATAAAAATATAGATATTGAACAAATAAAAAATTATAAAAAAAACTAACAGATATAGAATCATAAAAAATATTAGCCTTGCCTTAAACTGTTGAACTATTATATAAATTATCAACACTAATATATTGAATAATAATAACATATATATGCTAAATCATATACTATATTATTTTTTTTTGGTCTAACATACAAAGTATATTGAATAAATACATATATAATCTGAATCATTTTCATAATCATCGGATATCTATTCAAATTATCGCAATAGATCGCTCCAACATGAACACATATTAGTCGGAGATAAAGTGGTTAAAGAAACCGAGTAGCTAGCGAGCAAAATTCGATCCGGCTCATTAACCGCTCGACTCGACTTGTTTAAAAGGATAAACAAGCCAAGCTCAAGCTCAAAAATTATTTTATCATTAAATGAGCTCGAGCTCGGTTCACAGGTAACTCAATTGAACTTGTTATTAGTGATAATAGATTTATATTATTTATATAACAGTATATAATATATAACTTTTTATATCAAAACTTATATTTATTAATAAAATATAAATATTTTATTATATTAAATTATGAATAAATATTTAATTTATATATTAAGATATATATAGAATGTGTATAAACTTCAAGTCGAGCTCGACTTCAAGCCTTACGAGCGGTGCTCGAATTTGAATTTGAGCCTAAGAAGCCGAGCTCGAGCCACTATTTTGATTCGAACGAACTGAGCCGAGTTAACAAGTTCGAATCGAACTTGAACAATCAATAGTCGAGCTCGCTCGACTTGTTTAACGATTCTAGTCGGGGACAAAGTTTTGAATATTAAAAGTAAAAAGAGAAATAGGGATAAAGTTTGTAATAAATACAAAATTAAGACAAATATTTCTCAATACAACTAGCAATTTATTACTATAAACTGACCATTTATTTTTAACACGTGTCATATCTATATTAGCTAGCTTTGATTTTCATAAAAAACAAATACTATTATTTTAATTTATTTCTTATTTATAAACACGCAAGGAAATAAAAAGAAAAAAAATACCTACAACTTAGACTACAACTCTCTTCATATATAATATCATCGATCAATTCCTCGTTTTAATCTTCCATCACTACCAAAAGACACTGTTTTTTGTTACGGCCAAAAAATCGTAATTAAAACCTATTTTTTATGCAAAATGCGTTTTATGACACCATAGTTACGAATTTTTTCGTAATGTATACTCACGTAACATTTTTTTTGCCACGCAATATTTCGTAACAATTGTGGGTGGTCAATGCTCTCTGCCTACGCTTGAGACGTGACTTTTGTTATAGTTTTTGTTACGCCATTTCTGTCGTCGCAATAAGTCGGCCCGGCCCGCGCGTGGGCTTGGATTTTGTTACGGTTTTTTTACACCACATCGTTCATCACAAAAAATGGGACTTCCTGCGGATGGGCTTGGCTTTTGTTACGAGCTTTTGTTACGCCATATATTTCATCGTAAAAAATTAAAGATTATTTATTACCAAATGAGCCATTGTATTACAATCATCGTACACTACAAAAAAATAGTATATTTGTAACGGAATTCCGTTCCTAAAGTTCACGTAGCTAACGTAATTCTATTTCAAATTCCGTCTCTAATATCATTAGTAACGGAAAAAGTGGATTTAAAAACGAAAAATCTTGTTACAAAATTGATATTTTTTTTGTAGTGGTACATCACACTACAAGTTCTAAGACACAATAAAAACAATAAATAACTACCCAATTCCTACTTAACCACAATACACATTAAAGAGTATTCATCAATCATCAAGAACAATTCACACGATAGACCTAAGAAAATAAACAATAGAGAAAATTAATAAGTAGAAGAGCAAAGTGAAAATTATCGGATAATCGGTTATTTATTTAATCGATGGGATTTAATTTATAAATTAAATTCATAAATTTTGAAACTGATTATTCGGTGAGTGAAATACATATAGACTATATAATGGTTGTAACTTGTAAGGCATACGAATGCCGATAGGCCATAGGTGCGCAGCGTTCACCCGAGCCAGATAATATGATTTTGGGTTTGTACTTGAACTTGGGTTTGGTAAATAAATAGAGTCGCTATTAATTGCATGAACGTGTATGATAATAAGTTGAACACATTAATTATAATATGTGAAAAAATAGAATTGAACTACGTGCAAACATGTACTTTGCATGCTATTGACATGCATGTATTTTGTATAAATATAAATACATTTAATGCATTTGTTATAGAATATGATTTATCCACATTGCAAGCATGCAATTATATGAATTTAATTGAATGCATTGATTGCATTTCAATTTGAATGAATATGCATTTCGTGTTTAGCTATTCATCCATTTGAAATATAGAATTGATGGTCCATTGTGATTTTAAATTTAATTCCCTTCATGAGCATGCCTATAAAAGGCTAAGTCGTGCCCATTTCCAAAATACATCAAAATACGTTCCTAATTCCTCTCCTCTCCAATTTATATGTATATATATATATATATATTCTTGTTTTCGGTGGTTTCTCCGGTAAGATTCCGATCAATAGTCCGGAGACTTTCCTTCTTTTTGAGCCTCCCGACACGGCATTAGTTCACTTCATTTTAGTTCGTCGGAACTCCAAAATATTAGAGTGTCACCTAATTCGAAGACGAACGTCGTTTTATTTATGGAAATTTTGTGCCACAAACCGGAGGCACTACCACCGCATATTCATTTTTACGGAGAAAGATTCTACTTCGACTCGACATGATTATCGAATTTATTTTGATAAAATAATTGTGATTATCAAATTTATTCTGATAAATTAATTATCAAATTTATTTCAATAAAATTATTGTGATATCGAATTTATTTTTATAATTATATTCTTGTAATATAATATTATTATTATATTTCTACCAATCGTAAAAACGATTATCTATAGATATTGCAAGAATGGCAGCCAACGATCAATATGGCAACATCATGGATGCTGCCGGAATCAGATCATGTCATTGGCCGGTGTTGACCTCCTTGAGGTATCGACTAAAGATGTGTTGAATAACATAGTGCTTACGAGCGGCCTACTGTGGTAGAAAAAGATCTTATTTTACTTAACATCTATAGCATCTACGATGTACGTGTTACAGGAACGTGCCTCTAGACTATCTAAAAAGAAGAAGTCTAATCAGAGTTCCCACTTAATCGAGACATCCTACAGGACTGATCGTGACTTCAACGCTGATAATCTTGTAAGTGTTATATACGAGACCAGTCATGTTGTAAGTCTTAAGGCATGGTTCATTGATACCGGTGCCACGTGCCATGTCTGTTCCGACATGGTAAGTTTCTCGACTTATAAAAAGACTGAGGGTAGATGATTATACATGGGTAACCATGCGTCTTCCAAAGTTAATGAAGTGGGAACAGTGGTGCTAAAGATGACTTCAGGGAAAAAATTGACCCTGAAGGATGTTCTAGACGTTCTTGATATCAACAAGAACCTCATCTCAGAATCGCTATTGGTTAGAGATGGTTTTAAACTACTCTTTGTAGCGGATAAATTTATTTTATCAAAAAATATATGCTCTTAGCTGAAGGGAATCTTTCCAATGGAATGTTCAAATTGAATGTAATTGTAGTGCGCCAAGCACCGAATGAGAGTTACAATGCTTCTTCTTCCTTGTATTTGGTTTAGTATTCTGATTTATGGCATTGTAGATTAGGACATGTTAATGTAATGCTATAAAAAGATTGGTAAATCTCGATTTACTAAATATTAAAGAAACGAACACTCAAAATAAATGTGAAGTTTGCGTGGAGGCAAAAATGGATAGACTACCATTTCCTTCAGTTGAAAGAAATACGAAGCCATTGGAATTAATTCACACAGACGTGTGTGATTAGAAATTTGTGCAAACTCGAGGTGGCAAAAAAGATTTATCTCCTTTGTAGATGATTGCATAAGATATTGCTATTTTTACCTGTTAAGGGAAAACTGAGAAACAATATAAGCCTTCAAAAACTTCAAAAATGAGGCGGAAAATAAACTAAGATGTAACATTAAGGCTGTTCGTAGTGATCAAGATGGCGAGTATGTAGCACCATTTGAAAAATTATGTAACGAAAGTGACATAATTCATTAAACTACGGCTCCATATTCACCTCAATCGAATGGTGTCGCATAATGCAAAAATAGAACCCTTAATGAAATGATGAATACCTTGTTGATTAGTTCGGAATTATCCCAAAACTTGCGGGGCGAAGCAGTTCTAACTGCATATTATATTCTGAATAAAATTCCACTCAAACGTAAGGATGTGACTCCTTATGAATTATAGGAAGGCAAAAAACCTTCATATAAATACTTAGAAGTGTGGGGGTGTTTGGTGAAAGTGAAAGCACCGTCTCCGAAGCAAGTCATTATCGGCCCGAAGATGGTAGATTGTGTATTCATTGGATATGCGTTGAATAGTAGTGTTTATCGATTCATAGTTTATAAGTCGGACATTCCTGAAATGACTGACGGAGCTACGATAGAGTTGAAGAATGCGATATTTTTTGAAAATATCTACCCGTACAAAGAAAAGATCTAGCTCAGTCTTGAACCCATAGACGAAGAACTACGTGGTTAGAAAAGGAAAAGGGCGACTACTCCTAATCAAGAGGTTAGTGAGCCTCGTCGTAGCAAAAGGACTAGAGTTGAGAAAACATTCGGTCCACGTTTTGTTACATATATATTGGATTATGAGCCGACATCGATCAAGGAAGCTTTTTTCTAGTCCAGATGCCCCATTCTAGAAAGAAATCATTGATAGTGAAACAAAACCCATCATGCAAAATAACACGTAGGTGTTAACTGATCTACCCGAAGGTTGTAAACCTTTGGGGTGTAAGTGGATTTTGAAAAAAAATACAAAGCTGATGGATGTGCTGATAAGTATAAAGCTCGGCTCGTTGCAAAAGGATTTAAACAAAAAGAAGGATTTGACTTCTTCGATACTTATTCACGGGTAACCAGTATAACGTCCATTATGGTGCTTCTTAGGATTGCTGCTCTGCACAATCTCGAGATTCACCAAATTGATGTGAAGACTGCTTTTCTAAATGGTGAATTAAAGGAAGAAGTGTATATGGAACAACCTGAAGGGTTCGTTGTTCCTGGCCAAGAGAAGAAGGTGTGTAAACTTGTTAAGTCGTTGTACGGACTAAAACAAGCACCTTTACAATGACACTTGAAGTTTGATAATGTAATTTTATCGATTGGTTTCAAAATTAACCAATGTGACAAATGTGTCTATATAAAAGAAACTTCTATCGGATTTCTTATGGTATGTGTATGTGTAGATGATCTTTTAATTATGGCGAAAGAAATTTGCTTAATTGAAGAAGATAAACGCATGTTAACTCGGAACTTTAACATGAAAGACATGGGGACGTGGGAGTCGCTAATATGATTCTGGGAATGCGAATTCTGAGAAATGACGAAGAAATTGTGCTAACTCAGTCTCACTGTGTTGAGAAAGTACTGAGAAAGTTCAATGTTTTCGACAATACTCCGGCAAAAACTCCTATGGATCTAAGTGTTCACCTGAGCAAAACCAAGGTGGTCCTGTTGCTCACGAAGAAAATGCTAAAATAATCGGGAGCCTTATATACTTAACTAACTGTACAAGGCCTGATTTAGCTTGTCCAGTAAACAAGTTGAGCCGCTATACTAGCAATCCAAATCACGATCATTGGAAAACATTAGTGAGAGTCTTGAGTTATTTAAAATATACTCTTGACTTTGGCATACATTACACTAGATATCCTTCAATACTTGAAGGGTATTGTGACGATAATTTGATATCTGATGCGAAAGACTCGTTATCGACAAACAGATATGTCTTTACGATCAGAAGAAGAGCAATTTTGTAAATGTCCGCAAAACAAACTTGTATAGCTCAGTTCACCATGGAATCAAAATTCATCGCTTTAGATAATGCCGGTGAAGAAGCTGAATGGCTTAGAAATTTTCTAGATGATATTCCATTTTGGACAAAACCAATACCTTCGGTTTTGATACATTGCGATAACCAAACTGCTATAGTAAAGGCTAAGAATGGATTTTACAACGGTAAATCCCGATATATCCAACGCAGACAAAATATTTTATGACAATTGATCACTAGTGGGGTTATAACTGTTGACTTTGAAAGATTAATATAAAACTTTGCAGATCCGCTAACCAAAGGGTTACATCGTGATCAAATGTTCAAAATGCTAAAGGGAATGAGTCTGAAATCCACAAGTTAAGAGACAGTTATAGTGGTAACCAAACCAAAATCATTTGGAGATCCCAAGCTTTGGTTCAATGGGACAACTAAGCTGTAATTGTTTGGCACGAATACTCGATCTCCATTCCCTGAAAAATTACGAGTGTTATGAAGTGCAAAGTGGTGAGGTTGAGTCACTGACTCTTAATAATCCTAAAAGGAGAGCTGAATACTTTAAAATAGGATTACCTATGCAAGTGTGAAGTGAGGACCGCTTCAAATGAAACACTTATGAATCCAAAGAGGTGATCCATAACCGAAACGGATCAAAACGTGAGACAAAATGAGGCTGGGATAGCGACATGTCAGTATTATTGACTAAGATGCACACCAAGGTTGAATAGTTCAATGCATCATGTCAACTAGGTCACCAGTCTAGACAATAATATTGACTAAGGAAGGTTCAAAGCCACAAGCTACCGATCCTGACGTGTTAATGTCTCTAGAAGTGAGTTGTGTTTTGCTTTAATATGGGCATTTCCACTCATGTGGGGGATTTTCGGATAATCGGTTATTTATTTAATCGATGAAATTTATTTTATAAACTAAATTCATAAATTTTGAAACCGATTATTCGGTGAATTGAAATGCATATGGGTTATATAATGGTTGTAAGACATATGAATACCGATAGGCCATAGGTGCCCACGCTCACCCGAGCCCGATAATATGGTTTTAAATTTGTATTTGGAGTTGGGTTTGGTAAATAAATGGATTAACATAGTCCATAAGCTCCGGAGCATAATAGAGATGACGAATATTTTTTGTCAATTTCGAAACCCAAGAAAATAAAAATATATTCCTAATATAATTGCATGAGCGTGCATAATCATAAATTAAACACATTAATTATAATGTGTGAAAATAGAATTGAAGTACGTGCAAGGATGCTATTGCCATGCCTGTATTTTGTATAAATATAAATGCATTTGTTATAAAATATGATTTATGCACGGTGCAAGCATGCACTTACATGAATTTAATTGAATGCATTGATTGCATTTCAATTTGAATGAGAATGCATTTCCTGCTCGGTCGTTCATCGGTTTGAAATATAGAATTGATGGTGCTATTATGATTTTAAATTTAATTCTCCCCATGAGCATGCCTATAAAAGGCCAAGTCGTCCCCATTTCCAAAAACACACCAAAATCCATTGGTAATTCCTCTCATCTCCAATATATATATATATATATATATTCTTGTTTCCGGCAGTTTCGCTGGTGAGATTCCGATCAATAATTCAGAGACTTTCCTTTTTTTTTGAGCCTTTCGACACGACATTAGTTCGTCGGAACTCCGAAGTATTGGGGTGCCACCTAATTCGGAGACGAACGTTGTTTTATCTCTGGGAACGTTACGCCACAAACCGAAGGCACTACCAAGGCGTATTCGTTATTCGTTTTTACGGAAAGAAGTTCTATCTCGACTCGACGTGATTATCGAATTTATTTAGATAAAAAAAAAATATTGTGATTATCAAATTTATTTCGATAAAATAATTGTGATTATCAAATTTATTTTGATAATTCATTATTGAATTTATTTTGATAAAATTATTATCATATCAAATTTATTTCGATAATTATATTCTTGCAATATAATTAATAATATTATTATATTTCTAACAAAAATAAATTCCCGGAAAAAGTATTCAAGAATCGGGTTGACGAAGAAGCTGCAATGAATCATAGTATATATTAGTCTAACATTGAAGCTATTACATCAGTGTATTAAATACATGGAAAAAATAAGTATCAAGGGCGAAATATAAGCTGCATTAAAATCTATTAGACTAAAATATAAATTAATTAGATAATCACAAAAATATAAGCCAAACTGAAAATTCGTAAATCCTTGTATGTCCATTCAATTAGATTGCCAAAGAGTACAATAAACTAATTCAACCAATTAAATACTAGACAAATTATACTAAATCACTTGCAACTAATTCCAACTAAACAAATTACATTAAGCTTATTTCAGCCAATTCAAAACTAAACAAATGATATTAGACCAATTCCAACCAAATTACATCAAGCCAATATAATAACTATTTAGATACCAAATCTTGACACATAGAAACAACAAGAATATCAAGAATAATGACTATTACATTAACATGCCAGCTACTCATTGCAGACCATGAAGTCATGGATTCAAACCCCCGACGCCTCAGGTCACCTGTCACAAATGGTTCGCCTAGTGTGACTTGTCTGTCGGGTCTAATTTGCAGGGTATTAGGTTCGGTTGGGGATTTACCCAGTTCGCACTTTCGGGTAGCGACAGTGGTTTCCCTTTTACCGAACTTTTTGACAGAATTAAGAATGGGGCCAGCAATGTCATGCACAAGAAGAACCTAATACCCTGCAAACTTGACGATGGCCAACCACATTCCCACTTTTTATATGTACGATCTTGCCCAAAAAGCATACTCAACATGAAGAATATCTGTTTAAATTACCCTTAAAAAAATATAATATGGACTGAATGTAAACTACCTTTTCCATAGAAGTACCACATAAGAGACCAAGAAGCAACTTCATCAAGTAAAAGTCTAGCCTTCAATAAAAAATGGCCATCAACTTAAGGTCCCGACTGCAGCAAATGTTTCATTTCAAACATTATTTAACAAGTGTGTTAACATGAGTCTCACCCTACCCTTCCAAACTGGCGCCTATTTGATTCCGTGTCGAAAAAAAAAATCCCTTATACTTTTATAAACAATCAATTTTGCACTCTTCCAAAAAGTGCCTTGAAGCAAAGTAAAACAGATATTGTTAGAGAAAAGATGCACAATGAATACCCTCTACTTGTTGGAATATCAAGAAACCATTATCCATCATATGACAAGCTCGTCAGAATACAAAATGGACATAATATGTTGCTACATCTAATTATGATGAGCGACGATAATATAGTGCGGGATTAAGTAATGAAACCGGTAAAAGCAAGCCTCAAGTACAATATGCAATTTGAAAATGTAAATAAGATACTTCAAATGAAGAGGAACATCCAAGCTTAGAGAACTACAACATGCTATATATATCTACTGTTTCTTTTTTTGGATTAACAACCCAGCAAGCAGTAGAGAAGCATGCCAAAATACTTCTTAGTCTTCAAGAAGGTCGACATAATGCAGCAACAAAATGCAAAAGAAATTTCTTCAAACCATCAAGAAGCTCAATTTTACACGTTGATTTGAAGCTCCCAAGGTTAATCCAAATTTGATAATCCAATTACGCTGTGATTCATGAGCACAAATGTGAAAATAAGAAGGAACTATTAACAATCTAAGCCATGCGATAGTAATTGAACTCAACAAGATTATTATGGCACCAATGACCTCAATCAATGTTACCACCAAGAATGCTCCTGCAATCAAACTTTTTTGATGTAAAAGAAAGAAGAGGTCAGAAATGATTCGATTTTGAGGCCTAATAATAAATTGACACTATTTGTATACCTAACAAAAAATAAATAAAATTCAGACATAATAAAATGCAGCCAAACAACACAACCGCCTAAAAATTTAATTTAGTGTTATAAAGTTCACTGTGAACACGCAATCAAAATTTCATTCCAAAGTGTTCCACAAATGTTTGCAAATCCATAAAGGAGTAAAATCGATAAAACCACCAAGCATTTGGAAATGTATCACAAAAAACATTCACAGAAACAACTTTGAAAAAAAATTAAAATAGTTCATATGTGAGCACAGAAATGATGTTTGTTGGCATATTCAAAATTGCCAAACCCTTTTGTTTATACTTTTGGCATATGAGCAAGTTGCAGGATGTTGTTGCAGGTTCTGTTTGACACCATTTCGGAAAACCTGCCAACTGCAGAGTTGACCGAGTTACAGCTTTTGGATGCATCTTATGTGTTCTACACTCAATGGAACAGGACAAATGAATATGCATTGGACAGAGGACGTGCAGGAGAAGCTGCATGTATTGTCCTCTCATACTGGATGGCATTAAATGACCTTGAACACATTGCCTTAAAAGTTGTCACAGTCAACTTTTGTCTTTCGTGTAATGTCTATATATTTGATATGGATGTTTGTTTGTATTCGTGTGGGTGAGCAACCAGAACTTAGAGAAGAATTCTCTCCGCCTGTTAGAGTGTTGAGAGAGCTCATCCATGGAGGATTGAAGACAAGAAGAAGGATTCTTGGAGTCGAAGCCGAAGAAGATATTCATCCGATAAACAACCTTATTCTTAGCTTGGTCGCTGGCCTGCTAGAGTTGTTGCGGTAGAGTAACAGCCAGTCCATGAGAGTTGGTAAAACTAAATGGCGCTTGGGTAGAAGATAGGTTGGGTAGTTCAGTTTGGTGTCTTATATGGTGTAAACCAAGTGTTTGGTTTAGTTAAGACTCCTGGATTGGAATCCCCCCGACGTAGGTTGGAAAACCGAACTGGGTAAACAAACTTGGTGTGTTGTTTTTCTTTCTGCACTTATTCAGCCATCGATTCGTGCATGAACACACACCTCTGTTATAACCGCGAGACAACTACGTTGTAAAGCTGTGTTTACGTCGAACGTTTCAAAGTTCCGCTGTGCAAGGTACTCGGAGGCGTTGGACCTCTTTCGCGCCCCTCTCCGCGACTTCCAACATCTGGTATCAGAGCAACGTGCTCAATACCCCGAGTAGATCTGTCCGTGGTTCAAGATGAGTCGTGAAGTAATCTCGTCTATTCGTCCACCTGTGTTCGATGGGAACAACTACACCTACTGGAATAATAGGATGGAGGCATATATGTTAACTCTTGGGATGAAACTTGGGAAGCTGTAGAGCTTGGCTGGACTCCTCCAACCAAAGTTGTGCCTGGAGAAACTCAGAACGACCCCCCAACTATCTTTCTAAAGTCGAAAAATGAGTGGACACCTGAAGAAAAAATTGCTGCTGGTGGAAATGCCAAAGCCGTAAATGCCATATTTGAATCTGTCGATGAAGTTCAGTTTCGTGTCATCTCAAACTACAAGAAAGCAAAAGATGCATGGAGAGCCTTGGAAAATGCATTCGAAGGGACTGCTGAAGTTAAAGAAACAAAACTCCAAAGGGTAGAAAGTATGTTCGAAGCCCTGAAAATGACTGATGATGAAACAATGTCTGAGTTCTACACTAGATTCAAAGATGTGGTGAATCAAGCATATGCTCTTGGCTTAGTATATGATGAACAAAGGCTGGTTCGAAATATGCTGAGAAGTGTGAACAAAAAGTTCAAAATCAAAGTCTCTACTCTTGAGGATAAGAAGAAAACCAAGAACATGAATCTTGAAATATTGAATGGTATTTTTATGAATTGCGAGATGAATCATATTGAAGAAGAAAGTTCAAAAGGGATTGCTCTTACTGCCGAAGATCTGGAGCTTGTCGGATCTGATGAAGAAATGTCTCTGCTGTCCAAGAAGTTGTCTCGAATGATAAGTGAAAAGCGTGCTCGAAAATACCACAATTCTGGAAATAGAGGTCACTATGGTGGTAAAACAACTGGTGAACAACGAAAGTATCCAGAACACAAAAGTGTTGGTTACAACAAAGAAAAGGGAGCTTATGATAAAAGCTACAAGAAGAAGTTCAACACTGCTTCTAGGCCAGAAAACTCAAGTGATCCGAAATGCTTTGCATGTGGCGGAGTTGGTCATGTGAAAGTGGAATGTGCTACATTCAAGAAGAAAGGTAAGCATGCATTTCAAGCTACCTGGAGTGATGAAGAAGGCAGTCAAGAATCTGAAGATGAAAGTGATAATGAAAGCGTTGTTGCTTTTGTTGCCAAAGAAGGAGAATCTAGCAAAGGAAAAGAAAGTGTTCCTGAAGAAGAATGTAACAGCAATGACACAATCGAGATGGATATCTATGAGCTAATGGAAGCTTATGAGGAAGTTATAGCTGAACAGAAAATTTGTGTTAAGAGAAACAAGGATTTGATCAACACAGTTTACCGTTTGGAAGCTGGAGTTGAAAAAGCTGAGGAAGTGAATCAAGAAATGTTCGAAATCAATGAAGGACTTCAGAAGGACGTCAAGCAGTTGAAAATGAAGTGTGATGATCTGAGAGAAGAAAATGATAGACTCAGAAAAGGAAAAGACAAACTCGATGAAGTTTTATCGATTGGAAAGCCATTTGGAGATCATCGTGGGATTGGTTATCAAGAATCCATGAAGGTAAATCCAACTACCTTTGTGAAAGGAGGTTTGCTTACTGATGTGAAGATTCCAGAGAAACTTGCAAAAGGGAAGAACACTGAAGGTCCCAAAGAAAACAGAAAGAAGAGACAAAATTAAAATCGCAAAAGGAACAGACGTGTCAACGCGTCGTTACAACAGAAGAGTAACTGCAAGTACTGTTTCCGATTTGGTCATGCTGAATCTCACTGTTTCAAGCTGGCTAGGGATTTGATGTCTGGAAAGAAGGTTAACTGGCCCTTAGATGAACGGAAACAAAGGGTGAATTTCATAATGGAATGGAGACCTAAGAAGAATCAATCTAAGATGATGTGCAATGTCATCCTATCTAGTCAAGAAGCAACAAATTCATCCCGATGGTATTTCGACAGTGGATGTTCATGCCATATGACGAATCAGAAGCATCTATTGAAGAACTATGTAGCTGACACTTGTGGAGAAGTGATATTTGGAGATGGAGCCAAATGAAAAATTGTGGGCTATGGTTCTCTCGAAGCCAAAGGTATACCGAAGTTGACGAAGGTATATTTTGTTGAAGGCTTGAGTACTAATCTCATTAGTATCAGTCAGTTATGTGATGATGAGTTGTTAGTGAAGTTCACAAAGGATGCTTGTGAGGTTTACAACAAGAAGAAAGAGTGCGTGATGACTGGAAAAATGTCAAGGAACAACTGCTACTTACTTGACAAACCAGTGGATGTTGCATTGATCTCAAAAGATGATGAAACCCTTCTATGGCATACAAGACTTGGCCATGTCAACCAACAGAGCTTGATAAAGTTGAGCAAGGAAGGAATTATCAGAGGACTTCCAAAGTTTTCAAAGTTACCTAACTTCGTTTGTGGTGATTGTGCTCGAGGAAAGCAGAAACGTGTCTCTCATCCGCAGTCGGAACATCAAAGCAGCAAAACTTGTCTTGATTTGCTGCACATGGATCTGATGGGTCCAGTGGATACACCCAGTCTTGGAGGTAAAAAGTACATACTTGTTTGCATTGATGATTTCTCGAGATATACATGGGTTGATTTTATGAAGGAGAAAGGAGATACATTTGATATCTTTGAAAAATTGTGCAAAAGACTGATGAATGAAAAGAGATCAAAGGTTAATCGAATTCGTACCGATCATGGTAAGGAGTTTGAGAATCAAAAGTTTGATGGTTTCGTTCTGATCTTGGAGTACTGCATGAGTATTCAGCCCCGAAGACCCCACAACAAAATGGAGTCGTCGAAAGGAAGAATCGAACACTTCAAGAAATTGCTCGATCAATGATGCAAGCCAAAGGTGTTGCAAAGTACTTATGGGCTGAGGCGATTAACACTACATGTTATGTGATCAACAAAGTATATTTGAGACCCCACACTGAGATCACACCGTACGAGCTATGGAAATGAAGAAAGCCGAATGTGTCATACTTTCACACATTTGGATGTCGATGCTATATTTTGAAGGATATGAGTCATCTTAAAAAATTTGATGCAAGATCAGATGAAGGAATATTCATTGGTTATTCTCATAACAGCAAAGCTGATCGCGTTTATAACAAGAGGATGAAGAAAGTTATGGAATCGATGAATGTAACTTTCGATGATTCTTGTGTGGAAAGGAGATCAATCAATCAACAGGATGATGAAGACTTGATACCTCTTCCTACTATTCAGAATCAGAATGTCTTACCTGAGGTTCAGAATCCTCTACCCCAGATTCTAGAAACAACTCGTGATGAGAGTTCGATGTTGTTCGATTGGAGTGAAGCAGATGAATCTACTGAAGTTACCACTGCTGCAGAACAACCTGGAGAATGTCAATCTGAAGCTGAAGTAAGGAGATATGGTTCAAGAATTCCTAAGAACCACCATATTGATTCTGTCATTGGAGATCCACAACAAGGTCATCGAACCAGAGGAAAGCAAATTGATTTTAGAGAATTTGCTGGCATGAATTGCTTTGTGCCTAACATTGAGCCAAAGAACATTGAAGAAGCGCTGAAAGATGAATACTGGATCAGTGCCATGCAAGATGAGTTGAATCAGTTTGAAAGGAACAAAGTCTGGACGTTGGTAGCACGACCAGATGACATCAATGTGATTGGAACAAAGTGGATATTCAAGAACAAATCTGATGAGAAAGGGAATATCACAAGGAACAAAGCTCGGCTAGTTGCACAGGGATACACTCAGATTGAAGGAGTTGATTATGATGAAACGTTTGCCCCCGTTGCAAGAATTGAAGCCGTAAAGTTATTACTCTCAATCTCATGCTCACTTGGATTTTCTCTATTTCAAATGGATGTCAAAACTGTATTTTTGAATGGCTGAATCAAAGAAGAAATATATGTGGAGCAGCCTAAGGGATTTGAAGATCCATTCTATCCGAATCATGTCTACCGATTGAGGAAAGCTTTGTATGGATTGAAGCAAGCACCCCATGCTTGGTATGATCGATTGTCTACCTTTTTTATTGGAAAGGAATATACCAGAGGATCCACAGATAAGACGTTATTCATCAAACATAAAGGTACTGATGTTATGATTGCTCAAGTTTATGTCGATGATATTGTCTTTGGATCAACGGCAAAGAAGTTGAAGGATGAATTTGTAGAGTTCATGCATTCAGAATTCGAGATGAGTATGATTGGAGAGCTGACATATTTCCTTGGATTACAAATTAAGCAATGTCCTGATGGGATATTTCTGAACCAAACAAAGTATGCAAAGAATATGGTTGATAAGTTTGGTATGAAGAGTTCTAAGACTGTTAGAACACCGTTGGGACAACAAGACAAGCTGTCTAAAGATGTTGAAGGAAAGGATGTCGATCAGAAGTTGTATAGGAGCATTATCGGAAGTCTGTTGTATCTTACAGCTAGCAGACCCGATATCACATTTTGTGTTAGTGTTTGTGCTCGATTCCAATCAGCCCCAAAAGAATCTTACTTGAAAGCCAAAGAGAATTTTGAGGTATATTAATGGAACATCCGAACTTGGATTATGGTATTCAAAGAGATCATCACTTGATCTAATTGGATTTACTGATTCCGATTGAGCCAGATGCTGTGATGACCGGAAAAGTACGACGGGAGGATGTTTTTACATTGGTGAAAATTTGATCAGTTGGAGTTCCAAGAAGCAAAGTTCGATTGCTTTGTCTACTGCTGAGGCAGAGTATGTAGCCGCTGGAAGTTGCTGTGCGCAATTGTTATGGATCAAACAAATGTTGAAGGATTATGGAATTGAGAAGGAGTCGTTTGTACTGTGGTGTGACAACACTAGTGCAATCAGCATATCGAATAATCCAGTTCAACATGGTCGAACGAAGCACATAGAAATCCGATATCATTTTATCCAAACGCTTGTGGAAGCTGAAGTGTGCAAATTGCAGCACATTGGAACTAATTTTCAAAAGGCGGACATCTTCACCAAAGCATTGGATTCAGAGAGGTTTGAGAAATTAAGAAGAGAATTAGGTATGTGTTCATACCTTAACTAGTGCGAATTATTGAAGGAATTAAGTCCATTATTCATGGGTTTTTATCTGGATATTTTTTTTTTTTTAATATTGGGTAAATATAAGGAAAGGAGAAATACGTGGCGTAATATTATTGGAAGGGAAATTTATAGCCTTTTTAGGGTTGCAGAGTCTACAGCCTTGGACAGTGTTCCGACGTCAAAACGTCGCTCTGACATCCCACGCGCCTGGATTGATGGGAATTAATGGAGGTTGCGTGTGAAGGGTTTTTTATTCTTCTGTATCTATATCTTCGGATCAGAGTGCACATACATCACTCATCCTTTCTCTCCAAACCCCAATTTCAACTTGTGAAGGAGTTTTTCTCTCAAAATCTCCAACCATGGTGAAAACACGTTCCGGTGGAGTTGCCAAGGATGTTAAGCAGAAATCTGTTTCAAAGAGGAAAGTTGGAACTACAAAGAAAGGGAAGAAGCTGTCTGAACGTTTTTCCTCTGTTCTTGAAACCGTTCATGAATATGTGATGGAAGAACCTGATCGTGATGTTGAGATTCCTGCAACTGATGTAGCCCATGATGAGGGAACCGCTGTCTCAACTGCTGAAGATCATTCTCTTTCTGAAAGACTTGAAGGTCATGTAGGGAAACATGTTGTTGTGCATGAAATTGATCTAAATGAAGTTGCACCCATGGAAACTGCAAATGAAGATGAAGTCGCTGTTGAAATGGCTGGCGCACAAGAAGAAAATACTGAGGAGAACCCTGTTGATGTTCAAGAAGTTGAAACTGTTACTGATGGTGAAGCAGAGGATGCTACAATCACAAAAGAGGTTCCTGCTGTCGATGAACCTGAAAGTGAGGTTGTGCATGAAGAGGTACCTGCTGAAGACATTGAAGGAATTGGAACAGAAGTACCCCAACCCGTGGATATGAATTTTGAAGCTACAGAGGCGGAACAAGTCATTCTTGAAAATGTGATTGAGGAAGGAGAAGCTCTTCCTATGGAACACCCCGATATCGATGAAGAAGAAGAAGATGAGTTGGACTCTCTTCATCTGTCCTCTGCTTTGGACAGACTCCGGAAAAGAAAGCATGGCAGTTCATCTCGCAATGCCCCTGCCCCTGCTAAAAAGACTTTCAAAAGGACTAAGGCAAAGAGTCGAAAGTCTAAAGGAGTTTCTGATCCTCCTACTGTTCGTGAAGATAAAGCGTTGAATGATGCATATTATTATGCTTCTGGGCGTCGCTATGTTCAGGATATTCTTGCTGGAAGGACTGTGATTTCAGAAACTCAGTTTATTCGGAGAGCGTATACCGATGTAGGATTCCGTGCGTTCCTTGAGGAAAAGCATTTGTTGTTTTGGGCGACCGGATTGGAGCGTTACTGTCCTCGCCTTGTCAAGGAGTTTTATGCCAACTTGAGTGGGAAGGTACTCGATCCGAACTCTCTATGGTATCATAAGATATATATTCGTGGCAAAATTTTGGAACTTAGCCCTGCAGTGATCAATGAGTTGTTACAACTGCCGGCGAATGATGAAAATAAGTTGCCATCTAAGCTGATTGATGAATCAACAAAAGAGGTTGCCAGAACCATATCTGCTGGAAGTGCTTCGTCATTTGGACATTCTGGAGTGACTGGAACAATGCTGACAATAAAATATCAGTGTCTCTTTAGACTTTGTGGATGCAATATCTTACCAACCGCCAACAATACAAGTATCAGCACTGATATGGGTACTCTCATCTTCTCTATTGATAAACATTTTGAGCTAATTAATTTTGGTTATTTGGTAATCAAGAAGATGATTGACTTTTGTTCGGATTCAAAAGTGGAATGGACATGATTGCCCAATCCCGGTTTAATTTATTTGTTCTTGAGTTCCAAGGGAATTCATCCAGAACCGGATGAGGAGGTGTTTCCCATTCGATCATTTATTGCCCAGTCCAACCTTAAAAAGCTTTACAATGACTTTCTTCTTGGTGCCCCATTGCATGCCAATGCTCGCATAGAGAAGTGTAGGGCGCTACTGACTGAAGTCATGAGGGAACAATCTGCTCTGTCTGCTGCTCTCATTGCTCAGAATAGAAAAGTGGCATAGGCCATGAGGCTGATGCCTCGCAAACCTGAAAGCGTCGATGATGAGGACGTTGATGCAGATGATAATGGAGATGGTAATGGTACGGAGGAAGCCGACCTTTGACCACCTCTTTTTGGCCTCTGCTGCAATGCAAGGGGGAGAATGCAGCAAGCCAAGGGGAGTGTGTGTTGTTGAGGAGGAATTTGGTATTACCATCTATTGTTTTCTACCTGTTTTTTGTTGTTAACACATTTGGATGTTAAAGCCGCTTGTGGCTTGTTAGAATTGATGGTCTGTAATAACTCTTAACCGGATTGTGATTGTGGATGTGTGAATGGTGTATGTGTTTGCTGCTTATTATGCCCTGCTGCATATGCCAAAAAGGGGGAGATTGTTGGCATATTCAAAATTGCCAAACCCTTTTGTTTATACTTTCGGCATATGAGCAAGTTGCAGGATGTTGTTGCAGGTTCTGTTTGACACCATTTCGGGAAATCTGCCAACTGCAGAGTTGACCGAGTTACAGCTTTTGGATGAATCTTGTGTGTTCTACACTCAATGGAACAGGACAAATGAATATGCATTGGACAGAGGACGTGCAGGAGAAGCTGCATGTATTGTCCTCTCATACTGGATGGCATTAAATGACCTTGAACACACTGCCCCAAAAGTTGTCACAGTCAACTTTTGTCTTTTGTGTAATGTGTATATATTTGATATGGATGTTTGTTTGTATTCGTGTGGGTGAGCAACCAGAACTTAGAGAAGAATTCTCTCCACCTGTTAGAGTGTTGAGAGAGCTTATCCATGGAGGATTGAAGACGAGAAGAAGGATTCTTGGAGTCGAAGCCGAAGAAGATATTCATCCGGTAAACAACCTTATTCTTAGCTTGGTCGCTGGCCTGCTGGAGTTGTTGCGGTAGAGTAACAGCCAGTCCATGAGAGTTTGTAAAACTAAATGGAGCTTGGGTAGAAGATAGGTTAGGTAGTTCGGTTTGGTGTCTTATGTGGTGTAAACCAAGTGTTTGGTTTAGTTAAGACTCCTGGATTGGAATCCCCCCGACGTAGGTTGGAAAACTGAACTGGGTAAAAAAACTTGGTGTGTTGTTTTTCTTTCTGCACTTATTTAGCCATCGATTCGTGCATGAACACACACCTCTGTTATAACCGCGAGACAACTACGTTGTAAAGCTGTGTTTACGTCGAACGTTTCACAGTTCCGCTGTGCAAGGTACTCGGAGGCGTTGGACCTCTTTCGCTCCCCTCTCCGCGACTTCCAATAATGTTCAGAATTAAAGTGATGAAACAAAAAGTCGAAGAAGATGGAAGATGTATTACTCGATATCCATTGTAACGTTTGTAATTTCTCGAAGGTAACTTCTTCCTAGTCATTATGATTGTACGACATCGCCACCGCCACTCCCATAACCTGATAGAAATAGTTCATGTTAATAATTCAACTAAAAACACTGAGCGCATCGTATATCAAACTGAAATCTGTGTAAAAAAAACAAATCCAGATCACTAGTTAAACTCATAAGGAACACATTCAGCACCTTTTTCACGAAATTTCGTCTTATTTATATATACATGACCTAAAAAAGGAATATGCTACCTAAAATTTGGTAATACCAGCTCCGGGCCTCTTCGAAAAAAAAAATAAAAAAAAAAAATTGCATGGATTGATACATCAAAATTGTCCAGTCTTAAGGCAGTCAGATGATGAAAATTAAGACTAAGTGAACAACTCAAACATGATGGTATATGTTTAGAGAGTAAAGTGATCTAGAAATTAAAACCATTGAAATTAAAGTCCACTAAATAAAAAATCAGAGGCATGAACGCAATTCAAAAGTAAGATAACCCATTAGTACTAAAAATTTGCAAAGAACAATGTGTCAAAAGCTTTTTTACAAATCAAATTATACAAGTGATAATCGAACGATCAAATGAAACATGCAATTCAAAATAGATCGTGCATATAACAGGTTCAATTATTATAATTAGTGGAATCAAATGGGAAATTAGTTTCAAATATGGTCATGATTCTACTTTCTTTGTTCACAGTGGCTGAATATGTCAACTACGGCCGCTTACTTCAGTCGAGTTTGGATATCATGGACAACAATGGCTACAGACATCACTATCTTTGTTTACAAATGCCAATAATACCCAAATGTATTGCATACCATGAACTACAGCCTCGTGTTCTCACATACAATGGTGAAGCGTATCCGCAATCCTCTCATCTACAGCAAAATACTCCACCAAAGGAAAATATCCCTGGAGCCACCATGCCATTTGGTAATATTCCCGGAGTCGCACACTACGTGCAACAACCACAAGCACCAATGACTAAGTGATCCAATGTCGCTCTAGAATCACCACAAAATAATCCACAACTTGCGGTACAACTGCAGGAATATCCGAAAGTACTCTAAATAGTACAAGATGCCGTGCGCCAATACTTCGGCATCCAAGGCCAAAGGCCTCACAGTCTGGCATACTGGAAATCTTTTCTAGATTGGGTAGAACACAATTACCCATTGCCTCGATAAGTTAGTTGTAATGCCCCAGGAGTTAGGTCGGTGCTAGACCAACTCTTGTGGATGGATGAGAAGGTGCTAGGCATTCAAGATTGAATAGAGATTAAGTGGATTGATTAGAATAATCATGTCAATAATGTATACATTTCATTTCAGGAACCATACTGAAAAAACTCTAGAGTTAAGCGTGTTTGCCCTAGAGTAATTTGAGAATAGGATGGGTGACACCTTGGGTAGTTTTTCAAGGTGCGTGTGAGTGAGGACAAATTATGTTAGACGGACTCGTGTTGACCAATGGGTCAATCTACGATCCGGACATACTCGACTTTGCGTGGCTTGCGGGGCCATGGTATCACATTAGGATCCTTGAGTCTCTTATGTTTTTAAGAGAAGATAGTCAATCATATATTGAAAACGTGGCTAGATTTATAATCCTAATACAAAAATAATACCCTTTAACTAGGACTAAAATGAGATCTAATGATAAAGCATATTTAAAAAGAAAACACTCTCATGTACGATCTCTTGAAGAATAATTAGAATTTCATCTATATTTGAACTATTATCCATGTTGAGTTAATATTGTAATCAAAGTAACTTGAGCAAAGAAAAAATAACAGCCATTAACTAGGACTAAAGTGAGATCTAATGAGAGGGTATGTATTGTTATTATATTGAAGCAGACTATGGATTATTTCATAATTTTTCTTACTATCAATTAAGCATTATGTTGCTTTCTAATAATGCTTAAATATCATCCACAAATTATAAATTCTACATACTTAATGTAACTCGAACATTATGTTGTGCACTGCACACGATGATCCTTGGTTAACAAATGATTGCATACAACTTATTTTTGCAGTTGCAAAAATAATCATAAGATCCAAGAATCAAATATCGAAATTTTATTTGAAATACATAACAAAATATTTCTTCTCTACACCAACAAAACAACTATTTTCTAATTCAGGGGTAGCTTACTTATTTCCAGCTTTTAACTTTCTTGAAAAAGTCCAATATTTTGTCACAAAAATCCTTTCAAGACCAATATATGCCAATAATAGAATATGTTATCATTTCAAGCATTTTCACAACTTTTAATGTGACTTCACAACTTATGAGCCTACTGAAATATTCCGGAAAATAAAACTTAATAAATAATATATATAATAGAATTAGATGATTTCACTTTAGTAAACTTGATCATAGAACATAATACATAAATAATCTTTAACAAAACATCATGCAATTTCATTCAATTCTAAAATCATCATGAAGACGGCTAAAACTTTCATTCTAAAATTTATCTAAAACTTTTCATTCTCTATATATCCCGTCTTATATCCATTTCATTTTTTTTCTTACATATGAAGTCATATATATATATATATATATTTAAACGTTTGTTTGAACACAAAGAAATAAAAGATGTATTATATAATCGGAAAAGGTGAATTATATAATTTGGCATACAAATTAGAATCACAATTTTAGAAGCCAACTTGACTGTCTAATTTTAGATCAATAGTATCCTAGCAAAGTCATAACAAAAAAATTAAATTTTGCATTACCAACAAAACAAAAAATAGGGAACTAGATTTCAACAAAAATTAACCAATTTTACTCAAATCTTCAAAAAGTACAAGAACAAACCCTAGACTATTATACAAAAATAAATAAATAAATAAATAAATAAAGGAAAAATAAATAAGTAAAATCTTAAGTGTGAAGAATTTGAATAAGAAAGATTGAAAAAATACCATAAAATTTGAAGCTACTACGTGTAAGAAACTGCACAAAGAAAGAGAGAAATATGTGGGAGAAGAGACCCCTTGTGAAAGTCAAGAAAATAGAATGGATAAGGTAGAAAAATCATTAAAAAGAAGAGTAATTTAATAATTTTATTAATTAGTATTAAATAATATTAGGATGTTGGATTAGATAAGTCTATCAGGGTGTGATTATCCAAGATCCGAATACACTAAAGTAAATATAATATTAAGTTGGATAAAATAATATTATCCGACTTTGTCCTTAGTTGTAAACGCAACCATATTATATAAGAAATATATATCAAATTATTAACATTTTTTTATTTATTTTTAATTTCATCTTTCAAAGAAATGTTGTATTTCATCTATCGTAATGACAAAAATTTATGTTATATATTGACATATATGATAATATATGGGAAGATTACTTCACTATTTTAATATTATAAATCTTATTATTAGATAGTATATCATCTCATTTATTATTAATATTTACTATTCAATTTACACAAAAATGCACGTGACCGGCACGTGCGAATGTGACGTTCTTCCCACGTGTCGATTAATAAATAAATAAATAAGTGAAAACAAAAGTTATTTATTTTTTATATACTTCAATTATATCTCAAAAAAAGTATATTATTTTATTTACCAAATATATTGTAAGATATTCAAAGTTTTAATTTACAGCGACTGACACAGATGAGAATCCACATATCATATGAAAAAAAAAAAGAAAAAATAGAAAGAAGATCGTTTGAAATGGTTTTATTGTTCTAATATTTTATATTCTCTTTTTCAAAGTATTTTATCTCATTTATTGTCGACAATTTGAATTTTCAAATAATAAAAATGCTCCGAGCACGTGCCTGGCACGTGTGGTATCACATGCATTTTATTAAGAATTTATCAATAATTTGAATACGTGATTTATTTCAAACACATTTAATATAAATTCATGTGTTTTATTACTATTGTATTATTTATGTCCCTCTATCCTTACAAAATGAATCGAACCGTCTCCCGGTGCGGGATAGACCGGGCGGTTCAGATTGAGATGTTGAGGTCCAGGTGCAGCTTCTTGGCAGTGCCAGTTGCTCACGGCGACTAGCACAAACATCAGGCAGTTCGAACATGTGCGGCGGCGAAGGTCATCGGAATGTTCTCCTCTGGCGGGAACAGTTCGGTGGCGGCGGCAGCTGTGGATGAAGTGGAGCGGGGAGAACGATTTCGATTTTGACGCAGACATCAACGACATCAAGATCGAACGTTTCCTATCGAGCGTACACATGTCCTCAATGTTCACAGGCAGCGGCGGGAAACGGCGGCACCAGCTTCAATTCCCGATTGGCTTCAGTCCTGGCGGTGCATTAGTATTGCACCGCTGGAGATGCGCTCACGCGACTGCACCATTTTTAGTCCAAGTTTTGAATATAAATTTATATGCTTCCTTCCAACTAAATTTATTTATTTATGATTAGTATAAATGTATATACTTAGGGGATTAATATAAATAATAATGTATAAATGTATATACTTCCTTCAAGAAAATACTATCTCCGGCATTCAAATCTATACTTATTTTTCTTTTTGGGTTGTCATTGAAAAATATTCCATAATTTCATTTTCAAGTAAAAAATTATTACATTTTTGTATATATTTTTTTTTACTATAAAAAGAAAAAATTAATCGTTATTACTCACTTTTATTAAAACTCTGTCCGGTCAAATGAGCACACATTTGCATAAGGGAGAAAGTATAGAATTTTAAATATAGACAAAAATAGTAGATATTATACATAAAATATTAGAAATTTAATTAAATTGATATATATATTTGTTAAATATGTTTATAATTGATAAATTTATTAAAAATGAAAAGATATTCACTATTATAAAATAAAATAAACTGGAAAATATGTCAAATATTAAAAAACAAACTAAACTGAAAAGTGTGTCTTAGACGAAATAAATATATATTTATATATATATATATATATATAATCAAAATCGTAAATAAAAATTTATTCGTTAGAGTTTTTCTTTTCGGACTAATAAAACAAAAATATGAACACACACAAATAAACAAACCATTTAATATGTCAGTCCTATAGGTCATTTATGTCTAATGATGAATAAAAGTAAATACATAAACATTTAAACAATTATAATAATATATATAACATAAGGGATGTGTATTTGTAATCCAAGATCGATGTAATTTTTTAGATGAATACCTCATAAAAATTTACAAATTAATTAAAACAAAAAATCCAATGAAATTCAAATTAATATTTAACTAGATTAAACTAAAATTAAGAATGAACCAAAAGGCATAATACTCAAAATGGTTAACAGAAAAGCGATCAAACAGCCTTTAAATGGAAGTAAAAAATAAACTAAACTTCCCTATTCTGTTTGGGATTCGAATTGCTAGATTTCAAACATATAAGGCCGAAAACGTCAATTTTCACGGTAGACTCATCTCGGGCAGCGACTCGGGTAATCGATTCCAGGCAGTGTAGTGTCCAGCGATTCCATCTTATGACTGACAGCAGCATAGGTGAGAGGTGAATCAATTACCAGTGGTGCCCGGCGGATTTTCTGGCAACTCCTCCATTGATTAACATCGTTGTTGGGATGCCTTAAATTCAATGTTTCGACTTTTGTTTGCCACTTCGCTGAGTTATAACCGAACCAAATGGTCAGAGCTATCTACATAGTCTATTTTGATTATTGGGCCATCCTTTTTTGGTCCAATCAGCTAGGCTTAATTTTTGTTATTATAAATATACATTATGATGTAAAGCTGTCGCGTTCAGTATTTTAAAATCCTAATAAGATTATTTTCTCTTTCCTTGGACATAGCTTACACCCCTCGCTGGTGAACCACAATTATCGATTCTGTTTGTTTTTATTATTATTTTTTTGTTAATCACAACAAACGGCTTCCTCTGAACAGCTTCAGGAACGCCTTGGTCTTTCCTCAGAGACAGGCTTTGCTCGATTTCGAACTCCAATAGACAGCTTTGACTCCAGAAATTCAGACAACATTTTTGTCTCTACATCCCGATCTTCCTTCTTTCTCCATTTTATTTGTCTACTAATCAATTTTATTTTTACTATGATGCACGAAAAAAAATAAACATACTGAAGAAAGAAGCTTACAAGAAGAATATGTAAGAAATAATTCTTAAATAAAATATTGGCGGAAGCAAATATGATAATTAACAAACTTACAGCTATTGCTAAAATTTAAATATGTTCTTGAGATATTCTTTTTCAAGTAATCAGTAGTTGGAACTGAGAGATGTTGCCAAACCTTGGAACCTTAGGAACATATCGCCAAATCTTGGAACCCTAGGAAGATGTTGCCAAACCCTTGCTCCCAAACAACGATGGTGTACTCTAAATTTCTGAGAGTAGGTTTAGTAACCCGTATGTGAGAGTATTTATAATTAAAAAGAAAAACCATCAATCACAATTCTTCTGCCAGTTCTCACGTATATTTTGAATGTGATGGACTTAATGGGAGAAAAGTGGACCACAATTTAGGGTTAGTTTAATTATATAAGATAATCTAAAAATAATCAAAATTCAAATGTGATTAATTAATTAATTAAACTAACATTCTCCCACTTGGCCCACTCACACCATCACAACATAATGAGAAACTCTACGTACGAATCATGGCGGTAGGTCTTCTATAAACGAATGTTACCTTCCATGCATCACGATATGTCAAGCATCTAAAACTAAATTCACAACTTAATGTATAAATCTTATATTTATTCCGGGTTAAACTTAAGCAAGTTTTCTCAATAGTAAACAAATATGTGCACAATAACACGAGAAAACATCAAACTGAATAAGAGTCTCAAATAACAATGTTTGCAAATAAACTACATTGTAAAATCAAGTCCCATACTTGCTACGTGATCCTTGAAATTCTTTAGTGGTATGCCTTTAGTCAATGGATCAACAAGAATCAACTCTGTACTAATGTGTTCAATGACCACTTTATTTTCCTTGACACGTTCTCTCAAGGCTAAATAATTGATGTCGATGTATTTACTTCGACTCTCACTCTTATTGTTTTTAGCCATAAACACCGCAGCAGAGTTGTCACAGTACAACTTGATCGGTCTAGAAATAAAGTCAACGACTCTAAGCTCGGATATGAAACTCTTCAACCATACACCATGCGAGCTAGCCTCAAAACATGAAACAAACTCAACCTCCATAGTGGAAGTAGTAGTGATAAACTGCTTCGCACTTCTTCAAGAGATAGCTCCACTAGTCAACATGAACACATAACCCGATGTGGATTTCTGAGTGTTAATGCAGCCAGTGTAGTCTGAATCGGAGTAGCCAATCACTTCCAAGACATTAGTTTGTCTATACATGAGCATTAAATCCTTCGTACCTTAAAGGTACCTCATCACTTTCTTTGTAGTTATCGAGTGGTTAACACCCGGATTACTCTGATATCTCCCTAATACTCCAACAACATATGATATGTGAGGCCTGGTGCAAACCTGAGCATACATAAGACTTCCGACTGTTGAAGCATAAGGGATATTTCTCATGCGTTCCCTTCAAAATTATTTTCCGGACATTGACACAAATCGAGTCTGTCACCCTTCACAATGGGAGCTACACTAGGTGAACAATCTTTCATATTAAATCTTTCTAGAACTTTCTTGATATAGGCTTCTTGAGACAAACCCAAAATGTCCGATTTCTATCTCTATGGATCTTAATGCCAATGACATAAGATGCCTGTCCCATATCTTGCATATCAAAGTTCTTTAAGAGAAATTGTTTCACCTCATATAACATCACTTTATCATTAGTTGGAAGCAAAATATCATCTACGTACAATACAAGGAATCAAATACGACTCCCACTACCTTCTGGTATATATAGTGATTCATGATGTTTTCTTCAAAGCCAAATGAAGAAATAACATCATGAAATTTCAAATACCATTGGCGGGAGGCTTGCTTCAATCCATATATGGATTTATTAAACTTAGAGTATAAATTTTCTCACTTTCCTCCATCAATAGTCTCTCATCCTCTCGAACACACATGGTCATCAATTCATTGATGGACCATTTATTTTTATTTGTGTTGTATGATATGTTAAATGGGCCATATTGATAAAGTAAAGTGCACAAAATATAATGGACGAGAAAGGACTCAAACATTGTCACCTCTAAGCTTCTCAGCTGCGCCTCAATGTCCCGCATGAGCATTATGCGCTCGCGCACACCCCTCACACCCGTGAATCTCATGGTGGAGAACTGAATGATCAATGTACTGGCACGAGCCTTATCAGACTTGACGAATTGTTCGTCAATAGCCTTCAAAAGCTCTATGACATTATTATGCTGATTGACAGACGCACGAATACCAGCAGAGATCTTGGTCTTTATGAGCATCATGGAAAGACGGTTAGATCTCTCCCATCGTTCATAATGATCCACATCATCTGGCTCGCTGGTTTCAGTAATACCCGGCGGCTCGTCTTTCCGAATAGCATAATCAATGTCCATCCAACCTAAACGAAAGAGGATCCTCTCCTTCCAGATTTTGTAATTATCACAGTCAATTCGGGAATATCACACTTAATGTCAGAGAAATTCATAGGATTAAACGCTCCAAAATTAAATATACATGCTCATCAATAAACGGACAAATAAATTACATGTTCTACCAATGTAAATATATTAGGACATGAATCTAAAGACATAAGACTTGCCTGTGGGCTAAAGTTTTTTTCAATTAGATTCAAACAAAACCTAACAATAAAACTATCAAATTGTGTTCCTTTTTTTAACTCCTATGGGTAGATTAAGCAATACAATTTGATATTTTATCCTAATTACTCATATAAATATAACAAGACTCCCGTTGTTAGATCTCATCACATTGTACATGATAATTACAATCAATGTCTATTAATGTGATTTCAATAAATCATGAATAAATGTTTAATTAATCAAGGATGCTGTGACTATTCCCCAATTAAATAAAATTTAAAATAAATCACAAGCATCATGAACATGCAATCTGAAGTACACATGTTTATAAGCTATGGAGTGCTCCATTTGTGAATTTATAAAATAAATTAACAATTTTATTACAAGTTATCGCGCAACATCAGCAATTGTCTTTGGACAAATTACTGACTCTCCAGTGATAAATTTGTTTTGACAATCAAAAGTTGACAATAAAGTAATGTGTCGAACAATACTCCATCTTTAAACAAATCTATTGTTCACACACAAATAACCAAATTATCATCACCACATTCACTGTCACTAAACATGTATGTAATCACTTAATCGCTTAGTTGTCTTTGGGTCAATTAACAGCCTTATAAATTACATACACACCGTTCTAATATATATAATAAACCGATATACACAACAGATGCTACTTTGGCAACATTACTGTTTCAACCAATTGATAATATATATTATATTATTTATTGCTAATTAAATTTATAATCAAATAGTCCAGAAAATACTAAATGCAGCGAAATTACACAGCCAAAAATATGCCACCCAAAGAGACTATAAATTTAATATAATGAATATTAGTAGTCGAATTTGCACAAATAATATTGTTGAAAATATATGTTGTAATCCAAATTTAATTGGATCTTAAAATAGATCAGAATGAATCCACGGTTCAGATTGATCAAATCAGTAATAATATTAAATAAATAATTGGTCAAATGCATATCTAAATTCATGGCATCCAAAACAAAATTTAGCTTCCATAAATACTTAAAAATTATAATAGCTACATAGATAAATAAATCAATACATATTTATTTATTAAAATCACATAACACATGAAACTTGCAGTTGTGATATTTCTAAATTTCTTGAATATAATTTGAGAAACAAAATAATTTCTGAAAATTAAGTTTGCACATATTTGAAGACAATTGATGCAAAAAATATATATAGTAATGATTTCAGAAAACAAATAATCCGAAATATGCTGCCGAATTGAAAGTATGTATGCAATTTACACAATTATTTAATCAATCGATTAAGTCAGAACGCTATATAAGTATTAAATAGATTAATAATACTCTTAATAAATAAATATGATTGTTATTCAAAGTATTAATGCAATAACAAAGGTATGGATCATTTCTGTTTTCAACCATAGGCGGACCAACAATTTCATTACACGTAGTAATTCATTAATTAAGTTTAATTAATCCAATATTCAGTTGGATATTTGAGGAAATCTGCAATCTTGCTGGTGCTTTATTAATTGAAATCTGCCATGGGGCTGACAACGTTGTTGGATTGGAAATCGACACCAACTTGATATTGATCGTCCGAAATAAATGAATATATCTCAATAATTCAACACAGAAAAGCTTCATCAACGTAATTAATTGCGTATACAAGTTGACACAGATATAAAATGCACAGAAGACATTATAGAAGAATCTGAACACCCCATCGAAATACAGAAAAAATTTAGAAATTTAATATTTTGTATAAATAGAATGAAATTTTCTCAAAACACATGATCGGATCTTGATTATGAAATATCGCAAAGCCAGTGATGAAAATAAAAAACCAAAATATTTACAAATAGGAAATTAAAACGAATCTTGATAAATAATTTGAAGAAAAGAAAATTCAAAACAAGACAGAGGCAAAAATTGCTCTATACCAAATGTAAGAAAATAATTCTTAAATCAAATATTAGCGGAAGTGAATATGATAATAACAAACCTACAACTATTGCTAAAATTTAAATATCTCCTTGAGATCTTCTTCTTCAAATAATTAGTAGTTGGAACCCGGAGAGATATTGTCAAACCTTGGAACCTTAGGAACATGTCGCCCAATCTTGGAACCCTTGGAAGATGTTGCCAAGCCCTTGCTCCCAAACAACGATGGTGTATTCTAAATTTCCGAGAGTAGGTTTAGTAACCCGTATGTGAGAGTATTTAGGACGATTTTTCTGTCACTTCTCACATATATTTTGAATGTGATGGACTTAATGGGTGAAAAGTTTAATTATATAAGATAATTTAAAAACAATCAAAATTCAAATATGATCAATTAATTAATTAAACCAACAAAATATAGTATGTATTTGTATGTTTCTATTTTTTAATTGATTTGTTTCATATTATTATATAATAATAAATTTTTTCAATATTGAAAATTATACCAAAATTTTGAATATTTTGATGTGAATGAACTATTGAAATTTTGAGTACAATTAAGGTTTGTTCTCATCTGCCTATATGACTAAGATTTTGTTGGATAAGTTGATTGCAATAAAGAGGCTAACTCCTCCGGGTATATGCAAGCGGAAAAAGTGAAACCACAAATTGCTAGCACCGTAGATGCAAGAATTAAAAATACAACACACATTATTTATTAACCCAATTTTGTGTAAATACCTACCTCTGGAGAATTCATATTCCCAAGACATCCACTGCAACAAAAAATAAGGTATACAAGGACACCATAAACTTATAGCTCAACTTAACTCTCCAATGGTTTTCCTTACACCTCAATGTAGAAGAACCCAATAGTTATTCCGCATACATGACACTCGCAGATCAAAATCTGGTAGAGAGAGAGTGCTTGCAGTTGGTTTTCTTTTCCGGTTGGACCTCCAAAATCTCCCTCTTCAAATCACATTTTCGGCTTCATGAATGCTCAAGAACATCTTCATAACATAGAGTACAAGGGAGACTCACGATGAGAGAGAACATATATCTTTTTCTCATGACAAACTAATTCAATCTTCCACCCGAGTTCTAATTTTCCCATATCTTCACCAACATACCGACATACAATTGACCATCGTAATCGAGTTTTTCAGTCCACCAAAGATGTGTTTTCAACTTCATGTATACAGTGGAATCATGGGATTCAAAGTATAGTGAAATTTTTTATTCGGTTTTTAAAATTTAAATTTGAATTGTTATGGGTATATATATATATATATTTAAGAAAAATAAGCAAAAATAAAAAATAAAATACCGTATATATGTGTATTTTTTGAATTGATTTGCTTTCAATTATTATATTCTAATATTTTTTCAAACTTTGTACTAAATTTTGAATATGTTCACGCAAAGGAATTCTTGGAAAACTTATACAAAAAATGAATTTTAATATATTTTTTCTTTTTATTTTGAAACTTGAAATTATAATTGTATATGAATTAATTGATATGCATACTTTTTTTTTTTTTTATGTAATTTGCATATTTTTTTGGGTATAATCTTTTCTACTAATACTATTTTATTAGTTTTCATATTGACTTATTGTAAATGTGCCACCACAGACATGCAACTTTATTTTGGTTTATTCTTAACAGACTCCAACGTCCGACAATTCGAAAAGTTTGACGGTCAATCTAAAATTTATTGAAAGTGTTAAAATCATGTCTCCGTTCTACATTCGATTCAAGCATATGGTAAACCAAGTCTACGTTCTTGGTTACAATATGATGAACAGAGTTTGGTTCAAAAGATGCTAAGAAACGTGAACAAAAATTTCAAAACCAAAGTGTCTACCCTTGAAGAAAAGAAGAAAAAAACGAACATGACCCATGAAACTTTGAATAGTATTTTCATAACATGGGAGATGAATCATATTAAAGACGAAAATGCCAAAAGAGGGATTGCTCTTACTACTGAAGATCTGGAACTTATTGAGTCCGATGAAGAACTATCTATGCTATGCAAGAAGTTGTCTTGAATGACAAGTGAAAAGCATTCTCGAAAGTTCCACAATAAGCCTGAAAACAAAGGTTTTACTGATGGTAAAACAACTGGGGAACAACAAAGATATTCTAACCATAAAGGTGCTGGCTACAACAAAGGAAAATAAGCTTATGACAAAAGTTACAAAAAAAAAAGTTAAATATAACTTCTAGGTCAGAAAACTCAAGTGACCCGAAATATTTTGCATGCGGTGGAGTAGGACATGTGAAGGTGGAATGTGCAACATTCAAGTAGAAAAGAAACCATGCATTTCAAGATGCCTGGAGTGATTAGGAAGACAATCAAGAATCTTAGGATGCAAGTAATGATGGAAGTATGGTTGCCCTCGTTGCCACAGAAGGAGAATCTAACGATTAGAAAGAAAGTATGTCTGAAGATATTTATGGGTTATTGTTCTCTTGAAACCGAAGAAATACCAAAGTTGTTAGAGATATATTTTGTCAAAGAATTAAGCACTAATCTCATTAGTATCAGTTAGTTATGCGATGATGAGCTGCAAGTGAAGTTTACTAAGGATGTCTGTGAGGTGTACAACAACAAGAAGGAGTGCGTGATGACTGGAAAAAAGTTGAGAAACAATTGCTATTTATTTGACCAGTATGTGGATGTTGCTTTGATCTCAAAGGATGATGAAGCCCTTCTATGGTATACAAGACTTGGACATGTCAACCAACAGAACTTGATAAAATTGAGCAAATAGAATTATCAGAGAACTGCCAAAGTTTTCATAATTTGCCAACTTTTTTTTGTGGTGGTTGTGCTCGAGGAAAGTAGAAGCGCGTCTCTTACCCGCAGTCAAAACTTCAAAGCAGCAACACTTGTTTGGATTTGCTGCACATGGAAGTGATGGGTCCAGTGGATACATCTAGTTTTGCAGGTAAAAGATACATACTTGTTTGCATTGATGACTTCTCAAGATACACATGGATTGATTTTGTGAAGGAGAAAGGTGATACATTTGATACCTTTGAGAAATTTTGCAAGAGGTTGATTAATGAGAAAAGATCGAAGGTGAATCGAATCCGTATGGATCATGAAAAGATTTCAAGAATCATAATTTTGATGATTTCTATGGTGGAATTGGAATACTTCATGAGTAATCTACCCCAAAGACCCCACTACAAAATAGAGTCATAAAAAGAAGAACTGAACACTTAAAAAAATTTCTAGATCAATGATGCAAGCCAAATGTATTGCAAAGTAGTTATGGGCTGAGGCTATCAACAGTGCATATTATGTGATCAACAAAGTCTATCTGAGACCCTATACTGAGATCATTCCGTACGAGCTATGGGAAGGAAGAAAGCCGAATGTATCATATTTTCACACATTTAGATGTCGATGCAATATCTTGAAGGATATAAATTATCTTCAGAAGTTTGATTCAAGATCAGATGAAGGAATATTTATTGGTTATTCTCATAACAACATAGTTTATGGAGTTTACAACAAGAGAATGAAGAAGGTTATAGAATGTTACTTCTGATGCTTCACATATGGAAATTTTTTTTGTCAACATAGAGGATGATGAAGTGGTGATACAAAAACGTACTGTTCAAAATCAAAATGCTTTGCTCGAGGTTCAGAATCCCTCACCTAACATTCCAAAACCAACTCGTGATGAGAGTTCAATACAATTTGACTGGAGTGCAGAAGAGGAATCCACTGAAGTTACAACTATTGTAGAGCAACATGGGGAATGTCAGTCTGATGCTGAAGTAAGGAGATTTGGGTCAACAATTCCTAAGAACCATACCATTGATGTTGTGATTGGAGATCCACAAGCAGACTGTCAACCCAGAGGAAAGCAAATTGATTTCAAGGAAATTTATGGTATGAATTTCTTTGTGTCTACCATTAAGCCAAAGAATGTTGAAGAAGCCCTAAAACATGAGTATTGGATAAGTGTTATACATGATGAGTTGAATCAGTTCGAATGGAACAAAGTCTCGATGTTGGTAGAATGACCAGATGGCATCAATGTCATTGGACCGAAATGGACATTCAAGAACAATTATGATGAGAAAGGAAATAGCACAAGGAAAAAAGCTTGATTGGTTGCACAGGGATATACTCAAATTGAAGGAGTTGATTATGATAAGATGTTTGCCCCCGTTCCAAGAATTGAAGCCGCGAGGTTACTTCTTTCGATTTCATGCTCAGTTGGATTCTCTCTATTTCAAATGAATGTCAAAACTGCAATTTTAAATGGCTGGATAAAATAGGAGATATATGTGTAGCAGCCTAAAGGATTTCAAGATCAATTGCATCCGAATCATGTGTACCGATTTAAGAAAGTTTTTTATGGATTGAAGCAAGAACCCCGTGCTTGGTATGATCTCTTGTCCACTTTCTTGATTGGAAATGAATACACTAGAAGATCCATATACAAGACATTATTCATCAAACATAAAGGTACTGATTTTATGATTGCTCAAGTTTGTGTTGATGATATAGGTTTTGGATCATCAGATAAGAAGTTGAACGATGAGTTTGTGAAGTTTATGCACCTAGAATTTGAAATGAGTATGATAGTGAAGTTGACATACTTCCTTCGTCTACAAAGCAAACAATGCCATGATGGGATATTTTTGAACTAAACTAAGTATGCAAATAACATGATTGAAAAATTTGAGATGCAGAGTTCTAAGTTTGTTAGAACACCGCTGGGACAACATGACAAGTTGTTGAAGGATGATGAAGGGAAGGATGTTGATTATAAGCTTTACAGGAGTATCACTGGGAGTCTATTGAATCTTACTACTAGCAGACTAGACATACATTTAGTGTTGGCGTTTGTGCTCGATTTCAATCAGACCCAAAAGAGTCCCACTTGAAGGTAGCCAAGGGTGAATCTTGAGATATAGTCATGGAACTTCCCAACTTGGATTATGGTATTCTAAAAGATCATCACTTGATCTAAATAGATTCATTGATTCCGATTGGGCCGGATGCTGTGAAGACCGATGAGAGGATGTTTTTACTTGGTGAAAACTTGATAAGTTTGAGTTTGAAGAAGCAAAGTTCGATTGTTCTATCCATTGCCAAAGCGGATTATGTAGCAGGTGGAAGCTATTGTGCGTAATTACTTTGAATTAAGCATATGTTGATTGATTATGGCATTAAGAATGATTCATTTGTACTGTTGTTTGAAAACACCAGTGCAATTAACATTTCCAAAAATCCAGTCCAACATGGTCGAACCAATCACATTGAGATTTGATACCATTTTATTCGAGAGCTCATGGAAGCTGAAGTGTACAAATTGCTACATATTGGGTCTGATTTTCAAAAGGCTAATAGCTTCACCAAACCGTTGAATTCCTATCGGTTTGAGAAATTAAGAATGGAACTAGGTATGTTCATGCCTTACCTAATTTGATTTATTGAAGAAACTAGGTCCAATATTCATGAGATTTTATTTGGATATATTTTGGAATATTGGAGAATAAAATAAAGGAGAAAATCATGGCAGTTTGTTATTAGAAAGGAAAATTAATAGCCTTTTTAGGGATGCAATGACTTTAGATGTTGAAACAATGGTCTGACGGGAATGGAAAGTGATGATGATGGCGTGTGAAGGATTTTAATTCCATCATCTATGTATTTCTTTAAAATAAGAGAGAGACTTTGATCATCACTCACATTCTCTCCAAACCCTATTTTTCGAAATTGTATGAAGTATTTCTCTCAAAATTCCGATGATGGTGCCAACCCGTTCCGGTGGTGCCCCTATTTCTCTCGAAACTCAAGATGAGCAGGTCAATGAGGATGTACTTGATGAAGGTGCTGGAGATGCTGTTGTAGGAGTTGGCTGTGCTGAAACTTCTGAGCATCATGAATCCCCTGCTGAGCAAGCCCCTGAAATCGATGAGGAGGAGGAAGATTTGGATTCACTTCATCTGTCATCTGCTCTAGACAGACTCCACAAAAGAAAGTTTGGTGGTTTATCTCGTGATGCCCTTGCCCTTGCTCCGAAGCCATTCAAAAGAACCAAAGCAATGTCCCCCAAGTCTAAGGAGGTTCCTATCATTTGAGAGGACAAAGGCTTGAATGAGGCTTATTACTCTGCCTCTGGACGCCGTTATGCTCTTGAGGTCTTTGCTGGAAGGACAGTAATTGCTAAGGCCCAGTTTATCAAGAGAGCCTACACTGACGTAGGATTCTTTGCTTACTTGGAGGAAAGACATCTGTTGTTTTGGGCGACGAGCGTGGAGAGCTACTGCCCGCATCCGGTGAAGGAGTTCTATGCTAACCTTAGTGGCAAGTTACTTGATCCCAAATCTCTGTGGCACCATAAAGTTTGTATGCATGCAATGATCTTGGATTTTAGCCCCGCAGTGATCAATACACTGTTGCAACTACCAAAGAACGATGAAACAAAGTTGCCATTTGAGCTACTGGGGGAAAGAACCAAAGAAATTGCGAAGACCATCTCTGTTGGCAACGCCATAACATTTGGAAGATCTAGAGTTATTGGTACCATGCTCACAATGAAATACCAATGCTGTTAAAGATCAAGAATTTTAATAGATAAATATATAAAATAATAATAAGTAGTAGTAGTAAATATAGAAGCACCGGGCAAGCCCGGGAATCAGGAAAAGTAAAAAATGATTGTGTGGATGCAATATTCTCTCGACAGCCAACAATACGTCCGTCAACATTTATATGGGTACACTTACTTTTGCCATTGATAAGCACATTGAATTGATTAACTTTGGATATCTAGTTATTAGGAAGATGATTGATTATTGTTCCAATTCCAAAGTGGACTGGACTCGTTTGCCCTATCCGGGCTTCATATGTCTATTCCTAAGTTCTAATGGCATTCACATGGAACCTGATGTGGAAGTGTTCCATGTAAGATCGTTCTTGGCACAATCCAATCTCAAGAAGCTGCACAATGATTTTATGATCGGTGCCCCTCTTGATGCCGATGCCCGCTTGAAAAATGCAAGGAATTGTTGAATGAAGTGATGCGAGATCACTTTCCTCTATCTGCTGCCCTGATAGCTCAGAAGAGGAAAATTGCCCAAGCCCTGCGGCTGCTGCCTCGCCAACCCGGTGCCCTCGGTGAGGAGGAGGAGGTGTCCAATGACAATGATGGTGATGAAAAAACCTACCCTTGACCCTTCATTTTTGGCCTCTGCTGCAATGCAAGGGGAAGAATTTGATAATGCAACAAGCCAAGGGGAGATGTGCTCTTAAGGGGGAGTATTTTCTACTGCTTGTTATTGCCATTTGCTTCTTATGCTTATTTCCTATTTTTTTATGAACTTTTGGTGGGATTTCACTGTTATAACATCCACCGGATTACACAGTCTTTTAGTTTGTCCAAGCTGTCCATGGTTTATTGTTTTTGTGGCCTGTAATAACTTCAACTGGATTGCGTTAAAGTGTGGGTGTGTGAGTAGTGTTTTCTTTTTGCTTTCTCTGTCTTGCTTCATATTGCCAAGAAATGGGAGATTGTTAAAATGTCGAATGCAAAACCTGTTTTTCATATATTTGTAGCATATGAACAAGTTTGTAGGCGTGTTGTTGCAGCTGCTGGTGGACACCATTTCGGGAAACCTGCACACAGACAGTAGGTTGACCAAGTTCCCTAGTTTGGATGTACTGAAATGCATTCCATACATGTTAGAATGAGACAAACAAATATGCACTGTGAAAAGTACATGCAGGAGAAGTAAATGAAGTGTCCTCAAGTGTCCATTTCATTCTACATGGCATTTATGACCTTGTAAATACTACACAAAACCTGATATACAGTCAACTTTGTCTTGTGTGCAGAGTGTATTTTTTTTTATATATATATATATGTTAGTGTTTGAATCAGCACAAATTCATACACTTGTTTTGGTCGTTTTCTCCCCACCTTACACAGTGTTGAGAGGTGAATTCATGGAGTTTTGAAGCTGACGAAGAAAAAGCTTTCATGGAGTCAAAACTTAAAAAGATAACCCATTGGTATGCCTTCTACTCTTAGCATAATTGTTGGTTTGCTAAAGTTGTTACCGGGTTGGTCTCTTTGTCGCGATCAACTTATCCAACAAAGTCTAAGGCATATGATAACAAACCTTAATTTTACTCATATTTCAATAGTTCATTCACATCAAATATTCAAAATTTTGGTACAATTTTCAAAATAAAGATAATATATTATACTACTTTTGTCCCATAAGAAGAGTCTATGGTTTTTTCTTATTTATTTTGATCTTTAAATATTAATATCATATTAATACGTGAAGAAAAAATTATAAAAATATCTCTATTAGTCTTTTAAAATAGAAATTATAGGTATTGATTTTTAAAAAATCCATCGATCTTGGATTACAAATTCACATCACTTATGTTATATATTATTATAATTGTTTAATGTTTATTTATTTACTTTTATTCATCATTAGACATAAATGACCTAGCTAGAGGACTAATTAAATGGTTTGTTTATCCGTGTGTGTTTATATTTTTGTCTTATTAGTCCAAAAAGAAAAACTAAAATGGATACATCTTCATTTTCGATTTTGATTATATATAAAAATATATATATTTTTTTAGTCTAATAATAGTTGACACATTTTAAAAATATATATTTCTTTAGTCTAATAACAGCTGACACATTTTCGGTTTAGATTCTTTTATAATAGTTGACATTATTTCTAGTTTATTTTATTTTATAATAGTCAATATGTGTAGTTTTAATAAATTTATCAATTGTAAATATATTTAACAAATATAAATCAATTTAATAAAATTTTTAATATTTTAAGTATAATATCTATTATTCTTATCTATATTTAGACTTCTATATATATATATATATATTTTATAAAAAATTAGATTATATTAATCATAAATAAATAAATTTAGTTCGAAGGAAGTATATACAATTATATTCAAAATTTGGACTTAAAGTGGTGCAGTCGCGTGAGTGGATCCAGCGGTGCAATACTAATGCACCACCAGGACTGAAGCCAATCTGGAAGTGAGGCTGGTGCCGCCGTTCCCCGCCGCCGCCTGTTAACTTTGAGGGCATGTGTACGCTCGATAGGAAACGCTCGATCTCGATGTCGTTGATGTTTGCGACAAAATCGAAATCGTTCTCCCCTGCTCCACCTCATCCACAGCTGCTGCCGCTGCCAATCTGTTCCCGCCAGAGGAGAATATTCCGATGACCTTTGCCGCCGCGTGTTCGAACTGCTTGATCTTTGTGCTAGTCGCCGTGAGCAACTGGCGCTGCCAAGAAGCCGTGCCTGGACCTCAACATCTCAATCTGAACCACCTGGTCTACCCCGAACCGGGAGAAGGTTCTATTCTTTTTGTAAGGGTAGAGGGACAGAAATCATATAATAGTAATAAAACCTATGAATTTATATGAATTGTGTTTGAAAGAAATCACGTATGCAAATTATTGATAAGTTCTTAATAAAACGCATGTGACACCACACGTGCGAGGCACGTGCATGGAGCATTATTATTATTTGAAAATTCAAATTATCGGCAATAAATGAGATAAAATGCTTTTAAAAAGAGTATAAAATATTAGAATAATAAAAGTGGTTTAAACGATCTCCTTTTATTGTCTTTTTTAAATGACACGTGGATTCGCATGCGTGTGTCGGTGGTGTAAATTTTTAGACTTTGAATATCTTACAATGTATTTGGTAAATAAAATAATGTATTTTTCTGGAGATATAATTCAAATGTATTCAAAATAAATAACTTTTCTTTTCATTTATTTTTAAACGGCATGTGCGAAGAACGTCAGGTTCGCACGTGACGGTCACATGCATTTTTTTATAACTTGAAAAGTAAATGTTAATAATAAATGAGATGATATACTATATAATCATAAGATTTAAAGTATTAAAATAGTGAAGTAATCTTCCAATATATTATCACATATGCCAATATATAATACAAATTTTCGCCATTATGATACATGAAATAAGACATATCTCTGAGAGATGGATTTTTTAATATATAAATAAAATGCTAATAATTTGAAATATATTTCTTTATATAATATGGGTGTGTTTACTATCAAGGATTATGTTAAATAATATTATTTTATCCGACCTAATATCATATTTACTTTAATGTATTCGGGCCCAAGATAATCCCGATAGACTAATCTAATACAACACCCAAATATTATTTAATACTATTTAATAAAATTACTAAATTACTCTTCCATTGTTTCTTAAATTAATTCTTCACACTTAAAAATTGACTTAATGTATTTTTCCTTTATTTATTGTATTTTTGTATGATATAGGGTTTGTTTTTGTACTTTTTAAAGATTTGAGTAAAATTAGTGTAAGATTATTGAAATCTAGTTCTCTATTTTTTGTTTTGTTGGTAATGCAAAATTTAATATTTTTTTTAATGATCTAAAATTATATAATCAAGTTGGATTCTAAAATTGTGATTATAACTTGGGTGTCAAATTATATAATTCATCTTTTCCGATTATATAATTCATCTTTTATTTCTTTGTGTTCAAACAAACATATAATAGTAATAATAATAATAATAATAAAGAATCTATGACTTGATCTATAAAAAACATGAATGAGATTTTAGCCGTCTTCACGATGATTTTAGAATTGAATGCAATTGCATGATGTTATGTTAAAGAATTTTTCTGAATTTTGTTTTGTGATCGAGTTTACTAAAGTGAAATCATCTAATTATATTATATATTAGATTCTTGACTTTCATTATATTATTTATTCATGAGTTCTATTTTATGATATATTTTAATAGGCTGGTAAGTTTTGAAATCCCATTAAAAGTTGTGAAAATTCTTGAAATAAATAACATATTCTATTATTGGCATATATTATTTTTCGAAGAATTTTTGCGACAAAGTATGAAATATTTCAATAAAGTAAAAAGGTGGAAATAAGTAACATACCCCTAAACTAGAAAATAGTTGTTTTGTTGTTATAGAGAAGAATTATTTTGTTATGTATTTCAAATGAAATTTCGATATTTGGTTCTTGGATTTTATGATTATTTTTTAAACGAAAAAATAAACTGTATGGAATTATTTGTGCACAATAGAATGTTCCAGTCACATTAAGTACGTGGAATTTTAAATTTGTGGATGATATTTAATGATTATTAGAAAGCTACATAATGCTTAAATTGATAGTAAGAAAAATTCTGGAACAATCCATAGTCTTCTCCAGCATAACAACAATACATACCCTCTCATTACATCTCACTTTAGTCCTAGTTAAATGATATTATTTTTTCTTTATGCAAGAATGTCAATTAAATTTAATTCTAGAATAATTCACCTCAATAATATAATGCTAACATATATTTTTTACTTTGATTAAAATAGTATCTGAACATGGATAATAATCAAGTAGAGATGAAATTTTGATTATCATAGACTAGCACCACAGACCAATACGAGTAATTCCAATACGTTTTGTCCTCACTTATGCAGAGCTTAGGAGACCTCCAAGGGGGTCACTCATTCTCAAATTACTCGACGACAAACACACTTAACTCTATACTATTTTTTAGTAGGGCTTCCGAAAAAAGCTGTACATATTGTAGACATGAGTAGTCTATTTAATCCATTTAATTTCTATTCAATCTTGGATGACATAGCACCGGCTCATCCATCCACGGGAGTTGGCCTAGCACCGGCCTAACTCTGGAGGTATTACATCCTCTCTCACTCTCCCACTTTAGAATGCAACGTTCACATTGCACCACAAGGATCCGTCAACTGCTAGGCTTCTTAACAGTCCGACCAACAAGTTTGGGTTGTTACAGGTCGGCTCTGATACTAACTGTGAGACTCCGGCCCGAAAGCCATGCAAAGCTAGATATATCAGGATCATAGACTAGCCCCACATGTCAATACAAGTCCTTCCAATGTACTTTATCCTCACTAACGCGCAGCTTGGGAGGCTTCCCAAGGGGTCATCTATCTTCAACTTACTCTAAGCAAGCAAACTTAACTGTAAAGGTTTTTCAGTAGGGCTTTAGAAAAGAAATGTACACATTGTTGATATGAGTACTTTATTTAATCCACTTACTCTCTTCAATCTTGGATGGCCTAGCACCGGCTCATCCATCCACAGGAGCTGGCGTAGCACTTGCCTAACTACAACAGTATTACACCTAACTTACAAACGCAGTAGGTAATTGTGTTCTACCCATTCCTAAAAAGGTTTCCGGTATGCCAGAGTGTGAGGCCTTTGGCCTTGGGTGCAGAGGTGTTTGTGCACAGCGTCTTGTACTATTTCGAGTACGTTCGGATATTCTTGAGCATGTACCGTGGGCTATGGATTGCATTGTGTTGGTTCTAGAGCGACATTGGGTCTCTGAGTCGTTGGTGCTTGTGGTTGTTGTACGTAGTGTGAGACTCCGGGGATATTGGCAAATGGCGGGGTGGCTCTAGGAATATTTCCGTGTGGAGGACTATTACGCTGTAGAGGAGGGGATTGCGGATACGCTTCACCATTGTATGCGATGGCAGGAGCATAGGTTGTAGTTCATGGAATGGCATAAGTTTGGCCATTATTGGCCTTTGTCAACAATGGTAGTGATTTCTGCGGCCACTGTTGGCCGTGATATCCAAACTCAACTGAAGTAAGCGGCCGTACTTGATATATTCCGTCACCACCTTCAGAAGTTGGTGGGGTTGTGTTTACACCTGCTATCCGTTGGTCTATGGATAAAAAATAATGAATGAGTTGTTGGCATATTTCTTCAAATAGTACAACCGTATTGTCGTGGGTGGCCAAGTTTGATGTCTCTTGGCCATTAGATAATGTTGGTCTCTCCACCCGATTCAAAGTTAATTCTTCTGAGATGGATATTGATTATGCAGAAAGTCCTGAAGATACCGTATGGATGGTATTAGTTCTTCAACCAATGTTACTGTCGCAAAATGAGCCATTGCGCGACGTACAAGTCTTGCTGATTGTAATCTAATGAATTCGTAATGATTTTCCGTGAGGAACAAATTACTGTCCCATTGGGCATCCCAAAATCTTACCGTGGGTGGAAAATTTTCAACCAAATAATAACCAATGTTTTTTTTTTTTAAGGATTTAGAATAATAAAATTCTTAATTCGTACCAAACGTAGTGTCCAAACATTTGATAGTAAAGAAATTAGGGAATAAAAAGAAAGTACAAAAAAAATTATGTAAATTGCATAAAATAAAATAAAAGAAATAATGAATTTTCTTGAGATATTAGAATCTAAATTCCTACAATAATTACAATGCACATTTATAGAATCTAAATGGTGTCCGCGAATCGACCCGTCACTTCGATCTAACTAATCAAATAAAGGAACGTAACCCTTCAATACAAAAATAATTGCAATCAAATCATTTTCTAGTTCTTTAATTGTCTGAATGTGGAATTCATCCAATTTGCCAAATTAAATCAGATTTATATAATAAATATAATGATATTTAACCAGGGGTGTGCTTTTAATAAAACACGCTTGGACTTTCAGATTCCTTCAAGAAATACGCCCAGGCCTTCTAAAATACATCTAATACTTTAGAAAGCATTCCCAACCTTCAGAAAATACGTCCAAGCTATCTAAAATCATGTCCAGCCTTCTAAAAACACGTCCAAGCCATCTGCAAAACATTTGATACGCGAAACGCATACTGAAATTAGTCTGGGTGACTTCTCAATCTGGGAGACTTTTTGCATTTGTCTGGATGATTATTGGATCAGTTAGAGTGAATTCTGATTAGCCTAGCCATTTTTTGCATCAATTCTGATGACTTCTACATCTGTCTAAACGACTTGTACATTAGTGAGCGAAAGCGAAGGCGGTGAGTAGTGAATGCAGCGAGAGCGGCAGGTGAGCAGAAATGAGCGGATGAGAGGAGAGCGGTATACATCTATATTAACAAGAGTGAGCGATGAGAGTGTACATAAATTTTATGTGTGATATGTGCATTCCTTAATGACTAGAAATACATGGATGAAGTGAGCGAGTGATGTTAGTGAATAAGCGAAACATATACATATAATCACGTAAACGACAAGAGAAAGACATGTAATTGTATGAACTGATTAACACAAAATCATGAATCACCGATACTTGACCTTAAGGGATTTACAACAAGACTTCAATGGCTCCCAAAATTAAAATATTATAAGCAAAAAATGCTATTGTCACTAGACATTTCTATGACCCGATAGACAAGCATCTATGCCTCTTTAATTATTCTAAATTCAGAACAGAAGCTAAACAGGTCAACAAGACTTCCGCGTACTTAACTACATTGAACTACCTAGAATCTGTTAATGAACATGATGTGAATCTAGGCTCAGATAATTGATTCTTCTCTGTTCTTTCTCAGCAAAATAGAATTCTAAACTCATCATACGAATACAAATATGAAATGGAAATCGAAGTGAAAATGGAGAAGTCTCTATATTTCATTATTTACTTGAAAACAACAAAGATCTATATTACGAAAGCAGTAATTCAAAATATAAAACAAAACAGTAAACTACTCTAGAAAGCTGGAAGTGAGCGGCCAGAGGAGGAGAAGATCTAGACTCCTCTGGCCATTCCGAACTAAAGAAATCCCTTACAGGGTTGGAGCTCTAAGAAAGCACTAAGAACACTTGTAAATTGCAATCCGTAAAATGTATTTGTATTTTTTCCAATAGGGATCTGGCCCTATTTATAGGTCTATGCAGAGTTGCAAGTAGTTGGACAATAACTGCTGAGCAGTTAGGCGGTTGGGACGGTTAATTTTTTAGGGCAATTGCATGGGCCATAACTCCCAAAGTTTCACTTCGCTTACTTTAGAATGGAGGGACATAGATCTTCCTCGCTTGCCTATATGGATGGAGGGCATCAGTGCAGCTCAAGCGATGCTACCGTTGTTGGCTAGTAATGGAATGGCTTGACCGCTGATAGATAAGCACTTAATGAATTTTAATGAATTTCTGGAGTGGTTCTCAAGTTTATACGGCCCTAGTTTACTAAAAAGAGAAAAAGGCATAAGATTTGATACTAGGTCCTAAATCGCATAATGCCTTAATCACTTTCAGATTTCCTATAGTACGAATAATGATAAAATTCCCAAGATCGCTGAGTTTCTTTGGTAGCTCCTCGGTAAACATGGCGTTACACACAACCTGCAGCTGCACCGCTGCATCCACTTCAGGCATTTGTCGCTTTTCATGTATCATATCTTTTATAAGCATAGCATAATGTGGCATCTGCAGCAAAGCATAAACAAAAGGAATAGTGACTTTAGGATTACGGAAAATATGCACAAACTTTTCAAACTCCTTGGAATTGTTCTTTTTCCGAAGCCTGGCTGCAAAAGTGGCCCTAACTATCGCTTGGGTTAGCTCATTCTCCCTCTGTTCATGTACTCGAATGGCTTGTCTCCCTCGTGGCACGGGTGGACTTACTTCCTCGTTTGGCGCTTGGTTAATTTATCTTGTACAGGTACTGTATTTAAAAGAATAAGGGAAGAAAAATGATTAATACCTCTATCAGGCAGCTGTGGCGATGACATTTGCTTCCCTCATTTGGTCTCTACAGCCTTAGCTTGACTCGGGACAGTCTCAACTATCCCAGGGAACATTCCCTTATGCTTCAGCTTCAGTGCCTCAGCTATCTGTCCGACCTTCATTTCAAGCATTTTGGTCGAAGCAGATGTATTTCTTTGGAACTCCTAGTTTGCCCACTCAGTGTTCCTCCATTGTTCTTCCAGACTTAATGGCTAATTAGTTGTTGTGGGACGCAGGGCAAAGACATGTGCCTGCTGCGGAAAGTGTGGGGTCTGATAGTATGGTTGTTGAGGAAATTACCCCCTTGATAGTATTGTTGCGCAACAAACTGTTGTGACTGATGAAATTGTTGTTTAGGACGTGGCTTGGTAGGCCTTTGGGGTTGCTCCTTCTGGAATTGCAAATACTTATGAGGATTCTTGTTCACCATCTAAGAGACCTCTGCTGGGTTCTGAGTCTGCTCAGTTGAGCTCTCATCAACCTGTGGGCTAGATTGGTCAACATAAGTGCAGTCCTCAGTGGCCACGACTTCATTTACTACCTGTTTATTTTTGTTACCAGATAGGTCCTGTTTCATGAACTTAACCAGCTCTTTGACCTGGACAGAAAAGTTTTCTATCCGCGCATTTTGTGAAACAATGGCAGGAACCTCATAAAGACCACTTGATGGCACCGGTCTACTGGTCTCTGGCCAACTAGTCTGATTGGCCACCATTTTTACTATCAGTGCGCTCGCTTCGGAAGCACACCGCCCCATCAGTGAGCTATCCTCCGCTGCATCTGGAGACATCCTTAACTCAAGAGTGATCCCTGAATAGAAGATCTGGTGCTCCATAAAGTCAAGAATCTCATGGTAAGGGCAGTTACGAAGCAACTGCTTATAGCAGCTCGAAGCTTTGGGTAGGGTCTCGTCAACAACCATGTTGAAACTAAGGATTTCATTCCTCTGGCTGATAGTTTTTGACACAAGATGATATTTGCTCACAAAGGCCTGAGGTTGCTTCCTTAAATGTTCCAGGAATTGGGTAGAGGTTATCAAACCACTTTCTGGCTTCACCTGCTAAGGAAAATAAAAACATAATTAGTTTGGCAGCGTTCTCCGTGATGCTATGAGATTTTGAGGTGATAGAAATCTTGTTAAAGTTGTGAAGGTGTTCATAAGGGCTTTCATTGAGCAGCCCATGAGATTGGCACTAGCTGGTCAGACCTACTAGCGCTAGCTTCACCTCATAGTTTCCAGAGCCTCTGGGTGTAGAACTTGTAATAAAAGCGTTATCCAGATGGATTAATAATGAACATCCATCAAGACTTCAGCAAGTTGGCGATTAGCAACCCTGTGTCCCTAAAATTGCCTCTGGAGGGGCTCAGCAATAGGTGGAGGGGGACTGATGGCAGCGGGAGTCGCAGCGGCGCAATCAACTTGTGTCTCTTGGGAAGCGATAAACGCAGCCTGTGCAGCTTGAGCTTGCTTGACCTAAGCAAGGTACGCTCGCATTCTAGCCATTCGCTACTGGATACTAATTAGCGTCCTAACGAGCTGCTCTTCAGTACCCGTCAGGACATGAAGAACAGTAGGGGGCTGGAATACAGTGGAGACATGGAGCAGTACCTTCTGCGAAGATGCAGATGCGTCAGAGTTGGAAGATGTCCCAGCGGTAGACTGGAAAGCCGAGGCAGCGATGGCGAGAGCAACATTGTTTCTTTGGTTTACCATAATCCATTCTCTCGTAATTTCTCAAAAAAGACATCTTTGAGTATGAGAAGAAGGAGTAGGATTGGTTTCACATGAACCTTAAGACCCCTGAATTAAAGATTGTCATATCAAAAAGAAAGTTAGTACAACAATAAAAATTTTAAAGAATTACAGAATAAATAAATTTAAGATAAACTATGGCGCATCACTATATTAATTCAAGACTCAATTTATTGATTTTAAAATCCCCGGCAACAACGCCAAATTAAGATAAAAGCGATTTTTTTATTTAAATACATGGAATTTATTACAAAAATTGAGTGAAGCGTGCATTATTGTGTACGGTAAGATATAGATCAAAGAAGTGAAATTGTAGACCCTAAATCGCTTATCACAATTATTTATACACTTTTTAATGGTGAGTTTTCAGGTCGAACACAAGGATCCTAAGTCACGAAATTAAATCAGAAATTGGTGAAACACATCGGAAAATAGTAAAGTGGCTCGCTTATGTGCGAGCCAAGAACATAAATATTCTAACACAAAATTTAAAGAAAGCTAGTAAAGATGAGCGGTTGGGTGAGCAAAAAGGGAGATGGTGAGAAGAAAATGCAGCAAAAGTGGCAAGTGACCGGAAACGAGCGGATGAAAGGAGAGCGTATATATCTATATTAACAGGAGCTAGCGATGATAGTGTACAGAAATGTATGAAGTGAGCGAGTGATGGTAGTGAATAAGCAAAACATATACATATAATCATGTAAGCATCAGGAGAAAGGCAAGTAATTGTTCGAATTGATTAACACAAAATCTTGAATTACCGATTACTTGACCTTAAGGGATTTACAACAAGATTTCAATGACGCCCAAAATTAAAACATTATAAGCAAGAAATGCTACTGTCACTAGAAATTTCTATGACTCGATAGGCAAGCGCCTATGCCCCATTAATTATTCTAAATTCTGTCTCATTAGTGGCTTTACCCTTCTGTTACCTCTGTTTAATCAGAATCAAATTCTAAACAACAGCTAAGTAGGTCGACAAGGCTCCTGCGGACTTAACTACATTGAACTACCTAGTATATGTTAATGAAAACAACGTGAATCTAGGCTCAGATAATTGATTCTTCTTTGTTCTTTCTCAGTGAAACATAATTCTGAACTTATCATACGAATACAAATATGAAATGGGAATCAAAGTGAAAATCGAGAAGTTTTGATATTTCATTACTTACGAAAGAAAACAGCAAAGATCTACATTAGGAAAGCAGTAATTCAAAGAAAAAAACAAACCAGAAAACTATTGTAGAAAATAGTAAGTGAGCGGCCAGGAGAGGAGAAAATCTCAACTCCTCTGGCCATTCCTAACTAAAGAACTCCCTTACAGGGTTGGAGCTCTTGGAAAGTACTAAGAACACTGCAATGCGTAAAATGTATCTGTATATTTTTCAGAAGGGATCTGGCCCTATTTATAGGTCTATGCAGAGCAGTTGCAAGCAGTTGGATGACAGTTAAAATTGCTGAGAAGTTAGGCGGTTGGGGACGGTTAATTTTTTAGGGCAGTTGCATGGGCCATAACTCACAAAGTGTCGTTTCCCTTGCTTTAGAATAAAGGGGGGCAGATCTTCCTTACTTGTCCAGATTGCTGATGGGCATCAGTGCAGCTCAAGCGATGCTATTGTTGTTGGCTGGTAATGGAATGGCTTGATCACTGAGAGATGAACACTAAGTGAATTTATGGACTGGTTCACTCTAGCTTCGCTGATGTGGATGTCTGGTCGCTGGTGCCAACACAAGTGGTAAGAGCGTCGTTTGCTTAGCTAGACCCGTCGCTTGACTTCCCATACTTTGTTTTGCTGGCCCAGAAACATCGCTTAAAAAGGCCAAAGACGTTAATAATCTCAATAAACAATCCCTGGATCTTGCCAAGCGAAACAAATCAATAAAGTATGCGATAAATCAGATATTGTGATGGTTTTCACATTAAAATTCTAGTAATAGATAGTTTTCTCAAGCAAAAAATATGTTGTTATATGGAGTCATCATGTGGCTAGATTATATTCCTAATACAAAAATAATACCGTTTAACTAGGACTAAAGTGAGATCAAACAATAAAGCATATTTAAAAAGAAAACACTCTCATGTACGATCTCTTAAAGAATAATTAGAATTTCATCTATACTTGGACTATTATCCATGTTGAGTTAATATTATAATCAAAGTAACTTGAGCAAAGAAAAAATAACAGCCATTAACTAGGACTAAAGTGAGATCTAATAAGAGGGTATGTATTGTTGTTATGTTGGAGCAGACTATGGATTGTTTCATAATTTTTCTTACTATCAATTAAGCATTATGTTTCTTTCTAATAATGCTTAAATATATATCATCCACAAATTATAAATTCTACATACTTAATGTAACTCGAACATTATGTTGTGCACTGCACACGATGATCCTTGGTTAACAAATGATTGCATACAACTTATTTTTGCAGTTGCAAAAATAATCATAAGATCCAAGAATAAAATATCGTAATTTTATTCGAAATACATAACAAAATATTTCTTCTCTACACCAAAAAAATAACTATTTTCTAATTCAAGAGTAGCTTACTTATTTCCAGCTTTTAACTTTCTTGAAAAAGTCCATATCACAAAATTCCTTCCAAGACCAATATATGCCAATAATAGAATATGTTATCATTTCAAGCATTTTCACAACTTTTAATGTGACTTCACAACTTATGAGCCTACTTAAATATACCAGAAAATAGAACTGAATAAATAATATATATATATATAATAGAATTAGATTATTTTACTTTAGTAAACTTGATCACAAAACAGAATACATAAAATAATCTTTAAAAGAATATCATGCAATTTCATTCAATTCTAAAATTATCATGAAGTCAGCTAAAAATTTCATTCTAAAATTTATCTAAAACTGTTCATTCTCCACATATCCCGTTTCATATCCATTTCATTATTTTTACATATGAAGTCATAGATTTTTTTTTTTTTTTTGAAATGTTTGTTTGAACACAAAGAAATAAAAGATGAATTATATAATCAGAAAAGGTGAATTATATAATTTGGCATCCAAATTATAACACAATTTTAGAAGCTAACTTGACTGTGTAATTTTAGATCACTGGTATCCTAGCAAAATCATAAAAAAAAAAAAAAGAAAATTGAATTTTGCATTACCAACAAAAAAAAAAAAAATAGGGAACTAGATTTCAACAAAACTTAACCAATTCTACTCAAACCTTTAAAAAGTACAAAAAAAAAAAAAAAAAAAAAAATCCCCTAGATTATACAAAAAAAAAACGGTAAATAAAAGAAAAATAAATAAGTAAAATCTTAAGTGTAAAGAATTTGAATAAGAAAGATTGGAAAAAACCACAAAATTTGAAGCTACTACGTGTGAGAAATTGCATGAAGAACAGAGAAATATATGCGAGAAGAGACCCCATGTCAAAGTGAAAGAAAATAGAATGGATAAGGCAAAAAAATCATTAAAAAGAAAGTAATTTAGTAATTTTGTTAACTAGTATTAAATAATATTTGGATGTTGGATTAGATTAGTCTATCGGGCTTGCGATTATCTCAAGCCCAAATACATTAAAGTAACTATGATATTAAGTTGGATAAAATAATATTATCGGACCTAATAGTTTGTAGTAAAAGCAACCATATTATATAAAGAAATATATATCAAATTATTAACATTTTATTTATTCATTTTTAATTCCATGTTTAAAAGATATGTCTTATTTCATCTATCGTAATGACAAAAAATTGTGTTATATATTGACATGTGTGAAAATATATCGAAAATTACTTTACTATTTTAATATTCTAATCTTACTATTAGATAGAATAGCATCTCATTTATTATTAACATTTAGTATTCAAGGTATAAAAAAATGTACGTGAGAAAATAAAAAGAAAATTTTATTTATTTTTTATATATTTCAATTATATCTTCAAAAAAATTTATTATTTTATCTACCAAATATATTGTAAGATATTCAAAGTCTAAATTTACATGATCTAAGATATTCAAAGTCTGAATTTACATGATCGACACACATGGAAATCCACATGTCATTTGAAAAAAAAAACAAATAAAAAAGGAGATTGTTTGAAATGTTTTTATAATTATAATATTTTATACTCTCTTTTCTAAAAGTATTTTATCTCATTTATTTTCGATAATTTGAATTTTCAAATAATAAAAAATGCTTCATGCACGTGCCAGGCACGCATGGGTTTTATTAAGAACTTATCAATAATTTGCATACTTGATTTAATTCAAACACATTTCATATAAATTCATTTGTTTTATTACTATTGTATGATTTTTGTCCCTCTATCCTTACATAAAGAATCGAACCGTCTCCCGATTCAGGGTAGACCGGGCAGTTCAGATTGAGATGTTGAGGTCCAGACACGGCTTCTTGGCAGCGCCAGTTGCTCACCACGACTAGCACAAACATCAGGCAGTTCAAAGACGCGGCAGCAATGGTCATCGGAATATTCTCCTCTGGCGGGAACAGATCGACAGAGGCATGTGTACGCTCGATAGGAAACGCTCGGTCTCGATGTCGTTGATGTCTGCGTCAAAATCGAAATCGTTCTCCCCCTGCCCAACGTCATCCACAGCTGCCACCTCCGTCGATCTGTTCCCGCCAAAGGAGAATATTTTGATGACCATTTCCGCCGCGTCTTTGAACTGCCTGATGTTTGTGCTAGTCGCCGTGAGCAACTGGCGCTGCCAAGAAACCGCGCCTGGACCTCAACATCTCAATCTGAACCGCCCGGTCTACCTTGAATCGGGAGACGGTTCGATTCTTTATGTAAGGATAGAGGGACAAAAATCATACAATAGTAATAAAACACATGAATTTATATGAAATGTGTTTGAATTAAATCAAGTATGCAAATTATTGATAAGTTCTTAATAAAACCCATGCGTGCCTGGCACGTGCATGAAGCATTTTTTATTATTTGAAAATTCAAATTATCGAAAATAAATGAGATAAAATACTTTTAGAAAAGAGAGTATAAAATATTATAATTATAAAAACATTTCAAACAATCTCCTTTTCTATTTATTTTTTTTTTTCAAATGATATGTGGATTTCCATGTGTGTCGATCATGTAAATTTAGACTTTGAATATCTTACAATATATTTGGTAAATAAAATAATGAATTTTTTTGAAGATATAATTGAAGTATATAAAAAAACAAATAACTTTTATTTTCACTTATTTATTTATTTATCAATCGGCACGGGGGAAGAACCTCAAGTTTGCACCTGTCGGTCACGTGCATTTTTGTATAACTTGAATAGTAAATGTTGATAATAAATGAGATGATATAGTTTTTAATAATAAGATTTAAAATATTAAAATAGTGAAGTAATCTTCCCATAAAATTTAAAAAATTAAAACAGTGAAGTTATCTTCCCATAAGATTTAAAATATTAAAATAGTGAAGTAATCTTCCCATATATTATCACATATATCAATATATAACACAAATTTCCGTCGATCTGTTCCTGCTTGATGTTTGTGGTAGTCGATGTGAGCAACTGGCGCTGCCAAGAACCCACGCCTGGACATCAACATGTCAATTTGAACCGCTCGATCTACCCCGAACTGGAAGACGGTTCGATTGTTTTTGTAAGGATAGAGAGATTTCATACAATAGTAATAAAACACGTGAATTTATATGAAATGTGTTTGAAGTAAATCACGTATTCAAATTATTGATATATTCTTAATAAAAAGCATGTGACACCACACGTGTCTGGCACGTACGTGCATTTAGCATTTTTATTATTTGAAACTTCAAATTATCGACAATAAATGAGATAAAATACTTTTAAAAAGAGAGTATAAAAAATTAGAACAATAAAAATATTTCAAACGATCTCCTTCTTTTTTCTTTAAAACGACATGTTGATTCGCATTTGTGTCAGCTACGTGTAAATTTAGACTATTTGAATATCTTACAGTATAGTTGGTAATAAAATAATATACCTTTTTGGAGATATACTTGAAAATATTAAAAAATAAATAAATTTTCTTTTTATTTTTATTTATTTTTTAATCGGCAAGTGTGAAGAACCTCACATTCGCATGTGCCAATTACGTGCATTTTTCATATTGAATAGTAAATGTTAATAATAAATGAGATGATATACTATCTAATAATAAGATTTAAAATATTAAAATAGTGAAGTAATCTTCCGATGTATTTTCAAACATGTCAATATATAACACAAACTTTCCTCATTATGATAGATGACATAAGACATATCTTTGAAAGATCGAATTAAAAATCAATAAATAAAGTAGTAATAATTTGAAATATATTTCTTTATATAATATGGGTGCATTTCCTACGAAAATAAAGTCGAATAATAATATTTTATCTGACTTAATATCATATTTACTTTAATGTATTCGAGCCCGAAATAATCGCAAGCCCCATACACTAATCTAATGCAACACCCAAATATTATTTAATACTATTTAATAAAATTACTAAATTATTCTTCTTTTAAATGATTTTTCTGCTTTATTCATTCTATTTTCTTCACTTTCACACAGTGTCTCTTCTCGCACGGATTTCTCGCTTCTTCATGTTGTTTCTCGCAATAGCTTCGGATGTTTGTGGTATTTTTCCATTCTTTCTTACTCAAATTCTTCACACTTCAAATTTTACTTATTTATTTTTCCTTTATTTATTATTTTTCTTGTATAATCTAGGCTTTATTTTTGTACTTCAAGTTCTTTATATTTTGTTTTGTTGATAATGCAAAAATTAATATTTTTTGTTTTGTGATTACATGACGCTCAAGTGGGTTTTTTCGGCGCTGGAGGGTAAAAATAATGCCCGGACTACACATAATATCCTAAATTGCGAAAGTGGAAAAAAAGTGTTTGAAAATGATAATTGGACCTACATACAAGGCATCACTGAGCGAGAGACATTAGTAGGGAGCGCTTGCACTTCAACCCAGTTACTCACGTAATCCACTATCACCAAGATATAAAGCTTTCCATTTGAATTCGGAAATGGTCCTATAAACTTTATTCCCCACACCACCAAAAATATCCACAAACAAGATTCCAGTCTGAGTCATCTCATCTCACTTCGAGATAGACCCTAACCTCTGACACTTGTTGCAAGCTTTTGCAAAGACATCAACATCTTTCTGTAGGGTTGGCCAATAAAAGCTAGACTGCAAACTTTTGGCCGGTGTGCACTGGCCAGTGAAATGCTTTCCTACATGGGACCCATGGCACTCATCCAAGATCAGCGGGACTTCTGATTTCACTACACAATGACGGATAATCTCATTATAGCCGATGTTAAACAAGTAAAGTTCATCCCAAAAACAATCCTTTGACAAACTGAGAAGACACTTCTTTTCCCTCTGCACAGTGTGAGTGGGAAATTGTCCTGTAGCAAAGAAATTAGCCAAGTCTGCAAAACATGGCTTCTTATCCTGCACAAGAAAAAATTTCTCATCAGGAAAAGAATCATTTATACCTAAGGATATGTACTCCGGTTGTCTCAATCTGCTTAAATGATCAGCTACAAAGTTCTCCTTCCCTTTTCTATCCTTGATATCAATGTCAAATTCTTGGAGCACAAGAACCGAACGGATTAATCAGGTCTTAGTCTTCTTATTCTCCATCTGTGTGAACTATGGTCTTGCTCTCGATTAGATATTGTCTGAACTTCTCAAAAATGAAGATAATGGCTAGCAGCTCCTTTTCAGTCGTAGTGTAATTCTTCTGAGTAGAATCCATTGTTTTACTGGAATAATAAATGACATTCAGGATGGAATCCACTTTCTGTCCCAACACAGCGCTGACGGCGTAGTCGCTTGCATCCGTCATTAGCTCGAATGGCTCGCTCCACACTGGTGCTTTAATGATGGGAGAGGTAGTGGGTTTTTCCTTCAGAATATGGAAAGCCTCCTCACACTTGCCCGACCACTGAAATTTAGCATCCTTGCATAGCAGCACAGTGAACGGTTGAGTGATTTTATTGAACTCGTTGATGAACCGTTTGTAGAAAACCAGCATAGCCAAGGAAACTTCGTACTCCTTTCTCATTCGAGGGTGCTGACATTCTTCCAATTACACTAAATTTAGATCTCTTCACCTCTATTATGGTGAACGAGATCTTATGGCCAAGAACTATTCTTTCATTTACCATCAAATGACACTTCTCTGAGTTCAATATGAGATCAGTCTCAATGCAGCAGAGTAGTACTTTATCCAAATTGCTCAGGCATCTAGAAAAGGTCTGGCCATATACTGAAAAGTCATATATATAATATTCAATACAAGAGTCCAAGAGATCATGAAAATATGGTACATGAATCGCTGGAAGGTGGTTGGGGCATTGCAGAGCCCGAAAGGCATCATCCTATAAACGAAAGTACAATATGGAGAAGTAAATGTTGTTTTCTCATAATCCTCCCGCTTGATGGGAATTTGATAGTAGCCTGAGTAGCCATCCGGGAAATAGTAATATTCATGTTCTACTAGCTTCTCAAGGCATTGATCAAGGAATGGTAGCCGGAAATGATCCTTCTTCGTCGCTGCTTTAAGCCACCTATAGTCGATACAGACTCTCCATCCAGTGAAAGGTCTCGTTGTGAAGACCTCCCCGTCATTGCTCATTTGTTCAACGAAGCCTCTTTTCTTGGGGACCATCTGGGTTGGACTGACCCATTGGTTGTCGCTTATCGGATAGATGATACATGTATCAAAAAACTTCATCACCTCATTCTTAACTACCATTTGCATATTCTTTTAAGGCGTCGTTGAGGCTACCTGCATGGCTTCGCCTAAGCATCCAATCTGATATGGTGCATGCACACTGCTAGGCTGATTCTTTTGATGTATGATATCTTCCAGGCAAAAGCCGTCTTTTTTTTTTCTCTTTATAAGGGATAGGAGTTGAGCCTCTTGATCTGGCACAAGCGACCCAGAGATTATCAACCGGTAAGTCTCATCTGAGCCAAGGAATATATACTATAGATGATTTGGCAGCTTTTTCAACTCCTCTCTAACTTTAGATTCGCTCTCTGGCTCTCGCTTTGCTTGGTCAATTGACTCAGTGTGAATGGGTGCAAAGCTATTCTGCTCGTGTGAGTCCTCTAGCTATTCTAGCTTGAGTGATTCTTTATTTGAAATTTCTTGGAGAAATTCTAAGGTTAAATTGTTCTCAATATGATTGGAATGTCACGATCTTTACACATTTCCATAATTATGAAATCTGAAGGGAAGATAATTCATTTACTTGTACTAGTACATCATGAATAATCTCATTTAGGAGTCTAATTGATTTATCGGCAAGCTGAATTACAATTCTAGAAGGCTCAAGTTCCTAATGCCCACTGAAAGGCGAAAAAGACATAAGATTGATACTAGCTCCTAAGTCGCATAATGCACTAATTGGTTTTTGATTACCTATAGTACAATAATAATAAACTCCCAGGATCAATGAGTTTCTTTGTTAGCTTCTTCGTGAACATGGCACTGCACACACCCTCCAGCTGAACGTTGCATGCACTTCAGGAAATGATTGTTTTCTATTCATTATATCATTTATAAACTTAGCGTAATTTGGCATATGCAACAAAGCATCAACAAAAGGAATAATGATAAACGTGTGCACAAAAATTTCAAACTCCTTGGTGTTATACTTCTTCCTGAACCTTGCTGGAAAGGGGGCCCTAGTTATCGCTTAGGTTGGCTCATTCTTAATCTGTGATGGCACTTGAGCGGCTTGCGTCGCTCGTGGCTAAACTGGATGAACTTCCTCGAGCAGATTTTGATTATATTCATCCTGTACAAGTAAAGTATTTAAAAAATAGGGGTAGTAGAGAGAGTAATACCTATCTGGTAGCGGTGGTGATGCATTTCGCTACCCACCCCTAGTCTCAACAGCCTTAGCTTTGTTTGGGATAATCTCAACTGTCCCAGGCAGCGCTCCTTTTTGCCTTAGCTTCAGTGCTTCAGCTATCTGCCCGATCTGCATTTCAAGAATTTTGATCGAGGCAGATGTATGTCTTTGGAACTCATGTTTTGTCCGCTCAGTATTTCTTCAAAACTTCTCCAGACTCAGTGGTTGATTTGTTGCTATGGGAGTTTGGGTAAGACAGATGTTTGTTGCGAAAAATGGGGGGGTCTAAAAGTATTATTGTTGTGGATAGTATCCCCCCTTGGTAATATTGCGGCGCAGTGAACTGTTGTGGCTGGTGGAATTGTCGTTGCCGGCGAGGACCGGTAGACCTTTGGGTTTGCCCTTTCTGGAACTACTGATACTGAGGTTGATTTCTATTGGCCATATAGAAGACCTCAGCTAGGTCCTGAGTATGGTCAACTGAGCACTCAGCGACCTGCGAGCTAGATTGGTTGATAAAGGCGCACTTCTCAGTGGTCATGACATCGTTAATTACCTGTTTATTCTTATTATTGGTAGAGCGATCCTACTTCACAAGCTTAGCCAGATCCTTGATATGGAAATACATATTGTCTATCCGCACATCTTGCGAAATTGTAATAGAAGCATAGTATAGACCCCTCGACGGCTCCGGCCAGCTCATCTGGTTGGCTGCCATCTTCTCGATTAACGCCCTCGCTTTTGAAGCGCATCTCCCCATGAGCGATCTACCCGCTGCCATGTCCAATGACATCTGTAATTCAAGAGTGATCACTGAATAGAAGATTTGGAGTTCCTTGAAGCGACTCCAGGCTTCGGGGAGGGTCTCATCAGCTACCATCTTGAAACTCAGTATCTCGTTTCGCTAACTGATGGTTTTGAATACATGATGGTATTTGCTGACAAACACTTGAGCTGCTTCTTTAAATGTTCCAAGAACTAGGTAGAGCGAGTCGCCGAATTCTGTGGCTATCCCAAATTCCGCAGACACAAAAATGATCACCTAAGGGAGTTTTGGAGTACCTTAGGGAATCATTAGCGATACTCCGACCGGCTTCATCAATCCGTCAACAGACTCGAATATACGTCTTTCCGTATTCAACAAATTGGTATGCCCAGTGGGACCACGATCATGTCATGTCTCACTTTTCGTGAAGGCAACTGTGGAACCGACGATTGCCACCGATCATGCCGCCAAGAGTCAGCGCCGTTGGTACTGTAGGTTACAAAAATGCAATTGGCAACATTGATCCTATTAACAGGAACACATCAGCGCCTGGCTAAAGTGAAGGGCAAGTAGCTACCTTACCTATTTTCACTAAAAGTATCGGATAACATATCAGAGATGGAGTGAAATTATCTTTACATGATCTGCCTTATTGCTATCTAAATAGTTACCGGATGTGACATGGCCAACCATCTAAAATGAAATGGCTTGGCTGAGAGTGAAGGAAGCTAGAAAACGGAAAGCACCGTTAGAAGAACCCATCGATGCTGCCTTGTCATATCAGCTATCACAGGTAACAAATCTGTATTCTCCTCAATTGCAGTATGCACATGTTTCCATCCTCCAGCAAGATGGAGCATCATTAGGCACAACGGAAAGTGTGGTACTAGCCTGGGGAAGCGGATTTCCTGCAATCTCCAACCATTATCCAAGCCAACCTGCTTGGGGGGAGGATGGTCTAATAAACTAATGACAGATATTTACGGGTCTGGAGAAAACACAACCTCATCGTTTCTGCCAAGACCATAGGGCAGTTGGAATCTTCGGAGTCAACTGCCTTACGTTCTCCAGTCATACTACGGTTGTGGGGCAAACGACTGTGGAAAGTGTCGCTGCCATGGCAGTTCCATACACATCCCTACCACATGTCTCTCGAGCATCAATCCAAATCCGTCCCAGCAGATTCCTATGAAGAGCCCGATCCCTTTCAATCGGCCTATCAGAGCACCACTAGCGGCGGCTCAAGAAATACCATGAAAAAGGTTGCTCATAAGGGGGCCAGTCCAGCAAAATCCGCCACCTTCAATGGCAAATCCGGTAGTTTAAGTGAAAAAACTGCACATCCAACAACAGGCGGATATCATTTTCCTGATGTTTTTCCTGTGCCAAAAGATCACTCAGTTGTGGAAGTAGTTCAATAAGTTCCACTGGTGGCTATTCCTGATGAGCTACAACAGTTAGGGGTGGGCAAAAAAACCAAACCGAACCGTCGAACCGCTGAACCAAACTGAACCGAACTGAATTTTTGGTTAACTAAGTAAATCCGGTTCAAATACAAATATTGCATATTTGATATTTGTTTGGTTGGGTTCAGTTTTGGTTTTTGATATTTTTTCGGTTCGATTAACCGAACCAAATATATTTATATTATTATATTTTAAAATTTATATTAATAATTATATTCGGTTCGAGTTCGGTTCGGTTTCGGTTTGAATATTTGAAATATTTGAAAATATATTATTTTTAATATGTTATTTTTTAATTTCGGTTCGGTTCGAATTATTTGCAAACATTGCAAATATTTTCTGTTAACCGAAATTTTTGGTTCGGATACGGTTCAAGGTTTCGGGTATTTGTTCGATTCGGTTTGGATATCAAATGCCTGCATATTTTGCAAATATCCGAACCATGTCCACCTCTAACAACAGTGGCTGCCTATTAAGGGGCCTTTGCATCAAGTTTGACCAGTTCCAATGCAAATTCTACCAGCTCAGTGGAAAATGCACCACTTCAAGTGGAAAATTCACTATATCCTGGGCAACAGGAGAACATACAAGGAATTCCAATAGTAGATCTTGATGCTTTTGAGGAAGCGTTTAGAAGGATATATGGCGATGATTCTTCAAGGATGCCCGCAAGGCTGTAGTACCAACAACATTTTTCTAGATCTGATTGTAGATGAACATTCTATTCCACATAATGCAAATATATCGGAATTCACTCTATTTTTTGGAGAAGATTCCAAAATGACCATCGAGCATATAAGTTGATTTACGGCTCAATGCGGTGGAGAGCTCGGGAGCAATGAGTGGTACAAAATGCAATTATTTTTCACTAACTGGACCATCTTTTAGTTCATACACCTCGTTGCGTCCTAATTTATTGCAGAGTTAGACCGAGTTGGGAGAAGATTTCATGAGCGTTTCCACAGTCTACTACCTAAAAAAACTATCACAGGCCTTTTTAGCTTGCGAAAAAGACCGTAGAAAAGTTCTTGGGGCAATTTCGAAGGATAAAACGGTGGTGCAACTTGAAAACTCCGGAGGATCAAGTTGTGGACATCTCTATTAATGGGATGCATGATCAATTGCGAGAGAAACTTGTCTTCCAAGGGTATGCAAATCTCCAAACTTTGGCTTCTATGGCTATTAGAGCTTAAGAAAACTTTTCGACAGCCCAAAAAATCGGGGGGAAATGACATCCTATAGTCCCCCAAGTAATTCAAGATGGAGAGGATGGCTCATATATAGAATATAGCCAAGAGAGCCACCTTCAGCCGATATGTATTAATTCTGTCAGAATACGGCAAAACAAAACCAAGGCACCAGCCTTATCCATACTTCAAGAGGTTTAAAAGCCATCTTGGAAAGGCCACACTAACGAGGATCGGGCTATCCACTAGGCCGCCAAAGTGGATTTCTTTCACCACATAATACAGTGGCGGAAGTTAGTTTCTACAAAGATGACATAGTTTGGAAAGTTACTTTAGTGGACCAGGTAGTGATCAATCCTCGGCCTACCCGATACCCAGAACAACCTTCACCAGATGGCAGATTGGTGGTGAATCAATAGAAAAGTTAGCATAAACCCTCAACCACAACACATAAGTGGCAGATGCAGCATCAATATCGAGAAGAATGTGAAGCCATTCAACAGACGAACATTGGCATCAAGGCAGGACTTGTGGATGCTAGCAAAAATACAACAATTTGCTACAAAGAGGATTTGGAACCAATTACAGATAAGATAGGAATGGCGACCTAAGCGCATTCCAGCGGGAGACATCATTCCCGGTGGACATGAAGGAAAAGCATCAGAAATATCCTCTTGCAGTAACATACTTGAGGATCACTAAGATGATCCACTAGGGGACGCACTTATGGAAGAAGATGATGAGTCCAAGGCCAATTTCACAATAATCATGATGGATAAGAATATAGAGAGCGATGAAGTATCATAGAGACTTTGCAGCCAATATGATTGGAGTTCTTCCAAAGGAATTCAATGCACCACCTTCTCATCTAGAATTTCTACAAGGTGATGTGATGATAGATGACTCAAGCCCAATTTTTTGGGCTGATGAGGACCCAATGGAAATCAAACAGGAAGACATCATATTTAAAAAATCAGCGGAAGAAGCAACCCGAAACTCAAGCTATCGTTCCTCACCATCGTCTTTGATGGGCAGATAGTAAGCCGGCTGTTAGTGGATGGTGGAGCTTCCGTCAATATCCTGAAATTTGCTATACGGAGAAAGATCGAACATACCACCAATAAGTTGATTCCAACGGCAATAAAAATTATAGATTTTATAAGCAATTTCCATAAGGCCCCTGGAGTAGTGTGACGGATATCACTGTTGGAAGCAAAAAGGACTAAATGTCTTTTTTCGTGATTGATGGAAAGCCAACGTATTCCGCCATATTGTGTTATGACTAGATCCACACACACTCCACCGATAAATCATATTTTGGAATTGAGATAAGGTGGAAATGGTAAAGTTAAAAGCATATCCACTTTTGGAGGTCCCTTCTTTGGAGGCAATATACTATACTCTAAGATACCATTTTTCAATGATGGTGCAAGATTCCAAGGATTTGAGGTCTTTATGAAAGCCGATCCATGTCTAGATTTTATAGAAGAATATGATGATTGACAGCTACAAGTTCGTCAGCAGGTTGGAGGACCTACTGCGGAGGCTATGCTACTAAGAGCAAGTAGTGGAAGCTGCTGAGGGGCAAGCAATACTTGAAGAAATTCCATATTTGAGGATGTTAGTTTAGGAAATGGAATGGAGCCCCGTATTAAGCTCGGACTTTCGAGCGGTCACGTGGCAGCGGTTTTTCTATACTTAGCACTTTTTTCATTATGCAAAACACTTCATTCAAACTCACTAGAATCTTCTAGAATGTTCCAAAAGGTGGTAGAACTTGGTGTGACCTTTGGGCTCACCTTGGTAGTTGGTAGAACATTCTAAATTGGTGTGCTTTTGGCTTTAAGGGTTGTACACTCTAGAATCTTCTAGGGGTGTCTTTTGGAGTCCTTGGCCTATAAAAGGACCTCCACACCTATCATTTGTATCATCAAAGTTTTGGCAATCAAAACCATTCATCTCCACACTTTCTCTCTCTAGAAAGCCTTTGGCTTTTGTGGTGCTTGGCCGAGTCGGGAAGCCTGCCTCAGTAGCCAATGGGAATGAGTTGCTAAGGGGCGCATGAAACAATGATCTAAGGGCTTTCTGGAGTACCTTAGGGAACCCCTAGCAGCACTTCGACGGGCTTCATCAAGCCATCGAAAGACTCAAATATATTCTTCCTTTGATTGAGTCATTTTTAGAGTTTTTTGTCAACTTTAAATGCGTACATCACTTAGTTTCCACCTTTACTTACGAGTCCATCAAGGCACCTTAAAGATCTTGGGAACTCTACCCATTTGTCGAGAGGTATACACGAGTGTGCGAGAGGGCGGGTTGTGAGCACTAACTTTCAATATATATATATATATATTAGTTTGCTTTAGTGTAGGTATGGCTTTGTTGGATGATATCTTGGCTCTGATAAATAAGCAAAGCAAAGATATGCGAGATATTAAAGATGAGTTAGGTGGAAAGATGGATAGCATGATATTTCGAGTGGATCGGCAAGGATGAGAGATACATGACCTACGGAGTCAAGTAAATCATGTTTGAGATGCCATAGATGATGTTGTCGTTGCTCAAATGAAGGCTTATGCAGAGGCCTTGTTAAGGAAGGTTGATCACAATATCGAGAAAAGACTTGATGAGGTCTTCGATAAGGATGATACTATTGAAGAAAAGGAGAAGTTATAGTGATGCAAGACGTGAAGAAATACATCTTAGCAAGCAGCCCATAAACTCAGCTGGTGTTCTACTAAATATGAGATCTATTCAAGTTGATGTTGCCGAAAGGTGTCATACTAGTCCGAGGGCTACATCTACCCAAAGACGACAAAGAACAAGAGATGCTATGAAGGAGTTGCTTGATAAATTTGGCTTGGAAGAGGATATCTATGATCAAATAAGCCAAAGCCGAGTTAATGAGGTTGATGACAACATACAGTCCATCAAGTTCTCCATACCCCTTTCGTAGGATCGTCTGATCTTAATGAGTTTTTTGAGTGGAAAAGCAAATTGGAGATGATGTTTGCATGTCATAATTACTCAGAGTGCAAGAAAATTCAGCTTGTTGTTGTCCAGTTTAAGGAGTAAGCTCTTGTTTGGTGGGAGAAGGTAGAAGCTGATATTGCAATATTAGGATCCGATTGAGACATGGGCAGCCCTTACTCGAGCTATGCATGCACGTTTTGTACCCCCACATTATCGGATTGATCTCCTACAGAAAATTCAGTTTTTAGTCCAAGGTAGCAAGATAGTTGAGCAGTACTACAAGGAAATGGAAATGCTTGTGATGCAGGCTCAACTTGTGGAAGTTGATGGAGTCACAACGTATCGGTTTCTCAAATGGTTGAGGTGTGATATTATGGTTCAAGTGGATATGTATCCTTACAACTTGCTACCAAGATTGAATCCCATGGAAAGATAGAAACGAGTGTGAGCATTGGAAATGCGTCACCAAATTTCAACAAGTTCGGGGGCAATATGAGACTGTCAAAATAATGGTCCAAAGGAAATGATAAACATACAACCAAGAATGAGCCGCTTAAGGTGGTTAAGCATTATGAACAAAGAAAAGTCATCAAAGATGGTTCACCAAACAAAGCAAATGATGCCACATGCTCTAAGTGCCAAAGGAAAGGTCATTGTGCTAATGCATGCTCTAATGTGCGAACTGTTGTACTTTGTGATAATAGGGACTATATAATTTTGTCGGATAATGAGGGTGAAGATTTGGAATATGAGGTTGAGGCAAGTGAGGATGAGGCAATCCAAGAGACTGAAAAGCAAATTGAAGAAGATTTATCGTGGAAGTCTCTAGTGGTTTTGCAAATGCTTGGCGTTGTTCCAAAAGAGTTAGAAAAATTTGTTGATCAGGTTAAGGAGCAACTGGAGAATGTGTTCCATTGTTGGTGCAAGATTGGTGGAAAGAAAGCGTTGATCATCATTGATAATGGAAGTTTCACCAATGTTCTAAGTTCTTACGGGATAGGCAAGCTTGGACTCCAAACAATCAACCATCTGACTCCATACCATCTGCAATAGATGAACGCTAGTGGTGATAAGAAGATTACCAGGCAAGCCAAAGTTCCAATTTCAATCAGGTCCCTACAAAGAGGATGTCTTTTGTGATGTCACTCTGATGACCGCATGTCATGTGATTCTTGACCGACCATGGAAATCTGATAAAGGAATCATCTATGATAAATGATTCATTCTTTTCCATTGAAGGAAGTTCAAAAAGATCAAGAAAGTTTCTGAAGAAAAATGCATGGAGATGAAAGCCTTAAAAGAGATAAAGAATAAAAAAAGTATCCAAAGAGGATAAAAAAGAGTCTTCTGCTAAGGGTTCCAACATCCTTTTTTCAGTTATCGATTTTTAGCGAAAAGTAAGTGAGCTAGATCATCAAAAGGGGGGTTGTTTTATATTTTTATGCAAAGATTTATTCATTCTGATAAAGATAATCTATTCACTAATTTTCTCATTCTCTTTGCTAGGATGCTTAAAGATATGCATGATGTATACCCGGAAGAGAACTACCGGAAGCACTACCGTCCATTCGTGGGATAGAGCATCAAATTGACTTCGTATCAGTTGCTTCGATTCCAAATCGTCCTGCATATCGGTGAAATCCAGATGAGAATAAGAAGATTAAAAAACAAGTCCAAAAACTTCTTGAGAAGGGATGTGTTCAGGAGAGCTTATCACCTTGTGTTGTTTCTGTAATCATTGTCCCTAAGAATGATGAAACTTGGATGATGTGTGTGGATTGTAGAGCGGTAAATGTGATTACCATTAAGTATCGACACCCAATCCCACACCTTGATGACTTTCTTGATGAGATCAATAGAGCGAGAATTTTCTCCAAGTTTGACCTTCAGAGTGGATACCACCATATTCGTATGCAACCAATCTAGGTTTGTACGAATAGTTGGTAATGTCATTCGGTCTAACTAATACTCCTAGTACTTTCATGCGTTTAATGAATCATGTTCTATGTGCTTTCATTGATAAATTTGTTGTAGTCTACTTTGATGATATTCTAGTCTACAGTAAAAGTGAAGAAGAACATGTAGAGCATTGATAACTTTTGATTTTGTCATATTTTATTTATGTGAAGCTTATATTTATTTCATTAATTATTTATGTAAATCAAATTTTGGTATTATTTATGTTAATTTATTCCAATAATTGTATTTATTGTATATTGTGTGTAAAATATTATTTTATTAGATTTTAGGTGTAATTTATAATTTATTTGGTGTATAAATTAAATTAAGTCATGTGTTCCGTAAATTATATTTTTAGGCATTATTTATGTGATATTTACTTATTTAAATTTGGTTAAATTAATATTATTTAATAAGTATTATTTATTTAAATAAATATTTATAAGATGTTTATTATTTATGCACGTGAAATAATGCTTGAAAACTTGTCTGAAGCCCAAAATTCATTTAAAAAAGCGAAAAATTGGCTTCGGGAGCGAAAAAAGCCGTTGGTGCGAAACTTAACAAAAGTCAATGCAAAAAGTCAACACACATAAGTGAACAGTCAACGGTCATCACTGGCACGGAAAGCGAGCGGCGGCTGTGTGGAATTCCATGCATGAAGGTGAGGGAAGCGGTGGCTCCACGGAATTGGTGAGAGAGTGTGGAAGTCCTTACATGAAATTTAGCAAAGCGACGGCTGCGCAGAATTCCAACGTTGGCTATTGATTTTGCCTAAGTATTAGCGAAGCGGCACTTTAATTCCCGCAGGTTAGCGAGCATTTACTGTAGTCAACGGCCGCTACATTAAATCCGCCAGACTCTCCCAGCTCTTGCAATTAATGCGCCGGCCAATATTAACTTTGCACAGAATTTCGCTACATTTACTACTCTGCACCCCCAGCTGCTGCATTTAGTGCCCTACACCCCCAACTGCTGCATTTAATGCACAATGCTCCCTCAGCTGCTCTCCTTAATTTATGCACTATTACTTAGTCAACTTTTGGTTGTTTTATGTATGTTATTCTAGAACCTTCTAAAAAATAGGTAGGTATTAGTAAGTTATAAGTGCATATTTTAGTACCTATTTCTAGAGGTAGTTATTTATGCGCGGTTGTAAGCGCCAAACTTCTAGAAGTTTCTTTCCCCCATATATATCTCATCTCATTGTATGTTCTATACAAAACCATACACATAATCCATCATTTCATACACTTTATTATCTTCATTTCTTCTTGTCCATATTTTTATCTAATTTAATAATACAAAATTTTCGGTTTTGTGTCACAAGAAAACTGATTTTCTCACTCTTTTCTTTTAATTTTCGCATATTATTTTTGCAAATAAAATTCCTATCAGATTTCTTCTCCCCACATTCACCCAAAAATTCCATGTTCGATTTGAATTGTGTAAGCTATATTTTGACGCGGTTGTGGAAGGGCGACAAAAGGGTTAACATCCATGCGTATGATCGCGCTTATTCATTAACAAAGATTAGACGGTTCATAGCAACTAAGTATGCGGGAGCCTTGTTGACCTACTTAGTTGTTTTTCTCAATTTAACCCCAATTAAAAAGAGGTATCACAGGGTTAGAGCCACTAGCGGAACGTTTGGAAGAATAATTCATGGGGCATAGGCGTGTATTTATTGGAGCACAGAAATGTCCGGAGACAGCGGCTTTTCTTTAAAATAGTGTTCTTCGTCGGGTGTGCTAAAGCCTCGTTGTAAATCCCCTAAGGTCAAGTACCAACCGAGCCAAGAATCAAGCTTAAGCGAGCAAATGCGATCACGCTCATTCCTTCGAGTCGCCCCGCAATTATACATATATTCTACGCTAGTTCACCATCATCATTCCGCTCATTTCATGCATGGAAGCCTAGTATCTAATAACATACAGGGCAGACACAAACGCCTAGTTCCATCCTCTTCGAGATACGTATATTTTATTCTTTTTTAGTTAGATTTAATTTTCACATGTTTACTTGTCAGCTCTTTCGATTATATTAACTCATTGCACTTTTTCTAATTAAATATAGGATATTCGCATGTTCTCTGAGTTCGATCCGGACACTTACCAGTTAAAGAGATTTTTTTTACTTTTGATGAAGTGTTTGGAGTTATTATACGAACACGCACAACACTATTTTCATTTCATACATAGATCATTTCTTGTATATTAAAAATAGTTTTAAATCTCCCATAACTCCTCTATCAAATTTTGGCGCCGTTGCCGGGGAATAAGCTTAGTATCTTTGTTTTAATTGAAAAATATTGAGTTTAATGCTAATTTATTTTTAATTCTGAAATTTATTTTATATTGAATATCTAATCAATCGGCGGTATACTTTGCAAGTTTTGAGAGTGCAATATCCTGCAAGGATCAAACCTGCATATTATCTATCTAATTCCAAAAAATCAGAAAATTTAACTGCTTGCAACATCTTTGTTCTACCTAGCTCTCCTTTTTTCTAATTCCCTTCTTCTTTTATATAAGTGCATATAATAATAATTATTATTATTATGAAAAGGGGCACTTTGATTTAAATCCATGTCAGACAAAATATATTTAAGTTCAGTCCCTACAGATTATTTCAAGACACTGCACTCCCTACTTTTCATGTTAAAATATGCTGAATTACTTGCTCTAAATTCAGGACGCGGGGGTACTTGTGATATTTCGGCAAAAGTAAATGCTTGAGCCTGAGAAGCTTCTGGTCCAGCCGATTGGATCCATTGAGCAAATATGGGTTCGATCAAAATTAATATATATCAAATTTCTATATTTAGGGTAGATCCCGCTATCTTGTATCTCTTTAAAATTTTAGCACTTGATATTTTCATTTGTATTGAACTTCAGTTTATTATTTTATTATAAAGCTGGATTGGGCTTCATCTTTTCATCAAATTCAATATTAACAGAAACCAACTATGATAATGGACTCAGTTATTTCTACATTAGATAAACTTAGCTAGTATAAGAAGACATAGTCTATTACATACTTTTACACTGTCTCATTGGTTCAATTTTCTTTCATCGTACGACAAATGCCACATTCCATGAAAGAACATTTTAATTACAACCATGGATGTCCAATTCAACATTCCAATCCTTCATCATATTCATAGTGTATGTTTTGTCTGTGAGCGGGATGTTTGTGCATATTGTTCGCGAGCAAATTAATTTTCCATCTACACCATTCAAAACCTACAATTGACTATGCTGAATATGTCATTTAGACCTTTTCCTTCACTTACCAAGAGAGCTATCACTGTGCATAGCTTCGATATCAGTTGTTACAAATATCAAGACACAAACAATAATTTTGGTTGTTCTAACGGTTCAATTACTCTATGTCTAAGGTACTAACCAAGGCAAAAATTCACTGTGAATTAGAAAGAAAAATGACTATATTACACATAGGAAAAATGACACTAAATATAGCTAAAACCCTTAGTACACATACTCAACCTATATGGTTAAGCATGCCTCACATCACACTTCACACCCCCGTCAACTACCAACTTAATTACACATATAGGCTTAAGATGCTCAAGTTTAAAATCCTATATATTTTGTTACATCAAATTTTATGAATTAATTAATTGAAAGTTTTTAATATAATGGTGATTTTAGGAAAACAAAATAGAACAAGAAAAAGAAAGAGTGTTATCATATAATTCACAATTTTATTGTTAACCGATACATGAAACCAGTAGTCAAACGACGTATATATTTTTAAACCATATTATTATTATTAAGTAAAATTTTTAAAACTTACTTGTGGTTTGGAAAATTCACATTATATTTTCTCATGTTTTAGAAATTATACGAGATTTCCTCGTATTTGAAAAATATTGTATAGAATCCTCTAAAAATTACATGAAACTCTTTTATATCTTCGTAAAAATTGCATATAATTTCCTAAAAATGTATTTTGTGCAATATTTTTTAAAATAAGAGGGATTATCAGACAACTTTTAAACTATGAGGGAGAATGATATAGACCTTTCAAATCATAGGTGGATTATGAGTAATTTTGTCTTATTATCTATTACTATATTATTGAACTACAATTCAACGGTACCAAAATCTTCTTTTAAGCACTTGAATCCACAAAATTAATTTATATACAGACAGACAGTTAATTAGATTTTATTTACTGATGTTAATTAGATTTTATTTATTGATGTGTATATGTAGATATAAATTGTGTTATTTTCAATAAACACAAGATTTGTACAAATTATATTTAATTTGGATTTAAAGTGGGTCTTATTCTATATTTGGGTCCTTTGAGTCTTTTTCCGGATTGATTTCGTTTCCAACTTGATTTTTATGGCTTCTTTGACCCGAAGATTTTTGCTCTTCAGTTTGACTTTGCCGGACTTTGGAGAGCTTTGATCTCCGTGCGGGCAATTTGATCGTCGACTTTGGACTTGATGTCCTTTTGGCCAATCCGAAAGAATTTGGTCTTTGTTTTGACTTTTCCGGACTTTGGAGGGCTTTGGTCTCCGTGTGGGCGATTTGATCATTGACTTCGGATTTGATGTCTTTTTTTGGATGATCTAAGACTTTGATCTCTGTTTTGGCTTTGCCGGCTTTTGGAGGGCTTTGGTCTCCGTGCAGGAAAATTTGACCCTTAGCTTTGGATTTGATGTCTTTTTTAGACGATCCGAGGCTTTGATCTTTGGTTTGGATTTTCCGGCTTCTGGAGGGCTTTGGTCTCCGTATAGGAAATTTGATCGTCAGCTTTAGATTTGATGTCTTACTTGAACGATCTGAGGCTTCGATCTTTGGTTTGACTTTGCCGGCTTTTGGAGAGCTTTGGTCTCCATAAGAGCGATTTGATCGTCTGCTTTGTATTTGATGTCTTCTTTGGACAATCTGAGGCTTTGAGCTTTGGTTTGGCTTTGCCGACTTTTGTAGGGCTTTGGTTTCCGTGTATGCAATTTTGATCCTTAGCTTTGGATTTGATGTCTTTTTTGGACGATCCGAGGCTTTGATCTTTGGTTTGGCTTTGCTTGCTTTTGGAGGGCTTTGGTCTCCTTACGGGCAATTTGATCGTCAGCTTTGGATTTGATGTCTTCTTTCGACGATCCGAGGCTTTGATCTTTTGTTTGACTTTGTTAGCTTTTGGAGGACTTTGGTCTCCGTGTAGGCGATTTGATCGTCTGCTTTGGATTTGATGTCTTCTTTGGACAATTCGAGGCTTTGATCTTTAGTTTGGCATTGCTAGTTTTTGGAGGGCTTTGGTCTCTGTGTATGCGATTTGATCGTCGGATTTGGATTTTGATTTCTTCTTTGGACGATCCGAGGCTTTGATCTTCGGTTTGGATTTTCCACCTTTTGGAGAGCTATAGTCTCCATGTGGGCGATTTGATCGTCGACTTTGGATTTGATGTCTTCTTTGGACGATCCGAGGCTTTGATCTTTGGTTTGACTTTTCCGCCTTTGGAGAGCTTTTGTCTCCATGTGGGCGATTTGATCGTCGGTTTTGGATTTGATGTCTTCTTTGGACAATCCGAGGCTTTGATTTTTGGTTTGGCTTTTCCGCTTTTTGAAGAGTTTTGGTCGCCGTGTGGGCGATTTGATCGTTGGCTTTGGATTTGATGTCTTCTTTAGGCGATCCGAGACTTTGATCTTTGAGGAGGTGGATTTTGTGTTCCATAACACTTTTGGCGGCGTGTCCCTTTGCATTTTGGATCGAAGAGGATCTAGTTGATGTTTTTGACAAAGAACGCGACGAACACCTTGAAGCTTTGGGATGAACTTGGGAGGCTCCTCCTTGCCCTTGACAGATCCTTCAACGGCTTTTGAAGTTTTGATCTTTCCTCCGGCTTGGGCATACGAAAAAGAACATTAAGATTCGTCAAAAATTTTGGATCACATGTTTAAATTAGTGACTTTCGACAAAGAACGCCTCGAAAGACACAAAGAGCATGAAGACTAATACATAGAAAGTCTAAAGACTTACCCATTTGCTTGAATCCTCGATGTAACTTCGGTGTCTCAAATGAAGTTGCCATGAACCCTATTTATAGGGGAGGGGTGGCCTTGGCTTCCTATTTTAATGATTCCACGTATCACATCATGATTGGCCAACCGAAAGATTTTATAATCTTTCATTTTCCATCAAGTGTTGTTTTCCACTTTTGAAGAATTTGATTGCGCGCCTTTCTATCTTGTCAAGATCTTTATATCATTTCGTATCTCGGAAGATATTAATTATAATACTTTCTTTATTGACAAGATTTATTTATTTTGCTGTCAAATTTAATATCGCTCTATTTATGCACGTAATATTTCTACTATATCTTACATTTTAAGCAGAGTTTTGCATTAATGGTTGATATTTATTGTACAAATATTAACATATGTGCATAATTAAATATCACACATTTATTATATAAGAATTTTATTTTCTTCCAATATATATGATATTTAATTTAATTTAAGCATTTAATTTTGGGAAAATTACAAAAACTGCCCCGTGTGTAAGTCCAATTATCATTTTCGGACATTTTTTTCAACTTTCGCATTTTAGGACAATGTGTACTCCGGGCATGATTTTTACCCTTTGGCGCCAGAAAAAACGCAGGTGACCATCATTTGTGCCTATGTGGCATTCCCGGTGCAAACGTGGACATCATTGATGGTGTGCTGTCGCCTGCATGGACGTCGGAGGAGTGATGTGGGATTTTGATTTATTTAAAAAATAAAAAAAAATAAAAAAATTTTAATTTGGCCCTTTTGGACCAAATTGCAAATAATATAATTTCAATTTGGCCTAATTGGACCAAATGGAAATTTAAACCCTAGATCAATGAGAGACAATCCCACTCCCTTTGATTTGAATCCGTAAGCAGAGCCCTAGTTTAATCTCCTCCCCAACATCAATCTCCCCCACCTCCGTTTTGATTCCACCATTGGCCCACCTTTCTTTCCACCACCGACGTTGAACCACACAGTACGACACACAAATACTCCACCTCGTGGGGTGGAATCGCTGCGAAAAACTCCATTATTTCAGGACTAGGGTAGGGCGATGACTAGGGTTTTTTTCACCTCGTACGACACACAAATACTCCACAAAATTAGGTATGGTTTTTTCACTGCGCTTAGGGTTTGATATATATATATATATTTTGTCGAATAGAAAAGAAAGTATGTGGGTTTGTGTTCTGTTCTACTAGCAATTAATCGCATAAGATGTGATTTTTTTTGTCGTGTTCGTTTATGGAAAGCATGCCCAGTTGTGTTCTCATTTTTCTGAATTAATTACTTAGCTATTGTGGCCTCAATTTGATGCTTGACAGTTATTTTTTCACTCTGATTCTTAGGTGTTGGACCACCACCCCCAGTAAAGCGACAATAACTCTATTCTTAACAGCCCAAAATACGCTGGGGGCAAGAAAACATCTTCTGACCCGATCGAGGTAAATTTTCTTAACATAACGTGCCTACTTAGATATGCTTTTAACTGTGGGGTATCGAGCACCAATAAGTTGGATTTCTACGTATATAGAGATGAGGGGTTTAGATTTGTAGTAGATGATGAATCCCTTAGTCAAATAGCATCGGAAAACATAGGTGGGAAACTTGGTGAATTAGATGTGTTTGTGGATATAGGAGAAGTGATAGAAGCAGATGGTGAGTCCGAGTATGATGTAGAGTATTATACTGAATCAGAACTGGATGAGTGCGATGATGATTTGTTCGATGAATATGTGGATGGGATTTATGAGGAGCTATCTGGTGGGGTGACGAAAGGAATTGAAGTTGATAGGAGTGTGAGGGCATACAAGTAGGTGAGGCTTCTGAATCTGACAGAGAATTTGTCATTGGTTCAGATACTGATGAGGAGGATGATTGTTTGATGATAATGTGGATGATATATCCGAGGAGATTATCGGTGATTTAGAAGGAGACAGAGAAAAACATATGGATGAAAGGGGAAGAGTGCATTTGAGGGGATGCTGAGCATGAGATAAAAAAATATATTGGAGATTGATAATGAACTTACAGAATTGGTGGAATCAGACGACGGTGGCTTGAAGGAGAAGCCTTTTCCCACATTCCAGGAAAATGATTTGTTTTCACCAGAGTTTGAAATTGGTATGGCCTTTTCAAGCGGGAATGAGTTGAAATATGTTGTGAACTCCTACGCTGTTGTCAATAGGGGGCAAATAAAGTTCACAAAAGTTGACCCAAAAAGAGTGTACGTTGATTGTGGTGACAGTAGTTGTAGATGAAAAATTTATGTACGTGTTACGGATGCTGGAATTGGATTTGAGATCTCAGTATACCATGGAGAACATAATTGTGAGTAGAAGTTCAACCTGTCCAATATGAAAATGAAGTGGTTGAGCGATAAGTATGCAAATAAGTTGAAATCCGACCCAAAAAGAACAATGAAAGGATTCAAAATGGATGCTATCAACGAATTACAAGTAAGGGTGTGTTTGTTTGGGGGTTTGGATTTTGAGTTGGGATTTGAATAGTAAAAATTTTGAATTTGAATAGTTGTATGATGTGATATAAATAGGTGTTGATGTGATGTTTTGAATGTAAAATTGATTTTTAATATAATATAAAAAATGAAAAATAGGTGTTTGATTTGATGTTTTTGGGGGGAAATTTTTGGATGAATAGTAGGATTTTGTGTAAGTCCTACAAACGAACACACCCTAAATGTGTCAAAGGATATGGCCTACAGGGCCAAAAAAAGAGCTTTGAAAGAGTTGGAAGGGGATGCCACACATTAGTATGGTAGACTTTGGGATTATGCCCATGCACTACGACAATCTAATCCTGTGACAATTGTTGTGTTAGGGACCAAGGTGGATGGGGATAACTCCACATTTGACATAATGTATAAATGCCTTGATGCACTGAAAAGGGGACTCAAGGAAAGTTGTAGGCCTTTTATTGGCATCGATGGATGTCATCTTAAGACTGTTTATGGGGGAGTCTTGTTGTCTGTTGTTGGTTTCGATCCAGACAATTTTATTTTTCCGATAGCGTTTGCATCAGTGGCAAATGAGACTTGGAAAATGTGGACTTGGTTTCTGACATTATTGAAGAGGGATTTGGAAATAACATCTGAATGGGAAAGTTGTTTTATGTCTGATAAACATAAAGTATTTGTGCAAGCATTGTTGGATGTTTTCCCTGGGAAGAAGCACCGATGTTGCGTGCGGCACTTACACAATAAATTTTTGACCACTGGCTTTAAAGGGACAGCATGGAAGAATGCCTTATAGAAGGCAGCGCGGGCACCCACTGTTGGTGAATCTAGACAGAAGATGGATGGGGTAAAGGAGTTTGACGAAAAGGCGTGGGAGTAGCTTCGAGCAAAGCCTGCTGAGGAATGGAGCAAGTCACACTTTAAGCTATTTTCTAAGTGTGAGCTGCTTATTAATAACGTGTGAGAGTTTTAACAGTGTCATATCCGAGGCCCAAGACAAGCATATTTTATCTATGTTTGAAGAGATTCAAGTGTATCTTATGAAGCGATTGCAAGCTAACAGTGATCATGCACACAAAAAATAGGGGGACTTGGTGATTTGCCTGAAGGCAAATCAGGTTGTTCGAAGGAATAGAGCAAAGGTGGCAGATCGTATTCTGATCAAGTCAAATGACAAGTATTATCAGATATCTCGCGCTGATGGAAGACAACACAGTGTGGACTTGGCCGACAGGACGTGTTCGTGTAGGACGTGGCAATTGAGTGGGATCCTATGTAATCATGTTATCTCGGCAATCGGAAATCAAGAGGGGGATGCGATAGACTATCTGAGCAGCGTGTATGATGTGGAAACATATAACCAAGTCTATGACTATTCAATCAGAGCCGTAAGTAGTGAGGTGTTTTGGGAACACACAACTTACCCTCCTCCAGAGCCACCCACTGTTAGGAGACGCATTGAGAGGCCAAAGAAACTACAAAAACGTGATCCAGGGGAGCCTCGAAAAAATGTTGAAATAAAATAGGGAAAATCGAGGTTGAAAATAAGACAAACCGCCATTGAATGTGGCCATTGTGATGTTGTTGGCCATAATGCAACCCACTGCCCATCCTTGAACTCACAACATAAGGTTTGTATGTAGATTTTTATGAGTTTATATAATATAATATGTGTTACTTATTTTTGACTTGTGTGTTAATATATAGGATACAACTATGGATAAGGGAGAAACTATGGATGAGGGAGCAACTAGTGAAGAACATTTGCCCGCAGCTAAAGAACAATGCGGACGAACTTCGGTCCACGAAAGTGCTCCGGTAAGGATAATACTACGGTTTGGATCTAACACTGCATTGTGTGGTTTTTTATTAACACTGTGTGGATGTTTATCCAGTACAATTAAACTATCCTAGGGTGAGACTGAGGAACAAATTGAACCAACACAAAAAGAATCCACTACCAATGTTGCGTGCGGAAGGGTTGATCAAATTGCACAACCGAAATGAAAAAGACAACCAATGCTACCTTTACGGCGCAGTGTATGCGGCTTTATATCTTTAAAATTCTTTTAAAATTGCTTTCAGGGGCACTCATATTTTCTGTTTTGGTTACTTAGACAATAAATGTTAGGGCACGTAATGCATCGGGAGGTATTGAACAAGTTTCCGTTGAACCAGATCCCCCAGCAACCGTGATTGAACAATGTCCAGTTGAAGCAGATCCCCAAACAACCCTGATTGAACAAAGTCTTATTGAAAGTTGTCTCTCAACAACCATGATAGAAAGACCTATTGTACATCTAAACTATATTTTCGACAGCTTATTCAATCTTAATACATCATTTGACGTTTTAGTTTTGCGCCTCTACAGCCTTTCCCAAAATGCAATGCAGAACCTCATCGAGTAAAGCTCAATACACTACCATAACGGCGAAGCATGAGTTTCATCTATTTATTATACTTTAACGCTCTTTTATTTCTATCTCCTTCATATCAAACTTTCTTTTTTCTTCCAAAGACAAGAAACAAAGGTAAAAAGATCCAATTACCTTCGGATGTAAACCAACAAGCAGATGTGCGAGAGGTGATATATCTCTCATAAGCATGCCTTATTTTATTATTTAACCTCAATGGGTTCATAAACTTGGTACGCGCGTAGGAGAAGAAACAAAAAAGAGAAGTTGAAAATGGAGCTCGTAAACCGCCATCAATGTTCGAGCAATCGAAAATGTCACGAACACCCATTGCTTCGAACCTGGACCAATACTTGTTCGTCAGTCAACAAGAACTATCAAAACTCGTCGAACAGAGCAGGGATTTTGAGAAGCGACATGGTTTACGGAGGGGCTCAACCACAACTCGTGAAAAAAGTTAAGTTGATACATTTTAAAATTTGTGTGTGGTAGTGGCATTATAGGTTTTTTTCTTATGTCGTTGATGGTGGATTGATATAAATTTTTGAGATGCTTTTTTGTCTTTTGTGCATCATGTGTTATAATGTGATTACGTTGTCTAAATTTAAGCTATATTGAAACTGGTAACCATGTTTTCTGTGTCATGCTATGTAATGTTGCTCGGGATAATATTCGCAATGTTATTTGCCATGTAATGCTAACAAAACTACTACTACAACTTTCAAATGCAAATATCCTACAGTAACACAGTACAATCTTCATTTATTTTTTTTTACTTCATCCACATGTATAAAACAACAGCAAGAAGACAACATACAACAATCATCAATTTCAATTTAACTTTTCTAATTTCTTGTTTTAGTGACATGATTCCAGCATCCCGATCGTTCATCTTTGAAACTTGTAGCTTCAGTAGCTTATTTTTAGCATCCTTATTATTCAATTTCTTCAATAAGCCCGGGATTACAGCTTTCGCTCGACTGCACATTCGTGGATCTTCCCACCAAAAAAATGCACACCCCGATCGTGTTCCTCTCTATATGTATGACAAATGAACAATGATGAATGTGTATAATATCGAAATTACAATAGTTCACAAAATTTGATACTTTCAATTTCGAACAACAATTGAATCTTCTTCCAGGATTATCCACTGTCCATGAAGTGTACAGTATAACTTTCATTGCGCAGTGGCACTCTAAGTCCGAAGGTGCCGACGACGAGATCCCACCTTCGCTTGTTCATATGTTTAAATACACAAAATCTTAGAAATAAAAACTCATTTTAAACTACTAGAAAAATGTACAAAATTTGAGAAAAAAAAGAAAAAGTTGTTCTAAACTCCATGACTGGAGCGGAATATCACCACAAAAAATCATTGTAAATTTAAAAAAAAAAAATTTAAATTTTTACACACTTGAACTTTGCTGGGAATTTTCCATCAATGCATTAACAGACGATGGCGGGAACGGCGTGTGACGGAGGTCGACGGTGGACGCGGGTGGGTGTGTTTGATGGGTGAAATTATTGGTTCGATTCAAAATTGCGATAAGCGGGTTTGATTTTGGAGACAAAGAAAATCGATTCAATGGGTGGAAGAATGAGGGAGCGGGATTGTCTCTCGTGGATCTAGGGTTTAAATTTCAATTTGGTCCAATCGGGCAAAATTGAAATTTTTTAATTTTTTTTTATATTTTTTAAATAAATTGAAATTCCACATCACTCCTCCGATGTCCACGCAGGCGACAACACACCACTGACGAAGTCCACGTTTGCACCGGCAATACCACGTATGGTCACGTGCATTTTTCCAGCGGCGGAGGAAAAAATCATGTTTGAAGTACACATATTGTCCTAAAATACGAAAGTAGAAAAAAAAATATCCTAAAATGATAACTAAACCTACGAGCATTTTTTACAATTTTCCCTTTATGTTCTATTGCTATATATACTATTGTAGTGACCAATGCAATAATATATGTATGTATAGAAGGTATCTAGTGAATTCTCATGTATGATGTAAAGGGGTTTAATCAGCTTGAATAGTTTAGTGGACAAAAAGTTTGATTGGATTTGGATGCACTCATGCAAACTGTACCACACTATTGCTACATGCTAATTAATTTGTCTTATTAATACCTAAACATATAATTACAAACATTACATACCTACATAAGCACAAGAATTAATGAAGGGACCACCCCACAATAATCTGACTTTTAAGCCATTAATATATATATATATATATATATGAGTTGAAACACAGCATGAAATAGATGCATTATATTAATTTATATATATTATCCGTCCACTTGAATTGTTATATTAAACTTCTAAGTCATGTCTTTTTATAGTGCATATCTTTATTATTTATTTAATTAATTAAACAATTAATTGAAATCCAACTAACCCTAGAATGGACTTGAAGCGTGAGCACCATGCATACATGCATCGCCCAATCATCAACGCTAGCTCTACCTCTACTTACCAAATATTGATTAATTATTCTCACTTTTTTATTTTATTTTATTTTTTAAAAAAAATTTGAAGTCTGCAGATAAATTATATTTATTATAAATGGAGGGTCATAGTATTGACTCGCACGAACACTAAAAAAATAATAGTATTGTGATGTAAAAATGGTGTAGATAAAGTATAGTGTTAGATGGTGCATTGTCTTTGATTAGCACACAATAAAAACAATATTATTATATAACAGGGGATTGCATTACAGTCCAAACTTTTTTGCCTTTGAACTACCATTGGACAGATTTCACCAATTAGTAGCCAATGGCATGGCAGCTGCTCATCTTTAAATATCAGATACGTAAAAGTATTATTTTATTAATTAATTAAAAATTCATTAGATCTGAAATGATTGGCAGTTTGGGTGATATTATTGTTACTTGTTCTGGACAATATTTCTATTTCCGGCCAACCAATGAAAATGCGAGGACTGAGCACACCATCATTAATCTATGTAAAATGTGCATAATCGGTGACGTGGCATCACTCGCTTGAGTTGCCTCGCTGTTGATTTCTCATTGGCTGATACATTTATTCTCATAAACTATACCTTCATTCAAGTTTGAGGGACTCCCCCTACGTGTTTGTTGTTCATTGGTCCGTTATTAATTAACTAATGGACGCCTAATTAACTTGCTATCCATTTTGTAGTGCCAACAAATTGAGTATTAGCTATCTCGGGGTGTTTTAGTTTTGGGGAATTTATTCATAGTTGGATTATCATAATTGATCGAATATTATCAAGAGTCGAAGAACATTCAACCAATCGAAAGGAGTCTCAAATTAAATACAATATATCCCCAAAACAACAAATAATCAATCAAAAGAATACAAAAGAAATCCTAATTTCTTTGTATTCGAACCAAACAAAATTAACTAGACACCAAAATAACTTCAATATTTGTGTTGATTTAATTACATCATCGATTCGAGTAGCAGCAACACCAATTCCTATATACAATATAGGATTTAAGTTTGGGTTTATTTCGAGTTTAAAATAACGAGCTTAATTTCACGCCACAATATCGCAAATTTCTATATTGACTTAAATTAGCATACTTAAACAAATAAACTCCATAAGTCGCCTATTTTAATATTTCTGGTGGCACTTATATGCTGCATAAACCGAAAAAGTGAGTGCTTGAACTTGGATGCTACAAACGAAACATAATCTACAAGTCTCAAAGGTGGATTTTGTTGTGTAAATTCTCATGTCCCACATTGGAAGTGTGATGAAAAGGTGGGGACATTGACTCTTCTAAATTGACTTATTTGGGTCCTATTTTAAGATATGACAACAAGTCTTTTTTCTTTAATAACTTAATAGAGTAAAATTGAGATTTGGTGAGTTGTTGTGAGGAAGACTTTTACAATTTTATCTATGCAAAAATTGTAATAAATATTTTAGTGGATTATCCCATTTTGGGATCATGGATGTAAGTTTGTTGTGAGACCAAACCACGTTAAATTTTCGTGTTTTGTTATTCAACTTTCTCTCTCTTCTCTTGTATATTCCCAACAGATTTATCTGCGTACTCATATGACAAAGATACTATACCACAAACGAGCATTATCTAGGTCAGGATTTGATGAAAAATATGTGGAAACTAATGCAGAACCTATAACAATATTGTCCTGAAGTAAATAATGACCATTTAACAATTTTCCACGAATTACAATTAGAGAGTCACTAGAAATCCATATAACTTCAGTTGCACATGTGTCCTTATAGTCAAGTGAGTCAAAATTACAAAAAGAAATAAGCTTCTTCTCTTTTTTTCAACTCTAGTACATGTCGAACATTAATTAGCATCCTCACAATCTCATTATGCATCTTAATTCGAACTGTTTATATGCTAACCACCTTATAAAATGTGTCATTCCCCATCAATACAACTCCACCTTTAACTAAATGATACAAGGAGAAACAATCTCTGTAGGACACATATGATAGGAACAATCCGAATTAAGTACCCTAATTGTCATCAAGTGACCTTTGTGATACTACAAAAGCATTGTCAAGATTTTTCTCGGCAAAGTTAACAAAATTATTAGCAGTTGAGGAGTAAGTATTACTTTTATTTCTCTTGAGTTTCAAACATTTATCTTTCTAATGGTCTTCTCCTTTGGAGTAATTGCTTTTACCGACCTTAATTTAGATATAGATTTGTCTTTGTTATTCTCAGAACTTTTTTGCCTTAAGCGACCAAATCATCAACTTGATCATCAATAAAGTTTTCAGGCACATTTTGCTTCAACTACTTAAAATTCAATGATGTTTTTACATCATCTTGGAAAGAATGTTACGGCCACATAACATTATATCAACAAAATACTTAAATAAACAAGGTAAAGAATATAGAAAAAATAATGTCTGATCTTCATTATCAATCTTAACATCAACATCTTTAAAAATATAATAATCTTGTCAAAACCATAAAGATGATTCATAATCGGCTTACTTTCTGCCATACGAAAAGTGAAGAACTATTGCTTCAAATAAAGTCGTTAGTCAACAATTTCATCATATATAATGCTCCAAGTTTAGTCCACCAACCTATAGGCGGTGTCTCTTCTGCCACAACACACAAAGCATCATCACTCAAAGACAATTGAATATCACTGAGAACATGCACAAGGAAGTCCTCCTTATCTTTATAGAACATGTCTTACAACAATATGTTTTTACTCTTTAATTCTTCATCAAGCCTTGTTGAACCAATGAAACATACCCAACTTAATTTGCCCTAATCCAAAGTATTCTTGCCATGAAAATTTTCAATTTCTTTTTTTTTTTTTATAGCAGTCCTGAGCATCCAAAACCAAATGACTGTATAATCGGAAAACCAGAATGAAAACAATAGTTATATCACCATTTTTTGGTGAAATTGATGGGGAAAATACAATAAATATTTAAACAAAGAAATATACAAACACTAGTCATGGAAAAAATCTATGAGTAAATTGATAACTCAGGGAATTACGAATGAAAATGTATTATGTCTATAAAAACCACGTCGTTAACACCAGACGGCCAAAGTCCATGGGCAATTCACGATAGATTTTACTTATATAAATGTTTTTTGTAAGTAAGTTACTCACAGAACTCTTCAAAAAATACACTACTCACATAATCGTTTCCATGAGTAAAAGTCAACAAGACAGAAACATTTGTGAGTGATTTCAAGTATAGTTTACTAACGAAATTACGCATGAAAGTTTTTGTCGCAACATGTCAATGTAATGTTTGCGAAGGAATAAATTTTGTAAGTAATTCTATAAGTCGTTTTAACCTACCCCCAAAAAAATTATATTTCATTTATCTCCTACACGTACCAAACCATACATTACGACAAAACAAATCCAAGTCATAAAGTGAATTGAATCAAACCAAACATCGAATAAGAAAAATGCGATCCACTAAGATAATATTTATAAAAATAGTTCCTGATTCAATCAATATGATTAGCAAAAGTTTGTTATTTAAAACAGGGAATTTATTACGAGTTTATTGAGTGAAAGGTGCATTATTTTGTACGGTTAGTTATAGCTAAAAGAAATGAAATTATAGACCCTAAATCACATCATCAAATTTATTTATACTTCTTTTAGTGGTGATTTTCCAAGTCGAATATAGAGATTTTAACTAGTGAAATTTAAATCAAGAATTTTCTACAAGTTAAGCGCAAAGTGGTAAGGGCTGGCTCTCTTGAGAGCAAGCCAAAGAGTTAACTAAAACAGAACTCAATCAAAGTGAGTAAAAGTGAGCGATTGATGAGAGATGCAATGAGGATGGTGCGCGAGCGGTGGATGCATCGAGAGCAGTGGTGAGCGAGAGCGAGCGGATGTATAGTAAGTGGATTATAAATATATGAGTGATACTACGTGAGTGGGAAAGGGGATCAGATAATGCTGTGTGTCATCTGTGCATTCCTAGATGGCTAGAAATTCATTGATATAATGAGCGAGTGATGATAGTGAATAAGATAAACATATATTTATAACACGTACTGACATAAGAAGTGAATGTAATTGTACAAAATGATTAGCACAGAAACTAAAATCGTTAGTACTTGACCTAGGAAATTTACAACAAGACTTCAATGATGCCCAAAATCATAACCTTATAGGCAAGAAATGCTAGTGTCACTTGACATTTTTGTGACGTAATAGACAAGCGCCTGTGCCCGTTAATTATCGTAATCTATTTCTCATTAGTGGCATAACCCTTATATGACCTGTCTTTAATCAGAATCGAATTCATAAAACATAAGCTAAGCAGGTCGACAAGGCTCCCACGTACTTAACTACGTTGAACTACCTAAATTATCTTACGGAATACGATGCAAATCTAGACTTATATAATTGATTCTTCTCTATTCTTTCTCAGTGAAACAAAATTCTAATCCTAACATTTTGACACAAATATGAAACGAGGTTGAAGGTGAATATTTAGAAATCATGATATTTAACTAACTACTAAGAAAATAGTAAAGATCTACATTACAAAAGCACTAACAAAGTTGTAAATCAAAGTAGTACTCTATTATAGAAAGGAATAAGGTGAGTGGCCAGAGGAGAAGAAGATCTCAACACCTTTGGCCCTCCCTATTTAGAGAATTCTCTTATAGGGTTGGAGCTCTTGGAAAGCATTAAAATCTGCAGAAAGAACTAAATGTAGTGTATTTGGTGGTTTACAAATGGAATATGTCCCAATTTATAGATCTTTGCGATCGGCAGTTGCAGAGCAGTTAAGCGGCGGTTGAAACTGCTGGGAAATTATGCGGTTTGCGGCAGTTAATTTGTTGAAGTAGTTGCACTGGCCATAACTTCTGGTTGCCGCTTTGGTCATTTCAAAATGTAAGGACACAAATATTCCTCACTTGTTTGGATGATTGGAGGGCATCAGCGCAGCTCAAGCGGTGCTATCGTCATTGGTTGGTAGTGGAATGACTTGACTGCTGAGAGATGAACACTTGGTCAATTTTTGGAGTGGTCCAGTCTCGCTTCTGCAGCGGCGGATGTCTAGTCGTTGGCGCTGGCGCAAACGGTAAGAGCGTCGCTTGCCTAGCCCGAGCGCCGTCACTTGACTTTCAACACTTAGCTTTTCTGGGAAACATCGCTTAAAAAAGGCAAAAAACTTTAATAATCTCAACAGACAAGCTTTGGATCATACCAAGATGCGAATCAATAAAGTATGCCATAAATTAGATATTGTGATGGTTTTCATATAAAAATTCGAGTAATACACAGTTTTGTCAAGCGAAAAATATGCTATTATTTGGATTTATTAAACCTTCTCACACTAAATTTTTGTTCGTCTCGAATAAACTCAATCTCATCATTACATAGTTAACCCGTTCAAGGCAGTCAAGTATTGCATAAAATCAATGTCATTGTTGTGGATAGAGTGAATATCAAATATAAGCAATTGATCCTTAAGCATTCAAAACTTGTCAATCTGATTTAACATGAGCGGAGTCATCAAAGAACTTTGCTCGCTTGATGAGGACTCATTTTTAATAAGGGAACCTTCAGCCGAAAGGTGCATAATTCTTTTTTTTATTCATTGTTTATTATATTTTGCTATGAATCACAGAGTTTCAAACAAACATTGTGTTTGCTCGTGACCTTATTTGATTTTTATCGCACCTAGGCCTTTTCAATCCCTTTAATGATAGGTCATCCTCACTTCACTTACATCGCTTCTCAACCATTTTTAACGACTTCTCTTTTCAATATAGTCTCATTTGAAGGAAGTCAATAGTCATAAGTTCGCTTGCCCTATTGAGTATGGAAAAATTGAAACAGAGAGGACCTTTTCAAGTCATATTAATGGGTACTTGGTTTAACTCAACATTCACATTATTGAATAAGGTAAAGGAAAATATACTAAGTTCAACACTCACTAGTTGTCTAACTTTACTTTAAAACATATTATAAGTCTAACGCAACTATATATTAAAACAATTTCAAGTAATAAAACACGCTTGCACTTATGATAGGCACAAAATATTGAAAATTTCAACTTGGTACCAAAAATCTGTCGTGTCATTTATCATAAAAAAATTCCGTGCATGCCTTGCCATTTTTTTCCAAATTTCGTACAAGACATGGGAAAGATCCTAGTTCATTTATCGCTAGGCTCAGAGGATCCACGTCCTATCCGAGGAAGGTTGTTCCATTAAAATCGCATTATGTTGAGTGACAGCTTCGAGAGTCTTCAGAATATCGCTCTACCTGTTTTCGAGGCTCTCCAGCTTCTTCTCCAAGATTTTAGCTTGGGACTCCAACTTTCCAACAGTCATGGAGCTTTCAGCAACCAAGTGGTTAGCCAAATTTTTGACATAATTGTCAATCAGTGATTTCAATAGGACATCTTGGCTAAGAAACGCTGCATCGAGGTCATCCAGTCATCTTTCGGGTGATTGAAATGTCGTGTGAAGGGCAGAAGTGCTTGCCTCAACGGGTGCTGGTGACTGTCGCTCATATGTAAAGTTGATGTCCACTGGCTCCGGCTCTTTCTTTACGGGATCAGGTACTGGCTCACGGGTGACTTCTCTCAAATATACAAACTACCTCGCTGCCTTATACTCCCGTTACATTACTCTCTTAGCTTCGAAGTATTTTCTGAATTTCAACGGGAGTTGGGTCAGCGGCTTCCACCACCTGAGCAGCTTTGCCAGCACCTTCATTTTCTTCTTCTTACTCCGCTTGCGCTGCAGCTCTTATTCTAGCTTCTGCATTTCTGCGAGTAGCCGAGCTTGTCGCTCCTAGTATTGTCTTTCCTCCTCATCCTTCTTCTCATCGATGCTGGTCTTGTCTAATTTAGGTGAGGACGGAGTCGAAGTTTTTACTGGTGCTATTGTCTCCGTCGGTGTCTGGGGTCTGTATGGCATGGGTTTTTCTTCAGCTGCCCCTAGTGTTGTTGGCTCTGTCGCTTTGGGAGACACCTTCAAAATAGGCAGCAACATTATTACTGCCTCGACCTTGTCGGTTTCATTGACAGATTCAATGGTTGTCGTAGCAGGGACCTCAGTGGCTTGATCTTTGAAAGATTCTATGTACATGTCTATGCCGCCGATGGTTTCTTCTATGATAACGGCCTCTCGCTCCTCCTCTGTTTCAGCAGTAGTTGGCTCATCCACCCCTTGTTCGTTAAAGGCAATGGGTTCATCGCCAGTTGGACTGATCTGTCGGAGTGGCGTCACTTCATGCAGTTATTTCATTGGCGAGGTTCTCTCAGGCTGGTCGATGGGCTCTCTAAAAGTGGGACATCATCGGACTTGTCCTTCTTTTCCACCACTTTGCCTTCCCCTTCTCTTTCCTTGTCAGCTTCCAGCCGAGGCTCTTAGATTTCTTTGTTGCCATCTACACCATCAGTTTCTTTATAGCTGGCTCAAGAGCGGGGTCTTCTTTTCTCTTGGACATCTTCTCACCACCAGCCTTCGCCTGGACTTCCCTACCATTATCAATCCAAGCCTCCTTTTTGCCGAATAATCTTCTTTGCTCCTGAGCCTCATGAGCGAAGAGAGAAGCGATCTCATCTTCCTCATCTGCAGCGGCTTCCTCGGAGACTATTTTCTCTTAGTCATGTTCAGCAGTGGCCCCTTCCTCTTTGTCCTCAGATGCCTTCTTCTTTGCCTCCACACCCTCCACCGGTAAGTGGACAATCTCCTCCACAACAACTTTTGTCTTCTTCTTTGCTGGGGGGAGGAGCTGTCACTTTCTTTTTCCTCTTTTTCTCTGAGGATCAGGCTAAACCTCTTCGACTCTATCTAGTTTTTGTGAAATGGTACAGATAGCGGCGGTTTCATTTGTAATTTGGGGGCTAGAGTGCGCAAGTCAACTCCCGCTCGTCTGCATAGTTCTGTGATCTAGGTTCCAGAACCTAGCGTTCGGTCAATCTTCTTGCGCGACCAGATATCTATGCAGATGATGGAGCCCATGTCTATATCATCCATTTCCTCAAAGATGGCACGCAGCGCAACCAAATATTCGGGTCTGATGACTGTCGTGTGAGAAGTTATCATAACCCTGCTCAGCAACCATTTCACCCATTCTTTCTTATCTTCGTCCACCGACCGAAACTTCAAAGTTGCTTTTCGTACTCGGGGTGGCGACGAAGGTCTGGTAGAGTGATTACAGCTCTAGCAAGCTGCAGCTCTCTCATGCATTCAGTTTGGCTTCCATCTAAAGAATAAGTAGCGAAACGGCCATCCCAGGACTTAGTGTATTCGCCTCGCCGAGGAATCCACCCATTTTTCTCGAACATAGATGCTCTTGGGATTCTCGGCTTGGCTCATGATAGCATAGAATTCCCCCACCAGCGATACATCTACTGGATTATTGGGATTTTGGATCAACCAAGTCAGGCCTCGCTCCTTTATCTAATCAACGAGTGGGCCTGGGACATTCTCAATGGCAAATCCTCTCTCGTAGAGGATTCGCATCGCTTTCATCATTTCATAGGCCACCATCACATCCAAGTTCACAAAGTGAAAAAAAATCATAATGCTTAGCAGCCAATACTGATTTCACTTTCATGGTGGCATCCTTTCTTGAGATGTTCTCAGAGTGGGAGGCCTTTGTCTTCTCTGGAGCGGCTTGACGAGCAAACTCTTGCTCGATCTCCCTCCTGCTGAAATCCTTTAACTTTTTGTAGCTCACTCAAGAGTCGCTCACCGGATACCTATACTCAGTCTCGTCAGTGTATTAAAATCTGAGGTAGTCCACCAAAAATACTGGGATATATTTTCAGGACTCGACGGATTTTAGCTTCCTTAGCTCACTGCAATTCTCAGTCAACTCCAAGACTCTTTTTCGCTTGTAATAAGCCTTTGGTGGTGTTGGTTCAACCAATTCACCCGAGTTTCTTTCAACTACTCTCCTTTCATCAGTGGAAAATATACTCTGAATTCTCTTAATTATCTTCATTGCAAAATTATTGAATTCCTTGTTCACACTTCTCTTCCTCTCACTTGGACCTACTGGGATTGCTTAGACAGCCTAGGGCTTTCAGAACTTACATAAGAACAGAGCACAAACATAATAATTTCAAACTTGCAATATTAGTTCCAAAATTGATAAAAAAAAAAAAAAAAAAAAAAAACAAAACAAAACAAATAAAGAGGCATAAATATCCTAAATCTTGCTGATTGAACCCAATTTCCTTCCCCCGTAACAAAATAGAACACTTTAGAGAGGATTTCGTTGTGAAAAAGGTGAAAATCACTAACTTATAGTAATCCATGTAAAAAAGGAAAATCGATCCATAGAAAGTAAGAATATCAATATTATATCTAAATCCAATAGATAATGGATTTGGATTGACATAAAATCAAGTTTTAGAGATTTTACAAAACATCGAAGAACATTAACTTTTCACAAACTCATTAAAGTGATAACCAATGAAGTGCCTTTTTAAAAAGATGACTTAGCATTATAAAGGTATTAAATCAAGTTTAAAACAGACTTGGGTTTTATTTTATGAGAAAGGATTGTGTGCCGAGATTAATTTTTAATTTAGCATTGTTCAATTACATCTTAGTCATTAATTAAACAAGATTAATTAAGCCATTTTATATATTTTTTGGGAATTAAGGGTGAAGGTTAATTAGCAGCATGCTGAATTTTATACATTCAGCATGTAATCTATTCTGTCATTTTATTCAATTATTCATTTTTTGCTTAGTTTGTTGCTTAAATTAATTAATTGGTTCTTCCTTATTTATTCTTAAGTTATTGTGTAGATTTGTGTGATTGAACAATTAAATCCATTACATTTCAATTAAGAAAGCCAGTATTGATCTATTGCTGATTTTAAAATTGCAGTACATAAGTTGATAGTTAAAATTTTATTATATATAATTATTAATTAATTATATAAATCAATAATGTAAATTAACAAAATTAAATTTTTACCCATTCAACGTAAGTTTTGAAATTATAATTTCAGCATTGATCCCCTCCCATAAGCAAGTAAAATCTGAGCGCATAAATCCTTATTCGGACAAAAGCAATAGGTCCATAGATCCTTATTATTGTATGTATATAATTTTATTCAGAAGTCGGAAGTGGACTTTGGCCACTAAATCCTCGCCTTTATGCTAGGCAACTAAGATCTCTGCTCACTTAATAAATCATCTAAAAGTTTTCTACTTTTATTTTATTTACTTTGTCTATAGAATACTTAAGTATTTATTTTCATGTATATATATATATATATTCGAATTTTAAGATTTTTGACATAAAATATTTGTTGGATATATATATGTTTATTATGGCGTAAAAGATAAATTATGAATGCAATAAATTCAAAGAAAAACTGTAACTAAATCAAAACCAGATATGATATATAAGTATTTGATGAATCTCAATTAAAACTTAAACATATTGCCTCACAAATCTTGATTGTATCTTTGCAGTTTAATATTCAGAAAAATACTTTTCTTAGATAAAAAAATGTGTTTCTTTTTTTTTTTTTTTTTTGCGCTTGACTTTTGATTTATATAATATTTTGTTGTAATATTCTATAATAAAAATACCCCTACATCCATAAATTAATGTCTTATTTGGAATGTCCAAAATCTTACTTTTTCAAGCTTCATTTATATTCATGTTTATCTCTGATTTACAATAAATGATAAATTTGTCAATTTATATAAAAAAAAAATAATTATCTAAAACTCCTTACAAATATGTTGTAGGACAAAAATTAGGCAGAGGGAATTGATGAGATATTTTAGATTTAGTAGATTTATATCTAGATTTGATCTTATTCATAGATTGGATTACTTAGATTTGAGTCTATCGAGTCTGTTTTGTATTGCCTATATATAAGTTCCTTATTTTGATGATCAAGAAAACAATCTTATTATTTTCCCCCAAAATTTCTAACATGGTATCAGGGCCTACTTTTCTCATGCTGTAGATATAGCCTGCGAACTCGTGTTTCTCCGGGTACATTCAACCTACATTGTACCCGAAGGTTTTGTGATTTTCAGATCTTTCTGTCATCCGCTGCTTGTCATTCGTTGCTTGTCTGTCATACAATCAGAAACCTGTCTGGTGCTTGTCTGTCGTACAATCAGAAACCTATTTGCGATCTGCCATATATCCATCTGCCATATGTCCGCTGTTTGTCTGATGTCTACGTCCGATCTGAAACCTTTTGCGATCTGCTATCTGTTTGTTGTTTGCGTGCGATCTGAAACCTGTCTGCGATCTTCTTTCTGTCTGTGCTTGTCTATTGCATGCGTGTGATCTGAAACCTGTCTGCGATCTTCTTTCTGTCTGTGCTTATCTATTGCATGCATGCAATCTGTTTGGTGTTTTCGATCTATGTCGTTTTCGGCTCCGGTGGAGTCTTGTTTACGGCTCATTTTCAGCTCCGGTGGAGTCCTGTTGTTTTTTGCTCCGGTGGAGTCATATCGTTTTCGGCTCCGGTGGAGTCCTGTCGTTTTCAACTCCGGCGGAGTCATCTTGTTTTCGGCTCAAGTGGAATCGTGTCGTTTTCGGCTCCGGTGGAGTCATTTTGTTTTCGGCTCCGGTGAAGTAATCTCGTTTTTTGCTTCAGTGGAGTCATGTCGTTTTCGGCTCCGATGGAGTCATCTCGTTTTTTTTCTCTGGTGGAGTCATCTTATTTTCGGCAACGGTGGAGTCATCTCGTTTTCGGCTCCAGTGGAGTCATCTCGTTTTTTGCTCATGTGGAGAGTCATCTCGTTTTCAACTCCGGTGAAGAGTCATCTCATTTTCGGCTCCAGTTGAGTCATCTCGTTTTCGGCTCCGTGGAGTCATCTCGTTTTTTGTTTCGGGGTGGAAAGTCATCTCGTTTCCGGTTCCAATGGAAAGTGAACTATAATTTTTATTTATGTTTTCTTTTTTGCGTTTATATTCAAACTTCTTATCAAACTCAAGTTAGTTTCTGCTATACCACTTGAGTTTGAGGGAGGATGTTGAGATATTTTAGATTTAGTAGATTTATATATAGATTTGATCTTATTCATAGATTAGATTACTTAGATTTGAATCAATCGAGTCTGTTTTGTATTGTCTATATATAGGCTCCTTATTTTGATGATCAAGAAGACAATCTTATTATTTTCCCCCAAATTTCTAACAGAAATAATATTTTTTTTTTATTAATAACCATTTTAATTGCTTAAAAAATGAATTTAGATACAAAAGTAACTATTCTTATTTTTATTTAGAATATTATAATCTATATTAAATAATTTTAAAAAATAAATTAAAAAACAAATAAAATCAATATTCAATATAAGGAAATGGAAATCCTCGTAGGATTGCTACGAGTGATAATGAAAATATTAAATTTGAATTTAGGATCAATTGTACATAGAGAACCCCTCGGGCTTTCTATACATATAGTAGCCAATTATTTCAGAGGGTGATAAAAAAGTCAGACCTGTAGCCAAATATAATTAATTAGAAAGCCAATGGGTAAAATAGTACTTTTCGGAATAAATAAAATGTGTGAATGTAAAAAAAAAAAAAATTGGGGGGCGTTGGTTTACGAATTTGGGAGTTAGGTTTGAAGTTTAAAATGATAAAATTCAGATAATTATTTGATATTATAAAAAAATTAATTTTTAATATAATATAATAATAAAAAAGAAATTATTAAATGTAATATTTTGAAGAAACATTAGTTAATAGAAAAATATGAGTTAAAAACATAACTTACAAACAAAGAAATCTTGAAGGGGCGAGTGTCCTTAGAGTGTGTTTATTACAAGAGATTTTATGGTGGATAATATTACTTTATCCGAATTAGTCTCATATTTATTATAATATAATAAGACTTTATATAATTAAAGATTTTAATACAATAAAACGCTTAGTTTAATAATTGTACTTAATAAAATATGTAGAATAACCCTCATATGAGATACTTAGCCGTTGAGAGAATTGTAAAAAAGTATTTTCAAGTATACTCAATTTATCACTTTGTTTTTTAGTTATCTCGTTTGGTAGAACTTAGGGGAAAATTATGAAATTGTATATATTCAAAATAAGAAAATATAATAGTATATATACTAATGGATTCAAGTCTAAACTAAGATAGATAATATTAAGTAATATAAAAAAGGATGTCTATATCTAATAAGAAATATCTAAATCTAACACCCCTTCAAACTGAAGATGGACAGTAGATACCAATTTGAGTTGTCCAAGGCCAGGGAGGAAACTTGGTGAAGGTATCTACTGTCTGATCTGCACAGAATTATATGAACTCCCCCAATGACAACAAGTTATCGAATGAAGTGACAATCAAACTCAATATGCTTAATACACTCGTGGAATGTATCATTAAGGTCAACAAGGTCAGTGAGTTTTCGACGAAGCCATAGAAGTTCTGATTTAGAGTCAATAAGAGCACAATATTCTGACTCAGCACTGATCGAGAAACCAAAGTTTGCTTCTTGTTGTGCCAAAAGATGAGAGAATCACCCAAGAAGAAATAGACCCAGTGGTCGAACGGGGATCTGTAGGCTCGCCAGCCCAATCAGAATCAAAGTAACCGTTGAGTGTCAAAGAGGAGTGAGATGAAAATTGTAAACTATGCATGAGAGTATCTTCACATAGTGAAGAATATGTAAGACGCCAGACTAGTGAGAGGTCCTTGGAGCAGCCATGAACTGACTCACAATATGCATTGCATGAGCAATATCAGGTCTAGTAACGGTCAAATAAATCAAACTCCCAAGAAGCTGACGACATAGGGTAGGATCATCAAGAAAAGAGTCATCATGAGGTATAAGTCGAACATCATAGACATGTGGCGTAGAGGCTAACATGTGGTGTAGAGGCTACCTGGCAGTCTATGAGACTAGTTTGAGAAATAAAATCGGAGGCATACTTAGCCTGAGAGATAAAGAAACCATCGGAAGAATTAGAGACCTCAAGTCCCAAAAAGTAATGAAGGGGACCCAAGTTCTTCATCTCAAACTGCAGACTAAGATATGCTTGTAGATCAAAAATACCAGACGCATCACCTCCCGTGATGATCATATCATCAACATAAAGCAAGAGGTTAACTATCCCTGAGAAAGAACGACGAAGGAATAATCCGGAATCATAGGTGCATGTGGTAAAACAAAACTCCAAGAGTGCAGAGCTAAACTTTAACCTATATAAAGCGCGGCGTAAGCGACAAACCTTTCCTGAAGAGATAAAACCTGGAGAAGGAGTCATATAAATTTCTTTAGAAAGAGTGTCATGTAATAATGTATTCTTGACATCTAACTGAAGAAGGGACTATCGAGGGACAACAACAATGGCAATAAGACAACAAACAATAGTTAGACGAGCAACAAGGGAAAAAGTCTCCTCATAGTCAACTCCATATTCCTGAAATAACACTTAGCCACCAGACGTGCCTTGTAGCACTCAACAGAACCATCAGAATTAATCTTGATTTTGAAAACTCACTTGTAGCCAATAGGTGTTTTTCTAGAAGACAAATCCACTAAATCCCAAGTGTGAGTCTTTGCCAGATCCTGCAATTCTTCAGTCATAGCTTTTTTCCACAATGGATCAACACTCGCATCATGAAATCATTTAGGCTCATGATGAGATAATATGACAGAGTAACAATTATAATCACGTAAATAAGATGGGTGGTGACTTACTCGGGTGATCGACGAAGTATAAAAGGTCCAGGCACCGCAGACGGATCAACATCTGCAGTTAAAGTCTAACTGAAGAAAGAGTGTCATTTAATAATGCATTCTTGACATTTAACTAAAGAAGGGACTATCGACGAACAACAACATTGGCAATAAGACAACGAACAATAGTTAGAAGAGCAACATGGGAAAAAGTCTCCACATAGTCAACTCCATATTCCTGAAATAACCCTTAGCCACCAGACGCGCCTTGTAGCACTCAACAGAACCATCAGAATTAATCTTGATTTTGAAAACCCACATGTAGCCAATAGGTGTTTTTCCAGAAGACAAATCCACTAAATCCCAAGTGTGAGTCTTTGCCAGAGCCTGCAATTCTTCAGTCATAGCTTCTTGCCACAATGGATCAACACTCGCTTCATGAAATCATCTAGGCTCATGATGAGATAATATGGCAGAGTAACAAGTATAATCACGTAAATAAGATGGGTGGTGACTTACTCGTGTGATCGACGAGGTATAACAGGTCTAGGCACCGCAGATGGATCAACATCTGCAGTTAAAGTCAGAGGTGTGGATCAGACATCTCAACCAGAACATGATCCAGACGCGGGGATGGAGTCGTAGGATCAAGATCAAGAAACAAGAGAGGACATGCCGAGAGGAAGGAAAGTGAACCAGAATAGATGAGGCATGAAATTTAGACAAGGTGAAAAATATGACAGTCTCCCAAAAGATAACATGACGAGATATACGCAACCGTTTAGAGATCGGACCCCAAAGCTTATAACCTTTATACTCTACCCCATAACCAAGAAGACAACCTAAACACGCATGAGGTTCGAATTTAGAACGTTCATGCGGAGGGATAAGGACAAAATTGACACAACGAAGGGACGAAGGTACTATAATCGGGTGGCTGACCATATAGAGGCTCGAAAAGGGTGCTATTATGGAGGAAAAAGGAAGGAATATGATTTATGTTATAGATAGAAGTGAGGGTAGCTTTGCCCCAGAACCTATCAGGACAAGAGGCAAACAAAAAAGATGCACGAACAGTATCTAGAATGTGACGATGTTTGCGCTTAATGCGACCATTTTGTTAAGAAATGAAATGGATTAGGATCATCTCCATGAATCAAACTCGAAAGGCAAGTATCTAATATATTCGGGGACTTACAAATGTTGAATCGAAATAGAAATAGGATAAGTCGAATTCCAGAAGCAATCACTCCTCTCGAGCAAGCACTTTCGAGAATCCACAGACTGTCCGAGGATGCCGATGCGTCTGCCGTCTCTTATGAAATTGTATCTGAAGCTCACAATCTATTTGCCCTCTCGGCGGATGAAATCACTCCAACTCTAGAAAATCTCTCCAAAGCTAGGTAAACCCTCTCAAAAAATATTCTCATCTAAGTTGTGTGTCCATCAAAAAAATAAACAATGCTATATATACTAAATGACAAATTAATCTAAGCCACACATCTTAAGTGGAAAGCTAATGTAAACCACACATTTTGATTAAAATCAAAGGATCACAACCTCCTTCGACTAGGTTTGGATTGCAATCGGTCTGTCTAAGGTCAGGTTCCGGTGATCCGGAGCTGTGTCATCCCCTTCCCCTTCGGCTGCCTTGTCCTCAAGGCTAGAAGCATCTTGAGCGTGATCAAATAGGCTCAAATCGGCAGCGTTGAAAGTCGCATTCACACCAAAGTCTTCCGGAAGTGCAATGCGGTATGCGTTATCGTTTATGCACTCCAACACATGAAATGGACCAGCTCCATGAGGAGAAAGTTTCCCACGTTGCAACTCTGGAAAGCGTTCTCTACGAAAATGTATCCATACCCAGTCGCCGGGTCGAAATATCACGCATTTTCATCCGTGATTGGCATAGCGTGCATATTTCGCGGCCGCCTTATCAATGTTCTCCCGTACCTTGGCATGTAATTCCTTGACTGATGTAGCTCGATCCCTACCACTAAAATTCAAATGCTCGCTACTAGGTAGTGACAAAATATCGGTAGGGGTTAGAGGATTAAAATCATAGACAGCCTCCAATGGGGGCAATTAGTAGTAGCACTAACATGCCTATTATAAGCAAACTCAACATGTGGCAGGCATTCATCCCATGTCCATTTAGCCATCTGTTTGAGGGTGACACATGGTAGAGAAAAGTAAGCGCATCTCAATTTCATGCCAAAGACTTTTTCAGAAATGCAATACGAACTTTACATTCTTTTATGATACAATAGTTTTTGGAACCCCATGCAATTTCACAACCTCTCGAAAGAAAAGCTTTGCCACGTGACTAGCATCTGTCATTTTTGCACAAGGTATAAAGTGAGCCATCTTGGAAAATCTATCAACCACAATAAAAATTGAGTCTTTAGCACACGGTGTCCGAGGTAAATCAAGAAAAAAATCCATAGAAATATCTAACCAAGGGCCTTCCGGAGTGGGAAGAGGAGTATACATACCATGGGGCTTCAAAGTACTCTTCGCCACTCTACATGCAACACACTTATCAATAAAAGAATCAACATGTTTACGCATATGAGGCCAGTAAAAGTGAACGCTAAGAACATCAAATGTAGCATGTCTACCAAAATGTCCAAGCATATAACTACCATGACTCTCCTCAATCAAAACATCTCTAATGCTACATCTAGGAATGCACAATTTATCACCATGAAACAAATAGTCATCATGCTTATAGTAATTATCAAAATTATGCTTATCACAGTTCCTAAATATATCACCAAAATCTACATCCTGCTCATACAACTCACGAATATTGGAAAATCCAACCAAATGTGTATGTATGATTAAGTAAAACATACCTCCAAGAGAGTTCATCAACAACTACATTCTTCTTCCCTTATTTATACTTAATCACATATGGAAATTGTTCAATAAAGCTTACCCACTGAGCATGACGTTGATTGAGTTGTTGCTGCCCACGTAAATGCTTGAGGGTCTCATGATCCGTGTGAATTACGAACTCCTTTGGCAACAAGTAATGTTGCCAAACTCTCAGGGCTTGCACAACTGCATATAATTCCTTGTCGTATGTCGAGTAGTTCAGGGCTGCTCCATTGTACTTCTCACTATAATAAGCAATCTATTACCCTTCTTGTAACAATACTGCACCTATACCAACTCCACTAACATCACATTGGACTTCAAAAGCTTGTTCAAAATCGGGTAATGCCAAAACCGGAGCATGTGTCAAACTATCCCAAAGCTTCTTAAAAGGATATTTCATGACTTGCCTCCCACTTAATTGGAACATTCTTCTTTAAAAGAGAGGTCAATGGGGGCTTCTATCACACTAAAGTGTGGTACGAATCGCCTAAAGAATCCATACATTCCGAGGAACCTCTGGACATCAACCACACTTATACATTTTTTCCATTCCCGAATTATAGCAACCTTAGATCCATCAACCTTAAGACCATCTGCACCTACAACAAAGCCAAGGAAAATAATTTCATTAGTGCAGAATATGTATTTCTTTAACGTACCATACAATTTAGCATTTCTTAAAGTATGAAAAACTTGCCTAACATGTCCTAGATGGTCCTCCAAACAAGTACTATAGACAAGTATGTCATCTAAGTGTACCACCACAAACTTTCCAATAAATTCTCTCAACACATGGTTCATCAACCGCATACGCTATAAGTTATCCTTTTTAGGAACAAGTAAAATAGGTACAGTACAAGAAGATAAATATTCTCGAACCAATCCCTTACCAAGAAGCTCTTGGACTTGTCTCCGAATTTCCTCACTTTCTTTTGGATTACATCTATAAGCTGGTCTATTGGGAATTGATTAATCCAGTGCAAATTCAACACGATGTTCGATGCCTCGCAATGGTGGTAATCCAGGTGGTATATCATCCGAAAAAACATCTTCAAACTCCTTAAGAAAGTCTACAAAAGGAGGAGACGAGTGAGAAAAAGAATTATCATCAATAACAAGTACTTCTTTGAGTAAGAGAATATAAAATTAACTTCCCTAATCTTGGTTATTGTTTTGGAGAACTTCTTTGTTGAACTTTTTGAGACTAAGCAACAACTTGCCATCATCTCCCTCGGAAGGTTTCACCGAAATGGTAACAACAGCCCCTTTCAATTTTACCACATCTCGCATACTCCTATGTAAATGTTCAGCATGATGACGGACGATCTCAAGTGGAAGGGCAGAAATGCTCAGCTTCTTGCGACCTTTAATGAATGATATTTGATTCTTATATCCGTTGTATAAAACACGTCTATCAAATTGCCATAGTCGTCCCAAAAGGAGGTGGCAAGCAGTCATGGGACACACATCACAAAGGACATCATCGCTGAAACCACAAATCGAAAAGGTAACAATTGCTTGTCTATCGATACGGACAACTCCTTCATCGTTCATCCAATGTAGGTTATATAGTTTCGGGTGTGGGTTGGTATTCAAACTCAGCTTCTCGACCACATAGGAACTAATAACATTGCTGCAACTACCTGAATCCACTATCATGGATTTAGTATGTCCCGCTACCTTGCAATGACAGTGGAATAGATTTTCTCGTTGTTCCGTATCCTTAGATTCGTGCGGTAAAGAGGTCAAGGCACGCATAACTACTAAACTTAACGGATCCTCATCACACACTTCTTCAATGTCATCATCACTTCCAGCCTCTGCTTCAGCCTCTACTACCTCATCGCCCTTATCATCATCGACATATCCCCATTCGTCAATCGCCAAAATCATAACGGTTCGTTTATTGGGACATTGACCTACATAGGGCCCTTGTTCATGAAACTTATAGTACGTTACAATCTTTTTATTTGTTGTCCAAACTCCTTTCCTTTGAACTTCGCAGCCTCATCATTCTCATCAATTACTTTAGATTTGTCTTTATCCATATTTTTATCAAAAGACTTAGTGAAAACAATTCCCCTAGATCCGGTAGAAGATACGACCGGAGCTACAAAACTTGTTGGGAACCTCATTTGAGATGAAAATCCGGTTGAGGTTGGTCTCTTTAGCTGCTGCTTGCATTTGATAGCGAAATCCACAGCTTCCCGAAGAGAACGAAAGCGGTGCAGCTCAACCGTATTAGCTATCTCACGCTTCAAACTCTTAATGAACCGAACTTCTATCAATGACTCGCTTTTATCAAAATCTAGTCGCATCATCAAAATCTCCAATTCCTTAAAATATTCCTCCACCGATTTCGAACCTTGCACCAAGGACTGCAACTTCATATTCATATCTCGTTCATAACTTTGTGGCACAAAATGCCTCCTCATGATTTCCTTCAACCGAGGCCAAGTATCAATCAGATTTCATTGATACCATTCTCTATAATGTCTCTCATTCTCCCGCCAAGTTAATGAATAATCCCTGAATTCACAAATTGCGATTCGGAATTTCTTGCCATCCAAGTAATCATGGCAATCAAATGCCATATCGCACTTCGTTGTCCAATCCAAAAATTCCTCTGCTCCTCTTAATCCTCCAAACGTGGGAAGGATAATCCTAATGGTAGAAAGATCATCATCCACTTCACCACATCGATGATAAGTTTGGTCTCGTTCATAGAATGAGTGCTCTAAGTTACGAATATTGTGTGCACCTGACCTAATTGAAGGACTCACATCATGATGACGAGAAGCCTTAGCTGCATCACATCTACCCCAAATATCTACTACTCTAGAAGGAACTTCAGTTCGTGCCGTCTCCAAAGATGTCAACCTATGATTGAGGTCCTCCATTTTCTTAGTCACGGTGTACTCTACATGATTCCAAGTTGCCCTTTGTTGCATCGATAAGTTTTTTCCATTTTGGCCTTCAATTGTTGCATACTCGATTCCAATAGCTCCTTCAATTGTTCAAAAGTGGCCATCCTGCAAACAAAGATAAACTATATATATGTATATCGAAAGGTAAGTGCTCTCACTCTCTCTCACAACTCTCAGAAAGGAAAATAAGAAGCAACCACAATCAAAACAGAAGAAGTGTTTTGCAAATACCTTAAACAGTACGTAGGAATTCCTTCAAATGCACTACTCAAGGAGAAGTAATGTCGAACAAAAACAAGACGCATCAACTAGGAAACAAACTACAGGATTCGACGTCAAACTATAATCGTAGAATGTAAAGAAAGTTTGACACAAGTTCTTATTCCATGATTATTTGATGTGTTTAGGCTCAAAACCAACTATATTACTCAATTAAGGTCTAAGAACACTTAGAAAACTACGAACAAAGCTTGTTAGTGCCGGCCAAAATCACTACTACCTGTGTTTTTCTTCAGAGACAAGTTCAACAACACAACTCATGTTTGGAAACTAACAATGGATTGAAACTAGCTATCATTTCCACTAGAGAGGAAATTTTTGCAACAACAAATGGCTATTTCTAGAAACTATGAACTATCTCCAAATAACATGAACTAAACTATATTCTAACACAAATTTAATCAAACAGGACAAGAGGCATATTATCGAACATGTTGTGAACAAGATAGTTTTGAAATCTTATGATCAAATCAACAACCTCTCTAATACCAATTTATGACATGGATTAGGATCATCTCCGTGAATAAAACTCGAAAGGCAAGTATTTAATATATTCAGGAACTTACAAATGTCGAATTGAAATAGAAATAGGATAAGTCAAATTCCAAAAGCAATCACTCTTCTCGAGCATGCACTTTCGAGAATCCACGGACTGTCTGAGGCTGTCGATGCATCTTCCGTCTCCCACGCAATTGCATCCAAAGCTCAAACAATCAATTTGCCCTCTCGGCGGATGGAATCACTTCAACTCTAAGGAATCTCTCCAAAGCTAAGTAAACCCTCTAAAAAAATGTTCTCATCTAAGTTGTGTGTCCATCAAGAAAATAAACAAGGCTATATATACTAAATGACAAATTAATCTAAGCCACACTTTTTGATTAAAATCAAAGGATCACAACCTCCAAGCAAAAAAGTAGCTTCGACCGGGTTTGGGTTGCAATCGGTCCGTCTAAGGTCGGATTCGGGTGATCCGGAGCCGTGTCAAGAGGTGTATGGAAAATAATCCTGAATCAGCGTACCTTGAGCAGAGAGAAAATTAATAATATAGAATCTCTATACTAAAGGTAATTATCAGTACATAGGACATATATGGGACAGTAAAACGAAGTGGTAATCATTTGAGAAAATTGGATGTATACTTAAGGTAATTTTGAGTGGTGTTTGAAAAAATATATTTATATAAAACAAGAATAATCATCTATGAAAATGGTATATTAACGACATCTACTCATAAAGGGAACAAGGAAGGACCCCAAATATCATAATGAACCATGAAAAACAGTTTACTTGCGACCGACATATTTTCTGAAAGAGATAAGGCTGGTTGTTTTCCCAAATGACAGTGTAAGAAATCCAATGACCCAAAATGAGTAGAACCCAAATGATCCTTACTAACGAGAGACTGAATTTTAGAAGAAGACGTATGACCAATACGAAGGTGCTAGTGGAGACTAAGGAAAGGAAGGGTATGAGTTGTAGCTGTAGAGAAATTAAAAGGAGGAATTTTCAAAGATTATACCTCAAATAGTTGACCTACTTTTGATAAGTCCTAAGAATTTGACCCGTATGTGGATCTTGAACCTGCACACTAGAAAAAAAAAAAAGTAACAGTAAGTCTCTGCTCAACTAGTTGGCCAACTGATACAAGATTTAAAGTCAATTGAGAAATGTAGTAAGTATCAGAAAGAGATATAAATGGTAGAGATACAGATCCTAAATGAGTGATATTCATGCGACTCCCATTGGCAGTATGTATAGGAAATGAAAATGACACAGGACCATCGGTCAAGAGGACAAGTCTATGTGTCATATGATGACAGCAACATAAATCAAAATACCATGGACTGTCTATGATAGAAAAGGAAGCAAAATCTTGATGCGAGAGAGCCACGATATTCTGGACTGAGGGAGCCACCTAGTAACAAAACAAAGTTAAAATTAACTCCAATGACAAAACCAGGTTGGCGGCGAATTTTAGGGGGCAGGTCAGCGGTGAATTTTGGGGGGCAGGTTGGCAGCGGCGAGGCGGTCCTAACGGTGGTTGGAGTGTCGAACGGCACGTGGTGGATGGCGGTAAACAACGGCAGCGGCGGCTAAAGTTTTTATTTTGAAAAACCGGGCTCTGATTCCATGTTAGAATTTTGGGAGAAATTATAAAATTGTATATATTAAAAATAAGAAAATATAAGAGTATATATACTAGTGGACCTTTTGGAGATCCGTGAGGTGCTGGTCAAAAGCTCTGGATTTGACAATAACGTCTTTGATGTACACCTCTATACATTCACCGATCAGATCATGGAAGATTGTGTTCATGGCCCTTTAATACGTTTCTCCGACGTTCTTTAATCCGAAGGGCAATACGATCCATTTGAATATGTCGATCGGCCCCGGGCAACGAAATGTTGTTTCGTGGGCATCCTTCTCGGCTAACTATATCTGATTATACCCTGAGTACCCATCCATAAAAGACAATATTTCATACCCCGCCGTTAAGTCGACAAACATGTCGGCGATCGGCATAACGTACTCATCTTTAGGCGTTACCAAGTTAAGGTTGAGAAAATCGATACACACCCGGATCTTTCCATTTTTTCACCACAGGTATGATGTTAGATATCCATTCTGGGTATCAGCAGGTACAAATGAAATACACCTTAAGCAATTTTTCCACCTCTTCTTTGACCTTCGGCATCAACGCCGGGTTTAACTTCCATGGGGGCTGTTTATGAGGTTTAAATGATGGCTTGGTGGGCAACTAATGTTCAACCAAATTTCTGGATAGACCTGGTATTTTGTGGTAATCCTGCGCGAAACAGTCTCGGTACTCTCAGATCAGCTCCGTAAGTTGCTCTTTCTAGTCCGAGGGCAGCAAAGAACTGATCCTGGTCATCTGGGGTGTTGTGTTGTCGCCGAGATGGATTTCCTCGAGAGTATCCTACGCTTCGAAGGATGGGGTGGCCCTCTGGATAGGCGAGGTAAGTTCATCTTTGTTCTGATCCTCCAAAGGAAGAAGCGGATCTGGACGATCTGTCTGCCTTTCAAGGATTTGAACATGGACAGATCCGTACTCCATGTAGCATCATATGTCTCACAAATTTGTACTTCCAGGTCCCTTAATATGTCCTGGTTGTCATTCATTACGAACAACTTGGTGGATGGGCCGTGAGTCGGCCTCTATATGAAGTTCAAACCCTTTCATTGTGAGGTTACATTCTGTCCATGTATCCACTCCTTCAACATCATCAAAAGTGGATATACGTTGGGCAAATAATAGACCGCCTCAGCTGCATGGACCTCCATCGCGGGTTTGTTTTCAGCTTCGACCGTTTCTACGTGATTACTATTCCAAAATACCACTTTTTGGTGTTAGGTAGATGGAACACACTGGGTAGTGTGAATCCAGTCCCTTCCTAGGATGGCTGAGTACATCGGTTTTCCTTTGTTCACAAAAAAAAGCCATCCGATCGGTTCGACTTCCTACGGTTACATCAGCCACTAACACACCGGTGGCTGAATGTGTATTTCTTGTAAAGTCCGTGGTTCACATGGTAGTAGCAATCAGATCCCAATGGTTCTTTCCAATTTTTCAGAGTGTAGACAAGGTCATCACATTGATGGGTGCCCCTCCGTCGACCAAAACCTTGTTGATCATGCGACCATCGAGATAGATGGTTAGGAACAGTGGTTTAAGGTGTTGTGTTTGTTCTTCGGCTAGTTTCTGAGAAATGACCAGCTTTGATTTCTCCATCGGCACCTCCTGTTCCGGGTCAGCCCATGACAAAAGGCTAGTTTCCTCCACTAACACGTCCCGTTGGAAATAAGAAGGCTGAAGTTCCGGAGCCACAAATTCTCCTGAAAAAAAACAAATAGTGTTCACCCGAAAGTCCTTTTCATAACGCAGCGCCTGTTCCAAATCTTGGACATTCGTAATGATGTACAAACTCACAATTGACGTCTTGTCGTCCTCCATGGCCCCGATAACTAGTTCGTCCTCAGGGACAGATACTGCCGGCTTCTCCGGATGAGCCTGCTGTCCTGATAGGGCATTGTCCTCCAGGACAGTTTGTGGGGGGGGGGTAATTTCTCTACCTGAGGTGTTACCTCAGCCCTTATAATTTTCTCTTGCTCTCCAGATGGCTGCTCATGTTGTTGTTCCTGTTCAGGGAGGCATGCGGCCAAGATTTGATGTTGCCATCTCTACTGTTGTGTCCTAGTCAATGGTGAGATCTTCTTTCGATTATCCATGGTGAAAGAAGATCCTAGACCGAACTCCTTCGTAGGGGTTTTATGGATCTCCCTAACCGTTCAAATACATTTCTCTTTGGTGCGGCCTACTCTAATTTGGTCTGCTACCCAAGTTTGGTCGGTTTCTCCTACCACGGAGGACACCGACGACATTAATTTGAGCCGGGAATGGCTCTGTATCAATTTTCATCTGCGGCTTATCGGCCAACTATAGGCGGCCTTCCTTAATAGCCTTTTGTACTACATTTTTGAAAGTGATATAGCTCCCAACCTGATATCCGAACAAGACATGCCATTTGCAATAAGATTTTCCACCTAATTCTTCGTCGGATGGCATTTTATGGCTTTCTTTGAACTGGAGCTGATTATCCTTCGCTGTACCTTGGGATTGGCCTTCTTACTCCGAGGTACTTTGAGCACCGGGCAAGTATACGCCTTTCCTTGCGATATTTCTGCCAGGAACGTTTCCTCTGGCTCCTCCGGGCAGTCTGTTTTGTCCTCTTGGACTTGGACAAGATGTGCTGTATTTCTGAATTTTAGCATAGCTGCTTGAGAATCCCGGAGGAGCTATTTAGCCTTAACTGCTTTTCTAATAAGCTGCAGGAGGTCATTGCATTCCTGCAGGGCTATTTTCTCTCGGAGCTGGTGTGTCATATTATCGATAGCCATATTCACCACTTGATTTTCAGATATCCGAACCTAGCACAGCTCTTCGGCCCTGCGGAACCTCTCTAAAAACTGTTCCAGCGGTTCGTCGTACTTTTGCCGTAGGTTGGTCAGATTTGAGACCGTCACCTCCGGCAGCGGATTATAAAAGCATTCATAGAACGCTCTTTCGAGGTCCGCCCACGTGTTATAGGAATTTGGCGGCAAAGACGCATACCACGTAATGTCGGCCCTCTAAGGGACAACGACAATAGCTGGAGTTTGAACCATTGGTCCTAAACTCTCATCCGCACTGTGTTGTGAACTGACCGATGTGTTCAACGGTGGACCATAAATCCTCACCTAAGAACAACGTAAATTTAGGGACCCGTTCATTCCGGGGTAGCGGGTGATCAATGGTAATCTGATCCACAAATGGCCGTTGATAATGCGGCCGAGCGGGAAGCCGGATAGAATCGCCATACAGCCTCCGAATCACTTCCTCGATAAACTGCGGGTTAATAATCGGCCGCGGCGGCGGAGCAACTTTGGTGTATCCTCCAAGCTGCCCCGAGCTATGCTGGACGCGAGGAAAATATTGTTGATGGCCCTATGGGGGGTAAGCCAGGGGTGGACGTCCTCGATTCCTCTCGGCTGGTACTCGTGGAGGTGCTGCCGGTGGAGGGACAAAATTTCTGAAATTGATCAACGAACCCTACTGTGCAAGTCCGTACCCCTGCTTTGCGGCTGGTCCGGCAGGGTGAGCTTTCTGGTATACTGCATGCCTCTAGGAGGAGGCGGAATGGTTAGAGCTTGTGCACCCGAGCCCCAAGGAACTGCTACAGTCGACGGAGCTGAGCCCCATTAACCCGGAGGAGCTGAAGCTGCCCCCAAGGCAGATTCAGAGGTCGGGCGGATGCTTCCCAAGTCATCCCCGGAGCTAGAGGAGCAGCCGGAGATGTTAAGGCCGTGGTCGGCTGTGGCCCCCAATGGTCAGCCATGTCTCATCCGGCAGGGACATTTCATTGACCATTTGCCCTCGCGAGCGATGTGGGCGTGCTCACGCCACCGAACAAAGGATTATTTTTCCATTGGGCGGCTGGTGGCGTGTATCCGCTATTCCCCGGATGTCTTTGATGTGGCGGCGGCCTTAAGATGGCCTGCCCTGAGGACCGCCAAGGTCTTTCAACCACTGTTTCATCCCGGTGGTTGTTTTCTTCATTTTCTTTACTTAGTATGGTGACGTTGCTATATTGGAGTGTCGTTGGAGGGTATCCAGACGTGCCCCCCTATGGCACCTTCTTCGGAGGTGCGTTTTTATCATCACCAAGATCGGCCGCCTGCACTTTACCCTTGCGCAACTCTTCCTCTCTCGCCCATGCGATCCCATTTCGAATAGTTGGTTTCAGGATGTCTACGAGATATAGGGAAAATGTCAATGTTGACTCGTGGAAGGCCGTTTGGATCTTCCCACGGATCTGATTTTGGAGGATGCTTGCAGAAATGGACAACATCCGTTCTTCACTCCCCGGAGCAGCAGAGGACTCATCCTGCGCAAGTTCTCCGGGCGCGCGTGACGCCGAAGTTTTACCGGAAGTTTCTTTATCTTTCGACATTGCAGATTTTTTCAGCAAGGGTAACTTGCGACTCCTTTGTTGCATAAAAAGTGCGAGACTCCTCGGAGTCCCATTGGGAGTGCCAATCTATTGTCGCTAAATTTGTCGATGATGGTCCGATAAATCTAGGCCAGTCGAAATTGACAATAATCGGGTTCCCCAACCTACTCAAAAAAGTTTTCAGGCTAAGTCTTGCGATAGGGTAAAAATAAATTGATCGAAAAATGCAGGAAACACTATGCTACACTGAAGAAAAAAAAAAACGTAGGAATGCTTAGTGAAAGGAATTAAATTTACTTGGGTAATCTAATGCAACAAGAATTTTAGGAAAAGGAAAAACAATAATAAAGCAATAAATTGCAGGATGAAAAAAATGGAAAGAAAAGAAATGAATCTTATTGTTCTGGATGGGGTGGATTGGATGTGTGTTGTTTCCTCCTCTATTTGCTCCTTTTAAATCACCTTTCCCCACGAATTTAGGAACTATCTTAATTACTCCTCAATTATTCTTTATCCACATAACCCATTCCCCCGGAACGGTTCCACGTCAAGATGTTGGGTCAATGGACTGCCAATCTAAGTGGGTTGCTTCTCCTCCGGGTTGGTTTTGTCAAGCTTTGGCCTGTTTCTGGTTCATCCAGGCTGGACTGTTGGGCTGACTTTGTGGATCTTTGAGTTTGTCTTGTTCTGAGTTGGACCAAATCCAATGGGGATAACAATCATATAATCAAACAAATTGAATTTAATATAATTTTATCTAATATTCAATCACATAGAAAAGTAAATATTATATTAATTAATCTATTAATTATATAATTTCTCAAAATAAAATAATTAAGAATTTATAATCTCATCTTTGTAAACGCAAACTTATATTTCAGGCGGTTCATTAACCTAATAACATTGAAGCAGTAATAAAGCAAGTCAAATGGTAAAAACAATATACAAGTTGGCTGTTTGATTTGGCGTAATAGATAGTTGGCTCCCACCACTAACTAACTGTATGTATATATATACATGTATATGCCAAATTGTAGAGAGAGGGAGAGCAGCAGCAGCACTCTGTGGGCAGTGAATGTTTGTATTGTATTGTATATGAAAGTGACATGTATCTTATTGAATAATCTAATCTAATCTAATCTAATCCAATTCACCTTAAGAGGGAAGACATAGATTAGCACATGGAAACACTAGCAAATTAAAAGCAATTCTTAGCCTTTGAGGAAATTAGATTAGATTAGCAAAGTTAAAGTTTATTGGCAGGCAGCCAAATACTAATAAGCACTACATATATATATATATATATATCACCATTTTATTGCTTGTGATGTTACTTAACCCATGCCCAATCTCACATGCCTAATTCTAATTCTAATTCTAAATCCATTTTTCTGTCTTATCCTGTTTTTACACAGATATTCCCAAGTTTTAGGTATCATCGTCATCATCACAACTTTCCTGTGGTTGGAGCAGATCATACAAGACATAAAATTATTTCACTTCAAGATCAATTAAAGGTGCCATAAATGAAACAAGAAAATAGAAGTACATTAAAAAAAAAAAAAATTCACTAGAAAATAAGAATTTTTTTTTCTTTTCTGTAAAATAGATAATTAAGTTGAGAAATATAAAAAAAAGATATAGTGATTTGAATGAATCAATAAATAAGAAATGTTAAATCATATAAGAGATTGTTTTAGTAGGTGAGAATTTATAAAAAAAATATTACTAGTAATATTTTGTTCAAATAATATAAATTAAAAGTAGTATTTTTGTAACATCGTATTAGTATAAATTAAAAACGATAAAAACTAAATATTTAAATAATAAATTAGATTTCATAGTTTTAAAAATCAGAATATTTTAATTTTAAAAAAAATAATAAAAATTAAATAATAAATGAACACACCACGTAATTTATCTTTCGTATATGAGAAAAATAAAAAATAAAAATAAGGAATGTGAGATGATATACTTCCTCCGTCCCAATAAATAGTTTTGGTTACCATTTTTGTCTGTCTCAAAACAATAGTCTCATTTCTATAAATAACTATATCACCGTAAAACTATTCCTACATTTTAATTATTATTACACAATTACGATTACTTTTTACAGTAATATACTCACAAGGACAAAAAAAAGTCATTTATCATTACTTTTTACCGACTACCAATATAATATTAATATTATTTAAATCTCGTATCCAACACAATAACACTAAACTTTTTGAGACGGAGGGAATATTTCTTAAGTTTAATTTATCTGATAAAAAATAAAATAAAAGAAATGAATATATTTTTATTTTCTTACTCTCAATACCTTTAAATTTCTTTAAGCATTCCGTTTCACAATGACTAATCTCACCTAGGAAACATTTAACAGAATTGAGGAAGAAAAAAACATCACCTTACAAGTTAGAACCAAACTAACTATTAGCATTCAATATTTTTTTAAAAAGAAAAGAGGCGGTTGTTTCTCATGCTTCTACGCCTTTCCTAAGTATATTTTATGGATTCTTTTTGGTGGTCGTTTATATTATATTTCTTAGGAAGCGAAAACAGAGCCTGCGGACAGCAACTTGTTCCAATCAGACAAATCAAATTGGCCAAATGATTTTATTACAATTGATATACATCGCCTTCACCAGTGGTCCTATTCCTTCCTTCCTACCTATCTATGAACACAGTCTCAGCCTCATCCCGATTATATATATATATATATATATACACACATACTTAGTTTCCCTCCTTGCATGAATAGCAGTATCGAGAATTTTCTTTACTACTTCCATAGATGAATCTATCCTACTCTACTCTTACATTAAAAGCTGTCATAGAAGAGAGGTGATTGAGGTTGTCGTCGCCGTCGTGGTTGTCCTCAGAAAAGTCATTTTTGTTGAGGTGTTGCCGCAGATCAATCGATCTCCTCAGAATGGCTGCAAGAAAAATCCTTCGGCGAAGAGTGATCGGCAATATTTTCATTCCAAACAAAAACTTGGATTCGCAAACGGAGATATCTCTCCAAGAGTATTCGGTCGCGCAACAAACTTTCACGTGCGGTTCTTTTTCATGCCCGTAATCCATACTACATGTATATATATATACATACATATACACACCTATAACTTGTCGCCGATATTACTTCAACCTTTACCTTTATTCTGTCAGTAATATTTTTGTTATATTTTCCTTAATCACAAACGTTTTTTCTTATTGAGGAAAATCTCTTCTTTTTCTTGTTAAAACCTGACTTCCATCTCTGTGGTTGCTTCGTTGTCCCGGAACAAAAAAAAAAAAGTGTGTTTGTAAGCTCATGGAATGTAGGAGGTGTTGTGCCGCCGGACAACTTGAATCTCGAGGAGCTGCTCGACACTGAAAACACCATCACAGATATATATGTTTTGGGGTACGATGATTGTGATCGATCCTCAGTTTTCTCTAATGAAACAAACAAGAAAACAAACGGACAAGTTGACTTTTGGCAGGTTTCAAGAAATTGTCCCTCTTAATGCTGGGAATATTCTTGCACCAGAGAATAGCCATATTTCAAGCAAGTGGAATTCTCTAATCAAAGCAGCTCTCAACAAGAGGTCAAAACTAGTCGTCAACGAGGAGGAGGAGGAGACGCAGAAGGCGCCGCAAAAGGCAGATGGCGGAGGAGAGGCGACGACGCAAAGAATTCATCCTGTGAAGATGAACAGCAACGCGATGGATTGGAGGTCGACGAGAATTCCTGAATTAGAATTCGAATGCATAATTAGCAAACAAATGGTGGGATTATTCATTACAGTGTGGGCGCGACGCGACTTGTGCGCTTATATCACCCATCCAACTGCCTCGTGCGTAGGATGTGGAATTCTCGGACGCCTCGGAAACAAGGTAATATGTATGTATGTATGTATATTACAACATAAGGACAATAATAGTAATAACTCTCGTATTACTCTTACACTCACACTTGCACTTGATAACAACAGGGTTCAGTCTCCATCAGTTTTCGGCTGCATGAGACGAGCTTTTGTTTTGTGTGTTGTCATTTGGCTTCAGGCGGCAAAGAAGGCGACGAGCGGCAAAGAAATACAAATGTAGCCGATATACTGACGCGCACCGTATTCCCTGCGCCACAGCGCAACCATCATCATCCTCTGCCTACGAAAATTCTACACCATGAGTATGCCATGCCAGACATTTATATCTATCTATCTATCTCTATATATCTCCAATTGGATTTTGAATCTCCATTTCTCTCTTGTTTTTGGTCACTTCGTTTTTGTTTCGATATTTCCATTTGAATTGGTTAGGAAGAAACACACATGAGACAAAATCAGTATCTTCCCTTGTCCTTCTTTTAGTAGAAAGAATTTCTCATGTTTCAACTAGCCAAAATGGATAGTGTCATGCTGATCATGTCTGATTTGCCTAATAAACACATAAAAAATATACAAGACATGTCATGATATGCTTTTATTTACGTAACACAACATATATTTGTGGCAGGATCATCCTTCCTACTTGTAGGTGTTAGGCCCAGCCCACACCCAAGCCCAAAATCTTTGGGCCTTTTGGGGATTTTTTCTTTTATTATTATATATAAAAAAATGTTATAAATATATGATAATTTTAAAATTTGAGTTTTTTTTTTTAATTTTTATTTATATATTGTTGTAATATTTCATAAAAAATATAATTCTACATCCGAAATCTATTTTCATTTTCTTTATATTACATGTCAATCAAGCCTAATTTGTTTTTTATGAACCCATTTTTATATTAAAAACTCAATTAAATAAAGGTTTTTTTTTTTTTTTTTTTTTTTTTTTTTTTTTTTTTTGTAGTTCGGAGCCCATCAAAATCTGTATGAATATATTTCTTATATTGAAATCAATAGTAGCATGTGGCGTGTAGAAACTATACGACGTGATGTTAGTTCAAGTACAATATTTTTATTACATTAACATAAATCATATAGAATTTGTTGTTATATGGTGTATTGTCACTGCAAGAAATTATCAATTTTGTAACGAAATTTTTTTGTTACTAAATTCATTTTTTCCGTTACTAATGATATTAGATATGGAATTAGAGATGGAATTACGTTAGCTACGTGAACTTTAGTAACGGAATTCCGTTACAAATATACTATTTTCTTGTAGTGTGTGTAGCATTATATTTGGTATAATGGTGGCCTTCATCTAACTCTACAAGTATTTTCCAACCATTGTTCGTACAGTCGGATCATTTGGCTCGGCGACTTGAACTACAGAATTTATCTTCCTGAGGCTACAACCCAATCCTTGGTGAAGAATAAGGAGTGGAGGATGTTGTTAAGACATGACCAGGTAACACAATACAAGAACAAACCTGCTGTCCTAATGTTTGAAAGAAAATCTTTCCAACTGTGCCTATGTGTTAAAACAGCTGAAAGCAGAACTGGCCAAAGGCCGCGTGTTTGAAGGTTGGCACGAAGAAGAAATCGAGTTTGCGCCCACATATAAATACGACCAAAACTCAGATGACTATTATGGAAGCAGCCATAACATGAAAGCCACAAGGAAAAGGTCTCCGGCATGGTAAGCTGGAAGGAATTTTTATTACATGTTGTCGAATTCCACAACACATTAATTGTAGCAGCATCTGATGAGGGGTTCAAAATCTCTTAGGTGTGACAGGATAATTTGGTTTGGAAAGGGATTGAAGCAAATACAGTACAGCAGAGTTGAGTCTAGATTATCAGATCATCGACCCGTTCGAGCAATTTTCATTGCACGTGCTAAGGAATCATGACTAGATAAAGAGACAAACTCCAGATTCTTGATTAATCCATCAAGTTGTCCCCCATCAAATATGTAAGATTAAATATAACTCTACTTTAAAATTTATAAGCAACCATGCATATATAAATGCCTTCAAACTCCACGTCGATTACGAAACATGAAGAGATGAAGAAGGGAAAGGATAGTGCACGAATATGAGTACATGAATCGCTGAAAACAAGAAATTAAACTACACAAGTCAAAAGAGAATAAACACATATCACAAAAATTAAAATGATTGAATGCTTAGGAACCAGCTATTCTTACAACATTAAAACGTCAGAAGAAGGGGATATATAGCTGAACAAGAACATTTGCAGATCAAAGACGAAGGTTGATTTTTTTATTAAAATTAATTTAAATAGAAGGTTAATTTATTAATAAAACGAAAATTGAAACAACTAAATATTTATAAGTCGAAAAGCAAAACAAGAAAACCCAGAAAAGTAGAAAAATGCAAAGCTCTAAACGATCTCGGAAGGCCAAATAAAATAGAAAGCACGCCACTATTGGGTTGTTTGGGATGAGGCGTGTGAATTTTGTCCAAAAGGCATGAAGAAAACCAACAGTTATCATAAGTTAATCACTGGTTTTCCATACTGGAATCAATCCTTAATTGAATTTATTGTAGCAGGTATTTCCAGGGATGGACCTAACCACATTCAAATCAAAGATGCACTCATAATCACAGATTTATCATGTAGGTCGAATAAAATTTTACCTGTTGGAATTCTTACTTTGAGAAAAATTTGATTAGTTAAAGATTCAGCTTTCTTGCCCTTAAATAACAAATATTTAACCTAGTATTCATGTGGATAACTATTTGATTAAAATCGAATTTCGATCAGAGAGAAATAGGCTGAAAAATGAGTATTTGATATTGTATTCATGCAGCAGGAAAGTTGAGTAATAGAAATTATTTTCCATATTTATTGGCATTAGAACTTTATGCTCCACAGTGAATACTATGAAAAGAGATCTTGGTTATGACTTATTAGTTAAGAGATCTTGGTTATGACTTATTAGTTATTAGGATACGTGTCATTATTTTGTATAAACACATTATATATATAATGATAGGTGTCATTTAATTGCATTGATGAATCACCCAATTTGATGACTAATGGTTTTTGTAAATGGTCTATAAATATACCTAAATCTTGTGTACTAATAGGTATGATTTATAAAAATTTTATTTCCACTTTGTCTCTCTCTCGGCTCTTTCCATTCTCTCTCTCTAAATTATATACAAACACTCGTACATATATATACATATATATTATACATTATTACTATAGTTATATTTGATATATTTCATAACACGTTATCAGCACGAGGCTTTGCTGAGGAAGTGCATATAAAGATAGCGTATTTTTTTTGTTGTTGTTTTTTGTTGTATTACTCGAAAGGTTGCGGAATTTCTGGTAAATATTTATTTTCTTTTAACAATGTCTAATATAGCAAAATTTGAATTTCCCCCACTGGCAATTACTGGAAATAATTATATGCCGTGGGTAATGGATGTCGAAATGCACCTCGAATCCATGGGGCTTTCGAAAACAATAATTAGTGAAAATGAATGCACAAATCAAGAATGTGCAAAGGCAATGATTTTCTTGCGTCATCATATTGACAAAGCCCTGAAAATGAAATATTTAATGGTGAAAGATCCATTTGAATTATGGACAAATTTGAAAGATCTGTTTGGACACTTGAAATCTGTTCTATTACCAAAAGCGAAACATGCATGGCAACACTTGCGTTTGCAAGATTTTAAAACAGTTGCTGATTATAATTCCATGATGTTCAAAATCACATCCCAGTTAAAATTTTGTGGAGAAAATATTTCTGATAGGGATATGTTGAAAAAAATATTTACCACGTTTCATGCCTCTAATATAGTTTTACAGCAACAATATCGAGAAAGGGGTTTTAATAAATATTGTGATCTTATTACTTGTCTACTTGTTGCTGAACAAAATAACGAATTATTGTTAAAAAATCACGAATCGAGGCCAACTAGTGCGAGTCCATTCCCTGAAGTGAATGCGACTCAGTGTTTAAATAATATGCCTAGATTCTACCGCGGACGAGGTCGCGGACAAGGCAGTGGACGTGGATTTAGTCGTGGACGTGGATTTGGTCGTGAACGTGGAATGAGTCTTGGACGTGGAGCCGACCGTAGACGAGGTCGTGGCAGGTTTGGTTCATATTATCACTGTCAGGGATATTTTGATGAGCAGGAATCGAATAGGCCTATGAAGCGGCTTCAGAATGATGTTGGTCAGAGTTTAAAGAAAAACGAGGATAAATGTTATCGTTGCAGAATGATAGGACATTGGTTCAGAAATTTTCGTCCCAATTCTTATTTCGTTGAGCTGTACCAAAATTCCCTGAAACAGAAAGATAAAGTACCCGAAGAAGTTAAAGCACCGGAAAATGTCAATCCCCAAGAAATTAATTTTTCAGAGAATGTTGCCAGTGGAAGTGGGGGTGATAAATGTAATGATAATACGCAGCTAGATGTATCTGATTTTCTAGTACACCCTGAAGGTGGGTACTATGAAAATCCCGGAAATGCGATATGAAATGCATATAGATATGTGTATATATTTTTGTAACACATGTAGTTTTTGCTCCCTACATTTTGTAATGATATGAAAGCTATGTATTTTCTCCAAACTTTTGATATATTTATTCTTATATTTCTCCCAGAAGAAGAAGTATGAATGTTGAGCACGTTATAATGAATAATATGGAAGACAGTTCATGTCTCATTTATAGTGCATCAACGCACACTATTTTATTTTAAAATATAAGAAATATTTCACCAACCTGAAGTTGGAAAAAATTGAGGTGAATACCATAAGTGGTTGTGCGAAGTTAATTGAGGGCTCTGGAAGAGCGATAATATTTATCCCCGAAGGAATAAAACTTGATATCCAAAATGCACTATATTCTAGTAGATCTCAAAGAAATTTGTTGAGTTTTAATGATATTCGGAGAAATGGATATCATATTGAGACATCAAGTGAGACAAATAATGAATTTTTGTTAATTACAAAATTCATTGATGGACATAAATATATATTAGAAAAATTGCCTTCATTGTCTTCCGGATTATATTGCACAAAGACTAATGTGGTTGAGACATATCTGGTAGACAAGAAGTCTACAGATTTTATGATTTAGTATAACCGGTTTGGGCATCCTCGTAATACTATGATGAGACGAATTATTGAAAATACCAATGGCCATAAGTTGAAAGATCAAAGGGTATTAAATACAAATGAGTTTATATGTGTTGCTTGCTCAAAAGGGAAGTTAATAACTAGACCATCACCGGCAAAAGTGGAAACTGAATCCCTTTCATTTTTAGAACGAATTCAGGGTGATATATGTGGACCTGTAGATCCACCATGCGGACCATTTCGATATTTTACGGTACTTATCGATGCATCTACTAGATGATCGCATGCGTGGTTATTATCTACCCGCAATTTGGCATTTGCGAGGTTGCTTGCTCAAATAGTTAGATTACGAGCTCAGTTTCCAGATCACCCAATAAAGAAAATTCGTCTTGATAATGCTAGTGAATTTTCATCTAAGACTTTTGATGATTATTGCATGTCTATTGGAATTGACATTGAACATCCTGTACCTCATGTACATACTCAAAATGGTCTAGCTGAATCACTTATAAAAATGCTGCAATTAATTGCAAGACCTATGCTAATGAAATCCAAACTTCCCGTATCTGCTTGGGGATATGCAATTATGCATGCAACAACACTGATAAAATTAAGACCGACAAGCTATCATAGTTAGTCCCCAGTACAATTAGTGTACAATGAAAAGCTCAATATTTCACATTTGAGAACTTTTGGTTGCGCGGTTTATGTGCCAATTGCACCGCCCCAATGTACAAAAATGGGCCCCCAACGGAGATTGGTGATATATGTCGGGTACGAATCACCATCTATCACTAAATATCTTGAACCATTAACTGGTGATTCGTTTACAGCTCGTTTTGCTGATTTTCATTTTGACGAGTCGCATTTCCCGATATTAGGGGGAGAAACTGATCAACTGAAAAAGGAAATTACTTGAAAAATACCATTCAGTTTTCTTGATCCTCATACAAGTCAAAGTGAATTAGAGGTACAAAGAATTTTACATTTGCAGCAAATAGCAAATCAATTGCCTGATGCTTTTTGTGACGCCAGCAGAGTCACTAGATCTTATATAGCTTCTGAAAATGTACCTGCTAAAATTGTTATTCCTGGAGACAAAATACAAAGTGCTAATGAATCAAATGTACGCCTAAAGCGTGGCAGACCTGTAGGTTCCAAAGATAAAAATCCTTGAAAGAAAAGAGGAACAAATGAAAGGGTTGATGATTTGAATGTTAATCAAAACTCTAAAAAGACAGGTAGTAACATGGATCAGATTTCTAGAGAAATTGATCCTGATAAACTTGATGAGGATGTTAATCCTAATAGAATTTCTTCTGAAGATAATGAAATTATTGAAAATTCAATAAATTATTTTACTACTGGAAAGCATTGGAACCGAAGTGATACAATTATGGATAATGCTTTTGTATATAATGTAGCACTTGATCTAATGAAAAATGACTATGATCCAGAACCTAGATCAGTTGATGAATGTCGGAAAAGAATAGATTGGCCAAAATGGAAAGATGCGATCCAGTCTGAATTAAATTCACTGGCAAAACGAGATATTTTTGGACCCTTTGTTCAAACACTTGAAGGTGTTAAGCCTGTTGGCTATAAATGGGTATTTATTCGAAAGTGAAATGAGAATAATGAAATTGCCAGATATAAAGCAAGACTTGTTGCCCAAGGTTTTTCACAAAGACCTGGAGTTGATTTTAATGAAACATATTATCCAGTAATGGATGGAATAACATTTCGATATCTTGTCAGTTTGGCAGTACATGAAAATTTGGATATGCGTCTGATAGATGTTGTAACTGCATATTTATATGGCTAATTGGATAGTGATATTTACATGAAAATCCTGAAGGATTTAGTATGTCTGATGCATATAAATCAAAGCCAAAAGAATGTTATTCTATTAAATTACAAAAGTCTTTGTATGGGCTCAAACAATCTGGTCGCATGTGGTATAATCGTCTCAGTGAATCATTATTGAAAGAGGCATACGCCAATGATTCTATTTGTCCATGTATTTTTATAAAAAAAAAATGGGAGAAATTTTTTAATAATAGTTGTCTATGTGAATGACTTGAATTTAATTGGAACCCCTGAAGAGATCCAAGAAGCTATTGAATATTTGAAAAGGCAGTTTGAAATTAAAGATTTCGGGAAAACGAAATTTTATCTTGGTCTACAAATTGAACATTTGGAAAATGGGATTTTAATACATCAATCTGCATATACCCAGAAGGTATTGAAACAATTTGCAATGGATAAAGCACATTCATTAAGTACTCCAATAGTCGTTAGAACTCTCGATCCTATTAAAGATCCTTTTAGACCAAAAGAGGAGAATGAGGAAGCACTTGGTCCTGAAGTACCATATTTAAGTGCTATTGGTGCACTAATGTATCTGGCTAATAGTACTAGACCAGATATAGCATTTGCTATAAATTTATTAGCCAGATTTAGTGCAATGCCAACACAAGGACATTGGAAAGGAATCGAACATATTTTTCGTTATCTCCAAGGATCTATCGATCTTGGTCTATTATATCCAAAAGGATCTCGACATGAATTGATTGGATATGCAGATGCTGGGTATCTTTCTGATCCGCATAAAGCCAAGTCTCAGACTGGCTATATGTTTACTTGTGGCGGTACAGTGGTATCTTGGAGATCCACTAAACAAACATTAACTGCCACATCTTCAAATAATGTAGAAATAAGAGCAATTCATGAAGCCAGTAGAGAGTGTGTTTGGCTAAGATCAATGATTCACCACATTTTACAGAATTGTGGTTTGAAATCTGAAAATGATAACCCTCATACTATTGTGTACGAAGATAATGCAACTTGTATAGCGCAACTGAAAGAACGATATATCAAGGGAGATAGAACGAAACATATTTCACCAAAATTTTTCTTTACTCATGATCTCCAGAAAAATGGTGAGATAAATGTGCAGCAGATTCGATCAGACCAAAATTTAGCGGACTTGTTGACCAAGGCTTTACCGACCGCAACGTTCGAGAAATTAATAAAGATCATCGGGATGCGTCGGTTGCAATATTTCAAATGATGTCCACATCAGGGGGAGCAATATTTCAAGTGATGTCCACATCAAGGGTAGTATTTTTAATGCATGAATGACGTACTCTTTTTCCTTGACTAGGATTTTTGTCCCGTTGGATTTTTTCTTAGTAAGGTTTTAACGAGGCGTATTCATTGCAGTTAATGACACCTAAGGGGAGTGTTATGACTTATTAGTTATTAGGATAGGTTTTGTTATTTTGTATAAATACATCATATATATATATAATGATAGGTGTCATTTAATTGCATTGATGAATCACCCAATTTGATGACTAATGGTTTTTGTAAATGGTCTGTAAATAGACCTAAATCTTGTGTACTAATAGGTATGATTTATAAAAATTTTATTTCCACTTTGTCTCTATCGTCTCTTTCCATTCTCTCTCTCTAATTTATATACAAACACTCATACATACATATATATACATATGTATTATATATTATTACTATAGTTATATTTGATATATTTCATAACAATCTTGTATATATGTTTGTCCTAATTAATATAAATGACAAGAATGCAAGACAACAGTGTCTTGGCAAATGGGCTTTAGTATAGGCTTTGTCTATTGTACTTGGATCTTTGAAATGGGCATCAAATTGGGCTTGGAGGATTTGTTTTAATTGGGGTTGGGCGTGGGGTGAATGGGTTTTCGATTTGATCTTTTAATCAAGGATTTTAATATGGACAGCTAAAAGAATAGTCAGTAGCGTTGGAAAGGTTAATAGCTATTAATTTTGGAAAGTATCCTTCTGATTCAATTATTCACCAGTCGTCCGATGAGATGAATGATCAAGTAGGGTTAGATGTGTAAATTCAGTTCACAAAAAAAAAAAGGAAAAAAAAGAGAACTTTATATTTTTCGGCCGACGTGTAACAAGATGAAACATAAGGATGTGCATTCCGGTGGATCAACAAAAAATATGTTTTTAAGAAACGTCCGTGGATAATTTTTTGGGTAAACTGATTTTTTTTATTTCGTAACTAAACTTCTTTATCATTTTAGTCTAATAATTGGATTCCTCTATATTTTAGTCTTGTAATTGGAGCATGTCGCAAGGAAATTGAAAATAGAGCATTTATTATTATGTATCAAGAAGAAAATGTGGTACATGATAGCATTAATGCAAAGTATCTGAAAATGTATTATCCTGTCTTTTCAAGTCACAATAAATAGTTATCCAGTAAAATTATTTTGAACCCATCAATGATTTAAACCCTTTGAAGGGTTTATTCTTCGTCTGAGAAGGTGTTCCTCTTTTTCCGATACATAATCCTCGTCCAGCTACTAGATACTAATTATGGTTCCTCATCGATAAGGTCTTCAAGGCCAAGTCAATATTGGTCTCATTTTTTCTGCATTTCTTCCAGGTCTTGTTCAGTACAAGTTTTCATGTCTTGTAAAGATTGGCGTTCCCGATCCACCAGAACCCGTTATCGTGCGAATTATGATCTTTGTTGGGCAAATACATTGTTCCAACTGAGATCAGGCAGGAAATACCATGAAATTATGTTCCATCGAATCCGTGTGATGGTCAAGGTCAGGAATGCAACTGAGGATATCACTTAGTGTTTCATACCCAATGGAGACACATTCCATTAGGTGAATCACAAGATGCATTGGTCTTTTGCCTCGTTTGGAAAATTTGAATTTGAAATCTAGTTGCTTAAGTACTTGTATTAGGCCTTCAGCATGGCCACCAACAGGGTGTGGACCTACGAAGAATGGTTGCAAAGAAATTTTCCAGTTACTAGATGGAACATGGATGCGGGCAGAAGTCATTCTAACCAGGAAAGAAAAAGGCTCGGTAAACAATTATAAGACAGGTATGATTTATTTATTGAGGAAGGGTTGGGAGTGAAGATTTGGTTATATGGTGATTAATTGCCATGGTGTTCTGATCCACAAATAGAGGCATGTTTTTTGGGTCAAACTAGAAATTTTATTAGTGAAAAAAAAATTTACATGTTGGTTAATAACAAAGCATCTAAGACAAGATCGAGGTCATTCCATTTTTGTTAGGATCGAGCTGCCTTGCTATTGTCGGTAGGCTATATAATGCTCATAGATTAGCCTTGATTAAATGGACGCTTGCAACATTTCATACAAGGTCGTTCGGCTCTGTCGATAATCGACAATCAGATTTGTCTCGTGTCGGCTTGGTTGAGGTTGACAATGAGGCTTCGATAGCAGCAAAATAAGTTTAGGATGGAGGCTGAGACAGACCAACTATTGGAGTTTGGGCTACCGGAAGATCATATTGGAGTTCGGTGATTTGTTCCAACAGTCGGTGTAATTGGCGGTCGATTCGGAAGGATAATGAATCAACAAAACGATTGCGACTTGAGCCAGAGCTCGAAGATCTTCAGGCTGCAAGTCAGCAAAGGACAAAGTTGCACATCGGGTCACGACTAGTTGGTCGGTCGGTTTAGGGAAAATCTGAGGCTGGACGGTTCGTCATTGGCTAACCGGCTTCGGAGGGGTTAGCCGCAGGGAGACCAAAAAACAGGGGCCTAACCGCCGGAACTTTTTTGGGCAAAGGGTCGGCCGTTGGTTGGTCAATTGGTGGTTGCTTAGGAAAAGTCAGCAATATTGGTCAGACCATAATGTCTTGAACAGCACAGTTGGTATCTCAGAGGCGTCGACTATGAGGAAGTTCGCATAGTCGGTTCCTCGGTCTGACCAATCATCGGAGGTTCCTCATGGGGTTGATACTTGTCTCTTGTGCGGGGCCCGTGTTGGGACAGCTAGAAGAAGTTGGAATCATTTGGTTGGATGCAAGAGCCAGAGACCATGGGACCGACCACCACTCACGAAAGAGCTCAACAGTCCGAGGTTCGATTTTGAAAGGAAGACGATGAAAGTTTAGTAAAGGAGAATTAACTTTTGGCGATAGAAAAGGGTTTTGAAATCCCTTGTGATTTGACTGAAACAACGTAATAATTATACTGTTGTTGTTGCATACTCCCAACCGTCATTTCTAGCACTGATCGATGGTGACTTTTGGGAGTCAGGGAGGAGGAGGCAAGTTGTTGAGTACAAAAAATAAGATTAAGGTTTGAGCACAGGAATGATGAACGGATAGGCTCAGTTGTGGTCCAGTGGTGGGCCAGATCCATTTGGTTGGAATGGTTGTTAGGGCTTAACTGGTCGGACGGACGGCCTTGCAGACAATATATTCGTTTGAGTGAGTGCCTTAGGACGGTTGGTTACAAAAGTGACCGACGTGGAAGCAGTGTTTTGGACGGTTCAAAGGTAACTGACGTGGAAGCAGTTTTTTGGATGGTTCAAAGGCAACCAACGTGGAAGCAATTTTTTGACGATTAAAAGGTAACCGGCGTGGGAGTAGTTTTTTGGGCGGTTCAAAGGTAAACGACGTGGAAGCGGTTTTTGGACTGTTCAAATCGGTAACCGATATGAAAGTGGTTCTAGACGATTTGGTTTGATACGTATATTAGTAACCTCAGCGATAGAGAACATACATCTTCAATCAGGCAAAATTCCAAGAATCTTACTGGGGATCCTCTTTATTTATTGTTGTTTTACATTTTCTTCAACTCTTAGTTTATCACTTGAGGATTTATAGTCCCAAATTTTATTGTTCAAATTTTAAATATAGCTTCAAATTTTACTTTCAATTGTTGAAATGATCGTCAACAAATATACAAAAGAAAAATAAAATATATCCTAGAAAAACGTGTCTAGAATATTAAGTAATATAAGTGATAAATCAAATCTCAGGAAATTTATATTTCAATGTAAATTCAAAATTAAGTTAAATTAATAGGAAATACTTAGAGTTCATATTATATTGAAAATCAGAATTACTTGAGAATGAATTCATACCAATTAATAAGAAAAAAATTAATTAAAAGATTAATTCTAAATCTTGTTATTTCGATTTCTCTTATTTTGTTATATTGCAATTTAGAAAAAATTTAAACAATATAAAAATAATATACACAGTAATAACAAAAAAAGCAAAAATAAATCAAGTATTTTAGTTATTTAGTTTTAGATTGAATTTAGTTATTTTATATTTTGGTTTTATCTATTAGATTTAACTCTATCGAGTGCCTATTTATAGACATCTATTTTCGTTATTAATAATAATAGAGTTTTTTTAGTCTTCTTAATTTATATCTCACATGGTATCTATATCTTCGTTATAGGCCTCTACTTTTCTTGTACAGTAGATATAAACTACTAAACCCATGTTGCTTTGGTACATTCAACCTGCAATATACTTGGAGGTCTCCCAAATTTGAGATTATTTTATTTTTAATTTTGTTTTAGGGTGTCAACGAAGGTCTTCCAATTTTGAAATTTTGACTATAGTTTCTAGTCTTTTAGTTTAATTCTGTTTTGAGTTCTGATTTTGTTTACAATCGAAGTCATGTATATGTATCTGTCTGCGATTTGTCTGTCACGTTTCTCCCGAGCCATCTTTCTGACTGCATTGAGAGTCCTATTATTTCCGACTCCATCAGAATACTGTTATTTCCGACTTCATCAGAATCCTGTTATTTTCGACTCCATCGAGAGTGCCGTTATTTTTCTGACTCCATCAAGAGTGTTGTTGTTTCTGACTCTATCGAGAGTCCCATTGTTTCCGACACTAATTCAGTTGACAACACTGCTTTGGATTGCACAGTGGATGATTGTGGATGCATTATCTTTGATCTCTCTTTGCAAACTCAAGTCGTTTTGCCAAATTACTTGAGTTTATGGGGACTGTTGAGATACTTTAGTTCTTTAGTTTTAGATTGGATTCAATTGTTTTATATTTTCATTTTATCTATTATGTTTAACTCTATTGAGTCTGTATATTATAACTACTTATAAACCTCTATTGTCTATTTTCATGTAATTTTTTAGTCTTCTCAATTTATTTCTCACATAAGTAATCTCATATATAAATAAAGTTTCATAAAATTTATATATCAATTAAAATTAAAACTAAAACCTAATCTTGGTTAAAGAAAAAAAATACTCACAATCTATTATATGGAAAATTAAAGTAAGTTTAGAACAAATTTATATCGATAATGAGAAATTTAGGTAAATTGTTTTCTTCAGTCCCGCAATTGACCCTAGTTATCATTTTAAAACTCTAAATGAATCATTGCGTGAAAATAGTTCCACAAGTAAACTTTTTTTCCTGAAATAGTCATCCATTGGATTTGCTATCATGTCTCGTCGGTGCTGATGTGGCTGAAATGTTAGCGCTACGTCGATACCACATCAGCAATAACTGAGATTTTTCTTCAAAATTTTGAAACCAAAAGTTCGACTTTAGTCATAATTGGATCAAATTCTAAAAAAGAAATGAATGCTACTTATGGTGCGTATTCCTTCGATTCTGATAAAATTAATGAATCTCTTTATTACATTGAATTTTTTCGAATATTTGAATGCATTAGATGTTGTAAATCTTAATATATGCTAATGGGTTGCTTTATAATTATGAAGTTCGCATTACAGAGTCTTTATCGAGAACCACATTATCATACTCCAACATAAATGATTAGCTGCATTATATAGTTTTATATTTTTTCATTTTATATTCTTAATCAAATGCTTTTCCCTTTCATGCAGACAATGTATTGTTTCCTTCGATTGCATGTTGTGGATGATGCAAGCAATGCTGTCGGCATGCAATATGACGCCGCTAGCTGGTGTCGACGTAGAGTAGGAACGAACATTTTTAGTATGTCTAGGATGTCGGTCGAATAAACTCTTGTTTTAACACGTATAGCTACTACATGCCTTTACCATTCTTCTTAAATAAGAACATCCAAAAATATGTAATGCTTTCATACAAAGTAGTATAATAGTGGGAATAAGTTGATGCAGTAGTACTTGTGCTAAGATCCTTATGCAATATGTTTGTGTTGACTCTGGTAGCTTGCATTGAACTTTTTATCATATATTATTGATCCCGTCCGTATAACAATATTTTATCACATGGCTGATGTTTAGAACAAGGAGTCGAAATCTTCTACTTACCTGTGTCAATTCTTCGTGGCTTTATTGTTTCAAATAGCCTATTATTTTATATTCATCGATTATGATAACAATGGATTTAATCTTCCATGAAGGATTCTCTCATCATGACCGCGAATCGTCAAGTTTATGATATCTATATATCTATATGTCTCTCTATATATAATTTTTGTTATGCTAAAAATAATAATTTAAAATATATTTGTACGAAGGTATTAATGATAAATAAAATATAAAATTTCTAAGAAATTAAATCAATATATGTAAGATTAAAATTAGTAATTATAATATAAAAAATAGTAATTATAATATAAAAATTGTGACATTGTAAAGGTAAGATGAGTTCTAAGGTCTTATTATTTTATGGATGATTACTTTGTTTTCTTAGGGCAGCATTTTAAAACATCACCTAGTCGATGAGACTTCCACAAAGGAATAAGGGTTTAATAATTCAAAAGGATACCCTATATATTGTGCGTCTCCTCTAAGTGAAAGAGCTGGAGGCAAGGGAAAGGTGACCCTACACTTGCTTCAATCTTTAGCAAGAAAGCATTGCAAAAAATGTATATTTCTAGTGGAATTGAATCCGCTACAAATGCTCATTCGTCGTGGCAAAAAGCTCGTATCGGTCCCTTCTACTTATTGGACATGAAAGTAGCCTCATTGTCATCCCAAATCCTAAAATATTTTTTCAAAAATGTCAACAATCATCTCCAGGTTTCACCAGTCACTCTACTAACTACCGAAAAGGCAATTGGGAAAATGTTATTATTCGGATCAATCCCAATGGTAGTAAGTAACACAGTAGCATATGTAGCCTTCAGGTGGCGTCCATCAATAAAAGTTATAGCTTTACATCCATCACTAAAACCATCTCTTAAAGCACCAAAGCACACATAAATACAGTCAAACACATATTCACCATCGTCAGTCTCAATATCCAACAAAACAATAGTTTCTAGATTAGTCTTGCTTAATTCATATGCATAATCCCAAAGAGAGCAATATTAATACATAAGATCTCCATTGATCCATTCCAGAGCACACCACTTTAATTGTCTTATTATCTCCTTCTTAAAACCTTATACCTCTCGTTTTGGATCATATTTAATCTTACGACCAAACCTTCCACTCAACCAAGAATCTTAACATTTAGAACATTAAAAGATCAAAGACAAAATTGAGAATGCTCATGATGCAATACACTTACTTGGAAACCAGTTTCGCCATTCGCCTTCAGTACATTCATCTTCCACTTCTAATTTTGTTCTTGGCATCTCAAGTACAACCTTATATGACTGGATTTCTCTCTTCAACTAATCCTTCGTTGACAAGACTATCCCTATTTTAAACTTTGGAGCATATACATCTATTGAGATCAATCCCAACAGCGATAAGTAACACACCAGCATATGTACCTTTCAAGTGGCACTTATCCAAGCCAATTATGGCTCTGCACCCAGCACTAGAACCTTCACTTAATGCACCAAAGCACAAATAAATACCGTCAAACACAGATTCACCATCGTCAGTCTCAACACCCAACAAAACAGTAGTCCCTGGATTAGTCTTGCTTAAATCATGTGCATAATCCCAAAGACGGTTGCTACAAAAATTCCAAGAAATCAGAGGACAAACAAGGACACAAGAATACAAGAATTTGGTTACCCAATTCGATCAGAATGATCTACATCTGACAGTACTGCCAAGCCATAAATTTTACTATAGAATACGCATACACATGTTAAAGTACATGTCTATTTATAGGCTACGCCTATGCCAATAATATTCAAATCATATATCTAAAATCTATAATATAATATCTAAACCATATCTCTATATTTTAAGATATAATCAAGCTCTATTTCTCAACAATCTCCCACTTAAAGACTGCTTGCATCTTCTACTTCAATATTTTACTTCATCGGCAATGACAGTGCCAAGCTTCTTTCTTCACTCATCGAGGCTAATTAAGGTTGAACACAACCTCAATTCATTTAAGTTGAACACCTTAGGTTGCCTGTCATGATTGCTTATAAATCGGCTCACTACTCCCACTAAACGTGATTTCCACCTCCTAAAGGTATCAAAAGTATCATATTTCTGCATGTGTTTTCCACATCCTAAAGGTATCGAAAGTATCATATTTATGCTTAAGAAAATATACTCATAGCTCCCTTGTAGCATTGTCAATGAACACGATGTTCTACCGCGAGCCTCCAAGAGTCGATACATGAGTTTGTCCCTATAAGTCCGTATGGACCAACTCCAACTTTTCCTTTTTCAGGTCTCTCCCATCCTCTAAGAATGTCACCTTTCATTGTTCCCCAAAGATACAGTCATCACATACTCAAATATCAACATACTTGACACTTGGCAATCTTTATTTTGAAAGGAACTTTTTTATCCCCTTCTCGCTCATATGCCTAAAACAAGAATGTCATAAATTTGTGTCATTATTTATGGCCATGGAACCGATTATGCCTTGCATGCTTTTCGTCATGTACAGAGTATCATCTTATCTCCCTTGAGCCACAAAGGATCCCTTGGTTACCTTCCACGACTTAGTTTAAAAAACTGTCAGGTAACCTGTCTCATCCAATTATTCCACAGAAATCAAATTCCATTTAGACCTGGGACAAGCCTCACGTCATTCGGTCTCCACTCCTCACCATTCGGTATTCTGATTCGAACTATCCTTTTACCTCAGATTTTCAATGGCTCGTCATTTGCAACATAGACAACACTAAAGTTACCTGCGGTATAAGATTCCATGATTCCCGAATCACTGCATCAGTGGAATGACACTTCTGAGTCTAAGATCCATGACTCTATTGGACTGCTAACGCTTAAAATCAGCATATCGGATATCTCCTCTGATGCATTTTCAGAAACCCTTATCATTCTCTGCCCACCTTGCACCATCTATTACAAAAGGACCCGCTGCCTAACCTACCACAACTGTCGGGACCGACCTAACACCGCCAGGAGACTTTCAACACAAGACACCTCCGTAGGTCACAAAGGATTCCCACAACCACAAACAATGCCCCATGCCTCTCAATCCACCCCACCAATGAACTAGGCTCTACTACCACTTGTTATGAGAAAAGAATGAGAAATAAAACAAATAAAAAACACAATGATTTTATGTGGTTCGGTGATGATGAGTCAACCTACATCCATGGGCAGAAACCAGAGAGATTTTATTATACTGATTCTGAAGGTTACAATCATTCCATACAACTAGTAACATTAAATATATATTTATAAGCACCCCAAGACACCTTAAACCCTAATCCCGTTTTTTATTAATTAAGATGGGCCAAAAAGACACCATGCATATTAAAACTGCCTTTTTGCTTTGGTTCCGGGTCGAATAGACAGCTAAGTCCAAGTCACGTTTCAACAATGTTCTCTGTTGGAAGTGCAATTGTCAACATATCAGCTGGATTGTGTTATGTAGCTATTTTTTGAATACAAAACCTGTCTTCCTCCAAAACATCACGGATAAAATTTAATCTTATATCAATATGGTCGGTTCTCTCGTGATACATTAGATTTTTAGCCAAACTCAAAGCATTCTGACTATCATAGAATAACACTAGTTTCTCCACCTTCATACCCAAAATTTGCACCAAACCATGTAACCAGATACCCTTCCTCCTTAATACCTTCAGTCATTGACATGTATTATGCCTCAGTCGTTGACAGTGCAACCGTTGGTTGTAAAGTAGACTTCCAACTCACTAAACATCCAAACAGAGTGAAGATAAAGCAAGTCGGTGATATTTGTTTCACTTAGTCACCCCCGTAATCGGAGTTTACATAGCCAACCAGACCCTCACCACAACCTTTATCATCATATACCAGACAAATATCAGACGCTTCTTTCGGATATCTCATAATCCACTTTATAGCTTCACAGTGAACTTTACCCGAATTAGCCATAAACTTGCTCACCACAATAACCGCATAAGCGAGATCCAGTCTGGTATATACTATCGTATACATAAGACTTCCAACTGCACTTGAATATGAAACCGTTTTCATGTAGCTAACCTCTTCATCTGTAGTCGGTATAGTGCTCTGATCAACTTCAAAGTGTGCCGCAAAAGAAGTACTTACTGGTTTGGACTGATCAACATAGAATGTCTGCAAAACTTTCTCGATATACTTTCTTTGAGAAACCCATTGCCGTCATGCTCCTCTATTATGTCAAATCTTAAACTAACTCTTTAGGATAGCCTTCAAGTCATTAACTACAGCCATGTTTTTAGCTGCAATTAACATATCTCCATATACAACAAAACATACACAAAGGAATCACTACAAACTTTCTTTGAGTAAACGAAGTTATCAAACTGATTAAGAGTATAACCATTAGACGTCATGAAAGAATCAAATCTCTTGTACTACTGTCTCAGAGACTTCTTCAAGCCATATTAGAATTCCTTAACAAACATACATGGAGGAATACTGTTTTTATATCAAGCTGCTCCAACTCGAGATCGAAAACAGCCACCATTGCCGAAAGAACCCGGAAGGTTTTGTGTTTCACCACAGAAGAAAAAACTCATGGTAATCAATTTCTTCCTTTTGTAAGAACCCCTTTGCCACCAGTCTCACCTTGAACCTAACAGGTTAAACACCAAGAATTCTCTTCTTTCTTTTAAAGATCCACTTGCATCGCACTGGCTTCAACCCTTTTGGTAGTGTAACAGGATCCCATATTGTTCTTTCCAAGAGATTGCATCTCTACATCATTGCTATAATCCAGTTTTTTGCATCTTTACTCGCCACACCTTCTTTATATATCTTTGTATCATCAGTGAAAAGATCATCATCAATTGTCAATGCATAAGCCATAGAATACATGTCACATGTATTGAGACATCTTGCGAACCTAGTTGGTTTCTAAATATTTCTCTTTCCCTTACTAACGAGAGACCAAATTCTAGATAAAGACGCATGACCAAGATGAATGTGCCATTAGAAACCAGGGGAAAGAATGGTAGTAAAAGGGGTAGAGAAATTACGGGGAGGAATTTTCAAAAACTGTACCTCAAACAGTTGACCCACTTTCCGACCTATCACAGGAATTCGACCCGTACGTGGATCCTGAATCTGCACACTAGAAGAAGAAAAAATAACGGTATGTCCCTGCTCAACTAGTTGACTAACTAATACAAGATTTAAAGTCAACTGAGGAATGCATTAAGAATTAGGAAGGGAGATAAATGGTATAGATACAAATCCTGAATGAGTAATATTCATGCGACTCCCATTAGCCGTCTGTATAGTTAGTGAAGAAGACATAGGATGCGCATCTATCAAGACACCAAGTGTAGGTGTTAAATGATGACATGGGAGGAATTGGAAACAAGAACTCGATATAAGAGAATCACGATATTCTGGACTGATGAAGCCATATCAGTAACAAATGCAAAATAAAAATTAACTCCGATGACAAAACCAACCATACTACGACGTAAGAAACCAAAATAGGAGGCGGCGGCTGAAAAAAAACAACGGAAGGACGGTGGACGTGCCCTCATGTGCGGCTAGAAGGTGGCAGCGGCGGAGTGGTCGCGACGCTGTAATTTGCATCAGCGGCACGTGGGGGCTGGACGCACCACCTTTGGTGACGAAATTCGGTAGATGAGGTCGCCGAAGAGTGGCGGTTCCAACAATGGCGGGGCGGTTGACGGCGAAAGACGGCGGCGGTGGCGGCAGCTAGGGTTTCGATTTTGCATATTCGGTCGGGCTTATATACCATGCCATGGGAGTTCCCACATGTTTACCAATATAGGACAACATTCAATAATTTTCAAGTGTCTATATATATACAAACAAAATGTATTTAGAGTTCCCATTTTTAAGAATGAAAATTTTCGATTATTGTATTTCAAAATGAGTAAATGGATGAATTTTATTTGCTACCATACATCATAGTGGATTTTGAAGTTTTACAATATTTTAAGATATTTCACTTCAAAAAATTTGGGAAAATTAATCTTAATAGGATTATAATTTTAATGAATCATTCATTACCTACATTTCCTATTTTCAAATTTAGTTTTAATTGATCATATCCTTAATATTAAAAAATTATTAGATTAAATCATGTTGAAAATAGATGTCGAATATATTAAAATATATTTGAACATAAATAACCAAAACAACTGTATATTATTTTTCCCAATACACAAAACAATATATTCAACACCTTAGAATATCTAAACAAGAATAGACTCTATAGTTCACTAAAACAATTCACTAAGGCAATATTATGATAGTTCTTACAAACCCGACATTGATACATTCTCTTAAGGATGCCATTTGGAATTATCAAACAGTGGGACATTTATTTGAATATATTAGTGTATGGAATTGCAAGAATGAGATTCTTTTAAAGGTATCTAATTCATGCAAGAACCGCAAAAATATTAGGTTACCACCTAATTTGAATTAAGTTTATTAGTTAATATCATTAATAGATTATTAAATAGTCATACTGTTGGCTTTAATTACAAACATACAGTCGGTCATGATTACCATTCCTGATTTCAAACTTTCTGTTTTAGATTATGAACATATAGACCTTTGACGAAACTAGATACTTATTAACTATTTTGCTTTCTCTTGGACTCTGAATAGGCTCGTATGAGGAAAAACCTATGAATGAAAAAATGTCCTTTTATTTATTTTTGCGTATGGACAAATTTCATCATTCCATGCAGCTGTTTCTTCATTTTATTTCGTGTAAAAATGTTGCAGACAGACCATAACTACAACTGCATAGTAGGACCGGTTTGTTTGTCTCTATTATATTTGGCTCTTCGTTCAAGATAATACAAGAGACAAATTGAGATTTTAGAGAATATCAAAGCGTGTCACAATCATTGAGACACATAACACTCCATTTTAGTGCAAAGGAAAATTAATTAAGGATTTTTTCAAACCATTTTTTAGTAGTTGTATATACAATCCGGATAGGCTGAAATAATGGTAGTAAGTGTGTTTGAGAGTGTATTATAGAGAGAAAGTATTGTTTGAAGCTCTTACCTCTGTCCCTCTCTATCTCTATATTTTAAATGTGTGTTTTACACTGAAACTTGACGGAGAAGTCATCGGAGAGTGGACTTATCGGAGTTTTAACCAGAGAAGATGACCAAACCCTGCACTACCTTACTCTGTGACTGTTGTCAATACGCGTGTGTCACAACCAGAGCCTCTAATGGTATTCCAAGGTTAGCCATTGTAGAGGAATTGGTTGAAAGAGTTTTTGTTTTTTTTTGTTTTATAATCAAGATTGATCATAGTAGAACTCGTACTGGATTGGGATCCCCCAAATATAGGTTGATTTATAACCTATCTCATTTATTACTTTGGAGTTCAGTGTTGATTTAGTTGGCAAGGAGTTGTTATAACTGTGAGTTAACCACTCTTTCGGAAGTTGGCCCCTATTTTCGTGTTCGTAGGATATATGATCGAGCCCACTTTCTGACAGCTAGTAGAAGAGCGGTGTCTGATAAATTATTGAGTAGATCATCTCACAGTTCTGAAAATACATAAAGAAGGTGGTTCAAAAACTTGATCTTTATTGTTCGATGGCACAAATTATAGGAGTTGGAATAACATAATGGAAGTATTTCTTATGTCTTAAGGAGAGGATTTTTCTGAAGCTTTTGAGTTTGCATGATCTCATCCTATAAAGACCATCCAAGGAAAAGGTTATATTCCCATCTTTGCGAAAAAGCCAAAGTGAGAATGGACCTTGAATGAAAAGGTTGATGGAATTGAAAATTTGAAGGCAATTTATTCCATTTTAAATGTTGTCAATGAGAATTAATCCAAACCTAAATCTAACTGTAAGATTTCTAAGGGAGCACGAGATATTTTGGCGAATGCATTTAACAGTTTTATTCAAGTTAGAGAATCAAAACTGGAGCATGTCGAAATAATGTTCGAAGGGATGAAAATGAATGAAGACAAGATAGTTTCATAATGTTAAAATCATTTTAAGGATTTCTTTATTCAACATGAAGCTTTTGGGATGCATTTTTAAGAAAGAGATTTGGTGAGGAAAATGCCCAGAATATTTACAAAGAATTTTAAGCCAAAAGTGATTATGTTCAATAAACCAAAAAATTGAGAAGAATGACTTTTGGTAATTTGCATGGTGCTTTGGTCAGGTATAAAATGAATCATCTTGAGAATAAGATTCCCAAAATTATGGAATTAAGTTTGGGAGACATGCAACTGGTTGAATCAGTTGAAGAAATGTCATTTCTGAGTTGAAAACTTTCAAGAATGATTAGTAAGAAAAGGGCTGCCAAACTGAAGTATGAGAAGTTCCGAAATAGAAGTAGTTATTATGATGTAAATACATCAAGCTCACAACAAAAGTACACTAAGCGGAAACCATCAAGTTAGAACATGCCAAAAGAAAAGTTCGATAATGGATTCAAGAAAAAATTAATTGTGTCTTTTAAGCCTGAGACAACTTAAACACCTACTTGTTATAGATGTGTAGAGTTGGACCCATCAAATCTGAGTGTGTAGCTGTAAAAAAGAGAAAACAGAGTCTATCAAGCCACATTGAGTGATAATGATGATGCAAGTTTTGTTAGAGGCGAAGAAAACTCAAAGAATGATGAACCGGTTGCTTTTATGGTGAATGAAGATGAATCCAATAAGGATGATGATGCTTTTACTTCTGAAGCTACTGAAGAATCAAGAGAACTTGATGTTGATAAATTCATCGAAGTTATGAGGAGATGGTGGCTGAACAAAAGAAATCATTGGTTAAAAATTAAGAACTTTTGGATACCATTTATCAATTGGAAACTCAAAAAAAGAAGTTGGATGCTGAAATAAAAAAAACTTCAAGGAAGATGTACTAGTGAAATCTAATGAAGTTAATGGATTGTAGGTTGAAGATTTGCAGCTGAAGCAAGGGAATGATAGACTTAAAAAGAGTAAGGAAAAACTTGGTGAAGTCCTTTTCATTGGAAAATCCTTTAGATATCACAAAGAATTGGATTTTTGGGAATCATATCACAGTAAAATAAATACATTTGTTTGTCGTAATTTTCTTATTTAGGTCAACTTTCCAAAAAAGAAAACAAGTCCTAATTGTGAAGCAGAACTCGAAAAGGAACATAACTAGAAATTGGGAGAAAATTCAGAGAAGGACACAGGATATTAGACAGATGTCATCACAATTTTATGACTGCATATACTACCGATATTCGAGGTATGTTCATTGGCCTAACAAAGAAGTCAGACAAAATAACAATGTCAGATTGGTGTGGATGCCAAAGAAAATTCAGAAGAAAAATATTATTACGAATTTGGATACAGATCGTTTTGAAAAGCTTCGAGGTCATTTAGGTATGCATTTGTACCCTACTTGATTTTGCATTCATGACCTTGAATAAATTCTCCAATACATTTATGTTGATTTAGATATTCTTGATAATATTGGAGATAAAAGTAATTTGGAAAAACAATTTTTGAAAAATTCAAAAAGAAGAAATCTTTAGAAGAGATTTGATTTGGCAGTGGTTGATTTGAGGAAATAGGCGTCGTAAGCCTTAGGCAGTGAACTGCTTCAATTTCTGCAAGGCTGCAAAATATTTGTTGGAAGGAAATATAAAATTCAAAATTTGAATTTATGGCCATTAAAACTTTTCCTATCTTCATGCTTATATATTTTTTTGTGTTGAGGAATACGGTCGCACGTTTTTGTTATCCTCTCTGAAAGTCATTCACACACCTATTGGATGAAAAATGGCGAGAACTAGTTTTGGTTGAAGATTCAGTGGTAGATTCAGTGATTGTGGTGGTTGTCATGGCCGTGACCGTGAATCAACTCAATGTTCAAAGCATTTTAGTCCTGCAACAAATCTTGGAAATATCCAAGTCATGTGATCATTACACAATATTATGTTTGTTGCTTCCACCAAAAGAGGAACTCACTCAGAAACAACAAGAAGATGTTGGTGTTGTTGATGATGTAAAAAACAATCGCCCGATGATGTTCTTGCTCAAGCAAATGCCAAATCAACTAAAGTTGCCATTGTTGTTCATGTTGGTATTGTTGCCAATATTGATGTGAATGTTGCTACTACAACTATTTTCCAACGAACGAAAGGAGAAGAAATTCCTACGAAGAGGACAACTAAAATTTTTTGTGACGAAACTAAAATTTATACTGATAATCGTTCTACTAGAGAGAAACAGAGAACTAGTAGTGATGCTGTAAGGTTGCTGCCGCAACAATTTCTCAACAAATTGAATGAAGCATAATATGTTTTTGAGAAGGAGATCGTGGAAACTAGTGTTGAACTTGTATGAATTGATGATGGAGTTCAAGGTGATTTTAATGAACAATCCATCCCTATTGTTCATGTTGATGGATAGACCAATCAAACAAAATAAACTTGAATGGAAGAAAATTGATTTGAATTTAATTGCTTCTAATGAGAGCTTAAGTGTTGTAATCGATGAGCACGTGGCTGAACTTTCTTCTGAAAGACCTTGTTGGTATGGCCGGTGAGGTTGAAAAATCCTCCTAAAGATTGTTTTTTCTTTTTTCATCTGCTCCCACAAAGGGAGAGTAATACAAAAAAAGATAGATCATTTTTCTAGGGAGAGTTGCTCAAGTTTAGTTCGATGTTGTTTTGCTGATTGATTATTTTATCTGTTGATGCTAAGTGTATAGTAATTACAACCAACGTATCATTTTGTGAAGTCTGCCTATAGTCTTTTATTGCTTTTGGCATGTAATAATTAGACTCACTCTTGAATTGCTATTTTGGATGATTGGGTGCGTGAGTGGATTAATTCCTGTACTTTATTATATTTTTTTTAAAAGTTTCATATGGCAAAAAGGCAAAGAATGTGAATGAAAAAAATATACCCCTTTATTTATTTTAGTATATGGACAATTTCATCATTTCATGCAGTTGTTTGTTCATTTCATTACGAATAAAAATGTTGTAGACAAACTTTAATTGCAATTGCACAGTAGAACTGGTTTGTTTGTCTCTATTTTATTCGTCTCTTCCTTCAAGCTCACACAAGAGACAAATTAGAGGTTTTATGGAAAGTCAAAATGTGACACACATCACTCTATTTCAGTGAGAAGAAAAATTAATAAGAGGTTTTTCAAATCATTCTTTAGAAGTTCTATATACAACCCGGACAGACTAAAAGAATGGTTGTGAGTGTGTTTGAGAGTGTAGTCTAGAGAGAGAAACTATTATTCAAAGCTCTCACCCTGCCACATTTCTTGCTACCTTAACAAACGGTAATAAAATTTATATATATCATTAATGATGTGTTTAACAAATGTGCGATTGATGTCACCAGACTCAAGTTAATTACAATTAATTAACTTAATTTTGTCCGTATTATAACTTAACAGATGATTTTAATAAATTTCAGGTCCAAATAATTTAGAAAATTTCAATCTAACATATACAATCCAATAAATTTCTACTAACTGTAAAATCAATTTCGAAAATTTTTGAATAATTTTTTTCTTCTTATTTAAATCAATTTATTCAACACAAACAACAGATGATGACGAAAAGCAAATAACATCTTATTCCATTACTATTATTATATATCTTGGGCCTTTGAATGAGGAACTAAATAATAGAGAATAAATAATTAGTTATTATTCTTAGTATGAATTAGTTTTGGAAGAATGCCCTGGTCTTAGCGGAAGTGTGGCGGTTGGATGAGAAGATGGTGAGGAGAGCCATGGCGAGAAACCCCCCAAGAAGAAGGCCGCTTGAGATAAGCCCTCTGTCCAAGAATGTCTTCCCTTTATCATTTAAGTCGTCAGATCCTCTCTTCAGCTCACAGCTCATCGCGAACCCGGCACCAACCCCACTCGCAACTAGGAAACATATCACCTGCATGCATGCATGCAATTAATTAACTAATTTACTGTAATGAGCACCACACATATAGAGTCCTAGATAACATACAAGAATACATTTACACATGTTTATTTCATTTCAAACTATTATTTTTACTATATTTTTTTATGTTTAACTCAGAAACAAAAGTACGTGCTTACTATTTTAGTAAAACTAATTCTAACTTAATACCAAAATATCATTCACTTTTTACTTACAAATTACAAAAATATCGAAATCTCTTACACACTTCTATTAATCAATAAAATAATATTATTTCTAATCTACTATAAAACTTCAAAGAGATACATTCGACTAGAACAATGGTAGTATATTAATACAATACACCTACAAATATTAAGATTCCGTTTAGACAAAGAGTTTTCGTATTTTGAAAAAAAGTGAATATTATAAAAAGTAAATATTCGATACGATATTTTGTGAAAAAAATCTTTTTAATTTGATATGTGTGAAAAAAAAAAATTATGTAAATAAATAGGATAAAATTTTTCAAATATATATAGGTAAATAAGAACCAACTATATTACATAAGTATTGATTGGCCAGTAAACATAGTAACATCCGTATGTATGTTTTTATGTATTGACACTTTAAATATTGACAGACAAGTATAACATATAAATCAATAATATAAGATTTGTAAATATAGTATAGCTATATTACATGAATTGACGGTACATGAAAATAGTTTACATCGCACGTGCTATTATTAAAATTAATATATAAGATATATATAATAACAAGACACTATATAGTGTGAAATTTGAAACCATATATATATGTTGCATATCTATTTGATATGTGTTGATTAGCGCTTATAAGTACTATACTGATAAGCCTTAACCAACAGCATGCAAAAAACGATGATGAAGTACATAATATCTGCTGATTATAACTTATCAATATACTATCCATTGGCCATTTAATTACCGGTTTCCTAACCCGTTCATATTTATTTAATTACATGAATAACGAATTGAATCGAGTTAGAATGCATATTCCTTTGTACATATATATACCTTGTCGCCATAGAAGTCGAATTCTTGAAGGCAACCGTTTCGAATCATTCTCTTATCTTTAGCGGCATTGTAGAGAGCAAACGGTAGCTGAATTAAATTGTATGCGGCCCCGGCGAGGCCGCAAGCAAAAACATACCTGAAGGCTATAATATCAGTGAATTTAACCTTGATCCCGAGTTGGGTGAAGTTGTTGAGGCCCATTACCAGAACAGAAGCAGTGAGGGTCAGCACACTTATAATTCTTAGAACAACCACACTCCCTAGGACACAAGAACTTGCCATTCTAATTAACTCTGTATTAATTTCTGAGTGGCCTGGATTAATTTAATTTGTGATATATATACACACAAAGAGGTAATTAACATTGTAAATAATGCCTTGGAAAGTATGTCTGTGTATTTTATAGAATGGGTTTGTTTTTTGTGTTGCAGGCCTATGTGATAATACTAAGGGGGCATGAAAGACACTGTACGTATTGCCAAATCTCTCACTATCGCCTGCGTAATTAGCAATGGACATGTACCTTGGAATACCAATGGTTCAAATATTAAACATTTTCTATTTGTACTTTAATTTATAATTGCGTTATATATATTAAATTTGAAAAAAAAACAATTAATATGAATTTAAGTATTGAATCAAAATTATCTATTTCATCTACAGTTGAAGCATTGACAATAATTTGAAATTCCTATTGCTTTTGGGTTTATTATTTAAGCATATTATTTTTTATTTTAAAACTAATTATTTTATTATATTATTGATGTAAGCATTTTAGAGTACAATGATAAAAATAAATTTAATTTAAAATTTTTATTAAAATATATAGCATAATATTATTTATGTAGATAATTGAGTATATGGGTATTACATATTCCATATTATAATCAAATCATCGAATAGTAACGTTCTATATCTATATTTGATTATTAATTGATTCAAATAAGACCATCAAATTTATTCAAATGGAAATATTCATTTTTTTCTTATTTGAATTTGCTTAATTAGTAGTATCTTTTTTGGATGTTAATATATATTGTATTTCAATATTTATACCATGCATGAAATTTCTTAAAATAGAAAATGTTAAAATATTTTAATTTTCTTTTTAATTTATGATTTAAAAAAAAAATGGTTAAAAAAAATAAATATTCACTTTTTATTTTCGTTTATTCAGTTTTTAAATGTTAATATATATATATATATACGTACATATGTATGTCGTTTATCACTATTTTAGGGGAAATGTCAGGGGCTCCTTAGGTGGGTCAATACAATGTTGATTATCCTAATTAACTCAATAAAAAATGCAAAAATATATTTATTGCAAGAGAAAATACGATACAAATGTCTTTTGTCTACAAAATAAACTTTTCGTTAAGATAAAAAAGAATATGATAATTTCTACTATATTTGTTACCGAACCTAATTCGTGATTAAAAAAATTAAAAGTCCTTTTTTCTTTAAAAATATAAAAATTCTTAATCAATCATACAAAGTGGAGTCGAACATACAATATTCTATGACATAGCATCCAATACTATCTCAAAAATAATTAAAGTATCTTATAACTACTATAAGTAGTCTTATAACAAATTGCGCCAAACACGCACCAAACAACTAAATCAATCAATCAATCCCCGATTTAATTAATAATACACTAGATCATCAAATACAGTACAATTAACACTAAATCAAAATGAGCAATCAGGAACATTACCATGGACGAGCATGCTCGTCCATTTCCAACTACGGGGACGCAATCAAGGGCAATAAACCAACTACAATGAGAGTTATACTAGAATTTAAATCAATGGTTAATAAACAAACAACACAATATGCTTTAACCATCAACAAGATTGATTTATAAGAAACAAAATTGGTTTAACCTGTGCCCCAAATGTCACAAAGGATAAGAGCATCCCATTGCATAATGTGTGAAAGAAATCAATAATATAGTAATAGACATAATTAACTACTTATAACCGGAAAATTTTAAGTATATTGTTATCCGAATTATCTACTAAATAACTATATAACTACATCTAAAAATAAAAGAAAAATAGCACATTGTTTGTCCCAACAACTCAAACACCCCTATCCAACAAATATTGCAGCTCGAAGAACTAATATGCATTTCTCCTAATATCCCTCGGCCGTCCGCAAGTTTCATACTTTTTCTTCGTTATTTTATTTTATTTTATTTTTTATTTTTGTTTTACAATTTTCTTTGTGCAAAATTTCAATTTTATCATTTAAAGTCTTGATTTATCCAAACTTTTTATAGGCATGAGCATGCCTATATAGAAGCAATAATCTTAATTATTTGGCAATAATCTACGATTTCTCTTAGTCCTGACAAAAACAAAAGTAAAAATCAAATCAAATTTGATAAAAAGTCAGTCGAAACCATGCAAAAATATAGTCGCAGTAAGGATGAACTTATTGTTGATCACCAAACAATATTAATATATAATTAAGATTCCCAACAGCCATTGTTTTGTCCTTATTAATCATTACCAAAGTATTTCTGAACCATCCACCAACAACAATTATACATAAACATATGAGAACCATAGAAATCGAGCATTAAAAAGCAGTGTGTAAGTAACCCAACACAAGCAAGTAGGCATGCATTTCCAATTTATTATGTTCGAACTCAAATTAATTACCAATCACTTATCAACGTATGATTGCTTATTGGACGCAAGATTTGCTTGGATTATTGCTCAAAATAATATTTCGATCACTTATCGAACCAAGTCGGTCGAAATTCAGTAGGTTCTCCGGTTTCCTCAAGAAAGAATCTCGAACTGTTTCGAACAAACAGAAAGAAAACTAAACTGAATTGATCGGAGAGAGAACCAAATACATTTGAGTGAATATTGGAAATAGGAACTAGGAATAGAAATCAAGAACATAAAGTATGCTGGAATGAAAAGGAGAAAGATCACATTGCTGGAAAAATAAAAATTTGATAAAAAGTATTGAAAGGAAATTTCCAAAAGAGAAAAGCAACAAAGAAGCAATAAAAATTTAATTAAAATAATACAACAACAACATAACAAAAAAAAAAAAAAAGAACTGAAGTTCTGGAAGGTGATCCGCTTCTTTTCACCTGACCGTTCCCTTTTATTGCTAGTCAAATACCATCCAACGACTCTCCCTTCGTACTCATGTCAAGGTCACCAATACACTCATGCTTCGAGCCAGACTGCTTCCTTTTACTTCTTATTGGGCTCATATTGCAACCCTAATTTGTGCCGAATCGATTTCTATCACAAAATATTTTGGGATAGCAAAATACCCTTAAAAATATAGGAAGGATGGAATTCCTAAACAAAATCAAATATTTTTCATAAGAATTAGCGTGACTTGCACAATTCTGAGGCTGCTGGCCGTTCGGACTTTAGGCTATAAGCAGGCTTTATAGTGCGGTTGAACAATCTTTCTAGCTCGATAGTATTCACTCAAACTGTACTGACCTTCTTTGCACCAATGTTGCATCATAAAATTTGGGACTACGCCTGGAGGGCATAGAAGCCCTATGGCAAGAGATGCACCATATTTTTATAAATGACCTTGATATCAGAGTGCTCATCCGAAATCTTGGTCACACACTTTTGTTAGAAATTGGGGAAAATTATGAAATCATTTTTTTGTCAAATATAAAAGTTTACAAGATATATATAGTAGTGGACTCAGATCTAAACTCACAAAATAATATCAAACAAATATCCCCTTAAACTCAAATAATAATATCAAATAAATATCTAAATCTAACATCCCCTTAAACTCAAGATGGAGCAATAGAGACCAACTTGAGTTTGTCCAAGAGTAATCGAAAACGGCCTTAAAGAAGAGACCTGCTGAAGAAATCTGATGTCTGATCTGTAGAGAATACTGGAACGAGATGAACTCTCTCATCGAAAGCATGTTGTCGAATGAAGTGACAATCAAGTCAATATGCTTGGTGCGCTCGTGGAAGGTATCATTATGGGTCATCTTCATAGCACTCTAACTATCGCAGTGAAGAGCCATAGAAGATGGTTGAGGGACACCAAGATCAGTGAGTAGTCGACGAAGCCATAAAAGTTTTGAAGTAGAGTAAGCAAGAGCACGATACTCTGATTCGGCACTCGAGCGAGAAACCAAAGTCTACCTTTTGTTGCGCCAAGAGATGAGAGAATCACCAAGAGAAGCATAAACTAGGGGTCGGACGACGATCGGTGGGATCACCAGCCTAATCAGCATCTGAGTAACCGCTGAGAGTTAAAGATGAATGAGAGGAGAAATGTAAGCCATGCAGAAGAGTACCTTTCACATAAGGAAAAATATGTAAGACGGCAGACTGGTGAGAGGTCTTCGGAGGACTGCATGAGCGATATCTCATCGAGTGATAGTCAAATAGATCAAGCTCTCAATAAGTTGACGATAGAGGGTAGCGTCATCAAGAAGAGAGCCATCATCAGGAGTAACTCAAATGTCGTAGGCAATTGGTGTATAGGCTACCTGACAGCCTGTGATACCAGCTCGAGCAAAAAGATCGGAGACATACTTAGCCTGATATAGAAAGAAACCATCGGAAGAATCAAAGACTTTAAGCCCCAAAAAGTAACGAAAGGGACCCAAGCTCTTAATATCAAACCGTTGGCTAAGATATGCTTGTAGATCATAAATTCCAAATGTATCATCTCTCGTAATAATCATATCATTAACATAAAGCAAGAGTATAACTATTCCAAATGAAGTACAACAAAGAAATCGGCCAGAGTCTTAACCGCATGTGGTAAAACCAAACTCCAATAGTGCAGCACTAAATGTGGCATACCAAGCCCGAGGGCCTACTTTGACCTATATAAATTATGACTTAAGCGACAAACCTTTCTTGAAGATGAGAAACTTGGAGGGGGAGTCATATAAATTTCTTCAGAAAGTATGTCATGTAAGAATGCATTCTTGACATCTAACTAAAGAAGAGATCACTAACAAACAACAACAATGGAAAGAAGACAACAAAAAGTAGGGAGACAAGTAAGGGGAGCAAAAGTCTCCTCATAGTCAACTCCATACTCATGGGAATAAACTTTGGCAACCAGATGAGCTTTGTAACACTCAATGGAACCATTAGAATTAGTCTTGATTTTGAAAACCCGCTAGCACCCAATAGGTGTCTTTCCAGAAGGCAAGTCTACTAAATCCCAAGTGGGAGTCTTTGCTAGAGCCTTCAATTCCTCAGTTATAGCTTGCTGCCACAATGGATCAGTACTCGCCTCACGAAATGACTTAGGCATATGATGAGATAATATGGTAGAGTAACAATGATAATCACACAATTGAGTAGGATGGTGACTTACTCGATGTGATCGACGAGGTATGATAGGTCCAGGGACCGTAGACCGATCAACATCTGGAGACAACGTCGGAGGTGGATCAGAAGTCTCAACTGAAGGTGGATCAGAAGCCTCAATTGGAACAGGATCCAGAGGCAGTGATGGAGCCGTACGATCAAGATCAAGAAACAAGAGAGGTTATGCCGATAAGAAGAAAGGTGAACCAGGAATATATGGCATATGAAACTTAGATAGGGTGGAAAACATGACACTCTCCCGAAAGGTAACATGACGAAATATACACAACCGTTTAGAAATCGGATCCCAAAGCCTATAAATTTTATGCTCTACTTCATAACCAAGAACATAATATACACATGCACGAAACGTTCATTTGGAAAGATAATGACAAAACCGACACAACTGAAGGAACAAAGGGTACTATAATCGGGTGGCTGACCATAGAGACACTCGAAAGGGGTACTATTATGAATGATAGATGATGGAATAAAATTTATGGTATAGACAGCGGTGAGGGCAACTTCCCCTAGAACCTATCAGGACAAGAGTCAAACAAAAGGAACACACAAAAAGTATCTAAAAATGTGACGATATTTGCGCTCAGCGAGACCATTTTATTGAGAGGTGTATGGACAAGAACGTTGAATCAATGTAATACTCTTACTTTATGTTGATGATATGATTATCACGGGAGATGATGCGTTTACTATTTATGATCTACAGGTATATCTTAGCCAGCAGTTTAAGATGAAGAGCTTGCGCCCCCTTCGTTAGTTCTTAGGGCTTGAAGTTTCAGATTCTCCTGATGGTTTCTTTCTGTCTCAGGTTAAATATGTCTCCGATCTTCTTGCTCGAGTTGGTCTCACAGACTGTCAAGTAGCCTCTACAGCACTTGCCTACGACGTTCGAATTACCCCACCCTTTATCGTCAACTTGTTGGGAGCTTGATCTATTTGACTGTCACTCGACTAGATATCGCTCATGCACTCCATATTGTGAGTCAGTTCATGGCCGCTCCGAGGATCTCTCACCACTCTGTTGTCTTACATATTCTTCGTTATGTGAAGGTTACTCTTTTGCATGGCTTACACGTCTCCTCTCACTCATCTTTGACTCTCAGCGGTTACTCTGATGTTGATTGGGCTGGTGATCCCACCGATCATCGTTCGACCACTGGTTTTTGCTTCTTCCTAGGTGATTCTATCATCTCTTGGCGCAGCAAGAAGCAGACTTTGGTTTCTTGCTCGAGTGCCGAGTCAGAGTATCGTGCTCTTGTTGACTATACTTCAGAACTTTTATGACTTCGTCGACTACTCACTGATCTTGGTGCCCCTTAGCCATCTTCTACGGTTTTTCACTGCGATAGTCAGAGTGCTATGAAGATGACCCATAATGATACCTTACATGAGCGCACCAAGCATATTGAGTTTGACTGTCACATCATTCGACAACATGTTGTCAATGGGTGAGTTCATCTCGTTCTAATATCTTTTGCAGATCAGATAGCAGATATCTTCACCATGTCTCTTATTTCAGGTCGTTTCCGATTACTCTTGGACAAACTCAAGTTGGTCTTTAACTGCCCCATCTTGAGTTTGAAGGGATGTTAGATTTAGATATTTCTTTGATATTATTATGTTAGATTTAGATAATTTTTTTGATATTATTTTTTGAGTTTAGATCCGATTCCACTACTATATATATCTTGTAAACTTTTATTTTTTATATAATACAATTTCGTAATTTTATCCTAAATTCTAATAAGAATGATTCGTGCAACAAAATAGGAGATTAATTATTTTATATCTAGGAGATAGGATATTAATTTTTGATAGACCATTTTGTTATGTTACCTTAAGATATATATACATTTATATATATATATATTTGTGAAAATTGAAAACGAGGTCATTACGCGATTATTTCAAAATATAGTACATCACTACAAGAAAAAATTATTTTTGTAACAAAACTTTTTTGTCTCTAAATCTACTTTTTCCGTTACTAATGACATTAGAGACGGAATTAGTAATGGAATTACGTTAACTACGTGAACTTTAGGGACGGAATTCCGTTACAAATATATTATTTTTTTGTAGTGCATCAAAGACATATATTGTCTACTCTTAATATTTTGGATTTATAATATCAAACTTTTGCATAAGGTTTTTTATTATTATTATTATTTATTTTGTTTAAATGTATTATTTATTCAATTTTTCATTGAATATTAAAAATTTTGGCGGACATTTTGCCTTCGAAGTTCCAGAAAAGTTAGATCATTTGCCTTCGAAGTTCCAAAAAAGTTAGATCATTTTTCGTAAGATTATGATATAACATATATTTGATTAAAATAAATTAAATAAATATAAATATCACTACAAGAAAAAATCATTTTTGTAACAAAATTTTTTTGTCTCTAAATCTATTTTTTCCGTTACTAATGACATTAGAGACGGAAATAGGAATGGAATTACGTTAGCTACGTGAACTTTAGGGACGGAATTCCGTTACAAATATATTATTTTTTTGTAGTGATATTGAAGTGTTTAAAAATTATACGTCAATAATATATTAAATATAAATATATTTTTTTAAGAAATTACAATTATATATAAATCAATTACATAAATATTTCCTTTCCTCCGGAATCACTACAAAAAAATAGTATATTAGTAACGGAATTTCGTTCCTAAAGTGTGTGTAGTTAACGCAATTTCCTCTTTAATTTCGTCTCTAATGTCTTTAGTAACTGAAAAGGGGGATTTACAGACAAAAAAAAAAAAAATTGTTACAAAATTGATATATTTTTTTGTAGTGAATACTTGATGTATTTGGTTAGTGACAATATTTGTGATAGTGAATTTTAATAAATTATTATATTAATTTTTTATATAAGTAATATTGTTGGTATTTTAAAAACAAGAATTGATATAAATAATTAAAGAAATTTAGAATATGTGTTTAAATAATTTTAGTATATCTCAATAAAAGATAGTATCACTTTGTAAAGAACAAAATTTTATATAAATTAAAAATATATATTTAGTTATTTATATTTAATATAAACTAATTTGATAAAAATTAAGAGTTTAAATATAGATAGAAATATTTATTTAATTTACAAGATATATAAAAACAGAGAGATTTTGAATGAGTAGTGTAAAATGTTGAGAATTATCAATTATTTATATTTGTTAATTATATTTAAAATTAATAAATCTATTAACATTATAACAAAAAATCATTTTTGTAACAAAACTTTTTTTTTTTCTCTAAATCTACTTTTTCCGTTACTAATGACATTAAAGGCGGAATTAAGAATGAAATTAACGTTAGCTACATGAACTTTAGGAACGAAATTCCGTTACAAATATATTATTTTTTTTTAAGTATAAAAATAAAAACATATCAACTGTTATTGAATTGAAAAAGGTATATATACATGCTATCTCCGTCTGACTCTAACCACCATATTTATTTTATCTTTTGTTTATATTTAAATATTAATTATTATATTAAAACATAGTACAAATTATAGAAAAATAACCATACGTGTAAAGAATTTATACAAATATAACGATATTTTTAATGTTAATTATAATGATATAAAAGGTAAATATAACTTTAAAACACGGAGGAAACGACTATATAATCAGTATAAATTTGTTTTATAAAAAATATAAAATTCTAAATATAGATGAATATATTTATTTATTTAACAAAAATAAAAATAGAAAATTGTAAGTAAATTGCTACTTCTTTAAAAATATTGGAGATAAATATATATATATATATATATATGAAAATAGAATACAAATTGAAATTCTGACCCAATAAAAAAAACAAACATATCCTAATTTAGTTCCAACTTACTGGCGATATATAGTTGAGGGATCACTTAGAGAGATATCCGAAGGGATGAAAAAGGGAACACGATACCTCAGACGGAATAAATGAGAAGCCCCATAGATATATATATATATATATATATATAATAGAATAGAAAATAAGAATGGATAGGATAGGGTTGGGCAGATAGATGGATAGATCGTGGATTGGAGACCACTCAAAACAAATTCACACATATATATATATATATACATATATATAAATGTACGGCTGCTATTGCTGCTAAGTAATCTTTATAAACAAACCACTTCTTCCATTGTGCCTGACTGCTGTTCCTAAATTTAATTTGCCTTTGCCTTTGCCTGTCTTTGTCTTTGTCTCTGTATCTGTGTCTGTCTGTGTATACAGATACACATATAATTCAATGGCTACTGCTGCTGCTTCACTTCACCATCCTCATTGCGCTGTTCCATTTGCAACTGCTACTGCTTCTGCTACTCGTCTCAACAACCACCTCCCGGTATGTATGTATGTTCACTATTTTAGCGTAATAAGGCTAAATAATACTCTCTCCGTTCCGCATGGGTCACTGTAGATACGAAAATTTAGCATAAATATAATTAATAGATAATTAAAAATATATTAGTAATATAAATAATTATAGATTAAGGTCAAGATAACCGATTAGTTTAATTAAAATAAAAAAAAAAAGTAAATTAAAAAAGTTTAAAATGAGATTAAAGTGTTAAAAGAAAAAAAGTGACATGAAATGTGAGACGGACAGAAACGGCAATGTGGACATAATATGTGAGACGGAGGGAGTAACACACAAATGAGAGGTTAAAAAAAAAAATTACCAAACTATTTTAGTGTAAGCGTCCGCGTAATTAATGTAATGGGTGCATCTGTTACCACAAGGTTATGGATTCAAATTCATCGACATCCTATTGGTCTTGCCTCTTGGTGTAGTTTCTTAGCTAATATGTTTAATCGAGGATTTTTACTCACTGCATATTCGAAAAGAAAATTAAAAAAATATATATATTGAATAAGATGATTTACTAGCTGCTTTGTTTTTTATATTTTTGAATAATAAATTTAAGTGTACCGTTTTAAAATCCACACTATAACAATATGTACATTATAGTATCCATTAGTTAAGTATTCCTCTATAGTAAAACTTAGCGAGGTGATTTGTGTGACGAATTAATTATTGCAAATTGCTTCGATTACCATGTTGATTTTTTCAATGAGTACAAACAAAATATAAAGTAACATATTGCTTCTTTTTTTGACACTGCACATGTTCTATCAAGTCATACTTATAATGTGTGATTTATATGTAAGTATGTTATGTGTTTTCAATTTATTAATTGTATTTATATTAATATAAAAACAATACTAAATTTTAAAATTCAGTATCATACAATACCTTTCACCATTGTAAATTATATTTGATATCTCTAGGATAATGAATATATATGTATGACATATATTTTTATATAAATGAATGAACATAACTATTTTATATAAATTTTAGTTAATAACCTATTGTAAATGTAAAAAAGCTTTATTATTCTACGAGAGATCTGTATATAAATGTAAATTTCATATGTATTAAATTTATTTAATATAAAATAATTATGTTACACTATAAATGTGACATGAAAGTTGCATATATATTTAAACTAAAATAGATATAATATATGGTTTCCTTAATGTATTTATTGGATCAAATCAGTACTAATCAACACATATTTATAAAAAAAATAGCAAATATTAATATAATATATAACACATTATATAATTACATTTGACATAATATATTTTGATTTGAGTACCATAAAACAATAAATATATTATACAATACAATACAATATATAATTCATACAATAAATATTAATATAATATATAACATAACATATTATATAATTTTATATAGCATAATATATGTTAATTTCAACTCAATATATAACTCAGACAATACATATTTTTATACTCCCTCCGTCCCAGATACCATGTCCACGTTGCCGTTTCTGTCCGTCCCACATACCATGTCATTTTCCTTTTTAGGAAAATAATTACACACTTTAATCTCATTTTAAATTTTTTAATTTTTTTTTTTAATTTTAATTAAACTACTTAGTTATCTTAATCTTAATTTATAATTATTTATATTATAGGATAATTATTTTCAGTAATACATTCTTAATTATCTACTAATTACACCCCTCCTAAAATACCATGTTTACAGTGTAGCAAACACGGTATCTGGACGGAGGGAGTATAATACAAAATATATTAACTTTCTTACGATGAAATGTTAATTGCTTTAAAACAGTATAATAACTTCATGTTACTGTGTTAACTTGATCGTATTAACACGATGCTGATTTGACTCTGATAGCACATTAACCGCCGTCATCATTTATTCTCTGTTACTTTTATTAATCACTTATGCATATGTGCAGATGATGCGACAAGGAAGGAGTGGTTTCCCTTGTATCAGATTCAGAAGATTGCACTTCCAAATCTGTGATGTAAGTCCGCCATGCATGCTCTCGTGACTCATCATTGAATTATTATGAAACTTATATTTTCAAATATAAATATATTATTTTATTTTATTATTATACCCAAATTATCGCCTGATACATTTATGATCCGTTATATCTCATATGTATTTTGTTGATGTATTTGATTTTATTCAATGTCATGTTGTTATTTTCATGTCATCTCCGTCTCTACTACTCCACTGACATAGTCTACTTTCGATTCTAACGCCATCGAGAGTCTTGTTTTCGATTCTTAATCTATCGAGAGCGAGGGAATCCTGTTTCCAACTTTGGCTCTGTTGTGAGCGAGCGAGTCCGGTTTTCGACTCTAGCTCTAAGAGTGAGCGAATCCTATTTTCAACTCTAACGGTATTGAGACTTCTGTTGATCCAGTGGATGACTACCACTTTCAATTTTGGCGAATTCAAATTCGTACGTGGAAGATCTCGGCTATATCTTTTTCGGTGCAAACTCAAGTTTGTTCGATCATATCTTGAGTTTGAAGAAGAGTGTTAAAATATACTTAGAAGCAATATATTATATATATTTATGATAATTGTCTTGATAGGATTCTTGCTTTATTTAAATAATTTGTTTATCACTATAAATATGAACGTATTCTTATGATTAATAAATGATTTCAGTTTTATATTCTAAAAAATGCCTTGGTAAAATTTATATTCTCTTTGTTATTTAACAAATTATTAATTTTGTTTGTTTTTTTTTTTTGTTTATGTTTTGCTCTGTTTCATAACAAAATATCAATTTTAGTTTTTATTAATTTGTTATATACTTAACATTAAAAATATTATTATAATTATACAAATGTCATTACCTTTATATCATACAATACTAATAATTTTTTTTTTCTTTTTTGTTGTACTCTCTCCGTTCCACTTCTCATGTCCACATTTCTATTTCGGTATATCTCACTTTTTTTGTCACTTTTTTTTAAAAGAATTATACACTTTATTCTTATTTTTAAAAATTTAATTGATAATTTTTTAATTTTAATTATACTAATTAGTTATCTTAATATTAATCTATAATTATTTTTATTATACGATAATTATTTTTATTAATACATTTTTTATTATTTACTAATTATATTCCTCCTAAATTATCGTGTCTACAGTAAAACGGACACAATATCCGAGACGGAGGGAGTACTTTAATATTATTTTAATATTAAAAAAATTACGTGTAAAAAATAAATAAATACTTATTTAAGGAAAGGGGGAAGTATAATTGAAATGCCATAGTTTTTTTGTTATTATTTATATGAAATAGAATGTGTTTGGTTTTGGTGCCCTTGTGGTTGGTGGACGGATGGAATATGTTTTATCTAAATAAATTTGTTCCTATATTAAACACTTTAGTTATTGATTGAGTCAAAATCAATATGATGTTAATTTAACCTAATTAGCGCACATGTTTATAAAAAAAAACAATTAATATATATTAATATATATACTCCCTCCGTCCCTTAAGTAAATATATGTTTGTTTTTTCCACGGAGTTTAAGGTATACTAATATTATATTGATATGTAATAAAAATAAAGTAAAAATGACTAAAATAATATTATTAATATTGTGTAATATAAAAGTAATGATATTTATGTAATATTAATTGTAAGAATATTTGTAATGTTAGTAGATAGTAAGTTACTAAAAAAAATATATACTTTGTTATGGGACATAACAAAATAAAAAAAAAATAGATAGTTTCTTAAAGGACTAAGAGAGTATATCAAATATTTTGATTCCACATTATTTAATTATATATAGCACAATACATAAATTATACATCATAACATAATATATAGTTCATCAATTTTAATACAATACATATCATAGCACATTATAAAATTTTATTTAGTATAATATATGCACTTGACTACAATATATAACCCACAGAACACATATTTCTATATAATGGAGAATATGCCATTTGTCTTTTGATGAAATACTAATTGTTTAAAAATTAGTGTATAACTTGGTTATATGTCATCTGTCTTATAATGAAAGATTAATTGTTTCAAATTAATATACTAACTTTGTCATATGCTATACTTGTGATTAAATGTTAATAGTTTCGAGTTAATGTGATAATATGCTCAAACCAGAGCCGTATTGATTTAATCAAATTAGCACCTTAACCACCGTATATATTAAAATAGATATTTTGAATTCATTTTAACGGAACATATATATTCAACTAAACTTTTAATCATAATCCCAACAATTATAGCTGAAAAAAATCAATATGGCACGAAAATTCAATAGGAAGGCCAAATTTCAAGTACTTCTGCTTTGGCCTTCACTCTTTAGGAGTTGGAAATTGATGCTTGTCGATCTTCCCCTCTTAGATCTGACTTCTTCTTAAAAAACAAACAATAGAAATCATTATTTGGACCTTCTTGAGAGTTGGCTTCTTGCTTCATCCTTGCTGCTCAATGTTTCCGTTGTTTCTGACACTTTTGGGATCATGAAACTGGCTTCATGTACCCTTGCACCTTGTTAAACCTACTGTTCCCATCCCAAACTGTTTTCTCAAAACTGTCGGGTATGCCATGGAATAATAACAACTTGGTCCAATGATCTCACGGCCCAAAAGTCTCCATTCTTCTGAAAACTTATGTCCACTACCGTGCATTGTAGGGTGACAATCAGTCCCAAGTTGAGTTTTGTCTTCGAGGCTTGAAAGGTTGTCTTGATTCTCTAAAACCATAGGTGGCTTTCATCTCTTTTCTGTGACGGATGGGGACTAGTGCTTGTCTTTTGTTCGATTGTATCCAAACAATATTGATAGGCATTGGCAATAGATTGACCTTCATATCAATCATATAAGCCAGCTCCAAATAGCCTTCGCGCCCATCCGCCAAATTTGAACCTTTATTTTTCTCCCAAATAACCATAGGGTATCTTTGCCCTCCAGCTTCTTGGGCTTTCTATAGGTTCTTTTAAGCACTAACAATCTAAGAAATCAACATTTGAAAACGACAACAAGGTAGATGACTCTTAAACTACTCCCTTGGTTGATCCTCTTGATAGTTTGTAACTGGTTGGTATTGGTTAGGGACTTTTAATGCTGTCAACTTACTGGAAGCTAGTAGAACTTTCCCTTTGAAATATCAAATTAAAATAGTATATAAATTAAAACTCAAACTTAAAATTTGAAATAAAGTACGAGAAGAATGCACCCTGAATTTACAAGTTTTCCGTAGGCATATCCTAATTTACTTGTCCTACGAGCTAATATATATATCGATATATATATTTTGAGAGAGAGAGAGAGAGCACTTGCTACTTTTATATGCAATATATAAAACAGTGCGAAAAACGAATGTACAGGCAAATGCAGAGACAGTGAAGCAAGTGAGTGATATCGTAAGGAAGCAATTGGCCTTAGCTCCTGAAGTTCAAGTCACGCCCGACTCAACCTTTGCCGAGCTTGGCGCCGATTCCCTCGATACTGTACGTACTCATTAATTAATTCATATATGTATGTATGTATGTATGTATCCAATTAATATATATATGTATTTGCTTAAATTACAATACAGGTGGAAATAGTGATGGGGCTGGAAGAAGCCTTCGAGATCACAGTGGAGGAAGAGAATTCAGACAACATAACCACCATCAAAGATGCTGCCGATCTCATTGATAAAATTCTTGAGAACAAACCCGCCTCACCTAGCGCATCCCCATCTACATGAGCTGCAGTTTTTGGGTGACAACTCAATGGATGTGAATTGAGATGTTGGTATTTGATGGATTGATCCATTATTTTTCTGATTCTTGTCCATCTTTGTGATCTATTAAGTGTAGGAAAATGTTTAAGTCAAGACACATTTCTAATGGTGTTGATTGGATTTTTGAAGGAAATATTTTGATCATAATCGATTTTTATTTTATTATTATTTTTTTTTTTATGGATTTCAGCTCTCATGGTTAAAAAAAAAAAAAAGTTGTGATTAAACTTCAGATTCAGTTTAAATTTGTTTTGTATGATCCCTTTTTGTTTTCTAAAATTAATATTGAATACAGTTGGTCATCAAGTATAGATTTTTTGAATGATTTTTATTCCATTAATTATTTTTTGATATAATTAAGGTAAGAATATTAATAGCCTGGTAAAAGTTTCATCAGGTATAGATTTTTTTTTAATGGTTTTATTCTATTAAAATATGTGAGTAATTGATGTTAACTATATTTATCTAAGTATTGCATTTTTTGATATAATTTCATTCAATTGGATTTAGTCATAGACTTCCTTTATAAAGATACTAGGTTGAAATAATTTTCCCTTGGTTGTAGAATTCTTTCCATAATTTTCATATGATTAGAATTCCTTTCTACTTGAAAATGTTCTATCTTGGAGATTCTCAAGTAGATTATTTGAATGGATTGAATTGTCTAATCCAAACTTTGGAATCTCCATCTCTGTGGGATAGGGGACATATAAGAAAGGTGTGAAATTATCGCAATGCGGAAAATGATACAAAATATATATGCGCTCGCCCTTGGTATATATTTTAGTCCAATAGATGAACCATAAAACTGCATGGTGGAATATCTTTAGTGAGTTGGTTGGTTCTATTTTTGTTCCATCTTAAATGGCACACCTTTCGACCGGCCAACACTTTGGAAAAAAGGAGAATGATTTACTCTACATCAGTCAATCATGACCAAAAATTTAGATTTGTTTCTATGAATTTGTTAACCAAAACAGCGATCGAGATGATTATAAATCTTAATAAAGCTTCATACAAGTTGAGCATGCTAGGTGGAAGATAAGCCATGCAAATTACGAGGATTTTCGGATTTGAAAGGAACACTAATGTATCATTTAGAAACTTGACATTTTGTTTTTGCTGCATTGATTCATGTGCATGTTATGTTAATTAGCTTCCCTTTTTTAGAGATTGAAGTTTAATTAATTTTCATTTTAGAAATGGACCGAGTCTTATCTTTCGTTATCTTTATTTTTCAGTGCTCGATAGAAATCATGTGTTTCTTTTGCCAATTTTTTCAAATTTTATTATTTGGATTTTCCGTTTTCCAAAGAAATACTTTTTTTTTTTTCTCTCACAAAACCTCCCATTAAATATTATTTTAATATCAAATTCAAATCAATTTTTTCCAAACTCAACCAAAAGAAGCACGTGGAATCTCTATAGGAATAAATGATGTTCAACGTGGAGTTGTATTAAACAAGGAAAAAAAGAAGGCTACAATTGTATTTGTTTTATAAATGTATGACATTGGTATCTATCTGAATAAATATTTTTATATGTTCACATGAATATCACTTTGTTAATACAGAAATACATATTGACATTACCGGTTGTTCCTTAAGTAGTTTTTGATTTATTTGAGGCAAAATTATTTATAATTACTTGTAGTTTGAAAATTTTGCACTCCTATATTTTATAAATTAAAATCTTCATGAGACAATTTATATTTAAAAAACTATTGCACAAAATTTCCTAAAAATTACATAAAATTATTTTGCGTTTTCAAAAGTTGTGCACAATCTCTCAAAAAAGGGATTTTGTTCAATGTTTTTATAAACATGTATAAGGAAGAAAAATAATACAAAATTTTCAAATGACAAGTGGATTATAAGTATTTTTTCTTTTATTTTATTTATGATTTGTAGATCAAACTCATATTTATCTGTTGTTCACTTTCTGGAAATTCTTAGACTTATCAGGATATTTGCTGTTTCATAAGCCAAAGATTTAGGATTTAGAATGCGAGAAGAAAAATGAATGACGGCTTCACCTGTAAATCTAAGCTATTAAGAGGTTCATTGTTGTGATATACATCCTATATTTTTCCAAAACGGCCAATATTAATTTTATGTTGGAAATTTTTTGTCTTTGTTCAATTTGTACATTTGAATTTCAGCTTGCTGTTATGTCCTAGTGCGATTCCAAAGGGTCTCCAGTTAACATTTCTCAGATCATTGTATTTTCCATTATATTGTTTTATATGATTATTTACAAAGCAGTTCTCTCGGTAGTTGGGTTTTATTTTGTGTTGGTCAGATTTAGGGGTTCAATAACTTAGAGGGTGTTTGGGAAACAATTTTGAAGAGCTTTCAACTTATTCAATAGTAAAAAAAAAAAAAAAAAAACTAATTTAGGTGTTTGGTAAATTAGAAAAGCTTATTTATCCAGCTTTTTGAAAGAGCTTTTTCCTTTTAATTTTCACTACAAGAAAAAATCATTTTTGTAACAAAACTTTTTTGTCTCTAAATCTACTTTTTCCGTTACTAATGACATTAGAGACGGAATTAGGAACGGAATTACGTTAGCTACGTGAACTTTAGGGACGGAATTCCGTTACAAATATATTATTTTTTTGTAGTGTTTGGTAGTCCCTTATTTACTCTTAACACTTAATTATTTATTATATATATATAAAAATATTTTTATATCATTATTTATTAATTATTTTTTAATATATTTAATTTATTAAATTATATTTTTTATTTTTTTAAATTTAAAATTATTATTATTATTAATTATTACATATAAATTATGTTATTTGTAAAATATATAAATTTTTAAAACTATCAAATAGAAAAAACAAAGGTTATTAATTTATTTATATATATTAAAACAATAATTAACATAATAAAAATATATATACAAAAGATTTATTATTTTATATTTTACATAATTTCAATAAAAAATAAAAATAAATATTTTATAATATTTTTATAATTTTCAATAATTAATAAAAAAAATTCTCATAAATTTCAAACCAAAGAACAAAATTAAATATTATAAAAAATAACATATCAATGTCGTCATTTTATGTATAAATAGCTAATGTCAAAAAGTTGTTTTACCAAACACTTTAATTTTTATGTATAAATAGCTAATGTCAAAAAGTTGTTTTACCAAACACTTTAATACAACGCTAATTGAATCAGCTAGTAATCAGCTAATAACAACAGCTAATTGAATCAGCTAACAGCTAAAACTATCAGCTAATTGTCAAACGACACCCTTAATTTATAAAGTGTATACTTAACCAAGGCATATCCCTCATCTAGACTTCAGATATCAGCATCCACAACAAACAGAAGTATCTGAGTTCAAAAAGAAAGCATGAACACGTAGAGAGAAATGAAGAATCCAATATGAGTCATCTTCATTTCTTGATTATTAGCGTTTATGATAGTTGTATCATTGTTATTTGCAATAAGCTTTAACAATTTTCAGTGTTATGATTAGCTATCCCAAAACTTTCTTTATACCCTTAATTTTAAATTTATAGTTCAGCAAAATTGATTTTCTTATTGTTACTATATATATATATATATATTTTGATAACATTATTAATATATATTTTTTTTATTTATGATGTGAGAACCCAACATTATTATTGGAATATATGTACTTTGGATTTGGGAAAAAGGCTTTGTTTCAAAATCCCTTTTGTAATGTAACCGGTATTTCTTTCACTACAAGAAAGTATCAATTTTGTAACAAGATTTTTTCGTTCCTAAATTCACTTTTTCCGTTACTAATGATATTAGAGACGGAATTAAAGATGAAATTACGTTAGCTACGTGAACTTTAGGAACGGAATTCCGTTACAAATATACTATTTTTTTTGTAATGCTTATGGAGCATTTGGGATGTATGGATGCAACTTTGCGAAACACTTGTTATATTTTACAAAGTCATAGCTCGAATCTGTGAAAAACCATGGAGCTTAGCTGCTCATTTATACCCCAAAATTCGAGTGAGTCAAATAGGAAATTTGTAAAATCCAATGCAAGAATTTACTTCAATGTCCATAAAAAGGAATACGTGTATAAAAATTGAGGAATCGGATTGTATAAGAAATGAGTAGTGTAGTGTAGTTCAAAATTATGAATTTCTTTCAATTTTTGAAAATATGATTGATTGGTGTACGTAGTTGTGTAGTTCATTTTTAATGTTTATTTCTATAAGTTTGATTAAAATGGGTATAATATGGATAATTTACAAGCTATTTTAGTACGAAATATATGACAATGCTACAACAAACGCCACTTCAATCACATTTGGACTACATAGAGATTCTCGACTCAAACGAAAAGTCTCATCGATTCACAATTTATGGGACTCAATCATGAAAGAGAAAAAAAAAAAGAAAAATTTTCGGAAGAATGCAAAACAAATTCCTAAGGTAAGAGTCGTTCATCCTAAAATTATGGCTAATCAGCACAAATCCCACTTTTGGTTTCACGAAATTGCACCAAATCCCTTGTACTTTTAAAACTAGGTGAAATTCCCTTAGAGTTTCATAAACTCTGCATCTAACCCCTCAGACGCACTTATTTAACGGTGTTTGACATATATGTGCCCAAAATGGAAATGAATTTCGGAATCTTCATTTCTAAACCCTAAAATTACAAATATATTCATTCCTCTGATATTAAGCTTCAAAGAATAGTAAAAAAAGACTTTAAAATTGTACAAAAAATAACTATTTATGAGTATATTTACTATTTTTTTAAATTAAATCTAAGAATAATGAGTATATTTGTAATTTCAAGGGTCGGGAAATGAGATTCTAAACTGATTCGCAATTTGGACGCATGAAGCTCAAATATTGTTAAATAAGGTCAGCAGAGGGGATTAGATACAGATTTTATGAAATCATAAGGGAATTTGATGGAGTTTTAGAAATATTGGAGATTTGACACAATCTCGTGAAACTACAAGTAGGTTTTATGCAAATTTGCCTAAAATTATTGACCATCAAAGACGTTGTCTATTGAATGCTTGAAGAATAAAAAGTTAACAAAAAACTGAAAACTTAACAAATATTGGACTAATCTCAAGAATATCAATTCCGAACCTTTACCATAAGAAGAATAAGAAAAAGTCAAAGTAGAATCCAGATAAACTTCCATTCCAGAAGCAAATTTTTCAAGAAGGATGGATATATATCATCGTAAAAGTCTACAAAGTGATGACTAATGATGAAATTTAAGTTGATCAAAGAAAATTTCTCTAAATCAAATCAGACATGAGGATAAACTTTGAATGTATAAACTTTCTACGATCTCAACCTTCTATATTCTTTTAAATACAAGGATAAACTTTCTCCAATCTCCTATATATATATTATATTTTTTTAATATTAATAGAAAATCTCATTAAAATTTTTTATTAGAACACACCCAATTTGGTAAAAAAAATAAATAAAGTTAACAGAAAAGATGGATATAAAGATTAATTTATCACAATAAATAAAAGTGGTGGAAAAATAATTATGTCATTTAAAATATAAAAAATCTAAATCCTCTAGGAAGTGAATGTTCAAAGGGTGAGTTGCTACTGCAGAGCTCTAATGGTAAAAATGATTTTTTCTCTTAAACAGAATATGATGAACATAGCAATATAAAACTCAAAACAGAATATTCTAGAATAACATAAATAGCAGGTATAAGAAACTTCAACGGACAGTCCTAGAAGAGCTGAATCATCACAGCATATTAATGTAATTAAAATGCATTAACTCCAACACTCCCCCTTTATGCCGTTTATGAGCAATTACTCCCATGAGCTCTCGAAGGAAGCAAAACATGTCGCGGGGTAGCGCCTTCGTAAAAATATCAGCAAGTTGATTTTCAGTCTTGCAATACTGCAGTTGAATTATTTTACTTTCAACAGCTTCCCTCACAGGGTGATATTTGAGTTCGATGTGTTTGGTCCGCTCGTGCTGTACCGGATTTCTCGCAATTGAGATTGCTGACTTATTGTCGCAATACAGCACTGTCCCATTGTCTTGCTTTAAACTAATGTCTTCTAAAATTCTTCGTAACCACATCACTTGTGAAGTAGCTTTTCCAGCTGCAACATATTCAGCTTCTGCTGGAGATTGAGCCACAATCTTTTGCTTCTTGGACAGCCAAGACATGTGTTTGTGCCAAGTTGAAAAATGTAGCCGGATGTGCTCTTCAAGTCATCTAAGCTTCCTGCCCAGTCACTGTCGCAGTACCCAATCAGTTCGGCTTGCATTGATGATTTGTACATGAGTCCGTAGTCAAGAGTGCCTTGTAGGTATCTCGAAATTCTTTTGCCAGCACCAAAGTGATTTGACTCGGCTCCTGCATAAATCTGGACAGCAGATTAGTTGCAAATAAAATATCAGGTCTTGTCATAGTGAGGTAGAGAAGGCTACCGATTAAACTCCTCAAGGTTGCGCTTGCAATCTTCTTTGCGCCGCCATCTTTCTTCAGCTTTTCACCGGTAGCCATTGGAGTATCAACACTTTTACATCCTGCCATACCGAATTTTTCAAAGATCCCTTTAGCATATTTCTTTTGAGTGAGAAAAATTCCATCTTCCACCTGCCTGATTTCAATGCCCAAAAAATAATTCAAGAGCCCAAGATCACTCATCTCATAACATTTCATCATCTCATGTTTGAACTGTTGCAGCAGAGAAGAATTACTCCTGTGAAAATTAGATCATCAACGTACAAACAAACAATTAAGATGTCAGAACCTTCTTTCTTTACATATAAAGTAGGTTCATTTTTACTTCTCTCAAAACCATTCTTGATGAAGTAAGTATTGATCTCCTTGTACCAAGCTCTTGGAGCTTGTTTAAGCCCATAAATAGCTTTCTTAAGCTTGTAAACTTTTTCTTCTCCCTCATCCATAAAGAACCCTTGAGGTTGCTCCACATAGATATCTTCATCGAGCTTTCCATTTAAGAAGGCTGATTTTACATCAAGCTGTAAAATCTGCCATTTCGTTTGAGCTGCAAGTGCAATCACAATTTGAATTGTCTCCATTCTTGCCACAGGTGAGAAAGTTTCGTAGAAGTCAATACCAGGCTTTTGTGTAAAGCCTCTGGCCACAAGTTGAGCTTTGAATTTCTGAACTTCTCCTTCTTGATTCAACTTGATCTTGTAAATCCATTTCAAGCTGATGATTTCTCTATCTTTCGGTATATCCACCAGCTGCCAAGTGTGGTTCTTCTCAATCATGCGCATTTCTTCTTTCATTGCTTCTCTCCAGACTTCAGAGTTATTTGCTTCTTCAAAACTTTCAGGTTCTGCTGTAACAAAATTACAGCTCTCATAAATCTCATTTACACTTCTTGTTCTCAAAGGTGGAGATTCTGGAGAAGAAAAACCCAAACTTTCACTTGGACTACCAACTCTAGGAGTAGATGGTGACAAATGATTTTGCTCTTCAATTTCTTCAGAGGAGTCTCATGGTGCAAGACTGAAAGAATAAGACTTCACATTCTTCTCTTTCCAATCCCATGATGAACTTTCATCAAAAACATCATCACGACTAACAATCAGCTTGTTAGTCTTTATGTTCAGGAGACGATAGCATTTAGTATATGAAGAGTAGCCAACAAAAATGCATCTCTCGCTTTTCTTATCAAATTTCGTTCTTTTTTCTGAAGGAACATGTGCATAACAAATGCAGCCAAAGATTTTAAAATGGCTTACCGAAGGCTTCACACCTGTCCATGCTTCATACGGAGTTTTGTTCTTCGCTGATTTCGTCGGGCATCTATTAAGGATGTAGACTGCCATGTCAACAGCTACTGCCCAGAAACACTTCGGAAGTCCCTTTTCATTTATCATGGTTCTTGCCATTTCACAAATGGTTCTATTCTTTCTCTCAGCCACTCCATTTTGTTGTGGAGAGTAGCCTGCTGTGAGCTGTTTCCAGATTCCTTCTTCTTTACAGTAAGATTCAAATTCTTGAGAAGTATATTCACCTCCCCTGTCACTTCGTATAGTTTTGATGGGACAGCCCTTATGTTTTTCTACTAAAGCTTTAAATCTCTTGACAGTTGTAAATGTCTCTGATTTTTCTTTTAAGAAATAGATCCATGTCATTCTAGAGAAATCGTCAATAAATGTCAAGAAATACCTGTGTTGTCCCAGGGATGTAGTTTTCATCGGTCCACAGATATCTGAATGAATAAGCTCCAAGGGCGCTTTGGCTCTCCATACCTTTCCTTTCTGAAAAGGTGCTCGATGTTGTTTTCCCATGATGCAGCTTTCACAAGATTTTTCATTTGTGCGAATGTCAGGCAATCCTTCCACCATTCTTTTATCCTTAAGTAGTTTCAGCCCATTGAAATTCAAATGGCAGTATCTTTTATGCCAAAGCCAAGTGCCATCAGAAACTTCTGCCTTTAAAGCATTATGTTGCAGCACAATTGGAAAGTTTTGGGTGTGTTCCAGAGCTTAATTAAAATGACAAATATATTTTGTCAAATCTAAAACCCAAGAAGTTATTTATATACTAATAAATAGCCCCAAATTAAATGCATGCATGCACAAATATATATACATTTCAAATACAATTGCATGCATAATGAAAAATACAATGTATGTTGAGTTTATACCGTGCATGCATGGATGTTTTTGGAATACATGCATGAAAATCACTATTATATGCAAGGATTAATAACACATGGTGGTTATACAATTCAAATTTTAAATTGCATAATGGTGATTAATGCACGATATATTATGCAAATTAAATAGCATAAAAAATGTTTGGTACGTGTGTAGGTTTTTGAAATTGCAATTTATTGGCATGCAATTAATATTCGATCGTTACATCCGTGAGAGTGCCTATAAAAGGGTGTTGTGCATCTCATTTGAACATACACCACCAAGAGAAGATCTCTTCTCTCCAATCCTCTCCTCCCCTGAAATATTTTCCGGCTGGAGTTTCCGATGAGTTTTCTGGTACAAATCCGGCAACTCTTTCTTAAATATTAAACCTCCCGACATAGCTCAACTTCCCCTCATTTTAGTTCTTTGAAGCTCCAAAATATTGGGGTGCCACCCGGTTCGGAGACGAATGTTGTTTTATCTTTGGGAACATTGCGCCATGAACCGAAGGCACTACCGGGGCATATTCATTTCTACGGAAAGAGGTTCTATCTCGACTCGACATGATTATCAAATTTATTTCGATAAAATTAGTGTGATTATCGAATTTATTTTGATAAAATTGTCGTGATTATCAAATTTATTTCGATAAATTATTATTGATTATCGAATTTTATTTTGATAAATTATTGTGATTATAAAATTTATTTCGATAAATTATTTTGATATCGAATTTTATTTTTTGATAATTATTTGACATTCTCGCAACATAAAATTATTGTAACAATTGTAAAATCGAATATTTTGATATATTGCGAGAATATCATTGCTTGATCAAATTTCTAACATCATATATGTTGCCGTCAATTCGAGTGTAGGCACCTCGATGTTTCCACTGTGTCGACAGATGCCGGTCGGACATAACAAAATGTTGTTTCGAGTATTCCGATTTATGGCATTGAAAAAAATATATGAAGCCATTGGATTGGATTTAATTCACACTGACGTGTGTAATTTAAAAAAAAAATTTAAGGTGAAAAAAAATTTATTTATAATCGATTGCATAAGATATTGCTATATTTACTGTTAAAGGAAAAAAGAAAAAGCAATAATGCCTTAATAATAATAAGGCTGAAAAATCAGCTGAGCTCTAAATTATGACAGTTCAAAGTGTGGCATAAACAAAATATAATTGATTGTCATTCCTATAGGTTTCCAATGATTTTCAAATGCAGAAATATATAGAATAGGTTGTGATTTGTATAGACTAATGACGAATTTTGTAACTTTTTAATTTTTTTTTTGAACGATTGTTAATTTAAAATTGCTCTAAGTTTGCACTAAATATGTTTGATTGGATAGACTAAGTTATAAGGTTTTAAGAATGTTCTCTTAATATTTTGATAGTGATTTTTTGTAAATATACTTTATTGTCCTTCTATTAGATAACAGTGTTATATATAATAAAATTTTGAAATAATTATTTTTAGTTGTCTCTTCTTAAATTTTTTTGTACAAAGGATACTTTTTTGTTATTAGTGATTTGGAAAAGGCAATGTATGGCGAATGGAAAAAGGAGATGATGTATCAGTTTTCATAATGCTTGACTGTAATATTTCTTTACGTCCAATTGCTTGAGTCAAATATTTATCAATTTCAGTTCCCCTTACCAACATAATAATGCACACAAAAAAAATATTTTCAAAACAAAAAGGAAAAGAAAAGCTCTCTAATTCCAAAGTTCCAACTGAAAATATAATATCGTTTGAAATTTAAATTTAAGATTACTTTGAAATCCAAAAAACAAAAGTGCATCCTTTCTAATTTCAATGTTCCAAATCAATCCAATCAAAGTAGTTGTTTTTTTTGTTGTAAACATTCTTTAACTTATCTAACTCACAGAAAACTAATCAAAACCTGATTTTCAGTTAGCTGTCAGAGTTCCCAGAGAACTTATGCATCAAATATTTCATGTGAAAAGAAAAAATTTAATTTTCACCCCACTAAAATAACCTAACTGAAACAACTTCAGAGAACCAATCCAATCAAAGCAGTTCATCCTTTTGAATAGTCTTTACTTATCCTACAAAAACAATTAAATCATACATTGATTATGTTCGACATCAAAGTTAGAACTAACTTATACATTAAATTTTCACATATACCGAAAAATCCGTGTAAGATGCCAAGGAAATAATGATCAACAATGAGCTTTTTTATTTGTTACTATTGTTTAAACAAAAATAATAAAAAGTAACCATAATACAAATAAAAAGTCCAAAAAAGAGAAAAATCGTAAGTATTTAAAAACTATACATTTTTTTCTTAAGACTATATAATAAAAATAAAAATAAAAACTATATATTTATTAACAAAGACCTAAAGATAAAAATCATTTTCAAAATTTCAGTTGTTATACATAATACAACTTTTATAATAAAAGGATAATAAAGTACACCGACAAACAATTACTTTTAAAATATTAAGAGAATATTCTGAAAGTTTTTTAACTTAATCTATCCAATCACACATTTGGTGAAAACTTAGAGCAATTTCAAATTAACAATCGGATAAAAAAAATTAAAAAAGTTCCTAAATTCATCATAAATCTATACAAATCACAACCCATCCACATGTTTCTACATTTCAAAATCATCGGAAACCTATATGAACTGCAATCGATTATATTTTGTTTGTCATAGAACAAACTAAAACTACATAATGATAACAGGGAAAAAAAATTCCAAACTTCTTAAAAACCTATAAATCCTATCACATTCTGTTTCTTGCAACAATTTAACCAAACAATTCCCAAACAAAATGATCAATCAACTCATCAATCTGTTAATATATAAACTCAAACGCGTACCTTTATACTCCCGGGAATGTTCTCAACCTCTGACGCCCAAGGACTAGATCAAGTCAGCGTTCTTTGGTGGATGAAGTTTTCAAATATATCTTTTCTATTTGTATGTTGGATCTGAAGGCAAATAATATAAAATAAAAGGAGAATAATAAAATATAAGGGGATAATCAACAAATATTCACTCAAAAACTATATATATTGATTTATTTACACATCATATATTTATAAAAACAAATTCAAACTACTATCATAAATATATTAATTACACTCATTAACCTCTAATTCAAATAATTCACAAATGACAATTAACTCACAAATTCAAAATTCAAATTCAAATTCAAATTATTCATTAATAATATTTAATTAACCAATTCAATTATCATTTAATTAAAATTCAATTTAATTTTCCATCAAATGCCTCCCGTAAATTGAATTTGCTCTTGACTCCCAAAGCAGCAACATTTCTTGAGAAATCGGGTCCACCAAGCGGTTTTGTGAAGATATCAACCAACTGCTCTTCACTTGGGCAATATGTAATATCAATGTAACCTTCATTAACAAGATCCCTTAAGAAGTGAAAGCGAAGACGGATGTGTTTTGATCTTCCATGAAAGACCGGATCTTTGGAAACAGAGATAGTCAATTTATTGTCACAGAACAATGTCGTAGGACCTTGCTCCTTGAAGCTCAAACTCTTAAGGATTCCTCTAAGCCACACAATTTGACTCCCAGCCAAAGATGCCACTATGTACTTTGATTCGGTGGTGGAAAGTGCCACAATTGGTTGTTTTTTCGAACTCCATGAAACAACTCCATCTCCAAGATTAAACACATAGCCAGATGTACTTCGAGAATCATCACACCTTCCTGCTAAGTCACTATCCGTATAGCCAACAAGTTTGATGGGAACGTTAGCTTCATAATATATGGCATAATCCAATGTCCCTTTCACGTACCTTAAAATTCTTTTGGCAGCCTCCCAATGATTCGAGAATGGCTTCTCCATGAATCTGCTAACCAAGCTCACAGCGGATATGATGTCAGACCGACTGGCTGTAAGGTACATCAAGTTTCCGATTAGGCTGCGAAACATTATTGTGTTAACCATCTTCCCTTTTCCGTTTTTGCTCAACTTCAAACCTGTTACGCAAGGGGTTGTTACTGAATTGGCATGCTCCATATTGAATTTTCTTAAAACCTCAACTGCATATTTTTCTTGAGAAATGAAAATTCCAGATTTTGATTGTTCAACCTTGATCCCAAGAAAATGATGCAATTCTCCCAAATCACTCATCTCAAATTCCTTCATTATAGCCGCTTTAAAATTCTCAAGCGTCTTCAAATCATTTACAGTGAAGATAAGACCGTCAACATAAAGGCTCACAATCATAACACCGCCATTGCAACATTTTTTGGCATAGAGAGTATGCTCGAGTGGGCATCTCTCAAAGCCAAACTTCAAGAAAAAATCATTAATCCTTCCGTACCATGCTTGAGGCGACTGCTTCAACCCATAAAGAGCTTTTATGAGTTTATAAACTTTGTGTTCCTCACCTTTTCGAACAAATCTAGGAGGTTGCTCCAAGTAAATTTCTTCTTGAATAAATCCATTCAAGAATGCGGATTTCACATCCATTTGGAATAATTTCCAATCATTTTGAGCTGCAAGTGAAAGAATCAATCGAATCGTATCAAGCCTGGAAACATGAGCAAATACCTCATTAAAGTCTTCTCCTTCTTTTTGCTTGTAGCCCTTCGCAACCAATCTTGCCTTATATTTGTTGACTGATCCATCAAGATTTGTTTTTGTCTTGAACACCCATTTTACACCAATTGGAGATTTATGTGGAGGCATGTAAGCTTCCAAGTGTCATTCTTCTCGATGGAATTAATCTCCTCTTTCATGGCTTGCACCAATTTCTTCTCCTTGGCTGCTTCTTCATACGAGATTGGATCTACCCCTGCAAAAAAAAGCAAAGTACACTTGGTTTGGCCCATCAATCGCTTCAGTTTTATCATAATGTTCTCTCAAAGTCCTTGTCCTTCTTGCCGTTGGAGCTGCAGAATTTTCAGCAGGTTCTTCTTCACCAATGTTTTGTTGCATTTGTTGAGTATCAACATCTTCAAAATTAAGAACCTGCCAATGTGAGAATTCTGATGATAAATCTGAAAAATCATTGGAAGCATTCTCATCAAATCGTACATCCCTGCTGATCACAATTTTCTTTGATTTTGGGTATTACAACTTGTAAGCTTTTGTTCTCACACTATACCCAATGAATATTCATTTTTCAGATTTATCATCAAGCTTACTCCTCAAAGAATTTGGGATGTGTGCATAGGCAACACTACCAAATGTTTTCAAGTGGCTAACATTCGGCTTCTTCCCATACCACACCTCATTCGGAGTATAATTCTCCAAACTCTTTGTCAGCGATCGAATGATCAAATAGACAGCACATGAGACTGCCTCTCCCCAAAATTCAGCTGGCATATTTTTCCTTTTCAGCATGCATCGAACCATATCCATGATGGTTCTATTTTTTCGTTCGGCAATGCCATTTTGTTGTGGTGAATATTGGGCTGTCAATTCATGTCGAATCCCATGGTTCCAACAGACATGTATTCCCCTCCACGATGACTTCGCAGGATTTTTATGTGAGAATTAGTAAATTTCTCAACCTGGGCTTTAAATTTTTTGAAACAAGGAAGTGCATCAGATTTTTCTTTCACCAAATAAACCCAAACTTTCCTTGTAAAGTCATCAATAAACAACAAGAAATATCGGTTACCTCAAAGCGATGGAACTTTAATTGGCCCGCATAAATCTATGTTAACTAGTTCCAAAGGCATTTTTTATTTCCAATCAGATTTTGATGGGAAAGACTCTCGATGTTGCTTTCCCAATTGGCACTCTTCACAAACTTCTTGTACTCCTCCGATTTTGGGTAGTCCATATACAATCGATTTATTCGACAACTCCTACAAGCTCCCAAAATTAAGGTGCCCAAACCTGTCATGCCACAGCTTGGAGATTTGCTCATTAACAGCAAGATTTCCAGCATTATTTAAGATATCAAGCTTCAAAACAAACAAATTGTTTGCTCCCAAACCAATTTTTACTATGATTTGATTTTTCTTCTTCATAGTGCAAAAGTTGTCAACAAAATGAATATCAATCCCCTTTTTCATTAAGTGGCCAACACTTAACAAATTGCTTTGTAATCCAAGAACATAAAATACCTCAGACATTTTCTCAACTCTCCCATTTTTCGCCTTGAATGAGAATTCTTCAACGCCTTCGATCTTATATGCCTTGGCATCTCCAATTGTAACCTGCCCATGATTAGCTTCGACAAGAGTGGAAAACAAATTTTTATTTCCAGTTATGTGTTTGAAGCAAATACCAAATATCCCCAATATTTCCATTTGAAGCAATCAACAATGTTTCTGTATTTTCGACTCATTTCTCATGCATAAAACCATTTTCACGCCTTTTTCTGGATATTTTTCCCAACAATCAGAAATTTTATGTCCAGGTTTGTGACAATAATATCACTCTACATAAAGTTTTGTACCATTATAGTTACCGCGCCCTCTTCCTCATTGGGTGAAAGATCGTAATTTCTCATCTTCACGCCGCTCTTTATTTGCTGGCCACCCCTTCCTCGTCCCCAGCTTTGATTTCGTGCTCGCCCGTGTCCACAAAAGAAACCACGCCCTCCCGTAAATTGGGACTTCAAAGCGTGATCTTGAGAAATGGAACGTTGAGAATTCCTTTGAAGTATTCTTACTTCATAGGCCTCACAGTCTTTCGCTTTTCTGTCTTTCGGCAGCAGTGAGTCAGGATTCGTCCTCTGGAGCACCTATACCATACCAATTTGAAAGCAAGGAGAATAATAAAATATATGGGGATAATCAAGAAATATTCACTCAAAAAATATATATATAAATTTACTTACACATCATATATTTATAAAAAAAAAATTCAAACTACTACCATAAATATATTAATTACACTAGTTAACCTCTAATTCAAATAATTTACAAATGACAATTAACTCACAAATTCAAAATTCAAATTTAAATTATTCATTAATAATATTTAATTAACTAATTCAATTATCGTTTAATTAAAATTCAATTTAATTTTCTATCACGATCATCTCTTCCAGAATTCTGTCCTCAATCTCCTGCATTCGCTGCTTTGATATATCCTTCTCGTTCGAAGAAGAGCAGAAGACGAATTCTGATAGCCGCTTGCCGGCAATACTTGTCTACCTCAAACATTCCAGCAGTCATTAGATGGTAGGTACGAACAATCTTCTTTTCTCAATCCTATAAGCCCGGAAAATCGCCTGCTGTTCGACTGAAGGATTCCAGAGGATGTCCAGCAGAATGACCCTGGAAGCCCCAACCAGACTTATGCCCTCAAAGCAGCACCTCGTTGAAACCAGCAAGATTTTTGAATCATTTTCTGTATCGTTGAATGCCTTGAACACATTTTCGCGTTGCTTCTTCCGTAGCTTTCCTTCCAGCATCAGAATTTCCTTCCCGGTCGTTCCACTGAAAGGTCGCGGTCAGATGCTCTTTGATCAAATCCAAGGGCGGAATATGTTGGCTGAAGATGAGCACTTCTTCATTCAGGGTCGTACTGAGGCAGACAAACTCGAGGATGAATTTTATTTTGACAACTCTAATTATGTTTTGACGCCTGGACTGCTTGCATATAAATTCCATCGGTTGGCACTTGCCACTTGCATTTTTGGGTGAGGTAAGGGTGAACAGATACCAAAGAAAATCCAAATTCACTCTTAAGTGTTTGCAGGACAGTTCCCTTGTGCATGTGCACAAACGGCGACATGGAGACTTTAAGCCTCTCCAGTGCATGATTGATGCTTCTGGAAGCAACGTAGGCCGTGAGCTTTGGGCTTCTTATCTGAATGCAGAATTTCAGCAAATGTCTGATCCTGCTTAATCTTTCCTGCCACTATCGGCCTTACGATCTTCAGGGTGTTGAACAGCTATTCGAAGTTGTTTGGAATGGGGTCCCGGAAAGTATGAGACACTTTTCTCTCTTGAGCTGAAGTAGTGAAATCCAAATCTTACTCGTGTGGTTACGAGGAGTATGGCCTTCATCAAGAATTACTGTCCAGACATCTCAAGAAGTGTCGACCTTAGAACTTCCAAGTTCTGTTCAGCAACTTCTCGAAAAGATTGTAGCTAATATCAGTACTGCCCGCCATGTTCTTCCAGAGGGTAACTCAAGTCCTTCTCGCTGGTGTTCGTACATAGTTTCTTGTACACCAGCCTTGATGCTCCAAACTGGGCCGCAGTTTACCTCAGCTGCATCCGCTACTGGGAGATTAATGGTGCCGAGATCCAGACCCTCCCCATTCTCCTGCTTCTTCTTCTTTCCCAGAGCACGATGAGCTTTGATCGCCTGCAAAACGAGAAAGAAGAAGTCATATAAACAGGGGTAGCTTCCCAAATTATAAATCAACGTAAAATTGCACTGACCTACTTTTGGAAATCACAATAGTGCAGAATTAGGGAGAATAGATAAATTAAAAGGAACAATTTTGATGTTACCCAAAGTTGGATGATTTTCTGATTTTTGTTTTTTAAAGGAAGCAATGGATATATACTTACCCACGGAGGAAGTACATCCTTCGGATGAATCGCCACATGTTGACAGTAGATACCATACAGTCCTTAATCCTCTTCTAATGTCAATTCATGCAGCCCTCGAGCACACCTGCGCTCCTGATTGTCTTCCTCCTCTTCATCCACTTGAACAGCCTGCAGGCCGTGAATGCAACGCTAGTTATCATATTGCTGTCTGAACTAAAATAGTGCTGAATCAGTTCTCAATCCGTGTCGAATCTGTTATTCTCTATTGAATCTAAATGACTTACCTCACGGCTGGTAATCGTCCCCATTTCTTCCACACCGCACTTAAAGTTGAACTCATCAATCAAATCGTCCATCTCCTTCATCAACTCAGCTTCTCTCTGCTCCTCTTCTGCAGTGGCACAACATCGTCTTCATACCTGAACTTCTTCGGAAGAGCAGAGCAGCCTACAGCTTCGCCTGTATGCATTGTCCCAGATGGTGGTCCTAGAATGGATACTTCTAGGAACTTGAAGATGTCAAGTCGTTTTGGTCCCTGTCATGAACTTCGTCATCTCCATCACCGCTGTTTCTCCCAGTCCGTGGAGCTTTCAAATGCTGTGCTTTTGAGACTGTACCCGCCTGCTCCAATCTGTGTTCTTCGACTTAACAAATCTCCGACAGCCTCCTCCGCTTTTCCGTCTTCCTCTGAGGAGAGTTCATTGGAGCGTTCCGTTTTGGAGTACCAATTCTGCACTGACCTGAAGCCTCCACAGACGCACTGTCGTCTGCTGTGCCAACTCTTTTGTCGTTGCTCAATTTTCGCCTTTTCCTCAGAGTGAAGTCTTCGTCGCCCGACAGCTCATCCATAACATAAACTGAGGACAGGTGCATATTGATCCTCTGCAGACAGCATTCCGCAATTCTCCGACTCCTTTGCACTCTTCTGATACATCAGGGGTTACCAGCAATGCCTCCGCTGGCAGCATCCACTGAATCTCCATCTATACCAGCTACTTCTTCAGCTGAAGCCATTGAATTATATGGCCTATCGGCACTGCTGCTGCTGACACTATCCCCCGAATCTCATTCCAAATCGTCAATTTCATGGCATTCTTCGAGGGGAGACAACGTATTGGAGAGGCCTATATATAGGTTGAAAGATGCTCGACAAACTGTAATCAGAACAACTAAACCTATGGGAAAAATCAAATTGTAATCTAAACTTACCAAATCTAAAATAGACAAATCAAAACTAATCTAAACAAATATTAAATTAAATCTAAATCTAAAATATCTCAACAATCCTGGTTGGAGTGGCAGTCGAGTTCACGGACTGTACACTCATCGCCAAAAATTGGAGCATAAATATGAGCTCAATTCCTCAAATACTCCAAAATTTCATTTAATACTTCTTCCGAATGAAGGCAAAATCCAATAAATAAACGAGAAAGCAAACAAGAAGGCATGGCTAGAGAAGAACTCAAAAGACTTTGTATTGCTATACTTCTTCAAGTGATGATACAAACAATGAATTAACTAAACTAATGCTAGTCAAAGTCAAAGTCATGAAATGTGCTCAAGAATTATGCCTAGCATAGTTTTTGGCCTTAATTGAATGAAGTATGCTTTGATGTTTATTTATTTTTTACAATAGATTAAACTATCACCGAAGGCTGCATTTCAACGTACTGCGTTTCTTCTGCAACATTTTTCTCTTATTTTCAGTTTGTGTCCCTGAATAAAGAGACGCAAATATGAGACTGTCAATCAGTGATATTATCAAATGTTAGAATTTTCTTTAGTCAGCCATTGCCTTCTTGATCATCTACCTCTTCTAACCTATCCAAACAAGCGTTGTCCACCTACAAATGTGAAAGCAATTGCCCATTATTGTAGTTTTTGAAATAGAAGCAGTATAGCTTCAAGAACAATATACTTACCCACGAACTCAAAAAACCTGGTATGCATCAAACTCCAAATGACCACAGGACGTGCAAATCATTCCTTGGTTACCTATATAGGACAGGTCATGGTTTTTGTCAGTACGTCCTTCATTTTGAGCTGCCTGGAGCTCTTCATCGACCTGCAGCTCATGGAAGTTCAATTTGGGTATCAAAAAAAAAATCCAGTTGTAGTGGGAAGATCATCTCCTGTTTCAGGTTTGCCGTCGCATCCTGTCGTATCAAGAACATGAAGGCTCTCCGTTTCAAAATCTACAACCATGTTGGAGAAATCATAACGTTAAATTTTTCTCCCTTGAAGTTTTCACTGATAAGCGAACAACAAATAGAGAAAACATACTGCTTCCATATATATGCTTAATCATTGCAGATATCTTATTTCATGCTTTTTCAGTCACTACAGGTGCCGGCTCCAGCAACGGCACATCTCTCACAGGCTCAACCCACTCGAGCATTGGTGGTGTTGGGTAGTCATGTGCCACTTCATCCCTATCGAGCAGCCCCAGCTCATCACTTGAATAGAGATTTTTCTCTCGATCCTCATCTTTGTTGCACGAACCCTTCCAATGCACCACGGAGGAATCTCTAGCATCTCCGATGTTATCTTAGAATGGAGGAACTCTAGAAAATCTTCAGTGCAGGAGACCCCAATTCTCTTCTCTCATCTCTTAGTACGATGGCTCTATCATTCCCCTTGACGGAGAATTCATTCTCTCGTCTCTAACCACAATAGCTCCATCGTACATTCCCATTGTTGGTTCAAATGTATCATTTCCTTTAGCTAATTTGAACTCAAATTGAAACGATCTCAATGCACACTTTGATTATAATCGGTGCAGAATTTAGAAATTAGTGAGATAAAAAATAACCATTTTTATAAGAATGGTTGTGCTGAACATTCTATTTAATAATAAATATTATAACCTAGAAATTTTGTAAAAGTACTTAGGCTGACATTTTATTTTGTTTTTGTATAAATATTGGTTCTGACATTCGGGTTTCATAACGGATGACTGCAAAAAAACCTACATGCAATATAGACAAAATGTGCACTAATTAAGTTCATAAATAGCAAAAAAATGAAATCAAAATATATTTGTATTGGAACTTGGAACAAAAGAGAATTCAAGATTTAATTTTATGGTTAAAAAACATATAAATTGATGGACAACTCAAATTCTTTACAAAAGACAAATATAATATTGTCATAAGAATATTTTAATTTTAGTTTATATGAAGCATATATCTGATAGGCGGAACAAGTTATAACATCAGATTTTATATTAAAGCTATGACATATTATTACAAAACAATATTTAATCTTTGTCCACGTCAAATTAAGCTACCTAAATAATAAATACCTAAAATAATTTTAGGTATTTTCACAATATATTACTAAAAGAAACATTTTTGTACTTTCTCTTGAAATAATTCCTACATAAAAATGCAATGCATTCTTTTTCACAATACTATATTGATTGGTAGTATATAAATCAAGTATGAATAAATAAAGAAACTGAATACTAATATTTAAATCCAAAATTTTCATTATGTTTGATGATAATTTGATCAAGCCCTACATAGATCCAAGAAAACTCTTAGGGCTGTTTGGTTCATGGACTTTTTTTTTGGTGGGATTGGGATTTTACAGTAGAATTTATATGTGATGGGATTTATTATATTTAGGATTTGGAATCCCATATTATGTTTGGTTGGTAAAATGTGGTAGGATTTATATTTCGTGGATTTGGATTTTTTATATTCTAAATGACATAATTGTCCTCTTATGAATTTTATTTATTTTGACAAATTAAACTTCTAATTCATTATTAATATAAATTGAAAAGATATCAATAGGATGACAATAGATTCTCGTAAACTCGAGACCTGACCGAGCCCGACCTATTTATTTGAAGTTGAGTCCAATTATTTGAGTATTATATCTGGATCTAGATCATGATTAGGTAATATAATAATAATATATCAACCATACATATCAAAAAATAATTTCGAATAATATAATTATATTAAAAATATCTTTTGAGTTTAACGTATTCATTATTTTATTATAATATTTTTCTAATAAAATACATAAATTTTAATATAATCGGATTCAATTTGAATCTCGGATTTAACAATATATATTTGGGATGAATATAAGTTCTGATTAAACCCGACTTATGGTCGTCCCTATAATTTTATAATTCAAATAAAATTTATAATAAATAATAATTTAAACAATGAATTTATTAATTTATATAAAAAATATTGTACAATAAAAAATAATATAAATTTAATTAAGTATATAATTCAAATAATAATTAATGTTAAAATTATTTAATTTTTTATATAAATATAATATTATTATTTTTTTTATAAGAGAATATAAATGTAAAAATTAAAATTTCAAGAATGGGATTTGAAAGTAACAGGGGTATCCCCGTTACAAAAAAATCCCTTGTTTGTAAGATTTTAGACCTTTTTTCAAATTCCATTATTTTAAATTCCACATTTTTTTTCTTAACTAAACATGGATTTCATAGAATTTAAAAATCCAAATCCCATGGAATCCCATCAAATCTTTGAATCAAACTGCCCCTAATTAGAATATTCAGCATATCTGTATGCACATAAAAAAAAATTATAAATTCTAAACTTGGATAAAGATTCCGACTCCAATGTAGACCTGACCAACTTAATATTTCAATTTTTTCAAAAAAATCATCAAAATTAAATATAAATTCAAAATTTACATTTTGATAACCAAAAATAGTAGCTTCCGTTTAGATTTCAAATATTTTAACACCCGGTCTCAATCAAAATATTTAAGTACAAATTAGATGTACCATATATTAGAAATCTATTGTCATTCCTCCAAAGATTTACAATTTCTAGTGTAAGCAATCAAAATGTATAATAAAATATTTTCATACGCATGTTTAATGAAAATTTTACAAGAATTTTAAAAAGGGGATGGGGAGGGACATCATGCAACTGAAATGATGATTATTAGATAATTCCAATTAATATAAAATATAGTTAGAAATTTTGGGGGAAATAATTAAAGAGATTGTATTATTGATCATCACAATAAGGGTATATAGACAATACAAAATGGATTCGATATATGGATAAAGCCAAATCTAAATATAAATTTACTAAATCTAAAACCGAATATCTAAAGTATTTCGACATCCCCTAAAACTCAAGTGGTATAACAGAAACCAACTTGAGTTTGATAAGAAAGTTAATATAGACGCAAAAGACGCAAATAAAAATAACAGTTGCTTGTTTGTTGTTGCCTCCTCCACTCTACCTTGTCAAAGCCAGAAAAAATTCTCTCAACTGAATTAGAGTCGAAAATAAAAGAACTCACAACAGAGTCGAAAATGACATGAATCTCTCACTGGAGCCGAAAACGACATGACTCTCTACCAGAGCTGAACTCTCTATCGGAGCCGAAAATGACATGACTCTCTACTGAGCTGAAAAGGACGGGGGTACTCTCCAAAAATTCAAAAATAATGAGACTCTCATTGCAATTTGAAACATGGCTCTGGAGAAACGCAACATACGTATCGCAGAATCGCAGATAGATGCGCAGACATGACTTCAATCGTAGACAAAATGAAGACTACAAACAGAATTAAAATCAGAAACAAAAGTATTAGAACCATGTTCAATATCTCAAAATTGTAAGACCTCCGGGTACATCAAGGTTGAATGTACCCGAAAACGATAGGACTCTCCACCGGAGCCGAAAACGACATGACTTCACTGGAGGCAAAAATGACATGACTCCACCGGAGCCAAAAGCAGTTGAATCTCCACCAAAGCCGTAAGTGACATGACTCTCCAATGGAGCCGAAAATGACATAACTCTACCGGAGCCGAAAATGACATAACTCTTAATGGAATCCGAGTCAAACGCAGAAAAATAGCACACAAAATAGATCGCAGACATAGGACAGATTGCAGAACAGATCGCGGATATTGGACAGATTGCAAAACAAATCACAGATATTGGACAGATCGTGGAACAAATCACATACATTGGACAGATTGCAGAACAAATAGCAGATATCAAACAGATCATAGAACAAATCGCAGACATCTGACAAATCACATTGCACGCAGGCAACAGACAAGCAGTGGACAGACGATAGATCGCAAATAGATTTAAGATCGCACGCAGGCAACAAACAGACATTGGACAAATGACAGATACAGATAGATTTCAGAGACAAATTTGCAAAAAGACAAACTTTCTCAAAATCACAAGACCTCCAGGTACAATCCAGGTTAAATGTACCTAGAGAAATACGGGTTGATAGGCTATATTTACGGCATAAGAAAAATAGACTTTCATACCATATTAAAAATTTTGGGGGAAAATAAGGGGCTTGTATTATTGATCATCAAAATAAAGGGGCCTATATATAGGCAATACAAAATGGACTCGATAGACTCAAATCTAAGTAATCTAATCTATGGATAAGACCAAATATAAATATAAATCTATTAAATCTAAAATCGAATATATAAATATCTCAACATTCACCCTCAAACTGAAGTGGTATAACAAAAACCAAGTTGAGTTTGACAAGAAAGTTGCATATAGAGGCAAACAAAAATAACAGTTGCTTGTGTGCCATTGCCGCTTTCGTTGCCGCTGTCACTGCCGCTCTACTGTGTCAAAGCCAGAAACAATGCTCTCAACTGAATTAGAGTAAAAAATAACAGAACTCACAAAGGAGTAAAAAATGACATGACTCTCTACTAGAGCCGAAAACAACATGATGACTCCCTACTTGAGCCGAAAATGACAGGAGTACTCTCCATAAAGTCGGAAATAATTGGACTCTCATTTCAATCAGAAACATGGCTCTAAAGAAACGCAACAGATGGATCGCACAATTGCAGACAGATACGCAAACATGACTTCAATCGTAGACAAAATCAGTACTCAAAACAAAATTAAAATAAAATATAAAAAGACTAGAAACCGTGGACAATATCTCAGAATTGGAAGACCTTTGGGTACATCTCAGGTTGAATGTACCCGGAGAAACGCGGGTTGGTAGGCTATATCTACGATATGAGAAAAGTAGGCTCTGATACCATATTAGAATTTTTGGGGGGAAAATAAAGAGATTGTATTATTTATCATCAAAATAAGGGGCCTATAAATAGACAATACAAAACGGACTTCATAGACTTAAATCTAAGTAATCTAATATATGGATAAGACTATTTCTAAATATATATCTACTAAATCTAAAATCGAATATATATAATATTTCATCACATATAATGCATATGGAAGAATAATAGCAAATTCCTAAAACGAAAATAAAATAGATCTTGGGAGATGCTTTCAAGAATATACTTAGTAATAAGGAAATAATAAAACTTTTGCTAATGCTTTTAAAATGTTACCACCTACCTCTACTCAAACAATGTGATTGAGTCTTCTTCTCCCCCTTGGCTGCTTATCTGCACCCATTATAAGAAGTAGATCGTCCATCCTGGAGGTATATACAACCAACTTTGTTCACTTTGAGCACCAATGATGCTTTTTCTCTTCTTTGTAATTCACTAATCGGTGATTATCATATATAATAAGGTAAAAATGGTTAAAAATAATTGAATTCTTCAAAACAAAATACCAATATTCTTACTGCAAGCCATGTATGTTATCACGATGAATGATTAATATAAACTAGAAAATATTTCATACTCTTCGAGAAATATGAAAATAAATGAACATCTAAATATTCCCTTTAGATTCCATTCGATATGCTTGAGTGTTGAAAGTTAACAACATGAAGATGCATATAAAATATTTACTGAACAAAATAGACCCTCCAACCCCCCAAAAATTATGCTCTTTATAACACATAAGCAAACATCAATCTAACTAAATAATAATGTTTTAAATGTAGAGTAAATCTCATGTGTTGAAATTACAATATTTTCAAAATCACTACGACTCTAAAATGCAGATTTCAGCTTTCCTAAAACCCTTCTTCCCTCTTTATTTTTGAAGTTTCAGAACTATGGTTTTTTTTTACCGTATGAATCCAATGGTAAAACTCCTAAAGAACAACATATATGATGATGAAGTGATAAAATTTTTTAATTTTCTCATCACCAAATTGATCTAAACAAGTGCCCTTATATCAATCAAGCAAACCTATCCAATCAAAGTATCATTTCTAATTTCAATGTTCCAAACAGATCCAATCAAAGTAGTTGTTTTGTTGTTGTAAACATTTTTAACTTATGCAACTCACAAAGAAACTAATCAAAACTTGACTTTCAGTTAGCGGTCAGAGTTTTTGGAAACTGAAAAGTAACTTATGCATCAAATATTTCATGTGGAAACAATAAATTTAATTTTCACACCACTAAATTAATGTAACTGAGAATTTCAGACAATCAATTCATCCTTTTGAATACTCTTTGACTTAGCCAAAAAAAGAATTAAATCATACCTCGATTTCTTTTACACGTTAGAACTTGGAACTAATTTAACCATTGAAAATTTTACATACACCGAAAAATCCGTGCAAGATGCCAGGGAAAAAATGGTCAACAACGAGCTTTTTTATTTGTTACTATTGTTTAAACAAAAATAATAAAAAGTAACCATAATAAAAATAAAAAGTCCAAAAAAAAGAAAAACTTAAGTATTTAATAACTATATATATTTTTTTTCTTAAAACTATATATATTTACGTGCAGACTATAATTAAAAAATAGAATAAACACACCATTGATATTTTCTTGGTAAATGGTAAATTCAATCATTATATATAATAAATAAAATTCATTTTTCTCCAGTCTTTCACTGACATCTTGCAAGGATTTTTTGGTCTATACGAAAAATTCAATGTATAAGTTAGTACCAACTTATGACGTCTAACATAAATAAGGTATGATTTAATTTAAAAATTGTTGCCGACATTAAGAATAAAAAAGATAAATCATATGATTGGGAAAGTGGAAAGAAATTAATTAAGACTATAAATTCTTATTTACGCGTGGCATCAAATTTAATTTTTTAATTATTTTACTGTTGAAATCATCTAGATCTGAAACATTAAAATAAAACCAAATCATAAGTAACACCCTAGAGTTCATCTATCAAATAAATAAATAAAATTTCATAAATATAAATAAATAAGTACATAAATTACTAGTTTGCCATTTTAACAAAATCGTCAAGCCTATCTTCTTTCATTATAGCGATTAGCAACACCCTCCCATATAAAACATATATAGAAGCAAAGTGAGACAATGAAGTTTTAGTAAATTTCATACTTACCAATGGTTACTGTTGATGTAATTTTTCAACAAAAATAAAGTAAAATTCAAAGATATAGAAAATATCCTTAAACTTGATTAATTAGTGCCTGAGATTAGGAATCTCTAAACACTGTATGGTACAGAAAATAAACTGGAAAATAAAAGACTGAAATTTAAAGTGGTGATCCCCAAATCTGACTTTGCTTTGTTGAAGTTGATTGAAGATCCCTTGCCAAATGATGATCCAAACCCTTAAATATTCTCTGGGAAACTGTACTGAAAACCGTCACCCGAACGGTTACAACGTCTCCTTCCCAACCGTCTTCCAACCCTTCTCCTGCTGACACGTGTCCTCAGCAAACCGAAATTATCCCTATATTTCACCCTTTGAGCCAACCACAGACCTTCCGCCCTTTAGGCCCGACTGCCAATCTACAATAGTATGGGTCCGACTGCCAATCCTCCCGACTTGCAAACCATCTGACTTGTTTGGATTAGCTACAGACACCCCGATTAACAAACCAACCGATTTGTTGGTTCTGCCGCAGAATTCCGACCTGAGAACTTCCCGACCTGAGGACCTCCCGACTTGCGGACTTCCCGTCCTGAAGGCCACCCGACCTGCGGACTTCCCGTCCTGAAGGCCTCCCGACCTGCGGACTTCCCGTCCTGATGACTTTCCGTCTTGAGGACCTCCCGACCTGAAAACCTTCCGACTTGAGGTCTTTCCGTCTTGAGGACCTACCGACCTGAGGTCCTTCCGTCCTGATGACTTTCCGTCTTGAGGACCTCCCGACCTGAAGACCTTCCGACTTGAGGTCTTTCCGTCTTGAGGACCTACCGACCTGAGGTCCTTCCGTCCTGATGACTTTCCGTCTTGAGGACCTCCCGACCTGAAGACCTTCCGACCTGAGGTCTTTCCGTCTTGAGGACCTACCGACCTGAAGACCTTCCGACCTGAAGTCTTTCCGTCTTGAGGACCTACCGACCTGAGGTCCTTCCGTCCTGAGGACTTTCCTTAGAAATAAACCTATTTTCCTTGATTTCCTCACGGTGTCCTTCAGCCAGTTCAATCAACTCTATTGCCAGGCCCATTCTTCTTTTTACCTTGGGCTTTTAACCTAATTCTAAATTTCGTACGTAACAACTTGCCCGCCGCCAAGGGACTTTCAAACGCCATCTAACAATCAATGTTTGGAAGTTCATAAATCACTACCCTCTTGAAAAATTCCCTTAGCAACTGCACCAGTTACTGCAACACTCCTGATTAACTTCCTTCTCCGCAATACGAGCTTTTGTGAATCACAATCCCAAAACACTCTAACCATGGCGAATCAATACATTCCTGCCCTTCCTTTCGACGGAACCCTCCCAGAGGGCCCATTTTCAGCCTCGAAAGTACTAACTCCGACGATCCGCCCATATTGCACTACTCCTGAAGACTCAAATCGGATGAGGGAAGTTTTGGAATCCCGAAATTCCTTGGCTATCAACAACCCTAACTACCAAGCAGTTCGCATTCGAGACAGCATCAAAACCCATCTCACGGACCCAAAAGATCCTTACCGCGCTTGGTATCGACGGGTAGCAGAACACTTCCAGACCCAATGGCGATCTCAAAAAATCGACCAAGCAATACTATTGTCCACCATGCCTATCAACCTGCATGAGAAGGTGCTCTTGGCCATGTCTGCCTTCTGGAATGCGGAAAATGGGACTTTTCTCTTACCATCCGGCCCCTTTGGTCCAACTCTTATGGATGTGGCAATGATCGCGCATCTCCCAGTCGTGGGTGAAGACCCTGTAATGGGAGCCCTAGATGGGCAGGAGCCATCAGAAGACCATCCAGGGTGGTCTTTACAAGGTGTGAAGGAATGGGGCTGGACAAAGTTCGTAACCGATCAGCAAGGGGCTCCAGGGACCCCCGTGACCGACCGGGAACATACTGCCTTTATCCTTTTTTGGCTCTGTAGGTACGTCATTGTTTCCCCTTCTAAATGCGTTCTTCCTTCTCATCTCGACCTGGCCATTCATATCGCGTCGGGTCGGTTCTTTTCCCTTGGCACCCTGTTTTTAGCCAATCTGTTTGAAGGACTCACCAGGTTTAGCCTTCTTTTAACAGATAACGATAATAGAAAATTAGACACTGCCGCGTCGGGTCCTTTTTGGTTTTTAGAACTTTGGTTCCGCCTTTACTTCCCCAACGCGTTTAACTTAGGATCTCCGCCCACTATGCCAATATCCGAAAAACATTTGGGATTAGCCCTCAACCGACTCTGCTCAGGACGTAGTAAACTCCAATCTTCCGATCCAATAATAACCGCAATTGTAACGGATACCCGCAGTAACTCTCGATTTTCTATGTATAAAAAATATGCGGGTTATGCTCCCGACCATTTTTGGCCCTTTCCGGCACCAAATCCTCTTCCGACTCCTGAGCCTTGTCCTCATCCCACCTATCCTTTTGCCTGGGACGTTGCCCTCAAACCCAGGTCTCTTTTTAGCAGCAAAAAACTTGATAAAAAAGGGCAGAAAACCTTTTACACTTTTAATTATGAACCTCAATTCATGGCGCGCCAGTTCGGCTGTTGCCAAGGTATCCCTGGACCCGTCGCTTGTCCGCATATAATTTTTCAAAGTCCTGACCGACGAGTCCTACCTAATTCAATCCCTTCTTATATCTCCCAGCTTACCACGTATATAATTTCCAATTCTTATATTCCTTTCCGCTCCAACCCTGAGACTGTAGATACATTCAATGAATGGTGGTCGGTTGTATGGCCCTTGATTTCCCCTGATGAGGATCGGTTGCTGAACATACTCCTTCCCCCCCAAGGATTGGTTCTAGGGGCGGCTAGACATACTAGCACTCAGCAACAAACGGCCGCCCCGGGAATCGGATCTAGTGTTCCAATGCGAAAAAGGAAAGCGTCCCAGCGGCAAACACCCCCGACCTCTGGGGCCGACCAGCAAGCTCCAGCGGACCTTGGAACTACTAAGACATCAGCAAGGACCCGACCCCGAATAGGTAATTTTTCTTAAAACCGTGAACCAATTCACTATATCTTAACTTTGATTTCACCTATTTCATTCACCAGAACCGACCTTGGTGACACCGACCACACAAACGACGCCAGCCCCAGCCGACCATTCAATCGGACCTTTGGTCCAGACCAATTTGCCAATGAGCAGTCGGGCGGAGGACCCGACGAGGAGGCAAACTCTTCCTCCCGTACCGAGAAGTGGTCGGGCCAGGCACCCGACTAGGAGGCAATCTTTACCAACAGCGCCTATAGAACCAGTAAGTTCTCTCATCAGCAATACTTAGGAGTCTAGTGATCAACCTTGATATATTTAACAACAACATTTCCATGATTTTTCACAGACACCTTCACCCATCGCATCAACAGCAGGGGTCTCTTCAGACAGCGAGGGGACTACTTCCCAGATGGGTCGACCGCCATACATGGCATCAGACTCATCCATTTCGAAGGAAGAACCAGCTGCCCTTGCCGAAGCTGACCCTCAAGACGACATCCCTGATGCTGCTGACCCCAAAATCGTCCAATCGGATGCCGTTGCGCTGGAAACCGAAAATGCCACAGCTGCGGCTATCCCCATTGCTCCTGAGATACCAGCTGCAGTGGCTTTAGACGCAGCCGCCCAACCTGCAGCCGCCCAGCCAGCAGCGGCGCTCCCTCCAGCAATCGAGTGGCAGGCAGAAGAACCACCTGTGGCAGCCCAACCTCCAGAAATAGAAGAGGTTTCTTCATCCGATTCGGAAACTTCTGTGAATTTGGTAAGATTAAACCAATCCATGCCATAATGTTTCTTTCGGAAAACACTAATTGTTTTATATACTACTTTCCATAGGGACCCAGGTCGGCACCTCAGCGACCATTCGCAGCAGCCGACGAGTCGGCTGCTGTTATACCAGCTGTCCGCCCTACTCGACCGACCTCATTGCTGCCCCCCTCACTGACAGCAGTTCGCCCAGAGGTGACACATATCTTATCTGAATAAATTTGCACCTCCCTTGGAATACCTATTGACACTGTAAGACTTGCAAGGGCCTTCGGACTTAGCTATCCTATCGACTGTTCCGGTTCCAGCGGAGGCCCAAACTATATTCACTGAGGCCATTAACCATCCCCTGTCAGAATTAAGATCCGACCTATTGGACAAACTCATTCAGACGGTTGGTGGCCTTCTTTTTTACACTCCGACGGAATCGCCAGCCGTCCCCATTCTGCATCGGCTGATGGAAAGACTTACGGAGCTCAAGACTGAAGTGTTAGTTATTGGACTCCTGTCAGCCGAAACCCCCCAGCCTGTCTTCGATCAAACAACGCTGGAAAATTCTTTGGCTAAGACCCGAGAATCCCTTCAGCAAACTACCGGAAGGCTGGGCGGTCTCCTTAGCACGAAGGCTCAAGTTGATGAATCCATCCAGAAAAAGGAGGCAGAATTGCGGGAGCTAAGGAAAGAACAGTCTACCTTGGATAAGCAAGTTACCAATGAGCAGCGTCTGCTTGAGAAGTATACAAAAAACGAGGCCGAATTGGATCAAGAGCTGAAAACCCAAGCCCGATCCCAATTCATCAGAAGATATCAGACGGCTGCTAATACCAGAAGGCTATCCAGGGATGAAGTCAAATGGACACATATAAAAACTGCCCTAGGGGCACTTTTGTAATACTTCCCCCTCTGTAACAACATTTGACTTAGTAATACAGTTTTCCTTCTTCTCACAAAACAAGGATCACCTTTCAATTTCCAACTTTGTAGGAATCGAAACAAACTCCTTCTTTAAAAGAACACTGTTTCTCACATTTTAAGAGACACATTCCAAGGCATATTTTGAAAACCAAAACACTTGAAGTGTTAACAAACATGGCGAATGACCGACCTCATGTTCCATCAAGCAACTGGGAGGGTGTTCTTCAACCCTTCTTTGTAGGTAATCACCCTATTGGAGGCCATGCAGAAGACTTGTTACATATACTCAAGCAACTAGACTTCAAATTCCGATTCTCCCAACGAGGTAGAAGAACCATTCATCGCGTCATCCGCCTAATGGAAAAAATCATTGAGGGGTATGAACCTCTCCGTGACATCCTTAGTCGCATTCCTGACCTCCATTATCACATGGAAATGATTGAAAATCACGCAACAACCATACTTCCAGACCTTGGTTGGGATAATATATTTTCCAATCAACGAAAAGTCTTTTCAAGATTACGTACCATTGTTGACCGTGAATATCAAGCCATAACAGACATGCAAGCACGTACCAATCAAGATCTAGACGACATGCAAAGCCAATGGGAAAGGTACCGACCAGATTTGGAAGATCTTATTGAAGAAGAACCAGAATTAATATCCACTCACTGGAATGAAAATTCTGATTCAGAGGCAGAAAATTTCTCACAAATACATGATGACTAACAGAAATGAACCTTTAAATAGGTTCGAACCCCATAAATGGGTTCTGAATAATATTTTGCTTCAAGCGGTTTTGTTATCTGAAAAGGCAGGATAATACCTCTTCAGATATTTAGCATTAATACAATCATGTACTCTCTTACCTTCATGATTTACAATAATGAAAGCGCCATTCCCAATATCTTTTTGAACAATGTATGGTCCTTCCCAATTCGGTGACCACTTTCCCAATTGGTCAGTTTTCTTATATGTAGGAAGAATGGTCTTCCAGACTAGGTCTCCTTTTTGGAATGTCCTGTGAAGAACTTTCTTTCCGTAATTCCTTGCTCTGATTTCACTCTGTTTCACACTTCGACTTATTGCATGAAGTCGGCTAACATCCAAATCCTCCAACTGTTGCATCATAAGTTGTTGGTATTCTTTGGTAAGATCACCATCAGTAAACTCTGTTCGGCCAGATGATACTCGGATTTCGGCTGGTAAAACAGCATCTTGGCCAAACGTGAGTTGGTAAGGTGAGAACCCTGTGGCCGTATTTCTGGTATTCCTATGTGCCCATAAAGCCTGAGACAATAACAAATGCCACTTTCTTGGGTTCCCTTCAACCATCTTCTTTATAATCCCAATAATAATCTTATTTGCTGCTTCCGCTTGTCCATTGGCTTGGGGATAATAAGGTGACGAATGATGTAATCGAACACCGAATTCTGTCAAGAAACTAGAGAACTTTTCCCCTGTGAAAACCAGGCCTTGGTCGGTTGTTATAGACTGAGGAATACCATATCTGTAAATAATTTGATTCAAAACGAAGTCTATCACTTCTTTCTGATCCACATTTTTCAAAGCAACTGCTTCTACCCATTTGGTAAAGTAGTCAGTCGCGACCAATATGAAACAATGATGTTTCGATGAAGCAGGATGTATCTTACCAATAATATCCATAGCCCATGATTTAAAAGGCCATGGTTTTGCCAAGAATTGCAATTCGGTTACTGGCAAATGGTTTAAATTTCCATGTCTCTGACATTCCTGACAGCCTTTGGCAAATTGTATGCAATCTTCAAAAATCTTTGGCCAGAAAAAACCCAAACGATGAATGGCCCACCTCATATTCAGACCTGCCCGATGAGCTCCACATATCCCACCATGTACTTCTGTCATTACCTCTAGAGCTTCTTTAGACCCCAAACATTTCAAAAGTAAACCTTCAAATGATCTCTTATACAAAATTCCATTTATCAATTGAAAACGTAAAGCTTTCAATCGTGTCGCAATCGAAACACTCGCACCTGGATTCTGTAAATACATGATAAGCTCTGTTCTCCAATCGGGCACTGTTTCGCCGCCGGACTCCTGCCCGATAGTAACTACGCAGTCGGGCTCCTGTCCGACAATAACTTCGCAGTCGGGCTCCTGACCGACAGTCTCCTGCCCGACAACTTCGCAGTCGGGCTCCTGTCCGACAATCTCCTGCCCGACCACTTCGCAGTCGGGCTCCTGTCCGACAATCTCCTGCCCGACCGCTTCGCAGTCGGGCTCCTGTCCGACAATCTCCTGCCCGACCGTAACTTCGCAGTCGGGCTCCTGTCCGACAGTCTCCTGCCCGACCATTCGATCACATATTGGGTCTGTCTTTTCTCCTATGCCCGACTTGACCTCCGACCACATATCCTCCAGAATTCCTTTACAGGCCCTTTGAGCCAACTCATCAGCACGTTGGTTTTCTTTCCTCGGAATGAACTCAATTATTACTTCTGAGATTTTTGTCAGTAACCGACCCACAATGTCCCTGTATCTGCGAAGATGAGGGTAATTGCAAACATATTGATTGTTTACCTGGTTGACTACTAATTGAGAATCCCCCCTTATGATTACAGACTGGACCTTCCTGGCTATTAAAGCCTCCAAACCCAAAATTAAAGCTTCATATTCTGCCGAATTATGGGTCATGGCTTCCAATCGTAGTTGTAAGTTGATCTTTTGACCATCAGGTCCTTGCAAAAAGACCCCTGCCCCTGATTTGTTTCCAGAGGTAGAACCATCAAAGAACATCAACCATGTTCTGGTACTTATATAAGGCACACATCCGACCTGTAGATTATCCAGATATGATGAACAACTAAATGGTCGGACACTATCACAAAGAGAATACCCGACTTGTGAGAATTCTGCTAAGAAGTCGGCTACTGCTTGTCCCTTGATTGCCCTCAGCGGGGAATGTTGAAGATCAAAAGGAGCCAATTTGATGGCCCACTTCATGAGTCTGCCCTTCATAGTAGGTCTCTGTAAAATCAATTTGATGAGATCCACCTTTGATATGACCTCAATTCTTCTGGGCAGCAAATAATGCTCGAGTTTAGTACAAGCGAAGACCAATGAATAACACATTTTTTCTGGCATAGTGTAATTCAATTCTGGTCCTGTAAGGGTTTTACTGAGATAGTAGATTGCCCTTTCCTTCCCGTCATCACCATCCTGTGCCAACAAACAGCTAACCACTTCATATGTATTTGCCAAATAAAGTTTGAGTGGCCGACCTTGTTTAGGAGGCATCAAGACTGGAGGATGAACCAATGCCTGCTTGATAGCATCTAAAGCCGTCTGTTGATCGGGACCCCATTCAAAAGCATTTTTTCTAGCTTTCAACAATTTAGTAATGGGTCGGACCTTGCCAGCAGCATTAGAAATGAAACGCCTCAAATAGTTCACCTTACCCAAAAAACTTTGGATTTCTTTAACCGTCTTGGGTGGCCGACTGTCAAGAATGGCTTTAGCTTTATTGGCATCGATTTCAATTCCTCTCTCATGAACTAAAAATCCTAAAAAGCTCCCGGCTGATATTCCAAAAGCACATTTGGTTGGATTCATCTTCAACTTGTACTTCTTCATTCTTTCGAATGCCTCTTCAAGATTTCTCAAATGTTCGTCAAAACTGGCAGATTTAACAATAACATCATCAATATAAACTTCCATAGATCTGCCAATTAAATCATGAAAGATTGAATTCATGGCTCTTTGGTAAGTTGCCCCTGCATTCTTTAAACCGAATGGCATGACTGTCCATTCATAAATACCTAAAGCCCCTGGGCACCTAAATGCTGTCTTAGGAATGTCTTCTTCTGCCAGAAATATTTGGTTATAACCTGCATAACCATCCATCAGACTAAGAACTTTATGCCCTGCTGCTGCATCTATCAACATGTCGGCCATAGGCATCACATATTCGTCCTTAGGGGTAGCTAGATTCAAATCCCTGAAATCGATGCATATCCTTATCTTACCATTTTTCTTGACCACTGGCACAATGTTAGCCAGCCACTCCGCATAACGGCAAGGCTGAATGAAACCCACTTTGAGAAGTTTTTGGATTTCTTCCTTGATTTGAGGCATCAGATCCGGGCTCATTCGCCTTGGAGGTTGTTTGTAAGGTTTGCAACCTTCCTTGATAGGCAATCGATGCTCTATTAGACTTCTTGTCAAACCAGGCATTTCTAAATAATCCCATGCTAAACAATCAATGTTGTTTCTAATAACTTCGAGCATCATTGTCTGTTGCTCTTTAGACAAATAACCACTTAGCCTGATCACTTTTGGAACCAATTCGGTTCCTAAATTAAACTCTAATAATGGGTCTTGTGATGAAGCTGTTGGTTCTGTTTTCTCCAATAAATCAGGCCAACGAAATTGTTCATCTTCTTGGAGGTGAACATCAAGAATCTCTTTACTATTTTCTGCTTTATGTAATAACTGCTTTAAATAGAACTTATTAATAAAAGAACTACATACTTCTAAACTTGTATCATCCATAACAAACAAATTATATGGGAATGGGTGTGGCTTTATCATGAGCCATGCAATAAAGGTGTTCTTTTAATAGAACATCGAGTTCTGGCCAGTGACTTTATAACCCTTGTTTGGGTATTCCCTGGCCATATACAACTGAGACATCGGAGCCAAATGACTGGAATAAAACACTGACTCTTCAACTTGTTCTGATACATCGAATGGCTTGTCATTCGCTTCCATTTTGAAGACCTGATTTCCTTCCCAGAACATTAATTGTTGGTGCAAGGTTGATGGCACACATTGAGAGGCATGAATCCAGTCTCTTCCTAGCAAGAGAGAGTATGTAGTATCTGCGTCCACAATAAAGAAAACAGTGGAGATCTTCTTTGGTCCGACCTCGATTGTGGCAACCATCATGCCTTCAGGCTTAGTCGGCTGCCCTGTAAAACATGTCATTTCGAATTCCACAGGAGACAGATCATGAATTCCTTTCCCTAGCTTCTTGAGAGTCTTCAATGGCATAACATTAAAGACTGCTCCATTATCCACGAAAACCTTTGTGATTGGTTTCCCACAAATGTGAGCATTAACATACAGAGGTTTCAAATGGGAGATCGCACCCTCTGGAATAGGAGGAAACACAATCGAAGGTGCCTCCGGCTGAGGCTCGGAATCTGAAGTCTTTGCCCACTCTGTTTCCTCTAATTCGTCATCTGCCAAGAATGCCCATAAAGGTTCGTCCATAGTATCATCTACCAGACTCGCCCACATCGGTTCATCTCTAATCTGATTAATCTCTGTCATTCGACAAGGGATTCGTGGTCCCAGACGAGATTTAACAGATCTCAAATTTTCCTCTGTAGTTACAACTTCTTCCTTTGTCTTATTCCGAGATTGAACCGTCAAAGATTCTATACGGAATTCTTCAAGAGATGGATTGATGTTGATCCGTTCACAATGTTGGCATCGAAAACCTCTGATTATTTCATCTGCCATTCCTTTACCTTTCCCCTGTCCCGACGAACTTCTTTTGGTATAGTCGGAAGTGCCTAATCCGTCGTTCGGTTGCTTTCCTGAACAGACCCAACTGGACCGACTTTTTGGAGACTGAATGGCTGCTCCCTGTTCGTTGGTCGTTTGTTCTGTAAAGACTCTAATGGACTGATCTCCTGCCAAGTGGTCGGCTGCTTTTTGTTCGTCGGTTCGTTGTTTTACTGAAGGAACTCGTTTCCCATACTTCGCAGCATACCTGCGTTTGGCATTGCGAATCTGTGTACGATTCATACCTGGGAAACGAGGATCTATATCAACTGGTAAAGGCTTTTTATTTCGAGCCCAATTGTTCCCGACTGGCCCTGTTTTTCTGGTCGGGTGATCACGTACTAAAACCTTTTCTTTCACCTCCACATTAAAAGAACCGTCTGGATGGTCCCATTTTTCAGCGACTGGCTTCTCACAAACTTTGAGTCGTTCTTCCGGTCGGCTGCTATTTGGCTGAGTTCCTTTCTTTGTTCCGGGGCTTGCCTGAGTTCGTTCCCCTGTTTGTCCACTATTGGCCAAAATTTTCCCTGTTTCTGAACTTGGTTGGATGTCAACCATTGCCGTTGTTACTTTCGGAAACGGTTGCTGATCTACACCTAGAGTGATGTATTTGAGCCGACCTGTCTTGATGGCCTTTTGAATTTCCTTCCTGAAATGAGTACACTGACTTGTGTTGTGTGTAAAAGAATTATGCCACTTACAATATGGTCTCCCTTTGATTTCTTCTTTAGTGGCCAATCTTTGCCCCTTTGGAATACGGATCTGCCCATCAGTCAGTAGGATATCAAAGATTTCATCAGCTTTCGAACTATCAAACGTCGGTTGCTCCTTTCTTTCAGATCCTGGTACTGGCTTCAATTTAGGGCATACATAAGGTTTTCCAGAAAGGATTTCGGCTGCCATCTCTTCTGACTGATTAAAATCAAAGTCACATGTTTCTGTTCCCATACTCGCCATATGTTGGCCTCTATTACGCCTGTTATGCTGATCTTCCTCTCTGAACAAAGACTCTAAACGTCCTGCCTTGGATGCAAGACTTGCCAAATCCTCAACATCCAGGGCAGTGAGTGCCTTTCTTAAGCGAGTATGCATATTCCGGACCACTAAATTGGTCATCTCTTTCTCACTGATTACCGTAGGACATCGTCCCTTCATCAATCGCACCCTTTCTATAAACTGTGAAGCAGATTCTTCTGGATACTGTCTCAATTCTAGTAAATCAGTTAAAGAAACAGTTGGTAAAGGATTGAAGAATCTGGCATGAAATGCCATCTCCAGTCCTTCCCACGTCTGAATTTGTCCAGGAGGCAGACTTGCAAACCATGAAAACGCTGTTCTAGTAAGAGATAAACCAAACAGCTGCAACTTATAAAAAGGGTTATTGCCAACTTCTCCTAATTGTGCTGTGAACCGACCAACATGTTCTATGGTGGAAGATCCGTCCTCCCCAGAGAATGCATGAAAATCGGGTGGTCGATAATTCCTTGGGAGAGGGTGTTCATTAATGATCCTTTCTGGGAAAGGTCTCTGATATGCAGGGCGGTTAGCCATCTGAGGAGTTAATCCATACTGATCCCTTAATATATGTGCAATCTCATCAGGATCTACATGAAAGCGTTGATGATCAGGAACATGGAACGGATCCTGCACAGGAATATGAATAGGATCATGTATATATCCTTCAGGCCTGTCCTCCCTTGTATTGTTCGGCTGCGGATTGGTAACCCTTGGTCCCAGTGGAACAGTGTTGGGAAAAGTCAGAGGAGATTTTCCCCTATCCATTCGGTTGGGATTTGTGGCACTTGGGAATGTACTATCCACGAATGATGGCCCTGCGAAATTTGCCTGTAGTCTGGATGGTGATACTCCTGGTGGAGTTTGAGTAGGTCGAAGACTAACCCTTGATAGTGCTTGATCTATCATGTTCTGCATCAAACTCTGTTGCTCACGCAACATGTTCGTTTGTTGCTCACGCAACATATTCTGCATAACCAAAGTGTGCTGGTTGTTCATTTGTTGAACATAAGACCACCAATCAGTTGGTGGTTGTGGGATTTCCCCGGCATTTGGCACAATAGGTGGTGGAACGGATTCTCCCACCGGTGCCGAAGATGATTGAGGTTGTGAACCTGCCATATGGACCCTTCCGATGATACGGCCGGATCTAAGACGTATGAAATTATCGCCGGAATTGGAATGAGCAATTTTGTCTTGCTCCCACTGTGGTCGCCAATTTGTTGATGTAATTTTTCAACAAAAATAAAGTAAAATTCAAAGATATAGAAAATATCCTTAAACTTGATTAATTAGTGCCTGAGATTAGGAATCTCTAAACACTGTATGGTACAGAAAATAAACTGGAAAATAAAAGACTGAAATTTAAAGTGGTGATCCCCAAATCTGACTTTGCTTTGTTGAAGTTGATTGAAGATCCCTTGCCAAATGATGATCCAAACCCTTAAATATTCTCTGGGAAACTGTACTGAAAACCGTCACCCGAACGGTTACAACGTCTCCTTCCCAACCGTCTTCCAACCCTTCTCCTGCTGACACGTGTCCTCAGCAAACCGAAATTATCCCTATATTTCACCCTTTGAGCCAACCACAGACCTTCCGCCCTTTAGGCCCGACTGCCAATCTACAATAGTATGGGTCCGACTGCCAATCCTCCCGACTTGCAAACCATCTGACTTGTTTGGATTAGCTACAGACACCCCGATTAACAAACCAACCGATTTGTTGGTTCTGCCGCAGAATTCCGACCTGAGAACTTCCCGACCTGAGGACCTCCCGACTTGCGGACTTCCCGTCCTGAAGGCCACCCGACCTGCGGACTTCCCGTCCTGAAGGCCTCCCGACCTGCGGACTTCCCGTCCTGATGACTTTCCATCTTGAGGACCTCCCGACCTGAAAACCTTCCGACTTGAGGTCTTTCCGTCTTGAGGACCTACCGACCTGAGGTCCTTCCGTCCTGATGACTTTCCGTCTTGAGGACCTCCCGACCTGAAGACCTTCCGACTTGAGGTCTTTCCGTCTTGAGGACCTACCGACCTGAGGTCCTTCCGTCCTGATGACTTTCCGTCTTGAGGACCTCCCGACCTGAAGACCTTCCGACCTGAGGTCTTTCCGTCTTGAGGACCTACCGACCTGAAGACCTTCCGACCTGAAGTCTTTCCGTCTTGAGGACCTACCGACCTGAGGTCCTTCCGTCCTGAGGACTTTCCTTAGAAATAAACCTATTTTCCTTGATTTCCTCACGGTGTCCTTCAGCCAGTTCAATCAACTCTATTGCCAGGCCCATTCTTCTTTTTACCTTGGGCTTTTAACCTAATTCTAAATTTCGTACGTAACAACCTGCCCGCCGCCAAGGGACTTTCAAACGCCATCTAACAATCAATGTTTGGAAGTTCATAAATCACTACCCTCTTGAAAAATTCCCTTAGCAACTGCACCAGTTACTGCAACACTCCTGATTAACTTCCTTCTCCGCAATACGAGCTTTTGTGAATCACAATCCCAAAACACTCTAACCATGGCGAATCAATACATTCCTGCCCTTCCTTTCGACGGAACCCTCCCAGAGGGCCCATTTTCAGCCTCGAAAGTACTAACTCCGACGATCCGCCCATATTGCACTACTCCTGAAGACTCAAATCGGATGAGGGAAGTTTTGGAATCCCGAAATTCCTTGGCTATCAACAACCCTAACTACCAAGCAGTTCGCATTCGAGACAGCATCAAAACAACAATTTTATATCACTTTGTTATAAATTTTGATTGGAAATCTACAATATCATCTGATCGAGAAAGAGATAAATAATTTCAAGTTTTTGTCAAACCTTGGGTGTATCGGAAGAACCTCGAGTGTATCGAAAGAATCGCAAGTGTTTCAAAAATGGAAATTCAATCTAAATGTTGTTAAATCTAAATGATTGACAACATCAACAATTTATCCAAAGAGAAAGACAGAAGGAATATGAGAATGGAGTAAAAAACAAGCATCACCTTAAGTTTAGGTTCGGCTCTCCGAATAATAGATGTAGAATGTAAAATCTCTTTTCCTTATGACACAATTCCAGATTTAGGACATGCGTGTGGTTTGCTTTATATAATTAAACAAAATAATATTCCTATAAGGGAAGAGGTATGAGCTTTTTCTCGAACCTAGAGTGTGTCATAGAATCGAACCTCAAGTGCATCGAAAAAGTAGGTTCACTCGCAATTTAGTTAAAACCAAATGATAATTGCATCAACAATCTATCAAAAGAGAAAATGAAGAATATGGTAATATATTGAAAAAGAGACATCACCTTAGTTTGAATGCGACTCTCCAAATAGTTAGAGGTAGAATTTCAATCTTCAATCTCGTGATCACTCAATTCAAGATTTAAGAAATGTGCAAGTTCACTCTCTGTAGATAATTATATAGGAATTTTATTATTAATGTTCAAGGTCGGTACTACAAATTGAATTGGGTTGGGCCAAGAACGTTAGAAAAATCCAAAATCGGTAAATTTAAAAATAATGGATTATTAAGTGTTTGTTTACTTATTTTTTATTTTCACAGTTTTCAATGTACTCTTATTAAAAAGACTATATATTGTATACAATCTCTATTTTTTTTCATTCAAAAATATACATACACTATATTTTTATCTCAAAATATAAAATTTAGAACTTCACAACAAAATTCAAGAGACACCTTATAATGGTACATCTATCAATAATTAATTCTTTTCATATCTTTAACAAATATAATGATCCTTATGAAAAATAAATTTTAAATTTTATGTTAAAAGAAAATGGTGATGTTGAATTTGACGTTTTTAACATAAATATAGGTATACTGAATGTTGCATAGCCTAAAAATAGATACAAAAGAAAGTGCCTCTTATATTTGTTGCATTGTATACTTATTTATTATTAATTTGATCTTGTGATTTTTCATAATTGTGATTTAGGTAAATTAAAAATCATTAATTTTCATGACTAAGATTATTGTTGGGATTTATTTTGGCCGAATTGTCCTCCAGCCTTTCGGACCCACTCCAGTGTCTGTTTGGTGCGTGACCTGCATCTCCAACCCAGTTCACATGGCCCAACCAACTGTGTCTAACCCCTGTCTCCTCAGGAGTGAATCCCAGCCATTCATTTTAGGGATCACGTCTGAGCCGTCCATCTTGAGTTATATATATAGTGTTGTCCCTCATTATACAGAAGCATAGATGTGCCACTGCTGAAATCGCTCTCTCTGAAATTTCGTCTCCCTCTAGCAAGTCTCTCTTCTTCAGTTGCCTTGTATTCGAAGTTGGTCCTTTCTGGCAGATTTACCATAGAATGGAGAGGTGATTCTTCTGTGTGCCTTCGGGAGTGTTAGGTGAGGATTTCAACGGTTCGATTCTCCTTAAATCAAATTGTTTCTAATAGAGTGTTAGGGTTTGTTGCTTTGATGTTGTAGACTAGGTTTTCGGTGAGGGTCCGTTAGCCGTCAACCGTTGCATTACTGTTTTTGGTTGCTTTTCATCTATAAGAGTATACCTTGTAAAATCTGAGCTACAATAGTTTGTGCCTTTGCGTTCCTACTGTGTTCTTGGGTCTTTTCGATTCTAATAGAAGTTCTATTTAGTTTCTTTAATCTTGTTTTAGATTTACTTTTTAGGTACGGATTCAAATGGATATAAATTTTAGATACACTAGAGAATTGTTCAATATACTCAAAGTTGCACAAAACTCAAAATTATTTCGGAGAATTAAGTAGTGGAGTATTTGGAGATTTTGCATTTGTGATCCATTATTCGCAGAGTGGCATCTAAACAAAAGGATATGTTACTTTTTCAATTGTCTCTTATTCGTGCGTTTTCATTTCTCCTTTGATATACTTATTGTATTGTTATTCATTCAACTTTTAGCTACTATTGGACTGGATCTATGTTTTTGATAGTCAAGATTTTTCTTATATACTCGAGGTCGGACAAAAAATAAAAATTAATTTGAAGAATTGACTAGTCTAGATTCGATTCATTATTGATATTGCCATTCATTTACTTTTTAGGTATGACTTAACTGCATCTCACTTTTCGATACACTCGAGATTTTTTCAATATAGTTGAGGTTGGAAAAAATTCAAAACTAATTCCGGAGAATTAAGTAGTTGAGAATTTCAAGATTTTATGTTTTAGATCGTTTTAGATCCATGATTTACAGAGTGACTTTTAAACACAATGTTATGTTTCTTTTTTAATCTATTCTTATACATGCATTTTCCTTTTTGCTTTGTAAATTGTTGGTATTGTTATTCATTCAATTCTTCACTACGATTCGACTAGGTCCAGATTTTTCATGTAATCAAGACTTTTTCTGATATACTGGAGGTTGGTTAAAACCTCAAAATTATTTCGGAGAATTGAGATTGCGAGAATTAAAAGTATTGTTGATATTGCTACTCATTTAGTTTTTAGGTATGATTAAGTTGGATCGAAGTTTTTGATGAGGTCAAGATATTTTCAATATACTCAAGGTTCGACGAAAATCAAAGTTATTTCGTATAATTAAGTAGTCAAGAAATTGGAGTTTTCACATTTTAGATTAATTATTTGGAGAGTGGAATTTAAAAATAAAGTTATGTTTCTATTATCATATATTCTTATACATGCATTTCCGTTTCTGTTTTGAGACATTGTTGTTATTGTTATTCAATCAATTTTCAGCTACGATTCAACTGGATATAAGTTTTTGATATACTCAAGATTTTTTTCAATATACTTGAGGTTGGACAAAAACTCCAAACTAATTTGGAGAATTGTTTAATTGAGAACTCGATAAATTGTTGATATTACTATTTATTCTGTTTTTAGGTACGATTCAACTGGATCTAAGTTTTCGATACACTCGAGAATTGTTCAATATATTCAAAGTTGGACAATAACTCAAAATTATTTTGGAATATTAAGAAGTCGAGAATTTGGAGATTACGCATTTGTGATCCATTATTCGCAGAATGGCATCTGAACACAAGGTTATGTTGTTTTTTCAATCTATTCTTATTGATGCGTTTTCATTTCTCATTTGATATACTAATGGTATTGTTATTCATTCAGCTTTTAGCTACTATTGGACCGGATTTATGTTTTTTATATATTCAAGATTTTTTTTATATACTTGAGGTCGGACAAAAACTAAAAATTAATTTGGAGAATTGACTAGTCTAGATTAGATTCATTGTTGATATTTCCATTCATTTACTTTTTAGGTACGACTTAAGTGCATCTCACTTTTCGATACACTCGAGATTTTTTCAATGTACTTGAGGTTGGACAAAACTAAAAATTAATTCCGGAGAATTAAGAAGTTGATAATTTAAAGATTCTATGTTTTAGATCGTCTTAGATCCATTATTTGTAGAGTGACATCTAAAAAAAAGTCTATGTTTCTTTTTCAATATATTCTTAAACATGCATTTTCCTTTTTGCTTTGTACATAGTTGGTATTGTTCTTAGTTCTATTCTTTGCTTACGATTAGACTAAATCTAAGTTTTTGATGTAATCAAGATATTTTTCTATATACTCGAGGTTGGATAAAACCTCAAAATTAATTTGAAGAATTGAGATGGCGAGAATTAAAAGTATTGTTGATATTGATATTCATTTAGTTTTTAGGTATGACTCATTGGATATAAGTTTTTGATGAGGTCAAGATATTTTCAATATACTCAAGGTTGGACAAAAATCAAAATTACTTTGGGTAATTAAGTAGTCGAGAAATTGGACATTTCAAATTTTAGATCCATTATTTGGAGAGTGGAATTTAAAAATAAAGTTTTATTTCTCTTACAATCGATTCTTATACATGCACTTTCGTTTATGGTTTGATACATTGGTTGTATTGTTATTCATTCAATTTTTAGTTACGATTCAACCGGATCTAAGTTTTTGATATAGTCAAGATATTTTTTGATATACTTGAAGTTGGACAAAAACTCCAAATTGATTTGCAGATTTCCGTAATCAACAATTCGATGCATTGTTGATATTACTATTCATTTAGTTTTTTGGTACGGTTCAATTGGATCTAAATTTTTGATACACTTGAGAATTATTCAATATACTCAAAGTGGGACAAAACTCAAAATTATTTCAAACAATTAAGTAGTTGAGAATTTTGAGATTATACATTTTTTATCCATTATACTCAGAGTGGCATCTAAACACAAGGTTATGTTGCTTTTTCAATCCATTCTTATTCATGCGTTTTCATTTCTCATTTGATATACTAATGGTATTGTTATTCATTAAACTTTTAGCTACTATTCGACTGGATTTATGTTTTTGATATACTCAAGATTTTTTCTTATATACTTGAGGTCGGACAAAAACTAAAAGTTAATTTGGAGAATTGACTAGTCTAGATTCGATTCATTGTTGACATTTCCATTCATAGAGTTTTTAGGTACGGCTTAACTGCATCTCACTTTTTGATACACTCGAGATTTTCTCAATATAGTTAAGGTTGGAAAAAACTTAGAACTAATTCCAGAGAATTAAGTAGTCGAGAATTTAAAGATTTTATATTTTAGATCGTTTTAGATCCATGATTTGCAGAGTGGCTTCTAAAAACAATGTTATGTTGCTTTTTCAATCTATTTTTAGACATGCATTTTCCTTTTTGCTTTGTATATTGTTGGTATTGTTATTCATTCAATTCTCCGCTACGATTCTACACGTACTAAGTTTTTTATGTAATCAATATTTTTTTCATATACTCGAGGTTGGATAAAACCTCAAAATTAAGTCAGAGAACTGAGATGGCGTGAATTCAAAGCATTGTTGATATTGTTATTCATTTAGTTTTTAGGTGTGATTCAGTTGGATCTAAGTTTTTGATGACGTCAAGATGCTTTCAACATACTAAGGTTGGACAAAAATAAAAATTATTTCAGATAATTAAGTAGTAGAAAAATTGGAGATTTCACATTTTAGATCCATTATTTGGAGAGTTGAATTTAAAAATAAAGTTATGTTTCTGTTACAATCTATTCTTATACACGCATTTTCGTTTCTGGTTTGATACATTGTTGGTATTGTTATTCATTCAATTTTTAGCTATGACTCAACCAGATCTAAGTTTTTGATATATTCAAGATTTTTTTCGATATACTTGAGGTTGGATAAAAACTCCAAACTAATTTGAGAAATTGCATAATTGAGAACTCGATACATTTTGTTGATATTACTATTAATTTTGTTTTTAGGTACGATTCAACCGGATTTAAGTTTTTGATACACTCGAGAATTGTTCAATATACTCAAAGTTGGAAAATAACTCAAAATTATTTCGGAGAATTAAGAAGTCGAGACTTGCAGATTACGCATTTGGGATTCATTATTCGCAGGGTGGCATCAAAACACAAGGTTATCTTGCTTTTTCAATCTATTCTAATTCATGCATTTTCATTTCTCCTTTGATATACTAATGGTATTGTTATTCATTTAACTTTTAGTTACTATTCGACCGGATTTATGTTTTTGATATACTCAAGATTTTTTTTTTATATACTTAGGTCGGACAAAAACTAAGATTTAATTTGGATAATTAACTAGTCTAGATTCGATTCATTATTGATATTGCCATTCATTTACTTTTTTGGTACGACTTAACTGCATCTAACTTTTTGACACACTCGAGATTTTTTCAATATACTTGAGGTTGGGAAAAACTCAAAACTAAATCCGGAGAATTAAGTAGTCGAGAATTTCAAGATTTTATGTTTCAGATCGTTTTAGATCCATGATTTACAAAGTGGCTTTTAAACACAATGTTATGTTTCTATTTCAATCTATTTTTATACATGCATTTTCCTTTTTGCTTTGTACATTGTTGGTATTATTATTAATTTAATTCTCCGCTATGATTCGACTAGAACTAAGTTTTTTATGTAATCAATATTTTTTTTCCATATACTCGAGGTTGGATAAAACTTCAAAATTAAGTCAGAGAACTGAGATGGCGTGAATTCAAAGCATTTTTTATATTGTTATTCATTTAGTTTTTAGGTGTGATTCAGTTGGATCTAAGTTTTTGATGAGGTCAAGATATTTTCAATTTACTCAAGGTTGGACAAAAATCAAAATTATTTCAGATAATTAAGTAGTAGAGAAATTTAAGATTTCACATTTTAGATGAATTATTTGGATAGTGGAATTTAAAAGTAAAGTTATGTTTCTATTATCATCTATTTTTATACATGCATTTTGGTGTCTGGTTTGATATATTGTTCGTATTGTTATTTATTCAATTTTCAGCTACGGTTCAACCAGATATAAGTTTTTGATATACTCAAGATTTTTTTTTCGATATACTTGAGGTCGGACAAAAAACTCCAAACTAATTTGGAGAATTGCGTAATTGAGAACTCGAAAAATTTTTAGTATTAATATTCATTCAATTTCTAGCTACGATTCAACCGGATCTAAGTTTTTGATATACTCAAGATTTTTTTTGATTTACTTGAGAGTTTTTACGATATACTTGAGGTTGGACAAAAACTCCAAAGTAATTTGAAGAATTGTGTAATTGAGAACTCGATACATTGTTGATATTACTATTCATTTTGTTTTTAGGTACGATTTCACCGGATTTAAGTTTTTGATACACTCGAGAATTGTTCAATATACTCAAAGTTGGACAATAACTCAAAATTATTTCGGAGAATTACGAAGTCGAGAACTTGGAGATTACACATTTGTGATTCATTTTTCGCATAGTGGCATCAAAACACAAGGTTATGTTGTTTTTTCAATCTATTCTAATTCATGCATTTTCATTTCTCCTTTGATATACTAATGGTATTGTTATTCATTTAACTTTTAGTTACTATTCGACCAGATTTATGTTTATGATATACTCAAGATTTTTTTTTATATACTTGAGGTCGGACAAAAACTAAAAATTGATTTGGATTGACTAGTCTAGATTTGATTCATTGTTGATATTGCAAATCATTTACTTTTTAGGTATGACTTAATTGCATCTCACTTTTCGATACACTCGAGATTTTTTCAATGTACTTGAGGTTGGACAAAACTAAAAACTAATTCCGAAGAATTAAGTTGTTGAGAATTTAAAGATTTTATGTTTTAGATCTTCTTAGGTCCATTATTTGCAGAGTGGTATCTAAACACAAGTCTATGTTTCTTTTTCAATCTATTCTTATACATGCATTTTCCTTTTAGCTTTGTACATTGTTGGTATTGTTATTCATGTAATTCTTCACTACGATTCCAGTAGATCTAAGTTTTTGAAGTAATCAAGATTATTTTTGATATACTCGAGGTTGGAAAAACTCAAAACTAATTATGGAGAATTAAGTAGTCGAGAATTTCAAGATTTTATGTTTTAGATCCATGATTTATAGAGTGGCTTTTAAACACAATGTTATGTTTCTTTTTCAATCTATTCTTATACATGCATTTTACTTTTTGCTTTGTAAATTGTTGGTATTGTTATTCATTCAATTATCCGCTATGATTCGACTAGAACTAAGTTTTTTATGTAATCAATATTTTTTTCCATATAGTCGAGGTTGGATAAAACCTCAAAATTAAGTCAGAGAACTGAGATGGCGTGAATTCAAACCATTGTTGATATTGTTATTCATTTAGTTTTTAGGTATGATTTAGTTGGATCTAAGTTTTTTATGAGGTCAAGATATTTTCAATATACTCAAGGTTGGACAAAAATCAATATTATTTTGGATAATTAAGTAGTCAAGAGATTGGAGATTTCACATTTTCGATCAATTATTTGGAGAGTTGAGTTTTTTAAAAAAAGGTTATGTTTCCTTTAAAATCTATTCTTATACATGCATTTTCATTTCTGCTTTGATACATTGTTGGTATTGTTATTCATTCAATTTCTAGCTTCAATTCAACCGGATATAAGCTTTTTATATACTCAAGATTTTTTTCGATATACTTGAGGTTGGACAAAAAATCCAAATTAATTTGGAGAACTGCGTAATTTAGAACTCGATACATTGTTGATATTACTATTCATTTGGTTTTTAGGTACGATTCAACTGGATCTAAATTTTTGATACACTCGAGAATTTTTCAATATACTCAAAGTTAGACAAAACTCAAAATTATTTCGGAGAATTAAGTACTTGAGAATTTGGAGATTACACATTTGTGATCCATTATTCGCGGAGTGACATCTTAACAAAAGGTTATGTTGCTTTTTCAATCTATTCACATTATTGTGTTTTCATTTCTCCTTTGATATTCTTATGGTATTGTTATTCATTCCACTTTTAGCTACTATTCGACCGGATCATTGTTTTTGATATACTCAAGATATTTTTTACATACTCAAGGTCAAACATAAACTAAAAATTATTTCATAGAATTGACTAGTCTAGATTCGATTCGTTGTTGATATTTCCATTCATTTACTTTTTAGGTACGACTCAACTGCATCTCACTTTTCGATACACTTGAGATATTTTCAATATATTTGAGTTTGGAAAACGATCAAAACTAATTCCAGAGAATTAAGTAGTCGAGATATTCAATCTATTTTTATATGGATTCTTGTTACTCATTTGATTGATTTTTGATATTGTAATTCATTCAGTTTTAGGCTATGATTCAACTGGATCTAAGGTTTTTATGTACTTAAGGTCGGACTATAATTCAAAATTATTTTATCTCTTTCTTGGCAAAATGATTTTATCATATGCTTCTTAAATCCTTAATTAAGTAGTCGATAATTCAATGATTTCATATTTATATATATTATTTGGAGCGTTAAATAAAAACTCAAGATGATGTTTCATTTTCAATATATATATATTTTTTATATGTTTTCCTTTTCTCTTTTGATGTTGTTATGCATTAACTGTTATTTGATTAGATCTAGCCTTTATATATATACATATCTATATACATTAAAGTTTAATTAATTACACCCCAAGTTTGACTAAAACTTAAACTAATTTGCCAAATTTAAAAACCAAAATTGGTGAAGATGGAAAAACCTTTATAGTAAAGGTTACATGAATTGTTGTTCTCATTACTATAATATTTTGGGAGGAGAATAATTAGGTACATTAAAAATAAAGCCAATGCCTATTTATAGGCATAGTCTAAAATGGATAAAAATGAATAATAAGATAAACAAATAAATATTCCAAGCCGTAAATGTCAACTTGAGTTTGTGTAAGAGAGAACAAAACTGAGCGACATAATGTGTGTGTCACCCCGGCCCGCAAGCCCCGCAAAGCCGGGCTTGCCCGGATCATAGACTAGCCCACAAGTCAACACGAGTTCTTCTAGCAGAGTTCTGTCCTTACTCATGTGCACTGTGAGAGACTTTTCAGGGGGTCACACATCCTTAAATTACTCTAAGATAAGCACGCTTAACTCTAGAGTTCTTTCAGTAGGGCTTCTAAAAAGAAATATGCACATTATTGACATGAGTAGTATATTCAACCAATTTATTTACTATTCAATCTTTGATGGCCTGACACTGGCTCATCTACGGGAGTTGGGCTAGCACCGGCCCAACTTTGGGGGTATTACATCCTCCCGCACTTAAGAATGAAACGTCCATGTTGTACCCCAATGATCTATCAACTACTAGGCCTCTATAGGGATACTATGGTCATGTATCTTGACTGCGATGATGTCAGTATTCCTATGGAGATTATTTCAGCGACGAATTCTGACGGACGCGATCCTTTAGCACTATAGGGTCTCGATTGCATCACGATGTCATTGTTATCATATAGAGGTGGAGACTATTCCACATCTCTTTATTGGTTCGGCGGTTGCCTAGCGAGTGTTGGAGCATTTTACGGAGCTTTTCAGGCTATCTTTGCCGAAAACACATGCACTGCATCTATTTGTGTCCTCATAGAGGCTTTCTTTGGCATATTCTCAGAGTATTAGAGCTTATGTTCCGTTGTTGATACTATAGTTCATTTGGATTGCTCGGAACAATGCGAAGCACAGGGGGCTTCGCGTGTCTTCTTGCGGATTCATTCACACTTGCATACTTTTTGCCGTGCTAGGATTCTTCAACGTCGACATTGGGAAGGCAATATTCATATAACTGATGGGCTTGGATTTTGATATCCCGCTCTGATTCCTTGGCCTCCAATTATGGTGCGTTGGGAGGCACCGTCTCCGGGATGGTTTAAGCTTAACACAAATGGTTCTTCGCTTGGCAATCTGGAGCGGCAGGTATTATCCGAGATTCGGAAAGAGTAGTACTCATAGTGTTTCAGACTCTGATTCTGTAGGCGACGAACACTTTGGCAGAGCTGACGATTATTCAAACTGGAGTTTGGATAGCGATTGATCAAGGACTGATAGCACTATGGATTGAGACAGATTCGACAACATGCATCTCTTTGATCTCCTCCGAGACAAGTGACTGAACTCTCTAGCGATGCCTTATGTGTATTCGATTGTGGCTTAGGGATGCGACTTTGCGGATACCTTATATATATATATATAGGGGAACTATGTCGCGGATGCCTTAGCGACTTTAGCAGTTTCTCTTCCAATTTCACAGACACTTCTCCCGAAAGATATCCCTTCATCGACTAGAGGCCTCTTTTGAGCGGATGCAAACGGTCTCCCAACTTCCCGTTTCAGGTAGCAGGTTTCACCTACTTATTTGTCTTTGGGACACTTATGCTTAGACTTAATAGGCTTGTTAGTGTTGATGCCTTAGGCATACCTAGGCTTGTCTGGTATGCATGCTTGGCTTGGACTTTATAGCTTGTATCAGCAGAACTACATATGACTTGATCCCATTCGGGTAAGTAGGCAGCCCAATTTGGTCGCAACCTTTGCTATAAAAAAAAAATAATTGCTAGGCCTCTCCACAGTCAGGCTAAAAATTTTTGTCTGTCGCAGGTCAACTCTGATATCAACTGTGACACCCCGGGTTGCAAGCCCCGCAAATCCGGGTGTGCCAGGATCATAGATTGGTCCCACAGGTCAACACGAGTCATTCTAGCACAATTTTGTCCTTAGTAACACGCACCGTAGGAGATTTCATAGTGGTCACCCATCGTCAATACCGCTACGGAAAAGGAATGTGCCCATTTCTTACATGAGTAGTCTATTCAATCAATTTAATTAATATTCAATTTCGAATGGACTCAAGCCGGCTCATCCACGGGAGTTGGCCTAGCACCGATCCAACTCCGGAGGTATGAAAAACATCTGCAGTTCGATTGTTTGAATATACAGGGCCTAACTTAACATGTCCATAAGTATTATGATGATTAACAAGATGCCAATCAATCTCGATTTATTTGGTGGGCTCGTGAAAAATATCATTGTAAAAAATAAGGATAGCACTTCTATTGTCGCAATACAAAGGAATAAGAGATGAATGCGATACTTTAAGGTCATCAAGTAATCAATAAAACCACAGGAGCTCAAAAGTAGCGATCAGCAAGGGCACAATATTCGAATTTAGTACTGGAATGAGAGCCAACTATTTGTTTCTTTCTACGCCAGAAGACAAAATAATCGCCAATAAAGAAGCAAAAACCAGTGATGGGGCGACGATCCGCAGGATCACTTGCCCAATCAGCATCAGAGTAACCAGATAAAGTTAAAAGAGACTGATTTGAGAAGTTTAATCTATGCAATAGTGTTCCCTTAAGACAACGAAGAATACGCAGAACTGCAGAGTAACGAGTAGTGCGAGGTGCATACATGAATTGATTAGCAGATGGACAACGTAAACAATATTAGAATGAGCGACTGTCAAGTAAATCAATATGCCAATAACTTGGCGATAAAGAGAAGGCTCTTCAAGAAGAGTCCCATCCATTGATGTAAGACAACATCCAACATCGAGAGGTGTCATATCTATCTTGCAATTAGTGAGACCGACTTGGCTTGAGACATGTAATATACATTAGAACCATCCAAAAACTCAAGACCCAAGAAATACCGAAGATGGAAAAGACTTTTCATAGAAAAATGCTTACAAAGGTAGTTATGTAAATCAAATATGCTAGAATGATCATTCCCAATGAGGATCATATCATCAACATAGAGAAGTAACACAATGATACCACAAATACTTCGTTGAACAAAAAACGACAGAGTTATGTGAACTAGAAGTGATGCCAAACTGAAGAAGAGCTGAACTTAACTTGGAAAACCAAGAACTAAGAGTCTGTATTAAGCCATAAAGAGCACGTCACAATTTGCAGACTTTAGAAGAAGGTAAAGAACCAACAGGAAATGCCATATAAAAATTCTCAAAGAGATCAACATGGAGAAGGTCATTCTTGACGTCTAACTGAAAAAGAGATCACTTACGAACAACTGAAATTACAATTAAACAACAAACATAGGTAAGACGTGCCACTAGAGCAAAGGTTTCCTTGTACTTAATGTCATGTCCCTATTATTAGCCTTTCACAACTAAACGAGCCTTGTAACACTCAAATGACACATCAAACTTAGTTTTAATATTGAAAATCCATTTGCAGCCAATAGGCTAATCAACAAAGACTTATGAATTAGTCTTCTCTAAAGTTTGCAATTGTTGAGACATTGTTTGTCGCCACAATGGATCATAATTTTCTTCATGAAATGAACTAGGCTAATGTAGAGTTAACATAGTAGAAAATAATAATAATCACACAAATGACTAGGTAGATGACTTACTTGATGTGGTCGATGAGATATGACATGAATGAAGGTGAACCAAAAAGAGATAAGATATGGAATTTAGACATGATAGAAAGTATTACACTATCTCAAAATGTAAATGATGATAGATACACAACCATTTAGAGATTAGATCCTAAAGCCTATAACCTTTGTGCACTATCCCATAAACGAGAAGACAATATAAACATGCAGGAGGTTCTAATTTGAAACGCTCATCCAAAGGAATAAGGATAAAATCAACACCATTGAGTGGACGGAGGATACCATATTTCAGGTAATTTTGATGTGTTTCAAACAATATATCCATATAAAGTGGGAGTAATCATCTATAAATATGACATAATAAGGACACTTACTTATATAGGGATCAAGAGAAGGACTCAAAATATCAAAATGAACTAAAGAAAATGGTTTACTTGCGATCAACACATTTCTGGAAAGGATAAGGCTGATTAATTTTCCAAACGATAGTGTAAATAGTCAAATGACTCAAAACTAGTAGAACTCAAATGACTTTTACTAAATAGAGACTGAATTTTAGATGAAGATGCATGACATAGACAAACGGGCCACTAGAGACTAGGGGAAGGAAGGATAGTAAGGGGAGTGTTAGTAGAAACAGCAGAAAAATTATAGAGAGCAATTTTTAAAGATTGTACCAAAAATCGATGACCCACTCGTAGACCTGTCTCAAGAATTTGACTCGTACATTGATCCTGAACCTGCACACCTGAAGAGGAGAAAGTAACAATAAGTCTCTACCCAATTAATTGGTCAACTGATACATGATTTAATGTCAAGTAGAGAATGCAGTAAGTATCAGAAAGATGTATAAATTGTAAAGATATACATCTCGAATGTGTGATAATCATGTGGCTCCCATTAGTAGTTTGTATAGGTGATGAAGATGACACATGGTATGCACCAGTCAAGAGACCAAGTGTAGGTGTCATATGTTTGCAACAACCAAAATCAAAGGACTACATGAAATGGCCATGACATGAGAGAAACTGGAAGCAAGAACTTGATGCGTATGATTCATGATATTTTAAAGGGTTGCAGATGCAGGGTGATAAGAAGACCGAATATTTCACGCATTCCAGAGCGGTCTAACATGATAATTCTGAATTTCATGACCTTGACGATGACAGTATTAATACTAAACCGATATAATACAATGATGACTCCAAATCTGAGCATATTCTTAGCTTGACGAAACTGTGTATTACTTGAATTTCTATATAAAAACCATCACAATGACTCATTAATAGCTTGACGAAACTGTGTATTACTTGAATTTCTATATAAAAATCATCACAATGACTCATTAATGGCATACATTAATGATCTATATCGCTTGGCATGATCCAGAATTCGTTGTTGAGATTATTAACGATTTTTGCCCTTTTTAAGCGGTAGTCTGGTGCCAAAAAAGCTAAGGCAGACGCCACAAGCGACAGCCACCTCCGCTCACAAGCGCCCAGAATACTTCCTGAAAAATACTAAGGCATGAGAGGCAAGCGGCAGCCTTCACCGCCCGCAAGCGATAGCCTCTCCCGCTTGCAAGCAACAGCCAAGACGCCCACCGCTGCAGAGTATCACCAGATTCTAACTAAGTGTTCCAACTGCAGCGGTACAACCATTTCATTTCCAACCAGCACAAGCGAGCCTAGCTGTGCTGATGCCCTCCAGCTCTCCGGCAAGCAAGGAAGATCTGAGCACTTACAGTTCAATGCAATCAAAGCGAACGCCCTGGGAGTTATGGCCAGCAACTGTTTCAACAGAATAACTACCAGTAACCGCCTAACTACCCAGCGGTTGGACCGCCCAGCAACCGATTGCAACCGCCCCATTCCACCTGCTATAAATAGCGCCAGATATCTTTACGAAAAGAGATCGATACTTCGATTAAAAATACTCTTAGCAATTACTTTTCGTAAGCAAGTCGTCTTCCTGTCTTCGAGAGCTCCAACCCTGTCAGGGAATTCTCCACAGGAATGGCCAAGGGAGTAGGGGTTTCCCTTCTCCCTTGGCCAAGTCTTTACAGCTTTCTTAGATTAGATTACTGTTTTCCTTTACATCTTTATAGCTCTAGTCTTTTCCTGCTTTCATAGTAGATAATGAAATATCATTCAGGTCTTCATCCTCATTTCTTCCAACTTTTTACACACTTGTATAAAGTTTGAATTTAGAGAATTTCATTTTACTGGTTTAGAGCAAGAGAAGAATTGATTATTTGAGCCTTGTTATGCGCCAAAAGCAGTTTCAAGGTAGTTCAATGTAGTTAAGTGCGCGGGAGCCTTGTCGACCTGCTTAACTACTGTTTTGAATTCAATTTTGATTAAAAAGAGGTAATAGAAGGGTAAAACCACTAATGAGGCAGATATTGGGAAAATTAACGGGGCATAGGTGGTGATCTATTAGGTCACAGAGATTCCTAGTGACAGTAGGGTTTCTTTCTTATAATGTCTCGATTCTGGGTGTCATTGAAGTCTTGTTGTGAATCCCTTAAGGTCAAATTCCAGTGTTATGAATTCTTTACATTCAGTTTATATAATTACATTACCCCCTTCTCTCCGCGTCCGTAAAATACATATATTTTCGATAACACACTTACATCGCTCGCTCACTACATCCAGGGAAATCTATCCATTTAGTAACGCACAGTTCAGACACAACATATCTCATTCACTCTTTGTCGCTCATATATATATACATATAATGTGCCGCTCGCTCATGTCCCGTTCACTCACTAACCACCATCAATCCATGTCCCATTCATCTGGTCCCCATTTCCGCTCATGTCCCAATCATCTAGTTACCGCTGGCACTTCATCTTCTGCCCTCGCTTCGTTCACTTTCGCTCACTTCATTTTTACCGCTTTAATTACTGCTTTCTATAGTCTAGCTTTTGGGTCCGCTGCAAGCGGATCCCTTCTTGCATTTTTTCGTCCCCTTTTCAAGATTTTCACCGTTGAAATTCATGACTTAAAATCCTTGTGTTCGACCTGGAAACTCACCAGTAAAAAGAGTATAAATAATTGTGATAACTACTCAGGGTCTACAACCACGACAATTACTATATCTGATCGCTTTTCTATAAACTTCCACTCACTGATTTTCGAATATAAATTTCCTGTGGATTTGTACAAGATTAAATAATACAAAAAATTCGGTTATCATACAACAACCGGTAGATTACATAAACATGACAGAAAAATCCAAAAAATAAAACTGTCACAAAAATCAAATCCAATGACAGCTTGATGTAGAGGAGGACGAGATGAGGCGGCAAACAAAAGATGGCAGCGATTGATGTCGGGTTGGCTCTCACGCACCGGTCAAAGTTCTGGTAGCATGAGAGTTGACCGGCGCATGTGACCTACATGCGCCGCTAATCAGCGAGATTTTTCTGGAGAAGGGTCTCCGGACGACGAGGAACACAATGGTGCCAGAGGTGAGAGTCGGTGATGGCCGGAAGTTGCCAAACATAATTTTGATCTATTGGCTCTGATATGATGTAAAAATTTGAGAGGAAAATAATTAATTGCATAAATAATAAAACAAACATTTATTTATAGGCATAGCACAATATGGATATAAATAAAAAATAAAATAAAACAATAAATGTTCCAATGATTATATATAAATCTAACGTTTGTAAAATATATTCTATGTATGCAGTTTTCTTATAGGCAATTTTGAAAACAGAAGAAGATAGGAATTCCCGTTCCTTTCCAATTTCTACAAAAACTGTAAGTATTTATTTTGTTTGGTATATTTGAGTGTATTTGTTTTGTGTTTGATGTATTTTTAAGGTTAGATATAAGGAAGTGCATTGAATATAAAATACTATTTTATATTGAATTATTGATTTTTTTAAATAGATATAATGTATTTTATAATTTGTGTAAATATATTTATACATGGTATTTTTATAATATTAATTAGAAAGTGTGTCAAAATATTTTGGGTTCAGTGAAAAAATTCGTTATTTTTCTTTGCAATTTCTTAAAATATGGTCGAATATGTAGTTGTTTTCGATGACTGGTTCATTTTTCATATATGCTTTCTTTTTTCTCAATCAGAAACTATCATTTTATAAAATAATTAATTATTAGATGGTGATGATAAAAAGTCATTGTTAAGAGATGACTTATGTAATAATTATAGTTGAAGTTATTGTACTAAATTAATAATTTGTGGCGTATATATTTGTGTTTTGAAGTTTTTTTTTTTTTTTTTTTGCTATTTTAAAAATATTAACAAATTTTGAAAATTTTAAATAATTATTAGATTATAAATTTTAATTTAAAATTAGATTCGATGATGATGTTTTCTTGAGGAAAACTTATTTAATATCCAAAAATTTAATCGGAAAAGAAAAAAAAAACACATTGCTCTCTTGATTTCAATCATTACATATAATAAAGATCGCTATTTTTTGGCTTTCTCTTGACTTGGCAACCACTTCCAGCATTAAAGCATATGTTCATCGTTTATAAAACAATGACAATTTTTTTTGTATTCATTTTGGTGATATATATGTCTGGAAAGATTAGCTTTATGTTTGATTTCTTTGCGCCTACAAGATTTATTCCAGTTTTTGACCATTTGTCCAGAGTGATCATAACCGAAGTTTAGAGTTTCATTTTCATGAACTGTGGGTTTTGGTAAGTTATAAGGATGATGATGTTCAAAACATAAAAACTGCTTTAATTGCATTAGATTAGAGGACATAGGGTACGAGCATTTTGTTGAATTAGTTTTGTAGTATCAAAATTGAAAAAAGAAAAAAAAAATAAATAAAAAGGTGTGCCCTAATAAACATTAAAAAAAGAAAGAAAAAAGAATTCTATGTGGAATTTTTATATTTTGCAGAAAGAAATTAGTTTGAGTATTTCTGCAAATTGTTTAGATATATTCATAAAATTTTGTTAAAATAGCAAAGTATAAATTTATTTATTCATTTATATTCATGAAATTTAATTTATTTATTTGGTAGATGAACTTTAGGGTGTGTTTACTTGTGATTTGGTTGTATTTTGATGTTTCGGATCTAGATAGTATCGAGGTTAAAATAGTTTTAAAATCGAATTCAAAGCTACAAGTAAAATAGGATTTTTATATACTTGATTTATTTTTTTGGGAAAAAATTAATTTGGGTCCCAATATAACCAAAATTGATAATTTTGGTCCCAATATAAAAAAACTCATCAATTTTGGTCTCAATATAATCAAAATTTATCAATTTTGGTCCCAATATAAAAAACTCATCAATTTTAGTCCCATTATAAACAATTTTAATCAATTTTGGTCCCACCATTAAAAAACTAACGAAAATTGCTAATGTAGACATGACGGAGGTGACGTGGCAATTGACCTGGAAAGTACACGGCCATGTACAATTATACACGGTCATGTTGTTACATGGCCATGTATATTTCAGTGTATAATTATACATGGTCATGTTGTTACACGGCCATGTACAATTATACACGGCCATGTACAATTATACACGGCCATGTACATTTCTATTTTAGTTTAAAATTTTATTTTTTTGTTATATTTTTTTTTAAAAAAAAAATATTTTGAATTTAAAATAGTTGATATAGTTAAAATGGACAAAATCAATAGTAATTATAATATAATTAAAATTTATTAATTTGATTCAAATGTAAAAATTTATAAGATATATTCTTTCGAAATGTTTTGTCTAAAATTTTATTATTCATAAAAAAAATTTTCTCTTACAATCCTCCAATTACATAACTATTTTTAAATTTTGTATATTATAGTAGTATTAAAAATTAATTTATTATTTCAATACATTAATTGATGTTTGTAAAAGAATTTGTTTTGTTAAATAATAGAATATTAGACAAAATCTTTCAAAAGAACGCACTCCATAAATACTTATATTTGAACTACAATTGATATATTTTAAATATATTATGATTATTATTGATTTTTTTTCCATTTTAACTATATCAACTATTCTAAATTCAAATATTAAAAATTAAAAAATATAACAAAAAATTAAAATTTTAGACCGAAAGCGAAAGGTACCCGGCCGTGTAGAATTATACATGGCCATGTAAAAACATGGTCATGTATAAGGTCATGTAACAACATGGCCGTGTAAAATTGTACATGGCCGTGTAACAACATGACCATGTATAATTATACACTGAAATATACATAGTCATGTAACAACATGACCGTGTATAATTGTACACCGTGTAACAACATGGCCATGTATAATTATACACTGAAATATGTATGTCCATGTAACAACATGGCCGTGTATAATTGTACATGGCCGTGTACTTTCCAGGTTCACTGCCACGTCACCTCCGTCGTGTCCACGTCAGCAATTTCCGTTAGTTTTTTAACGGTATGACCAAAATTGATTAAAATTATTTATAATTGGACCAAAATTTATTAAAATTGTTTATAATTGGACCAAAATTGATTGAAATTGTTTATATTGGGAGTAAAATTGATGAGTTTTTTATATTGGGACCAAAATTGATCAATTTTGGTTATATTGAGACCAAAATTGATGAGTTTTTTATATTGAGACCAAAATTGATGAATTTTTTTATATTGGAACCAAAATTGATAAATTTTAGTTATATTGGGACCAAAATTGATTTTTTCCCTTATTTCTTTCTCTTTCCCGGTCATATGATTTATCTTTTTTTTTTTTTTTTTTTTTTTCTTTTAAATGTCTGGCACAATTTGAATTAAACTAAGACTTTATTTTAGTTTATTTTATTTTTCGGACTCTTATGTTTATTAAATCAAGAATCTAGAATTGATTGAATATTAGAATATTTCAAACTACATGCATATAATCTTGGAGAGTCAAATAATATTATTTGACTTGAGGTGAATATTTTTCAATCTATTTTTATGATTCCTTTTTATTTTTCGTTTGATAGATTGTGTCATCATTGTTATTCAATTAGTTTTTTCTATGCTTAACAAAGAACTCAAATCAACGAGATTGTGGAAATAAAGCAAATATTTTATGGATTGTTAATGTCATTTTTATAACTCGATATTTTAAAATATTCTATTTCTGCAGGATTCTTGAGACAAGTTTGAAGGCAGAAAAAGACACAACAAATTATTATTATTTGATGAGATTTCAATTTCTACAGAATGGTAACATTTTCTATTTTATTTAATTTTTAAATATTTATTTGTATTTACAATTTCTTAAAATAATATTGCTTTTGATGGGTTTAAGGTAGCTATTGTAATGGGCTAAGTCTAATTATTTAAAAAGATGATTGAACATCAAATATATCTAGATTTGAATATTTGTATTCAATTTAAATTTTGTAGCCTGTTAATATAGTATTGTAAAAAAGAATACATTGTATTTTTAAGTAGGATGTTATTTTAAAAGAAAATGCAAATATTTGTCTTTTAGTAATATATTGTGAAAATTTGTCAAATTATTTTAGATATTTATTATTTGCCTCACTTAGTTTTATTGGACAAAGATTAAATATTTTTATTTATTATCAATGTCATAGTTTTTATATATGACATCAGATAACTTATTAGGTCTATTAGATATATGTTTGGTATACATTAAAGTTAAAATATTCCTATGTCGAATATTCTATTTGTCGTTTGTGAAGAATTTGAGTTGACCTTCCATTTATGTGCTTTGTAAGTATAAAATTAATTTTTTTTTTTGTTCCAAATTCTAATGCAAATATACATTGATATCATTTTTTTTTGTTATTTATAAAGTTAATGCACATTTTGCCTATATTGCATGTTGGTTTTTTTTTTGTTCTTTCCTTGTTTTGCAATCATGGGTTATAAAACTAAATGTCAAAACCATTATTTCTACAAAAACAAAATGGAATGTCAGCCTAGTTAGTCTTACAAAAATTATATGTTATAATTTATTTATTACTAAATAGAATACCCAACACAACTACTCCCATGAAAATAATAATTTTTTTTTATCCCACTACTTTTTAAATTCTGTACTGATTATAATCAAAATATGCATTGAGAATATTCCAATTGAGTTCAAATTAGCTAAAGAAATGATACATTTGAACCAACAACAAAATCATGAACTCAGAATCAACAATGGGAATGTACGACAGAGTTATTGTGGTTAGAGACGAGAGAAGGGATTCTCGGTCGAGGCACGAGGGGAATGGCAGAGCCATCGTACTAAGAGATGAGAGAAGGGAATTGGTGTCTCCTGCACTGAGGATTAGAGTTCTTCTGTACGAGATAACACCGAAGATGCTGGAGATTACTTTTGGTGCATTGAAAGGGTTAGTGCAGCCGAGATATGGTTGAGAGAAAAATCTCTATTGAACTGATGAGCATGGGGCTGCTCGACAAGGATGAAGTGGCACAGGTACCGTTTCTCGAGTTGGTTGATCCTGTGAGAGATGTGCTGCTGCTGGAGGCGGCACCTATACTGACTGAAGAAACACAAAACTAGATATCTGCATTGATCAAGCATATATTTGGAAGTGGTAATGTTTTAATATTTGCCTTTTTTTTCTTTTTCATTTGCTTATCAGTAAAAACTTCAAAGGGAGGAAAAATGTAACATTATGATTTCTCCAACATGGTTGTAGATTAAGAAATGGAGAGCCGTCATGTTCTTGACATGACATGATGGGATGACCAACCTGAAACAGGAGATGAACTTCCCACTACAACTGGATTTTATGATAAGGTTCCAATAATTTTGTTAGTTCTCATTTGTTATTGAATGCCTCCTGTGAACAATATCTTCACTAAATATGCAGTTTTAATCTTTTATTCGATACTGAAATTGAACTTCCATGAGCTGCAGGTCGATGAAGAGCTCCAAGCAGCTCAAAATGAAGGACACACAGGCGAAAACCATGGCCGGTCATATATGGGTAGCCGAGGAGTGATTTGCACGGCCTTCACGCCAAACAGCTTAAAACCCGACCCATTTTCTAAGGGTACATTCATTCCCCCAAGAGAACTCTTGTCTGCAACAATTGGTGTCGTCACCCCAAACAGTCGAAAACCCAACCCATTTTCCACAGGCCCCTTCATACCCCCATAAGCATCAGTAGCTACGTCCGTACCAAAGAGTTTGAAACTCGGGCAATTTTCCAGAGGTGTCTCAACACCATTGTTTCCCGAAACAGTAGTAGATGCCGTCACACCAAATAGTTTAAAACTCGAGACACTCTCTGTAGCTGCCCCGACACCTGCAAGAGGATAATTTCCGAATAGTTTAAAATTCGGAGCCTTCATGCCCACTCTAGCATTGTCCATTCTTTGGTTTTCACAATTCCCATTGCTAGTCGCTGCACAGCCGCCCTTCTTATAGGCCCCGTCGATCATGCAAATTTTCTTATCGCCGCACCAACCAGGATAATTCTGACAGCCCTTCCGATAGGCCCTCCAATTCGGTGGATACTTTTACCAAAGGTTCAATAATTTATGTTGTGGATGAGCTGTCTGGCGATGAAGACTTCGCTCTCACAAAGAGCCGAAAAGTGAAAAATGACGAAAGAGTTGACACTGCAGAGGACAGCGCGCCTGTGGATGCTTCAGGGCAGCGCAGAATGGGAACTCCAAAACGGAAGGCTGCAGTGAACTCTCCTCAAAGGAAGACGAAGTGGAGGAGGCTGTCGGAAATCTGTGAAGTCGAAGAACACAGATTGGAGCAGGAGAGTGCAGTCTCAAAGGCACAGCGTTAGAAAGCTCCACAGACTAGCAGAAACAGTGGTAATGGAGATGACATGCCCTGTTGGCTTAAAGGGATGATTTAAGCTCATGACAGGGGCCAAAGCGAAGAAGATGACGCCAAAACGATTTGACATCTCCAAGTTTCTAGAAGAATCCATTCTTGGACTACCATCTGGGACAATGCATACCACCGAAGCTGAAAACTACTGCACTTCCGAAGAAGTTCAGTTTTGAGGACAATGTCGTTCCACTGACAGACGAGGAGCAGAGAAAAGCTGAGTTGATGAAGGAGGTGGACAATTTGATTGATGAGTTAACTGTGGTATGGAAGAAATGGAAACAATTACCTGCCATGAGGTAAGTCAATTAGTTTCAATGGAGAATAATTGATTCAACACGGATTGAGGATCAATTCAGCATTATTATTATGAAGAAAGCAATATGATAACTAACACGGCCTGCAGGCTGTTTATGTGCAAGAGGAGGGGAGGACGAAGACTCTCAGCAGCGTAGATGTGCTCGAGGGCTTCATGAATTTACATTAGAAGACGATCAAGGACTGTATTGTATTTGCTGTCAACATGTGGCGATTCATCCAAAAAACTAAAATTAGAAAATCATCCAAGTGTTGGTAACATCAAAATTGTTCCTTTTAATTTATCTATTCTCCCTAATTCTGCACTACTATTTTATCCGAAAGTAGGTCAGTTTAATTTTAGGTTGATTTAAAATTTGTGCAGCTACCCCTATTTATATGACTAGCGGCTCTATTTGGAGCATCAAGGTTGGTGTACGAGAATATATGTACTAACACCAGCGAGAAGGATTTAAGTTCCTCTGGAAGGACTTGGCAGGAAGTACTGATATTGCCGAGTTAAAGAACTCAAATCTACCAGGTACTGGAAAGACATGTCTGACAATAGTATTCCTTGATACGTATCTAAAGATGTTTCCAAACTATCTGTCGATAAACATCGTGCCAGCCAACATACTTTGTACTTGGAAAGCAGAGATCAGAATGTGGAGGCTATCCGCATGGTGAAAATATATTCGTGGAAGAGAGGGGGAGGCCTTTTGGGGATTAGCTACAATCGTTTCGAGAAATTAACGGTGCAGAGGCACGTGGATGAAGCAAATGTAGGCGAGGAGGGGCAGACGACAGTTTCTGAATAGAAGTTAGAAGTTCTGAGGTCGACACTTCTTGAGATGCCTGAACTAGTGATTCTTGATGAAGGCCATACTCCTCGTAACAACAGGAGTAAGATTTGGACATCCCTGGTTCAGCTCAAGAGAGAAAAGCACGTCATATTTTCCGGGACACTGTTCCAAAACAACTTCAAAGAGCTGTTCAACACCCTGAAGATCGTAAGGCTGTGCAGTGCAGATGCTCAAAGTCTTCATGTCACCGTTTGTGCATGTGCACAAGGGAACTGTCCTGCAAAAGAAACTAATCGACAGGTTGGAAGAGGAAGGTTAAGAGTGAATTTAGATTTTCTTTGGTATCTATACATCCTTACCTCACCCAAAAATACAAGTCGCAAGTGCCAACCAATCCAAGTCATATGCAAGCAGTCGAGGCGTCAAAGCTCATTCCTGGCGAAGGGTCAAAATAAAATTGATCCTCAAGTTTGTCCACCTCAGTATGATGCTGAATGAAAATTCATCTTCAGCCAGTATATTCTGCCCTTGGATCGGATGAAAGAGGATCTGACCGCGACCTATCAGACAATGTCTTCTGCTCTTCTTCAAACTAGAAGGATATATCAAAGCAGCAGATGCCGGAGATTGAGGACAGGATTCTGGAAGATATGATCCAGCACACGAAGACAAAGATATACTTTAAAAGGTCATCCACCAGCCGAAGAAAGCTGACTTGATCCAGTCCTTGGGCATCAGAGGTTGAGAATATTCCCGGGAGTATGTATAAAGTTACATGTTGAGTTAAAGCTTTTTCGAGGAAACAAATTGATGAGTTGATTGATCATTTTTGTTTGGGAATTGTTTGGTTGATTTGTTGTAAGAAACAAAATGTATTGATTGTGCAGTTTTTTAAGAAGTTGGGAACTATATTTTTTCCCTCTTATCATTTGGTAATTTTCGCTTGTTCTATGGCAAAAACAAAATATAATTGATTGTCATTCCTATAGGTTTCCACTGATTTTCAAATGCAGAAATATATAAAATAGGATGTGATTTGTGTAGACTAATGACGAATTTTGTGAATTTTTAATTTCTCTTTTTTTGAACGATTGTTAATTTAAAATTGCTCTAAGTTTGCACTAAATATGTTTGATTGGATAGACTAAGTTATAAGGTTTTAAGAATGTTCTCTTAATATTTTGATAGTGATTTTTTGTCAGTCTACTTTGTTGTCCTTCTATTATATAAGTGTGTTATATATAATAAAATTTTAAAATAATTATCTTTTAGTTTTCTCTTGTTAAATTTTTTTGTACAAACGATACTTTCGTTATTAGTGATTTAGAAAAGACAATGTATTGCTAATGGAAAAAGAGATGATGCATCCATTAAGCAGACATGATGAATTGAGTAAAAGAGAATTTTATGAATTGAGTAAAAGAAAATTTTAGTGAAATAGGAATCCCTAAAGAAATATTTCCTATGTATTTAGTTTGTGATTTGTGTTTTTTTATAGTTTTTTTTTTTTTTTTTTGTGTGTGAATAATAATTTGAAGGTGATTATTTGTAAAACTAAAATACTCTTACAAAATTTCGTGAAAGTTTAATTGTTAAAAATAAAAATAATAAACAGAGATTTAGAAATTAATTAGTCTACATTACAATGAGGCAAACATGGTTAAAAAATTTAAAAATCAATTAGTTTTCATAATGCTTGACTATATTATTTCTTTACGTCCCATTCAATATGTTTGAGTCAAATATGTGTATCAATTTCAGTTCCCCTTACCAACATAATAATGCACACAAAAGAATTTTCAAAAGAAAAAGAAAAAAGAAAACTCTCTAATTCCAAAATTCCTACTGAAAACACAATATCGTTTAAAATTCAGATTTAAGATTACTTAAATCCAAATAACAACAGTGCATCATTTCTAATTTCAATGTTCCAAAAATCAATCCAATCAAACGGGTTGTTTTTTGTTGTAAACATTCTTTAACTTATCTAACTCACAAAGAAACTAATCAAAACCTGACTTTGAGTTAGGTGTCAGAGTTCTCAGAGAAAGTAACTTATGCATCAAATATTTCATGTGCAAACAGGAAATTTAATTTTCACACCACTACATTAATCGTAACTGAGAATTTCAAACAACTAGTCCAATCAAGGCGGTTCATCCTTTTGAATACTCTTTGACTTATCCAACAAAAATAATTAAATCATACCTTAATTTTTGTTAGAAATCAGAACTTGGAACTAACTTATCCATTGAATTTTTTACATACACCGAAAAATCCGTGCAAGATGTCAGGGAAAAAATGGTCAACAATGAGATTTTTTATTTGTTACTATTGTTTAAAGAAAAATAATAAAAAGTAACTATAATACAAATAAAAAGTCCAAAAAAAGAAAAGTTTAAGTATTTAATAACTATATATTTTTTTTTCTTAAAACTATATATATTTACCTTGCAGACTATAATTAAAAAATAGAATAAACACACCATTGACATTGTCTTGGTAAATGGTAAATTCAATTATTATATATAATAAATAAAATTCATTGTTCTCCAGTCTTTCGCTGACATTTTGTAAGGATTTTTCGGTCAATGTGAAAAATTCAATGGATAAGTTAGTTTCAACTTTTGACTTCTAACAGAAATCGATGTATGATTTAATTTAAAAATTGTTGCCAACATTAAGAATAAAAAAGATAAATCATATTGTTAAAATATGAAACTGAAATTCTCTTTTTCAATCGTAAGAATACGTACATATTTATAGTGATATATAAATCGTCTAAATAAGACAATAATCACATGAATCTTTTAAATAAAATAACTACCATAAATATAATATACCGCTTCTAAATTTATTTTAACACCCCTCCTCAAACTCAAGATAAGATGGAACAAACTTGAGTTTGTCAGAAGTGACCGAAAAAGATATAGCCGAGATTTGAATTGGCCAAGACTAACTGAAAGTGGTGTAGTTGTCCACTGGATCAGAGTCAGAAGCAGAACTCTCAACACAGTTATAATTGGAAACATGACTCACTCATTCTCAACGGAACTAGAGCCGAAAACAAGACTCGCTCACTCTATAGAGCTAGAGTCGGAAACAAGACTCGCTCGCTCACAACAAAGCTAGAGTCGGAAACAGGACTCCCACACTCTCAATAGAGTTAGAGTCGAAAATAGGACTCTCAACGGCATTAGAGTCGAAAGTAAACTCTGTCAATGTAGTAGTATAGACGGAGGCGACATGAAAATAACAACATGATCGTGGATAGAAGCAAATACATTAATAAAATATAAAAATATATACGGGATATAACGGTTATAATGGTATCCGGAGAGAATTTGACTCTAATACCATGTTAGAATATGATACTGAAATTCTCTTTTTCAATCATAAGAATACGCACATATTTATAGTGATATATAAATCGTCTAAATAAGACAAGAATCTCACAAATCTCTTAAATAAGATAACTACCATAAATATAATATGTTGCGTCTAAATATATTTTAACACATATGATGATTGGAAAAGAGAAAAGAAATTAATTAAGACTATAAAATTCCTATTTTACACATGGCTTCAAATTTACTTTTTTAATTATTTTACCGTTGAAATCATCTAGATCTGAAACATTAAAATAAAACCAAATCACAAGTAACACCCTAAAGTTCATCTATCTAATAAACAAATAAAATTTCATAAATATAAATAAATAAGCACATAAATTACTAGTTTGCTATTTTAAAAAAATTGTCAAGCCTATCTTCTTTCATTGTAGTAACTCCCTCCCATGTAAAACATATATAGAAGCAAAGTGAGACAATGAAGTTTTAGTAAATTTCATACTTACCAATGCTTACATTTTCAAAGAAAAAAATAATAAATTATAATATGCCTCTCGAATCAAGATTAAGGATTCCTTAAAACCCTTCTTCCCCCTTCTATAATATGATGTTTAGCTTTAAAAAAATGAAGGAATAACAGTATCCACAATGCATCAAAGGAATAAGAGAGTGCATATAAGAATAGATTGATAAAAAAAAAAACATCACCTAATTTTAGATGGCACTCACCAAATAATGGATTTAAAATGTCAGATCTCCGAATTCCTTAGTACTGAATTATAGAGATGGAAAAAAACAATATTATATCACTTTTTTTATAAATTTTGATTGGAAATCCACAATATCATCTGATCGAGAAGGAGATAAATAATCTCAAGTTTTTGTCAAACCTTGAGTGTATCGGAAGAACCTCGAGTGTATCGAAATAATTGCAAGTGTATCTAAATGATTGACAACATCAACAATTTATCAAAAGAGAAAGAGAAAAGGAATATGAGAATAGAGTAAAAAACAAACATCACCTTAAGTTTAGGTTCGGCTCTCCCAATAATAGATGTAGAATGTGAAATCTCTTAATTCCTTATGACCAAATTCTTGATTTAGGACATGTGTGTGGTTTGATTTATATAATTAAAAACATTAATATTCCTATAAGGGAAGAGATATGAGCTTTTTCTCGAACCTAGAGTGTGTCGTAGAATCGAACCTCAAGTGCATCGAAAAGTAGGTTCACTCGTATTTTAGTTAAAACAAATGATAATTGCATCAACAATCTATTAAAAGAGAAAATGAAGAATATGGTAATATATTGAAAAAGAGACATCACCTAGAGTTTGGATGCGACTCTCCAAATAGTTAGATTTAGAATTTCAATCTTCGAACTCTCAATCACTCAATCCAAGATTTAAAAAATGTGCAAGTTCACTCTCTGTAGATAATCACATAGGAATTTTATTATTAATATTCAAGGTCGGTACTACAAATTGAATTGGGTTGGGCCAAGAACGTTAAAAAAATCCAAAATGGGTAAATTTAAAAATAATGGATTATTAAGTGTTTGTTTACTTATTTTTTATTTTCACAGTTTTCAATGTACTCTTATATACCGTACACAATCTCTATTTTTTTTCATTCAAAATATACATACACTAATTAATAAAATTAATTAGTGTATGTATATCTCAAAATATAAAATTTAGAACTTCACAACAAAATTCAAGAGACACCTTAAAATGGTTCATCTATCAATTAATTCTTTTCATATCTTTAACAAATATAATGATCGTTATGAAAAATAAATTTTAAATTTTAAGTTAAAAAGAAAATGGAGATGTTGAATTTGACGTTTTGAACATAAATACAGGTATACTGAATGTTGCATAGCGTAAAAATAGATACAAAATAAAGTGCCTCTTATATTTCTTGCATTGTATACTTATTTATTATTAATTTGATTTTGTGATTTTTCATAGTTGTGATTTAGGTAAATTAATAATCCTTAATTTTCATGACTAAGATTATTGTTGGGATTTATTTTGGTCGAATTGTTCTCCAGCCTTTCGGACCCACTCCAATGTCTGTTTGGTGCGCGACCTGCATCTCCGACCCAGTTCAGATGGCCCAACCAACTGTGTCTAACCCTTGTCTCCTCAGGAGTGAATCCCAGCCATTCATTTTAGGGATAACGTCTGAGCCGTCCATCTTGAGTAATATATATAGTATTGTCCCTCATTATACAGAAGTATAGATGTGCCACTCCAGAAATCTCTCTCTCTAAAATATCGTCTCCCTCTAGCAAGTCACTCTTCTCCAATTGCCTTGTGTTCAAAGTTGGTCCTTTCTGGCCAATTTACCATAGAATGGAGAGGTGATTCTTCTGTGTGCCTTGGGGAGTGTTTGGTGAGGATTTCAACGGTTCGATTCTCCTTAAATCGAATTGTTTTCAATAGAGTGTTAGGGTTTCTTGCTTTGGTGTTGTAGACTAGGTTTTCGGTGGGTGTCCGTTAGCCGTCAACCGTTGCACTACTGTTTTTGGTTGCTCTTCATCTATAAGAGTATACCTCGTAAAATCTGAGCTACAATAGTTTGTGCTTTTGTGTTCCTACTGTGTTCTTGGGTCTTTTCTATTCTAATAAAAGTTCTATTTAGTTTCTTTAATCCAGTTTTAGATTTACTTTTTAGGTACGATTCAAATGGATCTAAATTTTAGATACACTAGAGAATTGTTCAATATACTCAAACTTGGACAAAACTCAAAATTATTTCGGAGAATTAAGTAGTCGAGAATTTGGAGATTTCGCATTTGCGATCCATTATTCGCAGAGTGGCATCTAAACACAAGGTTATGTTACTTTTTCAATCCACTCTTATTCGTGCATTTTCATTTCTCCTCTGATATACTTATGGTATTGTTATTCATTCAACTTTTAGCTACTATTGCACCCGATCTATATTTTTGATAGTCAAGATTTGTCTTATATACTCGTGGTCAGACATAAACTAAAAATTAATTTGGAGAATTGACTAGTCTAGATTCGATTCATTGTTGATTTTTCCATTTATTTACTTTTTAGGTAAGACTCAACTGCATCTCACTTTTCGATACACTCGAGATCTTTTCAATATAGTTGAGGTTGGAAAAAACTCAAAACTAATTCCGGAGAAGTAAATACTCAAGAATTTCAAGATTTTATGTTTTAGATCGTTTTAGATCCATGATTTGCAGAGTGGCTTCTAAACACAATGTTATGTTTCTTTTTCGGTCTATTCTTATACATGCATTTTCCTTTTTGCTTTGTACATAGTTGGTATTGTTTTTCATTCAATTCTTCGCTACGATTCGACTAGTTCTAAATTTTTGATGTAATCAAGATTTTTTTCCATATACTCGAGGTTGGATAAAACCTCAAAATCTATTCAGAGAATTGAGATGGCGAGAATTAAAAGTATTGTTGATATAGCTATTCATTTATTTTTTAGGTATGATTCAGTTGGATCTAAGTTATTGATGAGATCAAGATATTTTCAATAAATTCAAGGTTGGACTAAAATCAAAATTATTTCAGATAATTAAGTAGTCGAGAAATTGGAGATTTTACATTTTAGATCCATTATTTGGAGAGTGGAATTTAAAAATAAAGTTATGTTTCTGTTACAATCAATTCTTAGGCATGCATTTTTGTTTCTGGTTTGATACATTGTTCGTATTGTTAATCATTCAATTTTTTGCTATGATTCAACTGGATCTAAGTTTTTGATATACTCAAGATTTTTTTCGATATACTTGAGGTCGGACATAAACTCCAAATTAATTTGGAGAATTGCGTAATTCAGAACTCGATACATTATTGATATTATTATTCATTTAGTTTTTAGGTACGATTGAACTGGATTTAAGTTTTTGATACACTCGAGAATTGTTCAATATATTTAACGTTGGACAAAACTCAAAATTATTTCGGAAAATTAAGAAGTCAAAAATTTGGAGATTACGTATTTGTGATCTATTATTCGCAGAGTGGCATCTAAACACAAGGTTATGTTGCCTTTTCAATCTACTCTTATTCATGCATTTTCATTTCTCCTTTGATATACTAATGGTATTGCTATTCATTCAACTTTTAGCTACTATTTGACCGGATTTATGTTTTTGATGTACTCAAGATTTTGTAAATACTTGAGGTCGGACAAAAACTAAAAGTTAATTTGGAGAATTTACTAGTCTAGATTCGATTCATTGTTGATATTTCCATTCATATAGTTTTTAGGTACGACTCAACTGCATCTCACTTTTCGATAGACTCGAGATTTTTTCAATATAGTTGAGGTTGGAAAAACTAATTCCGGAGAATTAAGTAGTCAAGAAAGTCAAGATTTTACGTTTTGTATCATTTTAGATGCATGATTTGCAGAGTGGCTTCTAAAAACAATGTTATGTTTCTTTTCAATCTATTATTATACATACATTTTCCATTGTGCTTTGTACATTGTTGATATTGTTATTCATTCAATTCTTCGCCAACGATTCAACAAGATCTAAGTTTTTGATGTAATCAAGATTTTTTTCGATATACTCGAGGTTGGATAAAACCTAAAAATTAATTCGGAGAATTGAGATGGCGAGAATTAAAAGAATTGTTGATATTGCTACTCATTTAGTTTTTAGGTATGATTTAGTTGGATCTAAGTTTTTGATGAGGTCAAGATATTTTCAATATACTCAAGGTTGGAAAAAAATCAAAATTATTTCGGATAATTAAGTTGTCGAGAAATGGGAGATTTCACATTTTAGATCCATTATTTGGAGAGTGGAATTTAAAAATAAAGTTATGTTTCTGTTACAATCTATTCTTATACACGCATTTTCATTTCTGGTTTGATACATTGTTGGTATTGTTATTCATTCAATTTTTAGCTAAGATTCAACCGGATCTAAGCTTTTTATATATTCAAGATTTTTTGCAATATACTTGAGGTCAGATAAAAACTCCAAACTAACTTGAAGAATTGTGTAATTAAGAACTCAATACATTGTTGATATTACTATTCATTTTGTTTTTAGGTACGATTCAAGTGGATTTAAGTTTTTGATACACTCGAGGATTGTTCAATATACTCAAAGTTGGACAATAACTCAAAATTATTTCGGAGAATTAAGAAGTGGAGAATTTGGAGATTACGCATTTGTGATCCGATATTCGTAGAGTGGCATCTAAACACAAGGTTACGTTGTTTTTTCAATATATTCTTATTTATGTGTTTTCATTTCTACTTTGATATACTTATGGTATTGTTATTCATTCAACTTTTAGCTACTATTCGACCGGATCCATGTTTTTGATATACCCAAGATTTTTTTATATACTCGAGGTCGGACATAAACTAAAAATTAATTTCGAGAATTGACTACTCTAGATTCGTAAAATTGTTGATATTGCCATTCATTTAGTTTTTAGGTATGACTCAACTGCATCTCACTTTTTGATACACTCGAGATTTTTTCAATATACTTGAGGTTGGAAAAAACTGAAAACTAATTCCGAAGAATTAAGTAGTCGAGAATTTCAAGATTTTATGCTTTACTTTGCAGAGTGGCTTCTATTACAATGTTATGTTTCTTTTTCAATCTATTATTATACATGCAATTTCCTTTTTGCTTTGTACATTGTTGGTATCGTTATTCATTCAATTCTCCACTACGATTCGAGTAGATCTAAGTTTTTAATGTAATCAAGATCTTTTTCGATATACTCGAGGTTGGATAAAACCTCAAAATTAATTCGGAGAATTGAGATGGCGAGAATTTACAGTATTCTTGATATTGCTACTCATTTATTTTTAAGTATGATTCAGTTGGATCTAAGTTTTTGATGAGGTCAACATATTTTCAATATTCTCAAGGTTCGACAAAAATCAAAATTATTTCAGATAATTAAGTAGTCGAGAAATTGAAGATTTCACATTTTAGATTAATTATTTGGAGAGTGGAATTTAAAAATAAAGTTATGTAACTATTATAATCTATTCTTATACATGCATTTTCGTTTCTGGTTTGATACATTGTTCGTATAGTTATTCATTCAATTTTAGGCTACGATTCAACCGGATATAAGTTTTTGATATACTCAAGATTTTTTTCGATATACTTGAGGTTGGACAAAAACTCCAAACTAATTTGGAGGATTGCATAATTGAGGACTCGAAACATTGTTAATAAAACTATTCATTTAGTTTTTAGGTACGATTGAACTGGATTTAAGTTTTTGATACACTCGAGAATTGTTCAATATACTCAAAGTTGGACAATAACTCAAAATTATTAAAAATGAATATAAGAAGTCGAGAATTTGGAGATTACGCATTTGTGATCCATTATTCGCAGAGTGGCATCTAAACACAACGTTATGTTGTTTTTTCAATCTATTCTTATTTATGCGTTTTCATTTGTCCTTTGATATACTAATTGTATTGTTATTCATTCAACTTCTAGCTACTATTCGACCGGATTTATGTTTTTGATATACTCAAGATTTTTTTTATATACTTGAGGTTGGACAAAAACTAAAAATTAATTTGGAGAATTGACTAGTCTAGATTCGATTCATTATTGATATTGCCATTCATTTACTTTTTAAGTACGACTTAACTGCATCTCACTTTTCGATACACTATAGATTTTTTCAATGTACTTGAGGTTGGACAAAACTAAAAATTAATTCCGTAAATTTAAGTAGTTGAGAAATTAAAGATTTTATGTTTTAGATATTCTTAGATCCATTATTTGCAGAGTGGCATCTAAACACAAGTCTATGTTTCTTTTTCAATCTATTCTTATACATACATTTTCCATTCTGCTTTGTACATTGTTGGTATTGTTATTCATTTAATTCTTCGCTACAATTCGACTAGATCTAAGTTTTTGATGTAATCAAGATTTTTTCCCCTGTACTAGAGGTTGGATAAAACCTCAAAATTAGTTCGAAGAATTGAGATGGCGAGAATAAAAAGCACTGTTGATACTGCTATTCCTTTAGTTTTTAGGTATAATTTAGTTGGATCTAAGTTTTTGATGAGGTCAAGATATTTTCAATATACTCAAGGTTGGAAAAAAATCAAAATTATTTCGGATAATTAAGCAGTTTAGAAATTGGAGATTTCACATTTTAGATCCATTATTTGGAGAGTGGAATTTAAAAATAAAATTATGCTTCTGTTACAATCTATTATTATACATGCATTTTCGTTTCTGGTTTGATACATTGTTGGTATTGTTATTCATTCAAATTTTAGCTACGATTCAACCGGATCTATGTTTTTGATATACTCAAGAGTTTTTTCGATATACTTGATGTTGGACAAAAACTCCAAACTAATTTGGAGAATTGCGTAGTTGAGAACTTAATACAATGTTGATATTACTACTCATTTCGTTCTTAGGTACTAATCAATTGGATTTAAGTTTTTGATACACTCTAGAATTGTTCAATATACTCAAAGTTTGACAATAACTCAAAATTATTTCGGAGAATTTTAGAAGTCGAGATTTTGGAGATTACGCATTTGTGATCCATTATTCGCAGAGTGGCATCTAAACATAAGGTTACGTTGCTTTTTCATTCTATTCGTATTTATGCGTTTTCATTTCTAATTTGATATACTTATGGTATTTTTATTCATTCAACTTTTAGCTACAATTCGACCGGATTTATGTTTTTGATATACTCAAGATTTTTTTTTTATATACTTGAGGTCGGACAAAAACTAAAAATTAATTTGAAGAATTGACTAGTCTAGATTCGATTCATTATGAATATTGCCATTCATTTGCTTTTTAGGTACGACGTAACTACATCTCACTTTTCGATTTATATATATATGCATTCTTGTTACTCATTTGATTGATTGTTGATATTGTTATTCATTCAGTTTTAGGCTACGAGTCAACTGGATCTAAGGTTTTTATATACTCAAGGTCGGACTATAATTCAAAATTATTTTCTCTCTTTCTTGGGCAAATGATTTTGTCAAATGTTTCTTAAATCCTTAATGAAGTAATCGATAATTCAATGATTTCATACTTTACATATATTATTTGGAGCGTTGAATAAAAACTCAAGATGATGTTTCATTTTCAATATATTTTTTTTGTATATGTTTTCCTTTTCTCTTTTGATGTTGCTATGCATTAACTGTTATTTGATTAGATCTAGCCTTTATACATATATATATATGTATATACACACACACATTAAAGTTTATTTCAATACACCCAAAGTTTGACTAAAACATAAAATAATTTGCCAAAATTAAAAACCAAAATTGGTGAAGATGGAAAAAACCTTTATAATAAACTAGATCATAGAAATAAAGTAAAGGTTACATGAATTGTTGTTCTCATTACTATAATATTTTGGGAGGAAAAAAATTATGTACATTAAAAATAAAGCCAATGCCTATTTATAGCCATAGTCTAAAATGGATAAAAATGAATAATGAGATAAACAAATAAATATTCTAAGCCGTAAATGTCAACCCGAGTTTGTGTAAGAGAGCATAACTGAGCAAGATAATGTGTGTCACTACGGCACGCATGCCAACACGAGTCATTTTAGCAGAGTTTTTTCGTTACTCACGTGTACCATGGGAGACTTTTCAGGGGATCACCCCTCCTTAAATTACTCTAAGATAAGCACGCTTAACTCTAGAGTTCTTTCAGTAGGGCTTCTGAAAAGAAATATGCACATTGTTGACATAAGTAGTATATTCAACCAATTTATTTACTATTCAATCCCGGATGGTCTGACATTGGCTCATCCACGGGAGTTGGGCTAGCATCGGCCCAACTTCGGGGTATTACATCCTCTCGCACTTAAAAATGAAACGTCCATGTTGCACACCAATGATCTATCAATTACTAGGCCTCTATGGGGATACTATGGTCATGTATCTTGACTGCGACGATGTCAATATTCCTATGGGGATTATTTCGGTGAAGGATTCCGATGGACGAGATCCTTCAGTACTATAGGGTCTCGATTGCATCACGATGTCATTGTTGTCACATAGAAATGGAGACTATTCCACATCTCTTCATTGTTTCGGCGGTTGTCTGCGAGTGTTGGAGCTTTTTACGGCGCTTTTCAGGCTATCTTTGCCGGAAACACATACTCTGCATCTATTTGTGTCCTCATGGAGGCATTCTTCAGAATATTCTCAGTGTATTAGAGCTTATGTTCCGTTGTTGATACTATGGTTCATTTGGATTGCTCGGAACGATGCGAAGCACAGGGGGCTTCGCGGGTCTTCTTGCGGATTCATTCACACTTGCAGACTCTTTGGCGTGCTAGGATTCTTCTACGTCGACATTGGGAGGGTGATTTTCATATAGCTGATGGGCTTTGATTTTGACATCCTGCTCTGATTCCTCGGCCTCCAATTATGGTGTGTTGGGAGGCACCATCTACGGGATGGTTCAAGCTTAACACAGATGATGCTTCGCTTGGAAATCTAGAGCGGCAAGTATTATGCGAGATTCGGAATGAGCAATACTCATAGTGTTTCAAACCCCGATTCCATAGGCGACGAACACTTTGGCAGAGATGATGGCGATTCAGACTAGAGTTTGGATAGCGATTGATCAAGGACTTATGCCACTATGGATTGAGACAGATTCGACAACATGCATCTCTTTGATCTCCTCCGAAACAAGCGACTGGACTCTCCAGCGATGCCTTATGTGTATTCGATTGTGGCTTAGGGATACGACTTGGCGGATATCTTATATATATAGAGGGGAACTGTGTCACAGATGCCTTAGCGACTTTAGCATTTTCTCTTCCAATTTGACAGATGCTTCTCCCGACGGATATCCCTTTATTGACTAGAGGCCTATTTCGAGCGGATGCAGACGGTCTCCCAACTTTCCGTTTCAGATAGCAGGCTTCACCTTCTTACTTCTCCTTGGGACACTTATGCTTAGACTTGATAGGCTTGTTGGTGTTGATGCTTTAGGCATACCTAGGCTTGTCTGGTCTGCTTGCTTGGCTGGGACTATATAGTTTGTATCAGAAAAACTACGTATGGCTTGATCCCATTCGGGTACGTAGGCAGCCCAATTTGGGTTCAGCCTTTGCTTATAAAAAAAATAAAAAATTGCTAGGCCTTTCAACAATCAGGTTAACAACTTTGGGCTATCGCAGGTCAGCTCTTATATCAACTGTGACACCACGGCTTGCAAGCCCTACAATGCCGGGTGTGCCAAGATTATAGAATGGCCTCATAGGTCAACACGAGTCATTCCAGTGTGCTTTTGTCCTCACTAACACGCACCGTCGGAGATTTCTTAGTGGGTCACCCATCGTCAATACAGCTACCGAAAAGAAATGTGCACATTTTTACATAAGTAGTCTATTCAATCCATTTAATTAGTATTCAATTTCGGATGGCCTCACACCAGCTCATCCACGGGAGTTAGCCTAACACCGATCCAACTCCGGAGGTATTACAATGTGACTTGGTAAAAACATCTGCAGTTTGATTGTTGGAATATACGAGGCCTAACTTGACGTTTCCATAAGTAATATGATGATTAACAAGATGTCAATCAATCTCGATTTATTTGGTGCGCTCTTGAAAAATATCATTGTGAAAAATCAGGATAGCACTTCTATTGTCTCAATGCAAAGGAATAAGAGATGACTGCGGTACTTCAAGGTCATCAAGTAGTCAACAAAACCACAGGAGCACAAAAGTAGCATCAGCAACAACACGATATTCGAATTTAGTACTAGAATAAGAGACAACTATTTGTTTCTTTCTACGCCAGAAGACAAAAGAATCACCAATAAAGAAGCAAAAACCAGTGGTGGGGCAACGATCTGTAGGATCACTTGGCCAATCAGCATCAGAGTAACCCGATAAAGTTAAAAGAGACTGATTTGAGAAGTTTAATCTATGCAATAGTGTTCCCTTAACACAACGAAGTATACGCAGAACTACAGAGTAACGAGCAGTGCGAGGTGCATACATGAATTGACTAGCAGATGATGGACAGCGTAAGAAATATTTGAATGAGGTACTGTCGAGTAAATCAATATGCTAATAAGCTGACGATAAAGAGAAGGCTCTTCAAGAAGAGTTCCATCCATTGATGTAAGACAACGTCCAACAATGAGGGGTGTCAAATATATCTTGCAATTAGTGAAACCGGAACGCTACAACATATCAAAAGCATACTTAGCTTGAGACATGTAATATACATTTGAAACATAAAAAAACTCAAGACCCAAGAAATACCGAAGATGGAAAAGACTTTTCATATCAAAATGCTTCCAAAGGTAGTTTTGTAAATAAAATATGCTAGACTGATCATCCCCAATGAAGATCATATCATCAACATAGAGAAGTAAGACAATGATACCATAAATACTTCGTTGAACAAAAACGGCAGAGTCGTGCGAACTAGAAGTGATGCCAAACTGAAGAAGAGCTGAACTTAACTTGGAAAACCAAGCACTAGGAGTCTGTATTAAGCCATAAAGGGCACGTCGTATCTTGCAGACTTCAGAAGAAGGTAAAGAACCAACAGACAATGCCATATAAACATTCTCGAAGACATCATCATGGAGAAGGTCATTCTTGACGTCTAACTGCAAAAGAGACCACTAACGAACAACAATTACAAATAAACAAAAAAAGGAGGTAAGATGTGCCACCAGAGCAAAGGTTTCCTCGTAATGAATGTCATGTTCCTATTATTAGCCTTTCACAACTAAACGAGCCTTATAACACTCAACTGACACTGTCAAACATAGTTTTAATATTTAAAAACAATTTGCAGCCAATAGGTGTTTTCTTTGGAGGTAAATCAACAAAAACCTATGAATGAGTCTTCTCTAAAGTTTGCAATTGTTGAGATATCTTTTCTTGCCACAACGGATCATAATTTTATGCATGAAATGAACTACTCCCATGTAGAGTTAGCATAGCAGAAATAATAATAATCACGCAAATGAGTAGGTGGATGACTTACTTGATGTGGTCGATGAGATATGACATGAATGAAGGTAAACCAAAAAGAGATAATGCATGGAATGTAGACATGATAGAAAGTATTACACTCTCTCAAAATGTAAATGATGATAGATACGCAACTATTTAGAGATCAGATCCCAAAGTCTATAACCTTTGTGCACTATCCCATAACCGAGAAGACAATATAAACATGCACGTGGTTCCAATTTGAAACGTTCATGCAGAGGAATAAGGATAAAACCAACACCACTGAATGGACTGAGGATACCATATTTGAGGTAATTTTGATGTGTTTCAAAAAATATATCCATATAAAGTGAGAGTAATCATTTATGAATATGACATAAAAATGACTCTCACTTATATAGGGAACAAGAGAATGACTCAAAATATCAAAATGAACCAAAGAAAATGGTTTACTTACGATCTACACATTTGTGGAAAGGATAAGGCTGATTAATTTTCCAAACGATAGTGTAAGCAGTAAAATGACTCAAAACTAGTAGAACCCAATGATCTTTACTAAACAGAGACTAAATTTTAGATGAAGGTGCATGACCAATACAAACGGGCCACTACAGACTAGGGGAAGGAAGGATAGTAAGGGGAGTATGAGTAGCAACAGCATAAAAATTACAGGGAGCAATTTTCAAAGATTGTACCAGAAATCGATGACCCACATTTAGACTTGTCTTAAGAATTTGACTTGTACATTGATCCTAAACCTGCACACCTGTAAAGGAGAAAGTAACAGTAAGTCTCTAGTAAATTAATTGGTCTCTTGATACATGATTTATATAGTCAACTAGAGAATGCGTTAAGTATGAGAAAGATGTGTAAATTGTAAAGATACTTGTCCATAATGAGTAATATCCATGCAACTCCCATTAGTAGTCTGTATAGGTGATGAAGATGACACAAGGTACGCACCGGTCAAGACACCAAGTGTAGTTGTCATATGATTGCAACGACCAAAATCAAAGGACTACATAAAATTACCATGACATGAGGGAAACTGGAAGCAAGAACTTGATGCGTGCGAGTCATGATATTCTAGAGGGTTGCAGATGCAGGGTGATAAGAAGACCGAATATTTGACACATTCCGAAGTGGTCTAACATGATAATTCTGAATGGCATGACCTTGACGATGACAGTAACAATACTTCACCGATATAATACAACAACCGGTAGATTACAGAAAGAAGACAGAAAAATCCAAAAAATAAAACTATCACAAAAATAAAATTCAATGGCATCATGATGTAGAGGAGGATGAGATGAGGCGGCAAACAAAAGATGGCCGCGATTAATGTCGGGGTGGCTCTCACACACCGGTCGAAGTTTTGGTAGCGTGAGAGTTGACCGGCGCATGTGACCTATATGCGCCGCTAATCGGCGAGATTTTTCCGGAGAAGGGTCGGCGGACGACGAGGAACACAGTGGTGCCAGAGGTGACAGTCGGTGACGGCCAAGAGTCGACGAACATAATCTATTGGCTCTCATATCATTTAAAATTTTGAGGAAAAATAATTAATTGCATAATAATAAAACAAAGACCTATTTATAGGCATAGTCCAACATGGATAAAAATAAACAATAAAATAGAAAAATAAATGTTCCAATTATTAAATATAAATATTTTGTGAAATTTATTCCATGTATACAGTTTTGTTAGAAGCAATTTTGAAAACTGAAGAAGACAGGAATTTATCATCCTTTGTCCAATTTTTACAAACTTGTAAGTATGTTTTATTGTTTTGTATATTTGAGTGTATTTGTTTTGTATATTTGAGTGTATTTGTTTTGTGTTTGATGCATTTTGTTAATGTTAGATAAAAGGAAGTGTATCGGTAATATAAAATATAATATTTTATATTAAACTTTTGATTTTTTAGAAGATATAATATATTATATAATTTGTGTAAAAACATTTATACATGGTATTTTTTATAATATTAATTGGAAAGTTTGTCTAAACATTTTGGATTCAGTGAGAGAACTCATTATTTTTCTTTGCAATTTTTTAAAATATGGTCGATGATGTAATTGTTTTCGATGGTTGGTTCATTTTTTATATACGTCTTTCTTTTTTATCAATCTGAAAATATCATTTTATAAAATAATTAATTATTAGATGGTGATGATAAAGAATCATTGTTAAAAGATGACTTTTGTAATGATTATAACTACAAAAAAATAATATATTAATAACGGAATTCCGTTCCTAAAGTGTGTGTAGTTAATGCAATTTACTCTCTAATTCCGTCTCTAATATCTTTGGTAACGGAAAAGGGGGATTTAGAGACAAAAAAATTTTGTTACAAAATTGATATTTTTTTGTAGTAGCGAAGTTATTGCACTAAACCAATCATTCGTGGAGTATGTATATATATATTTTTTTTTTAAGTTTTTTTTTTGCTATTTTATAAATATTAATGAATTTTGAATTTTTAAATAATTATTAGATTATAAATTTTAATTAAAAATTAGATTCGATGATGATGTTTTCTCGAGGAAAATTTATTTAATATCCAAAAACTTAATCAGAAAAGAAAAGAAACATATTGGTCTCTTGATTTCAATCAATACATATAATAACGATCGCTATTTCTTTGCTTTCTCTTGACTTCGCAACCACTTCTAGCATTAAAGCATATGTTCATCGTTTATGAAACAATGACAATGTTTTTTGCTTTCATTTTGGTGATATATGTGTCTGGAAAGATTAGCTTTATGTTTGATTTCTTTGCGCCTACAACACTGATCCCAGTTTTGGACAATTTGTCCAGAGTGATCACAACTGAAGTTTGAGATCATAAAAAGAGAAGGGGGGAGAAGGATTTTATGTAAACCTTAATCTTGATTCAAGTGGCATATTCTCCTTGTTTTTTTTTTTTTTGGAAACCAATGCTATGTATGAGATTTACTAAAACTTCGTACTCTCACTTTGCTTCCTCATGTTTTACATCAGACGGAGTTGCTATATAGAAACAAGACAGGCTTAACAATTTCTACAAATTGTTTCGATATATTCATGAAATTTGTTAAAATAGCAAATTATAAATTTATTTATTCATTTATATTCATGATATTTTATTTATCTATTTGATAGATGAATTTTAGGGTGTGTTTACTTGTGATTTGATTTTATATTGATGTTTGAGATCAAGATAGTTTTTACGGTAAAATAATCTTAAAATTGAATTCAAAGCCACAAGTAAAATATGATTTTTACATAATTAATTTCTGTCTCTTTCCCGGTGATATGATTTATCTTTTATTTTTTTAATGTCGGCCACAATTTGAATTAAACTAAGTTATTTTTCGGACTCATGTTTATTATATCTAGAATCTAGAATTGAGTGAGTATTAGGATATTTCAAACTAAATGCATCTAATCTAGGAGAGTCAAATAATATTATTTGATCTTTAGGTGAATATTTTTCAATCTATTTTCAGATTCCTATTTATTTTTCGTTTGATACATTGTGTCGTCATTGTTATTCAATTAGTTTTTTTCTATGCTTAACGAAAAACTCAAATCAACGAGATTGTGAAAATAAAGTAAATATGTTATGGATTTTTAATGTCATTTTTATCAACTCCATATTCTAAAATATTCCATTTATGTAGTATTCTTGAGGCAAATTTGAAGGCAGAGAAAGACACAACAAATTCTCTTAATTTGTTGAAATTTCAATTTCTACATAATGGAAAGATTTTTTATTTTATTTATTTTTTAAATATTTATTTGTATTTACAATTTTTTTAAATAATATTACTTTTGATGGGTTTAACGTAGCTATTGTAATAGACTAGGTCTAATTATTTGAGAAGACATCAAATATATCTAAATTTGAATATTTGTAACCAGTTTAAGTTTTGTATCACGTTAATATAGTATTGTAAAAAAGAATGTATTACATTTTTATGTAGGATGTTATTTTAAGAGAAAATACAAATATTTGTCTTTTAGTAATATATTGTGAAAATTTGTCAAATTATTTAAGATACTTACTATTTGCCTCACTTATGGTGTGTTTCTTTTGGTTGAGTTTGAAAAAAATTAGTTTGAGTTTGATATTAGAATAATGTTTGATGAGAATTTTTTTTTTTTTTTTTTTTTTTTTTTGAGAAACGTAGAATCCAAATAGTAAATTTTTGGGGAAATTTAGGTAAAGAAACATACCCTTAGTTTTATATGGACAAAGATTAAATATTTTTTTTGTTAGGGAAGGGATTGTGTGCTGATTGTTTAAAATCAGCACCCATGCTGAGCGTGTAAAAATAAGTACACATAATTATCTTAATTATATAGCTTAATAAAATATATTAACATAATTTATATTTACATGATCAGCATGTGTGCTGATTTAAATCAGCACACAATCCACTCCCTTTTTGTTATCAATGTCACAGCTTTTTTATGACATCAAATAACTTATTAGATCTATTAGATATATGTTTGGTATAAATTAAAGTGAGAATATTCCTATGTCAAATAATCTATTTGTAGTTTGTGAAGAATTTGAGTTGACCTTCCATTTATATATTTTCTAAGTATAAAATTAATTTTTGTTTTTGTTCCAAATTCCAATACAAATATACTTTTATGTTATTTTTTTATTATTATTTATAAAGTTAGTGCGCATTTGTCTATATTGCATGTTGATGTTTTTTGTTCTTTTCTTTCTTTTTCAATCATCTGTTATAAAACTAAATATCAGAACCATTATTTATAAAAATAAAATAAAAATAGAATGCCAGGCTAATTAGTTTTACAAAAATTATTTGTTATAATTTATTTATTACTAAATAGAATGCCCAACACAACTATTGACTATTCCCATGAAAATGATTATTTTCTTTATCCCACTACTTTTTAAATTATGCAGTGATTATAATCAAAGTATGCATTAAGAACATTCCAATTGAGTTCAAATTAGATAACAGAAATGATACATTTGAACCAACAAACGACATCATGAGCTCAGAATCAACATTGGGAATGTACAACGGAGTTATTGTAGTTAGAGACGAGAGAAGGGATTCTCCTTGGAGGCACGAGGGGAATGGCATAGCCATCATACTAAGAGATTAGAGAAGGGAATTGGCGTCTCCTGCACTGAGGATTGATAGAGTTCTTCTGTACGAGATAACACCGAAGATGCTGGAGATTCCTGCTGGTGCATTGGAAGGGTTAGTGCAGCTGATATATGGTCGACGGGGATGAAGTGGCCCATCACTACCCAACACCACCCATGCTCGAGTGGGTTGAGCCTGTGAGAGATGTGCCATCGCTGGAGGCGGAACCTGTAGTAACTGAAGAAACACGAAATAAGATATCTGCAATGATCAAGCATATATTTGGAAGCGGTGATGTTTTAATGTTTGCCTTTTTTTCTTTTTTGTTTGCTTATCAATAAAATCTTCAAACGGAGAAAAAATTTACAGTTGATTTCTCCAACATGGTTGTAGATTCTGAAATGGAGAGCCATCGTGTTCTTGAAACAAAAAGATGCAATGACCAACCTGAGACAGGAGATGATCTTCCCACTACAATTGGATTTGACGATAAGGTTCCAATAATTCTATTGGTTCCCATTTGTTATTTAATGCTTCCCGTTAACAATATCTTCACCAAATATGCATTTCTAATCTTATATTCGATATTGAAATTGAACTTCCATGAGCTGCAGGTTAATGAAGAGCTGCAAGCAGCTCAAAATGAAGGATGCACCGGTGAAAACCATGACCTGTCCTATATGGGTAGCCGAAGATTGATTTGAACGTCTTGTGCTCATGTGGAGCTTGACGCATACCAGGTTTTGAGCTCGTGCGTAATTATATTGTTGTTGAAGCTATACCTGCTTCCATTTTGAGAAATATAATCATCATCATATCGGCAATTGCTTTCGCTTTTGTAGGTGGACAACGCTTGTTTCGAAAGCTTTGAAGAGGTAAATGATAAAAAAGGTAATGGCTGACTAGATAAAATTTTAACATTTGAAAATTATCACTGATTGACAGTCTCATATTTGCGTCTCTGATTTCAGGGAAAGTAACTGAAAATGAGAGGAAAATGTTGCAGAAGAAAAGCAGCACGGCAAGATGTAGTCTTTGGAAGAAGAATTCATGAAATTTTAGAGTATTTGAGGAATCAAGCTCATACTTATGCTAGAATTTTTGGCAATGAGTGCACACTTTCGGAACTGGACTGCCACTCCAACCAGGATAATTCTGACAGCCCCTCCCGATACGGAGGCTCTCCTTGAAGAATGCCATGAAACTGACAATTTGGAAGGAGATTCGGGGGATAGTGTCAGCAGCAGCAGTAGCAGAGGACGAGGCCAAAACAATTTGACATCTCCAAGTTTCTAGAAGAATCCATTCTCGGACCACCATCTGGGACAATGCATACCAGCGAAGCTGAAGACTACCCTGCACTTCCGAAGAAGTTCAGTTTTGAAGACAATGTCGTGCCACTGACAGAAGAGGAGCAGAGAGAAGCTGAGTTGATGAAGGAGGTGGTCGATTTGATTGATGAGTTGAACTTTAACCTCGCTATGGTAGAAATGGGGACGATTACTGGCCGTGAGGTAAGTCATTTAGTTTCAATAGAGAATAACTGATTCGACACGGATTCAGAACTTATTCAGCACTATTTTAATTCAGAAATCAATATTATAACTAGCGTTGCATTTATGGCCTGCAGGCTGTTCAAGTGAATGAGGAGGAGGAAGACACTCAGGAGCGCAGATGTGCTCGAGGGCTGCAGAAGCACAGAACAGATGCCTCGACTGCTTGCATATCAATTCCATCGGTGGGCACTTGCGACTTGCATTTTTTGGATGAGGTCAGGATGAATAGATGCCAAAGAAAATGCATTTTCGTTCGTAATTGTTCTCTTTAACCGTTCCCCTTCCAATATGTCGATCAGCTCCTTTTGCAGTCCAGTCGGTTTCAGGAGTCTCTTAGTGTGAGGAGATTCTTTTGCAGGATAGTTCCCTTGTGCACGTGCACAAACGGCGACATGGAGACTTTAAGCCTCTCCACTGCACAATTGACTGCTTCAGGAAGCAAAGCAGGGCGATAGCTATGGGCTTTCTTATCTGAATGCAGAATTTCAGCAAATGTCCGATCCTGCATAATCTCTTTTGCTGCTGTCGGACTTACGATCTTCAGAGTGTCGAACAACTCTTTGAAGCTGTTTTGGAACGGCGTCCCGGAGAAAAGTGTGTCATATTGTCTGGGACGCCGTTCCAAAACAACTTCAAAGAGCTGTTCAACACCCTGAAGATGGTAAGCCCATAGCTCTCGGCCTGCTTTACTTCCCGGAGCAATCAATCGTGTAGTGGAGAGCATTAAAGTCTCCATCTCACCGTTTGGGAACTGTCCTACAAAAGAGACTGTGTCATCCTCCTGAAACCGACTGGATTGCAAAAGAAGCTGATCGACAGGTTGGAAGGGGTACTGTTAAGTTAAAGAAACCATTTAAGAGTGAATTTGGATTCTCCTTGGTATCTGTTCATCCTTACCTCACCCAAAAATGCAAGTCGCAAGTGCAACCAATCGAATTGATATGCAAGCAGTCGAGGCATCAAAGCTCATTCCTGACGAAGGGTCAAAATAAAATTCATCCTCAACTTTGTCCACCTCATACTAGTATGATGCTGAATGAAAAAGTGCTCATTTTCAGCAATTACACGTTGAATCCACACCCCACCCCACCCGCACTCTCCTTCTTTATTCCCCAACCGATTGTCTTTCTCATTCTCATTACAATGCATTTCATTACATTATTATTACTCCCTTACACAACCCAAATCCAATAAATTAATTCATTCGCCCTACCCGTTTTCCATTCTCCTTCTTCTTTATGTGAAGAATCTCAAACTTCCTCCTTTTCTGCACTCTGTTTCTCCAATTTCTCCTCAATTCAGGTTTCCTTTAATTTCCTAGATAGCTCTGTGTCCTAACTTCAATTTTCCATTATTAATGTGTACGCAGGTTGTTTGATTTGATTTTTTTTTGTTTCTTGCGGTCATACAGGAAGAGAGAGAGAGAGAAAGAAAGAGGAGCTTCCGAGGTGAAGAGATATGGCGGCGGCGAAGCTGGAGAAGTGCTACTTCGATGTGGTCGGACTTTGCTGCTCGTCGGAGATTCCGGTGATCGAGAAAATTCTTGACCAGTCTTTATTATATTCCGCCCTTGGATCGGATGAAAGAGGGTCTGAACGCGAACTATCAGAATTTGTCTTCGGCTTTTCTTCGAACGAGAAGGATTATATCAAAGCAGCAGATGCCGGAGATTGAGGACAGGATTCTGGAAGATATGATCCAGCACACCAAGACAAAGATATACTTTAAAAGGTCATCCACCAGCCGAAGAACGCTGACTTGATCCAGTCCTTGGGCATCAGAGGTTAAGAATATTCCCGGGAGTACATATAAAGTTACGTGTTGAGTTAAAGTTTTTTCGAGGAAATAAATTGATGAGTTGGTTGATCATTTTTGTTTGGGAATTGTTTCGTTGATTTGTTGCCAGAAACAAAATGCGATTGATTGTGCAGTTTTGGAAGAAGTCGGGAATTATATTGTTTCTCTCTTATAAATTACCTTGTTTTATGGCATAAACAATGGGTAAACTGTTGTTTAGCCTATAACCTAGCACTGGATCCTCCCCTAAGTAGAGCCCGTCCCAAACTAGTTTTATAGTTTTATAAGTGAAAATTTTTCATTCTTTTAGTCTTCCGGCTCAACAGACGCCCGCGTGGCCTGCCGGAAGCCACGTGTTCGCCGGGTGTCCCGCCAAATCAGCGACACCAGGCGGACACGTGAATTTTATTTTATTTTTAGTTCTTTTTTAATTTTTTTTCAATTGGACCAAATAAAAAAAATTAAAAAAGGCAAATAAAATGAAAAATCAATTTAAAATCAATTTTAAAAAATTAAAAAAATATATAATAAAATCCACGTGTCCGCCAAGTGTCGCTGACCTGGCGAACATGTCGCCTCCGGCGAGCCATGCGGGCGTCTCCGGCGCCGGAGGACTAAAACAGCGAAAAAATTTTCACTTATGGGACTAGTTTGCGACAGGCTCCACTTACGGGACTAAAATGATAAGGGGTCCAGTTACATGACTAAAAAACAGTTTAGTTTATCCAAGTATAATATATTGTCATTATTAGTATAGGTTTCTGATGATTTTGAAATGCAGTAATATGTAGAATAGGTTGTGATTTGTATAGATTTATGATGAATTTTGTAACTTTTTAATTTATTTTATTTTGACCGATTGTTAATTTGAAATTGCTCTAAATTTGCACTAAATGTGTTCGATTTGATAGATTAAGTTATAAGATTTTAAGAATGTTCTCTTGATATTTTGATAGTGATTGTTTGTTAGTGTACTTTGTTATCATTCTATTAGATAAGTTTATTATATATGACAAAATTTTGAAATAACTTTTATCTTTTAGTTGTCTATTGTTAAATTTTTTTGTACAAACAATACTTTTGTTATTTAGAGATTTAGAAAAGGCAAGGTATTGCTAATGGAAAAAGAGATGATGCATGGACATGATGAATTGAGTAAAAGAGATTTTTAATGAAAAGAGAATCAGTAGAAAAATATATATATTTCCTACATATTTAATTGGTGATTTGTGTTTTTTTCTTAATTTTTTTTTGAAAAATTAAAATAATTTTAAAAGTTTCGTAAATGTTTAATTGTAAAAGATAAAAACAGTAAACAGAGATTTATAATTTAATTAGTCTATATAATAATGAGACAATATGGTTAAAAAGATTTAGAAATAAATTAATCTTCATAATACTTGATGTATGCAATGAAAATATTAAAATATTTGACAAAAATATTTATCAATTCAGTTCCCTTAATTAGCCTAAATTTAATTTTCATACCACTAAATTAGTCTAACAGAAAGAATGTCAAATAACTAATCCAATCAAAGCATTTCATCCTTCTAATATTGTTTGACTTATCCAACAAAAAGAATTAAATTATACCTCGATTTCTCCATTAAACATCAGAAGTTGAAACTAACTTATCCATTAAATTTTTCACATGCACCCCAAAATTCTTGCAAGATGTAAAATGTTCAACAATGAACTGTTATTTATTACATATAATTACTTAACTTTACAATTTACCAAACAACGTAAAGGGTACATTTATTCTGCTTTTTCCTTTTGTGGATTGGACATGTTTGTTCTACTTTTGACTTATTAGTATGCTCCTAAGTATATATAGTTTTAAGAAAAAATATATAGTTATTAAATACTTAATTTAGTCTCTTTTTTGGAATTTTCACTTGTATTATGGTTATTTTTATTATTTTTGTTTAAACAATAGTTTAATTTGATGTGATTTTGTGAGAAATAATTATATTCTTATTTTTATAATAAAAAAAGTAACCGAAACACAAATGAAAAGTCCAGAAAAAGAAAAATTTAAGATTGTGTTCTTTTGTGAGTTTTGTTGCAGATTTTTACTATACAGATTTTTTTTTCCTCAAAAAAATATCATATTAAACAATTATTTTTTATTATACTATACTATAAATTTATTTTACATTTTAAATATCACATCAAACAACTATTCAAATTCAACGTTTTACTGTTAAAAAATCTTAACCCAAAAACTAAAACCCATAGACAAACACACCTAAAGTATTTAATAACTATATATATTTTTTCTTAAAACTATATATAGTTACGGGTAGACTATAATTCAAAAATAGAACAAACACACCGTTGACATTGTCTGGTAAATCGTAAATTCAATCATTATATGTAATAAATAAAAGTCATTGTTGTCCATTCTTTCACTGGCATCTCGCAGGTTAGTGACGCCTAATAGAAATTCCGGTATGATTTAATTCTTTTTGTTGGATAAGTTAAAGAATATTCAGAATGACGAACTGTTTTGATTGGATTGGTTGTTTGCAACTCTGATCAGTTAGATTCATTTAGTGGTGAGAAAATGAAGGAATGGTTAGAGCATGAAACAACTACTTTGATTGGATTGGTTTGGAAAATTAAAATTAAAAATGATGCACTTTTATTTTTGGAATTTTGGTATAGTGTTTTTTTTTTTTTTTTAATGAATTTTTGTATGCAATATCATATTGTTACGAGGTCAAGCAGCAAGATTGTTATACAAACTATGAGTAAGTGCACAGTTTGTACTTGGCAGTAAGATTGACAATATTTTTTGAAGCATTCAGTGTCTCCTTGTTATGTAGACTAATTGTTATATTTTCCTCGTCTGTTTAGATAAGATAATTCTAATATCTGAAATCGATTATTTCTTCATTTCTGTTTTTATGATATCTATATTAATCAATGATTTTTAAAGGTGTGTCTTTAATTGAGAATTCAATGGAATTTTTATAGATTTGTTTGAATTTTTTATGAATTTATATGAATTTTGCAGAATTGAAGAATAATTCTTTTATTGATATATATAATTGTATAAATTTATATCAAACACAAGTTTTATAAATATAATATATTTATAATTAAAGTTATTATATATTATTATATTTTTATAAAATAAATAAATAAATGATATATACTTATTAATAATGTAGAAACCTTATAACATATATAACACTACTATATTGTATATTAATATTTTTAATTTTATAATTTAGTATTATTTATCATTCAATATATCAAATTATTTTTATATTTTTTATTAGTTATTATTATTATATATACTATAATATTTTCACATAAAAAATATATATGTATATAAATAAAATAAAAAACATAATTTAAAATTTTTGAAAAAAATATTATAATAATAAGTAAATAAGTATAAGTTAACGGTTCTACAAAAAATATACATATAAATATTTATTCCACTGTGACCGATATGACAATATAGTGTATTTGATATATGAAATCGGACAACGACATCGAAATGAGAATATACTATATTCCATAATTATGATAATAATATCTTTTTAATATTATATTTATAATAAAAATATATATATTTTCAAGAAAAATGATAATAATTTGCTAATATATTTTACTTTCAATTATTACTTTTATTAAAAAAATATAATAATATTAATAAAATATTATCGTATTATTTATCACGTATACAACAACAATAATAAATAATAATAATAATAATCAAAAACAAAAAATACAAATCACCAACTGATTACATTAGAGATATTTCTTTACGGATTTCCATTACACTAAAACTCTATTTGACAGGATTAATCATCTCTTTAATTATGGATCATCTCTTTTTCCATTCCCAATACATTGCTTTTCCAGATCACTAAATCACAAAACTATTGTACAAAAAATCTAAGAACATACAACTAAAAGATAAAAATCATTTTTAAAATTAAGGGTTGTGGTTAATATACAGCAGGCTATATATCCAGTTTGGACATGGTGTGTTTCTGAATTAATTAATAAGCTATACATATTTGACACCAGATTTGGAAGTATTCTGACAAGAATATGAGCCTGGTTTATTCTGCAGTGAGTAACAGCTAAGGTTCTCAATCCACTTGCAATTGTTTGAGTATTAATGTAGCTTAATTAAAATTGGATATGCTTTTCAGCTTTGATGTTGGAATTTAATGTATATTAATCATCAACTTGATGCAATAATGGAAAATATATTTGTCAATTGTACATGGGAAATGAACAAATTATGCCTAAAAGTTGTTGAATTAAAAGTCGTCAGTTTAATCTCTTCATCCAAACAAAAGTAAGCCATCAGCTGCCTCTCCAATTTCTCTCTTCTTCAGATCCCTTGTGAGAACTCAGATATGGCTGTAGCTGCTTACGCGTCGTTGGTTTCTCTTGCTCATGTCCTCGACAACGTTCATTGCCGTGCTCAGCTTGGACGCCTTCATGTGGACATGAAACAGATTGAATATCTTGAAGAAGGTGTCAATTTCTTTTTGAAATTCCTTGAAGTTAACTCTGGAAGAGGAGAAGTAAACGGAGATCTATGGAAGCAATTAGGTGAGGTTGTCTTTGCTGCAGAGCAGATAATTGATTTCCACGTAGTCTATGAAATCCGTCTCCGATATCAGGGAGAAACGGGTGTTTCCGGCCTTTCAGCTTTCAAAGAAGATATCGAGCAAGTGATCGATAGTATTGAATACATCAAGAATGAGATTTTAGCTGAGGAAGAGGTACCGAAGGATGTTCAACCTGGAAAACAACCTAAACTTTCTGAGCATGGGGAAACTTCGTCGGTTACTCCTTCAGATGGGAAGAACACAATAGTGGGATTTGATGAACATGAGGTCGCGATTATGGATGTGCTGACGAGAGATGAACCGAATCTCCAAATCATCCCTATTGTGGGGATGGGGGGAAATGGCAAGACAACTCTAGCAAAAGCTGTTTTCGATAATCAATATATTGCCGATCATTTTGATAGATGCATTTGGCTTACAGTATCACAAGAGTATAAGGTCCAGGACATCCTAGTAGGCCTTCTAAATGACGGTAAAGTTAAAGCGAATGATGGAAATATTGATAGATTGGGGGAATCTTTGCACAAAGAATTATTCAAGAGACGGTATTTGATTGTTATGGATGATGTCTGGAGTGTGCAAGCATGGGATGATTTAAGGAAGTATTTCCCGGATAATTGTAATCGAAGTCGGATTCTGATAACTACAAGGCTCTATGATGTGGCTGCTTATCTCGGGTCTTCCACCTATCCCATGACATTTTTAGATTCCGAAAAAAGTTGGAATTTATTTTGTCAGACAACTTTTGGAGAAAAAGATTGCCCGTATCCCGAGTTACAGGAGTTCGGGAGAGGGATTGTCGAAAATTGTAAAGGACTTCCTTTGGAAATTGTTGTGATTGGCGGTCTACTTTCAAAATCCGACATGTCTAGAGAATATTGGGAATCTGTTGCGAAAAATGTAAGCTCATTTGGTAATTCAGGGTACGACGAACATTGCTTGAAGATATTATCTCTAAGCTATAACCATTTGCCCATTCCTCTCAAATCATGTTTCCTCTTTCTCGGCTCTTATCCTGAAGATAGTAAGATTGTTGTCGCCGACCTAACTCGCAGATGGATTGCTAACGGATTAATAAGAGCTGTGGATGAGAGAAGTTCGGAGGACATTGCTATGGAATTTATCAAAGATCTCTTTGCCAGGAATCTTATTTTTGTCCGCAAACAGACGATCATTGGTAAAATAAAAGTTTGCGGTATTCATGATCTGTTACGCCACTTATGCCTAAAAGAGGTTGAAAAGGAACAGTTTATACGATCCCCGAAGGTGCAAGACACTAAAAACGACGGAGCTGCAGTGTGCTTTCTTTGTGGCGACGCATCCCCGGACGATGTGATAGATGTCTCGAAACTTATATTCCCGTCGCCATCAGGAGTAAGTCCTCCATCCATTTGTGGTTCATGCAGAATGATGTATTCGCATATTACGAGGGAAAGGTTGGCGGGGATCATGAGCGGTAGCCACGATGAATTCGACTTTTTGCATCCTACTCAAGCGCGGTATGTTTCTGTTACAACCCGTGAAGATGTGGTATACGTATGGCCATCGTTACAATTACTCTGGAATCTCCAGACTTTAAAAATTACTGTTTATGAGCCATCATATCAATTAGTATTTCCCGATGAAATCTGGGAAATGCCGCAACTTAGGCATTTAGTAGTCACTCCTCGTATGGCTATTTTTCCAGATCCTGCCACAGCTACACATGCTGAGGGTAGAGAGTCCATTGTTCTCGAAAAGTTGCAGACCCTTTCTGGAATTCGAAACTTCAACTGGACAAAGGATGCATTGGATAGAATTCCGAATCTAAATACACTGGAAGTCTCTTATAAGTCCAAGGGTGAAGGTAGTACTGAATCATCGAACCATTCCCTTTGTAATCTTATCCAACTACAGAAACTTCAGTCACTGAAAATAGCATTTGCTCCGAAGAACATTGCATTTCCGAGTTCTCTTAAAGAGCTGTGTCTGGAGCGAAGCACCTACAAAATTCCCTGGAGTGGATTGTCGATCATTGGCTCATTACCCAATCTTGAGAAACTTAAACTGAGGGAAGCCACTGAGGGGTCAGAATGGTATCCAGTTGAGGGGGAATTTCTTCGACTGAAAAAGTTGACAATTTGGTATTCTGATTTAGTGCAATGGAGAGCTGATAGGGAACATTTCCCTACTCTTGAAGCGCTTCGGCTACAGTTTATAGATTCGTTGGAAGAAATTCCTTCGGGCATTGGAGATATTCCAACGTTACATAGAATTGAGTTGGAAGACTGCGGTCCATCTGCTTTCGATTCGGCTTGCCAAATATGGGAGGAGCAACAGAGCATGGAAAATGATACCCTCGAGATTCTTGTCAAGTACCGTTGGGAATGGCACCCTATCAGTAAATTCATTCGACAACATGAGTCTGAACATGAAGACGAAGAGGAGTTCCAGCATGAAGACAAAAACGGAGATGATTAACAGGTAATTTTGAGGATCCATTGTTTATTTCATATATGAAATTGTAATACTTGTGATCATTTTATTTGTTTTCTGTCTTCAACTTGCTGGCTTTCTCAGGTATACAAGAAGATATGTTGTTTTTGTTAATGTATCTACTGATAATGTTGTTGTAATAGTTAAGAAATATTGCTATGCGAAGATTGCAGTGTTTATTGATTAAGAAGTAGTTTTAGAATGCAGGAAACGTTTGATGGTCGTTACAGGATCAGCTTATTTGCTATATTTTTCTTATTCAATTCATCCTATTGGAAAATTGTTGTTTTGGATTCAATGTTTCGATGAAATGTCCAGCTGAATTTGAGATGGGATTTCCTATTTGTTTGCAGGAAAAGTCTGATGGTCATTACAGGATCGGCTTATTTGCTATATTTTTCTTATTCAATTCATCCTATTGGAAAATTGTTGTTTTGGATTCAATGTTTCGATGAAATGTCCAGCTGAATTTGAGATGGGATTTCCTATTTGTTTCAGTTTGTTTCTTCGGAATTTAGGTATGGAGAAGAGTATCTGAATGATATTAATAGATAAGGGATCAAAATTCTTATTTCAAGAATATATAGATTAAAACTAATCGAGACACGGACAAAATAGACCAAAAATGTTTCTCTTAAACTTGTATATGTGCATAGGTTTTTTACGGTAAAATATTTCCTATTTAATGTAATGCCCATGTGGCAATGTCTACACACCAATAATTTCAATTAAAATTATTATACAAGCCCGTTAATAAACCTAAACTTAAAACCTAATAACCGAATTCTTAACACAAATGTATGTCCGCAGCAACAAATGTCACTGCTCCTTCGTCCCGTAAGGGATGGCCTAGTAGTGTGGGGATGGACTTATGACCATGAGATCATGGGTTCAAACCCCAACGCCTCCAGGTCACCTACCACACATGGTTCACCTAGTATGACTTGAATGTCGGGCCTAGCAATTTCATTCAACAAATTTGGAAAACCATGTCGATATATATATATATTTAGATTTTTCTTTAACAACCTAACAAACGTTATCGCTACCTCTGAAACACAACTCATACTATAAATTGTATAATATTGTGACGGATTAGGGTTGATGATCAAATAAAAAACATAAAACGTAAAGAAGACACAGATTTACGTGGTTCACCGACAACGTGTTATCTACCTTTATTAAGGACGACTAGGTCACATGTTATAGATTTGAGCTGCTTGGCGGCCTATTAGAATGGGAATGCATGTCTATTTACATGGTAAGCCTATGCCAATAATATTCAAATCATATCTCTAAATTTAGGATATAATATCTAATATCTATATCATACCCCTAGATTCAAGGCATATCAACAAATCTGCACCTTGATTTGAATCTCACCAGATGCATCATTACAATGTCAGATGAACAAGTGACAAACTAGCTTCAAGGCATATAAACAAATCTCCACCTTGACTTGAATCCCACTCAAGATGCATCATTACAATGGCAGATGAACAAGTGACAAATTAGCTAGAAGACATATCAACAAATCTCTACCTTGACTTGAATCTCACTTCAAGATGAATTATTACAATGCCAGATGAACAGACTCCTCCATTCTGTCTCAGATTTGGCCCTCGGGCAACTACCAGCTTGTAACATTTAGCAAGTTCAAACAGCGTAGAAACTTGCTATGAGAGACCAATTTGGTGAACATATCAGCAGTTCCTTCCTGCATTCGTAGCTTGAACAGCATTACTTCAAAAACAACTTATTAGTTAGGGATTTCGTCATGTACAAACTCTCCAACTTCTTCGAAAGGCCAACAACAGTTTTCTGATCGACAACTTCGATAATTACATCATCGGACAGACACAACATGATTGTCGAGTGGGCCTTCTCCTCTGTGGTATCCCACTCTTCATCATCTACGTTTGCACCTCTCGGTTTTTCAGATAGTGGCGCCCACAAAACCTGATGCTTTGGCAAATATAGCATCTTGATCTTCCATAAACCAAAACTATTCCCTCCGATGAATTTTTCAACCTTTACTTTGAAAGCAGACATTGTTGATCGACTCTCGAAACCCTAGCAGTGCAGAAATAACCAAAACTCTGATCGAAACGACCAGACTCTGATACCAGTTTGTTGTGATGGATTAGGGTTGATGATCTAATAACAAACAAAAAATGTAAAGAAGACACTGATTTACGTGATTCACCAACAATGTGTTGACTACATCCACAGACATGAATGGAGAACAGATTTTATTCACGACGGCTAGGTTACAGATTTGAGCCTGTTGGCCGTCTATTAGAATGGAAATACATGCCTATTTATAAGATAACCTATGTCAATAATATCCAAATCATATCCCTAAATATATGATATAATATTTAATATCTATATCATATCCCTAAATTTAAGGCATATCAACGTATGATTATCCTTTATGCTTTAAAAAAAAGAAAAAAAACGCTAGAGTTCATATTATAGTTTTGAAACCTAATTTCTTCATCACAATATTCAAATAAAAAAATAATACAAGTCACCTCTATTATGTAAAATTATTAAAACATGTTTTATGAAATTTATTCCATTGTCTACTCCATCAAAAGTATCATATTCCTATTTTAACTTTTAACATTTTTATTTGTTTCATCTAAAAAAAAGACATAAAAGCTAGATGATTTGGAAAACATACAATTTTGCTAGAAGAAAAAAAGATAGTTGGGTGGATGTAGAACAGAAAATAGCTTTTAAATTGACGAGAAGAGAGAAAGGAACTAGCACTCTCCGTCAGAAATTTTTTTATCTTATATAAAAAATGAGGGAGGTGGGTTTTTGGATTTTCTGTCATCAAGTGCAATACACCAAGGTCCTATTATTTTAACACCTCGTATATTTTTATTACAAAGTATAATAAAATAAGAAAATAATATAGACATGTTTAAGTAACAAATATATGGGCTCACTTTTATAATTATTTACATGTAATTATTTTTGCAATCTTATTGTAATGATAAAATTGAATTACTATAAACTATATTTCAAATATTATTTTTCTATAGAAGAAAAAAATAATATATAATTATATTATATTTGAATATAAAATATAGTATTCTTTAATTATACTTTTAAAGTTATTTCATTTATAATAATAATGAAATACTATACAACTTTGATGAAAAATATTATCACAATGTCATGCATGCACATTGTCATGTTTTACACCTTGATATCATTTGCTATTTCTTTAGATAATTAAGAATTCACAAAACAAGAGATTAATATTTTTAAAAAAAAAGTAATGAAAATTTTGTAAAATATATGTGACCAATAGTTTTGTTATAAAATCATTCATAAAAATGTATTAGCTATCAAAAAGTATTTAGTAGCTAAAATGATCATAGATATTTTAAAAAAAAAAAAAAACTGAAATGACCATTTGCAATAACATTTCCACAAAATTATTTAACACATTATTTGGCAATTTAAAAAAAAAAAAAAATCTACGAATTTTGCCACAATTAATAAAATAATTTTGACACATTATTTAGCAATAAGTTTTCTTTGGATTTTGCCACATTTAATATTTTTTTCTCGTATAAGGATTAACTCTAATAAAATTTTCTACCAATACTTATATTTAATAATTGAAACAAAAACAAAATATAATTTATTTAAAATTGATTGAACATAATTGAGCTACAAAACAATAAATTAACCGTTCATTTAGATTTAGAGAAAAAAAAAGAGACGTAACTCGATAAAGAGCCTCCATAACTACTTAAAACCTAGTTAGATACACAAAAATATATATACATACCTCTACACTTGTGCAAAATAAGGGGAAGGAGAGTGAGAGAGTTCCGAAGGTGTAGAACGAGAAAATGTGAGAGCGATTATTTGGGGAGAGGTAGAGAGAGGGAGGAATTTGTTAACCAATTGGTAAAAAAAATCTTAACTTCCCAAAAATCTTAACTACCAGCTAGCGGACAACAAGATTGAATATAGTATATAGATGATTCCATTTGATAAAAACTTTAGTAAAAATAAACGTGAGCATTTATATAACTCAAACTCAAATTTATGGAGCAAGTGCAACTAAGAGAAGACGTTAGGATTATGCATAGGGATCAATCAATAGTGTAAGTATCTTTAGGGTAAAAATCAAATTAACAAGGGTTTTAAATAGATTTAGTTGTATTGGTAGAAGTGTAAAACTTACTCTTCTAAAGATCACTACTGAAACCTTAATTTTAATTTGTGTAAAACTATCAGAAAAAAGAACGTTATGTATTTGTTTACATTACCCAAACTGAACAAGAAGAACACAATCCGACCAAATATCTGAAAGAAATTGAGCTTCAATATAATAAATTAATCATTCAATTAGATTCAAAGAAAGAAATGAGACAAATCTCAATAAAGTGCCTCCATAACTACTTGAAACCTAGTTAGATACACAAAAACTCAAACTCAAAGTTATAGAGTACGTGTGACTAAGAGAAGACATTAGGATCATGCATAGGGGATCAATCAATAGTGTAAGTATTTATAGGGTAAAAATAAAATTTAACGATTGTTTTAAATAAATTTAGTTATATTGGTAGAAGTGTAAAACAAACTTGTCAAAAGATCACTACTGAAACCCTAATTTTTAATTTGTGGAAAACTACTAGAAAGAAGAACCTTGTGTATACGTTTATATTAGCGAAACTAAACAAGAAGGACACAATTCGACCAAATATGTGCATGAAATTGAGCTTCATATAATAAATTAACTCTTAGATAAATTAGATATTCTATTTTAGATTTAGTATAATTTATATTTAGATTTGGTCTTATCTATAAATTAGATTACAATCTATCAAATCTCTTTTGTATCGTCTATATATAGGCCTCTTATTTTGATAATAATAATACAATCTCATTATTTTCCTCCAAAATTTCTAACATGGTTTTAGAGCATGGTTTTCCAAAACCAAAAACCTAGCCGTTGCCGTTGTTCGCCGTCCATCGTCCGCCCTTCTCTGGTCGTCATTTTTCGGTCTTCGCCTCCTGCTTTAGTTTCCTACGCCGTGGTGCGGTTGGTTTTTTCATCAAATGGTATTCCAATGGCAGACAACTGGTAGCAGAGAACCTTAAAGTGTTTACCATATTCTTTGATGGGAAGAAAACCAAGATGAAGTGAGAGGAGTTATTTGTGCAATTGATGTGTGCAAGAGATAGAACAATGAGAAGGCTTATTCGAGGGCAAACAAAGCATCTCATGTTGTTGTGCAGTCAATAACTACGGCTATCACTTCATTAGAGAAGGTGGAGAAGATGATGCTGATAAGCTTTTGATCTGTTGTGAACCACATTGAGTGGTCAGGTTTGAGAGAAGAATTTCCCAATGTTTCAATCACAGTAGGTGCAGACGCCCTCTTAGAGCTGTTGACGAAATTCATCACATCGAAGCAATAAAGCATGAGAGTAATTTGATGTCACCATAACAGAAACTTACTGGAAGATAGCTTGATTGTCGCCCTATGGCTTATGGTGGCAATAGGGAGCAAATCAGAAGAAGCAGAGAGGGGGAGCTCGGATGGAATGAGAGGAAAGAAAATAGGGTTTTTTGTGGTTAGGGTGATACCATGGATTTAGATACATATAACAAATAAATATTCTATTGTTGTAAAATATACCTATATATATATATATAGGTATAGGTATAGATTTAAATAATATTTTATTTAATAAAAAATTCAAAGAAATATAAAATATACAACTATTTCATACAAACCATCATATATGTTAATATATAACTAATTCATCAAAATATTTAAATACATATAAAAAAAATTAAAAGAACAAACCCAAAATTAAGTATAAGTTGCTATTAAATTTGCTGAGTTGAAATAGAATTTTTTTGATCGAATTAAACGATGAACAACTATCTTTTATCAACAATGTTTAGAAATCTAAATATATATACAAACAAGTTCTAAATATAAGTTTCATTATCAAATAAACTTGTGATTTACAACTTAATTATTCGGTATAAAAAATGAAATATATGTTCACAAGCAAAGATTGTTGGGGAATTTGTGACAGATTTATGCCCCTTACAAATCTTTGGTAAGTAATAGTATTATTCCCTCCGTCCCATGTAATATGGGTGTATTAATGTAGACACGGAAATTTAGGTAAAGTATAATTAGTAAGTAATTAAGAAGTGTATTAGTAAAAATAACTATTATTTAGTAAAAATTATTATAAATTAAGATTAAGATAAGTAAATAGTTTAATTAAAATTAAGAAAATTATAAAATTTAAAATTTAAAATGCGATTAAAGTGCATAATTATATTTTCAAAAATAGAAATGACAAGTTATGTGGGACGGACGAAAATAGAAAATAGAGACAAATTATGTGGGACGGATGGAGTAGTATAATGCCTGCCCTTCTTTGTCCCTCGCAAACAATTTGCGGAAAATCTAATAGGTTGCAAATTAATTGCTTGTGATGTCTTTACAATTAGTTTAATACAATAAATATTTAAGGTGAGTGAAGAATATTATTGGACCTGAGCCTAAGGCCCAAGGCCTCTGCCATGAGGACCCAAAGAAAGAGGCACATGGCCAAACCTAAAAAATAAGAAGAGATAAGTAGCTGGGAACAAGACAAGGTCAGAGCCTCTCCAATACGGAGCCTTCTCACAAGCCAAACATCATGCCATCAAGATCCTCCTACCACAAAAGAAAATTTGGCAAGGTCAAAGGTAGTCATGGGCCATAAGATATAGGAAACCCGGTTGGAGACCATGATGATCCCCTTAAAATTAGAAAGTGGATTGCTCCTAATTTCTAGAGTTATAAATAGATCAATAAATACACATTCCACAAGACACAACACACGACATATCCAAAAACTTATCTGCTTTGTGACTAATTATTAATTATTTCATGTTGATTTGCTTATTTGGTCAAATAACCAAGGTGCTGATTTGATCTTGTCAGCACACTAACCGCAACCTTTTATTTGTGTATCAATATAAATATGTACAAGTTCTTACGATTGATATAACATAATTTCATATTCATACACTACAAGAAAATATCAATTTTGTAACAAGGTTTTTTCGTCTCTAAATCCAAATTTTCCGTTACTAATGACATTAGAGACGGAATTAGAGATGAAATTACGTTAACTACGTGAACTTTAGGGACGGAATTCTGTTACAAATATATTATTCTTTTGTAGTGATATTTTAAAATAGTATTAAAGTCAAATTCTCTCCGAGTACATCAATGATCAGTTATCTTCTGTGTTAGTTGATATGACTTTGTATGGATCTATTTTCACCATGTTGTTGCCATCACTTCGATCCCTAAAGAAAAAGTCATGTTTCCGACTCTTACAATGTTGAGAGTTTTGTTTCCGATTTTAATGATATTGAGAGTCTTGTTTCGATTCCAACGATCTTGAGAGCTCTGCTTCTGACTTTAATTTGATTGAGAGTTTTGCTTCCAACCACTACAAGAAAAAATTATTTTTGTAACAAAACTTTTTTGTCTCTAAATCTATTTTTTCCGTTACTAATGACATTAGAGACGGAAATATGAATGAAATTATGTTAGCTACGTGAACTTTAGGGACAGAATTCCGTTGCAAATATATTATTTTTTTATAGTGAACCTTAATAATGTTGAAAGCCTTAGCTTCCAACTGTATCAAAGTTGAGAGCCCTATCTCTAACTCTAATGCGGTTTAGAGCTTTGTTTTTTACTCTAATGTCATTAAGAAACCTTCTTCCAACTTAACAATACTGGGAGTCTAGCTTCTGGCTTTCATACAGTGGATAATATAGTCTACATTTTGTCTCTCTTGGTAAACTTAAGTTGGTATGATTCTCTCTTAAATTTGAACAGAGATGTTAAGCATTTCATTTTAAAAATATATATAGTATGTTAAACAATTTTATTTTATTTTTTATTTTTTATTTAAGAGATATTCAATTTCATTTTCCAACAATATATATTTTTATATTTGTTGAAGGGAACATGAACTTACATTATATGTGAATTTTTAAATTATTTACATGATAAAAAAATTTATTTTGATATGTATATTATTTTAGTAGGATTCTGAATCACTATAAAAAAATAATATATTTGTAACGGAATTCCGTCCCTAAAGTTCACGTAGCTAACGTAATTCCGTTCCTAATTCCGTCTCTAATGTCATTAGTAACGGAAAAATTAGATTTAAAGACAAAAAAATTTTGTTACAAAAATGATTTTTTCTTGTAGTGGAATTTGTTGACTATATTATACATTTCATATATATAGGTGTATTTGGTTTGGGTTTCAAGCCGATATTTTTGGTATTTAGTCTATACAGTTCATAAGATTCCTAATAAAAATATATTATTTTTTCTCACAAAAATATCAAATCAAAATGCTATTTGAACTAAATGTCAAATTCAAATCAAAATCAAACAAACTCAAAGTGACAATATTAACTTATATTGTTGGATTGTTATGGGAAATTGTATATACATGCATTTACTAATTTAATATAGTTTAGCAATTTAAGGACTTACTATTCTTTAGATAGGAAATAAAATGTTGGTTTGGTTTGAGTTTCAAATTCAAATCACCAGTCTTCCGTCCCTATAATTTTTAATAAAAATATATTATTTAATTTCACAAAATATCAATATAAAATACTATTTACATAAAAAAAATTTAATCACATGCCCAGCTCAAACCTAACCAAACTAACCCAAAATGTCCTGCATCAAACCAATAGTTATAACTTGTTCGTTATTACAAGTGAATTATAATTTTTAACCATACACATTTTATTTTATGATTGAACCCATTAATAAAATAGTGACAATAGTTTTAAAATAAAAAGACTTCACAAAAGTTAGACCATAAATGGAAAAATAGTGACAATAAGTTTAGAGTTTATATGGTTACATTCTTATTAATTCTATGTATAGACACTTTGTGGAAAATATGATTGTATATTAATTTTTGAACGTTTTTAACTTTGAATAAAATCAAGAGACATGTGGGCCCCGCAATGCTTTCATAGTACAATTTGGCTTTTATGGACGTTAGTAAAAATTTTAATCCTTTTTAGACGTTGGAAGTAGTTTGACATAAACAAATTTCTTACTTTTTGCTAAATAAGAAATTTTATTAATAAAATTATTTTTTATTTTTCTAAACAAATCATAACTATGAAAAGTTACATGTTATATGAGAAGAAAAATTATAAAAAGCTAATAATAATTACGTTTATCTTCATCGTAGAAGTAAGTTTATTATTGTTCGAGCACAAAAAATAATAATAATAATAATAATGATAATGGTAACAGGGTCTTAAAGAAGGATGATCGGCCGATACGGAGGTCGGACAGAACAAGGTCGGACATAGAAGATCGGACGTAATAAGGTCAGATACGGAGATCGGACAGGACAAGGTCGGGCACGGAGATCGGACGGATGAAGGAAATGATATGCATCCAGGTCGGACGGCATATAGATTAGGCAGGATGAAGTCGGACGAAGAAGGACGGTTGATACGGAGGTCGGTCGAAAGAGGAAGTCGAGCGAAGAAGGACGGCTGATACAGAGGTCGGTTGAAAGAGGAAGTCGGACAAAGAAGGACGGCTGACACGGAGGTCGGTCGAAAGAGGAAGTCGGGCAAAGAAGGACGGCTGATACAGAGCTCGGTCGAAAGAGGAAGTCGGACAAAGAAGGACGGCTGACACGGAGGTCGGTCGAAAGAGGAAGTCAGGCGAAGAAGGACGGCTGATACAGAGCTCGGTCGAAAGAGGAAATCGGACAAAGAAGGACGGCTGACACGGAGGTCGGTCGAAAGAGGAAGTCGGGCGAAGAAAGGTCTGTTAATTGGTCGCCCAATTAAGTGCACAGTAGTTCAGTCGTTCGTTTGGGGCGACCATTGAATCGTCTGGAGAGATCAGATGTTGGTCGCTTGATGGGGCGCCCAATAAGTCGTTTGGTCTAGCGACCAGTTAGTCTCTGGAATGGTCGGTCAGGCCAGTTGAGTTCTGGAATTGGTAGAAGCGTTTAGCAAGACGGTGGTCGCTTGGTGGGGCGGCCAAGGATTCGTTTGGTCTAGCGATCAGTTAGTCTCTGAATTGGTTGGCTGGGTTATGCGGTTTGCGAGACGGTTAAAGACACGTAATGAAGAAGGAATTGGTGGGCGGTTGCTGTAACCAACCAGGCGACGGTTCTGAAACATTTTCTTTAAGGGGTTATTTAAGGATTCGGGTCTGTTCTGAAAAATCATCGTCAATCGACATCAAATTCAAAAAATTACCTTTGGGGATCACCACTTTATTTTTTCAATATGTAGTTTTATTTTTCTATTTTATTTATGTATCATACAGTGTTTAGATATTTCTAATCTCAGGCACTAATTATATCTAATTCGAAGATAATTTCCTATTTTCGGATTTTACTTTTTATTGTTGAAAAATTGCATCAACAATTTGGCGACCACAGTGGGAGAAAGGTAAGATTGCTGATCCTACGTCAAGCAAGAATTTTATACGACTGAGGTCCGGCCGAATCATCAGAAGGATCCATATAGCAGGCTCACAGCCCCAAGTCGTTTCAACACCAATGGGGGAAACAATTTCACCACCTGCTATGCCGAATGCAGGGGAAGCACCACAAGTACCTGCCGATTAGGTGTCTTATGTTCAACAATTGAACAATCAGCATAATCTGGCTATGCAAAACATGTTGCGTGAACAACAAATCTTGCGTGAGCAACAAAACCTTATGCAAAATATGCTATATCAGACGTTATCAAGGGTTACTCTGCAACCCACCCAGACACCGCCAGAATTATCACCATCCAGATTTCAAGCAAATTTGGTGGGGCCTTTATATGTAGATAACACATTTCCAAGTGCCACTACTAGGGTTGATAGGGAAAAACTACTCTAACATACCCAAATAATGTTCCATTGGATGTCAGAGCCGAACCAGCCTTCTCTAGGGAAGAGAAATTGGGGGAACCGACTCGTAATCCCATCCTAACCGAACCAGCCTTCTCTAAGGAAGAGAGGTTTGGGGAACAGACTCATAATCCCATCCCAGCCGAGCCAGCCTTCTCTAGGGAAGAGAAGTTGGGGGGACAGGCTCATAATCCCATTCCTGTATTCGACCCTGTTCCACCTAGAGTAGATCCATAAGACATCGCTCAAGTTCTGTGGGTGCGTTTTGGAATGAATCCGCAAATGGTGAATAGGCCGGCATATCAAAGACCTTTTCCAGAAAGGATCATTAACGATTTTCCTCTCCCAAAGAATTATCGACCGCCAGAATTTCATGCTTTCTCGGGAGAAGACGGATCCTCCACCATAGAGCATGTGGGTCGGTTCACAGCACAGTTAGGAGAAGTCGGTAATAACTTTTTTTATAAACTGCAACTATTTGGTTTGTCTCTTACCAGGATAGTTTTTCATGGTTGTAAATCTGCCCCCTGGGCAAATACAAACCTGGGAAGGTTTATAGATGGCGTTCCATGCTAGATTCTTCAACCCTTTACCAGCCGTCTCTCTTTCCGATTTGTTGGAAATGAAACAATGTCCAGAAGAGTCAGCCTCACAGTTCATCGAAAGGATACGATTGATGAAAGGACGATGTCCTACAGTAATCAATGAAAAAAAGATGACCAATTTAGTGGTCTGCAATATGCATGTTCGGTTGAGAGAGGCACTCACTACTCATGATGTGGAAGATCTGACGAGTCTCGCATCCAAGGCAGGGAGGTTAGTATCCCTTTTTAGAGAAAATGATCATGACTTCCGTCAAGGGGGAGGTGCTGAAGAAATGGTAGTGCAAGATCGACCAACATGCAGGCCACCACCAGTCCGCGATAAATGAAGGTCGGGTCTGACGTAGCCTTGGACGATAGAGGTTGTATCCGAGGCTGACGTAGCCTCGGATGCTGGCCTGCAAACTCCTAAACATCACGAGAAGTGACGTTTAGGAGTCGGACGGAGGAGACAAGTTGTTGAGCACAAAATATAATAATAATAATAATAATTATAATGGTAGCAGGGTCTTAAAGAAGGATGATCGACCGATACGGAGGTCGGACAGGACAAGGTCGGGCACGGAAGATCGGACGTAATAAGGTCAGACACAAAGGTCGGACATGACAAGGTCGGGCACGGAGATCGGACGGATGAAGGAAATGATATGCATCAAGGTCGGACGGCATATAGATCGGGCAGGATGAAGTCGGGCGAAGAAGGACGGTTGATACGGTGAAGAGGAAGTCGGGCAAAGAAGGACGGCTGATACAGAGGTCGGTCGAAAGAGGAAGTCGGACAAAGAAGGACGGCTGACACGGAGGTCGGTCGAAAGAGGAAGTGGGGCGAAGAAGCACGGCTGTTACAGAGCTCGGTCGAAAGAGAAAGTCGGACAAAGAAGGACGGCTGACACGGAGGTCGGTCGAAAGAGGAAGTAGGGCGAAGAAAGGTCTGTTAATTGGTCGCCCAATTAAGTGAACAGTAGTTCAGTCGCTAGTTTAGGGCGACTATTGAATCGTCTGGAGAGATCAGATGTTGGTCGCTTGATGGGGCGACCGATAAGTCGTTTGGTCTAGCGACCAGTTAGTCTCTGGAATGGTCGGTCGGGCCAGTTGAGTTCTGGAATTGGTTGAAACGTTTGGCGAGACGGTGGTCGCTTGGTGGGGCGGCCAAGGATTTGTTTGGTCTAGCGATCAGTTAGTCTCTAGATTGGTCGGTTGGGTTATGCGGTTGGCGAGACGGTTAAAGACACGTGTCAATGAATGAGGAATTGGTGGGCGGTTGCTGTAATCAACCAGGCGACGGTTCTGAAATGTTTTCTTTAAGGGGTTATTTAAGGATTCGGGTCTGTTCTGAAAAATCATCTTCAATCGACATCAAATTCAAAAGAATTGCCTTTGGGGATCACCACTTTATTTTTTCAATATGTAGTTTTATGTTCCTATTTTATTTATGTATCCTACAGTGTTTAGAGATTCCTAATGTCAGGCACTAATTATATCAAATTCGAAGATAGTTTCCTATTTTCGGATTTTACTTTTTATTGTTGAAAAATTGCATCAACAATTATATTTAATTTTGCACCGTGTAACAAATGTTGTCAGTTTCCTATCAAAGCTCCATCTATGTTGAGTTTGACCCATCCTTCGGCTGGTTTCGCTGTGTAACCACACAGGGAAATGTTGGAGCAATTATTTGTAAGCGACTGTCGGGCGTTAAAGCAGCATGCTCATCGCCATTCCGATGGTGAGGAGTCAGTTACGTATAACATGTAAATGTTTGTAAATCTTCAAAACAATCTTGCGCCAAAGAAAATTAGTATTTCTATGTTTTGTATCATTTCTTTTGGACCAAATAAACCGAAATACTAGCAAAGGAATAATGCAGAGAATATGTGATGGGAAAGACTTGAGACAAGATAATTTCCAAGCATTAAAAATGGGGTGCGGGGATGTGTAATAAATTAGAGCAGACTCTACATACCAGTCCAAATTCCTCGCTGGTCATGAATAAATTATCCAATGATACTACTGATACGAACAAGAACACAATTTAATAGAATTAAGAACCAAATTTATTACTCAGAAGAAGATTGATATCTTCTGCCCAGCCCTAGCCGTTCACATTTCTTATGTTCTCGATAAACTTCTCTAACCCTAATTCCATTTATTTATATCAACTTATAAATATAATTATAAATAAGATAAAGACTAATTTGCAATGCAAATATATAGTAATTATGGTAATGCAGAGATTAGACCAAAATGCCTTTTTCCGCGTCGTGTATAGACACGCAGTAGTACCAGGCCATTGTTTCCGGTACTTGGCGGTTGTTTCATATCAACTCTATCCCCCTCCGAAAAAGCCTTGTCCTCAAGGTGAAATTCTGAAAATTGGCCATGCAAATCCTCAATATCCATCCAGGTGGCATCATCCTCGGAAAGACCTTGCCACTTGACCAAAACTTGAGTTACATCTCTCTCTTCCTGGTGTTGCACTCGCTTCCCCAACACTCGCTCCGGTTCAAATAAAGGAATGTCAGAAATATCTAACCCATGGGGCAGCTCAGATTCGACTGGATGATCCCCGACTACTCTTTTCTTAGTTGTGAGACATGAAAAACAGGGTGAATTCGGTTGGATTCCTGGAGTCACGAGGGATATGCTGTAGCACCAATATACTTCTCTACTCGGAAAAAGCCATAATAACGTGCAGACAACTTGTGGTGGCTTGTGGTGTGAATCGATGTTTGCCTATACGGTCGAACCTTCAAGAACACTGCATCCCCAACATCAAATTCAACCTCTCGGCGGTTCGCATTTGCGTACCTTTGCATCCGCATCTGCGCCCGTTCTAGGTTGAATCCTAACAGCCGAAGCGCTGCATCTTGACCACCTAGAAGTTCAGCCACAACTGCTACCTTACATTCCCCTGGGAGGTAGCGACGTGAATCTGGTGGTGGCCGCCCATAAACTGCTTCAAATGGGGTGATCTTGGCAGCTGTTTGGAAAGCAGTATTGTACCAATACTCCGCCCATGGAAGAAACCCAACCCATTTACGTGGTTGCTCCGATGAAAAACATTGAAGATATGTTTCCAAGATACGATTAAGTACCTCTGTTTGCCCATCAGTCTCATGGTGATATGTAGAACTGAATTTGAGAGTAGTCCCTTGCAGCATAAAAAGTTCCTTCCAAAATGTGCTTAAGAATACCGCATCTCGATCACTAACTATCGAACGAGGTACACCATGCAGGCGCACCACCTCCTTAGTGAATATTTCAGCAACATAACAGGCTGAAAAAGGCATGCGTAAAGCAATAAAGTGCGCATACTTGGTTTAGCAGTCCACCACCACTACGACACAAGAGAACCCTTGAGATTTAGGCAATGAGGTGATGAAGTCCATAAAGATATCTTCCTAAATCATCATCGGAATCGGCAACGGTTGTAGAAGACCCGCCGGAGAAGATGCTTCATATTTAGCCTTCTGGCAAACGATGCAACTAGCCACATAATCCCGTACCTTACGGTACATACCCCGCCAATACACACTAGCGGCAAGACGACGATATGTGCGATAAACACCCGAATGTCCTCCATCCGGGGTTCAATCAAACTCACAAAGCAGATGCTGAATCCATTCAGAACCCTCCGGGATGACCAGCCGACCTCAATAGAGCAGTTGGCCATCAATCAGCTCAAAGTTACTTTGCGTTGTGCCTCCATTTTGTAACTCTTTTCGGATTGCTTGGAGAGAAGGATCTCTACATTGTTCATCGCGTATCTCCTCCCAACCTAGCCATGTGGGTGCACTTATGGCTCCTAACTCCTCTCCCTTCTCACCACGCCGCGACAAATAATCAGCTGTAGAGTTAACTCGGCCCGGCTTATAGACGATATCAAAACAGTACCCTAATAGTTTGGCCATCCACGCTTGCTGTGAAGGGGTAGCAATTTGTTGTGTGAGCAAGTATTTCAGACTATGGTGGTATGTCCATACTGTGAACCTTCGACCAATTAGATAAGGACGCCAATGTTAAATCGCAAGAACTAAACCCATCAATTCATTTTCATAGGCGGATCTGGCAAGGGTTCTATCTTGCTAACTCCTTACTAAAGAATGCAATAGGTCTTTAATCTTGCATAAGAACAGCTCTTACACCCGTTCCGGATGCATCACACTTTATTGTGAAGTGCTTTTGAAAGTCAGGCATAGCTAGTAAGGGCGCCGTAGTAACAGCAGCCTTTAAGGCATCAAATGCAGCCTGTGCAGCGCAGGGGCTGTCCATAAGACTGACGTGGCTGTTTTCTTCAGTGGTTGTGTAAGCGGACGAGCTATGACTCCAAAATGTCGGATAAAGCGCCTATAGTAGACCAAGAAATCCTCTTACTTCCCTTACCGATTTAGGAATCGACCAATTTACCACTGCAGTAATTTTCTCCGGGTCCATCGCTACTCCTTTTTCCGACACGACATGCCCCAAGTATTCCACTGAAGTGCAGCCAAAAGAGTACTTTTTTCTGTTGGCTTTAAATTCATTTTCCTGCAAAATCGCTAAAACACGAGATAAGTGACCGAGATGGGCTTCCCACGATCGACTATATATAAGTATATCGTCAAAGAAAACCAAGACAAACTTCTGTAAGAGTGGCCGAAATAGATCATTCATGGTAGCCTGAAATGTTTCCGGAGCATTCATGAGGCCAAATGGCATGACTAGAAATTCGTAATGGCCATTGTGTGTCCTAAATGCCGTCTTTGGTATATCGGATGGTGCAACTCAAATTTGGTGATAGCCCGAACTAAGATCAATCTTTGAGAAGACCACTTCACCCGAAAGCTCATCTAACATCTCTTGAATAACAGGAATCGGATATTTGTTCGGGATAGTAAGCTTGTTTAGTTCCCGGTAATCGATACAAAATCGCCAATTACCATCTTTTTTCTTCACGAGCAACACGGGGCTCAAGAATGGGCTTGAGCTTGGCCTTATGATGCCTGCGCACAACATATCTTCCACTAGTCTTTCGATTTCGTTCTTTTGCCCATGCCCATAACGGTAGGGACGAACGGAGATAGGCTTTGCTCTATTATGCAAGATGATACGGTGGTCCACCGATCTGGTTGGAGGGAGTTCCGTGGGCTCACCAAACACCTCTACGTATGTATTTAGCAAGGTTTCGAGGGCTGCACTGGTTTGAGAGGTTTCTGCATCCTCTTTCTGCAGCATCAAACACCATGCCGAGTCCACTACGATGGCACAAAATTCTTATTGGGTAGTGCGGAGCATGGATCGGATGGCTACCGAGGAATGGTTAAGAGCTGGATCTCCTTGTAAGGTGGTCGGAACTCCATCCACTTTGAAAGACATTGACATTGCATGCCAATTTATCCGCACATTCCCTAATGTCTCCAGCCATGCAACTTCCAAGATCATATCCACCCCACGCAACGCAACGGGAAAACATAACAATCAGCTTGGACAATGCATCCTTCGAAGGTAATCTGTAAGCCTGGGCATACTCCTCGGCATTCGAAACGCCGCCCATCCCCTAGTGTGACTCCAAACTTGCCTGTAGGCTCTGTCAATAATCCCATCTCTGTTACGATAGAATGCGAAATGAAATTGTGACTTGCTCCGCTGTCGATCAACACAATCACACTTTTATCCTGCAAAAGTCCTTTAATTTTCATAGTACGAGGTCCTGTAAATCCTGCCATCGAGTATAGAGGTAAATTTCCCAAGTTTGATTCATCTTGAGCTGCAGCCTCCTCTTCGGGATCCATAGCTGCATCACCAATCATTTCCTGCAATTTTCCATCCCACGAATCTCCCTCCTCCATTAAAAATATTCTCAACTGTTTCTGAGGGCATTAATGTAAAGCCTGATAAGGAAGATTACAATGAAAGTGGAGGTCTTTAGCTCATCTCTCATTGTGTTCCTGTTGCAACAAATGACGAAAAAGAGTTTTTTGCTGCAGATCGTACTTTATATGGCTTGCATTGTTACCCCCAAGATGTTTGAAGGTTTTGAATTCATTCATACTTGTTTTGAAGTAGTGTATTTATTCTTTAATGACATTGAAAAATCTTAGCATTTTTGCGTATGAAATTGCTCTATTTCTTTTATTATTATTATTATTATTATTATTATTATTATTATTGTAACTTTTTGGTTTATGAAATCTTATGAATATGTATACATACTATAGACTATTTTATGATATCGTCCGCTTTGGGCCGAGTTCGCACGGATTTGTTTTTAAACTTTTTTCTAAAGCCTCATACAAGTGGAGTTTGTGTGGATTTATATGTAGTAGATTTTTTCTTCAAATCTTTCCATATGAGACTTGGATTTCCATCTCAGCTGTATATTCTCCCCTCAAACAATGTATGAGCCTCTCCTCCAGTGTTATTTCATTGATCTACCTACCTTTCACCGTCTATCACAAAGGTACCCCTGCCTGACCAAACATCCAACTGATCACCACGACATCAGAAGACGTTTTGACACAAAGCACCACCACAGATTCTAATCACGAGGTTAACGAAGATTTCTAAAAACCACAACCAATGCCCAATGTCATGCATTCAACCAACAAACTCCTTTGAACCTAGGGATGGCATTGGGTCGGGAATGGGTCGGGTCCAACAAGACCCGAGACCCCACCCGAACACACATGGCTGGACCTGAGACCCGAATTGGACCAAGTTATACCCGGACTCGACCCGAATAATACCCGACAAGACCCAATGGACCCAACAGACCCGAAAAAATCTTTTACAATTATAAAATTCGACCCGAACTCGGACCCTATATATATTAAAATTTATATATTTTATTAAAAATAATACTATTATAAAATAATAAAAAAGGAGTTCATGTGGATTTATAAGTTGTATATTTAAAGCGGAGGATATGCTTCACTTTGGGTGTGAAATTGAAAAACATAGGCTATATGATGAACTTGATATGCATTATTAACACTTGAGGCATTAAATCATTTTTTTTCCTATCCCAACAAAAATCTCCGTTACAACCCTTAAAAAGTCCCTTTGATTTTCGCATGTCGGCACAGAATTTGAGTAAGACAACTCCTACATATCATAAAATCATTGAAAGAGAATGTATGTACTACATCTATCTCTTCCAAAACATCTGAATCTTTCCAGCAAAGCATTTTCCCCTATGGCATTATCCAGTTTCCTCCTCTTCACGATGCAGTTGTAGTTTTCAGATAACAAAATCCCCTCCTCATCCTCATCACATATTTACATATATACATATATGTAATGCCTCGATTTTTTAGTACATAAAATACTATTATTCTATCTCACATGCTTTTAATTATCGTTGTTTTATATCTTCATTAAACTTTTCGTAACGTTTATTTAGATGCATAAAAGTTAGAATAATCTACTAAATTTATACAAAGTACTTTTGTTACTATTAATTACCGATAATGTTAGTAACACAATCATATATAAATTGTAACTAAATATTATATGTTAGAATTAAAAAATAAGAAGATTATCGAGTAATAATTATGGAAATAATAATGTTAGAAATTTTGGAGGAAAATAATGAGATTTTCTTATTGACATCAAAATAAGGAGCCTATATATAGGCAATACAAAATAGACTCGATAGACTCAAATCTAAGTAATCTAATATATGAATAAAATAAAATCAAAATATAAATCTACTAAATCTAAAACTGAATATCTAAAATATTTCAACGTCCCCCTCAAACTCAAGTGGTATAACATAAACCAACTTGAATTTGATAAGAAATTTGAATATAAACGCAAAAAGAAAACATAAATAAAATTAGTAGTTGACTCTCCACCCACCGGAGCAAAAAACGAGATGACTCTCCACCGGAGTCGAAAACGACATGACTCCATCGGAGCCGAAAACGACATGACTCCACCGAAGCCGAGCACGAGATGACTCTCCACCGGAGCCGAAAATGAGATGACTCCACCGAAGCCTAAAACGACATGACTCCACCGGAGCCGAAAATGAGATGACTCCGCCGGAGTCGAAAACGACATGACTCCACCGGAGCCGCCGAAAATGACATGACTTCACCGGAGCAAAAAACGAGATGACTCCATCGGAGCCGGAAACCACATAACTTCACCGGAGGCGAAAACGAGATGACTCCACCGGAGCCTAAAACGACATGACTCCACCGGAGCCGAAAACGAGATTACTCCACTGGAGCCGAAAAATGAGATGACTCTCCACCGGAGGCGAAAACGAGATGACTCCACCGGAGCCGAAAACGAGATGACTCCACTGGAGCCGATAGCGACATGACTCTCTATTGGAGTCGAAAACGACGGGAAATTAGCAATTGACTCTCCACCCACTGGAGCAAAAAATGAGATGACTCTCCACTGGAGCAAAAAATGACATGACTCCATCGGAGCCGAAAACGAGATGACTTCACCGGAGCCGAAAGCGACATGACTCTTTACTGGAGTCGAAAACGACGGGAGTACTCTCAACAAAGTCGGAAACAACAAAACTCTCATTGCAATCAGAAATATGGCTCTGAAGAAACGAAGCAGACAGATCGCAGAATCTCAAACAGATGCGCAAACATGACTTCAATCATAGACAAAATCAGGACTCAAGATAAAATTAAAATTAGAAAAAGAAAGGGCTAGAAACTATAGAAAAAATTTCAAAATTGGGAGTCCTCCGGGTACATCCCAGGTTGAATGTACCCAGAGAAAAGCGGATTGATAGGCTGTATCTACGGCACGAGAAAAGTAGGTTCTGGTACCATGTTAGAAATTTTTTGGGGGAAAATAATAAGATTGTCTTATTGATCATCAAAATACGGAACCTAGGAAATACAAAATAGACTCGATAGACTCAAATCTAAGTAATCTAATCTATGAATAAAATCAAATCCAGATATAAATCTACTGAATCTAAGACTGAATATCTAGAATATCTTAACAAATATTATACACATTCTATATAGGTCTAGTTATGCAGATAGTAAAGACGGAGAAATTCATACACAGATTAGATTTTCTTTGACATATGGGAATAGATCTTTAGTTTCCAATCGTTTAAGGGATTGAAGGTCTATTTTCTATCTAACCCCAAAGATGAATGATACAATTTCAGATTTTTTATAACCTTATTTTTTATAAGCTTGTTTTGTATCTCTAAATCACAAAGAGGATAAGTACCGACCGAATTTTCTCCTCGTAGAGTGTTAGAATAAGAACAACAAATGTGTAAATCTTGTTTGTTTTCCAACCACAGCAGTGATATCTTATTACAGCTTCAAAGAAAGAAGAAGGGTTCACTGCAAAAACGAATTAAAATTTAGGTACAAAAAATTTTGTAGCAAAAGTAGCAAAAAGCTTTTGCGATGAAATTAGTTTCGTCGCCTATAATGTGTTAGTAAAGGTCTTTGAGGACAAATTTTATGATCCTAATGAAATACAAGTTTTTCGCAATGAAGGTTAATAAAAAAGATATAATTATGAAAATATAATGTCGTAGCTAAAACTCTTAAAAATAAAATTCATAACAATAGAATTTTAGCAACAAAATATGTATAGTTTTTTTTTTTTTTTCAAATGATTTTAACTATGAAAGATGATTGTGCAGCTAAAATCCCTTTGCTACGAAAATATGATCTTCTAGCAAAATAATTAGCAATAAAATTAATTTTATAGTACATAATAAATTTTACTGATAAATTCATTTTTCTTGCTAAATGACATTTTAAGTACAAAAATATTTTGCTGCTAAATATAATGAAGCTAATTAGACAATTTTTATGCATTGATTTTTATAGGTACTGTTAGGGTTTTGTCAAAATGGAATATCAAGTTTTGAGCTTTGTACCATTTCAAAAAATAAATAATAAAGCACAAAAATTTTATTAAAAAATTGAAGTTTACAAAATACTATTTCATAAACTTTAGCCTAATAATTAGTTTACTTAAAACAGACATTTATCTAATTACTATTTTCTTCTTCTTATTATTATTAGGATGACGATTATGACCTCATCTCATCTATAATACAAATAGTTAAATACAAAATAATCTGGTCCTTCTAAATCTTATAAAATTCTATGAAAATTTTCTTCCAAAAGTTTTCTAATTCGTTCTATTTGGGAGGTGATCGGTGGATGGCGGAATTCGCTTCAAGGAAATCGTGTTCCATGCGAGATTTGGATTTGATTATTTCGCATCTATTTGATTTTGTATTTTCGGATTTAGCCCTATCTCAGATTTCTCCAAAAACGATTTTCCAACAATCTTAAAGCTAATTTGATTTTGCATCTATTTGATTTTGTATTTTCGAATTTAGCCATATCTTAGATTTCGACAAATATTATTTCCAAACATATAATACTTCCATTTTAGTTTTTACATACACCACTTAAACATTATAATAAGATTATCACTAGACAGGATTAATCCCATCGTATATAACATAGAAAACTCTTTTCTTAACCAAATTGGAATTTATAAATATTTGGTTCTATGACATAACATAACCATACGAGCATAGAATCCTTCAAAATATAGGACCGACAGTTCTAACGACCATTCGAAATATAAATGTTTTTTTGGAGTATGTCCCCAATGTTAAACATTTTTACAATTTGAATATCATGATTCGACTAGATATCGATTCTCAACACTCAAATTCTAGTGCATTCGTTGCAACCAACTACAATTAATAAATGCCACCGCATTCCGAAAGCCAATGCAAGCCCCACTGGATGCCATCAGCACTATCGAAAACTATTTGTCACAAATGAGAAAATCAAATATTTGAAACAATCTAAATTTGTTTACAATAAGGAAAAACCATCAGTGATCAATGGAATTATTGGAGAATGCATCGCTTATGCACACCCCAACCTCGAAAATGCATAGTCGATGCAGACCTAGCACAGACAGAAAGACATCACTGATGCCCTGTTCAGCGGAAACTATCGGCCTTCAACATCCTCGCTGCGCAGAAACCAGTGTATAAGGGCTGCTTTCTCCATTCTCCGGTTTTCAAACAGATCTTCTACATAGCCGATGTAGCTTCTATTATCTTCCCCCCAGACGCAAACGAAAGACCAGATCTACAAGGATCATTCTAACACATTAAAAATGCTGAATACAGAGAGAATGCAAAATTGGAGTCAAAATTTGAAGAATACTACTCACAAATATGGAAATTCCTTTCCGGAGAAAAGAATTGTAGTGCTTCAGCTTCTTACCACACTCCCAAGACGCATTAGACCATTGAATTTTTGAATCTTGTTCAACAAACTTTCTGGATTCTACCATCTGAGAGTAAGAAAACTCTTGGGTTAGGAAATCATTGTGAGGCCATTATTTACATAATATGAAAAACTAAAATCTACAACAAAAGATAGGTTAATCACCTCATTGTCCAAGAGGGTGCTACGCTGAGACACACGAGTTCTCGAGACGCGATTTCTAGTGTTAACCATTATGTATCTCGGGTATGCTCTTTATAAATACTGGCGATCTGCGGGAAATTAGCTGAAAAAAGAAGAAGATACATTGAATATATTTGCTCGGAAAAAATAGCAGCACCTATAGAAGGAAGCATAAAAATGCTAAAATCAACTTTAATAAAAATGCATATAAACAATGGATAAATAGAAATAGATTTTGTTAGCAAAATCAACAGGCAAGGATAATAGAAAGACAGTAGCAAGGTATGAAAAGAAACAAGTCAAGTTTGGTTTAGGAATGTAAATCTATCAAAGCCATGGATTTGTTAACCACAGTTGGACAAGTGACGCAAGCCTCACTCAAGGCATGGAGACTGGCTTCCATTGACAACTATGGCCTTTAGTACCAGATCTCCTTGCACCAGAGTTTTGAAATAGAGACAAAAACTATAGGAAGCTGATGAAGACAGATCTGAACATCCCAGTTTAAATAACATACCAACAAATCCCATGACTGAAAAACTGATATGAGAATAAAGAAAATTACACAATACAATTGAGGCATTACAGCATTACCATCTATTCTCTTCTGGACTTTATTAAACTCCAATAGCATTCTCCAAATATTTGTACCTTTCCTTTCTTTTGTATCAGATCGACTTTATCTGATATATTAACAACAATTACATAATTAAGAAAGTAGAAAGAGAGAGATGATTAGTTAGTCAGTCAGTCATATATATATATATATATATATACATATACGTACCCTGGAAGCAGCAGCCGTTGGCAACAGATGTAGATGTCGATTCATCTCCAAAGCCTCCGCCCAGACCAATGAAGAATACTCTCGCTACCATCCATAGTTCTGTTCCTAATCGAGCCTCAAAGAAAATTAACTGAATCGGATCTGCTGCCTCCCTCGTCTATCTCATCTCATAGTTCCAACAAAAACTTCATATAAAAAAAAAAAAAAAAGATAAAAATCACAGCCAAATAGGAACCTTTGTACAATTGATCGGCAGAGAATGAAAGTACAATCTTAAAAATAAAATAGAAATTTATTTTCTGATAAACCCTATCAGACAATCCTCATGTTTTCGTGTTGGTCACTTACTCAATACACTTATTTTTTATAGCACCAAGAAGATGTTTCTAGAACAACTTTGTTCTAGATTCTTTGTTGGCGCTTACTAATTTTTTTAATCAATTCCTTATAATTTACTATTTATATTTGGTATATATCTATAAATATATTCCTCTATATATGTATTTTTTGTTAAGTTTATTTTTCATATATTTTTTTATTTAATTATTATTTTTTTATATTATTTATATATAAAATATATTGAAAGACCCTAGTGAGATTATTGAATGTGTCAATGCTTCTTCCCTACTTAACAATTTCAATTATGTTATTATGTTATAGGGTAATGAACTATGCAATTACAATAGAAAATTAATTGTAGAATTTCTTTTATAAAATATGAACTCTATTATACACAACAACAATACTATAGTGTTTTCAAAAGATCAATAAAAAGTTTTACAAGCTAATATAATGCAAATAGGAACAATTCAAGAAAACATTAGATCGATTAAAATCAAACCAAATACGAAAAAATATTTATTTCAATATTTCACCTTGAGTTAACAAAATGAAATATAGGCTTAGGTACCCAAAATGAATCACTATCCCGAAGGTCACTACAAAAAAAAGTCAAAATTTAGGTAATGAATTCATGACATAAAGGTTTTTGTGTGAAATAAGTTTATGTCGTCTATACCGTGTTGGTATGATCTTTGGTGACAAATTTGACTTTTGAAATGAAAAATAAGTTTTTCACAATGAAAGTTAAAAAAAAATAGATGTGGCTACGAAAATGTGATTTCGTAGATAAAACCTCTTTTTACTATAAAAATAAAATTTATAATAAAAGAGTTTTAAATACAAAATAAGCATATTTTTTTATCCAAATGATTTTAGCTATGAATGATGATTTTTTAGGTAAAGCCCTTCTTCTATGAAAATAAGATTTTCTAGCAAAAGAATTTTTATGACAATTAATTTTGTAGTACATAATAAATTTTGACCGGAAGTGCTCCGCATAAACTAGGCGAGAGAACCTACAATTTATATTTGGGCTGGGGTAACTATTGGACATTAAAGAGGAAAAGCCCCAGTGATTTCTACTAAAGCTTTCAAAGGAGCAGAAAGAGTAAGACAAACTCAAACAAGAGAAAACATTAGTTATTAAATGTACATACTAATTAATCTAAAAAATATTATACAGAAAGCTTATTTTTCGGAAAAAGATCATATCTAACAACCTATCTTTTCAACATTAGTATATACTGTGTTATATTCTTTAAAAAATATTACATCCAACATATATAATCTATTCAAAATACTATACAAAACACTCGTCTTTTCATGAAATTTTTCGAAATAAACCCACTTTTTTCTTCAACTTTTTGAGTTTTGTTTCCAGCGCCATTATTTAATGTTAGTTGACTTATTTAGTACTAGAAACTATTTATGTTTCTCCTATACTTTACCTTTGATTACAAATAAATCCGGTATACTTATCCTATGGCTGATCTATGGGATCATAGTAACCAAGTTATGGCCATTAATTACGGTGCTTGAACCATCTATGTTTACCGACGCAGAAACACGAATATGTTAGTAATTAACATGAACTTTCGAAAATATAAAATCATATATATAATCCTTTATATTGGTTTCAGAATAATTTGATGAAATTACTCCTACATTCTAGGTTAATGGGATGGGTTTTTAAGGTAACAGATAAATTATAATATAGGTGACCAAAGAAACCCTACATTGGACTACTAAAGGTATTTTTTCTGTGATGATTATATTAATTTGAAGATAAATCAAAACACACAAGACTTTTGTCCAATCCTACTTTAAGACTTGTACAGTGTACTATTAGGTCGAACTAAATCTCACTAGCACGAAATTTCCCAAACCAGAAGGAAATATATAAGGAAGACACGAAGAACAATGAAGTTGTAATTTAAACGAATTTGGGCTCAACAAACTTATTCAAATCAGAGTGAACTAAAGCTTGAAATAACTACTTTGTGGCCCACACTAGAACTAGCTTTCTCGAACAGAAAGTAAAACAATCCATTCATGTCTGCACAAACAGGCTCATGTGAATCCAGTAAGCATTTGTGTAAGTGGCAGTAGTTTTTAACCAGAATAATCTGCTAAGGTTTGCACGTACTTGTTGAAGGTAAGATCTAGCTTGATCTCAAGAATTTTGAATGTAATAATGCATGCTTAAGTTTGCAGAGATACAAGCAAACTCCTTCTTCATGTGGGAATTTTGAAGTTAATAATGTATGCAGAAATTTGCAGATACTATCGTGTTATGAAGGTGTATTATGAACTTGTTTGCAAATCATTAAATATAAAAATTACATAAATCAATGCTTTTAAGTTTCTAAAAATGATCGAATTATTGAAACAATTAGACTATAACTTCTAATGATTAATTGTGAATGTCTCCTGAGCGTTCCGTGTATATTGTTGTATTATTATCGCATTGGGTTTTTATACTGAACCGATATTACAATATGTGATACGTAATGCAATAAATTTTTATGTGGTTTAGGCACAACTTATCTCTCAATATATTTTGGTATTACTTCAAAAATTTTCTTGTATGGTTGAAAATATTAATTTACATCACACTTCAATATCTTTATGACATTTTAGTACATAATATTTAATAAATTTACACAACGATCAAGCAATTCAATACTAATGTTCATACAATTTTATAAGTTCGCCTTCGATTTAATACTTTTTCTATAACATTAAATAATAAATCAAATATATTTAAAACAAATTTACAATCAGCTCGCAATTATTATATATGCAGAATATAATAAATTATTATTGTATTGCAAAAGTTATTAAGAATATTTTATAAATATATATGTCTGCACGTTCATTAAAGTATGAAATTATTTGAAAGTATACATATCAATCATCAATTTGATAAAAGGATAAGGAATTAGTACACTATAAACTATTGTGCATTATACTTATTGTTACCCCACAAACTGTGAATACAAGAAACTATTGTGCACTCCTATCAAAAATAAAAAAAAAAAAAAAGTTGTTTTGTATTGTTTCTAGTTTGAATTGTATTGAATTCAGTAATTGGAAGATTAATATGAGGATTCAATGTGACGTAAGGTCGATGTTTTAATAAAATAACATGTATAATTGGACATTAGTCTAAATAACATTTGTTGTTGCATTTCAATAAAATCTATGTTTGGATGAAATTTAGAAACTAAAATAAGATGTTATTATGTAGTTTTTCAAGAAAAAGATTCCAAAATAACAAGTATGTAATAATAATAAAAAAAACGCAAACAAAGACCAACAATTTATTGTCGTCAACAGTGTTCAACATAGACACGAAATTCATTATCTGTAAATCAAACATAAATTTAACTTTCACTCTTGATTTATTATGATAACCACGCACGACGAAAACAATCCCAGCACCAACATTGACTCATTTACTAACCACCTTTATTGTTCTTGTCGGTTGTGTTGCTGTTGCTGCTGCTGCTGCCACTGGCACCCTGCCCCGTCCTTCCATTATATTGCACCATAATGCTGGGACCGACCCCAAATGGACAATCTACACTCACATTCGCAGCTGGTGGGGCAGCAGACACTCGCCCAACTAAATCGCTCACATTCTTTCCAAAATCGGTAACAGCTTCTTTCAAGACTTGGAGTTGGTTGTATCCGAGTCCCTCCAAACCTGCGCCTCCCAGGGGCATCATACTCTCCCTCCTTAGCCTCTCTAGCTCTTCTTTTTTTGCTTTCTCCGCAGTTATCCCGGCCTCAGCTTGAGCCAAACCATCAAGTCCATTTTGCTGCATCCCCTCCATGTATTGACCCTCTATCTGCTGATTACCTACACCAATATTCTCTGGGGTGAGGAACTTGTCGGATACAGAGTTTATACCTGGATGCCCAAATGAATGGGGTTTGTCCCCGGGTGAGAAGACTACGACCCCAGCCTCTGCACCGGTAAGAGTGCAGAGCTCGCTAGCTTTCTTGAAAAGCCCTTCTCGGCGCTTGGAGAAAGTAACTTGACGGTTGCTCTCCTTTTCTATCTTTTGCAAAGGGATCTTGCGACGGCCAGGCTTTCGCTGCGACGATCCCGATTGATCTTCAGAACTGCTCATGTTATCGAAGATGGAAAATAAGAAATGCTTCTAACTTGTAAGAACTTAGACAAGAAAAGAGGAAACAAAAGAAGGATGCATTGGTATATTGGTGTGTGTGTTTTCATGCATGGATGTTGAATATTTATACTAGTCCAATCATTCTTGATTACTTTTATTTTTTGGTAGGAAAATTGGATTGATGGATTATATCCACTTTTATTTATACGAATTTGAAAACATATTAAAAAAAATTACATTATTAATTATTGTTAATCAAATTTGGATATTGAAATTTTCCTTGTTTTTGTCACAAAATCATGGAATTATAAGTAATAACTGATAGTGTTGTTTTTTATATTGTACTACTCAAGTTATATCATGTTAATAAAAATATATATAGCATATAATATTAATTTTCCATTGAAAACATTCAACCAAAAAACTTCTCAGTTTAAAAAATATAATATAAACACTAAAATGTAGTTGTGCATAAGATATTTTGTGGAAGAAAAATATTTGATACTTTTAATAAAATAATGATCACACAAATAAAGAACAGATACACCAATGAACTTTATAACAAAATATATATTTTCTCGTATAAACACTACAAAAAAAAGTATATTTGTAACGAAATTTCGTTACTAAAGTTCACGTAGCTAACGTAATTCCATCTCAAATTCCGTCTCTAATATCATTAGTAACGAAAAAAGTGGATTTAACAACAAAAAAATCTTGTTACAAAATTGATATTTTTTTGTAGTAAAATAAAGCATAGCGTTGATTGACATTCAAGATTTTCCAACAAGAAATTATAGTTTAATTTTGAAAATGCTTGTATATATAGTCGCAATTCTAATTGATGATATACTTCATATATTTTCACAAAACAAATTTTATATTAGACTATCTCCAAAATGGTGTTTGTTTTTTTTTTTTTTTTGATGATTTTATTAAATGAAATGTTTTTTTTTTTTTTTTTTTTTTTTTTTATATCTAAGTAGTAGATTAGAGTTTTAGATTTAATCGAGACAATTACATCCAACCCAAAAATCTCATTCAAACAATGAATGGAACAATTACCGTAATATATATATATATATCTTTGAAGCTTGGATCAATCATTCAAATCTAAGAATGTTTAATATGTTCTATTTAGAAAACACATAAATATACATAAGGGATCACAGAAAATTTTAATATTCACTCGCGGAATAATAAAAATAAGAAAAACAAAATAGTAGCTATGGTAGCCTATTGTGATGTTGTGATACCAACTAAATATACAATAATATTTATAGTGGAGAAACGTTGGTACACATCATTGTTACGTATCTATTCCTTTTAATAAGAACGGATTTTTTCATTATAATTTTACTAAATATAACATAAAATTTAATTTTGTTCGATGATGAGAATATCAACATAAATAATGAAAACAAAAAATTGCAAACAATAATGCAAAAACGGAAAATATCAATTGATTTATGTACATATACATGTATATGAACACTAGAAGGTGTTTATTAAATGTGAAAACCAAAATAAATAGTCTCTCCTTCTCAATTCAAAGAATCTATTTTACCATTTTTGTTCGCACTTCAAATATCTATTTTTTTATTTTAGAAAAAATAATCATGCATTAATACTAAAATACCCTTAATTTTTATTTAAATTACAAAAATATAAAGAATTCTTACGTACTACTAAGTAATAAAATATTATTATTTTATAAAACTCCTAAATGACCCATTTCATTTGAGACTGCGGACTATAAGAGCAAAAGTTTAATTTATTATTAATTTAAATAAATAAATAAATTAAACTTAAAGAAAAGCGATCTAATTATTTAAAACAACATGGCTATGGTCTCTTTGTTTCTTCTTTCTCTCTCACTCAATTTTTTAAGTCTTCTTTAGTTTTTCCATTTGTAATTGTTTATTAAATCATTTCCTTACAAATAAGATGTACTCAGCGATACAAATAATCAAGTTATAACATGTACTTGGTAATGACAAGGGGTTAAGTTTGCAACAAGTGACAAGCTTTCGGGACAAATTTTTATTGGAAATAAATTCACTCATCTTGTACTTGTTACCATGAAGAACCATAACATAAAGGTTTTGTTTTACCACTTGTCATGCATAAAAAACAAATTGTTATTGACTATAAATGCATAATTTTTTGCATGAAATTTGCAAATTTTGTCCTATATGTAAATTAAATTATAATTTTAAGATACATGTTTTATTTTTTAATTTAGGACAATATGTCCACACATCAACCTTATTTTTGTTCTCCGGCTCTAGAAATAAGCACTTGACAGTCAGGTACACCTACGTGAACATCCTAGAGCTGAGGTTGATGTAGTCAGAGCTAGCACGTTATCCGGTCAATCAGGGACGATGATATGGAAAATTGATTTTATTTTTTTAAAAAACTAATAAAATAATTTATCTTTAGTTTAATTTGGTTTGTACTATTGTCATCATTACTTGAGTTGGGAGCTAATCGCCATTTGGAACCCCTGTGGAGAGCTGTCGCCAAAGAAAACCATCCGCCGGAAATTGTGCACTGCTGCCGGAAATGCTTCAAGAGTCGCCGCTTCTCGCCGTCGAGGTGCTGCCAATCGCCGCTTGAAACGGCCGGCCGCCGCGCGCTTCCGGAATGACCATTGTTGTTATCTGCTAAATCGTCTAAGGTCTGGGCGTGATCTAAAATCATAGATGGGTTTATTTGGTTTCTCCCCAATTTTTGAAGCTCAACGAACAGGAAAACCTAGTTCGCTTTAATTTTAATTCAAGGTTGTGGTCCTTTGGTTTTCATGTAATAAATTTCAGAATATTGCCTCTGTTTAATATTGTTAATTTTATTTTCTTTTTTGTTTTATTAATTTGGCTTCATTCGAATTCATACTTGAATTTGTAATTTTGTTTATGAGGTTTGATCGAATCCAGAATATAAACTTACCACAGTTCTATTGATTTATTTGATTTTACTCTTCCATTGGCTTTGCATTTGTTCATGGATCAAATTGAAATGGGTATGAATTGATTTTTAAATTTCGAGGTCGGGTTGAATTAATTGTGTATTAATAGATACAAATGTCTTAATTTCTATTTAGTCCAATCAACACAAATAGTAATAAACACAAAAATGAATATTTTATTTGTCATGTCATCATTGTCTATCAGCCAGGTCAGCAACCACTTTAGCTCCAGCTGCCACTACTAAAAAAACAGGGTATGAACCACAGGCTGAGGGTTCGTAACAATATCATCGTAACAAATAGATATTTTGGTTACGATAAAAACCGTGATAAAACAATTTTTGTTCGGTCAACGTTTCAGGCACAGTTGTTACGCAGAATTTTATGTAACAATTAAGAAGAAGGAAAACTTTGGTCAAAATAATATTAGTTACAATCAAATTCGTGACTAATGATATTAATTTATTTTTTTCCATTTAAATTTAATATTTGAAATTTTCCAAAGATAATATATATATATATATATATAAACACGCATTGGTAAGTCTTCACCCAAAAATCTCAAATACAGAAATTAGGGCACATATTCTTCTCCCCCTCGCACTGTTCTCCTCCCTCCCTCGCACTGCACTGTACTCCCCCCTCCTTCCGTCGACACAATCCTCATAGTCAAATTGGTTGGATTGACAAGCTACTCCGGCACCGGCATTCAGGTAAGGTGTTTAGGTTTTGTCCAATAAGATTCAGTGTGGACCTACGGTTCTTCGTCCGTTGCATTCTCAAACTGATATTTTGAGGAACACAAAAAATTGGCTTCTTTAGGTTCATACGGGTTTGGGTATGCCATGATTGCTTTCTCTTTGTTCATGTTTGTGTCTAGAGCAAGCTTTTGAGGTCGATTTTTTTAATTTTTTTTGCAGAAAGATCGTTTGTTAATGATATCTAGTAAGACTCTAGGATTTCTCCGGTGATTGGTATGATTTAATTGAACTAAATTTAGAACGAGATTCCGTAGTTGAAATCTACACAGCGGGCTGCCCTAGGTTATGTGCAACTTTTGTCGTTCTGGGTTTCGATATCGGATGTAATGTGTTATGGGCATTTTTTATTTTTGTTAGGGAAACGATGGATAATCACAGTTTTGATGGTGATTTGTTGTGCTTTTACTGTTTGATATTTGCTAATCAATGAGGAAAACATAAAATCAGAAGGGTTCTTAGTGTGATTCGTACGCCTAGTCAGTTTGGGATATGAATGATCAAGTGATGGCATTAGGTGTAGTTCAATGTTCAGTTTGTATAATTGAGGAATCAATTTGTTCAGCTCAACAGATGCTTGTGAATTTGGATTCAATAAACAGGAAAAAAAGAAAACGGGAAGAGATTTAAATTTAGTAAATGAAATCTGATTGATAAAGCATAATAGGTTAAACCAAAATGTTGATCAGGAATGGAGATACCTTACACAACTCACTTGATAATTGTTCAGATTTCCGCTTAAATGTTGTATGTTATAGTGTTGGATATGTTTTCCATTTCATCTCTATGAATGGATTGAAATAGCATTGTTTACACTTCCGATCTTACAATATATTGCTGTTCTGCGAATTTATTGTACAACTTATGATTCAGTATTAGGGATAGGCATTAGACACCGGGATGTATAAAAGGTTGGAGGTAGCATAGTTGTAAATGGATTGCTAAGGTGCAAAACCTGCATTTTTTTGTTAATTAGTTGTATTTGTTGCGGTTTAGTCTGTATTTACCGATTAAATAAGGATACGAAAAGCATATTTTTTTTTTTCTTTAAGTTTTCTCCAGCTCAAACCTATTGGTTCTAAAGTCTTCTTTTCAGGTCTGCTGCAGAAAATTCTGAATACCTCTTAAAACTGGAGGTCATCTTATCTAAATCCTGCATGATTATGGGCTTCAAGTATCTCATTGTTCATTTGCAAACATCTAAATGGATGAAAAAACTAACACTATGTTGTATAATGTATTTAATCCTTGTATCTTAGACTTAAATAGAGCCACGACTAGTTAGGATAGAGTTAAGATGACGAACATGATAATGATGATTTTAAACATACAAAACACCTAAAATCAGGGTGGAACTCGATACATCAAAGTTGATTCTGATCTCAAATTTAAATAAACAGTTGGTATGAGACCCGACACACATTTTATGTAATACAACGTCGGTTTTCCCTTTATATTGTGTGTCGGTTTTATAAGAAAGATTTGTGACTACCGAAAAGTATTTGGCCATGTTTTTTATATTTGTTACTCCTGTTAGGGAGGTATACAACGTCGGTTTTCCCTTTATATTGTGAAGATTTTGTTAGTTATGAATACACAATATGTGCCTTGCATATACATAAATGTCATTTGTTTCTAAACAATGTGAATAACCTCGTTCTTCTTATGAAACAATGTATACCTGGGTAAAAAATATGCAACATGGTTTTAGTATGTGTGTTAATTTCACATAGTTTCGACATCCTAGAATTTATAGGGGAAAGAACTGTAACTTATGATAAATTAATGAAGAAACTAATTCAAAGGCTTATGTTGCAGTTTCAGTCCCTTCATCAGCATGTTATACTAAAAGTGATATATATGTACCAATTCAATCCTACAATAAAGAATGGATATTGCAACGTAGTGTGTATTTAACTTTTGTAGTAGTTTGTGCTATTGTTACTGAAAATGAGTGCATATTTAACTTGTGTTTTTTTATAGGATAGTAAATTGTGGAGACAAAAGCGTACAGTGTGAATTCAGGATAAGCATACTTGGGTTTAACGGAAGGTCTGATTTCTTTTTAATGCATTTTCACTGTGCAAAGCTTCTAAGTGGTCTATGTTTTTTCGGGTCGTGGTGTAGTTAAGTGGTGTGTGCATTCCCACAAACCTGAAATATTCTTTGGACATCAGATTTGAGGAGTTTTTTCATATTCGTACAAAAGGGCAAGTAAAAATTTAGAATATTTAGAAATTTTTCTAGACACAAGTAGGGTATGGATAATTCTTGTTGCTCTAGTATCTAGAGATGACGGATCAGAATTTTTTGTGGAGCGTAGAAATCATTCAATTCTCATTCAATTGCATCCATAAAAGGTTCTGAAGTGGAGAAAATGGCTTATTTTAAACCATGAGCCTTAATGTTGTGATGAATGTTATGTTTTACTTATAAGTGCAGTACATGGACTTATAGGTACCGAAATGCAGTTTCTTAAATCCGATGCTATAACTTTGTTCTTTTAAATTGAGGGTGCACGCCCGTATCAAGACTTAAACATTACGAGTTTGAATGCGTGTTATGTTGATGGAATCATATGTATATTGCCTTTTTAGATGGATAGGAGTTGGATAGACGATGCGAACCATCAAGGCTGATGTGTATGCATTCATGCACAGAAACTCCGGAGCAGTTAGTGGCCCATCTGTAAGTATTCTTAATATTCATACTTCCTTTAATTGCATCCCACGAGCTTTGAATGGCTAAAAAACTCACTACGATCTGTTTATTCTTCATAGGCCATAACTCGTATTGATACGGTCTCTGAGCTTCTTAGGCCTGTCTCTGAATCACCTATGACGGTATGATTTTGTGAAACCCTAAAGTTAACTAAGTGTCAACTTTAGGCTAACCTTCATTTCCAACCTGTATGCTTCCAACTCTTCTGCAATCTCTATTGTAGGTTGGCACCCGTGTGCTTATATTATCTCGTACCGGAGAGAAAGAAGTTGTTGCTAAGGGACTTTTTGCACCAGTTTCGTCAATATGATGTTCATACCGCATTGTCGATGTTGTGACCGTACATGTGTCATAGTGCAGTTGATTATGGTTTTATTATGTATGGGTATCTTTAATTTGACATATATGGTAGTTAGAGTATTGTGTATATATAGGCTGTTATTGTAGGGACAGTGGCTATGTTGGTGTAATGCTGATTCTGTGCTGATCTTATATGTTTTATCGCTGACATGATATTGTTTATGGCTATGCTGTTATCATACTATTTAGGCGCATACTACAGTCCCAAAAACCGATGAATGGATGCTTTATTATTGAGTATTTGTGTAGTCCCGACCTGCACAAAATAGGTTTTTATGTGATGAGGACCACTAACATATATTTTGATTTATCAGTGGTTGTTACTTTGAACTTGAACTCATCTGCGGGGGTCTGCTCATATTTAGTGCATAAATGATAATTAATCTCCAATGGCAAGATAGTACAACACATACATGGAGCAGCCCGGTTTTGGGGGTAACCGTAAGGAATTATTAATTATTGAAATTATTATTTTAATATTGTACATGATCTACTGCTTTACGTAGGTTTTATTTGTGGATGGCTAGTTTATAGTTCGAGTTGCAAACGAATTGAAAAGTAGAAAGTAGTGTAGTTTGGTGCCTAATTAATGGGTCAAATATCATGTATCGTAGTACATGTCCGAATGTACATACTCGTGGTATATAAGGTGGGAAATATACACTTCAAATAATTTATGACATGTTTTACGTACAGTTTAATGTGTTGATATATACGGTAAACTACATACTTTTAAATTGCTCTTGTGAATGTTGTAGGTGACACACTTTCCCTGGTCAAGGTTTTCGTTACATCCGTCGCAGTCGCAGACACACCTCTTATTTTGCCGACAATTGCTGGGGCACTACCTTTCGCGAGGTGGTCGGTGAAGATCCTATTGAGTGGAACTATAAGGATGTATGGATCTACTTTCACAATTTTCACATATGGCTTCCAAAATTAAAATAATTATTACTTAAACTAAACCTTATTCTGTTCGTAATTGCAGCTCATGCGCCACCCCTGAAGCATATCAACCGGTTCCTTTATATTTTGCCTCTGTTTGCATTATCAATTGCATGGCGTGGATGTGGTTGGATGGTAGGTTCTAATGGCTATGTGAAATACCTATGGAATAGATGTACAGACATTTGGATGTATCTTTTGTGTGGTAAGAATTGTTGCTATGGATTGATGGATCTCCCCACTTGCTTATTACTAGGTTGGATGTTTGAAATGCTTGTGTTTGACGGAACATAATGTCGAAGTGGAGATGTTGGTAGCCTTGTTTGATTGGTTAATTTACTTTGTTGTTTGCTGGAGGACATCGACTAGTAAATACTGTTATGTTATTATCCTATGTTGGGATTTCCTTATAGTGTTTATAGTTTGCAATTATGGCCGATCGTAATATTTATAGCATGGTTGTATAAGAAAGATCACAACAAGTTAATTTGTTACGCACAAATTCAACTGTTCCACAACTACTCTTTTTATGAGACGCTATTTTTTCGTAACAAAAACGAGAAATGACGTAACAAAAATGTTGGTTTTGGTGTTTGTTGTTACGACCGGTTCTGTGACCATAAGAATGGATATTTTTGTTAAGGGTTCAATGACGTAAAAAAAAAAAATGATGTAACAAAAATATGAAATGTTGTAACAAACAGTGGTTTTTCGATGTAACAAATATGAAAGGATATTTTTGTTATGGCCGGTTTCGTGACCATAAGAGAATATATTGTTAATTACGGATTCAATGACGTAACAAAAAATTGTAACAAAACCGTATTCTGACAAGGGATCAAAGTAAAATTTTTTCGTAACGCGGGGCATTGATGTAACAAATATCGTGACTAAAAGACCTGGCACACGCGTGGAAAGCTCGACTTTTTGTTACGAGAAAAAATTTGTAACAAATATTGTAACAAAAAGCTTGCCATAAGATCGTTGACCAAGAGTAGTAGTTACGAAAATGTGCGTGGCAAAAAACATTTGTTACGCGAGTACACATTACGGATAAAAGTCGTCACTAAGGCGTAGCAAATACGCAAATTGCACGAAAATTGGCTTTTTGTTACGAATTTCCGGCCGTAGCAGAAAACTGTTTTTTTTGGTAGTGTGCGTCTACTTCAACGTCGACATGTCCACTTTTGTACGGTATACAGGATATACTTTGAGTCGCGTATATTTGCTTTCCTTATACGATGTTTTGACTCTACCCTTGTTTGTTTGCTTTGTGTATTGCTCAACTGTCTTTTGGAGTCTTGTGCGGACTTCATCTTGCAATTGCCGTATAAATTTTGCTTTCTTCCTACCATCAAGATTGGTTTACGCATTGCGAGACAATGACATAAGATCATAAGGTGCTAGTTGGTTAAAGCCATACATAATTTCGAATGGTGAACAATTTGTAGCCCTATGAATTACTACAAAAAAAATCAGCTTTTGCTACGGAATATTTTCATCGCAAATATGATTTTGGGCGTAGTAAATACTAATCAGTTATGGAAACTGCAACACATTTTATTTTATCACAAAATTTTAATCACAATTATAATTGTGACGCAAGCATTGCATCAACATTTTTATCTACTACAACTATTTGCTACAATATGTTATAGCAAAGATTTGCGACATAAAATTGTGATGGAATCCGTGACAAACTTTTTTGCTACAAATATCTTCTACGGCATTCTGTAGACAATACTGCTACATGATTTTGTCGCAAATTTCTAGGGTGATATTTGTAGCAAATTCCTTGGATAGTATTTGTAGCAATTTTTCGTAGTAAAAGTTATTTCCGCCTAATTTTTTCCTTTCCAATATCTAAATATTAAGCAATCAAATATCAACGTTGAAATGCATACCATTCTTAAAAATAATAAAGCCTAAACAATAAACAAACTTGTAACAATAATAAAAATACATGCATTAACATTGATTGAATGTTAAATTATCACCCAAAATATCTAAGATCAAACAAAACTAGATAAAGTATCTTCTCAAAAAATATGAAATAAGTCCAACAATAAAAAAAAAATATGGAAAATAAAAAGAAATATCATCCAAAATGAGTAAGAAATCACAATACTGGAGCACCAGCACCATCAGAATTAGGATCACATCGGTAGAAGTGACCTCCTCTTATCCGCCTAAGCTCTTGCATGATAGTCAGATTCTGATTTAAAGATTTCATAAGACAGATTACTCTTTCTAGAATGTTCTAGACTAATGAATAAATTCATAATTGCAACCCAGCATGCGTGTCTAAACAAAGCAAAATAATCGTGCAAGCTCAGTTGTTCCAAATCCATTAGATGGAAATGAAATTCCAGCATTTGTTGTCATGTACTATTAAACTTCTTTTCCTTGCAATATACCTATTTAATTATGTAGGCAGCTGATCCAAATGTTTTGACGTATTTAATTCCTTGTTAAAACTACCAAAATGTGATTAGAGGGCATTGAAATTCAACACATGCTTGCTGTTTATAAAGTTATAGGCCAACAGAAGTTTCTAATCTTGAGATATACATGGTTACAATTCGGAAGTATATCTATATTTCTTAAAGCAGTATGTAACTTAGATGCTGGCAAGATTATCCCTTATAATCTATGTGATGCATCCTTTATCAATTTGTTTTTATCCTCTACATCCAGTGAAATGACACTTATGTTGCAATTTTTTTTATTTCAGCCACTTCCCAAAACTGTTTCGCTTGTTGAGGCTATTGTTGTGGAGTATGTCACAGTTATGATAAGTGTTTGCTGGTAAACTTCTTTATATCTTATACAATAGGTAGTGTAGTCCTCTTTTCATTCATTACAGGAACATTGTTAATGATATACTATCAAGTCCATAAAGCTCAAGACATTGCATCCAAAAGGGGCAATCTATTAACAGAGGACTTCCCATTTCTAATCCCAAAGGTATGTTTACTAAAATTCTGTTGTGGATGATGTCCTTAATAATATCATTTCCCAAATGATATGAATACAAATTCTATTAAAATAGTTAAAAAACAATGATGATTGTAGAATTTGCCGAAACTTAACCGCTGCATGGATTTGCTCTCAATGAATGAAGAGCTAAAGCAAGCAAGGATGGCGTCTGAAGTAGGTGAAGAGAAATTAGAATCTGCTGAGTAAGAAATGTTGTCGGTGTCTCGTTAACCTTATTCTCATTAAAGTTTTCTGTTTACTTACTAAGCCTTATCATAATGTACTTGTTTATTTTGTCCAGGATAATTCTCCAAGAGGGAATGAACCAGCTGCACTGGCACATGCAGCATAATGCAAACGCTCTGTACACTTGAAAAGTTAAATTTTAAGATGAAGTTAAGTACATTTTCATAAGCTTTATAAACTCTAAAAAAACATTTCCATACACAATAGAAATTGGTATATGCTAATAATGGTAGTAAATAGATTAAATGTGTGTAAGAAATAGAGATTTGTTCGTACTCCTCTGACAACATTCCACACATAATTTACCAATGCAATCCTCCTATACAAATACACACTCCAAACTGGTAAACCAAAAATCTGGTGTTAGGAGTAGATTGAGACAAAAAAACTACTTCTCCTTAAACACATCCAAACAAGCTCTACACTATAAACAAACTAATACAATATGTTTTATACAAATCCTGCTAATCCCCTCTAAAAACTCAAACATTACAAATGCCACTAATCCCCTTCAAAAACTCGAGAAAACCTTAATACCACTTCTTTTATACCCTGATCGAATATTTTTGGAGAGTTTTTAAAATATCTTTTAAGATACAAAAAAAAAATGATATATGTATAAAATGAAAATAGTGTCGTGTGTGTTCGTGTAGTCACTCCAAAAACTTCGTCAAAAATAAAAAATCTCTTTAACCGGTGAGTGTCCGGGTCGAACTCAGGGAATATGCGAATATCCTATATTTAATTAGAAAAAGTGCAATGAGTTAATGCAATCGAAGAAACTGAAAAGATAAATTGCGGAAATTAAATCTAACTAAAAAAATGATAAAATACACGTATCTCGAAAAGGATGAAGCGAGGCGTTTGTGTCTGACTTTTGCGTTCCTTAATGGCTAGATTTCCATGGATGAAATGAGCGGGATGACGATGGCGTGATAGCGAAAAATATATGTATAATTGCGAGGCGGCACAGAGAAATGAACGTGATCACATTTGCTCGCTTAAGCCGATTCTCGACTCGGTTGGTACTTGATCTTGGGGGATTTACAACGAGGTTTCAACGACACCCGACGAAGAACATTATAAGCAAGAAACCCTACTGTCACTAGGAATCTCTGTGACCCAATAAACCCCCGCCTATGCCCCATGAATTATTCTTCCAACCGTTCCGCTAGTGGCTCTACCCCTGTTATTACCTCTCTTTAATCGGAATCGAATTCAGAACAACAACTAAGCAGGTCGACAAGGCTCCCGCGTACTTAGCTACGTTGAACTACCCGGAAACCGCTTTTGGCGCATAACAGGGCTGAAATAGTCGATTCTTCTATCGCCCTTCCGCAACCTTGTCGAAATCCAACTTGAACAATTCAAATCGAACATGGAATTTTTGGGTAAAAGTGAGGTGGAGAAATATGATAGGAATTTTACTAGCTAAAATACTCTGCTGAAATTAAAAGAAAAAGGGGGAGAAAATCAGTTTGCTCGCGACACAAAACCGAAAATCTCGTATTATTAAACTGGATAAAAATACGGAAGAAAAGAAATGGAGAAAATGGAATGTATATTATTGTGTATATATGGTGTGTATGTATATATATATATATCTATGGTGTATCTATATCTATCTATGGTATATATATTCTATATGGTGCAATTAGAGGGGATATTTATAGGGGAAAAGCTTCTAGAAGCTTGGCGGTTACAACCGCCAATAAATAACTAATTCTAAAAATAACTACTAACTACCTCTAAAAATAACCATAAATAACTAACTCTAAAAATAGCTACTAATATAACTACTAATAACTACCTATTTCCTAGAAGGTTCTAGAATAAAAATTACACAAAAATAGCCAAAATTTGGCTAAAAAGTAGTGCAGGATTTTAATTAAGGGAGCTGGGAGAGTGTAGTAAATGGAGGAGCTGAGGGTGCAGGAGATATAAATGCAGCGGAATTCTGTGTAGGAATTATTGTGGCGGCGTAGTAAATGCACCGCTGACAAGCGGCAATAAATGTAGCGAGAATTAATGCAGCCGCTGCTTCGCTCACTTCCACGTATGGCTTTCCGCTCCGCTCATATTTCCGTGTCAGCCGCCGCTTGCCTTCCGTGCCAGCCGCCATCGCTTCGCTCACTTCAATGCCAAAGTTTCCGCGCAACCGTCATCGCTTCATGTGTCAGCCGTCGCTTGCCTTCCGTGTCAGCCGTCGCTCGTCTTCCGTGTCAGCCGTCGCTTGTTTTCCGCGCGGCCGTCGCTTGTCTTCCGCGCGGTCGTCGCTTGCGCACTCCTATGCGGCCGCTGCTTGCCTTCCGCGCTCATAAATACAGCCGCCGCTTGCTTTCCGCGCTCATAAATACAGCCGCCCCTCGCCTTCCGCGCTTGCGCACTTTCGTGCAGCCGTCGCTTGTCTTCCGCGCTCGGTTGACTTTGACTTCGTGCGTTGACTTTCTGGCATTGACCATTGACTTTTGTTGACTTTCACGCTGGTGACTATTTTTTCGCTTCTGAAGCCATTTTTTTCACTTTTTAAGGCCAGTTTTGGACTCCCATATCAGTTTTCAAGCATTATTTTACCTATATAAGTAATGAACATCTTATAAATATTTATTTAAAATAGATAATAAATAAAATTAATTTAGCCAAAATTAAATACTTAAATAGCACATAAATAATGCCATAAATATAATTCAAGAAACACATCAATTAATTTAATTTACACACGAAAATAATTATAAATTGCACTTAAAAACTAATAATTTTATATTATACAAACAAGATGAAATGAATACAATTAAATAAATAAATAAATAATTAAATAAATATAAGCTATAAAATATGGCAAAATCAAGAGTTATCATACCCATTACATTTTTGTAATTACTAATGAAATAATTTCAACCATAGTGTTATCTAAAAGCAACAAAATCGAATTTTAAGCAGTTGATAGGAAACCTAGGTTTTATATCCAAAAATCTATGTTGCAAAAGCTTAATCGAACAGATTAACATCAACTAAATGAGTACTATACTATATAAAAAACCTCAAACATACAAACACGTTAGGTTAACCTATCTTTTTAACTCACCCGTCGATTTTGCTCCCTAAAACGTAGCGCAAACGACCGCCTTCAAACTTCGCCGATGAAGGTCGCCAGCTTATGGTGATTTCTGGGCTACCTTCCACCAGCGACGGAGGAGCGAGGGTGGAGGCGACGGCGGAGAATGGGTGGAGGCAATGGCAACGGCAACTCGGATCGGAGGCTACTCTGTAATTTCGTCGATGAAGAAAGACTTAGAATATTTCTAAGTGTTTGATTGTATATATAAACCCATATGAAAGTCATAGAAAGCACATTTACGCTTTTCATTTTTATTTTTTATTTTTAATAATTTTTTATTGAATTTATTTTGATTTAAAAAATATTATTGTAAATAATTTTTAAAGTCATGAAAAGCGTGTATTTATTTCTTTTTGTAAATAATTTTAGATTCAATTTTCAGTAATTTTTTAATTTATAATATTTACCTTTTTTATTACGGTGTGTCCTCGTAACAAATATATATAAGACAATTTCTTGTCAAAATTGTATTTGGTACTGATAATTTTTCATAACAAAAGAAAAAAAGGTTGACCACTAATTTTTTTTTTGTCTCGACATAAAACGTAAGATAAACCACTTTTTGTGATGCAATAATTGTTACGGACATTAGTCCTCAACAAAAGCTCAATTTTTTGGTAGTGAATCATACGCATAGTAGGGGGTATATGAGAAGTGCATAAGACATATCGTGGTCGAGTTAGGGTGTGACATTCTCCACATCATATGGTTTAAGGGCATCGACAATATCATGATCAAAGAAAGAGAAGATGTCCAAAGCATGACACGGTGTGCGAGAACTCGATTCAGAAAAAGGGAACAACTCATCAAATTGAGCATGCCGTGTAATATAAGTACAAGTTGTACATGAATCGTAAAAACCCTTATATTTTGGATTGTATCCCAAGAAAATACATGGAGCACTTTGAGGAGCAAGCTTGTAGGATGAATAGACGCAAAAATGAGGGAATATGCGACATTGGAGGGCAACCAATTTACAACGTTAGCTACAATTACAATGGCATCAAACCAAATATGTGCCGCTGCGTGAGAGTGAAATAACATGGATAATCCCATTACAGTGACATGCCAATGCTTGCGCTCAATGCACCCTTTCTTCTGTGGAGTATGAGGATACAACATACAATGATGGATACCTTTGGATTCAAAGAACGCACAAACCCGAGACTTGACAAATTCAGAACCTCAATCACTCTGCAATTGTTTCATATTGGCAAAAACTTGAGTGCACACAAACATATGAAATTTGATCAATATATCATAGAAATTTGACTTGGCATGTAAACGATAGAGCCAAGTAAAACGTGGGAAGTAATCAACAAAAATAACATAATACCGAACTCCATCAATAGAGGTAATGGGTGTAGGTCCCCACAAGTCACAATGAATCAATTCTAACACAGTCGCAACACATTTGTTATTTACAGTAAAACTGAGTTTCTTTACTTTTACCAAACTAACATGAAGAGCAAATACGAGGAGATGACATTACAAAGTCATGAAAAGTGGCCCAATTTATTTAGTAGCAAAATAATTGGAAACAGGCGATGTCACAAACGAAGATGTCAAAGTTCAAAACTAGCTATTGAGCATTGTGAGTGAACAACAACAAGAAGAGTGTGCCACGGTTCAAGACATACAACCTATGATCACAATGGCCTTATGCTATGGTTTTCTTTGTTGCTTGATTCTAAATAACAAAGTTATTATCAGAGAGTAACACATCAATGGGATAATCACATGTTAACTTGCTAATGAAAAGCAGGTTCTTAGTTATGTGAGGAACCACCAATACATCAAGTAAATGCATAACATTATTCAATAAAGAAGAACCCGTATGAGAGATAGGTAATTGTTAAAACGTAACTTGGATTTAGTTGTCTATTCAACCCGAAACCAAAGCGAAAGGGCTGTTTCAATTGGCAGGGTCCCTTTTGTGCTTATCCTAATTAATAACAAATAGGATTAGGATTTAGGGTGTTTTAGGGTGCTTATAAATAGATAGCTATGGTTCCTAGTCTTATGACATGATTGTAACTCTCTGAATCAGTATAATAAAATCTTTCCGGTTCCTACCCGTGGACGTAGGTTGACACACCGTTACCAAACCACGTAAAACATTTGTGTTCTTTGTTTGCTTTCTTTGTTTTTTTTCTCATAACAAGTGGTATCAGAGCTATATCTCATTGATTGAAGATGTCCTCGTATAAGTTTGATCTGGAGAAGTTTAATGGGTCGAATGACTTCACGCTCTGGAAGGTGAAGATGAGGGCACTTCTGATTCAACAAGGATGTGCGGCTGCGTTGGAGGGAGAAGACAAATTCCCTAAAGACACGAATGAGGAGATAAATAAGGAGATTTTGGCAAGGGCTCATTCTGCGATCTTGCTGTCAGTTACTGATGAGGTGTTACGGGAGGTTGTAGATCAGACGACGGCTTTTGGGCTATGGAATAAACTGTGTGAGAAGTACCAAAAAAACTCTCTCACGAACAGGCTATATCAGAAGCAACATCTTTACACCCTCCGGATGTCCGAAAATACTCAAATAAAGGATCATCTTGATACCTTTCACTGTATTATTCTTGATATTCAAGGGGTTGAGGTTAAAATAGATGATAAAGATCAAGCCCTAATTTTACTGTGTTCACTACCTGGTTCATATAAGAATTTTGTAGATACTATGCTATATGGTAGAACTACAATTTATGTTAATGATGTGAAAGATGCCCTTATGTCCGAAGAATTGAAAAGAAAGGTTTCTCTAGAAGAGGGTTCTGGTTTAGGTTTGTTTGCAGGTAGGGGAAGACCACAGAAGAGGGGTAATGGGAATGGGAGGTCGCGTTTAAAATCAAAATCCTCTAGCAAAGTTAAGTGTTATCTCTGCAAGGAGAAGGGGCACATTAAAAAGGATTGTTCACAGAAGAAAGGAAATACAAAAGTTGATTCTAGTAACAGTGGCAATAGCGCTGCTGTGGTACAAGACAGTTCTTATGATGGGGACTTTGGTGAAGTTCTGACAGCGTGTAGTGCTAGTACTGCTGATTCCTGGATTATGGATACCGGTGTTTCTCACCATATGACGTTCTCTTATGATCTACTTACTTCTTTTAAGGAATGGAATGGAACGGTGAAGTTAGGTGATAATGGGGTTCTAGCCATAAAGGGGAGCGAGATAGTGCATGTAAAATTGCATGATGGTATTGTCAGGAAATTTGGCTGTTGCTATGTTCCTGAACTCAGAAAGAATTTGATTTCTCTTGGCACCTTAGCCAAGAATGGTTTAAAATATCATGGTGAAGGTGAGTGGGTGAAAGTCCTGAAAGGTGCTCTGGTAACGATGAAGAGAAAACTGCAGCATGGAATTTATTTTCTACAGGGCAGTTCAGTGATGGGAACAGCGACGGTATCCCAGTCCTTAGATAAACATGATGACAGGACAAATTTGTGGCACCGTCGATTAGGTCACATGAGTGAGCTAGGGTTGTCTGTGTTGAGCAAGCAGGGTTTATTTTGTGGGGATGTGATAGGTAAAATTCAATTCTCTGAGGCTTGTGTAAAAAGGAAGCAACGCAGGGTGAGGTTTTGATGAGGACATCCAATAATCAAGCATTAAAATGCCCGCGGGACCAATCATTTGAAGCCAAGCTCGTTAGTTTCATAAATCCGTCACTGCATTGATCGGACAATTTTTCATGGAGAATCAATTTAAGGATGATGCTTGGAGACCACTTAGCCCTCACCTGACGCTCCTTCAATGGGACCCACAAGAATCCAATTGAAAAATCAAAAGAATTGCTAATCATGAAAGATTATCCAGGGAATCATCACATATGGCTAGAATCGCTAATCATGGAAGATTATCAAGAGAATTATCACTTATGGAGAGAATCGCTAATCATGGAAAATTACCAAGGGAATCATTAATTATGGAGAGAATCGCTAATCATGTTATCAAGGGAATCATCACTTATGGAGGCTTCTAGAAGTTACCTTAATATATATTTCTTTTTATTATAAGTTTCCATATAGTATAACTTCATATCTAAAACTTCCCTAATTATTTATTTCCTTATAGTTAGACTTACCTTTTGGTTTGTTTCCTCAAAGATCTCTATATAAGGTCCTTGCCTATCATTGTATTGGGAACCTTTTTTTTACATCTTGAATTGAATTTCACTTTTATAATTTTCTAGTGTTAGGGAGTGATTTCCTCGCATTTAGAATCTCAAATCGGGTCTTTGGAGTGATTTCATCGGTTCGTGGCTTCCAATCCTTTGCAGTAGGATTTAGCCTATTGTTTGTGTTTTACCTATGAATTGATTTCAGGTCCGAGACTTATTCTCGTGGTTGGTTATCATCCATACTAATTCACGTTTTCTGCACTATCTTTTCTTCTTCCTTCTCTTTTCTTTTATTCTTATTCTTAATCCATTTGTTCTATTGAACTTTGTGGGTAAGAAAATTATATTGGCTATAAAAATGAGGAAGTTATTATCAGATATCAAGATATTTGTTATTTACTTCTAGCTCTCAAATCATCTTTTCTTTTATAAAAAAAAATAAAAAATCTACTTAGATTATTTGTCTTCTACCTTCATTATGAACTTATATTTATTTTGTTTTCACTATTGTTTTGGATTTTTTGGCTATCGTCTTTAGGAGAATTTCATCGATTTGATTTGAGTCTTTTTTTTTTTGCGAGATGGAGAGGTACATAAGGTGTGGAGTGATACACGAGAGTTCTTGTGAGGTTTTTTTTTTTCTTCTGTTTCTAATGGCACAGGTTGTAGGATCCAATTCTCAATAATTTGATGTACAAGGTCTTCTCAATACCATTCTACAAGAGTTTAAAAATCTTCACCATTCTAGATTGGAATTGATGAATAATAGGATGGATCAACTGGAAAAGAATCAACAAAAGTTACAAGAGAATATCCGACCGTTACCGGAGGCTATCAACTCGATCAAGTTTCAAGTGCCACCGTTCCAAGGAAAATCCAAACCTGAAGTATTTTTGCAATAGGAACGAAGGTTAGAACTAATATTTGATGTTTAACAATTAACTGACCAACAAAAACTCTGTGTGGCCTTAATAGAGTTTTCAGATTCTGCCCTTGCATGGTAGGACCAATTGAGCATCAACCGCCGCAGAAATATGGAGGCTCCAATGCGTACTTGGATAGAACTTCGTACACTCATGCGAAAGAGGTTTGTTCCTCCTCATTACCATCGTGAAGTATTTCGGAGATTGCAGAGTATACAACAAGGGTCTCGGTCAATGAAGGAGTACTATAAGGAGCTTGAAACACTTCTTCTACAAGCCGATATCCATGAAGATCAGGATCAAACGATGCCTAGATTTTCGAATGGGCTTCAAAGCGATATTGCTAATGCGGTAGAGATGTACCAATACGTGGACCTCGAGGAGATGGTACACTTAGCCATAAAGGTGGAGAAGAAACTAAAATCAAAGTGGATGCAAGGTAATCCATTTAAACTTTCTCCAATTGTGGGGTTACCTAAAGTGCCGCTTCCACAACATATCAACAAAGGAAAAGAGGAGTCCAATTTGAAGTCCTCCTTAGAATCACCCGTAACAAGAGGTACTCCGCATACAAGTGCATCTATTATTTCATATAGCTTGATTGCACCACAACCTCTCAAATCTTCATCCTCGCCAATAAATACATCTGCCCCGAGCCACTCTCAAATACTCTACCCTTCTACTCAAAAATCAAATACGAGTGTAATGATTCAGGGTGAAACCAGCTGGAATCTTAAGCACGAAAGTGAGAGGTCTAATATTTTTATGTGTAAGAAGGAAGCTTTATGCTTAGAACATGGAGTTCGTTGTTTGCTATTACTTTCTAAATCTACTTATTTTTCCATGAATGACTCTAACAAACTTTCATCTAGTTTTGCTAACTTATTGCAGGCGTATGATGATGTTTTTCCTAATGAAGTACCCCATGGTTTACCAACCACTCATGGAATTGAGTGCTAAATTGATTTTGTCTCGGGAGCATCAATTCCTAATCGGCCAGCCTATCGAGCCAACCCGGATGAGATAAAAGAAATACGAAGGCAAGTGAAGGATCTACTGAGCAAAGGTTGGATTCGTGAAAGCCTAAGTCCTTGTGTTGTACCTGTCCTATTTGTGCCAAAGAAAGATGGAGGTTGGCGCATGTGTGTGGATTGCCGAGCCGTCAATGCTATAACAGTTAAGTATCGTCATCCCATTCCTAGATTAGATGACATGCTTGATAATTTGTGTGGTTCTGTAATTTTTTCAAAAAATGATTTAAAAAGTGGCTATCACCAAATTCAGATGAATTAAGGTGATGAATGGAAAACTGCCTTCGAGACTTCTGTTGGTCTATATGAGTGGTTAGTTATGCCATTTGGACTTACTAATGCCCCAAGCACCTTCATGCGATTGATGAATCGTGTTTTAAGGAATTTTATAAATAATTTTGTGGTAGTATACTTTGATGAGATACTTGTTTATAGTACTTCTATTGAAACACATGTTGAACATTTACAAGCAGTTTTAGATGTTTTACGGGCTTAAAAGTTATATGCTAACTTAAAAAAATACGACTTTTTTGTTAACAAGTGCAATTTTTTGGGTTTTATTGTAGGAAAAGATGGAGTATGTGTAGATCCTGCAAAGGTTGCAACCATCCAGGAGTGGCCTACACCTATTAGTGTACGTGATGTCCACAGTTTCCATGGCCTTGCAGGTTTCTACTGTCGATTTGGGCGAAACTTCAGCACTATTGCAGCACCCTTAACTGCAATTACCAAAAAAAAGGATAAGTTTGATTGGGGAAGTGAACAAGAAAATGCTTTTGGTACTTGGAAATCAAAACTTACATGTGCACCCATACTTGCTTTACCTGATTTCTCTAAACTCTTTGAACTTGATTGTGATGCCTCTGGTGTATGTATTGGCGCCGTCCTCTCGCAAGAAAAGAGACTCGTTACATTTTTCCATGAAAAGCTACATTGCGCTGCGTTGAATTGCTCAACCTACGATAAGGAATTGTACTCCTTAGTATGGGCCCTGCAAACATGGCAACATTACTTACGTCCTCGTGAGTTTGTTGTGTACACTGATCATGAGTCCCTCAAGCATATTAAATCCCAAAGTAAGTTGAGTACTAGACACATCCGATGGATCTCCTTCATTGACACCTTCCTCTATGTTGTTAAATACAAGAAGGGTAAGGAAAACATCATTACGGATGCATTGTCACGCAGATATCATGTACATGAGGGTATTTGCTGCGAGAAAATAAATTATGCGTGCCTAAACGCTCTTGGAGAGAATTTTTTATTCGGGAAAGTCATTCGGGGGTTTTGATGGGACACTTAGGTAGAAAATCTTGCTGCAGGAACATTTTTTTTGCCACGAATGAAAGCCAAAGTTGATGCCGCAATTCGTCGGTGTAGAACATGCTTCTCGTCAAAGTCTACTATTCATCCACACGGTTTGTATACTCCGCTACCTATTCCTGAATCCCCCTGGGTTGATATTTCTATGGATTTAATATTAGGTTTGCCTAGGAGTAGGTCTGCTAAAGATTCGATATTTGTTGTGGTTGATCGATTTTCAAAAATTGCACATTTTATTCCATGCACAAAAACCATTGATGCTTCGCATGTTGCTTTATTATTTTTCAAAGAGGTTATTAGATTGCATGGTGTTCCAAGATCCATTATTTCTGATAGGGATTCTCGATTTTTAAGTTATTTTTGGAAAACACTTTTGGCTAAATTAGGTACACAATTAATGTTTTCCACATCACACCACCCACAAACTGATGGTCAAACAGAAGTTGTTAATTGAACTATGGGTAGCTTGTTACGTGCCTTAGTTAATGAGAATTTGAAGAGTTTGGGAGATTGATTAGCTAATACTAAATTTGCATATAACCTTATGATTCATAGCTCTACGAATTGTTCTTCATTTGAGGTTGTTTACGGTTTTAACCCATTAACTCATCTTGATCTTATGTCATCGCCATGCAATGAGCACAAAAAGGGCAGAATTTGTCCAACAACTTCATTCTTAAGTTCGGGATAACCTACAAAAGGCAGCTGACAATTACGTAAAACAAGCTAACCGTGGGTGCAAGAAAGTTGTATTCGAGAACACTTAAGGAAGGAAAGACTTTCAGAATTGTGAAAGTCAAAACTTACTCCCCGTGGCGATGGGCCTTTTCGAGTATTGAAACGCATAAATGATAATGCCTACAAACTTGATCTCCCAAGTGAGTACCAAGTTCACGCTACTTTTAATGTTTCTGACTTAAGCTTTTTATGCAGCGGATGAATATATTGTTCGGGAGAACAAGAAAGCTTTTCAAGAAGGAGGGAATGAAGAGGACGTCCAATCATCAAGAATTCAAATGCCCGTGGGACCAATCACTCGAAGCCAAGCTTGTCAATTTCATAAATCCGTCACTGCATTGATTCGACGATTTTTCATGGAGAATCAATATAAGGATGATGCTTGGAGACCACTTAGCCCTCACCTGACGCTCCTTCAAAAGGACCCACAAGAATCCAATTGAAAGATCAAGAGAATTGCTAATCATGAAAGATTATCCAGGGAATCATCACTTATGGCTAGAATCGCTAATCATGGAAGATTATCAAGGGAATCATCACTTATGGAGAGAATCGTTAATCATGGAAGATTACCAAGGGAATCATTAATTATGGAGAGAATCGCTAATCATGGAAGATTATAAAGGGAATCATCACTTATGGAGGCTTTTAGAAGTTACCTTAATATATATTTCCTTTTATTATAAGTTTCCATATAGTATAACTTCATATCTAAAACTTTCCTAATTATTTATTTCCTTATAGTTAGACTTACCTTTTGGTTTGTTTCCTCAAAGATCTCTATATAAGGTCCTTGCCTATCATTGTAATGGGAACTTTTTTACATCTTGAATTGAATTTCACTTTTATAATTTTCTAGTGTTAGGGAGTGATTTCCTCGCATTTAGAATCTCAAATCGGGTCTTTGGAGTGATTCCATCGGTTCGTGCCTTCCAATCATTTGCAGTGGGATTTAGCCTATTGTTTATGTTTTACCTATGTAGTGATTTCAGGTCCAAGACTTATTCTCGTAGTTGGTTATCATCCATACCAATTCATGTTCTCTGCACTATCTTTTCTTTTATTCTTATTCTCAATCCATTTGTTCTATTGAACTTTGCGGGTAAGAAAATTATATTGGCTATAATAATACACGGTCAGGTCGTGTTAGGTTTAGTACCGGTCATCACACCTCAAAAGAAATTCTGGAATATATTCATTCAGATCTATGGGGTCCCTCTCCGGTGAAAATCACAGAGCGGGTGCTCTTACTTTGTCACTTTCATAGATGATTATTCGAGAAAAGTCTGGTTGTACTTTCTGAACACTAAAGATGAGGTGTTTGGGAAGTTCAAGGAGTGGAAGAGCATGGTTGAAAAATGGATGGGTAAACAGGTCAAGACTCTAAGAACTGATAATGGGTTGGAGTTCTGCAACGCTCCATTTGATGATTTCTGCAAGAAAGAACATATAGTGAGGTACCGCACCGTACGACACACACCACAACAAAATGGAGTTGCAGAGCAAATGAACCAAACCCTCATGGCGCGTGCTAGGTGTATGTGCATATTTGCTGGCTTATCTAAGCAATTTTGGGCTTAAGCAGTTAACACTGTTAGCTATCTGGTTAATAGATCTCCATCAACTGCAATTGACTGAAAGGCTCCTCAAGAGGTATGGTCCAGTAAACCCTCTAATTACTCTAATCTAAGAATATTTGGATGTCCTGCATACGCTCATGTGAATGATGGTAACTAGGAGCCGAGGGCAGTAAAATGCATATTTCTAGGGTATACAATAGCAGTAAAAGGTTATTGACTGTGGTGTACAGAAGGTAAAAATCCTGGTAAATTTTTTATTAGCATAAATGTAACCTTTGATGAATCTGCTATACTTGATTAGAGTAGAGGTTGTGAAAGTATTAGAGGTACAAAACATTGTGGTGCTGACCAGATGGTGGAGTTTGAGACTCCTGACAGAGTTGTGTTAGAGGAAAAGCAACAGGATAATACTATTGATCTATCCGATCAACCAGATTAGTCAAAACCTCAAGGGAAACCGGTTGAGGGGGATGTTGATGACGCTGGTACTGGGGTTGAAGATTCCATAGCAGCAAGAAAGGGAAAGAGAAATATTCAGAAACCAACTAGGTTTGCAGGATGTGTCAATATATGTGACATGAATTCTATGGCTTATGCACTGGTGGTTGGTGATGATCTTGGCTCTGATGAGCCAAAGACATATAAAGAAGCTATGGCGAGTAAAGATGCAGAAACCTGGATTATATCAATGAACGAAGAGATGCAGTCTCTTGAAAAGAACAAAACTTGGGATCTTGTTGCACTACCAAAAGGGATGAAGCCAGTGGGATGCAAGTGGGTCTTTAAAAGGAATGAGGTAATTCCTGGTGTTAAACCTGCTAGGTTCAAGGCCAAACTCGTGGCAAAAGGGTTCTCACAGAAGGAAGTAATCGATTATCATGAAGTCTTTTCTCCTGTGGTGAAACACAAAACCATCCGGGTTCTTTTAGCAATGGTGGGTGCTTTCGATCTGGAGCTGGAGCAACTTGATGTAAAAACAACATTTCTTCATGGTAATTTAGTAGAACGGATTTACATGTCTCAACAGGAGGGATTTGACAGTTCTACAGGGGACCAGGTATGCTAGTTAAAGAAATCTCTGTATGGCTTGAAACAGTCTCCGAGGCAATGGTACAAGAGATTTGACTCTTTCATGGTGTCTAATGGTTATACTCGTAATCAGTTTGATAACTATGTTTACTCGAATAAAGTATCTACGGATTCCTTTGTGTATCTGTTGTTGTATGTGGATGATATGTTAATTGCAACTAAAAACATTGTTGTAATTAATGACTTGAAGGCTTTACTAAAGGGTGAGTTTGCGATGAAAGATTTGGGTGCGGCAAAGAAAATACTAGGTATGGAGATCTAGGGTGATAGAGAAGCAGGACGGCTATGGGTTTCTTAAGAAACGTATATTGAGAAAGTTCTGCAGGATTCTCTATTGATCAGTCCAAACCGGTAAATACCCCTTTGGCGGCACACTTTAAACTTGATCGAAGCACTATGCCGGCTACAGGTGGAGAGGTTAGCTACATGAAGCCGGTTCCATATTCAAGTGCAGTTGGAAGTCTTATGTATGCGATGGTATGTACAAGACCAGATCTCGCTTATGTGGTTAGTGTGGTGAGCAGGTTTATGGCTAATCTGGGTAAAGCTCATTGGGGAGCTATAAAGTGATTTTGCGATATTTGAAAGGAGCGCGTGATATTTTTCTGGTATATGATGATAAAGGCCATGGTGATGGTCTGGTTGGCTATGCAGACTCTGATTACGGGGCTGACTTGGTGAAACGAATATCACTGACTTGCTTTATCTTCAATATGTTTGGATGCACAGTCAGTTGGAAGTCTACTTTATAACCTACGGTTGCACTGTCAACGACTGAGGCGGAATACATGTCAATGACTGAGGGTATCTGGTTACATGGTCTGGTCCAGATTTTGGGTCTGAAGGTGGAGAAACCGGTGTTATTCTGTGATAGTCAGAGTGCTTTGAGTTTGGCTAAAAATCCAGTGTATCATGAGAGAACAAGGCATATTGATGTAAGGTTGAATTTTATCCGTGATGTTCTAGAGGAAGACAAGTTTTATATTCAAAAAATAGCTACATAACACAATCAAGCTGATATGTTGACAAAGGCGCTACCGACGAAGAAGTTCGAGAACTGCTTGAACTTGGTGAATATTCATAGGAGGTAAAGTCCTCTCGGAGCATCTGGCAAAAAGGAGACGACTGAGAGATACTGAAGAACCTTTGGCAGTTAGAGAAACTCCAAGTCAAGGTGGAGATTGTTAAAACGTGACTTGGATTTAGTTGTCTATCCAACCCAAAGCCAAAGCGATGGGGCTGTTTTAATTGGCAGGGTCCCTTTTGGGCTTATCCTAATTAATAACAAATAGGCTTAGGGTTTAGGGTGTTTTGAGGTGCTTATAAATATATAGCTATGGTCCCTAGTCGTATGACATGATTGTAACTCTCTAAATCAGGATAATAAAATCTCTCCGGTTCCTGCCCGTGGACGTAGGTTGACACACCGTCATCGAACCACGTAAAATATTTGTGTTCTTTATTTGCTTTATTTTTTGTTTTCTCATAGCAGTAATAAATGCCCATGACCAACAACATTACCATTTCCAGAATAGGGATGAACATTATGAAGACTTAAAGAATTGGCAGTCATATGGGTCAATGTGGAGAAGTCTAAGAAGCATCTGAGGATGGTCCGGAGATGTTACAGGAGAGGAGAAACCCTCAGCAAAATGTTCAGAGCCGGTTATTCAAAGATATTTTGGATATTTTTCCGTATAGTGTTCGCCACAAAAAAATTTGACAACGTGACTTATGAACGAACCCCAAAAGACCGTTACCGCCCCAATAAGAGAAACAACTAGATTGATGTTGATTGCGAGATTGATGCTGATGGGAATTAGAGGGAGAGTCCCACCTTGGAGCAACCTGGGATGTGGGAGGATCCATTGCTTTTGTCATTAACTCAAAATTGAGCAGCTTGGTGTAACAGGTCCATAATGGAAGGAATATGGTTCATGGACATTCGAGTTTCTGCAAAGTTGGCAAATGAGGCACCAAGACCTTGTAAGAACAAGTGGCACTTGTTCGATTCATCAAATGGTATTCCAATGGCAGATAACTGATCACAGAGAACCTTAAAGTGTTTACCATATTCTTTGATGGGAAGAGAACCACGACGAAGTGAGAGGAGTTCTTAGTGCAATTGATGTGTGCAAGAGATAGAAGAATGAGAGAAGAGTTATTGGAGGGCAAATCAAGCATCTCATGTTGTTGTGCAGTCAATAACTTCGGTCATCAATTCTTTAGAGAGGGTGGAGAAGATAATGCTGAAAAGCTTTCGATCTGTTGTGAACCACATTGAGTGGTCAGGTTTGGGAGAAGAATTTCCCAATGTTTCAGTCACAGTAGGTGCAGGCGCCCTCTTAGAGCCGTCAACGAAATTCATCACATCGAAGCAATGAAGCATGAGAGTAATTTGATGTCACCATGGTAGATTTAAATAATATTTTATTTAATAAAAAAATCAAAGAAATATAAAATATACAGCTATTTCATACAACACATCATTTATGTTAATATATAACTAATTCACCAAAATATTAAAATATATATAAAAAAAATTAAAAGAACAAACCCAAAATTAAGTATAAGTTGATATTAAATTTTGCTGAGTTGAAATAGAAATTTTTTGATCGAATTACACGATGAACAACTATTTTTTATCAACACTGTTTAAAAATCTATAATATATGTACAAATAAGTTATAAATATAAGTTTCATTACCAAATAAACTTGTGATTTACAACTTAATTATTTGGAATAAAAAATGAAATATATCTTCACAAGCAAAGATTGTTGGGGAATTTGTGAGACATTTATGCCCCTTTCAAATTTTTGGTGAATAATAGTATTAGTATACAGCCTGCCTTCTTTGTCCCTCACAAACAATTTGTGAAAAATTTAATAGGTTGTAAATTAATTGTTTGTGATGTCTTTACCATTATTAGTTTAATACAATAAATATTTAAGGTGAATGTAGAATATTGTTGGACCTGGGCCTAAGGCCCAAGGCCTCTGCTATGAGGACCCCAAAGAAAGAGGCCCATGGCCGAACCTAAAAAATAAGAAGACACCTCGAGTAGCTGGGCACAAGACAGGGTCAGAGCCTCCCGAATACAGAGCCTTCCCACAAGCACTAAAAAAAAATTACAAATTACTACGGAAAAATCCCGTCACAACTGACAAAATTTCTGTCATAACTTACAATTACAACGGAATTTGCGACCAAGTGGAAGTTGTAGTAAATATTATTGTAGTAACCCAATGTGACAATTAAAATTTTCCGTTGCAGAGAATTGCAATAGAATTAGTGACAGTCATTTCTATCGCAACAGATTTAATCTATTGCTATTTCCATCATAATTTTGCAACAGAATATTTTATTCTTTACATAATTTTTGGGAAATCTTCAACAAGTTTAATATGTTACTATTTCCGTCGCAATTTTGCAACGGAATATTATATTCCTTGTGTAATTTCTAAAATATTTGTGACAAATCTATTCTATTGCAGTATTTTCTCACAACATATCGCAATTGAGACTATTTCTTTGTTGCCTAGCAAGTTCTGTTGCAATTTTGCAATAGATTATATTCCGTAGCAATATTCCATTGCAATTTCCATTTTTTTTTTTGTAGTGAAGCCAGGCATCATGCCACCAAAGTCCTCCGACAACAAAAGAAAATTTGGCAAGGTCAAAGATAATCATGGGCCGTAATATATAGGAAAGCCAGTTGGAGACCATATATGATGATGAGAACTACATGAAGACGTGAGAGGAGTTAAATTAGAATAATTAATATCTTAAAATTAGAAAGTGGGCTGCTCCTAATTGTTAGGGTTATAAATAGATTAATAAATACACATTCCACAAGACACAACACACAAACATATCCAAAATTTCATCTTGTTAGCACATTAACCGCAATCTTTTCTTATTTAAAAGATTTGTAGACGATTTGTGTATCAATATAAATATGTACAAGTTCTTATGATTGATATAGATAATTTTATCTTTATATTTTAAAATAGTATCAAAGTCAAATTCTCTCCAAGTACATGACTGATCAGTTATCTTCCGTGTTAGTTGATATAATTTTTTATGGATCTATTTTCACGATGTTGTTGCCACCACTTCGATTCCTAAAGACAAAGTCATGTTTCCGACCCTTACATAGTTGAGAGTTTTGTTTCCGATTTTAATGACATTGAGAGTCTTGTTTCTCTGCTTCTGACTCTAATTTGATTCAAAGTTCTGCTTCCAACTTTAATAACGTTCAAAGCCTTAGCTTCCAACTGTATCAAAGTTGGGAGCCCTATCTCTGACTTTAGTGCCGTTCAGAGCCTTTTGTTTTACTCTAATGTCATTAAGAAACCTTATTCCAACTTAATCATACTGGGAGTCTAGTTTCTGGCTTTCATTCAGTGGATGATATAGTCTACATTTTATGTTTCTCTTGGTAAACCTAAGTTAGTCCGATTCTCTCTTAAATTTGAAGAGAGATGTTAAGCATTTCATTTTAAAAAAATATATATTATGTTAATTTTTATTTTATTTTTTTATTTAAGAGAGATTCAATTTCATATTCCAACAATATATATGTTTATATTTGTTGAACGAGAACATGAACTTACATTATGTGGATTTTTAAATTATTTCATGATAAAAAAAATTATTTTTAAATTTGTTGACTATATTATACTGTACACTCCAAAATTAACTGCGCCAGTCCAGAACAAGTACAGCCCAAGTTTGGGGAAATGTGCGGCCCAAAAAAAGGTTCAGATCAGTAAGTGGGCCCGCGGATCTGACCAAACCAGTGAGCAAGTTAGCTCAGAAACAGCCCATTGGGAGTCAACAAGATTCAGAAAACAAGGGATAAAAATCTTATCCAAACAAGATTCAGAAAATAAAGAAAATAAAGCCTAAGAAGGCCACGGAAAGAAAAGAGGGGGGACGCCATTCACACAATGATCTTGTTTCTTTCTTTTATTTTTTCTCTGCATTAATTTATGAATTGTTTTTAATTTTTTTGACAGTTTATTTTCTATTAATTCCAATTTAATTTTCATCTTAATTCCTGTCTTACCTTCTTCATTTTTCGTCAATTTTTTCGGTTATCACGAGATAGCCTGGATTCTTTGTTGAGGAGGCCGGGGAACCCTACAAAAACATCAATTCCGAAAGGCTTTTCCGATTAAGCCATCAGTGGCCTGGTGGGACACCAACGTCTCGCGACTTTTGCATGCAACTTCGAAAGAGAAAACTGACACCGGCGACAACCACGGAGATGTCGAAGAACAAGGAAACCGTCGGCGACTCATCATTGCACCCCGCGCAGGAGGCTGCTCCACGAGACGAAGCCTCCACAGCGGCTGGGAGGGCTGATCCCATCAATAGCCTTCCGGCCCGCGTGCTCCGGGAACAAATTCACGGAGAAATTCAGTCTTCCCTCCAAGAATCCGCCTTGGAATTGTCCAAATACATCACTGATGTACTCAAGCCCGCCATACGAAACGAATTAGTGCTGCTCCGGGATTGGGAAACTCAAAAGGGCAAAGCCCCCACGATCAGTTCTAATCTGCCAGAAGTCTCGCCAAACCCCACCCTCTCAGCCAGTTCCAGGGCAAGTCAGAACTCTCAGGTGTTCAGCTATGGTCACGTTACGATTCTCGGCAAGAACGGATCTGGAGAACCTCCGTTCAATGTCCGGAAGCTCGGAGAATCTAGCGCAACAACCAGGAGGACCTCTCTCGGGCTATCTCAGACAAGAGGATTTGGCATGGCGTTTGGGTCAGTACCATCTGCCCAGTGTTGGCACCCAAGGTTGTCATCAACCGGAGTTTTGCTAAACGCCCCGCCTCCCGGTCCGGGCCTCCAGGGACATTCAATGGCTGGACAGGGGACCGTCAACCCTTGGGGGGCAGGGCCGTCAGCAACTCCAGCGCCTTCATTTGCTCCAGCCCCTTCTGGGACAACCTGGGGACTAGGAGGAACGCCCGATCGCATCCCAGTACGCTGCGGGGCAGGCAAGCGCTGCGGAAGGTCAGGTTGCTGCTGGTTCCGGGATGCAGCGGAATTTCAAATTCCTTACCCAGGCAGCCCCCGGCAATCTTCCAGTACAGCAAGCCCCGGCGGTCAGAGAAACTGCAGAAGGCTCTAGACTTCATCTCCCACCACGGGAACCAGTCTTTCAGGCCCCTCCGCAGCCGACAGTCCGGAATCCGCCGCCCATCCAAGCAGTTCCAGAGCAGCCAGGGGCAGGCAGAAAAACTGCCGCCGCCACTCTTTTGATTTATGCAGATTCAATTGGCAACTTTTGAGATTTGAATCTGAAAGGTGCATCTTTTATTTGAATAGACACTTCAATGTTTATTAAATAAAACTTATCTTCTCAAATTCCCACAGAATAAAACTTATGCAGATTCTTGTGTGCAGAATTAATCTGCATGCCCAAATAATTTCTCAATATTTTATTTGCTCAATTTTTCGTCTGAAATTTGAGTGTTCTTTGTTTTATCCCCGTACGAATTTTGTGTAACCCACGACATTAATAGGGTCGAAATATCGTATAAGGAAAGCGAATCTACGCGACTCAAAGTATATCCAAGATCATGTATACCATGTGAAATTTAATTATTCATATTTTCATTCAATCCATATTATTTCTCTAACAATCTTATACGATATTTTTGAACGATCTTGGATGCGATACTTTGGGGGATATGACAAACAAATTTGGAAAGCTGTCAAAATTTGAGTATAATACAATCCAGAATTTCCAATGATTATTTAGTTGGAACTAATTTGGGAGAATGAATTTTTGTGTTCCTAGAATTAATTTTGTATAAATTAATTTGTGAAGGGTTCGTTGATAGCTAGAAATCGCATGCGTTTTATGTTCATATCGTGTACAATATATGATTGATTTTGATTGGATTCTGTATTGTCTATTTGTTGTGTACAGAGGGCAAATATTAAATTTGGCATAATTGGCAAATTAAGTAAAGAAAAATTTAGATTTGCACCACCTAGTTAGTCATGGTCATGACTAACTATACCCTCCTGATATGGGAATTTAATTAAAGGCCCAAAAGCACAACTAAAAATAATTACGGAAAAATTAAATAAAAAGGAGAGGAAAAATTAGTTGTCAGAGTTTGTTGATAACTATAACCAATTTAAAGCTAACTTTATTGAATCATTGATAAAACACAAGTGTCATAATTGCATCATCACTTGAGCCAGACATTCCCTTGTACCTAGTTTTCCGTTAATTTAATTATTTTGTTATTTTGTCTTCATTAGATAATAAAAAAAAATTCTCTCCTTTATTTACTTCATTAGAACGCGAAAGAGTGAATCATACAATCCCTATGGAGACGATCCCTTCCCCTGTATTACATTAAATTGTGATCACGGACTATTACGAGAAGTTTTTTAGTGATTATTTGATAATCACTAGGGCACACTTTAAAGAATCGTCAAATATATTTTGACTGCAATTAAATGTGGAGTGCGTGAAATGCTTTGACTACAATAATAACTCTTGGAAATATTACTTGTGCACGAAGTTGGGAGTAATATTTTGATGGCTCGTGAGGATGGCAAATCGCGGTTAGGATGGGAGTAATAATTCTTGGAAATAATATCATTTGTAAAATGTTAGCGCTGTTTGAATTATCATGACGCCAAAGCTTTTTATGTCAAATTGTATAGAGTGGACTCACTCACATCCATTGCCCAAGAAACTGATATACAATATGTTATCAGGATGATTAAAGTCCATTTAATCATCTTAGCATGAGACACCCAATTCCCTCCTACTACAACATTGGGAGTTGAATTCCATGTGGAAAGCTCACGTTTAGATGATTGGAACACATGTGATTTATTCATCCCAAAGAGTGTGTTCGGACTTGCAAAAAAGTTACGTTGAGGTTTAGCCTCTTAATAATTCCTTTGAAAAATCGTCGTGCATGGGTGAGACTAAAGGAATTACCTGTACAAACATGAAGTTTTTCCGCTTCAGGAAATGCTACAGACTTGGCTTTCAATATGTTCGTGAATGGATTGGGACACATGGCTTGTAATTAATGTGTCAAGTTTAAATTGTTGGGAAAATGAAACTTTTGTATATTATCTTCATGTATTTAGTATGAGTTGATAGGTTCAATCCTTGGGACACCTAGACTCTCGAATGCTTGGAATGTGTAATGTACTAAGATGAAAATTCAATCGTTATGATATTTTTATTTATGCATTAGCTTGTTGTGTATATTGAAAAGTTTGAGAATAAATCATGGATAACGACAAAATTGGGGAGGATTGTTTGTTATTTTGTTGTTATTGGATTTATTCGAAGATAAGGAATGTAGTATCGAGCTATTCTCGGGAAGGGTCGCGTGGGGTGCGCGCTCGAGTGGAAAGCGAATCTACACGAATCAAAGTATATCCAAGATCGTGTATACTTTGCAAAATTCGATTATTCGTATTTTCATTCAATCCAATTATTTTCCAACAGAACATACAGATTTTTTACTCAAAGTTCATTACTATTGAAGGCATTCAATCATTTCTTGTATAAGCTAAGCTATCATTTTCTTAACTAACGACAAGTTTATCTCAATTTATTAATATCAATGGAAGGACTTCAAATCTAAAGTGAAAGTCTACCATTGACTACCGATAGAAGAAATAAGTTCCAAACGATACTTTAACTAGCCACCAACAAGTTTCCAACACTGAAGTCACTTCCTGAATCCTACTAGTGGAAAAAATTCAGGAGGATCAACAACATAAGCAACTTAGGAATCATTTCCTCTCAAAGTTCTTTTCCAAGGTTGTTATTGGTAAAAAGAGACTTCTAGAACTCAAAGGACGGAGGGCATAGATGCCCTATGGTGCCTCATATAATTTCATACCAAAATGAAAATTCAAATTCAGGTAATGGACAAGAAGACCACCTCAATCCAGCCAAGAAGCTTGGTATGAATCTATCTCCAACATCTATCAATACCATCAGAATGCAAATGGATAAAACCCGAGCACCACCCCATATATAGATAAAAAAAAATGGATGCCCTTGTGGGAAGCCATATCTGAAGGTCTCAACAACTATCCAATCTTTAAATGCAATCACAAATATTCCAAGATTATTAGAAATTCATTACGGAACATATATTGCTTGAAGGCTGAAAAAATGACAGTGGTCCTTTGTTCGTGCTGTAAAAAAGTGGTATATGTTTTTACTTGATAATAATCCCAACTAAAAACTTTCCCTTTTATCTTCATTTTCATAACTATTTTATATCTAAAACGTTGTTAACCGCACCAAATATAAATAGCTTAGTGCCAGCGAGTTTCACTACCAAAAAAATGGTCTTTCACCACGGCTCGACGGTCGTTACAATAACATCGTAACAAATAATGGTTATTGTTACGACAAGTTCCGTGACCAAAAATATTTTTTTGGTCAACGTTTCAGGTTCTTTAATTACACAAACTAAGCCGTAACAAAAACGGAGTTGTAGAATTTGTTCAAAATAACATTAGTTACGATTGTGCTTTGTAACAAATGGCGTATAAATTTATTTTTAAAATTTAAAAGATATTTTGGATTTTAAAAATGGTAAAAACGCTATAGCGCTTTTGGAAAAGTAAGAACAATTTAGGGCGCGGGCTTTCTTCTTCCCCTCCTTGGTGCCGAATACATTCCACCCTTAGCGAATTTCAGAAAGTTAGGGCATAACTCATTCTTCGACGCGATTTGAAGGAGCTTACGCGACGTACTGGGCGAAGGTGGGATCGAGGAGGTTAATCGGCACCGGCGTCTAGGTAATGTTTTTAAGTTATCTCGAGTAGTATGAGGATCGATCCACGGTTCTTCATCGCGTCCTCTGTAAGGAGAAATCGAAATAGGGCTTCGTAATATTCTTCTTCTTTCTCAGGTGGTATTGGGAATTGTATGACTTGTGTGTGATAAACAGAACTTGATTAATTGGTAGGATAACATATTCTTGTGTTAGAGAACGAGTAGGCAGATTGTTTAAGTGCCCTGTGAAGTTTGATTTATTAATGGTGTAATTTTATCACATGATTATTTTGGTTCTGCAATTTTGGTTTTGGTCTGCTGGTTTGAAAGGGAAGAATCTCAACCTGCACCTGTTCGACTCTACCCTAGGATCAGTATGGGTTGAGGTGTTTGTGTTTCTGGCTTGTTGTTTAAGATGGGTGATGAGCCTCCTGCTCGTCACTCCTTCGCTGGAGTCGTTGCCAACCATCCTCCGAACCCTCTGGACAAACAACATCCCCTTTCAACCAATTCTTTTCTTTTCCATTCCCTACCCGAAAACCATTGGTTCTACTACTGAACCCAACAATGGCCCTGCGCTGGAATTTTCAAATGAGGAGACTGCTCTTCTGGCAATTGATTTTAAGTTCTCATTGGTTGGAAAATTCACTCAAGGATATTCCTCATGGAAAGCATTGTTAGGATACGTTCAATGATCTCAAGTTGAATAGGGAATTCAAGTTATTACAAATCAATTTTAAACATATTTTGATTCGCCTTGCCAATGAGGAGGATTACACTCAGATTTGGACTCTGAGGAATTTGGTTCAGCAGAGGCTTCCCTATGAGAGTTTTGAAATGGAATCCTTCTTTTAAACCTGGAATCGAATCTCCCGCAGTACCATTTTGGGTTCAGTTCCCTGTGCTTCCTGCCCAATTATGCCAGAGGGATGCTCTTTTTTCCATTGCCTCACTGATTGGTACCCCTCTGAAAGTGGATACGCCAACAACTCCCAAGGCTAGAATTTCAGCCGCCCGAGGCTGTATTGAAATTGATGTGTCTCGCCCTCTGATCAACAAAATCTATTTGCTCATTAATGGAGTTGAATTGGAACAGCAAGTGGAAAATGAGAAAGTGCCGAAATATTGTCTCTTGTAAGCATCCGGGACATGATTTGGAAGGATGTCTTGCTTCATCGACTAATTTTGTCTCGAATCCAAGTAATAAGGAGAATTTTGGACATAAACAAAAGGATCTAAGAAGCTTCTTGCAATGAAAAAAAGAAGATCAGATTCCAAGAGATAAATCCCAACATAAGGAAGGCTTCACTGAGGAGGACCTTACTTGAATGGATAAGGTGAACCCTACTTGGGTTCAGGACAATGTTGATACTAATGAAGACTCAAACTACTCCAATGGGTTTAAACAGCGGGATCTTCGGCACCTCTTACATACAAAAAAGAAAGGGAAAAGAATAGAAGTTGATCTGAAGGCAACATAAAAGAATAGAAGTTGATCTGGAACTCACGGCCTTATCAAGTTCCAACAGAAACTTATCAGCTTGAAGCAGCATCTAAAATGGTGGAATAAGAACATCTTTGCCATTGTTTTCCACTTGTTGATCAAGGCTGAACAAGATGTTCTCAACAGTGAAAGAACTTTTGAGTAGCAACAATCAGAGGCCAATCTCATTGAGCTTAGCAGATGCAATGCTATGCTTACTCGTGCTCTAGCATTCGAAGAAGAGTTTTGGAAGCAAGAAGATAGATGTCGATGGATTGTTGAAGGAGAAAGGAATACTAAGTTCTTTCATGCATTAGTTAAAAGAAGAAGACAGCAAACCCTTATCCACCTCATTACAGAAGGCTCCTAACACATTACTTCTCAGGAAGAAAACAAAACCTCCACAGTAAAATATTTTCAGATGCTCTTAATAGATGAAAAGGTCTGTTTGGGACACGCTCCACCTGATCTTTACCAGCACGAAGCTTCCTCTGATGATAATGACATGATCTGCAGTACTCCGAGTCTTCAGGAAATCAAAAGTGCAGTTTTTGCAATTAACAAGGATAGTGTTGCTGGACCTGTAGGCTTTACTAGCCTCTTCTATCAACATTGTTGGGACATTATCCACGAAGATCTTATTACTGCGATCCAAGAATTCTTCGCTGGATCTCCCATCTCGAGAAGTTTTACTGCCTCCACCTTTCATCCCTTTGCCTAAAGTCGATGACCCTGTTTACTGGAACAACTTCAGGCTGATAAGCTTGTGCAACGTGGTTAACAAGATCAAATCCAAAATCTTGTGTACAAGGCTAGCCTCCATCATTCCTCCTATGATATCCAAGACTCAGAGGGGATTTATCAAAAGGCAGAGTATTGCGGATAATATCTTACTTGCGACTGAAATGGTTCATGATCTCAACAGCCACCAAAAAGCACATAGCCTCATCATGAAACTTGACATGGAAAATGCTTATGACAGAGTTATTTGAAGTTTCCTACGCGATGTGCTTTCCAAGTTGGGGTTTAGGGATTCATCCATCAACCGCATCCGTGCTTGTGTGGATAATTGTTGGTTCTCTATACTTATTAATGGCACTGTCTGTGGGTTCTTTAAATCCTCCCGATGCCTCAGACAATGAGATCCCATCTCCTTTATTTTATTCAATTTGGAGTTGCATAAACAGCAGTAGAGTTTTGTTGAACCTGTAGAATATTCATAAGTAGGTGTTATTTGCATACTTGCTATCTTTGCTTACTATGTGAACGATTGACTTATAAGAAATTTGATAGCACCGATTTGATCTCTTAAATTGTCATATCTTGCATCAATGCTAGTTACTGGTTCCATGAAATCTTCTATGGAGTCCTAAAACTGGTATATATGGTTCTAATTCAGTCCGAAAAAGAGAGAATGCATAATGTGAATTAGTGCATGTTTAATTAATGTAGTACTTTGCGCCATTTTCATTGAAAATTAGTGCATCTTTAACTTCTGTTTTTTTATAGGAAGTGACCGTGTGTCAACGCAGGCGTGCTGTGCTCATCCGGGATACCCAGCCTTGAGTTTACCGAAAGGTTTGCTTTCTTTTTGACGTTATGCCACTGTGCAGAAAATTTTCTGTGATGTTTGTTTATTGGGTGGGTGGTGCCATGAAGTGTTAAGTGCATTCCCATTAATCTGAAACATTTTTTCCCATCAGATTTCAGAATTATTTCATATTTGTTTTAAAGGGTTTCTACATGGGGCGTAACCAACATAGAAAGGACCCATGATCCTTGTCGGCAAGATTGAAAATCATCATCACCATGAATGCTATCCTACAGATGATCATCGATCTGCACCAGCTGAATAACGTATTCAATTTCATCATTTCAAAACACATCTATGCATTGACAATTAACTCAAATTGCATGCTTAATAACTTTGCATCAGCTTTGCCTTTCACAATTACAATGGTAAAACATATGCTTGCCACTTCTAATATTTGTGTGGACATAAGGCAAGAACTGCATGTAATCTCTTATTTGTTTGTAATTAAGTAATTATTTTCTTCATTATATTAAATTTGACGTACTAGCATTACATATCCTTCATCTCTAGCATCGACATCGTTGTATTTTCTTCTTAGTTTCACTGTAATTGTGGTATCTATGTTGTGACTTCTTCCTAATATGGTGTTCCATACAGATTCCTGACGCTTGTGCCTTGTAGGTTATGGGAAAATCTCAACGTGGTGCTGTAGGAGGGTCACAAGATCCGGCTGCCTCTCCCGTAAGACGGTTTACCCGGGCATCTACATGCAATAGCCCCGTAGAGGCAACTAATCCGGCTAGTAGAAATCCATCACCTATCCGCAAAACCACGAAGAAAGCAACGAAACGGAAGGGATCTTGGGTCTCACCATTGCCCCAGTGACTCTGCTCCATCACATCATAGTGGGAGAAAGAGCGTGATGCTCGTACTCAAAGCAACAAAACAACATCTTCCACTCGACGGGCAGTGCTTCAGGATTCGAAGGGGATTTTGGAGGTAATGTGGCTTCTTTACGGAAGCTGGTCCCTATTTGAACTATTAGTAGAACACTGCTATAGGCTGACGCTATTAACCCCAACAAGAACATGATGAGAGGGATATCCCATAAGTCCTTGAACAGACGGCACCGACACAGGAGGAGGATGATACAATCCCCCCCACAGAAGCAGATGACGAGACACTTCCACCGACACAGGACATGGAGACTGCAGAGAGTGATATGCCATTATTGGGTGAAGAACCAGGTTCCAACCCGGCTCTGATGACAGGAACGGAGGTGGGCGATATGGCACGATTGGACGAGATAACATCGGATGGCGGTTTGGAAATTATCCTTCTAAGATTATGTCTTGCATTTATTTTGATTTCAAATTTTCTACAAACGCGCATCTACAATAACATGTAATCTCTTATTTGTACCAACTGGTTCGTCCAAGAAAAAACAAGGGATAGGGGCGGCAAGAATGCCGCATGGATGGGGAAAAGATCACAGGATGCTTGTATTCACATTGCCTGATGGTAAAAGCATTGTTGGACCCGACCTAAATGAGTACAAGACAGCTATTGGGGTCATTGCACGCAACGGAGCTCGACTTCCTCTAAATTACCCCACGTTAACTGATATACCGGAGACGAAGAGACATGGTGCATGGATGGAGGTTCAGGTGATGCAATGTTCCTATAAAATGAAATTTCTTTAATTTCATTATAGTTTTATACGTGGTCCTACTATCTTGTTTGTATCGGGCGATAACCATGTCAAATGTCTTTGCAGAGTAACAGCGGATTACCAGACTCAGCAGAGAAAGTGGTCATGGCTGACCTAAGGGAAGTTTGGAGGCATTGGAAATACAACATCAAATCAACCTACTTTAATCCGATCGAGGACGACGAGGAAGCATTGAAGAAGGTTCCCTCAAGCAGGATCGTGCCCGATTAGTGGCCAAAGTTGGTTGAGTACTGGCGCGACGAAAAGGTGAAGGTATGCAATTGGGACCAACCAAATTAATATACATTATATCTGCATAGGCCTATGGTGAGAACTAAATAATTTGATTCCTACGTAGCTTCAATCCAAGAAAAATGCGTCAAATGTACAGAAAATAAGCTTTCCGCATCGTACTGGGCGAAAGTCCTTCACAACTCTCGCCGATGAGGTACCTTTCATTATGTTTAAGTAATTAGTCATGCTATGCTCCATCCCTACATTCTTCAAAACATAGTTGCTTGTGTTTTGCAATGACATAAGGCCTTGTGTTGTTGCAGATCAAAGCGAAGGGGAAGGACCCCGACAATTTGGAGATTTGGATATCCAGTCGGACACAAGGCAAGGGGAAGGACGACCAAGAAACCGAGGAGATTTTGGTATAATAAATTTATTGTACCAATTAAGTAACAATTCAGAAATTATGTACCTCTCTGACAATAAAAGCGAGTTCGGCCTCACTTAAATCTTTTCTCGTAGACATATTTACAGAATGAGCTAAACAAGATTCCCCCTGAAGGGCGGACTCCCTCTGTTCGGGAGACTCTGTACCGACGGGCCCTTGGGGAAAAGATTAAGAAGTGGTCAAAGGTTGATAGTGCGGCAAGTTCAGCCCATCCTCGCAATGAAGCAACTAGTTTAACAGATAGTGTAGCATTCGAGCAAGGGTGGGAACAAATACATAATGGAATTGCAGAGTTGAAGGCAATGATGGTTGAGTTCAAAACTATCAAGTCTGATATGTATGCATTCATGCACAGAAACTCCGGAGCAGTTACTGGCCAGGCAGTAAGTATTCATAATATCTGTACATTTCGTATGAGTATCCCATGAGATTGGGATGGCTAATATGGGAATTTACCATGATATGCGCATAAATGACAGGGCACATCTCGTATTGATTCAGTCTCTGAGCTTCCCAGGCCTGTGTCCGAGCCAGGTCTGACGGTATGATTCCGTCAAACCTTGAAGTTTCTTAGTAATCAGTGCAGTGCCTAATTTAGGCTACTCTTGATAGTCTACTACGTTTCCAACTCATCTGTAATGTTTTGTTGTAGGTCGGCACACGTGTGCTTCTATTATCCCGCACTGGGACTTCTGATCTGCCCCCCTGCGCCAGGTTTGTGCCATTGTCTTAAGGTTTTTTTTGGAACTTTTATTATGCCTCGGCGAGGGATCGTAGGTTTTGTGACCGTTCGGGCCTCATATTGCGAATGTCATGGTTTTCTTGAGCCTAGACATATACAATGTTACGATATGTGGATTTGCTTGTGTTATGTACACTGTTTTTATAGGGGCAGTAAACTCAGCGGTATTATGCCGACTCCTGTGCTGGTCTGGTCTTTTTTATCTTTTACATCACATTGTTTATGGCTACGCTGCTACTACACTATTTGGGTACACTATGACTTTCCCCAAAGATGTTGAAAGTTGACTTTATTATTGAAATCCTATGTAGTCCCTTGTTACCAAGGTGTATCTCTTGTTAGTGATGAGTTTGGTACATAAAATTTAATATATCAGTGGTCGGTACTCTAAACTTGGAATTGCATATGCGGATGTTTGCTCGTATTTAGTGTATAAATGGTAGTTAATCTCATTGAGACATAGTACTACGAAACATACATGGAGCCCTCCCATCTGGGGGTTGCCATAAGGATATAGAACTTCGAAATACTAATTTTTATTTGGATATTGTACATGATATTGCTGGTTTACATTTGTTTATTGGAGGATGATTGGTTTATAGATCGAGTTGCAATCACATAGGAAATTAGGATATAATGTACTTTGGTACCTTATTCATGGATATAATACCATGTATTGTACGACATGTCTGAATATACATACTCGTACTGTTCTAGTTGCAAAGCTTTACACTTCTAATGTCTGTGTTGTGGCATGTTATACATACATTTTGAACGTCTGTTGATATCTATGGCTCAATATACTCAAAAATTGCACTTGTGCATGCTGTAGGTGACACACTTTCCCTGGTCAAGGTCTTCGTGACATCCGCCTCAGTCCCGGACACACCCCTTATTTTGCCGACCATTGCTGGGGCGACTACCCTTCATGATGTCGTTGGTGAAGATCCTATTGAGTGGAACTACAATGACGTACGGATCTACTTTCATACCTTTCTTGTATTGCCTTCCGAAATTTATAAGAGATACGACTTAAACTAATCTTTGTGTTGGCCATTGCAGCTCAAGCGCCGCCCCAGAAGCGTATCTACCGATACACCCGTGTTAGTTGCCCCGTTTGTCTTATGGAATGTATGTCGTACCTATTTTTCGCTGGATTGTGTTGAGGCTGTGTGAACGATATGTGGAATGGATGCATAGACCATTGGAGTTTTAATTCGTGTGGTGAACGATGTGGTTATCGATTGATGGATATCCGTACTTGCTTATTGTTAGGTTTGGTGTTTGAACTGTTAAGCCCGTTTTGCGGAACAGGATGTTGCTGTGTAGTGTTTGCTAGGCTTGTTTTATGGGTTGCTTTACTTCGTTGTTAGGTATGGAGATTGTCGAGTAAAAACTGTGGTGTCCATGTCCCTTAATGTCGGGATTCTTATGCATACTATGAATTAATGTTTGCAAGTATTGCTAATGATGATGTTTATAGCATTATGTGTATACGGAATTTCTTTCGGTATTGGGGAGATCACAACAAGTCTTTTTGTTATGCACAATTTCAATTGCAGTGTAACACCTATTTTTCGTAGCATGATATTTATGCGTAACAAAAGGATGAAATACTGTGACAAAAAGTGGTCATTGGATGTTTGTTGTTTCAGGTTGTTCCGTGACTAATAAAAAGTATATTTTTTATTACGGGTTCAATGTCGTTACAAATATTCGTAACAAAAACCAAATATGCCAAGCGATCACTGGAACATTTTTGTAACGCGTCGACCTTTCGTAACAAATATCATAACCAAATGCTCTGACACACGCGCGGAAGGATCGACATTTGGTTACGAGAGGAAATTCGTAACAAACAGCGTAACAAAAACCCTGCATTAGGGAGCGTTGACCGACAATAATAGTTACAAAAAACCGCGTGGCAAAAAACATTCGTTACACGAGTACACATTACGGAAAAAAGTCGTAACAAAGGCGTAGCAAATACGCAAATTGCACGAAAAATGGCTTGTTGTTACGATTTTCCGGCGAGTATAAAACAGTTTTTTAGTAGTGTTTGAAGAGCATGCAGGGTTTGGTCATGAAGAAAGCCGTAAGTATCTCTTTAAATTTTTTATTTTTATTAGGAACTTTTGGTCTATAATTTTACTATTGCACCTCAGTGTTTCATCAGACACAACTCAGTAGTTTTAGGCTGTAAATATGACAATTTATGTCGATCATACAAATAGAGCTATGATCTATTACCTTTTTTTTTTTATTTTAAGCTATAGTTCTTTTTTTTTTGTCTTAGCTAGAGACTACTTTTTTTTTTTTTCGCAGGTCAACAAACATATGCACGTTGAAAAATGAATCCCTCAAGGAACTCTCTGCAATGCTTCAAGCTGCACTGATTGCAGACAATGCAGCGAATGTCATGATATCGCACATCTATTGCTTTGCAAAGAATTCCAGCGTAGTTCACACGTGTGCACGTGTGAAAACTACTAAAAAAAAAGTCTATATTGTGCCAGCATAGAAAGATGGAAGATTTTGAAGAAGAATGAATTACTTTTATTTTTTATTTTTTGTTAGATGCACCGAACTAAGTACTTTCTTTTAACAAAGAAGCGCTTGAATGTGCTTTGTTTTTTGCTATTCATGCCCCAATTCGAGCTTTCTATAAAAAATATTACTATTATTATCTCTTCTTGGTCTCTCATACAGAATGTGTCCATCACTCCACTACTAAAGACGACAAACAAATTTGCGAATATTGCAAAGACATGTTCAGAGAGAAACAGGATACTGTGGATGATGCTCAAGCACCCCTTCCCACGGCTCAATCCACAGAGGCATCTACGCCGAGTAGCAGTGGTAGCAGCAATGATTATTGTGAAGATGACATATATAAATGCTTCACTTGCAGGTACATTCGAAAAGACAAGTTATTCAAAACACCTTTCTACATTTAGAATGACATGCAAATAAATAAAATAAAATGCTGAGAAAGTCTGTAGATGTATTTGTTTTTGCAGGGGTAACTCTTTCTCCATGAATATCTTCAATGACCAGACAATTATGATATGCCAGCACGTAAGTATAATTTTATTCACTTCAAATTTTACAAAGATTGATTTGTTTAGATTTATTTAGCTTTAATGGAACGTGTGTTGATATTTCAAAATACGTTTCTTTTGTTTTAACTTTTGAAGATTTTGCATCATTTAGCGTCTTTAAAAATCAAATCGAAGCTTAATATTTGGAATCTATTAATCTGTAGTGGATTTTATAATTTTTTTTTAAAAAAAATAAATGATAGGTTTCTTTATGCAATTTTTTGTCATAGTTACTCAATGGAATTTAATTCAATTTATTTTTATTGATGGAGAATTATCATGAATATAATTTTGTCTTTTATTATATAAACGCATCTTGAGTTTTGGCCAACTACTACCCACATTCGGTGCATATCCGAACTGGTGACCCAATTTTCCCCAGGATGCGGATCTGATAAGTTCATTCTAGGGTTTTAATTGATGCGGATCTGATAAGTTTATTCTAGGGTTTTAATTCTAGCCGTCTATTCATTAATATATATAGTGTTGCCTTTCATTCTGAGATAGGCCCAGCCGCTTGTATTATCTCTCTCTGAATAGATTTCTCTTTTCTCCGTTTGTGTTCTCTCTTTTCCGCTTGTATTATCTCTCTCTCTAAATAGATTATCTCTTTCTCTGAATAGATTACTCCAATTCTCATTTGCCAACTTGTAATACACCTATTAAATTGGTTAATGAACGTGAAGATGAGTATATAGCATCCTACCTACGTGAAAGGTGCGGTCTGAGCGCCGGATGGACTGCATTTTCCAAAGAACACCAAGTATGGAAATGGGACATAGTGATCTTCGGATTGATCGACACATGCAAGTTACAGGTAGTATGCCATTAACAATGAATTTGAATATTTTCTTACTTGGTAAGGTAGTTTGCTTGATTACTGCATTGCATCAAAATACTTGGACATCAAGTTTCTTAAAGGGGAAACATTTCAGTGTGATTTGAGTGATTCATTTTGAATATGATATTTTAGATCACTACAAAAAAATATTATATTTGTAACGGAATTCCGTCATTAAATTTCACGTAGCTAATATAGTTTTATCACTAATTCCGTTTCTAATATGATTAGTAACGGAAAAAATGAATTTAGGGACCACAATACTTCGTTACATAAATAATATTTTCTTGTAGTAGATGGTTAGCTTTTGTTTTGGTAAAATATTTCATCAAGCATTATATCTTGTAGGTGCACATCGTCTTGGGAAATGAGTTGGATGTTGAGAGCGCAGCTCTCACTCTCATCCATATTCAGGCTTCTGGAAGATAAACTTGTGCGAGTTGGTCATTTTACCTCTCTCTCTCATCTTACTGGATATTAATAATTGCAATGAAAAGGTTGTGATGGATCTCTACCCTAATTGGGTATTGTATCATTTCTTGTCCACGAAAGACAATAGTAAGCATATAAAGCAACTAAGTTGGAGAGCCTTTTTTCTAATATAGTAATTATGAATGATTAATTTAATAAATAAAAATAAGGGAACGTTCTTATAAAATAATTTGTGTAAAGTGTATAATATAGCTATTGATAATAATGAATAGTGAATTGGTGATCATATTACAAATACAATGTAGCCTTTCCTATATCATCTTCTCTTAATAAAATGGGGAAGTTTGCTTGACGATGCCGTTGATTCGCTAGAGTCATCCTGCAATCACTCCAGCTGAGTTGAGAAGCGACCTTTTTGAATTGGTTTTGAGTTGAGAAGATGGCAGCTGGGCGGGTGCATGAAGCCATCCAGCTGGGTTGTCAACTCCAATGGCATTACTTTTTCACAAAGTTCGTTTATGTTTGTGCTTAGTTCTATGAATTAATTGAGGTTGATTTTGTCAATGCTTCTTCAATTGAATCTTCGTCCTTAACTCATTTTATTTGCATTTATGTGAATCTGGATTTGAGCTCTTGATATGTTTTGTCGGCCTAACTGTGGTTTTTGTCACACTCTCATTTTCCACAAATTGACACTAGCTATGTTTCCAATTTTCTTCATCTTAACTATTTCTGCAATTCTTTTTAAATAACATCTCAAGTTTCTATCACTATCCTAAATAAACAAATATATTTAGATACATTTAAAAATCTTTGTCTTCAATAAAGTTATACAAACTGCCTTCATAAAATGAAACAAAAACACATATTCATTTATACATTAATTTATTTACCTTCTGCACCGGCCCCTAATTCACTAAAAAAATGGCTATTTCTAGCGGGTTTCAATATGCTACAAATGCCCATTTTTGTAGTAAAAAGTTATTTGTGATGATTTTCACTACAAAAAAATAATATATTTGTAACGGAATTCCGTCCCTAAAATTCACGTAGCTAACGTAATTCCGTTCCTAATTCCGTCTCTAATGTCATTAGTAACGGAAAAAATAGATTTAGAGACAAAAAAGTTTTGTTACAAAAATAATTTTTTCTTGTAGTGTTTGTTGCGGATTTTGCCCGGTATGTGTACTCGAGTAACAAAAAGTCTGTCTCGCAACAAATGTTGTAACAAAAAATTGTTTGTCAACGAGCGTGAGGAGACCTTTTGTTACAGTTGTTTGTACGTGACAAAAAAATAGAATTCTTTTTATAACGAAGCATAGCCATAACAAATAATGTTCGAGATAAAAAATAAATTTATTTTTGTAACGAAGCATAACCGTAACAAATGTGCCGTGCAAATATTTCCTGACATTCATAATATTTTTTGTAACGGTTATTGTGACATTTTTTCGCAGCAAAATATATATCGTCTGTTAGTTAAAATAATTTTTTGTTATGAACGGAATATGATACAATTACAACGATTTTTATAACATTTATTTCATGACAATTAACATACAACTTTTTTTCCATATTCCCTCCAAAAACCATTATAAGCTAGAAATTGAAGAGACATGTTAAGGGAAACCTTCAGAAAAGTGCATATGAGTTTATGAGGTAGATTATTGAAACTTTATAGAATGTGGAAAGTAGAGTATAGATGAAGTGAGGTGAGTGGATAATGGGTTCGCGTGGTGATGCAGGTGAGAATGTTGAATGAATGTTCACGATCTCGTGTAGATGTTTATGGGTGAAGTCGATTAATTTTTATTGAGAGTGATAAGTTTGTAAGCATGCATAAATAGTAACGGATGATCTCTGGGGACGAAAGTATATGTGATATATGTATAAATTTCCTAGGGAGAGTGACGCGTGCAAGTTGATATATAAGACTTTTGTTTGCTAATGAACTTCTATAGGCAATCATGGAAAGATAAGTTAATTCCCATAAGATTCAAAAAAATGCATACTTATCCCAGATGATAGAACTTTTAAACTATCCTTTCCATAAATGACAATTACTTCTGTAAGATACATAACCTCTTTGTATTCTCCTTGATCATTCAAGCAAATCAATACACCAATAATTTAAACCAAGCTCTAATTTAACACTGATAGGATTTCGCGACCCTATTTTGCAAGATTCTACAAAGAGCACTAATATGTGTTGTATATAATGATATTTTATTATATTTTGGGAGACTTTTGAGATACAAAATTTCGTATATATGCAACTCATGGTGTGTTTTTTATTGTGTAATAGGTTTCATGGAGTTGATATGTTTTGGAGTGTATTTGGGAGACAATGAGCAGAACGTATGAAGGTTTTAGGCGTGATCACACAACACAATGTGAGAAATGTGAAATTTACAAAAAGACCCTCCGGGGTAAATTAACAATATAAGAGTATGTGAGGATTGAAGTGCAAAGGGGATCTATTTAAAAGGGGATATTAGGATAGACTTGAAAAGACACGATTTTTTCAATTGAAGAGGAGAAGAGAAGGTGACTACCTAGTTCTTTACCACGACACCATATTAGTTGAAGGGAAAGAAGGAAGAACACGACGGAAGGGAGGAGAAATTGGAAGAGGATTGCAGACGACTCTTCGGGGACGTTCTTCTTCTATCTTCATATTTTTCTTCTTTGTCGGTTTCAAAATTGGAGGCATGATGAACTTCTTTATTTGATTTCTGTTTTCAATTCCTATGAATTTCGAGTAATTTTCTTTCTAGCGTAGGTGTGAATTTATGTTTGGGATTAAATTTGTGAGACTTGATTTTGTTTAATTTGGTGTTCATCGATATTGGGTATTATTAATTCTTCTAATTTATAAGTTTAGAAATCTTAAATTGATTATTGCGCACGTAATGATTTGAGATTTCGTAGCTAAATTGGAGATTGGCACCCGTAATTGTGTAATTTTCCAATTTGTGTAGCAACCTAGAGAAATACTCTAGGGAAGAATTAGAATCAATTTTAAACAAATCCACGTCGGAATTTTGTTAAATTGAATTGGGCCTTTTTAGTACTTGAAGCTGTCGAGTCAGTAAAACTACGTGTCATACCTTAGATTCTCACTCGATTAGGAAAATAGCTAATGGTCGTACCTTAGCTATCGAAAAATTTAGGAAAGGTTGGTTGTGAACGCATGTAGATCCACTATAACCAATTTATCCAAGTAGTCAATGAACTTGATTTTTAGTCGATGAACAAAATTTATATCCTGAACAAAAAATTCATGCCTATACTAGAGTTAATCATCTTTGGTAATCTGCTTTGCATTATATTTTATTTTTATCTAGTTGAGCATATTTATTTTCTCCTAAATAAATAAAAAAAACTCCATTATATATATAATATAATTATAAATAACTGAATATTCAATATTATTATTGTTCCCTGCGGATTCGACCCTACTCACTGAACTACTGCATTTCGCAAACTTTTTTGTGGCGTATGAACTGATACTTTATTTTGCAGCTGTGCGACAAGCGTACAAGTACTAATAATGCAAGAGACAATGGTTTTATGATCAAGAATCCTTCAAATCAATGGTAAAACTTGGGTGGTCCAAACCAAAGAGAACAGCTCCTCCACATTCAAATAATGTATAGAAGACCTTCAAGAAATCTTATAATAATACTCGAACAGACAATATATGACCAAAGCGAGCAACAATTGAAAAACAGAAATATAAAATCCCCCCTTCCCCCTAGAAAAAGGTTAACCAAAAAGACCTGGTCTAGTATATCTCGAACAGCAGACCTCATGGCTTCAAATTGATGAGAATGTTGGGCTTTTCAAAAATTTATGCATTTTTATCCATATGGAAAGGGAGCTCAACCCATCATTTATACAAAAATATCTTCGGGTGCGGGCCATGTTTGGGATGTTCACAATTTCCCAGCTGGCTAGCAATTTTTACCCGCTTCAGCTTACCACTATTAAAACAGAATTTTGCCCAAAGATACTTTCTTATTTCTGGAAAATCCTTTTTAAATAGATTACAATGCAGAAAGAGAATAAAATCGTAATTTAATGCTACTACTAATTGCAACATAAATTAAGGGATTACAATAATTCAAAATTTAAATTTCATGATTATTTTGGTAACTGCCCGTTATTTTTCATTAAATTAAGCTATTACAATAATTCAAAATTTAAATTTATTATTTTGGTAACCGCCCTTTATTTCTCCTATAATATTCATCATCCAAAATTAACTCCTATCAATTTCCTCCTTAATTTTGTCAATCAAAATTAATATCTATCAATCTCCCCCGTAATTCTGAGTTGCACATTCCATGTTTTCAACTCCCATAAGCTCCCTCATTTCAAAGAACTTCACTCTTGGTAACGGTTTTGTCAACATGACCACCTTTTGTTGATCACCACTCACATGCTCAACACTGATAATATCATTCTCAACACATTCACGTATGAAGTGAAACTTTGTGTCGATATGTTTGCTTCTACCATGGAAAACAGGGTTCTTCACAAGGGATATCAATGGTTTGTTATCCACGAGCAACTTTACATTTCAACCTTCCCATTCAGTCAAGTCTTTGAGCAGATTTCTCAACCATATCCCTTGTGATGCGGCCGAAGTTTCTGCCATAAACTCAGATTCACTTGAGGATAGTGCCACTGTACATTGTTTTTCAGAGGACCATGTAATTGGCTTTCCTGCGAAATAAAAAACAGTCCCTGTTGTCCCCTTTCTATCATCCAAATTCATGCCAAAACTGCTGTCGCTATATCCAATTAGCTTTCCATCACCTACCCTTCGATAGAATAGGCCATAATTCATTTTACCCTTTATGTATCTCAAAATTTGCTTCACTGCTTGTAAGTGACTTGCTTTCGGGGACTGCATGTATCTGCTGAGCACTCCAACTGAATACGCAAGGTCGGGTCTAGTGTGAATCAAGTAACGCAAACTTCCAATAAGCCGTCGGTAGTATGTGGCATCGACGGGAATACCACCATCATCTTTCGTCAAATTGATATTTGCTTCCATTGGCCACTTCGAAGGATTACAGTCACTCATTCCAGCTAAATGAAGTACCTTCTTTGCATAACCTCCTTGGCTAAGTTTGATTCCCCGACTTGTCTTGATGGACTTCTATTCCAAGATAGTAAGAGAATTTTCCCAAATTGCTCATTTCAAACAATTTGCACATCCTATGTTTGAAAGATTTAATCAGCTCTTCACTTGTCCCAGTAACTATCAAGTCATCAACATAGACCCCAACAATCACCATAGCTTCTCCTTTCTGAAATTTGTAGACTGCATGTTCTTGTGGACACCGAACAAATCCCAAATCCTTAAGTGATTTATCGAGGCGAATATTCCATGCCCTCGGTGCTTGCCTCAAACCATAGACTCCCTTCTTTAATCCATAAACCTTGTGTTCATTACCTGCAGTGATAAAACCCTCTGGTTGGGAGACATAAACCTCTTCCTGCAAGTCGCCATTTAAAAATGCCGATTTTACGTCAAGATGATGAACTTACCATCCTTCCTTAGCTGGTAATGCTAACAGAATTTGAATTGTTTCCACCCGTGCCACGGGTGGAAAGACTTCTTTGAAATCCACCCCCTCTCGCTGCACATATCCCTTTGCGACCAAGCGAGCTTTGTGTCTCGTTACATTTCCTCCAGCATCCTTTTTTAATTTGACTACCCATTTTAAGACAATGGGTTGCTTTCCCTCGGGCAGATCTATCAAGCTCTAAGTATTGTTCATTTCTATCGACTCAAGCTCGCTCTTCATTGCAATTAACCAGTTTTTATTAGATGCAGCTTCCTCAAAACTCAATGGTTCTTCACCAGTAAGCAGCAGCTCCTCTGGTTCATCTTGCATCCGCTGAAACTCCGCATAGATATCTGCAAGATTTCGATACCCGCGAACTGGTGTGTTATCGGAATGAGAAGATGAGGTGCTGGACGTACCAATTGTAAGAGGAGTTGAACTTGATAATCCCTCATCCTCAATTTGCACCAATGGTGAAGTAATCAAAGGGGACGGAGGGTCTTCCATGTTAACATCGGCTGCTGAATTTTCACCAAAAGTGCCTCGATCATTTGCTTCTTCATTTGATGTTGCATTGACTTGTATGTTGTACCACCAAGGGCCTGCTATGGACTGATTTTCTTGAGGTACATCGCACTTCCATTTGGCTTTCTCATCAAATATAACATCACGGGCCACATGCAATTTATTTTGCTTTGGGTTGAATAGCCGATAAGCTTTGCTGCCTGGTTCGACACCCAAATGTACCATAGCAACACTCGTGTCACTAAGTTTTGTGAGTAGATTCGACAACACTTTTACATGTGCGACACAACCAAAAAATTTCACATGCTGAAGATTTGGTTCTTCCCACCTTCATATGGACTCATGTCCTTCAAGCCCTTCGTTGGAACTCGATTGAGCAAGTAAACGGCATGACGGACTGCCTCTCTCCACAGATAATCTGGAACTTCCATTGTCTTCAATAGAGATCTCGTAACCTCAAGGACAGTTCGATTTCTCCGTTCTACTACCCTGTTTTGTTGCGGAGTATAGGGTGCGGTCCATTGTCGCTTTATCCCTGTCTTGTTGCAAAAATCTGCAAATTGGTGAGATGTGAACTCACCTCCTCTATCAGTCCGTAGTGTTTTCACCTTGTAGGAACTTTCACATTCAACCTGGACTTTAAATTTCATGATTATTTTGGTAATTGTCCTTTATTTCTTCCATAATCTTCATCATCCAAAATTAACTCCTATCAATTTCCTCCTTAATTTGGTCAATCAGAATTAATATCTATCAACCACAAACTTAACCACCACCCCAATCAAGATGGGTTTTCCATTAAAATTATGAGTTAGTAACCACGTAGAAAGGGAGCTCGAACCAGTAACTATGCAAAAATTTCATTGGGTGTGTGCCGTGTTTTCTAAGCTCACTTTTTGCAGCTCGTGTGCAGTTCTTACAAGCTGTCACATACTAGACATAACTCCGTCCCTTCTCTCTCTGTCTCTCCCTCTTTCTTTTTTCTCTCTCTCAAGCAATCTCGAGCAAGAGCCAAGACAAGGAAAAGGAAAGAATGCTACAGAAACTATATAACTTGAGATGGCTTTGCGAAAACAACATAAAGTTATCATGCGTGAGGAGAAGGAGGATAAAAGAGCTGCAAAGGCTCGAAAGTTATATAAAGAAGCACGACGTATAAACCTACATCCCAGATTAGGCTTCTAAATAAAATCATTTTGTGTTTGATTATGAGTTTCATTTTGCTTGTTATTATGTGGGGGGTTATGACTGTGCATCTACTTTACATTGTGTCAAGAAAAAGTGGTTGGAATGGGGCAGGAAGAATATAAGGGCTCCGAGAAAGTCACGAAACTTGAAATCTAGAGATGCTCAGGTGAGATGTTCTTACCGTGGGTTTTCTATCTTAGTTATATATCTATATGCATGGTTGTTGTCTAGAAATACATTATGTTTGCATTTTCTTGTTGGATGTGCATCAGTGATGCATTCTCCCGTCATTCCATTTGATCACTGATGATTTCTTCTCATTGTAGACAAATTTAAATTGTGTAGAATATTTTATTTTCTCATTTGTGAAAAATAGTTTTCGATAGTGTTGATGGTGTCTGGTGGGGCTTGCATTGGCTTTCGGAGCATTTGGTGGCATTTATTAATTGTAGTTGGTTGCAGCGAATGCATTAGAATTTGAGTGTTGAGAAGTGATTTCTAGTCGATCATGATATCCATATTGTAAAAATGTTTCACATTGGGGACATCGACATTGTTTGGCCCTTGAACGGTTTCGAAAATTTTCAGTGGGATTTATCATAGATTATTAAGGCAGATATTGTTAGTTTTATATCACACATAGTCCAAGAAATGATGAACCAAGCTACCACTGTAGTAAGTTCTACAGTTATTCATGGAACTTGGGTCGGGTTCAAGAATGTTTAGTAGCATTTATTGTAATTCGTTAGGGCTTATGCAATTACTATAGTTGGTCACATAGTAGTATAATACTATAACCAACGGTAAAATTGCAAAATATATTTTAAAAGTTTCCACAATTATCAGTATGCTTCTAGATATTTTTCTTGATGTGTTTTTAATATGTTCTTTTTAATAGTCGCAACTTGTTTACTTGGGACTCACATGGGGAGCACTTGAGGGACAAGCCTCCATTTTTCAGTGAAAGCCCTAATATAAAATAGGCATAAAATCAAACAAATTAAATTCATCAAGTTCTATACATTGCAAGTTTGAATATTGTTTGTGGGCTATTTTGTTTCTTTCCCTATTTAGCAAAGAAAAGATTAATCATCACCCTTTAGAAGTTGAGTAGTAAATAGATCTTAGAATATTTTATTTTTTATTTTTATTTTTATTTTTCACTTAGCTTTTTGGATGATTAATTCATTCATTCATACTATTTTATTTTATTTTACTCTTTTTTTGCACAATTCTTACACAGATTTTCATGATAATTCCAATAATGCAAGGTAAGTGCGTAATTTAGGATTTAAATCATTGATTGAATTCTAAATGTAAAATTTTCTGCTACAAAATCCACAAAGCAGTGATGCACCTAGAGACCTATTCGAGGATATGAATACTATATCCACTACAAAAAAAATCACAAATTGCGACGGAATTATTCCGTCGCAACTGCATATTTTTCCATCTCAAATTCATTTTGTGATGGATTTTACATCCAAATGAAAACCGTTGCAAACAATTGGTTGCAATTCCCGTACGACCAACCTGGGTTCCGTCGTAAAAATTGAAATGGAAGCTGCAATGGAAATTCCGTCGCAACATTGAAATGGAAGCAACAATGGAAATTTTGTCGCAACATTGCACTGAAACTAATGTATTGCAAATTCCATCGAAATATTGAAATGGAAGCTACAATGAAAATTCCGTTGCAACATTGCAATAAAATTAATTTACTGCAAATTCAGTCGCAACATTGAGCATCATTGCAATGTAATTAATCTATTGTAAATTCCGTCGTAACATTACAAAAAAAAATATTTGTTGCTAAGTTTGTCACAACATTTAGAGTACATTCAAAGAGAATAATTTTGTTGCTAATTCCGTCGCAAAATTCGTATTCAATTATTTTGATATTTTTTGTCCACTTTTCCAAAAATTCATATAGCTAATATAAGTCTAATGAACCACATATTATAATATGAACAAATTATATTTAGTATTAGCATTGTCATTACCAATATCAATCAAATGTAAAAGTTAGCAAGTATCATACAAAAAAACATAAAGTCGTAACTAACAAATCTGTAAAGATAAAACATCCACAACAAGAAAATATCAATTTTGTAACAAAGTTTTTTCATCCCTAAATTCACTTTTTCCGTTACTAATGATATCAGAGACGGAATTAGAGAGGGAATTGCGTTAACTACGTGAACTTTAGAGACGGAATTCCGTTACTAATATACTATTTTTTTTGTAGTGATCACGATACAGGAGCACTACCACCATCTGAATCTGGATCGCGCTTGTGAATGGGTGGTATTCCCATACATCGTAGTTGCTCCATGATGGTCAAATTAAGATCGTATATGACTCGTTGCTGATTCTCCATATTTGTAACACGTTGTTGCATAAGTTCCCACTGAGCACATCCCTCCTTAAGCTCTTTCCTCACCTCACCTAGCTCGCACTCCATTTTCGTCAATCGTGTCTCAAGGATGGATGTGTTTGGAGTACAACCATCACAGATCGAGGATGATGGTCGATAAGGGACAGTCTCAGCTAATGATCCTAAGCCATAAATGCGATTCTTTTTATCTCGTGGTACTACGGTAAGAAACACATCATCTGGATTATATGATGTATTGCCCTGCTGAGTGAGCTGTTCTACAACAGCATTTACCTCATCCTGAAAGTATTTGATTGAATACTACATTAGTTTTTCAAACAAAATCACAAACACACCTAAAATTAATACATACACATTTTTTAAAAAAAGAAATAACCAAACACTCAACCAATAATATCAATCTAATAACAATAATTTATTTACTCGGTACCATGTTTCACTTAGGCCTAACCATCAAACTTAACCCACTAATCAACCTAAGGATAAACATATCCCAACATTTATAATAATAACACAATAAAAATCTAAGTCATCACAAACCAAACACACCTAAAATGGATGCATATGCATTTACAAAAATGACTAGCTACTCAACTAATAAAATCCATCTAATAACAATAATTTATTTACTCGGTACCATGTTTCACTTAGGCCTAACCATCCAACTTAACCCGCTAATCAACTTAAAAATAAACATATCCTAACATTAATAATAATAACACTCAACAAAAATCTAAGTTATCACCAGCCAAACACACCTAAAATAGATCCATATACATTTACAAAAATGACTAGCTACTCAACTAATAAAATCCATCTAATAACAATAATTTATTTACTCGGTACCATGTTTCACTTAGGCCTAACCATCCAATTTAACCCACTAATCAACCTAAATATAAACATATCCCAATATTCATAATAATAACACTTAACAAAAATCTAACTTATCACCAACCAAAAACACCTAAAATAGATCAGTATCCATTTACAAAAATGACTAGCTACTCAACTAATAAAATCCATCTAATAACAATAATTTATTTACTCGGTACCATGTTTCACTTAGGCCTAACCATCCAACTTAACCCACTAATCAACCTAAATATAAACATATCACAATATTCATAATAATAACACTCAACAAAAATCTAAGTTATCACCAACCAAACACACCTAAAATAGATCAATATGCATTTACAAAAATGACTAGCTACTCAACTAATAAGATCCATCTAATAACAATAATTTATTTACTCGGTACCATGTTTCACTTAGGCCTAACCATCCAACTTAACCAACTAATCAACCTAAATATAAACATATCCCAACATTCATAATAAGAACACTAAACAAAAAATCTAAGTTATCACCAACCAAACACACCTAAAATAGATCCATATGCTTTTACAAAAATGACTAGCTACTCAACTAATAAAATCCATCTAATAACAATAATTTATTTACTGGGTACCATATTTCAACTCACAGCTACTTTAGATGCTTTCTGGTTGATGTACTCATGGCGGTTGTGACTTTTAGTATGGGCCCACGTATAGGTCTCAACCTTATTCATCCCTTGAATGTTTACAACAGATAAATAAAATTAATAATTAAATTTTAAAAATATTGATCAATATTAACAAGTACAAAAATACCAGTATTTGGGCTGACTCCATAAAATATCGTGAGCCGTCTGTGTGCGTCAACTCAACAGGACCAGCCATATTCCCTCTACGCCTATTCTTTTTTGCTATCTCTGATTTTTGTTTTGCTTCATTAGATGACCAAAGTCTTCGCTATTCAGCCAATATAGTCTCATCAATGTACTCTTCTGGATTTCTCCCCCGACCGGATATAATATCATTTATCCAACTACCATATGCTCGTCCTGCCTTGGTATTGAATGCTTCTTTGACTCGACCATCCATGGAAGCGTCCCAAACAACATATTTCTGCATTTTAATGTAAGGTGCAAATAATTTAATGTCTACAAGTGATAAAATACAATTACATTATATTAAATACTTATAACTATATACCTTAAATTCTTGCCAATACCAATCCTTGGTGGCTGTTGAAACCCTCTTCCAAGTAATCCCATCCTTATCCACAGTCGATCGAAATATTTTACGAAATTTACTAGTTATCTTACGTGTCCACAAAAAGCTGAAATATTAATGCAAAGATAATTATATTAAAATTACAACAATACTTTTCAATCAAACAAAAAGAACCATTTAATTTAAATAATTCCAAACCTGCCGTCACTTTGATTGATGATAGAACACTGCGCTCTAGTAGTGGATGAAGCTTGAGGCGGAGCGGAACCTATAATGAACATATTAAGAATTAATATCAATATGAATTACTAAATTACATTATATACATTTGAAACTTACTAGAAGTTTCTGCATCCATGGGAACTAAATTACGTACTTGTGATGGTGAACCTACAATATATCACACACATTTATAAGTTTGAGAAAAAAAAAAAAAAAGAAAATAAGTGGGGGAGCCTACAATATAACAAAAACACTTAAGGCCTTAATGAAGTAAATAAAAATGTTCATATTTAAATTTCTTCTTAAATACCTGAATCATCATTTAGATCTAGATGAGCTGGTGCATCATCACGATGGTCACCCTGACCCCTTCTAGCCCTAATAAGTCGGAGGGCCTCCTCAATATCCCTCTGTGTCTGATTTGAAGTGTGATATCGAGACATCTATATCATTAATGCACAACTGAATAAGTTTCAATAGTATTGACAAAAATAAAACTCAAAAGAAATATAAAATAGCATGTATACCAATTATTTAAACATATCATTCCGCACTATCTTCCTCAAAGGTTGTCCACTCAGATAATAGTGTTTCATCCTCGTAGGTTTCTATGTACACCTCTTCATCATCCGAGTAATCATACTCAACCAATGGGATGCCACTATCATCGTCAACAACCGCCAAATTGATAACATCCACATTACTGACCATTTCAATGCCCCCTGCCTGTACTGTGGGTTCTTGATAAGTTTCATGTTCAATTATCATAACTTTTTCATTTCTCGGATAAATTAAAGCCTGCCTTTATAGTAAGCATCCGAGCAACTGTAGATAGTAAGGTTGCTTTCTTACAACCTGGCCATAGTTCCTTATTTGCAGCACTCAAAAGATCATATAATTTTTTATCATCAGCATTTGGCTCTTCATCCTCCATTTGGGACACAAATCTTGTCCCTGTAGCATCCATCACCATGTGTAATCACCTATCCTAGCATCCTAAATTTCAGTGTACATTGGGTTATCTGAAACATGGGATGTTCCACTACCATCGTGACGCTCACATTGACAAGTCCATCTCTAAAGTTGTACAAAATCCCTTGACAACAAATGATATTGTACATTATCTGGAGGTAGAGACCTAGCATTCTCACAACGTTTGCAAGGACATTTGATTCTCCTATTAATTTTCTTGACATCTGGATTAGTTAGACAATATTGAATGAAAACCTCAACTCTGGAAATATATTCTTTATTAAGAATGCCATTGGACATTCTGTTGTACATCCAGGACCTTTGATTGTAGCTCATATTCTACAATAAAATATTTATTTAAACTTTAAATCCATGGTTAAAAAATAAAAATAAATAATATAATAATAATAATAATAATAATAATAATAATAATAATAATAAAACAATCGATTAGGGGATGTTCGTTTGGCTGATTTTCCAGAATTTCTATTATTCACTAAATTTTTTTCCTCCAAAAAATCAAATCAAATACTTATTTTTTTATTTTTTATATTATACTAAAAATCAATTTTACGTTCAAAACATCACATCAATACATATTTATATCATATTATATCCCTATTTCAATTCAAAATTTTTACTATTCAAATCACAACTCAAAATCCACACCCCGAAACAAACACACCCTAGATTTGGCATATAAATAAGAAATAAGCATGCATTCATATAACAACCCGAGGGTTAACATTATGTTTCGTACCTGCAAAATTTGATATACAGATACTAGGCTATTGCGGTAGCTGCTGTCATTGAATCTTCCTAATTGACAAATGTTTTCAGGTCAACCTCCAAAAACAATAAATAAAATGAGCCAAGGAAGTGACTTGAATATTATGTAGATGAATGAAGTTAAAGTAGAGCTAACAAATACATTTATATATATATATATGTGTGTGTTTCAGAAGTTACGTTAACATACTTCTTATTTTAGAAACTAAAATTAAAATTAAAATACACGGAACAATAAATTCTAGAAAAACAGAACAAATTTGTGGGTTTAGTTCAAAACCACTCATCAAACCACCTATTGCAACTCTTTCCTTAAACATCCTAATGACAGAAGTCGGCTCCATCAGAAATCAGCTCTTCATCAGCAGTAGGTCGGCCTTTGAATGAATCTTGAATTCTCTCCACGTCAAGTTGCATTTGTCCCACAACTTGGCCCCTTGCAGCGTCATCATAATATTGTTCTGCAAATTAAAGACTATGGTTGTTCCTCACGAGCAATAAACTTTACCGTAAAAACACCAACCATATTAACCATAAAATCACCTTGGAATTGAAGAGATCCCTGCAAGGTTGTGATCTGAAGCTATTATATCCAGACTAGCTTCGATATATTATCATCATCAAGAGCATCGATCCTTGGTTCCTCTTCGGGTATATTCGAATCCGATGTAATCGTCGGTGCGTTCCCTTTGTCTTTGTTCGGCATAGCTTGCGAGGAGCTCACTTCAGCCTGGCTGTTGGGCTCCGTTCCCCACGATCATTCAAGAATAAATGAAGTTCAGTAGGGGCTGTTTCCACGTGAACGACAAGCAACAAATTGATATCGTGCATAACAGTCCGCACCGTGCTGCCCTGCTGCTTCGGCCTCTATTCATATCGGTTATTTAGTTGATGCTGAAGGTCTCCAGACGGAACAGCATGCTCAGGGATGTCTTGGCCACGTGCTCAGCCCGCGCTTTACTCAAATATTGTCTAAGATCCTTGTGTGCTCGGGGCAGCACGTCTGAGATCGGTTTCAAGCCTTGCTCGCTCGCCAGCCTCCTTGCTCGATACAAACGCTGCCAACACCTCTTTTGGGATGGAGAGCGCTGCTGGTATATTTTTGGAGACCTTTTAATTGCCCATCTCTTGTTCATGAGAGCTCTTTTTGAAACTCACTTCGGCCGAAGAGTAATTGTTTCTTGCAAAATTTCTTCCTTCTTTTTTAAACTCACTTTGGCTTTGGTGTTTGAAGGTGCCAATCTGTCCCATACAGGAGCTAAGCACGGAGGATAACAAACCCAGCCCAAATGCTAGGTGATAAGTCTGCGCAGCGCCAGTAGGTTCTGAATTTTCTTGTGCATCGGCGCTAGGGTGAATTTTGACCACCTTCATAGGAGAAAGGAATGGATTAGTGTCGATCTTCACCTCTAGCCCATTGGCGAGGCGTAATCAACCTTCTTTGATTGTCTTTCTTACCGTGTTTCGAAATGCAATGCAATTTCCAACGGTATGGCCAGATATTCTATGCTATTTACAAAAGCTCTTTCCGTTTAACTCTTCTTCGGATGGAAATTCATGCCGGTTCTTCAATCAGAGCTACTTTAGATATCACGATGACTGAAAAAATATGCACTAACTTGACGGTATGGCCCTTTCGGATTGACCTCTTTTTTCGTAAGTTTTTCAAATCCGGGCACGTGTATGCACTAACTTGGGCAATTTCAGTAAGGCATTACTGGAATTCGGCTCATCATTATGCTCTTGGACAACATGAACCGCTTCGTAAGTGCACTGCTGACAAATAGCCTGTGCCAGTGAAGCCTGCAAAACTGTGCAACCCTTGCGGGAACGCATTTATTGGATTTTCAAACTGCCCGAGTCTCATCTAGGTATCCGGATGACTGGAAACCATGTAGGTTCCACGCCGAACGTCGGGAAGTAGGCCAAATGCAGTGGCGGCACCCAACCGCTCACTGAGCTTTGCTCCAGCATAAATAGAAGTTGTTGTACCATAGATGTTGCTTCGGTAGGTGGTGGTTTTGGGTTGGCTGCCATGACTGGCGGAAAGAACGTCAGCGGGGCTGTCGAAACATATGTCGATCCGGCTAATAGCACTGTTGGGATGAATAATGGGTTTTGCCGCTAATGGACGGGCTGCTTTAATTTGTGCCATTGGCGTCTTAGATGCCTCTCCAACGAATCGTTTAGCCTCTCTCTGCATTGAAGCAAAAGGCTGGTCGTCGGGGACATCTTGATTCCGTCAAACGATCGTAACCTGACTGAAGCGTGGCGCTTTAGGAGCTGTTGGTTCGGCCGCTAATGCTGGCTGTTCAATCCATACAGGTTCAAGTTCAGGGGCCATATGAAAAGGCTTTATTTTCCTTCTCTCTTCTTCTTGGAACCGAGCTATCTCGTTGCGTATTATTATTGGGCCAAGAATATCTGAGAAGTACTTTGTCAACGACAGTGCTGGATTGTAAAAATCGGACTGCACTCCCATGCGAATACTCTCCCGAATACTTGGCACCGTAAGAAGTGGATTATGATCACCGGCCTCCGTCGAGATAGAGACCTTCATGTGCGGCGTGTTCTTCAGCGCAATCGGTGGTTGTTCGCCGATGCATGGGTTATCTCTGGGTTCTTGGTTATTTTGAAACTCATTGCATCACTTGACGCATGGCTTCACAAGTTCATAAGCGGAGAAGAACATGAAGTGTCCCAGCAGGCGTGCCAATTTGTTGATGCTCAAAATATTTTTCGACCACTTATAAGAGCGAATCATCCGAAAATCAGATGAATTCTCCGGCTTTTTAAAAAAAAAATCTGAAACCGTATTTGAAAAAAATAATAAAAGATTAGAAGAACAAGAAAAAGAAATAAACATGAAGGAAAAATAGGTAAGGAAAATTAGGCAAGAAAAGTAATAAAAGAGCAAGAAAAGCAAGGATAAAATTAATGAATGTAAGAAAAATTAGAGAAGTACATTGCATGAAAGGAAATTAATGGTCTCACCTCAAAATAATTTACACAAATATATATATATATACTACTCTAATTAAATCTAAATTAGTTCGAATTTTATTTTATGTACAAAAATAAATAATCAAATAATTACTCATAACCACCCTCGATTGGGCCGATCGTATAGGTTGTACGTCGGGCCACTAAGCTTCATTTACGAGTCCAATATAATTTTTCTCAAATAATATTTTGAAATAATAATAATAATAATAATACACGACATTTACCCATAATAGTAAATTATAAATGATTAACTTAAGAAATATAATTATATACAAGTTCTTATAAAATAATATGAATAAAGTCGATATTATAGCAATTGATAATAATGAAAAGCGAACTGGTGATCATATTACAAAGACAATCGCTACAAATTAAAACTTTAAATTAAATCAACAAATAATACATATCACTACAAAAAGAGTAACAATTCATAGCTGTAAACACTACAAAAAATTGAAAATTTTTAACAAATAAATAACAACAATAAAATGTTTATAACGAATAAGGGCATTAGTCAGAAACTTCATTGTGGTAAAAAGTAAAAATTGAATTAGAAATTATAATATTATTTGTTATGCTTAATTTTGCATAACTATAAAATACCATTAAAAGGTAACTATACTATCTATTTGTTGCTTTTAATTACATATCAATTAAATTTCTACCTTTTTCTATAACAAAAAGAATTAAATAACCGAATCATTGACACAATACTTGTCATATTTTTCCAATTCGTCTTCAATCATGAACCTGATGCAGCACTTCCCATATCATCTTCCTCTTAGTAAAATTGCGAAGTTTGCCCGATGTTGTTGTTTATTCACTAGTCATCCTACAATTACTAAGGTTGTCGACTTCAGCTGCACTACATTTTGCAAATTTCATTCATTTTTGCACTTAACTCATTTTAGTTGACTTTAAGTGGATCTTGATTTCATGTGTTGATATGTTGTTTATAAATTCACCTTGACTGATTTAGCTTTAGAGAAAATTCTACATTTCATTTGATAATCAAACTTTTTAGCTTCCAATAGTTGTTACATTAATTCATGTCCAATGAAACTGTACCCACCCAAATAATTACTCGGGGTCCGCCCCGGTGCAAGTACAGCTCAAAGCAGGCGACTTCCAGCCCAATCAGCGGCCCAACTTCCAGTCAAACCTGATTGGCCCAAATCCATAAGCAGGCCTGATGGCATGTCTGGACCATTGCATACGGAGGCCCAGCTGGAAGTGCAAGTAGCCTGTGGAGGTGGAGGTGGAGATGCCGAGAAGGTGGTGAAGTGGATGTTGAAGTTGTTGGAGAAAAAAAGTAGGGATAACATTTTATCCAAAAAGATTCAAAATATATAAGAAAAAATTAGATCACACACGCCATTCAATTCATCATGGTCCTGCACTTTTACTCTTCAAGATTGTACAATATTTTTAGGTGAGACGGTCACTCTGCATCCGCCAAATGTCATATCGATAGCTCAATTCCGACTAAATGATAATCAATGTCATATCGATAGCATGAACCGGCTAAAGAATAATCAATACCACATCATAGCCCAGTCCCGACTAAATGATAATAAGTGTCATATTGATAGTCCAGCTAAACGATAATCATTGTCATATCTACAGCCCAATCCCGGCTAAACAATAATCAATATTATATCGATAGTCCAATCCAGGCTGAACAATAATGAATACCACAATAATCACACAAAGCACATAAGCACATATCTATATCATATTACGTATCTCAGTTGATCAAGCATATAGTCGCGTATCCAAAGATTTTCATATTTCGCTAGTTCTGGGTTTCTTCAAAGTTGTTGTGATCCCTCTTTATTTCCCTTTCAGCGAGGCACATTTGTTATTTATTTGTTACTCTATGTAGATGACATTATTATTACGGGTAATAATAAATCACTGTTGGTTTCTTTGATCTCTCATACGCATCGCGAGTTCACTATTAAGGATCTTGGATGACTAAGTTATTTTCTTGGCCTTGAGGTTTCTAATACTATGATGGCTTTTCGTTGGTCAAGCCAAGTATGCACATTATTCTTTAGCGAGGTGGCTTTTTGGAGTTTAAGCATGTCCTCCACTTCTTTAGCGGCCCGAGAATCTCTTGTCGGTGGTGGTGTTCCATTTCATGATCCTACAGCATTCTGGTCTCTCGTTGGTGCTCTCCAATATCTGACCATCACCCCTTCTGACCTTACATATGCAGTTAGCTCAGTTAGTCAGTTCTTGTAATCACCAATTGATGATCATTTTTTGGCAGTGAAGAGCATCCTTAGACGTTAAGAGTACATCGCAGTTTGTTCTTTCCCTTTAATAAGAGTTCCAACTCTTTGATCATTTGGTACTCTGATGTAGATTGGGTAACTTTGTATCATGGAGTGCCCAATACAATCTTCAATTGCTTGCTCTAGTTGTAAATCTGAGTACCGGGCCTGGCGAATGCAGCTTCTGAATCAGTTTGGGTGACCAATCTCCTTTGTGAGCTTTGTACCAATTTGCTATCCCGGCCTACTCTTTTATGTGGTAATAATAGCGATATATTCCTAAGTCAAAATCCGGTGGCGCACAAACGAACTAAGCATATTGATTTGGACTATCATTTTGTTCGTGAGCTTGTCTCTTCCGGAAATATATTCACCAATTTTATGCCTTCTCATCTTCAGTTAGTTGATATTTTCACAAAGAGTCTTTCTCAACCCGCTATGGAGTTCCTTTGGCCCCAAGCTTTGCGTATGTTGTGATCTCACACAGCGCTTGATGGAGGGGGATGGGGTTGATATTATTAAACTAAATTAGGTGAATTAGTTTTATATTTGATGTTTGAAATTTGAAATATATTTAATAGAATTATTTAAATTAATTAGTTAATTATTCCTATTAATATCTATGTTGTAATTTTTAGCCATTCTGTTATATTATAAATACAAGCATTTGCATCACCACAATTATTAGTGATTTTCTAAATGTCATTTTTCTAGCCCAGGCTTTTCCTTTTTCCCCTAAAGTTTTGATGGCCCTGGCTATTTTTTTCATAAAGTGCTGATTGGCCCTGGCTTGATTATGGACGTGTGCGCGGGCTTATATTTTTTCCTTAGTATGTTGTGGTCTTGAGATATTCCATCTGAATTTGAAGAAACTTAACCCACACTACAAAAAATATCTAAAATCAGCTACAATATTTCTACCTATGAAATATATTTGTAGTTAAAATGTGTCATTTAGCAACATAAATTAATTTAATTTTTAAAAATAAATTATGTACTACAAAATTAATTTCGCCGCTACTACGATATTTTTGCTATAAAAATTTTATTTTATAGCACAAGGTTTTAGCTACAAAACTATTTTTTATAACTAAAACTGTTTTGCTAAAAAAATCATCCATATTTTGTTATAAAACTCTTTTTTTATATTTTTTTTATAGCAAAAAAACTTTAGCTACAAAATCATATTTTCGAAGCTATGTCTCTTTTTTTAACTTTCATTTCAAAAGACTTATGTTTTGTTACAAAATTCATAATATTCGCCAAAAATCTTTACTAACAAAGTATAGACGACAAAATGGGTTCCGTCGCAAAAACGTTTTTGCTATGTATTCATTATTTTTGCTACAAAATTTTTTGTAGCTAAATTTTAATTTTTTTTGTTGTGCCACCACATTCAAGCATTCTGCCTAATCTCAAGTAATAATTCTCTATGCCTAGTTTGTCCAATGTTAACATTTATAATACATCAAAAAGAAAAAATAAGAAAAGAACAATTTCTATTGTGTTTCATGAGTGAGAAACAATGCCCCACATTTTGTTAAAATATTTCCTAATTTTCTTTTAGTTATATTTATTTTAAAAATTATTGGTATTTGAAATTTATTATCGTGTGATTAATGGTAGTTCTTATTAGACTATTATTTTGTAAAGTCTTAAACTTTATTGAACACCTATCCTCAACACTAGCAATCGAACTTGTCGTTAAGCTCGTCGGATTCCATGAGGGGTGGAAGCTCCCCAAAAAATGTTTCAATTTGAATAAATGGATTTTTTACTCAAAGTTCATTAGTATTGAACGCATTCAATCATGTCTTATGTTAAGGTTAAGCTGTCATTTTCTCAACTAACGACATGTTTCTCTCAATATATTAATATCAATGCAGGGACTTCAGATATAAAGTGAAAGTCCGCCACCAGCTACCGATAGAGGAAATAAGTTCGAAATGATACTCTCTATTAGGAATATGACCCAAACAAATATTTGCAAAACCTTAACAATGACAAAAATAAGAACGAAAAATTTAAACGACACAAGAATATACGTGGTTAAGTCAAGATGACCTACATCCACGGGTAAAGACGGACCAAACTTTCACTATCAAGAGATGAATACAATATAGGCTCGAATAGATATTGAAAATCCCACAACTGTCACTCTCCCAAGAGCTTTCAAAGCCAAACAAGTAAGCCACGACTATATATGGAAATGCTACTTGTCAATTTTGGTGTGTCTAAAATCCAACCAAAGATTACTAATTTATAGGAAAGGACTTATGAAAAATTTGTCACCACAAGCAACGTGGGACAATATTTTTCTTCAATTTAAAATACTCTGATGTGGGACAAGGCCGCATAATGAATCTCCACCTTGGCGTATTCAACATTGACAAAATAGTGAGCTTGCTCCACCTTCTCGACAAAAGCCCCATTGGGCGGAATCATGAACACTGAACTCCAATCCAACGCAAACACTGTTTGAACTTGAGGACTGGAAGAGATTTTGTAAATATATCAGCAGGATTCTCCTTTGTAACAATTTTTTGAATGTAAACCTTCTTTTTAGCAATGATATCACAGATGAAATGATACTTTACATTGATATTCTTCATTTTGTCGTGATGCCTTTGGTCTTTAGTCAAGTGTATCACACTTTGACTGTCACAATTAATAACAGTAGTACTCTGATGTAGACTGAGCTTGCCCAAAAGACCTTTCAACCATAAAGCTTCTTTAATTGCCTCTATCACTCCGTATATTTTGTCTTTGTAGTAGACAATGCCGCAACTGGTTGTAAGGATGCTTTCCAGCTAACTATACAACTGTCAATGCAAAATACATAGCCTGAGAGAGATCTTCTTATATTGAGATCACCAGCATAATCAAAATCTACATATCCAACCAGAGAGCTATTGTTTCTTCCAAACTCCAAACACGCATTCGAAGTACCTTGTAAGTATCTCAGAATCCACTTCAGAGCCTTCAAATGTCCTTTTCCAGGACAAGACATATATCTGCTGACAACACTGACTGTTCGCGAAATATCTCGACGGGTGCATACCATTGCGTACATAAGACTGTTGACTGCATTTGAATAGGGAACCCACACCATATCTTCTTCCTCTTCAATTGATTGTGGTGACTGAGCAGCTGATAATCGAAAGTGATTAGCAAAAGGGACACTCACTGGTTTGGTATTATTCATGCTAAAACACTACAAGACCTTCTTAACATAGCTTTCTTGAGTCAAGACCAGTCTTCTCTGTCCACGATCACGTTGGATATCCATGCTAAGAATTTTCTTCGTTACTCCCAAATCCTTCATTTCAAATTCACTACTAAGTTGCAACTTCATAGAGTGAATTTCGGACATATTTTTGGCAGCAATAAGCATATCATCAACATTCAACAATAGATAGATGCGAGTACCGTCAGCGAACTTGCGAAAATAAACACAACTATCAAAAGTACTCCTCAGATATCCATTACTCAACATAAAAAGTCAAACCTCTTATACCACTGCCTTGGGGATTGCTTCAATCCATTTAAGGATTTCTTCAACAAACAAACATGGTCTTCCTTTCCTTTGATTTCAAAACCTGGTGTTGCTTTATATAAATATTCTTTTCAAGTTTCCGATCTAGAAACGTTGTCTTAACATCCATCTGTTCTAACTCTAAATCCTCAATGGCAACCAAAGCAAGCAAAACACGAATAGAGCTATGTTTGGCAGCATGTGAGAAAAATCATTAAAATCAATACCTTGCGCCTGACTATAGCCCTTAGCAACCAATCATGTTTTATATCTTACTTTATCACCCCTCGGAATGCCATCCTTTTTCTTGAAGACCCATTTGCTTCCAATAATTCTCTTATCTGGCGGTGGTTTCACAAGAACCAAAGTATTATTCTTGTGGAGAGAGACAATTTCTTCATTCATCACCGCTATCCACTTAATAGATTCATCACACTGAATTGCATCTGAATATGTGGATAGCTCACTATCTCCACCTATTTCTTCTACAACAGACAGTGCATATGCGAAAAAGTCTGTATACCGCTATGGAGGTTGAGTGTCTCTTCGCTGTCTTCCAATGGCTATGGGATATGGCTCTTCTTTTGAACTTTCAATATCAACTAAAGTCTGTTGAATAGAAGAGTCTGGTTGAGGGTTGCTAGAACTACAGAATTCGAACTCCTCCTACTTCTGTGTATTCTGACTTGAACTCAAAGACTCCCTGTTAGACAACATAGTGATTTCATCAAATGTAACATCTCTACTGATTGCAAACTTTGGAGATTTGGGATCAGGACATCATAATCTATATCCTTTCACTGCAGAAGCATAACCAAGGAAAATACATATGTTAGCCCTAGGCTCTAATTTTCCTTCATTTACATGTATATATGTTGAACACCCAAAAATCTTTAAATTAGAATAATCAGCAGGAGTACCTGACCAAATGTTTTCAGGAATTTTGAAGTTGAGAGCAGAATTTGAAGAGCAATTGACAATCTAGGCAATTATGTTGATTCCTTCAGCCCAAAAATCCTTAGTCAATCCTGCATTGGAGATCATACATCTTGCCCTTTCCAAGAGCATTCTGTGCATACGTTCAGCCATGCCATTAGGTTAAGGTGTCATGCTGACCATGCGATGCCGAACGATTCCTTCTTTCTTGCAAAACTCAATGAACTCCCCCTCCGCAAAATTCCAAGCCGTTATCGGTTATCAACCGCTTGGTTTGTTTTCTTATTTGTTTTCAATCAAAACTTTCCTCTGTTTGAAAGTTAGGAAAACATCATTCTTATTATTCAAAAAATATACCCAAACCTTTCTTGAGTAGTCATCAATAAAATTCAGCATATACCTGGCACCACCTTTAGACGAAACACGGGATAGACCCCAAAGATCAGAGTGGATATAGCCAAGTGTACCTTTTTTCTTATGAGCTGCTGGTGACTTGAAACTCATTCTTTTATGTTTTCTAGAATACTCAATGCTCACAGAACTCCAACGATCCAGTACTTTGTCCACAAAGAAGACCTTTCATGCTTAAAATTCTCATGCCCTTTTCATTCATATGCACCAAACGTATATTCCATAACTTGGTGATGTCAGATTCAACCAAAGAGGATGTTGAAACAGCTGCATGCCCAATAACATTCGTCCCTTGCAAAGTATACAAGCTGCCATATCGGATACCTTTCATAATCACGAGACCACATTTGAAAATCTTCAAAACACCATTTTAACTCGTGTACCCGCAACCAAGTGCCTCAACTGTCCCCCAAAGAGATTAGATTCTTTTTTAAATCAGGAACATGCCTAATATTAGTAAGTGTCCTCACAATGCCATCATGCATCTTGATACGAACAATGTCCTTACTCATAACATTGCAAACATCATTGTTGCCTATTAAGACAGTTCCTTCGTTGCCTGAATCATAAGTAGCAAACAAATTCCTATTCGGACATATGTGATAAGAGCATCATGTATTCAAAATCCACTAATCAGTAGATCGTATCCTATCATGAGTAACAAGAAAAACACTACCCCCACTATCATCAGTAGCAACACTAGCTTCAAAGGTATTATCTTTCTTTTCAACAGATTTCCCTTTTTCTTATTTTTCAATTTAAAGCTATCAACTTTAATGTGCTACATCTTATGACAATAGCTACACATTATATTTTGATGTCTAGACTTTGATCTAGATTTACTATTGTCATAGTTTCTCATATCCGATCTCTCCCTAGAAACTAGGATTTCAGCATTAACCCCAATATTTTCTCCTGTGATATATCTATCTATTTGCTCGTTAGATTCCAAGGCAGACTTGATTTCTTGATAAGAGAAAAATTCTTTTCCATAAATCATAGAATTAGAAATTCTTAAAAGATTCGGGTAATAAGCACAAAAGTAGCAATGTCTTATCCTCATCATCTATCTGAACATCAATATTTTCTAAATCCATAATAATCGAATCAAAATTATCAAGATAGGAGAGTAATGATGTACGTTCCGTCATACGAAGCATATAATGGCTTTGCTTTAGGTACAAATGATTCTTAATAAACTTCTTTATGTACAAAGCCTTAAGCTTATCCCACATTGCCTTAGTCGAAGTCTCCGTAGCAACTTTCCAAAAAACCTCATCAGAGATATTTAAAATAATGCTCGAACAGGCCTCTTATCCAACTCAAAAAATTTGGACTTCTCTATATCCTTGTGAATGTTTTCAATACCCTGAATAGCCAAATCAACTTCACCTTGGACCTAAATGGCCTCCATCTTGAGTTGCCACATCAAAAGTTGACATTTCTTTCAAACTTGTCCATTACCGTCCTTACGATTATCATTGTGTGGTAACAAAAGATTTTCACAAATATAACAAGTGCTCTGATAACTTTTGATTTTGTCATATTTTATAGCTTATATTTATTTAATTAATTATTTATTTATGTCGAATTTTAGCATAATTTATGTTAATTTACTCTAATACTTGTATTTATTTCATCTTGTGTGTATAATATTAATTTATAAATTTTTAAGTGTAATTTATAATTATTTTGGTGTATAATTTAAGTTAATTGATGTGTTTCTTGAATTATATTTTTAAGCATTATTTATGTGCTATTTAAGTATTTAATTTTAGCTAAATTAATTTTATTTATTACTTATTTAAATAAATATTTATAAGGTGTTTATTATTTATACATGTGAGATAATGTTTGAAAACTTGTTTGAGAGTTCAAAACTGGCTTTAAAAAGCAAAAATGTCGGTTGGTGCGGACTCCGTGATCGGCGGCTGCACGGAAATGTGAGCGGAGCGGAAATCTCTGCATGAAAGTGAGTGATGGTGGCTATGCGAAAAACAAGCGGCGGCTGCATTAAATCCGTCCTACCTACCTCAACTCCTGCATTTATTTCAGTCACCCTCCATATATTCCTGCACTCTCGGAGCTCCCATATTTAATTCTTGCATCATCACTTAGCCAATTTTTGGCTATTTTTGTAATATTTATTCTAGAACCTTCTAGAAAATAGGTAATTCTTAGTAAGTTATTAGTAGTTATATTAGTAGCTATTTTTAGATGTAGTTAATTATGGTTATTTTTAGAGGTAGTTAGTAGCTAATTTTAAATATAGTTATTTATAGTTATTTTTAGAGGTAGTTAGTAGCTATTTTTAGAGATAGTTATTTATGGTTATTTTTAGAGGTAGTTAGTAGCTACTTTTAGAGGTAGTTAGTAGTTATTTTTAGAAGTAGTTATTTATGGGCGGTTGTAACCGCGAAGCTTCTAGAAGCTTTTCCTCCTATAAATATCCCCTCTAAACACACGTATACACACCATATATACACAATAATATATATTTTTTCCATACACTTCATTTTCTCCATTTCTTTTCTCCCTTATTTTTATCTAATTTAATAATACGAGATTTTCGGTTTTCGGTTGCGAGCAAACTGATTTTCTCCTCCTTTTTTCTTTTAATTCCTGCATATTATTTTAGCTAGTAAAATTCCTATCATATTTCTCCACCTCACTTTCACCCAAAAATTCCATGTTAGATTTGAATTGTTCAAGTTGGATTTCGACAAGGTTGCGGAAGGGCGATAGAATAATCGACTATTTCAGCCCTGTTTTGTGTCGCAAACAGATTATGGGTAGTTCAACGTAGCTAAGTACGCAGGAGCCTTGTCGACCTGCTTAGTTGCTGTTCTGAATTCGATTGCGATTAAAGAGAGGTAGCAGAAGGGTATAGCCACTAGCAGAACGGTTGGAAGAATAATTAATGGGGCATAGCCGGTGGTCTATTGGGTCACAGAAATTTCTAGTGACAGTAGTGTTTCTTGCTTATAATGTTCTTCGCCGGGTGTCGCTGAAGCCTCGTTGTAAATCCTCTAAGGTCGAGTACCAACCGAGTCGAGAATCGGCTTAAGCGAGCAACTGCGATCACGTTCATTCCTCCGAGCCGCCCCGCAATTATACATATATTTTTCTCTATCACACCATCATCATCCCGCTCATTTCATCCATGGAAATCTAGCCATTAAGGAACGCAAAAGTCAGACACAAACGCCTCGCTTCATCCTTTTCGAGATACGTATATTTTATCGCTTTTTAGTTAGATTTAATTTCTGCAATTTATCTTTTCAGCTTCTCCGATTGCATTAACTCATTGCATTTTTTCTAATTAAATATAGGATATTCACATATTCCCTGAGTTCGACCCGGACACTCACCGGTTAAAGAGATTTTTTATTTTTGATGAACTTTTTGGAGTTACGACACGAACACGCACAAAACTATTTTCATTATTACATATATCATTTTTTTTGTATCTTAAAAGATATTTTTAAAAATCTCAAAAAATCTTCGATCAGGCTCTTATACCAATTTGTTAGGAATATGGCCCAAACAAATATTTGCAGAACCTTACCATTGACAAAAATAAGAACGGATAATTTAAACAACACAAGAATATATACATGGTTCGGTCAAGATGACCTACATCCACGGGTAAAGACGAAGCAAAATTTCCCTATCAAGAGGGGAATACAAAATAAGCTCGAATAGATATTCAAAGGCCCACAAATATCAATCTCCCAAAAGCTCTCAAAGCCAAACAAGTAAGCAACGACTATATATGGAAATACTATTATTGAATTTTGGTGTGTCTAAAATCTGAACAAAGACTACTAATTTATAGGGAAGGACTTATGGAAAATTTGTTACCACAAACAATGTAGGACAATATTTTTCTTCAATTTGAAATACTCTGATGTGGGACAAAACCACATAACACTCCCACTAGCCACCAACGACCTTCCAACACAGGAAGTCATTTCCCTAATCCTACTAGTGAAAAAACTTTAGGATGATGAACAAAAGAATCAGCTTGGGAGTCATTTCCGCTAAAAGTCTTTTTATAAGGTTGTTATTGGTAAAAAAAAAAGCCTTCTAGATCTCAAAGAAGGTGAGGGCGTAGCTGCTCTATGGTCCCACATATAATTCCATACAAAAAGTTGGAAGACTTTGTTGGAGGCCATATCTCAAGGTCTCGGACAACTATCCATGCTTCAAAATAAAAAATTGACTTTGGAGCAAGTACAATCTGACAATGCAGTAGTAGACTTAAGTTTAAAGAATGATGAAAAAGTATGGCGACTAACATCGGCGGACTAGGTGGTGATCACTCTGCAGCCTACTCAACGGCTTGGACACCCTCTAGCGGATGTACGGTGGGTGTTGAACAATAAAAAGGTGAAAAAGATGCCTTTGGCAAGACACGAAAATGGTGGGAAAAGTACCAATGCTAGGAAGTAAGCCTTTAGCATGAAGTCAGGCTCCAAGAATGGTAAAATAGAAATTTTGGCTATCCAATTTTCAGGATAAAGTTGGAAATAGAAATGTTGGGGACTCCCGTTTACGGGATATGTAACTAATGGCTTAGTTTCCCTAACAAGTTCGAGCTTTTAGGTGAGACTGTCATTAGCATCCGACATGGTATCGAACTTTTAGGTGAGACGGTCATTAGCATCCGACATGGTATCAGAGCCTAGGCTAGGTCTCGAGTTCGAGTCCCGCCCGTCCCCATTTGTGGCATATGCATGTGCAAGTTTCGCAGACCCACTTGCACCTGAGGGGGCGTGTTGGGGACTCCCGTTTGCGGGATATGTAACTAATGGCTTAGTTTCCCTAACAAGTTCGAGCTTTTAGGTGAGACGGTCATTAGCATCCGACAAGAAAGGAATGGCTTGCGTCATTAATTGGGAATCCATAAAGAGTGGAGCCTGAAGAAAAAATTCTTGGAATCCGGCCTTTCCTCTAATTTCCGCCCCATAATCCAATTGAATTTCCATACTACTTTCGAGAGGACCTCCTAACCGACTTCCCATCCATATTGTCTTCTTAGTTGATCTCAAATGAAGTCCTAGAGAACTTTTAGACATCAATGCAGTCTTCTTATTGAACTTCCACACTATGCTTTTGTTGAATCCCGAGGGATATCCTAGAGTTCGATTGAACCTTCCTGTTGGATCTCAAAAAGCTTGAATAGGCCAATAGGCTACGAAGAAGGACCTTTGGTACTAATTACTCCCCAGCATACTCAAAAACTAGGATACTCACACCAAAATATTAGGTGGATTAAAGATGGCGAGAAAGTGAATACTATTAAGGCGGAGGCTGATCCACTTGTTGAGGATTCCAAAAGAAAGAAGGAATGCAACTTTACTACTAAGTGGGAGCAATATGGGAAACCAAGTGTGGGGGCATACAAAGTTATTCTCTCAGGTTCAAAAGCAGGAGAACTAGTACTAATACCAATTCACATGAACAAAGAAAAATCCTACTTCCAAGAAGGTTTCTCAGCCTTATGTTCTGCAACTAGAAAATGATCCAATGCATCATGGACTTCTTGGTAGAAAAATGACAAGACTATTAAATGTTCTTGGAAGTCCAATACCTCCAAATATTTTTGTGAGTGCCATGTTGTTGTACCCAAAAAGTGCAACTGCAGGAAAAATTGGTGGAATCCAACCTAATATGGAGATGATTCAGCCCAAGAAAGTGATAATCAACCCAAGGGATGAATCAGTGGGTTGTGTAAGAGGAAGACCCATCGCCGATGATTTTAGAAGGATATAGTTGAAGAGAAACCAGAGCATGAGGCAACTGAAAGGAATTAGAACTGAAGGTTTTAAGTTTTATTTGAGTATTCATTGATTGTACTTGAGCAATCATTGATGAAATGACGATACATTCAAGGAAAAGAGCAAGCATAAGGTAGTTGAAAGGTGCAAGAATAGCAGTTATGAGAGTTACTCAAGGATATCATAATGGAAATCAAAGAAACATTAACGAAGCTCAATGAATGCAAGTGAAGATCAACTTTAAAAGCCAGAATGGACAAGGATAAAAAAAACGACGACCAATACACCACAAACTTATCTTTTTCTTTTCCTTAGCGTTCCTTATTTTTTTCTTGCAATGCATTTCTTTTAGTTTTAATTAAATGCAAGTCATTTAATTTATTTTGCCTTCTTTTCATCGCTCCTACTTTATTTATGTTATTTTCATAAATCATTCTTCAATTTTGGTTGGGCTATTTTGGGCCTAATTTGATGAAATTAAAAGGGCCCATGTCTATTTTAATCATAAAAAGAGAGAGAAAGAGAGCAGGGAGTTTTCTCTTCTCCTTAGCAAGCAGCCGCAGCCAGCCATTCTTCTTCTTATTGGAATTCTTCTCTTCCATTTGATCTCTTCTCTTATGGTAAATGACGCTAATCTTAGATAAATGATCCGTTATAGTTTCCAGACCATTTTTTTATTCTTTATGATATTTTAAAATTATTTTTAAATAAGTTTGTTCTAAAATATTGGGTTTTCCGATTTTCTCTTTAGAAACTTCATTAGGATGTTCTTTAGCATTTATATGGAAACTTTTATGGTGATTTAAGTGGAAAAGTGAGTGATTCGTGAAGTGGGTTAGAAACCCTAATTTTTTCATAACCTAGTTTATGTTTTTGGATAAAGATTAGTGGTTATTTTTAAATAGTATGTTTTTTGAGTTAGATTGCCTATTTGGATGGACATATTGTCCGAAGGGTCATTTGGCAAACTAAAGTGAGATTTTAATGAACTTGTTGGATTATTAATACTCTACTTCTTGCGTGGTTATTAAATGAAAATATTGTTTGACAAAGAGAATGTTTTATAAAAAAAATTTAAAAGGCCTCATTTAACTTTTGCTTATGTTGCAAAAACATGGTTATTTGGCCGATGCTTTTATTGATTGGTTGATTAAATATTGGCAAATGGAATGTTTTGAGTTGAAAGCTCTTTTTAAGATTTTCTTAATAGCATGTTAAGTATTGGGTCAAATTGGTAGTTGAAACTACCCATCAAGTCCGATCAACTCGTCGACTGTTTGGGATGATAAGGTGTAGCCTTCCACCTCTGTTCCTTGCCAATACGTGAGGGTATACTATATTTTAGGATAACTAGCTGACCTCGAACTAGAACCCGAATAGGCTAGGTATTGGGATCGAGATGGAGGGTTTCCTTTTCGGGGGATTCCGAGGTACCCGTCATTTGGGATGAACTGGTCTTTAAACCATCATCCGTGATGGAGGGATGGATTGCGTACAATCCTCTCTTGGTATGTTATATTGACTTTCTTTTCTATATTGCCATATGCAATAGACTAGGGAGTTTTGCCATTTTATGTCCCTCGTAAACTAATAAATAAGTTGACTTACTTGTACTTTGGCCTTCAAATCCTTATGTACCTATTGTGGAGCTTTCATTGGTGATTGTGACCCTATATTTTCTATGTATAGTTATGTGACATGTCAAGTGAAGTAATAAGTATGGAAAACTAGGTTAAGTCGGCCCTAATTAAGGCCCAGTGGAGCTTTCTTCGTGATGTGTTCATCACAATTACTTGAGAATAAAATGAAGGCATGAGGGGGCCACTATAAAATACTTGTATGTGTTTGTATGTGTGAGTTGTCTTTATATAATATGTGAAATTTTCATTCAAATTATCTTCTTCAAATGATTTTTGCACGTGAATCATGGCATATATCGTATCAAGTTACCTTCGATTAATCGTGCTTGCTCAACCATCGTGTTGACCCTCTTTCTACAAATCTTTTGTAAGTGATGGTGTTACTGTTATGCCTAAATGATGCATCCATGTTACATGATCCATCGGCGGAAAAATAGAATTATCTCATCTAATATGATGGTTTTGAGTTTATTAATATTTAAGAATTAACATCTTCTGAACAAATTTCCGGGTTACGCTTTTGACTCAAACTTTTTTTATAATGAAGGATTTTATATATGATGCTTTCTTCATTCATTCCATTGATCAATGATGACTTTTTATTATTATTATTATTATTGTAGCCAAAATTTTGATTGTTTGAACTCTTTGATATTCTCATTTTTGAAAAATAGTTTTCGATAGTAGTAATGGCGTCAAGTGGGGCTTGCATCAGCTTTTGGAACATTTATTTTCATTAGGTTGGAGCATTGATAATCAATTCCTAGTCGAGTTATTATATTCAAATTGTAAAATTATTTCACATTGTGGACATCGACCTTGTTTCGCGCTTGAATATATTCTTGAAAGTTCAGTGGTATTTTATCATGGCTTATTAAGGTAGATGCCGTTAGTCTTATACATCACATAGAGTCCAATAAATGTAAATCAAGCTACAATTGTCGTTAGGTGTACAGTTTTTCATGGTGCTTGTATTGGGTTCAAGAAAATTTAGTGGCATTTATTTTCTTTGGTTAGGGTTAATGCAATTACTATTGTTGGTCACACAATAGTACACCAGAATTAAGGGGAAAATTATATAATATCTTCTAAAAGTATTTACAATTATTACCATGCTTCTATATATTTTTGTTGATGTGTTTTGCACCTATTCTCTATAAAACTCGCAACTTTTGTACTTGGGACATACATGAGGAGCACTTCACGGCAAAGCCACCACATTCTAGTGAGAGCACTACATTGCATGATGTAATATTTTTAGTACATATATAAAGATAAATATGTCATTTGTTATTTCTATTTATTTTAAATTGCAATTTAAACTACTTGGTTAAATTGTAATTTAAATATTCATTACAATTAGTGGAATGGATGAATTCATTATAAAACAACACTGGAGAGAGGAATTCACTTAAGTAATTGTGTTAAAAAAAAATTCAATTGCACCTTTAGCTCAACTTTTTAATTGACTTTTATTTAAAAATATTAGAAATAGCAAAATATATATTTATCTCTAGTTTGGTTTGAGCACTATGACTTGGCTTCTACTCAAGTCTTGAGATTTGAATTACAAGAACATTTAACATTGGGGACATGGATTCACTCAATGGCATTTACTACAATATGTTTGATCTATCACAATGACAATAGTAGGAATTGGTGTCTAGAAGGGATGGAAGATTGAAATTGTAGAATATGTATTTTCTGTTGGCACGCGATATATATTGTGATTAAATATCATTTTATGGAAGGAACTTCAATTTTTGTATTATTCAATAAATTCCCTAAACTAAAATGGGCATAAAATTAAACAACTTAAAGTCATCTTAAGTTCTATGCGTGATGCATTGGAATATTGTTTGTACGACTATTTCATTTCTTTTCCTATTTATCAAAGAAAATTTTGACCATCACTCTTTCGAAGTTGGAGAATAAATAAATATTGGAATTTAATTTTTTTTTTTTTACTTAGTTTTGATGGATGATTCACTTATACCACTTCTTTTTTTACATGATTCGCACGCAGGTTTTCATGGATAATTCAAATAATGCAAGGTAGGTCCTGTATAAGTAATTTAGGATTTAAATCATTGATTGAATTCTAAGTCTAAATTTTTATTCTACAAAATGTACAAAGCAGTGCTGCACCCACAGACCTTTTCAAGGATATGAAGACTAGATCCTCAGTGAAGGATCGGGCACGGAGGATCCTGAATCACTTGGGATACGAGTGTCCTCACTTTGCCACATGTATGCTGCCATCGAATGTCTTGCATGGATATTCACTGGTAATCGTTTTGAGCTAAAAAATGCTATTCTTTGTATGCTTTCAATTAAGATTTAATTCAGCAAACAACTCATGCATTTTCTTTTTCTCTATCTCAATGAAGCATATACCAACGGAATTCTGCAATACTTATTTTCCAACTTGTAATACACCTATTAAATTGGTTGATGAACGTGGAGATGAGTATATAGTATCCTACCTATGCGGGAAGCGCAGTCTGAGTGCCGGATGGATTACATTTTCGAAAGAACACCAATTACGGAGAGGGGACATAGTGATCTTCGGACTGATCGACACATGCACGTTACAGGTAGTATGCTATTAACAATGAATTTGAATTTATTCTTTCTTGGTTAGGTAATTTACTTGATTACTGCATTGCTTCAAACTACTTGTGACATCAAATTTCTTCAGGGGGAAACATTTTAGTGTGATTTTAGTGATTCGTTTTGCGTTTGATGTTACCAGTGATTCATTTTGAATATGATATTTTAGATGATTAGATTTTTTTTAGTAAAATATTTCATCAAGCAGTGTATCTTGTAGGTGCACATCGTCCGGGTGAATGAGCTGGATGTTTCGAGTGCAGCTCTCACTCTCATCGATATTCGAGCTTCTGGAAGATAAACTGGTGCAAGTTGGTCATTTTACCTCTCTCTCTCTCTCTCATCCTACTGCACATTAATAATTGCAATGAAAAGGTGTTGATGGATCTCTATCCTAATTGAGTATTGTATCAATTTCATGTCAAGGAAAGACAATAGAAAGCATATAAAGCAACAAGTTGTGGAGCCTTTCTTATCATATAGTAATTATGAATGGTTTATTTAATGAATAAAAATAAATGAAAGTTCTTATAAAACCATTTGTATAAAGTCTATAATATTAATATAGCTATTGGTAATAATGAATAGCGAATTGGTGATCATATTACAAATACAATCATGAACCTGGCGTAGCCCTTCGCATATCATCTTCTCTTAGTGCGGGGTGCATGAAGCCATCCAGCTGGGTTGTCGACTCCAATGGCATTACTTTTCACAAAGTTTGTTTATGTTTGTTCTTAGTTCTAGGAATTTTTTGAGCTTGATTTTATCAATGCTTCTTCAATTGAATCTTCGTCCTTAACTCATTTCAAGTGCATTTATGTGAATCTGGATTTGAGCTCTTGATATGTTTTTATAAATTCAGCTTGATAGATTTATATTTAGAGAAGATTCTAGCTTGATTTGGTAATTCAGGATTTTAGCTTCCAATAGTTGTTACAATAATTCAAGTCCAACTACTAGTGTCTGTAATTATAGGATAGTAACATAATGGGACAAAGTTTTGGTGAGGCAGCACATGATGCTTTGCTTAGGCATGACCACACACAGCCCCTGTAGGAATTTTTAGCACCTGACGTGACCATGGACAAGCAGTATAGTCTCTTCTGTTTTTCTTACGTGACCACCTCATCTATTTTGTTCCGATTTCTTCTTCACCTGGTGTTCTCTCAACAAAGTTCAACATGTTTTCACTTGGGCATGTGCTACAATAAGCTTTCTTACAAATGAGGGTAATTCCACTAAATTTCTGTTTAATATATTCAAATATATATACCTCATTTTTTTCCAGGACTACAACACTTTCTCTCAACCTAATTAAATTGTTGTTAGTTAATCTTATTATCGTTAGTCAATTCTTATGCCTTGTTTTGCGTTTTGTCATCAATGCACCAGAATTTTCTGATGGATTTATTTATTTATTTTATTTTTTATGAATTTCATAAATATGAGTGGTCCTGATGGAGAATTAAAAGTGTGTTGTATTTTAGTCCAATAAGTATCTTCATTTTTTATTTTTTCTTATATTAACCGGTAAGTTTCTCGTCAATCACAGAGAATTTAATATTGACGAAAAATTTGAGTAGAATCTCATGTGAGTTTCTCTGCTCGCTGAATAGGGATTGAATTGTTTTGAGCTAAAATTACACTAAGAAAAGTTAATTCAGAAATTGAAGTAATTGTGGGGGAGTCCGGTGGATCGCGCGGGAATAGCATTATGTAATTACGATGCAATGAAATAATGGATGAGGGTTCCTGAATCTTGAGTGAAGTTCCCTTGTGATGTGGATTACTAAATTAAGATTGTGTTAATTAAATAAGGGATATCAAAAGGGGAAAGGTTCTCTCCCATGAGTGAAAATGTTCAAGATATATGTCTATACTTCAAGCGGGAAAATGTCACATAAGAGTGATTGTATAGACCTTGTGTGCTATTTACTCGCCGTTGCAATTACTATCTACCAATTACTATATTTTGTAAGTCAAATCGAGATCAAGGGGTAACTTTCACATTAGTGTATATACAGTCTTGGGTCTATCTAGTACCATTGAGTCCACTCAGAACCTTCTAACTAGATTACACCAGATGACTTGTATCCTTTTTCTAATTAAAGTTCGTGGGCCACCTCATGAACTAGTTATCTTATACATGTTTCATCCATGGATATTAATGAGATAGGGAATAAATATACTTTATTAATTACTAAGGATTGGAATCTGAGAATTACATTAATCAAGAAGTAAATCTATCTAAATGAAGAAAAGCAAATGGGGTGTGTGGCCGGGCTCATGACTCCTATCGCGATTAGTGTCAGCTGTCCTGTGAAATGACTTGGAGCTTTTAGAACTTAAGCTTCTCGTGTTTCAGAGTTGGTAAAAAATGTGAAATGAATGGTGAATGTTACAAATGATCGACATCAACTGCTATTTGTAGGCATTGGTTGAGCTTCTATAAGGTTGGCATTTATTGACTGTTAACATCCCGCTAACACTTTTGATTCTCAACCGTCAAAACTAAGAGATGCAAAAACTGAATGGTTGATCTTGCTCCCATGCAGGATTGAGGTAATTGACCTTTAAAGGAAAGCCAAGCTATGTGATTCAATTTGTTAGGATTAAATTAGTAATTATGCAGTTTATTTATTTGAATTTTTGAATATGTAAGTTATGGTAGTTATTTCATACACAACGTTTGGATAGGTTAGTAGAAGTTGTATGCCTGTGTCATGTAAATATATCATTCAATTGGATTACTTTATATTCTCTCTTTATTCAAATTACTCAAATTCCCAACATATTTGGTATGAGAGCCAAGTTAAGAGAATTCACAATGGCTTCAAATGGGAATTCTTTAAGTGCGCCAACCTGTAATTCCTATTTTCTGTCGAGATAATTTTGAGTATTGGAGCATAAAATGAAGACTTTATTTAAATCTCAAGATCTATGGATACAGTAGAGAATGGATCAATCTAGACGATCGGCCAGATTGAAGGAAAATCAGAAAAAAGATTCAAAGGCAGTGTTTTTCATTCAACAAGCCGTACATGAGACGTTTTTCTCAAGAATTGCAGCAGCGGATACTTCCAAAAAGGGATGGAAGATTTTAGAAATTGAGCTTCAAGGATCATCAAAAGTGAAGGTCGTGAAACTTCAAACTCTTCGGCAGGAGTTTGAAACGCTGCACATGAAAGGAAATGAATCTGTGCAAAATTTTTTGTCAAGGGTTGTGACAATTGTTAATCAAATGAGATGATATGGAGAAGATATAAAGGATCAAACTGTTGTTGAGAAAGTACTACGAAGTTTACCTCAAAAGTTTGATCATGTTGTGACTGCGATTGAGGAGTCTAAGGACTAAGACAAATTTCTCACTTGATGAACTGATGGGTTCATTGCAGGCCCATGAGGCGAGGATTAATGAAAAGAGTGAAGAAAAAGGCATTTCAAATGATCGCACGCACGCAACAGACATGCAACGACAGATGACAGATCGCACGCAGCAACAGACAGACAACACAACAGACATATGGCAGATCGTTTTAGATCACTCGCAGGCAACAGACAAGAAGCGAAGATTTTAGATTGCACACAGATAACAGACGAGCAGCGGACAGATGACAGATCGGAGACGAGACGAGATAGATTTGCAAAAAGACAACTTGCAAAGGCATGATCTCAAAATTACGAGACCTCCGGGTACAATCCAGGTTGAATGTACCCGGAGAAACACGGGTTGGTAGGCTATATCTACGGCATGAGAAAAATAGGCTATGATACCATGTTAGAAATTTTGGGGGAAAATAATAAGATTGTCTTATTATCATCAAAATAAGGAGCCTATATATAGGTCATACAAAACAGACTCGATAGACTCAAATCTAAGTAATCTAATTTATGAAGAAGATCAAATCTAGATATAAATCCACTAAATCTAAAACTGAATATCTAAAATATCTCAACATTAGGTTTTTGAATTATGGAAGTTTGAAAAAAAAAGAAGCAAAAGTTAATATTTGATTTGATGTTTTGTGAAAGAAAAATATATTTGATGTGATATTTTTTGAAAAATGAATAGGGTCAAATGAGTGAAAGTGTATTGTGTAAACAAAGCCTTAATCTCTATCCATACAGGGAAGCTGGTCTAGCACCGGCTCAACTCCAAGGATACCATAACTAGCTGTCAACTAATCATAACTGATACCATAACTCGTTAGAGTAAATTTAGCATAGATGCCGATAACCGGTAAATAGAAACAAAATATTGCCAGAGATTATTGTGTCAATGCTTTTCATAGTCATCAATTTCGATTGCGTTGTTAAGTGTTTATATAGATGATAAGTATGCAAATTATAACGAAAAATAAATTATAGAATTTCTTTCACGAGACATGATCTCTATTATGCACAACAAAGGGCTGGTATACTAATTATATGATCCCTTTATGCACAAATGAATTACAAGGTATTACATGCAAGATAGTTGAAACTTATGAATAAAAATTTAGTTCAAAATATATTTCAATGTGTAACACCCCGGCCGGCTCAAATCGGACTGTCACCACCACGCCATACCGGAAGGCTCGTTCATCAACCAACAAACCCTAAGTTGTAGCGCTAAGGCTAAAATCAATAAATACAAACAACTAATAGGAATTTAAAATAAAGACGTACCGGCTTATCATTTAAATAAGTAAAGTTTGAGAGGGAAAAAGAAACATAAGTTGGAAATAGTTCAAAAGACATTAGTTCTTAAATATAATTAATGAATTTCAAAAGCACTTTAGAAGCTAAAGTAGCTCTCATTTCCCCGATGGATCATATGACGTGAATGTATCATTTAAGTATAACAGAAGCATCATCACCTACAAAAGGTTGAAAGAAGAGGATCAACACAACGGTTGAGTAAGCGCAATTAATCGAAGATAAATTAATACGATATAATGCTACAAAATCATTTGAAGGAGATAATTTGAATAAGATGAAACATATCACATAAGGGTAACTCACACCCACGAGTTTTTTAGCGCCTCCCTTATATCTCATTTTTATTCTCAAATAATAGCGATGAGAACATCACGAAGAAAACTCCACTAGGCCTTAATCAGGGCCGGCTCGACCCGGTTTTCCAACCTTATTACTTTGTATGACACGTCACATAGTTACACATAACAAGCATAGGGTTACAACCCTCAAGGAAAACTCTACAATATGTATTTAAGGGTGCGAAGCCCAAAGTACCCGTAAGTCAATTTATTTATTAGTTTGCGAGGGGCGCCAAACGGCCCACAACCCTCTAGTCTCCAATATAACATACCAAGAAGGGTTTGTACGCAATTCATCCCTCCATCACGGATGACGGTCCAAAGACCTTTTTCATCGTGAATGATGGGCGCCTCGGAATCACCCAAATAGGAAGCCCGCCATCTCGATCCCTCGACCTAGCCCATTCGGGTTCTAGTTCAAGGTTAGCTAGTTATCCTAAAATATCGGTATATCCTCACGCGTTTGTAAGGCACAGAGGTGGAAGGCTATGCCTTATCATCTAAACGATCGACGAGTTGATCAGGCTCGACGGATAGTTTCAATTACCAATTTGACTCAATCGTCAACATGTTATTAGGCAAATTTTAAAAAGAGAGCCTTAAACTCAAAACATTCCAATTGCCAACATTTAACCAACCAAAAAGTGGAATATTAAAATCCAACAAGTTCATTATAATCCCATTTTATTTCGCCAAATAAACATTCGAATAATATGTCCATCCCAATAGGGATAAATCTTTTCCCCAAAAAGAAAACCATAACTCAGTTAGGGCAAACTAGGGTTTCAAACATATTCCACAAATTCTACGATTTTCAATTTAAAATAATATAATAATCTTCACATAAGTCCTATGAGACATTATAATCAACTTTCTAGAAGAAATTGGCAAAACCTAACACTTGTAGAGAAAACCCACTTGAAAATAATTTTGAAAAATATCAATAGTTTGGGTTTAGGGATTAAAACATATCATCTATCTAAGATTAATGCTACTTACCTTAATTGAAGAGACCAAACTGAAGAGTTTTGCAGAAGAAGAACTCCAAGGAAGAAGAAGAGGGGGCTGGCGGCTGGCAGCGTCTGGCTGCCTCTATTCTGTCTTTTTTCTTTATTATTATTTTTTTATATATTTTATTAAATATAAAAGACTTGGGCCTTTATTATTTATTTTATCCTACTTGGGCCCAAATTGATCCAAACTCAATTTTTACTCCTAATTTAAACCCAATTTCGTAATTTCGTACACTAAAAGCCCAAAATAAATTAGGCCCAAAATAATATTGTCCGACTCCGGCGTTGGACTCCGGCGAACTTTCAGCGATTATTTTACCGGGTATTACATCCTTCCCCCTTTAGGACATTTCGTCCTCGAAATCGATCTGCATGTCTGGAGCTACCTCAAACAACTCCGCCAATTTAAGCTTCAAAAGATTAGTAGGAAATTCTATGTCTCCGATCATGACTGACACTCCTACGAAAAGACAACTACAAGGCACTAGCTCTCCTGAAGGTAGCATAATCTCTACCGAAGCCCCTACTCGAGAATCTAATTCTAACTTTTTAGTCCATCTACTCGATAACCAACGTACTAGTCATGATGCCTCCTGGTTCTCCACAGCTTGCCCTCTCGTCATAACATTGATGTGACCTCTCTGGCTACTCTTTCCTCCTCCTCTCGCATGGTGAGGTGCCACTGGTGGCATACGTCCTTGCTGCTGCGGAACCAGAGCCCTCTCAATTGCATTCGGAGCTCCAACTAACTTGGGGCAAAACCTCTTGACATGTCCCGGCTCATGGCAGTAATATCAAGTGACGGGCTGGCCATCACAACGAACTTGGGATGAGATTTTCTACATCGGCTACAAACAATCGGACCGCCATGACTGTTACTCGAATTTCCAGGGGTGAATTTAAGGTGAGATGCATAAGGCATACCCGGGAACCTCTCCAATTGATCCTCTCGCTGATGGTTCTTCAAACTCTCATTGACTTTCCCTTTTCCTCTATCTACCCTGCGGATTCCATCCCTCCGCTCATTATACTATATCTGATAGTCCCGATAAATGTTAGCCGTCTTCTCGTATGCCTCCTGAAGGGTCGTCACACTGAAACCAGCCAAGAACCATTGAAGGTCTCGGTTTAGCCCGCCAACAAACCTCATCAACTTACATCGATCATTTGCCGCCAAATCCGGAGCATAGGCAGCCACCTCATTAAAACGCGTGAAGTACTCCTCCACCGTCACGTTACCTTGCACCAATATACTAAACTCATCCTCCTTTGCTCTCTGAATGTGTGGGGGGTAAAAGCGCGACCTTATCATCCCTTTAAAGGCCTTCCACGGTAATCCAACTAGCTTACTCCCAGAAGCCTTCTCATTATTCCACCATTTACTTGCCAATCCTTCCAAGTAATACGCGGCTATCATAGTCTTCTCTCCTTTTGGGCATCTCACCACCTCAAATATCGTCTCCAGACGATCCAACCATTCTTCCAAAATAGTCGCGTCCAATTGACCAGTGAAAGTCGGAGTACTATAAGGTAATACTGCATCCATAGCACTTCGGGGCTGCTGAGTGAACTGTCCAATAGATTGATGAAAGATTTCCAATGTCGGATCTGAAGGTCGAACGGGACTTTGAATTGGAGGCTCGGGGTTTTGGGAATGTCTACTCTCAACCTCTTCGTCAGAATCAGGTGCCACAGAAGACTGACGAGCACACCTAGGGGGCATCTTGCTAATCGAGACTAGACCTAATAAGCTCTAACTAATCAAATAGCATAACCAAGGTACATAAACACACGGAAGAAACATAAAATACAATGTATGCCATGAATGCACCCAAACCCGACTAAGCCCATGATCTAATTGATTTTAGAAATTTCGAAATCTTCATGTTTTATTAATCAAGAAGCATGAGTCTTTTAACCTAAGCTATGATACCAACTGTAACACCCCGGCCGACTCAAACCGGAGTGTCACCGCCACGCCACACCGGAAGGCTAGTTCATCAACCAATTAACCCTACATTGTGGCACTAAGGCTAAAATAAATAAATACAAACAACTAAATAGGAATTTAAAATTAAGGCGCACCGGCTTATCAATTAAATAAATAAAGTTCGAGAAGGAAAAAAACATAAGTTGGAAATAGTTCAAAAGACATTAGTTCTTAAACATAATTAATGAATTTCAAAAGCATTTTAGAAGGTAAAGTAGTTCTAATTCTCCCAATGGATCATATGACGTGAATGCATCATTTAGGTATAACAGAAGCATCATCACCTACAAAAAGGTTGTAAAAAGAGGGTCAACACAACGGTTGAGTAAGCGCAATTAATCGAAGATAAATTAATAGATATAATGCTACAAAATCATTTGAATGAGATAATTTGAATAAGATGATACATATCACATACGGGTAACTCACAACCACGAGTCTTTTAGCACCTCCCTTATATCTCATTTTCATTCTCAAATAATAGTGATGAGCACATCACAAAGAAAACTCCACTAGGCCTTAATCAGAGCCGGCTCGATCCTGTTTTTCAACATTATTACTTTGTATGACACATCACATAGTTACACATAACAAGCATAGGGTTACAACCCTCAAAGAAAATTCTACAATATGTATTTAAGGGTGCGAAGCCCAAAGTACACGTAAGTCAATTTATTTATTAGTTTGCGAGGGGCGCCAAACGGCCCATAACCCTCTAGTCTCCAATATAACATACCAAGAAGGGATTGTACGCAATTCATCCCTCCATCACGGATGACGGTCCAAAGACCTTTTTCATCGTGAATGACGGGCACCTCGGAATCACCCAAATAGGAAACCCGCCATTTCGATCCCTCGACCTAGCCCATTCGGGTTCTAGTTTAAGGTTAGCTAGTTCAGCTAAACTACCGGTATACCCTTACGCGTTTGCAAGACACAGAGGTGGAAGGCTATGCCTTATCATCCAAACGATCGACGAGTTGATTGGGTTCGACGGGTAGTTTCAATTACCAATTTGGCTCAATACTCAACATATTATTAGGCAAATTTTAAAAACAAAGCTTTAAACTCAAAATGTTTCAATTGCCAAAATTTAACCAATCAAAAAGTGGAATATTAAAATCCAACAAGTTCATTATAATCCCGTTTTATTTCGCCAAATAAACATTCGAATAATCTGTCCATCCCAATAGGCATAAATCTTTTCCCAAAAAAGAAAATCATAACTCGGTTAAGGCAAAACTAGGTTTCAAACCCATTCCACAAATTCTACGATTTTCAATTTAAAATAATATAATAATCTTCACATAAGCCCTAGGAGACATTATAATCAACTTTCTAAAAAAAAATTGCAAAACCTAACACTTTTAAGGGGTAAACCCATTTGAAAATAATTTTGAAAAATATCAATAGTTCGAGCTTAAAAATTAAAAGATATCATCTATCTAATATTAATCTCACTTACCTTAAAAGAAGAGATCAAAAAAAAGAATTTTGGAGAAGAATGACTACCTCAATTCTTTCTATTTTTTGTTTTTATTATTTATTACTGGGTATTATAGAATGTAAGTACTCAACATTTATCTTTTTCAATAGAAACCATTCCAGATCAGAGCAATATCGAAAATGACACAATTTTTTTAATGTCAAAATTGCAATTTGTATGTATTTATAGACAGTAAACTGTATACCACCATTTTTGGCAATGACACAACCGTAATTTTACATGTATCCAGGCATTAAATAGTCCTTCGGAAGATCATGAACTTCCATGATCTGAGGATGTTTGAAAATTGAGCAGGCCGCATTGGCTCTCAAACAGAACATGAACTTCCATGTTCGAAGAATGTTTAATAACAGAGGAATGTCCACTCTTAAACAAAAGTTACTAACATGTAGAGAAAAGGTTACCTAAGATGCAAAGGACTTGCAGGGAAAATATTTCCACCCTCGGCTGATTCTGGAGCTTTCTTATTGATCACTCCATTTGTTGTGCATTTTGGTGCTCCCTTTTGTGAACTATTTTTTCTTGGTCTGCCACGGCCTCTTTTTGGGGTCGCCTCTGAGACAGTTTCACAGCCAGTAGGATTATCTAACGATGATACATGGGATTCAATCACAGTCTCAGGATCGCCAACTTTACTTCTCTTGGAAACCTCGCTCTCCTCATGCTCGGGGGCAAGGTGACATGTGCTGCTGCTTTTTCTCTTCCACGAACTTTCTTCATTTGATACGTTAGCTGCATCTGCTTCTGGTGTTGAGTTATTGTTCTCAGTGGCGGCATTGTTTTCTTCGGCAGATGAGCAGCCAGCTTTCTCCTTATCCTTGTCAACTTCCAATTGCAGTTTTTCTATCACCTCCATGATTTCCCGGTTAACCTGTTGGAATATACAAGAAGCAATGCTACTATAGAAACATTGGAATCCCCAAAAATGATAGAATAATTGTTAGCAGACCATACTTGTGGGTTTTGGAGGAATTCAGATATATCAGTTGGGCATGCTGGACATTTCATCACATTCTTTTGCGACCGAAGTTTTCTTCCATTGTGGCAGACCCTTTCTTTTGCAAACGACTGGCCGGAAAATTCATCTTGGAGACAAAGCTTGCAGAAGTTGTGCGCACAAGGAGTTGTCAGAGGTTGGCTCAACACCTTGTGGCAAATAAGGCAACTAAAACCTGCATGCGAGCAGTCAATAAGTATAAAAGATATGAAGATTTACTTGTTAAAACTAGCAAACACATATAAGAATATTGCTATGTCAGTATGAGAACTGAAGGGATATACTTTCACATTCATGCATAAAAAAAGTAAGACCCAACAAATCACCAATCAGATCAAACTGAGAAACACTGAATCAATAATAGAATCACATTTGTATGCTCGTCATGTGCTAGCATGTGGCAGTCTAGATTTCGAACCTTTAAGAAGCCTCTCTGCGACAGAAACAGTTTGTAATTTCCTCCTTGCCTTCCTCGCAGTCTGGCCTTCCTCAGTAATACTAGTGACAACTTTTTCTTCACTACGAGGTGGTGGCCTTTTCCATTTCCAGGAACATTCCCCCACCTACAATCACCAAAATACATAAAATGAATAATTATATAATTGCTGCTCAAAATATACATATGATCAGATTGATAATTAAAGAAAAACCCTGTAGGAAATAAAAAAGGCCAGAAGAATGTGAAGAAAGTATATTACATATTGAATTTAAACTCAATTTTAATACTATAGATATATCAAGCATCTTTAAACAAACAAATATAGAGCAAGAGAATTCATTTTTGTTGCGTAATTAATTCATTTAAAGGCTTAGAAATTGGTCATTACATCCATGCTAGCTGCCCTTTTGCTATATCTGTGCAGCAAATAATATTCTTATGGACCCTCATACCAGTTCAAGACAATTAAAACACAAAGTTAACTCACATCATAATCCCATGAGGGACTTTCCTTCCTGTCAAAAATATCAATTGCTTTCATTAGCTCGGCGATGACTGGCAAAGATCTTGGCCGATCCCCAAGCTCATCACTGCCAGAATCAGTAAATGGTTGAATCAATAGAACTTTTACATATATGATATAACATAGTAGCAGCACACTAGCAAGAAGCAGAACCTTGTCCAGGGCGCCGGTTCATTGTCGCATCTCACAAACAAATATCTGCAGACTATGAACCCCTGAAGCAAAAAATACAAGTTTACAAGAAGGGGCTGCTAAGAAGTAAAGCATGCAGTAGCATGGAAAAAGGTTTACCTGCTTTCCCTTTTTTCTCCAACATTTTTCTATCCGGTAGACTCCATCATATCGATACCCTTTTTCTGGGGCATAAGAAGACCGCTTGTCTTTCTCTGATCTGTTCAGAAAAATGTGAGTACATAATATTTTTTTTTAATGGGTTGATAAGATTAGTAAATAATTCTGGTAAGCTATTAACAAGGTGCTGTGCAAAATCTCTAGTATAAAAGAACACCTTCATGACTAATACCAAGTTCCTTCATTTTAGCAGTGTTTGGACCAAGCATCAACACTATTACAACCAAAACACATTGTAGAATTTTCATAATACTTTTAAATATAAATTTTAAGAATCTCATAACTTAATGCAGTTTTTTTTTTTTTTTTTTTTTCATGCAGTTTTCTATCTACTCATTTGTACATATGAGGTAATAAAGGAATCCGTCATGTGCCTATTCAAAGCACCTTTCATATTTTTATTTAATCTAAGTAATACATTAAGTATGGGCATTTATTGTATATCATAGTATTTTTATTTTTAGATACCATAACACACACACAATCGAAGGAAAGACGGTAGATTGGAATGTCAGATAGCGACAGTTGGCAACCAACAGTTTACTGATATAACAGTATCAGTCTTCATTTTTTCTTTCCACAACACTACTTTTGTATATGTATTCTTTCCATTCAACTTCATCTACTTTCATTTATTTTTCTTTATATTGCATGATGACCTTCCACGTTTTAGAACTAAAATAGTAATTGTTTCCTTTTTTAATGTTGTTTGTTACCTATTGTAGAGAGCCGGCTCGTTAGCTCCAACAATGTAGCAACAACTCCCCCAATTAAATAGTCATCACCAAAAACTAACTCATCTTTGGCAAGCCTTTAATTTTCTTATGTTGCTCTATTTAACCACTCATTGCAATCATCAACATCATCCAAAAAGATAGGATCAATCGCATTGGTTATCATAAAGTCATAATTTATCACCAAAGGGATCAAAGGCCAAACATAGGAATGTGGATTATAGACATAGGAGCAACTACAGAGACAGACTACTAGTTGACAAGGAACTGATATTAAATTATTTTCCAAAATCGGTAGAAAGAAAAGAAAAAATGATTAAAGATAGATAGGATGTACAACAACAATAAGCTAGCAATCCACAACAAAGCGATTACATGTGATCATATGGCTAAATGAGAATTTCTACCATATATGACTGCTATGTTTCTCAAATAACGTACTTAGTTTGGATGCACGTCTTCAATGGTGAATGAAACATTATCTTAGTATGTTTAATTAAATAATATTGAACAGAATTTTAAAAGCGGCTTATTTATAAATAATATTTTATCATAAAGTTAGAAATTAAGTTTTATTTGATAGTGAACATACACATTGACCAAGGAATGTTTCATTGCACATATGGCATCATATGGAACTAGTCAATCTCTAAAGTTAACTAGTTTAAAACCATTCTAATATTCCTAAGTGCACTTGAGCACACCTTCATACATCCTTCACTTCTAATTAGAGTAAAGTAAGTCAATAGTTAAAAACTACATGTCTGTTACTTAGAATATATAATTTGTTACACCCTAAATAAAAGCAAGCATTACCTTACAACGCGAACTGGATATCCTTTCTCACAACTTACACGCAAAGCCTGATTCTTGTCCTTGAACTCTTGATCAAACGATTGTTCTTTGTTAGTACGTTTGTTTCCACTTAAATCCCTTCCACCACTGTCATCCGCAGAAAAGGGATACAAAATTAATATCTTCTTAATGAAAGCATGTTATTACCCTAATGAACAAAAAGACTATATAGTCAAACAGTATTAATAAAACAATCACAATACAAGAGCATACAGAAAACTTGTACATATACGACGAAGAAGATACAGTAGAATAGAGAAGTTTTATGCCGCAGAATTAAATGTAACTCAAAATGTTTACCATCATGTGAGATAATGTTGGCTGCAGAACATAACCATGACTTTGGATCAACAATAGATCACTGAAGTTTAGACAATATCTTTAACAAGATCCTCCATAATACTCATGACCGAGGACAAAAATTAACAAAGATTGCAACAATACCTTCCAGTATAGAGAAACCATTCCCCATGGTCTTCGTCGTCCTCGTATCCTCCTGAAATTACCACTGACTGAGAACCATAGTGTGCCTTTCCGCTGATGCCACCTACAGGAGGATAGTGAACACCCCACTGCCGGCACTCCATTCGAAGATCCCAAGACTCTCCTACCGAAACCCCTTGATTCCTCTCTGGATCATGATATGCCGGGATAGGTCCAAAGTGGTCTTTTGGGACAGTGACAAAAATTCTTCCACTGGCAGCATTGGCCATCCCAGCCCTCTGTGCCCTTTCTGTGGTAAACGCCCTATCAGGACGGTCTTGATTATGCACAAAGCGATCAACAATCTGGGTCGCTTCAGTAGTGACTGAGCTCGACAGCTTTGCCATTCTTATAGCAAATACAAGGGTGGAGTTAATCCGTGGCTGAACAGCCATTTTCCTGGGAATGATCCCGCGACATTTTGCACAAGTGTTCTTTCCTTGTTTGATCCACTTTTCAAAGCATTTTAAGCAAAAATTGTGTCCGCATGGTGTCTGAGTTTCAGAACAGAGATTGAATATCAAAACGAGATACAATTAAATAAACCACAAATCTCTGTAAAAGTTCTTTAAAAAAATACATACTTTATAAATTTAAAAGGTAAAACAAAAACGAGTAATGACCACCAAATCATTCAGCGATCCTATACAAATCTTACCGTAACCGGCCTTTCAGGTAGATCCATGCAATACGAGCACTTAAAGCTGTCCCCAAGCACTCCCAAGATATCTCCGCCTTTCTCCCCGCCGACTTCCCCTTCCCCGTCCTTCTCTCCATCCGTGTTCCCGGACAGCAGTTGCTGCCTCTTCCACGCCTTTTCCTTATCCGACAGCGAAGCATCCGCTTCAATCTCCCGAATCCTGGCAAACAAATCCTTGTTCTCCGAATCCGTGGGCGCCGGAGCGCCGTCGAGCCCATCCCCTGAGCAATCAGGGCACTGCCACTGGAACCCCAAGTCGGGAACGACGGCGACACATTCGAGGTGCCAGGGAGCGGCGCACATGGCGCAAGTGAGAGTCGCCTCGCTCGGCGGCTTCACTCTGCAGAGCATACAAACGCCGTCGGCGTCGAGAGGAAGTTGTGGCTTGAGTTGCGACGGCATCGGAGGTAGAGATTGGAAGGGCAACGGAATCCGAAAAGGGGAATGGGAAGCGGTTGCAGAAACAGACGAAGAAGCAGTGAGGAGAGGAGAGAGGGGCGGAGAGACCACTATAATATTGGGCGGGGGATTGGTCCGGCGGATTTTGAATCTTCTGGATCAGGGTTTTAGCATTCGTATTTTCGGTTCTTATTTGACAAAATTCCAATCAATTCGAAAATATGAAATTTTTGAAAAAATCAATTTGAACCGAATTGAAATAATCGAAATTCGAAATCCGAAATCCGAAAATTGAATTAAAAAATTCAAATTAAATCAAAAAATTCGAAATTTTAAATATTTTTATTATTATTTTTAAAATTTTTAAATTCTTTTATATTTTATTATTATTAAATATATATAATATATTAAAATTGAATATATTAAAATATAATTAATAAATTTCAGTTTTTTATATTAAAATATAATATTTTCTAATAAAATATTAAATATATATAATAAAAAATAATATTAAAATATTATATTTCGTATTTCGGATTGGTTCGGATTTTAAGTATACCGATCCGATTTGATCCGAAAATCCGAAATTTGTTAAAAATTCAATCCAATCTAATTCGAAAATCCGAAAAATTCGAACCAAATTTTAAATTTGAGTTTGATTCTGATTGAATTTTCGGATTTCGAATATTTTGTTACCCCTAGTTGTACTCGGGTGCGGGAGGGTGCACGGGGACTTCACACACCATTTGGATTTGGAATTTTTGTAATTCTTTGTTTTTTATTTTAAATAATATATTATTTTATTTTGATTTTTAATAAAAATAAATTGGTTATTGAGCACAAACTAGCATATGAAAATGCTACATAAATTAAGGGTTTATTTGTTTAATATTTTATTTTAAAAAATATATATATACACACACTAAAGGATTCGTTTTCGAAAAAAATTATGAATAAACAAATTCTAAATTTCATATTCAAATCAAAACTAAATATCCCTAAATATGTTCACTCGATAATTTTTTCTGATGTAATTTTCAATTAATATTGTAAAAAAAATATAATAAGCAAATATATTTATATATTCTCTATTAACTTATAAAAAAATTTTATAATTTAATACGATAAAATATAAATTTCTATATTTCTATATTACTAATACATTTACTCGTAACTTATAATATATATTTTTTTAAATCAAAATACTAAACAAAACACACTTCAATTTTTATTGTATTCATTAAATGTTAATATTATATTACATAGCTATTTTAGGTTTGTTCATCAAATGTTTTTTAATAGAATGATTTTCATAAGGATTATTAAAAGATGTATATATACATTAACACAATCTAATATATACAATGATTAAAAAATATTACATTTAATTAGGTATTCATTTATTCTTTTTTACGTATAAAACTTTGAATACTAATATTATATTTATACGAAGTACAAATTAAGAAAAAAAAATAACAAATATACTTTTATTAGTACAATATAATACAATTACAATAATATTTGTAAAAAATATTATATAAATACAAAAATATTTTTAATATTAAATAAAATAATATAAAAAAGAAATGAATGTATTAAAAGCCGGAAGAATAATATTTTATATTAAAAAATTATATTTATATGAATAAATGAAATATAAAATAATATAAAAAATAAATAAATACATCAAAAGCCGAAAGAATAATATATTTTATATTAAAAATTAACTTTATACAAATAAATGAAATATAAAATTATGTAAACTATAAATGAATATGTTTAAAGAGGGAAGAATAATATTTTATGTTAAAATATTAATTTTATATGAATAAATAAAATATAAATAATCAGTTTGTTCACTTAGCGTTTTTATATGAATTGATTTTTATATCGGATACGAAAAATTGTACTAATAATATAAAAAATAATATTTTATATTAAATAATTGACTTCTTATTAATGGATAATATATCATATTAATGTGTGTATATTTTTATTTCTTTAATAATATATAGAGAATTGTTCTATTTAAAAATATCGAATGAATAAACTGAATATATAATATGTATTGTATTTTTATAATATTAAATTCAAATGTGTTAAAACAAATACAATTTACCCCCATTTTTTCAGCCTGCTACAGTGTTACTCTATACTGTACACTTCACTCCATTTTTGGAGTGGAGTTTGTGTGGTGTTTTTGTAGTATTGGTGTATTTTTGTTATTTTTTTGGGATATATTGTGTAATTATATTTTTTTGAAAAATTATGTATAATTTTATTTTTTGAAAAGTGATATAATTTTATTTTTTAAAAATAATGTATAATTTTATTTTTTTTTAAAGTGATATATAATTTTACCTTTCGAAAAGTGATATATAATTATATAGTTATTTAAAAATAATGTGTAATTATATATATTTGGGTTATATTGTAAAAATAAATTAAAGTTGGGGTGTAATTTATAAATATAAAAGGTTATGTAAACTAATATAAAAGAGGAATATATATGGAATATACTTTTTAGAGTGAAAAATTGAAGTTTATGGTCGAAGTAAAATTACTGTAGATCAACCGCATTTTTACTGTAACTACTGCAAAAATGAAGGAATGGGTTGGAGATGATCTTAGATGGCACGGGTGAGTTAGTATTATATAATGTAAAGTAATTTTTTTATCCATAAAATTTACTATAAAAAAGAGGGTGTGTGTGTTTATTTACTGTCTAAATTTGAAGTGTTTTTTTGGTAAATATATTTTCGTCAATCTAGTCTTTTTATTTTTGAAATAACAATTTTAGTTTTTTATTCATTGAATTAATTTAATTTATGTTCTTAATAACAGTTTTGTTTTTAAATTAATAGATATAATTATTACTTTTTCTTTTTCCGTAGTCTAAAAAAATAATTATTATTTTTTTTATCTGTAATCTAAAAATATATTCCCCTGTCTCACCTACTGTGTCCATATTTTTATTTTCGTATGTCCTACTTATTTTGTCACTTTTTTTTTTGGAAAAATATTATACACTTTAATCTTATTTTAAAATTTTTGATTTATTTTTTTTAATTTTAATTATACTAATTAGTTATTTTCATCTTAATTTAAAATTATTTTTATTAGATAATAGTTATTTTCACTAATAAATTTTTAATTATTTACTGATTATACTTCTCCTAAATTTTCAAATCTACAGTAAAAGGGACACGGTACCTGAGACGAAGGGAGTAATTATTTTTTTAATAAAAAATTATATATATTTACTATAAATGACAAAAGTAAAATAAAAACGTACGCACTATATTAAAATTTAGTGTCAAAATATTTTGAGTCTATTTTTTACGACGGAGGTAGTGTATAATTTTAATATGAAGTTAGAGTTATCAAAATGTTTTGAACCCCTTGAATTAGCCCGCCCCACCTCACTTTTAAAAATGATTAAATTTTAATTTTGTAGACCCTTTAAAAGCAAGGTTAAACAAGTCAATCTATGCAAGCTGCGGGTAAGAACAGAAATAGGCTATGACAGATTAAACTTTGGCTAAACAGATCAGGTCTATTTTGAAAATTTAAGGTCTGAATCTCACATATTAGCCTATATTTAAGGGACCAAAGTTTGAGTTTGACCCATTTTTATGCTTTTGTAGTCTACGAGTCTAAAAGCTTATATAATAATTTAATTTTTATTTTTTTAATTCAATATTAGTAAAACAAATATAAATACAATCATTATTTTATGTATATATATAATTATAATTAAAATAAATTAATCTTATATTTGATTATTCTCACTAGATTAAATTTTAAAAAAAATATAAATACTTAAAAATATCGCACAATTGGATATAAATTCCTATTTGGACAAAATCGTTACAGTTCAGTCCCTCTTTCATTTTCCTTGTTCTTTCCTCTCCACTCTGTAATCGCCAAAAATCGGTCGTTTTTTCCACCGCAAAATCGAAGTGAAGAAAACCGGTGCCTGCAAAATCGAAGCCGTCATCCGCTTGCCCACTGTTCGCCGATCTCGAACAATTATCCGGTCTCCAATTTCAAATCTCGAATAGGCATCTCTCCATTTTGAAAAAGACGTCATCCTTTCTGTAACGTCTCCAACAAAAACCGACAGATGTTAGGGTTTTTGAAGGTTAGTAACAGTTGTGAATTTATACTCTTTCGGAGAAGGATCGAAGTTGATGTTGTTCTGCCGAAGCTGTTTGGAAGGAAGCCCAACAGTGTCGTCGTCGGTGAAGGAAGACGCCGCAGGTATGTTGTTCATCGCCGGAGAACAGCTGCTGCTCGGAGCTGCCATCACTGTCCGTCGTCAGCTACATTGATATTGAAGTCGTTAGTGGATAACTTTTTGTAGAATATCGAACAGATTTTGTAATATGTTTCTTGTCTCGTGCGTGAATCACTCAAATCATAGAAGTTTGCTTTACTCTCAATTTAAGGGCATTTCTTGTGTGGATATCTTCTACTCTTAATTTCTTACTCGCACATTGTCTTTTTAGCTTTAAAATAATATTTAATTTCAATTTCATCTCGGTATTATTAATTTGGATTTTATTTCGAATTTACTCCCACTAATATTTTTATTCACGTTTACAAAGTTTGTTAGGTAAAGTCCATCGATCCGGGAATAAATTCACAACAATATATCTATTTCGAATGGACAAATTTTGGTTTAGACGTGAAATAGTTATATGTTGGATTTTTCAAACATCCAATTCTTTCTTAGATATTGACTAAAATTTGTGACAGAAATTGAGATTGAGGTTTTTTCGAAGTTGCTTTTATGTTTTATTTATTTATTTTGAAGCTTCAAACACATGGTAACAATCAGTCTATAGAAATCTATATTGTCTAGGTTGAATTATTTGATGTATATAATATATAGGAAACAAAGTAGAAATGATGAAGATGCAAACTTATGTTGAGGTAAGCTTATTGGAATCCTAAATAATTGCAAGGATATTTATTTGTAATTTTGTATTAACTATGCCATGGTAATATCATCTAAATATTATGTTATGGAATTTTTTCTTTATTATTCAGGAATTAGGAATTGGAACCTACTTTTTTTGTCATTGAATGATGCAACGGAAATAATTGCAGTATCCATCGACAAAAAAGATTTCTTAGTGTATTTATGCATCCTATATGCCATGGTAATATCATCTAAATATTATGTTATGGGAATTTTTTCTTTATTATCCAGGAATTAGGGATTGGAACCTACTTTTTTTGTCATTGAATGATGCAACAAAAATAATTGCAGTGTCCATTGACAAAAAAGATTTCTTAGTGTATTTATGCATCCTATCATATTCGTGATTGTATGTTTGGCATATGTACTTGCAATTTGCAACACATCTGTAATTTTATTTTTGGATATAACCGATATACCGGAGCAATGGTACTGTGATTTCCAATGGCAGGACGGTGTCTTGCTTGTAATTAAGCCTATAGGGCATGTTGTCTGTCACTGATGACTTAGCGTTCTGATATACTCATAGCGCCTTTTTTAGAGTGTCATGCCATCTTCTTGGTTTGTCTTCCAGAATCTTCTTGATCAAAATCAGTGTTTTATTGGTCACTTTGGCTTGTCTTTTGGCTTGGGGATAGTAAGGCGAAGAATATACCAATTCGATCCCATCTTATGCCACAAAAGCTTCAAAATTAGTGCTTATGAACACGGTTCGTTGATCGGTGGTGATGGTTTTAGGAATGCCAAACCGATGGATGATATGGTTCTTAATGAAATGGATGACCTGGTTGTGTTGGACTTGCGCGAGTAGGATAGCTTCCATCTATTTCATGAAATAATCAGTAGCCACGACGATGAAGTCGTGTCCTTTAGATGAAGGGGGTGGATCTTTCCTATAATGTCCATCGTCCAACCTTGGAAAGACTATGGTTTGATGATAGAATAGAGTTCTTCGGTTGGGATGCACCACAAGGGGCCGTGGCATTGGCAGGACAGTCAGCCTCACGCGCAATGAATGCAATCTTGTGATATTTTGGGTCAAAAATATTTGTAATGCAGGACAGACCATTCATCATCGGCCTATCCTTATGGGCACCGTCTATATGTTTTTGTACTTCTGCTATTGCTTTAAGAGCTTCCTCCTGTCCTTAATAACAACTAACATCCCGTCGATGCATCGGTTGTACAGATTCTCATCTACTTTAGTATATTTGAGTGCTTGTTCACGTACACATCGGGAATCAGACTTCTCAGGATCACCCGGGGTCTATAGAATTGCTTCGCGCTAGTCGGCATCCCGGTCTGCTTGTAGGCACTCATATTTAAGATGGTTAGGTCTTCTTAAAATCAGACGCTCATTGAGCCAAGTCATTAGCGTCACAATTTTCTTCCCTCAGAATGTCTTCGAACATCACTTCCGTAAGTCATTGGAGGAAGTCGTAAACCTTTTGAAGCAAGCTCTGGAGCCAGGGCTCTTTGCACCTAAACTCCTTTACCATTTGGCTAATAATCACTTAGGAGTTCTCTTTTAAAAGAACTTTCTTAGCATCTTTCTCAAAAAAAAAGAATAATAAAAAAATAATGCCTCGTACTCCACTTGGTTGTTTGTGATACCCTGCAGCAATTGATGCTCAAATCGCCAAATTTTTCCTTTTGGGTAGGTATCACGACGCTTGCTCCGGCTATCCTGTTAGTGCTAGAACCGTTGAAGATGACCAACCATGGTTATAGCCCGATGTACTCCGTAGGGACAACCTGGACTATGCCGGGATGTTCTGCCAAAAAATCTGCAATGGCCTTCCCTTCACGGATTTTAGAGGCTGATATATAAAGGCGAAAAAGGCCAATTTTATTGCCCGTTTGACTAAACGACCTCAAAGGACTAGCCTATTTAGTAAAAATAACATAGGAGGTCGACCTTGAAAATTACTTTAGTTTTGATAGGCATGAGATAATATTCCAATTTCGTGCATACATAAAATAAGAATAAACAAAAATTTTCAACACAAGAATAATGTATCTCAACATCATTAAATGTTTTACTAAGATAAGTCGTACGTTTCTAACCTTCATCATCGTCTTAGGCAAGGAGACAGCCGATGGTGTCATTGGTGGTGGTGATATAGAGTTTCAGCTCCTTTTCGTTCCTCAGAAGTATCAGCCCCGGTGGTGACGACAACACATGCTTAATCTGGTCGGACGCCTTTTATTGCGCTACACCCCATTCGAACACAACTTTGCTTCCCCGAAAAAGTATCAAGAAGGCTTTCATCTTTCTGGATGCATTGGCTATAAACCTCTGTAGAAAGTTTACTTAGCCCGTCAAACTTTACAATTCCTTGAGGTTGCATGGAAGCCTCAATTCTTGGACAACTTTGGCTTTGTTTTTGTCGATTTATATGCTCATCTGATGCATTAAGAAGCCATGGAAATTTCAGCCTCATACTCGAAATGCACATGTCATCTTATTGATTTTTAAATCATGTTGTCTTATCCAAATGAAAGCTTTTAAAAAATCAGCCAAATGATGGTCGGATGCCGGAGATTTCACTACCACATCGTCAATATACACCTCAATGAATACACTGATCAAATCATGAAATGGCATTCATCATCCTTTTATATGTTGCCCCCACATTGTTTTACACCGAAGGGCATGACAATCCACTCAAAATATCCGATCATGCCTAGACATTGAAACGCCATCTTGTGGGTGTCCTCATCGGCGAAGTATATCTTGTTATATTCCAAATAACCGTCCATGAAGGAAAGTATCTCATAATCCACTGTAGATTCGGTGAGCATGTTGGAGATCGACATCATATATTCTTTTTTCGGTGTCATACGATTGAGATTCTGGAAGTCAATGCATAGCCATCTCTTTCTGTTCTTTTTAACGAATGACACACTATTGGAATATGATTCCGAATATCTACTTGAGCGGATGAAATTCGCGTGGAGAAGCTTCTTGACTTCCTCCTTTACTTTTGGCAACAATCTGGATTGAATCGCCGCGGGGGCTATTTAGGTGGCCAAAAGGAGCATTTTCCTATGTAGCAGGGGCTATTTAGGTGGCCAAAATGAGTATTTTCCTATGTAGCATACAATGGATGCTACAAATGACTAACATTAACCCTATATTTACAGGTTGTGGCTGAGATTTTAGAAGGTTGGCATTTATTGACAACTAATATATAGCTGACAATTAAATAACAATCATTTTGGGTTCGAATCACGACTAAAAAAATACCCAAGTGTATCAAAATAACAGAAATGAATTAATAATATATAATTTCTAGACATTAGAAATTTTAGCATACAAAGTCATTCAAAATCACAAGATGTTTTTGCAAAGATAGCTAGGAGAATATGCAAAATCTACGTTTTCAACGCCACATCACTATTTTTTATTTGAAAGTCGGTATATTATAACAATAATGTTCTTGTTTTGACTAGAATGTCAATTCTAACATTGTTCTTTTTATACATCAAAAAATTTGCACAAGAGCATGATGGGAATAATTTTATTAATGACACCAATATTTGTTGGGATTTAATCCTCTCAAAATAAATAATATTTATTCCATTTTAAGTATTTTTATGTAATCAAGTTGTTTAGAAAATGCATAGTTACGGGTTATGTGCAAATTCACTAGAGTATTGTCATCCAAATATTTTTAAGATCAGTTCAACAAAATTTGAATGTCTAGATGTTGACTATTAGGCCAACTTAGGGCATTCTAGATACATAGTCATAAGTTTGATAGAAAATGAAAATTCCAATTTGGTCAAGTAAATAGTGACAAATTCTTCGTTTTCCTTTCATTGATAGCATTTATTGAAAATAAAAAATAAAAAATTGAAGACTTGGAACCCAAAGGAAGTTAGTGGTGACCATAAATTTTTTTCTTAAACTTGAGTTAAGTTAAAAGCATGGAGATTTAACTACCATATGTAACTCCTAGTCGTAATTGAAAATAAAAAATAATAAAAAAAAATTATTGATTGTATCTTGAAGACAATTATATTTCTTTAGAGAGCATTCCTCAAATTATCTTGTGGGTTTTTATAAGACTTGGTAAAACTTTCATGAACAATCAATAGTGCTAGTCATGGGTGTGACTAAGCATATATCCCTTTCTCGATTCAAGTATGTAGCTGATAAAAAAAATGCTTACACATATGTTTGCTCCGTAAAAAGTGGTATTATAGTGTGTTATTGACTATGTGTGATACCTGGCGCGCAAGCCACACTTTCCGGGTGTATCGGGATTAGATTGGTCCAATAGATCAAAACAAATTCTTCTTGCGCGCTTTGTTCTCACCCACACGTACTTTGAGAGACTTCCCAGGGGGTCACCCATCCGTAAATTACCCTAGAGCAAACATACTTAACTCTATAGTTCTTTCAATAGAACTTCCAAAAAATGATGTGCACATTGTTGACATAAGTAGTCTATTAAATCCACTTAATCTCTATTCAATCTCAAATGGCCCATAACACCAACCCATCTATACACAAAAGTTGGCTTAGCACCGGCTGAACTTTGGGGTATCTCGTCTCCTCTACTTAAGAATGCAACGTCCACCACTATAGGAAATTATCAATTTTGTAACGAGATTTTTTCGTTCCTAAATTCACTTTTTCCGTTACTAATGATATTAGGGACGGAATTAGAGATGGAATTATGTTAACTACGTGAACTTTAGGAACGGAATTCCGTTACAAATATACTGTTTTTTTTGTAGTGCACGTTGCATCCCAATAATCCATCAACTTCTAGGCCCTTCAATAGTCCGGTTAGTGACTATGGGCTATCACAGATTGTTTATGATATAAACTGTGATACCCTAGCCCACAAAGCTACACTGGTCGGGTGTGTCAAGAATGAAACTGCCCTCAAAGATCAATATAAGTCATTCCTAACACGTTTTGTCCTCACTCACGTGCACCCTAGAAGACTTTCCAAGGGTCACCCATCCTTAAATTACCTTAGGCAATAACAGTTAACTCTAGAGTTCTTTCAGTAAGACTTTCGAAAAGAAATACGCACATTAGTGACATGAGTAGTCTATTCAATCCACTTAATCTTTATTCAATCTCGAATGATCTAGCACTGACTAATCTATATACGGGAGTTGGCCTAGTACCGACCCAACTATGGGGTTATAACAAATTATTGATTGCAAAACTTTGAAATTGAAAAATTTGACGGCAACATATCATTTTATATAAAGAAGATTCACATATAGATAATTATTGTTATGACTAAATTGAAGAAAACAATAGATGAAAATGAAAAGGTAGCCTTGAGTAATGTTGCTTGGGCCGAATTAGATGAGAAGAAATTGTTAGCAATACAAGTAAAGTTGCTTATGAAACTATTGCAAAGGAGTTGTGATTGAATCTTGAGACACAATATATGAAAAATTCTCTTGTAAATAAACTTTGTTGGAAGGAACACCTTTATATAATTTGAATGACCAAAGGTACTTTTAAGGGTTGGTTGTTTGGTTCATGAACTTTTTTTATGGGATTGAGATTTTGCAATATGATTTATATGTGATAGGATTTATTGCATCTAAAATTTGGAATTCTATCATATTTTTGGCTGGTAAAATTATTCAAAATTTATATTTTCCAAATCAGTTTGTTTTGAAGATTAATTAAAGAATTTGGATTTTTTTTAATATTTTAAATGACATAATTGTCCTCCTACGAATTTTATTTATTATGATAAATTAAACTCGTACATTTATTATTTTTTTTTGGAAAATCTATTTATGTTTCTACTAAATTAGGTGTGTTTTAATAAAAAAATATTAATACGATTTTCGATTAATATTAAGTAATATAATATATAATGATTCATACAAAATATATAATATATAATTTATATACTAAAATATACAATATTATATTTTATACTACCTGCACTCTTTCTCGTACCTAATACAAAAATACATCAAACTAAAAATACAAAACTAAAATACCAATCAAATAATTTTAAAAGTATTAATTCATTTAAAATACCATTAGTAATATAATTAAATATGATAAATAAAATTAATAATTATAAATAAATATATGTATTTGTAGTAGGATGTTTAAATAAAATATTATATTTTTATTGAACCAACCAAATATAATATAAATATAAATATATAATATTATAAAAAAGAAAGATAAGAGTTTTTTTATTGGACAAATGGATATAAATGTAAAAGTTGAAATACAATGGGATTGAGATTTAAAAGTAATAAGGGGTACCCTAGTATTGAAAAATCCTTTATTTGCAGGATTTTAAAATCTCAAAATTTTAAATTTTATCATCTATTTTGTAACTAAACAATGATTCATTAGGATTTTAAAATCCAAATCCTATGAAATCCTACCAAGTCCATGAACCAAACATGATCTTATTCAATCACACCTAGGTGAATTTAATTACATTATTATGATTTTGAAAAATTTGGATGTTGCCATATGAAGATAAAGTTGTATTGTTGATTGTGTTATTACCTCATTCCTACAAGAATTTTAGAGAAATAATGCTATATGGTTATAAGAAACTTTTTGTTTCAATTAGATTAAATCAAAATTGTTGTAAGCAAATAATTTTGGTGTTCAATAAAATGACAAGGCTGAAGATATGATTTTCTTGGAAGGAATATACAAAAAAATAAGGAGGCAATAAACAATCTTGGTCTAAGTCGAAGGAAATGAAAACAAAGGAGACTTGCAATTACTACAATAAGTTTGCCAATTGTATACCTATTTCAAATAACACTAAAAGAATGTAATACAACTTCCCATTGAATATTGTTCCATCGAGTGCATGGTAGGCTGTGAGTACACACTCGAATTCTTTATTGTCATTTTATAATTTTGATGGATATACTAGGAGAAACCTGATTAACCCGATTTCAGTATTCCCCTTAAAGGTATGTATTGAAAGTGTAGATGATGGGTGCAAAGGAATATGAAGAATTTGTGAAAACTATCTTCAGTACTCAAGGAAGAGGGTGACATTTGAAGACAGACACAAATATTTATGTCATTTGTTCTTGACCACAACACAACTTCTTACCTCTATCCAAACATTCTATAATATTTATTTGGTGGATCTTAACAGAGTTTTGAAAGCAACAATGGCATCTGGCAGGCACCATCACTTGTATCAAGTGTTTGAAGAGTGTATTACATGTTTTAGTACAAACTTAAGAATAAAAAAATTGATAATCCAAAGGATAAGGTATTGATAATTCAAAATTTGAGCATATTCTCAAAAATCTATCTATTATTTGAATTTTTGTTTGAAAACCATAAAAATATATGATTTATAGTATAATTTATTGATTAGTTTCGCTTGATATGATCCAATTATCTCTAGTTAAGATTTACTAACTTTCTAGTTTAGTTTGAACGAGATTCAGGCCAATATGGTTGACTTTGAGTGAAGTGATGAAGGCAAACACAACCTGTATGAGCAATGGGTATTCTGCTCAAGTCAAAGTTCAACGGCTAGGTAATCTTCTCCACTGCAGTGAGACTCTGAAGAACTTCCGCTGAGGCGATGCATATGTCTCACAATAGTATAGTCATCTAGTTCCAATGCGCAATGAAAGTCAGCCCCGTTTGAGTGACATCGATGCCCTCTTTCCGCACCATCAAAGACAAAGATCTGTGCCCATGGTTTCCAGATGCAATAAGCAAGGTGGGAGTTATGACAGTTCTAACAGACCCTAAGAACTTAACCGCTCATCTACCTAACAGTTACAACAACTACTCCAACAGCTTCTCAATTGCTTTCAATTGTTGTTTTTAACTTCTCAACCGCGGTCTCTAATCTTCTATAAATAGGATCACATTCTATTATATCAAAAATAATTATAAGAGCTTTAAAATGTAAGAAGTTCTTTTTAGTTTTAGTGAAGGTCGGGGAATTAATGGAACATCTTCCATCTCTAACCCACTTCAGTTTGCCTTTTCAAGGATATTTAATTGCTTTCTTACCGCTTTACTTTACTACTTTGTTATGTAGATTTATAGTTTTCTAGTTGATAATGAAATACTCCCTCCGTTCCGTCACAGATGATCGTTTTTTCTTTTTTGTTCGTCTCACAGAATAGGTCCCTTTTCTATTTTTAGTAAATTTATCAATCTTAAACACCTTTAATAAATATAAATCAATTTAATTAAATTTTTAACCTCTTAGATGTAGAACCCACTCAAAACCTCTGTATTTCTATCTCTATCATTAATTAACAAATATTTTTATTTACAGTTGAGACTCCCCATTTTTTTATAAAATTAATTTATGGTAATGATAAATAAATAAATATATATTTTTTATTTGTATTATATAAAATTTTATTATCTACAAAATGATATCATATTGTATATATTTTATTGAGATTTAATATTAAAAATATTTAAACTTATATTTGCAATTTCTTTTAATCATTAACTAACTAATCCCCTATCTAAATAACTAATATGTAATACCTAAATTCCCGTATCCAAAAAAAAGGCACTATCTTTTCCGGGACGAAGGGAGTATCATTTTCTTATTCACCTCTATCTTTATCCAAAAACTCATGTTTGTATTTGATTGTTAAAATAATTGCATTGTAATGACAGAGAGTAGGTAGTTCGGAGCAGTTAAGTATGTGGGAGCTTTGTCAACCTGTTTAGTTATGATCTGAATTTAATTATGATTAAAGAGAGTTGCCAGATGAGTAGAGCCACTAGCGAAATAGTATAAGTAATAATTCATTAGACATATGCGCTTGCTTATCGGGTCACAAAAATGTCCACTCACAGTGGCTTTTCTTTGAAATAATATTCTTAACTATACTTTTGATTTAAATGAACAAGTATGATCAAACACTATACTTTTGTCATTTCTATATGACACATATATGTTCCGTTATTTCATCATCTTCAATCGCTCATTTCATTTAGAAAATTTCTATCCATTTAGGAACATACGGGTCATACACAAATATCTCTAAGTCACCCTACCATTAGATATATGACCGCTCACTAGCACATTCTCCCTTATATCCATTGCTCACCCCATTCCTCATTATATGCATACCGCTCACACACAACCCTTCTGCACTTACCATCATTTTCGCTACACTCATTAACTAGAACCCTTTGCTCCGCTCACTTTCACCGCTCCACCCATCTTTACTACGTACGATCGTTTACTATTTTTCTCACGCAAGCAAGCCATTTTTGCTTTTCCGCTTGCCCAGACTCATCCGTAAGTATCTCTTTTGATGTGATTTCATGACTTAAAATCTCTGAGTTCGACTAGGAAACTCATCAATATAAAAGAGTATAATATTTATTATTTCTAAGAAGATTTTGGGTCTATAACAACATCTTTTATTAAATCAATATCTGACCATTAATTATATCAGGTGTTGAAGAACGTCTTACAAGTTTTAGTACAAACTTAAAGGGATAATCCAAGGGATAAGGTATTGTGAACTATGGAATTTAGCAATTATAAAATATAGAAGAAAAGGACGGGAACATTAAAAAAAAAACCACATCAACGGTTGAAGGCAACTCATTTTTTTCCAGAAAAGAACATGCTAGATGTAAATAATTTTTTATTTATGCTACCGATTAATTGGTGAATGAAAATACGACGGGCCGGTGAAAAAAATTAATTAGATTAATTTGGAAGAAATAAATATTATTTATTTATTGTATATGAGGCTTGGTTAATATTTGGCTATTTTTTTGTCTCAAAATAAACCAATTTGTGCAGTCCTAAGTTTAACTCAGCTATATGACCTAAGTCACAGTATTATTTGGATAAAATATTGTCCGTTGGATGGATTTATTATAATCTCAAATGGAAGGTTTAAAATTAGAATAAATTACAATCGTTTCAAACGGAAGGTTTAAAATTAGAATAACTTACAATCGTTTCAAACGGAAGGTTTAAAATTAGAATAACTTACAATCGTTTCAAACGGAATGTTTTGAACTTCGAATAAATTACGATCGTCACAAATGGAAAGCTTGTTATTAGAATCAATTACAACCACCTCAAAGGGAAGGTTTGAATTTAAAATAAATTATATCGGTAATTAAAGTCGTAATTATGATCGTAATTGATCCCCTGCCATTTTGACCAAGTGGAGATGCTTATGTAAAAGGTCTTCCCCTTCATTCTTAACACATCAAAAACATTCTCTCATCATTCTCTTCTCTCTTCTAGCCTTCCGGTAACTTCCTCAGCTTAGTTTATCTCTCGCTTTGTTCGCCAGAGCTCCGACGATCTGAGGTATCACTCTCATCGAAGATGGAAACCGTTTTATCTTTGGATTAGAACGCTGACCACCTGAGGCACTACCGGGGCGTATATAATTTTTGGAAAGATGATTCATCCTCGACTCGATTTCACAGTAGACTTTCTTCTCACAATACCCATTTTACTAACAATAAAAAATTAGATACTATGCGAGAATGTCAACTCCTACCGGAGTCTCCGGAGCCGCCGGAGTTGCCTAAGCCGCCGCCAGAGGGGGTCACCAGATCCACCGCCACTGCCGGAGCTTCTGTCAGATGAGTTGCCGGAACAGTCGTTGGAGCTGCCACCGGAGGAGTTTCCGGAGCTGCCTCCGGAGTTACCACTCTCCCATTTGGGACAATTCCCTTTAAAGGTAGCCCTGTGTTTTCTGGGTTTACTCCAGGTGGATGTGGGGGCTTTCCTCGGTTGGTGGCCGCACCCTTTGCTACCTTTGCGGTCCAAACTGCTGGTCCTGGGCTTGGACCATAAATAAATGCCCCATGTACCAGTTCCACAACCATTCGCTGGAGTGGACTTTAAGAGGTGGCATGAAAAGATGCTCTTCTACCTAACTGCGATTGGGTTTATCATGTTCGTGCTGCGGCCCAACTACCCCAAAGCCCGATGCAGATCAGTAGAAGCATGCGAATTATGCGTCGTGGGAATATGAGACTACATGACAAAAAATACCGTATTAGGTAGTCTCTCTAACCCTCTTTATAATGTATATTGTAAAATAAAGAGTACGAAAGGGTGAGATGCTATTGAGAAAAAATATAAGTCCGAGAATGCCGAGTCTAAAATTTTTGTTGTTGCCTGGTTTATGGATAATAAATTGGTAGAAAGTCTATCGTCGAACAAGTGGAAGAATTCCAACACATTGTCCACTATGTTATTGACGAGGAGATGCCACTGCCAGAAAAGTTCATCATGAGTGTGATGATCGAGAAATTGTCCCCCGAGTTGGAGCAACTTCAGACACGGGCTAAAGCATGAGCTAACGCAAGTAGGGCTTGAATATCTGATTGTCCGAATATGGATAGAGGATGACAACCGAAAGCAGTACATGGCTAAAGGCGGAGATATTGCTAAAACCAACTTTGTCGGAGATCCCTCCAAGAAACGTGCACACCCAACTCAAACGGACAAGGGCAAGGCCAAACATTCCAAATTTATAGGAAATTGTACTATGGTAAAATAGGACACCATGTTAAGGATTGCAAGACACCGAAAAAGAAGAAGTTGAGTTCCCAACTGGTCGAGACGAGCCACCGGACTGATCGTGACCTCAATAGTGACAATCTTGTTGTTGTTGTGTACGAAAAAAATAATGTGGAAAGTCCAAAAGCCTGGTATATTGACACCGGAGCGACCTACCATGTTTGCTCCGACAAAACAAATTTCTCGACCTACAAGGAGACAGCTGGGACGAAGCTGCACATGGGAAACCGCGCAACTTCTGAGGTCCAAGGCATAGAGAACATGGTTTTGAAGAGGACCTTTGTCAAAGAACTAACCTTTAAGAATGTCCTGCATGTGTTAGACATTTGGAAAAATCGCGTATCAGGATCGCTGCTAGTTAGGCATGGTTTTAAACTTGTCTTTGTAGCAGATAAATTTATATTATCGAAAACGAGATGTTCCTAGCTAGGGTTTATCTTAAAAATGGGTTGTTCAAGTTGAATGTAATGGCCGTGCGCCGATAATAAAAATGTCATTTTTTCTTCGTACTTGACCGAGTGTTCTGATTTATGACATTGTAGATTAGGTCATGTAAACCTAAATGCTATAAAAAGATTAGTAAATATGAATTTACTAAATATAAAAGAGTTGAACACTCAAAACAAATGTGAAGTTTGCGTTGAGGCCAAAATGGCAAAATTACCCTTTCCGTCTGTCGAAAGGAAGACTAAGCCATTAGAATTAATTCACACTGATGCATGTGACTTAAAATTTGTACAAACTAGAGGTGGAAAGAAATATTTCATCACCTTTATTGATAACTGCACAAGATATTTCTAACTTTACCTATTAAGGGAAAAGAGCGAAACAATTGAGGCCTTTAAAAACTTAAAAAATGAGGCAGACAATCAACTTGGCTGTAAAATCAAGACAGTTCAAAGTGATACAGTTGGCGAGTATGTGGCCCATTCGAAGAATTATGTAACAAAAGTGGCATAATTCATCAGAAAATGGCTCCATATTCACCTCAATCGAATGGCATTGTGTGAACACAAAAAATCGAATGCTTAAGGAAATGATGAATGCCTTGATAAGTTCAGGACTTCCCCAAAACTTGTTGGGGGGGGCGGTGCTGACCGAAAATTATATTGTGAACAAGATTCCACTTAAGGGTAAGGATGTAACCCCTTACGGTAGATTGCATATTTATCGGATACGCACTAAACAGTAGTGTTTATCGTTTTATAGTTCATAAATCGGAAATCCCTGGGATGACCGAGGGAACTATGATAGAATCAAAAAATGTCATATACTTTGAAAATATCTACCCTTGTAAGGAAAGGATACAGTCTAACCCAAAACCCGTAGATGAAGAACTACAGAGCGTAAATAGACAAACAGCTAATAGCCCTGATCAAGAGATTTCAAAACCTATGCGTAGCAAAAGGACGAAGGTCAAGAAAACCTGTGGTCCAGATTATGTTATGTATATGTTGGAAAATGATCCAGCAATGATCAAGGAAACACTATCTAAACCTGATGCTCATTCTGGAAGGAAACAATAAATAGTGAAATAGACTCAATAATGCTTAATAACACTTGAGTGTTATCTGACTTACCCGAAGGTTGCAAACCGCTAGGGTGCAAATAGGTTCTGAAAAAAAAAACTCAAGGCTGATGGGTCTATTGATAAATACAAAGTCCGTCTCGTAGTAAAAGGCTATAGACAAATCAAAGGATTTGACTTCTTCGACACATATTCACCAGTAATGATGATAACATCAATTCGAGTGCTTCTCTCAATTGTGTCTTTGAACAATCTTGAGATTCAACAAATGGATGTGAAAAATGCTTTTTTAAATGGTGAATAAAAAGAAGAGGTATATATGGAACAACCAGAAGGATATATCGTCCCTAGCAAAGAGAAAAAGATGTGCAAACTGACAAAGTCCATGTATGGACTGAAACAAACACGTTTATAATGGCACTTAAGATTTGATAATGTCATGTTATCAAATGGTTTTAAAATAAACGAGTGTGACAAGTGTGTCTACTTCAAAGAAATATCTTCTGATTTTATCATAATATGTCTATATGTAGATGAGTTACTGATCATGGCCAAGGATGTCAGTCTGATCAACGAGGTCAAATGCATGTTGGGTCGTAACTTCAACATGAAATACTTGTGGTTAGCCGACGTCATCCTTGGAATGAAGATTCTAAGACAAGACGAAGGTATTATTCTGACTCAGTCCCACTATGTGGAAAAGATATTGAGAAAATTCAATGCCTATGACAACACTCTAGTGAAAACTCCAATGGACCTTAGCGTGCACTTGAGCAAAAATGGGGGAGACCCCGCAGCAAAGAAGACTATGCCAAAATTATTGGAAGTCTAATGTACTTAACAAACTATACAAGGCATGACCTGGCTTGCCCTGTAAACAAGCTTAGTCGATACACTAGCAACCTCAATCATGAACACTGGAAAGCGCTAGTAAGAGTATTAAGTTATCTTAAATTTACTTTGAAATTTGGAATACACTACGCAAAATATCCACCGGTACTCGAAGGGTACTGTAATGCCAATTGGACATCTGATTTAAAGTCTCACTATCTACAAGTGTATATGTATTTACAATTGGATGAGGAGCTACTTCGTGGAAATCCACAAAACATAAGTGCATTGCACGATCCATAATGGAATTAGAGTTCATCGCCTTGGACAAAGCTAGCGATGAAGCCGAATGGCTGAGGAACTTTATGGATGATATTTCATATTGGACAAAACTAGTACTTCCTGTGATGATTCACTGCGATAGCTAAGCTGTAATAGCAAGGGCTAAGAATGGAATCTACAATGGTAAATCTTGGCATATCCGACGTAGACATAACTCTATAAGGCATTTGATCACCAGTGGGGTTTTGACTATTGAATATGTAAATTCAATAGAAAACCTAGTGGATCTATTAACCAAAGGATTTCAGAGAGATCAAATGTACAAACTGCTAAAGGGAATGAATTTGAAATCAACAAGATAGAAACGATTACAGTGGTAACTCAACCAAATCACTTGGAAATCCCAAGCCTTGGTTCAATGGGATAACTAAGATGTGAGAGTCCGACACGAACACTCAATTACAATTTCCTGAACAGTAATGAGTGTTATATGTGCAAAAGTGGTGAGGTTGAGTCAATGGTTTTTTTATGATCATAAAGGTGTGAGTTAGATACCTTGAGATAGGATTATCTATATAAGTGTGAAGTGTGGGTCACTTCAAATGAAACACTTATGAATCCAAAGACGAGATCCATGGCCGAAACGGATCAAAACGCGAGAACAAAGTTGAGACTGTGATAGCGACACGTCAATATTATTGACTAAGTACACGCAGAGGTGGAACAGTTCAATGCATCACGTCAACTGGGAAACCAGTACTGTAATACCCCAATTTTGGAGTGTATAAAATAATATTATTACAGCAAATAAATATTTTTATAATATTTTGGAATCAAGAAATTAATATTTTGGAATAAATTTTATTCCTATTTTGTATATTGATTATGATTGAAAAGACTGTTAAACGGATAAATATCGATAAAAATAAAAATAATATATAATATATATAATAATATTATAATAATCATAATGATAAGGATGGATGATGACGAAAATATAATAATAATAATAATAATAATAATAATAATAATAATGATAATGATAATAACGTTAATAATAATAATATAATATAATATAATATATAATTATATAATTATATATAACAAACCAAACCCACGTGAAGGAAAGAAAGAAGAGAAGGAAGAAAAGAAAGAAAGAAAAAGATTTAGCCGTTCGATTTTGATTCCGACTTCGGTATTGTATTATTTGTTATACGTAGAATTTAATTATGAATTTTAATATGAATTTCAATATTGGGAATATTAAATTAGAAATTCTTCAAAAATTCATAACCGGCTATTTGGCTATTTAATCGACGAATTTCTTTAGCTAATAGCCTATTCGTAGTCCTAGTATTATATTCCGAAAATTTCGTATCGATCCGAGCCGAATTGAAAACGGCAGTGTATTGCACCTGCCTGTTTATTCATATCTATAAGTATTTTTATTTAATAATCGGGCGATATAAATATTATGAGATATAAGAGTTTTATAGCTAGAATAAGAGTTTTATGAGGTATAAGAGTTTTATGGCGACAACGTTTGGCTATCCATGTATTGATTGTGGGAGTCGTATGGTGGGTATATGGAAGTGACCGGATGACCGTTATATTATTATGGGTTTATCAGGTCTTTCCTTGAGCCGAAGATTTTCCGGCTATTGATTGATGATGGTCTAGTGAGCTTGTTATTACGGGGCCGAGGGTATTCCGGCTGCTCACTTAGACAGATGTAGTGAGCCTATGATTATGGAGCCGAGGTTATTCCGGCTGCTCACTTTGGCGGATATATATATGTGAGTGTGCATTGCTGTCGAGTTTGATATCTCTATTGCATCATTTCACTATTGGCATGACATGACACGTATTTTATGATTAACGGGAATTAGACTATTTTAAAAAGGTGTGAAATGACATATTTCACGTTAGTTCTTAAAATGGATTTAATTCTGGACTGCTTTTAAGAAAATATTTGTTTCAGGTATGCATGGCACATCCGAGACAGGGGACGTCTCGAGATATAAAAAGATGGACTGAGTGAGTGAACTTACGTCTATTGTATTATATGTAAATTTTTAACCAGAAAAACCTCTTGTTAAGGGGTGTGTTTTGTAAATATTTATAAATCAGATTCTGTTATATAATAATGCGCTTTTATGGTAATTTTAGCCTTAACACTGTATTGTGGGGCCCGAAGTAGGAGGTGACGACCTCATGATGCAGTGTGGCGGTAGCATTTCCACTCTGAGCCAACTGGGGGTGTTACAAGTACACTATGTAATGTTGACTATGGAAGGTTCAAAGGAACAAACTATTTGTCCTGATGTGTCAATGTCTCAGAGGGTCTGACCTAGGCTTTTGTCCTTTTATTGGTATTTCCACTCATGTAGGGGATTGTTGGATAATTGGTTATTTATGCAACCGATTAATTGGTGAGTGAAAATGCGATGGGCCGGTGAACCAAATTAATTAGATTAATTTGGAAGAAATATATAAATATTATTTTTTTATTGTATATGGAGCTTGGTTAATATTTGGTTATTTTGTCTGTCTCGAGACAAACCAAATTGTGCAGCCTAAGTTAACCCAAGTATATGGCCTAAGTCGCAGTATTATTTAGATAAAATATTATCCATTGGAATGGAATTATTATAATCTCAAATAAAATGTTTGAAATTAGAATAACTTACAATCATTTCAAACGGAAGGTTTGAAACTAGAATAAACTACAATCGTCACAAACAGAAAGTTTGTTATTAGAATCAATTACAACCGCCTCAAATGGAAGGTTTGAATTTAGAATAAATTACATCGGTAATTAAGGTCGTAATTATGATCGTAATTGTTCCCTTGCCATTTTGACCGAGTGGGGACGCCTATATAAAGTGTCTCCCCCCTTCATTCTTAACACAACAACAACATTCTCTCCTCATTCTCTCATCTATTCTAGTCTTCCAGAAACTTCTCCAGCTTATTTTCTCTCTAGCTTTGTTCGCCGGAGCTCCAACGATCTGAGGTGCCACTCTCATCGGAGCCGAAAATTATTTTATCTTTAGGTTAGAACACCGGCCATCAGAGGCTCTACCGGGGTATATCTACTTTTTGGAAAGAGGATTCATCCTTAACTCGGTTTCATAGTAGACTTTCTTTTCACAATACCCATTTTACTAACATTCGCTACACTCATCAACAGAACTCATCGCTCCACTCACTTTCAGCGCTCCACCCATCTTTACTACTTATTTTCCTTTACAGTCTTGTACTATTTTTCTCAAGCAAGCAAGCCATAATTGATGTCCTCTTGCCCAAACTCATCCGTAAGTATCTCTTTTGATGTGATTTTATGACTTAAAATATTTTAGTTTGACCAGGAAACTTATCAGTATAAACTAGTATAATATTTATTATTTATAAGAAGATTTGGGGTCTACAACAACGTCTTTTATTAAATTAATATCTGACCATTAATTGTATCAAGTGTTGAAGAGTGTGTTACAAGTTTTAGTACAAACTTAAGAATAAAGAAAGGGATAGTCTAATGGATACGGTATTGTGAGCTCTGGAAGTTAGCAATTATGAAATACAAAAGAAAAGGATAAGAATATCAAAAAAAAAAAAAAAAACACATCAAGGATTGAAGGCAACTCATTTTTTTACGGAACAAAACATGCTAGATGTAAATAAACAACAATGATTATTCTGTAAGGGAGAACATACACGTCATTATAAACAATAATGGATTGTTAACATAATAATAATTTTAAAAGAAAAGAGTAGTATGTCTAGTAAAAAAACACATACAATAAAAAGGGACGGCACAAAATCATTCATTACGGTGTATGTTTTGTTATGTATAATCTCTAGTTAGCTTAACGAATATATGTGTTTTTTTATGAAAATTATGTGCTTATTCAAAAAAATGTATGTGCTCATGTGAAAAGTAATGTGTGCTTTTATATGCTCAGTTCATCCTTATCATATAAGATAAATAACTGGTTGTTATAGAAACAATGTGTGCTTGTGTTTGTTTGTTTTGTGTTGGATTCTCTAATACATTTTACTCCTACAATACATAACTAGGGTGCTATAAAGTCTACTTTCTTTGATAATCTATGTGCTACTCCAAGATATAATAAATGCCTTTAGAAAAATAATGTGCACTTTCTTGTAAAAACAATTTGCACTTTATCTAAGATATTCTATTCTTATAATGTATTATAAGGATGCTTCGATTTTCTGTTCTTAAGTGATCTACATGCTTTTCTGAATGTTAATGCTTTAGAAAATACTATATTTTTAAAAAGACATTGTCATTCTTTTAGTAAAGAACACCTAGAACACAACCATTCAAATCAAACATAAGACACTATAGATGCTATGTAAGAAAGCACATGCAAGAAAGAACAATCATAGGCAACACCCAATGTCCCGATCAAACAAAAGGAAAAAAAAACCTACTTAATGAGAAAAAACATTCAGCCCATGATCGAATGTAAAAAAGACTTGTATGGCTCAACAACATAAATATATTGTACTTTATATCTAAGCAATGACACATATAGATTCTATGTTACTATGTTAAAAACTCACATGTTCAGTAATTATAGAATACTTCCAATCCTCCACAAGTTAGTGATCAGCCAGCTTAGAGGGTGTACAATTTCTTACTTCCTGTTGGATATGGATCCAAAAACATTTGAATGTGAAGGAGGTTTGAAGACAAAAGTACACAAATGAGCCTAAGTCTGTGGAGGTTGTCCAACAACAATGGAGCCTTGGAGCTGCACAGTAGCAATGGAGCCCCAGTCTGTGGAGGCCACCCAACAACAATAGAGCTGTGGAACTGCTCAGCAGCAATGAAGCCCCAAGGGTTATTGCCTCCATGAAGTCAAAGTTTGTTGCCTCCACAGATGTCGAAAGCAACAACCTCTATTGGACTGTGGTACCTTCACAAAGTAAAGGATTGCTACCTCCACAGGGCCGAAAGCAGCAGCCTTCACAGACCTTGAGGCAACAACCTCCATTGTCTTTGGGTTAACAATTCCATACCGAACATCAATGGAAGATCCGCACACCTTCATGTTTTATTTAGAGGACTTCCTGGAGGCAGGCAACCATAAGAAAGAACTTAAGAATCAATACAACTTGAAGTTGTTGGGGATAAAATCCCACAAACCAGCTAAGTTATAATTGATGCGGTTCAGAGTGAGTCGTGGACCAATTCAAGTGTAATGGAGGCGGTTTGGAGTGAGCCATGGACCGGTAAAGTGCAATGGAAGCGGTTCAGAATGAGTCCAGCGGTTGAAAATTGAGTGGAGGGTGCAGGCAGTTGGTGTGAGTCTAGCGGTTGAGAATTGAGTGGAGGGAGTTGTCAGGCGGTTGGAGAGAGTTGGAAAGAATAATTGCACCACTCTCCCTATAATCTAGGGGTGGTTGCTTATGTTATGATAAATATAGTAAAACATGCAACACACACATGACAACAACACACATCTCTTCTACAAGTCTTTATAATTTTATTAGTTTATCCATATATTTTAGAAGATTATGGAATTTCTTGCTAATTTATGTTGTCTTTTGTTAATTTCTTGCTAATTTATGTTTTCAGCATATTTTTATCCATTTTTCAGTAGAAATATCCGAGTTTTAGTAGATTTTAGTTTAAATCCATCAAAATCGGTCGTTTAGGTTCGAAGCTACATATGCTCCACCATCGGAGCCGCCTCCAAACCCAATAACGGACAGACTCTTTGGAGTACTTTCGGAACCTACATCGACGGAATTGACGAACGGTCTTGGAACCTCTGAATTTTAGGTCCCAACACTTTCATATATGCAAGAAACTAAAAATAATACATATGCAAGGATGTGATCTTAATTATCCTATTGTCTTGTATATAAACATCATGTAATTTTTCTATAAGCACGTTCAAAATGATGAATAATGAAATCAAGATAGTTTATGAGTCCCCCACCACACCATCAAACAATTCTTTATGAGACAAAGTTCATCTTCGTCAACAATATGGAGAAAAAGCTATTCCCATAGATGCTTTTAAATGAATTTTACATTCAATATTTATGGGACAAGCATATTTCGAGTTAATAACTTAATATCTTCTGTTTTATTATACAATTGACAAAGTAAATAACGAATACTAATTAATAAATATAATAAATACACTTTACCTATGACGTTAATGAACTCAATTATTGACCATGAAAAAATATATAATATAGCATGCCATAATTAGTTTATTATATTGAAAGAGCCGTTGTTCTTTGACTATTATTTCGTTGCATACCTATAGAATATAAAATGCATCTTTGGCCTATTCAATTTATCACTATTCATATGTTAATCACCCAATCCAAAAGTTTCAACAAATTGTCTAATTAATAATGTAAAGAAATTACAACGATATGTTCGCTCAATCTTTTTAAATAAATAGATTATTTATGAGTGGTATGAGAAATTATGTTGATAATATAAAAAATAGTATTTTGTGTTGAATTACTGATTTTTAATGAGTGAATAATATATATATTATATTAATGTGTGTATATATTTGTATTTTTTTAATAACATTTATGAGAAATTATTTTATTTAGAAATGTTGAGTGAGCAGACTTATTTATATACATATGTTTGGACAAATGAATAATATATATATTCTATCAACTCAAGAAATCAACAATACTCTATAAAATATTGCTACCTCCGTCCCAAACATCGTGTAACATTTGAGTTCGGCACGGGAATTTTGGTGAGTAGTATTAAGTAGAGTAATTTGAGATAATTTGAAAATTAGTTGATGTGATCGAAAAGAGAAATGCATTTTTTTTATTTGAATGTTGTGATGGGACAAAGTGAAATGTATATTTATAAATATAATTAATTATTTCTAAATTTAAAAATAGTAAAGTGAGATTGGGACAAACAAAAAAAAATATTGTAGGATGTTTGAGACGGATAAAGTGTTTTTTTATATCGTCGGCACGTTTTTCATACAAACAACTCAAATTCAAAACACAAGTCAAACATCTTTCTTTCTTTTTAAATAAAATTTATAATTTGAACTCTCTTCTAATTAAACTAAATTAATTGTAAATTTTAGTTGTCAACTACGACAGAATTTTAACAAAGAATATAAAATTATTGAATAAAACTATACTTTTAACCATTATTATACATAATAAAATTTTAATATAATTGGCAATGAAATATTAAAATATAACTAATTTAATTGAAGGTTATCAAGATTGTCAATTTTAAAATAAAGAAACAAAATTAACTTAGAAATAAATAGAAGGACCAATATATGCACTTTACCCTATAAAATGTGATCAATAGTTTGGTAGTATGCTACTCTTTATGGTGGTTTTGGAGGGATCTTTTATTAACAAAAAAATAATACGGACTTAGACACAACACTTGTAACTCTAACATTATCTTAGACGATGTTATTGACTTTTTTACTTAAAAAATTTAAATTTGAAGAAATATACACCATATATTTACTTATCTATATACATACGAGAGTTAATCAATAATATTTAAAATGAAATATTATTTTATAAAAAAAATTATATATAATTGTTGATGCCGATTTTCAACAATAAAAAATAAAATTCGAAAATAGAAATTATCTTCAAATTTGATAAAATAAATGCCTGAGATTAAGAATCTCTAGACACTGTATGATACCTAAATAAACTAGGAAACTAAATACTACAGATTGAGAAAGTAAATGGTGATCCCAAAAGCAATTCACTTGAATTTGATGTCGATTAAATATGGTTTCTTTAGGTCATGAATAGACCTATTTAAAATCCATGTCAACCGCCACAACCAAGTCGTGCCTTCATCTCCGCTCGCCGGTTGTAACTTCTCTCAACCGTCTAAAAACTGCTTTTCGCCCGACCTACACACCTACTGCTCCGTCTCCTTTTGCCCGCATTCCACTTGTCTGACCTCCGCATTAATCATCTCTTGGCCCGACTTCATCTTGTCCGACCTATATACCGTCCGACCTAGATGCATATCATTTCCTTCGTCTGTCATCTCCTTGCCCGACTTAATTTCGCCCGACCTATATGACGCCCGACCTTATCATATCCGACCTCCGTGCCTGACCTTATCACATCCGATATTCGTGCCCAACCTTATCATGTCCGACCTCCGTGCCCGACCTTATCATGTCCGACCTCCGTTCCCGATCTTATCACATTCGATCTCCGTGCCCGTCCTTTTCATGTCCGACCTCTGTGCCCGGCCTTATCACGTCTGACCTCTATGCCCGACCTTATCACATCCGATCTCCGTGCCCGACCTTATCTTGTCCGACCTCCGTGCCCGGCCTTATCATGTCCGACCTCCGTGCCCGGCCTTATCATGTCCAACCTCCGTGCTCGACCTTATCACGTCCGATCTCCGAGCCCAACCTTATCCTTTTGATCACAGTTTTCTCCCGAGGAAGCTTTTTCTTAACAACGCTTGGACTTATATTTGGACCCCTTTTTAAGGTCTTATTACTATTAACAGGCCCATTAGACTCTACATCAATCCTTAACTCAATTTAATAGACCCATTCTCGAAAACCCTACACATTGGTTTTTTCGTGCTCAACAACTTGCCTCCTCCCGCCCGACTTCTAAGCGTCACTTCTCGAACTGTGTGAGACGTGACGTTTAGGGGTTTGCAGAACAGTGCTATCATTATACTGCTTCGGGTCATATCATGGGGTTTATGTAAAACCCTTCTCTCACTCTTTCGAATTCACACATTCAAAATTCCGATATCCTTCTCTGTTCCTCTTCTTCTTCGTTTTCTACATTACCTTTGCAAATGGCCAATCGGTATGTTCCTACTCTACCTTTCGATGGGACTAACCCATCGGTTTCCTTCGTAGCTTCGAGGGTCCTTAATCTTACCATTCGCCCTTACTGCATCACCACCGAAGATGCTGATCGTATGAGATCCGTCATCTCTCAGATTTCTTCGATAATCGTCAATGATGCTGCGTTCAAGCCGGAACCTTTTTTGGACAACATCAGAACTCATCTCACTGATCTAAAAGACGCCTATCGTAAATGGTACGCAAGGCTTCTTCCCCACTTTGAAGAACAATGGAAGAGGCAAGGCATTGACGAAGCCATCCTCCTCTCGACTCAGCCCGTTCATCTTCACGACAAAGCCCTACTAGCAATGGCGGCCTTCTAGCATTCCCAGATGGCCGTCTTCTTCCTCCCCTCTGGTCCTATCGGCCCGACCTTGATGGACATGTATCATTGCCCATTTGCCAATCGTGGCTGATGATCCAGTTCTGGTTTCCTTTGAGGGCCGAGAGCCTTCACCCGACCATGCTGGTTGGGCCCTCACCAGGCTTCCTGAGAAAGAGAGAAGCTGGACCAGATTTGTCAACAAATATCAAGGTAAGAAAGGTACCCTTGTTTCTGAATTGAAGCACACAACATTCCTTCTTTTTTGGCTCTGCAGGTACACTTTCTTCCTTTGAAATCTCTTACGTAAATTCAAAGTTGGATATTTTGGTTGAATTTCTTCTTTCCTTACAGATACATCATTATTTCCCCTTCCAAACTCGTCCTTTCTTCCCAGGTCGATCTGGCCATTCAACTGGCCAGCAGCCAATTTTTCTCATTAGGAACCCTCTTTTTGGCTAACCTTTTTGAGGGGTTAACCCGAGTGAGCACCCGCCTGACCGATACCAAGAAGGCGGATACCGCTGCTTCGGGACCGTTTTGGTTCCTGGAACTGTAGCTCCGTCTTTACTTCCCCAATGCTTTCTTTGGCCGACTGCCTATCACCCCAAACCCCTACAGGTCTATAGGTTATGCCTTGGCCAGATTAACTCATAATTCCTCCTATCTCTATCCATCCGACCCCGTCATCGCCCAAATTCTGACTGAGGACCATAGCAACTCCCGCTTTTATGTTTACAAATCCCTTATACAATATTCAACCGATCTTTTTTGGCTTCACCCCGACACACCTTATTCCCAAACACATTTCGATCTTCTTCCTCATCTGACCTATCCCTTTTCCTAGGACTCCACCATGAAACCCCGATCTCTATTTTCCAGTAAGAGGTCGGACAAGAAAAACCACAGATTATTTTATACTTTTAATTATCAGCCCCAATTTTTGGCCCGACAGTTCGGTTGCTGTCAGGGCCTGCCGGGACCACTAGCCCGACCTCACCTTATACTTCAAAGCCCAGAAGGTCTGGTGATTCCCAAGCTCATCCCGAGTTGCCTTTCCCAACTCACCGACTATATCACCTCTAACTCCTATTTGCCTTTCCACTTAAAACCTTCAGCGGCTGAGGCCTTCCCTGCCTGGTGGTCGGCCACTTGGCCTCTGATTGCTCCTCCGACCGAAAAATTGGTTGGGAAACTTGCCCCGCCCCCAGTCTTGGCGCTGGGTTCTCCTCGATTGGCTGCTGCTCCGAGAAGGAAAAGGCAGGCGCCCACCACAGGCGGGTCAGGAACAAAAAAGAAGAAGCAGAAGGCCGCCCCTGTCATCGATAGGCAGGCCATCGAGGAGTACCTGGCATCTCTGTCAGTAGACACAGACGGATTACCGAAATTCTTGAGGAAGCAATTTGGTAAGCCCTTTCCCTTCTATGCTCTCTTTTCAATGTATGCCCCATTTAATTGTAATGGTTCCTATTCCAGAGGATTCTTCATTGCTACCAACCGCAAACCCGACTGTTTCCCAGCTGACCGAGACTTAACGACCATGGCTCAACTGACTGCGGCGCAATCGCCCATCAATCTGACTTCCTCCCAATCAATCGCAGTCCCGACCACAAACCAACCGACCGCGGCCCCATCCCTAGTCCTGCCAATGACCTGTCGGGGAGAGGACCCAACTGTGAGGCAAGTATCTTTATCAACTTCTACCCCGACTGCCAATCAACCGACAGCTGCACCACCGACCCCAGCCGAACAAGTACCTGCTCAACCGGTCGGTTCTCCAGAAAACTTGCCGACCGTTGATCGACCGACCATCGCACAGCCAACCCCTCTGTAGGCTGAGGTAAGTATTTCCTAATTCTTCTAAGAAAAAGAGAATACTTACTCAACCACTAATTTCAATTCCCCTTTCTGTAGGTCCACCGACCGGAGGAATCGGTGGGGAAGCAAATTTCTCATACAATTTTGTCTTCACCCGCTCTTCCACCTTCACAGGTGACTGATGTGGTCGTGGCGATGCCCGACCAGCTCGTCGCCTTCCCCGACCAGGTTGTGGAACCACCCGCCCCAGTCGTGGCACAGCCGACCCCTCTGCAGGCTGAGGCAAGTATTTCCTAATGCTTCTAAGAAAAAGAGAATACTTACTCAACCACTAATTTCAATTCCCCTTTCTGTAGGTCCACCGACCGGAGGAATCGGCGGGGAAGAAAATTTCTCATACAATTTCGTCTTCACCCGCTCTTCCACCACCACAGGTGACTGATGTGGTCGCGGCGATGCCCGACCAGCTCGTCGCCTTCCCCGTCAGGTTGCGGAACCACCCGCCCTAGTCGTGGCACTGCCCGACCCCGCTGTTGTGTTGCCTTTGCAGCCAGCCGCTCAGCCCAAGGACAAGGTTCCTCATATCGCTCCTCAACCAGTTCAACCGATCTCACCGCCTCACGACATAGAGGAGATTTCTTCCTCTGCTTTCTGACTTTCTGTTAGCCCATTCCGTAGCTTAATTTCCTCCTTTCAGAACATGGAGCTGGCCGTCGCTCACCATCTACAACCAGGAGATGAGTCAGTTGCTGGCTCGACAACTCATCATGGTACCCCTACGACGTTCTGACTCATGGCCCCCTCTGAAGCCACGGCATCTTTAAATCAGGTAAACCCCATCTTTATATTGTAATGAGTTTACCATGTCCCTCTGACTTTACATTGTCCTTTTGTCTCAGGCTGCCCAAGAGATGAATGTTTTGGCCCGAGTGAACCTTCCGACTCCTGTCAGATCCATCATAGAGCGCTGTGCCGACCTGTCCTTCGCCGACCTGAATTTAGCCGACCACGAGGCTTTAGTTCAAGTCGCGATAGACTTGTTGGTGCAGCCCATATTGGAATCGGAAGCCCCCTGTCCTTGATCAGATGACGGCAAGGATCATTGAGCTTCAAGCCGAGCTGCCTCTATTCCGACCTCCATCGTCCGAGGCCACATCATCTCAACCGACCGCTGACGCAGCCAGTCTTAAGGCAACCTTGAAGAAGGTCGATCAAGAACATAAACTTGCCAAGGCTATGCTGGAAGAACTCTGACAAGCGCAACATACGTTGGCGGCTGAAATCTCCCAAAAAACGGAAGAGCTCAGACGCCTCTAAGAACAATTGGAGTCCTTGGATGATAGCATCCAGGAAGGGAGTCGCTAGGTGGAGGCACATTGCCAGACCCAGATGACCCTCTGCGAACAACTCCAAACAGCCACACGAATGCGACTCGTCCGGGGACACCAAGAGGCCTACCAGCGTTAGCGGGCCACAAAGTCGGAGCTAAAGTGGGCCGACCTCCAAACTGCCCTTAAGGCTCTGCTTTCTCTGTAACCCCGGTGTAATTTGTATAGAATTTCCAGACTTAATCTATACATCCTATTTTCATAACACAGATCCTATGTTCTTTGCACTTTTACTAAGTCAGACATCAGAACACAGATCCATATTTTCTGCACATTTAATAAAACACCATAACACCTATATAAAAGCTCTATAGCTCTTATTGCAAACATCATCAGCACCCCCCACATTGCACTCAAAAATGGTTTCTCTTCGCATTCGCATCCCTTCATCCAACTGGCAAGGTTCTTTGCAACAATTCCTTGTGGGAAAACACCCCATAGGTCATCATGCCGAGGACCTAATACAGGTGCTAAAACAACTGGACTTTAAATTTAGGTTCTCTGGCAGAGGCAGGAAAATCATACATCGTACAATCCGACTAATGGAGCGTATATCCACCGGCTACGAACCCCTTACTGACATACTCACCCGCATATCTGATCTTGATCATCATCTGGACATAATAGACCATCATGTATCAGCAACTCTTCCAGACCTAAGCTGGAACAACATTTTTCATCAGCAAAGATCAACACTCTCCAGACTGCGCGTACTTGTTGAACGAGAAAACCAATCTCTGCAAGACATGAAAGTCCACACCGAACAAGACCTTCAAGAAATGCAAGATCCGTGGGATCGCTATCGCCTTGATTTAGACGACCTCTTGGATGAAGAACCTGAAATGGTTTCTATGAGTTGGGATGAAACCTCTGAACCAGAAGACAATTACCCTTTTGATGATTAAAGAACCCTTTCCTACAAGTTCGAACCCTTTAAAGGGTTCCTAAACTTCTGTAAAAAGAATTAATGACAATAATCTGAAAAGGCAGGGTAATACCTTTTCAGATATTTAGCATTAATATTTTCATGTATCAGTCTTCCTTCTTGATTTACAATAATAAAATCTCTATTTCCAATCACTTTATGAATGATGAAAGGACCTTCCCAATTTGGGGACCATTTCCCTAATTGGTCCACCTTCTTATACGTAGGCAGAATTGTTTTCCAGACCAAATCTTCTTCTGTAAACAACTTTGGGGACACTATTTTTCTATAATATTTTGCTCTAATCTCACTCTGTCTAACCACTTGATCCAGAGCATTCAACCGATCTGTGTCCACCTCCTCCAGTTGTTGCCATATCCTTTGTGCATACGCCTCATCAATACATGCTGTTGTACTAGCCACTCTGGGTGAAGATACAACAAACTCTGCCGGCAGAACAGCGTCTTGCCCGAATGTTAACTGGTATTGAGAAAATCCAGTAGATGTATTTCTACTATTTCGGTGGGCCCATAAAGCCTGAGACAACAATGTGTCCCATTTCCTTGGATTTTCCTCTACCATTTTTCGGATGATACCGATGACAATCTTATTTGCCGCTTCGGCCAATCCATTAGCCTGTGGGTAATATGGTGAAGAGTGATGCAATTTGATATTAAATTCGGCCAAAAATTCAAAAAATTTCTCCCCAGTAAACATCAATCCGTGATCGGTTGTAAGAGTGTGGGGAATCCCAAACCGATAGACAATGTGATTAAGCACGAACTCAATCACTTTTTTCTGCGTCGCATTTTTCAAAGGAACTGCCTCTACCCATTTGGTGAAATAATCAGTTGCTACCAGAATGAATGAATGTTGCTTTGATATGTCGGATGAATTTTCCCTATTACATCCAACGCCCAAGCTTTGAATGGCCACGGCTTAACCATCGTATGCAGTTCTACTGTTGGCAGATGATTTAGTGGACCATGCCTCTGGCATTCCTGACACCCTTTAGCAAATCTGATGCAATCATAAAAAATCTTTGGCCAATAGAATCCCATACGATAAATAGCCCATCGCATATTTAATCCCGCTCAGTGTGCCCCACAAATTCCACCATGAACCTCTTCCATTACTTTAATGGATTCTTCCGGCCCCAAACACCTCAATAAAACTCCTTCAAAGGTTCTTTATACCGAACCCCTTCAATAAGCTGGAAGCGTAATGCTTTCAATCGAATGCCCACATGAGTCACAAAACATGGTGATTCCAAATAAACCATAATTTCTGTTCTCCAATCAGTACCAGTATTGATGCTATCGATCATTTGCTGGCAGGCATTCTGAGCCAGATTATCCGCCAGCCGATTTTCTGTTCTCGGTACATGCTCGAACACTACCTCCACAATTCTGTATAACAGGTGACATACCAAATCTCGGTATTGACGCAGATGAGGATAATTACAAGTGTACCGTTTTAACACTTAATTGATAACCAGTTGAGAATCTCCACAAATTAGAACCGATTGTACTCCTTTAGCGATAAGTGCTTCCAGACCCAAAATCAGTGCTTCGTATTCCGCAGAGTTATGAGTCATCTCTTCCATTTGAAGCTGCAAACTAATTTTCCTGGCTCCTGGTCCTTCTAATATCACTCATGCTCCTGACTTTCCTTTTGAACGAGAACCATCAAAAAACATTTTCCAAGGACTAGTGTCTATATACGACACCATTTTGTTTTCCACTGGTTCATCATCTGCAAATTCAGCCAACAAATCGGCTACAACCTGCCCTTTCACCGCTTCATACAGTCGAAGGGGTTGATCTCCTCTTGGGGGAACCAACACAGGTGGTTTGGTTAACGCCTGCTTGATTTCTTCTAACGCCTTCTGCTGCTCCGGACCCCAAGAAAAATCAGTTGCCTTATTCTGTAGCAACTTTGTAATGGATTTTAACTTCCCTGCAGCATTTGATATGAAACGCCTTAGGTAGTTTACGTTTCCCAACAAACTTTGCACTTCTTTGACTGACCGAGGTGGCCGCATTGTCAAAACAGCCTTGGCTTTGTTTACATCGACTTCTATCCCCTTTTCATGCACTAAAAACCCCAGGAAATTCCCTACCGAAACTCCAAAGGCATATTTCGTTGGGTTCATTTTCAGGTTGTATTGCTTCATCCGTAGAAAAGCATTTTTTAAATCAACCAGATGTGTGTCAAAGTCAGTAGACTTAACGATCACATCATCGATGTATACCTCCATTGACTGCCCGATCAAATCATGAAAGATGGTATTCATTGCCCGTTGATAGGTTGCTCCAGCATTCTTTAAACCGAATGGCATAACCGTCCATTCGTAGATTCCCAAAGCTCCTAGGCATCTGAACACGGTTTTGGGTATATCTTCTTCCGTTAGTGAGATTTGATTATACCCTGCATACCCGTCCATCAAGCTTAAAATTCGATGCCCTACTGCCGAGTCGATCAACATATCGGCTATGGGCATCACATACTCATCTTTCAGGGTAGCTAGATTAAGATCTCTGAAATCAATGCAGATTCGAATCTTTCCATTCTTTTTGGTTACCGGAACAATATTGGCTAACCATTTTGCATACCGACAAAAGGTCGAATGAATCCGACCTTCAATAGTTTCTCAATCTCTTCTTTGATTTGGGGCAGCAATTCTGGACTAACTCTCCTTGGTGGTTGCTTATACGGTCTAAACCCTTTCTTAATAGGCAACCTATGTTCTATCAAATCGCGTGCCAATCCGGGCATCTCGGAGTAATCCCATGCCAGACACTCCATATGATCCCGAATTAGCGCTACCATTTGCTCCTGGTGGTTTTTAGACAACAAACCACTTACCTTGACTATCTTGGGTATTTGTTCGGTTCCCACATTGTATTTAATGAGAGGATCCTGGGTTGACAAGGAAGGTTCTTTTTTTTCCAAGAGATCAGGCCAGTGAAAACCTTCTCCCTCGTCAACATTATTGCTGGAACCTTCCCTATTATGCAATCTAACCATTAATTGGTTTAAATAAAACTGCCTAATCAGCTCGTCACATTTACTTACTTCTTCCATAATTAAACTTTAATAAATGTAAACTTTTTGGCTAACAACAGAGCCATAAGACAGAAGAATGTTTCTAAACATATAACCCTGTGCAGTGAGCTTACAGCCCTTCTAGGGATATTCGTCTACCACAGATGTCTGTGAAATCGGAGGTACATACTCTGAATAAAGTACCGACTCTTCCACAATGTCTGTGGAACCGAACGGATTGGTGCTGGCATCCATTCTGAATACTTGATCTCCTTCCCAAAACATGATTTGCTGATGGAGAGAATACGACACGCATTTGGAAGCGTGAATCCAATCTCGCCCCAACAAGACCGAGTAAGTGGTGTTGGCATCTACCACGCAGAATACAGTTGAGATCACCTTCGGGCTAACTTCAATGGGAGCCACCATCATTCCTTCTGGTTTTGTTGGTTGCCCCGTGAAGCTTGTCATCTCGATGTCTACCGGAGACAGATCACCAATTCCTTTGCCCAACTTTTTCAAAGTTTTGAGAGGCATGACATTGAAGACGGCCCCATTATCAATGAAAACCTTGTTAATCGGGTTACCACAAATGTGAGGCGTTAACATACAATGGTTTCAAGTGTGGGATTGCTCCTTTTGGTATAGGCGGAAAAACCATAGGTGGGGGACTGGCAGTCATCGCCGCCCATTCTGGTTTTTCTTCTTCTAGCTTTGCCTAGATGGGCTCTTCTTCTTCCTCGAACCATCGCATACCCGTCATCCTGATTTTGAACCCGGCTTTATCAATCTTCACTATCCTGCTGCGCAAAGCCCTCGTTTCCCCTGGAGCGAATGTTCCAAAGACTATCTCAGGAGCCTCTTCCTCGGCATCTCCTACTTCAGGATCAATGTTGATCCGTCTGCAAAATTGACACCAAAAGCACCTGGCCTTCTTGATAGGCTTTTGGATCTCCCTGTGCTCCTGTAGTCGATCGCTCGAGCTTTTCCTTTTGGGTGATGCCTCCTTCTTCTCTTTCCCTATGTCTGTTCGTTTTCCATGCCAAGCCGCATACCTGCGCTTAGCATTACGGATTTGTGTACGATTCATACTTGGAATCGTGGATCTATGTCTATTGGTAGAGGCTTTCTGTTCCGGCTCCACTTGTCATGGACTGGCTGTGGTTTGCGCGTTGGTCGATCTCGTACTACAGTTTTATCCTTCAATTCCACTTCGAAAGATCCATTTTTTTATCCTATTTCTCTGCCACTCTGGTTTCGCAAACCTTGAACTTGTCTTCCTGATCGCGCTCCCGCTCTTTGGGCTTACGCTCCTTTTGCTTAGTATTTTTTTATCATCGCTTTGCGTATCTTGTGAAGAACGTACAGAGATCACAGCAGTAGTTATCTTTGGGAAAGGTTGCTGCTCTACTCCCATTGTTACGTACTTGAATCTCCCTGCTTTAATTGCCTTCTGTATTTCCTTTCAGAAATGCGTACATTGATTAGTGTAATGCGTAAAAGAATTATGCCACTTAAAGTATAGCCTCTCTTTAATCTCCTCTTTCGTTGCTAACCATTGTCCTTTAGGGATGCGAATTTGCCCATCCGCTAGCAGAATATCAAAGATTTCATCTGCCTTATATGCATCAAAGGTCAGTTGTTCCCGCTCTTCTGCCCCTGGAAGGGGCTTCAGTTTGGAACACACATAAGGCTTGCCGTTTACAATTTCAGCCGCCATTTCTTCAATACTACTTCCCTGCTCATCATCTGGCGCATACACTTCTGTATCGACACTGGCCATCTGCTGGACCCCGTTCCGTAGGAAATTGTGGTTTTTTTCTCTAAAAAGAGATTTTAACCTCCCTGCTTTGGAAGCCAAACTGGCCAGATCTCGAACATCGTGGGCTGTCAATGCCTCCCGTAGTCTGGTATGCATATTTCTGACCACTAAATTGGTCATCTCGCTTTCTTCAATGATTGTCGGGCAACGTCCCTTCATTAGACGTATCCGCTCTATAAATTGATAAGCAATCTCTTCTGGCATCTGCCAGATCTCCAAGAGATCTGTGAGTGAGACCGTCAGGAGAGGATTAAAGAATCTTGCATGAGACGCGGCCTCCAGACCTTCCTAAGTTTGCAACTGTCCTGGCGGAAGACTGGCAAACCAGGAAAAAACGGTTCTTGTGAGCGATAATCCAAACACCTGCAATTTGTGAAATGGATTATTGTCCACCTTCCCCAACTGAGCCGTGAAGCGTCCCACGTGCTCAATGGTTGAAGCTCCATCTTCTCCTGAAAAAGAATGAAAAACTGGTGGCCTGTAATTCCTCGGGAGAGGGTGCTTATTGATTATTCTTTTTGGAAATGGCCGCTGATATGCCGGCCTGTTCACCGTTTGAGGATTCATTCCGAAATGCACCCTCAAGACTTGAGTAATGTCTTCCGGATCTACCCTGGGTGGAACATGGTCGAATACAGGAATGGGATTGTGAGCCTGACTTCCCAATCTTTCTTCTCGGGGGTCGGTTGGTTCGGCCCTAACACCCAGTGAAACATTATTTGGGTATGTCAGAGGAGTTTTTCCCCTATCAACCCTAGTAGCAGTAGCACTCGAAAAAGTGCTATCTACATATGAAGGACCCGCAAAATTTTCTTGTAATCTGGATTGTGACATCCCTGATGGAGACTGAGTGGGTTGAAGAGTAACCCTTGATAAAGCTTGATCTAGCATATTTTGCATAAGATTTTTTTGCTCACGCAACATGAGGGTCTGCTGCTCTCGCAACATATTTTGTATAGCCAAAGTTTGCTGATTGTTCAAATGTTGAACATAAGACACCCAATCGGCGGGTGCCTGGGGGATTACCCTGCATTTGGTATGACAGGTGGTGAAATGGTTTCTCCCACGGGTGTTGAAGATGCTTGAGGTTGTGAACCTGCCATATGGATCCTTCCGATGATTCGGCCAGACCTCGTCGTATGAAATTCTCTGTTGATGTAGGATCAGCAATCTTGCCTTTCTCCCACTGTGGTCACCAACTGTTGATGCTGATTTTCAATAATAAAAAGTAAAATCCGAAAATAGAAATTATCTTCGAATTTGATAAAATAAATGTCTGACATTAAGAATCTCTAGACACTGTACGATACATAAATAAACTAGGAAACTAAATACTACAGACTGAGAAAGTAAATGGTGATGCCCAAAAGCAATTCACTTGAATTTGATGTCGATTGAAGATGGTTTCTTTAGGTCATGAACAGACCTATTTAAAACTCATGTCAACCGCCACAACCAAGTCGTGCCTTCATCTATGCTCGCTGGTTGTAACTTCTCTCAACCATCTAGAAACTACTTTTCGCCCGACCTGCACACCTGCTGCTCCGTCTCCTCTTGCCCGCATTCCACTTGTCTGACTTCCGCATTAATCATCTTTTCGGCTGACTTCATCTTGCCCGATCTATATGCCGTCCGACCTAGATGCATATCATTTCCTTCGTCTGTCCTCTCCTTTCCCGACTTCATTTTGCCCGACCTATATGACGCCCAACCTTATCATGTCCGACCTCCGTGCCCGACCTTATCACATCCAATATTCGTGCCCGACCTTATCATGTCCGACCTCCGTGCCCGACTTTATCACGTCCGACCTCCGTGCCCGATCTTATCACATCCGATCTCCATGCCCGGCCTTATCATGTCCGACCTCCGTGCCCGACCTTATCACGTCCGACCTCCGTGCCCGACCTTATCACATTCGATCTCCGTGCCCGGCCTTATCATGTCCGACCTCCGTGCCCGACCTTATCACGTCCGACCTCCGTGCCCGACCTTATCATATCCGATCTCCACGCCCGACCTTATCTTGTCCGACCTCCGTGCCCGGCCTTATCATGTCCGACCTCCGTGCCCGGCCTTATAACGTCCGACCTCCGTGCCCGATCTTATCACGTCCGACCTCCGTGCCCGACCTTATCCTTTTGATCACAATTTTCTCCCGAGGAAGCTTTTTCTTAACAGCGCTTGGACTTATATTTGGACCCATTTTTAAGGTCCTATTACTATTAACAGGCCCATTAGACTCTACATCAATCTTGAACCCAATTTAATAGGCCAATTCTCGAAAACCCTACACATTGATTTTTTCGTGCTCAACAATAATACAAATATATATTTTTAATTATAATATATCAATTTTATAAAAAAAATAAAAAATTTAAATGTATATAACATACTCCCTCCATTCCAAAACTAGTCTTAATTGGATTGGATACGTTATTTAAAAAATATTGATATTATATTGATAATTAGTAAAAAGTATGAGTAAAAAATTTTTTTGTCTTTGTGAATGTATCAATGTAAAAGGTAGTGGTATTTGTGTAATAATAATGAAAAAGTAAAAATAATTTTACGGTGTGATATGAGTATCTATGAAAATGAGATTATTATTTTAGGATAGACAAGTATTGTAAAACAAGATATTATATTGAGATGGATGGAGTATTTATTTAGTTAGAAAATAGGTGAAAATATGAGGGTGAGAATTTTTTAGAAGTATTTATTATGAAAAAAAAAATCAAAATAAAATCAATTACCATTTATTCATATTTTTTCAACATGATTCATAATATATATTTTATTATCTCTCAAGAATTAGTATTTAATATAAAATATTAATTTTTATATTATCAATATAAAAAATATAAAAATAAAAAATAATAAAAAGTGCCTCTATTTTTAATCGACAAATTGCACATTTAAACAATTAATATATATGACAGACTTTTCGACTTTGTAATTTAATTTTTTTTGGTTTACACAGGAAACCATGAAGAAATTATCTTTGTTTATTTTGTGGTTTTGGATGGATATACTTTTAATGTTATGTATAAAAGAATTGTTTGATAATGTAAAAAAATACTTCCTCCGTCCCAAATAACATGTAAAATTTGATTTTAGCACGAGTTTTTAGGTGGGTAGTATTAAGTAAGATAATTTAGAATTTTGATGTGACGGACAGATAAATATATATTTTATTTTTTTTATTTGGATGATGTGAGGGGATAAAGCGTGGGGTATAGATTAAGTATAATTAATTATTTTTTATTTTGAAAATATTGCGGTGTTTGGGATATACCAAGAATGAAATGTTGCAGGGTGTTTGGGACGGAGGGAGTAATATTTTGTATTGAATTGTTAACTTTTTATAAATAGTAAAATATATATATATCATATTTTCTTAATAATATTTATAAGAAATCGTTCAACTTAAAAACATATTGTAAGATTTTGATTTTGAGTTTTGATTTTGAATAGTAAATTTTGGAATTGAAACAGTTGTTTGATGTGATTTAAATATGTATTGATGTAATGTTTTTAATCAAAAATTTAATTTTAATATAATATAATAAATAAAAAATAGGTATTTGATTTGAAATAGTAAAAAAAAAAATATCAAAGCACAGAAGTAAACACACCCTATGTGAATAAACAAAGAGATTAGGTTTTAAATAATAAAAGTGAAAATTTGAATTTGAATCATTATTTGATATCATATGGGTAGCATTAATTTGATATTTTAAATATAAAATTAATTTTAATATAATATAAAAATAAAATTTTTTAATTTAATATTTTTATTATTTTAAGGAAAAAAAACAATGAATAGTAAAAATTCTTATTTTGTACTAAATCCCTCACCGTTAGTATACGAAAATGAGAGAAATGAAAATAAAAATATTTCCATTCTCATAGTTTTGTATTTCTCTTCCATACTAATAAAATTGATAAATATATACCGTGTGTTCATATAATCAATTTTTATCGATACAGATTTCAAAAATACAAAACAAATACAGTGTGTGTGGTCATTTGTCACAATATGTTTGTGCTATTTATATTTTATGATTTTCTTTAAAAATATATTATTTCGATCTTAAAAATATTGCATTCAAATTATTATTAAAAAAGAAAGTAAAGAAAATACCAAGAAACAAAATATTATTTTATTTTTATTTTTTTTTATGGATTTCATTATTCTTTTTTTTTAAAAAAAAATATTTATTTTTTATTTTTTATAGGTAAAATTACTTATAACTCCCATGTAATTTCGAAATTCAGCGTAGAATCTCCCTAAACTTTAAAAATTGCATGGTACCCCCTTATACTTTTAAAAACGTTGCATGAAACCCCACCACCATGAAACTTTGTAATAAGAAGATGATTTCCTATCTATATGTTTTGCATGGCAGGGGGTTTTATGCAATATTTTTGAAAATATGAGTGAGCGTCACGCAATTTTTAAAGTAAAATGAGGATTTATGCTGAGTTTCGAAACCACAAAGTGGTTTCATGCAACATTTTTTAAAGTATAAGGGGACGTCATGCAATTTTTAAAGTAGAGGGGAATTTACGCTGAGTTTCGAAACTACAAGGGAATTATGAGCAATTTTGCCTTTTTTATATTACATTAAAAATAAACTTCTTATTTAAAATATTATTGTTGATGTATTTTTTCAACAAACAAAAAGTAAAATCCGAAAATAGGAATTTATCTTCGAACTTGATTAATTAGTGCTTGAGATTAGGAATCTCTAAACACTGTACGGTACATAAGAAAATTAACTGGAAATTAAAATGCTGGAAATTTAAAGTGGTGATCCCCAAATTTGACTTTGCTTTTGTTGAAGTTGATTGAAGATGCCTTCTCCAGAAAAATCCAAATCCTTAAATATTCCTTGAAGAAAACGCTTGGAACCGTCGCCTGGTTGGTTACAGCAACCGCCGTCAACCGCCCAAAAGAAACGTTTTGAAACGTCGCCTGGTCAGTTACAACAACCGTCTCGCCAACTGCATAACTCAACCGACTAATCCAGCGACTAACTGGTCGCTAGACCAAAAGACTCCTTGGCCGCCCCCACTAAGCGACCAAACTACTGTTCACTTAAGTGGGCAATCAATTACCAGACCTTACTTCGCCCGATCTCCGTAGCAGTCGACTTTACTTGGTCCGACCACGGACCAACCGACTACAGACCATCCGACTGCAAACCATCCGACTTATTGATCCGACCTGCTGACTATCCGACCTGCGGACCTTCCGACCTGCGGACCGTTTGACCTGTAGACCGTCCGACTCGCAGACTATCCGACCTGCGTACCGTCCGACTCGCAGACCTTCCGACTTGCGAACCAATCGACCGTACTAACCGACTGAGGACCAACCGACCTGGGACCAACCGACCGCCGGACCTTCCGACCGGACCAACCGATCTGGGACCAACCAACCTGCGGACCTTCCGACCGGACCAACCGACCGAGGACCAACCGACTGGGACCAACCGACCCGCGGACCTTCCGACTGGACCAACCGACCTGGGACCAACCGACCCGCAGACCTTCCGCACGGACCAACTGACCGAGGACCAACCGACTTGGGACCAACAGACCCGCGGACCTTCCGACCGGACCAACCGACCGAGGACCAACCGACCTGGGACCAACCAACCCGTGGACCTTCCGACCGGACCAACCGACCGAGGACCAACCGACTTGGGACCAACCGACCCGCGGACCTTCCGACCGGGGACCAACCGACCTGGGACCAACCGACCTGAGTGCATATTTTTTCTTTTTCCATCAAACTTCGTGTCTAACTTTCTTTAAGATTCTGCTATCCTTTTTATTATTATTATTATTATTTTTTGTGCGTAACAATTATATTAAGCATATGTAGTTCAGATTTTATAAGGTGGTCAATTTTTCTTTTTTGTTGGTCCCATAATATATGAACATTCCTATTTGTAGTAAATTTATTTATGTTAAACATACTTAATAAATATAAATTAATTTAATTAAATTCTTACTCTTACTCTTTTATTTTTATCTCTTATCAATAAACAAATACTTTTATTTACATTTAAAATTTCATATTTTTATAAAATTAGTTTTAAGTTAATTATAAATAAATAACTAAATAAACACATATTTTTTTATATAAAATTTTATTATCTATAAAATGATATTCATATTATATATATTTTATTGAGATATGATCACTACAAGAAAATATCATTTTTGTAACGAGATTTTTTCGTCATTAAATTCACTTTTTCCATTACTAATGATATTAGAGACGGAATTAATGATGGAATTACGTTAGCTACGTGATCTTTAGTGACAAAATTCCGTTACAAATATACTATTTTTTTTGTAGTGAATGTTAAAAATATTTAAATGTATATTCTAAAATTTTAATTATATTTATTAATTTATATTTATAAAATACCTATAATACTACTCATATAAAAAATAATAAAATAATAACATAACTTATTATTAATAACCTACTAATTTACACTAATTAAATAACTGCGGTGGAAAGAAATGAATCATTGTTCCAAGACAGAGACAATATTATTTTCAATTTTAATTTAATTTCAAATCTCAACTTTCAAATATATTTTTGGTTTGTTTCTATCTAATTTTTTATTATTTAAATAGAAATTATATTATTTTCTCATATAACATTACAACAAATATTATTTAAATAAAAAATTTGAAATGTTCAAAAATTTTCTCCGACTTTTGACACTTTCAAACTTTAGACTCTTCTTTTTGTTTCTTGTGGTCATTACAGCACATATATATATATATATATATCACCACCAGCTCTACTCAAAACTTAATTAAGTCCATCATCACTCACTGGCTACATAATATTGTTTTTTACGATCATTCAATTTTGACAATGGAAGAAGAATCATTTCCAATGAATGGTGGGGAGGGAGCTCACAGCTACTCAAAGAACTCTCACTATCAGGTCACCCAATATTCCATTATATATATTAATTTCTTTTCATCATCACAAACATAAATATTTAAAATATAATAATAATAATAATAATAATAATAATAATAATAATAATAATAATAATAAAACAAGTCTTCTTATACTTTTCTATAAACATTTTTTTTATCTTCGATTTGTGCAGAAACTTGCCCATGATTTAACGAAACGAATGGTTCAAGACACAATTACCAGAAAACTCAAGACCATCTTCAACCCATTCTGCATAGCCGATTACGGCTGCTCCGTCGGCCCAAACACTTTCTTCGCTATCCAAAATGTGATCGAAGCGGTCCAACACAAGTGCGCTTCGCAAAAAGAATTAGAGTTTCAAGTTTTCTTCAACGATCACACTACCAATGATTTCAACACACTCATCGCTTGCCTTCCATCCGAGCGACAATACTACTCGGCAATGGCCCCGGGATCCTTCTACGGCCGGGTATTGCCGCGCGCTTCGGTCCATATAGCGCACTCATGCTTAGCTCTTCAATGGCTCACTCAAGTGCCAAAAACCGTGTGCGACTCCAAATCACCGGCGTGGAACCCAGGGAGGATTTACTACACAAAGGATAGAAGTCCGAAAGCAATGGCGGATGCATACGCCGAGCAATTTAACAAGGATATGCAGTCTTTTATAAGCGCGAGAGCCCAAGAGATAGTCCCCGGAGGATTAATGGTTTTAACCATGCCGGGAATTTGTGACCGGGATAGTCCATCGCGATACTCTATTGGATTCTTCGAATTTTTGGGAACCATTCTCATGGAGATGGCAAATGAGGTTCGTTCTCAAAACAACTCCATGCTCCCAAAATTTATATCTCAATTATTTCGTATATTTTTCAAATATTCTTGTTTAAGATAGAAAAATTTATCGTACTCTCTTATTTTTACGGGAGTTTGTGTACCTGCAGAGATGATCGTTTAAGTAAAATGATCTATTTATCTCTTTAAAATAAATAAATATATATATATATTTCAAATTCTCTTATTTTTATGAAATCAATTTCTTTTAATTATTTATAAATTTATTTAAATTATAAATATATACAATTTTTTTTCTTTATAAATTTTATATATGTAGTAAATATTTTTTATTAGGCACTAACATATACTCGTCCGTATACTGAGAATATAATTATATGAGTTGGACACATTTTTTTAATGAATATAACTTCTATTGGTTGATTATAATATAGATATATTTTTATTTTTTATTTTTGGATAAATTGAATATATAATTGCTTATGACATGACATATATATATATAATTAAGTAGAATGTTGAATGATATAAATTAAAGTGTATATAAAAGTTATTTTCTATAAATAAAAATTATATATTTTTGTAGACAACCAAATAATTAAACATGCATAAATTCGGTATACAAATGGAGTATTATAAACTTATTTTTAAGTTTCAAAATTCACTAACCTAAAAAAAATGCGATGATAATCGAATGCGATCTGAAAAATAAAATGGTTGTTTTTGAAAAGGGTACGGTAGAGAAAGGCGACGTGGATGCATTCAATCTGGCGCTGTATGCTCCGAGCATCGAAGAGATGAAAGAAGTGATAGAGAAGAATGGTTGTTTTGAAGTGGAGAGGATTGAGCTCACAACCAACGACTTTGAAGTCGAAGCCACGAATATCGCGGGCCTTATAATCAATTTTAGAGCCGCCTTGGAAGGCTATTTTAGAGGGCACTTTGGAAGTGAGGTTACGAACAAAATGTTCGACAAGGCATTGGAAGAGAGCGATCGAGTTTTGAGTGTTCTACGCAATTCACCTCACGAACTCTTTGTTGCATTGAAGCGCAAGTAAGACGTAATACATAATATTATTATTATTATTACTTGTTTACTGCTATTACTTCGAATGCCCAATGTTGAATTCACTGTAACAAATAATTACGTTATTAAGAATTTGTTTTTGTTTTGGTTTTAAATTGATTTTCATGATTTTATTTTTTATTTAAATAGTTTTTTCTTGTGATATATTGTGATAGCAAATAATACTACTTTTTATTGGTAACCGTACAAAAAATGAATAATGTTAGATTTGATCAGTTTCATATTACAACCGAATACAATTGTACTGGTCTTGTTTATATTCCTGCCAAATTTAATATACTTATATACTAGCATGTACTTATGTGCTATGGGTAATCATATAATATAATATTATAGGCATTAAAAATTAAATGTCTAAATTAAATTAAATATCATGTATTTTGAAAGAAAATAAAATTTCAATAAAATAAATATATATTATTTAATTATGCACATATGTTAATTTTTATACAATAAATATCAACCATTAATGCAAAAATATGTTTAAAATGGAAAAACTCGTTCCAAGTTCGAAGTACCATTTGTACAAATAAAAATCCCCTTCGTCACATGATTTCTTCTTCGTATAGATAGATATAAGATCTGTGGGGCAATTACTTAGAAGTACATTTTGTGCTAAAGGCCTTCCTATCTGATAGAAAAGGATCCCATGATCCTGAACCGATCTTACATGGGATGGCAAATCCCAAGTTTGTCTATGAAGAGCGGATCAAATTGTATTAGTGTCTAGAATTGATTTTTTTTGTGTAATACTAATCGATAGAGCCTCACTGATAAGTGCTACAAGATCTCTTGCATTGGAATCCATGGTTATGGACCTGAATATGTTAGTATGGAACATTTTCTTTTCCAAGTGAGATCCCGAAAGAGTGAAAAAGTGTTTTCGTTATTGTGGAACAAGAAGCCTTTGTATCTTAATGCACGCATTTAATTTATTCGGAGCTATTAGAGCGGGATCCACTTTTTGGGGAATATGAGTCGAAGCAATAACAAGAATATTTCTAGTGAACCATCTTTCAGAGAGATGGTTCACTAATAGACCGAGGGATAAGTATTATGACTCATTCACTTCCAGATCATGAATGTTTAAAATCCATATTATGCAAGGAGACATTGCTTTTGCTAATTCGAATTGAAGGGTGATATAAAATCGGTCTATTTTCGGCATCATATCCATAGTTAGCGCATTCATCATAGTTAGCAAAAATATAGCCATAATAAATTTGACAGCAAAATAAATTAATCTTGTCAATAAAGGAATTATATAAATTACTATCTTCCAAAAAACGCAATGATACAAAGATCTTGGCGAGAAAGGAAGGTGCACAATCAAATCCGTCGAGAATGAAAAACGGTATCTGATGAAAAATGAAAGATTATAAAATTTTCTTATCAGCCAATCAGGGCGCGCCACTTGGCATCATTCTAAAAGGAAGCCGAGGCCACCCCCCCTATAAATAGGAGCCATGGCCAATTAATTTGAGACACCGAAGTTACATTGAAGATTCAAGCAAAGGGGTAAGTCTCTAGACCCTCTCCTTTGAAGTTCATGCTAAAGATCATATGTTCTTAGTCTCTATCGAATATGAAAATCTGCCTCCGTTTTGCCAATTTTGTGTCATGCTTGTTGAACCTCTTCATATTGAAGACCAATGTGTCACGATAAGAGCTACTTGTAAAATCTCTTCCACCTCGGTGTTGATTTCCTTTGTTTATGGGTATAACTCTCTTGTTAAACGAATGAGACTTTGGAACAGCCTCATCCAACTTGGCAGCGATCTGGTCGAGCCTTGGTTAGTCCTGGGAGACTTTAACTCTGTGTTGTCTCCTGCGGATAGGTATAATGGACGACCTGTAACTCCATATCAGTTCCAGGATTTCATGCATTGTGTGACGACTTTGGGTTTAACGGACCTTTCATTCTCGGGCTCTAATTTCACCTGGACCAATCAGCGATGCTGGGGGAAATTGGATCGTATTATAGCAAACCACCACTGGTTTGCAGCAAGCTTCACAAGCAGCGCATCATTTCTACCGTCGGGTTTTTCGGACCACTCTTCAGCAATAGCCACTTTATTTGGAAATATTGATAGAAAAGGAAGTCCGTTCAGATATTTTAACATGTGGATCGCCCAACCGACGTTCATGAACACAGTAGTTGCTGCCTGAAATTTGCCTGTGAACGGATCAGCTCAATTTGCCTAAACCCTCAAAGTCAATGCCACCAAATCAAACATTTTTATTGCGGGGACGCCAAGTGAGGAGGCGGACAGTCTCATTAACCTCTCGGGTTTCCCTCGAGGTTCCCTACCTTTTAAATACCTTGGTGTGCCGACCTGCCCGGGAAAGCCCAAGGTGGAGATATTTCATGGCCTTATTACCTCAATCTCGGACCTTTTATAGAAGTGGAGCGGCTGTAATTTCTCGTATGCTGGGAGGCCGGAGCTGATCCGGACAGTATAATCCAGGGATCTTGCTGTTTCTGGCTGTCCATTTTCCCAATCCAACCGACTGTTTTGGATCAAATCACAAAGCTGTGCAGAACCTTTCTGTGGCAAAATAGATCTGCCCCTGTTGCTTGGTCGAATATCTGCAAACCGAAAGATGAAGGGGGCTTGGGACTGCGCTCTCTTGCCGATTGGAATTTGGCTCTTCTTGCTAAATTTATTTGGATCCTTAACTCCGATAAAGCTTCTCTTTGGGTGAAATGGATTCATCACAAATATTTATGCACCCAAAATATTTGGCAGGCCTCGGCTACCTCGCAGCAGTCCTATTTCTTCAAAACAATCCTAAAAATCAGGGATAAATTGTCGATGCTTATTGGGAGTTCTAATCAAGCCCAGTATACTCTTGAGTCATGGTTTCGCCATGGTAATGGTGGCACTGCTGCAGCCTATGACTATTTCAGACCTCGGGGGAGTAGTTGGTCTTTCTTCAAGCCTATTTGGGACTCTCCTATCCTCCCGAAACATTCTTTTATTCTATGGCTTGCGGCGTCGGGGAAATTAAAGACAAAAGATCGATTAACTTTCCTTGATAGTGACCCCACATGTGTCTTATGCAGGAACTGCCCTGAAAACATTCAGCACCTTTTCTTCGAATGCTCTTTCTCATCCCAGGTGTGGAAGAGAATTTGCGAGTGGATCCAAGCCCCACCCTCTCTCTCATCGCTGGATTTGGCGGCTTCTTGGATCCGAAGCTCAAGTGATCGTGATCCTACTATTCAGATTCTTCGGTGCCTAGGTTTTGCGGCTACAATTTATTATTTATGGACTGCTAGGAACAAAAGGATCATGGAGCATTTTGCGTTTGACCCGGGGATTTCTATCGACAAGATCAAGATATGTAATTTTATACTCCATCGGACAGCAAACGACCAGGGACACAAGCTGATGCCTCCAGCTTTTAATTTAATCAGGCTTGTTGGGCAATTTATTTATTTTATTATCTCTTAGTGATGTGGTTGGGCTTGAGACCCATTTTTTATCATCATTTTTCGACCCTTAACCAATGCTTGTTGGGTTTCGAGTTTTTGAGAATTTCCCGGGTATTCCCGGTGCTTTTGTAATTATATTTCTTATTTATTTATATATATATATATAAACTTTTGATCTTTCCGATCAAAAAAAAAAAAGTCGCAAATCGTCCAAAGAAGACATCAAATTCAAAGGTGAAGATCAAATCGCCTATACGGAGACCAAAGCTCTCCAAAAGGTGGCAAAACCAAACCAAAGATCAAAGCCGCGGATCGTCCAAAGAAGACATCAAATCCAAAGCCGATGATCAAATCGCCCACAAGGAGACCAAAGTCTTCCAAAAGCGGCAAAGCCAAAGCAAAGATCAAAATTTTTGATAGTCTAAAATCAAAATCCAAAGCCGATGATCAAATCGCCGACACGGAGACCAAAGTCCTCCAAAAGCGGTAAAGCCAAAGCAAAGATCAAAGTCTCGGATCGTCTAAAGAATACATCAAATTCAAAGCCGATGATCAAATCGCCCACACGGAGACAAAAGCTTTCCAAAAAGCAGCAAAGTCAAACCAAAAATCAAAGTCTCGGATCGTCCAAAGAAAACATCAAATCCAATGCCTATGATCAAATCGCCCACACGGAGACCAAAGTCCTCCAAAAGCGGTAAAGCCAAAGCAAAGATCAAAGTTTTGGATCGTCTAAAACAGACATCAAATCCAAGGCTAATGATCAAATCGCCCACACGGAGACAAAAACTTTCCAAAAAGCGGCAAAGCCAAATCAAAAATCAAAGCCTCGGATCGTCCAAAGAAAACATCAAATCCAAAGCCTATGATCAAATCGCCCACACGGAGAACAAAGTCCTCCAAAAGCGGCAAAGTCAAAGCAAAGATCAAAGTCTCGGATCGTCTAAAGAAGACATCAAATCCAAAGCCGATGATCAAATCGCCCACACGGAGACCAAAGTTCTCCAAAAACGGCAAAGCCAAAGCAAAGAGCAAAGCCTTGGATTGTCTAAAGAAAACATCAAATCCAAAGCCGATGATCAAATCGCCCACACAGAGACCAAAGCTCTCTAAAAAGCGGCAAAGCCAAACCAAAGATCAAAGGCTCGGATCGTCCAAAGAGGACATCAAATCCAAAGCCGACGATCAAATCGACCCCACGGACACCAAAGCCCTCCAAAGTCCGACAAAGTCAAACCAAAAGCCAAATCTCTTTGGATCGAAGAAGCAATTGAAAACCAAGTTGAAAAATAAATCAACCCGAAAAGAGAATTAAATGACCAATTTAGAGAATAGGATTCACATTAAATTCAAATCAACTGTAATTTGTACAAATTTTTTATTTATTAAAAATAATACAATTTTTTTTTCCACCAATATTCATTTAATTTTAAATTTTAAATTTTCTTTTAATAATAATATATTATATATATGTGTGTAAATTTAGATATAAACATAGTTGAAATTCATTCATAAAAAAATAAAAATTATATGAATAAATTAATATACTAAAAAAGCTTATGAGATAGAAAAAAAAAAATCATAATATAAATAAAAATTGAATTCAACTGTCATATTAAAAATAAATCATAATATAAATAAGCATATTTTATTTGTCTATAATAATATACAAACAAAAATCTATGTTAGAATTTCATTAATAATTGGTATATTAATATTTTAATTGATATTTTAAAATTTTTATGATTAATCTATTACTAAAGTATTTTATTCTCTCCGCTTCCGGTTGAAAATTGCTTCGTTTTATTAGTAATACCATATTTAAGATAATAGATTTTAATTAGTTTATAATACTGAATTAAGATATTATTTTATTATCTTAAGTAGTATTGCTATAATTTTAAAATAAGAATTAATATATAATTACAATAAATTTAATATACGTGTTTAAATATTATATCTCAATGAAATATATGTAATATAAATATCATTTTTTAGATAATAAAATTTTAAATAATACAAATAAATATATTTATTTATTTATAGTTAAAATAAACTAATTTTAAAAAAAATGAGAATTTTTAATGTACCTAAGAGAGATATAAATATCGAAGTTTTGAGTGAGTCATCTACGATGTATGATGATATATGTTATTAAGTTAATTTAGTTGATTTATATTTGTTAAGTATGTTTAAATTTAGTAAATTTTACCAAAACTAGAAACGTATTAATTGAAGTAAGACAAACAAAAAAGAAACTAAGACAATTGAAATAGGTCAGAGCGAGTATTATTTTAATATACTTCAAAAAAAATTATATTAATTTTGCATTAATAGTAATACAATTATCAAATTAAAAAATTAAATTACTTTCAACTAACAAATATATAGTTTATTAAATTATCTATCAATTAATAGTAATATTAAATTTATACGTAGTACCACTCCTTCCCACTTAGTATTTCTGGGTTACCGTAAACACGGAAATTTATGATAAATATAATTAGTAAATAATTAAAAATGTATTAGTGAAAATAATTATTTTAAAATATATTATAATTATAGATTTTTTATTAAAATAATCAATTAGTCTAATTAAAATAAAAATATATATATTCAAAAATTTAAATAAAATTAAGGTGTGTAATTATTTTTAAAAAAAAATGACATAAGATGTGATATGGACAAAAACAGTAATGTGAACACGATATGTGAGACGGAAGAAGTATAATTTAGCTATATGTAGATATTTTCTTGAAATATATATACTTACAATATAAACAAATAGTATTCAAATAAAATTGTTGAGTACAAAATAAAGTTAGGGTTTGAGCACAGGTAGGATGAATGGATGGGTCCAGTGGCGATCCAGTGATAAGTCAGAGTCATTCGGTCGGATGGTTATTGGGGTTTGGCAGGTTGGAGGGTTGGCCCTACGGACAGATTTCATCCGAGTTTGGGCCTTGGGGCGGTTGGTTACAAAGGTAACCAACGATGAAGCAATTTTTGGACTGTTCAGAACTAACGTGGAAACAATTTTTAGACGGCTTGTAACCAATGTGGAAGCAGTTTTTTATAGTTCTGATTGGTAAACGACAAGGAAGCGGTTTCAGACGGTTCAGATTGGTAACAGACAAGGAAGCGATTTTGGGCAGTTTCAAGGTAACCGACATGAAAACAGTTTTTAACTGTTACTGACGTTGAAGCAGTTTTTTTATGGTTATCGACGTGGAAGTGGTTTTTTGGGCGCTTGAAGGGTAATTGTCATGAAAGTGGTTCTGGACAGTTTGGTTTGATGTGTATATAAGCAACCTCAGCGATAGAGAGAGGACATCTTAAATCGGCATCAATTTCAGAGAAATTCTCATTGGGGATCATCATTTTAAGTTTTCCAGTTATCCTTTTTAGCTTTTCTTTTTCTTTTCTTTAGCAGTATTATGTACTGTCTGTCTAAGGATCCATGATCTCTAACACTCTTCACTCAAGTTTGAAATATATTTTCGAATTTTCCTTTTAATTGTTGAAATCATCATCAACAAATTGGCGACCACAGTAGGAGAAAGGCAAAATTGTTGATCCTACGTCTAACAAAAATTTTATACAACTCTGATATGGTCGAGTCGTTGCAAGGAACTTCATGGCAGGTTCTCAATCTTAAAGCCTCAGCACAGCTATCAAGGCCACCACGGAAACGCCACAATCAATCCCCACTACGGGGGTGGTCTCCTAAATATCATCTGAATAGTTAAATCATATTCAACAAATGAACAATCAGCAAACATCAACCATGCAGATAATGTTGCATGAGCAACTGTTAAGTTGATAAAAAATCCCATCATTTATTTTTGGCATATTGACAAAATCTACTTTTTACTGCTATGGTCGTTAGATACCAAAAACAACAACATTTGACTCAGCCTGTGGAGTCTTTTCAAGTTTTCTTTTTGTCTTTCCTAGAATGGTGTATTTTAAAAGCAAAATGGACACTTTGAGTTTGTCCTCTTGTGGTCAGAAGTGATTAGATGCACACCAAACATTGTTTGTATCGAGGGAATTAATTGCATGTCAATTCAATGGCTGTTATGGTTATCTTACACAGCTCGAGATGGTGGAAAGAAGGGTAGAGTGGTTTTGAGAGTGTGTAGTGAGAGAAATATTGTATCAATCCTCTCAACCTCTTCCCTTGCCATCTCCATGCTTTGAGTGAGTGATATTCACTATTATCTTGCCGGAGAAGTTCGTTGGTCGAAGGGAGATCGAAGTTCCGATCAGGAGAACATTCAGAATCTGAGTAGCCCAGTTAGTTGTTAGTTGTCAGTACGCGTTTGTGACAACATATGCCTGTGGAGGGAATTTCCTAGGTAATCAGCTTGTAGTTTGGGTTGAAGGAGGTTTGGGTGTTTTTTTCTTAATCAGCACTGATTAATGAACCTCTCCTGGATTGGTATCCCTCGGATGTAGGATGGTTTATATCCGAACCGGGTAAACAAATAACTTATCATTTTTTGCTTTTGACTCTGCATTTATTTCATCGACAAGTCTTCGTTATAACTGTGATATAACTACGCTTCGGGAGTTGGCCCATTTGAATAAGTGTACAAGAATTTATTGGTGCAGCACTTATTCTCACCCCAACATTTGGTATCAGAGCAGTGTTCTCAAAGTTTTTGAGTAGATTCTTTTACAGTTTTCAAAGATGAGTACGGAAGGTCGATCTACGTCGAGACCTCCATTGTTTGATGGAACAAGTTATTGAAGTTGGAAGAACAAAATGGAAGTTTTTCTGATGTTACAAGGTGAAGATGTTTCTGAAGTTGTTGAGTCTGCATAGTCTCATCCCATGAAGACCATCCAAGATGAAGATAATATCATTTCTCTTGTGAAGAAAGCAAAAAGAGAATGGACCCTTAATGGAAAGGCTACTGCAATTGCCAACTCAAAAGCTCTTTTCTTAATCTTCAACACTGTAGATGAAACTCAAGCGAAGCTGATATCCAACTGCAAAGTTGCTAAGGAAGCTTCGGACATTCTGGAAAATGAATTCGAAGGTTCTGTGCAAGTTCGAGAATCGAAGTTGGATCATGTTGAAACTCTGAAGGGATGAAGGTGAATGAAGATAAAACAATCGTTGTTTATTATAACCGATTCATGGATGTTGTGTATCAAGCTGAAGCTCTTGGAATGTACTTTGAAGAAAAGAGACTAGTGAGGAAGATGCTTAAAAGTCTTACAAAAAATTTCAGGCCCAAGGTGATTATGCTCGATGAACCACCAAAGCTGAGAAATATGACATTGGATGAACTATATGGTACATTGGTGAGCTATGAAATGAACTATCTTAATGATAAAGCACCTAAGAGTGTGGCTTTGAGTGCTGAAGACTTGGAGCTGATAGAGTCTGATGAAGAAATAGCTCTGCTGAGTCGCAAACTTTCTCGAATAATTAGTGAGAACCGAGCTCCCAAGCTGAAGTATGGGAAGTTTCATAACATAAATGGTTATCAGGGAGTAGGCACATCCAGTTTCAACGAAAATATCCTGAGCAGAAACCAACTACATACAGCAAGCCAAAAAAAAATTCGATGGTAAATTTAAGAAGAAGTTTGTGGTGTCTGCAAAACCTGAAACGGTTCAAGAACCTACTTGTTATGGATATGGTGGTGTTGCACATATTAAATCTGAGTGCCCAACGGTAAAGAAAAGAGAGAAAAGAGCATATCAAGCTACCTTGAGTGACAATGAAGATGGTGAATCTGCTGGTGGTGATGAACAGACTGAAAATCATGAAGTTGTTGCATTTATGTCAAATTCTGATGAATCCAGTGATGAAAATGAACAATCCAGTTTTAAAACTACTGATGAGTCAAGGGAACTTGATGCTGATGAGCTGATTAAAGCTTATGAAGAGATGGTTGTCGAACAAGAGAAAGATGTTGTGTAAAATAAAGAACTTCTAGATACCATTTATCGTTTGGAAGATCAAAATGAGAAACTTGAGGATGAACTTGAGAAGTTGATGGAGATTATTGATGAAAAATCTGCTGAATCGGAGAAGTTAAAGTCTGAGAATCTGAAGTTGAAGGATGAAAATGATAGGTTTCAGAAAGGAAAAGAAAAATTAGATGAAGTTCTTTCAATTGGTAAACCATTTGGTGATAAAAAAGGATTGGGTTTTTGATCCTCTCCAAGTAAACCAACAATATTTGTGCATGGTGGTCTGCTGACTAATGTCAAACTCCCAGAGAAGAAATCAACACAAGTCTGGAAACAGAATCCAAGGAAGAGTAGAAGTAGAAATAGGAACAGAAACTGCAAAAGAATTCAAAATGATAAGTCGAAGTTATCACAACCTACTGATTGCAAGTACTGCATGTATTCTGGTCATTCAGCTAAGAAGTGCTTGAAGCTGGCAAAGGATGTTATCAATGGAAGACACATTCAGTGGCCTACTAAAGGATTGAAATAGAACATAAAAGTCCAATTGGTATGGATGCCTAAGGAAACTCAGAAACAGCTGGAGTGCAATGTGATCTTGTCAAGTCAAGAGTCTACCGGAGCTGATCGATAGTACTCTGATAGTGGTTGCTCCAGGCACATGACTAACCAAAAGGGACTTTTGAAGAATTTTGTTGAAGACCGAAGTGGAGAAGTTATCTTTGGTGATGGAGCAAAAGGAAAGATCAGTGGCTATGGTGTTCTTGAAAAAAAAAAAAGATTCCAAAATTTGCGAAAGTCTATTTCGTAGAAGGACTTAGTACAAACCTGATCAGTATAAGCCAACTTTGTGATGACGATCTGCATGTGAAGTTCACTAAGGATTCATGTGAAGTATATGATGCTGGACAGAAATGTGTGATGACTGGTATTTGATCAAAGAACAATTGCTACTTGCTGGAATATCCTCAAATGGAAGCACTGATATTGAAAGATGATGAATCTATGTTGTGGCACACCAAATTGGGTCGTGTCAATCCACATAATCTGTTGAGGATTAGCAAAATTGGAGCTATCAGAGGATCACCCAAATTCTCAAAGATTACAAGTACTACTTGTGGTGACTGTGCAAGAGGAAAATAGAAGAGAGCTATGCATTCCTCATTGGAACAACGTTTCAGCAGCAATTGTCTGGAGCTGCTGCACATGGATCTCATCGGTCCAGTTGATGTCTGTAGTCTTGGAGGTAAGAAGTACATCTTGGTCTGTGTGGATGACTTTTCTAGATATACATGGGTCGATTTCTTACGTGAGAAAAAGTGATGCCTTTGATGCCTTTGAAAAATTGGGTACAAGACTCATGAATTAGAAGAAGTCGAAGATTGATAGACTGAGAACAGATCATAGAAAGGAATTTGAAAATTAGAAATTTGTTGGATTTTGCAATGGATTGGGAATCAAGCATGAATTTTCTACCCCAAAGACTCCGCAATAGAACGGAGTAGCGGCGAGGAATAATCGAACTCTACAGGAAATGGCTAGATCGATCATGCATGCCAAGGGAGTTGCCAAACATCTGTGGGCTGAAGCTATTAACACAGTTTGTTATGTGATTAATCAAGTTTATCTCAGACCTCATACAGAGAAGACAACTTATGAAATCTGGACAGGGAAAAAACCGAATGTTTCTTACTTTCATACCTCCGGTTGAAAAACAAAATGCAAAAATTCGGATATGCATTGACTTTTGTGATCTCAATTTAGTGACTCCTAAGGATGAGTATGTCATGCCTATGGCCGACATGTTGATCAATTCATCCGCAGGATATTAAATTCTTACTTTGATGGACGGATATGCTGGTTATATCAAATTTTTTTGGCAACGGAAGACATTCCTAAAATAGCCTTCAAATGCCAAGGGGTATTAGGGATATATGAGTGGACGATCATGCCTTTTGGATTGAAAAATTCGGGGGTAACATACCAACAGGCGATGAATGCTATTTTCCACAATCTCATTGGTGAATTTAGGGAAGTCTATATTCATGACGTGATCGTTAAGTCGGCTGATTTCGAAAGTCATTTGAAAGATCGGAGGCTGAGACAGGCCGACTGCTTGGATCACTGGAAGGTTGGCATGGAGTTCGGTGATCCATTCCATCATTCGGTGCAAAACTGGAGTAGCCGCTGACTCGGTACGGTGTTGAATCAGCAAATCAATCGTAACTTGAGTTGGAGCTTGAAGATCTTTAGGCTTCAAGTCAGCAAAGGGCAGTGTTGCACATCGGGCCACAACCGATCGGGTAGTTGCTGGAACTGGAACTCGAGAGATGAATGAGAGATCGAGATTATGCTGCCAAATGGAAATGCTAATTTAAAATTCGAAAATATCAAATTTGAGAAGTAAGCGGAGTTGTCTCCTTGACCCTGGACGGCGGTCGCCTCAGAAGGAGCCAACACTGGGGGAAGTCGGTTGGCCTCACATGGAAATGATTGGAGATAGCCGTTTACCGGGACGTCGGTTGGCCTCAAGAGAGTCGGCCGCTGAAGAGTCGACCGCTGCTTGATTAGCTTTGGAAGAGCCATCCGCCGGGGGACCCAAAGACGGGAGCCCAACTGCTAGAAGATTTGTGCCCGGAAGGTCGGCTGTTGGCAGGTCGGTTGGTGGTTGCTCAGGAGAAGCCGGTAGTGTGGTCGGCAAGAGAGTCAGGAATACCTTGTCAACAACTGAATTAACGTACAAGAAAATGGGGTTGATAGTTAAAGACTCCCAATTTTTGTTGCAGACTACCAACTGTCATTTCTTGCGCCAATCGAGAGTGACGTTTGGGAGTCAGAGGATGAGAAAGCAAGTTCTTGAGAACAAAATTAAGTTAGGGTTTGAGCCCAGGAAAGATAAATGGATGGGTCCAGTGGAGATCCAGTGGTGGGCCAAAGTCATTCAGTCGGATGGTTGTTGGGGCCATACCGGTTGGACGGTTGGCCTTACCGACAGATTTCATCCAAGTTTGGCCCTTGGGGCGGTTTGTTACAAAGGTAATCGATAAGGAAGAAGTTTTTGGACGGTTCAGAACCGATGTGGAATCAATTTTTGGATAGTTTGTAACCGACATGGAAGCAGTTTTTTTAAGGTTGGGATTTGTAACCAACAAGAAAATGGTTTCGGACGATTCATGTCAGTAACCGACAAGGAAGCGGTTTTGGGCGGTTCCAAGGTACCAACGTAGAAGCAGTTTTTTACGGTTACGAATGTGGAAGCGGTTTTTTGGGCAGTTCAAGGGTAACCTCCATGAAAGTGGTTCTGGACGATTTGGTTTGATACGTATATAAACAACCTCAGCGATAAAGAGTGGGCATCTTCAATCGACATCAATTTCAAAGAAATTTTCATTTGGGATCATCATTTTTAATTTTCTAGTTATCATTTTCAATTTTCATTTTTTTCTTTAGCAATATTATGTACTTTCTATCTAGGGATCTGTGATATTAGATGCTCCTCACTTAAGTTCAAAATATATTTTTGAATTTTACTTTTAATTGTTGAAATCATCGTCAACAAAAATAACAAAGCATGAAAAAAAAAATACTATTTACTCATAACAAATACATAAAACATAACAAATATAAAACCAAAGAATGAAATAAAAATATAAATATATGTCAATTTGACTATAGTCGAACAGTGGCATCCTTCCTCACGGATATTCGAACAAATAACTTTAAAAAATTGAGTGTATACATTAAAAATAATAAATAAAAAATCAAAGTATATATAAATTTGCAAACATAATAAATATTATAAAATATTTATAATATTATATAAAAGTAGTAAACAAAAAATAAAAGAAAAAGAAAAAAATCGAAAAGAAAAAGGATGTGATTTGAAATCTTCTCATATTTTTTTATTCCTTGTAGGAATAAATGCATGAATTTTCTATCACTATTAAATTAAAATTACTTTTACTCCCTCCGTCCCATGTACTCATCCCATGTAATATGAGTGTATTACTGTAGACACGGGAATTTAGGTAAAATATAATTAGTAAGTAATTAAAAAGTATATTAGTAAAAATAATTATTATTTAGTAAAAATAATTATAGATTAAAATTAAGATAACTAAATAGTTTAATTAAAATTAAGAAAATTATAAAATTTAAAATTTAAAATGCGATTAAAGTGCATAATTATATATCCAAAAATAGAAAAGACAAATTATGTGAGACGGACGAAAATAGAAAATAGAAACAAATTATGTGGGCCGGATGAGTATTTTTTATTGTTTTTTCCCCTCATATTTCCTGTTAGGTCTTGACGGAAGAAAACATTTAAAATAAATAGAAGTAATAAACCAAATTTTAATCATCGTCACGTAAAATATGAGTCATTGGCACCGAAACAAAAGCTAATTGTTGGAGAAAAAAAATAAAAATTTAAATTAAACAAGATAAATATTTAATAAATGAAAAAAATTAAAAAATTAATGAATCAAATACACAGTTACAAAAATACCAAAAGTAAAACCCAAATAATATGCGCATGATTTTCTTTTGCATGAGAGTCAAATATATAATGCATTGTGCCTAGAGGGACCTTGATGTTTAAGTGTTGATTTCTAAAACAGATTAGTTGTCTAAAACGAGAAAAAAAAAAGGAAAAAAAAAGAATGAAAGATAAAATAATTAAATTAAAAAAAAAAACATTTGCATTCCACAAAATATTGATCAAATATGAGGTTTAATAAAAAGATATGATATTACAATAATATATATATATATATATACATATCGGAAAAAAAACATTAATAATAATTAGAAATATATATTATACAAAGAAATTATAAAATTTAACTGAATATATAATAAAATATTTTTTAAATAAAAAAAAAACAAAAAACTACTGATCTCTCCAACTTTCCATGCACTGTATGTCCCATATATCTTCCACTTTCACACTTTCTATTCGAATATTATATAGAAATAGTTGTTAACTACAATAAATATCAAAAATAAAAATAACTTAATTGTAACCAATGAAATAATATTAGTAGAAAGAATGATATAAAAAATATACAAATTATTAGAAAAAATATGCATATCAATTTATTTATATACAATTAAAAATACAAATTCTAAAATAAAAATTATTGCACTTGCCACACATTGGACTCAACCCGACTGTCGGCTATCTCTAGACTCACTTTCATATTCTAATGTCATCTAAGCACACATGTCACAGAAACATGAAACTTGTCCACATTGTTGAAATGCTATTCTTTCTGTTCCACCACAGATAATCCATTTTTTTTTTTTCTCTCTTCTACTGTATAGAAAAATTTATCTCAAATAAGAATCCAATGTATCAAAAAATGAAAAAAGTTACAAAATTAAAATACAATGATAAAATGATTACAAAATAGAAATTGAATATTATTTATTATATAAACAAAGCTAAAAAAAAAAATCTAAAAAATAATTCTTTAAAAAAAGAGAGAAAACATAAATACAGGCTATGCCGCTTACATATTATCTTTTTTTTCTTTTTTCCGTTTCATTTTTTTTCTTTTTTATTTTATTTTTTCATTTTCTTCTGTTAAAAAATTATCATATCCCAATAATATCAAATAATTATCGAAAAATAAAAATTCGATTATCAAAATAATTTATCGAAATCAATTTGCTATCAATATAATTTATCGAAATAAATTCGATAATCACGTCGAGTCGAGGTAGAATCTCTTTTTGCAAAAATGAATACGTCCTGGTACTATCTCCGGCTCGTTGCGTAATGTTTTCAAAGATAAAACGAAGTTCGTCTTCGAATTAGGTGGCACCAAAATTTTTCAGAGCCCTTGCTAACTAAAATGATAAGACTAGAACTATGTCAGGAAGCTTGAACACAAATGAGAGTTACTGGAAACTCGCCAGAAAAACTCTCGGAGGAAAAGAATTTGAAATGAGAGCTTTTGAATGATGTACCAAATGGAATTGTGGAAATGAGCTTCTATAGGCACTCCACCCTTGGATGTTTATTGTCGAGCCAAAATTTCCGGTCATAATTTTGGTAATGTTCGATTGTAAACACCAAACTTAATTCTGGTCATAAATATATTAATTGAATTTTTGAATTTCAAATAATAATTTTTCATACATGCATGTAATTATAATTTTTGGGCTATCTTTTTATTATACAAAAATATATTTTCTTGAGCTTCAACAAAATACTTTGTTGTTTCAATTTGGCTTTGGAGCATAATAGACTTCATCAAATCTAGCATTCAACAAACTTAAGCCCAACCCACGACCAAAACCACGACTAAGACTATTGAGCCCAGAGATAAAACTCATGCTTGCGTATTTGTGTCATTATTTGGTCCGGATAGGTGACACGTACGCCTGTATCTTACTGGCATTCATATACATAACCACACTATATATAATTACCATACAACCCACATGTATTTTTACTCACCATATAATTGGGTCCAAAAATTATGAATTTAGTTTTAAAATTAAACATCGATTAAATAATTAATTGACTTTCTAAAAATCCCCCATATGAGTGAAAAGACCCATAAATAAGGACAACACACAACTCAGTTCCAGAGACATCGACACATCGGGATAGGTAGCTTGTGGCTTTGAACCTTCCTTAGTCAATATTATTGTATGTACCCGTGGCCTAGTTGATACGATGCATCGAATTATTCCACCTTTGCGTATATTTTAGTCAATAGTATTGACATGTCGCTATCTTAATCTCATTTTGTTCTCACGTTAACGAAGTGAGGACCACTTCTAATGAAACACTTATGAATCTAAAGATGTGATCCATGGCCGAAATTGATAAAAAAACGTTTTGATCAATTTCGGTCATGGATCACATCTTTGGATTCATAAGTGTTTCATTTAAAAAGGCCCTCAGTTCACACTTATATAGATAATCCTATCTTAAAATATTCAACTTTGCTTTTAGGATTATTAAAAATTAGTGACCCAACTTCACCACTTTGCACTTCGTAACACTAGTTGTTTTTTAGGGAATGATGATCGAGTCGTGCCAAACTATTATTGCTTATTTTTCCCATTAAACCAAAGTTTGAGATCTCTAAGTGATTTGATTGGGTTATCACTGTAATTGTCTCTTAATTTGTGAATTTCAGGTCCATTTTCTTTAGCAGTTTATACATTTGATCACGATATAACCCTTTGATTAAGGAATCCACAAGGTTTTCTATTGACTTATAGTCATTCATAACCCCACTAGTGATCAATTGTCTCACAGTGTTGTGTCCGTGTCGGATATGTCAGAATTTACTATTGTAAATTTCATTTTTAGCCTTTCCTATCGAAGCTCGGCTATCACAATATATCATTACCGGAGGGACTGGTTTGTCCAAAATAGATCGAGCCATACAAGTTTGTATTGTGGTCTTTCATAAATTGTTCAACCACTACAAAAAATAAACAGATTACTCATGGAAATTACTTACGGAATTTCATGAGATTCATGAAAAATCCGTTAGTAAATTGATTACTCACGGAATTACTCACAAAAATTTGTTCGTAAGTAATCTGTTACTAAATACCTCGTAAGCAATTCATTGCGAGAAAAATCCATGAGTAATTCCGTAAGTAAATTACTCACAACATTACTCACAAAATTCTGTCTGTGAGAAATTTACTCACATAATTACTCACCGACTTTGTCCGTAAATAAATTTACTCAAATAATAAATTTTGTAAGTAATTCTGTGAGTGAAAATCAACAAAACTCTCTTACTTGCGACGGAATGTTCCATGAGTAATTCCGTGAATAATTTACTTACTGAATTACTCACATAAATTTCCCTTACGACATTGACATATGATGTTTGAGACAAAATAATTTCTGTGAGTGAATAATTTTTCTGACCCCCAAAAATTTATATTTTAATTTTTCCATACCAGTCTCAAATCATATATTACAATAGCACAAATCCAAACCACAAAGTAAATCATATCAAACCAAATATCCAATAGACAAAATACGATCGAATCACACGATATTTATAAACATGGTTCCATAATCGATGGATACCACAAACAACAGTAAATATAACCGTATATTTGAAATAGTAAAATCCGTCAAATATTAAAGTTCAAATACTTAGTACGAAAATCAACAAACAGGTGGAGCACTAGACTCGCCATCGAGGTCATGGCGGTCCCGTCGGGCGTAATTCTCAAAATGACCAAACCGTTCCTCCATGCGCGCTAGCCGACTCTCAGTTGTTGGAGCACTAGGCGTACAACCATCACTAGTGAATGATTTGTGATCCGGTGACACTATCGATGCTAGCAACCTAAGTCCAAATATCCTCTTCTTCTTATCCCGATGCACCGATGAAAGAAAGCCTCATCACGGCTATACTGTGTCTTGCCAAATTGAAACATGAGACACGTCGAGTAAGAATGTGCTAGAGCAACCTAACCACGAGCAAAACTGAATAATTTTAAAAATGGATAAGCTTGTTGACACAAATGAAAAAGATAAACTGCTAAGAAATACATCTAAAGAGTTATCAAAATCCTCAAACATAAATAAATACTTGAGATAAATCTAACATTTTAATAATTTTGCACATATTTCAAAATACCTCACCAAAAAGAAAAAACACTTCAAAATATTAACACCAAATAAACACACTTAGAATTTTGATCCAACTTTATCAATGGAACAAAATAAATGATACGGAGTTAGCAAACAGAGAAGAAAATAAGAAACAATAGATAAAAAAGTGTAAAATAGAACTATTAGTATGATATAAATAGTAAATTGATAATTTAGTAGGGTAATCAGTAAATTTAGGTAAATCATTTGGTTTTATTATCTTTCTTATTTGTACTCTTTCCTTCCACTGTACAAGGAAGACGAAATTGTTCCTCACGGAATATGAAAATAGAGTCAAATTCTTCTATCTCACATTATGCAGAGCCTATGAATCTGGATTGATATGATAAATTGAAAGGCTATAAGCATTTAGTACAATCAAACTAGAATAAGGACAAGAACTTATAGGGCTTCATGGATGTTTTCAATTCGTTTCTCCGGTTCATTTTCCCAGCTATGCTTCATATGAAATAGCCAGATTTGCAATGTATATCTCATCTAAAATTTTGAAGTAGGAATGGTTGGGGATTTGGGGTATCAGAAAACTAATCATAAACTGAATTTGCTAACAAGCTAATCAGCTCAGAACCTCACATTGATCATATGATCGGTATTATTATCAAAGGAAACACATGGAAAAATATGGGGATCAATTCATCTTAACCTTGGGAAACATCTTATACTTTCTGAGAAACATGAGCTTTACTTCTAAACTTTAATGCATATGATCATCAATCAATATGAGAAAAATCTAATATACCTGTTGCAGATCGAAAAGCCTTTTCTTTAAATCTTTAGCTGCTTCATGCCGTTCTTGAATTTCAAATGACATAATTTACATCAATACTATGTGTTATTTAATGGTTGCAAAAATTTAGTCTAGTTTTATAGTTGAGACAAATATATGGCTCCTAAATTAAAATTCTCTGTCGTGTTTCTTCTATATATGCCAACAATTCATAAAACACTGCCATGGAGAAGAAGCAGAAAATGGAAGAGGATGGGCAAACGAACAAATGGGAGTTTTCATACACCTGTCCTCGGCTTTTCTGGCAGATTGCATTCTAAAAAATTTGCTCACTGTCCCCTGTCTCTATCAATCTTTCAACTGTCTGAAGATGAATGATTTCAGCAAATGAAAATATTTTAACACATCTTAAATGAAATACTAAGGAATACTAGCTTCACCGCTTCATCAGGTCGAGTTCTTGTCACTGTAAACCATGTCAAACATAAAAATATCAAAATTGTTTATATATTTTGAAGTGTTCGTAAACGACCCTTTCCTAGATAAGTATTAATACCTGTAAATACACGCCTCTCAATAACTGCACCGATAATCTTGTTGTATTGTTCTCTTTTAGAGTCTACAGAAGTAATTTTCAAATAAAATTTTGAAATAACATAAAAGGAATACTGAACTACACCAAATGTAATAGTAGCTAATGTACCTGAAATTCAAACATTCTGTCTTCGAATTTCCTCTTGAAAGCCCTGGATCATAATATAAACACTAAAGACTTTAATTCCTCTTTCAGTATTTAATGTATGTGTGTGTACATATATTACTGATCCATACATCCATGGCTCTTAAGTAAGAACTGTCGATGGATGGAAACAGTCTGAAGCCTCTCAAACTAACTGTTGTAGTTTCCCTTCAAATTTAATTCCAAAAGCCTTATAGTATAAATAAGAGAATACTAAGAGGAACCAAACATACTTAGTCCCATACTTACAGCAATATGTCTTCTGCATCAGCAACAAACCAAGCCTCTATTCTACAAATATACCATTGTAAGACTTCATACGAAACGCCTTTTTGCCTGAAAAAACACCAACCATTGGACTTTTGTTACAAAAAGGTGAGCTTCAAGAGAAAAACAAAGTTTTAGCACCTTAAATTTGGGTTCCTATCCATCACAATTGATATTGCTTTCTTGATAGATATGTCATTGCTCTGTTAATTCCTCACTTTATCCATCTAAAAAGGAGTATTGTTAGAAGACTTGTTCCAAGGGAAATGCATTAGTTAGCTATGTATTTAGAGAAATGATATATTCAAGAAATGCAATTCCACTTCCTTAAGATTTTTCTTAAATGCAAATCCAACTTTAGTAACAATACTTTGGAGAACTTGGTTGCCATTCATGTCAAAAAGTGCACAACTGAATAGCACAACACTAAAAATCAAAATCCTTGCAAATTGTAGGCAACGTTAAATGATTCTCAAGTTCAAAAAATCATACACTATATATATTCCAAAAGCATACATTTATATAATAAGTATAATATATGCATATGCTGGAAATAAACAAACTTAAACAACACGTTGCGATTCCCTTATTCAAGCATTTAAAATTCGAGAAAAATGATTGCATAACATTGTTTGGGGAAAAATTCACCAAATTTTGACGAAGCCTCGAAACTAACCTGATTGCCTCATTTCAATATCAAAGGCTCTGCCGCCTCCAATGCTGCTGAGATCTGAGAAACTCGTTACTCTAATTAGATTTGGCAAATATTTCCCCATCCAACAATTCAAGTTAAACATTCCTAACACACTAGAGAAATTGTACCTAACAATTGAATGCTACACAAAACTAAATAGTTATCTATAGATATAACATATTGCAAATCGATAAAAGCTTCTTCAACTCCACCAAAATCAGATTTCGGAGAAATGAATGAAGAGAGAAAGAAACGTATGAATGAAGAGAGAAAGAAACGTGTTTTTAATAAACACTTACTCTACAGCTATGAGAAATTATTCCCGCGGCTTTATTTCCGACGACGATCCCGGCGCCCCTCCCAAGCGGAATGGTGACTACCGAGGAAACGAAGTTGTCGAAGTAGGGCAGAGGAACAATGATATCAGTATTATTTTAACTCATTTAATATATAAAATTTAATTTTTAAATGATGTGCGCGAAAAGCAGCACCGTATTTATAAACTTTATGTTGAAATAAATTTTATATTCATATTGAATCAGTGATTAAATATTTTTATAATTTCTCTTTTTATTTTTAATTTAAAATTTAATTTAATTATTTACTAAATTTATTAGTTTAATTATTTTTATATTGTAACAATCTAATTAATTTTTTATATAGTTACATATATGATTTTTACATAATAAATAAATAATAAATCTATCTAAATAATATTAAAATTAATTATTTTTAAATAAATTTAAATTTAGAAAAAAATATAAAATAAAAATTATTAAAAATAAATATGTATGTATATATAAACCGTTGGTTTTTAAATCGAAATCCACGATTTATAAACCGTCACCGAAACCGTCAGACCGTAACTGAAACTTTAGTTTGGAAGGTTTTAATTTTCGACTTACTCACGGAATTTAATTCCGTGAGTAATTCGTGAGTAAATTTCAATTTTTTGAGAAATTATTCACGAAATTTAATTCCGTGAATAAGTCCGTGAATAAATTTCAATTTTTGAAATAACTACTCACTGTATTGTTTCTATAAGTAATTTATGCATATTCTGTTAGTAATTACTCACAGAATCGATTTCGTGAATTGTTCCGTGATTATCCATACGTAATTACTCACAAAATTTAATTCCGTGAATAAGTCCGTGAATAAATCCAATTTTTTAAGTAATTACTCATTGTATTGTTTCTGTAAGTAATTTTATGCGTATTCTGTTAGTAATTACTCACCGAATCGATTTCGTGAGTTGTTCCGTGAGTATCCATCCGTAATTACTCACAAAATTTAATTCCGTGAATAAGTCCGTGAATAAATCCAATTTTTTAAGTAATTACTCATTGTATTGTTTCTGTAAGTAATTTATGCGTATTCTGTTAGTAATTACTCACCGAATCGATTTCGTGAGTTGTTCCGTGAGTATCCATCCGTAATTACTCACGGAATTAATTCTGTGTGTAATTTCCGTGAGTAAACTGCAATTTTTTTGTAGTGAACCTCCAATCATGAAGACATATATGCTTGTACACAACATATTTTTCATGTCAGATATCCCGTTAGCATCACAATACCCTTCAAGTGTTGGAGGATATCTCGTGTAGTATATACCAAAGTTGAGAGTATATTTTAAATAGTTCAAAAATTTTACTAGTTTTACACGATCTACCGCATTTTCAACGACTTGCTTGGGAGACGGTAGTTACATTTTAACTAGTCACCCCTCCCCCCCCCCACACACTTTAAAATTTGTATGAAGGGCTTTTGCCTTTCACAATTTATAAGAAATTTAATCCTTACCCTTTAGAGGAACTTTATTCAAAATAATATGTTGGTAGAATTGCCCCTCACAATTTTTGGGTAATTCTAAATAAATCAATGCATTCATAACTTCCGTAACTCCATTGATTAAGGAGAGTATGAAGCCGTAGTATGATGAACTATGCCACATAATTCTTCATACAGAGCTACACATTCGCCTCTTCAATCACTTTGAACTGCCTTAATATTACAGTTCAACTGATTCTCTGCTTATTTTTTTAAGGCATTTATTACTTCTCTTTTCCCCTAAATATGTGAAAGTAGCAATATCTCATGCAATTATTTATAAAGGTGATAAATTATTTTTTTCACCTCAAGTATGCAAATTTTTTATATCACACATATCAATGTTAATTAAACCCAATGCCTTAATTTTGTCTTTTTATTGAAATAAACAGTAATTTAGCCAATTTTGTCTTAACTCAAACTTCACATTTAGTTTGAGGGTTTACTTTATTAATATTTAGTAAATTGAAATTTACTAATTATATTATAACATTTAGATTAGCATGGTCCAATCTATAATGTCATAAATTAAAATACTCAGAACCGTATTTTGTTTTGTCTTACCGGCATCTGTCGACACAACAGGAAGGTCGACGCCGGCCAAACTTACACATGATGTTGGCAATTTGATCGAGCAATGATATTCTCACAATATGTCAAAATATTCCTTTTGTGATTGTTGGAAAACTAATATATCGCGAGAATATCAAACCATTATCGAAAAATAAAATTCGATAATCAAAATAATTTATCGAAAGAAATTCGATATCTATATAGTTTATCAAAATCAATTCAATAATCACATCTAATCGAGGTAGAACTATTTTTCGCAAAAATAAATACGTTATGGTATTACCTCCGGTTCATGGCGTAATGTTCCCAAAGTTAAAACGACATTTGTTTCTGACTTAGGTGACTCCCCAATATTTCAGAGCTCTGAAGAACTAAAATGAAGGGACTAGAACTGTGTCGGGAAGCTTGAACAGAAAGGAGAGTTACCGAAAACTCGCATGAAAGAGTCTCAGAGGGAGAGAATTTGACATGAGAGCTTTTGAACGATGTACTAAATGGAGTGGTGGGAATGACCTTATATAGGCACTCCACCCTTGGGGTATTTATTGTCGAACCGAAATCGCCGGCGCTTAATGTCCAGTAACCACAAGTCATAATTTTGGTAACGTTCGTCCATAAACACCAAACTTAATTTTGATTATAAATATATTATTTGAATTTTTGAATTTCAAATAATAATTTATACATGCATTAATTTATGATTTTTGGGCTATATTCTTGTGTAACAAAAATAAATTTTCTTGGGATTGAGAAAATATTTTGTTGTTTTAATTTGGTTTCACAGCATAATAGACTTCGTCAAGTCTAGCATTCACCAAATTCAAGTCCAACCCACGATCAAGACCGCGACCAAGACTTTTGAGCCCGAGATAAAACTCGTGCTCGTGTATTTGTCATTATTTGGTCCCAATAGGTAGCACGCATGCCTGTGGCTTACCAGCATTCATATCTCTAACAACGCTATTTATATATAACCACCATACAACCCACATGAATTTCAACTCATCAAAAAATCGGTTAAAAAATTATTAATTTAAATTAAAATTAAAATTCCATCAACTAAATAATTAACCGATTTTCCACCGTCTTTACCAATTTAAAGAAGTGGAAGGAAAAAAATTAAAATGAATCAAAGAAAAAAGAATAAAGAGGGCAAGAAAAATAAAGAGAGCAATTGGGAGGTCGGATTCCGCCTGGACAATCTTCAACAATAGGTTGATTTACATTTTTGTATCACGAGAATAATTTATATAATTAAAATCTAACCTAATCCAACAAACTTTAAACCTATCTATATTTATTGTAGCAACAAACAACAATTCTATCCAAAATAATTTTAAAAAGAAAAATAATTTTACAAATTATCTAAATCCAATTTATTAAAATAAAATAGTTCCAAAAAAATGTGGTTGGGAAATTAAAAATCATATATACATAATATGATATACGTGTTACTATGGATTTGACAGTAGAATATTTGTTGACGAATTTTCATTTCCGATTTAATAAGAGAAATTTTTTTCTATCTAAAATATAGATAATAAAATATCTATATATACTTACAATTTAATTATCTTATTTGATTCTATGAAATTTTTTAATATATCTTCTCCGTATGCGTGTAGTTTGGATAAATTGGAGGCTTGTTTAAACAATAACAACAATATGTAACATCTTTCTTTTAATAGTTCTTTGACAACATCAATATTACCGTCATAAACAAGAATTACATCGAAAATATTATAAAGTAAGATATATATATATATAAATAGTTGAAATTATAAATCTATATCTTGCAATACAAACAAACTTATTTAAAAGGTAAATTATATAAAACTCCTTCGTATTTTAGTAAAAATGCACCGAATATCTCATATTTTATTTATTGTGTGAAACTCTTTTGTATTAAATTAAAATTTGCATAAAACACTCTTTTCGTCCGAAAGCTGATGTTTAGGTGTACATAAAAACCTAATTACACAAATTTTATACAAATAAAAAAAATAAATATATTAAATAGTCTTTTTTAATAAAATAAATAAATAATTTATTAATCATTTATTTTATAATTTTTTAGAGAGAAAATGCTATATAATCTTTAAAAAAACTATAAAAATAAAGAATTTATTATTTATTTATTTATTTAAAAAAATCTATGTAAGATATATATTTTTTTAAATATATAATTTTACACGATATTTAAATAAATAAAAAAAATCCCAAAATGATGAGAAAACATGAATCAAAACCCCTATCAAATATATATAAACAAGCATATAACTCACGGAGATTTTAATACTAAATTTAATATTTTTTAACATCGATTACTCATAAAAAAATCTATAACAATTAATTGATAAAAAGTTTTATTAATCGTTAAGTTGTCTAAAAATCTATACTTCCTTCGTCTTATTGGAAGGATGACATTTGTTTTTTGCACGTAAATTATAATATTATATTGTATTATAGTAAAAAAGACAAAAATACGTTTATTAATATGGTGTAATATAAAAGTACTGACATTTGTGTAATATATTGTAAGTTGAAAGAGTATTTATTATGTTATGTAAATAGTACTATTATTAAATTAGAAAATAATAACCTTATTTTGAGACAGACGAAAATAGAAAATGATAATATTTTAGTAGGACGGAGGGGTATCATATTTTAATTTTTTATTATTTTTATTGAATTCACAAAAAATAAAAAAAAATAAATTATATATTAATAGAATAATAAATAATTGAAAATATTATATATAAAGTATTGTTTACGCATACAAAATTATAAAATACAAAGCATGTACATTAAAATTTACTTTATGCAACTCTTTTAAATTCTGCATATATGTATCGAAAAAATATAAATAATCAAATGCAACAACAAACCCTTTGTTTATACAAAAATATTAGAGCTGTCAATATTGAATCCGACCCCAAAAATTAAAATTGTTCAACCTAAAAATTTTTAGGTTTGAGTTTAGATGTTTTGATTTAAAAAAAGAAAAAGAAGTTGGATTAAATCGGATTTTTGATTAATTTGATAATCCAAAATATATAAATCAAATCACCGAATAATCTGAAACTTATTTTAATTTGATTTTACAATTACTATTTTTTTCATTATAATATATAACATATTATAAAATAAAATAATATAAAAAAATTAAAATTATAAAAAGCAAATAACATAGTAATATATATATATATAAATAAATAATAATAAGTTTTTGAATCTCTTTCAAATTGGGTTCTTTAAGATAATTTTAAAAATTTCAAGTTTTTGGTATGTTTTATGTTAGTTTTCAGGTTTGTGGATATGCTTGTTGTCAAGTTTTTCGGGTTCTCTCGGATTATTTAGTGATCTGAAACAAAATTAAATTGATTTGAACTTATTCTGAAAAAGATTACATTGTGTTCAGGTTTATAAATTTGGGGTGGAAATCGGATCCGGGTTGGCAAACTTTGTTATACTTCACAGCTCAACCAAATATGAACATAATCCGAAAATATGAATAATAATTTAAAATACAGAAAAAAAAATATCCTTATAAAAGTCGTAATTATTAAGTACCCCGAAAATCAATAATTTTCATCTACATTAGTTTAAACTCTTCTGTTCATGAAAAATATATAAAAAAATTTTGATATAAATAATAAAAAAATTTATAATACAAATAATTTGAAAAGAAAATAAAAAATATATATAATAAAATATGCTAATATAATTTATTTACTTTTTTATGAAATAATAGAATTTAATAATCCCTCATTCCCAATTCAACGGGGTCTTTTGGGGTTTTATAATAAATTAAAAAATAATAAGTATTTCATTGGTTAATGAAAGTATGTAAGAGTTTTTAACTTTTTTGCTCGTATAAAGTAATTGCAAATGTAACGGTATGTTTATAATTTAAGTAAAAGTTAAGGGTATTTTGGTACTAGTGTATGATTATTTTTCTTTTTAAATACGAAAAAGATACTTTCAAATGAAAAAGACGAAAATAGTCAAAATAATACTTTGAATTGAGACGGAAAGAATATATATAATAAGTTATATCTATTAAAAATATATATATTTTTTAAAATTGAATATTTTTAATTAAAAATTTGAAAATATCTTTAATTATACAATTTGTAGTGCTAATATTTATATATGAAATTGATACAAACCAAACCTTCTTCGCTCATACGGTGCCATTTTAACCATAAGCTGCTAATGCTTTTGAAGCTTCCTCCAGCTCTCTCGAATGTCTCTACCTCTTGTGGTATCTTCAACATTGTGACATTCGATCATGTGCCACAATATGAACCAGCAATATGTCATAAAAAGAAATTACATCAAAAATATTAGAAAGTCAAATATATAAATCCTAAACTCTAAATATGTAAATAATTATTTTTATGGCACACTTTATACGAACAAAAAAAAAAAATAGAAAAAAAATATTAAAATTTGTAAATGATATATATGATATAATTTTTACAAAATATAAAATCAATAAATAAAATATAAATCAAATTATAAATAAATTTCGAACAACGAAAATAATACTCCCTCCGTCCGCCTTTAAGAGTCACATTTCCTTTTTGCGTCATTGTACTCAACATGAAAAATATCCTTATATTTGTATAATTTTTTTGTACAAATGTCATTCTATTAGTATTATAAAACACCAATGAAAGTATTTTTATAATTTTTTTTAATTTGTACTTTGTTTTTGATATAATAATTAATATTCAAAGATCACTGTACAAAAAGTAGATAAAACTTTTAGATCCGGACATAGGTAGTACTATTAAATATTGATTATATTATATGAAATAGAGTAGACCAAAAACTGAAGAAAAAATTGAAAAAGTAAAATCCATAAGAAAAAAAATGCTATTTGAAATCTTTCTACAATTTTACTGTAAGAATAAATATATAGATTTTTTATCAATATATACGTGATTAAACTTAATTCTAACAATTGTCACTTGTATGCATAATATATTATTTTAATTGAACTTTTGACGTATTTGTTTTCCACACATTGTTGCTCGATACAAGAAAATATTTAAAATGAAAAAAAGCAATAAACCAAAATGGTCAAATCATCATCAAGTAATATATTGACAATTGGAACAGATACAAAGCTTAATGTTGGAGGATTTTAAAAAATAAAGATATTTTTTTTAAAAAATAAAAATAAAAATAAAAATAAAAGATACTTTTTATAACATCTCACTTTCCTTTAGTAAAAATGTATAAAAATATAATATATTTTATTTATTGTGTGAAATATTTTTGTGTTAATATAAAATTTGTACGGAATACCATATTCGTCTAAAATTGATATTTGATTGTAAATAGGAATCTAATTATGAAGTTTTATACAAATAAAAGAGGTAAATATATTTAATAGTCATTTTTTAATATAATAAATAAGTAAATAATTGATTAATCCTCAATTTTATAGTTTTTTTACAGATAAATTGTTACATGATTTTTACAAAAATTATAAAAATAAAAAATTGATCAATTATTTATTTATATTATTTTATTAAAAAAAGACCATTTAATATATTTTATCACTTTTATTGTATGAAACCTGAATAACTTAGGTCTGTATTTACAACTAAATATCAGTTTTGGACTAAGAGGGTATTATGTGTAAATTTTACATTAACATAAGGGGATTTAACACAATAAATAAAATGTTGAATGTTTTATACACTTTTACTAAAATATGAGGGAATGTTATATAATTTACCAAAATAAATAAAAACATAAAAAATGTAAAGATTGTTGGAATATATGGGTACATATTGCGAGAATAAACGTGAAACCGAGTCGAGGATGAATCATTTTTTTCGAAAATTAGATACACCCTGGTAGTGCCTCGGGTGGCTGGCGTTCCAACCCAAAGATAAAATGGTTTCCGTCTCCAATGAGAGTGACACCTCTAATCATAGGAGCTCCGGCGAACAAAAACGAGAGAGGAACTGAGCTGGGGAGGTTTCTGGAAAGCTGAAAGAGAGAAGAGAAGGAGAAGAGAGTTGTTGGTGTTGGTGTTGGCGTTTAGAATGAAGGGGGGAGACCCTTTATATAGGTGTCTCCACTCGGCCAAAATAGCAGGGGATCAATTACGATCATAATTACGACCTTAATTATCGATGTAATTTATTCTAAATTCAAACCTTCCGTTTGAAGCAGTCGTAATTGATTCCAATTACAAACTTTCCGTTTGTGACGATCGTAATTTATTCTAATTTCAAACATTCAGTTTGAAACGATTGTAATTTATTCTAATTTCAAACATCCCGTTTGAGATTATAATAAATCTATCCAACGGATAGTATTTTATGCAAATAATACTGCGACTTAGGCCATATACCCGGGTTTAATTTGAGGTTGCACAATTTGGTTTGTCTCGAGACAGGTAAAATAGCCAAAATATTAACCAAACCCCATATATAATTAAATAAATAATATTTATTTCTTTTTTCGAAATTAATCTAATTAATTTGGTACACCGACCCGTCACATTTTCACTCACAAAATAATTGATTGCAAAATAACCGATTATCCAACAATCCCCCACATGAGTGGAAATGCCCATAAAGGACAGAAGCTCAGCTCAATCCCTGCGAGACATTGACACATCAGGACATGTAGTTTTTGGCTTTGAACCTTCCATAGTCAATATTACAGAGTGTACTGGTGGCCCAGTTGACGTGATGTATTGAACTGTTCCACCTCTGCATGCACTTAGTAAATAATATTAACGTGTCGCTATCTCAGTCTCAACTTTGTTCTCATGTTTTGATCCATTTTGGTCATGGATCTCGTCTTTGGATTCATAAGTATTTTGTTTGAAGCGGCTCACACTTCACAGTTATATAGATAATCCTACCTCAAGGTATCTAACTCATACCTTTAGGATCATTAAGAGTCATTGACTCAACCTCACCATTTTCGCACATTATAACACTCATTGCTTTTCAGAAAATTATAATTGAGTGTTCGTGCCGGACTCTCACAGCTTAGTTTTCCCATTGAACCAAGGTTTGGAATTTCCAAGTGATTTTGTTGTATTACCACAGTAATTGTCTCTATCTTGTGAATTTTAAACCCATTCCCTTTAGCAGTTTGTACATTTGATCTCTCTGCAACCCTTTGGTAAGCAGATCCGCTAGGTTTTCTATTGATTTTACATATTCAATAGTCAAAACCCCACTGGTGATCAAATTTCTTACAGTGTTATGTCTACGTCGGATATGTCGGGATTTATCGTTGTAAATTCCATTCTTAGCCCTTTCTATTGCAGCTTGGCTATCATAGTGAATCATTACGGAAGGTACTGGTTTAGTTCAATATGGAATATCATCTATAAAGTGCCTCAGCCATTCGGCTTCCTTGCCAGCCTTGTCCAAGGTGATGAACTCCGATTCCATTGTGGACCGTGCAATGTACGTCTGTTTTGTGGATTTCCATGAAACAACTCCTCCTACAATCGTAAATACATATCCACTTGTAAGTAGTGAGTGTTTTGTATCGGATATCCAATTAGCATCGCAGTACCCTTGGTTTGTCTGTAGTCTTTTACTATGAGACGGGCTTTATATTTGTCAATATACCCATCAGCCTTGAGTTTTTTTTTTTAAAATCCATTTACACCATAGTGGTTTGCAACTTCGGGTAGGTCAGATAACACCCAAGTGTTATTATACATTATTGAGTCTATTTCACTATCTATTGCTTCCTTCCAAAAAGGAACATCAAGACTAGATAGTGCTTCATTGATCGTTGTTGGATTATTGTCTAACATATACGTAACAAAATCCGAACCAAAGGTTTTCTCGAACCTTGTCCTTTTGCTACGCCTAGGCTCTGAAGCCTCTTGATCAGGGCTATTGGTCATTTTTCTTTTACGCCCCGTAGTTCTTCATCTACGGAATTTAGGTTGGACTACATCCTTTCCTTACAAGGGTAGATATTTCCAAAGAATGTGGCATTCCTTGATTCTATTGTAGTTCCCTCGGTTATCCCAAGGATTTCCGATTTGTGAACTATGAAACAATAAACACTACTGTTTAGTGCGTATTCGATAAATATGCAATCTACCGTTTTTGGGCCGATAGCGATTCTTTGGAGGCGGAACTTCCACTTTTGCTAAGAACCCTCGCACTTTGAAGTATTTGTATGTGGGTTCTTGTCTTTCGTAAGGGGTGGCATCCTTACCCTTAAGTGGAATCTTATTCAGGATATAATTTGTAGTCACAACCGCCCCCACAGGTTTTGGAGAAGTCCTGAACTTATCAATAAGGCATTCATCATTTCCTTAAGTGTTCGATTTTTGCATTATACAACGCCGTCCGATTGAGGTGATTATGGAGCCGTTGTCTGATGAATTATGCCACTTTCGTTACATAATTCTTCGAACGGGGCCACATATTCGCCACCTCTATTATTTCGAACTGTCTTGATTTTACAGTCAAGTTGATTTTCTACCTCGGTTTTGAAGTTATTGAAGGCCTCAATTGCTTCGCTCTTTTCCCTTAATAGGTAAAGATAGAAATACTTTGTGCAGTCATCAATAAAGTCGACGAAATATTTCTTTCCACCTCTAGTTTGCACAAATTTTAAATCACAAACATCGGTGTGAATTAACTCGAATGGCTTAGTCTTTCTTTCGATAGACGAGAAAGGTAATTTTACCATTTTGGCCTCAATGCAAACTTCACATTTGTTTTGAGTGTTCACCACTTTTATATTTAGTAAATTCATATTTGCTAATCTTTTTATATCATTTAGGTTTACATGACCTAATCTACAATGCCATAAATCAGAACACTCAATCAAGTACGAAGATGAAGCAACATTTTTATTCTCAATAGGTGGTGCTCGGCGCACGGCCATTACATTTAATATGAACAACCCATTTGTAAGATAACCCCTAGCTAGGAACATCTCGTTTTTCGATAATATAAATTTATCTGCTACAAAGACAAGTTTAAAACCATGCCTAACTAGTAGCAATCCTGAGACGAGATTTTTCCGAATGTCTAGCACATGCAGGACATCTTTCAGGGTTAGTTCTTTGCCAGAGGTCATCTTCAGCACCACGTTCCCTACGCCTTGGACCTTAGAAGTTGCGTGATTTCCCATGTGCATCTTTCTCCCTTCGGTCTCCTTGTAGGTCGAGAAGTTTGTTTTGTCGGAACAAACATGGCAGGTTGCTCCGGTATCAATATACCAAGCTCTCGGACTTTCCACATTATTTGTTTCATACACAACAGCGACAAGGTCATCACTATTGAGATCACGATCAGTCCGGTGGCTCGTCTCGACCAGTTAGGAACTCGGCTTCTTCTTTTTCGGTGCCTTGCAGTCCTTAACCTAGTGTCCTGTTTTACCACAGTTAAAACAGCTACCTGTAAACTTGAACTGTTTGGCTATGCCCTTGTCTGTTTGAGTTGGGCATGCACGTTTTTTGGCGGAATCTCCGACCAAGTTGGCTTTAGCAATATCTCCACTTTTAGCCTTGTGCTGCTTTCTGTTGTCTTTCTCTATCCGGATTCGGACAATCAGATCTTCAAGCCCTACTTGCTTTAGCTCATGCTTCAGCCCGTGCTTGAAGTTGCTCCAACTCGGGGGCAATTTCTCGATCATCACACTCGTGATGAACTTTTCAGGCAGTGGCATCTCCTCGTCGATAATAGAGTGAACAATATGTTGAAATTCTTCCACTTGTTCGATAATAGACTTGTCATGTACCATCTTATAGTTCATAAACCGGGCCACAACAAATATTTTAGACCCGGCATTCTTTGACTTATATTTTTTCTCAAGGCCATCTCACAACCCTTTTGCACTCTTTATTTTGCAATATACATTATAAAGAGAGTTAGAGAGACTACCTAATATAATATTTCTTGTCATGTAGTCTCCGTATGCCCATGATGCATAATTCGCATGCGTCTGCTGGTCTGACCGGGCTCTGGGGTGATTGGGCCACCGTGCAACACGAACATGGCAAACCCAATCGTAGTAAGGTAGAAGAGCATCTTCTCCGGCCACCTCTTAAAGTCTACTCCTGTGAATGGTTGTGGAAGTTGTACATGGGGCATCATCCGTGGGCCAAGCCTAGGTCCAACAGTTTGGGCCGCGAATGAAGCAGGGGATGCGGCCACAAACCCAGGAAATCCCCAATATCCCTCAGGGGCAAATCTAGAAAACATAGGGCTACCTATAAATGGAACTGGGCAAGTGAATGAGCGACTACCTAGTCTGCGGCTCAGGCGGCGGCTCCGGAAATTCCTCCGGCGGCGGCTCCGGCGACTCCTCCGGCGACGGCTCCGGAGGTTCCTCCGGTGGCGGCTCCGGCAACTCCTCCGGCGGCGAATTCGGTATGGGTTGACATTCTCGCAAAGTACTATCTAATTTTCTATTGTTGGAATATATGGGTATTTCGAGAATAAAAGTGAAACCGAGTCGATGATGGATCCTCTTTCCGGAAATTAGATACGCACCAGTAGTGCCTCCAGTGTCTGTGGTTCTAACTCAAAGATAAAATGATTTATGTCTCCAATAAAAGTGGCACCTCTAATCGTTGAAGCTCCGGCGAACAAAAACGAGAGAGGAACTGATTTGGGGAGGTTGCCGGAAAGTTGGAAGAGACGAGAAAAGGAGGAGAGAGTTGTTGATGTTGGTGTTTAGAATGAAGGGGGGAGATTCGTAACTCTTAATTTTGTCATATTTTATAACTTATATTTATTTATGTTAAATTTTGGTATTATTTATGTTAATTAATTCTAATAATTGTATTCAGTTCATCTTGTTTGTACAATATTAATTTATTAGTTTTTAAAGTGTAAATTATAATTATTTTGGTGTATACATTAAATTAATTGATGTGTTTTTTAAATTATATTTTTAGGCATTATTTATGTGCTATTTAAGTATTTAATTTTGGCTAAATTAATTTTATTTAATAAGTATTATTTAAATAAATATTTATAAGGTGTTTATTATTTACACAGGTGAAATACTGCTTGAAAACTGATTTGGGAGTCCAAACTGGCTTTAAAAAGTGAAAAAAAGCTTCAAAAACGAAAAAACAATCACCGGCGCGAAAGTCAACAAAAATCAACGGTCAACGCATAAAAGTCAACGCATGAAAGTCAAGTCAACCGGTGCGCGGAATTCAAGCGGCGGCCGCACGGAAGGCAAGCGGCTGCTTGCGCGGAAAGTGAGGGGCGGCTGCATAGGAATGCGTGAGCGCGGAAGGCAAGCGACGGCTGTGCGGAAACTTTGGCGTTGAAGTGAGCGAAGCGATGCCGGCCGCGCGGAAGGCAAACGACGGCTGCGCAGAAATTTTGGCGTTGAAGTGAACGAAGCGATGCCGGTGGCACGGAAAGTGATGGCGGCTGCACAGAAATTTGAGCGAAGCGGAATTCTATGTCCATTAATCCGTGAGCGGCGGCTGCAATTATGAGCGCGGAAGGCTATGCATGGAAATGAGCGAAGTGCGACTGACACGAAAATGTGAGCGGAGCGAAAGACTATGCATGGAAGTGAGCGAAGCGGCAGCTGGCACGGAAATGTAAGCGGAGCGGAAGGCCATGCGTGGAAGTGAGCGAAGCGGCGGCTGGTACGGAATTTGAGCGGCGGCTGGCGCGGACGAGCGGCGGCCGCATTAATTCTCACTGCATTTATTGCCGCTGGATCAGCGGCTACATTTAATGCCCAGGCTCCCTCAGCTCTGCATTTATTTCTGCACTCTCTCAGCTCCTATATTTAATTCCTGCACTACTTTTTAGCCAATTTTTGGCTATTTTTGTGTAATTTTTATTCTAGAACCTTCTAGAAAATAAGTAGTTATTAATAGTTATATTAGTAGCTATTTTTAGAGTTAGTTATTTATGATTATTTTAAGAGGTAGTTAGTAGCTATTTTTATAAGTAGTTATTTATTGGCGGTTGTAACCGCCAAGCTTCTAGAAGCTTTCCCCCCTATAAATATCCCCTCTAATTGTACCATATACACATATACACACCATATATACATAATAATATACATTTCATACACTCATTTTTCTCCTTTTATTTTCTCCCATATTTTTATCTAGTTTAATAATACGAGATTTTCGGTTTTGTGTCGCGAGCAAACTGATTTTGTCCCCCTTTTTCTTTTAATTCCTGCATATTATTTTAGCTAGTAAAATTCCTATTATATTTCTCCACATCACCTTCACAAAAAATTTCATGTTCGATTTGAATTGTTCAAGCTGGATTTCGACAAGGTTGCGGAAGGGCGATAGAAGAATCGACTATTTCGTGTCACAAACAGATTTCGGGTAGTTCAACGTAGCTAAGTACACGGGAGCCTTGTCGACCTGCTTAGTTGCTATTCTGAATTCGATTCCGATTAAAGAGAGGTATCAGAGGGGTAGAGCCACTAGCGGAACGGTTGGAAGAATAATTCATGGGGCATAGGCGGTGGTCTATTGGGTCACAAAAATTTCTAGTGACAGTAGAGTTTCTTGCTTATAATGTTCTTCACCGGGTGTCGCTGAAGCCTTGTTGTAAATCCTCTAAGGTCAAGTACCAACCTAGTCGAGAGTCGGCTTAAGTGACCAAATGTGATCACGTTCATTCCTCCAAGCTGCCCCTCAGTTATACATATATTTTTCGCTATCACGCCATCGTCATCCCGCTCATTTCATCCATGGATATCTAGCCATTAAGGAACACAAAAGTCAGACACAAATGCCTCGCTTTATACTTTTCGAGATACTTATAATTTATCGCTTTTTAGTTAGATTTAATTTCTACAATTTATCTTTTCAGCTTCTTCGATTGAATTAACTCATTGCACTTTTTCTAATTAAATATAGGATATTTACATATTCTCTGAGTTCGACCCGGACACTCACCGGTTAAAGAGATTTTTTTATTTTTGACGAAGAATTTTGGAGTTACTACACGAACACGCACGACACAATTTTCATTTTATACATATATCATTTTTTTTTATCTTAAAAGATATTTTTAAATCTCTCCAAAAATATTCGATCAGAGACCCTTTATATAGGCGTCTCCACTCGGCCAAAATGGCAGGGGAACAATTATGATCATAATTACGACCTTAATTATTTATGTAATTTATTCTAAATTCAAACCTTCCGTTTGAAGCAGTCGTAATTGATTCTAATTACAAACTTTCCGTTTGTGACTATTGTAATTTATTCTAATTTCAAACCTTCCGTTTGAAACGATTGTAATTTATTCTAATTTCAAACCTTCCGTTTAAAATTAAAATAAATCTATCAAACGGATAATATTTTATGCAAAAAATACTGCGACTTAGGCCATATACCCAGGTTTAATTTGGAGTTGCACAATTTGGCTTGTCTCGAGACAGGCAAAATATCCAAAATATTAACCAAACCCCATATATAATAAATAAATAATATTTATTTATTTCTTTCAAATTAATCTAGTTAATTTGGTACACCAGCTCGTCACATTTTTACTCACAAAATAATCGATTGCAAAATAACCAATTATCAAATAAAGATAGATAAATTAAATATACGATGACAAAAAAAGAGTTAAGAATAAAGTTTAAACAATATGCAAATATCGATTTTTTTTTTCTATTTAAAAAGAAGAAAAAGAAAAATGAATCCTGTGTATAAGGACAGTAATATTTTTTTGTTGTTACCATTTTCATAACATATGAAAATTACATTGGTGATAGTTTTAAAAATATGAAATCAAAGATTGAAATCGATTTTTTGCTTAAAATAAAAAAGACTTGAAAGATAAGACATTTAAAATTAAATGACATTGTCCATCCAAAATTTATTTATGGCACGATTTTATATAAATATTATAAAAAATACAATATTTACTTATATTAATACAATATACATAATATTGTTGGAACCCAAGTCCAAGATACTCAAAGTATGGAAGGCATCCTAAAGCCGATGGTTCATTCAGAAGCGATGCCTCCATAAAGTCAAGGGTTACTGTCTCCATTCAGAAGCGATGCCTCCACAGAGCCGAGAGCAACAACCTCCATTGACTTTACGAAAGCAACTCCATGGACTGTGGCGCCTCCATCCCAGAATAGTGCTTCCATAAAGTCGAAGACTGTTGCCTCCACGGAACCAAAAAAATAACAACCTACATTGACTCTAGGTTAACGGCTCCATAATCCATGGCTCCGCTAACCTTGAGAACTTTGACTCCAGAAGGATACAAGTCCAAAGGGACGGTTTTGAGAACCAGTTGCTTCCTACCGAATGTCAGTAGAGGATTTACCCGCCTCCATGTTCTATTAAGAAGACTCCCTGAAGACAAGTTGATAGAAGAAAGAACCGAAGATTCCATACAACTCGAAGTTGTTGGGGATAAAACCCCGTAGATCGGCTAAGATAAAATGGAGGCGGTTCAGAGTAAGTTGTGGACCGCCTCAAGTATAATGGAGGCGGTTCAGAGTGAGTCCAACGGTTGAGAATTAAGAGAAGCGAGTAGTCAGGCGGTTTGAAGGAGTTGAAGGAATAATTGTAACCACCTCTTTCGTATAGAGGGCAGTTACTTGATCTTAGGATTAAATCTAGTAAAACACATAACACATACACGCACAGAAAAGGAAGACCAATTTGAATATTTCTTTACCTATTCTTTTTTTCCTAATTTTATTCGTTTACAATTAAGTGTTTTTTTCAGCAACTCGTTTTACTTGCTTTCCGTAGATTATTTTGGTTCATCTTCATCAATTACATAAGATCTTAGTGACCCGAAAATGGACATGCTCTTTGGAATACTTCTGAAACCCACACCAACCAAGCCGACGAACAATTTTGGAGACTCCGAATTTTGGGTTCCAACAATTGGCACGCCCAGTGGACCAAGTCGGGTTTGTGTATGAAATTTTGTAGTGGTAAGGTGATAAACATGGCAAATCAGAATCAGAGTTCAGGTTTGAATGCAGGTACAGGTAACACTGGATTAGGAACGCCGGTTCACCCCAGTCGAATCCGTACCCCAGGGCTAAGAAGAGAGGAGGAATCATAATCTGCTGAAATGATAGTGGAGAAGGTACACATGGGTTGAATCATTGCATTCAAGCCGGAATTGGAGACATAGCATATGAAATTTCTAGACAACTAGCCGATGTGATTAGACCGACTCTAAGGAACGAGGCATTTCAAACCCGTGAAGAGGAGCGACGAGCAGCAGTTGGTGGTGGGCAGAATTTTGAAAACTTGGGAGCTGCATATGGGGGCCCGAGAGGAGGGGCACCATCTAGTGGAGGGAATCCACCTCCCATGGGGAATTTTAGCCTAGGCTCAAGTCGTGGGAGTACTGGATCACCTAAAGGATCTACGGGCGGAACCGGATTGCAGTTTAGCAATGTAACTATACTTTCCCATCCACAAGGAGGGCAGACTAGTGGTGCCACGGTCCTCAGGCTATGGAAGGATCAGACTTTACTAGAAGTGGTGTTTATGGAGCTCTCGTAGGGGCAATATCGTAGGGTCAACTCGCGGGACACGCTACCTGGAATGCTCCACCACAACCTTGGGTTCAGCAGGCCAAGTTCTCCGCTGCCCCTACGGAGGGAATGGCTGGCCAAGCTTTGGACCGGGATTTGATTCCTAATAAACAGGATACATGACCACTGATAGATACTGATATTTTAGTGGAAAGTATATAGAGGGCTTTTCAACAAATGAAATTTGAAGAATGGCCAGTATATCAGAGACCTTACCCAGCTTCAGTATGTGAGATGATGCCATTACCTGTTCGAAATAAAACACCGGATTTTACATTGTTTTCAGGTGAAAATGGAAGATCAACAATCGAGCACATTGGGAAATTCACAGCTCAATGCGGAGACCTGGGCGGGAATGAGTGGTACCGATTATAATTGTTTTCTTTATCTTTAACGGGCACAAAATTTTTGTGGTATACGTCATTGGCCCCAAGTACCGTACAGTCTTGGTCAGACTTGGAGAGACTTTTCCATGACTATTTTTATACGCTACCTGTAGAGACTACAATATCCTATTTGGTAGTTGTGAAACAAGGGTATGATGAGCCACTCGCACAGTTTCTAGAGAGGTTTTGACAGGCTAAAATACGATGTACGGTGCAAATTCCGGAACAATAGGCAACCGCGATGGCGATGAGAGCATAGAAGCTTGTACGATACAGATGGGATGCCATAGCTGGAAAGTGGAAAAAAAATGGAAAAAGAGGGATGGCATTTTGTGCAGACGATGAAATTCCAGTCAAAGATGAATGTTTTGGGGAACAAAACATATTGGCAGCCGAGCTATTGACAGGAAAGACTTATTCGTGTCCACCGTTAAGGCCGATGAAAGGCAAAGAGATCGGAAGCACGCAATATACTTTCGATGTATCCAATGTTGAGCGGATATTTGATCATTTGTTGAAGGACAAACATATTAAACTCTGGGATGGGCAGCGAGTGGTATCACCAAAGGAGCTGAAAGGGAAAATATATTGTAAATGGCATGGAAGCTACATGCATACTACTGCCAATTGCACATCCCTACGGAATACAATCCAAAAGGCCCTAGACGAGGGCAGATTAAAAATAGAAGAGAGAAGCATGCAAGTAGATGTAGATCCTTTACCGACTCTGTCCATTAATACCATGTCTACGGGAGTTACCATGAGGTAACGCAAAGGGAAACAACCGTTTCGGCAGCCAGTTCTTGAAAGACTCGGACCTAGGATGCCGCAACAGAGCTCGGTCTTTGATAGACTGACGGTAGGAAGGCATCCTAATAATAATGATGGGGAGAGAAAGCCTAGAACAGTGGAGCGGAGTCCTGATGTGAAAGTGTTGATTCCAAATGTGATGGAGACTCGACCATCCTATAAGCCGAAACATAACAGTATGACTAAGGTTGCGGTTCCGGGCTCAAGTATCAAGTTGGATGCCACGGTTGCAGAGGTAAAAATTGTTAGCAGAAAGTGAGTTTGGACTATTACATCCGCCGATCATATTACCATTAACCCAAAAATGACAAAAAAACCTCCATCAACGGCGAAATCGGAGCAATGGATAGTTTATGTGTCGGAGGCCAAGTAGGAGGGCAAAAAATGGTCCTACGCAGTCTAAAAAAAAGGGCACAAAGGAGACGATTACAAGCTAGGTTGGAAGCTGAAGGCATTCAACCAGGCCGGAATAAGGTGCGAGCAATGGAAGGAATATTGGCGAAGGACAAGAAAATTAAGCCAAGAATGAAGGCTCATCAAATGATAAAGCGGGACGGAAAAGCCCTAGAGACTGAGGAACAAAAGAAAACTCCTCAAGAAAATCAAGAGCTGTAGCCTCGCCTGATTTTCTCTGTGTCAAGTACCGGACCTATTCCAAAGTGGCAACGCCAATGGCTGCCGAAAACTATGCAGCTAAAAATCCCGGTACGAAAGCTGAGAAGTTGTCGGTAGTCGGCTTGCTACCGTCTGAGTTCAAAGCCCGAGAGAGAGAGCAAAGTTATGAGGGGGTGATCGTAGATGAAGAAACGATTGTAGAGTGGAATGATATAGTAACAACAATTGCATTCGATCGACTTGGATTTGGGTAGAATAAGCATGTAAAGCCCCTGTATATTCGAGCTTTAATGGATGGACGGCCGGACCAATTGACGGTGGTGCATTTGCCAATGTGATATTGTTCTGCACATTAAAAAAATTATGGAAAGCGAGGGATTACATAATCCCTACGTCAGTACAAGCCACAGATTTCACGGAAAATATCATCAGCGTTTGTGATAATAGATAGTCATTCATCATATTCGGCGTTGTTGGGGCGGGATTAGATTCACACCTGCGAGTGTGTCCCGTCGAGACTCTGCATGAGAAGTTGTTATTTTACGATGGATATGAAGTTTAGGAAGTTGAGGCAGAGAAAGATCCATTTGCAACTGAGGTTACTACCATAGAAGCATCATTCTACCATTCGGAGATGATTCCGTTGTTGGAAGTGATCGCCTCCATTCCTGAGGGAAGAGATTATCAATGTGCATTTACTTATAAGCAATCCAGGGTTCAAATGAGGGCCGACCCACGGCCTATGAATGGAGAGGATTATGATGACTTTTGAATGCGATAAAATTCGATATGAGCCACTTAGAGCAGGCTTCATGAAAAATCCAAGGGTGCTCAGGACATGCTTCATTGAAAGTTTTGAGCAGCTCAGAGCAGGCTCCATTGAAAGTCCAAAGCCGCTCAGAGCAGGCTCTATCGAAAGTCCAGAGCCGCTTAGAGCAGGCTCCATTGCAAGTTTTGAGCTGCTCTGAGCAGGCTCCATTGAAAGTTCAGAGCCGCTTAGAGCAAGCTCCATTGAAAGTCCAGGGCCGGGCCGCTTAGAGTAGGCTCCATTGCGAGTTCAGAGTCGCTTAATAATGATCCATTGCGAGTTCAGAGCCGGTCAGAGTAGGCTCCATGGTTTAGAACCACTCGGAGCAGGCTCCATTGCAAGTTCAAAGCTACTAATAGAAGTTCCATTCAAAGTCAAGAGCTGCTTGAAACAGACTCCATCAGTAGTTCAGAGCCATTTTGCTGAGCAGGTTCCATTGAAAGTTCAAAGCCGCCTAGAGGAGAAATAGACTCCGTTGACAGTCCAGAAATATCCAAAGAAGCTTCCACCGAAGAAGAATTACTATCACCTATCCACAAAACATACTCGGCATTCCAGGTCGAAGACCCATTGGATGACATTGACATAGGCACCGATGGTGTTCCACGAATTACCAAAGTCACCGCATTATTAACATCAGAGGATCAAGCCGCGTTGGTTACACTTATTAAAGAATATAGGGATTGCTTTGCTTGGGATTAAAATGAAATTCCAAGCTTGGCTCGAGCACCGGCTACCACATCAAAGCCGGGTACAAGCCCTACAATCAGCCGCCGCAGAGGTTTAATACAAATGTCTACCCGAAAATCAAAGAAGAAATTCATCGGTCTTTAGGAGCGGAGTTCATTAGGACTTTCCGTTATCCGGAATGGGTGGCCAACGTTGTCCCTGTACTTAAGAAAAATGGCAAGTTTCGAGTGTGCATTGATTATAGAAATTTGAATTTGGCGACGCCCAAAGATGAGTATGTTATGTCAGTCGCCGATATGTTACTTGACGCAACTGCCATGAATGGAAGTCTTTCATTTATGAATGGATAGTCTAGCTATGACCAAATTTTCATAGCAGAGGAGGATGTTGTGAAAATAGTGTTTCGGTGCCGATAGGCCCTTGGAGTGTATGAATGGGTGGTAATACCATTTGGGTTGAAAATTGCATGAGCTACTTATCAGCGAGCGATAAACACCATATTTCATGATTTAATTGGACAATCAGTGGAAGTATATATTAATGATATTTTGGTGAAGTCTAAGGGATTTTTGGAGCATTTGGTGGATCTAGAGCAAGATTTCAGGCTAATGAGGTGATACAATCTAAAGATGAGTCTAGCAAAATGCGCATTCGCAGTAGCCGTTGGAAAGTTTTTGTCTTTTTGGTACAAAACAAGGGAATCAAGGTAGATAGCAACAAGGCAAACCCTATTACCAATGCTCGACCACCTGAAAATCTAAAACAATTCCAAGGATTTCTCGGGTAGATGAATTTTTTGCGAAGATTTGTTCGAATACTGCGAGCAAGCTTAAAGCTTTCTCTACGTTGCTCAAGTTACGCAAGATGGAGGAATTTATTTGAAGCCACCACACCAACAAACTTTTGAGGCTATTAAGGAAGCTCTGGCCAGCCCGTCGGTGCTAGTGCCGCTACGAGCAGGAAAACATTTACGCCTATATGTTTCGGCCACCAAGAATACGGTGGCAATTTACTGGCACAAGAGGCCCCTAGCAGAGAATAGCAAGCCTTGCCTCGAGACGTCGCCGGCAGAGGAGCATTTGCATCGCCTGGATGAGTCACTGGAGAAACCATGGAAGTCGGCATCTGAGTTCAAGAAGGGAAACAAAACTCGAAATGAAGAAGAAAGGGAAACAAACGAATGGAAAAGTCTTAAAGTGAGAATGATGGGTGAGGGGTGACGTATTTGGAGTATGGAAGCTTAAAACTCTACAAAACCCCATATGTTTTTTCTCCCACACGTCACGGGAATCAAAAAAACCCAATCGTCGAGCGTCAGTTCTAGGAAAAAGGGATCAAGTGCAGAAAAAACAAGGGTTTTGAGAGTTCAAGTAATCACTATATGATCCAAACTCCACAAAAGGAAATTCCAAAAGGGGTAAAGCTCCACACGTTCCTTGTTGTACCCCTTTTGAGGAGAGCAATTGTTGGACCTCAAGTCCAAGATACTCAAAGTATGGAAGGCATCCTAAAGCCGAAGGTCCATCCAGAAGCGATGCCTCAATAAAGTCTAGGGTTATTGCCTCCAAGAAACCAAAGACTACTGTCTTCACAGAGCCGAGAGCAACAACCTCTATTGACTATAAGGCAACAACTCCATGGACTGTGATGCCTCCATCCTAGAACAATGCTTCAACGAGGAAGATTGTTGCCTCCACGGAGCGAAAAAACAACAACCTACATTGGCTCTAGGTTAACGGCTCCATAATCCATGGCACCCCCAGCCCTGAGAACTTTGACTTCAGAAGCATACAAATCCAAATGGATGGTTCTGAGAACTAGTCGCCTCCTACCAAATGTCAGTTGAGGATCTGCCTCCATGTTCTATTCAGAAGACTCCTTGAAGACAGGTTGACAGAAGAAAGAACTGAAGATTCCATACAACTCAAAGTTGTTGGGTATAAAAACCCATGGACCAGCTAAGATAAAATGGAGGCGGTTCAACGTAAGTTGTGGACCGCCTCAAGTACAACGGAGGCAGTTATGAGTGAGTCCAGCGATTGAGAATTAAGAGGAGCGAGTAGTCAGGCGATTTGAAGGAGTTGGAGGAATAATTGTAACCACCTTTTTGGTAGAGAGAGCGGTTACTTGATCCGAGGATTAAATCTAGTAAAACACATAACATACACACGCACAAAAAAGGAAGACCAATTTGAGTATTTCTTTTACTTATTTTTTTTTTCGTGATTTTAGGTTTGGCTTTTATTCGTTTATGCGTTTAGTTCAAATTAAGTGTTTTTTTTCAGCAACTCGTTTTACATGCTTTCCGTAGATTATTTTGGTTCATCTTCATCAATTACGTAAGATCTTAGTGACCCGACGACGGACAAACTTTTTGGAATACTTTCGAAACCCACACCAACCAAGCCAACAAACTATATTGGAGTTTCCGAATTTTAAATTTCAACAAATATATATACTTTATTCACTTTTAAAATTCAACAATTTTAACACAAAATATTATTTTTTATATTAACAACACGAGTCTAACCTATATATATAAACAAATTCATCTCAGAATACCAAGTGAACAAACCATTTCTCTCTCATTCTTTTTAATCTATTCTTTTACCATCTAATATATTTATATAATGCAAATTATACAATATATATATATATATATATATATGCGCGCGCACATCAATTTATTCATACACAACTAAAAATGCAAGTCTTAAATAAACATTAAAAAGTTTTTTTTTTATTAAAGCTATCATATTTCTTTTTATGGATCCTCAAATATTTACTTAGATCAAAAAATTCAAAATTTTTTAGCATAATATATAAAATTAGAAAAAATGATATATAAGAATATAATAATTGAAATCAGATCATTTAAAAAAATTGCACATACACAATATTATTCTTATATTTCTTCTTCATTCGATGTTATTCTTATTTGTCATTCCAATCTATCTTAATTTTATTCAAAATAATTTTAGAAAACACAATAATCTCACAAATATTTAAACCCGATATATTTGTTTTTTTAAAAAAAATCCAAACATATTATGATGTAGAAATCCAAAAAACTTATATTATATATATAATGCGGGGTTATTCAAAGTTTAGTTGACTAGTGTAACAAAAATTATTATATCGAAAAAATATAAAATAATTATCGAAAAATAAATTTCCATATTAAAATAATTTAAAAAATTTTAACAAAATAAATTTGATAACCAATTTAGCGAAATAAATTCGAATAACTTCTATAATTAATTTATCAAAATAAATTTGATAATCAAAATAATTTAATCGAAATAAATTCGATAATCAATTTATCAGATAAATTTGATAATCACAATAATATTTTCTATATAAATTCGATAATCACGTCGAGTCGAGGTAGAACCTCTCTCCATCAAAACGAATACGCCCCGCACTACAAAAAAAGAATATATTTGTAACGGAATTCGGTCCCTAAAGTTCACGTAGCTAATGTAATTTCATTCCTAATTTCGTCTCTAATGTCATTAGTAACGGAAAAAGTAGATTTAGAGACAAAAAAATTTTGTTATAAAAATGATTTTTTCTTGTAGTGTCGGTAGTGCCTCTGGTTTGTGGCGCAACGTTCCCAAAGTAAAACGACATTCGTCTCCGAATTAGATGGCACCCTAATATTTCGGAGCTCTGACGACCTAAAATGAGGCGAACTAAAACCGTGTCCGTAGGTCAAGGAAGAAAAGAGAGATGCCGAATATCGACCGGAATATCAATCGGAAACAAACCGGAAAAGTCGTCGGAAATAATATATATTAGAGAGAAGAGGAATAGAGAATGTATATATATATATATATATTTTTGATGTATTTGAAAAGGTTGAGGAATAGTCTTTATATAGGCACGCACCCATGTGGTGAGATATAAATTGAGCGGAAACCGACGATTTAATCAATTGATTCAAAACAGACGAAACGGACCCAATATTGATATTGATTCTGCATTCAAATTTTAAACCAAATGCATTTATGATAAAAATTCATGCATGCATTTTCGAATTTGTGAGTTGTTTGCATAATATCAATGCTATAATTGCATTTATATACATCACAATGCACGCATATTCATGGAATTCAAATACAATAAATGTATTTATAAAATACAACATTTGTATGCAAAATGCATGCACGCATGCAATTCCAAACAAATCAATTCCATAGAATCATGCAATATTAGGGCTATGATTTGGTTCAAATATTTTTTATTTTCTTGACTTCGGGTATAATACAACTATCCTGTTGTTCAAATAGGCTCCGGAGCAAAATAGACTTCACAAATTCTATAATTCATCAAGACCAAGTCTCACGACCACATCATTTGGTACGGATGATCGATGCGCTCCAGCGGCTTGCCGGCAATCATTTGCCTAGCCATTTCGTTAATAATCATTATATAGTCTATATGTATTTCAACTCACCGAATAATCAGTTTTATAAATTATAAATTTAATTTATAAATTAAATTTTATCGATTAAAATAAATAATCGATTAACCGATTATCCAAAACTATTTTGTATAACTTTGTGTTTGTTATTTCTAAACCAAGATCAACAACACAATATTCGCACAAGAATATTCCAAATCTAACGAAAACTTAAAAAGCTTTTATCATTATGGAAGCAATCTACTCCGACTCAGTTTTACTCAAACATAAACCGACATCAAACACACATCCAAGACCCAAGTCAGAAATGACTCGCCACGGAATCGCAACTAACACACAAACCCGAATCCTAATCTAAGGAAACACAACGATTTCAAGCCTATTACACCGCGAATAGCATATACATCGCGAGATACAAATAAAGGCACAAATCGATTAAATCAAACCGTAGAAACACCGAGGGAAGAGGCGTGCATCAACAGAGAAGAAGGAACTCCCAACTCGCCGGACAAATTCACCGGAGAACACAGTGTGAACGATCGACGGAATCGCCTAGGGCTTGGGAGAAGAATCGCGATAGGATATGTTCTTTCTCTGTTCTGTATCTGTTCTAAAATGAATGAACCGGTTCAGGGCAACAATATATATATAGAGCAACCGGTTCAGGGCAACAATATATATATAGAGCAACCGGTTCAGACCGTTTCAGCGGTCCAACAAATCCGATTAATCAAGGCAGCCAGCAGTCTCACAGAGACTCGGGTCGGGTTGCGGGTTACGGATTTGGGCTTCAAATGGGCGGGTCGGTTGTATTTGTATTAGGTCTCTTTAATTCATTAACCCAAAACTCCATAGTGTTTATAAGGTATTGTTTGAAAAATTCGATCGAACAATATCTCGTAAATGCAGACTATACAAATTGGTTAGTGTAAGCAAGAATCAAATAAATCCAAATTAATACGAAAAAAACGGATTAAAATGAAAATCGAAATCAAGACCATCTCCAAGCCATTCTTTCATTTTTGCATTAGCTACAGTAAAAATGCAGTTGATCTACAGTAATTTTAATCCAACCATAAACTTTAATTTTTCAGTCTAAAAAGTATATTCTATATATATTCCTCTTTTATATTATTTTATATAACTTTTTACATTTATAAATTACATCCCAACTTTAATTTATTTTTACAATATAACCCAAATATATATAATTACACATTATTTTTAAAAAACTATATAATTATATATCACTTTTCGAAAGGTAAAATTATATATCACTTTTTAAAAAATAAAATTATACATTATTTTTAATAAATAAAATTATATCACTTCCAAAAAAATAAAATTATACATAATTTTTCAAAAAAATAAAATTACATATCATTTTCTAAAAAATAAAATTACACAATATATCCAAAAAAATAACAAAAATACACAAGCACCACAAAACACCACACAAATGCCACTCCAAAAATGGAGTGGAGTAACACTGTAATAGAGCAATATCATATTGTAATCGCTCGAAATTATGATTTTATGGAATTGTTTAGTTATCTTTTATTCGTTTGATTGAACAGAGGAGAATAACTAAGTCCCTGCGCAGTGATAGAATAACCTGGCATTCAAGTTGACTATGTTTAACATATTGTTATAAGTAAGTTATAAATAAACCAAAAATATAGATATTTGTAGTGGCGGGATCCGTCGGATGAGATAGCGGCCGACTAGTTAGGAAAGGAGTGATAAGGAAATAGGAGAGATAGCGGCCGACCAGTTGCGAAGGGAGTGACAGCAGGAGTCCGTTCGGTTGAAGATTGGTATGTGCAAGGTCATTTTATGTTTCAGGAAGTGTATTTTGGGGTCGGTAGGCCTATCGTGAAGTTAGAAATTATATATATATTTGTATTTTGGAACGTCCAATTACAAAGTAAGCATTTCATTACAGATGTTTTTTTTATATAAATAATTTAATTTATTATCATATTATTACTTTTATCCAAAAAAAAAACAAGGCCAATAATGTGATTATAATTATTTGTAATTATCCAGTATAATTAAAGTACTACTTACTATGTTCTATATATATCAATATTATAATTTTTCTTTTTTCAAAATATTTTTTTTATATTATACTTTTCTTTGGATAATTTTTTTTTATTTTCTTAAAAAAAATTCTCTACAAAATTATATATATACTGTCGGATGAGAAGGAGGAGAACGGTCAATTGGGATAGAAAGATGAGAGAAAGAAATATAATAAATTATATAGACATATTTTTTTATATCTGTACAACCAACCAATTTACAAAAAAATATATATATTTTTCTTTGGATAATTTTTTTTCTATTTTATTAAAAAAATTATTCTCTTCAAAATGATATATATACTGAATTGGTCGCCGGATGAGAAAGAGGATAACCATCCAATCGGTTGGGATAGAATTAGGAGAGAAAGAAATATAATCAATTATATAAATATATTTTTTTATATGTATGCTTTTTTAAAAAAATGATTTTTCTTTGGATATTTTTTTCTATTTTATTAAAAAATCATTCTCTACACAATGATATATATATTGAATTGGTCGGATGAGAAGGAGGATAACGTCCAGTTGGTTGGGATAGAAAAATGAGAGAAATAAATATAATCAATTATATAATTTTTTTTTATCTGTGCAACCATCATTTTTTTTTAAAAAAATATTATTCTTGAGGAAAGAAAGAAATATAATCAATTATATAAATATATTTTTTTATATATGTGCAACCAAACAAATTTAAAAAAAAAATATATTTATCTTTGGATAAATTTTTTTTCTATTTTTTTAAAAAATTATTCTTTACAAAATGATGTATATACTAAATTGGTCAGATGTGAAGGATGAGAACCGTCTAGTCGGTTGGGATAGAAATATGAGATAAAGAAATATAATCAATTATATAAAAATACTTTTTTTTTATATTTGTGCAGCCAATCAATTTAAAAAAAAATATTTTTCTTTTTTCAAAATATCTTTTATATTATATTTTTCTTTTGTTTCTATTTTATTAAAATAGAAAGAAAAATATGAATATGAATATATATTTTCTTTTGTTTAGTTATTGTTTTTTGTATTATAAAAAAATTATTATGTACAAAAATTATTATGTACAAAATTATTATGTACAAAATTATAAAACATTACATTATATGAATATAAAAATATAAATTTAAATAAATAAACCCTTACGAGAGAGAATAAGAGAATAGAGTAAAAGAGAAAATGAAAAAAAAAAAAAAAATGTCTGACCGAATTGGTCGGATGAGAAGGAGGAGAACCGTCTGGTCGTTTGGCATAGAAAGAGGAGAGAATGAAATATAATTAATTATATAAATATATATTTTTTTATATCTGTGCAATAAACCAATTTTTTTTAAAAAAATTACTATTTTTGTTTGGATAATTTTTTTTTCTATTTTATTAAAAACTGATTCTCTACAAAATGATATATATACTGAATTTGTCGGATGAGAAGGAGGAGAACGTCCACTCGGTTGGGATAGAAAAATGAGAGAAAGAAATATAATCAATTATATATATACTTTTTTTTATATTTGAGCTACTAATCAATTTTTTAAAAAAAAAAAAAATCTTTTTTTAAGATATTTTTTTATATTATATTTTTCATTGGATAATTTTCTTTCTATTTTATTAAAAAGTTATTTTCTACAAAATGATAGATAGACTAAATTGGTCGGGTGAGAAGGAGGAGAACTGTCCAATAGGTAGTCGGTTGGGATAGAAAGAGGAGAGAAAGAAATATAATCAATTATATAAATATTTTTTTTATATATATATGTGCAACCAAACAATTTTTTTAAAACAATTATGTCTTTGGATATATTTTTTTTATTTTATTAAAAAATTATTCTCTACAAAATGATACATATACTGAATTGGTCAGATGAAAATGAGGTGAAGAAAGAAATATAATCAATTATATAAATATTTTTTTTTATATATGTGCAACAAAGCAAATTTTTTTAAAAAATTATTTGTCTTTGGATAATTCTTTTTCTATTTTATTAAAAAATTATTCTCTACAAAATGATATATACACTGAATTGGTCGCATAGGAAGGAAAAGAACCTTCCAATCGGTTGGCATAGAGAGGGGAGAAAAAGAAATATAATCAATTATATAATTTTTTTTATATCTGTGCAAACAACCAATTTTTAAAAAAAAATTACTAATTTTGTTTGGATATTTTTTTTCTATTTTATTAAAAAAATGATTTTCTACAAAATCATATATATATAGTGAATTGGTCGGATGAGAAGGAGGAGAACGTCCAGTCGGTTGAGATGAAAGAAACATAATCAATTATATAAAAATATATATTTTTTTTATATATTTGAGCGACCAATCAATTTCAAAAAAATATTTCTTTTTTCAAAATATTTTTTTATATTATATTTTTCATTGGAAAATTTTCTTTCTATTCTCTTAAAAAATTATTTTTTACAAAATGATAAATAAAATGAATTGTTCAGATGAGAAAGGGGAGAACCGTCTAGTAGGTAGTCGGTTGGGATAGAAAGATGAGAGAAAGAAATATAATCAATTATATAAATATATTTTTTTTATAGCTGTGCAAACAAACAATTTTTTTAAAAAAATTTATTTGTCTTTGGATAATTTGTTTTTCTATTTTATTTAAAAATTATTCTCTACAAAATGATACATATACTGAATTGGTCAGATGAGAAGGAGGAGAACCGTTCAGTCGGTTGGAGTAGAAAGATGAGAAAAAGAAATATAATCAATTATATAAATATTTTTTTATTTATTTCTGTGCAATCAATCAATTTAGAAAAAAAAACATATTTTTCTTTCTTTCAAAATATTTTTTATGTTATATTTTTTATTGGATAATTATTTTCTATTTTATTAAAATAGAAAAAAAATATGAATATGAATATGTATTTTCTTTTGTTTAGTTATTTTGTTCTGTATTATAAAAAAATTATTATGTACAAAAATATATATATTGATATTTTTGAAATTTCTAAATAAATTTTAAAAATTACATTATATGAATATGAATATATAAATTTAAATAAATAAACTCTTATGAGAGAGAATGAGAAAATAGACAAAAAAGAAAATGAAAATAAAAAAAAATGTCTGACCGATTTGGTCGGATGAAAGGAGGAGAGCCGTCCGGTCCGTTGGGATGGAGTTTATTTTTATAATATAAAAATAAACCATTATGAGAGAGAGAATGAGAAAAAAGAAAGGTGCCTGACCGAATTGGTCGGCTGGAAGGAGCATAATCCTACAATAGGTTGGGATGGGAATAGGAGAGAAGGCGGCTGATTTGGTCGAATGAGAAGGAGATGAACCGTCCAGTCGGGCGCAAATTAAAATTTCAATAAATAAATAGTATAATATAAATATATGTATTGAACAACCGTCCAGTCGGCCACAAATTTTTTTTGTTTTGCGTGCCAAACAAACTCGAAAATCCCTGCATTAGTTTCAAGTGCATTTTTTAATATATCATAGCTTTAAAATATTTAACTAAATTATTGTATTAAAGTAAATGTTACGATCTACAAAATGATATTCATATCAATATATTTTTCTACAAGTAAATCGCTACAAATTAACAAATAAAATTGGAAAAAACAAAATTCAACCACACCCAATATCCTCAGTATAACTGACAACACATTGGTTACTTGACAAATTTACCCATACTTGCCTACAATATTACCACTAAGTACAACTGCTTAAAATAGCAAATATTATACTAATAAGGACATTTACTTAATAACAGGTAGCCATCCGTACAATTTCTCATATATATGTCTTCAAGGATATATATATATATATAAATCTAATATAGGTTTTGATTATGTTTTGTTTTGGCGTACAAAAAATAATGAGTTTCAATATACATACAGTTTGTTTGCCTTCTTATCTTTCTTCTAGTATATCTTATTCTTGTGCGTATAGTTGGATAAATCTAAAGCTCGCTCAATATTCCATAAACACGATAAAATCTGTGACACTCGGTATCAATATTATTAGTTATCAAATTCAAGTTCTGATTTGGTCTACCTTTATGTTCCTTCAAAGGAAGTTGGTTTATCCGTCTTAATCGATCAATCTTTTGTTCCCCTTTTACAATATTCATCTACACAAAATAAATAAATAAATAATGAAAATACATTAATCTAGTTGCAAAATTTTATGAATTCAAAAAAAAAAAAAATCATAATATTTGTATATGATTTTTATAAAATTGATAAAATTATTTTGTATTGACTTACATTCTTAGTCTTTTAGTTTTTTGTCTGACTTACAACAGATTAATGATTAATAATGTTGAATTTCCCCTTCTGATTTATCACAAATGCTCGAGGTTGAAAATCATGCAGTGATGCACAAAGTTGAAGACGATACCAAAGTATACTTTGTAGAGAAAATGAGTAAGACAATATGCATATATATATATATATATATATGACATGTATTTATGTATTGATTCAGTCTTAATAACAAAAATATGCGAAAAAGATATTAGGATAATTCTCCCTATATATATATATATACATATGCATGTGTAATGTATATATTTAAGAAATTAAAAAATTATTTAGTTGGTTATGATTTTTTTAAAAAAATTACTCCCTCCGTCCCACATAATTTGTCCCTATTTTCTATTTTCGTCCGTCCCACGTAACTTGTCCTTTCTATTTTTGGAAATATAATTATGCACTTTAATCGCATTTTAAATTTTAAATTTTAAATTTTATAATTTTCTTAATTTTAATTAAACTATTTACTTATCTTAATCTATAATTATTTTTATTAAATAATAATTATTTTTACTAATACACTTCTTAATTACTTACTAATTATATTTTACCTAAATTCCCATGTCTACAGTAATACGCATATGTTATATGGGAAGCAGAATAAGATATAATTTGATATTTTTATTATTATTCCCTAGAGCATACATGCAATTTTTTTTATTGTATCTATATTTTTAATTATTTTTTAATTAAAAATAATAATTCTACAAATTATCCAAAAAAGAAAAAACTAAAATTATTTAAATAAAATAAAACTCTAAAATTATAAGGGCACAACAATTAGCACTCTTTGTCAAATATATATCTAAACTAGCATCATATCTGTGCTATGTATGGGTATATTAATATTAAAATATATAATAATTAATTTAACTTATAAATTATATTTATAACATATATTTAAAAAATTCCAGTGATTTTTATATAATTTATAAAATTATATTATATATAGCATAAAATTAAATGTAAAAAAAGAATATTTAAGTTTAACCCTCTTAATTAAAATTTCGAGGTATAATTAATTATAAATTTACAAGAGTATATATGTGTTAAATTAATTGATAGATAAACTTTTAATGTGAAATAATATATAATAATAAGATAAATACAAATATAAACATAAATTAATTAAATTAATATAATAATTAAGGAAAATATTGAGTAAAATTAGTAAAAGGGGTCAATAAATTAAGCAAAATTGTCGTATCACATTATTTATATTCAAAATCACTTAAACATATAATGGTACTTTTTAATTACAATTATCTATTTATTTAAAAGAAAAGAAAATAATACAATTATTTTTTTAGCATATTCTTTTCTCATTCCTATTTCAAATATTAGATAAGTATTTATATAATTAACTATAAAAACTAAATATGAAAATAAATAAATTGTAGAAGAGATATGTCAAATTTTACATTATATACAAGCAATAAATAAATTACCGCATACATATCAAATCACTCGTACACAGTAGAAGATAGAAATAAAAGTACTAGTTTACGGGGTATTCGGTTCGACCGGAGTTTACTCACTGCGCACTTTCGAATAGCGGTTGCGGATTCCTCCGTCATTAAAAAAAAAAAAAATTACTAAATAAAAATATTTTTCTTCTAACTCACTATAATTTATGAATTTTCCAAATGTACATTTAGATGGAAAGATAAAATTTAGGCATGATTTACAAAGTTCAAAATAAAAAATTAGAATTCTAACACTAAAAATCAAATTAGTTATAAAAAGGTACATACATATTTGATATTTATTATCTTCTTTTGCTTCTTTTTCTTAGGTATTTTTTGTTTTTTTTATTATTTTTTTACATCAAAATAAGAATAAAAAATAATTATTTAGTGAAAAATAAAAAAAATAATATATAATATTAAAGTGTTATTTCATGTAGCCATTCAAGATTGTTTTAAAAAAAACTAAATAAAGAATTTAAATAGACTTTCAACCTTAGAGATGATATAAAAAATATTAAAAAATGATATATATATATATATATACACACATATAAGTTAACTCTAAACTTATTTACTCGCAATAAAAATCATATTCCTATCGATAAACTATTCCTTACTCTAATAAAAATTTTATTCTAACAAAGAAAATATATTTACTCCCTCGTTTCCGAGTAAGATGACACATTTGGTTAAAGACACAGTATTTTAGGTGGTGTTACTTAATATGTTAATTATAATAGTTAATATTATTGTTGATGTAATTTTTCAACAAAAATAAAGTAAAATTCAAAAATATAGAAAATATCCTTAAACTTGATTAATTAGTGCCTGAGATTAGGAATCTCTAAACACTGTATGGTACAGAAAATAAACTGGAAAATAAAAGACTGAAATTTAAAGTGGTGATCCCCAAATCTGACTTTGCTTTGTTGAAGTTGATTGAAGATGCCTTGTCAAATGATGATCCAAATCCTTAAATATTCTCTGGGGAACTGTACTGAAAACCATCGCCTGAACGGTTACAACGTCTCCTTCCCAACCGTCTTCCAACCCTTCTCCTGCTGACACGTGTCCTCAGCAGACCAAAATTATCCCTATATTTCACTCTTTGAGCCGACCACAGACCTTCCGCCCTTTTGGCCCGACTTCGTCCTTCGCCCGACCTGCTTCTTCGCCCGACCTCACTTGGGCCGACCTCCGCATCAGCCGCCCTCCGTCTTTGACCGAAGACCTCCGCGTCTGTCCGTACCTCTTCCTTGCCCGACCTTCCTCTTGACAGACCTCCGCTTCTGCCCGACTTCGCCTTCTATCCGATCTACGGTTTACCCGACCTGCGGACTTCCCATCCTGATGACTTTCCGTCTTGAGGACCTCCCGACCTGAAGACCTTCCGACCTGAGGTCTTTCCGTCTTGAGGACTTTCCGTCTTGAGGACCTCCCGACCTGAAGACCTTCCGACCTGAGGTCTTTCCGTCCTGAGGACCTTCCGTCTTGAGGACCTCCCGACCTGAAGACCTTCCGACCTGAGGTCTTTCCGTCCTGAGGACCTTCCGTCTTGAGGACCTACCGACCTGAAGACCTTCCGACCTGAGGTCTTTCCGTCCTGAGGACCTTCCGTCTTGAGGACCTCCCGACCTGAAGACCTTCCGTCCTGAGGTCTTTCCGTCCTGAGGACCTTCCGTCTTGAGGACCTACCGACCTGAAGACCTTCCGACCTGAAGTCTTTCCGTCCTGTATTTTCCTTGATTTCCACACGATGTCCTGCAGCCAGTTCAATCAACTCTATTGCCAGGCCCATTCTTCTTTTTACCTTGGGCTTTTAACCTAATTCTAAATTTCGTACGTAACAACTTGCCCGCCGCCAAGGGACTTTCAAACGCCATTTAACAATCAATGTTTGGAAGTTCATAAATCACTACCCTCTTGAAAAATTCCCTTAGCAACTGCACCAGTTACTGCAACACTCCTGATTAACTTCCTTCTCCGCAATACGAGCTTTTGTGAATCACAATCCCAAAACACTCTAACCATGGCGAATCAATACATTCCTGCCCTTCCTTTCGACGGAAACCTCCCAGAGGGCCCGTTTTCCGCCTCAAAAGTACTAACTCCGACGATCCGCCCATACTGTACGACACCTGAAGACTCAAACCGGATGAGGGAAGTTTTGGAATCCCGAAAATCCTTGGCTATCAACAACCCTAACTACCAAGCAGTTCGCATTCGAGACAGCATCAAAACCCATCTCACGGACCCAAAAGATCCTTACCGCGCTTGGTATCGAAGGGTAGCAGAACACTTCCAGACCCAATGGCGATCTCGAAAAATCGACCAAGCAATACTATTATCCACCCTGCCTATCAACCTGCATGAGAAGGTGCTTTTGGCCATGTCTGCCTTCTGGAATGCGGAAAATGGGACGTTTCTCTTACCATCTGGCCCCTTTGGTCCAACTCTTATGGATGTGGCAATGATCGCGCATCTCCCAGTCGTGGGTGAAGACCCTGTGATGGGAGCCCTAGATGGGCAGGAGCCATCAGAAGACCATCCAGGGTGGTCTTTACAAGGTGTGAAGGAATGGGGCTGGACAAAGTTCGCAACCGATCAGCAAGGGGCTCCAGGGACCCCCGTGACCGACCGGGAGCATACTGCCTTTATCCTTTTTTGGCTTTGTAGGTACGTCATTGTTTCCCCTTCTAAATGTGTTCTTCCTTCTCATCTCGACCTAGCCATTCATATCGCGTCTGGTCGGTTCTTTTCCCTTGGCACTCTGTTTTTAGCCAATCTGTTTGAAGGACTTACTAGAGTTAGCCTTCGTCTAACAGATAATGATAGTAGAAAATTAGACACTGCCGCCTCGGGTCCTTTTTGGTTTTTAGAACTTTGGTTCCGTCTTTACTTCCCCAACGCGTTCAACTTAGGATCTCCGCCCACTATGCCAACATCCGAAAAACATTTGGGATTAGCCCTCAACCGACTCTGCTCAGGACGCAATAAACTCCAATCTTCCGATCCAATAATAACCGCAATTGTAACGGATACCCGCAGTAACTCTCGATTTTCTATGTATAAAAAATATGCGGGTTATGCTCCCGACCATTTTTGGCCCTTTCCGGCACCAAATCCTCTTCCGACTCCTGAGCCTTGTCCTCATCCCATCTATCCTTTTGCCTGGGACGTTGCCCTCAAACCCAGGTCTCTTTTTAGCAGCAAAAAACTTGATAAAAAAGGGCAGAAAACCTTTTACACTTTTAATTATGAACCTCAATTCATGGCGCGCCAGTTCGGCTGTTGCCAAGGTATCCCTGGACCCGTCGCTTGTCCGCATATAATTTTTCAAAGTCCTGACCGACGAGTCCTACCTAATTCAATCCCTTCTTATATCTCCCAGCTCACCACGTACATAATTTCCAATTCGTATATTCCTTTCCGCTCCAACCCTGAGACTGTAGATACATTCAATGAATGGTGGTCGGTTGTATGGCCCCTGATCTCCCCTGATGAGGATCGGTTGCTGAACATACTCCTTCCCCCCCAAGGATTGGTTCTAGGGGCGGCTAGACATACTAGCACTCAGCAACAAACAGCCGCCCCGGGAATCGGATCTAGTGTTCCAATGCGAAAAAGGAAAGCTTCCCAGCTGCAAACACCCCCGACCTCTGGGGCCGACCAGCAAGCTCCAGCGGACCTTGGAACTACTAGGACGTCAGCAAGGACCCGACCCCGAATAGGTAATTTTTCTTAAAACCGTGAACCAATTCACTATATCTTCACTTTGATTTCACTCATTTTATTCACCAGAACCGACCTTGGTGACACCGACCACACAAACGACGCCAGCCCCAGCCGACCATTCAATCGGACCTTTGGTCCAGACCAATTTGCCAATGAGCAGTCGGGCGGAGGACCCGACGAGGAGGCAAACTCTTCCTCCCGTACCGAGGAGTGGTCGGGCCAGGCACCCAACCAGGAGGCAATCTTTACCAGCAGTGCCTATAGAACCAGTAAGTTCTCTCATTAGCAATACTTAGGATTCTAATGACCAACCTTGATATATTTAACAAAAACATCTCCATGATTTTTCACAGACTCCCTCACCCATCGCATCAGCAGCAGGGGTCTCTTCTGACAGCGAGGGGACTACTTCCCAGATGGGTCGACCGCCATACATGGCATCAGACTCATCCATTTCGAAGGAAGGACCAACTGCCCCTGCCGAAGCGGACCCTCACAACAACATACCTGCTGCTGGTGATCTCGAAATAGTCCAATCGGAGGCAGCCGCACTGGGAACCGAAAGTGTCCCGGCTGCGGCTATCCCAGTTGCTCCAGAGATCCCGGCTGCAGTGGCTCTAGATGCAGCCGCCCAACCTGCAGCCGCCCAGCCAGCAGCGGCGTTACCTCCAGCAATCGAGTGGCAGGCAGAAGAACCACCTGTGGCAGCCCAACCTCCAGAAATGGAAGAAGCTTCTTCATCCGATTCGGAGACTTCTGTGAATTTGGTAAGATTAAACCAATCCATGCCATAATGTTTCTTTCGGAAAACACTAACTGTTTTATATACTACTTTCCATACGGACCCAGGTCGGCACCTCAGCGACCATTCGCAGCAGCCGACGAGTCGGCTGCTGTTACACCAACTGTCCGCCCTACTCGACCGACCTCATTGCTGCCCTCCTCACTGACAGCAGTTCGCCCAGAGGTGACACATATCTTATCTGAATAAATTTGCACCTCCCTTGAAATACTTATTGACACTGTAAGACTTGCAGGGGCCTTCGGACTTAGCTATCTTATCGACTGTTCCGGTTCCAGCGGAGGCCCAAACTATATTCACTGAGGCCATTAACCATCCCCTGTCAGAATTAAGATCCGACCTATTGGACAAACTCATTCAGACGGTTGGTGGCCTCCTTTTTTACACTCCGACGGAATCACCAGCCGTCCCCATTCTGCACCGGCTGATGGAAAGACTTACGGAGCTCAAGACTGAAGTATTAGTTATTGGACTCCTGTCAGCCGAAACCCCCCAGCCCGACTTCGATCAAACAACACTGGAGAATTCTTTGGCCAAGACCCGAGAATCCCTTCAGCAAACTACTGGACGGTTGGGCGGTCTCCTTAGCACGAAGGCTCAAGTTGATGAGTCTATCCAGAAAAAGGAGGCAGAATTGCGGGAGCTAAGGAAGGAACAGTCTATCTTGGATAATCAAATTTTCAACGAGCAGCGTCTGCTTGAGAAGTATACAAAGAATGAGGCCGAATTGGATCAAGAGCTAAAAACCCAAGCTCGATCCCAATTCATCCGAAGATATCAGACGGCTGCTAATACCCGAAGGCTATCCAGGGATGAAATCAAATGGACAAATATAAAAACTGCTTTAGGGGCACTTTTGTAATACCTTCCCCCCTGTAACAACAATTGACTTAGTAATCCATTTTTTCTTTCTTCTCTCAAAACAAGGATCACCTTTCAATTTCCAACTTTGTAGGAATCGAAACAAACTCCTTCTTTAAAAGAACACTGTTTCTCACATTTTAAGAAACACATTCCAAGGCATATTTTGAAAATCAAAACACTTGAAGTGTTAACAAACATGGCGAATGACCGACCTCATGTTCCATCAAGCAACTGGGAGGGTGTTCTTCAACCCTTCTTTGTAGGTAATCACCCTATTGGAGGCCATGCAGAAGACTTGTTACATATACTCAAGCAACTAGACTTCAAATTCCGATTCTCCCAACGAGGTAGAAGAACCATTCATCGCGTCATCCGCCTAATGGAAAAAATCATTGAGGGGTATGAACCTCTTCGTGACATCCTTGGTCGCATTCCTGACCTCCATCATCACATGGAAATGATTGAAAACCACGCAGCAACCATACTTCCAGATCTTGGTTGGGATAATATCTTTTCCAATCAACGAAAAGTCTTTTCAAGATTGCGCACCATTGTTGACCGTGAATATCAAGCCGTAACAGACATGCAAGCACGTACCAATCAAGATTTAGACGAAATGCAAAGCCAATGGGAGAAGTACCGACCAGATTTGGAAGATCTTATTGAAGAAGAACCAGAGCTAATATCCACTCACTGGGATGAAAAGTCTGATTCAGAGGCAGAAAATTTCTCACAAATACATGATGACTAACAGAAATGAACCTTTAAATAGGTTCGAACCCCGAACCCCACAAATGGGTTCTGAGAATAATATTTTGCTTCAGGCAGTTTTGTTATCTGAAAAGGCAGGATAATACCTCTTCAGATATTTAGCATTAATACAATCATGTACTCTCTTACCTTCATGATTTACAATAATGAAAGCACCATTCCCAATATCTTTTTGAATAATGTATGGTCCCTCCCAATTCGGTGACCATTTTCCCAATTGGTCCGTTTTCTTATATGTAGGAAGAATGGTCTTCCAGACTAGGTCTCCTTTTTGGAATGTCCTGTGAAGCACTTTCTTTCCATAACTCCTTGCTCTGATTTCACTCTGTTTCACACTTCGCCCTATTGCATGAAGTCGGTTAACGTCCGAATCCTCCAACTGTTGCATCATAAGTTGTTGGTATTCTTTTGTAAGATCACCATCAGTAAATTCTGTTCGGCCAGATGATACTCGGATTTCGGCTGGTAAAACAGCATCTTGGCCAAACGTGAGTTGGTAAGGTGAGAACCCTGTGGCCGTATTTCTGGTATTCCTATGTGCCCATAAAGCCTGAGACAATAACAAATGCCACTTTCTTGGGTTCCCTTCAACCATCTTCTTTATAATCCCAATAATAATCTTATATGCTGCTTCCGCTTGTCCATTGGCTTGGGGATAATAAGGTGACGAATGATGTAAACGAACACCGAATTCTGCCAAGAAACTAGAGAACTTTTCCCCTGTGAAAACCAGGCCTTGGTCGGTTGTTATAGACTGAGGAATGCCATATCTGTAAATAATTTGATTCAAAACGAAGTCTATCACTTCTTTCTGATCCACATTTTTCAAAGCAACTGCTTCTACCCATTTGGTAAAGTAGTCAGTCGCGACCAATATGAAACAATGATGTTTCGATGAAGCAGGATGTATTTTACCAATAATATCCATAGCCCATGATTTAAAAGGCCATGGTTTTGCCAAGAATTGCAATTCGGTTACTGGCAAATGGTTTAAATTTCCATGTCGCTGACATTCCTGACACCCTTTGGCAAATTGTATGCAATCTTCAAAAATCTTTGGCCAGAAAAAACCCAAACGATGAATGGCCCATCTCATATTCAGACCTGCCCGATGAGCTCCACATATCCCACCATGTACTTCTGTCATTACCTCTAGAGCTTCTTTAGACCCCAAGCATTTCAAAAGTAAACCTTCAAATGATCTCTTATACAAAGTTCCATTTATCAATTGAAAACGTAAAGCCTTCAAACGTGTCGCAATCGAAACACTCGCACCTGGATTCTGTAAATACATGATAAGCTCTGTTCTCCAATCGGGCACTGTTTCGCTGGTATCTTTGTGTCCGACTATAACCACGCCGTCGGGCTCCTGCCCGACAGTAACTGCGCAGTCGGGTTCCTGTCCGACAATAACTTCGCAATCGGGCTCCTGTCCGACAGTTTCCTGCCCGACAACTTCGCAGTCGGGCTCCTGTCCGACAATCTCCTGCCCGACCGTAACTTCGCAGTTGGGCTTTTGTCCGACCGTCTCTTGCCCGACCGTAACTTCGCAGTCGGGCTCCTGTCCGACAATCTCCTGCCGACCGTAACTTCGCAGTTGGGCTCCTGTCCGACAGTCTCTTGCCCGACCGTTCGATCACATATTGGGTCTGTCTTTCCTTCTATGCCCGACTTGACCTCCGACCACATATCCTCCGAAATTCCTTTACAGGCCCTCTGAGCCAACTCATCAGCACGTTGGTTTTCTTTCCTCGGAATGAACTCAATTATTACTTCTGAGATTTTTGTCAGTAACCGACCCACAATGTCCCTGTATCTACGAAGATGAGGATAATTGCAAACATATTGATTGTTTACCTGGTTGATCACTAACTGAGAATCCCCCCTTATGATTACAGACTGGACCTTCCTGGCTATTAAAGCCTCCAAACCCAAAATTAAAGCTTCATATTCTGCCGAATTATGGGTCATGGCTTCCAATCGTAGTTGTAAGTTGATCTTTTGACCATCAGGTCCTTGCAAAAAGACCCCTGCCCCTGATTTGTTTCCAGAGGTAGAACCATCAAAGAACATCAACCATGTTCTGGTACTTATATAAGGCACACATCCGACCTGTAGATTATCCAGATATGATGAACAACTAAATGGTCGGATACTATCACAAAGAGAATATCCGACTTGTGAGAATTCCGATAAGAAGTCGGCTACTGCTTGTCCCTTGATTGCCCTCAAAGGGGAATGTTGAAGATCAAAAGGAGCCAATTTGATGGCCCACTTCATGAGTCTGCCCTTCATAGTAGGTCTCTGTAAAATCAATTTGATGAGATCCACCTTTGATATGACCTCAATTCTGCTGGGCAGCAAATAATGCTCGAGTTTAGTACAAGCGAAGACCAATGAATAACACATTTTTTCCGGCATAGTGTAATTCAGTTTTGGTCCTGTAAGGGTTTTACTGAGATAGTAGATTGCCCTTTCCTTCCCGTCATCACCATCCTGTGCCAATAAACAGCTAACCACTTCATATGTATTTGCCAAATAAAGTTTGAGTGGCCGACCTTGTTTAGGAGGCATCAAGACTGGAGGGTGAACCAATGCCTGCTTGATGGCATCTAAAGCCGTCTGTTGATCGGGACCCCATTCAAAAGCATTTTTTCCAGCTTTCAACAATTTAGTAATGGGTCTGACCTTGCCAGCAGCATTAGATATGAAACGCCTCAAATAGTTCACCTTACCCAAAAGACTTTGGATTTCTTTAACCGTCTTGGGTGGCCGACTGTCAAGAATGGCTTTAGCCTTATTGGCATCGATTTCAATTCCTCTCTCATGAACTAAAAATCCTAAAAAGCTCCCGGCTGATATTCCAAAAGCACATTTGGTTGGATTCATCTTCAACTTGTACTTCTTCATTCTTTCGAATGCCTCTTCAAGATTTCTCAAATGTTCGTCAAAACTGGCAGATTTAACAATAACATCATCAATATAAACTTCCATAGATCTGCCAATTAAATCATGAAAGATTGAATTCATGGCTCTTTGGTAAGTTGCCCCTGCATTCTTTAACCCGAATGGCATGACTGTCCATTCATAAATACCTAAAGCCCCTGGGCATCTGAATGCTGTCTTAGGAATGTCTTCTTCTGCCAGAAATATTTGGTTATAACCTGCATAACCATCCATCAGACTAAGGATTTTATGCCCTGCTGCTGCATCTATCAACATGTCGGCCATAGGCATCACATATTCGTCCTTAGGGGTAGCTAGATTCAAATCCCTGAAATCGATGCATATCCTAATCTTACCATTTTTCTTGACCACTGGCACAATGTTAGCCAGCCACTCCGCATAACGGCAAGGCTGAATGAAACCCACTTTGAGAAGTTTTTGGATTTCTTCCTTGATTTGAGGCATCAGATCCGGGCTCATTCGCCTTGGAGGTTGTTTGTAAGGTTTACAACCTTCCTTGATAGGCAATCGATGCTCTATTAGACTTCTTGTCAAACCAGGCATCTCTGAATAATCCCATGCTAAACAATCAATGTTGTTTCTAATAACTTCGAGCATCATTGTCTGTTGCTCTTTAGACAAATAACCACTTAGCCTGATCACTTTTGGAACCAATTCGGTTCCTAAATTAAACTCCAATAATGGGTCTTGTGATGAAGCTGTTGGTTCTGTTTTCTCTAATAGATCGGGCCAACGAAATTGTTCATCTTCTTGGAGGTGAACATCAAGAATTTCTTTACGATTTTCTGCTTTATGTAATAACTGCTTTAAATAAAACTTATTAATAAGAGAACTACATACTTCTAAACTTGTATCATCCATAGCAAACAAATTATATGGGAACGGGTGTGGCTTTATCATGAGCCATACAATAAAGGTGTTCTTTTAATAGAACATCGAGTTCTGGCCAATGACTTTATAACCCTTGTTTGGGTATTCCCTGGCCATATACAACTGAGACATCGGAGCCAAATGACTGGAATAAAACACTGACTCTTCAACTTGTTCTGTTACATCGAATGGGTTGTCATTCGCTTCCATTTTGAAGACCTGATTTCCTTCCCAGAACATTAATTGTTGGTGCAAGGTTGATGGCACACATTGAGAGGCATGAATCCAGTCTCTTCCCAGCAAGAGAGAGTATGTAGTATCTGCATCCACAATAAAGAAAACAATGGATATCTTCTTTGGTCCGACCTCGATCGTGGCAACCATCATGCCTTCAGGCTTAGTCGGCTGCCCTGTAAAACTTGTCATTTCGAATTCCACGGGAGACAGATCATGAATTCCTTTCCCTAGCTTCTTGAGAGTCTTCAATGGCATAACATTAAAGACTGCTCCATTATCCACGAAAACCTTTGTGATTGGTTTCCCACAAATGTGAGCATTAACATATAGAGGTTTCAAATGGGAGATCGCACCCTCTGGAATAGGAGAAAACACAATCGAAGGTGCCTCCGACTGAGGCTCGGAATCTGAAACCTTTGCCCACTCTGTTTCCTCTAATTCGTCATCTGCCAAGAACGCCCATAAAGGTTCGTCCATAGTGTCATCTACCAGACTCGCCCACATCGGTTCATCTTTCATCTGATTAATCTCTGTCATCCGACAAGGGATTCGTGGTCCCAGACGAGATTTAACAGATCTTGAACTTTCCTCTGTAGTTACAACTTCTTCCTTTGTCTTATCCCGAGATTGAACCGTCAAAGATTCTATACGGAATTCCTCAGGAGATGGATTGATGTTGATCCGTTCACAATGCTGGCATCGAAAACCTCTAATTATTTCATCTGCCATTCCTTTACCTTTCCCCTGTCCCGACACACTTCTTTTGGTATAGTCGGAAGCGCCTAATCCATCGTTCGGTTGCTTTCCTGAACAGACCCGACTGGACCAACTTTTTGGAGACTGAATGGCTGCTCCCCGCTCGTTGGTCGTTTGTTCTGTAAAGACTCTAATGGACTGATCTCCTGCCGAGTGGTCGGCTGATTTTTGTTCGTCGGTTCGTTGTTTTACTGAAGGGACTTGTTTCCCATACTTTGCAGCATACCTGCGTTTGGCATTGCGAATCTGTGTACGATTCATACCTGGGAAACGAGGATCTATATCAACGGGTAAAGGCTTTTTATTTCGAGCCCAATTGTTCCCGACTGATCCTGTTTTTCTGGTCGGGTGGTCACGTACTACAACCTTTTCTTTCACCTCCACATTAAACGAAACGTCTGGTCGGTCCCATTTTTCAGCGACTGGCTTCTCACAAACTTTGAGTCGTTCTTCCGGTCGGCTGCTATTTGGCTGATTTCCTTTCTTTGTTCTGGGGCTTGCCTGAGTTCGTTCCCCTGTTTGTCCACTATTGGCCGAACTTTTCCCTGTTTCCGAACTTGGTTGGATGTCAACCATTGCCGTTGTTACTTTCGGAAATGGTTGCTAGTCTACACCTAGAGTGATGTATTTGAGCCGACCTGTCTTGATGGCCTTTTGAATTTCCTTCCTGAAATGAGTACACTGACTTGTATTGTGTGTGAAAGAATTATGCCACTTACAATATGGTCTCCCTTTGATTTCTTCTTTAGTGGCTAATCTTTGCCCCTTTGGAATACGGATCTGCCCATCAGTCAGTAGGATATCAAAGATTTCATCAGCTTTCGAACTATCAAACGTCGGTTGCTCCTTTCCTTCAGATCCTGGTACTGGCTTCAATTTAGGGCATACATAAGGTTTTCCAGAAAGGATTTCGGCTGCCATCTCTTCTGACTGATTAAAATCAAAGTCACATGTTTCTGTTCCCATACTCGCCATATGTTGGCCTCTATTACGCCTGTTATGCTGATCTTCCTCTCTGAACAAAGACTCTAAACGTCCTGCCTTGGATGCAAGACTTGCCAAATCCTCAACATCCAGGGCAGTGAGTGCCTTTCTTAAGCGAGTATGCATATTCCGGACCACTAAATTGGTCATCTCTTTCTCACTGATTACTGTAGGACATCGTCCCTTCATCAATCGCACCCTTTCTATAAACTGTGAAGCAGATTCTTCTGGATACTGTCTCAATTCTAGTAGATCAGTTAAAGAAACAGTTGGTAAAGGATTGAAGAATCTAGCATGAAATGCCATCTCCAGTCCTTCCCATGTCTGAATTTGTCCAGGAGGCAGACTTGCAAACCACGAAAATGCCGTTCTAGTAAGAGATAAACCAAACAGCTGCAACTTATAAAAAGGGTTATTGCCAACTTCTCCTAATTGTGCTGTGAACCGACCAACATGTTCTATGGTGGAAGATCCGTCCTCCCCTGAGAATGCATGAAAATCGGGTGGTCGATAATTCCTTGGGAGAGGGTGTTCATTAATGATCCTTTCTGGGAAAGGTCTCTGATATGCAGGGTGGTTAGCCATCTGAGGAGTTAATCCATACTGATCCCTTAATATATGTGCAATCTCATCAGGATCTACATGAAAGCGTTGATGATCAGGAACATGGAACGGATCCTGCACAGGAATATGAATAGGATCATGTATATATCCTTCAGGCCTGTCCTCCCTTGCATTGTTCGGCTGCGGATTGGTAACCCTTGGTCCCAGTGGAACAGTGTTGGGAAAAGTCAGAGGAGATTTTCCCCTATCCATTCGGTTGGGATTTGTGGCACTTGGGAATGTACTATCCACGAATGATGGCCCTGCGAAATTTGCCTGTGGTCTGGACGGTGATACTCCTGGTGGAGTTTGAGTGGGTTGAAGACTAACCCTTGACAGTGCTTGATCTATCATGTTCTGCATCAGACTCTGTTGCTCACGCAACATGTTCGTTTGTTGCTCACGCAACATATTCTGCATAACCAAAGTGTGCTGGTTGTTCATTTGTTGAACATAAGACCACCAATCAGTTGGTGGTTGTGGGATTTCCCCGGCATTTGGCACAATAGGTGGTGGAACGGATTCTCCCACCGGTGCCGAAGATGATTGAGGTTGTGAACCTGCCATATGGACCCTTCCGATGATACGGCCGGATCTTAGACGTATGAAATTATCGCCGGAATTGGAATGAGCAATTTTGTCTTGCTCCCACTGTGGTCGCCAATTTGTTGATGTAATTTTTCAACAAAAATAAAGTAAAATTCAAAGATATAGAAAATATCCTTAAACTTGATTAATTAGTGCCTGAGATTAGGAATCTCTAAACACTGTATGGTACAGAAAATAAACTGGAAAATAAAAGACTGAAATTTAAAGTGGTGATCCCCAAATCTGACTTTGCTTTGTTGAAGTTGATTGAAGATGCCTTGTCAAATGATGATCCAAATCCTTAAATATTCTCTGGGGAACTGTACTGAAAACCGTCGCCCGAACGGTTACAACGTCTCCTTCCCAACCGTCTTCCAACCCTTCTCCTGCTGACACGTGTCCTCAGCAGACCAAAATTATCCCTATATTTCACTCTTTGAGCCGACCACAGACCTTCCGCCCTTTTGGCCCGACTTCGTCCTTCGCCCGACCTGCTTCTTCGCCCGACCTCACTTGGGCCGACCTCCGCATCAGCCGCCCTCCGTCTTTGACCGAAGACCTCCGCGTCTGTCCGTACCTCTTCCTTGCCCGACCTTCCTCTTGACAGACCTCCGCTTCTGCCCGACTTCGCCTTCTATCCGATCTACGGTTTACCCGACCTGCGGACTTCCCATCCTGATGACTTTCCGTCTTGAGGACCTCCCGACCTGAAGACCTTCCGACCTGAGGTCTTTCCGTCTTGAGGACTTTCCGTCTTGAGGACCTCCCGACCTGAAGACCTTCCGACCTGAGGTCTTTCCGTCCTGAGGACCTTCCGTCTTGAGGACCTCCCGACCTGAAGACCTTCCGACCTGAGGTCTTTCCGTCCTGAGGACCTTCCGTCTTGAGGACCTACCGACCTGAAGACCTTCCGACCTGAGGTCTTTCCGTCCTGAGGACCTTCCGTCTTGAGGACCTCCCGACCTGAAGACCTTCCGTCCTGAGGTCTTTCCGTCCTGAGGACCTTCCGTCTTGAGGACCTACCGACCTGAAGACCTTCCGACCTGAAGTCTTTCCGTCCTGTATTTTCCTTGATTTCCACACGATGTCCTGCAGCCAGTTCAATCAACTCTATTGCCAGGCCCATTCTTCTTTTTACCTTGGGCTTTTAACCTAATTCTAAATTTCGTACGTAACAATTATTTTATTATATTCTGTATAAATGGTGTTATTATTTTTAATAAAATTTAATATATATCTCAACATAATATGTATTACAGATATTATTTTATAAATAATAAAATTTTATACAATACAATGAAATTAAAAAATATATTTAACTAATTTTATAAAAATGAAATTTTTTAAATAAAAATAAAAAATATTTGTTTATTAAAATTAGAGATAGAAGTAAATATTTTTAAATGGGTCACATGTAAGAGATTTAAAATTTAATTAAATTAATTTATATTTTATAAATATGTTTAAAATTGTTAAAGGCCAAAAATAAAAAACAATTATATTATGTAAGGCAATAAAAAAAAAGTGGTCATATAATCGGATGGAGAAAATATAATATAAGAAAAAAAAGTAAAAAATAAAGTAATAGGAAAAAATGAAGAGAGGAGACATAGAATAAGAAGAGGTGAAGTAAAAAAAAAAAAAAAATATATATATATATATAATCTAGAGGGTGTTTGACAAAGAGTGTTTTGGAGAGTTTTTAATTTATTAAATAACTTTTAGTTGTTTGACCGGTCAAAAAGCTAATTTAGGTGTTTGGTAAATTAGCTTTTTAGATTCAAAAAGCTAATTTATGAAAAGCTAACTTATTCAACGTTTTGAAATAGCTTTTTCAGTTTAAATTTTTTTATTTTTTATTTGCCTTTAAAATTTTTTTATGCATTTTACACAAATAAATATATTTTGATTATTTATTAATTATATTAGAATATTTTATTATATTATAGTGTATTTTTATAAATTTAAAATAATTAATTTTTTATATAAATTCTTTTAATTGTAAAATATATAAATTTATTAAAATTAACACAAAATAGGAAATATAAATATTAATAATTTATTTTTATATTAAAATTACATTATATAAATTCTATACTAAAAATAAATTAAATAAATTAAATTTATTAAAAATTATACATATAATGAACTGTTTGATACTTAACATAATAAATATATACATGAAAAATTTATTATTCTATATTTTACATAAAAAAACTATACACATTTTTTAATAAAAATATATTAATTTTTAAGTCTAACTATATTAAAAATAAATACTATTTTATAATACTTTTATAATTTTCAATAACTAATAACAAAAAATTTCAAGCATTCTAAATTCAAAAATACACAATTGAATATATTAGAAATAAAATAAAATAGAAATGTCCTCAATTGTTATTTTACTTATAAACAGTTAATATCAAACCGTTGTTTACCAAACATTTTAATATAAACAACTAATTGAATTTGTTAGTCAAACCAGCTAATTGAATCAGCTAACAACTAACAGCTAATTACGAAATACGCCTTCAGAGTGTGTTTGGGAAACCGCTTTTTGAAGAGCTTTTAGCTTATTATAATTTTTTTAGCTGTTTGACCAGTCAAAAAGCTAAGTTAGGTGTTTGGAAAATTAACTTTTTGAAAAAGCTTTTTGGATCCAAAAAGCTAATTTCTGAAAACCTCAATCTACCCGGCATTTTGAAAGAATTTTTTTGTTTTAATTTTTATTATTCCTAATTTACCCTTAAAGCTTAATTATTTATTTTATACATATAAATATATTTTTATAGCAGTATTTATTAATTATTTTTAATATATTTAATTTATTAAATTATATTTTTATTTTTGTAAATTTAAAATAATAATTATTATTAATTATTACATATAAATTATTTTATTTGTAAAATATATAAAATTTTAAAACTAAATCAAATAAAAGAGAAAAAAATTCATAATAAAAATATATATGCGAAAAATTTATTATTTTATATTTTACATAATTTTAATAAAAAATTATTATTATTTAGTAAAAATAATTTTTTCAGATTTAAATAATAAAAATAAAAATAAATATTTTATAGTATTTTATAATTTTCAATAATTAATAACAAAAATTTAAATAAATTTCAAATCAAAATGAATAAAATTAAATATTTTAAAAAATAACATATCAATAGCCTTAAAGTTATTTTATGTATAAACAACTAATGTCAAATAGTTGTTTTACCAAACATTTTAATACAAATCGCTAATTGAATCAGCTAGTCAAACCAGCTAATTGAATCAGCTATCAACTAACAGCTAATTGAATCAGCTAAAAGCTATCATCTAATTGTCAAACGCACACTTTAGCTACAAAATTATTTTCATATCTAAAAACATTTGGCTAAAAAAATCATACATATTTGGTTGCTAAAACTCTTTTCTTATGAGTTTTAATTTTATAGAAAAAATGTTTTAGCTACGAAATCATATTTTCGTAGCTATATCTCTTTTCTTAACTCTCATTACAAAAAATTTATTTTTTTTTACAAAAGTCATGTTTGTCGCCAAAAACCTTTACTAAAGCGGTATAGGCGACAAAATGAGTTTCGTCGCAAAAATATTTTTACTATGAATTATTATATTTTGCTACAAATTCTTTTGTAGCTAAATTTTAACTTTTTCGTAGTACTACCACAAAAGTGCTCATTTATCTCGAAAAATTGTCTCAGAAAATTTTTTTGAGACAATCTTCTGTCACGAAACCTTTGTTCGAGACAAATTAGTGTCTCAACTATGATTTGAGACATTACCGCGATAACTTCTCTCTATCATGATCTCAAAATTTGTTTCGTAACAATTTATTGTTGCATATTTGTCTCGAAACACCACTGCAAGTAAACATTGTCTCAAAATAAATCACAAAAAATATTTCGAAAGTATAAATTGTAAACAAGTCAGGAAAAATATTCCAAGACCATAAATTGTCTCAAAATAAATATAAAAAAATAGTTCGAAAGTAAAAATTATCTTAAAATAAAAAACAAAAAATATTTTGAGAGTTTGAATTATCTCAACAGCGAGTCACCAAATATGTTTCAAGAGTAGAAATTATCTTAAAATAAAAAACATAAAATATTTTGAAAGCTTGAATTATTTAGAATTAAGTCGTAAAAAAATATTTCAAATATATGAATTATCTTTAAATAAGTCGCTAAAATATTTATTTTTCTATCATTGTTAACCGGAAGTATAATCAATAATTTTTATTAACGTTATAATTATTTTTTTAATTAAATCTATTTATCTATAATAAAAAATAAATTAAAATATAATCAAAACAATAACAAATGTCTTATAATAAATATGAAAATATAAAAACTACAACAACTTTGACTAAAAAACTTTCCACTAATCTAATTTTTTGCTCCACAATCATAATTTCTCTCACTCACATTCACATTTACTAACTCACATTAACATTTACCTTCCTATTTATTTGCATTGTATTTGTTCTTTAATTTGTATATAATCATTTGTTTAGATGTATTGTTTTTATTAATGTCTCCTTAAGTTGTTTAGATAGTTTTCTAATTAGTTAGATAGGTATGTTTATCTTATTTGGATAGAAATTTGTGCAATTCTATATTTCATTTTTTATTTTCTACTTCTACAAGAATAGTTGTTTGAAAACATATGACAATAATGTGTGATTTCTTGTGCAAATATTGTTTGAACGCACCTCTATCACTGTCAGATTAGTGGAAACAAAGAAAGAATATGAAAAAACATCAGCACGGATCTCGGTAGCTCTATCAATTTTAAATAAGAAAATTAGTAGGACAAATTATATTTCTTATTGGAGGAGATGTAGCTTTGATGAGAACGAAGTATTGAAGAACTTCACTGTGGCTGGGGACATAATTTTCATCATTTTTTTTAATATATGTATTATCATGAAAATTTTAGTTTGATTATAGTGTGCTTATGTGAAATACGATGTGATCATTTGTGATAGTAATTTTGTTTTAATCGATGATATGCACGAATTTTTAGTAGAAGTGTCATATAAAATGACCGACAAATATATTAATTAATTATATTGTATAAAATATAATCTTGCATTTTATTAGAATTATTTTAAATGAAATAGTATAAAGTTTTGAATATTTTTACAGTTGTTTGATACAAATTATAGCCTAAAAAATTATCATATTTGTTTGAGAGAAAAATATAATCTCGGATATTGTCAAGGGAATTCGAGACAATATATTGTCTTGGATATTGTCCCGGATTTTCGAGATATAAAACAATTGTTGAGACAAAATATACTTTCTTGGACATTGTCATGGTTGCTCGAGATAAAATATAGTCTCGACAAAGTTTACGAGTATTTTCGAGACAATATATTGTCACAATATTTTCTCGGTCAATCTAACAAGACAATTTGTCTCGACTTTCTATTAACTATAATACTATAGAGTGCATGAAGTTAAGGCGATTGTGTGCATTTCGAACATCTTTAGTGCTAAAATTTACATTATTTTAGAATTAAACTATTTAATATATTCTAAACTTCATTTTTTAAAATTAAAATTTCATTCCTTATTATAAGTACTCAACTACTATTAAATGTAGGTTTATAAGTGTAATAAAAAGCTTAGTGTTATTATTGAATCTCCTTCCACATTTCTAAAAGACAAGGCGTGTAGACTATGTAGGAGTAAACTTCCGAAAAACAATGAAGATATTTGGTATTGCAATATTTCTTGCAAGGTGATGTTATTCTATTGATCTTGTTAGTCCTATCTCTTCGAGATGAATTCAAAGTAATTTCTATAGTCATATTAAATTTTATTTTCTTTTTATATAATGCTAGTTGTTTTAATGCAAAACTTAATTAGCACATATAGAACAATATTTTGAAAAAGAAAAATCACAAACTTGTTAGTTCAATTGTATATAAAATGCACATATGTTTCACCAATACATGCAAAATAGACACTTGATCATACTTGCCTTTGTATCTATTCCATTGTATGGTTACTAACATTTGTGCATTTTTACTTATTTGGACTACATTTAATTTTAAAGTAAGTGTTTGATTAATTATTGAATCCATGCTCAATTGTTAAAGTTTTTAAAATTTGAATATCTTAGTTTCATAATCTTTTGAGGGACAAAGTACAAATGCTTGTGCATGGAATTCAAGAATCGACTGTGGAGCAATCTTCAATGTCTAAAACATCAAAACAAATGTGTAGTCGAAAAGGAGTGTGTCTCATGATCGTCCGTGTTTCATGATTGACAAGACGAATAGTGTGCGCATTTGTTTTTGCATTATGTATGTACATGTTAGGATTTTAATAGAATTTTAATATGAAAAAGCACACGATAACTCAAATTCAGTATAATAATAAAACAAGTAAAATTATTTTTCTTGTAAAGTGAACAAAAATGACACCAATTAATAAACTTAAAAATAACAACTCAAATTCAATATAATAATAAACCAAGTAAAATCAGTTTTTCTTATAAAGTGAAAAGATGACACCTATTAATCAAGTTAAAAACAACACATATTTTAAGATCATGAAGCACATAATCAGCACAAAATCAGCACAATGATAAAAACAAACCGAATTATTTTTCCCTTTTAAAATGAAAACATGATTGCAATTCACAAAATTAAAAATAGTACTGCATAGTTGAAAACGAAAAAGACATAATTAACCCAAAGTCGGAACAATTAAAAAAAATCAATGAAAATATTGTTTCTAAATATCCAAATTCATTTAGAAAAAATAATCAGTACTATAACTGTCACCTATATAAATATGATAATATCAACTCATCATTTTACCCTTTCATCTTAGATTTTCATGTAATGGACTTTTTGTTTCTTAATTCTAATTTATTGAAATGATTATTTGATTCAAGAGGTATGCAATGATTTTACTTGATTCTGCTTTGAAGTTCATATTAATTTCATCTAATTGAACAAAATTGAGGATTTAAGTTTGTATTAATTTGCATGATATAATGATATTGTCTTTAATTTTGTTTAGAATTGTTGAAAAATGGAGTTCGAGCAAATCTCCTTTGAATAGTAAAAATGGCCAACTCTCTGAAGCTTGGTAAATTTATAATAATAACAACACTGTCAACGATATAAATGCATGAACACCAAAGGAATAAATTAGACAAGTATTTGTTGACTCAGTTCACTTATAAATCAATCTACATTTGGGGATGTCAATCCATAAGTGAATTCACTATAATCAATATTGAATATAGTACAAAACAACCACAAACTCTTTCAACATATTTCTTCCATAATGACTAACCTTGAAATTTTTGTACAGATACTAGCTGTCACAAGTTTGTACTGACACCAATGTTTGCAATAGCCACCGAGTAATGCAGATTAAGAGTTGGTCATCTTCTCCGGTTGGACCTCCAAAAACTCTTTCCTCTGGCGACTCTTCTAGTGAATTTTTGTGTAAAACACAATTTCAAAATATGAAAATGGTAAAGGACATAAGTGAAAGGTTGATTGAATATTTCTCTCTCTAAAAACCAACTCTCAAATGTGCTCTATCTACGACAAAACTATCCCAAACTGAATATTCAACCACCATGTTGAACAAGAAAACTAAACCAAATTAATTTCATTTACACTGATGTGGAATTGGACGTTTCTCTATAAGTCTGACAGTATATTGACTATCCTCATTCATCCAATTTTTCTTTTGTGTATATGTAAAGATGAGACAAAATAGACAAAGACAAACACACTGCAGTTTGTGTCTGTGTGCAACAGACACAGTCAACTTTGTTGTATTTGAATTCTGGTGACAACCATTGCATGGATGAAAATTTTGTCTATATGCCAAAATAGGAAATAAGATTGTGCCTGTGTGTGCAAAGACATAGTCAGTTTGTTGTATTTGAATTATGATGACAATCATTGTAGGGATGGAAATTTTGTCTATATGCAAATATAGAAAATGAGAGCTATGTTCATTCAACAATAATTTCATAATATATGGTCTAAGCTAATTATGAGAAAGCTTCAAAAGATAATGAAATAACGAACCAATAGCTTTAAGCTAGATTCTTTTTGTTGGTACATCGCATTAATTAATTATTATGTTATATTTTCGTTCTACCAACAATATAAATATGTTGTTAATCTTCAAATATATATATATATATTCCTTTCGTTCGGAAAAATTATATAATTATTTTTAGTTTTTTTCTTTTTTTTTTGTCGTCAGCTAAATTTATTTCATGACATATATCAAACAATAACAATGTCTTCACTCTAAACTTTGAAAGCCATTTAGGCATGCCATCATTGTTTTGTTCGACTATGTTGTTACCCCTCAAAAAATAAAAAATAAAAAGCATTCACATAAAAATAAAATAAAAGTTGTCAATATTTTTCTTATGTTTAAAGAAAATACCAACATTTTCATGAAAATGTCGTAATAAAGATTTTTATCATATGAATATATTATAATTAAAAAATATTTAAAAACTTTTTTTTTTTTTATTTTTTCTGAACATGAAAGTATAAACTGGCAACACATTTACACCACCATACTACAAAAATAGATTATTTCCAGCGGAACTGAATCTGCTACAAATACTCATTTTTTGTGGCAAAAAACTATTTATGACGGCTTTGTTACAGATTTTGATCGGTACGTTTACTCAAGTAACAAAAAGTCTGTGTCGCCATAAATGTTGTAACAAAAGACGAGTGGTCAACGCCTATGAGAGGATTTTTTGTTAAAAAAATTTTACGTGACAAAAAGTCGAATTCTTTTTGTAACGATTCATTGTTGTAACAAATAATGTGGCACAAACATTTTTTTAGAGTTACAATATATTTTCGTATCATTTTTTGTTACAGTTACATGTTTGTGACAAAAATTAAAAGTTTGATTGTAACAAATTGTAGTCGTAACAAATAATACGTTGCGAATGTTTTATGACATGAAAAAATATTGTAACGGTTTCTGTAACAAATATTTGTTACAAAAAATTGATCACCTGTTTGTTATAATAAAATTTTGTTACGTCCTAAAGAGACAATTGTAACGATTTTCGTGACAACATATATTTTATGACAATAAACTTACAACCTTTTTCTTCCCATATTCCCTACGAAATCCATCATAAAACCTATAATCTAAGGAGTCCATAGAAAATTACACTAATAATCGTGCCGACTACGAAGGGAAGGATTACATAAAAGACAAACAAGCCAAAATTATGTACTTGTTGTGCAAAATAATCTAGTAAGCATAGAGACGTTATAATTATACCGTCATAATTATTCGCAAGCCTTGTTCAATCCAATATAGTAAAAACAAGTAAGGCATCAGTCCAGGTTCAACACATGAACATGGGGTGTGGATGCTCATGGAACGTCAAAAGTACCGCAGAAAACTTAGGTGTGGCGCTGCAATGAATAAGTAGGTTATATAAGTATTTAATTGCAAAATAAATAAATTACTACAAAAAATAAACCTTCAAATATAAATTACATACATCTTTGTATGTCCACTTTATGGGATCAACATTGACTACCTCACTGAGGTCTCTGGAACCGTTGTAGCCGTTACAAAGACTTTAACTATTGTTAGCATATCAACTACATATATAGATTTAGAAAAACCATATAATTATGAATGCAATATATCATTTAAACAAACAAGTTACAAATAAAAAATAATAATAAGAGAAACCATAGATAGTATTTCACACATAACAAAGATGGTCGCATATGTTTCACAAATTCCGGCAAAGGAGAAGAATTTTCCTTGACTTAACAAGTACTACAGATCAATAATATGAAAGCATATACAACTGCACCTATACCAAAAAAAATCCCATCAAATTTATGTCCATATCATCTAGTAAATATGCAAATAATTAACAATGTAACAAAACCGGAATAAAACATTGCATTGTCCAACTGCAGTAATCAACCCTAAACTTTTTTAAGAACAAATTATCTACTAATAACCCAAGACGCACCTAAGTCTCAACTCTTTAGAATAATAATATTAAAATCATGACACATTTATGGAATATGCACAATTTAAATGAGCATGCATTCACGAATACACATAATATCAATGACACCCAGATTCCACCAACAAGACTGCTTAGGAAACACTATACAACAACCAAAAACACGGCATATAGGATGCACCAAATAACAATGCATTAAATTTAATATCCAAACACACCGATAAATTCTCAATGAAACAAATTACCAAAAAAAAAAAAGAAAAAATCCTAGAAAGCAAGCATAATTCAAACGGACGAAACAAAGTGTAACAAAATAAGTTTATATGCAGTAGATAAATATGTGTCAGGCCCCACAATTATACTAACAACAAGTACGCATTAAAATTCATACCTATCTTGTATTAAATTACAATAACAAACCTGGAAGAGGGGCGGACAATACGATCCCTTCAGTAACATGTTCTTCCAAGTCACGGAACATCAAAAGAAAACAAGACCCGGCCTACATCAACGTGTTTGCAACTATCAACATCATTCTTACAGGCTAACAAGGTATAAGCAAAATATTATGCTAATTTACTGAATTTAGATATTATGGTAAAACCCCATTATATATTTATGTTAACTAACCATTAGTGGTTCGTGAACCTCGGTACCCGGTGTCTCTAACCCTCTTTGGCTGTGGCTAGTTCCCTACAATGCATGGAGCAATTAATTGAGTCGCTAGTAAATTGGCGGGATAGATTCCATATAATTTACCTAGAGATATTGTTGCTTCCTTACCAGGACTCGTACTGATGCTCCACCGGGAGAGTTAATCCAAGTAGACAACTCGGCATGCATGTTTCTAACCTCAACCATGACATCCCTCAACTCAACAAGGCCCTTCTTACACTCCTCTGAAAGCTTTTGTACATCTTGACTATCGGTAATGCCCGTTGATTGATTGTGTAGGTGGGCAGAGCTAGCCGCACTATCAATAGAGCTCAACTACTATAATTGTCAAATTGCCATGAACTTCAATAAACCACTTTAAAGACAATAAATGATAAATGTATTGCTTACATAAGTTATTAGTGAAAAGCTGACAATTAGTTCAAAATTTTGAAGATCATTCAACTAAAATTATTTTGAACCAAATCTGAATGTTTTCCAACATTCTATCACATTTAAACATTCTAAGATTTTAACAAAGAGGAATTCATTGTGAAAAAATTATTTATCTCTAAAATGAATGTTATTTTAGCATACAGGTGCACTTTATTCTCACCGTATAAATATAGATAAAGAGCATAAACTTTCAAAAACACATAAAAGATTTGAATCCATCTAGACATAAAATCTGAATCTTAGAAATCATCTTTTCAAATCCAAACACATAATTCAAAAGACACAATAATAACTTTGAACTAATTCACAAAAAATACAGCATTGATTCCATTCTAGCCTTATTGGTATGAGAATAGCATCAAATTGAAGGATACTTATATATTTTGTTTACAGGGCCTCTTCTTTTTCGGTAAGAAATGATAAATGCCAATTTTGAGTTTGTAACCCTAGATAAATACTCACCTCATCACTCCATGCTTGAGCTTTTAAGTTCTGAACAATCTGTGGCCACCCTAACAATGTAAACTGCAAGTCGACATTCAGATTATTCAGTTCTCAATGGAAGATTGGTAATATGTATAGTCTACAGTCAACATGCAGCGGATATCAAAAGTCTATCAAAATTGGGAGATTTTCTTAATTAAACTGAACCATAAAAGAAACAGCCGTAACACTATAAGCTCCCCATAATAAACACTATAGCTTACTTTTTCCTTTGTGGAACCTTTAACCACTTCAATCAACAGCGGCAAGCACCTAGAAGTAGCCAAGTACTCAACAACAGGCTCGTAGTAGGACAGGAGCCATACACAAAGGCAGTTTTCCTAGAGAAGCTGTTCTCAATATATGTGAAATGTTATCAAGTCACTGGAAGAAGATATTACTCCAAAAAATTTCCAAACCTCTTTTTAATTTCATCGATACTCATGCATGATTTACTTTATACATCCTACTAATAAAAGATGATGGCACAAATCGAGCATGGTTTCAAATGTAGAGCAAAGAAGTAAAAGAAAACTAGAAAAGATTAGGACATATGGCTACACCTTCCCTCGGCCTTGCTCTTGAATAGAATTCTTTAAAATCTGCTCACTATAGCCTGTTTCGATTAATTTATCAATTGTATGTGGACATATAGATAAGAATATTAATTATCCATGTATAGAAATAATTAATAGCTAAAAATTAAAAGGGAGATTGGATTCACCTCCTCATCAGCTCGATTACCCGCCATTCAATACAAAACAAGGAATATGTCAAATCATTAAGACCAAAAATGCAGGTTCTCAATGCAGCATTTTTGAAATGTAATGTTAATACCTGTGAATACACACCTCGAGAACCTCAAGATACTCTTGCTGTATATTATCTCTGAAGGTCTGGTCTACTAATGAAAAGGGAATTGAGAAATGTAGGAGAAAATTAATTTGCATCCCCATTTTAGCGAAGCAAAAAGCTAATCTACCTGAAAATGATCAGACATGCATCCTGTCTTTGAACTTCTTCTTTATAGCCCTGCATTCAAATACATAAATTATTTTATTAGATATATATGGAGAATAAAATGGGTACGAATGGTGCACAGATTGGATCATTAGCATTTTTTTAAGGTTGATCAGATTATTTAATAATATGAATCAAGTTGTTAGGACAAAAAAAATAAAATAAAATAAAAGTTCACAAACAAAAATGATCAATCGACTCATCAATCAATCTGTTTCCTTAAAAAAAAAAAAACTCAATACGTACCTTTATACTCAACCTCTACCACGCAACGACTGGCTCAAGTCAGCATTCTTGGGCTGGTGGATGATCTTCTCAAATATATCTTGTCTTTACGTGCTGGACCATCTCTTGAAGAATCTTGTCCTCGATTGCCGGCATTGGCTGCTTTGATATATCCTTCTCGTTCGAAGAAGAGCAGAAGACTAATTCTGATAGCCGCTCTTTCTCAGCTTGCCGGCAATATTTGTCTGCCTCAAGCGTTCCAGCAGTCATTAGATGGTAGGTATGGACAAACTTCTTTTGCCCAATCCTATAAGCCCGAGAAATCGCTTGCTGTTCGACTGAAGGATTCCAGACGACGTCCAGCAGAATAACCCTGGAAGCCCCGACCAGACTTATGCCCTCAGAGCAGCACCTCGTCGACGCCAGCAAGATCTTCGAATCATTTTCTGGATCATTGAATGCGTCGATCACTCTCTGGCGTTGCTTCTTTAGTAGCTTTCCTTCCAGCCTCAGAATTTCCTTCCCGGCGTTCCACTGGAAGGTCGCAGCCAGATGGTCTTTGATCAGCTCCAAGGGTGGAAGGTTCTGGCAGAAGATGAGTACCTTTTCTTTCAGCGTCGTACAGAGGCGGACAAACTCGAGGATGAATTTTGTTTTCACTCCTTCAAAAGGATTGAGCTTCGATGCCTCGACTGCTTGCACATCAATTCCATCGGTGGGAACTTGCGACTTGCATTTTTGGATGAGGTAAGGATGAATAGATACCAAAGAAAATCCATGTTCGTTCGTAATTATTCTCTTTAACCGTTCCCCTTCCAATATGTCGATCAGCTTCTTTTGCAGTCCGGTCGGTTTAAGGAGGATGACAGAGTCTCTTAATCCGGGGAGATTCTTTTGCAGGATAGTTCCCTTGTGCACGTGCACAAACGGCGACATGGAGACTTTAAGCCTCTCCACTGCATGATTGACTGCTTCAGGAAGCGAAGCAGGCCAAGAGCTATGGGTTTTCTTATCTGAATGCAGAATCTCAGCAAATGTCCGATCCTGCATAATCTCTTCTTCCGCTGTCGGCCTTACGATCATGACCGTGTTGAACAGCTCTGTGAAGTTGTTTTGGAACGGCATCCCTGACAATATGATACGCTTGTCTGTCTTGACCTGAACCAGTGAAGCCCAAACCTTACTCTTCTCATTACGAGGAATGTGGCCTTCATCGAGAATCTCTAGTCCGGCAGCTTACTTCAGCTGCATCCGCTACTGGGAGAGTAATGGCGCCGAGATCCAGACGCTCCCCTTTCTCCTGCTTCTTCTTCTTTCCCGGCGCACGATTTGTTTTGATTGCCTGCAAGAGGAAGAAAAAGAAGCTGTATAAACGGCTACCTCCGCACAAAATTTAAACCAACCTAAAATTGCACTTGTCCTACTTTCAGATAACAGATTAGTGCAGAATTAGGGAGAAAAGATAACTTAAGAAAGAAATCGATATATACTTACCCAGGGAGGAATTACATCCCTCGGATGAATCGCTATATGTTGACAGTAGATACAATAAAGTCCTTGATCATCTGCTAATGTCAATTCATGAAGCCCTCGAGCACATCTGCGCTCTTGGGTGTCTTCCTCCTCCTCATCCACTGGAACCACCTGCAAGTCAAGAACAGATGGTTAGTTAGTATATTGCTTTCTGAATATTAATAATAAAAATAGTGGCGAGTTAGTTCTCAATCCGTGTCGAATCTGTTCTTGTCTATTGTTTGAATATATATATAGATATTAATATGCACAAGTGTTGAATTTGATTGACTTACCTCATGGATGGTAGTTGTTCCCATTTCCTCCACAGCCAAGTCAAAGTTCATGTCATCGAACAAGTCCTCCATTTCCTTCGCTACATCAGCTTCTCGCTGTTCCTCTTCAGTCAGGAGCACGACATCCTCTTCAAACCTGAACTTCTTCGGAAGAGCAGGGTAGTCTTCAGCTTCACCGGTATGCAATGTCCCAGACGGTGGTCGGAAAATGGATTCTTCTAGGAACTTGGAGATGTCGAATCGTTTTGGCTTCATCTTCTTCGCTTTGGCCCCCGTCATGAACTTCGTCATCTCCTCAAGCCAATAGGGCATGTCATCTCCATTACGGCTGTTCCTGGTAGTCCGTGGAGCTTTGCCACGCTGTGCTTTTGACACTGAGACTGCACCCCCCTGCTCCAATCTGTGTTCTTCGACCTCACAGATTTCCGACAGCCTCCTCTGCTTCATCTTCCTACGAGGAGAGTTCACTGCAGCCTTCCGTTTAGGAGTTCCGATTCTGTGCTGCACTGGCAAACTGTCCTCTACAGTGTTGACTCTTAGCATTGTTCACTTTTCGCCTCTTCCTCAGAGTGAAGTCTTCATCCGAAGACAGTTCACACAGCTCACCCACAACATAAATTGACGACAGGTGTGTATTGATTCTCCTTGTTGATCTAACCTGACTTCCAATGCCATAATCAGCAATGCCTACTTCTTCAGTGGAATCCATCGAATTGGAGGGCCTATCGGCACTGCTGCTGCTGCTGATAGTATCCCCTGGGTCGCCTTCCAAATTGTCTATTTCAGGGCGTTCTTCAAGGGGAACCATCGTATTGGAGAGGCTGTCAGCATTGTCCTCGGTGGAGAGGCAGTCTAGTTCAGGGACTGTACACTCATCCCCAAAAATTCGAGCATATGTTTGAGCTCCACTCCTCGTATGCTCCAAAATTTCTTCAAACTCTTCTTTAGAAGGCTGCATTTTGCACTTTCCCATCCCTAAAAATAGAAATGCAAATATTAGACTGCCTTATTTTCAAATGTTAGAATTTTCTTAAGTCAGCCATTACCTTCTAGATCATCAATCACTTCAAAGCTATCGAAACAAGCTTTGTGCACCTAAAAAAGCAAAATGCAACTGCTGGTAAGATGACTATTGTAGTTCTTGAAATGCAAGCAGTGTAGCTTCAAGATCGATATACTTACCCACGATCTCAAAACCTGGTGTGCATCAAGCTCAACATGACCACAGGACGTACAAATCAATCCTTGGCAACCCCTATAGGACAGGTTATGGTTCCCGTCTGTGCATCCATCAACCTGCAAACCATAGAAATTCAATTTGAGTATAGAAGAAAAGATTACGAGTGCATATTTAGTGCAGAGATTGTTCACGGGAGGCCTTCAATAATGAATGGGAAAATAGAATTATTGGCACATTATAGTCAAATCCGGTTGTAGTGGGAAGATCTCGCCCGTTTCAGGTTGGTCATCACTTCCAGTCGTGTCAAGAACATGACCCCTCTCCATTTCAGAATCGCAGCAATGTTGGAGAAATCATAACGTTACATTCTTTCTTCCCATGAAGTTTTTACCGATAAAAAGGAAAGAAAAAGGGCAAATATTAAAACATCACCACTTCCAAATAGATGCTCGATCGTTGCAGATATCTTATTTCGTAATTCTTCAGTGATCACAATAGCTCCATCGTTCATTGTCATTGTTGATTCGGAGCTCATTATGCCATCACTGTAATGAAACTTAAGCTAACACTTTTCAAAAAGAAAGAAGGGGGGGGGGAGGAAATATTAAAAATCACCAGGTCCAAATAGATGCTCGATCGTTGCACATATCTTATTTCGTAATTCTTTAGTGTTCACAATAGCTCCATCGTGCATTTTCATTGTTGAGTTGGAGCTTATAATTTCATTTGAGTGATGGTTGCATGAATATACTTAGTAATAATGACGTAATGAAACTTAAAGCCAACACTTTTAAAAAGAGAAAAAAAAGGGGGGGGGGGGGGGCAAATATTAAAGCATCACCATAGATGCTCGATCGTTGCAGATATCTTATTTCGTAATTCTTCAGTAATCACAATATCTTCATCGGCCATTCCCATTGTTGATTCGGAGCTGATTATGTCATCTGAGTGATGGTTGCATGAATATACTTAATAATAATGATATAATGAAACTTAAGCTAACATTTTTAAAATGTTGCCACCTACCTCTACTCAAGGAGTGTGATTGAGATCTTCTCCTTCTCTGTTGTTAATCCGTGCCATTATAAGATGATTCGCTTTGACCATCATTTACCGATGATGCTCTTCCCTCTCCTTGGTAATTCACCAATTGACACACTACAAAAAAATAGTATATTTGTAACGGAATTCCGTTCATAAAGTTCACGTAGCTAACGTAATTCCATCTCTAATTCTGTCTCTAATATCATTAGTAACGGAAAAAGTGAATTTAGGAACGAAAAATCTCTTACAAAATTGATAATTTCTTGTAGTGACAATTATCCTGTATAATAAGCTAAAAATGGTTAAAAATAATCCAGTTCCTCAAAACAAAATACCAATAATATTACAAAAAGTCATATATGTCACCATGATTCATGATCAATATAAGGTAACAAGGAATTCATACTCCTCGAGAACACAAAAATATTAAATAAACATCTCAATCTTTCCTTTAGACTTTGAAAGTTAAGAACAACGTTTTTTCTTTTTTATCGTATGAACCCAATGGTAAAATTCCAAAAGAACTCGAGAAAAAAAAAAAAAAATCATCATTATCTTCTTTGGACTGAGTTCATAAGAATTTGTTTTTAAACTTCTTTAAAAAAGTCTCATAATAGTGGATTTATATGTAAATTTATAAGGTGTTGATGTTCTCTTCTAATTTTCAATGTGGGACTTGGATTTGTATCCAACATCAGTAACACTTTAATCTTTATACAAGACACAAGTCCTGTTTTTTAACATTATTTAAAAACTAATCAGTAACTTAATATTTTTAAATCACACCAAATAACACATATGTAAGAAGAATGAGGTTCTTTAGAAAAAATAATTCCCATTTGTAAAAAATATATTTAAAATGTTTAAATGTGTATCATATAGGAGAGTAGGGTTCCCCTAAAACAGAAAGAACCTAATTGTATATATGATGTTGTTATATGACATTTTTAGAACAAATAATAATAATAATTAGATTTTTTTTTCTTTAATTTAACGATTAAGCAAAATGAATCAAAATACAATGATACTTATTAATAAAGCCAACCTAAATTCATCAAAAGCAATACTAATTTAAGAAAGTGTAAAGAAAAATAAATATTAAAAATAAAATAACTTACCTCTATGTAGAAATTGAAATTTGGGCAAATGACATGAATTTGCTGTGTCTTTTTGTTGCCTTCAAACCTGTCGTCAAGATCAATACTACAAAAAATATAATATTTTTCACTAGTATCGAGTTGATAAAAACGACAATAAAAATTCATAAAATATTTTCTTTATTTCCGTGATCTCATTGATTTGACTTCTTTGTTAAATCTCTAGTGTACCAAAAATAAAAAACCTTATGGATATCATCAAACTAGATCTAATTGAAGCACAACAAAAAGTAAATGAATAACAACAACAACAAAAATGTATCAATGAAAAACAAAAAATAATCTAAAAATAGATTGTAAAAATAATCACCTTAAATTATATCATACTCTCCAAGATATAGACGTAGAATTTGAAATATTATGATACACACACAATAATAGATTTAAGAAACATAAAAAGCCCGTTTTATAGAGAGAAAAATAAAATAGAGACTTCATGTTAAATAAAGACGGACATTTAAAAAATTATATGACCGGAAAAGAGAAAAATATACTCATTAAGTATATAAAATTTCAATACTATCCTCAATATTTACTTGTGGCTTCAAATATAATGTTAAAATTATTTTACTCTCGAAACCATATAGATCTAAAACATGAATATAAAGCCATCACAAGTAAACACACCCAAAAATTCATCTATCAAATATAAATAGTATGTTATTTTAACAAAATTTCATAAATACATCAAAACAATATGTAATTATCGTCAAGCGTCGTCTTTCTATGTAGAAACTCCCTCATACTTAGCAATGGTGACATTTTCAAAAAGATAATATGCCTCTCGAATAAAGATTAAGGTTTCGTTAAACACTTCTTCTCGGTTCTAATTTTAGAAATTGGGACCAGTTTTTCATAAGCAAATAAATCAAACATAAGGATGATCTTTCAAGACATATCACCAAAACAAATGCAAAAAACTTGTCATTGTTTTATAACCAATCAACATATGTTCCAATTCATAAGTGATTGCAAAGTCAAGAAAAAGCAAGAAAAAAAAAAAAAAAACAAAGAAGCGATCTTTATTATACGAAATGATTGAAATCAAGAGAACAATATTGTGTTTGTTTTATTTTTGGGTTATTTTTTCGGATATTAAATAATTTTTTCCTCTAGAAAGCATCATCATCGAATACTATTTTATTTTTTCTTAAATATCAAATCTAATACTTATTTTCAATTCAATTTTTTTAATATTTTTAAAGTAGCAAAAAATACATCAAAACGCAAATAAATACTCCACAAGTATTGATTTGATGTAATAAATTTATTGATAATTATTACATAAGTCATCTCTTAATGATATTTTTTTTATTATCACCATCTGATAATTATTAGGTAAATTAGTTTTTTCAAACTTAAAAAAAAGAAAGCAGTGTATGATAAATGTACCAATCATCAAAAGCAAATGCATGGTCACTATTTTAAGAAATTGCAAGGAAAAATAAATATACCAAACTAAATACTTACAGTTTTGTAAAATTTGGAATTCTTCAACTTTCAAATTTGCTTTAAGAAAATTGCGTACATGTAATAAATTTCACAAATGTTAGATTTATATAAAGTGAGAACAACAATTCATGAAATCCTTACTTTATTTTTACGATCTTGTTTCTTGTAAAAGGATTTTCCATTTTCACCAATTTTGCTTTAAATTTGGCAAATGATTTTGAGTTTTAGTCCAACTTGGAGCATATTGAAATAATCTTAAATGTATATGTACAAAAGAAAAAACTAGATCTAATACAATAAAAGTAGATAAGTAAAAACTTCAAAAGAGAAAAGGAGAACATATATAAATATATATTAAAAATGAAACATCATCTTGAGAATGCTCCAAATAATCGATGTAAAATGGGAATCTTTGAATTATTGACTACTTATTTATCGATTTAAGAAACAGGAATAAATTTTTTTTTATAATTTTAAATTAAATTTTTAATAACACACAACAAAATCATCTTACAAAGAACGAGAGAAATAGTTTTAGATTTTTGTTATATTTCAAGTATACCGAAATAACATCAAGTATATAAAAAAACTAAATCCTTAAAACTAAATGAATAACAATTAACAATGTATCAAAAGAGAAGAATAGACAAAATATTAAAATATATAGAGTGAAAAAGAAACATCGACTTAAATCTATATCGACTTTTTAAATAATATGTTTTTATAATGTAAAAACTTTGAATTCTTGACTACTCAATTAAGATTTGAGAACCCTACACATCAATAATTAGACTACACAATTCTACAAAGAGAAAAACAAAATACTATATAGTTTTGTCCAACCTCGATTATATCAAAAATTTATATCAACTTGAATCGTAGTTAAAAACTGAATGACCAACAATATCAACAATGAAGTAAGGAGAAATAAGAATGCATATAAGACTAGATCAAAAGAGAAATATAACTTGTGTTTAGATGTCACTCTCCAAATAATGGATGTGAAATGCAAAATCTCAAGTATATCGAAACTTAGATCCAATTGAATCATAGCTAAAAATAAATTTATTCCAATACCAACAATATGTTGAATTCTTCACTACTCAATTATTCAAAATAATTTTGAGTTTTTCTCCATCCTCGACTATATATCGAAAACTCATATCTAGTTGAATTGTAGCTTAAAATTGAATGAATAACAATATAAACAATGTATTGAATCAAAGGAGAAATAACAATGCATATAAGAATAGATCGAATAAGAAAAATAACCTTGTATTTTGGTGTCACTCTCCAAATAATGGATGTAAAATGTGAAATCTCCAAATTCTCGACTACTCAATTCCCCAAAATAATTGAGTTTTGTCCAAAATCGAGTAAATTGAAAACATCTAAAGTATATCGAAACTTAGATCCAATTGAATCATAGCTAGAAACTAAATTAATACCAATATAAAAAATGTATTGAACTCTCAACTACACAATTCTTCGAAATAATTTTGAGTTTTTCTCCAACCTCAAGTATATCGAAAACTCAGATCTCTAAATCTCTAAATTCTCCACTACTCAATTCTCCGAAATAATTTTGAGTTTTGTCCAACCTCGAGTAAATTGAAAAAATCTCAAGCATATCCGAACTTAGATCCAATTGAATCGTTGCGATAAACTAAATTAATACCAAATATCAACAATTTATTGAATTCTTGACTACTCAATTCTTCGAAATGATTTTGAGGTTTACTCCATCCTCGAGTACATCGAAAACTCAGATCTAGTTAAATGGTAGATAAAATTGAATGAATAACAATATCAACAATGAATTGAATTCTCGACTACTCCATTCTCCAAAATAATTTCAAGTTTTTGTCCAGCCTCGACCATATCGATAATTTACATCCATTAGAATCGTAGTTAAAAACTGAATGAACAACAATATCAGCAATGAATCAAAGGAGATATAAGAATGCATATAGCAATAGATCGAAAAAGAAACATATCCTTGTATTTTGATGTCACTCTCCAAATCATAGATGTAAAATGTTGAATCTTAGAATTCGCGACTACTCACTTCTCCGAATTAGTTTTGATTTTTGTCCAACATCGGGTCAATTGAAAAAATCTCAAGCATATCGAACCTTTAGATCCAATTGAATCGAAGCGAAAAAATATATTAATACCAACATCAACAATGCATTGGATTCTCAACTACACAATTCTTCAAAATAATTTTGAGTTTTTCTCCATCCTCGAGTATATCAAAAACTCAGAGCTACTTGAATTATAGCTAAAAGTTGAATGAATAACACTATCAACTACTCAATTCTTCAAAATAATTTTGAATTTTTGTCCAACCTTGAGTATATCAAAGAAACCTCGAGAACATCTAAAACTTAGATCCATATTAATCGTAGCTAAAAATTGAATAAACAACAATATCAACAATGTCTCAAAGGAGAAATAAGAACACATATAATAATAGATTGTAAAAGAAAATATAACCTTGTGTTTTGATGCCACTCTTTAAATAATGTATCCGAAATCTCTTATTTCCCGATTACTCAATTCTGTAGAGAAAAGAAATATGTATGATATCACTTTGTTATAAATCATGAATGGAATTCCACAGTCAGAGATTTTGATTAAATATTATTATATATATGTAGGAAACATGAAAATAAATATAAATAACGTACCTTCTTGTGTTCGATATCCAAATCGAACTTTCTCCATTAACTCTCGAGATTCCACATATGTTTTAGATCCATGCTCCCACGAATGCATCGAAAGAGATTTATAATAAATATTAATATATATATATATATGTAGGAATCAAAAAAACAAAGATTGAATAACTCACCCTCTTGTGTTCCATATCCAAATCGAACGATGCCAATTGAGTCCCGATCTACACATAAGTTTTACATGCACGCTCCCAGAAATTTATTGAAAAAGATTTAAAATAAACATATTAATATATATACGTAGGGAAAATAAAAATAAAGATTAAATAACATACCTTTTTGTGTTGAAAATCTAAATTGAGCGATCTTCATTGACTCTCGAGTCTCAATAGAGGTTTTACATACATGCTCACACAAATGTATCGAAAGGGATTAAAAAGAAATATAAGTATATATATGTGAAAACATAAAAGTAAATAATGAACAACTACGTTCTTGTGATCGAAATTCATATCGAATGATCTCCATTTACTATTGAGTCCTTACATAGGTTTTATATAAATGCTCCCACGAATACGTCGAAAGATATTTAGATTTAATATTATTATATATACGTAGGAAACATGGAAATAAAGTTAAATAACATACCTACTTGTGTTCGATATTCAAATCATACTTTCTCCATCAACTCTCGAGATTCCTCATATGTTTTAGATGCATGGTCCCACGAATGCATCGGTAGAGATTTAAAATAAATATTAATATACATATATGTAGGAAATATTAAAACAAAGATTGAATAAGACACGTTCTTGTGTTCCATATCCAAATTAAACAATATCAATTGAGTCTTGATCTACACATAGGTTTTACATGCACGCTCCCACAAATTTATGGAAATAGATTTAAAATAAACATATTAATATATATACGTAGGGAAAAAAAATAAAGATTAAATAACTTACCTTTTTTGTTTAAAATCTAAATTGAGCGATCTTCATTGACTCTCGCATCTCCGTAGAAGTTTTACGTACATGCTCTAACAAATGTATCGAAAGTGATTAAAAATAAATATAAGTATATATATGAGAAAACATAAAAGAAAATAATGAACAACTACCTTCTTGTGTTCGAAATTCATATCGAGATCTCCATTGACTATTGAGTCCTCACATAGGTTTATAATACACGCTCCCACAAATAAATCGAAAGAGATTTAGATTAAATATTATTATATTTTCATATGAAACATGGAAATAATGATTAATAACGTACATTCTTGTGATTGATATCCAAATCGAACTTTCTTTATTAACCCTCGGGTTTCCACATATGTTTTAGATGCATGCTCCCACGAATGCATCGAAAGAGATTTAAAATAAATATTAATATATATGTAGGAAACATAAAAAAAAAAATAAAATTGTATAACACACCTTCTTGTGTTCCATATCGAAATCGAACAATGTCAATTGAGTCCCGATCTACACATAGGTTTTATGCGCACGCTCCCACAAATTTATGGAAAAAGATTTAAAATAAACAATTTAATATATATATACGTAGGAATAATAAATATTAAGACTAAATAACTTACGTTTATGTGTTGAAAATCTAAATTAAACGATTTCCATTGACTCTAAAGTCTTCATAGATGTTTTACGTCCATTCTCTCACAAATGTATCGAAACGGATTAAAAATAAATATAAGTATATATATGAGAAAACATAAAAGAAAATAATGAACAACTACCTTCTTGTGTTCGAAATTCATATCGAGATCTCCATTGACTATTGAGCCCTCACATAGGTTTATAATACACGCTCCCACGAATAAATCGAAAGAGATTTAGATTAAATATTATTATATTTTCATAGGAAACATGGAAATAATGATTAATAACGTACGTTCTTGTGATTGATATCCAAATCGAACTTTCTTTATTAACTCTTGGGTTTCCACATATGTTTTAGATGCATGCTCCCACGAATGCATCGAAAGAGATTTAAAATAAATATTAATATATATGTAGGAAACATAAAAAAAAAAAATTGTATAACACACCTTCTTGTGTTCCATATCGAAATCGAACAATGTCAATTGAGTCCCGATCTACACATAGGTTTTATGCGCACGCTCCCACAAATTTATGGAAAAAGATTTAAAATAAACAATTTAATATATATATACGTAGGAATAATAAATATTAAGACTAAATAACTTACGTTTTTGTGTTGAAAATCTAAATTAAACGATTTCCATTGACTCTAAAGTCTCCATAGATGTTTTACGTCCATTCTCTCACAAATGTATCGAAACGGATTAAAAATAAATATAAGTATATATATGAGAAAACATAAATGTAAATAATGAACAACTACCTTCTTGTGTTTGAAATTCATATTGAATGATCTCCATGGACTATTGAGTCCTCACATAGGTGTTATATGCACGCTCCCACGAATACAACGAAAGAGATTTAGATTAAATATTATTATATATACATAGGAAACATGAAAATAAAGATAAATAACGTACCTTCTTCTGTTCGATTTCCAAATCAAAATTTTCCATTAACTCTCGAGTTTCGACATATGTTTTAGATGCATGCTCCCACGAATGCATCGAAAGAGATTTAAAATAAATATTAATATATATATGTAGGAAACATAAAAACAAAGATTGTGTAACACACCTTATTGTGTTCGATATCGAAATCGAGCATTGTCAATTGATTCCCGATCTACACATAGATTTTACACGCACGCTCCCACAAATTTATGGAAAATGATTCAAAATAAACATATTAATATAAATACAAAGGAATAATAAAAATAAAGATTAAATAACTTACCTTTTTGTGTTGAAAATCTAAATTGAGCGATCTCCATTCACTCTAAAGTCTCCATAGACGTTTTACGTACATGCTCTCACAAATGTATCGAAAGGGATTATAAATAAATATAAGTATATATATGAGAAAACATAAAAGTAAATAATGAACAACTACCTTCTTGTGTTCGAAATTCATATTGAATGATTTTCATTGACTATTTAGTCCTCACATAGGTTTTATATGCACGCTCCCACGAATACATCGAAAGAGATTTAGAATAAATATTATTATATATACGTAGGAAACATGAAAATAAAGATAAATAAAGTACCTTCTTGTGTTCGATATCCAAATCGAACTTTCTCCATTAACTCTCGAGATTCCACATATGTTTTAGATGCATGCTCCAACGAATGCATCGAAAGAGATTTAAAATCAGTATTAATATATATATGTAGGAAACATAAAAACAAAGATTGAATAACACACCTTTTTGTGTTCCATTTCGAAATCGAACAATGTCAATTGAGTCCTAATCTACACATAGGTTTTATGCGCACGCTCCCACAAATTTATGGAAAAGATTTAAAATAAATATATTAATATATACACGTAGGAAAAATAAAAATAAAGATTAAATAACTTACCTTTTTGTGTTGAAAATATAAATTGAGCGATATCCATTGACTCTCAAGTCTCCATACAGGTTTTACGTACATGCTCTCACAAATGTATCAATAGGGATTAAAAATAAATATAATTATATATATGTGAAAACATAAAAGTAAATAATGAACAACTACCTTCTTGTATTCGAAATTCATATCGAATGATCTCCACTGACTATTAAGTCCTCACATAGGTTTTATATACACGCTCCCACGAATACATCGAAAGAGATTTTGATTAAATATTATTATATATATGTAGGAAACATGAAAATAAATATAAATAACGTACCTTCTTGTGTTCGATATCCAAATCGAACTTTCTCCATTAACTCTAGAGATTCCACATATGTTTTAGATGCATGCTCCAACGAATGGATCGAAAGAGATTTAAAATCAGTATTAATATATATATATGTAGGAAACATAAAAACAAAGATTGAATAACAGACCATTTTGTGTTCCATTTCTTAATCGAACAATGTCAATTGAGTCCCGATCTACACAATAATTCAAAAATGACAATTAACTCACAAATTCAAAATTCAAATTCAAATTATTCATTAATAATATTTAATTAACCAATTCAATTATCATTTAATTAAAATTCATTTAATTTTCCATCTAATGCCTCCCGTAAATTGAATTTGCTCTCGACTCCCAAAGCAGCAACATTTTTGAGAAAGCGGGTCCACCAAGCGGTTTCGTGAAGATCTCAGCCAACTGCTCTTCACTTGGGCAATATGTAATGTCAATGTCACCTTCATTAACAAGATCCCTTAAGAAGTGAAAGCAAGACGGATGTGTTTTGATCTTCCATGAAAGACCGGATCTTTGGAAACAGAGATAGTCGATTTATTGTCATAGAACAATGTCGTAGGACCATGCTCCTTGAAGCTCAAACTCTCAAGGATTCTTGTAAGCCACACAATTTGACTCCCAGCCAAAGATGCCGCTATGTACTCTGATTCGGTGGTGGAAAGTGCCACAATTGGTTGTTTTTTCGAACTCCGATCCATGAAACAACTCCACCTCCAAGATTAAACACATAGCCAGATGTACTTTGAGAATCATCACAGCTTCCTCCCAAGTCACTATCCGTATAGCCAACAAATTTGATGGGAACGTTAGCTTCATAATATATGCCATAATCCAATGTCCCTTTCACGTACCTTAATATTATTTTGGAAGCCTCCCAATGATTCGAGAATAGCTTCTCCATGAATCTGCTAACCAAGCTCACAGCGAACATGATGTCAGGCCGAGTGGCTGTAAGGTACATCAAGTTTCCGATTAGGCTGCGAAACATTGTTGTGTCAATAATTTTCCCTTCTCCATTTTTGCTCAACTTCAAACCTGTTACGCAAGGGGTTGTTACTGGATTCACATGCTCCATATTGAATTTTCTTAGAACCTCAACTGCATATTTTTCTTGAGAAATGAAAATTTCAGATTTTGATTGTTCAACCTTGATCCCAAGAAAATGATGTAATTCTCCCAAATCACTCATCTCAAATTCCTTCATTATAGCCGCTTTAAAATTCTCAAGAGTCTTCAAATCATTTCCAGTGAAGATAAGATCGTCAACATAAAGGCTCACAATCATAACACCACCATTGCAACATTTTTTGACATAGAGTATGCTCGAGTGGGCATCTCTCAAAGCCAAACTTCAAGAAAAAATCATTAATCCTTCCGTGCCATGCTCAAGGCGACTGCTTCAACCCATAAAAAGCTTTTATAAGTTTGTAAACCTTGTGTTCCTCACCTTTTCGAACAAATCCAGGAGGTTGCTCCAAGTAAATTTCTTCTTGAGTAAATCCATTCAAGAATGCGGATTTCACATCCATTTGGAATAATTTCCAACCATTTTGAGCTGCAAGTGAAAGAATCAATCGAATCGTATCAAGCCTGGAAACGGGAGCAAATACCTCATTAAAGTCTTCTCCTTCTTTTTGCTTGTAGCCCTTCGCAACCAATCTTGTCTTATATTTGTTGACTGATCCATCAGGATTTGTTTTTGTCTTGAACACCCATTTTACACCAATTGGAGATTTACGTGGAGGCAAATTTGTAAGCTCCCAAGTGCCATTCTTCTCGATGGAATTAATCTCCTCTTTCATGGCTTGCACCCATTTCTTCTCCTTGGCTGCTTCTTCATACGAGATTGGATCTACCCCTGCAAAGAAAGCAAAGTACACTTGGTTTGGCCCATCAATCGGTTCAGTTTCATCGTAAAGTTCTCTCAAAGTCCTTGTCCTCGCCGTTGGAGCTGCAGAATTTTCAGCAGGTTCTTCTTCACCAATGTTTTGCTGTATTTGTTGAGTATCAACATCTTCAAAATTAAGAACCTGCCAATGTGAGAATTCTGATGATAAATCTGAAAAATCATAGGAAGCATTCTCATCAAATCGTACATCCCTGCTGATCACAATTTTCTTTGATTTTGGGTTATACAAGTTGTAAGCTTTTGTTCTCACACTATACCCAATGAATATGCATTTTTCAGATTTATCATAAAGCTTACTCCTCAAAGAATTTGGGATGTGTGCATAGGCAACACTACCAAATGTTTTCAAGTGGCTAACATTCGGTTTCTTCCCATACCACACCTCATTCGGAGTATAATTCTCCAAACTCTTTGTCGGCGATCGATTGATCAAATAGACAGCACATGAGACTGCCTCTCCCCAAAATTCAGCTGCCATATTTTTCCTTTTCAGCATGCATCGAACCATATCCATGGTGGTTCTATTTTTTCGTTCGGCAATGCCATTTTGTTTTGGTGAATATCGGGCTGTCAATTCATGTCGAATCCCATGGTTCCGACAGAATTCCTCAAACATTGAGGACATGTATTCCCCTCCACGATCACTTCGCAGGATTTTTATGTGAGAACTAGTAAATTTCTCAACTTGAGCTTTAAATTCTTTGAAACAAGGAAGTGCATCAGATTTTTCTTTCACCAAATAAACCCAAACTTTCCTTGTGAAGTCATCAATAAACAACAAGAAATATCGGTTACCTCCAAGCGATGGAACTTTCATTGGCCCGCATAAATCTGTGTGAACCAGTTCCAAAGGCATTTTTTATTTCCAATCAGATTTTGATGGGAAAGACTCTCGATGTTGTTTTCCCAATTGGCACTCTTCACAAACTTCTTGTACTCCTCCGATTTTGGGCAGTCCATATACAATCGATTTATTCGACAACTCCTGTAAGCTCCCAAAATTAAAGTGCCCAAACCTGTCATGCCACAGCTTGGAGATTTGCTCATTAACAGCAAGATTTCCAGCATTATTTAAGATATCAAGCTTCAAAGCAAACAAATTGTTTGCTCCCAAACCGATTTTTGCTATGATTTGATTTTTCTTCTCCATAGTGCAAAAGTTGTCAACAAAATGAATATCAATCCCCTTTTTCATTAAGTGGGCAACACTTAACAAATTGCTTTGTAACCCAGGAACATAAAATACCTCAGACATTTTTTCAACTCTCCCATTTTTTGCCTTGAATGAGATTTCTCCAACGCCTTCGATCTTATATGCCTTGGCATCTCCAATTGTAACCTGCCCGTGATTAGCTTCAACAAGAGTGGAAAACAAATTTTTATTTCCAGTCATGTGTTTGCTTGCCCCGCTGTCCAAACACCAAATACCCCCAATATTTCCATTTGAAGCAATCAACAATGTTTCTGTATTTTCAACTCCTTTCTCATGCACAAAACCATTTTCATGCCTCTTTTCTAGATATTTTTCCCAACAATCAGAAATTTTATGTCCAGGTTTGTGACAATAATAGCACTCTACATAAGGTTTTGTACCTTTATAGTTACCACGCCCTCTTCCTCGTTGGGTGAAAGATCGTAATTTCTCATCTTCACGCCGCTATTTATTTTCTGTAGGTGGTTGGCCACCCCTTCCTCGTCCCCAGCTTTGATTTCGTGCTCGCCCGTGTCCATGAAAGAAACCACGTCCTCCCGTAAATTGGGACTTCAAAGCGTGATCTTGAGAAATGGAACTTTGAGAATTCCTCTGAAGTATTCTTACTTCATGGGCCTCCAATCTTCCTTGCAAACTTTCTAACGCCATCAACGAGAGATCTTGCGACTCCTCTATTGCTACCACAACATGGTCGAATTTACTTGGTAGGCTACGCAAGATTTTCTCGACTATCCGTTGGGTTTCAACAACTTCTCCATTTGATGCCGTTTGATTCACAAGAGAATTCGCTCTCGTAAAATAATCTCCAATTTTTTCGTTATCTTTCATCTCCATTTTTTCAAATTCAGCCCTTAATGATTGCAAGCGAACTTTTTTTAATTGATCTTGCCCAGAGTATGTTGTTTGTAGGATGTTCCATGCTTCTTGTGCACTTCCAGCCTTGGATAGTCTTTCATAGACTGGAATCTCAATCGCTTGATATATTTGAAAGAGAGCTTTTCTGTCTTGTTGCCTTCTGTTCCTCAGAGAATTTCTTTCGGCAGCAGTGAGTCTGGATTTGTCTTCTGGAGCACCTACACCATCTTCCAAAACACTCCATAAACCTTAGATTCAAGACATAATTTCATGAGATTGCTCCAGTAATCAAACTTTTTGCCATTGAATCGAGGAACGAGAGAAATTAGATTGTTGGACATAGCAAAAGCTCTGATACCAATTTGAAGACAAATAATATAAAATAAAAGGAGAATAATAAGATATATAGGGATAATCGAGAAATATTCACTCAAAAAATATATATATCGATTTACTTAGGCATCATATATATATATATAAACAATTCAAACTACTACCATAAATATATTAATTACACTCATTAACCTCTAATTCAAATAATTCACAAATGACGGTTAACTCACAAATTCAAATTTCAAATTCAAATTATTCATTAATAATATTTAATTAACCAATTCAATTATCATTTCATTAAAATTCAATTTAATTTCCATCATTAATTTCACGTAATCCCAGTAGCCATTGGTCTCGAATAAATCCCGTTACACTAAAATCACTAACAAATTATGAAACAATTTTTTTTTTCCAAATTCCTTGGAATGTAATAAAGAACTTGGATAAAGAAATCGTGAGCCTTCACAAAATCAAATATGAAGTCTATGGCAATTTCCAAAAGGATGTTTGAGACAATTTCCCAAAGAAAATATTGCAAGATATTAATTCCATTGGTTTTGTGTTTTTTCGACAGAAGGAAACACTAATTTAGCTATTTTTGCCTCCGCACAAACTTCTAATTTCATTTTAGTGTTTACTTGTTTAATATTTAGTAAAATAAGATATGTTAATCTTTTTACAGCATTTAAATTAATATGTCATAAATTATAATGCCATAAATCGGAATACTCGAAATCATAATTTGTTTAGTCTGACCAGAATATGTCGATACAACAGGAAGGTCGACGCCGGCCGAGCTTACATTCGAATTGCCTGCAACATCCGTGATGTTGGCAACTTTATTTAGCGACAATATTCTTGCAATATATCAAAATATTTGTTATGAGATTATTACAAAATTATTATATAGCGAGTATATCAAGCAATTATTGACAAAATAAAATTTGATAATTACAATAATTTATCAAAATAAATTCGATAATTATTTCGAGTTGAGGTAAAAACCTCTTTTCGCAAAATAAATACGCCCTGACAGTGCCTCTCGTTCGTGACTTAACATTTTCAAAGATAAAATGACACTTCATTTTCGGATTAGGCGGCACTCCAATATTTCAGAGCTCCGACGAACTAAAATGAGGGGAAGAGAACTGTGTCGGGAGGCATGAATACAAAAGAGAGTTACCGGAAACTTTCCAGAAATCTCGCTGGAAAGAAGAGAGGGAAACTAGTGTTTTGGTATGTTTGAAGAATGGAATTGTGAAGGCCTTTTATAGGCACTTCCACCATGCAGGACAATAAATGCCCGAGCCGAAACTGTCGGTAATCGACAAAAAATAAATATCAATAATGTCTGGCCATAAATACAAGATTTAATTACGGTCATATATATATAATATTCAAATTCTAAATTTCAAATAATAATGTATGCATGCACGTACAGTTTTGGGCTAAAATTATTTATCATATTTTACTTGACAAAATAATATTTGACTCAAGTTCATTTCATGATTTTTTTGTCCAGTCCGGACTCGTGCACGTGTGACTCACTGCCATGTCATGCCTTAGTCACACTTTATGCCCTACTTATAAAGTTTTATTTAAACACAACTTCTTTGTGTTATAAGTTTCAGTGTGAGATAAATAACTAATTAGTTTATTGTCCCTTAAACACTAGTATAGTCCAATGACTATACCTAACCCCAAGTCCAAAGAGCATATTTTTTTTATTCTATTTACTTTGGTCAATCGGCTTATTACATTTTCAACCACCAATTAATCGATAAATTTTAATGATTAAGTAATTAACTGATTTTGCAACATGACTCTCCCGTTGTTCTTGGGAAATTTTGTAATTTCGAAGCTCATATTCCTATTGTGTAATGAACAATTTAAATGCATGAATCAAGCAAGTCAAGCTGTTTAAAATTTTGAAATCTTTGGCTTGAGCATAGATGTCAAATGGATCAGGATACCCTAGTTGGAAGGAAGATTGTGAGAAGTTTCAAAGGACTTCCTTTGGAGATTACTGTTATTGGGGGACGACTTGTAGATACCGACATGAGGAAAGAGTCTTGGGAGCCTATTGCTGAAAATGTGAGTTCATTTGGTAATGCAAGTGAGAGCGAGCATTGTTCAAAGATCTTACTTTTGAGCTATAATAATTTGCCTTTGTATCTTAAGCCATGCTTCCTCTATATGAGAGTTTTCTGTGAAGATGCTGAAATTGATGTCTACAAGTTAGTGAGATTGTGGGTTGACGAGGGTTTCATTAAAGCAAGTGAAACAGAAAGCTTGGAAGAGGTTGCCAAAGGGTACTTGGAAGATCTTGTTGATAGAAATCTAATCATTGCTCATGAAAAGGATATTTTGAGGGAGAGAATACTAACTTGTGGCATTCACAACCTTTTGCGAGACCTATGCTTGACAGAATCTTACAAAGGGCATTTTATGTGCTCTCCAAGAGTACAAGTAGTAGTGAAGGGGGGAAGTGTGTGTTTTCTATGTGGAAGTTGTGTCAAAGGCAAAGAAACCATAAATATTCCGATACCTGCATCACTTTTTCCTCCAGGTTCTCAAGGGAATCTTCTTTCTTGTGGTGTCTGTGCTGTGATTTATTCGCATATTAAGCGACTAAGAATGGTCATGGTCCTGTATTCATTTCTGCAACACACTAAATTACGCAGTGTGAATGTTGAAGTGTATAGGCTTCCGAAATTTGTGTCTCCTCCAAATGTACATTGGCTATGGAACCTTCAAACGTTGTCATTTTGGCACTCAAGTGATTCAAGTGTCGTATATTTACCATCTGAAATCTGGGATATGCCGCAACTTAGAGTTATTGAAGCCAAACGTGTGGTGTTTCCTAACCCTCCAACTTCTCATGTTGAAGAGAAGCATATCTTTGTCCTGAAAAGCCTGCATACCCTTACTACTGTTTTGAATTTTGAGCTTACAGATGCAATTCTTGGTGGTATCCCTAACATGAGGCAATTAGGAATAAAGTATAATGAGTTTATGAAAGGGTCGAATGCTTCTCTTGGTAATCTTGTCGGATTGCAGAAACTCGAATCACTATATGTCAAAGGTGCTGTGCAATTGGAAAACATTGCATTTCCAAATTCACTAAAAAAGCTGATTCTGCGGAGGTGCAGTAGATTTCAATGGAAATCTGTGTACTACTGGATCATTACCCAATCTTGAAAATCTTATGTTGTGGGATACTACAGAAGGGTCCGAATGGGATCCCACAGAAGGGGAGTTTCTTCGATTAAAAGTATTGATCATAGTGGATTGTGATCTAGTGCAGTGGAGAGCTGATCAAAGCCACTACCCTAAACTCGAGTATCTTGAACTTAAGAACTTAAGTTCATTGGAGGAAATTCCTTGTAATATTGGAGATATACCAACGTTGCATACAATTCATCTGAAAGAGTGTTGCAAGTCTGTTATGGATTCGGCATACAAACTATGGGAGGAACAAGAAAGCTTGGGAAATGATAGCTTAAAGGTTCTGGTTCAGGAGGGTGTAGTAGATTTTTCAATCTGTGAATTCATGGCACTACCCCACCAAAGACGATGGCAGTAGCACTTAATTAAGGTATGTTCGGAGTCATGCATATGATGTTTATCATTTACATAATTACATTACAATCATTGTATGGTGCTGAATTCAGCTACACCATAATTTTATCATGACTATTTAGATAGAAATATAGATGAACTAATCAGATTTAAGAAATGGGTAAAAACATCAACTTGTAATAAGTTTAATTTAGTCAAAGGAAGAGTATTAAGGAAGTGTGTCTATACATACAAACCAAATATTTCTTTTACAAAATAATTATTTTATAAATTCATTATTTTCCCTTAAGAAATCACTCAAACGAAAAATAAAAACAAAAATCTTTCAAACTGAAATCTTTCAACGCTACACATCATATTGAAGAACTATCTGTGAAGTTGAATCCACTGGGATTTAAAATCCATTATGGTTACTTCAACCCAGGTAAGTATATATTTTTTATTGGAAAGTAAATGTGATTTTTTTATTTAGCAATTTAAAAATCTAATTACATCATTTTTCAAATTTGTCTATTCCTCTTTCAGCATACTATAATTCTTTCTTTTATAGAAGATTGAAAAATACTTTTAAAATTTTTGTATTAACAAAACTTATAATGTAAGAGGATCCCCTTTTTGTTTTTCTGCTAAAAAACTGCTAAATTAACCCCAATCTACACACACACACAAAAAAAAAAAAAAAAAAAAAAAGGATGATTTGGTAATTTAATTAATTTTTTTGTTTCCTTTTTCATAATTATTTTTAAATTGGAGACATAGTTCATTTTGTCAAGTATAATTGCACAAATCTTTCAATTAAATTTCATACTTTCTGAAAATTATAATTTAGTCAATTGTAATTATAGTCATGAATTGGTGCTCATAATTTAGAATGTAATTTAGTAAATTATAACTGCATAAGCTCTCGACTCATAATTAGTAATAATAGTAATATAGTCAGTTGTACTTACATAAATCAAGAAGGATAAATTAGGTGTAATAATCAAGTCAAAGTTTCATATTTTTTTCTCAAAATAATAAATCTAATCTAACCCAAAAAAATTTTCCACACTATATTGTGTTCAATGGGGATTGGACCCAAACCCTTTAGGATGTGAATAAAGAGGCTCAACCAAATGGTTACCTTGTATGGTTTGTGAATGACGAAATTTTAATATACATTGAATATCATAGTAGAATGTTAGAAACACCATATGATATACAATATGATATTTTCTAAATTGTATAGGTTATCATGATTGCATGATTTCAAAGTTAAGTTCTCAAATATTAACGATGCGTACATATATATCATACCGGCAGTACACTAATAATTGAGTAATTTCCATTTGGATAAAATTAGAAAACAAAAGGTAGAAATTGGTCCCCAACTTGCAGTGTTATTAATTTTTCTTCGAATGTAAATGTGACTTTAAGCTTCAACATTTTTTATTAGGGAAGAACACCCCATCATACTGGATTGTACCAAACTAGTTGAACTCGTCCTGAATCTCATAAGTTGTCGCAGTAGAATGTAAGTGACTCACATAGACACAGTTTGGTTCCCTTGCAAAAATAATTGTTGACACATTAAAATTTACAAAGCCATATATATATATATATATATATATATTGCACGTTAAATAATCATTGTAACTAGCTATTTAGAATTTATGTAAGAACATGAAATGAAGAATTAAAAGGATACAAAAATTTGGGGAATGGGAATATTAGCTTAATTAAAGTTCCAACTGGCCTCTAGTGGCAATGTCGGAGAAGGTTAAGTGTGGTGGGTTCTTGGCAATTGGCATGGACAGCTCTTCGGACCGAGTTTATAATTATTATTAGTATTTCTTTTTTTCAGGAGAAGAGTTAAAAATAAATACCTGAGTTGTTATTTTCAACTAAGCAAAAATGTTATGAATATTGGTTGGTTGCGTGTGCTATGTATGCACCTGTGACACATTTACCATTTTATGGTATGAAAAAAACTCTTTTTTTTTTTCGTTTTTTTTTTCTTTGGGGAGGAAGATCAGAATTCGAGATTGATAGAAAAGTAAGGATATGAGCTCGCGTGAGCAGAAAACAAAAAATCTCAGCCTTTTTTTGTGAAGTATTTGTCGAAAGACCTAAATGTTGCTTAAAGATTGCTTAGCACTTATGTGCCAGCCATGGTTTTTACCACCCAAGTTTTATTTGTTGTCATTTGACCTAAATGTTGCCTAATGATTTCATAGCACTTTCGCTCTTATGGCTTCAATCTTGTTTCATTAATTTTTTTACCTTTTTGTTTTTTCACTTCAAACATTGCACACGTAGTTAACAAGAGCACATCTGAAAAAAAAAAAAAAATGACTTGATAAATTAAAGTGTATAATCACTGCATATTTGATGTATGATATTTTAGATGTTCTTGACACTAATTAAGAATCTACCGTATAATTATGTAATCATTGAGCACAGTGTGTTTGTTTGGGGGTTTGGATTTTGAGTTGGGATTTGAATAGTAAAAAATTTGAATTTAAATAGTTGTATGATGTGATATAAATAGGTGTTGATGTGATGTTTTGAATGTATAATTGGTTTTTAATATAATATAAAAAATAAAAAATAGATTTTGATTTAATATTTTTGGGGGGTAAAAAATAGGATGAATAGTGAAAATTAAACCCAATCTCCCGAACAAACACACCCAATTGGGTAATGTTCAAGGATTCTTCAAGGAATGTCTCTAAAGTTTTCAGAACCGTTGACGGGACACTTTTAAAGAAAGTTTGTTCTTGGACCATCAATCTCTTCCAGCTATTTGTTGTTTTGAGTTTAACTCTAACTATTATTTTAGAAAAAATATATATATATAATTAAATGATTTAATTCTCTCTTATATATTGTTATTATTATTATCATTTTTTCTTAATTTATAGGGGTTGGAGTTGGTGGTAGTTGTGCAATGAAGATATTGGTCTAATATTTTAAGCTTTCAATCAATACATGTTTGATAAGTACAATACTTAATTTCTCTGTGATTTCATAGTTTTAATTTGATTTATTTTCTTGTTGGATTTGGTGAAATTTTTGAGGTATTTAATTGGAAGTTGTTAATGAGATGAGTACATATTGTAAAAATATATAAAATATTAAATATATGAGTTTCTCTGATAAAGTTTATGATTTCTTTTTTTATAATTTTTTTTATCAGAATTTCTTTTTTTTTTTTCGGTTATTGGACAACTGTAAAATGGATTAAAGTGAGTTAAACTCACCTATAGAGTTGGCCTGAAAAATGTTTTCTTCGTACATGTGCCTTTTAAGTTTTCACCAATAATTTCCCATTTTTTGTTCTAACCTTAACTTTTCTTCTTGGTTGGGACCTCAACGAAGTCTAAATGAAATTCACTAATTTTCAAGTCCTGGACCAACTAGTGTTATATATATATATATATTAATTTATCTTTTTTCTTTACGAGATTTATATATTTAATATTATTGAAGATTTGGAGTGAGACGTCACCAAACATGAAGGCAACAGACTCCAGTATAGATTTATTTTCTCGAGTGAACCTAAATAACAATGCCAAAAACTTGATACTTATTTTATATTATAATTTATTGCAAGTGTACACATTGCAAGTTAAATCTACTCGGAATTAAAATATATTCATTCATATAGTAGAAACTTTATGTCAATTAATTATTAATTAAATCAATTTTGTAAGAAGGAAAAATATCGAATTGACAACTATAAGTCCTAAATTAAATTAAATTAAATGTAAGTAAATAAATCTATAAAATCAAAGATTACACAACCTCCTAAATTATAATGAAATAATTTATTTATTTGCTTGTATTTCTTTGACTAATTTCAATCGTCAGTGCTTTTGTATCTCCCATAAATGGTACTACTTAAACCATAATCAAGATTTTATCTCTAACAATATGCCAAATAAAATTATAAATTTGATCCAATTAATTTGATTATTGGTAAAAACATCAACTTGTAGAATTTATTTTGTCAAGGAAGTGTTTCTAAACATACAAACCAAATAATTCTTTCACAAAATAATTATTTTGAAAGGTCATTCTTTTCCCTTACGAAATCAGTGAAATCTTCAACGCTACAAATCATACTGGAGAACTTTCTCTGAAGTTCAATCCATTGGGATTGAAGAATAATACATTATAAAAACATCAAATCAAACACCTATTTTTTATTTTTAATATTATACTAAAAATCAATTTTACATACAAAATATCACATCAACACATATTTATATCACATCATACAATTATTTAAATTCAAAATTTTTACTATTCAAATCCCAACTCAAAATCGAAACCCCAAAACAAACACACCCCTATTTTTATATGATTACTTCCAACCCCGTTAAGTGTATATTTTTTATTTGGAAAGTAAATTAGATTTTTTTATTTAGCAATTTAAAAAGCTAATTACCTCGGTTTTCAAATTCGACTATTCCTCACTCAGAATACTATAATTCTTCTTTATAGAAGATTGAAAAATAATTTTAAAATTGCGTATTAAATAACTTATAATGTAAGATGAGCTCCTTTTAGTTTTGTTTGTTGAAAAATTGTAAAATTAACCCAATCTACATTAAGGGAAAAAAAAAAAAAGAAAAAAAAAGGATGATTTGCTAATTAGTTAACAGTTTTCGTTTCTTTTTGTATAGTTATTTTGAAATTTTAGACATAACTGATTTAGTCAAATATAATTACACAAATCTTTGAATTATATTTCATATTTTCTGAGAATTATAATTTACTCAAATTTAATTAGCATCATGAATTGGTGTTCTTTTAGAAAATAAACATATAATCAAATATGTTAGCGGAAGCGGAATTTAAACAAACCTCCGGCCATTGCTAAAAATTAGATTTGTTCTTGAGATCTTCTTCTTCAAGAACAGTAGATTGGAACCGTGGGAAAATGGTGTTGTCAGACTTTGGAACCCTTGGGAGGATGTTACCAAACTTTGGAAACCTCCTAATATAGTGCCAGATCGTGAAACCCTAAGATGATGTTGTCTGGCTCTCAAATAGCCATGATGTATTCTGATTTTCTGAGAGTAGGTTTAGTAATCCGTATGTGAGAGTATTTATAATAAAAAAGAGAAACCGTCCATCACGATTTTTCTGCCACTTCTCACGTATATTTTGAATGTGATAGACTTAATGGGAGAAAAGTGGGCCACAATTTTAGGTTAGTTTAATTATATAAGATAATTAAAAAATAATCAAAATTCAAATATAATTAATTAATTAATTAAACTAATATGTTCATAATCTAGAAAATTGTAATTTAGTATATTATAATTGCATAAGCTCTCGCTCATAGTTAGTAATAATAGTAATTTAGTCAATTGTACGTACATAAATCAAGAAGAGTAAATTTTTTCTAAAAATAATAAATCTAATCTAAGCCAAAAAAATTTCCACACTATTGTGTCCAATGGGGATTGGATCCCAACCTTAATACACATTAAATAGCATATTAGAATGTTGGAAACATCATATGATATCAATATGATATCGTCTAAATTGTATAGTTTATCATGATCGCATGATTTCAAAGTTTTCAAATATTAATGATGCGTACATATCATACTGGCAGTACACTAATAATTGGCCTCTAGCGGCAAAGTTGGAGAAGGTTAAGTGTGGAGTCGTGGGTTTTTGGTAAATGGCATGGACAGCTCTTGGGACCTTGATGACAAAGTTTATAATTATTATTAGTATTTTTTTTTTTCATGAGAAGAGTTTAAAACAAATTGCTATGTTGTTATTTTCAGCCAAGCAAAAATGTTACGAATATTGGTTGGTTGCAAGTGCTATGTATGCACCTGTGACAGATTTACCATTTTATGGTATGAAATTGCTGTCTTTTTACGTGAAATATTTGTCAAAAGACCTAAATGTTGCCTATAGATTATTTAATTATGTGCCAGCCATAGTTTTTACCATCCAAGTTTTATCTGTTGTCATTTGACATGCAATAATTGAAATGGATAAGGTTTTCACACAGGCAAGATCAAAGATTTTGGGTGTAATACCTCCGGAGTTGAATAGATGAATGAGTTGAACTGATAATAGACCAATTCTTGTGTATGTATAACCCGGTGTAGGCTATCCGATAGATTAAATAGAGTTTAAATTGATTAAACGGTCTGGGCGAAAGAACAAAGTGCGTTTGAAAGACTTGTGTTGACAATGAAGATCATACAAAGATCACCACCAATATATAACCTTCGTTATCATGACATGAAGAAAGTCTGTGTATAAAAACCTAAACAACTCATCCATGGCCTAGGTGATGCTCCATGGCTTTCATTGTTGTGTCTTGGCAGGTCGAACCTTTCATCTGTGGATGTGAATCATGTGATGGAGGTGGCGCTGAATTCAACCATTTTATTCTGTGGTGTAATGTGCATTTTTCTGCTGTACGTTGATCCTAAATTCATATCCACTTCTGCTCTTCTTTTCCGAGAGTAAACTGCATGGCTCTACAATGTCTGAAATGCACCATTTGCCCCTATCTTATCTGGATGCAGAGAGAGGGCCGTTCTTTGGTACAGTCTCTTTACTGTATCATCATCTGCCAATGGATGGACCCATAGCAATCAGAAGCCTCATTTATATTTTTTCTGCTGGCAAAGTGTATATTGATGATATCAATGAACTAAGACAATCCATCCCGCCCTAAAAGAGAATTTGAGCCTTCAAAGCTAGCATATTGGCTCCCTCAAAGTCTATTTCTAACAATTTCAATTCAGCCATGTGAATACCCTTTTTATTTTTGGAAAATGGACAAAATTGCTTTCTTCTCTGCTGCAGCCACCTTTCCATTTTTAGAATTCGTACGGTTGCAGGAACACTGTCACAGCAACCGTACTACAGACTGAAATTGTGGGCTTGGCTTTATCTTTTTGTCCAATCCATTAAATGTCCACAAGAGACAAACTTGGTATTTGGAGGATGGTCAAACTTATGTAGGAACATTGGAGAACACTCCATCCATTTCTATGCTAAGGGAAATTAATGAGAAGGGTGTTCTTACTAAGAAAGCATTGCTTATAAAATCAAAAAAGACAAACTTTGTGTAATGAGAGTTAGTGTACAAATTTTAGAGAGAAAATTAATGAGAGAAGCTCTTACCATTCATCCAGTTCAACTCTCCACATTTTGAATGTGTCAATTGGAGAGGTCGAAGGTGTTCGGAATTAATAAAGTTCCAACCGGAGGGAATGATCAAGCTCTGGACTTCTTTGTTGTGTGGTCGTTGTTAATACAAGGTTGTAGCAATGAGAACCTTATGAGATATTTTCCTGGGTTAGCCATGACTAGCATTAGAGTTAAATGAGTTGTGGTTGTTTGTGTCCTTAATCAGCACTGGTTAGTGGAATTCCTCCTGGATTGGTATCCCCCGGATGTAGATTTGTTGATAATCAAACCGGATCAACAAACACCTTGTTTCATTGTTGTTTTATGTTCTACATTGTTTTTTGTTGTTAAAACGTTGTTATAACTGTGAACCGTCCACGTTTAGGGAGTTGGCCCTTTAAAGTGTTCGAATGTATTTTGTTCGATAAACCACTTTTCCCAACATTTGGTATCAGAGCAGTGTTCTCTAATTCATTGAGTAGATCTGGTCACAGTTGCAAATATGAGTAAGGAAGGACGTTCAACATCAAGACCTCCATTGTTCGATGGAACAAACTACCAAAGTTGGAATAACAAAATGGAAGCTTTTCTGATGCTGTTGAGTGTCCATGGCCTCATCCTATGAAAATCATCCAAGATGAAGATGGTGTTACTATTCTTGTGAAGAAACCAAAGAGAGAATGGACGTTGAATGAAAAAGCTGCTGGAATAGCAAACTCGAAGGCCCTATTTTCGATTTTTAATGCTAGGAATGAAACTCAAGTGAAGCGTATATCAAACTAAAAAATTGCCAAGGAAACTTGGGACATTCTGGAAAGTGCATTCGAAGGTTCAGCGCAAGTCAGAGAATCTAAACTAGATCATGTTGAGACATTGTTCGAAGGAATGAAGATGAATGAAGACGAAACAATCGTTGTTTACTATAATCGCTTTATGGATGTTGTCAATCAAGTAGAAGCTCTTGGAATGCACTTTGAAGAACATAGACTGATGAGGAAGATGCTTAAAAGTCTCACAAAAAAATTCAGGCCAAAGGTGTTTATGCTCAATGAACCACGAAAGCTGAAGAATATGACGTTGGATGAATTATACGGCAATTTGGTGAGCTATGAAATGAATCATCTCGAAGATGAAACTCCAAAAAGCATGGCTTTAAGTGTGGAGGACATGAAGATGATCGAATCAGATGAGGAAATGGCATTTCTGAGTCGGAAACTTTCGAGAATGATTAGTGAGAAACGTGGAGCAAAGATGAAATTTGGGAAACTTCAGAACCGTGGTGGTTATCAGGGTGTGAGTACATTCAGCTCACAACGGAAATACTCTGAACAGAAAGCACCAAATTACAGCAAGCCAAAAGAGAAGTTTGATGGTGGATCCAAGAAAAAGTTCACTGTGTCCCCTAAACCTGAATCTGTCAAAGAGCCAACATGCTATGGATGTGGAGGAATCGGTCACATCAAGTCTGAATGTCCGACAGTGAAGAAAATGGAGAAAAGAGCATATCAAGCAACATGGAGTGACATTGATGAAGAGGAAACTGTCTGTGTCGAGGAACAATCTAAAAATTATGAAGTTGTGGCTTTCATTGCTGGTGTTGAAGAATACATTAAAGAAAACGATGTCACTATTTCAGAAAATGCTGAAGAGTCAAGAGAATTGGATGCAGATGAGTTGATTAAAGCCTATGAGGAGATGGTGGTAGAGCAAAAGAAATCTGTGGTGAAGAATAAAGAGCTACTTGATACCATCTCTCGACTGGAAGCTCAGAATGATAAATTGGAAGATGAGATCGAAATTCTGAAGAAAGATGTTGCTGCTATACCAACTGAATCAGATTCTTTGAGGAATGAAAATCTGAAGCTGAAAGATGAGAATGATCATCTTCGAATGGGAATAGAGAAATTGGACGAAGTTCTTTCGATTGGAAAACCTTTCGAGATTACAAAAGAATAGGTTTTTGTGAATCTTCTCAAAGCAAACCAACTACATATGTGCATGGTGGTTTGTTAACTGATGTCAAACTTCCAGAGAATATATCAGCACCTGCTAAGAAACAGAACTTAAAGAAAAGCCGAAACAGAAATTGGGAGAAAAATCGCAGAAGAACAGAGAGTGCTAGATTGTGGTTATAACGTCGTAGTGACTGCGAATACTGAAGATGTCTTGGACATACAACTGAAAGATGTTTCAGATTGGCAAAGAATATAATGAATGGGAGAAACATTCGATGGCCTACAGAAGGACTGAATCAGATTGTTAAAGTCAAATTGGTATGGATGCCTAAGAAAAATCAAAAGGCAGATATTCTTACAAAGGCGTTGGATGCAAATCAATTTGAAAAGTTTCGACGTCATTTGGCGGACCAAAGGAGAAGGAATTTGTGATTAGGGAACAAGTGAAATTGTTTGTGAAGCAAATTGTTAGAACAGTTGCTGGTGACGGTGATAAGGTTGCTGCTGCAACCATTTCTCAGAAAATTGAAGGTACATGTTCTTGTTGTCATCTGCTCCCACGAAGGGGGAGTAATGCAGGAAAATTGGAGATCATATTTTCAGGGGAGTTGACCATTAAAGCTATGCTCGTAGATCATCGGAAGAAAATTACTCGAGCCCTAAATTTATTTCCACGAGATTCCCGTGCTGTTGAAAATGAGGAGGTAGAAGTCTCTGAGTCCTCACTCTAACACCTTTTTGAGCATATGCGCCTTGCAAGGGGGAGATCGATGTTGCAGGAAGGGGGAGTTGGAAGAAGCTCTTGGGAAGTCCTCTCTGCTATTTTTACTGTTGTTTTTCTAGTTTTGTTGATGCTCTTTCTTTCAGGCGGTTGTTGAATTGTTGTTATCACAACCATTCTACTATTTGGTGTACAAAGCTGTGTGTAGCCTTCTTTGTTTATTGGCTTGTATGTTGATTGCTTAAACTGGATGCTTTTGCTACTGACTGACTTTATTAGATTGATTGTGAGGGATGCTCTTCGTGCACATTTTTTTGCATGGGTCCATATGCCATAAAGGGGGAGAATGTGAATGCCCTTTTTATTTTTGGCAAATGGACAAAATTGCTTTCTTCTCTGCTGCAGCCACCTTTCTATTTTTAGTATTCATAGGTTGCAGAAAGACTGTCACAACAACCGTGCTGCAGACTGAAATTGTGGGCTTGGCTTTATCTTTTTGTCCAATCCATTTAATGCCCACAAGAGACAAACTTGGTATTTGGAGGATGGTCAAACTCATGCAGGAACATTGGAGAACACTCCATCCATTTCTATGCTAAGAAAAATTAATGAAAAGGGTGTTCTTACCAAGAAAGCATTGCTTATAAAATAAAAAAAAAGACAAACTTTGTTTAATGAGAGTTAGTGTGCAAATTTTAGAGAGAAGATTATTAAGAGAAGCTCTCACCACTCATCCAGTTCAACTCTCCAAATTTTGAATGTGTGTTCTACACTGATATCAATTGGAGAGGTCGAAGGTGTTCGGAATTAATGGAGTTCCAACCGGAGGTAAAATGAAGCTCTGGACTTCTTTGCTGTGTGGCCGTTGTTAGTACGAGGTTGTAGTAACGAGAACCTTAGGAGGTATTTTCTTGAGTTAGCCATGACTAGCATTAGAGTTAAATGAGTTGTGGTTGTTTGTGTCCTTAATCAGCACTGGTTAGTGGAATTCCTCCTGGATTGGTATCCCCCATATGTAGATTTGTTAATAATTGAACCGGGTCAACAAAAACCTTATGCCATTGTTGTTTTATGTTCTGTATTGTTTTTCGTTGTTAAAACGCTATTATAACTGTGAACCGTCCACGCTTAGAAAGTTAACCCTTTAAAGTGTTCGAATGTGTTTTGTTCGATAAACCATTTTTCCCAAGAAGCCATATCTTTTGCTCTTATGGCTTCAATCTTGTTTCATTCCATTTTTGACCTTTTTTTTTTTTTAACCTCAAATACGCACACATAGTTAACAAGAGCACAATGCATATTCGATGTATGACATTTGAGATGTTCTTGAGAAACGATGTGACTCATTAAGAATCTTCCGTATGATCATATAATCATTGAGGAAAATCTGCATTCAGTACGGGTTATAAAACATGTCGGGGATGTAATATGATCTAGCTTGCGCAACTAGTTACTATTTATTTTCTTCCTGAGTACGGCTTCATGTACAACATTTGATGACATTCTAAAATATAAGGAAAAGTCAAATTGCTACGCTACGAATCTTCTTATACGAGCATAATTATACATATATATATATATCCTGAAATCACATGTTTTCAAAAATTCTCTAATCTCATGATATCAACATCTATTATTTAATGTATTATCTCATGTTATAACAATTATTTGTGCCTGGTATCTTTGATCAAATGACTAAATCTAATTTTCAGTCACTTCAAATAGTTTCAGATATAATTGCAGGCTTGAAATTAACTCTACTGAATTTTTGCATCACCTTATAGGATCCCACAAATAGAAGAAAATTTAATTATATTTCGAAACACATAAACATCTCCCAATACGTTAATTAACTCTATGTTGAAAACGCTTAAATGAACCTTCCTACTATCCCCCTATATATTTTTTATATTAACTGTCATTAATTATTCCATATCTGATAAAAGGAACATGATAAACTCACCATGTACGTTACATGCAATAAAAAATAAAAATAAAAACCTCAAAAACCATGAAAACATTGTTATTAGAACACATGATTTGTTTACTTCATATTTTTAAGAAAATTAGTAGCAGTCCTTGAGCCGAATCCATGAATTGAAAATTGTACAAACCAGAGCTAGAATGTGAACCTGCAGTTAGAAGCTGCAGAATGACATGAATGAGATCATAACGCATAGGCATACCTCTACTCCTTTCAAAGGGATCACATAATTTTGTGACAATAAAGTTGAACAATGGAGGAAGTCTCTATGGCCAAAATGGAGCTGAAGTTCTTTGGTCTAGTATGCATGCAAATGTGCTCTCATATGCGTATAAATATTTATGTTCACATTGAAATAACATTCCCGCTCATTTCCCAACGCATCAAAATAACATTTCTACTTGCACATGCTTCGCTAATCATATCCTCACTCCCGTTCCCATTATGTTCCCCACAGGGGCGCAACTATATTGGGACAAGGAGGGGCTCCAGCTACCCCACCCCTTAATTTTTATTATTTATAGAAATTTTAAATTTTATGTAGCAAAAATATATTAAAACTTTGGTATATAAATTCTTTTTGTACTAAAAGTTTTTTGATTTATTTTTTTATTATAAAAATATTAAAGTTTTAGTATATCAAAATTTTTGGTAGAATCTAATATTATATTGATTTTTTTTAGTACGGTAACAACAATATTTTAGTATTCGGTATATCGGTATATACAAATAATTCAATATATTAATATCAGAATTATTATTTTAAATTATTTGGGTATGCAATGATATATATCCATATTGTATCAAAATTTGTATACGGTCTCAATCTATACATTTATCATACCCATTTTTTGGTATATCGAAATTTCGAAAAAAAATTAGCCCTCCCTCTATTCGAGTTCTGGTTCCGCCACTGGTTCCCCACGCATTACAAAATGATTAAATGCTCTTGCGATTTTGGAGATAATACAAATTATGTTAGGTAGGGTTCGAAGAATGATATTTCTAATAATTTGAAACATTGAAATAGATGTTATCATCAGCTGTAAAAGGAAACTATTTTTAGAGTTTCAAGTAAAGAGATAACAATGTCTCTATAATATTTGTACAACACAAAGACATGCTCTAATTTCTTATTGAATAATCCTTACTAAGCAAATTATCCTCCATTGAAATACGTCCTGGTGATGGATCCATGTTGACACATGAAGGATGAATTAAGTTAAAGCTTTTCTGACTTACTTATAGAGCCAAAGTCCTTGTGCACGACCATTCGAAGTGAAACTGGGAAATACATTTATGAGTTTTGTTGGGTGTGGTTTTGAGTAGGATTTACTGTTGATTAACCCGTTAAATTAATTGAAAGAATTTATTCATAAGAATTTAAATTCAAAATTCATCGAAAGTAATTAATTGATGACAAGAAATGTTGTAGGTCAAGAAAAATAAGTCTAAGGTTGTGCTATAGTTGCTTTAAGCATAATTGCCTTTAGGATTATTACATATAAGATTAGATGAGCTTTATGTTCAAATAGTGATTGAGCGCTAATATACCAGAATGACAACCAGTAGAAAATGTGCCACAATTTATGTGGATTTTCAATAATGACTTTTCCAAAATGGGGACACTTTCATGAAAAAAGTCACTGGATATTACGTGTGATGCTTTCACGACTTTATATAGCGATAAAAGGCGTAACAACATTGTGACTCTAGATAGTCATGGCATATTCATGGTCTTTTGAGTCAAGGAACAATAAAACGAATATTTTTGGGATGAAATTTAAAAAATTCTCTTGCTACAATGTCCGTGAAACGATATATATAATTTCCATAGTTTTTAAGTCATAAAAGTTGCAACAACCTTGTCACTCTTTTTAGGCACAAAGGTTGCATCAATATCGTGTGTGTTATATTGGGATGAAAGTTGTAGAATTGTCGTGATTATTTTTAGTCATGACCATCGTAACAATATTGTGATTGCTTTTTTGCCACAAAGGTTAAAACAATGCCATAAACAACAAATTTTATGCAATGTTCTTTTATATACGAGAAAGCCTAATGTAGTTTTTATATTATAAGAGATAAGTGTGCCAACTATAACATGCGAAATTTGTGTTAGTAGTGTGGTTTAATCAGAATGTAAAAAACAAAAGCCAATAAAATATTGTAGTATTTGGTTACTAAAATAATAATATATAATTCCACATGTTTCTTCTACTTTTTTATGGAAAACAAAATGTAACAGGTTTTATGAAGTAGAAAAAAATCTTATATAAAATACTTGAAAATGATGATATATAAAATGTTGAACTATAGATTTTTCTTTAAATTCCGTACAGTCACAAACACATTATAGTTGCCCAATATTTACACCTTGCCAGAATTTCATTCTTTATTACCCTCAATTGAGCATGAAGATTTGTTTATTTAATGCAACAGCATTGAAAAATCTAAGTAATTGGGCGACTAATTTTTAACTTGCTGTAATTCATGACCAAACAATATTAAGATATTATATGTCCATACATTTGACTTGAGAGTCAGATAGTTCCAACATTGTTACATATTCGAGAGTGTGAGATTTACTCAATGAATGTTCCATCTCAAATTTCTCCAGCTGGCCTACAAGTGCCTTTTTGGCCTTTTTTATTAGAAGACCACATAGTCCCATATATGAAAGCCGCTTGGTATGTGACTACATCGGTAGTTTTTTCTTTGAATGGCCAAAAATATAGGCATTCACTTATACTGATTTGGTCATATGTTGCTCTTGGCATTGACAGCTAGATTGGTTCAAAGATTCCTCAAGGAATGTCTCTGAAGTGTTCAACAACTATTGACGGGACACTTTTAGAGAATGTTTGCTTTGGACCATCAATCTCTTCCTTGTATTTGTTCTTTTGAGTTTAACTTTAACTATGATTTTAGAAAAGAATATGTAAATTTAGAAGATTTACTTCTCTTTCGTCTTTTTTGTTTTTTCTTTATTCATGATCTATAGGGGTTGGAGGTGGTTCTGCAATGAAAATATTAGTCTGATTTTTTAAGCTGTGAGTCAATACATATTTGGGAAACACTATACTCTCTTTGTCAATGATTTCATAGTTTATTTTAATATCATTTATTTTCTTGTTGGATTTCGTGAAATTTTTTAGGCATTTAATTGGAAGTTATTGATGAGGTGAGTAGATATTATAAGAATATATAAAATGTTAAATATAGAAATTTCTTTGATGAATCTTATAATCTTCTTTTATTATTATTAGAAATCTCTAAAATGAGTGAAAGTGGGTTAAACTCGCCGAGTTGGCCTAACGACTTTTTTTCTTCATATCTGTGTGTTTTTTAGTTTTCACCAATAGTTTTGTCCTACTTTTTGTTCTCACTTTAATTTTACTTTTTGGGTTGGGACCACAACTTAGCCCCAACGAAACTCACTGGCTTTCAAGTCTCAACCAACCAGTGATATATATATATATATTAATTTGTCTTTTTCCTTTGTGAAATTTATTTATTTAATATAATTAAAAATTTGGAGTGAGATGTGAACATGCACTAAGGTAACAAACTTTAGCATGGGTTTACCTCCCTAGGCGAACCTGCATACCAATTCCAAAAATTTGATACTTATTTTTTTTGTTATAATTTATTGTATGTGTACAACATTGCAAGTTGAATCTACTGGAAATTTAAATGTATTCATTCACATGGTAGAAACTTTATACCAATTATAGATTAAATCAACTGTGTAAGATGGATAAATCTCAAATTGACAACTATAAATCCTATATAAAAGAAAATTAATATAAGTACATAAATTCTATAAAATCGAAGATTACATAATCTCTTAATTAGAATGAAATAATTTAAATATTTGTTTGTACTTCTTCGACTAATTTCAGTTGTTTGTGCTTTCATATCTCTCATAAGTGGTACTACTTAAACGATAATCATGATTTTTATCTCTAACTTGAGAATATTCCAAATAAAGTTATGAATTTATCCAATTAATTTGAATATTCTATCCTGATAAAAAAAAAAAAAAAAAAAATTGAATAGCAGATGTAAGCATAAATTTAATACAAATTAAGAACATTAAAAAAATTGGCAACCAAGATTCATAAATTTAATTTCATATTAATCACATCAATTCGATATTATCTTATTCATGAACATAATTTCTAAATTGTATTCACTGTATTCCCCGATTATGAAAAACCGTATTAAGATAAATGAATGAATATAATCTCCCTCATTATTGAAATTTCCGTATGAAACCGAATACTTTCCCATAGCTGGTACTGATAATCTTAATTGTGTTGTGCTTCCTGACAATCAAAACTTCAATTAAATCGTATGTAAAAATCTTAATTTTAATTCAAGAACAAAATTTGTATTAAACATTTAGAAATCAAAACAACATGCAACATTAACATTTGACGTAAATAATAATTTCATAGTTCAATATCTAATCTCCAACTCCCATCTTTGATTGTAGGATGAAAGATATATACATTCAATTCAATCTCGTCACCAAACATAAATTCCTAATCTAAAATTAAATGACCAATCTCATAATGGAATTTCCTAATCCACGCTAAAAAGAAAATAAAAATTGTATCTACAGAGAGTGAAGATACTGTGTGTTCAGATGGATGATTCTCTGAATTTTAAATTGTTTCCCCCGATCCTGCCAATTGATCGACCTTGTTTTCCTCTTTGAGCAACACTTCTCACTTGGATTCCACCATCACTAATAATTGCTCGGGCACTCCAAAATGAGTAAAATTGTTCTTTTTGAAAAATTTTATTCATTATTTTGAGTCATTGGTTGAACATGCATATCCCTTAATCCATTTTGATAAATACCCAGTAGCAAACAAAATATATTTTCTTGTCATTTGATGGTGGAGAAGGTCCCATGAAATCGATGACCCATAAATGAAATAATTCAACCTCAAGTACGTCTTTTAGGGGCATCTCATCTCTATGAGAAATATAATCCGTACGTTGGCAAGCATCACACTTTCGTACAAGTTACGAGCATCTTCGTAATTCAAAGGCCAATAAAATCTACATTCAAGTACCTTATGAGCGGCTCGGTTCGGACCCACGTGGCCTCCTTCAAGTCCTTCATGGCATGCTTGTAGCACCTTCAGAACCTCATGATCCACGATGCATCATCTTATTACTTATGCATATATTCTAAAAAGGAATTGTTCGTCCCAAATATAATACTTATTGTCATGTTTGAATTTTCTCTTTTGAAATTTTCATTTCAAATGTGAAGGCATTGTATCACATGCTAACTAATTACCTAAATTATCATACCATGGGTCTAGCTTCAAATCACCTATAGAATATAACTTTTCATTCATAAAACAATCTGATATTTCTGATCCATAATCACGGGTTGTTGTCCACCATCAGAGATGGTCTGCTACAAGATTGTCGAGTCCTTTTCGGTCCTAATCTCCAGCTTGAACCCTTGTAATAATAGAAGCCAACGAATTATACATGGCTTTGCATCTTCTTTGAGAAAAAATACTTCACAACAGCATAGTCTGTGACAATAATTGTTTTCAACCCAATTAAATATGGTCGAAATTTTCACATGCATAGACAATCAATAATTTTTTCAGTTGGGTGAATGCTCCATGGCTTTCGTCACTGTGTCTTGGCAGGTCAAACCTTTCATCTGTGCACATGTGAATCGTGTGATGGAGGTGGCGCTGAATGCAACCATTTTATTATCTGGTGCATTGTGCATTTTTCAGTGGTATGGTGATACTAAAGTCATATCCATTTCGGCTCTCCTTTCGGAGAGTACACTGAATGCCTCGGACAATATCTGAAATGCACCATTTGCCCCTATCTTATCTAGAGCACATCTGAGGAAAAAAATTTGACTAGATAAATTAAAGCGTGTAATAACTGCATGTTTAATGTATGGCATTTTAGATGTTCTTGACAAACCATGTGACTAATTAAGAATCTACTTTATAATCATATAATCATTGAGGAAAATTTGCATTCAGTGCTGGTTCTAAAACATGTCGGTGATGTAATATGATCTAGCTTGCTCAACTAGTTACTATTTAGTTTCTTCCTGAATACCGCTTCATTTACAACCTTAGTTGACACTCTCAAATATAAGAAAAAGTCAAAATGCTATGAATCTTTGTATAGGATTGGAATTATACATAATATATATATATATCCTGAAATCACATATTTTCAACAATTCTATAATCTTATGATTTCAACATCTATTATTGAATGTATGCTCTCAGATTATAACAATTATTTGTGCCTTGTATCTTAGATCAAAGGAGTAAATTCTAATTTTCAGTCACTTCAAATAGCTTTAAGATATATTTGCAGTCTTGAAATACTCTACTGAATTTTTGCGTCACATTATAGTATCCCACAAATAGAGAAAAATTAAATTACATTTCGGAACACATGAACCTCTCCAAATACCTTAATTAACTATATATATTGAATGCTTAAATGAACCTTCGTACTATCCCCTATATATTTTTTATATTAATTGTCATTAATTATTTCATATCTGATAAACGGAACTTGATGAACTCACCATGTACATTACATTTTAAAAACAATACAGTAAAACCATGAAAAAATTGTTGTTAGAACACATGATTTTTTTACTTTATTTTTGAAGGAAAAGTAGCCTTCTTCGATCCGAATCCATGACTTCAAAATCGTACAAACCAGAACTAGAATGTGAACCTGCAGTTAGAAGTTACAAAATGACATGAATGAGGGATAACGCCTAGGCATACCTCTACTCCTTCCGAATGCATCACATAATCTTGTGACAATAAAGTGCAACAGTGGAGGAAGTCCCTGTGGCCAAAATGGAGCTGAAGTTCTTTGGTCTAGTGTCTAGTGTGCATGTGCATGTGCTCTCATATGTGTATAAATATTTATGATCACATTGAAATAACATTCCCACTCATTTCCCAACGCATCGAAATAACATTTCTACTTCCACATGCTTCACCAATCATATCCTCACTCACATTCCCATTATGTTCCTCACGCATTAAAATGATTAAATGCTCTGGCAATTTTGGAGATACTACGAATTGTGTTAGGTAGGGTTCGAAGAATGATATTTCTAATAATTTGAAACATTGAAATAAATGTTACCATCAACTGTAAAAGGAAACTATATTTAGAGTTTTAACTATAGAGATAACAATGTCTCTATAATATTTGTACAACACAACGACATTCTTTAATTACTTATTGAATAATCCTTGCTATGCAAATAATCCTCCATTGAAATACGTCTTGGTGATGGATCCAATGAGGCATTTTGAGACATGAAGGATGAAGTTGAAGCTTTTCTGACTTACTTATAGAGCCAAGTCCCTGTGCACGACCATCCAAAGTGAAACTGGGAAATACATTTATGAGTTCTGTTGGGTGTGGTTTTGAGTAGGATTTATTGTCGAATAACCCTCTAAATTAATTACAAGAATTTATTCAAAAGAATTTAAATTCAAAATTTATCGAAGCTAATTAATTGATGACAAGAAATGCTGTTGGTCAAGAAAAATAAGTCTAATGTTGTGATTATAGTTGCTTTAAGCATTTTTGCGCTTTAGGAGTATTACATAGAAGATTAGACTTAATTTTATAGATATATATATATTTTTTTTTGCGCGAATATACCAGAATGACAACCAGTAGAAAATGGGGACACGTTCATGATAATTCATCCAAGAGTTTATGCCACAATTTATGTGGATTTTCAATAATAGCTTTTCCAAAATGGGGACACTTTAATGAAAAAAGCCACTGGATATTACCTGTGATACTTTCACGACTTTATATAGAGATGAAAGGTGTAACAACATCATGACTCTAGATAGTCCACTACCACAAAACTGTTAATTTATCTCGGAAAATTGTCTCGAAAAAAAACGCCGAGACAATCTTGTATTACAGAACCTTGTTTTGAGACAAATTAGTGTCTCAACCATGGGTTGAGACATTAGTGCGATAATTTATCTGGACGATAATCTCGAAAGTTATTTGTGACAATATATTGTTTCAGATTTGTCTCAAACACCACCGAGAGTACAAATTGTCTCGGAATAAGTTTCGAAAATCTAACTAATTGGACAACTAGTTTTTAACTTGCTCTAATTCACGACAAAAATTATTAGCATATCATATAGCCATACATTTGACTTGAGAGTCAAGATAGTTCCAACATTGTTACATATTCGATAAAGGCTCGTGAGTGTGAGATTACTCAATGAATATTAAGTGCGTTTTTCGCCTTTTTTATTAAAAGACCACATAGTCGCATATATGATAGCCTCTTGGTATCAGACTTTATCGGTGGTTTGTTCTTTGAATGGCCAGAAATATAGGCATTCACTTCTACTGATCTGCTTGTATTTTCCTCTTGGGATTGATAGCTGGAGTTGGTTCCAAGATTTCTGAAGCAATGTCTTTAAAGTTTTTAGCAACTGTTGATGGGGCACTTTAAAATAAAGTTTTCCTTGGACCATCAATCTCTTCATTCTATTTGTTCTTTTGAGTTTAAACCTAACTATGATTTTATAAAAATGTATAAAATTAAAAAAGATTTACAGCTCTTTTGTTTTTGTTTTTTTTTTTTTTTTTGTTCATGATTTGTAGGGGGTTGGAGTTGGTGGTGGTTCTGAAATGAAAATATTTGTCTGATTTTTCAAGCTTTCAATCAATACATATTTGGAAAACACAATATTCCTTCGTAGTGATTTTATAGTTTGTTTTAATCTCATTTATTTTTTTGTTGGCTTTCGTGAAATTTGGAAGGCATTTAATTGGAAGTTGTTGATGAAACGATGACATATTCTAAAAATATATAAAATATTAAATATAGGAGTTTCTTTGATGAATTTTATAATTTTGTTTTTATTATTGGAAAATTGTAAAATGGATGAAAGTGGATTTAAGTCCCACGTAGTGTTGGCCTAACAAATTTTTCTTTAGATTTATGCCTTTTTAAATTTTCACTAATAGTTTTGTCTTATTTTTTGTTCTCACCTTAACTTTAGTTCTTGGTTAGGACCTCAACCCAGTCCCAATGAAATTCACTAATTTTCAAGTTTAGGACCAACTAGTGACATATATATATATATATATTAATTTACTAGTTTTATTTATTTAATATAATTAAAAGTTTGAAGTGAGATGTGAACATACCTGAAGGCAAGAGACTACAGCATGGATTTATTTCCTTAGGCGAACCTAAATAAAAATGCCAAAAACCTAATACTCACTACCAAAAAATTGATTTTTTGTAGCGCCTAAAGTACCCGTAACAATAAGTTTGTTACAAAAAGAAGTTTTTGTTGCAAAATTAATCGATACAAAAAGTTATTTTCGGTAGTCAACTTTTTTTTTTCCTTTGCTTCGATAAGTTATCCGTAACAAATAAATATGGGACAATATGTCGTCCTATATATGTCTTTGTTACATAATTCAAACCGTAATAAAAAATCAATATTTTAATTATAAAAATAGAAAAATTCATATAAAATTATTTTGAAATTTAAGAAAAAAATAATCATTTGTTTTGATAATTATCTGTAACAACTACATATTAAACGAAATATTATCTAACTAATTATGTTTGTTATGCGCTTAGATTGTAACAAAAAGATTAATCTTATAATTATAAATAAAAATTTTAAAAAATATAAATATATTTTAAAATTCAATAAATAAATAAATAAAGTCATTGAAAAAGTATACTAAGACAAAATTCACATCAATTCAAAAGAGTTTTCCCCAAAATCGATTCTTTCCCATCCCGAGACCCCAATCGACGGTGCCCTCGAGGGCTCGACCATCTACTCCTCTTCCTCTCACCACCGTCCAATCACCGGCGACACTTCAACAGGTCAACGCTGCACCACTGCTCCCCTTCACCATCGCGCCGGCCTCTGCCCAAACCCGATGCCCCACCACCCCCAGCCGTGGAACGCCGCCCAGACCATCTCCGTTCCGCCACCACTCGTCAACGCGACCACAGCCTCTCCGTCCACCATCGTCTCCTGGACCGAGCTAAGGCCACCGCGAACCATCACCCTACCTCTCAGTCCCCACCACCGTGGCCGCGCCTTCTCCCAGCCCAACAAATCCAACCGATGCCGTCATCTCCTCCTCTAATTTAGAATTGTTTGTTTGGGTATTATTCTATCTTCCCCTTCATTTGATTATGAGGTAAAATTGTTCCAATTGTGCTTTATGTATGGACACTGATTTTTGTGAAATTTCTTTTTTTGTTCCCCTCTTCTCAGTCACGATGATAAGGTTAATTGTTCTTATTGTGTTTGATTTAAGATTGGTATTTATTTTTAAGGAATTTCGGCCTGGTTAGAACATTGGTGTGATATAGGGGCATGTAGTTAGTTGCTTTGAACTGATAATGCCTAAGTGACAACTTCGAATTGAATTTAGTTTTTCTTGGGAGTTCTTGTTCTTGTTTTGTGGTTTCTAGTTGATGTTTTGTGAAATCAGCTTATTTTTAGGCATATTCGATGATTTTGATTGATATTTCATAATGATAGGCATTATTATTTCTAACTTGAATATAATCTTCTTCTTTGAATTATTGTTTGTGGTTGCAAAAAGTTTTGATGGTGGATTCAAATATGAAACCTTTCAGCTTAAATTAAACTTTGAAGTAATATTTGTGAGGTAAATTGTCTTTGTTGGGCTTAATTTGAGGTTTACTTTTGAGGTTGGTATTGATTTTTATAATGGAATTCAATTTCCCTTCTGTTAGCAGGTATAAGATGGTTGTCTATTGTTTTTTGAATTTCTATTGATATAATGAAGTGAATAAGCATTGGTGGTGACTCGAGTGTTTCCTTTGGAATCCATTTTGTATAGTTTTTAGGTGTTTCTGTATTAAATAAATCACAATGAACAATTGTTTCGAGGATCTACAGAGTAATGATAGGATGATGGCTCTTCTTAAATGAATTTAAAGGCTTTGAAATAATATATGATTTTCTACTTAGCTTTGTGAAAGAAGAATTCTTCGTTGTCTTCCCACTTCTAGGTGAAATTTGTTTTTTTTAAATGGTTAAAAAAAAAGTGAGTAATTGCAAACACACTTTTAATGATTTTATGTTTTCTAGTTTTCTTTTATGGAAAATGCACAAATGAACTATCCTTTTTATTTTTTATTTTCATTATGAAGAGTTTTCATATAATTTCGCACTAACTTATTAAGAGTTTACATTTATTTTGCACTTTTAGTTATTCCTCTATAAAATTCCAGATGATGATTTTATATATTTTTTGAGTTGTTGTGTGATATATTGGCTTATAGGCTGTTCTCATTTACGATTTTAGTTAAATTAGATTGTGCTATACCTAATGATTGCAATGTGCATTTCGATCGATGTTGGAATTAGTTTTAGCCATTGCCCTTGCGCTAAATATGTTTGGTTAAATGTCTTTTAGCTGTTGTTGCATTTTGCTTTGGGAAAAATTAAAAGCTACTAATGACTTGTTGTTTGGTTTAACTATAGTTCCTCCTCAGTGTCAACTGTAAATGTTCGAGGGCGGAGAAAAATTCAAGTGTGAGAAAATTATGATTAGCCCCAATAATAAAATTTCTCTGCTTATAATACAGGCGTTCATCTTTGAAGGGGAGTATGTATGGCTATTTATTTCTAATATTGGCTATGATAATTCGTGTTGTAGTTATTTAGACTTAGTGTAGTCTAATCTGTATTTTGCATCCTACTAGCATTGTAAGTTCACTAGATTAGTTTGTTATATATTAGAGTAGTAAGTAATTTAGTATAGATTCATCCATGCTATGTTAGTATTTGGTTTAGTTTTGGTCTTCTAGGTTTAGTCCTTAGCCTAGCATTAGTTCTCTCATTACTTTAGTTGTAGTCATATTTGTTAGATAGTTTGCAAGTAGTTTAATATTAGCATAAGAGAAACTAGATTTAAGTCAATATATAGCTTAATTAATTTGATTAGTGTAACTCTGTTTAATTTTGTCTGTTGCTATTGTAGGAATAATTAATCAAGCTAGTTTACTTTTTATTTTTGTTGCCGTCTGCTGCATATTTTTGTTGTGTGACCTTGTTTGGTTGCTAGTTGTTCGATGTATAATCCTTTTATATAGAAGTATAGTAGTTGTTGTTGGTTAGTGATAGATATAGTTATGTTGTTAGGTTCAGTTTCCGAGTCCTTAGGATATTGTAGTCTAATAGTTTAGCTAGTTGTTCGTATAACTCATTGTTGCTAACCACTTTAATTGTGCTTGCCACCATGGATGATTTGCCGGTATAATCTACAAACATACTTTTGGTTTGTTGGAGCTTTGCTTCAATGCTGCATTAGGTTGGTTGTAATTTATAACTTGCAACTTAGGCAATATTGATCTTTTAGCCTACTAATTTGTTATAGCATAATTTTACTTAGCTTGCTCCGTTGTATGAAATTATTTTTATTGTAGTAATTGTGTATAAGTTTATGGTTGTTTGATCTCAAATTTGTAGTTAGGAGAGATAGCTGACTTATATGTTCCACGAAATTTTTTATTCTTGAACAATTTTTTTCCTTTATTGTATATGTTTGTGTTGCAATCATGCTCTAGTTCCAAATATTCCATGTAAAGAAATATTTGAGGCCATTTAATTGTACAACGTGAAATGGACATAAAATGGATCCTGTGTAAGATTGTTATATCTAGCTTCTGGTTATATCGTTGTAGGGCATGTCTATTTTGGGTTTAAGGTAGTTGTATGGTTGAACTTTATTTGTAGGGCTTGATTGGTGGTTACTTGGTTGCTATTGGGGAGCTGTGTTCGTTTTTTTTACTGAAGGATTGTCCATCTATGATCGTGGTGATTTATAATTATTAGTATATGTGTAAGGGGAGTTGGCCCTTATGGTCCATGTTGTGTTATTTATTTTCATAATGTTCAGGGGTCAGCCTATTTTATTAGTGCTTTTCGAGTTTATTTATTATTATACTTGTATTTAAGATAGGGTCCCTAGATCAAGCTAAAGCGTAAGTTTTATTTTATTATATTCATCCTCGTAACTAGCGCTCGTTTAATCTATTTATATAGGTGATACCCTAGCCATTGTTAAGGTGTATGTTACAGCTGTAATGGTCCCGGAGACCGCACTTATCCTCCCAACTAATGCTGGAGCGAAAATTCTCGGTGATGTACTCGACGGAGATAATATCGAGTGGATTTTCAAGGACGTACGGAATTTTTTATTTACTTTATTCTTTTGGAAATTAAATTACTTCATTTTCTGTAATAAATGCTTATATATTATTAAAAACACATTGCAGTTGGTTCGCCGCCCGTGATTGCAGCCTCCATGATTCTGCACTCGACTAGCTGAGTCATTCACAGTAGTGTTTATGAGTTGCCCTTAAGATCGTACTTCCGTATGATATTAGAATTATCTATTTATGTATTACTTTTGGGTTTTGCGTATCGTTATTTAGTAGGTTGTTATGTTGGTGTACGGATTGGTGTTTTGTTGTGATGTTTTGTTAACACCGTTGACGACTAATATTTTATTTTTGGCTGGACTATGAACATCGTTGTATTGATGACCATGTGTAGTATTTTGATGGATTTAGAAACAATTATGATAAGATTAAGTTTTAAATTATTTGTCTCGCAGATTAATAATACAGACAAATGGAATTTATTTATGGAGACAAAACTACAATGCCACACAGGGACGTCTTTTGTAGCATATTCTTAGTTACGAACAGTGGCCGGTACAAATGGTAATGAATGGTTGCCTGACTTTTGTCATGATTTTTTGTTGCGGAGGGGGCAGTCCTTTCATAATGTATTGTTGTTACGGACACATCTTGTAACAAGAAGTTTTCTGACAAGATTAGACATTTGTAACGCATTTGTTGCTTCGGACATATGTCGTAACAAATATTTTTCTGACACTATTCAACTTTTGTTTCGCAGTATTTGTGTCGGATATTTGTCGGTTCAAAAACATGATTGATGTTTTTGTTACATACCAAAAACCGTAACAAATATAATTAACACGTTCTTATTTTGAGAGTTGACCACCTAATATTTGTTACGGATTTTGTTGCGACACGAGCTTTTTGAACTGCGATTTTTCGTAGCGGTCATAATCCGTAACAAAGTCGACACAAAAAACTATTTTGCACAAAAAATGGGTTTTAGTTACGAATATTAGATCGTTACAAAAAGACCTTTTTTTTTTTTTGGTAGTGACTTCTTTTTTTGTTATAAATTTATTGGTAGAAACTTTATATTGATTATAGATTAAATCAATTGTATAATATGGATAAATATCGAATTGAAAACTATGAATCCTAAATCAAAGAAAATTAATATAAGTAAATAAAATGGTACGAAAATGATAGTCAAGATTTTATGTCTAAGTTAAGAATATGGCAAATAAAATTATGTATTTGATCCAATTACTTTGATTATTGTATCTCGATAAAACTAAAATTGCATCTTCCAGAGATTGAAGCCAAAGATGCTTCGAATTCAGATGCTCCACAAAGTGTAGAAAAGATGTATAGAAATAGACATTAGTGTCGATTTCTCAAAGTGTACTTTGCGGATGAACTTCGACAACATCCTGCAGGAAACTGATGGATTCCTCAACATTTTCCATTAGCTTTTTTGTTTAGATGATGAGGACCGAGTTCAGAAGCCTTCTGGAGGACCGAGTTCAGAAGCATGCTAAATCAAACCAAATTAAACTAGTAGCCTCCGTCAATGTTGCGGCGACAGAACCAATTCGATATTCTCTCAGAACTTCATCTGTGTTAGGAAGTGTTGAAAGAGGAATACAAGAACAAATTGAGTAGGCTAGGAAAAGATGCTTTGAAAGATATATTTTCTAATTTTTGTGTTGTTTGATATCAAATGATGAACATGGATGCATATTTATAGGTCCAAAGGTACATCTAGATGCATTTATGATTAATTAGATGCATGCATGACCTTTGAACTACATTTATGCATATTTTAAATAGATACATGTACATTTTTATATGGATTCATTATTAGATACATGTATGCATTGATTGAAAATATCAAATTAATAATTCAAACAAGAAGCACTCCTTCCCATAAATATTTCAGGGAGTTGATATCATAGGATTTTGCTCGTCAATACCGGAAACATCATCAATTCGCTCGTCTTCTTTCCCTTCCTCTTTTGCAGCCTGACAATGCCTTTCTCATGAAGTTTATTTTTTCCAACAGTCTTTCAATATCTTCATGGACACACTTACCAAGTATAGGCATCAAAGTTTGTGAGAGTAGCCTGCGGATCACAGTATTGACTTTATGGGCAGCCAGGGCCATTTCCCTTAGCAAACTTTCCACTTCTTGGCTGAAAAACTTTAAAAAAGTCGTTGAAGAAATGGATGGCTTCCTCCACAGGACCATAGCTTCCACTTGTTTTGTGTTTAGAGACCGGCGGCCACCCTGAGCAACCTTGTCAACGATTTTCTGAAGATTTATTACATAAGCCACGGATTGACAAGTAGGCCCCGTCATTCTTGCAATGAAAGTAGCAATTTGATATTTTACCTCATGTTCTATATCAGAAACATGAATTGAAATCTCATTTCCGAACTGGTGTTGCTCCTCCCATATTTTCTTTGCCGAATCAATGACATACTCACTGATAATACTTCACAGTAATTGATTGCAATTGTTGTTACACATCCACGATCAATATGTCATATATACACAATAAAACCACTAACTAAACCAAAGAACTTAAAGAATCTTTTATTAAACGAAAGCAAATGTTTGGACTCAGGTTACCCAAACTAATATCGATCCTAAAACCCACTATAACGCACAATATCAACCCAAACACAACCGACATCCACGGAAACGCAACAAACATGCGAACCAAACCACGATCTAACGAAAACACAAGCGATTTTAAGCCTAATCCTTCCCAACAGACAATATAATCAATACACTGTAAAGGAAAGCTCGAAATCGTAAATCAAACCGAGGAACAGCCTCAGCACAGGCTGTTTATCGATGAGCTCAGTCGAACCAATCGAATCGCCGGACAGATCACCGGAGAAACCCAAGGAAGATCGCTGGAGTTGCCGTCGTCGATTAGGGCTTCTAGAGAGAAGATTAGAGAATCGGGGAGAGAGAATGTGAGGATGAGTGAGTGTATGTATGTATATCTCTGAACCGGGCCCCTCCCCCTCTTCATATATCAGACAGAACTGGACCGGGTTCGGTTCTTGGGCGGTTCAGCTATGGACCGCCGGTTTCACAAAGAACCGGATCTGGTTCGGGTCACTGGATCCGGGTTTCGGGTAGTGCGGGTTTGTGCATTACCGGCCTCACTTGTCATTGGCCAAAAATAACTCCACAATCTCCACCTTTTTGGGCATAGAGAAAGATGCACATCATGGGCGTCATCACGGTCCGAGCAATGATCGCTTTCAATCTTTTAACCTGCGGACTTACCTACCAAGATTAGAATTCTCAAAACAAAACAAACAAAAAAAAATTTCCATTCCAACACCCAAAAAAACAGAAACAGAACCAAAACCAGGGAAAAGGAAAAAAAAAGTAAATTACAGTTTGAAAAAACCAAATTCTAATCAAAAGTATCAATGTACACCGTTTTCTTACACAAGTTAAATTTTGAAAACGACAAAACTTTAGTCCCCATGTCCGCAGGGTTATATTCAGTTGGAATTTTTTCAAGTTTCAAAAGCCCTTTTGACACAATATCGCGTATAAAATGAAACCTAACATCTATATGTTTAGTTCGGTCATGAAAGGGTTTTTACAAAGTTGGATCCCCGATTGACTATCTGAAAAACAGTTACATCATTTTCCAAATATCCAATTTCACTTAACAGGCCTTTTAACCATAAAGCTTCTTTTAATGCTTCCGTTATAGCCATATATTCAGATTCGGTAGTAGAAAGAGCAACTATATGTTGGAGTTGAGACTTCCAACTAACACATGAACCACATAGTGTAAAGATATAAGATGTAGTTGATTTCCTAGAATCTCTATCATTAGCATAATTGGAATCCACATACCCATTTAGTTTAATCTCACTTATGTGTTTACCAAAAACTAAACCAACATCCATAGTACCAACCAAATATCTAAACACACATTTTAATGCATTCCAATGTTCCACACCCGGATTAGCCATATAGCGACTCAAGCAACTAATGGCATATGCTAAATCGGGTCTAATACACACCATTAGGTACATGATGGAGCCTATGGCATTAGAGTAAGGAACATTCTTCATGTAAATCACATCACTTTCAGATTTTGGACATTGTTCTTTAGTTAAAATGAAATTAAATGCTAAAGGGACTGTTGAGCATTTTGCATCACATTGAAAACTTTTTCAGAATTTTCTTAATATAAGAAGATTGGTTAAGAAACAACATATTCTCTCTTCTATTCCTCACTATATTCATGCCAAGTATTACTTTTGCATCCCCTAAATGTTTCATATCAAATTTCTTGCTTAAACAATTTTTCACATGATTTATTGACTCCAAACAAGGACCCATCAACAACATATCATCAACATACAACAGTAAGAATATAGGATGTTTACATGCTATCTTAAAATATAAGCAATGGTCAAAGTTACTTCTAATGAATTCCATAGATCTCATACATTTATCAAATTTTAAGTTCCATTGCCTAGGGGACTGTTTTAATCCATAGAGTGATTTCTTTAAAAGAAAAACATGATTTGTTTTATTTTTATCAAGATAACATTCCAGTTGTTTCATGTATATCTTCTCAACTAAATCACCATGTAAAAATGTTGTTTTTACATATAATTGTATCAATTCCCAATCAAAATAAGCAACCAAAGTAAGCATGCATCTTATAGTGGAATATTTAACAACCGGCGCAAATATCTCATTGTAATCTATATCCCTTAGCAACTAATCTAGCTTTAAATCTAACTCCATTTTCATCTTGTTTTACTTTATACAACCATTTACATTCAATTACAGAATAGTTAGGCAATCTTTGCACCAAATTTCAAGTATTATTATCATATAGTGATTTCATCTCTTCATTCATAGCCTTAACCCATTCATTTCTATGTTTAGAGTTTATTGCCTCATGGTATGACTTTGGTTCATTCCCATCTAATGACTCAAACACATTATGAACTAATGAAGTAACATCAAAGTCATTCAATCTAGATGGAAGTCTAATGTTCCGCCTACTTCTATCCCTAGTTAATTGATAATTCTCAAGATTATAAGGTTCAACATCAGCAAGATCAGAAACAGAAACTTCACTTAAATTTCCAGGACTGCTGCCTGGTCCAGATTCAGCAACTTCTGTGCTGTAATCTGGATCAGCACTGGCTGTATCAAAAATAGCCTCATTTGGAGCAAAATTCTCACTTAATTCAGCCTCTTCTTCGGCTGGATTAAAATGAATTTGCTCCACCTCGCTTGGAGTATTATTTGAGTTACTTATTATTGAATTTTCATCAATTTTGAACTGATTTTCTTTCAAACAGGGCATTTCAGTTTCATTAAATGCTACATCTCGACTAATAAATGTTTTAAAACCAGGCTTTGAATTTAACCACAACCTATATCCCTTTACTCCTTCGGGATATCCTAGAAAGACACATTTCTCAGCCCTAGGCTCAAGTTTATCACTTAAAACATGTGCAAACACTGAACAGCCAAAGACTCTTAGATTTGACAAATCTATATGTCTACCACTCCAAATAGACTCGGGACAAGCACCTTTTAAAGGTACTGAGGGAGATCTATTTATTAGGTAGGTGGCTGTTTTAACAGCCTCGCCCCAAAAACTCTTTGATAAACCCGAAGAAGCTAATAAGCTTCGAACTCTTTCCAATAAAGTTCGGTTCATCTTTCAGCAACCCTATTTTGTTGGGGGTTGTAAGAGGCTGTTTTATGCCTTCTTATTCCATTTTCAATACAAAAATTATCAAACCATGTATTGCAAAATTCCAAACCATTATCAGTCCTTAAGCACTTAATCCTCTTTCCCGTTTGATTTTCAATTTCAATTTTCCAGTTTTTAAAAGTCTCAAATACATCAGATTTCTTTTTCAGCAAAAAAAAACCCAAACTTTTCTTTAAAAATCATCAATTATAGACAAGAAATATCTTCTCCCTCCATGTGTGGGTTCACTTCAAGGACCCCACACATCCGAGTGAAGATATTGTAAGCAATCTCTTGAAAAAATTATGTTTTCGGTTGGTTTTTTAGGAAATGAAACTTTATGGTGTTTTCCATAAATGCAATTTTCACAAAATGGTAAAGCTGAAAGTTTTTCAAGACCAAAATATCCAGATTTTTGTAAAATCTCTAACCCTCTATTACTCAAATGACCCAATCTTCTATGCCACAACACAGTGTTATCCTTTACAACATTAACGCACAATTCAGATTTAATTTCAGGCACAGCAGTCACCACATAGAGGTTATTCCTCAAAACAACCTTGAAAATAACTAAAGAACCCTTTGTAATTTTCATAAAATTCATTCCCCATTTCCCCTCTAATCCTAGAGAAGACAAACCAGCACAAGAAAGCAAATTGTTTGACAAATTTGGAACATGTCTCACATTGCAAAGTTTCAACACATTTCCAGAACTAAATCTTAACATAACAGTCTCTATTCCCATGACTTTACAAACCCTATTATTAGCCATTGTAACATTGCAATTTGAAAGAGTTTTGTAATCACAAAAAAATTCCTTAAAAGGAGTCATATGATAGGTACAAGCCGAGTCTAATAACCCCTCATTTTTGTTAAAATCTGTTATATTTGAACAATCAGTTGTTACAGCAAACACTTCACCCACACATTCATCATGTAATATCAAGTTTGCTTGCTCATTTAAAGTAGCATTCATAGGGGCTGTTCCTATGTTCAAATTTTTGTTATTGTTTGCATTGTTTCTATCTTTCTTAGGGCAGTTCCTAATGAAATGTGAGGGATCCCCACAATTAAAGCACCTTCTAATGAACTTAGAGGGTGTTTGTGACCTATTTCTTGACTTACTTCTAGGTTTCTTCTTATATTGACTATTGTAGGAGCTGTTTCCATGTTTATTAGTATTAAAAGAAGAACCATTCTTGTTAGGCCTAAAAGGAGATTTACCCCTAACATGCATGACTTCACCATGTGATTGTTTGTTAGATTTATTAAGTTGCAAGTCTACTTCCTTACATTTTAGACCATTTATAACCACATCAAGTGTAATTACATCCCTACCATATTTTATTGCTGATTTTACATCTGAATATGAACTATGAATGACATTTAACAAGACAATAAAGCTGTAATTATCTATTGTTTTATCCCCTGTAAGTTTAATATCTTGAATTAATTTGGTAAAACCATCTAAATTTTCATCTATTGACTTTGAAAGGTCTAATTTGTAACTAAAAAACTTTTCTAAAAGATGTATTCTATTTGGAAGAGAAATTTCAGTATACATTTCATTCAACTTGTCCCACAAGTCCTTGGCTGATTCATAAACTCCTAGTTTTCTTATTACAGAATCAGCTAAGTTCAAGATAATACAAGATGATGCAAGTTCATCCAGCTCATTCCTCTTTGCAGTAGGAATATCAGCTGCTGGAGCAACTTCCACAGCTTTTATTAATCTTTGGGTTACAAGAACACTTCTCATTTTTTGTTTCCAAATAACAAAATCAGATTTTCCATCAAAAGATTGTATATTAAAATAGTTTTGACCTGCCATTTTACTGATTTTAGAAAATATCTCACTGTATTTTTAAAAAACAGTGCAGATTTTCACAAAATTGATTTTAAACAATCAACCAGCTTCTGGTTTTGCTTAGGTAAACCAGAATTTGCAAACAACCTCAATTTTGTCTTATTAATATCAACCAATCCTTGAGTTAGTTTCTTTTGAAAACCAACTTTTAGCGTAGTTAATATTACTAACTGAAAAACAGTTATCTAACTAATTCACAACTAGACTTGACAACTAACCACTCAACAACCACAACAAATCACTTAACAAACAGCCAAACAACTAACAGCCACAACAATTCACCCAAACAGCCAACTAAAACCTCAAAACAGCCGATTAAACTCTCAATAAGCCAATTTTAAAAAGAACAAGCACAGCACAGCACTCAAATAGCACATTAACAGCTGGTATTTGAATGAAATTTTACCCACTCCTTGCTCCGCAACAGTTCTTTGGCGTTCTTTTTGTAATCCAGGCCACTTCACCCATCAAAACTTGTTCACTGCGCACTTAATAAACAGATTAGTAAAGTTTGGATGGTTTAACTAACAAATCAACCAATATATTGGTGATTTCAAGTCTTAATCTCCTACAAGGCTAACTAAAGCCTTTTCAAGGAGAAATCAAACTTTTCAAGGGTGTTTAACACCACTTCACAAACAAGTTTTCAATCCAGTAATGTTCTCTAACTAGATTTTGCACAGCCTTGAATCTATTTACAAAAAACCTTCTGGTTTTTACAATGAGAACAAGTTGTTCACCATAAATCTCGTTTTTCAACTTTCCAGTAAACTCGAAATGACATATAGGCTCTGATACCACTTGTTGTTACAAATCCAAGATCAATATGTCATATATACACAATAAAACCACTAATTAAACCAAAGAACTTAAAGAATCTTTTATTAAACGAAAGCAAATGTTCGGACTCAGGTTACCCAATCTAATATCGATCCTAAAACCCACTGTAACGCACAATATCAACCCAAACACAACCGACATCCACGGAAACGCAACAAACATGCGAACCAAACCACGATCTAACGAAAACACAAGCGATTTTAAGCCTAATGCTTCCCAACAGACAATATAATCAATACACTGTAAAGGAACGCTCGAAATTGTAAATCAAACCGAGGAACAGCCTCAGCACAGGCTGTTTATCGAAGAGCTCAGTCGAACCAGTCGAATCGCCCGACAGATCACCGGAGAAACCCAAGGAAGATCGTTGGAGTTGCCGTCGTCGATTAGGGTTTTCTAGAGAGAAGATTAGAGAATCGGGGAGAGAGAATGTGAGGATGAGTGAGTGCATGTATGTATATCTCTGAACCGGGCCCCTCCCCCTCTTCATATATCAGAGAGAACCGGACCGGGTTCGGTTTTTGGGCGCTTCAGCTATGGACCGCCGGTTTCACAAAGAACCGGATCTGGTTCGGGTCATTGGATCCGGGTTTCGGGTTTTGCGGGTTTGTGCATTACCGTCCTCACTTGTCATTGACCAAAAATAACTCCATAGCAATGTTAGTATATCTTCAATGCCTGAAAGGATCACGTTCAATAAACGTAATTCAGTAAGTTGAAGCCTGTCAAGAATAGGGAAGTGCTCCGATTCTGCTCTCCAACTCACTAAATCATTATTGGCAATGTCTAATTCTTTCAGGCAAAGAAATTCCCCTCGAACAGGCTTCCAGTCTGACCCCTACATGCCATGAAACATCTTAAGTGTTTCAATACTCAGCAATATCTTCCCATGCCATTCTGCAACCACCCAAAGACAAATGCTTAAACAAATTAGGGAAGGTCATCTTCTCCAAGCAACCTAATATAGTTAAGAGATTCAAGTTTCTGTAGTTGTTCAAGATTAAATAGTGAATAGTTCAGCTGTTTCACGCTCCCCTTAGATCTATTTGAATAGCAAACATTCAATTTCTTTAAATTCGGGATACGATGAATGATTTCCTTGGTACACTTGAAATTACGGATTCCATTTATGGTTTGAAGGTCTTTAAGGACAACAAAATCTTTTCCCACAATAGCAGTGGCTATAGAATCAGGTAGACGAACTTCATATGAAGATAATCGAATGGCTCTTAGTGTTAGCATCTCCCATATCTCTGGAGGTAATTCCTTGACAGATGAGCTTGAAGTTATTAAGCTTTGAAGATTCCAATGTAACTTTAATGTTGAAGGAGGAAAGGATATCACCACATGTAGATCGACACAACGTACTTCTACCAACTGCAAAAATAATGTACCCAAACCAGAAACATAATTTGCAATCTTCATCAAATTATGTATTTTAATATGCGAATACACCGTAGAACAAGCATCACATACTAGAACACCTAGGCTTGTCTTTAAATTCCGTAATTAATAATGCAACATTTTATAACAAGTATAATTAGATTTCTATCAATAAGGGCTTGGTATTGTTGATGCCTTGGACATATTACCTTTGGCTCTTCGATACTTAGAATACCTAGGCTTGTCTTGTGTTTTTGCTACTAGAACTACGTATGCTTGATCCCATTTGGGTACGTAGGCAACCCACCTTGGGCGCAGCTATTTCTAAGGAAAAATTGAATGTTAAAGCTTGTTGATTTATCAATCATATTGAGATTTATTTTTAGTTAAATCAATTATCTAATTCAAGTTTCATTCTGAAATCATTCTTTGGAATAGATTTTATATTATATAAGTTTATTTCTTTTTTATAGCATTTTGATTCTTTAATTTAAGGAATTTTAGTTATATTCTAGAATTTAGTTAGTTACCCCTTCTTAGTTTTTGCTAAATCCGAACGTATTATTATCACGCAGATCTCTATGGATATGATTCATTTCATTATATTACATTAACATTGTGATTGTAGTTAAAAAATAATTATTTGATTGGTCGTGTGACCCGTCATAGAATAACCGGAGCTATGCCATCAAATTTAAATATGACCAAGTCGGATATTGTGATGACCAAGCTTCAATGTGCATACCAGTCCAATGTCATTGGTTTGGCATAAAAGGTATGGACATTTGAATTCCACAACCTGAAATTGCTACAGAAGAAAGGAATAGCATATAATTTACCAAATATTATAGAGGAAAATGGCCGTGTATAGATTGTAAAGGAATTCTAGAATTAGTTCACACCAATATTGTTGGACCAATAAGGACAACATCTCATGGAAGTAACAAATAATTTTTGCATTGCATCAACAACGTTCAAGTATTTTTAATGAGGAAAAATAGAGGCATTCACCATATTTAAAAAAAAAAAAAATCAATAAATTTATATTTTTTTTTTGAAAAGTAAAGTGGATTGTTAAATAAGACATTAAAGTGTGATTGAGGGAAAGAGTACACTTCAAATTCATTCGAGAAGATTTTTTGAAGATGAAGTAATGGCAAGATAACTTACCGTGGGTTATACAATACGAAAAAATAGAGTTTCCGAAAATAAAAATCAAATAGTCCAATAAATGACAAAATCTATGCTGCATGAGTGAAAGCCAAAATTTTATTTCAATGCGTCGGTAAATGCGTGAAAAATTATTTCAATGAGGAAGCAGATTATTAATATAGATAAAATGACTGATACCTTGTTTCCTTCTCAATCCTATAAAAATGTACAGACATTAGATGATTTACTAAGAAAATTGAAACCCGTATGTTATACCCCCGGAGTTGGCACCGGTCATCCGATGTTGAATATAGGTTAAATGTATTGAATAGACTACTCATGTGATTAATGTGTACATTACTTTTTGGAAGCCCTACTGAAAGAACTCTGGAGTTTAGCGTGCTTGCTCTAGAGTGAGGACAGAAGTGCATTGGAAGGACTCGTGTTGACCTGTGGGGCTAGTTTACAATCAAGACATGCTCGGCTTCGCGTGGCTTGAGAGATGTAATACGCCCGGAGTTGGGCCAGTGCTAGGTCAACTTCCATGGATGAGCCGGTGTCATTCTATCAGGGGTTGAATATTGGATTGAATAGACTACTCATGTTAACAATGTGCACATTCCTTTTCAAAAGCCCTGTTGAAAGAACTCTAGAGTTAAACTTGTTTACTTAGAATAATTTGATGACAAAAGTCTCTCATGGTGTGCGTGAGTGAGGACAGAAGCGCACTCAAAGGACTTTTGTTGACTTGTGGGGCTAGTCTACAATCCCAACATGTCTGGCTTGCGGGGCGGGGTGTCACGTTGTACCTATGTTCCATTATCGTTTTTTCCAGATTTTCGTCCTCCGGAGCACTATCCCACTCGCACCAACACCGTCTTGAATTTGACGCACTGACTAGAGGATAAAAATTGCAAAAAAAGCGACACATATAGAATATAATTTGCCATGATGACAATTAAAACATATTCCACATGTATCACTTTTTTGTGATTTTTATCATTGCGCGTGAGATTGTATCCGTCATTGTTGGAGACTCCCGTTTGCCGATATATAATTAATGGCTGTATATAGTGCCATTTTGTTAGCTTGCGTTTACATTATAATTTGGAAAAATGTATACAAATGTATAAATATAAAATTTTACAACTAATTAATTTTAAATATAAATATTTATGCATTTAATAAAACTATCACAATTTTTTTTTTTTGACAAAACTAAGACATTATTTTATTTTGATCAATTAATTGTATGGTCGTGAACTTCAGCAGCAATTATTAAGTTACCAAAGAATAGTCAAGTTTGTCACAATCTCTTTTCATAGAGAATTTAAACAATATTTAATTATTTATTCTTCTGTCACCAAAAATTTTGAAAAATATGATGTAATCTTCCTTGCAACAGCATTTACTATAAATCAATTGTTGTCAAGTTTTAGGGTTAAAAATATTCACTACTATTGTTTTAGTATTTGTTACTAAAAGACCATAACAATGCCAGAATCTCCAGGAACAGACTAGGGTCACGAGATTGTTGCACTGTTCGTTGCTATATAATTATGAAAATGTAATTGGTAGTACATATCTTGTGATTTTTTGTCACCAAAATCATCCCATTTTGGAATAGTAAGTAACAAAATCCATGGAAATCATTCCATGCACATTGACCTATCCAAAACACGCATTAAAAAAGCACCACTACGCATTAACATGGCAACTTCACACTCTTTTTCAGGTGATGGTTGTCCCCTGGTATATGCACTTTGTATTGCTGTATAAATTTACAATGCATTATTTTCCTGTATGAGATTAAATGTGAACATATGTATATGTATACGTATGAGATCGCATGCACGCACACACTACACCTATATATAGTGAGATAGTGCTATAGAACAAAAAAGTTTGTTGTTGCAGATAACCACGGCACTTCAGCTCCATTTGGGCTGCGGAGTTCTACAACAAACTGATGAGTATTCTAGTGCAGCAGATTACATATATTCCATTTTCATCAATGCGATTTGGAGACTTCCTCCACTATTGCATTTTATTGTCACGAAATGATGCAATGTATTTGAAAAGAATTGAGTTATGGCTACACCTTATCTCCTTGAAAGAATTTTTGTGATTCTGCAACTTCTAACTCAGTTGCACTTTCTGGTTCTGTAGAGCTGCCGATCACCATTGCCTTACCTTTGAAAGATATGAAACCATCAATTTAGAAAATATATATGAAATAAATAGCAGGAAAGTGTCTTTGAACTTATAATGTCGTGTTAATTAATGTATTTGGGGAGGTTCATGTGTTACTTGAAATTTAATTTAATTTCATTCTAATTGTGGGATACAATTATGTCATAAAAAGTTCAAGCATAATTTGAAGCTAGATAACAAAAATTTTACCAACTGAAATGCTCTAGCATTTTGTAATTATGTTTCTATGCCTGTTTGGTACATAACTAAACAGGGTTAAAATTATGGTCACAGATTTGTAAAACTGCCATAAAAATGGTAGGCTGACTTTACTTCTAAAACAAGAAGTTGTATGTTGTTTCTTCATTCTAAAAATACTTACGAAATCAAGTTTCATCGGGATTTCTGGAAAACACTCTTCTGTTCTCCAAAGACACCATTTTGGTTAGTTTATCTTCTTCATCTGAGTATTTAAAATCTGCTGTTGTTCCATATTTTTAGGGCAGAAATTTTTCACATAGCGTTTCTTCCAGTAAGCACACAGCTTTCAAAGAAGGTAATTTCAGATATGTGAACGATTTTCTGAATCAAGGCTTGTTTTGGGTCGTAACTTGATCAATGATTCTTTCACTCAAGAATCTCTGTAATGTATTCTAAAAATTTGTGAGAAACCGTATGATTATGCATGTGTTCTTTTTTTTTTTTTTTTATGATTTTGGGAAATTAGGGTTCTTCGTTAACTGCAATGCCCATTTCCGTTGTCTTTATTCAATTTTATTTCTGCCCTTCAGGTTTCCCCCTTTCGTTTTTCACTTCTTTTCAATTTACGATTTTCCCTTGCATCTGATTTGTGAATAAATTTATTTTGAAGAGCAAATTATATTTGGGATTTTAACTTTTTTGGACAAGTACTTACAAATTCTGTGATTCTCTATCAGCAGGTGGTTTTGGATATTCGATTTCAAGGCTACAATTAGATCTGAAAACTCTTTGAATCGATTTAGAATAAGAATTTCACTTTTGAGCTATTATGAAGTTTAGAAGTCAATCATTGTTACAATTTGGAGAATTACATTGAATAATAAATGATTCGAAATGCATGTGGTTAGAGAATAGTTGGAAACAAGATATTTGGCTCCACACATATTCTTGTATAATTTTGCTTGTACATGAAAAGTAGTAGCAATTTTGGCTCCACAAATATTCTTGAATCGAAAATTCAGTTAATATGCATTATGCTATTTACTTATCCTTATACTTGTGGACATCATCAACTTTTGTAAATGAAGTTGTACATGGTAAGAAAAATAATAACTAAGATGTTGCGCAATCTAAATCATATTACGGCACTGCCATAGTTTAGAACCAACATTTAATGATAATTTTCCTCAAAGATTTTTTCGGATTCTTATCAAGTCTTATTTTCCTTTCTCTCATATGTGCTCTTTTTAACTATGAGGATTTTGGATATTCGATTTCAAGGCTGCAATTAGATCGGAAAACTCTTTGAATTGGTTGAGAATAAGAATTTTCACTTTTGAACTATTATGAAGTTTAGAAGGCAATCATTGTTACAATCTGGAGAATTACATTGAATAATAGATGATTCGAAAAGCATGTGGTTAGAGAATAGTTGGAAACAAGCTATTTGGGGATCCATATGTTTATTTAATTTTTTCTGTACACCGAAAGTAGTAGCAATTTTGGCTCCAAAATATTCTTGAATCGGAAATTCAGCTAATATGCATTATGCTATTTACTTATACTTGAGGACATCATCAACTTTTTAAAATGAGATCGTACATGGGAAGAAAAATAGTAACTCAGATGTTGCGCAACCTAACATATTACGGCACCACCATAATTTAGAACCAACATTTAATGATAATATTCCTCAAAGATTTTTTCTGGATTCTTATCAAGTCTTATTTTCCTTTCTCTCATATGTGTTCTTGTTAACTATGAGTGCAGTGTTTGAGGTGAAGAAAACGCCAAAAATGGAATGCAACAAGGATGATGCCAAAAATGGCAGAAAAGAAATTTCTGGAAAGAGACTTTCAAGGAGCCCAGAGATTAGCTTTGAAGGTTCATAGCCTCTTTCCGGGACTGGATGGGTTGCCGTAGTTCGTTGAGATCATCCATATACACATCGCTAGCAGCCAAAAGATACACAACGCTCCTAATTACTACGGAATATTGGGAGTTGACTCATCAGCTAATGATGATACACTCAGGAGACAGCACCGAAAATTGGCACTCTCCCTGCACCCTGATAAGAACAAGTCAGTAGGGGCAGACGGTGCGTTTCACATATTATCGGAGGCGTGGAGTGTACTGTCTGAAAAGGAGAGAAGAAATGCATATGATTTGAGGATCAGTGTGCTACTTCAACAAGTGTGCCATTTCCCTATGGTGACACAATTCCTGATCTGAATGTGAAAGCTCATGATGTGGAAGCCTGTCACGATGAAACTGTATCAATGTCTGTGCCTGATGCCAACTTTAACAATTTCGAAAATGAAAGAGTGGAGAATTCCTTCTCAAGCGATCAGGTTTGGGCTGCATATGACGAAGATGATGATATGCCTCGCTATTATGCCTTGGTTCATAACGTGATATCCAGATCACCTTTTCATCTCGTAATCTGTTGGTTGAACTCCAAATACACATCTGAGTTTGGATGATTTGAGTAGATTGCTTCTGGATTCACAAAGACTCTTGGAAATTTCCTGGTGGGGAAATCAATAACAATGAACAGGTTAAATTCATTCTCTCATCCAGTGAGACGATGGAAGAAGGGTCCGAGAGGAGTGATTCAAATATTTCCAGCAAATGAAGATGTTTGGGCAATCTACAAAAACTGGTCCTTCCAATGGAACTTTGACACTGAAAAGGATGTACTTCATAAATACGAAGTGGCGGAGGTGCTCGGAGATTACAATGAAGATCATGGAGTCTTGGTTGTATCTCTTGTTAAAGTGGTTGGATTCACAACTCTCTTCCGCTGAATCCCTGACCACAATGTAGTTTGGACAATTCTGAAGGAAGAGATGTTCAGATTCCCCCATCAGGTGCCAATGTTTAAGCTGGATGGGATGAAGGATAAAGGTGCACCTGAGGGGTGCTATGAGCTCAACCCAGCAGCTCTACCATCAGAACTGCTCCAGATTATTACAGAAGCTGAAGTAGCCGAGGAAACCACTCAGAGAGTTTCCAAGCATTGTGGTCGTGTCAGAAGGATGGATCCAAAAGTAATTGAAGATTTTCGGAAGGGAAATGGGCGTTCCAAACTTCTAAAGACGTATTTTAGAAGAAAGAAAGTCATGGAGGCCCAAGGTAAAAAAGACAGAATTTCTGAACAATCTCATGATTGAAGAAACTTGTATATTGCATATGTGCTTCTCATTCTCATCAAAACGTCTATAGAATATGTAATAATGTTGGAACTATCTAATTCTTACTTTAAATGTATGGATATATAATATATGTCTTAAGATTTTTAATCATGAATTAGAGTAAGTTCAAATTAGGCATCCAGATAGTTTGACTTTGCAGTACTTATACATTAAACATGTGCATGAATACACTTGTTTAATATAAAATATCTTGGTTCTGGACGAATAAACTGAAGCCAATAATTAGATAGATACACATTTAAGGTCCAACAAAATGTTGAAAAAAAAAATGTTACACTTAAGTTCAATAAAAGAAAAAAGACGTAGGGAAAATAAATAACAATGGGGTCTGAAAAACAAAGAAAGCTCACATATTTTTTAATTACACTCAGATCACAAAGCATATAAGATGTGGTCAAAGCAGTACATAGAGTAAGAAAGAGGAAGTATCAGAAGAATAATTAGCAGTCATGAGGGAATTAAGCCATAAAGGGTGTCTCAAAAGCTGCAAAATAAAATGGAAGATAGAGAAGAAGTGACTTGTCTTACTGACGAAAATAGCGATCACACACTGCAGATCTTCAGCTTGCCCAAATGTTCCAATATTCCCACTGCCTTGACAAGTTAGTCCTTCTGATGGTTGAACTGGTTCACTGGCTGACCTCCCATGGTAGAGTTGGAGGTATTGTTGAAGAAAGATGTGGAGCTTTTGCATCGAGGAACATCTTCCTCAACACACAAGCAGCGTCATGATAATATCTGCAATTGATAATGAAAAATAATCGTAAAATAAGAACCAAAAGTCATATATATATGTATATATATATAAAAAAAAGGCATTTCCTAGTTGAATAACCTTAAATGAAATTTTAATTTGGTGTTACATTCGGTGTTTAATTGTGTGGTTAGTGGGTATTAAAATACATATAATGAATGAAAGTTTTACTAGAATAGTGGGTGTTAAAGGATAGATATTACACTAGAATAATGCAATTTATGATAGGATTAAATGTGCTTGTAATTTTTGAAGTATCCTACGTCGTTTGTGTGCTTTAAAATGTAGTCCATTGGTGTATTTTTGTGTGTCATGTAAGGATTAATTTGAAGAGGAAATATAAGTGTTTTGTCTTCATTCTTTAGTATTTTTTTATGTGTTTTGTCTCCATAAGTTTGTGTTTGCGTTGGTGTGTGTGCTTGTCGACATATTCGATAATTTTGACAAAGCCAAATTACAAGAATTGGAGTATTCAAATCAAAGCGCTTCTTGGATCTCAACATGCATGGGAGGTAGTTCATGAAGGTTTCGAAGAACCGGAGAGTACGGCAGGATATACGGCGGCTCAACAGAAAGGGTTGAAAAATGCGATCAAAGGATAAGGCTGAAGTTGTTGATGAGTCGGGCTTTGAGAAGATTGCCGGTGCAACAACTTCAAAAGAAGCGTGGGATATTTTAGAAAGAACATTCAAAGGAGCCGACCGTGTCAAGCAAGTGTGTATCCAAACTCTTCGTGGCGAATTGGAAAGGATGAAAATGAAGGAGTCTGAAAGTGTATCCGACTATATTATTTGTGTGCAATCCATAGTAAACCAGCTTGTTCGTAATGGAGAAAATTTAACCAATGCGCGAGTTGTTGAAAAAATATTAAGATCATTAACCGATAATTTTGAGAATGTTGTGCGATTGAAGAGTCAAAGGACCTGGCGACACTCATGGTAGATGAAATTGTTGGTTCTCTCAAGGCACACAAACAGTGCAAAAAAAGAAGGAGGAGACACTTGAGCAAGCGCTTCAAACCAAGGCGTCACTTAAATAAGATAAGGTACTATATTCTCAAAATTTCCAAGGAAGACGGCGTGGACGTGGAGTTCATGGAAGTGGTCATGGTGGTTGAGGCAGTAGTCATGAAGAGGGACAACTAAGCCAACTGAATTGGCAGGGTAGAGGACGTGGTCGAGGAAGCGGCGGCCAATCAAACAATTATAATATTCAGTGCTACAAGTGTCATAGGTATGGTCACTATGCAAAAGATTGCAATTTTGATAATTGCTATAATTGTGGTTGAGTGGTGAAGGAAAATTATATAAAATAAAAGGAGAATAATAAAATATATTTGGATAATCAAGAAATATTCACTCAACAAATATATATATGTCGATTTACTTACACATCATATATATATATATATAAACAATCCAAACTACTACCATAAATATATTTATTACCCTCGTTAACTTCTAATTCAAAATTCAAATTCAAATTATTCATTAATAATATTTAATTAACCAATTCAATTAGCATTTAATTAAAATTTAATTTAATTTTCCATCAAGTGGGACATTTTGCAAAAGATTGTCGAGCCAAAAAAGGGATAGAAGAAACGACCAACCTATGTGTGGAAGATGAAGAAAAAGAAGACTTTCTCTTGATGGCTCAAAAAGAAGGCAACATCAACAATGGCACTTTTTGGTACCTCGACTCGGGGGCGAGCAACCACATGTGCAGACACAAACACCTATTCAAGGAGATGCAAAAAATTGAAGATGGTTGTGTGTCCTTTGGAGATGCATCTAAAGTGGAGGTCAAAGGACGATGTACGGTTCGTTACTTACAAGATGATGGCTTAATTGGGTCAATCCAAGATGTTCATTATGTACCAAATTTTAAGACCAACATTCTTAGTATGGGGCAACTCACGAAAAAAAAAGGCTACTCGATATTTTTAAAAGATCGGTGCTATTCTTGAAGGACAAAAAAGGGCATTTGATTGCTCAAGTTGAGATTGGAAGAAATCAGATGTACAAATTGAATTTGAAAAGCTTGTAAGAAAGGTGTTTGCAAGTCAACATAGAAAACAAGGCGTCACTTTGGCATCTTTGTTATGGTCACCTACATCGTGGTGGTCTAAAAGAGCTAGCAAAGAAGAATATGGTGCACGGGCTCCCGGACATGGATTATGATGGAAAATTTTGTGAAGAATGTGTGTTTGGAAAGCAAGCAAGAACATCATTTCAAAACAAGGCGGAATATCGAGCTAAATTTCTTATGAAGTTGATTCATTAAGATATATGTGGACCAATCATCCGCGAATCTTTCAGCGGCAAAAGGCACTTCATTTCCTTTATTGATGATCTCTTACGAAAAACTTGGGTTTATTTTTTGAAAGAGAAATCCGAGGCATTTGAGGTTTTCAAAAAATTCAAAGTGATGGTGGAGAAGGCAATTGGTAGACATATCAAAGCCATACGATCCGATCGAGGTGGCGAGTATATTTGGAGGGCTTTATTGGAGTATTGTGAGGAGCAAGGCATAAGAAGATTTCTTACTGCACCATGCTCTCCTCAACAAAATGGAGTGGACAAAAGAAAGAATCGAATTATTCTTGACATTGTTCGATTAATGCTCAAGAGCAAAATGATGCCAAAGGAGTTTTGGGCGGAAGTTGTACGATGTGCCATCTATATACAAAATAGATATCCACATGCAAAACTACATGATCAAACACCTCAAGAGGCGTGGAGCGGACAAAAGACAACGATGTCTTATCTCAAAGTGTTCGGTAGTGTGGCTTATGCACATGTACCGGATCAACGAAGAATGAAGCTTGAAGACAAAAGCAAAAAGTATGTTTTCGTTGGATATGATAAGAAGACAAAAGGATACAAGTTTCTCAACCTAATAAGCAAGAAGGTGATGGTGAGCCGTAATGTGCGAGTAGACGAAGCAAGCGAGTGGGATTGGAATGCTTTTGTGGAGGCTATTCATGGAGTGGGAGAATCATCAATTGCTACACCATACATGCTGAAATTTTCGATGATGAAGATGAACCAAGACATCCCCGAATGTGGAACGTGCAAGAGTTGTAAGATTCGACTAATGAGGTACACCTTGTATGTCTTTTGATAGATTCTGAAAAGATCAGCTTTGAAGAGGCGGTGCGTGACAAAAATTGCAACTTTCCATGAACGAGGAGATTGAGGCGATTAACCACAACAACACATGAGATTTAACGGAATTCTCAGAAGGAAATCAACCTATTGGAGTGAAGTGGGTATTCAAGAAAACGATGAATGCTCAAGGGGAGATAGAAAGATACAAGGCGCAACATTTTGCAAAGGGATACAAGAAAAGGGCAAAAATTGACCATGACGAGGTATTTGCTAATGTTGCAAGAATTGAGACTATTCGATTGCTCATTTCACAAGCTGCTCAATTGAAATGGCTGTTATATCAAATGGATGTCAAATCGGCATTCTTGAATGGGGTACTTGAAGAAGATATCTATATCGAGCAACCACCCAGATATGTGAAAGCTGGAGAAGAGAAGAAGGTGCTAAAATTGAAGAAGATGCTTTATGGGTTGAAAGAAGCACCGTGGGCATGTAATATGCACATCGATACATATTTCAAGAATAATAGGAGCAATTTAAACAGCTGTATACTTGACCAAGTAGAGAGTCGCAAGGTTTTAATGGTTAAACACCTATAGAAACATGAAGTGGACACAAGAGGTCAGTTAAAAACTTAAAAAATCTTTTGAAACATCGTATATGCCCATCTTCCAAAAGATGATCGAAAAAAGCCAGAAGCAGTACGTGAAAAATACATCATTGTTGGCTACTGTTCAAAATCAAAAGGTTACAAGTTATATATTTAAGAACCAATAAGATTATGATTAACTGTGATGTACTGTTATATCAAAATGGGTCTTAAAAATGGAAAGAAAAAGCATGTTGCAAACCAAGGAGCTTCCAATAATGAGGAGTATGTGAGTCAGCTGAATCAATAGGAAAGTATATGCTACTTGCAATTTTAGCATTCTCGAGCCAAGAAATTTTTAAAATGCAAATCAAGAAAAGACTGGGAGAAGGCTGTGGAAAATGAAATTCATGTCAACAAAAAGAAGAAGATTTTGAAGCTAGTGGTGAAGCCAAAGGAGAAGGAGATACTGTACTCTAGTGGGTATATAAAATAAAACACAATCATGATGGATCAATTGAAAAAAATGGGGGACTTATTGCAAAAAGGTGTTCATATGAGCCCGTAATTGAGTACGAAGATATGTTTTTTCTTGTGGCCGAGTTTCATACCGTTCGAGCCATTATTGCAACTGCTGCCCAAAATGGTCTCAACAACTTATGAAATTTCTAAATGGGAAATTGAAAGAAGAGGTAGATGTGCAACAACCTAAAGGATTTGTCAAGGAAGGAGATGAGAACAAAGTGTATAAACTATAAAAGACATTGCACAAATTAAAGCAGGACGATCCAAGAGCCTCGTACAGCCAAATTGACTCATACTTTATGGAGCAAAGATTCAGGAAGAGAGACTGCAAGCCAATGCCGTCAAGCCAATCTTCAAACACTTGGCTTAGAAGTAAGTCAACAAAGGTTCAATTTCTTCCTTAATGTTCCCAACACAACTCATTGGCTCCAGCCTATGGAAGTATTTCAATGGAAGATTATTTCACTACTAAAGCGGACCTATATATATTAAACTTATAAGATATTTGGGCAGGTTTTTGTGTCCTATAAATATCAATGTCCCTATGACCATGCTCTTTATACAAAGAATAATGCATGTAATATGTTCTTTGTTGCTCTTTATGTTGATGACCTTATTTTCATGGGTAACAATGATTAGATGATAAAGGAGTTTAAGGAAGCGATGACACGGGAATTTGAGATGACTTGGATTGGAGGTTCGACAAGTAGAGACAGGCATTTTTGTATCACAAGAAAAATATGCAAAAGAGATTTTTGAAGAAGTGCAATATGGCGGATTGCAACCCGGTATCAACTGTTAAAAATTATTAATCCTGATTCAAAGTGTTTATTATTATTATTATTATTATTATTATTATTATTATTATTATTATTATTATTATTATTTCTATGATGTTATTCAATAGTTTTTAAATTGCGTCCGTTTGTAAAGGTGTCAGTTTCTTCTCTGTTTTTTGGTATTTGTATTTCTTTGGGCGGTGGTATATTGTACAGTATAATAAAAAAATCCTTTTGATTCTACTTTTCCTTTGCAATTGTTGTTTGAATTATTCCAATTCCAACATTGTGGTATCAGAGCCAGGTTTTTTATGGCGACATCTAGCGGATCCAGCAGTGCTTCGGAGCCTCAAATTCCAATATTTAAAGGTGAAGAGTACGAATATTGGAGCATCAAAATGAAAACATTGTTCAAGTTTCAAGATCTATGGGATTTTGTCGAGCACGGGATACCAGCATCATGTTCAAACGAGGGAGAAGCAAAGGAAAACAAAAAAAAAGATGCAAAAGCCCTTTTCTTTATTCAACAGGCAATCGATGAATCGATTTTCCCAAGGATTGCAGCAGCAACCTCGGCGAAACAGGCGTGGGATATATTGAAATTAGAGTTTCAAGGCTCTGCCAAGGTCATTACAGTCAAACTACAATCACTCAGAAGAGAGTTTGAAACCGCAAGTATAAAGAGAAGTGAAACTGTGCAAGAGTACATGACTCGAGTTTCCTCAATTACGAGTCAAATGCGTTCCTATGGGGAGAAGATTAAAGAGGAAGTAATTGTTGCAAAAATTCTGAGAAGCCTTACCCCTAAATTCGATCATGTAGTAGCAGCCATAGAAGAGTCGAAAGATCTTAAATCTTTCATGGTCGATGAGTTGATGGGTTTACTGCAAGCACATGAAGTGAGAATCAACCGTTGCAATGGTGATGATGAAGATAATGCATTTCAAGTTCAAGAAACACACAATGGTTCATTCCCAAATCGTGCAACAAGAAGAGGCTTCTTTCGAGGTCATGGACGCGGTAGGAATCAACGAAGTTTTGTACAATGTACATTCTGTAAAAAGATTGGACATAAGGAGGATGATTGCTGGAGCAAAGCAAGCCAGGTTACGTATGCTGAAGAAGAGAATTATCAAGATGAATTTTTATTTATGACCTATGTGAGTGGGGACAAACTGTCTGAGGAAGTGTGGTATTTGGATAGTGCGTGCTCGAATCATTTAACAGGAGAGAAAGGAAACTTCAAGGATTTGGATGAATCATTTCGATCTCAAGTTAGGCTTGGTGATGACAAAATTCTACATGTTAAAGGAAAAAGAGTTGTGAAGTTGCAGGTTGGTGGTAAGGAAAAATTAATTAAAGATGTACATTATATGCCTGGACTTGCGCACAACTTGATAAGCATTGGACAACTTGTAGACGATAGATATTTAGTTGTGTTTCAGAATGGATCATGCTATATAAAAAAAGGAACATCAGAAATTTTCTCAATCAATATGTCAAATAATAGGATGTTTCCTATTGAATTCTCTAGCGTCCAAGCTCGAGTGAATAGTGAAGTTGATAACTCTACATTATGGCATGAAAGATATGGTCATCTTCACATTAAAGGACTTCAACTCTTAGAACAGAAGTATATGGTGGAAGGATTCCCGCGTTTTCATGATTCAAACAACGTTTGCGAGGGCTGCGCTCTCGGCAAGCAAAGCAGACAATCATTTCCTGTCGGAAAGGCTAGAAGGGCAGCAAATCGACTTGAGCTTGTTCATGCAGATGTCTGCGGGCCAATGAAAACAGAATCTTATTCTGGAAGTAAGTATTTTTTGTTATTTACAGATGACTTTTCGCGCATGAGTTGGGTTTATTTTTTGAAGCTAAAGTCCGAAGTATTTGATTGCTTTAAGAAATTCAAAGCCTTAGCTGAAAGACAGAGTGATTGTAAATTGAAAATATTAAGATCTGATCGAGGAGGAGAATTTCTTTCTAAAGAATTCACTGCATTTTGTGACAAGCATGGAATCAGACATGAATTAACAGCTCCATACACGCCACAGCAGAACGGCGTCGCTGAAAGGAAAAATCACACTATTGTTGAAATGGCTCGGTCTATGATTAAATTGAAAGATCTCTCGGATTATTTTTGGGCTGAGGGAGTTGCAACAGCAGTTTATTTGGCCAACATATCTCCAACTAAAGCCGTATGGAATCAAACACCTTTCGAGGCATGGTATGGATACAAGCCTTCTGTGAATCATCTAAGGGTCTTCGGTTGTGTTTGTTATGTTTTGGTGGCTGCTGAGAGGCATAAGCTCGAACAGAAAGCAAAAAAATGTATCTTTGTCGGATATTGCACACACTCAAAGGCTTATCGCTTATTTGATCCCGAGGACAAGAAATTAATTGTTAGTAGAGATGTTAAGTTCGATGAAAAACAAACTTGGGATTTAATGGTAGAAAAATCGAAGCCAAGTTTACGTTCAGAGGCTGAGATAGAGCTATCCAACAACAATAAGGAAAATGAGGAATTTATAGTTCAAGAAAATCATGTAATCTCAGCAGCAGCAGCAGATACAACAACAACGCCAGTAGCACCGACAATAGCTGTAGCAGCAATGACAGGTCCAGCAGTGTACCCCTCTTCTACTCCTTTTTCATCATCCGATTCCTCATCACCTGTTTTCCTGGAAAACAAACAAAGGTCTCTTAATGATATATATGCATCCACGTTTGCACTCTTTGTTGGAGAACCTACTACCGTAGAGGAAGCCTTGCATAATGAAGTTTGAAAAAAGGCAATGGAAGAAGAAATAATGGCCATTGAGAGAAACCAGACATGGGAATTGGTAGATTTTCCAATTAAAAAAAAAAACCAATCAGCTTGAAATGGCTATTTAAGACTAAATGTCATTCTGATGGTAGTGTGCAGAAGCACAAGGCAAGACTAGTGGCGAGAGGATTTACTCAAGAGCACGACATTGATTTTGATGAAACATTTCCTCATGTGGCGAGATTTGATACAATACGGGTTCTTCTTTCCTTGGCTGCTCACCATCAGTGGGTGATATATCAATTTGATGTAAAATCTGCCTTTCTCAATGGAGATCTAAAAGAAGAAGTTTATGTACAACAACCCGAAGGATTTATTGTGCAGGGGGAGAAAGAGAAAGTATATCGCTTGAACAAAGCTCTTTATGGACTCAAGCAAGCGCCAAGAGCTTGGTACAGCAAGATAGATGAATTTCTCCAATCAAATGGATTTGAAAGAAGTTTGAGCGAACCGACGTTGTATATAAAGAAAGAAAGTCTCGGGAAAATTGTCATCATCAGCATTTATGTTGATGACATTATATATACAGGTACTCCTACAACATCAGTTGATGAATTCAAAAGAATTATGATGAATCATTTTGAGATGACTGATTTGGGAAAATTACATTTTTTTCTTGGGCTGGAAATCAAGCAAGTTCCAGATGGTGTGTTTGTTTCTCAAAGAAAATATTTGTCTGATGTGCTCAAGCTACTTGACATGGACCAATGTATCGCTGCTTCTACTCCGATGAATCCAAATGAAAAATTGAGTAGTAATGATGAAACTGGTTTGGCAGATGCAAGCAAATTCAGGAGCTTGGTAGGAAGGTTAATTTATTTAACCCACACGCGACCTGACATTGCATTTCCAGTTGGATTAGTTTCCAGATTTATGCATCGTCCAAGCAAACAACACTACGGTGCAGCAAAACGGATCTTACGTTATCTTGCTGGTACACGAGACTATGGGATATGGTATACTCAAAGTAAGGATTTCATTCTTGAAGGATTCACCGATAGTGATTGGGCAGGATTCCCCGATGACAAGGAAAAGTACCTCCGGAAATTGTTTCAGTTTCGGAGCAGGTCCAGTGTCATGGCTTTCTAAAAAACAATCAACTGTTGCCTTGTCATCTGCAGAGGCCGAGTATGTAGCTGCTGCAACTGCTGCATGCCAAACAGTCTGGTTAAGAAGAATCCTTGAAGATCTAAATCACGTGCAGAAAGAACCAACTGTGATATATTGTGATAGTTCATCGGCTGTGGCAATTGCCAAAAATCCAATAATGCATGGCCGGACAAAGCATATAGAAATAAAGCATCACTTCATTCGTGATTTGGTAACTGCAGGAAGTGTGCATCTTATATTGTGCAACACATCAGCCCAACTTGCCAATCTATTCACAAAACCATTGCGTGTTGCAAGATTCGAAGCACTTCGCGCACGCCTTTATGTTATCAACTTTGAATCAAGGGGGAGTGTTAAAAATTATTAATCCTGATTCAAAGTGTTTATTATTATTATTATTATTATTATTATTATTATTATTATTTCTATGATATTATTCAATAGTTTTTAAATTGCGTCCGTTTGTAAAGGTGTCAGTTTCTTCTCTATTTTTTGGTATTTGTATTTCTTTGGGCGGTGCTATATTGTACAGTATAATAAGAAAATCCTTTTGATTCTACTTTTCCTTTGCAATTGTTGTTTGAATTATTCCAATTCCAACATCAACTTCTATGGAACCGGGTGTAAAACTTTCAAAGTTTGATAGAGGAGAGCATGTTGTTGCAAGTAGATACCGGAGTTTCGTAGGAAGTCTTCGCTATCTCACATGCACAAGACCAGATATTTTATTAAGCATTGCATTGTTAATAAGTTCATGGAGGAGCCGGTTTATTCACATTGGAAGGCATTGAAGAGAATCCTACTATATATTCAAGGAACAATATCACTTTGGGATGTTCTACACGAAAGAAGATGATTACAAGTTGATTGGGTACTCCGATAGTGATGGGTGTGGTGACATAGATGATCGGAAAAGCATGGCAGTTATGTGTTCTTCATGGAAAACATGGCGTTTACTTGGCTCTCAAAGAAGCAGCTGATTGTGACACTCTCAACGTGTGAAGCTGAATATATGGCAGCATCTTGGTGTGTATGTCATGCGATATGGCTAAGGAATTTGTTGCGTAAGATGGTATTGAAGCAACCATGTGCAACTATAATTCAAGTTGACAACAAATCAGCGATTGAGTTAGCAAAGAATCCGGTGAACCATGAAAGAAGTAAGCACATTGATGTTCGCTTTCATGTTATCCGAGATCAAGTGAAGGAAGAAAGTGTGAAATTGGTGCATGTGTCAAGTCAAGACCAAATTGCGGATATATTTACAAAACCACTAACGAAGGAACTTCTCAACAATTACAAAAACATTATTGGCATGATGGATGGTTGAAGCATTTAAGTTTACGGGAGTGTTTGGTTGAATAAACTTAAATGAAATTTTAATTTGGTGTTGAATTGGGTGTTTAATTATGTGGTTAATAGGTATTAAAATACATATAATGCATGGAAGTTTTACTAGAATAGTGGGTGTTAAAGGATAGATAATAAACTAGAATAATGCAATTTATGCTAGGATTAATTGTGCTTTTAATTTGTGAAGTATCCTATGTTATTTTAAACTGTAGTCCGTTGGTGTATTTTTGTGTGTCATGTAAGGGTTAATTTGAAGAGGAAATACAAGTTTTTTGTCTTCATTCTTTAGTATATGTTTGTGTGTTTTGTCTCCATAAGTTTGTGTTTGCATTAGTGTGTGTGCTTGTCGACATATTCGATAATTTTTACATTCTTTAGCTTCTGAATTTACTGATGCAACAGATTTAAGGCATATCAGACAACCAATGGGTTGATGTTTCATCTCTTCCCAGAACACTATAGATCTACAAAATTGTCCGAAACCCATACAATCAAGGAAAATAAAATTAGCAAACAGAAATGTTACTTATAGGATTTCTTAACAAAGCTCCATCCATTGACATCATAGACATCGGATTGTCCCTCACAGTGCAGAAGATCAAATCTGAAAACCTGAATAAAAGATAATATGAAAACATACCATTTTAGACTCTATGCAAAGCTTGATAGATTCTATACAAGCATGACTTAAAAGGAATTCAATTATAATGAAAATTTCTAAGTTTTGATAGCTAAATGTAAATAAATAGAGCAATTATCATTAACAACTCAGAAGGTATTAATCATTCTTCCAAACCAAAAATTAAAACCTAATATATAATCTAAAAGTTCATGATTTCTAACCCAAATTCAAATACCATAAAATAATAAATATACATAAATATACCTTTGTTCTTGACAAAGCTAAAAGTGCCGTTGGATTTTGAGAAAGAAAGGATGATTTCTCCCGACGGCACCCAAATCAATCGAGCTTATAAATGTCTAAAAATTTCCTCAATAAGTACAAAATAAAGAAATAAAACGGAGATGAATAATAATCAGTTTTATCATAATGAATTTTCCCAGTCGAAATAAAGATAAACTAAAAAGTAAATTGCAGAAGTATTGGAGAAACTAAGGAAAGCTGAATGTATGAAAAGGAATTGAGCCCTAGTGTAGTATTTATAGAGACATGGGATAGATTTGTATGGAATCTAAAAAGAATCTATAACTAAATTTTTGAGATTTAACATGGATATCCAAATATTTTTTATTATTAGTTTGTTATATTAATTAGCTTATCCAATTTGGATAACCACACTAGAAGCAGAATATATGTCCTTGAGTAATAACAAAGAAAATAATAAGACTCATCTTGTATTAGTAACCAATTTGGAATCGCTATTAACAATCAATCCACTGGACAACCAATCACTAAAACAGCAACAACTATCAAATATTGGCTGCCATTTCATTCAAAGATGCAACTGTTTTGATATTGAGAGTACTATAAATAGTTCAGACAAATCACATGTTTATTTTAATTGAATTTGAAAATTTGAACTTTTTATTTAAAATTATTTCAAGATAATATGCAAAAATTCCTATAGACATAGTCAATTGGAGTCCAAAATCCTCATTCAATTATGAATCAGTAGCAAACACAAAAGCTTATTGATACAATCAATTTTAACCATATCAAAGCCTTTATTTTTACGGCTATCAGTTAGTCAATCAATCAATAATACTAAATTCAATCAAAAAAATAAAAGAAACTTAAGAAAATGAAGAAATCAAGACAAAGTGGAATATATATTTTCATAAATGAACCTGACTTGCCAATATTCTAGAACCATTAAAAAAAACACATACACAAACACAAATTCATTCAATGCTCCAGTGGGGTATAAAATTAAGAAATGCACAATATTAGAATTTAGCAAGTATAAAATGGCTAAAAATATTCTATATAAAATAAAATGTCTTTGTTACCATTCAGTGACATGCCTTGTGCTTGAACGGGGATGAAATGTCCTCTTCCTAAATATGTGTGGCTTCAATTCTGCAACGGTGACCACAACCATTAGTTTTTAACTAAAACCTTTTTTTGTTGCTAAATCAAACAACAAGTACGGACAGGTGTGTTTGTTTGGGGATTGAATTTTAAATACACTATTCATCCCATTTTTCTCCCTAAAAAGTATCAAATCAAACATCTAGTTTTTTTTTTTTTATATTATACTAAAAATCAATTTTACATTCAAAACATCACATCAATACCTATTTATATCACATCATACAACTATTCAAATTCAAAATTTTTACTGAAAATGTTTATCTTGACAGAAGTTTAATTTGGCTATTAAGAAATTGTTCAGGCCTCACCAAGACACAATGATCCCATTCCATCCTAGGAGCTTGCAATAATATATATGGTATATATTATACATATAATTTTTCTTCCAAAAGGAATTGAATCATAGATAATGAAATTAATGAACGCAATCGGGCAACTAAGCCTAACCTACTTGGCATGCCTAATTAAAAATTAGAAAAAATTATTATAACTTAACAACAAGCAAACAGAACTAGCTAACACATTAATGGAGCAAACAACTACTAGATCGAGGAATGAACTACCAACACAACACAATCGCAGGCACTTTTAACTGAAGTAACCTACATACTCAATAATAATTGCGGTGGGGCTGGGGAAGGCCAAATTTCAACAGAATGCATCTCACAAATCCGAAACAACACTCCATGCACAAACCTAATTTCCTCCAAAGCTCAAACAGCCACCACACTCCCATTCTTAATCAAATACAACAAAATTCATCAAAGAACTGGAAAAAAAAAGTAAAATATCTCACAAAGCAGAAAATATAGAAAATAAGGATAAAAAATCGATATCCAAATCGACACCAGTAACAAAAAATGACGGAGAGAGTAAAAAAGAAATGCATACAAAGAAACACGCTGCCCCCGACTCCGAGGTGGAGAGGGTGGCCGGCTGCTAGCAGCGAGCTGCGATGTCCAGATGAAGGCGGGGGAGAGCGGCTGGCGACATTGATTTCTAATTGATTGGAGGATTTGACATTAAGATGGGAGAAAGGGATATGTTCTGTTGTGAAGCTCATGCGGGTTTATTACGGATTTAGGGTTAAAAATTTAAGTTTTGTTGTTTTGTGGATTTTACCCAAGATTTTTAGTATTCACATAAAATAATGGAAAAGGGACAGGGTTCTAGTTTTAGAATTACACACAGAATTCAATTTCATGAGCAATTAGGTTAATAAATTAGAGTTATGGAATTAAATTTTGTGAGTAACATTTTTAGTGAGTAAATGCATTTTTTTGTATTGATAGGGGATAGTACTTTAAACTTATAATCTTGTGTTAATGAACTTATTTGGAGGTTCATGTGACTTGAAATGTAACTTAACTTCATTCTAATTCTAATTGTAGGATACTATTACATGATAAAAAATCAAAAGTAAATGGAAACCAAATAACAAGAATTTTACCAACTAAAAATTTTCTAATACTATTATTCCTATTTGGTACATAACTAACCATGGCTAAAATTCTGAAAAACTGCCCTAAAATGGTGGACAGAGTTTACTAATATAACAAGAAGTTGTTATCAATTTTTTATTATAAAAAATAATTATTGAATCCAGATTTCTTAAAAAAAAAAAAAACACTCTTTTGTTCTCCAAAGACACCGTTTCACGTTAGATCTGTTGTTGCTGCATATTTGCAGAGTAGAAATTCTTCTGTTTTCAGGGAAAGTAATTTCACATGTGTGAACTGTTTTTTGAATCAAGACTTGTTTTGGAGTCGTAAGTTGATCGATGATTCTTTCACTCAACAATCTTTGTAATGTAATGTAAAAGTTTGTGAGAGACTGTTTGATCATGCATGCGTTTTTTTATGATTTTGGGAAATTAGGGTTTTTGTTAACCCAATGCCATTCCCATGTGCTTCTTCGATTTTAAATTCTGCCCTTCAGGTCTCCCCCTTTCTGTTTTTCAATTATTCTTTTCAGTTTACGTTTTTCCTTTGCATCTGATCTGTGAACAAATTTATTTTGAAGAGCAAATGATATTTGGGATTGTAACCTTCTTTCACTAGTAGTTACAAATTCTATGTGGTTTTGGATATTCGATTTCAAGGCTGCACTTAGATCTGAAAACTCTTTGAATAGATTGAGAATTAGAATTTTCACTTTTAAACTATTATGAACTTTAGAAGGCGCAATCAGCTAATATGCTATTTATCGTTAGCCCTAGTTTAACTTATCATAATTATACTAGACGACATTATCAAGTTTTGTAAATGAAGTCGTACACGGGAAGAAAACTAGTAACTCGATGCTGCACAACAAAAATCATATTACGGCACCGCAATATTTTAGATCTAACATTTAATGCCTATTCTCCTCGAACATTATTTCTCGATTATAATACATCAATTATGAACTTAATATACTCTTTAATTTATAAAGTCTTATTTTCCTTTTTTTCATATGTGCTCTTGTTTACTATGAGTGCTGTGTTTGAGGTGAAGAAAAAGCCACAAATGGAATGCAACAAGGATGAAGCCGTAAGGGCCAAAGAGATGGCTGAAAATAAATTTCTAGAAAGAGACTTTCAGGAAGCCAAGAGGTTGGCAATGAAGGCTCAGAGCCTCTTTCCGGTACTGGATGGGTTGTCTCAGTTCATTGAGATTATCAATATACACATCGTCAGCAGCCACAAGATACATGACGCTCCTGATTATTACAGCATATTGGGGGTTGATTCATCGGCTGATGATGATACAGTGAGGAGACAGTACCGAAGAATGGCCCTCTCTCTGCACCCTGATAAGAACAAGTCAGCAGGGGCAGACAGTGCATTTCAGATACTGTCGGAGGCGTGGAGTGTACTGTCCGAAAAGGAGAGTAGAAATGCATATGATTTGAGGATCAGTGTACTGCCTCGGAGCCAGAGTGGCAGTGCTGCTTCAACAAGTACACCGTATACGGCCTTTTCAACTTCTATTCATCACGGACAAACTCCTCCATGGTCTACAGAAAGTCTGCAGTACAGCATTCCTGCAGTACTGTTGAGAAATGCACAATACACAAGCTATGGTGTGCTTTCCTTTGGGGGATTTTTTGGAGGATTATTAAATCCAAATTTTCAAGGTAATGAGGCATACTACTACCAAAATCCATCACCAAGAAGTTGGAATTTTGGATTCAATTCAGTCCCCTATCCAATGTATCCACCAGTCGGAGTACATAATCCAGTTCAACCTCAAATGTCTTCAACGAAGGCAACTACAGCTGACTTCTCATTATGGTAATGCTCCAAACACAGCCCAGTCGAGGTCGACTGCTAACCAGCAAAGACTAGATTCATTTTAGAGTTCATGCAGTTGATGCAAAACACATTATATATACGGTAATGTGTATCTAAATGAATTTCTGAAGTGTCCTCTGAAAGGTGTAGGGTTGCTGCTGCAACTCAAAACAATGAATTTTTATAGACAAAAACTCAATAATATTACTGCATCTTATTCAATCTCTTCCTCTTACAATTTATAGTGTCATATAGAAAGATCTAGAATGTTTAATTATATTTGGGACAATGGAAAAGGCACACTCATAAATGAGAAATTTAAATGACTCTTTAAAATGCATTAATTCTAACATACTTGGTGCAAAAAGGGTTTCAAGGCAACGCAGATTCCTGCTCCTAACATAAAAGCCCGAGGCTCACGTTATTGGAATATTTATTGACACACTGAGGATCTATCGACCTTCTTGAATCGTTTGAGAAGTGTGCCGTCATCAGTTCCTAAAAACTGTAGACATTCATCCCGGGATCGTGAAACCAACTACATCTCCTAGTTCTGCATTGGGAAATCTATTAATGGAGGAACAATGAAGAAGGAGCTGGAAAGAAGCCTGGTCTTTGTAGCCTGAATTTGGGGAAACCAGAGAGCATCATAGGAGTAGATGTTCAGAAAGGAGAAAGTGTAACATTTCAGGCATCTTCTGTAAAAGTGATTGTTGATAATTCTGGCCCTGCGAAGAACAAACAACTGATGAAGTCTTTTACCACGGGGCTATCACATATATGGAAGTGAAAATGGCGGAGAAAGAACTTGTAGGCCAGTTGAAGAAATTAGAGATAGAAGCTTCATTGAAGAAATATCACAATGAAGATCCTGAGAAAAGGAGTGGTGGCACATTTTCAGATCTGAAGGACAAAGGTGCACCTGAGGGGTGCTATGAGCTTGACCCAGTAGCTCTACCATCAGAACTGCTCAAGATTATTACAAAAGCTGAAGCACCCGAGGCAACCTCTCAGAGAGTTTCTGAGCATCGTGTCATGTCAGACGGATGGATCCAAAACTAACTGTGGTTTTCCGGAAGGGAAATGAAGGTTCCAAATCCTAAAGACGTATTCTAGAAGAAAGAAAGGCAGGCAGGCCCAAGGTAAAAATAGGAGAATCTGTGAACAATCTCGTGAATGAAGAAACTTGTATATTACATATGTGCTTCTCATTCTCATCAAAATGTCGATAGATGTAAAAGATTTTAATGTGCTAGGGAGAAAATTCATCCTTTATAGAATATGTAACAATATTGGAACTATCTGATTGTTACCCTAAATGTATGGATAAAATGATATATGTTAAGAATTTTTTTTTATGAATTAGAGCAACTTAAAAATTAGGCATCTAAATAGTTTGATTTTGCACTACTTATACATTAAACATGTGCAAGAATACACTTGTTTAACATAAAATATCTAGGTTCTGGACCAATAAACTGAGGGCAATTAGATAGATACACATTTAAGGTAAAAGAAAACATTGAGAAAATAAAAAATAAAACAAATGTTACACTTAACTTCAATAAAAAAAAAAAAAAAAGAAAAAAAAGACCTATCAACCAAAAACGGCCTGGCCGGAAAATAAATTAGGGACCCGGGAAAAAAATAAATACTAATGGGGTTCCAAAAACAAAGAAAGCTCACATATTTTGTAATTACACTCATATCACAAAACATATAGTATGCGGTCAAAGAAATACATAGAGTAAGAAAAAGAAAGTTTTAGATGAACTAATTAGCAGCTGATGACGTAATTAAGCCATACCTGATAGATTTGACAACGCAGGCTCTGCCTCCTCTATTATTTGTTATTAAATAAGTCATTTCAAATTTTTGAGAAATTAAAAGAAAGTAAATAGATCTTAGTGTTGTGGGCCGTTCAACTATCTGTAACAAATAAATAACGATTTACTTCACTTTCTCTTTTTCTCATATTTGACATGTTTTTCAAATTTTATGCTTTTGACGCTGCTGCCTTTTTTATTGGCAATTTTTGTCATATATCCACAAATGTTTTGCTTTAAAAATAAAATTCAAAGAAATTTGGTGCAGAGAGATCGGCCTTTTATTTTTTTTGGCTTCTGCCGCTATTGTTGCTTTCTATTTTGGCAATAAGGTAGACTAAGAACCATATTTTGGACACGAAATCTCTCTATTATTTTTTCAAATCCCTTGGTGACCGTTCTGTTTTACCCAAGAATATATCCAGCTCTGATATGGTGTAATCGGATTGATCATGACACAAATGGCTCGAACAGGCTGGATTGTCTCATGGGCCCGCTGCCTGTACGGTTGAGCGGTTAGGTGGACTGAACTGCTATGCGATTGGGCTGTCATGTGAGCTGGGCGGTCAGGCGGTCTGGACTGTCATGTGGTTGCGTCGTTAGGCAAGTTGTGCTGCCCTATGGGCTGTGATGTGAGTTGCGCGGTCAGGTGGGATGGACTACCGTGCGACTGGGCTCTCCTCATGTTGTTAGGCTTTGTTCGAGGTCGCAGATCCTCCACTTAACAATACTTGGCTTCGTTTGATGCAGCGGGATGTCGCTCGACACAGGATCGATGTTGCTGGGCTCATTCGACACATTAGACATTTGTGTTTGGGTTAACAACCGGTCCCTGGAACTTCGCTATCGAGCTGAGCCTCAATTTTCCTTCATCAACTTGGCTTTGTTATTTAAGACCTTATTGATCCGAGGTACTTCGGGGTGAGTATTTGAGTATATATAAAATAAATAACAAAACCAAATTATAAATACATAAAATATTTGTCATGTGTCCGAATTTACAAAAGTGAGTTGTCTGCGGCATCGCCGCACAAGCACTTCTAGAGATAACGTTTCCTATTGTTTATTTTTTAAATGATGAAACACTATCTTTTTTTTTCTTTTTTTTTTTTTTTACAAAAACATCATATCCAAACTACCATCCAACCCGACGGTGTGTAAAATCAAAACTTCCATCAAAGCTACATAAATAAATAAACTACAAAAGAACACACAGGGTGTTAGACCATTACAAATTCTATTTTGTTGTGTAAAAATCCTATTTGTGAAGACTTTATTAAAGTTTTCTATTTTTTTTGTATAAAATGTACGCACGTAACAAATACGTTGTTACGGTATGCATTTCGTGAATGTTATGTATATACACGAATCAAATACTTGTTATTCACACATAATCGCGCGAAAATTAAACGAAAACTAATGAATCTTTTATTTATTTCGAAATCAAAAGAGCTCGGACTAAGTTTTACCCAAATATATCAACCGAGTCAACACAAACACTCAACCTCGACCCAAACCACAAACGACATCCACGGAAACGCACAAACATGTTAACCAAACCACAATCTATGGAAACGCTAACATTCTAGGTCTAATTTCATCACGGACAATCAATATACACCGCGAACAATCAAACGGACCAGAATCAAGAAAGCAAACCGATGGAAAGCCATATAACAAGTCGAACGTCGAAGGATGCCGTCGAAGCTCCAGATTCACCGGTCAGATCACCGGAGAACACAGAAAGAAGATCGATCGAAGAGCGCCGTGGCGAGGTTAGGGTTTTTAGAGAGAGAAGATCGTGGGAGGAGAATAGACTGAACCGGGTTCAGAAGAGACCCAACTTATGTATATATATATATATATATGGGGTTGGAGATCAGATCCAACGGCCCAGATCAAATCCCTAAATCCAACAGCTGCCAACACATCTCAACATAGGTGGGTCGGATCGCGGGTACTGGATCCGGGTTTCGGATGGGCGGGTCGGGTTGAAGTGTTCTGGGCCTCTAAATGTCACAGGTCCAAAATAATCACAAATCTCCATCCTTTTTGGCTGGAGACTGTACCAAACAAGGGTGTCATCACTGTCTGAGTATCCAATGATTTCAGTTTTTTAATCTGAGGACTTATTAACGTGATTGTATTAACAAATTTTAATCACCAAAAAACCTTTTACAGCAGTAACAGAAATACAAGGGAAAAAAGAAAAGAAAAACGGTGTATTTAGCAACTTTAAAAACAGAATTTTAAGTTAGGCTACAACTTTTACAGTTTAAAAACAATTTCTAATCAAAAGTATCAATATACACTGTTTTGTTATGCAAGTTGAATTTTGTTACCGAAAAAACCTTTGTTCCCATGTCCGCAAGGTGGTATTCGGAAGGAATTTTCCCAAGTTTTGAAAGACCTTTAGACACGATATCTCGAATGAAATGGAACCTAACATCTATGTGTTTGGTGTGATCATGAAAACTGGATTTTTACAAAGTTGATTACCCGATTGACTATCTGAAAACACTGTACTTCATTGTTCAAGTATTTTAGTTCATTTAAAAGTCCTTTTAGCCACAATGCTTCTTTTAAGGCTTCGGTAATTGCAACATATTCCGACTCCGTCGTAGAAAGAGCCACAATATGTTGTAATTGAGACTTCCAAGTAATTCAAGAACCACATAAAGTAAACAAGTAAGATGTAGTAGACTTCCTAGTGTCCCTATCGTTCGCATAATTCGAATCAACATAGCCAATCAAGTTAATATCATGCGCGTTTCTACCAAACACCAATCATATGCCTAAAGTAACTACCAAATACTATGTCTAAAGTACCTACCAAATACCTAAAAACACACTTAAGAGCATTCCAATGTTCTACACCCAGGTTAGCCATATAACTACTAAAACAACTAATAGCATAAGCTAAATCAGGTCTAGTACACACCATCAAATACATGATAGAGCCTATGGCATTAGAGTAAGGAGCATTCTTCATGTAAATCACTTCCTTTTCAGATTTAGGGCATTGCTCTTTTGACAAAATAAAGTTAGATGCAAGAGAGACATAAGAGAGTTTTGCATCACACATAGAAAACTTTTTCAGAATTTGTCTAGTATATGTGGACTGGTTTAAAAACAACACATTTTCTTTCCTATTCCTCACTATATTTATGCCAAGAATAACTTTTGCATCCCCTAAATAGTTCATATCAAATTTCTTGCTTAAGCAGTATCTCACGTGATTTATTGTTTCCAAACTAGGACCCATTAACAACATATCATCAACATATAACAACAAGAAAACCTGATGCTTACATGTTATTTTATAATACAAACAATGGTCAAATTTCCTTCTAGTGAATTCCAAAGATTTCATGCATTCATCAAATTTAAGATTCCATTGTCTACCCCATAAAGTGATTTCTTTAAAAGACAAACATGATTTGTTTTATTTCTATCAAGATAACCCTCCGGTTGTTTCATATATATCTTTTTGTACAAATTACCATATAAAAATGTTGTTTTTACATCTAATTGTTTCAACTCCTTATTAAAATAAGCAACCAAAGCAACCATGAAACATAGTGGTATATTTAACAACAGGAGCACTCATTGTAATCTATCCCTTCCTTTTGAGTATAACCTTTTGCAACTAATCTTGCCTTAAATCTAACTCCATTTTTATCTTGTTTTACCTTGTAAAGCCATTTCCAATCAACTATTGACCCGTTAGGCAACCTAGGGACTAACTCCCACGTGTTATTATCCCTTATCCCTTAAAGACTTAATCTCTTCATTCATTGCCTTAACCAATTCATCCTCATTGCCTCATTGTATGACTTTGGTTCATTTCCATCTAATGACTCAAACACATTATAAGAAAATTGAGCAATATCAAAATCATTAAACCTAGGGGCTGTCTAATATTCCTTCTAATTCTATCCCTAGCAAGTTGATAATTTTTTAGATTTTGATTATCAATTCCAGCATTTTCAGCATCAATAAACGAAACCTCAGTCACAATTGTATCGTTAGATCCGCAGTGAACAGTATAAATTGTGCAGTTCTTTCTTTCCCCGAACCCTCTCCGCAACTAGAATCAACATCCGGTGATGGATCACATAGTTCGCGATTGTTTTTACTAGTTTCCTGGTTGAGATGAACTAATTGTTCGAAGAGACTTAACCTTTTCTCCTTCCGTCTAGTGTTGACTATCAATGTCTTTTCTTGAGGCACCCGCTTCCGGCTAACGCGCTTCATTTTTGCAAATTATTGAAGATGTGTTCTACCTAGTTTTTTCTTCTTGTATTCTCAACTTTTTTTTTCTTCTCTCCTGCCGCTTCAAATGTTTGTCGCAATATAATATAAAATTGTGTTCGTAATATTTTGAATTTATTACCGTAATAATATAATTTTTTTTTAAGTGACAGCTATGAAAATTGACTATTATCTTTATATTTGGTAAGTCAAATTATTAAAGCAAATATTGAATAGAATTTTCTAGAGTCTTAACTTTTTTTTGCTTAATTCCGAAGCTATTTTATTACAATAAAATTGAGCTTTTGGAAAGAAGCTAATAATTCACACTATTCAACTCCATTAAATTTCATGTTATAACATATGTGTATATATATATGTAAGTGAAACAATTGCACTAGCAATAAAATGATTATTTCTAGCGGATTTAAAACCATTACGAATGCTCATATTTTTGTGCAAAGAACTATTTGTGATGAATTTGTTGCAGATTTTGACCGGTACATTTACTCAAGTAACAAAAAGTCTTTGTTGCAACAAATGCCAAAACAAAAGAATTGTGGTCAACGCGCGTGGATAGAATTTTTGTTACAGTTTCTTGGATGCAACAAAAATTAGAATTCGTTTTTGTAACGAAACATAGCTGTAACAAATGATGCGTTGCAAATATTTTCTAACAGATGCAATATCTTTTTGTAACGATTTTTGTAACGAGATAATTTTGTAGCAAATAGTATACTGCTTGTTAATTTTTTGTAACAGTCTAAAGATGATACAATTGCTACAGTGTTTGTAATGGCATCAATTTCATGACAAATAACATACATCATATTTTTGTTCCATATTAAATCCGAAATTCATCATAAAACTTCCAAAATTAGACCGATCCAACCATGTTCTAAGGTATTCCATATACAGTTACACCATCAATCGTATCAACTACCCCGGAAGTACTGCATAAAGGAAAACAAGCTAAAAATATGTACTTATATGCAAAATGATCAATGTAGTAAGACATCAGTCCATATCTAAGCATATACATGGTAAGAAGATACTCATGTAGCGATAAAGTAAGGGGAGACACTCGGATGCGGCGAACCAGCTCCAATGAATAAGTTAAATATAAAAATGTATTTGCGAAATAAATAAACTAGTACAAAAAAACAAATCCTTCAAAGATAAATCATATACATCTTTTTAAGTCCACTCAATGAGATCGACTTGTAAAATCAAAAGGAATCTAAGGGTGCACTACGCAGTTGGCTAATAATGCATTTACTAATCCTTAACTAGAACATTGTAACAACTTGTATAATTAATTTCCTTTTATCATAGTAAAACCAACTCTGTAATTATCAACAAACTTCTTGTGATTCCAACAAAATCAGCAATGCAATTCATTCAAAATAATCATGAACATGAGATTGAACTCCATAAATAATGAAACAACATTGAACAAAGCTAAATTTTTAGTATTTTAAAGACATAAATCAAACACCACATTCAGTTTTTCATAACATAAATCAACCAACATAATCACTAATTTCTATAACTCAGTAGTCATATCAAAACATGTCCCAAACATGTAGCAGTCATTGACACAAGTAGAAAACCTATAATAGCAAAGCATTTTACTACATAATTAGCGCCTAACATTGTTTATAACACAATATTATTGAAAAATGAGAAAAAAAAATTAAAGACAAAAAAGTAGATATTTACATTTGAACAATAATTTCCTTAACTGGAGAATCTCCAGAGAAAGGTTGCAACCAGCATTACACCAGGTAGTAGCTTTAATAACAATTTCCAAATTTGAAATTCACTACACATAACCTATGAAGAAGGTATTGATAACTTGTTACTGACCTTAGACATGGGAGGATTCATTTAGAATGTTGTCCAACAACAACTTCCAAACCTCCACTGTAGTATTCTCACAGCGGTATCTCACCAAGACTTTTTGTTTGTAGCAAGATCAAAAAGTGAAAGAAAACAAACCAAGCAATAGAATATTAGCATATTTTAATTCTTCCAAATAAAATTAAAACAACAGCCAAATAGTCATTTTAGTCAAAAAAGACTTTAGATGAACGTGCCATGCAGAGCAACAACTAAGACGTCCTTAATTACACCAATGTGCACATTATTCTTAAAAGCATGGCAACTGAAGCACAGGTCAATTGTTAGGCATATTATAGTTTAATTTTACTATTATCAGAAACAAGATTACTTTAGAAACCAATATATCGACATAGAAATCTAATTCACGAGCACCAATAAAACAAAGCATTGTGTCAAAATATTAAATACTGCATAGAAGAAAACTTCTTTGGCATCATAGTAGCAAGCACACCAATATCACCTCAACTCCCTGAAAAATTGGCAACTAAGCAAATGAAATGTCAAACTTAAAAAAGAAAAAGATAAAATAAAATAACCTCTCATCACACTTATTATGAAGAAAATGCCAAGTAAGAAATATATATGTATATACATCCAATGAAGCTCGCAAGAGCTCTTTGACAAATACCACCAAACTTAGCCAACTTGACCCAAAATTAGACTTACAATTGTAATTTTAGTGATGCAAGCACAATTCAATCAATTTAGAGAATTCCTCCCAAACTAACATCAAACATATCACCAAAGTAAGAGTAATTGAACTGGTCGCAAACTATATCAGATTTCACACCATCTTGAGACACAATTCAACCAATAATAATCACCGTTGTAACCACATCAGGCCAAAGCAACAACAAGTCTATAATAGAATAAAAAAGAGTTGACAATCATGAATTTATCAAGAAAAGAATCGAACCCACATTGAATGTATTTAAAAATTAGAAGCCGATCCTGACTGAGCTGGAATATATGCTAACTAAAAGCAGTCCAAGTGTTGTTATGAAAAGAGAGATTGAATGCATGAATACTAGAATCTCATTAAACTGCTCTAGGAAATACGTCTAATACATATCCAACCTTAAAATACTATTTTCTAATCCACGAACACAATAATAGGGCTAACTAACGAGAAAATAACTTACTTCCTAAATTCTAGAACTTATTCAACAAAAAGTTTAATTCAAACTTAACAAATCTAAAAATAAGCATAAGTATTTTGTCCACTTTTTAGTAATGTAAAACTATTTTTCATAAATTTTTGGGGGATGTCAAACAGATGTTAATAGACTTGCTACTATTTCTACCTTTGCAACAGAAACAAACTATTGTTCCATTGCTTCTAATAGAACCAATAAACAATTAACTTATCAGTCTGTTTGTTAATTAGAGACCACAAAATCATATTATAGGCAAAATTCGACAACGGTGAGTCGGTGACAAACCTAGTATTTTGCTAACATTTTGTCAAATTCATTACAACATAAACCACGGTCAGCAAGAACCATGAACCCTACCAAACCTTCACAACCCACAACTACACAATCCCAATCAAAAATAAAATAAATTAAAACTCATCAAAGGCCCATCTCTATCCACCTCTAAATCAGACTGATTCTATGATCCAAATTGATGTATAATATATCTCCAAAATCTATATAACTATGACCTGCCCCAAAAATTAAAAACTCCATGTATGGAGGTCAAGAAGAACACATAAAAAACACCGAACAAAAGATCTTACCCTATCTGCAACTTTGAAATATGAGAATTAGCACACTAACTGAAAATTTGAAGCCAAACGCCTCTGAGATATCAAACTCACCAATTAACATCAACCAAACAGCTCAAGAAATCCTCTGCTTGTTATCAACCCGACTAATAGAATGCCATGCCCACCTTTGTTTCTAATCCAATTTAAATCCTCTTCAACTTCAGATTGCAAAGTCTTCTTTCAATGTAAAAAGCAAAATTCATCTATATGATTAGATCAACTTAAACACTTGTTCTGATTTCTCTGTCATTTCCTTAAAAGAAATTTGCCAAAAAAAAACCTTTGGCAATAACTCCCATTGTCTTCATCAAACAATATGTATTGTTGGAATATGAAACTGAAATTCTCTATTTCCTTGTAAAGTAGTCTTGGATTGATTCGCCTTCCTTTATAAAATTTTTTTTGAATTCACCCGTTAGAGTTTAAAGTGAAACCTTCTTCAGTTTGTCAACAGCCACGACAGATCTTTGAAGCTTATACTAAGCTCCCTTTGAGGTGGCCTCATTTGCAATTTTCTTAAACATATAATCATCAAAATATTGATGAATGATTATGAGAGCACATTGATCTTTCTTATGTAGCTTCTCCAACTCATTTCTCTCGTCTTGATTGACAGCTCTTTCATTCTCCGGCACCGTGTAGCTATTCTCAGCACTCTCACAAACACCATGTGCACCAAGTATAGCTTTTATATGAATTCCCCAATTCTCATAATTGTATTTAGTGGTTAGGGGTATTGGAAACAAAAAGAATTTAAACTCGTTGCCATTCTTTCCAGAAATGTGATATGGCTCTGAGAAAACATTGTGGAAGAAAATAAAAAGGAAGAAGAAGAAAACAACTAATAACCAAAACCTTTTATAGGAGAAAAGAGAAGAAGATACTTTCATTAATAATTAGAAATGAAATTACAACGCCTATTTATACACAAAAGAAAAGGCTAAGAAAGGTAAAGGAAAATAATTTCTCCTAAACCAATGCAAGCTAAATTTTCTACTAAATACATGCACGCTAATGTTTAGCCATGAATGTCTCTTAGACAAATGCAAGCAAATGGCATGATACTAGTCAAATTTCCTTCATGGGGTTGAATTTTATAATTTATTTATTATATTTTGGACAATGAATTAATTTTGATATAGTTCAGCAACTATTGTTTTTTTAAATCAAGTTTATTTCTCTACAGTTCTGGTGGTCAAATGGTTGTCTGCATATTGATGAAGACAAAATGTGACATGGCTCCGAATCACCCGAACCCGAGCTTAGACGGGGACCGATTGCAACCCGGACCCAGTCAAAGTTTTTTGTTTGCTTGGGAGTTGTGATCCCTTGATTTTAATTAAGATTTGTGGCTTAGGTTAGCTTGCCACTTAAGATGTGTGGGTTAAGTTAATTTGTTATTTACTATATATAGCTTTGTATTTTCTTGTTGGACACACAATCTAGACATGAAAAACAATTAGAAAGGATTTACCTTAGCTACCTTGGGGGAGATTCCTTAGAGTTGGAGTGATTCCATCCGCCGAGAGGGCAAATCGATTGTTTGAGCTTCGGATGCAATTACGTGAGAGACGGACGATGCATCGACAGCCTCGGAAAGTCCACGAATTCTCAAAAGTGCTTGCTCAAGAGGAGTTATTATTTTTTGGAATTCGATTTATCATATTTTTCTTTTGATTCTTCATTTCTAAGTTTGAGTTACCGTTTCCCAATTATATTAGACATTTGTTTTTCGAGTTTGATTCATGGAGATGATTCTAATCCATTTCATAAATGTATCAGAACGGTTGTTGATTTGATCATAAGATGTCAAACCTATTTTGTTCACAACATGTTTGATCATATGCCTTTATCTCCCGTTTGATCAAATTTGTGTTAAAATATAGGTTTAATTCATGTTATTTGGAGATAGTTCATAGTTTTCTAAAATAGCCATTTCACTATTGCAAAAATTCCCTCTCTAGTGGAAATGATAGCTAGTTCCAATCCATTGTTAGTTGCCAAACATGATTTGTGTTATTGAATTTGTCTCTCAAGCAAACACAAATAGTAGTGATTTTTGGCCGACACTAACAAACTTTGTTCGTAGTTTTCTAAGTATTCTTAGACCTTGATTGAGTCATATGGTTGGTTTTGAGCCTAAACACATCAAATGATCAAAGAATTGAGTGAATTGAGGGCTTAGAAGTGTGATTTTGTGAGTTTTGTCGGTAAATCGTATTTTGGCCGTAACTTTTGCATTAGAACTCTGATTTACTATTGTGATGAGATTTTGGAATCGAATCCTATATACCATCAGCACCAATATTCCGTGCTATGATCTGAAAATTATCAAAAGAAGCCCAGAAGACAGTTTTTAGTTAGTCTGAAAATTTTGGATCCAGCATTCTCTTTTTTGTTTTGAGCAATCAAATTGTTCGATTTATTCCTCTCAATTGGCTGGGAATTTTTGATTGATTTATTTTTTTTTTCTGTTAGATAACTCCTTGAATTTTATTTTAATGTTTGGAACTGTGAGATTTGGAATTGAATAGATCTCTGAAATAGTGTTTGAATCTGGTTATAGTGCAGTATGTTCTATTTTTGAGTAATGTGGAAAAAGTGCAATGAAAGAGCCAAGGTGGTAATATGAATTTGAAAAAGGTGAGCTCTAAAATTTAAGTAAAATCCTAAAGCATAAAAAAAAAATTAAAAAAAAATTAAAAATTATTGAGCAGCACACTTCCTCTTTATGTTACAGTGCATTGCCAATCATTTTGGTAGTCACGAAACCAGTTATGAGGGAGTAGTTCCATTTTTCTTAGGGGATTCTTTGAGTTTGGAGTGATTATCATGATCAAATGATGTTCTAGGGATTTCGATTCTTGTTTTTTGCTTAATTTTGGAATAAGAACTTGTGTCAAACCTTCTTTTACATTCTGTGATTATAGTTTGGCGTTGAATCCTTTAGTTTGTTTTCTAGTTTATGCGTCTTGTTTTTGTTCGACATTACGTATCCTTGAGTATGCATTTGAAGGGATTCCTACGTACTTTTTGAGATAATTTCAAAATGCTTCTTCTGTTTTGATTGTGGTTGCTTCTGATTTTCTTTACTGAGAGTTATGAGAGAGAGTGAGAGCACTTACCCTTCAATATACATATATATAATTTGTCTTTGTTTGGAGGATGGCTACTTTCAAACAATTGAAGGAGTTGTTGGAATCAAGTATGCAACAATTGAAGACCAAAACGGAAGAAACTTTATCCATGCAACAAAGGGCAACTTGGGATCATGTAGAGTACATCGTGAATAAGAAAATAAAGGACCTCAATCATAGGTTAACATTGTTGGAGATGGCACGAACTCAGGTTCCTTCTGGAGTAACTGATATTCGGGGTAGATATGATACAACTGAGGCTTCTCGTCATTGTGATATGAGTCTTTCAATGAGGTCAGACGCACACAATAGTCATAACTCAAAGCACTCATTCTATGAATGAGACCAAACTTATCATCAACATGGCGAAGTGGATGATGATCTCTCTACCATTAGGATTAACCTTCCCATCTTTGGAGAATTACGAGGGGCACAAGAATTTTTGGATTAGACGATGAAGTTCGATATGGCATTTGACTGCCATAATTACTCGGATGGCAAAAAAAATTTGATGATTTGTAAATTCAGGGATTATGCATTGACTTGGTGGGAGAATGTGAGACGTTATAGAGAACACCATTGACAAAATCCAATTGATACTTGGCCTCGGTTGAAGGAAATCATAGGAGGCATTTTGTGCTAGAAAGTTATGAACGAGATATGAATATTAGGTTACAGTCCTTGGTGCAAGGTTCAAAATCAGTGGAGGAATATTTTTTTATGATGCGATTGGATAATGATGAGAGCGAGTCATTGATAAAAGCTCGGTTTATTAAGGGTTTGACACGTGAGATAGGTGATACGGTTGAGCTGCACCATATTTGTTCTCTTCGGGAAGTTGTGGATTTGGCTATGAAACACGAGGAGCAGTTCAAGAGACCAACCTCAACAGGATTTTCATCTCAAAAGAAGTTCCCAATCATTTTCTATAGCTCGGTTCATATCTTCTACCGGATTTAAAGGAATTTTTTTCGCTAAGCCTTTCGATAAAAATATGAATAAAGACAAATATAAAGTAGTTGATAAAAAGGATGAGGCTGCGAAGTTCAAAGGAAATGAGTTTGGACAATGAAAATAAAAGATTGTAATGTGCTGTAAGAGTCATAGACAAGGGCACTATGCAGGTGAATGCCTCAATTGACGAACAGTTATGATTTTGGAGAATCGCAAATGGGGATATGTCGATGATAGTGAGGGCGATGAGATAGTAGAGGCTGAAGCAAAGGCTGGAAGTGGGTGATGACATTGAAGAAGTGTGCGATAGGATCCGTTAGTTAAATAGTCATGCGTGCCATGACCTCTTTACGGCGTGAAGATAAACATGCGGACAATGAGAAAATCTATTCCACTATCATTGCAAGGTAGCGGGACATACTATATCCAGGATAGTGGATTCAGGTAGTTGACCAATGTTATTAGTTTCTATGTGGTCGAGAAGCTGAGTTTGAATAACACCCCACACTCAAAACCATATAAACTACATTGGATGAGCGATGAAGGAGCTGTTAGTGCTGATAGACGAGCGATTGTTACCTTTTTTATTCATGGTTTAACCGATGATGTCCTTTGTGATGTGTGTCCCATGACTGCATGCCACCTCATTTTGAGACGACCATGGAAATTTGATATACGTGTTTTGTATGATGGATATAAGAATCAAATATCTTTCACTAAAGGTCGCAAGAAGCTAAGCATTTCCGCCCTTCCACTCGAGACCGTCCGTCGTGATGCTTAACATTTACATAGGACTATGCGAGATATGGTAAAATAAAAAGGGGTTGTTACAGTTTCGGCGAAACCTTCCGAGGGAGACGATGGAAAGTTGTTGCTTAGTCTGGAAGAGTTCCACAAATAAGTTCTCCAAAACAGTAACCAAGATGAGGAATATTAGTTTTATATTCTTTTACTCAAAGAAGTACTTGTTATTGATGATAATTTATTTCTCACTTGTCCTCTCATTTTGTAGACTTGATAAGGAGTTTGATGATGTCTTTCTGGATGATATACCACATGGATTACCACCATTGTGAGGCATTGAATATCGTGTTGAATTTGCACCGGGTGTATCAATTTCTAATAGGTCATCTTATAGATGTAATCCAAAAGAAAGTGAGGAAATTCGAAGACAAGTCCATGAGTTGCTTCTTGATAAGGGATGGGTTCGAGAATCTTTATCTCCTTGTGTTGTACCTATTTTACTTGTCCCTAAAAAGGAGAACTCATGGCGTATGTGCGTTGATTGTAGGGTTGTCAATGTAATTAGTGTGAAATACCGACATCCAATTCCTCGATTGTATGATATGCTTGACGAGTTGCATGAAGTACGGTTGTTTACAAAAATTGACTGAAAGAGTGGATACCATTAGATTCATATGGAACCCGGAGATGAGTGGAAAATAGCTTTAGAACCAAGTTTGGGTTGTACGAGTGGCTAGTCATGCTATTCTGGTTGACAAATGAGCCCAACACTTTTATACGATTGATGAACCATGTATTGAGAGAATTTATTGAACGTTTGTGGTGGTATACTTTGATGACATACTTGTCTATAATACTTTTTTGGATGACCATCTTGGACATTTTAGACATGTTTTTCATGCTTTAAGAAATCCTAAATTATATGGTATATTAAAGAAATTCTTATTATGAACTAATGAAATTATTTTCCTTGAATTTGTTATAGGTGAAGATGGTCTTAATGGTTGATGACGCTAAGTGATGACTCAAAATATGAGCATATTCTTAGTTTGACAAAACTGTGTATTACTCGAATTTCTGTATAAAAACCATCATAATAACCCGTTAATGGCATACATTATTGATATATATCGCTTGGCATGATTCAGATTTTGTTGTTGAGATTATTAACGATTTTTGACCTTTTTAAGCGGTAGTCTGGTACCAGAAACGCTAAGGCATGCGCCACAAGCGATAGTCTCCTCCGCTCGCAAGCGCCCAAAATATCTACTGAAAAAGACTAAGGCATGAGAGGCAAGCGGTAGCTTCCATCGCTCACAAGTGATAGCCCCTCCTGCTTGCAAGTGACAGCCTAGAAACCCACCACTGCAGAATGTCACCAGATTTCGACTAAGTGTTCCAACTGCAGCGGTTCAGCCATCTCATTTCCAGCCAGCACAAGAGAGCCTAACTGCACTGATGCCCTCAAGCTCTCCGGCAAGCGAGGAAGATCTGAGCCTTTACACTTCAATACAAGTGAAGTGGGCACCTTGGGAGTTATGGCCATCAACTACTTCAACAGAATAACTACCAGCAACCACCTAACTGCCCAGCGGTTGGAACCACCCAGCAACTGCTTCAACCGTCCCAGTTCATCTACTATAAATAGGGCCAGATATCTCTATGTAAAAAACTTCGATTTTTGGAGTATTTTGAGCAATTACTTTCTGCAGTCAAGTTGTCTTCCTGTCTCCGAGAGCTCCAACCCTGTAAGGGAGTTCTCCACAGGACTGGCCAAGGGAGTAGGGATTTTCCTCCTCCCTTGGCCAAGCCTTTATCGTTTTCTTAGATTAGATTACTGCTTTCAATTATAGCTTTGTAGTTCTAATCTTTCCAGCTTTAGTAGTAATTAATGAAATATCATTCAGTTCTCCATCCTCATTTCTTCCACACTTTATCCATACTTATATAAACTTTGAATTTAAAGAACTTCATTTCACTGGTTTAGAGCATGAGAATAATTGATTAATCTGAGCCTTGTTTTCCGCCAAAAGCGGTTTCAAGGTAGTTCAACGTAGTTAAGTACGCGGGAGCCTTGTCGACCTACTTAACTACTGTTTTGAATTCAATTTTGATTAAAGAGAGGCAACATAAGGGTAAAGCCACTAATGAGGTAGAAGTTTGGATAATTAATGGGGCATAGACGGTGGTCTATTAGGTCACAGAGATTCCTAGTCACAGTAGAGTTTATTTCTTATAATGTCTTGATTCTGGGTGTCATTGAAGTTATGCTGTAAATCCCTTAAGGTCAAATTCCAGTGTTATGAATTCTTTATACTTTAGTTTATCTAATTACATCATCCCCTTCTAACCGTTCCCGTAATATACATATATCTTCGTTAACACACTTACATCATTCGCTCATTACATCCAGGGGAATCTATCCATTTAGTAACGCACAATTCAGACATAACACCTCTCATTCACTCTTTGTCGCTTACCTATATACATATATATACATAACATAATGTGCCACCCGTCCATGTCCCGTTCACTCGGTCCCGGCTTCCGCTCATGTCCCGATCATCTGGCTACTGCTGGCACTTCACTTTACGCCTTTGCTTCGCTCGCTTCCACTCACCCCTTTTACCGCTTTACTTACCGCTTTCAAATAGACTAGAAGTTGTGATCTTCACCATTTGAAATTCATGACTTAAGTCCTTGTGTTCGACCTGGAAAATCACCAGTAAAAAGAGTATAAATAATTGTGATAACTACTCAGGGTCTACAACCACAAAATTTACTATATCTGATCGCTTTTCTATATACATCACTCATTGACTTTCGTATATAAATTCCCCGTGGATTTGTGCAAATTACAATACACACAAATTGAGTTATCACTAAGGTAGCTGCAATTTGGGAATGGAAAAAATGTACAAGTGTGGCCGAAGTCTGGAGGTTCCTTGGAATGCGTGGATGCTTTAGGTGATTCCTACCACACTTTAGTGTGATAGCAGCCCCCTTGACCTCTTTTTTGGAGAAGAATGTTCCATTTAAGTGGGAGGCAAGTCACGAAGCAACCTTTGAGAAACTTCAGGATAGTTTGACACATTCTCCGGTTTTGGCACTACCCGATTTTGAACGACCTCTTGAAGTCCAATGTGATGCTAGTGGAGTTGATATAGATGCAGTAGTATTACAAGAAGGCCGAATGATTGCTTATTATAGTGAAAAGTTCCATAGAGCAGCCCTAAACTACTCGACATATGACAAAGAATTATATGCGGTTGTGCAAGCCCTGAGAGTTTGGCAACATTACTTGCTTCCAAAGGAGTTTGTAATTCACCCGGATCATGAGACCCTCAACCATTTGCTTGGGTAGAAACAACTCAATCAGTGTCATGCTTGGTGGGTAAGCTTATTGAACAATTTACATAAGTGATTAAGTATAAACAAGGAAATAAGAATGTAGTTGTTGATGCACTCTCTCGGAGATATGTTTTACTTAATCATACTCATACACATTTGGTTGGATTTGCCCATATTTGTGAGTTGTATGAGCATGATGTAGATTTTGGTCATATATTTAAACTGTGTGAGAAACATGGTTTTGATGATTCCTATAAACATGATGGTTATTTGTTTCAAGGTGATAATTTGTGCACTCCTAGATGTAGCATTAGAGATGTTTTGATTGAGGAGAGTCATGGTAGTCATATGCTTGTACATTTTGGTAGACATGCTAAGTTTGATGTTCTTAGAGCTTACTTTTACTAGCCTCATATGCGTAAACATGTTGATTCTTTTGTTGATAAATTTCTTGCATGTAAAGTGGCGAAGAGTACTTTGAAGCCCCATGGTATGTATACTCCTCTTCCCACTCTGGAAAGCCCTTGGTTCGATATTTCTATCGATTTTGTCCTTGGTTTACCTCAGAGACCGTGTGCTAAAGATTCAATTTTTCTTGTGGTTGATAGGTTTCCAAAGATGACTCACTTTATTTCTTGTGCGAAAATGATGGATGCTAGTCATGTAGCGAAAATTTTCTTTCAAGAGGTTGTGAAATTGCATGGTGTTCCGAAAAATATTGTATCGGACCGTGATGTAAAGTTTGTATCATATTTCTGGAAAAGTCTTTGATATGAAAGGACGTGCTTACTTTTCTCTGCGACGTTTCATCCCGAGACGGATGGCCAAATTGAGACGGTCAATCGTACTTTAGGTAATCTTTTACATGTCATGGTACATGATAGTGGTCGAACATGGGATGAATACCTACCACATGTTGAATTTTCTTATAATAGGCATGTTAGTACTACTACTAAATTGTCCCCATTTGAGGTTGTTTATGGTTTTAACCCTCTAACCCCTACCGATATATTGCCACTACCTAGTAGCGAGCATTTGAAATTTAGTGCCAGGGATCGAGCCTACATCAATCAAGGAATTACATGCCAAGGTACGGGAGAACATTGATAAGGCAGCCACAACATAAGCAAACTATGCCAATCGCAGAAGAAAACTCGTGATATTTCGACTCGGCAATTGGGTATGGGTACATTTGCGTAGAGAACGCTTTCCGTAGTTGCAGCGTGGGAAACTTTCTCCTCATGAAGCTGGTCCATTTCGTGTGTTGGAGCGCATAAATGATAACGAATACCGCATTGCACTTCTGGAAGACTTAGGCGTGAATACGACTTTCAACGTTGCCGATTTGAGCCTATTTGACCATGCTAAAGATGCTACTAGCCTTGAGGACAAGGCAGCCGAATGGGGAGAGGATGACATGACTCCGGATCACCTAAACCCGACCTTAGACAGACGATTGCAACCGAGACCCGGTCGTAGTGAATTTTTTTCTTGGGAGTTGTGATCCTCTGATTTTAATCAAGATGTGAGGCTTAGGTTAGCTTGCCACTTAAGATGTGTGACTTAGATTAATTTGTCATTTAGTATACATAGCCTTGTATTTTCTTGTTGGAAATACAATCTAGAGTTAAAAACAATTAGAGAGGGTTTACCCTAGCTACCTTGGGAGAGATTCTTTAGAGTTAGAGTGATTCCATCCACCGAGAGGAAAAATCGATTGTTTGAGCTTCGGATGTAATTGTGTGAGAGATGGAAGATGCATCGGCAGCCTCGCACAGTCCGCGGATTCTCGAAAGTGCTTGCTCGAGAGGAGTGATTGTTTTTTGGAATTCGATTTATCCTATTTTTTTTTATTCTTAATTTGTAAGTTTGAGTTACCGTTTCCCAATTATATTAGATATTTCCTTTTCGAGTTTGATTCATAGAGATTATCCTAATCCTTGTCAAAATGTGAATTCACAGATACAACAACATTTTTTGTCTAGATCTTCATCCACAAAGTTGCTTAAAAATCAACCAACTATCCAAGTGGGTTTTTGTGGGAAATTGATTCTAATTTCTAGACAGAAAAGAGAAAGTTGTGTGTTTTGTCTCAACATTTTTTTTATAACTTTCTTCATGTTCTTAGGTTGTTCTTAGTATCCAGGAAGCTTCTAATATGATTTGAAGACGGAGATTTTAGTGTTCCAACCGGGTAAAAAACCAAGTAGTAATCGTGCTAACTATCCACTAGAATGTTGATTTGCTGGTGTCATGTATGCAGGATGACGATTTGTTTCTTGTACACTGTGATGTAGAGAAAGCTATTAGAGAGGTTAGCTTTGATGTAGGTTTTTGGTGTTCTAAGTTCTTGTAAACATGGTTATAAGTTGTAGTAGAAGTCTTCTGGATTAGACTCCCGAAGATGTAGGTTTTTGCATTGATTTAAGTTCACAAATATTGCATTTTTTCTTTGTCTCCCTAATCCTCACAAACACCCCGTTGTCCTAACCATTGAACAATCACGCATTTAATATTTGTTCTAAACATTTGTGGTTTTATATTTTTCGCTCATATATAATTGGAGGAGTTGGCCTCTTAAGCATGATTAATATATCCGACAACCGTGATAGTCAAAATTTTGAACGAAAACATATATTGGATACAATATTTTAGAATTTTAAATTTTGAAAAAAAAAAGTTAAAAATGGTATATTATTTAGAAGAAGAAAAATAATTTAGAAATAGAATTAAAAGTGTGAAAACACAGGGTAACATAATCAAATAAAGTAGATATGATGCTAATACAACATTCATTTAATTAATTTTCACATAAATTATATATATATATATATTTCAATTGAACATGTTAAATATTATAGATACATAGTATCCGTTTTGAATCATCAATGCTAGGCCCTTTCGAACGGCAAATTCTAGGCCTACAAAATACTTACCTTTTGTAGCGCTTATACATGCTGCAACAATAGGTTCATAGCAAAAAATAGTTTCAGTTACAAATTGTATCATGACAAAAATGTTTTTATTTAAAAAATATTTATTTTTTATTTTATTATGGTAATTAGTCCGTAACTAGTACAAATATGACATAAGTCGTCCTAAATACATTTATTACACTGCTATATTTGTATGAAATAAATTATATTGTTTTCTTAATAAAATTAATTTAAATTAAAATTTTAAAAAATAAAAAAATGCCTTAGCCGTTCCAACAACAACCCATACTCACTATTTTCATACAATCCCCTGTATAGAAACCCTCTGTTCTCTCTATCGCGTTGGTTCTTTGTTGATGCCCCATAGTGCTATACCCTAGTGGGTAAGTGTTCCCCCCACCCACCCCACCCTTCTGATGTCCACGGCTCCCTCCGATTTTACACAAATTTTAAAGAAAAACCACGAAAATAAGTTTTCTTCCTCCATTTACAAGAAAACATAATGATCTAACAGCACAAACCACAAAAACCAAGTTTCCCCTGATACCACTTGTGTTTTTCTTAATAAAATCTTATGTAAGAAACAAAGTTAACATATACACGAACATGTCGTAAGCAAACAAAATAATCTTGAACTTTGCATATATTAAAAGAAAACAAACAATACAAGTTTATTTCGAGGCCGGCTCAAGCCCGTAGACACACTGAAACACAAACAAATCAACGCAAACAACAGAAAATTAACCGCATCCAAACACAATCGGCCCCAATCTCAATAATAACCGAATGAAAATCCTTGTGTTGATGGTATTTTTTTTTTCAACAAACAAAAAGTAAAATCCGAAAATAGGAAATTATCTTCGAACTTGATTAATTAGTGCCTGAGATTAAGAATCTCTAAACACTGTACGGTACAGAAAATTAACTGGGGCTGAAAATTTAAATGATAATCCCCGAATCTCTTGACTTTGATGTTGATTGAAGATCCTCTGCCAGTTGCTGACCCCAATCCTTAAATACTCTTCAGAGACGGTACTGGAAACCGTCGCCCGAACGGTTACAACGCCTCTTTTTCAACCGTCTGCTAGCCCTTCTCCTGCTGACACGTGCCCTCAGCCGACTGAATTATCACTCTTACTCACTTTCAACAGTATCCGACCTCCATACCAACCGATCTGCCTATCCAACCACGAATCGGCCGACTCTTTGGACCGACCGCAGACCTTCCGCCTTTTTGGTCCGAACGCAGCTCTTCCTCCCTGTTCGTCCGACCGTAAACCTTCCGTCCTTTTTGGACCGACCGCAGTCCTTCCGCCTTGTTGGTCCGACCACAAACCTTCCAACTTACAAACCATCTGACTTGTTGGTCTAGCCGCAAACCTCCCGACTTATAGACCATCTGACTTGCAGTCCTTCTGACCTACGGACCTTCCGCCCTGCGGACTTTCCGACCTGCGGACCGTCCGACCTGCGGACCTTCCGACTTGAAGACCTTCCGACCTGCGGACCTTCCGACCTGCGGACTTTCTGACCTGCGGACCTTCCAACCTGCGGACCTTCCGACCTGTGGACTTTCCGACCTATGGACCTTTCGACCTGCGGACCTTCCGACCTGCATATCTTCCGACCTACGGACCTTTCGACCCGCTATTTCCTCAGAAATATGTCTATTTCACCTAATTTTCTCGAAACACTCCCTGATCGATCTAAACGGCTCAATTATAGGCCCATCTCCCTTTCTGACTTAGGCTTTTTAACCTAATCATAATTTTCATATGTAACAACTTGCCCGCCGCCATCGGACTTTCAAACGCCATTCCTCAATCGCCGTTTGGAACTTCACAACATAGATACTATCATACCTTTGTTACGAAACCGTCTCTGCAACCTCATAATCAACTTCCTTCATTCCTCAAAGTTTGCAACCCCAGAATCATGGCTAATCAACACCTACCTGCACTTCCTTTCGACGGATCAGCCCCTGAAACAACTTTTGTTACGACGAAAATGCTCACTCCGACCATTCGCCTCTACTACACTACCCCTGAAAAGTCCAATCGAATGAGAGAGGTCTTGGAGGCAAGAAATTTACTGGCTATCAACAATCCCAACTAAATGTTACCCGTCTTCATGATAACATCAAAACTCATCTGACGGACCCCAAAGATCCCTACCGCACCTGGTACCAAAGGGTAGCAGAATATTTCTAGGATCAATGGAAAACTTAACAGATCGACCAGGCCATACGTCTATCTACAATCCCATTCCATTTACATGAGAAAGTTCTTTTAGCAATGGCAGCGTTCTGGCACCCTGAGGCATGCACCTTCTTCCTTCCAACAGACCCCATCGGCCCTACACTCATGGATGTGGCCATGATCGCACATCTGCCAATCGTGGGAGAAGACCCTGTAATGGGTGCCGTAGATGGGCAAGAGTCCAATGCAGACCATTTGGGCTGGTCTCTGACGGATGTGAAGGAATGGGGCTGGACCAAATTTTTAAATGATCAACAAGGAGCAGATGGGACCCCTGTTACTGACCGGGAGCACACAGCTTTCCTACTCTTTTGGCTCTGTAAGTATATTGTAGTTTCTCCTTCGAAATGCGTCGTTCCCTCTCATCTTGACTTAGCCATACATATAGCCTCTGGCTGTTTCTTCTCTTTGGGCACTATTTTCCTTGCCAATCTTTTTGAGGGATTATCTAGGTTAGCATCCGCCTTACAGAGAAGGATGGTAAAAAATTAGATACTGCTGCATCAGGCCCCTTTTGGTTTTTAGAATTGTGGTTCAGTCTTTATTTCCCTGAAGTGTTTCAACTTGGCCACCCCCCTGTTGCGCCACCACCTGACAAATCTTTAGGGATAGCCCTTATCCGACTTTGTTTGGGTCGCAACAACCTCCAAGCGTCTGACCCCATCATAACTGTCATTCTTGCCGATAATCGTAATAACACCCATTTCTACATACATATAAGGTATATTGGTTATGCATCTGGCCTGTTTTGACCATTCCCTGTACCTTCACCTTTGTCTGAGCCGGACCCACTTCCGCACCCCACTTACTCCTCTTCCTGGGATGCTGCTCTTAAACCTAGGTCCTTATTCGTTAGCAAGAAACTGATAAAAAAGGCCCCAAAGCATTTTATACCGTCAACTATCAGCCTCAATTTTTGGCACGCCAATTCGGCTGCCAACAAGGCTTGCCTGGTCCTATTGCCCATCCACATTTAATAATTCAGAAACCAGATGGGAAAGTCATTCCTGATTTGATTGCCCCGTACATATCCCAGCTCATCAAGTACATAACTTCCAACTCCTATATCCCTTTCAAAATTTCTCCAGCTTCAATTGAAACCTTTCGCGAATGGTGGTCGGTCACCTGGGCCTTAATTGCTCCTGACAAAGATCGCCTGCTGGGCATCCTTCTTCCCCAACCTGCGCTGATATTAGGGGCGACCCCTCTGACCAACACCCGATGGAAATTAATTACTCAAGGCACTGGGTCGGGCACTCCACAGAGGAAAAGAAGAGCTCCTCAGACTCAACCTATTCCCTCATCTGGAAACAATCAACAGCCTTTGAGAGACTGCTCATCAGGTCGGGCACCTGTAAAGACCCGACCTCGTCCAGGTATTTTTCCAATAATCCTGATTCAATACAACTTCTGTACTTAACATTTTATTAACCATCATCCTGATAAACAGGTCCGACTTCGGTTAGAGCGACTGCCCAAACTGTTCCAACTCCAAACGAATTATCAGAATTACCAACTGACCAACTTCATGCACCTGAACCCCCGACCAAACGGCAGACCTTGATACAAGCACCTTTACCAGCCGAACTGACAACAATACAGATTTCATCAAACGGTGATGCAACTGCTTCTGCTGCAGTCGCCTCAAAAGACAGAACTATCCCTGAGACAGCCGTTCGTGATGCTTCCGACGAACTGGTTGCAACCGCCCCAGCTGCACCCTACCAAAGGGTAGCAGACTTAGGAGCAACCGACCTAGGGACTGCCGACTTGAGAGTAGCAGACCCGAGGGCAGCCGACATGGGGGTTGCTGACTTGAGAGTGGCAGACCCAAGGGCAGCGGACCTGGGGGTTGCCAACTTGAGAGTGGCAGACCCAAGGGCAGCGGACCCTCTACCAGAAATAAACAAAAACGAGAAAGAACCCGCAGCTGGAACACCGAGGGGCCTTTTGCAAGAATTTCAAGAAATCCCTTCCTCTGACTCAGAGACTTCTGTTAACTTGGTACACACTCAATATCCTTTTTTCCAAATTACAAGTTAGTTTTTTCATACTATTATATACACTGCATTCCTACTGTTCAGGGACCCAAATCCAAGCCTCAACGTCCATTCGAAGCAGCTAACGAATCAGTTAACGAAATACCAGTTGCTCATCCATCCAGACCTATGGCTATTCTGGCACCTTCAGTGACCACCATCCGTCCAGAGGTAAGAACAATTTCCACAATCAATTCCCAATATTTATGCTCCATTCAGTCTGAAATAAACATCTTTTCCTCCAGGGATGTTTTGATCTAGCCCTCTTATCAGCTGTCCCCATTCTGACGGACGTCCAAACTATAATTGCACAGGCTGTTGACCAGTCTTTCCCCGACCTAGGATCAGACTTGCTTGACAGCCTCCTTCAAGCTATTGGTGGTCTTTTGTTTCAAATGTCTTCAGAGTCGGCTGCTACCTCCATTTTTCACCAGCTGATGGAGCGACTATCTGAACTCCGAAATGAAGTTTTGTTCGCTCAACTTTTGACAACTGATACACCCTTGCCCGACCAGGAGCGAATAAATCTTGAGGCTTCTTTGACCAAAACCAAAGAATCCATTCAACAAGCGACTGGTCGGCTAGAAGGCCTTACTAACGCCAAAGCACAAATAGAAGGATCAATCCAACACAAAGAAGCAGAACTGAGGGTGCTTCATCAAGAAAAGTCAGTCCTTGAAGGCCACATAAATGACGAGCAGCGCCTGATTGATCGATACAAAAACAATGCAGCCGACCTGGACCAGGAGTTAAAGATTCACGCCCGATCCCAACTTATAAGGCAGTACCAGTCGGCTGCCAATAACAGGCGACTATCCAGGACAGAAGATAAATAATCCTAGATTAAACTTGTTTTAGGATCTCTTTTGTAAAATTTTGGAAACCTTGACTTGGTAAATAAATTTTCCCCCTTTTATTAATGATCGCCTTCCAAAATTCCTATCCTCCAGGGGACAACACCAACATCATCTCTTATTTAAACACTTGCAGTCTCCTGCAAAACAACAAACATCTAATCACCAATTATACCTTGAGCACCCCATAAATAAGGATTAACATGCCACCCAACTGTCCTCACGTTCCTGTAAACAATTGGCAGGGTGTTATTCAACCCTTTTTTGTGGGTAATCACCCAGTTGGAGGTCATGCCGAAGACCTGCTATGCATACTCAAACAATTAGATTTTAAATTCAGATTTTCCCAACGAGGCAGAAAAACCATTCATCGCATTATCCTCCTAATGGAAAACGTGCTAGAAGGATATGAAACTCTTCGGGACATACAAAATCGCCTTCCCGACATTGATCATCACATGGATTTGATTAAACACCATGTGACAGCCATACTCCCAGACCTTGGCTGGGATCATACCTTCTCCAATCAACGCGTAGTCTTTTCAAGATTACGCACTCTTGTTGATCGTAAACGCCAAGCCGTGACAGACATGAAAGTCCGAACCGACTATGATCTTGAGAAGATGCAAGATCAGTGGGAGAAGTATCGACCTAGCTTAGAGGACCTTGTTGATGAAGAGCCATAATTAATCCCTAACCACTGGAACGAAGATTCTGACTCAGGAGAAAGTAATCCTCTGCATGATTCAACATCTGATAATGAATGAACCCTTGTTAGGTTCGAACCCTTGGCAAATGGGTTCTGAATAAACTTACTGTTTCATGCCTTCTTGTTATCTGAAAAGGCAGGAAAATACTCTTCAGATATCTAACATTAATACAGTTGTGTACCCTTTTACCTTCTTGATTTATAATAATGAAGGCACTATTTCCGATCTCCTTTTGAATTATGAATGGTCCCTCCCAATTCGGGGACCACTTTCCTAATTGATCAATCTTCTTATATGTTGGAAGAATAGTCTTCCAGACCAAGTCTCCTTCTTTGAATGTTCTGTAAAAGATTTTATTTCCATAAGTCTTAGCCCTGATCTCATTCTGCTTTACAATTTGATCAATTGCATGAAGTTGGTTGACATCCAGACCTTCCAACTGCTGCAGCATCAGATGTTGATATTCCTTAGTAAATTCATCATTGGTAAAGCTTGTGCGTCCAGATGAGACCTGAACTTCGGCTGGCAACACAGCATCTTGTCCAAAGGTGAGTTGATATGGTGAAAACCCTCAGGCAGAACTTCTGTTATTCCTATGTGCCCATAAGTCTCGAGATAACAACAAATGCCATTTCCTTGGGTTCCTTTCAATCGTTTTCTTGATAATCTCAATAATAATCTTGTTAGCTGCTTCTGCCTGCCCATTAGCTTGGGGATAATAAGGCGAAGAATGGTTTAGATGAATACCAAACTCTGCCAAGAAGCTTAAAAACTTCTCCCCAGTAAAGACCAGACCTTGGTCGGTTGTTACTGAATGAGGTATACCATATCTATATATGATCTGATTCAGCACAAAATCGATCACCTCCTTTTGATCCACATTCTTCAAAGCAACCGCCACTACCCATTTGGTGAAATAATCTGTTGCAACCAGAATAAAACAATGATTCTTGGATGAAGGAGGATGAATTTTACCAATGATATCCATAGCCCAAGATTTAAAAGGCCATGGTTTTACCATAGCTTGCAATTCTGTAACTGGTAAATGAATTAACTGCCCATGCCTCTGTCATTCTTGGCAGCCCTTGGCAAATTGTATGCAATCTTAAAAAATCTTTGGCCAAAAGAAACCTAAACGATGGATAGCCCATCTCATATTCAGACCTGCCCGATGAGCTCCACAAATTCCACTGTGCACTTCTGTCATCACATCCAAGCCTGCTTGGGCCCCAAACATTTCAAGAGCAATCCCTCAAATGTTCTTTTGTATAGCACACCTTCTACCAATTGGAATCGTAAAGCTTTCAGTCGAATCCCAATCGGTACATTTGCTCCTGGATCTTGTAAATACATGACAAGTTCTGTCCTCCAGTCGGTTCCTGTTTCTATCTCAGGGCCAACCTCAGCACATATATCTTTTAGGATTCCCTTGCAAGCTTTTTGAGCTAAATCATCTGCAAATTCATTCTCCTTTCTAGGGACGAACTCAATTATCACTTCAGAGATTTTTTATAACAACCGACCTACCAAATCCCTGTACCTGCGTAGGTGGGGATAATTGCAAACATATTGTTTGTTTATCTGGTTAATCACCAATTGAGAATCCCCTTTTATAATAACCGACTGGACTTTCCTAGCTATCAAAGCCTCCAATCCCAAGATTAAAGCTTCATATTCTGCCGAATTATGGGTCATGGCTTCCAATTGCAACTGCAAACTGACCCTTTGGCCGTCTGGTCCTTCCAACAAGACACCTGCGCCCGATCTGTTTCCTGAGGTAGAACCATCAAAAAACATTAACCAATTTCGGGTGCCTACATAGGACACGCACCCGGTCGGTTCTTGTTCATATCCTGCGAAGTCTGCCAAAAAAATATGCTATTGCTTAGCCTTTGACCGTCCTCAAAGGAGAATGATACAAATCAAAAGGCGCTAATTTAATGGACCACTTCATAAGTCTGCCCTGCATCGTGGGTCTTTGCAAAATTAACTTGATGAGATCAATCTTTGAAATAACCTCAACTTTCCTGGGTAACATATAATGTTCAAGTTTGGTGCATGCAAACACCAATGAATAACACTATTTTTTTTGGCATTGTATAATTTAATTCTGGTCCTGTGAGAGTCTTGCTCAAATAATAAATTGTCCTTTCCTTTCCATCATCTCCATCTTGAGCTAGTAAGCAACTGACCACTTCATAGGTATTTGCCAAATAAAGTTTGAGGGGCCGACCTTCCATGGGAGGCATCAGTAGAGGTGGTTGAGCCAATGCTTGCTTTATAGCCTCTAAAGCTGTCTGTTGGTCTGGTCCCCACTCAAAGGCACTTCCTTCTGCCTTCAATAATTTAGTGATTGGTCTGACCTTGCCAGCAGCATTGGAAATGAACCGCTTGAGATAATTTACTTTCCCCAACAAATTTTGAATTTCCTTAACCGTCTGAGGTGGTCAGCTGATAAGAATTGCCTTGGCTTTATTAGCATCGATCTCAATTCCCTTTTCATGAACCAAAAACCCCAAGAAACTCCCGGCTGATATACCGAAAGCACACTTAGTCGGGTTCATTTTCAATTTGTACTTCTTCATCCGACTGAAAGCATCTTTAAGATCCCTCAAATGTCCCTCGAAACTAGAAGATTTGACGATAACATCATCAATATATACCTCCAAAGACTTACCAATAAGATCATGAAAAATTGAGTTCATGGCCCTATGATAAGTCACCCCAGCATTCTTCAAGCCAAAAGGCATAACTGTGCACTCATAAATACGTAATGCTCTTGGACATCTAATTGTTGTCTTGCGAATGTCTTCAATTTGTGCTCTGCTGCTGAGTCAAATAATATGTCGGCCATAGGCATCACATACTCATCTTTAGGAGTGGCCATATTAAGATCTCTAAAATCGATGCATATCCTGATCTTACCATTCTTTTTACCACTGGTACGATATTGGCCAACCAATCAGCATAACGGCAAGGTCGGATGAAACCTACTTTAAGAAGCTTCTGAATCTCTTCTTTGATTTGAGGCATCAAATCAGGACTCATACGCCTTGGATATTGCTTACAAGGCTTGAAATCCTTCTTAATGGGCAATCGATGTTCTATCAGACTTCGCTCCAGACCAGGCATTTCTGAATAGTCCCAAGCTAAACAATCAATATTGTTTCTTATAACCTCGAGCATCAATTTTTGTTGCTCTTCAGACAAATAACCACTCATCCTGATTATTTTTGGAACCAGGTCAGTTCCTAAGTTGAAATCCAATAAAGGATCTTATGCTGAGAAAGCTGGCTCTGTTTTCTCTAATAAATCAGGCCAATGAAATTGCTCATCTTCCTGGAAATGAACATCATATATCTTTTTATTTTTTTCTACTTTTTTCAAAAGCTGGTCTAAATAATACTGATTAATAAGTAAACTACAATCATGTAAATCTGCACCTTCCATAAGAAATATATTATAAAAATAGGTCTGGCTTATTCAAGAGCCATATAGTACAACTTGTTCTTTTAAAAGAACATTGAATTCTGGCCAATGAATTTAAAACCCATATTTGGGTATTCATTAGCCATAAAAAACTGAGACATTGAAGGTACATGACCAGAATAAAAAACTGATTCTTCAACTTGTTCTGATGCTCCGAATGGATTGTCATTTGCTTCCATTTTGAAGACCTGATTGCCTTCCCAGAACATTAATTGTTGATGCAGTGTGGATGGCACACATTTAGATGCATGAATCCAATCTCATCCAAGTAAGATTATGTAGTGTCTGCGTCCACCACAAAGAAAATAGAGGAAATCTTTTTTGGACCGACTTTAATTGAGGCGATCATCATGCCTTCCGGTGTGGTCGGCTGCCCTGTAAAGCTAGTCATCTCAAAATCCACAAGAGATAGATCGTGAATTCCCTTTCCTAACTTCTTGAGAGTCTTTAATGACATTACATTGAAGACGGCCCCATTATCTATGAAAACCTTTATGATTGGTTTCCCACAAATATGAGCATTAACGTACAGAGGCTTCAAATGAGATGCCGTGCTTTCTGGAATGGGAGGGAAGACTATTGGAGGGACCTCTGATTGAAAATCAGGATCCAAAATCTTTGCCTATTCTGGCTCTTCTATAAACCCATCCGCTAGACTTGCCCACAAAGGCTCTTCCTCAACCCAATTAATTTATGTCATTCGGCAGGGGATACGTGGCCCTAGTCGAGATTTGACGGACCTTAAAATGGTTTCTGGAATTTCATCTTTGGTTTCAATTTTAGGTTGAATCGTCAGAGATTCCAAATGAAATTCCTCCAGTGATGGGTTAATGTTAACCTTCCGCAGTGTTGACATCGGAAACCTTTAACATTCTTTTGCATGGACCGACCTCCTTCTGCCTCATTCGGCTGTTCAAACGAGACAACCCTGATAGACCGACCTCCTTCAGTATACTTAGCAGTACCTCGGGTGTCGTTCGGTTGCTTTGATAAGGCAACCCATAAGTACCGACCTCCTTCCGGAGAATTATCAGCGCCTTGCACATTTGGTTGCCTCGAGGAAGCGCTCTTGTTCCTGTATCTCACAGCATATCTGCGCTTGGCATTCTGAATCTGAATACGATTCATGCCTGGGAAGCGAGGGTCCACATCAATTGGTAAAGGTTTCTTATTTCGAGTCCATTTGCTTCCGACCGAACTCGTTCTCTTAGTCGGGTCGTCTCGAACCAAAACTTGCTCCTTCAATTCCACATTAAAAGAACCATCTTGGTTATCCCATTTTTCAGCCACTGTTTTTTCACAGACCTTGAGTTTCTCCTCTGGTCGGCCACTGTTTGATAAATTCGCTTTTTCTGATCTGGAACTTGCTTGTATATTAACTATTGTTGTGGTTACTTTTGGAAATGGTTGTTGCTCCACTCCCAAAGTAATATATTTGAGCTTATCTGCCTTAATAGCCTTTTGGATCTCATTTTGAAAAGTGCATTGACTTGTATTATGTGTGAAAGAGTTACGCCACTTACAGTATGGTCTCCCTTTGATTTCTTCCTTAGTAGCCAACCTCTGCCCTTTGGAATTCGGATCTGACCATCAGTTAGCAGAATATCAAATATCTCATCGGCCTTTGAATTGTCAAAGGTCGGTTGCCCTTTAGCTTCAGTTCCTGGTGCTGGCTTTAACTTAGAGCATACATAAGGCTTCCCTGAAATTATTTCGGCCGCCATCTCTTCTGTCTGATCAAATCAAAGTCGTATGCCTCTGTTTCCATACTACCCATATGTTGACCTTTATTACGCCTGAAATTCTGATCCCTTTCCCTGAAAAGAGATTCTAAACGTCCAGCCTTGGATGCGAGACTTGCCAAATCCTCGACATCATATACAGTGAGCGCATATCTCAAGCGACCATGCATATTTCGGACCACTAAGTTGGTCATCTCTTTTTCATTGATTATTGTAGGACATCGTCCTTTCATCAATCGCACCCTTTCAATAAACTGTGAAGCTGATTCTTCTGGATATTGTTTCATTTCCAATAAATCAGTCAAAGAAACCGTTGGGAGGGGATTGAAAAATCTGGCATGAAATGCCATCTCTAAACCTTCCCAAGTTTGTATTTGCCCAAATGGCAGACTTACAAACCATGAAAAAGCTGTCCTAGTTAGAGACAATCCAACCAGTTGTAATTTGTAGAAATGATTGTTACCAATTTCCCCTAACTGTGCTGTGAAACGCCCCACATGCTCTATAGTAGAGAATCCATCCTCTCCAGAAAAAGCATGAAAATCGGGTGGCCTGTAATTCCTTGGGAGAGGATATTCATTAATAATCCTTTCTGGAAAAGGTCTTTGATAAGCAGGTCGGTTGGCCATCTGAGGATTTAGACCAAACTGAACCCTCAATACGTGAGAAATTTTGTCACCCAAACGAAAATGTTGATGATCAGGAATATCAATGGGATTTTGCACAGGAATAAGAATAGGATCCTGCACATATCCCCCTGGCCTTTCCTTCCTTGTATTGTTCGGCTGCACATTCTCAACCCTTGGCCCCAAAGGAATATTATTTGGGAAAGTCAGAGGAGTCTTTCCCCTATCTGTTCGGTTGAAATTTGTGGCACTTGGAAATATACTATCAACATATGATGGCCCTGCAAAATTTGCTTGCATTCTTGATGGTGACACCCCTGGCGGCGTCTGAGTGGGTTGAAGCGTAACCCTTGATAATGCTTGATCTAACATGTTCTGCATAAAGATTTTATTGCTCGCGCAACATGTTTTGCATAGCCGAAGTTTGCTGATTGTTCAATTGTTGAACATAAGACAACCAATCGGTAGGTGGTTAGGGAATCTCACCTGAATTCGGCATGACATGTGGTGAAATATTTTCTCCCACCGGTGCTGATGATGATTGAGGTTGTGAGCCTGCCATATCGATCTTTCTGATGATTCGGCCAGACCTCAGTCGTATGAAATTTTATGATGATGTAGGATCAGCAATCTTGTGTTTCTCCCACTGTGGTTGCCAATTTGTTGATGGTATTTTTTTTCACCAAAAAAAAATTAAAATCCGAAAATAGGAAATTATCTTCGAACTTGATTAATTAGTGCGTGAGATTAAGAATCTCTAAACACTATACGGTACAGAAAATTAACTGGAAATTAAAATGCTGAAAATTTAAATGATGATCCTCGAATCTCTTGACATTGATGTCAATTGAAGATGATTGAAGATCCTCTGCCAGTTGCTGACCCCAATCCTTAAATACTCTTCAAAGACGGTACTGGAAACCGTCGCCCGAACGGTTACAACGCCTCTTTTTCAACCGTCTGCTAACCCTTCTTCTGCTGACACGTGCCCTTAGCCGACCGAATTATCACTCTTACTCACTTTCAACAGTATCCGACCTCCATACCAACCGATCTGCCTATCCAACCACGAATCGGCCGACTTTTTGGACCGACCGCAGACCTTCAGCCTTTTTGGCCCAAACGCAGCTCTTCCGCCTTGTAGGTCCGACCGCAAACCTTCCGTCGTTTTTGGACCAACCGCAATCCTTCCGCCTTGTTGGTCCGACTGCAAACCTTCCGACTTACAAACCATCCGACTTGTTGGTCTAGCCGCAAACCTCCCGACTTATAGACCATCTGACTTGCGGTCCTTCCGACCTGCGGACCTTTCGCCCTGCGGAGTTTCCGACCTGCGGACCTTCCGACCTGTGGACCTTTCGACCTCCCGACCTTCCGACCTGCGGACCTTCCGACCTGCGGACCTTCCGACCTACGGACCTTCCGACCCGCAATTTCCTTAGAAATACGTCTATTTAACCCAATTTTCTCGAAACACTCCCTGATCGATCTAAAAGGCTCAATTATAGGCCTATCTCTCTTTCTGACTTGGGCTTTTTAACCTAATCATAATTTTCATACGTAACACCTTGAAAAAATCCATATATTGTGCTATAAATACACTAAATATATCACACAAGGGAAACGCTAGACTGGTCAGTTGTGGCGTCATCTTAGCTCATGGGATTACTCTAAGCCCATGGAGTCATAAGTGACGGAACCAGAACCCAAGTCTCAAACTTCTCCGGACAAAAGTCAAGTACTCCCAAGGACCATGATGAAGAAAAAAGAAAATTGAAGAAGGGGATGTGTTTTTAGAGATAGATGGATAAGTGAATAATTAACTGATTGTGGAAAAACTGAGAGGTGCAGGTACAAACACACATGTATATTGTAAGGTTAGTTTTTACCAATGGCTCAGATTTAATACCTAGGTCGAATGGTGTGGTTTGCCAGGATTGTTAGGAGTGAGCCGAGATGCAAGAATTAATTGGTGTTGGATTTGAGGTTTCGATTATCATGGGCCCAAATTTATAACAGATATGTATACGAGCAAAATTATATAAATATATATCGAAAAATCATATTTTTTTCAACAATTATATAAACCCATGCTTTGAATCATCTATTATTCAATGTATGCTTCCTTCCCTATTATAACAATGATCTGAGCGTTAGATATTTCATACTGGATAAAAAGAGTAAATTCTAATTGTCAATCATTACAAAGAGTTCTCAAATCTAATTGCACCTTGAAATCAAATTTCCAAAACTATATACTGATAGAGAAGCAGAGAATTTGTCACAACCTTAAAAAAAATGTAAAAACCTAAAAAATATTTGTTTCAACATAAATTTGAGAAAACAGATGCAAGCAAAAACATGAACTGAAAGGAAGTAAAAGTAATTAAAGGAGGAAAGGAAGCAACCTTGATGGACATAGTTTAAAATTGAAGAAACACAAGGGAACTGATAAAAGAAGTGATGATGACCATGGTGAACGTAGACCAACACCGGTGAAAACCCCTGATTTCCCAACATCATAAAAAACCATGCAAATCAAGATATATTTAGCTGAAACGATGTCTTCAGAGAACAGAGTGCTTTTCCAAAAACTAGATGAAACTTGGTTTTGTAAATAGTTTTTAGATTGAAAAAATATTAATTATGAAATAAATGACATCCAACATCGTCTTTTATATGTAAACTCCCCCACCCTATTTTTCGTAGTGTTTCAAATTGATGACCATGGTTAGAATTTTAACCATATTTAGTAGTCTACCAGACATGCTTGGAAATGTAATTGGAAAATGCCAACACATTTCAGTCACTAAAATTTTGGTTAGCTGATTTCGATTTTCTTTCAAATTTTTGCATTACATAACAATTCTGTTACCAAATCAAAGCAATGGAATAAACCAACAATTATATTGTGGGGAGTGAGGAACGGCTAGACTCTGAGTGTCATTTATTGACAAGTATTCTGGTGTACAGAGGGTGGCGAGTATTACGATGACACGCCATGATCACAAAGGATCCAATGCATAAAGCAACACATGAATAAACTCTAGGAAAGTCACCGTGTTGTCAAGGGAACACTTACATATCACCTCAAGTGATTATTAAACTAGCTAAAAAGCTGTAAATCAAGACAATAGCTCAAATGCTGTAAATCAGAACAATACAACCTAAACAATGATTATCCAAGGGCATAAAGCATCAATGGTGCTTTCGAAATACCTCGTACATCAGTTATCTGTTGTGAACCTCAAGAACTCACAAAATCAAGACAAGTATTTGTGAAAGAGGGAAGATTAAAAGAAATAACTAAAAAAAAGGTTAGTGATAAAGATATGAGGAGTGAAGGAATAATCAATACGGAGACCGATTACAGAGCGAGAGAAATGTGGGGGAAGCGAGATGGTTCAAGTAACCATTAAAGAGTGCTATGTGTGTGAGAGGATGTGTATGGATATTGGTGAAGGCGTTGATGGCTTGCACGGTGAGAGCAGTGTGTGAAAGTGGGGCACAACGGCGGGGAATCAGGGTGAATGGATGATTGTGAATGGATGCTGGTGAAATCAGCTAGGTAAATACATATATATATGTGGACATTATCCAAAAGGAAAGAAGAAAGTGGACTCAGCCCAGTAACTCATACCTGGACCAAGAGTGAAGTGATGGCTAGGCCCAATTTTAACACTCCCTCTCACTCGAAGGGCTATCATTAGCAACCTGAAACAAATCAAACAACCTGTTAAGAGTACCAAGACGGTAAAGTGACTTACTATCAAGGCTTTTTGTGACTAAATCAGCATGTTGCGCATATGAGGGAGTAAAATATATCAAAATGATGCCTTTGGAAATGTAATCCCTTACCATGTGGCAATCTACCTCAATGTGATTAGTTCTTTCATGGAACACAGGATTAGCAGCAATTTGAATAGCAGCAGTGTTATCACAATACAACTCAACAACATGCCCATGATCAATATGTAAATCATGAAGTATGCTAAGAAGCTAAGTTACTTCATCACAAGTCCAGGCCATGGCTTTATATTCAGCTTGAGCAGATGACCGAGACACAGTCGACTGCTTTTTGCTTTTAAATAAGATTAAAGAGCTCCTAAGAAACACACAGAAACCAGTGACTGGCTTTCTAGAAATTGGGCAAGAAGGGCAGTCCGAGTCATTGTAAGCTTTCAAGGTCAGATTTTCATCTTTAGAAAATAGAAGTCCTTGCCTAGGCAAGAAGGGCAGTCCGAGTCATTGACTCAAGACTTGAACACTAAAGGCTATATCAGGCCTTGTTACAGTTAAGACAACTTACCAACCAATTGTTGGTAACCAACAACACTTGATATTAAATGATCAGCTTCGCTAACAACATTATCAAGCTTTAGGTGTTGTTCCATAGGAACTAACGATGGTTTGCACCCCAATAACCCAAATTCGGAAATTAATTCAAGGGCATATTTTCGCTGAAAGGAAACAGTTCCTTTATAAAATCTAATAGTCTCTATTCCCAGAAAATAGTTCAAAACTCCTAAATCTTTGATTTTAAATTTTCCATTCAAAAAACTTTTAAACTCTGTAATCTTCTCAACATTATTTCGAGTAACAAGGATATCATCAACATAAACTACAACAGTGATAATAATATCAACTTCAGCTTTTACAGACAAAGAATAATCATGGAGAGACTGTTTGAAGCCAAATTCAATCATTGCAGATTTTAGTTTCTCATTCCACTGTCTGAGAGCTTATTTCAAACCATACAAAGACTTTTGTGAAAGACAGTGTTTGTTATGGAACATTTCTGAATACCCCTCAGGCAGTGTCATATAAACTATTTCATTGAGATCACCGTGTAAGAAAGCATTGTTCACATCTAATTGAAAAATTTCCTAACCAGAGCTAACAACAACAGAAAGAACACACCTAACAGTGGACATTTTCACCACATGTGAGAATGTCTCATTAAAATCTAATCTTTCTTTTTGACTAAAATCTTTTGCAACAAGTCTAGCCTTATACCTCCTAACTATTCCATTGGAATTGTACTTTATTTTAAACACCCATTTACACCAAATGGGTTTTCTATCCTTAGGCAAATTACAGAGGATCCAAGTTTTGTTGTCAATGAGGGCTTTTATCTAAAGATCCATAGTTTTTTTCCACTTAGGATCAAGGATAGCTTCTTTAACACTTTGAGGTTCAACTGACTTATCTAAATTAGCCAGTAATCATAGGCCGTCATTAGATAAATCAGCTGGAGGATGACACACTATACTAATGGGATACTTAGTAACAACAATTCCCATAGAAACTTGATAATCATGAAGGTAGGAAGGAAAACAATGTCTCATACTCGATTGGCACCTATTAGGACGTGCCTCAAAATTTAAATTATCTTTTTCTGTTACAGTATCAGGGTCACTACACTGATTTGTGTTGCCAACATCGGTAACACCTGGTTGTTGATTCAAAGAGGAACTTTGAATCTCATCCAAAGGTGTCACAAGATGATTACCTTCACAATTTCCAAAAAAGATCATCATAGACATCTAATGGAGAGGCAAGCATACGAGCAGGAAGAAGAGACTTATCTGCTACAACAACAGACTGGAAAAGAAATGTTGACTCATGGAAGACAACATCACAAGAGACAGAAACACAAAATGTTTCTAAATCAAGGACTTTGTAACCTTTCTTATTTTCAGCATATCCAACAAAAACACAACGTCTGGCTCTAGGATGAAATTTTTCAAAAATATTCAAATTAGTAGCATGGCACAGGCAACCAAACACCTTCATAATGTTCAATTCTAGTTTTCTCCCATAGATTACCTGGAAAAGGTTTTTCTTATCACGAAGAGGTGTTGGAAGTCTATTTATTATATGGACAGTTGTAAGCAATCAAACTCCCCAAAGAGTGACAGGACATGAGCTTTGAAACATAAGAGCTATAGCAACATTTAAGATGTGCCTATGTTTACGTTCAACAACACCATTTTGCTGAGGGCTATAGGTACAGGATATTTGATGCACTGTTTCAGATTTTTTAAAATGTTCAGAGAGAGATGAGTTTACAAATTAAGTTCCATTGTCTGATCTAAAAACCTTGACACTTCTATCAAACTTGATTTTAATTAGAGCAAAAAATTCTTTAAGACACATGAACACTTCAGATTTAGCTTCTATCAAGAAAACCAAAGTGGCACGAGAAAAATCATCAACAAGAGAGAGAAAATATTTGAAACCATCTCTGATCTCCACATGATAGGGTGCCCAGACATCACCATGAACAAGCTCAAATGGAGCTTTTGTTAAGTGAATGCTGGGAAGGAACGTAGTTATGGTTTGCTTTGACAAATGGCAAACATCACAAATTGGCTCAGTAGTACTTGACATACCAAGATCTGCCTTAAGGAGATTTGACACATCATGGGAAGGGTGTCCTAATCGCAGGTGCCATAGGGTAAGATTGTCATATGCTCCAGCATTAGAGCATATGTACAGTTCAGAACTAGATTGAGAACTCTCAAATCTGTATAGACCCCCTACAAGTTTTGCAAACCCTAAAACACTACTATCCAAAACACTTAGAATCACACAAGAATCTTTCAAGAAATTCACTGTGACAATTCCTTTAGAGGTAAGTTTACTAACATACAACAAGTTTAGATTAAACTCGGGAACAACTAAAACATCTTCTAGAATGATCTTATGACATAAATGCATCTTTCCTAGTTCAAAAGTAGTAGCAAACTTCCATGTAGGTAGGGTAACATGAATGGGGCCATTTTCAACATATTTAATATCGCACAATAATGTTCTATCAGCTACCATATGATCTGTAGCTCCAGAGTCAACAATCTAACTATTACACACAGCCACATTGCAAATTTGGGTAGGGGACATACCTGCCATATTGAGTCGAGAGGAACTAGTGCCTTTCTTCTCATGCAAGAGCCTGATCAATTCATCACAAATATCAGGTGTTAGTGAAATCTTAGTGGAGGTCACATCAGATTCACTATTACCATATTCAGTAGTGACATTATTGGCATCCATAGTTGTAGGCTTATTAACCTTAAAATTCTATTTTTTATCTGGATATCCTATCAATTGATAACACCTCTCAACTAGGTGACCTGTCCTACCACATTGTGAACATTTAAGATTTGAATTTTCTGCATTAGACTTAATTGGCCATTTCACAGCAAAAGCATCACTGCTCTTAGAAGAGGCAACATCACTACAGAGTTTCTTGTGAGATTCCTCTTGACATACTACGTTATATGCTTCCTTAATGGAAGAAGGTGGACTCATAGAAAGTATTGTATTGCGAACCACATAAAAATTATCACTTAGACCCATGAGAAACTGAACTAAATGTTTAGTTTTCTCATATCTATCTGAATAAGCTCTGGCACTACAAACACAACGATCTACATTCTTAATAGACTTTGCATGGTCCCACAACTGTTTCAGATTAGTATAGTATGTGTTTACACTATCATTTCCTTGTCTACAGTTAGCTATTTCCTTTAAAACTACATATATACTAGCTCCACTAGTACTTTCATATGTACTATTGATATCCTTCCACATCCCAGAGGTTGTTTCAAAAATACAAGAGTTCTATAAATCGACTTATTAACAGAATTCAACAACCATGACATGATTACAAGATTACACATACTCCATTTTCAGCTAAATCAGAATCTAAAGGCACAGGGACATAGCCTTCAACAAAATTAAGCTTATTCTTACCTTTTAGAGCTACAGTCATAGCTCTATTCCAGATCACAAAATTTTCACAACCAGTAAGAACACATGAGATTAAGGATATGTTTGCAGAATCCGAAGGGTGAAGATACAGTGGATCATAGTAATTAGGAACAACCAAAAAAGGATTATTAGTCATACAAGAGGTCAGACTGTTGTTTTCACCCATCGAGACAATTAAACGACACTAGAGAACTTATTGTTTTTTGTTTCCCTTACCACATAAAGTAAACAAAAGAAGAGGATGATACCTGCAAATACATAAAAAAGCAAAAAAAAAGGAGTTAACCTCGTTCTGATACCATGTTAACAAATCAAAGCAATGGAATAAACCAACAATTATATTGTGGGGGGTGAGGAACTCCTACACTCCAAGTGTCATTTATTGACAAGTATTTTGGTGTACAGAGGGCGGCGAGTATTAACATGACACGCCAAGATCAGAAATGATCCAATGCATAAAACAACACATGAATATACTCTAGGGAAGTCACCTTGTTCTCAAGGGAACACTTACATATCACCTCAAGTGATTATTAAACTAGCTGAAAAACTGTAAATCAAGACAATAGCTCAAAGGCTGTAAATCGGAACAATACAACCTAAACAATGATCATCCAAGGGCATAGATCATCAATGGTTCTTTCCAAATACCTCGTACACCACTTATTTGTTGTGAACCTCAAGAACTCACAAAATCAAGACAAGTATTTGTCAAAGAGGGAAGATCGAAATAACTAAAAAAAAAGGTTAGTGATAAAGAGATGAGGCGGAGTGAAGGAATAACCGATACAGAGACCGATTAGAGAGCTAGAGAAGCATGGGCGAAGCGAGATGGTTCAAGTAACCATTAAAGAGTGCTCTGTGTGTGAGAGGATGTGTATGGATGTTGGTGAAGGCGTCGATGGCGTGCACGGTGAGAGCAGTGTGTGAAAGTAGGGCACAACGGCGGCAAAATCAGAGTGAATGGATGGTCGTGATTGAATACTGTTGAAATCAGCTAGGTAAATACATATATATATATATATGGAGTAACCGCAAGGAAAGAAGAAAGTGGATTCAGCCCAGTAACTCATACTTGGACCAAGAATGAACTTAGGGCTAAGCCCAATTTTAATACCCCACAATTAGAATGAAATTAAATTACATTTCAAAACACACGAACCACTCGAAATACATTAATTAACATTACATTGAACGCAAAAATGAACTCTTCTACTATCCCCTATATATTTTCAAATTAGCTGTCATTAATTGTTTGATATCTAGTATGTAAAAGGAAGGTAATTATGAACTCACCATGTAGACTACCTTGAAGGAAATACCAAAAAAAATCTACAAAGTTGCTGGTAAATAAACATGAATTATTCTTTTTTTTTTTCATTTTTTGTTTACGAAGAAAATTTGCAGTCCTCAATCCGAATCCATGACTTGAAATTGGTACAAAGTTCATCAGCACCAACACAGATCCAGAAAGTGCAACTGCAGTTAGAAGTTGCCGAATGATGTGAATTCTTTCGAAGAGATAACTGTAGCCATGCCTCAATTCTTTTCAAATACATCTCATAATTCCCTGACAATAAAGTGCAACAGTGATCTATATGTATCGAGTTTATGGAGATGGAATAGATGTAATTATTAACACTCACTATAACACTCATCATGAACTCTGCGGCCCGCATGGACCAGACGTGCCTTGGTCTTCTGCAGCAACAACTCTTTTCAAGATTAAGTTCCCAAGTATTGTATCGCTACATATAGGTGCAGTGTACAAACGCATGTCCACACATACGTGTGTGTGTATATATGTGTATGTTAACATTGAAATTTCATGCATCACAAAAATACATTTGTAAATTTTTAATACATACAAAATGCATACACCGGGGAACAAGCACCAACAAAATATAGGTGTAAAGTCACCACTTTAATTGATACTGGTATTTTTCTTTTAGTTTTTTTTTTAATTTTTTGATACAGTGTGGTGAGGTTAGTGGAAAAATTGCCTTGGATTTTTGCTAATGACTTTTACAAAAATGGGGCACGTTTGTAAGAATAAATCACAAGATATTACCGATGACACTTCCATAATTAACCGTAACGAAAGTTGCAATGATCTCGTGACCCTAGATTGTTACAGAAATCATGGCATTGGCATGGTCTTTTGAATAAGAAAACCTGCAATGCGATTGAAACAATATTGTGATTGTTTGTAGGTGCAAAGATTGCAACATTGACATGTTGTAGCATTGCCATGATTCTCTCTTGTATTTCCATTACTATTGTTGTATTTTAATTCAAGTTTGGTGGGCTAACTACTTGGGAATAATGGGTGATGAGACGGTTATGAATAAACAGTGTTGTCACTAAAGCGTTAGTGTTGGTTCTGCCATTGTGTAGGTGCAGTAAATTGTAACAATATTTTCACTTACTTCATCCATCAACGGTGTTAGAAGAATTTTCATCAGTTATATTGAGTAGAGATCTAAATACTAAAGTTAGAAAGAATTACTTTGTCAAAAATTAAGAATAATTAAATAAAAAAATTAATATTTACCTTATCAATTATTCAAGGCCTTTTTTTCAATTAAATAAAAAGTTATCCATTGCCTATTAAAAGAACACAAATAACTAAATAAATAAAAGAATCATGGTACAAATTTGGCTTTTTTCTTTTTTTTTTTTTAATGATTTTTAGTTATTACTTTTTTTTTTCTTTTACATTGGATCAACTCTGTAAAGTAGTTTAAATTTTGTGTTTTTGTATCCATATGTGATTCTTGGTGATTTGATTGCCACATTACAATAAAATTTCACAACCGAAGTTATTGAGAATTAGAAATTAGTGTTCAGATTCATTAGAAAAATATAGGAATGTAGCAATCATTCTTATTGTGTTATTTTAGAAAGGATCGAAACTTTGTTTTCTTACAAAGATAGTTATTAAACTATTAGATTCATACAACACAAGGAAGAACATAAACAATCTAAGCAGAAAATTAAAGATTTACTATATATAAAACAACAACACAACAAAACAAGTTTAGTTCAAATAGGCACGGCCCTAGATTTACTTAAACATGAAAAAACCACCCTACAAACAAGAAATCAACCATATAAAAAGCCTCCAAACACAAAAGGCAACAGCCGCTCCCAATTTTTCTACTACGAAGTTTGAATTTTGTAGAAAAATTGTTATTGTGATACTTTTGATTAGTCCAATTGTTTTAACTTATGTAGTTAAGTACGGACTAATCACATATATTTTTCTTTTATAAATTCTTATTCTATTTTTTTTTTTTGTTTTTTTTGCAGGTAACAAATTTGTTTATTTCGGCAATTATGACACCTAATCACCCAAGTTTTGTGAGCTAAAAAATTAGTTGGAGGATTTGTTGAATTCTTGGGTCAACATAAAATATTGAGACCCAAAATTTTCCAATTCAATACCTAATCCCACACTTGATGCAACAAAATTTATAGCCCACCAAATACTTTGGCCCACTCCTATTTCGAGGATGAATCTAGGCCGATTGATCAAGCGTACTACAATTTGGACCCATGGACCCAACATTAATCCGAAAACCCTAAGTATAAATATACTAAACTTGGTCGACGTAATTCATTTACTCCCCTTTGCTTTCTCTCTTTGGCTGCGCAGTTTTGTTTCAACATCGTCTTGGCTCTCTTCGTTCCTTCTTGGATTCTGGTGATTTGATTTTAGCCTTTTATGGAATTGCATATTATTTTTTAGGGGATATGAGGCAACTAAATAATGTGTTTGTTGTAATTTAGTTGTATCTTGGTGGGTTAATATCTGTAGTTTTCGATTTGGGTTGTTTTCGGTGTCTGATACTATATCATCATCTTGATAGCTTAGTGTGTGATTTTGAAACAACGATTCCCATATTATTGTTTGTTTTGTTTGAATTAGTTAAATCAGTGTTAAAAGCAAATTTTCACTGGAATAGATAAAAAAATTTCCTTCAAAAGTTTCCTTCTAAAACATCAAACATTTGACTTAAATTTGTTACCTATCCAACAATGTTATGTACTCGAATATGGTGGATTCACATCACATTTTAGATTAACAAGGTGCACTTGTTGATGCAGCACTGTTACTTTGGCTCCGAGACATTAAGTTGTCCTCAAGTCATATGCATTTCTACTGTCCTTTTTGGACAGTACACTCTACGCTTCCGACAATATCTGAAATGCACCTTCTGCCCCTACTGACTTGTTCTTGTCAGGGTACAGCGAGAGGGCCATTCTTCGGTAATGTCTCTTCAGTGTATCATCATCAACCGATGAATCAACCCCCATTATGCCGTCGTATATCTTGTGGCTGCTAGCGATGTATATTTGGATGATCTCAATCAACTGCGACAACCCATCCAGTCCTGGAAAGAGGCTGTGAGCCCTTAAAGCCAACCTCTTGGCTCCCTGAAAGTCTCTTTCTAGAAATTTATTTTCAGCCATCTCTTTGGCTCTTATGGTTTCATCTTTGTTGCATTCTATTTTTTACTCTTTCTTTATTCACGTCAAACATTGTACTCATAGTTAACAAGAGCACATATAAGAACAAGGAAAAAAGGATTTGATATATTAAAGCATATATGATCTACTGCATAATCGATTTATAACAATCGATGAATAATCTTGGAGGAAAATTAGCATTCAATGCTTGTTCTGAGATACATCGAGTTACTATTTTATTTTCTTCCCATATACAGCTTCATTTACGAAATTATATTAACATCCATATCCTCAAATTACATGTTTTCAAATATTTTATAATCCCATGGTTTGAATCATCTATTATTGAATGCAAGCTTCCAGATTATACAATGATCTGTGCCTTCTAAGTAATAGTTCAAAACTTAAAACTGTAATTTTCAACATGTTCAAAGATTTTTGAGATGTAATTGCAGCCTTGAAATCCAATCTCCCAAACAACTTATTGAGAGGCACAAAATTTGTACCTTCTTGCCCAAAAAAATTAAAAACCTAAAAATCATTTGTCATTCAAATTAAATTTGTTGTCAATCGGATGCAAGCGAATAACATAAACGGAAAAGAAGAGAAAAAGATGGGGAAACCTGAAGAAGAATATTAAAAAATTGACAAAACCCCATGAAAGGAACATTGTTGTTAACCAAAAAAGACCCTAATTTCTGAAAATATTCAAAACGCTAGCTACAAAATCAAACGATCTCTCACAAACTGTGACAATTCACTACCAAGATTATTGAGTGCGATCACGTTATTACCACAAAAGAACATATTGATTCAGAAAACCTTTCAAACATCAAAAATTACCTTCTTTTAAAGCAATGTGTTAACTACACGGCGCTACTAAAAGAATTGCTGCTCTGCGAATTTAGAACTTGAAGATTTTTTAATACCCAAAAACTGTCTTCGGAAAACAGAGAAGTGTTTTCCGGAACTCCTGGTAACTATTTCTTTTATATTTAAAAAATATATATATTATGCAGAAACTTAGTTACTTGCAAACTCTGTCCACCATTTCTGTGGCAATGTTTTAAATCCGTGATCAGGGTTAAACTTTTAACCATAGTTAGTAGTATTCCAAAGTAGCTTAGAAGTAGAATTGGAAAATGCCAACACATTTTAGTCCCTAAAATCTTGCTTATCTGGTTTTCATTATCTTTTAAATTTCTCAGTAGTTAGAATTCCACAGTTATAATCAATCTGGTATATTCAATTAAGATTTTGTAAAATTTTATACTTTTAAAATCTGTGTTTTAAAATGAGGAGGTATTGAATTCAATTTTAAATTTTTTTTTAATATCTGTATTCAACAATCATGAATTTTAAGAGTAAGTGGATTTTAATGTAAAATTATGAAAAAAATGTACAGTATAAAATCTATCTTGATAAGCAGAGATTTTGATGAATTTTTAAAATATATAATAATAATAATAATAATAATAATAATAATAATAATAATGATGATAAATATTATGATAATAATTATTACTATTGTTATAATCTCTTCATAAAATATTAATAATTTCAAATTTTAAAATATAATAGCAAATTATTAGCAATTTTTTTAAAAATATATATATTTTTAATTGAAATTTTAAATTAATTCTTTTTTTTTTTTATGAATTGAATCCAAGTCACTCTATTGTCATTTCACATCAAATTTTTTAAATTAGTAATACATATACTCATAATAAAATTATGCTAAAATTCTAAGCAATTAAAAAAAATTAATATATTGAATAATATTATAATAAAAATTATAAAATTAAAAATACTAATATATAAAAATAGTATTATGCTATAATTATTATACATTATTATATATATATATATTATATAATGGTGATGGAGATGAAGATGAAAATGAAGATAATGAAGATAAAAATAATAAATAATTTAATGTATTTTTTAGATATATTATACTTTTGTATTTTTATTTAATTATTTAAAAAAATTTTATCTGCAAATGTATTTCATATAAATTTATACATTTAATATAAATCAATAAAAATAATAATAATTACAATCCTATGAAATCTTTATAAATTTATAATCAGTCAAATCAAATCTATAAAACTCATTTAAATAAATACATAAAATTCATCAAACTCTATATAGACTTTGTGGATATTATAAATTCACATAAATCTATAAATTTTATAAAATCTAATATAATAGAATAGAATCTCAAATAATGAATGCCCCTTGGTTTCGTAACTATTTTTTATATTTTTAAAAAAATATATATTATGGAGAAACTTTGTTACTTGTAAACTCCGTCCACCATTTTTACGGCAATTTTCAAATCTGTGACCTGGATCAAACTTTTAACCATTGTTAGTAATCTTCCAAAGTAGCTTAGAAGTATAATTGGAAAATATCAGAGTACATTTCAGTTACTAAAATTTTGGTTATTTGCTTTTTATTGTCTTTCAAATTTGTGCATCACATAATACTACTCCACAATTATAATGAAATTAAATTACATAGGTAAACAATGAAAATCTTCAAATACATTAATTAACACTGCACTAAACGCTCAAATAAACTTTCCTACTATCCACTATATATATATTTTTAAATTAGTTGTCATTAATAATTTATGTTTGGTAAAAGGATGACAATGATTAACTCACCATGTATATTACTTGCAAGAAATTATCACAAGAATCCGTTAAAGTTGTTGATAAAAATACATAAATCTTTTGTTTTAAGAAAACTGGCAGTCCTTGATCCGGATCCATTATATAAAAATCGTACAAATTTGATTGACACCTTTGCAGAGTTGGCAAAAAAACTTGCAGTTTGAACTTTTGAAGAGATAAGACGTAGCCATGCCTCAAGTATTTCAAATACATTGCATAATTCTATGACAATAAAGTGCAATTTAACATTAAATTCCCAAGTACTATCTCGCTATTTATAAGTGTAGTGTGCACATGCATGTGCTCTCATACGTGTAAATACATGTATGTTCACATTGTAATCTATTACAACACGAGAATGGATTGTACATTTATACAACATAGATAGTTCATATATCCGGAAAACAACCACCACACAAAAAATTAAGGTGTAAAGTAGTCATTTTAGTGCATGTTGGTGTTTTTTTATCTTCATTTGTTGTAAATGAAACCATAGGTGGGAAGAAAATAAATACTACCTCCGTCCCACATACCGTGTCTGCTACACTGTAGACACGGTATTTTAGAAGGGGTATAATTAGTAAATAATTATCCGATAATATAAATAATTATAAATTAAGATTAAGATAACTGATTAGTTTAATTAAAATTTTTTTAAAAAATTAAAAAGTTTAAAATGAGATTAAAGTGTGTAATCATTTTCCAAAAAACGGAAGTGACACGGTATGTGGGATGGACAGAAACGGCAACGTGGACATGGTATGTGGGACGGAGGGAGTAGTATTTTGACATTGCTATACCATGTAAAGGAGCCGACATGTTGTAGAACTAGCACAAAATACTAATTTTCCTGGAAGATTATTTACTTATAGAGGAGATATTTAATCACATTATTTGTCAAATATATCCGGATTGTTATACCTTAATTATGCATTTGATATATGCTTTAGTTTTTTTAGGTTTTCTTTTTTCCTTTTCCTCGTACGTGCACTCGTTAACTATAAATGCAGTTTTTTTTTTTTTTTTTTGTGAAAAATGGCCGAAACTGAAATGCGACAAGGATGAAGCAAGAAGACAAAAAGAGATGCAATACAAAAAAAAATCAATTTTTGCTACGGTATATTTCTGTAGCAAAATGATTCTAGGCATAGCAAACACAAATCAACTACAGAAACTGTGACACACTTTATTTTATAGCATCTTATTTGTTATAACTATTTGCTACGATATTTCATAGCAAAATTTTGTGACATAAAATTATGACAAAATGCGTAACAAACTTTTTTTGCGATAAATATTTTCTACAGCATTCCGTAACAAATTGTTAGAGTAGTATTTGTTATTTATAGCAAATTGCTAGGGTTGTATTGGAGGAATCCCATGAACTAAGATGACGCCACAACTGATCAGTGTTGTTTCTGTTGTTAATTGAGTTATTCTTGTGGTTTCCTTATGTAATATTGGAATTTTAGCATATTAATGTATATGTGTCTATATGGTTTTAGTTTAACGGATCTAATATGAAATATCAATTGCACAAAATGGATATGGAAATGAATTAAATGTCTCATTGCCGTCATTTGTGCCTGAAAGCTTGAAAATAGAAAAAAATATATTATTTACAATTTGGGTATACGTATATATATACATAGAATCTAATTATATATGGAGTAATATATATATATATATAGTTACAGTCTTCACAAAAGATTAATTTAAAAGGTGTGTCTATGTTAATAGGTATCTGCATGAATTGAAAAAGTACTTCATAAGTGAAAGGGTGCTTAGTAGAGGACACCTGCACGCATAATTCATAGAAATTAATTCCATTCACCAACTGAAATTTATTTTCTGGAATGTAGAAATCTCTTTGCAGGAATATACACACAATCCAGAAATCTTCAACATTATTATTAATTATTTTCCAAGTTCTATTATCTTCAACATTATTTTCACAACTAATTCAATTACCATTAATTCAAATTCAATTTAATTTTCCATCAAATGCCTCCGGTAAATTGAATTTGCTCTTGACTCCCAAAGCAGCAACATTTCTTGAGAAATCGGGCCCACCAAGCGGTTTGGGGAAGATATCGGCCAACTGCACTTCGCTTGGGCAATATGTAATGTCAATTTCACCTTCATTAACAAGATCCCCTAAGAAGTGAAACTAAGACAGATATGTTTTGATCTTCCATGAAAGACCGGATCTTTGGAAATAGAGATAGTCGATTTATTGTCACAGAACAATGTTGTATGACCATGCTCCTTGAAGCTCAAACTCTCAAGGATTCCTCTAAGCCACACAATTTGACTCCCAGCCAAAGATGCCGCTATGTACTCCGATTCGGTGGTGGAAAGTACCACAATTGGTTGTTTCTTTGAACTCCATGAAACAATTCCACCTCCAAGATTAAACACATAGCCAGATGTACTTCGAGAATCATCACAGCTTCCTCCCAAGTCACTATCTGTATAGCCAACAAATTTGATGGGAACGTTAGCTTCATAATATATGCCATAATCCAATTTCCCTTTCACGTACCTTAAAATTCTTTTGGCAGCCTCCGAATGATTCGAGAATGGCTTCTCCATGAATCTGCTAACGAAGCTCACAGCGAATAAAACCATGACATGTCCGTGACTTTATACAAATAGATGTTTTCTTTTACAATCTTGTTAAACGTTATGTTTTTCTCTTTTATCTAAATAGTAGACTTGAAGATTAGATTTAAATAAATCAACTAATTGAGTTTGAGTAATAAAAAAAAAATGATATTTGTTATTTTTTTCATTAATTTTTATCTTATATAGTACCCTTAAACCATTCTATCTAAGGCAAAAATCTCATTCAAACAATGAATGAAATAGTTATGTTAACATTAATAATATTAAAACAAAAACTTTTGTAAACCAATACTATTTTATGCTTTTATTTTTAATCACAACTTCTTCAACTATCTCGATTATCATGCTTGATATTCACCATGTATTATACATATCCATATATGTTTACATATATTGTTTTAGCAGTGATTATAGCGAATATAGAATTACAAGATGAATTTCAATCTTAAGCTATAAACAACAAAGATACTTTTGCAAGAAAATTTCTAACAAAACATTATACAACTAATAAAATAAGACTGCACTCAACAATATTCAACATAATATATATACATATATATTTGAAGCTTGGAACAATCATATAAATCTCAGAATGTTTAATATGTTTATTAAGAAAACACATAAATAGGCGTAAGGGGTCACAAAAATTTTGATATCCGCTTCAAGGAAACTAACGAACAAATGCAATGAACATGCTATTTGCAGCGGAAAAATAAGAAAAAGGAAAAACGTAGCTATGGTAGTCTATTGTGATGTTGTGATGCAAAGTAAATGAACCATAAAATTTATAGTGGAGAAACGTTGGTAAACATAATCATTGAGTATCTATTCCTTTTAATAACCTCAGATTTTTCATTATCATTTTAGTAAACATAACATAAATTTTAATTTTGTACGATAATAGAATATCGACAAAGATAATGAAAATAAAAAAGTGCAAATAAACACGCAAAACGGAAAATATCAATTGGTTTATGCACATATATATTTATATGAAATCTAGAAGGTGTTTATTAAATGCGAAATCAAAATAAAATATAAGTGTAGAAATTTATATATTGTTAATTTAAGTAAATAAGCCAATTGAATTCAAAGAAAATGCATGTAATTATTTAAAAGAACATGAGTATGGTCTGTTGTATTTCTTCTTTCCCTCTTGCCCTATTTTTTATTTGTCTTCTTTCGATTTTCAATTTTTAATTATTTATTAGATTGTTTTCTTACAAAATGAGATGCATGCACATAACTTATTTTTCAGTCAACCAGCTCTTTTTACTTCCAGGTAATCAACCTCTTTCTATAGCCAGGACATGTTGAAGGATCAAAGTTTGAACCCAAACCAATATGCGTCTTTCCAGCGATTTGACCATTGTCAGAAAATGTACTTTTTGTACGTTCAGAAAAAGGCTAAATGTCATTAAAAAGGCTTTCACTACCACAAAAATGATAAATTATCTTGAAACATTACTCAAAAAATGGCTATTGTAGCGAATCGTAGTGGCTACAAATTTTCTGTTACAAAAGCTATTTTTTATTCCGGATATTACCGTAACAAATGGTATTTTCGATTTGGTCAACATCTTTTCTTTTCTTGCTGTATTTTTTTGTTACAACTACAATAATTTTATTTTAAATTTCAAACTAAATCTAAAATAATATATCATATTTACATATATATATACTGTCATATATAATAGATACATAATACTTATATATTAATGTATACAAATTAATATTAGAATAATTATTTATTTAAAAATAAAAGTATTATATACATTAAAAAAAATAATAAAATTCTCAACCTATTACACATAACCCTAATCATTAATCGCGGAGCCCCCTCTACTTTCCTCTTTCTTTCTTGCTTTGTTCGTCTTGTATTTCTTCTTCTTCTTCTTTCTCTTTTGTTTTCTTCTTCTTCTTCCTTCGTCTTCTGGTTCGTAATCTTCTTCTTCGTCTTCTTCTTCTTCGTCATCGTCGTCTTCTTCTTAGTGTTCTTCTTTACCGACCGGCTGTCCTCCGGCCTACACCCCTAACAGTGCACCGCCTCACCGTCTTCGACCGTCGACCGCGCTCCACTGCTGCCTGCGGACGTCCTCAAACGCAAACCCTAGCTTTTCCCGTAAGTTTGGATTTATTTAATTTTGTTTATTTTTGCATTTTTTTACTAGTTAGGATTTTCATTTTTTAATTTTTGTTTGTAATGTTAGATTTCTGGCTTATAATTGTTACATAGATGATGAGTGATTTTGTAATTAAATGGTTCGTCTTGACACTACTTGATTCTTAGATCCATTCCTCTTGTGCGTTACTTTAGGTCTGACAAATAGCATTTGCCGGAAAGAAATAATTCAGACATTTTTAATTTACAAACAGAGTATAACTCATTACTAGGCAACTAGATATAATATTTTTAGTTCTAACATAAGTTTAAATGGGAAGTTTGTTCATGGCATGTCAAATTGTTCCTGAACCACGTGATAGCATAAATTTTATTTTTACAGGTAAAATTTACTATATAGTTGGTGGAGGAAGAACACATTTATAAGTTTATATATATGTGTATTGTTTGTATGAATTAATATTGCAACCACAAATGGGGAGGGTTGGGTACATCAACCACAAGAATTACTTGGAATATAAGGTTTGGGGACCACCTCCAAATCTAAATCCAACTGCCACCACATCAATTGATTTCTTCTTCAAACAGCTTTTGTATATATGTATATATATATATGTGTGTAAGAACATAGTGGTGCATTCTACTGTAGTTCCTATTCCGTGCTGATAAAGCACAACAACTACCAAAAGTCCAGTCTAAATATACTATCATCACTTATATGTATAATATTGTTTGTGTATTTTCTGTTACTCGGTATTGCTTTATAAAGTGTTTTGCTGATTCTTCGATCTACTAATATGTATTATGGATAACATGAGACCGTCTTTGAAATTGAATAGGTGTGTGATACCCGCCATTGAGGGACACCGTACTTTTGTGCATAATTCTAAGCGGCGATCCAAGCTTGCTGCATAATAGTAAGTTATTCATGCATCCATAGTATATCACATTACTTGTATAGTTTGTATGATATGAACATTTGAATTATAGTGCTGATATCCTATTTTTAGTTCAATACTACTATTATCCGTTTTTATATAGGCCGAGAGCAAGTTAGTATTAATAATGCATGTCTCGTGTATTAATTAATTTTGCATTGTATTATTTCGGGCAAGTCATGTTGTTTCATACTCACCTCTCTTGCAATGTTCTAACCGCACCGATGGAAGGTCAGAGACGCCGGGTACTGATGTCCATAACCCATTGACAGTTAGTAATTTTTTGTGGCTAATTTTATTTGTATTTCTTAACTGAATCACCCTTTAGATAAAAAATTCCACTACTAATACATCACTACCACCTGAGAACATGCATGTAGATTATAAGATTGACATATGATAACGTTTTTCATGTAGATCGGGTCTCGTGTTCTTCTCATATCTCGTAGTTTGGAAAAATGCGTTATTGGTTAGGGCGTGTTGCTATCCGATCCTACCCCAGGTTTTTGGTCAACCTAGTTATATTCTCTATATGAAATCGGTTTTGGTTGCAACTGTTTTGAGTAACGCATCTTCTATGGCTATTAGTGAGTCAAAATAGTAATACATGATATTATGACAATGCTATTCATGTGGAACTGTAATTGGGTGGTTGATGTGGTGCAAGGGGATCAACCCTTGCAAGTTTATCATCGACGGAGACGGGCATGAACCCATATTCCGTGGGTTAAGTTTATCTGAAATTCAAATTTCAATTTCTAATTCATTAGATTTAATTTTAATTATTGTCTTTAATTTCAATTTATTGTCATTTATTCTATTTCTAAATTTGGAATTGCTTAGTATAAATCCTTACCTTAGGACTTTTGGGGGATTATGGATGAAATAAATTATTGATGAATTATCCGTTTGAGAATGATAATTGGGGGAACACACTATTCTTCTTGTTCTATTTCTAACAATTGCTCTGACCTGCCGGATCCGTTTCCGTCTGGATGGTTGTGTCGCACGGGGAACGTCTGACCAGATTGGAGTCAGATCAGAATGAAATCACAGAAAAGATGGATGCGCAAGATGCGAAGTTAGATGCGCAGGGACTGAAGTTGGATGTGCAGGCGGCGCAACTGGCCGATATTGCGGCATCCCTGGCAGCCTTGACGGCGGTACTATCTCTTCCGCAGCCGGCTGTCCAGCCAGTGAATGGAACACCACTGCAGGAGAAGGCGCCGGGGGTGGCAGAAGATGAGACGAGCGCAGCCAGTGGACAGCAAGGGGGCATGCCGCAACCGGGTGGCAATGCGGCGACAGCCGCATGGGCGACAGGAGCACGGGGCGAAGGGGAGCGCATGACACACAGTAGGATGATAACGCAGTTGCCGTCCTTTTCCTGAGATGATCCAATCTGCTGGGTGGCGAGGGATGAACAACAATTTGAGATTTACTGCAGATCATCAAAGCGGAAGATAGCAATGGCGTGGTCGCAATGGAAGGACCGGCATTATATTGGGTGACATGGCTACGCACACGTCACCCGGGGCTGCCATGGGAGGAATTCACCCATGCACTAGTGGCGCGGTTTGACACGCGTTTTAAGGGCAACTGTTTCGAGTGACTGTCAGAAGTGAAGCAACATGGAACGGTGGATGAGTATATATCGCTCTTTGTTCAATTGGCAAGTCAAGTTCCGGGATTGTCGGAGGCGCACTACTTGGGGTATTTTATGAGTGGCCTAAAGGGTTCAATTCGGGGCTCACTTCGTCTGCTACGGCCCACTGATTTGGAGACCGCGATGGAGTTGTCCAGGGACATCGAAGATAACCTGGGTTTGCAAAATGACAAACAAGGGAGCCAGACAGTTAGTAACTTTGGAAACCGTTAGTGGGGGTTTTCCCGATCATCAGGCGGCGGTCCAATTTCTGGAAATATGAGCAATATGAGTGGTAATAGCCCAAGGGTTGGAAACCAGACTGTGGGTATGAGCTCAATGTCATCTGGACAGTCTACGGCACGTTCTCGGTTCACCCGACTTTCACCCAAGTTATTGGAGGAACTACGTGCAAAAGGATTGTGTTTTCGTTGCAAAAAGCCATTCTCGCCGGGGCATGATTGTCCCCTCAAACAACTACGGGTATTAATCGCTGAGGAAGACGAGGAGTTAGCTCTCCACCAGTATGAATATTATGAGGTGACCGGTCTAGAAGGAGGCGAAGAGGAATAGGCAAGAGAGTTGAGGGACTTGCCACTGTATTCGATGACTGGGGTGATGTTTAGTCTTCGCACGATGCGGTTACGGGGCATAGTTCAGGGCACGGAGATAACCGTATTAATCGACGGTGGAGCGAGCCACAACTTTATATGTTCTTCTTTAATTGACAGATTGGCGCTGCGCCCAAAATCGACCGGAAAATTCGGAGTCAAAATGGGAGATGGTCGTCGGAAGGAATCAGAAGGGATGTGTCGGCATTTAGCCATCGGACTACAGGGATGTGAGGCGGTGGCAGACTGCTACGTATTTTCCTTAGGGGGTGTGGAAGTTATCTTGGGTATTGTGTGGCTCGCCGCACTTGGAGAAATTGTTCATAATTGGGCAAAACTTTCCATGAGCTTTAAGGGAACTACCGGTCAAGTGAAGCTAAGGGGGGACCCAATGTTGTGTCGAACTCTTGTAGAGGGAGATTTACCGCCATGTTCGGAATTGCCTGTATAGTCGGTGTTTAAACCTGCAGAGGTTTTAGCGCAACAAGTAGTTCAAAAGGATGGGGCCCTTGTTGAGCAATTGTTGGTTAAGTGGAGTGGACAATCATTGGATGATGCTACTTTGATATCCCGTCCTGACTTCTTGGGATACTTCACAAACTTCAACCTTGAGGACAAGGTTATTTCCAAGGGGATAAAATTGATGTGGTGCAAGGGGATCAGCCCTTGCAAGTTTATCATCGACGGAGACGGGCATGAACCCACCTTCCGTGGGTTAAGTTTATCCGAAATTCAAATTTTAATTTCTAATTTATTAGCTTTAATTTTAATTTATTGTCTTTAAATTAAATTTATTTTCATTTATTCTATCTCTAAATTTGGAATTGCGTACCATAAATCCCTAACTTAGGACTTTTGGGGGATTATGGATGAAATAAATTATTGATGAATTATCCGTTTGAGAAGGATAATTGGGGGAACACACTGTTCTTGTTCTATTTCTAACCGTGGTTGTTTGCCCCGTATGACCTTGTTGGGTAGCATATAAATCTATATTTAAATATTTTTGTAGAGGCCGGTGAGTGACAGGATTTTATCCCCGAACCACTTTAATTTTTGATCTAATTTATGTGTTTGGTATTTGGCTACATTAACACTCAATTAATTGTTTTTTTTTTAAATTGATCATGTTTAAGTTGGTTGTTTAAACAAACAGCTTTCACACGTATCAAATAAATTGAGCACGTTGTTGGTTGTTTATACTTGTGGGGTTGTATAGATGTTGGTCCGGGTGTCATCGAGATAGGATCCATGCTATAATTATACTTATATTGATTTATGTTTTACAATTTTGATTACGTTGTTGTATGGATGGTTAAATTAGGCAAATCATCTCCGACTTTTTCTCTTACGAATACTATAATGTTTTACTTAATATCTTTAATATTTTATATTGATTAAATATTTCATGAGGTTTGTTTTCTTTCCGATAATATGCACATGTTTTCTTTATATGTCCGTAGGTAACACCGTTGACATAGTGAGGGTTTTTTTCACAATTGCTACCGTTCCAGAGACTACGCTCATTCTACGGATAACATATGGAGCACAAACACTTGGTGAGGTTGTCCGCGTTGAGCCAATCGACTGGACATTCAAAGATGTATGCAACCATATTTACAAGACTTTCTATTGGATTACAACTTAACCATATTGCAAATAAATTCTTATATAATTTTGCACAATTTGACAGCTTTTCGTCGCCTGAAACTGTGGTGTGTGTTTACATTGACGCTCCATGGGGCTTTGCAGCATGGCACGCAATTCTATGATGATTGACTTTTGTTTGTGGATTGATGCTAACTAAGTCCTTTATGTTGGTTGAACTTGTTATCTCTGCTATATTTTGTGTGTTTGTTGCTATGTTTTGTCGTATATGTAAGGCTATATTGCGTAATATTTATGTTCCTAGACAGTGCCTACTTGCTACAACTGATGGTGATACAGAATTTATGTAATATTTTTATATTTTGTAATGTCACTTGGCAGTATTTTCTCATATCGTACAGGTTTTTCGGTTCCGATACCAATTTTTTTAGGTTATTACTGAAAAAATACGGATACCTTTTTTGTTACGAAAAATTGGCCGTTACAAATACTGGTACAAAAAATATTAACTAGTTTTTTGACAACCAGCTATTGTATCGAAATTAGTACCGTAACAAAAACCATTACAAATGGATGAGCATTTATTGTAACGATTGTTTTATAACGATAAACGGCCGATACAAAAAAATCGAAAGTACAATGCTAGCGTTACAAACATTGTTACAATAAAGGCGTTGACTGCCCATTTTCTATTGCGGAAAAAGTCGGTACAGAGACTTTTTGTAGCTCGAGTATATGCATCGGTCAAAATTCGGTACAAAATCATTACAAATAGCTTTTTGTAACCAAAAAATGCCATTTGTGGCGGTTATTGAACTACAACAAATAGCCATTTTTTTAGTAGTGTATGTTATGTTCTTTACGTTGTTCGTTTGAAAAATTTGTTTGTACAATACTATATAGTCGTCACACTTTTTTCTTAGAAAATGTAAAAACATCGTTCAGTTCTAAGGAATTAAAGCAGAAGGTGTCTGAAAACTTTACTGATGATCAAACTTATGGTTTTGTTGCTCGAGGTGGATCGAGTTCGACAAATAACAAAGACAGATCTGCATAAAATTACAGACACTACCAGAAAATTAGGCTATAGTTGCGGTAAAAAAAGTCAGTAGGAATTAATGTCATTACTTCAAAGAAGAAGCTCACTTGAAAGATAAATGTCCAAAACTTAAAAGGTAAGAAAAGTATTTCCGACTCCTTAACCTCTAAGGATTCGGTTTGCGTTGCCAAGGAAAATATAGAATATGAAAAATTTCTTCCAGTATCAAATGGGTTAGTTAATGACAGTTGGGTACTTAATTCGGATAGCTCCTATCATATGTGTTGTAATATAGATTGGTTTTTCGGGTAGCATCCAGTTGAAGGTGTAGTTATATCTATAGGGAATGATGTAGTTTGTAAGGTGGCTGAAATAGGAAATATTTGAATAAAGATGCATGATGGTATTGTGCGTACATTGACTAATGTTTGATATGTGCCATAGTTCGAATAAAAATTTTATTTCGTTCGATTATGAAAATTTGGTAAATAGTCTCTATTTACTTCAAGCCAGCATTAGTTTCCACAAATTTTCCATCAAATCATGATTCAAACAATGCTCGTTTGTAGCATATTCAGTGACTACGAAAATAAACTTATTGGTGGTATCCGAATTCAGACGCTTCTTAAACTTGATCGGTTGATGTAGTACGTTAGTCCCCCAAGGGGCATTGGAGGAGGTGGCGTTGTGGATTTTTTTTTTTAGTTTGATAATTTCAAGTAAATGTGCAGATTTATTATTTTATAGATTGAAATAAAACATATTTGTCAAGCCCAATAATTAACCCGTGATTAAACTTAATTAATTACAGCTGTGAAATCCAAGAAAGAAACCATAAAACCACTGACGTCATTTGTTTCAATTAAGACAAGCTGTTGTTTGTTTGGAATTTTCAAAAAGGAAATTCGGTATTTTCTTGATTTATCCTTTTGATTGATTTATGCTGATTTTCGGGGACAAATTGTATTTGAGACTCGTTTTTATTAGTGGAATTCTTTCCAGTCTCTATCATTGGATGTATAAATTTACCTAGAACCACATAATAGTGTGTCTTTAGTTTTTCACTTATTTATGGATTAAATAATTTTTTTTTGGGGTTTTTTCCATTGATTTCATAAGAACATCAAATAAATATTCCAAATTAAAATTTTACTATTTAAAAAATTCAAATCCAAAATTGATACCTAACATAAAAAAAAAAAAAAAATTACTATAGATAATTTTTAAAATTAAAATAAGAAATTACTATGAATAATAATAACAAATTAATTTTTAAAAAGAGAGATAAAATAGATTTATTAAATACAATAAATATAAATAAAAAAATAGAAATAAACATAAATTCATGCATATGAATAAAAAACACTTTAACTATATTATAGATTTATTATGTAAAATAATTAATAACAAAATAGAAGATAATAATTAATAAAAAAAAAAATCTATAAGTATAATACCCTGCAAAATAAAATACGAGAAATTTGTGAGAACCTGCCGGAATCTGAGACGGAGTTGAACAATTTTCTTTTGGGCTTTGGTGTATAAAATAGATAAATTGCATTATAGTTTAGGGGTAAATTAGATTTTGGACAATTTTGGAGTCAGGATAAATAAAATAAGAAAAATAAATTCATATCTATTTTTTTTAAAAAAAAAAACGACAGACAAGACACATTCAGTTTCAGTTTTCTTCCTTCTTCTGCAGCTCCAGGCTCAACTCCCTCTCTTCTTTTTTTTGAAAGTTTTCTGCATCAAAGTTTCTCTTCTTGGCTTCTTCTTGGTAGGTAAGTCAAATGAATCTTAATGAAATAATATGATATATATTTTAAATTTATTTATTAGTTTTATGTGATAGTTTTTAAATTATTTTCAAATAGATTTGTTCTAAACATATTAGCTTTTGCTATTTTATTGAGAAAGTTAATTAGAAAGTTATTCAGGGCCTATGAGATTATTATGGTGTTTTAAGTTGAACCTAGTTTTGTCCTAACTTAGTCTATGATTTTTTTTTTGGAAGATTCTATGATTATCTTTAAATATTATAATACTTGAGTTAGATTATGTTTATTTGAACAGACATAATGTCCAAATGATTTTCTAGCAAATTAATATGAGATTTTCAATGAATTTGTTGAATGTCAATATTTTCATTCTTGTTTAGCTATTAATTGAAAATGTTGATAATTGAAAAGTGTTTTAAGAGTAAACCTGAAAACATGTGTTTAGTTTTCGCTTATGTTGCAAAACACGATTCTTAGTCGATGCCTTTATTGACTAGTTTTTAAATATTTTAAAATGATATATTTTGTGGTGAACTATTAAGATTTGCGTAATTGTATAATGAATATTGGGTCATTAGTGATTGAAATTAAATCGTTGATCCTATGATATGATAAGATGTAGTCTTCCACCTTTGTGCCTTGAAAATACGTCATAGTATACCGGTATTTTAGAATAACTAGGTAACACTAAACTAGATCCCGAATGGACTAAGTCGTGGCATCAAGATGACGAGTTTCGTCTTGGGCGATTACGAGGTGCACGTCATTCACGATGGAATGATCTTTTCACCATCATATGTAATGGAGAGATTAATTGTGTACAATCCCCTCTTGTTATGTTATGTATGAGACTAGATGGTTTGATCGTTGTCCATCCCTCACAAATTCTAAATAAGTTATCATACATGTATTTTGGGTCTCTAACCCTTATGTATCAATTGTGGAGTTCTTTGAGGGTTGTGAACCTATATTTGCAATGTGTATTTGTGTGACGTGTTGGACGAAGCAATAAGGTATGTAAACCGGGTTGATTCAGCCCTACTTGAGACCTAATGGAGTTTTCTTTGTGATGTGTTCATCACAATTAGGTGAGAATAACCGAAAGATATAAAGGAGAAACTAAAAGACTTGTGTGTGTGAGTTGTCATTATGTGTTTTTTGCAATTTCATTTAATCTATCTTTTGAAATTATTTTTTGATATTGACATGTGAGTCTTGGCATATAACGTATTAATTTAGCTTTCATTCATTGTGCTTACTCAATTGTCGCGTTAATTCTCTTTCTACGATTTTTTGAGGTGATGGTACTCCCATTAAGCTTAAATGATACATCCATGTCGCATGATCCATTGGGGAAAATAGAACTATATCATCTTTTTATATGATAAGCCGGTCCATTTTATTTATAAGTCTCTATTTAGATGCTTATGTTGGGTATTTAGCCTTAGTGCTACAACGTAAGGTTTGTTAGTTAATAAACAAGTCTTCCAGTGTGGCATAGCGGTAATACTCTGACTTGAGCCGACCAGTGTGTTACACATTTAGTAATTTTTTGGAAACAAATTGTTATTAAATTTTACAAATAAAAAAAAACTATAAAAAAAAAATCCATCAACAATTCATTATTTTTTATTAAAAAAAATACTATTTTAGATATTTGACATTTTTATTTATATAAAACTTGCATAATTAGGTGGAAATTTACAAGCAAACATCGATTTTGGACAATGACATTGTTTTGAGTGTAATTTAATTTAACACAAGGGGTTTTTGATGCAATAGTAATATATGGTATTATAAAATTTACCCTTTGGAATTATGGAAATAATATATAAAATTTAATACTAGTGTCTTTATATACATTTCAATGTATTGCAGAAAAAATAATATTATATATATTTAATGCAAAATCTTAAAAGTTTTTAAAATTTAATTAACATAATCCTTTAAACTAACTATCGATAAAAAAAAAAAAAAAATAGTTGGTAACTAATAATAAATATAATGATTTTTTTTTTTAAATTATATATATCATTCACATAATTAGATTTAAGAAATTATAAATACAATTTAATATTAACCAAATTTTATCGTGTCTCAAATTTTAGTAGGTTTCAAAAGGCAAAATAATAATTTTCTTAAGTTTCCAAAAATTTTAAAAGTGTCATTTTTACTTCTTTGTTACACTCAAATTTCTTAGGTTAGATCAAAAACCAGAAATTTTCTCAAAACTCCATTTTGATATATATATTGACACGCAGTTAAAAATTAATTTGTGTGTATTCTTACTGGGCATTTCACATGATTCAGAGTTTCACAGTAATTTCTAGATTTGTATTTTGTTGGTACTTAATTGGATCTCTTTACATCATTTGCCTGTGTAATTTTGTATTACCTAGAATTCATTTACTTATCCGGTTATAAGATGTGTTTTTGTTATTCGATCTAGTGTGATGGGAATTTGTGCTTTTGTGACTTTTTCTTAGGAGGGGATTCAGCTTGTTAAAAATTTAGTAGGTTACCTAACCACCGCATATATATGTATAGGGTTTTGTAAAGGTTAGATTTAATACATTCAGTGAGGTTGTGTTTGATTGTGTTCACAAAAAGATGTGAAGTTTTGAAAATAATATAAAAAACTAAAAATAGTTAATGGAAAAGATTTGGGCTTCTAAATGGAAAAGGAGGTTTAATACATTTATTCTTAAATTTCGATCAAATAAAGTTACGAATTTATATTTTTTCAAATGGTACTCTTAATATATGTAGGACATTTAATCGTATTAGTAAGGACTTCTGATCTAATCTTAATTGTTTGATAAAAACTAACAGCCTATGTTTTTGGAAACACTACAGATTTTGTTATGAGAACGTGACGCTACAGTTTAAATTGAAAAAAGTATTATCACAACCAAAATGATATGCCATTTGTACTGCTATCCTAATCTTATAGTAGCTTGCACTTGTTTTAAGTCAAGTTAAGGAATTGCGGCATGTGGCTTGTTTGCATCTCATTAAATTTTATTATTTTTATCTATGGGTTACATTATTAAATGCTTTATGTAATTTTTTTGTTCATATAAATTATATATTGATTGTACTTTTTTCAAATATGATGCTTTCGCCTAGGAATTATATGTAATATTTATTGAAGTTGTTGAGATTAATATTTTGCAACAACCCAAATAAGAAAGTTTTATTTTTTATTTTTAATAATTTTGAACAGATGTATATTAATATATGTTGAAAATTATGAGACCAAGTTACGAACCACTTTTGGACACATGTTACTAGTGCCGGTTTGTTTAACATAAAATCTAATTTTTTTATCATTGTTATCGGTTGAATTAATTGTCATTTATCTAAATATACTAGAACAATGCATCCTTTTTAATTATACCTATAACAGGAACTATGCAGGGCTGCTTATGTCTTCCATTTAATGATGATCTTCGCTAACATTTATAAATTGCAGATTTTTTTATTTGTACATTAGTTGTCAACTTGATTTTTACAATCAGAGATTCATTACTCTCACCACGTGTGTTGCGCGGGTTGTGAAAGTTGCTGTGATTTTAAAATTAGAGGAAATTAGAAACTAAATGTCTCTTAAAATTGCAAATGAGGAGGCATTTAAATAAATTATAAAAGCCAAAGTAAAAACTACAAAAACTAAGTGCCCTTAATTCTTCTTTAATAAATGCTGAATTTTTAAGTATCACTAGTAGTATATGAAAATTAACTATTAATGTTCGTTCTCACCATAATGGAAAATATGTGTTAAATTTACGACTACTTTCATTATTGAATTAATCATTCATTGACATAATCAAAATTTTCCTTTTGCCCTTTGTGGCTTCTAGTTCCTAACTATTTTTTGGATTCAACGACTTAAAAAAACTAAATTTCATTTCGCATTTGATGAATGAGTATACCATTTCGAATAATAGATTTCACAGGGATAATATGCATTGAGATTTCAAAGGGATTGAAAATACCCATTTAACTTCATTAGCTATTGAAAATAGCAAGTCTTATATGCATTGAGATTTCACAGGGATAATATGTCTATTCATGTGTTACAGAATACAAGAGTAAATATGACTTCTAAGTGTTTTTAGTATGCCACATTATCCGCAACCAATTTCATATACTTACCCAACACAACTTGTTGAACCACTGGTATGTAATCTTATCTATATTATGTCAAATACATACACCTTTTCATGTTACTCTTTTTTTTCTCATATAGTTTATTTTAGAATGCTGGTTCAAGTATGATATGTTAACAAAATTAACATGTGTTTTTTGTATTGACCTGTTTTTGTTAAAAAAAGTATGATGTCGCTAACTTCATATTTGTTTCAAAGAACATGAGAAAATATTAGAGTGTTTTCGAGGAAATAATTTTATACCAATATTTAATAGGATTACAAATATTAATAAAATTGAATATATTTTAAGAAATGCTCTTCGAGGAAGTGTCATATCTAAAGGACCTACATTAATTCTAGAAACAATGATATCTATAGAAAATTAACTTTCGTGTTACCTTCTAGTCTAATATTTGTACTTTAACAAAAAAATATATAAATGGATGAAAACATGAAAAATTATAAGTATTATACTCAAATATTTGTAGCCTAACATTAGTTCTAAAGCTCAATAGTAATTCATAGAGACCACACCAGCCAATGTGTCATAATTGTTTCTTCGAAATATACTTATGCAGACATAAGGCTCAAATAATTTCCTCAACTTATATTTACTTCAACCATGTAGTTCAATAATTTATATGAAAAGAAAAAACCCTTTATATATATATATTTTTTTTTTTTACTTCACAGCACCCTATTTGTGGATATTCTTATCACTCTCGTAACAATTCAAAACACTTCCTTTGAAAACATAATTCATATGAAACACCAATGTTTTGTGTCTGTATGTGTGTGTCGAAGTCATTGAATAGGTACATTCTGAAAAAGCTAAAATGATCTGTATTAGATATGAAACAAAATTTCTGTCAAACTTAGAACGTTTTACCTTGTTAGACAGTGACAATTTTCGAGGAAAATTCCAATCGTGTTATGTACTTTGCCACTATAATATTAGCTACTGCAAAAATATCATACTTAATTTGATTTGCTTCATTATTTTCAGTTGTATTAAATTTCTAATTACTAATGGAAATATATTTTGTAAGAACAAACTGATCTCTCTTTAATTAACAAAATCGTTCAAAGGAGTTCACACCGTTTATTAACAACCACCCGGGAGAAGACATGGAGAATATTTTTTAGACTTCTTGAAGAAAATTTAAACTGCTGCATATTAGAATTGCATGAGGTACAAACAGAATAGCATATAATATGTAAAAGTTTAATTTTCTAATAATGTTTCAATAGGTTGATTCTGGGAGGATTACAAGATATCAATCTAAAGTACATGAAATGAAGTGACAATGAGAATTCTCACATTGGGGGAGCAAATTACCACAATGCCTCTGGTTTGAGTATTTAACCTAACCCATATCCATCAAAGGAGGGGGCTTCTGTTATATAAACGACTAGGCAATTGGGTAGTAGAGCAAAGAAAGTACAACTATTCCGAACGGAGGGATAAGGTACCTATCTTACTAAACATTCTTGTTACGTAATTGAAATATAAATATCATACATAGTAGTTGGTCTGGTTGTTAACTTATTCAAAACTATATCAGTATTACATCCATGCTGGTGTAACGAGGAAATTTAAATCCCTAAAGGAAGTGGCAACGCTTATTTTATGTGACTGCTTTATTAAAGATTTGAGGGTTACATGACGTAAGCCATAAATAGGTCTCTATATTTTTTGATGTATCTTTCACTTGATTTCATGTTGTAACCAAGTGAAATGCTCTAAGTTATACTAACAATCATATTATCCTTTTTAGAATGTATATATTCAATGGCTCAATTTGAAGTTGTGGTGTCTAAGAGTGAACATTGAGCTTTAAAACTTTTGTAAGGCTACAATAAAGCAGTCACACAAAATAAATGTTGCCAATTCTTTTAGAGATATATTTAATGAACCTCACCATACTAGCTCGGATCTAATACTGAAATAGCTTTAACTATGTAAATGATGAGGCCAACAATTTAGAATATTTATACTTTAACCAAGGAAAGAAATTTCAATAAGATAGGCACCTTATCCTTCCATTCCAAATAGTTATAATGCTTTGTCTCAATTACCCAATTTCCCACTTTTTTATACGTTGTCAACCCACTCCTTAGATGGATATGTGTTGTGCTAAAAACTTGAACCATAGGCTGATTTGTAATTTGCTTACCCAAGGTGATAACTCTCATGGTCACTTTATTTTCGTGCACTTTCGAGTAATATTTTTCTAATAGTTCCACAATCAACCTATTGAACCATTATTAGAAACTTATTTTTTAAAGTATTACATAATATTTCTTGTTGTGAGCATACCTCATGCATCTCCAATTTGCACCAATTAGAACTTTGGCTCGATTGTAGATGTCTAAAAAATATTCTTCATGTCTTTTCAATGGTTGTTGTCACTAAACGATGTACAGTTCTTCGAAGCATGTTGTCAATGGAGTAGAAATGAGATTGTTCCTGACAATAAATATCCGTTGGAAGTTACATATGCATTGTGAAAAAAAAAAGCATGGAATATATGTAAGATATTTTATGACCCAAAAACATGATTTCTTTTCGAAAAACACTTGAACGTGATTAAATAAGACCAAAGATAAAATAAAGATTGATTCGAAATCTACTTTAATTTGACTAAACAAAGTAAATTAGGGCTCAAGCCCCTAATCAACACCAACCAAGCCCATAACGATACAAGAACAATAAACTAACACAAAAAATGTGACAATAACAAACTCTAAGGCACATAGACCCTCACATGATTTAAATACAAACCCTTACTTGCTAAACATCAGAACAAATATCAAACAAAACCATGAAAAGAAAAGGCACACCAACAACAATGGAGAGAGAAGTTACAACCTCCAAGTCACTGGCAAATCAACGAAAGTTCATAGGCCTCACAGGGGACAAAAATGAAGAATGAAAGAAGAAATAGGAAAAATTCTAGAGAGGGATGAGATTAAAAGATGCGAGAGAGAGTGAGGAGTGACTAATGAGCGGCGGTGAGTTGAGTGCTATATATATATGTAGGTCAAATAAAGAATGGATGGCTAAGATCATAACCCTTGATCGGACCGTCTAGATTAAATCTGATGTGGATCAATCAAACTAGTGTGTGTTATTGATTTTGGATTGGGCTTTTAATGTTTTTTTTATTCACCTATTGGGCCTCGATTATCATCGTGGGCATCAGAACTCAACATATATAGTTGAAAATTTCAATTTGTATTATAGTTTTGAATTTTAAAACAAGTGTATCAACATATTCATCAATCAAAATTCTCCACGTAGATATAACTTAACATATTAAAAACTTAGAAAAACAAACTGATAAATTGAAGGCAAATAATATAAAATAAAAGGAGAATAATTAAATATATGAAGATAATAAAAAAATATATATGACAAGAACCTTTTATTTCTTCACTAATGAAAATTAACTCACAAATTCAAAATTCAAATTCAAATTATTCATTAATACTATTTAACAACCAATTCAATTACCATTTAATTCAAATTCAATTTAATTTTCTATCAAATGCCTCTCGTAAATTGAATTTGCTCTTGACACCCAAAGCAACAACATTTCCTGAGAAAGTGGGCCCACCAAACGGTTTCGTGAAGATATCAGCCAACTACTCTTCACTTAGGCAATATGTAATGTCAATGTCACCTTCATTAACAAGATCCCTTTAGAAGTGAAAGCGAAGGCGGATGTATTTTTATCTTCCATGAAAGACCGGATCTTTAGAAACATGGATAGTCAATTTATTGTCACAGAACAATGTCGTAGGACCATGCTACTTGAAGCTCAAACTCTCAAGGATTCCTCTAAGCCACACAATTTGACTCCCAGCCAATGATGCCGCTATGTACTCTAATTCGGTGGTGGAAAGTGCCACAATTGGTTGTTTTTTTGAACTCCATGAATCAACTCCATCTCCAAGATTAAACACACAGCCAGATGTACTTCGAAAATCATCACAGCTCAGCAGTTGAAACCACTTCCCAATTGCTTGCAACTGCTATTTCGACTAGCTATAAATAGGGTCGGATATCTATTGTAAGATATACTTCGACAGGAGTATACACTTGTATTTTTTTCTGCATTTTTCGTAGCTACATTCTTGCCTCCCGAGAGCTCCAACCCTGTAAGGGAGTTCTTAGCAGGAATCGCCAAGGGAGTTAAGATTTTTCTCCTTCTCTGGCCGCTACTTCAGTGATTTTTAGCTTTAGTTTACAGCTTTGATTTACAGCTTTTGTAGTCATAGAACTTTCTAATTTCCGTATTAAGTAATGAAATATCAATCTTTCTTCATCATCACTTCTTCTCCGTTTTCACATTTGTATAATCCTAAGTCACAAAGAATTTTGAATCGCTGAGAAAGAACTAAGTAGCATCGAGTATCTAAGCCCTGTTTCGCGTCAAAAACAGATTCAGGGTAGTTCAATGTAGTTAAGTACGCGGGAGCCTTGTCAACCTGCTTAATTACTGATCTTAATTTGATTTTGATTAAAAAGAGGTAACAGAAGGGTAAAGCCAGTAGTGAGACAGAAATTGGGATAATTAAAGGGGCGTAGGCGCTTGTCTATTGGGCCACAGAGATTTCTAATGACAGTAAAGTTTCTTGGTTATAATGTTCTAATTCTAAGTTTCTTGCACTACCTTCATCAACCACCAATTTCGCTTCGCTCACCTCTGCTCATCCTTACCGCTTTCTTCCAATTTTGTTCTTTTGTGGTTCCATACATGGGCTCGCTCATGAGCGGGCCTCTCTATTTTTTTTCCATCGCTTTTCACTAGATTAATTCTTGATTTAATTTCGTGACTTAAAATTCATGTGTTCGACCTGGATAGTCACCAGTTAAAGAGTATAAATAATTATGATAAACTATTCAGGCTCTACAGCGATATCTTTAATCTATATCTGACTACTCACAATAGTCCATTACATTTTTATTTCGACCAAAATTCCATGTACTTGAATTTACAAAAATCATCTTGTCATAATTTGGCGCCGTTGCCGGGGATTTTAAACTCAAGAAATTAGAATCTTGATGAGATCTTGTGATGCGCCATAATTTACATTTAAATTATGTAATTTTTGTTTCACTATTTGTATAATTCTCTTACTGTAATTCTAACTTTTTATTTGGTGTGTCAATCTTTATTCAGGGGTCCAAAGGATTTTCATTGTTCAACCAGTACCACTTCTTCTTCTCGCACACAAAGACGTCTGTTTAGAGAATTGACAAGAGACAGGATAATGGCAAACCAAGGAAATGCCGATGCCCCCTCCATTGTTGTCCAAGCTTTACAGAATGCCGAGAGGACTTCCTCTAATTTTTCCACATTTGCGTCATCGCAGGAGGTGCCGCTCCAGGTCCCCACTGTAGTCCAGGTTACTGTCATCCCCCATGTCCTGACAGCTACCGAGCAGCAGCTTGTTAGGACGCTCACTAGCATTCAGTAGGGGATGGTTGGATTACAAGCGCACCTTGCTCAGGTTGAGAAGACTCAAGCAGCATAGGCCGTGTTCATTGTTTCCAAAGCGAAGAAGGCTGATCGCGCCGCTGCGACTCCCGCCATCATCGCTCCCCCTCTACCTACTGCTAAGCCTAACCAGAGGTAACAGGGACAAGGGCTGCTGATCGCCCACTTGCCAAAGTCACGATGGATGTTCACTATCAGTCCCTTCTGGATAGCAGTTTGATAACCAATACTGCACCCAAAGGCTCTGGTAATTATGAGGTGAAGCCAACGTTGGTAGAACTTCAATTGGATCGCCGCCAACGTTGCTAGAGCCAATTTCATGGAATGCTCAACGAAAGCCGCTACGAACATCTGCAGAACTTCAACTGGATCACCGCCACCTCTAAATCACACAGCATCACTAAGGACGTTACGAAGTTGATACTGTTTCCCTTCTCTTTAACATGAGAGGCCAGGAAGTGGTTTGATAACCTTTACCCCATTCCAACCACCTTCAAGGAAGCAGCGCAGACCTTCATCAGCAAATATCATCTTGTATCAAAGACTATCAGCCAAAGGAATGAAATACTGAGTTTCAAGATGGCTGGTGATGAGACCTTGCCCAAAGCCTGGAGCTGCTACAAGGAGCTGCTCCGCAACTGCCCTCATAACGAGATTCCTGACTTTATGGATCACTCAGTGATCACTCCAGAGTTGAAGATGTCTATGGATGCAGCGCCAAGTAGGTCGCTTATGGGGTGTTGTGGTTCAGAAGCGATGGCTCTGATAGAAAAGATGGTGGCCGATTAGACCAGTTGGCCAGAGACCAACAGACCAGAGCCATTAAGTTTCCTGCTACAGTTTCACAAGATAATAGGATCGACAGCCTATCGGTTCAAATCAAAGAGCTTGCCAAGCTCGTAAAGTAGGACCCCGGTAATAAAGGAAAACATGTAGTAAGCGAGGCCGTGGCCACAGAGGAGTGCGCCTCTGTTGACCAATCTAGCCCGCAGGTCCCTGAGGGCTCTACTAAGCAACCTCAGAACCTAGCGGAGGTCTTTTACATGGTGAATAGAAATACTCCTCAGTTCCAACAGTTTCAGAAGGGGCAACCCCAAAGGCCCACTGGACCACGTGCTGAACAACAATTTCAATAGCCGCCACCGTTCGCTGTGCAACAATATTATCTGGGGGGATTCTACCCATAACAACAATACTTTCATACCCCTCATTTTCCGCAGCAGGCACCTGTTTTCGCTCCACCTCTCACAGTGGCACGGCATCCGCTGAGTCTGGAGGAACTTTGGAGAAATACCGAATAAGCGAATCAGGAGTTCCAACGCAATACGTCTGCCTCGATCAAGATGCTGGAGATTCAAGTCGGGCAAATAGCCAAAGCTATGATGCTGAAGCAGAAAGGAACATTGTCTGGGATAGTCGAGACTATCCTGAACCAAGTAAAGGCAGTCGAAACAAGGGGTAGAAAGTGGACTCAATCGCCACCATTGCCGGACAGAGGTACTAGCTTCTCTTCTACCTTTATTTTTGTAAATTCACCTGTGCAGAATGAAAACATCCAAATCCCAAGGAAGAAGGTCCATCCCAGCCATGAGCGATACCAGCCATTCGGGTACCTGAACAGACAGAAAAAGCCCACGCTCAAGCGATAGCCAGGGCTCCTTTCCCAGCCAGGCTTGGGAAGAAAGAAAATTCCAAGGAATTTGAGAAGTTTGTACATACTTTCCGTAGTCTTAAAGTCACTATACCTTTTGATGATGCTTTTTTCCAGATGCCACATTACGTTAAGTTTGTAAAAGATATAATCAATCGAAAGCGGACATTTCCGGATGAGGCTGCAGCAGTGCAATTGGAAATTGTGTGCAACCCCATGTTTAAGGAGGACCTCCCAAAGAAATTAAGCAATACTGGGAGTTTTATTATTATTTGTACTATTGGAAACCTAGAACCGAGTAGGGCATTATGTGATTTAGGAGGTAGAATCAACCTTATGCCTTTTTCGTTTTTTAGTAAATTAAGGCTTTATGAGCTTGAACCATGCAGAACTATAATACAACTTGCAGATAAATCAATAAGACTCTTGAAAGGGATTATTCGTGATGTACTGGTACAAGCAAACAAATTTATTTTCCCTGCAGATTTCATATAATGGAAATGAGCAAAAATAGTGAAATTCCAATCATTTTGGGAAGACCTTTCCTAACCACCGCTCAATCAACTATCAACGTTGCTCAAGGCGAAATAAAACTGAGCATAGGTGGAGATAAAGTCATATTTTCCATGAACAACGCCATGCGCCAACCAGAGGAAGAAAATTGTGATTTTATTAATGAGTTAAATGAATTATCCACTTTTGAGAAATGTTTAACAATTGAAACTCTAGAAGAAATTTCAGAAAATGATTCGCTCGAGCTTGAGCATATTCTGGACTTTGGTGAGCGAAGCGACAACATATCACCTCCCACCGAGCCTATTGAAAAAGCGAAATGAGAGCCGGAGAGCGAATCCTACCAAGGACGAGTTTAAGAAACTATCTAAGCACCTCAAATATATATACCTTGGCCCGGAGGAGACTTACCAACTGATAATCTCCTCCTTATTGCTGCCGGACAAAGAGACTCAACTCGTCTCCCTTCTCAAAAGAAGAAAGGCGGCTTTTGCATGAAAGATCTCAGATATAAAAGAAATCAGCCCAGCAGTGTGCATGCACCATATAAGACTGGATGCTGAAGCGAAGCCATGCAGACAGCCTCAGCGACATCTGAATGAAAATATGCAAGAGGTAGTGAAGAAGGAGGAAATAAAACTTTTTGATGCACAGGAATTATCTATCCAATAAGTAACAACCAGTGGGTCAGCTCAACCCAAGTGGTCCCCAAAAAAAGAAGGCTTTGTCGAGCAGACAAGCGACAAAATAGAGGTTTTCATAGCAAGACCTGTCACTGGACGGAGAGTGTGCATTGACTACAGGAGGTTGAATGCAGCGTCCAAAAAGGACCATTTCCCGTTTCCATTCCTTGATTAATGCTTTGAGAAGCTTATAGGACACGAATACTACTGTTTCCTCGATGGCTACGCAAGCTACCATCAGATTCCCATCAAACTGGAGGACTGTGAGAAGACAACATTTACATGTCCATATAGTACATTCACTTATAGGAGGATGCCGTTCGGGCTCTGCAACGCCCCAGCCACCTTCCAGCGGTGCATGTATCATATCTTCAGTGATTTCCTGGACTCCTGCATTGAAGTCTTTATGGATGATTTCTCGGTTTATGGCAAGACATTTTCCCGATGCCTGAACAACTTGGAAAAATTACTCCTCCGCTGCTTTTTTGAGACTGATCTCGTGCAGAACTGGGAGAAGTGTCATTTAAAGTTAAATGAAGGAATTGTCCTGGGCCATAAGATTTGACCACCGGAATTGAGGTGGACAAATCAAAAGTTAGTGTAATAAAAAAAATGCCAGGACCCTCAAATAAGAAAAAAGTGAGAGCTTTCCTTGGACATGCTGGTTTTTACCGTAGCTTCATCAAGGACTTCAGTAAAATCACACAACCGCTTACTGCACTCTTATGCAAGGATGCTCACTTTGAATGGTCGAGCGAGCCATTCAAGTTAATGACGGATGCAACCGACTACACCATTGGCGCTGTATTAGAACAAAAAGTGGATTCCAAGTTAAACATCATTTATTGCACAAGTAGGATGTTGGATTCCGCTCAGAGGAATTAAACTACTACCAAGAAGGCGTTGTTAGCTATTGTCTTCACTTTCAAGAAATTCAGGCAATATCTTATCAGAAAAGATAACTGTACACAAAGATCATGCAGCGATCAAGTATTTGATGGAGAAGAAGGAGATGAAGGCCCGGTTGATTCGATGGGTTCTTCTACTTCAGGAATTCGATATAGAGATCAAGGACCGAAAGGGAAAGAAAATCATGTTGCTGATCACCTCAATAGATTAAGGCAACTGAAGGACACGTCCCCATGTATAAATGAATCTTTTCTGGATGAGAAGTTGTTCCTAGTACAGGGGAAAGAGCCGTGGTTTGTAGACCTGGCAAATTTCTTAACTATGGGGAAATTTCCCTCTCACACTGTACAAAGGGAAAAGAAAATATTGCTCAGTTTGGAAAATGATTACTTTTGGGATGAACCTTATTTATTCAACATCGGCTCTGGTGGGATTATCCGTCACTGTGTAACAGAATCAGAGGTCCCGCTGATCTTGGATGAATGTCATGGTTCCCATGCAGGAGGACATTTCGTTGGCCAGTGCACAACGGCCAAAGTTTTGCAGTCAGGCTTCTTTTGGCCTACCCTACAGAAATATGCTGATGCATTTTCCAAGGCTTGCTATAATTGCCAAAGATTAGGCTCTATCTTAAGGCGAGATGAGATGTCTCAAACTGGAATCTTGTTTGTGGATATTTTTGATGTGTGGGGAATAAACTTTATGGGACCGTTGCCGAACTCTAATGGGAAATTATATATTCTGGTAGCGGTGGATTATGTGAGCAAGTGGGTTGAATTGAAGCACAAACGCTCCCTAAAAATGATGCATGCTCTATGATCCGCTTCCTAAAATACACCATATTCCCAAGGTTCGGGGTCCCCAGAACTATCATAAGCGATGAAGGCACCCATTTTGTAAATAAGGCGCTGCAATCTTTCCTTCAACTATATGGTGTTCGCCAACATCTAACAACTCCCTATCACCCACTAGCAATCGGTCAGGTGAAAGTTTTTAACAGAGAAATTAAATACATCCTCCAGACCACAGTAAATAACAGTCACAAGAATTGGGAATTCAAAAATTATTTTCACAAAAACTGTCTGTTCTTCAACCTTTGTGAAAATTTGTGTAACTTCCATTCATGTGATTCTATGTCTGTTATTTACTAGATTTATATATAATAGTTGATATTCTTGCTTTGTATGGATCAACTTTACAATAGTCTGGGCGTTTGCTCGTTATATGATTTTCACCCTATTTCACAATGAAACCCTCCCTGGAGTGTTTTGTTTCATTGTGAGGATGAAGAACTAGGGTTAAAATCAGCAAGGTTTAGGAGATTTTTGCGTATTACTTGATTGTTGTTTCCAAGGGGTTCGGCCTTATCCCCAAGCCAAGAAAAAAGAAGGCGAAGATGACTGCTCCTCCCCCCACCGAAAATGAGAATAAAAGTTGTTGGGGAGGAGATCGTCTGAGAGGAAATAGCATGCGAAGCCGATCCGAATGAGGCAGCTGCTGAAATAGACTCGGAATGCATTGTCTCCAGTGAAACTTCCGCTGACGAAGCGGGGGAATCTCTCCGCTTGGCTCGGGAGATAAATGAGAGCTTATTCGGGGAAGAGCAGACCCAGAACGATAAGGAGGGAAAGGCTCCGGTGGCAACCGCTGGTTAGAAGAGGACGAAAGCCAAAGAAGACCCTGTTCTGAAGCCAATTGTCAAGAAGCAGAGGGTGAAAATGACTATCAGAAAAATCATAACACCCCCTCAACGAGTGACAAGGCAGAAGAAGGGGAAGGGCAAAGTGGTAGATGAAGAAGCAACAGAAGATACGATCCTGGTCTCCCATCTGAGGAAGGGGATCACAATTAGAGAACCTACCACTCAGCCCGGGCGACTCTCACCAGCGGGACACAGAGACGAAGAGGTGCCACTTCGTCAAGTTAGTCCAATTGGCGATAAACCTACTACCTTCGTCCAGCAATGGGCAGGTAAGCCAACTGCTGCTGGAACTCCAGGTGATGAACTCGCACCCGTTAACCAGCCGCAATAGAAGCCGGAGACCATCATCACAGAAGAAACTATAGTCGGAATAGATATTACAGTAGAAGCTTTCAAAGAGCAAACTGCTGAGGTCCCTGCTGCCACAACCGCTGAAACTGCCGATTAAACTGATGAGGTTGAGGCAGTCATAACTACTCTCCCAATCCTGCAGGTGTCTCCACAAGCGACAGAGACAACAATGGGGGTGGCAGAAGGCAAACCCATGCTTTATAGCCCCAAAACACCAACAAAAACTGGGCACCTGCAGAAGTTTTAACTCCGGCCTCGGTGAAATCCGACAAAACAATCATTGACGAGGATGAGGATGAAAAAGAAAATAAATTCAGAGAGGAACAAGCTCAGCTGCTTACAATAATGCAACAACTTGAACTAAAGCGACAACGCGAGAGAGAGAGAAGAAGAGGAAAATGAAGGTGCTGGTCAAGCTGCTGAAGTACTGGAAGCCGCTGACCCAACTCCAACTACGATACAAGAGATTCTTATAGCGAAAGAAAGCTGAGCAGCTGGAGTATGAAGCATTGACGTAGCTTGTCTTTTTGAGGGATGTCACTCCCGAACCAATACCGGATTCTGAAAAGGAAGACGAGCCAGTAGACATTAGTTTAGGTGAGTTAGAGCGACAGTCACCAACACCAACTGTGGCAAGCACCTCAACCTCCCGCGCGGCATTCGAAACTTTGGGAAACCGACTAGATGAACTCGATGAAGCGATGCTCAGCCAATACCTGCTGCTTCAAACACTGATAGATTCTCATGTCGTAAAATTGGCTAAGGTACTGACTACTGGCAGAAAGGTGAGCGCCGCACTAGAATTGCACATGCCACGCTGGAGGCTCAAGCTGCAAGCCTAGGTGTGACTCACACCGAGATTCTTAAGGCACTTGCAGCCATCACCCAGTAGAACACAATCATTATGGAACAACAGTTTGATACATCAAAGAGTCTCCACATAATTGAGGAGCTAGTGCGGCAGCAAGGAAAGATATCACCTCTGGGACGTGGACCCACGGGTGCAAAAGGAAAATGACTTATGGTCCTTTCCCCTGGTATACAATTTTTGGAATTGGCAAGACCTTTACGAGTTGAATTTATCATTACTGTGTACCTATCATAATCTCAAGCATGTGTTTCTCCTTGAAATCCTTTTAATACCTCGCTGCGTTAATCTTGTAATATGTTTTAGAGTAGGGTAGACAACTTGCAAGCGCCAAACTTAGTAATCGTTCCTTTACCTTATTCAATATTGTGAATGTTGAGTTAAACCAAGTAACCGCTGATATGACTTGTAAAGGTTAGTGCCCTCTTCGTTTCAATTTTTCCATACTCAGTAGGGCAAGCAAACTTCTGTCTATCGACTTCGCTCAAATGAGATGACTTGAAAAGAGAAATCCTTAAATATAGTGTAATACACATTGTAAGCAAAGAGGGGATGACCTATTATTACTACAGGGGACTGAAAAGGCCTAGGCACGTGAAAATTAAATAAGGTCATGACCCATTGCAAAATTTAATGAGCGATGCAAAAAAAAAATGATTCTCCGCAACCTTCGGCTGAAGGTTCCCTTATTCAAAAAAATAGTCCCCACTAAGCGAACAGAGTAGACTATACCTAGATAACTTTGCTAATGTTAAATCAGATGACAAGTTTTGAATGCTTAAGGATCAATTGTTTCTACTTGAGATTCACCTTATCCACAATCATGGCACTGATCTTAGGAAATACTTGACCGCATTGAACGGAATAACGCTTAGTTCACATGATTGAGTTTGTTCGAGGACGATCAAAGGTTTAGTCTGATGAGGTTTGATAACTCCAAATATTAGCATATTCTTTGCTTAACAAAACTATGTATTACTTGAATTTCAGTGTGAAAACTATCACAATATCTTATTTATGGCATACTTAGCTTCCTCCGAAGTCACTATCCATATAGCCAACAAGTTTGATGGAATTGTTAGCTTTATAATATATGCCATAATCCAATGTCCCTTTCACGTTCCTTAAAATTATTTTGCCAGCCTCCCTATGATTCGAGATGGCTTCTCCATGAATTTGCTAAGTGATAACTCCAAATATTAGCATATTCTTTGCTTAACAAAACTATGTATTACTTGAATTTCAGTGTGAAAACCATCACAATATTTTATTTATGGCATACTTTCTTGATCTACTCTGGTTAGCATCATACATAATTGGTTTGGTGAGATTATTAACGTTTTTGGCCTTTTTAAGCAGTGATTCTGGTCCAGAAAAGCTAAGGCATAAGAAGTAAGCGATGGCCCTGACCGCTCGACAAGCGACGCCTTCCTTGCTTAAGCCAGCGACCAGACACCTACCGCAGTGAAACACCGACAAATCACTCCAGAAAATGCCTAAGTGTCCAAACCGCAGCGGCATAGCCATTCCTCTACCAGCCAGCAATGATAGCTCCGCTTAGTTGCACTGATGCCCTCCAGCCATCTAGGCAAGTAAGGAAGATCTGCGCCCCTACAAGTCAAAGTAAGCGAAGCGAGCACCCTGGAGTTATGGCCAGCATAACTGCTTCAACAGAATAACTGCCGCCAACTGCCTAACTGCTCAACAGTTGAAACCACTTCTCAACTGCTCGCAACTGCTATTTTGATTATCTATAAATAGGGTCAGATATCTATTTTAAGATATACTTCGACAAAAGTATGCACTTGTATTTTTCTGCGTTCTTCATAGCTGTCTTCTACCTCCCGAAAGCTCCAACCCTGTAAGAAAATTCTCAGCAGGAGGCTAGGGGAGTTGACATTTTTCTCCTCCTCTGGCCGCTACTTCACTGTTTTTTAGATTTCATTTACAACTTTCATTTATAGCTTTTGTAGTCATAGAACTTTACTGATTTCCATAGTAAATAATGACATATCAAATTTTTCTACATCATCACTTCTTCTCCGTTTTCACATTTGTGTAAACCTGAGTCAAAAAAAAATTTTGAATCGGTGAGAAAGGACAGAGAAGAATCGACTATCTAAGCCCTGTTTCACATAAAAAATAGATTCAGGGTAGTTCAATGTAGTTAACTACGTGGGAGCCTTGTCGACCTTCTTAATTACTGATCTGAATTCGATTTTGATTAAAAAGAGGTAACAGAAGTGTAAAACCACTAATGAGATAGAAATTGGGATAATTAAAGGGGCATAGGCGCTTATCTATTGGGCCACAGAGATTTCTAGTGACAGTAGAGTTTTTTGCTTATAATGTTGTAATTCTGGGCGTCATTGAAGTCTTGTTGTAAATTCCTTAAGGTCAAGTATCAGCGATTTGAGTTCTATATAACTATGTTTATATGATAACATTCACACCTCCTATCGCTCTCGTATTATACATATATTCTTCGATTAAGCAGCATCCTCATTCGCTCATTTCATCCATTATAACCTAGCCATTAAGGAACACATAGATCAGACGCGGCACCTCTTGATGACCCTCCACCACTCAATATATATTTATATTTTGCGCTCATCACTCTCGCTCCCTTCCGCTCACAAACCGTTTGTATTACCTTCATCAACCACCAATTTTGCTTCACTCATCTCCACTCATCCTTACCGCTTTCTTCCAGTTTTGTTCTTTTGTTGTTCTATTCCTGGGCTCGCTCATGATCAAGCCTCTCTATTGCTTTTTTTTTCCATCGCTTTTCACTAGATTAATTCTTGATTGAATTTTGCGACTTAAAATCCTTGTGTTCGAACTAGAAACTCACAAGTTAAAGAGTATAAATAATTACGATAAACGATTCAGGGTCTACAACTACATTTTTAATCTATATCTGACCACTCACAATAGTCCATTCATTTTGATTTCGACCAAAATTCTCTGTACTTGAATTTACAAAAGTCATCTTGTCACTAACCAAGCTCACAATGAACATAATGTCAGGCCGAGTGGTTGTAAGGTACATCAAGTTTCTGATTAGGCTACAAACCATTGTTGTGTCAACCATCTTACCTTCTCAATTTTTCCTCAACTACAAACCTATTACACAAGGGGTTGTTACTGAATTGACATACTCTATATTGAACTTTCTTAGAACCTCAGCTGCATATTTTTCTTGAGAAATGAAAATTCCAAATTTTGATTGTTCAACCTTGATCTCAAATTCCTTCATTATAGCCGCTTTAAAATTTTCAAGCGTCTTAAAATCATTTCTAGTGAAGATAAGATCGTCAACATAAAGGCTCACAATCATAACACCACCATTGCAACATTTTTTTACATAGAGAGTATGCTCGAGTAGGCATCTCTCAAAGCCAAACTTCAAGAAAAAATCATTAATGCTTCCGTACTATCATCAATCCTTCTTAATTGCAATGAAGATCGTGTTTGAGTCGATCAAAATGAACAATACTTGGAGCTTGATAGATCTGCTCGAGGGACAGCAACCCATTGGCTTAAAATGGTTAGTATAATTAAAAAAGGACGATGCAGGAAATGTAATGAGACACAAAGCTCGCTTGGTCGCAAAAGGATATGTTGTAACACCCCCAGTTGGCTTATACTGGAAATGCTACCGCCACACTGCATCATGAGGTCGTCATCTCCTACTTCGGGCCCCACAATACAGTGTTAAGGCTAAAATTAACCATAAAAGCACATTATGATATAACAAAATCTGGTTTATGAATATTTACAAAACACACCCCTTAACAAGAGGTTTTTCCGGTTAAAAATTTACATATAATACAATAGACGTAAGTTCAATCACTCAGCCCGTCCTTCTATATCCGGAGACGTCCCCTGTCTCGGATGTGCCATGCATACCTGAAAGAAATATTTTTTTAAAAGCAGTCTAGAATTAAATCCATTTTAAGAACTACGTGAAATATGTCATTTTATACCTTTTTAAAATAAATTTTAATACCCGTTAATCATAAAATACGTGTCATGTCATGTGAATAGTGAAATGATGCAATACAGATATCAAACTCGACAACAATGCACATCCACACATAAATACACATCCGCCGAAGTGAGAAGCCGGAATAACCTCGGCTCCATAATAATAGGCTCACTGCATCTGTCTAAGTGAGCAGCCGGAATACCCTCGGCCCCGCAATAACAAGCTCACTAGACCATCATCAATAAATAGCCGGAAAATCCTCGGCTCAAGGAAGGACCTGATAAACCCATAATAATATAATGGACATCCGGTCACTCCCATAAACCCGTCATATGACTCCCACAATCAATACATGGATAGCCGAACGTTGTCGCCATTAACCACAAGACGCCCCATAGTCTGTGATAGCGAAGATAGGACCCCCACTAACTAGCCCTATCCCGTGTAATGTAGTAGAATCCGTGCAACCTGGAATCACCCAAAGGGAAACCCGGAAACTCTACTCCTCCTCGTGTGCCCTAACGAGATCACGTTTGGAGTTTGGCATATGATCCTAAACTACCGGTAGACCTCACTAGTAGCTACTCCAATAAGGTGGAACAACACCGAACACGAATGATTAGACCAAATACGTCTTAACTACAATGGGTTTGATCCCTGAATGACCGTGCGACTAAGTCACCCAGTTGTCCGACTACTATCGTCCACTATCGCCAAAGTGTTACGGTACATCGGGGTCGAATATCCTAACCCCAGATGATGCCCTTTCCTAGCACTACCGCACACGGCGACTAAACGATAGCATAAAACATAGCTGATAAACCGTGCAATATGTGTGCATCATGTCAAATAAGTGAATTTACGGAAAAGGGCTGGTGAGACAGCTCACCTATCCTCATTTTCATAAATTCACGTACGCAATCAAATACGTATATCAAATATCATGAACCGTGAAGTCTCCCACATGCATACGCACACATATATATAAATATATACATGCAATGACAAAATGATTCACATAATATCACATTAACATATTAATCAAAATTGCATGCAACATGCATACCTAATTTCTTAAAATTAGATTTAATTCCTTATTGCTTACCTCTTATCAACATTCCTTAGCTTTTGCAATCTCACCCGAATCTCCCTCCAACGTACACCTGCCCCATTATTTACTCAAATCAGCTAAGCTATATGCTTATTCATAGGAGTTACCTGCTTATTCAAAAGCTAATTTCTATAATTAGTTCGTTGGGTTTCAAACTTTTATATTTAGTAGAATACGATATTCTAGGTATAAAACTCTTATACCTCCTACTATTTATATCGGCTGATTGTTAAATAAAAATACTTAGAAATATGAATAAACAGGCAGGTGCAATACACTGCCGGTTTCAATTCGACTCGGATCGATACGAAATTCTCAAAATATAATGTTAGGACTACGAATAGGCTATTAGCTAAAGAACTTAGTCGATTAAATAGTCAAATAGCCGGTTATGAATTTTTTGAAAAATTTTAAATTTAATATCTTCAATATCTAAATTCATATTAAAATCCATACTTAAATTCTACGTCTAACAAGGAATACAATACTAAAGTCAGAATCGAAATCGAATGGCTAAATCTTTTTGTTTCTTCCTTTCTTTTTCTTTCTTCTTTTCTTCTTCTTTCCCTGCGTTTCTTCCGCTTCCTTCCTTCGCAGGTAAGATTGATTTATATATATAATTATATTATTATTATTATTATATATTATATTATATTATTATTATTATAAGTAAAAGTTATTATTAATATTATTATCATCGTCCATCCATATCATTATTATCATCACTTATTATTATTATATTATTATATATATTATATTTTATATTTATTCTTATCAATATTTATCTGTTTAACAGTCTTTTCAATCATAATCAATATACAAAATACGAATAAAATTTATTCCAGAATATTAATTTCTTGATCCCAAAATATTATAAAAATATTTATTTGCTATAATAATATTATTTTATACATTCCAAAATCGGGGTATTACAATTCAATCCCCCTTAAAAGATTTCGTCCCCGAAATCTAAACTCAAACACATAACAACACTACTTAATTAAACAAATGTGGGTATGCTTTGAACATCTCTTGTTCTATTTCCCACGTGGCCTCTTCTACTCCATGCCGGGACCATATTACCTTCACCATACGAATATCTCGGTTCCTCATAGTTCGAATCTTTGTGTCCATGATCCAAAGAGGCACTTCCTCATACGAAAGATCCTCATTTAGCTCTAACTCATCGGGAGATAAAATATGAGAAGGATCTGCGACATACCTACGAAGCTGTGATACATGGAACACATTATGAATTCGTTCCATGCAATTAGGAAGTGCTAACCGATAAGCCCAATTTCTAACTCGATCGAGGATTTCATAGTGTCCAACATAGCGCGGACTCAATTTTCCGTTAATTCCAAATCTTCTAATACCTTTCATTGGAGATACTTTTACCAAGACGTTTGAAATTGACGTTCATGTCAGGCTTTCTCGGCATAACGTTTTTGACGATCTTGAGCTATTTTCATCTTCTCCCTGATAACTCGAATCTTATTTTTTGATTCTTCGATCATTTCTGGACCTAATATCAGTCGATCACTCATGTCATCCGAACTTAAAGGAGTCCTGCATTTTCGTCCATAAAGAGCTTCAAAAGGAGCCATTCCAATACTCGTTTGATAACTATTATTATATGAGAATTCCACTAAATCCAAGTGGTCCTCCCAATTTCCTTGAAATTCTATTGCACAAGCTCTTAGCATATCTTCCAGAATACGGATAGTTCGCTCTGATTGACCATCAGTCATTGGATGGAATGCAGTACTCACATGTAACTGAGTACCAAAGGCTTCTTGCAATTTTTGCCAAAATCGAGATTCAAAACATGGATCACACGATCTGATATGATTACCTCAGGAATACCGTGTCGTTTCACCACATGATGAACATATAATTTGGCCAACTTCTACATACTCGAAGTCATACGTACTAGGATAAACACTGCTGACTTGGTCAATCTATCTATAATCGCCCAAATTGCAGATGTTCCCGACTTCACCCTTGGAAGTCCTGTCACAAAATCCATTTCAATAGAATCCCATTTCCAGAGTGGAACTTCTAAAGGTTGTAGCAACCCCATCGGTCTATGATGTTCTGCTTTCACCTTTTGGAAGTTTAAGCATTGTGCAACAACTTTGGACACATCCTTCTTCATGCCCTTCCACCAAAAATGTTGACGTAAGTCTTGATAGATTTTAATCCCTCATGGATGTACTGAATATGGTGTATTATGAGCCTCACTCATAATTTTCTCCTTCAAATCGCTTCGGTCCTTCAGGATACACCACCTCCCATGGAATCGAAGACTCCCATCTGAAACAATATTAAAGTTTTGAGTCTGACCGCACTGAACTTTTATAGCTAGCTCGACCATCTTATTATCTTCCATTTGAGCCGCTCTAATATGATCATAAATTTCAGGCTCAACTTGCATCATTTGCAAATATCCCCGCGTCATGCCCCGTCCAAGTAATTCAATTTCCATCCGTGCTAAATCTTGACACTGTTCATCGGCAACTGACATAGAACCTTACTTATGCCTTGGTTTTCGACTCAAGGCATCAGCTACAACATTTTCTTTGCCTTCATGATATAGAATTTCGAGATCATAATCCTTCATCAATTCTAACCATCTTCTTTGTCTTAAATTTAATTCTCTTTGGGTGAAGATATATTTCAGACTTTGATGGTCAATAAACATTCTAAAATGGGCACCATAAAGATAGTGCCTCCAAATCTTCAAAGCAAACACAACTACTGCCATCTCTAAGTCATGTGTAGGATAATTCTCTTCGTTAGGTTTTAGTTGTCGTTACGCATAAGCAATAACTCTTTGATTCTGCATAAAGACGCGTCCCAATCCCCTTTTTAAAGCATCACTATAAACTTCAAAATCCTCACCCTCTACTGGCAAAGCCAAGACTGGTGCTGAAATTAATCGATGTTTCAATTCTAAGAAAGAGGACTCACACTCACGATCCCAATTAATCATTGCGTTCTTCTTTAGAAAATTAGTTAATGGTTTCGCAATCTTCGAAAAATCAAGAACTAATCTTCGGTAATATCCTGCCAAACCCAAAAAGCTTCTTACTTCTGATTGATTGGTAGGTCTTGGCCAATCCGAGATTACCGCAACTTTAGAAGGATCTACTGAGATACCCTTACCAGAAACTACATGCCTCAAGAAAGCAACCTTTTTCAACCAAAACTCACATTTGGATAACTTGACATATAACTTCCTCGCACGCAGTGTATTTAGGGTCACGCGCAAATGTTTTGCATGTGTCTTTTTATCTGGAGAATATACCAAGATATCATCGATAAATATCACCACAAACTGATCAAGGTATGGTTGAAAAATTCGATTCATCAAATCCATAAACGCAGCCGGGGCGTTGGTCAAGCCAAAGAACATAACCGTAAACTCATAATGGCCGTATCTAGTACTTAAAGCTGTCTTAGGAATATCATACTCTGCAACCCTTAGTTGATAATATCCAAACCTCAAGTCAATCTTGGAGAATATACTTGCACCTCTCAGTTGATCAAATAGATCATCAATTCTCGGAAGAGGATATTTGTTCTTTACCGTTACTTTATTCAGCCCTCGGTAGTCAATACATAACCTCAAGCTTCCATCTTTCTTTTTCACAAATAAAATTGGAGCACCCCAAGGCGACGTACTAGGACGAATGTAACCTTTATCCAGTAATTCCTGTAGTTCCAATTTAAGTTCAGCGAGTTCTAACGGTGCCATGTGATATGGGGCTCTTGATACTGGCTCGGCGTCTGACACAATATCAATAGTAAAATCCACCTCACGTGTAATACCCCGATTTTGGAGTGTATAAAATAATATTATTATAGCAAATAAATATTTTTATAATATTTTGGAATTAAAAAATTAATATTTTGGGATAAATCTTATTCATATTTTATATGTTGATTATGATTGAAAAGACTGTTAAATGGATAAATATCGATAAGAATAAATATAAAAATATAATATATAATTTAATAATATAATATAATAAATAAATAAAGAGGATAAAGATGTTTATAATAATAATAATAATAACATTAATAATAGTATAATATAATATAATATAATATATAATAATAATAGAATAATATAATATAAATATAAATATTAAGTAAAGAAAAACAAGCAAACTTACATGCGAAGCGAAGGAAGGCAGAGGAAGAAACACGAAGAAGAAGAAATGAGAAAAAGAAAATAAGAAAGAAAAAAATTTAGCCGTTCGATTTCGATTCCGATTTCGGTATTGTATTTCTTGTTATACATAAAATTTAATTATGGATTTTAATATGAATTTAGATATTGAAGATATTAAATTAGAAATTCTTAAAAAAATTCATAACTGGCTATTTGTCTATTTAATCGACGAATTTCTTTAGCTAATAGCCTATTCGTAGTCCTAGCATTATATTATGAGAATTTCGTATCGATCCGTGTCGAATCGAAAACGGCAGTGTACTGCACCTGCATGTTTATTCATATCTTTAAGTAATTTTATTTAATAATCGGGCGATATAAATATTATGAGGTATAAGAGTTTTATAGCTAGAATATCGTAGTCTACTAAATATAAAAGTTAGAAACCCAATGAGCTAACTATAGAAATTAGCTTTTGAATAAGCAGGTAGCTCCTATAAATAAGCATATAGCTCAGCTGAATTGAGTAAATAATGGAACAGGTGTATGTTGGAAGAGATTGGGTGAAATTGCGAAAGCTAGGGAGTGTCGGCAAGAGGTAAGCAGTAGGGAATTAAATCTAATATTGAGAAATTAGGTATGCATATTGCGTGCGATTCTGATTAATATGTTAGTGTGATATTATGTGAATCATTTTGTCAGTGCATGTATATATTTATATATATGTGTGTGTATGCATGTGGGAGACTTCACGGTTTATGATATTTGATATACGTATTTGATCGCATTGGTGAATTTATGAAAAGGATGATAGGTGAGCTGTCTCACCAGCCATTTTCGGTAACTTCACTTATTTGGCATGTTGCACACATATTGCACAGTTTATCGGATATGATTTATGGATCTATCGTCTAGTCGCCGTATGCGGTAGTGCTAGGCGAGGGCATTATCTGGGGTTAGGATATTCGACCCCGATGTACCGTAACACTTTGGCGATAGTGGACGATAGTAGTCGGACAACTGGGTGACTTAGTCGCACGGTCATTCAGGGATTAGACCCATGGTAGTTGAGACGTATTTTGGTCTAATCATTCGTGTTTGGTGTTGTTCCACTCATTGGAGTAGCTACTAGTGAGGTCTACCGGTAGTTTAGGATCATATGCCAAACTCCAAACGTGATCTCGTTAGGGCACGCGAGGAGGAGTAGAGTTTCCGGGTTTCCCTTTGGGTGATTCCAGGTTGCGCGGATTCTACTACATTACACGGGATAGGGCTAGTCAGCGGAGGTCCTATCTTCGTTATCACAGACTATGGGGTGTCTTGTGGTTAATGGCGACAACTTTCGGCTATCCATGTATTGATTGTGGGAGTGGTATGGTGGGTATATGGAAGTGACCGGATGACCGTTACATTATTATGGGTTTATCAAATCCTTCCTTGAGTCGAGGATTTTCCGGCTATTTATTGATGATGGTCTAGTGAGCTTGTTATTACGGGGCCGAGGGTATTCCAGCTGCTCACTTAGACAGATGTAGTGAGCCTATGATTATGGAGCCGAGGTTATTCCGGCTGCTCGCTTTGGCGGATATACACATATGTGAGTGTGCATTGTTGTCGAGTTTGATATCTGTATTGCATCATTTCACTATTGGCATGACATGACACGTATTTTATGATTAACGGGAATTAGAATTTATTTTAAAAAGGTGTGAAATGACATATTTCACGTTAATTCTTAAAATGGAATTAATTCTGGACTGCTTCTACGAAACTATTTGTTTCAGGTATGCATGGCACATCCGAGACAGGGGACGTCTCGAGATATAGAAAGATGGGCTGAGTGAGTGAACTTACGTCTATTGTATTATATGTAAATTTTTAACCGGAAAAAAAACCTCTTGTTAAGGGGTGTGTTTTGTAAATATTTATAAATCAGATTATCTTATATAAATAATGCGCTTTTATGGTAATTTTAGCCTTAACACTGTATTGTGGGGCCCGAAGTAGGAGGTGACGACCTCATGATGCAGTGTGGCGGTAACATTTCCAGTATGAGCCAACTGGGGGTGTTACATCACGAGCTGGTGGCATACCAGGAATATCATCAAGAAATACATCAGGAAAATCTCGAATCAGAGGAATATTTTGCAATTGCTGCTCCCCTTGCTTCTTTGCTTTCGAACATGAGACGGTATAAACCTAGCTTTTAATTTTGCTTTGAACTCATCTCAAGTCATATCCACTTGGTCCACTGCCACAGCTTCCTCACCTAACCACCACTGATTTGCTCGACCATCCAAGAAATAAGCCCCGATATTGGCTCGTTGATCTGGTGGAACCTGAACAACACGAAATATCTTTTCCATCTTCTCAACCCAGAACTCAAGAACTCCAGGCTCTACGGAACCAGAATATGTTGGTGGGTTATCCCGCATCACAGCATCAATAAAACTCCTCTGTTGAGGCATCATTGCAGCCATAAATTGCCGGAAGAAATCCTGACTAGGTGCCTCTATTAGTACATGCTTTGGCACAAGATATTGTGACTCATCAGACGAAGGATCTAGCTCTGGGACTCGAATAGATCTACGTAAACCATCACCTCGAGAATTCGACATACTGCCCCCCGACTTCCCTGATTCAATATCAACTCAGCAACACAACTAAACCAAATATAACATTAAAGCATAAACCACATTAACATGAATGCACCCACAAAACCCAAACCTCGCCAAACCAATTCAATATCATCATTATTTTCAAAATCTTTCTAATCCAAAGAGCCAAAATCTACCAAACCTAGGCTCTGATACCAACTTGTAACACCCCCAGTTGGCTCATACTGGAAATGCTACCGCCACACTGCATCATGGGTCATCTCCTACTTCGGGTCCCACAATACAGTGTTAAGGCTAAAATTAACCATAAAAACACATTATTATATAACAAATCTTATTTATAAATATTTACAAAACACACCCCTTAACAAGAGGTTTTTCCGGTTAAAAATTTACATATAATACAATAGACGTAAGTTCACTCACTCAGCACGTCTTTCTATATCCCGAGACGTCCCCTCGGCCCCTCAATAACAAGCTTACTAGACCATCATCAATAAATAGCCGGAAAATCCTCAGCTCAAGGAAGGACCTCAAGCTCAGTAAACCCGTAGTAATATAACGGTCATCCGGTCACTCCCATCTACCCACCATATGACTCTCACAATCAATACATGGATAGCCGAACGTTGTCGCCATTAACCACAAGACGCCCCATAGTCTATGATAGCGAAGATAGGACCCCTACTGACTAGCCCTATCCCGTGTAATGTAGTAGAATCCGTGCAACCTGTAATCACCCAAGGGAAACCCGGAAACTCTACTCCTCCTCGCGCGCCCTAACGAGATCACGTTTGGAGTTTGGCATATGATCCTAAACTAACGGTAGACCTCATTAGTAGCTACTTCAATGACTGGAATAACACCAAACATGAATGATTAGACCAAATACGTCTCAACTACAATGGGTCTAATCCGTGAATGACCATGCGACTAAGTCACCTAGTTGTCCGACTACTATCGTCCACTATCGCCAAAGTGTTACGGTACATCGGGGTCAAATATCCTAACCCAGATGATGCCCTCGCCTAGCACTACCGCACACGGTGACTAAACGATAGATCCATAAAACATATCTGATAAACCGTGCAATATGTGTGCATCATGTCAAATAAGTGAATTTACCGAAAGGCTGGTGAGACCGCTCACCTATCCTCATTTTCATAAATTCACGTACGCGATCAAATGCGTATATCAAATATCATGAATCGTGAAGTCTCCCACATGCATACGCACACATATATATATAAATATATACATGCACTGACAAAATGATTCACATAATATCACATTAACATATTAATCAAAATCGCATGCAACATGCATACCTAATTTCTTAAAATTGGATTTGATTTCTTACTGTTTACCTCTTGTCAACACTTCTTAGCATTTGTAATCTCACCCGAATCTCCTCCAACGTACACCTGCCCCATTATTTACTCAAATCAGCTGAGCTATATGCTTATTCATACGAACTACCTGCTTATTCAAAAGCTAATTTCTATAATTAGCTCGTTGGGTTTCAAACTTTTATATTTAGTAGAATACGATATTCTAGCTATAAAACTCTTATACCTCCTACTATTTATATCGCCCGATTATTAAATAGAAATACTTAAAGATATGAATAAACAGGCAGGTGAAATTCACTGCCGTTTTCAATTCGACTCGGATCGATACGAAATTCTCATAATATAATGCTAGAACTACGAATAGGCTATTAGCTAAAGAACTTAATCGATTAAATAGCCAAATAGCCGATTATGAATTTTTTGAAGAATTTTTAATTTAGTATCTTCAATATCTAAATTCATATTAAAATCCATAATTAAATTCTACGTATAACAAGGAACACAATACCGAAGTCGGAATCGAAATCGGACGGCTAAATCTTTTTGTTTCTTCCTTTCTTTTTCTTTCTTCTTTTCTTTTTCTTTCCGTTTTTTTTTCTTTCTTCTTTTCTTCTTCTTTCCCTGCTTTTCTTCTGCTTCCTTCCTTCGCAGGTAAGATTGATTTATATATATAATTATATTATTATTATTATTATTATATATTATATTATATTATATTATTATTATTATTAGTAAAAGTTATTATTAAGATTATTATCATCGTCCATCCGTATCATTATTATCATCACTTATTATTATATATATATTATATTTTATATTTATCTTTATTGATATTTATCCGTTTAACCGTCTTTTTAATCATAATCAATATATAAAATAGGAATAAGATTTATTCCAGAATATTAATTTCTTGATCTTAAAATATTATAAAAATATTTATTTGCTATAATAATATTATTTTATACATTCCAAAATCGGGGTATTACATATGTGCAGCGAGAGGGGGTGGATTTCAAAGAAGTCTTTGCACCCATGGCACGGGTGGAAAAAATTTGAATGTTGTTAGCATTAGCAGCTAAGGAAAGATGGTAACTTCACCATCTTGACGTAAAATTGGCATTTTTAAATGGCGACTTGCAGGAAGAGGTTTATGTCTCCTCAGAGGGTTTTATCATTGCAGGTAATGAACACAAGGTTTATGGATTAAAGAAGGCACTCTATGGTTAGAGGCAAGCACCGAGGTCATGGAATATTCGCTTCGAGAAATCACTTAAGGATTTGGGATTTGTTCTGCGTCCACAAGAACATGCAGTCTACAAATTTAAAAAAGGAGAGGCTATGATGATTGTTGGGGTCTATGTTGATGACTTAGTTACTGGGACAAGTGAAGAGCTGATTAAATCTTTCAAACACAGGATGTGCAAATTGTTTGAAATGAGCAAATTTGGGAAAATTGTCTTACTATCTTGGAATAGAAGTCCATCAAGATAAGTCGGGGAATCAAAATTAGCAAAGGAGGTTATGAAAAGAAGGTACTTCATTTAGCTGGAATGAGTGACTGTAATTCTTCGAAGTGGCCAATGGAACCGAAGATCAATTTGATGAAAGATGATGGTGGTGTTCCCGTCGATGCCACATACTACCGACGGCTCATTGGAAGTTTGCGTTACTTGCTTCACACTAGACCCGACCTTGCGTATTCAGTTGGAGTGGTTAGCAGATACATGCAGTCCCCAAAAGCAAGTCACTTACAAGCAGTGACGCAAATACAATGAATTATGGCCTATTCTATCGAAGGGGAGGAGATGGAAAGCTAATTGGATATAGGGATAGCAGTTTTGGCATGAATCTGGATGGTAGAAAGGGGACAACAGGGACTTTTTTATTTCGCAGGAAAGCCAATTACATGGTCCTTTGAAAAACAACGTACAATGGCGCTATCCTCGTGTGAATCTGAGTTTATGGCAGCAACTTTGGCGGCATGTCAAGCGATATGGTTGAGAAATCTACTCAAAGACTTAACTGGATGGGAAGGTCGAAATGTAAAGTTGCTCGTGGATAACAAATCAACGATATCCCTCATGAAGAACCCTGTTTTCCACGGTAGAAGCAAAAATATCGACACAAAGTTTCACTTCATGCGTGAATGTGTCGAGAATGATATTATCAATGTTGAGCATGTGAGTGGTGATCAACAAAAGGTGGACATCTTGACAAAACCGTTACCAAGAGTGAAGTTCATTGAAATGAGGGAGCTTATGCATGTTGAAAACATGGAAGGTGCAACTCAGAATTAGGGGGGAGATTGATAGATATTAATTCTAATTGACGAAATTAAGGAGGGAATTGATACGAGTTAATTTTGGTTGATAAATATTATGGGAGAAATAAACACTACAAAAAAATTAGTATATTTGTAACGGAATTCCGTTCCTAAAGTTCACGTAGCTAACGTAATTCCATCTCTAATTCCGTCTCTAATATCATTAGTAACAGAAAAAATGAATTTAGTAACGAAATTTCTTGTAGTGAAAGGGCGTTATCCAAATAATAAAATTTAAAATTTTGAATTATTGTAATCCCATAATTTAGGTTGCAATTAGTGGTAGATATTTAATTATAATTTTATTTTTCTTTTTGCTTTGTACTCTATTTTAAGTCGGGTTCCAGGAATAAGAAATTTATTATTGGGCAAAATTCTGTTTTAACACTTATAGCCTTAAGTTGAAAACCACTTTCATTCTCTACGAGGGCTTTGAATTTTTTAAATGCCGAAAATGCTTCTGATTTCTCCTTCAAAACATAAACCCAAGTCTTTCTTGTAAAATCATCGATAAACACAAGAAATACTTGTTACCTCCAGATGAACTTGGCTTGATTGGACCACATATGTCAGCATGCACCAATTCAAGCTTCCGAGAGGTTTTCATAAAGGCCTCCTTGGGAAAGCTCTTTCGGGATTGTTTGTCATACATACAACCATCACAAATTTGATTAGAATGTTGTATAGATGGCAAACCATAAACCAGTCTTTTCTTGGATAGCAACTTCAGTCCGTCAAAATTCAGGGGTCCTAATCAGAGATGCCATAGCCATGATACATCATCCAGAAACGCTTCAAGCATTTGGGATTATCATAATTGATCTTCAACACGAATATCTTATTTGTCTGACATTGGGACTTTTGCAATCAACATTCCTTACTTATTTGTCATAATCAGTCCCTGCTCACTCATCGTCACTCAAAAATATTTGTTTTCAATGCAGGGACATAATAAACATCGGAGTTGAAATCATGATTGTCATTTTTCAACTTAATAAGGATATCACATTTCCCATGACTGGAACTTTAACTTATCTCCAAAAGAAATATTTCCTCTCATCGATTCATCAAGATTGTAGAACAAATCTTTATTTCCCGCCGTATGGTCGCTTGCACCCGAATCAAGAAACCAGGAGTGATATTCCTTTTTCTCCTCTCCATCACAAGTCAATAACAGAGTAGCTTCCTTCAATTTCTCTATTATAGCTTCGGCATAATTGACCTTCTCTTCTCTCCATGGATTTTGTCTACATTCAGTAGCAAAATGACCAAACTTTTGACAGTTAAAACATTGGACATGAGATTTTGTTCCTCGACCACCCTAAAATCGACCTGCTCTTCCACGAAAATTATGTCGCTGATTTTGAACCAGCTCTTTCCCCATGTGGAGTATTTTGTCCTCCTCTTCCTCTACCAAAATTTCCACGTGACCATCCATGACCTCGTCCTCCAAAAATCTGCTACAGCCCCTTTGGTTTCCAACAGACTCTTGCGAATCCTCTCTTTTAATCAAGTTTAAAGTGGTCTGCAACATTTTGGTTGGTGGCTCAACTCGAGTACTCATCCTCTCTTCGTGGGCTTGCAACGAACCCACAACTAATCGGCTGAAAGTTCTTCCAGGTTTTTCGATTCTTCAATCGCAGTGACCACATAATCGAACTTCGGGGTTAACGACCGAAGTATTTTTTCAATCACTTGAATATCGTCAATTTTCTCATTGTATCTCTTAAGTTAGTTTACCACAACCCGAACTCTATTGAAATATTTTTCAACGAACTCCCTTCTTCATCACAAGTCTCCGTACCTTGATTACTTTCTCCTTCCCCTTGAACGAATTACTCAATATTTCCCAGGCCTCTTTTTCACTTCCCGCAGACGAGATCTTCTCAAACATCGATTCATCCAAGCACATATGAATTATGGAAGTGTTTGTTGATCTTTCTTCTTCGATTTCTACAGTGCTTCCTTCTTTTTTGCAGACAATGTCTCATCTTTGGCAGGCTGTTCGTACCCATTATAGACGATCTCCCACACATATCTTGGGAACCCAATAGTGCCTTCATCCTTATGCACCAATTATCATAATTGTCCTTTGTAAGTTTTGGGAACCGGAAGGGAAGCATTCCATTCATCATCTTTGTGGCTTGGATCGTCTATGCTCTTATACCACTTTGTTGAAAAATCAATTTTACGGTTGTAAGCAAAACAGAGTAAAAAATAGGGCTGGATAATCGTTATTCTCTCAATCGCATCGCTGGGCTGAAAATCCCCGTCATTGATTTACATAAAATCCTCTCAATTATTGACTCATCCATCTACCTCGAATACGGGAAATAAGGGAAAGTCTATCCTCTAATTTATTTTCTAAACAAGGAACATATATTACATAAAATTACTGCACTAAATTAAATTATACCAAAACAAGTTTATTTCCTAACAAATCCCATGATCGACTATCCTTCCTTTCAAACATATCAATTGCTTTATTTAGTTCTGCGTGGCTGGCAAAGATGTTGGCCGATCACTGCCAGAACCAGTACATGGTTGAATCAATAGAAATGTTACATATATGATATAACATAGTAGCACCACACTGGCAAGACCCATAACCTTGTCCAGGGTGGTTCATTGTCGCAATATCTCACAACAAATATTTGTAGACTATGAGCCCCTCAAGTAACAATACAGGTTTACAAGATGGGAAATTGCTACTAAGAAGAAAAGCATGCAGTAGAATGGAAAAAGGTTTCCCTGTTTTCTCCAACATTTTAAGGGGATAAAGGAACCATGTCTTGATTGTTTTTCTATCCGGTAGACTCCATCATATCATGTCGATACATTTTTTTCTGGGGCATAAGAAGACCGCTTTCCTATCTCTTATCTGTTCAGAAAAAAGTGAAGCGTACATATTTTTAATGAGATCATAAGATTAATCAATAATACTGATAGGCCGCACAGGAGCTATTAACAAGGTGTTGTGCTATATAAAAGAGCACAATCATGACTAATACTAAGTATCAACACCATTACAATCAAAACACATCATCGCCACTATTAGTTTAGTTTCATGTGTCGTTCAAATTTTTAGAAAAAATGCATTTGCTCGTGTGCCTATCCAAAACAGCTTCCATGCTTTTTATTTAGTCTAAGGAGCTATATAGGTTAAAGACTGCATTTGTTGTAGACCATATTTCTATTAATTTTAGTATAGCATGATAACACATACCTGATCGAAGGAAATATGACAACCTTGTCCCAAAAATTTGTAACACAGAGATAAGGCATTCATTACTAATACAAAATTAAAATAATAATGCTAAAGAAAAATCTCTGAATTAATGTCATCATCATCATTTCAAGTAAGGTGCTTTGATATAATAAGCCTTCTATTAAATTTCAATACAGGCTAACTAAAGTGAACACAAATGTAATTCATCAGGCTACAAGCAAAGACTATACTGCATCGACTTATTTCCAACGGTTATGCTGCTTTGTATGAAAGCATTATATACATATTTCTGGATAAATGCTGTTAACAACACTGCTGCGTCATTCACGGCATGCCGTCAAACGAAACAATGAGTCAGATCAAAAAAAGACAAAACAGGGAAACTATCTAATGCAACCAATCATTTTTAATGGAATCACATAATGAGGTTTTGGAAAAAAAAACCGTTATCCGAACTATATAAAACACCAAATTATAAAAAAGCCACTCAACATATATTAGGATATAGAACATCAATCTAGCAGATTCAAGAAAAGCAAAAACATTCGCTGCTCTAAAGAGATTGATTCAACAATATGAGAGCGGTGGTGGTGTCCATCAGCCGATTGGCAGATTCTTCCTCTGCACCGATCCGCTGCGTTCAGCGCTTCGAGTGTTTCTTCCACGCCTCAGATTTTGGTTGTTGGCCTGACTTCCTGCAGCTGAAGTCAATGCTCCATTGGTTGTTGCCATTTTCTTCCATAGAGCTTCCGATTGGCGACCAAAAGTCTCGGAAATTGAAGCTTGGATCTGCCATGAAACAGATATCATTTTCATTCTCCCAAAATAAAAGACTCGATTTATCACTTAAGAAGAAACAAAAGGCTGTGTATGATCCCCATTCATTCACTTTAAGACCTGAGTATATTAAGATCTTGTACCTCTCATCGAAAGCTAATTCCTACTTCCCGCTTCCCTTTTATGATAATTTTAGGCTCACGCTATTTACCTCCTTCCCTTTTTCTTTCTTTTCGCACTTCCTCTATTCTCTTCCTTGACATCCCTGTAGATATATATATATATCGATGGGAAAGTGAGAGATAAATTGATGATTGTATATAAACTCATGTAATTCTCGAAAATAAAACTTACTCTTCTGGGACTTTATTAAAATCCATATGATTTTCTTTTGAATTATAACTGATGGTAATTCTGTAATGACTGATAATGCTTCTCTTTCCCTTGGAACACATTGCTGCAAAATCTACATGAATGGAACCATATCAGATCCCAGTTAAAACTCTATATGATGAAAAGCTTAGTGTCTGTGCTACCTCGACTTTCTGAGGCTCTCCGGCATTGATAACATCATAGTATTGGATATACATGAACCTCGCAACACCTTGCACCTCGACATGATCACCGAAATGCCAAGCCGGTAGACGTTTCTTACCACGCACCCAAGAGGCATTAGACTCCATTGAATTTCTGAATCTTGTTCAACAAACTTTCTGGATTCTAGTATCTGAAAGTAAGAAAACTCTTAGGTTAGGAAATCATTTTGAGGCCTTTATTTACATAATATAAAAAACTAAAATCTACAACAAAAGATAGGTTAATCACCTCATTGTCCAAGAGGGTGCTACGCTGAGAGACACTACTTCTCGAGACGCTATTTCTAGTGTTAACCATTATGTATCTCACGTATGCTCTTATAAATACTGGAGATTTGCTTCCTCCTTGCCTAAGCCATTCGAATTCTTGTTTTCCTTTTCTTCCCTCTCACTTGAGAGTACCTCTCCTTTCTTTTGTATCAGATCGACTTTATCTGATATATTAACAACAATTACATAATTAAGAAAGTAGAAAGAGAGAGATGATTAGTCAGTCAGTCATATATATATATACATATACGAACCCTGGAAGCAGCAATCGTGGGCAGCAGATGTAGATGTCGATTCATCCCCAAAGCCTCCGCCCAGATGAATGAAGAATACTCTCGTTACCATCCATAGTTGTAGTCCTAATCGAGTCTCAAAGAAAATTAGAATTGGATCTGCTGCCAAATCGGAACTTGTATACAATTGATGGGTAGGAATGAAAGAACAACGACAGATGATTTAAATCTTAAAAAAAAAAATTGAAATATATTTTCTAATAAACCCTATCTGACACTCATCATTTTTGTATATTTTTCACTTACTCAATACACTTGTTTTTATAGCACCACACAGATGTTTCTAGAACAACTTTGTTCTAGATTCTTCTTGGTTGACGCTTACTAATTTTTTTTAGTTAATTTCTTGTAATTTACTATTTATATTTCCTATATATCTATAAATATATTCCTCTATATACATAGTTTTTGACAAGTTTATTTTCGTATTTTTTTTATTTAATCACTATTTTTTTAATATTATTTATATAATATATATATATAGAAAGAACATGTTGAGATTATTGAGTGTGTCAATTCTTTCTCTACTCAACAATTTCAATTATGTTATGATGTATTAGGGTGATGAATTATGCACAATTACAATAGAAAATTAATTGTAGAATTTCTTTCATAAGACATGAACACTATTATGCAGAACAATACTTAGGTTGTGTGTTTCACCGTAAAGTATTTACTATTACGATTTTTTTTTTTCTTAAAAAGTATCGTATCAAACAATTCTTTTATTTTTTTATATTATTCTACAAATTTATTTTAAATTCAAAACATCATATCAATTTCTATTTATATCACATCAAAAAACTATTCAAATTCAACTTTTTACTATTCAAAAATCCAAACTCACAAACAAACACACCCTTAGTGTTTTCAAAAGATTGATTAACCATTTTTCAAGCCAATACTAGTAGGAAAAATTCAAGGAAAGACTAGATCGATTAAAATCAAACCAAATACGAAAATATTCATTACAATATTTCACCGTAAGTTTACAACATGAAATAGAGGCTCAGCCACCCAAAAGAAACAACTCAATCAAATACACTAGAACCTCAACCGAACAAAACCATAAAATCACAAGTAAACTCACACACGCTACTCCCTTTCCTAAACGAGATCCATGATTTAAGCATAAGAAATAGTTGAAAAAGAAACACCGCTAAAAATAAATCTATTACATGCACAATTCGATATACCTAACGCAAAAGAGCACGCGTCGATAGGGTCAGGAGATATAGACGAAGAGTGAGAATATGAAGATTATGGTTGTTAGAGTGAGAATGGGAAAATGATATTGAATCACTATTCGGATGGTCACTACAAAAGAAATCAAATTTAGCTAATGAATTCATGACGTAAAGGTTTTTGTGATGAAATGAGTTTCGTCGCCTATATCGCATGTGTTGGTATGACCTTTAGTGACAAATTTGACTTTTGCAATAAAAGATAAGTTTTTCATAATGGAAGTTAAGAAAATACATATGGCTACGAAAATATGATTTCGTAGATAAAACCTCTTTTTCTATAAAAATAAAATTCATAATAAAAGAGTTTTAGCTATAAAAACAAGCATATTTTTTAAGCCAAATGGTTTTAGCTATGAGTGATTTTCTAGGTAAAACCCTTCTTCTATTAAAACAAGATTTTCTAACATAAAAATTTTTGCGACAATTAATTTTGCAGTACATAATTTATTTTTAACGACAAAATAAAGTTTTGTTGTTAAATGATAGTTTTAACTACAAAAATATTTTGTATTGAAGTTCTTGATTTATTTTATTTTTCTTGATTTTTTAAATTTTCTTGATTTGTTTTTATTTTGTTTAGGATTAGATTTAAACTCCGAAAACCGCCCTCTTAATTTGATCATAGTGAATAAAAAAAATAAATCAACCAATCCCTGTGGATCGACCCTGCTTACTATACTATGATTCGTCTGATTAGAAAGTAGGAATATTTATTGCATGGCTAGAACGTTGTCAATTAGTTATAGTTACCGACACGCGCTTAATAACCAACTCTTTCTTAATTTTTCGAGAGTCTAAGTACCCCGTCAATTGTTTTCTTAATTAAACTAGAACGCTAGTGATGCAACAAAGAATTTACCAGCCAAACCTTCTTGCAAACTAGAAGAGCCTAATTCAATTTAACAATTATCTATGCGGATTTGTTTAGAATTGATTATGTGATTTCCTAATGGTGTCCGCCACTAGTTGCTACTTGAACAAAATTAAAATGTAATTACGAACGTCTAATTTAATTTAGCAATTAATCTTAATCTAATTGAAATACCTGACAACAATACCCAATCAAATCAAAGATTATTAAATATTAAAATTAGAAATCACATTAATACTTGGGAACGGAGAAGTAATATGAAATCAAAATAAAGTCTAATATCACACATTTATACCAAGTTGTTTCTTTCACTCCTAAACTAGAAAAGTAAACTGATAACAAAAGTAAACATCGGCTGAGAATGATCAGATTGACGGAGAAGAACTTAAAATCTCATTTGAAGAATATTTCTCCTTCTTGCCCTTGGGCGATTACTCGTTGGGACTGTTCTTCACTATGTTTTCTCCTTTTCAGCATAAGTGGCACCTCCTCCCATTGGTTTTTCAGTACCAAAACTGCAATGTTTTTTCAAATGATTTCCATGAAGAGTTTTGTCAATTCGGCTATGTTGGGCGGTACACTAAAATTCCGAGCAAAGACATTTCCGCCGGAGAAAAAGGGAGGCGAGGCGGCGACGTGTTCTGGAGGAGATCAGAGCCACAAGATGCTAGCCGGAGCTTCTGGGAGGAAGCCATTGTCGATCTGAGAGCTATCAGAAAAGATGACAGGAACAGCCAACCACCACCGCTGCTGGAGGAGAATGTCCCCCTGCAGGAACACCATTTGTTGCCTAATATTAAACTCTGTTTACAGCATTTGTTATTTTGATGACCATACAACCATCTCGAATGCCTTGCTATGATTGCTTTGATGATGGTGACTTTAGACACACACTTCATTTATGGGCGCCTAGAGAGTCACTAATCAACCGGCTGAATGCAACAACAAAGACGAAAACAAAAAGAAAAACGACGATGAAGACGACGACTCTCCAGAGAGGCAAAGATATGTACGTATGTTAACATGACATATATATCTGTGTTTCGAGTGCAGAATGATTTTATTTCTTTACGAATTTTTTAGTATACAGTGCAGAATCATGTCTTGACTTCTTTTGATATTACGGGTGGCAACAACAACTCTGCGAAAGTAGAATCTTCACAGAAGCGCAATAATGATAATTATAACAAACCGTGTTATATTCCTACTAAACTTATGGTGAGTAGTGAGCAAACCATATTTTCTAGGATCAACAACTTTGAAACCTTGAGAACATTTCCAGAATTCTAGATGCATGATTCAATTCGATGATCGTCTTTAGTTAGTTCATAGCCAAAGTTGTAATTTTTGTAAGAGGAATATTAACTGACTCTTTTCTGCACGTGTGTGGATTTCTAGCTGTGTAAACAAAGAATTCATCAGAAGAGTGGTAACTTAATCCATCATTCATGCAAATATTTCAAATCCATTCAATAAATTAGTAATTCTGATTGGTTTGATGATGGTCATGATTGCGGATAGACACTTCACTTTTGGCGCCTAGAAAGACACTAATCGAGCAGCTGAATGCATCCATAGAGACGAAAACAAAGGCGCCTCTCTTGAAAGGCAAAGGTATGTACATACATTAACATTACATCCTGGTTTTGATAGATATAAACAACTATCATGTGTACATAAATACCTTGTATCAAATTTAGTTCAATCCTTAAATAAATTTCAGATAGCAAACTGCAGATCTGCAAAAAGTGGATCGACATGGAGACATAATAGTGATGATAATAATAATACTAACAATAATAATAAGCCTCATTCCATTGCTAAATTTACGGTGGCGTAGTGACCAAATCATATTTTATACTTTTTAACACACACGCATATATATATATAGTTATTGATATCCATATAAATTTATTGTGTTAGAATGAAGGAGTTATAATCACAACAAACTGCAGTAGCCCTCCTATGTTGGGTATGATATATAGTAGAAGGATTTGCAGAAGAAAAAATTACGTGCTGCTCACTAAGCTTTGAATGTAAGTTCTTTATTTTATCATTAATGAAGTAAGGACTACATCCATATGTATAACCAAGAGACTTTCCAGACAACTCCATGGGACTCTTGATCTACATGACATTACTTCAGGGTGTTATTATTATTGGCAATTACTAGAACTTAAAGTTCATATTAATTAGTTTGAAAGTTACAAATTATTGTTGCAACATCCACCTCCACAGCGTTCAACTACTACTTGCACGGTTCTTAAAGGTAATATATAATCATATACGAATGATATATACATATAAGGTAACATTAATTATTAAAGAAAGTATACCGGCGATGTAAGGTGCAGGGTGCTGTTTGGGTTTTTGCAATTTCCCTCCGTTATCGCCCACAAAAGGTTTTCGGGCTGCAACGCTGAAAACACGATTTACTGATACCATCTATAAAGTATTTGTGTGTTCATTAAACATAATTTTGGACGACCTAGCTTAAAATGTTTTTCGGCGGCTTACCGGAGTGAGCCTGCCGAAAATTGGGTGAATCCTCTGGCTTCCTTAAAGAAGGATCCAGACGTGTTCGCAATAGTAAAAAATAAAGAAACAGAGCAAAATGGACAAAAATAAAAGGAAAAGAAAGTAAAAAAATGAAAGGAATGTGACAATAAATTAAGGAAAGCTAAAAGAAAAATAAAAGTAGGAAGAAACTAAATTGAAGGAAAGATAAATAAATTGCATAAAAATTAAAATTTGTGTGGGAAAAAAGATTAAAATCTGTCGAGGAGCAGCTCATGGCTTTCCGGGTAGCAGCGGAGACATGTTGCCTATAGATGTGAAAATAAGATGTCCATAAATATTATTGTAGAAAAACATTAAAAAGTCCTAATTCGCCAAACTGAAATTCGATCCCTAAAATGCCCCTCCATCTAAAGCAATGTCGACACAATTCTGATGCATGCAGATGACTCTGCCAAGTTAAAAATACAGATGGTATACTACAATATTAATTCATTACATGCATAGCATTTGTTGCCTAATATTAAACGATTGCCTAATAATAATCAATTCAACAAACTCTATTTACAGCATTTGTTATTTTGCACTAACAAAATAACAGCACACCAAACAGAACAAGATATAATTACGAGATACTCCATTCGGATCTACTTGAAGGATATCTTAAAATAATAATAATAATAATAAAACACTTTCAAAAATATTTGGAGGGTGTTTGGGAAACATCATTTTTGGAGAACTTTTATCTTATTGAACAACTTTGACCAGCCAAAAAGCTAGTAAATTGGGTTTTTTAAAGAGCTTTTATCTTTTTGAACAGCTTTAACCAGCCAAAAAGCTAGTAAATTAGGTTTTTTAAAGAGCTTTTTGGACCCAAAAAGCTCTGAAAAACTCATCTACCAAGGGCTTTTTCATTTTAATTTCGGTTATTCCTTATTTACCCTTAAAACATAATTATTTATTTTATAGATATAAATATATTTTTATAGCAGTATTTATTAATTATTTTAAATATATTTAATTTATTAAATTATATTTTTATTTTTGTAAATTTAATATAATTACTATTATTAATTATTACATATAAATTATTTTATTTGTAAAATATATAAATTTTTAAAACTAAATCAAATAGAAAAAAACAAAAGTTATTAACTAATTATATATTAAAAAAATAATTAACATAATAAAAATATATATACTAAAAATTTATTATTTTATATAATTTTAATAAAAAATTATTATTTTTTTAGTAAAAATAATTTTCTCAAATTTAAACAATAAAAACAAAAATAAATAGTTTATAATATTTTTATAATTTTCAATAATTACTAACAAAAATTCTCATAAATTTCAAATCAAAATGAACAAAATTAAATATTTTAAAAAATAATATATCAATGTGCTTAATAGTCATTTTATGTATAAATACCTAATGTCAAACAATTGTTTTACCGAATACTTTAATACAAACCGCTTAAACCAACTAATTAAATCTGACTAATCAGCTAATTGAATCAGCTAATAGCTAACAACTAATTGAATCAGCTATCAGCTAGTTGCCAAACGCACCCTTGGCCGCAGAATAAACTTTGCAAAAATACCCCATATGAATTCGGTCCAAGGCAATCAATAGAAAACGGATCCAATCCAAGCAGCATAGTCCGTCCCAACTACATGAGGCACCCACCAAACTCGAGATAATATGAAGTCAAACTTCATCTAAAAATTAGTTATTAAAAGGAAGAATTATAGGCATAACCACACCCCCCATCCATTGAGAAGTGGAATTAAGTAGAAAAATTGCTAAGTTAAAGGGCTATAAATTGGAAGATAGAACTAATCCAGCGATAAAGAAAGTGGGGGAGTAATGAGTAGAGATATTTTGTAAAAGTGGAAAATAAAATTTTTTGGGGAGAAAATAAAAGAGCGAGTATATATTCAAGAGGAAAATCCAGATAAAGATGAAATGTGAGACTTTTGTGAAGAGAATTTAGGAAAGAATAAAAGAATCATCTAAGAAGGCAGCATTATTACATTTTTTGCATTTTTTATAATTTTTTTACAAATGGAGATTAATTACAATAAATTTTTCTAATGGTAATAATTGATATTGAATAAGTAAACAAACACAAAATATAGTTTATTTGAAATTGAAGGATTATAATTTATTTTGAATTGGTTGAATTAAGTTGAATAATTATTATTATTATTATTTTCGTTTGGAATAGGTATGGATTCAGCTAATGTAATTGCTTAGATGGGGAGGTGGGCAAGACTTTTGTCACAAGTGGTGCCAGCCACAAGAGTCCTCACATGAGCTGTAAGTTACCTTAATGAAGCCGTTGTATATCATCATACCGTAAGGCATCCATCGCTTGATGGCAAGGTTCGGGTTCGATCCCGGGTGGGTGTCTGTGTTGTGTGCATGTGGGATAAATAAAGAACAAGAAGAAGTCACCCTAGTAGAAAAATGGAAACTGAAATTGGAAATCGTATTATATATCCAAAATACCCACATATTTTACCCCTATTTACTGGCGCAAACAAAGTCTATATAAGAGCTATGGTCGCAGTAGTTATACAACTGTGATGATTCCCACAATTTAAACTAACTTAACCTTTAGCTAATTAATAAAGAAATCCTATTGCGATGATCCTATTTATTCATCACGTTGTCCTACACTTCTTAAACAACTCAAGGATGTTGATAGATCCTCAGTGTTATGGAAGATGCTCCAATAGTGTGAACCGGGAGCTTTACAATTTGCAGCATAAATCTCCATTGCCCGGAAAGGCTTTCCGCACCGAGGACACTCCAGATTTTTATTTAAATACACATTTTGGTACTCAAAATGTGTCTTGCCTGGTTGCCACTCGACATTGGCGGCAATGAGTTGAAGGGCTCCGTCTGCCCCTACTTTGATTCTGAGGCAGTCTGTTTATCTTCAGATTTATCGGATAGTGCACTCCAGGCCTGTGACCGTATTTGAAAGGCTCCGTCTGTCCCTACTAATTCTTTCTTATGTGGGTGAATGGAGAGGGTCATTCTCCCGTATGTGTCTTCAATGTATCCTCATCTGCCACTGGATGGACCCCCAACATGCCATAATAATGGGGATCCTCATTTAATTATTTTGTGGTTGTTATGGTAAAAATAAAAGGTTCAACGATATTATTGATCAAAATACCAACAAATCTTGATAAAAACTTGAAATATGACTTGGTTTGTAGGCTCAACCCCAAAACTACTCGAAACAGAAAAATATACCGAAATCGCGACGAACACAAATAAACCAGCCTGCAACGCACGACACAGAAGAGAAAGAACCCTCACAGATCAAAACAAGCTAAATAGGAACAAAAGCAGTAGCCTACCAAGAAACTCCACAAATGGGAGGGAGGCACCGGCGAGGAAACGCCGGACAAAGTCGCCGGAAAGCGACTCGGGTGAGAGAGATGGAGAGAGAGGTTAGCGATGGAAAGTTTGAGAGATATGGAATGAGAGCGGCGCCCCTCTCTTTCTCACATTATATATACATAGGTCAAAACAGAATGGACCGCTCCGATGCAAAACCTAGATCGGACGGTCATGCTGTGTCTAATAAAAAAGACGCGGATCCTAGAACCAGGTCGGAGCGGCTATCGCGGGTCAAGGAAAGAGAGACGTGGCATGGGTCATGAGAGCGTGTCACGGGCTTGTATCATTGGCCAAAGCCAACGGTTGCGGGCTTGGGTCATGGGACAGAGCCAAAGATTTACTTGGGCTCCGAAAATAGGTGTGTTAGTGTTTTGGTGTGTAGATATATATTGGACCCAAAAATCCAACAACAGTCACTAGCAATGAGTATATTGAGCCTTCAAAGCCAACCTGTTCAGCCATATCTTTTGGCTCTCGTGGCTTCATCTTTGTTGCATTCCATTTTTGGCTTTACTATCTAACACTGAAACACAAATTAAAGTTGATATATACTGCAGAACTATTCATGGAAATTTTAATGATTGATTACAAGAAAAAATAGCAAAGTTTTTTCCATGCATCTATGGAAATTGTAATGATTGAATACAATTTTGCTATTTAATAACAAGAGAAATTGGAATCGAATTGTTGATAGTGTAGGAAAAATCAGATTATTTGCATCTCGTAAATTCTAATTTAATTCACTTAACTTGCAGAGTTCGGAGCAGTCGAGGCAAAGCTAATTGCTTTCCTGCTAGCAGCGGAGACATGTTGAGTAATTTTAATCAATATGCAGCCTTGTGGATTTTAGGGGATCTTTGTTCTTCTGACTCTGATGAATGGTTTTTATTTTTAATTTTTAATTATTGGTAAAGAGAGAGTGTCAATTTGAAGATCAATGTTGAAAGACATACTTATGTTCGGTTGGAAAAAGTTTTTTATTTTTTTTAATCTCATCTATTGTTTTGTGGTCTGGCTATGGTTGTTTTGAGATTGTTGATAATTCCAGATGCATGATTCAATTCGATGATCCTCTTTAGTTAGTTCATAGCCAAAGTTGTAATTTTTGTAAGTTGAATATTAACTGACTCTATTTTCTGCAAGTGTGTGGATTTCTAGCTGTGTAAACAAAGAATTCATCAGAAGAGTCATAGTGACCAAATCATATTTTATAGTTTTTAACATACATATATATATATATATATATAGTTATTGATATCCATATAAATTTATTGTGTTAGAGTGAAGAAGGTATAATGACAACAAACTGCAGTAGCCCTCCTCCACAGCGTTCAACTACTACTCCTTGCATGGTTCTTAAAGGTAATATATAATCATATACGAATGATATATATATATATAAGTTAACATTAATTATTAAGGAAAGTATACCGGTGATGTGAGGTGCAGGATGCTGTTTGGATTCTTGCAATTTCCGTCCCTTATCACCCACAAAAGGTTTTCGGGCTGCAACGCTGAAAGCATGATTTGCTGATAGCATCTTTAAAGTATTTGTGTGTTCATTAAACGTAATTTTGGACGACCTAACTGTTGTCGCTCAAAATATTTTTCGGCGGCTAATCGGGTGAGTCCTGCCAAAAAAGGATCTGGAACCGTGTTTGCAATAGTAAAAAAAAAAGAAAGAAAAATAGACCAAGATAAAAGGGGAAAAAAGTAAGAAAATTAAAGGAATGTGACAAGAATTTAAAAAAAGCTAAAAGAAAAATAAAAGTAGGAAAGAAAATAAATTGAAGGAAAGAGAAATAAATTGCATAAAGATTAAAATTTGTGTGGGAAGAGATAAGGGTGTCCTTACCTGTATTTATACTACTACTTACCAAATCTAGATTTGCCTAAAATTCTATTTTATCCAAGTTTATTAATATCTTAATAGATTATCCAAAATAAAATATTATTTTATCCCAAATAATATTTTGGGATAAAAAATGTCTCCCACAAAAGTGTAATTGATATATACTCTTACTTGATAGATACTTTTGTAATTGAATCTTATCTTCACCGTCGACTTTTTGATCATCGAAGCTCGTCAATCATCATGTCAAGCTTCTTGTTTGCAGTGTCTAATCATTGAGGAGTGGCAAATTCGGCGTGTAAAAAACCGATAGCATTTATCGCAAATTTATTTTGGGATTGAAATGTGTTGGCCCCAAATTCGCTCAAGTGTGTACTTTTAGAATAGATTGAGAATTTGTTCCCAACTGTGTGCAATTACAAAATACTGAGCGTTTTGTATGTTTGCATTATGTTGCGATTAAATGATTGCCTAATAATAATCAATTCAGCAAACTCTATTTACAGCATTTGTTATTGTGTAGATCGTAAAGACGGTTGATTTTGATGACCATACAACCATGTTGAATGCCTTATTATGATTGCTTTGGACAGATACTTCATTCATGGCGCCTAGACAGTCAGTAGTCGACCGGCTGAATGCAACAAAAAAGACGAAAACAAAAACAAAAACTACCACAAAGACGATGACTATTCGGAAAGGCATAGGTACGTGCATACGTTAACATGATATGTACAGTTGTTTCAAGTGCAGAATGATTTTTTTTTTTTCTATGATTATTTTTGTACGTGGTGCACAATCATGTCTTCACTTCTTTCGGCATTTCAGGTGGCAACAACAACTCTACGAAAGTAGGACCAGAACAGAGATACAATAATGATAAAGATTACAACAATAATAATAAGACTAGTAATATTCTTAAACATAAGATTAAGGTGAGTATTCGAAAAAACCATATTATATTAGATTCGATATAAACACATACAAAGTTGTTGATCTCAATATGTATTTATTATTTTAGAATGAAGATGGTAAAATCCGAAACTGCTGTGGCCCTCTTCCTCCTCCTCAACATTCGACAACCACTGTTTCCACAGTTGTTCAAGGTATATAAAATAAATAAATAAATTATATATATGTGCGTATCTTCGATTTTTTAGTGAATGAAGTATGTATATTTATGGCATGAGGTGAAGGGTGTTGCTTGGACACTACCACTTTTCCTCCATTGTCGCCTACAAAAGCTCTGCGCATCGCAGTGCTCAAAGCACGGTTCGTTGATACCATTTATGGAGCTAAGCACTACATGGTAATTAAGAATTTATCAATCATAATATAATGTAGTTTTATCATTTTATTTTTATATAATAAAATTAATTTATTGTCTTTTTTTAATCCAATACTTTTCAAGAGTGGAAATTCCAATCATCAATCAAGAGAACTTGAAGTTACTCTGTATCTATAAATATTCATTTGGTCATTTCTTTTCTTAAAATATTGTATACATTCCTTAATCCATTTGTTTTCTAACTATAATTTTTTTTTTTTTTTTTTTTTTACTTTTTGGTGGTTAATTAGATTGATGCAGAAAAGGCAAAGCTTGAAGCAAAAGCAGCATCAATACAAGCATTCAGAGAAGCTTCTCGGGTGGCGCTCAACAACGTACAGAAAAGGCAAAGCTTGAAGCAAAAGCAGCATCAATACGAGCATTCAGAGAAGCTTCTCGGGTGGCGCTCAACAACGTACTTAGCAGGGCCGTCTCGGACTTTTTTGAGACCCTGAGCAAAAATAAATTATAGCCCCTATAAATACGTGATTAAAATATATTTTTAAAATAATATCACTAATTTGCAATTGGACAAGAAATTTTAACGTGACAGTCCGTGTCGTGGTAGATTTGAGAAAAAAAAAGGTGAGCGAGTTTGGTCTGAGCGGGTTGACACAGTGCGATAGGATGTGATGTAGAGAATTGCAGACCACAATTGAATTTGGAAAGATGAGACGAGACCCTTAAAAAGAAAGAGAAAAAAATATATAATTAGAATTTTTAAATTTATTTGGATAATTATAAAGAAAAAAAAATACAAACTACCAATTAAAATTTAACAATAATTAACAAGGGGCCCTGGGCAATCGCTCATCCTGCTTCTGCTGAGAGCCGCTCCTGGTACTTACATAATCACACACAATTAAATTAGTTATCTATAATATAATAATTAATGTTGCTTGATTCGGTCATTGGTATATGTAGATGGTCAAGACAGTTCATTTCAATGACGACTATGCACCATATTGAATGCTTTAGAGTCTTTTGGGTGCGGCCATCTGTATTGGCCCTGCGAGCATTATGTTAGCATCCTAGAGGCTTTATTTCGTTCTCATCAGAATTTGAAGGTTGAACAAATTAATTCGATCAAACTAGATTGTTCATGTCTAGTAGGTCACATGAAAGATGATCGGTTGTAATATATAAAATACAATTTCATGATTAATGGTGTTTATGTGTTCATTAAATGTAAACTAGTCTGCAATGTTTGTTAAACTTTATTTTAAATTTCAAAAATACATGATCATCTTCAAATTTTATAGTCTCCTTCTAAAAATTGGAACATCCAGCTTGGCACAAAAAAACAAGATGGCATGGGATTGTAAGCCCAAGATAAAATTTTTATTCATTTATATATTTTATCTTATAAATAATCTCAAAAATAAATAATATATATAAATAGTTTTAGGGATCACTACAAAGAAAAAATTATTTATGTAACAATACAATTTTTGTCTCTAAATGTATTTTTTTCGTTACTATGACATTAGAGACGGAATTCCGTTACAAAGTGGATGGATTATAGTAGTCAAAACGGATTAACAATACGGTGGATTAGCCGAAAATTCACAATAACACGCGCAAACAAACAAATTGTTTAGAAACCAATGCACACGTTTTTTTAGAAATATAAAAAATATATTAAAACTATAAATATTTCTATAATCAATATTTAAAGAACAATTATATCTTAAAATTCAAATTATAAATATTTTAAACCAAATCACTAATAAAGCAATTAAAATCCTCAAATATCATTTGTCAGTATCTAAAGAAAAAAAAAATGAAAATAGCAAAAAACACAAAATGACTAAGAAATTGAACTTAGAACTCTTAACAAAAAATTGTAAAAGAAAAAAGTTATAAAATAATATGAGAGACAGAAGCCAAATGAAAAGGACGTCGAAAAGAGACGCCGACAGTGTTGGTTCACTACTGGAAATAAGAGCAATGGTCGTGGATGGAATGCGCACATGAACGTGGATACAATTGGGTAATATTAATGAAGTATTTTTTTTGGTATAGAATACTGCAACTTATTATTTATTTATATAATAAAAGTAACTATCTAATTTTTAGAATGATTTAGACTGAATTACATAAATTAAGTATATTTTGAAATATTTTTATAATATATTTAGTTTATATAATTTTTGTTATATTAGTACTATTTATATATAAAACTATTGTTTATCTATATTAGTAAGTTTAGTAAATAACCAATGTATATGGTATTTGGTTTATCATATGCTTGATAATCTAGTTTTTTTATTATTATATTGGACAATTAAATTATGTATCAGATTTTATAAATAAATTAATCAAGTTTTATTAAATAATTTTATTTTTTATATAATATAAGGATAAAATAATAAATTTTTTCTATTTTTCTTCTCTTTTCTACCTAATCAAACGCAAAAAATACTATTTTTTCCCCTAGCCTCTACTACTTTATATTCCATATGAACCACAACACACTATTATAATTTTAATATTCTCTCACCTCCCCTCCCTTTCCCTCCGTTCAACCAAAGAGACGCCGCTCGAGTGGAAATAAACAATGTACTTATATAATATGTGCACTCTTTTAATATTGTGCAATACGAAGGGAGACTAGTATAAATAGCTATTTGATATTTGTAAAGGAATTCATTTGTAATATTGTTCTTTCAAAATAATAGTTTGATAAAAAATTTATTTGTCACTGAGTGCCTTGTATTCATTTTAAAAAGTTTAATCATTATTGTTCTTCAATATATGTGCCGTAGAATAAACGTAATATATATATATATAAGGGAATAAAAAGAATGATACAAAGTTTCCTTTTCAAAAAAATAAATAAATTCAAACATAGATATATATATATATATTATCAAACAGTAATTAATAATTTTTGGAGTAGGCTAGAAGATATGCCATAGAAATGTTATATTTATGAATATTTTTAATAGTGGTGAAAATTATTGATTTATTGGAAAATACAATAATAGGTACGTTACATTAAAACCATAAATGTTGGGTGTAAAATAATACAACTATTCAAATGGATCGAAAATGATTAATTAGTCAAAACAGAGTTTAAACTTTAGAATTCATGGAAAAATATTTTTAGTGATTTTTTCGTTTAAATTATATGCAATGTTTGATAGTTTGCCTTAACCAGCACCCTAACCGTTCCTCGTTATACACAATTAAATAAATAACTAACTATTGTTTGATAGTTTCTGTCTTTGTCTCCGTCTCCCCCTCCCCCGCACCCGTTTCATTATTAATATAAATATTTTCTTTCACCCTATTTTCTCCCCACCGAAATAGAGTGAGAGTAAGATAGAGTGAGAGTGATAGTGAGATATATTTGAATTGAAAGAGAGATTAAGATTCTATTTCTTGATTTCAAAAGTTATGTATCGAGCTGTCTTTCGTCGTTGGGGATTTTAGGGGATTCTTGTTCTTCCAATGTTAATGTTAAAAGATAGTAGTCTTTTCGTCCAACTAGAAAGTATACGTATTTTTATTTTGGGACGTTCAATTATAAAGTAAACATTTCATAAATACCTCACTTTTTTTCACAAATACTCTTACTTTATATCACATTATTACTTTTATACAAAAAAATAAATAAGGACAAAAATGCTATTACACTACTTTCAACTATATAATTAAAATACTATTATTTGTTAAACTGTTTACGGAGGGAGTATATGTTTATTGAGGAAGACATGTTGCCTAATAGTAATCAATTTCCCGTCAGCTTAGATGCCTGTCTTTGTTCACAATAACCTCATTTTTCAACTTGAAAATTGGGGATTCTACGAGAATTTCTATTCTTCCAATGTTAAAAAGACAGAATTGCAAATAGATGTGAATAATTTTCAAGATAAATAACTCAACGTTTTTTCTTGAATGATTCAAGTAGAGAGATTGTCAATTTAAAGATCAAAGGTGAAAGACCACAATGCATGCTTCAACGGATGCTTCATAGTTTTTGATACAATGTATTAACTTTGTTAAGCATAACATCTTTGACTTCCTGCCAGAAGTGAAATTGATACCGACCCTTAGCTCTCTGAAAATAGATATGATTCTAGAAAGCCCAAACTGAAATTCGAGCTGTAAATTCCCCACAATTAATCCAATAGATCATGAATAACACAATATTATTCTTTTCGTGAAACACCTCTCTTTCGAACTGATATAAGATTTCTATAAATGAGGTTGTTGTCCACGCACTCATGTGCAACATTATCTTCCAAAAGCTTACCATTTATTGGTGTTGAGATATTTTAGATATTCAGTTTTAAATTTAATAGATTTATATTTACATTTGGTCTTACCATAGATTAGATTACTTAGATTTGAGTCTATCGAGTCTGTTTTGTATTTGCCTATATATAGGCCTTCATTTTGATGATTTCATTATTTTTTCCCCCAAAATTTCTAACATGGTATCAGAGCTTTTTTTTATCATACTGTAAATATAGCCTAACAACCTGCGTTTTTCCAGGTACATTCAACCTGGATTGTACAGGAGGTCTTGTGATTTTGAGATCATGCTATCTGTCATCTATCCGTTGCCTGCGTGCAATATAAAATCTATCTGCTATCTGCTGTCCGCTGTCTGTTAATTGCCCTGCGTGCAATCTAAAATCTATCTGGTTTTAGAAATCTCTTGACTATCCATAACTTGATAAGTTTAGGGACTCGAATAATCTCATCCTCTTGGAAACAATTTTAACCAATACGCAGTATCCTAAAGCAATGATCCTCATTCTCAGTGGCTACAATTGCATTTAAATTTTCAGCAACTTTCTCCCAGCTCTCCAATATCTCTTCCGTCCACTTTAAGACTCCACCAATTACAACTATTGCCAATGGAAGACCTCCGCAACGCATGGCAATGTTCTTTCCTAGTTCTTCCAATTTAATAGGGCAAACTTCTTCCAAGAATACCATAGCACGGAGCATGTCCCAACTCTTGTCTTCTTCTAACAATTGCATTGCATAGGGATGTCCGAGCCAAAATCAGCTGCAATGCCAACTAACCTTGTTATCAGCCAAACCCAACTTCCATTGCCATTGTCGGGAAGGAAGGTTCTTATCACATTCCAGGCCTCAACATCCAACACATCATCCAATACGATCAAATACCTCCTTTTAAACAAACTTTGGTAGATAAATTTGTTCTACCTCCACCTCCCAGGACCGATGAAGATGATTACATCTGATTGAAAGAAGTTTATATATATATATATAGGTATGTATTGATATATATATGTATATATATATTAATCTTGAGGGGATGTGTAGAGGGTAAGTATGACAATTCCCTTTAAATGGTTTGCATTCACTTATTACCAAAACGAGAAGAAAATTTTTAAGCTCCAAAAGTATTTTTCTTAGAAGCACTTTGGGGATAAAAATAGAAGCACTTTTAAATTAAAAATTAATGTTGCCAATCATCATATCGAAAGCACAGCAACAAAATATTTACCAGTGGAATCTAAAATTTCGGTAGACATTAGACGTACTGAATTAATAGAGGAGAAGAAACCATTAACACAGCTATTCCAAAGCTTTCAGGGTCACATGGTTCCCGCCAGATGTTGTAAATAATAAAAAGGGTCATGACAGCACTGCAGATAATAGGGCAGTTGTAAGACTCACTTTCATGTCTTTCATCCGCAAACCATGGAAATGTAATAATAAGGTATAGGAAAACACTAGATGTAGTTAAGATAATGGATGAAAGAAGAATCACAAATATATCTGAGATGGCTTACAACAATGCACCTCTAGAAAATTGAAAATTTAAATTAAAATTGCTGATGAAATTAAATTCGTGGGGAATGTAAAAGTAGAGAAAGAGGTCTATGTCACAATGGCAAAATCAGATCAGTAGTCGACAATGTAACTTGTTTTGCTTTCTACTGCTCTCCCTACAAACGTGAACCAATCTTTCTTGTAATTGAACCTTTCCTCCTTTTGATCATAGTTATCATTATGGTGTTCTTGGTCGAATGATGAAAACTCGTAAATTTAATTAAGATTTGCAGGCTCCCTAGTACCTATAAGTATTTTATTACCCCTCATTTTGTTACATTAAACAGAATGTTATTATTATATATTTTTTTCACTTATTTCTTATCCATTCGTGTTCCTTTATTTTAAAATATGGATTGAAAAAAGTTGGTCCAATGCTAAATAGCCCATATTGTTCTACTAACTTGATAGTATCTTATCTATGCTTGTTAAATTTAAAAAGAAAATCCACATAATATTTTCAAAATCACTGAATAAAAAAATTGAAAAAAATTTCTTGTTAATATCGAATAAGTTTTGAACAAAAACACATAATTTTAAAAAGTAACAAAATCTGGATAAAGTTGAAAATAAATACAAATTAACAGCAGCAACTCCCAATGCACCTGACATTTTAATATACAATACCATTTAATTTTGACACTTGTCATATTGATTTTAGGTGACTTTCATTTGAATACAAAATAAATATAAACATCGGAAAAACCCTATTGAAAACTCAAACTACAACTTTGAAAGGAATTTTCACCCTAAAATACTCTCAGAAATTTTGTGTCTTAATTTTAATATCTTCAAATGGCTTCTTCAATTCAAGAGGTATGTATTGTTTTAACTTTACTATGTACTCAAATTTGCACGTTTCCATCTAATTGAATAAAATTGATTATTTAAATTCATACTAATTCTCCTGTTACGATGATGATGTGTATAATTTTGTTCAAGATTTATCAATATTTGGTTTTGAGTAAATTATAAGAAAGCTTCCAAAGACAACGGAATAACAAATTGATAGTTTTAAGGTATATTACATTTTGTCGGTACATTATAATTAGTTCTTATACTATTTTGTCGCTTATCAATGGTGTAAATGTTTAGTCGATCCCTACTTTAATGATCAAAAGGTTTATATATATTCGTACAATAGAAATCTTGATTGTAACATTGTTATGTAAATCTTAGTATTTTTCGTTTAAACTTTTTAAAATATATATAAATTTTATTTTATTTTATTTGAATGATTTTTTGTGAAGGATAACAACATAGTCCAACAACACAGCAATGGCATGCCAAGGTGGCTTTCAAGGCTTATGGAGAAAACATTGTTATTGTTCGAGAAATGTGCAATACACAAAGGAAACAGTAATGAATTGAACCGATATTGCATAGAATGCGATGCTTTAGCCTGCCGACTTTGTATTGGATCGGGTTTTCACTCTGGACACGATGTCCTGCCAATTCGTAAGCATGTCTATAAAGCTGTCCTTCGTGTGGATGAAACAAGGCAGATTGATTGTTCGAAAATTCAGGTATATAAGATTTCTTTTGTGTATTGAATTGTTTAATTTTAATTTTTTGAAATTTTTTATGGGGGATTCAAATTAATGGTTGGATGCAATATTTTTCAGAAAAAACAGCGTTGAAAACCAAGGTAAAAAGACCTTACAAAAGAATATAATTTTAGTTACATTGAAACTTAACAAACATAAGTTATTTTATGATAGACGTATATTGGATGTATATAAATTAGTATGAATATATACTAATTAATACAATTTAAATCTAAAAATAAAATTAAAATTTTTTTGTTTTATATTGAATGAACATCAAGTTGTCTTGTAGATCAAGTCGGTCTATCTCACTCAAACAGGACACAATATAATAAATTTGCATTTGGGCTCGATCCTAAGTTTTACTATTGATTTTATCCGGACTCATTTCTTAAAAGCCATCTTACTATGATGGCCAGAGATTATTTTTGGCTGAAACCAATGCGGCCCATTACTTTACTATAATTTCTTTATACAAAATTATATAACCCAAGATATCGAACATAATTTGGTCCATGGGACAAGCTAACTTAGCCTATAAATATATTTGTCTAATTTGGAACAGTTTTAATTTTATATAAGACTAGGCACAAGTAGGTCTGGATCAAATGATGGTTCTAAGCTAATTCTAGCCGGTTTGGCCTGCCCCAGCAAAATTATTCTTTAAATTTCAATTATTTTAGAAATAAATTATGTAATGTATGTAAATTCATTGCTTCAGACATTATAATTTACTCATTATTATCTGTGCTAATTACTATATATTGTAGGTTTATAAATGTAATAAAAGCTTAGTTTTAGCACTCAATCCCCTTCCACACGCGGGTTCCGGTGCATTTGTTGAAATAGACAAAGCTTGTAGACAGTGTAGGAGAAAACTCTCCAAATGCGATGAAGATATTTGGTTTTGCAGTATTGCTTGCAAGGTAATATTATTCTTGATTACATTTGTTTTATATTTTCGCATGCATTCAAAATAATATTTATGATCGTAAAAAAATTATTTATCTATTTAGTTATATTCAATTTTACATAATGTTAAGCGGGATAATAAGTCGTGTTTTAAGATTTAATAAATTTAAAATAGAAATATAGAAAAATGATGAAACAATTTCATAAATTATTATAGAATTTCATTGCCATAATTAAAAGAACAATTTTTATTTTTTTTTCTTTTAAATACAAACTTATCAATTCAATTGTGAATACAATGGATGTTTGTTCCATCGATACATGTACACTACACACTTGATAATACATTCGGTAATATTTATTTTATTGAATGATTACTAACATTTGTGCATTTTTACTTATATTTTTTAACTACATTAATTTTTAGTAATTGTTCAAATAATTAATTATTGGATTAAAGCTCATGGTTAAGTTTTTTTTTTTTTTCCTCAGTTCCATAATCTTACGGGAACAGACAATGTCCGGATGTTTCGAGAATCCACTACAGGACAATCTTCCATGTTTAGAGTATCAAAGCGAAAACATAGTCGAAAAGGAGTGCCTCACCGGTCCCCGAGTTACTACGGATATTGCCTTTGAATTCCTATAGAAAAAAATATGTCTTTTATATAATGTAAACATGTTGCTGCGAAAATTATCGTGGAAACATATTTTAATGCAATTACTTTAATAAATATTTATGTCACCTTTTAAATATATATATATACATATATATATAGACTCTACATAATTTACAAAAAAATAGAAAAGAATGCAATTACTCTAATAAATATTTTTGTCAACTTTTATATATATATATATATATACATATATAGACTCTACATGATTAAAAAAAAAAAAAAAAACACATGAACAAGGATGCAAAATTTCTAGAGAGTTTTTATTATTGTAAGTTATTTAGAATATGAATTGGGCCCGAATAATAACTCTATGATAGGTTTATCATTATGTTATTAATGATAAATGAGACTAATGGTTGATTGGACTTAAGTGATATATATTAGTGATACAATAATTTTTCCTGAGAATGCCTCGCCAATTACTAGCACTTTAACACTTACACTTTGCAAACTCACTTGATGAAAGAGAGCATAAATTTGGCGAATAGATGTGATTAGTTGGAGATTTGTTATAATTTGTTATTTTTAATTTATTTCAATATTAGTTTACATATAATATTTCATAATAATAACATATAATTTGAAGTAACAGACAATAAAGGAAGATAGAGGGATAATACATGCTAATGTAGACAAAAAATATGTTTTATTTTTATAAATACAAATAGTTGTACAAATTATATTTAATTTGAATTGAATCAGAAGGGATCTTATTCTCTAGACAAGTCATTTCATTCTCCAAAATTACTTTGGGAGATATACTCTTCAATTCGGCTTCCTTGAACGATTTAAAGGATTTGGTCTTCGGTTTAACTTTGTCGAATTTTGGAGAGATTTGATCTCCCTAAAATTATTTTAGATAGCTTACAATAAAATTTAATTTAATTTAAAAATTCTTGATAGTGATAAATAAATTGTAAAAATTCAAATTGCATCACTATTCATAATGAAGATTGCCAATAAACAGGCATGAACAACTAAATCTAATATAAAACTAAATAACTAAAATATTTCTAGCATCCCCTTCAAACTCAAGTGTTGTCGCAGAAACAACTCAAGTTTACAAACAAAGATTGGAGATAATGTAGCCACAACTACTACAAGAATATGTCTAATTACCTACAATATTTTTAACTATGAAATATTTTTGTTGTTAAAACGTATCATTCGTCAAAAAAGAATGAGTTCATCGCTAAAAATAAATTATGTAGTACAAAATTAATTTCATCTCTAAAATTTTTTTCTACAAAATTCTATTTTCATAGCAAAAGAATTTTAGCTAGAAAATCATCTTTCATAGCTAAAATCATTTGGCTATAAATCTCATACATATTTTATTGCTAAAATTTTTTTGTAATGGATTTTATTTTTGTAGCAAACGAGCTTTAGGTATAAAATTATATTTTTGTAATTATATCTCTTTTCTCAACTTTTATTACAAAAAAAATTCTCTTTCGCTACAAAAATTAAATTTGTCGTCAAAGACCTTTTACCAACGCCGTATAGACGACAAAACTCATTTCGTTGCAAAAACCCTTTTTCCACGAATTCAGTACTTTTTGTTACAATTTTCATGGTACCTAAATTTCAAAAAAAAATTTGTACTGAACTGTCCACCGTCTCAGAATTAGAAGCAGCACTCTAAATTGAATTAGAGTCAGAAACAACGAGGCTCTCAACGGAGTCGGAAATGACAAGACTCTCACCGAAGTCGGAAAGCACGAGACTCTCACAAGAGTCAGAAACAACGGAACCCTCAACGGAGTTGGAAAAACGGAGGCGGAAACGATGGGACTTTAAATGCAGTTAGAATTATGGTTATGAAGAAACATGACAAACAAATCATAGATAGATACACATACATGACTTGAATCGTAGACAAAAACCATGACTCAAAATAGAATAAAAATAAAAAATATAAAGAGTAGTAGTTATAGGTAGAATCTAGAAAATCGGGAGAGCTAAGTTAGTAGTTAGTATCTATTTCAAAAGAAAAATAGTGAGATATTATAGTTATTTAGTTTTATATTAGATTTAGTTGTATATATTATTTTGCAGTGTTATGATTTGAATCTATTGAGTATTTCATTATAAAAATGTAATAAATTCATTAAAAATAATCATTCAACTCTTTTTCCATAAAAATAAATTTATATGATATTAGAACCCTAGGTCTCAAGTTCAAGTCCTTTTGTCCCCATCAAACATATATTCACATGCAAGTCTTGCATATATCCCCTTGCATGTGAGAGGGCGTGCTGGAGAGCCTTGTATGGGATAAATAAATTAAGGATTTTGATTATCTAACATGGTGTCAAATGAATTATTTTCATGAATTATTTTCAGTTATTTTTCTCTATTCATGTTCCTTTAATTTTAAATTTTGGATTGAAAAAAGTAGCTTCAATCCTAAATAAGGCTAAAACAACCCACATTGTTCTACGCACAAGTTGCGTTAAATTTAAACCAAGTTAGCAATGATACCGCACGAGGACAAATACACCATCATGGAGGGAAGTGTGCCATGTGACATAACGGTGTTCTGAGAGAAGGAGTTGACGCCAAAGCAACTCGAAAGGGGATTAAAGAAAGGAGATCCGACGTTTGCGGCTATCCTTAGCGATGAGGACCTCCCGGGTAACGAGGTTAAGGAGACCATGATTCCCCCTAAGGAGTTGGAGGGTGTCCTCAAGGAATTTGAGGATACAATGTCGAAAGAGTTACAGAAGGGATTACCTCCACGAAGGGCGGTCGACCATGCCATCGACTTGGTAGAAGATGCAAAACCAGTTTCCCGACCACCATATAGAATGTCACCCGACGAATTGACGGAATTGAGGAAATAATTGGGAGAACTATTTGAAGCGAGGTTCATAGTCCCGTCGAAAAGCCCCTTCGGTGCGCCAGTACTCTTCCAACGGAAGAAAGATGGGAGTCTCCGTATGTACAATGATTACCGGGCGTTGAACAAATTAACGGTGAAAAACAAGTACCCGGTGCCACTCGTTGCCGACTTGTTCGATCGGTTGCAACCGGCCAATGTGCTATCAAAACTTGACCTTCGAAAGGGTTATTATCAAGTCCGTATTTGGGAAGGCGACGAGTCAAAGACGGCAATCACAACAAGGTTCGGATCATACGAGTTTGAAGTAATGCCTTTTGGACTGACGAATGCCCCGGCAACATTTTGTACGTTGATGCAAGAAGTACTACGAGACTTCCTGGATGACTTTGTGGTGGTGTACTTGGACGACATCGTTGTTTATAGTCGAGATATGACGGATCATGTCAAACATTTGCGGAGCGTGTTCCAAGCCTTACGGGAGAATCAACTTTATGTTCGGAGGGATAAATGCGAATTTGGGATGAACGAGGTCGGATTCTTGGGGCACATCGTGGGAAATGGGAGGATTCGGATGGAGCCGGGAAAGATCAAGGCAGTCGTTGAGTGGGAAGCACCCAAGTCACCTACGGAGGTATGATCTTTCCTCGGATTAACAAATTATTATAGGCGATTTGTGAAGGGCTATTCGGGGATAGCGGTGCCCTTGACAAATATGTTGCGGAAGGAGCAAAAGTGGGAATGGACGCTAGAATGCCAAATGGCATTTGATTCATTGAAGGAGGCAATGACGAGAGAGCCGGTACTTGCACTCCCGGACTTTACCAAACCATTCGAGGTAATGACAGATGCCTCGGACCTTGCCGTGGGAGGGGTGTTAATGCAAGGAGGACACCCGGTGGCATACGAAAGCCACAAATTGTCGTACGTGGAAAGGCGATGGCCAACGCATGAGAAAGAGATGCTCGCGGTCGTGCATTGCTTACGAGTTTGGGAACACTATCTCAAGGCGGGTGTTCCCTTTTTGATTGTGACGGACAATCGGGCGGTAAGCTACTTCCAATCTCAAAAGAAACTAACGGGCAAACAAGCAAGGTGACTCGATTTTCTTGCAGAGTTCAAATTTGAGATCGAGTACCGACCCGGGAAGGCTAACGTGGTGGCAGATGCGTTGAGTCGGAAGGTGGCAGCCATACACTCGATGGAAGGTGACATTGTGGATCGGATACATGAAGGACTCGTGCATGACGAATTTGCACATGCCATATTCGAGTTGGTTGAGGAGGGGAAGACAACAAAATATTCATTGGAGGACGGGTTAGTTGTGACAAAGGGGTATCAGATACAGAGAGCTTAAGGCGAGACATTCTACGAGAGTGTCATGACACCAAGTATGCGGGACATCCGGGCATACAACGAACCTTGGCCTTGCTACGGGAGCGGTACTATTGGCCCGGAATGAAGGGAAATGTAGAAGAGTATGTCCGAACATGTCTTGTGTGCCAACAAGACAAAGTCGAAAATCATCCACCGGCGGGGTTGCTTCAACCCTTGCCAATTCCGGGACGAATGTGGGAGAGTGTGTCCATGGACTACATCATCGGCTTGCCAAAGTCCAATGGATGCACGAGCATTTTTGTAGTGGTTGATCGTCTCTCGAAATATGCCGAGTTCATCCTGGCACCAAAGGAGTGTACAGCGGAGGCGACAATAAAACTCTTTATGGAGCACGTCGTTAAATATTGGGGGTTACCAACGAGCATTGTAAGCGATCGGGACTCGAGATTTACTGGACGATTTTGGACGGAGTTGTTCCGTCTGTTGGGGTCGGAATTGAAAATGTCCACGACCATGCACCCACAAACAGACGGCCAAACAAAGCGAGTCAATCAAGTTTTAGAGGTGTACTTGCGACATTATGTGATGGTAAACCAACTTGATTGGGCTAAATTACTCGATGTGGCGCAGTTTTGTTTTAATTTGCAAAAAAATGAGAGTACTGGGAAGAGCCCGTTCGAGATTGTACTCGGTTTCCAACCAACAACTCCGAAATATTTGATGGGGACATATAAAGGACCGAGTCCGCCGGCGTTCCACTTTGCTAGGGGTTGGCAAGATCGGGCGGAAGCAGCGAGGCTATACTTGGAGAAGTCCCAGAGACGGATGAAAAGTGGGCGGACCGGAAGCGGATTTTCCGAGAATTCAAAGAGGGAGACTTAGTGTTGGTAAAACTTTGCCAACATGGGCGTATACGAGGCGTGCACAAAGGGTTGATGAGGCGATACGAAGGCCCGTTCCCGATCGTGAAGAAAATAGGCGAAGTGGCGTACAAGGTGGAGCTACCCGAGGGCTTGTCCCAACTTCACCCGGTATTCCATGTTAGCATTCTCAAGCCTTACCACATGGATAATCAAGACCCGAGTCGGAATATATCAAAAAGAGCACCACCCGGGATGCGGACGGCGTATGACAAAGTAGCCGAGGAGATATTGGCGGATCGACTAGTGCACCACAAGAACCGCCCGCCTTCGACGGAGTACTTGGTGAGGTGGCGAGGCTTGCCCGAGGTGGAGACGAGTTGGGAGCCGACGGAGAAACTTTGGCAATTTGAAGACTTGGTGCGTGAGTACGAGGCATTGAGGACAATGCCTTCATCAAGTGGGGGAGAATGTCACGACCCGAGTCCGTGACCGGAGATGACCGAGCGAAGGAACCAAAACCCGGAGGCTAGTCCGAAACCTTGTAAATAAAACTAGAACTTGTATGGAGTAGTTGGGGGTTGGTAGAAGATGGTTGGTGGGGGTTGGTGGAAGATGGTTGGTGGAAGAGGGTAAGTGGGGGTTGGTAGATGGTAGTTGAGAGATATAGACTTGTATAAATAGGTGATTATACTCATTTGTAAATCATCAAGTTGAGAGCAATAACATCTAATTTTCCTTACTACTTCCTCTCTCTACGATTATCGAGTGTTCTTGATCGTGTTCTTGAGTGTTCTTAGAAGTGTCCGAAGAAAGGCTGTACTAGCAACCTCTAAGTGTCGGGAAGTTGCTAGGCCGCACGGAAGGTGTTCGAGGAACAACCAGGCGGTCCGTGACACTTGGAAGGTAATCTTTTTGTCAAATGTCAATAGCTATATAATAAAAATTATTATTATGAGACTGTTATGAAAATGTGAATATTTTCTTTTAAACATATTTATAACGTTTGTTTTTTTACTTTAATGGGTTATCATGTATTTTTTCTAAGCAAAACAACTAATTCGAACGAAATAACGATTGCATGCCAATATGGCTTTCGAAACTTATAGACTAATTATGGAATTGGACTAGGATAAAAAATGGTTTGGGTTTTAGGTTTGGGTTTGGATTGGGCCGATCCGGTGGGCCGGGCTAAAAATTACAAGTTAATCGTAGCATTTTGTTTATCATACATCAGTTATGCAGTATATATGGGCCTTAATTTATTAAGTTTCTTTTCATTTTTCTCATATGTGCTCGTGTTAACTATGAGTTTGATGTTTCATATTAGAGCCAAAAAATGAAATGCAACAAAGATGAAGCTATGAGAGCCAAAGATATGGCTAAAAAGAAATTTGTGGACGGAGACTTTCAGGGAGCCAAGAGGTTGGCATTAAGGCTCAAAGTCTATTTCCTGGGCTTGATGGTCTGAGTCAGTTCATGGAGATCATCAAAATACACATTGCTAGTGACCGCAAAATAAATGAGGTTCCCGATTATTATGGCATATTGGGGGGAATAAGTCTTCAACAAGGACAGCTGCAACCAATGTCGAGTGTCAACCAGGCAAGACAGAATACATTTTGGACATGGTGCATTAGCTGCAAGACAAGACACATTTTGAGTACCAAATATGTATATTTGAATATAAATCTGTAGTTTCCTCTGTGCAAACAGCCGTAATTTCAACCTATAATTTCTTTAAATGGTATTACGATGCTTAATTGAAAATCAAATTTGTGCATTCAACCCATAATTTCTTTAACTCACTTACTCTGGTCCGGTCGTGATCATTAAAGACAAAATCTGCACGGTCGGATGTACGGTATTAATTTGAGTCATCCATTTATATTTCACCAGCGCCGTTTCAGACTTTTTTTTCTTTTTGGAGCACTGAGTAAAAATAAATTATAAGCCCTAAATATATGATTAAAATATATTTTAAAATAATATCACTGATTGGCATCGATTGGACAAAAATTTTTAATGCGTAGTAAATTTAAGAAAAAAATATGAAAGATAACCGTCCGAAAAGTGACAAGGACTCAGTGTGAGCGAAAGAGATAGAAGAGAGAAGGTGAGCGAATTTGGTCTGAGTGGGTGGACGCAGTGCTATAGGGTGTGATGTAAATAATTGTATACATCCATTAAATTTGGAAAGAAGAGATGAGACCGGTTAAAAAGAAGGGAGAAAAAATATATATATAATTAAAATTTTAAAATTTATTTAGATAATTACAAAGAAAAAAATATAAATTACCAGTTAAAATTTAATAATAATAATAGATAATATTTTAAAATTTCGGCCCTCTATCGATGATGGCCGCCCTTATTTCATTGTACATATATAATGGCATGTTGTCTGGTTGCGCCGTTTATTGCATTCATTCACCTCACTTCTCACACATGCTTGCTTTCTCTATCTGTGCTTATTTCTCTTCTTCCTCTCTACCACTCTCTCTCTCTTCTATTTGTGCTCGCGTAGTTGGGGTTGTTAGCGTTTGCTCCCTGAACCTTGAGACTCCCCATCTTTCTCTCTCTCTCATTTTGGTTCACACTCAGAAAACTTCCCAAACCTCTTTTCTATCTGTTAAAACCCAAAATTAACCACCACACGGTTTTAACACCCTAACCACCTAATAAACTAATTATGGAATTGGGCCTGGATAAAAAAGGTTTGGGTTTGGATTCTGCCGATCCGGTGGGCCGGATTAAGGAGTGGACCAACTTAGTTTATCAAGGGACTCATTGTGTTCGATTTCCAATGGCAAAATTCTCAACCTAATTCATTAGGATTTTCATAGATTCATGAAAAAACTTTGTGGTTTTTTCTCATAAAAACTGTAAATTAATCTTGGCATTTTGTTTATCATACATCAGTAATGAAGTGTATATCAGCCTTAACTTATTAAGTTTCCTTTCTTTTTTCTCATATGTGCTTGTGTTAACTATCCAATTGATGTTTAATATTAGAGTCAAAACTGGAATGCAACTAAGATGAAGTCATAAGAAAAAAAAAAAAAAAAAAAAAAAAAAAAAAAAAGAGGCTATGTTAGAATTTATTATAGAATATGATTCTAAAATAAATAATATAAAGTTAGTACTAAATGAATGTGCAAAACACACAAATTTTTTAAGATAATTGTGTCTGAAGTATAACAAAAAATTATACTCTCTGTTCAACTAGAAAGTATACATATTTATATTTTGGGACGTTCAATTACAAAGTAAATATTTCATTAAATTCCCCACTTTTTCCACAAATATCGTTACTTTACATCACATCATTACTTTACACCAAGAAGCAAGGACAAAAATATCATTACACTATTTTTAACTACCCACTATAATTAAAATACTATTATTTCTTAAATATCGCGTCAAGAGTAAATATTTACTTTGTGTATGGACGGAGGGAGTATTATAAACTTTCTTATATTTTAAAATAAACAAGAACTTTAATGTATCAATAAATACTTTCAACAATGGTACATCCAATATAATGCCAACCTTTTCTTAATTTTCAGAATTCCTTATATTAATATTTGGTAAATTATTTTTTAGTCTCGTATCTTACCATTTTGATCATTTTAGCACTTTAAGGGTGTGTTCGGTTGTAAGACTTTTACAAAATCTTACTATTCATCCCATTTTTTCCCCCCAAAAACATCAAATCAAACACCTATTTTTCATTTTTTATATTATACTAAAAATAAATTTTACATTCAAAACATCACATCAACACCTATTTACATCACATCATACAACTATTCAAATTCAAAATTTTTACTATTCAAATCCCAACTCAAAATCCAATCCCCCAAACAAACACACCCTAAGTGGACTTGTTCTGAAAATAGTCCCGTAAGTAAATTTTTTTCGCTAAAAATTGTCCTCCGGTGTCGGACTCGCCATGCTGGCCCGCTGTTAGTAACGTGGCGCTGACGCAACTGATATGTCATCACCATGTAGGTGCCACGTTGAATCACCATTTTAGCGAAAAATTTTTACTTGTAAACTATTTTCAAGACAAAGTCCATTTAAAGTCCTAAAAATGATAAAATAGGTTATATACCATACTAAAAAAATAATTTACCATAATATTTTGTAAAATAAAATCAAAAAAAATTCACATGTTGCAGATGTGGCATCTACGTGGCGATGACATGGTTGTTTCAGCGCCACGTCAGCAACGACGGGCAGCGTGGCTAGTCCGGCACCGGAGGACCATGTTAGCGAAAATATTTTACTTATAACACTATTTTCAAACATAGTCAAATAAAATGATAAAGGGTTAGATAATAATAATAATAATAAATAAATAAATAAAACAGTTTATCCATTAATAATTTAAAATTTTAATTACTTAAAAGAAAACATTCAAGGAACCAACAGATTGGCTTTGAAGGCTTAAAGTCTATTTCTTGGACTTGATGGCTTGAGTCCGTTCATGGAGATCATCAACATACCCATTGCTAGTGACCGAAAAAAAATTAGGTTCCCGATTATTATGGATCCATTGGGAGATGAAGATACAATGAAGAGAAACAGCACCGGAGAATGAGAATATGTCTTCAACAAGGACAATTGCAACCAATGTCGAGTGCCAACCAGGCAAGACAAAATACATTTTGGACATATTGCATTAGGTGCAAGACACATTTTGAGTACCAAAATTTATATTTGATTATAAATCTATAGTGTCCTCTGTGCAAACATCCTTTCAGGCAACCAATATTTATGCTCCAAATTTGAAAGCTCCCGGCTTATGTGATTGGAGCATCTCCCATAACACTGAGGATCTATCAACTTTCTTGAGTCATTTAAGAAGTTTAGTATCCAAAATTGGGGAGGTGGAATCGAAGAAGAAATTACCCTAATATTGAATTATGCGAGCTTATTATGAAAAAAAAAAAAAAAAAAAAAAAGGTGAAAGTAGCAGGCAAAAGAGTCTGATGTGAACAAAGTTCGATGAAACTTGTGGACTTCTCATAACAATATGCATGCCAACGCTTTTTTATACAAAGGGGTAAATGATTGTAATGCATGTATTCATGATGATAAATTTTCACTAATCGCTTGTTGATGTAATAAGTTGTTGGAAAATTTACATGTGTAACTTAAATTTGTAATTCGGAAATTTGAATATGGGAATGAGAAATGAAATGACCAAGTTAAATGATTATTTGTTGGAATTGTTAACTGATGGGTTAGTTAGATAATACAATGGTGCTGACAAATAGGATTAAGGCAATGGGACTTTGTTTATAAAATAGCTAAATGTTAAGATAGTATGTTAATTAACACAATTATTTCAACTGTAACTCTTCTATAGACTTTGTTTGTGCCAATAATCAGGGGTGAAATATTTGTGCTTTTTGATATTTAATACGATTTCTAGGTTCATTTTCCATTTTTCTACTACTGTGACTTAGAGCTCAATCTATAAGAGCTCATGCGAAGACCATATGGTGGCTAACACCACTTGTAACAAAAGTCTTGTGCCCAGCTCCCCATAATTTAGTTTCCTATTTTGTAGATGTAAATTTTGTGGATTAGTTACATGTTAATGAATGTCATTATTTTCATCTCGTGGCGTTCCATAATACCATATTCACACAAGACATATATGCCGTGATATGAATCTCCTATTGCGTTTAAGGGGTTGTATAAGTTAAGTTGAAGAATTTAGTTAGATATTACGGAATTGAATGCTCCAATAGATGGATCATATAAGTGTCAGCGAAAGCAGTCCTACAAGTAAATTCAACTTCCAAAATATTGCACAAGATAGGAAGTTTAATAGTTGCTTAATTTATCAATCATAAGTAACGATGAGAACAACTTTGTGAAGGTTGGAATAATATGATTTATTGCCAATCGAAGAGAATTACATCATAGGATTATAGAGAATGATAAGAGTAATCTATCAAATAAACTAGGGAAGGTAAGTAAAGACAAGAGTAATCTACGGGAGGGAGACAATTAAGGAGCTAAGTATAGAAGATGCAGAATTAATTAGCATAATTATCTCTAACAAGCTTCTTAGACAAAATAAAAAAATCTCCAAAATGAAATATTAGAATAAAATTGAGTAACTCTTATATTAACTATTTACATCTATAGGGGCAGAACTATTACAATCCACAAATAACTCACGAATAATTTCGTGTACATTCATACACCAGTCACTTGTTCACATCACTCAGCGATCGCAGATATTTTCATCCACCATTGTCCGTTGTGTCGTGTAATAACAATTTCGATCTAAGAACCTCCCATAACTTTTATTTCATTTTTTTTTTTTTTTATATCAGAGAGATCAAGGATTTTATATATAAAAACTTTTATTTTATTTTTGTATTCTGTTGCCGTAGCTGAAAATTTATTTTTCATGATTCCGTTTTACTCAAATTCGGCGTACTCATGTGCACATTTGCATAAATTCTCATTTAAAGTTAAATTAATTGAGATTACCACACTCACTATGCATTATTTTAATTTGCATACTAAAAAAAGCTGCAAGAATGTTGACACCATGACCAATATTGCTGCTGATTTTTGTAGTAAGTAAATATGTTAAAGGGCTTTAGTGTTTGTATAATATTTGTAAATTTTTAACATATGAATATTGCAAGTAAGGATGTTATTTATAAATCTGTTAAAAAAAATTGTTATAGAGAAAATATGCATGGATTTAGATACATATTTAATAAATTAAAATTTTATTGTAATGAGTATATGTGTATATATCGGTATAGATTTAATAAATATTTCATTAATAAAAATCTCAAAGATAAATGAAATATACAATTATTTTCATACAACACATAAGATATAATATGTAACTAATTCACTCAAAAATTTAAATACATATATATATATATTAAATATAATTAAAAAAAAACTAAAAGAACTAATCCAAAATCATGTATAGTTGATATTTATCAGCACTATTTAGAAATTTATAATATATATACAAATAAATTTTAAATCCATGTTTCATTGCTAAATAAACTTGCAATTTACAAGGGAATTATTCCGTCGCAAACATGCACGAAATATATCTTCACAAGCAAAGATTACAAGGGAATTTGCGAGAGATTTACGTCTCTCCCAAAGTTTAGGTTGGTAATAGTATACAGCTTCCCATTTTTGTCACCGCAAACAATTTGCAAACAAATATAATTAATCCCTTGAAAATTGTCGTTTTTTATGACTTCACTATCACAGCAATGATACAAATTTCGAATTCTTTTTAACAGCACAGAGGCTGATTTTTCAAAAAAAAAAAAAAAAAAAAAACAAATCACACAATGGGCATGAAATTGAGCCCATTTTCTCCCTGCCTCTCCCAACCAGCCTGGGACAGTAGAGGGTCAGTTACTTTTTCTTTTATCTCTCTTTTTCCTTTCCTCTCTCCTTTCTCTTTCTTGCCTTTCTCTTTCCTCCTCCCGAGGATGGAAGATCTCGAAAATAAGCTCAATGTGTGGCATTTATTTGATTTTTGGATGACTGGACAATTTTGCCTTGACACGTGTATATTATAAAGAGTCGAAGCTGTTTTTTCATTTTTATCATTGCTATTGCTCTTATTTGATTATAATAAATATTTAAGTTTGAGTGTGAAATATATATTTTCGAAAATAATTATGTGAACTAGATATCCTATTGAATATATAAATGTCTGGTACACAAGTTTTTATTTAATCTTTTCAAGAGTAATATAATTTAATGATTGAGGTGTATTTTCACAATGTGATTTGTACTTTCTAAATTATTTACACCATAAATTTTATTAGAATTAATTGTTGAATATACAAAAATATGAAATTGAAGCTTTTATATGTATATATTGAGTATTATTTTAACTTTTTTCATGGTTTTTTTTATATATAAATATATATTTGTGCAGTGTATCAATTAATTATTGAAATAGTTATTTGTAGTCCTTCATGTAACCCATATTTATTAATATTTAAGGACCGTGAGGGAACACTTTTATATAAATAATCCTAGAATTTAAAAGTTTTGGTAGTAATAGTCCTCCGGTATCGGAGTTGCATACGTGCCCATCCTCGTCATAGCGTGCCGGAGCTATTGGAGTTTTAGCGTATTCTCAAATAGACATCTTGAGTCTTTGCATTATTCCAATATAAATTTCATATAACCCGAAGTAAGTAAAGGTCAAACTATTGTATTCGAAAAGTGAACTTTCACAATTCAAGTATCTGTCCATTCATTTTCATTGACACTTTGTTACTCATATTTACTTACCAAGAGGAGCTCACGGGGTCGCATATGTGGCCGTGCTTTCACAATACATAGGCGTTGTTTACTTGTAAGATTTTACGTCTGATTTTACTATTTCAATTTTCTTTTCCCTCCAAAAAACATTAAAATCAAATCCTCAATTTTTATGTATTTTATTACACTAAAATCTAATTTTATATTCAAAATATCACATCAATACATATTTATATCACATAAAAAATAAAAAAAAAAACTATTTCAATTCAAAATTTTAAAATACAAAATCAAACCCCAAAACTAAAGGCTCACAAAAAAACACACCCTATAGTTTTTTTAATCTCTCATGTGACTTCTTTTACCATTTTAGGCCTAAGCGGTCACGTGACATTACCTGTATAGACATGGATATGAACACATAAGCTTCGGCACGCCATGAGGTGCCACACATGCAACTCAATTACTGGAGGAATATTTCTGCAAAAAATAAAAATAAAAATAAATTTTGATGCTCCCTCCATCCCATAACAATGTATCGATTTATCTTTTATGTCATTGTACTTAACGTTAAAAATATTTTTATATTTGTATAATTTTTTATACAAATGACATTATATTAGTATTATAAGACACTAATAAAAATATTTTTGCAATTTTTTCTTGATTTGTAATACGTTTTGATATAATAATTAATATCCAAATATCAACACGTAAAAAGTAAATGGATATTTGGTTATGGGATGGAGGGAGTATTATATTTATACAAGATTCAATTAAAATCCTAAAATAATATAGTGGGATCACGTCATTTAATAAACGCAGCTACCATAATTATATTGATAGTGTTAACTTATATATATTGATTGAATAAAAAAAATTCAAATATATGCTTATACCAATTGTTTTTTAGTACAAACATTATTACTAATATGATATGTGTATAAGTATTATAGAGATTACTTAAAAATAAAAATAAAATACTCCCTCCGTCCCAAATACCATGTCCACGTTGCCGTTTCTGTCCGTCCCACATACCATGTCACTTTCCTTTTTTGGAAAATGATTTCACATTTTAATTTCATTTTAAATTTTTAAATTTTATTTTTTTTAATTTTAATTAAACTAATTAGTTATTTTAATCTTAATTTATAATTATTTATATTATAGGATAATTATTTTCACTAATACATTCTTAATTATCTACTAATTACACTCCTCCTAAAATACCGTGTCTACAGTGTAACAGACACGGTATCTCGGACGGAGGGAGTATATATTGTATAAAATATTAATATTAATTTATACTATCATATGTAGATACTAATATTCATATGTTTAAAAATAATATAATTTATCTATATAGTTATTTTATATATTTATATATAGACATATAAATATAAATAATTACAAGTTTTATAATGTTTAAGTTGGGCTCCCGTAAAATTCAAGAACAACCAATATGGCTTGTATGTTCGTATATACATGATTATCATTAATATCATATCATATGTTTATTATAGTTCATTTCAGAGTTTTAGTAACTAATGATTTATGGTCATTTTGGTTCTTTTTTTAAAAAAAATTATTTATTATTATTATTATTAAGATGAAAGTTATAGAAATGTGAAAGAAGATTAAAAAATCTAGAATCTTGTATCCATCAATATAATTAAAGGTCTCACTTTCAATAAAATGGAAGCAAGTAAACTAAAGTGAGTCAATGTGTGAACTAGTGTAAGTGTAAAAGCAAATATGGGGTGGGATTATATGTTGAATATAAAAAGTGATCGTTGATTGAGTATTAACCATTGAATTAGAATTTTTAATCAAATTACTAATATTAAATTAGGGATTAAATAGTAATTTTCAATACTCCAATTACATAAATGCCTCGAGATTCATTCTCTTACTCCTTAGATGCGCATTCTCTTTCCTCGTTTGATGCAACATTCGGTTAAAAACACAAACTTGATCCTTCCAACGAAATTAATGGGTGAGATCGATGCAGACAAGCAAAATCAACTATTTATTATTCCAACCCCAATTAGTCCCTCAGCAAGGAGTGGAGACATTGATTATAACACCAAAATTACAGTTAAATAAAATAAATTACCATACCGTTAGATTGACTTCAGCATTTACCTATGTATAGAAGAGTATCTTGTATTATATTACACAACGCAATATTTGATGATAAATACAAAATTCAACATCTTATTATTTATGGGAAAATTTTTTATAATACAACACTTAACATTTTGTTTGACATATTTCAGCATTCAGTAAGAACAAGTAAGAACTACATGTCACTGGATAAATTTATAGCACATTTCTCTGCATATAGTCAGAATTTCATCTTTCATTATTCAACATTTCAAATTATATACATCAACATCTTGGTACACTATATACAACATCGGCGAACTTCGGTTGAATTGAACTAGGGCTTCAACGGAAACAAATAGTGAACTCAAAATAGGGCTTCTCCACAACGATTTAACTTAAATAGGATGGAAAGAGAGAAAAAGATTAACATATATTATGTTTAAGGAGGCGGATAGGAAGGAGAAAACTTAGCGAAACTTAACACGAAGAGAAATGAGATTGAATGTCGCCCTACAAACGCACTCGGCCTCGTCGATATGAAGAACGACGATGGAGAGTTGAACAAGACCACGGGCAATTGAAGAAGCCGATTTGAAGACGACGGTTTGAAGAACGCAAACGAGGGAAGGTTTTTTACCCTAGCCGAAGGTAAGAACTGAAGAAGAGGAATAATGAATAAGATTTAGCAAACCAAGTAACTTGTTCAAAATCAAAATGACAATTCTACTCCCTTGAATCTAGACCATCAAATTTTGATCTAATCAGCATGGTGCTGATGGGTGCACCCAGCAACATGGATCTGCCTCCGTGACAAAAAAACACCCAAGATTTGTTAATCCAATTTTTTATAAAAACTTGGAGAATTCCAATCCACCAGATAATCCATTATAAAAAAGGTGGAATTAATTATGTCTGTTCATGAACAAACATGGATTTCCTACACATTAATTACTCCACAATGTTAGAAAAATTAATTAAATTTAATAAATATAACTTCAATTTAAATTTAAAAAATTGCATTCAATTCTTAGAAAAATCAGTGTACATCCATTGAGAGATTGCATCAAATATATAAATATGGTGGAGGCCTAGGATCAAATCAAATCGAAAATCTAGAATCAAATCAAATTCTATATTCCAGATAGAGAATCAAAATTATTTGTTATATTTTATAAATATTTTTCTTATACAATAAAATCTTAGAATTTTTACTTTTGATTTCAGTGTCAAAATAAAAAAAGAATGTACAAATTATTTCTTGAAAGTTTATTTTAAGATATTTGACAATAGGGTCGAAATACAGTTTTTGAAAATGTGTCTAAATACAAGCCAATACGAATATCCAAGTTATAACTCTTTTTGCCCTACCGATTCAAAATTTTCCAACAAAGGTAACCTTTTCAATAGCTTTCTCTATACCACAATATACAAGAAAGTGATTGTCATTTAGCAGACATGAAATCAGCAGAGAAACAATCAAGAATCTCTGTCTTCAAAAATCATATTTTGAGCTTCATGGATGCTAAAGAACAACTTGAGAACATTGAAGGATTTTGTCCTTCACAGTCAACCGAACAAATGGAAATGGCATAGCATTTTCCTCTTTGGTGTTTGAATGCATTACCTGACAATGAACTGTGATCTTTGTATTATATGCCAAAATAAGAAATAAGATTTGTATTCTAACAATAATTTCTTGTTGTGGAGCGGGACTTCACTCATATTGAAAGCCTATATTCAAAAGATTTTGGAATTTAAACCAAAACATAAATAATTCACTCCTTAAGATGTAATTTTGTTTATTCTATGATGAAGACATTTTTATGACAGTTTAGCTTGAATTAAGATCAAAATGATCCATTCATTGGATCTCATCAACAAGAGCAAGTTTTATATGCGCGTCATCATTTCCTTTTGATTTCTCAGCTCGTCTTGCTTGTTGGAGAAATCATGTTCTTGAACTGCATCTTCAGTTCCTAGAAAAGTGGTGAGTGATGATTCCCATCTTTGTCAATCTTGCAAGGAAAAGAGATTGCATAAATGACGATATACACGGTTAGATATTAAAATATTTTAGGATTTTGTTGGGCCTGCAGATGGACTCCAATGTTTGGGCCACAAACAAACCCAAGAAGGCGGTTGGGTTTCCACACATCCATTAAGGGAATCAATCAACCAGTCGGTAGCCTGTCCGGTCAGCTGGTCAGTCTGTAGCTTGTCTGGTCGGCTGGTCAATTGGTAGCCTGTCTGGTCGGCTGGTCAGTCGGTAGTCTGTTTGGTCGGAAGGTGGGTTGGTAGCATCAGATGCAACCGAAAAGCGGTTCTTCAGGCAGTTGCAACCGTGAAGTGGTTTTTCAGGCGGTTGCAACCAAGGGGCGGTTCCTCAGGGGAGTTGCAACCGACTGATAATTTGTCACACACGATCCGATAACCGACTTGGAAGGCATATAACAGGCACCTCGCATTCGGCAAAAAGTGTCTTCAATCAACATCAATTTCAGTAAAATTCGCTTTGGGATCATCCTTTTTATCTTTCAGTATCTGTTGCTTTTATTTTTTCTTACATTTTGTACGGTATCTAGGGATCTAAAATTTTAGATATTATTGTAGTCAAATTCGAATTAGTTTCGGATTTTACTTTAAATTGTTGAAAATAGCATCAACAATTTGACGACCACAGTGGGAGTCAAGCAAGATTGCTGATCCTACGTCAGACATAAATTTCATACGACTAAGGTCCGGCCGAATCATCGGAATGATCCATATGGCAGGTTCACAACCTCAAGTCTTTTCCACCACAGCGGGGGAAACAACATCACCGTCCGTGGTTAACACAGGGGAATTTTCCCAAGCACCCAATGATTGGGTGACATATGTTCAGCAGTTGAACAACCAACAGACACAGACCATGCAGGCAATGTTGCGCGAGCAACATAACTTAATGTAGAATATGTTGGATCAAACGTTGGCAAAGGTAACCCTTCAACCCACTCAAACACCACCAGCAGCGTCACCATCCAGATTATAGACAAACTTTGTTGGGCCATCTTACGTAGACAGTACCATCCCAAGTGCTGCCATTAGAGGGAAAACAACCCTGACATACGCAAACACAATCCCGTTGGGTGCCAGGAGAATTGATCAAGCAATGTTCGAGAGGGACGAAAGGATGGGAGGCCAGATGCACAATCTCATTCCGGTTTTTTATCATAATCCACCCAGAGTGGACCCAGAAGATATTGCTCAAGTGCTAAGAGTACATTTTGGCATGAATCCTCAAACAGTGAACAAGCTGACAATACAAGCTAAGGCAAGAATAATTCCATTACTATTCGAGAGGCCACGACTTGATTCAAATCACTCGAAACAATTTGATTTAGGGATATGAATATGTAACCGAATCACTCAAGATTACACTTCAAAAAATTGCACAAGAATCGCTCTTCAAATAAAACCAATTTATAAAATATCTTTATTGAATGAATAATCCTTACAATGATAATCATGGACCTTTTATAGGGGAACCATAGAAATTAAAACAAGAAAGTAGACTCTTAAAGGAAATAAAATCATATAGGGAATATTTATTATAATCAACCTTATTTAGTATTTATGACCCATAATTCATGGCAATCCCATGATTATTGGTAATCACTTGATCCTTGGAATTCCTTCATTTAGGGGAGATTGATTCACGTGATCCCTTCAATAATCATGGATAGTAATTTAGGGGAGGTCCAATTTCTTGTAAGGTGCTCCTGGCCTTATGGTCCTTGAGACTTGTGGTCCAATTCCAGAAGAATCCATGGTTTATTTTGATCCTCGGCGTAGAGTTCAACAGTGGCATCCATTTGAAGTTTGGTACACTTTGTAATTGCCAATTGAAATTTATGGGCTCGGCTCCTAGTGATTGATCCATGAGGAATTATGATTGGGTCCGATTCCGTCATGATGGTCACATCATTAATCAACCAAAGATGGGAAACGCAAAATATAAATCAACTTCGAAAGCAATGCAGGCAGCCGTAGGAAAGGGAAGAAGGGGAGAGAATGAGAAACCGTACTTGCACAGGCTTTTTACAATACCAGATAGATCCCTCTAGAATGTAATATATATAATTTTTATATTTTTTTATACCATCCAGTATCGTTTCATATTTTATTATAATGGAATGAATTTTATTATTGAACAAAATGATGCTAAGAAAATGGATAATTAAAATGAATGTCTGAGGACTATATATATATATATTACATAAGCTCATAACCGGCACATATTAAAGCTTCATAACCATGTGGGGTATTTGCAATTTCCGTCCCTATAGTTAACCGTCTTTTCAATTTGTGTCCCTATAACATTAATTTCGTAAAAACTGTCCCTCTTTTTTGCTAATCTGCGCAAAATCTAGTCTAAACGGTAATTAGAAGAATATTAAGGGTAATTGAAGAACGCCGTCGATGGAGTAGGCACGTGCCACCCACGTGACCGTGCATTAGACCGAACCAGTTCTCATTAGACCCGGTTCTCCACCGAACCGGTTCGTTTCAATCCCGGTTCGGTTTGAACCGCTCTATATCTTCTCCACACCGATCTCATTCCCCCATTTCTCAGTCCAATCGCCGATGGGCTGCGTTTCCTCCGCTCTGCTTAACCAGGATGATGACTTCTCCCAAATCGGCGCCTCCGCCGCTTTCAGCCACCACATTGTGTCCCTCACCTCCACCACTTACGGCCTGTTGACCCTCAACGCGCCGGAAACTGAAGTGCCGGCGAAGACAGTCCTCCCGCCGCCGCGGACCACTCTCGGCTCCCTCTTCCCCAGCCCACTTTCCGAGCCCCGGTCGCTCCGGCACCAGCCATGCTTCGAGACCATCAATTCTTGGGACCTCATGTCCGGACTCGATTCCGACCATATTCCTAGCTTCAGATTTGCCCCTTCCAAGATTTCAAATAATCCTCCCGTCGCCGGCTGCAACGACGAGAATCTGAGCCCCGACGTCGGAAACAGGCAGCCGCCGCCGTCGTCTTTCGCCAAGGATCTGAACCGGTTCCTGGAGGGATTCGAGCCGATCTGCCCGCCGAACGGGGAGAACAAAGTGGTGCTGTACACCGCCAGTCTTCGAGGAGTCCGGAAGACCTTCGAGGACTGCAACGCCGTCCGATCTGCGATTCAGGGATTGGGGATTCCGGTGTGCGAGAGGGACATCTCCATGGACAGAGGGTTCAGGGAGGAACTGAGGGAGCTGATGAAGGGAAAGAACGGCGGCGAATCGGTGGTGCCTCCGAGGCTGTTCGTTAAAGGGAGGTACGTCGATGGCGCGGAGGAGGTGATGAAGACCGACTGGACTGAGATCAGTGTGGAGAAGATATGGAGCGGTTCGAACCGAACCGGGTTCGAACCGAACTGGGGTTGAACCGAACCGGTTCGGTGGAGAACCGGATCTAATGAGAACCAGTTCGGTCTAATGCACGGTCACGTGGGTGGCACGTGCCTACTCCGTCAACGGCGTTCTTCAATTACCCTTAATATTCTTCTAATTACCGTTTAGACTAGATTTTGCGCAGATTAGCAAAAAAGAGGGATATTTTTTACAAAATTAATGTTATAGGGGCACAAATTGAAAAGACGGTTAAATACAGGGACAGAAATTGCGAATACCCATAACCATGTTATTAAATTTTGAATTTGAATTTAAAATTTCAAATTCAAAAATTAAAATATGAGAAGTTATTTCATAATTATTCAGCACATTAATTCTCAACACCGACATTGTGTCATCTAAAGCGTCATATTGTAAGCCTTGAACACTGCTGTGTCATTCACGGCATGCCATCCAAGCAAACAATAAACAATCCATACAAATAGGAACATTTAATTAAGAATGTAAAACAACAAACCAGGAAAAGTATCATAATAGAGTCACGCAGCCAATCCTTTCTTCTAACCACATAATGCGGTTATATAAAACAGCCATTTAGCATATATTAGGATATACAACATCGATTGCAATCGAAAAACCGAAAGCATTCTCTGCTCTAAAGAGATTCAATAATTTTATTAGAATCACAGGACTGAGCATGGGGGCGGAGTTCATCTGCAGAGTAGTCTTCATTGACAGCTTCTTCCTCTGCATCTGTTCCATTGCGTTCAATCCGACTAGTGTTTCTTCCACACCTCGAATTTTGGTTGTCGGCCTGACTTCTTGAAGCTGAAGTTGGTACTCCTTTGGTTCTTGCCTTTTGCTTCCCTAGAGCTTCCAATTGGCAACAAATTGTGTCGGCAATTGATGCTTGCATCTTCCATGGAACAGTAATTATTTTCATTCTCCAAAATAAAACTCTCTATCAGTTAATGTAAAACAAAAGGCTGTGTATGATCCTCATTCATTCACTTAATGACCAGAGCTATTCTCCTATATATTCTGCTTTAGTCCTCGACCACTAGGAGCAACTACAGCCGATTGAGGTTCCCTATGAGCAACACTTGATGATGATACTTTTCTCTTTCCTTTGTAACTATTTGATTAATGGTTATCCTACAGAACAATGAGGTATACATGTTTAAATACGATCAAATGCTTCAAAAAAATACTGGAAGTCTTAATATAGGCTGAACATGACACAACCCAATAACTATAAGCTACCAAGAAAGTTGTAATGTTTGCATGACGTGAAAATATTAAATGGACAATATTTTGATTTATCTTTTAGGCCCCAGTTTCAATATCTTGGAGTGTACCGATTCTCTTAACAATACGATGATACACATGAAAAATTCTTTGAAAAGTATTATTATTGTTTATTTCCTATCATGGATTAAAGCAGATTAGTAGAAAAATTAATAACAAGTACAAAGCATAATAAGTGCAAGGAATTTCTAATAACATATCTATTTTAATGAACCTAAATGTTCAAGTAGACCAGACTTGAAAAGGTTTAATTCGCTACTAAACCAATAGTTTAAAGGCATGTATACCAATGATTGTCATCTTAGTTATAAAAATTTATGACATCGCAAGATAGAAAGAAGATATTTTACAATAAAGGAGGTGGCCAACACTCACCACTTTTTCCGGAGATAAAACCTTGCATGATCTTCGTATCATGAGTTCGTAACCTATTTATATATAAATATTTACAAATGTCTGAGGCAACTGCTTGTATTTCTTGTAGTGTATATATTCTGCTCCAGTCCTAGACCACTAGGAGCAACCGCAGTCGATTGATGTTCCCTATGAGCAACACTTGATGACATTCTTTTCTCTTTCCTTTATAACTATATGATTGATGATTATGTTATGAAGTTAGGTAAAGTCAAGGTCTATATTAGAAGAGGGAGAAGCACCGCAGTCACTTAGAATAATTATTATTTTATTTCTTATTATTTCCCTTATTATATTATTTACTGTTTAATTGTTGATTATGAGTCTTGGGCTTGGCCCATAAGTCCGCACATCTAGGTCATGTTAGGTTGCCCGTCATTATTTTGGTTTTGGTTTTAGAGCGAATTGATTTTCCTCTGTGGTACTCTATTTCCATTGATTTGAATAAGTTTTCTCTTCGATAACCCTAAGTCATAACAATTGGTCCGACCTGCCGGATCCTTTGCTGACGGAATCATGCCCATCTCCAATCAACAACGATTCGAGCTATTGGAAACAACCGTTGGAGAAATACAGGAGGAGGTAAACCAGATCCGCCAGGATCTTTCTGCCAAGTTCAAGACTTTGGGAGAACAAAACACGAATCAGATGGTTTCGCTGCGGCAGGAGTTGCTCGTAGCGCTCGGTGGCGTCAGTGCCGCCGCTGATGCAACTGCGTCAATGCGTCAGCCACCGACTCAATTCCTGGCACCCTCGGAGTCGCCGCCATGGCGCAGCATCCACTCGCGCCCGATTCTCAACCGTTAGGGGGGTTGACTTCCCCCCATGGTAGCGTCGCTACCCCGCTCCTCTCAGAAGTCAAACTACCACCGTTTGACGGGACGGAGCCTATTGGTTGGGTTGCTCGCGCTGAGCAACAGTTTGAACTCCACCAGGTGCGAACAAAACTCAATATAGCATTAGCGCGCATCACCATGGAGGGTACAACTCTGCACTGGTCTCGATGGCAACACTTTCGCCACCCAACCGCCACTTGGGCGGAGTTTTCCAGAGCCCTATTACTTGCAGTGGCACGTTAAAAGGGATTGTCCACAGAAGAAGGGAACTGCAAAAGTTGATTCTAGTAACAGTGGCAGCAGTGATGCTGTGGTACAAGACAGTTCTGATGATGATGGGGACTTTGGTGAAGTTCTGATAGCGTATAGTGCTAGTACTGCTGATTCCTGGATTATGGATACCGGTGCTTCTCACCATATGACGTTCTCTCATGATCTACTCACTTCTTTTAAGGAGTGGAATGGAACGGTGAAGTTAGGTGATGATGGGATTCTAGCCATAAAGGGGAGCGGGATAGTGCAGATAAAATTGCATGACGGTACTGTTAGAAAATTTGACTGTTGGTATATTCTTGAACTCAGAAAGAATTTGATTTCTCTTGACACCTTAGCCAAGAATGGTTTAAAATATCATGGTGAAGGTGAGTGGGTGAAAGTCTTGAAAGGTGCTCTGGTAATGATGAAGGGAAAACTGCAGCATGGAGTTTATTTTCTACAGGGTAGTTTAGTGATGGGAACAGAGGCGGTATCCCAGTCCTTGGATAAACATGATGACAGGACAAATTTGTGGCACCGTCAATTAGGTCACATAAGTGAGTTAGGGTTGTCTGTGTTGCGCAAGCAGGGTTTATTTGGTGGGGATGTGATAGGTAAAATTCAATTATGTGAGGCTTGTGTAAAAGGGAAGCAACGCAGGGTGAGGTTTAGTACCGGTCATCACACTTCAAAAGAAATTCTGGAGTATGTTCATTCAGATCTATTGGGTCCCTCTCCGGTGAAATCGCAGGGCGGGTGTTCTTACTTTATCACTTTCATAGATGATTATTTGAGAAAAGTCTGGTTGTACTTTCTGAAGACTAAAGATGAGGTGTTTGGGAAGTTCAATGAGTGGAAGACAATGGTTGAAAAACGGACGGGTAAACAGGTCAAGACTCTAAGAACTGATAATGGGTTGGAGTTCTGGAACGCTCCATTTGATGATTTCTGCAAGAAAGAAGGTATAGTGAGGCACCGCACTGTACGACACACACCACAGTAAAATGGAGTTGCAGAGCGAATGAACCAAACCCTCATGGCGCGTGCTAGGTGTATGCACATATTTGCTGGCTTATCTAAGCAATTCTGGGCTGAAGCAGTTAACACTGCTGCCTATCTGGGTAATAAATCTCCATCAACTGCAATTGACTTAAAGACTCCTCAAGAGGTATGGTCTGGTAAACCCTCTGATTACTCTAATCTAAGAATATTTGGATGCCCTGTATACGCTCATGTGAATGATGGTAAGCTGGAGCCGAGGGCAGTAAAATGCATATTTCTATGGTATGCAACAGGAGTAAAAGGTGATCGACTGTGTTGTACAGAAGGTAAAAATCCTGGTAAAGTTCTTATTAGCAGAGATGTAATCTTTGATGAATCTGCTATGCTTGATCAGAGTAGAGGTTGTGAAAGTATTGCAGGTACAAAAGATTGTGGTGCTGACCAGAGGGTGGAGTTTGAGACTCCTGACAAAGTTGTGTTAGAAGAATAGCAGTAGGATAATACTATTGATCAATCCGATCAACCAGATCAGTCAAAACCATAAGGGAAACCGGTTGAGAGGGAAGCTGATGACGCTGGTACCGGGGTTGAAGATTCCATAGCAGCAAGAAAGGGAAAGAGAAATATTCAGAAACCAGTTAGGTTTGCAGGTTGTGTCAATACATATGACATGAATTCTATTGCTTATGCACTGACGGTTGGTGATGATCTTGGCTCTGATGAGCCAAAGACATATAAAGAAGTTGTGGCGAGTAAAGATGCAGAAACCTGGATTATGGCAATGAATGAAGAGATGCAGTCTCTTGAAAAGAACAAGACTTGGGATCTTGTTGCACTACCAAAATGGGTGAAGCCAGTGGGATGCAAGTGAGTCTTTAAAAGAAATGAGGGAATTCTTGGTGTTGAACCTGCTAGGTTCAAGACGAGACTGGTGGCAAAAGGGTTCTCACAGAAGGAAGGAATCGATTACCATGAAGTCTTTTCTCCTGTGGTGAAACACAAAACCGTTCGGGTTCTTTTGGCAATGGTGGGCCCTTTTGATCTGGAGCTGGAGCAGCTTGATGTAAAAATAACATTCCTCCATGGTAATCTAGAAGAACAGATTTACATGTCTCAACCGGAGGGGTTCTACAGTTCTAAAGGGGACCAGGTATGCTTATTAAAGAGATCTCTGTATGGCTTGAAGCAGTCTCTGAGGCAATGGTACAAGAGATTTGACTCATTAATGGTGTCTAATGGTTATACTCGTAATCATTTTGATAACTTTGTTTACTCGAAGAAAGTTTCTACTGATTCCTTTGTGTATCTGCTGTTGTATGTGGATGATATGTTAATTGCAGCTAAAAGCATGGTTGTAATTAATGACTTGAAGGCTCTACTAAAGGGTGAGTTTGAGATGAAGGATTTGGGTGCAGCAAAGAAAATACTTGGTATGGAGATCTGGCGTGATAGAGAAGCAGGGCGGCTATGGGTTTCTCAAGAAAAGTATATTGAGAAAGTTTTGCAGGCATTCTCTATTGGTTAGTCCAAACAGGTAAGTACCCCTTTGGCGGCACACTTTAAACTTGATCGAAGCACTATACCGGGTACAGATGAAGAGGTTAGCTACATGAAGACGTTCCATATTCAAGTGCAGTTGGAAGTCTTATGTATGCGATGGTATGTACGAGACCGGATCTCGCTTATACAGTTAGTGTAGTGAGCAGGTTTATGACTAATCCCGGTAAAGCTCACTCGGGAGCTGTAATGTGGATATTGCGATATTTGAATAGAGCGTCCGATATTTCTCTGGTATATGATGATAAAGGCCATGGTGATGATCTTGTTGGCTATGCAGACTCTGATTACGGGGGTGACTTGGTGAAACGAAGATCACTGACTTGGTTTATCTTCATTCTGTTTGGATGTGCAGTCAGTTGGAAGTCTACTTTACAACCTACGGTTGTACTGTCGACGACTGAGGCGGAATACATGTCAATGACTGAAGGTACTAAGGAAGGTATTTGGTTACATCGTATGGTGCAGAGGTTGGGTCTGAAGGTGGAGAAACCGGTGTTATTCTGTGATAGTTAAAGTGCTTTGATTTTGGCTAAAAATCCAGTGTATCACGAGAGAACCAAACATATTGATGTAAGTTTGAATTTTATTCGTGATGTTCTGGAGGAAGACAAGTTTTCTATTTAGAAAATAGCTACAGAACACAATCCAGCTGATATGTTGACAAATGTGCTGCTGACGGAGAAGTTCGAGCATTGCTTGAACTTGGTGAATATTCGCAGGAGGTAAAGCCCTCTTGGGGCATCTGGCAGGAAGGAGACAACTGAGAGATACTGACGAACCTTTGGCGGTTGGAGAAACTCCAAGTCAAGGTGAAGATTCTTGAAACGTGACTTGGATTTAGCGGTCTACCCGACCCGAAACCAAAGCGAAAGGTCTGTTTCAATTGGCAAGGTTCCTTTTGGGCTTATCCTAATTTATAACAAATAGGCTTAGGATTTAGGGTGTTTTGGAGTGCTTATAAATAGACAACTATGGTTCTTAGTCGGATGACATAATTGTAAATCTCTGAATTAGTATAATAAAATCTCTCCGGTTCCTGCCCATGGACGTAGGTTGACACACCGTCACCAAACCACGTAAAACCTCTGTGTTTTTTATTTGCTTTCTTTCTCGTTTTCTCATAGCAATGAGAAACAAAAGATGGGACCTCCAAGTTGAAAAGAAGACATAGTGGTATTAAATGCGAAAGTTGTGGTGTTGGTGGTCACAATGTCGCCAAGTGCCCAAATCATTGGCACGACGAGGTTTGTATCGTGTATTTCTTAATTTTAGAAAAATACTATAGTCATATTGCTTACTAATTTCCGCATGTCTTTACTTTGCAGGCTGTAAGAAAGGAAGGGCCATCCCCAAAGCCAAGGCATACAAACATGGATAAACTAACAAGACGGAGTGTAGGTGTTCTTGTCACATACTATTCCGATGAAAATTTCTTCATCACTTGATTATTTTTATTTTTTATTTTATTGCATATATTCATAAAGGAACGTGTCAAGAATAAGGAACAATGCACCTCCCAAACTGCTGGGGAATGCAATACTCGACAAGAATCCACTTTCGAGGATACGTGTGGAATGACTTCAATACATGAAAGTGCACCGGTAAGAAAGGTTTAAAGTTTGACTTTAGAAGATCTTATTGTTGATTCTCAATTTTTATACATTTTTGCATTGGCATCACAAATTGTTACCAAACCTATCGACGTACAACTAGATTTGACAACGCAAGAGTCTGTTGCCAACATAGAGAATGACAAGGTTGACAAACCTACACCGCGAAAACGGAACGGGCTTTCGATGTTACCCACTAGGCAAAGCGTAAGTACAATTGTCTGAACATACTTCATACTTCATTTGAAATGAAATTACTTTGTACCAAATATCCATTATCAAAACTATGTACGAACTATTAAATTTTAGGTTGAAAATATTATGACACACAATGCATCTCTTAGGGACAACAATAGTCTCTAGATAGTGCTCCGAACCCGACAACAGTGGTGGTACAAATCCCTAAACTCAAGTCTTCTGTTTTATATGAAATGAACTTGGTAGTAAAGATTAATCTTTTGTTTTTCTTTTGAAGTAGTCTTCGAAAGCCAAGGAAAAAATTTACGGCGAGCAGCTCGCACCAATGCAAACAAAACAGAGCGTGAGTGATCTTATGTTATCTATAGTTCCTAAGCACCATATTGCATATCTACAATTTTCATTATCTATATGATGTAAACAACACAGATCTTGGTTTTATTTACGGACACGTTATGGTACCAAGGTCATCAAATCAGTCACTGATATCACCACTCAAGCAACAATGACTAAGGTATGAAATTCTTTGTGTTAAGGGTAATTATGTTATGTTTACTTTAGTCGGTAAAATTGCATATTAACATAGGGAAAAAACTTGGCTGGAAATAATGATAGCACCAACCGAAAACCGCAAACAATGTTTGAGCAAACTGAAATGTCATGACCTGAACGGGTATCGAATGCTCTCAATTACGATGGTGTGCCTTTCTTCGAGCTTCCGACGTGTATTCGTCAACAACAATTGACACAACTTATTGAAGAGAATAAAGAATTCAACAAGGGCATGGAATACGGAAGGGGGCAACAACAACTCAATCAACCAAACAAAATAAGTGATGTGCGTTTTCATATGTGTGTGATGGGGTGGGTACATGACTGTGAATCAAAATGAACAGCGTTGGATGTTGTTGGATTGTGCGGTCTGCATGTTTTTTGATTGTGTGTGGCTTCACTAAATTAGTTTAGTCTAGATGTTCCAATATCAAAACTACTTACAACGTTTTTTGCACTTGTTCTATTTTGTAACGTTTTATTGACAGTAATGTCATGTTACTATCTTAACAAGGAAGTGCCAATGCCAAATCATTCGTCAACATCAATATTACTAATTGGAAATACATAATGTTACTACCGATTCAAAATACAATAGATTACATTCACGGCGTTAGTACTACTACAACTAATTCCAAATACAAAATGTTATGCCTAAACAGTAGTACCAATTCAAACTACTAAACCGAACAAACATACAACCATCTTCGATAATCCATTTCACAGCATTCGTTGGCAGAAATTTTCTATGGCATACATACACATAGTATCATTATCACAACACAACCTACGACAACAATAAGTTTCAAGTTCTTAACTTGTTGTTTCAAATTCATAATTTTGGCCTCTCGATCATTCATCTTTTTCAAAAACCCTGGGATAATAACCTTAGCTCGAGGAGACATACGAGGATCTTCCCACCGAAAAAAACTGCACCCGGAGATTGTTCCTCTCTACACATAATCCACAAGTAATACAATGAGTGTTCGTTTTATACTATATTGTATGTACTAATTTATAACATAAATTCTTACCTTGGATTTGATAAAACAATTGAATCTCTTCTTGGGATTGTCGACCGTCCATGAACTATGCAGTACCGATTTCATTCCACAGTAGCATTCCACCTCGTCAGGTGCAAACGACGATGCTCTACCTTCGAACATCAACACATTTCTAAATGTATAATCAATACACATAAAGCAACGCCTAGTAATCAATAACTTCGCCAAGATTGGAAGACTAATCACCTACAAAATACAAGATTTTAGTAAAAGGAAAAAAAAAACTCACTCGAACTACTATGATACTTCTCCATTCTCCACTCATGTCGTGTCGATGAAAGAATCGCGTTGGAAGACAAATGATTTGATATCCACAGGCGAAGGGAGTGGCGGTGAGCGCCCGCAGTGGACGAGATTGATGATTTACGGATCGATTGGGGAATTTAAGGTTCTTGAGAATCGATTGAGGGTGTGTTATGGATCAATCGGTTGTGGTAAATTTGTTGTTTTTTGTAATTTGACCCGATTGGACCAAATTGCAAATAAATTATTTGCATTTTGGTCCAATCGGGCCAAACTGCAAAAAACAACAAATATTAAATTCAATTTTTTATTTTTAAATTTTTAATATTTTTAATTTCCGCCATGTCACTTGCCGACGACGACCACGTCATCTGACATGTCAGCACCGGCGAGTTACACGTCCGCAACAGCCAGTCCACGTCTGCACACTTGACCGGCACGTGATATTTTTCAGTGCCGGAGGACATAAATAAGGCCAGCGAAAGAGTTACTGTCCTACTTTGAGAAACTAAAAGATATATGTCTAAAATCGATAATTTGACCCACAAATTGGGCAATTTTTGCAATTTTCCCTATATTATAATATATTTTTATACATTGTAGAAAAAAATAGTTTCTATGGCCGGCATGAGACCTTTTTATTTGTCAGATATAAAAGTATAACTTCTACGTTCAAATCTTCTCTTAAAAAGTGAAAAACCACTCCAAGCTTTGCGCATCTAATTCCTAACAACAGTATATGTCAAGGGATACAACTCATTGTTGAGATTAATTTTAATAGTAGTCAAAAGAATTTATTGACATCGACCTTTTAGGTGACAACTATCAACCACAATGATAGGTCGACATCCAGACTCAAACCCACGCACAAGTGATTTAAACAAATGTAATACTTACTAAATCTGAATTGTCCATTAAAAAATTTTCTTTCCAATTGCATGAAAACAATTGATCCAGGATTAGACTATCACAAAGCTTCAACATAGTCCCACAATTTTCTATATTGCTCTTCTGGATCACCTTCAATTGCTTTCAGTGCCCATTTCCACGCGTTGTATGCTTGTTGTTGGGATATATTGTATCTAATGTCTTATGTGGCGTCTTTCCTAAACCATTTATACGTTGTTTAGGATCCGATCAAAACAATGACTCATATTTCTTTCCAGGCCATGTTGACTTCACATCTTCACATTCAAGTCTCGCATACAATCATGGTTGCAATTATATATCCATAGTTGAAAGATGCTTTATCGTTCACCTTTAATGCATTCATTTTCCAATTGCAATTATCAACGGCATATTGAACATAAATATTCTTTTATCACTTTTGACAAATTTCACGCTTTTCCTTGTCTTGATAGATTGATTCTGAACCACCTCTGTAAATCCATTTATGGAGCTAAACGCATTGCAAGACTAAAAGTGGGATCATGCTTTAATGTTGGATCATAAATGACATACCACTCCCTCTCTTCAACATCAGACTCCACAATGCTGCTTAATATTTTTCTTGAGAATCATGAAGTGACTTGTTATTTTCAGAATTATGGTGCACTACGACACTTTGATTTTCATTAAATACATTTATATCCACATTACTCTCGAGCAATGACTAATCAATCCGATCATCTTCCGAATCTTGTTCTTCCATCATATAATCAGAAATCTCAAAATCGGATTCATTAACCGTTTCTTTCCACCAATCTTGTTATCAAATTTCAGTGCAATCTAAATCTAGATCTTCATAATATATTTGTTCAACACATTTTCCCTTATCGTAATTTATTTTTATGATAATGAATTTTTTTCCTACAATACAAGTTAGAATATAACACATATTCAATACATTACTTGTAAAAATACAAAATTTATGCATTAATTGTAATATAATACATTATTTCAAACTTATTTCTATAATATTCAATTTTTCATACAATATAATCCATCAATCACAAAAAAATATACTTTATACATATTATCATTTTTATACCATAAAATACAATAAATCGAAGAAAAAATTAATTTAAAATTTACCTTCATAAGCGATTCTACAAAAATATTCTTTACTCCAAAGAAGATAAAATATATATAATAGGTGGAATATGAGGTTGGAATGTGGAGATGTGGGGCTGGAATTGGAGGAATTGGAAGAGAATGTTGGCTGGAATTGGTTTGACATGGGAGACATGTGGGGCTAGGGTTTTTGTTTTAAACGAGGTAAAACACAACCGTGTTTGTTTTATAACACGGCCATGTTTACCTAATTTCAAATAAACCCGAGTTGTTTGAAGATACAACACAGTCACGTTTCATGTCCACACGCCCGTGTTTAAACTCAGGTGTGTCATGAGGCTTAACACAGGCGTGTATATTTAACACGCCCGTTTTTATAACACAACCACTGAAACATGTGTGTTTTAAGGGTAAACATGGGAGTGTTCTTTGGTAACACGCCTGTGTTTAATACGGTCAGGTTGGTGGATGAGCTGTAGATTTCAACACGGTCGTGTTCGGTTCGACTCAACTGCCAGATCAGCGTTCGTAAAAACCACGTCAGCTCGGACTGTGTAATGTGAACGGTGGTACTAAAAATGATGAGTTCTCTTTTGGGCGGAACTAGTTTTGATAAATGTTTGTGGGACCAAAAATGAAAAAATTGGGTTTGAATGAGACTACAAACAATTTTGCTCTATTAGTTTACTCTAAACCAAGTTTTCAAACATACAACCACCACTCTATGTATACGCACATAGGGATGTCAAATGGGGCAGGTTAGCCCCGGATCCGCCCCGGATCCGCCCCGGACCCGCTCTTAATGGGACGGGTTCGGGTCTAAATAATATGTTTCGGGGCGAGTTGTGGATTTAAAATTTTAAATCCGGCCGGGTTCGGGGCGGGTTACGGGTTTTACTAAAAACTCACCCCAACCCGGACCCGGACCCGAACCCGGATATTTTTTAAAATTATTATAACTAATATATATGTACATTTATATTAAAAATATATTATTTATTTACTTAAATAATTTTAAATATAAAATTCAATTAATCGCATGCTCCAAATAATTTTTTAAAATTATTATACCTAATATAATAATATTTATATAATAAAAATATGTTATTTATCTTATTTTTATGGATCAATATTTGATTGTTTTTAGATTTTTTTTTTTAATGCTATTTGTTTTAGTATTCGATTGTTAAAAAAATATTTATTATTACATATTTTTTAAAAAACCGGGTTTTCCGGGTTGGCCCCGAACCCAGAGCGGGTCTCGGAGCCTAATATTTTCTAGCGGGGCGGGTCTCGGGACCTGTAGAACCCATCCCGAACCCGCCCCGTTGACATCCCTATACGCACAAGCTGGGCATATATTATTCGTTCTTCGTCACATAATTTTTATTGGTAGTATAATAAATTTAGGACCTGTAAAATGCACAAGCCGCATTTAAATTTCCTCATCTTCCAACTCTAGTTCTAGCTCTAGCTTCAGCCCCATTCCAGTTCCAAGTGTATTTCAGGAACTAGAACCAGAACTCTATCCGATGAATATTAGAAACAGAAAGTATTACTATATACATAATCTATATATGTGTATATTATGTCAGATTATAGATGTAGTACATGATTTTAATATAAAATACATAAAATACTTTATGTAAATTTCATTGCATAATTCACTCCTGTGTTAGCGAAAATGATGCATAGAATTTCTTATTTGTGTAGACTATTGTGATTCTATGCCTAATTTTCTCTTACATCTAGGTAAGTTGTGCAAGAAAATTTACATTGTTCATTTTATGTATTTATCTTAAAATATAACTTATGCATGCAAAATTTACCCTATATATATATATATATTTGTGTGCATACACATATCAAGCAGTTGCTTTTATTCATTACCACTTAATATGTGTTATGTAACGCGAGTAATAGTTAACACAGTCATATTATGGATTTAAGCGCCTAAAGGTGAGATGAAATTGCGGAAGCTGATCGAAACACAATTGAAGCACAAACAAAATATTGCAAAATACGAAAAGAACACAAGATTTACGTGGAAAACCCAAAACGGGAAAAAAACCACGGACGATGAGGAATCCACTATATGAATTGAATGTTTTCAATGTTACAAATGGAATGATTAACTTCTCTCAACCCCAAAAATATCCCCTTATCAATATCTATGCAAAAGGGGAAGTTTTGACCTTCAAATATGGAAGGTAAATCAAATCGATAGAGATCGCCAATATATGGAAGGATGGAGATATGGAATCTTAGGTAATCACTCATTGATCACGCCCATGACTCTAATGATTTGGTGCCAAGTCAACCTTGCCATCTTGATCACGCCCGTGATTAAAGCCTCTGAAATCTTCTGATTTGGCAAGATATATAAATTAAATCCATAACAGGAAAGTCCGCCTAGTCATGCCAATGACTAAGGCCGCCGGAAACTTCTAGATAATCTTGCCTGGAAGAGAATTTGAGGCGCAATCCCAACGTAACTGTATATCAAGTGATTTGTTGCTTTGTACCAACATGGTATCACCTTGAATAATCTATTTATCCTATTCATTATATGCTTATTTATCTTTTTGAAAAAATTAGTTTAAGTAAACTAAGTGATGCAGGGCTTAGGTTGTTCTGAATTTCCCCCACTACAACATCCACAACGAGAATAGCCTCCTATTCTTTTGCAGCTTCATCCACTTCTTACAGGACTGAAAAACAAACAGTGTCTTTATGCATCATTATATATTTATATTTATTCGTGGGTGTACTTCAATTGAACTATCAATGTGTAAATCTTTTTCTGTTGAAGCAAACGTTTAAGGATATACTCTAGAAGTGTTTGATCGGACCATGCACATAACTTATTTGCATTGAAACGGAATTCGATCATTTTAAAACATCGTGTGTGGATTATTTTAAGGAATATGTGAATGTTCACGTTACAACAATACCATTTCCTATTCTAGCAAATAATACATTAATGGCAGCTAGTCTCAGAACTCGAAGTTGACACCATTACGGAAAGTGTTAGGCTGCATTCTAAACAACCTTCGTATTATCCATTTATGTATAATTGACCAAAGACGATCAGTGTTGCATAGTCAAACGTGGGTAATCTTTCTGAAGAAGTCAAAACAAGTTTTCGTTTAAGTACCTTATGAAGGTCGGTCAAACCAGGCACAAACCAGCGTGTGCTTGGGTTTGTCTAAGGGATTGGTAACCTATATATGTTTATTTGTAGGGAGAGAAAATGTTTTTGTTCTCTCTATCTCTTTGTTTTCCGTTTTCCTCATGTTAACACGATTAAGAGCATTCATTAAGTCCTAAAGTTCGAAGGAAAAGGAGAAGTAGGTGTTCTAACTGAAGAGGAAGTTCTCGGCTGCAGAGGTAGTCTTGCTAGTGTTTTAACTGTGGGATCAGCTAATTTCTTGTATCATGCATATGCAAAGAAGGTTATTGGAGAGGTAGTTAGTGTTCGATATTTTTTGGGTTATAGTGTCGTTATATAGTAGGTGATAGGTTTATTGGACGTGTCCACAATAGAAATCCTCAAGATGCAGATTTGTTACATTGAACTGGGTCATCAATTTTGTTTATTGTTTTATATCTGTTCCAACTTCACCAGCCATCGGCAAGTTCATTTTTAGGCACACGCCCCACTGAAAAATCGGACAATTTCCAGATGTTCACACACTCTGACTTCCCATTTTTGCTGCCATAGTACTCGGGGGAGCTGGCTTATTTAAGTTGATTTCGGCGATCATTATCCAACAATATATACCAATTATAAAATCAATGATTTAAAATTTTGTTCTTCTATCAAACTAGAAAATACTTTTTCTTTAAGATTGCTGGTTCAGCCATTGATTCCTAGAGATACAAAAATTTTTGTTAATTGGTTGAGCATTTAATCGACGGTTAAGAATGTAATGTAACACACTTTCATGGAAGCCAAACGCGTTGGGATCGTAGACTAGCCTCACATGTCAACACAAAATCCTTCTGCTCTTTGTCCTAACTTATGTGTGCCTTGCGAGGCGACAAGGAAACTCACCTAGAGCTCTTTCACGTGGGTTCACGAAAAGGAAACGACGATGGGTTGTCATGGGTCCGTTGTGATTCCAGTTATAACATCCTATCCCACAAGCATTGCAAGCCAAGTCCCCTAGGTTCTTTCACCATGCTTTGTCCTCACTCGCCCGCATCCTACGAGACTACATGAGGTCACCCATTCTAAAATGACCCTGGAGAAGACACTTATCATTCTAGAGTTCTTTCATGTAGGATTCTAAAAACAAATGTGCAGATTCTTGAAATTAATAGTCTAAAAAACTTATCTTCAACTCAACACAACTCCTAGGGTATCATATTTAATTCGTGCAGATTAAATTTCTATGCGTCAAAATAAATTATTTTGTGAAATAGAAATGCAATAGGCTGCTAAAATAAGTAACTAATTTGATTGTCAAATTAATTGGACTCAGTTAAAAGTTTAATCTTTTAAATTAGTCTTTTGGCTAAGATTTGGACAAAAACGCTTGGGGTCCGTGAGTTAATTAAGTAAATGTGGAATGTATTATGTATTCCTGAGAGAACTAAGTACAAACTGACAAGGTCGTCCAATTCCAGAAAAATAAAATAAAATTATTGAAGATGAACTTGCTAGAAATTACAATTCTTTTGTATTTGACTCAAAGGCCATCCAACCGAGTCATCCCGAGGCTAGGATCACAAGAACCGGGCCTTCAAGACTAAGACAACAAATAATTATGGAAAAATTTCAAAGTCACCTTATTATATATTACATTTTATTATAGTTTTCCATATAGTATAATTCCATATCTATAACTTTCATTATTATTTGTTTTGTTATAGTTACTTACCTTTTGAGTTGTTTCCTTTATTATTTGTTTCATTTTGAGTAGTTACTTGTCCATGAATACATTTATTTATTGTTTCCTCACATTATTTGTCTAGCGTTAGGATGTAATCTCCTCCCATTTAGATATGTCAAATCGGGTCTTTGGAGTGATTTCATCGGTTCGTGATTTTCAATCATTTGCAGTGTGATTTAGCCTATTGTTTGTGTTTTAACCTATGGTTTTGATTTTAAGTCCGCGACTTTTTCTCGGGGTTGGTTGTCATCCATGTTAATTCACATTCTCTACAATATCTTTCTTCAGGGCCATCTCAACTTTTTTTAGGCCCTGCGCGAAAATAAATTATAGGTCCTACAAATACATCATTAAAATATATTTTAAATAATATTATTGATTGGCGTTGATTGGACAAGAGGTTGAACGTGACAGTTTGGACAATGTCAATTTGAGAAAAGAAGATGAAAGACGGTCTATCTGAAAGTTCGAAGAATAAGAAGGATTGAAGGAGGGTGAAAGATATAAGAGAAAATGTGAGACAGGTTTGATCTAGTTGCTGAGGGCAATGCGATAGAGTGGTAAAGAAGTGTAGACGACTAGAAAGAAAGAAATATATATATATATATGGTTAGAAATCAAAATTTTATTTTAAAATTAAATAGGATAATTATGAAGAAGAAGAAAAATATAAACTGAAAGTTAAAATTTAATTTTAAAATTTAATAATATTAATAGATAATATTTAAAATATAAACCCTATATTAATCAGGGGCCTGAGCAGTTGCTAACCCTGCTCCTGCTATGAGCCCCCCTGTGTTTCTTCTTCATTCTCTTTCTTTCATCCATATTCTGAATCAATTGGTTTTATTGAACTTTATGCCAAATGAAATTATTCTTGGTATAATTATACACAGTCTGGCCATGTCAGAAACAGAATTATTTGTAATCACTTAATAAAGAGGGCAAAACTTGTGCAGCAAGAAATAGAAAATGCACTTCTTGGCTATGAGCTTGATAAGTGCTTTGTTTGGTGATGTCGGGTTGCTCTTTAGGCAACATTCGTAATGCATATGGACCGGTGTTTTGTCTATTAGTCTCAGGGGGCTTTCTCTTCTTCCAACCATCATAGGTTCTAATTCTCTAAATCTTAGATTGAGTTTGTGTCACCATTGACAATCTCTTTGTACTCATATAGTGTACCTTTAACCGAACTTAAAAGCTCGTGCCCATCCTGTTTTCGTAATGATCCATTATAGCCCCACTCTCTACTATGTATGTGTGTATGTGTTCTGTTATTTTGTTTAATATGATATTTTGTTAGAAAAATATTATATTTTCTAATAAAACGTAAATATTGCATAGTAGAACTAAAAAAAAATAATTATAGAATCCTAATCAAATTAATTTTATTGAAATGTAGTTAAATGATGCCGAATCCAATCATGGTGATTTTACAAAATTAATAAATCATATATCCCTATTACGAAGATCAACTTCTTATGACATCCAAAATCAGTCAACGTTTTGTTGCCTACATAATTTGCAATAAGATTTTAATTTGTTGCAAAATACGATTGCATGCATATGGGCGGGTATTACACCAATAATGTGTAAGAAATTACAAGTAGAGATTTATCAAATAAATGATTCTTGATTAATGCAATTTTGTAATCTCACTGGCATAACCTTATTCAGAAGTAGGTAAGTTTGAAGTATAAATAATAACACAAGACATACTCCATCATGCACAACAGATATATAACTAACGACATATACCTAATTAAGTGGCTATGGCAAAGAACATGATGTTTGGTGTGCTTTTACTCATTTTGGCAGGTGCATACATACATATTGCAAAATCTTTAAACATTAATAATGTTGCGGGGATCAATAAATCTTATTAAAGCATAGGGATTTAAATTAAACAATAATTTTTTTCTTTTTTGTTTATAAATTTTTATGTACTAATATAAATAATAATAACTATAACTTCTATTGTCTAAAATCAATTTGTTATGGCACTTATTTTATGCCAATCTATTAGGAGTTTACCAATATTTCAAATCATGGAATCTTCTAAAATGTATACATATATCTCTTCAAAAAAAAACTTATTATCTTAATAATTGATTCAAAATGATCTTTTTTCAAATTGGTTCATGTGAGGACCCGAAAAAATCATTTTATAAAGATGATTAATTAATTGACTGTTATGATAATGATGCAATATATTGCAGTGATGGCCGGGAGCGTAATCGAGGAAGTGAGCGGGCAGAAGAAATGCACAGTGGTGCTGAACCATGGTCAGACTGGCTGTGTTACCGGAACATGCCAGGCACAATGCCAAAAACAGTACAACGGCAATGGCTTCTGCACCGTTAACCCCTCCGGTTCTATCTGCACCTGCGTCTACAATTGTTAATTATTATTGTATACATGTTTATGTATTATGCTAGAGCAGATAAGATGCGATCACACACAATAAGTAATAATACCACAACCATTCATCGTTAATTACAAAATTAAACATAAAATAAATGTGATTGAAACATAAATTTGAAATATATATTGTCGGTAAGATACTTGTACTAGAAACTAAAAAAACAATCATTCCATGAAACACATATAATCGTACAACTAAGAGGTATTTGTTTATGGACTTAAAAAATAATCACTCCTTGAAACATATATAAATCATACAACTTAGGTGTATTTGCTTATGATGAATTAAAAATTTAGATAAAAAAATGAATTGCTTGAATTTATAAAATGTTACACAGTTACTTATTATATAACAGAAAATTTAGTCATATTCGTAATCGCTCCTACTTATATTTTAAAATTAATATTATTATTTTTCTTGTTATTGTGATTGTACTTAATTAAACTTGTTGTACGGAAAAATATATAATTTTATATTGCAATGAGTGTCCCATGTGTATTATTTGTGGAGAATGACACAAATTGCTTTTTGTGATTAAGGTAGCGACACAAATAACAATAATATCCACAATATTTTTATTTTATACTTTTTGTTTCAATTAAATGATGGTAAATTTAATTTGTTACAGCAATATTGTTATGAAATTTTTTCGTGCATAATTTAAATGGAGGGACAGATAATAAAAAATTCTAAAATTTTTTAAATTAGTAGAAATATTACTAATTTATACAATTTTTCTGACTCTTAGAGTTACCAAATTCACAATTATATAAAGTAACAATAAAAATAATGAAAACATCTAATTTTTACTTTTTAGAAATATTTTAATTGAATGTTTTTAATGTTTAAAATCATGTCATAAGTACGAAATATTAGCAACATCTTGATTGCTACCTATATTTCTATGAAACTTTTTCATAACTATTTAACGTCACATTATAGATAATATAATTTTGATTTTATTTTATTTAATTAATGCCTTCTAGTTTAATTTATTGCAAATATTGTGACAAAATATTATTCATTACTCTCAACAGTTCTCATATAAACAAAAGATTTACATATTGTTAGCTCTGAGATTTTCCTATGTATTTGTTTAATAAAGGAAAAGATTAAGTTTAAAGATAAAAAATAAACTTGTTGATGGTAATTAAAGAAATCCACAAATTCCATGTGCAATATTGAAAATTGTTAAAATATTAAGAAACGACTATTACTGTTCTGAATTTATTAATTTAGTATAGCATTGACAACACGCCGTCGGCTAATAGTCAACAAACGGTATAGCTATGCACAACATACTATTTATATTAATACAATATAATGTCACACGTGAATTAGAAATACATGACAAAGTCTCAAAGAACACACGATACTATTTATTTGACCATACAGTATATATTCATTAAGCATATCTACAAATATAATTAAAACACACTTGTTTTATGTAATACATGTATTTTGTTAAAAAAAAAAAGTTATGTTCTCTCTATTTGTTTTACATCTGCATATTGGTGATATCAATATCGTTGATTCTTCCATACAGTAACCATTCCGTATTAACAAGATAATCTTTATAATATTTTAAATAAAATTTATCAAATTACACTAATTGGTTGAATGAATTAGCAATACATTATATAGTTTCACAAAACACACCATACTATTTATTTGAACACAGAGTATATATTCATTCAAGATATCTATAACTATCAACAAATAAGCACATACTTTTATATAATACAATATGTGTCGTGTTAATTAAAATGTGTAATTTATATTTTTTTGCATTTCCTGACTCGAGGAATCAGTACCATGTTGATTACCCCATTCAGTAATCATTCCCTGTTAAGAAAGATAATCTTAATAGTCTTTTAAATGAAAAAGGATAAAATTAAATCAAGTGATCAAATTTCTCGCTAAATATCATAACCAACATATCTTGTTGGATATATATATATTATTATTATATTACAGTAAAGATAATAAATAAATTAATGGTTGTCAATATTCATGTAGTTAATATATATATATATATATATAATGCTTGATAATGATGGCTAAGTAATAGACAGGATTATGGTAAGTATTGTGTGATGCAACAGGGGAAGAGGTTCTTAATGAATCACAATGTTCATACATTTGTTCTTAATGAAGAAGGTTTTGTCCGGTGAGCCTCTGATGTAATCTTTGTCGAACAAGAGGTTCAAAACCTTTTCATCCCAAGCTCGAAGAATTTGTTTCAAAACATATAATGTCTTCCGTGATATTCAAACATGGTTCAAATGGAAACTGATAGTAAGAAATCGCATACTTTAAATGTTTATATTATTTGTGATATTTGGTTGATTTTAATCGAATTTTACCTGATTTGTGTATATATTGTTTATTTATAATTCGCAGGAGAAAAATAATAAAATTAGTATAATTGGAAGGAGAAGAGAACAAAAAGGCCCAATGCCTTGAGAAATTAATTAAAAAGCTCAAAGCCTAATTGTTACAAAATAGTGGCAACAATAAAAGAAAATTAAAGGGTGGAGGCGCCATTTTTTCATGCTGCAAATGAGGAGAATACAGTGCAAAACAGTCCTAAGGAGAAGTCACGCAACGAAAAGAAAAGAAGTAGAAAGATTCTCTTAATGAGATTTTGAGCTATTCCCTGTCAATCCGATCAATTTCAGACGATGTTTATTTTAGTTATCTTTGTTCCCATGAATAGCGAGTAGATTACTTTTCTAATTTAGGCGTGAAAGAAACAACTTGGTATAAATTTGTGAAATTAGACTTTGTTTTGATTTTATGATTTTATGCTAACCTAATGAGGATAGTATACCATTTTTTTTTTTTAATCAACAAAAAAACAAACTATGTAATACATTTTAATACTTAATAATATAAACAAAAATGTAATATTACGTGGCATAGGAGAGAGCAAAACCAAAATTGAAAAATCAATTTTCTTCTGCAAACTTTGCAAACCCCACTCTTATGGCTAAGTGAACCGGAGCCGTTATGGGGTAGAGGGATTACATATATAACCCAATTGTTGTTACTTTTGTAAGGTTGTATTTGTATGACACAAGCAACAATAAAGCTTTCATTAATGAATTAAAACACAAACATAAGATTTAAATAGTATGATAAAAACTAACACGTGTTGATAGTTATATATGAAGCAACGCAATAACAAAAAAATAAAATTAGATGAATAGAATGCTCATTGATACAACAAAAATGATTTTCCTCATAATAACTATTTAACTAGTTTTAAAGTGGCATGACAACTAAATTATTATAAAAACATATCGAAAAATTTTTCAGTGAAAAATAATATTAACTCAATCAAACACCTTCAATATCTGAACTACTACAAATGCAAAATCACAAATGTAAATATTCTAACAGTAAAATTTATCGTACCTTAATTTTTAAGCAATCAATTAGAGCCTCTAGCTCACGTAAAGGAACAACTTCTTGATGCAAATGTTTGTGCACCTTGAGTATCGCATTGCCATTGTGGTGGCCAGTTTTCACACGATATCTTCAAGTTACCGGTTCACATGTTATAGGCAATATCTGTTCAAATAAATCTCATGGGTTGGACACCATTTAAAAAAATTCCTTTTCAAAAAGCGAGTGACTCACTCCCGATCTATGCTTGAATTTCATTGTCAACCTGCAATATCAACTCATCAGAAAATCTTTAGAGCTAAAAAAGTTGTAATATTAAAACAAATATACGTTTTTCATTATCCTTACATTAACAATGTATGTTGCTTCTGATGTAAATGAAGAATACATATATATAGTTATGTTATACCTTCTCCACAATATCGAATGATGAAAACTCATCTTTTAAGCACTATGGTGGATTTTCTTTGAAATGTGCTGCTTTGAATAAACTGAATGGTCATTGTAGGTATTTATAATAATGAGATGAAAAAACTCATAAATATCTTCAGATTTACTTTTATTAAGAGCAATCAGTAAGTCTTATATAAAATGAGTAAACAATTTAAATAGCAGTCATCTTTTTCAAATCATACGTAATGAACATACTGTATAATAGAATTAAACAATTTTAATTCTATTTTTAGCAGAATTTGGAATTATATTTTCTTTCCTTTTAATAAATTGCAATTGTTTGCAAAATTTGACATTCAAAATAAACACCTTATTTAATTTTCATTGACAATTAAGTAGTCATTAAAATATTAGAGATTTGACGTCTGCGCATGAACTTGGTACTTATCTGGGAGTTCAAGTTTGTAGGCATGGTCATTAATGCGTTCGAATATTGAAAATGGTCCATCGCTATGGGAAGTAAGTTTTGACTTTCGAAATTCTGAAAATATTTCATTCGTTAAGTGTAGCCAAACCCAATCTCTTGTCTCGAATACAACCTTCTTGCGCCCACGGTTGGCTTGTTTTGCATAACTACCAGCTGCCTTTTCAAGGTTATCCCGAACTTGCGAGTGAAGTTGTTGGACAAATTCAACTTTTTTTCTGCAATCAAAACTAGAATGCTCATTGCGTGAAAATGACATAAGATTAAGAGGAGTTAATTGGTTAAACCATAAACAATCGTAGAGCTATGAATCATATGATTTTAAATTTAGCATGAGGTAAACATGCTTCTAACTTCAAATTCTCATTAACTACGGTATGTAACAAGCTACCCAAAGTTCCATTAAAAACTTCAGTATTTTCCAGAACTAGCTTATTAATTGAGAATTCCTATAAGAAAAAATGGATCACGGAACACAATGCAATCTAAAAACCTCTTTGAAAAATAATGAAATGACATACGGAGCATCGGTGGTTTTTATGGATAGAATAAAATGTGCCAATTTTTAAAATAGTCAACCACAGCAGATATTGAATCTTTACCAGACCAACTCCTAGGCAAACCTAATGTGAAATCTATAGATATATTAACCAAAGGGGGTTCAAGAATAGGTAGATGAGTATACAAACAAGGTGGATGAACAATAGACTTCGAAGGGAGGAATGTTGTACACGACGAATAGGAGCTTCAACTTCGGCTTTCGTTCGTGGCAAAAAAAAAAAAAAAAAAGTTCCTGCGGGTGTTCCATAAAACCCCAAAATGACTTTTCCAAATGAATGATTCACTAAAGGAACATTTAGGCATGCATCATTTATCTTTTTGCAAAAATACCCATTATGTACATGATACTTTTCAAATACATGTGAATTAAATTTAGCAAATATATCAAAGAAATCAATGTCAGTTTTATATAATTCTTTCAAATAAGAAAAACTGAGTAGTAAGCAATCGTAATTTATGAAAACTATTAAAATTTGAAATTAAAATATGAAATATCAAAAATAAATTTGAAAGTGAAAGTAAATTGATATCATTAAATGGTGTAAATAAAAAAATATTATATTATAATTAAACATACTAGTTATTTATTATTAACTCTATTTTTGTAACGGTGAGCCTTGAAAATTGATATTTTTAATAGTTAGTATTGAAAAATGTATTTTAAAAATAATATCCCTTTAATTACTATATAAATTACAATATATGTCATCTTTTAGAAATTTAAGATGAGACCTATTTATATTAGTTGTATAAAAATAATATATGTGTCTTATATTACAACAAAAATATATAAAAAACGACCATGTTTACATTGGGCTCTGGACGAGCTTCTCTCTCTCCCGAGCCAAGGCCGGCCGTGCCCATAACATAAATAGCTTAAAATATGTTAATAAAATTGGATATAATAGCTTAAAAAATAAATATACATACGTTTGTTTGTTATAACAAAATTTTGTAGGATTTCATATTTCTAAAAGAAATATTGGGCCATCTTCGTTTTGTAGGATAACATGGTCAAAATGCTTCAAAACTATCTTAACATATTTATTAATCATGATTAACTTTTTAATTTAAGTTATAACCATATTCAAATAAATTCACAATCTCCGGTATATAATATTACCAGTTATATATATACTTGCTTGATTCATTATGATCGTCGTAGTAGTAACCTAAATTCTGAGTATAAATGATGCTTGGGTCACAAATTTGTAGTTGCGACTCAAGTAAGATATATTCAATAGACTTTGTGTGGTAGGAGATTAAGAGGATGTCGGTGGGTTGCTTGTTGGTGTTGATTATAGTTATGCATGCGTGCATGCGTTCATCATTGCTTTCAAATAAAAATGTATTGGAGACGAGACAATCTTATTAGAATTGATATATATATATCATTACAGTGAATGGAACATATTATTATAATACTTATTGTTGATTGAGCAATTATCAATTAGTTTACTATTATTTTAAGTAATTAGTTAACAATAACAGTGACAATAGTGATTAGGAGGAGGGTGATTAAAAACTTTGCAGAAACCTCCTTTGCCACAAGAACTGTCCAAACACATCTGGTTGCATTTCGGATTATCTTCTGATGGGTCGCAACGATCACTATGATTGTCATTACAGCATTGCAGCTTCCCATTCACCATATTAGTATCATTATTACATGACTTCGTCACCATTATGAAAACAATATAACATAATAATAGAATAAAATACAACAATACAATGCAATGCATTACTCTGACCGTGACAATTATACATATGTTTGTATTGAAAAATTACTATATTAAATTAAACACAAATTAACCTGTAGAGAACACGAAAAGTAGTGCAGCTGCAAGCAAGAACAAAGCCATAATCTTAGCCATGCTCCTTAATTATCTAATCAATTGATGTTCTTCTTATTCTTGCAACGATTTTGATGAGATGATGGAATAAATTGCTCTATTTATAAAAACATAGGTAACGATTTCTTTTAGTAACCTGATGAAATCCTATATATTTTTATATGCCAAAAAATAGCATTACATAAATATATATTTCAATTCAATTCACGTATTATAGTATGGCATTACACCTTAGTTAATAATATTACCCAAACCAAATTTCCATTTATATTTTTTATTTTCATTCTCTTTTGGTTATACCATAATATAATAACCACTTCATTGTAGTTCATGACATATTAATAGAATTTTATCAATAACTTGTTGGCTCATGCTTTATCTGAACCTTCAAATGTGATTAGCAATATCCCAAGCAGCTTGGAGAAATGATTACAAAAAATTATGAATTTACTACAATTTTCTTTTTTGCTACAAAATATTATATAATAACAAAAACTTGTCATTTAACTATGAAATATAAGTTTGTAGCTAAAAATAACTTATTTTATACGTCTTATAATTTGGTAGCAAATTTCAACTTAATGACAACATCTAAGAAAAATTTTGCAGGTAAAACTCAGATTAACAATTTTAATTTACATTTTTTTTATTATATATTGTCATCAATCACTTTTAGAATTCGAATTAGTTTAACACGATAAACTCAATAAAAATTAAAATAATATAAATTGTTACTAAAAACTAATAAATTAATTGTAACAATATATTCATAATAAATAATAATATTAGTTATAATATATAATTATATTAATTATAATATTAGTTACTAATATGCTTGCTTGAGTTATATAGATATATATATATATATTATTGTTGTTCACAGCTTTAGGGTATGTGTACGGAACTCTTTAATATCCATTTCATTATATAATTATTTACAGCAATACCAAAACTATCACAACCTATTAATTAAAGATAATATTTATTATACTCTGTGCAAAAAGTAATGTATACGTTCTATGTGGATAAGGAAGTATTAGTTTGAAGCTTAATCATAATCTTTACTGACAACAAGCCACATAGCAATGCATTGCTGTTGTTCTTTATTAATATGATTTTTTTAAAAGATTAAAATAATTTATTTTTAAAAAATTAAGATTGTGTGAATGGAAATTTTCCTAAGTTATTTTGGCAAATTTGGAAATTAGAGAGAAGAATATTGAGCGAAGCTCTCATCCCTCTATCCATATCGATTCTCCTTAGTTTTCAATAAGTTTTTGACAGAAAAAATTGCTGGAGAGGTCGAAGGTGTTCGGAATTAATGGAGTTCCAACCGGAGGGAATGACCAAGCTCTGGAATTCTCTAGTGTATGGTCGTTGTTAGTACGAGATTGTAGCAAAGAGAACCTTAGGAGGTATTTTCCTGGGTTAGCCATGACTAGCATTAGAGTTAAATGAGTAATGGTTGTTTGTGTCCTTGATCAGCACTGGAATTCCTCCTGGATTGGTATCCCCGGACGTAGATTGGTTGATAATCGAACCGGGTCAATAAACACCTTGTCTTATTGTTGTTTTACGTTCTGTATTATATTACGTTGTTGAAACGTAGTTATAACTGTGAACCGCCCACGCTTCGGGAGTAGGCCCTTTAAAGTGTTGGAATGTATTTTGTTCCATAAATCACTTCACCAACAAATTGGTTGAATAAATAAATAATATATTAGGTTGTAACTGTAATAATTTCTATTGTTGACTTTATATGATTGGCTGTTAATCTTACTAATATACATTGATTTTATGAATTTGTAGAGAGAATGCATGATTTTGATCCACAATATGTGTATTATGTAATTCAAAATAAAATTACAATTACACCCTTGCTGATAATCAACGTGGTTGGATTAACTTTCTTAATCGTATGGATTAGAGCTAATCAGCAGCATGTTGATTAGCCTTGATCAACAGGCTAACTAAAAGTGCATTGTAGTAGTTCTATGTTAGTGTCACGAACAAAAAAAATGTTTCCAATAAACCCTAAAACACTATTGTGTGGAAAAAAAATTAGAAAAAGAAAGCAAAAAAAAAAAAAAATTAAATAGAGAAAAAATAAATATACATACGTTTTGTTTAGGATAACATGGTCAAAATGGTTCAAAAGTATCTTAACATATTTATTCATCATGATTAAGTTTTTTAATTTATGTCATAACCATAAAATTACCATTTATATATATACTTGTTGATCCATTATGGTCATTGTATTAGTAACCTAGATTATGAGAATAAATGATGCTTGGATCACTTGTTGATAATTTTTAGGATGTAGAACTCCCTAGTGTCGACTCAAGTAGGATTTATTTGACAGACTTTTGTGTGGTATGAGATCAAGAGGTTGTCCGTAGGTTGCTTGTTTGTGATGATTATACTTTTGCATGGATGCATGTGCATCATTGCTTTCAAATAAAAATGTATTGGAGACAAAGACAATCTTATTAAAATTGATACATATATATATATATCATTACAGTGAATGGTGTGTTATTATTATAATACTTATTGTTGATTGAGCAATTATAAATTAGTTAACTATTTATTTTAAGTAATTAGCTAACAATAACAGTGACAATAGTGATTTGGAGGAGGGCGATTAAAAACTTTGCAGAAACCTCCTTTGCCACAAGAACTATCCAAACACATCTGGTTGCATTTCGGATCATCTTGTGACGGGTCGCAACGATCGATATGATTGTCATTACAGCATTGCAGCTTCCCATTCACCATATTAGTATAATTATTACCTGAAATCGTCACCATTGTGAACACAATATAACATAAAAATACAATAAAGTACAACAATACAATGCAACCCATTACTCTGACCTTGACAATTGTACATATATATTTACATTGAAAACTACTAAATTAAAGTAAACACAAATTAACCTGTAGAGTACACGGAAAGTAGTGCAGCCGCAAGCAAGAACAAAGCCCTAATCTCAGCCATACTCCTTAATTATCTAATCAATTGATGTTTTCCTTCTTTGTCTTGCAACGATTTTGATGAGATGATGCAATAAATTGGTCTATTTATAACAACATAGGTGATGCTTTTTTTTAGTAACTTGATGAGATTCTTTATATGTCAAATAATAGCATTACATAAATATATATTTCAATTGCGATGCTTTCTTTTAGTAACTTGATGAAATCCTTTATATTTTTATATGCCAAAAAATAGCAATACATCAATATATATTTCAATTCAATTCATGTATTATAGTATGGCATTACACCTTAGTTAATAATATTACCCAAACCAAATTTGCATTTATATTTCTTATTTTCATTCTCTTTAGGTTATACCATAATATAATAACCACTTCATTATAGTTCATGACATATATAGGTACGTGATTGTTTGCTTCTTAATTTGTAATTATCAATATAATTTTCTATACAATTTATTTATAAATATAATAAGAGCTAATTATACCATGGGCTGTAAACCTGCTTTTTTGCTTAACTGTTGACTTCCCGTCATTGATTGATAACAAAACCAACTCCAAAAGCCAAGTCTTCAATGGAAAAGGCATTGTCTTCATGAAACAGCATGAATATGGCATCTGATACATAGGTCTATCTATCCTTGAACTATTGAAGCTGAGATGTGATTCATAGAAAAAGCGCACCGCCTGTGGGAATAACTTATGGAATGGATTGTAGTTGACTTAGTCTTATATTAATGGATTTATTTGTGGGGTTAGTTGTGGGACGTGCAAGTCTCACATTTAGTTTATCTTTTAAATAAGTTTATCGAGTAGTTAGTTTATTTAATCTGTAATCTTTATCAGTCATCTCAGTTAATCATTTTCAATAATATTGAGCATTCATTCCACTGCTTATTGTTCCTTCTCTCTTATCTTACCAAATTCCAACGTTGTCGTATCAGCACAGGAACGATTAATTATGACGTTCAACAGTATGGAGAGTTCTTCAAATGGTCTATCCTTGAACTTACTAGTAGGAATTACTCACCTAATAGTTTGTAGGGTATATCTCTAATAGCAACTTAGAAACATAGGTTGTCCTCTTTTTGGATCATTGTGGCCATAGTTTAGCCTGTAAAACCTTATCATCATGGACAACTCCGAGCCATTGATTTTGCTCATTCCCACAGATGCTAGAGCCACCAGCCTTAGTATTACCTCAGACCTGGTGTTTTGTAGGCCTATCGTGTTCGGCATTCTCACATTTTTCCCAAAAGAAAAGGTGCATATACATTCAAATGGGGTCCCACTGGGCATGCCAATAGTTTCTTTTGAAATATACTCAGTCCAAGATCGCTTGATGGATATTCTCCCGAATCACGCAATTTTTGTTGGCCATGTGATTCTTTCCAACCTTGGATCCCAAAAGTACTCCAAACAACCATTCTGAATCCAAGAAGATAAGACAAGCTGGCTTGAATAGTTTCAGACGACCTGAAGTTCATTGTATTGAAAGTATGGCTTAGTTTCAACGGGGAGATGAATATATGTCTGAAACTAACTTAATTAAATATGCTACAAAACTAACTATGATGTAATAAACAGAAATTTGCATTAGGAAACATAAAAAAGATGCTAAAATTTGAATATGAATGGCTTGTTATTGGTTGAAAATAAAATATCACACGTATGGCCTTATTTATACACAGAATGCCTAAACGATAAAAAATGTAAATATGTTTTTAGACTCAAAATTTGAGAAAATTGCACAATTCATCCAAAATGACTAAAGACACCGACCATTAATATTTTTTTTTGTCCATCGAAAGTCCTTTAGTGCCCCAAAAGCACTAAACACTAAAGTACGTACACACATTTTCAGACTCGGATTTAGGCAAAAGTTGCACGGTTAATTTGAAACTACTTAACGAACCAACCGACAATATTTTTTTGTTCATTCGAGGTAATTTAAGGCCCCATAAATCTTTTACACTAAAACAATATACACTCATTTCCAGACTCAGAATTACACAAAACTTACACCGACCAACTAATGATATTGTTTTGTCTATCCAAAATTGTTTAGAGCCTTAGAAACCGTAAAGGCTAAAACTATGTAAAATTATTTTTAGACTTTGAATTGGAGAAAAATTGCATGTTTATCAGACAAACCAACCATTGATATTGTTTTGATCATCCGAGGTCGTTTAGGCCCCAAAAAACTCTAAACATTGATATTTTTTTTGTTCATCCGAGGTCGTTCACGATTTATGTAAAAGTATCAAACAAAACGTAAACTCATTTTTGGACTGGTTATTAGAAGTATTTTGTACGATTCATCTTAAACGACCAAATAGTTCTAGCAATATTTTCTTGTCAATTAGAGGTCATTTTGGGCCCTAAAAATCGTAATTGCTTAGAAAAATATAAATTAGTTTTTAGACAAAACTTGAACAAAATTCACTCTGAAACGAGCGTATGAACCAATCAGAATTTTTTTTTTTATTGGTCCGAAGTTCATTAGAGCCCAAAAAAGACAAAACACAAAAAAATATATAAACTGATTTTTTGACTCAAAATTAAATAATTATCAATCTTGCCTTTTTGTCGGTCTGGCAATATATATTTTACATATATCACCTTTTTTTTTTTTTTTTTTTTTGGTCCTTTAGCCAAGCCTCAAGTTCATTACGGTGTTTGTGCGAGTGGGATTGGCCATAACTAGTAGATATTTATTGCAATTTACTGCTAGTTTGGGCAACAATATAAGAATATTAAATATTATGTATTATTTTAGTTAGAATATTATAACTAGTTCAGATGCTATGAGATAAAAGTGATAGAATGGGTTGAGTTCTTGCCATTGAAAATGATTGAATTGGAATTTTTCAAAACCAACTAAACTAATAGGGGTCCAAAGGAACCAGTGGATTGCAAAGTATAGTGATTTTTGTGGGTCAACCGAATGAGATTGAATGGTGTGTTGGCCAATAAATTATAATCATTATTATTATTATATTATAATACTACTATATTTTTGGTATAGTGTATATATTATGTTTAATATTATAATATATAATAATATCTTCTAATATTTTTTATATTGGGTTAAACCAATTAATTAGTTTATCAAAATGTTTTACATTATGTTGAAGGAATTAACAAACACTGCCGGTGCCAGCAGAGGCGCGGATCCTCCGGGTAACTAGTGGGATCACACGACTTCACTTTAATATTTTATAAGTTATATATTTAGTATATTTTTTTTTTCAATGTAAATCTTTTTTCATAATTACTTCAAGGACAATTTTATTTAGATTTATAAAAATAATTATTTATATAGTATATTACTTTGATATTCTATCTAAACCTAATTCATTTTACTCTATTTTCATTTTCGATTTTTTGTATTCAAAAGCATAATACCATATCGAATCAAGTTGGTGATTTCTTCATTTTTCTTTATTTGGATTGTAATTCTGCAACTCACCCTTCTTCCTTTGGATTGTAACTTACTTAGGTATTGATGACTGAAGATTGTTGGCATGAATACTATTATTATGAGTCATAATTGTAATTAGAGTTTGAGCATAATTGTCACACATAAGATACCATTGTAATTATTATTATTATTATTATTATTTTTTTAATATATTGTTATTTTAATTGAATAAATTGTGCAGCCACTTAAGAAAGTAGTTGGATCCGCCACCCGTGCGGGGGGCACTTTTTCTCTCTCTCTCTCACTCTCTCATTGTTGTTGTCATATTTGCTCTGGTCTCTCGTCGTGTTTCTCATTTAGCTTTCATTTCTCATTGTATAATACTTTTCTTTCTTGTACAAATTTTCAGAGCTTTGTAAGTTCAATTTCTTATTTATTTGATAAATATTTTCTTTCATCGATTTTGTTAAATAATCATAGATGATATTTAGAAAATATTATTGTGTGAATTTTACTATACAACTATTTCTTAAAATATTCTGTAGACATTAAATATTAAAATACTTATAACTTTTAATATTGCTAAAAAAAACCTGTTTTACTAAGTGGGAAGGAAAAATTGTTGAGAAGAAGGTGCTACATTTGGTAAAGATGAAACAAAATTAAAAGGTCTACAAACATCCTACATCAATTTTGCAAGAGTGAAATTAATGGAAATGAATGTTTTGGTAGACATGTTCGTGCTTAATCCTTGAAGTGTAATTTTCATTCTCGCGTAAACATTTTGTTTCAAATATTATCAAGGTTATCTTCTTAACAGGGAATGGCACTGTATTTATGAAAGAAGCAACATCATATTGATTTCCCTAATAATGTAAAGCAACTAGAAAGAAACATTTTTTTTTAACAAAAAACATCTTGTATTACGTAAAAGCATGTGTATTTTAATTATAATTGTAGACATGCTTAATGAATATATAGTTTGTGGTCAAATAAATAGTATCATGTGTTCTTTGAGACTTTGTTATGTATAGCTAATTCACTTGTGACATTGTATTGTATTACAATAAATAGTGTATTGATAGCCATAAATCGCATGCTTAAAATATTTATATTATTTGCGATATTTGGTTGATTTTGATTAGATTCTGTCTGATTTGGATATATATCATTTATTTACGGTTTGCAGAAGAAAAATAATAAAATTGATAGAATTATAGGGAAAAGAGAAAAAAAAGGCCCAAAGCCCAATTGTTACAAAATTAGGGTTAATATAAAGGAAAGAAAGAAGGGAGATGAGCTACTTTTGCCACTTTACATGCCAAGGAGGAGAACGCCGTGCAAAAAAGTCCCAAGGAGAAATCGCGCAAGGGCAAGTAGGACAAAGATTCATCCAAGAAGATTTCGAGTTCTACCCCTACCAACATCATTCTCAGACGATGTTTAATTTTTTTTTTCTTTGTTCTTCTTCCTATGGTTAGTGAGTGGTTTACTTTTCTAGTTTAAGAGTGAAAAAAACAACTTGGTATGGATTTGGGAGATTAGACTTGTTTTGATTTATGATGTTTCTTTGGTTCCTAAGTATTTATGTGGTTTCTGATTTCTTTGATTTATAATCTTTTATTTGGTTGGGTATTGTGGCCAAGTGTTTCTATTGGATTAAGGATTAATTGCTAAACTAAATTAGGCGTATGTAATTGTGTTTTAATTTGGTTCAAGTAGCAACTAGTGGCAGACACCATTAGGAAATCATGGAATCAATTTTAAACAATTTCGCATAAGTGATTGTTAAATTGAATTAGGCTTTTCTAGTTCGCAAGATGGTTAGGCTAGTAAATTTTTTGTGACGTCACTAGGGTTCTCGTCTAACTAGGGAAGCAGTTAACGGGCGTACTTAGACTGCCGAGAAATTAAGGAAGAGTTGGTTATTAGGCGCATGTCAGTAACTATAACTAATTTATTTAGAAACCAAAAAAATTAAATATTTATCGATGATCAAATCCACTACCCAAGTTGTCAATTTTATTCCTAGTCTGGAAACTTATTTTTATTGAATTTATCGTTTAGTCGTAGAGCTTTTAGTTTGTTATTTTACTTTTATTTCCTACTTAAAAAATCCCCCCTTTTATTATATTTATAAACTAAACAATTGAAAATAAAACCTTTTTAATTCCTTAAGGAGACGACCCTACTTCATCTATGCTACGTTATGTTTATTGCAGAAGTAGGTTTATTGTATTTAAATTTTGCAGCGTGTGACGAACGCCTGTCAAATTTGGGCGCCGTTGCCGGGGAATTCTAATTGGTTTATTTATATTTGGTTGTTATCTATCATCTAAAAAAAAAAAAATAATTTTTTCTGGTTTATGTCGAGGTCTGATCACACAGGAATCTTGAGTTTTGATCCCAAAATTGAGAAGACTGCGCGTCGATTGAGAAAAGAAACTAGGGAGCGTCGCCAAAAAGATTTAGCTTCAAAATCATCTAGCGATTTTAGTTATGACGAGATCTAGCTAGAAGAAGAGATGGATCAAAGGACATTAAGGGAGCTGACAGCTCCTAACTTGACCCAGCAACATCTCTTCATAACATACCCGACGGTAGACGGTAAATGTGCTTTTGAATTAAAATCAGGACTAATACACTTGTTGCCTTCTTTTCATGGGTTGTCAGAAGGAGACCCACAAAAGCATCTACAAGAATTTGATGTTATATGCACAAGTATGAAGCCACAAGGAGTAACAGAAGATCAAATCAAGCTTTGTGCTTTTCCTTTCTCACTGAAAGATGCTGCAAAAAATTGGCTATTCAATCTACCTACCGGAAGCGTCACTACATGGACTGACATGAAGATAAATTTTTTCGAAAAGTACTTTCTCGCTTCACGAGCTGCGATCATGAGGAAAGAGATATGCGGAATGACGCAAAATACAAGGGAGTCTTTATTTGAATATTGGGATCACTTTAATGCTTTACTTATTCAATGTCCCCGTCATCAAATCCCCATGCAGTTACTGATTTAATATTTCTATGAAGGTTTGACGTCCATCGACAGGAGAATCATAAACTCAACAAGTGGAGGGGCCTTGATGAACAAAACTCTTAGAGAGGCGGGGGACTTACTGAACAATATGGCGATGAACTCACAACAGTTCGGACCAAGAGAAATAGTAGCAGTTAAAGAAGCAAGCGAGGTGAGTTCTATTCAACAACAGTTGACTGAACTGACTTCATTTGTTCGAAAATTTGTTGTAGGGAATGCACAAGTTAAGGCTTGCGGAATCTGCAAAAGTTCAGAACATCCTACGGATATTTGTCCTACTTTTGAGTCAAGAAATAGATGTCAGTGCTGCAAGATTCATCCTAAGACCATACAACCACTACTCGAATACCTACAATCCAGGATGGAAAGATCAGCAGAACTTAAAGTATGGGAATCAACAAGCTAACTATGGAGATCATTCGAGAGGATTCCCAGCACCTAACCACCCTCCACAACCCCCTTAAATGGTTCCGAGTAATTCCCTAGAAGATATGATGAAAACTATGGCGTCTAACATGTTGCAATTTCAATAGGAAACTCGGAATAGCATTAGGAATTTGAAAGAATAAGTAAGTCAAATAGCAAATGAGATGTGCGAGATGATGTCAAGAGAAAAGGGAAGATTGCCCTTACAACCCGACGCCAATCCGAGTAATGTGAGCTTGATTGTTATACAAAATGGAAAAGATTCAGAAGTATCAAAGATTGAAGTTCCAAAAGACAAGAATGAGGAAGACTTTGAGAAATAAATTGAGAAAGCTGCCAATGAAATATCGGACAAGGTAACTTTTGAAACACCTACTAATACTAAAACTAATGTTGCACCATTTCCTTGCAGGTTGGCGAAACCAATGAAGGATGGCAAAAATAAAGAGATGTTGAAGATGTTTCGAAAGGTGGAATTGAACATACCCCTACTGGATGCGATCAAACAAGTGCCGAAGTATGCAAAATTTCTGAAGGATCTTCGTGCAAACAAGAAGAGACTACGTGGAGACGAATGCATTATTGCTGGCGATAGCGTATGTGCCGTTTTACAACATAAGCTTCCTTCAAAATGTGGAGATCCGGATATGTTTTCAGTTCCTTGTAAGATAGGTAAGTTGGAGATTAAACGAGCAATGTTAGATTTAGGAGCTGCAATTAATGTAATGCCTAAGTCTATTTTAAATCTTTGAATATTGGACCTTTAAAGGAAACTGGAATTACTATTCAACTAACCGATAGGACAAATGCTTACCTTGAAGGAATGATTGAAGATGACCTAGTGCAAGTTAACGAATTAATTTTTTTAGTTGATTTTTATGTGCTTGATATGTATGATGACAATTCTCCAAATCCTGCACCGATTTTACTAGGTAGACCATTAATGTGCACCGCACAAACTAAAATTGATGTGAAACAAGGTATACTTTCTATGGAATTTGATGGTGAGAAAATGCAATTTAATATTTCTGATTCTATAAAATACCTTGAAAAATCTAATGCGTTGTGCAATGTGAATGTTATTGACAAAGGTGTACAGAAAGTCTTGGGATTGAATGAGAATTCTATCGTGGACATAAAATCGAAGTCGCATCTGAATCAGTTGAAACTTGTTTACGTAAATGATGATGTGAATCTTGTAGAGAAATTTTTTGTGAGTAATCATCGTTTTAAACATGGAAGTAAAAGACAAAAACTGAAGTGGGTAAGACAGTCTGAAGTAGTGCTACCTAATGGCTAACATGGTAACTACGTCTAGCCAAAGACGTTAAAGAGAGGCGCTTCTTGGGAGGAAACCCAAGTTTTCTAGCTTTACTTCTTTTATCTTCTTTAGTTTTTGTTTTATTTTTTTATTTTATTTTTTAACATCGCCTATTTGATTTGGATTCTTTATTTTTTCCAGGAAACTTCTTGAAGAATTTCGAAAAAAAAAAGTCGTTGTCTTTCTTCGTCTTCCTCCCTGCTCAACTTATTTGACCTCCCTAAGCCATCCATTTTGGTATTGGCTAAAAGAGAAGCACAATCAAATTGAGGAAGTTTGGAATCCAAAGCAAAAACATGCAGTTGCACCAATCCTATACTCTAGGGAAGTTCCTCTCTCATAATATTTTTTTTTACATTGAGGACAATGTTCGCTTTAGGTGTGGGGAGAGAGTAATGCAAATTTTTGGGCAGATTTTTAATTTTGTGCTACTGTTGATGTCTGATTGGCTGTCTTTGCGCATGTTTTTAAGATTTGTCTGAAGTGAGTCAAAGGTAATTTAAGTGATAGGTTAGTCTGACATGATTGATCACATTGGATTTGAAATATGTCGAGCGAGGTTGACATTTGAACCCTGTGAGAATTCCAGTCTATATTCCAAAAAGCTTACATTAGAAAATAAGCTACATATTATCAAGCTTTGGAAATTCTTTCTTGTGTGATTTGTGGTGATCAATTAGATAACCTAGAACTTGAGTGATTATGCATGTTGAACTTGTAACTATCGAGTCTTGCATTTTGAAAATGACAAGGGCATTAGGTAACCCATTGAACCTTTCTTTATCACTCAGCACAATATATTTCCCCTAATTAGCCCATTTGAGACTTTTTAGCCTATTTTTCTTCTATATTAAACCGTCTTTTAGCCTCATACGGTTTTTTTTTATATTAGGCCTTCTCCGATTTGAACCCTATGTTAGAAAGAATTACTTTAAGTTCACGTTGTGATGCACCTTATTTGTTAGGCACAAGTTAGAAACGAAGTTTGAGTATAAATAAATAATGCATTCAGAAGTGCTTGCTGCAATGAGAACGGATAGTGAAAGACGTATATATATTAAAAAAAAAAGAAAAAAAAATAGAAAGTAGAAAAAAGCCCCCCCCCCCCCCCAAAAAAAAAAGAGATCATCTTGATGAAGTATTATTGATATAATTACATTATTGAAGTTTGGGTAGTGAATAAAGTAAGAGTTTCATTGTTTATGCCGAACCGTTTTTCATATGCTAGCATCGTGTTCTTATTGTATTCTTTTCTGGCATATTTTAGCCTTCGCATATCCTTTTTCCACCCCTAACCATCAGCCCCGTTACAACCTTTATAAAAAAGTCGCGTTGATTCTTGATGTTAGATTCGAGCATCTTAAGCAAGGGAGATTTGATTGTCATTCAAGCCTATGGGATAATCTTTTGTCGCACTACTTGAGCGTTAGCTGATTATACACACTTATTTCTTTCAAAGAGCATGTGTGCATACACTCTATTGTGAGGTTGACTTGGCTTGATATGTTGAATTTCCTATTGATTTGGTTGTGCTAGATTTTCTTGTCATATTGAGTCGCTTGCGATTTCTTTTGGCTTGTTTCGAATTTATGCTTGAGGGCAAGCATGATCTAGGTGTGGGTAGATTTGATAGCCATAAATCGTATGCTTTAAATATTCATATTATTTTTGATATTTGGTTAATTTAGATTAGATTCTGTCTGATTTGGGTGTATATTATTTATTTATGATTTCCAGAAGAAAAATAATAAAATTGATAGAATTAGAGGGAAAAGAGGAAAAAAAAGGCCCAAAGCTCAATTGTTACAAAATTGGGGTAAATGTAAAGGAAAGAAAGAAGGGGGAGACACCACTTTTGTCACTTTACATGCCAAGGAGGAGAACGCCGTGCAGAACAGTCCCAAGGAGTAATCGCGCAAGGGCAAGTAGGACAAAGATTCATCCAAGAAGATTTCGAGTTCTACCCCTACCAACATCATTCTTAGGCAATGTTTATCTTTGTTTTAAACAATTTTGCATAGGTAATTGTTATATTGAATTAGGCTTTTCTAGTTCGTAAGACGGTTAGGCTAGTAAAATCTTTGTGGCGTCACTAGGGTTCTAGTCTAACTAGGGAAGCAGTTAACGGCCGTACCTAAACTGTCGAGAAATTAAGGAAGAATTGGTTATTAGGCGTGTGTCGGTAACAATAAATAATTTATTTAGAAACCAATAAAATTAAATATTTATCGATGATCAAATCCACTACCCAAAGTTGTCAATTTTATTCCTAGACTGGAAAGTTAATTTTATTGAATTTATCTTTTAGTTGTAGAGTTTTTAGTTTGTTATTTTACTTTTATTTTCTACTTAAAAAATCCCCTTTTTATTATATTATAAATTAAACAATCGAAAATAAAACCTTTTTACCTCCTTGAGGAGACGACTCTACTTCATCTATACTACGTTATTTTTATTGCAAAAGTACATTTATTTTATTTATATTTTGCAGCGAGTGACAAACGTCTGTCATGTGTTGTGCATAGATATACCGTTTGTTGACTATTAGCACACGACGTGTTGTCAATACTATACTAAATTAATAAGTTCATAGCAGTAATAGTCGCTTCTTAATATTTTGACATTTTTCAATATTGCACGTAGCCTTGGTGGATTTCTTTAATTACCATCAACAAGTTTATTTTTTGTCTTCCGACTTAATATTTTCCTTTATTAAACATATTGTCGATGCCGATTTTCAACAATAAAAGTAAAATCCGAAAATAGAAATTATCTTCGAATTTGATAAAATAATTGTCTGAGATTAAGAATCTCTAGACACGGTACGATACATAAATAAAATAGGAAAAATAACTACTATAGACTGAAAAAATAAATGGTGATCCCCAAAAGAAATTCCAGTGAATTTGATGTCGAATGAAGATGGTTTCTTTAGGCCATGAAACGACCTATTTAAAAACCTATGTCAACCGCCACAACCAGGTCATGCCTTCATATCCGCCCACCGGTTGTAACCTCTCTCAACCGTCTTAAAACTGCTTTTCGCCCGACCTGCACACCTGCTGCTCCATCTCCTCTTGCCCGTCTTCCACTTGTTCGACCTCCGTATCAGTCATTTCTTCGCCCAACTTCATCTTACCCGACTTCGTGTGAATCGTCTCATCCTTCTTCGCCTGACTTCATTTTTCCCAACCTATATGCTGTCCGTCGTGGATGCATATTGTTTCCTTCGTCCGTCCTCTCCTTGCCCGACTTCCTAGTCATAGGCTTTTTCTGAGGAAACCCATCTCTTAATAATACTTGGGCTCATATTCAAACCCATTTTTAAGGTCCCACTGATTGATAGGCCCATTAGACTCTACACCAATCCTTAGTCCAATTTTATAGGCCCATTCTCGAAAAACCTACATATTGGTTTTCCTTGCTCAACAACTTGCCTTCCCCAGCCTGACTCCTAAGCATCGCTTCTTGGACTGTGTGAGACGTGACATTTAGGGGTTTGCAGAACAGTGCCATCATTATACTGTTTCATGTCACATCGCGGGGTTTATGAAAAACCCTTCTCTCACCCTCCACATTCACGCACTCAAAATCTTGAATCCTTATTTTTTCTCTAGCAAACATTCTCCTCCAAAAACCTTTTCTCCTTCATTCTCTACATCTCATTTGAAAATGGCTCAACAGTATGTTCCTGCTCTCCCTTTTGACGGAACTGACCCCTCGGTGCCCTTTGTGGCTTCGAGGGTCCTTACCCCCACCGTTCGCCCCTACTGCACCACCAATGAGGATGCTGATCGTATGAAGTCTGTCATCTGTCAAGTTTCTCTGGAACGTCTCCTGGACAGCATCAGGACTCACCTCACCGACCCCAAAGATGCCTTCCGCAAATGGCACACGAGACTGCTCCCCCATTATCAAGAACGATGGCGGAGGCAGGGCATCTATAAAGCCATCTTCCTGTCAACTCAACCCCTTCATCTCCACGATAAGGCTTTGCTGGCGATGGCAGCTTTCTGGCACGCCCAGATGGGAGTGTTCTTTCTCCCTTCTGGCCCTATTGGCCCGACCCTTATGGACGTGGCTCTTATCGCCCATTTACCTATAGTGGGCGATGATCCTGTCATGGTCTCCTTTGAAGGTCGGGAACCTTCACCCGACCACGCTGGTTGGGCTCTAGCCAGGCTTCCTGAGAAGGAGAGAAGCTGGACTGGCTTTGTTACCATGTTTTGGGGTGAGGAAGGCACCCTAGTTTCTGAATTAGAGCACACGGCGTTCCTTCTTTTTTGGTTGTGCAGGTACACTTTCTCCTCCTTATGCTTTTTCTGTAAGCTCAAAGTTGGATATTTAGTTGGATTTCTTCTTTCTTTTTTGATATATCATTCTCTCCCCCTCCAAACTCGTTCTATCTTCTCAGGTCGATCTGGCCATCCATCTGGCCAGTGGCCAATTTTTTTCCTTAGGCACTTTATTTTTGGCTAATCTTCTTGAGGGTTTATCCCGAGTGAGCACCCGCCTAACCGACACCAAAAAGGCGGACACAGCTGCTTCGGGACCATTATGGTTCTTGGAGCTGTGGCTCCATCTTTATTTCCCAAATGCCTTTTTTGGCCGACTACCTATCACCCCGAACCCCCAAAGGTCCATAGGTTTTGCCCTGGCCAGACTAACTCCTAGTTCTTCTAATCTTCATCCATCCGACCCCATCATCACCCAAATTTTGACCGAAGACCGTAACAACTCCTGCTTTTATGTATATGAAACCCTTGTACAATACGCTACTGAACTTTTTTGGCTTTTCCCCGACTCACCATATCCTCGATCCTATCCCGATCCTCGTCCCCATCCAACCTATCCCTTTTCTTGGGATTCCGCCATGAAGCCCCGATCTCTATTTTCCAGTAAGAGGTCGGACAAGAAAAACCATAGATCACTTTATACTTTTAATTATCAGCCCCAATTCTTGGCCCGACAATTCGGTTGCTGTCAGGGTCTACCGGGACCACTAGCCCGACCACACCTTATACCCCAAAGCCCAGAAGGGGTGGTGATCCCCGAGCTCATCCCGACCTACCTTTCTCAACTCACCTCCTACATTACCTCCAACTCCTACTTACCTCTCCGCCCTAAACCTTCTTCGGCTAAGGCATTCCCTGCCTGGTGGTCGGCCACTTGGCCTCTACTTGCTCCTCTAACCGACCAATTGGTCGGGAAACTTCTCCTGCCTCCAGCATTGGCACTGGGTTCTCCTCGATTAGCTTCTGCTCCCCGAAGGAAAAGGCAGGCACCGGCCGAAGGCGGGTCTGGAAAGAAAAAGAAACAAAAAGGTGCCCCTATCATCGATAGACAGGCCATCGAGGAGTACCTGGCATCTCTGTCGGTACACACGAGCGGGCTACCGAAATACTTAAGAAAGCAATTTGGTAAATTCTTCCCTTTTTATATATTCTTTTCAATATATCTCCCTTTTTAACCCTAATTATATTTATCTCAGAGGACCCTGCACTGTCACCGACCATGGTACCGACTGCCCCTCAGTCGACCGAGACTCAACCGATCATCATTTCAGATTCTCCTCTGCCGACCGCAGCCCAGCCAGCTGATCCTCAACCGACCGCAACTTAACCATCCTCACTCTGACTTCCTCTCCATCGGGAGAGGACCCGACGGTGAGGCAGTTATCCTCATCAACTTCTACTCCAACCGCCATTCCACCGACTGCCGCAGCACCGACCCTGGCCGAGCAACCGACCCTCCAAGGCCCGCCGGCCGAGGTAAGTTATTTCCTTAAACCCTTTCAAGGAAAATACTTGCTCAATTTTTTACTAACTTTGACTCTCTTTCCGATAGGACAACCCCAGCAATCCACCAGCCATCTCTCAACCGACTCTTCTTCCTACAGAAGAGGAGCTGCCAATGATCCGTCGGCCAGAGGAACCATCGGGGAGGCAGACGTCTCCTCCAATTTTGCCTTCGTCTGCCCCGCAATATCACAGGTAACTGTCAAGATATCTTTACATGATTCTTTCTTTTATAATTCTCTGACCTTTGTATTGTTATTTCAACTAGGAACCTAATCCGGTCGCGGTGGTGCCCGAACCCGACCAGGTCGTGGAATTGCCCGACCCAGTCGTGGCACCACCCGACCATGCTGCTGCGCTGCCCTTGCAGCCGGCCGCCCAACCTATGGGCTAGGATCCTTTGATTACTCTCCAACCAGTCCAACCGATCCCGCCGCCTCATGACATAGAGGAGATCTCTTCCTCGAAGTCGGGCGAGGCTTCGGTCAATTTTGCCCCAAGGGGTTCGGTTAGTAATCTCCCTCATCCATTTCCCGACTTTCCTTTCTTCTTCCTTACTTAACATTCTTCTTTCAGGGTATGGAGCTAGCCGTTTCCCACCGTCTGCAACCAGCAGACGAGTCGGTCATAGGCCCGACACCTGCGGTGTTTCGGATTATGGCCCCTTCTGAGACTACGGCTGCTTTCCATCAGGTATGCTTCAACTCCATGTCTATTTTAATGAGTTCATTTTTGCTTCTTTATACCTTAACATTTTTATTTTAGGCTGCCCAAGAGATGAGTGTGCTGACCCGAGTGACTCTCCCTACTCCGGCCCGACCAATCGTAGCATGCTGCGCTGACTTGCCTTTCGCCGACCTGAGTTCAGCCGACCTCGAGGCTTTGGTTCAGGTCGTGATAAACTTGTTAGTGGAGCACCCATTGGACTCGGAGGCTCCTCCCATACTTGACCGGATGATGGAGAGGATCACAGAACTCCAGGCTGAATTGCCCTTGATCCGACCTCTATCATCTGAGGCCACATCATCTCAGCCGACCGCTGACTCAGCTAGCCTCGAAGCCTCTTTGAAAAAGGTCAATGAAGACCTTGATCACGACAAGGCTACGCTGGACGAACTCCAACAGTCGCGCCAAACACTGGCGGCTGAGATCTCTAAAAAAACGGAAGAACTCAAGCGCTTGAATCAACAATTGGAGTCCCTGGATAGCAGTATCCAGGAAAGAGGTCTCCTTATGCAAGAACACCGCCAAACACAGACGAGTCTCTATGACCAACTCCAAGCAAGCATACGGATGAGACTCGTCAGAGGCCATTAGGAGGCCTATCAGCGTCGTCGGGCAACCAGGTCGGAGTTGAAGTGGGCCGACCTCCAAGCCGCCCTGAGGGCCCTCCTATCCCCACAATGATGTATATATATAGCTTTTAAAACTTAGTCTTGTAATCTATTCTTCAGAACATAGATCCACAATTTTTGTTCCTTGACTAAGTCTGCAATTTACATACTTTAGCATGTATAAATAATTCATATTTTCTTACCATGAATATCACCAACACAAACTGATATTCACATCCAAATGGTTTTTCCCTGCATTCGTGTTATTTCTTCCAACTGGGAGGGTTCTTTGCAACCATTCGTTGTGGGAAAACACCCCATAGGACATCATGCCGAGGACATGATACAGGTGCTCAAACAACTGGACTTTAAATTTAAATTCTCTGGCAGAGGAAGAAGAACCATACATCACACAATCCGTTTAATGGAGCGTATATCCACCAGCTATGAACCTTTTACTGATATTCTCACCCGCATATCTGATCTTGATAATCATCTGGACATGATAAACCATCATGTTTCGGCAATTCTCCAAGACCTCAGTTGGAACAACATTTTCCACCAGCAAAGATCAACACTCTCCAGGTTGCATGTTCTTGTTGAACGAGAAAGCCAATCTCTACAAGACATGAAAGTCCACACCGAACAAGACTTTCAAGAAATGCAAGATCAATGGGATCGTTAACGTCTTGATTTAGACGACCTCCTAGATGAAGAACCTGAAATGGTTTCTGCGAGTTGGGATGAAACCTATGAACCAAAAGACAATCACCCTTGCGTCACCCTTTCGGATGATGACTAAAGAACCCTTCGCTATAGGTTCGAACCCTTTATCTGAAAAGGTATTACCCTGCCTTTTCGGAACATTGTCATCGATTCTTATTACAAAATCTAGGAACCCTTTAAAAGGGTTCCTAGATTTTGTAATAAGAATCGATGACAATGTTCCGAAAAGGCAGGGTAATACCTTTTCAGATACTTAGCATTAATATTTTCATGTACTAGCTTTTCTTCTTGGTTCATAATAATAAAAGCTTCATTTCCAATAACTCTGTGAATGATAAAAGGACCTTCCCAATTGGGAGACCATTTCCCTAATTGGTCCACCTTCTTATACGTGGGCAAAATTGTTTTCCACACCAGATCCCCTTCTGCAAAACTCTTTGGGGACACTCTTTTTCCATAATATTTTGTTCTGATCTTATTCTGTCTAAATACTCGATCCAGAACATTTAATCAATCTGTGTCCACCTCTTCCAGTTGTTGCCACATCCCTTGTGCATACGTCATCAATATTTGTTGTTGTATTAACCACTTTGGGTGAAGCTACAACAAATTCCGCTGGTAGAACAATGTCTTGCCCGAACGTTAATTGGTATGGGGAGAATCCAGTAGACGTATTTCTACTATTTCGATGGGCCCAAAATGCCTGAGACAACAATGTGTGCCATTTCCTTGGATTTTCCTCTACCATTTTTCGGATGATACCGATGACAATTCTATTTGCCGCTTCAGCCAACCCATTAGCCTGTGGGTAAAAAGGTGAAGAATAATGCAGTTTGATGTTAAATTCGGCCAAAAATTCAACAAATTTCTCCCCGGTAAACATTAAACCTTGATCGGCCATAAGGGTAGGGGAATCCCAAATCGATAAATAATGTGATTGAGCTCTTTTTGCGTCGCATTCTTCAAAGGGACTGCCTCTACCCATTTGGTGAAGTAATCGGTTGCTACCAGAATGAATGAATGTTGCTTTGATGACGTCGGATGGATTTTCCCTATTACATCCAACGCCCAAGCTTTGAATGGCCACGGCTTAACCATCGCTTGTAGTTCTACTGATGCGAACTTGCCAAGGATAACAGTTCGGATCGAATTCCACAAGAATAAGTAACAAAAATATTGTAGATTTGGATAGAGTAAGGGATGGATGGCTATATATATATCTATATTAATGGAGATAAACTGGACTCTCTTGAATTGAGAGGTAGTCGGGAAGGCAACACGAGAGATCAAGCTCACGTATCACAATCCTCTAAACAAGCTGACAATACAAGCTAAGGCAAGAATAGTTCCAGTACTATTCGAGAGGCCACGACTTGTTTCAAATCACTCGAAACAACTCGATTTGGGGATATGAAGCTGTAACCGAATCACTCAAGATTACACTTAAAAAAGGCACAAGAATCGCTCTTGAAAAAAAAAAACCAGTTTATAAAATCTTTTTGTGGAATGAATAATCTTACAATGATAATCATGGGTCCTTTTATAGAGGAACCATGAAAATTGAAAAACAAGAAAGTACACTCTTAAAGGAAATAAAATCATATAGGGAATAATTATTATAATTAGCCTTATTTAGTATTATTGACCCATAATTCATGGCAATCCCATGATTATTGGTAATCCCTTGATCTATGGTATTCCTTCATTTAGGGGATATTGATTCATGGGATCCCTTCAATTAGGGATAGTAATTTAGGGGAGGTCCAATGCCTTGTAAGGTGCTCCTGGCCTTATGGTCCTTGGGACTTGTGATCCAATTTCCAGAAGAATGCATGGTTTATTTTGATCGTCGTTGTAGAGTTCAGCAGTGGCATCCATTTGAAGTTTGGCACACTTTGTTATTGCCAATTGAAATTTACGGGCTCGGCTCCTAGTGATTGGTCCAGGAGGAATTATGATTGGGTCCGATTCCGTCATGATGGTCACATCATCCCCCCTCTCTTGAAAAGGTTGTCCCATCAACCTCTCGTCACCTACATCAAACGGAGACAAGTCAGAAACATTAAATGTAGCATGGACATTATACTCACCTGGGAGGTCTAGTTTGTAGGCATTATCGTTGATGCGTTCAACGACTTGAAAGGGACCATCGCCTCGTGGGGACAACTTAGACTTGCGTTGTGCCGGAAATCTCTCTTTTTGTTAGTGAAGCCACACCCAATCACCGGGTTGGAAGACAATCTTCTTGCGGTGACGATTAGCAGCTTTGGCATTCCACGCATTGGTGGCGTCAATTTCCTTTTGTACTGTCTTATGAAGCTCCTGAATCTTTTGTGCCCGATCCCTGAAATTAACATTTTGTCGCTCACTACATGGTAGTGGCAATAGGTCAACTGGAGAAAGTTGGTTGAAGCCGTACACTACTTCAAAAGGGGACATGTTAGTAGCACTATGGATAGCTCGATTATATGCAAACTCAACATGAGGGAGACAACTTTCCCAACTACGCAAATTCTTTTTGATAATACACCTAAGGAGAGTGCCTAGGGTGCGATTTGTTACTTCCGTTTGACCATCTGTTTGTGGGTGATATGAGGTAGAAAAGAGAAGTTTTGTCCCTAATTTTCCCCAAAAGTTTTTCCAGAAAAAGCTTAAGAATTTAGTGTCCCTATCAGATACAATCGTACGGGGAATTCCATGCATTCTAACTACTTCTTTGAAAAACAAATTAGCAATATGCATTGCGTCATTCGTCTTATTGCAAGGAATAAAGTGGGACATTTTTGAAAACCTATTGACAACAACCATGATAGAGTCCTTACCTTCTTTTGTACGAGGTAGCCCCAAAATGAAGTCCATACTCAAATCTACCCAAGGTGTGTCGGGTGTAGGCAGGGGCTTATATAAACCATGTGGTAGCGTTGTGGATTTGGCTTGTCTACATGTAATGCAACGTGTAATGTGTTGTTCCACGTCCGCACGCATCCCTGGCCAATAAATTTTTTCCTGCAAAAGTTTAAGAGTTTTGGTGGCTCCAAAATGCCCCATGAGTCCACCTTCATGGACTTCGTGAGTTAAAACAGTTCGAATAGAACCTTGTGGAATACACAACTGGTTAGCCTTATACAAATAGCCCTCATGCAAATAGAAATCTTTAAATCCACTGTTGGAACACTTATTGAAGATGTCAGAAAAATCTATGTCATTTGCATACAATGATTTTACCTGTGAAAACCCTAGCAATTGAGAAGTCAAAATTGTAAGAATGTGAGTGCGCCTAGAGAGTGCGTCAGCTACGAAATTATCCTTTCCCTTCTTATATTTTATCACATAAGGGAATGTATCAACAAAAGAAATCCATCTGGCATGCCTCTTATTTAGTTTAGCCTGAGTTTTTATATGCTTAAGGGACTCGTGATCTGAGTGGATAACAAATTCCTTTGGCAAAAGATAATGCTGCCATACCTGAAGTGCACGAACCAAGGCATATAACTCCTTGTCGTAAGTTGGGTAGTTCAAGGTTGCGCCACCTAGCTTCTCGCTGAAGTATGCAATAGGTTGGCGATTTTGCATTAGAACGGCTCCAATACCCACACCTGAAGCATCACATTCAAGTTCAAATGTTAGTTCAAAGTTCGGGAGTTTAAGAATTGGGGCATGAGTTAACAAATATTTCAGCTTGTCGAAGGCTTGTTGTTGCGCTTCTCCCCAACTAAACAATTCATCCTTGCGAATAACAGCAGTGAGAGGGGCTGCAATAGTACTAAAATCACGAATAAACCTTCGGTAGAATCCCGCCAAGCCATGGAAACTACGAACTTCACGAACAGTAGTAGGGACAGGCCACTCCTGGATGGCTCTAATCTTCTCCTCATCGACTTGTATTCCCTGTGCGCTAACAACATAGCCAAGGAATAGACAACTAGAAACACAAAATGCACATTTTTCAACATTTGCATAAAGTTTGTTCTGCCGCAATAAAGTGAAAACTTCTCTCACATGCTCAATGTGTGCAGATAAGTCCTTACTATAGATCAAGATGTCATCAAAGTAAACAACCACAAACCTTCCTATGCAAGGTCTAAGAACATGATTTATCAATCTCATAAAGGTACTAGGGGCATTAGTTAAGCCAAAAGGCATGACAGTCCACTCATACAGCCCTAGCTTAGTTTTGAAAGCAGTTTTCCACTTATCTCCTTCTCTCATTCTTATCTGATGGTAACCACTTTTAAGATCAATTTTTGTAAAAAGAGCAGCACCCTGAAGTTCATCAAGCATATCATCTAATCTAGGAATAGGATGTCTATACTTAATAGTAATTGCATTTATTGCTCTACAATCTACACACATACGCCACTTACCATCCTTCTTTGGAACGAGGAGTACCGGTACAGAACATGGACTAAGGCTCTCACGCACCCAGCCTTTATCTAACAAGTCTTGGATTTGCCTTTGGATCTCTTTGGTCTCATCTGGGTTGGCCCTATATGCCGGCCTATTTGGCAATTGAGCACCATGTATGAAATCAATCTGATGTTCAATACCACGGACTGGGGGCAACTCGCTTGGTAGTTCCTTGGGTAGTACATCAGAAAATTCCTGCAAAACAGGATAGAACTCTGGAGGCAAGTTAGATTGCAAATCATAAGCTGTAAGGAGATTAAACTTACAAAGCAAAATGTAAATCCTATCACTCTCATCCTCTTCAATGGATCTAATATCCTTTCGAGTGAGAAATATGGCCTGGTCACTGTTCCTCCCCATTTGGGAAAGGGTATCTTTGGTAGGTACTCCCTTACTTTTCTCTCGTTTTTCTGAAGGGATCACTCTTGGAACTCGCGATGGAGCGGTCGTAGACGAACTTGCCATGGAATTTATGTCTGCCTCTTGTATGGAGCTTTGAGTTCCCGCTTATTTTGAGACTTTCTCCATAGCCATCATTTCTTGAACATGGTTTTTTTGTATCACTTCCTGATCCGTGTGGGCTTCTTGGGGGGTAAGGGGAGTCAAAGTGATCTTTTTGCCCTCATGTGTGAGCGTAAAAGTATTTTCCTTCCCAAAGTAGGTGACATTGCGATCAAATTGCCAAGGCCGTCCAAGTAGTATGTGGCAAGCCTGCATTGGCACAACATCGCATACAACCTGGTCCATATAACCACGAATTCGGAAGGTTACCTCAACTTGTTTATTTACTCGTAGTTCCCCATTATTGGTCAACCACTGCAATCGATAGGGTCGCGGATGGGGCTTGGTGACAAGGTTCAACTTTTTGACCAATGTCTCAATAACCACATTGGTGCAGCTTCCGTTATCAATTATCATGCTGCAAATCTTGCCTTCGATTTTGCAACGACAGTGGAAGATGTTCTCTCTTTGCATTTGGGTTGGTTCCTCCTTTTGAAATGTACTAAGAGACCGCAGAGTTACCACCGTGATTTTGGAGTATTCATCATCTTCTTCAACAGTACTTTCCTCACATTCAAGAATTTGCTCACCATCTACATCTCCTTCATCGTCGGTGACGACTTCACCCGCATCCGTCAAGATCATGGCCTTCTTGTTCGGGCACTCAGAGGCATAGTGCCCTTTCCCTTGACACCGAAAACAGGTAATTTCACGGTTTCGGGGATTCTTGCCATGGACATATTCCTTTTGTGGGTTTCGAGTTGTGCCAACATGCGCAACACTTTTTCCCTTGTCAACATTAGAAAATTTATTGACGTTAGTATTAGGGATACCTCGGGGCTCCAAGATAGTTTGGGTAGACCGGGGTGGTGGTCGATTGAAAGAATCCGCTCGCCCCTTTCGCTTGCGTTGTTTCTCCAATAAAATCGCACGTTGGAGCAATTCCGACAAGTCAACATACGGGTGTAGCTCTAGAGTATCTCTCAAATCTCGGTTGATTCCACTCATGAATCAAGCCATGGTTGCTTCAGGATCCTCCACAATATCAGACCGCATCATGGCTGTCTCAACCTCTTTGTAATACTCCTCTACACTTCTGTTACCTTGAGACATTTGTTGAACTCGTTCGTGTAGCTCCCTCCTATACCAGGATGGTACGAATCGTTTCCTCAGAGCCTTTTTTAGCCCATCCCATGTGGTGATCCGGGCCTTCCCTTCTCGCCTTCGTTTCGTACTTAGTTGTTCCCACCAATTAAGGGCATAGTGGGTGAACTCCATTACAACAATTCTCGTCCATTGCTTATCATCATATGTAGAGCAATCTCGAATCAACTCCATCTTCTTCTCCCAATCAAGATAAACATCTGGGTCAGAATTCCCATTGAAAGAAGGAATGTTGAACTTCAAGTTCCTCATAGGATCTTGATTTCGGTTGTCTCTATTTGGAGGGGGTGGCTCCCATTCTTCATCAAAATTTTCAGAAGCGTCTTCCCTACCTCGGTATATAGGATTCCGCCTTGCAGATCGACTAGCGTCGGGGGCGGGTCGGCCCTGCTGTCGCTCAGTTGTCAATTCCCGAATAGATTGAGCAAGATCAGCCAACATTGAGTGTACGGTGTCCATCTCGTCAGTAAGTTGCTTCGTGAATTGTGCTTCCAATGCTTTGGATAGCGCTGCGATTTGAGGATTAGGGCGCTCGTCTGGGTGTTCTTCACCTGCCATCAAAGAAAAAATGTAAAAGAACAAGGGTATATCCTCACACAAGTTTCTCCTCTCTTGAATCGCGCTCTCCGGTATGTAATGATCTCGCCACAAACACTCTTTCACTCCGCTCGTGTTTCACTCACTTAAATAAAACTGGTCAACGACCCAATGCAATTCCCAAATCAAGAAATTTCAAGTAAAAATCACAAGTAATTAGACCTTTAGATAATCAAATAAAAATAGGAGAAATATTATAAATTTTTTTTTTTTGGAAAGAAGTGGATATGGATAATGGAAATGAAAATATTAAATAAAGAAAATTAAGAGAGAAAAAAAAATGTATGGAAAGAGAGAAAAGGGATAAGAATATATAGAAATATATTAATGTTATGTAGAAAAGGAAAACAAAATATTCTCAAGTCTTTTTTTTTTTTTTTCAACTTTTCTTTTTTGTATTTTCTTTTTTTTTTCGGATTTTTTTTTTTTCGGATTTTTTTTTTGTTTTCAAATATGAACCGTGATATCAATCAAGAGATTGTATAAACTAGCTCTGATACCAGATGATGCGAACTTGCCAAGGATAACAGTTCGGATCGAATTCCACAAGAATAAGTAACAAAAATATTGTAGATTTGGATAGAGTAAGGGATGGATGGCTATATATATATATATCTATATTAATGGAGATAAACTGGACTCTCTTGAATTGAGAGGTAGTCGGGAAGGCAACACGAGAGATCAAGCTCACGTATCACAATCCTCTAAACAAGCTGACAATACAAGCTAAGGCAAGAATAGTTCCAGTACTATTCGAGAGGCCACGACTTGTTTCAAATCACTCGAAACAACTCGATTTGGGGATATGAAGCTGTAACCGAATCACTCAAGATTACACTTAAAAAAGGCACAAGAATCGCTCTTGAAAAAAAAAACAGTTTATAAAATCTCTTTGTGGAATGAATAATCTTACAATGATAATCATGGGTCCTTTTATAGAGGAACCATGAAAATTTAAAAACAAGAAAGTACACTCTTAAAGGAAATAAAATCATATAGGGAATAATTATTATAATTAGCCTTATTTAGTATTATTGACCCATAATTCATGGCAATCCCATGATTATTGGTAATCCCTTGATCTATGGTATTCCTTCATTTAGGGGATATTGATTCATGGAATCCCTTCAATTAGGGATAGTAATTTAGGGGAGGTCCAATGCCTTGTAAGGTGCTCCTGGCCTTATGGTCCTTGGGACTTGTGATCCAATTTCCAGAAGAATGCATGGTTTATTTTGATCGTCGTTGTAGAGTTCAGCAGTGGCATCCATTTGAAGTTTGGCACACTTTGTTATTGCCAATTGAAATTTACGGGCTCGGCTCCTAGTGATTGGTCCATGAGGAATTATGATTGGGTCCAATTCCGTCATGATGGTCACATCATGTACCGTTGGCAGATGATTTAATGGACCATGCCTCTGGCACTCCCGACACCCTTTACCAAATCTGATACAATCATCAAATATCTTTGGCCAATAGAATCCCATACAATGAATAGCCCATCGCATATTTAATCCCGCTCGGTGTGCCTCACAAATTCCACCATTAACTTCTTCTATTACTTTGATGGATTCTTCTGGCCCCAAACACCTCAATAATACTCCTTCAAAGGTTCTCTTATATAGAACCCCTTCAATAAGCTGGAAACGTAATGCTTTCAATCGAATGCTCACAGGAGTCACAGAATTTGGTGATTCCAGATAAATCATAATCTCTGTTCTCCAATCATTATTGGTATCAACATTACCAATTATTTGCTGACAAGCATTCTGAGCCAAATTATCTGCTTGTCGATTCTCTGTTCTTGGTACATGCTCAATAAGCACCTCCGCAATTCTATATAATAGGTGATATACCAAATCTCGATATTGACGCAGATGAGGATAATTACAAGCGTACCGTTTTAACACCTGATTGATGACTGGTTGAGAATCTCCACAAATCATAACCGTCTGCGCTCCTTTGGCCACAAGTGCTTCCAGACCCAAAATAAATGATTCGTATTCGGCAGAATTATGAGTCATCTTCTCCATTTGAAGTTGCAAACTTATCTTGCGGGCTCCAGGTCCTTCTAATATAACTCCTGCTACTGATTTCCCTTTTGAACGAGAACCATCAAAAAACATTTTCCAAGGACTACTGCCTATATACGGCACCATTTTGTTTTCCACTGGTTCGTTGTTCGAAAATTCAGCCAACAACTTGGCCACAACCTGCCCTTTCACCGCTTTGATAGGTCGGTGTTGCAGCGCGAAAGGAGCTAACTTGATAGCCCATTTCATTAACCTTCCTTGCATGGTTGGTTTGTGCATAATTAATCTGATCATATCCACTTTGGAAACCACTTCGGTTTCTCTTGGCAGAATATAATGCTCCAACCGAGTACACGCAAAAACTAAAGAAAAACACATTTTCTCGGGCATAGTATAATTCAACTCTGGTCCTGCTAGAGTTTTGCTTAAATAATTAATAGCCCTTTCCTTATCGTCTTCCCATTCTTGTGGTAACAGACTGCTCATCACATCGAAACTGTTTGCTACAAACAGTCTAATAGGTTGATCTCCTCTTGGGGGAACCAACACGGGTGGTTTGGTTAATGCCTCTTGCTGCTCCGGACCCCAAGAGAAATCCGTTGCCTTATTCTTTAGTAACTTTGTGATGGGTTTTAACTTCCCTGCAGCATTTGATATGAAACGCCTTAGGTAATTTACCTTACCCAACAAACTTTGCACTTCTTTGACCGACCGAGGTGGTTGTACTGTCAAAACAGCCTTGGTTTTGTTTGCATCGACTTCTATCCCCTTTTCATGCACTAGAAAACCCAGGAAGTTTCCTGCCGAAACTCCAAAGGCACATTTGGTTGGATTCATCTTTAGGTTGTACTGCTTCATCCGCAAAAAAACATTTTTCAAATCCGCCAAGTGTGTATCAAAGTCTTTAGACTTAATGATCACATCATCAATATATACCTCCATGGATTGCCCGATAAGATCATGAAAGATGGTATTCATTGCCCATTGATAAGTTGCTTCGGCATTCTTTAAACCGAACGGCATAACCGTCCATTCGTAGATTCCTAAAGCTCCTAGGCATCTGAACGCGGTTTTGGGTATATCTTCCTCCGCTAGTGAGATTTGATTATACCCTGCATACCCGTCTATCAAGCTCAAAATTTGATGCCCTGCTGCCGAGTCGATCAACATATTGGCTATGGGCATCACATACTCATCCTTCAGAGTGGCTAAATTGAGTTCTTTAAAATCAATGCAGATCCGAATCTTTGGCATTCTTTTTGCTTACCAGAACAATATTGGCTAACCATTCTGCATACCGACATGGTTGAATGAATCCTACCTTCAATAATTTCTCAATCTCTTCTTTGATCTGGGGTAGCAATTCTGGACTAACTCTTATTGGTGGTTGCTTATATGGCCTAAACCCTTTCTTAATAAGCAACCTATGTTCTATCAAATCGTGTGCCAATCCGGGCATCTCGGAGTAATCCCATGCCATACACTCCATGTGAACCCGAATTAGCGTTACCATTTGCTCCTGCTGGTTTTTAGACAACAAACCACTTACCCTGACCATCTTGGGTACCTGTTCGGTTCCTACATTGTATTCAATGAGAGGATCCTGAGTTGACAAGGAAGGTTCTGTCGTTTCCAAGAGATCAGGCCAGCGAAAACCTTCTTTCTCGTCAACATTATTGTTGGAACCTTCCCTATTATGTAGTCTAACATTAATTGATTTAAATAAAACTGCCTAATCAGCTTGTCACATTTGCTTATTTCTTCCATAATTAAAATTTAATAAATGTAAATTTTTTGGCTAACAACAGAGCCATAAGACAGAAGAATGTTTCTAATGAAACACACAACCCTGCGCAATGAGCTTACAGCCCTTCCAGGGATATTCATCTACCACAGCTGTCTGTGAAATTGGAGGGTACGTACTCTGAATAAAGTACCGACTTTTCCACAACTTCTATGGAGCCGAACGGATTTGTGTTGGCGTCCATTCTGAACACTTGATCTCCTTCCTAAAATATGATATGCTGATGGAAAAAAGAAGACACGCATTTGGAAGCATGAATCCAATCTCGTCCTAATAAGACCGAGTAAGTGGTGTTGGCATCCACCACAAAAAATAACCGTTGAAATCACTTTCGGTCCAACTTCAATAAAAGCTACTATCATCCCTTCTGGTTTCGTTGGTTGCCCCGTGAAGCTTGTCATCTCGATATCTACTGGAGACAAATCACCAATTTCTTTGCCCAACTTCCTCAATGTTTTGAGAGGCATGACGTTGAAGACAGCTCCATTATCAATGAAAACCTTGTTAATCGGCTTACCACAAATGTGAGCGTTAACATATAATGGTTTCAAGTGTGGGATTGCTCTTTCTGGTATAGGTGGAAAAACCATAGGTGGGGGACTGCCATGTGTATATCCGGGACTGCCAGCCATTGCAGCCCATTCTCGTTCCTCTTCCTCCAGCCTTGCCTAGATGGGCTCATCTTCTTCCTCTAACCACCGCATACCAGTCATCCTGACTTCAAACCCGGCTTTATCGGTTTTCACTATCTTGCTGCGTAAAGCCCTCGTTTCCACTGGAGCGAACGTCCCAAAGATTATTTCAGGAGCCTTCTCTTCGACAACTTCTATTTCGGGATCGATGTTGATCCGTCTACATAATTGACACCGAAAACACCTAGCCTTCTTGATAGGCCTTTCGATCTCCCTGTGCTCCTGTAATTGGTCGCTCGCATACCTGCGCTTAGCATTACGGATTTGTGTACGATTCATACTTGGAAATCGGGGATCTATGTCTATTGGTAGAGGCTTTCTGTTCCAACTCCACTTGTCATGGACTGGTTGTGGCTTGGGCGTTGGTCGATCTCGCACTACCGCTTTATCTTTCAACTCCACTTCAAAGGAACCATCATTTTTATCCCATTTTTCTGCCACTCTGGTTTCACAAACCTTGAATTTGTCCTCCTGAACAAAGTCTCGCTCCTTTTGCTTACGCTCCTTTCGCTTGGTATCTCTTTCATCATCTCTCTGTGTGTCTTGTGAAGATCGCACAGAGATTACAGCAGTAGTTACCTTTGGGAAGGGCTGCTGCTCTACTCCCATCGTCATGTATTTGAATCTCCCCGCTTTGATAGCCCTCTGAATTTCCTTTCGGAAATGCGTACACTGGTTAGTGTAATGCGTGAAAGAGTTATGCCACTTACAGTATGACCTTCCCTTTATTTCCTCTTTTGTTGCTAACCGCTGTCCTTTAGGGATACAAATTTGCCCATCCGCTAGCAGAATATCGAAGATTTCATCTGCCTTGGATGCGTCAAACGTTGGTTGTTCCCGCTCCTCTGCCCCTGGAAGGGGTTTCAGTTTAGAACACACATAAGGCTTGCCGTTTACAATTTCAGCTACCATTTCTTCAACGCTACTTCCCTGCTCATCATCTGGCACATACATTTCTGTATCGACAATGGCCATCTATTGGACCTTATTCCGCCGAAAGTTGTGATCTTTTTTTCTAAAAAGAGATTCCAACATTCCCGCATTGGATGCTAAACTGGCCAGATCTTGAACATCATGGGCTGTCAAAGCCTCCCGTAGTCTGGTATGCATATTCCTGACCACCAAATTGGTCATCTTGGTCTCCTCAATGACTGTCGGGCAACGTCCTTCATAAGTCGTATTCGCTCTATGAATTGGTAGGCGGTCTCCTCTGGCATCTGCCGGATCTCCAAGAGATCTGTGAGTGAGACCGTCGGGAGAGGATTAAAGAACTTTGCATGAAAAGCTGGTTACAAACCTTCCCAAGTTTGCACCTGTCCTAGCGGAAGATTGGCAAACCAGGAGAAAATTGTTCTTCTGAGAGATAATCCAAACAACTGTAATTTGTGAAACAGATTATTGCCCATTTCCCCCAATTGAGCCGTGAAGCGCCCCACGTGCTCAATGGTTGAAGCTCCATATTCTCCCGAGAAAGAGTGGAAATCTGGTGGCCTATAATTCCTCGGAAGAGGATGCTTATTGATGATTCTCTCTGGAAATGGCCTTTGATATGCCGGCCTGTTCATCGTTTGAGTATTCATTCCGAAATGCACCCTCAAGACTTGAGCAATGTCTTCCAGATCCACTCTCGGTGGAATAGAGTCGAACACAGGAATGGGATTATGAGCCTGACCTCCCAATCTTTCTTCTCTGGGGACGGTTGGCTCGGCTCTGATACCCAGTGGAACATTATTTGGGTATGTCAAAAGAGTCTTTCCCCTGTCAACCCTAGTAGTGGCACTTGGAACAGTGCTATCTACATATGAAGGTCCCGCAAAATTTGCTTGTAATCTGGATGGTGACATCCCTGGTGGTGACTGAGTGCGTTGAAGAGTAACCCTTGATAAAGCTTGATCTAACATACTTTGCATGAGGTTTTGTTGCTCACGCAATATGAGATTTTTTTGCTCATGCAACAAGTTTTGCATAGCCAGAGTTTGCTAATTGTTCAAGTGTTGAACATAAGACACCCAATCGGCGGGTGCTTGGGGAACTTCCCCTGCATTTGGCATGGCAGGTGGTGAAATGGTTTCTCCCACCGGTGTTGACGATGCTTGAGGTTGTGAGCCTGCCATATGGATCCTTCCGATGATTAGGGCGGACCTCAGTTGTATAAAATTCTCTCTTGACGTAGGATCAGCAATCTTGCTTTTCTCCCACTGTGGTCGCCAATTGTTGATGCCGTTTTCAACAATAAAAGTAAAATCCGAAAATAGAAATTATCTTCAAATTTGATAAAATAAATGTCTGAGATTAAGAATCTCTAGACACCGTATGATAGATAAATAAAATAGGAAAAATAAGTACTACAGACTGAAAAAATAAATGATGATCCCCAAAAGAAATTCCAATAAATTTGATGTTGATTGAAGATGGTTTCTAAAATAAATGATGATCCCCAAAAGAAATTCCAATAAATTTGATGTTGATTGAAGATGGTTTCTAAAATAAATGATGATCCCCAAAAGAAATTTCAATAAATTTGATGTTGATTGAAGATGGTTTCTTTAGGATATGAAACAACCTATTTAAAAACCTATGTCAACCGTCACAACCAGGTCGTGCCTTCATATCCGCCCACCGGTTGTAACCTCTTTCAACCGTCTTAAAACTGCTTTTTGCCCGACCTGCACACCTGCTGCTCTGTCTCATCTTGTCTGTCTTCTACTTGTCCGACCTCCGTATCAGTCATTTCTTCGCCCGAATTCATCTTACCCAACTTCGTGTGGATTGTCTCATCCTTCTTCGCCTGACTTCATTTTGCCCGACCTATATGTTGTCCGTCCTGGATGCATATCGTTTCCTTCGTCTGTCCTCTCCTTGCCCGACTTCATACTCATAGGCTTTTTCCGAGGAAACCCATCTCTTAATAATACTTGGGCTCATATTAGACCCATTTTTAAGGTCCCACTTCTATTGATAGGCCCATTAGACTCTACATCAATCCTTAATCCAAGTTTATAGGCTCATTAGACTCTACACCAATCCTTAATTCAATTTTATAGGCCCATTCTCGAAAACCCTACATATTGATTTTTCTTACTCTAACACATATAGTATAGAAAATCTTAGAGTTAACAATATGTAAATCTTTTGTTTATAGAGTAATGGATAATAGTTTGTCACAATATTTGCAATAAATTAAACTAGAATGTATTAATTAATTAAAATAAAATCAAAATTATATTATTTATAATGTGACGTTAAATAATAATGAAAAAATTTCATAGAAACATATGTACCAATCAGGATGTTGCAAATATTTTTTATTTATGACATGATTTTAAATATTAAAAATATTCAATTAAAATACTTCTAGAAAGTAAAAAATATGGATGTTTTCATCATTTTTATTCTTACTTTACGTAGATGTGAATTAGATCCTATGACAGTGAAAAAATTGTAAATGTTACTATTACTTATTTGGTAACTTAAGAGTCCGAAAAATTGTATACATTAGTATTGTTTCTACGAATTGAAAATATTTTAGAAATTTTTATTATTTGTCCCTCAATTTAAATTATGCATGGAAAAATTTTATAACAATATTACTGTAACAAATTAAATTTACCATCATTTAATTGAAACAAAAAGTATAAAATAAAAATATTGTGGATATTATTGTTATTTGTGTCGCTACCTTAGATAGTGACAAAAAGCAATTTGTGTCATTCTCCACAAATAATACACATGGGACACTCATTGCAAGAAACTATAACTTAACATCGTCACTAAATAGTTATAGCTATTAATTGTCGTGGAACTTAATTCGAAATCAAATTTCGGTAGTAATTAATATAACATTACTTATTTTTTCATACAGCAAGTTTAATTAAATACAATAACAATAACCAGAAAAATAATAATATTTAATGTAATATAAAAGTAGGAGCGATTATGAATATGACTAATTTTCCATTGTATTATAAGGAACTGTGTAAAATTTTGTAATTCAAGCTATTCAATTTTCCTCAAAATTTTTGATTCATGATAAACAAATACCCCTAAGTTGTACCATTTATATATGTTTATACCTATAGTTGTACGATTTATATATGTTTCATGGATTGGTTGTTTTTTTAGTTTTTAGTACAAGTATGTTACCGACAACATATATTTTTAAATTTTTGTTTCAATCACATTTATTTTATGTTTAATTTTGTAATTAACCATGAGTATTTTTACTTATTGTGTGTGATCACATCTTATCTGCTCTAGCATAATACATGAACATGTATACAATAATAATTAACAATTGTAGACGCAAGTGCAGATAGAACCGGAGGGGTTGACCGTGCAGAAGCCATTGCCATTGTACTGTTTTTGGCATTGTGCCTGGCATGTTCCGGTAACACAGCCAGTCTGACCATGGTTCAGCACCGCTGTGCATTTCTTCTGCCCACTCACTTCCTCGATTACGCTCCCGGCCATCACTTTAGTATATTGCATAATCATCATAACAGTCAATTAATTAATCATCTTGATAAAATGATTTTTTCCGGTCCTCACATGAACCAGTTTGAAAAAAAGATCATTTTGAGTCAATTATTAAGATAATAAGTTTTTTTGAAGAGATATATATACATTTTAGAAGATTCCATGATTTGAAATATTGGTAAACTCCTAACAGATTGGCATAAAATAAGTGCGATAACAAATTGATTTTAGACAATAGAAGTTATAATTATTATTATTTATATTAGTACATAAAAATTTATAAGAAAAAGAAAAAAATTATTGTTTAATTAAAATCCCTATGCATTAATAAGATTTATTGATCCCCGCAACATTATTAATGTTTATAGATTTTGCAATATGTATGTATGCACCTGCCAAAATGAGTAAAAGCACACCAAACATCATGTTCTTTGCCATAGCCACTTAATAAGGTAAATGAATTATGTTGTGGTTATTGTATATGTCGTTAGTTTTATAACTGTTGTGCATGATGGAGTATGTCTTGTGTTATTATTTATACTTCAAACTTACCTACTTCTGAATAAGGTTATGCCAGTGAGATTACAAAATTGCATTAATCAAGAATCATTTATTTGATAAATCTCTACTTGTAATTTCTTACACATTATTGGTGTAATACCCACCCATATGCATGCAATCGTCTTTTGCAACAAATTAAAATCTACTTGTAATTTGTGACAAATTATTGGTGTAATACCCACCCATATGCAATTGTATTTTGCAACAAATTCAAATCTTCTTGCGAATTATGTTGGCAACAAAACGTTTACTGATTTTGGATATCATAAGAAGTTGATCTTCGTAATAGGGAATATATGATTTATTAATTTTGTAAAATCACCATGATTGGATTCGGCATCATTTAACTACATTTCAATAAAATTTATTTGATTAGGATTCTATAATTATTTTTTTTAGTTCTACTATGCAATATTTATATTTTATTACTAAATATCATATTAAAATAATATTAAACAAAATAATAAAACACATACACATACAAGCACCCGAAGTATATATAAAAGAGCAGTGGGGCTCCAATGAATAATTTCGAAAACGGGATGTTATGTACAAAAAGAGATGTTAATGATGACACTAACTCAAACTCGGATATAGAGAATTAGAAGCTATGATGGTTAGAAGAAGAGAAAGCCCCCTAAGACTAGAACTTTCTATTTCTTGCTGCAAAAGTTGTGCCCTCTTTACTAAGTGATACACAAATACATCCCTTTCTACCTACTTCTCTCAGCAATATACAATACATTCCACATTTACTTAATTAACTCACAGACCCCAACCGTTTTACTCTGTATCAACACATATGACTTGTATATTGTCTATGAGAGGGTATATTTTCTAACTTTTTTTTGCATTCTAATGATATATATATATATATATTAATGGATTTTTTTTCAAAATCTTTACAAATGGTTGTTAATGTTTCACTGCATCTTTATTTTTTAGCAGAAATACCTAGAAGGTTTAATACAAGATGATGACGTTTTGTGCCTTTGTTGTAATTTCATTGTATTTGTTTCAATTAAAATTATCATTGTTAGAATAACTTCCATAAATACAAGCAGTTGTCTCTGGCACCTTGTAAATATTTATATATAAATAGGTTACGAACTGATGGTACGAAGATCATGCAAGGTTTATTCTCCGGAAAAAGCCGTGAGGGTTTTTGGGCCACCTCCTTTAGTGTAAAATCTTCTTCTATCTATCTTGCTATATCATAAATTTTTGTAACTAAGATGAAAATCAACGGTATATAAGCCTTAAGTATTGGTTAAGTAGTGAATTTAACTCTTTCAACTTTGGTCTACTTGAACATTTAGGTTCGTGAAAGTAGATATATATGTTATTAGAAATTTCTTGCATTACTATGCTTTATACTTCAATTTTTGTAAAAAGTATAATTAATTATTTATTAATCTGCTTTAATCCGTGACAGGAAAAAATACTAAAGGAAAGAGAAAAGTATCATCATCAAGTGTTGCTCGTAGGGGACATCAATTGGGCAAGCTAAACCTGGATTATTGGAGTAGATGTGTTGCGCAGCCAGGTAAGAATCTGATGATTCTTACTATCCCAATCATCCAATTTCTCAATATATGATTGAACAGCTTTAGGGGTAGGCTTAGCTTCTCCTATAGAAATAGGAGCAACGGGAGCGACTATATCGCTTGTAACAATCCGTCATAACTTTCTGCCTATCAAGAAACTTTTCATCGATTGTGCCAATAGACTGTAATTATCTCCGGACAAAGTAACACGTATCGGAACATGAACATCCATCTTTTCCATTCAGAAAAAAAAAAATAAAAATTGAGAATAGGCAATATCCCAAGCCAAAAATTAAATCAACAAAAGCACGGACAAATTAAACTGAATCGGAACCGGAACAAGAATCAGCCAATCACGGAATACTGCTCAATCCGAAAAAGTGAATGTACCATCGGGAAGAAAATTAAATTCTAAGCATACCGGTCAAAAAATCTCCGGAAACTGCCGCCGCACGCGCCACCACGTGCCGACGAGGCATCAGGCAGGTTTCTTTGTCAGGCGTGTCACGGCTACATGCGCCTCTGTTCGGGCTGACTTCCTGGTGGTCAGCTTGTCTCACGGTGGCGCTTCCGGTGCTGGTGGCGGTCACAGTCGGAGAGGATCGGGGAGATGGATCTAAGACTATTGACGTTTTGGTTGTTTTTGGATTGTACGGGGAGAAATCAGAGCTCTGATACCATGTTAAGATAAATTGAATAAAATGAATTTTTGGACTAAAATCAGGGTTACATGGTCATCTATATACATATTGATATGGGCCGGACTATGTATATAAATATAAATATATATTACAATATATATCAATAAAACCGAAATAGGCAGTTCATAAACCGTAATCCAAACCTTTATTCAGAAGAATTGGTTTTAATTTTCGGATTACTCACGAAATTTAATTCCTTAACTAATTCTATGAGTAAATTTTTATTTTTATTTTAGTAATTACTCAAATATTGATTCCGTCAGTAATTTGGTGGATATTTTGTGAGTAATTATTCACATAATCTATTATATGAGTAATTCGGTGAGCAAGCCAATAAATGTGTTGAGGTTTAGTTATGATTGGAGTTTTATATGTTATGAAGGATTTAATTATAATATGCCTATTAATATAAATTATATTTTATGCAACGTTTTCATAGTGGCATAAAATTTTAAATAATATTTTTATTTATGAATCAAGTTTGTATTATAGATGAGATTATATTAAGATTGAGAAAATTGAAAAATATATTCTTTATATATACTTAATTATTATTTTTGTTAGGTATTTATTTTCAAGCAAATTATACTCTCCATTTTCCAAAAAAATTTGTATTTTTATATCTCGGACACGCATGATTAGCGCGTCCAGGTCAATTGCCGTGTTTCTAGTGTACTAAGTTTACCTGGCATGGTTTGAGTAATAATCTCAAATTTTGCAATTTCTATCGTAAACTTTTTTTGTTCTTTTATTTATTAAACTTTTTATATTATTTATTTATTTATTTATTTATTGCTATTTCTCTATCACAATTACCTATTTTATTCAAACTTTGTCAATAATTTTAAATTCAACAATTTATAATTTTTTAATTATTTTTCTATTTTTTGTTTGAAAAGTTTTTTGCATTAATAGTTAAATAGTTATCTTATTACTAATTAAAATTAAATTGCATAAATCTTTAAACAATATTATTTATTAAAACTAATGTGTCTTGAATATTTATAATTTTAATATTAAAAATAATTAAAAAATTTTAAAATAACTTTTTAATATTTAAAATTTTAAATTATACATTAAAAATTAATAATAATTTTATAAATAGTGTAATATTTTTTATTAACTTATTTTTTTAACATATTTTATTTTAAGAAATTATATATATATATATATAAAAAAGGACAATATTGATAAGTGACCATATGAGTATTAAGACGGCCAAGATCATATACGATGTGCAGTATGAAAAATGTAAATTGAAATTTATTTTATTGAAATTTTTTTTATAAATTCCAAAAAATATATATATTTGTGATATATACTCCATCCGATCCTTTTGAAATGATTCATTTTATTTGAGACACGTTATTTAAGGTAAAGTAATTTAATTAGTTAATAATAGTAAATTACGATATTATTTTATTATATTTTTATATGAGTAATATTGTTAATAATTTTAAAATAAGAATTAATATATATAATTTAAATAAATTTGAAATACGTGTTTAAACATTTTGAATCTTACCATATCTCAATAAGATATATACAATATGTATATCATTTTATAGGAAATAAAATTTTAAATAATATAAATACATAAAAAAAATTATTTATTTATTTATAATTAAGATAAATAAATTTTATAAAAAGAGAGAGTTTTAAATGCCGATCAAAATATGTGTTTATTGAATAGATATATAAAATAGAAGGATTTTTAAGTTGATTTATATTTATAAGTATGTTTATATTTAGTAAATTTTACTAAAAATATAAACTTGTTAATTGAAGTGAAACAGACAAACACTACCAAAAATTTGTTTATTTGGGTCGGAATTAGCTTCGGAATCAATTCCGCGACTAACAAAATATAGATATAATAAATATTAAATCAATTATTATTATGTTTTTTTGCTACAGAATTTCCAAGACTCTTTAAAAATCGGAAACTATATTAACTATGTAATTTGATATATTGATTACTTTTGGAATTTCTAAACCTATTTTGATTAGTCTCGGAAATTCCGAACCTATTTCATTAGTCTCGAAAATTCCAAAAATTATAGTCTCGGATATTTTGAACCTATTTTATTGTCTCGGAACTTCCGAACCTATTTTAATTAGTTTCGAAAATTTTGAGACTTTTATTAATATTGGAAATTTCAGACCTATTTTTAATTAGCCTCGGAAATTTTGAGACTTTTAGTACTGGAAAATCTCAAAATTTCCAAATCTATTTTCATTAGTCTCAGAAATTATGAACCTTTCTTAATCTTGGAAATCCCGAACATTTTTTTTGGTCTTGGAATAGTAACATATCAAATAATTTACATTCCCGCTCCTACAAATTAACTAATTTTAATTCATATTTTAATTTTATTTAGATATATATGTAATTTCTTTATTGTGTAAAATATATATAATAGGGAATAATTGATTAAATTGTTGCAATATAAAAACAATTAAAATAATAAAATTAATAAGTTATTAAATTAAAATTTAAAATAAAATAAATAATAAGAAATTGTAGTATATTATTTTTTGAGAAAATGTGTGTAAGAAAAAAATAGAAAGAACATATCCAAAAGTATTTATGTATTAAATAATAAAATAATACTCCATCCGTCATTCATATCTATGCTTACATTCCTTTTTAAGTTAAAAATATTCTTGTTTCATTTTTAAGTAAAAAATTATTATATTTTATTATTACTCATTTTTATTAAAATACGTGCCTGGTCAAATGAGTACACGTTTGAGGAAGTATGTAAAATACATTTTTGGCCTATTTTATTCAATAATATGCCAATTTTACTTCCTCTATTTTTAAAATATTAATTTGGTCTCGTATTCGTAAAATTAGTTCAATTTTAGTCCTTACTGTCATAATGGTATGTTGCCGGTGAATAATAATTTTGATTTTAATTTTATTTAGATATAAATATATATATATTTATAATTTATTTACTGTGTAAAAATATATAAATAATAATCGATTAAATTCTTACAATATAAACTAATTTAAATAATAAACTTAGTAATTAAAATAAATTTTGAATTGAAAAAAATTGATGTCCTAATTAATTAGGTAATTTAAGTTAAATACTCTTTATATAACAAAAATTATAAAATAAGTATAAAATATAAATATACAAAATAATACCATTATATTATAATTATTACTATGTTTTTATACTATTAATAATTATTTATTTTTATTAATATATATTATTAAAAAACTAACATACAAACCCTAATTTAAAAACTAAACATACAAATCCTAATTATAAACAAACTCTAATTTGCACCAGGTTCTTCTCCCAATTCTTCTTCTTTCCCAAAATTTCCTCCTTCTTTCCCCTTCTCTTTCCCCCTCCCCCCCTTCTAGTGGTCAATGACCAGAGCAGAATAAATAGGAAAATAAGTCAGGTCATAGAGTGAATGAATGAGGATCACAGCCTTTTGTTTTACATTAATTGATATATAGAGAGTTTCATTTTGGAGAATGAAAATAATTACTGTTTCATGGAAAAGATCCAATCATCAATTTCCGAGACAATTTGTTGCCAATAGGAAGCTCTAGGGAAGAGAACGGCAAGAACCATAGGAGTATCAACTTCAGCTTCAAGAAGTCAGGCCGACAACCGAAATTTGAGGCGTGGAAGAAACACTAGTCGCATTGAAGGCAATGGGACTGACGCAGAGGAAAAAAGAAGCTCATCTGCCAATGAAGACTCATCTGCAGATGACCTCCGCCGCCATGTTTATTCCTTTGATTCTAATAAAATTATTGAATCTCTCTAGAGCAGAGAATGCTTTTGGTTTTTTGAATGCAAGAGATGTTGTATATCCTAATATATGCTAAGTGGCTGTTTTATATAATTTGAATGATGGAGTTTTTAATCCAAAACCGCATTATGTGACTTGAAGAAATGATTGGCTGCGTGTCTCTATTCTGATGCTTTTCCTGTTTTGTTGTTTTACATTCTTAACTAAATGTTCCTTTTACGTATGGATTGTTTATTGTTTCCCTGGATGGCATGCCGTGACACAGCAGTGTTCAAGGCATACAATATGACGCTCTAGATGACATCAATGTTGGTGTGAGTGTAACTGGTACATGCCTTTGCCATGGTTGTGAGATAAGGTATATCCAGAAATATGTAGATGGCCATCTTTAACCTATAACGCCATAGAGTAAATAAAAATCATGAAAGGTGTTCTGAATAGGCACATGTTGGATTCCTTTATTAATTACCTAAGGTCACGTAAATGAATATTTTACTAAAAATTGTAACAAACCAACTGGTGTTAACGATTGTTGATACAAAAATGCATGATGTTGTTGATGCAAAATTAAATTGAATTTGAATTAAATGGTAATTGAATTGGTTGTTAAATATTATTAATGAATAACTTGAATTTGAATTTTGAATTTGTGAGTCAATTAATATATTTATGGTGGTAGTTTGAATTATTTTTATATAAATACTAGTATGAATCCCGGGATAATTACGTTAGGTATATTGTAATATAATTATATATATATTTATTTATTTATATTTTAATTTTTGTATATTTTAAGTATTCATATTTTAATTGTAATTTATGAAATCAATATAATATTAATTATTTAATATTATCTAAATATAAGTAAAAGTAAAATAAATTAAAAATAATATACATCTCAGGGATAATAGAAATCATAAAATTCAAGTAATGTTTGTTTTTTTTTTTTTTTTATCAAATATCAATAAATCTTGAAATTTCATTAAATAGAAAAAAAAATTATAATTCATACCATTTTGCCTCCGATGGTGTGATTGTCGATATAAACCACATGTTCGTCTTTGTCCCCTCCTCCTTTGTGGATTACGATATAAACGACTTTCATCCATACCTGTAAATATATATACAATATATTATTAACCTATAAACTATAGATTTTAATAAAAAAATACATAAATATGATAAATATATTTAATATGTTATTACCTTCGATCACCAAATTTGTATTTTCTTGTTGATGTTCTTCAACTGAAGGTGGTACACTATTTTCATCTAATAAGAATAGAAATATTTATTATGAGTATAATAAATAGAATTTGTACCAGGAGTTCGTCTTTGTCCCCTCCTACCTCTTTGTGAATTATCATACGTACCTATAAATATATACAATATATTATTAACCTATACATTATAGATATTAATAAAAAATACATAAATATGTTAAATAAATTTAATATATTATTACATTTGATTAAAAATATTATTTCCGATCACCAAATTGTAGTACAATATTTTCATCTAATAAAAATAGAAATATTTATTATCAGTATAATAAGTAGAAAGTAATAAATAATAATTGATAAGATAATCATACCATGATGTCTCCGATTGTGTGATTGTGGATTTGTACCACGGGTTCGTCTTTGTCCCCTCGTGCTTCTTTGTGGATTTTCATTCGTACCTGTAAATACATATACAACACATTATTAACTTATGCAATATAGATTTTAATTAAAAATATTATTTTGAAAATAATAATCTTATAAAATAATGAGAAAATGAAAAAATTATACATACGACATAATAAACAAAATATTATTTTAATGCATAACACATTATTAATTCATACCAATTTGCCTTCGATTGAGTGATTGTCGATTTGAACCACGCGTCCCCCTCCCGCTTCTTTGTGGATTAGGATATAAAATACTTTCATTCGTAATGTTATAAGCAGCACGAATTGAATGAAATTCCGAATCAATATTCTGAACAATAACTCTCAGTTCAGAATGCGTGGTTCTATTGTATTGCTTCATTCGTATTTGTCTTCAACATCTCAACCGAGCAAGTTTTTTTAAAACCTGACTGTCATCCATTTATTCAAAATAAAATTAAAATTAATAGAAGATAAATATTTGTTACAAAATTGGATAACTCGTTCATAAAAATTTATTAAATATTATATATAGAAAAATATTCTTTAAAAAAATTCCTATGGGGATTATTCTTTCTATATTGTTATCCATCTATTCAAAATAAAATTAAAATTAAAATAATAAAAATAATATGTTACAAAATTGGACAACTCATCCATGAAAATTTATTATATTAAATATAGATAAATTATTTTTTAAAAAAATTCCTACGGTGGATTGTAAAAAATATTGGGTTAGAAATTATTATTAAATATTAAATATAAAAAAATATTCTTTAAAAAAAATTTCTTATGGGAATTATTCTCTCTACAAATTGATAGTTATCCATCTATTCAAAATAAAATTAAAATTAAAATTAATAAAAATAATATATATTATAGGACGAAGATAAATATTTATTACAAAATTGGATAACTCATCTATGAAAATTTATTAAATATTAAATATAGATAAAATATTTTTTAAAAAAATTCCTACGGTAGATTGTAAAAAATATTAGGTTAGGAATTATTCTTTCTAAAAATTGATTTTATCCATCTTTTCAAAATAAAATTAAAATTAATTAAAATAATATATATTGTAGGAAGAAGATAAATATTTGTTACTTTCTACAAATTAATTGTTATACATCTATTATAAATAAAATTATAATTAAAATTAATAAAAATAGTATATATTGTAGGAAGAAGATAAATATTTGTTACAAAATTGGATAACTCATTAACTCATTCATGAAAATTTATTAAATATTAAATATATATTAAAAAAAATTCATACTGTGGATTGTAAAAAATATTGAATTTGAAATTATTATTAAATATTAAATATAGAAAAATTTTCTTTAAAAAGATTCCTCTGGGGATTTTTCTTTCTATATATATTCATATATTCAAAATAAAATTAAAATTAAAATTAATAAAAATAATATATATGGTAGGAAGAAGATAAATATTTGTTAGAAAAATTGGATAACTCATCCATAAAAATTTATTAAATATTAAATATAGATAAAATATTTTCTGTCTCAGGAATTAAAAAAAAAAAAGAAAACAACATCTAAATTCAAAAAGGCATTTCCGCTGGTAGTAGAAAATTTTTGTCTTCTACCAAAAAAAATGACTCAAAAATTATATAAAAATTCTAAAAAATTTAATTAATAAAAATGAATATGAATCAAATAATATGAAGATATAACAACCTGAAGAAGAAGTAAAAGTTTCGAAGAACAACACCCTTGCCTGAAGAAAAAAAAAAAAAAGAACACCTTGTAAAACTTGCTTGAAGAAATAAAATGAGTACACCCTGTAAAACTTGCCTAAAGAATTTTGTAAAATTTGGATAACACCCTGTAAAATTTGCATGAAAAAAAAAAAAAAAAACCCAGGAGAACACACTGTAAAACTTGCCTGAAGAAATAAAAGGAGAACATGTTCTAAAACTTGGCTTGAAGAAATAAAAGGAGAACATCCTGTAAAACTTGTCTGAAGAAAAAAAAAAAAAAAACACCCCGGAAATTTTCTTCTCCGGATGGCAATCTTCTCCAATAAAATAAATAAAGTTTCTGTTGCCTGAAGAACAACACCTTTGCCTTGTCTGAAAAAAAAAAAATAAATAAAATAAAATAAAAACACGACCGTAAAACTTGCCTGAATAAATAAAAGGAGAACACTTTGGTAAAACTTGCCTATAAAACTCGCCTAATTTCTTCTCTCCAGATGTCAATCTTCTCCAATAAAAGAAATAAAGTTTCATAGTTCACTATAAAAACTTCCGTGAAAAACTAATCCACTTAAAAATAAACTTCCTATGTTCACTACTGTGTAAAAAACTGTAAAAAAAAATAAAAAACTCAAAAAACTCAAAAACTCTCAAAATTCTGAGATAACAGGATTAGAGAATTTTACAAATAAGTGGGGTCCACCTTAAGCTCCTATATATATATATATGATATGATATGGATGTGTAAGCCAAACGTATATAGAGTGAAAAAATAAAAGGTTCTTATATATATTTTTTATTCTTCCATATATTTTTATTATTCTTCATGTATTTTATATTGTTTGACTTCAAATTGGTATCAGAGCTTCGGCTATGTCCAACAATCTAGTTTCTCATTCAATGGTGAAAAATTTGATTACTGCAGCAGTCTGATGAAATTATGTTTTGAATTTCAAGACTTGGAGTGTTGTGGAAGATGGTGTAGGTGCTCCAGAGGAAGAATCCCAACGCACTGCTGCCGAAAGAAATGCTCTGACGAACAGAATGCAACAACAGATAAAAGCTCTTTTTCAAATATATCAAGCGATTGAGATTCCATTCTATGAAAGACTATCCAAGGCTGGAAGTGCAAAAGAACCATGGAACATCCTACAGACAACATACTTTGGGCAAGATCAAGTAAAAAAGGTTCGCTTGAAATCATTAAGGGCTGAATTTAAAAAAATGGAGATGAAAGATAACGAAAAAGTTAGCGATTATTTTATGAGAGCGGATTCTCTTGTGAATCAAATGGCATCAAATGAAGAAGTTGTTGAAACCCAACGGATAGTCGAGAAAATTTGCGTAGCCTACCAAGGAAATTCGACCATGTTGTGGTAGAAATTGAGGAGTCGCAAGATCTCTCGTCGATGGCGTTAGAAAGTTTGCAAGGAAGATTGGAGGCCCATGAAGTAAGAATACTTCAAAGGAATTCCCAACGTTCCATTTCTCAAGATCACACTTTGAAGTCCCAATTTACGGGAGGCCGTGGTTTCTTTTGTGGACACGGACGAGCACAAAATCAAATCAGGGGACGAGGAAAGGGTGGCCAACCACCTACAGAAAATAAAGAGCGGCATGAAGATGAGAAATTACGATTTTTCACCCAACGAAGAAGAGGGCGTGGTAAATATAAAGATACAAAACCTTATGTAGAGTGCTATTATTGTCACAAACCTGGACATAAAATTTTTTATTGTTGGGAAAAATATCCAGGAAAGAGGCGTGAAAATGGTTTTGTACATGAGAAATGAGTAAAAAATACAGAAACCTTGTTGATTGCTTTAAATAGAAATATTGGGAATATTTGGTATTTAGACAGTGGGCAAGCAAACAAATGACTGGAAATAAAAATTTATTTTCCACTTTTGTCAAAGCTAATCATGGGTAGGTTATAATTGGAGATGCCAAGGCATACAAGATCGAAGGCGTTGGAGAAATCTCATTCAAGGCGAAGAATGGGAGAGGTGAGAAAATGTCTGAGGTATTTTATGTTCCTGGATTACAAAACAATTGGTTAAGTATTGGCCACTTAATGAAAAGGGGATTAATATTCATTTTGTTGGCAATTTTTTTCGCTATGGAGAAGAAAAATCAAATCGTAGCAAAATTGGTTTGGGAGCAAACAATTTGTTTTCTTTGAAGCTTGATATCTTGAATAATGCTGGAAATCTTGCTGTTAATGAGAAAATCTTCAAGTTGTGGCATGATAGGTTTGGGCACCTAAATTTGGGAGCTTACAGGACTTGTCGACTAAATCCCGATTGTATGAGGGCTGCCCAAAATCGGTGGAGTCACTACCAAAAAAATAGTTTTCTGCTACAGCTAGAAATTCGTAACAAAAAGCCAATTTTTGTGTAATTTGCGTATTTGCTACGCCTTAGTGACGACTTTTATCCGTAATGTGTACTCGCGTAACGAAATATGTTTTTTGCCATGCACATTTTCGTAACTGCTACTCTCGGTCAACGTTCCTTATGGCAAGGTTTTTGTTACCATATTTGTTACGAATATTCTCTCGTAATAAAAAGTCAAGCTTCCCACGCGTGTGCCAGGACTTTTAGTCACGATATTTGTTACAAAAGTTCCTTGCGTTACCAAAATATTTACTATGACCGCTTGTCAGAGTACGCTTTTTGTTACGATTTTTTGTTACGTCATTGAAGCCGTAATAAACAATATATTTTCTTATGGTCACGAAACCGGCCGTAACAAAATTATCACTTCATATTTGTTACGTCCAAAAACAAATTTTTGTTACTTCATTTCATTTTTTTGTTACGTCATTTTATTTTTTTGTTATGTCATTGAACCCTTAACAAAACTATCCATTCTTATGGTCACATAACTGGTCGTAACAACAAACATCCAAAACAACATTTTGCTACGTCATTTCTTCCTTTTGTTACAAAAAAATAGCGTCTCATGAAAAAGAGTAGTTGTGGTACAGTTGAAATTGTGCGTAACAAATGAACCTTTATGATCTTTCTTACACCAAAGGAAATTTGTATACAACTATGCTATAAATATTACAATTGGCCATAATTGCAAACAATAAACACTATTAGGGAATCACAACATAGGATATTAATATAACAATATTTACTAGTCGATGTCCACCACCAAACAACAAAATAAAGTAACCCATCAAAAAAGCCTAGCAACATCTTCGCTTCGACATTATGTACTGCAAAACACAAGCATTTTAAACATCCAACCTAGTAATAAGCTAGTGGGGACATCCATCAATCCATAGCAACAATTCTCACCACACAAAAGATAACTCCAAATGTCTATGCATCTATTCCATAGGTATTTCACATAGCCGTAACAACCTACCATCCAAACACATCTATGGCATCCAATCCATAAGGCAAACGGGGGCAAAACATTAAGGAATCGGTTGATATGCTTCAGGGGTGGCGCATGAGCTGCAATTACCAACAGAAGGAGGTTTAGTTTAAATAATATTTCTTTTAAGTTTTGGAGTTCAATAAACGAAAGGTATGAAAGTATATCCGAACATCCTTGTAGTTCCACTCAATAGGATCTTCACCGAAAACGTCGCGAATGGAAGTCGCCCCAACAATTGTTGGAAAAATAAATGGTGTGTCTGGGACTGAGGCGAATGTAACGAAGACCTTGACAAGGAAAAATGTGTCACCTACAACATTCACAAGTACAATTGTTGAGTATGTACTTCACCGTATATATCAACACACAATCAAACTGTATATAGAACATGCCATAACACATTTGAAGTGTAAACTTCCCAACTCATACAACATGATTATGTACATTCAGACATCTACTATATGGTATTCAACCCATGAATTAGGCACCAAAAACACTACTTTCTAATTTCCTGTGTGATTGCAACTCGAACTATAAACAACTCATCCACCAATAAAACCTTAGTAAAGCAGCAGATCATGTACAACATTAAAATAATAATTTCAATAAGTAATAAATCCATATGGTTACCCCCAAATGGGACTACTCCATGTATGTGTCGTATTATCATGTCTCATGGAGATTAATTACCATTTATACATTAAATATGAGCATACACCCGCTGATGAGTTCAAGTTTATAGTACCGACGACTAATAAATCAAATTATATGTTAATAATCCTCACATAATTATTAGAGAACTTTACCTTTCTACTAAACCATGGAAGAAACATATAGAACTTACCTTTCTACTAAACCGGTCAGATCATCCTGTGAGAAGAATATAAAGCTCTCGATTGTTGAGCATATCATAATTAATCAGTAGAGAAACCTACAAGAGTTCAGTTATAAACCAGTATTTCTCCTACATTTTAATATTTATTCGTTGTATTTACAGACAAGACTGATTGATAAGATCAAAAAATTTAAAGTTCATTGTTTATTCCAAGGGCTTCATACTTTGCATCTCATCTCAGCTACCACATTTTACCAATCATCGGACAAGAAAGTAGATGGGAAATTATGTATGGTATCTTGGACAAATTTTGTAACATTTAGGTATTAGTGAAAAGTATAGAAGAGTACCTGTTGAACATCCAATCCTCTAGCCCAAACATCTGTTGTGATAAGAACTTAGGTTTGTCCAGACCGAAATTCATTCATAATGCATCTAATTCCTTTTGAGGCATATCCCATGCATGGATAAAATGGTGAAGCTATTCTCATGTATTTTTCAAGAGGGCCAATCAATCTGATACAAATAAAAGGCGAGCATAAAAATACTTGCCTAATTTATTCTTTTGACTCATAACTATTGTGTACCATAAAGAAAAAATATTGCATATGACTACCGTTTAGTTAACAGATTCAACATAGGAATGCAGATCTAACAAAAGAAATTATCTTTCATTTCGTATTGCAGAAGATCACAGCCTGCTCTATTGTAAGGGTACACAAAGAGTGTCGAACTTCCATTCCTCTCTTTCTATTGCAACAAAAAACTGCTTGATGCTCTGTCACGGAAAAATAAGTGAGAATTCACAAAATGCAAGAACTATATAGTGTACCATCCGGAGAAATTAGATATCAATTCACCAACCCTTTCTACCAAAGAGGAAACTATTCACACTATGATTCACAAAATGTAAGAACTATATGGTGTACACTATGACTCAATCACTCACTTCTTCCTCCTTGGCGGATACTGTATTATTATTTTATTATTTTGATAGCTATGGTAAGTAAGTATTCTTTTGAACCAAAGATATTACAATAAAAATTACAAGGAAGCACATTAATATAATTTAAATTTACTGAATATCAATGTATTGAAACCATATAAAGCTATATCAGAAAAGCAGTACATGTTGCTTGCAATTAGATCCCAAATATTGATTAAAAATAATACAAGCACAACTATAGAACATGCTTGTGTGAGCCATGGGGAACAACAAAGGTAAAATATATATACCATCAAATTCACATTCTAGACCTTATATAAAACATTAAGGATTCCATATATTATTTACATTTTTCACTTTAAATCTTCCTTTGATTGTCTAGATTGTTTTAGAATAATATAAATTAAGAAGATATCCATTAGAGATAGGAAATAAGTAAGCATACCCAAAAAAGGAATAAATATACGACATTGGATACGATGAGTTAATTTTTATTACATGAAAAGCAAACAAATATAGGTAAATGCAGTACTGCAGTAGAGACTTGATAAAGTATCAAGGAATCAAGCTTGTACAAGCACTCATCATAAAACGTAATGAGAAAAACTTAGTTATAGGTATTATTGCATCTCAATCCAATGTGAACAATTCTCACTTATGTAAACTAACCATCGTAATAAAAGAGCAACAAATAAAATAACTAACAAGTTTAGGAAAAAAATCCTTAAAAAAAAAAAAAAGCTTACTAAAACGAGTTGCAAATTTCCTTTTGACAAGAGCACCCCTTGAATCAGGAATGTTAACATAACAAACATAGTTCTTACTTTTAACGAAAATGATAAACATAACATAGTGATGTGGCTGACTAAAAATCGAATGAGGAAGATAAAAACAACAATAAATTACAATTAGGCATAGAAAGTCAAATTAAATGAAATCATACACCTTCCGTGTTTATATTGAACCTGAAACAATTATGTGACTAATAACGAAAGATAAACACAACAAAAGGATATGCAAATATTCATTATCCCGTATGAATTGATTTTTGGTTTTGTAAAAACCTCATGCGGCATTCACAAAAGAAGAACTCAATCCATTTAACATATAGCATGTATTCATGTAACACAACAATCATTCCAATGTATAAGTATGTCAACATATACAAGAAAAAAAAAACATCAAACTGCATGGCTAGATGTTGAAATGGAACATAACAAAAATGTTCACTGACTTTCTAGTTTCTCCCTACTTCCTGTCTATAGCAGGGCATTCCTTTTGTTTCATATCTAAACTTTTTAACTACAAAAAAATGTTGTTAGTCTTTTTTGTAATTTCCATATCTATCACAATTCACAAACAACATAACTTTAGATTTCAAATGCTCTACTAATAAGTATGAATCACGGGCAGCAATGATAAGAAAAAACACATGCTGATCTAAAGCTTGGAAAATCATGATTTGGTCACCTACATTTCATTTGGTACACCATCCTCCACTCCTAGTTTTCCCCAACAATGCAAATGCAATCAAAACATTCATGCAATATCACATAAGCTAAGGAAAAAGATTAAAGGCAGCCATCTCGTGATACCCAAAGAATAAATCATTATTATGTTTGAAAGCATTGAAGTAGCAGTTTGGTGCTCGTAATTACTTGAGCCTTCTCCTTGACATGACTATAACACAATTCACGCAAATGGAAAGAATGCAATTGCCAAATATAATCTTTGAAACTTCTTTTTAACACTAAACTATGGACTAACCTTTTTCTGCAAATTTCAAGCCTCCTTCCCCAACTTTCAATTTTGTTTTCCTGTCACAACAAACAACTCCTAGTAAAAGCATTTGTGATCGATCCTAAAAGTGTGGTCAAATAATTCTAAACTACTAAAGTCTTCTTTGTAGCATCCTCACTTTTTCACCAACTAAACACTGAAAAAAAAAAAAAAAAACATTAAAAAGAGAAAGAGAGAAAGAGTGAAAAGAGATAAAGCTAAGATCTCCACTTTAATCCTTGCCAAGAATTCAAGCAATTCCTCACAAAATTCATAATTCATAATTTCACAAATCAAAGCATCTAATCAATCTCAAACCAAGAAATTTAGTTATGTGAAACCTAGAAGCTGAACTCTGATGTCTTTATACACGTTATAGATAGATCGAAAGCGATTGGGGTCACTCACAAAACAAATCAATCAAAATCGAGGGTTTTCAAAAAAGGAAACCAAGAAAATACCATGTCGCCAAAACCAGTTCGTTGTGGCTGCAAAACTCACTGGCGCGGCTTAAGAATGGTTGCGAAAGACGCCATTCTTTGATTTCATCCATGGGTATGTAGGGCTTCAAAATCGTATTTGAGAGGGAAAAGAGTGGAAATAAAAATTTCGAAGCGTGGAATCAAATATACAAAGATGGGTCTTGAAAGTGTTTTGATTTTTTTTAATGTATTTATTTTTCTTTTTTAATAAAAAATTACATATATTTGATATTAATATTTTATTTTAAAAATATCATCATATTTTACTAGTTGTTACGGAATGTTTGCGTTATAAATATTTTTAGGAAGATATTTCATTCAAATTGTAATAGTTAAAAAAATATATTACGGTATCAAATAAAATATTAAGGTTGACTAAATTGAATATTATTTGTCACAATATTTATCGTAACTAAAAATACCATTTGTTACAAACATATTGTTACGATGGCTCAATCCATGACAAAAGCCTAATTTTTTGGTACTAGTACAAAACGTTTGTGAAGAGTGCCAATTGGGAAATCAACATCGAGTGTCTTTCCCTTCAAAATCTGATTGGAAATAAAAAATGCCTTTGGAACTGGTTCACACAGATTTATGCGGGCCGATTAAAGTTCCATTGCTTGGAGGTAACCGATATTTCTTGTTGTTTATTGATGGCTTCACAAGGAAAGTTTGGGTTTATTTGGTGAAAGAAAAATCTGACGCACTTCCTTGTTTCAAAGAATTTAAAGCTCAAGTTGAAAAATTTAATAATTCTCATATTAAAGTCCTGCGAAGTGATCGTGGAGGGGAATACATGTCCTCAATGTTTTGGGAATTCTACCGGAACCATGGGATTCAACCTGAATTGACAGCCCGATATTCACCACAACAAAATGGCATTGCTGAACGAAAAAATAGAACCATCATGGATATGGTTCGATGCATGCTGAAAAGGAAAAATATTGTAAGAGTGGTATGTGATCATCACTGATTTGTGGTGATGAGAAAACTTTATTATATAGCCAAGATTATAACGTAAAGTATTGAAATTATAGAACATAATTACAGCAGATTGCGGAAAATAAGGACTACAATATATTTAAAGTATGGAAAATATACTACATAATTACAACAGATTGCGGAAAATAAGGAATAATACATTTTTAACTCTTTCCTTTAATACCTCCCATCAAGCGTTGCGTGGGGTGTGAGCAAATGTAAAGCTTGGATCGCAGAAGCTCAAATGCCGGTCGCGGCAGCGCCTTGGTGAAAATGTCTGCGAGCTGAAGATGAGAGGGCACAAACTGAGTAAGCAGCTTGCCTAAAGAAACAAGCTCACGAATGAAATGACAATCAATGTTAATATGCTTAGCTCGTTTGTGAGAGACATGATTCTGACTGAGGAAAATGGCACTTCTGTTGTCTCAGAATAGCGTCGCAGGAAGAGTGGGCGACTGATGAAGGTCTTTGACTAAATTAAGCAGCCACACAACCTCTGCCCCAGCATTGGCCAAGGCTCGATATTCAGATTCACAACTAGAATGTGCAACGGTAGGTTGCTTCTTGGCACTCCAAGAGACGAGATTTCCTCCAAAGAATATAGAGTAACCTTAAGTGGAGCGACGAGTCTCGGGGCATCTGGCCCAGTCAGCATCGGAATAACCCACAACAGAAGTTTTGGGATGATGTGTGAAGTGAAGGCCATAATGAAGAGTTTCTTTGACGTATCGCAAAATACGCTTCACGGCTAGAAAGTGCTCATCGGTAGGAGAATGAAGATATTGACTGACTGTTTTAACAGAAAATGAGAGGTCAGGCCTAGTAAGAGTCAGATACTGCAACGCCCCACCAAAGAACGATAAAGAGTAGGGTCACCAAACGAAGAGCTAGTACTCTGCAAGGATGTGCGCGCTGCTAGTGCTGTGGCAACAGGTTTGCAGTCTAACATTTTAGCACAATCCAGAATGTTATGAGCATATTTAGCCCGTCCAATTGAAAGACCATTAGAAGTATAAGAAACTTTTAACCCCAGAAAATAGTTCAACCGCCCTAGATCCTTAATAGCAGATTCTATATGAGTGCGAGCAATAAATTGCTGAAGAAGGGACCGATTATTTCCTGTGAGGATAATATCATCAACATAAAGTAGAAAGTATAGAAGTGACGACCCTTTCTGACGGCAGAATAGGGACGAGTCCGAACGATTCTGATGAAATCCTAACTTCAACATATACGAGCTGAATGCTGAAACCAAGCCAAAGGGGCCTGCCGAAGACCATATAATGCCTTTTTGAGCTTGCACACAAGAGTCGGACTCCGAGGATCAATGAAGCCCGACGGTTGAGCCAGGTAGACAGGTTTGTCCAGAAGCCATTTAAGAAGGCATTTTTCACATCCAGCTGATGCAGAGGCCAATTATGATGTATAGCTAGTGCTAGAATGGTGCAAACTGTAGAGGCCTTCACAATAGGACTGAATGTGTGATGAAAGTCCGAGCCGGGAACTTCTGTAAAATCCTGAGCAACAAGTCAAGCTTTGGACGCTCAATAGAGCCATCGAACAGGTACTTGGTTCGGAACACCCATTTTGAGCCAACAATGTTGGTGTTAGGGGGTGGAGGTACTAAATCCCATGTCTGATTCTGCAGGAGTGCATCAAACTCTTCCTGCATTGCAGCCATCCAGTGAGGATATTTAGAGGCCGACTTGAAGCCTCGTGGTTCGAAAGCACCTACCAGAGAGGTAAGTAAAGCAGTGGAAGCTAGATCAACAGGGTACTTCGGTTTGAAAATACCTGATTGAGATTGAGTGACCATCCGACGAGGAGCCGGAGGTGCCGGAGGTAGAGGAGGCGGTATAGGAGCATTAACCGTCTCAGAAGTAGGTACCGTAGATGGTGGTGATTCAGGCAATGGTGGAACATCAGGATCATCAGCCGGAGCATGTCCCGGAGTTTCCGGAATCAACTCCGGATCAGGAAGTAGGCGAAGTGGCACAGGTTCTGGGGGGTTGAATCAGATGTAGAATGAGCAACAGACACCGAGGTCGATTCCAAGAAACTGGATACAGGTAATCATGACCTGCAGCCGAAGCATTTCCAGAGAAGGGAAAACCCTGTTCATCAAACTGTGCATTCCGAGTAATATAGATGCGTGCGGAAGAAGGATCAAAACATTGAAACCCCTTATAAGCGCTGCTATGACCCAAGAAAATGCAGAGAAGACTGCGAGGAGATAGTTTGTTATCTGCATAGTGCCGAAAAAAAGGGAATACCCGACATCCAAAGGGTTTAAAAATAACATAATTGGGAGCAGATTGAAATAGCATTTCATATGGTGATGTGTTGCCCAGTGTAGCGGATGGAAGCCGATTGATGACATAGACAGCTGTGGCGAATGCTTCAAACCACAAAGTTGCCAAAGCAGAAGCATGAAATAGCATCAAGAGACCCGTCTCAGTAATGTGACGATGTTTTCGTTCAGCTCTCCTATTTTTTTGTAGAGTATATGGACAAGAGAGGTGGTGGAATATGCCATGTTGGTTCATAAAGTCAGTTACACGTTTGTTCACAAATTCAGTTCCTCTATCACACTGAAAAACTTTCACAACATGAGAAAATTGTGTACAAACAAAAGTATAGAAATGAACCAAAACCTCAAAAAATTATGACTTAGCACGAAGAGGATAGAGCCAGGAAAAGCGAGAGAATAATCTACAAAAACAACATAATAACGGTAACCAGCAGATGAGGGAACAAACGAAGGCCTCCATAAATCACAGTGCACCAAATCAAGAATAGAAGTAGCACGTTTTTCATTCAATGCAAATGGTAATTTCTTGCTCTTTGCCAATTGGCAAGGACAGCAAACAGTTGGATTGGGCAAAGCAGATGTGATTGATAAATGTCCCAGTTTATTTAACAATGCAATAGTGCTAAAAGAAACATGTCCAAGACGTAAGTGCCACAAATTGAAACTGGCTTCTAAATCTTTAAGGCGCAAAGATGTAAGGAGGGCCTATTTATTGTCACACTTCTCAAGCACATAAAAGTCATTCTCACATTTTTCCCGAGCTAGTACTTCCTTTGTAAACCGATTCTGAATGGTAAAACACTTATTAGTAAACACCACCTCAACATTGGAATCTGATGTCAGTTTACAAATGGAGACCAGATTTTTGGAGATATTTGGAACCACCAACACATCCAACAGATCAAGATTATGACATATACAACCAGAACCAATGTGAGAAATAAAGTTGGAGAGTTTGTATATAACGGAATCTCTAACCAATAAGTTTCTTTTGAAGCAACGCCTGTTCAGGCTACGAATTCAAGAATGAACTGCTGATATATTAACCAAACCGGTTTCTCATAGCAATTTTCGACATTGTTTGGATTGGCTAAATGTCACAAGCTAGTAGTTTCCCGATGAGGGGCAAATATGAGGCAGAATGGAGGAGTCTATTCATCTGACATCATAATAATGCATCTGAAAGTGGGATTGAAATCAATGTGGAGATTTGTTGATATGCCTTGAAGCTAGTTTGCCACATGTTCATCTGGCATTGTAATAATGCATCTGAAAGTGGGATTCAAGTCAAAATGGAGATTTGTTGATATGCCTTGAATATAGGGATATGATTTGGATACTAGATATTATATGTTATATTTAGATATATGATTTGGATATTAGATATTATATCCTACATTTAGAGATATGATTTGGATATTATTGACATAAACTTATGTTATAAATAAACATGTATTCCCATTCTAACAAGTGGCCAAGCAGCTCGGCTCTGAAATCTGTAACCTTGCTGTCATGAATAAATTTGTTCTTCATTTCTGCCCGTGGATGTAGCCAACACGTTGTTCATAAACCACGTAAATCTGTGTCGTCTTTACATTTTCTGTTAGGTATTTGATCATTAACCCTTATCCGTCACAACATTTCCTTGTACCCCATGTCCAAAAAATTTCTCTAAACCAAAACACAAAATGATAGGAGTTTGTTGTCTTTCTCTCGCCTTCTTCAAACTTGCCTCACAATATTGCAGAAATGGAATATTTTTTATAAGTATCCAGTTCATAAAAATGACAGTAACAATTCATAAATATTTGCTATATTTTTTATTAAATATCGATTATACCGAAAACAAAACCTCAAGCATGTCAAGAAAGTAGATCTAATTGAAGCATAGAAAAAACTAAGTGAATAACAACAAATAAATATGTTTCCTTCAATAATAAATTATATTATGCCTCTTGAATCAATATTAAGGTTTCCTTAAAACCCTTCTTCCCCCTTCTATTTTCATGATCTCAAACTATTTTTTTGGCAAAATATGAAAATTTGATCATAGAGAGATCGAAGAAAAAAAAAAAAAAAGGATTGCTTAGGGCATTCCATTTTGATTTATATATATATATTTATTTTGATACCAAAAAACTAATCAAACGAAATGCTCTTACCGTCTGTCCTTGAAACTAATGCAATTAAAGAAGTTTTGATGTTTTGAACGTAATCCTTATAACTTACCAAAATCCATAATTAATTGAAACGAAACTCTAAACTTCAAATTTGGTCACTCTTGACAAAGTTGTCAACAATTTGGAATAAATCTTGCATGAGCAAAGAATTCAAACAAAAGGATGATCTTTCTAGACATATCACCAAAATGAATGCAGAAAACTTGTCATTGTTTTATAGACGATGAACATGCGGTTTTAATCCTAGAAGTGGTTGCGAAGTCTAGAGAAAGCAACGAAAAAGCAATCTTTATTATATGTAATGATTGAAACCAAGAGAGCAATATTATGTTTCTTTTTTTTTTGGATTAATTTTCTAGATATTAAAGAAGTTTTCCTCTGGAAAACATCATTTTAAAATATAATGTTTATTTTAAATTCAAAATACGTTAATATTTTCAAAATAGAAAAAAATACACCTCAAAACACAAATAAATACGTCAACAAATTATTTATTTAGTGCAATAACCTTAATTATATTTTTTAACAAATTTCTTCTCTTAATAATGACTTCTTGGCATCACCATCTAATAATTAATTATTTCATGAATTCTTTTTTTCCAACTTTGAAGAAACAAAGCTGTATATGAAAAATGTACCAATCGTCAAAAACAATTACATCGTCAACACTATTTTAAGAAATTGCAAAATAAATTAAAGAGTTTTTTCACTCAACCCAAAATATTTCAACACATTTCCCAATTAATATTATAAAAATACATTGTCTACATATATTTACACAGATTATACCATACATATAATATCCATTAAAAAAAATCAATAATTCAACATAAAATATTATACTCCCTCCGTCCCAAAAGTATAGTCTTATTGTGTTGGGCATGGATTTAAAGAATATTGATATTATATTGGTAATTGGTAAAAAGTATGGATAAATGACTTTTTTGCCCTTGTGAGTAAATTAGTGTAAAAAGTAGTCGCAATTGGGTAATAATAACAAAAAAGTAGGGATAGTTTGATGGTGATATAGTTATTTATGGAAATGAGACTATTGTTTTGGGACAGACAAAAATTGTAAACAAAACTATTGTATTGGGACGGAGGGAGTACTATTTTATATTACCGACATACTTTCATATCTAACATACAAAAATACATTATGCTCAGAACACAAAACAAACACACTCAAAATATACCAAACAAAATAAATATTTATTGTGTTCTTTTGTGGGTTTTACCACATAATTTTTACTGAAAAATTTTTTTCCCCTAAAAAAATATCACATCAAATAATTTCTTTTCTTCTTTTATATTATTTACAAAACATCACATCAATCTCTATTTAAATCACATAAAACAACTATTCAAATTCAACTTTTTACTATTGAAAAATCCAAAACCCCAAAACTAAAACCCACCAACAAACACACTTACAGTTTTGTAAAAATTTGACAAAGGACCATGAATCCTTGTCTTCTTCAGTTTTCAAAATTGCTTCTAAGAAAATTGCATACATGGAATAAATTTAAAAAATGTTATATTTATAGATAATGAGAACAACAATTCATGTAATCTTTACTTTATTTTACGATCTCATTTATCATAAAGGATTTCCCATCTTCACCAAATTTTATTTTATTTTTTAATTTTGGAAAAATATTTACAGTTTTATTCAAACTTGGGGTGTATCAAGAGAAGCTTAAATGTATGCAAAAAAACTAGATCTAATTGAATAAAAAGTATATGAAGAACAACATCAAAAGAGAAAAGGAGAACATATATAAAAATATCTTGAAAATGAATTGTCATCTTGAGTTTCCAATCAACCTCCAGATAATAGATGTAAAATATGAAATCTTCGAATTCTCGACGACTAAATTATGGATTTAAGAGACAGCAAAAAACTATTTTTATAGTTTGAAATTAAATTATGACCAACATAGAACAAAAGAATCTGATAGAGAATGAGAGAAATGATTTTAGATTTTTGTTGTGTTTCTAGCGTACCGAAATAATCTAGAGTATGTCAAAAAAACTTATCCCTTAAAACTGAATGCATAACAATATCAACAATGAATAAAAGGAGTAGTAAGAGTTCATATAAGAATAGATTGAAAAAGAAAAATCACCTTTTGTTTAGATACCACTATCCAAATAATGGACCTAAAATGAATTTATTTTCGACTACTTTATTTTCTGAGATCATTTTGTTTTGTCCAACCTTGAGTATATTGAAAAAATCTCAAGTATATAAAAAACATAAAACTAGTAGAATCATAGCTAAAAACTAAATGAGTAGCAATATCAATAATGTATTGAATTTTTTACTACTCAATTCTCTGAAATAAATTTGAGTTTTTGTCCAACCTCGAGTATATCGAAAAAAATCTTGAATATATCAAAAATATAGATTGAGTTGACTTGTAGCTAAAAAGTGAATGAATAAAAATGCCAAGAATGTATCAAAGAAGAAATGAAAACACATATATAAGAATCGATTGAAAAAGAAACATAACCTTGTTTTTAGATGCGACTCTCCAAATAATGGATGTAAAATGCTAAAACTCCTATTTTTTTACTCCTCAATTCTATAAAAGAAAAATGATATCACTTTGTTATAATTCATTAATGGAATTCCACAATATCATCGTACTAAAAATGAGATAATGGTTTTAAGTAAAACCTCGAGGTTATAGAAAGAACCTCGAATATTTCAATGACAAAATCTTATTGCAGCTAAAACTCAATGAGTAACAACATCAACATTGTACCAAGAATGAAAAATGAAGGGAATATATATGTTAATAGAGTAAAATGGAAAGGTCACCTTGAGTTTATGTTCGGCTCTCCAAATAATAGATGTAGAATCCGAAATCTCTTAATACTTGACTTCTAAATTCTAGATTTAAAACATGTATGTCTTCTTTATATAAAGGAGCAGAATAATTTGTTATCATTTTATCTTAAATTAGGACTAACATAAGAATAAATTGTCTAGTCAAGAATGAGAGAAAATTTTTGAGTTTTTTGTTGAACCTAGACCATGTCAATTGAACATAACCTCTAGTGTATCAAAAAAAAGTATATCCAATCGAAGTTTAATTAAAAATAAATGAATAATAGCATATCAACAATCTATAGAAGGAGGAGAATGGATAACATCATAATAGATTGAAAAAGAAACATTATACAACTCTCCAGGTACTACTACAATATGTAGAATGTCAAATCTCCAAATTCTCAACTACTCAATTCTATATTTAAGAAACGTGCAAGATTCAATTCATATAGAAGGTAAAAATAAGTATGATTAGCGTATCACTAATTTACATGAAAAAGAAAGAGAGAAATAATGTAATTCATTGTAAAAATTTCATTATTACCATATGATTTCAATATCGCTACTATTTTTTTCAAGATAGTACTATTTTTTTTTTATCGGATTCAAGATGGTACTATTAATTGAGTGGAGTCTTTCTTAAGAACATTGAATAAATTCAAAATGGCTAAAATTTTAAAATCAGTGTATTATTACACTACAAGAAAATATCAATTTGGTAACAGGAGTTTTTAGTTCCTAAATGTATTTTTTCTATTACTAATGATATTAGAGACGAAATTAGTAATAGATTTACGTTAGCTATGTGAACTGTACGAATGGAATTCCGTTACAAATATATTATTTTTTTTAGTGTTAATTTGTTTACTTATATTTTTAAAGTCATTTTCACACATTTCAATGTATCATATATATATATATGTATATCTTATTTAGTCTCCATTTTTTATGCAAAAATTAGATCCAAATTTAATTTTTCACCTCAAAGAAGAAAAATTGAGCAAATATAAAGTATGACAACTTTGAATTCACATGACCACTCAATTATAGATTTGAGAAATGTTCACATCTGACAATGTGCCGGAAAAAGAAAACATAACAACTATGATAATAGATAGAAAATAAAATATAAATAAATTGAGTTTAGATTTAACTACTCAAATTTATAAAGGAACGAATGATAGTATTTAGCTTTATTTAAAATATGACCAATATATGGTAACATCATTTGGCTAAGAAAGAGATAAATGATTCTGAGTTTTTGTTGAACCTCAAATACATTGATAAAACTTTGAGTGTATAAATAAGAAGATAGAAATAATTTTGATTTTTCTATGAAGATCGAGTGTATCAATAAAACTTCAAGTGTATCGAAAACCTACATCTAGTTGAAGTGTAGCTTCAAAAAAATGAATGAACAACAGTATCAAAATGCATCAAAGGAATAAGAGAGTGCATATAAGAATAGATTGATAAAAAAAATAAAATCACCATGACTTTAGATGCCACTCGCCAAATAATGGATTTAAAATGTCAGATCTCCGAATTTTTTAGTACTCAATTCAAGAGAGGAGAAAAAAAATATTATATCACTTTGTTATAAATTTTTATTGGAAATCCACAATATCATATGATCGAGAAGGAGATAAGTAATTTCAAGTTTTTGTCAAACCTCGAGTGTATCGGAAGAACCTCGAGTGTATCGAAAGAATCGCAAGTGTTTCAAAAATGGAAATTCAATCTAATTGTAGTTAAATCTAAATGAGTAACAACATCAATAATTTATCAAAATTGAAAGAGAGAAGGAATATGAGGATACAGTCAAAAACAAACATCACCTTAAGTTTAGATTCGGCTCTCCAAATAATAGATGTAGAATGTAAAATCTAGATTTAGGACATGTGTGTGGTTTAATTTATATAATTAAACAAAATAATATTCCTATAAGGTTATTTCAGATTATGACAAACATATGACTAAATTTTCTATGGGATAATGATAAGCGAAGAGGTTTGAGCTTTTTCTCAAACCTAGAGCGTGTCAGACAATCGAACCTCAAGTGCACTGAAAAAGTAGGTTCACTCGCACTTTAGTTAAAACCAAATGAATTGCATCAACAATCTATCAAAAGAGAAAATGAAGAATATGATAATATATTGAAAAAGAGACATCACCTTGAGTTTGAATGCGACTCTCCAAATACTTACAGGTAGAATTTCAAGCTTCGAACTCTCAGTTACTCTATTCAAGATTTGAGAAATGTGCAAGTTCACTCCCCGTAGATAATTATATAGAAATTTTATTATTAATGTTCAAGGTCGGTACTACCAATTGAATTGGGTTGGGCCAAGAATGTTGAAAAAATCCAAAATGGGTAAATTTAAAAATAATGGATTATTAAGTGTTTGTTTACTTATTTTTCTAAAACTTATTTTCACACTTTTCAATGTACTTTTATTAAAAGGAATATATATCGTATATAATCTCTATTTTTCATTCAAAATATAAATACACTAACTATTTTCATCTCAAAATATAAAATTTAGAACTTCACAGCAAATTTTAAGACACACCTTAATATGGTTCACCTATCAATAATTAATTCTTTTTATATCATTAACAAATATAATGATCCTTATGAAAAATAAATTTTTAAATGTTATGTTAAAAGACAATGGAGATGTTGAGTTTGACGTTTTTAACATAAATATATGTATACTAAATGTTGCATAGCATAAAAATAGATACAAAAGAAAGTGCCTCTTATATTTCCTGCATTGTATATGTAATACCCTGGAGTTGTGCCAGTGCTAGGCCAACTTCCATGGATAAGCCGGTGCTAGGCCATCCAAAGTTGAATATAAGTTAGATGAACTGAATAGTCTACTCATGTCAATAATGTGCGCATTCCTTTTTGGAAGCTTTACCGAAAGAACTCTAGAGTTAAGCGCATTGGAAGGACTCGTGTTGACCTGTGGGGCCAGTCTACGATCTCGACATGCTCGGCTTCGTGTAGCTTGCGGGCCGGGGTGTCACCGTTTACTTATTTATTGTTAATTTGATTTTGTGACTTTTCATAGTTGTGATTTAGGTAAATTAATAATACTTAATTTTCATGACTAAGATTATTGTTGGGATTTATTTTGGTCGAATTGTCCTCCCGCCTTTCTGACCCACTCCAGTGTTTGATTGGTGCGCGACTTGCATCTTCGACCCAGTTCAGATGGCCCAACCAAATGTGGCTGACCCCTGTTTCCTCAGGAGTGAATCCCAGCCATTCATTTTAGGGATCACATCTGAGCCGTCCATCTTGAGTTATATATATTGTGTTGTCCCTCATTATAGATAAGTGTAGATGTGTCACTGCTGAAATCTCTCTCTCCAAAATTTCATCTCCCTCTAGCAAATCTCTCTTCTCCAGTTGCCTTGTGTTCGAAGTTGGTTCTTTGCGGCCGATTTACCATAGAATGGTAAGGTGATTCTTTCCTGTGCCTAGGGGAGTGTTTGGTGAGGATTTCTACGGTTCAATTCTCCTTAAATCAAAATTTTTTCCAATAGAGTGTTAGGGTTTCTTGATTTGGGGTTGTAGACTAGGTTTTTGGTGGGTGTCCGTTAGCCGTTGAACGTTGCGCAGCTATTTTTGGTTGCTATTCATCTATAAGAGTATACCTTGTAAAATCTGAGCTTCAATAGTTTGTGCTTTTGTGTTACTACTGTATTCTTGGGCTTTTTCAATTCTAATAAAAGTTCCATTTAGTTTCTTTAATCTTGTTTTCGATTTAGTTTTTAGGTACGATTCAACTGGATCTAAATTTTTGATACACTCGAGAATTGTTCAATATACTCAAAGTTGACAAAAGTCAAAAATTATTTCAGAGAATTAAGGAGTCGAGAATTTGGAGATTATGCATTTGTGATCCATTATTCGTAGAGTGGGATCTAAACACAAGGTTATGTTGCTTTTTCAATCTATTCTTATTCATGCGTTTTCATTTCTCGTTTGATATACTAATGGTATTTTTATTCATTCAACTTTTAGCTACTATTCGATTGGATCTATGTTTTTGATATACTCAAGATTTTTTTATATACTCGAGGTTGGACATAAACTAAAAATTAGTTTGGAGAATTGACTAGTCTAGATTCGATTGGTTATTGATATTGCCATTCATTAACTTTTTAGGTACTACTCAACTGCATCTCACATTTCGATACACTCGTGATTTTTTCAATATACTTGAGGTTGGAAAAAACTCAAAACTTATTCCGGAGAAGTTGAGAATTTCAAAATTTTATGTTTTGGATTGTTTTCAATCCATTATTTGCTTAGTGGCTTCTAAACACAATTTTATGTTTCTTTTTCAATCTATTCTTATATATGCATTTTCCTTTTTTCCTTGTACATTGTCGGTATTGTTTATCCATTCAGTTCTTCAATACTATTTGACTAGATCTAAGTCTTTGATGTAATCAAGATTTTTTCGATATACTCGAGGTTGGATAAAACCTCAAAATTAATTCGGAGGATGAGATAACGAGAATTAAAAGCATTGTTATTGCTATTCATTTAGTTTTTAGGTATGATTCAGTTAGATTTAAGTTTTTTATGAGGTCAATATATTTTCAACATACTCAAGGTTGGACAAAAATCAAAAATTATTTCGGAAAATTAAGTAGTAAAAAAATTGGAGATTTCACATTTTAGATCCATTATTTGGAGAGTGGAATTTAAAATTTTTTAGCTACAATTCAACCGGATCTAGTTTTTGATATACTCAAGATTTTTTTCGATATACTTGAGGTTGGACAAAAGCTCCAAACTAATTTGGAGAAGTGCGTAATTGAGGACTCGATACACTGTTGATATTACTATTCATTTAGTTTTTTGGTACGATTCCACTGGATCTAATTTTTCGGTACACTCGAGAATTGTTCAATATACTCAAAGTTGGACAAAACTCAAAATTATTTCGGAGAATTAAGAAGTCGAGAATTAAGAGATTACGCATTTGTGATTCATTATTCACAGAGTCGCATCTAAACTTAAGGTTATGTTGCTTTTTCAATCTATTCTTATTCATGCATTTCCATTTCTCCTCTGATATACTAATGGTATTGTTATTCATTCAACTTTTAGCTACTATTCGACCGGATTTATGTTTTTGATATACTCAAGATTCTTTATATATATATATATATACTTGAGGTTTGGCAAAAGCTAAAAATTAATTTGGAGAATTGACTAGTCCAGATTCGATTCATTGTTGATATTTCCATTCATTTAGTTTTTAGGTACGACTTAATTGCATCACACTTTTCGATAAACCCGAGATTTTTTCAATATACTTGAGGTTGGATAAAACTAAAATAATTCTGGAGAATTAAGTAGTCAAGAATTTAAAGATTTTATGTTTTAGATCGTTTTAGATCCATTATTTGCATAGTGGCATATAAACACAAGTTTATGTTTCTTTTTCTATCTATTCTTATACATGCATTTTCCTTTTTGGTTTGTACATTCTTGGTATTGTTATTCATTCAATTCTTTGCTACGATTCGACTAGATCTAAGTTTTTGATGTAATCAAGATTTATTTCCATATACTCAAGGTTGGACAAAGCCTTAACATTAATTCGAAGAATTGAGATTTCGAGAATTCAATGCATTGTTGATACTGCTATTCATTTAGTCTTTAAGTATGATTCAATTGGATATAATTTTTTGATGTAGTAAAGATATTTTCAATATACTCAAGGTTGGTTAAAAATCAACAATAATTTCAGATAATTAAGTAGTCTAGAAATTAGAGAATTCATATTTTAGATAAAGTGGAATTTTAAAAAAGGTTTTGTTTCTTTTACAATTTATTCTTATACATGCATTTATATTTCTACTTCGATACATTGTTGGTATTGTTATTCATTCAATTTTTAGCCACGACTCAACCGGATCTAAGTTTTTGATATACTCAAGATTTTTATCGATATACTTGAGGTTGGACTAAAACTCCAAATTAATTTGGAGAATTGCGTAATTGAGAACTCTATAAGTTGTTTATATTACTATTCGTTTAGTTTTTTGGTATGATTCAAATGGATCTAAATTTTTTATTCACTCGAGAATTGTTCAATATACTCAAAGTTGGACAAAACTCAAAATTATTTCGGAAAAGTAAGTTGTAGAGAATTTGGAGATTATGCCTTTGTGATCCATTATTCGTAGAGTGTCATCTAAACACAACGTTATGTTGCTTTTTCAATATATTCTTATTCATGCATTTTCATTTCTCCTTTGATATACTAATGGTATGGTAATTCATTCAACTTTTAGCTACTATTCGACCGGATCTCTTTTTTTGATATACTCAAGATTTTTTTATATACTTGAGGTCGGACAAAAAGTAAAAATTAATTTGGAGAATTGACTAGTCCAGATTCGATTCATTGTTGATATTTCCATTCATTTAGTTTTTAGGTACGACTTAATTGCATCACACTTTTCGATAAACCCGAGATTTTTTCAATATACTTGAGGTTGGATAAAACTAAAATAATTCTGGAGAATTAAGTAGTCAAGAATTTAAAGATTTTATGTTTTAGATCGTTTTAGATCCATTATTTGCATAGTGGCATATAAACACAAGTTTATGTTTTTTTTCAATCTATTCTTATACATGCATTTTCCTTTTTGGTTTGTACATTCTTGGTATTGTTATTCATTCAATTCTTTGCTACGATTCGACTAGATCTAAGTTTTTGATGTAATCAAGATTTATTTCCATATACTCAAGGTTGGACAAAGCCTTAACATTACTTCGAAGAATTGAGATTTCGAGAATTCAATGCATTGTTGATACTGCTATTCATTTAGTCTTTAAGTGTGATTCAATTGGATATAATTTTTTGATGTAGTAAAGATATTTTCAATATACTCAAGGTTGGTTAAAAATCAACAATAATTTCAGATAATTAAGTAGTCTAGAAATTAGAGAATTCATATTTTAGAAAAAGTGGAATTTTAAAAAAGGTTTTGTTTCTTTTACAATTCATTCTTATACATGCATTTATATTTCTACTTCGATACATTGTTGGTATTGTTATTCATTCAATTTTTAGCCACGACTCAACCGGATCTAAGTTTTTGATATACTCAAGATTTTTATCGATATACTTGAGGTTGGACTAAAACTCCAAATTAATTTGGAGAATTGCGTAATTGAGAACTCTATAAGTTGTTTATATTACTATTCGTTTAGTTTTTTGGTATGATTCAAATGGATCTAAATTTTTTATTCACTCGAGAATTGTTCAATATACTCAAAGTTGGACAAAACTCAAAATTATTTCGGAAAATTAAATTGTAGAGAATTTGGAGATTATGCCTTTGTGATCCATTATTCGTAGAGTGTCATCTAAACACAACGTTATGTTGCTTTTTCAATATATTCTTATTCATGCATTTTCATTTCTCCTTTGATATACTAATGGTATGGTAATTCATTCAACTTTTAGCTACTATTCGACCGGATCTCTTTTTTTGATATACTCAAGATTTTTTTATATACTTGAGGTCGGACAAAAAGTAAAAATTAATTTGGAGAATTGACTAGTCTAGATTTGATTCATTGTTGATATTTCCATTCATTTACTTTTAAGGTACAACTTAGCTACATCTCACTTTTCGATGCACTCGAGATTTTTTCAATATATTTGAGGTTGGAAAAAAACTCAAAACTAATTCCGGAGAATTAAGTAGTCGATAATTTAAAGATTTTATGTTTTAGATCATTTTAGATCCATTATTTGCATAGTGGCTTCTAAACACAATGTTATGTTTCTTTGTCAATCTATTCTTTTACATGCATTTTCCTTTTTGCTTTGTACATTGTTGGTATTTTTATTAATTCAATTCCTCCCTGCAATTCGACTAGATCTAAGTTTTTGATGTAATCAAGCTTATTTTTCAATATACTTGAGGTTGGATAAAACCTTAAAATTAATTTAGAGAACTGAGATAGCGAGAATTCATTGCATTGTTTATATTGTTATTTGTTTAGTTTTTAGGTATGATTCAATTGGAGAGTAGAATCTATACAAACACTACATGAAAATATCACTTTTGTAACGAGGTTTTTTTGTCTCTAAATCCACGTTTTCCATTACTAATGACATTAAAGACAAAATTAAGGATGAAATTATGTTAGCTACGTGAACTTTAAAGACGGAATTCCGTTACAAATATACTATTTTTTTTGTAGTGAAATGTTATGTTTCTTTTTCAATCTATTCTTATATGCATTTTTGTTACACATTTGATTGATTGTTGAGATTGTTATTCATTGAATTTTAGGCTACGATTCAACTGGATCTAAGGTTTTTATATACTCAAGGTCGGACTATAATTCAAAATTATGTTCTCTCTTTCTTGGGCAAATGATTTTGTCATATGTTTCTTAAATCCTTAATTAAATAGTCGAGAATTCAAAGATTTCATACTTTACATCTGTTATTTGGAGCATTGAATAAATCCTCAAGAGGATGTTTCATTATCAATATATCTTTTGTATATGTTTTCCTTTTCTCTTTTGATGTTTTTATGCATTAACTGTTATTTGATTAGATCTAGCCTTTATATATATATACATTAAAATTTATTTCAATACACCCCATGTTTGACTAAAACTTAAAATAGTTTGCCAAAATTAAAAACCAAAATTGGTGAAGATGGAAAAACCTTTATAATAAACTAGATCATAGAAATAAAGTAAAGGTTACATGAATTGTTGTTCTCATTGCTGTAATATCTTGGGAGGAAAATAATTAATTACATTAAAAATAAAGCCAATGCCTATTTATAGGCATAGTCTAAAATGGATAAAAATGAATAATAAGATAAACAAGTAAATATGCGTGTCACTGCGGCCCAGAAGGCCTGCAAAGCCGGGCTTGCCCATATCATAGACTGGCCCACAAGTCAATACCGGTTCTTCTAGCAGAGTTCTGTCCTTATTCACGTGCACCCTGTGAAACTTTTCAGGGGGTCACCCATTCTTAAATTACTCTAAGATAAACACGCTTAACTCTAGAGTTCTTTCAGTAGGGCTTCTGAAAAGAACTATGCACATTGTTGACATTAGTAGTATATTCAACCAATTTAATTACTATTCAATCTTGGATAGCCTGGCACCGGCTCATCCACGGGAGTTGGGCTAGTACCGGCCCAACTTTGGGGGTATTACATCGTCCCCCACTTAAGAATGCAACGTCCATATTGCACCCCAATGATCTATTAATTGCTAGGCCTCTATCGGGATACTATGGTCACGTATCTTGACTCTAACGATATCAGTATTTTTATGGAGATTATTTCAATGACGGATTCCAATGGACGAGATCCCTCAGCACTCTGGTGTCTCAATTGCATCACGATGTCATTGTTTTCATATAGGGGTGGAGACTATTCCATATTTCTTTATTGGTTCGGCTGTTACCTGGCGAGTGTTGGAGCATTTTGTGGTGTTTTTTAGGTTATCTTTCCCGGAAACGCATACACTACATCTATTTGTGTGCTTATGGAGGCTTTCTTTGGCACATTCTCAGAGTATTACGATTTATATTCCGTTGTTGATACTATGGTTCATTTGGATTGCTCGGAACGATGCGAAGCACAAGGGGCTTTGCGTGTCTTCCGAGAGGTTCATCTGGCGGATTCATTCACACTTGCACACTCTTTGGCATGCTAGGATTCTTCTATGTCAACATCGGGAGGGCGATTTTCATATAGCTGATGGGCTTGGATTTTGATATCCCGTTGTGATTCCTCAGCCTCCGATTATGGTGCGTTAGGAGGCACCTTCTCCGGGATGGTTCAAGCTTAACATAGATGGTGTTTTGCTTGGCAATACCGGAGTGGCAAGAGCAGAAGGTATTATCCAAGATTCGGCAGCAATAGTACTCATAGGGTTTCAGACCCCGATTCCGCAGGCGACGAACACTTTGGGAGAGCTGACAGTGATTCAGACTAGAGTTTCGATAGCGATTGATCGAGGACTGATGCCACCATGGATTGAGACAGATTCGACAACATGCATCTCTCTTATCTCATTCGAGACGAGCCACTGGACTCTCCAACGATGCCGTATGTGTATTCCACTGCGTCTTAGGGATGTGACTTGGCCAATATATTGTATATATATGGAGGGGAACCGTGTCAATAATTCCTTAGCGACTTTAGCAGTTTCTCTTCTAATTGGATGGACACTTCTCCCTACAAATATTCCTTCATCGAGTACAGGCCTCTTTCGAGCGGATACAGACGGTCTCCCAACTTTCCGTTTCAGGCAGCAGGCTTCACCTTCTTACTTGTCTTTGAGACACTTGTGCTTAGACTTGATAGGCTTGTTGGTCTTGATGCCTTAGGCATACCTAGGCTTCTTTGGTCTGTTTGCTTAGCTTGGACTATATAGCTTGTATCACCAGAACTATGTATGGCTTGATCCCATTCGGGTATGTAGGCAGCCCAATTCACGCGCAACCTTTTCTATAACAAAAGAAAAAAAACTGCTAGGCCTCTCAACAGTCAAGTCAACGAATTCGGACTGTCACAGGCCAACTCTGATACCAACTGTGATGCCCCAGCTCGTAAGCCCCGGAAAGCCGGGCGTTCCAGGATCATACACTGGCTCCGTAGGTCAACACGAGTCATTCCAGCGCGCTTCTGTCCTAACTAACGAGTACCCTGGGAGACTTCTTAGTGGGTCACCCATCGTCAATACGGCTCCTGAAAAGGAATGTGCACATTTTTTACATGAGTAGTCTATTCAATTTATTTAATTAATATTCAATTTCGGATGGCCAGACACTGGCTCATCCATGGGAGTTTACCTAGAACTGATCCAACTCCGGAGGTATTATAATGTGACTTGGTAACAACATCTGCAGTTTGATCGTTGGAATATATGGGGCATAACCTGACGTTTCCATAAGTAATATGATTATTAACAAGATGCCAATCAATCTAGATGTATTTGGTGCGCTCGTGAAAAATATCATTGTGAAAAATCATGATAGCACTTCTATTGTCGCAATGCAAAGGAATAAGAGATGACTGCGGCACTCCAAGGTCATCAAGTAATCAACAAAACCATAGGAGCTCAAAAGTGGTATCAGCAAGGGCACAATATTCAAATTTAGATCTGAAATGAGAGACAACTATTTGTTTCTTTCTACACCAGAAGACAAAAGAATCACCAAGAAAGAAGCAAAAACCAGTGGTGGGGCAACGATCTGTTGGATCAATTGCCCAATCAGCATCAGAGTAACCAAATAAAGTTAAGAGAGATTGATTTGAGAAGTTTAATCTATGTAATAATGTTCCCTTAACCCAATGAAGAATACGCAGAACTGCAGAGTAGTGAGTAGTGCGAGATGCATACATGAATTGACTAACCAGATGGACAACGTAAGCAATATTAGAATGATTGATTGTCAAGTAAATCAATATGCCAACAAGCTGGCGATAAAGAAAAGGATCTTCAAGAAGAGTCTCATCCATTGATGTAAAACAACATCCAACATCGAGAGGTGTCAAATCTATCTTGCAATTAGTGAGACCGAAATGAGACAACATATCAAACTATACTTAGCTCGAGACATGTAATATACATTAGGACCATAAAAAATGCTTCCAAAAGTAGTTATGTAAATCAAATATGCTAGACTAATCATCCCCAATGAGGATCATATCATGAACATAGAGAAGTAACACAATGATACCATAAATACTTTGTAGAACAAAAACGATAGAGTTGTGTGAACTAGAAGTGATGCCAAACTGTAGAAGAGCTGAACTTAACTTGGAAAACCAAGCACTAGGAGTCTGTATTAAGCCATAAAGAGCACGTCGCAACTTGCAGACTTTAGAAGAAGGTAAAGAACCCACAAGAAATGCCATATAAACATTCTCAAAGAGATCAACATGGAGAAGGTCATTCTTGACGTCTAACTGCAAAAGAGATCACTTACGAACAACTGAAATTACAATTAAACAATGAACATAGGTAAGACGTGCCACTAGAGCAAAGGTTTCCTTGTAATTAATGTCAAGTTCCTATTATTAGCCTTTCATAACTAAACGACACTTGTAACGCTCAAATGACCCATCAAACATAGTTTTAATATTTAAAATCCATTAGCAGCCAATAGGTGTTTACTCTAGAGGCTAATCAACAAAGACCTATGAATGAGTCTTCTCCAAAGTTTGCAATTGTTGAGACATCGTTTGTCGCCACAACGGATCATAATTTGCTTTGTGAAATGAACTAGGCTCATGTAGAGTTAACATAGAAGAAAATAATGATAATCACGCAAATGAGTAGGTAGATGACTTACTTGATGTGGTCGATGAGATATGACATGAATGAAGGTGAACCAAAAAAAGATAAGATATGGAATTTAGACATGATAGAAAGTATTACACTCTCTCAAAATGTAAATGATGATAGATACACAACCATTTAGAGATTAGATCCCAAAGCCTATAACCTTTTTGCACTATCCCATAACCGAGAAGAAAATATAAACATGCAGGTGGTTCTAATTGGAAACGCTTATGCAAAGGAATGAGGATAAAATCAAAACCAATGAATGGATGGAGGATACCATATTTGAGGTAATTTTGATGTGTTTCAAACAATATATCCATATAAAGTGGGAATAATCATCTATGAATATGACATAATAATGGCACTCACTTATATAGGGAACAAGAGAAGGACTCAAAACATCAAAATTAACCAAAGAAAATGGTTTACTTGAGTCGACACATTTCTGGAAAGGATAAGGCTGATTAATTTTCCAAACAACAGTGTAAACAGTCAAATGACTCAAAACTAGTAAAACTCAAATGACTTTTACTAAATAGAGACTGAATTTTAGATGAAGATGCATGATATAGACAAACGGGCCACTAGAGACTAGGGGAAGGAAGGATAGTTAGGGGAGTGTGAGTAGCAACAGCAGGAAAATTACGGAGAGCAATTTTCAAAGATTGTACCATAAATCGATGACCCACATTTAGACCTATCTCAAGAATTTGACTCGTACTTGATCCTGAACCTGCACACCTAAAGAGGAGAAAATATCAATAAGTCTCTAGTCAATTAATTAGTCAACTGGTACATGATTTAGAGTCAAGTAGAGAATGCAGTAAGTATCATATAAATTGTAAAGATACAGATCTTTAATGAGTGATATTCATGCGGCTCCCATTAGTAGTCTGTAAAGTTGATGATGATGACACAAGGTACGCACCGGTCAAGAGACCAAGTGTAGGTGTCATATAATTGCAACAACCAAAATCAAAAGACTGCATGAAATGGCCATGACATGAGAGAAACTAGAAGCAAGAACTTGATGCGTGAGAGTCATGATATTTTAGAGGGTTGCAGATGCAGGGTGATAAGAAGACCGAATATTTCACACATTCCGAAATGGGCTAACATGATAATTATGAATGGCATGAACTTGACGATGACAATAACAATACTCGACCGATATAATACAATAACCGGTAGATTACATAAACATGACAGAAAAATCCAAGAAATAAAACTGTCACAAAAATCAAATCCAATGACAGCTTGATGTAGAGGAGGACGAGATGAGGTGGCAAATGAAAGATGGCGGAGATTGATGTCGGGGTGGCTCTCATGCACAGGTCAAAGTTTTGGTAGCATGAGAGTTGACCGGCGCATGTGACTTCATGCGCCGCTAATCGGCGAGATATTTCCGGAGAAGGGTCTCCGGATGACGAGGAACACAGTGGTGCCACAGGTGAGAGTCGGTGATGGCCGGAAGTTGATGAACATCATTTTGATCTATTGGCTCTGATATGATGTAAAAATTTGAGAGAAAAATAATTAATTGCATAAATAATAAAGCAAAGACTTATTTATAGGCATAGTCCAGTATGGATAAAAATAAGCAAGAAAATAAAAACATAAATGTTCCAATAATTATATATAAATCTAACGTTTGTAAAATATATTCTATGTATGCAGTTTTCTTAGAGGCAATTTTGAAAACTGAAGAAGACAGGAATTCATCGTCCCTTGTCCAATTTTTACAAAAACTGTAAGTATTTATTTTGTTTGGTATATTTGAGTGTGTTTGTTTTGTGTTTGATGTATTTTTAACGTTAGATATAAGGAAAATTATTAGATGGTGATGATAAAAAAATCATTGTTAAGAGATGACTTCAGTAATAATTATATGAAGTTATTGCACTAAATCAATAATTTGTGGCATATGTATTTGTTTTTTGAAGTTTTTTTTTTTCTATTTTAATAATATTAACAAATTTTGAATTTTTAAATAATTATTAGATTATAAATTTTAATTATATTCGATGATGTTTTTTTTCTTGAGGAAATATTATTTAATATCCAAAAATATAATCGGAAAAGAAAAAAAAAAAAAAAAAAAAACATTGCTCTCTTCATTTCAATCATTACATATAATAAAGATCGCTATTTTTTTGGCTTTCTCTTGACTTTGCAACCACTTCTAGCATTAAAGCATATATTCATCCTCTATAAAACAATGACAATTTTTTTTTTTTTTTCATTCGTTTTGGTGATATATATGTTTGGAAAGATTAGCTTTATGTTTGATTTTTTTTTTTTTTTTCGCCTACAAGATTGATTCCAGGTTTTGACAATCTGTCCAGAGCAATCAAAACTGAAGTTTAGAGTTCCATTTTTATTAATTGTGGGTTTTGGTAAGTTATAAGGATGATGATGTTCAAAACATCAAAACTGTTTTAATTGCGTTAGATTCGAGGACATAGGGTACGAGGATTTTGTTGGATTATTTTTGTAGTATCAAAATTGAAAAAAGAAAAAAATAATAATTAACAAGGTGTGCCCTAATAAATCTTTTAAAAAATACAAAAAAGAATTCTATGATGGAATTTTTATATTTTGCAAAAAGAAATAGTTTGAGATCATAAAAATAGAAGGGGGGTGAAGAGTTTTAAGCAAACCTTAATCTTAATTCAAGAGGCAAACTAAGTATGAGATTTACTAAAACTTGTATTCTCACTTTACTTCTACATATTTTACATGGGGGGAGTTGCTATATAGAAACAAGATAAGTTTGACTATTTCTGCTAATTGTTTCGATATATTCATAAAATTTTGTTAAAATAGCAAAGTATAAATTTATTTATTTATTTATATTCATGAAATTTTATTTATTTATTTGGTAGATAAACTTTAGGGTGTGTTTACTTGAGATTTGGTTGTATTTTGATGTTTCTTATCTAGATAGTTTTGAGGGTAAAATAATTTTAAAATTGAATTCAAAGCTAGAAGTAAAATAGGATTTTTATATACTTAATTTATTTCTTTCTCTTTCCAGATCATATGATTTATCTTTTGTTCTTTTTTATGTCTGCCACAATTTGAATTAAATTAAGACTTTATTTTAGTTTATTTTATTTTTGGACTCTTATGTTTATTAAATCTAGAATCTAAAATTGAGTGAGTACTAGGATATTTAAACTATATGCATCTAATCTTGGAGAGTCAAATAATATTATTTGACTTGAGGTGAATATTTTTCAATATATTTTATGATTCATTTTTATTTTTCCTTTGATGCATTGTGTCAACATTGTTATTCAATTAGTTTTTTCTATGCGTAACAAAGAACTCAAATAAACTAGATTGTGGAAATAAAGCAAATATTTTATGGATTGTTAATGTCATTTTTATCAACACAATATTTTAAAGTATTCTATTTCCGCAGGATTCTTGAGACAAGTTTGAAAGCAGAGAAAGACACAACAAATTCTTATTATTTGCTGAGATTTCAATTTCTACAAAATGGTAACATTTTGAATTTTATTTAATTTTTAAATATTTATTTGTATTTACAATTTCTTAAAATAATATTGCTTTTGATGGGTTTAAGGTAGCTATTGTAATGGGCCAGGTCTACTTATTTAAGAAGATGATTGAACATCAAATATACTTAGATTTGAATATTTGTATCCCCTTAATATAGTATTGTTAAAAAAGAATACATTGTATTTTTAAGTAGGATGTTATTTTAAGAGAAAATACAAATATTTATCTTCAGTAATATATTGTGAAAATTTGTCAAATTATTTTAGATATTTATTATTTGCCTCATTTAATTTTGTGTGGACAAAGATTAAATATTTTTATTTATTATCAATGTCAGAGGTTTTATATGACATCAGATAACTTATTAGGCCTATTAGATATAGGTTTGGTATAAATTTTAGTTAGAATATTCTATGTCAAATATTATATTTGTTATTTGTGAAGAATTTGAGTTGGCCTTCCATATATGTGTTTTGTAAGTATAAATTTATTTATTTTTTCCAAATTCCAATACAAATATACATTGATGTCATCTTTTTTTTTTTTGTTATTTATAAAGTTAGTGCACATTTGTCTATATTGCATGTTGGTTATTTTTGTTCTTTTCTGTTTTTGCAATCATTGGTTATAAAATTAAATGTCAGAACCATTATTTATACAAAAACAAAATGGAATGTCAACTTAATTAGTTTTACAAAATTTATCTGTTATAATTTATTTATTACTAAATAATATGCCCAACACAACTATTCCCATGAAAATGATCATTTTTTTATCCCACTACTTTTTAAATTCTGCAGTGATTATAATCAAAATATGCATTGCGAATATTCCAATTGAGTTCAAATTAGCTAACATAAATGATACATTTGAACCAAAAAACTACATCACGAACTCAGAATGAACAATGGGAATGTATGACGGAGTTATTGTGGTTAGAGACGAGAAAAGGGATTCTCCGTCGAGGCACGAGGGGAATGCCAGAGCCATGGTACTAAGAGATGAGAGAAGGAAATTGGCGTCTCCTGCACTGAGGATTGGTAGAGTTCTTCTGTACGAGATAACACCGAAGATGCTGGAGATGCCTTTTGGTGCATTGGAAGGGTTAGTGCAGCCGAGATATGGTTGAGAGAAAAATCTCTATTGAACTGATGAGCATGGGGCTGCTCGACAGGGATGAAGTGGTCCATCACTACCCAAAACCACAGATGCTCGAGTGGGTTGAGCCTGTGAGAGATGTGCTGTTGCTGGAGGCGGCACCTGTAGTGACTGAAGAAACATGAAATAAGATATCTGCTATGATCAAGCATATATTTGGAAGCGGTGATGTTTTAATGTTTGCCTTTTTTCTTTTTCTTTTGCTTATCAGTAAAAACTTCAAGGGAGGAAAAATGTAACATTATGATTTCTCCAACATGGTTGTAGATTCAGAAATGGAGAGCCGTCATGTTCTTGACATGACATGATGGGATGACCAACCTGAAACAGGAGATGAACTTCCCACTACAACTGGATTTTATGATAAGGTTCCAATAATTCTGTTAGTTCTCATTTGTTATTGAATGCCTCCTGTGAACAATATCTTCACTAAATATGCAGTTTTAATCTTTTATTCAATACTGAAATTGAACTTCCATGAGCTGCAGGTCGATGAAGAGCTTCAAGCAGTTCAAAATGAAGGACACACCGGCGAAAACCATGGCCTGTCATATATGGGTAGCCGAGGATTGATTTGCATGGCCTTCACGCCAAACAGCTTAAAACCCGACCCATTTTCTAAGGGTATATTCATTCTCCCAAGAGAACTGTTGTCTGCAACAATTGGTGTCGTCACCCCAAACAGTCGAAAACCCAACCCATTTTCCACAGGCCCCTTCATGCCCCCATAAGCATCAGTAGCTACATCCGTACCAAAGAGTTTGAAACTCGGGCAATTTTCCAGAGGTGTCTCAACACCATTGTTGCCCGAAACAGTAGTAGATGCCGTCACACCAAATAGTTTAAACTCGAGACACTCTATATAGCTGCCCCCACACAAGAGGATAATTGCCGAATAGTTTAAAATTGGGAGCCTTCATGCCCACTCTAGCATTGTCCATTCTTTGGTTTTCACAATTCCCATTGCTAGTCACTGCACAGCCGCGCCACGTTGATCATGCAATTTTTCGTATCGCCGCACCAACCAGGATAATTCTGACAGCCCTTCCGATAGGCCCTCCAATTCGGTGGATACTTTTACCAAAGGTTCAATAATTTATGTTTTGGATGAGCTGTCTAGCGATGGAGACTTCACTCTCACAAAGAGCCGAAAAGTGAAAAACAAAAAAAGAGTTGACACTGCAGAGGACAGCACGCCTGTGGATGCTTCAGGGCAGCACAGAATGGGAACTCCAAAACGGAAGGCTGTAGTGAACTCTCCACAAAGGAAGACGAAGCGGAGGAGGCTGTCGGAAATCTGTGAAGTCGAAGAGCACAGATTGGAGCAGGAGAGTGCAGTCTCAAAGGCACAGCGTTTCAAAGCTCCATGGACTAGCAGAAACAGTGGTGATGGAGATGACATGCCCTATTGGCTTAAAGGGATGATTAAGTTCATGACAGGGGCCAAAGCGAAGAAGATGAAGCCAAAACAATTTGACATCTCCAAGTTTCTAGAAGAATCCATTCTCGGACCACCATCTGGGACAATGCATACCAGCAAAGCCGAAAACTACTGCACTTCCGAAGAAGTTCAGTTTTGAGGATGATGTCGTTCCACTGACAGACGAGGAGCAGAGAAAAACTGAGTTGATGAAGGAGGTGGACAATTTGATTGATGAGTTGAACTTTAACTGTGGTATGGAAGAAATGGAAACGATTACCTGCCGTGAGGTAAGTCAGTTTCAATAGAGAATAAATGATTCAACACCGATTGAGGATTAATTCAGCACTATTATTATGAAGAAAGCAAAATGATAGCTAACGTGGCCTGCAGGCTGTTTATGTGCAAGAGGAGGGGAGGAGGAAGACTCTCAGGAGCGTAGATGTGCTCGAGGGCTTCATGAATTCACATTAGAAGTTGATCAAGGACTGTATTGTATCTGCTGTCAACATGTGGCGATTCATCCAAAGAACTAAAATAAGAAAATCATCCAAGTGTTGGTAACATCAAAATTGTTCCTTTTAATTTATCTATTCTCCCTAATTCTGCACTACTATGTTATCCGAAAGTAGGTCAGTTTAATTTTAGGTTGATTTAAAATTTGTGCAACTACCCCTGTTTATATGACTAGCGGCTCTATTTGGAGCATCAACGCTGGTGTACGAGAATATATGTACTAACACCAGCGAGAAGGATTTAAGTTCTTCTGGAAGAACTTAGCAGGAAGTACTGATATTGCCGAGTTAAAGAACTAAAATCTACCAGGGACTGGAAAGGCATGTCTGACAATAGTATTCCTTGAGACGTATCTAAAGATGTTTCCAAACTATGTGTCGATGATCATCGTGCCATCCAACATACTTTGTACTTGGAAAGCAGAGTTCAGAATGTGGAGGCTATCTGCATGGTCAAAATATATTCGTGTAAGAGAGGGGGAGGCCTTTTGGGGATTAGCTACAATCTTTTCGAGAAATTAACGGCGCAGAAGCACATGGATGAAGCAAATGTAGGCGAGGAGGGGCAGAGGACAGGTTAGTTAGAAGTTATGAGGTCGACACTTCTTGAGATGCCTGAACTAGTGATTCTTGATGAAGGCCATACTCCTCGTAACAACAGGAATAAGATTTGGACATCCCTGCTTCAGCTCAAGAGAGAAAAGCACGTCATATTTTCCGGGACGCCGTTCCAAAACAACTTCAAAGAGCTGTTCAACACCCTGAAGATCGAAAGGCTGTGCAGTGCAGAGGCTCAAAGTCTTCATGTCACCGTTTGTGCATGTGCACAAGGGAAGTGTCCTGCAAAAGAAACTAATCGAGAGGTTAGAAGGGAAAGGTTAAGAGTGAATTTGGATTTTCTTTGGTATCTGTTCATCCTTACTTCACCCAAAAATACAAGTCGCAAGTGCCAACCAATCGAAGTGATATGCAAGCAGTCGAGGCGTCAAAGCTCATTCATGGCGAAGGGTCAAAATAAAATTGGTCCTCTAGTTTGACCACCTCAGTATGATGCTGAATGAAAAACTGTTCATCTTCAGCCAGTATATTCTGCCCTTGGATTGGACGAAAGAGGATCTGACCGCGACCTATCCGACTATGTCTTCTGCTCTTCTTCAAACTGGAAGGATATATCAAAGCAGCAGATGCCGGAGATTGAGGACAGGATTCTGGAAGATATGATCCAGCACACGAAGACAAAAGATATACTTGAAAAGATCATTCACCAGCTGAAGAATGCTGACTTAATCTAGTCCTTGGTGTCAGAGGTTGAAAATATTCCCGGGAGTATGAAGGTAAGTGTTGAGTTAAAGTTTTTTTAAGGAAACAAATTGATGAGTGGATTGATCACTTTTGTTTGGGAATTGTTTGGTTGATTTGTTGTAAGAAACAAAATGTGAGTGGTTGTGCAGTTTTCGAAGTTGGGAATTATTTTTTTTTCCCTCTTATCATTTGGTAATTTTAGCTTGTTCTATGGCATAAACAAAATATAATTGATTGTCATTCCTATAGGTTTCCAATGATTTTCAAATGCAGAAATATATATAGAATAGGTTGTGATTTGTATAGGCTAATGACGAATTTTCTAACTTTTCAATTTTTTTTTTTTTTTTTTTGAACGATTATTAATTTAAAATTGCTCTAAGTTTGCACTAAATGTGTTTGATTGGATAGACTACGTTATAAGGTTGTAAGAATGTCCTCTTAATATTTTGATATTTATTTTTTGTCAATGTACTTTGTTGTCCTTCTATTAGATAAGTGTATTATATATAATAAAATTTTGAAATAATTATTTTTAGTTGTCTCTTGTTAAATTGTTTTGTACAAACTATACTTTTGTTATTAGTGATTTGGAAAAGGCAATGTATGGCGAATGGAAAAAGAGACGATGCATTAGTTTTCATAATGCTTGACTGTAATATTTCTTTACGTCTCATTCAATATGCTTGAGTCAAATATTTATCGATTTCAGTTCCTCTTACCAACATAATAATGCACACAAAAAAATTTTCAAAAGAAAAACTCTCTTATTCCAAAGTTCCTACTGAAAACACAATATCGTTTGAAATTCAGATTTAAGATTACTTTGAAATCCAAAAAACAAAAGTGCATCATTTCTAATTTCAATGTTCCAAATCAATCCAATCAAAGTAGTTGTTTTTTGTGTAAACATTCTTTTAACTTATCCAACTCACAAAAAACTAATCAAAACCTGACTTTCACTGACATCTTGCAAGGATTTTTCAGTGTACGTGAAAAATTCAATGCATAAGTTAGTTCCCACTTTTGACGCCTAACAAAAATCCAGGTATAATTTAATTCTTTTTGTTGGATAAGTTAAAAAACATTGAGAAAGATGAACTGTTTTGAATCGATTGGTTTTCTGCAACTCTCATCCGTTAGATTAATTTAGTTGTGTGAAAATTAAGGAATGTTTAGAGCATCAAACAACTACTTTGATTGGATTGGTTTAGAAAATTGAAAATTACAAATGTTAAAATATATTTATAAGCAATATATTATATTTATGGTAGTTATCTTATGTAAGAAATTCGTAGGATTCTTGCCTTATTTATACAATTTGTATATCATATAAATATGTACGTATTCTTATCATTGAAAAAAAAAAAATCAGTTTCATATTCTAACATGGTATCAAAGCCAAATTCTCTCCGGGTACCTCCAATACCCGTATATATTTTTATATTTTATTAATGTATTTGCTTCTATCCACGTTCATGCTGTTATTTTCATGTCGTCACCGTCTCTACTACCCCACTGATAGAGTCTAATTTCGACTCTAACGCCGTTGAGAGTCCTGTTTTCGATTCCAACTCTATTGAGAGCGAGGGAGTCCTGTTTACGATTCTAGCTTTGTTGTGAGCAAGCGAGTTCTGTTTCCGACTCTAACTCTATAGAGTGAGCGAGTCCTATCTTCGGCTCTAGTTCGGTTGTGAGTGAGTGAGTCTTATTTCCAGCTCTAACGGTGTTGAGAGTTCTGCTTCTGACTCTGATCCAGTGGACAACTACATCACTCTCAGTCAATCTTGGTGAATTCAAATTCGTACATGAAAGATCTCGGCTATATCTTTTTCGGTCACTTCTGATAAACTCAAGTTTGTTCAATCATATCTTGAGTTTAGGAGGGGTGTTAAAATATATTTAGAAGCAATATATTATATTTATGGTAGTTATCTTATTTAAGAGATTTGTATGATTCTTGCCTTATTTATCCAATTTGTATATCACTGTAAATATGTACCTATTTTTATCAATGAAAAAGAGAATTTTAGTTTCATATTCTATCAAGAAATGATGCACTTTTGTTTTTTGAAATTTTGTTATTGCATTTATAATGCGCAAAAACCATAGCATCAAATCATAGAAGTGAGGAGAAAAAGAGTTCTAAGGAATCTTAAATATGGATTCCAAAGGATACTTGTTAGAAGTTGAAAATATTCCCGAGAGTATAAAGGTATGCGTTGAGTTAAAGTTTTTTGAAGGAAACAGATTGATGAGTGGATTTATCACTTTTGTTTGGGAATTGATTGGTTGATTTGTTGCAAGAAGAAAAATGCGATTGGTTGTGCAGTTTTTTAAGAAGTTGGAAATTATTTTTTTCCCTGTTATCATTTGATAATTTTAGCTTGTTCTATGGCATAAACAAAATATAACTGATTGCCATTCGTATAGGCTTCCGATAATTTTCAAAGGCAGAGATATATAGAATAGGTTGTGATTTGTATAGACGTCTGATGAATTTTGTAAATTTTTAATTTCCTTTTTTGACCAATTGTTAATTTAAAATTGTTTTAACTTTGCACTAAATGTGTTTGATTGGATAAATTGGGTTATAAGGTTTTGAGAATGTTCTCTTAATATTTTGATAGTGATTTTTTGTCAATGTACTTTGTTTTCCTTCTATTAGATAAGTGTATAATGTATAATAAAATTTTGAATTAATTTTTATATTTTAGTTGTCACTTGTTAACTATTTTGCACAAACAATACTTTTGTTATTTAGTGATTTGGAAAAGGCAATGTATTGCCAATGGAAAAAGAGATATGCATCCATTAATCAGACATGATGAATTGAGTAAAAAGAGAGTTTTAGTGAAATGGGAATCCCTAAAGAAATATTTCTTGCCTATTTAGTTGGTGATTTGTGAGTGTTTTTTTTGTTTTAGATTTTTGTTTTTGAATAATAATTTTGAACGTGATGATTTCTAAAACTAAAATACTTTTAAAATAGTTGTGAAAGTTTAATTGTAAAAAATAAAAATAATAAACAAATATTTAAAAATTAATTAGTCTACACAACAATGAGGCAGAGATGATTAAAGAGATTTAGAAATCAATTCATTCTCATAATGCTTGACTGTGATATTTTAATATTATCTTTACGTCCCATTCAATATGCTTGTGTCAAATATTTATCAGTTTCCCTTACCAACATAATAATGCACACGAAAATTCTTTCAAAAGAAAAAGAAAAAAAAAAACTCTATAATTCCAAATTTTCTACCGAAAACACAATATCCTTTGGAATTCAGATTTAAAATTCCTTGAAACCTTTTTTCTCCTTTCACTTTTATGATTTCACGCAAAAGGTTATTGCCGCAATAACAAAATTCCAAAAAACAAAAGTGCATCATTTACAATTTCAATGTTCCAAACCGATCCAATCAAAGTAGTTGTTTGTTGTTGTAAACATTCTTTTAACTTATTCAAGTCACAAACAAATTAATCAAAACGTGACTTTTCGTTAGAGGTCAGAGGTCAGAGTTCTCGTAATGTAACTTATGCATCAAATATTTCATGTGGAAAGAAGAAATTTAATTTTCACACTACCAAATTAATCTAACTGAAACAACTTCAAAGAACCAATCCAATCAAAGCAGTTCATCCTTTTGAATGTTCTTTGACTTATCCTACAAAAATAATAAAATCATACATTGATTTTTGTTAGACGTGAGAAGTTAGAACTAACTTATACATTGAATTTTTCACATATACCGAAAAATTCGTGCAAGATGCCAGGAAAATAATGATCAACAATGAGCTTTTTTATTTGTTACTATTGTTTAAACAAAAATAATAAAAAGTAACCATAATACAAATAAAAAGTCCAAAAAAGAGAAGGACGTAAGTATTTAAAAACTATATATTTTTTTCTTAAGACTATATAATAAAAATAAAAATAAAAACTATATATTTAACAACAAAAACCTAAAGATAAAAATCATTTTCAAAATTTCAGTTGTTATACATAATACAACTTATATAATAAAACGATAATAAAGTACACCGACAAACAATTACTTTTAAAATATTAAGAGAATATTCTTAAAATTTTATAACTTAATCTATCCAATCACACATTTAGTGCAAACTTTGAGCAATTTCAAATTAACAATAGGATAAAAAAAATTAAAAAGTTCCTAAATTCATCATAAATCTATACAAATCACAACCCATCCATATGTTTCTACATTTCAAAATCATCGGAAACCTATATGAATTGCAATATTATATTTTGTTTGTCATAGAACAAACTAAAACTACAAAATGATAACAGGGAAAACAAATTCATAACTTCTTAAAAAACTATAAATCCTATCACACTCTGTTTCTTGCAACAATTTAACCAAACAATTCCCAAACAAAAATGATCAATCAACTCATCAATCTGTTAAACTCAACGCGTACCTTTATACTCCCAGGAATATTCTCAACCTCTGACGCCCAAGGACTGGAACAAGTCAGCATTCTTCGGTTGGTGGATGAAGTTTTCAAATATATCTTTTCTATTTGTATGCTGGATCATCTCTTCCAGAATCCTGTCCTCAATCTCGGGCATCCGCTGCTTTGATATATCCTTCTCGTTCGAAGAAGAGCAGAAGACGAATTCTGATAGCCGCTTGCCGGCAATATTTGTCTACCTCAAACATTCCAGCAGTCATTAGATGGTAGGTATGAACAAACTTCTTTTCTCAATCCTATAAGCCCGGAAAATCGCCTGCTGTTCGGCTGAAGGATTCCAGAGGATGTCCAGCAGAATGACCCTGGAAGCCCCAACCAGACTTATGCCCTCAGAGCAGCACCTCGTTGACGCCAGCAAGATTTTTGAATCATTTTTCTGTATCGTTGAATGCCTTGAACACATTTTGGCGTTGCTTCTTCCGTAACTTCCCTTCCAGCATCAGAATTTCCTTCCCGCCGTTCCATTGAAATGTCGCGGTCAGATGCTCTTTGATCAGATCCAAGGGCGGAATATACTAGCTGAAGATGAGCACTTTTGCATTCAGCATCATACTGAGGCCGAAAAACTTGAGGATGACTTTTGTTTTAACCCTTTGCCAGAAATGAGCTTTGACGCCTCGACTGCTTGCATATCAATTCGATTTGTTGGCACTTGCGACTTGTATTTTTGGGTGAGGTAAGGATGAGCAGATACCAAAGAAAATCCAAATTCACTCTTAAGAATTTTCCTTAACCGTTGCACTTCCAACCTTTCGATCAGGTTCTTTTGCAATCCATTCGGTTTTAGGAGGATGACACAGTCTCTTAATCCGTGGAGATTTTTTTGCAGGACAGTTCCCCTGTGCATGTGCACAAACGGTGACATGGAGACTTTAAGCCTCTCCAATGCATGATTGATTGCTTCAGGAAGAAAAGCAGGCCGGGAGCTTTGGGCTTTCTTGGCTGAATACAGAATTTCAGCAAATGTCCGATCCTGCTTAATCTTTCCTGCCACTGCCGGCCTTACAAGATTCATGGTGTTGAACAGCTCTTCGAAGTTGTTTTGGAAACACGTCCTGGAAAATATGACACGCTTTTCTCTCTTGAGCTGAACTAGTGCAGTCCAAATCTTACTTGTGTGGGTACGAGGAGTATGGCCTTCATCAAGAATCACTAGTCCAGAAAACTCAAGAAGTGTCGACCTTAGAACTTCCAAGTTCTGTTCAGCAACTTCTCGAAAAGATTGTAGCTAATATCAGTACTGCCCGCCATGTTCTTCCAGAGGGTAATTCAAGTCCTTCTCGCTGGTGTTCGTACATAGTTTCTTGTACACCAGCCTTGATGCTTCAAAGTGAGCCGCAGTTTACTTCAGCTGCATCTGCTACTGGGAGATTAATGGCGCCGAGATCCAGACCCTCCCAATTCTCCTGCTTCTTCTTTCCGGGAGCACGATGAGCTTTGATCGCCTGCAAAATGAGAAAGAAGAAGTCATATAAACAGGGGTAGCTGCCCAAATTATAAATCAACCTAAAATTGCACTGACCTACTTTTGGAAATCACAATTGTGCAGAATTAGGGAGAATAGATAAATTAAAATGAACAATTTTGATATTACCAACAGTTGGATGATTTTCTGATTTTTGTTTTCTAAAGGAAGCAATCGATATATACTTACCCATGGAGAAAGTACATCCTTCGGATGAATCGCCACATGTTGACAGTAGATACCATACAGTCCTTAATCCTCTTCTAATGTCAATTCATGTAGCCCTTGAGCACATCTGGGCCCATGAGTGTCTTCCTCCTCTTCATCCCCTTGAACAGCCTGCAGGCCGTGAATGCAACGGTAGTTATCATATTGCTTTCTGAGCTAAAATAGTGCTGAATCAGTTCTGAATCCGTGTCCAATCTGTTATTCTCTATTGAAACTAAATGTCTTACCTCATGGCTGGTAATCGTCCCCATTTCTTCCACAGTGCACTTAAAGTTGAACTCATCGATCAAATCGTCCACCTCCTTCATGAACTCAGCTTCTCTCTGCTCCTCTTCTGCAGTGGCACAACATCGTCTTCAAACCTGAACTTCTTCGGAAGAGAAGAGTAGCCTTCAGCTTCACCTGTATGCATTGTCCCAGATCGTTGTCCGAGAATGGATTCTTCTAGGAACTTGGAGATGTCAAGTCGTTTTGGCCCCTGTCATGAACTTCGTCATCTCCTTAAGCCAATACGGGATGTCATCTCCATCACCGCTGTTTCTCCCAGTCCGTGGAGCTTTCAAATGCTGTGCTTTTGAGACTGTACCCACCTGCTCCAATCTTTGTTCTTTGATTTCACAAATCTCCGACAACCTCCTCCGCTTCCTTGTCTTCCTCTGAAGAGAGTTCACTGCAGCCTTCCGTTTTGGAGTTCCGATTCTGCACTGACCTGAAGCCTCCACAGGCGCACTGTCGTTCCGCTGTGCCAGCTCTTTTGTCGTTGTTCACTTTTCGCCATTTCCTCAGAGTGAAGTTTTCGTTGCCAGACAGCTCATCCATAACATAAAATGAGGACAGGTGCATAAGACAGCATTCTTCTCCGAATCCTCCGCTGGCAGCATCCACTGAATCTCCATCTATACCAGCTACTTCTTCAGCTGAAGCCATCGAATTATAGGGCCTATCGGCACTGCTGCTGCTGACACTATCCCCCGAATCTCGTTCCAAATCGTCAATTTCATGGCATTCTTCAAGGGGAGACAACGTATTGGAGAGGCCTATATATAGGTTGAAAGAGACTCGACAAACTCTAATCAGAACAACTCAACCTAGGGATAAAATCAAATTGTAATCTAAACTTACCAAATCAAAAATAGACCAATCAAAACTAATCTAAACAAATATTAAATTAACAAATCTAAATCTAAAATATCTCAACAATCCTGGTTGGAGTGGCAGTCGAGTTCACGAAGTGTACACTCATCGCAAAAAATTGGAGCAATAAGTATGAGCTCAATTCCTCAAATACTCCAAAATTTTGTTTAATTATTCTTCTGAATGAAGGCAAAATCCAAAAAATAACGAGAAAGCAGACAAGAAGACATGGCTAGAGAAGAACTCAAAGGACTTTGTATTGCTATACTTCTTCAAATGATGATACAAACAATGAATTAATACTAAACTAATGCTAGTCAAAGTCAAAGCCATAAAATGTGCTCAAGAATTATGCCTAGCATAGTTTTTGGCCTTAATTGAATGAAGTATGCTTTGATTTTTATTTATTTTTTACAATAGATTAAACTATCACCGAAGGCTGCATTTTACACGTACTGCCTTTCTTCTGCAACATTTTTCTCTCATTTTTAGTTTATGTCGCTGAATAAAGAGACGCAAATATGAGACTGTCAATCAGTGATAATTTTCAAATGTTAGAATTTTCTTTAGTTAGCCATTGCCTTCTTGATCATCTATCTCCTCTAACCTATCGAAACAAGCGTTGTCCACCTACAAAGGTGAAAACAATTGCCCATTTGACTATACTTGTAGTTTTTGAAATAGAAGCAGTATAGCTTCATGAACCATATACTTACCCACGAACTCAAAATACCTCGTATGCATCAAGCTCCAAATGACCACAGGACGTGCAAATCACTCCTTGGTTACCTATATAGGACAGGTCATGGTTTTTGTCGGTACGTCCTTCATTTTGAGCTGCCTGGAGCTCTTCATCGAACTGCAGCTCATGGAAGTTCAATTTGAGTATCAAATAAAAGATTAGAAATCCATATTTAGTGAAGATATTGTTCACCGGAGGCATTAAAAAAACAAATGGGAACTGATTGAATTATTGGCACCTTATCGTCAAATCCAGTTGTAGTGGGAAGATCATCTCCTGTATCAGGTTTGCCATCGCATACTGTTCTGTCAAGAACATGACGGCTCTCCATTTCAAAATCTACAAACATGTTGAAGAAATCATAACGTTACATTTTTCTCCCTTGAAGTTTTCACTGATAAGCGAACAACAAATAGAGAAAATTCTCTAATTTCAAAATTCCTACTGAAAACATAATATCATTTGGAATCCAGATTTAAGATTCCTTGAAACCCTTTTTTTCCTTTCACTTTTATGATTTCACGCAAAAGGTTATTGTGCGATAACAAAATTCCAAAAACCACAAGTGTATCATTTCTAATTTCAATGTTCCAAACGGATCCAATCAGAGTAGTTGTTTTGTTGTTGTAAACATTCTTTAACTTATCCAACTCACAAAGAAACTAATTAAAACCCGACTTTCAGTTAACTGTCGGAGTTCTCGGAAACTGAAAAGTAACTTATGTATCAAATATTTCATGTGCAAACAAGAAATTTAATTTTCACACCACTAAATTAATGTAACTGAGAATTTCAGAAAATCAATCTAATCAAGGCAGTTCATCCTTTTGAATACTCTTTGGCTTATCCAACAAAAAGAATTAAATCATACCTCGATTTCTGTTAGACGTCAGAACTTGGAACTAACTTATCCATTGAATTTTTCACATACACCGAAAAATCCGTGCAAGATGCCAGGGAAAGAATGGTCAACAATGAGCTTTCTTATTCGTTACTATTGTTTAAACAAAAATAATAAAAAGTAACCATAATACAAATAAAAAGTCCAAAAAAAAGAAAAACTTAAATATTTAATAAATATATATATATATTTCTTAAAACTATATATATTTACCTGCGGATTAAGAATAAAAAAGATAAATCATATGATTGGGAAAGATAAAAGAAATTAATTAAGACTATAAAATTCCTATTTTACACGTGACTTCAAATTTAATTTTTTAATTATTTTAACGTTGAAATCATCTTGTTTGCTATTTTAACAAAATCGTCAAGCCTATCTTCTTTCATTATAGCGACACCCTCCCATATAAAACATATATATAAGCAAAGTGAGACAATGAAGTTTTAGTAAATTTTGATACTTACCAATGGTTACATTTTCAAAGAAAAAATAAATAAATTATAATATGCCTCTCGAATCAAGATTAAAGTTTCCTTAAAACCCTTTTTCCCCCTTCTATAATATGATGTTTAGCTTTTAAAAAATGAAGGAATAACAGTATCCACAATGCATCAAAGGAATAAGAGAGTGCATATAAGAATAGATTAATAAAAAAAACATCGTCTGACTTTAGATGGCACTCACCAAATAAAGGATTTAAAATGTTAGATCTCCGAATTCTTGAGTACTCAATTATCGAGAGGGAAAATATAATATTATATCACTTTGTTATAAACTTTGATTGGAAATCCACAATATCATCTGATCGTGAAGGAGATAAATAATTTCAAGTTCTTGTCAAACCTCGAGTGTATCGGAAGAACCTCGAGTGTATCGAAAGAATCCCAAGTGTTTCAAAAATGGAAATTCAATCTATATGTAGTTAAATCTAAATGATTGCAAACATCAACAATTTATCGAAAGAGAAAGACAGAAGGAATATGAGAATATAGTAAAAAACAAACATCACCTTATGTTTAGGTTCTGCTCCCCGAATAATAGATGTAGAATGTAAAATCTCTTAATTCCTTATGACACAATTATAGATTTAGGACATGTGTGTGGTTTGCTTTATATAATTAAACAAAATAATATTCCTATAAGGGAAGAGGTATGAGCTTTTTCTCGAACCTACAGTGTGTCGTAGAATCAACCTCAAGTGCATCTAAAAAGTAGGTTCACTCGCATTTTAGTTAAAACCAAATGATAATTGCATCAACGATATCAAAAGAGAAAATGAAGAATATGGTAATATATTGAAAAAGAGACATCACCTTGAGTTTGAATGCGACTCCCCAAATAGTTAGAGGTAGAATTTCAATATTCGAACTCTCAATCACTCAATTCAAGATTTAAGAAATGTGTAAGTTCACTCTCTGTAGATAATTATATAGGAATTTTATTATTAATGTTTAAGATCGGTACTACAAATTGAATTGGGTTGGGCCAAGAGCGATAAAAAATCCAAAATGGGTAAATTTAAAAAGAATGTATTATTAAGTGTTTGTTTACTTATTTTTTATTTTCACAGTTTTCAATGTACTCTTATTAAAAAGACTATATATTGTATACAATCTATATTTTTTTTTCATTCAAAATATACATACACTAACTATTTTTTCTCAAAATATAAAATTTAGAACTTCACAATAAAATTCAAGAGACACCTTATAATGGTTCATCTATCAATAATTAATTCTTTTCATATATTTAACAAATATAATGATCCTTATGAAAAATAAATTTTAAATTTTATGTTGAAAGAAAATGGAGATGTTAGGGATTTAAGCACCTAAAGGTGCGATGAAATTTCGGAAGCGGATCGAAACACAATTGAAGCACAAACAAAATATTGCAAAATACGAAAAAAATACAAGATTTACGTGCAAAACCCAAAACGGGAAAAAACCACCGACGATGAGGAATCCACTAGATGAATCAAATGTTTTCAATGTTACAAATCGAATGATTAACATCTCTCAACCCCCAAAAACATCCTCTTATCAATATCTATGCAAAAGAAGAAGTTTTGACCTTCTAACATGGAAGGTAAATCAAATCGATAGAGATCACCAATATATGGAAGGATGGAGATATGGAATCTTAGGAAATCACTCATTGACCACGCCGTGACTCTAATGATTTGGTACCAAGTCAACCTTGCCATCTTGGTCACGCCCGTGATTAAAGCCTCCGAAATCTTCTGATTTGACAAGATATGTAAAATCAAATCCAGAACAGGAAAGTCCGCCTAGTCATGCCGATGACTAAAGCCGTTGGAAACTTCTGGAAATCTTGCCTTGAAGAGAATTTGAGGCACAATCCCAACAAACTCCACCTTGCCACAAATTCGATTCCCTGACGGGACACTCAACAACTGCTAAGATTAACCAAGTCCAAACAATATTGGAACTTGGCAACGCCAAGTGGCTTAGTTAACATATCAGCCAGGTTCTCGGACGTATGAATTTTGTCCACTACAACTTCACCTTTTAAGACCGTATCTCGAATAAAATGGTGCTTCACAGAAATATGTTTGGTCCTTTCATGATACCGATTATTTTTCATCAAATGTATTGCACTTTGGCTATCCCAAAATACAGTAAGAACCTTTTGCTCGTAACCAAGCTCCATAACAAGACCTCGTAGCCAAATTGCCTCTTTAACTCCTTCGGTAGCTGCTATATATTCCGCCTCGGTGGTCGATAAAGCAGTAACCGACTGAAGTGAAGATTTCCATGAAATAGAACAGCCACATAAAGTGAAAATATATCCCGAAAGAGAGCGTCTGCGATCAAGGTCTCCACCATAATCCGAATCAACATAAGGTCACATCCAATGAAGCACACTTATTTCTATCAAAAACCAGGTCAAGATGCGATGTACTTTTCAAGTATCGAAAAATCCACTTAACAAAATTCCAATGAGCCTTTCCCGGATTGTGCATATAACGGCTCACAACACTCACGGCATGCACCAAATCCGGCCTAGTGCAAACCATTGCATACATTAGGCTACCAACCGCATTTGAGTACGGAATTTTCGCCATGTCCTCAACTTTATCTTCTGAGCGCCAGTCTGAAATGCGCAGCCAAGGGAGTAGATACAACTTTGCAAGATCGCATATTAAATCGATCGAGTACCTTCTCCACATACTTCCTTTGGGACAGAAATAACTTTCCGCCTTTTCGATCCCTAATTATTTCCATCCCAAGAATTTTCTTCACAGCACCTAGCTCTTTCATATCAAACTCATTACTAAGCTGCGATTTCAACTTAACAATACAAGACATGTTACGTGAGGCAATCAACATGTCATCGACATAAAGCAACAAGTATAAAAATGAACCGTCAGAGAACTTCTGAAAATAAATACAGTCGTCATACTTGCTGCGAGAATAACCTAGCCCAATCATAAATGAATCAAGCCTTTTGTACCACTGCCGCGGGGCTTGCTTCAATCCATAAAGCGATTTCTTTAATTTGCACACCAAATTTTCCTTTCCGGAAATGATGAAGCCCTCGGGCTGCTCCATATAGATTTCTTCCTCAAGGTCACCATGAAGAAAGGCCGTCTTTACATCAAGTTGCTCCAATTAATCAAACATAGCAACAATACCAAGCAAAACACGAATAGAAGTATGTCGAACAACGGGAGAGAAAATTTCAGTGAAGTCTATACCTTCACGCTGACTGAATCCCTTGACGGCTAGCCGTGCTTTGCAACGAGGCTCTTCAACCCCAAAAATGCCTTTTTTTTTCTTGAATATCCACTTACAACGTAGTGGACGCCTACCCTTCGGATGTTCAACAAGATCCCAAGTGCCATTCTTGTAGAGACTTCGAATTTCCTCTTTCATTGCCCTAAACCATTTAGGAGATTAGGCACAAGAAGTTGCTTCATCGTAATTTTTCGGTTCACCGACATCACCGAATTCTTGTGCCACGGACAGAGCATATGCCACCACAGAATCCTCTAAAAATCTTGAAGGATGATGAATTTGTCTCCTAGGAAGATCTCTGGCAATTGAGTATGTATCGTGCCTCACCGGAGCATTCAATGTGGTACTCGAACTAGATTCATCAACTTGTGGGTCGGAAGAGCTGGGAACATCAGCAGTGGGTTGGAACATCATTGGCAACTCCACCTTCTCTCCAAATTGCTGCTGGTCAATTGACGAGGATGTCGAACCTACAGCTGAACCATTTCCAGAAGACAACATAGATTTTTCGTCAAAAGTAAAATCTCGACTCAAAACTACATTGCGTGATTTACCATCCGCGTTCCATAAATGGTATCCTTTCGACTCAGTTGAATATCCAAGGAAAATACACTTCAAAGCTCTCGGAGCTAATTTTCCTTCGTCAACATGCATGTACGCGGGACATCCAAAAATACGCAAAGAGGAATAGTCGACTGGGTTACCTGACCATATTTCTTCTGGGATTTTAAAGTCAATAGCAAAGTGTGGAGATCGATTTACCAAATAGCACGACGTCGAAACAGCTTCAGCCCACAAATCACGCCAATTCCATAATCCTGCATTCGAAAGCATACACCGAGCTCTCTTCAATAAAGTCCGATTGACTCGTCCTGCGACGCCATTTTGTTGGGGCTTTCTCGGCTAGGTCTTATGCCTCATAATACCATGCGATGTGCAAAATTCATTGCATTCACCACTGCAAAATTCTAAGCCACGGTCAGTTCTAAGAAATTTTATTTTCTTACCCATAAGATTCTTCACAAAAGCTTTCCACTTCTTGAAAGTGTCGAAAGCTTCATCCTTCCGCCTCAAGAAATACACCCAAATTTTCCGAGAAAAATCATCAATCAATGTTATAAGGTATCGTTTTCCGGTAAATGATGGAACCTTCGACGGTCCCCACAAGTCGGAGTGAATATAATCGAGCACACCATGTGGACGATGAGAGGCAATGGAGAAACCGACCTTCTTTTGCTTTCCGAAAATGCAGTGTTCACAAAATTCTAAATTTTTGATTTCTTGATCACCAAGAAGACCTCGAGAGCTTAACATCTTCATTCCTTTTTCACTCATATGGCCCAAATGCAAATGCCATAATCAAGTGAAATCTGAATCATTCGTCGATGAAGCCGCTGCCGCCGAACCCGATACGGTATGACCTTGTAGGACGTATAAACATCCAACCCGATTCACCTTCATAATTGTTCTAGATCCTGTAGAAACCTTCAAAACTCCACCAGTAGCCGAGAACTTATAACCAAGCGAGTCCAAAGTTCCAAGAAATATCAAATTCCTTTTGACATCAGGAGCGTATCGAACATTCGTAAGACTACGAACACAACCGTCGTGAGTCTTTATTTAAACTGAACCAATGCCAAGGACAGAGCATTGGGCATCATTCCCCATCAATACTACACCGCCATTCTTTGATTCAAATGTTGTAAACCAGTCCCGATTGGGACAGAGATGGAATTTGCATCCGGAGTCCAAAATCCACTCATTCTTAACGCGACTTTCCGATGCCGATGTCAAAACTGGATCGCCGTCTGAATCGGAGTGCACGACATCAACTTGTGTTGCCTCTATAGGTTTTTTCCTTTATCAAACCTTTCATTCTTGTTTTTCAACTTCCAACAATCGGAAATAACATGGCCATACTTCTTGCAATAATTGCAACTCTTATGCGCGTTCGATCCCCTCGACTTAGACCGAGATTTTTTCTTGCCTCCATCAGCTTTCAACATAGACCTTCCCCTCACAATCAAACCTTCATCGTTGTCATTCGATTGGCCACCATAATCAAAATTTTCTTTCGACAACAAATTTGATTTAACTTCATCAAATCGAAGAGTTTCTTGAGAACCATAAAGCATTATTTCTCGAAAATGCTTGTAGGAAGGAGGTAACGAGACAATCAACAACACGGCTTTATCTTCATAATCAATTGTAACATCCAAATTTTCCAAATCCATGAGGATTGTATTAAATTCATTGAGATGAGATTGGATCGGAGTATCTTCGGGCATTCGAACTGTATAAAGGCGTTCCTTTAAACAAAGTTTGTTGGCGAGAGACTTCGTCATATACTGCGTCTCCAGCCTCAACCACATCCCTCGTGCGGTGGTCTCATGAGCAACCTCGCGCAGGACTTCTTTCGACAACATAAGTTGTATTGCAGTCAATGCCTTCTCATCCAATTTAGCCCAAGCATCGTCATTCACCCCTGCATTCTCTTGTCCATCAAATGCCTTCTTCAATCCGTTCTGAACTAAAATCGCTCGCATCTGAATTTTCCAAATAGCAAACAAAATCTTGCCATCGAACTTCTCAATTTTGAATTTTGCAATTGACATCTTCAACCGTTGAATGCTCTGATACCACTTGTTAGGGATTTAAGCGCCTAAAGGTGCGATGAAATTGCAAAAGCAGATCGAAATACAATTGAAGCACAAACAAAATATTGCAAAATACGAAAAGAACACAAGATTTACGTGGAAAACCCAAAACGGAATAAAACCACGGACGATGAGTAATCCACTAGAAGAATCGAACTTTTTTAATGTTACAAATCAAATTATTAACATCTCTCAACCCCCAAAAACATCCCTTTATCAATATCTATGCAAAAGGGGAAGTTTTGACCTTCTAACATGGAAGGTAAATCAAATTGATAGAGATCACCAATATATGGAAGGACGGAGATATGGAATCTTAGGAAATCACTCATTGATCACGCCCATGACTCTAATGATTTGGTGCCAAGTCAACCTTGCCATCTTGGTCACGCCCGTGATTAAAGCCTCCAAAATATTCTGATTTGGCAAGATATATAAAATCAAATCCAAAATAGGAAAGTCCTCCTTGTCATGCAAATGACTAAGGCCACTGGAAACTTCTGGAAATCTTGCCTTGAAGAGAATTTGTGGTACAATCCCAAAGGAGATGTTGAATTTGACATTTTTAACATAAATATAGGTATACTAAATGTTGCATAGCGTATAAATAGATACAAAAGAAAGTTCCTCTTATATTTGTTGCATTGTATACTTATTTATTATTAATTTGATCTTGTGATTTTTCATAGTTGTGATTTAGGTAAATTAATAATCGTTAATTTTCATGACTAAGATTATTGTTGGGATTTATTTTGACCGAATTGTCCTCCAGCCTTTTGGACCCACTCCAGTGTCTGTTCGGTGAGTGACCTGCATCTCCGACCCAGTTCAGATGGACCAACCACCAATGTCTAAACCGTATCTCCTCATGAGTGAATCCCAGCCATTCATTTTACGGATCAGGTATGAGCCGTCCATCTTGAGTTATATATATAGTGTTGTCCCTCATTATACAGAAGTATAGATGTGCCACTGCTGAAATCTCTCTCTCTAAAATTTCGTCTCCCTCTAGCAAGTCTCTCTTCTCCAGTTGCCTTGTGTTCGAAGTTGGTCCTTTCCGGCCGATTTACCATAGAATGGAGAGGTGATTCTTCTGTGTGCCTTGGAAGTATTTGGTGAGGATTTCAACGATTCAATTCTCCTTAAATCGAATTGTTTTCAATAGTGTTAGGGTTTCTTGCTTTGGTGTTGTAGACTAGGTTTTCGGTGGGTGTCCGTTAGCCGTCGACCGTTGCACTACTGTCTTTTGTTGCTCTTCATCTATAAGAGTATACCTTGTAAAATCTGAGCTACAATAGTTTGTACGTTTGTGTTCCTACTGTGTTCTTGGGTCTTTTCGATTCTAATAAAATTTCTATTTAGTTTCTCTAATCTTGTTTTAGATTTACTTTTTAGGTACGATTCAAATGGATCTAAATTTTAAATACACTAGAGATTTGTTCAATATACTCAAAGCTGGAAAAAACTCAAAATTATTTTGGAGAATTAAGTAGTAGAGAATTCGGAGATTTCGCATTTGTGAACCATTATTCCCAGAGTGGAATCTAAACAAAAGGTTATGTTACTTTCTAAATCTACTCTTATTCGTGCATTTTCATTTCTCCTTTGATATACTAATGTTACTGTTACTCATTCAACTTTTAGCTACTATTGGACCGGATCTATGTTTTTGATAGTCAAGATTTTTCTTATATAATCGAGGTCGGACAAAAACAAAAAATTAATTTGGAGAATTCACTAGTCTAGATTCGATTCATTGTTGATATTTCCATTCATTTTCATTTTAGGTACGACTCAACTGCATCTCATTTTTCGATACACTCGAGATCTTTTCAATATAGTTGAGGTTGGAAAAAACTCAAAACTAATTCCGGAGAATTAAGTAGTGGAGAATTTCAAGATTTTATGTTTTAGATTGTTTTAGATCCATGATTTGCAGAGTGGCTTCTAAACAAAATGCTATGTTTCTTTTTCAATCTATTCTTATACATGCATTTTCCTTTTTGGCTTTGTACATTTTTGGTATTTTTATTCATTCAATTCTTCGCTACGATTCGAGTAGATCTAAGTTTTTGATGAAATCAAGATTTTTTTTCCATATACTCGAGGTTGGATAAAACCGCAAAATTAGTTCGAAGAATTGAGATGGTGAGAAATAGAAGTACTGTTGATATCGCTATTCATTTAGTTTTTAGGTATGATTCAATTGGATCTAAGTTATTGATGAGCTCAAGATATTTTCAATATACTCAAGGTTGGACAAAAATCAAAATTATTTCGGATAATTAAGTAGTCGAGAAATTGGAGATTTCACATTTTAGATCCATTATTTGGATAGTGGAATTTAAAAATAAAGTTATGCTTATGTTACAAACTATTTTTATGCATGCATTTTCATTTCTGGTTTGATACATTGTTCGTATTGTTATTCATTCAATTTTTAGCTACGATTCAACTGGATCTAAGTTTTTGATATACTCAAGATTTTTTTCGATATACTTGAGGTTGGACAAAAACTGCAAACTAATTTGGAGAATTGCGTAGTTGAGAACTCAATACATTGTTGATATTATTATTCATTTAGTTTTTAGGTACGGTTCAATTGGATCTAAGTTTTTGATACACTCGAGAATTGTTCAATATACTCAAAGTTAGACAAAACTCAAAATTATTTCGGAAAATTAAGTAGTTGAGAATTTAGAGATTATGTATTTTTGATCCATTATACTCAGAGTGGCATCTAAACACAAGGTTATGTTGCTTTTTGAATCTAAACTTATTCATGTGTCTTCATTTCTCATTTGATATACTAATGGTATTGTTACTCATTCAACTTTTAGCTACTGTTCGACCGGATTTATGTTTTTGATATATTCAAGATTCTTTTTATATACTTGAGGTCGGACAAAAACTAAAAATTAATTTGGAGAATTGACTAATCTAGATTCGATTCATTATTGATATTGCCATTCATTTACTTTTTAGGTATGACTTAACTTCATCTCACTATTTGATACACTAAAGATTTTTTCAATATAGTTGAGGTTGGAAAAAACTCAAAACTAATTCCGGAGAATTAAGTAGTCAAGAACTTCAAGATTTTATGTTTTAGATTGTTTTAGATCCATGATTTGCAGAGTGGCTTCTAAACAAAATGTTATGTTTCTTTTTCAATCTATTCTTATACATGCATTTTCCTTTTTGGCTTTGTACATTTTTGGTATTGTTATTTATTCAATTCTTCGCTACGATTTGAGTAGATCTAAGTTTTTGATGTAATCAAGATTTTTTTCCATATACTCGAGGTTGGATAAAACCTCAAAATTAGTTCGGAGAATTGAGATGGTGAGAACTAGAAGTATTGTTGATATTGCTATTCATTTAGTTTTTAGGTATGATTCAATTGGATCTAAGTTATTGATGAGCTCAAGATATTTTCAATATACTCAAGGTTGTACAAAAATCAAAATTATTTCGGATAATTAAGTAGTCGAGAAATTGGAGATTTCACATTTTAGATCCATTATTTGGAGAGTGGAATTTAAAAATAAAGATGTTTATGTTACAAACTATTTTTATGCATGCATTTTCATTTCTGGTTTGATACATTGTTCGTACTGTTATTCATTCAATTTTTAGCTACGATTCAACTGGATCTAAGTTTTTGATAAACTCAAGATTTTTTTCGATATACTTGAGGTTGGAAAAAAACTGCAAACTAATTTGGAGAATTGCGTAGTTGAGAACTCGATACATTGTTGATATTATTATTCATTTAGTTTTTAGGTACGGTTCAATTGGATCTAAGTTTTTGATACACTCGAGAATTGTTCAATATACTCAAAGTTGGACAAAACTCAAAATTATTTCAGAGAATTAAGTAGTTGAGAATTTAGAGATTATGTATTTTCTATCCATTATACTCAGAGTGGCATCTAAACACAAGTTTATGTTGCTTTTTGAATCTAAACTTATTCATGTGTTTTCATTTCTCATTTGATATACTAATGTTACTGTTATTCATTCAACTTTTAGCTACTGTTCGACCGGATTTATGTTTTTGATATACTCAAGACTTGAGGTCGGACAAAAACTAAAAATTAATTTGGAGAATTCACTAGTCTAGATTCGATTCATTGTTGATATTTCCAATCATTTTCATTTTAGGTACGACTCAACTGCATCTCATTTTTCGATACACTCGAGATCTTTTCAATATAGTTGAGGTTGGAAAAAACTCAAAACTAATTCCGGAGAATTAAGTAGTGGAGAATTTCAAGATTTTATGTTTTAGATTGTTTTAGATCCATGATTTGCAGAGTGGCTTCTAAACAAAATGCTATGTTTCTTTTTCAATCTATTCTTATACATGCATTTTCCTTTTTGGCTTTGTACATTTTTGGTATTGTTATTCATTCAATTCTTCGCTACGATTCGAGTAGATCTAAGTTTTTGATGAAATCAAGATTTTTTTCCATATACTCGAGGTTGAATAAAACCTCAAAATTAGTTCGGAGAATTGAGATGGTGAGAAATAAAAGTACTGTTGATATCGCTATTCATTTAGTTTTTAGGTATGATTCAATTGGATCTAAGTTATTGATGAGCTCAAGATATTTTCAATATACTCAAGGTTGGACAAAAATCAAAATTATTTCGGATAATTAAGTAGTCGAGAAATTGGAGATTTCACATTTTAGATCCATTATTTGGATAGTGGAATTTAAAAATAAAGTTATGTTTATGTTACAAACTATTTTTATGCATGCATTTTCATTTCTGGTTTGATACATTGTTCGTACTGTTATTCATTCAATTTTTAGCTACGATTCAACTGGATCTAAGTTTTTGATAAACTCAAGATTTTTTTCAATATACTTGAGGTTGGAAAAAAACTGCAAACTAATTTGGAGAATTGCGTAGTTGAGAACTCGATACATTGTTGATATTATTATTCATTTAGTTTTTAGGTACGGTTCAATTGGATCTAAGTTTTTGATACACTCGAGAATTGTTTAATATACTCAAAGTTGGACAATAACTCAAACTTCTTTCAGAGAATTTTAGAAGTCAAGAATTTGGAGATTACGCATCTGTGATCCATTATTCGCAGAGTGGCATCTAAACACGAGGTTATGTTGCCTTTTCAATCTATTCTTATTCATGTGTTTTCATTTCTCCTTTAATATACCTATGGTATTGTTCCTCATTCAATTTTTAGCTACTATTGGACTGGATTTATGTTTTTGGTATACTCAACATATTTTTTTTTTTTATATACTTGAGGTCGGACAAAAACTAAAAATTAATTTGGAGAATTGACTAGTCTAGATTCGATTCATTATTAATATTGCCGTTCATTTACTTTTTAGGTACGATTCAACCGTATCTCACTTTTCGGTACACTCGAGATTTTTTCAATATAGTTGAGGTTGGAAAAAACTCAAAACTAATTCTGGAGAATTAAGTAGTCGAGAATCTCAAGATTTTATATTTTAGATCATTTGAGATACATGATTTGAAGAGTGGCTTGTAAAATCAATGTTATGTTTCTTTTTCAATCTATTCTTATACATGCATTTTCCTTTTTGCTTTATACATTGTTGGTATTGTTATTCATTCAATTCTTCACTATGATTCAACTAGATCTAAGTTTTTGATGTAATCAAGATTTTTTCCGATATACTCGAGGTTGGGTAAAACCTCAAAATTAATTTGGAGAATTAAGATGGCGAGAATTAAAAGAATTTTTTATGTTGCTACTCATTTAGTTTTTAAGTATGATTCAGTTGGATCTAAGTTTTTGATGAGGTCAAGATATTTTCAATATACTCAAGGTTCGACAAAAATCAAAATTATTTCAGATAATTAAGTAGTCGAAAAATTGGAGATTTCACATTTTAGATCCATTATTTGGAGAGTTTAATTTAAAAATAAAGTTATGTTTCTGTTACAATCTATTCTTATACACAGATTTTCGTTTATGGTTTGATACATTGTTGGTATTTTTATTCATTCAATTTTTAGCTACGATTCAACCAGATCTAAGTTTTTGATATGTTCAAGATTTTTTTCGATATACTTGAGGTTGGATAAAAACTCCAAACTAATTTGAATAATTGCGTAATGGAGAACTCATTACATTGTTGATATTACTATTCATTTTGTTTTTAGGTACGATTCAATCGGATAGATGTTTTTTATACACTCGAGATTTTTTTTGATATACTCCAGAGTTTTTATGATATACTTGTGGTTAGACAAAAACTCCCAACTAATTTGGAGAATAGCGTATTTGGGAACTCGATAGATTGTTGAAATTACTATTCATTTAGCTTTTAGGTACGATTCAACTGGATTTAACTTTTTGACACACTCGAAAATTGTTCAATATACTCATAGTTGGACAATAACTCAAAATTCCGAGAAGTCGAGAATTTTGAGATTACGCATCTGTGATCCATTATTCGCACAGTGATATCTAAACACAAGGTTATGTTGTTTTTTCAATCTATTCTTATTCATGTGTTTCCATTTCTCCTTTGATAAACTAATGGTATTGTTATTCATTCAACTTTTAGCTACTATTGCACCGGATTTATGTTTTTGATATACTCAAGTTTTTTTTTATATACTTGAGGTCGGACAAAAACTAAAAATTAATTTGGAGAATTGACTAGTGCAGATTCGATTCATTATTGATATTGCCATTCATTTACTTTTTAGGTACGATTCAACCGCATCTCACTTTTCGATACCCTCAAGATTTTTTCAATATACTTGAGATTGGAAAAAATTCAAAACTAATTCTTGAAAATGAAGTAGTCGAGAATTTCAAGATTTTATGTTTTAGATCGTTTTAGATTCAATATTTGCGGAGTGGCTTCTAAACACAATGTTATGTTTCTTTTTCAATATATTCTTATACATGCATTATCCGTTTTGCTTTGAACATTATTGGTATTGTTCTTCATTCAATTCTACATTTACAATTTGACTAGATCTAATTTTTTTGATGTAATCAAGCTTTTTTTCCATATACTCAAGGTTGGATAAAACATTAAGATTAATTCGGAGAATTGAGATGGCGAGAATTCAATTCAATGTTGATATTGCTATTCATTTAGTTTTTAGGTATGATTCAGTTGGATCTAAGTTTTTTATGAGGTCAAGATATTCTCAATATACTCAAGGTTAGAGAAAAATCAAAATTATTTTGGGTAATTACGTAGTCGAGATATTTGAAATTTTACATTTTAGATCCATTATTTGGAGAGTGGAATTTAAAAATAAAGTTATGTTTCTGTTACAATCAATTCTTATACACGGATTTTCGTTTCTGGTTTGATACATTGTTTGTATTGTTATTCATTCAATTTTTAGCTACGATTCAACCGGATCTAAGTTTTTGATATACTCAAGATTTTTTTCGATATACTTGACATTGGACAAAAACTCCAAACTAATTTGGAGAATTGCGTAATGGAGAACTCGATACATTGTTGATATTACTACTCATTTAGTTTTTAGGTACGATTCAACTGGATTTAAGTTTTTGATACACTCGAGAATTTTTCAATATACTCAAAGTTGGACAATAACTCAAAATCATTTCGGAGAATTTTAGAAGTCGAGAATTTGGAGATTACGCATCTGTGATCCATTATTCGCAGAGTGGCATCTAAACACAAGGTTATGTGGTTTTTTCAATCTATTCTTATTCATGCGTTTTCATTTCTCATTTGATAAATTAATGGTAATGTTATTCATTCAACTTATTGCTAGTATTCGACCGTATTTATGTTTTTGATATACTCAATATTTTTTTTTTATATACATGAGGTCAGACAAAAACTAAAAAATAATTTGGAGAATTGACTAGTCTAGATTCGATTCATTGTTGATATTGCCCTTCATTTACTTTTTAAGTACGATATAACTGCATCTCACTTATCGATAGACTCGAGATTTTTTCAATATACTTGAGGTTGGACAAAACTAAAAAGTAATTCCTGAAAACTAATTAGTCGAGAATTTCAAGATTTTATGTTTTAGATCGTTTTAGATCCAAGATTTGAAGAGTGGCTTCTAAACATAGTGTTATGTTTCTTTTCCTATATATTCTTATACATGCATTTTGCTTTTTGCTTTGCATATTATTGGTATTCTTATTCATTCAATTCTACGCTTACGATTAGACTAGATCTAGTTTTTTGATGTATCAAGCTTTTTTCGATATACTCGAGGTTAGATAAAACCTTAAGATTAATTCGGAGAATTGAGATGGCGAGAATTCAATTCGTTGTTGATATTCCTATTCACTTAGTTTTTAGGTATGATTCAGTCGGATCTATGTTTTTTATGAGGTCAAGATATTTTCAATATCACTACAAAAAAATAATATATTTGTAACAGAATTCCGTCCCTAAAGTTCACGTAGCTAACGTAATTCCATTCCTAATTCTGTCTCTAATGTCATTAGTAACGGAAAAAGTAGATTTAGAGACAAAAACGTTTTGTTACAAAAATGATTTTTTCTTGTAGTGTATACTCAAGGTTGGAGAAAAATCAAAATTATTTTGGGTAATTAAGTAGTCGAAAAATTGGCGATTTCACATTTTAGATCCGTTATTTGGAAAGTGGAATTTAAAAATAAAGTTATGTTTATGTTACAATCTATTCTTATACACGGATTTTCATTTCTGGTTTGATAAATTGTTGGTATTGTTATTCATTCAATTTTTAGCTACGATTCAACCGGATCTAAGTTTTTGATGTACTCAAGCATTTATTCGATATACTTGAAGTTGGACAAAAACTCCAAATTGATTTGGAGAATTTCGTAATAAAAAATTCAATAAACTGTTGATATTAATGTTCATTTAGTTTTTAGGTACGGTTATATAGGGTCTAAATTTTTTATACACTCGAGAATTGTTCAATATACTCAAAGTTGAACAAAACTCAAAATTATTTCGGAGAATTAAGCAGTTGAGAATTTGGCGATTATGGGTTTTTGAGCCATTATAGTCAGGGTGCCATCTAAACACAAGGTTATGTTGCTTTTTCAATCTATTCTTATTTATGCGCTTTCATTTCTCATTTGATATACTAATGGTATTGTTATTCATTCAACTTTTAGGTACTATTCGACCGGATTTATATTTTTGATATACTCAAGACTTTTTTTTTATATACTTGAGGTCGGACAAAAGATAAAAATTAATTTGAAGTTGACTAGTCTAGATACGATTCATTATTAATATTTCCGTTCATTTACTTTTTAAGTACGACATAACTGCATCTCACTTTTCGATACACTCGAGATTTTTTCAATGTACTTGAGGTTGGACAAAACTAAAAACTAATTCTGTAAAATTAAGTAGTTGAGAATTTAAAGATTTTATGTTTTAGATCATCTTAGATCCATCATTCGTAGAATGGCATTTAAACACAAGTCTATATTTCTTTTTCAATCTATTCTTATGCTACATTTTCTTTTCTGCTTTGTACGTTGTTGGTATTGTTATTCATTTAATTCTTCACTACGATTTGACTAGATCTAAGTTTTTGATGTAATCAACAATTTTTTCGATATAGTCGAGGTTGGATGAATCCTCAAAATTAATTCGGAGAATTGAGATGGCGAGAATTAAAAGCATTGTTGATATTACAATTCATTCAGTTTTTAGGTATGATTTAGTTGGATCTAAGTTTTTGATGAGGTCAAGATATTTTCAATATACTAAAGGTTGGACAAAAATCAAAATTATTTCGGATAATTAAGTAGTCGAGAAATTGGAGATTCCACATTTTGGATCCATTATTTGGAGAGTGGAATTTAAAAATATAGTTATGCTTCTGATACAATCTATTCTTATGCATACATTTTCCTTTCTGGTTTTATACATTGCTGGTATTGTTATTCTTTCAATTTTTAGCTACAATTCAACCGGGTCTATGATTTTGATATACTCGAGATTTTTTTTGATATACTTGACTGTTTTTTCGATATACTTGACATTGGAAAAAAACTCTAAACTAATTTGGAAAATTGTGTAATTGAGAACTCGTTACAATTTTGATATTACTACTCATTTTAGTTTTTAGGTATGATTCAACTGGATTTAAGTTTTTGATACACTCGAGAATTGTTCAATATACTCATAGTTGGAAGTCGAGAATTTGGAGATTACCCATCTGTAATCCATTATTCGCAGAGTGGCATCTAAACACAAGGTTATGTGGTTTTTTCAATCTATTCTTATTCATGCGTTTTCATTTCTCATTAGGTAAATTAATGGTAATGTTATTCATTCAACTTTTAGCTAGTATTCGACCGTATTTATGTTTTGATATACTCAAGATTTTTTATTTTTTTTGTATATACTTGAGGTCGGACAAACACAAAAAATTAATTTGGAGAATTGACGATTATAGATTCGATTCATTATTGATATTGCCATTCATTTACATTTTAGGTACGATTCAACCACATCTCACTTCTCGATACCCTTGAGATTTTTTCAATATACTTGAGGTTGGAAAAAACTCAAAACTAATTCCTGATAATTAAGTAGTCAAGAATTTCAAGATTTTCTGTTTAGATCGTTTTAGATCCAAGATTTGCAGAGTGCCTTCTAAACACATCGTTATGTTTCTTTTTCAATATAATCTTATACATGCATTTTCCTTTTTGCTTTGCACATTATTGGTATTGTTATTCGTTCAATTCTTCACTTAAGATTCGACTAGATCTAATTTTTTGATGTAATCAAGCTTTTATTCCATCTACTCAAGGTTGAATAAAACCTTAAGATTAATTCGAAGAATTGAGATTGCGAGAATTCATATCATTGTTCATATAGCTATTCATTTAGTTTTTATGTATGATTCAGTTGGATCTAAGTTTCTATGAGGTCAAGATATTTTCAATATACTCAAGGTTGGACAAAAATCAAAATTATTTTGGGTAAGTAAGTAGTCGAGAAATTCGAGATTTCACATTTTAGATCCATTATTCGGAGAGTGGAATTTAAAAATAAACTACAATCTATTCTTATATACGGATTTTTGTTTCTGGTTTGATACATTGTTTATATTGTTATTCATTCAATTTTTAGCTACAATTCAACAGGATCTAAGTTTTTGATATACTCAAGATTTTTTTCGATATACTTGAAGTTGGACAAAAACTCCAAATTGATTTGGAGAATTGTGTAATCGAAAATTCGATACATTGCTCATATTACATTTTATTTATCTTTTAGGTACGGTTGAATTGGATCTAAATTTTTTATACACTTGAGAATTGTTCAATATACTTAAAGTTGAACAAAACTCAACATTATTTTAGAGAATTAAGTTGTTGAGAATTTAGAGATTATGTATTTTTAATCCATTATACTTAGAGTGGCATCTAAACAAAAGGTTATGTTGCTTTTTCAATCTATGCTTAGTCATGCGTTTTCATTTCTCATTTGATATACTAATCGTATTGTTATTCATTGTACTTTTAGCTACTATTCGACCAGATTTATGTTTTTGATATACTCAAGACTTTATTTTTTTTATATACTTTAGGTTGGACAAAAAATAAAAATTAATTTGGAAAATTGACTAGTCTAGATTCGATTCATTATTGATATTGCCATTCATTTACTTTTTAAGTATGGCATAACTGCATCTTAGATTTCGATACACTTGAGATTTTTTCAATGTACTTGACGTTGGACAAAACTAAAACCTAATTTTGTAAAATTAAGTAGTTGAGAATTTAAAGATTTTATGTTTTAGATCTTCTTAGATCCATCATTCGCAGAGCAGCATCTAAACACAAGTCTACGTTTCTTTTTCAATCTATTCTTATACATGCATTTTCCTTTTTGCTTTGTACATTGTTGGTATTGTTATTCATTCTATTCTCCGCTACAATTCGACTAGAACTAAGTTTTTTATGTAATCAATATTTTTTTCCATATACTCGAGGTTGGATAAAACCTCAAAATTAAGTCAGAGAACTGAGATGGCGTGAATTCGAAGCATTGTTAATATAGTTATTGATTTAGTTTTAAGGCACGGTTCAGTTCGATCTAAGTTTCTGATGAGGTCAAGATATTTTCAATATACTCAAGGTTAGACAAAAATCAAAATTAATTTCGGATAATTAAGTAGTCGAGAGATTGGAGATTTCACATTTTAGATCAATTATTTGGAGAGTTGAATTTAAAGAAAAAAAAAAGTTATGTTTCTTTTACAATTTATTCTTATACATGCATTTTCGTTTCTGCTTTGATAAATTGTTCGTATTGTTATTCATTCAATTTCTAGCTTTGATTCAACCGGATCTAAGCTTTTGATATACTCAAGATTTTTTTTTCGATATACTTGAGGTTGGACAAAAACTCCAAATTAATTTGGAGAATTACGTAATTTAGAACTAGATACATTGTTGACATTACTATTCATTTGGTTTTCAGTTACAATTCAACTGGATTTAAATTTTCGATACACTTGAGAATTTTTCAATATACTCAAAGTTAGACAAAACTCAAAATTATTTCGGAGAATTAAGTAGTTGAGAATTTGGAGGTTACACATTTGTGATCCATTATTCATGGAGTGACATCTTAACACAATGTTATGTTGCTTTTTGAATCTATTCTCATTCATGTGTTTTCATTTCTCCTTTGATATTCTTATGGTATTTTTATTCATTCAAGTTTTAGCTACTGTTCGACCGGATCTATGTTTTTTATATACTCAAGATATTTTTTACATACTCAAGGTCGAACATAAACTAAAAATTATTTCAGAGAATTGACTAGTCTAGATTCGATTCATTGTTGATATTGTCATTCATTTACTTTTTAGGTACGACTCAACTGCATCTCACTTTTCGATATATTTGAGGTTGGAAAAAACTGAAAACTATTTCTAGAGAATTAAGTAGTCGAGAATTTCAATGTATTTTTATATGCATTCTTGTTACTCTTTTGATTGATTGTTGATATTGTTATTCATTAAGTTTTAGGCTATGATTCAATTGGATCTTAGGTTTTAAAATACTCAAGGTCGGACTATAATTCAAATTTATTTTCTCTCTTTCTTGGGCAAATGATTGTCATATGTTTCTTAAATCCTTAATTAAGTAGTCGATAATTCAATGATTTCATATTTATATATATTATTTGGAGCGTTGAATAAAAACTCAAGATGATGTTTCATTTTCAATATATATTTTTTTATATGTTTTCCTTTTCTCTTTTGATGTTGTTATGCATTAACTGTTATTTGATTAGATCTAGCCTTTATATATATATATATATATATACATATCTATATACATTAAAGTTTATTTCAATACACCCCAAGTTTTACTAAAACTTAAAATAATTTTCCAAAATTAAAAACCAAAATTGGTGAAGATGGAAAAACCTTTATAATAAACTAGATCATAGAAATAAAGTAGAAGTTACATTAAACATAATATTTTGGGAGGAAAATAATTAACTACATTAAACATAAAGCCAATGCCTATTTATAGGCATAGTCTAAAATGGATAAAAATCAATAATAAGATAAAAAAAATAAATATTCCAAGCCGTAAATGTCAACTCGAGTTTGTGTAAGAGAAAACAAAAATGAGTCAAGATAATTTGTGTGTCACCCCGGCCCGCAAGCCCCGCTTGCCTGGATCATAGACTGACCCACAAGTCAGAGATTTTTCAGGAGGCCACCCATCCTTAAATTACTCTAAGATAAGCACGCTTAACTCTAGAGTTCTTTCAGTAAGGCGTTCGAAAAGAAATATGCACATTGTTGACATGAGTAGTATATTCAACCAATTTATTTACTATTCAATCTTGGATGGCCTGGCACCGGCTCATCCACGTGGGTTGGGCTAGCACCGGCCCAACATCGGGGGTATTACATCCACCCGCACTTAAGAATGAAACGTCCATGTTGCACCCCAATGATCTATCAACTGCTAGGCCTCTATGGGGATACTATGGTCATGTATCTTGACTGCGATGATGTCAGTATTCCTATGGAGATTATTTCGCCGACGGATAAGATCCTTCAGCACTATAGGGTCTCGATTGCATCACGATGTCATTGTTGTAATATAGAGGTGGAGACTATTCTACATCTCTTTATTGGTTCGGCGGTTGCTTGGCGAGTGTTGGAGCATTTTATGGCGCTTTTCAGGCTATCTTTGCCAGAAACACATACACTGCATCTATTTGTGTCTCATGGAGGCTTTCTTCGGTATATTCTCAAAGTATTAGAGCTTATGTTCAGTTGATGATACTATAGTTCATTTGGATTGCTCGGAATGATGCGTAGCACAGCGGGCTTCGCGCGTCTTCTTGCAAATTAATTCACACTTGCAGACTCTTTGGCGTGCTATGATTCTTCTACGTCGACATTGGGAGTGCGATTTTCATATAGCTAATGGGCTTGGATTTTGATATCCCACTCTGATTCCTCAGCCTCCAATTATAGTGCGTTGGGAGGCACCGTCTCCGGGATGGTTCAAGCTTAACACAGATGGTGCTTCGCTTGGCAATCCGGAGTGGTAGGTATTATCCGAGATTCAGAAGGAGCAGTACTCATAGTGTTTCAGACCCTGATTCTGTAGGTGACGAACACTTTGGCAGAGCTTACGGAGATTCAGACTGGAGTTTGGATAGCGATTGATCAAGGACTGATGCCGCTATGGATTGAGACAGATTCGACAACATGCATCTCTTTGATCTCCTCCGAGACAAGTGACTGGACTCTCCAGCGATGCCTTATGTGTATTTGATTGTGGCTTAGGGATGCAACTTTGCAGATATCTTATATATATATGGAGGGGAACTCTGTCGCAGATGCCTTAGCGACTTTAGCTGTTTCTCTTCCAATTTGACAGACACTTCTCCCGAAAGATATCCCTTCATCGACTAGAGGCCTCTTTCGAGCGGATGCAGATGGTCTCCCAACTTCTCATTTCAGGTAGCAGGCTTCACCTATTTACTTGTCTTTGGGACACTTGTGCTTAGAATTGATAGGCTTGTTGGTGTTGATGCCTTAGGCATACCTAGGCTTGTCTATCTGTTTTCCTGGCTTGGACTATATAGCTTGTATCAGCAGAACTACGTATGACTTGATCCCATTCAGGTACGTAGGCAGCCCAATTTGGGCACAACCTTTGCTAGAAAAAGAATAAAATAAATTGCTAGGCTTCTCAACAGTCATGTTAACAATTTTGGGTTGTCGCAGGTCGGCTCTGATATCAACTGTGACACCCCGGCTTGCAAGCTCCGCAAAGCCGGGCATGTCAGGATCATAGACTGGCCCCACACAGGTCAACACGACTCATTTCAGCGTGCTTCTGTCCTACTACCACGCATCGTGGGAGATTTCTTAGTGGTCACCAATAGTCAATACAACTACCGAAAGGGAATGTGCACATTGCTTACATGAGTAGTCTATTCAATCTATTTAATTAGTATTCAATTTCGGATGGCCTCCCACCGGCTCATCCACAGGAGTTAGCCTAGCACCGATGCAACTCCGGAGGTATTAAAAACATCAGCAGTTTGATTGTTGGAATATACGGGGCCTAACTTGACGTTTCCATAAGTAATATGATGATTAACAAGATGCCAATAAATCTCAATTTATTTGGTGGGCTCATGAAAAATATCATTGTGAAAAATTAGGATAGCACTTCTATTGTCACAATGCAAAGGAATAAGAGATGATTGCCATACTTCAAGGTCATCAAGTAATCAACAAAACCATAGGAGCTCAAAAGTAGCATAAGTAAGGGAACGATATTCGAATTTAGTACTGGAATGAGAGACAACTATTTGTTTCTTTCTACACCAGAAGACAAAAGAATCACCAATAAATAAGCAAAAACCAGTGGTGGGGCGACGATCCGTAGGATCACTTGCCCAATCAGCATCAGAGTAACCAGATAAAGTTAAAAAAGATTGATTTGAGAAGCAATAGTGTTCCCTTAACACAACGAAGAATACGCAGAACTGCAGAGTAGCGAGTAGTGCGAGGTGCATACATGAATTGACTAGCAGATGGACAGCATAAGCAATATTAGAATGAGTGACTGTCAAGTAAATTAATATGCCAATAAGCTGGCGATAATGAGAAGGCTCTTCAAGAAGAGTCCCATCCATTGATATAAGACAACATCCAACATCGAGGGGTGTCAAATCTATCTTGCATTAGTGAGACTGGAATGATACAACATATCAAAAGCATACTTAGCTTGAGACATGTAATATAGATTAGAACCATCAAAAAACTCAAGACCCAAGAAATACCGAAGATGGAAAAGACTTTTCATATCAAAATTCTTCCAATGGTAGTTATGTAAATCAAATACGCTAGATTCATCATCTCCAATGAGGATCACATTATCAATATAGAGAAGTAACACAATGATACCATATATACTTCGTTGAACAAAAATGGCAGAGTCGTGCGAACTAGAAGTGATGCCAAACTGAAGAAGAGCTGAACTTAACTTGGAAAACCAAGCATTAGGAATTTGTATTAAGCCATAAAGAGCACATCATAACTTGCAGACTTCAGAAGAAGGAAAAGAACCAATAGACAATGCCGTATAAACCTTCTCAAAGAGATCATCATGGAGAAGGTCATTCTTGACATCTAACTGCAAAAGAGACCACTAACGAACAACTGCAATTATAATTAAACAACGAAAAGAGGTAAGACGTGCCACCAGAGCAAAGGTTTCCTCATAATTAATGTCAGGTTCATATTATTAGCCTTTCATAACTAAACAAGCCTTATAACGCTCAACTGACACCATCAAACATAGTTTTAATATTTAAAATCCATTTGCAGTCAATAGGTGTTTTCTCTGGAGGTAAATCAACAAAGACCTATGAATGAATCTTCTCTAAAGTTTGCGATTGTTGAGACGTATTTTTTGCCACAACATATCATAATTTTATTCATTAAATAAACTACGCCATGTATAGTTATCATAGTAGGAAATAATGATAATCACGCAAATGAGTAGGTTGATGACTTACTTGATGTGGTCGATGAGATATGACATGAATGAAGGTAAACCAAAAAGAGATAATGGATGGAATGTAGACATGATAGAAATATTACACTATCTCAAAATGTAAATGATAATAGATACGCAACTAGTTAGAGATCAAATCCCAAAGCCTATAACCTTTGTGGACTATCCCATAACTAATAAGACAATATAAACATGCATGAGGTTCCAATTTGAAACGTTCATGCAGAGGAATAAGGATAAAACCAACACCATTGAATGGACGGATGAAGTAATTTTGATGTGTTTCAAAAAATATATCCATATAAAGTGGGAGTAATCATGTATGAATATGACATAATAATGACACTCACTTATATAGGGAACAGAGAATGACTCTAAATATCAAAATGAACCAAAGAAAACGGTTTACTTACGATCTACACATTTGTCGAAAGGATAAGGCTGATTAATTTTCCAAATGATAGTGTAAGCAGTCAAATGACTCAAAACTAGTAGAACCCAAATGACCTTTATTAAACAGAGACTGAATTTTAGATGAAGATGCATGACCAATACGAACGGGCCACTAGAGACTAGGAGAATAAAGGATAGTAAAGGGAGTATGAGTAGCAAAAGCAAAAAAAATACGGGGAGCAATTTTCAAAGATTGTACCAGAAATCGATAACCCACCTTTAGACCTCTCTCAAGAATTTGACTCGTACATTGATCCTGAACCTGCACACCTGTAGAGGAGAAAGTAACAATAAGTCTCTAGTCAATTAATTGGTCTCTTGATACATGATTTATAGTCAACTAGAGAATGCAGTAACTATATGCAAGATGTGTAAATTGTAAAGATACAGATCCATAATGAGTGATATCCATGCAGCTCACATTACTAGTCTGTATAGGTGATGAAGATGACGCAAGGTACGCACCGGTCAAGACACCAAGTGTAGGTGTCATATGATTGCAACGACCAAAATCAAAGGACTACATAAAATGGCCATGACATGAGAGAAACTGGAAGCAAGAACTTAGATGCGTGAGAGTCATGATATTCTAGAGGGTTGCAGATGCAGGGTGATAAGAAGACCGAATATTTGACGCATTCCGAAGTGGTCTAACATGATAATTCTGAATGGCATGACCTTGACGATGAAAGTAACAGTACTCCACCGATATAATACAACAATCGGTAGATTACAAAACAGGATAGAAAAATCCAAAAAAACTGTCATAAAAATAAAATCCAATGACAGCATGATGTCGAGGAGGATGAGATGAGGCGGCAAACAAAAGATGGCGGCGATTGATGTCCGGGTGGCTCTCACGCACCGGTCAAAGTTCTAGTAGTGTGAGAGTTGACCCGCGCATGTGACCTATATGCGCCGCTGATCGGCGAGATTTTTCCGGAGAAGGGTCGGCGGACGACGAGGAACACAGTGGTTCCGGAGGTGAGAGTCAGTGATGGCCGGAAGTCGACGAACATAATCTATTAGCTCTCATATCATTTAAAATTTTGAGAGGAAAATAATTAATTGTACTAATAATAAAGCAAAGACCTATTTATAGGCATAGTCCAACATGGATAAAAATAAACAATGAAATAGAAAAATAAATGTTCCAATGATTAAATGTAAATCTTTTGTGAAATTTATTCCATGTATGCAGTTATCTTTTGAGAACCGAAGAAAACAGGAATTCATCATCCTTTGTACAATTTTTACAAACTTGTAAGTATTTTTTTTGTTTGGTATATTTGAGTGTGTTTGTTTTGTGTTTGGTGCATTTTCAATGTTAGATAAAAGGAAGTGCATCAGTAATATAAAATATAATATTTTATATTGAACTTTTGGTTTTTTAGTAGATATAATATATTATATAATTTGTGTAAAAATATTTATACAGGATACTTTTATAATATTAATTGGAAAATCTATTCAAACATTTTGGGTTCAGTGAGAAAACTCATTATTTTTCTTTGCAATATCTTAAAATATGGTCCATGATGTAATTGTTTTCGATGGTTCGTAGAGTTTTCATATACGGTCTTTCTTTTTCTCAATCTGAAAATATAATTCTATAAAATAATTAATTATTAGATGGTGATGATAAAGAATCATTGTTAAAAGATGACTTTTGTAATAATTATAGTTGAAGTTATCGCACTAAACCAGTAATTCGTGGAGTATGTATTTGTTTTTTGAAGTTTTTTTTTTTTTTTTGCTATTTTATAAATATTAACAAATTTTGGATTTTTAAATAATTATTAGATTATAACTTTTAATTAAAAATTAGATTCAATGATGATGTTTTCTCAAGGAAAATTTATTTAATATCCAAAAATTTAATCGGAAAAGAAAAGAAACATATTGGTCTCTTGATTTCTATTCTTACATATAATAAAGATATCTATTTTCTTTGCTTTCTGTTGATTTCCCAACCACACCTAGCATTAAAGCATATGTTCATCGTTTATAAAACAATGACAATTTTTTTTGCATTCATTTTGGTGATATATATGTCTGTAAAGATTAGCTTTATGTTTGATTTCTTTGAGCCTACAAGATTGATCCAAGTTTTTGACAATTTATCCAGGGTGATCATAACTGAAGTTTAGAGTTCCATTTTCATTAATTGTGGTTTTTGGTAAATTATAAGGACGATGATGTTCAAAACATCAAAACTGCTTTAATTGCATTAGTTTCGAGGACATAGGGTAAGAGAATTTGGTTGGATTAGTTTTGTAGTATCAAAATTGATGGAAAAAAAAGGGTATGCCCTCGTAAATCTTAAGAAAAAAATAAAAAATTCTATAACGGAATATTCATATTTTGCAGAAAAAAATAGTTTGAGATCATAAAAAGAGAAGGGGAGAAGGGTTTTATGGAAACCTTAATCTTGATTGAAGTGGCATATTATCATTTTTTGTTTTTTGGAAACCATTGCTATGTATGAGATTTACTAAAACTTTGTACTCTCACTTTGCTTAGTACATGTTTTAAATGGGAGGGAGTTGCTATATAGAAACAAGATAGGCTTGACAAATTCTACAAATTGTTTCGATATGTTCATGAAATTTTGTTAAAATAGCATAATATAAATTAATTTATTCATTTATATTCATGATATGTTATTTATCTATTTGATAGATGAATTTTAGGGTGTGTTGACTTGTGATTTGGTTTTATTTTGATGTTTGAGATCTAGATAGTTTTGGTAAAATAATATTAAAACTGAATTCAAAGCCACAAGTAAAATATGATTCTTATATAATTAATTTCTGTAGCTTTTCCGGTCATATGATTTATCTTTGTTTTTTTTAATGCTGGCCACAATTTGAATTATACTAAGTTATTTTTGGGACTCTTATGTTTATTAAATCTAGAATCTAGAATTGAGTGAGTATTAGGATATTTCAAACTACATGCTTCTAATCTAGGAGAGGCAAATAATATTATTTGATCTTGAGGTGAATATTTTTCAATCTATTTTCAGATTCCTTTTTATTTTTCGTTTGATACATTGTGCCGTTATTGTTATTCAATTAATTTTTTTCTATGCTTAACAAAAAAACTCAAATCAACGAGATTGTGAAAATAAAGTAAATATTTTAGGGATTGTTAATGTCATTTTTATCAACTCATATATTCTAAAATATTCCATTTCTGCAGTATTCTTGAAACAAGTTTGAAGGCAGAGAAAGACACAACAAATTCTCTTAGAATTTGCTGAGATTTCAATTTCTAACGTAATGGTAAGATTTTTTATTTTATTTATTTTTTAAATATTTATTTGTATTTACAATTTCTTAAAATAATATTGCTTTTGATGGGTTTAAGGTAGCTATTGTAATGGGCTGGGTCTAAGTATTTGAGAAGACATCAAATATAACTAGATTTGAATATTTGTAACCAGTTTAAATTTTGTATCCCATTAATATAGTATTGTCAAAAAGAATATATTAATTTTTTTTAATGTAGATTGTTATTTTAAGATAAAATACAAATATTTGTCTTTTAGTAATATATTGTAAAAATTTGTCAAAATATTTAAGATATTTATTATTTGCCTCACTTAGGGTGTGTTTCTTTTGGTTGAGTTTGAAAAAAATTAATTTGAGTTTGATATTAAAATAATATTTGATGGATGTTTTGTGAGAGGAAAAAATGATTTTTTTTTTTTTTATTCGGGAAACGAAAAATCCAAATAGTAAAATTTGGGAAAATTTGGGTAAAGAAACATACCCTCAGTTTTATTTGGACAAAGATTAAATATTTTTTTGTTATCAATGTCACAACTTTTTTATGATATCAGATAACTTATTAGGTCTATTAGATATATGTTTGGTATAAATTAAAGGTAGAATATTCCTATGTCAAATAATCTATTTGTAGTTTGTGAATTCAATTGTCTATATTGCATGTTGGATTGTTTTGTTATTTTCTTATTTTTGCAATCATCTATTATAAAACTAAATGTCAGAACCATTATTTATACAAACACAAAATAGAATGCAAAGCTAATTAGTTTTACAAAAATTATCTGTTATAATTTATTTTTTTTTACCCCATTACTTTTAAAATTTTGCAATGATCATAATCAAACTATGCATTGAGAACATTCCAATTGAGTTCAAATTAGCTAACATAAATGATACATTTGAACCAACAAACGACATCATGAGCTCAGAATCAACAATAGGAATCTACAACGGAGTTATTGTAGTTAGAGACGAGAGAAAGGATTCTCCATGAAGGCACGAGGGGAATGGCAGAGCCATCTTACTACGAGATGAGAGAAGGAAATTGGTGTTACCTGCACTGAGGATTGATAGAGTTCTTCTGTACGAGATAACACCGAAGATGCTGGAGATCCCTTCTGGTGCATTGGAAGGATTAGTGCAGCTGAGATATGGTCGACAGGGATGAAGTGGCCCATCACTACCCAACACCACCCATGCGGTGATGTTTTAATGTTTGCCTTTTTTCCTTTTTTGTTTGCTTATCAATAAAATCTTCAAGGGAGAAAAAATGTACCGTTATGATTTCTCTAACATGGTTGTAGATTCTGAAATGGAGAGCCATCGTGTTCTTGAAATGACAAGATGCAATGACCAACCTGAAACAGGAGATGATCTTCCCACTACAATTGGATTTGACGATAAGGTGCCAATAATTCTATTGGCTCCCATTTGTTATTGAATGCTTCCCGTGAACAATATCTTCATTAAATATGCATTTCTAATCTTATATTCGATATTGAAATTGAACTTCCATGAGCTGCAGGTTAATGAAGAGCTGCAAGCAGCTCAAAATGAAGGATGCACCGGCGAAAACCACGACCTGTCCTATATGGGTAGTCGAAGATTGATTTGAACGTCCTGCGCTCATGTGGAGCTTGATGCATACCAGGTTTTGAGCTCGTGGGTAAGTATATTGTTGTTGAAGCTATACCTGCTTCCATTTCGAGAAATATAATCATCATCATATCGGCAATTGCTTTCACTTTTGTAGGTGGACAATGCTTGTTTCTATAGCTTTGAAGAGGTAGATGATCAAGAAGGTAATGGCTGACTAAATAAAATTCGAACATTTGAAATCACTGATTGACAGTCTCATATTTGCGTCTCTGATTTTAGAGAAAGTAACTGAAAATGAGAGGAAAATGTTGCAGAAGAAAAGCAGCATGGCAAGATGTAGTCTTCTGAAAAAGAATTCACGAAATTTAGAGTATTTGAGGAATCGAGCTCGTACTTATGCTATAATTTTTTGTAATAAGTGTGCACTGTCGGAACTAGACTGCCACTCCAACCAGGATAATTCTGACAGCCCCCTCCGATACGGAGGCTCTCCTTGAAGAATGCCATGAAACTGACGATTTGGAAGGAGATTCGGGGGATAGTGTCAGCAGCAGCAGTAGCACAGGACGAGGCCAAAACGATTTGACATCTCCAAGTTTCTAGAAGAATCCATTCTCGGACCACCATCTGGGACAATGCATACCAGTGAAGCTGAAGACTACCCTGCACTTCCGAAGAAGTTCGGTTTTGAAGACAATGTCGTGCCACTGACAGAAGAGGAGCAGAGAGAAGCTGAGTTGATGAAGGAAATGGTCGATTTGATTGATGAGTTGAATTTTAACCACGCTATGGTAGAAATGGGGACAATTACCGGCCGTGAGGTTAGTCATTTAGTTTCAATAGAAAATAACTGATTAGACACGGATTCAGAACTTATTCAGCACTATTTTAATTCAGAAAGCAATATTATAACTAGCGTTGCATTTACGGCCTGCAGGCTGTTCAAGTGAATGAGTAGGAGGAGGAAGACACTCAGGAGCGCAGATGTGCTCGAGCGCTGCAGAAGCACAGAACAGATGCCTCGACTGCTTGCATATCAATTCCATCTGTGGGCACTTGCGACTTGCATTTTTAGATGAGGTAAGGATGAATAGACGCCAAAGAAAATCCATTTACATTTTTGGACGAGGTAAGGATGAACGGCATCGCGGAGAAAAGTGCGTGATATTGTCCGGGACGTTGTTCCAAAACAACTTCAAAGAGCTGTTCAACACCCTGAAGATCGTACGCCCATAGATCTGGGCCTGCTTTACTTCCCGGAGCAATCAATCATGTAGTGGAGAGGCTTAAAGTCTCCATCGCACCGTTTGGGAAATGTCCTACAAAAGAGACTGTGTCATGCTCCTGAAACCAACTGGATTGCAAAAGAAACTGATCGACAGGTTGGAAGGGGTACTGTTATGTTAAGGAAACAATTTAAGAGTGAACTTGGATTCTCTTTTGTATCTGTTAATCCTTACCCGGTTTTCAAGACCGGGGCTATCAACCACTCAGCCATCTCTCCGAAAGACATCACCCAAAAATGCAAGTCGCAAGTGCCAACCAATCGAATTGATATTCGAGCAGTCGAGGCGTCAAAGCTCATTCCTGGCGAAGCGTCAAAATAAAATTCATCCTCGAGTTTGTCCACCTCATACTAGTATGATGCTGAATGAAAAAGTGCTCATCTTCAGCTATTACATGTGGAATCCACACCCCACCCCACCCCACCCGCACTCTCCTTCTTTATTCCCCAACCGATTCTCATTCTCTTTAGAATGCATTTCATTTCATTATTAGTACTCCCTTACACAACCCAAATCCAATAAATTAATTCATTTCCCCTACACGTTTTCCATTCTCCTTTCTTCTTTATGTGAAGAATCTCAACTTGCTCGTTTCTGCACTCCTTTTCTCCAATTTCTCCTCAATTCAGGTTTCCTTTAATTTCCTAGCTAGCTCTTTGTCCTAACCTCAATTTTCGATTATTAATGTGTTCGCAGGTTGTTTGATTTGATTTTTTTGTTTGTTGCGGACATACAGGAAGAGAGAGAGAGAAAGAGGAGCTTCCGAGGTGAAGAGATATGGCGGCGGAAAAGGAGACGGCCGCGAAGCTGGAGAAGAGCTACTACGATGTGGTCGGACTTTGCTGCTCGTCGGAGATTCCGGTGATCGAGAAAATTTTTGACCAGTCTTTATTATATTCCGCCCTTGGATAGGATGAAAGAGGGTCTGAACGCCAACTATCAGAATTTGTCTTCTGCTTTTCTTCGAACGAGAAGGATTATATCAAAGCAGCAGATGCCGGAGATTGAGGACAGGATTCTCGAAGATATGATCCAGCACACCAAGACAAAGATATAATTTAAAAGGTCATCCACCAGCCGAAGAACCCTGACTTGATCCAGTCCTTGGGCATGAGAGGTTGAGAATATTCCCGGGACTGGGAGTACGTATATATAAAGTTATGTGTTGAGTTAAAGTTTCTTCGAGGAAGCAAATTGATGAGTTGATTGATCATTTTTGTTTCGGAATTGCTTGGTTGATTTGTTGCAAGAAACAAAATGCGATTGATTGTGCAGTTTTTAAAGAAGTTGGGAATTATATTTTCTCTCTTATCATTCCGTAATTTTAACTTGTTTTATGGCATAAACAAACACTACAAAAAAAATATCAATTTTGTAACGAGATTTTTTTGTTCTTAAATCCACTTTTTCCGTTACTAATGATAACTTTAGTAATGGAATTCCGTTACAAATATGCTATTTTTTTATAGTGAAAATATAATTGATTGTCATTCCTATAGGTTTCTGATGATTTTGAAATGCAGAAATATGTAGAGTAGGTTGTGATTTGTATAGATTTATGATGAATTTTGTAACTTCTTAATTTTTTTTTTTTTTTTGACCGATTGTTAATTTGAATTGCTCTAAATTTGCACTAAATGTGTTCGATTGGATAGATTAAGTTATAAGATTTTAAGAATGTTCTCTTAATATTTTGACAGTGATTGTTTGTCAGTGTACTTTGTTATCCTTCTATTTAGATAAGTGTATTATATATAACAAAATTTTGAAATGATTTTTATCTTTTAGTTGTCTCTTGTTAAATTTTTTTGTAAAAATACTTTCGTTATTTAGTGATTTAGAAAAGGCAATGTATTGCTAATGGAAAAAGTTATGATGCATCCATTAAGTCAGACATGATGAATTGTGAGTGAAATGAGAATCCGTAAATATATATATATATATATTTCCTACTTATTTAATTGGTGATTTGTGTTTTTTTTTAATGTTTTTTTTTTAATAATAATTTGAAGGTGAAGATTTGTAAAATTAAACTACTTTAAAATTTTTTTGTAAATGTTAAATTGTAAAAAATAAAAATAATAAATAGAGATTTATAAATGAATTAGTGGACATAATAATGAGACAATATGATTAAAAAGATTTTAAAATTAATTAATCTTCATAATACTTGACTGTATACAATAAAAATATTAAAATATAGTATTTTAATATTATCTTTACATACCATTCAATATTGAGTAAAATATTTATCAATTCAGTTCCCATTAACAACATGATAATGAACACAAAAATTCTTTCGAAAGAAAAAAGAAAAAAACCTAAAAAAAAAAAAAAAAAAAAAAAAAACTCTCTAATTCTAAAATTTCAACTGAAAACACAGTATCCTTTGGAATCCAAATTTAAGATTCCTTGAAACCTTTTTCTCTTTTCACTTTTATGATTTCAAGCAAAAGGTTATGCAATAACAGAATTCAAAAAAAACAAAAATGCATCATTTTTTATTTCAATTTTCCAAATCAATCTGATCAAATAGTTGTTTGTTGTTGTAAACATTCTTTTAACTTATCCAACTCACGGAGAAATTAATCAACCCCTGACCTTTAGTTGTGGGTCAGAGTTCTTGGAAATTGGGAAGTACCTTATGCATCAAATATTTAATGTGCAAAGAAGAAATTTAATTTTCTTACCACCAAATTAATCTAACTGAAAGAATGTCAGACAACCAATCCAATCAAAACCGTTCATCCTTCTAATACTCTTTGACTTATCCAACAAAAAGAATTAAATTATACCTCGATTTATGTTAGACATCAGAAGTTGAAATTAATTTATCCATTAAATTTTTCACATACACCCCAACATCTGCAAGATGTTACGGAAAGAATGGTCAACAATGAACTTTTATTTTTTACATATAATTATTTAACTTTACAATTTACAAACAATGTGAAGGATATGTTTATTCTGCTTTTTTTTTTTTTTTTTTGGATTGGACATGTTTGTTCTACTTTTGAATCATAGTATGCTCGTAAGTATATATAGTTTTAAGAAAATATATATATTTATTAAATACTTAAGTTCGTCTCTTTTTTGGACTTTTCATTTGTATTATGGTTATTTTTATTATTTTTGTCTAACAATAGTTTAATTTGATGTGATTTTGTGAAAAATAATTATATTCTTATTTTTATAATAAAACACAATCCTATTTTCCGCCTCTCACAAAATCACACAAATAAGAATATATTTTATTCTTACAAAATCACGTCAAATTAAACTATCATTTAAACAAAAATAATAAAAAGTAACCAGAATACAAATGGAAAGTCAAAAAACAGAAAAAGTTAAGGTTGTATTCTTTTGTGAGTTTTGTCGCAAGTTTTACTATAGAGAGTTTTTTTTCCTAAAAAAAATATCACATTAAACAATTACTTTTTTTGTTATATTATACTACAAATTTATTTTACATTTAAAATATCACATCAATCTCTATTTATATCACATCACATCAAACAACTATTCAAATTCAACTTTTTACTATTAAGAAATCCAAACCCAAAACCTAAAACCCACAAACAAACACACCTTAAGTATTTAATAACTATATATTTTTCTTCTTAAAACTATATATAGTTACCGGTAGACTATAATTCAAAAATAGAACAAACACACCGTTGACGTTGTCTGGTAAATAGTAAATTCAATAATTATATGTAATAAATAAAAGTCATTGTTGTCCATTCTTTCGCTGACATCTTGCCAGAATTTTCTAATGTATGTGAAAAATTCAATGCATAAGTTAGTGACGCCTAACAGAAATTCAAGTTTGATTTAATTCTTTTTGTTAGATAAGTTAAAGAATATTCAGAATGACGAACTGTTTTGATTAGATTGGTTGTTTGCAACTCTGAATCAGTTAGATTAATTTAGTGGTGAGAAAATTAAAGAATGCTTAGAGCATGAAACAACTACTTTGATTGGATTGGCTTGAAAAATTAAAATTAGAAATGATGCATTTTTTTTTTTTTTTTTGAATTTTGGTATAGTTTTTTTTTTTAATGAATTTTTGAATGCATTATCATGTTGTTAAGGAGAATTGAAATTGATAAATATTGGGGCGGTAGAGAAAAGATTGATACTCGTGTGTTTGTTTGGGGGTTTGAATTTTGAATTGAGATTTGAATAGTAAAAATTTTAAATTTGAATAGTTGTATGATGTAATATAAATAGGTGTTGATGTGATGTTTTGAATGTAAAATTGATTTTTAGTATAATATAAAAAATGAAAAATAGGTGTTTGATTTGATGTTTTTGGGGAAAAAAATTAGATGAATAGTGTAAATCCAATCCAATCACCCAAACAAACACACTTTTCTTTGCATGAGGCCAAGCAGTATGAGTTTGTGATATCTTATAAGAAGCATTCAGTTCTTTTTAACCGTTTGTGCCTCGTTGTTATGTAGACTAATTGTCATATTTTCCTTGTCTATTTGGATAAGATAATTCTAATATGAGAAATCGATGATTTCTTCATTTTTGTTTTTATGATATTTATATTAATCAATGATTTCTAAAGGTGTGTCTTTAATTGAGAAATGAATGGAATTTTTATAGATTTGTTTGAATTCTTTATAAATTTATATGAATTTCTCATAATTGAAGAATAATTTTTTTTATTGATACGTATAATTATATAAATTTATATCAAACATAAGTTTTAAAAATATAATATATTTATGATTAAAGTTATTATATATTATATTTTTTAAAATAAATAAATAAATAATATATACTTATTAACAATGTAGAAACCTTATAATATATATAACACAACTATATTGTATATTAATATTTTTAATTTTATAATTTTATAATTTTTAGTATTATATTAGCATTCAATATATCAATTATTTTTATATTTTTTATTAGTTGTTATTATTATATATACTATAATATTTTCACATTAAAAATATATATGTATAAAAATAAAATAAAATAAATAATTTAAAATTTTTGAAAAAAAAATATTAAAATAAAAAGTAAATAAATATAAGTTAACGGTTCTACAATAAAAATATATATATAAATATTTATTCCACTATGACCCATATAACAATATAATGTATTTGATAATTGAAATCAAAGAACGACATCAGAATGACAATATATTATATTTCATAATTATGATAATAATATTTTTTAATATTACATTTATAATATAAAAATATACTTTTTCAAAAAGATAGATAATAATTTGCTAATATAATTTACTTTAATTTATTACTTTTATTTAAAAAAACTATAATAATATTAATAAATAGTATCGAATTATTTATCACGTATACAACAACAATAACAACAAAAAAAAAATAATAATCATAATAATAATAATAATTGTATGCATAAAAAATTAAATGTCTAAATTAAATTAAAGATCATATATTTTGGAAGAAAATAAAATTCCAATAAAATAAATATACGATATTTAATTATGCACATATGTTAATTTTTGAACAATATATATCAACTATTAATGCAAAACTTGTTTAAAATGGAAGATATCGTGCATAAATAGAGCCATAATAAATTTGGCATCAGAATGAATTATTTTTGTCGATAAAGGAAGTATATAAATTAATATTTTCGGAAAAAAGCAATGATACAAAGATCTTTGCGAGAAAGGAAGCGGTACAATCAAATCGGTTGCAAATGAAAAACATCTGATGGAAAATGAAAGATTATAAAATATTCTTATTGGTCAATCAGGACGCGCCATGTGGCACCATTCAAAAGGAAGCCGAAGTCACCCCTTCCCTATAAATAGGAGTCATGGTCAGTTCATTTCACACATCCAAGTTACATCGATGATTCAAACAAAGGGGTAAGTCTCTAGACTCTCTGTATTGTTCTTCATGTTCTTCGTGTCCTTCAAAATGTTCTTCGTCAAAAGTCACTGATTTGGACAAATGATCCAATATTGGTTGATGAATTGATGAAGTTAACGTTTTTCGTCGTATGCCCAAGCCGGAGGAAATATCAAAGCTCCCAAATTCGTTGAGGAATTCGTCAAAGCTAATAGAAGGTCTTCAAATTTCCTCTCAAAGCTTCAAGATGTTCATCGCATTCTTCAACAAAGCATCAACTAGGCCCTCTTCGATCCAAAAGTCAAAGGGACACGCCGCAAAAAATGTTATGAAGCACCAAATCCACCTCTTCAAGGATCAAAGCTCCAAAAGCTGTTGAGGAATTCGTCAAAGCCAAGGGACGGTCTTCAAATTTCCTCTCAAAGCTTCAAGGTGTTCATCGTGTTCTTCACCAAAGCATCAACTCGGCCCTCTTCGATCCAAAAGTCAAAGGGACACGCCACCAAAAGTATTATGGAGCACCAAATCCACATCTTCAAGGATCAAAGCTCCAAAAATTGTTGAAGAATCCATCAAAACCAAGGAAGAGAATCCAAAGTTTATCCCAAAGCTTTCAAGGTGTTTATCGCGTTCTTCACCAAAGCATCAACTCGGCCCTCTTCGATCCAAAAGTCAAAGGGACACGCCACCAAAAGTGTAGCACCAAATCCACCTCTTCAAGGATCAAAGCTCCAAAAGCCGTTGAAGAATCCATCAAAGCCAAGGAAGAGAATCCAAAGTTCATCCCAAAGCTTCAAGGTGTTTATCGCGTACTTCCCGAAAGCATCAACTCGTCCCTCTTCGATCCAAAAGTCAAAGGGACACCCCACCAAAAGTGTTATGGAGCACCAAATCCATCTCCTCAAAGATCAAAGCCACGGATCTTCCAAAGAAGACATCAAATCCAAAGCCGACAATCAAATTGCCCACAAGGAAACCAAAGCCCTCCAAAAGGCGGCAAAGCCAAATCAAAGATCAAAGCCACGGATCGTCCAAAGAAGACTTCAAATCCAAAGCCAATGATCGAATCGCCCACATGGAGACCAAATCCCTCCAAAAGCGGCAAAGCCAAATCAAATATCAAAGCCGCGAATCGTCTAAAGAAGACATCAAATTCAAAACTAATGATCAAATTGCTTACACGGAGACCAAAGCTCTCCAAAAGGCGGCAAAGCCAAATCAAAGATCGAAGCCTCAGATCGTCCAAATAGAACATCAAATCCAAAGATGACTATCCAATCGCCTGCACAGAGACCAAAGCCCTCCAAAGTCTGGCAAAATCAAACCGAAGACCAAATCTCTTTGGATCAAAGAAGTCATCGAAAACCAAATTGGAAAACAAATCAACCCGGAAAGAGAATCAAAGGACCCATTTAGAGAATAGGACCTGCTTTAAATCCAAATGAAATATAATTTGTACAAATCTTGTGTTTATTAAAAATAACACAATTTTTTGTCGAAAAATACAAATCACCAACAGATTACGTAAGAGATATTTCTTTACAAATTTAATTTCACTAAAACTCTATTTGACTCGATTAATCATCTCCTCTTTTAATTATGGATCATTTTTTTTTTTTCATTCCCAATACATTGGCTTTTCCAAATCTCTAAATCACAAAAATATTGTACAAAAAATCTAAGAACAGACAACTAAAGGATAAAAATTATTTTCAAAATTTCAGCATATAAGAAGGATAACAAAGTACACGGACAAACAACCACTATCAAAATATTAAGAGAATATTCTTAAAATATTATAATTTAATCTATTCAATCACACCTGAGAACTTAGAGCAATTCAAATTTAACAATCCGTCAAAAACAAATAGTGGAAACCTATATCAACGGCAATCAATCATATTTTGTTTATGTCATAGACAAGCTAAAACTACCGAATGATATGGATCATCTCTTGAAGAATCCTGTCCTCAATCTCCAGCATCTGCTGCTTTGATATATCCTTCGATGAATAGCAGAAGACGAATTCTGATAGCTGCTTGCCGGCGCTATTTGTCCCCCTCAAATGTTCCAGCAGTCATTTGATGGTAGTTATGGACAAACTTCTTTTGCTCAATACTGTAAGCCCGGAAAATCGCCTGCTGTTCGACTGAAGGATTCAGAAGATGTCCAGCACAATGACCCTGGAAGCCCCAACCAGACTTATGCCCTCATAGCAGCACCTCGTTGACCCCAGCAAGATTTTTGAATCATTTTCTGTATCATTGAATGCCTTGAACACATTCTGGCGTTTCTTCTTCCGTAGCTTTCCTTCCAGCATCAGAATTTCCTTCGCGGTCAGATGCTCTTTGATCAGATCCAAGGGCGAAATATACTGGCTGAAGATGAGCACTTTTTTATTCTGCTAGCATATCAATTCGATTTGTTGGCACTTGTGACTTGTATTTTTGGGTGAGGCAAGTATGAACAGATACCAAAAAAAAATCCAAATTCACTTTTAAGTGTATTCCGTAACCGTTGCACTTCCAACCTTTCGATCAGATTCTTTTACAATCCATTCGGTTTCAGGAGGATGACACAGTCTCTTAATCCGGGGAGATTATTTTGCAGGACATTTCCCTTGTGCACGTGCACAAACGGTGACATGAAGACTTTAAGCCTCTCCATTGCATGATTGATTGATTCAGGAAGCAAAGGAGAGCGAGAGCTTTGGGCTTTCTTATCTGAATACAGAATTTCAGCAAATGTCCAATCCTGCTTAATCTTTCCTGCCACTGTCGGCCTTACGATCTTCAGGGTGTTGAACAACTCTTCGAAGTTGTTTTGGAACGGTGTCCCAGAAAATATGAGACACTTTTCTCTCTTGAGCTGAACTAGTGTAGTCCAAATCTTACTTCTGTGGTTATGAGGAGTATGGCCTTCATCAAGAATCACTAGTCCAAGCGTCTCAAGAAGTGTCCACTTTAGAACTTCCAAGTTCTGTTCAGCAACTTCTCAAAAAGATTGTAGCTAATATCAGTACTGCCCGCCATGTTCTTCCAGAGGGTAACTCAATTCCTTCTCGTTGGTGTTTGTACATAGTTTATTGTACACCAGCCTTGATGCTCCAAACTGAGCCGCTGGTCCAGCAGCTTACCTCAGCTGCATCCGCTACTGGGAGATTAATGGCGCCGATATCCAGACCCTCCCCATTCTCCCGCTTATTCTTCTTCTTTCCCGGAGCATAATGAGTTCTGATCGCCTGCAAAACCGGAAAGCAGAAGTCATATAAACAGGGGTAGCTACACAAATTTTAAATCAACCTAAAATTTCACTGACCTACTTTTATCAGAGTAGTGCAAAATTAGGGAGAATAATAAATTAAAAGGAACAATTTTGATGTTACAGCAATTGGATAATTTTCTGATTTTAGTTTTTCAAAATGAAGCAATCGATATATAATTACCCACGGAGGAAGTACATCATTCGGATGAATCACCACATGTTGACCGTAGATACCATACAGTCCTTGATCCTCTTCTAATGTCAATTCATGCAGCCCTCGAGCACATCTGCGCTCCTGAGTGTCTTCCTCCTCCTGTTCATCCATTTGAACAGCCTGCAGGCCGTGAATGCAACGCTAGTTATCATATTGCTTTCTGAACTAAAATAGTGCTGAATCAGTTCTCAATCCATGTCGAATCTGTTATTCTCTATTGAAACTAAATGGCTAACCTCACGGCTGGTAATCGTCCCCATTTCTTCCACAGCGCACTTAAAGTTGAACTCATCAATCAAATCATCCACCTCCTTCATCAACTCAGCTTCTCTCTGCTCCTCTTCTGCAGTGGCACAACATCGTCTTCAAACCTGAACTTCTTCGGAAGAGCAGAGCAGCCTTCGGCTTCACCTGTATGCATTGTCCCAGATGGTGGTCCGAGAATGGATTTTTCTAGGAACTTGGAGATGTCAAATCGTTTTGGCCCCTGTCATGAACTTCGTCATCTCCTTAAGCCAATACATGATCTCATCTCCTTAATCCAATACATGATGTCATCTCCATCACTGCTGTTTCTCCCAGTCCGTGAAGCTTTCAAACGCTGTGCTTTCAAGACTGCACCCACCTGCTCCAATCTGTGTTCTTCAACTTAACAAATTTCCGACAGCCTCCTCCACTTCGTCTTCCTCTGAGGAAAGTTCACTGCAGCCTTCCGTTTTGGAGTTCTGATTCTGTGCTGCCCTGAAGCCTCCACAGGCGCGCCGTCCTCTGCTGCTGCTGCTGACACTATTCCCCGAATCTCATTCCAAATCGTCAATTTCATGGCATTCTTCAAGGGGAGTCATTGTATTGGAGGGGCTGTTGGAACTATCCTGGTTGGAGTGGCAGTCTAGTTCATGGACTGTATACTCATCACCAAAAATGCAAGCACAAGTATGAGCTCAATCCTCAAAAACTCTAAATTTCATTGAATTCCTTTTTCTGAATGAAGGCAAAATCCAAAAAATAAACGAGTAAGCAAACAAGAAGGCACGGCTAGAGAAGAACTCAAAAGGACTTTGTATTGCTATACTTCTTCAAGTGATGAGACAAACCATGAACTAGGATCTATATATAAACCACCAAATGAGCTAAGAAAGGAAAAAAACAAGAATTGATCCTAAACTAATACTAGTCCAAGTCAAGCCATGAAATGTGACCAAGGATTATGCATAACATAGTTTTTTGCCTTAATTTTATAAATTATGCTTTGATTTTCATTTATTGTTTACAATGGATCAAACTATCACGGAAGGCTGCATCTTGCAGATACTGCCTTTCTTTTGCAACATTTTTCTCTCATTTTCAGTTTCTGTCCCTGAAAAAAGAGGCGCAAATATGAGACAGTCAATCAGTGATAATCTTCAATGTTAGAATTTTATTTAGTCAGCCATTGCCTTCTTGATCATCTACCTCTTCTAACCGATCGAAACAAGCATTGTCCACCTACAGAGGTGAAAGCAATTGCCCATTTGACTATGATTGTAGTTCTTGAAATAGAAGCAGTACAGCTTCAAGAACAATATACTTACCCACGAACTCAAAACCTGGTATGTGTGAAGCTCCAACTGACCACAGGACGTGCAAATCAATCCTTGGTTACCTATATAAGACAGGTCATTGTTTTTGTCGGTGCGTCCTTCATTTTGAGCTGCCTGGAGCTCTTCATCGACCTGCTGCTCATGGAAGTTCAATATGAGTGTCAAATAAAATATTAGAAATGCATATTTAGTGAAGATATTGTTCACCGGAGGCATTAAAAAAAAAAAAGGGAACTGATTGGGTTATTGGCACCATATCGTCAAATCCAGTTGTAGTGGGAAGAGCATCTCCTGTTTCAGGTTTGCCATCGCATCCTGTCGTGTCAAGAACATGATGGCTCTCCATTTCAAAATCTACAACCATGTTGGAGAAATCATAACGTTACCTTTTTCTCCCTTCAAGTTTTCACTGATAAGGGAACAACTAATAAAGAAAACATTACTGCTTCCATATATATGCTTAATCATTGGAGATATCTTATTTCGTGTTTCTTCAGTCACTACAGGTGCCGCCTCCAGCAACGGCACATCTCTCACAGGCTCAACCCACTCAAACATCGGTGGTGTTGGGTAGTCATGTGCCACTTCATCCCTGTCAGGCAGCCCCATGCTAATCACATCAATAGAGATTTCTCTCTCGATCCTCATCTCAGCTGCACGAACCCTTCCAACATACCACCGAGGAATCTCTAGCATCTTCGGTGTTATCTCGGACTGGAGGAACTCTACGAAGCAGCAGACGCCAATTCCCTTCTCTCATCTACTAGTACTATGGCTCTATCATTCCCCTTGACGGAGAATCCATTCTTTTGTCTCTAACCATAATAACTCCATCGTACATTCCCATTGTTGCTTCAAATATATCATTTCTTTTTGCTAATTTTTAAACTCAATTAGAACAATCTCAATGCACACTTTGATTATAATCAGTGTAGAATTTATAAATTTGTGAGATAATAAATGATCATTTTTGTAAGAATAGTTGTACTGGCCATTCTATTTAATAATAAATAAATTATAGCAGATAATTTTTTGTAAAAATACTTATGCTGGCATTCTATTTTGTTTTGGTATGAATAATGGTTCTGACATTAGAGTTTCACAATGCATGGTTGCAAAAGAACCTACATGCAATAGACAAAATGTGGACTAACTTCATAAATAACAAAAAAACAAAATGACATCAATGGTATATTTGTATGGGAACTTGAAAAAAAAAAAAAAAAAACATTCAAGATTTACTTTTATACTTACAAAATATTTAAATTGAAGGCCAACTCAAATTCTTCATAAAATACAATTAGAATAATTTTTTCATAATATTCTAATTTTAATTTATACGAACCATATATCTGATAGACGGAACAAGTTATCAAATTTCATATAAAAGCTATGACATATGATAACAAAAAATTATTGAATCTTTGTCCGCGTGATAAATAATAGATAGCTAACATAGTTTTACATATTTTCAAAATATATTACTAAAAGAAAAATATTCGTTACATTCTTTTGAAATAATTCCTACATAAAAATACAATGTATTCTTTTTCACAATACTATGTTAATTGGTAGGATATAAATCAACTATGAATAGATATAAAACTTGAATTGAATACAAAATATTCAAATCTAAAATGATGCACTTTTATTTTGTTATTGCATTTATATTGTGCAAAAACCATATAGTCAAATCATAAAAAGAAAGGACAAAAAGAGTTTTAAGGAATCTTAAATTTGGATTCCAAAGGATACTTGTTAGATATGCAATGTTTTGTCCGTGTTTTCTATATGAATTTCGGGATTAGAGAGTATTGGTTGTTTTTTTTTTTTGTGAAAGAATTTTCGTATGTATTATCATGTTCTTAAGTAGAATTGAAATTGATAAATATTCTGTTGGTCCCAAATTCCTTAAATATTTAATGACACAAAACTGCACCAGATTTTTGTAGAAGGAATTCGAGCATCACAAGCATAGTTATATTGTTTGTGGAAGGTTCAAACCACGCACGCTGTAATTAAAAAATAAATGACAATCAAATTGTTAACCCAGTTCGACCATCGAAGACCTACGTCTTGGGGTACCAACCTAGACAATATCACTCTTCATGAAGAACAAATCGAGCTTACAGCAGAGTTGTACTAGATGCTACCTGTAGAACACTTACCCTCTCTTCCTAAGGTTGCTCAACAAGCCATCTATACCTTTAATCTTGCCTACTATATTTTTCTCACGTCAAGCTGATCATTACCACAGGAATTCTCCAGTATCCTCACTCAACCAAATCTTCCTTTTTTTTCATAGAAAGGTTTATTTCCCACGGTAAGTAGAAAACAAAATTGTTCTGCCTGATGCTTTATATAATACCTAAAGAATGTCGATGCACTAAGAGAGGCTGCTATGTTTTTGGATCAAAGAAGATGATGTTCTTACAGAATTCAATGGAAAGGATGCAACATGCGTTTGTTTTGATAAACAGCCGTGGATTTTGGGATAACATATATTGTGAAAAGGCATCAAAGATAACCTGTAGAGCTACTTCTCCAATGCTATTTAAATGAAAGTGTTTTTAGATAGGGAACTTTTCGATTGGCATTCTATTAGACCTTTTTGTGGACAAAGGTTTTATTTCTTTCATGTCACCAAGAATCAATTCATTATGTGTCTGAAAATCTTCCTACCCTTTTTCAGCCTTCGATAACTCTTCTAAAGTGCTCATTATATAGCACAACACGTCAATACTTATACGATAGTTTTCCACATTTGAGTCCATCTTTGTTCGATATGGGGATTTTAGATCAGGCATAGTGAGCTTGTTGTTTTCAATGCCTGTACAGCATCCGCTAATTTTGTTGTGATACCATACATAAGTTTTTTGACAAATATTCTGTGATGTATTTGTGTGCCTTTGACCCAAAAACTGCTCCTGAATTAGTAGTGCCTCATGTTGATTTCAATGACATCCTTTGGCTATATTTTGTTAGAACTATAGAACATAACCTGTCACATACTGTAGTTAACAATTTTATGTTCTGTTCTTTTAATTGTTTGATTGGTTATCTTATATTTGCTCCTTTATCACATTAGAGAGACTTTAAAAGGAAAGAAATATGATTTCTAGAGGAAACTAACTACATCCCAGTTTATTGCTGGAAGTAATTACTACTTTCCTACTTAAGGTTTATAACCATGCTATCTTTTTATCTTGGTTGGACATCTTATATCCCAATATTGTTCCCTCTCTCTATCACCCTGGACACTCTGCTGCATTACTATTAATTCACTCTTGGAAATGCGTGCATATTCTATTTTTATGTTTTTTTAAACACCTAGATTTATTCACCTGCTGATTCTATCTTTGTTCTGTGTCTGTCGTATGGTAACATCTAAAACTTTCTTCAAGTTGCTCCACACACTGTTCCTTGTCTTGGTCTATCCATGACTGTGATTAAATTCTCTGCATACTAATGAAACTATTTTATGGTTGCAGCTGTAGCTGATGTTCTTATCGACGCAGCTTTAGTTCTGGGAGGTGATGCAACACTAAGAATTCTCTGCATGAAGCTTATTGAGGTGAGCTTATCTCTTTAATTTTGTAGAAATTCTGCTTGTAAGGCAGATAAAGATGGGAATTGTCTTCGTGGAAATCAATAGATTACACCATTGCTATTAGCCTATTGTTAACATATTTGCTTTCCTGCTAAGTATTCACTGCATTTATTGGCTATCGTTGCCAACAATAATTAAGTGTGTTCCTTTGTGTTTTGGGCTTTTTAATTTGTTTTGGGAATAGTAAAATTTTGAATTGGGAATATGTTTTCATGTGATGTTCTTAATGGAAATGAGTGTTTGATGTTGATGTTTTATAGGGGTAAACACAATTTGCAAAACAAGTATGAAATCACGAAGGAACGCACCTTTAATTTGTCTTATTGCTTTTAGTTGGTACTTTAGTGTTTTATACAACTTACAATTTGATGAAATTCATGAAACTTTCTTTGTAGACGATATTGAGTTGCTTCATGTAAGAATTTCAAATACTTTATGTGGTCACCTCTTACAAATTTTCAGTATTAAGACATATTCTTTCAGAAGTATAAATGTGTCGTTAGATGACATTTGGTCTGCAATTTGAGAATAAAGTATTGTTGAGGCTTGAGAGGTTACAGAAGCCAGAATCTATATGCTACAAAGGCCACTAAAAGATCAAAGGATCCTCTTCATTATGAAGTATTTGAGCTTACACACCACAAGCCTATGCCTTGTTTGGATGAGAAAAATGCACGCGTGGCCTGCCCTGTTTAGATGTTGCAATAATTTATTTATTTTTTTAGCATATCGAATTTTTGCCATTTCTTTTGGTTAATCTCCTGATTTCTCTCATTCTTTGCTCGGTATATATGACTTTTGATTATCTGCTTGTGAAAAGTCTCACGTACCCGATTTAAAAGATTTAATATCAGCCTTGGGTGTTAATCTGTATGACAAATTAATTTCTGATGTGTAGTCCTTTGAAAGAACTTCCAAGTAATTCCATGCCGTGCAATTAGACATTATTTTCAGCTTATGAATTAATGGAGTTTTAGTGGTGCTATATGAATTTCATCTAGTGACTGGATCTGTGATCTGATCTGCTGGGTTCTTAAGCAGCATATTGAATTAGAAAATGAAGAGGGTCGAATCTGCTGCATGTATAATTTGAGTCTGATTGTCATGTTGTATGCATTCCCAAAATGTGAAACAAGAGTGGGAAATGTTATTGTTATGTGTGCACCCAATAACCATTCAAACTTCAAGGGTTCGGTTCTTCATTATTCTTTGGGTTTAAAGGGCTACAAACTTTTTTAGATTCTGTTATACCATCCTCCCCTTGATACTCGTCGTGTGAGTTTTCCTTTTCGGTAGCAGCACCATGGCAAGATTGATTCAAACTTTCATCCTTTGGAATAGTAACTGATTCAAAATTATTTATTTATTTATTTATGTACTTATTTGGGCTTGTTAATTAACTAGTACATTGCATAAAGCATAGAAGCCATGGATGACTTATGAGTTTGAGCTGATATATATTTTTTATTTTGCTTATTATGCCCTTTATTATCGATCGGAATCATATAATATAGGTGGAGCTAAAGACACGATTGCAATTGGTTCATTGAGTTTATTGTAAGAAAACAAAGAAAATCTCGCAACTGCAGTCCCAAGAGGTATTCTCCTTGAATCTGTATTATATTCTCTAGTAGTTTGTTTTTCATTCTCTGATAATAATGAATACATTATGAATAAATAATGATTGATCTATCAAAGAGAAAAATTGTGTATGTTTTTAATATAAGTAATTATTCTTTATTATGAGCTTAATTTGTTCTTTATATATCCATTCTTGTTTATCAATGTTTTGAGAATCATTTTTAGAAATTTGTATTTTCTGCAGAATATAAATGCGACATGAGTACTATGCGGTCTTGGATGTACAATAGAATGCAAAATGGTATTCTGAATAGGAATTTTATTGTTGGGGTAGACAATTTTCTTAAGTACTGTATGACCAGTCCAGAGGTGTATAGGATCGATGGTAACATAAGATGTCAATGTAAGCGTTGCAAAAATATCAGATTTCTTCCTTTTGATGATGTGAAATACCACTTGTACTCAAGAGGATTCATTCATTTTTATGAAAGATGGACATGTCATGGTGAAGAGCATGACGGGAGTGGTAGCTCTAATCAATCAAACAGACAAGTACCAGAAAGTTCTATTGTACCTGCAATGGGTGATTACACCCAAATGGTGATGGACGTTGGAGGTCCCGATTTTGAGGCACGTGTTGTGAAAGCTGAAGAACCGAACCCAGATGATAACAAATTATATGACCTCAATGCGGCTTACAAGGAGTTATGGGAGGGTTGCACAAAGGCAACTTTATTATCCGCTGTGGCGAGGATGCTAACTATCAAAGCAGATTTTAACTTGTCTGTGTGATGGTATGATGCACAGTGCCAGCTAATGCACAATATCATGCCAGAGGACAATTTTTTCGTGAAGAATTTTTATGAAACAAAAAAATTGATTGAGGGTTTGGGATTTCCGGCACAAAAGATTGATTGTTGTTAGTTGGGATGTATGTTATTCTGGAAAGAAGATGAGTGCTTAGAGTGTTGTAAGCTATGTGAAAAACCGCATTATAAAGTAAAAAATGGGCGACGGCGCCCGATACGGTACATGTTTTACTTGCCCATCACACCAAGGTTGAAACATCTATTTGTATCTACAAGGACGGCTTCGTATATTCGGTGGCATGCGGGTCATCGTCATGAAATTGGAGATGTGTCGTGCCACCCGAGTGATACGAATGCTTGGAAGCATCTCGATGCACTATATCCCTTTTTCGGAATGGAGGCAAGGAATGTACGTTTGGGTCTTTGCACTGATGGATTCTAACCATTTGGACAATCAGGAAGACAATATTCTTGTTGGCCCATAGTTGTGACACCGTACAACCTTCCCCCAAATATGTGCCTGAAAGATGAATATTTGTTTCTTTCTGTTGTAGTACCGGGTGGTGCAAATCCAAAACAAAAGATTGATGTATATTTGCAGCCACTTATCGAGGAGATGAACATGCTATGGTGCACTAGAGTTGAAACATTTGATGCATCTCGTGGGCAAAATTTTATCATGAAAGCTGCACTATTATGGACTATAGGTAAAAATATGCACATTTCCTAAAAGTAATTGTCCTCAAATTTATATTAATAATAACACTAATTTTTCTAGATGATCTACCTGCCTATTCGATGATGTTTGGGTGGGGGACCTCCGGAAAGACTGCTTGCCCGATATGTCAGGAACAAACAGTGGCTTTTACTCTCTTAAATGGTTGGAAGCAATCGTGGTTTGATGCTCATCATAAGTTTCTTCCCCAGAATCACCCATACCGTTTTCATCGAAAGAAATTTAAAAAAGTAATTACCAACTTCAATCCCCCTCCGCGTATCAAAACGGGAATGGAACAACTCCAAGGGATAGATGGTTATGGGTTTCTGAAAGTAACGGAATTATATGCTACTGATGTGAATCAAAGGCTTGCCCGGGTGTGTGGATGGCGGAAAAGAAGTATTTCCTGAGACTTACCTTATTGGAAGGATTTATTGGTACGACATAATCTGGATGTTATGCACATTGAGAAAAATGTATTCGAGAATATATTCAACACGGTAATGGATGTGAAGGGTAAGACAAAGGATAATGCAAAGGCACGGGTGGACATGACAGAACTTTGTGATAGAAAAGAACTCGAATATGACATTGTCCGACAATACTACCCTCCAGCTGCGTATACATTGGATAAACCTCGTAGGAAAGAATTCCTTACGTGGGTTGAAAAGTTGAAGATGCCTGATGGATACATGTCCAACCTCGGTCGATGTGTGGACATGATAAAATATCGGTTGTTTGGGATGAAGAGCCATGATTGTCATGTCTTCATGCAAAGGCTCATTCCAATTGGGTTTTGAGAGCTCTTGCCTAAGAAGATTTGGGAGCCACTAACCGAGTTAAGCAACTTCTTTTGTCGGCTTACGTCAAAAGTTGTTACTGTTAGTGATATGGAGATGTTAGAGTCTGAAATACCCGTGATCCTTTTCAAATTGGAGAAAATATTTGTTCCAGGCTTCTTTAATAGTATGGAACATCTTCCCGTCCATCTACCACACGAGGTGAAAATTGCCGGGCCTGTTCAGTTTCGTTGGATGTATCCTTTCGAGAGGTACATAGAATCAATCTGAAATGTTCTTTCATGTCACCTTTAGTGTATACTTAAACCTGTTTGCATAACCTACACGACAATGTTGTTTTCTTTTCATAGGTTTTTGAATCGTCTAAAAAGGATGGTTAAAAATAAGGCCCATGTTGAAGGGTCAATTGTAAATGCATTTATAGTAAGGGAGGCTAGTTTTTTTGCTCACACTATTTTGAAAAACACGTCTATACGCGTGCGAGGGATGTTCCTAGACAAGATGACGGTGGTGCACCTATTTATGGAAATAGTGATACATTGCCTGTGTCCAACCATTCAGCCCGATTGCAAGGCAAACCCAGAAACGATTTCTAACTCCTATAGAACGGAATGCAATTCAGACATACTTTCTCCTGAATGTCCCCGAAATAGATCCATTCATATCGTAAGCTTTTTAGGTTTCCTGATTACAATTTTTATCTATATGTTATTATGTATTAGTGAAACTTGATGTTTTTACTGTAGGATCTTTGACAATGAATTGAGGCAATCGAATCCACGTATTTCAGAGGTCGAGGTTGCTTCGCAGCTTCAAAAGAACTTTATTACATGGTTCTACCAATATGTATGTATTTGGTGTTGACATACAACTACTTAACTGCTCTAGTAATATGGTATAATTATCTACTTCTCTATGTTAGACGGAGAACCAACATGCTTTGGATAAAAATTTTCAAGATATTGCGCACGGCCCGTTGGAGGAGGTTACCACATATCCAATTTGTTTTATCAACGGTTACCCTTTCCACACGGAGACACATGGATCAAACAGGTCAACTTATAACTGCAGGGTTTGCATATATGCTGGAGGGTTAGAGTATTACGGAAATATTCAAAAAATTATGGAGGTTGAGTTTCATGCGCTACCCATAAAATGATGCATCTTCTTTCATTTTGATTAGTTCGATCCAACTAGGTGGTTTCGTAACAAAGAAGCATGAAAATTACAACTTGGTTGAGCTAAACAAACGGAAAAAATTATGCACTTATGAACCTTTTATACTTGGGCTGCAAGCTACGCAAGTCAGCTATATTTCATTCCGAAGTTTGAGAAAGGACAAAGATGATTGGTTGGCTGTTGGTCGGGTGAAACCTCGAGGTTGGATTGAATTGGTAGACGGAGAAGTGTTCACTCAACCAGAAACTGAGACGTACCAAGATCCAGTTGTTGAAGCATGCATGATTGAATCCGTTAGATGCGGGGAATCTATAAATTTGGTATCAACATGTGGCGGAGTTGGTATACCCTTGCAAATGTCTAATGACTCTGATACAGAGAAAGAAGTCTTTCTTGAGACATCTAGTTCTGATGACAATCAATTTTACTCCTTGAGTTCGGATGATGATGTGCCTTATGGCTAGGTTATAACTTTATAAGATTTAATCTTATTTATATTTTCTCATAGTTCCGAACTATATTTAAGATTTCTGATAATGTACTTTAAATTGTAGATGTCGCAAGGATCCAATGAAGAACAACGAAGCCAGAACATCCGCCGTCTGGCAAGGTCACAAATGTTGTTGTGGCAGACGGAAACGCAAGAGGAGCAACATGAGCCGAGTTTTTCTGAGACCCAAGTAGGAGAAGGGTCAGGTAAGAAAGACATAACAATTTCAATATCTTTGAAGTTGTGCAAATATAAATAAAATTCATAAGTATTCATTGTGCAGGTACGTCTGCAAATGTTACATCGGCCGAGAATACACAGGCTACCACATCACGTAAGTAAATTTTATGAGAATGCTATAGTTAATATTTTTTTAGATTACATGAAGTTCTTATTCGAACAGATGTTGGAGATTCTCAAGTGGATATTGCTGTTGGAGACGACCAACGTGTCGGAGTGAGAGTCGAGTTGGGTGGGAGGTATGTTTTTGTCTAAGATCCTTTTGCTAGCATTCAACTTGATATTGTAGTATCAATTTAAAATGTATATAACTTATTGCATCTTCTGGCCATGTGATGCTTCGATTAAGTTCCGGGATGTTTTCAAATCAAAATTAATGAAGGAAGGAAACAAGTGGCTCTCCGTACCGGAAGATACACGCCGGTGGTATACGACTGAGATGAAGGTATGTCAACTAATTATGTGAATTCTTAACATACTAATTTGGATTCACTTCCCTTTCTTCTAACATATTTGTATTGTGTATTCTAATCAATGCAGAAGTACATCAGGTGGGATCCGGCTCATGAGGAAAAGGTCTTAAAGAAACTTAATACTAGGGCACAAGAGGCCTATAACAAGTGGATGAGTGATATTCCAGGTGGGCGGGATAAAACCGCACAAAAGATTATTCCCACTGCGGTGCTCGGTGCATGGAAAAGGGCTTGGAGCTCCAATGATGCACAAAAAAGGTCAAAGACTGCCAAGACTAATAGACGTCGGGGCAATTTAGCAAATAATCCAGAGTCGACGCATACCGGGGGATCACGCTCGATCATGGAGACGGCAAAAAAGTTGGTTTGTAGTAATTTTACTTATATATAATTGTGTATTCTTTTGGTTTGATATTTGATATGCAATGCAGAATCTTGAGAAATGGGGAACGTATGAGTGGGCTCACACGAGGAAGCACGATAAAAAATCATGGTGCAACACGAAGGCTACCCGAGTAGCGGTATGAAAATCATATGTTTTAAAGCACTATTTAAAGTATTGCATATAATTCATGAATATATTTGTATTTTTAGGATGGAATGAAACATATTGAAGAGGGGATGTCCCAACTTGGGGACAATGACTATAGCAAGGACGACGCATTTCTAAGCTTAGTCCGTGATAAGAAAAAATGTATATTTGGGTTGGGATCGTTGGCATCAACGGTTCCTACTGAACAATCATCGTTTAACAGTGACAGCCGAACCCCTGCAGCTGAACCTACAGATATGGAACGTATAATGAGAAGAGAACACGAGCAGCAGATTATGAAGGAACAAAATATGACCATCATAGAACAGTTACGGAATATTCAGGCACACTTAGATTGTCATGACCCAGACGGAGATACCAGTGCTCCCCCGATCACGTGATGTATGTTTGCTTCATATTTCGTTTACTTTTGGTATTTTCTGAATTGATGGAATGTTTGGTTCATATTTCGTTTATTTTTGGTATTTTATGAATTGATGGAATGTTTGCTTTATTTTATGCTATCATATGGCATTGGAGATGAAGTTTATTTTGTATTACATGGTGCTTACTATTTGGATGGTTAAAATGATTTTTTATAATGTTAGTTTGTACTTGTTTGAGACAAGTGTACGAATTTAAAATGAATATATTGTTAGTTTGTAATTATTTTGGAAGTATAGAAATTTGAAATGAACTAGTGATGATAATTTGTAAAATGATTTACGACAGATATTTGGGAAGGAATGAATTCCCTTGCAAATTTTGAATCAATTTGCAATGGATATTTGCGAAGGAATGAACTTTCTCGCAAATTTTGAATCAATTTGCGATGGATATTTGCGAAGGAATGAACTTCCTCGCAAATTTTGAATCAATTTGCGATGGATATTTTTGAAGGAATGAACTCCATCGCAAATTTCGAATCAATTTGTGAAGGAAAACTATATCTTTGCAAAATTCCTTCACAAACATTTGTGAAGGAATCGATGCTTCACTAAATTTCCTCGCAAACATTTGCAAGGGAATTTTTCCTCGGATCGAAATTAGGGAGCAGGTGTATAGCGATGACATGTATTGTTTCACAACTTCCCTCGCTAACATGTTCTGCGAAGGAAATAATTTGATTTGCGAAGGAATTTTTCCCTCGCAAATCAAGAGTTTTTTTGTAGTGATAAGCGATTCAGCTAGAACATTTTTAGTATGTACATACGGTATGAGATGCTCAATATCAATCTCAATAGACATGCAATAATTATCAAATCTCTTTGATGAATATTCACCACCATTATCAAGACAAATTTTTCTTTATTGGGTGATCTAGAAACTGTGCTCGTAATCTAATTATTTGAGCAAACAACCTTCGCATAAGCCAAGTTGCGGGTGGACAATAAATATACATGCGACCATCAGTAGATGCATCTACTACCCTCATATATCACCATGAATTCGTTCTAAAAATGCAGGGGATTCAGTTCCAATTTTTTTTGGTGATGGCCTAGTTATTAACTTTTCTTTTGAGCAAACAACATATTTCAGCTTATTTGTATTTAATATCCTTTGATTTTCAAATTATGACCATGGATATTTTCTAAAATTCGTCTCATTATAATATTATCAGGAGCCCAAACTGGTCATGACAAATCACAAAATCTATAGACTCATGGTCTACCAGATATGTTTCAACTCCATTAATCTTTGTGTAATATAATCCAGAAGACAATGAAGACAATTTTTCAAATTATATTTGTGTCCATCAATTAATTTTGTAATCAACAACAATTCATTATTTTCCTCACTTGATGTCTTAATATGGTATTCATTTATGCAAATATCAACAACCATTCGTTCCATCTAAACATGGGATCTAGTACCTCATCCATATGGTACTAATATTTTCTGGATCAAAATGGGTCTTCCCTGTATAGTTTAATGCCGAAAGATCAATTGAAATGTAAAAAGCCCGTGTTGTTGCCCAGGGCTTTACCCAGATTCTTGGCACTGACTTTAATCACACACTGGTTATTAAGGCTGCGAATGTTCACATCACACTATGGTGCTCTTTCTTCGGTATAGTTGGCCACTTCATCAACTTGATGTAAAAATGGATTTCTTAACAATGTTCTTGAAAATTTTTATTTATGACATAACCTCCAAGATTTTGACTCCTAGTTCCCTACTCATGTTTGTAATTTGAAGAAAGCCCTATACGGTGTTCGTCAGACACCTCTTGCCTAGTTCCAAAGATTTAGCTCATATTTTGCTAGTTTTAGCTTTCATCAAAGTCATTGTGATCCCTCTTTATTTTACTTTCAGCGTGGTATATTAGTTATTTATTTGTTAATCTATGTGGATGAAATTATTATTACAGGTAATAATAAATCACTGTTGGTTACTTTTATCTCTTGTACGCATCACGAGTTCTCTATTAAGGATCTTGGATGACTAAGTTATTTTCTTGGCCTTGAGATTTCTAATACTTATGATGGCTTTTTTGTTGGTCAAGCCAAGTATGCACATTATATTCTTTAGTGAGCTGGCTTCTTGGAGTCTAAGCATGTCTTAACCTCTTTAGCAGCCCGAGAATCTCTTGTCAATGGTGGCGTTCCATTTCATGATCCTAGACTATGCCGGTCTCTCGTTGGTGCTCTTCAATATCTAACCATCACCCATTCTGACCTTTAATATGCAGTTAGCTCAGTTAGTTAATTAGTGCAATCGCCAATTGATGATCATTTTTTGGCAGTGAAGTGTATCCTTAGATACGTTAATGGTACTTTGCACTTTTGTCCTTCCCTCTACTAAGAGTTCCAACTCTTTGATCATATGGTACTCTGATGTATATTGGGAAACTATGTATTTTGAAGCACCGAAAAACAATCTTCAGTTGCTTGCTCTAGTTGTGAATGCGGTTTCTAAATCCTTTTAGGTAGCGAATCGTGAGCTTTGTACAATTTTTCTCTCTCGGTCTACTCTTTTATGTGGTAATAAGAGCAATATATTCCTTAGTCAAAATACGGTGGCGCGTCACATTGATTTGCACGATCACTTTGTTCGTGAGTTTATCTCTTCCGGAAATTTAGTCACTAATTTTCTTTCTTCTCATCTTCAGTTAGTTCATATTTTTACAAAGAGTCTTCCTCGACCCACTACGGAGTTCTTTGGGCCAAATCTTTGCATATGTCGTAATCCCACACAGTGCTCAACAGAGGGGGCTTAATACGATTAATTGATTAAATTAAATTAGGTGAATTAGTTTTATATTCTAAATTTTAAATATATGTAATTGATTATTTAATTAATCCATTTAATATCTCTATTGTAATTTTAAGCGATGCGGTTGTATTATAAATACAAGCATCTCCATCACCACAGTTATTAGTGATATTCTAAATCTCATTTTTGTAGCCCAGGCTATATTTTTCCCTAGAGTGTTGATTGGCCCTGACTTGATTATGGACCATTGCATGTGCACAGACTTGATTAACATCTTTGCTTAACACCAGCAATTGAACTTGTCGTTAAGCTGGCCGGGTTCCATGAATGTGGAAGCTCCCCCAAAAAATGCTTCGATTTGAACATATAGTATTGAAGGCATTCAATCATTTCTTGTATAAGGTAAGCTGTCATTTTTTTAACTAATGACAGGTTACTCTCAATTTATTAATATCAATGCAGGGACTTCCAATCTAAAGTGCAAGTCTACCGCCGGCTACTGATAGAAGATATAAGTCACCAACAACTTGCCAACACTGGAAGTCACTTCCTCAATCCTACTAGTGGGAAGACTTCAGGAGGATCAACAAAATGGGAGGATAGGATCAGGAGGCTATCTTTTCAAGTAGGAGATTCACCATCTATATCTATTAGGACTAGAAAAGCTAGTTTGAGGGACTTTCCACCTCATGAAAATGGCCAACAAGATAAAAAGGTTGTTTCACCTATCAAAGGACAATATATTAATGTAGGTGGTGAGCTCATGGATAGAAAAGTCGGATTACTTGGAATAGGAAGAGTAAAATCATCAAGATTGGAGAATGAATCTTTTGTAGGGTTGTGGTCATAAGGGAACTAGGATTTTGGATCAGTTTCAAAGTCGGTCTTGAGAATGGAGAAGGAAAAAAGAAAAATATGTAACTAAAAGTGAGAGCAATATGTGAAACCACGTGTGAGGACATACAAAGTTACTCTCTCAGGTGCAAAAGCAACAGAAGTAGTACTAACTCCAATTCACAGGAACAGGGAAAAATCGTACTCCCAAGAAGGTTTATTGGCCTTATGTTCCGCAACTAGAAGATTATCCAATGAATAATTGACTCAGTGGTAGAAAACTGACAAGTATATTAGATGTTCGTGGAAGTCCAATACATCCAACCATTTTTGTGAGGGGCATGTTGTTGTACTCAAATAGTGCAACGACAGGAAAAATTGTGGAGTCCAACCTGATTTAGAGATGATTCAGCCCAAGAAAGTGATTATCAGTCCAAGGGATGAATCGGTGGGTTGTGTAAGAGGAAGATCCACCACCGATGATTTCAGTACCGTTGAAGAGGAACCAAAGCATGAGGCAACTTAAAGGAATTAGAATTGAGGGTTTAAAGATAAGTTTTATTTGAGTATTTATTGACTGAAATTGAGGAATCATTAATGAAATGATGATACAATGAACAGGAGACGTGCAAGCTTAAGGTAGTTGAAAGGTGTAAGAATTGCGGTTATGGAAGTTACTGAAGGAGATTGTAATGGAAATCAAAGAACCATTAATGAAGAAGGGAGTTACTCGAGCACTTAATGAATGCGAGTGAATATTAGCTTTAAAAGCCATGAGGGAAGAGGATAAAAGATAGCGACCAACACACCACAAACTTATTTTTTTCTTTCCTTTGTTTTTATTTTCTTTTCCTTCTGTTGTTCTTGCAATGCATTTATTTTAGTTTTAATTAAACACAAATCATTTACTTTATTTTTCCTTCTTTTCTTTGCTCTTGTTATTTATGTAATTTTAATCAATCTTTCTTCAATTTTGATTATCCAATTTTATCTCAAGCAAGACTAGCCTTTAGACTTTTCGGAGTCAGCAAGATTCTAAAAGTGTAACACACATTGGCCATCTAAAAGAGAAATTTCAGGTACAATAGCAAGATTCTACATAGAGGACTAATAACAAACTGAATAGGAAATTAAATAATGCAAGTGACAACTTGGTTAGTCCAAACCAACGAGAGTAGCTACACCACATTGAAACAAGGTACAAGAAAATTTGAAGAAAGCTTATAATAATAATCCAACAGCCAATCAATCACCAAAACAAGCTTGCAATAAAAAAAATAAAAAAAAAAAGAAAGAAATTTCTCTTACCCCTAAAAAGGAAAAGGAAACATGACCTGCTTTAGTCTCTATCTCGAACAGCATGAAAACTAGATCTAATGAAAAAATGACCTGCTTTAGTCTCTATCTCAAACTTCAAATTGATGAGAATGGAGTTTTCATCAAAATTTTTAATTATGTTCTACATAGACATGGAGCTCAACCCAACAATTATACCAAAATTTCTTCGGGTGTGGGCTATGTTTTAAATGTTCACATTTTCCCAGCTTGCTGATGATATTTACTAGCTTCCGCTTACCTAACTTAACCCCCTTCCCACTCAAGATAGACTTTCCATTAAAACTATACTTTATCATCAACATAGAAAGGAAGCCCAAAGGAGCAAATATACAAAAATTATATTGGGTGGGGGCAGTGTTTTGATGTTCATATTTTTGCAACTAGCTTGTGGTTTTTACCCACTATCACTTACCAAACATAACCCATCCCCGCTCTCTCTTTCTTTCCTTCTCTCAAGCAATCTCGAGCAAGAGTGAAGTAAAGAAAAAAGAAAGAACTCTACAAAAACTAAATAACTTGAGATGGCTTCTCGAAAGCAACATAAAGTTATCTTGCATGAGAAGGAGGAGGACAACAAAGCTGCAAAGGCTCAAAAGTTATATAAAGAAGATCTAACGAATAAACCTACATCCGAGGTTAGGCTTCTAAATCAAAGCATTTTGTGTTCAATTTTGAGATTCATTTTGTTTGTTATTTGTGTTGGGGGTTTTGACTGTGCCCCTCTTGTAGATTGTGTCAAGAAAACGTTGTTGGAATGGGGCAAGAAGAATAAAAGGGCTCCAAGAAAGTCCAGAAACTTGAAATCTAGAGATGCTCAGGTGAGATGTTCTTACAATGGTTTTTTCTATTTTAGTTATATATCTTTTTGTATGGTTTTAATCAGAAATTTTCCGATGTATTCTATGTGAGTTGTTCGGAAGAGATATCCAGATTTATAGTATTGGCTTGTTTGCCGTTTGTTGTCATAATGTTTTTAGATATTCAGATTTAGACTTTTTTGGTTTTTTTGTATCAGGACTAGAAGTTATAAGTTTTCGATTGAATAGGGCATCAATGATGCCTTTTGATCCACTGACTATGCATTTTATAGGCTAGAGTGTGTATCACCGATGCATTGCCCCTTCATTCCATTGATCAGTGTTGACTATTTTATTGTAGCCAAATTTCAATTGTTTCAACTCTTTGATTTTCTCATTTTTGAAAAATACTTTTTGATAGTAGTAATGGCATCAAGTGGGGCTTGCATCGGCTTCTGGAGCATCCGGTGGCATTTATTAATTGTAGTTGATTCCAGCTAGTGAACTAGAATTATTCCGTAAAAATCCAAGCATTGATGTTCAATAGGTGTATTGAGAATCGATTCCTAGTGGAGTTATTATATTCTAATTGTAAAAATATTTCACATCGTGGACATCGACCTTGTTTGACGCTTGAACATATTCTACAAAGTTTGGTAGGATTTATCATGCTTTATTAAGGTAGATGCCATTAGTTTTATACATCGCATATTGTCTAATAAATGATAAAACCAAGCTACGACTACTGCTAGGTGTACATGTCGGGATTTTAGACTGGACCTAAAGGTCAACACAAGTCCTTCCAGCGTGTTTCTGGCTCACCCATGCGCACCCTGGGAGACTTCCCATGGGGTCACTCATCCTCAAATTACTTTAGAACAAGCATGATTAATTCTAGAAGGAATGTGCACATTATTGACATAAGTAGTCTATTCAATCTATTTAATTATTATTCAATATCGGATGGCCTAACACTACCTCATCCCCACATGAGAGTTGGCTTAGCACCGGCCCAACTTTTGGGGTATCACATCATCCTCCACTTAAGAATGCAACATCTACGGTGCACCCAAAGAATTGATCAACTGCTAGGTCCTTCAACAGTTTGGTCAATGACTATGGGATGTCGCAGGTTGGTTCTGATACCAACTGTGACACCTCAACCCGCAAGCCCCGGAAAACCAGACGTGTAAACTGGCCCCACAGGTGAACTCGAGTCCTTCCAGTGTGTTTCTATCCTCACGCATGCGGACCCTGAGAGACTTCCTTGGGAATCACTCATTCTCAAATTACTCTAGAACAAGCAAACTTAAATCTAGAGTTCTTTAAGTAAGACTCCCCAAAAAGAATGTGCACATTGTTGACATGAGTAGTCTATTCAATCTTGGATGACCAAGCATCGGCTCATCCATACATGGGAGTTAGCCTAGAACCAATCCAACTTCAAGGGTATCACATCCTCCCCTTTTTTAAAAATGCAACATCCACATTGCACCCTAACGATCTATCAACTCCTAGGCCCTTTAATAGTCCGGTCAACAACTGTGGGCTATCTTAAGTCAGCTCTGATACTAATAGATGTAAGACCCCATATAATAACAATCCTTAAGTGTTACACGCCAACATCATAACAATGCCACACAAAAATATGACGTGCCTTAATGCTAAGCCTAAAATATAATGAGTGTAAAGGTTTTTCTTTACATTAAAACATGAAACTCTAAAATGTCATTACAGAAACTTAAAACTCTCAAAAGTAGTGAGTGTGTAACCCTAAATTTGGAAAGTATCCAATCCAAAAGTTCACGAATGGTCAATAAAAGTCTCACATCAACGATACATCAAGTGGATTAAGGTCCTGATTCAACTTTGTATAGAGAAAAGTAGTATTATCGGCTAAAGCTGAGTAAAGAATTAAATATGCATAAACAATAACTATCATGCTACATTAAAATCATCAAAAAGTCAAAGCATATCTAGCACTGACATCCATAAATGCATAGAGGAGGCCTAGTACCGGCTTAACCCAGTCACAATCAATCGAATGGCATAACGCCGGCTCATCAATGTACAAGAGTTTGTCTAGCACTGACCTAACTCATTCTCAATCAATCAGATGGCCTAAGACCGGCTCATCAATACATAGAAGTTGACCTAACACCGGTCCAATCCATTTTCAATCAATCGGATGACCTAGCAGCAGCTCATCAATACATATGAGTTGGCCTAGCACCGGTTCAACCATTCATCTCATTAGTTAGCCTAGCACCGGATTTGCTAATTTAAAAATCAACAATCACTAATATTATGTAACATAATCATTTTTCAATAAATCTCAACTCATATCAGTTCAGCTATACCTAAACAATATGTTCATCATGTTCTCATATGATGTCACATTAACATAAATTTTGTTCTTATAGTTTATCAATCAAGCGACGATCAGTTGAACCATCGCACATGCGATATTTAACCCCTTTACTTATAGAAAGCTAAGCAACTCAACTACCACTGACTCATGGGACTTGGTTCGATCGGACTTCACTTAATCACCAAATATGATCAATCAACTTACTACAATTTACCATAGATCTTAAATTTACCTTAAACTCATCGGCAGCCCAAACATTATAAAATTAGTGCTAAATCGAAGCTAACATTCCTAAATTTTATTTCAAAGACCAAAAATTTAATTAGTAATTTGAATTACTTCTAAAATATCATCTTAACTCAAATAGTTCGTTCGAATCAAGGAAACATAGCTGTTTTATTGTAAAAATCACTAAACATATATTTTATGCTCAAATAGAAGAAATGTGGTGTCTAATTGAAGGTAACACATATACTTTTATTCTCAATTAAACAGAAAGACTAAAATAATATTAAAAAAGAAGAAAATATTATTTAAACTTACTTAATAAACCTTCCGTAAAAAAACATGGTGTTTAACTTTAAAAATTTATATAATATTCATTTTATACCCAAATGGAACAAATTTGGTCTCTAACTAAAGCTAACACAAAAATCTATATCTCCAATACAACAAAAAAGTGAAAAAAATAGCCAAGCATTACAGAAAATGTATCGAATATACTGTAGTATTTTTCCATCAAGAAAGAGAGTGTTCAAATTTAGAAAATCATATAAAATTCATTGTTCTTCCAAATAACTCATATCATATGTAAAAGGGAAGATAAAATCATGAGAAGTCAAAATTTTCTTTAAACACAATAAATCCATATTTTAAATATATGCAATAGTTTAAAATAATACAAAAAGTTATGAAATCGAATTTCAAGAGTAAAGAAGTACGAGATGTGAAAACTTACACACATTCCTTTACGGAAGTTTCCCAGGTGCGCATGAGTAAGGATAGAAATACGCTGGAAGGAATCGTGTCGACCTGTGGGGTCACTCTACAATCCCGACATGCCCAGCTTTGCGGGGTTTGTAGGCCGGGGTTTCACAATATAGTTTTTCATGGCAATTGTATCGGGTTCAAGAATGTTTAGTGGAATTTATTGTCTTTGGTTAGGGCTAATGCAACAACTATTGTTGGTCAAATAGTAGTATAATACCAAAACTAACGGAAAAATTATATAATATATTATAGAAGTATCTGCGATTATTACCATGCTTTTATATATTTTTGTTGATGTGTTTTGCGCCTATTCACTATAAAACTCGCAATTTTGTACTTGGTACATAGAGGAGCATTTGACCGCAAAGCAACTATTTTCTAGTGAAAGCACTACATAGCATGATGTAAATATTTTTGGTATATATACAGAGAGATAACTATGTAATTTGTTAATTCTATTTATTTTAAATTACAATTTAACCCATTCGGTTATATTGTAATTTGAATATTCATTACAATTAATGGAATGGGTGAATTCATAGAATGCAATGCTTGAGAGATGAATTCGCTTAGTGAAGTAATTGTGTTGAAAAAATAAATTGCAACTTTAGCTCAATTGTTTAATTTATTTTTATTTAAAAATATTAGAAATAGCAAAATATATATTTTTCTATAGTTTTTTTGGAGCACTATGACTTGGCTTCCACTCAAGTCTTAGGACATGGAGTCACTCAATGACATTTAATGCAATATGTTTGAGCAACCACAATGACAATATTAGGACTTGGTTTCTTGGAAGGATGGAAGATTGAAATTGTAGAATATGCATTTTATGTCGGCACACTGTATTGAGATTAAATGTCATTTTATGTTAGGGACTTCAATTTTTTGTATTATTTTAATAAAACGTTTCCTAAAGTAAAATGGGCATAAAATTAAACAACTTAAAGTCATCTTAAATTTCATGCGTAATACATTGGAATATTGTTTGTGTGCTATTTCGTTTCTTTTTCCTATTTATCAAAGAAAAGATTGATCGTCACTCTTTAGAAGTTGGAGAATAGATGAATTATGGATTTTTTTTTTTTTTTTAAACTTAGTTTTGATTGATGATTCATTGATACAACTTTTTTTTTTTACATGATTCTTACACAGGTTTTCATGGATAATTTATATAAACGCAAGGTGGGTCCTATAAAGTAATTTAGGATTTAAATCATTGATTGAATTCCAAGTCTAAAATTTTATGCTACAAAATCTACAAAGCAGTGTTGTACCCACAAAATTTTATGCTATAAAATCTACTAACGATCTAGTAGATTTTGCATTAATAATCCACTCTTAGTTTATTTTGCATTGTAGAGTAAGTTCTATATAAACTAAGTCTCTTCCTAATCAAAGCAATAGTAATAGCAATGAATTTGGATATACTTATGACCGGACCTATTTAATTATTTGGCAATGGGATTGGATATGGATATACTATTCGGGTCCGTATTGGGTCCAGGACTAAGAGTGGATTTAATTAGGATCTGAATTTGACTAGATTAATATAATAATATATCAATAATATTTTTAAAATATAAATTTATAGTAATTATATAAATATATATGTTGATTTCTTTATTTATTTATGATGATTTTATTATTTTTTAATAAATACATAAATTTTCATATAGATTGGGTCTAGATTTAGGTCCAAGTTACGGTAAAATTATTAAAAATATCAGAAGTATTTCAGGTCTATCGGATTTTATCGAGTATGCCTTAGTTGGGTTATAGTAGAATTGAGTTAGAATTTATTGAGGTTCGATTTAGGTGCCAATTCTATGATTTGAACTCCAGTGTTAGCTTTAGTTGACTCTTGTATAAATAAATAAGTGATCTGCATTTTTTTAATTTTAAATTTTAAATAAGGCAACCATTTAACACAATATCAGAATCGAAACACTTTGTGTTTGTGTCTCAACACCACCTAAAATTCATAAATAGTATTTTTGATGAGTCTTTTTTTTAACAATAAAAAGTAAAATCCGAAAATAGGAGAATATCTTCGAATTTGATAGATGAATGCCTGGGATTAGAAATATCTAAACATTAGAGAATACATAAAATAAAATATGAATAAAATAAAAGACTGGAAACTAAGGTGGTGATCCCCAAAAGCAATTCTCTTGAATTTGATGTCGATTGAAAATCCCTTCTCTGTACAGTACGAAATCCTTAAATAATCCCTTGAAGATGCGGTTCGAACCGCTACCTAGTCGGTTACCATAACCACTGTTAACTACCTCAGAAATTCTCTCATATTGACACGTGTGTCAACCGTTCTCCCACGTCCGACCTTTGAAAACTGCTCGCCAGTTGAAGCTACTCTCCACTATCAGGAACTGTCCCCTCACCCGACTTGCAAATTGGCTACTTTACTGCCCGACCTTGTACTGTCTCCATTTTGTGCCCGACCTCATTGCGCCTGACCTTTAGACTTGATCCGACTTCAATGCCCGGCCTTCACACGCCCGACCTTTGGGATTTGTGCCGATTAGGTCCGACTTCAATGTCTGACCTTATTAGGTCCCGTCCAAGTCCGGCTTCAATACCCGACCTCATTATATTCAACCATTGGAATTGACCCGACCAGGTCCAGTCTCATAATCCGTCCGACCTTTGGGATAAGCCCGATCAGGTCTGACCTTAACGTCCGACCTTAAGCTCGTCCGACCCAGTTATTGCAGCTATATTTGGACTTTCAAAAAGCCCACTAGACTTTTTGAATAAATCTTAACCTAATTTTGACAGGCCCATTCTAAAAAATCCTATCCACCATTTTTTGTGCTCAACAACTTGCCTCCTCCCGCCGAAACGTCACTCCTCGAACTACGGAAGATGTGACGTTTTAGGGTTACAGAGTGTGATCATCACACTGTGTCGTGTCAAATCAAAGGGTTTATGTTAAACCCTACCTTCATCTTCTAAAACTTACGCATCCAGAATTCTGAAAATCCCATTCTGTCTCTCCATCTAACTTCCCCCTTTGATATTTACTTCTCCTTTATCTCCTTCATCTTCGCGTAAATGGCTAACCAGTATGTTCCCGCACTTCCTTTCGATGGAGCCGATCCCTCAGTGCCCTTTGTGGCTTCAAAAGTTCTCACTCCTACCGTACGCCCTTACTGCACCACCACTACAGACGCTGGGCGTATGAGGTCCGTTATTGCGCAAGTTTCTCCCATTATCGTCAACAACAACGCGTTCAAGCTAGAGCACCTCTTAGACAGTATCAAGACTCACTTGATTGATCCGAAAGATGCTTATCGCAAATGGTACGCAAGGCTCCTTCCCCATTTCGAAAACCAATGGAAAAACCAGGGGATTCATAAAGCTATCCTCCTCTCAACGCAACCTCTTTATCTACATGATAAAGTCCTACTGGCCATGGCAGCCATTTGGCATTCTCAGGCGGGTGCCTATTTCCTCCCCTCAGGTCCTATTGGACCGACCTTAATGGATGTAGCAGTTATTGCGCATCTGCCGATTGTAGGCGAGGATCCTGTTCTAGTCTCTCTCGGAAGTCAAGAACGTTCTCCCAACCATCAAGGTTGGGCCCTAGCTAAGCTTCCTGAAAGAGAAAGAGGATGGAAAAATTTTGTCAATAAATATCAAGGTAAAGAGGGTACCCCTGTTTCCGAATTGAAACACACAACCTTCCTCCTCTTTTGGCTTTGCAGGTATATCTTCTCCCTTTTTATTTCTTTTTTATCTCCAAAGATTGGGTATTCAAGTTTAAATTTCTTTCTTCTTTCGTCATAGGTACATTATTCTCTCCCCTTCCAAACTCGTTCTTTCTACTCAGGTTGACCTTGCCATTCAACTGGCCTGCGGCCATTTTTTCTCATTAGACACCTTATTTTTAGCCAACCTCTTTGAAGGTTTAACTCGAGTGAGTTCCTGTCTTATTGATACTAAAAAGGCAGACACTACAGCCTCGGGACAATTCTGGTTCCTAGAATTGTGGCTCCGTCTATAATTTCCTTCCGCATTTTTTGGTCGCCTCCCTATTTCTCCCAATCCTTATAGATCTATTGGTTATGCTTTAGCCAGATTAACCCCAAATTCTTCTTGTCTAAAATCATCCGATTCTGTAATAAACCAAATTTTAACTGAAGATCGGAACAATTTCCGTTTCTTTTTATACACAACTTTAATACAGTATTCAACTGATCTTTTCTTCCTTTATCCTGACCCAACTCATCCTTTAACTCGTCCCGATCCTATCCCTCATCCGACCTATGCTTTTTCCTGGGACATCGCAAAGAAACCCCGATCTTTTTTTTCCAGTAGGAGGTCGGACAAGAAAAACCGTAGGTCATTTTATACCTACAATTATCAACCCCAATTTTTTTCGAGGCAATTTGGCTGCTGTCAGGGCATACCGGGACCATTAGCCAGTCCCCACCTAATATTTCAAAGCCCAGAGAGATTAGTAATTCCCGAACTCATCCCAACCTATATTTCCCAACTCACCAGCTATATTACCTCTAATTCATACTTACCTTTCTGCCCGAAACCCTCGACAACCGAAACTTTCCCTGCCTGGTGGTCAGCCACCTGGTCTTTGCTTGCCCCTTCTACTGACCAACTGGTCAGGAAACTTGCTCCACCTCCAGCCCTAGCCCTTGGCTCTCCTCGTCTAGCAGCCAAAGGAAGAAAAAGGCAGGCGCCTGTTGCAGGCGGGTCTGGAGCGAAGAGGCAAAAAACAAAGACCACTCTTGCTATTGATAGGCAGGCTATTGAAGAATACTTGGCATCTTTGCCAATAGACACCAGCGGGATGCCAAATTATTTAAGGCAACAATTTGGTAAGTCTTGTCCCTTTCACTATTTTACTTTTCCTTACAGTCCCCATTTTTTTTAAACTTCAATCCCTCTATTTTAGAAGGTCCTTCATTGCCACTGACCACTGGTCCGACCATCTCTCAACCGACCGATCATCAGTCACCTGAGGCACAATTTCATATTAATCTATCTTCATCCCAATCAACTGCCGCCCCGACCAGAGAACAACCATCCGTGGTCCCGACCATAGAACAACTGGTTGTGGTCCCGACCACTGAACCATTGACTGTGGTCCCGACCACCGAACAGCCAACTCCCAGACAATCAGAGGTAAAAATGGTTTTTGATATTCCTCAGAAAAAATGAATATCTATTTTAACCATTAACTCCAAACCTTTTACTGTAGGCGCACCGACTGGAAGAATCGACGGGAAGGCTACTTTCTCTCCCAACGTCAGATATGGTCGCGGTGATGCCCGACCAGCTCAGTGCCCTTCCCGATCAAATTGCAGAACCACAACAGGTAAGCGCCAGACCTTTTTCAATGTTTGTCTTTTTACAAAACTTCTGATACCTTAAAACCTATTCCGATCAGGCACCCATTGAGAATGTGGTACTGCCCGAACCTGACCAGGTCGTGGCTTTGCCCGACCCAATCGCTCGACAAATTGATGAAGTTCCTCTTGTTGCTGCCGAACCAGTCCAACCAGATCTACCACCTCTCGATGTAGAGGAAATTTCCTCTTCAAAGTCGGGCGAAGCCTCCGTCAATTTTGCCCCGCTGGGTTCGGTTAGTATTCTTTCTTATCTATTTTAATTTTCACCCACCCAATGGAGCTAAATATTTTGTTCTTTGTTCAGGGTATGGAATTAGCAGCCGCCCATCACCTTCCACCAGGGGATGAATCAGTTGCTGGTCCGACCACTCGCCATGTCAACCCTGCAATTTTCCAACTCATGGCCCCTTCTGAAGCTACGGCCGCCCTAAATCAAGTAACCTTCTAACCTTATATCTCAAAGGATTCACCATATTTTCTTAACTTACTATCCTTTTCCTGGCTTAGGCTACCCAGGAGATGAACATTTTGGCCCGAATAAACCTCCCGACCTCCGTCAGAACCATTGTAGAACGCTGCGCCAACTTGGATTTTGCTGACTTGGAAGTAGCTGACCTCTCGGCGCTAGTCCAAGTTGCAATAACCCTATTGGTTCAACCCGCCTTGGAGTCGGGAGCTTCCCCTGTTCTTGATCGGATGATGGCCAGGATCACCGAACTTCAAGCCGAACTTCCTCTGATCCGACCTCCATCATTTGATGCAAATTCATCTCAACTGGCTATGGATCCTACCATTCTTGAAGCAGATTTGCAGAAGGTCGCTCAGGACCTTAACACCGCTAGGGCCAAACTGGACGAGCTTCGACAAGCAAGACATATATTAGCCACCGAAATCTCTCGCAAGACAGAAGAACTTGGACGCCTTCAAGAACAACTGGAATCTTTTGATAATAACATTCAGGAAGGAAGTCGTCTAGTTGAAGCACATTGCCTTAACCAGACAAATCTTTGTGAGCAACTTCAGACGGCTATACAAACGAGACTCGTCCAGAGACACCAAGAAGCATATCAACGTCGGCAGGCCGTCAAATCAGAACTAAAATGGACCGACCTTAAAACCGCTTTAAGGGCTCTTCATTCTATGTAATCCAAATATCATGTATATTACCCCAGACTTAACTTGTATATAATTCCTATTTTCAGAAAATAGATCCTACCTTCCTTGCGTTTATACTAAGTCTAACATACAAACACAGATCCATGTTTATTGCCTATTAATAATCCACCTAGATTAGAAACCAAAATATTTATATAAACTTTGTACCTTAGACCTCAAACGTCAGCATCGTTACTCTTTTATTCAACATAGTTTCTCCTCGCCTCCGCGTTCCTCTTTCCAACTGGGAAGGTGCTCTCCAACCATTCTTAGTAGGAAAGCACCCTATAGGTCATCATGCTGAAGACATGATACGGGTTCTGAAACAACTGGACTTTAAATTTAAATTCTCCGGCAGATGCAGAAGAACCATTCATCGTACCATCCGACTAATGGAGCATATATCCACCAGCTATAAACCTTATACCGACATACTTACACGCATATCGGATCTTGACCATCATCTAGACATGATAAACCATCATGTAACTGCCATTCTCCCAGACCTTAGCTGGAACAACGATTTCCAACCACAAAGATCAACACTTTCCAGACTGAGTGTCCTTGCCGAACGAGAAAGCCAGTCTCTGCAAGATATGAAGACCCGTACTGAACAAAATCTTCAGGATATGCAAGACCAATGGGATCGCTATCACCTGGATTTGGATGACCTTTTGGATGAAAAACCTGAAATGGTTTCGGCAGGCTGGGATGATACCATTAATCTCTCTGATGACTAGAGAACCCTTTAATAGGTTCGAACCCTTTGGAGGGTTCTTATTTTTTATAATAATAATAAAAATCAATGACAAAGTTCCGAAAAGGCAGGTTAATACCTTTTCAAATACTTAGCATTAATATTCTCATGTATCATTTTTCCTTCTTGATTTATGATAATAAAAGCTCTATTTCCAATTACTTTATGAATGATGAAAGGACCTTCCCAGTTGGGAGACCATTTCCCCAATTGATCCATTTTCTTATAGGTTGGCAGAATTGTCTTCCAGACTAAGTCGCCTTCTGCAAAAAAACTTAGGGACCACTTTTTTCCCATAGTATTTCGCCCTAATCTCGCTCTACCTAACCACTCGGTCCAAAGCGTTCAATCGATCTATATCTAACTCTTCCAATTGTCGCCACATCTTTCGTAAGTACACCTCATCAATACAGGCTGTTGTACTGGTCACCCTGGGTGAAGGCACGACAAGTTCTGCAGGTAACACTGCATCTTGCCCGAATGTTAATTGGTACGGGGAGAATCCAGTAGAAGTATTTCTACTATTTCGATGAGCCCACAATGCCTGAGACAGCAAAGTATGCCATTTCTTTGGATTTTCCTCCACCATTTTCCGGATAATGCCAATAATAATCTTATTTGCTGCTTCGGCCAATCCATTCGCCTGTGGGTAGTACGGTGAAGAATGATGTAATTTAACATTGTATTCAGCCAAAAACTCGACAAACTTTTCCCCAGTAAACATCAACCCTTGATCAGTTGTGAGAGTGTGAGGAATTCCAAATCAATAGATGATATGATTGAGTACGAATTCAATCACTTCTTTCTGCGTCGCATTCTTCAAGGGAACCGCTTCTACCCATTTGGTAAAATAATCGGTCGCCACCAAAATAAAAGAATGTTGTTTCGACGAGGCCGAATGAATTTTCCCAATTACATCCAATGCCCAAGGTTTGAATGGTCAAGGTTTAACCATTGTCTGCAAATCTACTGTTGGTAGATGGTTTAAAGGACCATGCTTCTGGCATTCCTGACATCCCTTGGCAAATCTGATACAATCATCAAAAATTTTCGGCCAATACAATCCCATAAGATGAATAGCCCATCGCATATTTAAACCTGCCCGATGCGCGCCACATATTCCTCCATGGACCTCCTCCATTATTTTAATAGATTCCTCAGGTCCCAAACATCTCAATAAAACCCCTTCAAAGGTTCTTTTATACAAAATCCCATCAATAAGTTGGAAACGCAAAGCTTTTACCCGAATACAAACAGGAGTAGCAGAACTTGGGGATTCCAAATACACCATAATCTCTGTTCTCCAATCAATCCCAGAATCAATACTGCCAATCATTGGTTGACAAGCACTCTGAGCCAAATTATCGGCCAACCGATTCTCTGCTCTTGGTACATGCTCAAAAACTACCTCCACGATTCTATGTAACAGATGGAAAACTACATCTCGGTATCTACGCAAATGAGGAAAATTACAAGCGTACTGTTTCAACACTTGGTTAACAACGAGTTGAGAATCCCCACAGATTAAAACAGATTGCACTCCCTTAGCGATAAGTGCTTCCAAACCCAAAATCAGTGCTTCATATTCTACGGAGTTATGCGTCATCTCTTCCATTTAAAGCTGCAAATTAATTTTGCCCCTCCTGGTCCTTCTAATATTACTCATGCTCCTGACCTTCCTTTCGAACGGGAACCATCAAAAAACATTTTCCAAGGAGTGGTGCCGATATAGGGCATTATTCCATTTTATGATGACTCATCACTTGCAAATTCTGCCAATAGATCAGCCATAACCTGCCCTTTTACAGCTTTGAGAGGTCGGTGCCGCAATGCGAAAGGAGCCAACTTAATGGCCCACTTCATTAATCTTCCCTGCATGGTTAGTCTGTGCAGAATTAGTCTGACCAAATCCATTTTAGAAACCACCTCGGTCTCTCTTGGCAGAATATAATGCTCCAACCGAGTGCAAGCAAAGACTAGAGAATAGCACATTATTTCGGGCATACTGTAATTCAATTCTGGTCCCGCCAAAGTCTTACTTAGATAATAAATGGCTCTTTCCTTACCATCTTCCCATTCTTGCACCAAAAGACTGCTTACAACATCAAAACTGTTCGCCACATATAGCCGAAGAGGTCGGTCGCCTCTTGGAAGAACCAACACAGGCGGATTAATCAACGCCTCCTTGATTTCTTCCAATGCTTTCTGTTGCTCCTGACCCCAAGAAAAATCACTGGCCTTATTCCGTAACAATTTTGTGATAGGTTTTAATTTTCCTGCGGCGTTTGATATAAAACGACTTAGGTAATTCACCTTTCCTAGAAAACTTTGCACTTCTTTGACCGACTGAGGCGACCGCATTGTTAGAACAGCCTTGGCTTTGTTCGCATCAATTTCTATCCCTTTTTCATGTACGAAAAACCCCAAGAAATTCCCTGCCGAAACTCCAAAGGCACATTTCGTTGGGTTCATTTTCAGGTTGTACTGCTTCATTCGAATAAAAGCATTTTTTAAATCAACCAAATGTTATCAAAGTCGGTAGACTTAATGATCATATCATCAATATATACCTCCATTGACCGCCCAATCATATCATGAAAGACGGTGTTCATAGCCCGTTGATAAGTTGCTCCAGCATTCTTTAAACCGAATGGCATAACTGTCCACTCATAAATTCCCAACGCTCTTGGGCACCTAAATGCGATTTTAGGTATATCTTCTTCTGCCAATGAAATTTGGTTATACCCTGCATATCCATCCATTAAACTTAAAATCCGATGCCCTGCTGCAGAATCGATCAACATGTCTGCTATAGTCATGATATATTCAACCCTTGAAGTGGCAAGATTGAGATCTCTGAAATCAATGCAAATTCGGATCTTTCCATTTTTCTTGGTTACCGGAACAATATTGGCTAACCATTCTGCATATCGACATGGACGAATGAAACCAACCTTTAGCAGCTTCTCGATTTCTTCTTTGATCTGGGGCATCAATTCCGGACTCACTCTCCTTGGTGGTTGCTTATAAGGTTTAAACCCTTTTTTAATGGGCAACCTATGTTCTATTAAATTGCGCGCCAATCCGGGCATTTCGGAATAATCCCGTGCCAGACATTCCTTGTGATCTCGAATTAACGCTACCATTCGCTCTTGTTGATCTTTTGTTAATAAGCCACTTACCCTGACTATCTTGGGTATCTGTTTGGTTCCCACATTATATTCAATGAGAGGATCCTGACTTGACAAGGAGGTTTATGTCTTTTCCAAAAGATCAGGCCAGCGAAAACCTTCTTCCTCACCAACATTATTGTTGGAAACTATATTATTATGTAATCTAACCATTAATTGGTTTAAATAAAACTGCCTAATCAGTTTATCACATTTATTCATTTCTTCTATAATTAAACTTCGAATAAAATAAGAGTTCATTTTGGCTAACAACAGAGCCATAAAACAGAAGATTGTTTCTAATGAAACACGCAACCCTGAGTAGTGAGCTTACAGCCCTTCCAGGGATACTCGAATACCATAGTTGTCCGTGAAATCGGTGGCACGTACTCCGTATAAAGAACCGATTCTTCCACTTCTTCTGTAGAACCGAACGGGTTGGTACTGGCTTCCATGGTGAAAACCTGATCTCCTTCCCAAAACATAATCTGTTGATGGAGAGAAGATGGCACGCACTTGGAAGCGTGGATCTAGTCTCGCCCCAATAAAACTGAGTAGGTAGTATTGGCATCCACGACAGAAAACACGGTCGAAATTACCTTCGGTCCGACTTCAATGGGTGCCACTATCATCCCTTCTGGTTTGGTTGGCTGTCCCGTGAAGCTCGTCATCTCGATATCTACTTGAGACAAATCACCAACCTCTTTGCCCAATTTTCTTAAAGTTTTGAGAGGCATGACATTGAAAACATCCCCATTATCAATAAAAACCTTGTTAACCCGCTTACCACATATGTGAGCGTTAACATACAATGGTTTTAAATGCGGGATTGCTCTTTCTGGTATAGGTGAAAAAACCATAGGTGGGGGTCTACCAACCATCGCCGCCCATTCTGGTTCTTCCTCCTCCTCGAACTTTGCCCAAATGGGTTCTTCTTCGGCGAACCATCGCATATCTGTCATCCTGACTTCGAACCCTGCTTTATCAAGCTTTACTATCTCGCTGCGCAAAACTTTTGTTTCTTCTGGGGCAAAAGATCCAAAAATTATCTCAGGAGTCTCTTCTTCTGCATCTTCTATTTCTGGATCAATATTGATCCTCTTGCAGAATTGACATCGAAAACATTTGGCTTGTTAGTCTGTCAATGCTCCTCAAATCTCTCACTCGAAATTTTCCTCTTGGGCGATGATTCCTTTTTTTCTTTACCCTTATCTATTCGTTTTCCATGCCGAGCTGCATACCTGCGCTTAGCATTACGAATTTTTGTACGATTCATACCTAGAAATCGAGGATCAATATCTATTGGAGGAGGCTTTCTATTCCGGCTCCATTTCTCCTGGACTGGATGTGGTTTGCGCATTGGTCGGTCTCTTACAACGACTTTATCTTTCAATTCCACTCTAAAAGACCCATCTTCTCTGACCCATTTTTCCGCCACTCTAGTTTCACAAACTTTGAACTTCTCTTCCTGATTGTGTTCCCGCTCTTTGGGTTTGCGTTCCTTTCGTTTGGTGTTCTCTTCATCATCACTTTGGGCATCTTGTGAAGAACGCAAAGAGATCATTGCAGTAGTCACTTTTGGGAACGGCTGATGTTCTACTCCCATTGTCACATATTTGAATCTCCCTGGTTTGATAGCTTTCTGTATTTCCTTTCGGAAATGTGTACATTGATTAGTGTAATGCGTAAAGGAATTATGCCACTTACAATATGGCCTTCCCTTTATTTCTTCCTTCGTTGCCAAACACTGCCCTTTAGGAATGCGAATTTGTCCGTCTGCCAACAGAATATCGAAGATTTCATCGGCCTTGGATACATCGAAGGTCGGTTGTTCCCTCTCCTCTGTTCCCGGCAGGGGCTTCAGTTTCGAACATACGTATGGTTTGCCACTCACAATTTCAGCTGCCATCTCTTCAATGATATTTCCCTGTTCATCTTCTGGCGAATACATTTCTGTATCGACACTAGCCATCTGTTGTACCCTGTTCCGACGGAAATTTTGATCTTTTTCTCTAAACAAAGAGTCCAATCTCCCTGCTTTGGAGGCCAGACTAGCCAAGTCCTGAACATCATGGGCTGTCAATGTTTCCCGAAGTCTGGAATGCATATTCCTGACCACTAAATTGGTCATTTCACTTTCCTCGATGATTGTCGGGCATCGTCCTTTCATGAGTCGTATTTGTTCGATGAACTGTACGCAGTCTCTTCTGGCATCTGTCGGATTTATAAAAGATCTGTGAGTGAGACCGTTGGGAGGGGATTAAAAATCTTGCATGGAATGCAGCCTCCAGACTTTCCCAAGTTTGCAACTGCCCTGGTGGCAGATTCGCAAACCATGAAAAAACGGTCTTTGTAAGTGATAACCCGAACAATTGTAATTTGTAGAATGAATTGTTGCCCACTTCCCCTAATTGAGCCGTGAAATGTCCCACATGCTCAATGGTTGATGCCCCATCTTCTCCGGAAAACGAATGAAAATCGGGTGGTCTGTAATTCCTTGGAAGCGGATGCTCGTTGATGATTCTTTCTGGAAATGGCCTCTGGTAGGATGATCTGTTGACCGTCTGAGGGTTCATTCTAAAATGCACTCTCAAAACCTGAGCAATGTCCTCTGGGTCTACCCTGGGTGGGACATGATCCAATACCGGAATGGGATTGTGAGCTAGGCCTCCCAATCTTTCCTCCCTGGGGTCGGTTGGTTCGGTCCTAACACCCAGCGGAATATTATTCGGGTACGTAAGAGGAGTCTTCCCTTTGTCTACCCTCGGGGCAGTAACACTTGGAAAAGTGCTATCCACATATGAAGGCCCCGCAAAATTTGCCTGCAATCTGGATGGTGACAATTATGGTGGCGTCTGTATAGGTTGCAAAGTAACCCTTGATAACGCCTGATTTAACGTATTTTGCATAAGATTTTGTTGCTCTCGCAACATTTTTTGCTCACGCAACATATTCTGCATGGCCAAATTATGCTGGTTGTTCAATTGCTGAACATAAGAAACCCAATCGGAAGGTGTTTGTGGCATTTCTCCTGTATTTAGTATGACGGGTGGTGAAACTGTTTCTCCCACCGGTGCCGAAGATGCTTGAGGCTGTGAGCCTACCATGTGGATCCTTCTGACGATTCGGCCGGACCTCAGTCGTATGAAACTCTCCGTTGATGTAGGATCAGCAATCTTGGCTTTCTCCCACAGTGGTCGCGAAATTGTTGATGTGTGTTTTTTTTAACAATAAAAAGTAAAATCCGAAAATAGGAGAATATCTTCGAATTTGATAGATGAATGCCTGAGATTAGAAATCTCTAAACATTAGAGAATACATAAAATAAAATAGGAATAAAATAAAAGACTGGAAACTAAGGTGGTGATCCCCAAAAGCGATTTTCTTGAATTTGATGTCGATTGAAGATCCCTTCTCTGTACAGTACGGAATCCTTAAATAATCCCTTGAAGATGCGGTTCGAACCGCTACCTAGTCAGTTACCATAACCACTGTTAACTACCACATAAATTCTCTCCTATTGACACGTGTGTCAACCGTCCTCCCACGTCCGACCTTTGAAAACCGCTCGCCAGTTGAAGCTACCTTCCACTATCAGGAACTGTCCCCTCACCCGACTTGCAAATTGGCTACTTTACTGCCCGACCTTGTACTGTCTCCATTTTGTGCCCGACCTCATTACGCCTGACCTTTAGACTTGATCCGACTTCAATGCCCGACCTTCGCACGCCCGACCTTTGGGATTTGTGCCGATTAGGTCCAACTTCAATGTCCGACCTTATTAGGTCCCGTCCAAGTCCGGCTTCAATACCCGACCTCATTATATTCAACAATTGGAAATGACCTGACCAGGTCCAGTCTCATCATCCGTCCGACCTTTGGGATCAGCCCGATCAGGTCTGACCTTAACGTCCGAACTTAAGCTTGTCCGACCCAGTTATTGCAGCTATATTTGGACTTTCAAAAAGCCCACTAGACTTTTTGAATAAATCTTAACCTAATTTTGGCAGGACCATTCTCAAAAATCCTATCCACTATTTTTTGTGCTCAACAAGTATATATTTTAAATTTTTAAATAAGGCAACCATTTAACACAATATCAGAATCGAAACACTTTGTGTTTGTGTCTCAACACCACCTAAAATTCATAAATAGTATATATTCACGTTGCGTGTGAAGGGGTGTGCTTAACTTTTAGGTGTTTATATATATATATACAAATTAATTATTAACTCAAAAAAGCCTTATATCTTTAAAGGTCTACTATCATTTAATTGTTTGGGCTTATTTTGAAGGTAAGATTTGAAGATATTATTATAAGTAGTTATGACTTTTATTTTCGCCTTTACAAATACTCTCTAACATTATTATTAGTTTTTTTTTCAATAATCGACCTATGCTCATAGTTTTCCGTTTTCCCAATTTTGAATTTTTCTAGGTTTAAATTTACTATGTCTCCTTACTCCTTACTAGATTTTTTTTTTCCCTATATTAGGTGATATGAAAGATTCATAATACTTTTATATGATTTGGGAATTTCGCAAATGTACTCTTCAAGTATGATTTGGATAAAACTCCGACCAAATTTAATAGCTTGCAAAACTCATAATTCATAATAATTCTACCAAAAATAATTGGTCCAAGACTTGTGTATGTATGCCCACATCCATTTTTATTTATGTTCTCCATTTCAAATTATAGAGGAAGAATTATTAACGGTAACATCAAATGAATATGAGTTCCCATTTTTATTTTCAGTTATTATTATTATTACTATTAGCTTGATTTTGTTTTTGATAGCATTGATTTCCATCAATCTAGCTGGTTTGATTATTACATTCTTCAGTCTCACAATGGAAACTAAAAATAGATTGTAAGTGATTTACAACAACTAAATCTTTAAAAGTATGTTTTAATTAAATCTTCAATTGAGGATGTAATTTTATACTTCACTTATGCCTAGTCATCTAGCAAAAGAAAATTGTAGTAAAATTGCATTCATGTTGAACACTAAATAAATAAAATATATATAAATTCTTTTACCTTCTAATGTCTTAGACTTATTCGGTTTAGACTTTCAAAATTCCTTTGAATTAACGTCAACCTCAATCTAAACTGAAAGAGAAATAAAAAATACTTAATATTAGTATCCTAACATACACTTCCATTTTGTAGTAATATTGAGATAATGAACAAATCGATTTTGAAAGGAAAGTTTCTTCCTAATGGTGCAAGTTAGACACATATCATACACGTGTCATGGGTTAACTTCAATTGTTGAAGTAACCGTGCACTTCTTAGCAACTCACTCCATCGGCTACTAAGGCAGACTTCCCGACTTAGTCAAGCACCACAAATGCCAAAAGCTTTCTAGAGAGAAAAACAACTAGAGAGAGAAAGTGTGGAAAGAAACTTATAAAAACTTTGAATGTCAATGCTTGAACGATACAAACGAGATTATTCTAGAATGTACAACTATCAAATCCATATTAACAACGCTCTAGAATATTCTATAACACCTTCCAAAATGGTTCCAGAGTATGCCAGAGAATATTCCGAGTCTAGAATATGCTAGGGAATATTTCAGGTCTAGAACCTTCTGCCAAGTTTGAGTAAATTCTTTTGCACAAGAAAAAATCCTAAGTATGGGAAAACCACTGAACTGCGACCACCTCGAAGCCCAATCGTGACGATTCTCCCCCACGTAAGCCTTGATGTCCTCGTCAAGTCCTCGCTCAATATGCCTCGATGTGGGATTTGAATTGCCATAGGTCTTGTTCCTTCTCCCATATTTCCTCACTATCCGGCACACCTTTCCACCGGACAAAGTACTCAGTTCAACGGGGCATTCCTTGCTTGCCCATCTTGCGATCCGCCATGATCTCCGCAATCTCCTTTACGTACGACAACGTGGTAGTATGTGGAGCACAGTGTGAATCAATCCGGGATGGGTCCTCCTAATCTTTATGATATGGCTTCAAAAAACTTACATAGAAGACCAGTGGATCTTGAAGTCATCGGGTAGGTTGAGGCGATAGAATCGAGTGCCAACTTTCTTCACCACCTTAAACGGTCCCTCGTACCTCCGTGTCAAGCCTTTGTGCACTTGAAGGATTGCCTTTATGTTTCTCCAAAATATCTGGACCAACACTTAGAGGATTCAATGTCTATTCGAAAACCTCCCCGCAATAGTAAATTAGAGTTCAAAATGAAAAAATTATGGCCAAAATATTATTTACCGAAAAAACTCACAAATTCAAACTTCGAATCCCCAATTCACTCAATTCCTTGATAATTTGATGTGTTTAGGCTCAAAACCAACTATAATACTCAATTAAGGTCTAGGAACACTTAGAAAACTACGAACAAAGCTTGTTAGTGCCGGAAAAAAATCACTACTATTTGTGATTTCTTGAGAGATGAATTCAACAACACAACTCATGTTTGACAACTAACAATGGATTGGAACTAGCTTTTATTTCCACTAGAGAGGGAATTTTTGCAACAACAATTTAGTTATTTCAAGAAACCATGAACAATCTCCAAACAAAATGAATTAAAACTATCTTTTAACATGAATTGGATCAAGTAGGAGGTAGAGATATAAGATTGAACATATTATGAACAAAATAGTTTCGAAATCTTATGAAAAAATCAAAAAAACCGCTCTGATACCAATTTATGACATGGATTACGATCATCTCCATAAATCAAACTCGAAAGGAAATATCTAATACATTTGGGAAAATGGTAACTCAAACTTAAAAATGAAGAATTGAAAGAAAATTAGGATAAATTGAATTCCAAAAGTAATCACTCCTCTCGAGCGAGCACTTTTCGAGAATCCAAAAAATGTACCAGGCTATCGATACGTGTTCTGTCTCTTACGCAATTGCATCCGAAGCTCTAACAATCGATTTGCCTTCTAGGCAGCTGTAATCACTCCAATATTAAGGAATCTCTCCAAAGGTAGCAACGGTAAACCCTTTCTAATTATTCTCTCAAGTCTAGGTAGTCTGTGCAACAAGAAAATACAAGACATTATATATACTAAATGGTAAATTAATCTAAGCCACACATCTTGAGTGGCAATTTAGTCTAAGTCATATATCTTGATTAAGATTAAGGGATCATAACTTCCAAGCAAACAAGTAACTTCAACTTGGTCTGGGTTGTGATTGGTCTTTCTAAGGTCGGGTTCGGATCATCCAGAGCCGTGTCAACTCTTATGATGTTGAAGTTACTATTGGTATCCTAACATGTCACGTCCACTTTGTAAGGATATTGGATGATGAACAAATTGATTTTAAAAGGAAAGCTTCTTCTTAATGACTCAAGGCTATGCACGGACAAGTATTTACGAGTATTTCTTTTTTTGTACATTTTATGCGGTCCTTTGTTCGTGCTGTAAAAAAGTAGTATATGTTTTGATTTGATAATAAACCCAACTAAAAAATTTTACTCTTATCTTCATTTTCATAATTGTTTTATTTCTAAAATGTTGTTAACCGCACCATATATGAATAGCTTAGTGCCAGTGAGTTTGAAGAGCATGCAGGGTTTGGTCATCGAAGAATGCCGTAACTATCTCTTTAAATTTCTTATTTTTATCAGAACTTTTTGCCCTATAATTTTTCTATTGCACCTAAATGTTTCAGCCGACACAACTCAGTAGTTTTAGGCTGTAAATATGACAGTTTATGTCGATCCTACAATTAGACTGTGTGTGAAGTATTACCTTTTTTATATTTTAAGCTATAGTTTATTTTTTTTCGTCTTAGCTTGAGACTACTTTTTTTTTCACAGCCCAACAAACATATGCACGTCGAAAAATGAATCCCTCAAGGAACTCTCTGTTGGATCGATATAAAAAAATCAACACTTCTAAATGATCTGAATTTTCATTCAATACTCGACGAGCAAAAAAACAACATAAAAAATACTAACTGGAAACTTACATAAAAAAACAAAATACAAAGCATATAAAGCGTTGTCAACTTCTCCTACAAATATGGTAACCAACTTCTGAATAATATTATAAATAAATCTTTTATTCTCCCCCGTAATTCTAAATTGCACATTGAAGATCTTCGCCACCCATCAAAGACCTCATCTCGATGAACTTCACTTGCGGCAATGGTTTTTGTTGGGGAAGTGATTTATCGAACAAAACACATTCGAACACTTTAAAGGGCCAACTCCTGAAGCGTGGGCGGTTCACAGTTATAACTACGCTTCAACAACGAAAAACAATGCAGAATATAAAAAAACAATAAGACAAGGTGTTTGTTGACCCGGTTCGATTATCAACCAATCTACATCAAGGGGATTCCAATCCAAGAGACATTCTACTAATCACTGCGGATAACAGAGTATAAACAATCACAACTCCTTCAACTCAAACTCCTATCATGGTCTACCTTGGAAAATACCTCCAAAGGTTCACGTTGTCACAAACGCGTACTGACAACGACCATATAGCAGAGCCGCTGAGAGTTTGATCATCCTCTCTGGTTGGAACTCCTTTAACTTCGATCACGTCAACCTCTCCGACGAATTTTTCTGTCAAAAACTCATTCAAACTAAAAGGAATCGATATGGATAGATGGATAAGAGCTTCACTCAATATTCTTCTCTCTAAAGTATGATATCCAAATCACTCACATTCCTTGAATAAAAGATTCCACATTAATTTCCCTTTGTACCGAAATGGAAGGAGTGAGTTTCCATCTTTTGATCTTTCCTCAAATATGTCTTTTATCCTTTGGAAAGTCTTTGCTGCAGAAATTAAGACACCATTAGTTCATATGCCAAAATAACTTAGGGGAATTTCCATTCACATTCTCCCCCTTTTTGGTATATGAAACCACGAATAAAAGTGCAGGAATTAACCTACTCACGTACTCAATCATCCAAGAGTGAGTCAAACTATTACATGCCAACAACATAAAAAGGCTACATACAGCCTTCAGATTGATATCATTGTAATCACTTCGGACTTCCAACGAAAATAGTAACAATAGATAAAATCAACAATCAGCAAGGCAGACAGAATCAGAACTTGGGCAAATCCCCCTGAAAATATAATCTCCCATTTTCCTGCATTACTCCCCCTTCATGGGAGCAGATGACAAAAAGAACATAGACCTTCAAAAATATCCTCACTTTGCTGAGACATGGTTGCAGCAACAACTTTATCACCGTCACCAGAAACCGTTCCAACAATATCATCAATAATTTCAGTTGCTTCACAAACAATTTCACTTGTTCCATTTTCACGAATTCCTTCTAATTTGGTCCGCTGAAAAATGCTTGCAGCCGCAACATGAACATGAACATCAGCAGCAACACCAACATGAACAACAACAGCAAATTCGGTTGATTCGGCATCAGTTTTGTTGCAGCAACAACTTCGCAACATCAACAATGATTTGTGCAACATCACAAGGCCTGAAAATTCTTCAAAATCTAGTGTAGGACTGAAATTTCCTCCACGTCGAATTAATCCATAACCAAAACATCAACCATGGCATCAAATCTTACTCTTGCCATTGCTCAATAAAAGTCTATTCGCAACACTTATTCTTTTTGGAATTTTCAAAATAAATCTTTTCAAATATTTTCATTCTCCAATATTACCAAGAATATCCCAATGAACATAAATATATTGGAGAATTTATTAAGCTCATGCATGCAAAATCAAGTAGGGTACGAATGCATACCCAAATGACGACCAAACTTTTCAAACTGATTTGCATCCAACGCCTTCGTAACAATGTTTGCCTTTGATTATCCTTGGGCATCCACACCAATATGAGTTTAACATTTTGTTTGAGTTCTTCAGTAGGCCACTGAATATTTCTGCCATTCATAATGTCCTTCGCCAATTTGAAACATTTCTCAGCAGTATGTCCAAGACATCTGCAGTATCCGCAGTCGTTACGTCGTGATGACATATGTTTAACACTATGTGCCTTGCAATTTTCATTACAATCTTCATATTGTTCTTCATCAAATTCTGCTTCACAACTGGGATTTGTTTCTTTTCTGGAATTTCAACACCAGCAAGAAGTCCACCACGGACAAATGTAGTAGGTTTGTTGAGTGAGGACTCATAAAAACCTATTCCCTTGTGATCATCAAAAGGTTTTCCAATCAAAAGTACTTTATCCAATTTCTCTTTTCCTTTTTGAAGTCTATCATTCTCTTGTTTCAGCTGCATTTTCAGCCTTCAATATATCAGCTTCAGTTGATTTCTCATAAACATCCTTCTTCAAAATTTCAATTCCATCATCCAACTTTTCCTTTTGAGCTTCTAGCCAGTAAATGGTGTCCAAAAGTTCTTTATTTTTCACCAGTGATTTCTTTTGTTCTGCCACCATCTCTTCATAGGCTTCAATCAATTCATCAACATCAAGTTCTATGGATTCTTCTGAAGCTTTATCAGTAGAAGCACCATCATCTTTAATAGATTCAAATTCATCGGCCATGAAAGCAACAACTTCACCATCTTCAGCTTGTTCCTCGACACAGACAGTTTCCTCTTCATCATTGTCACTCCATGTTGCTTGATATGCTCTTTTCTCCCTTTTCTTCACTGTCGGACATTCAGACTTGATGTGACCGATTCCTCCATATCCATAGCATGTTGGCTTTTTGACAGATTCAGGTTTAGGGGACACAGTGAACTTCTTCTTGAATCCACCATCAAACTTCTCTTTTGGCTTGCTGTAATTTGGTGCTTTCTGTTCAGAGTATTTTCGTTGTGAGCTAGAAGTACTCACACCCTGATAACCACTTATGTTCTGAAACTTTCCATACTTCAGCTTGGCTGCTCGTTTCTCACTTATCATTCTTGAAAGTTTTCGACTCAACATAGCCATTTTCTCATCAGATTCGATTAGCTCCATGTCTTCCACACTTAAGGCCATGCTTTTTGGAGTTTCATCTTCGAGATAATTCATTTCATAGCTCACCAAAGTACCATATAATTCATCCAACGTCATATTTTTCAACTTTGGTGGTTCATCGAGCATAATCTCCTTTGGCCTGAAATTTTTTGTGAGACTTTTAAGCGTCTTCCTCACTAGCTTCTTTTCTTCAAAGTGCATTCAAGAGCTTCTTCTTGATTGACAAGATCCATAAAGAGATTATAGTAACCATCGATTTTTTTGTCTTCATTCCTTCGAACAATGTCTCTACATGATCTAGTTTAGATTCTCGGACTTGTGTTGAACCTTCGAATGCATTTTCCAGAATGTCCCAAGCTTCCTTGGCAATTTTGCAGTTTCATATAAGCTTTGCCTGAGTTTCATCCACAACATTAAAAATCGAAAATAGGGCCTTCGAGTTTGCTATTCCAGCAGCTTTTTCATTCAACGTCCATTCTCTCTTCGGTTTCTTCACAAGAGTAGTAAAACCATCTTCATCTTGGATGGTTTTCATAGGATGAGACCATGCACACTCAATAGCATCAGAAACGTCTTCACCTTGAAGCATCAGAAAGGCTTCCATTTTGTTATTCCAACTTGGTAATTTGTCCCATCGAATAATGGAGGTCTTGATGTTGAACGTCCTTGCTTACTCATGTCTGCAACTGTGACCAGATCTACTCAACGAATTAGAGAACACTGCTCTGATACCAGATGTTGGGGAAGTGATTTATCGAACAAAACACATTCGAACACTTTAAAGAGTCAACTCCCGAAGCGTGGGCGGTTCACAGTTATAACTACGTTTCAACAACAAAAAACAATGTATAATATAAAACAACAATAAGACAAGGTGTTTGTTGACCCGGTTCGATTATCAACCAATCTACATCCGGGGGATTCAATCCAAGAGACATTCTACTAAGCAATGCTGATTACAGAGTATAAACAATCACAACTCCTTCAACTTAAACTCCTATCATGGTCTACCTTGGAAAATACCTCCACAGGTTCACGTTGTCACAAACGCGTACTGACAACGACCATATAGCAGAGCCGCTCAAAGTTTGATCATCCTCTCCGGTTGGAACTCCTTTAACTCCGATCACGTCGACCTCTCCGACGAATTTTTCTGTCAAAAACTCATTCAAACTAAAGGGAATCGACATGCATAGATGGATGAGAGCTTCACTCTATATTCTTCTCTCTAAAGTATGATCTCCAAATCACTCACATTCTTTGAATAAAAGATTCCACATTAATTTCCCTTTGCACCGAAATGGAAGGAGTGAGTTTCCATATTTTGATCTTTCTTCAAATATGTCTTTTGTCTTTTGAAAAGTCTTTGCTGTAGAAATTAAGACACCATTAGTTCATATGCCAAAATAACTTAGGGGAATTTCCATTCACAGTTTTGTTAAAATGTCAGCCTTTTGTTGATCACCACTCACATGCTCCACACTGATTAAACCCGTCTCGACACATTCACGTATGAAATGAAACTTTGTGTCGATATGTTTACTTCTACCATGAAAGACTCGATTTTTCATGAGTGCTATTCCTGATTTGTTATCCACGAGTAATTTAACACTCTGATCTTTCATACCAGTCAACTCCTTGATCAAGCTTGTCAACCACATAGCTTGACATGCTGCCGCGGTAGAGGCCATAAATTCAGCCTCACAAGAAGACAATGCCACTGTACGCTGTTTTTCGGAGGACCATGTAATTGGGTTTCCTGAAAAGTAGAAAACAATCCCAGTTTTCTATCATCCAGATCCATGCCATGACTACTGTCACTATACCAAATTAATTTTCCATCACCTCCCTTGCGATAATACAAACCGTATATCACTGTCCCTTTTATATATCGCAAAATTTGGTTCACAGCTTTTAGATGACTTTCCTTCGGTGATTGCATATAACTACTTGCCACTCCAACCGAAAAAGCAAGATCAGGTCGGGTGTGAATCAAGTAGCGCAAACTTCCAATGATGCGTCGATAATCAGTAGCATTTAGAGGCACACCATCATCATCCTTAATTAAATTAATCCCTGGTTCCATCGGTCACTTTGAAGAGTTGCACTCACCCATTCCAGCTAACTGAAGTATCTTTTTTGCATAACCCCTTGGACTGATTTTGATTCCCCAATTGTCTTGATGCACTTCAATTCCAAGATAGTAAGACAAGTTACCCAAATCACTCATTTCGAATGCCTTGAACATTTTCTGTTTGAAATCTTCAATCTGCTCTTTGCTTGACCCTGTTACGACCAGATCATCCACATACACCCCAACAATCAACACAGTGTTTGCTTTCTGAGATTTGTAAACTGCTTGTTCGTGGGGACACCGAGCAAATCCCAATTCTTTGAGCGTTTTATCAAGGCGAATATTCCACGCCCTTGGTGCTTGCCTCAGACCGTAAAGTGCCTTATTCAATTGATAAACCTTGTGTTCTTTACCAACAGCAATAAATACCTCAGGTTGAGAAACATAAACCTCTTCTTGCAACTCACCGTTTAGAAATGCCTACTTAACATCAAGATGATGAACTTGCCATCCTTCCTTAGCTGCAAGTGCTAACAACATTCTGACTGTTTCCAATCGAGCCACTAGTGCGAAGACTTCATTGAAATCCACCCCTTTTCGCCGCACATATCCTTTCGCAACCAGTCGAGCCTTGTGCTTTGTTACATTTCCTTCAACATCCTTTAATTTAAACACCCATGTTAGTCCAATGGGTTGGTGTCCTTTGGGCAGATCCGTTACGCTCCAAGTTTTTTGTTTCTTTCAATTGACTAAAGGTCATTCCTCATCACATTTAACCAGTTTTGATCAGAAACAGCCTCTTCAAAACTCGATGGTTCCGCACCGGTAAACAATAGTTCTTCCAATTCAGCTTGCAGTAGTTGCAACTCATCATAAATATCTGTAAGACTTTGATACCCACGAACTGGTGTGTGGTCGAAACTAGAAGATCTCAGTTCTCGACCAGCATTAGATGAGGTGCTTGATGTGCTGGCTGTACTAGGGATCGTACTTGACGGCCCAGCTTGCTCTATTGGCGTGATGAAAGGGGGCGGAGCGTCTGCCACATCAATCTGAGGAGTCAAACCCTCAATGTTGTCACCGGAACTGCCATGTTCATGTGCTTCTTCATCAGGTACTGGGCTGGTTTGTACATTCGACCACCATGTACTTGCTGTTGATTGATTTCTTCACGCACATTCCAATTCCACTTGGTTTTCTCATCAAAAATCACATCACGAGCCACATGCAATTTATTCTCCTTTGGGTTGAACATACGATGAGCTTGCTGCCCGGTTCTACACCTATGTACACCATTGCAACACTTCTATCACTAAGCTTTGTAAGTTGATTTGCTAACCTTTTTGTATGTCTGACACATCCAAAAAGTTTCACATGCTGAAGAGTTGGTTTATTTCCCTTCCATCCTTTATACGGAGTCTTATTCTCGAATCCTCTTGTCCGAACTCGGTTAAGCAAATACACAGCATGACGAACCACCTCCCCCCACAAGAACTCCGGTACATTCATAGTCTTCAATAAGGATCTTGAAACTTCAAAAATGGTTCGATTTCGCCGCTCTACTACCCCATTTTGCTGTGGTGTGTGGGGGGCAGTCAATTGACGTTTGATCCCTGCCGTGTTGCAAAATTCAGAGAACTTATTAGAGGTGAACTCTCCTCCCCTGTCAATCCGCATTGCCTTCACCTTGTAGGAGCTTTAATTTTCTACCTCAGCTTTAAATTTCTTGAATGCAGGGAATGCTTCACCCTTTGATCTTATAACATAAACCCACATGTATCCACAAAAATCATCCACAAATAATAGAAAGTAGCGGTTACCTCCTATTGTCTATGGCGATATCAGGCCGCATATGTCAGCATGGGTTAATTCCAATGGTGAGGTTGTCGCCATTGCGCCATCTTCGGAAATGGTTGACGGGTTTGCTCAGCAATCATGCAGCCTTCACACACTTGAGTGGGGAACTTAATGTTGGGTATACCACGCACTAATCCTCTTTTCATTATCGATTCTAATACTCGAGAATTAATGTGACCGAGTCTCGCGTGCCATAGCCACACATTGTCGTCAATGCTTGTATTTAAGCACACTGATTGAGCAATTTGAAGTGCGATCTTGTACAGCCGATTCATGGTTCGTTGCACTTTCATAAAACAATCACCAATTTTCATCACTGACCTTTAAATAATCATCCATCATCTCTACTTTATATCCAATTTTTGTCAATTGTCCAAGGCTTAAGATGTTGTGTAGAGCAGGTATGTAATACACATCTGGAAGTATAATTTGCTCTCCATTTCTGCAATTCAATAGAATTGAGCCCTCTCCTTTTATTTGAACCATAGACCCATCTCCGAAGCGCACTTGCCCAGTCACATTCTCATTAAGTTCAGCCAGGTGTTCCTTAATACCAGTGCTCGCACCATTGTCGAGATACCAAGCATCCTCACTTGCTTTATCATTGTTACTTCCTGTAGATACTCTGTCTTCATTCAACAACACCTTCATTGTTGTCTTGTCCTGACAGAAACCCAACAGAAGGTATGGTTCTTCATCTTGAGTTTGAGTCAAATTTACTTCCTCGGATTTTCCCTTTGGAGCTTTGCATTCAGATGCGTAATGACCGTACTCTTCACAATTAAAGCACTTTATGTGCTTCTTGTCTCTTGGTTTGTAATGGCTGTCCGCAAAATCTCGCTGTCCACTACTACTTCCTTGACCACCTCTACCACGGCCTCTGTCACGACCACCATTTCGACCCCATCTATCACCTTGTGGAGAACCACGGCCTCCAGATGGTGAGAGGAATCTACCTGAAATCTTTTGACTGGAACCTGCAGACTTTGTAAGCAACAAACTTCCTTCATTGCTTGCATTTTTATTGCGCACTCGCAAACGATCTTCATAGGCCTTTAATCTCCCAATAGCTTCTTCAAACGGCATGGAGTCCACATCAGATCATTGCTCAATGGACGCTACTAGTTGTAGGTACTTGTCAGGGACCGAATCAAGCAATTTTCTTAGCAACACACTGCCTTCGAGTGATGCTCCCAAGCTGTTTTATTTTGATATCATGCTGCTTAATTTCCCAGTGAACTCGTCTATGGTCTCCCCATCTTCCATTTGAAGAGCCTCGAACTCACACTTTAATGTGTAAAGTCTTGTGCCTTTTGCACTAGGTCAGCCCCGAGATACCGCGTCTTTAGATTCCCAGACCTCTTGTGCCGTCTACTTCTTGGATACTTGCAAAAGGATGTCTTCTGGCAATGCTTGAAAGAGGAAGGCCTTTGTCGCCTTATTTTTCTTCTCGTCACGACCTCACCGGCCTTTGGTTCGACGATTCCCATACCCCTTGGGCATCCATAATGGTCTCCATCCTTATCGCCCATGTCGTATAGTTCGAAGATGTTAACATCGGACATTGAAACGGGACGCCACCGGTTTCTTTTCCTTGCGTCACGACTGCCATGGCTTCTAATCGGAGGTACTTGGGCATGAACCTTGCTCTATAGAAAAATTATGCAGTAATCAACGCTTCTAAATTATCTGAATTTTTATTGAAGCAAAGAAAAACATAAAACATACAAACTGGAAACTTCCACAAAAACCAAAATACAAAGCATATAAACCGTTGTCAACTACAAATCTGGTAACCAAATTTTGAATAAAATTACAAATAAATTTTTTAAAACCCTCTTAATAAGTTTGCATGAAAGACCTTCCTTATTCAAAACTGATTCTAAAGATATTAAGTAAGTTTTACACAAATAAAAAGTATCTTGAATAATTTTTTTAGTAAAATAAAATAAATAAAATGAACTAACAATTTGTCTAAAAAATTACAAAAAAAATTGAAGGATTAATCAATTATTTATTTATTTGTTTTATTCAAAATTTATTTTAGAACACCAGTTTTGGACTAAAGGAGTGTTTCGTACAAACTTTACATTAACACAAAGGGTTTAAAGAAAATACAAGGTGTTTTGTGCTAAAAACAAGTGGGGATATTATATAATTTACCCAACCATAAATAAACTATTCATTTACATTCAGAGAAAAAAAAAAAAAAAGGACATGTAGCTCCATAAAGTGCCTTCATAACTACTTCAAACTTAGATTAAAAAAAAAATTAAAATAAAATAGAATAAAAAAAAAAACATATATATAAATATCTCTGAATTTGTTGCAGGAGAAAGAGTGAGAGAATGAGAGAGTTCCGATGGTCTAAAATGAGAAAAAAATGAGAAATGCGATTTAGGGAGACGTAGAGAGAGATGGAGGGATTTGTTCACCAAAAGAGAAAAAAAAAAAAATCTTGACTACCAGCTCGGAAAAAAAGATTGAATGTAGCATATAAATAATTCTATTTGATAGGAACTTTAATAAAAACAAAATGTGCATTTATATAACTCAAATTCAAAGCTATGGAGCAAGTTGAACAAAGAAGACATTAGGATCATGCATAGGGATCAATCTATAGTGTAAGTAACATTATGGTAAAAATCAAATTTAACAATTGTTTTAAATAAATTTAGTTATATTAGTAGAAATGTAAAACTAACTTGTCAACATATGACATAGAAAATCTTGTTTTTAATTGGTGAAAATCTATTAGAAAGAACACTCTGTATATATTTATATTACCCAAACTGAACAAAATTAACACAATTAGACCAAATAACTGCAAGATATTGAGCTTATAAAAAACTAAATTAACCATTCATTTAAATTCAGAGAAAACAAGAGACGCAACTAGATAAAGTTCCTTCGTAACTAATTGAAACATTGTTTGATACACCAAAACATATATATACATACCTCTATCTAATTTATGAATATTTACAAAACACACTACTAAGCAAGAGGTTTTTCTGGTTAAAAATTTACATATAATACAATAGATGTAAGTTCACTCACTCACTCAGTCTTTTTATATCCCGAGACGTCCCCTGTCCCGGAGGTTTCATGCATACCTAAACCAAATATTTTTTTTAAAAGTAGTCTAAAATTAAATACATTTTAAGAACTAACGTGAAATATGTCATGTCATACCTTTTAAAATAAAGTCTAATATCTGTCATTCATAAAATACGTGTCATGTCATGCCATACCTGTAGTGAAATGATGCAACAAAGATATCAAACTCGACAACAATGCACATGCACATATATATATACATCAGTCGAAGTGAACAACCAGAATAACCTTGGGTCCATAATAATAGGCTCACTGCATCTGTCAAAGTGAGCAGCCGGAATAACCTCGGCCCCATAATAACAAGCTCATTAGACCATCATCAATAAATAGCCAGAAAATCCTCGGCTTAAGGAACGACCTGATAAACCCATAATAATATAATGGTCATTCGGTCACTTCCACATACCCCCTCATATGACTCCCACAATCAATACATGGATAGCCAAACGTTGTCGCCATTAATCACAAGACGCCCCATAATCTGTGATAGCGAACATACGGCCCCCACTGACTAGCTCTATCCCGTGTAATGCAATAGAATCCGTGCAACCTGAAATCACCCAAGAAAAACCCGGAAACTCTACTCCTCCTTGCGCGCCCTAATGGGATCACGTTTGGAGTTTGGCATATAATCCTAAACTACCGGTAGACTTCACTAGCAGCTACTCCAATGAGTGGAACAACACCGAACATGAATGATTAGACCAAATACATCTAAACTACAATGGGTCTAATCCCTGAATGACTGTGCGACTAAGTCACCCAGTTGTCCGACTACTATCGTCCACTATTGCCAAAGTGTTACGGTACATCGGGGTCGAATATCCTAACCCCAGATGATGCCCTCGCTTAGCAGTACCGCACACAACGACTAAACGATACATCCATAAAACATAACCGATAAACGGTGCAATATGTATGCAGTATGTCAAATAAGTGAATTTACCGAAAAGGGCCGGTAAGACAGCTCACCTATCCTCATTTTCATAAATTCACCAACACGATCAAATACGTATATCAAATATCATAAAATGAGAAGTCTCACACATGCATACGCACACATATATATAAATATATATACATGCACTGGCAGATGATTCACATAATATCACGTTAAAATATTAATCAGAATCGCATGCAATATGCATACCTAATTTCTTAAAATTAGATTTAATTCTCTATTGTTTACCTCTTATCAACACTCCCTAACTTTTTCAATCTCACCCAAATTTCTTCCAACGTACACCTGCCCAATTATTTACTTAAATCAGATGAGCTATATATGCTTACTCATAGGAGCTACATGCTTATTGAAAAGCTAATTTATATAATTAGCTCGTTGGACTTCAAACACTTATATTCAGTAAAATACTATGTTTTAGTTGTAAAACCCTTATACTTCATAATATTCATATTTCCTGATTATGAAATAAAAATTCGTAAAGATATGAATAAACAGGTAGGTGCAATAGACTGCCATTTTCAACTACTCGGATCGATACGAAATTCTCATAATATAACGCTAGGACTACGAATAGACTATTAGCTAAAGAACACTACAAGAAAAAATCATTTTTGTAACAAAATTATTTTGTCTCTAAATCTATTTTTTCCGTTACTGATGACATTAGAGACGGAATTAGTAATGGAATTACGTTAGCTACGTGAACTTTAGGGACGGAATTCCGTCACAAATATATTATTTTTTTGTAGTGGAAATTAGTCGATTAAATAGTCAAATAGCCAGTTATGAATTTTTAAAGAAATTCTAATTTAATATCCTCAATATCTAAATTCATATTAAAATCCATAATTAAACTCTATGTATAACAATGAATTAAATACCGAAATAGAAATTGAAATCGGACGGTTAAGGATGCGTTTGGCAATTAGTTGTTAGCTCATTCAATTAGCGGTTTGTATTAAAGTGTTTGGTAAAACAACTGTTTGACATTAGCTGTTTATACATAAAATGACTATTAAGAACATCGATATGTTATTTTTAAAAATATTTAATTTTATTTATTTTGGTTTGAAATTTATGAGAATTTTTTTTTATTAATTATTGAAAATTATAAAAATATTATAAATATTTATTTTATTTTTATTATTTAGATGTGAGAAAATTATTTTTACTAAAAAATAATAATTTTTTATTGAAATTATGTAAAACATAAAATAATAAATATTTTCGTATATAGATTTTTATTATGTTAATTATTATTTTAATATATATAAATAAATTAATAACCTTTGTTTTTTCTATTTAATTTAGTTTTAAAATTTTATATATTAATAATAGTAATTATTTTAAATTTACAAAAAATAAAAATATAATTTAATAAATTAAATATATTAAAATAATTAATAAATACTGCTATAAAAATATATTTATAGGTATAAAATAAATAATTAAGTTTTAATGGTAAATAAGGAATAACCAAAATTAAAATGAAAAAGCTCTTTCAAAACGCTGGGTAGATGAACTTTTAGAAAGGTCTTTCAAAAAGCTAATTTATCAAATACCTAAACTTTTTTACTGATCAAATAGCTATAAAATTGTTCAATAAGCTAAAAGCTTTTCAAAACATTATTTCCCAAACAACCTCTAAATCTTTTTCTTTTTTTTCTTCTTTCCTCTCCTCCTCTTCCTAAAGTTCTTTCCTCTGGCTGAAGGAGAAGGGTAAGTTTGTTTCTTATTTTTTTCTAAATTATTTATATATATATAAATAGAGTATATTATATGTTATTATTATTATTATTTCATTATTATCATCATCTTTATCCTTTATTATTATATTATTATTATTATTATCAATTATCTTATATTATTCTATTATATATATTATATTTATTTTTATCAATATTTATCCTTTTAACACTCTCTTCAATTATAATCAATATAAAAAATAGGAATAAAATTTATTTCATAATATTAATTTCTTGTTCCCATAATATTATAAAATATTTATTTATCATAATAATATTATAAAATACACTACAGAATCGGAACATTACATTGTTTGACATGAGTAGTTTATTTAATCAACTTAATCTTTATTTCAATCTCAAATAGTCTAATACCGGCTTATTCATACACGAGAGTTAGCCTAGCACCGATCAATTATGCGGGTATCACATGTACTTTATGATTTTAAAAGGAGAGGAGTAATATGGCCTTTATGCGAATATATAATTTAACCATATTTGTACTTTTTAATTAGTTGATAAGTTGTATTAATAAAACCATTGACATCCACCTTATGCATTTTATGTATCTGGCTTTATTTGAACACTCATATAACCCAATAATCACTTTAATTCGTTCAAAATATATGTCACATATAAATAATATATGCATTACATTAAGATAAGTTTGCTATATTCTATGAAATAATTTTGGAAAATATATAACTCTAGTTATGTAAGTAAACAATTATATATCTGTTGGAAGAATACCGGAAGAAGGCCAAAATGCAAACCAAAATTAGATTCGACGTACTCCTTAAGCGTGGTCACGCCCAAGCAGTGTATTCAAACTGTTCCACCAAAACATTTGCCTTCAATCAATTATTTTTTCTACCAAAAGAAGATGAATGACACCCATCAATAAAAATAGAAGTAACAATATGAGACACCAAAACTTTTAACGTGGAAAACTCCTTCAAAGTGAAAGATAAAAACCACGAGGCCTATCACCCGACCCAAGGCAAAATCCACTATCTCAAAAGGTTCGTACAATCAAAAGATAACCACAATCAAAAGGGTTATCAACCTCCACACCCAAATACAAGAATCGAACCCCAATCACAAAAGATCTCCCAACTACAAACAACCCATTCCAATCCCCAACCAATAAGATTCAAAATCGAATCGAAACAAATAAGGAGAAATCAACGATACCAAAAAGAACATCCGAAGATGACGAGACCGTTGATCGGAACCGAGTTGAAATTATCTCTTACTTGTCGATTATCTCGCGTGCGTGGATAACAATTGTCTCTCTCAATCTCTCTCAATCTCTACACCCAATTGACCCCTCTCTCAACTAAGGCGGCTGGGGCAACAATTGACAAAAGTGGGCTTTTAATTCTTCTTGAGCTAACTTGAATTGTTGGGCCTCTAATACATAGGAGGAACCCAAACCCAACAATATCTCACTCGTCATTGCTATAATGGTACACGTGATAGTTAAACATCCATAGAAAATATAATATGTGAAGGGTACATAATACATGTGTAAGTTTAACTTGCCGATACTAAACCATTAAGGACAATGGATGTGTGGTATAAGACATGGTGTGTTTGGTTGCGGATTTGAAATTTGAATAGTGAAAAATTTTAATTTGAATAATTTTGTAATCGAAATTTAGGACCTAATACTTGTAGTTTACAACTAATCGAACACATATGAAACAAGAAACATCGAATCTTTTATATACTTTGTTAATCGAAGGAGTTCGGACTCAGTTTACCCAATATTTCAACCGACTAGCAACACTTACACACAACCTCGACCCAAACACTACCGACATCCACAGAAACGCACAATCAGCGCGATTAACAACCTAATCGAAAGAAATCTCAAGATTCTAAGCCTAAATCATCGCGGACAATCAATTACACCACGAACAGCCTATAAACATAGAATCGAGAAATCAAACCGAAGAACAGCTCTAGAACAAGCTGTAACACAACCACGGTGGATGAACTTCAAGTTCCGATGGCCAAACTCGCCGGAATGCACCAGACAGATCGATCGCGTTCGTCGGGAAAGCTAGGGCTCCAGAGAGTGAATATCGCGATAGAAGGAGTGAGGATTAATCTGTCTGTCTGAACCGGGAAGCAGGGTATATATATATCAGACCCCTTGGACCGGTTTGAGGGCGGTCCAGGGCGGTTCAGGCCAACCGAACCCATCCTCCAATTCATCACTCAATCGGGTCGAACCGCGGGCACGGGATCCGGGTTTCGATAGGTCGGGTCGGGTCGAAGTGTAATATGCACAAAACATCACAAATCTCCACCTTTTTGGGCATTGGAGAAAGTGCTTCAAGGGTGTCATCCCTGTCCGAGCTCCAACGATTTAGTCTTTTAACCTGCGGACTTCTTAACACGGTTAATGTTCTCAAGTTTTAAAACAACTATAAAAACAACTCAGCTTCACAACTAACAAAAACAGCTACATGATTAAATATGTCATGTTGAAAACAGAATTTTAAACAACAAAAGATACAAACCTTCAAGTTTTAAAGATTCTCCTAATCAAAAGTATCTATATAAACTGTTTTCTTACACAAATTGAATTTTGTTATTGATAAAACTTTTGTTCCCATGTCCGCAGGATTATACTCAGAAGGTATTTTTTCTAGTTTTAAAAAACCCTTAGACACTATATCACGAATGAAATGAAACCTAACATCTATATGTTTCGTTCGATCATGAAAGACTGGGTTTTTACAAAGCTGAATTCCGGATTGACTATCTGAAAAAACTGTTACTTCATTTTTCAAGTAGCCTATTTCATTTAATAAACCTTTTAACCACATACCTTCCTTCAATGCTTCAGTTATGGCCACATATTCCGATTCTGTCGTAGAGAGGGCAACAATATGTTGTAGTTGGGATTTCCAACTAACACAAGAACCACACAAAGTAAAGATATACGACGTAGTAGACTTCCTAGAGTCTCTATCATTCGCATAGTTAGAATCCACATAGCCATTCAGTTTTAACTCATTAGTGTGTTTACCAAATACTAGACCAACTTCAATAGTATCAACTAAGTATTTAAACACACACTTTAATGCACTCCAGTGTTCAACACCCGGGTTAGCCATGTATCTACTCAAACAGCTAATAGAATATGCTAAATCAGGCCTAGTGCACACCATCAGGTACATAATAGAACCTACAGCACTAGTATAAGGCACATTCAGCATGTAATTCACATCAGTTTCAGATTTTGGGCATTGCTCTTTAGATAAAATGAAATTAGAAGTGAGGGGGACAGCAGAAGGTTTAGCATCAGCCATACAGAATTTATTCAAAATTTTCTTAATGTATGAAGACTGATTTAAAAACAGCATGTTATCTTTTCTTTTCCTAAGTATATTCATACCAAGAATTACCTTTGCATCTCCTAGGTATTTCATATCAAACTTCTTGCTTAAACAATCTTTTACATGATTAATTGTTTCCAAACTAGGACACATAATCAACATATCATCAACATATAATAGCAAGAATATGGGATGCTCACATGCTATTTTAAAATACAAACAATGATCAAAATTGCTTCTATTAAATTTCAAAGATTTCATGCATTCATCAAACTTTATGTTCCATTGCCTAGGGGACTGTTTCAGTCCATAAAGGGATTTCTTTAAAAGACACACATGATTAGGATTAGTTTTATCAAAGAAGCCTTCCGGCTGTTTCATGTAAATCCTTTCATACAAATCACCATGTAAAAATGCAGTTTTTACATCTAATTGTTTCAATTCCCAATTAAAATAGGCAACCAAAGTAAGCATGAGTCTTATAGTAGAATATTTAGCAACATGAGCAAAAATTTCATTGTAATCTATTCCCTCCTTTTGTGTAAACCCCTTAGCAACTAATCTTGCTTTAAATCTAACTCCATTTTCATCTTGTTTTACTTTGTACAGCCATTTACAATCAACAACAGAACTGTTAGCTAACTTTGGCACCAAAATCCAGGTTTTATTCTCCTTTAATGACTTCATTTCTTCATTCATTGCATTAACCCACTCATTTCTTTGTTTTGATTTCATAGCTTCACTATATGACCTTGGTTCATTACCATCTAATGATTCAAACACATTATAAGCTAAGGAGATAACATCAACATCAAAATCATCTAACCTAGGGGGCTGTCTTACATTTCGCCTAACTCTATCCCTAGCAAGTTGATAATTTTCCAGATTTTGATCAATATTTTCAGCAATTCCAGATTCCATTCTCTCGTCAACCTCATCAGAACTGATCTCCAGACCAGTCTCTGAATTTCCAGAATTAAAATCTGGATCAGAACTGGTTGTTCTGGTATCAGTTCTATTTGAGGCACTGTGATCAAGTAATTCAGCCTCTAGATTGGCTAAATTATAATGATTTTGCTCCACCTCATTCTGAGTATCATTAGGACCATTAACAGCAGTATTTTCATCATTTAAAGTCTGATTTTGCTTCAAACAGGGCATTTCATTCTCATTAAATGCTACATCTCGACTAACAAAAGTTTTGAAACCTGGTTTAGTGTTTAACCATAGCCTATATCCCTTAACACCCTCGGGATACCCTAGGAACACACACTTCTCAGCCCTAGGTTCAAGTTTATCATTGAAAACACGTATAAAAGCAGAACAGCCAAATACTTTCAGGTTTGAAAAATCAATTCTCTTTCCACTCCACCTAAATTCAGGACATTCACCTTTCAAAGGCACTGAAGGTGATCTGTTAATTAAATAGGCTGCTGTAAGAACAGCCTCACCCCAAAAGCTCTTGGATAAACCCGAGGAAGCAAGCAAGCTTCGAACTCTTTCTAATAGAGTTCGGTTCATCCTCTCAGCCACCCCATTTTGTTGAGGTGTATAAGGGGCTGTTTTATGTCGCTTTATTCCATTTTCAATGCAAAAGCTATCAAACCAAGTATTGCAATATTCTAAGCCATTGTCAGTTCTCAAACACTTAATCTTCTTACCCGTTTGATTTTCAATAGAAATTTTCCAATTTTTAAAAATTTCAAACACATCAGACTTTTGTTTCATCAAAAATACCCAAACTTTCCTTGAAAAATCATCAATTATAGTCAAAAAATATCTTCTACCTCCATGTGTGGGTTCACTAGCTGGTCCCCACACATCTGAGTGAAGATATTCAAGGATATCTTTTGAAAAAATCCTACTTTCAGTAGGTTTTTGTGGAAAAGTAACTCTATGATGCTTTCCATATATGCAATTGTCACAAAATGGCACATTTGAGAAATTTCCAGCACCTAAACAACCAGTTTTATGCAGAATCTCCAATCCTCTATTACTTAAATGACCTAATCTCCTATGCCACAACTCAGTGCTGTCATGGACAACATTCACACAAGCATCAGATTCACAAACAGGCACAGCAAACACAATATAGAGATTATTTCTCAAATCAGCCTTGAAAACTACTAAAGAACCCTTAGTTATTTTCATAAAATCCATTCCCCATTTTCCTTCTAGTCCTAAAGAAGACAAACCAGCACAAGAAAGCAAGTTATTTGACAGATTAGGGACATGTCTCACATTGCACAGCTTTAAAACATTTCCAGATTTAAATTTCAGCACAACAGTCCCTATTCCTTTAACACTGCAAACCCTATTATCAGCCATAGTCACATTACAGTTTAAAAGGGTTTCATAATCACTAAAAAATTCCTTAAAAGGAGTCATGTGATAGGTGCAAGCTGAATCTAATAACCATTCATTCTTATTAAAAGCAGTCACATTGGAACATTCAGCAGTAACAGCAAACACTTCACCTAAGCTATCATCATGAGAAATCAAATTTACTTGTTCATTTGAAGAGGTATTAATAGTGGGTGTTCCATTTCTAAAGTTATTGTTGTTGTTATTCAAGTTTCTATTCTTCTTAGGACAATTCCTAATGAAATGTGAAGTGTCACCACAATTAAAACACCGTTTAACATACTTTGAAGGGGTTTGAGATCTATTCCTAGACTTACTCCTAGACTTCTTCTTATATTGACTATTGTAGGAGTTATTCCATTGCTTATTGTTATTTGAAAAAGAGCCATTTTTATTCGGTCTAAAGGGAGATCTACCCCTAACATGCATCACCTCACCATGTGTATGTTTATTAGCTTTACTTAGTTTCAAATCCACTTCTTTACTTTTTAGACCATTTACCACAACATCTAGAGTAATTACATCCCTACCATATTTTATAGCTGATTTTACATCTGAATATGTACTAGGGATTGCATTTAACATAACAATAGAGCTGTAATCATCGATGTTTTTATCCCCTGTAAGTTTTATATCTTGAATTAACTTTGAAAAAACATCTAAATTTTCATCTATTGTCTTTGAAAGATCTAATTTGAAACTAAAGAACTGTTCTAACAAATGTATCCTATTTGGAAGTGAAGTTTCAGTATACATGTTATTTAATTTGTCCCACAAATCCTCAGCTGAACCATAAGTACCTATTTTTCTAATTACATGGTCAGCTAGGTTTAAAATAATGCACGAAGATGCAAGTTCATCAAGTTCAAACCTTTCTTCAAGAGAAAGGTCTGTTGCTTGATCAGGTTCAACTGCTTTTATCAATCTTTGAGTTACAAGAACACTTCTCATCTTTTGTTTCCAAATTGCAAAATCAGATTTTCCATCAAAAGGCTGTATATTAAAGAATGTTTGACTAGCCATGATTTTTAAAATGAAGAGAAAACAATCTGTTTTAAGAAAAAAAACACAAGAACAGGCCAAATTTCACAAGAAAAACTACTGGTCCTAAGAACAGATTCACTGGATCGCTTTAAAAAAAAAAGATTTATTGTTTATAAAATCTCAACAAAAAAAAAAAAAAAAAATCCACCAGATAAGAATGCTCCAGAACAGAGAAAACTGAATAGTAACTAATCCAAGGGTTAGTTTCTTGAGAAAACTAACTTAGGAGCAGTTAATATTTCATAACACACAACCAGCTTTGCACAAACTGCTCTAACTAACACTTTAACTGTCACAATAACCTCAAACAGCCACACTTATCACAGAAACAGCCACTTAGCACAAAAAACAGCCACTTAACAAACTCAAATCGCCACACTTAATCACCCCAAAACTGAAATCTCACAAAAATATGTAACAGGGTTAGGAATGTTACCCACTCCAAGCTCCGCAACTATTCTTTGACTTTCTTTTCGTAATTCAAGGCCTCCAACCTGTAAAATCCTTCCAACTGCGCACTTAATACACAAATTAGTAAAGTTTGGATGAATCAATCAACAAGGAACTACCCAAATCAACCAAACAAGGATGATTTCAAGTCCTAATCTCCTACAGGCCTATCTTAGTCCTTAATCAAGGAGATCTAAACTTTACAGAGGTGAAAACACCATAAAAATTCAGTTTTCACTTCGACAGAGCAGTAAACAACCAAGACTTCGAAAACCTTGAAATTATTTACACAAAACCTTCGGATTTTACAGAGAGAACTAGGTGTTCACTCCAGGAACTCGAAAATCACGATTCCAGTAAACTAGCAAGCCCTAACCAGCTCTGATACCACTTGTAATCGAAATTTAGGACCTAATACTTGTAGTTTACAACTAATCGAACACATATGAAACAAGAAACATCGAATCTTTTATATACTTTGTTAATCGAAGGAGTTCGGACTCAGTTTACCCAATATTTAAACCGACTAGCAACACTTACACACAACCTCGACCCAAACACTACCGACATCCACAGAAACGCACAATCAGCGCGATTAACAACCTAATCGAAAGAAATCTCAAGATTCTAAGCCTAAATCATCGCGGACAATCAATTACACCACGAACAGCCTATAAACATAGAATCGAGAAATCAAACCGAAGAACAGCTCTAGAACAAGCTGTAACACAACCACGGTGGATGAACTTCAAGTTCCGATGGCCAAACTCGCCGGAATGCACCAGACAGATCGATCGCGTTCGTCGGGAAAGCTAGGGCTCCAGAGAGTGAATATCGCGATAGAAGGAGTGAGGATTAATCTGTCTGTCTGAACCGGGAAGCAGGGTATATATATATCAGACCCCTTGGACCGGTTTGAGGGCGGTCCAGGGCGGTTCAGGCCAACTGAACCCATCCTCCAATTCATCACTCAATCGGGTCGAACCGCGGGCACGGGATCCGGGTTTCGATAGGTCGGGTCGGGTCGAAGTGTAATATGCACAAAACATCACAAATTTTATAACAGCAGACCAGATCCTTTGTGGGCAAAATGTTATAATTTTTTTAATATTTAGCTAATAAATTTTAATAAATAATAATGACATAATTATATATGAATTTAGATAGTTTTGGGGGGCAAATGGTATATAAATACATAAAAATTAATATTTTAATACTAAAAAAATCATAAAAAAATTTGGCTTGGGGGATGACCCCCAAGCTCTAGTGTAGTTCTGTCCCTGTGTGGGGATATGGGAATATAGTTTATTTTTTGGACCGAGGATCCCATGGGGTATGATAGTGATATAAATAGATGTTGATGTTTTTTTTTAATGTAAAATTACCTTTTAGTATAATATCGAATAAAAAAATTGTGCCAAAATTCTTGAACAAAACACACCTAATGACTAAAATCATAAAGACACCACTTATAAAATCAAAATTTTATTTTCGTCATTATCTTTCAAATGAATATGGTTATTGCGAAGCCAAACTATTTTTACCCAAAATTGAGGTTAATTTTCAGGCTCACCGTTATAATATAAAGATTAGCAATATGCACGGGTGATCTTTATTGTGAATAAAGAATCATTATAATAATAAAATATGGCTAATAATAACTTTTACTAGCATGATCCCAATGAAAGACTATTATTAATGTGTTTGTTTCCGGATTTAGGTTTTCAATAATAAAATTAAATTTGAATAGTAATTTTTTATTTTTTTTTATTTTAATGGTTGTTTTAAGTGATATAATTAGATATTAATGTGATATTTTGAATGTAAAATTAATTTTTATGTAATAGTATAAAATAAAATCAGTATTTGATGTGATTTTTTGGAAAACAAATTTGCTATATTTTATACCTTTTTGCTTTGTTAATTATAAGTTGATTTTTAAATCTAATAGTCAATGGCCTCTTTTTTTTAATTATTGATAACGTGAGAACTTGTAGCCGCTACTCTTAGGGTGCGCTCTGGGTAAAGCCCCGGTCGAACCTAATAGTCTGCAAACTAGGGCCGAGAAGGCAAGTCACACTAGGCGACAAGATCTGGAGGCGTAGAAGTTTAAATCCATGACCTCACAATTATGAGTCCATCCTCACACCACTAAATCATTTCTTATGGGACATGACCTCTTTTTACTTTGATGTATGATTTGATGTATGAAAATATGATGATGGTGCAATACATGTATTATTTGACTAAGATGGATTGTAACTATCGCATGCACAGGCATATATATATATATATATATACACAAACGGAACAACAATACTTATTCAACTCTTTAATTATGAAATATAAAAATTCATCTACATCACTCATATACGGTACAATACAAAATTCAAAATAAATATTGCTTTAAATCATGGACAATCAAAATAACTATAGCTAATTATAATATGTTTCCAATAACATATCATTAGTGAATTGATTTTTATTTTTAGTTAATTATTTGTTTCCTATTGACTCTATTTTTCTGCAATATGTGTTTCTTGTGTTTTAGTTTTTAGTTTTTTTTTTTCCTAGTGTATGTCTATTTTGGAGTTTTTCTAATATTTATTACAAATCGTACCAAAATAATCCAATTAAATTATGGGTATGTTTTTAAAAAAAAAATTGTAAACAAGATTTTTTATTATTTAATTTTATTTTTGCTTGAAATTTGAAGATAGTATTCTCTACAAAGGCATTCAAATCATTTCAGTTTAAACTATTTATTTATTTTAGTCAAGCAAAATATAAACCAGATTATTCATTTTGTATATCATTTCATGTTAGTAAGAAATCAAAATTGGTTATATTGATAATTATCTAGTTTAGGCAATCCTATAGTATTGGTTCCATGTAATTGTTATTGCAATATTTTATTAATAACAAATTATCAATACACAATTATGTATATTTTTCATTGCAATTGTTTTAATTTGTTTTATTTAATTAATTCCGGTTACATAATGAGAATATAATCTCTGTGATGTTCATAATTATTTAAATTTACAAAATACTATCATCAAATTTTGTATAATAATTACTTCAGTATTTTGTTAATATATATGAATTTATACAATAAGTGACAAGAATTTTCTCTCCTATTGAATTGCATTATATATTTCCATTTATGTTTCCATATTTTTGCTATAAATATATTTAAAATAAATTAATTAATCAACCAAACATATCCATTTTTAACCATGCAACAAAATTTAATGATGTGCATTAGAAAATGCTAATCCTCCGGGCACAAAAAGAGTCATTATACCATCCTCACTTATCCATTCAAAATTCAGATTTACGAAAAAGAATTAAGAAGCAAGTAAAATCGCTGCACACGGTATAGTTAACGTTGGTATGTTCTCTTATAGAAATTTCGTTTGTTTCCATTTGTGTTAGAAATTATATAATTGTTATAGTTCAATTATATCAACCGTTTTAAGTACATAATTTTCTTAGTTATTGATTTTTCAAAAGTGTCTTTATATTTTTATGCTATTGACTTTATAATTTAATAGATTATCTTTAGCGAATTCTTGTGAATATGTGGTTTATCATTGATTTACATTTTTACCATTAATCAAATTTAAATTTAAGAAATAATTTATTATTTTTTAGAACATTTTTGGTAATATAATTTTGAATGTTTTTGTTATTAGTTTTGTTTTTTTGGGAAATTCCATTTACAATTTTCTTTTTTAATCACAAATAAGATACTAAATTTCATATTTTCTTTACTCAAAATAAAATAAAGAAATGGCATTTTTAACTAAATAATGTCTAGATATTTAAATCTTAATATCTATAGTAATCTCTCAAAAAAATAATAAATATACAATAGTGTGATATATTCATAGAAATATAAATTTTGCCTTTCATGTGAGTACTAGGACTTATTATTGGTAGCCTATTTCTTGTCTATAATTTACATCAATTATATATATATATATATATTAATATTTACTTTTATTACACTATCATATTTTTTGAAAAATACAGTACATTGAACACTTTTTATATTTGTATGGCTACATGTATTGAATATATTTCAACACTCGAAACTTGTGTACATGAAATATATCATTCAGAAAATAGAGGATCATCAAAGTTTCCGCATTCGACTACTGAAAATTATGAAGATGATTTGTAGAAAGGACCAATTGAACTTGTTAGATTAAGGGTGTGTTTGTTTGGGGGATTGGATTTTAAATACACTATTCATCCCATTTTTTCCCTCCAAAAATATCAAATCAAACACCTATTATTTATTTTTTATATTATACTAAAAATCAATGTTACATTCAAAACATCACATTAACACCTATTTATATCACATCATACAACTATTCAAATTCAAAACTTTTATTATTCAAATCTCAATTCAAAATACAAACCCCAAACAAACATACCCCACATTCAACATTGGCATAATATCATACTCTCCACAGCCCCACCACACTTAGTTTTTCATCCATATATGGTATTGGTGCGACAAGGCTATCGAAGTAGTGGCTAATCCGTATTTGGTTTGATTTTAATCGATCTAGTCTTTTCTTGAATTGTTCCTATTCATATTGGCTTGAAAAACTGTTAATCAATCTTAAAACACTAAGTATTTTGTGCATAATAGAGTTCATGTCTTTTGAAAGAAATTCTACAATTAATTTTCTATTGTAATTGTGGATAGTTCATCACCCTAACACATAATAACATAATTGAAATTGTTGAGTAGAGAATAATTGACACACTCAATAATCTTAATACCGTCTTTCTATATATATAATATATAAATAATATAAAAAATAGTGATTAAATAAAAAAAATATGAAAAATAAACTTAACAAAAATTATACACACAGAGGAATATATCATTTGATATATGGAAAATAAAGAGTAAATTATAAGAAATTAATTAAAAAAAATTAGTAAGTATCAACAAAAGAAGAATCTAGAACAAAGTTGTTCTAGAAACATCTCTTTGGTGCTATAAAAAAACAGATGTATTGAGTAAGTGACCAACACACAAACATGACGAGTGTCTGATAGGATTCATTAGAAAATATATTTCTAATTGTTTTTTAAGATTTAAATCTCCTTTCGTAGTTCTTTCATTCTCTACACGTCGATTGTATATAGGTTCCGATTTGGCTGTGTTTTTTATATGTTTTTTTTTTTTTTTTGGGTTACATATAAAGTTTTTGTTTGAGCTATGAGATGAGATAGATGAGGGAGGCAGCAGATCCGATTCAGTTAGTTTTTTTTGAGACTCGATTAGGAATAGAACTATGGATGGTAGCGAGAGCATTCTTCGTTCATCTGGGCGGAGGCTTTGGGGATGAATCGACATCTACATCTGCTGCCAACGGTTGCTGCTTCCAGGGTACGTATATGTGTATATACGATTGACTGACTAATCATCTCTGTCTTTCTACTTTCTAAATTATGTAATTGTTGTTAATATATCAGATAAAGTCGATCTGATACAAAAGAAAGGAAAGGTACTCTCAAGTGAGAGGGAAAAAAAGGAAAACAAAAATTCGAATGGCTTCGGCAAGGAGGAAGTGAACTGTGCTGCAGAGGCACCAAAAGGATACAAAAAAGACTCATTGTGTGATCCTACTTCTGAGGTTTGGCTCCTAAATCAGAAAGAATCTTATTGGAGTTTAATAGAGTCCGAAAAGAGTAAGTTTTATTTTCGAGAATTACATCAGTTTATATACAATGATCAATTTATCTCTCACTTTTCCATCGATATATATCTACAGGGATGTCAAGGAGGAGAATAGAGAAAGTGTTGTTTAACGACAAGGAGGGAAATAGCCTCACTGCTGAAAGATCAGCAGAGCCTAAAATTATCATAAAAGGGAAGCGGAAAGTAGGAATTGGCTTTGGATGAAAAGGTACAAGATCTTAATACTCATGTCATAAAGTGAATGAATGAGGATGAGGATCATACACAGCCTTTTGTTTCTTCTTAAGTGATAAATAGAGTCTTTTATTTTGGGAGAATGAAAATAATATCTGTTTCATGACAGATTCAAGCTTCAATTTCCGAGACTTTTCGTCGCCAATCGGAAGCTCTATGGAAGAAAATGGCAACAACCAATGGAGCATTGACTTCAGCTGCAGGAAGTCAGGCCAACAACCGAAATCTGAGGCGTGGAAGAAACACTAGATGCAGTATAGTCTTTGCTTGTTGCCTGATGAATTACATTTGTGTTTACTTTATTAGCTTGTATTGAAATTTAATAGAAGGCTTATTATATCAAAGCATATTACTTGGAATGATGATGATGATGACATTAATTCAGAGATTTTTTTTCAGCATTATTATTGTAATTTTGTATATGTAATGAATGTCATATGTCTGTGTTATAAATTTTTGGGACGAGGTTGTCATCTTTCCTTCGATCGGGTATGTGTTATGCTATACTAAAATTAATAGAAATATGGTCTACAACAAATGCCCGTCTTTAACCTATATAGCTTCTTAGACTAAATAAAAAGCATGGAAACTGTTTTGAGTAGGCACACGAGCAAATGTATTTTTACTAAAAATTTGAACGAAAGGTGAAACTAAACTGATAATGGCGATGATGTGTTTTGTCTCCTAAATGAATATTTTTCGGTCAAGTGGTTTTCCAAAGAGTGGCTCTGCCACAATGGAAGAAAACTTCGATCAAAAAAGAACTTGATAAAATGCCTAACTGATATATCTGAATTCCTCCAAAACCCACAGGTATGGTTCAACAAACGTGAGTTATTTTTCTATTTATTTTATATCAGAAATCGGTGCAACGTAAGTCGGGGAGGAGGTGCAGAAGCAGCTTCTGAAGTAGGAGGTGCTGAAGAAGGTTTTGTAATAGGAGGTGAAGGAGCAGCTGCTGGAGCTTGAGTTGTAAGCTATTGCGGAAAAGTCTCACCCAGACCAGTACTCAAACACATTCCTCACCCAGACAAGTAATCATACGCATAGCCGGGGATATATCAGAAATGCGTGAGACATATGGTGGTCGAGTTGGGGTGTGACATTCTCCACATCATATGGTTAAGGGCATCGACAAGATCATGATCAAAGAAAGAAAAGATGTACAAGGCATGACACGGTTTGAGAGAAATCGATTCAAGAAAAGGAAACAACAACTCATCAAATTGAGCATTCCTTGTAATATAAGTACGAGTTGTACATGGATCGTAAAAACCCTTGTATGTTGGACTGTATCCCAAGAAAATAAATGGAGCACATTGCGGAGCAAGCTTGTGGGATGAATAGTCGCAAAAATTAGAGAATATGCGACATTGGAGGGCCACCAATTTACAACATTAGCTACATTTGCAGTGGCATCAAACCAAAAATGTGCCGTTGCGTGAGAGTGAAATAACATGGATAATCCCATTACAGTGGCACGCCAATGCTTGCGCTCAGTGCACCCTTTTTCCTGTGGAATATGAGGATACAAAATAAGATGATGGATACCTTTGGATTCAAAGAACGCACAAACCCGAGAGTTTGACAAATTCAGATCCCCAATCACTCTGCAATTATTTCATATTGGCCAAAACCTGAGTGCACACAAACAGATGAAATTCGATTAATATATCATAGAAATTTGACTTGGCATGTAAAGGGTAGAGCCTAGTAAAACATGAGAAGTAATCAACAAAAATAACATAATACCAAAATTCATCAATAGAGGTAGTGGGTGCAGGTCCCAGTAAGTCACAATGAATCAATTCTAACACAGTCGCAGCACATTTTTTGTTTACAGTAAAACTGAGTTTTTTTACTTTTACTGAACTGACATGAAGAGCAAATACAAGGAGATGGAATTATAGAGTCACGACAAGTGGCTTAAAACTAGCTATTGAGTGTTGTGAGTGAAAACAACAAGAAGAGCTTGTGTACCACGGTTCAAAACATACAACCCACGATCACAATGGCCCTATGCAATGGTTTTCTTTGTTGCATGATTCTGAATAACAAAGTTATTATCAGAGAATAACACATCAATGGGATAATCACATGTTAACTTGCTAATGGATAGCAGGTTCTTAGTTATGTGAGGAACCACCAATACATCATGTAAATGCATAACATTATTCAATAAAGAAGAACCTGTATGAGAGATAGGTAATAAAAACCCATTACCAACAACAACATTACCATTTCCAGAATAAGCAGTCATATGGGTCAATATGGAGAAGTCTAAAATCATCCGAGGATGGTCTGGAGAGATAGAAGAATGAGAGAAGGCCTATTTGAGGGCAAACCAAGCATCTCATGATGTTGTGCAGTCAATAACTTCGGCCATCACTTCTTTAGAGAGGGTGGAGAAGACGATGCTGAGAAGCTTTTGATCTGTTGTGAACTACATTGAGTCGTCGGGTTTGGGAGAAGAATTTCCCAATGTTTCAGTCACAGTAGGTGCAGGCGCCCTCTTAGAGCCGTCGACGAAATTCATCACAAGGCCAACATCAGTTCTCTGATCGGCAACTTTGATGATTACATCATCAAACAGAACACAATATGATTGTCCAGTGCGCCTTCTCCTCCGCGGTATTCCACTCTTCATCATCTACTTCTTTACCTCTCTGTTTTCCAGATAGGGGTGCCAAAAACCCATGCTGCTTCAGCAAAGATCGCATCTTCATCTGCCATAAGCCAAAACTATTTTTCCCCGTAAATTTGTCAACACTTATGTTGAAAGCAGACATTTTTTATCTACTCATGAAACCCTAGCAGAGCTAAAATAAACAAAAACCCTCGTAAAAAACGACCAGGCTCCAATACCAATTTGTTGTGACAGATAAGGTTTGATGATCAAATAACTAATTGAAAACTTAAAGAATACACAGAGATTTACGGGGTTCACCAACAATATGTTGGCTATATCCATGGACAGAAACGGAGAACAAATTTATTCACAATGGCAAGATTACATATTTCAGAGCCGAGCCCCTTGGCCACTTGTTAGAATGGGAATATATGCCTATTTATAGCATATGCTATGTCAATAATATCTAAATCATATGTCGAATCTAGAATATAATATCTAATATCCAAATCATATCTCTAAATCTAGGATATAATATATAATATCCAAATCATATCCCTAAATTCAAGGCATATCAACAAATCTTCATCTTTTGAATTGAATCTCACTTTTAGATGCATCATTACAATGGGGAATGAACACTTGGCACACTAGCTTCAAGGCATATCATCAGAAATTATGTAGATAATAATAAAAAAAAATAATGAGTGTGTGTACTATATTAGCGTTTTGGGGGGAATGTGTTGAAATTTTTTTAAAAACAAACAGACCCTAATTAGTTTTTAAACTAATGTTACACAAAAAAAAATTGTGTGTCTTACATGAAGATTAAAATGTTACCCTTGTATGTCAATAGTATATATAGTGTTTTTTTTTTTTTTTTCTCGCAAGTCTACTTTGATTATATAGGTTTGGTGGATTGATGTAAGGGCACTTGCTTAGATCAATTTGGCGATGTGAAAATAAAATTTTTTTATGACCTCATCATCATATATGTTGTTCTTTTGGAATTTTACCATTGGATTCATATGGTAAAAAGAACCATAGTTGTGAAATCCTCAAAACAAAGAGGGAAGAACGGTTTTAAGAAAGCCTAAATCTGCAAGTCGTAGTGATTTTGAAATATTGTAATTTCAACATGAGCTTTACTCTAAATTTAAAACATTATTATTTAGTTCGATTGATGTTTGTTTATGTGTTATCAAGAGCATAATTTTTTGCGGGTTGCAGGATCTATTTTGTTCAATAAATTTGTTCATATGCATCTTCATGTTGTTAACTTTCAACACTCAAGCATATTGAATGGAATCTAAAGGGAATATTTAGATGTTCATTTAATATTTTCATATTTCATAAGGAGTATGAATTTTTTCCTACTTTATATTAATCATTCATCACGATGACATACATGGCTTGCAGTAAAATTGTTGGTATTTTGTTTTTAAGAATTCAATTACTTTTAACCATCTTTACCTTATTATATAATCACTGATCAAAGAATTACCAAGGACGGAGAAGAGCATCATTGGTGCTCAAAGTGAACAAAGTTGGTTGTATATACCTCCTGGATGGGCTATCTACTTCTTATAATGGTGCAGGTAAGCAGCAAAGGGGAGAAGAAGAACTTAATCACATTGTTTGAGTAGAGGTAGGTGGTAACATTTTAAAAGCATTAACAAAAGTTTTATTATTTCATTATTACTAAGTATATTCTTGAAAGCATCTCCCATAATCTATCTTATTTTCGTTTTAGGAATTTTCTATTATTCTTCCATATGCATTATATGTTATGTCACTATAAAAAAGTTGAAATTTAGCTCAAAAAAAAGATTGTAGCAAAAATATTTTTGCGACCAAACTCATTTCGTTGCCTATACCACGTAATTAAAGGTCTTTGGCGACAAATATGACTTTCGTAACAAAAGATAAGTTTTTTTGCAATAAAAATTACGAATAGAGATATAACTACGAAAATATGATTTCGTAGCTAAAAATCTTTTGCAATAAAATTAAAATTTATAACTAAAGAGTTTTAGCAACAAAATATCTATGATTTTTGTAGCCAAATGATTTTCTCTGTGAAAAATAATTCTGTAGCTAAAATGTTTTTGCTATGAAGATAGAAATTTTTTTCTAGCAAAAAACCCCTTAAAATTTTTGTAAAAATTTCATTAAACATGCATATGAAAAATTATATATATCATTTTGATCGAAGCTACTATTGTTGGTTATGAAAATGAAAATTTTGAATTTATATTTAATTTGGATGATTTTTTTTGAAAAACATTAAAATATTAAGTCGGTCAAGTCTACGTTGGAGTCCGAATCTTGATCCAACATTAGAATTTATAATTTTAAATTTGCATACAGATATGCTCAATATTCTTTGGGTTTTCTCGGATCTATCTCGGGTCTGATCAAATTATAGTCAAACTTAATGAAATTTTGGATTTAAATATTTGTATTCAGTTTAAGTTTGTATTTATTCATAGTTAATTTATATACTACCATTTAAAATAGTATTGTGAAAAAGAATACATTGCATTTTTATGTAGGAATTATTTCAAAAGAAAATACATATATTTTTCTTTTAATAATATATTTGTGAAAATTTGTAAAATTATTTTAGATATTTATTATTTACCTAGATTAATTTTATGTGGACAAAGATTAAATATTGTTTTTTAATAACATGCCATAGCTTTTATACGAAGGTAACTTCTTCTGCCTATAGATGTATGCTTCATATAAAATAAAATTACGATATTTCGTGTGACAAAATATTTTATTTGTCTTTTGTAAAGAATTTGAGTTGACCATCAATTTATATATTTTGTATGAATAAAATTATATCTTGAAATTTTTTTATTCCAAGTTCCAATACAAATATACTTTTGATTTCATTTTTTTTATTATTATTTATGAACTTAATTAGTATACATCGTGTCTATATTTCATGTAGGTTGTTTTGCAATCATCCGTTATGAAACCTGAATGTCAAAACCATTATTCATCCAAAACAAAATAGAATGTCAGCCTAACATACTTTTACAAAATTTATGTGTTATATTTATTTATTATTAAATAGAATGTCCAGCACAACTATTTTTATAAAAATAGTTATTTTTTATCTCACTAATTTCTAAATTGTGCACCTATTAAAATCAAGGTGTGCATTGAGATTGTTCCAACTTCAGTTCAAATTAGGTAAAAGAAATGATACATTTGAACCAACAATGGGAATGTACGATGAAGTTATTGTGGTTGGAGATGAGAGAATAGATTTTAAGTCAAGGGGAATGATAGAGCCATCCGACCAAGAGACGAGAGAAGGGAATTGGTCGTCTCCTGCACTGAGGAGTCATAGACTTCCTCAAGTCTAAGATAACACCGGAGATGCTAGAGATTCCTCCGTCGTGCGTTGTGTTACGATTTATGGAATAAACTCTATTTTCGTTAAAACACAATTAGGGTACAATATTATATTTATACAAGAGATATATTAGCTAGGATATATATATCAATATATAAAATATATATACAATATATATATCAACACGTTGGAAGGGTTTGTGAAGCCGAGATGAGGATCGAGAGAAAAATCTCTATTGAAGTGATGAGCATGGGGCTGTTCGACACGGATGAAGTGGCACATGACTACCCGACACCGCCGATGTTCGAGTGGGTTGAGCCTGTGAGAGATGTGCCGTTGCTGGAGGCGGCACCTGTAGTGACTGAAGAAACACGAAATAAGATAACTGCTATGATTAAGCATATATACGGAAGCAGTAATGTTTTCTTTATTTCTTGTTCGCTTATCAATGAAAACTTGAAGGGAGAAAAATGTAGCGTTATGATTTCTCCAACGTGGTTGTAGATTTTGAAATGGAGAGCCGTCATGTTCTTGACACGACAGGATGAGATGGCAAACCTGAAACAGGAGATGATCTTCCCACTACAACTGGATTTGACGATAAGGAGCCAATAGCTCAATCAGTTCCCATTTGTTTTATTAATGCCTCCGGTGAACAATATCTTCACTAAATATGCATTTCTAATCTTTTATTTGATACTAATATTGAACTTCCATGAGCTGCAGGTCGATGAAGAGCTCCAGGCAGCTCCAAATGAAGGACGCACTGACAAAAACCATGACCTGTCCTATATAGGTAACCAAGGATTGATTTGCACGTCCTGTGGTCATTTGGAGCTTGATGCATACCAGGTTTTGAGTTCGTGGGTAAGTATATTGTTCTTGAAGCTATACTGCTTCTATTTCAAGAACCACAATCATAGTCAAATGGGCAATTGCTTTCACGTTTGTAGGTGGATAACGCTTGTTTCGATAGGATAGAAGAGGTAGATGGTCAAGAAGGCAATGGCTGACTAAAGAAAATTCTAACATTTGAAAATTATCACTGATTGACACTCTCATATTCGCGTCTCTTTATTCAGGGACATAAACAGAAAATGAGAGAAAAATGTTGTAGAAGAAAGGCAGTACGTGTAAAATGCAGCCTTTGGTGATAGTTTAATCTATTGTAAAAAATAAATAAAAATCAAAGCATACTTCATTCAATTAAGGCCAAAACTTATGCTAGGCATAATTGTTTAGCACATTTTTTCATGTCTTTGACTTGGACTAGCATTAGTTTAGTATTAATTCATTGTTTATATCATCACTTGAAGAAGTATAGCAATACAAAATCCTTTGAGTTCTTCTCTAGCCATGTCTTCTTGTCTGCTTTCTCATTTATATTTTGGATTTTTCCTTCATTCGGAAGAAGAATTAATGAAATTTTATATTTGAGGAATTGAGCTCATACTTATGCTCCAATTTTTGGCGATGAGCTTACAGTCCGTGAACTCGACTGCCACTCCAACCAGAATTGTTGAGATATTTTAGATTTATATTTAATTTAATATTTGTTTATATTAGTTTTGATTGGTCTATTTTAGATTTGGTAAGTTTAGATTACAATTTGATTTTATCCATAGGTTGAGTTGTTCTGATTAGAGTTTGTCGAGTCTCTTTCAACCTATATATAGGCCTCTCCAATACGTTGTCTCCCCTTGAAGAATGCCATGAAATTGACGATTTGGAACGAGATTCGGGGGATAGTGTCAGCAGCAGCAGTGCCGATAGGCCCTATAATTCGATGGCTTCAGCTGAAGAAGTAGCTGGTATAGATGGAGATTCAGTGGATGCTGCCAGCGGAGGCATTGCTGATAATCCCTGATGTATCAGAAGAGTGCAAAGGATTTGGAGAATTGCGGAATGCTGTCTGCAGAGGATCAATATGCACCTGTCCTCATTTTATGTTATGGATGAGCTGTCTGGCGACGAAGACTTCACTCTGAGGAAAAGGGGAAAAGTCAACAACGACAAAAGAGTTGGCACAGCAGACGACAGTGCGCCTGTGGAGGCTTCAGGTCAGTGCAGAATCGGAACTCCAAAACGGAAGGCTGCAACAAATTCTCTTCAGAGGAAGACACAGAAGCGGAGGAGGTTGTCCGAGATTTGTGAAATTAAAGAACAAAGATTGAAGCAGGCGGGTAGAGTCTCAAAAGCACAGCATTTGAAAGCTCCACAGACTGGGAGAAACAGCGGTGGTGGAGATGACATCCCGTATTGGCTTAAGGAGATGACGAAGTTCATGACAGGGGCCAAAACGACTTGACATCTCCTAGTTCCTAGAAGAATCCATTCTCGGACCATCATCTGGGACAATGCATACAGGCGAAGCTGAAGACTGCTCTGCTATTCCGAAGAGGTTCAGGTTTGAAGACGATTTTGTTTCAATAGAGAATAACTGATTCGACACGGACTGAGAACTAATACAGCACTATTTTAATTCAGAAAGCAATATGATAACTAGCGTTGCATTCGAAGTGGATGAGGAGGAGGAAGACACTCAGGAGCGCAGATGTGCTCCAGGGCTGCATGAATAGGCATTCGAAGGCGATAAAGGACTGTATTATCTCTACTGTCAACATGTGGCGATTCATCCGAAGGATATATTGCTTCCTTTACAGAACTAAAATCAGAAAATCAGCCAACTGTTGTTAACATAAAAATTTGTTCCTTCTAATTTATCTGTTCCCCCTAATTCTGCACTAATGTGTTATCTGTGCAATTTTAGGCTGATTTAAAATTTGTGCAGCTACCCCTGTTTATATGACTTCTTTCTCGTTTTGCCGGCAACCAAAGTTCATCGTGCACCGGGAAAGAAGAAGAAGCCGGAGAATGGGGAGGGTCTGGATCTTGGTGTCATTAATTTCCCACAGTAGCGGATGCAGCTGAGGTAAGCTGCTGGACAAGCGGCTCAGTTTGGAGCATCAAGGCTGGTGTACTGGAAACTTTGTACGAACACCAGCGAGAAGGACTGGAGTTGCCCACTCGAAGAACTTGGCGGGGAGTACTGATATTAGCTATAATCTTTTCGAGAAGTTTACAGCGCAGAAGCACATGGAGTAAACAAATGCAGGCAAGGAGGGGCAGAGGACAGGTGCTGAACAGAAATTGCAAGTTCTATGGTCGACACTTCTTGACATGCCTGGAGTAGTGGTTCTTGCTGAAGGCCATACTCCACGTACCCACACAAGTAAGATTTGGACTGCCCTAGTTCAGCTCAAGAGAGAAAAGCGTGTCATATTTTCCAGGATGCGTTTCCGAAACAACTTCGAAGAGTTGTTCAACACCATGAAGATCGTAAGGCCGGCAGTGGCAGGAAAGATTAAGCAGGATCGGACATTTGCTGCGAAATTCTGTATTCAGCCAAGAAAGCTCAAAGCTCCCGGCCTGCTTTTCTTCCTGAAGCAATCAATCATGCAGTGGAGAGGCTTAAAGTCTCCATGTCACTGTTTGTGCACGTGCACAAGGGAACTGTCCTGCAAAATAATCTCCCCGGATTAAGAGACTGTGTCATCCTCCTGAAACCGAATGGATTGCAAAAGAATCTGATCGAAAGGTTGGAAGTGCAATGGTTAAGGAAAACTCTTAAGAGTGAATTTGGATTTTTTTTGGTATCTGCTCATCCTTACCTCACCCAAAAATACAAGTTGCAACTTTCATAATTTTTTTTTTCCAAGTACATGTTTTCTTGTCACGAAATCACATTAAACTGAACTATTGTGTACAACTACTGTTGAGCATAAAAAAAAAAAAAATAGGTAGAATTTTCGAGAATGGGCCTACCAAATTAGGTTAAGGTTTATTTGAGTTTAATGGGCTTTCAAAAGTCCAAGTATAACCCTGTAAGGAAGAAGCTTCCTCGGGAAAAGGCAGGTCTCAGAAGACAAGGTCGGGTGTAAAGATCAGGTGTGATCAGGTCGGGCACGGAGCTCAGGTGTAACAAGGTCGGGTGCAAAGGCCAGGCAGAATAAGGTCGGGTACTGAAGTCGGACGTAATCACGTCGGGCTCAAAGGTCGGGCGTGATAAGGTCGGGTACTGCAGTCGGACATAATCAGGTCGGGATCAAAGGTCGGGCGTAATAAGGTCGGGCACTAAAGTCGGACGTGGTCAGGTTGAGCTCAAAGGTTGGGTGCGATAAAGTCGGACACTGAGGTCCGACGTAATCAGGTCGAGCGCGAAGGTCGGGCATGATAAGGTCTGGCACGGAGATGAGGCAGGGTAAGGTCGGGCGTGATAAGGTCGGGCGCTGAGGTTGGACGTGATAAGGTTGGGCGCTGAGGTTGGACGTGATCAGGTCGGGCGCGAAGGTCAGGCATGATAAGGTCTGGCCCGGAGATGAGGCAGGATAAGGTCGGGCGTGATAAGGTCGGGTGCTGAGGTTGGACGTGATCAGGTCGGGCAAGGAAGCAGTAGATGTGCTGGTCGGGCGAAAGAGCAGTTCCTGGACAGTTGAGGAAAGTTTTAGCTTATGAGCGGGTTTGAAGGCATGACTTGGTGAGTCGGTTAGCACACGTGTCGACATAAGAGAACTTTCGGGGCGGTTGACAGCGGTTGCTGTAACCGACCAAACGACGGTTTAGACCGTTTCTTTAAAGGGTTTTAAAAAGGTCTGTTCCTGACATAAGAAACCATCTTCAATCGACATCAAATTCAAGAGAATTGCTTTTGGGGATCACCACTTTATTTATTTTCCAGCATATAGTTTTATTTTTCTATTTTATTTATGTATCCTACAGTGTTTAGAGATTCCTAATCTCAGGCACTAATTATATCAAATTCGAAGATAATTTCCTATTTTCAGATTTTATTTTTATTGTTGAAAAAATACATCAACAACTATAATTATATATTTTTTCTTAAAACTATATATACTTGCGTGGAGACTGTAATGCAAAAGCAGAAAAAATATGCATTGTTTTGTAAATGGTAAAATTCAATCATTGTAGGTAGTAAATAAAAGCTCAAGGTTGACCATTCTTTTCCTAACATCTTGCACAGATTTTTTGGGTGTATGTGAATTCAGTGGATAAATTGGTCCCAACTTTTGATGTCTAACAAAAATCGAGGTATGATTGAATTCTTCTTTTCGGAAGTTAAAGAGTATTCAAATGGATGTCTGCAATTCTTTGAGTAAGATTAATTTAGTCACAGAAAATGAAATTACTCTTTTGCACATGTAATATTTGATGCTTATGTTACTTTCCAGTTTCCGAGAACTTTGACTGCTAACTGAAAGTTGGTTTCATTAATTTCTTTGACTTAGGATAAGTTAAAGAATTTTTAGAACAACAAATAACTACTTTGATTGGATTGGTTTGGAAAATTGAAATTAGAAATGATGCACTTTTTTGTTTTTTTAGATTTTGTTTAAACAATAGTAACAAATAAAAAAGCTGATTGTTGACCATTCTTTCTCTATCATCTTGCTCGGATTTTCGGTGTATGAGAAAAATTTAATGGATAAGTTAGTTCCAACTTTTGACTTCTAACAGAAATCGATGTATAATTTAATTCTTTTTGGTTGGATAAGTCAAAGAGTATTAAAAAAGATGGGCTGCTTTTGTTGGATTGGTTGTCTAAAATTCTTTCAGTTAGATTAATTTAGTGGTGTGAAAATTAAATTACTTATTTTTGTACATGCAACATTTGATGCATATGTTACTTCCCAGTTTCCGAGAGCTTTGACGGCTAACTGAAAGTTAGGGTTTCATTAATATCTTTGACTTGGATAAGTTAAAAGAATTTTGAGAACAACAAATAACTACTTCTATTGGATTGATTTCGAAAATTGAGATTAGAAATGATGCACATTTGTTTTTTGGAAATTTTTTTAAACAATAGTAACAAATAAAAAAGCTCATTGTTGATCATTCTTTCCCTGTCATCTTGCACAAATTTTTGGTGTATGTTAAAAATTCAATGTATAATTTAGTTCTAATTTAACAGAAATTGAGGTGTGATTTAATTCTTTTTATTGGATAAGTCAAAGAGTATTTAAAAGGACGAAGGGCTTTGATTGGATTGGTTGTCTAGTTAGATTAATTTAGAAGTTGAAAAATTAAATTTCTTCTTTGCACATCAAATATTTGATGCATAAGTTACTTCCTCTGAGAACTCTGACAAGTAAACCTGAAAGTCAGGTTTTGATTAGTTTCTTTGTGAGTTGGATAAGTTAAAAAATGTTTAAAAAAAAAAAAAAAAAAGACAACTACTTTGATTGGATTGGTTTGAAACATTGAAATTAGTACACTTTTATTTTTTGGAATTTTGTTATTGCGGCAATAACCTTTTTGCGTGAAATCATAAAAGTGAAAGGAGAAAAAGGGTTTCACGTCATCTTAAATCTGGATTTTAAAGGATATTGTGTTTTTAATAGGAATTTTAAAATTAGAGAGTTTTTTTTTTAAAAAAATTTTTTATCTGTGTGCATTATTACGTTGATAAGGGGAATTGAAATTGATAAATATTTGAGTTAAGTCGTTTTGAATGGGACTTAAAAAAATATTAGAGTCAAACCTTATGAAAACTAATTGACTTTTAAATTTTTTTAACCATCTCTCCCTCGTTGTAATGTAGACTAATTAATTTCTAAATCTCTATTTATTATTTTTATTTTTTACAATTAAACTTTCAGAAAATTTTTAAAAGTACTTTAATTTTACAAATCATCACCTTCAAAATATTATTCAAACAAAAAAACTTAAAAAAAAAACACAAATCACTGACTAAATACATAGGAAATATTTCTTTAAGAAATTTCAATTTTACTAAAACTCTCTTTTACTCAATTCATCATGTCTGCTTAATAGATGCATTATCTCTTTTTCCATTCGGCAATACATTGCCTTTTCCAAATCACTAATAACAAAAGTATGGTTTGTACAAAAAAAAAAAAAAAAATTAACAAGAGACAACTAAAAGATAATTATTTCAAAATTTTATTATATATAATACACTTATCTAATAGAAGGACAACAAAGTACACGGACAAAAAAATCACTAGTAAAAAATTAAGAGAACATTCTTCAAACCTTATAACTTGATCTATCCAATCAAACACATTTGGTGCAAACTTGGAACCATTTAAAATTAACAATCCTTCAAAAAGAGAAATTAAAAAGTTACAAAATTCATCATTAGTCTATACAAATCACAACCTATTCTGTATATTTGTGCATTTGAAAATCATTGAAAACCTATAGGAATGGCAATCAATTATATTTTGTTTATGCCATAAAACAAGCTAAAATTACCAAATGATAAGAGGGAAAAAAAATATTTTCCAACTTAAAAAACTGCACAACCAATCACAATCAACCAAACAATTCCCAAACAAAAGTGATCAATCCACTCATCAATCTGTTTCCTTAAAAAAGCTTTAACTCAACACTTACCTTTATACTCCCGGGAATATTTTCAACCTCTGATACCAAGGACTGGATCAGGTCAGCGTTCTTCAGCTGGTGAATGATCTTTTCAAATATATCTTTTGTCTTCATGTGCTGCATCATATCTTCAAGAAACCTGTCCTCAATCTCCGGCATCTGCTGCTTTAATATATCCTTCTTGTTCGAAGAAGAGCAGAAGATAAATTCTGATAGGTCGCGTTCAGATCCTCTTTCATCAGCATCATACTGACACGGAAAAACTCAAGGATGAATATTATTTTGACCCTTTGCCAGGAATGAGCTTTGACACCTCGACTGCTTGCATATCATTGCAATCGGTTGGTACTTGCGACTTGTATTTTTGGGTATGGTAAGGATGAACAGATACCAAAGAAAATCCAAATTCACTCTTAACCTGTCAACTAGTTTCTTTTGCAATCCAATCGGTTTCAGGAGGATGACACTTTCTCTTAATCCGGGGAGATTCTTTTGGAGGACAGTTCCCTTGTGCACGTGCACAAATGCTGACATGGAGACTTTAAGCCTCTGCACTGCACGATTGATTACTTCAGGAAGCAACGCAGACCGATAGGTTTGGGCTTTCCTATGTGAATGCAGAATTTCAGCAAATGTCCGATCCTCCATAATCGTTTCTGCCGCTATCGGCCTTCCGATCTTCAGGGTGTTGAACACCTCTTTGAAGTTATTTTGGAACGGCGTCTCGGACAATATGACACACTTTTCTCTCTTGAGCTGAACAAGGGATGTGCAAATCTTACTCCTGTTGTTACGAGGAGTATGACCTTCATCAAGAATCACTAGTCTAGGCATCTCAGGAAGTGTCGACCTCAGAACTTCCAAGTTCTGTTCAGCACCTGTCCTCTGCCCCTCCTCGCCCTCATTTGTTTCATCCATGTGCTTCTGCGCCGTTAACTTCTCGAAAAGATTGTAGGTAATCCCCAAAAGGCTTCCCCCTTTCTTCCACGAATATATTTTGACCATGCGGATAGCCTCCATACCCCAGCATCTGATCTATGCCCCTTTAAAGAGATGGTCAGCAGCCACACTCTCGTCGCCGATGAACGCCGGATTGTTCAGGTTCTGGAAATGAAACCCACTGAACTCTGCTTCCCAGGTACAAAGTATGTTGGCTGGGACGATGATCAGGGGAAGGCAATTTGGAAACATCTTTAGATATGTCTCAAGGAATACAATCATCAGACAGACGTGTCTTTCGAATCCCTGGTGCATGAGAAATAATGCATCCGCCCAGCCTAGGTAGATTAGAGTTCTTTAACTCGGCAAAAGTAAATGCATTTTAATCCCTGGATACTTTTGTTTCGATTAATTCTCAGCCTCATGGTCTGTTCTGCTGCTATTTTTTTCTTGTTACAGTTTGTTTGAGAAATTGCACGATGACTACAGATCTGTCACTCTCTTCTGGAAACACAGTTAATTCATCCTTGCAAATCTCTTCCCATGATCAACCTAACATGAGTCTTGTTCGTCTTACTTGATATGGAGCACAGTGGTCTTAAGAGCTCTCTCAACAGAAGGAAGAAAGGGATTCGTGACTGGGGAAATTAAGCGACCTCAAAACCCAGTAGCTGCCCTAAAATGGGAAAGAAATGACGATATAGTACTTAGTTGGCTGTTGAATTCGATCTCTCCACAAATTACAGTTGTATTCAGTCCCATCAAGACAAGTCATGAGTTATAGGAGAAACTCAAACTTCGCTATGGTGCACAACGCCCTCTCATTTACCAAAAGAGGAGAGATCTTAGTAGGCTCTATCAAGGTAATCTCTCCATGGCTGCATACTTCAATAGAATGCAGAGTTCGAAAGATGAGCTGTCCTGTTTGGCACCTGTGCCTGTTGATAGAAATGAAGTTGATTTGTATCTCCACAACCTAGAAGCAATTGATTATTTGATGGGCTTAAATGACAATTTTGATGCTGTAAGGAACCAAATATTGATGATGGATCCTTTGTCGGATGTAAACAAGATATATGGTATACTCTCAACTGTAGAGAAACAGCAAGAAGTACATGATATGTTAAAGGATCCTTCACCCACTGTGTTACTTGCTAACTCAAGAACCAGTGAAAGAAAGCTGGATAAGTCATTAAAAACGAATTTGGTGTGTGATCACTGCAAGAGAAATGGACATGTCAAAGCTGAGTGCTAAACTTCACGGCTATCCGGAGTGGTATAAGGAAAGATTGGATAAGAAAAGAAGGGAGAAGGGTGAGGTTACATTGCAAGCAGGTGAGGATATGACATTAGCTGCTTTCTATAATGCTATTTAACTCTGCATTCAACATACCTCATCTTCATTATCCAATGAAGCCTTAAGCGATCTGATGGGATATAATGAAAGCTTTTGAATCCTGCAAAACTCCAGCTAAACAAATCAAAATGTTTAGCACTTACCATATAGGTACTGTTTGTCTCAATGCATCTAATGAGGTGAATAAACTTAGAGGTTGGGTTCTTGACAGTGGAGCCACATGTCATATAGCTAATGACAGAAGGTTATTTGATTGTTTGATACTACTTCATAGTCCTATTAAAGTCTTCATGCCCAGTAGAACAATGCACTTAGCAGAGTGGACAGGCATAGTGCAATTGAATGAGAATATTACTCTTCTTGATGTCTATTTTCTCTCTACCTTTAAATATTGCTTGGTATCCATATACAGATTGTGCTTGTCACCAGAATTATCCGTGGTCTTCAAGAATAACCAGTGTTTAATTCAGGACCATGATCATCATGTGCTTGGAAAAAGAGTGCTTGAAGGACAGCTGTTCTAACTGGAAGGTCACACCGATCAAGTGTGTGCTGTCAAGCTAGATACTCCTTGGCATCAAATATTAGGACATCCATCCAGTTTGGTAATGCAAAAATTACTGTTTAACTCTACTCTTATGAATAAGGATGTTGTACATACTACTTCTCTACCTTGTGATGCTTGCAATTTAACTAAAATGAGACATTTACCCTTTGGTTTGAGTGCTAATAAAGTTGATTCTTCCTTTGCTTTATTAAATCTTGATATTTGGGGCCCTTATCACTTACCACCTACTTGCGGAGCCAAATATTTTTTGACTATTGTAAATGACTACAGCAGAAGCACATGGATTTTCTTGCTACCACTAAAGTCTCAGGTCTTGAACATTTTGTTGTGTTCATCAAATTGATTCATACTCAGTTTAACTCCAAAGTAAAGAATGTGAGAATAGACTTTGGAGCGGAGTTTACTTCTCTGGCTTTCAAGAATCTATTACAAGAGAATGGAATTGCTCATTACAAGTCTTGCCCATATACTCCACAGTAGAATGGTCGAGTGGAGAGAAAACATTAGCACCTCATCTCCATTGCTAGAACCTTGCTTGTGCAAGCCAATCTACCTACTGAGTTTTGGGGAGAGGTTGTTCTAACAGCTACTCACTTGATCAATCTTCTCCCCAGCCCTGTGTTGAATTGGAGATCACCCTATGAGATCTTATATAACAAGAAACCAGATCTTGATGGATTGAGAGTGTTTGGTTGTTTGTGTTTTGTTTATAACATAGATCCCACAAGAAATAAATTCAGTAATAGAGGAGTTAAATCTATCTTCGTGGGTTATGAAAAAGGAATAAAAGGTTACAAAATTTTCATTCCCTCCACCAGACAGTTCTTGATCTCTAGAAATATGGTCTTCTTTGAATCAGTGTTCCCTGGATTAGATTGTACTGCCTCTACCTCCAACTTTTGCCCTTCCCCTGTGGTTGGGACTGAGGACACAGAATCTTTGCCGGTTGATAAGGTCACCTCTACAGACACCCTATCCCCTATTCAATTGACTTCTCAGGCTTCTCCATCCCTGGTTGCTGAACCTCAGTCTTCTACATCTGATATTCCCTCAGACACCCCATCCCCTATTAAACTGACTTTTCAGGCTTCTCCCTCCCTGGTTGCTGAAGCTTAGTCTTCTACATCTGGTATTCCCTCTTCTCCTGATACAGATACAACAGTTGCACTACCATCTATGCCACCTTCTACACGGCCCCATAGGGAGGTAAAGCAACCTGGTTGGCTTAAAGACTATGTCTCCATGTGTACTGCAACAATGATAAGCCAATCTCTTATCTTGAAGCTGTGGATAACACCCATTGGATACAGACTATGCAAGAGGAACTTGATGCTCTTGAGTCAAACTATACATGGGACATAGTTGCGAGGCCCAAAGAAAAAAAAACTATAGGATGTAAATGGGTATACAAAATTAAGAGAGACAAATCAGGAGCAATTTCTCGATATAAAGCTCGGTTAGTAACCAAAGGCTACCTTTAGGAACAAGGGAAAGACTTCAGTGAAAGCTTTGCACCAGTAACAAAATGCACTACAGTTCAACTGCTCTTGGGTATCGGCATTGCTAAAGGTTGGTTTATACATCAGATTGATGTTAATAACGTTTTTTACATAGAACTCTTGAGGAGGATGTCTATCTCCAGCCTCCTCCAGGGTACTCAGTCCCCTCAATCATGTGTGCAAATTGAGAAATCCTTGTATGGGTTGAAACAGGCTCCAAGGGTTTGGTTCCAAACTCTCGCAATGAAGGTTCTTGCCTTTGGCTTTAATCAGTCTCCTCATTATCACTGTCTTTTTATTCTTCACCGAGGTCCGGATATTCTAGCCTTGACAGTTTTTGTGGATGACATTCTTCTTATTGGTTCCTCTGTGGGATTGATTAATGAAATCAAGACCTATCTCCATGATATTTTCACCATTAAAGATCTTGGCGACACCATTTTCATATTGCTATAGGCTGTTAGTTTGTTTGATCTGTTGCATATATACATACACTTATATACATATAAGTCTATACGGAAGAGTGTTATGCAATAAATTTAGAATAAAAAAATTTCTCTTCCTTGTTTTCCCTAAAATCGTCAAAACAAAATATACAACTTCACAAAGATCCGAAGGGAGAACCAGTCAATGAGACAGAATATCGACGGGTTATTGGTTGCTTGAGATACTTGCTGCACACTCGTCCCGATTTATCGCCTTCAGTGGGTATGCTAAGCCGATTCATGGAAAGGCCCACAATCATGCATTACAAGGCGGTAAAACAAGTGCTAAGATATTTGAAAGGAACTATACACTTTGGACTTGTGTATGGAAGAGTTGGAGATGAGAAAATAATCACCGGATACACGGGCAGTGATTTTGTTGGGGATGCGACGGATAGAAAGAGCACCGGAGGAATGGCATTTTATATCAATGACAGTTTTGTGTCATGGAACTCTCAAAAACAAAAAAACTGTGGCCTTGTCATCGTGTGAAGATGAATTCATGGCATCAACGACAGCAGCATGTCAAGCTTTACGGTTGAGGAGCTTGTTAGGAGAGCTAACAAAGCAAGAGCGGAAGCCGGTAAAATTGTTCGTTGATAATAAGTCCGCTATTTCTTTAATGAAAAATCCTGTTTTTCATGGACAGAGTAAACACATTGATACACGGTATAATTTCATTCGAGAATGTGTCGAACAGAGACAAATTGTAGTGGAGCATATTTACGGAAAAGCAACGAGCTGATGCGCTAATGAAAGCCTTGCCAAGAGTAAAGTTTGAAGAAAAATGGTACCTGCTAGGCGCACATGATCTTGGACCATGTCAGAATTAAGGGGGAGCATGTTGGAACCGTTCAAATTAATTCCTCCATTGAATAGGTGCATGTTGGACTTCATGCAATAGGTGCAAAACATATTAAGAATACGATAATATTAAGCATGTTGGAACAGTTTTGCCTTCCATTTTGAGCATTTTTTCTGGACTAACAATGCAATCATAATTAAGAATAGCACACATAATAATTAAAGCATATATTAATGGCATATGTAATGACAGACCAGATATTCTTGACAAATAATAAAAATAAATTATCCTCTAAAATGTGATGAGAATTCATCTTGTTGTTCTAGTATATCAAACTGTTGGATAGGTAAGAAATTTGATTCAAATATTCCTTGTTATAGAAGCGAAGTTGTGATCTAGGTTGCACAACATAGAGTTAATATGTATATTCTTCTGGTATACAAATTTATTTGTAAAATTGTATGATGTCCTCCAAAATAACGAGTAAAAATAGCCAACATAAAGCATATTACCTGAATTTTGGATTGTCAATATGTCAACTCGATTCTGTTTTTATATACACAAAATTTAAAATATATATATATACTAACGTATTATCCGTGCCATACACGGATATACTTTATTAAATTGTATAATATTTAATTTTAATTGTTACATGTATTAATATGAATTCAGCATAACAATAACTTTATAACACATTTTTATAATCTAAATACTTGTATAAATAAACATAAAATAATTTATAATTTAAGTAATATATTTTAACAAATAGACAAATAATATAACAAAATATACATTTAACTATTATATAATAAATATATATATATAACATACAAAGTAACAAAATGTAATACTAGTTTAGTACAATTTATTAGGATTTTAAAATATATTATTTATAAATTTTATATTAGTATATATGTATACATTTAACTTGTAAATTAATTTAAAATTTAAATAAGTATATAATAATATTAATAAAAAAATATAACAACCAATTTGTAAAATCAATATACAATAAAATAAAATAATTAATAAAAATATAGAGTAAAATTATTACAAAAAAAATAAAATAAAATAAAACGAAGTAATTATAATAAACATATAACTATAAAATATTAATAATATTATCTAAACGTACTATTTAACATAAAGGAGAATTGTTAAATTAAATATATAATAATATTCATAAAAATATTTTAATCAAAATAATATATAAAAACTAATATACTATTCTATATTTGACTGTGATCTTCTTTTTAATTTTTTTTTGTTGCGGATAACTAGTCTCTCCTATTTACTTCAAATAATAGAGATAAATTCAAATAATTAGCCATAACAAATACTTTAAAAAATAATTGTAAAAAATAATATCACATAATTTAAAATACTAAACCATAACAAATATATAAAAATTCAAAATATTAAACAAACATAATTTAAAATAATTTAAAATATTATAGTGATATATGATAAGTTAAAGATATATAATATCTTAAAATAAGATTTTTCCATAAAAAAAAAATTGAGATATATAATATCTCAGATAATTTTTTTAAGTTTCAAATTCATAAATTAATATAAATTTTCATAAATATTAAAAATTCCAAACTAATGTAAATAGATATAAATACTATAATTTACAATTTGTTTTAATAAAAATTATCAAAAAAAAAAAAAAAAGTATTAGAAGTTGAGAATGGTAAAACCCACGCCATTATCAAATATACATATTTATAGGATACTAGTCCCCTAAGAGATGGTTTGGTAGTGTAAAGTTTGGACGAGTTGTTCAAACTTGTGCAAATTTTCGGGTAGCGATTGCGGATTCCACGTCATCAGGAAAAAAATATATATACTAAATAAAACAAAACAAGACAAAGAGATATATATACCCAACAAAAATTGTTATAATTGATTTTGACAATATCTTTTAATTTTAATAAAAAATAAATATATATAAAAAAAATTGTAATTAACGAATAAAAATTAAAAAAAAAACAAATATACCAAAATATTTTAAGAATTATAAATAAATAAATTTTCATGTATAAGAAATAATAGTATATATTATAGAAATTAAATTTAACTTTTTTAAAAATTATAAATTAAATTTATAATGATATATTTATAAATTATACAACTTAATAACACTCAAATTATTACCCTAATTACACATAATTTTACAATAATATTTATATAAATTAAATTTTTTAATATATATTTTTATTTTAAATAATACTACTTTATATTATTAAAATCAAATAAAATATAAAACTAAGTTATAAAATTTAATGTAAAATAAATATAATCATTTTATTACAAAATATATAATATATGATTCATTAAAGATGAATAATAAATAATATAAAATTATTATCTTACTCTCGTACAATATAATTATATTAAAATTTATAAATTTAATATAAAATATTATCGATTATAAAAACACAAAAATAATTATAATTATCTAATATATTTATGTAAAATAAAACATAAAAATAAAAATGATTATAATTCTTATTTTTAATTATTCAATTAAATAAAAAATGAGAAAAATATAAAAAATATTGTAAAATATGATAAGAATATTTCAAGTATTCTAATTAAATTTAATATTGGTATATAAATCAATAAAAAGATATAAAAAGTATAAGTTATAAAACAACAAAACTTTAAAATAGTATATTATACTCAACCTTTTTCTTTTCTAATTTCTTTCATTCTGCTCCTTGTTTGGCTTGATATTCTCCACGTTCGCAATAATTTTCCTCAGGCTTCAACTTCATTTTCACGTAAAAATAAATTGAAAAACTATTAATTTAACAAATAATTTTGAAAATATGAGAAATCATTTATTTGGAAAATTTAAAAACTCTACAAATGCGATAATAAAAATAATACACCTCCTGTTCTTAAACATATGTTGATATATATATATATATCTCCATCCGTCCCAAACAAGGTGCAACATTTGCTTTTGGCACAGGTTATTAGGTGGGTAGTATTAAGTATGATAATTTAAAAATTAGGTGATATGACGAAGAGAGAAATATATATATTTTTTTTATTTAGATGATGTAATGGGATAAAATGTGGAGTAGAGATTAAGTATAATTAATTATTTCTATTTTGGAAATGTTGCATGGTGTTTGGGAGATACTAAGAAGAAAATGTTGCAGGATGTTTGAGACAAAGGAAGTATATAATATGATAAGATAAAATAATATAAGGTAAATATATGTAATATAGAATTTTCCATAAAATATTTGTCAATTTTAAAAAATTTTCCATAAAAAATTGTTATTATAATTATTATTTATTTTTGACATCCTAAATTATTATAGTTCTAATAAATAAATTATTAATTATTTTTAAAAATCTAAAATTTATATATTCATGCAATTTTCCATAAAAATCATAATTATCTATATGAAATAATATATATTTCCTAATAAACAAAAAAACTTAAAACATTGTGGTCCTTGGAATTGAAAATGGTGGGCCTATATGTGTATGATATGTAGTCCACATTATAAAAGTAATTGTCATATTTCTATATTTTTCTAATATATTTGAACACTAATTTTTTATTCACAAACATTTCAAAAGGTTGGCGTGTGAAATCTTATGGTAATAGTGCTATATAGTTTTTTTTTTTTTTTTAAGAAAAAAAACAAAACCCAATGGAAAAAAGTACAAAAAATAAAAAAATCATTTGCTCATCAATATGTTGTATAACAAATCTTGTGCTAACTAAAATATAAAATCCTTCAATAAAATATATATATATATACAAACCCACAATCCTAAAAGAAAAAGAAAAAAAAAACAATAAAATGGGAAATATATATAAAATAGTAAATAAAACCCATGAAAAACTGAATATATAAACACTGGAATCAAAAAATTACATAAGCATTGGATTCAGAAAAATCATAATATTAAAAAATTGACAAACATAGTAAATCATATGATTTTACTGACTCTAAATATTAATGAAGATTGTAGAGTGATACAATAAAAAAAAAAAGTTTTTAAAATGAAAAAGAATTTTGATTCAGAAAATTATTAGATTCTATATTACCTTATTTGAATGCAAAACAATTGCTGGGGTGCACTGAAAACACCGAACAAGTTTGAGTATTCTAAAGTAAATTGAAAAATTGTTTAAATGTCTGTAGAATTCTTAAATTTTCTTGCAAAGTCTACCCATAATTTATTGACTCTAGTTAAGTCTTGTCTTAGGCCAGAACCATAGCGACCTTTATATATTCTAGCTACGGGCCCATATGACCTCAATAATATTTATACTCATCCATAAATATATTATTATTATTATTAAAAAAATTTAAAATATATAAAATTATTTTATAAAAAAAAGAAAAGTGTTTTGTATTTATTTTTATATTAAGATTTTAAAATATTTTATTTATTAAGTGTTTATTTATACGCACAATTGACTTTAAATCCCTCTTTTCTCTAATTTATTGAGAATTAGTCTCTATGACTAAATTCTTATTCTGTAATTCCTATTTTTCCATTTTACTCATTCTTCACTCCCTATCATTTCTTCGTTTCGGATTTAACTCTCCAACCCCTTTCACCAAATCCTTGGTTATTCTTTGCGCGAAATTGGGAGTAAAATCCGATAGTCCAGAATCCTTCAATTGAAAAATTGCCACCGCAATCGCGTTGCCCAGAAGTCAACAATCGCAAAGAACATTTTCTTTTTTTCTTGTTTGGTATTGTGGTGCCACTGCGAGCCCTTCTTCTCTGGCGAAGAGCGACGCCGGAGTTTTACAAAGGTTAGGACCTCTGTTTCAAAATGGGTAGTCTATGCTTGATAAGGTGATCATTTTGTGATAAATGCTACTAACGCAATGATAACTCTTGATTTTGCCATATTTTATAGCTTATATTTATTTAATTAATTATTTATTTATGTCGAGTTGGTATTATTTATGTTAATTTATTCTAAAAATTGTATTAATTTCATCTTGTTTGTATAATATTAATTTATTAGTTTTTAAGTGCAATTTATAATTATTTTGGTGTATAAATTAAATTAATTGATGTGTTTCTTAAATTATATTTTTTGGTATTATTTATGTGCTATTTAAGTATTTAATTTTAACTAAATTAATTTTATTTAATAAGTATTATTTATTTAAAGAAATATTTATAAGATGTTCATTATTTATATAGGTGAAATAATGCTTGAAAACTGATGTGGGAGCCCAAAACTGGCCTTAAAAAGTGAAAAAATGGCTTCAGAAGCGAAAAAACAGTCACCGGCGTGAAAGTCAACAAAAGTCAACGGTCAACGCCAGAAAGTCAACGCGCGAAAGTCAAAGTCAACCGAGCACGGAAGACAAGCGACGGCCGCGCGGAAGACAAGCGATGGCCGCACGGAAGGCAAGCGACGGCCGCGCGGAAGACAAGCGGCAGCTACATAGGAGTGCGCAAGCGCGGAAGGCAAGCGAGCGCGGAAGGCGAGCGGCGGCTGTATTTATGAGTGCGGAAGGCAAGCTAGCACGGAAAGCGAAGCGGCGGCTAACACGGAATTCAAGCGGCGGCTGACACGAAAATATGAGCGGAGCGGAAAGCCATACGTGGAAGTGAGCGAAGCGGCGGCTGCATTAATTCTCGCTGCATTTATTGCCGCTGGTCAGCAGTGCATTTACTGCGCCGCCACAATAATTCCTGCACAGAATTCAGCTGCATTTATGTCTCCTGCACCCTCAGCTCCTCCATTTACTACACTCTCCCAGCTCCCTTAATTAAAATCCTGCACTACTTTTTAGCCAATTTTTGGCTATTTTTTATGTAATTTTTATTCTAGAACCTTATAGAAATTAGGTAGTTATTAGTAGTTATATTAGTAGCTATTTTTAGAGTTAGTTATTTATGGTTATTTTTAGAGGTAGTTAGTAGTTATTTTTAGAAGTAGTTATTTATTGGCGGTTGTAACCGCCAAACTTCTAGAAGTTTTTCCCCTATAAATGTCCCCTCTAATTGTACCATATATATATGATACACCATAGATATATATATACACCATATATACACAATAATATACATTCTATTTTCTCAATTTCTTTTCTTCCGTATTTTTTTTTATCTAGTTTAATAATACGAGATTTTCGGTTTTGTGTCGCGAGCAAACTGATTTTCTCCCCCTTTTTCTTTTAATTTCAGCATAGTATTTTAGCTAGTAAAATTCCTATCATATTTCTCCACCTCACCTTCACCCAAAAATTCCATGTTCGATTTGAATTGTTCAAGTTGGATTTCGACAAGGTTGCGGAAGGGCGATAGAAGAATCGACTATTTCAGCCCTGTTATGCGCCAAAAGCGGTTTCCGGGTAGTTCAACGTAGCTAAGTACGCGGGAGCCTTGTCGACCTGCTTAGTTGCTGTTCTGAATTCGATTTTGATTAAAGAGAGGTAATAAAAGGGGTAGAGCCACTAGCGGAACGGTTGGAAGAATAATTCATGGGGCATAGGCGGGGGTCTATTGGGTCACAGAGATTCCTAGTGACAGTAGGGTTTCTTGCTTATAATGTTCTTCGCCGGGTGTCGCTGAAGCCTCGTTGTAAATCCCCCAAGATCAAGTACCAACCGAGTCGATAATCAGCTTAAGCGAGCAAATGCGATCACATTCATTTCTCCGAGCCACCCCGCAATTATACATATATTTTCCGCTATCACGCTATCGTCATCCCGCTCATTTCATCCATGGAAATCTAGTCATTAAGGAACGCAAAAGTCAGACACAAACGCCTCGCTTCATCCCTTTTCGAGACACGTATATTTTATCGCTTTTTAGTTAGATTTAATTCCTGCAATTGATCTTTTCAGTTTCTTCGATTGCATTAACTCATTGCACTTTTTCTAATTAAATATAGGATATTCGCATATTCCCTGAGTTCGACCCGGACACTCACCGGTTAAAGAGATTTTTTATTTTTGACGAACTTTTTGGAGTTACTACACGAACACGCACGACACTATTTTCATATATCATTTTTTTTGTATCTTAAAAGATATTTTAAAAACTCTCCAAAAATCTTCGATCAAATTTTGGCGCCGTTGCCGGGGAATAAGCCTAGTATCTTTGTTTCAATTGGAAAATATTGAGTTTAATGCTAATTTTATTTTAATATTGAATTTTATTGTATTTTGAACATCTAATCCATCGGCGGTATGCTTTGTAGGTTTCGAGAGTGCGATATCCTTCAAGGATCAAACCTTCACGGCAATGTATCTTTCGGAGAAAAATCAAAAAAATTTTCCAAAAAAAAAAAAAAAAAAAAAAAAGCTCGGGAGCGGCCTCTGCAGTGGTGTTCTAAATATACATATAGTAATAATCATATAATAATACAAATAATAATAATATTTGCTATATATATATAAAATAAATAAATCATAGTAAATAATAATATTACTATAATAATAAATCAACAATAATAAAATAATAGTAATAATAAGAATAAGAATAATTAAAATAAATAAAAAAAAAATTAGGTTTAGGAGCCGTCGCTCCCTTTTCTCCCCTTTATATATATATAATAAAAATATATATATATATTTTTTTTATACAAAATAATAATAATTTTATTTTGTTGTTCATTCAGGATTTCCAAGATGATCTACTCGTTCATTCAGATTGAATTTTAAAATTGAAGTAGACATCTATCCTTGTGAACCAGCGGTGATGGCGAGTGAAGCGGCGTTAATATCTCTGTATGCAAGCGAAGCGGCGTCAATGTGTGTGTGCAAGCGAAGCGGCGAAAACAAGCGGGAGAAGTGAGCGGGCCTGCGCGCTTGAGCGGCGATTACACAAGCAGAGCGGTAACTGCTGTAAGCAGCATCTCCCACCCAGCGGATCAAAGGAGACCCCAGCAAGCGGACATCCACAACAGCGGATCTGGCATCCGTTTTTCTTTTTCTTTTGAGCAGCGATGGAGTCCAAGAGGAGGGATTCGTCCATCTTCCACAAGCGAAGCGGAGTTCTAAAATATCTCCTTAATCTGAGCAGCGATAGACAATTTTAGGATTTAAAAAATTCTTCCAGATCAAGATCCTCCCCTGCGCCAAGAAATTTTGGAAATTCTGCAGCGCCCAATTGAAGCCAAGAACTCCAGACCATTCAAGCGATTTCCACAACGAAGATTTACCAACGATGTTGCCGCTGAAGCTTCACCCAATTCTCAGTGCAATTTTTGAGCGGCATCGGTAAGCGCAGCAGCGAGTCTATCTTAGCCGATATTTGAACGAAGCGGCGTGGAAACTGCAAGCGCAAGCGAACCGCCGGTCTGTCCAAACCTGCTTGTCCCTGCCGGAGAAAATCAAAATTGAAAACTGCCCAGTCCTAAATCAAGCGCTATGGGGCTGTTTTGACGAATTCTGAGATTTAATTGATTTTGAGAATTGATAAACGAGGATAGGAAATTCATGAAAAGCCTCCACTAGACGGACATGCTGTCGTGCGCGCATATTCTGAAATTTTCAGAATGTTCCCAAAACTTGACGCTTATGAGTGAGAGGAGGGGAATGTTTTAAAATTCTCCGAGCCACAAAGAAGTTGAAAAGGGAGTTCTATAGCATTATATTTTAATTGATTACATCTATATGAACCGTGCTATTTTTGAATTGTTATTTGGTGATTGCAGTCCCTCCGATTCTTATCAAGGTTGTTCGAGGGCGAACAACAATTCAAGTGTGAGGAGGGAAGTCATCGGCACCACCAAAAATTTTGAAAAAAAAAATCTGGCTGCAAGACATGAATCAGGGAAGTTCTTGATTCCCTTATCGATTATTTATGCCGGCTTATTTATTTATTGCTAACTTGTTAGATTGTAGAATAACTGCTTCTTAGATAAATTAGTTTAGGCGTAATCTAGTGCATTAGGATCATTTCCAGATTAGTAATGTTAGAGTTAGATAATTAGTTTAGTTGCTGTATGTTATGTTTAGTAAATTCGGTTGTACATCAGAATTGGCTTTCATCGTGCTTCTCCTATTTAGTCTAGAAGTTGGTTGTAATTTAGTGTTGATTAATGTAGCCTAGTATAATACATAATAGATAGAGTATGATGTTCTTGGTTAGATTAGCTTGCTATATATTAGCTTAAATTAAGTCTACTGTTGTGTATTGCATTAGTATAAGAGTGCTAGTTGATGTTGTCATAGGCTACCTGCTTGTTTAATAAGATTAGATAAGTTTAGTTCTTTGGTTAATTTTAGCCTTAGTTGATTCCATTAGCTTAGCTTGTTAGGAAGTATAGTTGGTCGATGTTGCATTCATTGGGTCGAGTTTTCTAAAATGTGTTGACTTAAATTGTCAACTGTGTAGTAATATAGATTTTGCAGACTCATTTTTTGAGTCTCTGCATATTATTAGCTAATTAATTTTGTTGCTCCTTTCTTGACTTGCATTATGCTAGTTTTGTTGCAGTAGGAATGTATATTGCTTGTTCAGCATAAATGTTGTAGATTGTTAATCGGATTAGACTAGTTTATTAGTACAGAAAGAGGTTTGTTTAATTTCACTAATTAATTGTGTTACCAGTTAATTATTTATTAAATTACTTAGTTTTGCTCTACTTCTATAATGTTGCTGCTAATTCTTTCTTTCTTTTTCTTTTTTTTTATTTTTATTTTTATTTTTTATTTTTGGCATTCATCGCCTGATTAATTAATTGTTTAGTTAGTTAATTAGGATCGATTAGTATATAAATTATTGTCTGTTTGTTTATTTATTTATATTTGTGTGCTAATTAATTTATGTGGAATTAATTTATTTTGGCTTAAATTATTCATATTTATTTTTTTATTTATATTGTTTAATTTATGTCGATTAATTTATTTTGTGTAATTTATTGTTGTCTAATTTATGTTGAATTAAATTATGTTATATATTTATATTTATTTAAAATAAAATTAACTATGAAATATGTTCTTTTCTCGAGTAAATTGATTTCCATTGTGCTTAATTTGAGTTTGAAATTGAATCTATTCAATAATTGAAATTCTTTTGAGTATGAGTATAAATCGGGATTTTGATAAAGTTGGTTGATATCCCCTTCGTTTCATTAATTTCATACTTAGTCTAATTTTTAGATCTTTCATCTATTTAGCTGCACTTGTTAGCGGAGAGGATGAATTAAGTATCCATAAAAATGAGATTGACGAACGAATAGTGTGAGGAGGATGCCGATTATCTTTATATGCGACTTGACTTGGCGAAAAAAAAAAGTCGAAATTAATTTATTATCGGTAGCAATGTCTACCAGACCGCCTTGTTTCTTAATTTATGATTGATTATGGCGGTTTATTTAAAGCTTTGAGTCGTCGCATCACTTTTAGAAGCTACTCCGAACGCTTAAGTTTGAAAATATTTCGGGAGACATAATTTCGAATCTTTGCAGATGAGCAATATCGCGTAAATGGCTTAAGGATCTGAACTTTAGCTAAGATTCGTTTACACACCACCGTTGATATTGCCGACAATATTGAGTCCTTATTTAGAAAATACTTGATTTAATTTCATTAATTGAATTTATTCGAGGACGAATAAAGGTTAAGTGTGAGGAGTTTTGATAACTCTTGATTTTGCCATATTTTATAGCTTATATTTATTTAATTAATTATTTATTTATGTCGAGTTGGTATTATTTATGTTAATTTATTCTAAAAATTGTATTAATTTCATCTTGTTTGTATAATATTAATTTATTAGTTCTTAAGTGCAATTTATAATTATTTTGGTGTATAAATTAAATTAATTGATGTGTTTCTTGAATTATATTTTTTGGCATTATTTATGTGCTATTTAAGTATTTAATTTTAACTAAATTAATTTTATTTAATAAGTATTATTTATTTAAAGAAATATTTATAAGATATTCATTATTTATATAGGTGAAATAATGCTTGAAAACTGATGTGGGAGCCCAAAACTGGCCTTAAAAAGTGAAAAAATGGCTTCAGAAGCGAAAAAACAGTCACCGGCGTGAAAGTCAACAAAAGTCAACGATCAACGCCAGAAAGTCAACGCGCGAAAGTCAAAGTCAACCGAGCACGGAAGACAAGCGACGGCCGCGCGGAAGACAAGCGATGGCCGCACGGAAGGCAAGCGACGGCCGCGCGGAAGACAAGCGGCAGCTACATAGGAGTGCGCAAGCGCGGAAGGCAAGCGAGCGCGGAAGGCGAGCGGCGGCTGTATTTATGAGCGCGGAAGGCAAGCTAGCACGGAAAGCGAAGCGGCGGCTAACACGGAATTCAAGCGGCGGCTGACACGAAAATATGAGCGGAGCGGAAAGCCATACGTGGAAGTGAGCGAAGCGGCGGCTGCATTAATTCTCGCTGCATTTATTGCCGCTGGTCAGCAGTGCATTTACTGCGCCGCCACAATAATTCCTGCACAGAATTCAGCTGCATTTATGTCTCCTGCACCCTCAGCTCCTGCATTTACTACACTCTCCCAGCTCCCTTAATTAAAATCCTGCACTACTTTTTAGCCAATTTTTGGCTATTTTTTATGTAATTTTTATTCTAGAACCTTATAGAAAATAGGTAGTTATTAGTAGTTATATTAGTAGCTATTTTTAGAGTTAGTTATTTATGGTTATTTTTAGAGGTAGTTAGTAGTTATTTTTAGAAGTAGTTATTTATTGGCGGTTGTAACCGCCAAGCTTCTAGAAGTTTTTCCCCTATAAATGTCCCCTCTAATTGTACCATATATATATGATACACCATAGATATATATATACACCATATATACACAATAATATACATTCTATTTTCTCAATTTCTTTTCTTCCGTATTTTTTTTATCTAGTTTAATAATACGAGATTTTCGGTTTTGTGTCGCGAGCAAACTGATTTTCTCCCCCTTTTTCTTTTAATTTCAGCATAGTATTTTAGCTAGTAAAATTCCTATCATATTTCTCCACCTCACCTTCACCCAAAAATTCCATGTTCGATTTGAATTGTTCAAGTTGGATTTCGACAAGGTTGCGGAAGGGCGATAGAAGAATCGACTATTTCAGCCCTGTTATGCGCCAAAAGCGGTTTCCGGGTAGTTCAACGTAGCTAAGTACGCGGGAGCCTTGTCGACCTGCTTAGTTGCTGTTCTGAATTCGATTTTGATTAAAGAGAGGTAATAAAAGGGGTAGAGCCACTAGCGGAACGGTTGGAAGAATAATTCATGGGGCATAGGCGGGGGTCTATTGGGTCACAGAGATTCCTAGTGACAGTAGGGTTTCTTGCTTATAATGTTCTTCGCCGGGTGTCGCTGAAGCCTCGTTGTAAATCCCCCAAGATCAAGTACCAACCGAGTCGATAATCAGCTTAAGCGAGCAAATGCGATCACATTCATTTCTCCGAGCCACCCCGCAATTATACATATATTTTCCGCTATCACGCTATCGTCATCCCGCTCATTTCATCCATGGAAATCTAGTCATTAAGGAACGCAAAAGTCAGACACAAACGCCTCGCTTCATCCCTTTCGAGACACGTATATTTTATCGCTTTTTAGTTAGATTTAATTCCTGCAATTGATCTTTTCAGTTTCTTCGATTGCATTAACTCATTGCACTTTTTCTAATTAAATATAGGATATTCGCATATTCCCTGAGTTCGACCCGGACACTCACCGGTTAAAGAGATTTTTTATTTTTGACGAACTTTTTGGAGTTACTACACGAACACGCACGACACTATTTTCATATATCATTTTTTTTGTATCTTAAAAGATATTTTAAAAACTCTCCAAAAATCTTCGATCACGCAACACTCCCTTCTTTTCTATTTCATTTTGTCTTCACACTCTTTTCTATTGTAATCTCTAACCGTTTACAAATAGGTCGTTAATTTCGCACGAAATTGGAATGGAAATTGACTCTCCCATAGTCCGGTGAGTGTGAAATGGTAACGATAGATCACTAGCCTAGATTCTGGCAAACACAAAGATCCATCTATCCCAATTTGTTACGGCCATTGGACAATAATCCATTTCTCTTCGGAGAAGACCCACCTTGTTGTTTTCGAAAGGAACATATGTTCTTGATTGATTTCTTGTAAATATCGTATGTGTGGTGAATGAATACCAAATCTCAACCCTGATGCATTTTTCATTCGTTTTACCTATCTCCCTTTTGGAAAGCAATATGTTAATAGTAGTGAGGTAAATGTCTAATGTACTTCACTTGTTCGACAAAATGTCACAAAAAATGACATGTATTAGTGTAAGAGAATTTAATAGTTTTTTGTTCAAAGTATTGAGTTATAATTTCAGTTTTCAGGGATATGCACTATTTTGGGGTTTTAATCAACAATTATTGATGTGCATTTATAATCTATTGCAGTATGGTGTTGAAGTTATGGAGAAAAATATTGTGATGATTGGTAAAAGTAACATTGTTAAATTGTCTGTAGTCTTACCTCTTCAGGTATTGATATATATATATATTGTATATATAATTATAATTGATTTTAGTCCAGTAGGTTTGGATTAGTGTGTAAAATTTTATATTTATGTACTATAATTGTACAATTAATTATATAATCACATATGTTTTTCCTAAGTTATTGAACATCAATATTATATCCATTTATGGGTAGAAGCATCTTGCTAAAGTGACTATTTTTCATCTATTTACCAAAAACTCAGAACAAATCTTAAAGCTGATATCTTAATTGCAGTTGTAGAAGTACTCAATTTGGTTTGTGATAGTTAGTTAAAGCCAACTGCAATTGTCGTAGATTTTAAAAGGTGTAACTTTTTATTTTGATAGGATGCGCATCAATCATTTCCTTGTAATTACTTTTGGCATGCTAAATATAATGTAATATTTTATATAAATATGCAATAATAAGAGTATTGTTGCATTAAATCTCTTTTGTAAATTTGATGTATTATGGTAGATGAACAGAAAGTATGGATATCTGATGATGGTCTTTTATATATGACTTGTCCACAACAGAGGTTTCTACAAATGTAACAGAGGTACACCGAAGTTGTGCTGGAGTACTTTCTTGCTCAACCGAGTTACTATTTTTTAAAATGCTTCTGACTGATTGATGTTCAATTTTGTGAGTGTGCGACAATTTGGACAATTATGTTATGGGTCCAAATATTTTAGAAAATATGTGTTTGTCCTATTACACAAAAAGCAATTGAAGTCCTAGTAGTAGATTACAACTCGCGCTTTCACTTGAATGTTGTTGTGTGTGTTACGATGTGGATTACGATGTAATAGGTCTAAAGATTTTCAATTCATGACAACAATTATTTACTCTAACGACCAATATAATTTAACTGTGTCATTTATGACTTGTTTAGCCATCTACAAGTGGGGGTTGAACTATAATTCTATATATACAATACAATACAACTAAGTTATTTCTGATTTATTTAATCATCTATAGTAAATATATGTTATTTATCTTTTCGTACAATTTAGGATGTCGTGAGAATACTATCACGATGAATTCATCCTTAGTTACCGATAAAAAGTAAATATTTTGAACAAAAAAGGTCTATTTTCAAGCGCATGTTATCAGAGTATATGTACTCGTTACTAAAGTATATTATACCAGTATTATAGGTACGTAAGATCCGTGACAAGGTATGTCGGTATTTGATGCAGGTACGTAAGAATGTGCTTCGGGTACAAACACCGACATTCAAAGTATGAATGATGATTCCTTAGGTATTTTCCTTCTAGTAGCAGGTATCCGTGAATATGGTTGATTTCAATTGATCCCCTGACGAAGGGGCACAAACTCGGTCAGAGTACTTCATCTCCTAGCCTCGTTGGAAAATTTTAGGTATTGTATGTTTATATTTGACAGCTCGTGCCATGCTTTTCAATGGCAATACCACAAAAATTGTATGAGTAACAAAAAAACATAATTTATCTAAGTTACGTATGACTTGTTTAGCCACTCATAATAAATATGTGTTGTTTACCTTTACATACAATTACGGAATTCACGCAAAGGTTTCCAGGCATAGATAGTAGTTACAGGAGCATATGAGATACTAGTTCTCGGGTATATTGGTAAACAACTGAGGTACCCGTTGATGTTAACCTGTGTGAAGGAATGACATGTTATAATATTATGTTATTTCCATAGTGTTTGAAATATATTATTGTGAATGCAATTGGAAATAGTATTAGTAGATTAATACCTCTTCATTATTAATCTGTACAGTCATTGCATATGCATCACAACTAAGTACTACCCTTACCAACAACACAACTAAGTAACCCCATTGCCTATTGTTCACCTATATGAATCATGTTGTTAATTTTTCTAAAATTTTTTTTAATCTTCTAGATTGGTATAATGGACTATGTTAAAGATGAATACATCTCGTGTACGGATATTGCTAAAGATAATGTTATACTTTACTCAATGTTCAAGATATGAAGTATTAGACCCCCTGGCATAAGTAACTTAACTTGGGGTATTTACTAGCTTAATATAGGTATATTATTAAATAACTGAGGCCTGTCATGTTTGACAGGAAGTACGTATCAATGTGATAAGTGCATAAACCTTCGCAGTATATGTATACATTTTTCTTTCTTATGTGCATCACTAATATAGTCAGGTATCCATATATACACTTTTTTTCATTGCAGACATTACTTCAACCATTGCAATGTCTTGTAATGAATTAATTAATTCCAATTGGGGAGTAATATGCATAACTTTTCTAGCTCATTTCTGTCTTTGTACATGAATAACCTTCATAACTAATGAATAACATGTATATGAGCATATATATATATACAGTTTGGTACTTCGATCTAGTTAGATGGGTACATCGATCTATTGTGGAGGTACAATATGTGCATTATTGCAATTTTAACCATGTGAAGAATTAATCATATAATCATTCATGACACAATTTATAACATTACTCCAAACATTAAGTTTCACCAAATTTAACCAACGATTAAGTCCTTCAATAGATCTGATAGTTAGAAAAAAATGTTCATATTATATGCGATATTTGATTGATTTTTATTGGATTCTACCTAATTTATATGCGTATTGTTTATTTGTTATGTGCAGAGGGCAAATATCAAATTTAGCATAATTGGTAGAAAAAGGAAAGAAAAATTCAGATTTGCACCACCTACTTAGTCATGGCCATGACTAACTATATCCTTCTCACATGAGAATTTAATTAAAGGCCAAAAAGCCCAACTACAAAATAATTAGGGAAAAAATTAAATAAAAATGGAGGATCACACATTTTAGAGGGGAGAGAACGGTCAGAGCAGATATGCGCAAGAGCAAAAGACTGACAGACTCATAGATCGCGCATGAGCAAATCGACATAGAAGATTTCCCCCCCACTATAACTTTATATTTCTCTTTTGTTCTTTGTTATTTGATTATGGAGTAGATACTTTTCTGGTTTGAGGGGGTTTGAGGGGTGATAAACTTTTGGTTTTTTTTTTTGTTTTGGAGATTCTTAATTTTCTTTATAAAAATTCTTTTTGATTATCAATATTTGTCTAATTCTGAGAATAACGTTTGTGATTGTTAGATTGATTGAATATTTTGGTACTAATATTTGAATTAGTCTGATAATATAAAGTCAATTCAAGTAGGATATCCATAATTGTATTCGCACTTGAATAGGTGACAACCAGATTGAATAGTTCCTTCCCGAGGGTTAGACAATCAAATCTAATTGCTCATCTTAGGTAGTAATTGTTTTGAATTGGTTTTTTTTAGATTAGAATGAGATTAGGCAATATTTCTTATGGGCGCACCTAGGTTTATTTGCTTAATTAGGGGTAGTTAACGGTCATACCTTAATTGCCTACACTGTAAGGAAAAATTGGTTGTCAGATCTTGTTGATAACTATAACCAATTTATTGATACTTTAATAAGAATTAACTTTATTGAATTGATGATAAAATACAAGTGTCATAACTGCGTCATCCCTTGAGTCAGACATCCCCTTAATAGCTAGTTCTCCCTTAATTTAATTGCTTTCTTATTTTATTTTCATTAGATAATAAAAGAAAATTATCCCCTTTATTTACTACATTAGAACGCAAAAGAGTGAATCACGCAATCCCTGTGGAGATGATCCATTTCCCTGTATTACATTAAATTGTGATAACAGAATAGGTTAATTATTTGATTGACCGCATGACAGGTCAATTTTTGGTGCATCTTAATACAATCTCATCGAACATGAGGCATATCAAACTAATTTAACTAGGAATTCAATCGAAATAACACACTACCCAAATCAAGCACAAATAACAAAACCCAAATCAATCCCAAATCCATCCAAAGTCATTACAACGTTCACTTACCGTGTGCTGCTCATTGGAATATACGGTTTGGAGGTGGACCTTTTAGTATTTTGGCCATAATTTTACCGCGATAGCTCTTCATGTTATCAAACTCGCCACCAATACTGCCGGATTCTCATGCATGTAACACTCGTAGAATATACAGACCAATGGTACTGCAAACCGATTGACAACCAAATTGTATTTCTTACCTGATCTGTAAATAAATACCATAAGTCCATATTATTCAAATCTCGAATTTATTTAAAAGTTTATCGGAATCTATCAGGAGTATGTAACAACACATTCCGAGTACACAGTAGTCCCCTAAAACTATATTACTTAGCAAACTAATCCTGAAAAATGCAACTCGGGGTACCTAACATAACCACATTTACCAAGTCATAAATATGACTAATTACCGAACAATCAAACAAAAAAAATATATTTAAATATGCAACTCCAGGTAACTAAACAAAATATATACTTATAAAATTAACTAAAATTATAGATTAAGAAAATAAAATCACCCAAAATTGGAGCCAAAATAAAACACCCAACTGGGGTACGTGGGCAAACATACGAACGATTTCAAACTCAGTTAACAAATAAATGTATCAATCACCCAGGGCTCTTCAACACCGAACCGATCGAGGCATACAAACACTGGACCAAGGCTTATACCCCAAACAATCGAACAAACTACGATATAAAATACTAATGTCGACAAAATAAAAAATAAAAAAAGGTCTTACTGTTTTCTTTACCATTTCTGCATAGATCGGTCGCTACTTGATCGCCGGGGGTTGGAGAATGTCGGTTCTCCTGAAGATGGAAGAGGTAGGGTTTAAAATCGGGGTGAGCAGAGTTATGGGAGATTTTCCAGCCTCAACCCCTGTTAAATTATAGGTAACGTTCTGTTTTTGCCATTTTTTTAATTCGAAAAAAAAAAAGGCACGCAATATTTAACTAGAAGTATAAAGTTATAATGGGGTAGAGCATGAAGTAAGGAAGTATTGATTAATCTATTTCGAGTACCTGTAGTGTATATAATGGTAATTGAGAGAATATACAAATTGGGGAGCTATAATAAACTTGATTCATAAAGTAGGACTACAGTCTAATTAATTATTAATATGAACTGAATTACAAGTGGAGTTCACTTACATGGATTTTCGCCCAACTCTCCTTTGTTTATAAGTTTTAGTATGCTGGTTTAATTTTATATTCAGTATATATGTTTAATCTTACTGTTTTTGGAGTAATGATGGCCCAAATTGGAGTATGCTTTATCGAACGATCAAGATTCATCCTCGAAATATGAGTGGGCTAAAGTATATTGTGGGCTACGCATTTGGTTGTATCAAGTGCGGGATTGGTTATTGGATTGCGAAATTTTCGATCTTAGTAATTTTCATTGACCAAAAAATGGTAAAATCCAAAAAATCTTTTATTCTCCTATATTTATTGTATAACAAATTACATGCAAACTAAAACACAATCAAAAAGATAAAATAAAAGGAACAACATAAATTTAGATAAAAATAGTATATAAATACAATAAAAGAATTTATATCTATAACAGAAGGGGAAACTGGAGGGATGAAAACTAGAATTGAAGAATCAAAAGGAGCACGGGTTCACAAAAATGCTAGTCTTCCAAAATTAATAAATAGTGCGTCAATCATATGGTCTTATTAATTGTATAATAATTTATGACAATTATATGATCGAACAATCAACTAACAAGTGTTGAAAGTGAAAAGGAGTTTCGATTTAGAAAACCATTCAATATTTGAAATTATTTTCTTTAAATGCAATGCAGTTACTTGAGGTGCTACCTAAATAGTTGCTGCACTGGAAATGTAGACCAACAAATTTTAGTATTCAAATGAAGATAAATTAAGTTGAAAAGTTGTCTTTAGAAAAAGGCAGTAATATTTTATGAAAATCTAGCTGGAATTGAACGGCTATAGAATTTTCAAGTTTTATTTGTAAACTCTGCCCCAAGGTTTCCTGAATTCAGTTATAACTTTTACTTTTGCCAGTAGTCAACCAAAAATGCTAAGAAACTCAATTTGAAATTACATAATATTTTGAGTTATTAAATTTTTTGTGATTGGGTTTGGATTACCCTCTTAAGAAAAATGCATCATATATCAGCAACACCGGCTTCAAGTTATTAAACTCGCGAATCGAAATCGCAGGCTTTTAAGACAAAAGAATCACTTTGGATACAACAATCTCTGAGCGAGAACTTGGTTATGACGCCCTCATGAACAGACAAAATTTGATCGTCCACCGTTTCCACAGTGTTTCCATTCATGGATCTTTGCAAAGGCATGAACACAAGAATTTTGTTTACGACATCGCAGGGAAGATCGCTGATCCTATCTACAGCACAATCCATCTGCATCATGGTAACTTTTATGTACAAATCGTTCAGTTTCAAATGATGATCCTGTAAATAGTTAAATCTACAAATCAAAACATTGAAGATTGGATTATGCGTTACAAATAGAACTTCTATAAAAAATATTGCACCTGTGGGTTTGTATCTTCCAATTTCTAAGAGCGTTTTTCTTTTTTTACTATTTGTTGTTCGTGTTAAGATAGGAGTTGATTGTGAATTTTTAAGAGAGTAAATAATGTGTATTTAAAGAGAATTGTAATCATTGCATAGTAAAGACAAAAATAATAAAACTAATAATAATAATCAAGGTAAACGGTACTATTAAACAATGAATATGATTCAACAATCCCGAATTCGTATTTAATCTCATATGTTTGCTTTAATTTCATAGCTTTTATTCACAATGAAAAACCTCTAATGGCAGCACCAACGTAGATAAATTGATTGAGTAAATAAATATTGTGTTTTGTGTTGTTTTTGTTATAAATTTTACAACCATATCTCCATCTGATGTTCCGCGATTTGGTTGTTGGGCGAGTAGTTGGGATTAAATCTTTCGAAAAGTTTTTATTATTTTTTTCTTGATTGATAATTGTTTATACACCTTTACAAGAGCTAGCGAATATGAAAAAAGAAAATGTCCCTGTACAAAGCCCATTTTGCCTATATTAAACATATAAAATAATCTCATTTAAATCATTGAAGAATCTTTGTGCAACTAGCATCACTTATCCCAACATAAAATAAATTAGGTGTGTAATCTTTATGGATTCGGAGAAAAGTACAACCTGTAAATTTGTGGTAGTGTTGTGAAAGAGGAAAGTGACTATCTAAAGCTGGTGTTTTATGTACTTCAATAAATGATGTTTTGGTGCCAACAAAAAATATTTCTTTAATTTTCATGAATTGATTCAATTTATAAATTCACACAAGAACACAAAAGAAAATTTTTAATTGAACCATAATTGCATTCCTCACTTGTGTTAGAATGATTTTTCATTTTTTGTATTCCTGGTTTATGTTTTAATTTGCTTTTATTAGTTTATACTCCCTGAAAAGTTACTAATATCGAATTATTCCACTTTACACTAGTATCGCTATCCGATGCATGACTTAAAATTGAATGGATGCAAAATATATATATATATATATATCAAGAAACAAAAAAAAAATATATATATAACTCCATTAGCACAAATCATAAAAAAAATTAATAAAACAACAGAAAAGATGAAGAGAATCAGAAATGCAGCTTAATACAAAGATCCACAACAAAAGAATGATTCATGGCCAAAGTCAAAATTTTACACTAAACTTTTTATCTATGTAATATTTAGCTTTGGAAGATGACTCACAATAGAACAACTCCAACTCTTTTTTTGCCCAGTCCAATTCACCCTCATCTAAAGTGAAAGTTCTATCCCACACAATAGAAGAAGCTTCACAAATTTCACTTCAGTTTGAGCATCCGCAAACAATTTCATCTTCACAATTTTGAGGTTGTTGTAAGGAATATTTTGCTTCTGTATGCCTTTCAGATACTTGGCAACTTTCTGTGTCTAGTCAGCGCTAATTGAATCACTAACATGACTCTAACCGTTCTCCACAACTCCTGGGCTGCCAACCTTCAAACTGGTATATACATAGATACATACATACGTACATACATATGACAAGTGTGAGAATGAAACTATGAAAGAACACAAACCAAAAACCGAAAAAAAACAAAATATACTCGTGAAGAATACCTACATTAATGTCATTCTGTACAACTTAGGGGAGCTTCTAATCAAGGAAACAACACAATTGACATTGTCCATGATTCGAAAATTCACATTTCTTAGTTCAATAGTCTTCAAATCATTGAGCTTGCTAGGAAGTTCTTGCGGCACGCCACCCAAAGCCAGGAACTTCAATGAAAATACATAAGGTGAACTCCACATTATTTGCACCTTAAAAATTAACACAATGAATGAATTCAAAACAATTAAAGTATGCACTAATTGTACCTGCAGAAACGAGATTCCAACTTCTAGTTTTACAAGAGATTGAAGTTCACCAAAAAATTTGATCATGCTACTCCCATCTCCAGTTGCCTGAGAAGATCTAAAATTTTCATAACTGGATATTCGACAGAAACCTCCTGAACAAAAGCGTGTTTTTTGCACATAAATTCAACTGAACAAGCCCTTTAAATTCAAGACCCGGAGATTAGGAGCAGCAAGGTTGAGGGGCCAAAATCCATTTCGGTCATTGCAGTTATGAACCGTCAATGATTGAAGAACTGAACATTTTGATATGAATAGTTGTAACTCTTTAGGATCAACGAAAAGTTCTTAAAGACAAACACTAGAACGTCTTCTAAAACCATGGAATGTGGGAGGAACCTTGATGTCGGTATGGTTAAGATGCAAGTTCCTAAGATTCGGAGTATCAATATCGAGGCACCAAACCGTGGTTGGTGAAAAACATGAGCTAATCGACGAATGCTCAAACATTGGACATTTTGAAATAATACTTTCTAACCCTTCAAGAGTAATCGAAACATTCTCAAGTTCAAGTTGGATACGTATTCCTACTCTTTTGTTTCAATAACATGAGCCCTCGGATTTTATTTTAGAAGCAAAAATCTATGTTGCCTTGAAAGACTGTTTGCACCGAGGTGACACGGCTCAGCCGCGTATAATTATAACCAACATAATTTTCTTACCCACAAAGTTCAATAGAACAAATGGATTAAAAATATGTATAAAAGAAAAGAGAAGGAAGAAGAAAGATAGTGCAGAGAATGTGAATTAGTATAGATGATAACCAACCACGAGAATAAGTCTCGGACCTGAAATCAATCCACAGGTAAAACACAAACAATAGGCTAAATCCCACTGCAAAGGATTGGAAGCCACGAACCGATGGAATCACTCCAAAGACCCGATTTGAGATTCTAAATGCAAGGAAATCACTCCCTAACACTAGAAAATATAAAAGTGAAATTCAATTCAAGATGTAAAAAAAGGTTCGCATTACAATGATAGACAAGGACCTTATATAGAGGTCCTTGAGGAAAATAAAAGGCAACAAATAATAAAGGAAACAAACCAAAAGGTAAGTCTAACAATAAGGAAATAAATAATTAGGGAAGTTTTAGATATGGAATTATACTATATGGAAACTTATAATAAAAGGAAATAAGTGATGATTCCCTTGATATACTTCCATGATTAGTGATTCTCTCCATAAGTGATGATTCCCTTGATATACTTCCATGATTAGTGATTCTCTCCATAAGTGAGGATTCCCTTGATATACTTCCATGATTAGTGATTCTCTCCATAAGTGATGATTCCCTTGATAATCTTCCATGATTAGCGATTCTCTTGATCTTTCAATTGGGATTCTTGCGGGTCCCATTGAAGGCGCGTCAGGTGAGGGCTAAGTGGTCTCCAAGCATCATCCTTAAATTGATTCTCCATGAAAAAACGTATGATCAATGTAGTGACGGATTTTTGAAACTGACGAGCTCGGCTTCGAGTGATGGGTCCCACGGGCATTTGAATGCTTAAAGATTTGACGTCCTCGTCATTCCCTCCTTCTTGAAAAGCTTTCTTGTTCTCCCGAAAATCCACTACATCAAAAGGGCTTAAGTCAGAAACATTAAAAGTAGCCTGAACTTGGTACTCACCTGGGAGTTCAAGTTTTTAAGCATTATCATTAATGTGTTCCAACACTCGAAAAGGCCCATCGCCATAGGGAGTAAGTTTTGACTTTCGTAATCCTGAAAATCTTTCCTTCCTTAAGTGTAGCCAAAACCAATCCCCTATCGCGAATACAACTTTCTTGCGCCCACAGTTAGCTTGTTTTGCATAATTGTCAGCTGCCTTTCGTAGGTCATCCCGAACTTTAGAATGAAATTGTTGGACAAATTCAACCCTTTTTTCTGCCATCAAAACAAACGTGCTCATTGCATGGCAATGGCATATAATCAAGAGGAGTTAATGGGTTAAAACCGTAATCAACCTCAAATGGAGAACAATTTGTAGAGCTATGAATCGTACGGTTATATGCAAATTTAGCATGAGCTAAACATTCTTCCCAACTCTTCAAATTCTCATGAACTAAGGCATGTAATAAGCTACCCACAGTTTGATTAACAACTTCTGTTTGACCATCAGTTTGTGGGTGGTGTGATGCGGAAAACATTAATTGTGTACCTAATTTAGCCCAAAGTGTTTTCCAAAAATAACATAAAAATCGAGAATCCCTATCAAATACAATGGATCTTGGAACACCATGCAATCTAAGAACCTCTTTGAAAAATAATGAAGCAACATGTGAAGCATCAGTGGTTTTTGTGTATGGAATAAAATGTGCCATTTTTTAAAAGCGATCAACCACAATAAATATTGAATTTTTAGCAGACCTACTCCAAGGCAAACCTAATATGAAATCCATAGAAATATCAACCCAAGGGGGTTCAAGAATAGGTAGTGGAGTATACAAACCGCGTGGATGAACAATAGACTTCAACGAGAGGCACGTTCTACACCGACGAATTGCACCTTCAGCTTCGGGAGGGCGTACATAATGTTGCCATGTTTGCAGGGCCCGCACTAAGGAATACAATTCCTTATTGTAGGTTGAGTAATTCAACGCAGCGCCATGTAGCTTTTCACTGAAAAATGCAACGGGTCTCTTTTCTTGCGAGAGGACGGCGTTAATACCTACACCAGAGGCATCAAGTTCAAACGGTTTAAAGAAATCATGTAAAGCAAGTACGGGTGCACATGTAAGTTTCGAATTTAAAGTATCAAAAGCATTTTGTTGTTCACTTCCCCACTCAAACTTATCCTCTTTTTTGACGGTAGAAACTTGCAAGGCCATGGAAACTGCGGATATCACGCACGCTAGTAGGTGTAGGCCACTCTTGGATGGCTGCAATATTCGCAGGATCTACACATACTCCATCTTTTCTTACAATAAAACCCAAAAAGTTGCACTTGTCGACACAAAAGCTGCATTTTTTCAAGTTAGCATATAACTTCTCAGCCCGTAAAACATCTAAAACTGCTTGTAAATGTTCAATGTGTTTCAATAGAAGTATTATAAACAAGTATGTCATCAAAGTATACTACCACAAACTTATTTATAAAATTCCTTAAAACATGATTCATCAATCGCATGAATGTGCATGGGGCATTGGTAAGTCCAAATGGCATAACTAACCACTCATATAGACCAAAAGAAGTCTTGAAGGCAGTTTTCCATTCATCACCTTGATTCATCCGAATTTGGTGATAGCCACTTTTTAAATCAATTTTTGAAAAAATTACAGAACCACACAAATTATCAAGCATGTCATCTAATCTAGGAATGGGATGACGATACTTAACTGTTATAGCGTTGACGGCTCGGCAATCCACACACATGCGCCAACCTCCATCTTTTTTTGGCACAAATAGGACAGGTAAAGCACAAGGACTTAGGCTTTCATGAATCCAACCTTTGCTCAGTAGATCCTCGACTTGCCTTTGTTTTTCTTTTACCTCATCCGGGTTGGCTTGATAGGCTGGCCGATTAGGAATTGATGCTCCCGGGACAAAATCAATTTGGTGCTCAATCCCATGAGTGGGTGGTAAACCATGGGGTACTTCATCAGGAAAAACATTATCATACGCCTGCAATAAGTTAGAAAAACTAGATGGAAGTTTGTTAGAGTCATTCATGGAAAAATAAGTAGGTTTAGAAAGTAATAGCAAACAATGAACTCCATGTTCCAAGCGTAAAGCTTCCTTCCTACACATAAAAAAGATTAGACCTCTCACTCTCGTGTTTAATATTCCAGCAGGTTTCACCCTGAATCACAACACTCGTGTTTGATTTTTGAGTAGAAGGGTAGAGTATTTGAGAGTGGCTCGGGCCAGATGTATTTATTGGTGAGGATGAAGATTTGAGAGGTTGTGGGGTAGTTAGGCTATATGAAAGAGTAGATGCAATTGTATCCGGAGTACTTCTTGTTGCGGGTGATTCTAAGGAGGACTTCAAATTGAACTCCGCTTTTCCTTTGTTGATATGTTGTCGAAGCGGTGCTTTAGGTAACCCTACAATTGAAGCAAGTTTAAACAGATTACCTTGCATCCTCTTTGATTTTAGTTGCTTCTCCACCTTTATGGCCAAGTGTACCATCTCCTTGAGGTCCACGTATTGGTACATCTCTACCGCATCAGCAATATCCCTTTGAAGCCCATTCAAAAATCTAGACATCATTTGCTCCTGATCTTCTTGGATATCGGCTTGTAGAAGAAGTGTTTCAAGCTCCTCATAGTACTCCTCCACTGACCGAGACCCTTGTTGTATGCTCTGCAATCTCCGCAATACTTCACGATGGTAATGAGGAGGAACAAACCTCTTTCGCATGAGTGTACGAAGTTCTGTCCAAGTACGCACTAGAGCCTCCCTATTTCTGCGGCGGTTGATGCTCAATTGGTCCCACCATGCAAGGGCATAATCTGAAAACTCCATTACAGCCACACGGAGTTTTTGTTGCTCAGTTAATTGTTGAACATCAAAGATTAGGTCTAACCTTCGTTCCCATTGCAAAAATACTTCAGGGTCAGATTTTCCTTGGAACGGTGGCATTTGAAACTTGATCGAGTTGATAGCCTCATCTCCATCCCGTCGGTGATAGTTATTATGATGCCTAGGTCGTTCCCAATTTCCTTCAAACTCCTCATCATCGGGTTCGTCAAATTTGTGTGGGGGTGGGGGCCGGACGTTGCGTCTTGGCCTCAAATGCGGTTGAACATCATTTCGCCTATGAGCTTCCGGTAACGATCGGATATTCTCCTGTAACTTTTTTTGATTCTCTTCCAGTTGATCCATCCTATTATTCATCAATTCCAATCTAGAATAGTGAAGAGTTTTGAACTCTTGTAGCATGGTATTGAGAAGACCTTGTACATCAACTTGTTGAGAATTGGGTCGTACACCCCCTGCCATTAGAAATAGAAGAAAGAAAGAAAGAAAAAAAAAGAAGAAAATAACCTCACTAGAACTCTCGTGTATCACTCCACACCTTATGTACCTCTCCGTCTCGCAAAAAGGATTTAAATCAAATCGATGGAATTCTCCCAAAGACGATAGCCAAAAAATCCAAGACAGTAGGAAAACCAAAAGAAATATAAGTTCAGAATGAAGGTAGAAGACAAATAATCTAAATAGATTTTTTTTTGTTTTTTTAATAAAAGAAAAGATGATTCGAGAACTATAAGTAAATAACAAATATCTTGATTTTTGATAATAATTTTTTTTTCATTTTTTTTTTCTCTTTTTTTTTCTTTTTTTTTTGCTCTTTTTTTGACTTGTTTTTTTTTTCCAAATAAGAACCGTGATATCAATCAAGAGATTGTATCAACTAGCTCTGATACCAGATGACACGGCCCGGCCACGTATAATTATAACCAACATAATTTTCTTACCCACAAAGTTCAATAGAACAAATGGATTAAAAATATGTATAAAAGAAAAGAGAAGGAAGAAGAAAGATAGTGCAGAGAATGTGAATTAGTATGGATGATAACCAACCACGAGAATAAGTCTCGGACCTGAAATCAATCCACAGGTAAAACACAAACAATAGGCTAAATCCCACTACAAAGGATTGGAAGCCACGAACCGATGGAATCACTCCAAAGACCCGATTTGAGATTCTAAATGCGAGGAAATTACTCCCTAACACTAGAAAATATAAAAGTGAAATTCAATTCAAGATGTAAAAAAAGGTTCGCATTACAATGATAGACAAGGACCTTAAATAGAGGTCCTTGAGGAAAATAAAAGGCAACAAATAATAAAGGAAACAAACTAAAAGGTAAGTCTAACAATAAGGAAATAATTAATTAGGGAAGTTTTAGATATAGAATTATACTATATGGAAACTTATAATAAAAGGAAATAAGTGATGATTCCCTTGATATACTTCCATGATTAGTGATTCTCTCCATAAGTGAGGATTCCCTTGATATACTTCCATGATTAGTGATTCTCTCCATAAGTGATAATTCCCTTGATAATCTTCCATGATTAGCGATTCTCTTGATCTTTCAATTGGGATTCTTGCGGGTCCCATTGAAGGCGCGTCAGGTGAGGGCTAAGTGGTCTCCAAGCATCATCCTTAAATTAATTCTCCATGAAAAAACGTATGATCAATGTAGTGACGGATTTTTGAAACTGACGAGCTCGGCTTCGAGTGATGGGTCTCACGGGCATTTGAGTGCTTAAAGATTTGACGTCCTCATCACGAGGACACTCTAAGAGTTCATTCAAATACACATTACTGTATTCAGAATATGTCTTGCACCTATTGCAAGAAGTCCAAAATATGCCTTTGCTATTATGACTTCAACCTTGGTACTTGCTATTTAGACCTTTTTTGTCAGGACAAATACAACAGACACACTTAAAAATAGCACACATAATAAGAATAATAATAACAATAATAGTAATAATAATGATAATAACAATAACAATATAATTAAAGCATATATTAACGGAAAATGTGATGTATGACAAACCGGATATTCTTGACAAATAGTAAGATCAATAGTCTACTCTATTAGGAAATAAGAAAGAGCATGAGACCGTTTAAAAAAAGAATTCACAAGCAAAACATTACATTGTTGATCTAAAATCTGAAGTGAATCCACCTTGTTCGAGGACATAACTCTGTTGGACAGGTAACAAATTTAATTCAATTGTTCAATGTTATAGAAGGAAACTTTTGAAGGAAAATTTTTATATATTCCACTAAAAATATGCATTCAACACTGATTTAACTAATTCAAATTAAACAAACAAAAAAATGGGAATCGTTGTTTCAAAATCACACACTAAGCTATCAAGATGATGATATAGTATCAGACACCCAAAACAACCTGAATTGAAAACTACAAACATTAACCCACGAGATTATACCAAATTTAAACAAACATACTATTTAGTTGCCTCATATCCCCTAAAAAATGATTCAAAGACTAATTACAATATAAAACAACAAACGGAATATCACACACGAATCCATAAAAGGCTAAAATTAAATCACCATAATTGAAGAAGGCAAGAAGAGAGACAAGACTGATGTTGAAACAAAATGTCTCCAAAGTTCCACGGCTCAGGAACGGCGAGACAGAGATTGCAGTGGGATAACTGAGAAGAAGAATGGGTGGATTTAGATTGTAGGGAGAAGTGCGCAGCCAAAGAGAGAAAGCAGAGGTGAGTAAATGAATTGTGTCAGACCAAGTGTAGTATCTTTATACTTAGGGTTTTTGGAGTAATGATGGGTCCAAATTGGATTATGCTTGATCAAGCGGCCGAGATTCATCCTCGAAATAGGAGTGGGCCAAAGTATATGGTGGGCTACAAATTTTGTTGCATCAAGTGTGGAATTGGGTATTTGATTGGAAAATTTTGGGTCTCAATATTTAACGTTGACCCAAGAATTCAACAAATACTCCACCTAATTTTTTAGCTCAAAAAAGTCATTAAATAGCATGCATATCATATTCTCTGACTAACAGTGACAATTTTTTACAAAGATTGTGTGGTGAAACATTCAACAATCAAGTACCAATTATGAAAAAGTTTTGATTCAAAGAGTCAATAATACAAAACACTTAAAAAACCAAAAAAAAAAAAAAAAAAGAAAAAAGAAAAATTGAGAAAAGAAAAAAAAAATCTGAAAACCATAAAAACATATATATATATATATATATCAAAACGTCAATAAAAATCTGAAGTAAAGAATCACATGAGATATTGGGGTTCACAAAAACCCTAATATTCCAAAATCATGAAATAACATGCAAGTCATACTCTCTCACTAATAGTGACAATTCTTTACAATGATTGTGCGATGAAACATTCATCAATCAAGTAACAATCCTGAAAAAAAAAATTGATTCAAAAAAGTCAGTAATACATTGGGAATTACCTTTTTGAATGCAATGTAATTAATTGAGGCTCTAGATGAAGAGTTGCTGCATTCCAAAAATAAAACAACAATAGGTTTTAGTACTCAAACGAGGATAATTTATCTGAAAATTATGCCTTCAAATAATCTGATCATTTCTAATTCTATGTTTACTTTTTACCACAACCAAATTCGTGACTAATACCATTATTGGTTATGAAGATTTGGTTGCTGATATTTCTTCGCTAGAAATGTTCAATTTTTGGTCGTGTTTATCGCTATGAATTGTCACTTTTTTGGTAGTTTGCTATTGATTATTATCAACTTGCATTGATTACAACAATCTTTTATAATTACCGTATTGATTGGGTGTAATATTATTCTTATTATTATCATTATTATTCACTACCTTAAAATTGTATTTTGGCTTCGGAATATAGTCTCGGTTTTTGAACTTGATCGGAGACTATTTTTTTTAAGCCTCGGAATTTGTCTCGGAATGGTGCCCAAAGAGTAAAACTCGTATTTGGGGACCATTTGAAAGGCTCGAAAATTTTAGAAGCATTTCAACATAAGAAAATAATATATATAATATGGCTTCGAAAATTTTCATCATTCTCTATAAAATAAAATAATTTATATAATATGGTTTCAGAAATTCCGAGATCATTAAATATAATAAAATATATGTTTAATATGGCTTTGAAAAATCCAAACCAAAAATTTAGTTGATTTAATAATTATTATATTTGTATCTTCACAGTCTCGGAATTCATTCCAAGATAATTTTTAAGGCCAAATTAATTTTTTTTGGCGGTGATTATTATTATTATTCTTTTTAACTGTTCTGTCATTTGCTTTTCCAACTTAAAATATTCATCTTTTGAATAAATAGTTATACATTAAAAAAAATACAAATTATAAGATGAGTTAATTATATATCTTTAACCACTCAACTTAAAGTATATAAATTTTACACAAGTAAAATGTTTCGAAGAGTATACCATGGGACCCGTTAAACATAAATAAAAATATAAACACAGCCACAAATTTTTAAACGTGGAAGAGTTGAGACCTGTGCCATGCGAGCGTGAACATGTAATAAATCATCAATATCTGTTTCACATGTTTAATTCATTCAACTTCAATCAACATATATAAGACAAGAAAATTATATTATATTTCAATGCTTTCGTTGACATGAAATTGATACATTACCCAAGTAGCAGAGATTTATCCACGCATGTTGATTGCATTTGTTAACATGCAATAGGATGAGAGAGAGGTAAATGACCAACTAGCATCAATTTATCTGCGTGAAGCACGAATGTCGATGAGAGTAAGAGCTGCACTTGCAACATCCAGCTTATTCACTTGTACGATGTGCAACTTCAAGATATAATGCTCCGAGAAAATTTTACCAAAATAAAAGCTATTCATCTAAAATATAAAATGGAAAATGAATAGCTGATAATTAATACACGCACATGCATGAAAAGAAAAATAAACAAAAATATGACAAATACAAATGATATCGCACTAAAATTACACTAAAATGTCTCCCCCTTAAGAAATGTGATGTAAGAGGCATTTTGAAGCTATCGACTAATCATGAAAATTACCTTCCCACACAAGGCCGTTCCTGGCTTTCGAAGGGCCCGGGGCGAAATAAAAGTTAGGGGCCCTTAACTATATACATATATATAATATTTTTTAACCTATAATAATATATAAATTAAAAAAAATTATTTTTTCTAGCACAAATTTTAAAAATTGCGTAAGACTCCCTTATATTTTAACAAACGCTATATGAAACTCCTGTCATACAAAAAAAAATATAGATGAAAAGTCATCTTCTCATCACCAAAAAAATATAAAAATAAGTTTAATGGAACGTTTTTTAAAGTGTAAGGGGTTGATGCTATTTTTAAAGTAGATAGAGGATTTACACTGAGTTTTGAAATCATAAAGAGTTGTTGATAATTTTGCCTAATAATAATAATAATAATAATTTTGTCTAATATTTATTATCTTTTTAGTGCAAAAAAAAATAACTTAAACAAAAATAAAAAACGCCTAAATATATATAAATGATTTACTCCGATTTTTTTTTTTCCTATAATATAAATTATTAAACAAAATAATTTTTTTTAGAATTTTTAGATAAAATATCAATAATAGTATTAATATTAACAATCTTAAAACAAAAATGAGGGGCCGATAAATATGTATAAATAATATTTTTTTTTTATCTATAATAAAATATAAATAATTAAATAAAATAAATTTCCTAATATTTTTATATGCAAAATATCAATAATACTATTAATATTAACTTTGTCTAATTCTTTTTAATACATAAAAAAATATTTTTAAATTTTGAAGATACTTGGGTTTGAACTTAACCACAAAGACATGCTTTTGAACTAATACACTAATGTCAAATAATTTTTATATATAAATAATCTATATATAACATTAATAAATAATGGGCCCCAATTTAAATTAGGCCCTGGGCGGTCGCCCGTTTTGCCCGGGCCCAGGGACGGCCCTGTTCCCACGCAAGAATCAATTCAAATACATTAGTAATAGCAAATTACCTATAACTTGCAAGTGTAAATCAATCCGAAGATCAATATATCCCTTTTCTGTTAATGGTGTGCTTTGGAAAACATCCTCCATCTACCACTTAGACCCCGTCTATTACGCAGATAGGATTGAATATACTCATTGCCGCGTTCATCAACCAATTTAATAGGCGTGTTACAAGTTGGAAAACGAGAATTTAATGCACATGTGGTTTTCTGAATTCAATCTTAATTGGAAGCATACTAAAGATAGCATTTCTTAGCTCAAAAAGATTATCAGCCAATAAGCATGCGAGACATATGATGGAAGCATACATTTGGCAAAGTGAGGGCACTTGTATCCCAAGTGATTGAGGATCCGCCATGCCGGCTCCTTACTGAGGATCTAGTATTCAAATCCTCGAATAAGTCTCTAAGTGCATCACTGCTTTGTGGATTTCGTAGCACAATATTTTACATTTAGAATTCAATCAATGGTTTAAATCCTAAATTACAGACTTACCTTGCATTATTGGAATTGTCCATGAAAACCTGTGTAAGAATTTGCCAAAAAAAAGCAGAATAAAATAAGATAGTTTGAATGAATGAATGAATCATCCAAAAACTAAGTAAAAAAATAAAAAATAAAAAATTTTAAGATCTATTTATTACCCAACTTCTAAGGGTGCTGGTTAATCTTTTCTGTGATAAATAAGAAAAGAAACAAAATAGCCCACAACCAATATTCAAAGGTGTGATGCATAGAACTAAGATGACTTTAAATTGTTTGATTTTATGCCCAGTTTACATTAGGATATATATACTTTTTTAATAATACAAAAAATTGAAGTCCCTAATGTAAAATTACATTTAATCTCAATATAACACGCCGGTAGAAAATTCATATTCTACAATTTCAATCTTCAATCTCTCTTTGAAACCAATTCGTACTATTGTCTTTGTGCTTGCCTGAACCTATTGTATTAAACGCCATTGAGCCAATCTATGTCCCTAATGTTAAATATATTGTTATGGCAATTCAAATCTGAAGACTTGTTTAGAAGCCAATTCATGATGCTCCAACCAAACTATAGATAAATATATTCTCTGATAATAACTTTTCTATTTAGAATCGTTCAACAAAGAAAACCATAGAACAGAGCTGCTGTGATCGTGGGTTGTATGTCTTGGACCGTGGCACAAAAGCTCTTCTTGTTGTTGTTACTGGCAATGCTCAACAACTAGTTTTGAACTTTGGTATCTTTGTTTGGGACATGTCCTGTTTCCAATTATTTCGATACCAAATAAATTGGGCCACTTGTTGGTCACTTCTTTACTGCATCTCCTCGCATTAGCTCTTCATGTCAGTTGGTTAAAGTAAAACAATCAGTTTTACTATAAACAACAAACGTGTTGCCACTGTGTTAAAATTGATTCATTGTGACTTATGGGGACCTGCAACGATTACCTCTATTAATGGATTTCGGTATTATGTTAGTTTTGTCGATGACTTCTCACATTTTACATGGCTCTACCCTCAACATGCCAAGTCAGATTTCTATGATATATGATCAAATTTCACATGTTTGCGTGCACTCAGTTTTTTGCCAATATGAAACAATTGCAGAGTGATTGGGGTTCCGAGTTTGTCAACTCTCGGGTTCGTGCCTTCTTTGAATCCAAAGGTATCCATCACCATCATTCGTATCCTTATACTCCGCAGCAAAATGGGCGCACTGAGTGCAAGCATCGGCATTTGATGAGTTGTTGTTTCCTTTTGCTGAATCGAGTTCTCTCACACTGCGTCAGGCCCTTATCATCTTCTCTTTCTTTGATCATGATATTGTTGACACCCCTAAACCACCTGATGTGGAGAATGTCACGCCCCAACTCAGCTACAATGTGTCTCACCCATTTCTGATATACCTTTGCTCTGGGTATGATTACTGGTACGGGTGAGACTTTTCCGCAATAGCCTACAACTTAGGCTCTAACAGCTGCTCCTGCACCTGTAGTTCCAAAAGCCGCTTCAGCACCTCCTATTCCTGAAGTTGCTTCTACACCTCCCCTGACTTATGTTGCACCCCAAGGATCTATCAACTGCTAGGCCCCCAACAGTCCGGTCAATGATAATGGGTTGTCGCAGGTCGGCTCTAATATCAACTGTAATGCCCCAGCCTGCAAGCCACGCTGGACTGGGCGTGTCAGCAAGGATCCGTCAATTGCTAGCTTCTTAAATAGCCCGGTCAACGACGAAGGGCTATCTCAGGTTGTATCTCATATCAACTGTGACACCTCAGCCTGCAAGCTATGTTCGACCGGGCATGTCGGGATTAGACTTGCCCTACAAGTCATTACAAGTCCTTTTTAGTGGGCATGCTTAACTCTAAAGTTTTTTTAGTAGGCTCCCGAGAAAGAATATACATACTGTTGTCATGATGCATATATTGTCCTATATTTATATAGATAAATTATAAAATATAATTAATGTTATGGATAGATTTCTACTCATTTTGTCATGTTTTGATTGGTGCAAATGAATGAAGTAAATCACACCCGAGCCATGTTTTCGATCAAAGAATTTTGGATAGGCTTGATCTAAGCTTGCATGTCAAGGAAAGTTATGGATTACGTGGATTGAGATGTAATTGTAGGCATGATTATTGAGATAGAGTGATTAAAGGCATATTGAAGAACCGATCATCTATAAAAAGGGGCCAAGGCATGAGATGGGATATCACACCTTACACTCACATTTCATAGTTTGAAGGATTGGGCGAGGCATTTGAGAGGAAGCGCCACCGGGAGATCATCGTTATCTTTATCTTATTGCATTCTTTTATTTTGAGCATGAGTAGTTAGTTTTCTTTATTCTAGTCCAAGGTTGAATTTAGATTTCGGATTTAGATTTGTGAGATTATGTATTGATTTAATTTGCATCTTGTTTATGAAATTGATATTTGTGATTCATAGCTACAATTGTTTTATTTAATCTTTTATAGCGGCCGGATTTTAGATTGGTTTAGAAATTGTGTGCCAATTGAACATTTGCATCCGTAATTGTGCACTTGTTTGATAAATTGGAAAATAGGTTGACAAGCTTAGCCTAGGAATTGCATGATCAAATAATTTAATATTTTTGTAATTGATTGAATATTTGAATTGAGTTTTTCTTGGGCTATTTTTAATTGAGAAAATTAATTTATGGTCGTACCTAGATTATTTCTTTGATTAGGGATGCGGTTAATCGGCCGTACCATTTCCGTCAATAAAGTAAGGAAAAATTGGCGTTATGATCGTATCCAATGCCTATAACCAATTTATCAATTGAATAACGAGATTATTTAAAATCAATGATCGAATCTTTAATCCGGTTTCTTGTTCACTCATTGGGCTAGAAGTTTAATCTTTTTGAAATCTAGATTTTATCATCTATCTTAATTATCTTAGTGAATTGCTAATCTATTCCCCCAATATTTGAAATTGTCACAAAATAGAAATTAAAATTCATAGTCCCTATGGATCGAACTCGGCACCACTTGCTACTCGACAATCGTGGTGTTAGAGTATTTTTATTGGAAGCACCGAGGCTACCAATTTTTTGCGCCATTTCCGGGGACTGGCGTTCGATTTATTTCATGGTTTTGTCAATTAATTATATTTTATTATTATATATTATATATTGCAATAGTTTATGCCCCGCTCTTCTCGCACAAAAAATTTAATATACGAAGCGGAAATTGAGAGATTAGCGACGATATTGCGGAAGGAAGCAAAAAGAAAGCTGAAGTTTGATAAGGTTTCAAGTTTGCAACCAAACGAATCAATCAGGCGAGAGCCCGATATGGCGGCAGAAGATACCCGCATGCTCAGGGAATTGGCTGCACCAAATTTGAATTTACAACCTTTATGCATTACTTTGCCGGAAATTGAAGGTACCGCTAGTTTCGAATTACGATATGGACTAATACACTTTTTGCCCTTGTTTTATGGTCTTGCAGGAGAGGAACCACATAAACATCTGCAGGAATTCGATGTGGTTTCCTCGAGCATGAAACCACCAACCATTACGGAAGAGAAAGTAAAACTACGGGCATTATCTTTCTCATTAAAGGATGCGGCGAAGGAAGGGCTATTTTTTCTACAGCCGGGAAGCGTCATTACTTGGAGGGACATGAAAAAGAAATTTTTGGAGAAGTATTTTCCAGCATCGCGGGCGGCGATATTACTCAAGGAAATTTTCGGAATCAAGCAACAACAAGGAGAGACGTTGCATGAATACCTGGAGAGGTTCAACAAGCTTTGTGCGCGAGACCGGAACAACACCAAATTACTAATCAACTTTTGCTCCAATACTTTTATGAAGGACTGGGCATGCGAGACCAGAACAACATTGATGCCGCTAGCCAGGGAGCACTGACGGATAAAACCCCGAAAGTTGCACGGGAGTTGATCGCAAGGATGGCAGAGAATTCGCAACAATTTGGAACCAGAGGATTCAAATATTCGGAAGGTAACAATTCTCTTCGTCAACAAATTTCTGAACTTAAAAAAGTTGTGCATCAATTGGCTGCAGGAAATACACACCATGTGAGAGCGTGTGGTATTTGTACAAGCCCGGAGCATGCCACTAATGCATGCCCTGCCTTGCACGAGGGAAGTCATGCCGATGTGAATGTAGCCGGTTTTTGTCCACCAAGGCAAACACAATATGACCCTTATATAAATACCTATAATCTGGGATGGAAGGATCATCCGAATCTCAGGTATGGGAATCCGCAACATCAAGGGTTCCGACCGCAACCACCTCCCCAACAATTCTTCTAGCCACCACCACCTCCACCCAACCAATCTATCATATCCTTGGAAAAAATGATGAAAACCATAGCTGCCAACAAAATCCAATTTCAACAAGATACGAGAGTGAGCATTCAAAGCCTTGAAACCCGCATGAAGCAAATGGCCGCAGATCTTCGCCATGTCAAAGAAAGAGAGATGGGAAAATGGCCATCACAACTAGAAAGGAACCCAAAGAATGTTAGTGCTATGACTTTAAGAACCGGAAAGATGGTGGGGGCTCCAGAACCAATCATCCCGAAGGACAAAGATGAGAGCACCATTGAAAAAAGAATCAAGGAGGAAAATGCAAAGAAAAATGAGGTAATTGATAAAACTGTCACTAAATTGAATACAAATATTGCCAATTTTCCGTCCAGGTTGGCAAAGCCGATAAAGCCGAAAAGGGGAAATGAGATTTTGGAGATTTTTCGAAAGGTGGAGCTCAACTAACCCCTATTGGACGCAATCCACCAAATTCCAAAGTACACAAAGTTCTTAAAGGAGTTGTGCACCAACAAACAAAAGTTGAAGGGTGAAGAATGCATCATGGCAAACGAGAATGTCTCTGCACTGCTTCAAAGAAATATTCCACCGAAGTGCGGAGACCCGAGTATGTTCACTATCCCATGTAAAATAGGAAAATTAGAAGTCAAGCGTGGTATATTAGATTTAGGTGCGGCAATTAATGTCATGCCGAAATCATTCTATAATTGTTTGAATCTTCCACCACTAAAGAAAACTGGAATTGTTATTCAACTTGCTAATAGGATGCATGCATATCCCGAAGGAATTATAGATGATGTCCTTGTCCAAGTTAATGATTTGATTTTCCGGGTCGACTTCTATGTTTTAGATATGCATGATGAAAATTCACCCAACCCATCGCCACTACTCTTAAGGAGACGTTTCATGTGTACGGTGGATACTAAGATTGATCTTAAGCATGGTATTTTGACGATGGAATTTGATAAGGAAATAATTGAATTTAAAATTTTTGATACGATTGAACATCCCCCAGGTTCTCACTCTGTTTTCTCGTTAGATGTCATTGACTTTGAAATGCAGGATGTCTTAGAGGTAAGAGGCAAGGAGGCGCTAAAAGTGATTTCGCACAGGTATGCCCAGGCTCCTTTATTGTTTCCCAATACTAATACACGATTATTGCATTCAATTGTGCAGCCACGGGAGTTGAAAATTAAACCTTTTCTGAATCACTTGAAATATGCTCATTTGAGAGACGGTGAGATACTACCAGTGACCATTTCATCCACAATGATGAAAGCCAAGATGAACGAGTTGAAGAGCGAGGCAAAGTATTTCGTGTGGAATGATCCGTTTAAGGATGGAGAAGAAGTTTGTTTTGATGGCTCTTGAGGGACCTTCGTCCTAAATTCTCAATTAATAATGTCTAGCCAAAGACGTTAAATAAAAGGCGCTTTTGGGAGGCAACCCAATTTTATTTTATTTCTTGCTTTCTCTTGTGTGTTTGGTGTGTTTATTTGTTTGTCTTTGCTTTCCGTAGGTGATGGTGATCTCAGAATGGCTGAGACTAAATTTTCAGTACATAATAATTTCAGCAGGTGGCGCGACTTTAAGCATGCCAATGCCGGCCTTTCAGCATACCCATGACAGATGAAGTTATCAAAGTTTTTTTTAGATCTTGCGCACCACCCCCACCCGGTTCAGGGAAATCCTATTGTCCTTTGCTATTTTTCTTTTTTGAGATGCATTTACATTGATGACAATGTGCATAGTGGGTGTGGGGGGAAAGTATTCATTGTTTACCCGATTGCATGACTGACTTGTGTGCTAAAGAGTTGTGTGTATTTCTTTTCAACATGACATGTTTTAATTAGATGACTTGCCGATGAAGTAGACGATAAATATGCCGAGCATGACATGTTTTACCCTATGCGAGATTTGAGCCTAATAGAGCATTCATATTAAATGCTATATATTTCTTCTTGTGTTTGATTGTTGCTCTAGACTTGGTTTTCTAGAACTTGCGTAGCGATGCATGCCGAATTTGATTTCCTAGGAGTCTATGCCATTAATATGAGAAAGGCATTAGGATGAACCATTTGGCCTAATATATTTCCTACCTAAAAAATTAATCATTTAGTAAGCCCATTTGAGCTTGAATACCCTATTTTATTGTTAAATCAGCTGCATATAACCTATGACCTTTCTCTCTAAAGCCAAAATTCATTTGAACCTATAGTCAAAGGAAAATGTTTTGAGCTCATATTATTTTAAAGTCTCCAAGGGAATGAGAAGTCATGTCTATTAATTATTGTTTATTGCTTATGAGAGAAAAGTTAAAAAAAAAAGAAAAAGAAAAAGAAAGAAATAAATGATGGAGTAAAAGGATTGAAAAAAAAAAATAAAAAGAAGAAGAAGAAATATGGCAAAAATTATTATTGCATTATAATGGAAATGGACATTTTGGTGTTAACTTATTGTCGGTTGAGTTGGGTGTGCTACGGGCTATATTGGTGAGCATTCTTACGTAAATTGCAAGAATAAAGTTTTGAGTATACATGTTAATGAAGGAATAAGTGAGGAATGAGAAGTATTACACGGAACCTATATATTACAAAATGGGTTTGGAATATTTTCTTTTTAACTTATTTAGCCGAATAATATCCTATATCCTACTCCAACCTAAAGCCCCGTTATAACCTTATTTAAAGACCCTTTGATTATTTGCACTAGATTTCGAATAATTAAGAGATGTGATCAATATGCAAGCCTATGGGATAATCATTTTTATGATGCGACACGAGTGACTTGTTAATCAAGATATATTTGAGTGTTGAGTGTATACACTTTATTCATAGTGAGGTCATGTTGCGCTCCATATGTCTTGAGTTTCATTGAGGTAATGATGATATGAATTTGTTTGTGGAGATTATGATTGCATCAAGTTCTTGCGTGTACTTTTTTTGTTTATGCTTGAGGGCATGCATGGTTTGGGTGTGCGGGAATCGATGATACATATATTGTCCTATACTTATATAGATAAATTATAAAATATAATTAATGTTATGGATAGATTTCTACTCATTTAGTAATGTTATTGATTGGTGCAAATGAATGGAGTAAATCACGCCCATGCCATGTAGCTTGCATGTCAAGGAAAGTGATGGATTACGTGGATAGAGACGTAATTGTAGGCACGATGATTGAGATTGAGTGATTAAAGGCGTATTGAAGAACCGATCATCTATAAAAAGGGGGCCAAGGCATGAGATGAGATATCACAACTTACACTCACATTTCATAGTTTGAAGGATTGGGCGAGGCATTTGAGAGGAAGCGCCACCAGGAGATCATCATTATCTTTATCTTATTGCATTCTTTTATTTTGAGCATGAGTAGCTAGTTTATTTATTCTAGTCCAAGGTTGAATTTAGATTTCAGATTTAGATTTGTGAGATTATGTATTGATTTAAATTGCATCTTGTTTATTAAATTGATATTTGTGCAATTTCTGTGATTCATAACTACAATTGTTTTATTTAATCTTTTATCACGGCCGGATTTTAGATTGGTTTAACAATTGTGTGCCAATAGAACATTTGCATCTGTAATTGTGCACTTGTTTGATAAAGTAGTAAATAGGTTGACAAGCTTAGCCTAGGAATTGCATGATCAAATAATTTAATATTTTCATAATTTATTGAATATTTGAATTAGGTTTTTCTCGGGCTATTTTCAATTGAGGAAATTAATTTATGGTCGTACCTAGATTATTCCTTTGATTAGGGAACATCAGAGTGGAGTTTGTACGCTTTACTTAATCTTGTTTGTTTGTTTAATTCTGATTTTCAGTTTTTTTAGCCTTTGGAATAATTGTAGTTCGGTATTATTACTTATTTGAGTTTTTTCGATTATTTCTACGGCTCATTTTCTAATTGTAGTTTGTTTGCAGTTTGTGGCTGATTATTCGCTTGGGAGAGAATCCTACGTCCTGGGTCACCGGAAAATTTCTCCGGTGATCCAATTTTGAATTTAATTTTTTTTTTAAATATTAAAATTGCTTCGGAAAATCCGAAACAATTCTGAGACAACTGGAAACATTACCGCACGCGCCCATGATGCCTGTTGCTTCAGATTTGGTCTCGGAAATTCCGAGGCTATTAAAAATTGCCTCAGAATTTCTGAGACCACTAAAATGGCAACAAGTTTTACTCTTCGGGCACCATGACTGGTTTGTTTTGAGTTCTAAAGATGGCACCGGAGTGGGCTGTGTGATGCCATCCAGCTGGGTTATAGACACTGATGGCACTACTTTTCACAAAGTTCGTTCATTTCTGCGCTTAGTTCTATGATTTTTTCGAGCTGGATAATGACAATACTTCTTCAATAGAATCTTCGTCCTTACCTCATCTTAATTGCTGAAAGAGGGAGAGTGTAATACCCCCGGAGTTGATTAATTATATGAGTCTGGGATGATGTAATACTCTATGTTGAATAAAGGTTAAATGAATTAAATAGACTACTCATGTCAACAATGTGCAAATTATTTTTTAGTAGCTCTACTGAAAGAACTCAAAAGTTAAGCTTGCTTACCTAGAGTAATTTGAGTGTCCCAGGGTCCATGTGAGTGAGAACAAAGGGCACTGGAGAGGACTTGTGTGACCTGTGGGGCTAGTCTAATCCCGACACGCCCAGTCCAACCGAGGTGTCACAAAAGGTATCAGAGCCGCTCTGCGACATCCCATTGTTGTTGATTGGACTATTAAGAGACCTAGCAATTGATGGATCCTTGGCAACACGCCCGGTCCAGTATGAATCGTGGGTCGGGGTGTCACAGTTGGTATGAGAGCGGACCTGTGATAATCCATTGTCGTTGAGTGGAATATTGAGGGACCTAGCAGTTAATGGATCCTTGGGGTGCAACATAAGTCGGGAAGGAGGTGCAGAAGCAGCTTCTGGAGTAGGAGGTGGTGAAGCAGCTTTTGGAAGAGGAGGTGCAGGACCAGCTGCTGGAGTTGTACGCAATTGCGGAAAAGTCTCACCCAGACCAGTACTAAAACACACTCCTCACCCGGACTAGTAATCATACAAGTAGGAGGGGGTATATCATAAATGCATGAGACATATGGTGGTCGAGTTGGGGTGTGACATTCTCCACATTAGATGGTTTAAGGGCATCGACAATATCATGATCAAAGAAAGAGGAGATGTCCAAGTCATGACAAGGTGTGAGAGAACTCAATTCAGCAAAAGGAAACAAGACTTGTGTACGTATGCCCACATGGCTAGGAAGCACATTCTCTTATGATTGGGTCAAAACTTGTGTACATATGCCCACATGCATTTTTATTTATGTTTTCCCTTTCAAATTATAGAGGAAGAACTATTAATGGTAAAATCAAATGAATATGAGTTCCAATTTTTGTTTTCAGTTATTATTATTACTATTATCATTATTATTATTATTATTATTATTATTATTATTATTATTACTATTAGCTTATTTTATTGTTTGATACTATTGATTTACATCAATGTTGTTGGGTTCGATTATTACATTCTTCACTCTCACAGTGGCAACTATAAATAGATTGTAAGTGATTTACAATAACTAAATTTTTAAAATTATGTTTTAATTAAATCTTCAATAGAGGATGTAATTTTATACTTCACTTATGCTTAGTCATCTAGCAAAAGAAAATTGTACTAAAATTGCATTCATGTTGAACACTACATAAACAATTTTTGTGTAGTCATGAAGTTCACAAGATACTTTAAAACAAATAAATAAACAGAACATATATAAGACTTATTCGGTTAGACTTTCAAAATACTTTGAACTATCGTCAACCTCAATCTGAGCTGAAAGAGAACTAAAAAATACTAAATAAAAATGACCACACTTATGATGTCGAAGTTATCTATTGGTTTCCTAACATTGCACTTCCATTTTGGAGGAATATTGAGATGATGAACAAATCAATTTTAAAAGGAAAGTTTCTTCTTGATGGCGCAAGTTGGACATATATCATACACGTGTCACGGGTTAACTTCAATCGTCGAAGTAACCGTGCACTTCTTAGCAACTCACTCTATCGGCTACTAAGGCAGGCTTCCCGACTCAGTCAAGCACCACAATGCCAAAAGCTTAATAGAGAGAGAAAGTGTGAAGATAAACTTATAAACACGTTGATTGTCAATGCTTAAACGATACAAATGAGAGGGGTGGTGGTCCTTTTATAGGCCAAGGACTTCACAAGACTATTCTAGATGTGGGACTTGAATTGCCATAGGTCTTGCTCCTTCTCCCATATTGCCTCACTAACCGGAGCACCTTTCTACCGGACAAAGTACTCAGTTCAACGGGGCATTCCCTGCTTGCCCATCTTGCGATCCGCCATAATCTCCGCAACCTTCTTCTCGTACGACTCCGTGGTAGTAGGTGGAGCACGGTGTGAATCATTTCGGGATGGGTCCTCCTAATATTTATGATATGGCTTCAAAAAACTTACTAGAAGACCGGGTGGATCTTGAAGTCATCGGGTTGGTTGAGTCAATAGAATCGAGTGCTGACTTTCTTCACCACCTCGAACGGTCCCTCGTACCTCCGCGTCAAGCCTTTGTGCACTTGACGGATCCCCTTTTTTTTTCTCCACAATATCTGGAACAACACTTAAAGGATTCGATGTCCATTCCAAAACCTCCCCACAATAGTAAATCAGAGTTCGGATGCAAAAATTATGGCCAAAATATGATTTACTGACAAAACTCATAAATTCAAACTTTGAATCCCCAATTCACTCAATTCCTTGATCATTTGATGTGTATAGACTCAAAACCAACTATAATACTCAATCAGGGTCTAAGAACACTTAGGAAACTACAAAGCTTGATAGTGCCGTCAAAAAATCACTACTATTTGTGTTTCTTGAGAGACGAATTCAACAACACAACTCATGTTTGGCAACTAACAATGGATTGGAACTAGCTTTCATTTCCACTAGAGAGGAATTTTTGCAACAACAATTTGGTTATTTCAAGAAACCATGAACTATCTCCAAACAACATGTATTAAACATATTTTTTAACATGAATTAAAACAAGTAGGACATAGAGATACATGATCGAACATGTTGTGAATAAAATAGCTTCGAAATCTTATGAAAAAAAATCAAAAACCGCTCTGATACCAATTTATGACATGGATTACGATCATCTCCATAAATCAAACTCGAAATGAAATATGTAATACATTTGGGAAAATGGTAAATCAAACTTACAAATGAAGAATCGAAATAAAATTAGGATAAATCGAATTCCAAAAGCAATAACTCTTCTCGAGCGAGCACTTTCAAGAATCCAAAGACTGTCCCAGGCTGCCGATACGTGTTTCGTCTCTTAGGAAATTGCATCCGAAGCTCTAACAATTGATTTGCCTTCTAGGCAGCTGTAATCACTCCAATATTAAGGAATATCTCCAAAGGTAGCAAGGGTAAACCCTTTCTAATTATTCTCTCAAGTCTAGGTAGTGTGTGCAACAAGAAAATACAAGACACTATATATACTAAGTGGTGAATTAATCTAAGCCGCACATCTTGAGTGACAATTTAATCTAATTCATATATCTTGATTAAGATTAACGGATCATAACTTCCAAGCAAATAAGTAACTTCGACTTGGTCCGGGTTGTGATTGGTCTTTCTATGGTCGGGTTCGGATCATCCAAAGCTGTGTCAACTCTTATGATGTCGAAGTTACTATTGGTATCCTAACATGTCACGTCCACTTTTTCAGGGTATTGAGATGATGAACAAATCGATTTTAAAAGGAAATCTTCTTCTTAATGACACAAGGCTGACATATATTATGCACGGACAAGTATTTACAAGTTTCCTTTTTTTTTTTCTTGTACATTTTATGTGGTCCTTTGTTCGTACTATAAAAAAGTGGTATATGTTTTTATTTGATAATAAACCCAACTAAAAAATTTTACTCTTATCTTCATTATCGTAACTGTTTTATTTCTAAAATGTTGTTAACTGCACCATATATGAATAGCTTAGTGCCAGCGAGTTTGAAGAGCATGCAGGGTTTGGTCATCGAAGAAAGCCGTAAGTATCTCTCTAAATTTCTTATTTTTATCAGAAACTCTTGCCCTATAATTTTTCTATTGCACCTCAATGTTTCAGTCGACACAAGTCAGTAGTTTTAGGCTGTAAATATGACAATGACCGTACAAATAGAACTGTGCGTGAAGCATTACCTTTTTTTATTTTAAGCTATAGTTTATTTTGTTACGTCTTAGCTTGAGACTACTTTTTCTTTTTTTCGCAGGTCAACAAACATATGCACGTCGAAAAATGAATCACTCAAGGAACTCTCTGCAAGGCTTCAAGCTGCACTGATTTTCGGCAATGTGTTGTGCAGCGAATGTCATGATAGCACAGATCTATTGCTCTGAAAAGAATGCCAGCGTAGTTTTCACACAGGTGCACGTGTGCATGTTTCCTTATTATCGCAAAAAAGTCTATATTGTGCCATTATAGAGAGATGGAAGATTTGGAAGAAGAATGACTTCTTTTTATTTTTTACTTTTTATTTTCTGTTAGATCCACCGAACTAAGTACTTTCTTTGAACAAAGAAGCACTTGAATGTGCATTGTTTTTTTGCTATTCATGCCCCAACTCGATCATTTTATAAAACTTATTACTATTATTATCTCTTCTTTGTTTCTCATACAGAATGTGTCCATCACTCCACTTCTAAAGATAACAAACAAATTGCGAATATTGCAAAGACATGTTCAGAGAGAAACAGAATACCTTGGATGATGCTCAAGCACCCCTTCCTACGGCTCAATCCACAGGGGCATCGACGCTGAGCAGCAGTGCTCACTACCAAAAAAATGGCTATTTGTAGCGAAATCTTAGTCACTACAATTTTCTTGCTACAAAAGCTATTTTTTGTTGCAGATATTACCGTAACAAATGGTATTTTTGGTATGGTCAACACCTTTTCTTTTGTTGCGGCATATTTCGGTTACAACTACAATAATTTTATTTTAAATTTCAAAATAAATCTAAAATAATCTAAAATAATATATCATATTTACACATATATATGTCATATATAATACAGACATAATACTTATATATTAATATATACAAATTAAAATTAAAATAATTATTTATTTAAAAACGACGTGATTATAAAAATGTTAATTATAAGAATTGTTATATATTTGGTTGTTAATATTTGGTTCACCTAATCACATTGGTCACATATATAGCATTTTTTTTATAACTTGATTTGTTAAATCTTAATTATAAAAATGTTAATTATAAAAATTGTTATATATTTTGGCCCTTGATTATTGAGGCCTAGAATGCACACAACCGACCCGCCCAAAATTGAAGTCCGGACCCGGCAACCCACTACCCGACCCAATCTCTGAGAGACCCGTCGGTTTATGGCTTTGAACCTGGCTGAACCGGTCTGAACCGGGTCTGCTTCATATATATATATATATATAATGTAGCCCTTAAACCGATCCAGCCCTTAATTCATTCATTCAGAGAACAATACAGAACAGAACCTTTCTCTCGATTCTTCTCTCGTGCGCTAGGCAATTCCTTCGTCGTCGCGCCTGCCTTCTCCAGTGAATCTGTCCGGCGAGTTGGGAGTTCTTCTTCTCCTTCAATGCGTGCCTTCCCCTTGGTGTTTTCTACGGTTTGATTGCTCGATTTGTGCCTTATTGTTGGTTTGCGGTGTAACTTGTCTGCGATGTTCTTTAGGCTTTAATTTCGGCAATGTTTCCTTAGATTGGGTTTCGGTTTAGCGTGTTTGTTACGTTTCCATGGCGTGCCATTTGTGGTTGGGTCTTGGATGTGTGTTCGGTGTCGGTTGGTTTGATATTAGGGTAAACTGAGTCCGAACTGTTGCTTCCGTAATAAATCGAAGTTGTCTTTAAGTTTTCTTCGATGTTGATTTGATTTCGAGAGAATATAGCCTATTGGATCTTGGATTAGTAATAACAAGTGGTATCAGAGCATATTAGGTGGCTAACTCACTGTTTTTCGAATTGATAGATCTCGTTTTGTTTTCTGTTTGTTAAAGAAATGAAATCGTGATTTGTCCTTTGTTTTTTTCCCAAATCTTGAAAATCGTGAGTTGTTCTCTATTTTGTTAAAAGTACTGAAACTCTTTTTCCCCTAATTCTTAATCTAGGTTGCTTGTTCTCTGTTTGTGCGAAACCTTGAACTGTTTGATGTTAAACTGCCATCGGTTACAAAGTTTTGCTAAAATATGTTTTTTGAAACAAGATTGTTACTTGCGAAACTTGTTTGAATGTGATCTGTTTCATCTTTGTTTGATTATAGTGGGATTGATGTTGTGATTTGTTCAATCCTGTAGTTTTGAAATACAATCTGAAAGTTGAGTGATTGTTACTTTGAGGGTTCAGAACTTGAATACTATAATCTTGATCACATTGGCCTAAAAGTGAAACTGAAAGTTGTGGTTCTGGTATAAGTTTGTCTTACATGTGACATTCTTGGTTGAATAGGCTGTTGGTTAGTATAGTCATTTATTGTGCCATCCAAACTATACTAATTCGTGTATTGACTGTGCAGTTTAAGAGGTGTAACAGGTTGGAAACAAAAAGGGACCCTAAAGATAGTCAAAGAACTGTTACGGAGCTAGGAGTGGGTAACTAATAGCTTATCCCTCTATTTTTGAAGTAGTAACTATTTTTTAGTTCTACTTGTGTTGTTTTCTATCTTTTTGGGTTGTGTAGTAACTGATTTGTGTGTTACTTGCCTAAGTGTTTTGCCTTATTTCTGATTGTATTGTGTTTGGTTGGTTTTAGATTTAAAAGATTTTTCAATTATTTTGAAAGTTTGTTAAAATCTTTTAAGAATTGTAAAACAACCATTGTTCTTGGTTTTGAAATTGTTTGGAACCGCCACTGTTTTGGTTATATTTGAGAAAATCATGCTAGTTTGATTGAGAATTGTTAAAATCAAAATTGTTTTTCTAATAAGATCAATATACTTTTATAATGTCCAGCCGTGTGACCTGTACGAAAATGACTCTGTTTTATACAAATTTGAGTGCTACTTAAGTGGTGACTGCCAGCGAGTGGCCACAAGCTCATATAGGTATTTTTTTGTCGCATTTCTTCCTGATCTAATCTTCACTAATTCTTTCCATCTCCATCCCTGAACAAACAATTTGTTCTGTCCAATTTCAGCAATTTGTTCTGCGTATTTGGTTGTTCTCCCAGAAGACCTGAAGCAAGAACATTGGAAGAAAGCAAAAATCCAGTGAGGTAATTAATTCACTATATTAAAATCTCCTATTCAACAATTTGCTTGATCCCCAACACTGACTTACCAACATATATCATAATATCAAAAAAATTATATAATAAATGCAAGAGTTTTTGATAAGTAAAGTTAGGGTGAACTTGCAAACCATGGATTCTTGTTTGTTTATTATTGTTATGATTGTGTTTTAACATGTTATTGAGAACTTCTGAGTTCAGTCATTCTTAGAGATAACAACCAGTTAAACTATATGGTAGTCTGTCCTTTCCTAGATATAAAAAGTGTAGGTTTTTCATGTAGATCGGGTCTCGTATTCTTCTCATATCTCGTGGTTTGGAAAAACGCATTGTTGGTGAGGGGGTGTTGCTATCCGACCCTACCCCAGGTTTGTTTTCAACCTAGTTATATTATCTATATGAAATCGGTTTTGGTTGCAGCCATTTTGAGTAAAGCATATTCTATGGTTATTAGTTAGTCAAAATACTAATACATGATATGGTGACAATGCAATTTATATGGAACTGTAATTGGGTGGTTGTTTGCTCTGTATGACCTTGTTGGGTAGCATATAAATCTTTAATTAAATATTTTTGTAGGCTGGTGGGTAAATTGATTTTTTTTCCCCAAACCACTTTGATTTTTGATGTAACTTATGTGTTAGGTATTTGGATACATTAACAGTACTCAATTAATTGTTGTTTTTAAATTGGTACATGTTTAAGTTGGTTGTTTAAACAAACAAGTTTTCACATGTATCAAATAAATTGATCACGTTGCTGGTTGTTTTATACTTGTGGGGTTGTACAGATGTTGGTCCGGATGTCATCAAGATAGGATCCATGCTATAATTATAGTTATACTAATCTATATTTTACAATTTTGATTACGCTGTTGTATGGATGGTTAAATTAGGCAATCATCTCCGACTTTTTCTCTTACGTATGCTATAATGTTTTAGTTAATATCTTTAATATTTTATATTGATTATATAAAACGTGAGTCTTATTTTCTTTCCAATGATTTGCACATGTTTTCTTTATATGTCCATAGGTGACACTCTTGACATAGTAAGGGTTTTTGTTACATCTGCTACTGTACCAGAGGCTGCGCTTATTCTACGAACAACCTCCGGAGCACAAACACTCGGTGAGGTTGTCCGCGCCGAGCCAATCAACTGGACATTTAAAGATGTACGCAACCACATTTACAAGATTTTCTATTGGATTACAACTTAACCATCTCACAAATAAATTCTTATATAATTTTGCACAATGTTGGCAGCTTGTTCGTCGCCCGTAACTACGGTGTACGGCCACTTTGACGGTGCATGGGGCGTTGCAGCATGGCACGTGATTCTATGATGATTGACATTTGTTTGTGTATTGATGCTAACTAAGTCCTTTATGTTGGTTGAACTTGCTGTCTCTGCTACATTTTGTGTGTTTGTTGCTACGCTTTGCCATATATGTTAGGCTATATTGCAAAATATTTATGTTTCTACACAGTGCGTACTTGCTACAACTTATGGTGATACATAATTGCCGTAATATTTCCATATTTTGTAATGTCATTTGGCAGTATTTTTTCACATCGTACAGGTTTTTCGGTCCCGAAACCATTTTTTTTAGGTTATTATTGAAAAAATAAAGAAACCTTTTTCCATACAATAAATTGGTCGTTACAAATACTGGTACATAAAATATTAACTAGGTTTCTGAAAACCAACTATTGTAACGAATTACTACCGTAATAAAAGCCGTTACAAGTGGATAAGCGTTTATTGTAACGATTCTTTTATAACGGTAAATGGCCGCTATAAATAAATCGAAAGTACAATGATAGCGTTACAAACACTATTACAATAAATGCGTTGACCACCCATTTTTTGTTGTGGAAAAAGTCGGTACAGAGACTTTTTGTAACTCGAGTATATGCACCGGTCAAAATCCGGTACAAAGTCGTTACAAATAGCTTTTTGTACCAAAAAATGGCCATTTGTAGCGGTTATTGAACCGCTACAAATGGCCATTTTTTTGGTAGTGGCTAGTAGCGATAATCTTGTGAAGATGACATATATAAATGTTTCATTTGCATGTACATTCGAAAACACAAGTTATTCAAAACAGTTTTCTACATTTAGAATGAAACGCAAATAATAAAATAAAATGCTGAGAAAGTTTGCAGATGTATTTGTTTTTGCAGGGGTAACTCTTGCTCCATGAATATCTTCAATGACCACACAATTATGATATGCCAGCAGGTATATATGATTTTATTCACTTCAGATTTTATAAAGATCGATTTGTTTAAATTTATTTAGCTTTAACGGAACGTATGCTGATATTTCAACATCCATTTATTATTTTTTAACTTTTGAAGATTTTGCATCGTTTAATATCTTTATAAATAAGCTTAATATCTATTAATATACAGTGGATTGTATAATTTTTTGTTTCTAAAAAAACATGATAGGTTGCTTTATGCACTCTTATGTGTCATAGTTACTCAATTGAATTTAATTCAATTCATTTTTATTGATGGTGAATTATCGTGTATATAATTTTTTTATTTAATAAACATTTTTTGAGTTTTGGCGACTCTGACCCACATCTAGTGCATACCACGACCCGGTGACCTAATTTCCCTAAGATGCGATCTCATCCGTTGATTCTAGGGTTGTAATTCTTGTTGCCTATTCATTCATATATATATATATAGTGTTGCTCTTCATTTTGATATGCGCAGCCGCTTGTATTCTCTTCCATAATAGAGTTCTCTCTTCTCCGTTTGGACTCACTCTTCTCGGTTTGTTAGTAATTTTCGGAAGGTAATTATTCAGTGGATATTTGTGGAGAGATTAGTGAATTTTTTTATGCTGAAATCGAAGAATGAAGCTTTGCTAATTTTTCGAAATTCGAAGTAAAAATTGAGAAAGAGACATCGATGAAGTTGAAAGGATTATTCAGAGGCAACTTATAGCCCCTTACACCCCTCAACAAAATGGTGTGGCGTAGCATCGTAATAGAAGCATTCTTGAAGTTATGACGACCGATGAATGTACCGCATGTAATGTGGGGTGAAGCTGCTGGGCATGCTTTCTACATATTCAACCGTATTCCGACTAAATGAGTGAAAGGGATGACACCATATGAAGTTTAAACCGACACTTGAGCACCTAAAGGTGTTTGAGTGCGTTGGGTATGTGAAGAAGCTGGCTGATCAGGTGTGACACCCCGGCTCGCAAGCCATGCAAAGCCGAGCATGTTGGGATTGTAGACTGGCCTTACAAGTAACCACGAGTCTTTCCAACACGCTTTGTTATCACTCATGTGCACCCTGAGAGACTTCCCAAGGGGTCACTATGCCAAACACGCTTAACTCTAGAGTTCTTTCAGTAAGGCTCCCAAAAAGGTATGTGCACATTGTTGACATAAGTTGTCTATTCAACCATTTAACCTATATTCAACCTTGGATGTCCTGGCACCGGCCCAACCCCGGAGGTATTACATCAGGTCTCGAAGCTCAACAAGTGCAGCACTCCAATAGTTTATTTGGGTGTTGAATTGGGTTCTAAAGCCTACCGAATGTTGAACCCAATTTAGCTGAAGGTTGTGGTTGCTCGTGATGTCATTTTTTATGAAAAGAAAAAATGAAGTTGGGCCCAATCACACACAGAAGGGGCTGATGCAAATAAATTGTGGGTTAACGATTTTTTCAAACATATCCCGGAAGAAGAACTACCAGCCGACACCAACAGAGAACATCAGCCCAAACTTCCTGCTGAGCATGCTGATGGAAATTCTGCAGCAGCTCTGAATGCAACTCCTTCAAGCGAAAATAGTGCAGCAAATGTGGACCCCTCGACGTATGAACACACTCCTATTAAAGGCTTTCGAAGTCTCACTGATATCTACAATGAGATGGAGCATGTGGAAAATGAATCCGATGAATTGATGTTTGTAGGTGATGAACCTACAACATTTACAGAGGCTGCTGGTGTTCCTTCGTGGCAAGAAGCAATAAAAATGGAATTTTGTTCGATTGAAAAGAATCATACTTGGAAGCTTACAACTCTTCCACCTGGGCACAAACCAATCGGACTGAAATGGGTGTTTGAAGTCAAGAAAAATATTGATGGAAATGTTGTCAAACACAAAGCTTTATTGGTCGCAAAAGGATATGTTCAACGGAAATGGATAGATTTTGATGAAGTCTTTGCACCGGTGGCCCGATTGGAAAGTATAAGGCTGCTATTGGCTATAGCTGTGATGAAAGGATGGTTGGTCCATCATCTTGATGTGAAGTCGGGCCTAAAAGAAAATCAATAATAATATTACTTTTCAAAGAATTTTTCATGTTTATCATCATATTGTCAAGGAAATCGGTACACTCCAAGATATTGAATGTGGGGCCTAAAAGATAAATCAAAATAGCTCATTTAGTATTTTTCAGGTCATGCAAACATTACAACTTTCTTGGTAGCTTACAGTGATTGGGTAATGTCATGTTCAGCCTATATTAAGACTTCCAGTATTTTTTTGAAGCATTTGATTGTATTTAAACATGTCTACCTCATTGGTCTGTAGGATAACCATTAATCAAATAGTTACAAAGGAAAATTAAAATAATTACTGTTTCAAGGAAGATGCAAGCATCAATTTCCAACACGATTGGTTGCCAATTGGAAGCTCTAGAGATAAAAAAGTCAAGAACCAAAGGAGTATCAACTTCAGCTTCAAGAAGTCAGGCCGACAACCGAAATTTGAGGCGTGGAAGAAACACTAGTCGCATTGAACGCAATGCAACAGATGCAGAGGAAGAAGCTGCCGATGTAGACTACTCTGCAGATGAACTCCGCCGCCATGCTCAGTCCTGTGATTCTAATAAAATTATTGAATCTCTTTAGAGCAGAGAATGCTTTCGGTTTTTCTAATGCAATAGATGTTGTATATCCTAATATATGCTAAGTGGCTGTTTTATCTAATTTGAATGGAGTTTTTTTTATCCAAAACCGCATTATGTGACTAGAAGAAAAAGGATTGGCTGCGTGACTCTATTCCTATACTTTTCCTGTTTTGTTGGTTTACATTCTTAATTAAATGTTCCTATTCGTATGGATTGTTTATTGTTTCCTTGGATGGCATGCCGTGAATGACGCAGCAGTGTTCAAGGCATAGAATATGACGCTCTAGATGACATCAATGTCGGTGTAAGTGTAAGCAGTACATGTTTGTGCCTTCGTTGTGAGATAAGGTATTTCAAGAAATATGTCTATGGCCATGTTTAACCTATAACATCATAGAGAAAATAAAAAGCATGAAATGTGTTTTGAATTGGCACATGATGGATTCCTTTATTAATTACCTAATGTCACGCAAATGAATATTTTACTAAAGATTGTAACGAACCATGAAACTGGTAGTGGCGACTGGTGTTAATGATTGTTGATACAAAAATGCACGATGTTGTGAGATTTTTTGTGTCATATTTCAAAATATTATGAAAATTTAACTTGTGATGTGTTATGATTGTAATGGTGTTGATACTTGGGATTAGTATAAATATCCTTGATTATACTAGAGATTTTGCACATCAGCTTGTTAATAGCTTCTATGCGGCTTTCAGAATTATTGATTAATCTTATGAACACATTAATTAGAAGAAAGTATGCCCAATTTTTTCTCAACAGATTAGTAATAGATATTAATTCTGATTGACGAAATTAAGGAGGAAATTGATAGGAGTTAATTTTGATTGATGAATATTATGGGAGAAATAAAGGGCGGTTACCAAAATAATTATGAAATTTAAATTTTGAATTATTGCAATCGCTTAATTTAGTAGTAGGCATCAAATTACGATTTTATTCCCTTTCCGCATTGTAATCTATTTTAAAAGGGTGTTCCAGAAATAAGAAAGTCTACTTGGGCAAAATTCTGATCTAACTTTTTGATATCAGAGCCACGTTCATGCCCAAGTATATCCCATTAGAAAATGTTGGATTTGGCAGAAGAGAAATTTACAATAACGAACATCGGAGTGGACAATTCAGAAATTTGCCTTCTCACTTAATAACACGAATACACAAACATTATAAATAGCGAAAACAAAGCAACCAAACAGTCCCTTAACACATAATTCAAACACTGAGAAACTAAATGGACCACACCCAATAATTTATTCTAGACACAACAATATCCCAATACATAATTTAATGCCAAACTTAACTAAGTTTATATTATTAACACCCCTTAAACTTGAACCTTTGTGACACCCAAGAGTGCTCTTGCTCAATTGAAATCACTGAACTTCAACGGTTTTGGTGAAGATGTCAGCAGCTTGATCATGAGTCTTCACATACTAGAGTTGGACCTCATTCTTTGCAGCACTTTCTCTTATGAAATGATATCGCAAGTCAATATGCTTACTCCTTTCATGAATAACAGGATTTTTGCTCAAAGATATTGCCGATCGATTGTCAACATGAATGGAAGTAGCTTCATCTTGAGGATAGCCAAGATATTCCAACAATTTTCGCAACCAAATTGCATGACAAACACAGGACGCAGCACCAACGTATTCAGCCTCACAGGTGGAAAGTGCGACGATTTCTTGCTTCTTTGAACTCCAAGTGAATGCAGCATTTTCCAAATAAAAAACATAGCCAGGGGTGCTCTTTCGGTCATCGATATTTCCTCTCCCATCACTATCGCTGTATCCAATTAGTCCAAAATATTCAACAACAGAATAAAATGAACCATAATCAATGGTTCCTCTGATGTATCTCAATATTCGCTTAGCTGCTTTCATATGGATTTAACTTGATGATTCCATGAATCGACTAATGATGCCAACACTGTCCAAGATATTTGATCTTGTACCTGTCAAATACCTCAAACAACCAACCAAGCTTCTGAATATTCCAGGATCTACCTTTCAGTTTCATCATATTTTGATAATTTTAGCCCACACTCCATTGGTGTGCTCACGGGTTTGGAATTCATCATGCGAAAATCTTTTAACACTTTCTCAGCATAAGCCTTTTGGGAGATGGAAATCCCTTCATCACTTTGCTGCACCTCAATTCCAAGATAATATGACATGGGGCCTAAATCCGTCATTTCGAATTCTTTAGTCATCCTCCTTTTAAAATCATCGAACATGCTCGGATCATTCCCCGTAAAAATCAAGTCGTCCACATATAGACATACAAGTAAAACACCAGCATTTTTGTTTTTCACTAGATACACAGCATTTCCATGTGCGCATTTTTCAAATCCACATTTCAGAACATATGCATCAATCCGATTATACCAACTTCTCGGTGCTTGCTTGAGCCCGTACAACGCCCTTTTCAATCGCAACACCTTATCCTCCTTCCCTTCAACAATGTAACCTGGTGGCTGCTCTACATATACTTCTTTTTCCAAGTATCCATTCAAGAAAGCCAATTTCACATCCATTTGGAAGATTTTCCAATTGTGTTGGGCTGCTAAAAATATGATCAGTGTCGAATGGTTTCCAGTCGAGCAACTGGAGCAAACACTTCCTCATAATCAATTCCAGCTTTTTGCGTAAAGCCACGAGCAACAAGTCTAGCTTTGTATTTCTCGATCTCTCCTTTGGCATTTTCTCTTTATCTTGAATAACCATTTCAGTCCCACTGTTTGTTTTCCTAGTGGAAGTGTCGCCATTTCCCAAGTATCATTTTTCAAGATCGCCTTTATTTCATCATCCATCGCCTGCTTCCATTTTTCATCCTGGACAGCTTCATCAAATGTAATTGTTTCAGCATCAGTATATAAGCAAAACTGAGCTTGTACCTCATCAGTTTCCTCATAAAGATCTGATAATTGACTAGCACGACGAGGGCGACCAGACAAACTTGGTGAGGGCATTGAATTCGGATGAGAACCTTGGGATGGAGAGAGGTGGGAAGGTATTTCCCACTTTACATGTCCGCATTTCCATTTTCGTCAGTCCCACTTATTTTGTCACTTTTCTTTGCTGGAAAAGAATTATACACTTTAATCTTATTTTAAAAAATTTAATCTATAATTTTTTTAATTTTAATTATACTAATAAGTTATCTTAATGTTGATTTATAATTATTTTTATTATACGATAATTATTTTCACTAATACATTTTTAATTATTTACTAATTATGCCCCTCCTAAATTTCTGTGCCTACAGTAAATCGGACAAAATATCCGAGACGGAGGGAGTAATAGATTTGGATAAAATAGAATTTTAGGCTAGTCTAGATTTGGGTGGAAATAATATAAATAGAGGTAAGGACACAGCTAGAAATCCACACACGTGCAGAAAATAGAGTCGGTTAATATTCGTCTTACAAAAGTTACAACTTTGGCTATGAACTAACTAAAGACGATTTTCGAATTGAATCATGCATCTAGAATTATCAACAATCTCGATACAACCATAGCCAGACCACAAAACAATAGATGAGATTAAAAATAAAAATAAAAACTTTTTTCAACCGAACATAAGTCTGTCTTTCTAACTTTGATCTTCAAATTGACACTCTCTCTTTACGAATAATTAAAATTATAAAATAAAAAATAAAAATCATTGATCAGAGTCAGAAGAACAAGGATCCCCTAAAACCCACAAGGCTGCATATTGATTACTACCACCCGGAAAGCAATTAGCTTTGCCTCGACTGCTCCGAACTCTGCAAGTGAAGTGAATTAAATTAGAATTTACGAGCTGCAAATAATCGGATTTTTCCTACACTATCAATATCTGGATTTTTCCTCTTCAATATCTGCTCCTTCCTTTATTTTCTCCCCAAGAATTTCATCTTCCACCTTCTAAAAAAATATCTCTACTGATTACTGTTGAAATAATAATTTGTAACTTTCAGAATAGTTAATATGAACTTTAAGTTCTAGTAATTGTCAATAATAATACCCTGAAGTAATGGCACGAAGATCAAGAGTCCTATGGAGTTGTCTAGAAAGTCTCTTGGTTATACATATGGATGTAATCCTTACTTCATTGTGAGTGAAAAAAGAACTTATCCAAAAAAAGCATAGTGAGCAGCCCGTAATATTTTCTTCTGCAAGTTCTTCTACTATCTATCATACCCAACAATTACTCCCCCACTTTGTTTATCGTCTCCCTTTGGATTAATTATATCTTCTAATTTAAATTTAGCAATTTGTCTACTTAATTCCAATTTGCTGGATCTTCCTCCGAGGGTCTTTCTGGTACTTGATCTGACTGAGGTCTCCAGATTTGGCATCCTTCGACAGTAAGAGGTTGGCTTCCATTGATTTATGTGTCTGCATCCCAACTCTATGCAACGTTCTCTTCAAACTTGACATCCCTGTTTATATGAATCTTCTTTTGGTGAGGATTGGTGGGGCTTGCATTGGCTTTCGGAGCATTGGGTGGCATTTATTAATTTTAGTTGGTTGCAGCGAATGCACTAGAATTCAGTGTCAAGAATCAATTTCTAGTCGAATCATGATATTAAAATTTTAAAAATGTTTCACATTGGGGATATCGACATTGTTTGGCGCTTGAACGGGTTCTAAAATTTTCAGCGGAATTTATCATAGGTTATTAAGGCTGATGCTGTTAGTTTTATATGACATATAGTCCAAGAAATGATGAAACCAAGCTACGACTGTCGTTAGTTGTACAGTTATTCCTGGAACTTGCGTCGGGTTCAAGAATGTTTAGTAGTATTTATTGTAATTCGTTACGGCTTATGCAATTACTATAGTTGGTCACTTAGTAGTATAATACTATAACCAAGAGTAAAATTGAAAAATATATTCTAAAAGTATCCATAATTATCACTACACTTCTACATATTTTTCATGATGTGTTTTTAGCCTATTCTTTTTAATACTCAACAATTTTTTTTACTTGGGACATACATGGGGAGCACTTGAGGGACAAGCCTCCATTTTCCAGTGAGAGCCATACATGGCATGCTATGATTATTTTTGGTACATATATAGATAAATATATAATCTGTTATTACAACTTATTTTAAATTGCAATTTAATCTACAGAGTTAAATTGTAATTTAAATTTTCATTATAATTACTGGATTTAGTGAATTCATTATAAAACAACACTTGAGAAATGAATTCACTTAGTGAAGTAATTGTGTTGAAAAATTAAATTGCAACTTTAGCTCAATCGTTTAATTAATTTTTTTTAAAAAAATATTAGAAATAGCAACATATATATTTATCTATAGTTTGGTTTGAGCACTATGAATTGGCTTCTAATCAAGTCTTAAATTTTGAATTGCAATAACAATATTTAACATTGGGGACATAGATTGGTTCAATGGTCGTTTAATACAATTGGTTTGGGTAAGCACAATGACAATAGTAGGAATTGGTTTCAATGAGAGATTGAAGATTGGAATTGTAGAATATGAATTTTCTACCGGCATGCTATATTGAGATTAGAGGTCATTTTACAGTAGAGACTTCAATTTTTTGTATTTAAAAAAATGTCCTAATGTAAAGTGGGCATAAAATCAAAGAAATTAAATTAATCTCCTTAAGTTCTATACATTGTACATTCAAATATTGTTTGTGTGCTATTTTATTTCTTCCCTATTTATCAAAGAAAATATTATCCATCATACTTTAGAAGTTTGGTAATAAATAGATCTTAGAAGTTTGGTAATAAATAGATCTTAGAAGTTCGGCAGGAACATCGACACCTTTGCCCGATAAGAAGTTGTTAGCTGCTATTTTTATCATGCTGCAAGAGTATGTGTTTTTGTACGGTCTGTTTCTCTGTGTTTTTATTGGACGAGGCATGTATGTATAAATAATTTTTCATTTGTTGCAGGAAGGATGCTTACAGGGTATTTTCTAATCCCGTGGACGTCTTAGAAGTTGGTTCTTTGCACATGCTCTGGGCTGACATTATATGCTTGAATATATATACCATTACATGGTAGTTTGATGCTGACGGTGGCGTTTTATTGCAGCTTCCTTATTATTACGATGTGGTAAAGCAGCCGATAGACTTTGCAACTATTCGGAAGAAGCTAAGGAAAACTGTTACAAGTGTTTGGAGGACTTGGAGGTTAATTGGTTCTGTAGATTAATTAATAACTGTGGAGCTGCTATTATAACTAATAATGGAAATATTATTATTTTCATTTTTCCTTTTTTTTTTTTTTTTGTGTTTTTTCAGGCTGGCGTTCAGTGCTATGTTGCAATGCAATGTTGTACAACAAAGCTTATACTGTCAACCATAAGCAGGTTTGCAGACTCTCCTATGGATTAGTATTTAGGGTTTGTAATATGTGGTTAATACCGCATTTCCATTTCTTTTGTTACTTTTGTGGAATGCTATGAATAATAACGGAATGAATGTCTGTAGGCCCTTGCCATGTAGGCCCTTGCCATACGAAAGCTAGCCGCGAAAGAGTTTGGAAGATTTAAAGATCATGAGGGCAAAGACAAAGTAAAGGAGAAGGATATATTTAAGACAAAGTAAATGAGAAGGATATATTTAACCAGTGTAGTTAGGACCATATATTTTCGTACTTGTAATAATTACAAAGAAATTGCGATAAAAAAAAATAAAATACAAATGCTGACCGGATGAAAAACTATTTGTCATGTATAAAATGTAACTTAAAGAAAAAATTTCCACAATATATTTTTGCGGTAGCTGAATCCGTGGCAAAATCCACTTTTTTTAGAGTGTTCTAAACGTGATTATTTAGTTATATTATCTTTCTTTGATTTGCTTGGGTTATTTTGGTTAGCGTGTTAATTTTGACTTCTTTAGTTGCAGCTCATTCGAATATTTGTACTATTTGATTGGACGGAACATTATACTTATATTTATAACTATATAGAATGAAATTAATTATAGGCGATATCTAATAATTACAGGAAATTGATTTTAAAATATATATAGTGAGTATTATATATTATAATTATTTTAGAGCAAAATTATTAATATTTAAAATATATAAATTGATAAATTATTGTTGTAATATAAATATAGTATTAACATAAGATTTAAATATATATATTTTTATTTTATCATTCAAAATTATAATATTTCATATTCAACAATCTATTTTCCCTCTTTATCTTTCTAATTTTGTCCAAATGTACTTTGATATAAAAATTTCTTTAAAAATATATACAAGTTGATATATATATGCACATATTATATATAATTTTTAATAATGCTCAAAACAATAAATTAAACTATTTATGTATAAAAGTACGAATAATAGTTAAATTCTAGTAATTATAAAAAAATAGATTAATATAAAATAGAAATAGTTAAAAAATAAAAATATATAAATAAATAAATCTTAGTAAAAAATTGATAACAAATATATTCATATATACAATAGATTATAAGATATTATCTAAAAAATTAAAGGATACTGGATAGTATAAAAAAAATATAAAATTATATATATTACATTCTAGAAAGATCTATCTGGTATTTTAAAAGGCTTGTGCAACTAGGATTTTTCATTCTCTTCCCTCCTTTCCTTTCCAACGGCTGCCTGCATTGCTTTCGAAGTTGATTTATATTTTGAGTTTTTCATATTTGGTTGATTAACTTAATTTATATTGAATGGGACCGACAGATGATAGAGGGAGACAACATTTTCGATTCAATTGATTTACACAGTGGCAGGATTTGGCTGTGATTGCGAATCGAATTGTGGATGGTGGCGAGAATATTTTTCCGTTTATCTGAGTGGACACAAATTGGGTTTGAGAGTAAATCTTCATCTGCAGACGCCTCCAGGGTACATATCTTTCTATTTTACTTAATTATTATGATTTTTTGTAATTTCTATAAAATAATCATCTATTTCCTTATTATATGTTGATTATTATATTGGCGTGCATGTTAGTCGACATTGTTGTGGTTCTCTTGAAAGGGCAATACATACTCGGAATTACACTGAAATGCACAAGAACAACGCTTAAAGATGTATGCCAGGTAGGTACTTCATCCATCCATCCCTACGTTTATAATTAATATGGTCTTTAGGGTGTTTTTTTTGCTCCCACAGAATGATATCACAATGAATGCAACAGCAAAAATGCTACAAGACAAGAACAATGATAGCAAAAGAATGGCCAGGTTAAAATTCATGAAACAATGCTTACTTCTAGCCAAAGAGTTCTTCAAAATTACAAAGAAAATTAGATTATATTCTCATGCCATTCACTCATATATATTACCCTTTGTTGTGTCTTATTTAGGTCCTCATCTTCGTCGGAATCCTCTTTATTTATATTTTCAACTTTGTTTTCACTCCGATTCATCAAAGTTTTATCTATAATATCAAAATATCATATATTATTACCTATAATAAAGCATAAAAGTGATGAATTTTTCAAACGTGTAGTATATATATTTTGTCTGTGAAATAAACAAAGCATAACAGTGATCAATGATTATATGTGGATGATTTTTTTTATAATTTTCATGGTTAAAATCTCAACCGCATATAGTAATTTGACAAACTGGATATATATAAAAAAAAATCATCACAATTGCTTGTCAATTATAAATAATACTAATAAATATAATTGAAATAAATTTATGACATATGGAATTAGATTCTTCGATACAGATGATGCTTTCACACATGACAGGTTTTGCTACAGTCTCTCTAATCTCATATAAAACAAGAGGGGTACAGTCGGAATCCCATACCTCCAAGAAGAAGAAATTTGGTTTTGGAAAAAAAAAAAAAAAACGACAGTAAAAACAACAAAACTGGTAGAAATGGCTGGGCGGAAACAGGTACTTTTTATTTTTTACTTTTTATTTGGAAGAAGAATGAATTCTTTTCATTTTTTACTTTTTATTTTTTACTTTTTATTTTCTGTTACATGCACCGAACTAAGTACTTTCTTTGAACAAAGAAGCACTTGAATGTGCATTGTTTTTTTGCTATTCATGCCCCAACTCGATCTTTTTATAAAACTTATTACTATTATTATCTCTTCTTTGTTTCTCATACAGAATGTGTTCATCACTCCAGTTCTAAAAGACAACAAACAAATTGCGAATATTGCAAAGACATGTTCAGAGAGAAACAAAATACCTTGGATGATGCTCAAGCACCCCTTCCTACGGCTCAATCCACAGGGGCATCAACGCTGAGCAGCAGTGCTAGTAGCGATGATCTTGTGAAGATGAAATATATAAATGCTTCATTTGCAGGTACATTCGAAAAGACAAGTTATCCAAAACACTTTTCTACATTTAGAATGAAATGCAAATAATAAAATAAAATGCTGAGAAAGTTTGCAGATGTATTTGTTTTTGCAGGGGTAACTCTTTCTTGATGAATATCTTCAATGACCACACAATTATGATATGCCAGCAGATATATATGATTTAATTCACTTCAGATTTTATAAAGATCGATTTGTTTAGATTTATTTAGCTTTAAACGGAACGTATGCTGATATGTCAACATCCATTTATTTATTTTTAACTTTTGAAGATTTTGCATCGTTTAATATCTTTATAAATTAAATCGAAGCTTAATATCTATTAATATACAGTGGATTGTATAATTTTTTGTTTCTAAAAAAACATGATAGGTTTCTTTATGCACTCTTCTGTGTCATAGTTACTCAATCGAATTTAATTCAATTCATTTTTATTGATGGCGAATTACGTGTATATAAATTTTTCTATTTAATAAACATTTGTTGAGTTTTGGCGACTCTGACCCACATCTAGTGCATACCACGACCCAGTGACCCAATTTCCCCAAGATGCGATCTCATCTCTTGATTCTAGGGCTGTAATTCTTGTTGGCTATTCATTCATATATATATATATATATATATATATAGTGTTGCTCTTCATTTTGAGATATGCGCAGCCGCTTGTATTCTCTTCCAGAATAGAGTTCTCTCTTCTCCGTTTGGACTCTCCCTTCTCGGTTTGTTGGTAATTTTTGGGAGGTAATTATTCAGTGGGTATTTGTTGAGAGATTAGTGAGTTTTTATATGCTGAAATCGAAGAATGAAGCTTTGCTAATTTTTCGAAATTCAAAGTAAAAATTGAGAAAGAGACATCGATGAAGTTGAAAGGATTATTCAAAGGCAACTTATAGCCCCTTACACCCCTCAACAAAATGGTGCGGCGTAGCATCGTAATAGAAGCATTCTTAAAGTTATGACGAACGATGAATGTACCGCATGTAATGTGGGGTGAAGCTGCTAGGCATGCTTTGTACATATTCAACCGTATTCCGACTAAAGGAGTGAAAGGGATGACGCCATATGAAGGTTAAACCGACACTTGAGCACCTAAAGGTGTTTGAGTGTGTTGGGTATGTGAAGAAGCTGGCTGATCAGGTGTGACACCCTGGCTCGCAAGCCATGCAAAGCCGAGCATGTTGGGATTTTAGATTGGCCCCATAAGTAACCACGAGTCTTTCCAACATGCTTTGTTATCACTCATGCTGACCCTGAGATTGGCCCCACAAGTAACCACGAGTCTTTCCAACATGCTTTGTTATCACTATGTGCACATTGTTGACATGAGTTGTCTATTCAATCTATTTAACCTATATTCAACCTTGGATGTCCTGGCACCGGCCCAACTTTGGAGGTATTACATCAGGTCTCAAAGCTCAACAAATGCAGCACTCCAATAGTTTATTTGGGTGTTGAATCGGGTTCTAAAGGCTACCGAATGTTGAACCCAATTGAGCTGAAGGTTGTGGTTGCTCGTGATGTCATTTTTTATGAAAATAAATAATGAAGTTGGGCCCAATCACACACAGAAGGGGCTGATGCAAATAAATTGTGGGTTAACGATTTTTTCAAACATATCCCGGAAGAAGAACTACCAGCCGACACCAACAGAGAACATCAGCCAAAACTTCCTGCTGAGCATGCTGATGGAAATTCTGCAGCAGCTCCGAATGCAGCTCCTTCAAGCGAAAATAGTGCAGCAAATGTGGACCCCTTGACGTATGAACACACTCCTATTAAAGGCTTTCGACCGATATCTACAATGAGATGGAACATGTGGAAAAGGAATCCGATGAATTGATGTTTGTAGGTGATGAACCTACAACATTTACAGAGGCTGCTGGTGTTCCTTCGTGGCAAGAAGCAATGAAAATGGAATTGTGTTCGATTGAAAAGAATCATACTTGGAAGCTTACAACTCTTCCACCTGGGCACAAACCAATCAGACTGAAATGGGTGTTTGAAGTCAAGAAAAATATTGATGGAAATGTCGTCAAACACAAAGCTTTATTGGTCGCAAAAGGATATGTTCAACGGAAATGGATAGATTTTGATGAAGTCTTTGCACCGGTGGCCCGATTGGAAAGTATAAGGCTGCTATTGGCTATAGCTGTGATGAAAGGATGGTTGGTCCATCATCTTGATGTGAAGTCGGCGTGCTTAACTGGAGAATTGCAAGAAGAAGTATATGTGTCTCAACCCGATGGTTTTGTTGCTAAAGGGAAGGAGCATATGGTATACCGTCTATACAAGGCCCTCTATGGATTAGGTCCAGCGCCACAAGCATGGAACATACATCTTCACAAGGCACTCAAAGATTTGGACTTCATTATTCCAACACAATTTTGATAGTTGGAGTTTATGTGGATGATTTAATTGTCATAGGATCTAATGAAGACCAAGTAACCCGGTTCAAAGGAGGAATGCAGCAGGTGTTCGAGACGAGTGACTTGGGGCTGTTGACATACTTCTTGGGAATAGAAGTGAGGGAAAGTGAGAAAGGCATAGAGATAAGTCAAGCGGAGTATGCAAAGCGGATTCTACAAGCAGCTGGAATGTGGGACAGTAACCCAACAAAGTGGCCGATGGATGCAAAATTTAGCTTATCGAAGGATGAGGAAGGCACACCTGTGAATTCAACAAATTATCACCAACTCATTGGCCGTCTTCGATACTTGACTCATACAAGGCCATACCTTGCTTAATCTGTTGGGGTTGCTAGTCGTTATAAGCAGTCCAAAAGAAAGCCATCTGAAGGCAGTGAAACAGGTACTTCGATACTTGAAAGGTATGGTGCAATATGGTTTGGCATACACAAGAGGTGGCAATGGAAAGTTAGCAGGCTACAGTGACAGCAGCTGTGGAATAGATTTTGATGATCGAAAGAGCACTACCGGGACAGTGTTTTACTTCTCGAATAATCCAATTGCGTGGTTATTTCAGAAGCAATAAACTGTGTCTCTATCGTCTTGCGAAGCAAAGTTTATGGCAGCGACAGCGGCTGCGTGCCAAGCTGTATGGTTAAGGAATTTTTAAAGGACTTAACCGGATGGGAAAGCTTGAGAGTGAGGCTGTTCGTTGTAAATAAATCAGCAATAGCGCTAATGAAAAATCCAGTGTTTCATGGTCATAGCAAACACATAGATACGAGATATCATTTTATACATGAATGTGTTGAAAAAGAGATCATTAGCATGAAGCATGTTAGTGGAGAAGAGCAACGAACTGACATATTAACCGAAGCATTACCACGAGTCAAGTATATCGAGATGAGAAGTCTATTGGGGTTGAAGAATCTTGGTGACAAAAATCAGAATTAAGGGGGAAAAACAATAAATAATTCTTATTTTATTAGCGTGGTAAAAAAAATTCAATTTGGTAATTAAGGGTGGAAGTAATTGAGACATAATTGGTACATTTGAATATGAAAATGTTTTTAACAGTTTCAGGTTGTGCATTTAGTTTTCATTTGGTTTATGTTTGATTTTCATTCGTTAAAAAAAAAAAAAAAACAAAATAAAAACAAACAGAGTGAATTCAAAAAAACAAGAAAAACAGATTTTACTACTGTTCTATTCTTCTTCCTTGTATTTGCCTTGTGTTTTTGGTGTGAATCTTAATTCCAATCTAGGTGAGTGCCAACACGCCGAGCAGCAGTGGTAGTAGAGATATCATTGTGAAGATGACATATAAATGCTTCATTTGTAGGAACATTCGAAAAAACAAGTTATTCAAAACACTTTTTTACATTTAAAATAGAATGCAAATAAATAAAACAAAATGCTGATAAAGTTTGCGGATGTATTTGTTTTCGTAGAGGTAATTCTTTCTCCATGAATATCTTCAATGACCAGACAATGATGATATGCTAGCAGATATATATGATTTTATTCATTTCGGATTTTTTAAAGAATGATTTGTTTAGATTTATTTAGCTTTAACGGAATGTGTGCTCATATTTCAAAATCCATTCATTTTGTTTTAACTTTTGAAGATTTTGGGTCATTTAATGTCGTTAAAAATTAAATGGAAGCTTAATATTTGTAATGTATTAATATAGAGTGGATTGTATAATTTTTTTGTTAAAAAAAAAAGTAAAAAATAACAACATGTTTCTTTATGCACTCTTGTGTCATAGTTACTCAGTCAAATTTAATTTTTCATTTTTATTACCACATCTGGTGCATACCCGACCCAGTGACCCAATTTGCCCTAGGATGCGATTTGATCCGTTCATTCTAGGGTTGTAATTCTAGTTGCCTATCCGTTAATATATATGTGTATTTATATAGGAGTGTTGCCCTTCATTCAGAGATATGCGCCAGCGCTTGTATTAATACAGTTCTCTCTTCTCCGTTTGGATTCGCTATTCTCGGTTTGCTTAAGATTTTCGGTGGGTCTAGTTTTCGAGAGGCAATTATTCCGTGGATATTTTTGGAGAGATTACTGATTTCTAAGGTATGATTTTTTCTATTTTGAATTGTTTCACTAGGGATTAGGCTTCTTTGGATAGGATAAAGGCGTCTCCGGTGACGTTGGACCGAGTTCGATCCTCCTGTTTTTGCCTCCTTTTGTTAATTCAATTCATTTTTATTGACAGAGAATTATCATGTATATAATTTTTTTTTTAATTTATAAACCTAAGTTGAGTTTCGGCTGACCTTGACCCACATCTGGTGCATATCCCAACCCGGTGATTCAATTTCCCAAGATGCTATCTGATGCGTTCATTCTAGGAGTGTAATTCTAGTTGTCTATTCATTCATATATGTGGATATATATATATATATCAGTGTTGCCCTTCATTCTCATATATGGGCAACCTCTTGTAATCTCTCTCTGAATAGAGTTCTCTCTTCTCCGTTTGCGTTCTCTCGTTCTTGGTTTGCTTTAAATTATCGAGAAGTAATTATTCAATGGGATATTTGTGGAGAGATTAGTGAGTTTGTTAGGTGTGATTTTCTCTATTTTGAGTTGTTTCACTAGGGATTAGGGTTCTTTGGATAGGATAGAGGCATCTCCGCCGTTGTACCGAGTTCGAACGTCCGTGTTTTTGCCTTCTTTTGTTAATAAGGGTTAGCGTGAACCACAAGTCGGAATTCTTTGTTGGTGTTTGTTTACTGTTTTGTGTGTTTAGATTTTCTACAAAATAAAATCTTTATTTAGTATTTTTTTTTTTTCAAGTGCTTTTCATCCGTATCCAAAAACTTACAACCTCCGTGAAGTTTAATTTTTTAAATATTCTTTATAAATATAAGAAGTTCTTGATACTATAAAATTGATGTGAATCTATTCATTCTACTTTCGATTTATTTTTAAAATCCTAACATTGCACTAGCATGATGACAATGGCTTTGTTTCTTTTTTGCAGTGTGAAAGAGAATTTCAGGTCGGATGTTTGAGAGAGAAAAGGATGAATTATTTAAGGGTTTGCTATGAAACAACTTAATGATTCTTTTCTTAGTTAATGGTTTCATACAAACTGCATGCATTGCTCGAGCATGAATGGTTCTGTGGTGAACAATGCAACAGGATGCATTCACCTCTTTGGAAGTTTCTCGCCGCTAGCAATTTGAAGCTTCCCAAAACTGTTGTGAAAATTTTGAAGAAGAAAGTTAAGGGAAAACCTTCAACGCCGAGCCCATATTAATTTGAGTGCAGCTCTCACTCTCATTGATATTTGGGCTTCTGGAAGATAAATTGGTGTGAGTTGGTCATTTTACCTCTCTCATCCTACTGCACATTAATAATTGCAATGATGGGTCTCTATCCTAATTGGGCATTGTATCATTTCTTGTCAATGAAAGACAATAGTAAGCATATAAAGCAACAAAGTTTTGACTTGAGAAGATGGCAGCGGGGTGCATGCATGAAGCCATCCAGCTGGGTTGTCGGCTCCGATGGCATTGCTTTTTCACAAAGTTTTTTTATGTTTGTGCTTAGTTCTATGAATTTTTCGTTCTTAACTCATTTTAGTTATATTTATGTGGATCTGGATTTGAGCTCTTCATATGTAATTTGTGGGCCAAACTGTGGTTTTTTCCACACTTCCATTTTCTACAAATTGACACTATGCTTCTAAATTTTTTCATCTTAACTCTTTTTCCGTTTCTTTTTAAATAACGTCTCCCGTTTCTATCACTATCCTAAATACACAAATATATTTAGGTACATTTAAAATTCTGTCTTCAATAAATTAATACAAACTGCCTTCATAAAAAGAAACAACTAAGAATTTTTGTTTATACATTAATTTATTTACCATCTACACCAGCCCCTAATTACTGCTGCCATTACTAACACAAAATGCGTTCATCCTCCTAACCCTCCAAACCTACACAACACAAAAAACCTACCCCAATTAAACTTGGAGTGCAGAATTATAAAAGTATACAAGGGAAAAGTTTCACTGATAATGCACTCAGCGTATCTCCAATCCATATCTCCTATAGCGATTTATATGAAAAAAAAAAAAAAAAAACGATATAATACATCTGGATCCATCTAGTTCTTAGATGCGGAACCGTGAACTCGAACAATTGGTATTACGGTATTCCTTAACTGAATCGCCTAATGGGTCCTTTGTAATCTATTCCGATGGGGAGAATAGAGAACAATTATTGATTTAGTGTCTTGGGGACCATAACCGAATGTCCTTTATATAGTGATCAATAGGTCACTCATAATCACCTAATTGCTATGCTATTTGCTATCTACTCAATTTATCCCTTATCAATAAGGTAGTAATTGACTTGTTCCATAATTAGATCACGTCATTTAAGTCAATCAAATAAATAATTGATTATTTTCATAATCAAATATCGTAATCTAAGTCAATCAAATAAATGATTGATTATTTCTATAATCAGATTACGTAATTTAAGTCAATCAAATAAAGTAGAATAATTAATATAATTGTACATTATCATTTGTCCATATTTAGATAGGAAAATGTATATATTCCTAACAGTATAAACAAAAGAGCACACTCAAAGAAGACAATATACCAGCACCATGTTCATATCTTTTCATCTGTGTTTGTACCCAGGTTGAAGCTGATTTGCCTATACCATCACTAATGCTTTGGAAAGCCTGTCAGAAGCCACAATTTAGATCAAAAGCTATGTTAGACAAATTGCTGGTCCTGGGAATAGCATATTCTTCATCTACTGCAGTATTCTTTTCCAAATTAAGTGAATTCAGGGGAAGAAGTATTTCTTTTCCGATCGTCACAAATATTGAATGGTGATGATTAAATATTAATGGGAAAAAATTGCACAAGACAACTATAGCGAAAATTTAGTAAAAGAAATTAGGATATTATAACCTGTCGGATTCCTTCTTGGGCATCATTGGGTTTATTTGTTCTTACAATTGTCCCTCTCTGCTTTCTACGTGGCACGGTACAGAAGGTGGAATGCTTGCAAGAATATATACTCTGCCTGTGAGGATATTATGGGCTCCTGCTGCCAAGAAGTTGTCAGAAAGTTCTCAAGAAGAAGTTGTCCAATGCCTATAATCTTAGTGTATCAAATTAAATATGTGTATGATTGTGTGTATCTTCTGTTAATAGGAAGTGTATTGTATTATATATATATGGATTGATCAATAAAATAAACATATCAAAGTAATCATACTATGCTTGTTGGATCATTTAAAATAAACAACAAATCATGTCACCCAAAAATAGACAAAAATGTAAAGGGCGAAGGAATAGAGTTAACACAAAAAGCCCGAAAAGTATGCATTCTACATTGTATATTTAGTAACAGTAAAATCCACATTGGTGTCTTCCCAATTTGACAAGAGAACAATACAAAGTTATTCGCAACAATAAATATTTGTACTCAATTACTATAACATTAGAGTAGGAATAAAAAATTGTACATGATTATTAATCTTTGAGTAACTGAATAACAAAAAGCACAAACCAAGCAGAGGCTTTTATGCTTCCAATAAGCTAGAAATTGAAGAGACATGTCAAGGGAAAACTTTAATAAAAGTGCATTTGAGTTTATCAGGTAGATCATTGAAACTTTATTGAATTTAAAGGTAAAATTATACTAAAGAATATGAAGTGTGGAAAGTAGAGTATAGATGAAGTGAGGTGAGTGGCGATTGGAGTGCATAATGTGTTCACATGGTGATGGAGGTGAGAACGTTGAATGAATGTTCACGATCTCGCGTAGGTGTTTATGGGTGAAGTCGATTAATTTTTATTGAGAGTGATAAGTTTGTAAGCATGCATAAATAGTAACAGATGATCTATGGGGATGAAAGTATATGTTGTTGGGAATAAGGAGTTGTGGAAGAGAATTATAGTAGAGAGAAATTTTATTTGAAAGAAACGTTGATACTTTCTTCTTTTTTCAAATGCGCATACTACATGGGTATTTATAGGAAAATTATTTGTAGTAGGTAAAATTTATTAATACATTGAGAATAGTAAAAGTCTGTTCTTGAATCTTCACTGCCTTGAGAATTGGTGCGTTGGAATCCTTATTCTTTTTATTTTGGGATTGCAAATTATATTTAACACCCCCTCTTAATTTGTAATTCCAATATCTTTCTTGAACTGTTGAAACTTCTCTTCGGTGACTGCCTTCGTGAGTGCATCGGCAAGCTGTGCTGTGGTCCTAACATACTCCAGAAAGATTTCTTTTTCTTGCACCTTTGTACGGATAAAGTGATGTCTGAGCTCGATGTGTTTTGTTCTTCCATGAAACACTGGATTCTTTGTCATGGAAATTGCTGGCATATTATCACAGAAAATTGGAGTGGGTCCATCAACTCTCTGTAACAAATCTTTCAAAATTCTTCTGAGCCAAACTCCTTCTCGAACTGCTTCATTCGCAGCAATGTACTCTGCCTCCGCGGATGACATAGCAACTGAATTTTGCTTCTTCGAACTCCACGAAATTGCTTTTGATCCCAAGCAAAAAATGTATCCCGATGTGCTCTTCCTGTCATCTTGGCTTCCAGCCCAATCATTGTCCGTGAATCCAATCAACTCATTGTTCTCTTCCCTCGAATATTTGATGCCAAGACATTTTGTCCCTTGAATGTAACGGAGAATCCTTCTGCAGCCGCAAAATGTGACTTGCTTGGATTGCTCATAAACCTGGAAATCAAACTTACAGCATGTAAGATATCCGGTCTTGTGTGTGTTAGGTAGATGAGCGATCCGACAAGGCTCCGATGAATGCTTGGGTCGAATTTTTCTGCACCATCATCAAACTTTAATCTTTCGTTCAGGGCCATGAGTGTTGCAGCAGGCTTGCAATTCTCCATTCTAAACTTCTTTAGCATGTCTGCTGCATGCTTTTCCTGGGAGATGAAGATACTTCCATTTTCTTGCTTTACTTGAATGCCGAGAAAATACTTCATCACTCCGAGATCGGTCATTTCAAACTTTCTCATCATCGCTTCTTTGAACCATTTCACCATTGCATCATTTGTTCCTGCATAGATTAGATCATCGACATATAGGCAAACCATCAAAAAATCATTCTCACTTTTCTTCACATAGAGAGATGGTTCGGAAGGACTTTTATAATATCCATTTTACCGGAAATATGCATCAATCGTGTTGTTCCAGCATCTTGGCGCTTGCTTCAGCCCGTACAGTGCTTTGTGCAACCTGTACACTTTTTCTTCTTTGCCTTTCGCTTCAAATCCTTGTGGTTGTTTGACGTACACCTCCTCTTCTAGTTCACCGTTCAGAAATGCAGTTTTTACGTCAAGTTGGAACACTTTCAACTCCAATTGTCCTGCGATTGCAAGAACAGCTCTTATTGTTTCCATTCTAGCTATAGGTGCAAATGTCTCCGTAGAATCCACTCCAGGCTGTTGTGTGTATCCCTTTGCCACAAGTCGTGCTTTGTACTTTTGTATAGTTCCATCTTCATTGAACTTGGTCCTGAAGACCCATTTCAATCCAATCGCTTCTTTTCTTTCGGGAAGATCCACCAACTTCCATGTTTGATTCTTTTCGATACTTTTCATTTCATCGTCCATCGCATTTTTCCACGCTTCGTCTTTCATAGCTTCTTCAAAAGATTGTGGCTCGCATGCAAATAACGCAACATTAGATGAGTTATAAATTTCATTGCTGAGAGTTACTGTTTGATGAATCAGTAATTCTTTGGTATGATTGTTGTGGAAGAAGTGGGTCGAGCTCAATGAAGGTTTCTGTTGTTTCTTCTTTATCCCATTTCCATGTCGCAGTTTCATCAAAGACAACATCTCTTGATAGTACCAATTCCTTCGTTGATGGATTGAATAAGCGATATCCCTTTGATTCGTCGCTATACCGATGAAGATAAGTTTTTCTCCTTTTCCATCGAACTTCTCCCTATTCTTGGATGGAATTAAAGCGTAGGCAATGCAGCCAAAAACTTTCAATTGATTTACAATGGGTTTCTTCTTGTGCCATGCTTCGTACGGTGTCTTGTCTCGCACAGCTTTCGTTGGAGATAAATTCAGAATATGCATAGCGGTGTGAACAGCTTTTGCCCATAATTCATTCGGGAGATCTTTTCCAGCAAGTTGTTGGTAAACCTATCTACCCCAGAATTTTTGGCATTAAGAAAGCGAAAGAAGCTTGGGAGATTCTGAAAACAGAGTTTCAACGATCAGAAAAGGTGATTACCATAAAGCTGCAATCTTTGTGGAGACAAATTTGTTGGAAATAAGGAGTTGTGGAAGAGAATTGTAGTAGAGAGAAATTTTATTTGAAAGAAAAGTTGATACTTTCTTCTTTTTTCAAATGCGCATACTACATGGGTATTTATAGGAAAATTATTTGTAGTAGGTAAAATTTATTAATGCATTGAGAATAGTAAAAGTCTGTTCTTGAATCTTCTCTGCCTTAATAATTGGTGCGTTGGAATCCTTATTCTTTTTATTTTAGGATTGCAAATTATATTTAACATATATGATATATGTATAAATTTCGTAGGGAGAGTGACGCATGCAAGTTGATATATAAGACTTCTGTTGGCTAATGAACTTCCATAGGCAATCATGGAAAGATAAGTTAATTCCTAGCAAATTAAAAAATTGCATACTTATCCCAGATGGTAGAACTTTAAACTATCCTTTCCATAAATGACAATTACTTCCATTAAGATACGTAACCTCTTTGTATTCTTCTCGATCATTCAAGTAAGTCAATACACCAATTATTTAAACCAAGATCTAATTGAACTCTGATAGGATTACGGAACCCTATTTTGCAGGATTCTTCAAAGAGCACTAATTATGATCAAGAATCCTTCAAATCAATGGTAAAACTTGGGTGGTCCAAACCAAAGAGAACAGCTCCTCCACATTCAAACAATGTACAGAAAACCTTCAAGAAATCTTATAATAATACTCCAGCAGACAATTTATGACAAAAGCAAGCAGCAATTAAAAATATATATATATAAAATCAATTATTGTACATAATGATATGACAATGAATGCAACTGCAAAAATGCTACAAGACAAGAACAATGATAGCAAAAGAATGGCCAGGTTAAAATTCATGAAACAATGTTTACTTCTAGCCAAAGAGTTCTTCAAAATTACAAAGAAAATTAGATTATATTCTCATGCCATTCACTCATATATATTACGCTTTGTTGCGTCTTATTTAGGTCCTCATCTTCGTCGGAACCCTCTCTATTTATATTTTCAACTTTGTTTTCACTCCCATTCATCAAAGTTTTATCTATAATATTAAAATATCATATGTTATTACCTATACTAAAGCATAAAAGTGATGACTTTTTCAAACGTGCAGTATATATTTTGTCCAGTATATATTTTGTCGATGAAATAAACAAAGCATAAAAGTGATCAATGAGTATATGTGGATGATTTTTTTTATAATTTTCCTGGTTAAAATCTCAACCAATTATAGTAATTTGACATACTGGATATATATAAAAAAAATCATCACAATTGCTTGTCAATTATAAATAATACTAATAGATATTACTGAAATAAATTTATGACATATGGAATTAGATTCTTCGATACAGATGATGCTTTCACACATGACAGGTTTTGCTACAGTCTCTCTGATCTCATATAAAACAAGAGGGGTACAGTCGGAATCCCATACCTCCAAGAAGAAGAAATTTGGTTTCAGAAAAAAAAAAAAAAAAGAATAACGACAGTAAAAACAACAAAACTGGTAGAAATGGCTGGGCGGAAACAGGTGTCGCTCTCAGCCACCACTGAGTCCAAGCGCAATGAAAATTTTCCGGTCAAATATACGAGGCAGAATTCACGACGTAAACCTAAAAAGATGAAGCACCTTGACAAATTAGTTCTACCTCAGGTTGAGATTAGGGAAACACAAGAAAAGTTCAGTAATCACCAGTGTGGCCTAGATTCGAATGGCGAAAAGGCCTGTGGCAAGAGAAAAACAAGCACAACTATCGCGGTAGATTGTGGATCTGATGATGATGCTGTGACTCAGGTATTATTTTTTCAAACTACCCTTTTTGTCAATTCGAATCCAATTTCATTACTAATCTGAAATTTTCATTTTTGAGAGGATATTTGAGAGATTACTATATAAGGTCACCAAAATATATATAAGAATTGTTTAATAATATTTTAACAAAGTGATATGATATATGTTATTTTTATTTTTTTTAGTGATAACTTGTTGGATGATGTGAGATTAGAAAAGAAGAATCTATTTTTCCCTTGAGTAGTTATTTTGTGAAATCAAAGTACTTCTTACATATATTAAGAGAAATTTTATTTGTTTTCTTCTTGTTGCAATAATAGCTTCTTCTGTTTCTTTTTCCTTTTTCCTCTTTCCCCTTTTCTTATTAAAAGATTCAATTGTAGCAAAATACATGTTTTCTTTCTTTTTATTAAACTATTTGTAATTTATTTGTTTTTAATTTCTTGGGTGTTTAAATGTGTAGCCATCACATTATTCGACCTTTCATCAACATATGTGTGTTTACGTACGGACATATATTAATTGATCTATTGATTGCTTTGTTCGAGATGTGTTAAGAAGGGATCCAAGTTTCGAACCTAGTACCAATTTGTTTTAAGTGGAGAGGCCTTTCACCCTTGCACGTGACGGGCGCATTGGTGGACTTCCGTTTGTATATAAATAAATAAATGATACATATCCTTAACAATTTAAGCTAATAGGTGAAACGGTAATTCCTGATCATTTAACAAGATGAATATACTATCAACATTTTCTGTGCACGGAAGAAGAATGAGAAGAAGCAAAAAAAAGTGCTTGTCATAGAAGAGACAACAAAACAAGATAGTGGTAATCAAGATCATACTTTGGATCTACAGAGTTCTATATCTATTATGTATTTATTTATATTATATATGTGATTTGGTGGTGGGATTCAATAGCACTAATTTGATCAATATACATACATATATATATTAAGGGGCCGGAACATCAAGAACTGAATCAGAGTGTTGTGCGACATCGACACCTTTGCCCGATAAGAAGTTGTTAGCTGCTATTTTTATCAAGCTGCAAGAGTATGTGTTTTTACATTAGTTGTACATTCTGTTTCTCTGTATTTTTATTGGACGAGGCATGTATTTATAAATATTTTTTCATTTGTTGCAGAAAGGATGCTTACAGGGTATTTTCTAATTCCGTGGACGTCTTACAAGTTGGTTCCTTGCACATGCTCTGGGCTGACATTATATGCTTGAATGTATATACCATTACGTGGTAGTTTGATTCTGACGATGATGTTTTATTGCAGCTTCCTGATTATTACGATGTGGTAAAGCAGCCGATAGACTTTGCAACTATTCGGAAGAAGCTAAGGAAAACTGTTACAAGTGTTTGGAGGACTTGGAGGTTAATTGGTTCTGCAGATTAATTAATAACTGTGGAGCTGCTATTATAACTAATAATGGTACTATTATTATTTTCATTTTTCCTTTGATTATTTTGTTTTGTGTTTTCAGGCTGACAATCAGTTGCTATGTTGCAATGCAATATTGTACAAATAAGCTTATACTGTCTACCATAAGCAGGTTTGTAGACTCTCCTATGGATTAGTATTTAGGGTTTGTATTATGTGGTTGATACGGCATTTCCATTTCTTTTGTTACTTTTGTGTAATGCTGTGAATAATAATGGAATGAATGTATGTAGGCCCTTGCCATACAAAAGCTAGCCGCAGAAGAGTTTGGAAGATTTAAAGATCATGAGGGCAAAGACAAAGTAAAGGAGAAGGAGAAGGAGAAGGATATATTTAACCAGTGTAGTTAGGACGAAATATTTTAGTAGTTGTAATAATTACAAAGAAATTACGATAAAAAAAATAAAATACAAATTTTGACCGGATAAAAAACTATTTGTCATGTACAATTTGTAACTAAAAGAAAAATTTTCCACAATATATTTTTGCGGTAGCTGAATCCGTGGCAAAACCCACTTTTTTTTTTTTTTTTTTTTTTTTGTAGTGTTGTAAACAAGATTATTTAGTTATCTTATCTTTCTTTGATTTGCTTGCGTTATTTTTGTTAGCGGGTTAATTTTGACTTTTTTAGTTAGAGCATCAGATACATCAGGGAGGCAATATATTTCATTCGAATATTTGTACTATTTGATTGGATGAAACATTATATTTATATTATTTATATACTACAAGTGTTTTAAAAACGTAATCTTAAATATTAAAAATACAGTTTATAACTATACAGAATGAAGTTAATTATTGGCAATATCTAATAATTACAGAAAATTGGTTTTAAAATATAGTGAGTATTATATATTATAATTTTTTTTAGAGCAAAATTATTAGTATTTAAAATATGTAAATTGATAAATTATTGTTGTAATATAAATATGGTATTATAGTAAGATTTAAATATATATATATTTCTTTTATCATTCAAAAATATAATACTTCATATTCAACAATCTATTTTCCCTCTTTATCTTTCTAATTTTGTCCAAATATACTTTGATATAAAAATTTCATTAAAAATATATACAATTTGATATATATATATATGCACATATTATATATAATTTTTAATAATGTAAAAACAATAAGTTAAACTATTTGTGTATAAAAGTAGGAATGATAGGTAAATTCTAGTAATTATAAAAAAATAAATAAATATAAAATAGAAATAGTTAAAAAATAAAAAAAAAATATAAATAAAATAAACTTAGTAAAAATTTCATAAAAGAAAGAGTATATGTATATATTAATATATACAGTAGATTAGATTGTAATACATTATCTAAAAAAATGAAACCATATTGGATGGTATAAAGAAAAATATAAAAATAATATATATTACATGTTAGAAGGATTTATCTGGTATTGTAAAAAGCCTGTACAAGTAGCGTTTCTCATTCTTTCCCCTCCTTCCCTTTTCCTACCTCTGCCTGCATTGCTTTCGAAGTTGATTTATATTTTGCCTTTTCCATCTTTGGTTGATTAACTTGATTTATATTGAATGGGATCGATAGACGATAGAGGGAGATCACATATTTGATTCACTTGATTTACAATGTGGCAGGATTTGACTGGGATTGCGACCGAATTGTGGATGGTGGCAAGAATATTTTTCATTTATCTGAGTGCACAAAAATTAGGTTTGGGAGTAAATCTACATCTGCAGACACTTTTAGAGTACATCTTTCTACTTGCTTAATCATTATTATTTTTAATAGTTTATATCAAATAATCATCTTCCAGGGTATTGAAATTGTGATCGACGTTGTTGTGGTTCTCTTGAAAGGGGAATCCACACTCGGAATTACACTGAAATGCACAAGAACAACAACGGTTAAAGAAGTATGCAAGGCAGGTAGTTCATCCATCTATCCATTTGTTTATAAGTGATTTGGTTTGTTATGGTGTTTTTTTTGTTCCTATAGAGTGATATGACAATGAATGCAGACACCAAAATGCTACAAGGCAAGTACAATGATAGAAAAAGAGTGGCCAGGTTAAAATTCATGAAATAATCTTACTTCTAGCCAAGGAGTTCTTCAAAACTACAAAGAAAATTATATTATATTCTCATGGCATTCACTCATTTATTTCACTTTGTTGTCTTATTAAGGTCCTCATCTCTGTTAGAATTCTCTGGGCATGACCAAAATGGTACTGAGATTGCGGCAATACAACGCTGCTCATCTCAACCCAAACAAGGGAAGCTGATGAGAAAGTATAGATTTGTTTATTTATATTTTCAATTTTGTTTTCACTTCCATTCATTAAAGTTTTATCTCTAATATTAAAAAAAAAATCATATATTATTACCTATTCTTTAAAAAAAAAAAAGAAAATAAAATGTGAGACTTAAACATTTATCTTTCATTGGAGTTCAAGGTTTAGGGTTTGGAATATGTGGTTGATATTGCATTTTCTATTTTATTTTGTAAACTTGTACAATGCTATGAATAATAATCGAATGATGGTATTTAGGGGCTTGCCATCCAAATCTTGCCAATGAAGAGTTTGGAAAACTTAAAAATGTTGAGGGTAAAGATGAAATATTGGAGAAGGATAATGATAAGGAGAAGGAGAAGGCTCAAGAAGTCGAATTGCAGTTGTCTAATAGTTGGAACCGAGAATAGTTGGAACCAAGAATCATCCTACTCTTACCGCAAAGAACAATCTGAAAGCTCCTCCCATACAATGTCTAATAGTTGGAACCAAGAATTCCTAGGTATGTCAGAGTAATATTATATTGATACTTCTAAATTTGACATTTTCTCGTCAAGTGTACATCAATTAGGCTAATGTGGCTTGCTTTTTACTTCAAGTTTCCGTTGTAAGGGCAGATGTTAAAGGTAGATTAATTTTTTAAGGAATCTGAAAATTACTATTTTATTCCAGCCTATAGCTCAAATCTTATCTCAATCCCCCCTTTCTCCTCTATCTTAAAACATATATATATATATATTAATATCATATCTTCCATTCCCAATCCTCCTTTATCAATTTTATTCATAACCTACTCCCCCGGATTATCTCCTCATCAATGGTTTGTATTAAATTAGGAGTTTAATAGTAATTTTTAATTTTCCTAATTTACATAACTACTTCAAACCTCACTCTCCTTCTTCTTTGACGCAGCATTAGCTAGAAACACAAATGCGTCCCTTCCAACAAAATTAATGGGTGATATCAACGGAAATGAACAAAATGAATTATCCATTACTCCAACCCAATAGCAAGCAATAGAGACATTGGAGATATTGCAATTTCGGATGCTCCAGCGTCTTCGCCAATACCAGACATAGCGGAACTGGAAATCACTCAATGGCCTAAGTTACTTCTGGGCAGTTGATTTGACACCGACAACACCTTCTACGATTTATTTGATACTGGATTATGACATCTTTAGTCAAATTTGGACAATAGTTTATATAATTGTATTAGTATAATTGTTTTCATTGTTTTTCGGGATTTAGATATTAACGAAGCTATCAGAATCCCCGTCCGGAGTGATAAGAATTTCGTAAATATGTATTAGCAATTAAAATTTCTTACAAACGTATTTTTTAAGAGAATATTTACGTAATGTTTTCTATAATAAAAAAATTTAAAGTTGTCCCAAGACAATTTTTTTTTTGTTTTTGTTTAGAATGTTTGCATAGTTATTCAATATTATGGATTTCCACAAGTTAAAATGGTTCTGGTGATGTTTCAATATTTCCCTTTAACGACTATTAATATGTTGAGTGACTAATATAAAAATGCTATTTGCATATATGGAAAATGTTGTTCCAATAGTTAAGGTATGATGTAATATAAATTTGACATAAAATTATGATCCAAGAATATGAACGTGCTACTTAAATTCTATATCTATATATACAATCCCTGAAATTATGCACAAGAATCATTGTCCAAATTATTATATAAAACAAGTTACATATCTACCCATGTACACAATTTCATCCATTAATCTTTCCAGGACAATGAAAAGTTCAGGACCTTCTTGAAATATGCAACCAGAACCATACCCAGACCCATATATATATCTAAGGTAGAAAGTAATGTAGTGTATTTAATTTTTTTTATTTTTTTATTGAATATCCATATGTAATACATGTATACATTTGTTAATATAAATAAGATTATGAATGTATATACATAATGTAAAAAACAAATAGGTCACAATCAATTTACTTTGATTAATTACTGAAATGATGAATTTTCTTAATTAAGCTTGTGAATTCTTCTCATATGCAAAGAGTTTTGGTTATATTCTTATTAATTTTAAAATTTAAAACTATGACTAGAATATAGAATTTTTTTTTGCATAATATGACTGTATATTAATTTTTGAACAATTTTAACTTTGAATAAAATCACGAAATATGTGGGCTCCACAATGCTTTGATAGTGCGATTTGGGTTTTATGGGTGTTAGTTAAAATTTCAGCACTTTTCAGATGTTAGATGTAGCTTTGACATAAATGTAGTATAGTACACTGATAATATTTATTCATGGTTCAATTTCATTTTGGCTAAAATACTAAATATAATTAATAGAAATATTTTTTATTTTTTAAGTAAATCAGAACTATGAAAAATCAAAATTATTATGTATGTTAACGAAGGTTGCTATGAAAACATCAAAATAGTAGAATATTATATAATAATAAAACTTTAATATATAGACTGACACCACATGTCAACAGAAGTCATTTTAATCTTTGTCCTTAACCATGAGCAGTTCCTAGGGTTCCCATCATGAAGTTATCCTAGAATATGCACACTTTACTTTACGCACATTGTGATTTGTGTTCATTTATAAAAATTATTTAAGCCAAAAATGGAATGCAACAAAGATGAAGCCACGAGAGCCAAAGATATGGCTGAACAGGTTGGCTTTGAAGGCTCAATATACACATTGCTAGTGACTGTTGTTGGATTTTTGGGTCCAATATATATCTACACACCAAAACACTAACACACCTATTTTCGGAGCCCAAGTAAATCTTTGGCTCTGTCCCAAGCCCGCAACCGTTGGCTTTGGCCAATGATACAAGCCCGTGACACGCTCTCATGACCCATGCCCCGTCTCTCTTTCCTTGATCCGCGATAGCCGCTCCGACCTGATTCTAGGATCCACATCTTTTTTATTAAACAACCCATGGTAATATTAGTGACAACACATCATTTATATTCATAAAATACAAACACAATACATGAACTAACAACACACGATATAGTCTCCTACAACACATGCAACAGTTCATTTCAGCACATATCAAACACTTGTACAACACACGTGTAATTATAAACAAGCAACACTTGTCAGTATTACAAACATCACATGTTTTTTAAACTTGTGTTTTTTTGTATTTTATGGGTGCTGATTTGCACGGTTCTCACATTATGTTAGAAAGTTGACTCTAACCTACACTTAACATTTTAAGGTGTGATATGATGATTATTGGTTGATTACCCAATTTGAAAATTCTTATAATTAGACCGGATGGTCTTCAAAAGGTGTGAGTGGAATGCAACTAAAGAAGGATTTGTTCAATTGAATAAGTTGGATGTTTTTATTGTTGATTTGAAGTATTGGCGACCAGAGAAAGTTAGCTTTCCAAGCCTTGAAGAACTTCGTCCTTGGCATATCAAATTACAAGAATTCTCTAACGCTATTAACTTTTCTGCGATGCCAAAGCTTAGATTGGAATGGTTCTAGTGACTTACCTAAAGTTGGTCAAACTAGATTAAAGAAGAATGCAAGGAAGTTGGAGAATATAAATCCATTCAAGCTGAGATCCGAGGGTGATACTATAAAAAATTATTGCAACTTATACCATTTATTATTCTTAGCGGTCTTTCTCTTTAGTTTCATTTGAAATTTAAATTGAGTAATTTAGGTGTTGAATGTTTCCAAGAACTGGATTAGTGGTGTTTGGCACAAATTTAGTGTCTACCTTAGTGTGTTTTTCATATAATTGGTAGGCGTGTGTGTTAAGGGAATATATCCTTCTATAATAAAAATATTGTGTGCATAATAAAAATATTGGTTACTGTGTTTATTTCATGGTATCAGAGCCATTCGGTTACAAATTGCGTGTGTGAAACATATTTGCACAACCTGTAGCAATAGAGATTTCAAACAATTGAGGCACTAATTACGTAGTGGAGAAGGTTGTAGGTACCAACTATCAGTATTGGAGGATGTGTATGGAGGCATATGTTCAAGGCCCGGACTTGTGGGAATGGATCTCTGAAAAAAATACCGAAATTCGTACTGATACTTCTGATAATGTAGAACACGACGAAAGTGGAAGATAAAATGTGGAAAAACTCTGTTTGCTTTGAGGTCATCCATCAGTGAGGATTTTATTGACCAGGTTTGTGAGTCAATTCTTTGAAGGAAATTTGGGAATCACTCGAAAGGCAATTTACCAAAAAGAACACAATGAGGTTGTAGTTGTTAAGGAATGAATTGTCTATTTTGAAACAAGGAGGTATGTCTATGTCATAATACTTTGTACAAGTACGAAGTATTTGTTCGGAAATTTCAGATAGTGATCAACAAGAGAGAATAAGTTTTGGACATTTACTTCATTATCTCATTCATGGATTAAGAAAAGAATATAGGCCTTTCATTACCTCCATTCAAGGATGGCCAAGAAAACCTCCATTGAAGAATTGAAGAATTTACTTTCCAATCAAGAAGCTCTTGCAAAGCAAGTCTCAAAAGGCGTTAAAAGTGATCCTGTCTTATTTTCCAAAGAGAAGACACACAAAAGGACTCTCTTCAATATGAAAATAAAGAAGAAGAGTCAAGTACAGAAAAGGTCGAAATTATTTTAGAGAAGAAACAAATAGAATGTTGGAGCTGTGGGAAACTCAAGCATATTCTGAAGAATTGTCGCATCAAACTCAAGCATATTTGAAATATTTGCGTGAATGATGGATTAAATTACTGGCTCTTCTGATGAATTCTTTGTTTACAAAGCCAGAAATCCACACACGTGCAGAAAATATAGTCAGTTAATATTCCTCTTACAAAAATTACAACTTTGGCTATGAACTAACTAAAGAGTATCATCGAATTGAATCATGCATCTAGAATTCTGGAAATGTTCTCAAGGTTTCAAGGTTGTTGATCCTACGTCAATGGATAGAGTGATAAGTACACCACGATTCTACGTCAATTTTGCTGCCATGGATACAACCATCTTGGATGATATAGAATATCCCATATTAAGTGTAAAATACAATGGGGGAAAAGTACAAGAATCCACCTAGCACCCTGTATCTGATCACGAGTACACTTCCAGCTTTAATAATCAAATAATAACACGTGTATCTATATATATTTATATATATGGGACTTCTAAAATTAATTAATTGATTATACCTCCAACTGTGGAAGTAGTAGCTGGACGCAGTGGAGGAGGGGGTGGGCCATTGAAGTTTCTCATTATCCCTTCTTCATTCTGACACAATATATAAATTTACATTGAGATCAATCACTATATACATTAATTAACGGGTATGAAATATGGTTTGCTCACTACTCACCATAAGTTTAGTAGAAATATAACACGGTTTGTTATAATTATCATTATTGCACCTCTGTGAAGATCCTTCTTTCGCAGAGTTGTTGTTGCCACCTGAAATATCGAAAGAAGTCAAGACATAATCGTGCACTGTGTACTAAAAAATTCTTAAAAAGATAAAATCATTCTGCACTCGAAAGAGAAATATATATGTCATGTTAGCATATGTACATGTATGTACCTTGCCTTTCCGGAGTGTCTTCGTCTTCGTTTTTGTTTTCGTCTTTGTTGTTGCATTCAGCCGGTCGATTAGTGACTGTCTAGGCGGCATAAATGAAGTGTGTGTCCAAAGTCACCATCATCAAAGCAATCATAGTAAGGCTTTCAACATGGTTGTATGGTCATCAAAATAACAAATGCTGTAAATAGAGTTTAATATTAGGCAACAAATACTGTTCCTGCAGGGGGACATTCTCCTTCAGCAGCGGCGGTGGTTGGCTGTTCCTGTCATCTTTTCTCATAGCTCTCAGATCGACAATGGCTTCCTCCCTGAAGCTCCGGCTAGCATCTTGTGGCTCTGATCTCCTCCAGAACACGTGGCCGCCTCGCCTTCCTTTTTCTCCGGCAGAAATGTCTTCGCTTGGACTTTTAGTGTACCGCCCAACAAAGCCAAATTGACAAAACTCTTTATGGAAATCATTTGAAAAAACATTGCAATTTTGGTACTGAAAAACCAATGGGAGGAGGCGCCACTTATACTGAAAAGGAGAGAACACAGTGAAGAACAGTCCCAACGAGTAATTGCCCAAGGGCAACAAAGAGAAATATTCTTCCAAAGAGATTTTGAGTTCAACCCCGTCAATCCCATCATTTGGATATGTAGATTGACTTTATTTTGATTTTATATTACTTCTTGGTTCCTTTATGTGATTTATAATTTTAATGTTTAATAATATTTTATTTGGTTGGGAATTGTGGCCGGATATTTCAATTAGATTAAAGATGTAATTGCATTTTAATTTGGTTCAAGTAGCCACTAGTGGTTATATTGCATGGTTGGGAATGGTTATATTGCATGTTTAATAACCATTCCGCATAGATAATTGTTAAATTGAATTAGACTCTTCTAGTTTGCAAGAAGGTTTGACTTGTAAATTAGTTGTTGCATAACTAGTGTTTTAGTTTACTTAGGGAAACAATTGACGGCATACTTAGACTCTCGAGAAATTAAGAAAGAGTTGTTATTAGGCGCGTTTTGATAACTACAACTAATTGACAACATTCTAGCCGTGCAATAAATATTCCTACTTTCTAAGCGACGAATCATAGTATGGTAAATAGTGTCGTCTCCACAGGGATCGGTTGATTTATTTCTTTTATTCACTATGATCAAATTAAGAAGGGGTTTTCGGAGTTTAAATCTAATCCTAAACAAAATAGAAGTACAATAAAAACAAATCAAGAAAATAAAATAAATCAAGAACTTCAAATAAAAACCCCTAGCCCAATGATTGATTTCAGAAGTGAACGGTTTCACATATTTTATTCTATTTAATCTTTTGATAAATTGGTTATAGAAGCCGACCTGTGCCTAACTTCCAGCTTTTTTCCTTACTTAATCACCATCATTAATTAATTGCCTAATTGAAGAAAAAAATCTGGGTATCGCATTAAGTTCTAGAAAAGCCCAACCATGATATGCTAATTCCTATGCAGGATTATCGCAATCATATCATAAATTACCAAGATGGTTCGTAAGCATTTTATTGTCACTCAATCAAATAATCACACAGTTACGGATACAATCATTCAATTGACTATGGATTACAAACTCAACCTAAATATGCGGCCATGACCATGAAGTTTAAAAATTTAGCTACTCAAAAAGAAAAACAAAAGAAGAAAGAAAACAAGATAGGAATTCATTTGGATGAAGTTCTTCTCTGTCGGGATCCTGTCAGTTTGTCGTCTCCTCCAGGAACGCGGTGTCACGGCGCTCTCCTCCAAAAAATGTTCTTCACTCTATGCTCTCCACGTCCAGATCTGCCTAGGGTCGCCTTCTCCTCTTGTTTTAGATGTTTTTGGATCCCTTCTTGAATCTGCCCATATCTTTCTTGTTTTGCTTTATCGGTAAAGGAAGTTGTTAGAAATAATTCTCAGATAAAATATGTCAGTGGAAGCGAATACGGTAATTAAACAAATCTGCAATTATTGCTAAAATTAGCAAGATCTTGCCAAACCCTGACCCTAGGAAATTGTTGCCAAATGTATTCTAATTTTCTGATCTAAGAGTATTTATAACTAAACCACATCTCAAATATGGCCACAATTTAGGGTTAAATATCAAAATTAAATATGATTAAGTAATTAATTAATTAAACCAAGAGAAGTTAGCTTGGATGGAAAACTTCCCCACGTATTTAGGGTCTTCTAGATATGGTGGATTGATTGAAGATATATTAAGGGTATTTCGGTCTTTTCCAGTCTGAGATGGATCATCCGATTCGAAATTCCAATTTTTCCATCGAAATTCCACACAGGCTCGGCTGCCTTAGGCATGGGCATGACTAAGGAACAGGTTTTGCTCCATTTTTTGTACTTTGCCTTCCGTTGCATCCTCGCTTCGAATATAACCTAAAATAACATAAATATTAGTAGAAATCTATTTAAAGCGTCAAAAAAATACATATTAAAAATGCATGTGAAATATGAGCTATCACTAGTTTATTTTAAAAACCAATAAATTAAATATTTATCAATAATCGAATCTACTAACCAAGTTGTCAATTTAATTACTAGACTGGAAGCTTATATTTATTGAGTTCATCTTTTAGCCGTAGATTTGTAGTTTACTATTTTATTTTCATTTCCAACTTTCAAAACCCTCGCTTTTATTATATCTATATATTAAACAACCGAAAATAAAATATTTTTATTCCCTAAGGAGAGCGATCCTAATTCCAACAAGTCTCTCGATAAATAAAATAAGTTGGCCCAATGCTTAGCCCGGGCCATCGGATCAGTCCAATCCTTTATAACCAAACCCAAGCCCAATTCCTTTAACCCATTTAGTTAAAGGATTTGTTATGTAGTTTTTTTTGTTATGTATTTAAGTTTTGGGTTGTGAGTTGTTTCAAGGAGAAACTGTTCGACAAAGAATGAGAGGGGAAAGGGAAATAGCTCGTGAGTGGTTCCGGTGAGAGAAGAGCCTTCATTGAGTGCCAATTCCGGCGGGTGTCGTGGCTTAGAGTGTCGAGCGAACCTCTAACCTTGCGGTCGTAGTTACCTCGAGCCATTTAGTACCATGGACCGAGCCGAAACATGTCGTCCCCGTAGCCGGGAAGAAGAATAGTTGAAGAAGAAAGAAGATTGGAGGAGATCGAATTCGGTCGGAGCAGATTCGGAGTCACCAGTGGTGTAGCTGTTCGGAAGAGCCTCTGCCCAACCCTGCCGCTGCTGTCCAGGAGGAGTCCCGGACAAGACGGCTGATGCCGAGGAAGCGAGCGCCGTCGTTGTGTGTTTGTTTAATTTTTTACATTTTTTTATTGTTAGTTATATAAAATTATAAAGATATGATATAGAATAATATTTTGTATATATATATATTTGTTATTTTTATTTTTATGCATATATATTAAATTTCTATATTTTTATAATAATTTTTAAAAACTTGTGTATTCTGTAAACAATAAATAGACATTTTTTTGGAGAAATTTTTAAAAACGATTTTTACTATTTATAAAGTAATTTTCTAAAAAATATTAAATCAAATTTTGTTCAATTAAATTTAAATTTAAAAATATTTAAAAATTATTCTTTTAATTATTATATTAATATAGAAATTAATATATATATATAATTTTGCCCCAAGCCTAAAAAAAGGTCAGGAACGCCAGCTGCCAGGTGTCACGACCCGAGTCCGTGACCGGAAATGACCGAGCGAAGGAGCCAAAACCCGGAGGCTAGTCCGGAACCTTGTAAATAAAACTAGAACTTGTATGGAGTAGTTGGGGGTTGGTGGATGGTTGGTAGAAGATGGTTGGTGGGGGTTGGTGGAAGATGGTAGGTGGGGGTTGGTAGAAGGTTGGTGGAAGAGGGTAGGTGGGGGTTGGTAGATGGTAGTTGGGAGATATGGACTTGTATAAATAGGTGATTATACTCATTTGTAAATCATCAAGTTGAGAGCAATAACATCTACTTTCCCTTACTACTTCCTCTCTCTACGATTATCGAGTGTTCTTGATCGTGTTCTTGAGTGTTCTTAGAAGTGTCCGAAGAAAGGCTGTACTAGCAACCTCTAAGTGTCGGGAAGTTGCTAGGCCGCACGGAAGGTGTTCGAGGAACAACCAGGCGGTCCGTGACAAGTGGTATCAGAGCTTCGTTCGAACCGAAGTCAGTGAGGGATGGCGAGTGACGGGTCCAACTTGACGAATCTGAACGAGGGTAACAACGAGGGTGTCAATGAAGGGAAGCACCATCGAAAGTGCAAACGCTGCCCTTCTGTGGATACCATAAGTGCTTTTGAGGCGAAGATGGAGCGTATGGAAGAATTCCTCGGAGGGAATTCCGAAAGGATCGACGAGGTCGATCAACGTCTCGACGAGGTCGAGAAGGAGATGCGTGAAGATTTGACGAAGTCTCTCGAGGAGGGACTAAAACAATGTCGCGATGGCGCGAAAGAAGTGACGAGGTCACTTGATGCCGAGATGGCCAAGCTCAAGGAGGAGGTGGCAGCGTGTCGCCTCGAGTTGGCCCGACGAGAGAAGGCGGCTATGGTGGAGCCGTCCGTGATGCAAGAGGAGCTTGCAACACTTAGAGCGGCAATTGCGGAATTGCAAGCTCGTGGCCCGACCGGAGGAGTAGCGGTAGCACCTAGAGTGGAGGTGCCACGCCCGGAGTACTACTCGGGAGTTCGGAGAGGTCGGGTAATTGATACATTTATTTTCGATGTGGAGCGTTACTTTAATGCCGTAGGGGTCATGGGAGATGCGGCCAAGGTACACACAGGGTCGTGTTTCTTGAAAGACTCGGCACTCATTTGGTGGAGGCGTAGAAGTGAACTTGCTCAAGATGGCGAGGCCATCACAACATGGGCAATGTTTAAGTCTGAACTCAAGGCGGAGTTCGAACCAATAAGGGCCGAGACGGAGGCAAGGGCCAAGATACGATGGTTGGTACATCGAGAGGGGCATTTGAAGGAATACATTGACGAGTATGCCAACTTGCTACTTGAAATTCCATCAATGACGCGGGAAGAAGCATTATTTGGGTTTACCGAAGGATTAAAGCCGTGGGCAAAAGAGCGGGTAGTGGATAAGTGCCCGGAAACTGTGAACGAGGCAATGAAGTATGCTTCACGGATGATTGAATTCCAACGGAGGGAACCGTACAAGAGGGACGATGGGAGGAGGATGATCTCGGACAAAAGTGGGGGAGATGCGCCAAGATTTGCCCCACGACCACCCCGACCCGGAGGCGACCGCTATGCATCTAAGACTGCGACGAGGGATTTTTCTAAGCCAGGACCAAGGTACGAGGGGTGTTATGTTTGTCATTCAAAAGAACATTTTGTGAGAAATTGTCCGAACCGATCGAGTGTTGCCGCGGTGACCGAGGACACTAACCCAACGGAAGAACGGGTGGCATGCATGAAAGCAGAAGGTGATGGCGAAAAGCATCGAGGACGGATGTACGTGAATGTCGAGATTAATGGACGCTCGTACTTGTGTCTACTCGACCCAGGGGCGGATGCGAATTACATGAGCAAAGAAATAGCTCATGAGTTGGGTTTGCAATGGGTGTCATCGGAGGGTCGATTCAAGGGAGTGAATAGCGCATGGACTCCTTTGACGGGGGTGGCAAAGAATGTACCAATCCGAGTTGGAGATTGGGAAGGTATGGTTAATTTTAATGTAGCACCTATTGATGACTATTGCGTGTTCTTTGGCATGAGGTTCATTGAGCAAACCAAGTTAGCAATGATACCGCACGAGGACAAATACACCATCATGGAGGGAAGTGTGCCATGTGACATAACGGTGTTCCGAGAGAAGGAGTTGACACCAAAGCAACTCGAAAGGGGATTAAGGAAAGGAGATCCGACGTTTGCAGCTATCCTTAGCGATGAGGACCTCCCGGGTGACGAGGTTAAAGAGACCATGATTCCCCCTAAAGAGTTGGAGGGTGTCCTCAAGGAATTTGAGGATACAATGCCGGAAGAGTTACCGAAGGGATTACCTCCACGAAGGGCGGTCGACCATGCCATCGACTTGGTGGAAGATGCAAAACCAGTTTCCCGACCACCATATAGAATGTCACCCGACGAATTGACGGAATTGAGGAAACAATTGGGAGAACTATTGGAAGCGAGGTTCATAGTCCCGTCGAAAAGCCCCTTCGGTGCGCCAGTACTCTTCCAACGGAAGAAAGATGGGAGTCTCCGTATGTGCAATGATTACCGGGCGTTGAACAAATTAACGGTGAAAAACAAGTACCCGGTGCCACTCGTTGCCGACTTGTTCGATCGATTGCAACCGGCCAAGGTGCTATCAAAACTTGACCTTCGAAAGGGTTACTATCAAGTCCGTATCCGGGAAGGCGACGAGTCAAAGACGGCAATCACAACAAGGTACGGATCATACGAGTTTAAAGTAATGCCTTTTGGACTGACGAATGCCCCGGCAACATTTTGTACGTTGATGCAAGAAGTACTACGAGACTTCCTCGATGACTTTGTGGTGGTGTACTTGGACGACATCGTTATTTATAGTCGAGATATGACGGATCATGTCAAACACTTGCGGAGTGTGTTCCAAGCTTTACGGGAGAATCAACTTTATGTTCGGAGGGATAAATGCGAATTTGGGATGAACGAGGTCGGATTCTTGGGGCACATCGTGGGAGATGGGAGGATTCGGATGGAGCCGGGAAAGATCAAGGCAGTCGTTGAGTGGGAAGCACCCAAGTCATCTACGGAGGTACGATCTTTCCTCGGATTAACAAATTATTATAGGCGATTTGTAAAGGGCTATTCGGGGATAGCGGTGCCCTTGACAAATATGTTGCGGAAGGAGCAAAAGTGGGAATGGACGCTAGAATGCCAAATGGCATTTGACTCATTGAAGGAGGCAATGACGAGAGAGCCGGTACTTGCACTCCCGGACTTCACCAAACCATTCGAGGTAATGACAGATGCCTCGGACCTTGCCGTGGGAGGGGTGTTAATGCAAGGAGGACACCCGGTGGCATACGAAAGCCACAAATTGTCAGACGTGGAAAGGCGATGGCCAACACATGAGAAAGAGATGCTCGCGGTCGTGCATTGCTTACGAGTTTGGGAACACTATCTCAAGGCGGGTGTTCCCTTTTTGATTGTGACGGACAATCGGGCGGTAAGCTACTTCCAATCTCAAAAGAAACTAACAGGCAAACAAGCAAGGTGGCTCGATTTTCTTGCAGAGTTCAAATTTGAGATCGAGTACCGACCCGGGAAGACTAACGTGGTGGCAGACGCGTTGAGTCGGAAGGTGGCAGCCATACATTCGGTGGAAGGCGACATTGTGGATCGGATACGTGAAGGACTCGTGCATGACGAATTTGCACATGCCGTATTCGAGTTGGTTGATGAGGGGAAGACGACAAAATATTCATTGGAAGACGGGTTAGTCGTGACGAAAGGGTACCGGATGTATGTACCAGATACAGAGAGCTTAAGGCGAGACATTCTACGAGAGTGTCATGACACCAAGTATGCGGGACATCCGGGCATACAACGAACCTTGGCCTTGCTACGGGAGCGGTACTATTGGCCCGGAATGAAGGGAAATGTAGAAGAATATGTCCGAACATGTCTTGTGTGCCAACAAGACAAAGTCGAAAATCATCCACCGGCGGGGTTGCTTCAACCCTTGCCAATTCCGGGACGAATGTGGGAGAGTGTGTCCATGGACTACATCATCGGCTTGCCAAAATCCAATGGATGCACGAGCATCTTTGTAGTGGTTGATCGTCTCTCGAAATATGCCGAGTTCATCCCGGCACCGAAGGAGTGTACAGCGGAGGCGACAGCAAAACTCTTTATGGAGCACGTTGTTAAATATTGGGGGTTACCAACGAGCATTGTAAGCGATCGGGATTCGAGATTTACTGGGCGATTTTGGACGGAGTTGTTCCGTCTGTTGGGGTCGGAATTGAAAATGTCCACGACTATGCACCCACAAACAGACGGCCAAACGGAGCGAGTCAATCAAGTTTTAGAGGTGTACTTACGACATTATGTGACGGTAAACCAACTTGATTGGGCTAAATTACTCGATGTGGCGCAGTTTTGTTTTAATTTGCAGAAAAATGAGAGTACTGGGAAGAGCCCGTTCGAGATTGTACTTGGTTTCCAACCAACAACTCCGAAAGATTTGATGGGGACCTATAAAGGACCGAGTCCGCCGGCGTTCCACTTTGCCAGGGGTTGGCAAGATCGGGCGGAAGCAGCAAGGCTATACTTGGAGAAGTCCCAGAGACGGATGAAAAAGTGGGCAGACCGGAAGCGGATATTCCGAGAATTCAAAGAGGGAGACTTAGTGTTGGTAAAACTTTACCAACATGGGCGTATACGAGGCGTGCACAAAGGGTTGATGAGGCGATACGAAGGCCCGTTCCCGATCGTGAAGAAAGTGGGCGAAGTGGCGTACAAGGTGGAGCTACCCGAGGGCTTGTCCCAACTTCACCCGGTATTCCATGTTAGCATTCTCAAGCCTTACCACATGGATAATCAAGACCCGAGTCGGAATATATCAAAAAGAGCACCCCCCGGAATGCGGACGGCGTATGACAAAGTAGCCGAGGAGATATTGGCGGATCGACTAGTGCACCACAAGAACCGCCCGCCTTCGACGGAGTACTTGGTGAGATGGCGAGACTTGCCCGAGGTGGAGACGAGTTGGGAGCCGACGGAGAAACTTTGGCAATTTGAAGACTTGGTGCGGGAGTACGAGGCATTGAGGACAATGCCTTCATCAAGTGGGGGAGAATGTCACGACCCGAGTCCGTGACCGGAAATGACCGAGCGAAGGAGCCAAAACCCGGAGGCTAGTCCGGAACCTTGTAAATAAAACTAGAACTTGTATGGAGTAGTTGGGGGTTGGTGGATGGTTGGTAGAAGATGGTTGGTGGGGGTTGGTGGAAGATGGTAGGTGGGGGTTGGTAGAAGGTTGGTGGAAGAGGGTAGGTGGGGGTTGGTAGATGGTAGTTGGGAGATATGGACTTGTATAAATAGGTGATTATACTCATTTGTAAATCATCAAGTTGAGAGCAATAACATCTACTTTCCCTTACTACTTCCTCTCTCTACGATTATCGAGTGTTCTTGATCGTGTTCTTGAGTGTTCTTAGAAGTGTCCGAAGAAAGGCTGTACTAGCAACCTCTAAGTGTCGGGAAGTTGCTAGGCCGCACGGAAGGTGTTCGAGGAACAACCAGGCGGTCCGTGACACAGGGATCTGATTCCACAAGGTGTCTGGGGCTGGCCATCTACTGCCGTTTGCCAATGGAATGGCACATACAATCATACAATCACTTGTAGCTTGACAAAGTGAATGCTTTGTGACAAAACTATGATGCATCGAAACCTACATTGTTGTGTCTTTATTTTGATCATCATTTCCATTTATTTGTCACTTTTGACGGTGACGCCCTCTTAACCTTAATTGACTGGTCGTGATTCCGATGTTGTCACTTTGAAGAAATTAATGTATTTTTATAGTACTTTGTTTATTTAATTTGAGAGTAAAAAATGTAAAAACAAAATTAAGAGCAAGAGAAAGAAAGATTGAAACTCTACTATTATCAGCAATCTCAATACAACCATAGCCAAACCACAAAACAATAGATGATTTCAAAATAAAAAATAAAAAACTTTTTCCAACATATCATAAGTCTGTCTTTCAACTTTGATCTTCAAATTGACACTCCCTCTTTACGAATATTAAAAATAAAAAATAAAAAATAAAAACCATTCATCACAGTTAGAAGAATAAGGATCCCCTAAAATCCACAAGGCAGCATATTGATTAAAATTACGCAACATGTCTCCGGTGCCACCTGGAAAGCAATTAGCTTTGCCTCGACTGCTCCGAACTCTGCAAGTGAAGTGAATTAAATTAGAATTTACAAGATGCAAATAATCAGATTTTTCCTACACTATCAACAATTCGATTCCAATTTCTCTTGTTAATAAATAGCAAAGTTGTATTAAATCATTACAATTTCCATAGATGCATGAAAAAAATTTGCGATTTTTTCTTGTATTCAATCATTATAATTCCATAAATAGTTATGCAGTATATATCCACTTTAATTTGTTAAGCCTTTTTCCATTTTAACATATGTCCTCGTGTTAGCTATGTTTTCGGTGTTTGATAGTAAAGCAAAAAATGGAATGCAACAAAGATGAAGCCACAGGAGCCAAAGATATGGCTGATCAGGTTGGCTTTGGAGGCTCAAAGTCTCTTTCATGGACTTGATGGCTTGAGTCAGTTCACGGAGATCATCAACATACACATTCCTGGTTACAGATGTTGGATTTTTTGGTCCAATATTTATCCACACACCAAAACACTAACACACCTATTTTTGCAGCCCAAGTAAATCTTTGCATTGGCCCATGATACAAGCCCGTGACCCGCTCTCATGACCCATGCCTCATTTCTCTTTCCTTGACCTGCGATAGCCCGACCTGGTTCTAGGATCCGCGTCTTTTTTATTAGACACGATCACAACTGTCCGATCTAGGTTTTGCATCTGAGCCATCCATTATGTTTTGACCTATGTACATATAATGAGAGAAAGAGAGGGCGCCGCTCTCATTCCATATCTCTCAAACTTTCTATCACTAACCTCTCTCTCCATCTCTCTCACCCGGGTCCCTTTCCGGCGACTTTGTCCGGAGTTCCCTCGGCGGTGCCTTTCTCCCATTTTGTGGAGTTTCTTGGTAGGCTACTCCTTTTGTTCCTATTTAGCTTGTTTTGATCTGTGGGGGTTCTTACTTATATGTGTCGTAGGTTGTGGGCCAGTTTTCTTGTGTTCGTTGCGATTTTGGTATATTTTTCTGTTTCGAGTGGTTTTGGGGCTAAGCCTACAAACGAAGCCATATTTCAAGTTTTTATCAAGATCTGTTGGTATTTTGATCAATAATATCATCGATCCTTTTATTTTTACCATAACAACCACAAAATAATTAAATAAGGATCCGGATTATTATGGCATATTGGAGGTTGATCCAGTGGCGGATGAGGATACATTGAAGACACAACCAGAGAATGACCCTCTCCGTTCGCCCACATAAGAAAAAATCAGTAGGGGCAGACGGAGCCTTTCAAATATGGTCACCGGCCTGGAGTGTACTATCCAATAAAGAGAGAAGAAATGCATATAATCTGAAGATAAAGAGACTGCCTCAGAATCAAAGTGGTAGTGCTGCATCAAGTCAGTGCCGCCAATGCCGATTGGCAGCCAGGCAAGACACATTTTGAGTATTTAAATAAATATTTGGAGTAACCTCGGTGCAAGAAGCCTATCCAGGGAATGGAGATTTCTGCTCCAAATTTAAAAGCTCCCGGCTCACACTATTGGAGCGTCTTCCATAAAACTGAGGATCTATCAACATTCTTGAGTCGTTTAAGAAGTGTAGGACAATGTGATAAATAAATAGGATTATCGCAATAGGACTTTGTTTATTAATTAGCTAAAGATTAAGTTAGTTAAAAATGTGGGAATCATCACATTTTTATAACTACTGCGACTATAGCTCTTATATCGACTTTGTTTGCCCTAGTAAATAGGTGTAAAATATGCGTGTATTTTGGATATATAATACAATTTCAAATTTCAGTTTCAATTTTTGTACTAGCACGACTTCTTCTTCTGTTTTTTTGTTTTTTTATCCCACACGCCACTTAGAGCTCAAGTGAGTACTCCGGTGGCTTGTACCACTTGTGATAAAAGTGTTGTGCCCAGCTCCCCAGCTAAGCAATTAAAATAACTGAATCCCTACCTATTCCAAACAAAATAAATAAATAAATAAATAAATTCTACTTAATTCAACCAATTTAAAACAAATTACAATCCATCAATTTCAAATAAATTATATTTTGTGTATGTTTACTTATTAAATATTAATTATTACCATTAGAAAAATATATTGTAATTAATCGCGATTTAAAAAAAAATTATTAAAAAATGCAAAAAAATGTAGTAATGCAGTAGAAAAACGTAAAGTGCAAATAGAAGAAGAATAATGCGTAAAAAAACTAGAAGAACTTTGTTTGAATGTATATTATTGATGCTTTCTTGGATGAACTTTTCATTCTTTCCAAAATTCTCTCCACAAAAGTCTCACATTTCATCTCTACGTGGATTTTCCTCTTAAATATCTACTCATTCCTTTATTTTCTCCCCAAAAATTTCATCTTCCACTTCTACAAAATATCTCAACTCATTACTCCTCCACTTTCTTTATCCATGTGGAATCCCTTTGGATTAATTATATCTTCCAATTTATAGCCCTTAAATTTAGTACTTTGTCTGCTTAATTCCACATCTCAAGATATGGGGTGACATTATGCCTACAATTCCTCCTTTCAATAACTAATTTTTCGATGAAGTTTGACTTCATATTAACTCGAGTTCGGTGGGAGCCGCATGGAGTTGGGAAGGACCATGCTTCTTGGACTGGATCTGTTTTCTCTTGATTGCATTGGACCAAATTTATATGGGGTGTTTTTGTAGGGATATAAATGCCCCCAACAAAAATATTTGGGCAAAGTTTATCCTGCAACTCGAATATTTTTGTTTTCAAAACCCCAATAAATAGTTCGGCATCCGCTCAAATGGATGCCCACTGAAGCACCTGCTTTTGGATCCTTGCGCCATTTTAAGGCCAATTTTTTCCTTCAACTTGAACCCACCCATAGTACCTTTGATCCTTTTCTAGGCGCCAATCAACCGACGGCTGAAGAATGCACTATAGTTCCAATCTTTGCAAGCAAAATGAATCTCATAATCAAACACAAAATGCTTTTATTTAGAAGCCTAATCTGCGATCTAGGTTTATACGTTGGATCTTCTTTGTATAACTTTCGAGCCTTTGCAGCTCTGTTATCCTCCTTCTCCTCACGCAAGATAACTTTATGTTGTTTTCGAAAATCCATCTCAAGTTACATACTTTTTGTAGCGTTCTTTCCTTTTCCTTTCTTGACTCAGGTAAGTGACAGCTTGTAACAACTGCACGCGAGCTGCAAAAATTGAACTTAGAAAACATGGCACACACCCGATGAAAATTTTTGCATAGTTATTGGTTCGGGCTCCCTTTCTATGTGGATAATAACTCATAATTTTACTGGAAAGCCCATCTTGACTGGGGTGGTGGTGGTTAAGTTTGTGGTAAGCTGAAGCCGGTAAAAATTGCCAGCCAGCTGGGAAAATGTAAACATCCCAAAACAAGGCCCCACCCGAACATATTTTTGTATAATTGTTGGGTTGAGCTCCCTTTCCATATGGATAAAAATGCATAAATTTATGACAAGGCCAGCATGCTCATCAATTTGAAGCCATGAGGTCTGCTGTTCGAGATATACTAGACCAGGTCTTTTTGCTTATCCTTTTTTTAGGGGGACGGGGGAATTTTATATTTCTGTTTTTCAATTGCTGCTTGCTTTGGTCATAAATTGTCTGTTGGAGTATTATTATAAGATTTCTTGAAGGTCTTCTGTACATTGTTTGAACGTGGAGGAGCTGTTCTCTTTGGTTTGGACCACCCAAGTTTTATCATTGATTTAAAGGATTCTTGATCATAAGACCATTGTCTCTTGCATTATTAGTGCTCTTTGCAGAATCTTGCAAAACAGGGTTGCGAAATCCTATAAGAGTTTAATTAGAGCTTGGTTTAGATTATTGGTGTATTGACTTGCTTGAATGATCGAGGAGAATACAAAGAAGCTATTTATCTTAATGGAAGTAATTGTCATTTATGGAAAGGATAGTTTAAAGTTCTACCATCTGGGATAAGTATGCATTTCTTGAATTTACTGGGAATTAACTTATCTTTCCATGATTGCCTATAGTAGTTCATTAGCAAACAGAAGTCTTATATATCAACTTGCACACGTTACTCTCCCTATGAAATTTACACATATATCACATATACTTTCGTCCCCAGAGATCATCCATTACCATTTATGCATGCTTACAAACTTATCACTCTCAATAAAAATTAATCGACTTCACCCATAAACACCTACGCGAGATTGTGAACATTCATTCAAAATTCTCACCTCCATCACCATGCGAACCCATTATGCACTTCAATCGCCACTCACCTTACTTCATCTATACTCTACTTTCCACACTTAAAATTCTTTAGTATACTTTTACCTTTAAATTCAATAAAGTTTCAATAATCTACTTCATAAACTCAAATGCACTTTTATTAAAGTTTTCCCTTGACATGTCTCTTCAATTTATAGCTTATTGGAAGCATGAAAGCCTCTGCTTGGTTTGTACTTTTTTTTTTATTTTTTCGGGCTATTTGTGCTGAGTCAATTCCTCCGCCCTTTTCATTTTTGTCTATTTTTGGGTGACATGATTTGTTGTTTATTTTAAATGATCCAACAAGCATAGTATGATTACTTTGATATGTTTATTTTATTGATCAATCCATATATATATATATAATACAATACACTTCCTATTAAGAGAAGATACACACACAATCATACGCATTTAATTTGATACACTAAGATTATGAGAATCATTGCTATTACATAGGCATTGGACAACTTCTTCTGAGAACTTTTTGACTTCTTGGCAGCAGGAGCCCATAATATCCTCCTACAGGCAGAGTATATATTCTTGCAAGCATTCCACCTTCTGCACCGTCCCACGTAGAAAGCAGAGTGGGACAATTGTAAGAACAAGTAAACCCAATGATGTCCAAGAAGGAATTCAATAGGTTATAATATCCTAATTTCTTTTACTATGAAAACCGATGAACAGATATGAACGTGGAGCTGGTATGGGGGTCTTCTTTGAGTGTGCTATTTTGTTTATACTTCTGTGATACTGCACTTCTGCACTCCAAGTTGAATTGGGTAGGTTTTTCTTTTTTGTTGTGTAAGTTTGGAGGGTTAGGAGGATGAATGCATTTTGTGTTAGTAATTTGGCAGCAGTAATTAGGGGCTGGTTGCAGAAGGTAAATAAATTAATGTATAAACAAAAATGCTTAGTTGTTTCTTTTTATCAAGGCAATTTGTATTAATTTGTTAAATGTAACTAAATATATTTTTTTATTTATGATAGTGATAGAAACTGAGATGTTATTTAAAAAGAATTGCAAAAATAGTTAGGATGAAAAAAATTGAAAACATAGTGTCAATTTGTGGAAAATGAGTGTGGAGAAAACCATAGTTTGGCCTACAAAACATATCAATAGTTCAAATCCAGATTCACATAAATGCAACTAAAATGAGTTAAGGACGAAGATTCAATTCAAGAAGCATTGAGAAAATCAAGCTCGAAAAATTCATAGAACTAAGCACAAACATAAACAAATTTTGTGAAAAAGTAATGCCATCGGAGCCAACAACCCAGCTGGATGGCTTCATGCTCTCAAGTCAACCAATTAAAATAGGTCACTTCTCAACTCAGCTGGAGTGATTGCAGGATGACTCTAGCGAATTATCGGCAGTGCCGAGCAAACTTCCCCATTTTATTAAGAGAAGATGATATGGGAAGGGCTACATTGTATTTGTAACATGATCACCAATTCACTATTCATTATTGTCAATAGCTATATTATACACTTTAAACAAATTATTATATAAGAACTTTCATTTATTTTTATTTATTAAATTAATTATTCATAATTACTATATTACCCAACTCGTTGCTTTATATGTTTTCTATAGTCTTTTGTTGACATGAAATTGATACAATACCCAATTAGGATAGAGATCCATCACCACCTTTTCATTGCATTTATTAATGTGCAGTAGGATGAGAGAGAAATAAAATGACCAACTCGTACCAGTTTATCTTCCAGAAACCCCAATATCATTGAGAGTGAGAGCTGCACTCCAATTAATATGGGTTCGGCGTTGAAGCTTTTCCCTTAACTTTCTTCTTCAAAATCTTCACAACAGTTCTGGGAAGCTTCAAATTTCCGTCGGCAGAAAACTTCCGAAGAGGTGAATGCATCATGTTGCATTGTTCACCACAGAACCATTCATCCTCGGGCAATGACTGCAGTTTGTATGAAACCATTAAAAAGAATCAGTAAGTTGCTAGTAAACTAAAAACAATCAGTTTTAACGAAGCAAACCTTTAAATCATCCATCCTTTTCTCTGTCAAACATCCGACCTGAAATTCTCTTTCAAACTGCAAAAAAACAAAGCCATTGTCATCATGCTAGTGCAATGTTTGGATTTTAAAAATAAATTGAAAATAGAATGAATCGATTCGCATCAATTTTATAGTATCAAGAACTTATATTTATAAAGAATATTATAAAAAATTAAGCTTCATGTAGGTTGTAAGTTTTTGGATACTATGAATAACACTTGAAAGAAAAGAACCAAATACAGATTTTATTTTGTAGAAAATCTTAATACACAAAACAGTAAACAAACACAGACAAAAAATTCTGACTTGTGGCTCAAATTTATATCGCTAACCCTTATTAACAAAAGGAGGCAAAAACAGGGACCATCGAACTCGGTCCAAAGGCACCAAAGACCCTCTATCCTATCCAAAAAACCCTGATCCCTAGTGAAACAACTCAAAAATAGAGAAAATCACACCTAACAAACTCACTAATCTCTCCACAAATATCCACTGAATAATTGCCTCTCGAAAATTTTAAGCAAACGGAGAAGAGAGAACTCTATTGAGAGAGAGATTACAAGTGGCTGCGCAAATCTCGGAACGATGGGCAACCCTAATATAATATATATGAATGAATAGACAACTAGAATTACAACCCTAGAATGAACGCATCAGATAGCAGGGGAAAATTGGGTCACGGGTCGGGGTATGCACCAGATATGGGTCAGGGTCGGCCAAAATTCAACAATGGTTTATAAAATAAAAAATAAAATTATATACATGATAATTCTCATCGATAAAAATGAATTGAATTAAATTTGATTGAGTAACTATGACATAAGAGTGCATAAAAAAGCTATCATTATTTTTTTAAATAAAAAAATTATACAATCCACTGTATATTAATAGATTCCAAATATTAAGCTTTCATTTAATTTTTAAAGACATTAAAGAGGTGTTTGAGAAATAACCTTTTTTAGAGTCTTATTTATTGAACATTAAAAAACTAATTTTAGTGTTTGGTAAATTAGCTTGTTGAAATAGCTTATTGATCCCAAAAAATTAATTTTTGAAATTCGTTTCAAAATAGTTGTTTCAATTTTATTTTATTTTGTTTTTTATTTGACCTTCAAATAAATCATTCATTTTACGCATAGTAATATATTAATCATTGTAGTATTTATTAATTTTGTTGATATATATTTTTAGTTAACTTTTAAATTTTCTTTTATAAATTTAATATAATTGAAATTTTATTATTAATTTATTTATATATACTTATTTATTGTTTGTCACATGAATTTTTTAATTACAGATAAATATAAAAGAATAGATTTATTCAAATTATAAATAATAAAAAATTTAATTAAAAATTAATTCAATAAAAAATATATATAATTTTTTTACAAAATATTTAAAAAATAATAAAAACAAAGATTTTAATAAAATTTTCAATAGGTAATAATAAAAATTCTAAAAAATCCTATATAATGAAGAACATTACTAAATATTTTAATAGTGAAATACAAAATGTCATTAATGATCGTTTTGCCTATAAACAACTAATATCAAACACTTTAATAAAAACCGTTAATCGAATCAGCTAGTCAAATCAAGTAATCGAATTAACTAGGCAAACTAACTAATCAAATCCGCTAATAATTATCAACTATCGGCCAATTGTCAAACGATTTCTGAAATATCAGCACACGTTCCATTAAAGCTAAATAAATCTAAACAAATCAATCTTTATTAAATCTGAAATGAATAAAATCATATATACCTGCTGGCATATCATTATTGTCTGGTCGTTGAAGATATTTGTGGAAAAAGAGTTACCCCTGCAAAAACAAATACATCTGCAAACTTTCTCAGCATTTTGTTTTATTTATTTGCATTTCATTTTAAATGTAAAAAAGTGTTTGAATAACATGTCTTTTCAAATGTACCTGCAGATGAAGCATTTATATATGTCTGTCTTCGTAATGATCATCTCTACTACCACTGCTGCTCGGCGTGTTGGCAGTCACCTAGATTGGAATTAAGATTCACACCAAAAACATGAGGCAAATAGCAAGGAAGAAAAATAGAACAGTAGCAAACTCTATTTTTGTGTTTTCTGGAATGCAGTCTGTTTCCATTGCCTCCTCTTGTGTATGCCAAACCATATTGCACTGTACCTTTCAAGTATTGAAGTTCATTTTCACTGCCTTCAGATGGCTTTTGGACTGCTCATATAGCGACTAGCGACCCCAACAGAGTAAGCAAGGTCTGGTCTTATATAAGTCAAGTATCGAAGACGACCAATGAGTTGGCGATAATTTGTTGCATTTACAGGTGTGCCTTCCTCATCCATCGATAGGCTAAAATTTGCATCCATCCGCCACTTTGTTAGGTTACAGTCCCACATTCCAGCTGCTTGTAGAATCCCATTTGCATACCCGGCTTGACTTATTTCGATGCCATTCTCACTTTGCCCCACTTCTACTCCCAAGTAGTATGTCAACATCCCCAAGTCACTCATATCAAACACCTGCTGCATTTTTCCTTTGAATCGAGTTACTTGGTCTTCATTTGATCCGATGACAATTAAATCATCCACATATACGCCAAATATCAAAATTGTGTTGGAACGATGAAGCTTATACACCGCTTGCTCTTGTGAACACCTTGTAAAGCCCAAATCTTTAAGTATCTTATCAAGACGTATGTTCCATGCTCGTGGCGCTTGGCGTAATCCATAAAGGTCCTTGTATAGTTGGTATACCATATGCTCCTTCCCTTTAGCAACAAAACCATCGGGTTGAGACACGTATTCTTCCTCTTGAAGTTCTCCATTTAAGAATGCCGACTTCACATCAAGATGATGGATCAACCATCCTTTCATTGCAGTTATAGCCAATTGCAGCCTTATAATTTCCAACCGGGTCACCGGTGCAAAAACTTCATCAAAATTGCTCCCTTTCCGTTGAACATATCCATTTGCGACCAATCGAGCTTTGTGTTTGATGATATTTCCGTCAGCATCTTTCTTAGCTTTAAACACCCATTTCAGTCCGATTGGTTTGTCCCCAGGTGGAAGAGTTGTAAGCTTCCAAGTACGATTCTTTTCAATCGAACTTAATTCCGCTTTCATTGCTTCTTGCCACGAAGGAACACCAGCTGCCTCTGTAAATGTTGTAGGTTCATCACCTACAAACATCAATTCATCGGCATGCTCCGTCTCATTGTAGATATCAGTGAGACTTCGAAAACCTTTAATAGGAGTGTGTTCATACATTGAGGGGTCCACATTTTCTACAATATTTTCGCTCGAAGGAGCTGCATTCGGAGCTGCTGCAGAATTTCCATCAGCATGCTCAGCAGGAGGTTCGGGCTGATGGTCTCTGTTGGTGTCGGCTGGTACTTCTTCTTTCGGGATATGATTGAAAGAATCGTTAACCACAATTTATTTGCATCAGCCTCTTCCGTGTGTGATTGGGCCCAACTCAATTTTTTTTTCATCGAAAATGACATCACGAGCAACCAAAACTTTCAGCTCAAGTGGGTTCATCATTCGGTAGGCTTTAGAACCCGATTCAACACCCAAATAAATCATTGGAGTGCTGCGATTGCTCAGCTTCGAGACCTGATCAGCCAGCTTCTTCACATACCCAATGCACCCAAACACCTTTAGGTGCTCAAGTGTCGGTTTAAATCATTTTAGACCTTCCTATGGCGTCATCCCTTTCAATCCTTTAGTCGGAATTCGGTTGAGTATGTAGACAGCATGTCTGACGGCTTCACGCCATATTACATCAGGCACATTCATCGTTCGTGAGAAAGACCTCGTAACTTCAAGAATGCTTCTGTTACGACTCTCCGCCACACCATTTTGTTGAGGGGAGTAAGGGGCTGTAAGTTGCCTCTGAATTCCTTCCTGCTTACAAAACTCATTAAATTTTTTAGAGGTGAATTCCCCCACAATCAGTCCGCAATCCTTTCAACTTCATTGATGTGCCTTTTTCAATTTTAACTTTGAATTTCGCGAAATTGACAAAGGCTTCATCCTTATATTTCAACATAAAAAATCACATGTAACGACTGAAATCATCGACTATTAACATGAAGTAACGATTACCTGACGCGGTTGAGAGAGATATCGGACCACATAGATCTACATGAACCAATTCAAGAGGTTTACTTGCCTGCCATTGAGCTTCTTGGGGAACGGATGTCTTGATTGTTTTGCAAGAATGCATCCCTCACAAACTTGTGTAGAATGTTGTATAATGGGAATGCCACGAACCAATTCATTTCGAACCATCCACTCGATTGTAAAAAAATTCATGTGATCCGATCGAGCCTGCCATATCGATGCTTTGTTATCAAGATTCGCCATTAGACAAACGAGTTAAGTAGTCTCGAGTGCAATCTTATACCATCGATTTCTCGATCGTTCCACCATCATAATTAGGACCAACCTCATCATGAATCTTTAAAAAATCGTTCAGCGTGTTATTTCTAGGAACCAACAGGGATTCTCGATGTATAGGAATAAGGAAATATAAAATTATCCCAAATAGAAGTAAATTTCCTAAGGAAAAATAAATATGGATAAATAAGATTTGCATGTAGAAGACAAATATAGGAACCTAAAATGGGACGGGTACAAAGTAAACTGTGAAATGATGTTCTATCACTGGGTATGTTCTAGGGTCAAAGTTTGAATATTTAATGCAAAGATGACCCATGAAATAGGATTTGGTTACCTTGAATTACTTGGAAGTGCTTGGCTTGGAAGTGATAAATTCGGGGAGAGAATCCATTGGCTTTCAGAGTGGACATAAATGATTTGAATGAAACATGATAGGGAATGGGAGGGTTTTTGAGCTTTCAAACTCCACTGCTAGTTACTTTGTAATATTCGAAGAATGTAGGGACCAGAATTGAATGATTCAGAAGTGGAGTGCCTTATATTTTGCAACCTCGCAAGGGTAGCCTCAGGAAATGTGAAATTCTTATAAGCATAAAAATCAATTGAAGTAATTACAAGGTAAAAAAGCCGACTAAAATGCAAGAAATAAAATGAATGCAATAAACTATTTTAGAAAAATTTTCTAGGTCAAAAGTTCGTGAAACATTTTCACTAGGGTGGTCAAATAACGATGTTGTGAAGGTTACAATATTCTATACGGATCTACTCCTGCTTGTTAGCGGAACAGGAAAAGAAATAAGAACAAAGGAGAATAGTTTATTTCAAATTTTAAACCAACGGTTGCAACTCCTAATAATATGCACATATTATTTATTTAATAACAATAATAATTTGAAGCACTTAATTAACATTCCCCTTGCTTCAAAGCTTGACACTCGAAATAATCATGTTTGGCTTGAGGAAGTGATTTGGTGAAGATATCTGCTACTTGCTCGTTGGTTCCACAAAACGTCACTTCAATTGTTCAATTTGCTACAAGTTGTCGAATGAAGTGATGCTGCACGTCAATATGTTTTGTCCTCCCATGGAAAGCTGGATTTTTTGTGTTAGAAATTTTGGGGGAAAATAATGAGATTATTTTATTATCGTCAAAATAAGGAGCCTATATATATGCCATACAAAATAGACTCGATAAACTCAAATCTAAGTAATCTAATCTATGAATAAAATCAAATCTAGATATAAATCTACTAAATCTGAATATCTAAAATATCTCAATATCCCCCCTCAAACTCAAGATAGGGCAGTAGAGACCAACTTGAGTTTGTCCAAGAGTAATCGGAAACGGCCTGGAAGAAGAGATTTGGTAAAAATATCTGATGTCTGATCTTCAGAAGATACTGGAATGAGATGAACTACTCCATTGACAACATGTTATCGAATAAAGTGACAGTCAAGCTCAATATGCTTGGTGCGCTCGTGGAAAGTATCATTATGGGCCATCTTCATAGCACTCTGACTATCACAGTGAAGAGCCGTAGAAGATGGCTGAGGGGCACCAAGGTCAGTGAGTAGCCGTCGAAGCCATAGAAGTTCTGAAGTAGAGTCAGCAAGAGCACGACACTCTGACTCGGCACTGGAGCGAGAAACTAAAGTTTGCTTCTTGCTGCGCCAAGAAATGAGAGAATCACCCAGGGAGAAGCAGAAACCAGTGGTCGAGCATCATCGGTGGGATCACCAGCCCAATCAGCATCAGAATAACCGCTGAGAGTCAAAGAAGAGTTAGAGGAGAACTATAAGCCATGCAGAAGAGTACCTTTCACATAACGAAGAATATGTAAGACGGCAAAGTGGTGAGAAGTCCTCGGAGCTGCCATGAACTAACTCACAATATGGACTGCATGAGCGATATCTGGTCGAGTGACAGTCAAATAGATCAAACTCCCAACAAGTTGACGATAAAGAGTGGGATCATCAAGAAGAGAGCCATCATGAGGAGTATGTCGAACGTCATACGCAAGTGGTGTAGATGCTACCTGACAGTCTGTGAGACCAGCTCGAGCAAGAAGATCGGAGGCATACTTAGCCTGGGACAAAAAGAAACCATCGGGAGAATCAGAGACTTCAAGCCCCAAAAAGTAACCAAGGGGACCCAAGCTCTTCATCTCAAACTGCTGGCTAAGATATGCTTGTAGATCAGAAATACCAGATGCATCATGTCCCGTGATGATCATATCATCAACATACAGTAAGAGTATAACTATCCCTGATGAAGAACGACGAAGAAATAAACCAGAGTCGTAAGCACATGTGGTAAAACCAAACTCCAATAGTGCAGCACTGAATGTCGCATACCAAGCCCGAGGGGCCTGCTTCAACCCATATAAAGCACGGCGCAAGCGACAAACTTTTCCAGAAAACAAGAGACCTGGATGAGGGGTCATATAAACTTCTTCATAAAGTGTGCCATGGAGGAATGCATTCTTGACATCTAACTGAAGAAGGGACCATTGACGAACAACCGCAACAGCAAGAAGACAACGAACAGTAGTGAGACGAGCAACATGAGCAAATGTCTCCTCATAGTCAATTCCATACTCTTGGGAATAACCTTTGGCCACCAGACGAGCCTTGTAGCGCTCAATGGAACCATCAGAATGTGTCTTAATTTTAAAAATCCACTTGCACCCAATAGGGGTTTTTCCTGAGGGCAAATCCACTAAATCCCAAGTGTGAGTCTTTTCCAGAGCCTGCAATTCCTCAGTCATAGCTTGCTGCCATAATGGATCAGCATTCGCCTCACGAAAGGACCTAGGTTCATGTTGAGATAGAATGACAGAGTAACAATGGTAATCATTAAGGTGTGAAGGAGGTTTACTTACACGAGTGGAGCGACGACAAGTAGGGAGAGGTGTAGGAGTAGACGTTGGCTCAGGAGGCGTCGGCTCAGGAGGCGCAAGCGGATTAACTCCAGGAGACAGTGACAAGAAAAATTGATCAATGAGCTGTGGTGAAGAAGAGGAAGAGGTGTCTGGGAAGAGATCGAAGAGAGAAGACGAAAAGAAGGGAGAAGATGAGTGAAACGGTGTGCTAAACTTGGATAAGGTGGAGAAATATGTGCGGTCCCAAAAGGTGACATGACGAGATATGCGCAACCAATTAGAAATAGGATCCCAACATCTATAACCCTTGTGTTCGTCACCATAACCAAAAAAAAAACATTAACGAGCTCGAGGTTGAAGCTTTGTCCGCTCATGGGGAGGGAGGAGGACAAAGCACACACAACCAAATGGATGGAATAAACTATAATCAAGAGACTGACCAAATAGAAGCTCGAAGGGACTGACATCATGGAGGATTGACGAGGGTAACCGATTAATGCTGTAAACAGCAGTTAAGGCTGCTTCCCCCCCAAAACAATCAGGACACTTAGCAGAAAGAAAGAGGGCACGAACAGTATCGAGAATGTGACGATGTTTGCGTTCTGCCAGCCCATTCTGTTGGGACGTATAAGGACAGGAACGTTGTACCAAGGTACCCTGACTAGATAAAAACTGCAAAAATGATGACGTATTGTACTCACAAGCATTATCAGTATAAAGGACATTAATAGGACGGGGGAATTGAGTGTGAATCATCTGAGCAAATTGAGCATATATAGAAGCTAATTCAGAATGATTTTTCAAAAAATAAATCCAAGTAAATCGTGAGAAGGTTGTTTGCCAAGTTGACAATCGACACACTTAAAAGACTCGAAACGACCTGGACCTAAAAGACCTTTAGTATGGAGTGACTGGAGCTTACTAGAAGACGCATGACCTAGGCGAAGGTGCCAATGAAGACTAAAGGAATCAGAGGTAAGAGCTGCAGAGCGGGGATATGTGCAGGAGGTATGAAGAGACTCAAGCTCAAATAATCGACCCGCTTTGCGTCCCATCCCGAGAAGCTGACCCGTCTGAGAATCCTGAACCTGCACACCACCAGAAGAGAATGTAACGGTAAGACCTTGTTCAACTAATTGACCAATAGAGATAAGATTTAAGGCTAAGTCAGGGATACAATATGTATCAGGAAGATATAGGGAAGGGGAGGACGCAAGACCGGTGTGGGTAATATGCATGGTAGTACCATTGGCAGTATGTATATGTGGTAAATGGGAGACAGGGGACACATAGGTCAAGTTACGAGGGTTAGAGGTCATATGGTGACAACAACCAGAATTAAAATACCAAGTAGATGTACCTGGAGTGGTAGACATAGCAGAATTGGTTTGCATAACCTGTTTGATGATGGCTTCTATGTCATGAGGATTGTAGGGCGCATGCTGAGTCTCATCAGTAGTAGCAGCCGTAATCGTAGAAAATGCAGTCGAAGAAGACCCACTAGGCTCCCGAGGTTTGGGAGCAAAGCTAGTGGAATGTCTAGGAGCAGAACTACCTGAACGTTGAGATCTTGTGGGACAGACCAGAGCAATATGGCCACGCAGACAACATGAGTGGCACTCAATCTTCGGACATGTAGACCAAGTGTGATAAGGAGATTTGCAAACTCGACATCCAGTACGAGCAGATCGGGACTGGCGAGACACAGCTAAAGCAGAATCAGAACTCGGTGTCTTAACCAATTGGAGACGGGTCTCCTCAAAAGTAATCTCCTGAATGGCAGCATCAAGAGTAGGCAATGGATGTCGATGTAGGAGTGAGGCACGAACAGCCTCATATTCAGGTCGAAGGGCCATCAAGATATGAATAAGGTCAAGATGGTCCTGACTAATTTGTGACTGCCGGAGACGATAACGAATAGGCTGAACCTGAGCAAGAAATTCATTAACAGACTGACCAGGTTGTTGTCGGGCGGAGCTCATCGTGGTCCAAAGTTGATAATAATGAGCAAGACCTGTAGTCTGAAAACGAGCAGCGAGGAAATCCCATGCCTCCTTTGCAGTATCAAAAGGAGTCAATTGTACCTGAATCACAAGTACAGAAGTATTGCGCAACCAAGTAAGAATCTGATGATTCTTACTATCCCAATCTTCCAATTTGGCAACATAATCTTCATGCTCCCGAGAGGTGGGATAAACATGCACAAAAGGAGATGGAGAGACAGGTGGTCGGATATCGCCAGTGACAATTCGCCATAACTTCCTACCAATCAAGAAACTTTTCATAGACTGCATCCAAAGATCATAATTATCGCCGGACAAGGTCGTAGTAATAGGTAAATGAACGTCCATACGCTCCATAACAATAAAACGTATAAAAATATGTGAATCACGAAATCAAAGCCCAAATAAAAAAAAGTAGATCGAACAATCCAGTAGGTAGCACTCGCAAAATGAGATCAACTCCGATGACAAAACCAACCACACCACGACGTAGGGAACAAAGCAGGAGGCGGCGACCGAAAAAAAAAAAAAAAAAACGACGACCAGAGAAGGGCGGACGATGGACGGCGAACAGCGGCGGCGACGACTAGGGTTTTGGGTTTGGAAAACCATGCTCTAATACCATGTTAGAAATTTTGGGGGAAAATAATGAGATTATTTTATTATCGTCAAAATAAGGAGCCTATATATAGGCCATACAAAATAGACTCGATAAACTCAAATCTAAGTAATATAATCTATGAATAAAATCAAATCTATATATAAATCTACTAAATCTGAATATCTAAAATATCTCAACATTTGGCAATTGCAATTGCTGCCTTGTTGTCACATAAAATTTGTGTTGCCTCATTCTGCTCATGATCCAAATGTGTAAGAAGTTTCCGAATCCACAAAGCTTGCTTTGCTGCCGAAGTTGCTGCTGAATATTCTGCTTCACATGATGATAAAGCTACCGTGTCTTGTTTCTTAGAGCTCCATGTTACTGCTCCAGAACCGAGATTAAATATATTACTAGACACACTTTTCCGATCGTCAATGCACGCAGCCCAATCACTATCGGTGAAGCCAACAAGTCTGAAATTTTTTGCCTGACTGTACCAAATGCCAAAGTTCAACGTCCCAGCAATGTAACGAAGAATCCTCTTAGCAGCCCCAAAATGTTGTTTCGTAGGATCATGCATAAATCTGGACACAACACTAACCGAGAAAGAAATATCAGTTCTAGTGTGTGTTAAATAATTCAAGCCACCAACCAAACTTTGAAATAATGTTGCATTTGCTTTTTCAGTCCCGTCTTCATGCTGTAACTTCTCATTAATATTCATTGGTGTGGCTGCAACTTCACAATTCACCATGTTAAATCTCTTTAGAAGATCGGCATAATACTTCTTTTGGTCCACAAAAATTCCATCTTCACTCTGAATAACCTCGAGTCCCAAAAAATATTTTAGCAACCCAAGGTCTGTCATCTCAAATTTGCTCATCATGGTATGCTTAAAATCATCAAGTAAGGCCTTTGATGATGCAAGATATACCATATCATCAACATATAAAAAACCAACAAGAAATCACCATTACCTTTCTTCTTTATATATAAAGTAGGCTCATTCTCACTTCTTGAGAATCCATTTCTATGAAAGAATAAATCAATTTCACTGTACCAAGCCCGAGGAGCTTGTTTCAATCCATAAAGAGCTTTTCGTAACCTATAAACTTTATCTTCACTGCCAACAACATTAAATCCAGGAGGTTGAGAAACATACAACTCCTCTTCCAATGCACCGTTTAAAAAAGCCGACTTCACATCAAATTGATAAATTGGAAAATTTAATTGAGCAGCTAATGCCAAAATAATTCTCACAGTTTCGAAGCGAGCAACTGGAGAAAAAGTTTCGTCAAAGTCTATACCATGTTGTTGTGAATATCCTTTTGCAACGAGTCGAGCTTTATGCTATTGAATACTTCCATCCGGATTATATTTGGTACGAAACACCCATTTCAAGCCAACAATATTTTTATCATGTGGGGCATCGACCAACTCCCAAGTTGAATTTTTTTTAATAGCATTTAGCTCCTCTTCCATAGCTTCTTTCTATTCTGATTTTTGTACAGCTTCTTCAAAAGACGTAGGATCAGCCGCTAACAAAGCAAACTCACATGATTCATAAATTTCTGTAACAGATCTGAATTTTCTTGGTGTCGATTCAGCGCTGCTGCTGTTCTGGATAGTGGATGTTGACAATTCTGTGCTGCTGCTGTGTCGGATAGAGGATGGTGAGGATTCTGCACTGCTGCTGTTTGTCGAACTGAGTTGTGCAGGTGTATTCGAGACACTGCTGTTGCCATTCAAAAGTGCAGGATCTAAATGTCTAACACCTTGTACATCACTTTCTTTTTCATCGAAATATGCAGGAACCAATTTAATGACACCATCCTTGTCAACACTCCACTTCAATGCAGCCTCTTCATTGAATATCACATTCCTACGTATTACCACTTTGCCATTTATAGGATTATACAGACGATATGCTTTTGATTGAGGACAATAACCGATGAAAATGCACTTCTCAGATTTTTCATCCAGTTTTGAACGCAGATTAATCAAAGCATATGCTGGACAACCAAAAACTTTTAAATGGCTCACCCGGGGTTTTCTACCATTCCAAACTTCATATGGTGTTCTATTCAAAACAGCCTTCGTAGGAGATATATTTAATAAATACACGGCTGTTGCCACTGCTTCTCCCCAAAAGGAATTCGGAAGTCCTTTAGCTTTTAAAAGACTCCTCGCCATTTCCACCACTGTTCTATTTTTTCTTTCAGCAACACCATTTTGCTCCGGTGTATAAGGCGCTGTAAGTTCCCTATGAATGCCATGATTTTCGCAGAAAGAGATAAAATCATTAGACAAGAACTCACCGCCTCTGTCAGTGCGCAACACCTTCATACTCTTTCCGCATTGCTTTTCCACCATAACCTTGAACTTCTTAAAGTTATCGAAACTTTCAGATTTGAGTTTCAAGAAATAAACCCAAGTCATACGACTATAGTCATCAATAAACAGGAGAAAATATCGACTTCCACCAAGAGATTCTGTTTGCATTGGCCCACATAAATTAGCATGTACAAGCTCCAAGAACTTTGAAGATCTCCAAGATCGTCCACTAGGAAATGAACCTCTGGACTGTTTTCCATACACACATGCTTCACAAAAATCAATCTCTGAAATATTTGGCAATCCAACCACCATTTCTTTTTGACATAACAACTTCAAACCATTTACATGTAGATGGCCATAACGTAAGTGCCAAATATTTGATTCTTCATTTCTCCTAACAACCAAAGCTTTGCCCATTGATCGAGAGACATCCAATGAAAACATTCGACTTGTTGTCATACGGATAGTCGCTAGTGTCTGACAAGAATTTTTTTCACAAATAATGCATGATTCGTCATCAAACATAACCGAATAGCCACTTGAAATTAATTGTCCTACACTTAGCAAATTATGAGCTAATGTAGGCACAAATTGCACATGATGGAGAAGACGAAAATCACCTTGAATTGTTTTCACAATAATTGTACATTTTCCTTTAATATTCATTTTCTTTCCATCACCAAGTCGAACTTCTCCTTTTTGTGTTTCATCAAGATCTTTGAATAAAGCTTTATTTCCCGACATGTGATTTGAGCAACCACTGTCCACAAACCAAATATCTTTATTTTCATCACCACACATCAATGAATGTGTCATAAATGATTTGCTTGTTTCTTCGGTTTGCTCGGTAAAATTTGTCTGCTTCTGTTCATCATTTTGCTTTGCCCAACAATAAGCCTCCTTATGCCCTAAGTTGTTACAATATCTGCATTGATAATGATTTTTTAATTGGCGTGGTTCAGAAGACCTGCCCCTGCCTCCACCACGACCTCATCCTCGAAAGCTACCTCTGCCGTGCCCACGATTTACAGAAAATTCAGACTTTCCCTTTGAACTCCCCCCTAATTTGAAACGCTTTTTCTTCTGATTTTTCAGAGAATCTGTTCAATCTTGCTTCATGTGACATCAGAGAACTCATCAATTCATCAAGTGTATACGTTGACAAGTCCTTACTTTCCTCAATTGCAGCAACAACGTGATCAAATTTTGGAATCAAACTTTTGAGAACCTTACTGACAACAATCTGATCACTGACCGATCCAGATTCTCCATAACACTTCATCTGGTTGACAATACCAGAAACACGTGACATATATTCTTGGACAGATTCTTTTTCTTTCATACTCAGTGTTTCAAATTCACACCGAAGGGTTTGCAATTTAATCATAAGTACTTTGTCGTCACCCAAATATTCTTGCTTCAGAATATCCCATGCCATCTTGGATGTTCTCGCAGCTGCAATACGGGGAAAAATATCACCCTCTAATGCCGATTGGATGAGTGGCAATGCCTTTGCATCTTTTCTACGATTTTCCCACAATTGTTGATCAGGTGCTGCAGGAGCCAGGTCTGGGTCATCAAATCCAATTTCAACCAAATCCCACAATTCTTGAGACTTGAATAACGTCTTTATTTTCAAACTCCAAAGATGGTACTTCTCTCCTTGGAAGATTGGAATTAATGGTTGAATTGAAGAACTTCCGTTTGACATTTTGCAGACGAACAAAAAACTTCAAAAAACTTTACTTCTAAAAAGAAGATACGACACAAGCCTTCACTTTCTTCTTCGCTGCTGAGAATATGGACCAATAAACCTGGAATTTATTTTTGAAGTCATGTTGCGCTCTATATGTCTTGAGTTTCATTGAGGTAATGATGATGTGAATTTGTTTGTGGAGATTATGATTGCAACAAGTTCTTGCGTGTACTTTTTTCGTTTATGCTTGAGGGCATGCATGGTTTGGGTGTGCGGGAATCGATAATGCATATATTGTCCTATATTTATATAGATAAAAATTATAAAATATAATTAATGTTATGGATAGATTTCTACTCATTTAGTTATGTTATTGATTGGTGCAAATGAATGGAGTAAATCACGCCCATGCCATGTAGCTTGCATGTCAAGGAAAGTGATAGATTACGTGGATTGAGACGTACTTGTAGGCACGATGATTGAGATTGAGTGATTAAAGACGTATTGAAGAACCGATCATCTATAAAAAGGGGGCCAAGGCATGAGATGAGATATCACAACTTACACTCATATTTCATAGTTTGAAGGATTGGGCGAGGCATTTGAGAGGAAGCGCCACTAGGAGATCATCATTATCTTTATCTTATTGCATTCTTTTATTTTGAGCATGAGTAGCTAGTTTTCTTTATTCTAGTCCAAGGTTGAATTTAGATTTCAGATTTATATTTGTGAGATTATGTATTGATTTAAATTGCATCTTGTTTATGAAATTGATATTCGTGCAATTTCTGTGATTCATAACTACAATTGTTTTATTTAATCTTTTATCATGGCCGGATTTTAGATTGGTTTAGCAATTGTGTGCCAATAGAACATTTGCATCTGTAATTGTGCACTTGTTTGATAAAGTGGTAAATAGGTTGACAAGCTTAGCCTATGAATTGCATGATCAAATAATTTAATATTTTCGTAATTTATTGAATATTTGTATTAGGTTTTTCTCGGGCTATTTTCAATTGAGGAAATTAATTTAAGGTCGTACCTAAATTATTCCTTGATTAGGGAACATCATAGTGGAGTTTGTACACTTTACTTAATCTTGTTTGTTTGTTTAATTCTGATTTTTAGTTTTTTTAGCCTTTGGAATAATTGTAGTTCGGTATTATTACTTTTTTGAGTTTTTTCGATTATTTCTACGGCTCCTTTTCTAATTGTAGTTTGTTTGCAGTTTGTGGCTGATTATTGGCTTGGGAGAGAATCCCGCGTCTTGGGTCGCCGGAAAATTTCTCCAGTGATCCAATTTTGAATTTAATTTTTTTGTAAATATTAAAATTGCTTCGGAAAATCCGAAACAATTCTGAGACAACTGGTAACATTACCGCACGCGCCCATGATGCCTGTTGCTTCAGATTTGGTCTCGGAAATTCCGAGGCTATTAAAAATTGCCTCAGAATTTCTGAGACCACTAAAATGGCAACAAGTTTCTCTTCGGGCACCATGACTGGTTTGTTTTGAGTTCTAAAGATGGCACCGGAGTGGGCTGTGTGATGCCATCTAGCTGGGTTATAGACACTGATGGCACTACTTTTCACAAAGTTCGTTCATTTCTGCGCTTAGTTCTATGATTTTTTTTGAGCTGGATAATAACAATACTTCTTTAATAGAATCTTTGTCCTTACCTCATCTTAATTGCTGAAAGAGGGAGAGTGTAATACCCTGGAGTTGAATAATTATATGAGTCTGGGATGATGTAATACTCTATGTTGAATAAAGGTTAAATGAATTGAATAGACTACTCATGTCAACAATGTGCAAATTATTTTTTGGTAGCTCTACTGAAAGAACTCTAAAGTTAAGCTTGCTTACATAGAGTAATTTGAGTGTCCCAGGGTCCATGTGAGTGAGAACAAAGGGCACTGGAGAGGACTTGTGTGACCTGTGGGGCTAGTCTAATCCCGACACGCCCGGTCCAACCGAGGTGTCACAAAAGGTATCATAGCCGCTCTGCGACATCCCATTGTTGTTGATTGGACTATTAAGAGACCTAGCAATTGATGGATCCTTGGCAACACGCCCTGTCTAGTATGAATCGTGGGTCGGGGTGTCACAGTTGGTATGAGAGCGGAACTGTGATAGTCCATTGTCGTTGAGTGGAGTATTGAGGGACCTAGCAGTTAATGGATCCTTGGGGTGCAACATAAGTCGGGAAGGAGGTGCAGAAGCAGCTTCTGGAGTAGGATGTGGTGAAGCAGCTTTTGGAAGAGGAGGTGCAGGACCAGCTGCTGGAGTTGTACGCAATTGCGGAAAAGTCTCATCCAGACCAGTACTAAAACACACTCCTCACCCGGACTAGTAATCATACACGTAGGAGGGGGTATATCATAAATGCATGAGACATATGGTGGTCGAGTTGGGGTGTGACATTCTCCACATCAGATGGTTTAAGGGCATCGACAATATCATGATCAAAGAAAGAGGAGATGTCCAAGTCATGACGAGGTGTGAGAGAACTCGATTCAGCAAAAGGAAACAAGACTTGTGTACGTATGCCCACATGGCTAAGAAGCACATTCTCTTATGATTGGGTCAAGACTTGTGTACATATGCCCACATGCATTTTTATTTATGTTTATAGAGGAAGAACTATTAATGGTAAAATCAAATGAATATGAGTTCCTATTTTTGTTTTCAGTTATTATTATAATTACTATTATCATAATAATAATAATTATTATTATTACTATTAGCTTATTTTGTTGTTTGATACTATTGATTTACATCAATGTTGTTGGGTTCGATTATTACATTCTTCACTCTCACAGTGACAACTATAAATAGATTGTAAGTGATTTACAATAACTAAATTTTTAAAAGTATGTTTTAATTAAATCTTCAATAGAGGATGTAATTTTATACTTCACTTATGCTTAGTCATCTAGCAAAAGAAAATTGTACTAAAATTGCATTCATGTTGAACACTACTACATAAACAATTTTTGTGTAGTCATGAAGTTCACAAGATACTTTAAAACAAATAAATAAATAGAACATATATAAGACTTATTCGGTTAGACTTTCAAAAATACTTTGAACTATCGTCAACCTCAATCTGAGCTGAAAGAGAACAAAAAAATACTAAATAAAAATGACCACTCTTATGATGTCGAAGTTATCTATTGGTTTCCTAACATTGCACTTCCATTTTGTAGGAATATTGAGATGATGAACAAATCAATTTTAAAAGGAAAGTTTCTTCTTGATGGCGCAAGTTGGACATATATCATACACGTGTCATGGGTTAACTTCAATCGTCGAAGTAACCGTGCACTTCTTAGCAACTTACTCCATCGGCTACTAAGGCAGGCTTCCCAACTCAGTCAAGCACCACAATGCCAAAAGTTTAATAGAGAGAGAAAGTGTGAAGATAAACTTATAAACACGTTGATTGTCAATGCTTGAACGATACAAATGAGAGGGGTGGTGGTCCTTTTATAGGCCAAGGACTTCACAAGACTATTCTAGAATGTACAACTATCAAATCCATATTTACAACGCTCTAGAATATTCTATAACACCTTCCAAAATGGTTCCAGAGTATACCAGAGAATATTCCGAGTCTAGAATATGCTAGGGAATATTTCAGGTCTAGAACCTTCTGCCGAGTTTGAGTAAATTCTCTTGCACAAGAAAAATTCCTAGGTATGTGAAAACCACTGTACTGCGACCACCTCGAAGCCCAATCGTGACAATTCTCCCCCACCTAAGCCTTGACGTCCTTGTCAAGTCCTCGCTCAGTATGCCTCGATGTGGGACTTGAATTTCCATAGGTCTTGCTCCTTCTCCCATATTGCCTCACTAACCGGAGCACCTTTCCACCGGACAAAGTACTCAGTTCAACGGGGCATTCTCTGCTTGCCCATCTTGCGATCCGCCATGATCTCCGCAACCTTCTTCTCGTACGACACCGTGGTAGTAGGTGGAGCACGGTGTGAGTCATTTCGGGATGGGTCCTCCTAATATTTATGATATGGCTTCAAAAAACTTACATAGAAGACCGGGTGGATCTTGAAGTCATCGGGTTGGTTGAGTCAATAGAATCGAGTGCCGACTTTCTTCACCACCTCGAACGGTCCCTCATACCTCCGCGTCAAGCCTTTGTGCACTTGACGGATCGCCTTTTTGTTTCTCCACAATATCTGGACCAACACTTGAAGGATTCGATGTCCATTCCAAACCTCCCCACAATAGTAAATCAGAGTTCGGATGCAAAAATTATGGCCAAAATATGATTTACCGACAAAACTCATAAATTCAAACTTCGAATCCCCAATTCACTCAATTCTTTGATCATTTGATGTGTATAGACTCAAAACCAACTATAATACTCAATCAAGGTCTAAGAACACTTAGGAAACTACAAAGCTTGTTAGTGCCGTAAAAAAATCACTACTATTTGTGTTTCTTGAGAGACGAATTCAACAACATAACTCATGTTTGGCAACTAACAATGGATTGGAACTAGCTTTCATTTCCACTAGAGAGGAATTTTTGCAACAACAATTTGGTTATTTCAAGAAACCATGAACTATCTCCAAACAACATGTATTAAACATATTTTTTAACATGAATTAAAACAAGTAGGACATAGAGATACATGATCGAACATGTTGTGAACAAAATAGCTTCGAAATCTTATGAAAAAAATCAAAAACCGCTCTGATACCAATTTATGACATGGATTACGATCATCTCCATAAATCAAACTCGAAATGAAATATGTAATACATTTGGGAAAATGGCAAATCAAACTTACAAATGAAGAATCGAAAGAAAATTAGGATAAATCGAATTCCAAAAGCAATAACTCTTCTCGAGCGAGCACTTTCAAGAATCCAAAGACTGTCCCAGGCTGCCGATACGTGTTTCATCTCTTACGAAATTGCATCCGAAGCTCTAATAATTGATTTGCCTTCTAGGCAGCTGTAATCACTCCAATATTAAGGAATCTCTCCAAAGGTAGCAAGGGTAAACCCTTTCTAATTATTCTCTCAAGTCTAGGTAGTGTGTGCAACAAGAAAATACAAGACACTATATATACTAAGTGGTGAATTAATCTAAGCCGCACATCTTGAGTGACAATTAAATCTAAGTCATATATCTTGATTAAGATTAAGGGATCATAACTTCCTAGCAAATAAGTAACTTCGACTTGGTCCGGGTTGTGATTGGTCTTTCTATGGTCGGGTTCGGATCATCCAAAGCTGTGTCAACTCTTATGATGTCGAAGTTACTATTGGTATCCTAACATATCACGTCCACTTTTTAAGGGTGATGAACAAATCGATTTTAAAAGGAAATCTTCTTCTTAATGACACAAGGCTGACATATATTATGCACGGACAAGTATTTACAAGTTTCCTTTTTTTTTTTGTACATTTTATGTGGTCCTTTGTTCGTACTGTAAAAAAGTGGTATATGTTTTTATTTGATAATAAACCCAACTAAAAAATTTTACTCTTATCTTCATTATCGTAACTGTTTTATATCTTAAATGTTGTTAACTGCACCATATATGAATAGCTTAGTGCCAGCGAGTTTGAAGAGCATGCAGGGTTTGGTCATCGAAGAAAGCCGTAAGTATCTCTTTAAATTTCTTATTTTTATCAGAAAATCTTGCCCTATAATTTTTCTATTGCACCTCAATGTTTCAGTCGACACAAGTCTGTAGTTTTAGGCTGTAAATATGACAATTTATGTCGACCATACAAATAGAGCTGTGCGTGAAGCATTACCTTTTTTTATTTTAAGCTATAGTTTATTTTGTTACGTCTTAGCTTGAGACTACTTTTTCTTTTTTTCGCAGGTCAACAAACATATGCACGTCGAAAAATGAATCACTCAAGGAACTCTCTGCAAGGCTTCAAGCTGCACTGATTTTCGGCAATGCTTTGTGCAGCGAATGTCATGATAGCACAGATCTATTGCTCTGAAAAGAATGCCGGCGTAGTGGTCTATATTGTGCCATTATAGAAAGATGGAAGATTTGGAAGAAGAATGAATTCTTTTTATTTTTTACTTTTTATTTTCTGTTAGATGCACCGAACTAAGTACTTTCTTTTAACAAAGAAGCACTTGAATGTGCATTGTTTTTTTGCTATTCATGCCCCAACTCGATCTTTTTATAAAACTTATTACTATTATTATCTCTTCTTTGTTTCTCATACAGAATGTGTCCATCATTCCACTTCTAAAGACAACAAACAAATTGCGAATATTGCAAAGACATGTTCAGAGAGAAACAGAATACCTTGGATGATGCTCAAGCACCCCTTCCTACGGCTCAATCCACAGGGGCATCGACGCTGAGCAGCAGTGCTAGTAGCGATGATCTTGTGAAGATGACATATATAAATGCTTCATTTGCAGGTACATTCGAAAAGACAAGTTATTCAAAACACTTTTCTACATTTAGAATGAAATGCAAATAATAAAATAAAATGCTGAGAAAGTTTGCAGATGTATTTGTTTTTGCAGGGGTAACTCTTTCTCCATGAATATCTTCAATGACCACACAATTATGATATGCCAGCAGGTATATATGATTTTATTCACTTCAGATTTTAGAAAGATTTATTTGTTTAGATTTATTTGGGTGTTGAATCGGGTTCTAAAGCCTACCGAATGTTGAACCCAATTGAGCTGAAGGTTGTGGTTGCTCGTGATGTCATTTTTTATGAAAAGAAAAAATGAAGTTGGGCCCAATCACACACAGAAGGGGCTGATGCAAATAAATTGTGGGTTAACGATTTTTTCAAACATATCCCGGAAGAAGAACTACCAGCCGACACCAACAGAGAACATCAGCCCAAACTTCCTGCTGAGCATGCTGATGGAAATTCTGCAGCAGCTCCGAATGCAGCTCCTTCAAGCGAAAATAGTGCAGCAAATGTGGACCCCTCGACGTATGAACACACTCCTATTAAAGGCTTTCGACCGATATCTACAATGAGATGGAGCATGTGGAAAAGGAATCCGATGAATTGATGTTTGTAGGTGATGAACCTACAACATTTACAGAGGCTGCTGGTGTTCCTTCGTGGCAAGAAGCAATGAAAATGGAATTTTGTTCGATTGAAAAGAATCATACTTGGAAGCTTACAACTCTTCCACCTGGGCACAAACCAATCGGACTGAAATGGGTGTTTGAAGTCAAGAAAAATATTGATGGAAATGTCGTCAAACACAAAGCTTTATTGGTCGCAAAAGGATATGTTCAACGGAAATGGATAGATTTTGATGAAGTCTTTGCACCGGTGGCCCGATTGGAAAGTATAAGGCTGCTATTGGCTATAGCTGGGATGAAAGGATGGTTGGTCCATCATCTTGATGTGAAGTCGGCGTTCTTAACTGGAGAATTGTAAGAAGAAGTATATGTGTCTCAACCCGATGGTTTTGTTGCTAAAGGGAAGGAGCATATGGTATACCGTCTATACAAGGCCCTCTATGGATTAGGTCCACCGCCACAAGCATGGAAGATACATCTTCACAAGGCACTCAAAGATTTGGACTTATTATTCGAACACAATTTTGATAGTTGGAGTATATGTGGATGATTTAATTGTCATAGGATCTAATGAAGACCAAGTAACCCGGTTCAAAGGAAAAATGCAGCAGGTGTTCGAGACGAGTGCTTGGGGCTGTTGACATACTTCTTGGGAATAGAAGTGCGGGAAAGTGAGAAAGGCATAGAGATAAGTCAAGCGGGGTATGCAAAGCGGATTCTACTAGCAGCTGGAATGTGGGACTGTAACCCAACAAAGTGGCCGATGGATGCAAAATTTAGCTTATCGAAGGATGAGGAAGGCACACCTGTGAATGCAACAAATTATCACCAACTCATTGGCCGTCTTCGATACTTGACTCATACAAGGCCATACCTTGCTTAATCTGTTGGGGTTGCTAGTCGTTATATGAGCAGTCCAAAAGAAAGCCATCTGAAGGCAGTGAAACAGGTACTTCGATACTTGAAAGGTATGGTGCAATATGGTTTGGCATACACAAGAGGAGGCAATGGAAAGTTAGCAGGCTACAGTGACAGCAGCTGTGGAATAGATTTTGATGATCGAAAGAGCACCACCGGGACAGTGTTTTACTTCTCGTATAATCCAATTGCGTGGTTATTTCAGAAGCAATAAATTGTGGCTCTATCGTCTTGCGAAGCAAAGTTTATGGCAGCGACAGCGGCTGCGTGCCAAGCTGTATGGTTAAGGAATTTTTTAAAGGACTTAACTGGATGGGAAAGCTCGAGAGTGAGGCTGTTCGTTGATAATAAATCAGCAATAGAGCTAATGAAAAATCCAGTGTTTCATGGTCGTAGCAAACACATAGATGCGAGATATCATTTTATACGTGAATGTGTTGAAAAAGAGATCATTAGCGTGAAGCATGTTAGTGGAGAAGAGCAACAAACTGACATATTGACCGAAGCATTACCACGAGTCAAGTATATCGAGATGAGAAGTCTATTGGGGTTGAAGAATCTTGGTGACAAAAATCAGAATTAAGGGGGAAAAACAATAAATAATTCTTATTTTATTAGCGTGGTAAAAAAAAATTCAATTTGGTAATTAATGGTGGAAGTAATTGAGACATAATTGGTACATTTGAATATGAAAATGTTTTTAACAGTTTCAGGTTGTGCATTTAGTTTTCATTTGGTTTATGTTTGATTTTCATTCGTTAAAAAAAAAAAAAAAAAAAAAACAAACACAGTGAATTCCAGAAAACAAAAAAAACAGATTTTACTACTGTTCTATTCTTCTTCCTTGTGTTTTTGGTGTGAATCTTAATTCCAATCTAGGTGAGTGCCAACACGCCGAGCAGCAGTGGTAGTAGAGATATCATTGTGAAGATGACATATATAAATGCTTCATTTGTAGGAACATTCGAAAAAACAAGTTATTCAAAAAACTTTTTTACATTTAAAATAGAATGCAAATAAATAAAACAAAATGCTGATAAAGTTTGCGGATGTATTTGTTTTCGTAGGGGTAATTCTTTCTCCATGAATATCTTGATCAATGACCAGACAATGATGATATGCTAGCAGATATATATGATTTTATTCATTTCGGATTTTATAAAGAATGATTTGTTTAGATTTATTTAGCTTTAACGGAATGTGTGCTCATATTTCAAAATCCATTCATTTTGTTTTAACTTTTGAAGATTTTGCATCATTTAATGTCTTTAAAAATTAAATGGAAGCTAAATATTTGTAATGTATTAATATACAGTGGATTGTATAATTTTTTTGTTAAAAAAAAAGTAAAAAATAACCATATGTTTCTCTATGCACTCTTGTGTCATAGTTACTCAATCAAATATAATTTTTCATTTTTATTACCACATCCGGTGCATAGCCCGACCCAGTGACCCAATTTGCGATGTCATTCCATCCGTTCATTCTAGGGTTGTAATTCTAGTTGCCTATCCGATAATATATATATATATGTGTATTTATATAGGAGTGTTGCCCTTCATTCAGAGATATGCGCCAGCCGCTTGTATTAATACAGTTCTCTCTTCTCCGTTTGGATTCGCTCTTCTCGGTTTGCTTGAGATTTCCGGTGGGTCTAGTTTTCAAGAGGCAATTATTCCGTGGATATTTTCGGAGAGATTAGTGATTTCTAAGGTATGATTTTCTCTATTTTGAGTTGTTTCACTAGGGATTAGGGTTCTTTGGAGAGGATAAAGGCGTCTCCGGTGGTGTTGGACCGAGTTCGATCCTCCTGTTTTTGCCTCCTTTTGTTAATTCAATTCATTTTTATTGACAGAGAATTATCATGTATATAATTTTTTTTTTTTTAATTTATAAACCTAAGGTGAGTTTCGGCTGACCTTGACCCACATCTGGTGTATATCCCAACCCGGTGATTCAATTTCCCAGGATGCCATCTGATGGGTTCATTCAGGAGTGTAATTCTAGTTGTCTATTCATTCATATATGTGGATATATATATATATATGAGTGTTGCCCTTCATTCTCATATATGGGCAACCTCTTGTAATCTCTCTCTAAATAGAGTTCTCTCTTCTCCGTTTATGTTCTCTCGTTTTTGGTTTGCTTTAAATTATCGAGACTGTTAGGTGTGATTTTCTCTATTTTGAGTTGTTTCACTAGGGATTAGGGTTCTTTGGATAGGATAGAGGCGTCTCCGCCTTTGGACCGAGTTGGAACGTCGTGTTTTTGCCTCATTTTGTTAATAAGGGTTAGCGTCGAAATTCTTTGTTGGTGTTTGTTTACTGTTTTGTGTGTTTGGATTTTCTACAAAATAAAATCTTTATTTAGTATTTTTTTTTCAAGTGCTTTTCATCGTATCCAAAAACTTACGACCTCCGTGAAGTTTAATTTTTTAAATATTCTTTATAAATATAAGAAGTTCTTGATACTATAAAATTGATGTGAATCTATTCATTCTACTTTCGATTTATTTTTAAAATCCTAACATTGCACTAGCATGATGACAATGGCTTTGTTTTCTTTGCAGTGTGAAAGAGAATTTCAGGTCGGATGTTTGAGAGAGAAAAGGATGAATTATTTAAGGGTTTGCTATGAAACAACTTAATGATTCTTTTCTTAGTTAATGGTTTCATACAAACTGCATGCATTGCCCGAGTATGAATGGTTCTGTGGTGAACAATGCAACAAATGCATTCACCTCTTTGGAAGTTTCTCGCCGCTGGAAATTTGAAGCTTCCCAAAACTGTTGTGAAGATTTTGAAGAAGAAAGTTAAGGGAAAAGCTTCAACGCCGAGCCCATATTAATTTGAGTGTAGCTCTCACTCTCATCAATATTTGGGCTTCTGGAAGATAAACGGGTGTGAATTGGTCATTTTACCTCTCTCATCCTACTGCACATTAATAATTGCAATGATGGGTCTCTATCCTAATTGGGTTTTGTATCATTTCTTGTCAACGAAAGACAATAGTAAGCATATAAAGCAACAAAGTTTTGACTTGAGAAGATGGCAGCAGGGTGCATGCATGAAGCCATCCAGCTGGGTTGTCGGCTCCGATGGCATTGCTTTCTCACAAAGTTTGTTTATGTTTGTGCTTAGTTCTATGAATTTTTCGAGCTTGATTTTGTAAATGCTTCTTGAATTGAATCTTTGTCCTTAACTCATTTTAGTTACATTTATGTGAATCTGGATTTGAGCTCTTCATATGTAATTTGTGGGCCAAACTGTGGTTTTTTCCACACTTCCATTTTCTACAAATTGACACTATGCTTCTAAATTTTTTCATCTTAACTCTTTTTTCGTTTGTTTTTAAATAACATCTCCAGTTTCTATCACTATCCTAAATACACAAATATATTAAATTCTCTGTCTTCAATAAATTAATACAAACTGCCTTCATAAAAAGAAACAACTAAGAATTTTTGTTTATACATTAATTTATTTACCAACTACACCAGCCCCTAATTACTGCTGCCATTACTAACACAAAATGCGTTCATCCTCCTAACCCTCCAAACCTACACAACACAAAACACCTACCCCAATTCAACTTGGAGTGCAGAATTATAGAAGTATACAATGGAAAAGTTTCATTGATAATGCACTCAGCATATCTCCAATCCATATGTCCTATAGCGATTTATATGAAAAAAAAAAAAAAACCGATATAATATACCTGGATCCATCTAGTTCTTAGATGCGGAACTGTGAACTCGAACAATTGGTATTACGGTATTCCTCAACTGAATCGCCTAATGGGTCCTTCGTAATCTATTCCGATGGAGAGAATAGAGAACAATAATTGATTTAATGTCTTGGGGACCATAACCGAATGTCCTTTATATAGTGATCAATAGGTCACCGCTATGCTATTTGCTATCTACTCAATTTATCCCATAATTGTTCCATAATTAGATCACGTCATTTAAGTCAATCAAATAAATAATTGATTATTTTCATAATCAAATATCGTAATCTAAGTCAATCAAATAAATGATTGATTATTTCTATAATCATATTACGTAATTTAAGTCAATCAAATAAAGTAGAATAATTAATATAATTGTACATTATTATTTGTCCATATTTAGATAGGAAAATGTATATATTCCTAACAGTATAAACAAAAGAGCACACTGAAAGAAGACCCTATACCAGCACCATGTTCATATCTTTTCATCGGTGTTTGTACCAAGGTTGAAGCTGATTTGCCTATACCATCACTAATGCTTTGGAAAGCCTGTCAGAAGCCACAATTTAGATCAAAAGCTATGTTAGACAAATTGCTGGTCCTGGGAATAGCATATTCTTCATCTACTGCAGTATTCTTTTCCAAATTAAGTGAATTCAGGGGAAGAAGTATTTCTTTTCCAAACGTCACAAATATTGAATGGTGATGATTAAATATTAATGGGAAAAAAATTGCACAAGACAACTATAGCGAAAATTTAGTAAAAGAAATTAGGATATTATAACCTGTTGGATTCCTTCTTGGGCATCATTGGGTTTATTTGTTCTTACAATTGTCCCTCTCTGCTTTCTACGTGGCACGGTACAGAAGGTGGAATGCTTGCAAGAATATATACTCTGCCTGTAGGAGGATATTATGGGCTCCTGCTGCCAAGAAGTTGTCAGAAAGTTCTCAGAAGAAGTTGTCCAATGCCTATAATCTTAGTGTATCAAATTAAATATGTGTATGATTGTGTGTATCTTCTATTAATAGGAAGTGTATTGTATTATATATATATATATGGATTGATCAATAAAATAAACATATCAAAGTAATCATACTATGCTTGTTGGATCATTTAAAATAAACAACAAATCATGTCACCCAAAAATAGACAAAAATGTAAAGGGCGAAGGAATAGACTCAACACAAATAGCCCGAAAAGTATGCCTTCTACATTGTATATTTAGTAACAGTAAAATCCACATTGGTGTCTTCCCAATTTGACAAGAGAACAATACAAAGTTATTCGCAACAATAAATATTTGTACTCAAAACTATAACATTAGAGTAGGAATAAAAAATTGTACATGATTATTAATCTTTGAGTAACAGAATAACAAAAAGCACAAACCAAGCAGAGGCTTTTATGCTTCCAATAAGCTAGAAATTGAAGAGACATGTCAAGGGAAAACTTTAATAAAAGTGCATTTGAGTTTATGAAGTAGATCATTGAAACTTTATTGAATTTAAAGGTAAAATTATACTAAAGAATTTGAAGTGTGGAAAGTAGAGTATAGATGAAGTGAGGTGAGTGGCGATTGGAGTGCATAATGTGTTCACATGGTGATGGAGGTGAGAACGTTGAATGAATGTTCACGATCTCGCATAGGTGTTTATGGGTGAAGTCGATTAATTTTTATTGAGAGTGATAAGTTTGTAAGCATGCATAAATAGTAACAGATGATCTATGGGGATGAAAGTATATGTGATATATGTATAAATTTCGTAGGGAGAGTGACGCATGCAAGTTGATATATAAGACTTATGTTGGCTAATGAACTTCCATAGGCAATCATGGAAAGATAAGTTAATTCCCAGCAAATTCAAGAATTGCATACTTATCCCAGATGGTAGAACTTTAAACTATCCTTTCCATAAATGACAATTACTTCCATTAAGATACGTAACCTCTTTGTATTCTTCTCGATCATTCAAGCAAGTCAATACACCAATTATTTAAACCAAGCTCTAATTGAACTCTGATAGGATTACGGAACCCTATTTTGCAGGATTCTTCAAAGAGCACTAATTATGATCAAGAATCCTTCAAATCAATGGTAAAACTTGGGTGGTCCAAACCAAAGAGAACAGCTCCTCCACATTAAAACAATGTACAGAAGACCTTCAAGAAATCTTATAATAATACTCCAACAGACAATTTATGACAAAAGCAAGCAGCAATTAAAAAAATATATATAAAATCACCCCCTCCCCCTATAAAGAGGATAAGCAAAAAGACCTGGTCTAGTATATCTCGAACAGCAGACCTCATGGCTTCAAATGTCATAAATTTATGCATTTTTATCCACATGGAAAGGGAGTTCAACCCAACAATTATACAAAAATTTCTTCGGGTGTGGGCCATGTTTGGGATGTTCACAATTTCCCAGCTGGCTAGTGATTTTTTACGGGCTTCAGCTTACCAAAATTAACCACCACCCCAGTCAAGATGGGCTTTCCATTAAAATTATGAGTTATTATCCACATAGAAAGGGAGCTCGAACTAGTAACTATGCAAAAAATTCATCGGGTGTATGCGGTGTTTTCTAAGTTCACATTTCTGCAGCTCGCGTGCAGTTGTTACAAGCTGTCACTTACAAGACATAAATCCTTCCCCTCTCTCTTTTTCACTCCCTCAAGCAATCTCGAGCAAGAGCCAAGACAAGGAAAAGGAAAGAACGGTACAAAAACTATATAAGTTGAGATGGCTTTTCGAAAACAACATAAAGTTATCTTGTGTGACGAGAAGGAGGATAACAGAGCTGCAAAGGCTCAAAAGTTATATAAAGAAGATCCAACGTATAAACCTACATCCGAGATTAGGCTTCTAAATAAAAGCATTTTGTGTTTGATTCTGAGATTCATTTTGCTTGTTATTATGTAGGGGGTTTTGACTGTGCGTCTACTTTGCATTGTGTCAAGAAAAGGTGGTTGGAATGGGGCAGGAAGAATAAAAGGGCTCCGAGAAAGTCAAGAAACTTGAAATCTAGAGATGCTCAGGTGAGATGTTCTTACCGTGTTTTTTTCTATCTTAGTTATATATCTTGGTGCGTGGTTTTAATTAGAAATTTTCCGATGTATTTATGTGAGTTGTTCGGAACAGATATCCAGACTTATTGTATTGGGTTGTCTACGTTTGGTGTCATAATGCTTTTAGGTATTCAGATTTAGGCTTGTTTGGTTTTCTTTTAGGATCAGGACTCAATTTCAGGTGTGAAAGTTTCCGACTGAACAGAGCATCAGTGATGCACTTTCTGTGTTGGCCAGCAATGCATTGAGTATGCATTTTCTTGTTGGATGTGCATCAGCGATGCATTCTCCCGTCATTCCATTCATCACTGATGATTTCTTCTCATTGTAGACAAATTTAGATTGTTTAATATATTTGAGTTTCTCATTTGTGAAAAATAGTTTTCGATAGTGCTGATGGCGTCCGGTGGGGCTTGCATTGGCTTTCGGAGCATTGGGTGGCATTTATTAATTTTAGTTGGTTGCAGCGAATGCACTAGAATTCAGTGTCAAGAATCAATTTCTAGTCGAATCATGATATTAAAATTTTAAAAATGTTTCACATTGGGGATATCGACATTGTTTGGCGCTTGAACGGGTTCTAAAATTTTCAGCGGAATTTATCATAGGTTATTAAGGCTGATGCTGTTAGTTTTATATGACATATAGTCCAAGAAATGATGAAACCAAGCTACGACTGTCGTTAGTTGTACAGTTATTCCTGGAACTTGCGTCGGGTTCAAGAATGTTTAGTAGTATTTATTGTAATTCGTTACGGCTTATGCAATTACTATAGTTGGTCACATAGTAGTATAATACTATAACCAAGAGTAAAATTGAAAAATATATTCTAAAAGTATCCATAATTATCACTACACTTCTACATATTTTTCATGATGTGTTTTTAGCCTATTCTTTTTAATACTCAACAATTTTTTTTACTTGGGACATACATGGGGAGCACTTGAGGGACAAGCCTCCATTTTCCAGTGAGAGCCATACATGGCATGCTATGATTATTTTTGGTACATATATAGATAAATATATAATCTGTTATTACAACTTATTTTAAATTGCAATTTAATCTACAGAGTTAAATTGTAATTTAAATTTTCATTATAATTACTGGATTTAGTGAATTCATTATAAAACAACACTTGAGAAATGAATTCACTTAGTGAAGTAATTGTGTTGAAAAATTAAATTGCAACTTTAGCTCAATCGTTTAATTAATTTTTTTTAAAAAATTAGAAATAGCAACATATATATTTATCTATAGTTTGGTTTGAGCACTATGAATTGGCTTCTAATCAAGTCTTAAATTTTGAATTGCAATAACAATATTTAACATTGGGGACATAGATTGGTTCAATGGTCGTTTAATACAATTGGTTTGGGTAAGCACAATGACAATAGTAGGAATTGGTTTCAATGAGAGATTGAAGATTGGAATTGTAGAATATGAATTTTCTACCGGCATGCTATATTGAGATGAAAGGTCATTTTACATTAGAGACTTCAATTTTTTGTATTTAAAAAAATGTCCTAATGTAAAGTGGGCATAAAATCAAAGAAATTAAATTAATCTCCTTAAGTTCTATACATTGTACATTCAAATATTGTTTGTGTGCTATTTTATTTCTTCCCTGTTTATCAAAGAAAATATTAACCATCATACTTTAGAAGTTTGGTAATAAATAGATCTTAGAATTTTATTTTTACTTAATTTTTTTTATGGTTCATTCATTCGTATCATTTTATTTTATTTTACTTTTTCTTCCACAATTTTTACACAGGTTTTCATGGATAATGCCAATAATGCATGGAAGTCGTAATTTAGGATTTAAATCATTGATTGAATTCTAAATCTAAATTTTGTGCTACAAAATCCAAAAAGTAGTGATGCACGTAGAGACCTATTTGACGATATCAATACTCTCGGTGAAAGAGTGGGCATGGCGGATCCTCAATCACTTGGGATACAAGTGCCCACACTTTGGTAAATGTATGCTGGCATTGAATGTCTTGCGTGGATATTGGCTGGTAATTTTTATGAGCTAAGAAATGCTATTTTTAGTATGATTTCAATTAAGATCGAAATCAGCGAACCACATATGCATTTTGGTTTCTCTTAATCTCACTTTACCATATACCTAGGGAATTCTACAATTCTTGTTTGCCCACTTGTAGCACACCTATTAAATTGGTTGATGAATGAGCCAAGGAACATATAGCATCCTATCTGAATAAAAGATGCCGTCTAAGTGGTAGATGGAGGGCGTTCAAAGCACACCAATTACAGAAATGGGATATAGGGATCTTCGGATCGATTTACACTTGCAAGTTATAGGTAATTTGCAATTACTAATGATGTATTTGAATTGTTTCTTGCTTGGGAAGGTAACTTCATGATTAGTTGATAGCTTCAAAATGATTGTGATATTTCAGTGTAATTTTAGTGCGATATTATTTGTACTTGTCGTATTTTTGTTTATTTTTGTTTTTGTGCATGTGCGTGTATTAATTATCAGCAATTCATTTTGCATTTAATATTTTAGATGAATAGCTTTTATTTTGGTTAAAATTTCACAAAGCATTATATCTTGAAGTTGCACATCGTACAAGTGAATGAGCTGAATGTGGGAAGTGCAGCTCTCACTCTCATCAACATTCGTGATTCTGGAAGATAAATTGGTGCTAGTTGGTCATTTTACCTCTCTCTCTCATCCTATTGCACGCTAATAAATGCAATTAACAGCCATGGATGAATCTCTCTGCTACTTGGCAATGCATCAATTTCATGCTAGTGAAAGGAAATAGTAAGCGTACAATTAATGTAACAAGCTATGGAGTCTTTCTTGTCAGAGAATCCTTAACCAAAGAGGAGTCACATACATTTGTAAGTTACGCAGCTGTGCATTAGTTTTAAGGTGTTAAGTTCAAAGCTAACAAGAGTAAGGATTAAAAACAATAATATAATTTTCTTGTCTAATATATATTACTTAAACTTGAATCAATTAAACATGTGAAATGGATATGCCTGATTTATACATGTCCACGCTCACATGGCACGACTCCAACTCTTCAACATTTACACACTTGTGCATGTGTTTAAGTATAACAATAATAATAATAATAATAATAATAATAATATTCTATATATATTATTTTATTTTGTTGAAAAGCTTGAGCCTTCCAAATGGTCTCCGAGTATGTTGAAAAGCCTCCGAAATTTCTGAGCTTTTCAAATGGTCTCGAAATTTAACTATATTATTTTTGTTATATTAGAAAGGTTTGGGAATGTCCGAAGATTTGTTATATATATTATTATTTAATTAATAAGCTTCTGAAATTTCTGAACCGGTATAAAAATTCAAATTCCCGCCTCTTTTCCTTCTTCATCTTCCTCTTTCCCTTTTTCTTGAATAAGCCTTCCACTACAAAAAAAAAAAAAAAAATAGTATATTTGTAACGGAATTCCGTTACTAAAGTTCATGTAGCTAACGTAATTCCATCTCAAATTCCGTCTCTAATATCATTAGTAACGGAAAAAGTGGATTTAACAACGAAAAAATCTTGTTACAAAATTGATATTTTTTTTGTAGTATTCCGTTGGTGGAGAAACGTTGTCAATCTGTTGACAGAATCAACTGTTACCGATCCAATGCACTTTTGTCCTCACTCATGCGTACCCTGGGAGACTTCCGAGAGGCCACTCATCCTCAAATTACTCTAAAGCATACACGCTAACTCTAGAGTTTTTTCAGTAGCGCTCCCAAAAATAATTTGGCACATTGTTGACATGACTAGTCTATTCAACCATTTTAACCGCTCTTCAACCTTGGGGGTATCACATCCTCCCCAAATACTCATATCACTATTCAACTCTGGGGTTATACATTCTCCCCGGCATAAGAATGCAACGTCCACGTTGCACCCAATGATCTATCAACTACTACGTCCCTCGGCTATGATACCAACTATGACACCAGACCCTCAAGTGACACAAAGTTGAGTATGTCAGAATCATAGACTGGCCCCACAGGTCAGCACGGGTTCTTTTCCAATGCCCTTCTGTCTTCACTCACGTGCACCTTGGGAGACATGATTAACCTATTAAATTCATATTAACCTCTATTTAACCTCGGGGTATCACATCTTTTCTGACTACTCATATCACTATTCAACTATGGGGTATTACAATAATGATACGAGGATATGATACCCCCAGGTTAAATAGAGGTTAAATAGATTGGACAAACTACTCATGTCAAAATGGTAGCCTCGGTGCTTCCAATAAAAATACTCTAACATCACAATTTCCGCATAGCAAGTGGTGCCGAGGTCGATCCGGAATGTGAAGTTTAATTTCTGTTTTGTCACAATTTCAAATATTAGGGGAATCTAGATTTCAAAAAATTAAACTTCTAGCCCACTGAGTGAACAATAAAACCGGATTAAATATTCGATCATTGATTTTAAATAATGTAGTTATTCAATTGAAAATATATATAAAAATTATATATTAGATTCTAGAAGGATCTATCTGGTATTGTAAAAAGCTTGTACAAGTAGGGTTTCTCACTCTCTTCCCTCCTTCCCTTTCCTACAGCCGCCTGCATTGCTTTCAAAGTTGATTTATATTTTGCGTTTCTTATATTTGGTTGATCAACTTGATTTATAGTGAATGGGACCGATAGATAATAGAGGGAGACCTATTCGATTAAGTTGATTTACACTGATTTGGGTGAGACTGCAAGTAGATTATCAGACCGAATTGTGGATGGTTGCGAGAATAATTGTTCATTTATCTGAGTGGACAAAAATTGGAGTTGGGTGTAAATCTACATCTGAAGACGCTTCCCAGGTACATATCTTTCCGTTAGGGTATCGAAATTGTGATCGGTTCGCTTGAAAGGGCAATCCATACTCAGAATTGTGATCGGTTCGCTTGAAAGGGAAATTGTGATCGGTTCGCTTTATAATTGATATGGTTTGTTAGGGTGTTTTTTGTTCCTACAGAATGATATGAAAATAAATGCAGACGCGAAAAAAAGAAGAACGACAGTAAAAACAACAAAACTGGTAGAAATGGCTGGGCGGAAACAGGTGTCGCTCTCAGCCACCACTGAGTCCAAGCGACCTTGACGAATTAGTTCTACCTCAGGTTGAGATTAGGGAAACACAAGAAAAGTAGTGTGGCATAGATTCGAATGGCGAAAAGGCTGTGGCAAGAGAAAAACAAGCACAACTATCACGGTAGATTGTGGATAAGATGATGATGCCGTGACTCAGGTATTCTTTTTTTTTAAACTACCCTTTTTGTTAATTAGAATCAAATTTCATTACTAATCTTAAATTTTCATTTTTGAGAGACTCCTAGATACGGTCATGAATATATATATATATGAATTGTTTAATAATATTTTAATAAAGTGATATTGATATATGTTACTTTTATTTTTTAGTGACAACTTGTTGCATGATGTGAGATTAGGGAAGAAAAATTTATTTTTCCCTTCAGAAGTTCTTTTGTGAAATAAAAGTACTTACATATATTAAGAGAAATTTTATTTGTTTTCTTGTTGCAATAATAGCTTTTCTTTCTTCTTTCTCTTTCCTCTTTTCTTATTAAAATATTCAATTGTAGCAAAATACATGTTTTCTTTCTTGTTATTAAACTATTTGTAATTTATTTGTATTTAATTTCTTGGGTGTTTAAATGTGTAGCCATCAGATTATTCGACCTTTCATCAAGATATGTGTGTATATATACAAACATACATTAATTAATTTATTGATTGCTTTGTTCGAGATGTGTTAAGAAGGGATCAAAGTTTCCAACCTAATACCAATTTGTTTTAAGTGGAGGGGCCTTTCACCCTTGCATGTGATGGGCGCGTTGGTGGACTTCCGTTTGTAGATAAATAAATAAATAATGTGTATCTCTAACAACTTAAGCTATTAGGTGAAACGGCCATTCCCGATCATTTAACAAGAAGAATGGGAAGAAGCAAAAAGAAGTGCTAGTCCTAGAAGAGACAACAGAACAAGACAGTGGTAATCAAGATCATATTTTGGATCTACAGAGTTCTATATCTATTATGTATTTATTTATATTATATATGTGATTTGGTGCTGGGATTCAATAGCAGTAATTTGATCAATATACATACATATATATATATATATTAAGGGGCAGGAACATCAAGAACTGAATCAGTGTCGTGCGACATGGACACCTTTGCCCGATAAGAAGTTGTTAGCTGCTACTTTTATCAAGCTGCAAGAGTATGTGTTTTTGTACGGTCTGTTTCTCTGTATTTTTATTGGACGAGGCACGTATATATAAATAATTTTTCATTTGTTGCAGGAAGGATGCTTACAGGGTATTCTCTAATCCCGTAGACGTCTTAGAAGTTGGTTCTTTGCACATGCTCTGGGCTGACATTATATGCTTGAATATATATACCATTACATGGTAGTTTGATGCTGACGGTGGCGTTTTATTGCAGCTTCCTGATTATTACGATGTGGTAAAGCAGCCGATAGACTTTGCAACTATTCGGAAGAAGCTTAGGAAAACTGTTACAAGTGTTCAGAGGACTTGGAGGTTAATTTGTTCCGTAGATTAATTAATAACTGTGGAGCTGCTATTATAAGTAATCATGGAAATATTATTATTTTCATTTTCCTTTTTTTTTTTTTTTGTGTGTGTATTTTCAGGCTGACGTTCAGTTGCTATGTTGCAATGCAATGTTGTACAGTAAAGCTTATATTGTCTACCATAAGCAGGTTTGCAGACTCTCCTATGGATTAGTATTTAGGGTTTGTAATATGTGGTTAATACCGCATTTCCATTTATTTTGTTACTTTTGTGGAATGCTATGAATAATAATGGAGTGAATGTCTGTAGGCCCTTGCCATGTAGGCCCTTGCCATACGAAAGTTAGCCGCGGAAGAGTTTGGAAGATTTAAAGATCATGAGGTTAAAGACAAAGTATAGGAGAAGGATATATTTAACCAGTGTAGTTTAGGACGATATATTTTTGTACTTGTAATAATTACAAAGAAATTACGATAAAAAAAATAAAATAAAAATGTTGACCGGATGAAAAACTATTTGTCATGTATAAAATGTAACTGAAACAACCGATATATTTTTGCGGTAGCTGAATCCGTGGCAAAACCCACTCTTTTTTGTAGTGTTCTAAACATGATTATTTAGTTATATTATCTTTCTTTGATTTGCTTGGGTTATTTTGGTTGGCGTGTTAATTTTGACTTCTTTAGTTGACTGAATATTATATTTATATTTATAACTATATAGAATGAAATTAATTATAGGCAATATCTGATAATTATAGGAAATTAATTTTAAAATATAGTGAGTATTATATATTATAATTATTTTAGAGCAAAATTATTAATATTTTAAATATGTAAATTGATAAATTATTGTTGTAATATAAATATGGTATTAACATAAGATTTAAATATATATATTTTTATTTTATCATTCAAAATTATAATATTTCATATTCAACAATCTATTTTCCTTCTTTATCTTTCTAATTTTGTCCAAATATACTTTGATATAAAAATTTCATTAAAAATATATACAAGTTGATATATATATATACACATATTATATATAATTTTTATAATGCTCAAAACAATAAGTTAAACTATTTATGTATAAAAGTACGAATAATAGTTAAATTCTAGTAATTATTAAAAAATAGATTAATATAAAATAGAAATAGTTAAAAAATAAAAATATATAAATAAAAAAAAAACTTAGTAAAAAATTGATAACAAATATATTCATATATTCATATATACAATAGATTATAAGACATTATCTAAACAATTAAAGGATACTGGATGGTATAAAAGAAATATATAAAATTATATATATTACATTCTAGAAAGATCTATCTGGTATTTTAAAAGGCTTGTGCAACTAGGGTTTTTCATTCTCTTCGCTCCTTCCCTTTCCGACGGCTGCCTGCATTGCTTTCTCATATTTGGTTGATTAACTTGATTTATATTGAATGGGACCGACAGATGATAGAGGGAGACAACATTTTCGATTCAATTGATTTACACAGTGGCAGGATTTGGCTGTGATTGCGAATCGAATTGTGGATGGTGGGGAGAATATTTTTACGTTTATCTGAGTGGACAAAAATTGGGTTTGAGAGTAAATCTACATCTGCAGACGCCTCTAGGGTACATATCTTTCTATTTTACTTAATTATTATGATTTTTTGTAATTTCTATAAAATAATCATCTATTTCCTTTGTATTTTGATTATATTGGCGTGCATGTTAAACCACAATTGGTTCCCTTGAAAGGGCAATCCATACTCGGAATTACACTGAAATGCACAAGAACAACAACGGTTAAAGATGTATGCCAGGTAGGTACTTTATCCATCCATCCGTACGTTTATAATTAATATGGTCTTTTAGGGTGTTTTTTTTGCTCCCACAAAATGATATAACAATGAATGCAACGGCAAAAATGCTACAAGACAAGAACAATGATAGCAAAAGAATGACCAGGTTAAAATTCATGAAACAATGCTTACTTCTGGCCAAAGAGTTCTTCAAAATTACAAAGAAAATTAGATTATATTCTCATGCCATTCACTCGTATATATTACGCTTTGTTGTGTCTTATTTAGGTCCTCATCTTCGTCGGAATCCTTTTTATTTATATTTTCAACTTTGTTTCCACTCCCATTCATCAAAGTTTTATCTATAATATTAAAATATCATATATTATTACCTATAATATAATATTTTATTTTGTCAATGAAATAAACAAAGCATAAAGTGATCAATGAGTATACGTGGATGATTTTTTTTATAATTTTCCTGGTTAAAATCTCAACCAATTATAGTAATTTGACATACTGGATATATATAAAAAAAATCATCACAATTGCTTGTCAATTATAAATAATAGTAATAGATATTATTGAAATAAATTTATGACATATGGAATTAGATTCTTCGATAAAGATGATGCTTTCACACATGACAGGTTTTGCTACAGTCTCTCTGATCTCATATAAAACAAGAGGGGTACAGTCGGAATCCCATACCTCCAAGAAGAAGAAATTTGGTTTTGGAAAAAAAAAAAGAATAACGACAGTAAAAACAACAAAACTGGTAGAAATGGTTGGGCGGAAACAGGTGTCGCTCTCAGCCACCACTGAGTCCAAGCGCAATGAAAATTTTCCGGTCAAATATACGAGGCAGAATTCACGACGCAAACCTAAAAAGATGAAGCACCTTGACAAATTAGTTCTACCTCAGGTTGAGATTAGGGAAACACAAGAAAAGTTCAGTAATCAGCAGTGTGGCATAGATTCGAATAGCGAAAAGGCCTGTGGCAAGAGAAAAACAAGCACAACTATCGCGGTAGATTGTGGATCTGATGATGATGCTGTGACTCAGGTATTATTTTTTCAAACTACCCTTTTTGTCAATTCGAATCCAATTTCATTACTAATCTGAAATTTTCATTTTTGAGAGGATATTTGAGAGATTCCTATATAAGGTCACGAAATATATATAAGAATTGTTTAATAATATTTTAACAAAGTGATATGATATATGTTATTTTTATTTTTTTTTAGTGACAACTTGTTGCATAATGTGAGATTAGGAAAGAAGAATCTATTTTTGCCTTGAGTAGTTATTTTGTGAAATCAAAGTACTTCTTACATATATTAAGAGAAATTTTATTTGTTTTCTTCTTGTTGCAATAATAGCTTCTTCTGTTTCTTCTTCCTTTTTCCTCTTTCCCCTTTTCTTATTAAAAGATTCAATTGTAGCAAAATACATGTTTTCTTTCTTTTTATTAAACTATTTGTAATTTATTTGTTTTTTATTTCTTGGGTGTTTAAATGTGTAGCCATCAGATTATTCGACCTTTCATCAACATATGTGTGTTTATGTACGGACATATATTTATTGATTTATTGATTGCTTTGTTCGAGATGTGTTAAGAAGGGATCAAGTTTCGAACCTAGTACCAATTTGTTTTAAGTGGAGAGGCCTTTCACCCTTGCACGTGACGGACGCATTGGTGGACTTCCGTTTGTATATAAATAAATAAATGATACATATCCTTAACAATTTAAGCTAATTGGTGAAACGGTAATTCCTGATCATTTAACAAGATGAATATACTATCAACATTTTCTGTGCACAGAAGAAGAAAGAGAAGAAGCAAAAAAAAGTGCTTGTCATAGAAGAGACAACAAAACAAGATAGTGGTAATCAAGATCATACTTTGGATCTACAGAGTTCTATATCTATTATGTATTTATTTATATTATATATGTGATTTGGTGGTGGGATTCAATAGCACTAATTTGATCAATATACATATATATATATATATATATTAAGGGGCCGGAACATCAAGAACTGAATCAGAGTGTTGTGCGACATCGACACCTTTGCCCGATAAGAAGTTGTTAGCTGCTATTTTTATCAAGCTGCAAGAGTATTGTTTTTCAGATAGTTGTACATTCTGTTTCTCTGTGTTTTTATTGGACGCACTACAAGAAATTATCAATTTTGTAAGGAGATTTTTTCGTCCCTAAATTCACTTTTTCCGTTACTAATGATATTAGAGACGGAATTAGAGATGGAATTACGTTAGCTACGTGAACTTTAGGAACGGAATTCCGTTACAAATATACTATTTTTTTGTAGTGACGAGGCATGTATATATATAAATAATTTTTCATTTGTTGCAGGAAGGATGCTTACAGGGTATTTTCTAATCCCGTGGACGTCTTAGAAGTTGGTTCTTTGCACATGCCCTGGGCTGACATTATATGCTTGAATATATATACCATTAAATGGTAGTTTGATTCTGACGATGACGTTTTATTGCAGCTTCCTGATTATTACGATGTGGTAAAGCAGCCGATAGACTTTGCAACTATTCGGAAGAAGCTAAGGAAAACTGTTACAAGTGTTTGGAGGACTTGGAGGTTATTAATTGGTTCCGTAGATTAATTAATAACTGTGGAGCTGCTATTATAACTAATAATTGTACTATTATTATTTTCATTTTTCCTTTTTTTTTTTTTTTTTTTTTTTTTTTTTTTTTTTTGTTTTCAGGCTGACAATCAGTTGCTATGTTGCAATGCAATATTGTACAACAAAGCTTATACTGTCTACCATAAGCAGGTTTGTAGACTCTCCTATGGATTAGTATTTAGGGTTTGTAATATGTGGTTGATACTGCATTTCCATTTCCTTTGTTACTTTTGTGGAATGCCGTGAATAATAATGGAATGAATGTATGTAGGCCCTTGCCATAAAAAAGCTAGCCGCGGAACAGTTTGAAAGATTTAAAGATCATGAGGGCAAAGACAAAGTAAAGGAGAAGGAGAAGGATATAATTAACCATTGTAGTTAGGACAATATATTTTAGTAGTTGTAATAATTACAAAGAAATTACGATAAGAAAAAATAAAATAAAAATGTTGACGGGATGAAAAACTATTTGTCATGTAAAATTTGTAACTAAAAGAAAAAATTTCCCAAATATATTTTTTCTGTAGCTGAATCCGTGGCAAAACCCATTTTCTTTTTGTAGTGTTCTAAACATGATTATTTAGTTATCTTATCTTTCTTTGATTTGCTTGCCTTATTTTGGTCAGCGGGTTGATTTTGACTTTTTTACTTAGAGCGATCAGATACATTAGGGAGGCAACATATTTCATTCGAATACTATTTGATTGGATGAAACATTATATTTATATTATTTATATACTACAAGTGTTTTAAAAACGTAATCTTAAATTTTAAAAATACAGTTTATAACTATATAGAATGAAATTAATTATAGGCAATATCTAATAATTACAGGAAATTGGTTTTAAAATATAGTGAGTATTATATATTATAATTATTTTAGAGGAAAATTATTAGTATTTAAAATATGTAAATTGATAAATTATTGTTGTAATGTAAATATGGTATTATGGTAAGATTTAAATATATATATATATATATTTCTTTTATCATTCAAAACTATAATATTTCATATTCAACAATCATTTTCCCTCTTTATCTTTCTAATTTTGTCCAAATATACTTTGATATAAAAATTTCATTAAAAATATATACAATTTGATATATATACATATATGCACATATTATATATAATTTTTAATAATGTAAAAACAATAAGTTAAACTATTTGTGTATAAAAGTAGGAATGATAGGTAAATTCTAGTGATTATAAAAAAATAAATAAATATAAAATAGAAATAGCTAAAAAATAAAAAAATATAAATAAAATAAACTTAGTAAAAATTTCATAAAAGAAAGAGTATATTTATATATTAATATATACAGTAAATTGTAATACATTATCTAAAAAAAATGAAACCATACTGGATGGTATAAAAAAAAATATGAAAATGATATATATATTACATTCTAGAAGGATTTATCTGGTATTGTAAAAAGCCTGTACAAGTAGCGTTTTTCATTCTTTCCCCTCCTTCCCTTTTCCTACCTTACCTGCATTGCTTTCGAAGTTGATTTATATTTTGCCTTTTTCATCTTCGGTTGATTAACTTGATTTATATTGAATGGGACCGATTGATGATAGAGGGAGATCGCATATTCGATTCACCAGGATTTGACTGGGATTGCGACCGAATTGTGGATGGTGGCAAGAATATTTTTTCATTTATCTGAGTGGACAAAAATTGGGTTTGGGAGTAAATCTACATCTGCAGACACTTCCAGAGTACATCTTTCTACTTGCTTAATTATTATTATTTTTTATAGTTTATATCAAAGAATCATCTTCCAGGGTATTGAAATTGATCGACGTTGTTGTGGTTCGCTTGAAAGGGGAATCCACACTCGGAATTACACTGAAATGCACAAGAACAACAACGGTTAAAGAAGTATGCCAAGCAGGTAGTTCATCCATCCATCCGTTTGTTTATAAGTGATTTGGTTTGTTATGGTGTTTTTTTTTGTTCCTATAGAGTGATATGACAATGAATGCAGACACAAAAATGCTACAAGACAAGTACAATGATAGAAAAAGAGTGGCCAAGTTAAAATTTATGAAACAATGCTTACTTCTAGCCAAGGAGTTCTCCAAAATTTCAAAGAAAATTATATTATATTCTGATGCCATTCACTCATTTATTTTTCCCTTTGTTGTCTTATTAAGGTCCTCATCTTCGTTAGAATTCTCTGGCCATGACCAAAGTGGTACTGAGATTGCGGCAATACAACGCTGCTCATCTCAATCCAAACAAGGAAAGCTGACGAGAAAGTATAGACTTTGTTTATTTATATTTTCAACTTTGTTTTCAGTTCCATTCATTAAAGTTTTATCTCTAATATTAAAAAAATCATATATATTTACCTATTCTTTAAAAAAAAAAAAAAGGAAAAAATAAAATGTTGACTTAAACATTTATCTTCCATTGAAACCTCTATCACATCCAATATAAATTAATTGCATCTATTAGAAATCAAGAGTCTAAAAAATATAATGAAAACCATAAATTAGATAATCATAGCATATTAATGAACAGTATATATATATATTTCTGTTGCAGGTTGGATGTTTATGGGGCGTTTTCTAATCCGGTGGACATCTTTGAAGTGGGTCTTCTGCACATACTCTAGGTTGACATTCTATGGTTTTTTTATGCTGATGATGATTTCATATTGCAGGTGCCTGATTATTATGATGTGGTAAAGCAGCCTATGGATTTTCCAACTATTCGAAAGAAGCTTCGGAAAAACTGTTACAAGTCCTTGGAAGATTTGCAGGTTAATTGATTCCATAGCTTATTATAATCACTTTGCAGCCGTGACTGTAACTGATAATAAAATTACTGGTATTTCCATTTCTTTGAGATCTCAGGCTGATGTTCAATTACTCTGTTCCAATGCAATGTTGTTCAATGGGCCAGACACTGTCTACCATAAACAGGTTTAGTTCAGAGTTCAAGGTTTAGGGTTTGGAATATGTGGTTGATATTGCATTTTATTTTATTTTGTAAACTTGTACAATGCTATGAATAACGATCGAATGATGGTATTTAGGGGCTTGCCATCCAAATCTTGCCAATGAAGAGTTTGGAAAACTTAAAAATGTTGAGGGTAAAGATGAAATATTGGACAAGGATAATGATAAGGAGAAGGAGAAGGCTCAAGAAGTCGAATTTCAGTTGCAGCAAGCTGTGCAGGAAAGCAGATCAGTAAGGGGAAAGAACCCAAAATTAATGAATCGCTAGAGCAATCACCAGCTCCTGCGGTTGTCCCGACTGAAGATCATCTGGAAACAAGCTCTGGCCGTTATAAATTGAAAAATGGGCCGGAATTATCCTACTCTTACCGCAAAGAACAATCTGAAAGCTCCTCCCATACAATGTCTAATAGTTGGAACCAAGAATTCCTAGGTCTGTTAGAGTAATATTATATTGATACTTCTGAATTTGACATTTTCTCGTCAAGTGTACATCACTTAGGCTAATGTGGCTTGCTTTTTACTTCAAGTTTCGGTTGTAAGGGCAGATGTTAAAGGTAAATTAATTTTTTAAGGAATCTGAAAATTACTATTTTATTCCAGCCTATAGCTCAAATCTTATATCAATTCCCCCTTTCTCCTCTATCTTAATACATATATATATATATTAATATCATATATTCCATTCCCGATCCTCCTTTATCAATTTTATTCATAACCTACTCCCCCGAATTATCTCCTCATCAATTGTTTGTATTAAATTAGAAGTTTAATAGTAATTTTTTAATTTTCCTAATTTACATAACTACTTCAAACCTCACTCTCCTTCTTCTTCGACGCAGCATTAGCTAGAAACACAAATGCGTCCCTTCCAACAAAATTAATGGGTGATATCAACGGAAATGAACAAAATGAATTATCCATTACTCCAACCCAATAGCAAGCAATAGAGACATTGGAGATATTGCAATTTCGGATGTTCCAACGTCTTCGCCAATACCAGACATAGCGGAACTGGAAATCACTCAATGGCCTAAGTTACTTATGGGCAGTTGATTTGACACCGACAACACCTTCTACGATTTATTTGATACTGGATTATGACATCTTTAGTCAAATTTGGACAATAGTTTATATAATTGTATTAGTATAATTGTTTTCATTGTTTTTCGGGATTTAGATATTAACAAAGCTATCAGAATCCCCGTCCGGAGTGATAAGAATTTCGTAAATATGTATTAGCAATTAAAATTTCTTACAAATTTATTTTTTAAGAGAATATTTACGTAATGTTTTCTATAATAAAAAAATTTAAAGTTGTCCCAAGACAATTTTTTTTTTGTTTTTTTGTTTAGAATGTTTGCATAGTTATTCAATATTATGGATTTCCACAAGTTAAAATGGTTCTGGTGATGTTTCAATATTTCTCTTTAACGACTGTTAATGTGTTGAGTGACTAATATAAAAATGTTATTTGCATATATGGAAAATGTTGTTCCAATAGTTAAGGTATGATGTAATATAAATTTGACATAAAATTATGATCCAAGAATATGAACGTGCTACTTAAATTCTATATCTATATATACAATCCCTGAAATTATGCACAATCGAATCATTGTCCAAATTATTATATAAAACAAATTACATATCTACCCATGTACACAATTTCGTCCATTAATCTTTCCAGGACAATGAAAAATTCAGGACCTTCTTGAAATATGCAACCAGAACCATTATATATATCTAAGATAGAAAGTAATGTAGTGTATTTAATTTTTTTTTTTATTTATTGAATATCCATATGTGATACATGTATGCATTTGTTAATATAAATAAGATTATGAATGTATATACATAATGTAAAAAACAAATAGGTCACAATCAATTTACTTTGATTAATTACTGAAATGATGAATTTTCTTAATTAAGCTTGTGAATTCTTCTCATATGCAAAGAGTTATGGTTATATTCTTATTAATTTTAAAATTTAAAACTATGACTAGAATATAGAATTTTTTTTTGCATAATATGACTGTATATTAATTTTTGAACAATTTTAACTTTGAATAAAATCACGAAATATGTGGGCTCCACAATGCTTTGATAGTGCGATTCGGGTTTTATGGGTGTTAGTTAAAATTTCAGCACTTTTCAGATGTTAGAAGTAGCTTTGACATAAATGTAGTAACGTACACTGATAATATTTATTCACAGTTCAATTTCATTTTTGCAAAAATACTAAATATAATTAATAGAAATATTTTTTATTTTTTAAGCAAATCAGAACTATCAAAAATCAAAATTATTATGTATGTTAATGAAGGTTGCTATGAAAACATCAAAATAGTAGAATATTTTATAATAATAAAACTTTAATATATAGACTGACGCCACATGTCAACAGAAGTCATTTTAAGCTTTGTCCTTAACCATGAGCAGTTCCTAGGGTTCCCATCATGAAGTTATCCTAGAATCTGCACACTTTACTTTACGCACAATGTGATTTGTGTTCATTTATAAAAATTATTTGATTTTGAATGATATAGTGTAAGAACTTCTTATACGCACATTATTTTTGTAGTTTGCAGAAAAGCATACTTATATTTATATATAATAAATACTACATACAATGTTGTTGTTTACTTTGAATTTTTTTTTTTTCAATATTTTCGTTACTATGCAACCCCTTGATTTTGAATAAATGCTTATTAAATTTTCATTCAAATTAAACTTCATATCTAATAACTAATTTACGAGAAACACAAATCACAAACACAAAGTTGTTGAGATATTTTACTTATTGAGTTTTAGATTTGGTTTTATCTATAGGTTAGGTTGTTATGAGGTAGTGTCTATATGTAGATTCCTATTTTGATTATGAAAAATATTGCTATTCTACTAAAAGCCTAAAAACCCAAGTTTCTCCGGTACATTCAATTTGGAATGTATCCAGAGATCTTCCGATTTTTTAAATTCTACTATAATTTTTTTATATATATATATTTTTTGGGGGAAATAATATATATAGAGAGAGAGAGAAGAAACTACAAATCTATCTGGAGCGACAGAGTGATATGACAATGAATGCAGACGTGAATACGCTACAAGACAAGTACAATGATAGCAAAAGAGTGTTCAGGTTAAAATTCACCAAACAATGGTTAAATCTAGCCAAGGAGTTCTCCAAACACTCATTTATTTTACCCTTTGTTGTGTCTTATTTAGGTCCTCTTCTTCGTCAGAATCCTCTCGCCGTCACCAAAATGGTATTGAGATTGCGTCAATACCACGCTTCCCATCTCAACCAAGACAAGGGAAGATGACGAGAAAGTATAGACTTTGTTTATTGATATTTCAACTTTGTGTTCACTCCCATTCATCAAAGTTTTATCTCTGAAATTAAAAAATCATATATTACTACATATTCTTTTAAAAAAGAAAAGAAAAGACAAAGCGTTGACTTAAACATTTATCTTACTTTGAATCGTCTATCACATCCCATATATATTTATATCATATAAAATACCCATTTCTTATCCAACTTTTTATTATTTTGAAAACACTTTCAAAATATATACTCTGAAGTTTTTCATCATGTTTGTATTATATATTATGCATTGTATACATAAAATCGAGTCCTTTTCTGATAGATGTTTGTACTCTAATATTGTTTCTTGCCAATTCCCTTTGTAGAAACTCGAGGATGCACAAGTCATTGTCTGCTACAGAAGTTGTAGTTCGTAACGCCACACATGTGTGGTATATTGTCAATAGGAGGGTATATTCTTTAACTTCTTTTTGCATTATAGTGATATATTTAATAGATTTATTTTTGTAAAAAAAATTATATTTAATGGTTGTTAATATTTTTCTGCATGCAGAAATATGTAGAAGGTTTCACACAAGACAGTGACATTTTCTGCCTATGTTGTAATTTCATGGTATTTGTTTCAATAAAACTATCATTGTTAGAATCACTTACTTCCATAAATACAAGCAGTTGCATCTGACATTTGTAAATACTTATATATAAACTCAGAGCCACGTTCATGCCCAAGTACATCCCGTTAGAAAATGTTGGATTTGGCAGAAGAGAAATTTACAATAACGAACAACGGAGTGGACAATTCAGAAATTTGCCTTCTCACTTAATAACACAATACACAAACATTATAAATAGCAAAAACAAAGCAACCAAACAGTCCCTTAACACATAATTCAAACACTGAGAAACTAAACGGACAACACACAATAATTAATTCTAGACACAACAATATCTCAATACATAATTTAATGCCAAAGTTAACTAAGTTTATATTACTAACACCCCTTAAATTGAACCTTTGTGACACCCAAGAGTGCTCTTGCCCAATTGAAATCACTGAACTTCAACGGTTTGGTGAAGATGTCAGCAGCTTGATCATGAGTCTTCACATACTAGAGTTGGACCTCATTCTTTGCAGCACTTTCTCTTATGAAATGATATCGCAAGTCAATATGCTTACTCCTTTCATGAATATCAGGATTTTTGCTCAAAGATATTGCCGATCGATTGTCAACATGAATGGAAGTAGCTTCATCTCGAGGATAGCCAAGATATTCCAACAATTTTCGCAACCAAATTGCATGACAAACACAGGACGCAGCAGCAACGTATTCAGCCTCACAGGTGGAAAGTGCGACGATTTCTTGCTTCTTTGAACTCCAAGTAATGCAGCATTTTCCAAATTAAAAACATAGCCAGGGGTGCTCTTTCGGTCATCGATATTTCCTCCCCCATCACTATCGCTGTATCCAATTAGTCCAAAATATTCAACAACAGAATAAAATGAACCATAATCAATGGTTCCTCTGATGTATCTCAATATTCGCTTAGCTTCTTTCATATGGATTGAACTTGATGATTCCATGAATCGACTGATGATGCCAACACTGTACAAGATATTTGGTCTTGTACATGTCAAATACCTCAGACAACCAACCAAGCTTCTGAATATTCCAGGATCTACCTTTTAGTTTCATCATATTTTGAAAACTTCAGCCCACACTCCATTGGTGTGCTCACGGGTTTGGAATTCATCATGCGAAAATCTTTTAGCACTTTCTCAGCATAAGCCTTTTAGGAGATGGAAATCCCTTCATCACTTTGCTGCACCTCAATTCCAAGATAATATGACATGGGGCCTAAATCCGTCATTTCGAATTCTTTAGTCATCCTCCTTTTAAAATCATCGAACATGCTCGGATCATTCCCCGTAAAAATCAAGTCATCCACATATAGACATACAAGTAAAACACCAGCATTTTTGTTTTTCATTAGATACACAGCATGTCCATGTGCGCATTTTTCAAATCCACATTTCAGAACATATGCATTATCAATCCGATTATACCAACTTCTCGGCTTGCTTGAGCCCATACAACAACGCCCTTTTCAATCACAACACCTTATCCTCCTTCCCTTCAACAATGTAACCTGGTGGCTGCTCTACGTATACTTTTTCCAAGTATCCATTCAAGAAAGCCAATTTCACATCCATTTGGAAGATTTTCCAATTGTGTTGGGCTGCTAAAAATATGACCAGTCGAATGGTTTCCAGTCGAGCAACTGGAGCAAACACTTCCTCATAATCAATTCCAGCTTTTTGCGTAAAGCCACGAGCAACAAGTCTAGCTTTGTATTTCTCGATCTCTCCTTTGGCATTTCTCTTTATCTTGAATAACCATTTCAGTCCCACTATTTGTTTTCCTAGTGGAAGTGTCGCCATTTCCCAAGTATCATTTTTCAAGATCTCCTTTATTTCATCATCCATCGCCTGCTTCCATTTTTCATCCTGGACAGCTTCATCAAATGTAATTGTTTCAGCATCAGTATATAAGCAAAACTGAGCTTGTACCTCATCAGTTTCCTCGTAAAGATCTGATAATTGACTAGCACGACGAGGGCTACCAGACGAACTTGGTGAGGGCATTGAATTCGGATGAGAACCTTGGGATGGAGAGAGGTGCGAAGGTATTTCCCACTTTACATGTCCGCATTTCCATTTTCGTCAGTCCTACTTATTTTGCCACTTTTCTTTTCTGAAAAAGAATTATACACTTTAATCTTATTTTAAAAAATTTAATCTATAATTTTTTTAATTTTAATTATACTAATAAGTTATCTTAATGTTGATTTATAATTATTTTTATTATACTATAATTATTTTCACTAATACATTTTTAATTATTTATTAATTATACCCCTCCTAAATTTTTGTGCCTACGGTAAATCGGACAAAATATCCGGGACGGAGGGAGTAATAGATTTGGATAAAATAGAATTTTAGGCTAGTCTAGATTTGGGTGGAAATAATATAAATAGAGGTAAGGACACCCTCCCTTCTACCTCATCTCTTCCTATACAAATTTTAATCTTTATGCATTTATTTTTCTTTCCTTCAATTTACTTTCCTTCCTACTTTTATTTTTCTTTTAGCTTTTCTTAATTTCTTGTCATATTCATTTAATTTTCTTACTTTCTTCTCCTTTTATCTTTGTCCATTTTTCTCTGTTTTTTGATTTTTTACTATTGCGAACACGTTTTCGGATCCTTTTTGGAGGAAGTCGGAAGACTCACCTGATTTTCGACAGGCTCACTCTGATAAGCCGCCGAAAAATATTTTGAGCGACAACAGTTAGGTCGTCTAAAATTACGTTTAATGAACACACAAATACTTTAAAGATGCTATCAGCAAATCGTGCTTTCAGCGTTGCAGGCCACAAAACTTTTGTGGGCGATAAGGGAGGGAAATTGCAAGAATCCAAACAGCACCCTGCACCTCACATCACTGGCATACTTTCTTTAATAATTAATGTTACCTTATGATATATATATATATATCATTCATATATGATTATATATTACCTTTAAGAACCGTGCAAGGAGTAGTAGTTGAACGCTGTGGACGAGGAGGGCTACTGCAGTTTGTTGTGATTATAACTTCTATATTCTAACACAATAACTATATATATATATATATGTTAAAAACTATGACATATGATTTGGTCACTACGACTCTTCTGATGAATTCTTTGTTTACACAGCTAGAAATCCACACATGTGCAGAAAATAGAGTCAGTTAATATTCGTCTTACAAAAATTACAACTTTGGCTATGAACTAACTAAAGAGGATCATCGAATTGAATCATGCATCTAGAATTATCAACAATCTCGATACAACCATAGCCAGACCACAAAACAATAGATGAGATTAAAAATAAAAATAAAAACTTTTTTCAACCGAACATAAGTCTGTCTTTCAACCTTGATCTTCAAATTGACACTCTCTCTTTATGAATAATTAAAATTATAAAATAAAAAATAAAAATCATTGATCAGAGTCAGAAGAACAAGGATCCCCTAAAACCCACAAGGCTGCATACTGATTACTGCCACCCGGAAAGCAATTAGCTTTGCCTCGACTGCTCCGAACTCTGCAAGTGAAGTGAATTAAATTAGAATATACGAGATGCAAATAATCGGATTTTTCCTACACTATCAACAATTAGATTCCAATTTCTCTTATTATTAAATAGCAAAATTGTATTCAATCATTACAATTTCCATAGATGCATGAAAAAACTTTGCTATTTTTACTTGTAATCAATCATTAAAATTTCCATAAATAGTTCTGCAGTATATATCAACTTTAATTTGTGTTTCGGTGTTAGGTAGTAAAGCCAAAAATGGAATGCAACAAAGATGAAGCCACGAGAGCCAAAGATATGGCTGAACAGGTTGGCTTTGAAGGCTCAATATACACATTGCTAGTGACTGTTGTTGGATTTTTGGGTCCAATATATATCTACACACCAAAACAATAACACACCTATTTTCGGAGCCCAAGTAAATCTTTGGCTCTGTCCCATGACCCAAGCCCGCAACCGTTGGCTTTGGCCAATGATACAAGCCCGTGACACGCTCTCATGACCCATGCCCCGTCTCTCTTTCCTTGACCCGCGATAGCCGCTCCGACCTGATTCTAGGATCCACATCTTTTTTATTAGACACGAGCATGACCGTCCGATCTAGGTTTTGCATCCCAGCGGTCCATTCTGTTTTGACCTATGTATATATAATGTGAGAAAGAGAGGAGCGCCGCTATCATTCCATATCTCTCAAACTTTCCATCGCCAACCTCTCTCTCCATCTCTCTCACCCGAGTCGCTTTCCGGCGACTTTGTCCGGCGTTTCCTCGGCGGTGCCTCCCTCCCATTTTGTGGAGTTCTTTGGTAGGCTACTGCTTTTGTTCCTATTTAGCTTGTTTTGATTTGTAGGGGTTATTTCTCTTCTGTGTCGTGCATTGTGGGCCGGTTTACTAGTGTTTGTCGCGATTTTGGTATATTTTTCTGTTTCGAGTGGTTTTGAGGCTGAGCCTACAAACCAAGTTATATTTCAAGTTTCTATGAAGATTTGTTGGTATTTTGATTAATAATATCGTTGATTCTTTTATTTTTACCATAACAACCACAAAATAATTAAATAAGGATCTCGATCATTATGGCATATTGGGGGTCAATCCAGTGGCGAATGAGGATACATTGAAAACACAGTACCGAAGAATGATCCTCTCCGTTCACCCACATAAGAAAAAATCAGTAGGAGCAGACGGAGCCTTTCAAATAAGGTCACAGGCCTGGAATACGGTCACAGGCCTGGAGTGCACTATCCGATAAAGAGAGCAAAAATGCATATAATCTGAAGATAAACAAACTGCCTCAGAATCAAAGTAGGGGCAGACGGAGCCCTTCACCTCATTGCCGCCAATGTCGAGTGGCAATTAGGCTACTCAAAATGTGTATTTAAATAAAAATCTGGAGTGTCCTCGGTGCGAAAAGCCTTTCCAGGCCATAGAGATTTCTGCTGCAAATTTAAAAGCTCCCGGTCACACTATTGGAGCATCTTTCATAACACTGAGGATCTATCAACATCCTTGAGTCGTTTAAGAAGTGTAGGACAATGTGATGAATAAATAGGATTATCGCAATAGGACTTTGTTTATTAATTAGCTAAAGCTAAAGTTAGTTAGTTAAAATTATGGGAATCATCGGAGTTGTATAACTACTGCCACCATAGCTCTTATATACACTTTGTTTGCACCAATAAATAGGAGTAAAATATGTGTCTTTTGGATATATAATAGGAATTTCCAATTTTAGTTTTCATTTTTCTACTAGCATGACTTCTTCCTCTTCCCTTTTCCTTTTTTATCCCACCTTACGGTATAATGATCTACAATGGCTTCACTCACGTGACTTAGAGCTCATGTGAGAACTCCGGTGGCGGGCACCACTTGTGACAAAAGTGTTGTGCCCAACTTCCCATCTAAGCAATTAAAATAATTGAATCCCTATCTATTCCAAACCAAAAAAAATAAATTCCACTTACTTCAACCAATTTAAAACAAATTACAATCCATCAATTTCAAATAAATTATATTTTGTGTTGATTTACTTATTAAATATCAATTATTAAAATGAGAAAAATTTATTGTAATTAATTGCGATTTAAAAAAAAAATTATTAGAAAATGCAAAAAATGTAATAATGAAAACGTAAAGCGCTGGAAAAGATGGAAGAAAAATAATGCGTGAAAAACAAGGAATGTCGTTTGAATGAATTTTAATGCTGCCTTCTTGGATGATTTTTTTATTCTTTCCTAAATTCTTTTCACAAAAGTATCACCTTTCATCTTTCTCTGGATTTTTCCTCTTCAATATCTGCTCCTTCCTTTATTTTTTTCCCAATAATTTCATCTTCCACCTTCTAAAAAAATATCTCTACTGATTACTCCCCCACTTTGTTTATCGTCTCCCTTTGGATTAATAATATCTTCTAATTTAAATTTAGCAATTTGTTCTACTTAATTCCACTTCTCAACATATGGGGGTGTGGTTATGCCTATAATTCCTTCTTTCGATAACTAATTTTTAGATGAAGTTTGACTTTATGTTATCTTGAGTTTGGAGTTGGGACGGACCATGCTTCTTGGATCGGATATGTTTTTTGTTGATTGCATTGGACCGAATTTACATGGAGTGTTTTTGTAGGGATATAAATGCCCCCAAAGAAAAAATATTTGGGCAAAGTTTATCATGCCACCCAGATATTTTTGTTTGCAAAACCCAAATAAAGAGCTGGACATACGCTCAAATGGATAGCCACTGGAGCAACTGCTTTTGGATTCTTGCGCCATGTTAAGGCCAATTTTTTCCTTCACCTTGAGCCTTTGATTGTTTTCTAGATGCCTATCAACCGATGGTTGAAGAATGCACTATTGTTCCGAGCTTCGCATCTTTAGGACCTTTTGGGAGGACGGTTTTCCATATCTTTATTAGGGAATGTTTCAATCAATGATATTTCTTTCTCGGCGGTGGCGGTGGCGGCTACAATGCTGAATCTAAAATTTAGCACTATACTAATAACACACGGATAGCTACCAAATAACACACTATAATGTTAGTGACAGCACATCATTTATAGTAATATAATACAAATATAGCACATGAACTAACAAAAATAGATAGCTAACAAACAACACACGGTAATATTAGTAACAACACATCATTTATATTCATATAATACAAACACAATACATGAACTAACAACACACGATATAGTCTCCTACAACACATGCAACAGTTCATTTCAGCACATATCATACACTTGTACAACACACATGTAATTATACACAAGCAACACTCGTCATTATTACAAACATCACATGCTTTTTAGACTTGTGTTTTTTTGTATTTTATGGGTGCTGATTTGCACGGTTCTCACATTCTGATATATATATATATATATCATTCGTATATGATTATATATTACCTTTAAGAACCGTTCAAGGAGTAGTAGTTGAACGCTAGGGAGGAAGAGGGCTACTGCAGTTGTTGTGATTATAACTTCTTCATTCTAACACAATAAGTTTATATGGATATCAATAACTATATATATATGTGTGTTAAAAAGTATAAAATATGATTTGGTCACTACGCACTGTAAATTTACGCACTGTAAATTTAGCAATGGAATGAGGCTTATTATTATTAGTATTATCATTATCATCACTATTATGCCTCCATGTCGATCCACTTTTTGCAGACCTGCAGTTGCTACCTGATATTTATTAAGGAGTGGATCAAATTTGATACAAGGTATTTATGTACACACGATAGTTATTTATATCTATCGAAACCAGGATGTAATGTTAATGTATGTATATACCTTTGCCTTTCAAGAGGGGCGCCTTTGTTTTTGTCTCTGTGGATGCATTCAGCAGCTCCATTAGTGTCTTTATAGGCGCCAAAAGTGAAGAGTCTGTCCGCAATCATGACCATCATCAAACCAATCAGAATTACTAATTTAATGAATGGATTTGAAATATTTGCGTGAATGATGGATTAAGTTACTGACTCTTCTGATGAATTCTTTGTTTACAAAGCTAGAAATCCACACACGTGCAGAAAATAGAGTCAGTTAATATTCCTCTTACAAAAATTACAACTTTGGCTATGAACTAACTAAAGAGTATCATCGAATTGAATCATGCATCTAGAACTCTGGAAATGTTCTCAAGGTTTCAAGGTTGTTGATCCTACGTCAATGGATAGAGTGATAAGTACACCACGATTCTACGTCAATTTTGCTGCCATGGATACAACCATCTTGGATGATATAGAATATCCCATATTAAGTGTAAAATACAATGGGGGAAATATACAAGAATCCACGTAGCACCCTGTATCTGATCACGAGTACACTTCCAGCTTTAATAATCAAATAATAACACGTGTATCTATATATATTTATATATATGGGACTTCTAAAATTAATTAGTTGATTATACCTCCAACTGTGGAAGTAGTAGCTGGACGCAGTGGAGGAGGGGGTGGGCCATTGAAGTTTCTCATTATCCCTTCTTCATTCTGACACAACATATAAATTTACATTGAGATCAATCACTATATACATTAATTACCGGGTATGAAATATGGTTTGCTCACTACTCACCATAAGTTTAGTAGAAATATAACACGGTTTGTTATAATTATCATTATTGCACCTCTGTGAAGATCCTTCTTTCGCAGAGTTGTTGTTGCCACCTGAAATATCGAAAGAAGTCAAGACATGATTGTGCACTGTGTACTAAAAAATTCGTAAAAAAATAAAATCATTCTGCACTCGAAAGAGAAATATATATGTCATGTTAGCATATGTACATGTATGTACCTTGCCTTTCCGGAGTGTCTTCGTCTTTGTTTTTGTTTTCGTCTTTGTTGTTGCATTCAGCCGGTCGATTAGTGACTGTCTAGGCGGCATAAATGAAGTGTGTGTCCAAAGTCACCTTCATCAAAGCAATCATAGTAAGGCTTTCAACATGGTTGTATGGTCATCAAAATAACAAATGCTGTAAATAGAGTTTAATATTAGGCAACAAATACTGTTCCTGCAGAGGGATATTCTCCTTCAGCAGCGGCGGTGGTTGGCTGTTCCTGTCATCATTTCTCATAGCTCTCAGATCGACAATGGCTTCCTCCCTGAAGCTCCGGCTAGCATCTTGTGGCTCTGATCTCCTCCAGAACACGTGGCCGCCTCGCCTCCCTTTTTCTCCGGCAGAAATGTCTTCTGCTCGGACTTTTAGTGTACCGCCCAACATAGCCAAATTGACAAAACTCTTTATGGAAATCATTTGAAAAAACATTGCAGTTTTGGTACTGAAAAACCAATGGGAGGAGGCGCCACTTATGCTGAAAAGGAGAAAACACAGGGAAGAACAATCCCAACGAGGAATTGCCCAAGGGCAACAAGGAGAAATATTCTTCCAAGGAGATTTTGAGTTCATCCCCGTCAATCCCATCATTCTTAGCCGACGTTTACTTTTGTTATCAGTTTACTTTTTTAGTTTAGGAGTACTTTTTTCGTTTAGGAGTGAAATAAACAACTTGATATGGATATGTAGATTGACTTTATTTTGATTTTATATTACTTCTTGGTTCCTTTATGTGATTTATAATTTTAATGTTTAATAATATTTTATTTGGTTGGGCATTGTGGCCAGATATTTCAATTAGATTAAAGATTAATTGCTAAATTAAATTAGAAGTCCGTAATTACATTTTAATTTGGTTCAAGTAGCCACCAGTGGTAGACACCATTATGAAATCAGAGAATCAATTCTAAACAATTCCGCATAGATAATTGTTAAATTGAATTAGACTCTTCTAGTTTGCAAGAAGGTTTGGCTGGTAAATTCGTTGTTGCATAACTAGTGTTTTAGTTTAATTATGAAACAATTGACGGCATACTTAGACTCTCGAGAAATTAAGAAAGAGTTGGTTATTAGGCGTGTGTTGATAACTATAACTAATTGACAACATTCTAGCCATGCAATAAATATTTCTCTAAGCGACGAATCATAGTATAGTAAATAGGGTCGTCTCCACAGGGATCGGTTGATTTATTTCTTTTGTTCACTATGATCAAATTAAAAATTGTGTATTCTGTAAACAATAAATAGACATTTTTTTGGAGAAATTTTTAAAAACGATTTTTACTATTTATAAAGTAATTTTCTAAAAAATATTAAATCAAATTTTGTTCAATTAAATTTAAATTTAAAAATATTTAAAAATTATTCTTTTAATTATTATATTAATATAGAAATTAATATATATATATATGATTTTGCCCCAAGCCTAAAAAAAGGTCAGGAACGCCAGCTGCCAGGGATCTGATTCCACAAGGTGTCTGGGGCTGGCCATCTACTGCCGTTTGCCAATGGAATGGCACATACAATCATACAATCACTTGTAGCTTGACAAAGTGAATGCTTTGTGACAAAACTATGATGCATCGAAACCTACATTGTTGTGTCTTTATTTTGATCATCATTTCCATTTATTTGTCACTTTTGACGGTGACGCCCTCTTAACCTTAATTGACTGGTCGTGATTCCGATGTTGTCACTTTGAAGAAATTAATGTATTTTTATAGTACTTTGTTTATTTAATTTGAGAGTAAAAAATGTAAAAACAAAATTAAGAGCAAGAGAAAGAAAGATTGAAACTCTACTATTATCAGCAATCTCAATACAACCATAGCCAAACCACAAAACAATAGATGATTTCAAAATAAAAAATAAAAAACTTTTTCCAACATATCATAAGTCTGTCTTTCAACTTTGATCTTCAAATTGACACTCCCTCTTTACGAATATTAAAAATAAAAAATAAAAATAAAAACCATTCATCACAGTTAGAAGAATAAGGATCCCCTAAAATCCACAAGGCAGCATATTGATTAAAATTACGCAACATGTCTCCGGTGCCACCTGGAAAGCAATTAGCTTTGCCTCGACTGCTCCGAACCCTGCAAGTGAAGTGAATTAAATTAGAATTTACAAGATGCAAATAATCAGATTTTTCCTACACTATCAACAATTCGATTCCAATTTCTCTTGTTAATAAATAGCAAAGTTGTATTAAATCATTACAATTTCCATAGATGCATGAAAAAAATTTGCGATTTTTTCTTGTATTCAATCATTATAATTCCATAAATAGTTATGCAGTATATATCCACTTTAATTTGTTAAGCCTTTTTCCATTTTGACATATGTCCGCGTGTTAGCTATGTTTTCGGTGTTTGATAGTAAAGCAAAAAATGAAATGCAACAAAGATGAAGCCACAGGAGCCAAAGATATGGCTGATCAGGTTGGCTTTGGAGGCTCAAAGTCTCTTTCATGGACTTGATGGCTTGAGTCAGTTCACGGAGATCATCAACATACACATTCCTGGTTACAGATGTTGGATTTTTTGGTCCAATATTTATCCACACACCAAAACACTAACACACCTATTTTTGCAGCCCAAGTAAATCTTTGCATTGGCCCATGATACAAGCCCGTGACCCGCTCTCATGACCCATGCCTCATTTCTCTTTCCTTGACCTGCGATAGCCCGACCTGGTTCTAGGATCCGCGTCTTTTTTATTAGACACGATCACAACTGTCCGATCTAGGTTTTGCATCTGAGCCATCCATTATGTTTTGACCTATGTACATATAATGAGAGAAAGAGAGGGCGCCGCTCTCATTCCATATCTCTCAAACTTTCTATCACTAACCTCTCTCTCCATCTCTCTCACCCGGGTCCCTTTCCGGCGACTTTGTCCGGAGTTCCCTCGGCGGTGCCTTTCTCCCATTTTGTGGAGTTTCTTGGTAGGCTACTCCTTTTGTTCCTATTTAGCTTGTTTTGATCTGTGGGGGTTCTTTCTTATGTGTGTCGTAGGTTGTGGGCCAGTTTTCTTGTGTTCGTTGCGATTTTGGTATATTTTTCTGTTTCGAGTGGTTTTGGGGCTAAGCCTACAAACGAAGCCATATTTCAAGTTTTTATCTAGATCTGTTGGTATTTTGATCAATAATATCATCGATCCTTTTATTTTTACCATAACAACCACAAAATAATTAAATAAGAATCCGGATTATTATGGCATATTGGAGGTTGATCCAGTGGCGGATGAGGATACATTGAAGACACAACCAGAGAATGACCCTCTCCGTTCGCCCACATAAAAAAAAATCAGTAGGGGCAGACGGAGCCTTTCAAATATGGTCACCGGCCTGGAGTGTACTATCCAATAAAGAGAGAAGAAATGCATATAATCTGAAGATAAAGAGACTGCCTCAGAATCAAAGTGGTAGTGCTGCATCAAGTCAGTGCCGCCAATGCCGATTGGCAGCCAGGCAAGACACATTTTGAGTATTTAAATAAATATTTGGAGTAACCTCGGTGCAAGAAGCCTATCCAGGGAATGGAGATTTCTGCTCCAAATTTAAAAGCTCCCGGCTCACACTATTGGAGCGTCTTCCATAAAACTGAGGATCTATCAACATTCTTGAGTCGTTTAAGAAGTGTAGGACAATGTGATGAATAAATCGGATTATCGCAATAGGACTTTTTTTATTAATTAGCTAAAGATTAAGTTACTTAAAATTGTGGGAATCATCACATTTGTATAACTACTGCGACTATAGCTCTTATATCGACTTTGTTTGCGCCAGTAAATAGGGGTAAAAATATGCGTGTATTTTGGATATATAATACAATTTCAAATTTCAGTTTCAAATTTTCTACTAGCATGACTTCTTCTTCTGCTTTTTTGTTTTTTTATCCCACACGCCACTTAGAGCTCAAGTGAGGACTCCGGTGGCTTGCACCACTTGTGACAAAAGTGTTGTGCCCAGCTCCCCAACTAAGCAATTAAAATAATTGAATCCCTACCTATTCCAAACAAAAAATAAATAAATAAATTCTACTTAATTCAACCAATTTAAAACAAATTACAATCCATCAATTCAAATAAATTATATTTTGTGTTTGTTTACTTATTAAATATCAATTATTACAATTAGAAAAATGTATTGTAATTAATCGCGATTTAAAAAAAAATTATTAAAAAATGCAAAAAATGTAGTAATGCAGTAGAAAAACATAAAGTGCAAATAGAAGAAGAATAATGCAAGAAGAACTTTGTTTGAATGAATATTATTGATGCCTTCTTGATGAACTTTTTATTCTTTCCAAAATTCTCTCCACAAAAGTCTCACCTTTCATCTCTATGTGGATTTTCCTCTTAAATATCTACTCATTCCTTTATTTTCTCCCCAAAAATTTCATCTTCTACTTCTACAAAATATCTCTACTCATTACTCCTCCACTTTCTTTATCCATGCGGCATCCCTTTGAATTAGTTATATCTTCCAATTTATAGCCCTTAAATTTAGTACTTTGTCTGCTTAATTGCACATCTCAAGATATGGGGCGACATTATGCCTATAATTCCTCCTTTCAATAGCTAATTTTTCGATGAAGTTTGACTTCATATTAACTCGAGTTCGGTGGGAGCCGCATGGAGTTGGGAAGGACCATGCTTCTTGGACTGGATCCATTTTCTCTTGATTGCATTGGACCAAATTTATATGGGGTGTTTTGGTAGGGATATAAATGCCCCCAACAAAAATATTTGGGCAAAGTTTATCTTGCAACTCGAATATTTTTGTTTTCAAAACCCAAATAAATAGCTCGGCATCCGCTCAAATGGATGCCCACTTAAGCACCTGCTTTTGGATCCTTGCGCCATTTTAAGGCTAATTTTTTCCTTCACCTTGAACCCACCTATAGTACCTTTGATCCTTTTCTAGGCGCCAATCAATGGACGCCTGAAGAATGCACTATAGTTCCAATCTTTGCAACTTTAGGGCCTTCTGGGAGGACGGCCTTCCATATCATATTACTTTCCTAGAATGTTTGAGTTCATACGTGTTTTTAGAAACCAAACTTGGCCTTCTCTTTAACGTTTGGCACTAGTTCTGAATTAAAGCACCACGGAGGATATTTATGGAGCCTGATATGACAGCTTCCTAGGTAGGCGGTGCACCGCCAGGCTTCTTGACAGTCCCGGCATCTCATGATCATCTTACGCAAAACAATCTCTAAACTCCGGGGTCAAGATGACCATTTTCTCCTACTTTTCCGCACTCATCAAAGCACTGATCCGCATTATCTAAGGAGCAACTTCATCCCCCAAATTGACATTGTTCATCAGATCTTGCACCTCAAATGGTGGCATAGCTCGTCGGATCGGGGAGTAAATCTCATCTTCACCTTGATCCAAAAGAGGCGGTTGTGGAGGAGCCCTTGCCTGCTCACCAGAAAGGTAAGCGGCATGAGTTCCGGCTTGCATTAATGGACAACGAGACCTACCTGCTCTTTCCTCCATATCTTGCAATAGCAGGTCGTCATTCATGATCACCTGATCAGCTATTGTGCCGCATGTCGGCCTCAAATTCTCAAGGAAAAACTATGATCATATTTAATTTGAATCCGCCCTAGTAATGTTGGGCTTGTTCAAGGTCCCGATCAACCGATACTATGTCCAAACTTTCTTATGATACTATGTTGCAATCAAGTGCTCCAATTATCGGCTCATCCTCCGAAATATGGGCCATTTCGGAGATTGCAGGAGGTTGTTGGTTGGTAGGACATTCACCCTTTGGCAGAGGACACTTCGGCCTCCATTCCTTCCGGCCCAAAGCTGAGCAAATCTTCCCAGTCCGATTTCGGCCTTACTGATGCTACTATTTCTTGATCATCCGGCTGCTGCCCCCTATCTGACTTTCTTGATAGAGGCTGGTAGCTCGGCATTGTTGCCGCAACCTTCTTTTTGAGACCTGGAGGGAAGCCTCAACCTCCGCTCCGTTGGGTTCACGGCCCAGCTTCCATCATCCGGAGCTTTCTTGGGATGGCATGTCAATTGTGGTGTGATTACCATTTGATGAAAGCCTGAATTCAAGGAATTATTGAGGAGATGGAAGGAATTAGATACTTGGGCAAAGGAATAGCTTTAGGGTTTATTCTGGTCAAAAGGAGACTGTTGAAATTACAGACAGCTTATTTATAGTGACTTGATAATGGGTAAACTCCAGTAATAACTCAACAAATTTAACTACTTATGCTAATAATGGTAAGTTAGCTCCTAAACTTTTGCAACACGTGATCTCCTGTTGTAGACTTTAACTGACTTGGTCTTCATCTACATAGTCAGGATTATTAATCCAACAAACTCCCCCTTGATCCTGACATGGCTCGAGTTTACGTACGCCCATTAGATGTTTCTTTGTTGCCAATTGTATTCCTGGTAGACTCTTGGTTAGAGCATCGGCACACTGTTCATCTGTCCGAACAAACTCCACTTCAATTAGCTTTTGCTCGACACATTCTCGGATGAAATGAAATTTAGTGTCAATGTTCTTGCTTCGCCCATGGAAAACAGGATTTTTTCATCAGAGCAATGGCTGATTTGTTGTCAACGAGCAATTTTACTGGCTTGAGTTCTTGTTTCGTCAATTCTCCCAATAAACTCCTTAGCCATAATGCCTGGCAAGCTGCTGATGTTGTTGCTATAAACTCAGCTTCACATGATGATAGGGCTACTGTCTTCTGCTTCTGTGATTTCCACGTCACAAGAGAGTTTTGATGTAAAACGCCATCCCTCCAGTACTTTTCCTTGTATTTGGGTCTCCTGCCATGTCACTATCTGAATATCCGATGATGATTTCTCCAACTCCATCTTTCTGATAGATCAATCCATGTTGAATTGTTCCCTTTAAATATCTCAGGATTTGCTTCACAGCCTTTTGGTGCATAGTTGTAGGTCTCTCCATGAACCTGCTTGCAGTTCCTACTCAGTATGATAAATCTGGACGGGTGTGTAGTAAGTACCTTAGACATCCAACTACTCGTCGGTATTCGGTTGGATCCACCAGCTCTCCATCTGGGTCTTTATGAATATATGCCTTTGGCTCCATCGGCACTTTAGTTGCGTTGCATTTTGTCATACCAAATTGAGTCAACACCTTCTTGGCGTATGCTGATTGCTTGAGAGTTATTTGTCCTTCTTCTTGTGCCACTTCTATCCCGAGATAGAATGTGAGAAGTCCAAGGTCGCTCATCTCAAACTCAGACATCATCTATCTTTTAAACATTTTGATCTCCTGCGGGCTCTTTCCGGTGACAATCAAATCATCGACGTATACACCAATGATGATACCTGATTGTCCCTGTCCTCTGGTATAGACGGCTTGTTCTTGCGCACATTTGGCAAAGCCGAGCTTCTTAAGGCTTCTGTCTAATCTGATATTCCAAGCTCTTGGTACTTGTCGAAGCCCATATAACGCCTTGTGTAGCCTGTAGACTTTATGTTCTTTATTCCTCACTTTGAACCCTTTTGGTTGCATCACGTACACCTCCTCCTCAAGATCGCCGTTCAGTAAGGCTGACTTTACATCAAGACGATGTACCTGCCAACCAGATTAGCCGATATGGCAAGGATTACGTGTAACATGTCCAGTCTGGCTACAGGTGAGAAGACTTCCTCGAAATCCACGCCATATCGTTGTACATATCCCTTTGCAACGAGCCTTACTTTGTGCTTAACCACTTCACCATCTGAATTTCGTTTTAACTTGTAAACCCATTTCAGTCCTATGGGTTTGTGTCCTGGTGGTAAGTCGACGAGACTCCATGTTGTATTCTTCTCGATTGACTTGATTTCATCCTCCATTGCCTTCTCCCAGGCGGCTTGTCCGGCAGCTTCGCCGTAGTGAGATGGTTCCTCCATGTCAGAGAGTAGTAAATATTCATCATTTTCTTCCTGAAGCTCCACTTTTCGAGCATCTCGTATTACTGAATCAATTTTCTGAAGCGCAGGGCTCTGTCGTCAGTACTGGTGGAGCGTTCTCCTGATGATGGTGATATAGGCACAACTGGAGTAACAGGTTCGGGTACGGATGGTCCTAGCTTTAGCATGCTCTGTACTGTGGGACTTGCTGGATCTTCCTCCGAGGGTCTTTCTGGTACTTGATCTGACTGAGGTCTCCAGATTTGGCATCCTTCGACAGTAAGAGGTTGGCTTCCATTGATTTATGTGTCTGCATCCCAACTCTATGCAACGTTCTCTTCAAACTTGACATCCCTTTTTATATGAATCTTCTTTTGGTGAGGATTGAAAAGGCGATGTGCCTTGCAGCCCTCTTCGGCACCAAGATACACCATTGTCTGACTGCGATCATCGAGTTTCTTCTGATGGGGTGTCGTAATCTTTGCGTGAGCAGTACAACCAAATACTCTGAGATGAGCGGGGTTTGGCTTCCTTCCGCACCACATCTCAAATGGTGTACTATCGTCTAGTGCTTTTGTCAGTAGCCGGTTTAGGATGTACACTACATGTCTTACGGCCTCCCCCCAAAGCTCGTTCGGGACATGCATAGTTTTGAGGAGAGATCTCGCCATCGCCATTACTGTCCGGTTTATGCGCTCTACTACTCCATTCTGTTGTGGCGAGTAGGGAGCGGTTAGATGTCTCTGAAATCCTTTTGTTTCACAGAACATGGTGAACTTTGTTGATAAGAATTCACCGCCACGATCGGTCCTCATTGTTTTGACTCGGTACCCGCTGGCAGTCTCCACTTGCTGTATGAACTTTTTGAATATGCTACACGCCTGGCCCTTTGAACTGATCACAAAACTCCACATCCACCAAGAATAATCATCAACAATTAACATCAAGTATTTGTTACCGGATGATGTCGAGGGAGTGATTGGTCCACAGAGATCGGCGTGTAATAGTTTGAGTGGGTTCTTTGCTCGGTACTGCGTCTATGTTGGGAATGGCTGTCGTGGTTGCTTAGCGATAAGGCATCCTTGACATAGCTGGTTCGGACGTGTGATCAGTGGTACTCCAATTGCCATTTTCTTTTCTGTCAGCTTTCTCAAGGCCTCGAAGTTGACATGTCCGAGCCGAGCGTGCCACAGCCATCCATGATCTGAAGTGTTAGCCATCAAGCATACTGGGTTGCAGGAGGTGATCGTAGCCTTGTACAGTCAGTTAGAATGGCATCTCACCTTCATGATCAGGATTCCACTCGAGTCGTATATCCATAGGTGCTCCCCTTCTATCACCAATTTATTTCCTGTTTCGGCCAGCTAACCACAACTAATGATATTATTACGCAAATCAGGGTTATAATATACCTCATCGAGGAGTCTGCTTGCCGCCCTTCAACTGGAATAATACAGATCCTTTTCCTTTAATCTGGACCTTGGATCTATCCCCAAATTTCACTTCTCCTTGTACCGACTCATCCAGGTCACGGAAGTGTCTTCGCTCTCCGGTCATGTGATTACTTGCTCCATTGTCGAAGTACCAAATGTCACCACCGGGTCCATCTTCGCCCTTGGTTCGCGTCTGTTTGTTCCTTGCTCAATAGAGCTCAGTTCTCTCTTTCTGCCGCTGCTGACAGCAGGAGTGCCGGCTCATTTTCCTCTGTGCACGTTAGGTTGGCTTCTACCTTTCGTTGTTTACTCCAACACTCTGATGCATAGTGCCCCACCTTGTTGCAGTTGTAGCACCTTATATGGCTCTTGTCACGGCCTTCTCCGCCAGAGCCTCTTGTGTTCTCCCTGCGTGAAGTTTCGGTGTGCTCACCTCTGTCACGACCTCTCCCGCGACCGCGTCCACCCCGGCCGCGATTGCCGCTTACTTCACTGAGGTTCCTTTCCTTGCCACCTTGGTACTGTTGTCCTTTCCAATCTGTCTGGGCAAGAAGTAGCTGACTGCCGTTGTTTCCGCTAGGTGCTGTCTGGCGTATTCGCTCCTCGAACATTTTAAGACGTCCAACGGCTTCTTCGAAAGGCATCGTGGTGAGATCACAGAATTGTTCGATTCTTGCGATGACTGGGTAATACTTAGTAGGCACAGTGTCAAACAATTTCTTTACCATCTCTGCGTCGTTCGTAGCTCCCAAGCTGGTATACTTTGCCGACATGCCACTCAGCTTTCCTGCATACTCCTCCAATGTCTCCCCTTCACTCATCCGCAACCCATCAAATTCGCTTTTCAACGTCTGCAGTCGCGCTGCCTTAACACGATCAGCTCCTATGAACCTCGTCTTGAGGCTGTCCCAAACCTCCTTGGCCATCTTTTTCTGAGCAACCTGCAGCAGAAGATCTTCCGAAAGGGCTTGGAGAAGAAGTGCTCTCGCTGCTTTGTCCTTCTTTCCCTCCACAGCCGCTCCTTCTTCTGGTTCGATGGCCTCCCATACTCCTTGGGCTTCCATTATAGCCTCCACCTTGATCGCCCACGTGGTATAAAATTTGTCGATGTCCATTGCGGATAGACGAATGACACCCCGCCGTTGTCTTTTACTGCCGCTTCATGTCTAAGGATCGACATCGGATTAAGGCGGAGATATTTTGGCATACAAACCTTACTCTGATACCAGGTGAAAGCCTGAATTCAAGGAATAATTGAGGAGATGGAAGGAATTAGATACTGTGGGCAAAGGAATAGCTTTATTCTGCTCAAAATGAGACTGTAATTCATGAATGAAATTACAGACATGTTATATACAGTGACTTGATAATGGGTAAACTCCAATAATAACTCAACAAATTTAACTACTTATGCTAATAATGGTAAGTTAGCTCCTAAACTTTTGCAACACGTGATCCTCCTGTTGTAGACTTTAACTGACTTGGTCTTCATCTACATAGTCAGGATTATTAATCCAACATTTAATCCACTAAGGTCACTTACCAGACCTCTCCGCCCTTCTCAAAACTTACTTTCGCAATCCTGTTGGTAGGGGAAAGTCTCTCCCAAATTGAGCTCCTTCTCGGAGGTTTAATCGACCTTTGAAACCTCTCAAACACTATTTTTAAGATCCTGATCCCGACCTTAAAGGCGTTGTCGGGCTTACTCCGACAGTGTTTATTGGTGTGGGGAATGCATCGGTATCAACCATCATTTCAGGTTTATCGGGCAGCCGGAGGTGACCTTACTTTATGGCCTTCTATGCTATATTTTTTAACACGATACAATTTTTGACTTCATGCCCATAAATTTTATGCCTATTTCAGTACGAGTTCCCATTCAGCTCCTCATTCGCTGTCATTTTGTATCCTTCCTTTAGACGTAGCTGATTGTCCTTTAGCAAATACTAAAAAAATCTGCTCCATCTTAGTGATGAAAAAAGAGAATGACACCCTTATATTCACCTCTTTCACCGGGGTGGGTTAAGACCCAGGCAAGTGTAGGCCTTCCCTGGGAGATCTCAGCTTATCATGTCCACGAGTTTAGTCAAAGCGCCACGTTTTGGCAGCTCAATTATGGGCATAAACATAATGGTTCCAGCTCTCAAATTAGACCAAATATTTATAAGCTAAGTTGGCCTGGCCAATTGAGTAATTTATGTTTGATATCTTCACCTATATAATTTCTTACAAAAAATTATAGTAAAGTAATGGGCCATATATTAGTTTTAGACCAAAATAATCCCTGGCCAAACGTAAGATGGTTTTCAAGAAACGAGTCCGAATAAAGCCCATAGTAAATCTTAGGATCTAACCCAAATGTTAATTTGTTATATTGGCCCATGTTAAAGTGTGTTAGACCAACCTGTCTTGGACAACTTGAAGAAGAAGGATCATATGCTGAAATTTTAATTTCAGCATACGTGCTGAATTGCTTAAAATCTAATTACTCTAATTTATATAATTAAATAATGTAATTAATATAATTATATATAATATATTATAAGGTTCACCATGGGTGCTGAATTAAAAAATTCAGCACCCAATCATGCCGCAACTTGAATTTTATCCAATATAAAACTCATTTCTTCTTTTTATTTATTTTATTTTTAAATTTATACTGTAATAACTTTTATTTTATTAGTTATAATTATAAGTCCGTCATAAAATAACTTATTTATTTAAGTTTCAATATAACTAAAATTTTAGTTTTTGAAAGTTTGTTTTACCTCCATTTTCAACACTATTTACGTTGGCAATATAACTAAAATTTAACAAATCAAAACACACACAGAAAAAAAAAATTGAAAATTAAGTAAATTACCCTAAATTTGTGTAAATCAATTATGGTATTAAAATGAAGTACTATTATATACCTGAATTTTCAGACAATCAATCTGCCTCCTTTTCTCCAAATGAAGGACGGGGTTATAGACATGCTTGCGAACTGGCCGAACATCATGCCCTGTGTGAAAACCTGATCCAATACAAAGTTGGCAGGCTAAAGCATCGATTCTATGCATGCAATATCTGCTCAATTCATTAGTGCTTCCTTTATGTATTGCACATTTCTCAAATACCGACAATGTTTTCTCCATAGTCAAACCCTTGTAGATCAAGCGCTTGAGGGTTGGGTCTTGGGTTGGGTGAAATTCCCGTCTTCTAGTGTTTATATTTATTTTTTATTAAAATGTCAGTTGCATTGGGAATGATTGTAATAATTTTGTATTTATTTCCAACTTTATTCCGATTTTGTTACTTTTAAAATTTAATTTGCTTTTATTCAAAACTTATTTGGATATTATTAAGAAACTTTTTTTTGTATTTTTGTATTTCGTTATGTTGAAAATATTACTTGAATTTTCTTTTTAAAATATAATACTCTCAAGTTGTGGGTAGAACAATATGAGCTGTTTTAGCCTTATGTATGATTGAACATACTTTTTTCAATCCAAATTTTAAAAAAAAAAAAAAAAAAAAAAAAAAGGAAAGCTAATGGACAAAAATAACTGAAAAAAAAAAAAGAAAAACAATATTTTCTTTTCTCTGATACCATGTAGATGATCGGAATCATCATCTCACCTAAGAGCTTAAGCTAGTACAGATACATATCATTAATTTATTTATCCACATATGGGAGTCTCCACGCCCCCCTCACGTGCAAGGGGATATATGCAAGACTTGCACGTGGATATATGCTTGATGGGGACGGTAATACTTAAACTCGAGACCTAGAACTCTAATATCATGTAAATTAATTTTATATAAACTAAAAAGTTAAATTATTATTCATAATAAAAATAGAAACCTATAAATAGGCATGTCATACAGACTCCATAGACTCTAATCATAATAATCTAACCTAATAGATACAACCAAATCTAATACAAAACTAAATAACTAAAATATCTCACATGGAAATACATACTAACTACTAACTCATGTTACTCCAGGTACATTCAACCTAGAATGTACCTATAATTATTACTCTTTATAGGTGACGAAACTTATTTCGTTGCAAAAATATTTTTGCTAAAAATTCATTAACTTTTGCTACAAAATATTTTGTAGCTAAATTTCAACTTTTTGTGGTGAAATGACATAAATATTCTCCAAAAAATTAGATTTACAACAAACTTTAATCGGTGGTTCTAGGAAATTTAAACAAATTTTATCATATAATGTAACAAACATCATATCATATCAAATTTTAAAAGTGTTGACATAACGATTTATAATCCAATCTAATTTGCTCAAAGTTAGGGGCAACATCCAAAAATCATGGAGAACTAATCCATTCTCCAATCAAATGCCCTTATTTTAATACCAAAAAATTGCATACAATAATTATATCAGTTGCATGTTGAGAAAAGAAAAGGTTTAATAACACAATAGAAGAAGAAGAAGAAGTAGAAGGAGGAGGAGGAGAAGAAGAAGAAACAGGCGAGAATTTTATTTTCTTTAAGGGTTCAGAAATTCCCGGAGCTTATTAATTAAATAAAATAATATATATAACAAAGGTTCGGAAGTTTCCGAACCTTTCTAGTATAACTAAAATAATATATATAATATGAGTTCGGAAATTCTTATACTATTTGAAAAGGCTCGGAACTTTTTGAAGATTATTAACATATTGGGAGACCATTTGAAAGGCTAGAAAATTTTATAAAATAATATATATAATTGTCTTGGAAATTCCGATCCTTCTCTATATAATAAAATAATATATATAACATGGCTTTGGAAATTTCTATCCTTCTCTATAAACTATAATACTCCCTCCGTTAAAAATATATTATTAAAAATAATTATTCTATAATAAATATAAATTTACTATATATTTAGATTAAGATAACTAAATAGTATAATTAAGATTAAAAAAATATATGTTATGAAATTTTAAATGTAATTAAAGTGTATAATTATATTTCCTAAATAGTGAACGACAAATAAGATTTGAGGGACAAAAATAGAAATATTTGGACGAAAAAAGCCGGATGAGGGAGTAATATATATAATATGGTTTCGGAGATTCTGATATCATTAGATATAATAAAATATATATTTAATATGACTTTCGAAAATCAGAGAAAAAATTTAGTTCATTTAATCGCTACAAAAAAATATCAATTTTGTAACAAAAGTTTTTTTGGTCTCTAAATCCCCTTTTTCCGTTATTAAAGACATTAAAGACGGAATTAGAGAGGAAATTGGGTTAACTACATACACTTTAGAAACGAAATTCTGTTACTAATATACTATTTTTTTGCAGTGAATATTTTATATATATATATATGTATTCACTACAAAAAAAAATATATATATTCGTAACGGAATTCTGTCCCTAAAGTTCACGTAGCTTAATTTCATTCCTAATTCCGTCTCTAATGTCATTAGTAACAGAAAAAATAGATTTAGAGAAAAAAAAAAAAGTTTTGTTAAAAAATAATTTTTTCTTTGTAGTGATTTTTTACAGTCTCAGGATTTCATTGCGAGACAATTTCCAAGGCTAAATTAATTTTTTCTGGTAGTGATTATTATTATTATTATTTTGTTTTTTACTCTTTATGTCATTTGATTTTCCAACTTAAAATTTTCATCTTTTCAAAAAATAGTTATACGCTAAAAAAAATGCAAATTATAAGATGAGTTCATTATATATCTTAACCCACTCAAGTTAAATCAAGTGTATAAATTTTACACAACAAAAATGAGTAGAAGAGTATACCATCAAACGGTAAAACATAAATAAAAATATAAACAAAGCCACAAGTTTTTAAATGTTAGTTGATACTCGTGTCATGTGAAAGTGAACATGTAATAAATCAACAATATATATTTAACATGTTTAATTGATTCAACTTTAAGCAACATATCTAAGATAAGAAAATTATATATATATTTGTAATCCTTCCGTTGACATAAAAATGATACATTAGTCAAGTGGCAGAGATAATCCATCTATGCCTGTTAATTGCATTTATTAACGTGCAATAGGATGAGAGACAAAGAGGTAAAATGATGAACTAGCACCAATTTATCTTCCGCAAGCACGAATGCCGAGGAGAGTGAGAGCTGCACTTGCAACATCCAGCTCATTCACATGTACAATGTGCAAAATGTATCGTTGGTAATTAATATACACACATGCACAAAAACAAAAAATGACAAGTACAAATAATATCGAACTAAAATTACACTGAAATGTTACAAGCATTTTGAAGTTATCAACTAATCATGAAAATTACCTTCCCAAGCAAGAAACAATTCGAATACATTAGTAATAACGAATTACCTATAACTTGCAAGTGTAAATCAATCCCCTTTCTGTAATTTGCGTACTTTGGAAAACGCCACAAACAAAAGTGTCTCGAATCAAGAAAAGCATATATAATGCAATAAATGAGTCATTTTAGGACATCACTTATCATAGCTATAAAAGCACATCGAACTAATCATTTTTTTTTTCTTCTATCACAACAATAATTTTAAAGATATACATAGATAGATTTATAGATAGTTAGATACAAGGAAAGATGATCAGTTGTTATTAGGGTGGCGTTGGTGGGGAGGAATATCTTTCTTAAGCCATATACTCTTCCAATTAACCCGCAACACCCTCACCTCTTGGTCATCCTCCATTATTGTTTTGACCATCTCCCATGTCTTGAATATGATCTTCCCAAAGTCTGCTTCCCCGGTCCTTTGTCGGTGCACATACACATACTTCACACACCCCTCTCCATATTCACTATACACCACTGAAAGAGAGCATTGACTATAAAACCTAGCTCTAGGATTTCTTCACTAGAATCATATATATATATATATAGTGTATTTTGAAATTATACGTAATGTTATTTTATGCTGTTACTAAGAACATGTAGCCAGCAACCAAACCAGCCCTTTAATTTGGGAGGGGGTAACTGACAGTATACTTTATTGATTTGATATTATTTTTTTCGATTCTCCTTATCACAGTCATAACAGGTGAATATATATATATATATAACAAAGTTATAAATTTAATATTTTGAGGGCAAATTAGCACAATGATATTATAAAATATATATATTTGCACACTAAAATATTAAATAAAATTTGAAACATAAATTTTGCACTAATGTATGTCATAGTAAAAATAACTACTTTACCTACTAAAATATTTGAATATTTCTTTCCAAATGAAATTCGAGCCATTGAAGAAGGTCATATACAATGACCTTTCTTCTTCATTTTTTTCTGCAAATCTTTGTCTTGCAGCTACATCAGGTACAAAGGGTTCTGCATCTGCTCTTAATCTTCTCATACTTCTTTTTGATTTTATAAATATAAATATATATATAAGAATTTATATATAATATGAGACTAGAGTATGTATGTATATTTGAGTGATTAATTATATAAGATTTATTGTGCAATAGTAGTTGCAAGAAATGTTGCATTGATACAATCTGCAGAAGTGATATATATATATATATATTGACATGGAAATTTTGAATTTTGAATTTAAATCTTGATGGCGGATTAATGCATGTAGTGATCTTGGATAGTTGCATTTTCGGCCTACCACTTAGACCGCGTCCTTTTATGTCGATAAGATGGTACATACTCCTTGCCACGTTCAGCAACCAATTTAAAAGCCGTGTTACAAGTTGGCAAACAAGAATTGTATAATTCCCTAGGTATATGGTGCAGTGAGATTGAGAGAAAAGAAAATGCATATGTGGTTTGCTGAACTCGATCTTAATTCAAAGCATACTAAAAATACCATTTCTTAGCTCAAAAAGATTACCAGCCAATAAGCGCGCAAGACATTCGATCGCAGCATACATTTAGCAAAGTGAGGGCATTTGTATCCCAAGTGATTGAGGATCCGCCATGCTAACTCCTTCACTGAGGATATAGTATTCATATCCTCGAATAGGTCTCTAGGTGCATCACTGCTTTGTGGATTTTGTAGCAGAAAATTTTACATTTAGAATTCAATCATTGATTTAAATCCTAAATTATGCGCTTACCTTGCATTATTGGAATTATCCATGAAAATCTGTGTAAGAATTGTGCAAAAAATAGTAAAATAAAATAAAATAGTATGAATGAATGAATTAATCATCCAAAAAACTAAGTAAAACTAAGATCTATTTACTACCAAACTTCTAAAGGGTGATGATTAATCTTTTCTTTGATAAATAGGGAAAGAAACAAAATAGCCCACAAACAATATTCAAACTTGTGATGTATAGAACTTGATGAATTTAATTTGTTTGATTTTATACCTATTTTACATTAGGGCTCTCACTAGAAAATGGAGGCTTGTCCCTCAAGTGCTCCCCATGTATGTCCAAGTAAAAAAGTTGGGAGTATTAAAAAGAATAGGCTAAAAACACATCAAGAAAAATATGCATAGATGCATGGTGATAATTGTGGATACTTTTACAATATAATTTGCAATTTTACTGTGTTGGTTATAGTATTATACTACTATGTGACTAACTATAGTAATTGCATAAGCCCTAACGAATTACAATAAATGCTACTAAACATTCTTGAACCCGACAGGAGTTCCACGAAAAACTGTACAACTAACGACAGTCGTAGCTTGGTTTCATCATTTCTTGGACTATATGTGATATAAAACTAGCAGCATCTGCCTTAATAAGGTATGATAAATGCATACGCAATGTATTTCTAGACAACAACCATGAATAAAGATATATAACTAAGATAGAAAAACCCACGAAAAGAACATCTCACCTGAGCATCTCTAGATTTCAAGTTTCTTGACTTGCTCGGAGCCCTTTTATTCTTCCTAACCCATTCCAACCACTTTTTCTTGACACAATGTAAAGTAGACGCACAGTCTAAACCCCCCACATATTAACAAGCAAAATGAATCTCATAATCAAACACAAAATGCTTTTATTTAGAAGCCTAATCTGCGATGTAGGTTTATACGTTGGATCTTCTTTGTATAACTTTCGAGCCTTTGCAGCTCTGTTATCCTCCTTCTCCTCTCGCAAAATAACTTTATGTTGTTTTTGAAAATCCATCTCAAGTTATATACTTTTTGTAGCGTTCTTTCCTTTTCCTTTCTTGGCTCTGGTAAGTGACAGCTTGTAACAACTGCACGCGAGCAGCAAAAATTGAACTTAGAAAACATGGCACACACCCGATGAAAATTTTTGCATAGTTACTGGTTCGAGCTCCCTTTCTATGTGGATAATAACTCATAATTTTACTGGAAAGCCCATCTTGACTGGGGTGGTGGTTAAGTTTGTGGTAAGCTGAAGCCGGTAAAAATTGCCGGCCAGCTGGGAAATTGTAAACATCCCAAAACAAGGCCCACACCCGAAGATATTTTTGTATAATTGTTGGGTTGAGCTCCCTTTCCATATGGATAAAAATGCATAAATTTATGACAAGGCCAGCATGCTCATCAATTTGAAGCCATGAGGTCTGCTGTTCGAGATATACTAGACCAGGTCTTTTTGCTTATCCTTTTTTTAGGGGGAGGGGGGAATTTTATATTTCTGTTTTTCAATTGCTGCTTGCTTTGGTCATAAATTGTCTGTTGGAGTATTATTATAAGATTTCTTGAAGGTCTTCTGTACATTGTTTGAATGTGGAGGAGCTGTTCTCTTTGGTTTGGACCACCCAAGTTTTATCATTGATTTAAAGGATTCTTGATCATAAGACCATTGTCTCTTGCATTATCAGTGCTCTTTGCAGAATCTTGCAAAACAGGGTTGCGAAATCCTAAAAGAGTTAAATTAGAGCTTGGTTTAGATTATTGGTGTATTGACTTGCTTGAATGATCGAGGAGAATACAAAGAAGCTATTTATCTTAATGGAAGTAATTGTCATTTATGGAAATGATAGTTTAAAGTTCTACCATCTGGGATAAGTATGCATTTCTTGAATTTACTGGGAATTAACTTATCTTTCGATGATTGCCTATAGTAGTTCATTAGCAAACAGAAGTCTTATATATCAACTTGCACACGGTACTCTCCCTATGAAATTTACACATATATCACATATACTTTCGTCCCCAGAGATCATCCGTTACCATTTATGCATGCTTACAAACTTATCACTCTCAATAAAAATTAATCGACTTCACCCATAAACACCTACGCGAGATTGTGAACATTCATTCAAAATTCTCACCTCCATCACCATGCGAACCCATTATGCACTTCAATCGCCACTCACCTTACTTCATCTATACTCTACTTTCCACACTTAAAATTCTTTAGTATACTTTTACTTTTAAATTCAATAAAGTTTCAATAATCTACTTCATAAACTCAAATGCACTTTTATTAAAGTTTTCCCTTGACATGTCTCTTCAATTTATAGCTTATTGGAAGCATGAAAGCCTCTGCTTGGTTTGTACTTTTTTTTTATTTTTTCGGGCTATTTGTGCTGAGTCTATTCCTCCGCCCTTTTCATTTTTGTCTATTTTTGGGTGACATGATTTGTTGTTTATTTTAAATGATCCAACAAGCATAGTATGATGAATTTGATATGTTTATTTTATTGATCAATCCATATATATATATATATAATACAATACACTTCCTATTAAGAGAAGATACACACACAATCATACGCATTTAATTTGATACACTAAGATTATGAGAATCATTGCTATTACATAGGCATTGGACAACTTCTTCTGAGAACTTTTTGACTTCTTGGCAGCAGGAGCCCATAATATCCTCCTACAGGCAGAGTATATATTCTTGCAAGCATTCCACCTTCTGCACCGTCCCACGTAGAATGCAGAGTGGGACAATTGTAAGAACAAGTAAACCCAATGATGTCCAAGAAGGAATTCAATAGGTTATAATATCCTAATTTCTTTTACTATGAAAACCGATGAACAGATATGAACGTGGAGCTGGTATGGGGGTCTTCTTTGAGTGTGCTATTTTGTTTATACTTCTGTGATACTGCACTTCTGCACTCCAAGTTGAATTGGGTAGGTTTTTCTTTTTTGTTGTGTAAGTTTGGAGGGTTAGGAGGATGAATGCATTTTGTGTTAGTAATTTGGCAGCAGTAATTAGGGGCTGGTTGCAGAAGGTAAATAAATTAATGTATAAACAAAAATGCTTAGTTGTTTCTTTTTATCAAGGCAATTTGTATTAATTTGTTAAATGTAACTAAATATATTTTTTTATTTATGATAGTGATAGAAACTGAGATGTTATTTAAAAAGAATTGCAAAAATAGTTAGGATGAAAAAAATTGAAAACATAGTGTCAATTTGTGGAAAATGAGTGTGGAGAAAACCATAGTTTGGCCTACAAAACATATCAATAGTTCAAATCCAGATTCACATAAATGCAACTAAAATGAGTTAAGGACGAAGATTCAATTCAAGAAGCATTGAGAAAATCAAGCTCGAAAAATTCATAGAACTAAGCACAAACATAAACAAATTTTGTGAAAAAGTAATGCCATCGGAGCCAACAACCCAGCTGGATGGCTTCATGCTCTCAAGTCAACCAATTAAAATAGGTCACTTCTCAACTCAGCTGGAGTGATTGCAGGATGACTCTAGCGAATTATCGGCAGTGCCGAGCAAACTTCCCCATTTTATTAAGAGAAGATGATATGGGAAGGGCTACATTGTATTTGTAACATGATCACCAATTCACTATTCATTATTGTCAATAGCTATATTATACACTTTAAACAAATTATTATATAAGAACTTTCATTTATTTTTATTTATTAAATTAATTATTCATAATTACTATATTACCCAACTCGTTGCTTTATATGTTTTCTATAGTCTTTTGTTGACATGAAATTGATACAATACCCAATTAGGATAGAGATCCATCACCACCTTTTCATTGCATTTATTAATGTGCAGTAGGATGAGAGAGAAATAAAATGACCAACTCGCACCAGTTTATCTTCCAGAAACCCCAATATCATTGAGAGTGAGAGCTGCACTCCAATTAATATGGGTTCGGCGTTGAAGCTTTTCCCTTAACTTTCTTCTTCAAAATCTTCACAACAGTTCTGGGAAGCTTCAAATTTCCGTCGGCAGAAAACTTCCGAAGAGGTGAATGCATCATGTTGCATTGTTCACCACAGAACCATTCATCCTCGGGCAATGACTGCAGTTTGTATGAAACCATTAAAAAGAATCAGTAAGTTGCTAGTAAACTAAAAACAATCAGTTTTAACGAAGCAAACCTTTAAATCATCCATCCTTTTCTCTGTCAAACATCCGACCTGAAATTCTCTTTCAAACTGCAAAAAAACAAAGCCATTGTCATCATGCTAGTGCAATGTTTGGATTTTAAAAATAAATTGAAAATAGAATGAATCGATTCGCATCAATTTTATAGTATCAAGAACTTATATTTATAAAGAATATTATAAAAAATTAAGCTTCATGTAGGTTGTAACTTTTTGGATACTATGAATAACACTTGAAAGAAAAGAACCAAATACAGATTTTATTTTGTAGAAAATCTTAATACACAAAACAGTAAACAAACACAGACAAAAAATTCTGACTTGTGGCTCAAATTTATATCGCTAACCCTTATTAACAAAAGGAGGCAAAAACAGGGACCATCGAACTCGGTCCAAAGGCACCAAAGACCCTCTATCCTATCCAAAAAACCCTGATCCCTAGTGAAACAACTCAAAAATAGAGAAAATCACACCTAACAAACTCACTAATCTCTCCACAAATATCCACTGAATAATTGCCTCTCGAAAATTTTAAGCAAACGGGGAAGAGAGAACTCTATTGAGAGAGAGATTACAAGTGGCTGCGCAAATCTCGGAACGATGGGCAACCCTAATATAATATATATGAATGAATACACAACTAGAATTACAACCCTAGAATGAACGCATCAGATAGCAGGGGAAAATTGGGTCACGGGTCGGGGTATGCACCAGATATGGGTCAGGGTCGGCCAAAATTCAACAATGGTTTATAAAATAAAAAATAAAATTATATACATGATAATTCTCATCGATAAAAATGAATTGAATTAAATTTGATTGAGTAACTATGACATAAGAGTGCATAAAAAAGCTATCATTATTTTTTTAAATAAAAAAATTATACAATCCACTGTATATTAATAGATTCCAAATATTAAGCTTTCATTTAATTTTTAAAGATATTAAAGAGGTGTTTGAGAAATAACTTTTTTGAGAGTCTTATTTATTGAACATAAAAAAAACTAATTTCAGTGTTTGGTAAATTAGCTTGTTGAAATAACTTATTGATCCCAAAAAATTAATTTTTAAAATTCGTTTCAAAATAGTTGTTTCAATTTTATTTTATTTTGTTTTTTATTTGACCTTCAAATAAATCATTCATTTTACGCATAGTAATATATTAATCATTGTAGTATTTATTAATTTTGTTGATATATATTTTTAGTTAACTTTTAAATTTTCTTTTATAAATTTAATATAATTGAAATTTTATTATTAATTTATTTATATATACTTATTTATTGTTTGTCACATGAATTTTTTAATTACAGATAAATATAAAAGAATAGATTTATTCAAATTATAAATAATAAAAAATTTAATTAAAAATTAATTCAATAAAAAATATATATAATTTTTTTACAAAATATTTAAAAAATAATAAAAACAAAGATTTTAATAAAATTTTCAATAGGTAATAATAAAAATTCTAAAAAATCCTATATAATGAAGAACATTACTAAATATTTTAATAGTGAAATACAAAATGTCATTAATGATCGTTTTGCCTATAAACAACTAATATCAAACACTTTAATAAAAACCGTTAATCGAATCAGCTAGTCAAATCAAGTAATCGAATTAACTAGGCAAACTAACTAATCAAATCCGCTAATAATTATCAACTATCGGCCAATCGTCAAACGATTTCTGAAATATCAGCACACGTTCCATTAAAGCTAAATAAATCTAAACAAATCAATCTTTATTAAATCTGAAATGAATAAAATCATATATACCTGCTGGCATATCATTATTGTCTGGTCGTTGAAGATATTCGTGGAAAAATAGTTACCCTGCAAAAACAAATACATCTGCAAACTTTCTCAGCATTTTGTTTTATTTATTTGCATTTCATTTTAAATGTACAAAAGTGTTTGAATAACATGTCTTTTCAAATGTACCTGCAGGTGAAGCATTTATATATGTCTGTCTTCATAATGATCATCTCTACTACCACTGCTGCTCAGCGTGTTGGCAGTCACCTAGCTTGGAATTAAGATTCACACCAAAAACACGAGGCAAATAGCAAGGAAGAAGAATAGAACAGTAGCAAACTCTGTTTTTGCGTTTTCTGGAATGCAGTCTGTTTCCATTGCCTACTCTTGTGTATGCCAAACCATATTGCACCGTACCTTTCAAGTATTGAAGTACATTTTCACTACCTTCAGATGGCTTTTGGATTGCTCATATAGCGACTAGCGACCCCAAAAGAGTAAGCAAGGTCTGGTCTTGTATAAGTCAAGTATCGAAGACGACCAATGAGTTGGCGATAATTTGTTGCATTTACAGGTGTGCCTTCCTCATTCTTCGATAGGCTAAATTTTTCATCCATCGACCACTTTGTTGGGTTACAGTCCCACATTCCAGCAGTTTGTAGAATCCCATTTGCATACCCGGCTTGACTTATCTCGATGCCTTTCTCACTTTGCCGCAGTTCTACTCCCAAGTAGTATGTCAACATCCCCAAGTCACTCATATCAAACACCTGCTGCATTTTTCCTATGAATCGAGTTACTTGGTCTTCATTTGATCCGATGACAATTAAATCATCCACATATACGCCAACTATCAAAATTGTGTTGGAACGATGAAGCTTATACACTGGTTGCTCTTGTGAACACCTTGTAAAGCCCAAATCTTTAAGTATCTTATCAAGACGTATGTTCCATGCTCGTGGCGCTTTTCGTAATCCATAGAGGTCCTTGTATAGTCGGTATACCATATGCTCCTTCCCTTTAGCAACAAACCATCGGGTTGAGACACGTATTCTTCCTATTGAAGTTCTCCAATTAAGAATGCCAACTTCACATCAAGACGATGGACCAACCATCCTTTCATTGCAGTTATAGCCAATTGCAGCCTTATAATTTCCAACCGGGTCACCGGTGCAAAAACTTCATCAAAATTGCTCCCTCCGTTGAACATATCCGTTTGCGACCAATCGAGCTTTGTGTTTGATGATATTTCCGTCAGCATCTTTCTTAGCTTTAAACACCCATTTCAGTCCAATTGGTTTGTCCCCAGGTGGAGAGTTGTAAGCTTCTAAGTAAGATTCTTTTCAATCGAACTTAATTCCGCTTTCATTGCTTCTTGCCACGTAGGAACACCAGCTGCCTCTGTAAATGTTGTAGGTTCATCACCTACAAATATCAATTCATCGGCATGCTCCGTCTCATTGTAGATATCAATGAGACTTCAAAAGCCTTTAATAGGAGTGTGTTCAAACGTCAAGGGGTCCACATTTTCTACAATATTTTCGCTCGAAGGAGCGAGCTGCTGCAGAATTTCCATCAGCATGCTCAGCAGGAGGTTCGGGCTGATGGTCTCTGTTGGTGTCGCTGGTACTTCTTCTTCCGGGATATGATTGAAAGAATCGTTAACAACAATTTATTTGCATCAGCTTCTTCCGTGTGTGATTGGGCCCAACTCAATTTTTTTTTTCATCGAAAATGACATCATGAGCAACCACAACCTTCAGCTCAAGTGGGTTCATCATTCGGTAGGCTTGAGAACCCGATTCAACACCCAAATAAATCATTGAAGTGTTGCGATTGCTCAGCTTCGGGACGTGATCAGCCAGCTTCTTCACATACCCAATGCACCCAAACACCTTTAGGTGCTCAAGTGTCAGTTTAAATCCTTTTAGACCTTCCTATGGCATCATCCCTTTCACTCCTTTAGTCGGAATACGGTTGAGTATGTAGACAGCATGTCTAACGGCTTCACCCAATATTACATCCGGCACATTCATCATTCGTGATAAAGACCTCGTAACTTCAAGAATGCTTCTGTTATGACTCTCCGCCACACCATTTTGTTGAGGTGAGTAAGGGGTTGTAAGTTGCCTCTGAATTCCTTCCTGCTCACAAAACTCATTAAATTTTTTAGAGGTGAATTCCCCACGATCAATCCGCAATCCTTTCAACTTCATCGATGTGTCTTTCTCAATTTTAACTTTGAATTTCGCAAAATTGGCAAGGGCTTCATCCTTATATTTCAACATAAAAAACCACATGTAAGGACTGAAATCATCGACTATTAACATGAAGTAACGGATACTTGACGCCGTTGAGAGAAATATCAGACCACATAGATCCGCATGAACCAATTCAAGAGGTTTACTTGCCGGCCATTGAGCTTCTTGGGGAACGGATGTCTTGATTGTTTTGCAACAATGCATCCGTCACAAACTTGTGTAGAATGTTGTATAATGGGAACGCCACGAACCAATTCATTTCGAACCATCCACTTGATTGTAAAAAAATTCACATGATCCGATCGAGCCTGCCACATCGATGCTTTGTTATCAAGATTCGCCATTAGACAAACAGGTTAAGTAGTCTCGACTGCAATCTTATACCATCGATTTCTCGATCGTTCCACCATCATAATTAGGCGACCAACCTCATCATGAATCTTTGAAAAGTCGTTCAGCGTTGTGTCATGTTATTTCTAGGAACCAACAGGGATTCTCTGTTGGGTATGATAGATAGTGGAAGAACTTGCAGAAGAAAATATTACGTGCTGCTCACTATGCTTTTTTGGATAAGTTCTTTTTTCACACCCAATGAAGTAAAGAATACATCCATATGTATAACCAAGAGACTTTATAGACAACTCCATAGGACTCTTGATCTTCATGCCATTACTTCAGGGTATTATTATTGGCAATTACTAGAACTTAAAGTTCATATTAACTATTCTGAAAGTTACAAATTATTGTTTCAACACCGTCTCTTAATTTGTAATTTTCAAATGTTGTTTGTGCTTCTCCATCTTCTCCGCACCAAGGGGTTTGGTGAGAATATCAGCCGGTTGCTCACTTTAATTGATGAACTCAATGTTTGTTTCCCCTTTCGCCACAAGGTCTCGAATGAAGTGATGACGTAGTTCAATGTGTTTTGAGCGAGCATGAAACACGGGATTCTTTGTTAGTGAAATAGCCGACTTGTTGTCACAGAAGATTGTCGTTGCACCTTTTTGCTTAAATTGCAAATCTTCCAGCATTCTCCTAAGCCACACTCCTTCACAAGCCGCTTCAGTAATAGCAGAGTACTCGGCTTCGGTAGATGATAGTGCTACTGTTCTTTGCTTCCTTGAACACCAAGATATTGGTGATTTCCCAAGACAAAATATATATCATGTGGTACTCTTTCTATCATCAATCGAGCCAGCCCAATCGCTATCAACATAGCCAACCAAATTGCAATCGTTTTCTTTTCCATACAGAACACCGAGTTTCCTGGTTCTTTGAAGATAACGCAGAATTCTTTTTGCTGCTTCAAAATGATTTTTTCTTGGATCATTCATGTACCTGGACACCACACTAACTGCAAAAGCGATGTCTGGCCTCGTGTGAGTTAAATAGATGAGAGATCCCACTAAACTTCGAAAGAGAGAAACATCCACTTTTTCCGAGTCATTTAACTGCTGGAGTTTTTCATTTGTTGCCATAGGCGTGGACATGGGTTTGCAAGTAGCCATGTGGAATCTCTTCAAAATATCATCAACGTATTTTTCTTGTGATAGAAAATTTTTTCCTTTGCTTTGCCTTACTTGCATTCCCAAAAAATACTTCATTGTCCCCCAAATCCGTCATCTCAAATTCCATCTTCATCTTCTGCCTAAAACTCTCCAGCAATGATTCGTTAGTTCCTTAATAAATCAAATCATCAACATATAAACAAACGACAAGAAAATCACCCCCTTCTTTCTTGATGTAGAGTGAGGGCTCATTTGGACTTTTCTGAAAACTGCAGCTTGCAAAGTAGCTGTCAATTTTGTTGTTCCAGGCTCGCGGAGCTTGCTTTAGCCCATATAAAGCCTTTCGAAGTCGGTAGACTTTCTCCTCGCTCTTTTTCATGACAAATCCTTCAGGCTGCTCTACATAAACCTCTTCCTCCAATTCTCCATTTAGGAAAGCGGACTTCACATCAAATTGATAGACTTTCAATCCATAATGGGCTGCAATTGCTATAACAGTGCGAATGGTCTCCATTCTCGCCACTGGAGCAAATGTTTCATTGAAGTCGACGCCGGGCTGTTGCGAGTACCCTTTGGCAACAAGACGTGCCTTGTGTTTCTGCACTGAACCATCCTCATTAAACTTTGTTTTGTAGATCCACTTCAGCCCAACAACATCCTTCCCTTCCGGTAAATTGACAAGTTCCCACGTTCGGTTCTTTTTAATCATATCAATTTCTTCGTTCATTGCTTGTACCCAGATTTTTTCTTTTGCAGCTTCTTGAAAGTTCTGTGGTTCCTGACAGAAAAATGCAAAATTGCATGAGGAGTATATGTCCTGCAAAGGTCGTACCTTCAGAATTGGATTTTCTGAATCCGGTTCTTCATCATTTGGATTTGGTTGAGCCGAAGTTGGACTGGCAGGAGCATTCTTGCACTGAGTTGTGCACTCATTCTGTAATTGCAATGGTTCTGTAAACTGGCCAGGCTGATTTGATGGCTGTTCATGATCTGAATCATTCTTGGTCTTCCAATCCCATGCTCCACTTTCATCGAATATAACATCTCTAGAAACAGTCAGCCGATTTTCCTTTGGATCGAAAAGTCTGTACCCCTTGCTTTCATCACTGGATCGAATATGACATCTCTATGCTTCCAAATATCTTCAAATGATCGACCACCGGCTTTCTCTTATTCCACGCCTCGAACAGAGTCTTGTTTGGCACAGCTTTGGTGGGTGATCTGTTTAGCAGATAAACAGCAGTATTAACTGCTTCAGCCCAAAAATTATTTGGAAGTCCTTTCCCTGTCAACATGCTCCGAGCCATCTCAACCACAGTGCGATTTTTTCTTTCAACGACCCCATTTTTTTGTGGGGTATAACTCACAGTAAGCTGTCTCGAAATGCCATGTTCCTTGCAATGTTGTAGGAATGGAGTAGATATAAACTCACCTCCATTGTCAGTTCGGAGTGTCTTATTTGGCAGCAACTTTGATTCTCTGCCATAGCTTTGAACTTCAAAAAAGATTTGAATGCCTCTGATTTTTCTTTCAAAAAATATACCCACATCATCCTCGTGAAATCATCGACAAACAAGATAAAATATCTCTTCTCGTTGATCGATGGTGTCTTCATAGGGCCGCATATATCCGAGTGTACCAGCTCAAGTGGTGCTTTGGCTCTCCATGAGGTTTTGGGAAATGGCAATCGATGCATTTTCCCATATATACAACCTTCACATATTTTTTCTTCATGATGAACATCCGGTAATCCCAGAACCATTTTTCTTTGCTTCAAAATGCGCAGCCCTGCCATATGTAAGTGACCATATCTTAAATGCCACAAGAATGAATTTTCCACGACTTCATTCTTCAAAGCAAACTGATTGCTTGAAGGCATAGTCAACGGAACAACTTTGTTTGCAGACATCTCAACTTCAGCCACCAAGTCATTATTCTTCGTGAAAATTCTTGCCATTCCATCACCAAAAATGACCAAATAACCACTTTGTATAAGCTGCCCCACACTCAAGAGGTTTTGCGCTAGATTAGGCACATAAAGAACGTCATGAATTAATTTTTTGTTACCTCCTTTGGTAAAGACTGCAATCGTGCCCTTTCCTTCAGCCCTTTGAACATTTCCATCTCCAAGCTTTACGTGTGAAGTACAGCTCCTGCCAAGTTGCTCAAATTGGCTTTCATTACTTGTCATGCGGCTACTGCAGCCACTGTCCAGATACCATAGGTCGGATTTCTGATCTTCATCTTTTACGCTCGTGTAAAATAATGTCTTAGATTCGGCATTCTGCTCCTTCAAGAAATTTGCTTCAGTTTGCCCCTTCTTTTGATACCAACAGTCCCGTTGTGAGTGATTAGGAATTCGACACCTCCTGCACTTATGAAAGCAGTCCTTCGAATCATGATTGGACTTCTTGCAGATAATGCAATAGGGGCTGCGTGCTGGTTTTTTCTCAAGATTCTCGTCCCTGTTCTTTGGAACAAATTCTTTCTTTCGTTCTCCTCCTCGGTTGGGTTGATCGCCTCTATAAAAATTCCGTCTTTGTGGTGCATTTTGGTGAGACTTTGCTGAAACAAAAGTCTTCGATTGAAAGGCCTGCTCAAGGGACTGATTTTGAGCTCTTTCAATCCTTTGTTCGTGAGCCCGAAGCGAGCTCATCAACTCATGAAGTGACATCACAGACAAATCTTTGGATTCCTCTATGGCAGCAACACAATGGTCGAATTTAGGAGGTAAACTTCTGAGAATCTTCTCGATTACCTTCTTGCTTTGGATGGTGTCTCCAAGACTTTCAATATGATTGACAATGTCAACAGCTCTTGTAAAAAATTTACTCACATGTTCACTCTCTTTCATCGCCAAGTTGTCGAAGTCCCTCCATAGAGATTGAAGGCGAATAGAGATAACTCTGTCATTGCCATGAAACTCCTCCTTCAACACGTCCCATGCATCTTTTGCCTTCTTTTTATTGAAAATTCGTGGATAAATTGTCTTACCCACTCCTTGCTTGATGTAGCGAAGTGCAGTGCAATCCTTTTTCTTATTTTCTTTGTATTGTTTTTGTTGAGCGTTAGTCCATGCTGCAAATACACCTTCTACAGGTGGTTCTTCAAATCCATCTGCAACAATATCCCAAAGGTCATGTGAAATGAAGAAATCTTGCATTTCACTACTCCAATAATTGTAATGATCGCCTTCAAAGATTGGAACCTCACTCGGGGAATATTTAAACATGGTAGGAACAGAACTGGACATTGTTTTCAAGCTTTGATACCAAATTTGTTGGGTATGATAGATAGTAGAAGAACTTGCAGAAGAAAATATTAAGTGCTGCTCACTATGCTTTTTTTGGATAAGTTCTTTTTTCACACCCAATGATATAAGGAATACATCCATATGTATAATCAAGAGACTTTCTAGATAACTCCATAGGACTCTTGATCTTCATGCCATTACTTCAGGGTATTATTATTGGCAATTACTAGAACTTAAAGTTCATATTAACTATTTTGAAAGTTACAAATTTTTGTTTCAACATTCTCGATGTATAGGAATAAGGAAATATAAAATTATCCCAAATAGAAGTAAGTTTCCTAAGGAAAAATAAATATGGATAAATAAGATTTGCATGTAGAAGACAAATATAGGAACGTAAAATGGGACGGGTACAAAGTAAATTGTGAAATGATGTTCTATCACTGGGTATGTTCTAGGGTCCAAATTTGAAAATTTAATGCAAAGATGACCCATGAAATAGAATTTGGTTACCTTGAATTACTTGGAAGTGCTTGGCTTGGAAGTGATAAATTCGGGGAGAGAATCCATTGGTTTTTAGAGTGGACATAAATGATTTGAATGAAACATGATAGGGAATGGGAGGGTTTTTGAGCTTTCAAACTCCACTGCTAGTTACTTTGTAATATTCGAAGAATGTAGGGACTAAAATGCAAGAAATAAAATGAATGCAATAAACTATTTTAGAAAAATTTTCTAGGTCAAAAGTTCGCGAAACATTTTCACTAGGGTGGTCAAATAACGATGTTGTGAAGGTTACAATATTCTATACGGATCTACTCCTGCTCACATTGAATCATTGTTCATCCTTGAGGATGAACAATTGTCAATTGGGTGTAGGATTTGCATCTTTTACAGTTGAAAGAGTTAGTTCCTAAGTTTTCGAATCACGGATCATCGACAATCCTTAGATATACTTTTTTCAAACAAATCACATTGACTATAAACCCGTAATGATCATCTCAGGAATTTGAATGGTAGATTTTCACTGCTCCACTAGGTAGCAACTGTTTAACTATAGATGGCCCAAGTCATCATGATTTTAAGTTTTCCTATAAATAAGTGCAATATGGAATTGTAAAGTAGGACTTCTTCCCCTTCGGTGGCGGATTATTTTATCATGGTAGATAAAAGCTTGCTACTCTACATTTTTGCATTCTCTTATTGGATGAAATGGAACACATCCAAATCCGTCCCATAGTTCTTTCGCATTTCTTGAGGTAGAAGCTAAAAACTAAAAACTTCAACTACCCAAGAAAGTTTTCCAGCTCGAACGGTAGATGACGAAACTTCCCGTATACAAGGAGAAACGGCGACATCTCTCTATTGCCATATTAAATGTAGTACCATAGGCCTAATCTGTATCATCCAAATTTAGAGACCAATATTTTTTATTCTTATTAATAGTGGTTTTGAAGATATACTTCAGCTCGTGATTTCTCACTTCAACTAGGTCATTTGATTACCGGTGGTAGGGGTGGTGAGGCTATGACAAACATTGTACCTCATGATAAGTGGGGTGAATCATTGAAAAACAAAGTGGGTGCCTTTGCCTCTAATAAAGGTCCTCAGAACACCAAATCATAAGAAAATATTTTTTTGTATGGATTCTGTAACCTGAATTGCAACATCAGTGGCAAGTGTAGTTGTTTCGACTCATTTGCTTACATAATACTGCGACAAAAATATAGAAGTTCCCATGAGATTTGAGGAAAGTCATCAAAAAATCAATACCCTATACATCAAATAGATCTCCTTCCATAATCCCTTTTGTTCCATATCATCATGCATGGAAATATTCCCGAGCCGTTGGTATGGGGCGCATTTTTTGACCAAATTTTGGGCATCCTAGAGTAAGGTTGGCCAACAATATCCAGATTGACGAACTTTTATTGTTGTTCAACGGATCACAAAATGAGTACCTATGAAGGAGCCATGCCACTCATGGAGAATGTGAGGTATCTCATTAGCAGACACTCATCTACTAATAATTCCATCTTCCCCGAAATGGAGAAAGTAGGCTCCTCCCAGAAAAAATTGCAAACAAGACTGAAATCTTTTTCGAGTGTTGTAATTAAGATGAAAAAGAATTATACCACTCATAAGATAGTAGGCGAAATCCATGAACCGAGGTGTAGTAGCCTGCAAGGAAAACAATTTCTCTCCAGGAAAGTGTTTATTAATAACTGAAGCTTGTGAGTCTCGTCGGAGTCTACTAAGATGATCTACGACTAGATTGTAACTCCCTTTGCAGTTTTTGATCTCAATATCATATTCTTGCAATCAGAGGATCCAACAGATAAAACGTGGCTTGCACTCTTTCTTATCCTTTGTGCTTCTGATCAAGTTTCTAGCCAAACACAACTCCTACTGCCGCATCTCTAACATCACCCATTTATTCAAGTAGGTACTTCTAGTATGCTGCCTGAATAATTAGTGAGGAGATTAGTTTCCCCTTGAGAATTTGGAGTGCCTTATCACACTTTTATTTTTTTTTCATATAAAAATGACATCCTTTCACAGCAGTGAATTTTGTTGAACATTTTTATAAAACAGCGATAAAATCCGACATTACCAAGTAAACTCGGCCCAATCATTTTTTAATAGTAGAATTTATATGAAATTCCTGGGGAACTTTGGTAGGGTTGTTGTTGTAAGCAGCCATGATTTTCTTCTTAATATTATGCTTATGACGACATTGAGTAACGGTCGCTAATCTTTGCAAACTTTTCCGAAGCAAATTTCCTGGATATGCTACAAAAGGATAAAGTGAGTAAGAACCAGAAAGATTAACACAATAATTATCATAAAACGCGACTTTTTCACTTAAGCACATTATAAAAAATGGAGGCTCCTGAAACGGCGCCAAAATTTTTAATGGTCACCTTTTACTTAAAGTTTGGTTTATAAATTAGATTTCAGAAATGACACAAGTCTTGATGGTGATGTACAGATTTGTCATCTTGTAGCTTAAAAATTTTCATCAAATAATAAATTTTCTCATATTAACGATTCAATGGTGGGTCGAACCTAGGGCATTCAACATTAACGGAAAACTTCATTAAAAGTGCGTCTACATTTATGAAGTAGATTATTGAAATTTTAACAAATTGAAAGGTAAAATTATACCAAAGTATTGAAGTGTGGAAAGTAGTGTAAAGATGAATGGAGGTGAGTGGCTATTGAAGTGCATAGTGATGGAGGTGAGAAGATTGCCGAATGAATGTTTACGATCTCCGGTGGGTGTTTATGGGTGAAGTTGATTAATGTTTTCTGAAAAAGTGATAATTTTATAAAGATGCAAAAAGAGAAAGGGATGACCTCTGGGGATAAAAGTATTTGTGATATATGTGGTTTATGATTCAAAAAATTAGTGGGCATTAAAGGGAAGAAAGTGACTAGCTGTTACGGGGGATTTATATTTGTTTTTATGATGCCTTTAAATTGTTTTTATAATCAATAATGTAGTAACGTTTGAGTGGTAGTTTAAATATGATGTATTTGATATTATTGTTGAAATGAGAGAATTGTTTGAGAAGTTGTGCTGTTTTTTAATTTCTGAGCCAACAATTGTGGTATCAGAACAGCCACTTTGTCCCCTTTCCACGCAGAGAGATCAAGAGTGTTGCTTTTTAAAACTCCACGCAGGAGAAATCCGTCTGCAGGGTTCTCAATGGCAAGCACGAACAATTCATTTTCTCGAGCCCTAATCCCCATCTTCAAAGGCGAAAAATATCAACTTTGGAGTCTTAAAATAAAGACCTTGTTCAAATCTCAAGAACTCTGGGACATTGTTGAGAGTGGATTTGAAGATTCAACTCCTGCACCGGCGGAATCCAGTCAATAATTGAGGGAAAATCGAAAAAAAAATGCTAAGGCGCTGCTGCTCATTCAATCGGCTTTGGAAGATGATGTATTTTCCAGAATTTTGGCAGCCACGTCTTCCCAAGAGGCATCGGGGATTTTGAAGAAGGAGTACATGGGTGGAAAACAGGTACTCACTGTGAAATTACAAACCTTGCAACATCAATTTGAAACATCAGTGATGAAGCTTGACGAATCTGTCCAAGCTTTTATGTCGAGAGTTTCGTTTATAGCGAACAAAATGAAATCCTATGGTGAAAAAATTACTTCTGAAATTGTTGTAAGTAAGGTGAGTTTAACTCCAAAATTTGATCATGTGGTTGTTGTGATTGAAGAGTCAAAAGATCTTTTGATATATAGTTTTGATGAATTACTGGGTTCTTTGCTAGCTAGCACATGAATCTAGAATTACCAGGCCTCTTGATAAAGTTGAAGAGAAGGCCTTTCAAATAAAGGGGAGTCTTCTATTGAACCAAAGAAGGACAATAATTTTGAAGGTCGTGGTCGAAGACGGAGCAGGCATAATTTTTGTGGTTGAGGAAGAGGCTGAACTGATGGTTATGGTAGGGGAAATTTTGGAGATCAACGTAACTATAAAAGTAGTAATATTCAGTGTTATTACTGCAAAAAATTTGTCCAAAAAGAAGTTGATTGTTGGGCCAAAGAAAAAACAGAAAAGCAAGCCAATTTTACTGAAAAAGTGCATGAGGAGAGTAAGTTGTTTATGATTCATTCAGCACCTATTAACAATGTCAATAATATTTGGTTTGTTGATAGTGGTTGCTCGAATCATCTGTCAAGTTCCAAGTCTCTATTTCGTAATCTTGATGAGACGCAGAAAAGTGAAGTGCGACTTGGAAATAACAAGCAAGTTCAAGTTGACGGGCGAGGTACAGTTACTATTAAATCTTTGCAAGGTGACACTAAGCTTATTCATGATGTCCAGTATGTGCCTAATTTATCTCATAATCTTTTAAGTGTTGGACAACTAATGAAAAATGGTTTTTTGGTCGTGTTTGAAGGAGATTTTTTTGAAATTAAAGACAAAAATTCAGGTCATACCATTGCTTCTATTCGTATGACACCAAACAAAATGTTTCATCTTGATGTGTCGAGTGATGTAAAGAATGTTTTAATTGTCAAAGATGATAATGAAGCTAAATTATGGCACTTACGATATGCACACTTGAATATAAATGGCTTAAGGCTTTTAAGCAAAAAAGAAATGGTTATTAGCTTGCCGAAAATTGGTGAACTTGAATTTTGTGAATGTTGTGTTTTTGGAAAACAGAAAAGAGGATCTTTTCTAGTTGGGAAGTCTTGAAGAGGTTCAAATTATCTTGATCTGGTACATGTTGATTTATGTGGGCCTATGCAAGTTTATTCATTTGGTGGAAGTTGATACTTTTTGCTCTTTATTGATGATTGTAGCCGTATGAGTTGGGTTTATTTTTTAAAATCTAAATCTGAAGCATTTGAAAACTTCAGAAAGTTTAAAGCTTTTGTTGAGAAGCAAAGTGGTAGGAGTTTGAAAGCATTGCGGACTGACCAAGAAGGTGAATTCTTGTCTAACGAATTCACTAGTTTTTGTGATGAGAATGAGATTCGCAAGGAGTTGACAACCCTGTATACACTGGAACAAAATGGTGTTGCAGAGAGAAAAAACAAAACAGTAGTTGAAATGGGCTAGAAGCTTGATGAAAGCTAAGGGTCTTGCGTATGAGTTTTGGGAGAAGTTGTTGCAACGGCTGTTTATCTCTTGAATATTTCTCCCACAAAAGATGTTTTTAATCGGACTCCGTTTGAAGCATGGAGTGGAAAGAAGCCTCGGGTAATCCATTTGAAAATTTTTGGATGTATAGCATATGCTTTGGTAAATCTTCGTTCGAAGCTTGATGATAAATTTGAAAAATGCATTTTTATTTGATATAGTCCACAATCCAAAGCATATCGTCTATATAATCCTTTGAGTGGTAAAGTGATAATAAGCAGGACTGTCTTGTTCAATTAAGAGACAACAATGAAGTGGAAAGTTGATAAGGATTTTGTTCCAAGTCATGTAACTTCAATATTAGAAGAAGACCAGCAGTGGTAGTTCAGAAGTTTCCGCAAGTTCTGAAAATTTTAGATTCGGATTCTAATGAAACTCCACCGAGAAACTTTTGGTCTTTGAGTGATCTTTATAACTCATGTGATTTTTCTTTGATTGTTACAAATCCATCTACTTTTGAAGAAGCTGCAAAATATTCTTATTGGCATGCTATGATGGAAGAGATGTATGCTATTGAAAAAAACTCAACATGGGAGTTAGTTGAAGCTCCTACGAATAAGAATATTGTGGGCTTTAAATGGGTGTTTCGGACGAAGTATCATGTTGATTGGAACATTCAAAAGCATAAAGTTCGGCTTGTGGCGAAAGGATCACTACAAGAAAAATTCATTTTTGTAACAAAATATTTGTGTCTCTAAATCTACTTTTTCCGTTACTAATGATATTAGAGACGGAATTAGGAATGAAATTACGTTAGCTGCGTGAACTTTAGGGACAGAATTCCGTTACAAATATATTATTTTTTTGTAGTGGATACTCCCAGAAGAAGGTATTCATTACGATGAGACCTTCTCTCCGGTTGAACGGTTTGAAATAGTTAGGTTGTGTTCTATTGTAGGTTTTACAAATGTTTTTACTATTCATATTCTTTTTTCCCTTAAAAAATAACAAATCAAACAATTACTTTCTTTATTTATATTATATTATAAATTTATTTTAAATTCAAAACATCACATCAATACCTATTTATATAACATCAAACAACTATTCAAATTAACTTTTTACTATTCAAAAATCCAAACCCAAAATCCCAAATCCACAAACAAACACACCTTTTATATTGGCTTTAGTTGTTCAATTACAACTGGAGACTTATTAGAGGAAGTTTTTGTGTGTTTGTTTCTCAACCACAAGGCTTTATTGTGCATGGAAATGAAAATAAAGTATATCGGCTAAAAAAAGCGTTGTATGGGCTAAAGCAAGCACCCCGTGCATGGTATAACAAGATTGATTTTTTCTTTCTTGAACATGGATTTACAAAAAGCGAAAATAAGCCCACTCATTACATAAAAAGGCAAGATATTGGAAATTTCTTATTAGTTTGTCTTTACGTTGATGACCTTATTTATTTTGGATCATCGAAGTCCATTGTGAATGAATTTAAATCATGCACGATGAGGAAGTTTGAAATATCTGATTTTGAGTGTTCGACGTATTTTTTGGGGCAAATAGAATATCATCACTACCATCGGATTTTGACTCAATGTAATCACTATCTGAATCGGAGACATCATGAGTATCTATCCCCTCCCCTGGATCCACAAACATTACAAATTCCCCATTATTTTCCCCTACCTGTTCGATTGCTACTTGCCTAAGATTCTTATCTTCCACAATCAAACTAGACCTCCCATCTTTAAAACCATAAAATCTAGCCTATTATTTTTTGAAACACCACAACTGAATGTATACTTAAGTAGACAAGATATGTCAAGAGAGTTTACTTCGGTGGGGTCAAACGAGGTCTTCTTGCCCCCATGTATTTTGCTGTAGGGGTTATGAACATCTGGCCTCCATAACATAAAGTCACTGTCACTTTGGTGTGTGTAAGTGGCCCATCGCCTACAACATCGCAAGAATATCTTAAAATAACATGAAATGACACTATATTAAATTGTAAAGCTTCACGATTAGGACCACAATAGAAAACTATTATATTTCAGTATTATTATAACCGAAAGCGACAAAAATTACACAATCAATGTCATGCCATGAAAAGCACAAACAAAGCTATGAACCACACAAATTTTAAAACTCATCTAACTTTAAAATATCAAAGCAAAAAAGACGAACATTACCGATTTGTGTGGTCATTTCCCGTGATAGCTAAATTCGGAAATCTCACACTAGAACTTGCTTGCGAAAAAATGGTGAAATGTAAGGCTTTCTTTATGTGTTTCACTACCTTACGGCGAATGGCATGACAGTGAACGACGATCGTGTACAGAAGCGGGGATCGACGGAGAGAATTAGGGTTCTTTAAGGAATTGAGAAATAAAATAAGAAATAGTTTATTTTTGTGGTTGGAATGGATGGATGTATTGATCATGGGAGGAGTGGTTGATGTGGTAAATTTGCTGTTTTTTGTAATTTGGCCCGATTGGACCAAATTGACTTATTTGCAATTTCGTCCAATCGGGCCAAATTGCAAAAAACAACAAATACTAAATTCAATTTTTTAATTTTTAATTTTTAATTTTTTAAATTTCCACCACGTCACTTGCCGACGATGACCACATCATCTGACATATCAGCACCGGCGAGTTACACGTCCGCAACGGCCAGTCCACGTCTGCACACATGACCGGCGAAAGAGTTACTGTCCTACTTTGAGAAATTGAAAAATACATGTCTGGACAATTTTTGCAATTTTCCCTATTATCTTTTTTCATAAAATATCACATCAAAATATTATTTAAATAAAAATTTTAATCAAATATTTTATGTTATATCAATTTCAAACCACAACCAAACCATACAAACTATAAAATGTACGTCTGCGAAAGTTCTTATAATACCTAATAAATGTCATTACAAAAAGTTTTAATGTGAGTTTGTATGCGGAGTTTTTAGTTGTGTTCACTATTTTAAATTTTTTCATTAAAAATATATTAAATTAAATACTTATTTTTTTTTAGGTAAAATTATTTATAGCTCTCCCGTAGTTTCGAAATTCAGTGTAAAATCTCTCTATACTTTAAAAATTGTATAGCGCCTCCTTGTACTTTAAAAAATGTTGTATAAAACTCAACCGCCATCAAACTTCCCTTGTGTAATAAGAAGATGATTTCTATCTATATTTTCTGTATGATGTGGAGGTTTCATGCAATATTTTTTAAAATATAAGGGGTCGCTATACAATTTTTAAAAGTAAAGATGAGATTTACGCTGAATTTCGAAATTACAGGGGATTTCATGCAATATTTTTTAAATTATAGAGGGTATCATGTAATTTTTAAAATAAAAGGAAAACTTACAACGAGTCTCGAAACCACAAAAAAATTATTAACAATTTTTTTATTTTTTTATTGTATTATATTTAAATATAATTTTATATTTAAAATATCATATCAAATAATTATTTTATTTCAAAATTTTATTATTTAATATTCAAACCTAAACCTAAAATCCCATAAATAAACTCAATAAATTTTTGCAAATTAAAATAAAGTTCTACAAATTAGTTTCTTTTTATTTTTGCAAATTAAAATAAAGTTCTACAAATTAGTTTCTTTTTTATTGTAGGATCCTTCATGATCAATCCACTCATTTTAAACTCCTTTTTTGTTAAATAATCATAATAAAAATAATAATAATAATATTTTACGCTCTTGAGTGCGAATGAGATGTGGAGCTCTATGAATGTGTTTATGTAAATTTGAGTTTTTGTTTTGAAATTGATAATAATGAAAAGTTATATTTTAATGAAGAAATATATATATATATTTTTTATAAGTATAGAAAATTGTATAAATAATATAATAATAATAAATATGAATAATATATTAATTTATTTGAAAATATATATATTTTTTACAAAACAAATAAACTCTTAATATTTAACTAAAAATAATTTTATAATAATATCTTTTCGTCCTACATTTTGTATTTATATTTTTGTTTTAAGCTGTCTCAAATCTTATGTCTTAATATTTTTATAAATTTGTTACACTTTAATCATATATTTTTTATTTTCTAATCTAAATTTTTTATTTTATTTTAATTAGGCTAATTAATTATTTAAACTTTCGTCTATATTTATTATATTATATTATAATTATGTTTAGTAATATATATTATAATTATTTATTAATTATTCTTTTTTTTAAAGCTACAATGCACCGGACATTATATTATTTAATTTGATTTTAAAAATTAGAGATGTAAATTATTTTTTTTTATATGGTACTGATCTTTTTTATAATTTTAGTACTCAAATGGATTTGATATAAAAATATTGTTTGTAATTTATTTATTTATTTTCATGAAAAATGGTCTTTTGTAACTAGGATTAACTCGTTGTCGATAATGTAGCTCGTTAGCACAGCCGACTCTTAGCGGAGCAATATGAGCAACTACTTAGGCTCTTACTTCAAGAGGTTCATAATTTTAAATTTTAGTTATATTAAAATTTAATTTATCTTTCCCGTATTTTTCTCAACAATTACTCACTATAATTTTAATTCTAAAATTAAATTCTAACAAGAATTTTTTAGAAATTAATCTTATCTTCTTAGCCTTTAGAATTCGTAAATATTTTTAAAATTATTATTATTAGATACATTAAAATTTAATTTAAATTAATTTCATAGTTTTTTACAATTACTCAATCCAATTCTCATTAATCAACTCTAATTTTTTTTTTTCTAAAATTAATTCCAAATCCAATTCTAATTCTAATTTCTAATCAAATTTCTTCTAAAATTAAAACTATATTTCTTGTCTTTAGAATTTGAAGTTATTATTATTATTATTAAGTTATTGGTTTTGTAATAGTCAAAATATTGTATATTTCATTTTGTTGATGTATTTTTCAACAATAAAAAAGTAAAATTCGAAAATAGAAAATTATCTTTGAATTTGATATAATTAGTGCTTGACATTAGGAATCAAATAGGAAAATAAAACTACAGACTGGAAAATAAAGTGGTGATCCCCAAAGCAATTCTCTTGAATTTGATGTCGATTGAAGAAGGTTTCTTAGGTCAGGAACAAACCTATTTAAAACCCTTTAAAGAAACGGTTTGAACCGTTGTCTGGTCGGTTACAGCAACCGCTGTCAACCGCCCAGAAAGTCCTCTTCTGTCGACACGTGTGTTAACCGACTCACCAACCGCTCGAGCCAGTTACAGCACTCAACTGTCTCGGCCGACCGCCTCTGAAGACCTCACCGCCTTAAATGGGCGGCTGGTCCCGACCGACTACTCAACCGCCCAGGCAATAACCTCTGGCTTCTAAGACTGGTCGCCAGATCAAACGACTCATCGGCCGCCTCATCAAGCGACCACCATCTGATTTCTCCAATCGGATGAACAACGAATCATCCAGACGATTTAATGGTCGCCCCAACCAAGCGACTGAACTACTATTTACTTAAGTAGGCGACCAATTAACAGACCCTGTTTCGACGACCTCAGTATCAGCCGACCTTCTTCGCCCGACTTTCTGTTTCGACCGACCTCAGTTTCAGTCGACTTTCTTCGCCCGACTTCCTGTTTCGACCGACCTCAGTATCAACCGTCCTTCTTCGCCCGACTTCCTATTTCTACCGAGCTCAGTACCAGCCGACCTTCTTCGCCCGACTTCCTGTTTCGACCGACCTCAGTATCAGCCGTCTTTCTTCGCCCAACTTCTAGTTTCGACCGACCTCAGTACCAGCTGACCTTCTTCGCCCGACTTCCTCTTTCGACCGATCTCCGTATCAACCGTCCTCCGTCCGACCTCATTTGGTCCGACCGCGGGCCAACTAACTATGGACCATCTGACAGCGAACCAACCGACCAGCTCTGTTTGCCTTATCTCCTTAGATGGACAACTGGTTCAACAGACTATCCTCTTGACAGACCTCCGCGTCTGCCCATATTTCTTCTTCGCCCGACCTTCGTCTTGACAAACCTCCGCGTCTGCCGATACTTCTGCTTTGCCCGACCTTATCACGCCCGATCTCCATGCCCGACCTTATTACATCTGAGCTCCGATCTTATCATTCCTGAGCTCCGCACCCGACCTTATCATTCCTGAGCTCCGCACCCGACCTTATCAGACCTGGGCTCCGCACACGACCTTATCAGACCTGGGCTCTGCACACGACCTTGTTACACCCGATCTATGCCTTCTCCAGAGGAAGCCTTTTCCTTAACAGCGGCCGGACTTATATTCAGACTCTCTTTTCTGAAATCCCATCATTTTTTTTGTGCTCAACACATTTATTGTACATATGATTAATATAATTTTTACTTTTGTGGAATTTATTACTCTCTCCATCTCACTTCTCATGTCCACCTTGTCCGTCCCATTTATTTTGTCACTGTTATTTTTTGGAAAAAAATTATACACTTTAATCTTATTTTAAAACATTTAATTTATATTTTTTTAAAATTTTAATTATACTAATTAGTTATCTTAATTTTAATTTATAATTATTTTTATTACACGAGAATTATTTTCACTAATATATTTTTAATGATTTACTAATTATACCCCTTATAAATTCTCGTGTCTACAGTAAAGTGAACAAAATATCGGGACGGAGGGAGTATTATATTTGTCATTGATATTATTTAAAAAAATTATTTATTAGGGCCTATTATTTTTTTTGCTCAGGACCCTGAAAAGCCCCGAGACAGCCGTGCTCGTCAGTGTTGATTTGATGCTGATATGTTTAATTTGTCAGCACTATATAAGCGACAAGTGTAATTTTTTTTAAAAAAAAATTAAATATTATCTTTTGTAAAAAAAAAATCATCAAGCTATCAATCATTATCTATAAAATAATTTTTAAATAAAAGTTACATACGAAACTAAAAAAATAGTTTATCAAAAATAGAAAAAGATATTGTGTTTATTTGTAAAAATTTTATCAAACTTTTTTTATTATTTATAAAATTATTTTAAAAAAATATTAAATTAAATATTTATATTTATATTTCATATTATATTAAATTTAAATTTATCTAATAAATATTTCGAATTTTAAATTTTACTCCCTCTATGTCAATTGGAATGTGTTTTTTTGAGTTTTGTAGTTAATTAAAAAATATTAGTATTTTATTAGTTACTGGAAATGTGTAAGAGATTTTGATATTTTTGCTCTTTGACTTTATAAAATAATTGTAAGTATAAGTAAAAAGTTAGTATTTGTAATTTAAGTATAAGTAAAAAGTTAGCATTTGTAATTGTAAAAGATTGGCATTTTTGCTCTTTAAATATTAGTATTTATAAATTAAGTAAAAGTAAAATGTTATTTTGGTATCATATATATATATATGGCGGCAGCTAGAGTGTTGAATCTCAAATTCAGCACTATGCTGAACAAGACATATATAACTAGAAAATAGCACACGGTAATGTTAGTGACAACACATCATTTATATTAATATAATACAACTACATCACATGAATTAACAATACACAGATAGTTATCAAATATCACACAGTAATGTTAGTGATTCATAACACATGACATATACTCACATAATATACAACAATTCATTTCAGCACATGACATACACTTGTACAACAGACGTATAATTAAAAACAAACAACACATATCATTATTACAAACATCACGGTACTGATTCCAAATTAGCAGTGTATCCTCACATATATATATTTGCTAAGACGTTTTAATTTTTCAATTCTCATCATTTTGGAAATCTTTTATTTTTTTTAAAGTTCTATATTGTCTTTTTTATAAATAATTTATAAAAATATTATATTTTAAAAATTATTTTTAATAAAATTATACTTTGTTGGAATAACAAATATAAATATAATTAAGGTTTGATGAAATGTCATATGTTTCCTATTGGACATGGAGCAAGCGTGATATGTGATAAAAAATCAGAACAATATCACACCACAGCCTGCAGATGTATCGCACGAATTGATTGATGCTTTGATTTTGGTTGTTGTTACGAGAGTTATTTGATTTTTGTTTCTTTTTGTTATATTTTGTATTTGGATTTTGTATATATATATATTATAATTTTGATTCTACTGACTCTGTCAGCGGATATAAGAATGCATTTTTAACTACGTTATATTGATTATATTTTATCTTTTGTATTAAGTTTGAATTGAAGAATTTCATATTTTGCCCATAAAATTAACAATAAGTTTGTTTGCATAGAGGGGATATAGATTTAAGATTTCAACTATATAAATCATACTTTATAATATTTTCAATAAATGACATGGCCGATTTTGTATATTCAAGTACAATGAATTTTTGGTCGAAAGTAAGGTGTAATGGACTAATGTGAGCGGTCAGATATAGATAAAAATACGTAGTTGTAAACTCTAAATCGTTTATCATAAATATTTACTCTTTAACTGGTGAGTTTTCAGGTCGAACACAGGGATTTTAAATCGCGAAATTAAATCAAGAGTTAATTCGATGAATAGCGATGAGAAAGCAATAGAGGGACCCGCTCGTGAGCGAGTCCAAAAACAGAACTAAAAATAACAAAAATTGAGGAAAGTGGTAAAGATGAGCGGGGGGTGAGCGAAGCGATGGTGAGCGAGGCAGTGCAAGCGGTGGGTGCGCGAAAGGGAGCGAGAGCGATGAGTGCGATATATATTCATATATATTTTGAGCAGTCGACGATGATAAAGAGGCGTTGTGTCTGGTTTGTGCGTTCCTTAATGACTAGATTATCCTAGAAGAAATGAGCGAGTGGGGATGGTGCTTAGTCGAAGAATATATGTAGAATTTGAAAGCGACATGAGATAGTAATGTAATCATATAAACAAAATCATATAGAACTTAAACCGCTGATACTTGACGTTAAGGGATTTACAACAAGACTTCAACGACGCCCAAAATTAGAACATTAAAAGAAAGAAACTCTACTATCATTAGAAATTTCTGCGACCCAATAGACCACCGCCTATGCCCCGTTAATTATTTCAATTTTTGTCTCATTAGTGGCTTTACCCTTCGGTTAACTATTTTTAATCGAAATCGAATTCAGATTAGTAATTCAGTAGGTCGACAAGGCTCCCGCATACTTAACTACATTGAACTACCCTGAGTTTGTTTGTGACGCGAAATAACGCTTAGATAGTCGATTCTTCTCTATTCTTTCTCAGCGACTCGAGATTCTTTATAACTCAGATTTATATGAATGTGAAAACGGGAGAGAAGTGATGATGAAGAAAAACTGATATTTCATTACTTACTACCAAAAACAGTAAAGTTCTATTACTACAAAAATTGCAAATCAAAGCTGTAAACTAGAACTAGAAAGTAGTAAAGTAGCGGCCAGGGGAGGAGAAAAGTCTCGACTCCGTTCGCCATTTCTGCTGAGAACTTCCTTACAGGGTTGGAGCTCTCGGAAGACAAGAAGGCAACTACGAAATGTGCGCAAGAAGATATATATGTATACTCCTCTCGAAGTATATTTTTATGATAGACATCAATTCCTATTTATAACTGATTGAAATAGTAGTTGAGAAGTGGTTTCAACCGCTGGGCAGTTGGGCAGTTGGTGGTGGTTAGTCTGTTGAAGTAGTTGTGCTTGCCATAACTCACAGGGTACTCGCTTTGCTTGCTTTGGCTTGTAGGAATGCAGATCTTCCTCGCTTGCCCAGATGGTTGGAGGGCATCAGCGCAACTAAGCGGAGCTATCCTTGTTGGCTAGTAGTGGAATGGCTGTTCCGCTGTGGGTGGGACACTTAGGCATTATCTACAGTGAGTTGTCGTCGCTTTGCTGCGGTAGGTGTCTGGGTCGCTAGCATGAGCGATGAAGGCGTTGCTTGTTGAGCGGACAGGGCCGTCGCTTACTTCTCATGCCTTAGTTTTTATGGGCCAGATTCACCGCTTAGAAAGGCAAAAAATGTTAATAATCTCAACAAACCAATTCTGGATCATGCCAAGCGAAAGAAATTAATAAAGTATGCCATAAATTGGATATTGTGATGGTTTTTATACCGAAATTCAAGTAATACATAGTTTTTTTTAAGTAGAGAATATGCTCGTATTTGGAGTTATCAAACCTCCTCACACTAAACCTTTTTTCATCCTCGAACAAACTCAATCACGTGAGCTAAGAGTTATTCCGTTCATTGCGGTCAAGTATTGCCTAAGATCAGTGCCATGATTGTGGATAAGGTGAATCTCAAGTAGATACAATTGATCCTTAAGCATTCAAAACTTGTCAGCTGATTTAACATAAACAAAGTTATCCAGGTATCATCTACTCTGCTCGCTCAGCGGGGATTATTTTTTTGAATTAGGGAACCTTCAGCGGAAGGGTGTGGAGAATCTTTTTTTTTTTTTTTTTTTGCATAGCTTATTATATTTTGCGATGGGTCAAGAGTTTCAAACAAATATTGTGTCTGCTCATGACTTTATTTGATTTTCACGCACCTAGGTCTTTTCAGTCCCCTTTAGTAATAATAGGTCCTCCCGGCTTCGCTTACATTGTGTCTTAAACCGTATTTAAGGACTTCTCTTTACAAGTTATCTCTTTTGAGCGAAGTCGATAAACAAAAGTTCGCTTGCCCTACTGAGTATGGAGAAATTGAAACGAATGGGCACCAATCTTTACTAGTCATATTGGTGGTTACTTAGTTTAACTCAATATTCGCATTATTGACTAGGGTAAAGAACGATTACTCAGTTCGGTGTTTGCAAGCTGTCTAACCCTACTCTAAAACATTTTACAAGATTAACGCAACGAGGTATTAAGACCCTAGATCATTAAATTCAACTTATGATAGGCACACAATAATGATAAATTCAACTTGTTACCAAAAATTTGTCATGTCATTGATCATCAAAATTCTGTACATGCCTTGCCAATTCCAAAAATAATGTACACGGCGGAAAGACCCTAGATCATTTTTCTTTTCCGCTTGTGGGTCCACGCCCCGGGGGCGATTTCTTCCCTTACTGCCGCACTAGCTCCTCGATTCTTTGAAGACTCTTTGATGTATCAAGTTGTTGTTCCATAATGATTGCGTTCTGTTGGGTGATGGCTGCAGGTGCCTTCGGAATCTCGGTCTGAGTCCCACCCAGGCTTGCAGCTTGAGTCTCCAGTGCCCCGACGCGCGATTCTAGTGTGGCACTCGCCTTTCTGCCAGTAGTCAGTACCTCAACCAATTTTCCGACGTGATAATCTATCAGTGTTTAAAGCAGCAGGTATTGGCTGAGCTTTGCTTCGTCGAGTTCATCTAGTTGTTTTCCCAAAGTTTCGAATGCCGCGTGGGAGGCTGAAGTGCTTGCCTCTGCGGGTGTTGGTGACTGTTGCTCTGACTCATCTGAACTGATATCTACTGGCTCGTCTTCTCTGTCGGAATCTGGTGCTGGTTCGGGAGTGACATCCCTCAAAAAGACAAGCTGCCTCGTTGCCTCATATTCCAGTTGCTCGGCTTTCTTTCGCTCAAAGTATCTCTTGTATTGCAGCTGGAGTTGGGACAGCGGCTTCCAGTACTTTAGCAGCTTAACCAACACCTTTATTTTCCTCTTCTTCTCTCGCTCACGCTGTCGCTTTAGTTCGATTTGTTGCATTGCGGCGAGCAGCTGAGCTTTTTCCTCCCTAAATGTTTTTTCTTCTTTGTTCTCCGCCTCGTCGATGATTGTTTTGTCTAATTTTGCCGAGGCCGGAGTCAAAATCTCTACAGGTGTCCCAGTTTCTGTTGGTGTTTTAGGACTCTAAGGCATAGGTTCTCCTTATGCCGCCCCCACTGTTGTCTCTGTCGCTCGTATGGACATCTGCAAGATAGGGATAGTAGTTATGACTGCCTCAACCTCGTTGGTTTCATTGGCAGTTTCAGCGGTTGTGGCAGCGGGGACCTTGGCGGGTTGCTCTTTGAAAGCTTCTACTGTGACATCTATTCCGCCAATAGTTTCTTCTGTGATAATGGTCTCCCACTCCTCCTCTTGTCCAACAACAGTAGGCTCCTCCACTCCCGGCTGGTTAACGGGTGCGGGCTCATCGCCTGGAGTTCCAGCAGCAGTTGGCTCACCTGCCCCATGCTGGTTAAAGGGAGTAGGTTCATTGCTAGTTGGACTGACTTCCTTGAGTGGCGCCATTTTTCTTGTGAGCTCCGCCGGTGAGGTCGCTCGGGCTGAGCAGTGGGCTCTCTGATTGTGATCCCCTTCCTTAGTAAGGAAAAGCGGGATCGTATCTTCAGTCGCTTCTTCGTCCACTGCTTTGCCCTTCCCCTTCTCCTGCCTTGTCGCTCGCCGATGGGGTGTTGGATTTTTTCTTAATGTTACTTTTACCCTATGCTTTTCCTCGACTGGCTTTGGAACAGGGTTTTCCTTTCTTTTCGTCCTCTTCTCACCAGCAGTTGCCGCCGGAGCCTTTCGGCCCTTATCACTAGTAGCCTACTATGCACCAAATAAGCTCTCCTCTATCTCCCAAGCGAAGGGGAAATCCTCCTCCTCTTCGTCAACGGGAGTTTCATCAGAGACAATGCATTCCGAGTCTGGCTCTACAACAGCCTCTTCCAGTTCGGCTTCTGGCGCCACTTCTTCTTGGACAATCTCCTCCCTGAAAACTTTCATTCATCTTTACGGCGGAGGGGGAGGAGCAGCCGTCTTCGCTTTCCTCTTCCTTTAATTGGGGATGAGGCCAAACCCCTTGGACTCCAGCCAGTTTTTGTGAAAGGCAGCTGGGAGCAGCGGCTTCATTTGCAGTTCTGGGGATGGAGTGGGGAGATCAACGCCCACACATTTGCATAGTTCTAATATCAGGGTCCCATGACCCAGCATTCGGTCTACTTTCCTTCCTGCCCAGATATCTACGCAGATAATCGCGCACAAATTAATATCAGTCTTTTCTTCCAGGATTGAGTGCAGCGCAAGCAGAAAGTCAGGGCGGATATCAGTGGTCTGAGTGGTTATCATGATTCGACTAAGTGACCACTTAACCCATTCCTTTTTATCGTCGTCCACCGACCCAAACTTCAGATTCCTCTTCTCATATTCAGGGGTGGTGGCGAATGTCCTGTAAAGTGATTGAAGCTCGAGCGAGCTGCATTGCTCCGTTGCACTCAATTTATCCTCCATCTCCTGGGTTGGATAGTGGTTTTGCCAACCCAAGACCCGGTTGATACTCCTCGCTGAGCAGTCCACCCATTTCCCTCGGACATATATGTTCTTGGGACTGTCAGCTTGGCTCATGTTAGCGTAAAATTCCCTCACCAGTGATATATCCACTGGGTCCTTGGGATTCTGTATCAACCAGGTTAGGCCCCGCTCTCTTATCCAGTCAGCGAGCGGGCCTGAGATTTTTTCGGTGTCAAATCCTCTCTCATAGAGGATCCCTTTGCTTTCGCCTTCTCGTAGGCTGTTGCTGCCTCTATGTTCACAAAATGAACAAAGTCATACTATTTGGCATTCAACACGTCCTTGGCATCCTCAGCAGCGTCCTTCCTTGTGATGTGTTCACTATGGAAAGCCCTTATTTTTTCTCCTATCGCTTGGCGAGCGAATTCCTTCTCAAGCTCCTTCTGATGAAAATCCCTCAGTTCTTTGTAGTCGAGCCACCAGTCGCTCACCGGATACCTCTGGTCAGTTTCTTCAGTGTATTCGAATCTGAGGTAGTCTATCGGGAACTCTGGGATGAATTTCTTGAATGGGATAGAGTTCAACTCTCTGAGCTTGCCCCAATATTCAGTCAACTCCAATAACCTCCTCCTCCTGTGATATGCCTCTAGTGGCGGTGGCTCCACAAGTTCAGCCCCCGAGATTGTTGTTACCACATTTTGTCTGTCTGTTGATTTAATCCTCTGGATCCTTTTCTCAAACCTTTCTTCGATTCTTTCAAACTCCTTTAGTAACGTTTTTCTCTTGCTTGGATCTATTTTGCTAGTTTGCAGTTAACCAGAGGAAGAAGAGTAGATGGTAAAGGGGGCACCGTGGATTGAGGTATGCGGATAGGAAATAATCGATTTGGGGGAAATGCCATTTGAATCAATGTGAATTTTTTCAACATATACCCTTTCTTCGATTTTTCATTTATTTATTGAATTTTAAAATATTTATATATGTTACGAAATATATACGCAGTTACACGAAGCAACTATGTAGCATATATGTCTGTTTTTCTCTTCCTCCTAAGTGAAGTTTTCCTGCCTATAAATACAGCTATGAAATTTTCAATCAAAAATATTCTGCATTCAATTCTCTCTTCTTTGCTTTAAACATCTAGCATTAGTATTATTATATTATATTGTTTTATATACATTGATATATATATCAACTTACACTCACAACATATATATATATATTATATATTAACACACTTATATATATATAAATATACTTACCAACATTATATTATACAAATTATTATATATTTTCTTCCATTTTTTTTTTTTTTGGAAAAATAATCAATTTTTGAAATCATAATTTTCATATATTATGATCATAGTAGCAACAATTAAACATCAAGGTCTCTATAGCTAATGATGCATTATTTATGATTCATGAATAGAAAAAATAGGCATGTGCATATTATTTGGGCTTTATTTTTGAAATTTGTTTGTATAGTATTTTGATTTGAGTTTTATTATTATTATTATTATTATTACTATTTTTATGTAAAGTGTACGGAACCATGTCGGTAATATAAAAAATAATATTTTAGATTAAATATTAATGTGTGTTAAATATTAATGTGTGTATGAAAATAAAATATCATCAGAGAAAATTTTGTACACCTAAGAATGATTGAACATTGGGTTTATTGCTTCTATTTATTTATATATTTTTTTTTGCACAAAGTACCTATAGGGAATACGAGGAAAAAAGACAATGAAAAACACAATTAATTTAATCCAACAGTGATACAAAATTCATGTATTTATAATAAAAATATGAGAAGATTTCAAGTAGCATCATTTCTTTTGGTTTTTTTATTTATATTTTGTCTACTAATTTCATATAGTATTATCAACATTTTATAATATTTTTTATGTACGCAATTTATATATACTTTGATTTTATTTATCATTTTTAACGTGCACACTTGATTTTTTGAGGGAATTTGTTCGAACTCCTATAAGAAAGGATGTTAGTATTTGGCTATAGTCAAATTGACATATTGGCTATAGTTAAATTCACATATATTTTAATTTTTAATTTCATTCTTTGATTTTATGTCTGTTATGTTTTATTTATCTGTTATGATTAAATAGTATTCTTTTTATTTTTTCATGCTCTTTTATTTTATTTTTATACTAATATTTTAAGTATATAAATTTTAAGAAAATGTTTGCATATAGTTAAGTTATATTACATATAAATTTAATATTACTATTAATTGATAAATAATTTAATAAAGTACACTCTGTTCATTCAATATTTTTTAATACAATAATTTTCATACATATTATTAAAAAAATACAAATATACACCGAGTAATATACTATATATATTATTCACTCATAAAAAGTCAATCATTCAATATAAAATATTATTTTTTATATTACCAACTCAGCTTTCCACATCACACATAAAAAATCAATTCATGTAAAAACGCTTAGTGAAGAGTGTGTATTTGTGTTAGTTCAAAGTAATTTAATTTTTTAATTTGATAATTATGCTACTATTATTTAAGTATATAAATTTTAAGAAAATATTTGCATATAGTTACATTATACTATATATAAATTTAATATTAGTATTAATTGACAAATAATTTAATAAACTATATTTGTGTTAGTTAAAAGTAATTTTATTTTTTAATTTGAGATTACTTGACAATTAGTTTATAATGGTTATTTGTTAGCGGATTCAATTAGGTGTTAGTTGTTAATTGATTCGATTAGCTAATTTAATTAGTTAGTTATATTACTTGTTTGTATTAAAGTATTTGGTAAAATAGTTGTTCGATATTAATTATTTATATGTAAAATGACAATTAAGGATATTTGAATATTTTATTTTTAGAATAGATATTATATTAAATATTATTTAATTTATTATTTTACTATATTTATACATTGAAATAATTTTATTTTATCTTAATTACTAGAGGGAAGCCGTGCTATGCACGGATAGTTATAAATCCTATTTAATAGTTGAATTTAATTATTTTTATTAAATATATAATATTTTAACACAATAATCATTTGAATAAATTAAAATATTTTTAGCGATCAATTTTTAATATTCTAAATATTGGAGATTGGTATATTTTATTTGATTAAATATAGATATTTCAAAAATGATATATTTATATAATATTAGTGGTGTCTATTTATATTTTTATAAGCAATTTTTAAAATTATAGTTTATTTGAAAATTGTGTCGATAAAAAATTTAAGATGTCTGAACAAATGCTAAATTCAAATTTTACTAACTTGTCATTTCCATTTTAATATAATTAAATTATAAAATACTGTCTCCGTTCGGAATAATTATGCCAAATTTTTTATCTGTTAGACTTATGCATAATTTATTTATAATAAAAAAAATTATCCACCCACAAGTTTATTATTATTATTTGAACAAATAATGATCAAATTTGCCACTATTTTTCTACTTACCGCACTATAATATCTTCAATTTATTTTTTACCTACTCTACTTTTTCATATTTTTTTGTTTTTATTTCCAGACAATATGACATAAAAATATCCGGACAAAATAAGTAAAAAATAATGCATAAGCTACTTTCTTATCCAATATTGAGTAATATATATTTATATCGGCTAATTTAAATGTTACTATATAAAATTTGATTAATCTTTTCTCAATATATTTATCTTTCTAATAGTATATATTTCTAAAAAAAACATAAATAAAATCATATTTTATATATTTATAGTTGTTTTTCAATTAAAGTTTTTTTTATTATTATAATTATAAATTTATAATAAATAAAAATGTAAAACAATTAATTATTAAAATATTTAAAAACTATAGAATTTCTCAATTGATCCAAAAAATAAACAATATAAAGTTTATTTTATATTATAATATAAAGAGGGTAATTGAATTTGCTTGATTTTGATTTAAATTTAGATATTTTTTTAAATTTTGGTTTAAATAAAATTTTGATTTATTATATATATTTTTAAAATGGTAGCCTAAATATAATTTCCACCGTCTAGTCATATGCACCATTTTATTATTTAAAATATTTAAAATAATAGTATTTTATTGATAAATGAATGTATATAAGAAAAAATTTGATATTTTTTTATCTTTGTATTTTATATTTTATAATGTATATAATTGTATATAATCTATCTAAATTATATATATTTTTTTTAAAGTTTATATGTACAATTTATAAAAAAAAAATTTTATAATAATGTTTTTATTTTTCTAAATTTCCAATTAAATGATTTAAATGAGTGACAAAGTATCAAAACTATATTTGTTTGTTTTATTTTTAACCATTTATTTTTATTGATAAATGAATGTATATAAGAAAAAATTTGATATTTTTTTATCTTTGTATTTTATATTTTATAATGTATATAATTGTATATAATCTATCTAAATTATATATTTTTTTTTAAAAGTTTATATGTACAATTTATAAAAAAAAATTTTATAATAATGTTTTTATTTTTCTAAATTTCCAATTAAATGATTTAAATGAGTGACAAAGTATCAAAACTATATTTGTTTGTTTTATTTTTAACCATTTATTTTTATTGTTCATTTCGAATAACATACTTATCTTATTGGTTTGAAAATTAATAATTTTTCAATTATTTCAATATTTTAATACAAAACTTATTTTAATAAATGTAAATTTTATTACATATCATAATAATATATTTGTCACCGTTTTCTCTATTCATACAGTTATGTTTTTTTTAATCAATCATTTAATCAATTTTCACTATTTTTTGTTTATCCTATTATTTTTATCAATATTTAGTATACATTTTCATTAAATAATAAAATATAATTATTGTTTAATCCACTAAAAAAATAAAGAGATATTTTTTAATATTTTGAGATAAATAAATTATATTATAGTAATAATTAAAGTCAGTTTCAATCATCCTTTCAACTGCAAAATAAATTATTATAATAGTTATGTGTGAGTTCCACATCCAACATTATTATAGTAGTATTAGATTAATTATACCCATCAAATGACATATTTTTTTTATAATAAATTAAATATTTATTTTTTATTTTTTTATATTATAATAAAATTAATTTACGTTCAAAATAACACTTATTTACATCAAATTATATAGCTATTTCAATTCAAATATTTTACTATTTAAATTCAAACAAAACATTCAAACCCCCAAATAAACAAGTCCAATATATATATTTTACACACTCATAAAAAATCAACAATTCAATATTAAAATATTATTTTTTATATTAACCACATGATTTTTCATTCTTTAACATAAAAAATTTCATCTAAAAACAATAAGAAAACAAAAAAGTAATAGTATTTTATTTATTCTCACAAATACTCTTATTTTACTATCACATCATTATTGTTTTACCAAAAAGTAAGAACAAAATTGGTTTTAAACTACTTTAACTACTCACTATGCACCAAAAAGTAAATGTATACGACATGACAGAAGTATTATAAATCAACATGATTAATTTTATACTAATATATATTTCATATATAATTATGATATATTTATTTTGTAAAATAATTTAAAATGATATTTTTTTATGTGAGGCATAAGGATTATAAAGGAAATATAAAAATAATAAATGCTCTTTGATATATTAATATTTTTGAAAAACTGTGTGTGATTTTTGTTAAAACACACCCTAAATTTGTAATTTCTTTTTTTTTGTCAATCACTTAAAAATATTCATATTTTTTCTTACTCCCTCAATCCATACTCAACCATTTATTTTTTATTATTTTTGTCTATCCCCATAAAATTATCTACTTAAACAAATCCATATATTTCAATTTAGAAAAAAAAAAAAAAAAACATCTAAACAAATATACAACTATTCTCTTCATCCGTCTCTAAGAATCACTTTTATCTTTTGCGTCATTGTACTTAACATTAAAAATATATTTATATTTGTATGATTTTTTTTATAAATTTCCTTCTATTAGTATTATAAAACACTAATTGAGGTATTTTTGCAAATTTTTCTTAATTTATACTACTTATTGATATAATAATTAAAATTCAAAGATCAACACGTTAAAAGTGAATAGAACCCTTAAAGCCGGACATAGGTATAATTTATATACTTCCTCCGTCCCGCAAGAAGGTTGTCATGATTTTTTTGCATGTTGATATTTGAATATTAATTATTATATCAATACACCGTAGAAATCAAGAGAAAAAAAGCAAAAATACGTTTATTAGTCTCTTATAATACAAATACAATGATATTTTTCAAATAAATTATTCAAATATAAGAATATTTTTAATGTTATAACGCAAAAATCAAATGATAACATTCTTGCGGAACGAAGAAAATATAATTTATCTGCAAAATATTAAATAATAAAATATATTATTTTATTACAACTATCGTATCATAACTTTTTAAAAAATCAATTATATTAAAATAATTTCTAAGTAATACAACAACAACAAAATATATAATAATAATTATTTTTATATCATTAGGGTAAAATAATATTTTTTTAAAAAAATACATAATACAATACAAATCATCTAAAATAAACAACAAATATATCTAACAAATCTTATTAAAAATGATTAAAAAAATTACAAAACATTACAAAAATTAAAAGTGAAAATTTGAAAAAGATAAAAAAAAAAATTGAAAACTGTGACCTACGATGATTTTCCTTAAATTTTTCTAAAATTTGTTTTTTTCATCTCAAATGGTTCTTTTAAACAATTAATTTATCAAACAATTTAATTAGTTATTGGAGCAAGTTGTTTGTCAAACAGTCCTCATAATTATATTGCTATTATTGCAAAGTAATGTATTTTTTTAAGTATATTAAAATAATAAAATAGCTTTAGCAATAGATTTATCATAAAATTCTAAAATATCAATTAAAATATTAATATACCAATTATAGATGAAATTCTATCTATATTCACTTTTGTGTATTATTATAGACAAATAAAACATATTATGATAAGAAAGTTGAATTTAGTTTTATTTATAGGGTGAACTGTTTTTTTAGTCCCTTATCGTTTTAGTCCCGTAAGTAGAGTCTCGCAAATTAGTCCTATAAATAAAAAGTTTTTGCTGTTTTAGTCCTGCGGCGCCGGAGACGCCCGCGTGGCTCGCCGGAAGCCACGTGTCCGCCAGGTCAGCACCTGGCGGACACGTGGATTTTATTATTTTTATTTTATTTATTTTATTTATTTTTAAAATTTATTTTTTAAATTTATTTTTAATTTTATTTGTCTTTATAAATTTTTTTATTTGGTTCAATTGAAATAAATGAAATAAAATCCACGTGTCCGCCATATGTCGCTGACCTAGCGGGACACATGGCTTCCGGCGAGCCACGTGGGCGTCTCCGGCACCGGAGGACTAAAACAACGAAAAGTTCACTTATGGAACTAGTTTGCGACAAGTTTCACTTACAGGACTAAAATGATAAGGAAGGTTAAGTTACTGTACTAAAAAAAACAGTTTACCTTTATTTATATTATGATTTATTTTTCTATCTATTAAGCTTTTTTAGTATATTAATTTATGCATATAGCTTATTTCTTTTCTGAATCGATTTTAAATATTATCACATCTATATTTAAACATATATAATATATTATTATTAAAAGAAAACCTATTATTTATAATTTTAATTTTAATATTATGCATAATAATTCGTGCATAGGACATATTATATGTTAGTATATATATATATATTTGACAAAACACTTTAATTTGTGCATTCTAATAATTTTTTTATTTTTTTATTTTTATAAATTTCTATATTGCATTTTTTTTTTTTGTTTTTGAATAATATGTAAATTATTATATTTTAAAAATTAGTTCAGATAAAATTAGAGTTTGTTGGGAGTAACAAATATATATATATATATATAAATTAAAGTCTGATGACATGCCACCTATTGGACTAGGTGTTAATTATATATATTTACATGAGCAAAATATGAGCAACCGTGACATATGATAAAAGAGAGGCAGAACTAGAATCACACACCGTCGCTTGCAGATATCTTGTACAAATTGGTTGATAGTTTGATTTTGATTGTTGTTTTGATTTGGTTTTCTTTTTGTTATATTTAATATTTTGATTTTTTTTTTTTATTCTTACCGACACTGTTAGTGGATATAAGAATGTATCTTAAACTATGTTATACCGCGTCTAATTTTATCATTTGTATTAAATTTGGATTCAAGAATTTCAATTTTACCCATAAAATTAACAATATTTTGTTTGCATTGGAAGATATAGATTTAAGTCTTATTTTTTAATATTTTTGATGTAATTTTATTTTATTTTCTATGGCGGTATATGTTACCAAAGAACTACTATAAGGAAAATGTTGCATGTTTTGTTCTTAAAACGAGCCTCCGATTTATCCAAACTACAAGTACAAGAAAAAGATATATTTGAAGAAATATTCTAATGTCAAGTTCATTACCTCCGGTTCAACTAGGTAGATAATTATTTTATTTTTTAATGTTGGATTCAGATAATTTGTAAAATTATATTTTTTTTTTAAAAAAAAGAATATTTTGAATAGAATTGGAATTAGAATTTGTTACTATAATAAATATAGACAGACTTAGGATTTGTTGTATTAGGTTAGATTTTAATTATATATATATATATATATATATAATCTACATTATACATAAGAATAGAATTGCAAATCCGTCTATTGCCGAAGATTGTCCAAAGGGAATCCTACCTCCAACGCGCTCTCTCTCTCTCTCTTTTCCTCTTTCTTAACTGCAATTGGAACATAAAAGTGGGTCTAGAGATAGCGGTTGAGTTGAGTCCGGTGTGTGGCATGTACAACAATAGTTTAAGTATTTTTTGTATTATCTTTTTTGCTAATATTATTTTATTGGTTACTATTAATTTATTTTTGTATATTTATTGTAGTTAACACTATTTTTTCTAATTTGGGCTTAGACCGCACAGATTTATTTTTGGATATTCTCCAAAAGCCTCGTATTAGTGGAGTTGATTTAGAACTTATAAAGTGTAAAATTTTCTTTAAAATTTCTAAACGTGGGACTTGGGTTTGCATCCCAACAATATTTTATAATAATATTAATAATATCTTTGAATTTGTTCGGTTTAATTTTATAAATTTATTTTGTATTGTAAAAAATACTCCCTCCGTCCCAAAACTATAGTTTTAAGGAATATTGATATTATATTGGTAGTGGGTAAAAAGTACGGGTAAAAGACATTTTTGGCTTTGTGAGTGTATTAGTGTAAAAGATAATGACAATTGTATAATAATAATGAAAAAGTAAGGGTAGTTTTATAGTGATATGATTATTAATAAAAATGAGACTATTGTTTTGGGACGGAGAAAAATAGTAAACAAGACTATTGTATTGGAACGGAGGAAGTATATTTTACTTATTATTGATGTTTTTTTATATTTATATATATTACTATCATGTCTTAATGCTCCCTCTGTCCCATAACAAGGTAACCATTTACCTTTTGCGTTATTGTATTTAGCATTAAAAATATATTTATATTTTTATAATATTGTATACAAATATCATTATATTAGTATTATAAGACACTAATATAAATATTTTTACAATTTTTTCTTGCTTTGTAATACGTTTTGATATAATAATTAATATCCAAAGATCAACATGCAAAAAGTGAATTGGTACTTAGTTATGGGACGGAGGGAGTATTAAACTTTATATTTTGCGGAATATAATTTTTTTTTCTATTCAATGATTTTATCTTTAAAAATTGTTTTTGAAAAATAATCAATTTTAAAAATCATCACTAATGTAATTTTCATATATTATGATTATAGTAACAACAATTAAAAATTAAGGTCTTTATAGCTATTATGTATTATATGATTATGCAGCAAAAAAATAGACATGTATATTATTTTGGCTTTATTCTTGGAATTCATTTGTTTAGTATTTTGATTGGAGTTTTTTTTTTTTTTTTGTTTTTAAGTAAGGCATACGGAATCGTGTCAGTAATATAAAAAATAAAATATTATCGGACAAAATTTTATATATTTAAGGATAATTGATGACACGGCTTGACCGTATATAATTATACCCAAAATAATTTCCTTAGCTATAAAGTTCAATATAACCAATGGATTCAAAATATGGATGAAAGAAAAGAGAATGAAAAAGAAAAGATAGTGCACATAATGTGAATTAACATAGATGATAATAAACCACGAGAATAAGTTTCGGACCTAAAATCAATCAATTGACTAAAACACAAACAATAGGTTAAATCCTACTGCAAATTATTGGAAGCCATAAACCGATCAAATCACTCCAATTATCCGATTTGAAAGAAGGGAGAAGAAAGAAGAAAAGATAGTGCAAAGAATGTGAATTAATATGGATGATAACCAACTAAGAGTATAAGTCTCGAACTTGAAATCATGTCATAGATTAGAACACAAACAATAGGCTAAATCTCATTGCAATAGATTAAAAGTCACGAATCGATGGAATCACTACAAAGACCCGATTTGACATATCTAAGTGGGAGAAATCACATCCTAGCACTAGACAAATATTGAAAGGGAACAATAAAGAAATTTTATTCAAGATTTACTCTACTCTATTACAATGATAGACAAAGACCTTATAAAGAGGTCATTGAGGAAAATAAAAGGCTACAAATAACAAAAAAAAATAAACCAAAAGATAAGTCTAATTATAAGGAAACAAATAATAAAAAAATTTATAAATATGAAATTATACTATATAGAAACTTATAATAAAATGTAATATTTAATAAGATAATTTGAGATTCCTCCATAATTATTTGTTGTCTTAGTCTGGAAGTCCCGCTTCTTGTGATCCTGGCCTCGAGATGACTCAATTGGGTGATATTTGAGTCGAATACAAAAGCTTCAATAAATTTTTTTGTTTTTTTTTTTTTTTAGCTTTGGACGACAGCGTCAATTGAGCATTTGGTTTATTTCTTTTATTTATTGTAAATATTTTTTTCACCTACTCATAGACAATACGAGGAAAAAAAAAAAAAAAAGATAAAAATAGCACAATTAATTTAATCCAATAGTAATACAAAATTCACGTATTTATAATAAAAATATTAAAAAATTTCAAATAACATCGTTGTATTTTTAGATTTATTATTGTTATTATTTTTGTCTACTAATTTCATATAATATTATCAATATTTGATAATATTTTTTATATTCTCAATGTGTATATACTTTAATTCTTATTATTATTTTTAATGTGCACACACTTAATTTTTTTAGATTATTTGTTCAAATTCCTATGAGTCAAATTGACATATATATTTTGATTTTGATTTTATTCTTTTTGATTTTATTTTTGTTATGTTGTGTATTTTTTATGATTAAATAGTATTCTTTTTATTTTTTCATGCTTCGTTGTTTTATTTCAATACTATTTTTATAGATTTTAAGTATATAATTTTTTTTAAAAAAATGTTTTGCATATAGTTAATTCATACTTACATATAAATTTAACATTACTATGAATTGATAAATGATTTAATAAACTTGTTGGACCTCAAGTCCAAAAGGATTTAAATGTCGAAGGTAGGAACTTCCATTAGGTTGCGGAGTTTTCATGGAGCAAGAAGATATGACTTTCATAGACCTTCGGACGACAAGCTCCATCAACTCTGAATCGACAACCTCATAATGTTAATGGAAGACCATGGTACCTATAGGTCCTATATGGAAGGTTCTAGGGGGCAGAACGGGAGGAAGAGGAATGAGGGTTCCGTGTAACTCAAAGCTGTTGGGAACGTATCACCGTAGACCGGTTGGGAGTATGATGGAAACGAATCAGGGTAGGCTGCAAGTCTGATCTGAAGGCAATGGAAGAGATCCAAAGCAAATGGAACTTGGTCCAGGAAGGATAGAAGATGCTCAAGACGAATGGAACTTGGTCCAGAAGCAATGGAAGCCGCTAGGAACTGATGGAAGGAGGTTACTTGGTGGTTCAGAGAGGTAGAAAGAAGTGGGAATAATTGTAACCACCCCTGTTAGTGGGAGAAGTGGTTATTCTAGCTTAGGATTGCAAATAGGAAAAAGAACCACAACACACACACGCACAATAGATCAATTCATCTATTTTCATATTTTTCTTTCCTGTTTTATTTTCGTTTATGCAATTTAATTCCAATTACATCTTTTCTGCAGTTTATTTACTCGTTTTCCATAGTTAATCGTAGTGTAGTTCAATCAATCTCGTGAAATCTTCATAACCCGATGACGGATTGGCTCTCTGGAGTACTTTCGGAACCCACGCCGATGAAATCGACGAGCTATTTTGGAATTCCGAATCGCAGGATCCAACAATTGGCATGCCCAGTGGGACCAAGTCAGGGAAAATAAAGTGAAGGTAGCGCGAGCTTACAACAAAAAGGTACATCGGCAAACATTCCAAGGAGATTTAGTATGGAAGGCAGTGTTGCCCGAAAGATTCAAAGATAATGCATTCGGGAAGTGGTCTCCTACGTGGGAAGGTCCGCATCAAGTGAGTAAAGTGTTTCCTAACGGTGCTTATAAATTGATGAGTATTGATGGGATAGACATAGAAACGTTATCAATGCTAAGCACCTTAAGGGATACATGTCACCTTTCAAGCTCAGGTAAAGAAATGTAATATGCAAAATGAAAGCAGACCCTGTTTAGGCCGCTAGATATAAAGCAAAACGAAATAGGCTATTAAGCTGCTAATGTGTAAAACGAAAGCGGGCTATTAAGCCGCTAGTATGCAAAATGAAAGCAGGCTAGTAAGCCGCTAATATGCAAAATGAAAGCTGGCTAGCAAGCTGCTAATGTGCGAATGGAAAAAAAACGAAAATAAGTCATCGTAAGTGGCCGAATGAGTAGCAGATCATAAAATCCAAATGAAACGATGAGTGGATCAAAGAAAGTCGAATGGTTCCTAAAGTTAACACACGGTAGGAGAAGTATCCTTTGCTGCTGGGTTCACATCGGGCTCGGAGTTACCAGGATCAGGTGTTGCTTCCATGGGAGCTGGATCTGCTGGGACTGGGGTCGGGTCTGCTAGAGACAGAGCTGTTCCATCGGGACCTGGCGCTGCTTCCGTAGGGACTGGATCCGTTGGAGTCGAAATCAGAGTTGCCGGATCTGGAACCAATCCATCAGGCCTTGGAACCGCTTCCACGGGGATTGGATCCATCGAGTAGCGGATCGGACTTGGGACTACCGTTAGCGGCGAAGGTTTAGCTACACTGTCAGAAGGAAGGGCGGTCGAAGAGCCCATACAGCTTGATATTGGCGTCCACCAAACAAGATAAAACGTTCGAAGGAGAAGTGGGAGAAGAAACGAGGGGAGAGGGAAGTGGAAAATGGGAAGTGATGATAAACCCTCAGGAAAAAACCCTTGAATGTCTTTTCTCTCTCAGAATGACGTGGGAATCGAAGGAAGCTGCTGTCACATCAAGGCCGGAGGGCTTTACGTGGGATATCAAGATGGGATAAATTTTGTGCCAAGGCCCATGAAGGTAAGTCCCATACGAAGGAAGTCCCAAAAAAGAGAACCAAAGCTTCACGTAGTTTACATTTCATCTTTTTTTTTAGGAGGGCAATTGTTGGACCTCAAGTCCAAAATGATTTAAATGTCGAAGGTAGGGACTTCCATCAGGCTGCGGAGCTTCCATGGAGCAAGAAGATATGACTTCCATAGACCTTCAGACGACAAGCTCCATCAAGTCTGAATCGGCACCTCATAATGTTAGTGGAAGACCATGGTACCTATAGGTCCTATATGGAAGGTTTTAGGGGTCAGAACGGAAGGAAAACGAATGAGGGTTCCGTGTAACTCAAATTTGTTGGGAACATATCCCCGTAGATCGGCTGGGAGCATGATGGAAACGAATCAGGGTAGGTTGCAGGTCTGATCTGAAGGCAATGGAAGAGATCCATAGCGAATGGAGCTTGGTCCAGGAAGAAAAATTGTGATCAGGTTGCCCATGCTAACGATGGAAGATGCTCAAGACGAATGGAACTTGGTCCAGAAGCAATGGAAGCCGCTGGGAACTGATGGACGGAGGTTACTTGGTGGTTAAGAGAGGTAGAAAGAAGTGGAAATAATTGTAACCAGCGTGTTAGTGGGAGAAGTGGTTATTCAAGGTTAAGATTACAAGTAGGAAAAAGAAACACAACACACACACGTACAACAGATCAATTCGTCTATTTTCATATTTTTCTTTCCTGTTTATTTTCGTTTATGAAATTTAATTCCAATTACATGCTTTCTGCAGTTTATTTACTCGTTTTCCGTAGTTAATCGTAGTGTAGTCCGATCAATCTCGTGAAATCTTCATAATCCGACGACGGATTGACTCTCTGGAGTACTTTCGGAACCCACGCCGACGAAATCGACAAGCTATTTTGGAATTTCGAATCGCAGAATCCAACAAAACTATATTTGTGTTAGTTCAAAGTAATTTAATTTTTTTAATTTGATGTTTATGGTACTATTAATGAAAATTAATGTATTTTTGAAGTATATTAAAATAATTATAAACTTTACCAAAAAATTTTATCATAAAAATTTAAAATATCAATTAAAATATTAATATACCAATTATACATGAAATTCTAATAATATTTACGTTTGTATATTATTATAGACAAATATAGTATACTATTTCTACGTCCAACATATCATATTATTTTCTTTCTTTCTGAAAAATTATACATATTTTAATCATATTTTTTTATTTTAATTATAATAATTAGTTATTTTAACCTTAAGTTATAATTATCTTTTATTATATAATAATTATTTTATTAATATATTTTTAATTATTTAATAATTACACATTTTTTAAATTATCGTATCTACAGTAATTGTGATATTATATCCGGGACAGGGGAGTAATATGTAAAAGTTGAATTCAAATTTTATTTATATTATGATTTATTTTTCTATTTCTTAAATTTTTTAATATACTCCATTGGGCCATGAAAATTAGTTACGTTTTTTTTTGTAAAATGAGTATTAATTTATGCCTATAGCTTTTTTTTTTATGAATCAATTTTAAATATAAATTAGTTACGTTTTTTTTTTTTTTTTTTTTATAAAATGAGAATTAATTTATGCCTATAGCTTATTTTTTGTATGAATCAATTTTAAATATTTTTATATTTAAATTTAAATATATATAATATATTATTATTAAAAATAAACATATTATTTATAATTTAAAATTAAACTAAATATTATATATAATAAGCCGTGCACAACACACCTCATATGCTAGTTAGTTTATAAAATAATAATAAAAATAAAATAAAATTTTGATAACAAACTTGTATACACCTAAATAATTAATTCGGGTCGGTTCAGCGTAGGTGCAGTCAAAGGTGATTCGCGACTATACATATGGCCCAAAATAGCAGACAGATCTTCTGACCCGTCTAGTCCATCGTTCAAGGAGGTCCAGGTCGACTAGGAGGCAAGAAGGTCAAAGAAGTTGTTAGAAAATTGTTGGAGCTGTTGGAGAAAAAAGTGGGATAAGATCTTATTCAAATAAATTCAAAAAATTAACCATTTAAAGAAGATCCAAGTGAGCAAAAAAAGGGATGCCATTCACCATGTGATCTTCTTCTCATTGTTTTCTCTGCAATTTTTTCCATTCTTGTAATTTTTTCAGATTTTTACAGTTATCTTCAATTAATTCCAATTTAATTTTCAACTTCGTTCTTGTTTATTTTACTTTCCTTTTTTCATCAAATTTTCAGTTATCGCGAGATAGCCCAGATCCTTTCTTGAGAAGGCTGGGGAACCCTACGAACAAATCAATTCCAACAGGCTTTTCTGGTTAAGCCGTCGGTGGCGAGTTTTGACGACAACGTATTGGCACACTCAGTGAGATACCAACGTCTCGCGACTTTCGCATGCAATTTTGAAAGATAATTGATGCCGCCGATGACTGCAGAGATGTTTCAAAACAAAGAAATCGTCAGCAATTCGTCATCGCGCCCTGCGCAACAAGCTGCCCCACGCGACGAGGCTTTTGCGGTTGGTGGAAGGCCGGACTACATAATTAATCTTCCAGCCAGCGCCCTTCAGGAGCAGATTCGTGAGGAAATTCGGTCATCCATTCACGGATCCACCCTGGATCTATCTCGGTACATTACCGACGTTCTGAAACCCGCCATTCAGAATGAGTTTGCGATGCTTCTGGAGAAAGAAACTCGAAAAAGCAAGGCTCGAAAGGTCGATTCCAGCCAGCTAGAGATTTGGCCTCCCGTAGGCCTTACAACCAGCTTCGCGGCAAATCCGACCTCCCAGACACCTAAGTATGGACATGTTACTCTGTTAGGTAGGGGTTCCGGATCTGAAGTACCTCCGATGACCATCCAGAAGGTCGGAGAATCTTAGGCGTCAGCAGGGCAGGCCTTCTTTGGGCCGCCTCCAACCGACGGATTTGGGATGACCTTCGGGTCAATCCCATCAATAGCACATGGGCAAAATAATCCCCTATTTGTTGGAACTACTTTCAGCACCCTAGTCCCTACTCCAGGCCTTCGAAGAAACCCAATGGCCAGACAAGAGATTTCCAATTTATGGGGGCCAGGGCGGATAGCGATTCCAACACATTCCTTGGTCCCAAAGCCTTCTGGAATGACTTGGGAACCAGAGGGACCAGTCCCAACACCATCCCGATACACTTGGGGACAGGGAGCTGCTGGGGAAGGTCGATTTGCTGCTGATTACCGGGTACAACAGCATTACGAATTTTCTGCCTAAACAGACCCTGCAAATCCACTATTTCAGCGGGTTCCAGTCTTCAGAGAGGTTGCGGAAGGCTCCCGAGTTTATTTCCCACAACGGGAACCTGTTCATTAGGCCTTCTCGTAGCCTGTAGTGCGCAATCTGCCGCCAGTTCAGGCAACTCCCGAACAGCCTGGGGGCAGGCAAAAATGCTACCACAACTGCTTCCAATTATAAATTCTCAAGCGATCGAGGAGGCAATTCGGATAATTTATGGTGATCTCATCCGCTTACCGGTGAAGCCACACTACCAAAGGCCTTTTCCGGAGTATATTCCCTTTGCCCGAACTCACATTATTTTCAGGGGAAGAATCCCGCTCCACTTTCGAGCATGTCAGCCAATTTACGGCTCAATGCGGAGAAGAGTATGGGAACAATAATTGGTATAAAGTGCAGCATTTTTCATTATCTTTGACAGGTTTAGCTTTTTCGTGGTACACTTCGCTACCTCCAAATTCCATCCACACGTGGGCAGACTTGAAGAGGGCCTTCCACGAGCACTTTTACAGCTTTCTTCCAGAGGTAACCGTCTCAAATTTGACAAATTTTTGTCAGCGCAATGACGAGTCTGTGGAGCAGTTCTTGGAACACTTCAGGAGGTCGGAAAGTAGGTGCGAAGTTCGTATACCAGAGAACCAGGTGGTGAACACAGCAATTGACACCATGACGCATCAGCTGCGTGAGAAATTGGCCCTCAAAGAGTACCATCACTTCCGGAAGCTAATGTCCAAAGCTGCGAATATAAAACAGCTCATAAAAGAGGCACAAGCAGCCCGAAATCATAATTTTCAGAGCGGGAATCACCCTGCTCATTCCCAGGAAGAAGCTTCCGAACCCGAGGATGATCCGAATGAGACTTTTCTGGCTGAATCATAAAGGGAAGTCATCAAGGGAGGTCGCCACCAGCTGGCCGAGAAGAATAAAATGATGATTGATACTGAACTATTTCCCATAGCAATAAACACCATCAGAATACGTCCAACAGGGCCTGGAAGGTCGGAATCAGGATATGGAAAAAATAATAGAAAGACGGAACCTCGAAAACCATTGTTTGAAAGGCTCGAAAGGTCGATTAAACGTCCGAGAAGGAGTTCGGTGTGGAATAAAATTTCCCTCACTAATATGGTTTCCGAAGTGAGTTTCAAAAAGAGGGGTGAGGTTTGGCGAGTGACCTTCGTGGATCAGGTGGTGATTACACCACATCAGACCCGCCTTCCTGAGAAAGCTCCCAATAATGGAAACTGGACTAGAAACCAGAAGGAGCAAGTGGCGCAACCTCCTATTAGGACCCAAAAGAGGATAATGCAACGCTTGGCTGCTCGCCTTTCCCAAGAGGATCAGGTTGGGGGGCAGCAGACTTAGGACCACGAAGGTCAGACTGAGAGGGAGAAGGCCGAGAATTAGGAAGAAGGTTTTGCTGGAAAGTCGAAACTAAATAGGGAGGACTTGCGCCATTAGCTTCGGGCCTGGAAAGAGTGGAGGCTGAAGCCTATTTTAATTAATGATTATTGTCTTGTTAATTCGCAGGGTTATACTAGGGGGCAGCATATCGAGAATCAGGAAAGAGTTGCCGCTAGAATTTCGAAGTTAAAAAGGATGGACTTGCGCCACCAGCTTTGGGCCCGGAAAGAGTGGAGGCCGAAGCGTGTTTTAACTAACAATGATTGTATTGTTAATTTTCAGGGCCATGCAGTACTTGGAACAACTGAGACCCTAGGGGATGAGCCGATGATCGGAGCACTCGATTGCGATGAGCTATCGGAAACCACTTTGGATGTAATTGCCACCGATCAAGACCTGGAACGAGCTTTACATTTCAAAGGTGACTTTAAGGTCAAGGTGATTAGATTTTGTCTCAAAACCGAGGCCGACATACGGCCAAACAACTCATGCATTCGTAATGAATGACGACCTAATCTTGCAAGATCTGAAGGCAAGAGCAGGTAGGTCCGGCTTCCCATTCTTACGAGCCGGAAATCATGGCGCTTACCTTTTCGGAAGGCAGACAGGGGCTCGTTTCCAACCGCATCTTTTGAATTAAGGCAAAGATGAAATTTACTCTCCGATTTGACGAGCTGCTCCACATTTCGAAGTGTAAGATCCACTGGAAGAGGTCTACTTAGGGGATGAAACAGCCTCTCGGAAGATGCAAATCAGCGCCCGATTGAATGTCGAGAAGAAGGAGTAGGCCCTGCCCCAAGAGCTTGATGCCCTGCGCGAAGAGAGACTGCAGACACTTGAACGCACTCGACATCAAAAGAAGAATGCTGAATCGACCTTCTAGAAGCGTGTGAGGTCCCAGACTTTTCAGGAAGGTGACATGGTCTGGAAGGCCGTCATTCCGAAAGGCCCCAAAGATGCGAAGTTGGGGAGATGGTCTCCCACATAGGAAGGACCATTTATTGTATCGGCCTAGTCATCCAATGACGTGTATAGGTTGATTGAACTCAAAGGGGAGGAGTTGAAGACGTTTATTAATGGAAAACATCTTAAAAGATTTTATCCTTCTCTTTGAGAGTTGAAAGGAAGGCATGGTCAGACCGTCGTCAAATGCGATCTTGCGGAAGGACGAAAAGCAGATGGACAAGTCGAGTAACATTTAACAAAATTATCCGGACTACAAGTTAACTTTTGTCTCCAGATAATTTTGTGAGGGGCATTTGTATACACTCAAACAATTAATTGGGGCCGGCTCAGCGTAGGTGCAGTCCAAGAACATTCGAGGCCCAACATACGACCCAAAATAGCAGATGAACCTTCTGACTCATCTAGCCCATCATTCAAGGAGGTCCAACTCGACTAAGAAGCAATCCAACGGAGGTAAGAAAGTCAAAGAAGTGGTTAAAAAGTTGTTGGAGAAAAAAAGTGGGATAGGATCTTATTCAAATAAATTCAAAAATTAACTATTTAAAAAAATCCAAGAAAGCAAAAAAGTGACGCCATTGACCATGTGATCGTCTTCTTCGTTATTTTCTCTACAATTTTTTCCATTCTTGTAATTTTCTAGATTTTTACCGTTTTTTTCAACTAATTCCAATTTAATTTTCTATGTGTATTTAATTTGAAATAGAGGAAATAGTTACCAAAATTAAAATATTCAAACCCCTACTTCTCATATCAACTACACATAATTTTTCTAGCGTGAGTGGTCTGTCGGGCCTAATTTGCAGAGTATTAAATTCGACCGAGGATTTACCCTGCACTTTCGGATTCGACCAAGGATTTACTCTATCCTTTCTGATAACGGCTGCGAATCTCGGATCATAAAAAAAAAAAGAAAAAATTAAAAAATTCAACTTCCACAATATAATAAAGGCGTGTTTGGCAATTAGCTAATAGCTGTTAGCTGTTAGCTGATTCAATTAGCTGATAACTGTTAGCTTATTCAATTAGCTGGTTTGACTAGCTGATTCGATTAGTTGTTTGTATTAAAATGTTTGGTAAAAAAACTGTTTGATATTAGCTGTTTATACGTAAAATGACAATTGAGGACATTTCTATTTTATTTTTGTTTCTAATATATTCAATTATGTTCTTTTGAGTTTAGAATATTTAAAATTTTTTGTTATTAGTTATTGAAAATTGTAAAAGTATTACAGTTAGATTTAAAAAATAATATATTTTTATTAAAATATATAAATAGTTTTTTCTATTGAAAATAATATAACATATAAAATAATAATTTTTTCGTGTATATATTTATTATGTTAGTTATCGATTAGTTCATTATATTTATAATTTTTAATAAATTTAATTTATTTAACTTATTTTTAATATAAAATTTATATAATGTAATTTTAATATAAAAATAAATTATTAATATTTATATTTTCTATTTTATGTTGATTTTAATAAATTTATATATTTTACAATTAAAATAATTTTTATATAAAAATTAATTATTTTAAATTTATAAAAGTAAAACTATATTATAATAAAATATTCTAATATAATCAAAATATATTTATTTGTGTAAAATGCATAATAAATTTTAAGGACATATAAAGAATAAATTTTTTTTTCAGAAAAGCTATACCAGACACCTAAATTAACTTTTTGACTGATGAAATAATTAAAAGCTGGCTCTTCAAAAAGTTATTTACCAAACACCCCCTAAATAAATAGTGGAGTCTGAAGAGACACTTATCCAAAGACACCCATAAAATCTACGATTTGTTCGCGAATTTAACCATTTGGAGAAGCATTAACACCCGTATGTACAGTTTTTTCCCCATAATACAACAAATTAATTACAAACACAATCAAATCAAAGAGCGGTAGCTTCTCCCAAAATTCTCTTGATTCACATATGGCAGGGAATTTTGATTATTAATTGATCCCCCTTCTTCTTCTTCTTCTTCTTCTTCTTCTTCTTCTGCTTAGCCTAATCGATTCTCCAATCTTCACAATAAAATGTAAGCTTCTCTCCTTGCTTTGAAATTTAATTAGTTGATTTATTAATTTCGGAATTAATTGTTGGCTTGCAGATTGATATTGCATTGCGTTGCGTTGGGGCCTTTGATATTTGTATATGAATAGGCATTTATTTCATGGAATTCACGGTTGGTCTGTCTGGAATCGTCGTTTTTGTTAATTATGATATGAATGGTTGGGTTGGGTCGGGTCGGGTCGGGTTCACGTTTTTTCTGATATTTCTAGAAATGTGATAATGGGGTTGGGTTGCTACTTGTTGGGTGGATTTCACATATGTATGTATGTATGCATGCATGTTGAAAAATAAACTATAGGGTGTGTTTGTTTTTGGGATTTCTTAAATCACTATTCATATCATTTTTTCACTCTGACAACATCGAATCAAAAATCTTAATTTTTAGTATTATACTTCTTCGGTCATAAAAACATGTGCTCAATCATGTCATTAAGCTCATATTTGGATGATAGATGTAGCATTCAAAATAAATTTTAAATTCAAAATATTACATCAATACGTTTATATTACATCATATAATTATTTTTCGATTCAAAATTTTTATTATTCGAATTTCAACTCAAAATCCAGACGGCCAAACAAACACACCCTATATGAAGAATAAAAAAGCAACGAAAAAATAATTCAACGGGTTTGGTTTGTTTTGTTTTGGTTAAGAAGATATGATTGATTTTACATTTTACATTCCTTCCATAGCCATTTTAGGGTGAGTAATTTAATGTGTGCTAGGTAGGTTGTCTGTTTTGTGATGAACAGAAAAGAACAAGGATTAAGATTGGACGGATGGATGGATGGATGGATGGATACAAAGCTTTCACGTTAGTTATAAAATGGAAGTGAATTTGAATTAAGTAGCAGTGGTAGAGGAGGAGTTTACATGTAAAAAACTCACGACACCATAGCCCCTCCCCTCTCTCCCTCATTTGATCTTTGATCCTCTCTCTGACTTTACATTCTTTCTATGCTCATCTTTTATTTCAAACTACCTCTTCTTTCATTTGCTGTTTAATAAAGCTTCTATTGGCTTGATTAGATCAGATGAACCTGTGTTGAATACATACATACATACATACATACATGCATTTCATACAATAAATTACTAGGATAAATGGTGGTGGCATAATGGCATTTGGTTATATATATATATATATCTATATATTTGATATGATATTTTGTGAGAGGTAAAAAATATTTGATGTGATCTTTTAGGGTGTGTTTATTTGGAGGTTTAGATTTTAAGTTGGGATTAGTAAAAATTTTGAATTTGAATAGTTGTATGATGTGATATAAATAGGTGTTGATGTGATGTTTTGAATGTAAAATTTATTTTTAGTATAATATAAAAAATAAAAAATAGGTGTTTGATTTGATATTTTTTTGAGAAAAAATTGGATGAATAGTGAATTTAAAATCTAATCCCCCAAACAAACACATCCTAGAAAAATGTTACGATTGATGTGATATTTTGTAAAACAAAAATATATTTATTTGATGTTAGTTTCACAAGAGTGATTGCTTGTGGTTGAGGATTGATCAATTTTCCTAGTTTTAACCCCATGAGTTGAAATTATAGAAATTGTAACTAGACCCGTATCTTCTGTTTTTTCATCTGGCCTAGCCTGCTGATTGATAGGATATTGTTAATCTAATTTAACATCCTTGAAAATAAATATATTAGTTGCTGCAATCATTTTCTTATGGAACTAAAATTAATCTGGGAACTTGTATAGAAGGCGAAATTGCTTATAATTCACTTATGATTTGAATAGTCCATAACATTTTTACTCGTGATTTAGAAACTCTACGAGACCCCTTCGTGTTTTAATAGATATTGCACAAAATTGCGGAGAAGTTGGATAAGATTCTCTCCGTATTTTTTAAGATATTGCAAAAAATCCACTAAAAAAATGCATTTTATGCAATGTTTTAATAAACTATCTTTTTTTGTATAAAATAGATTGTATATGAGTGAAAGAAACTAATATATCCTTAATGGGAAGTGTTGCTAGTTACTACACTAACTATTTAGCCGTCTTGATCAGCTGAACACAACTCTCCACCAATGAAATTGTAGCAGCAGAAGAATCGAGACCTCTCAGTCTCATCTGAATTATGGCCCTAGACAACATAATAAGTTCGCCCCACCGGAGAACTCAAGCACAGACTATATTTTCTTCACCGGAGTTGAAGAGACAGTTGTCGCGAGTTGAGGGATTGGAAAGCTGCTCGACGCTCATTCAGCGGCATCGTTTCCTTCTTACTGCCCTTGCGCTCCTTGCATTTCTGTGCACGATCTATCTCTACTTTGCTATCACTCTCGGATCTGGTGATCCATGCTCTGGATTGACAGGTGCTCGGAAGGTGTCTTGTCAGTTCCACCAGGGAAAAACTGGAAAACTGAAATTCTTTTAGCATTTTAGGATTCTTTCGTTCCTTCTTTTTAGTGTATGGTAAAATTTGTATGTATCTATGAAACAGTGAAGTTCGTGTGTCGAACAGATAAAATGGTTGCTGTAGGTATTTTAATTAGGCACATATGTAATTTAGATGTTGTCAAGTGTCATTAGTAACAATGGCAAGATAAATAAAGAGTATTACTTACTTAGACAAGGGGATAAATGAATCTAAATCGAGCAGTTTGAAACTAGTGCAACGAGCACAATATGCTATTTTGTATTGATTTTTGTCCAAAAGTTACTATTTTGTATTAGGTTTTGTCCAAAGGCAGAAAACTTTTGAAGTGAGGGATCTCAAATAAGTATATTTAAAATTATTATTTTATTCTTAAAAATTACAAATAAAATAAAAATAATTAATTTATATATTCTGCTTGAATTAAAATATAAAAATAAATTATAAAGATATAATAGAAACATATAATTATATAAGATCATATTGTTTTTGTAATTTTATAGTTTAAAAATATTTTTAACTTTATTACATCTAAATTTTTTTTTAAAAAGTTAGTTCTATAAAAATTTATCTAAATATAAAATCAAATTTTTTTTTTGTTTTTGATTTTTGCTTATTTTTAAAACTAATACAAACGGTCCTAAGTCTATCAAGGTAATCTTTAATAATTCACAATGAATTCTATGTGTGCTATGCTACTCATGTTACCACATAAATTAGTAATGTTTGCATATATTCTAATAGAGCATATTCATAAAGAAACACCGTCAACAAGAGCAGCACATTCTAAGGTATTTTCTATGCGAGTAAAAATAAAGGGCTTTCAATGCAAGTTCATAATAAAGAATGAATATTTGGATTGGAGCATGTTTTCGACTTGCAAAAACCCTAAAAATATAAGCCAAATTTAAAAAACGATAGGAAGCTAACTTCAAAGAAACATGCCAATTTTGAAGCTACACTTGAAAAAATCAAAATTGAAACTTTGGAAATGGTAAATTAAGATAGTAATCTTTTCTAGCATTGTATCAATCATGACTTACCACATTTGTACTTTGCACGGGACAAAGAAACTATTTGACAACATTTTTGTTGGAAAATTTTCATTAATAATGCACTCGGCATATCTTCAATCTATATGTCCTATAGCAATTTATATGATAAAAACCATATTATTAATATACTTGGATCCATCGAGTTCCTTGATGCGAAATTGAGTACTCCAACAGTTAGTATTACGGCCTTCATAAACTAAATCACCTAATGGGTCATTCGTAATCTATTCCGATGGGGAGAATAGAGAACAATGACTAATTTAGTGTATTGGGGACCATAACCAAATGTTCTTTATATAGTGATCAATAGATCACTTGTAGTCTCCTAATTGATACACTATTTGGTATTTGTTCAATTTATACATATCAATAAGGTAGTAATTGATTTATTCCATAATTAGATCACCTAATTTAAATCAATCAAATAAATAATTGATTGTTTTTATAATCAAATCTCGTAATCTAAGTCAATCAAATAAATCGGAATAGCTAATATAACTGCACATTATTATTTGTCCATATTTATATAGAGAAATATATATTATCCTTATAATCTCCCACTTGGGCAACTATTATTTTCTGAGAAATTATATTATCGAATCCGTAGTTGTGCAACTGTATGCTATTCATTTTTCGACTATCTTTAACAATTCTATCTACCTCATGCACTAACAATGGAATCACCGAGGCAGTCACCACATTATAAATCATGGTTAAACCTGACAATCACTATATTAATACACTCAGTTATATGGATCAAATATGGTAAGCAATATGGAAATTTCATGCAATGTGATCAATATCATGTCTATTTTTAACTGGTCCAACTTTAGTGAGATCAATACATAATAACTTAAATTGAATTCAGAATAAAAATAAATCCATCAACTTTATTCTCGAGAAAACTAGACAATACTAATTGAAGGTTTTCCACATAGAACATAGACTCTCACTAACCTAGGGCAACATCAGAAGCAACACCAGTGTGAGCATGCATTCATGAAACACTTAGATGTCAATGCCTTAGTGAATCAACTAACATATTATTTGTGCCTATGTGTTCAATAGTAATTTTTTTATTTTTTTATTTTGAACTATCTTTGACAATAAGAAACTTAATGTCAATAAAAATTGACTTAGTAGCACTTGAGTTGTTTTTGGAGTAACGCGCGGCTGAGTTATTGTAATGAAATATTTTCAATGGCCTCTCGATGCCATCAATCACACACAGCCCATCGATAGTTTCATTGCCATATCACGTGATTGGATGTCTCATAGTAAGTGATAAATTTTGTAGCCATGATAGAGGGAGCTACAATAGTCTGTTTAACAGATTTCCAAGAAATCACCCTTCTTGCTAGCATAAACACATATCCTCATGTGGAGCGGTTGCTATCTTGACATCCAACAAATTCGGAGTAAAAGTATCCCACAATCTCCAAGCTTTCTAATCTCCGATAAGTGAGCACATAATCCATAGTTTTCTTCAAATAACGCATTATGCGTTTGGCTGCTTTCCAGTATTGTTCTTCCGGATTGCTCAAATATCTGCCTAAAACTCCTACTATGAATGTTATATCGGGACGAATGCATAGTTGAGCATACATAAAACTTCCTACGGCTGATGCATGAATCCTATGCATTTCCTTTATCTCATGATCATTGCTAGGACATTGTTTGAGACTAAATTTTCTCTTTTATCAACAGGGGTATCGAGTGGTTTGCTACCTTTCATGCCGAATCTTCCCAAAATCATATTGATGTAATTCTTTTGCGATAATCAAAGAATATCTCGAGAACAATCTCTTAGTATTTGGATCCCTAATAGAAAAGAGGCATCACCAAGATCTTTTATTTCGAATTTCTTTGTGAGAAACCTCTTAGTTTCATGCAAAAAACTCATATCGTTGCTAGCGAGAATAATGTCATCGACATGCAAAACCAAAAAAATATATTTACTCCCACTGAACTTGCTTTAGACCATATATGAATTTCTTTAACTTGCTTACCTTAGACTTTGTGTCTCCAGATACAAATGTTTTAGGTTGCATCATATCAATTTTTTCCTCAATACCTCAATTAAGAAATCAGTCTTTACATCCATTTGATGTAACTCTAAGTTAAAATGAGCTACCAGTGCCATAATAGTTCTAAAAGAGTCTTTTGAAGAAACATGAAAGAAAGTCTCTTTATAGTCACTCCTTCCTTTCAAGTGAAGCCTTTAGCAACTAGACGAGCTTATATCTTTCAATATTGCCTTTGGAATCCCTTTTGGTTTTAAATATCCATTTTCAACCAATGGGTTTCGCACCTTCCGGTAAATCGACAAGATTCCAAACGTCATTGTCACTCATAGATTTCATCTCATCTTTCATGGCATCAATCCATCTTTGAGAGTCAGAGCTACGCATAGCTTGTCCAATTGTGGTAGAATTATTCTCGGTCAAACCGGTGCCATCCTCAAGCTCCTGGAGAAAGACTATATATTCATATGAAATAGCACTTCTTTTTTCTCTAGTGGATCTCCTTAGTGGTACTTCTTAAGGTTGTTGAGTTTGTACTTAGTTGTAGGAGGAAGAATTTCAGTGTTGCCCTAGTTTGGAACAATATTTTTGACCGGAGTCTCAACATTATTTTCTAACATAGGGGTTGAGTCCTGAACAATGATAGACAATGAAACCAAATCATTGTCAACCACAGAGTCTTTCTCAAATGCAACATTCCTAATAAAAATCCCTCATAAACTTGATATCCTCAAGAAATTTAGCAGTTCCCATCTTAAAGAATGTTCTTGATGTGGGATTGTAAAATTTGTAACCCCGTGAGTGTTCTAGATAACCGACAAAAAAATAGCTAACCGTTCTTGAGTCCAGCTTTCCTTTATGTGCCCTATAAGGTCGCGTTTCTGCCGGAAAACCTCAAATTCGAAAATCTCTAAGGTTAGGCTTCTTGCCCATCCAAAGCTCATAAGGGGTTTTAGAAACCATTTTTCTCGGTACTTGGTTGAGAATATGAACTGTAGTTTTCAAAGATTCTCCCCAAAGTGACTCTGGCAAGGGAGAATCACTAATCATACTTCTTACCATATCCTTAAGAGTCTGGTTCCTCCGTTCAGCAACACCATTCATACTAGGGAACTATGGCATTTTGTATTGCGGAATAAAACCACATTCTTTGAGGAAAAGTGCAAAGGGTTCACAACATTGTTCTTCTGATCCATCAAATCGACCGTAGTATTCACCTCCACGATCCAATCTAATGGCCTTAATTTTCTTTCCAAGTTGAAGTTCCACTTCAACTTTGAAAGATTTGAAAACATCCAATGATTCGGATTTTTCATGAATCAAATATAGGTATCCAATACGAGATTAATCGTGTATGAATGTAAGAAAATATCATTGGCCATTCTAAGATGCCGTAGGAAATAGATCATAGATATCAGTGTGAATAAGTTCTAAGACTTCTTTAACTCTCTCAGCCCCTAATTTCTTTATGTTTGTTTGTTTCCCTTTGATGCACTTAACACGGATTGGAAAGTCTGTATCATCTAAGGAATTAAGGATTCCATCAAACACAAGCCTTAGAATATGCTGCTTTGAAATATGACCTAAGCGCTTGTGCTATAGAATGACAGAATCCTCTAAAAAATTTTTCTTTGTACCTCTTGATGAAGTTTGCAGTACAAAATTATTGAAAATCACGAGATCAAGCATATACACATTATCATTTAAAGAGCTATCACCAATATATTTAGAATTTTGAAATAGACTAACTTTATTATTTCTAAAAGACAATGAAAATCCTAGTTTATCCAAAGCAAAAATCGAAACCAAATTCCGTCTAAATGACAGCACTACAAAATTCTCAAAGAAATCTAAATAAGAACCAGTCTTTAAGTGTAAGCGAAAGGTTCCAATAGCCTCCACTGCAACTTTATTTTCATCGCCTACAAAGGTGAATCTTTCACCGTCATTTTTTAGTCGGCTCCACAAGAAACCCTACAAACACACACTTATGTGAGTAGTGGCATCTGAATCTACCCACCAAGTATTCTTAGGTACAAATGATAAATTAACCTCAGAACAAACCAAAGTTAACTGCATACCCTTCTAAATATGCCACGTTGCGTACTTGGAGCAATATTTCTTCATGTGACCAGCTTCCTGTACAAGAAACATTTTGATTTCACTTATTCCTTCTTCTGCTTCTTCAAAGCATCAACCGCAGTACACTTAGGTTCATTCCTCTTCTTGCATTGAGCATTAAGGGTTAGATGAGCACCTTTAGATTTGTCTCTGTGCACTCTCTCTTCCTCTTGCACACAGTGAGATATAAGTTCATTAGGGACCGTTTGTACTTCTGAGTATTATAACTCACCTTGAAGTGTCCAAAGTGTGCAGGAAGTGAGATCAAAACCAAGTGCACGAGCAAGTCTTCCGACAACTGTAACTTTAGTGTCTTCAGTTCTAATGCAATGTTAGACATTTCCATAATGTACTCTCTTATGTTCCTTTTGCCTTTATACTGCATGGAGACGAGTGTAGGAATTAAACTTCACAGTCCATGTGGATTGACCTCGGCATCACTTGTTACACGTGGTGTTAGAGAATTTTTATTGGAAGCACTGAGGCCACCATTAATCATAGTCTACATCCATTTTCATGTCTCTTTTACTATTTCTAGAAATTCCTTGCCTGAGAAGATGGCCTTTTTCATCATACAAATCAAGTTCTTCACTCAGTGCTGGAAAAATATTTCCGACCACACGTCCTTGGATAAAATAACACTGGAAGATTCACTTTTAATTTCTTGTAAGTTATTCCAATGACATGTTGCGGAAAGTAATGTTTTTAACAGGGATATCAGGACTCCTATAGATTCGAACTCCCTGTCCGTGAATCCCAAGGGAGTTTAGGTCATAGCCTTTGTTTGGGTGTTCATTAATGTAATCAGTCTTCATTACAATGCCCTAACCCTAACATTGTCTAAGGTAAGGTTCTGGTAGGTTACTCATCGGACATATCCACCCCGGCCAGGACTTTTCTTGATTCTAACACCTCGTTTCGAGTTCCAAACGAGAAGATTCTCAATCATTACTCTTGAGACTCCACCAGACATATCACTGCCGATCGAAACTCCTGCACTGCACTGTTGGACACAAACTCAATAATTTTCAAGGTTTAGATGCCTGGTGCATGTGTCCATCACCAAAAGGCATAAGCGTTAGTCCAAAATATACAACTTTCAAAAAATTAACAATTCCTCTCTTACATACATACATGGTCGCTTCTTAGCGGAACAATATAAGCAAGTGCTCAGGGCCCTTAGTGTAAGAGGGTCCATAATTTTATAATTTAAACTATTACTATTATTAGATTTATTAAATTATAAAATTATACTCCCTCCGTCCCATATCTATCTATCAAATTATTTTTTGCATGAAATTTTAGAAATATTAGTATTATATTGAGATGTAGTAGAAATAAAGGTAAAAAGACTAAACTAACCTTATTAGTATTGTATAATAATGACATTTGTGTAATATATTGTAAATTGGAAAGGTATTTGTAATGTTAAGTAGATAGCCCTACAAAAAAATTGAGCTTTTATAACGGGCTAATGTTCCGTAATAATAATTGCGTTACAAAAAGTGATTTTTGTTACGTGTTATGTCGAGACAAAAATTATATTTGGTGGTCAACCTTTTTTTTCTTTTTTTTTTATGATAATCTATCCGTAACAAATACAATTTTGACGAAAAATCATTCTATATATATTTGTTACGCAAGGCACACTATAACAAAAAAAAATGTCCATATTATAATTAAAAAAATTATAAAAAATTTAATATAACATTATACTTTTAAAAAAAGAAAGAAAAACGTGAACACGCTTTCCATGAGTCATATAGCAATATATATACAATTAAAACACTTAGAAAAATTCGATTATTTCTCTCTATCGTCAAAATTGTAGAACAGACTCCGATCTAACCTGTTGTTGCCTCCACCTATTCTCCGCCATCGCCTCCACCCTTGCTCCGCCGTCCTTGTGGAAGGTAGCCCAGAAATCTCGGAAAGCTGACAACCTTCACCGCCTATGTTTGAAGGCCATCATTCGCATTATATTTTAGAACACAAAATCGATGGGTAAGTTAAAATAATTCGTTAACCTAATATGTTTGTTTGTTTGAGATTTTTATTTAGGTAACTATTTTTTTAGTCCCGTAACTGGATCCCCTTATCATTTTAGTTTCGTAAGTGGAGCATGTCGTAAACTAGTCCCATAAGTGAAAAATTTTCACTGTTTTAGTCCTCTGGTTCCGGAGACGCCTGCGTGGCTCGCCAGAGGCCACATGTCCGCCGGGTCAGCGACACCTGGTGGACACGTGGATTTTATTTTTTTCATTTTTTAATTTTTTTAAAAATTTATTTGCCTTTTAAAATTTTTTTATTTGGTCCAATTAAAAAAATTTAAAAAATGAAAAAAAATCCACGTGTCCACCAGGTCAGCGACACCTGGCGGACACGTAGCCTCTAGCGAGCCACGCGGGCGTCTCCGGCGCCGAAGGACTAAAACAACGAAAATTTTCTACTTATGGAACTAGTTTGCGAGAGGCTCCACTTACAGGACGAAAATGATAAGGGTGTCCAGTTACGGGACTAAAAAAATAGTTTAACCTTTTTATTTTATAGTATAATACTCATCTAGTTGATGTTCACTTGTTCAATTAATTTTCTGCGACATGGGTCTTTGGATTTAAAACCTAGGTTTTCCCATGGACTGCTTGAAATTCAATTTTGTGGCTTTTAGATAACATTATGATTGAAATTATTTTGTTGGTAATAACATAAATCTAATGGATATAAAAGAAGTGGTTTGAGGGCTTCCTTGAGTTTTTGGAGAGGATTAGTGACATTAGTAAAGTTTGAGTTTTTGGAAGGGATTAGCGGCATTTATATAAGATTATATTAGCTTGTTCATAGTGTAAATCTTATTTATATATGCTTAAGGAGAAGTAGTTTTTTGTCTTAATCTTCTTCCAACACCAGAAGGAATAAGGTATGCCCTCTGTGAGTGTGTATTTCTCCGAATCTGTAATTATAGTAGCAACGGCATCTCTATTTCAGTAGAATAAGGAATAAGGTATGCCCTATGGAGGCCTAATTTTGCTTAGTTAAAAGTTTCCAGCAGCAGTGGCAGCTCTATTTTTATTATTACTGCATTTTATTTTGGATTTGGCCATTGGTGTGCCTTAGTTTTTCATTTGTTATATTGGAAATGTGGAAGTAGTTACGCTAGGGTTTGATAAATGATTTTAGTATTGATTAAGGAAGTGATAATCAAAATAGCATACTTATACAGGTCAATACCTTCACATCTGTCTGCTTGTTTATGACAATCTGCTGCGAGGAATATGGAGCAGTTAGAATTTATTTTGTGTTTCTTTCATATAATTTGTACTTTCTTTTGGCTAGGAGCTTGTTTGTGCTTTCATTAGCTATTTTTAGCCGGGAAAATTATTTGGGTTCATTCTTTGGTTTACTCCCATGGAACATGCTTAGATGGAGTTGCAAATAAGATATAATTTTGTATAGGGAATGTAAACATTTTGAGCTCTCATGTTGATATGATAAGAGCTTTATTGAATTTCATTTTTGACATATACATACTTTTATTGTTGCCCGATCATGCATTACATAAGTTTTTTTCACTCAGTTTATTTCTAATAGAGGCTGATGAATTGATATCTGGCATTTGCTCGGCGCTATTGTGCTATCGGAGAACCGTGCTTACATTTTTCCTCTTTTTTCTTTTCTATTCTTGTGAACAATTCTGTTAGCCGTTGGATGAAGCTCTAGATATCCCTGGAATACATATGATATGTTGCTTTAATAAGAAAATGATATAATCAAACCTAAATTATTTATGTACTTTTGAAAATCGGCTTACATTTTCTTTGCTCCTGAATGCATGTCTCAGTATATTGATCTCAACTACTATAAGCAGTATCTGATTATATGTAAATGCAAAATATTATTCTCTGCTTTAATTTTATTTTAGTGGTAACATTATTTTTGCTACAAGTTCATTTTATTTTTGCAATACATGAAACTGAGCTACTATGTTCTTCAGAAAGAACAAAAATCACACGTAAAGTATTATGAAGTAAAGCTGTAGGTTTGGTTAATATTGTTATGTATTTGAATACTAATCTATGGAACAGTGGTGTGTGGTCAAATTTTGCTATTTTTTCATTTGGTTTGGGCATCAAATTCAGAGTTGTTCTTTGATTGATCACTTTTTGAAACTTGTGATCTTCAAAGTTGAATATGAAGTCTGTTAGGTTGATGAAGACATGACTGCCATTTTTATTTTATTTTATTTTATTTTATTTTTAGTTAAAAAAGAATTACTGTGGATTGCATAATAGCAAATACATGCTTGAAAGTACACAAAACTTTAATCAATACATATATATGTGTGTGTCTTTTTGTGTATTTGATATTCAGTGAGATCATTAAATGAAGAGTTGCAGTTACTTCGGGAACCTGGATCCTATATTGGTGAAGTTGTCAAAGTTATGAGAAAATCAAAGGTTCTGATGAAAGTATATTTTGCATTAGACTAAAAACTATTTCTATTTGCTGAAAATTTTCTTCTTGTGACATTGATATCTAATTATTGTTAAATACTTGTTTTGTGTGTGTGTGTGTGTTTTAAGCCTAGATAAATATTGATTGTGGAAATTTCAAATTCTTGTCAGCTTAGGTACATCCGGAAGGGAGTATTATTGATCTATTTAGGATAGTCCCTCTAGTCTTTGACTGCTTGGTTGTCTAATTGATTTGTTTCTTACACTTATACTATTAGATTTAGTTTAATTGTTCGACACTTTATGGTTTCATAAAATATAATGATAGTAGCATTTTGTTCCAAGTACTAATGTGATTATTGAAATGAATGAATCTTCAAGATTTATATTCAGTGTTTTCCCTAGTACGTGAGTAATAAATGATACATTGGTACCAATGTTTTTTTTTTTTTTTTTTTTTTTTTGAGCTATCTAGATTTATGCCTTAATCATGGTTGCCAAAAAAATAAATATCAACCAAAATTGAATTTGATTTGCTTTTTGTTTGATCCCACGATATTTATAGATTTATATATGCATATTCATCCCACTTCAAAATGCAGGGAGAATTGCAAGTGGTAATGAGTTTCTTTATTTCTACTATTTTACACAAAAGTGATATAAATATTACCAATATCTATCTATCTATCCAATGTCAAAGCTAGGTTGGGGTTGAACTAACTTATTGAATCTAATTATCACTCAACCGCCAGTCTTGATCCTATCAGCTAAAAAACCTTTGTAATCCATAACATCTGCCACTGTCAAACTTATATATGCCGCATCACCTACAACCTGCATAATTTATACATAGATTGTTAGATAAGGTTTTCCTAATGAATAAGCTATTTCAAGAATATATATATTATCAAAATGGTGTATTTGAAGGGTTAGTAACTACTAACTATAGATATAGGTTTTCTGCTTCTTGCTTGCTTTGCTGTGTGCAATAGATTTTGATTTCTTTGGGTTAGGCTTAGTTCAACTCAAGTGGAAAAGACATGATAAAGAAGAGAGAAAGATATAGTAGTTTTAGCTGCAAGCTGGTTCAATACATATTATTGTTGGAGGTTGTTGTCTACTTAATTATATTATACTAGTATAGTCGTAATATGTACCTACTAGAGTGTTAATTGCCTTAGTTAATCTAAATTAGCATGTTGCCATTAATTCTTAAATTGCAATTTTTGTTACCACAATGTTGATTATCTTTGTTGTTGGTGTTTGTTTAAATTATCATAGGATAAGTGCTCATTGATTAATTGTTTTGCTAGATAGATTAGTCTTGGTTTTATTTATATTAGTATAGGGCTGTTCGGGGATATTTATTTTATTATTTTGTGTAATTTAATAGTGGTGATAATTTTTTGGGGTTATTTGGGTATTAGGTAGTTGTATGATCGAATTTTCTATGTAGGGCTTCATTGGCGGTTATTTGCTGCCAAATGTGAGGTTATGTTATTTTTCTTGCTGAAGGATTTCCCCCATATTGTATAATTTTAGTTGTACGGACTGATACAGATTATAAGTGTGGTAGTTTATAAATGTTGGTTTATTGGTGTAGGGAGAGTTGTTTTGTTGTTTATAGTTGTGTGGTTTATCTTCCTAATGTTTGGTAGTCAACCTTCTTGATTAGTGCTTTCGGTTGTAGACATTGCTATATTCATATTTAAGATAGTGTCCATAGATCAAACTGAAGGATAACTTTTATCTTATTACGAAGTTTCCATTGCTACCATTTTTCATGATATATTTATATATATTTTTATATTCATCCATGTTGTTCAGAGATATCATATTTCCTCATAACTAGCTATGGTTTTACGTTTTATATAGGTGATAACCTAGCCATTGTCAAGGGATTTGGTACTGGTGTTACAATCCATGAGACCGCACTTATTCTCCTAAGTAATGCCGGAGCGAAAATCCTCGATAAAGTACTCGCCGGAGATAATATCAAGTGCACTTACAAGGATGTACAAATTTTTTTTAAAATTTTTATTCTTTTGGGAATTAAATTACCTTAGTTACTGATATAATTACATTGCAGTTGGTTCACCGCTTCTGATTGCTTCCTCTGTGATTTTACACTCGATGAGTTTGGTCGTTCATAGATGTATTTGTTAGTCGACTTTAGAATTGTACTGCAGCTTGATACCATATTTATTTATTCACGTATACTTTTGGATTTGGGGATCAAGTGTTAGCAAGTTGTTACTTGGTTATTATGGTGTATGGCATGGTGATTTTCGAAGATGCTTTAAAGCACTGTTGACGTCTAATATTCTATTTTTGACATGAATATGAATGTTGTTGGATTTATGCTGTTGTGCAGGTATGAACAAGAATTTCAGATTAATTATAATAAAAATATGTTTTAAATTATTTATGACGCAGATTGATCCATAACAAATACTTTAACAATTAGATTTTATTTGTGGCGACAAAATCCTTATTTGAGGCATGGACACCTTTTGTAGTGGATTTTTAGTTTCGGACAATGGCCAGTACAAAAAGTGTTTTACGTTTGCATTAAATTTGTACTTTTTTTTTTCGGAAAAATTTCGTAACAAACAGTTCTCTGACAGGACACTACTTTTGTAACGCATTTTTTCTTACGGATTGCAACAAAAAGTTTTCTGATAGAATTCCATATTTTTACCGCATTTTTTGTTCCAAAAGTATGTCGTAACAAATAGTTCTCTGACAAGATTTAACTTTTGTTACAAATATTTTGTTACGGAAATATGTTGGTACAAAAAACACAACAAATAAAATTAACACGTGCTTATTTTGAGGGTTGACCACCACTTATTTATGACGGAATTTGTCGCAACATAGACTTTTTGTACCGCAATTTTTCATAGTGGTCAAAATGTGCAACAAAGTCAACACAAAAGACTATTTTGCACAAAAATTGAATTTTTGTTACGGATTTTTTACCGCTACAAAATATCCATTTTTCGGTAGTGTAGTACCGTTACTAAAAAATAAAAATAAAAATTGTTATGGGACGCACCAAAATGAAAAAACGGATAAATTGTTAAGGGACGGAGGGAGTATTTTAATTTTTAATTCATTTTTTTCTAAACTTATCCAATTTAATTATAATTCTAAAAATAAATATTAACAATTTTTTTTCTCTCTCCATCTCTATTCTTTCTCACGACACGTCTCATGCATTAAAACTTAAATTTATTTCTGTTTGTCTTTATTTATAGAAAGATTTTGCAATAAAAAATACATTTGGAGTTCATAGTTTATTATTAGTTTTTTTGTTATTATTATTATTATAGTTTCGGTTTTACAATAATCATGACATTATTTATTTTTCACTTATCATACATTTTGTGCTTATACTTTTTTATTGGATATATGATTAAAATAATTTTTATTTTTTAGAATTTATTATTATATTTAACATAAATATTATTTTGAAAATAAATTTAATAATATACTTATAGGGCTTATAATTTTTTTTTTTCTCAGGGCCTAAAAAAACTCCAAGCTACATAGGGGTGGCAATTCGGGCCAACTCGCTTTCTTTTTTTTTTTTTAATTTTAATTTTAAATTATTTTTTTATTTTTTTAACTTTGAATTAATTTCAAACTCCCAAACATATACAAACTAACACATTTACCATCAAGTCATATTGTAACTAACTTTTATCTTTGTTTCAAACATTAATATATATAAATTTATTGAAAATTAAATATTAATTTTAAAAATTGTGTCGGGCTAGGTACCGCCCGACTTTCATAAACCCGGGCACGGCCAGGTTTATTAGCGTGCCTGGTCAAGCACGGCCCAAAAATTATCGAGCCTATTTTTTGGAGGCCCAAGCACGGTGTTTTCATGTCGGACCGGGCTTTCGGGCCGTACTTATTATTACCCTATAATTCTACAATGATTTTGGCATATCTTATATAATATTAGAAATATATTTTTCATTCAAATTAATAACACACGCTAGCTCGCATAATCAAAATTTTCCAAAAAATACATTGAGGGTATGTTTCTTTAGGGTAAGTTTGAAAATATTTGGTTTGAGTTTGGATTGAGTTTGAATTTGAGAATGAGTTTGAATTTTTATGTTCTTTTAGGTTTATAGGTTTCATTTGAGTTTGAGAGTTTTGAAAGGTATTGATTTGATGGATAATAAATATAATAATATAAATGTGTATTAAATTTAATTTTTTAAAATTAATAATGGTATTATTTAGCTATGAATTTATATTATATCTATATATATAATTTTATATTTTTATTTTTATGTATTATAGAAAATTTAATTTTACAAAATGACATATATATTGTATATATTTTTAAAAATTATTATTATTAAAAATTATTTTTCTATAATTTTATAAAATTGTATTTTAATTTTAATTTTTTTTTTGTAAAACAAAAAAGAGAATGTCAGCTTTTGCATAGTATGTCTGCTTCCAAATGAATTGTCTCTCCTAACGTAGAATTTGCTCTCAAATCCAAACCTACAGTGCTCGTACAATAATTTTCTCCAAAATTGCTCCAAAATTGCGTAAAAAAAACACACCTGAAAAATTCATCATCAAGTGTTATTATTATTATTATTATTATGAAGTATTCTCTTTGGTATATACCTGATACTCGATTGCAAGGAGTAAAAGCATTCACACAAGCATATATTTGAGAAATTCTTAGCAAACATCAGGACAATATAGTTCAGGTTATTTTTCTTCACTATTCAATAACTGTTTTACCCATCTTTTACTCATTTATGTTTAAAGAAATAAGTATCTTTTAGTCTTCATTAACATGAAATTTTATTCCTCCTCCCTCAATACTTTTCTTTCCTCGTCAAAATATTTAATAATAACATATTTTGAGTTTAAATTCATTTATTTTGTAAATGTTGTCAACTTCCTTTGAATTGAACAAAATATAAGACACTGTACATATTTGGAGTATAATTTCTTATTTAATTATTTTTTTATATTTTAAAATAATATTTTCATTAGTAAACTGATGAACTCTTAAGAGTAGTAACAAATAAGACAACATGTTTCATTTTAATTTAACTTGTTTTTCACATGTGCCTGATAGTCAGTCAGTCAGGAGAATTATCCATGTCAGAATTTCATTCATATTGTTTCCCAATTTGCATTTCCCATCCAGAGCTCTTTAATTTGCAAGATCACATATGGCATTGAGCCACTCCAATGATTGCAAAATGAAGCAGTACAACCTACGAAACTCACTACCAAAAAATTGGCTTTTTGTAGCGGATATATAGTCTGTCAAAATAAATTCGTCACAAAAAGTGACTTTTGTTATGAAAGTTGTCGCCACAAAAAAGTTTAATGATTGGTCATCTTTTTTTTTGTATTTGTATCGACAATTTATCCGTAACAACTATATTTTGGACGGAATTTCTTCATATATATATTTGTTACGTAATTCAAGCCTTGACAAATAGGTCAATTTTAAAATTTTCTATATACTTAGAAAATCTATATAGAATTATTTTAAAATTTGAAAAAAAAGATTATTTATTTCGATAGTTATCCGTAACAAGTACATTTTGGACGGAACATCATCATATATATATTTGTTATGCAATTGAAGTCGTAACAAATAAGTCAATTTTAAATATTCTATATATTAAAAAAATCGGTATATAATTATTTAAAAAAATAAATTTATTTAAAAGATAAATAAAAATAAAAATAAAAATATAAAAATATTTTCATAAATCATACCTAAAATATAAATTAAAAAAAAATTAATTATTTTTTAAAACATAAAAAATATATTATTAAAAAGATTAAAGAAAAATACAATCATATAATATTTTTAAAAAAAATCAGAACTAAAAAGTACATATAAATTTTGAGAAAAATTTTAAAATCACTTACAGATTTTGAAAAAAATTTACAAATTATTATTATTATTATTTATTATTTTTTTAAACAAAACTAAAAATGAATCCTAACCCTAATCCAATATCCTAAACCCAAACCCAACTACACCCCAACGTGATTCCTCGCACATCGCTACTCGCCTGCCCATCGTCGCCTCGCTCCACCGTCCCCAACTCCGACTGACGACGTCTTCCACCAGCCACATTGCGGCTTCCACAGTTTGTCTGCATTGTCCAATCAGCAGTGTTCTAGTTCAAAAGATGACTATCTGCTGTTATCCCCAAAGGTTTGTGTTGTCTGCCATTTCGTAATCGTGAACCCTTCTAATTTACTGTTCTTCGAATTATGTGGCTAGTTCAACCGTCTATTGTTTTTATTTTAATAACGTGTATTCTGTGCTTCGCATTGATTGAGTAGAATTTTGTTCGAATTGGTTCTCTTATATAAATTTTTGAATGATTTCATGTGCCTTTTGGTGTTGATTTTCCTTCTTTAAAACATTATCTGAAACTTAATTCTAAAATTTTGGCGGTCGTATGTTATTGTCTTCGATCTTAATTTCTATGTTTTTTTTCTACCCAGTTGTGATTTTCAATGTCCTGAGAAAATTACATCATAGAATCGCATATGAAAAAAAATAAAATAACATAATGTATATATGTTTAAAGCATTGTGAACTAAAGACCATTCTTTGTGTTGTTTTGGATATCTTCTTATTTGATATAAAAATAATCTATTCTAGTTGTGATTAGTGTTTACTATAGCATAGTAGAGTCTCTTGTGCTGAATGGAATTAACGAAGATGATGTTGTATATTAATTATATATTACAGAGTCACAATTATCATTGCTAACTCAAGTTCTTTACATGTTGTTTCGGTTGCCGCAGAACACTACTTCATTAAAAAAAACCTACTTTGTGCGGACTCTGCATATTTCTTGGCACCCTTACATTGACACACTTGGAAATCTTGTCTTTTGATTATTTTTTTAGGTAATACTTCATTCTTGGTAGCCGAAATTTTGTTTAGTTAACAAAAAATATAAAGTTTGATGGTTTTGCTTTCAACAAATGTTCTTTCATTAATGGGTTGTTACCAATACTTTATTGTAGCAATTAATCAAGTAGAAATCATGTTGCTTTGCATTTGTGCATTTAAAAAAAATTCGAGAATCCATTATTAGTACACATATTTTGTATTATGTATGAGGAGCCTAACAAGCTTCATAGCACTAAATCTTTAGGGAATGACTCATCTTTTATGAAGCTTCATTGATCTCTAAACTTTTACAGTGTTATATATGTGGTATGCACTCTGACTTACATGATACATTTTCAGTTCAATATACTTTATGCCCTGATGAAGTTTATGAACTGTCAAATCCCCAAGTTTTTTTTTTCTCCAGAATGGCTGTAAATCTTGTTATTTATGAATTGTATTTTCTACGGTCTAGTTTAATTGTCACCTTGTCAAGAGATTTACAAAACGACTTCATACTGTAAGTTTATTACTTTGGATAAAGGAACTTAATGTCTTTCTTTCCCTAGCAATTCTTGTTGAACACATATTCTTTAAGCTCTGTGGTGTTTGAATAGCATAATTGTTTTCATTCTGGTGTTTGGTATTCTATTGGTGCCTGATGGTGATGAGAGGTATGGCTTTATTTTATCTTGTTTCATTTTAATTTTCTGGGTGTCTTTGTGCTCGGCTCTTTATTAGGGCTAGATTAGATTCTTTGAATCTACAACTTCAATCTTAACATGTCTCCTTATGTACTTACTACATTAAAAACACATTTTCCTGAGTGACTTGTAAAAAGCATTATTGACACTTGAGACAATATGGACCAAGGACAAGGACAAGATCTACTGTCCACCTTAAGACATTCTCAAATACTTGCCCTTCTGATGTCTTAAGAATCAATACACTAGTTTCATGTCAAGGCTGAGTCATTGTTGTGTTGAGTCCGTTTGGGTGAGTTTCGTTTTTAAAGTGTAACATTTGAATGCATATTTCATTTTTTTTTCATTGAATAGTAGAAAGCAATTTTAAATAAATGCTTGGAAATATGGATACATGGTTCTCTAAGTTGATTCAACACTTAAAAATTTGAACATGAGGTTGGTTAACCTAGGTGCTTAATGCATTAGGTTCAGATTTGCTTGAGATATTGATTACTACGTAAAACCTTGAAATTTGTTTTGTTTTTTGTATTGCTTGTTTTGTAGCTATCTTCCCAAAATATTTGATTCTTTGGAAGTTCTTTTTAAATGTGTGTTGACAATGATCCCAAGATAATTGAGCAGGTGCAGGAGTATTGCGTATTATCTTTGTTTTCGTCAAACTATTTTTTCCCTAATATTATTTCTTTAGAAATAACCAAGTTCTAAAATGATTTTTCTTTGCAGATGTTCACATCATGGTCATATATCACGAAACACTTGCAAAAGTATCTTGTAAAGAATGTTGGTTTTTATTTAAAGCAGATTATTTTTTAAGATATACTACAATATCGAACATTATTAAGAGAGTTGTCACTATTATTCAAAGAAACCCTTAAAAAAGATAATTGCACAGTACAACTTCCTTAAGAAACAGAAGAGAAAAAAAACAACGATTAACTCAATGAAATTAAGGCCAAGGGCAGTCAGTCATATTGGCTGAATTAGAGCTTTTGAAAAAAAATTTCTTGTAAGGGAAACGTACTGATCTGACAATGCTGCTCTCTTTTTAGGTTTTCTTCTTGTTTAGCGATGGATTAAGTTACACAATATATCTTGTTGTTCCTTTTGGAATGGTAATTCACCATTTATTTTTTGCTTTCTATTTTTGTAAGGTATTTCCACGATATCTATGATTATGAATGGTTTAAATAGTAATGTGGATAATATTTTAGATTAACTTAGGTAGTTTAATGAAATAGATAGCTAGTTGATATTATTGATATATCTTAGATTGTCTGCTAACTTGTTAAATATAGAACAAGTGCTAATTATTAGATAGGTTAGTTTAGATCTCAAATAAACTTACTCATTTTTGTATTAGATTAACTTATCCTTCTGCATGTCTACTTAATTTAAATTGGTTGCAATTAATTGTCGAACTGTACATTCTACTGCTCTCTCCTTCCTAGTTTACTTTTGTTAATTTTCATTGCTACTTTGCTTGTTGTGTTTAATTTTATTCTATGTTATTCATGTAGCATAAGCTTAGTTTGGATATATCATAATAGCCCCTCATGTATTGTTGATTAATCAATTTTTATTTAACGTATTATCATTTCTTAGACTTAGTTTTGTTCCACTTTGATGGCTTGCTGCTATAACTCTTTTGCTTAGATTACTTTAGCCCTATAGTGTGTTGTTTGATTTTGTTAATTCAATAGTATATTAGATTTGGTTCTCCAACGATTTGTTCATGTTTGATGCCTTGCCGCTTTAATTTATTTATTTATTTTTGTTTTGCCTAAATTCTTTTAGCCTTGCAGTGTGTTGTTCAGTTTTGTTATATTATTATTTTAGATTTTCTTGTTTGAATTAATTGAATGATATATTGAATCACATTAGCTTCGCTCTGCTTGTAATTGTGTTATTATAGATCAACTTGTTGAAGTGGAACTGTGCACATTATTCAGACTTACTAATCTATGTGCTAACTAATTACTTAGTTTGCACTAGTTGGTAGATTGGTTAATTGGTTCTATTTATCTTAACCATTCAGCTATGCACACTATGATTCTCTGCTTTGTGTGTGGAAATATGCATGTCACTGAATAAAATATTCATGTAAGATTTAGCTCGCCGGAGAATAGAATGGAACTAACTATGATTGTAAGACTCCCATCTATTTTTGCATCACAATAGCGCAAAAACACCTCACTCAAAACGACAATTTCTCTTCAGGTTCTCCATCTATAAATGTATCAATAATTTCCAGATAATATGAGTTTATGAATGTCGGGCAGCTAATCGCAGCCGCAGCTGGCTGATCACTCCAATCTTCCTTAAACTGCTTAAGATAATCATTTTGCTCGTGTTGGTATCCATCACCCTTACAATCTCAAAGCATTTACCCTCTTCGCGCAAGGTATGTCATTAATTATGTATATATGTAGACATTGTTTTAGAAAATGAAAGCATATTCCACAGTTTGATCACTTTCTTAGGTAGCCTTAGGTTTTACATATAGGATTCATAGAAATAATATATTATACACCATTGGACTTGTTGTTTAATCAATGTTATGACTGTGAACATAGTATTGTGTAACTTCTACGGTAACATAAGAGTCTAACTTCCAGGTTGATACGGATTTGAATGTTAACTTCTTACGTTCCTCCAAACTTGGATGAGAACTCTAAGATGTTTATAAATAAAGAAAACTAATTGCATCAACTATGCCACGTAATGAATGATGCTTTGGTTTGTTCCCCATTCGTCCTCTTGAATGCTCTAGTAAGATGGTTACACCCCTCACAATACCACTTTGGCATATTACATGCTCCTCTATTACTATTAAGATAGACCTATTTGGATCTAAACATCATGGTACACTACATGAACCTCTATAGGTTTAATTTGTATACAATTTCTTGTTCAAGATTTCTATTAATCGTGTTAAAGTTAAACTATACATGTATAGTGCTTCAACCATAGGACATGCCATATATCAAGTAGATCTTTCATTCTTTTTGTTATTTTCTTGTGGTACATCATATCGAAGTTTTAAATACTAAACATATTATAGAGTTATTTCAGATTGATTTGGATTGAATCAGTATGATGGACTTAAGGACATGCCATATCTGAGAATTATCTGGTTAATTTAGGTAATGAATTATCAATGTTATGTATTGAATGAACTCAAATATTGTTTTGGTTAATTTTGGTGATGGATTACAAATGTTATATTTTGGTTTTATATTTAAAAGATAGTTCAGATAAGAATTTCATAGAAATTTTTGTATTATAGTTTGTAGTTCTTTATATTATCTTTGTATTTTGGTTTCTTCAATGCGTTAAAAGCAAATAGAAGATCTTCTCTTGAGCGATATATGCTTTGTTTTTATTATGTGGAAATTAAAATCTTATGTAAGTTCACATTTCATTGCAGCTGCTTTGCCGTTCTTGAGTGCTTTCCCGGAGATTGGAGCAACAAGTATATTTTTCAACTGCAACTGCTTTGTCATCCTTGAGTGAATCCTGGGAAATTGCAGAACAACGACCATGTGTGTTCATTATACTACGTTAATACTTATGTTTATTTATTTATCTTTTGGATGTTTGATATTCTGGATTTTGGATGTGTTGGTACTTATTTGATAAGGTTGTTAGGGGCAAAATATTACATTTATGTTTTTGGCGTGTCGGAAACGTTGTTGGATCAGTGTCATTTTGTATATTATTTTTATAATTTTTGTATTTGATATAAAAAACAGGTATTATGCTATTTGTGATGAAATTAATTTTATAACAAAATCCTTATTTGACGCAAAATAACCTTTTGTAGCAACATTTTGTTACGGGCATTGCCTGACACAAATGGTGTTTCACGATCACATGCCTTGTACTTAATTTTTTGTTACGGACAAATTCTGTAACAAATAATTTTCTAACAAAAAGTCTACTTTTGTACCGCCTTTTTTGTTTTAGATATATTTTGTAACAAAAATTTTTCTGTCAAGATTTCACTTTTGTTCCGCATTTTTTGATACGGACATATGTCGTCACAAAAACATGATCGATTCTTTTGTTACGTATAAAAAACGTAACAAATACAACTAAGACATGCTTATTTACTGCGTTGACTACCACTTATTTATTACGGATTTTGTTGCAGCAATGACCTTTTGTACTTCGACTTTTCGTAGCAGTTCAAATCCGTAACAAAGTCGACACAGAAGACCTTTTTGCATAAAAATTGGGCTTAGGTTACAAATTCAGACCGCTGCAACAAGTCAATTTTTTGGTAGCAACCATGGGCTCTCATCTTGTCCAATGCAACAAGAAAATAATGCTTATCATATCAGAAGGTGTTTCTCGCTTTAACTCCACTTTCTTTTAGTTTCAGATGGACACAGTAGGCTTCTATGAGTAATCATGCGTTAACAGGTTATTTTAGGCATTCAACCAGAGCACATATATATGGTACAGGAAAGTTATTTCATAACATCAACAAAATATCGTATTAAGTATTTAATATATATAAGATTAGACTGTGTTCCAAACCGGGAAACATAGGTAAAACATGAAGCAACGATAATCTTCTAGCACAGAGTGGCAAGTGTTTTCCGACTTCTCAGATAAGAAACCGTCTACTTCTGAATTGGTAAACAATATCTATCTTCCTAGTGAGTTAGTTGCAAAAAATATGATAAACAAATAAGTCAACAACAACACTTGTTTCTTTCCATCATCAATAAAAAACACTTACATTTCAAGTACGAGTTTGGAGGAAATTAAGTCGCCGTGTTTCTTTTAACCAGATTAGGAAATACAATTGATGCAATTTCCTTGTATGATGATAATCGTCATACTGCCATCTTAAAAAGCAAGCTAGCTCCAAAAGAAGCTGCTATACCTGGTAATCCAGTTTATGTTTGAAAACAGTGCACAACAGGTGTGATGGCCTTACAACTTCATGCTCTGATAAGAGAAATATATAGACTCACGTGATTACAAGTAGAGATTTTACCATTATACGCATGGCAAAGTTCTAAATCTGACAAAATTTTCTGAATTTCATCATGCGATTGCAAACAAATGTAAGCAACAACCAAGGAACAGTTCCAAAAAACACAGGAAATTTCTAGCTTAACCTGCTAAATCCATTAATGAATATTCTATCATCCTCTATGTGTATACATTAAATAAAATGCAACTGTGGAATTTCCTACTTAGAGTAGGCTGCAAAGCCTAAGTTAAGTTTGTATCTATCATAATTTTTGGAATTGTTCCCCAAGGGATTTGCTAAGTAAATTAACTACAGGGGACTTCACTGTATTTTTTACAATGTGTTGACCTTAAGTAATCTGCTGAATATTTGAACGGTTGGATTGTCTAAATTCCATTGGCTTGGACTCAGCAGACATTTTTAAAACTGCACGGCCAACCCTCATAATCTGCTGATTCTCATGTGCTCAGAATCGCATTCCAACCCTACGAATTCCGTAAAGTCAACACTCCAAACTAAAGGTCAACTCTTACACTACATGGTCCGATATTTCATGGTTCGTGGACCAGCTACTGCCAAATATGCTTAGCGAACAAAATAAACTATGTGGTCAACCTATCCGTGGAATTTATCCCTTCAGTGGTGCTTTATCCCATCACCTCCCTTTGGTTAGTTTTCAGCGCCTTCCTTTTCAGGTGGCAGAGGCAGTGGCACCGCCTGAATTTTCCAGCCATTTGCAAGACCCGCGCTGTGAATCGGTCTGTAAATTTATTAATTTAATATTTCTGAACAATTAGAAAAAGCAATGTAATAAATGTAGGTATAAATATGTTTTTAGTTAAATCAGAACTCCATTCACTGATTAATCATTTCAGATTCTCTTAAATTTTCATTTAGTTTTCTGAGGCTCAATAAAAACTTGGTTAGTACTTTCCCACTAGTTTGTAGCTTCCCAATCACCAGCAGTAGTCATGGTAATATAAACTTGAGTTTAATTTGGCATTAAATTATGTATTGGGATGTTGTTGTGTCTGATCTTAATTATTGTGTGTAGTCCGTATAGTTCTTCAGTATTCGAGTTATGTGTTAAGGGACTGTTTGGTTGCTTTGTAATTTGTTATTGGTAAAATTGTTTATAACTCCTATGTGGTTTCAAAATTCACCCTAAAATGTCTCTATACTTTAAAAATTGCATGGTGACCCCTTATACTTTAAAAAATGTTGCATGAAACCCCACTACCATGAAATTTTCCTTGTGTGATGAGAAGATGATCTTCTATCTATAGTTTTTGCATGGTGGAGGTTTCAAGCAACATTTTTCAAAGTATAAGAGGGTGTCATGCAATTTTTAAAGTAAAATGAAGAATTTACACTGAGTTTCGTAACCACAAGGGAGTTATGGACAATTTTGTCTTTGCTATTTATAAATCTTTGTATTTATGTTATTAATTGAGAAAGCAAGTTTCTAAATTGTCCACTCCCTGGTCCATTATTGTAATTTTCTCTTCTGCCAAATTCAACAAAGCGGTATCAGAGCCGCCACCACCACAAAAGCATCAAAATGAATAGCACTCTACCATTTGAATACTCAAAACTAAATCAAGAAAATTATGGCCATTGGTCCATCGGGATGAAAGCCATACTTGGATCGCAAGAAGTGTGGGATATTGTTGACAGAGGATATGATTCATCTGCAACCACGGAAGGGATGACGGTAGCACAAAGAGATGCACACAACAAATTAAAGAATAAGGACCAGCTGGCTCTCTCCCTCATTCACATGTGTCTGGAGGACATGTTCGAAAATGTTTCGTTGGCAAGCACAGTGAAGGAAGCTTGGGAGATTCTTCAAAATTCATGTCAAGGAAAAGATAAGGTAATCAAATTTCAATTACAAACATTGAGGGGAGAACTCGAATAACTGACAATGAAGGATTCTGAAAGTGTTAGAGATTACGTGAACCGAGTCCTTGCCGTCGTGAATCAATTGAAGAGATATGGAGAAACCATTGATGATGTTCGGTGAATGAGAAAATTCTCAGATCATTGGATCCAAAGTTTGATTATGTCGTTAGTGCAATTGAGGAATCAAGGGATTTGGAAGACTTGCCTAGTGATCATCTTTTGGGGTTATTACAGGCCCATGAGGAAAGAATCAAATAACGAGAAGAGCCGTTTGTCCAGGTGCTACAATCGAAATTATCACTACAATATGAGAATGAGCAATTCAAAAACAATAGAGGTAGAGGTAGAAACCGAGGACGAAGTCATGGTCATGGCCGCAGTTTTGAATGAGGAAGAATACAGATAAACTATGGTAGTAGAGCTGAAACAGACTCACATGAATAAACAATTTGAGGATGAAGAAGACGGGATCATTTTCATGGAGGTTGCGGACGGAAAAATAATGTCCGATGCTACAATTGCCAAAAATTTGGACACTTTGCAGCTGATGTGACCATCATGAGATCTACTGATCCATCAATTTTTTTTAGCCGAACTGATTACCTGGAGCCAAGCATAGAAGATTCAAATGGTTATGCTTTTCTTGGACAATCATGCTAGGGACTCTATTATCGAAGAAACTGCCGAAGATAGACCTGCTATGGACAATTATAAGTTTGATTCCCTGATCACTTAATCATCCTAACATCAGTAGAAGATCCGAGACTGCCAACCAAGACTACCAACAAAGAATATCAATCATTATAGAAGGAGTCCATAGTTTCTATATTATCTATTCCTTTTAGTATAAGTTTCCTTTCACTATATTTCCTAATAGGTTGTTTCCTTGTTTTTATATTTTCTAGTTTATATGTGGCCTTTTAAATTGCTTCCTTGTTTCCAATGTTTTTTTTCTTCTATCCTCAAGGAGCTCTATATAAAGGCCTTGTTTATCATTGTAAAGAATACACCACTTTGATAATGATTATAAAATTTCTTTTCTTTCAAGATGATTCTTGCTTAATTGATTATTTGACATTGTGTGATGCAATCCTCGATAGTTGATATGACATCATGAGAGCTACCGATCCATCAATTTTCCTAACCGAACTGATTACCCAGAGCCAAGCACAAAAGATTCAAATGGCTATACTTTTCTTGGATAATCATGCTATGAACTTCATTATTGAAGATTCTTCTAAAGATAGACCAGCTATGGAATCTTATAAGTTTAATTCTCCGATCACTTAATCATCCTGAGGTCATCATTAGAAGATCCGAGAATGCCAACCAAGACAACTAACAAAGGATATCAGTAATTATGGAAGGAGTCCAAAGTTTCCATATTACGTATTTCTTTATACTATAAGTTTCCTTTTAGTATATTTCCTAAATACGTTGTTTCCTTATTTTATCTTTACTAGTTTATATGTTGCCTTTTAAATTGTTTCATTGTTTTCCAATGTTTTCTTTTCTTCTACCCTCAAAGACCTCGATATAAAGTCCTTGTTTATCATTGTAAAGACACACCATTTTGATAATGATTATAAAATTTCTTTTCTTTCAAGAGTTATTCTTGCTTGCTTGATTATTCAAGATTGTGTGATGCAATCCTCGTTAGTCTTTCAAAATTAGATTGTTTTTGAGTGATTCGAGACAGTTCGCCACCTCTCAATTGGTGCTATACCGCTTGTTGCGTTAACTCCATTCCTTGATTGGTTTAGAGATCTTGTGTTGTGTATTGCCTAGTTCTCACATGATGCCTATCCGATCAACCTTGGGAATCAAGAAATCAAAGTATTATTCTATCCATATTCTTCCAATCCATTCTTCCACCAAATTATGCACCTTTCTATTTACTTTATTTACTGTGGTTTGTGAGTTTTTCAAACTCTTCGGTTACATTTGCATCATCTGATATCAAAGCTAGTTGATACAATCTCTTGATTGATATCATGATTTTTATTTGAAAAAAAATAGGAAAAAAAAGTCCCGAAAAAGAAAAAAATCCGAAAAAAAACAAAGAACAAGTCCAAAAAAAAAAACAAAAAAGTTGATACAATCTCTTGATTGATATCACAGTTTTTATTTCTATATTCGTTCTTATCATTTTCCACTTCTTTCCATATTTTTCTCCTAATTTCCTTTTCTAAGATCTTCATATTCATTCTTTCCATATATGTGTTTGGAGTTAATGCACATGTTTTGTATGTATTGATTATTGGCATCAAATAGAGAATCTTCTCTAAGACCTTCTAAAATTCAGAGCATGCAAGAAAATTGGTGAGAACACCTGTGTTGAGTGGTATGCAATTTAAGAGGAAAAAAAAGTAATTTTGTCGAGAGTGCATTACATCCCGAAGAGATTATTACCTGAGAGAAGAAACTTAAGTGAGGTTGTCCTTATTTTTTCTAACGTGCTATATATATATATATATCTTTATGTATAATCATGTCAGGAGACAAGGGAAGATAACAAATTCTCATGGAATCAGAACTCATCTATGATGTCGTTGATGTTGCGCTAACCAGAAAGATCAATGAAAAATTTACCGGAACTAAAGAAAAATTTGGATCGACTAACTGCACACCTCTTTGTTGGCTCACAATCTAGGCCCACGGTTGGCCCACCAGAAGTTCGTAAATCTCGACGTCACACCCCATAGTCGAAAAGTCAAATGTTTCATAAAATATGTCTACCCAAATTTGATGACAAGTGGAGACCAACAAAATGTAGACCCAAACTGCATGAGCCATTACGATGCATCCCTAGTTTTAATGGTTGTTCAGACTCCGACACATTCCTCGATTGGGAGCGAAATATAGAGCTTGTATTTGATTGTTATGGATACAATGACAAACAAAATGTACAAGTTGCTATACATGAATTTACTAATTATGCTTTGAGTTGGTGGGACCAGATCCATCGCAAGAAAAAAGATTAAGGAAAAGCACCCATAACTACTTGGGAGGCATTGATAGGAGTGATGAGGAAAAGATTTGTACCGTTTTGGTATGAACGAGACCTTTACCAATGCACACAAAAACTCCATAGAAAGAAGGTGACTAAGAGAGTTGATTTTGATTGTCATATTCACAACCACAAGTACAAGGAAATGAGCAATATAGTTCCCGTGGAAGGTTGCAACTTCTTACTTAGGCCGTTGGCGCAGTTCGATGAAGATTCTATTCATGATGGTGCGATGAACCCATTAAACTCAATATCTGAAGGTGAAGAAAAGTACAAAAAAACCAAGTCATGTTCGTGAGCTTAAGGAAATACAAGAGGATGAAATTAGTAAGAGAAAAGAGAGTCAAACACGAGAGAAGCGTGAGGCAAAAAATAGTGAGGGAAATGAGTTGAGTGTTAGCGGATTGAGTGCAAACATTCGGGAGAGTTCACTCACTTTAAAGGATTTTAGATCCATACAGGGGAAAGAAATCGATAGGCATAATATTTATATGTATAACTTTTATTGCCTACCACTTCAAGATTTTAAATCTAACCCATTATCCGAGTTTTATGTTGTGTTGCAAGAACTTATTGATACCTCGACTAATAACCTACCTGGAGGATTGCCACCATTGAGTGGAATTGAGAATCAAATTGATTTCATCCCCGGAGTTCAACTATCAAATCAAACAACATATAACATGATGCGAATGCAACCGAAGGATTCGGAAACTCGCAAACCACATGAAATAAAGTAAATGGAAAGGTGCGGAATTTGGTGGAATAATAGAGATGGAAGAATATGGATAGAAAGATACTTTGGTTTCTTGATTCACAAGGTTGATCGGATAGGCACAACGTGAGTACTAAGCAACACGCAACACAAAATCTCTAAACCAAACAAGTAATAAATAAGGATAATTTGGATTCTCGATCCACAAGGTTGGTCGGATGAACACCACGTGAGAACTAGGCACCACGCAACACAAGATCTCTAAACCAATCAAGGAATGAAGTTGACGTAACAAGCAGTCCAACACCGATTGAGAGGCGACGAACTATCTTGAATCACTCGAAAACAACCCGATTTTGAAAGACTACCGAGGATTGCATCGTACAATCTCGAATAATCAAGCAACAAAGAATCATTGTTGAAAGAAAAGAAATTTTATAATAATTATCAAAGTGGTGTCTACAATGATAAACATGGCCTTTATATAGAAGACCTTGAGGGTAGAGGAAAAGAAACATTAGAAATAAGGAAACAAATTAAAAGGTAACAACTAAACTAGGAAACATAAAATAAGAAAATATCTAATCAAGGAAGCTAGTGAAAAGGAAATAAATATAAAGGAAACTTAATTAATAAGTAATATGGAAACTTTGGGATTTTTCCATAATTATTGATATTATTGGTATTATTGATCTGCAGTCCTGATTCTTGACATGGAGGTCTCGGCATGACTTGGTTAAATGATCTTTGAGTCTGGCACATAAGAGATGCAATATCCGGGATGTCCATCTTCAACAATCTTTTTGAAAATTGAGTCCATAGCATGTTGGACTAAACTCGAGATAGCTATTTGAAACTTTTGGGATCGGCTCCGAGTTATTGGTCTAGTTGGCAATATCGTTGGGTCAATAGCCTTCATGATGGTTACATCATCTCCTCCCTCTTCAAAAGGATGTGCCATCAACCGTTCATCGTGTACATCGAAAGGAGTTAAATCAGAAACATTAAAATTTGCACATCCACCATATTCACCTGGTAAATCCAACTTGTAAGCATTGTCGTTTATGTGCTCGATGACTTGAAATGGACCATCTCCTTGTGGGGAAAACTTTGACTTTCTCTTGGCTGGAAATCTCTCCTTGCGAAGGTGCAACCATACCCAATCTCCTGGTTGAAAAATCACTCTCTTGAGATGGCGATTGGCTTTATTCGAAGTTCGTGAGTTGTGTTGGTCCAATTCCTTTAGCACATCTTTGTGGAGTTGTTGTATCTTATATGCTCGTTTCCCTGAAGTCCATATTGGATTGCTCATTGTTAGGCAATGGCACTAAGTCAAGTGGGGTAAGTGGATTAAAACTGTAAATAACTTCAAAGGGGGACATGTTAGTAGAATAATGTATCGCCCTATTATAAACAAATTTCACATGTGGCAAACAATTTTCTCAAGAAGCCAAAGTGGTAGAAAATTATAAAAAATATCCCACATGTATACCTCATTATCACTTTTGTCCTGTATTTATTTTATTTGCAAAATATATATCACATGTTTGAAAAAGTCGCTATTTATGTCATTTGGTCGCGCGTGACGTCCACACCACGCGCCGTCCTGCGTGGCCAAAGGATAGAAATAACGACTTTTGCAAACATGTGAGATATATTTTGCCAATAAGATAAATACAGAACAAAAGTGATAATAGTGTATACATAACGGATATTTTTTCTCTCATTTCTTTTTTATGATGCATCTAAGTAAAGTCCCTAGTGTGAGATTACTGTGTTTCTCCATTAGTTTGAGGCTCATATGATATTGAAAATAGTAAGTTAGTACCCAAGTTTCCCCAAACATTTTTCCAAAAAAAAACTCAAAAATTTTGTATCTCTATCAGAGACAATAGAACGTGGCACTCCATGCAAACGTACAACTTCTTTGAAAAATAGGTCAGCAATATGCATGGCATCATTAGTTTTGCAACAAGCAATAAAATGAGCCATCTTTGAAAATCGATCTACCTCTATCATCATAAAATCCTTACCTCCCTTCGTTCGGGGCAATCCGAGGATGAAGTTCATGCTAACATCAACCCAAGGCGTGTCCGGAACAGGTAATAGGGTGTATAAACCATGCACACCACACAAGCACTAATACGCTTCTCGATGTCCACACACATTCAGGGCCAATAGAATTTTTTCTGCAATAATTTATAAGTTTTGGTGACACCAAATTGCCCATAAGTCCACCTTCGTAGGCTTAATTAGTCAACACATCTCTAAGAGACCATCTAGGAATGCAATCAGATTTGTACAAAAACCCTTCGTGTAAAAAGTAATCCTTATATCCAAACTTTTGACATTTTGAAAAGGGTTCAGAAAAATCTAAATCATTCTCCCATAGGTCCTTAATGAATGTAAACCCTAACAATTGTGATGTCAAGATAGTAAGAAGGTGAGTGCGCCTAGACAAGGCATCGGCAACTATATTTTCCCTGTCTTTCTTGAACTTAATGACGTAAAGAAATGTATCAATGAATGCTACCCAACGAGCATGCCTTTTGCATAATTTAGATTGATTCTTAATGTGGTCAAGAGACTCGTGATCAGTGTGTATAACAAATTCCTTAGGATGTAAGTAATGTTGCTATACCTGGAGCGCTTGAACTAGTGAATACATCTCCTTGTCGTACGTGGGATAATTCAAGGCTGCTCCATTCAATTTCTCGCTAAAGAAGGCAATGGGCTTATGGATTTGCATCAAAATAGCCCCTATGCCAATCCCTGATGCATCATATTCAAGTTCAAAAGTTGAATTAAAATCAGGAAGTTTAAGTATAGGTACATGAGTGAGTAAGTATTTAAGTTGATCAAATATTTTTTGTTGATTCCCCCCCCCCCCCCCCAATTAAATTCTTCATGCTTGCGTATCACCGATGTCAAGGGGGCTGCAATGGAACTAAAGTCATGGATGAATCTCTTATAAAATCCCTCCAAACTGTGAAAACTTCTAACCTCACGAACAATGGTAGGTGTTGGCCATTCTTGAATCGCACGAACCTTTTCTTCATCAACTTGTATACCCTGCGCACTAACAACATAACCCAAGAACATGCAATGCAAAACACAAAAAGAACACTTATTCACATTAGCATACAACTTGTTCTTCCTTAATAGATCTAAGACAACCCTAACATGTTGAATATGATCTTTCAAATCACGGTTGTAAATGAGAATATCATCAAAATACACAACTACAAATTTTCCTATGCATGTCCTCAACACATGATTCATCAATCTCATGCATGAAGGTACTAGAAGAATTTGTGACTCCAAAAGGCATAACGACCCATTCATATAATCCTAACTTGGTTTTGAAAGTCGTTTTCCATTCGTCACCCTCCCTCATTCTAATTTGATGATATTGACTCCTCGAATCAATTTTAGAAAATATAGTAGCATCGTGCAATTCATCTAGCATATCATCAATCTAGGAATTGAATGCCTATCACATTTATGGCCGTACAATCAATACAAATTCGCCATTTACCATCTTTTTTGGCACAAGTAAAATAGGAACAAAACAAGGGCTCAAGCTTTCTCTTACCCAACCTTTATCGATCAACTCTTGCACTTGGCGTTGGATCTCTTTTGTTTCCTTGGAATTGGCCCTATAAGCTAGCCGATTAGGAAGTTGAGCTCCGGGGATGAAATCAATTTGATGTTCTATTCCACTCAATGGTGGCAATCCTCCAGGTAGATCTTTGGGAAACACATTAGAAAATTCCTGCAAAAAGACAGAGAACTCGGGTGATAGGTTAGACTTTAAATCTTGAAGTGGTAGACAATGAGACTTACACATCAAAATATAAATCCTATCAGTTTCCTCACCCCGAATGGATGTAAAACTTTTTAAAGTAAGTAAACTCTCCCCAATATTGGCATGCATTTCACTAACACTCAACTCACTTTTCTTTTTTCTTGTGGCCTCACGTTTCTCTCGTGTTTGACTCTCTTTTCTCTTATTTGCTTCCCTCGCTTGTTTTTCTTTAAGCTCACGAATGTGATTTCGTTGGATAACCTCTTGATCTTCATGTGCTTCTTTGGGACTTGGTGGTTTCAAAACCACTTTCTTGCCTTCGTATGTCAAGGTGAGGTGTTCATCTTACCATCATAAATAACTTCATTATCAAATTGCCATGGACACCCAAGTAATATGTGGCAAGCTTGCATAGGGACTACATCGCACGTGACCTTGTTGTTGTACTTGTGGATGTGGAAGTCAACTTCAACTTGCTTAACTCACCTTTAACTCGCCACTACTATTCATCCATTGTAGGTGATACGGCTTCGTGTGCGGCTTCATCTCAAACTCATACTTCTTCGAAAATGCCTCGTTAATCACATTTGTACAACTACCATTATCAGTAATCATACTACAATTTTTACCTTTAATCTTGCAACGACAAGGCTCGCAACGTCACAGCTATAACTTGATTGTACTCCTCCTAGTCATTGGATATAGTAGCTTCGGGAATATCCTCTAAAGCGGGCATGCTATCATGGCAAAAGTCAACCTCATCATCAGTTATTACCTCGCCAGATTCGGTAAGGACCATCATACGCTTGTTAGGACATTTGGATGCATAATGCCCCTTGCCTTGGCATTTTGAAACAAGTAATATCTCGGTTCCGTGTAGGCGTGGTAGCAACAACATCTTTCAACTTTGATTTTGGTATGTCAAGCTTTGGCTCAATCTTTTTCTTTTCGGAATCGAGTCCTTTGTGTGGTCCCGGGGCAAGTGTTGTCCGATGCGAAATTTGGGGCAGCCTTTGTGCTCCGATTGCATGACTTGTTGTCCGGCTTTTGCATCTCAATTGCTTCTCAATCTTTATGCCACGTTGTAATAACTTCTCGATGTTGACATAATGATGTAACTCTAGGGAGTCTTGAATATCTCTATGGAGTCCTCCCATGAATTTTGCCATTGTAGCTTCCTCATCCTCCACTATGTCAGCCCTTATCATAGCCGGTTCCAACTATTTATAATATTCCTCAACCGTGCGGGAGCCTTGCTTAAGTTCTTGCAGTCGCCGGTAATACTCTCGTTTATACCAAGATGGTACAAATTTTCTCTCATTGCAATTGGTACCTTTTGTTCTTCCTCATATTCGGAACAATCAAAGAAGAGTTCCATCTTTCGTTCCCAATGAAGAAAAATGTTAGGATCGGAACAACCATTGAAGGTCGGGATGTTGAACTTCAGGTTTCGCATGGGGTCGTGTGGACGGGATCTATTATGGGCTGGTTTCTACTCATCATCAGATTCAGGAACATATCTTTCACGACAGATTCATCCTTTGGGCTCTGGGGTGTGACATCGAGGACTACGAAATTCTGGTGGGTCAACTGTGGGCCTGGACTGTGCGCCAACAGAGAGGTGTGCAATTAAAAGATCTAACTTTCGGTTTAGTCCAGCCATCTCTAACTCAAATCGCTCACCAATCTTTTTGGTCAGTGTTGCATTGATTGCATCATAGATGAGTTTGGATTCCAAAGGAATTTTTTGTCTTTCTTCATCACCTGAAATTAGGATAAAGATATATGTATATAGCACGTTAGAATAAACTCTAAGGTCAACCTCACTTAGGTTTTTCCTCTCAGATAATAATATCTCCGGGATGTAATGCACTCTCGACAAAATCACTCTTTTTTTCCTCTCAACTCGTGTATCGCACAACACAGGTGTTCTCACCAATTTTCCTGCATGCTCTCAATTTCGGAAAGTTTTAGAGAAGATTCTCTATTCGATGCCAATAATCAATACATACCAAATATGTGCATTAACTCCAAACACAAATATGGAAAGAACAAATATGGAGAACTTAGAAAAGAAAATTAGAAAAAAATATATGAAAAGAAGTGGAAATTGATAAGAATAAAAAATAGAAATATTAATATTATGTATAAAATGTGTGAAAAAGTAGAAAACGGATAAGAATATAAAGAAATATATTAATATCATGTAGTAAGGGAAACAAAATATTCTCGAACTATTTTTTTTCAACTTTTTTTTTCTTCTCTGTTTTTTCTTCTTTTTTCTATATATTTTTTTGCCTTTTTATTTCAACATTTTCCAACTTTTTTTTTGAATTTTTTTCCAAAAAGGAACCGTGATATCAATCAAATGATGGTAACAACTAGCTCTGATACCAGATGATGCAAACGAAACCGAAGGATTCAGAAACTCGCAAACCATATTAAATAAAGTAAATGGAAAGGTGTGGAATTTGGTGGAATAATAGAGATGGAAAAATATGGATAGAATGATACTTTGGTTTCTTGATTCGCAAGGTTGAACGGATAGGCACCATGTGAGAACTAAGAAACATGCAACATAAAAAAACTAAACCAAAAAAGGAATAAAGAAGGATAATCTGGATTCTCGATCCACATGGTTGGTTGGATGAACACCACGTGAAAACTAGGCAGTACGCAACACAGGATCTCCAAATCAATCAAGGAATGAAGTTGATGCAACAAGCAGTCCAACACCGATTGAGAGGCGACGAACTATCTCGAATCACTCGAAAATAACCCAATTTTGAAAGTCTACCAAGGATTGTATCGCACAATCTCGAATAATCAAGCAAGCAATAATCACTCTTGAAAGCAAAGAAATTTTATAATAATTATCAAAGTGGTGTCTACAATGATAAATAAGGCCTTTATATAGAGGACCTTGATTGTAGGGAGAAAGGAAATATTAGAAATAAGGAAACAAATTAAAAGGCAACAACTAAACTAAGGAACATAAAATAAGGAAATATCTAATTAAGGAAGCTAGTGAAAAGGAAATAAATATACAGAAAACTTAATTTATAAGTAATATGGAAACTTTGGGACTTTTTCATAATTATTGATATTTTTGGTATTATTGATTTGCAGTCCTGATTCTTGACATGGAGGTCTCGGCATGACTTGGTTAAGTGATCTTTGAGTCTGGCACATATGAGATGCAATATCCGACAGGTCCATCTTCAACGATCTTTTTGAAAATTGATTTCATGACATGTTGGACTAAACTCAAGATAGCCATTTGAAACTTTGGGATCGTCTCCGAGTTATTGGTCTAGTTCGCAATATTGTTGGGTCAATAGCCTTCATGATAGTCGCATCATAATGCCAACCCCAAGGACACAAAAGGAATCCAATTTCAAGTTCCTAAATTCTTTTTGACATCCATCCTTTCTTATATTGCCCCACTTTCGATATCGGTCATACGAAAGGATGAGAATTTTACTTGGGGGAATGCATTTGAATATTTTTACTATTCATGCACTCATGCACATATACTTAAAGTTCCCATTTTTTATATAACCTTTGAACTTGAATATGTTGCAATAGGAATTGGTATAGGCGTTATGTTGATACAGAGTTGGATGCCTAGTGACTTTTTTTATAAGCAAATAAATAGAGTTGTCTTGAATTCTCCAACATATGAGAAGAATGCGTATCCACTCATTCAAGCCCAGCAGGTTTGGAAACAATACTTAAATTCTAAGGAAATTTTATATACATTGATCACAACTCCCTTAAGCACATTAAGAGTCAATCTAAATTGTGTAGGAGGCATGCTTGTTGGATTGCATTCATTAGAATATTTCTTTATATCATTAAGTTTAAGAAAGGGATGGAGATTGTAATTGCTGATGTTTACTCTAAGCCTACGTATCCACGTACTATTTTGGTATGACAATTGATAGGGTCTATATTTATGAAGGGTTTTCACGAGCATGATATCGACCTTGTTGAATCTTTGTGAAAACCTGAAAAATCTGAGTTTATTGAGAACTTTTGTCTTTATGGACTTTTGACCAAGTCTTAAATAATAGAGATTATTCCTAAAGGATTTTTTAGACTTGTAGTTACTAATAAAGCCCATGAAGATGGACTTATGGGACACTTCGGTGTCATTAAAACTTACAAGTTGTTGCAGGAAAACTTCTATTGGCCGACAATGCACTTTGATGTTTTTAAGCATATTTTTTTTATGTATAGCGGGTGAAGATGCGAGATTTTGTCAAAGATGTTTTGGACATGCCTTGGGTTGATGTTAGCACAGACCTCATCTTGGGATTGCCCCGAACAAAGGGAGGTAAGGATTCTGTGACTGTAGTAGTAGATCAATTTTCAAAGATGACTCACTTTGCTATTTGTTGCAAAATTATTGTTGGTTTGCATATTGCTAGCTTATTTTTCAAAGAAATTATGAGTTTGCATCATGGACTGTCCGTCACTATTGTTTCTAGTAGGGTCACAGTTTTTTAGTTTGTTTTGGAAAATTGTTTTTGAAGAGTTGGCTATTGAGTTACTATTTTCAATATTGTACCACCCATAAACTAATGGAAAGATTGACATGATCACGAATGATACCGTCATATATTTTGCTACTTTCATGGACCGAATTTATCAAAATTACATAAGACACGAAATAAACTACTTAGCGAAACTAACTAATAAAGCCACAAGAAAGAACAAATTACTAAGTGGAACTAATTAAGCAAGAAAATGATCAAATTAACTAAAATGGAACGAATAAAGCGAGAAGAATGATAATTGAAAGAGAATCAAACCTAATTAAGTACTAACGTAAGCACAACCCGATACCTTTCTAGCATCGAACTATCTTCTACGAAGGCACCACCTCGGTTGACACTTTGAAGAACTCTTCCACCTTCCCCAAATGCCAGGAACTTGAGGCTTTATACTAAAACCCGAATTCTAAAACTAAACCCTATGGAGCATGCCATGAAATAGCATTCCATGAAATATTAGACTAAACGAGAAAGTATTGCTGTCAAGCATAACTTTGAATAAAAGGAAATTATCACAAATGATCCAATATTCATTAAAATAGAATTTTGCTTGGTGTCTTACAAAGCCCCAAAAGACACCTATTCATAGGAGTGGGAAAGGGGGAAATGCGGTGATTTTCCAATGTGGGACGAATATAATTTTCCAATGAGTGACAAAAAGCCTAATGCCCCCCCCCCCCCCCCCCCCCCCGCATGTGAGAGCCATGTGAGATTCCAAGCATTCGTAAAATAAACTTTCCCAATAAATCTTCTTCAAGTTGTTCTTCAGTCACTTGGAAAACTTCATCATCTCTAGCCTTGACCTTATGTTCCCAACAATCACCTTCATCATCGGACATTGTCTACATCGCAAATGTGCAGAACCACCTATGTTATCTGAAACATTGTCTACATTGCAAACGTGCTCATGTATATCTTGTACTTGTGGGTCCGCTCGAGTAAGCGCATAGTCCATTTTTCTTCCTAACTCTTCTTTCATCTCTCTTAGAAGTGTACTTTATTCATTTAACACAATTAAGTAATATATATATATATAAAGTTAGTCCTCACAACCCCCCCTCTCGCACACTCGTTTATAACTCTCGACAAATGGGTAGAGTTTGACATCTCAATTGCTTCTTAATCTTTATGGCACGTTGCAACAACTCCTTGATGTTGGCATAATAATGCAACTCTAGGGAGTCTTGAATATCTCTATGGAGTCCTCCCATGAGTTTTGCTGTCGTAGCTTCCTCATTCTCCACTATGTCAGCCTTTATTATAGCCGTTTCCAACTCTTTGTAATATTCTTCAACCGTGTGGGAGCCTTGCTTAAGTTCTTGCAGTCGCTGGTAAAGCTCCTGGTTATTCCAAGATGGTACAAACATTTTTTAATACAAATCTGATCCCACCAATTTCAAGCATAATTAGTGAATTCAAGTACTGCAATTCGTGTTTTTTTTTCTTCCTCATATTCATAGAAATCAAAGAAGAGCTCCATCTTGTGTTCCCAATGAAGGAAAGTGTCAGGATCAGAACAATTATTGAAGATCGGGATGTTGAACTTCAGGTTTCGCATGGGATTGGGAGGACGGGGTCTATTATGGGATGGTTCCCACACATCATCAGATTTAGGAACAGAGAGGTGTGCACTTAGAAGAGTCAACTTTCAGTTTAGTCCGACCATTTCTAACTTCAATCGCTCATTGTTCTTCTTTGTTAGTGTTGCATTTATTGCATCGTATATGAGTTTGGATTCCAAAGGAATCCATTGTCTTTCTTCGTCACTTGACATGAGGATAAAGATATATACATATTTCTAGTGCGTTAGAATAAAGTAAGCACAACCTCACTTAGGTTTTCTTTCAGATAATAATTTCTTCGTAATGTAATGCACTCTCGACAAAATTACTTTTTTTTTCTCTCAACTCGTGTATCACTCAACAAAGATGTTCTCGTCAATATTCTTGACTGCTCTCAATCTCATAAAGTTTTAGAAAAGATTCTCTATTCGATGTCAATAATCAACATATAGCACACATTTGCATTAACTCCAAACACTAAGATATGAACAGAACAAATATGAAGATATTAGAAAATGAAATAAGAAAATACGGAAAGAAGTAAAAAAAAAAAAAAAAAAAGATAAAAATGAATATGGAAATTTTAAATAAGGGAAAAAAAGTAAGAAAAAAGATGTGGAAAGAAGGAAAAAGAGATAAGAATATATAGATATTAATATTATATAGAAGAAAAATAAAACAAAATATTCTCAAGCCAATTTGTTACTTCTCTCTTTTTTTTTTCTTCTTTTTTTGCTCTTTTTTCAGATTTTTTTTCTTTTTTTCGGATGTTTTTTTCAAATCAGAACCGTGATATCAACCACGAGATTGTATCAACTAGCTATGATACTAGATGATGCGAACGTAACCAAACGATTCGACAACTCACAAACCACAGAAAATAAAGAAACAGAAAAGTGCGGAATTTGGTGGAAGAATAAAAATGGAAGAATATGGATAGGAGGATAATATGCTTTCTCGATCCACATGGTTGGTCGGATAGGAACCACTTGGAAACTAAGAAACACGCAATACAAAATCTCTATATCAATCAAGAAATGGAGTTGATGCAACAAGCGGTCCAACACTGAGAGGCGACAAACTATCTTGAATCACTCAAAAATAACTTGATTTTGAAAGACTACCGAGGATTGCATCGCACAATCTCGAATAATCAAGTAAGTAAGAATCACTCTTGAAAGCAAATAAATTTTATAAAGAAATATCAAAGTGGTGTATATTTACAATGATGAATAAGACCTTTATATGGAGGTCCTTGAGGATAGAAGAAATGAAACATTGAAAAAAAAGTAAACAAATTAAAAGACAACATCTAAACTAGGAAACATAAAAATAAAGAAACACCCTAAACAAGAAAGATAGTGGAGAGGAAACTTAATCTATTACTAACATGGAAATTTAGGATTTTTCCATAATTATTGATATTATTGGTATTATTGATATGCAGTTCTGATTCTTGAGATACAAGTATCGGTATGACTCGGTTAAGTGATCATTGAGTCGAAGACATAAGAGCTGCAATATTTGGCAGGTCCATCTTCAACGATCTTTTCGAGAATTGATTCCATTGCAAGTTGGACTAAACTCGAGATAGTCATTTGAAACATTTGGGCTCGGCTATGAGTTGTTAGTCTAGTTGGCAATATCGTCGGATTAATAGACTTCATGATGGTCACATCAGTTTCCAAATGCGATACCTTTATTTTTATGTTTTTCTAATGAAATATTATTTTTGGAAAAGTAGGGAAATGCAGTCGAACTTATGATTCAATTCTCTTTTACTTTAGATTGTTCGAAGACATGTTGAAGTGAGAATATCCTTTAACGTTAGACATTAAAGTTGCTTTCCAGCTCCAAAAAATATTCAATTGTTGGTCTGTTCGATATGTGTGTTTCCAACTCTAAGTTACCCTCAACATATCTTTCAAGAAATTGTTATCTAATCTAATATTACATTGTAGGCTATGGAGCAAGAAAACACTTTAACAGTTTTCAAGGATATCGCACGTAGACCGTTGGTGGAGATGACTGCGTATAACATATATTTTATCAACGGCTATCATTTTACACTGAAATGTATGGTTTGAAGAAGGATGCATATAATACCGGTATATATGTAGATAGTGGTAGATTAGAGTACTGCGATCATATTCAAGAAATTTTGGAGATTGAGTTCTCAAAAATACTAATGAAGTATTGTGTTGTTTATAGTAACAAGTGGTATGATCCAACTAGTGATGTTGGAACTAAGAAGCCTAATAAATACAATCAAATAGAAACCAATAAAAAGAAAAGATTTCATACTTATGAACCTTTCATACTTGTTATGCAAACAAAAGAAGTATGTTATACTTCATTCTCAAGTATGAAAAAAGACAAGGTTGATTGGTTGACAGTATTTCGAGTGACACCTTTGGGCTAGAGTGATATGGGGGATGAAATTTAGAATGTTAACCAGAACCTGACACCTACTAAGATGCAATGGTTGTGACGTGCACTATTGAAACACCCACAGATGGGAAAAAACTATATTTGGCATCAGCAGACAAAGGGATTGATACTAGTCGACCTTTCGAAGGGTTAAAGCACAATTGATGAAAATTTTTAGTGAAACTTCTTCTATATCGGAGGCTAATCAACTTTCTTTAGTAAGCTCTGGTGAGGATGTGTCGTATGAATAAATCATCCAACGTGTAACATATTTCTGATTTATTGATATATTGTAAAGTTAAATATATTCATTATTCAATGATGTCATAGGATGACCAGGACTTGGTGCACCAAAACTGATTGCACCAGCTTGTATGTCAGCTATGTTATTACAGCGAACCGAGGAGAATGAGTGGATGGCATGGACTCAAACACACCTGCGCGGTTGGGATGAGGCTGGTACATCGGCAAATACGTATATTAAAGGTAACTTAAATGTAAAATACTCTCAGGAACATATACTTATGAGTAAATTACTTCATTATCGGCAAGTACATCGTCATTGGCAGTAGAAAAAACATAAACAATAACTTCACTAGGGACGATCCATGACGATATGTTTGATCAAACATACTTCATTGTTATTCCATTCTCTAAATAACTTTTAACTGCTAAAGTGATCAACTACATTCATAGACGGCAAGTACGCCTTCAAGTAGACCAATATCAACAGTCTCTTGGTAATGAAAAAAAAATAAATACGCCTTTACGTTATTCATTTGTAGTTATAGTTTACAATTGCATAACTTTTAGTAATCATAAATTATATACAACATCGTATTATCTAGTAGTTCCTCCAAGAACTTCTGTCTGATATTTTGTTCCCGCCTTACTGAAGGATACAAGTGGGAGAAACTGCTGGTAGAGACACAACAATAGTACGTAATACAGATGAAGGTAATACAATAATAATACGTCTATTATATAGTAATTAAAATCATATGCAAATACTTAACATGTTTTATCATACTACCTAATGACGATATTTTTTGTTTGCAAAAATGCATTAAGTGGGACGTCAAATATGAGGATAAGGTGCGCCCAATTTTCAACAAAAATGAGTATGACTTATATAACAAATGATTGTATGAAATCTATTCTGGTTGCGACACGAAATTTAGTATGTTCGTCCCCACCCCTGTCCTAAAAAAATAGAGGGATGAGTGAACCCTTGAAAGATGCCATGAAGAAACAACAAAAAACAACAGACGAAATGGGAATCTAGGTGCTTAGCCAAAGAAAATGATGCATTTGTACTTAAATATAAACTTCAAAAAGAATCTTTTATATATTATTATTATATATTTTCCAAGCTATTATACTTAATGAGGATTGAACTCTAACCCTCTAAGATGTGAAAATTAAGCTACAATCACCAATCAAATTTCAAATAATTAAATTATTTATATTTAATCCTTACACATATTTTGATTGTAAGGTCTCTTGAAATGGAGAACATATGATTGGGCGCATATGAGGCACTACAACAACAAGATGTACTGCAGCATAAAGACGAACTGAATGAATTTAAGTCAATCAATTTATATTGTATATTTTTCCTTTGTTACGAACATCACTTATAATATTCATTTTATTTACCAAATTTAGGATGAGATACGAGTTATCAAGGAAATGATGACTCATTTCAACAATACAAAGTATAGTCGTGATGAAACCTTCCTTTTTTGGTGCACCGAGATGACAAAAAAAAAACGTTGAGCTTCGGTTACTGGCATTAATGGTGCCCCCAGAGCGAACCTCGTTTACCAACGATAGTTGTACATCGGGTCATCCATATTATGACCATCATCTTGCAGACGCGAAGGCATGAGAAGAGCGGATGGTGGGCTTTACTATGATCAACATGGAGCAACTTAATAGCACCAAGGTTGGGTTGGATGGACGAGAACCTGATGATGATTTCAGTGCGCCACCTGTCTGTTGATGTATTCATATTGAATTCCTAATCTCATGCTATGAAATATGAAATTGTCGCTTTCAATTTTGAAATTTCGTTTATATATGTTGTGACTCAATTTTGATTAGTTTAACAAAATAATATTTTGTGGAGGGTTTAACTATTGAATTTGGATTTGTATATACTCCCTACGTCTCTTAACAATTTATCCATTTTTTTCATTTTGGTATGTCCTATAACAAAATATTCATTTCCTTTAAAATAATTGCACTATCTACCTAACAATTACAAATACCCTTCCAATTGTTATATATTTCACAAATGTCATTACCTTTATATCATACAATAATAATAAGGATAGTTTAGTATTTTAACTTTTTTTTCTACTATATCCCAATATAATATTAATATTTTTAAAACTCCGTGCAAAAGTAAACGGATAGATAGATATGGGATGGAAAGAGTATATTATTTGGGACAAATATGGATAAATAAAAAAATTAAAATTATTGAAATCTATATCATTTATTTGTTATGGAATAATTATTTCACAAAAATTAATCCTTTATAAACATTATTGTGACCAGAAAAAAAAATTAAAATAAAATATATTACTTTTTTACATTGATATTTTTTACTATATATTATTTTTTTAATGGATACTTTTGACTATTTTAATACTATATGTTTAATACTCCCTCCATCCCAAACACTGTGCAATATATTAGATCGGCACGAGAATTTGGGTGGATAGTATTAAGTACGGTAATTTGAAATAATTTGGAGATTATGTGATGTGATTAGAGAGAAAAATGTATATTAATTTTTTTTAGTGATGTGATGAAATAAAATGAAGTGTATTTTATATATAATTAATTATTTTTAAATTTGAAAATATTACAGTGAGTTTAGAACAAACAAAAAAAAATGTTACCGAGTGTTTCGGACGGAATGAGTATTTTAAAATATTATATTAAATCTGAGATTCAGCACTATGCTGAACAACTCATAGATAGCTAGATAATAACACATAGTAATGTTAGTGACAACACATCATTTATATTACTATAATACAAGCACAACACATGAACTAACAACACATAGATAACTAGCAAACAACACACGGTAACGTTAGTGACAGCACATCATTTATATTCATATAATGCAAACACAACACATGAGCTAACAACATATGATATAGTCTTATATAACACATGCAGCGGTTCATTTCAGCATATGACATACATTTGTGCAGCACACATGTGAATATAAACAAACAACACATGTCATTATTACAAAAAACACATGTTGTTTATCAGCACCCTAACCTTCCCCTCTTTTAAGAGAAAGTTGGATTAAAATCTCTGTCAGATAAATTCACTTGCAATTCAGTCTCTATTTGAAATCAATTAGACTACAGTCCCTACTTTATGGATTAAGTATATTATAGCTCCCCAATTTGTATTTTTCCCTCAATTAATGTTGTATACGCAACAGCTACTCAAAATAGGTTGATCAATACTTCAAATATTGTAATATATACGTACATTAATTTCTGCTATACCCCCATTATAATCTTATATACTTCTAGTTAAATATCACATACCTTTCTTCCCGAATTAAAAGAATAAAACCAGTTACCCACGATTTAACAGGGGTTAAGGCAGAAAACCTCTCATAACTCCCCTTACCTCGATTTTAAACCCTATTTATTCCATCTTTAGGCAAACCGGCGTTCTCCAACCCCTTGCGATCAAGTAGTGACTGATCGGTGCAAAAATAGTGAAGAAAATAGTTGACTTGCTCCCATCTCCCGAGAAGCTCGAAGGAATAAGTGCCTTTTCGGACATTTTTTTTTATGATTATGTTGATATTATTATTTTATACCATAGTTTGTTTGATTATTTGGGGTGTAAGTCTTGGTTCCATGTTTGTATGTCTTGGTTCGGTGTTAAGGAGCCCTGGTTGATTGGTGTAGTTATGTTTGTTAATCAGGTTTGAAATCTTTTGTGTGTTTGCCCAGGTAGATCGGGTTGGGTGTTTTATTTTTTTGCACCGATTTGGGTGATTTTATTTGGTTAATCTGTGAGTTTTGTTAATTTTGCAAGTGTATATTTTTCTAGTTATCCGGAGTTGCATATTTTACTTTTTTGCTTGATTGTTTGGTCATTAGTCATGTTTGTGGGTTGAAAAATATGGTATTGTTAGGTACCCCAAATTGTATCTTTTAGGTCTAGTTTGTTAAGAGTATAATTTTAGGGGACTACTGTGTACTCGGAATGTATTGTTACGCACTCATGATAGATTCTGATAATTTTTAAATAAATTTGAAAGTTGGGTAATATAGATTGATGATATTTATATACAAACCGTAGTCCGGGTTGTGCTTGAGTGCAATTTATTGCGTGATCCGTTCGGACAAGGGAACGCAAAAAAATTAGTGCGTTCACAAAATAAATATAATTAATTGACCATGGATAAACCAAATTACGTAACAAAATATTGTGTTATTTTTTAAGACGTGTTTTTTATGCTTGTACAATTGTACCTGAACGCAGTACACCTATGGCCCATGGTGAGGAAAATGCCCGAGTACGTAAGATGCCGGCATCAAGGTGACACTCTCGACTGCAGTTCTTTGGTCCGCATGTTTGCCAAAGGTTATGCCCACACGAATTTGGAAGTCCATCCCATTGGCGTCATCAGCTGCGAGTTTGATAATATAAAAAACTACCACAGTAAAATTACGGCCAGAATATTGAAAGGTCCGTCCTCCAAACCATAGATTCCGATGAGCAGCGTAGGGTAAGTGAATGTCTGTAATGAATTTGGTATTGATTTGGTTTATGTTATTTATGTTTGATTTAGGTAATATGTTATTTTCAGATTAAATTTTTGGTTGAATTGGTTTGATTGGTCTCTAATTCGATGGCATTGTATTAAGATTGATTAGAGAATTGAATCGTGGGTTGAATTTGGTGAAACTTAATCTTTGGAATAATACTATCAATTGTCCTGACAATGATTGTAAGATTAATTCTTCGCATAGTTAGAATTGCAATAATGCACATTATGTACCTCCACAAGGGATCGATGTACCTGTCTAACTAGATCAAAATAACTTCAAAATATATATATGCTCATATATATGTTACCCATCAGTTAGGAAGTTTATCATTATACGAAGACAACAATGAGGCAAAAAAAATATGCATACTTCTCTTAAATTGGAATTAAATAATTCATTACAAGACTTAACGATGGTTGAAGTAATGCTTGGAATGAAACAAAAATGTATTTACGGATACTTCACGCTAGTGGTGCACCTAAGAAAGAAAAACATATACATGTACTGCGAAGGTTAATGCCTTCCCAATCATTGTCATTTCTCTCAACCACCAATGAAGTGAAGAAGTGCTAATAGAAGAAGTATTTTCACCGAGTTCCTTAATTGCATCATCCGTCAAGAGATTGAGTGAAGTCAACCACATTCAAAGATATCTGCTACTACATAAATAATACCTAAGCAACCACCAATAATACCTTGATTGTCAATGTTTGTACCCAGAACATATTGTTACATACCTGCATTAAGTATCAAAATACCCCCGAGTAGTTTTACGTACCTATAATACGATCTCATATGCTCCATTAATGAGTATCTATGTCCTGGTAACTTGTTCTTAGAAACCAATCATTCTGAATTCGAATTATTCAATTGTTGTAGGTAATTATGGATGAATTCATCATTATAGTGTTATCGCGAATCCTAGAACTATATGAAAAGATAAACAACACGTGTTTACTATGGACTGGTAAATAAGAGAGAAAATACTTAGTTGGGATGACGTTGAAAATATAAGAATAATTCAAGTTCTAAGATGCAATCTATTATGCACCAATATACCCATAGTTTCATTATAGTCCAAACAAGTCTCGTTCTTATATAATTGTGTCATTGAAAGTAAATTTAATCGCACAAAAATACCATTGATACGATCAATAATTTTAATAAAATAATCCTAGAAAGTAATATATACCCACATGTTAATGATAACTGGGGATGAATTAAACAAGATAATTTTTTTTACTAATTTCTAGAGAGTATTAACATGCAAAGAGTATATGTTTACAAGAATCCAATGGGGAAACACTATCATACATCATTGCTCCCACAGATTGATATTAAACCTATTTCATGTAATCCATAATGTAGCACACACAACAATATTTGGTCCACCAAGGTTAAGAGAAGAAGTGCTCTTACCGACTTCGTGAATCAATCCCTCTACGTGAGATTGACTGGAAGCAACTAAATTCAAGGATACCTGGTACTACACAAATAATACCTAAGCAACTATTATTTATACCTCGTTAGCCGGTGTTTGTACCCGAATCACATATTTACATACCTGCATACAAGATATACATATCCTGAAACAGATCTTACGTACCTATAATAGTAGTCTTATATGCTTCAGTAATGAATATATATGCTTGGTAAGTTGTGGTTGGGGAATCGGTCGTTTTTCAGTTCGAAATATTCAGTTGATGTCGGACCATGGATGAATCCATCATGGTAGTATTACTACGACACTCCGAATTGTATAAAAGGTTAACAACACATATTTACTATGGATAGTTAAAAAAGTGATAAATGACTTAGTTAAGCTATATGATATATGTAGAATAGTCCAATCTCCACTTGTTGATGTCTAAACAAATCATAAGTGACTAAGTTAAATATATTGGTTGTAAGAGTACATGATTGTTATATGATTGTAAGAGTACATGATTGTTGTCTCAAACTTGGCTTGGACTATGAAATCATACTAGTTGTGTACCTACTGCTAGTTCATTTAGAGAATTCTCTATCGTTGAAGGAACTCAACTAAATTTAAATATACCTGCTACCTTACAAATAATACCTTTTTAATTTATATATATACTCATAAACTCAAGGTTAATACCTGAATACTTTATTCACGTAACTACATATATTATATTTATGTCTTATTTCATTTTTCACATACTTATATACACATATTGCATACTCTAGATACACATATTTATGTCCATCTTTCTGTTCATGTACCACGGTGCAATGAATTTATAAACAAATTTCAATGCAACTTTGGATCTTACTATTGTATATTTACATGAACACTTTGAAAGTGACGAGGATATGGCCGGATACCTTCCTAGGCATAAGCTCTTCGATCTCAAATCCATTCGAGTGAGTGGATCATCCAAATCCTTAGTCTTGGATAATGATGACGATGATTGTGATTACCCTTGTCGATCTATCCTTCAAGTGTCTTCAAACACAACAAAATAAATTCAAGATCCATCTTGTCCTAAATTAGATCAAGTCCTTCAAAAAAACATTTATATACTACAAATCTGAGAAAGATCAATAACTATTATAATGTAGACAAAGAAAATACATGAACAAAACATCCAAAACAATGTTTTCCAAATAAGAAAAAGTAACAAAAAGCAAAAAATGACCGATTATTGTAGAATTTCTTAAAAAATGGATATGAATATCAAACCAAATGAAAACTAGACGAATATCAATAAAGGATCTGGATGAAACTTCACTAATTACACCTATATACATACATAAATATGGTTTGTGTTCATTGGCTTTCGAATATCTCAACTCCATAAAATTTAAACGCAAATTCAAATATCTCAACTCCATATATGTCAAATATTACAAAACTAAATAATTAAGTAAATAAATTTAAAAAAAAAATAGAAGAGAGATGACTTACATATCCATCTTGTCCACAGCCAACAACAACTCATCAAAAGGTTACAAAGGAAAAGAAAATATTAATTATATCCAACCAAATCTGATTTTGTAACAACTAAACTTAAAAAAAAAAAAAAAAAAAAAAAAAAGTCCAACTCAATTTGAATTTTATCAACATAAAAAACATAATCATCATCCCAAATCCTTTTCACCTCACAAACATCAAATCAAGTCTAATTACATTTACAAAAATGAAACACAAACAAACAAATCATTAGCTATAACACGCACCACACAAAATCAAAAAATAAAATTGCACCTCTCTGTAACCACTTTGCATGGTGATTCTTCACCAAACGCAACATTGCAATAAAAAAGAATGAGGAAACGCGATTATACGAAAAATTCCAGCAAGGTCAGTAAAGAAAACTCCATAGATTAGGGATTTAGTATGCAATAAATAGAAGCAACTAAAAATTAGGGATGTTGTGAATTTATACCCGGATTGATGGATCCTTCAAATTAAATCTTGTAAACAAAAATACAAATTAAATTTGCGAAAGATAAATTCAAATAAACCCAAATAATGACAACGAATCGAAGCTGAAATCAAATCAAAATATTAAGACTAAAACATAATTAAACACACATCATCGTTGAAATTAAGAGAGTAGGAATCATGGAAATTAAATCAAGCAAACATTACTCAATTCATCAAAGTTAAAAACAAGTAATCTGGAATCAAATAAACTAAACAAACAAAGCCTAAAATGGAATTGAGAAAGCAATTCAACTTCTATGTTTGTGCTTTGATATTGCCCAGCCGGTATCAACTTTCGATTCTTCCCAGTTCAGTTCTAACTTTCCGACGAGACTCAAAAGACAAAAATCTTCTCAATCGACGAACCCTTTAGTCGATTTAATCATCGATTTCAAGCAAGACAAGGGGAAAGGGAACACATTCACAAAGCTATGAATTGCAGAGGCGTTAGAGAGAGAAGCACTGATCCTCTAAACCCTTGATCGATCTTCGCTGGACTGAGAACAATCAAAGCAATAGTAGAAGATATGAAAAGAGAAATAGGACTTTGAGAGCACTAGACACTGGCCGACCAAACATCAGTGTTGATTTTTTAATATTCAGTAATTGCTTGCCAGATTTTTTGTACTGATTTTGTACGAAAAATAATAGATAATTTAGGAAGATGAAGAGAAAATTGAAATGAAAAAGTGTGCAGCGTTTTAAATTAATAAGAGAGATTGATCTTAAAGAAATTTGTGGAATTGGATTTATCTCCAATTGTCTGTTTTTTTAATACTTATTTATTTATTTATTTTTCAAAACTCCAAATATGGGTGAAGAGAAACTTCAATCTTATTGTATTGAATAGGTGTCGAGTTATGAGCTCCATATTCGTCCACGTGTTCATCCAGCAATCTCCACCATCTGCCACAAAAAGCAACTCAGCCAGCGGAAGGTTCAAGGAGAAGAATCGGCCCCGCTTTCTATCCACAAACAATGGATTTCATCTCGTCTGGACATCTCCATCACCATGTGACTCTGACCCCTCACCAAAACCTCACCCCCCCAGTTACCTTCTGAAAATTACCATAGTACCCCTTCCCTCAATATCGGATATATCCGTTCATATTATATAAGATTTCATTTTCCGGTTATAATAATCATTTTGGTCTTATTCTAAGGCGGACTTTACCAATTTCCATTACACTACTATCGTGGCGGCCACCGCGCTGACATACACGCTGAATTATTAATTATCGTATCGATTTAAATAGGGTTAAATTTATAATTTTAATTTTCTTTTGTATTTAATGTAATGTTTTAATTGTTCAAATAATTGTTATAATAAAAGTTTTTATGTGCTCTTATAGTTTATTAAATAGGAACTTTGTGTGCTTTTAATATATTATATTTCTTTTTTTCAGTTAAATTTTTTTTTTTTATTTTGGGATGTCTAATTACAAAGTAAATATTTTATTAAATACCTCATTTTTTCCATAAATATTTTTTACATCACATCATTACTTTTACAACAAAAAAGCAATGGCAAAAATATCATTAAACTATTTTTAACTATTCATTATAATTAAAATACTATTATTTCTTAAGCTTTGCATCAAACGTAAATGTTTACTTTGTGTGTAAGCTAAGGGAGCATATGCAATTTATTTATTTGTACCATGTGCTTTATATTAATATTGTATTTAAAATTTAAAATTAAAATATTTGTGTTGATTTTATTATAGTATTAAACATGTAATTTATGTATTTATAGTATGTGCTATTTACTTATTATTTATATGAAATAAAATATTTTTATTATTTTAATAAATTATTTTTATTAAATACATTTATTATTTTATATATGTGAGTATTTAATTAGTATGTTGGCTATTTATCTATTTATATAGAATATGTACTTTTTTAAGTTTATTAAAATTATTAAAAAATTATAGACACATAATCATTACCTTTAACGGAACATTGAAATATTGCAATACGGCCAACATATTAATTTTAGAGTCTATATATATATATATATATATATTTATTATATATAATTAAATATTTTTTTTTTGTGCTTTTTTGTTTAGTATGTATGATTTGGTATCGGTATAATATTATTGTTTTTTTTTATAACGTGAGAATTCGCAGCCGCTACCCGAAAGTACATCGGATAAATTTCTGGTCGAACCTAATACCCTGCAAACCATGTGTGGCAAGTGACTTGGAAGCGTAAAATGTTATTGTTTTGTTTCTATAGTATATTATTGTTTGTGTGCTATTTTTATGTTATATAGTTATATATGTGTTTTTTTGTTGTAATATTTTTAGTTTTAAAATAATAATATGTTATTAGTTTAATAAAATTATAAAAAATAAAATATAATTATAATTATAAAAATTATAAAAAGATATTAAATTTTATTTCGTTATATGTGTAATTTATTTATTTCTTATGTGTACTATTTATTATTTGTATATGAAATATGGTATTTATATTATCTTAACAAAATTATTTTAAAAAAATATAAAAATGTAATAATTATTAAATTTAATTGACAAATTGAAAAATTGCAGCGGCCAACCGATTATTTTTAGGATTTATTTTTTTTTATTATATATATTTTTTTTGCTTTTTTGTTGCAACGCGTGTGATTTACTTGAGATATTGTATTGTTGTTTTGTTTGTATGTGTGTGCTTTTATTTCATTATGTTATAAAATTTTGATTGATGATAATTTTTTAGACCATTATTGGATCCATACACAAACACAAACATATATATATTTTGTGGCTCAATTAAATCTGGCCCCAACTCATAATATGTAACCCAACCCTCCGACCCGGTTCTATGACCCGCTGACCCGCATTTATTTTTCTAGACCTGCTGTGGACCGTTTGATCAAGGATTTTAACCCTGGTCGTCCGAACTTTTCTAACCTATATATATATATATATATACAAGTAGAGAGAGGGAGCTGCCTAATACTAAGACCCTCACTCTCTCTCTCTTTAAACTCCCACGCCTATTCTCTCTAGGCAATTATAGATTTTTCTCTGGCGACCTCCGACAAGCATCTTTCTCCTGTTTTCTGTGGAGATTAGAGGTGTTTTCAGTTCCCCATGTGTCGATTCGAACTGCAAGGGGTTCGACATCGAGTTTAGCCTTCGGTTTGTGTGGTTTCTTTCTCTTTGACCGCTGTTCTACCGTTGTTTGTATTTCCTTACTTGTGGTTTCGGTCTAGGTTTAGGGTCTCGGGTCGGTTTGGTTGTGTATGTCGCGTTGTATGTGTGTTTGTGTCGATTTTGTATTTTGGTGGGTGATTTGGGGGTTGAGCCTAAAACCAAATCATAGTTCAAACTTTGTTTTGTATTTTTGTTAGTTTTTCTTTAATAAATTCAAGTTTATTCCGCGTTTATTTCATTACAAGTGGTATCAGAGCTTTTGGTGAAGATTTTCTTTACAAAATTATTGTCATTTTTTATTTTGTAAAAATTTGGTTTAAATCTTTTAAGATCTAAAAGGATCCTTTTGAATCGGCCTATTTTTGAAGTATTTGATTCTTTTCCTTTTAGATCTTTGTCAAAATCAGCTCATTGTGTTTCGTTTCTTGTTTTTAGGCCTTGGTTGAGTTTTTGTTTTATGAAATCATCTTTACTCTTTGATTTTGTAAGTATCTGCTCAAAACCAAAGCGATCCGTAAGAAATCGAAAGGATCCGATTGAATCGAACTTATTATACTGTGTTCGGTTCTTTTCCTTTAATTTCATGTCTATATCGGCCTGTTGAGTTTTGATCCGTGCTAATATAGCCGCAGTTGAACTGTTAATGTTGGGTTTGGACTTAATCGCTACTGTTTTATGTAGATCGGTTAAGTTCGAGTCCATTTCGGTTAGAACGGTTCAAAATCGTTTCGATTTGGTGAAAACCAATTTTTTCCGTTGTTATTTTAAGAAAATAAATCGTAAAACTCGTTGTTTCGCCTTATTTTCGTTTAGATATATGCTTGTTGGGTTAAAATTTAAAAGTTTTTCCAAAATCTTTAAAACCAAAATTATTTTTCAAAGATCTTGTTAAAACGGTTTCTGTGGCCTAGTGTCTCTGTTCGTGAGTTTCGGTGACTCTAACTTTGGTTAGAGGAGAAACATTGTTTCTGGTTTGTTGTTATTAGTTGGCTAACCCCTATTCTTGAAAAGGAATAGGTTATTTGTATATATCCTTGTACTTTTGTAGGGAATATATTGTTGTTGTGCTTCGAGGGTAAACTTATAACCCTAACTATTATATTGCTGTTATTTTTTCTTAACTTAATATCCACATTTAAATTCCGTCCAATTGATTGTAAAGGCTATTGTGATACCAAAGTTGCAAAACTGCGATCCTCACTCTTGTGAGTGATTCTTGAGTACCTATGGTGGAATAGTCACAAGTGAATGTTGTAATAGATAGGTTTTTTTGTTATTATTTGCCTGTGATTGCAATATTCTGTTATATATTTTTTGCTGTGTTTGATTGTTGTGTTTTTCTTCTGTGAATTGTAGTTGATGTGTTATGATTTGAGTGTTTGTTTGGTTCTCAATTTGTTTTTAAAATAATTTGTATTTTTTATAAACTATTTTTACATTAAACTATTTTTTTTTAAAAAAAAAAATAGTTTTTGCCAAACAAATTGTATTTTTCGATTTTTTTTTTTTTTACTAAAATTGTTTTCGAAAATTGATAATCATGGCTGGGCAAACATTTTTTAATATCCAACCTTTAAATGGAAAAATTGATTTTGCTATTTGAAAACAAAATATGAGAAGTATATTTGTTACTCAAAGATTAATTAAAGTTGTGGAGCCGGATCAAGCAACTACAGTCCCTCTCGAAAAGAGGTCTGAGTTGGATGAAATGACTTTGTCTTGTATAATTCTAAATTTAGCTGATTATGTAATTCGTAAGGTTGATAAGCAAGAATCTACTGTAGCATTATGGAATAAATTGGTGAACTATATACTCAAACTTCTTTACCTAGTAGGCTTTATTTGTTAGAAAAGTTCTTTAGTTTTAAACTTGATCAATCTAAAACTATTGATGAAAATCTTGATATTTTTCAAAAATTAATTCAATATATTAAGCTTACTGGTGATAAGAATATAGATGATTATAGTGCTATAATTCTTTTGAATGCTATTCCAAGTGCTTTTTCTGATGTAAAATCGACAATTAAATATGGACTTGATTTGTGACTTTAGATGTGGTTATTAATGGTTTGAAAAGTAAAGAATTAGATTTGAATGTAAATAAATCTAATAAATCTGGTGATGCTATGTTTATTAGGGGTAGGTCCCCTTTTAGATCTAATAGGAATAATAATTCTTGAAATTCTGGTAATAAAATAAAAAAAATTAGAATAATAATAATAATAATCGAAATATATCTAAAACTCCTAATAAATGAGGAAAGAGATGTTATAATTGTGGTGATCCTTGATAATTTGGTAGATATTGCCCTAAAAAACATAGTAATAATAATAATAATAATAATAATAATAATAATAATAATAATAATAATGATAATAATAATAACGGTAATAAGAATAATAGTAATGCAGCAAGTGAGTTAGCTAATATGACTGTTATTGATAATGATTTAGGAAACGTGTTTGTTGTTTGTTCATATTTAAATTCGAATGTTTTGAGTACTAATGAATGGATAGTTGATTCTGCTTGCACATACCATATGACACCTCTGAAAAAAAAATTTTTCTTAATTTAAGACTTTATAACATTGTTACGTGACTATGGTGTGTGTAAAGTTGAGAGAATTTGGTGTTGTTAATCTGAAATTTAAATCTAGAAATATACTAAAATTGCATGATGTGAGATATGTGTTTGAGTTGTCTAATAATCTGTTGTCATGTGAATGTATATTTTGATATAGATAATTTTGAAATTGATAATTCTAAATTATGGCATAAGATGTTAGGTCATATTAGCAATAAAGGCCTGAAAATTCTGCATGAATCTCGTTATTTGGAAAATGAGAAATTTTGTATTACTCCCTTTTGTAATATATGCAAACCTGGAAAATTAAATAAAGTTCAATTTTTATCGAAAACCCCTTAATATTATATTTTTTCAAAACAAATTTTGGAATGTATACATATAGATATATGTGAACCTCTAATGAACCCACTCATGGTGGGAGTAGATATATCTTAACTGTTGTTGACGATTTTTTAGAAAATTTTGGATTTTCTTATTGAAAAATAAACTGGGTTTGTTTAAAATTTTCAAGAATTGGAAAGTTCAAAATGAAGTTGAAACTGACATAAAAATTAAATATATTAAAACTGATAATGGTTTAAATTTTTTTAACACCTGGTTTAATAATTTTTGTGTGCAAAATTGTATCAATTTAGAATATGTCCAAGGCATCCCAATTTAGTGGGGTTGCTGAAAGGTTAAATCAGATTCTTTTGAAAAAAGTTGAATGTCTTTTGACATCGTCTGGTTTACCTAGAAAATTCTGGGGTGAAACTGCTATAACAGCAACCTATCTTTTAAATCGAACACCCTCTATTCCCCTTAATGGTGAAATTCCTGAAAGTAAGTGGTTGGGTAGAATAGTCGACATATCTAATGTTCGTGTGTTTGGGTGTCTTGCTGTGATACATATTTGCATTGATGAATTTGAAATGAAAACTGAAAATTGTGTTTTCTTGGGTTATAGTGTTACGGGGTATAGATTGTGGTTAAGTTCTAGACCCGATTTTAGAACTATTATTAGTAATAATGTGACATCTAAAGAATGTTGTATACCATGTTTGAATATTGGAGAATCTGCATTGGTTGATTCTGAAAATGTTGAAATTAATACAGATTTTTGTAATATTAGAAATAAGGTGGAACATAATTTGATTGAAATAGAAAACAGAGAAATTAAACCTATAAAATCTGATTTTCGTTTTGCATGTACTGATATTCAGCATGCTGTCTGTGAATCAAAAAATGTACAATTTGTTGACATTGAAATTGCTGAGACTGATTATGTAATTAACTGTAGTGTTGCTGAAAGTGTGCCTGTTCTAAGAAACGAAAATTCAGAGATCGAGAGAGTGAGTGATTATGTTTTTAATTGTAATGATATTAATTCTGTTTCTGATGAAAATTGTGTTCAATCTACTGAAATTGTGCAAATTGATGTTGAAACTGATAATATCAAATTTGAGAGAGAAATTAATACTATTTTTTATAGTGTTCAAAATGAGGTGGAGTTTGTTTTATATAATGAAACTGATATTTTTTTTGGTGATTTTCGAATCTTATCTGTTGCTGGCCAGCCTGTTGTGAGGAAAACTGAAAATACAGTTTCAGAAATTAAAAACAATGTTGGAATTGTTTCAAATCATTGTAATGAGATTGAAAATTACCTATTTGTTAGAGATGGAGTTACGAATAGTCATAAAGTGTTCTAGTATGTTTGAGAACTTAGATATGGATAAACCTAGATATGGATAAACCTGTGAGTGATAGAAAAATTTTTTAATCCCAAAAGTAAGTCTCAATGTTTAGTGGTAAAAGAAGATAAGAGCTCATTAGTTGATAATAAGTGATTGAAATCAGTTCCAAGGTTTTGCCATCTACTGTCTTCTTTTTTTTTTTGCGCACTGGGTAAACCCCCAGCCGAACCTAATACCCTGCAAACCAGGCCCGACGGGAAAGTCACACTAGGCAAACCATGTGTGGTAGGTGACCTGAGGCGTCGGTGGTTTGAACCCATGACCTCACGATTGCAAGTCCAACTCCTACACCACCAGACCATCCCTTACGGGACAGCTTGCTACTGTCTTTTTTTTTTTTTTTTTGATCGGAAGCTTGCTACTTTCTTTGTTTGTATATTGTGTGCAACATGTTTTGGCTGTATGACACATTTACAATGTAATGTAGTTCTGTCAAAGTTTGGGTTTGAATATATTCCTGCTGTTGAAGATACAATATTGTGAAAAATTAAGGAATTTGTATCTTTTTTGAAAATAATATATTTTGATACATTTGATTAGTTGTGTTCTACATGTATGTAGATGTTAGGCTCAATTAATGTATTTTTTGACTAACTTGTTTTTGTCTTTTTCTTTTGTGCAGGTAAGTAATCTAAATTATTGGACAATGATGACCCTAGTCATCCATAACCAAAATTAGGTGGGGGATTGTTATAAAATTTTGGTTGATGATAATTTTTGAAACTATTATTGGATCCATACACAAACACATATATTGTTTGGCCCAATTAAACCTAGCCCCAACCCATAAACTATGACCTAACCCTCCGACCCGGTTTTATGATCCCCTAACCCGCATCTATTTTTCTAGACCTGCTGTGGACCGTTTAATAAAGGGTTTTAACCCTAGTTGTCCATCATTTCTAACCTACATATATATAAAAGTAGAGAGAGGGAGCCGCCTAACAATAACACCCTCACTCTCTCTCTCTAAACTCTCTCGACTCTCTCTACTGCTAGCCTCGTCAAAGCTGCAAAATAAAGTATCAGTTCCTACACCACAAAAAACTTGCAAAATGCAGTAGTTCGGTGAGTAGTCGTCTCCGCAGGGAACAATAATAATATTGAATATTCGGTTATCTAAAATTATACTATATATATAATAGGGGGGTTGAATTTATCACACTAAAATAAGAGAAAAGAAATTCGCTCAACTAAATAAAATAAAATAAAATGCACGGCAGATTACCAAAGATGATTAGACTCTAGCATAGGCATGAATTTTTCATTCGGGATATGAAATTTGATCATTGACTAAAAGTCAAATTCATCGACTAGTTGGATAAATTGGTTAAAGTTGATCTACACGCGTTCACAACCAACCTTTCCTTAACCAACCTTTCATTACTTTTTCGATAGCTAAGGTACGACAGTTAGCTATTTCTCTAATTGGGAAAGAATCCTAGGTACGAACGTAGTTTTCTAACTCGACATCAGTAAAAACTAGAAAGGCCCAATTCAATTTAACAAGCTCTTACGACGATTTGTCTAAAATTGATCTTAATTCTTCCCTAGAGTGTTCTTCTCTAGGTTGCTACGCCAATTGAAAAATTACACAATTACGTCTGCCAATCCCCAATATAGCTATGAAATCCTAAATTGATACGTGCGCAATAATCAATTCAAGATTTCTAAACTCATCAATTAGAAGAATTAAAAATACCCAACATCGATGAACACCAATTTTAATCGAAACCAAGTCTCACAATTTCAATCCCGAAAATCAATTCATACCTACACTAGAAATGAAACTACTCGCAATCCATAGCAATTAAAAATATAAAATAAATCAAAGAGTTCATCATGCCTTCAAGTTTAAAAATCGACAACAAACCAATTCTAGAAATGAAGAAAAAGGGTGCCCGGAAGTTCTTCTGCGTTGCTCTCCAAAGTTCCCGTACGTAGTGTTCTTCCTTCCTTCTCTTCTCTTTCAGAAATAGGTTGCAGGTGAGATCGTGGTAGAGAACGTGGTAGTCCCCTTCTCTTCTCCTCTTCAATTGAAAAAATCGTGTCTCTTTAAGTCTATCCCAAGATCCCCTTTGCACTTTAAACCAAACAACTCTAAAATTGTTAATTAACCCCGGAGGACCTTTTTGCAATTTTCATTTTTTTCTGCTTCGTGATCACGCTTAAGGACTCTTTATGTTCTGCTTTTCTCTCCAATATGCCCAAAATTTGCCAACTCCTCAACGCCTAGTAGAAAGTTCAAAAACACACCATTAGGAGCATATATACAAAATTCGCATCCAAAAATCGTCTAAAATATAGCAAAATATTTGTCTAATATCGCATATATCAACTCCCCCACACCTATCCCATGCTTGTCCTCAAGCATATATCCAAACCAAGAATTGAAATACTCACTAGCGCAAAAGTCACTTAGCCATGACGCCAACTACGTCGGATTCAAAGCATACAAGAACCAAACCTCACCAAATGTGGAATGTATATAAGTAAAAGCTCTCACCCTCAAGTGTTTAGCCTATATTCACTCAATGCACATGAAGTAAACGACAAACCCCATAGGCTTGCAAGCAAATCAAATCAATTCCACAATTCATCAAGAAATCAATGTTCATAATCAAAGGTCTTAATAAAAGGGTTGTAATGGGGCTTTGGTTCGGGTAGGAAAAGGGATATTAGTGGCTAATGGGACCGAGGAATTAATCTATCAATTCATCACATCAAAATGATCGCAAGTCGCACACACGTATGAATAAGAACAACAAAACAAGAACAACACAATACTTCCCAAGATTTGATCAATGAAAGACAACATCATACTCACTTTTCTTTTCACGAGTCCCTCTTTTTTTTTATTATTTATTTTTAGGACTCAGAATATTTTTTTCTCTCTTCTTTTTTTTTACACACAACCTCCTTTTTTTTTAGTGTTTTTTTTTATATAGGAGGTTGGTCAATGAAATACTTTTGGCAAAAATATATATGAATTTATAATTGTGCCACATATATGAGAACTTTCAAATGCAACTATCGAATAATATACTGATGATATGCAACTCTAAATAATCTAATGTAATGAATCAAAGAACAATCCCTCGAATTCCCAAGGGCTCAAGTAAACGTTCGGCTTATTCCAAGAAAAAGGCATATCGGCTCGGGCTAAATATGAACCAAGAAAAATAGGATAATAACATTAAACTCAAACTTTGGTTCACTAGGGGATAATAGGGGTGAAGGTATAAAATTAAGGCCAACAAGGGTAAACCTAGTGCCTTATCATTTTAATCCCATCAATTCTCAATAAACGCGGAGTCAATAAGCATAAGCAAGCAAGTTCTAGGTAGTCAAATACAACATATGTTCACACAATCCAAAAAAAATGAGCATATATGATATGTATGAGTGAATTTGCTCAAATAAGGCTCAAATAACTCACTTAAGGGTTATTTGTTAGAAGGCTAAGCACACTCGTCATCTAACTTCATCAACAAACATGGCAAGATCCTAATGAACTAAGTAAAGCACAACAATCTCAGCTCGACATACACAAGAGGACATGCAGGGAACAACTCAAAATAAAGCATTATAGAGTATCAAAAGTTCTAATCTCCCCCCACACTGAAATCATACAATGTCCCTATTGCAAGAACAAAGATGAAATAAAAGAAAGGAGAAAAGAAACTTCCCTGGAATAGGTGGGGGCGACCGGCCCGCTTAGGACCGGCGACGGGCACGCAAAAGCTTTTCAATGGAGTCTAACTGTCCTTGACGGGCCATTTTGCCGGCCAAATTTTCGACACTCGCACTTTGCCCATCACAACATTATTCTCAATCATCTATATGCATCCATTTATTGATTGTATCAAAGAATCTCTACGAAAATCGCCCAAATTAAAATTTTTCATCATCAACTTATTTTATATAATATAAAGGCAATAATCGATAGAGGTTAACCAAGAGAATGCAATAGATTAAAAAGTAGGAGAACTCCCTGAAATCAAACCGGCAAACTGGAGAAAATCGAAGCAACGAAAAGGGCGGCGCTGACTGGTGGTGCAGACCGGCTGAAAAACAGCGGCAACTGATGGATGACGTTGCGGAGGGACGGCGGAATGGTGAACGGTTCAAACCGGCGGAGAAATGAGGGAGGCGGCGGCTCCTGTGAGAGAGTGAGGGAGAGAGAAAAAGAATTTAGGGTTTAAAGGGTGTAATAATAATAATAATAATAATAATAATAATAATAATAATAATAATAAATATAATAATTATTATAGCAAGAATAATAAATATAGTAATAATAATTCTAACGTAATTGTAATAAATATAATAAATATAAAAATTAAAAAATTAAAATTTAATTACTATAATAATAATTATAATTATAGAAACAATAATAAATATAATAATTATAGTAATAAATATCATAATAAATATAATTATAGACGTAGTAATAAATATAATAATAAGAATAAATATAGTAACTATAATAATAATAAATATAGAAACAAAATATATATATAAATAAATAAATAAAATTAAAATAATAATAATAATAATCATAATAAATATTTATAAAAATATAACGAGTATATATATAAAAATAAAATAAAAAATTAATAACTATTATAATATTTATTATAGAAAAAAAATAAATATAGTAATATTAAATTTAATAATAACAATAATAAATATAATATATATATATAATAATTCTTCAAAATAAACCCTCTTTGCACAATTTTTCAGAATATAAGACTTCATTAGACGTGATCACGCCTAAAGAAGTTGTACGTTCTGATTTCTTTAAAAATTTCTCCCTCTCATCAATCACAACACATTGGATGCGTGGCCACGCCTAAGAATCATTCCCATTCTACTCCACTCAACCACAAAAATTTCACCTGTCATCAAAACACCAAAAACAAGGCATGAAATTAACTCCGAAACACAGCAAAACTAAAAACACACAAAATAAAATTAAAACATTTGGGTTGCCTCCCAAGAAGCGTCTTTGTTTATTGTCTTTGGCTCGACACAACGTCTTTCAAACTAATTACGTGGGTCAAAAAGAGCTACGCAATCCACTTCCTTGCTCTGGAACCCCTCATAGTAAGACTTAAGACGATGCTTATTCACAACAAACCTTTTATCCGTGCTAAAACTTTGAATCTCAACTGTACCACACGGAAACACATTAGTTACCACAAATGGACCTATCCAATGATAACGAAGTTTACCCAGAAAAATCTTAAGATGAGAATGATGAAGCAAAACTTTTTGACCAACCTTAAAATCTTTTCTCAAAATATTTGGATCATGAAATTTTTCACTATTTTCTTTAATAATTCTCGCATTCTCGAAAGCTTTGTTCTGAATCTCCTTCAACTCTTGCAACTGCAATTTCCTTCTTTCTCCAACTTCAAAGACTTCCTGCACATTTTGATCAAGGATATCTACACAATACAAAGCATGAGGTTCCACGGGATCATTCGATTCATCAAAAATATTGATATGAACTTTTACACCTTCGAATTCCATGGTAAGTGTCCCTGTCCTAACATCAATTTTTGTGTGTGCAGTACACATAAAAGGGCGTCCAAGCAGAATAGGTGAAGGATTAGGCGAATTTTCATCATGCATATCTAAAACATAGAAATCAACAGGGAATATTAACTCATTCACTTGCACAAGAACATCCTCAATTATCCCTTCGGGGTAAGCGTAAGTTCTATCAGCTAGTTGAATCACTATCCCTGTTTCTTTCAAGGGCCCAATGTTCAAAGAGTTAAAAGTAGACTTAGGCATAACGTTAATGGCTGCACCTAAATCTAACATAGCTCTTTTAATTTCCATCTTACCTATTTTGCACAGGACGACAAACATACCTGGATCTCCGCATTTTTGTGGCAATTTTCTTTGCAGTACGGCGGACACAGTCTCTCAAGCTAGCACCTTCTCGTCTCCTCTCAACTTGTTCTTCTTGGTACACAACTCTTTCAGAAATTTCGCATAACGGGGGACTTGCTTAATTGCGTCAAGCAAAGGAATGCTTAGCTCCACTTTCTTAAACATCTCCATTATCTCCTTGTCTTTATCGTTTTTACCCGGTTTTGCTAACCTGTGAGGAAATGGAGCAACATTAGCATTTGATTGAATAAGAGGTTTAGAATTCACCTGATCAGTTGACTTGTTCGCTTCTTGCTCAATCTCCTCTCCAGCTTTCTCTTTTTCAGTAATCACCTTCGAACCCTTCAGCTCCTTACCACTTCGCAAGACCATTGAACTAACATTGCTCGGGTTCATGTGGGTTTGAGCCGGTAGCTTGCCTTTCTCCCTCTCTTTCATATCCCGCACCTCCTTCACAACTTGAGACATTTGATCTTCCAAATTTTTAATACTCGTTCTTGTCTCTTGCTGAAATTGCAAAAAATTTGACGCAATTGATTTCATCATATCATATAAAGAGTTACCAGGCATGGAGGCTTGGGGCATGGTCCTTTGTGGTTGCTGTTGTCCATATGACTGGAAACCTGGCGGTTGCTGCTGACCATAGGATTGTTGATTCCCATAACTAAAGTTGGGGTGATCTCGCCATCCCGGGTTGAATGTGTTCGAATAAGGGTCATAAGCGTTTCTCGGTGCAAAACCTATAGCACTCACGTCCACCTCTTCTCTTAGTGTGGGACAAGCATCCGTGGGATGCTCAACACTCGCACAAATTCCACACGGCTTCACTTGAGCATTACCTACAGCAAGTTTCCTCACAAAAGCAGTTAGCTCATTTAATTGTTGTTGCATAGGAGAACTTACCTCAACAGCTTCTTTCACTCCCATGACATCCCTCGGCCCAAATTGTTGAGAGTTCATGGCCATATCATTCAACAATTCCTAAGCTTCTCTCAGAGTCTTATTCATTAAAGCGCCTCCACTGGCAGCATCGATGATCCTCCTGTCAATAGAAGTTAGTCCTTCATAGAAATATTGGATTAAAAGTTGCTCAGAAATTTGATGTTGGGGACATCGAGCAATTAATTTATTGAATCTATCCCAATACTCGTATAAGGACTCCCTTGATGCTTGTTTGATGCCACAAATCTCTTTTCGCAAATTCGCAGCCCGGGATGCGGAAAAGAACTTCTCAAGAAATTTGCGCTTCATATCCATCCATGTGATAACACTCCCAGCCGGCAAGTTAAACAACCAATCTTTAGCTGCATCCTTCAAAGAGAATGGAAAAGCCTGGAGCTTTATTTGATCCTCAGTGACTCCCGGAGGTTTCATACTCGTACATACCACATCGAATTCCTGCAAGTGCTTGTGTGGTTCCTCCCCTGCCAAGCCATGAAAAGACGGCAATAAATGAATTAGTCCAGATTTAAGTTCAAATGCTGTATTATCGGCTATAGCAGGAAAAGTAATACACAAAGGGTGCTGAATTAAGTCGGGAGCAGCTAGCTCCCTCAAGGTTCTTTGTGCTATTGGATTTATCAAAACTTCTTCAACTTCCTTGTGCTCTTCACCCTCGTCAGAACTAGAGGTATCCGCTAGTTGGATAGCTAAGTTAAGTCCCGGTGACTCAACTTCTTTCTCGGCCCTCTTTCGCTCTTTAGTTTCTTTCCGCAAACGACGTGCAGTTCTTTCAATCTCTGAATCAAAGATTAATTGAACTGTACGACTAGTTCGAGGCATAAACCATTAAGCAAAAATTAGAGCTAAATAAATAAAAGAAACAACCAAATATCAAAAATCAAATTAGTATTCCCCGGCAACGGCGCCAAAATTGCTAGCCTCGTCAAAGCTGCAAAATAAAGTATCTGCTCCTACACCACAAAAAACTTGCAAAATGCAGTAGTTCGGTGAGTAGGGTCGTCTCCGCAAGGAACAATAATAACATTGAATATTCGGTTATCTAAAATTATACTATACATATAACGGGGGGGGGGGGGGTTGAATTTATCACACTAAAATAAGAGAAAATAAATTCGCTCAACTAAATAAAATAAAATAAAATAAAATGCACGGCAGATTACAAAAGATGATTAGACTCTAGCATAGGCATGAATTTTTCATTCGGGATATGAAATTTGATCATCGACTAAAAGTCAAATTCATCGACTAGTTGGATAAATTGGTTAAAGTTGATCTACACGTGTTCACAACCAACCTTTCCTTACTTTTTCGATAGCTAAGGTACGACCGTTAGCTATTTCTCTAATTGGGAAAGAATCCTAGGTACGACCGTAGTTTTCTAACTCGACAACAGTAAAAACTAGAAAGGCCCAATTCAATTTAACAAGATCCTACGAAGATTTGTCTAAAATTGATCTTAATTCTTCCCTAGAGTGTTCTTCTCTAGATTGCTACGCCAATTGGAAAATTACACAATTACGTATGCCAATCCCCAATATAGCTATGAAATCCTAAATTGATACGTGCGCAATAATCAATTCAAGATTTCTAAACTCATCAATTAGAAGAATTAAAAATACCCAACATCGATGAACACCTATTTTAATCGAAACCAAGTCTCACAATTTCAATCCCGAAAATCAATTCATACCTACACTAGAAATGAAACTACTCGCAATCCATAGCAATTAAAAATATAAAATAAATCAAAGAGTTCATCATGCCTTCAAGTTAAAAAATCGACAACAAACCAATTCTAGAAATGAAGAAAAAGGGTGCCCGGAAGTTCTTCTGCCTTGCTCTCCAAAGTTACCGTACGTAGTTTTCTTCCTTCCTTCTCTTCTCTTTCAGAAATAGGTTGCAGGTGAGATCGTGGTAGAGAACGTGGTAGTCCCCTTCTCTTCTCCTCTTCAATTGAAAAAATTGTGTCTCTTTAAGTCTATCCCAAGATCCCCTTTGCACTTTAAACCAAACAATTTTAAAATTGTAAATTAACCCCGGAGGACCTTTTTGCAATTTTCATTTTTTTCTACTTCGTGATCACACTTAAGGACTTCTTGCGTTCTACTTTTTTCTCCGATATGCCCAAAATTTGTCAACTCCTCAATGCCAAGTAGAAAGTTCAAAAACACATCATTAGGAGCATATATACAAAATTTGCATCCAAAAACTGTCTAAAATATAGCAAAATATTTGTCTAATATCGCATATATCATGTACACACTTTTCTCTCATGGAAATTACATATTCTTCTCTGGCGACCTCTGATGAGCATCCGATGAGCTTCTTTCTCCTATTTTATGTGGAGATTAGAGGTACTTTCAGTTTCCCCTGTCTCGATTCGAATTGCAAGGGGTTTGACATCGAGTTTAACCTTCATTTTGTGTGGTTCCTTTCTTTTTGGCCGTTATTCTACCGTTGCTTTGCTTTTCCTTACTTGTAAGGGTTGTTTTCAATCTAGGTTGAGGGTCTTGGGCCGGTTTGGTTGTCTATGTCGCGTTGTATGTGTGTTTGTGTCGATTTTGTGTTTTGGTGGGTGATTTGGGGGCTGAACCTAAAACAAATCATAGTTCAAACTTTATTTTGTATTTTCGTTAATTTTTCTTTAATAAAATCAAGTTTATTCCATCTTTATTTCATTACACATTATATGTTTGATTTATTTATTTATTATGTGTGTTGTTTATCTCTTTATATATGAAGTATTATATTTTTATTATCTTAACAAAATTATTTAAAAATATAAAAATGTAATAATTATTAATATTTATCGGCACACTGAAAAATTGCAGTACGATCAAAAGATTGGTTTTAGAATTTTCATAGATTATTTAATTTTTTATTAGGTTAAATTGCTCATAACTCCTTTGTATTTTCCAAACAATCCCCTTTTACTTTAAAAATTTTATGGAATCTCCGTCATTCAAATCCATGACTTCACTGCCACAAATCCATCCCCACACCGCTAGGACATCACTTACTGTAGTAATATTGTTTTTTTATTTATATATTGATATAGTATATTGTTGTTTGTGTGCTATTTTTTTGTTATATATATATATATGTGATTTTTTGTTTTTATATTTTCAATTTTAAAATAGTGATATGTTATTAGTTTAATGAAATTATAAAAAAGTAAATAAAAAATAATTATAAAAATTATAAAAAGATATTAAAGTTTTATTTCATTATATGTGTTATTTATTTATTGATTATGTGTATTATTTATCTATTTATGTATAAAGTATGGTATTTTTATTATCTTAACAAAATAATTAAAAAATATAAATATGTAATAATGATTAACTTTTACTTATAAATTAAAAACTTGCAATACGGCAACATATTATTCTTTGGGTTTATCTTCTTTTATTATTATTATACTCTCTCCGTTTCATATATAATGTTCTTTTTACCGTAGAAACGAGAATTTATGAGAAATATAATTAGTAAATAATTAAGAGTGTATTAGTAAAAATAATTTTAAATTAAGATTAACATAACTAATTAGTATAATTAAAATTAAAAAAATTAAATTAAAATTTTTAAAATAATATTAAAGTGTATAATACTTTTCCAAAAAAATGAAAGTGACAGAATAAGTGGGACGGAAAGAAATGGAAAGGTGGATACGATAAATGCGACGGAGGGAATATATTTTTTGTATTTTTCGGTTGCGAGGTATGTGATTTTCTAGACATATTGTATTGTTGTTTCATGTGTATGTTTGTGCTTTTATTTCATTATATTTATTTATTTATATATGTGCTATTTATCTATTTCTACATGAAGTATGATATTTTTATTATCTTAACAAAATTATTTAAAAAAATATAGAAATGTAACAATTATTAATTTTTACTGATATATTGAAAAATTGCAGTACGACAAAAAAATTAGTTTTAGAGTTTTCAGGATTTATTTATTTATTTATTTTAATATATATATATATAATATATTTCTTATTTTTTTTAGTGCATGGTGTATGATTTTATGCACATATTGTGTTGTTGTTCTATTTATATTATCCTCTGAAAAGATTATATAATATTGTTGCGTGTGTACTATTATGGTGTTAGATATGTGTTTTTTGTCTATATAATGTTTGCTATTTAAAACAATGATACGTTATTACTTTAATAAAATTATGGGAAAGTTGGTCCGTCCACCCGGTCAGTCATATTGAGTTATAATTTAGTCTCTGTTATAAAGAAATTGATTTGCACTCGCTCGTCTACCTATTTAGTTTAATATTAGTACCTATTTCATATTTTTCCTTTCATTTGCATAGTATAAATTTGATGTACTCCTAAAGTATATCCAAATGCTCTTAATATTATTTTATATACTTATAATTGTCCTACTCTAGCTATATTATCTTCCACTCTACTTAAGTATTTTACTTATATACGTCTATTTACATTATGCGTACCTTTATTTATGTATCTTTAAAAATAAATAAATAAAAATAAAAATTATAATCATATTTTATTGTTGGGTGAGGTAGAAAATTAAGAAAAATTGCAAAATATATTCTTTATATATTCAATTATTAAATTTGTCTATTATTTACTTGACTGAAAAAATATATCTTGTATATTCTAAAGAATTGTATTTTTTATATTCTAGTCACGATTGGCAGGTGCAGTTAATCGTTCTATATTCAACACTCTATATACAATTTATATTTTATATTTATTTTTTCTTCTATTTTTTGAATTTTTTATATTATTTTTTACTCTTTTTTACTTTTTCTATCAAAATTAATTATCTAATTCAAATTTTTTTAATAATTTAAAATTTAAAATTTACACCAAATGATTTATGTTTATATTTTCTTTATTATATTTTTATATGAGCATATATTATTTTCTTATAAATGTGATTATTTATATTTTAATTTTTTTTTTGTATTAATAGTTAAAAAAAAAATTTAATTATCGATTAAAATCAAATTGTTTAATTTCTTAGAAGTATTACTCCTTTGAGCCGCTTTTTTTTTTTTTTTCGTTAAACTTATGTATAATTCATTTATTCTAAACAATTTTATTTACTCATAATTTTATTACTTCACTTTAAGAAATAACAACCAATTTGACATTAATTTTTACTAGGGGTGGCCACGATTCGGATATTTGTAGATATGAATGTATTGGCATACAAACAAAATCAAACAAATACTCAAAATTGTAAACTGTATTTGAATCAAAATTTTGATTAATCAAAAAAATTTGTAGTATTTGCAAATAATTCAAATCTAATAGAAATTTTGAAAAATAGTTTATAAATAATTAATATTTCAAATTAAAGTGAACCGAACCAAATTCAATTATAATATAATATTAATATGAATTTTAAAATATAATAATATAAATATATTTAGTTCGATTAATCTAACAAAATAATGTTAAAAACTGAAATCGAACTGAACCGAACAAATATCAAATATCAAATATCCAGTATTTGTATTCAAACTAAATTTTACTAAATTTTCTCGATTAATCAAAAAGTCGGTTTGATTTAGTTCGGTTCAGCAATTTGATGGTTCGGTTCAGATATTCTGCCTAGTCATACTTATCACATCACTTTTTTTTTTTATGAATCTTCTTATTTTACTTTTTTATATATCTTATAGTTTTATAAATATAATATTTTTTACATAACTTATATTTATAAATTGTGTAATATTTTTATTAAATTTATATATATATATATTATTTTAAGAAATTATAAAAAAAAGGCAATATTGATAAGTGAGGATTGACTGCTGCGGTAAGAAACTAACTATATTTACGGATACCAGGAATACCTTAGATATAAATATATATACCTCTTTTGTCAATGCTTATACTCACTACACACATTTACGTACCTTCATACAGTAAACTTATGTTGTGGGTTGCTAGTTATGTACCTATAATATAGTATCAAATGATCTGTGTATACATACTTATACCCGGGGAACTCCTACTTGAGAAATTGATCATTTTGGGTATCATATATTATTTTGTTAATGATAACCAAAGATAAATTCAATATGATAACATCCTCGTCGCTTCTTGAAGAGTATTAAAATGTAAAAAGTATACATTTACAAAAATCTAATGGGAAACACAATCATACATATACAATAAATGATTAATATATACTAATGGATGATAACGGAAGGCAATAAGAATTTAGTTAAAATATTTTTCAGTATTAGGCTATACTCCCGTTAATATGATATTATTAAACAGTTGATGCAATTTGAATTCGCTCTCATAAAGTAACACAAGACAAATATAGTACTAACTTGAAAGAGTGATTTGTAATATACTACTGGAACTTTGAGTGTTTTCCGCATAATAGGACAAATATTTCTCTTTTAATATATTTTGACTCATAACATAATAATCCACACCGTAGGAACTTATTTAGGGAATTCTACGATATTGTAAGAACTTAATTAAATTCAAAGATACCTGCTACTTTACGAATAATACCTTTGAAATATATATATATATACTCCTAAACGCACTGCTAGTACTTGAGGACTTTATTCACATAATTACATAAATTATTATGATGTCTTGTTTCGTGTTTCACATACTCATACACATATTTTAAATACTTCGGTTACGCATACTTACGCTTGTGTAACCTCAATTTGAAAAACCGATCGTTTTGAAAATTATATAATTATCTGTAATATTTTTACCGGGATGAAATTCATAGGATGATAACCGTATGCTAATGTGATGGACCAAATTATCGAAAAATATTTTTATATGTGGTGTCTATATATATATATTCTATAGATATTATAAATATATATTTATTCCATGCAAGTCTCATGTCATTTATATTAAATTTAATCCCATAAATATTATTGGGGAAAGACCATGGTATATGTATTAAATGGGGAAATATCATGATACATGTACAATAATTTTTCAATTTTCACTTCTAGATGACTAAATAAGTCATAAATGACTTAGTTAAATTATATTTGTTGCTAAGGTACATGATTGTGGCCACAAATTCAAAATATTGTGACCCATCACATACTAATCCACACCGTAGCACATACAATAATATTATGTTAGGAGCATGCTTACATGGGGTTTGACTCGGCTAAGCAGACAAATACTCCAGCACGGCTACGATATACCCTCCATTTGTTTTAGTGTACCAATTCCTGGTTAATTATGTACCCATGATCATCTTTCATGTAATTAAACAACATAATCTTATGATAGGGTTTTCTAATTGTGTACCTACATACTTCCAATAAATGCTTGTCAGGATTTACATAACCAAAAGTGTCGTTGATAGATTCTAAAATGAATTAAGAGTTTATAATCATCCTACATTGACAACAAAACAATTTTAAAATTTCTACGATGTCATCATTCTTGTTCAACGACAATCGAACCGTCTTTTCCTGCATAACAAAGAAAAAAATATACAAATAAATATTCTTTCAATTATTCACAGTTCTAGTTCTGAATGGTAATATTATTTTCCTTATTAAGAAAACAAACAGAAGTATGTACCAATCTTACTTTATCGAGTATATATAGAGAATGAACAATTAACTACTATGTCATCCAAGGTATTCAAAAGTGCAACTACATCTATTCACCATGCCAAGTTAGATAATGGAGTAAAATACTGCGATCTACAAATATTTAGCGCATCGCTCACGGTATACCTATCTAAGCCATCCCGATAATCAACCCAAATTGAAGCAATAATCGAATAAATCTAATTATACAATTTAATTAGTGAGAGCAATAATTGAATAATCTCAAATCAAATTAAAATGAATCTAAAATAGAAATTAATAATATTAAACTAAAAACATAAATTATTTTTAAGTTTTAAGAAAAGAACAAACAGAGTCTTAGAATACAATCCAATTCATGCCACTAGAAAAGAAATTTAAAGCAATTGAAATTGCAGAAAAAATGAACATACTTCCCTGCTCGTGTTGTAATAATTGAGATAAGAAACTAAAGCAGATCTAACCTTATTTCTCAGCATAGTCGGATTCAGATCTACAATTCGATGGAGGGTTTTGTGTTCTTCAAGTCTATGGCGCAATCCCTCCTGAGAGAACCGTTAGGGTTTCTACCGTTACTACCACGATGAGATATGAAAAGTAATGGATGTTGCGTCTAAAACTGGGATCACAACCCTATTTATATCCCTTATTATTAATTGGTTTCATCACCGAATTAATAAATTATCGGGTTTCTGCACATAGGAGGCCCGCACTTACTAAATACATCTAAGCCCAATAAATAAATCACTTAATATAGGCTTAATCTGATTGATAAACTAAATAGTTACATTTAACCCACAATTGGATTTTTAATCCAACAATCTCTCACTTGGGTAAATGTACAATGAATAACTTTATGAGCTCATGAAATTTGCTATCAGATTTTTTAATGTATATTACCAATCTTATCTATAAGTCACATCAGTGCGGATCAAAGCGGTCGTCACTGCATCTATCGCAATGGGACCGATCAGTGGTCACAACACTAATATAACCTAAGATTCGATCAAGTGCAGATGCACAACATGGAAATTTCATGTAATGTGATCTTAATACGCCTATTTCCAACTGATTCACATTAACTTTAATTCAGAACAACTGAATACTGAACAGTGCATACTGAATACTGCAGTACAAAATAAAGTAACCATAGTGTATTTGAACATTACTAATTAGCTCCCACTAAACCAAAATATCTTATATGGTTCCACTCTCATACGAGCAACATGCTCAATATAGAATTTATGTGGAAACCCTTTAGTAATTAAGCGGATCCACAATCATGGAAGTTATATGAATATGTTCAATAACTAATTCATGACATGAAGTCAAACTATTAAGCATATGATGATTATTATCATCAAATAATGTACTAGTTCCAACCAATTTTGAATTCTGGAAAAGACAAAACTCTATATCCGAATGAAAAATAATAATCAAATTTGTTCAAAATATAGATTGAAATTAAATTTCGACTAAAGATGGTACCATAAAAAATGTCTCCTCCAAATTCAAATAGTAACGAGTACTCAATAATAATCTAAAATTGTCAATGACTTCAACTTTAACCTTCTTATCATCACCCATATAGATGTATCTTTCAACATCAATTGATTTTGACAATAAAATAATCTTCCATAGACACACTGATGTGTGTTGTTACACCAAACTCCACCCCCAGGTGTGTCTATGAATTGAAATTAAATTAATTTAAAGAGCAAGACTAATAGGACAAGCATGTCCTCCGAAATATCTAACTTAAGTGCCCTCAATTTAGTAACAATAGTAGACATGTTCATGATGTACTCCCTTATGTTATGTTTGTCGTTATATTTTATGGTAATGAGACTCTTAAGAAGAGTATGCATTTCCACCTTATCGTTTTTGGTAAAGTGTTTTTGAATTTCGACAAGGAATCCGTATCATCATATATAGAACTCCTAAAATTTATGGAGTGTTTTTCTTGATGATAATCAGACTTAGGCGTTGGAACTATCCAATTTCTCAAATAACTACATTTCATATGCAGTGTTTTACGCTGTACGAGTGGGTTGGTCTACTCTTAATGCCAAGTCAAAATTCATATAACCAAATGAATCAATATTGATTCTTGTCAGTGCCTAAAGTTGTCCCGAGACAGTTTTGGGACTGAATAAATATACACATAAATATTCATAAATCATAATGAAGCTCAATAATAATGCATTCTCATCCCAAGATACTAAGTGCAACATCAATGATCAATCTTTGGATCAATAACATTGATTGCTAGCAGTCATCTTGTTGCAATAATCATATACGGACAATAAGTAATGTCAAACAACAACCAATCTTTAGACTGATTCACTATTCACATAATTTAAATCCATATAATCGTCTCATACATACTATCGCAGATATATATTTCATTTTGTCAATTATCAACTGCTTTTGGGCCGAAAAATAATCACATAAATTAAAATACACATAAACACTTACGTTTTCAAGAAAAAATCTTATATATGAGAGGTTACTTTGGCAATGTCAAATACTTGATCTTCACCGTCAAAACGCAGCATGCATTATTAATGAATTTATAATTTTGTTAAACTAAATTATAATCAGAATCACGTTCAATGTATACGAGTCTAATTCCATAAAAAAATAAAGAATGATTATTAGCAACCGAATACACATGTCTATAAACTACTGAATGCTCCGTATGTGAATTTATAAAATAAATTAGCAATCTTATCACAAGATATCGAGCAACATCAGCAAATGTCGTTGGAAAAATTACTGACTCACTAGTGATAAACTTGTTTTGACAATCGAATGTTGACAATACAGTAGTGTGTCAAACAACACCCTATCTTTGGACAGATCTATTATTCACACACAAATAACCAAATTATCATCACCATATTCAATGTCACTAAATATGCATATAACTATTTAATCGCTGACTTGCCTTTGGGTCAATCAACAACCTTATAAGTCACACACAAAACCTTCTAATATATAAAATAAACTGATTTACACAGCAGAGGCTGCTTTGGCAACATAACTGTTTCAACCAATTCATAAAATATATTATATTATTTATTGCTAATTAGATTCACCTTAAAGAAACTGGTACAAATATCATATATAAATGAAAACTTTAGATGTATCAATTAATTTCTGAACTTATTAAAATAATCAAGTCGTCCAAGAAGGTAGTAACTGCAGCGGAATTACACAAGCAAAATATATGTCACCCAAAGAGACTATAAATTAATATAATGAATATTTATAGTTGAATTTGCACAAGTACATATTGTCAAAATTAAATGTTGTTGTATCCCAAATTTAATTGGAAATTAAAATAGTTCATAATGAATCTGATTTTATAAAAAAAAACAGCACTAATGAATAATAAATAAATTTTGCACATATTAAATTTAATTGCAGATACATTAACATACGCACATTAATTAATAATTTTGTCATCATCAAACCGGATGGATATATATAAATTGGACATCAATTTCGACCCATCCGATTAATTAAATAAATAAATTAATCAAATTATAATTCCAAAAACATACAAATGACAAGTTTAATTGAATTCTCAAACATATAAGAATTAATTTGATTTCATAAAATCAAAAATAAAATAAAATAAATAAACTAAAGTGACCGCTGGCACATATGTAGTTGCGATTCCAAATTCCAATTGCATACTTATAAATATGAATACATATTTAATTAATTTAGTTACACAATGTAAATGAGTAAATGAACAAAGATATATACATGCAAATGCATATTTGATTCTATAATCATACACTAACCAAAATAAAATAAAATAAATGTACAATCCTGAAGTTATTGAATTCAATTGTAAATGCATTAATGTATGCGTATGCCAATTTATTTTACAATTAAATAATCAAATGATCTAATCAAAATTTCAAACATCATGCATCCATTAATTAATAAATCTTGCAATAATCAACCGGCCGCATGAATGCATATATACAGTTCCAATTGAACAATTAACGGTCTAAAACGATCCACTAATCCTACTTATGATTGGACCTTTTATGTATATATATATACATATATTCTAAATTCAATGAAACAAATCCAATGTCCCCACAATCGGTACATGTAACATGCTGGAAATTAAATTAAATAAGCATGGCAGGACAATCAAAGAAGAAGGCAATCGGAAGCATATTGTGAATCGTAATAAATTCAGTCCCGCATTATCCTAAATTAATCAATTGATATGCAAAATTCATGCAAACACCAAATATCATTCAATATATATATATATTTCACAAAAGGAATCACAAATTATTGCAATTAATTTCAATCACACACTAATTGCAATCGCACACTAATTAACATACATTTGAATACAGGGTACAGAGATCAATACACGAAAGTGCAAAATTCATATTCCAGATGGAAAGGGCAGTGCACAATTAAGAAAGAGTGTGGAGTTATTTTTGGCCAATGACTTGAGAGGCTAGTGATGCACCAATCCGACTCGCACAACCCGAAACCCAGATCCGGTAACCGCGAACCATTCCCAGTTTTTAAGAAACCGGCGGTCTGTTGCTGAACCGCCCCATTCGGAGCTGAACCGGTCTGGAACAGTATGATATATGTATGTGCTTGTGGCCGGTTCATGAGGCATTCTCACACTCTCACTCTTTCTCTCTCCCCAACGCGCGATTTTTCTCTCTAAAAGCCCTAACCCACGACGGCGACTCCAATCGATCTTCCTTGGGTTTTCTCCGGTGATCTGTCCGGCGAAGTGAAGGTTCTGGCTGAGGGCTTCGATATACAGCATGCTCTGAGGCTGTTCCTCGGTTTGATTTCTTGATCTGTGCATTCCTTACAGTGTATTCTGTATATTATCTGTTTGGGAGAGAATAGGCTTAGATCGTTGATGTTTTCCTTAGATCGAGGTTTGGTTCGCAAGATTGTTGCGTTTCTTTGGATGTCGATTGTGTTTGGGTCTGTGTTGTGCATTACAGTTGGTGTTGCAATTTTTTTTCGATTGGGTAACCTGAGTCCGAGCAGTAGCTTTCGTAATATAAAAGATTATTTAAGTTATTTGTTAGATTTGTGTGTTTCTTGTAAATATAAGGCTTGTCGATCTTGAATGTGTAACAACAAGTGGTATCAGAGCTTATAAGCCTTTTTATTTACTAGAAAGTCGAATATCAAGTTTTAATGGTGAACAACTTGTTCTCATTGTAAAAACCAAAAGGTTTTTGTAAATAGACTCAAGACTGTACGAAATCTTGTTTGAGAACATTACTGAAGTGAAAACCCTAGCTTGTGAGTGGCGTTTTTCACCCCTGTAAAGTTTGTTTTCTCATTGTGAAGGTCTGAAATAAGCCTTGAAGGAGATTAAGATCTAAAATCACCCATATATGGTTGATTTGTATGGTTTCTTTTAGTTGAACCATCCAAACTTCACTAATTTGTGTATTACAATAATTTGACAGGTGAAGTTACTTGGATTATGAAAAAAAAGTCAAAGGATTGTTGCGGAGCAAGGAGTGGGGTAAAATTTTGTTTTTTAAATTTCAGCAGTAAACGTGTTGTTGTGTGTTGTGTTTGTTTTGTTAGTTGATACGTGATTTGTTGTGGCTGTTGTGTGTTCTATTGTCAAGTCTTGTTTTGAATTAGATAAAAAATTGGTTTTTCTGTTGGAAATATTAACTGCCCTAGAAGTTGGTTTTTCAAAAGAAACTAACTCTCGAATTGGTTGATATTAATAAGTCAAAGTTGAGGTTAGCTGCAAATTCTGGTTTAGGTGTGCAGATAAATCTACTTTCCCTTAAAATCAATTTGTGTTAGTCTGGGCTGTTTCTTTGAAAATACAGTAGTTTTATGTTTTTTTTTTAAATCTGAAAAAATGGTAAATCAAACTTATTTTAACATATAGCCCTTCGATGGAAAAACTGACTTTGTTATTTGGAAACAAAAAATGAGAAGTGTTCTTATAACTCAAAGATTAATAAAAGCCGTGGAAATTGATCCAACGGCTGATATTCCTGCTACAAAAAGGAATGAGCTGGATGAACTTGCATCATCTTCCATTATTTTGAACTTAGCTGATCATGTAATAAGAAAATTAGATGTTTATGAATTAGCTAAGGATTTGTGGGACAAATTAAATGATATGTTTACTGAAACTTCTCTTCCAAATAGAATACATATTTTAGAAAAGTTTTTTAGTTACAAATTAGACCTTTCAAAGACAATAGATGAAAATCTAGATGTTTTTACCAAATTAATACAAGATATCAAACTAACAGGGGATAAAACAATAGATAATTACAACTATTTTGTCTTCTTAAATGCAATTCCTAGTTCATATTCAGATGTAAAATCAGCAATAAAATATGATAGGGATGTAATTACACTTGATATGGTTATAAATGGTTTAAAAAGTAAAGAAGTAGATTTGCAACTTTATAAATCTAACAAACAGTCACATGGTAAAGTCATGCATGTAAGGGATAGATCTTCTTTTAGACCTAACAAGAATGGTTCTTCTTTCAATAATAATAAATAAGGGAATAGTTCCTATAATAGTCAATATAAGAAGAAACCTAGAAGTAAGTCTAGGAATAGGTCTCAAACACCCTCTAAGTACGTTAGGAGGTGTTTTAATTGTGGGGATCCCTCACATTTTATTAGGAACTGTCCTAAGAAAGGTAGAAACAATGCTAACAATAATAGCAATATAAACAATGGAACAACCCCTGTTAATGCTACTTTAAATGAGCAAGCAAACTCGATATTACATCATGATTGTGTAGGTGAGGTGTTTGTTGTAACTGCTGAATGTTCGAATATAACAGATTTTAACAAAAATGAATAGTTGTTAGACTCAGCATGTACCTATCATATGACTTCTTTAAAAGAGTTTTTTTGTGATTACAAAACTCTTTCAAATTGTAATGTTACAATGGCAGATAATAGGGTATGTAGTGTTAAGGGGACAGGGACTGTTGTTCTAAGGTTTAGTTCTGGAAATATGCTGAAACTTTGCAATGTGAGACATGTACCAAATCTGTCAAATAACTTGCTTTCATGTGTTGGTTTCTCTTCCCTAGGCTTAGAGGGGTGATATATGCGATATTAGATAAATCTTTTGCTATATTTTAGACGGTTTTTGGATGCGAATTTTGTATATATGCTCCTAATGGTGTGTTTTTGAACTTTCTACTAGGCATTGAGGAGTTGGAAAATTTTGGGCATATTGGAGAGAAAAGCCAAACGCAGGAAGTTTTTAGGCGTGATCACGAAGTAGGAAGAATAAAAATTGCAAAAAGGTCCTTCGGGGTAAATTAGCAATTTTAGAATTGTTTGGTTTAAAGTACAAAGGGGATCTAAAGAGATGAATTGAAAAGGAGAGTTAGGGCCAATAAAGAAGGGAAAGAAGAAACGCAAAACCACGATCTCCCCTACAACCCATTTCTGAAAGAGAAGAGAAGCAAATGAGGAACTTTAGAGAGCAACGCAGATGAACTTCCGGGCACCTTTTTCTTCATTTCTAGAATTGGTTTGTTGTCAATTTTTAAACTTGAAGGCATGATGAACTCTTTGATTTATTTTATGTTTTTAATTGCTATGATTTGCGAGTAGTTTCATTTCTAGTGTAGGTATGAATTGATGTTCGGGATTGAAATTGTGAGACTTGGTTTCGATTAAAATTGGTGTTCATCGATGTTGGGTATTTTTAATTCTTCTAATTGATGAGTTTAGAAATCTTGAATTGATTATTGCGCACGTATCAATTTAGGATTTCATATCTATATTGGGGATTGGCATAGGTAATTGTGTAATTTTCCAATTGGCGTAGCAAACTAGAGAAGAACACTCTAGGGAATAATTAAAATCAATTTTTAAAACATCCTCGTAGGAGCTTGTTAAATTGAGTTGGGCCTTTCTATTTTTTTTTACTACTGTTGAGTTAGAAAACTACGGTCATACCTAGGATTCTTTCCCGATTAGAGAAATATCTAACGGTCGTACCTTAGCTATCGAAAAAGTAAGGAAAGGCTGGTTGTAAATGTGTGTAGATCAACTATAACCAATTTCCAACTAGTTGATGAATTTGACTTTTAGTCAATGATCAAATTTTATATCCCGAATGAAAAATTCATGCCTATGCTAGAGTTTAATCATATTTGGTAAACCGCTAATTTTGCATTCTAGTTAACTTGCATTTATTGAGTAAATTTTATTCTTCCTTATTTAGTGTGATAATCAAATCCCCCCAATATATATTAATATATTTATAATCAATCAAATAGAGAAAGAATTAGTGTTTCCCTGCGGAGACGACCCTACTCACTACTGCTATACTGCATATTGTGGGACGTAGGAATTGATATTTTATTTGCAGCTGTGCGACAGGCTAGCAATTTTGGTGCTGTTTCCGGGGAACAGTATAAGAAGTTTTGATATTTGGTTGTTTCTTTTATTTATTTAGCTCTAATTTTCACTTAATGGTTTCTAGCAATTGAAATGATTGCACGCCGTTTGAGGAAAGAAGCTAGAGAGTGAAATGAGTCGCCGGAACCTGACTTAGCTATCCAACTGACTGACACTTCTAGTTCCAAAGAGAGTGAAGAGGCCAAGGGAGTTGAAGAAGTTGTGATACATCCAATGGAACGACAAAGAACTCTTAGGGAGCTAGCTGCTCCCGATTTAATTCAGCATCCATTGTGTATTACTTTTCCTGCTATAGCCGATAATACAACATTTGAGCTTAAATCTGGACTAATACATTTATTGCCGTCTTTTCATGGCTTGGCAAGGGAGGAACCACACAAGCACTTGCAGGAATTCGATGTGGTGTGTACAAGCGTAAAACCACCAGGAATCACTGAGGAGCAGATAAAACTCCGAGCTTTTCCATTCTCCTTGAAAGATGCAGCTAAGGATTGGTTGTTCAACTTGCCCGTCGGGAGTGTGACCATGTGGATGGATATGAAGCGCAAGTTCCTCGAAAGGTTCTTTCCCGCATCCTGGGCTGCGAATTTGCGAAAAGAGATTTGGGGCATCAAACAGATATCATGGGAGTCTTTATACGAGTATTGGGATCGATTTAATAAGTTAATTGCTAGATGTCCGCAACATCAGATTTCTGAGCAACTTTTAATTCAATATTTCTACGAAGGACTAACTTCAATTGAAAGGAGGATCATCGATGCTGCTAGTGGAGGAGCTCTCATAAACAAGACTCTGAAAGAAGCTTGGGAATTTCTGAGCGACATGGCTATGGACTCTCAACAATTTGGGCTAAAGGATGTCGTGGGAGTGAAAGAAGTTGCCAAGGTAAGTTCCCCTATGCAACAACAATTGAATGAATTAACTGCTTTTGTGAGAAAACTTGTTGTAGGGATCGCTCAAGTGAAGCCATGTGGGATTTGTGCGAGTATTGAGCATCCTACGGATGTTTGTCCTACATTGACACAAGAGGTCGAAGTGAATGTTACAGGATTTGCACAAAGAAGGGCTTATGATCCATATTCAAACACATACAATCCAGGATGGCGAGACCACCCCAATTTTTGATATGGAAATCAGAATCAGCAATCCTTTGGACAATAGCAAACACCGGGTTTTCAACCACATACACAACAGCAGCCACAAAGGACCATGCCTCGAGCTTCCATTCCTGATAACTCCTTGCACGATATGGTTAAAACTATTGCCTCTAATGTTTTGCAATTTCAGCAAGAGACAAGAACAAGTATTAAAAACTTGGAAGATCAATTGTGTCAAGTTGTAAAGGAGGTGCGGTATATGAAAGAGAGGGAGAAAGGCAAGCTACCGGCTCAAACCCACATGAACCCAAGCAATGTTAGTTCAATGGTCTTACGAAGTGGTAAGGAGCTAGAAGGTCCGAAGGTTGTCGCACAAAAAGAGAAAGCTGAAAAGGATATTGAGAAGGAGATTGAGCCAGAAGTGAACAAATCAACTGATCAGGTGAATTATAAACCTCCTATTCAATCAAATGCTAATGTTGTTCCATTTCCTCACAGGTTAGCAAAACTGGCTATGAGCGATAAAGACAAGGAGATCATGGAGATATTTAAGAAAGTAGAGCTAAGTATTCCTATGCTCAATGCAATTAAGCAAGTCCCCCATTTTGCGAAATTCCTAAAGGATTTGTGTACCAAGAAACAGAAGTTGAGAGGGGACGAAAAGGTGCTAGCTGAAGAGACTATGTTCGCGGTGCTGCAAAGAAAATTGCCACAAAAGTGCGGAGATCCAGGTATGTTTGTAGTCCCGTGCAAAATAGGTAAGATAACAGAGCTATGCTAGATTTAGGTGCAGCCATTAATGTTATTCCTAAGTCTATTTTTAACTCTTTGAACATTGGGCCCTTGAAAGAAATGGGGATAATAATTCAACTAGCTGATAGAACTAACGCTTACCCCGAAGGAATAATTGAGGATGTTCTTGTGCAAGTGAATAAGTTAATATTCCTGGTTGATTTTTATATTTTAGATATGCATGATGATAATTCGCCTAATCCTTCATCTATTCTTCTTGGACGACCTTTATGTGCACCGCACAAACAAAGATAGATGTTAAAACAGGGACACTGACCATGGAGTTCGAAGGTGTAAAGGTTCATTTCAATATTTTTGATGCAATGGGGTATCATGTGGAGCCTAATACCTTTTATTGTGTAGATGTCCTTACTGAAAATGTGCAGGAAGACTTTGACTTGAGTGGAAAGGATGAATTAGAGGTTGCACTTACAAACTGCTTGGACATGAACTCTATGGATGAATTTCCCATAAGTGGTGCATTGGAAGAAATCATTCTAGCTTTGCAATCTCTCACACCTGAACCATTAAGGTATGTTGTTGTCAATTCAGTTTTAACAAAATCTGATAAGGGGTTGTTTTCGTCTGTTGTGCAGGCCCCGATTTTAAAAATGAAGCCATTACCAGTAATCATATCTGTTACATTGTCTTCTATCCAAGAAGAAAAGTTAATCCAAATTTTGAGAGAGCACAAGGAGGCTATTGGATGGACATTAACTGACATCAAGGGCATTAGCCCATTTCTTTGTACCCACAAGATTGTGCTTGAGGAAGATGCCAAGCCGATAAGGCAAGCTCAAAGACGGTTGAATCCTGCTATGATGGAAGTTGTGAAAAAAGAGATCCTGAAGCTCTTGGATGATGACATTATCTATCCAATCTCGGATAGCCAATGGGTGAGTCCAATTCATGTTGTCCCAAAGAAGGCGGGAGTTACTGTAGAGGCTGACCACGATGGTAAGTTGATACCGGTTCGGAAACAAACTGGTTGGCACCAATGCATTGACTACCCTAAGCTTAATTCAGTAACAAAGAAAGATCATTTTCCATTACTTTTCATTAATCAAATGGTTGAGAGGTTAGCGGGAAAATCTCATTTTTGTTTCCTAGATGGATTTTCAGGTTATTTCCAAATTGCTATCGCGTTGGAGGATCAAGAAAAGACGACATTCACATGTTCTTTTGGCATATTTGCTTATAGAAGAATGCCATTTGGCTTGTGCAATGCCCCTGCGACATTTCAACGGTGTATGGTAAACATATTTTCTGAATATGTATGAGAGATTATTGAGGTTTTTATGGATGATTTTCAGTGTATATGGAGATGATTTTGACATTTGTTTAGACAATTTGGCTTTGATTTTGAAAAGGTGTAAAGAAACCAAGTTAGTGTTGAATTGGGAAAAGTGTCAGTTTATGGTAGAAGAAGGTATAGTTCTAGGTCACTTAGTTTAATCCAAAGGAATAGAGGTAGACAAAGCCAAGGTTGATATTGTCTCTGCTTTACCCTATCCCACTTTTGTGAGGGATTTGCGCTCTTTCTTAGGTCATGCAGGGTTTTATCGCCGGTTCATTAAAGATTTTTCAAAGGTGGCTGCTCCTCTGTTCCGGTTGTTACAAAATGATGTGCATTTTGAGTTTGATGAAGAGTGTAAAAAGGCTTTTGACAAGATTAAGGAGTTGTTGACATCACCGCCCATCTTTCAACCACCAAATTGGGACTTACCTTTCGAGATCATGTGTGATGCAAGCTACACGGCAGTAGGGGTTGTACTTGGACAAAGAAGTGGAAAGATTCCATGGGCTATCTACTATGCATCTAAAGCACTCAATGGAGCCCAATTGAATTACTCTACTACTAAAAAAGAACTCCTAGCCGTTGTTTTTGCTTTAGAGAAGTTTAGATCTTATTTGTTAGGTACTAAAGTGATTGTATTTTCTGACCACGCAGCTTTGAGGTACCTAATGGCGAAGAAGGAAAGCAAGTCAAGGCTTATATGATGGATATTACTCCTACAAGAATTTGATGTGGAGATTCGAGATAAAAAAGGAAGCGAAAATTTGGTAGCTGACCATTTAAGTCGCCTTCCTACAGTTGAAGATGAATTACATTTAAGGGAGTATTTTCCGGATGAACAATTACTTGCAATTTCTTGTTCATCTCCTTGGTATGCTGATTTAGTGAATTATCTGGTCACTAACAAATTCCTTGGATGATGGACAAAAGCAAAGATTGACAAGCTGAAAAGCGATGCAAAATACTATGTTTGGGATGATCCCTACTTGTGGAAATGATGTGCGGACCAAGTTATTCGACGTTGTGTTGAAGAAAGTGAGTATGAGTCCATTTTGAAATTTTATCATTCATTAGAATATGGATGTCATTTTGGCTCCCAACGGACTGTAAGAAAGGTACTCGATAGTGGATTTTATTGGCCTACATTATTTAAGGATTCTTATGAATTTTGCAAAGCATGTGATAAATGTCAAAGAGTAGGCAATATTTCTGCTAGGAATCAAATGCCCCTAACACCGATGTTGTTTGTTGAGATATTTGATGTGTGGTTTTTTGTATATCATACTTGTTGTTGACTATGTGTCAAAGTGGGTGGAAGCAAAGGCCACTCGAACTAAACGATGCTAAGGTTGATGCAGATTTCCTGAAGTCCTTGATTTTCACTCTCTTTGGAATGCCTAGGGCAATTGTAAGTGATCGAGGCACATATTTTTGCAACAAAACCATTTCAGCTTTGTTTCGTAGGTATGGGGTTCTTCATAAGGTCTCAACATCATATCATCCGCAAACAAACGGGCAAGCAGAGGTTTTCAATCGAGAGATAAAGGGAATTTTGGAGAAAATGGTGAGGCTGGATAGGAAGGATTGAAGTTTACGCTTAGAGGATGCGTTATGGGCGTATAGAACTGCATACAAAACTCCACTGGGGATGTCGCCCTACAAGTTAGTCTTTAGTAAGCTTTGCCATTTACCTATTGAACTTGAACATAGGGCTTTTTGGGCGATTAAACAATGTAACATAATTTGAGTGAAGCTGGAGAATGTAGGAAATTATAGTTGCAAGAGTTGGAGGAGATTCGAAACGAAGCTGATGAGAATGCTATGATTTATAAAGAGAAAAATGAGAAATTTCATGATCATAATATTTTGAAGAAAGAATTCACAGTTGGCCAAAAAGTTTTACTCTATCATTCTCGCCTTAAACTGTTTCCGGGTAAGCTTCGCTCTCGATGGATAGGTCCATTTTTTGTTACTAACGTGTTTTCGTATGGTGCAATTGAAATTAAAAGTCTTACCATTGGAAAATGGTTTGTTGTGAATGGGCACCGTCTTAAGCCTTACTATGAGGGATACCAAAGCAAGGAAGTGGATTCCGTAGCTCTTTTTGAGCCACGTAATTAGTTTGAAAGACGTTGTCTCGAGCCAAAGACAATAAACAAATGCGCTTCTTGGGAGGCAACCCAAGTGTTTTGATTTGATTTTGTGTGCTTTTAGTTTTGTTGTGTTTCGGAGTCAATTTCATGCCTTGTTTTTGGTGTTTTGATGACAGGTAAAATTTTTGTGGTTGAGTGAAGCAGAATGGGAATGATTCTTAGGCATGGCCATGTTTTCTGTGATTGATGAGAGGAAAGAAAAAAAGATTTAAGAGAAATCAGAACATATTGCTTCCTTAGACGTGATCACGCCTAAGACAGTTTTACATATTGAAAAATTGCAACAGAGAGGGTTTAATTTGGGGATTTTAATTATAATAATAATTATTATTATTATGATTACACTAAATTAACCCTAATTCTCTGTTCTTTTTCCTCTCTCCCTCTCGATTCAAACCAGCAAGCCGCCCCGCTCCGCCCTGAATCAGTTCACGCCGCCGTTGCTTTGCTCTTGCTAAACCGCCGTCGTCCAGCCACCGGCTGCTGCTCCTCCGCCAGTCGAGATGCCGGTCCATGAAGTCGCCCAGAGTCACCGGTTCTCCGCCCCTAAGCCGTCGCCCAGCCGCTGTCCATCTGTCCGATTACGGTCCGCCATCCTCCGCTTCGAACCGCCGGTCTGCAGCCCTGCCCTCCTAGCCGTTACTTGCATTCTTCAGGGAGTTCTACTTTTTTTTTTCTCTATCGCATTCTATTCCCTTAGATAACTCCTATCGATTTTGCTTTCCTATTATCTAGAATTAGTTGATCTATGCAAATTTGGATTAGGGAGTATATGATCGGGTTACTTTGGGGAAATTGATGAATGAATGCATATGGATGACTAGGCCAGATTTTCTTTTTTTTTTGGATGATTGCGCTTGTTTGACTGTTTGTTTCTCGATTGTTATTGGAGTTGGAGTTCATTGCGGAATTATAATTTGATTGTTACTTCTCTTGAGTGTAGGCTATGGGCAAGGCCAAGATATCGGATCCGGTTACTCCCCGGATTCCAATGGCTACGCGGTCGTCGACTATTTCCAAACAAGGAGGACCTAAAAGGACTAAGGCACAGGCTTTGAAGTGCAAGAGATCACCTCCGTCGCAAGGTAGAGATGTGGGTAGCTCTAATGCTGAATTGACAAACATTATGCCCACAATTCCAGTCAATCCCCCTGATACTACATTTACCAATGGCGGGCACGCAAAGGTAAATCAATTCAAGTGTTGCCTCCGACTCATGTTGGGGGCCATTTACACTCTTTCACACCCGAAGAGCAACAAAGGTATGAATTTTTGTGCACCAAGAACGTTTATTCGGGTAAGTGTATTCATGTTGAAACACTTGAGACTTTGGGCATTAAAGATGCAGTTTTAGATTACCTGTCTAACATTGGTTGGCGTTGTTTGTTCACTTACCCACAACCTAGTTTCATTGAACTTGCCCTTGAGTTCTTCTCTACATTTGTGTTTGAACTGCCTAAACAATTTGATGTTATGCAACCTAATGTGATTAGATTTCGCTTGCTTGGTAGAGTTTTTAAGCTTTCTTTAGCCGAATTGAATCTACATTTGGGTTTTGTGACTTCAGAGGAACTTGATGATGACTCTTTCAGTACCGCTGCTTGTGCTTTTGTTAAGCCATTTTCTGTTTCATTTGAGAAGTTGTGGAGTGATTTTTTTCCGTGGATGGGAAAATTTGTTTTGATAATAACTTGCCTGCCCATCACCTGAAGGACCCTGCCCTTCGTTATATACAGCGTTTTATTGCTTCCTTTATTTCAGGGCATCGAGGTACTTCTAGTATTTTGACAAAAATTGAGTTTTTCTTTCTCTGGTGTATGGCTAATGGCATTAAGGTTAACTTAGGGTACTGGCTGGCTGTACAATTTAGTGAAGTGTTTAAGAAGAAAATTGATTTGATTGGTGCCTTGTTCATTACTACTCTTGCATTTTGTTTGGGTGTTCTCCCTAGCATTGATGATTCTGTTATTTCTAGGTTGCGCCTCCATCAGGTTGGGTCCATGGAGTACTTAGATTTGGCGGTGTTATTCCACATGGGAATGGTTAAGAAAATTAATAATGGATATCGTCTTGTTACTCTGTGGCGTCGGCCGTCCCATCGGGATGCCATGCAGTTTGATGCCAACCAAGGGGCGTCTCCTGTCGATGATTCTACTGAGGATGGCGCTCCTTCGAGATCCGCCACTGGCACTGCTCTACAGGCGCGTGCAACCGATATTGACATTTTGAAGAAGGACAATGTTGAGCTTCGTAGCAAACTTGATGAGACTTTGGTTGGACAAGCAACCCTGCAAGGACAGTTGGACTCTATTGAAAAGCTCTTGCGCCCGTCATCGATCCTAGACGGGCCGGTCGCCCCCACCTATTCCAAGGAAGTTTCTTTTCTCCGTCTATTTTTGCAATAGGGACATTGCATGATTTCAGTGTAGGGGGAGATTAGAACTTTTGATTCTCTATAATGCTTTATTTTGATATACTTCCCTGCATGTCCTCTTGTGTATGTCGAGTTGAGATTGTTGTGCTTTACTTAGTTTATTAGGATCTTGACGTGTTGTTGATGAAGTTAGATGATGTGTGTGCTTAGCCTTCTAACAAAGAATCCTTAAGTGAGTTGTTTGAGCCTTATTTGAGCAATTTTACTCATATATATTATATATGCTCAATTTTTTTTAGATTGTGTGAACACATGTTGTATTTGACTTCCTAGAACTTGCCTGTTTATGCTTATTAACTTTGCGTTTATTGAGAATTGATGGGATTAAAATGATAAGGCACTAGGTTTACCCTTGTTGGCCTTAATTTCATACTTTCACCCCTATTATCCCCTAGTGAACCAAAGTTTGAACTTAATGTTATTATCTTACGTTTCTTGGTTTATATTTAACCCGAGCCGATATGCCATTTTCTTGGAATAAGCCAAATGTTTACTTGAACCCATGGGAACTCGACGGATTGTTCTTTGATTCATTACATTAGATTATTTAGAGTTGCATATCGTCACTATATTATTCGATAGTTGCATTTGAAAGTTCTCATATATGTGGCACAATTATAAATTCATATATATTTTTGCCAAAAGTATTTCATTGACCAACCTCCTAAAAAAAACACTAAAAAAAGAGAGGAGGTTGTGTGAAAAAAGAAGAGAAAAAAAATATTCTGAGTCCTAAAAATAAAAATAAAAAATGGGGACTCGTGAAAAGAAAAGTGAGTATGATGTTGTCTTGCATTGATCAAATCTTGGGAAGTATTGTGTTGTTCTTGTTATGCTGTTCTTATTCATACGTGTGTACGACTTGCGTTCATTTTGACGTGATGAATTGATAGATTAATTCCTCGATCCCATTAGCCATTGATAACCCTTTTCCTACCCGAACCAAAGCCCCATTACAACATTTTTATTAAGACCTTTGATTATGAACATTGATTTTCGATGAATTGTGGAGTATATTTGATTTGCTTGCAAGCCTATGAGATTTTTTGTTTACTTCATGTGCATTGAGTGGATATAGCCTAAACACTTGAGGGTGAGAGCTTAATTCATATACATTTTCCATTTGAGTGGTTAGTTGGTTTTGCATGCATTGAATCCGACGTAGTTGGCGGCATGGTTGAGTGACTTTTGCACTAGTAGGTATTTCAATTCTTAGTTTGGATATATGCTTGAGGACAAGCATGGGATAGGTGTGGGGGAGTTGATATATGCGATATTAGATAAATATTTTGCTATACTTTAAACGGTTTTTGGTTGCGAATTTTGTATATATGCTCCTAATGGTGTGTTTTTGAACTTTCTACTAGGCGTTGAGGAGTTGGCAAATTTTTGGCATATTTGAGAGAAAAGCCAAACGCAGGAAGTCCTTAGGTGTGATCACGAAGCATGAAGAATGAAAACTTGATTAACCAATTACTTTGTATAATGAAATTGATTAAAAAACGACAACAACTTTTAGACCAATTGGTTAATCTGAAGAAAAAAAAATTAATTCTATATCTTGAGTGGATTAAATTGGACCGATCAAACATCAATTGATCTAAAAAATAAATCTTAAAAATTCAACACGAAACTGCTCGGATACCAATTGTTGGAACTTATCAGGAATTTAATCCTAAGCCCAGGATTTACCGTGTTGTAATAATTGAGATAAGAAAATAAGCTAATAAGATCTAGCCTTATTCCTCAGCATAGTCGGATTCAGATCTACAATCCGATGGAGGGTTTCGTGTTCTTCAGGTCTATGGCGCAACCCCTCCTGAGAGAACCCGGTTTCTACCGTTACTACTACGATGAGATATGGTAAGTAATGGATGTTGCGTCTAGACCTGGGATCACAACCCTATTTATATCTCTTATTATTAATTGGCCTTATCATCCAATTAATAAATTACCGAGTTTCTGCACATAGGAGACCAACATTTACTAAATACATCTAAGCCCAATAAATAAATCACTTAATATTGGTTTAATCTGATTGATAGACCAAATAGTTACATTTAACCCACAATTGTATTTTTAATCCAACAAGCTCCGAGAGAGACAGCGGGCAAAGGCGGTTTCCTCCGACGGACCAGCAACGGCAACTTTAGTTAGTTCGCAGGTTGAAGTATCTCTTCCAGCAATGGACATCTTCGGGTTTCCGGAAAAATCTGGAGGAGATCCAATTCGTCATTTCTGTCCAACGCTACTACGAAATCTCAAAATGATGTTGATATTCTTTATATTTCTTTTTGATTTTTGTAAATCAAACAAGACAATAAAGATATTTTCTTCAACGGAGTGAAAACCCGAACCAACACACGCACACCACTACCGTCAATTAAACTCCGCCGAAAAACAATAAAAACTGTAATACAATCGTATAAACCAAAGATTTCGACCTTCTACTGAAATACCACCATTCGCCGCATCAGATAGCTTCTAAATCACCGGAGACTGCCCCGCCCGCGAGTTACTGTTAAAGCTTGCATTTCCACCGTTCGGATAAGGAGTGATACCAAAATTTCTCACGAAAAATTAATTGGAAAGATAGGTTAGAAGTGGGTAAAATGAGAGGGATAATAAAAATAAATAAATAAAAGAAAAAAAAAATGAATAGGGAGTTATGCAAAACAATTTATGTAAAGAGGGACTGCAGTAAAATAATTTAAAATATCGACTAATTCTAAACTTATTTGTAAAATTGAGGATTTAAGTCCAATTGTCCGTAAGATTATTGAATAATAGTATTTAAATTTTACTAAAATATGTAATTATTATTTATTTTGACACAAATATAAAAAAAGTATTTTGAGATTTTTAAGGTTTAGATATAACAAATATAATATTTTTCCTTGTAATATAAGTAGTTTTCTAAATATACGGAGATGCTGTTTTGTTTATAATAATTTAATTCAAGTTTAAAATAAAATTTTGTCTTGTGCTTTTATTTTTTTATATGTGTATTTAATTTTATGTATAATGTGTGCTATTTATTTTTTTATATAAAATATGATATTTTTTATTAATAATTATAAAAATATTGATATGACTTACACAAAATTAACAGTGAGATGTGTGTTATTAAGTGCAATTTTATATATAAATTAAAATTACTATCATACTCCTTTAAGAAATCATCACCGTTAGATTAAGTCGTTAGTTGGACGGTTCAAGGCTAATGAACGCGCTAACGGTTCTCCACTAGTACTGTTTGTTTGTGTTAATATAGGGAGTAATTACATCATTAACTCCTCATTTTGAGTTTTCCTTTTAAATATTCAAAATTTTGTGATTTGGAAAATAGTGTTGCTATAAATTGAATTGTTTTATTCGAGGAAAATATCTCTCTCACTCGCGTCGCGTGGGCCGCCAAGCACGTGCGAGGAACTGAGTAAGAATAAGGTAGGGGTGCACTTCTCATGTGTGGGCCGCCGCCTCGGGTTATATATGTCAATTCGGATTCAGTGTCGCTGTTTCTCCTCCTTGTCTGTGTAGGAAAGGAATTCGAATACGCGGAATCCACGAGAAACTCCCCTCCTTCGAGTTTGTATTAGCGCTGGGATTTTGATCGGGAAGCGTGTTGTTAGCTGTTGGAGTTGAGATATAGCAGTGTTTCGTGATGGTGCAGTTGATGAAAAGCAGGGAGCCGGAGCAGCTGGCCGGGAAGATTGCGCCGGATACGGCGGTCAAAGTCGAGGTGGAGGATCCATTGGAAGAAGAGCACGGATCACTTCATAAGCGTCCTAGAGTAATTCTTTTTATTTTCGGCTATTAATTTCTTTCGGTTGGTGGTATATATGCGTTTTGCGGTTTTTGAAATTCCTGTGTTTGTAACTGGTAACGCATAGTTTGGTTCCGATGAATTTATGGTATTTCTGAAAAATTTTGTAGTTTGTGAAGATGCATTTGTTGGCTAATTGAGGAGTTTCGATCTATTTTGACCGATGCTGAAATCGGGTAGAGCATGTTACATAATTCCAGAATAATTCGTGTACGTAATCAAAGATTAAATCAGGATTTTGTGAAAAAATGGGGCACATTTGTTAGGGTAATTATTTATGCATTAATCCTAATAAACTTCGGATAAGTTAATTTATACATTAACCATACCCCTCCGTAGATGTACCTTACCTTTGAAATCGTAATCTGCTATTATTGTTGTTGTTTATAACTTCTAGATTGGTTTTGAGTCTAAAATTATACAAACAATTCAGATAAGAAAGTAGCACAAGAGTTTATGTATAATGTAAAACGCAACTTTGCATTCTACTGTTGGAAATTTCAATGATGAGGGACTATACGTGTGCCTGCAGCTCAGTCTTTCTGCATTTGATTTTGTGATTAGTCTATGTTCACTCAATGTTTATCTTCTTTACAGTTATTATAGGACATCACAAAACTGTCATCCCTATGGAGATTGGAGAAACTGGAGTTCAAGTTAGATATTTGTTATTCTAAAGCCTATATTATTTCCTTTTACAGCAGCAGAGTATTGCAACGGGAGGTTATGCTGTGCCAGCTTCACAATGCAATCCACTGGATGAGCCTAGTCCATTGGGTCTACGTCTGAGGAAAAGCCCATCTTTATTGGAATTAATCCAAATGAAACTTTCCCAATCCAGCAGCCATAAAGCTGGAAGTCAGGGTCGAGGTAAAAAACCTCTGACTGGTATTGCATCTTCGGGTGACAAACTCAAGGCCTGCAATTTTCCAGCTTCACTTCTTAGAATTGGGACCTGGGAGGTACACATTTTATACTGGTCTCATTCATTTCATATGCGAATATGCTACCTGAATCACTAACTTTTATCATCTGTTATTCCCACAGTACAAATCAAGATATGAAGGAGACTTGGTGGCAAAATGTTACTTTGCAAAACATAAGCTTGTGTGGGAAGTTCTTGATGGTGGCCTTAAGAATAAAATTGAAATTCAGTGGTCTGATATTATGGCCCTGAAGGCAAATTATCCAGGAGATGGCCCAGAGACGCTGGATGTTGTGGTATGCTCATGTTTCACTATCTATTTTTGTTTGTGTTTTTATTTTCTGTATATTTGGCGTCTCCATCTGCAGAATGTCTTGAATGCATTCAAATTGCTGTTGCTTCCTTATTAATTATTTTTCAAAACTATATATGTATATATATACAGCTTGCTCGCCAACCTCTATTCTTTAGAGAGACTAATCCGCAACCTCGGAAGCACACACTTTGGCAAGCAACATCTGACTTTACTGGTGGACAAGCAAGTATTCATAAGTATGTTGCGATCTTTCCAGAAAACATGCTTCTATTCTGATTGCCCCCACTTCTATTTCTTCTTTCTTGAATCTTGATGCATCTTTATATTCCACACATTTATATTTGGCCATATTATCTTCTACTATATAACATGAAGATTGATCCTGCTGTCCTGCTTTATTAGTTTGTTTACATCAACAGTGCTTTCTTGAAGAATTTTAAATTTTTGTCTACACTAGAGCAAATTCTTATTTTTTTATGGCTGCACTTAAATCTAAATGTGAAAAGAATGTGAAAAATCACGTGGACATGCTTCTACGTTCTCAGCTACTTTGTCAAGAATTCTTTCTTATATTTAGGTTATAAGTTGGATACCTAAATAGTAAGTGTTCAACTGAAGGAAAACTGTTTTTCATGAACCAGAATGAGGATATTCTTTGGCTTGTAGTGACCAAGGCACAGCCTTTCTTTTTTCCTTTTTAATAACATGATAAGGTAGTGTCACAAGCTGTTACATTGGAGGACAAATAAAATACATTCCTGCTGTTGGATCATATCTAAAGTTGTCTCCGAAGTGGTTGTTGAGTCTGAGCCCAGCAAATTGGTTCATTCCTAGAAATTTTGGGCATCATCTTTATCACCTCTTTGCTTGTTACACTGATTCAAAGTGGAATTCACATCTTGTAGCCATGAGAATTTAAAAGCAGCTTTGTGAATCTATAGAAGTATAAAATATATGGCCAACGACTCTATCAGAACCTCCATTAACCAGGATGTACACAACACCTTATAAAGATTTCTTTCAAAACAAAATAAGTCAGACATCGAAAGTGGGCAGAAAAATACTCTGCTAAATCATTGTTTTTTTTGTGGTTATTTGATTACTGCTGTATCTGCTGCATTGGGTTGAATAGAGATTGCACTGACCTAAATATATTTCTGTATAGATATATCTGCATTGGGATTCCTGTGATGAATTTATTCATTTAAACATTTCTCATGAGGAAGGAAATGCTATGTGACTGACCTTGTACCTTTTTTTTTTTTTTTTCTGCAGGCGGCATTTTCTGGAATGCCCGCCAGGGTTGTTGGGAAAACACATTGAAAAGCTTACTCAATGCGATCCTCGCTTGCACTTCCTTAGTCAGCAAGGAGAAATAGCCTTGGATTCTCCGTATTTTGAATCAAGAACCTCTGTAAATGATGAGGGACATGAAGATGAGAATGACCTTGATCTGAATACTAAAGGAAGTCCTTCACTTTTCAGCGTCACTGAAGCTGGTTCCCCTTCTGGAGTACAATCTTCTTTCTTGAAGAACAATGAAGAGCCTTTTGGCAAAAATTCTGAAGCTTACCCTTGTGAAACACCTTCTCCTTGCTCAGGTAACTAATTATAAAGGTGTTGAAGTTATATGAAAATAAAATTACGAATTTGACATATGAATTCTAGTGTTTTGTGTGGTTTTTCCCCTGATCTGTGTAACATGTGCAGTAGTATATACAGATAGAGATGGGTTGAGTCTTGGAGATGAAAATAATCCGCAGCTTAAAATGATGAGAAACTGGGAACAAATCAAAGTTCCTGGGATGAAGCCGTCCATGTCAATGAGTGATTTAGTGAGCCACCTTGAAAATCGGATATCCGAGCAGGGGACGTCGAGCAATCCAAATCTGTCGAATGAGGAGTGGGAAAGCCTCGAGATTCTGGACAACATTAACCAGTGCTTATTCAGTGACTTCCAAGGTATGCCAGAGTCGGATGAGAAGTCCCTGATGGCTCGGGTGAACTCTCTATGCTGCCTCCTGCAGAAAGATGGCGATGCTGCAGCAGGATCCAACAAACATGATAATGATAATGTTGAGGATGGCCCAACTGTTGAAGGCAATCAAGCTAACAATGCAAGTGCAGGGAGTGAGTTAAAAGTGGGTGAACAGAGTCAAGGAGCAGGGGGTGGGGGTATGTCCCGGAAGGACTCGCTGAATGACTTGTTGCTGAACCTCCCAAGGATTGCTTCTCTGCCGCAGTTCTTGTTCAACATCTCTGAGGAGATGGAGGGAGAATCAGGCTAGATAGATATAGATAGATATATATATATATATATATATATAGCAGTAGTGATGAAAGGAAGGTTGGTTGGTTGGTTGGTTGGTTGGTTGGAGGTATTTAGGATTCTGAAATGATTGTGATTGATGAAGAATCCTGCAAGACTCGTTATCTTGTGGTGTGTATATACTTGTTTTCCTTAAGGTCTTTTGCTCTGTGTGTGTTCTAATTTTGCATCTATTACATTTCCTCCTATCCCATTTCATTTTCGGTGCTCGGCTTTCAACTTTTGCCATCCTCTCCTCTACTAATTTGTTGAATCCCGAGTCAAAATTTGGGATAATAAGTTCGTAAGCTTTTACAATCTTTCCTATCTGTAAATTATGATCCACATATGGTTTTAAAAATTTGCACATTTCTCCTTTATTGTATAAAAATTATATGAGAATTTCTTTTTTTATATTTTCGAAAAATTGAACAAAAAGGTTTTTTTGGGATTCAATGCAATATTTTAAAAAAAATAAAATGAAATATAATGTAATTTTTAAAAAATTCTGTACAGTATTTTTTTAAATTCAAAAAAGAATTTGTTTAATTTCTAAATAAAATGGTGCCAATTTTCCAAACTTATGAATGTATTACACTGGACCAAATTTTATGAACTAGGAAGTTTACCATGACTTGATTTGTATTATTATTTTGCTAGTTAATATACATATAAATATATTTTTTAAAAATTAATTATAATAAACCGGATCGGGCTAGGCACAATCCGAACTTTATAGGCCTAGGTACGGCCTGGAAAAAATTCGGGCCTATTTTTAAGGCACAAGTACAGTTTTATTTTATTTTATTTTATTTTTTTTTTTATGCCAGGTTCAATCAGATTTTCATAAGGTACCTATTTTTGTCTCCTCTAATGTATAATATAATGTTTGTAATTTAAATAAAAATTAAGTGGTATTTTGATATTAATATATGTTTATTTTTCTAAAATTTGAATGAGACAAATGAATGATAAAACAGAATATTTTAAGTTGAAATGATGAGAATATTATTTATAAAATTCAATTTTCAAAGATTACTGCACACCACCAGCACACCATACCCCTGCATGTACATAGCTGGCTGCAGGGTGAAACTGTTGTGTAAGCTTACTGTACTGTGTAATTAGTAAATAATTAAAAAAATATATTAGTAAAAATAATTATGATTTAATAAAAATAATTATAAATTGAAATTAAGATATGTAAATAATTTATTTAAAATAAATAATTATAAATTATGAATTTTAAAATACAATTAACGTGTATAATTATATTTCCAGATAAAAAAAAAAAGAAATTATGTGGGACGGACGGAATAAAAAGAGTGAACAAATTAAGTAGAACGGAGGAGTAATATTTTCTATTCTATTTATTACTCCATCTATTTTAATTTAAAGTATCTTTTTACTATCTCGTCATTCTTATTTCAAAATATTTATTTTGTATTTTTAGAAAAAATAATCATATATTAATACTAAAATAACTTTAAATGTTATTTAAATTACAAACATACAATTAATTTATACACAAAGTCAAATGTAAAATATTCTTTCACGTTTTCACTCACAAATAAAATATTATTATTTTTTAATTTATTACAAAACTCCATAAGATCCCTTTTGAGTTGGGTCAGAGTGGGTATTATTTTGATAAATTTTCATTTGCAATATCATTGCTTGTAATGTTGGAAAATATTTTCTTTATATTGGTCCAAGTAGTGATGGTCCCAGTCGATAAGCAAAAGAGTCAATTATTCGGCGCATCCGGAATTCCTCTTTAACTGTTAGTGGTTTCATAATGGAGCAAGCTGCATGAAATTCCTACAATTTATATGGCCCTTCTCATGCAAAGCAATGAAAAGAAAGTAAAAAAATGTATCAATCAAGTTTGTAACCAGCATTACCTTTGATCTTAGGTAATGTAATACACAATTGCGGTAAATATTCTATTAATACATAATTATAAGAATAATCTTGAATCTGGCCACGTTTCAAAGAACATATGAAACAATCATAAACATGAAACACAAAAATTGCAAAAATACCACTAAATAAAGAATATTCAATTCATGCAATGCAAAACATATCTCACAAATTCAAAATTAGAGTCAAAATTCAATCTTGGACTAGAATAATAATACTAAATAAATAAATAAAAATTAACCACTCGTGATAAAAAAAAAAAAAAAAAAAGAAAGAAGATGATTTAAGCTCCTCTTTAATATTTTGTTTGAGCTTTAACTTTTTCTCATTTTTTTATCTTTTTTAAAAAAAGACACCAAATCTCAAATTTCCAAAAATATTGCCCTTGTTCTTTCTCATAAACATCGAGTTCTATTTGTAGTGTAATTTATATGGCAACAATTAGGGTGCTGATTTTGTTATCAGCAAATTTATCTTAAGTAATTAGCAAATTATAAAAAAAAATAAAAAATAGCAGATTACTAAGTTAGTACATTAAATTAAAATATTGTCAAATCGTCGTAAGGAAGATAATATATGTTGTATTATATAATATGTTATATATTATATTAATATTTTTTGTAATAAACATTTTCTATTTTGATCAAATTACTATTGTGCTACGCAATATATTTTTGTTAAAATCAAGATATATCTTGCTATATATATTTAGTTATATAATGTGTTATTCAAATATATAATAAATATTATATTAATATTTACTATTTTTAATAAATATTTGATAATTGGATCAAATCAATACCATATTATTTTGATTCAATCAGGACTGTAACCACATGGTCTTTATATATATAAACAATCTTAATATTGCCCTTGATATTTATTCATAGTGTATTCGACTTTGATTTGTAGATTCAACTTGAAAATACCTAATAGCGAGACTTCTTAAATATTAATATAACATATGGGTTTTATAGTTTTTATTTATTTATATATTGTGTATACTAATAAAATATAATTTTTTATTTAAATTAAATTTTTTTATAATTATTGAATAATTAAAGTGTATTATTTATATTATAATAAGTAAATTTAATATTTTTAAATTTGTTTGATAGAGATTTAAAATTGATTTAAAATATAATGTTTATTTGATTTTTTCTAATAGTATTTTAATATAATACTTTTTTAAAAAATAATATATTTTTATTAAAAATATAAGTACTAAATAGTATAAATTTGTATTTAAAATCATGGACAAACAAATAAATTATTGTCTAAATAAATGAATATATGTAATATTAGGGCCTAGAAATGAGAAGAATGGTGGAAAAACCCAATTAAGTAAGTCCATTTTGATGGAGACCCAAGTAAAGGAATAGCATGAAATCCATGGTGAAAAAATGAAGCCTAGGTTGTTTAAACCCAATTGAAGTATGGCTCTGGAGGATTTTGAAGCCTATCGAGTAGGAAAAAATCTGCGATTGGTTAAAATCATGGAGGAAAGTAGCTTCGGAAGCGGTGGCGATTTCAAAGAAAGTAGGTAGATTACATTCAATATCGAAAGTGCGTATTAGGTAAATCTTCGTTCGAGCCTAATACGATTAAAATATATAATTATTATTTTTTTTAAAAAAAGAAATGAACAAATTATTTGAGATGAATCGAAATAGAAAATATGAACAATTTATGTAGGACAAGTGGAAAATTAAATAATCGTTTTAATTCAAAATTTTAATATTATCAAAATATAAGAAAATACAAAAAAAATATCGATTTATTTGGTTTTAGCTCCAAACCAAAATGATAGTGTTTGTTTTGTGTTTTGATATTTTATATATGAGGTATGAAAAATTTTGTAGGTTATATAAAAATAAAAAGTATGTGACACGGCTCCGAATAACCTGAACCCGACCTTAGACTGAGCGATTGCAATCCGGGTTCGGTCGAAGCTACTAGTTTGCTTAGAGGTTGTGATTCTTTGATCTTAATCAAAATGTGTGGTTTAGATTAGCTTGCCACTTAAGATGTGTGGCTTAGATTAATTTGTCATTTAGTATATATAGTCTTGTTTATTTTCTTGATGGACACACAATTTAGATAAGAGAACAATTAGAGAGGGTTTACCCTAGCTTTGGAGTGATTCCTTAGAGTTTGAGTGATTCCATTCGCCGAGAGGGCAAATTGATTGTTTGAGCTTTGGATGCAATTGCGTGAGAGAAGGAAGACGCATCGGCTGCCTCGGATAGTCCGTGGATTCTCGAAAGTGCTTGCTCGAGCGGAGTGATTGCTTTTGGAATTCGATTTATTCTATTTTTCTTTGGATTCGTCATTTGTAAGTTTTCCAAATATATTAGATATTTCTTTTTCGAGTTTGATTCATGGAGATGATCTTAATCCATGTCATAAATTGGTATAAGAGCGGTTTTTGATTTGATCATAAGATTTCGAAGCTATCTTGTTCACAACATGTTCGATCATATGCCTCTATGTCCTGTTTGATCAAATCCGTGTTAAAATATAGGTTTAATTCATGTTATTTGGAGATAGTTCATAGTTTCTGGAAATAGCCATTTTGTTGTTGCAAAATTCCCTCTCTAGTGGAAATGATAGCTAGTTCTAATCCATTGTTAGTTGCCAATCATGAGTTGTGTTCTTGAATTTGTCTCTCAAGAAAACACAAGAAGTAGTGATTTTTGGCCGGAACTAACAAGCTTTGTTAGTAGTTTTCTAAGTATTCTTAGACCTTGATTGAGTAATATAGTTTGTTTCGAGCCTAAACACATCAAATGATCAAGGAAGTGAGTGAATTGGGGGATTAGAAGTTTGAATTTGTGAGTTTTGTCGGTAAATCATATTTTGGCCGTAACTTTTGCATACGAAAACTGATTTACTATTGTGAGAAGGTTTTTCGGAATCGGTATTAAATAGATCTCTGAAATAACATTTGAATTTAGTTGCAGTGCACAACATTCTTTTTTTGAGAAGTGTGGCAAAAATGCAGTGAAAGAGCCAAAATAGTAATATAAATTTGAAAAAGATGCACTCTAAACATTAAATAAAAGCCCAGAGCATATATATTTTTTAAAAAAACAAAAAAATAAAATAAAATTGAGAAACACACTTTCTCTTCATGTTATAGTGCATGGTCGATCATTTCGATAATCATAGTTAAAACTCATTAAACCTATTCTGAAAGAGTAGTTCTATTATTTTGTGGGGTTTTTTTGAGTTATGAGAGATTGTCATGATCAAATGATGTTCTAGGGATTTTGATTCTAGCTTGTTGCTTAATTGTCGAATATGAACTTGTGTGAAACTTTCTTTACATTCTACGATTATAGTTTGGCGTCGAATCCTCTAGTTTGTTTCCTAGTTGATGCGTCTTGTTTTTGTTTGACATTACTTCTCCTTGAGTATTGCATTAGAAGGAATTCCTACGCACTGTTTGGGGTAATTTCAAACACTTCTTCTATTTTGATTGTGGTTGCTTCTGATTTTCCTTTCTGAGGGTTGTGAGAGACACTGAGAGCACTTACCTTTCGAAATACTTCTGTCTACTCTCCCATGTCATTTACATAAGAAAGTTCTTTTAGCGATGTCGGCGTTCTGGCATTCGGAGATGGGCGTTTTCCTCCTTCCTACAACCCCCATTGGCCCCACACTTATGGATGTAGCCATGATCGTACATCTTCCCATTGTTGGTGAGGACCCTGTAATGGGCGCCCTAGATGGGCAAGAACCCAGCGCAGACCATTTGGGCTGGTCTCTAACTGGCGTAAAGGAATGGGGCTGGACCAAATTTCTAAACGACCAACAAAAAGCAGACGGGACCCCTGTGACCGACCGTGAGCATACTACCTTCCTGCTCTTTTGGCTCTGTAAGTATGCCATAATTTCCCCTTCGAAATGTGTCCTTCCCTCTCATCTTGACTTGGCCATACATATAGCCTCAGGTCGTTTCTTTTCTTTGGGCACTCTCTTCCTTGCCAATCTTTTTGAAGGGCTATCCAGGGTTAGCACCCGTCTTACAGATAAAGATGGCAAAAAATTAGATACCATCGCGTAGGGCCCTCTTTTGTTCTTGAAATTGTGGTTCCGTCTTTATTTCCCCAAAGCGTTCCAACTCGGCCAACCCCCTGTTGCTCCACCACCTGACAAATCTCTGGGAATAGCCCTTAACCGACTTTGTTTAGGTCGCAACAACCTCCAAGCATCCGACCCTATCATAACTGCCATTCTAGCCGATGACCGTAGTAACTCCCGATTTTACATGCATAGAAGGTATGTCGGTTATGCATCCGACCTGTTCTGGCCATTCCCTATATCTTCACCTTTGTCCGAACCAGACCCACTTCCTCATCCAACTTATTCATTCTCCTGGGATGCTGCTCTTAGACCCAGGTCTTTATTTGTCAGTAAGAAAATTGATAAGAAAGGCCACAAAGCGTTTTATACCTTCAGCTATCAGCCTCAGTTTTTGGCACGCCAATTCGGATGCAATAAGGCTTACCTGGCCCTATCGCCTGGCCACATCTAATAATTCAAAGTCCGGACGGGAGAGTTATCCCTGAATTAATCGCTCCTTATGTATCCCAACTTACCAATTACATAACTTCCAACTCCTACATTCCTTTCCAATCTTCTCCAGCTTCAATTGAATCCTTCCTCGAATGGTGGTCGGTCACCTGGGCCTTAATTGCTCCTGACAAGGATCGTCTGCTGAGCATTCTCCTACCACAGCCTGCCTTGGTTTTAGGGGCGGCCCGATTGATCAATACCCAAAGAAAAGTGGTCACCCCAGACACTGGATCAGGTGCCCCACCGAGGAAAAGAAGAGCTTCTCAGACTCAAGCTATCCCCTTCCTTGAAGAAAATCAACGGATTTTAAGAGACCGTTCATCAAGTCGGTCACCCGTACATACCCGATCTCGACCAGGCATGCTCCCTTAATCCTAACTTAATCTGAATTTTTCTTTAACATTTCATTAGTCATCATTCTTATGTTCAGGTCCGACCCCGGCCAGAGCGACCGTCCAGGCTGCTTCAAACCCAAACAAATCACCAGAGTCACCAACCGACCAACTTCACGAACCTGAACCCCCGACCAAACGACGGACCTCAATGCAAACGCCTTCACCAGCCGAACTGGCAACAAAAGGGACTTCATCTAACAGTGAGGCGACTGCCTCACAGATAGGTAGGTTGCCTTATGTCGCTTCAGACCCCTCTCTTCCTAACATGGAGCCAATGGCCACGCCTGCATCCGCCTCTGCCGCAGTCGCCCCTGGCGCGGTCACCTCTGCTGCGGTCGCCTCTGCTGCAGTTTCTCTTGCGGCGGTCACCCCAATTGACAGAGATGTCTCTGATGTGGCCGTCCGTATTGCTCCCGACGAACCGGCTGCAGCCACCCTAGACGCATCCGACCAAAGAGCATCCGACCTAAGGGCAGTCGACCTAGGGGCAGCCGACCTGAGGGTAGCCGACCCGAGGGCAGCAGACCCTCCTCTAGAAGCAGACAGACTTGAAGAAGAACCCGCAGCTGCTTAACCGAGGGGTCTTTTACAAGAGTTACAAGAAATCCCTTTCTCTGATTCAGAGACCTCTGTTAACCTGGTAGACGCTTGAAACTCCCTTTTCCAAATTACAAGCTAACGTTTTCATGATATTAAAATACACTATATCTCCATCATTCAGGGACCTAGATCCATACCACAACGCCCATTTGAAGCAGCCGACGAGTCGGCCATTGCAATACGAGTCGCCCATCCTTCCCGACCTATAACAATCCTGGCACCTTCTGCGACCACGATCCGTGCAGAAGTAAGTAAAACTTTCACAATTAATTCTCGATATTTGTGCTTCATTTAATCTGAAATAAACATCCATTCTTCCACAGATGTCCTAATCTAGTCCCTTTGTCGGCTGTTCCAATTCCGACGGACGTCCAAACTGTAATTGCACAGGCTGTTAATCAGCCTTTCCCCGACCTAGGATCAGACTTGCTTGACGGTCTTCTTCAAGCCATTGGTGGCCTTCTATTTCAAATTTGTCCAGAATCGACTGCTACCCCCATTCTTCACCGGCTGATAGAGCGACTGTCTGAACTTCGAAATGACATCTTATTCGCTCAACTCCTGTCAGTCGGAACACCCTTAGCCGACTTGGATCAAATGAGTTTGGAGGTTTTCTTGACTAAAACCAAGGAATCAATTCAACAGACGACTGGAAGAATGGAAGGCCTCTCTAACGCTAAAACACAAATAGAAGAATCAATTCAACAAAATGAGGCAGAATTGAGAGCACTTCATCAAGAAAAATCTGTCCTGGTAGGCCACATAAGCGACGAGCAGCGCCTGATTGAGCGGTACAAGAAAAATGAAGCTGACTTAGACAAAGAATTAAAGATTCACGCCCGATCCCAACTTATAAGGTGATACCAGTCGGCTGCTAACAACAGACGACTCTCCAGGACAGAAGATAGATGGTCCCAGATTAAAATTGCTTTAGGGTCTCTTCTGTAAAATTTTGGAAACCTTGACTTAGTAAATAAAATTTTCCCCTATTGTTAAGGATCACTTTCCAAAACTCCGACCCTCCAGAGAACAGATCCAACTCATCTATTTTTTAAACACTTGCAGTCTCTTGCAAATCAAAAAACAAACGCGTAACCACAAATTGAAACTTGGGCACGCCTGAAGTATTTATTAAAATATCACCAAATTGTCCTCATGTTCCTGTAAACAATTGGCAAGGTGTTATTCAACCCTTTTTTGTGGGTAATCACCCAGTTGGAGGCCATGCCGAGGACTTGTTATGCATACTTAAACAATTGGATTTCAAATTCTGATTTTCCAAACGAGGCAGAAAAACCATTCATCGTGTTATTCGCCTGATGGAAAACGTACTTGAAGGATATGAGACTCTTCGGGATATACAGAATCTCCTTCCTGACATTGATTATCATATGGATTTGATTGAACACCATGTGACAGCCATACTCCCAGACATTGGCTGGGATCATACATTCTCCAACCAGCGTGCAGTCTTTTCGAGATTACACACTCTTGTTGATCGTGAGCTTAAGCCGTGACAGACATGAAAGCTCGCACCGACTATGATCTAAAGAAGATGCAAGATCAATGGGAAAAGTACCGACTCAACTTAGATGACCTTATTGATGAAGAACCAGAACTAATCCCTAATCACTAGAATGAAGATTCTGACTCAGAAGAAAGTAATCCTCTGCATGACTCAACATCTGATAATGAGTGAACCCTTTTTGGGTCCGAGCCCTTGGTAATCGGGTTCTGAATAAAATTACTGTTTCATGTTTTTTTGTTATCTGAAAAGGAAGGAAAATACCTCTTCAGATATTTACCATTAATACAGTCATGTACCCTTTTACCTTCTTGATTTATAATAATAAAGGCACTATTTCTGATCTCCTTTTGAAGTATAAATGGTCCTTCCCAATTCGGAGACCACTTCCCTAATTGATCAATCTTCTTATATGTAGGAAGGATAGTTTTCCAAACCAGATCTCCTTCTTTAAATGTTCTATAAAAACTTTCCTTCCATAAGTCTTAGCCCTGATTTCACTCTGCTTCACAATTTGATCAATTGCATGAAGTCGATTGACATCCAAAATTTCCAATTGCTGCAACATAATTTGTTGATATTCCTCAGTAAACTCATCAGTAGTAAGGCTTGTCGTCCAGATGAAACTTGAACTTCGGCTGGCAACACAGCATCTTGTCCAAAGGTGAGCTGATATGGGGAAAACCCTGTAGGAGAATTTCTATTATTCCTATGCGTCTATAAGGCTCGAGATAACAACAAATGCCAATTTCTTGGGTTCCTCTCAATCGTTTTCTTTATAATCCCAATAATAATCTTGTTAGTTGCTTCTGCCTACCCATTAGCTTGGGGATAATAAGGCGAAGAATGATTCAGATGAATACCAAACTCTGCCAAGAAGCTTAAAACTTCTCCCCAGTAAAGACCAAACCTTGGTCGGTTGTTATTGAATGAGGAATACCATACCTATGTATGATCTGATTCAGCACAAAATCTATCACCTCTTTCTGATCCACATTTTTCAAAGCAACCGCCTCGACCCATTTGGTAAAATAATCTGTTGCAACCAAAATAAAGCAATGATTTTGGATGATGGAGGATGAATTTTACCAATGACATCCATAGGCCAAGATTTAAAGGGCCATGGTTTTACCATAGCTTGCAATTCTGTGACTGGCAAGTGATTCAACTGCCCATGCTTCTGACATTCTTGGCAACCTTTGGTGAATTGTATACAATCTTCGAAAATCTTTGGCCAAAAGAAGCCCAAACGATGGATAGCCCATCTCATATTCAAACGTGCCCGATGAGCTCCGCAAATTCCAATGTGTACTTCTGTCATCACCTCCAAAGCCTGTTTGGACCCCAAACATTTCACAAGTAATCCTTCGAATGTTCTTTTGTATAATACTCCTTCTATCAACTGGAATCGCAACGCTTTCAGCCGTATTCCAATCGGTACATTCGGTCCTGGGTCTTGCAGATACATGATGATTTTTGTTCTCCAATTGGTTCCAGCTTCTATTTCAGGGCCGACCTCTATACATATATCTTTTGGGATTCCCTGACAAGCTTTTTGAGCCAACTCATCTGCAAATTGATTTTCCTTTCTAGGGATGAACTCAATTATCACTTCGGAGATTTTTTATAGCAACCGACCTACAATGTCCCTGTATCTGCGTAGATGGGGATAATTGCAAACATTTTCTTTGTTTACTTGGTTGATTACCAATTGAGAATCTCTTCTTATGATCACGGATTGAACTTTCCTGGCTATTAAGGCTTCCAATCCTAAGATTAAAGCCTCATACTCCGCTGAATTATGGGTCATGGCTTTTAATTGCAACTGCAACTTGACCCTTTGACCACCTAGTCCTTCCAATAAAACACCTGCACCTGATTTGTTTCCTGAAGTAGAACCATCAAAAAATATTAACCAATTTCGGGTACTTACATAAGACATGTATCCGGTCGGTTCCTGCTCATAACCTGAGAAGTCTGCCAAAAAATCTGCTATCGCTTGGCCTTTCACCGCCCTCAAAGGAGAATGATACAAATCGAAAGGAGCTAATTTAATGGCCCACTTCATAAATCTGCCCTGCATAGTAGGTCTTTGCAAAATTAACTTGATGAGTTCAATCTTAGAAATAACCTCAATTCTTCTGGGCAACATATAATGCTCAAGTTTGGTGCATTCGAACACCAAAGAATAACACATTTTTTCTGGCATAATATAATTTAATTATGGTCCTGTAAGAGTCTTGCTCAAGTAGTAAATTGCCCTCTCCTTTCCTTCGTCTCCATCTTGTGCTAATAAGCAACTGACCACTTCATACGTATTTGCCAAATAAAGTTTGAGGGGCCGACCTTCTTTGGGAGGCATCAACACAGGTGGTTGAGCCAATGCTTGCTTTATAGCTTCTAGAGCTGTCTGTTGGTCTGGTCCCCACTCAAAAGCACTTCCTCCTGCCTTCAATAATTTAGTGATTGGTTTGACCTTGCCAGCAGCATTGAAAATAAACCGTCTGAGATAATTTACCTTCCTCAAAAGACTTTGTATTTCCTTAACCGTCTTGGGTGGTCGGTTGGCAAGAATTGCTTTGGCTTTATTAGCATCGATTTCAATTCCCCTCTCATGAACCAAAAATCCCAAGAAGCTCCCGGCTGAGATACCGAAAGTACACTTAGTCGGATTCATCTTCAACTTGTACTTCTTCATCCAACTGAAAAAGCATCTTTAAAATCCCTCAAATGTTCCTCAAAACTGGAAGATTTGACGATAACATCATCTATATATACTTCCATAGATTTACCAATGAGATCATGAAAAATTAAATTCATGGCCCTCTGATAATTCACCCCTGCATTCTTCAAACCAAAAGGCATAACCGTCCACTCATAAATACCTAAAGCTCATGAACATCTGAATGCTGTCTTATGAATGTCTTCTTCTGCCAAAAAGATTTGGTTATATCCTGCATAACCATCCATCAAACTGAGAATTTTGTGTCCTGCTGTTGAGTTAATTAGCATGTCAGCCATAGGCATCACATATTCATCTTTAGGAGTGGCCATATTAAGATCTCTGAAATCAATGCGTATCCTGATCTTACCATTCTTTTTAACTACTGGTACAATATTAGCCAACAAATCTGCATAATGGCACGGCCGGATGAAACCAACTTTAAGAAGTTTCTGAACTTCCTCTTTGATCTGAGGCATTAAATCAGGACTCATACGCCTTGGAGGTTGCTTGTAAGGCTTAAAACCTTTTTTAATAGGCAATCGATGCTCTATCAGACTTCGCTCTAAACCAGGTATTTCTGAATAATCCCAAGCTAAATAATCAATATTGTTTTTTATAATTTCGAACATCAATATTTGTTACTCTTTAGACAAATAACCACTCATCTTGATCATTTTTGGAACCAGGTCGGTTCATATGTTAAATTCCAATAAAGGATCTTGTGCTGAAAAAGCTGGTTCTGTCTTTTCTAATAAATCAGGCCAATGAAATTGTTCATCTTTTTGGAAATGAACATGAACAATCTTTTTGATTTTTCTGCTTTATTCAACAATTGATGTAAATAAAACTGATTAATAAGTAAACTGCAATCTTCTAAATTTGCACATTCCATAAAAGATATTTTATGAAAAGTGATTTTGGCTTCCTCATGAGCCATACAGGAAAACTGTTCTTTTTAAAAGAACATTGAATTCTGGCTGATGAATTTAAAACCCTTCTTTGGGTATTCATTGGCCATAAAGAACTGAGACATTGGGGGTACATGACCGGAATAAAAAACTCACTCTTCAACTTGTTCTGATGCTCCGAAAGGGTTGTTATTTGCATCCATTTTGAAGACCTGATTGCCTTCCCAAAACATTAATTGTTGATGCAGTGTGGATGGTACACATTTAGATGCATGAATCTAGTCTCGTCCAAGTAGGATTGAGTATGTAGTATCCGCATCCACCACAAAGAAAACAGAAGAAATATTTCTAGGACCGACTTCAATTGAGGCGATCATCGTACCTTCTGGTCTGGTCAGCTGCCCTGTGAAGCTAGTCATCTCAAATCCACAGGAGATAAATCGTGAATTCCCTTTCCTAACTTCTTGAGAGTCTTTAATGGCATCACATTGATGACGGCTCCGTTGTCTATAAACACCTTCGTGATTGGTTTCCCGTAAATATGAGCATTAACATACAGAGGCTTTAAATGAGACGCCGTGCCTTCTGGAATGGGAGGGAAGACAATTGGAGGAACCTCTGACTGAAAATCAGGATCTGAAATCTTTGCTCATTCTGGCTCTTCTATATAATCATCCACCAGACTTGCCCACAGGGGTTCTTCTTCAATCCAATTAATTCCTGTCATTCGGCAGGGAACTCGTGGCCCTAGTCGAGACCTGACAGACCTTGAATCAGCTTCCGGAATTTCATCCCTGGTATCAGTTTCAGGTTGAACTGTCAGAGACTCCAAACAAAACTCCTCCAGAGATGGATTGATGTTAATCCGCTCACAATACCGACATCTGAAACCTTCAATTCTTTCATATGATACCCCTTTACCCCTTTTTTGTATGGACCGACTTCCCTCATTGCCCACAAAGACGCCTTGCACATACTTAGGCTGCCTTGAGGAGGAGACTTTCATGGACCGACCTCCCTCAACATAATTAGCAGCGCCTCGCATGTCGTTCGGTTGCTTTGACGAGGCGACCTATATGGACCGACCTCCTTCAGGATAATTAGCAGCGCCTTGCACATCATTCGGCTGCTCAAACGAGACGACCCTAATGGACCAACCTCCTTCAGCATAATTAGCAGCGCCTCGCATGTCGTTCGGTTGCTTTGATGAGGCGACCCGTATGGACTGACCTCCTTCCGGAGAATCAAAAGTACCTTGCACATCGTTCGGCTGCTTCACGAAGAGACCTTATCCCTGTACCTCGCATCATATCTACGCTTGGCATTCCGAATCTGAGTTCGGTTCATGCCTGGAAAATGAGGATCCACATTAATTGATAAATGCTTTTTATTTCAAGCCCATTTGCTCCCGACCGAGCCAGTTTTTCTAGTCGGGTGGTCCCGAACCAGCACTTGCTCCTTTAACTCCACATTAAAAGAACCATCTTGGTTATCCCATTTTTCGGCCACTATTTTTTCACAAACCATGAGTTTTTCTTCTGATCGGCCACTGTTTGATGAGTTTCCCTTTCCCGATTTAGGACTTGCTTGTATATTAACCATTGCTGTGGTTACTTTTGGAAAAGGTTGTTGCTCTACACTCAAAGTAATATATTTGAGCCGACCTGCCTTAATGGCCTTTTGGATCTCATTTCGAAAATGAGTGCATTGACTTGTATTGTGTGTGAAAGAGTTATGCCACTTACAATGGTCTTCCTTTGATTTCTTCCTTAGTACCCAGCCTTTGACCTTTTGGAATTCGAATCTAGCCGTCAGTTAGCAAAATATCAAAAATTTCATCAGCCTTCGAATTATCAAATGTAGGTTGCTCTCTTCCTTCAGTTCCTAGTACTGGCTTTAATTTACAACACACATAAGGCTTTCCTGAAATGATTTCGGCCGCCATTTCTTCTGTTTGATCAAGATCAAAGTCGTATGCTTCTGTTTCCATACTTGCCATATGTTGAGCTTTATTACGTCTGAAATTCTGATCCTTCTCTCTAAAAAGAGACTCCAAACGTCCAGCCTTGGCAGCGAAACTTGCCAAATCTTCCACATCATGAGTAGTGAGTGCTTCTCTTAGGCGGCCATGCATATTTCTGACCACTAAATTGGTCATTTCTTTTTCATTGATTATAGTAGGACAATGTCCTTCCTTTCATCAATCGCACCCTTTCAATAAACTGTGAGGCTGATTCTTTTGGATATTGCTTGAATTCCAATAAATCAGTAAGAGAAATAGTTGGTAAGGGATTGAAGAATCTAGCATGGAACGCCATTTCCAAACCTTCCCAAGTTTGTATTTGCCCAGATGGCAGATTTACAAACCATGAGAAAGCTGTTCTAGTAAGAGATAACCCAAATAATTGCAGTTTATAAAAAGGATTATTTCCACCTTTCCCCAACTGTACTGTAAAAAGACCCACGTGCTCTATGGTGGAGGATCCATCTTCCTCTGAAAAAGCATGGAAATCAGGTGGCCAATAATTCCTTGGAAATGGATAGTCGTTAATGATCCTTTCCGGGAAAGGTCTTTGATAAGCAGGACGGTTGGCCATCTGAGGATTCAAGCCAAAATGCACCCTCAATACTTGTGCAATCTCTTCAGAATCCAGACGGGGGTTTTGATGATCAGAGATAAAGATAGGATCCTGAATGTGTGCTCCTTGCCTCTCTTCCCTGACAACGTTTGGTTGCAAATTGTCAACTCTTGGCCCCAAAGGAACATTATTAGGGAAAGTTAAAGGAGTCTTACCCCTGTCTGTTCGGTTGAACGTTGTGGCGCTTGGCAATATACTGTCAACATATGATGGCCCTGCGAAATTTGCTTGCATTCTTGATGGTGATATTCCTGGCGGAGTCTGAGTGGGTTGAAGAGTAACCCTTGATAAAGCTTGATCTAACATGTTCTGCATGAGATTCTGTTGTTCGCGCAACATGATGCTCTGTTGCTCGCGCAACATATTCCGCATAGCCGAAGTTTGCTGATTGTTCAATTGTTGAACATAAGACAACCAATCGATAGGTGGTTGGGGATTCTCCCCTGGATTTGGCATGACAGGTGGAGAAATATTTTCTCCCACCGGTGCTGATGATCATTGAGGTTGAGAGTCTGCCATACTGATTTTTCTGATGATTCGGCCGGACCTCAGTCGTATGAAATTCTCTGTTGATGTGAGATCAGCAATCTTGCCTTTCTCCTACTGTGGTCGCCAATTTGTTGATGTATTTTTTCAATAATAAAAAGTAAAATCCGAAAATAAGAAATTATCTTCGAATTTGATATATTTAGTGACTGAGATTAGGAATCTCTAAACACTGTACGGTGTAGAAATAAACTGGAAATTAAAAGACTGAAAAAATTAAAGGATGATCCCCGAATCACTGACTTTGCTGTCGTTTGAAGATGATTGAAGATGCCCTCTCAGTTGCAGATCCCAATCCTTAAATATTTTTTAGATGCGGTACTTGGAACCGTCGTCTGAACGGTTACAACGCCTCCTCTCAACCGTCTGCTAACTCCTCTTTTGCTGACACGTGCTCTCAACCGACCAAGCTATTATTCTCTCTCGCTCTCCGCAGCATCCGACCTCCACAACAACCACCAATTCGCTCATCCAACTGCTGATCAACCGACTTGCAGACCGTCCGACCTGTAGACTGTCTGACTCGCAGACTTACCACCTTATGGACCATACGACCTGCGGACCTTCCGACCCGCAGACTTACCGCCCTATGGACTATCCGACCTGCGGACCTTCTGACCTGTAGACTGTCCGACCTGCGGACCATCCGACCCACCTATTTCCTTAGAAATACGTCCAATTCACCCAATTATCTTGAAATACCCCTTAAAAGTCTAACAGACCCAATTACAGACCCACTTTTTCTTCTAACTTGGACTTTTTAACCTAATTATAAATTTCATATATAACAAAAATAAATAGGCAAATAATATTATTTACCAAATGAGTATTTTTCTTTAAAATATTAGAATATTATACACTAAATTTTTATTTAATATCTTCAATTTTTTTTTTCATTTTAAATATCATAATAACATTTACTTTTATATATCACATTAAATAATTATTAAATTTAAAATAATATTATTTCAAAATATACAAAGATAATTGAAACACAATAACATAAATAATAATTATTATTGTCATTATTATTTTATAATATTAATATAATATAATAATTATTATATAGGAGTAATATTAACATAATATAATATAATAAGTATTTTATAATACTCAATTCGTCCTAAATCAAAAGTACCTTTTAAATTTTATAATAGATTAAAAAATAATATTATTTTATTAGTTAGTTGAAGTGTGTAAGAATTATCAATATTTTTGCACTTTTGAACCTAAAGTAATTGTATATAATGATAAAATAGAATAACACCAAGTTGGTAAATTTTACAATAGATTATAAAACATGGGCACAATCAAAATATATAGAAATATGTAAGAACATATTATTCACTAAATAATCTGCTCCCACCGCTCACTAAATAATTTGCTCCCATGCTCACTTGATTTATATTAGATTAATAAATAATAGTATTTTATTAGTTAATAAAAGTATCTATGAAATTTTGACGTTTTGATTTTTTGATTTTATATATAAATTAATTATACTGTTATATTTGTAATTTAGATAAAAAATTAAAAATATTTTCTTAATAACATACAATTATATTTACTAAAATAAGAAAAAAGTGTTTTTAAATAAAACATTAAAAAGTGATAAAAATAATATTTTGAATTGAGACAAAAAAAAAAAAAATATTTTCTCAACCTAGGAACTAGAATTACATCGATAAATATACATGTATATATATACATATACATATAAGACGATGGTTGCATTAAACTTTAAACATAGAAATACAACATATAACGGCACCCAAAATAATCGAGAACTAGCATCTTGTCAAGTTCTATAATGCAACCCGATTAAGTAGAAAATAGGCATGTGGATCCATTTCGGACCGGATCCAATCCGAATATGATATTCATTCCCTATATCCGGAACTTCAGCATGGGGCCCATTACATATATAGTACATTATGAGTGTTTTTACTTTGCATGATTATGATAGATAATATTATTTTATCAAACTTAGTAATGTGTTTATTATGCATTACTATAATTCGAGATTAAGTAAAGCCCGGTATACATGATTGTCTCAAATTTTTTCGGGGCTCTGAGAAAAAATAAATTATAGATCATTGTTATTAAAAATAAAGTAGATTGAGATTTTATTACGAAATCGATAAAAAATTTTTAACTTGTTTTGGTTTAGGCTCAGCCCCCAAACCACTCGAAAATACAAAATCGACACAAATACACGCCCAAATCGCGACTAACACAAACAAACCAGCCCGCAATCTACGAAACACAAAGAAAAACAAAGCAGAAAGCTAAACAGTGGCCAAAAAAGAGAGAACCACACAAATCGAAAGCAAAACTTCAAAACGAACCCCTTGCAGTTCGAAATGAGACAGGAAAACGGAAAGCACCGCGTATTGTCCACGAAAACAGGAGAAAATGGCTCGTCGGAAGTCGTGGGAGGTTGGTATTGTAGAAAAAGAGGGCAGAGAAGTGCTGTAGAGAGAAGGAGAGAGAGAGAGAATGGGAGTGGATTATGATAGACGGCACCCCTCTCTCCTTAGAATATATATGTAGGGTTAAATCCAATTAAGGGTTAGGATTAAAGCCCTAGATCCAACGACTTAGAGCAAGGGTGAGTTATGGGCACGGGCCAGGGGGACTGCGAAATGTGTGTGTCTAATTGAGGTGGGTCCATTTAGACAAAAAATCCAATAAATCCTCCACTTGATTTTTCGTCCGAGTGGTTGATTACATCATCGCCCATATATTTACTTGCATAAAAGAAAATATATAATGTTAGTTTAAAACATTAGCTTAGTCTACCAACTACTCTAAGTAGTACAAGGTTAATCAAAAGTATCATAGTGTATGTTTTTCATACAATATACAAATTTGTTTGCAGAAAAAATTTTAGTACACATATCAGATGAGTTATACTCAGAAGGAATCTTTTTCAATTTTAATATATCTTTAGATAAAATATCACGTATGAAATGAAAACGCACATCAATATATTTGGTTTTATCATGTAATACAATGTTTTTACACAATTGGATTCCGGACTGGCTGTCCAAAAAAATAGTAACAACATGTTACAAATAACCTAATTCACTGACTAAACCTTTTAACCACAATGCTTTCTTTAAAGCTTCAGTTATTGCTACAAATTCAAACTATGTTGTAGATAGTGCTATAATATGTTGTCGCAATTGTGATTTCCAGCTAATAGTAGTTCCACACAAAGTAAAAATATACGAAGTAGTACTTTTCCTAGTGTCTCTATTATTAGCATAATTCGAATCTACAATGTAACACCCCCAGTTGGCTCATACTGGAAATGCTACCGCCACACTGCATCATGAGGTCGACACCTCCTACTTCGGGCCCCACAATACAGTGTTAATGCTAAAATTAACCATAAAAGCGCATTATTATATAACAAAATCTGATTTATGAATATTTACAAACACGCTCCTAAACAAGAGGTTTTTCCGGTTAAAATTTTACATATAATACAATAGATGTAATTTCCCTTACTCAGCCCGTCTTTCTATATCCCAAGACGTCCCCTGTCTCGGATGTGCCATGCATACCTGAAACAAATATTTTTCTTAAAAGCAGTCTAGAATTAAATCCATTTTAAGAACTAACATTAAATATGTCATTTCATACCTTTTTAAAATAAAGTCAAATTCCCGTCAATCATAAAATACGTGTCATGTCATGCCAATAGTGAAATGATGCAATAACTATATCAAACTCGACAACAATGCACATGCACATATATATATGCATCCACCGAAGTGAGCAGCCGGAATAACTTCGGCTCCATAATAATAGGCTCACTGCATCTATCTAAGTGCGCAGCCGGAATACGCTCGGCCCTGTAATAACAAGCTCACTAGACCATCATCAATAAATAGCCGAAAAATCCTCGGCTCAAGGAAGGACCTGATAAACCCATAATAATATAACGGTCATCCGGTAACTTCCATATACCCACCATACGACTCCCACAATCAATACATGGATAGCCGAACGTTGTCACCATTAACCATAAGACGCCCCATAGTCTGTGATAGCGAAGATAAGACCCCCACTGAGTAGCCTATCCCGTGTAATGTAGTAGAATCCGTGCAACCTGGAATCACTCAAGGGAAACCCGAAAACTCTACTCCTTCTCGCGCGCCCTAACGGGATCACGTTTGGAGTTTGGCATATGATCCTAAACTACCGGTAGACCTCACCAGTGGCCAGCCCAATGAGTGGAACAACACCGACCACGAATGATTAGACCAAATACGTCTCAACTACAATGGGTCTAATCCCTGAATGACCGTGCGACTAAGTCACCTAGTTGTCCGACTACTATCGTCCACTATCGCCAAAGTGTTACGGTACATCGGGGTCGAATATCCTAATCCCAGATGATGTCCTCGCCTAGCATTACCGCACACGGCGACTAGACGATAGATCCATAAAACATATCCGACAAACCGTGCAATATGTGTGCATCATGTCAAATAAGTGAATTTAACGAAAAGGGATGGTGAGACAGCTCACCTATCCTCCTTTTCATAAATTTACCTATGCGATCAAATACGCATATCAAATATCATGAACCGTGAAGTCTCCCACATGCATACGCGCACATATATAAATATATGCATGCACTGACAAAATGATTCACATAATATTACATTAACATATTAATCAGAATCGCATGCAACATGCATACCTAATTTCTTAAAATTAGATTTAATTCCTCACTGCTTACCTCTTATCAACACTCCTTAGCTTTTGCAATCTCACCCGAATATCCTCCAACGTACACCTGCCCCATTATTTACTCAAATCAGCTGAGCTATATGCTTATTTATAGGAGCTACCTGCTTATTCAAAAGCTAATTCTATAATTAGCTCGTTGGGTTTCAAATTTTTATATTTAGTAGACTACGATATTCTAACTATAAAACTCTTATACCTCATAATATTTATATCCCCCGATTATTAAATAAAAAAATACTTAAAGATATGAATAAACATGTAGGTGCAGTACACTGCCGTTTTCAATTCGGCTCGGATCAATACGAAATCCTCAGAATATAATGCTAGGACTACGAATAGGTTATTAGCTAAAGAAATTCGTCGATTAAATAGCCAAATAGTCAGTTATGAATTTTTGAAGAACTTCTAATTACTATCTTCAGTATCTAAATTCATATTAAAATCCATAATTTAATTCTACGTATAACAATGAATACAATACCCAAATCAAAATCGAAATCGAACGGCTAAATCTTTTTCTTTCTTCTTTTATTCTTCTTTCCCTACGTTTCTTCTGCTTCATTTCCTTCGGAAATGGGTTTGCTTGTTTGATTTATATATATTTATTATTATTATTATTATTGTTATTATTATTATTATTATTATTATTAACGTTGTTGTTGTTATTATTATTATTATAAAAATTATCTTCTTCATCATCACCTTTATTATTATTATTATTATTATTATTATATTTATATATATATATTATATTTTATATTTATCCTCATCGATATTTATCCGTTTAACCGTATTTATAATTATAACCAATATACAAAATAAGAATAAAATTTATTTCAGAATATTAATTTCTTGATCTCAAAGTATTACAAAAATGTTTATTTGCTATAATAATATTGTTTTATACACTTCAAAATCGGGGCATTACAATTCACTCCCCCTTAAAGGATTTCGTCCCTGAAATCTAAACTCAAACGCATACAACACTACTTAATTAAATAAATATGGGTATGCTTTGAACTTCTCTTGTTCTACTTCCCACGTGGCCTCTTCCGCTCCATGTCGGGACCATATTACCTTCACCATACGAATATCTCGGTTCCTCATAGTTCGAACATTTGTGTCCATGATCCAAAGAGGAATTTCCTCATACGAAAGATCCTCATTTACCTCTAACTCATCCGGAGATAAAATATGAGAAGGATCTGCGACATACCTACGAAGCTGTGATACATGGAACACATTATGAATTCGTTCCATAGAATTAGGAAGTGCTAACAGATAAGCCCAATCCCCAACTCGATCGAGGATTTCATAGGATCCAACATAACGCGGACTCAATTTTCCTTTAATTCCAAACCTTCTAATACCTTTCATTGGAGATACTTTTACCAGGACGAAATCTCCACTTTGAAATTGACCTTCACGTCGGGCTTTATCGGCATAACTTTTTTGGCGATCTTGAGCTATCTTCATCTTCTCCCTGATAACTCGAATCTTATTTTTTGACTCTTCGATCATTTCTGGGCCTAATATCAGTCGATCACTCATGTCATCCCAACTTAAAGAGTCCAGCATCTTCGTCCATAAAGAGCTTCAAAAGGAGCCATTCCAATATTTGTTTGATAACTATTATTATATAAGAATTCCACTAAATCCAAGTGGTCCTCCCAACTTCCTTGAAATTCTATTGCACAAGCTCTTAGCATATCTTCCAGAATACGGATAGTTCACTCTAATTAACCATTAGTCATTGGAAGGAATGCAGTACTCATATGCAACTGAGTACCAAAGGCTTCTTGCAATTTTTGCCAAAATCGAGATTGAAAACGTGGATCATGATCCGATATGATTACCTCAGGAATACCGTGTCGTTTAACCACATGATGAACATATAATTTGGTCAACTTCTGCATGCTCCAAGTCATACGTACTGGGATGAACACTGCTGACTTAGTCAATCTATCTATAATCACCCAAATTGCATATGTTCCCGACTTCGCCCTTGGAAGTCCTGTCACAAAATCCATTGCAATAGAATTCCATTTCCAGAGCGGAACTTCTAAAGGTTGTAGCAAGCCCATTGGTCTATGATGCTTTGCTTTCACCTTTCGGCAGTTTAAACATTGTGTAACAAATTTGGTTACATCCTTCTTCATGCCCTTCCACAAAAAATGTTGACATAAGTCTTGATACATTTTAATCCCTCATGGATGTACTGAATATGGTGTATTATGAGCCTCACTCATAATTTTCTCCTTCAAATCGCTTCAGTCCTTTGGGATACACCACCTTCTATGGAACCGAAGACTCCCATCTGAAGCAATATTAAAGTTTTGAGTCTGACCGCACTGAACTTTTATAGCCAGCTCGACCATCTTATTATCCTCCATTTGAGCAGCTCTAATATGATCATAAATTTCAGGCTCAACTTGCATCATTTGCAAATATCCCCGCGTCATGCCCCGTCTAAGTACTTCAATTTCCATCCGTGCTAAATCTTGACACAGTTCATCGGCAACTAACATAGAACCCAACTTATGCTTTGGTTTTTGACTCAAGGCATCAGCTACAACATTTGCTTTGCCTTCATGATATACAATTTCGAGATCATAATCCTTCACCAATTCTAACCATCTTTTTTGTCTTAAATTTGATTCTCTTTGGGTGAAGATATATTTCAGACTCTGATGGTCAGTAAACATTCTACAATGGGCACCATAAGGATAGTGCCTCCAAATCTTCAAAACAAACACAACTGTTGCCATCTCCAAGTCATGTGTAGGATAATTCTCTTCATGAGGTTTTAGTTGTCGTGACACATAAGCAATAATTCTTTGATTCTGCATTAAGACGCATCCCAATCCCCTTTTTGAAGCATCACTATAAACTTCAAAATCCTCACCTTCTACTGGTAAAACCAAGACTGGTGCTGAAGTTAATCGATGTTTCAATTCTATGAAAGAAGACTCACACTCACGATCCCAATTAATCATTGTGTTCTTCTTCAACAAATTAGTTAATGGTTTCGCAACCTTCGAAAAATCAAGAACGAATCTTCGGTAATATGCTGCCGAACCCAAAAAACTTCTTACTTCTAATTGATTGGTAGGTCTTGGCCAATCCGAGATTGCCGCAACTTTAGAAGGATCTACTGAGATACCCTTACCATAAACTACATGACCCAAGAACGCAACCTTTTTCAACCAAAACTCACATTTTGATAACTTGGCATATAACTTTCTCGCACGCAGTGTATTTAGTGTCACACGCAAATGTTTTGCATGTGACACTAACTGATCGAGGTATGGTTGAAAAATTCGATTCATTAATTCCATAAACGCAGCCGGGGCGTTGGTCAAGCCAAAGGACATAACCGTAAATTCATAATGACCGTATCTAGTGCGAAAAGCTGTCTTAGGAATATCATGCTCTGCAACCCTTAGTTGATAATATCCAGACCTCAAGTCAATCTTGGAGAATATTTGCTCTTTACCGTTTCTTTAATCAGCCCACGGTAGTCAATACACAACCTCAAGCTTCCATCTTTCTTTTTCACAAATAAAACTGGAGCTCTCCAAGGCAACGTACTAGAACGAATGTAACCTTTATCCAGTAATTCTTGTAGTTGCAATTTAAGTTCAGCGAGTTCTAATGGTGCCATGCGATATGGGGCTCTTGATACTGGCTCGGCGCCCGACACAATATCAATAGTACAATCCACCTCACGAGCTGATGGCATACCGGGAATATCATCAGGAAATACATTAGGAAAATCTCGAACCATAGAAATATTTTGCAATCGCTGCTCCACTTGCTTCAAATCTCTTACCTCACACAGATACACTGGATACCCCTTACGAATAAGTGCTTGAAATGATAGGGGTGAAATTACCTTCATAGAAGGTTGTCTTGCAGATCCTGCATAGTTCACTTGTTCACCCATCGCTCCAACCAACAAAATTGATCTTTTTCGACAATCAAATTGAGCTTGATATGCCATTAACCAATCCATCCCCAGTATCACATCGAACTCGGATAACTTCATATTCAACAAGTTAGTAGCAAAATCAACTCCCCCAATATTAACCAGAATTTGCATATAGAATTCTCGGCACTCCAGTATTTCTCCTGATGGAAGTAAAACTTCCACTACCACTTCTACCGATGAATTCAGACCCAATCTTTTAACCAAACGTTTAGATATGAACGAGAACGTTGCACCCGAATCAAATAACACAAGAGCTGACAAACCGCAAACAAGAAATCTACCTGTTAGAACCTCACCTGGGTGATGATCAGCCTCTGTTTGGGTAACAACATTTATTCTGCCACGCTGGTGTGGTCCTAATCCTCTCCTCTGTGATTGCGAAGACGGCTGCTGCCATGGCCTAAATCTCGGTTCTGGAAACTCCCTTGCAGTTACCACACTTGGGCATAGCCTGGAAATATGACCATTACCACCACACTTAAAACATGTTAATGGAACTTCATCACAACGGGTACCTGAATGACTTGTTCCAAAACATCGACAAATAACCCCAAATTGTTGAAACCTCTCTTGACTCTGTTCTTTAATCGAAATCCCCTTATATGATGGCCCAGACCTGAATATTTGCCACCATTTATTTTTATCCTTTGGTTCATCCTCCACCTTAGCTTTTCCTTTATCTCGAAACTGATGTTGATACCCAATTTCCTTCTCACTGTCCTTCTGCCTGACTTCCTGCTTCTGATAGAATCGAGCAGCACGCTCATAAGCCTCATACAACAAACTGATATCCAACACAACTAAATCTTCTTGAATCCTCTGCTGCAACCTATCTACAAAATGATCAACTCTATCTCGCTCACAGGAAAAGTAGTCAGGAACATACATCTCCAGCTCATTGAACTTTACAAAATAGTCCTTGACTGACATCGAACCCTACTTCAAGTCCAGCAGCTCTTGCTTCTTTTCTTTTCAAAAATTTGACGGTATGAACCTAACTTTTAATTTTGCTTTGAACTCATCCCAAGTCATATCCACTTGGTCCACTCCCGCAGCTTCCTCACCTAACCACCACTGATTTGCTCGACCTTCCAAGAAATAAGCCCTGATAATGGCTCGTAGATCTGGTAGAACCTGAACAACACGAAATATCTTTTCCATCTTCTCAACCCAAAACTCAAGAACTCGAAGCTCTATGGAACCAGAATATGTTGGTGGGTTATGCCGCATCACAACATCAATAAAACTCCTCTGTTGAGGCATCATCGCAGCCATAAACTTCCGGAAGAAATCCTGACTAGGTGCCTCTATTGATACATGCTCTGGCACAGGATAATGTGACTCATCAGACGAAGGATCTAGCTCTGGGCCTCGAATAGCCCTACGTAAACCATCATCTCGAGAATTCGACATACTGCCCCCGACTTCCCTGATTCAATATCAACTTAGCAACACAACTAAACAAGGTATAACATTAAAGCATAAACCACATTAACATGAATGCATCCACAAAACCCAAACCTCGGCAAAACAATTCAATATCATTATTACTTTCAAAACCTTTTTAATCCAAAGAGCCAAAATCTACCAAACCTATGCTCTGATACCAACTTGTAACACCCCCAGTTGGCTCATGCTCGAAATGTTACCGCCACACTGCATCATGAGGTCGCCACCTACTTCGTGCCCCATAATACAGTGTTATGGCTAAAATTAACCATAAAAGCGCATTATTATATAACAAAATCTGATTTATGAATATTACAAACACGCTCCTAAACAAGAGGTTTTCCCGGTTAAAATTTTACATATAATACAATATATGTAAGTTCCCTCACTCAGCCCGTCTTTCTATATCCCGAGAAGTCCCCTGTCTTGGATGTGCCATGCATACCTGAAACAAATAGTTTTCTTAAAGCAGTATAGAATTAAATCCAATTTAAGAACTAACGTGAAATATGTCATTTCATACCTTTTTAAAATAAAGTCAAATTCCCGTCAATCATAAAATACGTGTCATGTCATGCCAATAATGAAATGATGCAATAACTATATCAAACTCGACAACAATGCACATGCACATATATATATACATCCACCGAAGTGAGCAGCCGGAATAACTTCGGCTCCATAATAATAGGCTCACTGCATCTGTCTAAGTGAGCAGACGGAATACCCTCGGCTCTGTAATAACAAGCTCACTAGACCATCATCAATAAATAGCCGGAAAATCCTCGGCTCAAGAAAGGACCTGATAAACCTATAATAATGTAACGGTCATCCGGTCACTTCCATATAACCACCATACGACTCCCACAATCAATACATGGATAGCCGAACATTGTCGCCATTAACCACAAGACGCCCCATAGTCTGTGATAACGAAGATAAGACCCCCACTGACTAGCTCTATCCCGTGTAATGTAGTAGAATCCGTGCAACCTGGAATCACTCAAGGGAAACCCGAAAACTCTACTCCTCCTCGCGCGCCCTAACGGGATCACGTTTGAAGTTTGGCTTATGATCCTAAACTACCGGTAGACCTCACCAGTGGCCAACCCAATGAGTGGAACAACACCGAGCACGAATGATTAGACCAAATACGTCTCAACTACAATGGGTCAAATCCCTTAATGACAGTGCGACTAAGTCACCCAGTTGTCCGACTACTATCGTCCACTATCGCCAAAGTGTTACGGTACATCGGGGTCGAATATCCTAACCCCAGATGATGCCCTTGCCTAGCACTACCGTACACAGCAACTAGATGATAGATCCATAAAACATATCCGATAAACCGTGCAATATGTGTGCATCATATCAAATAAGTGAATTTACCGAAAAGGGCTGGTGAGACAACTCACCTATCCTCCTTTTCATAAATTCACCTACGCGATCAAATACGTATATCAAATATCATGAACCGTGAAGTCTCCCACATGCATACGCATACATATATATAAATATATACATGTACTGACAAAATGATTCACATAATATCACATTAACATATTAATCAGAATCGCATGCAACATGCATACCTAATTTCTTAAAATTAGATTTAATTCCCTACCGCTTACCTCTTATCAACACTCCCTAGCTTTTGCAATCTCACCTGAATCTCCTCCAACGTACACCTGCTCCATTATTTACTCAAATCAGCTGACCTATATGCTTATTCATAGGAGTTACCTGCTTATTCAAAAGCTAATTTCTATAATTAGCTCGTTGGGTTTCAAACTTTTATATTTAGTAGACTACGATATTTTAACTATAAAACTCTTATACCTTATAATATTTATATCGCCCGATTATTAAATAAAATAAAAATACTTAACGATATGAATAAACAAGCCGGTGCAGTACACTGCCGTTTTCAATTCGGCTCGGATCGATACGAAATCCTCAGAATATAATGCTAGGACTACGAATAGGTTATTAGCTAAAGAAATTCGTCGATTAAATAGCCAAATAGCCAGTTATGAATTTTTGAAGAATTTCTAATTTAATATCTTCAATATCTAAATTCATATTAAAATCCATAATTAAATTCTACGTATAACAAAAAAATACAATACCAAAGTCGGAATCAAGATCGGACGGCTAAATCTTTTTCTTTCTTCTTTTCTTCTTCTTTCCCTGCGTTTCTTCTGCTTCATTTCCTTCAAAAATGGATTTGCTTGTTTGATTTATATATACAATTATGTTATTATTATTATTATTATTATTATTATTATATTATATTATATTATTATTAACGTTATTATTATAATTATTATTATAAATATTATCTTTATCATCATCGATCACCTTTATTATTATTATTATATATATTAGATTTTATATTTATCATCATCGATATTTATCCGTTTAACCGTCTCTATAATTATAATCAATATACAAAATAGAAATAAAATTTATTCCAAAATATTAATTTCTTGATCCCAAAGTATTATATAAATATTTTTTTGCTATAATAATATTATTTTATACACTCTAAAATCGGGGTATTACATACAAAACCATCCAATTTTATATTTTTAGTATGTTTAGCAAAGACAAAATCAACATTTTTATTGTGCCAACTAAGTATCTAAAGACCCACTTTAATGCATGCCAATGTTTTAAACCAATGTTCGATATATTCCTACTTAAACAACTAATTGCATAGGCTAAATATGGCCTAGTTCTAACCATTAAGTACATTATAAAACTTATTGCATTAGAATATGACACATGTTTCATATCTTCACAATCAAATTCCAACTTAGGACATTGATCTCTACTTAACAAAAAATTAGAAGCCATAGGAACATAAACAGATTTAGCATCACTCACATATTTTTTTTTTTTTTAACAAATCTTGAAATATAGATTGAGCGGTTCAAAAACAGTCTTAAATTTTTTCTATCCCTAGAGATACTCATCCCTAAAATCACTTTAGCATCACCCAACAGTTTCATGTCAAAATAATCACACAAACATTTAGTCACTTAATCAATTAGCTTTAAACATGGACTAATAATCTACATATCATCAACATATCATTAACAGTCTTAAAATACAAACAATAATAATATTTTCTTTTAGTAAGAAAAAAATTTTTCATACAATAATCAAATTTGATATTTCATTATCTAGTTGACTATTTTAAATCATACAATGATTTATTTAACAAACAAACATGATTGATTTTGTTTTTATCAACAAAACCTTCAGGTTGTTTCATATAAACTTTCTCATTTACCTCACCATGTAATAAAACTGTTTTAACATCTAATTGTTTTAGCACATAATCATAAAAAACAACTAAAGCTGATATGACTCTAACAGTGATAAATTTAACAACAGGGAAAAAAATTTCATTATAATCTATTCTTTCTTTTTGGGTAAAACTCTTAGTTACTAATCTTGCCTTAAACCTAATTCTATTATCTTCTTGTTTAACTTTATAAATTCATTTACAATCAACAAAAGAACAATTTGAAGGTTTAGAGACTAAACACCAAGTTTTTTTATCATATAATGAATCAATTTCATCTTTCATAGCTTTTAACCATTGATTTTTATTTTCAGAATGCATGGCCTCCCTAAATGTTTTAGGTTCATTACCATCTAAATTCTAAAACACACTAAAAGCCAAATAGGACAAATCAAAATCACCAAACCTAAAAGGCAACCTAGGGACTCTTCTATCCATATCTTGGATAATTTTCTAACTCATTTTGATTACGATTATCAAAATCAGATTCATTTTCATTTTCTGAAATATCATTATCAATTTCATAAACATTTTCCTCTCTCACATCAAAATGCACACGAATTTCAGCATTATTTTCAATATTTCTTGTCTCTCTTATACTAACAGTATTATGCTCTACCTCATTTGAAATATTACTAGAGTCTAAATTTTCAATATTAATTTCAGATTTATCCAAAACAGATTTTTTTTGTATTTAAACAAGGCATCAATTTTCATTGAAAATAACATATCTACTAATAATAGGTTTAAAACCAGACCTAAATCTTAACCACAATCTATAACTCTTAACTCCCTCCGGATAACTCAAGAAAACACAATTTTCAACTATATGGTCTAATTTGTCATTATTAACACGTATAAAAGCAGAACACCCAAACCCCTGAATATTTGAAAAATCAATTTTCTTTCCAATCCACCTAAATTCAGGACAAACACTATTCAAAGGTATTGAGAGTGATCTATTGACTATATAAGCTGTCGTCATAACAGCTTCGCCCCAAAACTTTAGGCTTCTAACCCTTTCCAAAGGGGTCCAGTTCATCCTCTCAGCCACCACATTCTGCTCGGGGTGTATAGGGGACAGTCTTATGCCTAATTATGCCACTTTCTTGACAAAATTCACCAAAGCAGGATTTACAAAATTCTAAATCATTATCGATTCTAAGATATTTAATTTTCTTTTCAGATTGATTTTCAATAATAGTTCTTCATTTTTTTGAAAATCTCAAACACATCAGATTTTTTTTTTCATTAGAAATATCCATATTTTTCTTAAAAAATTATCAATAATAGATAAAAAAGATCTAGACCCACCATGTGTGAGTTCACTAGTTGGGGCTCACACATTAGCATGCAAATAATCCAAAACAGATTTAGACAAATTTAGTTTTTCACTAGGGGGATGGGGAAACTTAACTCTATGGTGTTTTTCATGAACACAATTATCAAAAATAGACACAAGATTAAATTTTACATTTCCAAAATATCCATTTTTATGTAAAATTTCTAAGTCTTTATTACTTAAGTGTCATAATCTCTTATGCCACAAATCACCATTCTCACTAACAGAATTTATTGAGTACTCAATCTTCTTCTTCAATGCAAAATCAGTACAGAGTTCAGACAAGGTGTGCCCCAAAATAATCAACCAGGATACAAAAGCCAAAATCAAGATCAAAGGTTCAATCAAGGCTACAACCAAAACACTCAATTCTGGGGAGGACAATAATCTCCTACACAAGGCCCACATAATCAACAAATCCATCAACAACTAAATGCAAAGAAGCCTGAGGAGAATGAGGTAAGCTTTTGTGACTTGTTAAATACTATTATTTCTCAACAACAAACCATTCAGCAGGTGCAAGCTTCGGTGAAAAACCTGGAAATGCAAATTGGACAAATTTTTAGAAAAGCATCTTCAAGGCAGCAGGGTGCTTTGCCAAGCATGCCAGATCCGAATCCTAAAGAGAATTTCAAAGCTATCACGTTGAGGAGTGGAAAAGAATTGAAAAGCCAAGCAAATAAGGAAGTTAACTTTGATAAAGGCACACAAGTGATACAAAGTGGGGCTGAAAAGCAGTCTGATCTGGATTTGAAATCACTGCTTATATACCCGGTATTGGCCATAATTCACAAGAACATTCTTCAGTCTTAGTAAGAGGAGGAAGGGTTAAGGATTTACCCGGTGTAAGATATCACATTGTTCGAGGAACCCTAGATGCTGTCGGAGTAAAGGATCGTCCCTTAATTCCTGTTTCAAAAATAGATAATTTTGTATCCAATTGGATAAAACCAGAGGTGCGTCCTTCCTGGTCCTCTCGTACTAGGGAAAGGTCCTCTCAATGCTCTAACGCCCACACCGGATATGGACCGAACTATCTCACGACGTTCTGAACCCAGCTCACGTACCGTTTTAATGGGCGAACAGCCCAACCCTTGGAACATACTACAGCCCCAGGTGGCGAAGAGCCGACCCTCCATTTCTCCTACTCGTTGTCCCCCTTGTTTTGCCCTTCCCCTAAGGGGTTGTTGTGTAACAAGCGCATAATGTCCACTGGAACGTCCGTGGATTTTATCATCAACTTGATGAATTAACTTCAAGATATAAGGCTTTCCTATTAGAACGGGTTGTTCAAAAGGGTTTCCTGCGTTTCTGACTATACATATATTTTCACAAATAAGCTGCCCAAGATTCATTATTGTAGATGTTTCTTGACAATAAGGATAAAGAATAATAGGAAAAAAAGATCGAATTGAGCAACCGTACGGGCATCATCTTTTGTGCATTGCATACGGCTCTACAATCAAATTGACCCTTCAAATTCAAGAAATAGAAAAAAATCTATCAGCTGCAAGCCCTAGATGGGTAAATGATCAAAACGCCACCCTAACCCAATATTGGTTCACAATCAATAACAATGAAATCTTTAGGATAAATCAATGCAATTTAGGAGGAATCAATGAAAGGACATCAATTCAAATCTTGGATTTTCGAATTGAGAGAGATCAAGAATTCTCACTATTTCTTAGATTCATGGACCTGATTCAATTCAGTGGGGTCTTTCATTCAAATTTTTTCCCACCAAGAACGTTTTCTAAAACTCTTTGACCCCCGAAATTTGAGTATCCTACTTTCACGCAATTCACAGGGTTCGATTCTTGAATAATCCACATCACTTCTGCTTCTATTGTAACACAAGATTCCCTTTTTCTGTGGAAAAGGCCCGTATCAATAATTATGATTTTACGTATGGACAATTCCTCAATATCTTGTTCATTCGCAACAAAATATTTTCTTTGTGCGTCGGTAAAAAAAAAACATGCTATTTCACCAATCGAGTCACAGGTATCTAACATATTCATACCTAACGATTTTCCACAAAGTGGTGATGAAATGTATAACTTGTACAAATCTTTCCATTTTCCAAGTCGATACGATCCATTCGTTCGTAGAACTATTTACTCGATCGCAGATATTTCTGGAACACCTCGAATCAAAAAGGTGGGGCTAAAAACATTCATAGTTTGGGGGGTCGTGACAATTCTAGTTACAGTGATGTCGATCATTTATTTTTGGTCAAAGACATCCGGAATTTCATCTCTGATGATACTTTTTTAGTTAGGGATAGTACTGGAGACAATTATTCAATCCATTTTGATATTGAAAATCAGATTTTTAAGATTGACAACGATAATTCTTTTCTGAGTGAACTTGAAAGTTCTTTTTCGAGTTATCAAAATTCTAGTTATAGGAATAATGGATCTACGAGTGAAGATTCTTCCAAATAGTTATTTACCAAGATATGATTATGAGTTATTAAATGGTAAAATGAATAAAGATTTGTAAGTAGAAAGGTTGTTCCTAAAGGCCCCATCGAATTCTTAATTTGAATTCGAGGATCTTTTGTAATTTGAATTGATTCTTGTATCACATTGTGATATTTTACATCATTGAATGGACCCATTCGAAAACAATTGGATAATGACAAAATTATTAACAACTGTAATCCCGTATTTCTATTCAATAACATATGAATAGTTCTTTGATTTTGATTAAGGGGTTGTTGAATTCTTGCCTTGGAATAAGAATAAATAGAAGAAAAACGGATTTCAAAGAACTTCCATGATAGAGCGGAACAAGCTCCCATAGTGTGACGGGCGGAGTGTACAAGGCCCGGGAACGAATTCACTGCCGTATGGCTGACCGGCGATTCGTAGCAATTCCGGCTTCATGCAGGCGAGTTGCAGCCTGCAATCCGAACTGGTTGATATCTATGTCTTGAGTACGTGGTTCTGTGAGTCAAATAGGATCTTTGAAATCCACTTTTTTGTGACCGCTAGTGGTAGACTGCCTTTACTGACTAGCCTCGCCGCTAACTCTTGCTAACTTCTTTCTGGAGGGCAATTGAAGTTGTAAAGTCATCCAAAACTGTTTAGTCAAAACAAGAATTCATTTTGATCAAACCATCTAGTTCCTTTTGATTATTGTAGGCATATCTCATTTTAAGATTTATCGACTGACTTGACTGGGATCCTGTTTACAGTCTACTTACAGTTTACTTAAGTTTTTGAAGTCAATTTTCTTGAATTTATATATATTATTTATATGTATATTATATATAGTATATATTATGCTTAGACAAATTTTCTTGTTTTCCCCCAGGATTTTGGCTAAAGAAAGCGACTTCCAAATAAAATCGAATTATTATTTTGATTTTATGTTTAAAAAATAAACCGTAAGCTCCCAAGCAGTGGGAGGGGATAGGGCCTTGACCGCGTGCCTGTTGAAGAATGAACCGGCGACTCATAGGCAGTGGCTTGGTTAAGGGAACCCACCGGAGCCGTAGCGAAAGCGAGTCTTCATAGGGCAATTGTCACTGCTTATGGACCCAAACCTGGGTGATCTATCCATGACCAGGATGAAGCTTGGGTGAAACTAAGTGGAGGTCCGAACCGACTGATGTTGAAGAATCAGCGGTCCCAAAAAAAATTTTAAAAAATATTGAACAAGAAGTTGACAAGTCAAGTGAAACTGAAGGAAAGGTCGAAAGAAGTCAAACGGGAAGTTGAGGCTGAACACAAGCCATACAAGCCCAGAGTGCCATATCCACAAAGGCTGAAATGTGTCCAGGAAGATAAGAATTATAAAAAATTTCTTGAAGTTTTTAAGCAATTGCATATTAACATTCCATTTGCAGATGCTTTAGCCCAAATGCCAAGTTACGCGAAGTTTTTAAAAGAAATTTTGTCCAAGAAGCTAAAGATTGAAGATGATGATGCAATCCTCTTGAGTGGACAGTGCAGTGCAATGATTCATCCAAAAGAAACTTCCACCAAAGCTGAATGATCCAGGAAGTTTTACTATACCTTGTGTTGTTGGAAATTTGGAATTCAATAGAGCATTGTGTAATTTAGGATCAAGTATTAATTTAATGCCATTGAATCTTTTCAGGAAATTGGGATTAGGACTGGTGAAGCCAAGAAGGATGTTATTGCAACTTGCTGATTGATTTGTAAAATCTCCATTAGGTATTAAGGAGGATGTTCTTGTAAAGGTTTATAAATTTGTTTTTCCTATTGATTTTGTTATATTAGATGTGGAATAAGATCCAGATGTTCCATTGATCCTTGGGAGACCATTTTTTAAAACGGGAAGAGCTATGGTAGACATGGATAATGGTACTATCACATTACATGTAGGAGGAGAAAAAGTAATCTTTGATGTTTATGTAGCCTCAAAATACCCGAAAAATTTTCATGATTTAGCTTCATGTTCTATTGTGACTACTGCAGTTAAGAGTGCTAACTTTGAGCGGAGTCACGTGCAGGAAAAAAACAGCTTCTCTAATTATGATTTCATGGATAGGGAGAGTGAGGAGTTGATGGAAGTGAGGTTCTACAATGCAGACTTCAATAAAGAACAAGGAAAGGTAAAATCAAATTTATGCTTGATACGGCAAGGTAATGTGCTGATTGATCAAGGTAACTCTAAATTATTGCCTTCCGTTGAATCTCCACCTGATGTTGGACTGAAAGTTCTGCCTAGTCATTTGAAATATGCTTATTTAGGTAAGAATAACACAGTGCCTGTTATAATTTCATCTCAATTGACTGATGTCCAAGAACGTGCTTTGATTGATTTATTGAAACATCATGTTAAAACTATAGGTTGGACAATTGCTGACTTGAAAGGTTTGAGTCCTACATTATGCATGCATAAAATATTTTTTTAGAAGAGGACAATAAACCTATTCGGCAGCCTCAAAGGCGATTGAATCCCCATCTACAAGAAGTTGTGTAAAAAGAAATAATTAAATTATTAGACGCAGGAATCTACTCAATATCTGATAATGAATGGGTAAGTCCAGTGCATGTAAAGCCTAAAAAAGGTGGTATGACTGTGTGCGAAAATGAGAAAGGTGACTTCGTCTCTTCTAGACCTGTGACAGGATGGAGGGTATGCATTGACTATAGGAGATTAAATGAAAAAAATTAGAAAAGATCATTTTTCTCTTCCCTATTGATCAGATGATAGAAAGACTAGCAGGACACCAACATAATTGTTTTCTTGACGGGTACTCCGGATATAATCAAATTCCAATAGCACCTGAGGATCAAGATAAAACCACTTTCACTTGTCCATATGGAACTTTTGCATATCGAATGCCTTTCGGATTATGTAATGCACTGGCTATTTTTCAGTGATGTATGATGTCAATTTTTTCTGATTTGATAGAAAATAGCATTGAATATTTCATGGATGATTTTTCTGTTTTTGGTTGTGATTTCAATGCATATTTACATAATCTGAAAAAAAGTACTTGTTAGATATCAAGAAACAAATTTAGTGTTGAATTGGAAAAAATGTCACTTCATGGTGACAGAAGGTATTGTTTTGGGACACCTAGTTTCTGTGGATGGTATACAGATTGATCTAGCTAAGGTGCAGGTTGTGGAGAATTTACCCCCACCCAAGGATGTGAAAGGAGTTCAAAATTTTCTTGGACATGCCGGCGGCTTCTATTGCTGTTTCATAAAGGATTTCTCTCAAATTTCTTTACCTTTATCAAAGTTTTTATGCAAAGATATGCCATTTAACTTTGATGGTGAATGCATGAAGTCTTTTGAATTGTTAAAATCTGCTTTGATATCAGCATCTACCATCCAACCACATGATCGGGGATTTCCATTTAAATTAATGTGTGATGCAATGACTATGCAGTCGGGGCTATTTTAGGGAAAAGAAAAAATAAAAAATTGCATGTTATATACTATGCTAGTCACACTGTTCAAGATGCACAAAAGAATTATACTACTACAGAAAAAGAGTTGTTAGCAATAGTATTTGCATGTGAAAAATTAAGGCCCTATTTGGTAGGATAAAAATCAATAGTTTATACTGATCATTCTGCTATTAAATTTTTGTTTAATAAAAAGGATACTAAGCCAAGATTAATGGGATGGATTCTTTTGTTGCAGGAATTTGATTTGGAAATTCGGGACAAGAAATGATTGGAAAATCCAGTAGCAGATTATTTAACCAGGCTGCTAACCACTGAAAAAAGATAAATATGGAGATTTCATATTTATATCCTAATGAACATTTATATTATGTTGAAACTTTGCACATTGAAGCACCATGGTTCGCCTATATAGTTAACTTTTTGGCATGTGGAATAGAACCTGTTAATTTCACATCTTATAATCAAAAGAAAAAGTTTAAAAGCATGATGTTAATTTTTTGGGATAACCCTTATTTGTATAAATTTTGTGCAAATCAAATGATAAGAAGGTGTATTCCTGAAGGAGAAGTTCAGAAAATTCTCTTGGAGTGTCATGCAGGTAAATGTGAAGGACATTTCGGACCAAATATAACTGCTCATAAGGTACTTGAATGTGTTTTTTTATTTTGCCTACTATTTATAAAGATGTTCAAGAATTTGTTAAGGTTTTATGATGCATGTCAAAGAACATGAAATATTTCAAAGAGGGGTTAAATTCAACAAAGAGGAATTTTAGAAATAGAAATTTTTTATATTTGGGGAATCGATTTTATGGGACCTTTTCCTTCTTCACTTGGAAACAAATTTACTTTAGTTGTTGTAGATTATTTTTCTAAATGAGTAGAAGCAGTAGCCTTTCCTATAAATGATAGTAAGCAGGTGCTGAAATTTTTAAAGAAAAATATCTTCTCAAGGTTTGGAATTCCGAGGGCTATTGTTAGTGATGGAGGTAGTGATTTTTGTAATAAGTGGTTTGATGCTTTACTTGCAAAATATAATGTGCACCACCGAATTTCAACCCCCTTTCATCCCCAAGCAAGTGGTCAGGTTGAAGTAAGTAATAGGGAAATTAAACATAATTTGAAGACCATGGTAGCAGTCCCGTTCCTGAGGTTTCATAGGCCTGGGGCGAAATTCAAATTATGGGCCCCTAAAATATATCACAATAATTTTTTAAATAATTAAATAAAATAATTTCTTCTAGCATTTTTAGATGCAAATTCATCGATAATAGTATCAATATTAATTTTTTCTAACATTTCTTTTTCAATACACAACATAGCCAAACCATTTAATCATTCTTGAGACATACACGATCTTAAATAAGTTTTTAATAATTTTAATTTTGAAAAACTTCTTTCGGTTGATGCTACTGTTACTGGTACAGTTAATAAAATGCGATAGGCTATGGAAACATTAGGATAACAATCAGCCGCTCTAATACATTCAAGAATTTCAATTGGTGACATTAAGTTATCAGGTAAAATCATTCGTAGAACTTTTAATTCAGCAATCATTTCTTCTAGGTCAATACCAGAAATATTATTATGAGAAAAAGTAGTTGATAAAACAGTACAACATTCTCTTAACTCCGTGTAAAGATTTTAATTTTTGTGAATTAAATAAAAAACCAAAAATGCTATTAAACATTTTCAATTGCATAAATCTATCATTTAATGAAGTAATGGCCATATTTACTACAACTAAAAAATAATTAATTTTAAAATTTTCTTCTTGTGATTGTACTTGTTTTTTGATCACTATTATCAAATTCTCTTTTTCTAAAAATACGACGTTTAGTTGAAAATACGCATTCGATATCCATAATTAAAGCAATTTCTTTTGCAACATGCATACTATTGAAAAGTCATTCATTTCTATATTTTTCAAAAAATAATAAAGCATTTTCTATTTGTTTCCTAGCCGTATCAATACTTACAAATTCATATTGTAATTTTTTACTCAGACTATTAATAACAAATAAAATATCATACCAAATAATCATACCAAGTAAAAATTCATAGGATTCAAGTGAACCAATCAAACTTTCAGCTTCACTTTTTGATTTAGCATCATCACATGAATTAATTAAATCTAACAAAGCTAATCTAATTTGAGGAGTTTGAAATCTAATAGCTTTAACACTTTTAATTCTACTTTCCTAACGAGTGTTTGACAAAGATTTTAAAGTAAAATTTGAAATATTATCGAGCAAAAATTTCCATCTTTTTGTCGAGCTTGAAAATAATGTATATATACGTTGCACAATTCCAACTTTTGTACAAGAATGTGTCATATCACAAAGTGTAAGATTAAGACTATGACAAGCACATGATATATATAATGCTCTAGGATTTATATCAAGTAATCTTTTTTGAACTCCTTGGTGTTTACCTTTCATATTAGATCCATTTTCATAACTTTGACCCCTTATATTATCAATATTAAGATCAAGGTATTCAATTGCATTTTTCAATTCTTTAAAAAGTCCTAAACCACTTGTATCTTCTACTTGCAAAAATTGTAAAAAGTATTCTTCGATTTTAATTTTACTACTTGACATATCTATGCAATGCACAATTAAAGTCATTTGTTCTTGGTGACTAATATCCGGGGTACAATCTAGAATTATTGAAAAATATTTTGACTCTTTAATAATTTTTATAATTGAACTTCTAGCACTATGAGCCAATAAAGAAATTAATTCATTTTGAATTTTGTGACCAAGATAATGATAATGAATTTCATTATTTTGAATACGCCTAATATGATCTTGCATAACTATATCAAATTCAGCAATCATTTCAATTATTTCTAAAAAATTACCATTACTGTTTTGATAAAGTTTTTCATTCGAACCTCGAAAAGCTAAATTATGTTTAGAAAGACATTTTACAACAGAAATTATTCTAATTAAAACTTGTCTCCAACGTTCCTTTTCTTTTGTAATTTCTTTTTGAATATCTTTATCAATTGTTTATTTAATCTTATTTTTAATTCATTCCAAGTATTCATATATGTTATATATTCAATACTATTTTTATGTTGTTTAAGTCTTTCGGCTAAATGTTTCCAATCTTTAAATTCATCATTTGCCAACAAACATTTACTGTTATTTTTCTTAAACATTTTACAACAAAAACAATATATTTTATCTACGTTTTTGGAATAAACTAACCATTTTCTATCACTAGTTTCTCCATTATTTAATTTTCTAGAGTAATGGACATATGCAAAATGTCTGGAAGTCTTATCTAAAGGAAAAGTAAGACTTAATTCTCTTCTAGGTCCATTTTCAATTAAAATATTTTTTTTTTGTATACTATCCAGATTATCCAAATTTTTAGAATCATAAATATCTAAATAAAAAATATCACTATCATCAATTTCTAATCCTATTTCATTATTATTATTATTATTATTATTATTATTATTATTACTACTAGTACTATTATTCTTATTATTATTGATAATATCAATATCGACAATATTTTCGCTATTTAAATTTTCAATAGATTTAGAATGTTCAATACAATTATCATTTAATTCATCAAAACTCGTTTTATTAATTGTTCTTCTTGTTTTGTTTTTTCTTTTTTCACTTCCTGATAAATGTTTTTTAGATAGCATTTTGAAACAATAAAAGAACAACACTACCTGATGAATTTTCCTCTTTTTTGCTTTACTGCCAATTTTTAATGTGTGTTCCTTGATACCTGCATTGAAAAAATAATAAATAATATACATAATTGGTAAAAAGATATAAAATTTCAAAATTTAAAGGTTCTAAAAATTAGACATATAAATGAAACAATAATATATATGTAAGACAATTAAAAACATAATAAAATAATAAAAGAGTTTAATCCCTAAAATAAAAAAAAAAAAGTTAAACCTTGTTAGTCGTTACCTTGATTGTACGAAAAAAAATATTCTGAGAGATTTAGAATTTGAATTTTCTTCTTTCTTTTTTTTCTTTATCTTGTACCTGCAATAGTGAAAATACCATATAATAAATATTAAAAAATCAAATAATAAACATTAACAAAAATATACACTATTAAAATTTTAAAACAATAAAATCTAACCTTGACTTTATTATTCTGTACTCTGTAGAACAAAAAAAATAATCTTATAATAAATTGTAGATTGTAGAAACAAAAAATCACAGTGTGAAGATGAATGGATGCAGGATGAAGACGGAGAACAGAGAAAGAATGAAAGAAATGAGAAAATGATAACTTAAAAGAAATTTATAAAATGAAAAAAAAGTTAAAAACGGTCTAAAAAAACTCTTGCAGAGAGCAACTCTGCAACTTCCTTTTAAAATTCCCATAGAGATTACCTAGAAACTACCACTGCAACTGCATGTCTGTCTTTTGACTTTTTTTTTCAATTATAAATTTATTATTTATTTTTATTTTTTAAAACATCTCATATATATATATCTACATGCTACATTTTGGGCCCTGGGTGAGGGCCCCTTTCGTCCCTGGCCCAGGCCGGGCCTGCACGGTAGGATGCACTAGGAAAGATTGGGCATTGAAGCTTGACGACGCTTTGTGGGTTTATAGGACTGCTTTTAAAACTCCTATAGAAATGTTTCCTTATAAACTGATTTTTGGTAAGTCATGTCATCTCCCTGTTGAGTTAGAGCATAGAGCTTTTTGGGCTATAAAAAATTTCAATTAGAATTTAAAAAGTGCACAAGAAAAGAGAAGAATTGATCGTAATGAACTTGATGAATTTCGATACCATGCTTATGAAAGTTCCAGTTTATACAAGGAGCGCACGAAATAGATTCATGACCATAAATTAAAAAGGAAAGAGTTTTACCCCGGCCAAAAAGTTTTTAATTCTAAACTAAAACTTTTTCCTGGTAAGCTAAAATCTTGTTGGTCAGGACCTTTTGTTGTTGCTCGAGTGTACCCTTCAGGAGCAGTGGTGCTGCAAGAGGAGGATCGGAGGTTCACAGTGAATGGGCATCGGTTGAAGCTGTATTTTGGAATGAGGAGCGCAAACTCGAATCAAAATTTAACACCTCTGTTAAAAGGATGAATCAGGAGTCGAGGCTTTCGACTAATGAATAAATAGCAATTCTCTGTTATTATCTTTTCTTTTCTGCTTTTATAGGGTAGTTGTATATTAATGTATGTTATTCAGTTGTAGGTCATCATGGCTGGTTCTTAAAGAACAAGAAGGATGAACTTCTGCGAGGTAATTGGTAAACCCATTCACTACATTCTAGGATGCATTGCTGACATTTGCAAATCTGTAGTGCATTGCTCCATTTTCTGGTATGTACTTAATCAGATTAGTTTGATCAATATTCTTAATTAGACATGTGGGTTGTTTTGTTGCTTAATTATACTTTTTCCTTTGTGCAATGAAAATATCAAGCGAGTTCATTTTGACAATTAAAACCGAGCACCATTGTTTATTTTTTAATCACACTTATTTTTGTTTCATCGAGGACAATGCAAGATAAGTGTGAGGAGGTAGCATTTGGGTGCATACATTTTCTCTGGACTTGCTGGTATTGAATTATTTTTGTGAACTTCACTTTTTTTTTTTTTTTTTTTTTTATAACATGGGAATCCGCAGCCGCTATCCGAAAGTGCGCACTGGATAAACTCCCAGCCGAGCCTAATACCCTTCAAACTAAATCCAACAGGCAAGTCACACTTACTTTTGCTACTACAAAGCCAAAGATGGCATGTCTTTCTGTGCTGAAATTATATTGTTGTGCTTTAATGACTTTCATTTGAACTATTATGAATGAATTTCAGTATATTATTATGGCTTTGTGTTCATATTCATCATGTGAGTAGCAGATTTCTCTTAGATGATGCAATGGCAAATGAAACAATCTTCTTCCATTGAAATTGGTTTAAAGAATAAGGTATGTCTTTCAACTTTTGTGGTATATTTTTCATATTATTATTGTGTGTTAGTATGTGTTGTTCTTAAATCTGTGTGCATTATTAGGTTAGGTGAATTATAGGCTAACCTTTTGCTGAATAATATGCAGTGTTGAGTTGAAAGAGCATGTTTATAGGTGTAAAATTGTGAAATATCATTTAATTATGTTCTAGGATGAAACTGCATGCTCATGCGCAGGCTAATTAAGATAAGTAGAGTTGATGCTCACAAGTTATATGAATTACACTTGAGTTGAGTTGAATTATGAGCATGTTTTTATAAATTCTTGCGAATGAGCATTATTAACACTTTGAAAATACATGGTTTATTCCTTTAATGTAAGGAGAGTAATAATTGATTAGTATTGTATTTAGTCTAAATGATTCATAATTTAAAATATATGGACAAGTACATGTCTATACAATGAAAAATTGATGCATGCAAAAAATATATATAAAAGATAATAACAATAATAATATATAAAAATAATATTTCATCTAGCCATTCCTATTACTGGATTAAAAAAATTTAAAAAAAATCCAAGTCATGAATGAGAAAGTTGAAGCTCACGTGGAAAAAAAAAGGTTCACGAGTTGAGTTCCTTTATTAAAGAGATGAATATTATTTGCAAATGAATCATTGTCAAACCATGTACCGTGTCCCTTATTAAAATATTTTTCATGAATCTAAGAAGACTAAATTTGATCGTTTTGAAAGTTACTCCAGAAAATATTAGAGAGATGAACATGTCTATTATTGTTGTTCAGTAATGTGTAGTTTGCGAGATACGTGAATGATATGTGAAATATGTTCAAGTAAATGTAAGTTACTAATCCATAGACTACCGAGCATCGACTTAAGCTTAAAATATTAACATGTGCTAACGTGTGTTGCTTTAATAATGCTTGAAATCATCTGTGTGCTTTGAATTTGGTTTGCTCGGGGATGAGGAATGATAAGTGTGATGAGGTTGATAATATATGCAAGATCAAGTTAATTTAATTGACTTTTGGTAGATTTTAACACAAATTTGAATAATTAATTTTATGTAAGAATTTTGAAATATTTGTGTTTAAATTGCCTTAAAATTTGCATGAATTAATGGAATTTAAATTCCACAGTTAAATCCCATCAAGTCATCCAAAATGAAGGGATTAGCTTTATATGTTATGGATTTAAATTAATATTCTGTTTTTATTTTGAAAAGTTGTTGAAAAAAATAAAATAAGATAAAATAAAAACAAAAACAAAAGACAGACAGAACCGACGCGACAAGGAGGGGACAAATGCAGAAAAATAGAATCGACACAGTGAAAAGAAGAAGAAGAAAAGTGTGCGAAGAAGGAGATGATTTTCTCACACCAATTTCTTCGGTTCTTCTTCAAAAAAAATTGTGGGACGCGATTCGTGGAAGAATGTCAATTTGTGAGTAGTAGATTTTCCAGATTGTTCTTCGGCGACACCATGGCAACCTCTCCGAAAGTGTTTGGGGAAGTTCTTTATTGTTGATATTGTAATTTAACTAAATTATTTTTTTGGAAAGATTAGTGTACATTTTATATGAATTAGTTTGTTCTTGGTCAGTATTCTTGATTATTTTGAAAAGATTGTGCAAAATTTGGAAAATGCGGGCAATCTTGGGTTTAGTTCGATGATAGTACCTTCTAAGGGAATTCATTTGAAATAGAGTGTTAAATCTTTGATATGTACTTCGGAAGGGAGCATATCAGAAATGAACTAAATGTGGTACGAGTCATCCGAAAGGAGTCGTATTTATTTTAAAATTATTTATAGCTGATAAATGAATTTAGGACATAACCAATTTATATGCATTCTCAATAGATTCAATAGTAATTTTTTAGTTGCAATATTGACAAAATTCATTAAGCCATGGATCCAACCGGAGAACGATTTGGTATTTTCAATTTATTATTTTAATATAAATTTATTTTATTTGTCTTTAAATTATGCAAATTACCAAAAACTATGATAATGCTATCAATTCAATCAACTAACAACTCAAAAAGTTGTATGAAAAGTCACGAAAGAGAGTAGTTTTTCTATTTCGTTGTGGTTCGACTCGTTTAGTTACCAAAATTATACTTGATGCAACTGTATTTTTCCGGTACACACTCAACTTCAATTTGAGTTTATCAATTGGTCGGCATACATTATTCTTGCCCACTCAGGTTCTTCCCAACGGTCATTCGGATTCTTGTTGGTATTTCGATGTAAGAAACTCTTTGTTGTCCAAACGTCGACCATGCCTAGCAGCATACTTGCATTTAGCATTACGAATCTGAGTACGATTCATATTTAGAAATCGAGAGTCAATATTGATTGGCAGTGGTTTTCTATTTCGACTCCATTTGTCATTGACTGGATAGGGCTTCCTTGTCGGCCGGTTTCGAACCAACACCTGGTCTTTAAGTTCCACCTCGTAGGTTCCATCGGGGTAGTCCCACTTTTCAACAACTCAGTTTCCACACATTTTGAGTTTTTCCTTCTGGTGTTTTTCTGATCGCGCTCCCTTCTTAACTCTTTGTTTTGGAAAACCCCTATTGTGGCCATTGTCACTTTTAGGAATGGTTGTTGTTCCACTCCGAAAGTAACATATTTGAAATGCCCGACCTTAATGGCTCTTTGGATTTCTTTCCGAAAGTGCATGCATTGACTTGTAATCGTCCATGCTATTCCAGACCACAAAATTGGTCATTTATTTTTCCTTTATCACAGTCGAGTACCTTCCTTTCATTAGACGAATCTTTTCTATAAACTGTGCAGGGGATTCATCCGACATTTGTTTGATTTCCGACAAATCAGTCAGAGACAGTGTTGGAACAGGGTTGAAGAACCTAGCATGACGAACTGCTTCCAACCCTTCCCAAGTATACACCAGCCTTAGCGGTAAATTGACAAACCAAGAAAACACCGTATTGGTCAAAGATAAGCCAAACAATTGTAGCTTGTAAAAAGATATGTTACCAATTTCTCCCAATTGAGCCGTGAAACGACCCGCATGCTCTATAATAGACGAACCATCGTCTCCCAAAAATGCATAAAAATCAGGTAGCCGATAATCCCTAGAAAGACGATGTTCATTGATGATCCTTTCTAGGAATAGTCATTGATATGCGGATCGGTTGGCAATCTAGGGATTCATGCCAATATGGACCCTTAAGACGTGTGATAAATCTTCTAGGTCCAACCTGAACGGATGGTAATCCGGCACCGGGATGGCATCATGTGCTTAACCCCCTAGTCGTTCCTCTCTCTGAAAACTTGCTTCAAAAGGATCGATTCTTGTTCCCAAAAGAATATTGTTACGATAGGTAAGGGGTTTTTTCCCTTTTCCACCCTACTAGGAGTGGTAGCACTTGGAATGGTGCTATCCACGAATGTTGGCGCTGCAAAATTCGCTTGCAGTCGCGAAGGAGACATTCCTAGATGTGTAGGCACGAAATGCAAGGTGACCTTTGAAAAGGTGTGATACCCCCTGGAGTTGGGCTGATATATGTAGCACCCAAAATAAATAAATATATATATTTGAAATTTCACACCTCAATACTAGAACAACATCACGTAAAAAAAAAAAAAATATAGTGTGCTCCGATGCTAAGGCTAAAAATCATAATACTGAATGTAAATGTTTTTCTTTGCGGAAATTTTAAAATATATTCTCCAACACCCTTAAGCATTTCAAAAATATGTAATCGTAAGAAGTCTTTACATGTATTAAAAAGTCTTAATGCATCTTAAAAGTAGGAATCTCAAAATAGGGAGTATGCAAAATCATAAGTTTGGACATTATCAGATAAAGAGTCATGCATGCTCGATAAAGACATTATCAGAAAAAGAGTCATGCATGCTCGATAAACTTCCATCCCTATGATGCATCAAGTGGATGAAGGTCCGAACATCAACTTTGCGTGGAAGAGGGTAGTAAACATGAGCTAAAGCTGAGTAAGGAATTAAATATGCAATGCACGAAATAATTTACCAATAATAAATGATAGTTATACAATAACTACAATTGCCAAAATCCATGGCTCAAAACACGTCAGCCGACTTGCCAATCAACAGCTAAGTCTAGACAAATTCACGACTTAACAAATTATGAATCGACTTGCCAATCAAAGGCTAAGTCTAGCCAAATCCACATCATACACAAATTAATTAATCGATGAACCATCCTCTTCCGAAAACGTATAAAAATTCGGTGGCCGATAATTCCTAGAAAGAGGATGTTAATTGATGATACTTTCTGGGAATAGTCGTTGATATGCGGGTCGATTGGAAATCTAGGGATTCATGCAAAAATGGACCCTCAAGATGTGTGATACATCTTCTGGGACAACCAAAACGGATGGGGATCCGGCACCGGGATGGGATTATGAGCTTGACCCCCTGGTCGTTCCTCTCTCTGAAAACTTGCTTGAAAAGGATCAACTCTAAAGGAATATTGTTAGGATAAGTAAGGGGCTTTTTCCCCTTTCCACCATACTAGGGGCGGTAGCACTTGGAATGGTGCTATCCACGAACCATGGCGCTGCAAAATTTGCTTGCAATCGCAAAGGAGACATTCCTAAAGGTGTAGGCACAAAATGCAAGGTAACCCTTGAAAAGGTGTGATATCCCCCGGAGTTGGCCGATATATGTAACACCCCAAATATATATATATTTGAAATGTAACACGCCAACACTAGAACAACATCACGTAAAAAAAAGTAAAAACATGGCGTGCCCCAATGCTAAGGCTAAAACATCATAATAGTGAATATAAATGATTTTCTTTGCGGAAATTTTAAAATATATTCTCCGCAACCCTTAAGCATTTCAAAAAAATGTAATCGTAAAAAGTCTTTACATGTATTAAAAAGTCTTAATGCATTTCAAAAGTAGGAATCTCAAAATAGGGAGTATGTAAAATCATAAGTTTGGACATTATTAGATAAAAAATCATGCATGCTCGATAAAGTCCCATCCCTATGATGCATCAAGTGGATGAAAGTCCGAACATCAACTTTGTATGGAAGAGGGTAGTAAACATCAGCTAAAGCTGAGTAAGGAAATAAATATGCAATGCACGAAATAATTTACCAAAAACAAATGATAGTCATACAACAACTACAACTTGCCAAAATCCATGGCTCAAAACACATCATCCGACTTTCCAATCAAAGGCTAAGTCTAGCCAAATTCACGACTTAAAAAATTATGAATCAACTTGCCAACCAACGGCTAAGTCTAGCCAAATCCACGATATACACAAATTAATTTATCGAATTTCCAATCAATGGCTAAGTCTAGCCAAATCCACAGTATACACAAACTAATAAATCGATTTTCCAATCAACGGCTAAGGCTAGTCACGGCATACACAAATTAATAATCGACTTGTCAATCAACGGTTAAGTCTAGCCAAATCCATGGCATATAAAAATTAATAATCGACTTGTCAATCAACAGCTAAGTCTAGCCAAATCCATGACATACACAAATTAATAACCGACTTGCCAATCAACGGCTAAGTCTAGCCAAATCCACGACATACACAAATTAATAACTGACTTGCCAATGAACGGCTAAGTCTACCCAAACCCACGGCATACACAAATTAATAATCGACTTGCCAATCAACGGTTATGTCTAGCCAAATCCACGGCATATACAAATTAATAGTCGACTTGACAATCAATGGCTATGTCCAGCCAAATCCACGGCATACACAAATTAATAACCAACTTGCCAATCAACGGCTAAGTTTAGCCAAATCCACGGCATACACGAATTGATAATCGACTTGCCAATCAACATCTAAGTCTAGCCAAATCCACTGCATATATAAATTAATAATCGACTTGCCAATCAACGGCTAAGTCTAGCCAAATCCAAGGCTCACAAAAATTATGAATTCTCAATAGCAAGTTCACTACATATCACACAAGAAGATATAATTATAATAGCCTATATAACTTGCATGTAGTTAGATGGTCAATCATTTCAGATATGAATAATTTAACATGTTACCTTACTTAGGGGAAGCTACCCAACTCCAATACCACCAACTCGTGGGACTTGGTTCGGTCAAACTTTACCTAATCATCAAATTCGATCAATCAATTTACTCAAATTTAGCGCAGATCTTATAAAATTCACCATAAATTCATCATTGGCTCAAACATTATGAAATTAGTGCCAAATCAAAACTAACGTTGCTAAGTTATATTTCAAAGACCAAAAAATCTAATTATTAATTTTAATTACATGCAGAATATCATCTTAACTCAGATAGTCCGTGCACTTCGAAAAAACAAAGTAGTTTTATTATCAAAATCACTAAAAATCCATTTTACACTCAAATGGGACAAACCTTGTCTTTAATGAAAGATAACACACACATACATATTTTAAATTAAAAAAATAACACAAAAAAAAGTTCCAGAAAAAACATAATAGAAGTTATACTGAACAGATCTTTTGTCAAAAAACAGGGTGTGTAATTTTCAAAATTTATATAAAATTCATTTTATATCCAAATGGAACAAACATGATCTCTAATTAAAGTTAACACAAATATATATATATATATATATAACATGAATAAAAAGTGTGAAAATTGCATCCAAAAGTTACAGAAAATCCGTCGAGCACTATGTAATGTTTTTCCATCAAGAAAATGAGTGTATAACTTTAGAAAATCGTATAAAATTCATTTTTATTTCAAATAACATATATAATATGTCAAAACGAAGATAAAATCATGACGAGTATGAGTATGGTTTTAAAACAGTAAGTCCATAATTTAAATAAACAAAATAACTTAAAAAAATGCACACATGCGATGAAATCGAATTTCAAGAGTAAAGAAGAAAAAGATATGAAACTTACCCAAAAATCACCTCAACTTGAGTTGGAGGGGAGGGGCTGACGGCTAGGGTTTCACTTGAAGTATTTGGAGGATGAAATAAAGGTTAACTACAAGGGATAAAGTAATATTTTATGTTTAAAAGTGGAGTTAAGTCGCATTGACGTTTTTTAAAATTGTATTTGAATATACAACATAACTTTGAATACTATTTTGGCTATAATGCTTTCATTTAGACTCAGATTGACTCACCGTTTGTGACGTTGGAAAGGTAACTTAAAAATCTATCCAATGACACAAATTTTCTAAAAATCATACATGAATTATAAAATATACAACCGTTTGAAGTTTACATATTGATAATAACAACTTTAATATATTTAGTTAACAAAATATCTAATTGGTCAACTCAATTATAGATTGGGTATTACATCCTAGCCACCTTTAAAGAGATTTCATCCCCAAAATCAATCCTCTAATCCACTACAAAAAAAAATCAATAAAAACACAACAGTCCCTCCATGGTCGCCCAACTAATAAAACAACTTGTTCCCAAACTCCGGGATTCAATACCTCGTCATAAAAAAACAACATGACAACAAACCAAACAACGATATCCATAAGAGCATCAATATATTCCATTTAAATTTATATCAATAATTCAAACGGTATCAAATCACAAAACATGGCATATAAATCACATATGCAATCAAATCACATGCTAGTATAAATTGCATAAGAGGTAGACATAAAATGTACAAATATAATCACATCAATATACCGAAGAGCTCAGGATACCACTCTCGCATCAAATTCTCTTCCTTCCATGTGGCCTCCTTGCCTCTATGACAATGCCACAACACCTTCACAAGGTGTATCTTTGTTCCTCAACATTTTCACCCTCGAATCTAAAATTTAGATTGGTTTATCATCATAGCTCAAATCATCCTCTAAAACAACCTCATCAGGATGGTGTATTTTAGTCTCATCAGCGATACAACGCCGAATTTGACACACATGGAATACATTATGGGCCTTACCTAACTCGCTAGGTATCTCCAACCGATAAGCCAAATCTCTTGACACCCTTCATAGGGGATACACGAAGCAACACTCGATCCTCAACCTCAAACTCTCTATCTCTACGTCCTTGATTGGCATAACTTTTTTGTCGGCTCTAGGCGGCACGGATTTGATTCTGAATCACGCAAATGTACCGAGTTGTCTCCTCAACCAACTCAGGCCCCAATAGCACTCTATCGTTTGGATCTTCCTAACATAATGGGGTACGACATCGACACTCATACAATACCTCAAACGGAGCCTTGATGCTGGAGTGATAATTGTTATTATAAGAAAACTCAATCAATCCTAACCGGTTAGGCCAAGACGACTGAAATTGCAATACACAAGCCCTCAACATGTCCTCCAATGTTTGAATGGTACGCTCAATCTCACCATCAGTCATCGGGTGAAAGGCAGTGTTAAAGTGGGACATAAAGCCCTCAACATGTCCTCCAATATTTGAATGGTAGTCCCAAACTCTTGCTTTAACTCATTCCAAAAGTGGAACATAAATTTGGAATCACGGTCCGATATAATATTAGTTGGCAGTCCGAAGTGTTTCACCACATCCCGCACATACGCGTCAACCAACCTAGTCATCGACCAATCCTTCCTCATAGGAATGAACACTGCTGCTTTCGAAAGCCAATCAACAACAACCCAAATCGAATCAAATTGATTATTACTTACAGGTAAGCTAGTCACAAAGTCCATCACAATTGAGTCCCAATTCCAACTTGGAATCTCAATCGGTTGTAACAAACCCATCGATCTACGATGCTCAATCTTCACTTTCAAACACACTAAATATCGAGCCACATAATCCCCCACATCCTTCTTCATACCCGGCCACCAAAATTTTTTACATAAGTCCTTGTACATCTTGTCGCCTCCAGAATGCACCGAGTATGGTGATGCATGAGCCTCATCCAACAATCTCCCCTTCAATTCTCCGACACTCTACGAAACGCACCATCTCCCTTGAAAACGGAGGCTTCCATCACTAGCAATCTCAAACTCATTTGCTTCCTTGAATTTGCCCTTTTGAACTTGTTCCATAACCTTAAGACTTCCGGGGTCCATCTGTTTCCTTTCATGAATCTCATCATATAATGATGGTGCCATTAACAATGTAGAACCCGTATGAACTATCTTCAACCTCACGGACTTATCTCCTCACACAACTTGTCTAAGAACACAAGGGGCACTCGCATAATGTCCCTTCCGGCTCAACGCATCTGCCACCACATTGGCCTTACCCTCATGATACAAGATCTCGGCATCATAATCCTTAACCAACTCCAACCAACTTCGTTGTGTCATGTTTAACTCTCGTTGCGTGAATATATACTTCAAACTCTTGTGATTTGTGAAAACCTGACACTTACTCCCAAACAAGTAATGTCGTCAAATCTTCAAGGCATGCACAATAGCAACCATCTCTAGATCATGGGTCGGATATCTCTCCTTGTGCGGTTTCAACTATCTCAAAGCATATGCAATAACCCTACCATTATGCATTAACACACATCCCAAACCACACAATGATGCATCAGTAAAGATATCAAAGTCTTGTCCATCCTCGGTGACACGGCCTGACCGTGTATAATTATAACAATACAATTTTCTTACCCACAAAGTTCAATAGAAAAAATGGATTAAGAATAAGAATAAAAGAAAAGAGAAGGAAGATGAGACTCTAAATGTAAGAAAATCACTCCCTAACACTATAAATCTATAAAAGTGAAATTCTATTCAAGATGTAAAAAAAAGGTTCCTATTACAATGATAGGCAAGGACCTTATATAGAGGTCCTTAAGGAAAATAAAAGGCAACAAATAATAAAGAAAACAAAGCAAAAGGTAAGTCTAACTATAAGGAAATAAATAATTAAGAAAGTTTTCGATATGGAATTATATTATATGGAAACTTATAATAAAAGGAAATATATATTAAAGTAACTTCTAGAAGCCTCCATAAGTGATGATTCATTTTATAATCTTCTATGATTAGCGATTCTCTCCATAAGTGATGATTCCCTTGATATACTTCCATGATTAGTGATTATCTCCATAAGTGATGATTCCCTTGATAATCTTCCATAATTAGCGATTCTCACCATAAGTGATGATTCCCTTGATAATCTTCCATGATTAGCGATTCTCTTGATCTTTCAATTGAGATTCTTGCGGGTCCCATAGTTAGACTTACCTTTTGGTTTGTTTCCTTTATTATTTGTTAGCCTTTTATTTTCCTCAAGGACCTCTATATAAGGTCCGTGCCTATCATTGTAATGGAAACGTTTTTTTACATCTTGAATCGAATTTCACTTTTATAATTTTTTAGTTTTAGAGAGTGATTTTCTCGCATTTAGAATCTCAAATCGGGTCTTTGGAGTGATTCCATCGGTTCGTGGCTTCCAATCATTTGCAGTGGGATTTAGCCTATTGTTTGTGTTTTACCTATGGATTGATTTCAGGGTCCGAGAGCTATTCTCGTGGTTGGTTATCATCCATACTAATTCATATTCTCTGCACTATCTTTTCTTCTCCCTTCTCTTTTCTTTTATACATATTCTTAATCCATTTGTTTTATTGAACCTTGTGGGTAAGAAAATTATATTGGTTATAATTATACGCGGCTGGGCCGTGTCATCTGGTATCAGAGCTAATTGATATAATATCTTGATTGATATCACGGTTCTTACTTGAAAAAAAAAAGCAAAAAAAAAGTTGAAAAAAAAAACAAAAAAAAAAAGGCAAAAAAAAAACGAAAAAAAAAAGTTATTATCAAATATCAAGATATTTGTTATTTACTTCTAGTTCTCGAATCATCTTTTCTTTTATCAAAAAACAATAAAATCTATTTAGATTATTTGTCTTCTACCTTCATTCTGAACTTATATTTCTTTTGTTTTCACTACTGTTTTGGATTTTTTGGCTATCGTCTTTGGGAGAATTCCATTGATTTGATTTGAGTCCTTTTTGCGAGACGTAGAGGTACATAAGGTGTGGAGTGATACACGAGAGTTCTACTGAGGTTATTTTCTTTTTTTCTTCTTCTTCTATTTCTAATAGCAGGGGGTGTAGGATCCAATTCTCAACAAGTTGATGTACAAGATCTTCTCAATACCATTCTACAAGAGTTCAAAACTCTTCACCGTTCTAGATTGGAATTGATGAATAATAGGATGGATCAACTGGAAGAGAATCAACAAAAGTTACAAGAGAATATCCGACCATTACCGGAAGCTCAGAGGCGACATGATGTTCAACCGCATTTGAGGCCAAGACGCAACATCCGGCCCCCGACCCCACACAACTTTGATGAACCCGATGATGAGAAGTTTGAAGAAAATTGGGAACGACCTAGGCATCATAATAACTATCACCGACGGGATGAAGATGAGGCTATCAACTCGATCAAGTTTCAAGTGCCACCGTTCCAAGGAAAATCCGACCCTGAAGTATTTTTGCAATGGGAACGAAGGTTAGAACTAATCTTTGATGTTCAACAATTAACTGACCAACAAAAACTTCGTGTTGCCGTAATGGAGTTTTCAGATTATGCCCTTGCATGGTGGGACCAATTGAGCATCAACCGCCGCAGAAATAGGGAGGCTCAAGTGCGTACTTGGACATAACTTTGTACACTCATGCGAAAGAGGTTTGTTCCTCCTCATTACCATCATGAAGTATTGCGGAGATTGCAGAGTATACAACAAGGGTCTCGGTCAGTGGAGGAGTACTATGAGGAGCTTGAAACACTTCTTCTACAAGCCGATATCCATGAAGATCAGGAGCAAACGATGTCTAGATTTTCGAATGGGCTTCAAAGGGATATTGCTGATGTGGTAGAGATGTACCAATACGTGGACCTCGAGGAGATGGTACACTTGGCCATAAAGGTGGAGAAGCAACTAAAATCAAAGCGGGTGCAAGGTAATCCGTTTAAACTTTCTCCAATTGTAGGGTTACCTAAAGCGCCGTTTCCACAACATATCAACAAAGGAAAAAAGGAGTCCAATTTGAAGTTCTCCTTAGAATCAACCGCAACAAGAGGTACTCCGCATACAAGTGCATCTACTCTTTCATATAGCCTGAGTACCCCACAACCTCTCATATCTTCATCCTCACCAATAAATACATTTGCCCCGAGCCACTCTCAAATACTCTACCCTTCTACTCAAAAATCAAACACGAGTGTAGTGATTCAGGGTGAAACCAGCTGAAATCTTAAACACGAGAGTGAGAGTTCTAATATTTTTATGTGTAGGAAGGAAGCTTTACGCTTAGAACATGGAGTTCATTGTTTTCTATTATTTTCTAAACCTACTTATTTTTCCATGAATGACTCTAACAAACTTCCATATAGTTTTGCTAACTTATTGCAGGTGTATGATGATGTTTTTCCTAATAAAGTACCCCATGGTTTACCACCCACTCGTGGGATTGAGCGCCAAATTGATTTTATCCCGGGAGCATCAATTTCTACTCGGCCAGCCTATCGAGCCAACCCGGATGAGGTAAAAGAAATACGAAGGCAAGTGGAGGATCTACTGAGCAAAGGTTGGATTCGTGAAAGCCTAAGTCCTTGTGTTGTACCTGTCCTATTGGTGTCAAAAAAGACGGAGGTTGGCGCATGTGTGTGGATTGCCAAGCTGTCAACGCTATAACAATTTAGTATTGGCATCTCATTCCTAGATTAGATGACATGCTTGATAATTTGTGTGCTTCTGTAATTTTTTCAAAAATTGATTTAAAAAGTGGCTATCACCAAATTAGGATGAATCAAGGTGATGAATGAAAAACTGTCTTCAAAACTTCTTTTGGTCTATATGAGTGGTTAGTTATGCCATTTGGATTTACTAATGCCCCAAGCACATTCATACGATTGATGAATCATGTTTTAAGGAATTTTATAAATAAGTTTGTGGTAGTATACTTTGATTACATACTTATTTATAGTACTTCTATTGAAGCACATGTTGAACAGTTACAAGCAGTTTTAGATGTTTTACGGGCTGAGAAGTTATATGCTAACTTAAAAAAATGCGACTTTGGTGTCAACAAGTGCAACTTTTTGGGTTTTATTGTAGGAAAAGATGGAGCATGTGTAGATCCTGCGAAGGTTGAAACCATCCAAGAGTGGCCTATACCTACTAGCGTATGTGATCTGCGCAGTTTCCATGGCCTTGCAAGTTTTTACCGTCGATTTGTGCGGAACTTCAACACTATTGCAGCACCCTTAACTGCAATTACCAAAAAAGAGGATAAGTTTGAGTGGGGAAGTGAACAACAAAATGCTTTTGATAATTTAAAATTGAAACTTACATGTGCACCCGTACTTGCTTTACCTGATTTCTCTAAACTCTTTGAACTTGATTGTGATGCCTCTAGTGTAGGTATTGACGCCGTCCTCTCGCAAGAAAAGAGACCCGTTTCATTTATCCGTGAAAAGCTACATTGCGCTGTGTTGAATTACTCAACCTACGATAAAGAATTGTACTCCTTAGTGAGGGCTCTGCAAACATGGAAACATTACTTACGTCCCCGTGAGTTTGTTGCGTACACCGATCATGAGTCCCTCAAGCATATCAAATCCCAAAGTAAGTTGAGAACGAGACACATCCGATGGATCTCCTTCATTGACACCTTCCCCTATGTTGTTAAATAAAAAAGGGTAAGGAAAATATTGTTGCGGATGCATTGTCACGTAGGTATCATGTACATGAGGGGTATTTGTTGCGAGAAAATAAATTGTGCATGCCTAAATGCTCTTTGAGAGAATTATTGATTTGGGAAAGTCATTCGGGGGGGTTTGATGGGACACTTTGGTAGGAACAAAACACTTAACTTGCTGTAGGAACATTTTTTTTGGCCAATAATGAAAGCCAAAGTTGAAGCCGCAATTCGTCGGTGTATAACGTGCCTCTCGTCGAAGTCTACTGTTCATCCACATGGTTTGTATACTCCGTTACCCATTCCTGAATCCCCTTGGGTTGATATTTCTATGGATTTCATATTAGGTTTGCCTAGGAGTAGGTATAAAGATTCAATATTTGTTGTGGTTGATCGATTTTAAAAAATGACACATTTTATTCCATGCACAAAAACCACTGATACTTCGCATGCTGCTTCATTATTTTTCAGAGAGGTTTTTAGATTGCATGGTGTTCCAAGATCCATCGTTTCTGATAGGGGTTCTCGATTTTTAAGTTATTTTTGAAAAACACTTTGGGCTAAATTAGGTACAAAATTAATGTTTTCCACATCACACCACCCACAAACTGATGGTCAAACTGAATTTGTTAATCAAACTGTGGGTAACTTGTTACGTGTCTTAGTTAATGAGAATTTGAAGAGTTGGGAAGAATGTTTAACTCATGCAGAATTTTTATATAATCGTACGATTCATAGCTCTACGAATTGTTTTCCATTTGAGGTTGTTTATGGTTTTTACCCATTAATTCCTCTTGATATTATGTCATTGCCACGCAATGAGCACGTTAGTTTTGATGGAAGAAGAAAGGTTGAATTTTTCCAACAACTTCATTCTCAAGTTCGGGATAACCTACGAAAGGCAACTGACAATTACACAAAACAAGCTAACCGTGGGTACAAAAAAGTTGTATTCGAGATAGGAGATTGGGTTTGGCTACACTTAAGGAAGGAAAGATTTCCAAAATTGAGAAAGTCAAAACTTACTCCCCATGGCGATCGGCCTTTTCGAGTGTTGGAACACATTAATGATAATGCCTACAAACTTGAACTCTCAGGTGAGTACCAAGTTCATGCTACTTTTAATGTTTATGACTTAAGCCTTTTTTATGCAGCGGATGAATATCTTGTTTGGTAGAACAAGAAAGCTTTTCAAGAATGAGGGAATGACGAGGACGTCCAATCTTCAAGCCTTCAAATGCCCGTGGGACCCATCACTCGAAGCCGAGCTCGTTAGTTTAAAAAATCCGTCACTGCATTGATCAGATGATTTTTTTATGGAGAATTAATTTAAAGATGATGCTTGAAGACCGCTTAGCCCTCACCTGACGCTCCTTCAATGGGACCCGCAAGAATCCCAATTTAAAGATCAAGAGAATCGCTAATCACGGAAGATTATCAAGGGAATCATCACTTATGGAGAGAATCCTTAATCATGGAAGATTATCAAAGGAATCATCACATATGGAGAGAATCACTAATCATAGAAATATATCAAGGGAATCATCACTCAAGGAGAGAATCGCTAATCATGGAAGATTATCAAGGGAATCATCACTTATGGAGGCTTCTAGAAGTTACCTTAGTATATATTTCCTTTTATTTTAAGTTTTCATATAGTATAATTCCATATCTAAAACTTTCCTAATTATTTATTTTATTATAGTTAGACTTACCTTTTGGTTTGTTTCCTTTATTATTTGTTACCTTTTATTTTCCTCAAGGACCTCTATATAAGGTCCTTGCCTATCATTGTAATGGAATTTTTATTTTACATTTTGAATCGAATTTCACTTTTATAATTTTCTAGTGTTTGGAGTGATTTCCTCGCATTTAGAATCTCAAATCGGGTCTTTGGAGTGATTCCATCGGTTTGTGGCTTCCAATCCTTTGCAGTGGGATTTAGCCTATTGTTTGTGTTTTACCTATGGATTGACAGACTTAGTTTCTAAGTGTTTATCTAGATTAGCTAAGAAACATGAGGAAGACACATTAAGAGAATACGGCACTTTGTAGACATTCTGAATGGGATGAGTTGTAGAAGCTTGACCTATTGAAACTTCATAATCATGTAAGTGAAGGGGTAGACGAGAAGGTCGGGATGACCTTCGTCTATCCTCGACTGCCTCAGAAGTAATAGAGCCAGCTGGAACAACATCCCCATAAGTTGTATCAGTCACAATGTGAGAATCAATAAATGGATTTGTGTTGCCATCATTTGTGGTGACTGATGGAGGTTCATGATAGAGTACATCATACCTCTCAATCGGTGCCTCCACAGGACTACCTTCACAAATCATAAAGAAATCATCATAGGCAGCCATCGAGGGGATGACTCCAGAACCTGAAGTTTCAATAGGACTTTGAGATTACTTCTCCTTGAAAGGAAATGAATTTTCCCAGAACTTAACATCACAGGAGATCATGATGGAATTATCCTCTAAATCTAACACTTTGTAGGCCTTTTAGTTAGGAACATACCCTAAGAAACAACATTTCCTAGACCGACTATCAAACTTATCTGAATTGTGAACAACATAGTAACACAAGCAGCCAAAGACTTTGAGTAAATTAAAGTCTGGCTTGCGATTATGCACGATTTCAAAGGGACACTTCCCATTTAGCAGCTGTGAGGATAGAATCAGACCAGTAGGTGACAGGGCATCCATTTTGAAAAAGGAGAGCCCTCCATACATTGAGAAGATGCCTATGTTTGCGCTCAACAACTCCATTTTGTTGAGGCGTGTATGCACAGGATATTTGATGTATTATTCCTAGTGACTAAAACATACTAGAAATAGAGGAATTCAAAACCTCACCTCCATTGTCACTCCTGAAAGTTTTGACACATTTATGAAACTGGTTTTTAACTAAGGCAAGAAATTTTTGTATACACTCAAAGACTTCAGACTTACTGCAGAGTAAGAAAACCCACACACCACGAGAAAAATCATCAACAAGGGTTAAAAAAATGCCTAAACCCTTCTCTAGACTCAACCTTGTAGGGACCCCAAACATCTACATGAATTAGATCAAAGATACTTTGAGATTTATGATGTGTAGAAGGATAAAACTCTCTAGGCTGTTTGGCCTTATAACATATATCACGTGGTAACTCACTTAACGATGGAAGCTTAAGCTCACTTTTCAAGTGTCTAAGAGCATCATTGGAGGGGTGACCTAACCGCGAGTGCCACAACAAAAAAAAAAATCACAAGAGTGAGTATTAGTGATTGAATGACAACACACTTGGACTGCAGGAGATTGAACTTATACAAACCATCAGATTTTTTTTCAACTCCCAGAATAACTCCATTAGTGGAGTTTTGAATGACACATATTTCTTTAAAAAAATTAACACTCAGAGTTCCCAGCTGGTAAGTTTGGAAACAGATAGGAGGTTTGGATTAAAATCAGGAATGATCAAAACATCCTCAATCACAACATTAGGTGTTAAAACAGCTTTTCCAGACTCACGCACAAAGACAGAATCACCTGTTGGCAATTTGACAACTAAGGGACCATTCGGAATAGTATGCACATCATAAACACTACTATAGTTAGACACCATATGATCAGTAGCTCCTGAGTCAACTATCCAACCCGTAAAAGTATTAACATTGTAAGAAGCAGTAAAACATACACCTGTAGCATTGTAAACACCACCATTCTCATTTTTCTTGTCTTGTAGGAGTTTGATAAGTCTGTCACAAATATCAGGAGTTAGTCTTTCATTTGAAGAGAGATCTCTAAGTTTAGGATTATTAGCATTACCACTAGACACAATTGAGCTATTGACACAATGAGCAGTATTAAATACTCTGGTTTTATGAAACTTATGCTTAGCACTTTTACTTTTTGCACATGTCTTGTTTTCTATAGGGTAACCAATCAACTTAAAACATCTATCAACTAGATGTCCAAAGTAGCCACAGTACGTGCACGTAAAGTTTAATCTCCTCTCATTTGACTTCATACTCTTTTTAGCAACAGAGGTTGTATATTTAAGCATACCTGATTGCAAACAGACTTCGACCAAGAGAACAAACGGGAATGAACACAAAAAAAGAAAGAACCATGACAATAGATACCAAGCCGGAAGAGAGTTATGAGATCCTTGAGAAGTTCCTGCAGTACAGAAAAAGATCAATGTTAAGCTCTAATACCATGTTAACTAAATCAAGGCAAATTTAACGCAATCTATTAGGAGGAGTGAGGAACACCTACACTCCGAGTTTCATTTATTTAAAAGAACCTGGTGTACAGAGAGGGCGCATTATATAGAGTTACGCCATGATCTCAAAGGATCGAACACAACACATGAATCAACCACAAAATGAAAGCACCATGTTCTCAAATGAACACTCATAAAAGTTGTCAACCAAACAAAACTCTTAGCAATCACAGTATAAGAAGAATACAACCGAGTACATGGCGATTGATTTGACATAAATCGCATCAGGTGCTTTCTTGAAAGCTCGTACACCAGGAATCAACTATCCAACAATGAAATCACACCAAATCAAACAAAGTACCTGCGGAAGAGAATATAAACGTAGAAATCTAACACTAACAAGATGTAAGATCAAATAATAGAGCGAAATGAAGGAAAATCGATACGGAGATCAATTGGAGTGCGAACAAGATGTGAACGGAATGAAGCGATCCAAGTATCGCGTGAAATTAGTGCACAAGTGAACGATAGTGTATGGAAGAGTGATAGGCGTTGATGATCTCGTGCTTTGTGTGTGTATGAGAAGGTGTATGTATGAAGGTGTGGCGATGGCCATGAGAACTAGGGCAAAGAAGTGTTATGGTGTGTGTTCTGTGTTGTGTATGTAATTGTGTTACTAATGTGTATATATACTAGTGCTCGTTGGCGCGCTATGCTGTGCGTAGAATTGGTAGCGTTAATTTTTTTATATGTATAGTTGAAATTAATATAAGTTTCATTTAAACAATCTAAACATTATTGTTGAGTACAAAAAATAATAATAATGATGATGATAATGGTAGGAGGGTCTTAAAGGAAGTCGGAGAAGATAATGTCGGGCAAAGAAGGATGGACGGACGACACGGTGGTCGGACAAAAGGAGGACGGGGGAAAAAAGATGAGGGACGACACGGTGGTCGGACAAAATAAGGTCGGGTGAAGAAAGTTGTGATAGCAGACACAAATGTCGGTCAAAAGGAGGTCGGCCAAAGAATGATAAGACGTACGATACGTAGGTCGGGCAGAAGGAAGACGGGCAAAGAAATGTGAGGGAGGACACGGAGGTCGGACAAAATAAGTTTGGGCGAGGCAAGATGAGATGGTAGACACGGAGGTCGGTCAAAAGGAGGTCGGGAGAAGGAGGATGAGATGGCCGACCCGGAGGTCAGACAAGTGAAAGGGCGGTCAGTTGGTTGCTTGATTGGGCGACCATTGAATCGTCTGGATGAATGGTTGTAAAGCCGATTGAAGAGACTAGATGATGGTCGCTTGATGGGGCGACGAATGAATCATCTTGATGAATGTTTGTCGGCCGTTTGAAGGGACAGGATGTTGGTCGCTTGATTGATTGGGCGACCAATGAGTCGTTTGAAGGGATTGGATGGTGGTCGCTTGATTGGGCGACCAACGAATCATTTGAAGGGACTGGATGATGGTCGTTTGATTTGATTGGGCGATCAATGAATCGTTTGAAGGGACTGGATGGTGGTTGCTTGATTGGGCGACCAATGAATCGTTTGAAGGGACTGGATGTTGGTCGCTTGACGACGGTTGCTGTAACCGACCAGATGACGGTTCAAACCGTTTCTTTAAGGCGTTATTTAAGGATTTGGGTCTGTTCTGAAAAGCCATCTTCAATCGACATCAAATTTCAGTGAATTGGTTTTGGGGATCACCATTTACTTTTCAGTCTCTAGTATTTATTTTCCTATTTTATTTATGTATCGTACGGTGTCTAGAGATTATTAAATCTCAGGCATTTTATTTTATCAAATTCGAAAATAATTTCTATTTTCGGATTTTACTTTATATTTATTGAAAATCGGCATCAACAATATTATGTAATTTTTTTAATTTAATTAGAAATTTCAAATATATTAATATATATCAATTTGTTAAAATTAGCTAAACAAAAGTATAATATAACATAATATTTAAAAAAAAAAAAACAAAATTATTTAAAATTGATTTGTTGCACAATTTTTTAAAAAATATAGATATTTATGTAATTTATTATATTTCTTTCTCTTCTCTTTCTATCCCAACCGAATGGACGGTTTTCCTCTTTCTCATCCGACCAGACACTTGCTCTTCTCTTTCCATCCCAACTGAGTGGACGGTTCTCCTCTTTTCATCCGAACATTTCGGTCAGATATTTCTTATTTTGAATTTCTTTTTTCTGTGAGATTTACAAATGCAAAAAAAGAATTCAAAAATATTAATAAATTATGTATTGTTATATAATATATTATCTTTTATTATATAATTTATTGTTTTGGGACGGGAAAAAATGATAAACAATACTATTGTATTGGGAGGGATAGAGTATTTCTTTCTCTCATCTTTCTATCACAACCGAGTGGATGGTTCTGCTCATTTTCATCCGAGCAGACATTTGCTCTTATCTTTCTTTCCAAACCGACTGGACGGTTCTACTCCTTTCATCCGACCAAAATGGTAAGACATTTCTTTATTTTTTCCATTTCCTTTTTTCTATTTTTACTGATCATTTTCAGTTAGGATTTATATATAATATTTCTTCAAGCAATGCAATAAAATGTAATTTTTGATAAGTACATCAGCTTGATATGCAAGTAGTAGTTAGAGCAATCCAAAACACACCAAGGTTTCACACATTTTTTACCAACAACAACAAAAAAAAAAAATGTGTGAGGAAAACATCCTGGAATCTAACACTATTACATATTACTGGCGGGATTGTGAGCAGATATGATTACTTTCGTCGTCCAGATTTGGATCTCTTGGCCGGGCTTTGAACACCTGTAGAAGCGGGAGTTTTTTCGTTGGAAGTGATTGAAACTTCAACATCCACGACAGCTGTAATGAAAAACCAATTATACAAAATTCGAGCAAGGTATATAACTTTATAATTTGATCAGCAATTATATTTTATAGAGTGCATATCAATTGAAATGACGAATACATGGATTCATAATTTAAATGGGTTGAAAGAAGTGCAAACTTACATAAGCATTGGTCTTCTTTGGAATGTTCCTCTGAAAATGCCAAATGTTTGAGGTTTGGTGTAAGACCCGAAGTGGATATTGTAGACGTGGTTAAAGTAGGAGACGGACTTTTTGGTTCAATAGCCTCTGTAAAATTTCCTGTTACCATGAAAAAAAATTGACAATAAATTAGTTACGTATTTGGCCAAAAATATGGGAAAATTAGATATTCGAGTAATGCACCTGATTTTAAAGCTTGCATAGGAACAATTATGTAGGCATCAGTTTCAAACTTGGTGGATTTTGAGTCCTTTTTTTTAATTGTAAATAGAAACTCCAATTACTTACAGACATGTTCCGCATATGACACATTGCAATGATATCCTGTAGGATAAAAGTTGCATAAATAGTTATTATATACAAGTGTACGAAGAATGTATTCAATATGAAAAGATGCAATCTAAGTATAGAGTGGAGATATTGTGTGGGTTGTTTGGAAGACATGAGTAAGCGATATTGAAAGAATTGTGAAAGACAAAAATATGAGAAAGGACATTAATTTCGGTATTTGTAGAAGGAAAATGTATTGTAATATAATAATATGAATGAAACTTTTAATATGAACATTAAAAAATTAAACAAAGTGGTGATGTAATGCACTTCAGAATAGAAAATAGAATGTATGAATTGCCCAAATAATTAAAAAGTAAAAGCTGTAAAGGTATAAAAATTGAAAAATGTAGGAACCATTATATGGTAGTAATTCTCAAAAAATCTATTACCTCATTAGATTGGTGAGCTATCTCACTTGTGTCAATGTCCAGTAATTGAGATGAAAGTTCATCATAAGCAACGCATTTAACAGATGTTGTTAAGTCTCGCAGTTCCACATGCAAGAGGTACCTACATAAATTACATATAGTGAGAAATGGGCTTTTCAACACAATGTAATTAGCACATACAACATAGTCGGTAACCTGATTTCGTAAACTTGAATGCTTGCACAACGGAAGCATTTGAACTTGTGTTTATCCTGTGTCAGGGTGGCGGTGTGGCATTTTGCGCATGCCCTATATGACAGCTTCATTGCTGAATTAATGGTAATTTGGAAGGAAGCTTTGCAGTGAAATTCTCCATTCTACAAAAAAAAAAAAAATAAAAAAAAAAAAATTAACAATTCTGTAACAATGCAAGTAATTGTAGTTATATTTTACAATGCGATGTTGACCCTTGTAGATGCAAGCATATGAGCAATTGTTGTAGTTTTTCTAGCTTCGACAAAACCCAAACGTGAAGACTTTTCATTAAAGTAATCTTTTTTCAGAACAAGAGCATCCAAGTAGGCCATGTTTTCAAGTTTCCTACAAAACAAAATAGATTGTGGAAGTTAATATGGTGTTAGTTTGTAAATGGATGAAATGAACTTTATCATTTCAGCAGGTCATTGCATTCAACATATGGAGGTTGCACAAGGAAGCTAGCCGTTGTAATGGTAGATAAGGATATACCTATATATATTTTAGGAATAAAAAGATTTAGATGCTAAAATTGGCTGCATATTTTAGTACCGATAATGCTTAAAGGTATACATATATTTTGGGAAGGAAGGTTGGTACAGATTACCATCAAAATGTGAGGGGCGAATGTTGAGCGCTGCAATTATTGGACGGCTATCCTTAAGTACGGTGAAAAATTTGCCTTCAGCATTACAACATCATTCCACAAAGTGATTTTTGTAGGTATTTAAGACGAAGGGCTGCGAGGTTTCTGTGCAGAGATCATAGGTCTTGAAAAGCTCCAAACAATTATCTATGAGGCCAAGATCAGGATAAAACACACATGCCTGAATTTTTGTGCCCTGTATAGAATTAGGAAGTTTACTTGACTATCAAAGGTAAAAGCATGTAGAAATAGTTGCTACCTGATCATCAACAAAGATAAATCGCTTGTAATTCTTTCCAGTACGTCCAGACACACGCTCTGCTGAGAACTCAAGAAGCATCACTCTTACAGTCCAATCTGTTGTATCTGAAGTGTGCTCTGAAACCTTAGTGAGAAAGTGATCTTCAACAGTTTCTTTTCCTTTATCCATGGCGGAAGAGAAGGTTTGAGAGTTATGGCCAAGAATGTAAAATATTTATTTGCAAGTTACATGACTTATATAGGAAAGATAAACCTTAGTAACCATGAAATCTATGTATCTAGTGTCCAGGATTTGGTACCTGAATATGAGGGAAATAATGGGAGCCTGCAGAAAATCTTTTTACTTCCACAAAGTCCGATTGTCTGATAGCTTGTACATTTGAGTGGTTGATGTGGTTGGTTGTATGGGAACTTGGATGGTGACAAACCCGCCATTTCTGTACAGAAGGAGCGTTGTGATGTGAGAGCATTGTTAAGTAAATCAACACAAATTACCCATAGATTTTTGGATCGGAAAATAAAATTGGCCTAGCATATGAAATGAAAGAACACGTAAGTAAAATAATATAGGGTTTAGATTAAAAAAAAAAGATTAGGCGAAGGCCAGCGAATAAGGACCGTATTTGGAAAATTAAATCTTCAAATTGGCAGATGGGTAACTGTACTATTCCAAGCATTCGCTGGAATAGAAGGAAAAGAGAAAGAAATATAACAAAATATATAAATATCTATATTAATGGTGTGTGTTTATCATTGAGTGCCAGAAACATGTCGAGGCTTTGAGATTGGCGAAGAAAGTGATTTCGGAGCTGGAGAATGAAAGCCTTGAACAGCAGGTCGAGGCTGAGCTGCTGTTGGATGAAATCGAAGGACTGAGGTTGGGAATCTACAATATATTCGGGAGGTCTTTGGGTAATTTTTTATTTTATTAAAAAATTATTTTCAACAAAATAATATATATATTGAATTGGTCGAATGAGAAGATGAGAGAAAAAGGCTGATTTGGTCGGATTAAAAGGAAGAGAGCCGTGTCGGTTTGGATGGAATTGGTCGGATGAGAAGCAGAAAAATTGTCCAGTAGTCGGTTATGATGGAAAGAGGAGATCAAGTACCAACTTGGTCGGATGGAAAGAGGAGAGAAAGTGGCAGGTCGGATGAAAAAGAAGAGAACCATGTTAGTTCGTTGGGATGGAATTGGTCGGATGAGAAGGAGGAGAACCATGTTAGTTCGTTGGGATGGAATTGGTCGGATGAGAAGGAGGAGAACCGTCCAGTTGATTGGCATAGAAAGAGGTGAAAAAGAAATATAATCAATTAAATAAATATATATTTTTTTATATCTGTGCAATGAACCAATTTAAAAATATATATTTCTTTGGATAGTTTTTTTCTATTTTATTAAAAAATAATTCTCTACAAAATGATATATATACTGAATTGGTTGGATGACAAGGAGGAGAACCGTAGGTAGTCGTTTGGAATAGAAAGATGAGAGAAAAAATATAATAAATTATATAAATATATATTTTTTATATCTGTGCAACCACCAATTTAAAAAAAAATATTTTTTTTGGATAATTATTTTTTCTATTTTATTAAAAAATTATTCTCTACAACACCATATATATACTGAATTGGTCGGATGACAAAGAGGAGAACCGTCCCGTAAGTAGTCGGTTGGGATAGAAATAGAAGAGAAAGAAATATAATTATTGAGTAAAAAAATTAATAATAATGATAATGGTAGCAGGGTCTTAACGGAGGTCGGTCGAAAGAGGAAGTCGGGCGAAGAAGGATGAGACGGCCGATTTGGAGGTCGGGTGAAGAAAGGTCTGTTAAATGGTCACCGATTTAAGTGAACAGTAGTTCAGTCGCCTAACTGGGGCGACCAATGAGTCCTCTGAACGAATGGTTGTTTGGCCGTTTGAAGGGACCGTATGGTGGTCTCTTGTTTAGGCGACCAATGAATCATCTGGACGGATGGTTGTTCCGCCGATTAAAGGGACTGGCTGGTGATCGCTTGATTGGGCGACCAATGAATCGTCTAGACGAATGGTTGTTCGGCCATTTGAAGGGACCAGATGGTGATCGCTTGATTCTGATACGGAGGTCAGTCGAAAGAGGAAATTCGGCGAAGAAGGATGAGACGACCAATACGGAGGTCGGGCGAAGAAAGGTCTGTTACTTGGTCGCCAATTTAAGTGAACAGTAGTTCAGTCGTCTAATGGAGGTGACCAATGAATCGTCTGGACGAATGGTTCTTCGGCCGTTTGAAGGGACCGTATGGTGGTCGCTTGTTTCGGCGACCAATGAATCGTCTGGACGAATGGTTGTTCGGCCATTTGTCCGACCTCGGTGTTTGCCCTCTCATCTTTCTTCGCCCGACCTCCTTTTGTCCGATCTCCGTGTCTGCCATCTCATCTCTCTTCGCCCGACGTTATCTTGTCCAGACCTCCTTTTGTTATACCTTCCATTATTTAAAATTATTAATTACATTACTGAAATTACTTTAGATTGATTTAATCTATCAATTATTAATCCTTTTTTTTATAGACACACACAAACTTCTTTCGGATTAACTTTTATCATTCCAACGGTAATTATTTTTATTTTCTCATCGTATATAATTGGCTCACCATAATGATGCACATATTTAAATGGATCGAGATTTTTCATTACTCCGGCTTTTTTCTATCACTTATATTCACATCGAATATACATCTACACAGTCCGACCTCCGTATCGCCCGCCTCATCTTAATCATAGGTTTCTCCCGAAAAAACCCATTTCTTAATAACATTTGGGCCGTTCGGCTTATATTCAGACCCATTTAGGATCCCACTGCCATTAACAGACCCATTGACCGTCTGGACGAATGGTTGTTCAGCCATTTGAAAGGACCGGATGATGGTCGCTTGATTGATTGGGCGACCAATGAATCAGGTTTATTGACAGGTCGCTTAACCAAGCGACCGATTAACAGATGTTTCTCTTAAATGGGCCCTCTAAAAGCCCACTTTCCTCTCGTAGGTTTTATTTGTGGGCCCCACTCGTTAGATTCTAACCACAAGCCCAAAAAAAACCCTAAAATATTTAACAATTTGCCTCCTCCCGCCCAACTACCTCCTGTCACTTCCCGATCAATGTGAGATGTGATGTGATTAGGGAGTCTGTTCATCATTACGCTGTCTAATCAAGGGGTTTTGCAGAAAAACCCTACTTAAAACCGCTTCGTCTTCATCTTTTTCCTTACGCTTTGTAATTACTTTCCTCCTTTTGCAATCAAATACTTTCTCTTCTCCCTTTCGCGCTTTGCTCCTTTCAACCATAGCTAACCAGTACGTCCCAGCTCTACCTTTTGATGGTTCCGTTCCAGAAGTCCCTTTTGTTTCTTCTACTATTCTTACTCCCACTCTTCGTCCCTATTGTACCTTTTCTGATGATGCTTTTCGAATGAAGAGTACCATCTCTTCTGTAACCCCCTTAGCTATTAACAGCCCTGATTTCAAACCTGAACGCATTAACGATCATATCAGAACACATCTTACCAATCCCAAAGAGGCCTTTCATTCCTGGTATTCGAGGCTATCTCCTGTTTTTTATGAACAATGGGGACGACAAGGGATTGATAAAGCCATTTTCCTCGCCACTCAACCCCTGTACCTTCACAACAAAGTCCTTTTAGCTATGGCGGCCTTTTGGAATGCCCAACTGGGCATTTTCCTTCTCCCAACTGGCCCCATTGGCTCAACGCTGATGGATGTGGCTATGATTGCCCACCTCCCCGTGGTTGGTGACGACCCAGTCTTTGGGTCGTTGGATGGGCAAGAACCAGTGCCCGACCATGAAGGCTGGTCGCTCGCTCGCACACCTAAGAAGGAACGCAGCTGGACCAACTTTGTCCTCCGCTTCCAGGGTACAGAGGGTTCTCCAGTAATTGCCTTGGAGCACACCGCCTTTCTGCTGTTCTCTAATACAATAACTTAGTTACAACATTCTAATGCTACGCTATATAAAAAAATGCATTTGAAACTAATGCAGGAGTTTTTGTATTTGTTGGGCACGCAAAACAAAAAAAAATTCGTCCGACTCAACGGCTGATCTTACAGAAATAGAAGACATCCGATTTTTGGCAGTCTCAAATGGTAACCGACCAATTACCTCGAATTCAAAATAAAATAAAAAAATTAAAAAGTCATTACCAAAAATTTAATAATTTTTAAAAATTTCCTTGGTTGCACAGTAATAAAAATATATATTTATATAATTTATTATATTTCTTTCTCTCATTTATCTATCCCAACCGACAATCTACTAGACGGTTCTCCTCCTTCTCATTTGACCAATTCAACATATATATTATTTATAGATCTAAAAAACATATATTAATATAATTTATTATATTTTTTTCTCTCCTCTTTCTATCCCAACCGACTACTTACTGGACGGTTCTCCTCCTCTTTGTCATCTGACCAATTCAGTATATGTATCATTTTGTAGAAAATTTTTTTTAATAAAATAGAAAAAAAATTATCCAAAGAACCCAACTGGGTCGAGCGACCGCCTCTGGGTACCTTACCTCCTTAAATGGACTTAACGAATAACCCAACGATTGACCTACCAACCAATCCAGATACTAACTGCTCGCTAGACCAAACGACTAATCAGTCCCCCACTCGAGCGAACAACATTCAGCCCCTTCAAACGGCCGAACAACCATTCGTTCAGACGATTCATCGATCGCCCAATCAAGCAACCAAATGACCGCCCAATCAAACGACCACCATCAAGTCCCTTCAAACGGCTGAAGACCCGTCCGTCCAAACGACCAACCTATCAGTCGACCAAATGACTCATTTAATCACCCTATCAACCGACCAACCGACTGATCTTTCAAACGACTCCAACGCCGTCCGACCAAACGACCGACCATTCACTCACATGATTAACAGCTCGCCTAATCAAGCGACCGATTACCTAGCCTTTCCTTGAAATGAGCTTTTAGAAGCCCACTTCCTTTTTGACCAATCTCCGTATCGGCCGTCTCATCTTCCTCTTCCCCCGACTTCCTTTTGTCCGACCTCCGTGTCTGCCATCTTATCTTTCTTCGCCCGACCTTATCATGTCCGACTTCCGCGTGTGCCCTCTCATCTTTCTTCGTCCGACCTCCTTTTGTTCGACCTCCGTGTCTGCCATCTCATCTTTCTTCGCCCGACATTATTTCTTCCGACCTCCGTGTTGTCCCTCATCTTTCTTCGTCTGTCTTTCTTTTGTCCGTCCCATCCTTCTTCTCCGGACCTCATTTACACCGACCTCCTTGTTTGCCATCAGATTTTTCTTCGGCCAACTTTACGTTGTCCGACCTTCTTGTCGGCGCACATCTTTCTTCGTCCATCTTCCTTTTGTCCGACCTCCGTGTCGTTCGTCTCAACCTTCTTCGCCCGACTTCCTATTTTGACCATCCTCCGTATTGCCCGTCTAATCCTTCTTTGCCCGACATTATCTTGTCCGACCTTCTTTAAGACACTGCTACCATTATTATTATTATTATTTTTTGTACTCAACAAGTTAACTTTGCAAACACAATATAAAGCTACTATGTATCCTCAATGTCGATATAATATTTCTTCTTTATGTTACTTGAAATACGTTACGACAACATTGTCTCTGTTGTTTTCCCGTGAAAACAACAAATGATTACAATCATTCTGTAGATCTTCAAAATAACTACATCGTACTTCCCACTATTTGCTAGCACATTCCCAACCACATGCCTTCCGGAAATCAGCTACAATACTATCTCACAATACAACACCATTGCTTGTGTGTCACAGTCCACCATTATTATGTGTAACACCAAACTGTACAAGGCTGACATTGTAATTATTTCATCCATCTAAACAACCTAACCTCCACCGACAATCTACTAGACGGTTCTCCTTCTTCTTATTTGACCAATTCAGTATATATATTATTTATAGATATAAAATACATATATTAATATAATTTATTATATTTTTTTTTCTCTTCTTTCTATCCCAACCGACTACTTACTGGACGGTTCTCCTCCTCTTTGTCATCCGATCAATTCAGTATATATATCATTTTGTAGAAATTTTATTTTAATAAAATAGAAAAAAATTTATCCAAAGAACCCAATTGGGTCGAGCGACCGCCTTTTGGGACCTTACCTCCTTAAATGGACTTAACGAATAACCCAACGATTAACCTACCGACAAATCCAGATACTAACTGGTCGCTAGACCAAACGACTAATCAGTCCCCCACTCGAGCGAACACCATTAAGCCCCTTCAAACGGCCGAACAACCATTCGTCCAGACGATTCATCGATCGCCCAATCAAGCGACTAAATGACCGCCCAATCAAATGACCACCATCCAGTCCCTTCAAACGGCTGAACACCCGTCCGTCCAAACGACCGACCTATCAGTCGACCAAATGATTCATTTAATCGCCCCATCAACCTACCAACCGACCAATTGTTGGCGAAATTAACCCCTCCTCCAGCCCTTGCTTTGGGCTCGCCAACTCCCGCCACGGTCCTCAGGAGCAAACGGGCGGCTCCCGCTGAAGGCCCCAGCGCTCCAAAGAGGAAAAAAGCCACCCGACCAAAGGCCACAACAAGACCGGTATATGATCGGCAGGCGGTAGAGGATTATTTGGTGTCCCTACCTGTGGACCCCATCTAGTTGCCTGCCAATGTGCGCCGACACTTGGGTAAGGATAAACCATAACCTTAACTCTGTTTTCCCTTCAATATATTCTTGACAAGTTTTTTCCTCAGCGTCGCTTGCTGAGAACCCAGCCGACCAGCCTGCCGATCATCCAACCGATCAGTCGGTTGATTCAGCAGGCGCCTAGCTTACCGATCAACCAAGCACCCGACCAACTACCTTGCCATCAGCTGTACCAGCTGCTTTGCCAGCCGATTCGCCAATCGTCCCCGAGGTAATCCCCCCAAAGTCTTTCATTTCTCATAATTATGGTTTCTAACTTTACCTCTTTACCTGGGCGCAGACTACTTCTTCCCCGTCTGCTGCCCCGACCGGCCAACAATCGGCTGCTACACTAATAGAGCTGCCCGTGATGCGTCTGGAGAAGGACCCGACGTTGAGGCGGATTCTTCATCAATCTCCGTTGGCAGGACCGCCAGTGATTCGTTGGGAGGAGGACCCGACACTGAGGCAGATTTCCTCATCGACTTCTACCCCTCCCCAACCAGCCGTGTTCCCGGTGAGTATATAGCAAGTTGTGAAATTATGTTTCCTATCTAGAGTCTAACTTATATTCCTTATCTCAGGGGCTTGTGGCAGCCGACCCGGTGGTCAAACCAACGATCACTGAACACCAACCATCGGTGGTCCCTGATCTGGTTCAACCAACCGCAGAACCAGATCCGCCGGTCCTTGCATCAATCCAAGTAGACCCTCAACTAGTACAAACAGACCTTGGACCAGTCCAACACTTTGAACCAGTCGACGTCTTTTCTTCAGAGTCGGGCGACCCTTCTGTTAATCAGAACCGCGAAGCCGTGGTTAGTATTTTTCCTTGTCTCCATCCCCGTATGCTAATCCCAACTCTCTTTGACTTGACGTCTTACATTTTCAGAGTTCTGAGCCAGGCTTCATAGGTCCTTATTCCGCAGCCGCCGAATCGGTTGCTTGCACGAGGATCCTATCTGGCCCTCCCCCACTAACTCTGGTTTTGCTAACTCCTTCCGAAGCTACGGCCGTCCTCCACCAGGTAACCTCCATATTACTGCATTAGCTTATTTTACTTATGAATCTTTAATCACTCTAACCTACTTAAACAGGGAACTCGTGAGCTTACTTTCCTCACCAAAGTGCCATTACTGGGATCTGCCCGAACAGTAGTAATATGTTGCGCCGATCTTTCATTGGCCGACCTGAGCTCTGCAGATCTAAACTCTCTAGTTCAGGTGGTCATTGATCTATTGGTGCAGACTCCTGCTGAGTCTGTCGTGGCACCAATCCTCAGTCGGATGATGGAGAGGATCATTAAACTTCAAACCGACCTACCTTTGATTCGACCCCCAACATCCGACTCTGCACCGTCTCAGCCCATCCTTAACACTGCAACCATTGAGGCGTTCCTGTCAAAGGTGGCAGCGCTCCTCAATGAAGCTTCTAATATGTTGAGTGAACTCCAGCAAGCGCGCCATCATTTGGCCACCAAAATCTCTCAGAAAATGAAGGAACTCGAGAACCTTCAAAAAGACTTGGAGTCATTAGACGGCTGCATTCAGGAGAAAAGTCGCCTGGTGGAGGAGCAGCGCCAGACTTGCGCCAGCCTCCATGACCAACTCCAAGCCAGTATTCGGTCAAGGCTGATGCAGGAGCACCAAAGTGCCGTCCATCAAAGAAGAATGGCCCGAACTGAACAGAAATAGGCGGACCTAGTAACCGCCCTGAAAGCTCCTTATGTAACATGTGTCACATTTTATGTAACAAATGTAAACATTACCTTAACTCCATCCTTTTTCTAAGCTACTTGATCCACTCATTTGCACCACAAAATTAAAACACGACTTGCTTATTTAAATCAGATCTCAAATAAATGAATCACAGCAAAGCCACTGTTTGTTAGACATATGACTTCCCCTCGAATTTGTGTTCCTTGGTCCAACTGGGAAGGTTCTTTGCAACCATTTCTCGTGGGTAAACACCCCATAGGTCATGATGCCGAGGACCTGATACAGTCCGACCTCCGTGTCTGCCCTTTCATATTTCTTCGCCCGACCTCCTTTTGTCTGATCTCCGTGTCTGCCATCTCATCTTTCTTCGCCCGACCTTATCTTGTCCAGACCTCCTTTTGTTATACCTTCCATTATTTAACATTATTAATTACATGACTGAAATTACTTTAGATTGATTTAATCTATCTTTCTTCGCCCGACCTTATCTTCGCCCCTACGGTTCCGAAACGTTACTTTAAGAAATTGATGGGTGGTTGACAGCGGTTGCTGTAACTGAACAGACGACGGTTCCAAAATATTTCTTTAGGTAATATTAAAAAATAAAAACAAAAGAATTATTTTCGAATCAATTAGTAAATTATATAATTTATTTTAAAAATTTAAATTATGCAATATAATTAAAAAACTATATGGTGTGTTTTTTTCACACATTTTTCGAAAATATTAATGTATAACATATTTAATATTTTTATATTATTTACACAATTTTTATAATTTACATAAAAAATTATTTTTTTTTCTTTTATAGTAAAAAAAGTACAAAAATGTAATAATTTTTTACTTAAAAAGGAAACGAAAATATTTTTCAATGACAACCCAAAAAGGAAAGTGACCGTAGATTTGAATGACGGATGGAGTATAATATATTATTTACAATAATCGGAACATACATGTGCAGACAACACTTGAATGGATTTAAGACAATAACAAGTTGTTTTGTTCACTTGGTCAGACAGTAGTTCAATCGCTTGAAAAGGCGGTCAGTTGGTCGCTTGATTGGCCGACCAATGAGTCTTTTGGTCTACCGACCAGTTAGTATCTGGATTGGTCGGTCGGTGGAGCCTGTTAAGCCCTGTAATTGGTAGGAGCGGTTGGCAAGACGGCTAAAGAATAAAGACACGTGTGAATGGAGGAGGATTTAGTAGGCGGTTTAACTACAACGATAGCAACAGTAACACACCTCGAAAGTTATAAACTAAGCCCTTTTTTTGAAGTACTGGCAGTTATATTTTTTCATACATTTTCTTTAACAGATGTCGTGGCGGGTTTTTTTGGGCACAGTAGCATGGAAGCATATATGTGTCCAAACAGAAAGGATTATAATAACTGATTGGAAAACTGAGTTTGTATTCTTCGTTTAACCATTCGGCATACATTATTTACACATCTACAGGCTGATGCCGGCCAGACAAAGAAGTTCCGAGTAGGTAATGTTCTTTGTCCACTCAACAACTGTGCCGGACAACACTAATGACTGGACAACTATATGTAAGGATCTGAATGATTTGGCGCGTGAGAAGGCCACGTACAACATCCCATGCATGAATACAGGGTCCGGCAGGTAGACGCCTACACGATCCAACGTTTGCCCCTGTGATTTGTTAATGGTCATGGCAAAACACAGCTTTATTAGGAACTGTGTCCTCGTAAAATCTATTCCGGCCGGCTTCACGTTCTTGGGTTCTAAGGGGATACGAGGAATGAGACATGTCTGACCAGAGCAAGGGCCTATAATAATTTTAGCTTCGAGGATGTTTCGTGAAATGGTTTTGCATATCAAACGGGTTTCCATTTGATAAACCATTTGATGGGTTGAGGTTTCGTAGTAGCATAATGGGCGCTCCTTTTTTTTAAGATGTAAAGAATGCGGAGGCATACCGTTAGGTGTTAATGTAGAAAGGTAGTCTTCATAATGTGGCTGTTGACTTAGATCTTTAGTCATATCATGGGCAATAGATGTCAGAGTGTTTCCAGGAAGTATGGGCAATACAATATTGTTGATTTGATCTACCATTTCATTTGTTGTAGTTAGAATCGAGCGTCTGACAAAGAAATCTGGATTGGTCGGTGACTTGTTTTCAGCGGATAGATTATGTTAATCAAACGTTTATATTGGAGAAGCCTAAGGGAAACAGGCAGGTGGAAGGTAACTTGACATCTCCATTGTCATTTTTAAGCATGTGTTGTTGCCGATCGATTCCACGAAATCTGCAAATTTTGAATATTCTTTCGCTCGCATTTTAACTTTAAGATAGAACTTCGTTGCCTTCCTAAATAAATGCGACGATACTGGGCTTGCTTCTATAAACATTTCTTTTGTTCCATTTGGTATAACTGGAGTTATTTGTCGGAATCGCCCCCAAATATAACCACTTTCCCACCAAAATCCTCGCGTGAATCACATATGTCTTGTAGTGTGTTATCCAGAGTTTCTATAAGTTCAGGTCTTGCCATTGAAATCTCGTCCCAAATAATAAGCGAAGCTTGTCTTAATTGTTTGGCTAGATTAGATTGTTTAGAAATATTGCAGGAAATGTTCTCAGACAGGTCGAGAGGGAGTTTAAATTTGGAGTGCGCAATTTGGCCATTAGGCAACAACGATGCAGCAATTCCAGAGGTGGCAACTGGGATAGCAACAATGTTAGCCAACGCAGCATGGCGAAGAATTGTTTTATATAGGTATGTCTTGCCACTACCTGCTGGGCCATCAATAAAGCATATGAATCCAGTTTGGGATCTGAGTTTCCCAATAATGATCTCGAAAACTCATCTTTGTTCTTCGTTCAAGCTGTCGGGAGATGGTAGATTGTGGAATAGTTGTAGGTCCTGAGAATGATCATGTTTGTGCATCGTCTCTTCTAATTTTGCATTTGCCACTTGTGTTCCTGTAATTCCATAGTCTTTTAGTTGTGTGCCAAGGGCTTGTAAAAATTTATTTACAGTAGTTGCAGCCATTGTCTCTAAACAGGCAGGCTGTGCTTCACTTAAGACGCTGCACTGAGCTACGCAGAATATATGGAATTTGTCCCAAAGTAGTTGCGGTTCTGCAGGGCAACAGAAAATCAAAATTGTAGCAAATAGTTGTGCAAAAGCTTTAGGCAGCTTGAACTGAGATGCTTCTTGAAGAGATTCTACAATTCCAAGGTCTGAGTCAAGTTATCCTAATCCAACACATGCTGACCGGAAACTTTCGTGAATTGTCCCATTAATTGTTGCGAGATCTTCAAATGATGTAGGGCACCGTCGGTGTTGCAGAAGCATACGAAGGTAATATCTCTCTTTCTCCGATGGATGAACTGTTACAATTCTGTCTATGGTTAATCCTCGCTGTCTTTCATGCCATTTCTGTGTAGACTGATCCCAGACAAAGTGTTGTGGGAATTCCCAATACAGTAATTTGAGTCTCTGGGCAGTCGAGTTATGAGCATTCATTTTAAAATATTCGGTCAACATAGTGCATCTTGGTAGTTCGGAGTCCACAATGTTTATTACGGGATCATCAGCGCGAAACATTGTATATTGATAATTAGGTATGTGTAGTTGAAGAGCAAGGACTGGAAGATGTATCTCATTCAATGTATAGCTGAATATTCGCCAACATGCTTCAGGGGGGCTACCCATCTACCTGTTTGAATCGCTGAAATTTCATTGACTTGTTCAGAGCAACCTACCGAATATGCTATTCGGTCATGTCCTTTATAAATATATTTATATAAGTATTTGACAAGTTTAATAGTCGAACAGACTTCCACATTTATATGACAATCATATTTACTAATCAAGTAAGGGTTGTATGGGACGACCCATCGGTTATCCAAAATTTTTCCTCGTGCATGTGCGGTTGAACCATTATTACGTCTTCTGTATGAAGGAAAACCATTTGGATTATGTGATGTTTCACTGTGAAAATGTTGTGGATAATGATTTTTGCATTTACCGTTGGCCATACAAACATTGTCTACATTCATTAAACCACAAGGCCCATGGAGCATATGTTTGCAGACTAAATTATATTGATAGGTTTATGTCTCTCCGTTTGGCAATTCAGCTGAGATATAGGCGTCATACGATTCAGGGCTTTTCAGTTTGGATTGTTTGATGCATAATTAGTAAGATTTGTATATGTGGAAGACCTCTTTTTTTAAACTCAATAACATAAGAGTATGCTTGCACATGGCCAAGAATATGTTTTTTAAGTAAGTCGTGCTTTAGTTCTTCTATTTTTATACGGAATATGTGGGCGACAATATCAGGTCGATTTGTTGTGTCCTTTGAGGTGGATAACTGCGCTAGTATATCCGGCCATTGCGGATTGCATGTCATAGTAATATAAAAATCGGGTTTCCCAAATTGTTGAACAAGTGCCATGACATCCATGTATCTTTGTTGCATGTTCCGTGGCCCCCCTATAAATGATGGATGTAACATCATACGTTTTCCAACCATAGAAAGATTATGTTCATTTTCGTTATGATAAGCGTCCAGAACTCCTTGGAGTGTTTCTCGGCAGATATTTGACTGTGCTTGCTCCACTCTGAAAAAGTCTAGTCTGTGAGTTTCAATTTTGATATATTGGTCAACAGTATATTGCTGCAATAGGCGACCACTGTGTAGAAGCACTCCTGGGCATTGCAGGCGAATCTGTAGACGGTAACAATAATATTCCTGCATGGACACATGGGTTTTGTCCATTCTCCTTTTTTTAGATGTTGTCACATGGAAACAATAGACACGTCTTACTTGACGGATGCTACTTATTGCACGAATAGAATGGAAACACCCAAAAAAAATATACGAATTTAAGTACTTACAATTGATCCGTGATTGGCTGGTCATGACACTATTGTAAAAAGCACCTGCAAATTCATCAGTGGCTTGTTTGGAACAACTCCCTTGTTTAACGATATCTTGATGCCATCCCGGCTGCCCATATGGGTGTATTAAAAGGGATATTGCACTGGGTATTTGACGCCGATCGCCCATCTGATGCTTGTATATCACGATGGATATCTGATTCTTGCCCGCGCCCATCTTCCCAAATAATAGCAATGGCATTAACGGTGGGCCGATTATAAACTCTCTGATCTAGATGTTCTTTTGTACTCAAATAAATGCAGTAATTATTTAAATAGTTAAGTGTATACAACTGCCTGAAAAAACAAACATATGGATTAAGTTGTGTAAGAGACATCAGAAGAGCGATTAAAAATGGATCTAAATTTGGGTAGTTCTCTGTATGCGCACGCAGCTCATCGGTCGAATCCTGGTAATATAGTTGTAAGTGACGAGGGTTGTCCGAATAATATTTAAGTGGGTTGATATAGTGATGCATTATGCCATTGACACGGAAAACATACACGTTCTGTTCATTACGGCAAAGCGAAAGATCGTATTTGACGCCGAGCGTTGAGAAGGCAAACGAATTATTGTATGAACGAATAAAGGTAGTAAAAATGGCTAGACAATGGATGGTTTGAACGTCAGAAGATCTTTGAGGACTCCAGGCACTTCCAAGGGTGCTAAAGAGAAGCTGCCACGAGCACAGCAGAACGAACCCGTTTCACGGTAGAAAAGTATGGCTCCGCAATGGAGGCAGGGCGGAACAGATGGGGGCTTCCACGGCATTGTAGATGCCTGGGGTACCCTGGCCACAGGTTGCGATCTATCTTCGGAACACTGTAGACGTCTTCAAATGCTTTGGAGTTCATTTCGACACGGCATTGGCAAAACAAACTCAGTTTACTTTAGTATTCCTGTAAGGGAGAATTGCAACATGTTAGATGTAGATGGGAGATCCCTTAAAGAAAAAAAATCATAGACTGAACAAATTGCTTGTACGGCAGTCAATGTGGATAGCAGGAAATAATATTGCGAGAAAAAATAATTTCAGAGTGAAAAGACTACTTGGAGATAGAATGAACAATAACTTGGCGTGTAAAGTTTGAGTTGCAGATTTGCCGGCGTCTGCTTTCCGTGCAGTCAGCTTGTATGGTGGCTGGCAGAGCTAGGCTTGTGTTAGCATGTGACGTGATTGCCATGTGGTGAGTGGCCCGGAAACCCGCGTGTGCCAGTTGATGTGGTGGGTGGCCGTAATTCTGTGCACAACCGAAGTGTGACGAATGGGGGCGGATTAGAGGGGCTGATATCAGCAGGCAATGATGTGCGGGGCCTATTGGAACCATGTCGGATCTTATTTACCTTGCCCAACGGCCTGGCTTAACCCTTGGGCGGCCTCCCGATTCGTGGTCGGTTTCCACACTTACCCCATGTGCATTCGCGGTGGCTGCAGCTGGAACAAACACATTAGCTAGCTGTATAGGCGCTTGAGAAAATGCGGTACGTCTTATCTTAAGAAATGAGTAAGAACGCAACGCTCGTTAGCTATGATCGTGTTTCGGTGGAGGTTAGGTTGTTTAGATGGATGAAATAATTACGATGTCAGCCTGGTACAGTTTGGTGTTACAGATAATAATGTTAGACTGTGACACACAAGCAATGGTGTTGTATTGTGAGACAGTATTGTAGCTGATTTCCGGAAGGCATGTGGTTGGGAATGTGCTAGCAAATAGTGGGCAGTACGATGTGTTATTTTGAAGATCTATAGAATGATTGTAATCATTTGTTGTTTTCATGGGAAAACAACAGAGACAGTGTTGTCATAACGTATTTCAAGTAACATAAAAAAGAAATATTATATCGACATTGAGGATACATAGTAGCTTTATATTGTGTTTGCAAAGTTAACTTGTTGAGTACAAATAATAATAATAATAATAATAATAATGGTAGCAGAGTCTTAAAGGAGGTCGGACAAGATAATGTCAGATGAAGAAGGATGAGATGGGCAATACGGAGGACGGTCAAAATAGAAGTCGAGCGAAGAAGGATAAGACGAACGACACAGAGGTCGGAAAAAAGGAAAACGGGCGAAGAAAGATGTGGGCCGACAAGGAGGTCGGACAACGTAAGGTCGGCTGAAGAAAGATCTGATGACAAACAAGGAGGTCGGTGTAAATGAGGTCCGACGAAGAAGGATGCGACAGACGAAAGGAAGACGGACGAAGAAAGATGAGGGACAACATGGATGTCGGAAGAAATAATGTCGGGCGAAGAAAGATGAGATGGCAGACACGGAGGTCGGACAAAAGGAGGTCGGGCGAAGAAAGATGAGAGGGCAGACACGGAAGTCGGACAAGATAAGCTCGGACGAAGAAAGATAAGATGGCAGACACAGAGGTCGGACAAAAGAAAGTCGGGGGAAGAGGTAGATGAGACGGCTGATACGGAGGTCGGTCAAAAATGAAGTGGGCTTCTAAAGGCTCATTTCAAGGAAAGGCCAAGTAATCGGTCGCCTGATTAGGCGAGCTGTTAATCATGTGAGTGAATGGTCGGTCGTTTGGTCGGACGGCGTTGCAGTCGTTTGAAAGATCGGTCGGTTGGTCGGTTGATGGGGTGATTAAATGAATTGTTTGGTCGACTGATAGGTTGGTCGTTTGGACAGACGGTTCTTCAGCCGTCTGAAGGGACTGGGTGGTCGTTTGATTGGGCGGTCATTTGGTCGCTTGATTGGGCGATCAATGAATCGTCTGGACGAATGGTTGTTCGGCCGTTTGAAGGGGCTGAATGGTGTTCGCTCGAGTGGGGGACTGATTAGTCGTTTGGTCTAGCAACCAGTTAGTATCTGGATTGGTCGGTAGGTCAATCGTTTGGTTATTCGTTAAGTCCATTTAAGGAGGTAAGGTCCCCAGAGGCGGTCGCTCGACCCAGTTGGGTTCTTTGGATGATTTTTTTTCTATTTTATTAATAAAAATTTCTACAAAATGATATATATACTGAATTGGTCGGATGACAAAGAGGAGGAGAACCGTCCAGTAAGTAGTTGGTTGAGATAGAAAGAGGAGAAGAAAAAATATAATAAATTATATTAATATATGTTTTTTATATCTATAAATAATATATATGTTGAATTGGTCAAATGAGAAGGAGGAGAACCGTCTAGTAGATTGTCGGTTGGGATAGATAAATGAGAGAAAGAAATATAATAAATTATATAAATATATATTTTTATTTCTGTGCAACCAAGGAAATTTTTAAAAATTATTAAATTTTTGGTAATGATTTTTTAATTTTTTAATTTATATTTTGAATTTGAGGAAATTGGTTGGTTACCATTTGAGACTGCCAAAAATCGGATGTCTTCTATTTCTGTAAGATCAGCCGTCCAGTCGGACGAAAATATTTTTTGTTTTGCGTGCCCGACAAATTCAAAAACCCCTGCATTAGTTTCAAATGCATTTTTTTATGTATAGTAGCATTAGAATATTGTAACTAAGTTATTGTATTACAGAAAACGTTACGATGTACAAAATGATATCCATATTAATATATTTTGTACAAGTAAATTACTACAAAATAGTAAATGGAATTGAAAAAACACAACTCTCGAGAACATCCAATATCAATAACCAAAAGTACAAAATATAAGCAAAATGACACTCTAGGACTTCGAAGACTTGCATTTTTACAACCCAACACAACAAAGCTAAACAATAAATAAATGAAAAAATGGTACAAAAGTCATATCATGTAGGCATTCGTACAACTACTCATATGTATGTCTTTGATATATATATATGGGTCAAGCCCATAAGGAAAAGATTGGGCCTAGCCCAACAAACCTCTCCAAGGCCCAAGAGTGGAATCAATTTGGATGCTTCTTTCAACAAATACAACCTTATGATATAGGTGGGTAATTGTATACTTACATACTTCAAATTAATGCTCATGTGGATGTATTAAAGGACCTAGAGTGAGCTCAATAAATTCCGACAAAAATAAGAATTCATAATCCTCTTTGTACGGGTCTAATTGATGCAACACAATGTAACATTCACTTATTTCCTTTTAGAAAATTAATTAACATAAGTTTACATACTTTTTGTGAATACTTGTGTGGATTTACTCAAGGACCAAACTGAGCTTGATAGGTTTCGATTAGAACAAGAGTTTATAATAATCTCCCTATTGGTTTAACAAGTGCCACAATTTAACACTTACTTTCTCCCATTTGGATAATTAATTAGCATAAATTTAGGTTAATAAGGTTGGTAATGCTAACACGTCAATGTGCTTTGAAACATCAACTATATACTCCCTCAAATAATAAAACTTGACTCACCGGTCATTCGTGTACCTTTGTTACATTTCTGAAAACCTATGTTGTCATCGTATCACATATAAAAGACAATTGTCACATACCCGTCGGTTGTGTTCATATACAACAGTACATAGAAATTAAAAATGTGGTTCTATGCAACCACACTCCTGGTCTTGTATTTTTACCTACAATAATACATTATATCCAAAAAGCTAAAAGTAATTACACATCAAAAGGAACATCCTATTAAAAAAATTATCCATTTACAAAGTTTACAATACCCGCTCTTTACAACTTCTTTTGTGTCTAAAACGGCTAAAACGATTGTATTTTTGTGACTGTTTTATCTGAAGCGGCTCATAATGTTGTTTCTTTACATGAAAGCCACATTGACAGCAAATGACTGACTCACATCTTATCAAAACAAAAAATTACAAATTTAAAAGTTCTACGATATCCGCTTGTTACAATTTCGTCGGTTGTGTCTGAAACTAGTTTCTTTACTCTTCATCGAAATAATTTCAGACTTCTTTCTTCCCTCTCCATCAAAACCGATAGATCCTACACAGAAATCAACAATTTTACCTCACCATTTACAATTATATTACAAAACCAACAAATCTTACTATCATGCGTCGGTACCAGGTTGATGGGTGCAAAATCATTTCACAACAAGACCATTTATATTTTTGTTAAAGTTAAATTTGTGCAAAATTCTTTTACAACAATATCAAATACCAATCATGCTCTATATAAAAGCCCATGATAATGATGAAATTGAAAGGCTTAATGATTTAAGCTACAATAATTTTGAAAAATGTAAGAATGAGATTGTGTTTCTATTTCAATTTCAGCACAACAACTCGGTGAGGTAAGAATTTAAAATAAAAATCTTGTTTGTAGTATTCATAACGGTCCTCATATCGATAACTAGTTTGAAAATTGTATATTATATGTGAATAAAGAACATTCGATCATAAATATAAATATGTAGCCATTGCCCAACCGATGAATAAACCATGTAGCTCAATCACAACTTTCTAAACAAATATAATTCATAAAAAACAAATGAACATCATCAATTCTAAAATCCTATACCTAATAAGATTTAGATAGCTAATAATTTCAACAAAAATAAGCACGAACTCTAATCGAACTTCAACCAATTCATAATCCAAAATTTTAAAAATTGATAAATAAAATCAGAAAAACCTTTGATAAGTACTGATTTCATAAACTTCTGTAAATTACACAAAGACAATGGTGAATATGCAACTGTTGGAGCCGACAGACCTGGGCGTGACAGAGGCAGTTGGCGTTGACAGCGCTCGCAAAGTAGGTGGCAGTACGGCGGGCACTGGTTGATTATGAGCAGTCGACTGCAGACCGAGTCTCAGCGCGGCACTGCATCAGGGCGGCGACGTCGTGGACCGGCATCAACTGGGACAACAAGGAAGTCTGCACGCAACTGGCTGTTTAGTTAGACTTCTTACCCGATGACTCACCGCATCATGAAATAATATTAAGCAAATTGGGCTAAAGAATATAATGGATCGAAAATCAGAAGAATGGAGACAACGGATCTTCACTGGAGATGCCATAAGTGCCGCGATAAACATTAGTTTTTTGCGAAAAAAAAAAATTGGGGGAGGAGGACAGAGGTTGAGGGTAAAACAGAGAAGTTAAGGATTGGGTAGAAAGTTCGATGAAATCAATTATTTAAAGTGGATAGTGTAGATTAAATATATTAAAATAAGGACTGAATCCTAACTTATTATTGTGCAGAGGAGTTTTACTCCAATTTATCGAAAAAAAAAAAAACACAAATTTACAAGAGTAGGAAAGAAAGCACAGAAAAATAAATTATTGTGTAGAGAGTAGATATACAAGAATTGGAAATTGAAAATTGTATTTGAAGTTGGCCAAAATAGATTGGATGTGGAGTGAATATGATGGTGCGAATTGGGTGAAAAGCCTGATTTGGGCTACTATTATTTATAGGTCTAGGCCTGAAATGTTTTCCAGTATGGACAGTCCGGCCTCAGCAAGTTTAATTAGATCCAAATAATAATAATAATAATAAATGTTAATCTCAGTGGGTCCAGTGAAAGTGGGCCGGCTTGGTTTTATTTTGGGCTTGTTTGGTTTACACGGAGAGAGGGTGGAGAATGAGATTCTTCTCTCTCTTCACAAACATATAATAATAGTGATAATTTTTGGCAATGACTTACCATCGAATTAGAAGGAGAGAGAGAGAGAGAGGAAGGAAGAAGTCGCAGCACACCTCCCTCCGTGGACGCTTTCAATCAAATCCTCCTCTTTGCAGGGAAGCTAGGTATCTCTGCGCCGATATTTCAAAGTATCTCGTCTCCGTTTACTTGTTCTCTGTGATTCTTAATTTTCCCTTTGATCGGTGTCTTTTGTTGTTAGGGTTTCGAATTCTTGATTTGGGTGGGTTGTGTTCCTTTTGTTTTCAATTCAAACAATATTTGATCCATCAAATTGATCCGACAGTTATATTCCTCGAACCAATTTGATCCTTGATCCCTGAGGTTGTGTCGAAAAGGATGTGGGCGGCTACATGTTTAGCCTCGTGCTGCGCGTCATGCGCTTGCCATGCGTGCACTTCAGCTGTCTCAGGGATCAGCCGCCGCTCGGCACGTATTGCTTACTGCGGACTGTTCGCTCTTTCCCTGACTGTCGCCTGGATTCTTCGAGAGGTTGCTGCTCCCCTCATGGAGAAGATTCCCTGTATGTATTCTTCTTTGTTATTATGTCCTGTAAATTTTTAGGTGAATATATCAAGCTATTGTTATATTTTTATGTTAATGGAATGCATGCGATCTCACTTAGGATTGATGATTTAAGGAAAATTTGTGTGTTCTTGAGTAGAATCAACAAATTTGGTTTTCAAGGAGTTGATAAATCCCATTAGATAGCTTTGAAATTTAAAATGAACAATGGTAAATAGTATTATTTGAAGAGGAGATTGTTTTTACATGTACTTCTGTGTGTTTTTCTACATAGCAATGTGCTTGAATTATAAAATTTGATGATATATTAGAATAAAAAATATTAAATTTCTGAGATAATTTTGAAAGAGTTGTAAGCTCATGTTCATTTCAATTTCATTCTTGACTTGTTGTTTGTTTTAGTTTGTATTTATTTTGACAAACTCTTATCTCAATTTTGAAGGGATCAACCATTTTCACCAGACACCAAATAGGGAGTGGTTTGAAACCGATGCAGTTCTACGAGTCAGTTTGGGGAACTTCCTTTTCTTCACAATCCTCGCTATTTTCATGATTGGTGTGAAGAACCAGAAGGATCCTCGTGATAGTGTCCACCATGGTGGTTGGATGATGAAAATTATTTGTTGGTGTATTCTGGTGATATTGATGTTCTTTGTTCCTAATGGTGTCATCAGCTTCTATGGTGAGGTTTCTTTTTCAATTGATCTTTACTTTTGCTGTTTTGTCCTTTTATTACTCCTTGGTTTGGAAATTATGAAGTAGTGGATTATCCTTATGGAAAAAACTGCATTCTGATAGAGAGAGAAAGAATGAAAAGAAAAACCACTTCTATTGTCTTTTGGTTGAGAAATCATTGAACTTATGACCAGACTTGGACTTTGGTTAGCTTATATCTGCGCTTGAGCAGCTATTCTTATGGATATGTTAGTATTTTCCTAGTTTCCTCAAGATGCTAGTGAAACTTCAATCTGATAATGACCTGCAAACTTTGTTTTAGCCGCTTTTGACTCAAGATATTATTTTCTGGATAGAAGTTTGATGAGTGAAAACTATTCGAGAATATGAGGAAGTGACGGTGTGAGGCTGGAGAATGTGTTGAAGAAACACACCGAATTTTCATTACATTGGTTCCATGTTTGGCCCCCATTGGGAAATCAAACTCTTGTCAAGTATGGGCTGACAAATTAAAATGATTACATATAAGTTGAACTTTTAACTTATCTAATTGTCTTGACCAGTGGTTGTACCCATGTGTTTGTTATGTTTATGCATTAATTCAGTTTTTGTTTTATCTAAAAGCAATTGCTTTGTTTTATTTAAAAATATTTTCTCTTAGATATTGGTCAGTGGGGTCCATATTTAACTAATGCATCATCTCACTGCATGTGGCGTGCAGTAGATGAATTGCTTGATTTACTTAACTATTCAACTCCTTGCGCATTTCCCAATGCACTTGAACTGGTTGTTTGACTCTGGTCTTTTCACTTTAAACTACACTTGTTTGATAAACATATTATTCACCCTCTTACATCTCCACCAAGATGTGTCATTCTTACCCGAAGCAGGATGTGATTACTCAAGATCAACAAGCACAGCACAAAGTTTCTCAATTTGTTTTATTAGGGGGAGAAATATCCCTTGGAAAGTGGAGTGTGTCTTACAACTCAATCTACTAGTTCATTAACTTACTAGAAAGGCTATTTTGAAATGACATTTTGTACGATGTGTCGTTCGGAAGCAATAAAACCTTTATAATGTTTTCATGTGAACATTTGTACGATGTGTCGTTTGGAAGCAATAGAACCTTTATAGTGTTTTCTTGTGAACTAGAGTCATTCAGATTGTATGTTAGGTGGTGGCAAAAAGTATGTATTTATGTAAATAGCCACGCTGGCCCGTGCATATCTTTTTTGTTTGTTATATTGGTTTCATATATCAACTTAATGTTATCTATATATATACCTGTTAATAGCGTATATGTGACAATGGATGATGTTTTAGTTTGGGTAGCATTGATGAGTTTTAGCATATCATTGATGCATTTTTGCTCAAATGTGTGTGACTGTGTATGTTTGTACATACATTTCTTAGTTTGATTAGTTTAGCAGTAAAGATTGAGCTATAGTTGAGACATGATCTTTTGTATGAAAGCTAGCAATATTTTTTGAAGTTTTACTATATTTGGAAATGTGTGCTTGTTCTATGGTGGATGGATTGAAAAAGCTAACCACTTAAAGCATTTGTATTCTTGTTTTATCTAAAAGCTTGAAATAAGGATGTGATGGGGGTATATTTCTCTGAACTGATGTTATTTATTGCATGTTTGAAGACTTTGTCGAAAGAAAAGAATGTTTCAGTTTCAACTGTATGGTTTATCAGGAGGTTTCAATGAAACAGATATGAAGTACTTTCCACCCATAGGTGGGCAGGATCTTCTGCGAGTAAAGAAGCTATTTTTGCTGCCTGTTCCTTTTCCTAAAGATATTTCCATCCAAATAATAGTAGAAGATTTGATGAAGCCTTCCCCCTTTTTTTTTTGTCCCTCTTTCAACTTTTTTCTTTGAAATAAGCTAGTAACTTGGGGACGATTGGATGCTGAACTTCCATTGATATAATTCTTTATTATCTAAGGGTGTGTTTGTTTGGGGGATTGGATTTAATTTCTACTATTAATCCCATTTTTTTTCCCCCAAGCACATCAAATCAAACACTCATTTTTCATTTTTTATATTATACTAAAAATCAATTTTACGTTTAAAACATCACATCAACACCTATTTATATTACATCATACAACTATTTAAATTCAAAATTTTAACTATTCAAATCTCAATTCAAAATCCAAACCCCCAAACAAACACACCCTAAAATAATTGTTCCCTGTGTACACTATCAATAATCTACATTGGGCAGAGATAGCCTATTACATCTTTTGATTGAAATGCAAATAGTAGTATCCACTCATTTTATTCAGTATTCACATGGAAGAACTTATTTTGTACTGTGCCATATGATATCCAGTCATGTATTCTTGTTTCTATCTACGTTTTTGGATCATTTTTTGTTTATATATATGTTTGTAAATGCAGAGGCAATATCAAAATTTGGCTCAGGGTTGTTCCTTCTTGTTCAAGTTGTTCTTCTGCTGGATTTTGTTCATGGATGGAATGACAAATGGGTTGGATATGATGAGCAGTTTTGGTATGTTTTAATATTTTGAGATCGTCTTCACGAAGCGATGATTGATCGCTTTTGAAATTTAAATATCTGTGTCACTTTCTGTGTGATTTTGCAGGTACATGGCTTTGCTTGTTGTTTCCCTTGTTTGCTATGTGGCAACCTTTTCCTTTTCTGGACTTCTCTTCTATCTCTTCACTCCTTCAGGACATGATTGTGGGCTGAACACATTCTTCATTGTTATGGCATTGATCTTTGTGTTCGCCTTTGCTGTTGTCACATTGCATCCATCAGTAAGTAACTGAACTTCCTTTACTCACTAGGAACCTGTTCTATTTTAAATTGCTGGTGCTTATTCCGTTTTGTAAGGAATTAACTGTGCAGAGTAAAGCTGAGCTATTTGACTATTTTCTGAAACTGAAAGGGATATAAAGTATTGTTATGTTTGCCAGAATCTAGTGTTTTTAAATCTTTTATTACTTTCCTGAAGACTATAGCAGTGTAATGCCTGTATTTCGTATGACCTATTGAAGTTTTCTATACAAAAATTAATTTAGCAAGTGCTATGGAAGAGTGACCTTCAAATCATTATAAAGTTTTGGTTGGTTGGTGGCAAAGAATGCATAGCAATGATAGTTATTCTTACTTTGTTTGCAAAAACTAACTTGAGAAAGATTAGAAAAGGAAAAGGCGTAATTTGACTTTCATAAGAAAACAATCAACTGAATAGAAATGATAAAAAGCTATGCATGTATCTGACGGAATTGACCGCATGACTAGATTTTGAAAGGATTTATCTATGTAGAACTGAGATGATGTGTAGTTCTAGTCTTATATTATATCTGATGCATACTATCTTCAACAATTTTTTAATTTAAAATCTAGGTAAGCGGAAGCATTCTGCCTGCCTCAGTTCTCTCAATGTATTGTATGTACCTCACCTACAGTGGGCTTGCCAGTGAACCTAGGGATTATGAGTGTAATGGTCTTCACAAGCATTCTAGAGCAGTCTCATCGGGTAGTCTTGCTCTTGGACTGCTTACAACAGTGCTTTCTGTTGTCTACTCTGCTGTCCGTGCTGGATCTTCAACAACATTACTTTCCCCCCCAAGCTCACCCCGAGCAGGTATTTTATATGTTTTTCTTCCTACTGTATTTTTTCAGTAGTCGGTAAGGTGCTTGATTGTCTGTTACAGTATAGTCATCACTTTTAGTCATCTTGCACAATGACTTAAAGCTAGAATATCCCCACAAAACAAAACTGTAATTGTAAATTTAAGTTGAAATGAAGATCATACTTTGAAAGTTTTCTTCTCTATTCACTTATAGCATCATAACTCCTCAGAATTCTGTGTTCCCCACTTTTTACTAGGTTTATTCTTCCATATATTTGTGCCTTATAATACATACCAGCACTGCATTCAAATTATGTAAATTAGTTTCAACATTTTTTTATAATATAGAACTATTGGAAAAGTTTGCTTTTGAAGATGTAATTCTAAAAGTATAGATGAACAGTCATACTTCTATACTTTGTTTATTATGCATGATTAATTCATATTTGTTTTTATGTACTTAGCAAAATATCAACTATTCATGTATAGTAAACGAGCCTTTAGACATTAGTACAATGCTATGATACAGTTACACAACACATCAATTCATTAACATGACAAAAGCTTGTTATTCCAAAATGTGAAGGCGAAATAGTTGGGACTATTCCCCTGCTGAATTCCCAAGTTTTCCGTGTCTATAATATCTTGCCTGCCTTTGATGGGAAGTGAAACAATACGATGTCTCCTCATGGATTGTTATAATTTTTAACCTTTAAACTTGAAGGTTACTGCAAAAATCTAAGTTAACCTAGAGGTGTTGTATACTGTATGTGAAGGTTCCGAAAAGCCGTTGCTACCATTGGACAAGGCAGACGAGCAGCGTGAGGAGGAAGAGAAGCCAAAATCAGTGACATATTCATATTCGTTTTTCCACTTAATCTTCTCTCTAGCCAGCATGTACTCTGCCATGCTTCTTACGGGTTGGTCAACCTCGGTGGGTGAGAGTGGGAGATTGGTTGACGTGGGGTGGCCATCCGTGTGGGTTCGCATTGTCACCTGTTGGGCTACTGCTGCTTTGTTCGTCTGGTCTCTCGTTGCGCCTATCCTTTTCCCAGACAGGGAATTCTGATTCATACGTATGTATATATAATCAACTTTTGAAGACATAAATGTCGAATGTTTGGTGTTGTTTTGGAACATTTCGGCCGAAAGGGTGTAATGTCATAACTGTGTGTGCGCTTTGAAATAAATGTGCAAAACTGGGGTGGGTTTGGTCTGTTTGCTGAAATCCTGTTTGGTTGGCTTTTATTTGATAGCGATTCATCCTTACAATACATGTTATTGTGTGGATTATCTAATAAAATTTATAATAATGATAATAACAATAATAAATGTTGGACCTGTTTATAGAACATTTCTATGTGTTAATACTAGATGTGTGACAAACATAGAGTGAAACTTGATTAGACTTTTTAGTTCGATTTTTGTGAACCTTTAAGAGCAGATGTAATGGGAATGGGAGTTTTTACAGCAAGCAAGCAAGCAACAACTATATCAAGAGACGAGACTGCTTCCATCATATCTTTTGGTTTTCTTTCTTTTCCACGGTTCGGTTCTTGTTAAATATATATCGCGTCATGTGAACACCTTTTTTTGTGCAAATTAATTAACCCTTCCTCGTTCGTTCCAAACTAGGGGATGGATGGATGGATAAACTACCTACCTACTTTGCATACATCTTTAACTGTGATGGATGGATAAACTACCTACCTATTTTGCATATATCTTTAACTGTGATGGATGGATGGATAAACTACTTACCTACATTGCATACATCTTTTACGGTTGTTGTCTTTGTGCATTTCAAATACTTCAATGGCCTGAAGCCTAAGTTTATTATCAAATATCCCAATTCTTTATTTTATGATTTGATTATTTTGAATAAATTGTTAGGTTGGTTGGGCCTAGGCCTATAGTCATTTTGCCCTAGTATTTAAGTATTATTTTGAGACATTATTAGCATTCTGATTTCTTTCAGTTTCACGGCCTCGGCTTGGTCGGGAAGAGTAATTCTTCCTTGGTTATCAATAAAGTTTAGTCTTTTGATTCTCTTAAGTTCTCGTGTTATCAAATTGGTCCGACCTGCTGGATCTCAACAGAGCAGGATGACGCTAACAAATATGCAACGCATTGAAGCTTTGGAGAAAGCCCTGGAGGAAATTCGAACAGGCAAGGAAGCACAACATGAAGGATTGTCGCGCCTCGAATTGAAGGTGGATCGACAAGTGGATACTCTGAAGACAGAACTTTCAGCAGCCATGCGGGATACGATTCTTGGGCTATTCCCGCATGGACCTCCCATCACACCTATTAGGGGCTCAGCGGCGCAGGGAACTATGGCGGGAGGAGGTGAGGCAGTAGATTCGTCGACGAGGGCTGCTGACATCAGCGGGGCAGCACGTCTGTTTAAGGATGTTGGAGGAACATGAACTACTCCGACAACTGATTTTAAGCTTAAGGATGCACAACTCCCTAGCTTTGATGGCCACGACCCCTTGGGATGAGTTGCTAGGGCCGAACAACACTTCGTATTACACGGAGTCCCCGAGGAGATTAAGGTGAGTCTTGCGCGAGTGGCGATGGAAGATATGGCGCTCCATTGGTCCCGTTGGCATATGATGAAGCATGCTTCTGCCTCCAGGATCGAATTCTCACAGGCATTGGTTACTAGGTTTGACGATCGATTCATGGGGAATCCGTATGAGAAGATGGTAACGTTAAGGCAAACAAGTTATGTTGATGAAAATGTTAATTTATTCACTCAACTTCCTACTCAGGCTCAACCATTGACAGAAGCGCAGGCCTTAGGGTATTATTTAGGGGGCTTGAAACAAATCATCAGAAATATGTTAAGGGTAGTGGAGCCCCCGGATCCTGAATCCGCAATCCGCGTAAGCAGAAGCATTGAATGGGAGCTGAAAAATGGATCTACAGCAGAATTTTACCTACGAAATAACTTGGTTGGGCGAGCTGAAAGCATTATCTCCTCAAACACAGTTGGAGGGGTAGAGAACCGCCATTCAACTAGCAACAATATTGTGTGGGGGGGGGGGGGAGGGCAACGATCAGTCACTTCAACCCCTTCTTCAAAGGGAAGCACAAGAAAATTAAGTCGAGACGCGTATCACGAGTGTCAAGAGAAGCGGCTTTGTTACAAGTGTAAACAAATGCGAAAGTAAATATCGCAATGTTGTGGTGAAGGATGATTTAGGCAACTGGGTTGCGGAGTTAAGGGAGATGAGAGATGACAAATTTACTGAGGAAGCGGGACTTACCTTGGAAAGTGACCAATCGCCCGAGGAGGAAACAACGCAGGGGGTCCTTCCTTTATACGCCTTGGCTGGATTGTCTGGACCCCGAACCATGCGTGTCCGTGGTAGTCTTTTTTGGATTTAGGGTAACGGTACTAATCGACAACGGTGTAAGCCATAATTTTATTTCCCAAAAATTGGTTTCACATGCAAAATTGAACGTAGACGCCACACAGGAATTCAACGTGGTACTAGGCGATGGTCGCAAGGTGGCAAGTACGGGACTCTGCTAGAAATTGAGTATACAGATCAATGGAGTAAAAGTGTAGGCAGACTGTCACGTATTTCCTCTTGGTGGGGTGGATATAATATTGGGTGTCGCATGGATAAGGACATTAGGAAAAATTCAGATGGATTGGGAAGCCTTGAAGATGCAGTACTATTTGGCGGGACAGCAAGTGACCTTGCGCAGCTCGGCGTACCACCCAGAAACTGACGGCCAAACTGAAGTCTTGAACCGCACATTAGAGACATACCTTCGTTGTTTTTGCTCGAAACAACCCCAAAAATCGGCAACATGCCTTCCATTTGCTGAGTTATAGTACAACACCTCATTCTACACTTCCACTGCCACTACTCCCTTCTTGACCGTCTATGGCTGACCACTACCCACACTGCATAGTTTCTTGCCAGAGGAATGCCGAATTGCTGTAGCTTCAGAGTTACTTGGCGGCCACGAGGCAGTTCTGCTACAGTTGAACACCACTTGGAGCGTGCTCAACATCGCAAAGTGCGGGCAGCCAACGCCCATCGCCGTGAGCTCACCTTCCAGGTTGGTGACTTGGTATTCTTGTAGGTCGGACCCTATCGCCAAGGCAGCTTACGTCAGGGCACCCAGCACAAGCTCCTGCCCAAATTTTATGGACCATTCCGCTTCCTTCGCCGCATGGGAAAGGTCGCATATAAGCTGGATTTGCCAGCTACTAGCCGTATCCATCTTGTGTTTCATGTATCTCAACTTCATCGGGTGTTGGGCAATCATCCAGTAAAGCCTCATTTACCCTACAACCTAGAGGTCAAGCAACTGTTTGTTTACGATCCTAAAGTTGTTTTGGACAGACGACAGATCAAACATGCGGGAAGTATGGTTCCTCAAGTCTTGATTCAGTGGCACGGTCTTCATCTAAATGATGCAACTTGGATCGACGAGGAACAGTTCTGTGCTCAGTTCCCAACCTCCTACATTGAGGCCAAGGCAGTTCTTAAAGGAGAGGCAGTTGATACGCGGTGGGCGCAACCAAAAGTTGATTCACGACAAGGGAAGAAAGAGCAAGTGCACTTTGGGCTAATTGTGGCAATGACCTGAAGGCTAAGTTTATTATTAAGTACTTCAGTTCGTTATTTTCTAATTTGATTATTTTGAATAAATTGTTAGGTTGGTTGGGCCTAGGCCCATAGTTGTTTTGCCCTAGTATTTAAATATTATTTTGAGACATTATTAGTATTATGATTTCCTTCAGTTTCACAGCTTCGGCTTGGTCGGGAAGTGTAGTTCTTCCTTGGTTATCAATAAAGTTTAGTCTTTTGGTTCTCTTAAGTTCTCGTGTTATCAGTCGATCACCACTTAAATATGATTAACAACTATTAAATTATAAAAAAAGTAAATAAAGAGTTGATTCATCATATAGTTACGTACCATTGGCTCAGACCTATCCGAGGTTGATACATTGAAGCCCTGCCTGAGGTAAATATGAATGTTAATGTAGTGATCCTGGAATCAAATTCTTAGACATGGATGAACGTTGAAATTTGTTACAAGTAATCTATTGATTTCACTAAGCATATTTGAATTGAATCAATAGTCTCCCTCGTTTATATTGAAGCTGTTGAGCACAAAAAAACTATGGGATCTTAAAAGGAGAGTACGAAACGCTATTAAGGAAAAGGCCTCATCGGGAGAAAGCAGAGATCGGGTGTAATAAGGTCGGGTGCAGAAATCGGGCGTGATAAGGTTGGGCACAGAGATCAGACGTGATAAGGTTAGGCGTTAAGATCAGACAGGACAAGGTCGGGCACGGAGATCAGACGTGATAAGGTCGGATGTTAAGATTGGACAGGACAAGGTCGGGCACGGAGATCGGGTGTAATAAGGTCGGGTGCAGAAATCGGGCGTGATAAGGTCGGGCACAGGGATCAGACGTGATAAGGTTGGGCGTTAAGATCGGACAGGACAAGGTCGGGCACGGAGATCAGATGTGATAAGGTCGGGCAAAGAAGAAGTATCGGCAGACGCGGAGGTCTGTCAAGACGAAGGTCGGGCAAAGAAGAAGTATCGGCAGACGCGGAGGTCTGTCAAGACGAAGGTTGGGCAAAAAAAAAGTATAGGCAGACGCGGAGGTCTGTCAAGAGGATAGTATGTCGAACAAGTTGTCCATCTAAGGAGATAAGGAAAACGGAGCCGGTCGGTTGATTCGCTGTCGGATGGTTCGCAGTCGGTTGGCCCGGTCGGATGGTCCGTAGTCTGTTGGCCCGCGGTCAAACCAATTGAGGTTGGACGGAGAACAGCTGATACGGAGGTCGGTCGAAAGAGGAAGTCGGGCGAAGAAGGACGGCTGATACGGCGGTCGGTCGAAAGAGGAAGTCGGGCGAAGAAGGACGGTTATTACGCAGGTCGGACCAAGTGAGGTCGGGCGAAGAAGAATGAGACAGACGATACGAGGTCGCACAAGAGACCAGATGGTGGTCGCTTGGTGGGGCGGCCAAGGATTCGTTTGGTTTAGTGACCAGTTAGTATCTGGATTGGTCGGTTGGCCTGCAATCCGTCTAAGGAGTCAGGGGTTATTTTGGGCGGCTGAGTAGCCGGTCGGACCAGCCGCTCATTTAAGGCGGTGAGGTTTTCAGAGGCGGTCGGCCGAGTCAGTTGAGCGCTGTAACTGGCGAGAGCGGTTGGTGAGTCGGTTAACACACGTGTCAACAGAGGAGGACTTGGTGGGCGGTTGACAGCGGTTGCTGTAACCGACCAGACGGCGGTTCAAACCGTTTTTTTAAGGGGTTATTTAAGGATTCGGGTCTGTTCTAACAAAGCACCTTCAGTCGACATCAAATTCAAAAGAATTGCCTTTGGGGATCACCACTTTATTTTCCAGTCTGTAGTTTTATTTTCCTATTTTATTTATGTATCCTACAGTGTTTAGAGATTCCTAATCTCAGGCACTAATTATATCAAATTCGAAGATAATCTCTATTTTCGGATTTTACTTTTTATTGTTGAAAAATCGACGGCGGCAAAAGTTCAATTGGGGAGGCTCGGCGATGATTACTTCGGTGGGGGGCTTTGACGGTGAGGGGCAGCGTGCGAGGATAATAGTTTAGAAGAAATATAACGTCAACAACTTCGGATGGTGGATTCTATTATGATTCTATTTTGTTTTTACCTTTAAATTTTTGTAACTAATTTTAGTACATAAATAAAAATTTAAGGCACAAGACTCAAACATTTCTTGGTACGACACAATAATTTTGAAGTACGTAATTAGATAATGTATATTTATATAAAAATAACATAAGTATATACAATATTTGTTATATTATATGGTAATTTCAAGGGTAAAATGGGTATTGATGAGTAAAATGTAATTGAAAATATAAAAAAAAGTAAGGAGTGCAGAGAAATTACAAAATGAGGAGGGACTGAACTTTTTAAGTTCAAAGGTATTTAAGTCAAAGTGTCCCTAATAATAATAACAACAAATCAAAAGTAAATACTTATCACTATTTTGAAGTTTAAGTTCACTCCCTAATGAAATTTCATAAACATTGCACTTCCTACTTTTAAATGTTTTTTGCATCTAACTCCCCACTCATCTAAATTTTCCAATATTGCCCTTGTCAATCAATTTTAATTACAATCATACCAGTCTGGGTTAGGTTTTCTTCGTGCAACAGAGTAACTGCAAGACAATTTTGTGATCGATGTTGGATCCACATTTCAATCACATGAAAGAGAAATGGGTAAGTTGAAGGTTCAATTTTAGAATATGATGTTCTTTTGGTGCGATAATTTTATGTGTTAATCACGATGGTGTTGTGAGCGGTCGTGGCAGAGAATCATTCTTTGCCAAATATTGATTGCACTAACGTTCAGTTGAAGACGAGGATCACAACTCAGGCGAGAACATTGAAGACGATGATTGGAACTCATGCAACAATGAGATGTTCACTTTAGCTTTTTTCGGTGAGTATTTCTGACGGTTGTCCTATTACGAGATTATGATTGTAGTACTTACTAATTTTATATTAATTGTGATCTTTTACTATGAAGGTATGTATAGGAATAAAGTTTTGCGAGGGTTGTTGTAATTTCATTCTAGTATGCGTATGCATTTTCACAGGATATCTGTTCTCAGTGTAATATACCTATTTTATTATTCTTATGCCATATTTGCATGATATTATATGTTGTATTTTTTTGTCAATACCTTCATTTTGTTGATAAATACTACGACTACTTATTTATGAACTATGACATTTATTTCATATACTTGTATATTGAATAATGATAAAAGCTGATTGCTATGCAGCGGGGTCTACCGAAAATGACAAAAATTGAGAATGATTTTTTTGAACGTTAGATTCTATTCTTCATATTGATGGTTGATATAATTGGAAATAATACATTTTTTTCGGAGACACTCGGGACTTCTAAAGTCCACCCCCTTCGTATTTTTTGAAGCTTACCATAAATATTGTCTCCGGCATCCAATGAACAACTTCCGCACTCAAGTATGTGTTGAATATATGTGTCATTTATTATAATATGTACAACAATGTAATTATATTTTTTATAGGTAGTGCAGAGATATCCAATGTACAACAAGAAACAATGGGTGTCCGTTTTCAACAAAGCCAGTTATGCTCTCCTACGAAATAATTTTGAGCTGCATATAATGTTTGTTGTGGAGGCCATAAGTACTCGTTATGGTAGACTAACCCATAGTGTACCTCCATCATTTACCTAAAATTACCTCAGCATGAATTGTATTTATTTATACGGGCATTAAATTTTTTGACAGAGTTCTTACAATGAAAATAATAGTATATTTTTATGTTTTGGGGTATATTCATTATGACCAGAGGTATACATATTCTAATAAAAAGTTGCATAATAGTGTATGGAAGCATTCATATTCATATATAGGTATAATTTTTGTGAACAAGGGTATTTAAGTATCTATTGAAGATTTCTCATCGATTGTTGCTGGATCAAACAATTGTGAGATGATTTCATCACCCCCACTTTGTTAGATGTTATTATGCATCAGCAAATACTTTTGAAACGACCTATGAGATCACCCAACTATTTATTCAAGGATGGATGAAACTATTACATAAGATAATATCACATGACATATCATTTGGTGAATCATAGTAATAGATATTTTGGAGTTAATACATAATTTATGATGTATGATGTTCTTTTTATTGTGATTGTCCGTGCAAGAATATTTTAGAGTAATAAAAAACTCTCAACAAGAAGAAATATTTTAGAAAATATAGAAAAGTAAACGATACACATGTGACATATTGGACCTTCCACACTGTGAGGAATATATTAGTTATTGATGTGTACATGAAACATATCCATCATTGTTGTCAAAACAATTTAGTGATTACAGATCTTCTCAAAATACGTCAAATATCTATAAAATTACTTATAAAACCTATTCCTCAATACAAGTACATTCAATCAATCCAGAAGTATGTAACTTAGGTAAAATAAATGAATAAATATCATCATTGGAGGTATATGGCTTTTACTTAAGGGTCTCTTGACACCCAGTTATGATTGTGGCTAGCTTAGACGGCTGTAGGTTGAATAGATCATTGCAGTTTTGACACGGCCTGACCGTATATAATTATACCCAATGTATTTTTCTTACCCACAAAGTTCAATAGAACCAATGAATTAAGAATATGGATCAAAGAAAAGAGGAGGAAGAAGAAAATATAGTGCAGAGAATGTGAATTAGTATGGAATATAACCAACCACGAGAATAAGTCTCGGACCTGATATCAATCCATAGGCTGAAACACAAATAATAGGCTAAATTCTACTACAAAGGATTGAAAGCCACGAACCGATGGAATCACTTCAAAACCCGATTTGAGACTCTAAATGCAAGGAAATCACTCCCTAACACTGGAAAATTAAAAAAGTGAAATTTGATTCAAGATGTAAAAAAGTTCTCATTACAATGATAGACAAGGACCTTATATAGAGGTCATTGATAAAAATAAAATGCAACAAATAATAAAGAAACAAACCAAAAGGTAAGTTTAACTATAAGGACATAAATAATAAAGAAAGTTCTAAATATGAAATTATACTATATGAAAACTTATAATAAGAGAAAATATATATTAAGGTAACTTCTAGAAGCTTCCATGATTGATGATTCTCTTGATAACCTTTCATTATTTGTAATTCTCTTGATAATCTTCCATAATTAGCGATTCTCTTGGTCTTTTAATTCCGATTCTTACGGGTTCCATTGAAGGAGGGTCAGGTGATGGCTAAGTGGTCTCCAAGCATCATCCTTAAATTGATTCTCCATGAAAAATTTATGGGTCAACCCAATGATGGATTCTTGAAACTGACGAGCTCGGCTTCGAGTGATGGGTCCCACGGGCATTTGAATCCTTGAAGATTGGACGCCCTCGTCATTCCCTAATTCTTGAAAACCTTTCTTGTTCTCCTGAACAAGATATTCATCTGCTACATCAAAAATGTTTAATTCAGAAACATTAAAAGTAGCATGAATTTGGTACTCACCTTGGAGTTCAAGTTTGTAGGCATATTTTTCCATGAATGACTCTAACAAACTTTCATCTAGTTTGCTAACTTATTGCAGGCATATGATGATGTTTTTCCTGATAAGTACCCCATAGTTTACCACCCACTCGTAGAATTGAGCATCAAATTGATTTTGTCCCAGAAGCATCAATTCCTAATAAGCCAGCCTATAGAGCCAACCCGGATGAGGTAAAAGAAATACGAAGGCCAATGGAAGATCTACTGAGCGAATGTTGGATTCATGAAAGCCTAAGTCCTTGTATTGTACCTATCCTATCGATGCCAAAAAAAGATGGAGGTTGGCGCATGTGTGTGGATTTCTGAGCCGTCAATGCTATAACAGTTAAGTATCGTCCCATTCCTAGACTAGATGACATGCTTGATAATTTATGTGGTTCTGTAATTTTTCCAAAAATTGATTTAAAAAATGGCTATCACCAAATTTAGATGAATCAAGGTGATGAATGGAAAATTGGTCTATAAGAGTGGTTAGTTATGCCATTTGGACTTACTAATGCCCAAAGTACGTGCATGTGATTGATGAATCATGTTTTAAGAAATTTTATAAATAATTTTGTTGTAGTATACTTTGATGACATACTTATTTACAGTACTTCTATTGAAACACGTGTTGAACATTTACAAGCAGTTTTAGATATTTACGGGCTGAAAATTTATATGCTAACTTAAAAAGTGTGACTTTTGTGTCGACAAGTGCAGCTTTTTGGGTTTTACTGTAGAAAAAGATGGAGTATGTGTATACCCTGCGAAGGTTGCAGCCATCCAAGAGTGGCCTACATCTACGAGTGTACGTTATGTCCGTAGTTTCCATGGTGTTGCAAGTTTCAACCATCGATTTGTGTAGAACTTCAGCACTATTCAGCACCCTTAACTGCAATTACCAAAAATGACAATAAGTTTGAGTGGGAAAGTGAACAAAAAAGTGCTTTTGATACTCTCAAATTGAAACTTACATGTACACCCGTACTTGCTTTACCTGATTTCTCTAAACTATTTGAACTTGATTGTGATGCTTTTGGTGTAGGTATTGGTGCCGTCCTTTCCCAAGAAAAGAGACCCGTTGCATTTTTCAATGAAAGCTACTTCGCGCTGCCTTGAATTACTCAACCTACGATAATGAATTGTACTCATTAGTGCAGGCCTTGCAAACATGGCAACATTACTTACGTCCTTGTGAGTTTGTTGCGTACATTGATCATGAATCCCTCAAGCATATCAAATCCCAAAGTAAGTTGAGCATGAGACACATCCGATGGATCTCCTTCATTGACACATTTCCCTATGTTGTTAAATACAAGAAGCGTAAAGAAAACATCGTCGCAGATGCATTTGTTACCACACTTGAATCTAAGCTATTAGGTTTTTCGTATTTGAAAGAATTATATGCAATTGACCCTGATTTCTCCAATATATTTGCTAAATATAATTCACATGCATTTGAAAAATATCATGTACATGATGGGTATTTTTTGCGAGAAAATAAATTGTGCATGCCTAAATGCTCTATGAGAGAATTTTTTATTTGGAAAAGTCATTCTAGGGGTTTGATAGGACATTTGGTAGGAACAAGACACTTAATTTGTTGCAGGAACATTTTTTTTTTCTACGAATGAAAGCCGAAGTTGAAGCTGCAATTCGTCAGTATACAACATACCTCTCTTCAAAGTCTACTGTTCATCCACATGATTTGTATACTCATTTACCTATTCCTGAATCCCCTTGGATTGATATTTCGATAGATTTCATATTAGGGTTGCCTAGGAGTAGGTCCGGTAAAGATTCAATGTTTGTTGTGGTTGATCGATTTTTTAAAATGGCACATTTTATTCCATGCACAAAAACCATTGATGCTTCGCATGTTGCTTCATTATTTTTCAAAAAGGTTGTTAGATTGCATGGTGTTCCACAATCCACATTTTATTCCATGAGCCCCTTACAATGAAAATACATAGGTTTAGAAAATAATAGCAAACAATGAACTCCATGTTCTAAGCGTAATAGGATTCTAGCTGGTTTCACCCTGAATCACTACACTCGTGTTTGATTTTTAAGTAGAAGTGTAGAGTATTTGAGAGTGACTAGGGGTAGATGTTATTTATTGGTGAGGATGAAGATTTGTTTGCTTTTTTTTACCTGTTTTTGCTCTTTCTTTTGGCTCTTGGAACAAAACTTGACTAGGATCGACTCAAATTGATAGAAAACTTGAGCGTAAGGCTCTGATACCAGATAACAAGGTCCGACCATGTATAATTATACCCAATGTATTTTCCTTACCCACAAAGTTCAATAGAACCAATAGATTAAGAATATGGATCAAAGAAAAGATAAGGAATAAGAAAAGATAGTGCAGAGAATGTGAATTAGTATGGATGATAACCAACCATGAGAATAAGTCTCGAACCTGAAATCAATCCATAGGCTAAAATACAAACAATAGGCTAAATCCCGCTGCAAAGGATTGAAAGCCACGAACCGATGGAATCACTCCAAAGACCCGATTTAAGACTCTAAATGCGAGGAAATCACTCTCTAACACTAAAAAATTATAAAAGTAAAATTTGATTCAAGATGTAAAAAAGTTCCTATTACAATGATAAGCAAGGACCTTATATAGAGCTCATTGAGGAAAATAAAAGGCAACAAATAATAAGGAAACAAACCAAAAGGTAAGTCTAACTATAAGGAAAGATCTAGTTATGGAATTATACTATATGAAAACTTATAATAAAAGAAAATATATATTAAGTAACTTCTAGAAGCTTCCATAAGTGATGATTCTCTTGATAATCTTTCATAATTAGCGATTCCCTTGATCTTTCAATTCCAATTCCTGCGGGTTCCATTGAAGGAGTGTCACGTGAGGGCTAAGTGGTCTTCAAGCATCATCCTTAAATTTATTCTCCATGAAAAATCCTCGGGTTAACACATTGACATATTCTTGAAACTAACGAGCTCGGCTTCGAGTGATGGGTTCCACGGGCATTTGAATCCTTGAAGATTGGACTTCTCGTCAAGTTTTGCTGAATATTGGTTTCTATCAGCCAATACTAGTTAAAGGATTAGTGGGATCATTTTTTTATGTATTCAAGGGTGTATGATAATGTCACATAAGATAAATTTGACATAATATATGATGTTGTGGATCATGGTAAGAGATATCGATGAGTTAGTGGATAACTGATGAGATATGTCTCAATCCTTACACTCTTTATTAGCTTTGTCAACGTCAACATATTGTAGATTAGGAAAAATATCCCCAAAAAACAAATGTGTTACAAGGTATAAGGAATAAATATTATACATGAGACATATTAGGATTGTCCATACTATAAGTATTAGTCATTGAGGTGTACATTGAACGTGTTCATCAATGTTTTCAAAATAGTATGATGAGTACACATATTTTCACTACATGTCGAATATGTACATAGTTATTTATAAAGTCTATTCATTAATAAGAGTACATGCAATCGTATTATAAGTATGTAAGTTAATTAAATGAGGAACATATGGCTTCATTAGGGGTATATTGTTCAAATTTACGAATTTCTCCACACTTAACCATAAAATTTTGCACACGTTTTTTAATTCTGTGTGTATGTACCTCTAATACCAAAGTTCATACTTATGGATAACCACATATATCATTTTTTTTTTATAGAAACTATGATGATCCTTAAATTTTTTGACAAAATATAACATCAATGACTTATTACCCAAATTTGGCAACCATATGTTTCAAACCTCAATTGTTCTCGGTTCATGCATAAAATTTAACATACAAATCCAATAAATAAGATTAGACAATGTGTGTAGGGTCTCCTAATTAAATGTTCACAACAAGTTTTGTTCGACATATTTTGACATCGTCAAATTAGATAGCCCATCTGCTAAATGGGTAGGTTTTTGTGTTGTATAAATATTAACTCTCAAAGAACATACATTGTAGTGACCCACAATCATGTTTCTCACCTTAGAAATGACAATATTTAAAACAAAGACATAAGTCTGCAAAAGTATATACGACACCGATTCAAGTTTATGAAATAACTATATACGTATGTAACTTGTTTGTAGAGGAACGTCAATTGAAAACCAGAGCACACGTTATATACCATTTGTGGTAACCAAAAGCATTTGGAGGCAATATCACACACTAGTAAAAACAAATAGAACTTTCATAAATCGAAAAAATAAATACATGAACAACCAACAACGTGATAAATATATCAACAAACAGGCGGGTCCAATTGTGGAATCTCAGGGGGCATCAGCTTGATTGGAGTCATCCATAAGGGCCAGAAGGCCCAAGAATGAGTGAAGATTGTATTCACTGAGCCCGGTTGGTATGTCTGCGATTCGTACAAATGACCTTCAGAACTTAAAAAGGTCACTCCACATGAGAAATGGGCACAAATAGTATTTTTTTTTTTTTCAAAAAAAATCGAACTTCACCCACCTTATATCGCAACTATTCTATGGAGAAATTAAACCTAATAAGATGAAAATGAAGTTAATTCTATATACAAGAAGGTTACTTACACTTTAAAATTCATCAAAATAACTTATATTTGAAATGATAGTGGGTTACGTTGTCGAAGTAAGCTCAAGTAACACCTAAGCTTATAGAAACCAAATAGAAGTGCATGAAAAAAATATTAGAGTATTCTACAAATTTGAAAGCACAAAACTAATATATTAATTTTACCAAATACAAAAAGTTTAACTTAGTTCTTGAACTTCGCTTGGGAAAGAAAATCGTCTTCGATATTTCAAGCAGATTGTGCACTTTTGTTTTATATTCTCGGTTGGTCTTTGATACAAAAAAAAAAAAAAACTTCCAATACAGTAGCGGTGATGATTTCAAGGATGACAATCAGAGGCGACAATCTAAAAGTGGGAGGAGAAATATTTTTGAAGAAAAAAAGAGATTGAGATCGTGTGTATTATTTAGGTTTAGTTTTTTTTTTTTTTTTATATATGTTAATTTTGGAATTGATTATAGTATATAAATAATAAACCAAGGTACATTACTTTGCAATTAAATTTATATAGCATGACAATTTTAGAGTACGTAATTAAAAAATGTAGGTTTACGTAAATTCAGCAAAAAGTACATAATATATACATAAACTCATCATTCCATGGACAAAATAGGTAGTAGAGAGCTATCTGTAAACATTCTATAAAAGTAGGAGTGCAGTGTTTTTAAATAACTTGTAGGGACTGAATTTAAATGTATTTTATATGACATATATTTAAATCAAAATGCCTCTAATAATAATAATAATAATAATAATAATAAAATTCACAAATTATTACACTTATTCTCTTACAGTCTATCAGCCAAGTTGATCATCTAAGTCACTCAGTTTATTTTTATAACATTGGACAGATCTTTCTAGAATACTCAAAAGAAATATATATTTATAATTTTGTATATTTATTTTTTATTCAACTTATTCTGGACTCCTCTTATTTTTTGTTATCCAATGTCTTTTATTTTTTTATTAATGTTTTACAATGTACTGTATTTATCTCCTATATATTCCTTAGTTTTTTTTTTAAGTTTACTTTATATATTTTTTACTTTTATAATTATTATTTATATATTTTATATAGATTACTTTAATTTCTTATCATTTTATATTTTATTAGGCATATATATCTTTATACAAACATGGATCTGTTCTTCCACCATTTCCTGAAAACATATTTTTCCAAAAAAAATAATTACTTCTCCCATTCTACATATTATGTCATACTTTTCATTTTCGTACGTCTTACATATTATATTATGTTACTTTCTATTTTTGGAAAATTATTTTATATTTTAATCATATTTTAAATTTTATAATTTATTAATTTTTATTTTTATTAAACTAACTAGTTATCTTAATTTTAATGTATAATTATTTATATTATATTATAATTAATTTTATTAATACATTATTAATTATTTACTAATCATATTTCTCCTAATTATCTACAATAAATATGCCATCATAATTGGGACGGAGGGAGTACTATATTACACACACTCATTATTTTTATATTATTTATACAATTCTCTATGTTTCATATATATATATATATTTTTTCAAATAATTTCACTAAACAAACACACCTATATTTTAAATTGTTATTTTTAGCATAATTAGAATATATATAATATATTAGGTACATATATCCATATTATATATATTTATGAGATTTTTAAAGCTAATATATATATATACACATAATTTCAACGATGAAAAAAAATCTTATTTAATATGAAGCAATTTAATTTTGAATGATAAAGAAAAAAATTGAATCATCAGCTGAATCACCTACAAGGAGACCGAAGGGAGGAAGCTGCACATGGGAAATCACACAACTTCAGAGGTCCAAGGCATAGGGAACATGATGTGAAGATGACCTTTGGCAAAGAACTAACCCTGAAGGATGTCCTGCATGTCCCAGACATTCGGAAAAATCTTGTCTCAGGATCACTGCTAGTTAGGCATGGTTTCAAACTTTTCTTTGAAGCAAATAAATTTATATTAGCAAAAAATGAGATGTTCCTATCTAGGAGTTATCTTAAAAATTGGTTGTTCAAGTTGAGTGTAATGGCCGTGCACCGAGCACCATCAACTGATAATAAAAATGTTGCTTCTTCATCGTACTTGATCGAGTGTTCTAATTTATGGCATTGTAGATTAGATTATGTAAACCTAAATATCATAAAACGATTGGTAAATATGAATTTACTAAATATAAAAGAGGGGAATACTCAAAATAAATGTGAAGTTTGTGTGGAGGCCAAAATGGCAAAATTACTCTTCCCGTCTGTCGAAAGGAAGACTAATCCATTATAGTTAATTCACACTAATATATGTGACTTAAAATGTGTGCAAAGCAGAGATGGAAAAAAATATTTCATCAAATTTATCCGTGACTGCACAAAATATTTCTATCTTTACCTATTAAGGGAAAAGAGCGAAACAATTGAGGTCGTTAAGAACTTAAAAAACGATGTAGAAAATCAACTTGGCTATAAAATCAAGACAATTCGAAGTGATAGAGGCAGCGAGTATGTGGCCCCATTCAAAGAATTATGTAACGAAAGTGGCATAATTCATCAAACAACGGCTCCATATTTACCTAAATCAAACGACATTGCAGAACTCAAAAATCAAACACTTAAGGAAATGATGAATCCCTTGTTGATAAGTTCAGGACTTCCCCAAAACTTGTGGGGGGAGGCGGTACTGACTACAAATTATATCCTGAGCAAGCTTCCATTTAAAGGTAACGATGCCACCCCTTACGAACTATGGAAAAACAAGAAACCCACATACAAATACTTCAAAGTGTGGGGGTGACTAGCAAAAGTGGAAGTTCCGCCTCCAAAGAAAATCGCTATCAGCCCAAAAATGGTAGATTGCATATTTATCGGATACGCACAAAACAATAGTGCTTATCATTTCATAGTTCACAAATCGGAAATCCCTAGGATGACTGAGGGAACTACGATAGAATCAAGGAATGTCATATTCTTCAAAGATATCTACCCTTGTAAGGAAAGGATGTTGTCCAACCCAAAATTGATAGATGAAAAACTACAAGGCTTAAAGAGACAAACGGCCAAAAACCCTGATCAAGAGGTTTCAGAACCTAGGCGTAGCTAAAGGACGAGGATTAAGAAAACCTTTGGTGGGATTTTGTTCTGTATATGTTAGAAAATGATCTAGCAACAATCAAGGAAGCACTATCTAGTCCTAATGCTCCTTTCTGGAAGAAAGTAATAAATAGTGAAATAGACTCAAAAATGTATAATAACACTTGGGTGTTATCTGACCTACCCGAAGGTTGCAAACCACTAGGGTGCAAATGGGTTTTGAAGAAGAACTCAAGGCTGATGGGTCTATTGAAAAATACAAAGTCCGTCTCATAGTAAAAGGCTATAGACAAACCGAATGATTTCACTTCTTCAACACATATTCACTAGTAACTAGGAAAACATCCATTCGAGTGCTTCTCTCGATTGCGTCTTTGAACAAACTTGAGATTCACTAAATAGATGTGAAGATTGCTTTTCTAAATGGTGAATTAGAAGAAGAGGTATATATGGAACAACTGGAAGGATATGTCATCCCTAGCCAAGAGAAAAAAATGTGAAAACTGACAAAGTCCTTGTATGGACTGAAACAAGCACCTTTACAATGACACTTAAGATTTGGTAATGCCATATTATCAAATGGTTTTAAAATAAATGAGTGTGACAAGTGTGTCTACTTCAAAGAAATATCTTCCGGTTTTATCATAATTTGTCTATATGTAGATGACTTACTGATCATGGTTAAGGATGTTAGTTTGATCAATGAGGTGAAATGTATGTTGGGTCGTAACTTCGACATGAAAGACTTGGGATTAGCCGATGTCATCCTTGGAATGAAGATTCTAAGACAAAACGAAGGTATTTGTTCTGACTCAGTCCCACTATTAAAAAGATACTGAGAAAATTCAATGTCTACGACAACACTCTAGTGAAAACCCCAATGGACCTCAGCGTGCACTTGAGCTTAATTAGGGAGACCCAGTAGCTCAAGAAGACTATGTCAAAATTATTGGAAGCCTAATGTACTTAACAAAGTGTATAATGCCTGACCTGGCTTGCCCTATAAACAAGTTGAGTCGATACACTAGCAACCCCAATCATGAACACTGGAAAGCGCTAGTAAGAGTATTAAGTTATCTTAAATTTACTCTGAATTTTGCCATACACTACGCGAAATATCCACCGGTAGTAGAAGGGTACTGCGATGCCAATTGGATATTCGATGCAAAAGACTCACTGTCTACAAGTGGATATGTATTTACAATTGGAGGAGGAGCTTTTTCGTGGAAATCCACAAAACAGACATGCATTGCACGGTCCACAATGGAATAAGAGTTCATCGCCTTGGACAAAGCTGGCAAAGAAGCCGAATGACTGAGGAACATCATGGATGATATCCCATACTGGACTAAACCAGTACCTCCTGTAATGATTCACTACGATAACCAAGCTGCAATAACAAGGGCTAAGAATGGAATTTACAGCGGTAAATTCCGACATATCCAATGTAGACATAACAATGTAAGACATTTGATCACCAGTAGGGTTTTGACTATTGAATATGTAAAATCATAGGAAACCTAGCGGATCTACTAACCAAACGGTTGCAGAGAGATCAAATATAGAAACTGTTAAAGGGAATGAGTTTGAAATCCACAAGATAGAGACAATTAAGGTGGTAACCCAACCAAATCACTTGGAAATCCCAAGCCTTGGTTCAATGGAAAAACTAAGCTGTGAGAGTCCAACACGAACACTCAATTACAATTCCCTGAAAAACAATGACTGTTATAATGTGCAAAAGTGGTGAAGTTGAGTCAATAACTCTTAATGATCCTAAATGTGTGAGTTAGATACCTTGAGATAGGATTACTTATATAAGTGTGAAGTGTGGGCCACTTCAAACGAAACACTTATGAATCCAAAGACGAGATCCATGGCGAAATGGATCAAAACGTGAGAACAAAGTTGAGACTGAGATAGCGACACGTCAATATTATTGACTAAGTGCACGCAGAGGTGGAACAGTTCAATGCATCACGTCAATTGGGCCACCAGTACACTCTGTAATGTTGACTATGAAAGGTTCAAGCCAAAAGCTACCTGTCCTGATGTATCAATGTCTCACAGGGATTGAGCTAAGCTTCTGTCCTTTCTATGGGCATTCCCACTCATATGGGGGATTGTTGGATAGTCGGTTATTTATGCAATCGATTAATTGGTGAGTGAATATGTGACGGGCCGATGTACTAAATTAATTAGATTAATTTCGAAAAAATAAATAAATAATATTTATTTATTGTATATGGGGCTTGGTTAATATTTTGACTATTTTTTCTGTCTCGAGACAAATCAAATTGCGTAGCCCTAAATTAAACCTGATTATATGGCCTAAGTCACAATATTATTTGGATAAATTATTATCCGTTGGATGAATTTATTATTATCTCAAATAGAAGGTTTAAAATTAGAATAAATTACAATCGTTTCAAACGGAAGGTTTGAAATTAGAATAAATTACGATCGTCACAAATGGAAAATTTTTTATTAGAATCAATCACGACCGCTTTAAACGGAATGTTTGAATTTAGAATAAATTACATCGGTAATTAAGGTCGTAATTATGATCGTAATTGATCCCCTGCCATTTTGGCCAAGTGGAGACGTCTATATAAATGGTCTCCCCCCTTCATTATAAATACACCAACAACTCTTTCCTCCTTCTCTCATCTCTTCTAGCTTTACGGCAATCTTCTCAACTCAGTTCCTCTCTTGCTTTGTTCGCTGGAGCTCCAACGATTAGAGGTGTCACTCTCATTAAAGACGGAAACCGTTTTATCTATGAGTTAAAATGCCAGCCACCGGAGGCACTACTGGGGCATATCTAAATTTTTGGAAAGATAATTTATCATCGACTCGATTTTATGGTAAATTTTATTCTCGCAATACCCATTTTACTAACAAAAACTATTTACAAAATATAGCTTCCAGCATAAAGGGTGATATACTCAATTCATTTTCCAATGAAAAACTTTAGAGAAATATAAAAAATGCAAATATTTACCATTGGGAAAACTACAAGTAAAGTGATAAAGTATTTTTAACGTTATACTTATGTACAAGCGAACCGTGTTTGTTTCTTGAGACTACCTCACACATGTATGACTAGGGAGTTATATATATATGAGTTTAGAATTATTGATTCTATCTCTAAGACAGTCGTTGTATGGTAAAAACTCAGTTGCATTATATATATATATATATATGAGTTTAGAATTATTGAATTAGCTGATAGTTTTTAGCTGTTAGCTGATTCAATTAGCTGATTTCACTAGCTGATTCAATTACTGTTTGACATTGGTTGTTTATACATAAAATGACTATTAAGAACATTAATATGTTATTTTTAAAATATTTAATTTTGTTCATTTTGATTTGAAATTTATGAGAATTTTGTTATTAATTATTGAAAATTATAAAAATATTATAAAATATATTTTTTTATTTTTATTATTTATTTTGAAAAAATTATTTTTACTAAAAAATAATAATTTTTTATTAAAATTTTATAAAATATAAAATAATAAATCTTTCTTATATATTTTTATTTTTACTATGTTAATTATTGTTTTAATATATGTAAATAAATTAATAACCTTTATTTTTCTATTTGATTTAGTTTCAAAAATTTATATATTTTACAAATAAAATAATTTATATGTAATAATTAATAATAGTAATTATTTTAAATCTACAAAAATAAAAATATAATCCAATAAATTAAATATATTAAAAATAATTAATAAATACTGCTATAAAAATATATTTATATGTATAAAATAAATAATTAAGTTTTAAGGGTAAATAAAGAATAACCAAAATTAAAATGAATAAGCACTCTCAAAATGCTAGGTAGATGAACTTTTAATAGATTAGTTTTTTTTGTCCAAAAACCTCTTTCAAAAAACTAATTTACCAAACACCTAAATTAGTTTTTTGACTGGTCAAACAGCTAAAAGCTCCTAAAAAAATTGTTTCCCAAACACTCTTTTAATTTCAATAATTATCAAATATTATTAGGGGATCTATTGATTTAGTTATAAAGTTTTTTAATCGATCAACATATCTAGATTATATGTGGAAATATATATATATTTGTTGATTTGAAAGACAGCAATGCAATGTAGTTCATAAAAGTCCCGTCTATTACTATCTTTATTGAAGGTATGGATTTAATGTGTATATAATACTTAAAATATTTATTATTTTTGTTTAAAAATTTCAAATATTTTTTTACAATATTTTACAAAATCTATAAATCTAAATAAATATTGTATAATTATTATTTTAGAATTAACAAAAAAAATTGTTTAAACCATAAAAATTTTGTATTCTGAATATTAAGATTTATTTATTTTGTATTTGGTCTGTGTTTTAATTAGAATAAGAATTTGGATACCATATTATATAAAATATAATAGTATATTGTTTCTGAAATAGTGACATAGTAAAATAAATAAATAAATAAAACTCTAACGATTTTTCAAATTAAAGCTTCATTTTAAATTAATTTAAACCACAATCAACAAACCTTATTAAAGAGAGCCTTAAAACTCAGTTAAGACAAGCAAATATATTTTGAGTGCAAATATTATAATCAACGTATACACAAAAATTTTAAACAAATAAATTGAGTACAAATTAATACATTTGATATATTATATCATTATATTTATATTATTTATAAACTAATAAATTTTAAAACCATATTTTACTTATTTTTAAATTTAAAATATTGATTATAACTATATACAAAAGATATTAATTGTAGACAATATCCTATAATTATAGTGTTAATTGAATTATTTAAAATGGGAAATTATATATAAAAAAATCAATTATAGTTATAATATAAATTTTATATTGTGAGGTGATTCATTTTTTTTCCACTTATCATTGAGAATTAAAATATTTAATATTAAATATTAATTTTTCTTTTTCATATTATGTGCATATATATATATATTTAAATTTGAATATTTCTTAAATATATAAAATGATATATGTATGTAATATGTACAATATTTAATTATACATAAACTAAAAATTTAAAATATTTCTTTATAATTAAATACTTGTTTAGATACATATAATTTTTTTTATAAAGTCATACATAAAATTTCAAATATTATAATAATAGATATAATTTTTAAACGGAGACTTTGTCTGTGCTTTATGTCAATAGTATAAAATTTATATTCAGTCATTCTTATTAAAAAATTATCTGCACTTCCTCCTTTTTAGTATTATTTAAATTTAATCTCTATTTTCTTTTTGTATTAAATAGTATAGGATAAATATGATGCACCCTTAAAATATATTTAAATACTTTTAACATTTTTTTATATACTTATAACATATTCCGCTCTATCTATACTACGTCGCGATCTACCTAAATTTTTCTACTGATATACCTCTATTTAAGTTCTGTGTGCTTTTGTATGTATATTTAAAAAAATAAATAATAATAACAATAATTACAATTACGTTTTATTATGAGATGAAACAAAAAAACTACTACACACTTCTCATATCCCAAAGAAAATCATATACCCGTTATTCTTGTTCATTACTACAATATATTGAAATTTTCTCTCCTTCATGCAGTTGATCGCTCTTATTTCCCCTCAAATTTATTCATATTCATTGAGATTTATAAATTTGCACTAACATTATTGTATTATCAGAATCTAATTGTAAAATAAAATATACATAATATAAAAATTACAATGTGACAAATTTATTGAAATATAATCCAAAATAGGTACATAGAATTTAAATAAAATTATGATATGTATATATATGTATATATATATTCATTCAATCAAGTTACAAATTTATACTATTAAAAAAATATATATATTGTAATAAAAAATTAGATATATAAATTTTAAATACAACCATGATTATATATATTATTTTATCAATATTAGTTTACTTACTCTTTTAATTCTACATTTTAATCAATATTAGTTTATAAATATTTAAAATAATAATAATGCAAACTCAAATATTATTCAATGATTCTAACTTTTGAAAATGGGGAAGAATAATTCAGAAATGAAGTTAGGCCTAATAATGACCTCTAATTTTTTTCTTATTATAAATTTGTGGATTTTTATTTTTTTTAAAAGATAAAATGTTAAATTTTAAATGGTAAATTATTTTTTTTAGAACTTTTTTATTATTTTAATTCAGTAATATCTTAAAATAATCTTATAAATGAATTGATGTGTATAATAATATTTAAATTATAAATTCAAACTTTTATTTGAATTAAATTAATGCATCAATTCATTTTGATTTCAAATTAATATTTGAATTGAAACAACACACTCATTTATTTTGAAATTGAAATTTAAATTGAACCATCTTGGTCTCATTTGCTGATATGAGACAAAAGATATCAAAACAAGATAAATATATATACAATGTTTTATCTCTACAAAAAATTATAATATCCATACTCATTTTATTCCCTACATTTACATTATCTCGATATTCTCTACCAGAATTCGAGATCGAACTTTGTATTATCCCAATAAAAATTTTGTATAACCCTTGATAGGAATTGAATCAAAATATCATATTCAGAAAGTGATCTCATCACGATACAAAGTTATATCCGACTATTTTCGTTGTTAATCCAATAAAATTCCCAACAGTTATGGCGTTGAGTAATGTTAATAAGCACCTTATACTAATTACACTGTATTGTATATATATTAATAATAACATATGTGTCCCGTAATATATGAGCTAATTTTAATATGTACATTTATATAAGTTTAGAAAAATAAATTTTTTATCCCAACTCAGGGAAGAAAAAGCCCACTTAATTCATTTTTTACAAATTTTTGAATATAATTTAGAATTCATAAATAAATACCCTAAATTATTTACAAAAGACGATAGAGAATACTGGAACACCCTAAATTCAAAATCCCGTACAAAATTAAAAGAACTAAAAAATATATTAAATTATTTTATTGCCTAACTATAATTTTCCTTCTTGTAGGTATGAACACTCCAACTCAACCTACAGCTCAAAAGGCAAAAGATTATGAACTCATCCCCAAAACAGTAATTCCTACAAACAACAGGTTTCAACCATTTTACGATTTTCCCCCACTAACCTATATTCAAGCCACCCAATCTTCTCAAAATCAAACTATTTCAAAACCACAAAATCAACCTATGGACAAAACTCAAGCTCCCCATACTCCACCTAGAAAACCAACTAATTCCTCATATTTTACAAAAAATATTACTGAACATATCACATTAACCTGATTCAAATGAATCCCTGACATAGATACTCTTAAACAATTCACTCAAAGACTATTTCAGATGGGATGTAACTGGAGCACAGATGATCCCATCAAAACCCAAAAGTTTTATGAACTCATTTTAGTAGATTCTGATTCAATTGAACTCACCCATACTATGGATTCTCAAAATCTAGACCCGTAGCCTATTCAAAATGCATAATAAAAAAGATGTGTTCCCAACGGGAATGGGCTTCCCCCTTTTCCACAAAAATGTTTTCAGTAAATTTTTCTGCAAAAGGGTATACATACCATGACTATCGGATGACATGGTATAGAACCTTTCTATTCCGACCATTTGATCATTCATAGTATTTTACTTTTCATTCAAATTGTATAAAAAATTTCCCAATATGGTTTTACCACTTGTGGGTATTCTACGGCCTAGAAAAGGATGTAATTCCTCCCGATGTTCAACTTGGTTTTCAACTCTTCAACAAAAAGTCCAAAGATGAAGAATTCCAGAAGCCAATACTATTCCATGCTGAATTCAAAGTTCCATGGATATTTTGTTGGTCTTTCAAATTTTTGCAGACTTTCGACAAACCCAATCCATTATCACTAGTTCAAGAATTCAAAATCAAATGGTGGAACCAATTCAACACCCAGTTTTGTGATCAACAGGAGTAGCCCATTTTTTCCAGGCGGGTGAAAAGCTAACAAAGGTACTCAAAGAAATTTCAACCAATCCGCCAGCCACTACTCAAAGCAACAAGTCATTGTTCATTCCACAGGGTGAAAAAAGGAACTATCTGCTCCGAAAACCCCGAATACTCAACAACATCAACAAATACTCAAGTTCATGGAAATAATCGGTAGCAACCCCCAATTCATGGAATTCATTACAAATCAACAAAACAAAGCTCAAGTCGATTCTGATGCGACAGAGGGATCAAGTTGTGATCCATTCGGAGGACCATTAGCGCAAGATCCATTTGATATATAATAAAAATAATAATAATAATAATAATAATAATAAAATAAAATAATAATATAAATAAAAATAATATACATATATATCTTATCACATAAACTTACAATAATAAATTCTAGATCTAGAAAATAAAAAATCATATCCTAGATCTAGACTTGCTATCTTTAGCTATTCCTCACCTATAAATTGGGTGAATGATTTCATTGTAAACACACTTGCTAGACTTAAGAGCATAGATCTTGAAAGAATTCTCTCATTGTGTACTTATTCACCTTGCAATCTGAAGAGTCAATAAAGAAGTTAGAAATAGGAGCCGACCAACTTAATTAGACATAGGAGCCAACCAACTTAATTAGACATAGGCGGTGGAGCCGTCCCAAAAGTTAGAAATAGGCGGCGAAGCCGACCAAAATTTATATCAATAGGCGGCGGAGCTGACCCAAAAATTAGGAATAGGTGGCGGAGCCGACAATGTTGTATATACTAACCATAGTTATATTTATAGGTGTATATATTAGAAGAATAAAATTAAGAATAAAAATAATAGTAACAACAAAGTAAAGAACAAACTTATTTGAATAAAAACTTCTTTATTGATTCTTGAGATTGCAAGGTGAACAAGTAGACAAAGAAAGAATTCTTTCAAGATCTATGCTCTTAAGTCTAGCAAGTGTGTTTACAATGAAATCATTCACCCATTTTATAGGTGAGGAATAGCTAAAGATAGCAAGTCTAGATCTAGGATATGATTTTTTATTTTCTAGATCTAGAATTTATTATTTTAAGTTTATGGATAAGATATATATGTAAATTATTTTTATTTATATTATTATTATTATTATTATTTTATTATACTATTTTTATTATTTATTATATATCAAATGGATCTTGCGCTAATGGTCCTCCGAATGGATCACAACTTGATCCCTCTGTCGCATCAGAATCGACTTGAGCTTTGTTTTGTTGATTTGTAATGAATTCCATGAATTGGGGGTTGCTACCGATTATTTTCATGAACTTGAGTATCTGTTGATGTTGTTGAGTATTCGGGGTTTTCGGAGCAGATAGTTCCTTTGAGACTTCGGGAATGTTCTTTTCACCCTGTGGAATGAACAGTGACTTGTTGCTTTGAGTAGTGGCTGGCGGATTGGTTGAAATTTCTTTGAGTGCCTTTGTTAGCTTTTCACCCGCCTGGAAAAAATGGGCTACTGCTTGTTGATCACAAAATTGGGTGTTGAATTGGTTCCACCATTTGATTTTGAATTCTTGAACTAGTGATAATGGATTGGGTTTGTCGAAAGTCTACAAAAATTTGAAAGACCAACAAAATATCCATGGAACTTTGAATTTGGCATGAAATAGTATTGGCTTCTGGAATTCTTCATCTTTGGACTTTTTGTTGAAGAGTTGAAAACCAAGTTGAACCTCGGGAGGAATTATATCCTTTTCTGGGCCGTAGAATACCCACAAGTGGTAAAACCATATTGGGAAATTTTTTATACAATTTGAATGAAAAGTAAAAAACCATGAATGATCAAATGGTTGGAATAGAAAGGTTCTATACCATGCCATCCGATAGTCATGGTATCTATACCCTTTTGGAGAAAAATTTACTGAAAACATTTTTGTGGAAAAGGGGGAAGCCCATTCCCGTTGGGAACACACCTTTTTTATTATGCATTTTGAATAGGCTACGCGGTCTGGATTTTGAGAATCTTTAGTATGGGTGAGTTCAATTGAATCAGAATCTACTAAAATGAGTTCATAAAACTTTTGGGTTTTTATGGGATCATTTGTGCTCCAGTTACATCCCATTGGAAACAGTCTTCGAGTGAATTGTTTAAGGGTATCTATGTGAGGGATTTCTTTGATTCGAGTTAATGTGATATGTTCAGTAATATTTTTTGTAAAATATGAGGAATTAGTTGGTTGTCTAGGTGGAGTATGGGGAGCTTGAGTTTTGTCCATAGGTTGATTTTGTGGTTTTGAAATAGTTTGATTTTGAGAAGATTGGGTGGCTTGAATATTTAGTGGGGGAAAATCGTAAAATAGTTTAAACCTGTTGTTTGTAGGAATCACTATTTTGGGGATGAGTTCATAATGTTTTTTCTTTTGAGCTGTAGGTTGAGTTGGAGTGTTCATACCTACAAGAAGGAAAATTATAGTTATGCAATAAAATAATTTGATATATTTTTTAGTTCTTTTAATTTTGTACGAGCTTTTGAATTTAGGGTGTTCCAGTATTCTCTATTGTCTTTTGTATATAATTTAGGGTGTTTATTTATGAATTCTAAATTATATTAAAAAATTTGTAAAAAATGAATTAAGTAGGCTTTTTCTTCCCTGAGTTGGGATAAAAAAATTTGTTTTTCTAAGCTTATATAAATTGATGGTATGGTTAAAAGAAATATATTTAGAAGGAATAGTGGATTTTGGTTTATGGTTTACCATTACCTTGCAAAAATTCCTGAGTAAGGAAATCAGGCAATGAATTTAATGAACCATTAATGAATTCAATTTCAAAATCAAGATAGGATAGCTTGCCATATAGCAAAAATTTGTTTTGAAACAAGATTTTGAACATCTTTCTGTAAAATTTCTTTTGCATATTTACAGTCAATTTTTAATAAAAAATTTTTAAAATATAAATCATCTTGAAACTTTGAAGTACATAAGACAATGGATAAAACCTCATTTTTTAATTGTTGAATAACTCTTTTGCGGTCCAAGTCATACCCCTGAATGAAATCTAACTAACTGTTCTTTTGATTCTATTTTTTGTTTTAGTATTCCTCTATAACCTATGTCAGATGCATCTGTTTCCACTATCATGAATGCCTGAGGGTTCAGAATACCTAAACATAGTAGGGCTTTAACTTTTTCTTTTAAGACTTGAACAATTTTAGTGTGTTGATCAGTCCATGAGGGGGGGTGGGGGGTGGGGGGGAATTAGCTTGTAATCTTTGAAATAAAGGTTGACAAATTTGTCTCATATTTGGAAAGAAATAAGCTACATACTTTAAACATCCTAAAAATCTTTGTAATTGCTTTTTTTCTTTTATTTCATTGGGGAATTTGTCTGCAAATTCTATGGCTCTAGTTATTGGTTTAATAGTTCCTATATGAATTTCATGCCCTAAGAAACGAATTTGAGTTTGGAATAATTTCATTTTAGATGATGAAACTGCTAAACCATTTTTTCTAATTATGTTGAAAAATGTTTGTAAATGTTTAAAATATTGATCTATTATTTTTTAGAAAACTAGAACATCATCTATATATACTATTGTAAAAGTAGAGTAGGAGTTGAAAATATCATTCATTATGTGTTGAATTCAGAAGGAGCATTTTTTAATCCGAAAGGCATTACATTCCATTCATAATGACCAAAAGGCACTGTAAAAGCAGTTTTATATCTATCCTCTTCGGCTATTTGGATTTGTCAATATTCAGATTTTAAATCGAATTTTGAAAATATTTTTGCATTATATAACCTCTATAATAAATCTCTTTTATTTGGAATAGGATATCTTATCCATTGAAGAACTTTGTTTAGGGGTTTGTAATTAATAAGTAACCTTGGGACACCACGTTCTTTTTCTGCGTGATTCATAACATAGAAAGCAGCACATGACCATGGTGACTTTGAAGGCCTAATGAGTTTTTTTTTATCTAAAAGTCTTTGAATTTCTTTTTTGCATGTTTGTAATAATTCTTGGTTCATTTGAACTGGTCTAGCTTTGGTTGGAATATTTTTTTCTGTAAAATCTTTTTCATATGGGAAATTAATAATATGTTTTTTTCTATCCCAAAATGCATTTGGAATATCTGCACAAATTTCTTTTTTAAATAGACTTTCGACTTCTAATATTTTCTTTTGAACTACTGGATCTTTTATTTTTCTTCTATTGATACATATAATTGCTCTTCTTTTAGAAACATGATTTCTTTTTCTTTTTGTTGTATTACATTTATTTGCTTATATATAGAAGAGATGTTTGAAGTAAGAATAATTCTTTTTGTTTTACGGAATGTAAAACTCTAAAAGTTATATTTTTTCCCATAATATTAGTATGAATACCTTGACTGTTGGTGGTAAATGGATATATGTGAATTAAAAAGGTAGTTCCTAAAATGATATCTTGACTTATATCATTAATTATAAAAAATGTATTTTTAAAACAATAGTCATTATTACATATATATATATCCTTTAGATAGTATATATTTTACTTTTAAAGGTGCTCCATTTGCTGTTAATAATTGTTCATTAGTTTTATCACAATATTTTGTTGGAATAAGACCGGCTTTTATACAATTTTGATCTGCCCCGCTATCTATTAATGCAACAAAAGTTTCTTTAAAATCATCTATTGCTAGAGTAATCATAGCATACCATTTTTTAAAATTAATTTTTTCTATTACTTGTAAAAATTGAGATTCGGGGGGAATTTGTGTTCCTATTTTTATTTCTATACAAGGCGTATTTACTGAAGGGGTATCTTCATTAATTATTATAGATGCAATTCTAGCTTCAATTTCTAGATCTTTCATCTGGAGTGAATTTATTTCTTATTTTATTTTATTAATTTTATTTTTCAATATATTTATCTCACTTCGAATATCTTTTGAAGAATTCTTTTTGGCTAAAGGATTTGATGAATATTTGTCTAATACTTTTGATAAACTAAAAGGTTCAACTAATTTAACAGGTTCTTCTTCTTTGAGAACTAAATCTTTTAGTCTCTTTAAATAATATCCTATGATATTAGGATCTTCAATTTGATCTATAATATCAAAAAGAAATTCTTTACCCTTCTTTTGACTAATCACGTTTATACATGAATTTTCACTACTTGAATTAGATTTTTCTCTTTCCTCATCATAACTTTGTATTAATAATGAAGCCATTTTTTCTTTTAAATCGGTTTCTTGAAAAATTTCATTAATTTTCTTCTTTAATTTGCATTTATCTGCTTTGTGTCCTATCTTTCCACATTTCCAACATGTTATTATATTTTTATTGTTCTTTTTGTAATTTTTTAAATAAGGTTTTGGTTTTCTGTATTCATGATGAGATTTTTTATGACGTTTGAATTTTAAATGTTTAGGTTTTTGACGCGAAGGAGCTTTTATTCCACCTATGCCAAAGGCTTGACAAAAGGATCTTACTTCTCTACGTTCAGATCCATATCTAGCTTGTATTTTAAGCTCAGAACATAAGGCTAACCCTTCTTTTTTAATATAAGCAAATACTTGACCAAAAGTTATTGTTTCAAAGTTTATGTATTCGCTTCCTAGCTCCTTTTGAAGATTGCTCATAATTCGTTGCGAAAGTAAAGTAGGTAGTCCAGTTATGAATTTTTCTTTCCAAAACGATGCATTGCAATCAAGTCTTCTTAATACATATGATAAAAACATATTCTTATACCACCTAAAGTCCGATAAGGTTGGACATCTTAAATTGGTCAAAAATATTTTGGATGAATTTAATTCCTCGGATGGATTTCCTACAAAGTACATGGCTATAGTAACTATTAAACAATCGGTTGAATCTGGTTTAGTTGTTATACGTCCTGATTCATCTTCAGTTTCTATTGTATGTTATAATATTGTAATTTTATCTTGAAGAAAAATTGCATTATCCCTCCAATATTTTAGTTGTCCTGTAAATCCTTGAATAATAAGACATGTAGCGTTTTTTTCTTCTATGTTTTGAGTTTTATATGCTAACCTAGCCATGCCCATTTCCTGAAGATATTTAGTATTTCATATTCAGATTTACCATCTATATTCCATTCGTAGACTGATTGTCCATCATATCTACTAGCATGAAACTTTGATCTTTTTTCATATTGAATGTCTGGCGGTGTAGGCTTATTATATTAATTTCTTGTTTTTGCATTTTTCCATTGTGTGGTTCTTTTGAATTTATTTCTATTCCTATATATTTTATTTATTTCATTATCATCTTGGAAGTTGTCTTCTATTGTATTTATATTTTCTGATAATACTGATTCTATTTCAGACTCTTCTGAGGATATCACAGACTCGGTTTCTTCTTGGTTAGGATTACATTGATCTAGACAACTGATTTCATGTATTGAATTTTTTTACGAACTGGATAAACTAGCTTCTAATTTAGTAAGACTTTGAGTAATTTTATTTAAAACCATATTATTGGATGAAAATTTTATTGAATCTTCAGTGTCTTTAGGTAGACTACGTGGTTGAAAATGAGAGTTTGATACATCGTTAAAAAGTTTTGGATTTTGTTTAGGAATGTAATCTATTTTTGTTGTAATAACTTCTAAATGATTAGCCATAGTGTGGAGGATTTGGTTTGAATAATTATTTTGTTGATATATTTTTCTAATATCTTCTATATCTATAGGTTCGTCATTTTCTTTACCTTTTTTAAAAGGGGAAGCTTTTATTTCACCTTCCGGAGTATCAATTTGAACTGATTGAAGGGGTGGATATATACTAGTGATAGTAGTTCCATTAGTTAAATTCTATTTTTTGTATAAATTTGTTTGTACATTTATTTGAGGGGCAATATAAGGATCTATAATTCCTATTTTACTTATCCAGGATGAAAACCATGTAAAAAATTCAATATTTATTTTTCTTTTATGCATTTCTTTAATCCATTCATCTTTTATTTTTTTCTTTGCAAAAAAAATCAAGTTTTGAAAACCAATTTCTTTTTTCTGCATTATCTTTACTATTAAATTCTTCTTCTAAATTATCTAATTGAATTTTAAAATCATGATTTATAGTTACATTTATTTCACTTTTCATTTGGGACAGGGTTGGTGATGACGGTGGTGAATTTATAAGTTCTGGAACAGGCGTTCTATAACTAAATCGTAATGGATTTTCTAAATGAATTGATCTAGTTCCTTCGGAAAATGATTGCCTAGGAGGTTCATTTACTTTTAAAGAAGATATAGTAGATGAATAACTTGTTGAAGGTAATTTTTCTAAAGGAATTAAATTTAAGAAGGATTGATCCATTAGGTTGTTCAATTATTTCATCAATTTCTTTTCTTTCTAAATTTTTAGGTATTTGAGGGGTAGGAATTTGAAATTCGTCTGGTATTATTATTTCATTTCATTTTAATCTTTTAGGGATAAAACAGAGGATTGTTCGGCTTCTATTTGTAATAGTACCGCCTCTTCTCTGTTTGTTGGATTTAAGGTAAATTTTGGATTTAATTGAGAGGTCATTAACCTGAAATAAATTCTATATATTATTGCAAAATTTTTACTTAATTTCTCAAATTTGTCTCCTTTTAAATGAATATCTAATACTAACGAATCTAATATTAATGGATCTGTTAAGTCTATTGAAAAGTTTGATGAACAATTAAAATATATTGAACCATTACAAATATTAGTTTGTATCATAGCTAATAATGAAGTTTTGTAACGTTTTAATCTTTTATCTCTTAAAGCTAAAATATATTTAAATACTTTTAACATTTTTTTATAAACTTATAGCACATTCCGCTCTATCTATACTACGTCCCGATCTACTTAAATTGTTCTACTGATATACCTTTATTTAAGTTTTGTGTGCTTTTGTATGTGTATTTAAAAAAATAAATAATAATAACAATAATTAAAATAATGTTTTATTATGAGATGAAACAAAATAACTACTACATACTTCTCATATCCAAAAGAAAATAATATACCCGTCATTCTTGTTCATGTACCACAGTATATTGAAATTTTTTCTCCTTCATGCAGTTGATCGCTCTTATTTCCCCTCAAATTTATTCATATTCATTGATATTTATAAATTTGCACTAACATTATTGTATTACCGGAATCTAGTTGTAAAATAAAATATACATAATGTAAAAATTACAATGTGACAAATTTATTGAAATACAATCCAAAATAGGTACGTAGAATTTAAATAAAATCATGATATGTATATATATGTATATATATATATATTCATTCAATCAATATAAGTTACAATTTTATATTAAAAAAATATATATTGTAATAAAAAATTAGATATATAGATTTTAAATACAACCATGATTATATATATTATTTTATCAATATTAGTTTATTTACTCTTTTAATTCTACATTTTAATCAATATTAGTTTACTTACTCTTTTAATTCGGCATATAAAATGAGAAAGTTTGATATTAATAATTTATATTATTTTTGTACAAAATTCATAATTATATTTAATATAATATAAAATATTATGTAAATATTATAAAAATATCATATATAATATAAATTTTATTATATGATTCAATATAATATTAGCAAAATTATATGATTCAATATAATATTAGCAAAATATCTATCTATATATATATACTTATTCTATCAAATATTTAAAATTGTATATATAAGATACAATTTTTTTAAATATTAATACTAGTAATAAACTTTATTTATAGTATTCTATATATTTTAAATAGTTATATTATGTATAAATGTTAGGATTTGTTTGTTTTGTGTTTTGATTTGAAGGATTTTTTTTTTTTTATATGTGAAATATAAAAATATGTTTAGATAGTATAAACATAATGAGTGTTTGTAATATATTAATTTTTGTAGAAAAATATGTTGAAAAATTTTCAAAAAACAAACAAATCCCTATTCTATAGAAAATAAAATTTACAAGAAAATAAAATTAAATAATTTTTCCTATCAAAAGATTTATAATAAATATACAGGTCACAATTTTGTATAACTATTTTTTTAATCTTTACTAATATTTTTATTTTTTTATTTTAAAACATGAAAATAAAATAAATATAAATATGATTTTATTAAAAAAAAGTAAATTTAATTTTTTTAAAAGAACCAATAAAAATAAATAGAGTCAATTTTTTTTCTTGTTCAACAATTCTAATTATAACAACACACCTAGATAGTAAATATATAAAAAAATAAATTGTTCAAACACACATTTTAAACACTTATGCATATACCAGTTTAACACTTATGCATATACCTCACTGATAGAGGTACTGGTCTCACGGAGTGATTTAATTGTCTTATTCGTTGAGAAATTGACTGATATCAACTACATTATAAAATACATGCAACTATATATATAATATTTAATTAACTACCAATCATAAATTGACTGACGGTGTTTGTACCCTGAGGATATTGTTGCACATGTGTACTAAAGATATACCCCAATATAATTTTTATGTACCTGCAATATAAAGTCATATGCTCCGCTAACGCGTATATACGCTCTTGTTATATATAGTTGGAAGAATTCGCCGTGTTTGGTTCAACATATTCAATTGCTCTTAGTAACTAGAGATAAATTCATCATTATTGTGTTCTCACGACTCCCTGACATGTATGTAAAATAAAAAGAACACATGCTTACTATAGATGGCTAAACAAGTAAGAAATGATGTTGTTAAGTTTGTTGGTTGTTACTCATGCATCACTACTCTCACAAATTGATTGTTTTTTAGATATATTACGTAGTCATTCACACCGTAGCACAAACAACATTTAGTTCACCAAGGATGAGAGAGGAAGTGTTCTCACCGAGTACGTGAATTGGCCCCTCTCCATGGAAAGGACTGAAATTAACTACACTTAAAGATACTTGTTAATACACAAATAATACCTAAGAAACCATTATTTATACATCGCATTTAGGTGTTTGTACTCAGATCACATTCGTATGTACCTACATAAAATATCTACATACCATAGGGTGGATCTTAACTACTTATAATAATAGTCTCATATGCTTCAGTAAAGAGTATATATGCTCTGATAACATGTGGTTGGAGAACGATAATTTTTTGTTCAAAATATTCACTTGTTGATGGTAACTAATGATGCGTTCATTATGATAGTCTTCCTGTGGCACCCCAAATTGTCAGAAAAGGTAAACAACACATATTTATTATGAATGATTAACCAAGTAAAAAATGACTTGGATAGGTTGTATGATATATGTACTATTATAGTTCAACCTCAACTAGTAGATGTCTAACAAAGTCATAAGGGACTAAGTTGAATTATATTGGTTGTTAGAGTACATGATTGCTACCACAAATTGAAAATCTTTAGATATATTACATATTAATTCACACCGTAGCGCACACAACAACTTTTGGTCAAGAGCATCTAAGCATAGGGTCTGACTCAGCTAAGCAGGTGAATACTCTAGAGCAGCTATGTCGTACCTCCAACCTGATTTCGTGTATAAAATTCTACTAGTTGTGTACCTACTACAATCTTTTATGTAACTGAACATCATAATCTCATGACAAAGTTTTCTAACTGTGTAACTCCATAGCTCATGTTAATACTTGTTATGATTTATCATATGACCAAAAGTGACCTTGATAGATTGGTACCTATGCTACCACGCTCATGTGCTTCGATATATCAATTGTACACTCCCAAAAATGATTCATATGGCTCTGATATGTTTTCAGAAACCTATAACTTTAAAGTATCATAGAAAAATGAACACTATCACATATTTGTTCTTTGTGTCTATATACGTTAGTATATTCTCCAGTTTGTATTATTGTATTAATTACAATAAATTGTGTATGTGTCTAATGGATACAACACAATAAGCTCCGATTATTTTATACCAATTCGATTATTAGTTTTCGAAACTTCATTGACCTTGATAGCATAGTAATACTATACTATGCTACTGTGCTTCGGGAGATCAACTACATACCCAACAGAAAATTTGTGTGCCTCTATTACATTTCCTGATACGTGTGTAATTGAATTATCATACACAAAATGGGACTATCAAATACCCATTGTTGGTGTTTATGTACCAGAATATATTTAACTGGAATTTTGTTGTTGTATATTTACAAAAAAATATTACATTATATCAAGTACGCAAAAAACGGTTCAAACCGCTAGTTACGATTTATCAAAATGTCAAACCGAAACCGAACCTTCTGAATGGCGGTTTCGATTACGGTTTAAAAAACTGACGGTTACGGTTTGAACCGCCGATTTATGTATATTCATTTCTAATATTTTTCTTTTTCTTTTTTAAGTTTTTCTAAATTTTAAATTTATTCAAAAATAATTATTTTCGATTTTAATTCCATTCAGATATATTTATTATTTATTTATTATGTAAAATCATAAAACTAATAATTGCTAAGATTGTTACAATATAAAAGTAATTAAAATAATAAATTTACTAAGTAATTAAATTAAATTAAATTTTAAATTAAAATAAAAATAATTAAATTTTAAAAAATTGATGTGTATTATATAATAAGATAGTTTAAATTAAATACTTGTATGATAAGAAATACAAAATCTAAAATATAATATACAAAATAATATATATTATTATTATATAATTAATAATTATTTGTTTTTATTAATATTAATATTATCTTTATTTTTATAACAATTTAATTATACATAGTAATTTTAATTACAAGTATATTATTATATAATATATAATTTTAGTTGCAGTTGCAAATGTTCGTTTTTCGTTTTTTTATTTCATATTTTCTTCTTTTTCATTTTTTTCCTTCTTCTTCTTTCCTCTGTTTCTTCTTCACTGTCGCCGCCGCCCATAACATTCCATAATCCACAGTAGCAGCCAGCGTGCAGGTTCAAAATTAAAAAAAAAAAATAATGGCCGAACCCAGTTGAAACCGTAAATCGGTGGTTTGAACCAGCAGTTCGCACTTTGACAAATATATAAACCGTAACAAGCGGTTCGAAAACTGGTAAAGCGGAAATTCGGTTCGAAAGTCTGGAGCAACGTCTAACTCCATACGAGTCAGTTGCAATGTTTCTGTACACTATTGGCCACTCGACATGAATGTGTGTCACCTCGGAACGGTTCCAACATTCAATAAAAATGGTGTTCCGCCATGTAGACATGGTTGGATGTGCCCTAACACAAATTGGGGTGGACTTTGTTCGTCCATATAATTCCACTCATACCCATCCAAAAATTGCTTCATCTAAGAAATTCTACTCATACTTCAAGGTTTTTTCAACTCTTGCACTAATTTCAAACACGTTTTATATATTGTGACCTAATTTCTTTTACATTCCATCATGTAGGATTGTCTCCGTGCTATGGATGACACCCTCATTCATGCAAGTGTTCCGGGATGTGAACCAAACAAACCCTTTAGGTAATTGATGGTAATAATTTATGATATTAATTAATTAATTTTTTTTATATGAGTAGTGACGTTGATATTTTTAAAATAAAAATTGACATATATGATTGAAAATTTTAGAATATATATTTTACATATTTCAAACAATATATCTCAATAAAATCTATATAATATGAATATAATTTTATATGGAATCATATTTTACATAAAAATATTTTTATTTATTTATAATTTACATGAACTAATTTTCTTAAAAATATAAGAAGTTTTAAATATAAATAAAAATATTTGTTTATTAATAGAAAAAATAAAATAAATGAGTTTTAAGTAGATTCTACGAGTCAGAGATTACATATTAAATTAATTTGATTGAGGAGAGAAAGAAATAAAGAGGCTTTGTGTGATCTAAAGTGTTCAAAATTTAATTAAGTTGATTTATATTTATTACATATTTTAAAAATTGATAAATTTACTAAAAATAAAAAAGTATCAAGTAAAGTGAGATAGAAAAAAATGAAAAATATTTCAATTAAAATGAGACGGGGAGTATAACATTATTATATCATAATAATGGGTAAACTATTTTTTAGTCATGTATCTTACCCATTTTATCACTTAGGATTTTGACATATTGCACGGTAAATCAAATATTTCACCTAATCCGTGATCACAATTTAATATAATACAGGGGAAGAGATCGTTTCCACAGAGATTGTGTGATTCACTCTTTCGTGTTCTAATGCAGTAAATAAAGGGAGAATTTTCTTTTATTATCTAATGAAAATAAAATAACAAGGCAATTCAATTAAGGGGAACTGGTTGTCAAGAGGATGTCTGGCTCAAGGGATGATGCAGTTATGACACTTGTGTTTTATCATTAATTCAATAAATTTAATTCTTATTAAACTATCAATAAATTGATTATAGTTATCAACAAGTTCTAAGAACCAATTTTTCCTTACAGTGTAGGCAATTAAGGTACGACTGTTAACTACCCTTAATTAAGCAAATAAACCTAGGTGTGCCCATAAGAATATTGCCTAACCGCATTTTATTCTAGAATAACCCAATTCAAAACAATTACTACCTAAGAGGAGCAATTAGATTTGATTGTCTAACCCCTGGGAATGAACTATTCTGTCAGGTTGTCACCTATTTAAGTGCGAATACAATTACGGATATCCTACCTGAATTGACTTTATATTATCAGACTAATTCAAATATCGGTACCAAAATATTCAATCAATCTAACAATCACAAACGTTATTCTCATAATTAGACAAATATTGATAATAAAAAATAACTTTTATAAAGAAAATCAAGAATCTCCAAAACAAAAGAACCAAAACATTATCACCCCTCAAACAAAAAAAATATCTACTCCATAATCAAATAACAAAGAACAAAAGGGAAAGATAAAGTCATAGTGGGAGGGGGAAATCTTCTCTGTCGATTTGCTCCTGCGCGATCTATGAGTCTGTCAGTCTTCTGCTCTTGTGCGTATTTGCTCTGGTCGTTCTCTTCTTTCCAAACGTGTGTTCCCCCTCTTTTTATTTAATTGTTTTGCCCTAATTATTTCGTACATGGACTTTTGGGCCTTTAATTAAATTCTCATGTCAAAAGGGTGTAGTTAGTCATGGCCATAACTAACTAGGTCGTGCAAATTTGAATTTTTCTTTACTTTTTCTACCAATTACGCCAAATTTGATATTTGCCTTGTGCATATAGCAATTAAACAATACGCATATAAATTAGGTAGAATCCAATCAAAATCACTCAAATATCGCATATGATATGAACATAAAACGCATGCGATTTCTAACCATCAAATCTCCCCACACCTAGATCATGTTTGCCCTCAAGCATAGATTCGAAATAAGCCAAAAAAATCGCAGACAACTCAATATGACAAGAGAATCCAACATAACCAATTCAATCCGAAATTCAACACATCAAGCCAAGTCAACCTCACAAGATAAAGTGTATTCTCACATGCTCTCTGAAGGAATTAAGTTTATAATTGGCTTAACACTCAGGTAGTGCAACAAAAGATTATCCTATAGGCTTGAGTAAAAATCAAATCTCCCTTACTTAAAGTATTCGAATCTAGCGTGAAGAATCAAAGGGACTTTCAATAGGGTTGTAGCGGGGCTTATGGTCAGGGTAGGAAAAAGGACATACAAGGGCTAAAATATGTCAGAAAAGAACACAAAAAGAACACGATGCTAGCATATGAATAACAAATCGGCATAAACAATGAAATCCTTACTTTATTCACTACCCAAACTTCAATAATATAATTAAATAGAAATACTTCAAGATGATTATTTTATTATTTATTATATATATATTCTTTTTTTTGTTCTTTTTTTTTGTTTTTTTGTTTTTGTTTTTTTTTTTTTGGGCTTTTGCTTTTATATATATATATACCTACACTACCCATAATTATTCCTTCATACTATGATTTATTCGTACCCAAGTTTCATTTCTAACTAGTGCCGAATAAATAAAGTGCATCACAATATGGACTTAAAGTAATTCTCTCTAATATAGGGTTCAAATCGGAGAAAGCTTAATCAAAAGAAGGGTATGAGGCTAAAAGACAGGTTATTATAAAAGAAAAAATTGGCTAAGAAGACTCAAATAGGCTAACTAGGGGAATATATTGTGCTGGGTAATAAAAAAATGTTTAATGAGATTACCTAATGCCTTTATCATTTTCAAAACGCAAGACTCGATAGTTGCAAGTTCAACATGCATAATCACTTAAGTTCTAGGTCATCTATCACACATGAAAGAAATTTCCAAAAGCTTAAATGTATGCAATTTATTTTCTAATGTAACTTTTGGACCATAGGCTCAAATCTCACAGGGTTCAATCGTCGACTGGACTTAACATATCACCAATCAAATGTCATTAGTCATGCCAAACTAACCTATCACACAAATCACCTTTGACTCACTTCAGACAAATCTAAAAAACATGTGAAAAAGACAGCAAATCAGGCATAAAATGTAGCAAAAAAATGAAAATTTTGCCCAAAAATTTGCATAACTCCTCTCCCCACACCTAAAAGTATGCATTATCCTCAATGTAAAGAAAGAAAAATGAAAATAGAAGGAAGAGAAGGGGAGAGTGATATTTCCCTGGTTTGACAAGCCGATTTCAATCGGTGCGGGGAATGAGTGATTGGATCATTAGCTTTAGCTCGGAGAGGGTTGCAGTCACCTTAGTGCGAAACGTGGAAAGTTCAGTTTGTTGGTGCCTGAGTGCAGCTCGCAAGTGATCAAATTGTGTCTGGAAGTCATGAGAGAGGGGTGCGGGTGTATCGGAATCAAGGGCAGGGGGGGTCTGGAGAAGGTGGAGATCCGCGGACGGGTGTGCCGGAGAAGAATCGAGTTCCGTAGGAGTCTGTAACCAATTTCATTGCATTGAGGCAGATAATATCCAATGGTGTTATCGAGCAAGCCCTGTGAAGAGAAAGAGAAGTAAGATACTCAATAGAAACATTAGAAATAAGATTAAGGTTAAGAGCAAGGTGACTGATGTAAGATGCGTGAATGAGGTTGCCGCCTTTAGTATAAAGCACATGAGAAAATCTATCGGCCAACCAAAAGGGAAGGTTTATTCTGATGCCGCGATTCATCCCCCATAACCTATATAACTCAAATTTAGAAATCACACCTGCATTATCCTTTCTACCAGTTAAACTATAGGCAATGAATTTATGCATGAGTCGTAAAGCAGGAAGTTTGATAGATGATGAGGAATGAGCATCGCGTGGATGATATTGGAAGGCGTTACCACCAATTTCTTGCCAAAAGTCATAGAACTCACTAGCAAATGGTTCAGCATAATCACATAAACTGAGCGAGTATTCGGCACTTTGAGAATCTAGCTCAGATACAACTCCTAATGCTATACCAAATGCATTTATAGAATGATGAAAACTCTTCCCTATTAACCGAAAATGGACGACATTAGGCGTAAAAAGATCAAACGCATCAGGCAATGTGAATTGAAATGTAGAAAATAACTCATAGACCAACTCAATGATTGCTGGTAGATGAAAAGTAGCAAACAAGGTCCAACCAATAATGGAAATATACATGTTTACCTCGGTGGTGACATGAAGCTCTTCTAAGGTTGGTGCGTGAAAGAGTTTACCAGTGATGATCTTTCGATATGGTTCCAAGCATTTCTCATAACGCTGGTAGTCCTGGGGGTCTTGGAAATCCAAATTACCTCCAATAACTGAAGTGGATGAGAGTTGAGTAGCAGCGCGACGCGCACAATGGCCAGTGGAAGAGGGGCCACCTGTGGGGATACGTGGCACTGCAGGAGATGGAGTGACGGGTTGTCTGCGTTTCTTTTTAGTGATACCTTTTGATTGAGTAGCCTTGATGGTGCTCGTGGTCGAAGCTCGAACCTTACCCATGAAACCTGCAAAACAAAATAAGCGGCAACCCAGTAGCCTAAAACCAAATCAAGACAATATCTAACACTCAAATTTGACAAGTATTGAGATGTGTCACTTGGAGAAAATCAATTCCAGAGCACCAAGAATAGGAATGTAATATTCTATCCGAAAGAATCAAAATCAGAATTGCACAAGCTAATTCTATCGCCCCAATCTTACCATCACGCAAGAAAATATCGACAGCAATATCAAACCAAATTCCTATATAGTAAGGACCAAAACTCAATAGGGAATTCTAAAGCAGTGTATGTAATCACCCAATTCTCAACATAGAATCCCAAAATTGACAGTATTAGGAATAAAGAAATGAAGTAATACCCAATGAACCGGTGGAGGAGAGGAATCGGTTGTTGTCTTGTCAGAGAACGATCGGCCTGGGCAGAGAACACTCCGGCAGTGTCTGGCGTGGGCGGAGGACGATCCCTGGTGGAGGCTCCACGAAGAAGAAGACGATCGCCGGCAAAGGGGGGGCGGCTTCTGGCGTGGGCGACGAAGATGGTGAAGAACGGAGATGGCGCTGTTCGTCTGAACGAGGAAGGAAATCAGCAAAGAAAAAGAAGAAGAAGAGGAGGAAGAAGAAGAGGAGCGGAGGTGATAACAAAGATTTTTGTCGATGGGAAATTTTGTATATTTTCACATGGAATTTTTTTTTATATTCAAAAATCAAAGTGTGAATGACTATAGTATGCGGTCAAATATAGTAAAAGATTGTGGTTGTAGACCCTGAGTAATTATCACAATTATTTATACTATTTTTACTGGTGAGTTTCCAGGGCGAACATAGGGATTTGAAGTCATGAAATTCCAATCAAGTGTAGATCTTGAAAAAGTGGCGAAAATTGCAGTAAAAGGACCCGCTCTGCAGCAGATCCAGATTTCTACTCTACGGAAAACGGTAAGTAAAAACGGTAAAAGTGAGCCGAGGCGAGCGGAGCGGAGACGAGTGGTGAAGTGCCAGTGTTAATCGAGTGAACGGGATATGAGCGGATGGCACAATATATATATGTAAGCGGTGGAGAGTGAGGGAGATGTGCGATGTCTGAACTGTGTGTTACTTAATGGCTAGGTTTTCCTGGATGAAATGAACGAGCGATGTAGGTGTGATAACGGTAGTATATGTATAATACGGGAGCGGTGGAAGGAGATGAAGTAAATATATAAACCGACTTATAAAGAATTCTTATAACTGGAATCTGACCTTAAGGGATTTACAACAAGACTTCAATGACACCCAGAATCGGAATATTATAAGAAAGAAACCATACTGTCACTAGGATTTTCTGTGACCTAATAGGGCACCGTCTATGCCCCATGAATTATCCCAACTTCTGCCTCATTAGTGGTTTTACCCTTCTGTTACCTCTTTTTAATCAAAATTGAATTCAAAACAGTAGTTAAGCAGGTCGACAAGGCTCCCGCGTACTTAATTACATTGAACTACCTTGAAAACGCTTTTGGCAAAAGACAAGGCTTAGATAATCAATTCTTCTCATGGTCTAAACTAGTGAAATGAAATTCTTTAAAAATCAAGGTTTATATAAGTGTGAAGAAAATATGAAAGAAATAGAGATGAAGAACTGAATGATATTTCATTACTTACTAATAAAGCTGGAATTGTTAATTCTACAAAGCTGTAATTGAAAGCAATAAGCTACACTAAGTAAACGGTAAAGTCTTGGCCAAGGGAGAAGGAAAATCCCTACTCCCTTGGCCATTCCTGTGGAGAACTCCTTTACAGGGTTGGAGCTCTCGAAGAACAGGAAGACAGCTAAAATGCGGAGGAAATTAATCGCTATAATACTCCAACTGAAGTATATTTACATACAGATATCGGACCCTATTTATAGTAGGTGAAGAGGAACGGTTGCAAGCAGTTAGAATGCAGTTTCAACCGCTAGGCAGTTAGGCGGTTGATGGCAATTATTCTGTTGAAGCAGTTGCGGGCCGTAACTCCTAGGGTGCCCGCTTCGCATGCAGAGGATTGTAAGGGCTCAGATCTTCCTCACTTGCCGGAGGGTTGAAGGGCATCAGCGTAGCTAGGCTTGCTTGTGCTGGCTGGTAATGGAATGGTTGTACCGCTGCAGTTGGAACACTTAGTCAATATATGATGTCATTCTGCAGCGGTGGGTGTCTGGGCTGTCGCTTAAGAGTGGGAGAGACTGTCGCTTGCGAGCAGTGGAAGCTACCGCTTGTCTCTCTTGCCTTAGTCTTTTCTAGGTGATGTAACCGTCGCTTGCGAGCGGAGGTGGTTGTCGCTTGTGGCCTCTGCCTTAGCTTTTCTAGTACCAAAACACCGTCTAAAAAAGGCAAAATTCGTTAATAATTGTAACAAACGAACTCTGGATCATGCCAAGTGATATAGATCAATAAAGTATGCCATAACAAGTTATTGTGATGGTTTCTATATAGAAATTCAAGTAATACACAGTTTTGTCAGGCTAAGAATATGCTCATATTTGGAGTCATCAGCAGGCGGAGGACGGTCGGCGGCGTCTGGTGTGTCTCGGCTGAAATGGGTTTTTGGCACGAGCGACGGAGAAGCGAAGTTGAAGAAGAGTAAGTGGAAAAATGGCGGAGGCGGAGGCGGAGGCGTCTGGCACTGGAGAATCGGCGAACGTCGTCTTCTGGCAGAGGGATGAATCGCGGAGGAGGGAGGGGCTATCGTCGTCGCGGGTGAGGGAGAGAAAGAGAGAGGAGGAAAAGGGGAGGGGGGATTTTTATTTGTTTTATTTATTTATTTCATTGTGGGGATTTTAGGGTTAAAAGTGGGATAAAGAATAAAGGGGCACTGTGACAAGTGGTCTTTAGATCATGACTAAAGACTACCTTGCATGCTGGAAATTGGAGGGATAAATGGGAATTAAGCAGTGTTATATGTGTCATTTAGTCATGATCATGACTAAATGACACATTATGATTTTTTTTTTTTAACGCGCCTTCGTCAAGAGTCAGTAATTATTTTCCAAAAGACCTGCACCAAATCAAACAAAACCATCAATAGTATTATTAGCAATTAAACAAAAAAGCAATTAAAATAAAATAAAGCAATTAAATGGTTTGGGTTGTCTCCCAAAAAGCGCTTTTCTTTATAGTCTTTGAGCTAGACTTCGTCGTGTCTTAGTCCTCAACTTCGACATCAGCGAGAGACACCAACTCTATAGATTCAAGTGGGAATCCCTCGTAATATGACTTAAGACGATATCCATTAACCACAAACTTTTTCTCCATCCTTAAACTCTGAATCTCCACTACACCATAAGGAAAAAGTTTAGTAACGATAAAGGGCCCTATCCACCTAAAGCGCAACTTTCCAGGGAAAATCTTAAGACGAGAATGATATAATAAGACTTTCTGTCCAATCTCAAAAATTTTTCTGGATATGTGATGATCATGAAAGGCTTTTGTCTTTTCCTTGTAGAGTATCGCATTCTCGTACGTCTTTTTTCAAATCTCCTCTAGCTCTTGAATTTGCATTTTTCGATGGGCTCCGGCTTCTTAAAGGTGCATATTGCACTTTTTCACTGCCCAAAATGCCTTGTGTTGAATTTCCACTGGTAAATGGCAAGGTTTTCCACACACCAATTGAAATGATGGCATCTCTATTGGTGTCTTATACGCTGTTCGATATGCCCACAGAGCATCTTCGAGTCTCGAGCTCCAATCTTTTTTGTTCGGTTGAACTGTTTTCTCCAAGATAGACTTGACTTCACGATTGGAGATTTCAGCTTTTCCATTCGTTCGAGGATGATATGAAGTTGACACCTTGTGAAGTACGCCATAGTTTTGAAAAGGTGCAGCCATGGTTTGTTGCAAAAATGAGTTCCTCTGTCACTCACAATTGCCTTCGGCACTCCAAATCAAGAGAAAATATATGACTTAATAAATTCTGCAGCCACCTTAGAATCATTAGATCGGGTGGCTTACTTCCACCCATTTTGAAACATAATCAATAGCCAAAATAATATATAAGCATCTATATGAATTAGGAAAAGGTCCAATAAAATCTATACCCCAAACATCAAATATTTCGACAAACATCATAGGCGATTGAGGCATTTGATTACGGGAAGAAAGATTACCTGTTCGTTGACATCTATCACAAGACTTACAAAACTCAAATGCGTCCTTGAAGAGAGTAGGCCAGTAAAGTCCACTGTCTAACACCTTTCTAGTTGTCTTCTTGGATCCAAAGTGTCCACCACATGCCATAGAGTGACAAAAGGTCAAAACATAATGAAATTCACCTTCATTAACGCACCTTCGAATGATTTGATCAGGGCATCACTTCCAAAGGTAGGGGTCATCCCAAATGTAGTATTTTGCATTGCTCCGGAGCTTATCCCTTTTCACCTTTGCCCACAATGTAGGAAACTCGTTAGTGACTAAGTAATTAACAATATCAGCATACCAAGGGTGTGTAGTTGCAATAGAGAGAAGTTGTTCGTCAGGAAAAGACTCTCGAACAGGGACTGCATCTGACTCCACGGGTATGCGACTCAAGTCATCAGCTACAAAATTTTCAGTTCATTTCTTATCGCGAAACTCGATGTCGAACTCTTGCAGAAAGAGCACCCATCAAATTAATCGAGGTTTGGCTTCCTTCTTTGCCATCAAGTAACGCAGAGCTGCATGATCAGAGTACACAAACACTTTAGTGCCTAAAAGATAAGATCTAAATTTATCAAGAGCAAAAACAATAGCAAGCATCTCTTTCTCCGTGGTAGAGTAATTTAATTGGGTGTCATTCAATGCTCGCAAAGCATAGTAGATGACATGAGAAGCTCTCCCAACTCGTTGCCCTAGAGCGGCTCCCACTGCAGTATCGCTTGCATCACACATTAGCTTGAACGGCAAGTCCCAATTCGGAGGTTGAATAATCGGTGGGGTTGTGAGGCGCTGAGTGCTCCAAATGCCTTCTTGCAATCGTCATTGAACTCATATGCTACATCTTTCTGCAGGAGGTGAAACAATGGTGCTCCAATTTGAGAGAAGCCCTTGATTAAGCGTCAGTAGAAACCTGTATGTCCTAAAAAACCGCGTAGCTCTCGCATAGAAGTAGGGTAAGGTAAAGTAGTGATTAGTTCAACTTTAGATTTATCTACTTCTATACCCTCATGTGACACCTTATGGCCTAAATTAATTCCTTGCTGAACCATCAGTTGGCATTTCTCTCAATTAAGCACAATGTTAGTTTTGATGCATCGTTTCAAGATTAGAGTCAAATTGCCTAGACAATCATCAAAACTAGAGCCATATACACTAAAGTCATCCATAAACACTTCAATGATTCACTCAATATACTCAGAGAAAATACTTACTATACAACTTTGGAATGTGGTAGGAGCGTTACACAAACCAAAAGGCACCTTCTGTAGGCGAAAACTCCAAATGGACAGGTGAATGATGTTTTCTCCTGATCCTCGGGTGCTATCGCTATCTGAAAGTAACCTGAAAATCAATCTAAAAAGCAGTAATATGCGCGACCAGTGAGTCGTTCAATCATTTGATCAATATAAGGGAGAGGAAAATGATCCTTTTATGTTACCACATTGAGCTTACGGTAATCTATACACTAGCGCCATCCAGTTTGTTTTCGAACAGGAAGCTTTTCTTCTTCTCGAGTCTCTTCCACTGTTACTCCAGCTTTCTTGGGAACTACTTGAACCGGACTCACCCACCTACTATCGGAGGTAGGGTAGATGATACCAGCTTCGAGGAGCTTTAACACTTCTTTCTTGACTACCTCAGTCATAATCGGGTTCAACTTTCTTTGAGCTTGTCTCATTGGTTTCTAATCCTCCTCGAGTGTGATCCTATGGGTATAGAACGAGGGATCAATACCTTTTATGTCAGCGATCGTCCATCCAATGGCGGTCTTGTGATCTTTTAGAACCTTAATCAATTTCTCTTATTGTGCTGGTGTCAATTTTGTAGAGATGATCACTCTCTCCCAAATAAGCGTACCTCAGAGTTTTAGGTAGAGGGTTCAATTCCAATTCAGGTGCTTGCATCAAAGATGGTAATAAACACTGATTAGATTCATGTAAGAATATTGGAGCCAATTCATACTTTAGTGACTCTCTCGGAGTTGAGTTAAGCTCCTTGAGGACTTTTCTTATTCTCTTGTCTACGACTATCTCTCTCCCATGTTCTTCCTTCAAATGTTCCAACAACACGATCTTCAATTCGTCGGAACCACTTAATTCAAATGCGTCTTGCACCAAGGGATCAATGACATAAATTGCATATAATGATTCAGAATCAACAAGATGTTTCACAACATCAAAAATATTGAAATGGACTTGTTCTCCATCAGATTCCAAAGCGAGAGTGCACTTTTGTACATCAATTTTTGCTACTACAGTGCACATAAAAGGTCTTCATAACAAAAGAGGCGGTGGATTAAAGCAGTGTGTATCATGCATATCCAGAATATAAAAATCAACAGAAAAAATTAAGTCATTCACTTGAAATAGTACATCTTCTATCATACCATCAGGATAAGCATTGGTTCGATCAACAAGTTGAATAATAATTCCTATTTCTTTAAAAGGCCCTAGATTTAAAGAGTCATATATTGATCGTGGCATGACATTAATAGCAGCTCCTAGATCTAGCATCGCCTTAGTTATCTCAGTTTTTCCAATCCTACAAGGGATAGAAAACATACCTGGATCACCTGTTTTAGGTGGTACCTTTCTTTTAAGAACAACAGAAACGTTCTCACCCGCTATAATATGCTCGTCCCCTTGCAATTTTCTTTTGTTGGTGCACAGTTCTTTCAAAAACTTCGCATACTTGGGGATTTGGTTGATAGTCTCCAGGAGCGGGATATTAAGTTCCACCTTCTTGAATATTTCCATTATCTCTTTTCGTTTGTTTACCTTTTGTGGTTTCTTGAACCTGGCAGGAAAAAGAGCTAATTTAGCTTCAGTAGGAGGAACAGAGTTAAGAGGTACCTTTTTCGTGAAGTTCAACTTCCAAAGTAGGTAACTATTTTAGGTTCACTAAATCCCATTGGTTGTTAGTTTGTTCAATAATCATATATGATTTTTTTACGTTGGCAGGAATAAAAATAACTCATTAAGCATCCTATATCAGATTGATTATAGAGACAAGAATATTTTGAAGGTAAAATTTGCATGTTCATGATCTCTACATCTTTTAAGTGGGTTGATTTGGAGTTGAGATTTATATTTGAATTGTTGAAAAATAGGTTGTGAAGACTGTTGGTTAGGGTTGGACATGCAGGACTTACTCAAGGAAAAAAAAAACAAAACAAAAAAAAAAGAACAAAGAAAGAAGAAATACAAACAGAGGAGGAAAGCATCAGATGCTGAAATGTTATGCACTTATGCTACTGGTCTGCTGGCTGCATGCTTGGAGAAGTATATTCCGAGATTGATATTTTCACTTTACTACCGTTTTCTTTATCCCCTCATAATTTCCTTTTGAATGTTGCCTTTTCAGTGGTGGTCAGCTAGTGGAAGATGTGTTGACATCTGGTTTATCAGCTAAAATAATGTGATATCTACGAGTACGGGTTTTGGGCGACACGAACACAAACCAAAAGGATTATAATGTATTGTTTGACAACAAATATGTGTCCAGCATGGCTCTAAAGGCCAAAGAGGATGGCAGGGGTAGGTCAAAGCAAGTGACAGAGAGTTCTCACATGGATATAGAGACTATCAGAGCCCATCCTACTGAGAGTGAACGTGATGAAGATCCCACATCTATGGACAACCTTGGCAATAGGCAAACATATGGGGATGTGTACTGGGGTGATGAGGAGCATCTTGATAGTGTAGCTCCTGCGGTTGATGCATATGATGCTGAAGCAAATAGTGACGAGAAGTGCAATATTAGGGATCTCTGCCAGTCAAAAGAAAAACCTGGTTGAAAATCTCATAGGGAAGAAGACTTTGAAAAGTATCGATCGCGATCAAAAAGTAAGTCCAGTGAAGGAGTTTCTGAGAATGAGCAAGTTCTCACCTCTCCAGGTTCTGCCATTAGATCTGGAGTGGGACGGAATGGGAATAAAAAGAGTCTGATGAGAAGTCAAGAACCGAGAAAAGCTTTTGATGCTAAAAAAGGTTTAGGTAGAAACAATGGCAATTCTTTCATCCTTGCAAGGGATGATACTGATGATTGCTTCCAACAATGCAAGGTTGGCTCCAAAGACATTACAGAGGTTGGTTTGAAAGCAATCAGAGCTGCTGTGCCGAAGCAAGAACAGCCCATGCACCTGCCTGTGCCATTAAGGCTGCAGGTACTGCTGCTGCTGAGGTGGTTAAGACAGCTGATTAGAGGTGAGCAGGTTCTCTCACCTCTCCAGGTTCTTGTTGAATGCCTGTTTCTCATGAACTTATTTGTGCATTTCTTTAGTTCAGGAATACAAGAAGACGAATGACGAAGAAGCTATTGTGGTTGCTGCATCAGGATCTTCATCCCACTGTTATGGATGTTGCCAGTGCAGTTGCTCTTGCAAGGTTGGTGGTCCTATGCTTCATTAGATGTCTTTTACTGATGACACTTCCCTATATGTTTTAATCGTTTTGTGTTTGACATGGTTATTTATACTATATATTTATATTTTCATTTGATATGTTCATACTTGTAGAATTCAAAGCCTATGGAACCAGAGAGTAATTATAACACCCCGGCCGGCTCAAACCGGAGCGTCACCGCCACGCCACACCGGAAGGCTCGTTCATCAATCAACGAGTCCTACGTTGTGGCACTAAGGCTTAAATAATAAATACCAACAACTAAACGTAGAATTAAAGAGCACTAGTTTATCAATTAAGTAAATAAAGTTCAATTTAAAAGCATAAATTGGAAATAGTTCAAATTACATTAGTCTTTAAACACAATCAATGAATTTCAAAACATTTTGGACGGTAAGGTAGTTCTCATTTACCCCGATGGATCATATGACGTGAATGCATCACTTAGGCATAACGGAAGCATGATCATCTACAAAAAAAATCGTAAAAAGGGGGGGTCAACACAACGGTTGAGTAAGCGCAATTAATCGAAGATAAATTAATACGATATAATACCACAAAATCATTTGAAGAAGATAGTTGAATAAAATGACACGTATCACATAAGGGGAACTCACACACATGAGTCTTTTAGCGCCTCCCTTATACCTCATTTTCATTCTTGAATAAAAGCGATGAGCACATCACGAAGAAAACTCCACTAGGCCTTAATCAGGGCCGACTCAACCCAGTTTTCCAACCTTATTACTTCGTATGACACGTCACATAATTTCACATAACAAACATAGGGTCATAACCCTCAAAGGAAACTCCACAATGTGTACATAATGGTTCGAAATCCAAAGTACACGTAAATCAATTTATTATTAGTTGGCGAGGGGCGCCATACGGTCCACAACCCTCTAGTCTCCAATATAACATACCAATAGGGGATTGTACGCAATCCATCCCTCCATCACGGATGACGGTCTAAAGACCTTTCCATCGTGAATGACGGGCACCTCGGAATCACCCAAGAGGGAACCCGCCATCTCAATCCCTCGACCTAGACCATTCGGGATCTAGTTCAAGGTTAGCTAGTTATCCTAAAATACCGGTATACCTTCACGTGTTTGCAAGGCACAGAGGTGGAAGGCTATGCCTTATCATCCAAACAATCGACAAGTTGATCGGACCCGACGGGTAGTTTCAATTACCAATTTGACCAAATACTCAACATGCTCTTAGGCAAATTTCAAAAAGAGTATTTTAAATTCAAAATATTCCAATTGTCAATGTTTAACCATGCAAAGTAGGATATTAGACCCAACACTTTATTTCACCAAATAAACATTCGAAAAATATTTTAATCACAATAGGCATGGTCTAATTCCAAAAATCATAATATTTAAATATAATCGTAAATCTTTTTCCAAAAACCATAACTAGGTTAGGGCAAAACTAGGGTTTCAAACTCATCCCATAAATTCCACGATTTTCAATTTAGAATCCAATAATAATCTTCACATAAACATTATAATCAACTTTCCAGAAGAAATTGGCAAAACCTGACACTTTTAGGGCAAACCCATCTGACAAGAATATTGAAAAAGATATCAATAGAAGGGTCTAGGGATTATAACATATCAATCTATCTAAGATTAATCCCACTTACCTCAAGAGAAGAGACCAAAATGAAGAATTTTGGAGAAGAAGAACTCCAAGGGAGAGCAGGAGGCTAGCGGCGCTAGCGGACGTGCTGGCTGCTGGTGTTGCTCCTTTTTTTTTTTTTTTATTCTTTTATTTAACATAACATACTTAGTCCTTTATTAATTATTCTATTCTACTTTGGCCCAAACTCAATTTTTAATTGTAATTTAAACCCAACTCTTTAATTAATTACACTAAAAGACCAAAATAAATTATGCCCAAAATGAAATTTGTCCGACTCCGGCAAACTTTCGGCGATTATTTTACGGGGTATTACATCCTTCCCCCCTTAGGACATTTCGTCCTCGAAATCGATCTGCACGCCCGGAGCTACCTCAAACAACTCTGGATACTTTTCTCGCATTTCTTGTTCGGTTTCCCATGTCGCTTCTTCAACCCCATGCCGCGACCACACTACCTTCACCATCCTTATTTCACGGTTCCGCGTCGATCTAACTTTGAAAGCCACAATCTGAATAGGTTGCTCTGAGTACACCAAATCCTCCTGAAGATCCAAGACTTCCGGCTGAAGTATATGAGATGGGTCAGCCACGTATCTCCTCAATTGAGAGACATGAAAAACATTGTGAACCCTTTTCAATGTCTCCGGCAAGGCCAACCTGTAGGCCACCTCTCCAATCCTTTCGATGATCTCGTACGGCCCTACATACCTCGGGCTCAACTTTCCCTTAATACCAAATCTCATCGCACCCTTCGTCGGTGAAACCTTAAGTAATACATGATCACCCACCTTAAAATGCCCGTCCCTCCGAGCAAGGTCGGCATAACTCTTCTGGCGATCTTGGGCGGCTTTCATCTTAGCCTTGATGTTACGAATCTGATTCATCATCTCCTCAATCATTTCGGGCCCCAATACAACCCTTTCGCTTAGGTCACTCCAACACAACGGCGTTCTACACTTCCTCCCATACAAAGCCTTAAAGGGTGCCATCCCAATGGTCGTTTGATGGCTATTATTGTAGGAGAACTCTACTAGAGCCAACTGATCCTCCCATCGGCCTTGAGAATCCAATGCACAAGCTCGCAACATATCTTCCAAAATCTGAATGGTGCGTTCAGTCTGCCCATTGGTCATCGGATGAAAGGCCGTACTCATCCTTAACCGAGTACCGAACTCTTTCTGAAGCTTTTGCCAAAAATGCGACTGAAAACGGGGGTCGTGGTCTGAGACAATCACCTCCGGAACTCCATACCTCTTCACCACGTGCTGGATATACAACCTTGCCAACTTCTGCATGCTCCAAGTCATGCTTATCGGGATAAAAACTACTGCCTTAGTCAATCGATCAACAACTACCCAAATGGCATCCGCGCTCGATCTCGACTTTGGTAATCCGGTCACAAAATCCATAGCAATCGAGTCCCACTTCCATTCCGGAACTTCCAACGGTCTCAACAAACCCATAGGTCTCTTATGCTCTGCCTTGACCTTTTGGCAAATCAAATACTTGGTGACATACTCTGCAATGTCCCTTTTCATACCGCGCCACCAAAAATGTCCTTTCAAATCTTTATACATCTTATCGCAACCAGGATGCACTGAATATGGAGAACTATGAGCTTCTTTAAGTATCCTTTCCTTAATATCCAACCGATCCTTGGGCACACACCATCTGTCTTGAAATCTTAGGCTTTCATCCCAACCAATATGGAATTCGCTTATTTCACCTTGTTGCACCTTTATCGCTAAGTTGAGTAAATCATCGTCATCAACCTGAGCCTCCCGAATCTCCCTCAAAATCTCGGGCTCAACTGAAAAGGCACCCATATATCCTTCAATCATCTTAGGACCCACTACCTCAATTTGTAGATTCTCGAACTCATGACACAACTCTACGGGTAATGTCATCGAACATACGTCAGGACTTGACTTCCGACTTAAAGCATCAGCAACCACAGTCGCCTTGCCTTCCTGATATAAAATATCCAAGTCATAGTCCTTTACTAATTCCAACCACCTCTGTTGTCTCAGATTCAACTCTCTTTGAGTGAATATGTATTTCAAACTCTTATGATCGGTGTAAATCTTGCAATGGACTCCGTAAATGTAATGTCACCATATCTTGAGAGCAAACACGACAGCCGCCATTTCCAAGTCGTGAGTTGGATAGTTCTCTTCATGCGATTTAAGCTGCCTCGAAGCATATGCTATCACCCTTCCATCTTGCATCAACACGCACCCCAATCCTCGTCTCGACGCATCACAATACACATCGAACTCTCGGCCATCAATTGGCAATGCCAATACCGGTGCAACTGTCAACCTCCGTTTCAACTCTTGAAAAGCTTGTTCACATGATTCGCTCCACACTACTTTGACATTTTTCTTCAATAACGATGTCAATGGACTTGCCAATCGTGCAAAGTCTTGCGCAAACCTCCGATAATACCCGGCCAACCCCAAAAAGCTTCTAATCTCTGTCTGCGTCTTTGGTCGGGGCCAATTTTCAATAGCGCTCACTTTTGATGGGTCGACCGAAACACCATCCCTCGAAATAACATGCCCCAAAAATGCACTTCGTTCAACTAAAATTCACACTTAGACAATTTAGCATACAAGTGATGCTCCCTCAATACTTGTAGCACTAACCTGAGGTGATTCGCGTGATCCTCCTCGCTCGAAGAATACACCAATATATCATCGATGAAGACCACAACGAACTTATCCAAATATGGTCTGAAGACTCTATTCATCAAGTCCATGAAGGCATTTGGAGCATTCGTCAACCCAAATGACATCACCGTAAACTCAGAGTGCCCATAACGAGTTCGAAACGCTGTCTTCGAAATATCACCGTCTGAAATCCGAAGCTGATGATATCCTGACCTCAAATGTATCTTCGAGAATACGCTTGCTCCCTTCAGTTGATCAAAGAGGTCGTCAATCCTTGGGAGAAGATACTTATTCTTAACGGTAACTTGATTCTATCCTCGATAATCAATGCACAACCGAAAACTACCATCATTCTTCTTAACAAATAGAACAGGCGCTCCCCAAGGAGAATTACTCGGCCGGATATACCCTTTATCCAACAACTCTTGAAGCTGCTCATTCAATTCGGCTAACTCCTTAGGTACCATACGGTAGGGAGCCTTAGACACCGGTTCTGCTCCTGGAAGTATATCAATCGTGAAATCTATCTCACAGTGAGGCGGCATACCCGGTATCTCATCAGGAAATACATCCGCAAACTCTTTTACTACCGGCATGTTCAAAAGCTGACTCCCATCTCCCAAGACATCATGCACTTCACATAGAAACAACGGGTGACCTTTACGAGTTAACTCATGCAGAGAGACAACAGACACTATCTTAATCGATGGGCGATAAGGAATCTCCTCATACACAACTTCTCCACTGCAAGGGCTCCGAAGAAAAATCTTCCTCTCATCACAATCTATTCGGGCTTGATAGGTAGCCAACCAATCCATACCCAAAATGATATCGAACTCCGCCAATTTAAGCTTCAAAAGATTAGTAGGGAATTCTATGCCTCTGATCATTACAGACACTCCTACGAAAAGACAATTGCAAGGCACTAGCTCTCCTGAAGGTAACCTAATCTCCACCGAAACCTCTACTCGAGAATCTAATTCTAACCTCTTAGCACATCTACTCGATATGAAAGAAAGAGATGCACCGGAATCAAAGAGAATAACCATAGGTATTCACCAAGAATGTACCGGTCATGACGTCTCCCTAGTTCTCCACAACTTGCCATATCGTCATGACATTAATGTGACTTTTTGGCCACTCCTTCCCCCTCCTCTTGCACGCTGAGGTGCCAATGGCAGTATACGACCTTGCTGTTGTGGAACCGGGGTCCTCTCAAATGCATTCGGAGCTCCAACTAACTTGGGGCAAAACCTCTTAACATGTCCCGACTCATGGCAGTAATAGCAAGTGATGGGCTGGCCGTCACAATGAACTCCAGGATGAGATTTTCCACATCTGCTACAAACAGTCGGACCTCCACGATTGTCACTCGAATTCCCCTGAGTGAATTTAGGGCGAGATGCATAGGGTGTACCCGAAAACCTCTCCGATTGATCCTTTCGCTTATAGTTCTCAAACCCTCGCTCACCTTTCCATTTCCTCTATCTGCCATGCGGGCCCCATCCCTCCGCTCATCATATGCTATTGGATTTGCTCGATAGATGTTAGCTGCTTTCTCGTACGCCTCTTGAAGGGTCGACACACTGAAGCCGGCTAAGAACCGCTGAAGGTCTCTATTCAGCCCACCAACAAATCTTGTCAGTTTGCACCGATCATTCGCTGCCAAATCCGAAGCGCAGGCAGCCAATTCATTAAAACGCGTGAAGTATTCTTCCACCGTCATATTGCCCTGCACCAAGGCACTAAACTCATCCTCTTTTGCTCTCTGAATGTGCGGAGGATAAAAGCGCGCCATTATCATCGTCTTGAATGCCTCCCACGGTAATCCAACCAAATTGCTCCCGGAAGCCTTCTCATTATTCCACCACTTCTTGGCTAGTCCTTCTAAATAATATGCAGCTATCATCGTCTTCTCTCCTTCCGGGCATTTCACCACCTCCAATATAGTCTCCAAACGATCCAACCATTCTTCCAAAATAGTCGGGTCCGATTGACCCGTGAAAGTCGGAGGACTATGACGTAACACCGCATCCATAGCACTCTGGGGCTGCTGAGTGAACTGTCCTATAAACTGACGAAAGATCTCCAATGTCGGGTCTAACGGTCGAACGAGATCCTGAATTGGAGGCTAGGGGTTTTGGGATTGCCTACTCTCAACCTCTTCATCGGAATCAGGTGCCACTGGTGGCTGACGAGCACGCCTAGGGGGCATCTTGCTAATTGAGACTAGACCTAATAAGCTCCAATTAGTCTGATAGCATGAACAATGCACATAAACACATGGAATAAACATAAAATGCAATGCATGCCATGAATGCACCCAAACCCGACTAAGCCCATGATCTAATTGTTTTTAGAAATTTTGAAATCTTCAAGTTTTATTAACAAGAAGCATGAGCCTTTAACATGGCTCTGATACCAACTGTAACACCCCGGCCGGCTCAAACCGGAGCGTCACCGCCACGCCACACCGGAAGGTTCGTTCATCAATCAACGAGTCCTACGTTGTAGCGCTAAGGCTTAAATAATAAATACCAACAACTAATAGGAACTTAGAATTAAAACGCACTAGTTTATCAATCACAATAGGCATGGTCTAATTCCAAAAATCATAATATTTAAATATAATCGTAAATCTTTTTTCAAAAACCATAATTAGGTTAGGGCAAAACTAGGGTTTCAAACTTATCCCATAAATTCCACGATTTTCAATTTAGAATCCAATAATAATCTTCACATAAGTATTATAATCAACTTTCTAGAAGAAATTGGCAAAACCTAACACTTTTAGGGCAAACCCATTTGGCAAGAATATTGAAAAAGATATCAATAGAAGGGTCTAGGGATTATAACATATCAATCTATCTAAGATTAATCCCAATAGAAGAGACCAAAAGGAAGAATTTTGGAGAAGAAGAACTCCAAGCGAGAGCAGGGGGCTAGCGGCGCTAGCGGGCGTACTGGCTGCTGGTGTTGCTCCTGTTTTTTTTTTTTTTTATTCTTTTATTTAACATAACATACTTAGTCCTTTATTAATTATTTTATTCTACTTTCGCCCAAACTTAATTTTTAATTATAATTTAAACCCAACTCTTTAATTAATTACACTAAAAGACAAAAATAAATTATGTCCAAAATAAATTTGTCCCACTCCGGCAAACTTCAGGCGATTATTTTACGGGGTATTACAGTAACGATGAATTTGCTGAATTTTCTATTCCAGATGGTCATTCCCTTGCGAAGTTTGAAGAGAAATTCTGTACCCAGTGTCTTGTGTTTCTTGGGGAGTATGTTGAAGTTCTTGGTCCTGTACTCCATGAGAAGGAGTAGATGTATGCCTTGCACTATTGCAGCGAAGTCTTAAGCTCAAAGAAACACCCCAAACTAAATTCCTTATGAATGAATTTTGATGCTAATATGTGCATTTGCTGCTCATAGAATGTTTTCTGCATTGTTTGTTGATTGCGGTGGCATGGAGAGACTCCTTGCAACTCCTAGAAATACCCATACATATGTGGGTCTTTCTTCCTGCTTATGAACTATTGGGTCAATTCAGGTAGTTTGTCCTGCCCATATTTTTTGTTGTTTCTTCTTGCACTATCACTAAATTCTTTGTACACATTTTGGTATGATTTTGTTGTTTACTCTTTATTTTCTTTCTGCTTTGTATCACTTGTTGAGGATGGTTATTGATTCACTCCAAACTTTTGCAGGTGATAATGGAGCGTGTTTTTTATCTTTGGCCAAATATTGTCCATCAGATTGTTGAGTGGGCTGGAACTGCGACAATAAATCAGGCACATCTCCTATTGCTTGTGGATTCTATTAGACCTAACGAAAACGTTTGCAGTGCACCTTGCAATGCTTCAAGGGCAGCCTACATGCCAATTGACATCAGTAATAAGCAATGGATGCTGTATTTTGTCAAATACAGAAGGATTGGAAGCTTGGTCCTGCTCTTGTCCGGGCTCCTTGGCCTGTTGTTGATAAATTTTTATCTTCAGATGGTCATATCACTATGTTGGAGCTGTGCCAGGTGTCACTTTGCATTTTATATTGTTTTTCTTATTATTGTTCTTACTGTATTATTTTGCCAAGGGATCAAGAAAAAAAAAAGTTGAAAATAAGAAGAAAAGAAAAAGAAAAGAAAAACCCGGAAAAGGGGAAAAAAATGGAAAAACGATGAAAAAAAAAAGAGAAGAAATGAAAACAAGAAAGAGAGAGAAGAAAAAAACTGGAAAAAGGCCAATCAGATGTTGACTTCATGGAGATGTTGAACCTGCTGGCGGCAAAATGGAAGACAATTAGGGAAGTCGCGAAAGAAACAAGAATATTTTGGAGGTAATTTTTGCATGTTCATGATCTCTACCTCTTTTAAGTGGATTGATTTGGAGTTGAGACTGATATTTGAATTGCTGAAAAATAGGTTCTGAAGACTGCTTGTGAGGGTTGGATATGCAGAACTTAGGAAAAAAAAAAATTAAAACAAGAAGAACGAAAAAAGAGAGAAGGAAAGCATCAGATGCTGAAATGTTGCGCCCTTATGCTACTGGCCTGCAGCCTACATGCTTGGAGAAGTATATTCCGAGATTGTTATTTTCACTTTACTACTGTTTTTTTTTTCTCCTCTCATAGTTTCCTTTTGAATGTTGTTTTTTTCAGTGGTGGTCAGCTAGTGGAAGATGTGTTGGCATCTGGTTTATCAGCTAAACTAATGTGATATCTACAAGTACGGGTGTTGGGCGATGCGAACACAAACCAAAAGGATTCTAATGTATTGTTTGACAACAAAAGTGTGTCCAGCATGGCTATAAAGGCCAAAGAGGATGGCAGGGGTAGGTCAAAGCAAGTGACAGAGAGTTCTCACATGGATACAAAAATTGTCAGTGCCCATCCTACTGAGAGTGAACGTGATAAAGATCCCACATCTATGCCGAATTAACTCAAGTGAGCTTATTGGTATGCTCTCTAATTTCTTCATGTTATTATTAGATTTCAAGAGGAACTTGGCCTAAATATGTGCACACTTCAGCTAGTATTACTCCTAACAAGCTTTACCCTCAATATATATATATATATATATATAGTTGGCTGAATGACCTCTTGGCTATCTACCTCGATTATATATATTGTAATCTAATCTGGAAATACATTGGATAATACACGCATAATGTTCATACCTGACGTTAGTCTTGTCAGATTTGTACATGCTCTTTTTGAGATTATATTTTGTTCCATAATGGGCGTGCAAGTACTTTAGCAGCTAGTAATGCAGCCACCCCCACTTTGAGACTCATTGAAAGGGCATTGCTGCTGCTACTCCAGTTTCTTATCATTCCAGGTATTTGATAATCATTCTTGCCTTGATATGTGGATCATGGTTTTTGTTTAATTTTCTATTGATCAAAGCCACCTTATCAATACGTCAGGGCTTACCCATGAGCACCTTCAAGCATTTGGATTAGCTGAGTGTGCATCTTTGCTTCTCAAAGAGGTTAAGTTATCACCAATGCATTCCTTGGCTGCTTCATCATCTTTAGCACAACATGCATCTGGGCATGAGTTGTCATCGATACAAATGCAATGGCCATCTGAATGAGCAACTTGTGGATTCTTGTTGGATAGACCAAACCTATTTCAGCTAGAGAAGTGAGCCTTGCACCTCGTCCTCAAAGAAGAAACCAAGGTCATTCTCTGCTGCTCGTAGTTCCTCGAAAAATCTGGACAGCCCGGCGCCCATAAACATCAAAGCAAGCTTTTGTTCACAAAATGTTTCTGTAGGTGGAGATGTTTCAAGAATACCATTAGTGTCTACTGGGAAAACAAGTAGCGAGGTCCTGAGCGGCTCACTTTAGATTCAATTTCTGTTCATTATTTAAAGCACCAGTATCGCGAGTGCCCAGCTCTTATTAAACATTACCTCCTTGTTTGCTCTTGCATCCTCATGTCTGCCCTGAGCCAAGCATTCAATGTTTGCAGCAATGTGATCAGATTCATCCCCGCGTTAAATCCTTGTGTATGATATCGAGTCTTGTCAATTGGATTTGACACTGACTGATACTTCTTAAACTTGTAATAAGTTCCTTGATATGAACAAAAATTTTCGATATCCAAGATGAGATGCATGCTTCTGCTGTACAAGGCACAAGTCAACAGATGATGACTCTGGTAACTTCTATCTTCACAGTATTGCTATTTATTTATTTTTAACATTAATATACTACATCATATAGGGCCTTAAGATTTGAGTAGATGCTCACACTCTTTCGTTAAGCATGATGAGATTGTGCTTTGTGTGTTTGTTTTTTGTTTTACTATATAAGCATATCCATACATCTAGTCATATATTTATATATTTTTATAGTTTCTGGAGAAGTTTGAATGGATCCTGCAGTTCAGGTGATATGACTTCACACTTTGCTGTTGCATCCACATGTAGAGGATAAAAGTAAATCACCTAAAATTATTGTAATAGCTAGGTCAATTCATTATTTGCATAGATTTTCATAAACCAATCTTATCAACTCCCTCCATAGTTAGCCTCTAAGTCTTGCGGTTCTAACCCCACATGTTGTGTTTTTACTCAACCTCGGATAGAGAAAAAATACATCAATTTGATCACAAAAACTGAAATAGTCGTAGTACTATAGAGCATCAATTTGATCCCAACAAAATGACAGAAAATTACATATCAATCCTCACAATGTTTGTTCTTTTGCCCCTCTAACTCCCATTTTGTCCACATGTTCTTGATTCAACCTCAAGTAAAGATAATTATTACAATAATTAGCATACATATTGCTTCTTGCAATAGTTGCAATAGTTGTGTATTGATTATGATTGCATGCTTATTTTATATTAGGGCAAATGCACACTATGAGCTTATTATCTGTTGAAGGCTTATTATTTGTTGAGGGCCACTGTGCCCTAAATGTTTACTTATCAATTGGGTAGATGTACTCAAAGTTTCTATTCGTGTCTAATATGGATAGACAGTTCGTCTGTTTTCGGACTATGTGGTTGCTTTTGTTGGTTGCATTTGTTTGGAATTTGTATTTTTGCGTATTTATTTTAATTGCATATTTGTGTATCAGTAAAAGTTTGTATTTTTTTTAGACTATGTGGTTGCTTGCGTATCATTAGTTGCTTCTGGTTTAGTTGGAGATCACAGGATTTTGTGCTTGGCTTGGGCTTGATCAAGGGTATTGTCAAGCTAGAGAAGTTGTTAGTGCAAATCATCGCATAAAGGTTCTTCTCCAACCTCGAATGGTGACACCCCCTGCAGCTCTTGATTGTCTTCGTGCTCTTACATGCCGAGTGCTTTTAGGTTCAGCAAGAGATGATGCAACTGGCAGGCCGAATTAACTCAACACAACAAGAAAATATCAATTTTGTAACAAATTTTTTTCATCCTTAAATTCACTTTTTCCGTTACTAATGATATCAGAGACGGAATTAGAGAGGGAATTGCGTTAACTACGTAAACTTTAGAGACGGAATTCCGTTACTAATATACTATTTTTTTTTAGTGCAAGTGAGCTTATTGGTATGCGTTCTGATTACTTCATGTTATTATTAGATTTCAAGAGGAAACTTGGCCTGTGCACACTTTAGTTGGTATTACTCCTGACAAGTCTTACCCTCGATATATATATATATATATTTGGCTGAATAATGTTATGACTTAGGGTTATCGAAGAGAGAATTTATTAGAATCAAAGGAAAGAGAGTACCACAGAGGAAAACCAATTAGCTCTGTAACCAAAACCAAAATAATGACTGCCTAACCTAACATGGCCTAGATATGCATAAGCGGACATATGGTCAAGCCCAAGACTTATAATCAACAATTAAACCGTAAATAAATAATAAAAAAAATAATAAGGAATAAAATAATAATTATCCTAAGTGACTGTGGTGCTTCTCCCTCTTCTAATATAGACATTGACTTTACCCACCTCCATAACAAATAACCTCTTGCTATCTACTTCGATTATATATATTGTGATCCAATCTGGAAATACAAGTTATAACATTTGATAATACAGGCATAATGTTACTGTGATCCAATCTGGAACAAGTTATAACATTGGATAATAAAGGCATAATGTTCATACCGGACCTTAGTCTTGTCAGATTTGTACATGCTTTTTTTGAGATTATATTTTGTTCCATTATGGGAGTACAAATACTTTAGCAGCTAGTGATGCAGCCACCCCCACTTTGAGACGCATTAAAGGGTATTGTTGCTGCTACTCCAGTTTCTTATCATTTCAGGTATTTGATAATCATTATTGCCTAGATATATGGATCATGGTTTTTGTTTAATATTCTATTGATCAACACCACCTTATCCATACTTCAGGGCTTATCCATGAGCACCTTAGTTCCTCGAAAAATCTGGACAGCCCGGTGCCCATAAACAACAAAGCAAGATTTTGTTCACAAAATGCTTAGGTGGAGATGTTTCAGGAACACCATTAGTGTCTACTGGGAAATCAAGTAGCGAGGTCCTGAACGGCTCGCTTTAGATTCAATTTAGGTTCAGTATTTAAAGCACCAGTATCGCCAGTGCCCAGCTCTTATTACAACATTACCTCGTTTTTTGCTCTTGCATCCTCATGTCTGCCCTGAGCCAAGCATTCAATGTTTGCAGCAATGTGATCAGATTCATCCCAGCGCTAAATCCTTGTGTATGATATCGAGTCTTGTCAATTAGATCTGACACTGACTGATACTTCTTAAACTTGTAATAAATTCCTTGATATGAACAAAATTTTTCGATATCCAAGATGAGATGCATGCTTCTGCTGTGCGAAATCAGAAGGCACAAGTCAACATATGATGACTCTGGTAACTTCTATCTTCACAGTATTGCTATTTATTTATTTTTAACATTAATATACTTCATCATATAGGGCCTTAAGATTTGAGTAGATGCTCACACACTTTCGTTCTGGTTAAGCATGATGAGATTGTGCTTTATGTGTTTGATTTTCATTTTACTATATGAGCATATGCATACATTTTGTGGTAAAAATAGTAGAGTCATATAGTTATATATTTTTATAGTTTTGGGAGAAGTCTAAATGGATCCTGCAATTGTTCGTTAGGATTGTACATATATATATATATATCTAAAATTTAGTGTAGAATTGTATCGAGTTGGCTGTAAAAGTGGTTTTACCCTCTGTCAAAACTTAGCTGCTGTGCATTTGTTCTTTTTAAGAATAGCTAACTTTTAACCTCAATTTCTCTTTCTGCAGAAGAACGAAGAATTTTTTGAATTGATATCTTCAAAATTTATAGTTGAATGCAGCTAGAGCGCTACTTGCATGATTACTTCAATATACACTTATTGTCAAAATTTTAAATAGTTTTGTTCATTATTTTTTTTTTTTTTTCTTTTCAAACACTGTTTTCTTTAGGCCATGAGTTTTGGACTCTCGAGAATGATCAAATCAAGAACATGGGTACATGTGCAGTTAGAGGGCAAGAGGGCAATATGATCACAAAAAAAATGAAATAGTCGTAGTACCATAGAGCATCGCATCATTTTGATCCCAACAAAATGAAAGAAAATTACATACCAATCCTTGTAATGCTTGTCCTTTTGCCCCTCTAACTCCCATTTTGTCCACATGTTCTTGATCAACCTCAAGTATAGATAATTATTACAATATTAGCATACATACTTCTTGCAATAGTTGCAATAGTTTTGTATTATGATTGTATGCTGATTTTATATTAGGGCAGGTGCACACTATGAGCTTATTATTATTTGTTGAGGGCCAGTGTGCCGAAATGCTTATAGATGTTGTAATTGCTTGCATATATATATATATATATATATCTTAGTATATGTTCAAAAGCATGTAACATCATTATTTGTGTTATAATTGTATGTTTTGAGGGAAAGTGTACTAAAAAAATGTATATCTTTTATGATTATGCATCTCTTATCAATTTGCTAGATGTACTCAAAGTTTCTATTTTGTTTTAATTCGTGTCTAATATGGATAGACAAAAGTTTACGACTTTGTTCGGACTATGTGGTTGTTTTTGTTGGGTGCATTTGTTTGGAATTTGTGTTGTTGCATATTTATTTTAATTGTGTGATAGGCGTATCCAATGTTTGTGTTTTTGTTTTATTTACGTGTTTGATATCAGTGAAAGTTTGTATGTTTGTTAGACTATGTGGTTGCTTTGGATATGTAATTTTTTGTATTTGTGGTTATTGTTGCATATTTATTTTAAGTGTGTGTAAAACATTGCACAATGTGGCTGACTTTTTTTGAGATTGCATATTTGTTTGAATTTTTTATATTTGTGGTTGTTGTGTATTTATTTTTGTTGTATGTTTTGATGGCCCCGATTGTGCATGTCTAATCTATACATCTTTTATTATTGTGAATTTTTTTGTGGTTGTTTTGTATTTATTATAATTGTATGCTTATTACTTGTCCGTGAAAGGATGCAAGTGTATTCAAACTATTGTAGATCTTTTATGATTGTGCATGTCTTATCCATTGGGGGTAGCCTATCCAAAGTTCGTATTTTTGTTTAAATCATGTGTCTAATATTATTTGAGGTAGGTAGACTCGGTAAAAGTAAAAATTTGAATTTTTATTTGAACTATGTGGTAGCTGTTGTTGGGGCATGTATTGAAAGCTCGGTCACGTCCAAAATATAAATTTATTTTGTTATTTCCTTAAATGTAATGACTCTTTTCCAACAGGCTTTGAACTTTTTAAATTCCAAAGTGTTTGAAGTTAAGAATAATTTGCTTAAAATAATTCCAGTACTGCACTCTTGGTTTCAACTTTTGTGAATTTAGTCATTCTTGAATTGACATTAGACTAACAATAAAAAGTTTCACGTCACACCTAGCCAACAAAAATATTTTAAATGGGAAACTGAAGATTAATTGAATGACAAAACACGCTTGAAGTGTCTTGGTTTATGATATCACTTAAATATTTATTGTATTAATTAATTATTTTAAGAAAAGACAATACTAAATGGCAGGTAGGGTGAATAATAAAAAATTATGACTGCATGCCAATCTTGATAGGAATGTAGTTCATAAACAAACCAGGTTGGTGATGACTAAATATTATTATAATTATTATAACATTCATTTGACATGAGATTCATTGATCAATATGATCACCTCAAATTACTTCGATCTTGGGCCAGATCTGAACAACTCCATAGATTTTTGCTGCACAAATAATATCTAGAGAATTTAGACATGGCTGTAGCTGTAGCTGCTTATGCATCCTTGGTTTCTCTTACTCATGTTCTCGAAAATCTCCATGGTCGAGCCCTCTTTAATCTCCCTCGTGCCGACATCAAACAAGTCGAAGCCCACTGGGAAAATGTAAATCTTTTGCTTGAATTTGTCGAGCTTTATTCGGAAAGGAAGAGCCCAGAGCTTCAATGTCTGTGGAGGCAAATGGCTGAGGCGGCCGCTGAAGCAGAAAGTGCCATCAACTTCCATGTAAGCAATCGACTCTATGCAAGATCTCAGGGAGAAACAAGTGATGATGCAGGCTTCTCAGATTTCTGTGAAGAAATGGAGGCACTTAGCCATAATTTTCGTTCCATTACAAAAAAGTTGCCGATTCAAGAAGAATGGGAGTATGCTCAAACTCAAAAGGAACCAAATGATTTTGTTCTTGCAGCTGGTTCATCGGCAGCATCTTCATATATCAGCAATGTTGTGGTGGACGATCATGTGGATAGGATCAGGGACAAGCTCATCAGAGGTGGTTCTAATTTCCAAATCCTCCCAATTGTTGGCATGGTGGGCATAGGTATAACAACTTTGGCTAAAAGTGTCTTTGATGATTCATTTATTGTTGACCTGTTTGATTTACGAATTTGGCTGTCCATTTCTCAAGAATATAGTAGTAAGCAAATCCTTAAAGTGGGTCTTCAAGAAAAGGCAGGACAAAATGAAATTTGTGAAAGTTTAGATGAATTGGGAAATAGATTCTATATGAGATTATATGGTAGGAGGTATTTGATTGTTGTCATCAAAATTTATTATCGTTTATATTTTTAGTTAAAAAATATCTTTTTTTTTTCACTTTTTATTTACTCTAAAGAGTATAAATTTTTATTTTTATCTATTTTTCTTAAAAGATGTACAATTGGATGACGGAGGAAGTATTGTGTTTTTAAAACCAATCCAAACTGACCTAAAAAATTTAAAAGGTAAATTGTTCTTTTTAGTTTTATATTTGACCCTCTTTTATCATTTTATTACTTTAAGTGGATTATGTCTAAAAATAGTGTTATAAGTAAATTTTTGTTGCTAAAATGATCCTACGGTGCCAAACTCACCATGCTGGCTCGCCTTTGCTGACGTGATGCTAACGCGACTGATATGTCATCGCCACTTAGATGCTACGTTTGCGACACGTGGAATTTTATTTATTTTTATTTTATAAAATGTCTTGCTAAACTATTTTTTTAGTATAGTATATGACATTCTTTATCATTTTTAGGATTTTAAACGGCATTTGTTTAAAAATAATTCAGTAAATATTTTTTACTAAAATGGTCATCTGATGTGACATCTACATGGCGATGACATGTCAGCCGCGTCAGTGCCCCGCCAGCAACGACGGACCAGTATGGCAAGTTCGACACCGGATGACCATTTTATCGAAAACATTTTAAACTATTTTCAAACAAGTCACTTATGTAAGATTATGTTGGATTTTAAAAAGTCCATGGATTTGTGTAGATTTAGAAATTTTACAGAGTTTAGGCAGAGTTGGATGGATTTTATGTATTGATTTAAATATATTTTTATAAATTTACTTGGATTGTCTATGAATTTGTATTAATTTCATAGGATTGGAAAATATATATATATTTTTTTTATAATTTATATGAAACACATTTTTAGATAAAAAGAATATTCAAATAATTAAATAAAAATACAAAAAATGTAATATAGTTAAAAAATATTAAATTATTCATTATTTTTAATTTTATTCTCCTTATTTTCATTTCCATCACCATTATATATATTATACATAATTTGTGATGTATAATAATTATAGCATTAATATATTAATTTTTTAAGTTTTATTATATTATTATTGAATATATTAATTTGCTTTAATAGATTAGAATTTTAAGATAATTTTATCATGTATATATGTATTATTACTTTAACCAATTTAATATGAAATGACATTGACATCAAATGAATTTGGAGATGAATAATGGCTTTGGATGCGATAGATAACTCTAATAATATTGCAACTGCAAGATGAATAAGCATAACTTTGAAAGGAATCGTCTGGTTGGATAACAGATTGTTGGAGATATAATTATAGTTTATAGACAGCTATATAAGAAAAAAACAATTAGATTAGATAATCAAAATTCATCAGATTCAAAATCTGATAAATAATTTTCATTCCTGATTGTTTTTGTATGATTTTTTTTTTTTTTTTTTTGTATGTTCATCACATTACACAATATTCTTTTCCTTTTATATTTAGAAGTAGCTATTGTATATTACTCTCTTCGTCCCACCTACCATGTCCACGTTGTTTCTGTTCATCCTATTACATCTCATGTCACTTTCTTTTTTGAAAAATAATTATATACTTTAATCTCATTTTATATTTTCTAGTTTATTTGTTTTAATTTTAATTAAACTAATTAGTTATGTTAATCTTAATCTATAATTATTTATATTATAGGATAATTATTTTCACTAATACATTCTTAATTATCTACAGATTATACTTATCCTAAATTCTAGTGTGTACGGTGACCCGGACATCCAACATGGAGACAGAGGGAGTATAATTTAATTGAATAAAATTTGCATTTAACAAATAGCAAATATAATATCATATTGTAAATTCTAAACCAATTTATAGTAAAGATTATAATATCTTATTGCAATTTAAAAGGAACTTTGCTTTGCTCCGCACAGCTAAAAGTTGCTACTTTGCCATTCCGTAAAAGTGGTATCGCAGAGCAGTGTTAGCGCGGGACTGCTGCTCCGTTCCTCTGCATTGCTATTAGTACGTTATTGACAACTATGAATAAAACCTTATTCTACTTTCTTCCGGTCAGAAATACCCTATAATGCAATGTGCCAGATATTTGTGGGGTAAAATGGAAGTTGGTGGATTATCATTTTTGTGGGAGGAATTTCTCTCTGATTGTTTCCATACTTTGTCAAAACCCGGAGTCAAGTACCTAGTTGATGTGGAAATTGTGCAGGTTGTACTATAGGCGTGTTGAAGAAGGAAAACAATATCCAGTGTTATGTGGAAGATTAGCTAGCTTGCATGAAGAATTCATTTCTAATAAATCTCCATCCTCTGGTTTTGATTTCACATCCGGAAAGAAGATTGACTAAAAGCTGCTTGATTACAATCAAGAAGCTGAAAGTCACCGTTATCTTGCATACACTTTGTATGACAAAGACAATGATTTCTTCAAATTATATGTCAGAGACTTGAATTTTGGGTCACTTTGTAGTAAGCCTCAAGCTAACCGGGTTTGAGATATCGCTTGGGCTAAGGAGGGGTGAGCATTACTTTATGCAGTCACAGATGATAAAAAGAGACCCTTCAGGTTTTCGGTACTGATATTTCTTGGTAATATTTCTCTCTCATTCTGTTGTTTCCCAATTTATAAAGTAGGCACTTGGGTCTTCCCAGGATCTATTGCAGCATAATTGGATTGCTTTTGGAGGAACCTCAAGAAAATGTTCATCTGAATGTAAGTTATACAAAAGACTTCCATATTACTGTAAATGCACTTTCAAGCCAATCATCCAAGGTATGCGTATAAGAATATTTCACATTCACACTTTTAATATTTTTCCCGGAGCTGGAATTATATATTTGTGACCCAATATTTGGTATTTCTAATAAATGCAGCTGATCCTTTGGCTGGAATGACCCTTGTCTGGGAATGTGAAGCTAATGTTCATTGCATTATTGAGCATCACCAGGGATATCTCCTATCTATTTACAGATGCTGCTATTCAGGGTCAACCTGTAGATCACCATTATCTTTTACTTACTCCTGTTTCGGCATCATGCAGCACAATGAATTGGAAGGTTAACTTATATTATAATCAATCTGATGCTTGTGTATGATTAAAATCTTTAGATACTGCCAAAGTTTCTTGGAGATGATGCTTACTCAGTTTTGTGATTTATTTGGCAGAATGTCTTTGTAAATGATCCACAGCTAGTTATTGAAGATGTTTATTTATGTAACACTCATATGGTACTTATTTTGAGGGCTGGACGGACTTTTAGATTATGTTCTATTCCTTTACCTCTAAGTAATGAGAAGGTAATTCATCTTAGTATCTTGAAATACAAAATTGCATTACAAGCCATGTTAATCTTTGTAGCATATGTATATATTAATCACTGACTGCTCATCCTCCATATATAACTTGACGGATAGGATTTCATCTCAAAATGTTCGATCCACAGAATTTACCCCTTCCGGATCATGTCTCTCAAATCTTGGCGGTACCTAATTATGACTTCTATTCTTCAAAAATGCGCTTTAATATTAACATCACCAGTGGTATGTGAATTATTCGTTCCTCTTTTCTTTCAATAGTTTGTTAAATAATTCATTTGTATGGAGTAATATATTACGCATTTATGGCATGTTCTAGTTACAGGTTCACAGATCTTTATGTTGATTAAATTTTTTCCAGCGAAATTTCTATGAACTGTTTTGTGTTTAAATTTGAATAAACCCATAATTTCCCAATCTGTTGTGATGACCAGATTTATTATATTTCTTAATGAGGTTTTGCATTGTCTTATTATGCTATCACATATGGTTTAATCTTTAGTTACATATCACCTTGTCATATATTTCTAGTGTACTTCTTGAGAGAATTGCTAGAATTTCTTATACCTTATATACATGTTCATTTATTTGTATTTCTGCTGTCTCAGATGCCTGATGCTGTAGTTGACTATGATTTAGTTAATGAAAAATGGACAATTGTTCAAGAGAAGAACTTGCTTAATGAAAGAACGAGAATTTTATATGGATCAGCTTCTTCTATGATCACTAGTCAGAAGGCATCAACAGCCCAGAACATTTCTGGAAGTGGTACTGAAGATGAAACTGCATGGAATGATCTATCCGAATATTATGCTTGTGAAAAATTTGATGTCCCTTCCGATTATGGACTTCAATTCCACTGACCATAGTATATTCACGACATAAGAAGAAAAATGGTGAAAATCCTGGATTACTTCATGGCCACGGAGCTTATGGTGAGATACTTGACAAAAGGTGGCGAAATGAGCTGAAAAGCCTTCTTGATCTTGGTTGGGTCATTGCATATGCTGATGTTAGGTTGTTACTCGTCGTTTCATTCCTCACTATGATTCTACCAGAGGCCTTTATAGGACATAAAAAATTGTTTAATACCATCAATGATCAATGTGTGCAACTTTAGAAGCTTTTCCCAACTTTTCTTCAGTCCAAACATTCCATTATCCTGCCTGTCTAAGAACTAATTTAGAAATGCAAATTGTTGCCTTAAATAGCCATAAAAGCATTAATATGCCGTGCTGATATACTTTTTCTTCCAGAGGTGGAGGTGGAGGAGGTAAAAAGTGGCGTCATGATGGCAGACAAAGAAAGAAGCTTAACTCTGTTAAAGATTACATAGCTTGTGCAAAGTTTTTCTCATTGAAAAAGATGTTGTCGAAGAAACCAAACTGGCAGGCTGGGGATGTAGTGCTGGAGGATTGTTAGTTGCTTCAGCTATTAACTTTTGCCCAGATCTATTTCGAGCTGCTGTTTTGAAGGTGGGTGAACACTACATCTTTTGAATTGACTATTCCAACTTAAGTTTGGAATGGAAACATTTGCTGCTTGGTTTCGGATGATGCTTTTATTTTGTTAAAAAGAATGGGTATGAGAACCTTCGTCAATGCTTCCTATTCAGGTAGTCAAAAGAAAGCTGCAATGCTTTTCTTTCTGTCCAACTCTATCTGCTTAAGTTCAAAAGTTGCACTGAATACTTAACAAGTTTACATGTACATCATCATTGTCACCTTCAAGGAGAACCATTTCAAACCAAGCAAATATTATGCTGTGCAACACGTCCATCTACTCAACTAAGTTGACAGTGGGTTGTGCAACATGAAAAACTTTTCGAACAAAACAAAGGAGCTATCAGAAAAAAAAAAAAAAAAAAAAAAGCTTACATGTAAATTATCATTATCTGCCTAGTAGTGAAACTTGTTTTTGCATCATTAGCCTGGAGCATAGTTCTGATTCCTTGTAATGAGGGGCCAATCCAATCTATTCTATGCTCTTCCTCAGCTTTTTCTATCTGCTATTTTGGTTTTTGCTGTATTTTGCTTCAAAGAATTGTGACAACGGGTGCCTTTGAAGTCCTCTATCTTCAATTACTGTGTTTTTTCTTTCATGAACTCTCCGGGTGATTGTACAGGACAAGACACCCACTGCAAGGAAAGTGGTTGCAATTTTGATTGCTGAGGATGCATGGGCTGGATTAGAAGGACTTGGGCCTCGAATTTTCAGTGTACAGCCTGGGGAGCAACTGTGATACTCGCCTACGAATATCTAAGTAAGCCCAATTCCTCTTCCCCTTTTGCCTTTTCATTCACTGTATATATATTATATCTATAGTTTGCTGTACCCTCCCCTTGTTTGCAGTTGTGTCATTTCACTAAATCTTCAACATGCTCGGTTTGATTTTTTGAATATTTGATACATATTTGAAGTTCCTGCCATAGGTTTTGATCATTTGTTCATTCCTGCTTGTATCTATGGTAAAATTTACTCAACTTGGGTCTTATTTGATGGACCCTACGAAACCATATTATTTTGTTGTCGAAAGCTGCTCTCTTCCATGCTGTTCTTGCTTGATCCTCATTATGTTCACAATACCGATCATATTGTATCATATGTTTATGCTCTCTTCTTCCTAGGTAAGACAAGTAAAGACAAGTATTGTATCTATTATCTACTTCATATTCACTATAAAGATGTATTGTTGCAGCCATGGCGTGCGAGTAAATATGATCCGGATGGTTCTCTAGAAGGCTAGCAGCCATTTGGGGAGTCTTTCTGTTTTCCTTTCCTTGAGGTGTTCCATGAATTTGGTTGGGACAAAAGGAAGTCCTAGCGAACAACAATCTGGACACGACCATCTGAACCATCATTTGATTGGGGACAAGAATTCGCATGCAGAATGCTGCAGAAGCAGTGGATGTAACAGGAGATCCATAAACGAATTCAAGGCCCCCTACCTGCGGATATGACTGTGATCAATGAATCATATTTTGATCAATGTGTGAGGTTTACTTTATCCTTCTTCGAGCTATTGATGCATGAGGTGCAGTGATAATCTCATAATATCTCACAATTCCCACACCATTTATAATGCCTTTCGTCATTTTTGCTCATTCATTTTTTCCTTATTTTTATACTATCATTATCATTATTATTATTATTATTAATAAAATAGTACTTTTAACGGTTTATTTCAAAAGATACCTCCAAGTGATTCTGGAAAAAAAATAAATAAATAAATAAAACACCTTTTAACTTCAAAAAATATTTTTAACTTTTTGGACAAAAGCCAATACAAATTGATATAAATTGTTTTTTGAAAAGTAAACGCCAAAAACCCCTACGTTGTCTCCTTTGGGTATAAGTTTGGTGAACTTTCTATGTCGTTCCTTCTACAAGATAAAATCTAAAGCTTACATAAGTGGGAATTGACTTTTTCAAAACAGATAATTACAATACTGTATATTGTGGTAGTAGAACAAATTAATGGTTTAATTCTTTCAATAACTATGATTTAGTAAAATATATATAGTATATTATTTTATATAAAATTAAAATTTTATGTAATGCAAATAAATTTTAAAAAATAAATATTTATTTATAATTAACATAAATTAATATTCAAATTATACCATTGTTAATTTTATAAATATAATTTAATATATATTTATATCGTTACATCTATTGACTATTAAATCAATAGGCATCAAAATCCTTCAAATCCAAATCAAAACTACTAACTCAGAAAACATATTTTCTTAAAACCTATATATAAAAAAACTCAATTCAATTCAAACACAAACCAAATATTTTCAAACCTACTCCAAAAGAATCACACCCTAAATAACAAAGCTCCCCTGCTTCTCATTTACTGCACAAACACATAATCTACTACACCTCCAAAGGCGTCATTGATGAAGCAATACATAAATGTGCTTTTGGTTAATGTTTGAACCTAAAATTCAGAGGTTCCAAGATCGTTGATCCATTCCGTCGGTGTTGGTTCCGAAAGTACTTCAAAGAGCCTGTCCAACGTTGAATTTTGGGGCGGTTCCGACGGTAGAGCCTGCGCAGCTTCGAGCCTACACGACCGAATTCAATGGATTGAAACTAAAATCTACTAAAACTCGGATAAATTTAATAGAAAGTAGCTAAAAAAATGTTGGAAACATAAATTAGCAATAAATTAAGAAAATCTCCTAAAACCTATGGATAAACTAATAAAATGATAAAGACTTGTAGAGGATATATGTGTTCTTCTTGTGTGTGTTCTTTTCATTATATTTATCCTAATATCAAATAATTACCTCTTCTACTAAAAATGTAATTTCAATTATTCATTCCATTACCTCCAACCACCTGGTAACCTCACTCCATCAACTTCCAGCCGCTGGATCTGCTTTGAACTGCCTCAATTACATTTGAACCGGCTCTTCACTCGTTCTAAACCGCCTCCACTGCCCTTGAATCAATCTGCACCTTATCCCGAATTGCCTCAATTACATCTCTAGCCGGTCTACGGGGTTTTGTTCCCAACAACCTTGAGTTGCATGGAGTCTTCGGTTTTCCTCTTGTTGGCTTATTACATGGAGCTTTCTGAATAAAATATGAAAGTGCATAGGCCTTCCACTGATCTGTAGCATGAAATTATTAACCTCAGGCCAATGGAGGTGGTTATCCCATGATCTGTGGAAGCTGTTGCTTTCTGTCTTGTTGAAGCTCCACACTCCAATGGAGGAAGTTGTTTTTAACCTAATGGAGGCAGCAATTTCTGACCTTATGGAAGAATTGTTCCAGGATGGAGGCGTCATAGTCGAAGGAGTTGTTGCCCCAAGGTTAATGAAGGTTGCTGCCCCAAGGTCCGTGGAGGCCGCTACTTTCGGCTCTATGGAGGCATCAATCTTTTGCTTTGTGGAGGCATCACAATTCAATGGAGGTTGTTGCTTTCGGCTCTGTGGAGGCAACAGTCTTTGGCTCTGTGGCATGAAGCTCCATTATTGTTGGACGGCTCCGGCTCTGCTTTTGTCTTCGAACCTCCTTCATATCTGGGTGCTTTTGGACCTATATCCAACAATGTGCTCCTCAAAAGGGCTGGGTGATTGCTTCATTGAGCCAATGTTCTTTTGCTCTGAGACGTTCCCTTGCATCGACTATGATAATTTCCGTCGACAAGGGATCCTTCTCGGCCTTCACTTCTTGGACTTCATTTCCATCCCAAAACACCAACTTTTGATGGAGTGTCGAAGGCACACACTCACATGCATAAATCCAATTTCGTCCCAAGAGAGCCGAATACAATGGCCTACTATCGATCACCATGAAAGTTGATGATATTTTCTTTGTCCCCACCTGCATATCCAAAGTGATTATACCTACCGGTTTGTAAGAATTTCCCATAAAATTGGTAAGCCGTATAAATATAGAAATCAAATTGTCAGTAGTCTTTCCGAACTTCTGTATGGTCTCAATTGGCAACATATTCACAGAAGCTCCACTATCCACCAGAACTTGATCAAGTAGATGGCCATTCATCGAGGTCCGAATGCGCAAAGGCCTGACATCTTGGTTTTGGCCAGGCCTGAGCCTTTTAAATTCTATCATAGTTGTCACATCATTTCATTCGAAGATAGGCTCTTCTTCAATGATAACTTCCTCTAACTCTTGAAATTCTTCCAGAGTTTTGAATTCTGCCGGAGGCTTCTCCACTTGCTTCCTTTTTGGAATAGACTCATCCATCTGCTTTCCTCTTTAAAGAGGCTCATCCGTCTGCTTTTCTGTTAGAAAAGCTCCACCATCTGCTCTCTTTTTGGAAGAAGCTCCATAGCCTGCTTCCTTAGCGGCTCAGCAGCCTGTTTACTTTATGGAAGCAGCTCCACAGCCTGCTTTCTTTCTGAAAGCAGCTCCACAACATGCTTCTTTAGCTGCTTCACAGTCTGCTTTCTTCTTGGAAGTGGCTTTACAACATGCTTTCTTTCTGAAATCGGCTCCACAACCTGCTTCTTTTCTGAAAGTGGCTCCACAGTTTGCTTTCTCAGCAGTTCCACAGTCTACTTTCTTTCTTGAAGTGGCTCCATAACCTGCTTTCTTTTTGGAAGTGGCTCCATAGCCTACTACTTTTTTGGAGGTGACTCCTCCATCTGTTTTTCTTTCGGAAACGGCTCATGTGACCTTTCCTCCTCCATACGAGCCTGCAACTTTCTTCTTTGAGCTCGCCTCTTTTGAGTCATGTTGCGTCCTCTTATTGCCCCATGGTGGAAGGCCTCGGCTCATTCATAATCTATTTTTCATTCTCTTTCATGATAGGAGGCTTCCGTGTTGCCTTAGGAATGATGGTGATCTGGTTGGCCTTGGTAACAATCCAAACCCGTTTCCCATTCGCAACCTTCACTTCTGCTACGATGGCCTCCGGCTTGGGTCCTTTGTATACTTTCCTCTTCTCTAATTCTGAGGCTTTCGGACTTGGGATGTTGACACCAACATTACACTCTCTCTAGACAGTCCTTTGTCTTACCTTCTCGATGTTCGAACTTGAGACTTTATCAAATGTAACTCTTGTGAAGGCGGTTTTTTTAGCGGGTGCCTTCAGTCATAGAAATTCTTGAGCTGAAGGTTTTGATGGCTGGGTGCTAAGCCCGTCTTTCATAGGCCCTTTGGCCGATATGATATTAGCAAAAGGAATAAACCCTTTAGTCAGCTTCAATACCGGACACAAAGAAGTCTTTTCATTTTCTAATTTCGTGGCCAAAGCTTCTACCTCCGCAAAGTCCTTTTCATCTGAAGTTGCTAGGGCTTCTATCCCTGCAGGCTCCTTTTCGTATGGAGCCTCCATAGCCTCTGGAGTCTTTGTCCCTACAGACTCTTTTTCATGTGGAGCCTCTGCACTTTCAGCCTTCTTTTTGTTTGGAGTCTTCATGGTTTATGGAGTGTCTACCTCCACAACCTTTGGAGCTTCCATGGCTTCTGGAGCCTCTGTTTCCACAGACTTCCTTTCGACTGGAGCATCCATAGCATCTAGAGTCTCTGCCCCTACAATTTCTTTTTCGTGTGGAGGTGAATTTTCCGTGCTCAAAGTGGCACTATACTTCTTTTCAAACCTTCTTTTTTAAAACGATCTCCTTACGCAATCTGCGATGACATCAACGTCCATCAGACGCTTGGCCTCCTGTTGATTTGGTGTCAACGGATCTGATGGAAAGTTGGCAGTTGCATCTCTGCGGCCTGCCCTCCTTGCCCCTGTGTTTCGACGGTCCTTTTCCATTGGAGAATAGCTACGTACGGACCGTGACATCCCCATGACGGTGTTGGCGCATTCCCTATAGGTTGTCCGCTGAATCGCCCTGGCGGGATCATGTCAAATGCTGGAAATATGTCTGCCCCTCGTGGAGGCTCAGGACTACTCTCTGATAACCGAAAATTTGTATTTCGTAATTTTGTTACAAATCCATAGGAAATTTATATTCGAAAATCAGTGAGTGGAAGCTTATAGAAAAGCGATCAGGTATAGTAATTTTTGTGGTTGTAGACCCTGAGTAGTTATCACAATTATTTATACTCTTTTTACTGGTGAGTTTTCAGGTCGAACACAAGGATTTTAAGTCATGAATTTCACAGGTGAAGATTTTGAAAAAGCGAAGAAAGATGCAGGAAGGGATCTGCTTGTAGCGGATCCAAAACTTCTAATCTATTGAAAGCAGTAATAAAGCGGTAAAAGTGAATGAGCGGAAGCGAGCGAAGCGAGGGTGTAGAGTGGAGTGCCAGCGGTAACAAAATGATCGGGACATGAGTGGAAGTGGGGACTAGATGAACGGGATGTGGATGAATAGCGGTTACTGAGTGAACGGGACATGAGCGAGTGGCACATTATATGTATATATATATATAGATGAGCGACATAGAGTGAAGGAGAGGTGTTGTGTCTGACTTGTGCGTAAATAAATGGATAGATTTCCCTGGATGTAATGAGCGAGCGATGTAAGTGTGTTATCGAAAATATATGTATATTACGAAGACGGTTAAAAGGGGATGATGTAATTATATAAACTGAAATATAAAGAACTCATAACACTGGAATTTTGACCTTAAGGGATTTACAACAAGACTTAAATGACACCCATAATTAGAATATTATAAGAAAGAAACCCTACTGTCACTAGGAATCTCTGTGACCTAATAGACCACCGTCTATGCCCCATTAATTATCCCAACTTCTGCCTCATTAGTGTCTTTACCCTTCTGTTACCTCTTTTTAATCAAAATCAAATTCATAACAGTAGTTAAGCAGGTCGACAAGGCTCCCGCGTACTTAACTACATTGAACTACCTTGAAACCGCTTCTGACGCATAACAAGACTCAGATAATCAATTCTTCTCATGCTCTAAACCAGTGAAATGAAGTTCTCTAATTTCAAACTTTATATAAGTATGTAAAAAATGTGGAAGAAATGAGGATGAAGAACTGAATGATATTTCATTATTTACTATGAAAGCGGGGAAAGACTAGAACTACAAAGCTGTAAAAGAAAGCAGTAATCTAATCTACGAAAAACGGTAAAGACTTGGCCAAGGGAAATTCCTACTCCCTTGGCCATTCCTGTGGAGAACTCCCTTACAGGGTTGGAGCTCTCGGAGACAAGAAGACGACTGGAATGCAGTAATTGCTAGAAGTACTCTAAAATCGAAGTGTCGATCTTTTTTTTTTCTTTTTTTACATAAAGATATCTGGCCCTATTTATAACAGGTGAAACGGGATGGTTGCAATCAGTTGCTGGGCGGTTCCAACCGCTTGGCAGTTAGGCGGTTCCTGGTAGTTATTCTATTGAAGTAGTTGCTGGCCATAACTCCCAGGGTGCTCGCTTTGATTGCATTGAATTTCAAGGGCCTAGATCTTCATCGCTTGCCAGAGAGCTGGAAGGCATCAGCGCAGCTAGGCTCGCTTGTGCTGGCTGGAGATGAAATGGCTGTACCGCTGCAGTTGGAACACTTAGTTGGAATCTGGTGATAATCTGCAGCGGTTGGTGTCTGGACTGTCGTTTGCAAGCGGGAGAGGCTGTTGCTTGCGGGCGGTGAAAGCTACCGCTTGCCTCTCATGCCTTAGTCTTTTCCAGGAGGTATTCTGGGTGCTTGCGAGCGGAGGTGGCTGTCGCTTGTGGCGTATGCCTTAGCTTTTCTTGCACTAGAATACCGCTTAAAAAAGGCAAAAATTGTTAATAATCTCAACAACGAAATCTGGATCATGCCAAGCGATATATATCAATGATGTATGTCATTAATGTGTTATTATGATGGTTTTTATACAGAAATTCGAGTAATACACAGTTTTGTCAAGCTAAGAATATGCTCATATTTGGAGTCATCAAACCTCCTCACACTAAACCTTTGTTTGTCCTCGAACAAACTGCATTAAGAGATCAAGAGGTTATTCTGTTCACTGCAATCAAGAAGTGTTAACAACCAGTGCCATGATTGGGAATAATGTGAATCTCGAATAGAAACAAATGAGCCATAAGCATTGAGCTTGTCATTTGATTTAACAAGATCGGAGTTATCTAGGTATTGTCAACTTTGTTTTCTCAGCAGGGAATATTTTTTTATTAAGGAAACCTTCAGCCGGAGGGCGCGGAGAATTGTTTTTTTTTTTTGGATCGAGAGTTTCAAACAAGCATTGTGGCTGCTCAAGATATTATTTGATTCTCACGTGCTTAGGCCTTTTAAGTTCCTTGGTAATGATAGGTCCTCCCTGCTTCGCTCGCATTGTATCTTAAACCATGTTTAAGGACTTCTCTTTTCAAGTTATTTCTTATGAACGCAGTCGAAAAACATAGGTCCGCTTGCCCTACTGAGTATGGAGAAGTTGAAACGAAGGGGGCACTAATCTTCACAAGTCTCATTCACTGTTACTTAGTTTAACACTCATGTTCAAGTTATGGTGAAGTTCGAAGGACAATTACTTGGTCTGATGTGCTTAAGTCATCTAACTCTACTCTAAAACATATCCAATCATCACTCTGCTCAGCAACCACTTCACCCATTCCTTTTTCTCTTCGTCCACCGACCCAAACTTCAGGTTCCTCTTTTCGTATACAGGGGTGGCGGCGAAGGTTCTGTAAAGCATATGCAACTCAAGCGAGCTGCGGATCTCCGTTGCCCTTGACTTGTCTTGCATTTCCTGGGTGGGATAGTGGTGTTCCCACCCCAGGAGGCGGTTGATCTTCCTGGCTGAGCAGTCTACCCATCTTCCTCGAATATATACATTCCGTAGACTCTCAGCCTGGTTCAAGTTCGCATAAAACTCCCTCACCAGTGATACATCCACTGGATCACTGGGGTTTCTGATCAACCAACTCAGGCCCCGCTCCTCCAGCCAGTCAGCGAACGGGCCTGTAATCTTCTCGGGGTCAAATCCTCTTTCATAGAGGATCCCCATCGCCTTCATCCGCTCATAGGCCGCCGCTGCATCAATGTTGAGAAAATGAAGTTTATCAAGCTGCTTGGATCTCAACACGCCCTTTGCAGCATCGGCCGCGTCCTTCTTGGAGATACTGCTCTTGAATGCCTTCATTTTCCTCAGCGGTGCCTCATGGCAGGCAAGTTTGTCCTTTAGCTCCTTCAGCTGGTACTCCTTCAACTCCTTGTAGTCCAACCACCAGTTGCTCACCGGATACCTCTGCTCTGTTTCCTCAGTGTATTCGAATCTGTGGTAGTCCTCTGGGAACTCTGGGATGAATTTTCTGAAGGGCAGTGACTTCAGCTGTCTGAGCTTCCCCCAGTCCTCTGTCAGCTCTAACACCCTCCTCTTCCTATAATATGCCTCAGGCGGCGCTAGTTCCAGAAATTCAACCCCTGAGGTTGTTGTCACCACCTTACGTCCGTCCGTGGATTTGATCCTTTGGACTCTCTTTTTGATTCTCTCCTCAACCTTCTCGAACTCCTTACTCAACGTTTCTCGCTTGGCTGGATCTATTTTGTCAAGTCTGTCCTGAACCTAGGGTTTTCAGAATTATTGTTTAATATACGAAATTTATGAATCCTGCCTTACTGCTTTAAAATGCTAACAACATTCATGTACAGACAATCATTTTCACAATTTCAGTGATTTTAACCCTAGATCCTCCCCCTCACAACGAAATAGGACACTACTGTGAGTATTACGTTGTGAAAAAGGAAGAAAATCACATAACAGTACAAAACATGCAGATTATTGCAAAATTGAACCATATGAAGCAAGTATATCAATTATTGTATCTAAATCTAGCAGTTTATAGACCTAAATTCACATAAATCAAACATATAAACCATTTCGCAAAAATGAAGAACATATAGTTATCGCAAAAATAATTTGTGATTCTGTGTTTTTGAACGTTAAATCAGGGAAAATCAACCATAAAATCGAGTTTACATACTAAGGTTAACCTAGATCTTACCTTAGATGAAGCTATTACTGGTTGAAATGTCGAGATTTTGAAAAAATTTTGGCTTGGAGAGTGGCGGTTACTAAAGCGTCTGGAGGAAGTTACTGTAGGGCAAAAGTGGAAAATGACTGTTGACTGGGGTATTTATAGACTTTCCTATCGCTCGTCTGGAGGGCAAGCGAAGCGCTTCCAAGTCCAAAATACTTAGTTATAAAGGTATAAGGGTGGATTTTCAGGGCGGGTGAGCGGGTAAAACAACGGTTCTTTTTACCTAAGAGTGACACACAAGCGGTGATGGAAGTGGTACTGGATGAGCGATACTGCTCCCCCAGTGAATATCAGGGTGAAAGAAGCAAAGCAATGGGTGGCTTGGGTCAAACTCAGGTTAGAAGTTAAAATTCTAATATTAACCTACTCCTAGAAAGCGATAATCCTAACTATTTAAAGCGATAATACTATTCTAATGAAAGCGATAACAGAAACTGTAAACTTAAACCACGAAAGTGCTAAGAATTATAAAATCTATCTGTGAAAACGATAAAAGAAAGCTTGTAAATTTAAACTATGAAAGCAGTAAATTCTAACTAGTAAAGCGATAAAAGAAAGCTGTAAAGTTGGCAGATATAAGATTAGGCTTCTGGATTTCTACTTGAAATTCTATCATTGAACGAGATTCTGAACCTCCACTAGATTAACATCTGCACTAGCCTGCTGCAATACAGGCCCTTCGATATAGGCTTTCAGTCTCGCTCCATTGACCAGGAAGGAGTCTCTTTCTCCAGGGTTATCCATATTATTGATCCTTATGGCTCCACTTGGCAGCACTTGTCTGACTATATAAGGCCCAATCCACCGTGACTTCAATTTCCCTTGGAATAAGTGGAGCCTAGTGTCGTACAGAAGAACCTTGGATCCCACAGTGAATTCCTTCTTCTTCAACTTCCTGTCATGATAGAATTTCATCATTTCCTTGTAGCGTTTAGCGCTTTCATATGCAAGATATCAGAACTCAGTTGGATCGATCAATCTTTTGGCGCTGGGAGAAGATCAAAGTTGAGATATTTGATGGCCCAATACGTGCGATGCTCGAGTTCTAGACGTAGGTGGCAGGCTTTTCCATAAACAAGCCGATAAGGGGAATTCCGATTGGAGTCTTGAAGGCTGTTCTATATGCCCACAGCGCATCATCCAATTTTTCTGCCCAATTCTTGCGACTTTTATTTACTGTAGTTTGGAGGATGTGTTTAATTTCTCTATTTGAAACTTCCACCTGACCGCTCGCTTGTGGATGATAGGGGGTAGTCAGATGCTGACGAACACCATATTGTTGAACGCAAGATTGCAGCGCCTTATTCACAAAATGGGTGCCTTCATCGCTTATTATCGTTCTGGGGACCCCAAACCTTAGGAATATAGTATATTTTAGGAAGCGGATCACAGATCGAGCATCATTCGTGGAAAGCGTCTGCGCTTCAACCAATTTGCTCACGTAATCCACCGCCACCAGAATGTATAGTTTCCCATTAGAAGAAGGAAGGGGACCCATAAAGTCTATCCCCTATACATCAAATATGTCCACAAACAAGACTCCAGTTTGGGGCATCTCATATCTCTTCGAGATAGATCCCAATCTTTGGCACTTGTCGCAAGATTTGGCAAAGGCATCTGCATCTTTCTGTAGGGTTGGCCAAAAGAAGTCTGACTGCAAAACTTTGGCCACTGTGCGCAGGCCAGCAAAATGCCCTCCTACATGGGACCCATGACATTCATTCAAGATCAGCGGGATCTCAGATTCCGCTACACAGCGACGGATTATCCCATCTGAGCCGATGTTGAACAAGTAGGGTTCATCCAAAAAATAATCCCTTGCCAAACTGAGTAATATCTTCTTTTTCCATTGTACGGTATGTGTTGGAAACTGTCCTGTAGTTAAAAAATTGGCCAGGTCCGCAAACCATGGCTCCTTCGCTTGCACCAGGAACAACTTCTCATATGGGAATTGTTCATTGATTCCAGGAGACATGTCCTCTTCTTGCCTTAACCTACTGAGGTGATCTGCCATATCATTCTCTTTTCCCTTCTTATCATTGACCTCTATGTCAAATTCTTGGAGCAACAAGACCCATCTAATCAATCGGGCCGTTGTCTCCTTCTTCTCCATCAAATATTTGATAGCTGCATGGTCAGTGTGAAAAATGGTATTGCTTCCGATAAGATACTGTCTGAATTTCTCGAAAGCGAAGACAATAGCGAGCAGCTCATTCTCGGTTGTAGTATAATTCTTCTGAGCGGAATCCTGTGATTTACTTGCATAGTAGATAACGTTTAACTTGGACTCCATTCTCTGTCCTAATACAGCGCCGACGGTATAGTCACTTGCATCCGTCATAAGCTCGAATGGCTCGCTCCACACTGGTGCTGAAATTATAGGAGCAGAGGGCAGCTTCTCCTTCAAAACTCGGAAGGCCTCCTCACACTCGCTTGACCAATGAAAATTAGAGTCTTTGCACAATAGTGCAGTGAGCGGTTACGTGATTTGATTGAAGCCTTGATAAAACGGACGTAGAATCCTGCGTGTCCAAGGAAACTTCGCACTCCTTTGTCATTCGAGGGCCCTGGCATCTTTTTGATTACACTAACTTTTGAACTATCCACCTCAATACCAACAGATGAGATCTTATGGCCCAAGACAATTCCTTCATTTACCATAAGATGACACTCCCAGTTTAGCACGAGCTCAGTCTCAATGTAGTGGAGAAGCACTTTTTCCAAATTGTTCAGGCATCTGGAAAATGTCTTACCATATACCGAAAAGTCATCCATGAATACTTCAATGCATAAGTCCAGGAGATCGCTGAAGATATGGTACATACATCGTTGGAAGGTGGCTGGGGCGTTGCAGAGCCCGAACGGCATCCTTCTGTAAGCGAAGGTCCCATATGGACAAGTAAATTTAGTCTTCTCACAGTCCTCCGGTTTGATGGGAATTTGGTGGTAGCCTGAGTAGCCATCGAGAAAACCGTAGTATTCTTGACCTGTGAGCTTCTCAAGGCATTGATCAAGGAAGAGAAGCGGGAAATGATCTTTCTTCGTGGCTGAATTCAATTTTCTGTAGTCAATGCAGACCCTCAATCCAGTGACAGGTCTTGTCATAAAGACCTCCCCCTCGTCGCTTGTCTGTTCGACAAAGCCTCATTTCTTGGGAGCCACCTGGGTTGGGCTGACCCACTGGCTATCACTGATAGGGTAAATGATTCCTGCATCGAATAGCTTGATCACCTCTTTCTTTACCACCTCTTGCATATTTTCGTTTACTCGCCGCTGAGGCTGTCTGCATGGCTTAGCGTCAGCATCCAGCCTAATATGATGCATGCACACCGCTGGGCTGATTCCTTTAATATCTGTGATCTACCATGCAAAAGCCGCTTTTCTTCTTTTGAGCAGTGAGACGAGCTAAGCCTTTTGGTCCGGCAACAGTGAGGCGGAGATTATCAACGGGTAACTCTCCTTCGGGCCAAGGAATATATATTTGAGGTGCTCAGGTAATTTCTCCAGCTCGTCCTTTATGTTGGTGTCGCTGGCTGGTTCCCTCGTAGCTCGTTCAATGGATTCAGTAGGCACTGGCATCTCATCGCTTGCCTCTGCTGAATCCTATTCATCTTCCAGCTCAAGCAACCCGTTATCTGAAATTCCTTCCAGATTTTCAAGTGTTATATAGTTTCAAAAGTTGATACTTCATTTAGCTCATTGATAAAATCACAATTTTCTTTATGAGGTTGACACAACGCTGGGTTCATGGAAAACGTGACTTTATTGCCACCAAAGCTTAATGAAATTTCGCCTTCGGCGACGTTTATCGTAGCTTGAGCGGTGGCTAGGAAAGGTCTCCCTAAGATAGTTGGAATTTTGCGATCTTCGCTCATTTCCATCATAATGAAATATGCAGGGAAAATAAATTTGTTTACTTGCACGAGTACATCACGAATAATTCCTTTAGGTAATCTTATTGATTTATCGGCAAGTTGAATTACAGTTCTGTATGCTTTTAACTCATAAAGCCCTAATTTAGAGAAAAACGAGAAGGGAATAAGATTGATACTTGCTCCTAGATCACATAATGCCCTAATCGGCTCTAAATTTCCTATAGTACAAATAATAATAAAAATCCCAGGATCGCTGAGTTTCTTTAGGAGGTTTTCCTTAAATACGGCGCTGCACACACTCTCCAGCTGCACCGTTGCCGCTTCGTCAGGAGATGCCCGCTTCCGATTGATTATATCCTTGATAAACTTAGCGTAATGCGGCATTTGTGACAAAGCATCAACAAACGGTATAGTAATTTGAAGACTACGGAAAGTATGTACAAACTTATCAAATTCCTTGAAGTTTTCCTTTTTCCCAAGTGGTGTGGGAAAGGGGGCTCGAGCCAAGGGCTGAGCAGGACCCATTTCCTTCGGTTCAGGCACCCGAGCGGCTGGTATCGCTTGCGGTTTGGATGGACCTTCTTCCTCAAATGGAATCTGTATAACTTCATCCTGCACAGGCACGTTAGCAACAATAGGGGTAGAAGAATGATTAATACCTCTATTTGGCAGCGGTGGTGATTGCGTCCGCTTCCCACCCCTTGTTTCGATGGCCTTCGCTTGGTTCGGGACAGTCTCGACTGTCCCAGGCAACTTTCCTTTTTGCTTCAACTTCATAGCTTTAGCTATCTGCCCGACTTGAATTTCCAACATTTTGATCGAGGCAGATGTGTTTCTTTGGAACTCTTGATTTGTGTGCTCTGTGTTCCTCCAAAGTTCCTCCAGACTCAGCGGTGCTTGGGCCGCTGTGGGAGGTTGGGCAAATGCAGGTGCCTGCTGTGAAAAGTGGGGGGCTTGAAAGTATTGTTGTTGATGTGGATAATATCCCCATTGATGATATTGTTGCGTAACGAACTGTTGTGGCCTTTGAAATTGTTGCTGAGGACGCAGTCCAGCGGGGCCTTGAGTCTACCCCTTATGGAACTACTGAACTTGAGGGGCATTTCTGCCAGCCATATAGTAGACCTCCGCTGGGTTCTGAGCCTCTTCAGTTGAGCACTCAGCAACCTGCAGACCTTGATGGTCTACAAAAGCATTCTCCTCAAGTTCCGCGGCCTCATGCAGCGCCTGTTTTCCTTTATTACGCATGTCCTGCTTCATGAGCTTAGACAACTCCTTGACTTGGATCGACAGACTGTCAATCCTTGCATCGTGAGAAACGGACGTAGGAACCTGGTATAGACCCCTCGATGGCTCCGGCCTGTTGGATTCTGGCCAACTTGACTGATTGGCCGCCATCTTTTCTATCAAAGCCCTCGCTTTTGAGGCACACGCCACATCAACGAGCTTCCTGCCGCTGCATCAAGCGACATCCTCAGTTCAGGAGTGATTCCTGAGTAGAAAATTTGAAGCTCCATGAAGTCCAAAATTTCATGATGAGGGCAGTTGCGGAGCAATTGTTTGTATCGGCTCCAGGCTTTGGGAAGGGTCTTATCATTCGCCATCTTGAAAGTGAGTATTTCATTCCTCTGGCGAATGGTCTTTGACATAGGATGGTATTTGCTCACGAAGGCCTGCGATGCTTCCTTGAAAGAGCCAGGAATTGGATAGAGGTTATCAAACCACTTCCTGGCTTCTCCTGATAAAGAGAATGGAAACAAGATAAGTTTTGCAGCATCCTCTGTGATGCTGTGAGATTTGGAGGTGGCAGCGATCCTGTTAAAGTTCTGTAAATGCTCATAGGAGCTTTCGTTGAGCAGCCCATGGAATTGGCTGTGGCTTGCCAGGCTGACGAGCGCTGGTTTCACCTCATAATGGCCAGAGCCTCTGGGCACAAAACTAGTAATTAAAGTATGATCCAGAAGGGAATAGTAATGAACGTCCATGGGGACTTCAACAAGCGGGCGTTCAGCAGCCCTGTGTCCCTTAGCCCTCTGGTTAGGCTCAGCAGTTGGTGGTGGGGGAGTGATGGCAGCGGGAATCGCAACAGCGTTCGTAGCTTAAGCCGCTTGGGAAGCGATAAACGCCCCCTGCGCAGCCTGGGCTTTCTCCACCTGAGCAAGGTGCGCTTGCAGCCCCGCCATTCCCTGTTGGATGCTACTGAGGGCTCTCATGAGCTGCTCTTCAGTCGGTGTGAGCGCATGAGGAATGACAGTGGTGACTACAGTGGGGATATAGAGTGGCACCTCCTACGAAGATGCAGATGTGGCAGAGTTTGAAGATGTCCCAGCGGAAGTCTGGAAAGCTGGGACGACAGTAGAAGGAGCGGTGGCATTTCCTTGGTTCGCCATGAGTTGTTCTCGCACTTGCTCTCGGAACAGACGTCTCTGTGATCGAGTGGAAGAAGTAGGACTCGTGGGACGCTGAAAACGCTTCGGACCTTAGGGGATTTACAACAAGACTTCAATGACACCCATAATCAGAATATTATAAGAAAGAAACCCTACTGTCACTAGGAATCTCTGTGACCTAATAGACCACCGTCTATGCCCTATTAATTATCCCAACTTGTGCCTCATTACTGGCTTTACCCTTCTGTTACCTCTTTTTAATCAATATCGAATTCAGAATAGTAGTTAAGCAGGTCGACAAGGCTCCCGCGTACTTAACTACATTGAACTACCTTGAAACCGCTTCTTGCGCATAACAAGGCTCAGATAATCAATTCTTCTCATGCTCTAAACCAGTGAAATGAAGTTCTATAATTACAAACTTTATATAAGTATGTAAAAAGTGTGGAAGAAATGAGGATGAAGAACTGAATGATATTTCATTATTTACTATGAAAGCGGGGAAAGACTAGAACTACAAAGCTGTAAAAGAAAGTAGTAATCTAATCTACGAAAAACTATAAAGACTTGGCCAAGGAATAAGGGAAATCTCTACTCCCTTGGCCATTGCTGTGGAGAACTCCCTTACAGGGTTGAAGCTCTCGGAGACAGGAAGACGACTGGAATGCAGTAATTGCTAGAGGTACTCTAAAATCGAAGTATCGATCTCTTTTTTTTCTTTTTTTACATAAATATATCTGGCCCTATTTATAACAGGTGAAACGGGACGGTTGCAATCAGTTGCTGGGCGGTTCCAACCGTTGGGCAGTTAGGCGGTTAATGGTAGTTATTCTGTTGAAGTAGTTGATGGCCATAAGTCCTCGGGCGCTCGCTTTGATTGCATTGAATTTCAAGGGCCTAGATCTTCCTCGCTTGTCGGAGAGCTGGAGGGCATCAGGCAGCTAGGCTCGCTTGTGCTGGCTGGAGATGAAATGGCTGTACCGCTGCAGTTGGAATACTTAGTTGGAATCTTGTGATAATCTGCAGCGTGGGTGTCTGGACTGTCGCTTGCAAGCGGGAGAGGCTGTTGCTTGCGGGCGGTGAAAGCTACCGCTTGCCTCTTATGCCTTAGTCTTTTCCATGAGGTATTTTGGGCGCTTTCGAGCGGAGGTGGTTGTCGCTTGTGGCGTATGCCTTAGCTTTTCTGGCACCACACTACCGCTTAAAAAAGGCAAAAATTGTTAATAATCTCAACATCAAAATCTGGATCATGCCAAGCGATATAGATCAATAATGTATGCCTTTAATGAGTTATTATGATGGTTTTTATATAGAAATTTGAGTAATATACAGCTTTGTCAAGCTAAGAATATGCTCATATTTGGAGTCATCACTCTCCAAAACTCCAACGGCCAAGGGGTTCCAGCCCTCCGCATTCTGTTGGCTCCAGCGCTCTGCAGGCTGTTTGTTCCAGCCCTCCGCAGGCTGCTGGCTCCAGCCATCCGCAGGCATTGGTTCCAGCCTTCCGCAGGCTGTTGCTTCCACCCTGCTGCAGGCTACTGGTTCCAACCTTCCGCAGGTCGTCGGCTCTAGCCTCCACCAACTAGGTGGCTACAGGATCCTGCAGTTTGGAGGCTCCAGCCTGATCCTTCCTACTCCGGCCCTAAGGCCCGAAGCATTGGATGTTCTGCGACAATTCTGTAGCTTTCTTCAAACGGTACAAATGAACCCCATGTAAACCTCGATATCACTCTTCGAAAAATCCGAATTTGGTCCCACCAAGCGTGGCAATTGTCGGAACCTAAAATTCAGAGGCTCCAATACTGTTCATCAATTCCGTCAGTGTGGGTTCTGGAAGTACTCCAAAGAGCCTGTCCGTTGTCGAATTTGGGGGCGGCTCCGACGGTGGAGCCTGCGCAGCTTCGAGCCTAAACAACCGAATTCGATGGATTGAAACTAAAATCTACTTAAACTCGGATAAATCTAATGGAAAGTAGGGAAACATAAATAACAAGAAATTAAGATAATCTCCAAAAACCTATGGATAAAATGATAAACTAATAAAATGATAAAGACTTGTAGAGGATATATGTGTGTGTGTGTGTGTTCTTTTCACTATATTTATCCTAATATCAAATAACTACCTCTTATACTAAAAAGGTAGTGTAATACCTCCGGAGTTAGGCCGGTGCTAGGACAACTCATGTGGATGAGCCGGTGTCAGGCCATCTAAGGTTGAATATAGGTTAAATGGATTGAATAGACTACTCATGTTAACAATGTACACATTCTTTTTTGGAAGCCCTACTGAAAGAACTCTAAAATTAAGCGTGCTTGCTCTAGAGTAATTTAAGGATGGGGTGACACCCTAGGAGGTGCGCGTGAATGAGGACAGAAACGCGCTGAAAGGACTCGTGTTGACTTATGGGGCCAGTCTGCAATCCCGACACATCCGGCTTGCGGGCCATGGTATCACAGGTAGTTTCAATTATTCCTTCCACTACCTCCAACCGTCTGATAAGCTCCCTTAATCAGCTTCCAGCCGTTGCATTTCCTTTGAACCGCCTCCATTACATTTGAATCGGATCACCACTCATTCTGAACCGCTTCCACTGCCCTTGAATTGATCTGCAGCTTACCCCGAAATGCCTCAATTACTTCTCTAGCCGGTCTACAAGGTTTTGTTCCCAACAACCTTGAGTCGCTATTAACCTAGGGCCAATGGAAGTGGTTATCCCATGATCTGTGGAAGATGTTGTTTTATGTCTTGTGGCAGCAGCGCAGTCCAAAGGAGGCAGCAATTTCTGACCTTATGGAAGCATTGTTCCTGGATAGAGGCGCCATAGTCCAAATAGTTGCTGCCCTAAGGTTAATGGAGGTTGCTGCCCCAGGGTCCGTGGAGGCCGCTACTTTCGGCCCTGTGGAGGCAGCAATCATTTGCTTTGTAGAGGCATCACAGTCCAATGGAGGTTGTTTCTTTCGGCTCTATGGAGGCTCTTTGGCTCCGTGGCATGAAACTCTATTTTTTTGGGGCGGCTCTGTGGCCTGGGAGCTCCGGCTCCACTTTTGTGTTCGAGCCTCCTTCATATTAGTATGCTTTTGGACCCATGTCCAAAAGTTACCTTCGATTTGGATTGGTACTTATGTTCCTAATTTTTTTTAAATATATTATATTATAGGGAATCTAATTAAAATTCATTCAAAATTTTTTATTTTTATATCTATTGAATATATAAATATATTTCTATATATTTACAATTTTTTTTCATTTATTAGTCAAATTAATTTTTTTTTATTTATAAGTAAATATATATGTTTTTTATTTATTTGTATTATATAAAATTTTATTCTCTATAAAGTAATATTCATATTATATATATATCAATAAAAGAAAGTTATTAAAATAATTGAATACACATTTAATTTTTTTATTCTTATATACTCCCTCCGTCCATAAAGAGAGTATTATTTACTTTTTATACGTAGTTTTTTTAATATTGGTATTATATTGGGTTGTAGTAGAAAAGACAAAAATACCCCTATTATATTGTGTAACATAAAAGTAATGACATTTGTGTAATATATTGTAAGTTGTAAAGATATTTATTATAATAGATAGGAAGTATAATTACTAAATTAGAAAATGATACCCTTGTTTTGGGACGGAAGAAAATGAAAAAGAGAATCCTTCTTATGGGATGAAAGAAGAATATTATATCATATACCCCCTCCATCCTCCAAATTTACTCTCACTTTCCTTTTTCGTATGTCCGTGAAATTTACCTAGTTACTAATTTTGACAAAGTCAAATATTAAATAGAGCAAAAATTATTTTTAGTCTCATTCAATATCATACTTATCAATTTTGGTCCAATTGATTTTTTTTTTTTTTTTTTTTTTTTTATCAATTTTGGTCCAATGGTAAATTATTTTTTTAAGTCCCGTATCTAAACCCCTATATCATTCAGGACTTTAAGTGGATCCTATCTGAAAATAGTCCCGTAAGTAAAAATTTTTCGTTAAAATGGTCATCCGGTGCCGGACTCGCCATGTTAGCCCGTCGTTGCTGACGTGGCGTTGACATGGCTGACATGTCATCGCCACATAGATGCCATGTCAGCGACACGTGGAATTATTTTTTATTTTTTATTTTATTAAATGTCGTTGTAAACTACTTTTTAGTCTCATATATGACATTCTTCATTATATTTAGGATATTTAAATGGACTATGTCTGAAAATAGTCCTGCAAGTAAATTTTTTTTTTTTCGCTAAAATGGTCCTCTAACGTGGCATCTATATGACGATGACATGTCAGTCGCGTCAGCACCACATCAGCAACGGCTGGCCAGCATGGCGAGTCCGGCACCGGAGGACCATTTTAGCGAATTTTTTTTACTTACGGGACTATTTTCATACATGGTCCACTTAAAGTCCTAAAATGATAAAGGGAGTCAGATACATGACTAAAAAACTAGTTTACCCTTTGGTCCAATTGAATTTTTTTTTTTATCAATTTTGGTCTCACTCAAATAAAAATTTATCAATTTTAGTCCCGTGATAGGTGACTAGGACGGAACACGGCTGTGTTGAATGACTCAAAAGGGTGATTGGGCGTCCCAAACAGCCAACACGGCCGTTTTGGGCTTCACACGGACGTGTTGATTACCCTGCACTGAACATGACCATGCTGATGCCCCTGTTCACGGCCATGTTCTGAACACGGGCTGTGTTTATGCCCGTGTTGTAAACACAACCATTTTCCTGTCTATATTCATGACTTTGTTCTCAATACAGCTATGTTCTAGGCTATGTTCACGACCCTGTTTTCAACACAACCATGTTTTGGGTCATATTCATGACCCTGTTTTCAATATAGTCATATTGTAAGTCATATTTATTACTCCCTCCGTCCCAAAACAATAGTCTCCTCTTGCCATATTTGTCCGTCCTAAAACAATAGTCTCATTTCCATTTTTGGTAACTACCTCCCCACCTTTTTACAAAACTATCGACACTTTTCACAATAATTACATAAAGTATGGACATTTTGGTCTTTTAAAAACACTTTTAAATCCACTATCAATATAATACTATTATTCTTTAATTCTCATGTCCATCCGAAATATCCATATTATTTTGGGACGGAGGGAGTATTATTTTCATATATTTCTTAAAATTATTTAATATATATTTATAATTCAACAAAAATATTTTTTACAATTATTTTATAATATAAAAATGATCAATTTTTAATAATTTCAAACTTAATTGCAAAAAAAACCAAAAAAAATTATAAAAATAATATATAAATATATTTTTTTAATAATCTTAATTATATATATTTCAAGTTTATAATAAATTTTTAATTACGATTATTAAAAATATATTAATTTATCATAAATTATGATTATTAAAAATACATTAATTATAAATTACGATTATTAAAAATATATAATAAATTTTTTAAAATAAATTTAATTTTTGATAAATTACGATTATTAAAAATATATATCAATTTATTATAAATTATTATTATTAAAAATATATAATAAAATTTTAAAATAAATTTTATTTATGATAATAGTAAGACCAAACTCATGATCTTATTCTCCTAGGTCGGAACAAGTTGATAGGATCCCCTTTGTATCATTAAATATATTTATATGAATTTATTATAAATTACTATTATTAAAAATATATAATAAAAATTTTAAAATAAATTTAATTTATTATAAATTATGATTATTATAAATATAATTATAAAAAAAATATTATAAATTTGAAAAATATATATAATTATGATTATTAAAAATATATATTAATATATTATTATTATATTTTTTTTCTTTTGCAATTATTTTTTAAAATATTAAAATTTTATTACTTTTATACTCCCTCTGTCCCAGATATAATGTCTCATTTACGGTAGACACGATAATTTAGGAGAAGTATAATTAGTAAATAATTAAGAATTTATTAGTGAAAATAATTATTATTTAATAAAAATAATTTTAAATTAAGATTAAGATAACTAATTAGTATAATTAAATTTAAAATGAGATTAAAGTGTATAATACTTTTCCAAAAAATGAAAGTGACAAAATAAGTGAGACAGAGAAAGTTGGAAATGTGGATACACTAAGTGGAATGGAGGGAGTATTATGAGATAATTGTGTAAAATATTTTGTTGAATTATAAATATAAATCAAATAATTTTAACAAGTAAGTTAAAACAATAATAAAGATGACCTACAATATGACTATATTGAAAAGAGGATCGTGAACATACATAGAACATGACTGTATTGAGAACATGGTTGTGAACATAGTAGTGTTGAGAACATGATCGTGAACATGACTAGGATATGACTGTATTGAGAACAAGGTCTTGAATATGGGCAGAAACATGGCTATATTCATAATACAACCATGAATAAGGGCAGAAACACGACCGTGTTTTGAACACGGCCGTGAATAGGGGCATGAACACGAGCAGGAACACGGCCGTGAACATGGGTATGAACATAGTCATGTTCAGTGCAGGGTAATCAACACGGCCATATTGGCTGTCTGAGACGCCAAGTCAGCCTTCTGAATCATCCAACCGTGTTTAGTCTCAATCACCCGTCAAATAATATCTCCTACTTAATAATATTTGTATGATTTATTATATCACATTAATTAGTTTTTATAAAAGAACAATATTTTCTCAAGCAAGAGAAAAAAATATATTTCAAATAAAATTATATATTTTTTGAACTTACATATTTTTCTAAATTGATAATAGTATTTTTATAGAGTATTCGAAATATTTGTACATTATATTATTTATACTATTGAAACACTATACCAGTTCATAGAGATCCGATTTCTATTTGTACTTTTTATATGAAAAAACAAAAAAAATTCAAAATAAATGTTCATATTTTTGGACTTCACTTTAGATACTTCAATATAAATCGACTAAAACTTTTATAAGATTTTCTTATTTTCTTAATCATGTTTTGTTTGACTTGTTTCTTATCTATAAGAATATTATATTCTGATTTGAGATATATTTTTATGGTTAAATTTTTTTTAATAAGACCGAAATTTATAATTATTATATTGAATGAGACTAAAAATGATTTATACTTTTAATATATAACTATTACCCCCTATTCAATGTTTATTTACCATATATGCCGCTATTTCTATTATCCAAAAATATCTTTAACTATGCTTTTACCTTTTTTTATTTTTACTTTTTTGAGTAAAAACTATTTTTGGTATCATTCAATATCAAAATTATCAATTTTGGTCCAATTCAAAAAAACTTATAAATTTTAGTCCCACTCAAATGAAAATTTATCAATTTTAGTTCCAAAATGGTTGACTAGGACTGAACGCGGCCGTGTTGGCTTGAACACGGCCGTGTTGGATGACTCAGAAGATGACTGGGCGTCCCAGGTCTCCAACACGGCCGTGCTGATTACCTTACACTTCTGAACACGGCCGTGTTTCTGCCCGTGTTCTGAACACAACCATGTTCCTGCCAATGTTCATGCCCATGTTCTCAACAAAGCTATGTTCTAGGTCATGTTTCTGCCCATATTCTAGACTATGTTCACGACCATGTTTTCAATGTTATCATATTGTAGGTCATATTTATTATTATTTTCACTTTTTGGTTAAAATTATTTGATATATATATATATTTATAATTTAAGAAAAATATTTTTTACAATTATTTTATAATATAAAAAATAATCAATTTACAATATTTTTAAAATATATAAAAATAATAATATACTAATATATATTTTTTAATAATACTTCCTCCGTCCCACTTACCATGTCGACATTGCCGTTTATATCCGTCCCACATCCCATGTCACTTTTCTTTTTTTGGAAAATAATTACACACTATTTTTTAATTTATTTTTTTTAATTTTAATTAAACTAATGAGTTATTTTAATCTTAATTTATAATTATTTATATTATATGATAATTATTTTTACGAATACATTCTTAATTATCTATTAATTATACTTATCCTAAATTTTCGTGTCTACAGTGACCCAGATATCCAACATGGGACGGAGGGAGTATTATTTTAAAATATTATTATTTTTATATATTTTAAAATATTAAAAATTGATTATTTTTTATATTACAAAATAATTGTAAAAAATATTTTTTTTTAAATTATAAATATATATATATATCAAATAATTTTAACCAAAAAGTGAAAATAATAATACATATGACCTATTGAAAACATGGTCGTGAACATGGCGTAGAATATGGTTGTGTTGAGAACATGGGCAGGAACATGGCTGTGTTGAGAACATGGGCAGGAACATGAATGTGTTCAGAACACGGGCAGGAACACGACCGTGTTCAGAAGTGCAGGGTAATCAACACGACCGTGTTGGCTGCTTGGGAGTCACCTTCTGAGTCATCCAACACGGCCGTGTTCAAGCCAACACGGCCGTGTTCAGTCCCAGTCAACCATTTTTGGACTAAAATTGATAAATTTTCATTTGAGTGGGACTAAAATTGATAATTTTTTTGAATTGAACCAAAATTCATAATTTTGATATTGAATGAGACCAAAAATGATTTTTACTCTTTTTTTTTAATAAAATATTCATTTTTTAATTTCCGCACCAATTCCAAATATGCTAATTTTTATGAACACAGAGAGTATAAAATATTAATTAAATAAATTAACTTCAACTTCCATATAGAAAACCTCCACTAGTAACCAAACTTATTCAAGCCCCCATTCCAAGCTTAAACTATTATTCTGAATACTAGTATCCTCCTGATGTTATATAAAATTCAGAAGGATCCTGAATTTATTTGAATCATTCGATCAATTTAATTGTCAATCTAACGGTTGATTTTAATTGGGGGTATTTTAGGTAATTTAAAAAATAACTTAATGATCTTTGATTAAAAAGAACAAATTATCTTAACTACTTCCTATATATTCGGAAAGTCAATCCTAATTAAAATAGCCATGTTTACAAATAATTACTTTCTTAAATTGTACATATCCAAAATATAATGATGTTGTATGGCTATCACAGATGATGTCTTTCAATCGGGGATGGTTAGGGTGCTGAATTGAAAAAATCAGTACCATGCTAATTTTTTTACTCAGCACACGTTATATGTATAAACAACATACACTATTATTATATACAACGTAGGATGTGTATAATAAAGGGATGTGCTATTCTTTTTTATAATAACAAGTGTGTTGTATAAGAGTATGTCATGTGCTAAAATCAATTGTTGTGTGTGTTGTATGAGACTATAATGTGTTGTTAGTTCATGTGCTGTATTTATATTATATTGACATATATAATGTGTTGTCTGTAATAATACTGTGTGTTGTTGAGACTATATCATGTGTTATTTGTTCATGTGATGTATTTGTATTATATTAACATATACAATGTATTGTATGTAATAATACTATGTGCTAAAACAACACACCATGTGTTGTTCAGCACAGTGCTGAATTTAATATTTAGCACTGTAATCGTCGCCCTTTCAATCGCTATTATGATGTTTTATGACGAAATACACTCAATATATAATTTACTGGAATGATATTTCATAAATATATTATGATGAATCTTTTTAATTTGTGGATTATTTATTATGAATAAAATAACAATTAATTATATAATCCTTTCACTTTCTCTACCCCTAATTTATTTACCGGCCCTAATTTTATCATGCAGAGACTCTCTTTCTCCTTCCATCGCTCTGCCTTTGTCGACCACGCATTCTGCAACTACCCATGACGACATCTCTAGCCGTGCCCGTTGCCGTCAAACACGCTAGCCGCCTCCACCCTCGATTTCTTTTATATTTACACCTCCGCGGTTGACAACTGCCGCCGCCGACTGCACCCGACGCTAAACACCCTAGCCGCCTCCGCCCTTGATTCCCTTCTATTTACACCTCCGCGTTTGACGACCGCCAACGGCAACATCTCTGACCGCGCCAGCCGTCGTCAAACACGTTTTCCGTTTCTGCTCTCGATTATTCTGTCGTGCAAGGTAGGGGGAGGGTAAGAGGTAGGGCGGGTTGATGATGAACATATTTGATGATTGCTTTTTTAGCATTGCGTAATTTTTTGATAATGATCGTGCGTAAAATGGACATTCTTGATTAGTCTCTTTCAGAAAAAATATCCACGCAGTTATTTCTAAAGACCTTTTTGTTGGTCTTCGGATACGTACGATGTATATTCAAGACACATATGTTGTTTAACTCATGATAGACTGATGATACTAAACTTTATTATTTACACTTTTATTTCATGTTTCAATCTATAATTTATATATTGCATAGTTATAATATATTGATCATGTTTAAATGATAAACTATACTAGATATATATTTCACCATTATGTTTATAAGTATGATATATAACTTCAATAGACATAATATATATCAGATATAAATAATGTAAGTTGCATATAGGGATGCTGCACCCATAGTTATGACATATTTCATTTTATGATTCCTATTTATGATTTATATATTGCATAGTTATGATGTATTGGTTAGATTTAAATGGACTATGTTAAATATATTTTTTCCCGTTATGTTTATATGTATAATGGAGCGACTATATCCTTTAAACATGTTTGTTTATTATTGATGTCAACTTTACAGCCATTTTTGTACTTGTTTTTTATAATTATTTGTCATGGACCGAAATTGATCAACTACACAAGACACGGAATAAACTAACTAACAAAACTAACTAATAAACAATGAGAAAGAACAAATAACTAAACAAAACTAATTAAGCAAGAAAAGAATGAATTAACTAAGCGGAACAAATAAAGCGAGAAAAATGATAATCGAAAGAGAAGTAAAACTAAGTAAGTACTAACGTAAGCACGACCCGATACCCTTTTAACATCGAACCATCCTCCACAATGGCACCACATCGGTCAACACTTTGGAGAGCTCTTTCACCTTTCTCAAATGCCACGAACTTGAGGCTTTATACTCAAACCCGAGTTTTGAAACTAAACCCCATGGAGCATACAATGGAATTGCATTCTATGAAATATTATTCTAAAAGAGAAAGTGTTGCAATATCAAGCATAACTTTCCATAAAAGGAATGAGTAAATATTCATAAAAATATTCTTGCTTGGTGTGTCTTACAAAGCACCTTAAGGGTCTTATTTATATGAGTGGGGGAAGGGGAAAATGGAGTGATTTTCCAATATTGGATGGGTTTTGTCTAAGTAATCTCCCAATAAGTGACACCTAGCTAATGGTCCCAACCCCATGCATGTGAGAGACATGTGAGAGCTTATTATATATATACTAGTGTGAATCTCGTGCTACGCACGGTGGTGAAGTTACGTCGGATATATTGTAACATAATTATATACAAATATAAGTAAAAATAAAAAAAAAAAAGAAAAAGAAAAATAAGCTATACAAAATAGTACACACGCAACGACATAAATTTATAACTCATAAAATTTAAATAAAAGTCGTTTTTATAAACTACCATCAAATCATAAAGTGCCAAGAAATAAAAAAATAAAAGAGTTATAATTATGGAGATCGTTTTGTACTGTGTGCATATTCTTCGCACCAATCTACTTTCATAACTTGAAACACGGGAGATGGAGCATCGGATCTTGCAAATGTTGGAGGTACCAGAACAATGAATGTGAACGCGCGATCTATAAATGCAGTCAAATAATTTTTGAGCATTGTTTTCCCATTTATCTAAAAATATAAGTAAAATATATAAAATATATTTTATAGTATAAAATTATATAAAATTAATATAGAAAATATACCTGGGTCGTCATAGACTTGACATATGGATCTTCAACATAGAACATATATTTGAGATGTCTGTCGAATAACTTGAATTTCATTGTCCCACTACTATCATACGCTTTTATGTAAACTTGATATACAGAATTAGTTAAAAAGTTCCACATGCTATCAACATCAATTTCTTGGACACGAACAATCATTCGGAAAAATTTTACCTGAAAAAATAGAGTAATTACTTTAAATAATATTAAACGTGTAGTTGAAGATATATTTAAAATTATATATCTAACCCCATCTTGATGTTTGAAGTCACATATCCGAATTCGTTTGGCATTTGATATTTTCAATAAATCTGATATTGGAAATATCTTTGACCTAAAGAATGACACCAACTTCTCCGCACAACAATCGCCTTTAAACCTAAATAAAATAGTTAAAATCAATTACAATTACAAGATTAGGAAAAATATATATATTTGATATAAATATTAAATTTAATTATTCACCAGTTATGAAAAGTTTCGCTAAAGCTCGTCGCTGGATTTATATACATTTTAGTATAATGATGCGTGTAAATACACGTACCTATAAAATTTTGTAAAAATAAGTATGTAAATAAAAAAAATTACAATTTAACATAATCAATATAAAGATAACAATATAATTTAATATATTATTACCTTGATTTGTATTTGCTATCCCGTCATTTGCATTTTCTTCTTGATGATGCACTTCAATAGAAGATGGTATTATCTCTTCATCTTAAAAGTAATGACTATAATTAGTAAAGAAAATCATATCTAAATAAAACATATAACTTAGATTAAATACATTCGTCTTCGAGATTAATCACATGCATATCATTTGATTCACCATCATTGACGTCACAAAAGTTCACCGAATTACCTATAAATATACATAATATATGTAACTAATGTAAACAATATATTCTTATTATATCAATAAAAATAAATAAAAAATAAACAATGTTAATTTCGAATATAGTATGTACCATTTTGCCTATGATTTTGTGGTTGCCAATTTAAATCACGGGTCATTCTTTGTGCCCTTCTGGTTGGTGGTAGATCAGGGTAGAACAGAGTTTCATTCGTAATATTATAAGCAGTACAAATTGAACGAAATTCCAATTTGATGTGTTGAATAACTGCTCTTAGCTCGGGATTTCTTCCCTTATTGTACTGCTTCATTCGCATATGCCTCCGGCATCTTAATCGAGCAAGTTTTTTTTAAAACTTGATCGGTTGAATAACTGCTCTTAGCTCGGGATTTCTTTCCTTATTGTACTGCTTCATTCGCATATGCCTCCGGCATCTTAATCGAGCAAGTTTTTTTAAAAACTTGATCGTTATCCATCTATTAAAAATAAAAATAAAAAGTTCGTAAAGATGAATAAAAATATTTTTTGATTTAAAACAAAATAAATTGATATTATGAATTTTCTAAATTATATTAGGAAAAATTAATTTATTTAAAATAATCAAAGTAATATTAAATTAATAAAATGAAGAGAGTAATAATTTATAATATTTATCCACTCACATTCTCGTACATTTTAGTGTTTGATTTAATTAATAAAATTTCATTTTAATGAATATTAATGAGTAAACATAAATTCAGTTCAATTTATAATATTGTTATTTATTTTAAAATCAAATATAGAATAAGACTGAATATTTATTTTTAATAGTACATATATGTTAAGAAATATCTTATACAAATAGTATATGGTGGAATAAATTTTAATAAAAAAAATCACAAAAATAAATTTTGTCATAATTTTCATATAAATAAAATAAATATATATTAACATTTATTTATTTATCTTTTTAGTTCGGTGCACTAAAAAAAATGTATAAATATATTAGGCAAAAGCAATAAAAATAAGACTATTTGACTATATTATATTATTGTATAATCGAAGATAAAATTAATTATAAAAATTCAGCTAATTTTATAAAAATATATTTTGACTATATTAGTAATTTTGTAAATTATATTATATAAAAATTTAATTTATTTAAATAATACCATGAAAAAAATGATAGTAATTTAACAAATAGACTAATAATCAAACAAAGAGTTTTATGAAATATATTATTGTTACGTATGAAATTTAGAATTAGATTAAAAAGCCATGGTAAAAAGAAAAATGGGCCTAGCTGGCCGAGCGGCACCCTGGGAAACTCAGGTAAAAAAGATATATTTCTAAGGAAATAGCAGGTCGGAAGGTCCTCAGGTTGGAAAGTCATCAGGACGGAAAGTCCTCAGGTCGGGAGATCCTCATGTCGGGAAGTCCTCAGGTCGGGAAGTCCTCAAGTCGGGACAGGTCGGGAGGTCTTCTCCCCAGTAAAGACCAATCCTTGGTCGGTTGTTACTGAATGAGGAATTCCATACCTATATATGATCTGATTCAACACAAAATCAATCACCTCCTTCTGATCCACATTCTTTAAAGCAACCGCCTCCACCCATTTGGTGAAATAATCTGTTGCAACCAAAATAAAACAATGGTTCTTGGACGAAGGAGGATGAATTTTACCAATAATATCCATAGCCCAAGATTTAAAGGGCCATGGTTTCACCATCGCTTGCAATTCTGTCACTGGTAAATGAATTAGTTGCCCATGCCTCTGACATTCTTGGCAGCCTTTGGCAAATTGTATGCAATCATCGTAAATCTTTGGCCAAAAGAAACCTAAACGATGAATAACCCATCTCATGTTCAGGCCTGCTCGATGAGCTCCACATATTCCACCATGTACTTTTGTCATCACCTCCAAAGCCTGCTCAGGACCTAAACATTTCAAAAGCAATCCTTCGAATGTCCTTTTATATAACACTCCTTCTACCAATTGAAATCGCAAAGCTTTCAATCGAATTCCAATTGGTACATTTGCTCCTGGATCTTGCAAATACATGACAAATTCTGTCCTCCAGTCGGTTCCTGCTTTTGTCTTCCAGTCGGTTGCTGTTTCAGTCTCCCGGTCGGTTTCTTTTTCAATCTCAGGACTGACCTCTGCGCACATATCTTTATGAATTTCCTTGCAAGCTTTCTGAGCTAAATCATCTGCAAATTGATTCTCCTCTCTAGGGACGAACTCTATTATCACTTCGGAGATTTTTGATAGCAACCGACCTACAAAATCCCTGTACCTCCACAGGTGGGGATAATTGCAAACATACTTTTTGTTCACCTGGTTAATCACCAATTGAGAGTCTCCTTTTATAATAACCGACTGAACTTTTCTGACTATCAATGCTTCCAATCCCAAGATCAAAGCTTCATATTCTACTGAATTATGGGTCATATCTTCCTATTGAAGCTGCAAATTGACCGTTTGGCCGTCTGGTCCTTCCAACAGGACGTCTGCACCGGATCTGTTTCATGAGGTAGAACCATCAAAAAACATTAACCAATTTCGGGTGCTTACATAAGATACACACCAAATCGGCTGCTCCTCACGACCTGCAAAATCTGCAAGAAAGTCTGCCACTGCCTAACCTTTAACCGCCCTCAAGGGAGAATGATACAAATCAAAACGGGCTAATTTAATTGTCCACTTTATACGTCTCCCCTGCATTGTAGGTCTTTGCAAAATTAATTTGATGAGATCAACTTTTGAAATGACTTCAACTCTTCTAGGCAGCATATAATGTTCAAGTTTGGTGCATGCAAACACCAGTGAATAACACATCTTCTCTAGCATCGTGTAATTTAATTCTGGCCCTGTGAGAGTCCTACTCAAATAATAAATTGCCCTTTCCTTTCCATCATCTCCATCTTGAGCCAATAAGCAACTGACCACTTCACGAGTATTTGCCAAATAAAGTTTGAGGGGTCGACCTTCCTTGGGAGGCATCAACACAGGTGGTTGAGTTAATGTCTACTTTATAGCCTCCAAAGCCATCTGTTGGTCTGGTCCCCACTCAAAGGGGCTTCCTCCTGCCTTCAATAATTTAGTGATTGGCCTGACCTTGCCAGCAACATTAGAAATAAACCGCCTGAGATAATTCACTTTTCCCAACAGACTTTGAATATCTTTAACCGTCTAAGGTGGTCGGCTGGTAAGAATTGCCTTGGCTTTGTTAGCATCGATTTCAATGCCCCTTTCATGAACCAAGAACCCCAAGAAGCTCCCAGCTGTTATACCGAAAGCACACTTAGTTGGGTTCATTTTCAATTTATATTTCTTCATCCGACTGAAAGCATCCTTAAGATCCCTCAAATGTTCCTCAAAACTAGAAGACGTGACAATAACATCATCAATGTAGACTTCCATAGACTTACGAATGAGGTCATGAAAAATTGAGTTCATGGCTCTCTGGTAAGTCGCCCCAGCATTCTTCAAACCAAAAGGCATAACTGTCCACTCATAAATGCCTAATGCTCCTGGACATCTAAATGTTGTCTTGTGGATGTCTTCCTCTGCCAAAAAGATTTGGTTATATCCTGCATAACCATCCATCAAACTGAGAATTCTGTGCCCTGCTGCTGAGTCAATTAGCATGTCGGCCATAGGCATCACATACTCGTCTTCAGGGGTGGCCATGTTAAGATCTCTAAAATCGATGCATATCCTGATCTTACCATTTTTCTTAACCACTGGTACAATATTGGCCAACCAGTCTGCATAACGGCAAGGTCGGATGAAACCTACTTTGAGGAGTTTCTGAATCTCTTCTTTGATCTGAGGCATCAAGTCAGGACTCATATGTCTTGGAGATTGCTTACAAGGCTTGAAATCCTTCTTAATGGGCAATCGATGTTCTATTAGACTTCGCTCCAGACCAGGCATTTCTGAACAGTCCCAAGCTACACAATCAATATTGTTCCTTATGACTTCGAGCATCAATGTATGTTGCTCTTTAGACAAGTAACCACTCAATCTGATTACTTTTGGATCCAGGTCGGTTCCTAAATTAAACTTCAGCAAAGGATCTTGTGCTGAGAAAGTTACCTCTGTTTTTCTAACAAATTAGGCCAACGAAATTGTTAATCTTCTTGGAAATGAACATCACATTTTTCTTTTTTTTCTACTTTTTTCAAAAGCTTATCTAAATAATACTTATTAATAAGTAAACTACAATATTGCAGTTCTGCTTCTTCCATAAGAAAAGTATTATATAAAGTAGGTCTGGCTTACTAAAGAGCCACATAGTACAACTGTTCTTTAAAAGAACATTGAATTCTAGCCAATGAACTTAAAAACCTTCTTTGGGTAGTCATTAGCTATAAAAAACTGAGCTAACCCAATTAAATCCATGTGCTGATCAATGTCGGGAAGGCGACTTTGAATATCTTGAAGGGTCTCATATCCTTCTAGCACATTTTCCATCAGGCGAATGACACGGTGGATGGTCTTTCGGCCTTGTTGGGAAAACCTATTTGGGACCATTTGTCTTCTGTTCTGGAGCGTCGCCTGTTATTAACAGCCGACTGGTACTGCTTTATGAGTTGGGATAGGGCTTGAATCTTCAACTCCTGGTCTAGGTCGGCTCCATTGCTTTGGTACCGCTCAATCAGGCGTTGCTCGTCGTTGATATGTCCTTCAAGGACAGACCTTTCTTGATGGAGCGCCCTCAGTTCTGCCTCTTTTTGCTGGATTGACCCCTCTAGTTGTGCCATTGCATTATTCAGGCCTTCTAGTCGGCCAACTACCTGTTGAATGGATTCCTTGGTTTTGGTCAAGGAGGCCTCCAGACTTATTCATTCCAGGTCGGGCGAGGGGGTCTCAGCTGTCAAAGGTTGGGCGAACAGAACTTCATTTCTGAGTTTGGACAGTCGCTCCATCAGTTGGTGAAGAATGGGGGTAGCAGCCGACTCTGAAGACATTTGGAACAAGAAACCACCAACAGCTTGAAGAAGGCTATCAAGCAAGTCTGACCCCAGGTCGGGGAAATATTGGTCAACAGCCTGTGCAATTACAGTTCGGACGTCCGTCGGAATGGGGACCGCCGACAAGAGGGCTAGATCGGGACATCCCTGAAATAAAAGATGTTTATCTCAGGCTGAATGGAGAAATGAATGTTAAGAATTAGTTGTGCAAGGTTGTGCGTACCTCTGGACGGATGGTGGTCGCTGAAGGTGCCAAAATAACCCTAAGTCTGGAGGGTTGGGCGGCTGGTATTTCGATAGCTGATTCGTCGGCTGCTTCGAGTGGATGCTGAGGTACGGATCTAGGTCCCTGAATGGTGGAAATATAGTGTGTCAAAGGTCATGCTAGCTTGTATTTTGGTACTTTGGAGGAAGGGATTTCAAGTGTTTACCAGATTGACAGAGGTCTCTGAGTAAGAAGAGGGAATCTCTTGTAATTCCTGTAAGAGTCCCCTTGGCTGAGCATGTACAGGCTCTGCGTCCTGTCTATCAGCCTTTGGTAGAGGGTCGGCTGCCCCTGGATCGGCAACCACCAAGTCGGCTGCCCCTGGGTCGGCCACCGCCAGGTTGGTTACTCCCAGGTCGGCTGCCCTTTGAGTTGACGCGTCTGGAGCGTTTGTATCAGGGGTAGACATAGGTGCGGCGACCGGTGCCATAATAGGTAGAGATGGGTCTGAAGCAACATAAGGTAGCCTGCCCATCTCTGAAGCAATCGCCTCACTGGAAGATGAGACCCTTGTTGTTATCTTCTCGGTGGATGAAGGTATTTTATTCGAAGCCCAGCGCTTGGTCGGGGGCTCTGGGTCTGGTAGTTGGTCGGTTGGTGGTTTTGTGGTTTTAGTTGGTTTGGAAGCAGGTTGAGCAGTCGCCCGAGCCGAAGCCACACCTGAGTATAAAAATGAGAATTAATACCATGGTAAGTAAAGGATCAAGTTAAATTGAACTTATGAGATTATACCTGGACGGGGTCGGGACCTCACAGGGGGCCGACCTGATAAACGCTTGGTTAGGGACGGTTGATTGTCCCCAGAAGGAGGAATAGTTTGAGTTTGAGAGGCTCTTCTTTTCCTCTGTGGAGCACCCGACTCAGTGCCTTGAGTGATCAAGTTCCTTCGGGGGTTGGTCAGAGGGGTTGCCCCTAATGTTATTGCAGGTGGGGGAAGAAGGATGCCCAATAAACGATCCTTGTCAGGGGCAATCAAGGCCCAAGTAACCGACCACCACTCCTGAAAAGATTCAACTGAACTTGGAGAAGATTTGTAAGGAATGTAAGAGTTGGAAGTGATATAATTTGTGAGTTGGGATATGTATGAGGCGATTGCATCAAGAATGGCTCTACCATCCGGACTTTAAATTATTAAATGGGGATGAGCAATGGGACCAGGCAAGCCTTGTTGGTAGCCAAATTGGCATGCCACAAATTGAGGTTGATAGTTGAAGGTATAAAATATTCTGGGACCCTTTTTATCGATTTTCTTGCTGGTAAATAAAGACCTGGGTTTAAGGGCAACATTCCAGAAAAAAAGGGTAAGTTGGATGTGGAAGTGGATTTGGTTGAGACAAAGGTGATGGAACATGGAATGGCCAAAACAAGTCGGATGCATAACCAATATACCTTTTGTGTGGGTAAAAATGGTTATCATTTCGATTATCAGTAAGGATAGCAGTTATGATTGGATCAGACGCTTGGAGGTTATTACGACCTAAGCAAAGTCGGTTAAGGGCTACTCCTAGAGACTTCTCAAGTGTGGGGGCAACATGAGGATGACCAAGTTGGAAGGCGTCGGGAAAATAGAGACGGAACCATAGTTCCAGGAACCAAAAAGGACCCGACGCAGCAGTGTCTAACTTCTTACCATCTTTATTAGTATGGCGGACACTGACCCTGGATAGCCCTTTAAAGAGATTGGCAAGGAAAAGGGTGCCCAACGAAAAGAACCGACCCGAGGCTATGTGTATAGCAAGATCAAGATGAGAAGGCAGGACACATTTCGAAGGAGAGACTACAACATACTTACAGAGCCAAAAGAGCAGAAAAGCTATGTGCTCTCGGTCGGTTACAGGGGTCCCATCGGCTCCTTGTTGGTCATTTAGAAATTTAGTCCAGCCCCATTCTCTCACATCTGTCAGAGACCAGCCCAAGTGGTCTGCATTGGGCTCTTGCCAATCTAGGGCACCCATTACAGGGTCTTCCCCAATGATTGGCAGATGAGCGATCATGGCTACATCCATGAGGGTGGGGCCGATGGGGGCTGTTGGAAGAAGGAAGGTGCAAACCTCTGAGTGCCAAAACGCTGCCATGGCCAGGAGGACTTTCTCATGTAAATGGCATGGGAGAGTTGACAGACGTATGGCTTGATCGATTTGTTGAGTTTTCCATTGCTCCTGGTAATGTTATGCTATTCTCTAGTACCAGGTGCGGTAGGGATCCTTGGGATCCGTCAAGTGTGTTTTGATGCTGTCATGAAGACGAGTCGCGTTGTAGTTGGGGCTGTTGATCGCCAGCAGATTCTTTGCCTCAAAGACTTCCCTCATACGATTGAAGTCTTCAGCAGTTGTGCAATATGGACGAACAGTTGTTGTGTGCATTTTCGTCGACATAAGAGTGGTTTCAGGGATTGATCCATCGATGGGGAGTGCAGGGACGTATCGATTTGCCATGGTTAGAGTTGTTGAGATTGTGATTCACAAAGGCTCGTATTGAAGAAAGGGAAGTTAATCAGGAGTGTTGCAGTAACTCGTGCAGTTGCTAAGGGAATTTTTTAGGAGAGTTGAGATTTATGAACTTCCAAACGACGATTGATGAATAGCGTTTGAAAGTCCCTTGGCGGCGGGCAAGTTGTTATGTATGAAATTTAGAATTAGGTTAAAAAGCCTAAAGTAAAAAGAAAAATGGACCTAGCAATCGAGTTGATCGAACTGGCCGAGGGGCACCCTGGGAAACTCAGGTAAAAAAGATATATTTCTAAGGAAATTGTAGGTCAGGAGGTCCTTAGGTTGGAAAGTCATCAGGACGGAAAGTCCTCAGGTCGGGAGGTCCTCAGGTCGGGAAGTCCTCAGGTCAGGAGGTCCTCAGATCGGAAAGTCCTCAAATCGGGATAGGTCGGGAGGTCTGCGACTGGACCAACAAGTCGGATGGTCTCTTAGTCGGGACGTTTGTGGCTAGACAAACAAGTCGGATGATTTTTAAGTCGGGACGTTTGCGGCTAGACCAACAGGTCGGATGGTCTTTAAGTCGGGACGTTTGCGGCTGGACCAAAGAGGTCGGATGATCTTTAAGTCGGGAAGTTTGCAGCTGGACCAAACAAGTCGGGTGGTCTGCAAGTCGGGAGGTTAGTAGTCAGACTAACAAGATGGAAGAGTTGCGTTCGGGCCAAAAGAGCGGAGGGTCTGCGGTCGGTCCAAAGAGGCGGATACTGTTGAGAGTAAATGAGAATGATCCTGTGGTCGGTTGGGGGCACGTGTCAGTAGGAGAAGGCTTAGCAGACGGTTGAAAAAGAGACGTTGCAACCATTTGGGCGACGGTTTCCAGTACAGTTTCTCAGGGAGTATTTAAAGATTTGGATTTTTCTGGAGAAGCTATCTTCAATCAACTTCATCAAAGCAAAGTCAGATTTGGAGATAACCACTTTAAATTTTCAGCATTTTATTTTCTAGTTAATTTTCTTATGTACCGTACAGTGTTTAGAGATTCCTAATCTCAGGCACTAATTAATCAAGTTTAAAGATATTTTCCATATCATTGAATTTTACTTTTTGTTTGTTGAAAAAATACATCAACAATTATGTTATATGTCTTTTATAGTTAAATTCTATAATTACATTTAAATATTATATTTACAAATATTCTATTACAACTTTTAACAAAGACTATTTGCATAAGTGGATAAAAAAAATATATATGTCTCATCTTTGTAAGAATAGATTTCATTAAAAATACTCCGCTAATTTTATGAAATATATTCTGTTTTTGGACAAAATAAATTGATATTAGTACATTATACTTTGAAAAAACTGGTAATAATTTAACAAATAAACTAATAATTAATTTTTTAAACAAATTCTCCTTATAGAATTATATAGAGTTCTTTATATTTTTCTTTTGTACTTAAATTCTATACTTATAATTAAATATATTATTCGCAAATATTTTATCACAACTTTCAACAACAAAGATTTTTGTACATAAGTGGGTACCAAAAATATATATATCTCATATTTGTAAGTGACATATTATTTATTAAAAAAAATCAACTAATTTTATAATAACATACCCACTACCTTCAAAAGCACAAATATTGCCAACATCAGAAGATGATGATGCCAATAACAAATGTAAAACCATAAATATATTTTACGAAAGGAAAGAAAAGTATTTTCAAACATCGTGCATTTATGATCAATGCCAATTGCAGTGATTCATCCACTGATCAAGAGAATATGGAAATATAAATAATTACAAAGTCGTAAAAATATTAAAATAAAAATAATAACAAAAAACCTTCGGTACAAAAATAATGTCCGGCTTAAACAGTACTCATCAAATCTCAAATGTCACTGCAACCTGCAAAAATTAAGTAATCATAAATACTTCATATAAACAAAATTAAGGACTATGATTATTGTCCAAATAGTCTTATAATCGAACACTAATATAATCATAAATGTAAACCTTGAAAGGTGAAATTATGTTCACGCCTCTTCGTGATAGTCAAGTGCTACTTGAGAAAATAAAAAAATTAAACATAAAAATGCCAAAATAAAAAATAAAGTAAACAAACTAAAAAATAATTCAAAAATATTAACAATTGATTGTGCAGGAACCCTGTGTAGAGGATAATTTTAGATAAGAGAAGAAAAGAAGTGTCCGATGTTATGTAAGAACTGTATGACATGGCGAGATATAGTGTCGTTCAAGTATGAAAGAAAAGTATATGAAAATTAGAGTTTTTTTTAGTACAAAGAAGAGAATGCAGAAGAAGAGAAGATGAAGAAAAAAGCATGAAAACATAAATGAAAGTGAAAAATTAAAATGAGATGTTTAAATAATATTGAATGCAAAGAAATACTTCATAAGAACAAAATTAAGGACTATGATTATTGTCCAAATAGTCTAATAATCAAACACTAATATAATTATAAATGTAAACCTTTGGAAGGTGAAATTATGCCGGAACACTGTGTAGAAAATAATTTTAGATAAGAGAAGAAGAGAAGGTATCTAATGTTATGTAAGAATTGTATGACATGGTGAGATGTAGAAAAGTATGTGAGAATTAGAGATTTTTTTAGTAGAAAGAAGATAGTGCAGAAGATAGAAGATAAAGGCACATATACAGAAACAAAAATGAAAGTGAAAAGTTAAAATGAGATGTTTAAATAATATTGAATGCATAGAAAAACTCTGCAACTCCTTGTATTTAAAAAATTATAAAAAATAATTATTATAACTTTTCAGTAAGTAGTTATTATATAAAAAAAACATCTGCATCTTCAACATGAGAATTATATTTTAAAAATAAAAATAAAGTGTTTAATTTTTCAGAAAAAGTAATGATTACCGAAAAATCTATATCTTCTTTAACAATTTATCATAATTTTTATTTATATTTATAATGTATTGTATAATTAATACATAATTTAATTTATTTACTCTTTTGTATCTATATTAAAATATTTATAACAAAATAGATAATATAATTATTAGAATCAAATTATATAACATAAACATATTTAATTATATAAAAAATATATAAGTTATTATTATAATTTACATATTAATTTTTTCTAACAGCTATATACATAAAATTGATACTCAATCTATTTTAATTACATTGTAATTATAATTTTATATTTTGAAAAAAGAATACCTTTCTCCCGTACATCCACAATTGAACAATCGGGCACCATTCATCTGCGGTTCTGCACAACACAACAGGGTTGGACATCACAGTTTTAGGTCAAAAAGGACAATGGCACATTTTAGCACTGCCAGAGAAAGACTCAAAGAAAAAAATAAAGAAAAAAAAAGAATGAAAAGAACAAAAAAATATTGTATAAACTCATTTTTTTTACATGTGTGGAAGTAGATCTACATTAAAAAAGAAAGAAATAAAGAGAATAACAAAAAACAAATCTTAAAAACAAAGAATGAGAAGAGCAAAAAAAATTCGTATAAACTCAATTTTTTTTATATGTGTGAAAATAGATTAAGATTAAAAAGGAAAAAAAACAAAAAAATTACCCATAATTCCATCAAGCAACAGCGATAGAGCTTCAAAACCGTGAGGGGTGGAGTGGCGTGCAGCGAGATATGGATCGATGGTTGTGAAACGTCTGCAGATTTGCAAATATATGTTGGAGAGAATCAAAAATAAATTTTTTTAAAAAAAACAAAGAGATAAAATGTAAATAAATCTTACTAGTGTTTTGAATGGGGGCGGTGCAGGATGAGATTTTGGAGTATCGTGTAGCTGCGACGGATGGCAAAATCTGGAGATAAAAGACGGAAAGAGAGTTTTGGAAGGGACGATGGTTGTGAGAACAAATTAGGGTTTGGGAGAGAGTTTTTTAAATTAGGGATTGGGAGAGAGTTTTTTTAATTTATAATTAATATTAAAATAAATGTCTTATAAATTAAACAGAATAACCAATCAAATATTTTAACCAATCAAATTTTTTTAAAAAAAATTCAAAAATGCTATAAATTCAAACTTTTCATTAGGGTGGGTCCTAAGTTCAAATATAGATATATATATATGATAAGTGGTCCCAATGGATGGTCCCCCCACTTGAGCATGTGCAAACCTAGGTTTGTATAATTACATATTAAACCCTCTATTTTAGCAAACTCATAGGTTTGCACAACTTTTCCGTTAGTTGTCCGATTGAGGCGTTGCTAGCTCCAATGTAACCTTTAAAACTACGGTACTCGCCCTAGGCTTTCCATCAAGTCCTCACATGTTGTAACGTAGTCCGTCGGTTGGGCTCCAATTATCTAATTTCTTTATCAGTCCTTGTAATTTTTCAATGCACGCTTTCGCTCGAGCTCTCAAGACTGGTCTGATTGGAATATACGAAATTGCAAGTCCCGATCTTTTCATATCCATGTCATCCTCTCCCCCTTCAGAAGGTTGAGCCATCAACCGTTTTGTATGGAAATGACTCAATAAAAGATACCTATCGTATGTGCCTTCGATTTAGTTGTTGTTGCCCCCTCAAGTGCTTCAAATTCTCATGATCGGTGTATATCACAAACTCTCGTGGCATCAAATAATGTTGCCATGTCTTTACAGCCCGTACCACCGCACACAACTCCTTGTCATATGTAGATGAATTCAAGGCAGCCCCTCCAAATTTCTCACCATGATAGGCTATGGATCGACGTTCTTGAAGCAAAACTGCACCCATGCCTTTGGCCGAAGCGTCACACTCAAGCTCAAAGGTCTTCTACAAATTTGGTAGCGTAAGTACTGGTGCTTGAGTAAGCTTTGCCTTCGATATCTCAAACGCTTCTTGGTGTGCTTGTTCCCATTTAAATGGGACCCCCGAAATAATCCACACATTCCCAAAAACCTCATAATTTCTCCCATATTCAATGGAGGTGTCTATTTTTTAATTGCCTTTACTTTTGTTTTATCAACCTTCAAATAATGTTTCCATGTCTTTAAAGTCCGTACCACCGTATACAACTCCTTGTCATATGTAGAGTATTTCAAGGCAACCCCTCCAAATTTCTCATTATAATAGGCTATGGATCGACGTTCTTGAAGCAAAACGGCACCCATGCCTTTGCCCGAAGCGTCACACTCAAGCTCAAAGGTCTTCTCAAAATTTGGTAGCAATGGGACCCCCGAAAAAATCCACATATTCCCAAAAACCTCCTAATTTCTCCCACATTCATTGGAGGTGTCCATTTTTTAATTGCCTTTAGTTTTGTTTCATCAACCTTCAAGTCATCCTCGCTAACTACAAACCCAAGGAAAACAACTTCATTAGTGTAGAATATGCACTTTTTAAAATTACCAAAGATTTGTTCTTCCCTTAACCGTTGAAAGACAAGTTGCACATGCTCCACATGTTCCTCTTCACTTTTACTATAGACAAGAATATCATCAAAGTAGACTACAACAAATTTACCGATAAAAACACGCAGAACATGATTCATTAAACACATGAAGGTACTAGGAGCATTTGTTAAACCGAATGGCATTACAAACCATTCGTACAAACCTAGCTTGGTTTTAAATGCCGTTTTCCACTCATCGTCGAGTTGCATACGAATTTGGTGTTATCCACTCCGAATGTCAATCTTGGAGAAAATTCTCGCTCCATTGATCTCATCAAGCAAGCCATTGAGGCATGGGATTGGGTGTCGATACTTAATTGTAATCGCATTCACCAGTCTAAAATCCACACACATCTTCAATATTCCATCATTATTGGGGACAATGATAACAGGAACAACACATTGTGATAAGCTATTCCGAACCCATCCATTCTCAAGAAGTTCTTGGACTTGTTTTTGAATCTCTTTATTCTCATCTGGGTTGCACCGATACGCATGACTATTTGGAATTGAAGCACGGTGTATGAAGTCAATTTGATGCTCTATCCCACGAATGGGAGGTAGTTCTTCTAGTAGTTCCTCCGGGTATAAATCCTTCATCTCTTCAAGCATCCTAGCAAAGGAAATGGAAAAATTAGTGAGTAGATTATCTTTATCAGAATGAAATAAATCTTTGCATAACCACATAAAACAACCCCCATTTTGATGATCTAGGTCACCAACTTCTCGTTGAAAATCGGTAAGTGAAAGAAGGATGTTGGAAGCCTTAGAAGTCAACTCTATCTTTTCCTCTTTGAATACTTCTTTTCCTTTAGCTCTTTTAAGGCTTTCAGCTTCTTGAATCTTCCTTCGCAAACTTTTTTGATCTTTTCGAACCTCCTTCAATGGAAAAGAAGGAATCATTACCTTGTAGCCCTTGTCATAAAATCTAACTTTGTTAGTCTTGCCATCATAGATAATTCCTTTATCGGATTGCCATGGTTGGCCAAGAAGCACATGACATGCGGTCATTGGAGTAACATCACAAAGGACATCCTCTTTGTAGAGGCCGATTGAAATAAGAACTTTGGCTTGCCTAGTAATCTTCATATCTCCACTATAGTTCATCCATTAAAGATGGTATGGAGTCGGATGCTTGATAGTTTGGAGTCCAAACTTGTCTATTACATACCAACGTACGACATTGGTGCAACTTCCATTATCAATGATCATCGATGCTTGCTTTCTACCAATATTGCACCGAAAATGGAACAAATTCTCCCATTGCTCCTTAACCCGATCAACAAATTTTTCCGACTCCTTTGAAACAGCACCAAGCATTCGCAAAACCACTAGAGACTCCCCGGATAAATCTTCTTCAACTTGCTCTTCCATCTCTTGGATTGCTTCATCCTCACTTGCCTCAACCTCATGTTCCCAATCTCATCCTCATCATCCGACAAAAGTACATAGTCTCCATTGTCACAAAGTGCAATAATTTGCACATTAGGGCATGCATTGGTGTAATGAGCTTTCCTTTGGCACGTATAGCATGTGACATCATTTGCTTTGTTTGGTGAACCATCCTTGCTGACTTTCATTTGTTCATCATACTTATCCACCTTAAGCGGCTCATTCTTGGTCGTGTGTTTATCATCTCCTTTGGGCCATGATTTTGCTGGTCCCATATTACCCCCAAATTTGTTGAAATTTGGTGACGCATTTCCAAAGCTCAAACTCACTCCTACCTTTCCATGGGATTCAATCTTCGTAGCAAGTTGCACAAGTTCCAAAGTAGAACTGTAATAATACATATACACTTGAACCATAATATCACGCCTCAGCCCTTTGAGAAACTGATACATAGTGACTCCATCATCTTCCACAATCTGAGCCTGTATCATAAGCATATCTATTTCCTTGTAGTACTGCTCAACCGTTTTGCTACCTTGGACTACAAACTGAATTTTCTGAAGGAGATTCATCCGATAATGCGGGGGCACAAAATGTGCATACATAGCTTGAGTAAGGGCTGTCCATGTCTCAATTGGAGGCATTCCGGACCTTGCAATATCATCTTGTACCTTCTCCTACCAAATAAGAGCATACTCAAACTCCACAACAGCAAGCTGAATTTTCTTGCGTTCCGAGTAATTATGACATGCAAATGTCATCTCCACTTTGATTTTCCACTCAATAAACTCATTAGGATCAACTGATCCTACAAAATGTGGTATGGAGAACTTGATGGACTGCATGTTGTCATCAACCTCATTAACTCGACCTTGGCTCCTTCGGTCATAGATATCCTCTTCCAAGTCAAATTCATCAAGTAACTCTTTGGTAGCATCCCGTCTTCCTCATCATCCTTGGATAGATGTAGGCCTTGGACTAGTATGACGTCTTTTGCCAAAATCATCAACTTGGATAGATCGATTCTGTAGAACACTTGTTGAGCCCATAGGTTACTTGCCAAGGTGGATTTCTTCATATCTAGCATCTGTATAACTTCCCTTTTCTTCAAGAGTAGCAACCTTATCGCAAACCTCATCAAGTTTCTTTTCCATATTTTGACCAACCTTCCTTAACAAGGCCTCTGCATAAGCCTTTGTCCGAGCATCCACAACATCATCTATTTCCTCTCGAACATGATCAACTTGACTCCGTAGGTCATGTATCTCTCAACCTTGCTGATCCACTCGAGATGTCATGCTATCCATCTATCCGCTTAACTCGTCTTTAATATCTCGCATATCCTTGCTTTGCTTATTTATCGCAGCCAATATATCATCCAACGAAGCTATACCTGCACCATAACAAACTAATATATGTATATTGAAAGTTAGTCCTCACAACCCTCCTCTTGCACATTCGTGTATACCTCTCGACAAATGGATAGAGTTTCCAAGCTCTTAAAGTGTGCCTTGATGGAGTCGTAAAGGTGGAACTTGAGTGACGTGCGTGTTTAAAGTGGACAAGAAACTTTAAAACACTACTCAATCAAAGAAAGCTCAAGATAGTGTCAATCATGCAATGCAAAGAACCAAGCTCATTCATTCACGGACGAATTACCAAACGTACACAACACACAAATGCCGAAACTATGCAAGTCAACAAAAAACACAAGCTGAATTAGATCTCAACAACCACGAAATCACCACTACACTCAACCCCTTTTAAAATGTGTCAAATGAATATGACAAGCACAAAATCGATCAAAACTCAAAAACCCAAAACTGAATAATCAACATCAATTACAAATTGACAAAACAAATGATTAATATATCTTTCTCCCCACTTCACAAGCTTTCCAATGACATATCATATGCAAAAGACGGAGCTCGTATGAGAAAACTACAACTCAAACAAGATTATCAATAAAAAGTTGCTCTAGTCCTCCCGCTCGATTTTTTTTTTTTTCATATTTTATTTATTTTTGGATATTTTGGTTTTCTTTTTTTCTTTGCAAATTTCCTTTTTTTGCAACTTCGTTTTTTTTTTTAACGGAAATGTTACATTTACTAAACCTTACACTTCCCCAATAACATCCAACTCAAAATTAATTCAACCTCACTTTTAGCAACAATGAACTCAACTACCCGAAAACTTTAAAAACTTAGACAAGCTCAAAATCACAAAACTCAAACAAAAAACAAACTTGCAAAACTCAAACAAGAGCATGAAGTGTACAATTAAAATAACTCGTCAACAAAGTCACAAGCTTGATTTCATATAATGCATATGGATGTATGGTGCATGTTGTACACGAGGAAGCATAGAAGATCAAATCGTCCGAAACAAAGACAAAACTCGAGATCAAAAAATATTTACGTAAATGATATGCAATAAAAAGCTCACCTAAGCAACAAGAAGAAAGAATGAAAAGATAGGATGTCAAAGGAGTTTTTTTTTTTTTTTTTCATTTTTGGAATAAATATAGTGTAAATTGATCAAACTGCTCTCATACCAAAATTAAATATATATTTCATGGATCGAAATTGATCAACTACACAAGACACAAAATAAACTAACTAAACAAAACTAACTAATAAACAATGAGAAAGAAATAACTAAAAGAAACTAATTAAGCAAGAAAAGAACGAATTAACTAAGAGGGATGAATAAAGCGAGAAAAAGGATAATCGAAAGAGAAGCAAACCTAAGTAAGTACTAACGTAAGCACGACCCGATACCCTTCTAGCATCGAACCATCCTCCACGAAGGCACCACCTCGGTCGACACTTTGGAGAGCTATTTCACCTTCCCCAAATCCCACGAACTTGAGGCTTTATACTCAAACCCGAGTTTTGAAACTAAACCCCATGGAGCATGCCATGGAATTGCATTTCATGAAATATTAGACTGAAAGAGAAAGTATTGCTATCAAGCATAACTTTCCATAAAAGGAATGAGTAAATATTCATAAAAATATTCTTGCTTGGTGTGTCTTACAAAGCACCTTAAGGGTCCTATTTATAGGAGTGGGAGAAGGGGAAAGTGGAGTGATTTTCCAATGTGGGATGAGTTCAATGTAACCTTTACAACCACGACACTCGCCCTAGGCTTTCCATCAAGTCCTCGTATATTGTAACATAGTCCGTCGGTTGGTGATGTGAACTTGCCAAGGATGATAGTTCGGATCGAATTCCACAGGAATATGTAATAACAATATTGGATAGATTTGGATAGAACAAAGGATGGATGGATAGATATATTTATCTATATTAATGGGGATAAAATGGACTCTCTTGAATTGAGAGGTAGTCGGGAAGGCAACACGAGAGATCAAGCTCACGTCTCACAATCCTCTAAACAAGCTGACAATACAAGCTAAGGCAAGAATATTTCCAGTACTATTTGAGAGGCCACGACTTGTTTCAAATCACTCAAAACAACTTGATTTGGGGATATGAAGATGTAACCGAATCACTCAAGATTACACTTAGAAAAAAAGCACAAGAATCGCTCTTAGAAATAAAAACTAATTTATAAAATATCATTGTTGAATGAATATTCCTTACAATAATAATCATGAGACCTTTTATAGAGGAACCATGGAAAATTAAAACAAGAAAGTACACTTTTAAAGGAAATAAAATCATATAGGAGATATTTATTATAATCAACCTTATTTAGTATTATTGACCTATAATTCATGGCAATCCCATGATTATTGGTAATTGCCAATTGAAATTTACGGGCTCGGCTCCTAGTGATTGGTCCAGGAGGAATTATGATTGGGTTCGATTCCGTCATGATGGTCACATCATCCCCCCTCTCTTGAAAAGGTTGTTCCATCAACCTCTCGTCACCTACATCAAACGGAGACAAGTCAGCAACATTAAATGTAGCATGGACATTATACTCACTTGAGAGGTATAGTTTGTAGGCATTATCATTGATGTGTTTAACGACTTAAAAATGACCATCGCCTCGTGGGGACAACTTAGACTTGCGTTGTGCCAGAAATCTCTCTTTTTGTAAGTGAAGCCACACCTAATCACCGGGTTGGAAGACAATCTTCTTGCGGTGACGATTAGCAGCTTTGGCATTCCACGCATTGGTGGCGTCAATTTCCTTTTTTACTGTCTTATGAAGCTCCTGAATCTTTTGTCCCCGATCCCTGAAATTAACATTTTTGTCGCTCACTACATGGTAGTGGCAATAGGCCAACTGGAGAAAGTGGATTGAAGCCGTAAACTACTTCAAAAGGGGACATGTTAGTAGCACTATGAATAGCACGATTTTATGCAAACTCAACATGAGGGAAACAACTTTCCCAACTACGCAAATTCTTTTTGATAATACACCTAAGGAGGATGCCTAGGGTGCGATTTGTTACTTCCATTTGACCATCTGTTTGTGGGTGATATGAGTTAGAAAAGAGAAGTTTTGTCCCTAATTTTCCCTAAAAGTTTTTTCAGAAAAAGCTCAAGAATTTAGTGTCCCTATCAGATACAATTGTACGGGGAATTCCATGCATTATAACTACTTCTTTGAAAAACAAATTAGCAATATGCATTGCGTCATTCGTCTTATTGCAAGGAATAAAGTAGGATATTTTTGAAAACCTATCGACAAGAACCATGATAGAGTCCTTACCTCCCTTTGTACGAGGTAGCCCCAAAATGAAGTCCATAATCAAATCTACCCAAGGTGTGTCGGGTGTAGGCAGGGGCGTATATAAACAATGTTATAGCATTGTGGATTTGGCTTGTCTACATGTAATGCAACGTGTAATGTATTGTTCCACGTCCGCGCGCATCCCTGGCAAATAAAATTTTTTGTGCAAAAGTTTAAGATTTTTGGTGGCTCCAAAATGCCCCATGAGTCCAACTTCATGGACTTCGTGAGTTAAAACAGTTCGAATAGAACCTTGTGAAATTCACAACTGGTCAGACTTATACAAATAGCCCTCATGCAAATAGAAAGTTTTAAACCCAGTGTTGGCACACTTATTGAAGATGTCAGAAAAAAATTTATCCATTGCATACAATGATTTTACATGTGAAAACCCTAGCAATTGAGAAGTCAAAATAGTAAGAATGTGAGTGCGCGTCAGCTACGACATTATGCTTTCCCTTCTTATATTTTATCACATAGGGGAATGTATCAACAATCCATCTGACATGCCTCTTATATAGTTTAGCCTGAGTTTTTATATGCTTAAGGGACTCATGATCTGAGTGGATAACAAATTCCTTTGGCAAAAGATAGTGTTGCCATACCTGAAGTGCACGAACCAAGGCATATAACTCCTTGTCGTAAGCTGGGTAGTTCAAGGCTGCGCAACCTAGCTTCTCACTGAAGCATGCAATAGGTTGGCGATTTTGCATTAGAATGGCTCCAATGCCCACACATGAAGCATCACATTCAAGTTCAAATGTTAGTTCAAAGTTCGGAAGTTTAAGAATTGGGGCATGAGTTAACAAATTGTTCAGCTTGTCGAAGGCTGGTTGTTGCGTTTCTCCCCAACTAAACAGTTCATCATTGCGAATAACAACAATGAGAAGGGCTGATATAGTTCTGAAATCATGAATAAACCTTCGGTAGAATCCCGCCAAGCCATGGAAAACTACGAACTTCACGAATAGTAGTAGGGACAGACAACTCCTGGATGGCTCTGATTTTCTTCTCATGGACTTGTATTCCCTGTGCGCTAACAACATAGCCAAGGAATAGAAACTAGAAACACAAAATGCATATTTTTCAACATTTGCATATAGTTTGTTCTGCCGCAATAAAGTGAACACTTCTCTCACATGCTCAATGTGTGCAGACAAATCCTTACTATAGATCAAGATGTCGTCAAAGTAAACAACCACAAACTTTCCTATGCAAGATCTAAGAACATGATTCATCAATCTCATAAAGGTACTAGGGGCATTACTTAAGCAAAAAGGCATGACGGTCCACTCATACAACCCTAGCTTAGTTTTGAAAGCAGTTATTCACTCATCTCATTCTCCCATTCTTATATGATGGTAACCACTTTGAAGATAAATTTTTGTAAAAAGAGCAGCACCCTGAAGTTCATCAATCATATCATCTAATCTAGGAATAAGATGTTTATACTTAACGGTAATCACATTTATCGCTATACAATCTACACATATACGCCACTTACCATCCTTCTTTGGAACGAGGAGTACCGGTACAGAACATGGACTAAGGCTCTCACGCACCCAACCTTTATCTAACAAGTCTTGGATTTACCTTTGGATCTCTTTGGTCTCATCTGGATTGGCCCTATATGCCGGTCTATTAGGCAATTGATTACTGGTTGCAAAACGCTTGGTAGTTCCGTTGGTAATACATCATAAAATTCCTGCAAAATTGGATAGAACTCTAGAGGCATGTTAGATTGCAAATCATGAGCTGTAAGGAAATTAAACTTACAAAGCAAAATGTAAATCCTATAACTCTCATCCTCTCCAATGGATCTAATATCCTTTCGAGTGAGAAATATGGTCTGGTCATTGTTCCTTTCCGTTTGGGAAAGGGTATCTTTGGTAGGTACTCCCTTACTTTTTTTCTCTCATTTTTCTGAGGGGATCACTCTTGGAACTTGCAATGGGGCGGTCATAGACGAACTTGCCATGGAATTATTGTCTGCCTTTTGTACGGGACTTTGAGTTCCCACTGATTTTTAGATGTTTTTCATAGCCATCATTTCTTGAACATGGTTTCTTTGTATCAATTTTTGATTTGTATGGGCTTCTTATGGGGTAAGGGGAGTCAAAGTGATCTTTTTGCCCTCATATGTGAGCGTAAAAGTATTCTCCTTCCCAAAGTAGGTGACACTACGATCGAATTGCCAAGGCCGTCCAAGTAGTATGTGGCAAGCCTGAATCAACAAAACATTGCATACAACCTGGTCTATATAACTACGAATTTGGAAGGTTACCTGAACTTGTTTATTTACTCGTAGTTCCCCATTAATGGTCAACAACTGCAATCGATAGGGTCGCGGATGGGGCTTGGTGACAAGGTTCAACTTTTTGACCAATGTTTCACTAACTACATTGGTGCAGCTTCCGTTATCAATTATCATGTTGCAAATCTTGCCTTCGATTTTGCAACGACAGTGGAAGATGTTCTCCCTTTGCATTTGGGCTGGTTCCTCCTTTTGAAATGTACTAAGAGACTGCAGTGTTACCACCGTGATTTTGGAATATTCACAATCTTCTGCAGCAGTACTTTTCTCACATTCAAGAATTTGCTCATCATCTACATCTCCTTCATCATCGGTGACGACTTCACCCGCATCCGTCAACATCATGACCTTATTGTTCGGATACTCAGAGGCATAGTGCCCTTTCCCTTGCCATGAACATATTCTTTTTGGGGGTTTCAAGTTGTGGCAGCATGCGTAACACCTTTTCCTTTGTCAACATTAGAAAATTTATTGAAGTTAGTATTGGGAATACCTCGGGGCTCCAGGATAGTTTGGGTGGACCGGGGTCATGGTCGATAGAAAGAATCAACTCGCCCCTTTTGAAGTTTGGCACACTTTGTAATTGTCAATTGAAATTTACGGGCTCGGCTCCTAGTGATTGGTCCAGGATGAATTATGATTGAGTCTGATTCCGTCATGGTGGTCACATTAGTTGGGCTCCAATTCTCTAATTTCTTTACCAAGCCTTGCAATTTTTCAATGCATGCTTTCGCTCAAGCTCTCGAGACTGGTCAGATTGGAATATGCGGTATTGCGAGTCCTGATCTTTTCGTATCCATATCATTATTGTAGCAATGGTGAATGTGTTGCACATTATGATGACCAATTTTTAAAAAATTTTTTACATTTATTTCTGTACTAAAATTCTTCGTCTATGCGCATGCGCGTATCTACAATATGACGTACGCATCGTTAGAGCTTGAAAAAAGGTTCATTGGTCCAATAGGCGTCACTTGAAAAATCAAATGATATACATTGTTATAAAATATGTTATTTATTATAATGTAATATAGTTTACGAAATATAGTATTATGATGTCGCTCCAGCGCAAATATTGAGTAATTAAATTACTCGTCTTCCTTTTTTATGCAGTATATGACTCGATAAATATTCTATATTTTTTTAGGCATTTAAATAATGAAAAAATGATTCATATAATTTAATTTGAAGAATGTTTTAACTATCCATAATTAGGGATGTCAAATGGGGCAGGTTAGCCCCGGACCCGCCCAGGACCCGGTCTTAATGGGGTGGGTTCGGGTCTAAAAAATTTGGTTCGGGGCTAGTTGTGGATTTTGTGTTTTAAACCCGGCCGGGTTCGGAGCGGGTTACGGGTTTTACTATAAACCCGTCCCACCCTGGACCCGAACCTGGATATTTTAATAATTATTATAATTTATTTATATTTTTATACAATATAAATTATATTATTTATTTATTTAAAATTTTTTAATAAAAATAGAACCTTAATTCTAAATCAAATTTATCTTTCGCATTTGTTTTTTCTACAATTCTCTTAATAACCGGGACTACTGTTGAATGCCATCACTACGAACTATTGTCAATATGATTGTTCTTATTTAGAATTATAATTTTTTGGTACTTTGACACATACTTTTTTTAGTATTAAATTATTTTTTAAAAATTTTATTTTATTATTTTCTTAAAAACAAAAAGCGAGTTTGTCGGGTTGGCCCCGGACCCAGAGGGTTCAGGGTAGGACGGGTCCTGGGGCCGGGTTGAAGCCGGGCGGGACGGGTCTTGGGTCCTAATATTTTCGAGCGGGGCGGGTCTCAGGGTTTGAAAAACCGGTCCGAACCCGCCCCGTTGACATCCCTATTCATAATTTTAGGAGGTTGACCTTAATTTTTAGGGAAAATTACTGTAATTCAAAACTTTTAAATTTGGATAAGGTACAATGCTTTTTATATTATCAGCTTCAAATATGATTTTACAGAGCAATCGATTAAATTTTGATACAAAATTTATCCTTTTTATGTGAATACTTATAGAATTTTTTACAAAAGAATAATAAGATCTAAAACGTCGCAAGAAAATAATGCAAACAACAACTATTGAGTTCGGAAATTCGGATAAATATAATGTATCTAATTATACTATTGAAAACCTACACTTCGCTCACTGTTTCGGCCATTGATTCAATAATTTCTGTGTGCAACTACTGATATGCTGAATGAATAATATGACTATGATGTCCCAAAGATAGTGATATGATGTAATAAAAATTTGTGAGTACGTTAGTTTCACGATAGATAAAAAATAGAAAAAACTTACCGCATTTCACACTTTCCTGAACGTTATCTTCGTCCACGGCATACTGAAACTCACCGGAATACGCATCATTTTATTTTATCTTTTTTCTACGCTCTAAGTTCTTCAATATATTTATTCTTCGATCAATGTCAACAGATAATGTATAATTCTCTTTTTATTTTTATTTTTTTGTGAAGTGAAACAGATAATAAGCACAAAAGTATCTATCTATATTTGTGTTCTCTTAATTAATTCTGATATTAATAATTATTTTATTTCTTAAACGAATCAAATTACATGTCTACCCTATATGTAATCTCAACCGTTGATCAATATTTCTATCCGATGGCTGTAATTTTTTCAGGAGTCTTCTGAATTATAAGATTAAAAGCATACCCGATTTGCTATTATTCTAGGTCTGCAAGAACACAATCACCGCAGCTGCCATGACTTATTTATGCACTTCTCCACCAGTTTCGTTATAGTAGATGCACATTTACTATTTTTGCACTTTTTCACACAATTATCAAAATTATTGGATATTGTAAATTTATATAAGTATGATACAATAACATTTTTTTTTTAGTACATTAATTATGTACCATAAACATTATGTACAATTTTAATATTTTAGTACTCCATTTAATATAGTGGTACATATCGATAATTCGGTATATATTGATATTAAAGTTATTAATTTTTTAATATTTTTTCAAAATTGTAAAATTATTTTTAAATATTGTATTTCGGTGTAAAATATTATATTATGATATTGTACATGTAATTTAGATAGAGATGGATCATTACGGTATACCAAAAATACCGGATCATGCATATTATATACCATACTGAAAATTTTTATTATGCTAAAAAAAAAAATATCAAAACCGTATCGAAAATTCCATATATACCAAAAGGAAAGTGACGTATATTTTTTGCGTTATCTGTATTTGCCATTACAAATATTTTTATATTTGTATAATTACTTTACAAATTTATATAATTATTTTAAAAGTATCTTTGTATTTATTATATAAGAGATTAATAAAAATATTTTATTTTAATTTTTATTTTTACTACATATTAATATTAAAAGATATATATAAAAAGAAAACCAACGGCAAAACCACAATTTTCTTTTGTGACTGAGGAAATATTTTTAAATTAAATTTTTAATAAAGTTTGAATATAGACCAACTTATTGATTCCGTACGTAAATCTTAAAATTCTTATACATATTTTTAAAATATATTGATCCGATTCAATCGAATCCGATCGACTTGGTTCAAGCGTGATCTATCTCACTGAAATGCCCATCTCTACTCCACTCTAACGTACAAGTAATTATATATATATATATATATGTTTCTTTTGGTCGATTTTTTCGAGAAATGCAGAGTTCAAATAGGTAAAATATGAGGAAATTTTATTAAAGAAATAGACCTATGTTTCACCACATGTACCATTTTCTTTTTTTGTCTTACCATATTTATTTTTAATAAATTTATTTATTTTAAACATACTTAATAAATATAAATTAATTTAATTAAATTTTTAACTTTTTACATAACGCACTCAAAATGCAATTATTTCTGTATCTCTTCAATAAACAAATATTTTTATTTATATTTAAATTCCTCATTTTTTCTTATAAAATTAGTTTAAAGTTAATTATAAATAAATATTTTTATTATATACAATTTTATTATCTACAAAATAATATTCGTGTATATATTATTGAGATATAGTGCTAAAATTATTTTAAATATAACAACTCTATTTATATAAAAAAATAAAAAAATAATATCATAACTTATTATTAATAATTTACTATATCAAGTAATACACAGTCCCTAAAAATAAATCATCTAAAGAGAGAGTATTATGTTTAAATATTTTATTATTATTATTAAAATAATAAAAAATATTATTTGATCTAATATTATATAAAAATTAATATATTTAATATTTTGATGCTTCTGCTTGTTTGTTTTTCTTCTTTACTTGTATATTCGTTCCATCCTAGTAAAAGTGTTAGATACAAAAATTTTAAAAAATTATAATTAGTAAATAATTAAAAAATATATTAAAATTAATTATTGTATAATATAAATAATTATAAATTAAAATTTAAAAAACTAAATATTTTAATATAATTAAGATTAAGAAAATTATAAATACTCCCTCCATCCCATAACAATGTATTCATTTACCTTTTGCGTCATTATACTTAACGTTAAAAATATCCTTATATATATTATACAAATGTCATTATATTAGTATTAGGAGACACTAATACGTTTTAATATAATAATTAAAATATTCAAAGATCAACATGAAAAACCAAATGGATACTTACTTATGGAACGGATGGAGTAATAAAATTTAAAATGTAATTATGGTGTATAATTATTTTTCTAAAACAAAACAAATTATGTAAATTGAAAATAAAAAAGAAATAAATATCTGAGAGGGAGAAAATATTTCTTTACATATTTTCTTTCTAATTGATGAATATTAATAGTTTTGTAATTACACAAATTTAAGGGTAGTTGCAAAAAAATAACAATACATGGTAACTTTAATTTAATTTGAACCGAAAATTAATATAATAAAGTTAATTGGACAGATCCTAATTGACCAAAAAATAAGAAATGAAATTTACACACTTACTTATTTAAAAAATATTTCCAATTTTCACGACTTATTTATACTTACTTATTCGTGTAAAACGAGTTCAAATTGTATTTTTATTTATTCATTAATTTTCTCACAAAAAATATTTATATTGAATTCAAATATAATTAATTTTAAAGTAATATGTAGATTAAATAATTCCTCAACACGATTTCGAAATATATATATATATTCTCTAAATTTGGAGTGTGTGCTTGTTTGACAGTTTTAATTTTTTGAATTTGTATTTAAATATTTGTTTTATCGTGATATAAATAAAAATTGAGATAACATTTTAAATGTCAAATTAATTTTCTGTGTAATATAAAAATAAAAATATATTTAAAAAGATAATTTGTAAATAGTAGACATCAAACAAACCAAACAAGCACATTATTATTAGTTATTACATAATACATAAATGGCTTAAAATTTTAAATATTATCCTGTCATTCAAAATTTTTATTCTACTTTACTTTTTTTTTTCCCATTTTTCATTTTAATAAAAAAAATATTACTTTTTTTTTTAATTTTTTTACCATAAAAGAAATTTTTTTTTTTTTATCTTCTTTTTTTTAAACACATCAGGTAAAATAAACCATAATTTGAAGGGGGTAGAGGGAGTATGAATTATTTTACTACTTTCATATATATGTAAAAAATAAAGGACTACGTGGCAATAGTTGTAGGTTTAGCCCTAGTCTCGTGAAGAGTAATATATATATACATATATATCTACATACATACACACCGTTAATCCGTACTGTAGATCAAGTTCAGGAAACAAGAATCCTGATCAGTATTGGTATTGAGAAGAATATGCGATCGGAGTTGATGGTGGCAGAAAATCAGGCGACGGCAGCGGCGAAGGAGGAGACGGAGGATTTGAGTAAGTGGTTTCCGATAACGTCTTCGAGGAAGTCCAAGTGGTGGTACTGTATGTATTTGAATTGGTGTGTTTTTGTATGTATGTGAGTCTGTGTGTGTATATCAGTCTGTTTGTGTGTATGTGTGCATGTCTCTGTGTAAGTGCATGCGTGTGCATGTGTGTGTCTGTGTATGTGTGTCTCTGTATGCGAGTCTGTATGTGTGTGAGTCTGTGTGATTGTCAGCCTATGTGTGTATGTATTTGTGTTTGTGTGAGTCTGTGTGTGTATGTATGTGTCTGTTTGTGAGTCTTCATGTCTCTCTCTGTGTGTGTATGTATGTGTCTGTTTGTGAGTCTATATGTATATGAGTCTGTGTATGCATCTATGAGTGTATGTAGATGTATGTGGGTCTATGAGATACTGTGTGTGAGTCCGTATGTGTTTATCAGTGTGTGTATGTATGTGTGGCTGTGTGTGAGTTTGTGTCTGTGTTTGTGGGTGAGTATGTTTGTGTATGTATGCAAGTCTGTGTGTGTATTTGTGTGAGGGTCTCTATGTGCATGTTTGTGGGTCTGTGTGAGTGAGTGTGTGTTTGAGTCTCTATGAGTCTGTCTGTGTATCTGAGTGTGCATGTATGTGAGTTTGTGTGAGTCAATATGTATGTGGGTCTGTTAGATTCTGTGTGCGAGTGTATGTATGTGTGTCTGTGTGGGAGTTTGTGTGTGTGAGTCTGTTTGTGTATGTATATCGGTATGTGTGAGTCTGTTTTGTCCAGTATGATCCAAATGTATTTTAGAATGATAATTGTTCAAAAATTAAGCCTTTGTTAGTGCACGTTCACGTGTATGTTGAAGCGTTTATATATGAATAATTTGAGTTTTATTGTTATTGGCCGAATTGATCAACTACACAAGACACGGAATAAATTACTAAGCGGAACTATTTACGCAAGAAAGGTGCTTAGTAGTTTATTCCGTATCTTGTGTACTTGATCAATTCGGTCCATGACAATAAAGCTCAAATTATTCATATGTAAGTGTTTCAACATAAAAATATATATTTGCTTGTTGTGTCTTACAAAGCACCTTAAGGGTCTTATTTCTAGGAGTCGGGGAAGGGAAAAGTGGAGTGACTTTCCAATGTGGGATAAGTTTTGTATAAGTACTCTCCCAATGAGTGACACCTAGCTAATGGTCTCCCCCTCCATGCATGTGAGATTACTTAATCATTCCGTGATCATCATTAGAAGATTCAAGACTACCAACCAAGACTGCCAAAAAAGAATATCAATAATTATGGAAGGAGTCCAAGTTTCCATATTACCTATTTCGTTATAGTATAAGCTTCCTCTTACTATATTTCCTAATAAGTTGCTTCCTTATTTTTCTATTTCCTAGTTTAGATGTTGCGAGGCGTTTGATTCTGACTTTTGCGTTCCTTAATGATTATATTTCCATGGATGAAATGAGCGGGATGACGATGGCGTGATAGCGAAAAATATATGTATAATTGCGGGGCGGCTCGAAGGAATGAGCATGATCGCATTTGCTCGCTTAAGGCAATTCTCGACTTGGTTGGTACTTGACCTTAGGGGATTTACAACGAGGCTTCAGCGACACCCGAAGAAGAACATTATAAGCAAGAAACTCTACTACCACTAGAAATTTCTGTGACCCAATAGACCACCGCCTATGCCCCATGAATAATTCTTTCAACCGTTCCGCTAGTGCCTCTACCCCTCTGATACGCCTCTTTATTCAGAATCGAATTCAGAATAGCAGCTAAGCAGGTCGACAAGGCTCCCGCGTACTTAGCTATGTTGAACTACCCGAAATCTGTTTGTAACACGAAATAGGGCTGAAATAGTCGATTCTTCTATCGCCCTTCTGCAACCTTGCCGAAATCTAACTTGAACAATTCAAATTGAACATGGAATTTTTGGGTGAAGGTGAGGTGGAGAAGTGTGATAGGAATTTTACTAGCCAAAATAATATGTTGGAATTGAAAGAAAAAAGATGAGAAAATCAGTTTCCTCGTGACACAAAACCGAAAATATCGTATTATTAAACTAGATAAAATATAGAGGAAAAAATGGAGAAAATGGAGTGTATGTTGTGTTTATGGAACAGTTAGAGAGGATATTTATAGGGGAAAAAACTTCTAGAAGCTTGGCGGTTACAACCACCCATAAATAACTACTTCTAAAAATAGCTACTAACTACCTCTAAAAATAATCATAGATAACTAACTATAAAAATAACTACTAACTACCTTTAAAAATATCTACTAATATAACTACTAATAACTACCTATTTTCTAGAAGGTTCTAGAATAAAAATTACACAAAAATAGTCAAGAATTGGCTCAGTGATGATCTAGAAATTAAATATGGGAGCTCAGAGAGTGCATAAATAAATGGAGGGCTGGAATAAATGCAGGAGCTGGGGTGTGCAGAGTAGTAAATACAGACAATAATTGCAGCGAGAATTAATGCAGCCGCCGCTCATGAATTCCACGCAGCCGCTGCTCGCTTTTCGTGTAGCTGTCGCTTAGATTCCGCGCTAGTCGCCACTTCCCTTACTTTCATGCATGGCCTTCCGCGCTTATAAATACAGCCGCCGCTCACGAATTAATGGACATAGAATTTTCGCTTCGCTCAAATTTCCGTGCATTTGCCATATCTTTTCGCACGGCCGTCATCGCTTTCTGCGCTCGCTCATTTTTGCGCAGCCGCCGCTCGCTTTCCGCACCAGCCGCCGCCCAGATTCCGTGTTGCGGTTGACTTTGACTTTCGCACGTTGACTTTTTAGCGTTGACGATTGACTTTTTTTTACTTTCACGCCGGTGACTATTTTCCCGCTCCTGAAGCCGTTTTTTCGCTTTTTAAGGCTTGTTTTGGACTCCCAGACCAGTTTTCAAGCATTATTCCACCTGTATAAATAATAAACACCTTGTAAATATTTATTTCAATAAATAATAGTTATTAAATAAAATTAATTTAGCCAAATTTAAATACTTAAATAGCACATAAATAATGCCTAAAAATATAATTCAAGAAACACATCAATTAATTTTATTTATACACCAAAATAATTATAAATTGCACCTAAAAACTAATAAATTAATATTATACATACAAGATGAAATAAATACAATTATTAGAGTAAATTACCATAAATAATACCAAAATTCGACATAAATAAGTAATTAATGAAATCAATATAAACTATAAAATATGACAAAATCAAGAGTTATTACAATCCTCGGTAGTCTTTCAAAATCGGGTTTTTTTTTTAATGATTCGAGACAGTTCGTCGCCTCTCAATCGGTGCTGGACCGCTTGTTGCGTCAACTTCATTCCTTGATTGGTTTAGAGATCTTGTGTTGAGTGCTGCCTAGTTCTCACATGGTGCTCATCCGACCAACCATGTAGATCGAGAATTCGGATTATCCTTCTTTATTTCTTTTTTGGTTTAGATATTTTGTATTTTGTGCTGCCTAGTTCTCACGTGGTGCTCATCCGATAAACTATGTGGATTGAGAATCCAAATTATCCTTCTTTATTCCTTGTTTGGTTTAGAGATTTTGTGTTGCGTGTTGTTTAGTTCTCTCGTCGTGCCTATCCGATCAATTTTGTGAATCGAGAAACCAAATTATCCTTCTATCCATATCCTTTTCATCCTTATCCTTCCACCAAATTCCGTATCTTTCTTTTTCTTTATTCCTTGTGGTTTGCGAGTTTCCAAATCCTTCGGTTACGTTCGCATCATCTGGTATCAGAGCTAGTTGATAGAATCCCTTGACTGATATCATGGTTCATATTTGAAAAAAAAGAAAAAAAAAAGAGGCAAAAAAAATCCGGAAAAAAAGCAAAAAAAATGTAAATCCAAAAAACAAAAAAAATGTAAATCCAAAAAACAAAAAAATACAGAGAAAAAAAAAGTTAAGAAAAATGGCTTGAGAATATTTTTTTTTTCTTTTCTACATAATATTATTATATTTCTGTATATTCTTATCCCTTTTTCCTTTTTCCATACCTTTTTTCTTAATTTTCCTTATTTAATATTTCCATTTTCATTCTTATCATTTTCCCACTTCTTTTCATATCTTTCTTCTAATTTCCTTTTCTAAGATCTCCATATTCATTCTTTCCATATCTGTGTTTGGAGTTTATGCACATGTTTGGTATGTATTGATTATTGGCATTGAATAGAGAATCTTCTCAATTGAGAGCATGCAAGAAAATTGGTGAGAACACATGTGTTGAGCAATACACTAGTTGAGAGAAAAAAAAAGTGATTTTTGTTTAGAGTGCATTATATCCCAGAGAGATTATTATCTGAGAGGAGAAACTTAAGTGAGGTTGTCCTTATTTTTTTCTAACGTGCTATATATATATGTTTATGTATAATCATGTCAGGAGGAAAAAGAAGACAACAAATTTCCATGGAATCAAAACTCATATATGATGCCATCGATGCAGTGCTAACAAAAAAGATCAATGAAAGTTTTGACATAGTACACAAAAAGTTGGACTGACTAACTGCACATCTCTCTATTGTCGCACAATCTAGGCCTACGGTTGGCCCACCAGAAGTTCGTAGTCCTCGACGACACACCCTAGAGTCGAAAAGGCGAATATCTCATGAAAGATGTCTGCCCAAATTTGATGACAAGTGGAGACCAACCAAACGGGGACCTCAACCACTTGAGCCATTACGATGCATCCCTAGTTTCAATGGTTGTTCTGACCCTGAGACATTCCTCGATTGGGAGTGAAAGATAGAGCTTGTATTCAATTGTTATGGATACAATGACGAACAAAAGGTACGAGTTGTTGTACATGAATTTACTGATTGTGCTTTGAGTTGGTGGGACCAGATCCATCGCAAGAGAAGAGATAAAGGAAAAGCACCCATAACTACTTGGGAGACACTGAAAAGAGCGATGAGAAAAATATTTATACCATTTTGGTATGAACGAGAGCTTTACCAATGTGCACAAGAACTCCATAGAAAGAAGATGAATAAGCGAGTTGATTGCTATATTCACAACCAGGAAGACAAGGCGATGAGCAATATAATTCCCGTGGAAGCATGCAACATTTTATTTAGGCCGATGACGCAGTTCCATGAGGTTTCTGTTTATGATTGTGAGATGACCACATTCACCTTAATGTCCGAAGGTGAGAAAAAGGTACAAAAACCACCAAGTCTTGTTCGTGAGGCTAAAGAAATAGAAGAGGGTGAAGTGAATGAGAGAAAAGAGAGTCAAACACGAGAGAAACGTAAGCAAAAAAGAGTGAGGGAAGTGAGTTGAGTGTTAGCGAATTGAGAGCAAATATTGGGGAGAGTTCACTCACTTTAAAGGATTGTAGATCCATACAAGTGGAAGAAATCGATAGGCATAATATTTATATGTATAAGTCTTATTGCCTACCACTTCAAGATTTTAAATCTAACCCATTACCCGAGTTTTGTGCTGTTTTGCAGAAACTTTTTGATGCCTCTACTAATGATCTACCCAGAGGATTGCAACCAATGAGAAATATTGAGCATCCAATTGATGTCATCCCCGGAGTTCGACTACCAAATCAAGCAATATATAAAGCTAACACCAAGAAGATGAAAGGAATCCAATTCCAAGTTCCCAAATTCTTTTTGAGATCGATCTTTACTTACATTTCCACACCTTCAATATTGGTGATACAAAAGGAAGAAAATTTTACTTGGGGGGAATGCATTTGAGTATTTTGATTATTCATCCACACTTGCACATATAATTAAAGTTCCTAATATTTATTTAACCTTTGAACTTGAATATGTTGCATTAGGAATTGGTGTAGGAGTTATGTTGATATGGAGCTAGCTGCCAACTAACTCTTTTTATGAGCAAATAAATAGAGTTGCCTTGAATTCTCCAACATATGAGAAGGATGTGTATCCACTCATTCAAGCCCAACAGGTTTGGCAACACTACTTACATGCTAAGGAAATTTTTATATACATTGATCAAGACTCCCTTAAGCACATTAAAAGTCAATCTAAATTGTGCAAGAGGCATGTTCATTGGATTGCATTCATTAGAATATTTCCTTATATCATTAAGTTCAAGAAAGGGATGGAAAGCGTGGTTGGTAATGTTTTGTCTGAGCCTACATATCCACATGCTATCTTGATATCATGATTGATAGGTTCAATAGTTATGAAAAACCTACATGAGCATGATTTAGACCTTGTTGAATCTTTTCCAAGATGTCAAGAATCTGTATTTAATGAGAACTTTTTTCTTGATGGATTTTTGTGCGAGTCTTACATAATGTGTATCATTCCTAAAGGATTATTTAGACTTGTGGTTACTAATAAAGCCCATGAAGATGGACTTACGGGACATTTCGGTGTCACCAAAACTTACAAGTTGTTGCAGGAAAACTTCTATTAGCCGGCAATACACGCTGATGTTGTTAAGCATATTTTTGGATGTATGGTAAGGCGAGCCAAACCCACGGTGAAGATGCATGATTTTGTCGAGGATGTTCTCTACATGCCTTGGGTTGATGTTAACTTGGACTTTGTCCTGGGATTGCCCCGAACAAAGGAAGGTAAGGATTTTGTGATGGTAGTAGTAGATCAATTTTCAAAGATGGCTCTGTAACACCCCGATCAGCTCAAACCAGAGCGTCACTGCCACACCACACCGTAAGGCTCGTTCACCAACCAACTAGCCCTACGTTTTGGCGCTAAAGCTAAAATAACCATTAAAAAACAACTATTTAGAGATTTAGAATTAAAGCGCACCGGTTTATCATTTAAATAAATAATGTTCGAGTCAAAAGCATAAGTTGGAAATAGTTCAAAAGGCATTAGTTCTTAAACATTAATAATGGATTTGAAAAATATTTTAGAAGATAATGTAGTTATAGTTCTCCCAGATGGATCATACGATGTGGATGAATCATTTCGGTATAACAGAAACATGATCACCTACAAAAAAGTTGTAAGAAGAGGGTCAACACAATGGTTGAGTAAGCGCAATTAATCGAAGATAAATAATACGGTATAATGCCACAAAATTATTTGAAAAAGGTGATTTGAATAAGATGACACATATCACATAAGGATAACTCACACACACGAGTCTTTTAGCGCCTCCCTTATATCTCATTTTCATTCTCAAATAATAGTGATGAGCACATCACGAAGAAAACTCCACTAGGCCTTAATCAGGGCCGTCTCGACCCGGTTTTCCAACCTTATTACTTCGTATGATACGTCACATAGTTTCACATAACAAACATAGGGTCACAACCCTCAACGAAAACTCCACAATATGTACATAAGGGTTCGAAACCCAAAATACACGTAAATTAATTTATTTATTAGTTTGCGAGGGGCGCCAAATGGCCCATAACCCTCTAGTCTCCAATATAACATACCAAGAGGGGATTGAATGCAATCCAACCCTCCATCATGGATGACGGTTAAAAGACCTTTTTCATCGTGAATGACGGGCACCTCGGAATCACGCAAAAAGGGAACCCGCCATCTCAATCCCTCGACCTAGCCCATTCGGGATCTAGGTCAAGGTTAGCTAGTTATCCTAAAATACCGGTATACCCTCACGTGTTTGCAAGGCACATAGGTGGAAGGCTATGCCTTAACACCCAAACAATCGACGAGTTGATTGGACTCGACGGGTAGTTTTAATTACCAATTTGACCCAATATTCAACATGCTATTTGGAAAATTTCAAAAAGAGAACTTTAAACTCAAAACATTCCAATTGCTAACATTTAACCAACCAAAAAGTGGAATATTAAACCCAACAAGTTCGTTATTATCTCACTTTATTTCGCCAAATAAACATTAAAAAAATATGTCAATCACAATAGGCATGGTCTAACTCCAAAAATCATAATATTTAAATATAATCGTAAATCATTTTCCAAAAACCATAACTAGGTTAGGGAAAAACTAAGGTTTCAAACCCATCCCATAAATTCTATGATTTTCAATTTAGAATACAATAATAACCTTCACATAAGCCTCAGTTGACATTATAATCAACTTTCTAAAAGAAATTGGCAAAACCTAACACTTTTAGGGTAAACCCATTTGAAAATAATTTTGACTCATTCTCTCTCTATATATAGGCACTCTAACTTGGATATGATATATCTTAACAAACTACGGATAAAGATATCTAAATCAAGAGATACAGATAAACTAAATCTAGTTTATTATTTATTTTACCCCAAACTCAATTTTACTCCTAATTTAAAGTCAATTCATTAATTTCTTACACCAAAAGTCCAAAATAAATTAGGTCCAAAATAATATGGTTCGACTCCGACGTCGAACTCCGGCAAGTTCGGGCGAACTTCCAGCGAGTATTTTTACAGGGTATTACAGCTCACTTTGCTATTTGTCGCAAAATTATTGTTGGCATGCATATTGCTAGCTTATTTTTAAATGAAATCGTGGGTTTGCATGGACTGTCCGTCACTATTGTGTCTAGTAGGGTCACAAAGTTTTTTTGTTGGTTTTGGAAAATTGTTTTTGGAGAGTTGGGTATTGAGTTACTATTTTCAATATTGTACCACCCAGAAACTAATGGAAAGATTGACATGATCACGAATGATATGGTCATATATTTTGCTACTAGTATGTCTTACTTTTAAGTTGTTTATGGATTTTACCCACTCACTCTACTTAATTTGGTGCCATTGCCTAGCAATGAACAATCTCATAGAGATTTCAATAGAACAAGTGCACAAGATCCTACAACTTCACAAAGAAAAAGAGCATCAAGTGAAATTGTGCAATTCAGAAACCAAAAAGCATGCCAACCACAATTCCAAGAGAGTGATTTTTCGACATGGATATAGAATACGGTTGCACCTTCGGAATGAGAGTTATCCTACCAAAAGAAATTCCAAGTCATCCCTACGAGAAGATGGAAATGAATGGTTGATGGAACAACCTTTTGAAAAGGGAGAGATGATGTGACCATCATGAGAGATATTAAATCATCAATTTTCCTAGCCGAAATGAATACCTGGGGCCGAGTACAATAAATTCAAATAGCTATGTTCTTCTTCGAAAATCGTACCATGGATTCCATTATCGAAGAGACTGCCAAAGATAGACCAGCTATGGAGTATTATAAGTTTGTTCCCCAATCACTTAATCATCCCGTGATCATCATTAGAAGATTCAAGACTACCAACCAAGATTTCCAACAAAAAATATCAATAATTATCGAAGGAGTCCAAGTTTCCATATTACCTATTTCTTTATAGTATAAGTTTCCTTTTATTATATTTCCTAATAAGTTGTTTCCTTATTTTTCTATTTCCTAGTTTAGATGTAGCCTTTCAAATTATTTCCTTATTTTCCAGTGTTTCATTTCTTCTATCCTCAAGGACCTCTATATAAAGGCCTTGTTTATCATTGTAAAAACACACAACCATGATATTTCTTATAAAATTTCTTTGCTTTGAAGAGTGATTCTTGCTTGCTTTATTATTTGAGAATGTGAGACGCAATCCTCGGTAGTCTTTCAAAATCGGGTTGTTTTTGAGTGATTCGAGACAGATCATCGCCTCTCAATCGGTGCTTGACCGTTTATTGCGTCAACTCCATTCTTTGATTGGTTTAGAGATCTTGTGTTGCGTGCTGCCTAGTTCTCACGTGGTGCTCATCCGACCAACCATGTGGATCAAGAATCCAGATTATCCTTCTTTATTCCTTGTTGGTTTTTGAGATTCTGTGTTGCATGCTTCTCACGTGGTGCTCATCCAACCAACCATGTGGATTGAGAATCCAAATTATTCTTCTTTATTCCTTGTTCGGTTTAGAGATTTTGTGTTGCGTGTTACTTAGTTCTCACGTGGTGCCTATCCGATCAACCTTGTGAATCGAGAAACCAAAGTATCCTTCTATCCATATCTTTTTCATCCTTATCCTTCCACCAAATTCTGTATCTTTCTTTTTCTTTATTCCCGGTGGTTTGCAAGTTTCCGAATCCTTCGGTTACGTTCGCATCATAAACCCAATACAAAATCCATACTAATATCTATCCAAGGTCCTTTACGGGGGTGGAAGAGGTATGTAGAGTCCATCTGGCTTAAGTGTTGACTTTGGCTTGAGATACGTCACGCATTGCGAAATATAATCTGCCACTTGCTTGCGTATTCCAGGCCTATAAAATTTCTCTCCATGAGTTTCCATTGTAGCATTCTTCCCAAAGTGGCCTATCATGTCACCACCGTGAACTTCTTGTATTAGTAACTCCCAAATGGAGCATCTTGGGATACAAAGTCAATTATCGTAATACAAAAATCCCTCATGTCTGCAATACTTATCATGCCCATGCAATTCACACAAAGCATACACATATTTGAAATCCTAATCAGTGTGGTATAATTCCTTACATGCTCAAATCCTAATAAATGCGTGGACACGTATGAAACTAAAGCATACTTGCGTGAGAGTGTATCCGCGACAATATTATCCTTAGCCTTTTTGTACTTGATGGTGTATGGAAATGACTCAATAAAAGATACCCAGTATGCGTGCCTTCGATTCAGTTGTTGTTTCCCCCTCAAGTGCTTCAAGGTCTCATGATCGGTGTGTCTCACAAACTCTCGTGGCATCAAATAATGTTGCAATGTCTTTAAAGCCCATACTGGTGTGTATCACACTCAAATTCAAAGGTCTTCTTAAAATTTAGTAGCACAAGTACTGGTGCATGAGTAAGCTTTGCCTTCAATGTCTCAAATGCTTCTTGGTCTGCTTGTTCCCATTTAAATGAGACCCCCTTCTTGAGCAAGGACGTGAGAGGAGCAGCGATCAAGCTAAAATCAAGCATGAACCTCTGAAAAAATCCACACATTCCCAAAAACCTCCTAATTTCTCCCACATTCATTGGAGGTGCCATTCTTTAATTGTCTTCACTTTTGTTACATCAACCTTCAAGCCATCCTCGCTAACTACAAACCCAAGGAAAACAACTTCAGTAGTGTGGAATATGCACTTTTTAAAATTAGCATAGAGTTGTTATTCCCTTAACCGTTGAAAGACGAGTCGCACATGCTCCTATTCACTTTTACTATAGACAAGAATATCATCAAAGTACACTACAACAAATTTACCAATGAAAGCACGTAGAACATTATTCATTAAACGTGTGAAGGTACTAGGGTCATTAGTTAGACCAAATGGCATTACAAACCATTCGTACAAACCTAGCTTCGTTTTAAATGCCATCTTCCACTCATCACGGGGTTGTATACGAATCTGGTGGTATCCACTCCGAAGGTCAATCTTGGAGAAGATTATCTCTCCATTGATCTGATCAAGCAAGTCATCAAGGCGCGGGATTGGGTGTCGATACTTAATTGTAATCGCATTCACCGCTCTATAATCCACACACATCCTCCAAGTTTCATCTTTCTTGGCGACAATGATAACAGTAATAACACATGGTAATAAGCTCTCCCGAACCCATCCCTTCTCAAGAAGTTCTTAGACTTGTTTTTGAATCTCGTTATTCTCATCTGGGTTTCACCTATACGAAGAACAATTTGGAATCGAAGCACCAGGTACGAACTCTATTTGATGCACTATCCCACGAGTGGGCGGTAGTCCTTGCGGTAGTTCCTCTGGGTATACATCCTTCATCTCTTCAAGCATCCTAGCAAAGAGATGGGAAATTCGAGAGTAGATTATGTTTATCAGAATGAAATAAATCTTTGCATAACAACATAAAACAACCCTCCTTTTGATAATCTAGGTCACCAACTTCTCGCTAAGAATTGGTAAGTGAAAGAAGGATGTTGAAACCCTTAGCATTAGACTCTCTCTTTTCCTCTTTGGATACTTGTTTTCCTTTAGCTCTTTTAAGGCTTTCAGCCTCTTGCATCTTCCTTCGCAAACTTTCTTGATCTTTTTTAGCCTCCTTCAATGGCAAAGAATGAATCATTACCTTAGCTTGTAGCCCTTGTAATAAAATCTAACTTTGTTAGTCTTTTCATCATAGATAATTCCTTTATCGGATTGCCATGGTTGTCCAATGAGCACATGGCATGCGGTCATCGGAGTAACATCACAAAGGACATCCTCTTTGTAGGGGCCGATTGAAATTGGAACTTTGGCTTGCCTAGTAATCTTCATATCTCCACTAGAGTTTATCCATTCAAGATGGTACGGAGCCAGATGCTTGATAGTTTGGAGTCCAAGCTTGTCTATCATATACCAACTTACGACATTGGTGAAACTTCCATTATCAATGATTATCGATGCTTGTTTCCCACCAATCTTGCACCGACAATGGAATAAATTTTCCCATTGCTCCTTAAGCCGATCAACAAATTTTTCCAATTCCTGTGGAACAGGGCCAAGCATTTGTAAAACCACTAGAGACTCCCCGGATAAATTTTCTTCAACTTGCTCTTCCATCTCTTGGATTGTTTCATCCTCACTCGCCTCAACCTCATGTTCCAAATCTTCAACCTCATCATCTGAAAAATGTACATAGTTCCCATTGTCACAAATCACAACAGTTCGCACATTAGGGTATGCATTGACGTAGTGACCTTTCCTTTGACACTTAAAGAATGTGATATCCTTTGCTTTGTTTGGTGAACCATCATTGCTGACTTTCCTTTGTTCATCACGCTTAACAACCTTAAGTGGCTCATTCTTGGTCGTGTGCTTTTCATCTCCTTTGGGCCAAGATTTTGTTGGTCCCGTATTACCCCCATACTTGTTGAAATTTGGTGACGCCTTTCCAAAGCTCACACTTACTCCTACCTTTCCTTGCGATTCAATTTTAGTAGCAAGTTGGCCAAGTTCCAAAGTAGAATTGTAAGGATACATATCCATTTGAACCATAATATCACGCCTCAGCCCATTGAGAAACCGATACATGGCGACTCCATCATCTTCCACAAGCTGAGCCCGTATCATAAGCATCTCCATTTCCTAGTGGTATTGCTCAACCGTCTTGCTACCTTGGACTAAAAATTGAATTTTCTGAAGGAGATCCATTCGATAATGCGGGGGCACAAAACGTGCATGCATAGCTCGAGTAAGGGCTGCCCATGTCTCAATCGGAGGCATTCCGTACCTTGCAATATCTTGTACCTTCTCCCACCAAACAAGAGCGTACTTCTTAAACTCCACAACAACAAGCTGAATTTTCTTGCGCTCTGAGTAATTATGACATGCAAACATCATCTCCACTTTGCTTTTCCACTCAAGAAACTCATTAGGATCAGCCGATCCTAAGAAATGTGGTATGGAGAACTTGATGGACTGCGTGTTATCATCAACCTCATTAACTCGAACTCGGCTCCTTCGGTCATAGATATCTTCTTCCAAGTCAAATTCATCAAGCAACTCTTTGGTAGCATCCTGTTTTCCTCGTCGGCCTTGGATAGATGTAGGCCTTGGACTAGTATGATGCTTTCGCCAAAATCATTAACTTGGATAGATCGATTTGGTAGAATACTTGTTGAGCCAGTAGGTTGCTTGGCAAGGTGGATTTCTTCATGTCTAGCATCACTATGACTTCCCCTTTCTTCAAGAGTAGCAACCTTACTGAAAACCTCATCGAGTTTTTTTTCGATATTTTGATCAACCTTCCTCAACAAGGCCTCCGCATAAGCCTTTATCCGAGCATCCACGACATCTTCTATGTCATCTCGAACATGATCTACTTGACTCCGTAGGTCATGTATCTTTTGACCTTGCTAATCCACTCAAGATGTCATGCTATCCATCTTTCCGCCTAACTCGTCTTTAATATGTCGCATATCCTTGCGTTGCTTATTTATCGCAGCCAAGATATCATCCAATGAAGCCATACCTGCACCAAAACAAACTAATATATGTATATTGAAAGTTAGTCCTCACAAGTCCCCCTCTCGCACACTCGTGTATACCTCTCGACAAATGGATAGAGTTTCCAAGCTCTTAAAGTGTGCCTTGATGGAGTCGTAAAGGTGGAACCTGAGTGATGTATGCGTTTAAAGTGGACAAGAAACTTTAAACACCACTCAATCAAAGAAAGCTCAAGATAGTGTCAATCATGCAATGCAAAGAACCAAGCTCATTCATTCATGGACGAATGACCAAACGTACACAACACACAAATGCCGGAACTAAGCAAGTCAACAACAAACACAAGCTGAATTAGATCTAAAAAACCACCAAGTCACCAAAATACTCAACCCCTTTTAAAACGTGTCAAACGAATATGAAAAGCACAAAATCGATTCAAACTCAAAAACCCAAAACTGAATAATCAATGTCAATTACAAATTAACAAAACCTGATTAATATATCTTTATCCCCACTTCACAAGCTTTTCAGTAACATATCATACATGAAAAATAAAGCTCGTATGAGAAAACCACAACTCAAACAAGATTATCGACAAAAATTTGCTCTAGTCCTCCCGATCGATTTTTTTTTTCGTATTTCATTTTTTTTTTGCAACTTCTTGTTTTTATTTTTACTTTTTCACGGAAATATTATGAGGCCTAGGCAAAACAATACATCAACAATAACTCCTTATACTTCCCCAATAACATCCAACTCAAAATTAATTCAACCTCACTTTAAACAACAAGGAACTCAACAACCTGCAAACTTGCAAAACTCAAACAAGAGTGAAGTTGCAAAACTCAAACAAGAACAAACTTTAAACACTCAACCAAGAACAAACTCGCAAAACTCAAGCAAGAGCATGAAGTGTACAATTAAAATCACTCGTCAACAAAGTCACAAGCTTGAGTTCATATAATGCATATGGATGTAAGGTGCATGTTGTACACTAGGAAGCATAGATGATCAAATCCTCTACACTAGAAGGCCAAGCAATGACAAAACTTGAGATCAAATTTACGTCAATGATATGCATTAAAAAAAACTCAACTAAGTTACAAGAAGATAGAATGAAAAGAAAAAATATCAAAGGAAATTTTTTTTCAGAAATTTTGGAATAAAGATAGTGTAAATTGATCAAACTGCTCAGATACCAAAATTAAATAATATATGTCAGGGACCGAATTGACCAACTACACAAGACACAAAATAAACTAACTAAACATAACTAACTAATAAACAACGAGAAAAAAACAAATAACTAAACGAAACTAACTAAGCAAGAAAACAATGAATTAACTAAACGGAACGGATAAAATGAGAAAAAGGATAATCAAAAGAGAAGCAAACCTAAGTAAGTACTAACGTAAGCACGGCGACCTGATACCCTTCTAGCATCGAAGCATCCTCCACGAAGGCACCACCTCGGTCGACACTTTGAAGAGCTCTTCCACCTTCCCCAAATGCCACGAACTTGAGGCTTTATACTCAAATAAGAATTTTTAAACTATACCCCATGGAGCATGCAATAGAAATTGTATTCCATGAAATATTAGACTAAAAGAGAAAGTATTGCTATGAAGCATAACTTTCCATAAAAGAAAGTGATCATAAATGATCAAATATTCATAAAAATATATTTGCTTGGTGTGTCTTACAATGCACCTTAAGGGTCCTATTTATAGGAGTGGGGGAAGGAGAAAGTAGAGTGATTTTCCAATGTGGGATGGGTTTTGCATAAGTAATCTCCCAATGAGTGACACCTAACTAATGCATGTGAGAGACATGAAAGAGCTTATTATATATATATATATATAAGTGGTACCAATGGATGGTCCCCCCACTTGAGCATGTGCAAACCTAGGTTTATATAATTACATATTAAAACCTCTACTTTAACAAACTCCTAGGTTTGCACAATTTTTCCGTTAGTTGTTCGATTGAGGCGTTACAAGCTCCAGTGTAACCTTTACAACCACGGCACTCGCCCTAGGATTTCCATCATGTCCTCGCATGTTGTAACATAGTCCGTCGGTTGGGCTCCAATTCTCTAATTTCTTCACCAAGCCTTGCAATTTTTCAATGCACGCTTTCGCTCGAGCTCTCGATACTCGTCTGATTGGAATATGTGGGATTGTAAGTCCCGATCTTTTTGTATCCGTGTCACATTTTGTAAGGTAAGTGGCTAACGTATTATAAGTGTTCTATAGTATGATCCCAGTTGTATCTTAGAATGATAGTTGTGCAAAAATTAGACCTTTGCAAGGGTACATTCACATGTATATTGAAGCACTTACAGATGAATAATTTTAGTTTTATTGTCAGTGCAATTTTGAATGTACAAACACGACGATGTAGACAACACAAGCAAGATAAGAAATTGCTAATTATCTATAGATTTTGAGACATCAATAAAAAAAACTTCGCCTAATAATCTATTACTTTTGTTGAAACAGTAAACACGTTTTGCTAAGTAAGTATAACTAACGATAATGGAAACGAAAACAAATCATGAGACATTTTCATTAATAATGTAGGAAGAAAAAGAAAGAGATACAATATAAATGCAATGTCGCATTGCATGACAAGAGAATCCGCTTGCAACTCTAGGTTTCCACCTTAAGTTTAATCGTTGGCCATGGATTTGCACTATTTTTCAAAAGGAAATTCATCTTCAAGAAATGGTTGAAATATTGTCTGACTTTCCCATTAAAAAAAAACAAGCCTCTCTGATTGAAAAGCTTAACAAAAAACAACCGAATTTAAGTTTTGTAAATACCATATAGTACACTTTTCTTTCCATATCACTCTTCAAGCGAAAATCATACATCATTCCTAAACAAGACAATAATCATATGCTACATAGAGTGCAAATTAATTAATCGATTACCACAAACTTAACTATTGTCAAAATTGATGGCCATAATCTTATCCATCATGATAAACACTATGATTTAAAAAAAAAACTATAATTCAAACTGTTTAACGAAACACATAAATAAGATAATCAGATAGGTCAAGAATAAATAAATTTGACCGATAACAGTCGGTACAATTTTCTTATTATGAAGAGGAAAAAAGAGAATATGAACTAGATTATGGTGTGCTTAGGAATGTTTTGTTACCTTTAAATTGAGAAAAGTACCTTAGAACATAAAGCATTTCATAAGGGAAGTGGCTAACGCATTTTAAGTGTTGTCCAGTGTCATTCCATATGTATCTTAGAATGATAGTCGTGCAAAAATTAGGCCTTTTTAAGGGCACAATCACGTGTTTGTTGAAGCACTTATAGAGGAATAAATTGAGTTTTATTGTCAGTGAAATTCTGAAAGTACAAACACGGCGATGTAGACAACATAAACAAGATAAAAAATAGCTAATTATCTACAGATTCTGAGACAGTATCAATAAAATAACTTCGCCTAAGAAGCTATTACTTTAGTTGCAATATTAAAGACATTTGGATATGTATGTTTAGCTAACGATAATGGAAACCAAAAGAAATCATGAGACACTTTCATTAATGACGCAGGAAGAAAAAGAAAGATATACAATATAAATGCATATATTGCATGCATTGCATGACAAGAGCATCCGCTTGAAACTCTAGGTATCCTCCCTAAGTTTCATCGTTGGCCATGGATTTGCACTATTTGTGAAAAGGAAATTCATCTTAAAAAAATGGTTGAAACATTGGTTTACTTTCCAATGAAAAGAAACAAACCTCTCTGATTGAAAAGCTTAAACCAAAACAACTGAATATAAGTTTTGTAAATACCATAAAGCACACTTTTCTTTCCATATTACTTTTCTAGCTAAAATCATACTACATTCTCAAACAAGACAATAACCATATGCTACATAGAGTGCAAATTAATTAATTGATTACCGCAAACTTAACTATTCTCAAAATTGATGGCCGGAATCTTATGTCATGATAATCACTATGGTTCAAAAAAGACTATAATTCAAACCATTTTACGAAACACGGAAAGAAGATAATCAAATTGGTCAAGAATAAATAAATTTGACCGATAACAATCGGCACAATTTTATTATTTTGAAGAGGAAAGAAAAGAATATGAACTAGATGATGCTGTGGTTAGGAATGTTTTGTTACCTTTAGATTGAGGAAAATACTTTAGAACATAAAGCATTATATAAGGAAAGTGGCTAATGTATTATTAGTGTTGTCTAGTGTCATCCCAGATGTATCTTACAATGATAGTTGTGCAAAAATTATCAAATATCAAGATATTTGTTATTTACTTCTAATTCTCAAATCATCTTTTCTTATATATATATAAAAAAAAAAATCTATTTGGATTATTTGTCTTCTACCTTCATTCTTAACTTATATTTCTTTTGCTTTCACTGCTGTTTTGGATTATTTGGCTATCGTCTTTGGGAGAATTCCATCGATTTGATTTGAGTCTTTTTCGTGAGATGAAGAGGTACATAAGGTGTGGAGTGATACACAAGAGTTCTAGTGAGGTTATTATTATTTTTTTCTTCTCTTTTCTAATGGCAAGGGATGAAGGATCCAATTCTCAACAAGTTGATGTACAAGGTCTTCTCAATACCATTCTACAAGAGTTCAAAACGCTTCACTATTCTGGATTGGAATTGATGAATAATAGGATGGATCAACTAGAAGAGAATCAAAAAACATACAAGAGAATATCCAACCGTTACTTGAAGCTCAGAGGTGAAATGATGTTCAACCGCATTGAGGCCAAGACGCAACATCTGGCCCCCACCCCCACACAACTTTGATGAACCCGACGATGAGGAGTTTGAAGGAAATTGAGAATGACCTAAGCATCATAATAACCATCACCGACGGGATGGAGATGAGGCTATCAACTCGATCAAGTTTTAAGTGTACCGTTCCAAGGAAAATCCGACCCTAAAGCATTTTTGCAATGGGAACAAAGGTTAGAACTAATCTTTGATGTTCGACAATTAACTGACGAACAAAAACTCCATGTGGCTGTAACGGAGTTTTTGGATTATGCCCTTGCATGGTGGGACCAATTGAGCATCAACCATCATAGAAATAGGGAGGCTCTAGTGCGTACTTGGACAAAACTTCGTACACTCATGTGAAAGAGGTTTGTTTCCCCTCATTAACATCATGAAGTATTGCAGAGATTTCAGAGTATACAACAAGGCTCCCGGTCAGTGGAGGAGTACTATAAGGAGCTTCAAACACTTCTTCTACAAGCTGATATATGTGAAGATCAGGAGCAAACGATGTCTAGATTTTTGAATGGGCTTCTAAGGGATATTGCTGATACGGTAGAGATGTACCAATACGTGGATCTTGAGGAGATGGTACACTTGGCCATAAAGGTTGAGAAGCAACTAAAATCAAAGCAGATGCAAGGTAATCCGTTTAAACTTTCTCCAATTGTAGGGTTACCTGCCGCTTCCACAACATATCAACAAGGGAAAAGAGGTAGAGCGAGTTGATTCGACGCGCCTGCCAACAAATGCCCAAAAGAAGACCACCCGTAGCCGAGATGTGTTATGCTTCAAATGCCAAGGCCGAGAACATTTTGCGAATCAATGTCCACACAAGCGTACTATGGTTCTTACGACCTCCGGCGAGTACGAATCCGAGTCAGAAACTGAAGAGGCTAATGAGGCAAATACCTATGACCAAGAAGCTGTAGAATCCATATGGAGTCCAATTTGATGTTAGTACTCTCCGAGCTCTTAGCACCCTTCCAAAGAAGGTTGAAGATACCAAACAACGTGAAAACTTATTCTATGGAAGGTGTAAGATTGCGACTAAGAAATGTACTCTTATCATTGATGGTGGTAGTTGTACTAATGTCATTAGTGACCTTGCAGTGAAAAGACTTAATTCGAGGATGAAGTTGCACCTGAGGCCTTACAAACTACAGTAGCTTAATAATTGTGGGGAAATCAACGTCACCAAACAAATGTTGGTGGGAATTGAGCTACAAGGTTACAAGGATGAGGAAAAATGTGATGTAGTTCCAATGCAAGCATGTCATGTTTTGCTTAGGAGACCATGGAAATTTGACAAAGAAGTTGTACATGATGGCCGCGGTAATTGATATACTTTCACTCATATAGGACAGACCATAGTTCTAAAGCCGTTGAGTCCTCGAGAAGTAAATGAAGTTCAAAAATACTTGTACAAGCAGTTTTCCACTGAAGCAATAAAGAAAATAAACCAAAATAATGACGACAAGATGGTGAGCTATGTCGCTGAATCAACTCGATGTGAGGAATCCAATTTGAAATCCTCCTTAGAATCACCCACAACAAAAGTACTCCGCATACAAGTGCATCTACTCTTTCATATAGCCTAACTACCCCACAACCTCTCAAATCTTCATCCTCACCAATAAATACATCTACGCCAAACCACTCTCAAATACTCTACCCTTCTACTCAAAAATCAAACAAGAGTGTAGTGATTTAGGGTGAAACCAACTGGAATCTTAAACACGACAGTGGGAGGTCTTATCTTTTTATGTGTAGGAAGAAAGCTTTACGCTTAGAACATGGAGTTCATTGTTTACTATTACTTTCTAAACCTACTTATTTTTTCATGAATGACTCTACCAAACTTCCATCTAGTTTTGCTAAGTTATTGCAAATGTATGATGATGTTTTTCCTGATGAAGTACCCCATGGTTTACCACCCACTTGTGGAATTGAGCACCAAATTAATTTTGTCCCGGCAGCATTAATTCCTAATCGGCCAGCCTATTGAGCCTACCCGGATGAAGTAAAAGAAATAAAAGGCAAGTGGAGGATCTACTGAGCAAAGGTTGGATTCGTGAAAGCCTAAGTCCTTGTGTTCTACCTATCCTATTGGTGCCAAAAAAAGATGGAGGTTGGTGCATGTGTGTGGATTGCCGAGCCGTCAATGTTATAACAGTTAAGTATCGTCATCCCATTCCTAGATTAGATGACATGCTTGATAATTTGTGTGGTTCTATAATTTTTTCAAAAATTAATTTAAAAAGTGGCTATCACCAAACTCGGATGAATCAAGGTGATGAATGAAAAACTTCCTTCAAGACTTCTTTTTGTCTATTTGAGTGGTTAGTTATGCCATTTGGACTTACTAATGCCCCAAACGCGTTTATGCAACTGAAATCATGTTTTAAGGAATTTTATAAATAAGTTTGTGTTAATATACTTTGATGACATACTTGTTTACAGTACTTCTATTGAAACACATGTTGTACATTTACAAGCAGCTTTAGATGTTTTATTGGCTGAGAAGTTATATGCTAACTTAAAAAAAATGCGAATTTAGTGTCGACAAGTGCAACTTTTTGGGTTTTATTGTAGGAAAAGATGGAGTATGTGTAGATCCTGCGAAGGTTGCAGCCATCCAAGAGTGGCCTACACCTACTAGCGTACGTGATGTCCGCAGTTTCCATGGCCTTGTAAGTTTCTACCGTCGATTTGTGCGGAACTTCAGCATTATTGCAGCACCCTTAACTGCAATTACCAAAAAAGAGGATAAGTTTGAGTGGGGAAGTGAACAACAAAATGCTTTTGATACTTTGAAATTGAAACTTACATGTGCAGGCGTACTTGTTTTACTTGATTTCTCTAAACCGTTTGAACTTGATTGTGATGCCTCTGGTGTTCCTACACAAAAATTTCAAGATTCATTAATAATCCCTGACCGAGGATTAAATAATATGTATTGATTATACATTTAATTATTTTGTATTGTATTGAGAATTGTAAAATTTTTAATATATAGGTGATGCAGTGTACTTATGTGGAAACATGTAGTTAGTTGTCGAGCTGCTTCGATCCAATGGTAGGTTTCATAATACATGTTTAAAATGGAAGTCGTTTTCAAGTAATGATATTTTTCTTTTTTCCTAAAAAGAAATAGTAAAATTTTTACCTTACATTGTGGAACAAACCATCAAAAACAAATTGAGATCACAACGATTTTACTTTTGGGAACTGAATTTGCTTCTTAGATGAGAATATTTATTTGAAGATCTAAGTGTTAAATTGGTTCGTTGTATTCTCCATAAATGTGTGAGTAATGATTTTGTGTATATTGTCAGACTGTCTGTGTATTTTAAGGATATAAGTACATGTGCTACTGCTATATGTATGTTATTTTAAGCTTGAATGGTGGACAATAGTCCAACAAATAAATGGAATTGATGGATTATCAAGACTGAGATTAATCTCAAATCTAAACAGTTGGCATGAGAATTGACACATATTTCTTGTAACGGTACATCCTTGTTGGTTTGATGAGAAATAGTTGTGAATATAAATAAGTATTCGGGCCTATTGTTGATATTTGTTACTCTTGTTATAGAGGTACATACCGTCGGTTTTCCCCTTATATTGTGAAGGTTTTGTGTTAGTTAAAAATACAAAACAAGTGCCTTGCATAAACATAGGTGTGGTTTATTCTAATGAATTCTACAACTTCGTTTTTTCTAAGATGGAGTATGCCCGTGGGAAAATTTTATATCATGGTTTTTTATTGTGTTAATTTTACATAGTGTCAATATATATTATTTATTAATATAGATACTCTTTACATAGTGTCAATATATATTATTTATTAATATAGATACTCTAAAGTATATATCTGATCATATATATATGTATACGTACATATATTGGTTTGCTCTTCATTATGTTCTCGTTCTTGTTGTACATCGTTGCCAATTACTATTGCATTTAAAAAATATAAAGCTTGGTTAATTGAATTAAAAATTTTGTAGTAGATGATGGTATGAAGATGGTGAATATGATCAGCGTTAGTTTCACGTATTATTGTTATGATTTAATATCACATTTCTAGGTAGATAATGATAGTGCTCCTCACTTCTCACCTTAACTATTTATTTTATGTTATTTTAAGGCCTTCATTATTATTAGTCAATTAAATGGCCTTTTTTACAAATGGATTCATACATTATATGCATGCCATTTTCACACACTTTTAATTTGTTTAATTGACAAAGTAGCATTTAGGCAAGGGTGGTAAGATCTACAGAACGGACTTGCAGACATGAAAACAATTATGGCTGATATAAAAACCATTAAGGCTGATGTCTCTGCATGTTTTCGGAGAAACTTTGAAGCATTTACTGGCCGATCGGTAAGTTTTCCAAATTTCTATCTTACCCGTAATACTACATCACATTGTGTAATTGAAAAGGAATTAATACTGTTATTCTTATTCTTAATAGGCCACACCTTGCATCGAATAATTTCTGAATCGTTGAGCCTGATTTCAAACCACCTATGATGGTATGATGCCTTGAAACACTGGAAAATAAGAATTAATCAATGCAGTGCTTTCTTTAGGTTCTCCTTGATATCTATCAATGTATTTAACTCAATGAAAATACCCGTTGTAGGTTGGAACCCGTGTGCTTTTATTATCCCGTACGTTGGAAAAGCAAGTTGTTGCTGAGGTTATAATGCTTTGCCTACTTCCGGTTTCTGGCCTAATGACCCAGGTTTTTACACTAAAAGTGGTCAATAGGGTGTTCGTTCCATTCTGCAAATGATGTTATAGTTCAGGTTTTGTGTGGCATATGATACATGGCTTTGTAATCTTAGCTTATTCAAATCGATGCATGTGTCTGGTAGATTAATATGCAGGTTCACAATAGAGGGATTTTACCTATGCTAATAGTATGGATTTGATCAATCATGTTCCATTTATTTTCCATTTTTCATTCTTGAAGTGCACATTGCACACGCATAACAGTTAAATGTTGGTTTATCATCCCTTTTCTCTGTAATCCTAAGCTGCTTACACTATATGTGACAGGCTATGGTTTAGTAACATTTTAATAGTGCTTATGTAGTACGGTAGTGCCCTAGAAATATTCTTGATTTGTCCTTGTTCGATAGTCCGATCTTGAACTTCCGTACGGGTGTTTTGCATAATCTATGCATAAATGGTTATTAATTTTATTAGACGTGATTTTAAGACACAAATATATGGAGCAATGACATCTGGGAGTAACCTTATAAATTTACTCGTTGCTGAAATTAGTATTTTAATGTTGTTGACGATTGATTCATTACCAATCATTTTTTAGGTGTTTAATTGAGTTAAAAGGGGTGGGATCATTAAGGAAATTACTAGTTTGTGTGTTTATGTGGCTAATTTATGGGTAAAAAGCCTTACATTGTCACTACAAAAAATAATATATTTGTAACGGAATTATGTCCCTAAAGTTCACGTAGCTAACGTAATTCCATTACTAATTCCGTTTCTAATGTCATTAATAACAGAAAAATTAGATTTAGAGACAAAAAATTTTTGTTACAAAAATGATTTTTTCTTGTAGTGTGTACTCCCTCCGTCCCAAACAAGGTGCAACATTTGATTTTGGCATGAATTTTTCGGTCGGTAGTATTAAATAGGATAATTTAGAAATTAGGTGATGTGATGGAGAGAGAAATATAAATTTAATTTTTTTATTTGGATGATATGAGGGGATAAAGTGTGGGGTAGAGATTAAGTATAATTAATTATTTCTTATTTTGCAAATGTTGCATAGTGTTTGGGACATACCAAAAAGGAAATGTTGCAGGGTGTTTAGGACGGAGGGAGTATTACTTGTTGAAATGTCTATACACATGAATATTGAGTTGGCAAGTTTACATTTGGATGTGTGAAGGCAAGTCGAGGTTATTGTTCTCAAGTGTCTTGATATGTACAGTGAATTACGTACTCACATATTTTCCTTGCGAATATTGTAGGTGATTCACTTTTCCTTGTCAAGGTCTTTGTGGCATCCGCCTTAGTCCTAGACACACCCCTTATTCTAGAGCAACTACAATTCCTTATGTCATGTTATACATACAGTTTGAATGTGTGTTAATATATACGGTGAACTATATGCTCACAAATTGCACTTGTGAATATTGTAGGTAACACATTTTCTCTTGTCAAGGTCTTCGTGATATCCGCCTCAACCCTGGACACACCTCTTATTTTGCCAATCATTGTTAAGGCGACTACCATTCGCGACGTTGTCAATGAAGATCTATTAAGTGGAACTACAAAGACGTACGGATCTACTTTCATACCTTTCATATATTGAATTTCAAAACTTAAAATAAATATAAGTTAAACTATACCTCTTATGTTTGCAATTGCAGCTCATGCGCTACCCCTGAAGCATATTAATTGATTGCCTGTTTTGATGGTAGGTTGTTATGGCTATGTGAAGTACCTATGTATTAGATGTATAGACATTTGGAATTATCTTTTTGTAGTGAGAACCGTGGTTATGGATTGATGGATAGCCCTACTTGCTTATTACTTGGTTGGATGTTTGAAATTCTTGCGTTTTGCGGAACATAATGTCATAGTGGAGATGTTACTAGGCTTGTTTGATGGATTACTTAATTTTGTTGTTAGGTGATGAACATCGACTAGTAAATATTGTTATGTTAATATCCTATATTGGGAAGAAGATTTTACGTTGTCTATTTTTTGCAATTATGACCGATCGTGATATTTATAGTATGGTTGTATACATAATTTCTTTCGGTATAAGGAAGATCACAAGAGGTCAATTTGTTACGCACAATTTCAACTACATCAAAACTACTATTTTTTATTAGACACTATTTTTCTGTAACAGAAGGATGAAATGACATAACAAAAAGTGGTTTCTGGATGTTTGTTGTTACGGCCGATTTCGTGACCATAAGAAAATATATTTTTTATTACAGGTTCAATGACGTAACAAAAAATCGTAACATAATCATACTCTGACAAACGGTCACTCTAAGTTTTTTGTAACGCGAGGAACTTTCGTAACAAATATCATGACTAAAAGCCCTGCCACTCGCACGGAAAGCTGAACATTTGATTACGAGAGAAAATTTGTGACAAATGTCGTAACAAAAACCCTCCCATAGGAGCGTTGACCGACATTAATAGTTACAAAAATTGGCGTGGCAAAAAATATTCGTTACATGAGTATACATTACAGATAAAAATCGTCACTAAGGCGTAGCAAATACGCAAATAGTACGAAAAATGGTTTTTTGTTACGATTTTTCAGCTGTAGTAGAAAACAATTTTTTTGGTAGTGTACCAAAAGAAATTCCAAGTCATCCCCACGAGAAGATGTCAATTTCAATTGATTGAGTGGATAAACAACTATGCTTCTAACTTGGGTTTACAAGGTAAGTACAATATACATGTTTTTGATGTTTCTAACTAAACTCTTTTCGATGTAGGAAATGAACGGTTGATGGAACAACCTTTTTAAGTGGGAGGAGATGATGTGACCACCATGAGAGCTACTAAATCATCAATTTTCCTAGCTGAAATGAATACTCGAAGCCGAGTACAATCTATTCAGAAATTGACAACTGAGCGTCAACAGGGCCGACCCGCCCCCGATGCTAGTCGATCTACAAGGCGAAATCCTATATAACGAGGTAGGGAAGACTCTTCTGAAAATTTTGATGAAGAATGGGAGCCACCCCCTCCAAATAGAGACAACCGAAATCAAGATCCTACGAGGAACTTGAAGATTAGCATCCCCTCTTTCAATGGGAGTTCTGACCCGGATGTTTATCTTGATTGGGAGAGGAAGATGGAGTTGATTCGAGATTACTTTACATATGATGATGAGCTATGGATGAGAATTGTTTTAATGAAGTTCACCGACTATGCCCTTAATTGGTGGGAACAACTGAGTACAAAACGAAGGCGAGAAGGGTAGGCCCGGATCACCACATGGGATGGGCTCAAAAAGGCTAGAGGAAACGATTCATACCATCCTGGTATAGGAGGGAGCTGCACGAATGAGTTCAAAAAAGGTCTTAAGGTAATTGAACTGTAGAGGACTATTACAAAGAGTTTGAGACAACCATGATGCGGGCTGATATTGTGGATGACTCTGAAGCAACCATGGGTTGATTCATAAGTGGAATCAACCGAGATTTTAGGGATACTCTAGAGCTACACCAGTATGTTGACTTGTTAGAATTGCTCTAACGTGCGATTTTATTGGAGAAACAACACAACCGAAAGGGGCAAGCTGATTCCTTCAATCGACCACCACTCCGGTCCACCCAAACTATCCTGGAGCCCCGAGGTATTCCCAATACTAACGTCAATAAATTTTCTAATGTTGACAAAGGAAAAGGTGTTGCGTATGCTAGAAAAACTCGAAACCCCCAAAAGGAATATGTCTATGGAAGGAATCCCCGAAACAATGAAATTACCTATTTTCGGTGTCAAGGGAAAAGGCACTATGCCTCTGAGTGTCCGAACAAGAAGGCCATGATCTTGACGGGTGCGGGTGAAGTCATCACCTATGAGGAATGATATGTAGACGGTGAGCAAATTCTTGAATGTAAGGAGAGTACTGCTGTAGAAGATGATGAATATTCCAAAATCACGATGGTAACTCTGCGGTCTCTTAGTACATTTCAAAAGGAGGAACCAACCCAAATGCAAAGGAAGAACATCTTCCATTGTCGTTGCAACATATACGAAAAGCACTATCTTTATTAGCTTAAAGCACTATGTAACATATACGAAAAGCACTGTAACTAGAACTCTAGAACAAAAAGTATAATCCCATAAAGCGTTATTCAGTAAAAGGAAAAGTGGTGAAGAAACAAAAGCACTAACTTTATTTACTTAAAACACTATATAATATATATGAAAAGCACTGTAATTAGAACTCTAGAGCAAAAAGAATAATCCCATCAAATATTATTTAATACAAAGGAAAAACGGTGAATGAACAAAAGCACTATCTTTATTACCTTAAAGCACTATATAACATATACGAAAAGCACTTTAATTAGAACTCGAGAGCCAAAAGTATAATCCCATAAAGCGTTATTTAATAAAAGGAGAAGTGGTGAAGAAACAATAGCACTAACTTTATTCACTTAAAACACTATGTGACATATACGAAAAGCACAATAATTAGAACTCTAGAGCAAAAAGTGTAATCCCAAAATGCGTTATTTAATGCAAAGGGAAGGTGGTGAAGAAACAAAAGCACTATCTTTATTACCTTAAAGCACTATGCAACATATAGGAAAAGCACTGTAATTAGAACTCTAGAGCGAAAAGTATAATCCTATAAAGCGTTATTTAATACAAAGGAAAAGCGGTGAAGAAACAAAAGCACTATCTTTATTATCTTAAATAACTATGTAACATATACAAAAAACACTGCAATCAGAACTGTAGAGCCAAAAGTATAATCCCACGAAGCGTTATTTAGTACAAAGGAAAAGCAGTGAAGAAATAAAAGCACTATCTTTATTAGCTTAAAGCACTATGTAATATATACGAAAAGCAATGTAATTAGAACTCTAGAGCCAAAAGTATAATCACACAAAACGTTATTTAATACAAAGGAAAAGCGGTGAAGAAACAAAAACACTTTCTTTATTACCTTAAAGCACTATGTATCATATACGAAAAGCACTGTAATTAGAATTCTAGAGCAAAAAGTATAATCCCATAAAGCGTTATTTAATACAAAGGAAAAACGGTGAACAAACAAAAGCACTATCTTTCTTACCTTAAAGCACTATATAACATATACGAAAAGCACTGTAATTAGAACTTTAGAGCCAAAAGTATAATCCCATAAAGCGTTATTTAATACAAAGGAAAAACGGTGAACAAACAAAAGCACAATCATTATTCCCTTAAAGCATTATGTAACATATATGAAAAATACTGTAATTAGAACTGTAGAGCTAAAAGTATAATCCCATAAAACGTTATTTAATACAAAGGAAAAGTGGTAAGAACACAAAAGCACTATCTTTATTACCTTAAAGTACTATATAACATATGCAGAAAACACTGTAATTAGAACTCTAGAGCCAAATGTATAATCCCATAAAATATTATTTAATACAAAGGAAAAGCGGTGAAATAACAAAAGAACTACCTTTTTTACCTTAAAGTACTACGTACCATATAAGAAAAACACTGTAATTAGAAGTGTAGAGCCTATAGTATAATCCTACAAAGTGTTATTTAATACAAAGAAAAAGTGGTGAGAAAACAAAAGCACTATCTTTATTTCCTTATAGCACTATATAACATACACGAAAAGCACTGTAATTAGAACTCTAAAGCCAAAAGTATAATCCTATAAGGCGTTATTTAATACAAAGGAAAAGCGGTGAACAAACAAAAGCACTCTCTTTATTACCTTAAAGCACTATGTAACATATACGAAAAACACTCTAACTAGAACTCTAGAGCTAAAACTATAATCCCATAAAGCGTTAGTTAGTACAAAGGAAAAGTGGTGAAGAAACAAAAGCACAATCTTTGTTACCTTAAAGCACTATGTAACATATACGAAAAGCACTGCAATTAGAACTCTAGAGCTAAAAGTATAATCTCATAAAGCGTTAGTTCGTACAGAGAAAAAGAGGTGAAGAAACAAAAGCACTAACTTTATTTACTTAAAACACTATGTAATATATACGAAAAGCACTGTAATTAGAATTATAGAGGAAAAAGTAAAATCCCATAAGAAGTTTTTTAATACAAAGGAAAAACGGTGAAAAAAAGCACTATTTTTATTCCCTGAAAGCATTATGTAACATAAAAAGCACTGTAATTAGAACTTTAGAGCGAAAAGTATAATCCCATAAAGCGTTATTTAATTCAAAGGAAAAGCGGTGAACAAACAAAAGCACTATCTTTATTCCCTTAAAGCATTATGTAACATAAAAAGCACTGTAATTAGAACTCCAGAGCCAAAAGTATAATCCCATAAAGCGTTATTTAATACAAAGGAAAAGCGGGGAAGAAAGAAAAGCACTTTCTTTATTACCTTAAAGCACTATGTAACGTATACGAAAAACACTGTAATTAGAACTTTAGAGCTAAAAGTATAATCCCACAAAGTGTTGTTTAATACAAAGGAAAAGCGGCGAAGAAACAAAAGCACTATCTTTATTACCTTAAACCACTATGTAACATATACGAAAAGCACTGTAACTAGAACTCTAGAGCTAAAAGTATAATCCCATAAAGCGTTAGTTCGTACAACGGAAAAGTGGTGAAAAAACAAAAGCACTAACTTTATTTACTTAAAACACTATGTAATATATACGAAAAGCACTGTAATTAGAATTCTAAAGCAAAAAGTAGAATCTCATAAAATATTATTTAATACAAAGGAAAAGGGGTGAGGAAACAAATGCATTATCTTTATTACTTTAAAACACTATATAACCTATACGAAAAGCACTGCAATTAGAACTCTAAAGCCAAAAGTTATTCCCATAAAGCGTTTATACAAAGAGCAAAAAGTATAATCCCATATACGAAGAACCCAGTAATTCGAACTCTAGAGCAAAAAGTATAATTCCGTAAAGCCTTATTTAATGCAAAGGAAAAGCGGTGAAGAAACAAATGCACTATCTTCATTACCTTAAACCACTATGCAACATACACGAAAAGTACTGTAATTAGAACTCTAGAGCCAAAAGTATAATCCCATAAAGCGTTTTTTAATACAAAGGAAAAGCGGTGAAGAAACAAAAGCACTATCTTTCTTACCTTAAAGCACTAAGTAACATATACGGAAAACACTATAATTAGAACTCTAGAGCCAAAAGTATAATCCCATAATGCGTTATTTAATACAAAGGAAAAGCGGTGAACAAACAAAAGCACTATATTTATTCCCTTAAAGCATTATGTAACATAAAAAACACAGTAATTTGAACTTTAGAGCCAAAAGTATAATCCCATAAAGCGTTATTTAATACAAAGGGAAAGTGGTGAAAAAAAAAACACTAACTTTATTTATTTTAAACACTATGTTATATATACGAGAAGCACTGTAAGTAGAACTCTAGAGCCAAAAGTATAATTCCATAAAGCATTTTTTAATACAAAGGAAAAGCGGTGAAGAAACAAAAGCACTATCTTTATTAGCATAAAGCACTATGTAACATATACGAAAAGCACTGTAATTAGAACTCTATAGCCAAAAGTATAATCCCATATTGAGTTATTTACTACAAAGGAAAAGCGGTGAACAAACAAAAGCACTCTCCTTATTACCTTAAAGCACTACATAACATATACGAAAAGTACTGTAACTAGAACTCTAGAGCTAAAACTATAATCCCATAAAGCGTTATTGAATACAAAGGAATAGCGGAGAAGAAGCAAAAGCACAATCTTTGTTACCTTAAAGCACTATGTGACATATACGAAAAGTACTGTAATTAGAACTCTAGAGCCAAAAGTATAATCCCATAAAGCGTTATTTAATACAAAGGAAAAGCGGTGAACAAACAAAAGCACTATCTTTATTCCCTTAAAGCATTATGTACCATAAAAAACACTGTAATTAGAACTTTAGAGCCAAAAGTATAATCCCATAAAGCGTTATTTACTACAAAGGAAAAGTGGTGAAGAAACAAAAGCACTAACTTTATTTACATAAAACACTATGTAATATATACGAAAAACACTGTAATTAGAATTCTAGAGCAAAAAGTAGAATCCCATAAAATGTTATTTAATACAAAGGAAAAACGGTGAAGAAACAAAAGCACTATCTTTATTACCTCAAAACACTATATAACCTATACGAAAAGAACTTTAATTAGAACTCTAAAGCCAAAAGTTATTCCCATTAAGCGTTAATACAAAGATCAAAAAGTATAATCCCATATACGAAGAACCCAGTAATTAGAACTCTATAGCAAAAAGTATAATCCCATAAAGCCTTATTTAATGCAAAGGAAAAGCGGTGAAAAAACAAAAGCACTATCTTTATTACCTTAAAGAACTTTGCAACATACACGAAAAGGACTGTAATTAGAACTCTAGAGCCAAAACTATAATCCCATAAAGCGTTTTTTAATACAAAGGAAAAGCGGTGAAGAAATAAAAGCATTATCTTTATAAGTTTAAGGTACTATGTAACATATACGAAAAGGACTGTAACTAGAACTCTAGAGCCAAAATTATAATCCCATAAAGTGTTATTTAGTACAAAGAAAAAGTGATGAAGAAACAAAAGCACTAACTTTATTTACTTAAAACACTATGTAATATATACGAAAAGCACTGTAATTAGAACTCTAGAGCAAAAACTATAATCCAATAAAGCGTTATTTAAGATAAAGGAAAAACGGTGAAGAAACAAAAGCACTACCTTTATTACCTTAAAGCACTATGTAACATATACGAAAAGCACTGTAATTAGAACTCTAGAGCCAAAAGTATAATCCCATAAAGCGTTACTTAATACAAAGGAAAAGCGGTGAACAAAAAAAAACACTATCTTTATTCCCTTAAAGCGTTATGTAACATGAAAAGCACTGTAATTAGAACTTTAGAGCCAAAAGTATAATCCCATAAAACGGTGAAGAAACAAAAGCACTATCTTTATTACCTTAAAGCACTGTGTAACATATACGAAAAGCACTGTAACTAGAACTCTGGAGATAAAACTATAATCCCAAAAAGCTTTAGTTAATACAAAGGAAAAGTGCTGAAGAAACAAAAACACTAACTTTATTTACTTAAAATACTATGTAATATATACGAAAAGTACTGTAATTAGAATTTTAGAGCAAAAAAGTAGAATCCCATAAAATGTTACTTAATACAAAGGAAAAGCGGTGAAGAAATAAAAGCACTATCTTTATTGCCTTAAAACACTATATATCCCATACGAAAAGTACTGTAATTAGAACTGTAAAGCCAAAAGTTATTCCCATAAAGCGTTAATACAAAGAGCAAAAAGTATAATCCCGTATGCGAAGAACACAGTAATTAGAACTCTAGAGCAAAAAGTACAATCCCATAAAGCCTTATTTAATGCAAAGGAAAAGCGGTGAAGAAAAAAAATCACTATCTTTATTACCTTAAAGCAGTATGCAACATACACGAAAAGTACTGTAATTAGAACTCTAGAGCCAAAAGTATAATTCCATAAAGCGTTTTTTAATACAAAGGAAAAACGGTGAAGAAACAAAAGCACTATCTTTATTAGCGTAAAGCACTATGTAACATATACGAAAAACACTGTAATTAGAACTCTAGAGCCAAAAGTATAATCCCATAAAGCGTTATTTAATATAAAGGAAAAGCGGTGAACTAACAGAAGCACTATCTTTATTCCCTTAAAGCATTATGTAACATAAAAAGCACAGTAATTAAAAATTTAGAGCCAAAAGTATAATCCCATAAAGCGTTATTTAATACAAAGGTAAAGTGGTGAAAAAAAAAGCACTAGCTTTATTTATTTTAAACACTATGTTATATATACGAGAAGCACTGTAATTAGAACTCTAGAGCCAAAAGTATAATTCCATAAAGCGTTTTTTAATACAAAGGAAAAGCGGTGAAGAAACAAAAGCACTATCTTTATTAGCATAAAGCACTATGTAACATATACGAAAAGCAGTGTAATTAGAACTCTAGAGCCAAAAGTATAATCCCATAAAGCATTATTTATTACAAAGGAAAAACGGTGAACAAACAAAAGCACTATCTTTATTCCCTTAAAGCATTATGTAAAATAAAAAGCACTGTAATTAGAACTCTAGACCAAAAGTATAATCACATAAAGCGTTATTTAATACAAAGGAAAAGCGGTGAAGAAACAAAAGCACTATCTTTATAAGATTAAGGCACTATGTAATATATACGAAAAGGACTGTCACTAGAACTCTATAGGCAAAAGTATAATACCATAAAGCGTTATTTAGTACAATGAAAAAGTGACGAAGAAACAAAAGCACTAACTTTATTTACATAAAACACTATGTAATATATACGAAAAGCACTGTAATTAGAACTCTAGAGCAAAAAGTATAATCCAATAAAGCGTTATTTAATACAAAGGAAAAACGGTGAAGAAACAAAAGCACTATTTTTATTACCTTAAAGCACTATGTAACATATACGAAAAACACTGTAATTAGAACTCTAGAGCCAAAAGTATAATCCCATAAAGCGTTATTTAATACAAAGGAAAGGCGGTGAAGAAACAAAAGCACTATCTTTCTTACCTTAAAGCACTACGTAACATATAGAGAAACACTATAATTAGAACACTAGAGCCAAAAGTATAATCCCATAAACCGTTATTTAATACAAAGGTAAAGTTGTGAAGAAACAAAAGGACTAACTTTACTTCCTTAAAACACTATGTTATATATACGAAGAGCACTGTAATTAGAACTCTAGAGCAAAAAGTATAATCCAATAAAGCGTTATTTAATACAAAAGAAAAGCGGTGAAGAAACAAAAGCACTATCTTTATTACCTTAAGGCACTATGTAACATATACGAAAAGCACTGTAATTAGAACTCTAGAGCCAAAAGTATAATCCCATAAAGCGTTATTTAATACAAAGGAAAAGCGGTGAACAAACAAAAGCACAATCTTTATTTCCTTAAAGCATTATGTAACATAAAAAGCTTTGTAATTAAAACTTTAGAGCCAAAAGTATAATCCCATAAAACGTTATTTAAAAAAAAAAAAAGGAAAACCGGTAAAGAAACAAAAGCACTATCTTTATTACCTTAAACCACTACGTAACATATACGAAAAGCACTGTAACTAGAACTCTGGAGCTAAAAGTAGAATCCCACACAGCGTTATTTTATACAAAGGAAAAACGGTGAAGAAACAAAAGCACTATCTTTATTGCCTTAAATAACTATGTAACGTATACGAAAAACACTGTAATTAGAACTGTAGAGCCAAAAGTATAATACCATTAAGCGTTATTTAGTACGAAGGAAAAGCGGTGAAGAAACAAATGCACTATCTTTATTAGCTTAAAGCACTATGTAACATATATGAAAAGCACTGTCATTAGAACTTAGAGCCAAAAATATAATCCCATTAAACGTTAATACAAAGAGCAAAAAGTATAATCCCATATACCAAGAACACAATAATTAGAACTCTAGAGCAAAAAGTATAATCCCATAAAGCGTTATTTCATGCAAAGGAAAAGCGGTGAAGAAACAAAAGCACTATCTTTATTACCTTAAAGCACTATGCAACAGACACGAAAAGCACTGTAATTAGAACTCTAGAGTCAAAAGTATAATCCCATAAACAGTTTTTTAATACAAAGGAAAATCGGCGAAGAAACAAATGCACTATCTTTATTAGCATAAAGCACTATGTAACATATACGAAAAGCACCGTAATTAGAAATCTAGAGCCAAAAGTATAATCCATAAAGCGTTATTTAATACAAAGGAAAAGCGGTGAAGAAACAAAAGCACTATCTTTCTTACCTTAAAGCACTACGAAACATATACGAAAAACACTGTAATTAGAACTCTAGAGCCAAAAGTATAATCCCATAAAGCCTTATTTAATGCAAAGGAAAAGCGGTGAAGAAACAAAAGCACTATCTTTATTACCTTAAAGCACTACGTAACATATACGAAAAACACTATAACTAGAACTCTAGAGCTAAAAGTAGAATCCCACAAAGTGTTATTCATACAGAGTAAAAACGGTAAAGAAACCAAAGCACTATCTTTATTACCTTAAAGCACTATGTAATATATACGAAAAGCACTGTAATTAGATTTCTAGAGCCAAAATTATAATCCCATAAAGCGTTACTTAATACAAAGGAAAAGCGGTGAACAAACAAAAGAACAATTTTTATTCCCTTAAAACATTATTTAACATAAAAAGCACTGTAATTAGAACTTTAGAGCCAAACGTATAATCCCATATAGCGTTATTTAAAAAAAAAAGGAAATGCGGTGAAGAAACAAAAGCACTATCTTTATTACCTTAAAGCACTACGCAACATATACGAAAAACACTATAACTAGAACTCTAGAGCTAAAAGTAGAATCCCGCAAAGCGTTATTAATACAGAGGAAAAACGGTGAAGAAACCAAAGCACTATCTTTATTACCTTAAAGCACTATGTAACATATATGAAAAGCACTGTAATTAGAACTCTAGAGCCAAAAGTATAATCCCATAAAACGTTATAACAAAGAGCAAAAGTATAATCCCATATACGAAGAATACAATAATTAGAACTCTAGAACAAAAAGTATAATCCCATAAAGTGTTATTTCATGCAAAGGAAAAACGGTGAAGAAACAAAAGCACTATCTTTATTACTTTAAAGCACTATGCAACAGACACGAAAAGCACTGTAATTAGAACTGTAGAATCAAAAGTATAATCCCATAAACAGTTTTTAAATTCAAAGGAAAAGCGGCGAAGAAACAAAAGCACTATCTTTATTAGCATAAAGCACTATGTAACATATACGAAAAGCACTGTAATTAGAACTCTTGAGCCAAAAGTATAATCCCATAAAGCGTTATTTAATACAAAGGAAAAGCGGTGAAAAAAAATAAGCACTATCTTGATTCCCTTAAAGCATTATTTAACATAAAAAGCTCTGTAATCAGAACTCTAGAGCCAAAAGTATAATCCATAAAGCGTTATTTAATACAAAGGAAAAACGGTGAAGAAACAAAAGCACTATCTTTCTTACCATAAAGCACTACGTAACATATACGAAAAACACTATAATTAGAATTCTAGAGCCAAAAGTATAATCCCATAAAGCGTTATTTAATACAAAGGTAAAGTGGTAAAGAAACAAAAGGACTAACTTTATTTACTTAAAACACTATGTTATATATACGAAAAGCACTGTAATTTGAACTCTAGAGCAAAAAGTATAATCCAATAAAGCGTTATTTAATACAAAGGAAAAGTGGTGAAGAAACAATAGCACTATCTTTATTACCTTAAAGCACTATGTAACATATACGAAAAGCACTGTAATTAGAACTCTAGAGCCAAAACTATAATCCCATAAAGCATTATTTAATACAAAGGAAAAGCGGTGGACAAACAAAAGCACAATCTTTATTCCCTTAAAGCATTACGTAACATAAAAAACACTGTAACTAGAAACTTTAGAGCCAAAAGTATAATCCCATAAAGCGTTATTTAATAGAAAGGAAAAGCAGTGAAGAAACAAAAGCACTATCTTTATTACCTTAAAGCACTAGGTAACATATACGAAAAGCACTGTAACTAGAACTCTAGAGCTAAAAGTATAATCCCACAAAGCGTTATTTAATACAAAGGAATAGCGGTGAAGAAACAAAAGCACTATCATTATTACCTTAAATAACTATGTAACATATACGAATAAGATAGTAATTAGAACTGTAGAGCTAAAAGAATAATCCCACAAACCCTTATTTAATGCAATGGAAAAGAGGTGAAGAAACAAAGGCACTATCTTTATTACCTTAAAGCACTATTCAACATACACGAAAAGCACTGTAATTAGAACTCTAGAGCAAAAAGTATAATCCAATAAAGCATTAGTTAATACAAAGGAAAAGCGGGGAATAAACAAAAGCACTATCTTTATTACCTTAAAGCAATATGTAACATATACGAAGAGCACTGTAATTAGAACTCTATAGGCAAAAGAATAATCCCATAAAGCGTTATTTAATACAAAGGAAAAGCGGTGAACAAACAAAAGCACAATCTTTATTCCCTTAAAGCATTATGTAACATAAAAAGCATTGTAATTAGAACTTTAGAGCCAAAAGTATAATCCCATAAAGCGTTATCTAAAAAAAAAGGAAAAGCGGTGAAGAAACGAAAGCACTATCTTTATTTCCTTAAAGCACTACGTAACAATACGAAAAGCACTGTAACTAGAACTCTAGAGCTAAAAGTAGAATCGCACAAAGCGTTATTTAATACAAACGAAAAACAGTGAAGAAACAAAAGCACTATCTTTATTACCTTTAATAACTATGTAATGTATACAAAAAACACTGTAACAAGAACCGTAGAGCCAAAACTATAATCCCATTAAGCGTTATTTAGTACGAAGGAAAAGCGTTGAAGAAACAAATGCACTATCTTTATTAGCTTAAAGCACTATGTAACATATATGAAAAGCACTTTAATTAGAACTCTAGAGCCAAAAGTATAATCCCATAAAACGTTAATACAAAGAGCAAAAAGTATAATTCCATATACGAAGAACACAGTAATTAGAACTCTAGAGCAAAAACTATAATTTCATAAAGCGTTATTACATGCAAAGGAAACGCGGTGAAGAAACAAAAGCACTATCATTATTACCTTAAAGCACTATGCAACATACACGAAAAGCACTGTAATTAGAACTGCAGAGTCAAAAGCATAATCCCATAAACAGTTATTTTAGACAAAGGAAAAGCGGCGAAGAAACAAAAGCACTATCTTTATTAGCATAAAGCACTATGTAACATATACGAAAAGCACTCTAATTAGAACTCTAGAGCCAAAAGTATAATCCCATAAAGCGTTATTTAGTACAACCGAAAAGCGGTGAACAAACAAAAGCACTATCTTTATTCCCTTAAAGCATTATTTAACATAAAAAAAACACTGTAATTAGAACTCTAGAGCCAAAAATATAATCCGTAAAGCGTTATTTAATACAAAGGAAAGGCGGTGAAGAAACAAAAGCACTATCTTTATTACCTTAAAGCACTATGTAACATATACGAAAAGCAATGTAACTAGAAATTTAGAGCTAAAAGTATAATCCCACAAAGTGTTATTTAATACAAAGGAAAAGCGGCGAAGTAACAAAAGCACTATCTTTATTACCTTAAATAACTATGTAACATATACGAAAAACACTGTAATTAGAACTGTAGAGCCAAAAGTATAATCCCATAAAGCCTTACTTAATGCAAAGGAAAAGCGGTGAAGAAACAAAAGCACTATCTTTATTACCTTAAGGCACTATGCAACATACACGAAAAGTACTGTAATTAGTACTCCATAGCAAAAAGTATAATCCCATGAAGCGTCATTTAATACAAAGGAAAAGCGGTGAACAAACAAAAGCACTATCTTTATTCCCTTAAAGCATTATGTAACATAAAAAGCACTGTAATTAGAACTCCAGAGCCAAAAGTATAATCCCATAAAGCGTTATTTAATACAAAGGAAAAGCGGTGAAGAAAGAAAAGCACTTTCTTTATTACCTTAAAGCACTATGTAACGTATACGAAAAACACTGTAATTAGAACCGTAGAGCCAAAACTATAATCCCATTAAGCGTTATTTAGTACGAAGGAAAAGCGGTGAAGAAACAAATGCACTATCTTTATTAGCTTAAAGCACTATGTAACATATATCAAAAGCACTCTAATTAGAACTCTAGAGCAAAAAGTATAATCCCATAAAACGTTAATACAAAGAGCAAAAAGTATAATTCCATATACGAAGAACACAGTAATTAGAACTCTAGAGCAAAAAGTATAATTTCATAAAGCGTTATTTCATGCAAAGGAAACGCGGTGAAGAAATAAAAGAACTATCATTATTACCTTAAAGCACTATGCAACATACACGAAAATCACTGTAATTAGAACTGCAGAGTCAAAAGTATAATCCCATAAACAGTTATTTAATACAAAGGAAAAGCGGCGAAGAAACAAAAGCACTATCTTTATTAGCATAAAGCACTATGTAACATATACGAAAAGCACTCTAATTAGAACTCTAGAGCCAAAAGTATAATCCCATAAAGCGTTATTTAATACAAAGGAAAAGCGGTGAACAAAAAAAAGCACTATCCTTATTCCCTTAAAGCATTATTTAACATAAAAAACACTGTAATTAGAACTCTAGAGCCAAAAATATAATCCGTAAAGCGTTATTTAATACAAAGGAAACGCGGTGAACAAACAAAAGCACTATCTTTATTACCTTAAAGCACTATGTAACATATACGAAAAGCACTGTAACTAGAACTTTAGAGCTAAAAGTATAATCCCACAAAGTGTTATTTAATACAAAGGAAAAGCGGCGAAGAAACAAAAGCACTATCTTTATTACCTTAAATAACTATGTAACATATACGAAAAACACTGTAATTAGAACTGTAGAGCCAAAAGTATAATCCCATAAAGCCTTACTTAATGCAAAGGAAAAGCGGTGAAGAAACCAAAGCACTATCTTTATTACCTTAAGGCACTATGCAACATACACGAAAAGTACTGTAATTAGAAATCTAGAGCAAAAAGTATAATCCCATAAAGCGTTATTTAATACAAAGGAAAAGCGGTGAACAAACAAAAGCACTATCTTTATTCCCTTAGAGCATTATGTAACATAAAAAGCACTGTAATTAGAACTACAGAGTCAAAAGTATAATCCTATAAACAGTTATTTAATACAAAGGAAAAGCGGCGAAGAAACAAAAGCACTATCTTTATTAGCATAAAGCACTATGTAACATATACGAAAAGCACTCTAATTAGAACTCTAGAGCCAAAAGTATAATCCCATAAAGCGTTATTTAATTCAAAGGAAAAGCGGTGAACAAACAAAAGCACTATCTTTATTCCCTTAAAGCATTATGTAACATAAAAAGCACTGTAATTAGAACTCCAGAGCCAAAAGTATAATCCCATAAAGCGTTATTTAATACAAAGGAAAAGCGGGGAAGAAAGAAAAGCACTTTCTTTATTACCTTAAAGCACTATGTAACGTATACGAAAAACACTGTAATTAGAACTTTAGAGCTAAAAGTATAATCCCACAAAGTGTTGTTTAATACAAAGGAAAAGCGGCGAAGAAACAAAAGCACTATCTTTATTACCTTAAATAACTATGTAACATATACGAAAAACACTGTAATTAGAACTTTAGAGCCAAAAGTATAATACCATAAAGCTTTACTTAATGCAAAGGAAAAGCGGTGAAGAAACAAAAGCACTATCTTTATTACCTTAAGGCACTATGCAACATACACGAAAAGTACTGTAATTAGAACTCTAGAGCAAAAAGTATAATCCCATAAAGCGTTATTTAATACGAAGGAAAAGTGGTGAACAAACAAAAGCACTATCTTTATTCCCTTAAAGCATTATGTAACATAAAAAACACTGTAATTATAACTCCAGAGCCAAAAGTATAATCCCATAAAGCGTTATTTAATACAAAGGAAAAACGGTGAAGAAAGAAAAGCACTTTCTTTATAACCTTAAAGCACTATGTAACATATACGAAAAACACTGTAATTAGAATTCTTGAGCCAAAAGTATAATCCCATAAAGTGTTATTTAATACAAAGGAAAAACGGTGAAGAAGCAAAAGCACTATCTTTCTTACCTTAAGGCACTACGTAACATATACGAAAAACACTGTCATTAGAACTCAAGAACCAAAAGTATAATCCCATAAAGCGTTATTTAATACAAAGGAATAGTGGTGAAGAAACAATAGCACTATCTTTATTAGCTTAAAGCACTATGTAACATATACGAAAAGCACTCTAATTAGAACTCTAGAGCCAAAAGTATAATCCCATAAAGCGTTATTTAATACAAAGGAAAAGCGGTGAACAAACAAAAGCACTATCTTTATTCCCTTAAAGCATTATGTAACATAAAAAGCACTGTAATTAGAACTCCAGAGCCAAAAGTATAATCCCATAAAGCGTTATTTGATACAAAGGAAAAGCGGTGAAGAAAGAAAAGCACTTTCTTTATTACCTTAAAGCACTATGTAACGTATACGAAAAACACTGTAATTAGAACCGTAGAGCCAAAACTATAATCCCATTAAGCGTTATTTAGTACGAAGGAAAAGCGGTGAAGAAACAAATGCACTATCTTTATTAGCTTAAAGCATTATGTAACATATATGAAAAGCACTCTAATTAGAACTCTAGAGCCAAAAGTATAATCCCATAAAACGTTAATACAAAGAGCAAAAAGTATAATTCCATATACGAAGAACACAGTAATTAGAACTCTAGAGCAAAAAGTATAATTTCATAAAGCGTTATTTCATGCAAAGGAAACGCGGTGAAGAAATAAAAACACTATCATTATTACCTTAAAGCACTATGCAACATACACGAAAACCACTGTAATTAGAACTGCAGAGTCAAAAGTATAATCCCATAAACAGTTATTTAATACAAAGGAAAAGCGGCGAAGAAACAAAAGCACTATCTTTATAAGCATAAAGCACTATGTAACATATACGAAAAGCACTCTAATTAGAACTCTAGAGCCAAAAGTATAATCCCATAAAGCGTTATTTAATACAAAGGAAAAGCAGTGAACAAACAAAAGCACTATCCTTATTTCCTTAAAGCATTATTTAACATAAAAAACACTGTAATTAGAACTCTAGAGCCAAAAATATAATCCGTAAAGCGTTATTTAATACAAAGGAAACGCGGTGAACAAACAAAAGCACTATCTTTATTACCTTAAAGCACTATGTAACATATACAAAAAGCACTGTAACTAGAACTTTAGAGCTAAAAGTATAATCCCACAAAGTGTTATTTAATACAAAGGAAAAGCGGCGAAGAAACAAAAGCACTATCTTTATTACCTTAAATAACTATGTAACATATACGAAAAACACTGTAATTAGAACTGTAGAGCCAAAAGTATAATCCCATAAAGCCTTACTTAATGCAAAGGAAAAGCGGTGAAGAAACAAAAGCACTATCTTTATTACCTTAAGGCACTATGCAACATACACGAAAAGTACTGTAATTAGAACTCTGGAGCAAAAAGTATAATCCCATAAAGCGTTATTTAATACAAAGGAAAAGCGGTGAACAAACAAAAGCACTATCTTTATACCCTTAAAGCATTATGTAACATAAAAAGCACTGTAATTAGAACTACAGAGTCAAAAGTATAATCCCATAAACAGTTATTTAATACAAAGGAAAAGCGGCGAAGAAACAAAAGCACTATCTTTATTAGCATAAAGCACTATGTAACATATACGAAAAGCACTCTAATTAGAACTCTAGAGCCAAAAGTATAATCCCATAAAGCGTTATTTAATACAAAGGAAATGCGGTGAACAAACAAAAGCACTATCTTTATTCCCTAAAAGCATTATTTAACATAAAAAACACTGTAATTAGAACTCTAAAGCCAAAAATATAATCCGAAAAGCGTTATTTAATACAAAGGAAACGCGGTGAACAAACAAAAGCACTATCTTTATTACCTTAAAGCACTATGTAACATATACGAAAAGCACTGTAACTAGAACTTTAGAGCTAAAAGTATAATCCCACAAAGTGTTGTTTAATACAAAGGAAAAGCGGCGAAGAAACAAAAGCACTATCTTTATTACCTTAAATAACTATGTAACATATACGAATAACTATGTAATTAGAACTCTAGAGCCAAAAGTATAATCCATAAAGCGTTATTTAACACAAACGAAAAACGGTGAAGAAACAAAAGCACAATCTTTCTTACCTTAAAGCACTACGTAACATATACGAAAAACACTGTAATTAGAACTGTAGAGTCAAAAGTATAATCCCTTAAACAGTTTTCTAATACAAACGAAAAGCAGCGAAGAAACAAATGCACTATCTTTATTAGCATAAAGCACTATGTAACAAATACGAAAAGCACTGTAATTAGAACTCTAAAGCCAAAAGTATAATCTCATAAAGCGCTATTTAATACAAAGGAAAAGCGGTGAACAAAAAAAAGCACTATCCTGATTCCCTTAAATCATTATGCAACATAAAAAGCACTGTAATTAGAACTCTAGAGCCAAAAGTATAATCCCATAAAGCGTTATTTAATACAAAGGAAAAGCGGTGAAGAAAGAAAAGCACTTTCTTTATTACCTTAAAGCACTATGTAACATATACGAAAAACACTGTAATTAGAATTCTTGAGCCAAAAGCATAATCCCATAAAGTGTTATTTAATACAAAGGAAAAACGGTGAAGAAGCAAAAACACTATCTTTCTTACCTTAAGGCACTACGTAACATATACGAAAAGCACTGTAATTAGAACTGTAGAGTCAAAAGTATAATCCCATAAACAGTTTTCTAATACTAACGAAAAGCGGCGAAGAAACAAAAGCACTATCTTTATTAGCATAAAGCACTATGTAACAAATACGAAAAGCACTGTAATTAGAACTCTAGAGCCAAAAGTATAATCCCATAAAGCGTTATTTAATACAAACAAAAAGCGGTGAACAAAAAAAAGCACTATCTTGATTCCCTTAAATCATTATGCAACATAAAAAGCACTGTAATTAGAACTCTAGAGTCAAAAGTATAATCCATAAAGCGTTATTTAATACAAAGGAAAAGCGGTGAAGAAACAAAAGCACTATCTTTCTTACCTTAAAGCACTACGTAACATATACGAAAAACACTGTAATTAGAACTCTAGAGCCAAAAGTATAATCCCATAAAGCCTTATTTAATGCAAAGGAAAAGCGGTGAAGAAACAAAAGCACTATATTACGTTAAAGCACTATTCAACATACAAGAAAAGTCCTGTACTTAGAACTCTAGAGCCAAAAGTATAATCCCATAAAACGTTATTTAATACAAAGGAAAAGCGGTGAAGAAACAAAAGCACTATCTTTACTACCTTAAAGCACTATGTAACATATACGAAAAGCACTGTAATTAGATTTCTAGAGCCAAAATTATAATCCCATAAAGCGTTATTTAATACAAAGGAAAAGCGGTGAACAAACAAAAGAACAATCTTTATTCCCTTAAGGCATTATTTAACATAAAACGGACAGTAATTAGAACTTTAAAGCCAAAAGTATAATCCCATATAGCGTTATTTAACAAAAAAAAGGAAAAGCGGTGAAGAAACAAAAGCACTATCTTTATTACCTTAAAGCACTACGTAACATATACGAAAAACACTATAACTAGAACTCTAGAGCTAAAAGTAGAATCCCACAAAGCGTTATTAATACAGAGGAAAAACGGTGAAGAAACCAAAGCACTATCTTTATTACCTTAAATAAGTATGTAACGCATACGAAAAACACTGTAATTAGAACTATAGAGCCAAAAGTATAATCCCATTAAGCGTTATTTAGTACGAAGGAAAAGCGGTGAAGAAACAAATGCACTATCTTTATTAGCTTAAAGCACTATGTAACATATACGAAAAGCACTCTAATTAGAACTCTAGAGCCAAAAGTATAATCCCATAAAGCGTTATTTAATACAAAGGAAAAGCGGTGAACAAACAAAAGCACTATCTTTATTCCCTTAAAGCATTATGTAACATATACGAAAAGCACTGTAATTAGAACTCTAGACCCAAAAGTATAATCCCATAAAACGTTATTAAAAAGAGCAAAAAGTATAATCCCATATACGAAGAACACATGAATTAGAACTCTAGAGCAAAAAGTATAATCCCATAAAGCGTTATTTCATGCAAAGGAAAAACGGTGAAGAAACAAAAGCACTATCTTTATTACCTTAAAGCACTATGCAACAGACACGAAAAGCACTGTAATTAGAACTGTAGAGTCAAAAGTATAATCCCTTAAACAGTTTTCTAATACAAACGAAAAGCAGCGAAGAAACAAATGCACTATCTTTATTAGCATAAAGCACTATGTAACAAATACGAAAAGCACTGTAATTAGAACTCTAAAGCCAAAAGTATAATCTCATAAAGCGTTATTTAATACAAAGGAAAAACGGTGAACAAAAAAAAGCACTATCCTGATTCCCTTAAATCATTATGCAACATAAAAAGCACTGTAATTAGAACTTTAGAGCCAAAAGTATAATCCATAAAGCGTTATTTAATACAAACGAAAAGCGGTGAAGAAACAAGAGCACTATATTTCTTACCTTAAAGCACTACGTAACATATACGAAAAACACTATAATTAGAACTCTAGAGCCAAGAGTATAATCCCATAAAGCGTTATTTAATACAAAGGTAAACTGGTAAAGAAACAAAAGGACTAACTTTATTTACTTAAAACACTATGTTATATATACGAAAAGCACTGTAATTTGAACTCTAGAGCAAAAAGTATAATCCAATAAAGCGTTGTTTAATACAAAGGAAAAGTGGTGAAGAAACAAAAGCACTATCTTTATTACCTTAAAGCACTATGTAACATATACGAAAAGCACTGTAATTAGAACTATAGAGCAAAAAGTATAATCCAATAAAGCATTATTTAATACAAAGGAAAAGCGGTGAAGAAAAAAAAGCACAATCCTTATTCACTTAAAGCATTATGTAACATAAAAAGCACTGTAATTAGAACTCTAGAGCCAATAGTATAATCCCAAAAAGCGTTATTTAAAAAAAAAAGAAAAGCGGTGAAGAAAGAAAATCACTATCGTTATTACCTTAAAGCACTACGTAACATATACGAAAAGCACTGTAACTAGAACTCTAGAGCTAAAAGTAGAATCCCAAAAAGCGTTATTTAATACAAAGGAAAAACGGTGAAGAAACAAAAGCACTATCTTTATTACCTTAAATAACTATGCAACATATACGAAAAACACTGTAAATAAAAATGTAGAGCCAAAAGTATAATCCCATATAGCGTTATTTAATACAAAGGAAAAGCGGTGAACAAACAAAAGAACTATCTTTATTCCCTTAAAGCATTATGTAACATATACGAAAAGCACAGTAACTGGAACTCTAGAGCTAAAAGTATAATCCCACAAAGCGTTATTTAATACAAAGGAATAGCGGTGAAGAAACAAAAGCACTATCTTTATTACCTTAAATAACTATGTAACATATACGAATAACACTGTAATTAGAACTGTAGAGCTAAAAGTATAATCCCACAAACCCTTAATGCAAAGGAAAAGCGGTGAAGAAACAAAAGCACTATCTTTATTACCCTAAAGCACTATTCAACATACACGAAAGCTACTGTAATTAGAACTATAGAGCCAAAAGTATAATCCCATAAAGCGTTTTTTAATACAAAGGAAAAGCCGAGAATAAACAAAAGCACTATCTTTATTAGCATAATGCACTATGTAACATATACGAAAAGCACTGTAATTAGAACTCTAGATCCAAAAGTATAATCCCATTAAGCGTTATATAATACAAAGGAAAAGCGGTGAACAAACAAAAGCACTATATTTATTCCCTTAAAGCATTATCTAACATAAAAAGCATTGTAATTAGAACTCTAGAGACAAAAGTATAATCTCACAAAACGTTATTTAATACAAAGGAAAAGCGGTGAAGAAAGAAAAGAACATTCTTTATTACCTTAAAGCACTATGTAACATATACGAAAAGCACTGTAATTAGAATTCTTGAGCCAAAAGTATAATCGCATAAAGTGTTATTTAATACAAAGGAAAAACGGTGTAAAAGCAAAAGCACTATCTTTCTTACCTTAAGGCACTACGTAACATATACGAAAATTACTGTAATTAGAAGTCTAGAGCCAAAAGTATAATCCCATAAACCGTTATTTAATACAAAGGAAAAGCGGAGAAGAAACAATAGCACTAACTTTATTCACTTAAAACACTATGTGATATATACAATGAAAGACACAGTAATTGGAAGTCTAGAGCAAAAAGATTAATCCAATAAACTGTTATTTAATACAAAGGAAAAGCCGTGAAGAAAGAAAATCACTATCTTTATTACCTTAAAGCACTATGTTACATATACGAAAAGCACTGTAACTAGAACTCTAGAGCTAAAAGTAGAATCCCAAAAAGCGTTATTTAATACAAAGGAAAAACGGTGAAGAAACAAAAGCACTATCTTTATTACCTTAAATAACTATGCAACATATACGAAAAACACTGTAATTAAAAATGTAGAGCCAAAAGTATAATCCCATATAGCGTTATTTAATACAAAGGAAAAGCGGTGAACAAATAAAAGAACTATCTTTATTCCCTTAAAGCATTATGTAACATATACGAAAAGCACTGTAACTGGAACTCTAGAGCTAAAAGTATAATCCCACAAAGCGTTATTTAATACAAAGGAATAGCGGTGAAGAAACAAAAGCACTATCTTTATTACCTTAAATAACTATGTAACATATACGAATAACACTGTAATTAGAACTGTAGAGCTAAAAGTATAATCCCACAAACCCTTAATGCAAAGGAAAAGCGGTGAAGAAACAAAAGCACTATCTTTATTACCCTAAAGCACTATTCAACATACACGAAAGCTACTGTAATTAGAACTATAGAGCCAAAAGTATAATCCCATAAAGCGTTTTTTAATACAAAGGAAAAGCCGAGAATAAACAAAAGCACTATCTTTATTAGCATAATGCACTATGTAACATATACGAAAAGCACTGTAATTAGAACTCTAGATCCAAAAGTATAATCCCATTAAGCGTTATTTAATACAAAGGAAAAGCGGTGAACAAACAAAAGCACTATATTTATTCCCTTAAAGCATTATCTAACATAAAAAGCATTGTAATTAGAACTCTAGAGACCAAAGTATAATCCCATAAAACTTTATTTAATACAAAGGAAAAGCGGTGAAGAAAGAAAAGAACATTCTTTATTACCTTAAAGCACTATGTAACATATACGAAAAGCACTGTAATTAGAATTCTTGAGCCAAAAGTGTAATCCCATAAAGTGTTATTTAATACAAAGGAAAAACGGTGAAGAAGCAAAAGCACTATCTTTCTTACCATAAGGCACTACGTAACATATACGAAAAGTACTGTAATTAGAAGTCTAGAGCCAAAAGTATAATCCCAGAAAGCGTTATTTAATACAAAGGAAAAGTGGAGAAGAAACAATAGCACTAACTTTATTCACTTAAAACACTATGTGATATATACAATGAAAAATACAGTAATTGGAAGTCTAGAGCAAAAAGAATAATCCAATAAAGCGTTATTTAATACAAAGGAAAAGCCGTGAAAAAACAAAAGCACTATCTTTATTACCTTAAAGCACTGTGTAACATATACGAAAAACACTGTAATTAGAACTCTAGAGCCAAAAGTATAATTCCATAAAGCGTTATTTAATACCAAGGAAAAGCGGTGAACAAACAAAAGCACTATCTTTATTTCCTTAAAGCATTATGTAACATAAAAAGCACTGTAATTAGAACTTTAGAGCCAAAAGTATAATCCGATAAAGCCATATTTAATACAAAGGAAAAGCGGTGAAGAAACAAAAACACTATCTTTCTTACCTTAAAGCACTACGTAACATGTACGAAAAACACTATAATTAGAACTCTAGAGCCAAAAGTATAATCCCATAAACCGTTATTTAATACAAAGGGAAAGTGGTGAAGAAACAAAAGGACTAACTTTATTTACTTAAAACACTATGTTATATATACGAAAAGCACGGTAATTAGAACTCTAGAGCAAAAAGTATAATCCAATAAAGCATTATTTAATACAAAGGAAAAGCGGTGAGGAAACAAAAGCACAATCTTTATTCACTTAAAGCATTATATAACATAAAAAGCACTGTAATTAGAACTTTAAAGCCAAAAGTATAATCACATAAAGCGTTATTTAAAAAAAAAGAAAAGCGGTGAAGAAACAAAATCACTATCTTTATTACCTTAAAGCACTATGTAACATATATGAAAAGCACTGTAACTAGAACTCTAGAGCTAAAAGTAGAACCCCACAAAGCGTTATTTAATACAAAGGAAAATCGGTGAAGAAACAAAAGCACTATCCATATTACCTTAAATAACTATGCAACATATACGAAAAACACTGTAATTAGAAATGTAGAGCCAAAAGTATAATCCCATAAAGCGTTATTTAGTACGAAGGAAAAGCGGTGAAGAAACAAAAGCACTATCTTTATTACCTTAAAGCACTATGTAACATACACGAAAAGCACTGTAATTACAACTATAGAGTCAAAAGTATAATCCCATAAACAGTTTTTTAATACAAAGGAAAAGTGGCGAAGAAACAAAAGCACTATCGTCATTAGCATAAAGCACTATGTAACATATACGAAAAGCACTGTAATTAGAACTCTAGAGCCAAAAGTATAATCCCACAAAGCGTTATTTAATACAAAGGAAGAACGGTGAAGAAACAAAATCACTATATTTATTACCTTAAATAACTATGCAACATATATGAAAAACACTGTAATTAGAACTGTAGAGCCAAAAGTATAATCCCATTAAGCGTTATTTACTATGAAGGAAAAGCGGTAAAGAAACAAATGCACTATCTTTATTCGCTTAAAGCACTATGTAAAATATACGAAAAGCACTCTAATTAGAACTCCAGAGCCAAAAGTATAATCCCATAAAGCGTTATTTAATACAAAGGAAAAGCGGTGAACGAACAAAAATGCTATATTTATTCACTTAAAGCATTATGTAACATATACGAAAAGCACTGTAATTAGAACTCTAGAGCCAAAAGTATAATCCCATAAAACGTTATTACAAAGAGCAAAAAGTATAATCCCATATACGAAGAACACAGTAATTAGAACTCTAGAGCAAAAAGTATAATCGCATAAAGCGTTATTTCATGCAAAGGAAAAGCGGTGAAGAAACAAAAGCACTACCTTTATTACCTTAAAGCACTATGTAACATATACGAAAAACACAATAATAAGAACTCTAGAGCCAAAAGTATAATCCCATAATGTGTTATTTAATACAAAGGAAAAGCGGTGAAGAAACAAAATCACTATCTTTATTACCTTAAATAACTATGCAACATATACGAAAAACACTGTAATTAGAACTCTAGAGCCAAAAGTATAATCCCATAAAGCATTTTTTAATACAAAGAAAAAGTGGGGAATAAACAAAAGCACTATCTTTATTAGCAAAAAACACTATGTAACATATACGAAAAGCACTGTAATTAGAACTCTAGATCCAAAAGTATAATCCCATTAAGCATTATTTAATACAAAGGAAAAGCGGTGAACAAACAAAAGCACTATATTTGTTCCCTTAAAGCATTATGTAACATAAAAAGCACTGTAATTAGAACTCTAGAGCCAAAAGTAAAATCCCATAAAACGTTATTTATACAAAGGAAAAGCGGTGAAGAAAGAAAAGAACTTTCTTTATTACCTTACAGCACTATGTAACATATACGAAAAGCACTGTAATTAGAATTCTTGAGCCAAAAGTATAATCCCATAAAGTGTTATTTAATACAAAGGAAAAACGGTGAAGAAGCAAAAGCACTATCTTTCTTACCTTAAGGGACTACGTAACATATACGAAAATCGCTGTAATTAGAAGTCTAGAGCCAAAAGTATAATCCCATAAAGCGTTATTTAATACAAAAGAAAAGTGGTGAAGAAACAATAGCACTCATTTTATTCACTTAAAACACTATGTGATATATACGATGAAAAACACAGTAATTAGAACTCTAGAGCCAAAAGTATAATCCCATAAAGCGTTATATAATACAAAGGAAAAGCGGTGAAGAAAGAAAAACACTTTCTTTATTACCTTAAAGAACTATGATTTATATACGAAAGCACTGTAATTAGAATTCTTGAGCCAAAAGTATAATGCTATAAAGTGTTATTTAATACAAAGGAAAAACTATGAAGAAGCAAGAGCACTATCTTTCTTACCTTAACGCACTACGTAACATATACAAAAAACACTGTAATTAGAACTCTAGAACCAAAAGTATAATCCCATAAAGCGTTATTTAATACAAAGGAAAAGTGGTGAAGAAAAAATAGCACTAACTTTATTCACTTAAAACACTATGTGATATATACGACGAAAAACACAGAAATCAGAACTCTAGAGCAAAAAGTATAATCCAATAAAGCGTTATTTAATACAAACGAAAAACAGTGAAGAAAACAAAGCACTATCTTTATTACCTAAAAGCACTATGTAACATATACAAAAAGCACTGTAATTAGAACTCTAGAGCCAAAAGTATAATCCCATAAAGCGTTCTTTAATACAAAGGAAAAGCGGTAAACAAACAAAAGCACTATCGTTATTCCCTTAAAGCATTATGTAACATAAAAAGCACTATAATTAGAACTCTAGTGCAAAAAGTAAAATCCAATAAAACGTTATTTAATACAAAGGAAAAGCGGTGAAGAAACAAAAGCACTATCATTATTACCTTAAAGCACTGTGTAACATATACGAAAAGCACTGTAATTAGAACTCTAGAGCCAAAAGTGTAATCCCATAAAGTGTTATTTAATACAAAGGAAAAGCGGTGAACAAACAAAAGCACTATCTTTATTCCCTTAAAGCACTATGTAACATATAGGAAAAGCACTGTAATTAGAACTCTAGACCCAAAAGTATAATCCCATAAAGCGTAATTTATTACAAAGGAAAAGCGGTGAAGAAACAAAAGCACTATCTTTATTACCTTAAATAAATACGTAACATATACGAAAAACACTGTAATTAGAACTGTAGAGCCAAAAGTATAATCCCATAAAGCCATATTTAATGCAAAGGAAAAGCGTTGAAGAAACAAAAGCACTATCTTTATTACCTTAAAACACTATGCAATAAATACGAAAAGTACTGTAATTAGAGCTGTAGAGCCAAAAGTATAATCCGATAAAGGCTTATTTCATGCAAAGGAAAAGAAGTGAAGAAACAAAAGCACTATCTTTATTCCCTTAAAGCATTTTGTAACCTAAAAACCACTGTAATTAGAACTCTAGAGCCAAAAGTATAATCCCATAAAGCGTTATTTAATACAAAAGAAAAGCGGTGAAGAAAGAAAAGCACTTTCTTTATTACCTTAAAGCACTATGTAACATATACGAAAAGCACTGTAATTAGAATTCATGAGCCAAAAGTATAATCCCATAAAGTGTTATTTAATACAAAGGAAAAACGGTGAAGAAGCAAAAGCACTATCTTTCTTACTTTAAAGCACAACGTAACATATACGAAAAACACTGTAATTAGAACTCTAGAACCAAAAGTATAATCCCATAAAGCGTTATTTATTACAAAGGAAAAGTGGTGAAGAAACAATAGCACTAACTTTATTCACTTAAAACACTATGTGATATATACGATGAAAAACACAGTAATTAGAACTCTAGAGCCAAAAGTATAATCCCATAAAGCGTTATTTTATACAAAGGAAAACGGTGAAGAAAGAAAAGCACTTTCTTTATTACCTTAAAGAACTATGATTCATATACGAAAGCACTGTAATTAGAATTCTTGAGCCAAAAGTATAATGCTATAAAGTGTTATTTAATACAAAGGAAAAACTATGAAGAAGCAAGAGCACTATCTTTCTTACCTTAACGCACTACGTAACATATACAAAAAACACTGTAATTAGAACTCTAGAACCAAAAGTATAATCCCATAAAGCGTTATTTAATACTAAGGAAAAGTGGCGAAGAAACAATAGCACTAACATTATTCACTTAAAACACTTATTAATATATACGACGAAAAACACAGTAATCAGCACTCTAGAGCAAAAAGTAAAATCCAAGAAACCGTTATTTAATACAAAGTAAAAACAATGAAGAAACAAAAGCACTATCTTTATTACCTTAAATAACTATGTAACATATACGAAAAGCACTGTAATTAGAACTCTAGAGCCAAAAGTATAATCCCATAAAGCGTTATTTAATACTAAAGAAAAGCGGTGAACAAACAAAAGCACTATCTTTATTCCCTTAGGGCATTATGTAACATAAAAAACACTGTAATTAGAATTCTAGAGCCAAAAGTATAATCCCATAAAGCGTTATTTAATACAAAGAAAAGCGGTGAAGAAAAAAAAGCACTATCTTTCTGACCTTAACGCACTACGTAATATATACGAAAAACACTATAATTAGAACTCTAGAGCCAATAGTATAATCCCATAAAGCGTTAGATAATCCAAAGGTAAAGTGGTGAAGAAAGAAAAGGACTAACTTTATTTACTTAAAACACTATGTAACATATACGAAAAGCACTGTAATTAGAACTCAAGAGCAAAAAGTAAAATCCAATCAAGCGTTATTTAACACAAAGGTAAAGCGGTGAAGAAACAGAAGCACTATCTTTATTACCTTAAAGCACTATATAACATATACGAAAAGCACTGTAATTAGAACTCAAGAGCAAAAAGTATAATCCAATCAAGCGTTATTTAATACAAAGGAAAAGCGGTGAAGAAACAAAAGTACTATCTTTATTACCTTAAAGCACTATGTAACATATATGAAAAGCACTGTAATTAGAACTCAAGAGCAAAAAGTATTATCCCAGAAAGCGTTATTTAATACAAAGGAAAAACGGTAAAGAAACAAAACCGCTATCTTTATTACCTTAAATAAATATGTAACATATACGAAAAACACTGTAATTAGAACTGTAAAGCCAAAAGTATAATCCCATAAAGCCTTATTTAATGCAAAGGAAAACGGTGAAGAAACAAAAGCACTATCTTTATTCCCTTAAAGCATTTTGTAACCTAAAAACCACTGTCATTAGGACTCTAGAGCCAAAAGTATAATCCCATAAAGCGTTATTTAATACAAAGGAAAAACGGTGAAGAAAGAAAAGCACTTTCTTTATTACCTTAAAGCACTATGTAACATATACCTAAGTCGCGACGGGCTTAGACTAAGAACGTGCCTCGTGGCACGGCAGCACCCGTAGGACACCAGAATATCGAACCATGAACGAAGAAAGGCGACATTACATCTCGCGGAACACTTTTGACGACGGGTAGCTGGTCATCACCAAAGGAAAAGTATAATTAGAGAACTCTAGAGCAAAAAGTATAATCCAATAAAGCGTTATTTAATACAAAGGAAAAGCGGTGAAGAAACAAAAGCACTATCTTTATTACCTTAAAGCACTACGTAACATATACGAAAAGCAATGTAACTAGAACTCTAGAGCTAAAAGTAGAATCCCACAAAGCGTTATTTAATACAATGGAAAAACGGTGAAGAAACAAAAGCACTATCTTTATTACCTTAAAAAACTATGCAACATATACGAAAAACACTGTAATTAGGACTGTAGAGCCAAAAGTATAATCCCATATAGCGTTATTTAATACAAAGGAAAAGCGGTAAACAAACAAAAGCACTATCTCTATTCCCTTAAAGTATTATGTAACATAAAAAGCACTGTAATTAGAACTCTAGAGCCAAAAATATAATCCCATAAAGTGTTATTTAATACAAAGGAAAAGCGGTGAAGAAAGAAAAGCACTTTCTTTATCACCTTAAAGCACTATGTATCATATACGAAAGCACTGTAATTAGAATTCTTGAGCCAAACGTATAATGCCATAAAGTGTTATTTAGTACAAAGGAAAAACGGTGAAGAAGCAAAAGCACTATCTTTCTTACCTTAAAGCACTACGTAACATATACGAAAAACATTGTAATTAGATATCTAGAACCAAAAGTATAATCCCATAAAGCGTTATTTAATACAAAGGAAAAGTGGTGAAGAAAAAATAGCACTAACTTTATTCACTTAAAACACTATGTGATATATACGACAAAAAACACAGTAATCAGAACTCTAGAGCAAACAGTAATATCCAATGAAGCGTTATTTAATACAAACGAAAAACAGTGAAGAAAACAAAGCACTATCTTTATTACCTAAAAGCACTATGTAACATATACAAAAAGCACTATAATTACAACTCTAGAGCCAAAAGTATAATCCCATAAAGCGTTATTTAATACAAAGGAAAAGTGGTAAACAAACAAAAGCACTATCGTTATTCCCTTAAAGCATTATGTAACATAAAAAGCACTATAATTAGAACTCTAGTGCAAAAAGTAAAATCCAATAAAACGTTATTTAATACAAAGGAAAAGCGGTGAAGAAACAAAAGCACTATCATTATTACCTTAAAGCACTGTGTAACATATACGAAAAGCACTGTAATTAGAACTCTAGAGCCAAAAGTGTAATCCCATAAAGCGTTATTTAATACAAAGGAAAAGCGGTGAACAAACAAAAGCACTATCTTTATTCCCTTAAAGCACTATGTAACATATAGGAAAAGCACTGTAATTAGAACTCTAGACCCAAAAGTATAATCCCATAAAGCGTAATTTATTACAAAGGAAAAGCGGTGAAGAAACAAAAGCACTATCTTTATTACCTTAAATAAATACGTAACATATACGAAAAACACTGTAATTAGAACTGTAGAGCCAAAAGTCCCATAAAGCCATATTTAATGCAAAGGAAAAGCGTTGAAGAAACAAAAGCACTATCTTTATTACCTTAAAACACTATGCAATAAACACGAAAAGTACTGTAATTAGAGTTGTAGAGCCAAAAGTATAATCCGATAAAGCCTTATTTCATGCAAAGGAAAAGCGGTGAAGAAACAAAAGCACTATCTTTATTCCCTTAAAACACTATGCAATATACACGAAAAGTACTGTAATTAGAGCTGTAGAGCCAAAAGTATAATCCGATAAAGCCTTATTTCATGCAAAGGAAAAGCGGTGAAGAAACAAAAGCACTATCTTTATTCCCTTAAAGCATTTTGTAACCTAAAAACCACTGTAATTAGAACTCTAGAGCCAAAAGTATAATCCCATAAAGCGTTATTTAATACAAAGGAAAAGCGATGAAGAAACAAAACCACAATCTTTATTACCTTAAAGCATTATGTAAAATATACGAAAAGCACTGGAATTGAACTCTAGAGCCAAAAGTATAATCCCATAAAGCGTTATTTAATACAAAGGAAAAGCGGTGAACAAACAAAAGAACCATCTTTATTCCCTTAAAGCATTATGTAACATATACAAAAAGGACTGTAATTAGAACGCTAGAGCAAAAAGTATAATCCCATAAAGCGTAATTTAATACAAAGGAAAAGTGATGAAGAAACAAAAGCACTATCTTTATTACCTTAAAGCACTACGTAACATATACGAAAAGCACTGTAATTAGAACTCTAGAGCTAAAAGTATATTCCCACAAAGCGTTATTTAATACAAAGGAAAAACGGTGAAGAAACAAACGCACTATCTTTATTACCTAAAATAACTATGTAACATATACGAAAAACGCTGTAATTAGAATTGCAGAGCCAAAAGTATAATCCCATAAAGCGTTATTTAGTACGAAGGAAATGCGGTGAAGAAACAAATGCACTATCTTTATTAGCTTAAAGCACTATGTAACATATATGAAAAACACTGTAATTAAAACTCTAGAGCCAAAAGTATAATTCCATAAAGCGTTAATACAAAGAGCAAAAATTATAATCCCATATACGAAGAACATAGTAATTAGAACTCTAGAGAAAAAAGTATAATCCCATAAAGCGTTATTTCATGCAAAGGAAAAGCGGTGAACAAACAAAAGCAATAACTTTATTACCTTAAAGCACTATGCCACATACACGAAAAGCACTACAATCTGAACTCTAGAGCAAAAAGTATAATCCCATAAAGCGTTTCTCAATACAAAGCAAAAGCGGCGAAGAAACAAAAGCACTATCTTTATTAGCATAAAGAACTTTGTAACATATACGAAAAGCACTGTAATTAGAACTCTAGAGCCAAAAGTATAATCCCATAAACCGTTATTTAATACAAAGGAAAAGTGGTGAACAAACAAAAGCACTATCTTTATTCCCTTAAAACATTATGTAACATAAAAAGCAATGTAATTAGAACTCTAGAGCCAAAAGTATAATCCCATAAAACGTTATTTAATACAAAGAAAAAGCGGTGAAGAAACAAAAGCACTATCTTTATTAGCTTCAGGCACTATGTAACATATACGAAAAGGACTGTAACTAGAACTCTAGAGCCAAAAGTATAATCCCATGAAGCGTTATTTGGTACAAAGGAAAAGTGATGAAGAAACAAAAGCACTAACTTTATTTAGTTAAAACACTATGTAATATATACGAAAAGCACTGTAATTAGAACTCTAGAGCCAAAAGTATAACCCCATAAAATATTACTTAATACAAAGGAAAAGCGGTTAAGAAACAAAAGCACTATCATTCTTACCTTAAAGCACTACGTAAAATATACGAAAACACTATAATTAGAACTCTAGAGCCAAAAGTATAATCCCATAAAGCGTTATTTAATACAAAGGTAAAGTGGTGAAGAAACAAATGGACTAACTTTATTTACTAAAAACACTATGTTATATATACGAAAAGCACTGTAATTAGAACTCTAGAGCCAAAAGTATAATCCAATAAAGCGTTGTTTAATACAAAGGAAAAGAGATGAAGAAATAGAAGCACTATCTTTATTACCTTAAAGCACTATGTAACATATACGAAAAGCACTGTAATTAGAACTCTAGAGCCAAAAGTATAATCCCATAAAGCGTTATTTAATACAAAGGAAAAGCGGTGAACAAACAAAAGCACAACCTTTATTCCCTTAAAGCATTATGTAACATAAAAAGCACTGTAATTAGAACTTTAGAGCCAACAGTATAATCTCATAAAGCGTTATTTAAAAAAAAAGGAAAAGCGGTGAAGAAACAAAGGCACTATCTTTACTCCCTTAAAGCACTACGTAACATATACGAAAAGCACTGTAACTAGAACTCTAGAGCGAAAAGTATAATCCCACAAAGCGTTATTTAATACAAAGGAAAAACGGTGAAGAAACAAAAGCACTATCTTTATTACCTTAAAGCACTACGTAACATATACGAAAAGCACTGTAACTAGAACTCTAGAGCTAAAAGTATAATCCCACAAAGCGTTATTTAATACAAAGGAAAAACGATGAAGAAACAAAAGCACTATCTTTATTACCTAATATAACTATGTAACATATACGAAAAACACTGTAATTAGAATTGTAGAGCCAAAAGTATAATCCCATAAAGCGTTATTTAGTATGAAGGAAAAGCGGTGAAAAAACAGAAGCACTATCTTCATTACCTTAAAGCACTACGTAACATATACGAAAAGCATTGTAATTAGAACTCTAGAGCCAAAAGTATAATCCCATAAAGCGTTATTTAATACAAAGGAAAAGCGGTGAACAAACAAAAGCACTATCTTTATTCATTTAAAGCATTATGTAACATAAAAAACACTGTAATTAGAACTTTAGAGCCAAAAGTATAATCCTATAAAGCGTTTTTTAATACAAAGGAAAAACGGTGAACAAACAAAAGCACTATCTTTATTAACTTAAAGCACTACGTAAGATATACGAAAAGCACTGTAACGAGAATTCTAGAGCTAAGAGTATAATCCCACAAAGCGTTATTTAATACAAAGGAAAAAGGGTGAAGAAAAAAAAGCATTATCTTTATTACCTAAAATAACTATGTAACATATACGAAAAACACTGTAATTAGAATTGTAGAGCCAAAAGTATAATCCCATAAAGCGTTATTTAGTACGAAGGAAAAGTGGTGAAGAAACAAATGCACTATCTTTATTACCTTAAAGCACTATGTAACATATACGAAAAGCACTCTAATTATAACTCTAGAGCCAAAAGTATAATCCCATAAAGCATTGTTTAATACGAAGGAAAAACGGTGAATAAACAAAAGCATTATCTTTATTACCTTAAGACACTATGCAACATACATGAAAAGTACTGTAATTAGAACTCTAGAGCCAAAAGTATAATCCCATAAAGCATTTTTTAATACAAAGGAAAAGTGGTGAAGAAACAAAAGCACTATCTTTATTAGCATAAAGCACTATGTAACATATATGAAAAGCACTGTAATTAGAACTCTAGAGCCAAAAGTATAATCCCATAAAGCGTTATTTAATACAAAGGAAAAGCGGTGAACAAACAAAAGCACTATCTTTATTCCCTTAAAGCATTATGTAACATATACGAAAAGCACTGTAATTAGAACTCTAGACCCAAAAGTATAATCCCATAAAGCGTAATTTAATACAAAGGAAAAGCGGTGAAGAAACAAAAGCACTATCTTTATTACCTTAAAGCACTACGTAACATATACGAAAAGCACTGTAACTAGAACTCTAGAGCTAAAAGTATAATCCCACAGAGCGTTATTTAATACAAAGGAAAAACGATGAAGAAACAAAAGCACCATCTTTATTACCTAAAATAACTATGTAACATATACGAAAAACACTGTAATTAGAATTGTAGAGCCAAAAGTATAATCCCATAAAGCGTTATTTAGTACGAAGGAAAAGTGGTGAAGAAACAAATGCACTATCTTTATTAGCTTAAAGCACTATATAACATATTTGAAAAGCACTGTAATTAGAACTCTAGAGCCAAAAGTATAATCCCATAAAGCACTAATAAACAACGAGAAAGAAAAAACAACTAAATGGAACAAACTAAGCAAGAAAGAACAAATTAACCAAGCCGAAACGAAGAAAGCGGGAAAAAGGATAATCGAAAGAGAAGCAAACCTAAGTAAGTACTAACGTAAGAACGACCCGATATCCTTCTAGCATTGAACCATCCTCCACGAATGCACCACCTTGGTCGACACTTTGGAGAGCTCTTCCACCTTCCCCAAATGCCACGAACTTGAGGCTTTATACTCAAACCCGAATTTTGAAACTAAACCCCATGGAGCATGCAATGGGATTGCATTCTATGAAATATTAAACTAAAAAAGAAAGTATTGCTATCAAGCATAACTTTCCATAAAAAAGAAATGATCAGTAATGATCAAATATTCATAAAGTATTCTTGCTTGGTATGTCTTACAATGCAACTTAAGAGTCCTATTTATAAGAGTGGGGGGAAGGGGCAAGTGGAGTGATTTTCCAATGTGGGATGGGTTGTGTATAAGTAAGTAACCTCCCAATGAGTGACACCTAGCTAATGGTCCCCCCTTGCATGTGAGAGCTTATTATATATATATAAGTGGTCCCAATGGATGGTCCCCGCTCCGATCTCCGTGCCCGACCTTGTCCTGTCCGACCTCCGTGCCCAACCTTATCATGTCTGACCTCTGTGTCCGACCTTGTCCTGTCCGACCTCAGTGTCCGACCTTATCACGTCCGATCTTAACGCCCGACCTTATCACGTCTGATCTCTATGCCCAACCTTATCACGCCCAATCTCTGCACCTGACCTTATTACAGCCGATCTCTGCTTTCTCCCGAGGAAGTCTTTTCCTTAACAGCGTTTTGTACTCTCTTTTTAGGATCCCATCATTTTTTTTGTGCTTAACAACTTGCCTCATCCCGCCCAACTCCTAAGCGTCACTTCTCGGGACGTTTAGGAGTTTTCAGGCCAGCATCTGAGGCCACGTCAGCCTCAGATCCGACCTGCATCATCCGAGGTTATGTCAGCCTCTGATCCGACGTCCATCTATCGTGTACTGGTGGTGGCCTGCGCGTTGGTCGATCTCGCATTATAATTTCAGCCACCATTTCTTCAGCACCTCTCCCTTGTTCATCGTCTGGTGGATGCATCTCTCTAAAAAAGGATTCTAACCTCCCCGCCTTGGATGCTAAACTGGCCAGATCTTAAACGTCGTGGGCCGTTAAAGCCTCCCGCAGTCGTGTATACATATTCCTGACCACCAGGTTGGTCATTTCGCTCTCCTCAATGACTGTCGGGCAACGCTCCTTCATTAGACGAGTTCTTTCGATGAACTGTGAGGTGGTCTCTTCTGGATATTGTTTCATTTCCAACAAATCGGAAAGAGAGACGGCTGGTAAAGGGTCGAAGAATCTAGCATGAAACGTCATCTCTAAACCTTCCCAGGTTTGTATTTGCCCAGGTGACAGATTTACAAACCATGAAAAAACTATCCTGTTAAAAGACTAACCAAATAGTTGCAGTTTATAAAAAGGGTTATTACCGACTTCTCCTAACTGTGCTGTGAACCGACCCACATGCTCGATGGTGGAGGATCCATCTTCTCCCGAGAAAGCATGAAAGTCTGGCGGTCGATAATTCCTTGGGAGAGGAAAATCATTAATGATCCTTTTTGGAAAAGGTCTTTGATATGCCGGCCTATTCACCGTTTGCGGATTCATTCCAAAATGCACCCGCAGAACTTGAGCGATGTCTTCCGGATCTACTCTGGGTGGAACAGGGTCGAATACAGGAGTGGGATTATGAGCCTGTCCCCCGAACCTCTCTTTCTCTGGGGATGGTTGGCTCGGCTGGGATGGGATTGTGAGCCTGTCCCCCCAATCTCTCTTCCCTTACGATATTCGGCTGAGTATTATCAACTCTTGGTCCCAAAGGAACATTATCTGGGGAAGTTAGAGGAGTCTTCCCCATATCTGTTCGGTTGAAAGTTGTGACACTTGGAAATGTACTATCAACGTATGTTGGCCCTGCAAACGTTGATCCTGGAAAAGTTGCCTGAAAGCGAGAAGGTGACAAGGCTGGAGGCATGTTTGAATGTAGTGTGAATTTAGAGAACGCCTGATCCAACATGTTCTGCATTAGATTTTGTTGTTCACGCAACATGAGGTATCACGCAACATGTTTTGCATGACCAAAATTTGCTGATTGTTCAATTGTTGAACATAAGACACCCAATCGGTAGGTACTTGTGGTGCTTCCCCTGCATTCGGCATAGCAGATGGTGAAATTGTTTCTCCCACCGGTGTTGAAGACGCTTGAGGTTGTGAACCTGCCATATAGATCCTTATGATGATTCGGCCAGACCTCAATCGTATAAAACTCTCTGTTGACGTAGGATCAACAATCATGCCTTTCTCCCACTGTGGTCACAAAATTGTTGATACGATTTTTCAACAATAAAAAGTAAAATCCGAAAATAGGAAATTATTTTCGAATTTTATATAATTAGTGCCTGAGATTATGAATCTCTAAACACTGTAGAATACATAAATAAAATAGGAAAAATAAAACTACAGACTGGAAAATAAAGTGGTGATCCCCAAAGGCAATTCTTTTGAATTTGATGTCGATTGAAGATGATTTGTCAGAATAGACCCGAATCCTTAAATAAGCCCTTAAAGAAACGGTTTGAACCGCCTTCTAGTCGGTTACAACAACCGTTGTCAACCGCCCACCAGGTCCTCCTCTGTTGACACGTGTGTTAATCGACTCACCAACCGCTCGCACCAGTTACAACACTCAAATGTCTCGGCCGACCGCTTCTGAAAACCTCTCTGCGTTAAATGGGCGGCTGGTCCCGACCGACTACTCAACCGCCCAACAATAACCTCTGGCTTCTTAGACTGGTCGCTAGACCAAACGACTCATCGGCCGCCCCATCAAGCGACCACCATCTGATTTCTCCAATCGGCTGAACAATGAATCATCCAGACGATTCAATGGTCGCCCCAACCAAGCGACTGAACTACAGTTTACTTAAGTAGGCGACCAATTAATAGACCCTTTTTCGACCGACCTCCGTATCATCCGTCCTTCTTCGCCCGACTTCCTCTTTCCACCGACCTCCGTATCAGCCGTCCTCCGTCCGACCTCAGTTGGTCCGACCGCGGGCCAACCGACTACGGACCATTTGACCGGCCCAACCGACTGCGAACCATCCGACAGCGAACCAACCGACCGGCTCTGTTTGCCTTATCTCCTTAGATGGACAACTGGTTCAACAGACTATCCTCTTGACAGACCTCCGCGTCTGCCGATACTTCTTTTTTGCCCGACCTTCGTCTTGACAGACCTCCGTGTATGCCGATATTTCTGCTTTGCCCGACCTTATCACGTCCGATCTCCGTGCCCGACCTTGTCCTGTCCGACCTCCGTGCCCGACCTTATCATGTCTGACCTCAGTGCCCAACCTTGTCCTATCCAACCTCAGTGCCCGACCTTATTACGTCCGATCTTAACGCCCGACCTTATCACGTCTGATCTCTGTGCCCGATCTTATCACGTCCGATCTCTGCACCCGACCTTATCACACCCGATCTCTGCTTTCTCCCGAGGAATCCTTTTCCTTAACAGCGTTTCGTACTCTCTTTTTAAGATCCCATCGTTTTTTTGTGCTCAACAACATCTAAATAAAATCAAACTTAAAATTAAAATTAATTAATTTATAGTGGTGGGTGAATTTAAATGATTTGATAGGTTCGAAAATTTTCGAGTGTAATTAAAATAGGTTCGGAAGATTCTAGACTAATAAAGGTTCAAAAATTTTCGAGACGGTAAAAGTTCGGAATTTCCGAGACTATTTGGAATAGGTTTGGAAAATTCCGAGACTAATTCAGATATGTTCAGAAGTTCGGAGACTAAAGAGGTTCGGAATTATCCGAGACTAATTAAAATAGGTTTGAAAATTTTCAAGATAGTAAAAGATCGAAATTTTCGAGACTATTTAGAATAGTTTCGGAAAATTTTGATACTAATTTAAATAGATACAGAAGTTCCGAGACTAATAAAGGTTCGGAAATTTCTGAAACTCTAAAAGTTCAGAATTTCTGAGACTATTTGAAATAGGTTTGGAAAATTCCGAGACTGATTCAAATAGGTTTGGAAGTTTCGAGACTAAAAAGGTTCCTAATTTTCCTAGACTAATTAAAATAGGTTTGAAAATTTTCAAGATAGTCAAAGATAAAAATTTTCAAGACTATATAGAATTGTTTCGGAAAATTCCGATACTAATTAAAATGGGTTCAAAAGTTCCGATACTAATAAATATTTGAAATTTTCCAAGACTAAAATGGTTCGGAAATTTCAAAACTATTGATAGTAGGTTCAAAAATTCTGAAATTATTCAATATAGTAAAATATATATTAAATATAGCTTCGGAAAATCTGAAACAAAATTAAATGACCTTGGACTTTCCGAGACAAAAAAAAAATATATATATTTGATTTTATTTTTATTATATATATTGTTATAATTTAGGAATTGTTTCCAAGACAAATTCTACATTAAATAATAAAATTCTAGTAGTGTAAATTTGATAAGGGAAACATTAAATAGTAATAGTATTATGGTAATTATTATTATTATTATTATTATTATTATTATTATTATTATTATTATTATTCCAAGGTTATTAAGGATTCTGAGTAGATATTGAACTCGACAAGTAATGCTTGAAAGTCAATTACACTACTAATGCCAAGAGAATAGGCCAATAGTTTTCTTTTCTTGAAAATTAGCTTGGCTAGGGAGCTTAGCTCTTGTCCTGTATACGAAAAATCTAAAATAAATACAAAAGGATGAATGTACTGATATTATGCTTAATTTATAATATGATTAATGATGTTATGGGTAAATGTATTTAGATTTGGTTAACATATTATAATATGAGAATTGTATTGTTTATTATTATTATTATTATTTTGTAATGGGCAATATGATGAAATCTTTGGTCGCCAGAACAATGCTTTGAACTCTTTGACGGTGCTTCAACTATTGTGATATAATGTGTCCATTTCCATTGTAACATACCATCAAAATATGTCACTGATGAGCTTACTAAATGCACTAATATGTCTATTCTTGGACAATAGTTTATGCCAGAAATTTGTGTAACTTTTATGATACATTAAGTATCTCTGCTCATTATTTTTAACGTATAATTTCCTTTACAATATACTGCCTCTTTTTTTTCTTTTTTTTTTATTTTTTATTTTACTGTTGTTTAAATATGAGTGCTTGCATATAAACAAAATTGTATCTAACAATGAGACATTCAATACAGTAAATGTCCGGATACATGCTGTACCCACTTCAATCTAACAATCAGTTAAAACAAGAGCAATGTGCAAAACATAAAGATTTGTTAAACGGGTTTTGTTCTCTATAATCCGTTCTAGGGGATACAAATCCATGTCTACTCCCTACTAGAGTAATTATAAGATAATAAACACAATAAATCTCTGTAAACCCGATCTAGGGTTTTCTGGTCTGTATAATTTTGAGGCCGAATTTCTATACGACCACTTAATATATATACATAAGTGTGCAATTGTGAAACGAAGACTATATACAAGTGGCAGCTAATTTTTAAATTTACAAAATAATATATTCTATTTATACATATAAAATGGCTTATATTATATTTATTTATTATCAAAAATCTAATTAGTCTTTTAGTTGGCATATTTTGAAAAAGAAAATATAAAAAACAAACTACAATATTAATAGTAGTTGTATATTATAAATATTTGAATTTTTTTTTCATCTGATAAACTATACCGTTCTCATTTGAAAAAAAATAATTATATAATTTTGTAGTATTTTTTATCCATTAAATTTTTTTATACTCTCTCCGACCCTGAAATTAGTCTCACTTCTTCTGGGCAGGAGTTTAAGAAATATTTTATTAGATAGTTAATTATGCTGATAAATTTATATAATATTTATAATGTATTGTTGTTTTAATTATTTTTATTTAGTGAAATATTTTAAAAAATAAAAATAATTTTTTGTTTTTACTATTTATGTTGAATATTTTATATTTTGAATTTCAATTTTTTAATAAAATTATTGTATTAATTGGAAAACAGTAATGATGTAAAAAGAAAAATTAATTTTACTAATCTAAATATAATTAAACAATAAAAATATGATTTGACTATAAACTTTTAATTTAATTACATTTTACGTTAAATTCTTTCAAAGTAAATACGAAAAATAAAACTTAAAACTGAATTTAGTTGTTGATAGTAATAAATATGATACATAAGTTCATAAATTTGTTCATTCTCACAAATATTAATTATAGTTATAATAATATTCTTTCCGTCCATCAAATTTAATCTCATCTTTTGTAAATATACAAAATGAATAAGGTTAAATTTACTGGACGAGGGAGTAATATATTATTTTTTCTTACAAAATAATACAATTGAATATTTTATTAATATTTTTACAATTTTCAATAACAAATAATTAAAAAAAAATCTAAAATCTAAAAGTATTGCAACTTTATTATTATTTATTTTCGCAAGAAATAAATACAAATTCTAATCTTTAATATTAAATCAAACACCCTAATAAAAGATTTTTTACACCGCTTTATGATTAATATTGTTAAAAAAGTATAATATATACACATCAACACAAACTATATATTCTACAAGCTTATGAAAATTTAACAATTTTAAAAAAATTATTTTTTATATTATCAACAAATTTCTAATAGCTAGTATAGAAAAATATCTCAAATTAAAAATACAAACAAGTATTCTCTCTATCTCTTGTTAATGTATATATCTTTCTATTTTCATCCGTATGTATATATTTTTTAGTAACAATGGCCCCCACTTTTTTTTTTCAAATACCGGTATTTACTATCATTACTTTTACATAAAAAATCAAAGGCAAAATTAATTCTATAATATTTTTAACTACTCACTACAATTAAAATACTATTATTATATTAATTTTTAAATTGCAAAGTACACATACATTATAATGCGGAACAGAGGGAGCATATTTTTATTTTTTATACTATATTAAAAATTAATATAATATTTAAAAATATAACGTCAAGACATATTTATATTACATCAAAATATAAAATTTTATTATTCAAAACTTTAAATTCAACTCTCAAATGTATGACCAAATAAAATCTAAAGAAAAAATACTAGTAATTTAATAAAATATAGTTAAATTGGCGATATAAATTATTATTTATTAATTATTGATTTATTATGAAATAAGACTAATTTGACAGGACAACTGAAACAAAGAGAAATTATATATGGTTATAAAATATAATACTATAATATATGTGTATAGTCGAGAAAGAAAATATACAATTGTATAAATATATATCTTTAAAGATAAGTATTTATAAATGGTATGTATGTATGTAACGCATGTGTATTTAAATAGACAACACAAATAAATAAATATAATAAATATATATATTAGAGAGTGAATGAGAGGTGAGAGAGAGAGTGTTCAAGAGCAAAACGTATCATTATTTCATGCAATTTACAAAAGCCTATAAATAGACTTTACAAGAATGGAGTACTCATCAGTTGGCCACTTGGCATTACAAGATAATAACACGTATTAAATAATATAATGAATTATAACATATACTCCCTCCATTCCATGTAATATAGGTGTATTACTGTAGACACGAGAATTTAGGTAAAGTATAATTAATAAGTAATTAAAAAGTGTATTAGTAAAAATAATTATAGATTAAGATTAAGATAAATAAATAGTTTAATTATAATTAAGAAAATTATAAAATTTAAAATACGATTAAAGTGTATAATTATACTTCCAAAAATAAAAATGACAAATTATGTGGAACAAACGAAAATAGAAAATATGAACAAATTATGCGGGACGGAGGGAGTATATTTTTAAATAAGTAAAAGAAAAATTAATAGGGTGGAGTTCGTGGGGTGAGGGCTCCAGCCCAGCCTTGCCCCGACCTCTGTCTGCTTCCGAATGTACGCACAAAACACACAATTGTCATCATTAATTCAATACTAATATTACCTTTTAATAAGATTGTTAGTCGGTGGCGTAGGATGTGATTGATGTAAACACATCAATATGTTAAGGTACATAATTACCTCGGGCAACTTTAAGAATATATTGTTCGAATTGAGGAAGAAATTATTGAGTTAAATAAAAATTATTTGGAGCTATGCGATAAAAGACGGCGGCTACGGTGCTGAATTTTACAATGCTAACAATATATTACAGCACATGGTGTGTTATCAGACAACAGATGGTGTTACTACAGGCAGCACAGCGTATGCATTCATATAATAAAAATACAACACATTAACTAACAACATATGCTATAGTCTTATACAACACAATCAATAGTTGATTTCAGCACAACATATACTATCATACAACACACTTATAATTATGAACCAACAAAACGAATACAACACATGCTATAGTCTTATACAACATAAATAATAGTTGATTTGGGCACACCGCATACTGCTATACAACTCACTTATAATTATAAACCAACAACACATGTCTTTACTCTATAACATGTGTTGTGTATAATAAGACTGTATGTTGTTTATATATGTTACGGGTGTTGAAAAATCAGCACGGCACTGAATTTTCAAAATCAGCACCCTAATTGTTTCTGTGATAAAAATATTGTAAAACTATCAATAAAAAAAATAATACTCCATTCGTACCAATACAATAGTCTTGTTTACTGTTTTTATCCGTCCCAAAATAATACTCGTATTTCCATAAATGCTCATATCACTATAATATTACCCTTATTTTTTCATTATTAAACAAACGTGACTACTTTTTACTCTAATACATCCACGAAGTACAACAAAAGTGTTTTATTCATAATTTTTACTAACTATCAATATAATATCAATATGTTTTAAATTTCGTGTCCAACTCAAATAAGATCATAGTTCTCAAACAAAGGGAATAATATACATATAAATATAAAGTGACCTAACTAGTGCTTAATTATTGTTGTCATGCCACTTTCTTTCTCCAAAGTATAATAATAATAATAATAATAATAATAATAATAATAATAATAATAGAAGGTAAGCATGTATAATCAAAATAAAAAATGGTAAGTGAGTTGCCTAAAAACCAATTCCCTTCTTCTTCTTCAATCTTCATTGCAAATCTTGAATGCCATCGCCATCCCAGCAACACTCTTAATAGGAAGCTGACCATACAGTTCCTCTGAGCAAGGAGGAGGTCGAAGAAAATATTATTCTGATGACCGGAGGGAGACTTTTGCAGCGCCCCAAGAAGAGGCCAAAGTACCTTAAAAAAGATATGGAGGTACATATCCTTATTTGATTCTAATTTTTCCTACGACTATTTTTTATATGTTGTCACTGATTTCATTAATTCATATTATTTCATTGCAGATTTTGTTTCTTAGAGGATTCTTTGCAACTATTTGAAAGGTAATTAAACACAAAAGCCTCTCATTTCTTCATTGCAGATTTCATTAACTTGTATTATTTTTTATTGCATATCCTAATGTGTTTTAATTTTATCATCTGTAGTAGGTTCGTTGTTTGTGTTTTTTTTTTTCTTTTTCAATCTTAATTTTTTCATGAAAATTATTTTTCATTCTTTATTGTTTGTATTAATTACTTATACAATGTGATGACTTTCCATGAAGATCAAGCCAAAGCATGGATATGGATGTTAACGTAAAGGGCCAAATTTTTTTTCCTTTTATAGATTAAGAGACCATCCTGTTTGCATGAGCTCAATTCGGCGCTCTTCCTGCCAATGATGGCACTGCATCGCCAGCCACTGTGATTCGTACTTCGCTTGGTCTTCTTGTTCCCGAGTTGGTTCGTTTCATGTCGAGGCCTTGTGACTGGTGCATCCTTTGTTTGCCAATTCGAGTGCGTTGACATTGGATTTCGCTGCCGGTTGTGGTCGAAGGTGGTGCTTGCTGAGGTGATTCTCGGCCATGGCTGAAAGCAGGGAAACCAAAGACCAAGCTATGCTGAGGTCGTTTCCTCTTCTACATGCACTCCAGGTGCTCGACAAAATGACTCTTCCAAGTCATGCGCTTATTTTGACACTTCTGAGGGTTTCGGATCTGTTGCAACGGTTAATGGGTATCCTAGGGTGAAGTTCTATGCTGCTGAAACATTCGACCTTACCTCGGAGTATCAATTTGCTCTTGCTGGGAAATTTTCACAGAGATATGCATCGTGGAAAGCGCTTGTTTTATGGTTTGATAATCTTAAGCTTGTTGGATAATTCTCAATCCGTAGATTGAATTAGAAACATACTCTCATCCACCTCTCTAACGAAGAAGACTATTCTAAATTGAGATCTAGAGGGGTATAGTTTTTTCAAGGCTTCCGGATGCGTGTGCACAAATGGTCACCGGTACATCTCTTTCATAAGAAAGTCTTAACATTGATTGTCTCTGTTGTTTTTATCATTATTAAATCTTCATGCGTCGAAATATTACACACAAAGACATAAATATAATCCAAATATACAAACAACAATATCTTTTATTCTTTTCCAATTCGAATGAATATTTTATATTATTTTAACATGTATTCATCAAGTGTCTACATTTTTTTATTCAAAAGAATTATTTATAATATCAAAAAAGCAAAAATGTATTTCAAATTAAAACATTTGAACGTATCAAACAATTCTTAATCAAAATAGTGCATTGCTTAGTAGAATTCTAACCTCTAGAGGGCCTCAAATCCGCAATTGCATTGCAGTTGTGCCTGTGAACATTACTTAATGTGAATGTAATGGAACTTGCGGAAGGGGAAATGCATATTTTTTATAGCCATCCATGAAAGGGAAGAAATTATATCGATAATGGATAAATATGAAATAATGTAGACATAAATATGAGTATAAAGACTAATATAAACAACAAAAGTATTGTTTATACATAAAAATACAAAACTATGATAATTGTTTTATCGAGTAGAATATTTCATGTTGACAACAATTATACAATGAAACAAAAATAATGAACTTATCTGATAAAAAGTCAACAAATATCGGTCTGTCTCATCTTAAAGCTACACGCCCCCTCGGGTGCCCTCAGGTGCAAGTGGGCCATGTGAAACTTGCACATGCATACTATGTCGGATGCAGAATAACCATCTCACCTAAAAGCTCGAATGGTTAGAAAAACGTAGTCATTAATGATATATCCGCAAACAGGAGTCCCCAACAAAGTACATACACAAACATGTTTTAAACTTTTGCAATTTAGGTAAATATAGATTTTATTATCTTAATATGTATTCATTTCGTGTACCTATTTTTCTTATTAAAACAAAATTTTACATTATAGAAATAGTTTTGTTGCAATTTTAAAAAATTTAGATCACCAAATAAGATTAGTTAATAATCTAGATATATGTATAATCCGTGAATTACTAAAATAAAATATTTTTTAGGTTTAGAAATAGGAATTGTATATGATGGAACATGTCTCTTTAATAAATGGTCGAGTTGGTGCAGTACGATGGATTGTGACAACAATATTACTTGTTTAAATCTTACTAACATTTTTCCAATTAAGTTTGTCTCATAAGACTTCTCCAAAAGCAATTTCTCGATTGGTGTGATTTACACGCTATTTCGCTCAAATAAGAAATTAATAATTTTTTTGACTGGCGTGATTATTAACATATTTGTCAATGCTTAGTGATGTAGATAATAACTTTGGTTATATTATTCTAGAAATTGAAATATAAAAAGAAGCAATGATTTTTTTATAAAACAGGAATTTTAGTTTATGCAAATTTTATCAATAAATTATTATTCTTTGTGATGATTAACTTTCAAATTTTTAAATACTTTATTATAAATTATGTTGTAATGTCATTTTTAATTTATTACTTAGCTTTTTAAAAATTTTCTGAGGAAGTAGAAGAATAGCACTAACGAGAAAACTAAAATTACAAAACTTGAAAGGAAGAAGAAACAAAGAATAAGAATGGAAAATAATTTGCAAGTTACACTCTTTTTATAGGAAATAGAGTCTACCTACTAACTACAACATAAATTCTACTTACAAATATATAAAACATAAATTAGTAATTTTTAATGCATTAATATTAAATGGTGGTAGGTACCAAACCTCCACTAAGTCTAATTAGTAGCAATGCATAGCTAACGTAGGTGATTTTTAAGTCAAATTTACTTCGCATAGCGATGTCTTATTTCTCTTTGTCATTTTTTTTCTTTTTTTTTTTTCTCATGTAGCTAACATAATTCTATTCCTATTTTCGTCTCTAATGTCATTAGTAACGGAAAAAAATAGATTTAGATACAAAAAAAATTTGTTACAAAAATAATTATTTCTTGTAGTGAGAGTAAGACGAGATTGGTCATTTTCTTTTGTTGGATCTCCAATAATTTCCGTCCTCCAGCAACTCCTACGGTGAATTTAAGTATTAAAAACGTATTCAAAATATGGAGATAGAGTTACATATGAGTTAGAGCACATACAATTATTTCTCTCTCTAAATTTTGTCTCTCTAATGTGATAAATGACAACAATGGTTTGTTGACTTAAGAACTCAGACCAATTAATTTTCTTTTGCACCGATTCGAGTGGAGTGTTTCTCAATATATGTAACATTACTTTGATTTACCCCCTTCTTCTCTTTTGTCTCTATTTTATTTCTCAACCAATGAGATGAAATTGTATTTGCCGCTACATTTTGTGCCTTCTACGACCCCAAAAGAGTCAACTCTGATGTATTTGGGTTCAGAGGACAACTGGACGCAGAGATTGAGAATTTTGTCCATATGCTTAAAAAAAAATGGTATTTTCTTGTAACAAATATTTTCTTAATAAATATTTTATATAATTATAATGTAAAATTTATGAATACTTTTGTAATATTTATTTATTTTTATTATATTTTATTGTTAATAATAGTTTTCGTTGTTGCAATCTATTTTATTTTATTTTATAGTTTAATGAATGGAAATCAATATTGAAAATTAAAGAGATAACATAAAGTTAACAATGCAAATGATAAGCCGATACACATTTGTAATCTTCAAGGGAAAATCTCAACAAAAATTCTATTTTGTTTAATGAATGGAAATCAATATTGAAAATCTCTTTTGTTGAGGGAATTCTGATTTTAATTTTGATTTTGATTTTGATTTTGGAATTTGATCTGGCTGTGCGGATTTCGTTCAGTTAGAAAATGTTTTATTTCTTACACCAAAGGCGTACTTCCATTCCGGAGCAGCTGGATGGAGGCTTGAGCTGGAGAGTGATTGATGGATGTAGATGAGTTTATAGCCCTTGAGGCTTTCTGGGGTTGTTCTTCTTCCACTGCAGCTGTGGCCGGAGGGAGAGTACAACTTTGGAGCTGTAACTGAGGCTTTCCCTGCTCGCTGGAGGAAGACATGCCTTGATGAGTGCAATGAAATTAGGGAACAAGAAATTGCAGCCTTCGGTTGAGAAAACTAAATTTGTAGTGAACGTTAGCTGAAAGACTTGTGTAGATACACATGAGAACTGTATATTGCAATCGTTCCTGCAAATTGTCACACATACATACCTTGAGTGATACAAATTTAGTTATAATAATATTTATTTTTAGTTTACTTTTATTTTCATTAAAAAAAATCACAAAATAAGGTAGAAATCATAAATTGTGCTGTGCAGCTAAATTAAAATCATCCTATAATAAGATACATTATATATATATAAGTTCAATGAGTTTTATTTTTCAGTTTTTAGTTTTTATTTTGTTTAAATTGTTTGCAAATTGTGCATTTTGTGTGCATGCGGGAAGTTAGGATATGTGTAAATTTAGTTATATATATAATAACATTACCTGCAAGTTTTCTGTTATATATATATATATATGCATATCATAAAAAATTATATATATATATTTTTTGTTAGACACTATTGACTTTTACTTTACATTCAATAGAACTATTGCTCCCTCCGTAACCGATATAGGGTGTGTTTAGCCATTTCTTGATAGCTTTTACATGTTAGTTGACTCAATTAGCTTAGGTGATTTAATTAGCTAGTTTGACTAGGTGATTCAATGAGTTGATTGTATTAAAGTGTATGATAAATCAACTATTTATACTTATAATGACAATTGAAAATAATTATATTTTATTTTTCAAAACATTCAATTGTGTTAGTTTAGGTTTAAATTTTCTATAAATTTTTGTTATTAAATTATTATAAATTTTGAAAGTATTATTAAAACTTCAATTTTATTATTTTTTTTATTTGAAAAAAATAATATATTTTTAAGTAAAAATATTAATACGTTTTATTGAGAATTGCGTAAAATATAAAATAATAAAATTCTCGTATATATATCTTTTTTTTATTACTAATTAATTTATTAATTTATTATACTTATAATTTTCAATAAATTTATCTATTTTATTTATTTTTTAATATAAAATTATATATAAAAATAAATTAATAATTTATATTTTCTAGTATGTTTTCATTTTAACAAACTTATATATTTTTCAAATAGAATAAATTACAATAAAAATTTATAAAAAAAAATTATAATTTAGTAAATAAAATATATTAAAATAATTAATAACTACTGCAATACAAATATATTTATAGGTATAGGAAATAAATAATAATTTTTAAGGGAAAAGAAGGAAGAAAGAAAATGAGAGTGAGAAAGCTCTTATAAAACATTGGGTTATATAGTTTTTCCAAAATTAGCTTTTTGATTGGCTCTAATAAGCTACTCCCTCTGTCCCAGCTAAAATCATTTAGCTTAGACACGGAGTTTTAGACAGTGTATAATTAGTAAATAATTAAAAAGTGTATTAGTGAAAATAATTATGATTTAATAAAAATTATTATAAATTAAGATTAAAATAAATAAATAGTTTAATTAAAATAAAAAAAATTATTAATTATGAATTTTAAAATATGATTAAAGTGTATAATTATATTTCCTAAAAAAGCAAATGACAAATTATGTGGGACAGACGAAAATATAAATAGTGGACAAATTAAATGGGACGAGGGGAGTATTTCTAAAAACTAATTTACCAAATAACTAAATTAGCTTTTTGACTTACCAAACAACTTAAAGTTGTTTAATAAAGTAAAAACTCAAATTCTTTGTCAAACTCCTTCGTGGTGTTACAGTTATTATAGCCAAAAATTTAAGGGATATGTGATTACTAAATAATTAAAAATATATTAATAAGAATAAGTACAATACAATCAGATGAGCATTGAGGAGAGGAAGTTGGGTTTTTATAGAAGATTCTAACCAATGAGCAGATATAAATGTGAAAATACTTAAGCTATATGTTAAACAATGCTATAAGCATGACAGATGGATTTTGGAATATTATTATTATCATTATTTCCTTTATTAATTTTGACTTATTTCCTTTCTTAATTTTGACTATGTTCACCCAGTATTTTTGGATGAATTAATTTTTGGTGTATGGTATAGGAAATTGTATTTAATGTATAAAATATATTATTTTAAATTAAATATTTGACATTTTGAAAAAAAGTGTTTAATTATTTTTTTTAAAATTTATATTTTGTGTGTGATATAAAAAATTGTGTAAAGAATACCAAAAAGTTGTTGCACGAACAGATCCTATTGTATTATTTTATTATTACCTCGTTTTTTTTTTGTTTGAATTTAATAAAAATAAAAGGTAGGAAATAAGTAATAAAGAGAAGGGATAAATTCATTTAATATAATTGTAAAAATAATATTTGATTTATTGAGTAGGACATTAATCTTGAATTTTACCCTAGCAATCTCACTCAAATGATGAAACATAATATTCAATATGTGTAATATCAAACTAATTGTTAATTTTTAACAATATGCGTACAATCAAATTTAATGAGTTGAGAAGTACAATATTGCAGTAATGCCATAAATTGAATGTCATCCTAGTGACCTCATTCTTCATGATGACATTAAATAACTGGCATACATAAAAATGAATGTACTATTAGCATATGATGTCGAAAATTAAATCTAAGCAAATAATATGTAAATAGTTATTAAATGTGATAGTTTCAAAAAAAAATCTTGAACTAGTAAAATTTTAAAAAGTACAATATATGTATATACACTAGCATATAATATGATTTATACACGGGTGATAGTTATAAACCAAATATCTAATGAACCAGAGAAAGTAGCATCCGCTGGGTGGGGGGGTGGGGGGCGGCGATAGATTTGAACTGGTCGGCTTATCAGTTTCCAGCAGTGACAATGTTGCTGCCTTCGTGTCACCAACACCAGTCACTCGTATCATGGAGCTGAAGGCCGAACAATCTCAAGCCATTCTCTCCAATATGATAAAACAACTTGAGACTCGCAAATTCTTCATTCAGGGGGCTGATCGGACAGCTAGAAACTGAGTGGATTGATTGCTACGCCCAAAGTTTGGGGACGAGGATCGGCTGGGGTGCATCAACTGAATTTTCCGATGAGAACAGCAGTCAAGAGGCGGCGAGATTGAATTGCCCGGTGGAGATTGAATGGGAAGAGAAAGGGAAGAAAAATAATGTGTGGAAGGGTTCTGGTATGGTGTGGAATTGTAGTGTAGGGTTTGAGATTATGATTTCATCCAGAAGTTTTGTAATTAAACCTTAATACATAAACATGTGCTGAATAACATGCCATATATATAATTTATTGGATCGAATTCAATACACAATAATATAAAAAATTATCAGAAAATTTCTATATACAATCTCAAACTATAACAACAATACAAAGTACCAAAAAAATAGATACTATGTATTCATGTTTTTTTGAAAATATTTTACAAGTAATTAGTAATATTTTTTATCCTTTAATTATCCCTCGTGAACAACTTTTATATAATCATATAATACACTTATCTAATTGGCTCTGATCTCCAACATTATGACTTGTACAGTTTTTTTTTTTTTTTAACTATATATAACAATATAGTAACGGTGGATTCGTGATTCATGATTGTGATTTTCAAACTTTTGTTCGGACAAAGGTAATAATTCCTGAAAAAAAAATTATAGTTTGAACAATTTGGATATGTTGCATTGGAGAAACTATGAAATAAATAAATAATAATAATAATTACCTCAAAAAAATATATATGATTGTAGTTAGGGTAATTGAATTCAATCCAGCTTTGAGAACGGACATGAAAAATCCTGTTGTCCATAACACAACTATAAGAACACAACTATAAGAGCATCTAGTGAGTAACAAACTCTTATACAAATTTTCTTAAAATTTAAATATATATATATATTAAATCACAAAATCACTATTTCATAATATAAAATTTATTTAAAATATAAAACTATTAAACAGTATACTTTCATCTTCACAAAATCAGTTTCATTCACAGGAACATATTTCTTGAATTTAAATTGTCCTTCACTTACACCATTCTGACAATATGATAAAAGATATTAAAGTCTAAAACTAATAGTATAAAAAAAAGTATTTACATAGAAATTAAACTTTCTTATCTATGCAACATGCTCCTTATACAAAGAATTAGTTCGTCAAACCTTGATGTTCGCATCAGAGACCATAACCAGCAACTGTTTCGCCTCGAAGGCTGTTTGGTTTCTCTATTGAGTAAGAGTTTTCTTTGGTTCAATAGTTTCGGAAAGACAACACCAAGTTGTACAAGATCTAGTGTCAGATCTGAATGTATGTTCAGTTCTATGCACTTTGTGGCCCTCATTCTCAAGTTTACGATGGATCTACTGTATTTTGGTTGCAATTTTCCAAAATATTATTTAATCCTGACCAAGTTATGTTTAGGGTTCCGATAGGATATAGGTCGGTAATATGATGGTGAGGGACATATGGTGCCCTAACCCTACAGTGGTGCTGCTGCCTCCTTATAAATTGTGTTTGAAGGTTAAAACTCCTCAAACACAATAGCAACTTGGGTTTGTCATTTGTAAGAGCATAATTGTGATTTTCAGAGGTTTTTGACGGTTTTGGCTTGTGATTTGGCATAAAGAGGGGAAAAAAAGAAAAGTGATTAAATTGGAAAGGATAGGTGGAGAAGAGAAAGTGAGATTAGTATTGAGAGGAGAGATGTAGAATGTAGGGTTTTTATAGTGTGAGCTGATTAATGTATACGTAAAAAGTGTGAGACACGTATCACTTTCCATGTTAAGAAATACTGTCAATATGACAGGTGTATTTCGGAATCTTTATCCTATTATTATTATTATTATTATTATTATTTTATTATTAATTTCTTTTTAATTTTATTATTGTAATATATTTTTTTTTTGGATGAATTTAATAAATAAATAGTAAGAAAATAAGCAACAAAAAGAAGGGATAATTAAATTGTGCATTTCATATAATTGTAAAAATAAATTTTGATTTAGTGAGTAGCATATCAATCTCGAATTTGATCGGAGCAGCCTGATTCGACTGATGACAAATAATATTCAACATATGTAAATCGAACTAACTTTTAAATTTTAACAATGATTATGAACATAGAATTTAATGAGTTGAGAAGTACAACGTTGTCGTGATGCCAAATATCAAATTGCCTCAAGTGATCTCCTTTGACGTGACGATAATAAATATGCAACATACATAAAAGTGAATGAAATATTGATTTATGATATCGGAAACTAATCTAAACAAATAATATATAATTAAATATTAAATATAACGTCTTAAGAAAATAAGCGTTATTTGTTTAATGTTATGATTTGATTTTTTTTACCTAAGATATAGGGAATCGTGTCAATAATATTAAAAATAATATTTTATTTTGAATATTGACTTTTGTTAGAAGAAAAAATATATATTGAAAATCGCGTCAGAAAAAATTTTATGGGCAAACAAACCTTAAATTTTGTTTAGTTGCACATGACTTCTTGAATTTCATCGATTGTCACATCAACTATTTTTTTTTTTTATGGAATATTACTCGTTTAATAGTTAAAGCCAGAAGTTGTGATATATATTTATGACAATATTGCTCTCTGTGACTTTTAATTTTTGCAAATTAAAATCAGTTATAAATTTATGTAATTATCAATCTTTTTTCTAGAAGTGTATAAGAATTAATTATCCTTGTATTCAATTCAAACCTTCAACTACTAACCATCAACCAAAGAATTAATTACCGTTTCATTTAATGCAATTCTCAACTACTAACCATCACCAAAGGAATTAATTATCTTTTCATTCAATGTCATTTTCAACTACTAACCATCACCAAAAGAATTAATTATTTTTTCATTTAATGCAATTTTCAACTACATGAACCACAAAAATTAATCATCGTTACATTAATACATCTTTAAACTATTAGTCATCAATTATAAGAATTAATTAACAGTGCGATTGGGGACTTTATTACCGCGCCTACTTTCACTGTATCAGAGTGGGTTTGTGAAAGAGCGCGGGATCGCGGATAATCTATTGATGGCATTCGAGATGGTTCATTATTTGAACCTTAGAGGCACGTCGCATAACGAGCTTATGAAACTAGACCTTAATAAGGCATATGATAGGGTGTCTTGGCATTTTTTTAGGCATGCCTTGTTGAGGTTCGGTTTCGCAGAGGAGTTCATTACATTGCTGATGCATTGTATGGAGCATGTTTATTACTCTGTCTTCATTAATGAAGATCTTGGGGGATTTTTTAAATCCTCCCGGGGGGTCCGAAAGGGGGATCCATTTTCGCCTACTTTGTTTGTACTTGCGGCGGATCTTCTATCGAGGGATTTGGAGCGGCTCTACCAGGGGTTTCCGGAGCTTTACTTTAGATGTAGAAGGGGGTTTCGGTTGTCGCACCTAGCATATACCGATGATGTTTTGATCTTTGCTAGTGCTTGTGGGGAGATGATGAGCTCTTTGATGACCTATTTGGCCGATTATGCGAGGATCACTGGCCAAAAGGTTAACTGTTAGAAGAGCACGATTGTTTTCAGCAGATGATGCCCAGAGGGAGTTCGAGAGCAGCTCCAGACAGTTACGGGGTTTAGAGTGGCTGATCTCCCGATTACATATCTTGGTGCGACTCTCTATGTGGGGAATCGGAGGAGTATTCTATACAAGGAGCTTCTAGGGAAGCTTCGGAGATACTTGAGCCGTTGGGATCGGGTTGTATTGTTACATGGCGGCCGATTACAGCTTATTCGGAGTACATTTTTGTCCCTTCCACTATATTTACTTCAGGTGTTGCATCCTCCACAGTCGATACTTCATGAGGTTGAGCAGATTTGTGCACGGTTCTTTTGGGGCTCGTATCATTGTCACCGCCAGCGTCATTGGATTTCTTGGGTGAATGTTGCACGGCCGCAAGAGGAGGGTGGTTTGGGACTTCAATGTCTCTCGGATATGGTTCATGCATTTTCCATGAAGCTTTCGTGGAAGCTTCACGAGGGCTCCTCCTTGTGAGCGGAGGCGATGCGGCACACGTACTTTCGCGATTGCTTTATGGGCAGTGCTCCTTGTCGGAGCTACCACAACTCGGTGTGGAAACGCTTGTGCCGATTTAGGGATGATGTTCAGTTACAGATTTATTGGACTTTAGGTCCGGGGCGTGTTATTTGTGGTATGATAGATGACTTGGAGAGCAGCCCCTTTCGACCTTTCGGGAGGGCAGACTACCGCCGCCGCCGCCGATCTTGCTTCGAGATATGTGGAGTGGCGACTCGTGGGATATTGTGAGATTGCGAGCATATCTTCCCGAGTCGGTCGTTTAGCGTATTTTGGATGTCCCTATTGATAGACAATCTGACGATCAAATGAGTTGGATGGCCTCGTCATCCGGTACATTTACGTTATCCTCAGCTTGGGAGCTTTCCCATAATACAGGGGTACGGAGTTGGCTATCGGGGATATTGTGGTCGCGTATTCTTACTCCGACAATATCAGTCTTTCTATGGAGATTGTTTTGACGACGGATACTGGCAGATGAGATTATTCAGCATTATGGCATTTCGATTGTCTCACGATGCCACTATTGTCATATCGAGGTCGAGACTATCTCGCATCTCTTTATTAGTTCGGCGGTTGCCTTAGGAGTGTGGGAGAATTTTGTGGTGCTTTTTAAGATATCTTTGCCGGAGACACATACACTGCATCTATTTGTGTTTTCGTGGAGACTTTCTTTAGCACATTCTCAAGTATTAGAGCGTATGTTCCGTTGTTGATACTATGGTTCATTTGGATAGCTTGGAACAATGCGAAGCACAGGGGGCTTCGCGTATCTTCCGAGAGGATCATCTGACGGATTCATTCACACTTGCAGACTCTTTGGCGTGCTAGGATTCTATTATGTCGACATTGGGTGGGCGATTTTCATATAGCATATGGACTTGGATTTCGATACTCCCCCTCCGATCCCTCGGCCTCCGATTATGGTGCGATGGTTGGCACTGTCTCCGGGATGGTTCAAGCTTAACACAGATGGTGCTTCGCTTGGCAATCCCAGAGCAGCAGGAGCGGCAGGTATCATCCGAGATTCGGCAGGAGTAGTTCTCATTGCATTTCAGAATCTGATTGCACAGGCGACGAACACTTTGGCAGAGCTGACGGTGATTCAGACTGGAGTAGGGATAACGATTGATCGAGGATTGACGCCATTATGGATTGAGAGCCACTGGTCTCTCCAACGATGCCTTACATGTATTCGGCTGCGGCTTAGGGATACGACTTGGCGGATACTTATATATATAGAGAGGGGAACCGCATCGCAGATGCCTTAGCGACTGTGGCGGTTTCTCTCCCGATTGAGCGGATACTTCTCCCGACAGATATCCCTTCGTCAATTAGAGGCCTCCTTCGAGCGGATGCTGACGGTCTCTCACCATTTTACTTGATTTTGACTTAGCTTAGATCGATGATATTTGGACTGGATAACTTAGTGCTTGATATGGTGTTGATACCTTAGACATATTACCTTTGGATCTTTGATACTTAGACTACCTACGCTTGTCTTGTAGAGAGCAATCCATTCCATTGGTTGTAGTGTGGTGTGTGTGTGGGTGGTTTTATTGCAGTGTGCATTTGACAATGATACACAACGAAAAGGAAAATGAATTGGTTAGCATGTAATGTAATGTAATGTAATGTTGTTGTATTGGAATTTGGAGTGTGCACTTTAGGGGGGCTGACTGATGATATATAGTTGGCTCACCCGCAAAGCATTTGCGGAAATGAATAATCAATCAATCCATAAATTTTGAAGTGGTTGAACACTGCTTGGCATGCTTCAACTTGGAATTCACTTTTGATTGAGTGCATGAGTATGGGCATGTCGGGATAAAAATAAATAATATTAAACAAAACTTTACTCAAGTTTTCACCGGAGGAGAAAACCGCGATCTATTGAACACTCAGACGGTGGATCCCATCAAAACTACAAATTTACGCACCTCTTCAAAAGTGTTTATATTCCACATTTAAGAAAAATGCAAAAACCCTACACCAACAAGCAAGGTAAGTCACAAGTCCACCCACCATATCAATTCGAGAAAATTCTCTACCCCATGCAATTTACACCATCGGCTTTCTTTAACAGAATGTATAATTTCTTGCTATGGCCCGGTAAAGGGGTTGTAGATACTGTTGTACGAACATCCGATGCTGGATGAATGGTCTTGATTTAGTGGACGACACTGACAGCCCCTACAGCCTGCTATCTAACAAGATTTCTTTATAAACATAAGAACTTGTGTCCTATACCCAACATTATAATCTCTAATTTTATGTTCAGACATACGAAGAAGAGAAATGTAAATTTAAAAAACAATCTGGATTGTGTTTATTTCTAGCTCAGGGAAAGAATGACACAAAAAATTAAAATTACTGTGTAAAGTTCTAAGGATTGTTAGGTTTTTTCAACTATTGTAACCCCAACGAAGTCTTTTGATAGAAATCTAAATTATGCAGAAAAGATAAAAAGTAAGAGATCAAAAGAGGACCGCAACCTTTTACTATATTAGATCGTGCAGAAAGAAAGATACATATAGATAGTGCATTTAACAACTCATTTAACTTCTCCATAACTCTTAGATACTAAACTTACATAAATGCTGGAAAATGTGATCACCAAGAGACTCAAAACTGACACGAAACCAACATCACATTAATAAAGATATAATTGCAAGTTTATTAATTCAACATCTTTGAGGGACTCGACAAAGTCTCCTCCAGCAGTGTTAGACTAATTTTCACCCAACGCTATTGGTTGGTGGAAAACCGAATAGGCACAATGCTCAAAATCACATAGCGTAACTCCGGGCATGGATGGACAGACAGCTGATCCAACTCCTTCCCCTGAAAGAGCAGTAAATTCTCAGAGGGTTATTTGTCGTCGAGTTTCTTGATAACCTCAACGTATCTAGCTCGAGCACCTTCCAGAGTCTCTTGCTATTTAGGTACCTACACTCAGAAATGCACCCTCTTAGCACAGAGAAATTCAACTTTGACAAGTATATGAATTTAATCGCAGTGTAAATCTGACCGGTGAAGAATGAAAATTACCTCCTTATAAACCAATTCAACAGATTTATCAACAGTTGATTAAGTTGTTCAATACACTCTTGACAATGATCCTCGATAGGTTGGGCAGCTCCTATGATAGGCTGGTTGGAAATTCTATATCTTTCGAACACAGACTCCATGGTGGGATGGAGAAACGAGTATGGATTGTTCGTCGTGGAGAACATTATGATCCCAATGTTAACTCCACAGGTGTAGTAGTGAGCTGGCTTGCCTATTTTCAATAAGTTGCATCGGAATTCTTTGGCACCCCTGAATTTTTCTGCCCATCATTTTAGAAATAAAAAAATTATAAAAATTGAACAAAATAAAAATAAGTGATATAGACATTGATTTATTAGATGTAGGGGTATGTAATACAAGAAGTATTATTTACACTTTTGCTTTCAATGTCATGTTTTACCTATCTGTCTTACCGACTCAATTATTATTTTCTTCCTAAAGTTTACTATAATTCTTTTTTCAGCAGCATGTGACATAATATTTTTTTCCACCACTGTACTTTTTACGATTGTATTTAGGTAGCGTAATGAGTAAGTGTTTTACTATAAACCATAGAATTATTGTTTATAGAACATATATATATATATATATGAAACCAATGATAACTGTTTTATGCACGTGCACAATGATACAAACAACATACATCTATTTGACATAAATTTGTATAACAATCCATCTATATATATATATAGAATAACTACATATGATGAAACAACTATAATTTTAATATGGAAACGACAATATATTTTATCTTTAGCAATTAGGGTAAACATTTGATATTATTTTATATGCAATATTTGTTTCCTCTTGTTGTTACTTTTCTTATTTAAAACAGATATTTACATGTCACCGTTTTAGTTAAATTTAATCAGACAACACAAGATATATATTTACATAATACAAATAGAACAAATAAACTGGCGACATTCAACAACAAATACTACAATTGATCTTAGCATACAAGATTTACTAACACGGTACACAAATAACAACACAATTAATACCCTAATAGAATGATTTTGTAACACCCCCAAAATGCGGGTATGTCACATGTTGGCATTAAAATAATAATGTATATAAACACGCCATGCTATAATACCGAGGCTTCACAAAAATCACCTATTTTGTTTTTACATAATATTTATTTTAAAACATAGGAATACATCACTATCACCCACAGTATTTCTCAAACTCATGAAAAAAAGTGAAACTGGCATATTACAAAATAATACAAAAAATTTGCATGCTGTAATTCAAAAGATCCTTTTCCAGATGATATGTCAATTACTGACCCGAGGGTCCAACTACGAAGTCTGTAGGAGAAAAACGTAATATCATTTGCAACACCAGCTGAGTATTAAAAACATACATAAACAAAAAGCGCAACCAACCGTAATTCAAAAGTCATGGCAGTACTCATGACCATTCATACAATCTTACCACAAGCAAGTTACATATATAACACAATCAGTCTCAAAACGATAGACCAATCTTGCTTTTAATGTAGTTAATATCACATCGATATAAGCTAAACGATAATTAATGTCACATCGATAGTCCACTCCCGGCTAAACGATAATAAATGCCGCATCGGTAGCCCACTCCTAGCTAAACGATAATAAATGCCACATCAATAGCCCACTCCCGGCTAAATGATAATCATTATCACCAAGGATAATAGCAAAAGAAATTCTTTGATTAAATAGCTGAATAGCAAATTATGAATTTTTTAAGGATTTCTAATTTAATACACCAATATTCAAATTCATATTAAAAATTATAATCAAAGCTTAATCACAACAAGAAATAGAATATCAAAATCAGAATTAAAATCGGACGGCTAAATCTTTTTTTTTTCTTTTATTCCTTCCTTCTTCTTCTTCTTCCCTGCGTTCTTTATCCTTCTGCTCGAAGTAAATGTTTGTTTTACTTTTGTTTGACTTATCTGAAAATACGAGAGCACCAATATGATAACTTTTACGACTTAGCGCATCAGTTACCAAGTTCTCCTTGCCCTCGTGGTATAATATCTCAGCATCGTAATCCTTAACCAATTCTAATCCTTAATATTTTATATTCACTCTTGTTTCATTATTTTTTATTTTATATATCATTTGACACTTTTTTCGGCTATAGGACAACAACGGAACTAAAACGACTTTAAAATAATCAATAGTTTCTCTTCTCTCTCACCAATAGGTATGAGTTTCTTATAAATTTATTTTCAATTTAATTTGAATTGTGAGTACTTTTTTTTTTAATTAGAATTAAATTTACACCAAGAAATAAGATTTGTGAGCGTTGATTTGTAGTTTGTATTACTTAATATTCTTATTATTCTATGTTTCTAATACAAAATATATATAAATTTAAATTGTGATATGAAATTTGCTAGATTTTATTTTCAACTATATAATTTTTCAAATTATATGTAATCTGAAAAACTTGTATAGTTCAAAATAAAATCTAACAACATGAGAGAAACAATGACGAAAGATTAAAAATTTCTCTTCTTTGACACCAATAGGCATGAATTTCTTTCAAATTTATCTCAATGTTTAATTTAATATGGATTGGATGAGTTTTTTTTTTTTTAAGTTTAGGCTGTTATATCCAAATTCTATTTATATTGCATTTTTTTTTTTTTTTTTTTTTTATCTCATTGACTCCATTTCTTTTTTATTTCAATATTTTAATTATGCTTATAGCCCTTTTTTTTTGTTCATGAATTAATTTTGGCTATTTTCATATCTAAGATTTACATATATACAATATGTATTATTGTTAAAGGAAAACTTATTGTTTACAATGTAAAATCAAATTAAATATTACATTATGTAGTGTATATATATTGCCTGCATGGGTTCATCATGCTTATAGCCTGCATGTGTTCATTATGTGCATGTTGAGTACAAAAACTGTGCATTTTGAAAAGGTATGTGATGAAAATATATTAGCAAAAAGATATAAGATAATTGAGCATATAGAGAAAACATATATTGAAAATTTTCTAGCAATATATCTTTTTCCAACAATATATTTAAACATTGTTGCAGTAGATAACAAAATCTTCCTTTGATCATTCTTTCTAGTCAATGTTCATTGCTGTATCTGCGGCCTTAATGATGTTATTCTTCTGGATTGGCTTCCGCGGCCTCAGATTCCAGGTCTTGGCCTCCTCGCCTTCATCTTGATCAGCCTGTGCCGTGGATTAAAGTTTGGGAGCTAGCATATCTGGTTTAATTTGTCTTTTGTTGAGGGAAGTTTCATTTTGATTTCCATCATTTTAGAATTTGATGTGGATGTGCGAATTTCGCTCAGTTCAGAAAATGTTATTTTTTTCTTTCTCCAGATTTCTAAGTAGGAAAAAGTGTAGCTTCTTTTTTTTTTTTTTTTTTTCTCCTTTCATGGATAAAGTGTAGCTTGGCAGACCGCGGATCTGCAAATTCTGGGTGAATTCTTCACGGCCAGCGACAGTTTGGAGACAGATTTGTTTGGAAGAGAAGGACCTGCCACTAAGGGATGAAGTAGATGAGTTTGTAGCCATTGATTTCATGGGGCGGCGGCGAGGGATCTTTCTGGGGTTGTTCTTCTTCCACTGCAGCTCTGGGGGGAGACTAAAATTGTGGAGCTGTACTTGAGGCTTTCCCGGTTCGCTGGAGGAAGACATACCTGAATGAATGCAATGAAATTGGGGAAGAAGATATTGCAGATACAGGTTGGAAAAACTGAATTTGTAGCAAAGGATGATGAAGAACAAAAAGAGAGAGGGCAAAGATTTTTGTATCCCTCTCACTGGTCACTCACCAACTACAACAGATCCCAAATTAAAAACTGGATCAATTCATGTATTGTGTGATTGCATAAATATATATATATATATATACAAACTCAATGAGTTTTATTTTATTTTATTTTATGTTTTGTTTAAATTGTTTGCAATTCTGTGTATTTTGTGTGCATGCCGGAAGATAGGACATATCGCATATGTAAATTTAGTTATATAACGTTATTTGGTTTGGGTGACACTACCAAAAAAGCAGTTTTATGCTACGCCCAAAAATTGTAACTAAAACTTGTTTTTCGTGCAAAATACAGTTTTTGTGATGCCGTAGTTATGACTTATTATCGTAATGTATACTCGCGTAACGAATATTTTTTACCACGTAATTTTTCGTCACAATTGTGGATGGTCAACGCTGCCTGCCCGCGCGTGGGACAAAGCTTTTGTTACTATTTTTATTACGCTCTTTCTTCATCACAAATCAGCTTGGCCCGTGCATGGGCTTGGCTTTTGTTACATTTTTTGTTACGTCACATAGTTCGTAACCAAAAATCGGACTTTTTGCATATGGGATTGGCTTTTTTTACGATTTTTATTACGCCATTTCATTCGTCAATAAGAATCACAAAAACATTTATTACGGAACTATAGCGGTAATATCAAAGACTAAGCCATTCCATTACAATCAACACCGTACATCACACTACAAATTCTAAGACAATAAAAATAATAAAATGTACAATTCCTACTCAACCACAATACACATTGAAAAAATATTCATCAGTCCTCAAGAGCAATTCATACAATATCTCATTTCACGGTGAGACACCTAAAAAAAAGCAATAAAGAAAATTAACCACCAGGAGAGTAAAGTGGAAATGAATCCCCGGAAAAAGTATCCAAGAATGAGGCCAATGAAGAAGCTGCACTGAAATCATAATAGTATATCGGTCTAAATTTTAAATTATTAAATCGATGTTTGAAATATACAAAAAAACAAAAAAAAAAGTATCAAAGGCTAAAAACAAGTTGCATTGAAATGCTAAGATAATAACAAAAAGACATTAGACTAAGTTGCAAATCAATTAGATAATAACAAAAAATACAAATCCAACTAAAAATTTATAAATCCTTGTATGTCTCTTCATTTGGATCAACATGGAATACATTAAACCAATTCAATCAAACAGGTTCTATATAAATTACAAAAAACCTATTTCAACCAATTCGAAATTAAATAAATTAAATTAAACTTATTTCAACCAATCCGAAATTAAACAAATTAATTAAACCTATTTCAACCAATTTGAAACTACACAAATTACATTACATTAAATCTAACCCATAACATGGTTCTAAAAAGTGAGATACAAAAATTTGTACTACAACAAAAAATTTCCATCAAATTATTGTCTGGATCCTATTTTAAATAAGCATATACCAACAACTAAAACCAAAACATAACTTCGGGGTGACCACTAAAACATAATAACAATAAATCATACAACAATAATAAGCTACCAAACAGCTCTACAAATAAATATTAACATGTGTGTTTGTGTAGGCCCATGCAGGTGTTTACACTTATACATCTATAGGCATTTGCATCAAAATGGAATGGCAAACATCTCACAACACCTGAAAACAATAAGAAGTGAATATTCTTACAATTTTTTCAGCCATTGCTTTTGAATCAATCCTTGGAATCAATTTCATAGTTACTTTCTTCCGAACTTCATTGACATATACAACCTGGCATATATTGGTTAAATTCACAAAGTTAGCAAATTGTTTTCCACAAATACCAATGAAATTTCTCAATGTTAGCAGATAGTTTTCTACCTATGCAAGATCACGTTTATACCTTCCACTAAAGATCGGGCCAACATGCCCTTAGAGATTCCAACCTTTTTGTTTGTTACCGATTGAAAACGAGAAATTTCATTAGTTAGAACCTTCATCACTTTACTGGAATATACAGTCCCAATCCCTTTATATGCCTGCAAATTCAAAATTTTCGATAGTTCCTAACATTACTAAGAATTCAAGTAGATATATGATAATATAATACACCCACACGAAATTGTTTATGCATGCATCTAACAAAAAGCCTCAAATGTAGATAGATTGTTCAAACACATTTACTTTAACTAGATATAATAATCAGATACTCGAACAAGGGCAAGTAAATCACTTCATAGATATCATGTTGTCTATCAGTTTCAACAAAAAAATAAAGCCCTTTAAGTGATCAACAACACATGCAGATATAATCTGCAATTTTGTTCCTATTTCCTTCAAGTTTACAAATTTTTTCATAAGACATAAGGCTGAATGCCTCTCACGTCCAACCTAATGTTTCAATATTTTCCAATTACCACTATTAATGTGTTGAACAACTAATATCAAAATGTTGTATGTTTCTATGAAAACTATTGTCCCGATAGTTAAAATACACATGTAATATAAATTCAACATTAAATTTCTTTTGCAATAAAAAAAAAAAACCTATTCCATTCTGATTTTTTTTTTGTTTTGAACTTTATCTTCATTCACAACATATTGGAACTCATCAAAATATGCATCATTTTGCTCCATCTCATCGACGCTCCTATTTCACCGGATATTTTTCCAATGGACGTCGGCAGATAACATGCAACTTTCTTCTTTTTGGGTATAAAATGATTAATTTTAGAATATGAGCACACAGCATAAATTCTATATCGATATATGCAACCTCTTAGATTACGCACAATTGAATAATTGTCTTAATTACTACATAAAGCAAATTACAGTACATATCTTAGATATCTATCCGTACACACAATTTCATCCGTTAATCTTTCCACAATATGGAAAATTTAGGACCATCCTAAAATATACAATCAAGACCATATCCAGAGCAATATATCATAAAAAATGATGTTTCTTTCTTTTTTGTTTGGCACGTATTGACTTGAGTTTACATTCATTAAAACCCTTAGTATACTTTATATTTTTTATGCATAAAAGGGGGGTTTATTTTTTTATTGTTTTTTTTTTTTTTTTTGGTGGCATATGTTAATATACACATGATTGTTTTGGCTTGATTTTCATGGAACTCATCGCATGGCATAAATAATTAATACAAAGATAGTAACAATAATGTTTGTTCATTTTGTCTTTTTTAAACAGATGTATTTTTTTATGTCAGGTATAAAAGTTGTGTTGGCAATATAAAAAATAATATTTTGTATTAGATTGTAACTTTTCTAAGTGAATAAATATGTATATTATATATTGTATTAATACGTAAATTTATTATATTTTTTAATAAAATTTATGGGAATTGTGTCACTCCACAACACTTAATGAACAAACTACTTGTTTATTATGGCATATAAATAAATAATTTTCTAGAAAACTATAAATAAAAAAAAATAAAGAGGTAGAACAATGATACAACTTCAAATGATAAAACCAAAATACATCAACCACCTTGAAAAACACAAAGAAGCAATCCATCTCAAGTATCACCCCAACCCCAACATCAAAGATTGATGGATGATACGGAAAAGACAATTTTGTTGTGCTGATTTTGCCGGTAAGCTCGACTGCTGTTATGTTTCTTCCTCGATATTCAGTGTTGGAATTAATAGTTGAAAAGATTTATTACCATAATTATATATATATATCTCTTCTAAGCATATATATCATAACACCCCTCATAAAAAGAAAACTAATGGTAATATCAAAGAGACCAACCTGACTTTCCAGGAGAAGAGTGGAGGTGACAACGAGAATCTTCTACTAAGTAAGAGTACGCTAAGTCTCTGAACAGAGTCAAAGTTGTTAATAAGACTTTGAACATAATTAATTTCGGAGCAAGGGTTTTGATAAGATAAGAGTTGGAAGTAGAACTCTGAATTGAATTAGAGTATAAAGTAGGTCTCTTAATGGAATCAAAGTTAAAAACAGGATTTTGAATTGGGTCAGAGTCGAAAGCAAAACTCTTAATAGAATCAGGGTCGAAGTCAAAGATTTAAATAAAGTAATAGTCAAGAGCAGGACTCTGAATGAAATCAAAGTCGGAATAGGCTCTGCCCATGGGAATGAATATCGTAGAAGTGATGTGGTGCACTACAAAAAAATAGTATATTTGTAACGGAATTCCGTTCCTAAAGTTCACGTAGCTAACGTAATTTCATCCCTAATTCCGTCTCTAATATCATTAGTAACGAAAAAAGTGGATCTAAGAACGAAAAAATCTTGTTACAAAATTGATATTTTTTTGTAGTGGTGGATACGATGGTGGAATGTGTTGACTTATTTTTCCTTAATGTGGAAGGGCATTTCGGTAAGTTCACATATGGATAATCAACCTAGGTGTAAATTTGATATTGAGTGGATTAGGATCTGAGAGTGGTTAAGAAAATTGCAGCCGCCACCTTACTCATCTTGTGCGCAGTCTCCATAAAACTACGATTTACGAATATTCAACCATCAGATCGTCCCCAGATTTCCGTAGAAGGTTTTTCACTCATATTTCTACATTCTGAACGGTCGAGACCAGTTTCGGTGTTGATATCTAATCGGATGATCTAACCGTTGGATCAGACTGAAATTTAAGTATGTTGTTGGGGACATCGTGGAGTAAATTATGAACAGTGGAGATCCTGATCAGACCTTTAGATCATTGAGTATTTTTGTCTGAATAGAAGGGTACTGTTTGTGAATTTTCTATTTAACTCACATATTCATTGACAAGATTGGTGTTATATCTTGTGAGTTGGAACCTGGGTTGATTTCTGTGTTAAACGATTTGTACCCCTTTTTCTATTATAGTGGAGATTTTGTGGACTTCGGTCCCGTAGTTTTTAGTCCTCACATCGAGGAGGTTTTTCACATAAACTTGCTCGTGTCCTTGTTGATTGGTTGCAATACCTTTTTTTTCGGCGTGATTATTCTATTGTTATTGTTTCCTACTAGATTCACACAAGGGGGATAATTCCTATTTTACGAGCATTCTTCCCATAAAAGTTGTATCAGAGCGAGGTTTCTGTTTTATTTCTTGTGGTGAATATGGAAATGAATACAAGTAGAATGGTTAATCTTAATGGTTCAAACTATTATGTATGGAAGGGAAAGATGGAGGATCTTCTATATGTGAAAGATTTCTATCAACCAGTTTTCAAAACTGACAAGCCTGAGGGTAAAAGTGATGCCGAATGGAATATCATGCCTCGGCAAGTATATGGTTACATCAGGCAGTGGGTGGATGATGATGTTTTGAACCATGTTAGCGGAGAAACAAATACACGGTCACTATAGGAGAAGTTGGAGCAATTATATACAAGGAAAATTGAGAATAATAAATTATTCCTGATTAAGAAGTTAGTAAATCTGAAATACAGAGACGGCACCCCTATGATTAATCACTTGAATTCATTTCAAGGCATCATTACCCAACTTGCACGAATGAATATCAAGTTTGAAGATGAAGTACAAGGATTATGGTTGCTTGGTACATTGCCGGATTCGTGGGAGACTCTTAGGACATCTTTGTCAAATTCAGCCTTTGATGGTACTATTACAATGGACTTGGTTAAGGAAGTGTGTAAAATGAGGAAACGAGAAGAAAATCGCAAGGCTCTCATCAGTCAGAGGTTTTGATCACCCAAAGGGGGGGAAAAGCAAAGGTAGAGGTCCAAGAGGCAAACCAAAAGGCATAAATAAATCCAACAGATATAGAAAGATTAAGTGTTGGAATTGCAGCACTCCTGGGCACATAATGAAGCACTGCAGAAAACCCAAGCAAGATAACAAGAAGGATAAAGGAAAAGAAAAGATGCATTAATATAAAAAGGATGATGATAGAGTCTCTACTATAACAGGTGATTTCTTATCCTCTGTGATTATGAAGTTGTCAATCTTGCATACCATGAGAGTAGTTGGGTGATTGATAGTGGTGCATATATACATGCCACATCTCGGAGAGATATGTTCACATCTTATACATCGGGTGACTTTGAAAACATTATGATGGGTGATGATGGGTGATGATGGTTTGGCTAAAGCTATTGGTGTTGGAGATGTATGTTTGCATACTACTAATGGTACTGCATTGGTTTTGAAGAATGTTAAGCATGTGCCTAGTCTTCGATTGAACATGATATCCGTTGGAAAACTTTATGATAAAGGTTTTTGTAATTTTTTCTCTAATGGTCAGAGGAAGCTCACAATGCGTTCTTTGGTTATTGCTAGAGGAAAAAGTATTCCTCATTATACTTGATGCAAGCAAAGCTACTTGATCGCTCTATAAATGTGGTCTTGAATGAAGGAAGAATTGAGCTATCGCACAACACACTCAGCCACATTAGTGAGAAGGGATTGAAAATCATAGAGAAATAAAAACTCATTCAAGATTTGAAAAATCCATCTTTGAAGAAGTGTACTAACTGTTTGGTGGGAAAGCAAACTAGAGTGGCTTTCAAGGCATCAACTCTTTTTAAGGCGTCAGGTACACTTGACTTAATTTATTCTGATGTTTGTGGCCCTATGAGAACAAAAACTCTTGGTCGTGCTCTCTATTTTGTAACTTTTTAGATGATCATTCAAGAAAGAGGTGGGCTTACACATTAAAGACGAAAGATCAAGTGCTTGATGTCTTCAAGCAATTTCAGAACAGATAATGGTGGGGAGTACATTGGTCCTTTTGATGAGTATTGCACGAAGGAAGGCATTTGACATCGAAAGACTCCACCAAAGAATCCTCAGTTGAATGGACTTTCTATAAAGATGAATAGACACTAGTCGAGAGAGTAAGATACTTGTTTTCCGAAGTAGATTTGTCTATATCTTTTTGGGGTGAGGCTTTAAGTACTGTTGTGCATGTTTTAAACCTTACACCATGTGTTCCACTGAACTTTGATGTCCCAAATAGGGTTTGGTCTGGGAAGTCTGTTTCCTATGATCATTTGCGGGTCTTTCGATGTAAAGCATTTGTGCACATCCCCAGATATGAAAGGTCTAAATTGGACAGTAAGACTCGAGAATGTGTATTTATCAGGTATGGACAAGATGAGTTTGGCTACAGATTTTATGATCCGGCAAGGAATAAACTTATTAGAAGTCGAGATGTTGTGTTTGTTGAGGACCAGATAATAAAGAAAATTGAGAAAATGAATAAATCAGCTCCTACAGTCAAAGATGATTTGATAGACTTGGATATAGTCCCTCTGAATCATATTTTGGTGGAAGCTCAAGATGAGAGTTAGGAGGAGAATCAGGATCAGCCTACTTTTGGTGGTGATGATACAAACACACTACCGCCAGAGGTTCTTAAACTAGCTCAGGAACCACTCAGAAGAATCAACAGAGCTCATGTATCTTCTAAGTTGTATAATCCAGATCAATATGTGCTTTTGAATGATTCGGGAGAGTCAGAGTGCTATGAAGAAGCAATACAAAGCTCACAAAAAAATGAGTGGTTGAAGGCTATGCATGAAGAGATGAAGTCTTTATGTGAGAATGACACGTATGAACTATTAAAGCTTCCTAAAGGGAATAATGCTTTGAAAAATAAATTGGTGTATAAACTGAAGCAAGAAGAGCATACTTCACGACCACGATTCAAAGCTAGACTAGTTGTGAAGGGCTTCAGTTAGAAAAAAAGGGATTTATTTTGATAAAATATTCTCTCCAGTTGTTAGGATATCTTCTATTCGGTTTTTGCTTGGCTTAGCAGCTAGTCATGATTTAGAGATTGAGCATACGGATGTAAAAATGGCTTTTCTTCATGGTGAACTCGATAAAGAAATCTATATGGTGCAACCTGAAGGTTTTGAAGCAAAAAGGGAAAGAAGACTGTGTGTGTAAGCTAAAGAAAAGCCTTTATGGTTTAAAGCAAGCACCTAGATTATGGTATCAGAAATTTGAGTTGGTTTTGGGGGAGCAAGGCTACCATAAGACTAGTTCTGATCATTGTGTGATTGTGCAGAGACTCTCGGATAATGATTTTATTATATTGCTGGTTTACGTTGATGATATTCTAATTGTTGGTAAAAATGCTTCGAGAATTGACAGATTGAAAAAGCAGTTGAGCAAATCCTCTACTATGAAGGATTATGGACCAGTCAAGAAATTTTTGGGCATAAACATCTCCCGAGATAGAGCAAACAGAATACTACAGTTATCTCAAGAATCGTACATTGAGATAATTCTGGAGAGGTTCAATATGAGCAAAGCTAAAGTGATTAGTTCTCCTCTTGCTACTCATCATAAGCTTTGTGCTCACCATAGTCTTTCCACAGATGATAAGAAAGAAATGATGAAAAGAGTTCCATATGCTTCAGCTGTTGTAAGTTTGATGTATGCAATGGTATGCACAAGGCCAGATATAACTTATGCAGTTGGCGTTGTTAGTCGCTACATGTCTAATTCAAGAAAGGAGCATTGGAATGCAGGAAAGTGGATATTGAGATATCTACGTGGCAGTTCCAGTTAAAAGTTTACATTTTGTGGTGGACAACCTTTGTTAGTTGGCTACACGGATTCAGACATAGCAGTTGATGTGGATACTAGGAAATCCATCTCAGGATACCTGATAACCTTTTTCAGTAGAGCTGTATCTTGACAATCAATGTTGTAAAGATGTGTTGCACTCTTTACAATTGAAGGAGTGTATATCGTAGCGACTGAAGCTTGTAAAAAGTTGTTGTGGATGAAGAAATTTATGGAGGAGCTTGGGTTCAAGCAAGAAAGGTAGGTAGTACTTTGTGATAATCAAATGGCTATTCATTTGGAAAGAATTCTACTTTTTCCGGTGGATAGAAATATATTGATGTGCGTTATCATTGGATAAGAGATGTTATCAATGATAAATTGATTTAACTTGGAAAGGTTCATACGGATGATAATGGAACAGACATGATGATGTAAAGCTTTACCAAGGGAGAAGCCTTAGATTTGTAGATTGATCGCCGTTATGGCGAATCTCTCCACATAGTTGCTCAGACTTGAGGATTGTTCCACATAGTCGGAAAATGGGGAGTTTTTTTACTTATTTTTCCTTAATGTGGAAGGGAATTTTGGTAACTTCACATATGGATAATCAACCTAGGTATAAATTTGATATTGAGTGGATTAGGATTTGAGAATGGTTAAAAAAAGTTGCAGCTGCCACCTTACTCATCCAGTGCGCAGTCTCCGTAAAATGAGATTCTACAAATATTCAACCATCAGATCGTCCCCAAAATTCTGTTGTACGTTTATCACTCATATTTCTACATTCTGAACGGTGGTTTCAGAATCGAAACATTACAGGTTCTAATATAGACACGAACATAGAGCTATGTTCCTTCTTAGATTCTGTCTAATCGGAAGATCTAACCGTTGGATCAGGCTGGAATTCGGGTATGTTGTTGGGCACATCGTAGAGTAAATTATGAATGGTGGAGATTATGATCAGATCTTTGGATCATTGAGTATTTTGGTCTGAATGGAAGGGTACTGTTTGTGAGTTTTCTATTTCACTTATATATTCGTTGACAAGATTAGTGTTATATCTTGTGAGTTGGAATTTGGGTTGATTTTTGTGTTTAAAGATTTGTACCCGTTTTTTATTATAGTGGAGATTTTGTGGACTTTGGTCCCGTGGTTTTTACTCCCCACATCGAGGAGGTTTTCCACATAAAATTGCTCATGTCCTTGTTGATTGGTTGCATTACCTTTTTTTTTTGACGTGATTATCTATTATTTATTGTTTCCAACTAGATTCACACAAGGTGGATAATTCGTACTTTACGAGCATTCGTCCCATTAGAATGATCTTGGATGGAAGCAAAGAAATCAACAACAATATATACAAAATTTAACGGTCATTGATATACTGCAAGCGTGTCGCACAGCTGCAAAATAAATGTTAGTTCCTACGTCACATAAAAATGCAAAAATGCAATATAGCTGTGGTGAGTAGGGTTGTCTCCGCAGGGAAAAATAATGATTTTGACTATTCAATTATTTTTAATTATACTATATATATAAATTGTGGAATTTTGATTATCACACTAAATAAAGTAAAAATAAATTCCTCAATTAAAAAAATTAAAACTCAAAAAAATGCAAGACGATTGATTTACCAAATATGATTAATCTCTAGCATAGACATGAATTTTCTGTTCGGGATATAAAATTGTTCATCGATTAAAAATCAAGTTCATTGACTAGTTGGCTAAATTGGCTATAGTTGATCTACACACGTTCACAACCAACCTTTCTTTACTTTATCGATAGCTAAGGTACGACCGTTAGCTATTTCACTAATCAAATGAGAATCCTAGGTACAACCGAGGTTTTACTGACGTGACAACATTAAGGACTAGAAAGACCTAATTCCATTTAACAAAATTCCTACGCGGATTTGTTCAAAATTGATTTTAGTTCTTCCCTAGAATATTCTTCATCGAGGTTGCTACACCAATTGGAAGATTACACAATTACGAGTGTCAATCTCCAATATAGATATAAAATCTCAAATCAATACGTGTGCAATAATCAATTTAAGATTTCTAAACTCGTAAATTAGAAGAATTAGAAATACCAAACATCGATGAACACCAAATTAAACAAACCAAGTCTCACAATTTCAATCCCAAATATCAATTCAACTACGCTTGGAATTTATAGAAATGGAAAACATAAAACAATCCAAAAAGTTCATCATGCCTTCAATTCTTTAGAAATGGATAAGGAATAACAATAATAAAATAGAAAAAGAATGCCCCGGAAACTCTTTTGCACTACTTCCTCAAGTTCTCTGCTCTGCCTGGTTCTTCTTTCTCCCTTCTCCCCTTTAAGAAATGATGTCATGTGTAGAACGTGGTAGTGAGCTTCATCTTCCTTTTCTTCAATTGCAAATCTTGTTTCTTAATTCTCATCCCATGATCCCTTTTGTAATTAGATCTCCTTTGTAATTAAATAACCTAAAACTCTCTCAATTGCCAATTCACCCTTGAGAACTTCTTTGTACTTTCCACATTTCCGACATTGTGCTGCGTGATCACGCCTAAGGCCTTCGTGCATTCTGCTTTTTCTCTGAAATATGCCCAAAATTTGTCAAACTCAATGAAACCTATTACACAATAAAAAACACACAATAAAGAGCATATATACGAAATTTTGTATCCATAAGTTGCCCAAAATATAGTAAAATATTATCATATATAGCACATATCATATACCTAGAAAGAATTTGTCTGTGATTAAATATTGGAATGTAAAACTAAAATCCTCTATTTTAATCTTAAGAAACTCTATATATTTATAGTGTGATACATATCATTTAAATGCATCTAGAATTCTATAAAACTGACAAATAAAGTTATACCATAATTATATTATATAATTACATATCTTATAAATAGATATTACAACATTAAGAACGCTGATCATGTAATCGGTGGGGGTTTTGCCGATAGTGGATTCTTCTCTGTCAGATATGGTTTGAATGTTTTTCCGGAGGCTTGAGGCACCTTCCCAAAAGAATCCCAAATAGGATGTGGAGTATCCGGGATACACTTATCGATTGCAAGCCCCTACTTTCATCGTATGGCGATAGCAATGCTCTTTCTACCGGTGGGAGATTTTTTTGCATTCAATTTTCTAACCTTGAAATATTGTTTTACATTCAATTTGCTTCACCGCACACTATCTACCTGTAAAATAAGAATAACCCACGTCGTCTAAAACCTATCCCTACTTAAGAATTGAACGCTTATACTATGAGGTTGCAAATATGCATATATAAATATTTATATAGGAGGAAATCAAAAAAATTAGGCATACTGAAAGGTTTAAATATGTGTGTTTTTTGCTTTGTGGTTTTATTAAATATCAAAGATTTGAATGCAGTAAAATTTTATTTTGGTTTTTAATAATGATAATCTAATATGATTTTAAAATGTATCTTAAACAATAAAAAAAAATATGACGGCAAAATTCGAAAGTAACCTATTGAGCATACTTTATGTAGATCGGGACATACATCAATATATAGATACAAGTATAACAATATAGAATATTATTCAATTTTCCTATCATCTATCTAAACACCAATTTATTTTCCAACTACCACTACCAAAAAAAGGGCTATTCACCACGGGTTGAGAGTCCGTAACAATAAAATCGTAACAAATAGATATATTAGTTACGACAAAATCCGTGACGAAAAAAAAAAAACCCGGTCAACATTTTAGGTTCTGTCGTTACGCAAAAAATATCGTAACAAATAATGAGATGGTAGAATTTGGTCAAAATAACATTAGTTACGTAAAGTGTTCGTAACTACTGGTATTTAATTTTTTATTTTTGGAAAAGTTAAATTAAAAAAAAAAAAAAAAAAGTAAAATACTGGATTGACGCTTTCATTCCAGAAACGATCAAAATGGACAAAAACGCTATATCATCCCACACTTAGACAAATTAGGGCATCTGGTTCATTTCCCTCGTTCGCTTCTCACAGTCGCCAGCGATCCGATTTCCTGTAGCTGCCGACGACGACGCGCGAGGTGAAATCGATCCGTCCCTGGGATCTACTCCGGCGCACCTCACCCAGGTAAGGTTTTGAAGGTAGCTCGAAAAAGATTTTGTATTACGCGAGGTATCTTCGACAAATTAGGGCATAATCTCATTTCTCCCTTGTAGAAAACTCGATCGAGTTTCCTTCCTCTGAACCTGCAGGACGACGAGCATTGTGAAATCAACGGAAACGAGGGATCTACTCCGGCATCTAGGTAAGGTTTTTAATTTTTCTCCCGAAAGATTTGGTATTACTCCAAAGTTCTTCGCCTCTTTCTCGGTATGGATATAGTCTTACATTTTAACTCCATTTGTTTGGGCTTTATCGTGTGTTACATTTGAGGTGAATTTGTATTCCTTTGTCCAGAAGGAGAGTTTTTTTGGTTGAATTTATTTTTTTGATATTTATCTTTAATTTATAGTTAAACACCAAGTGCAATGCTTTACTGTATGTTAAATTTATGAGGTATTTCTTTGTTCTGGTAGCTTAAATGTTAGATTAAAACATATTAGCTCAATCCTCTTGCTAATTTGTTCAGAATACAAAGTAATACATTACGTCAGGAAACTTAATTCGGCTGTTGCGAAGCATTTAACAAGATTTATGAATTGCGAAATACCTCAAGTTGCATGCTTCTTGAATTGCAGTTCAGTTTTCTGATCGTAGGTAATTTACTATCAGATTTCGTTATCCTGCATTTGTAGTATGCGTATACACATACAGTCACCCATACATATATTCATTATAGCATTTCTATAAATTAAGGATAAAATCCAGGGCTTATTTACACTTTGCATTGAGAGTAGGGAGTAGAGAGTAGAGAGTAAAGGATGAGGGCGAGAGTAGTAATGTGAGAAGAAGATGATGCAAATGCAGTTTTGGTGGAAACAGATACAGTGAATCTTGTGGCTTTGGTGCTGTGTACTATTCCTATTTGTATCCCTCTAATTGGGGTAGAGAGCCATTTCTGTACCTCTATATATATATATGTATATCTATCTCAAAATTCTTATAGTACACGTCTTCCATCTCAATCTCCATCTTCCAGTCCCATATAGATAGATAGATAGATAGATATAGTGGTTGCAGCATACACACGGATGTCCCCCCCATGCTCCCCATGTCTTGTCAATTTCAGAAACTTTTTCACTTCTTTCTCACTCTCTCTTGCTGCTGATGTGTCTATTTGTGACGGCCCAGCATTTGTGACGGGAAATATATCCATATAATACTATTTACATTGCATCTATGGAAGATTTTTAAGTGGTGAGGGCTGCTGATTTTGGTCCATGTGCCTTAACGTTGTGATAAATTATAATGCTAGCGTCATGAAGAGCATCCATGTTTCCTATTATATCGGTGAAGGTTATGTTGTACTTATATGTTTTTGGTTGCATGTTTTGTTGATGGAATCGCATGTATATTATATTGCTAGATGGATAGGAGTTGGATAGACAATGCGAACCATATCTCCGCTTAATATTTGGACGGGGTCAGGGCTTTCTTAGATTTCGCATTTAAAGATCGTAGCTCTGAATCTTGCATCTATTGCCCCTGTACATCTTGCGGAAATCGCTTAACAAAATCTCGTAGAGATGTCTTGCTCCATTGTATTCGTTATGGATTCGACCAAACCTACAAGGTTTGGACTTGCCACGGAGAAGGAGAGGTGAACCCTGCTGTTGCAAACGACAATATGCCAATGCGTTGGGAGGAGGAACTAGAACTTCTATTGCGAGAGTGTGCATATACAGAGCACACCGATCCGGGGCCCAGTGGAAATGAACCTCATAGGGATGACGAAAATGAACATATACATCATGGCAGTAAGGGGTATAGAAAGATGTTAGAAGATGTTACCTTTAGATGACGGAGGCAATGTTAGAGGAGCAGCCGATTACTGGCTAAGGGAAGGTATTGAGGGGCAAGTAGTAGAAGATGCAGGGCAGATGGACCATGCCGATACTTCGCCTTCGGATTCGGAGGAATCCTCCGAAGATGATGGTGCTTAGCGCAGAATCAAATAAGCGGGCATTTTTGGTAGTATGCGAATATAGCCTAATTGGCCCATTTTTGATGGTTTGGCAACCACGCAACCTTTTTGAGTTCGCAGTTTAGAATAAATTACACATCTCAACAGATGGTCATCTATGTGGGGAGGGGGGGTCGGTGATTGAAGTACGTAATAGGTAACCACTTTCGGACATGCATGCCATCGTTCATAGGCCCTGTTTTCGCTTGATTTGCTGAAGCACTTTGCATCCATTATGCGCGCGCAGGATGTTATGACTTTTTCCGAATATGTCAACGCGGATAAGCTCTTTACCCCCGTTTGCGTATGCTGAAGCAATTTACCCTGATTAATTGCAGTAACTATTATGTGAATTTCTCGTAATATGTCACTTCATAAGCTTTGTTGTGATAAGTGTGTTTTGATTTTCTCCTAATATACGTTTTCATACTGCCAACTAACACTGGTGTCTTGCAGGTTATGGGCAAATCTCAACGTGCTGCCGTTGGAGGGTCACAGGATCCGGCAGTCTCTCCCGCAAGACGTTTTACCCGGGCATCCGCACGTAACAGCCCCCTAGAGGCAACTCATCCCGCAAGCAGGAATCCATCGCCCATCCGCAATCCCACAAAGAAAGTGACAAAACGGAAGGGATCTCGGGTCTCGCCACTGCTCCAGCGACTCCGGTCCATCACATCAGAGTGGGAGAAAGAGCGCGATGCTCGTGGTCAAAGCATGAAGCCAACATCTTCCACTCGAAGGGCAGTGCTTCAGGATTCAGAGGGCCCTTTGGAGGTAATGTGGTTCCTTTGCCGAAAGCATGTCCTTATTTGAACTCTCAGTATAACACTACAATAGGCTGACACTGTTAACCCCAACAGGAACATGATGATAGGGATGTTCCATCACTTTTTGATCCGACGGCACTGACACAGGATGACGATGATACAATCCCCCCCACACAAGCAGATGACGAGACACTTCCGCCGACGCAGGACATGGAGACTGCAGAGAGTGATATGCCACTCTTGGATGAAGGGCCAGGCTCCGACCCCACTCTGATGACAGGAACAGAGGCGGGCAATATGGCACCATTGGACGAGATGACATCGCACGACGGTTTGGAAATTAGCCTTCAAAGATTACCGATTACATTTAGTGACTTCATATTTTGCATGTAATATCCTTATTAGAACATGTAATCTCCTGTTTGTGTCAGCTGGTTCGTCAAAGAAAAAGCAGGGGAGAGGGGCGGCACGAATGCCGCGTGGATGGGGAAAAGATCACAGGATGCTTGTATTCACATCGCCGGATGGTAAAAGCATCGTCGGACCCGACGTAAACGAGTACAAGACAGCCATTGGGGTCATTGCACGCAACGGAGCTCGACTTCCTCTACATTACCCCACGTTCGCTGAGATACCGGAGACGAAGAGACAGGGTGCATGGATGGAGGTTCAGGTGATGCAAACTTCATTAAATTGAAAGTTCTTTTATTTCATATAGATTCTTATATATGGCCCTACCATCTTCTCCGGACCTGGTGGAAACCGTGTGAAACGGCATTCCAGAGTAACAGCGGATTACCAGACTCAGCGGAGAAAGTGGTCTTGGCTGACCTAAGGGAAGTTTGGAGGCACTGGAAATACAGCATCAAATCAACTTACTTCAATCCGATCGAGGACGATGAAGAAGCACTGAAGAAGGTTCCCTCAAGCAGGATTGTGCCCGATCAGTGGCCGAAGTTGGTTGAGTATTGGCGCGACGAGAAGGTGAAGGTACGCATAGGGACATGCCAAATTAATATACGTTAAATCTACACGGGCATGGACTGAGAACTAAATAACTTTGATTGACGTAGCTTCAATCCAAGAAAAATGCGTCGAACGTAGCGAAAAGAAGCTTTCCACATCGTACTGGGCGGAAGTCATTCACGACTCTGGTAGAGGAGGTACCTTTTATTACAATTAAGTAATTAGTCATGTCATGCTCCATCCCCATATTTTCCTCTCCTATATTTCATTATGTTTTCGATGACAGAAGGCCTTGTATTGCTGCAGATCAAGGCAAAGGGGAAGGACCCCGACAATCTGGAGATTTGGATTTCCAGTCGCACACAAGGCAAGGGAAAGGATGACCAAGAAACCGAGGAGATATTGGTAGAATAAATTCGTTCCCAACTTAGTTACAATTCAGTCAGTATTTACATCTCTAACAACAAGAGCAAGTTCGGCCTCACTTAAATCTTTCCTGTAGACTTATTTACAGAATGAGCTAAACAAGGTTCCCCCTGAAGGGCGGACTCCCTCTGTTCGGGAGACTCTGTACCGACGGGCCCTTGGGGGAAAGATTAAGAAGCGGTCAAAGGTCGACAGTGCGGCAAGTTCAGCTCATCCCCGCAGCGAGTCAACTGGTTTAACAGACAGTGTAGCATTCCAGCATGGGTGGGAACAACTACAGAATGGAATGGAGGAGCTGAAGGCAATGATGGATGAGTTCAAAACCATCAAGGCTGATGTGTATGCATTCATGCACAGAAACTCCGGAGCGGTTACTGGCCAGGCAGTAAGTATTCATAATCCCTGACCTGTTTGGTATGAGTATCCCATGAGATTTGGATGGCGAAGGAATTTACCATCCTCGGCATGTTATATGATAGGGCACATCTCGTATTGATTCAGTCCCTGAGATTCCCAGGCCTGTGTCCGAGCCAAGCATGACGGTATGATTCCGTGACGCCCTGGAGTTTCTTAGAAATCAGTGCAGTGTCTAATTTAGGCTACTCTTGACTGCGTACTACCTTATCCAACTCATATGCCCTGTCTGTTGTAGGTCGGCACACATGTGCTTCTATTATCCCGCACCGGTGAGAAAAAAGTTGTTGCAGAGGGACTTTTGCTCTGCCCCCCTGGGCCAGGTTGGTCCGGTATCTTTGAGGATGTTTAATTAAACTTTTAATATGCCTCAGCGAGATATCGTAGGTTTTCGTGACTGTTCAGGCCTCATATTGCGTATTAGCATGGATTCACTAAGTGTAGAAGTATACAATGATACGATCCGTGGATTTCCAAAGCGATGTAGACTGTTAATGTAGGGGTGGTAAAATAACTGCTATTATGACGACCCATGTTTATTGAAGGATGTTTGGTTTAAAGATCAAGCTGCAATTACATAGGAAATTAGGGTATAATGTGCTTCGCTACCTAACTCATGAATGTAATACCATGTACTGTACGACATGTCTGAATGTACGTACTCCTCTTGTTCTAGTTCCAAAGTATTACACTTATAATGTCTGTGTTATGACATGTTATATATACAGTTCGAACGTCTGTTGATATATATGCTTGAATGTAATCAAAAATTGCTCTTGTGAATGCTGTAGGTGACACACTTTCCTTGGTCAAGGTCTTCGTGACATCCGCGTCAGTCCCGGACACACCCCTTATTTTGCCGACCATTTCTGGGGCGACTACCCTTCGCGATGTCGTCGGCGAAGATCCTATTGAGTGGAGCTACAAGGACGTAAGGATCTACTTTAATACCTTTCTTGTATTGCCTTCCGAAATTTATAAGAAGTATGACTTAAAGTAATCTCTGTGTTGGCAATTGCAGCTCATGCGCCGGGCTTGAAATGTTGGTACCGATACACCCATGTTAATTGCCCCGTTTGTCATATGGATTGAATGTCGAACCTGTCTTTGGATGGATTGTGTTGAGTTTTTGTTGAACTATGTCTGGAATTGATGCGTAGACCTTTGTGGTTTGAATTCGTATGGTGAAAAATGTGCCTAATGGGATTGATGGATAACCGTATTTGCTTATTGCGTTGTTTACTTGTGTTTGAACTGTTAAGCACGTTTTGCGGAATAGGTTGTTGATGTGTAGATACTAGTAGGCTTGTTCTATGGGTTGCTTTACTTTGTTGGTAGGTATGGAATTCAGATTTTAATATGAATTAATGTTTGCGCAGGGCGTAATGATGATGATGTTTATAGCAATCTTTGTATTCGTAATTTATTTTCGTATCATACGCATCACAGCAGGTCCATTTGTTACGAACAATTTCAATTGCAGCGTACCCCCTGTTTTTCACAATACGCTATTTTTCCGTAACAAAAGGCCAGAAAATCGTTACAAAAAGTGGTCTTTGGATATTTGTTGTTACAGACGGTTTCGTGACTATAAGTAGGTAATATTTTTTTTACGGGGTTCAATGCCGTTACAAATAGTCGTAACAAAAACCAAGTTCTGACAACCGGTCAATGGAAAACACTTGTAACGCGAGGAACTTCCGTAACAAATACCGTAACTAAAAGTCCTGCCACACGCGCGGAAGGATCTACCTTTCGTTACGAGAGAAAATTCGTAACAAACATCGTAACAAATACCATACTTCAGGGAGCGTTGACCGATCGTAATAGTTACGAAAAGTGGCGTGGCAAAAAACATTCGTTACGCGAGTACACATTACGGAAAAAAGTCGTAACAAAGGCGTAGCAAATACGCAAATTGCACGAAATATGGCTTTTTGTTACGATTTTCCGGCCGTAATAGAAAACAGTTTTTTTGGTAGTGTACCTTCTAATTATGTGCACTTTGGGTATAAGAAGCACAAAATTTGAAAGTTGTAGCATAAAATATGCAGCAAAAACATACAAAACAATTGCCATAATTAGGTGTTGTAAAATTACCATACAAACACAATAAATTTTTAATCCAAAATCATGGAGAAGATTAAAGAGACACTGTTGGTGTGTTTGTGCGTCAACCCACACCCAAACCCAGATCCGACCCGACCCTGTCCGACCCGATCCAGAACCGACCCGGTATGTTATCTCCTTAAATCAAACCGATCTCTCCCCATTCTGTTCGATCCTTTGAATCGGTCTCCCATCCGTTCCGTCATTCACGGTGCTAATCCCTATTTCTTCGAGATTAATTGAGTCCGCCATGGGTGTTGATAAGGTAAGGTTGTTCCCTATTCTTTTGGGTTCTATCCATCTGCCTCCTCTGTATATACATGGGTTTGGGATTTTGGGAGAGAACAGTCACAAGTTCGCTATTCAGTTCTCTGTTATGTGAGAGACGAACCTACTGCCTTAGCCTATCGACTTCTCTCGTTATTTTTTGTCCTGATACTGCGTGTGTGAGGAACACTATAGGGTTCTTAGGTTACTTCGTGTTTGGAACCACCGCAATCGAGACCTCTGTGGGTTACCTCGTAGGACGACTTGGAGTTGGCGAAAGAGTGGCTGCGATCTGAGCCTACACTACCGATTGATCTATCTTTCTTTTCAATTCTTAACATATATTTATGTTTTACATTCTTAATCTATCATTTTTATCCGCACTAATTATTTGGTTGAGAATCTGTGCAGATCACCCAACGTTTAGGAAGTTCGAGAATCCCAACATTGGTATCAGAGCGAGGTTAAAAGCTGGACGCGGGCTGAATTTGCTACCCTAGTTGCCAAGAGAAATTGGTAAAATTTGCCCCAATCGGTAACGGATGGCTAACCCTTGAACCTCTATGTGTTAGATAATACTTGGGCATTCGTGATTGTTTATATATGAATTGTGTGACACAACTATCACGTAACTGGCTGCTCCAAGAGCGAGTAAGTAGCTGACCACTGATAGTTAGTGAATTATTGTCTGACATACTTGATTGTGTGTGTTGGCTATTACGTACCAAGCTGCTCCTAAAGGAGTAGGTAGTTGACCTCTAATAGCCCCTTGTGTGACCGTGTGAATTATTTGTTAATATGTCGTCTGTGTCATCTTCCAATATTGCACCATTCGATGGAAAAATTGATTTTTCGATTTGGCAACTAAAAATGAAAGGACTTTTAGTAACTCAAAAAGTTTCAAAAGCAATTGATGGTGATTATAATGCGTTACTGACGGAAGAGAGAAAGGCTGAAATAGATGAATGTGCTTATTCTCTGATTATCTTGAACTTGTCTGATTCTGTGATTAGAAAGGTAGGAAAACTTGATTCTACGAAAGAATTATGGGAAAGATTAGAAGAGCTTTACATGGACAAATCTTTGCCAAACAAACTGTTTTTACTTGAAAAGTTTTTCCGTTTTAAACGTGATTTGAATCGAAACATTGAGCATTATGCTAAGCAAAACAATTGGGGAAAGAGCAATGAGAGATCTAGGTCTAAGTCTAGGTCTAAGAACAGAAAGTGTTACAACTGTGGGGAACCCAACCATTATGCTAAGCAATGTCCACATCCTAAGAACTTTAGAAACCAACAAAATGAGCATGCTAATATGACTATAGGAAATGAATATGTAGGAGATGTTTTCATGGTTAAAGGAAGTTGTGCTGCTGTTAATACTATATGTGCTAACGAGTGGTTGCTTGATTCTGTGTGTACCTTTCACATGTCTCCTTTGAAAAACTTGTTTTCAAACTATAGGTCTATTTCGCATGCTAGTGTTTCAATGGAAAATGAAAAACTTTGTAAAGTTGTTGGTATAGGTGATGTATGTCTAAAGTTTGACTCTGGCTATGTGTTAACCTTAAGGAATGTTAGGCATGTTTCTGATTTGTGCAATAACTTGATTTCATGTGCTGCATTAGATGAAAGTGGATTAATAGGAAAATGGGGAAATGGCGTTATGAAAGTCTTAAAAGGTTCATTTGTTGCATTTAAGGCTGTTAGACAAAATAATTTGTACGTTGCTTATGCTGAACCAAACTGCATGCCAAATGTGAATTCTGTTGTTAATGATAAACCTGAATTGTGGCATAGACGATTAGGTCACCTTAGTGATAAAGGTCTTGAGATATTAAAGAAAAATGGTTTTCTTGAAAATGATAAGATTACTACTGTGCCTTTTTGTGACTCGTGCGTTTATGGTAAGCAACATAGGGTAAAATTTGATTTGTCCCATACTCCTAAAGTGCCTAAATGTATGTGCTTGAATATTAGCATGCTGATGTGTGGGGTCCTGCTCTTGTTCCTACTCAAGGTGGAAGTCGTTATTTTCTGTCGGTAATTGATGAATTTTCACGAAAAGTTTGGATTTTTCTATTAGAACAAAAATCAGATGTTTTTGAAATTTTTCAAGCATGGAAAAAGTTAATAGAAAATCAAACAGGTAAGCGCATTAAATTTTTTGAGAAGAGATAATGGTCTTGAGTTTTGCAACAATTTGCCTGATTCATTATGTGCTAAATCAGGTATAACTAGACATAAGAAAGTTCCCTATACACCCCAGCAAAATGGGGTGGCAGAATGAATGAATCGAACTCTTATTGAAAGGGTGAGGAGCATGTTAAACTCCTCGGGCCTTCCAAAGAGTTTTTGGGGGGAAGCTGTTACTATGGCTGCATATTTGATTAATAGGTCTCCCTCTGTGCCACTTGGGGGTAAGTGTCCTGAATCTGTATGGTCGGGTAAGAAACTTGGTTTTTTCAATTTGAAAGTATTTGGTTGTACAACATATGCTTTATATAAAGGTGATAAACTTGAACCTAGAGTTGTGAAATGCGTTTTCTTAGGTTATCCTTTAGGAGTAAAAGGATATAGGCTATGGTTAAAAGATGAACCAGGTTTCAAAGTGCTAGTTAGTAGAGATGTCACCTTTAATGAAAATGAGATGCCCTATCTAAATGTATCAAATACTGAAATAGATTTGACTTCTAATGAGGTAGAGCCAAATAAGGTAGAGCCAAATAAATTGGAAATTTCTGAAAAGTTGCATGACAAATCTGATTCTCATGATAAGTTGCTTGAAAATGACCTACCAAATGCTGAAAATTCTGAATCAGAATATGAGAACATAGAAAACTACCAACTTACGAGAGATAGGACTAAGAGAACCACTAAGCAACCGTCTAGATTTGATGAATACGACTTGACTTCTTATGCTTTTAGTGTGTTCGAAACATTAGATGGAAATGAACCTAAGTCCTATGAAGAAGCTTTTAAATCTAAACATGCTGAAAAATGGTTAAATGCAATGCATGATGAAATGAATTCCTTGCATGTTAACAATACGTGGATTCTTGTTCCTAGGCCAACTAATTGTTCTATTGTTGACTGCAAATGGATTTTCAAAGTCAAAAATGAAAATGATAATGTTAGATTTAAAGCTAGGTTGGTAGCAAAAGGATTCACTCAAAAAGAAGAGATTGATTACACTAAAATTTTCTCACATGTGGTTAAATATACTACTGTTAGGATAATGCTTGCCTTAGTTGCTCACTTTAATTGGGAACTAAAACAAATGGATGTTAAAACTGCTTTCCTACATGGTGATCTAAGTGAGAAAATTTACATGAAACAACCTGATGGCTTTGTAGATAAAGGTAAACCTGATCATTTGTGTCTACTGAAGAAATCATTGTATGGTTTGAAACAATCACCTAGACAGTGGAACATTAAATTTGATGAGTGCGTGAGATCTTTAAAATTCACAAGAAGTAATTTTGACCATTGCTTGTATTTTATGAGATCAAATGATGTTCCTATTTTCTTACTTATTTATGTGGATGGCATGTTATTGATTAGTCCTTGTGTGAATCCTATCAAGCATGTTAATGATTGTTTGAGCAATAAGTTTGACATGAAATATTTGGGTGATGCAAAGAATATTCTTGATATGAACATTATTAGAGATAGGACTGCTTTTACACTTTTGTTAAATCAATCTGCATATATTGAAAAAGTCTTGAAACGATTCTGTATGTCCAATGCAAAGTCAACTAATGTGCCTCTAGCTTCTCATTTTATGCTAAGCAAAGATCAATGTCCTAAATCTGAATCTGAGATGAATTACATGAAAGATGTGTCATATTCGAATGCTATAGGCTCTATGATGTACTTGATGATTTGCACTAGACCTGATATTGCATATTCTGTGAGTTGTTTGAGTCGTTTCATGTCTAATCCTGGAACTGAACATTGGAATGCAGTCAAGTGGTTATTTAGATATTTGTGTGGTTCTAGTAACCTAGGGCTAAAATTTGGAAAATGTGTTGAAAGAGTAGAATTGAAAGGTTATGTGGACTCTAATTATGCGAACGATAGAGACAATAGAAAATCTATGTGTTTACTTTGTGTGGCTCATGCATAAGTTGGAAATCACAACTCCAACATATTGTTGCTCTATCTACTACTGAATCAGAATATGTTGCGATAACTGATGCTCTAAAGGAAGCGCTGTGGCTAAAAGGTTTGCTTTCTGAAATTGAAATATTGCGTGACAATGTGACTGTCTATTCTGATAGTCAGTCTGGAATCCAATTATGCAAGAATCCTGTTTTTCATGATAGAACCAAACACATAGATGTTAGGTTTCATTTTATAAGGGACATAGTTGCAAAAGGGTCAGTTAAGTTTGAAAAAATACCTTCTCAATTTAACCCTGCTGATATGGGAACCAAATGTCTGCCTGTTTCCAAGCTTCAGTCATATTTAAATATGTTAAATTTTGATACATTGGATTAGAACAGTGTCTGCTCTTCATTGATAGCATGTTTTATTTCTCTGTGATTAATGTATGCTCTACAGAATTGACTCCATGTTAAGATTGCAGGAATAATGGCGATGATGATAGTATGTTCCCACTCTCGATTGCCCTCCAATGTAACCACGAGGGTCGACTAGAAGCAAGGTAGAGATTGTTGGTGTGTTTCTGCATCAACCCACACCCAAACCTAGATCCGACCCGACCCTTTCCGACCCGATCCAGAACCGACCCAGTTTGTGATCTCCTTAAATCAAACTGATCTCTCCCCATTCTGTTCGATCGTTTGAATCGGTCTTTCATCCGTTCCGTTATTCACGGTGCTATCCCTATTTCTTCGAGATTGATTGAGTCCGCCATGGGTGATAAGGTAAGGTTGTTCCCTACTCTTTTGGGTTCTATCCATCCGCCTCCTCTGTATATATATGGCTTTGGGATTTTGGGAGAGAACAGTCACAAGTTTGCTATTCAGTTCTCTGTTATGTGAGCGACGAACCTACTGCCTTAGCCTATCGACTTCTCTTGTTATTTTTCGTCCTGATACTGCGTGTGCGAGGAACACTATAGGGTTCTTAGGTTATTTCGTGTTAGGAATCACCGCAATCGAGACCTCTGTGGGTTACCTCGTAGGACAACTTGGAGTTGGCGAAAGAGTGGCTGCAATCTGAGCCTACACTACCGATTGATCTATCTTTCTTTTCAATTCTTAATATATATTTCTATTTTACATTCTTAATCTATCGTTTTTATCCACACTAATTATTTGGTTGAGAATCTGTGCAGATCACCCAACTTTCAGGAAGATCGAGAATCCCAACAGATACACTTTATTAAATAAACCAAGGTTTAGTTAAATTACAGATTTCGTATCCCTAAGTCTATTTAAATAAACCAAGGGAATACATCAGACGGGCTCAGCCCAATACTAGCGAGACTCTTGTGAAAACTCAGCGAAGTGGCAAACTATATTAAGAGCATATCAATAAATCTCCACATTGACTTGAATTCCACTTACGGATGCATCACTACAAAGCCAGATGAACAGACTCCTCTATTCTGCCTCAGATTCACCATTTTTGGGCAACTATCAGCTTGTGACATTTAGCAAGTTGAACCAATGTTAGAACTTGCTATGAGGGACCGGTTTGGTGAACATATTAGCAGGATTATTAGCAGTACCTACTTTCATCACATTGAATCTCTTCTTATTCCTCAGAAAATGATACCTCACATCAATATGTTTGGTCCTCTCGTGATGGACCTGATCCTTGACAAAATAATAGATTGCACTTAAGCTATCACAATAATCCATATGAATATAGTCAAGAGTCCCCTTGGTTTGATGAGCGCCTTATTTTGGGAACTTACTACGATGAAGCTTCCCAAAAATACAATGTTCACAGAATTCAAGATTTTTGCACTTTTTGTCCAAAAATAATATCCCGCTTTGACAGAATCTACATCCCTCTTTCTCCCATATGGCCAAGTCTCAAATGCCATAGCCTCATCATATCCTTAGTTTGAACCTCAGATGATGCAACACAAGCAGAACCTATCACGGTAGAACCTCGCTGAAAATACAAAGTACCATGTTTCAAGCCCTTCAGAACCACATTTGAACCTTGACAGACATATATAACTCCACCCTCACCTCTGAACCTGAAACCCTTGTTGTCAAGAAAACTCAATGATATCGGATTCTTTGTCATCTTTGGAACATGTCTAACATCATTGAACGTGCAAAATACCCCATCATGTGTCTGTATCCTAACTGAGCCAATGCTAACCACCTTGCAGGCAACACTGTTGGCTATGCAAATATTGCATCCATCTATCTGCTCATAGGTTGAGAAAAATTCCTTGTTAGGACAAATTTGGTATGATGCCCCGGAATCGAGAACCCACACATCATTACGTTATGCTTGTTCATCAACAACCAAGGTTAGATCTTCTTCAGAATTTGTATCAGTTTCTGCCATGGCTGCAGAACCTCCGATATATGCTTTATTTTCCTGCTACATCCTTTTCTTAGGACAGTCATTCTTCGAGTGCCCCATTTCTGTACAATAATTGTAGATGTCTCTGGCTTTAGGACCTTTTGAACCTTTATGGTTCGGCTTCTTCTTTCCAGATTTCTTATGCCCCTTACACGTAATAGACAACCCTGATGCCTGATTTTCTGTGGCCGAACAAGATGCCTGTTGACGATCTTCTCTACTGTGGAGGGCAGATAGAACATCTACGAGAGATAGATTCTCTTTCCATATAAGAAAAGATTCAACAAAACTCTCATATTACTCGGGCAATGATAGTAACAAGATTAAAAAACATCCTCATCATCTACTTTAATATCAATATTTCGCAGATCAAGTAGAATTTTGTTCGGTTTATCCAGATGGTCCTGAAGAGAGGTACGTTTCTGCATTTGTAGCCTGAACAGACGTTTCTTCAAAAGAAACTTATTGGTTAGATATTTCATCATGTACACAGTCTCCAACTTCTTCCAGAGGCTAACAGTAGTTTCCTGATCAGAAAATTCAATGATTACATCATCGGACATACATAGCATGATTGTCTAGCGGGCTTTTTCCTCTGTGATATCCCACTCTTCATCATCTACTTCTTTACCTCTCGGTTTTCCAAACAGCGGCACCCACAAACCCTACTACCTTAGCAAAGATCGCATTTTGATATGCGATAAGCTAAAACTATTTCTCCAAGTGAATTTTTCAACCCTTACGTTGAAAGCAGACATTGTTGATCAATTCAAGAAACCCTAGTAGTGCAGAGATAAACAAAAAACTGATCAAAACAACTAGGCTCTGATACCACTTTGTTGGGACGGATTAGGGTTAATGATCGAATAACAAACATAAAACATAAAGAAGACACATATTTACGTGACCAATAACGTGTTGGCTACATCCATGGGCAACAATGAAGAACATATTTATTCACGATGGCAAGGTTAAAAATTATAGATTTTGTATCCCTAAATCTATTTAAATAAACCAAGAGAATAAATCAGACGGGCTCAACCCGATACCAGCGAGATGCCCGTGAGAACTCAGCAAAGTGGCAAACTAGATTGAAGACATACTAACACATCACTCCTCATCAATACCTAACTCCTACCGGATATATAGACCTAATATTATATAAATCTGTAACAACTTAGCTTTTACGAGAAAAAGTCATTCTAAAAAAGTTAAAGATTCATTCAATGCGATATTTCTCAACTATATAAGAAGTTTATATGTACACAAAACGGGACATCGACTTCTTCAGCCGTCATGACAACATTAATTCTCAAACACATTTCACCATCAATCGAATTTTATTCATCACCATCTTTGTTTAATAGATTTTTTCATGAACTCTCCGTATTAACTTAAGCTAAATTCAAAATAACTAAATTCTTTTATATTGAGATATTTTAGATATGTTTTTTAAGATTTAGTAGATTTTATATTTAGTCTATCTTATCGACAAATTAGATTACTTAGATTTGAGTCTATCGAGTCCATTTTGTATTACTTATATATAGGCCCCTTTATTTTGATGATCAATAAGATAATTTTATTATTTTCCCCCAAAAATTCAAACATGGTATCAGAGCCTATTTTTGTCATGGGCTAGACATAGCTTACCAACCCTTGTTTCTCCGAGTACATTCAACCTGAATTGTATCCGGTAGTCTTGTTATTTTGAGATCATGCATTTGCAAATATGTCTCTGAAATTTGTCTGAGATATGTTTGCTAGCCTAATTTTCAAAAACACAAACCCTAGCCGCCGTCACTGTTGTTCGCCCCCGCCCGCTTTTCGCCAGTCGACACCGCCACCGCTGCTGGAAGCGCCTCGTCGTTGCCGGCCAGCCACCAAAAATTTGCCGCCAACCGCCGCGCGTGGAGTCCCCATGCGCCGCCGATGCAAATTACGGCGGAAGAGCTTTTCCACCGCTACTTTTCCGGCCGCGTGTGCGGGTGCGTGGGGCTACCTCCGGCCGTCTCCTCATGTTTTAACTCCCTACACTGTGGTGTAGTTGGTTTTTTGATCGAAGTTGATTTTGTTTTTTTACTATTACTGGTTGGGTTATTCGATCTGTTCTATGATCTGTCTCGTGTCTGCGATACTGTTCTGTGATCTTTCCGATTTTTTAGATGTGATCTGTGTGTTGTCTGCGATCTATTATATGATCTGTCCAATGTTTGCAATCTGTTCTGCAATTTATCCGGTGTTTGCGACTATTCTGCAATCTGTCTGATGTTTGCGATCTGTTTCCTATTTTTTATTTATCCGATGTCTGCAATCTATTTTGTGTGCAATCTGTCTGCAGTTGACTCTGATTTCAATTTTAGATATAGTAGATTTATATTTAGATTTGGTCTTATCCAAAGATTAGATTACTTAGATTTGATTCTATCGAGTTCATTTTTTATTGCTATATATAGGCCACTTTATTTTGATGATCAATAAGACAATTTCATTATTTTCCCGAAAAATTCTAACATTTTCAAACCAATAGCATCATCTTCACCAAAATAATCCAATCGAAAGTTTTTTATTTCAATAATGATATGAACACTTATAACGAATCAATAACCATTACCATAAAAAGTAGAAAAGTGATATTTTATTTAAAAAAATTAATGAGAATAAATTAATATTACAACAAGAAAAGAAATTGAAAATAAATTTGCACGACAGAGGAAGAGGGAGTAATATTTTTTATACATTAATTAATACTTTTGAACGAAATTTAGATAATAATATACTCCCTTCGTCCCAAAACAATAGGGGAATTTGGGATGGACACCAAAATTAAGGACTAATAGTATTATATTGATAGCAGGTGTAAAAGTGTTTCTAAAAGACCAAAATGTCCCTACTTTATGTAATTGTTGTGAAAAATTTAAGGATATTTTTGTAAAAATGTGAGAAATTAATTAATAAAAATAGAAATGAGACTATTGTTTTAGGACAGACGAAAATAACAAAATGAGACTATTATTTGGTGACGGAGAGAGTAATACATTTATTTAATTGGGATTTGATCTTCAAAATTGTGACTTGTAGACTTTCTCTTTTTTTTTAAAACTATATGTATATAGTAATTGTGGATTTGTGATTCGTAGTTGTGATTTCCAAAATTGTATTTCCACGAGTTGATGGGCTGGACAACTGGTTCCTAAAAAAAAAAATATAATATATAATTTCAACAATTTGGATATGTTGCATTGAAAAAATAAAATAAAATAATTACCTCCAAAAATATATATGACTTCAATCACAAGAGCTGAATGCAATCCAGCCTTGGGAATGAACATGATAAATCATGTTGTCCACAAGACAATAATAGGAGCATTTGGTGATGAGTGACAAAATGTCATACAAATTATCTTAACAAGATAAAAAAATAAAACAATATTAAATCACAAAATCATTCTTTGATAATATAGAATTTATTTAAAATATAAAACAATCAGTGTACCTTTCATCTTCACCAAATCAGTTTCGTTGACCGAAACATTTTCCTTGAACTTAAACTGTCCTTCACTTACACCACCTTGAAAATATTAAAGTCAAACTAATAATATAAGAAGAAAAAAAGTATTTACAAGAAAATTAAACTTTCTTATTTATGCAACATGCTCCATGTACAAATAATTAGTTAGTCTAACCTTGATATTCGCGTCAGAGATCTGTAAGAATTAAAATATTAGCGGAAGCGACAATTAAAAAACCTCCAGTCATTGCTAAAATTTAAATCTGTCTTTGAGATCTTCTTCTTCAAGTAAACAGTAGGTTGGAACCGTGGGAAGATGGTGTTGCCAAACCCTTACTCCCAAATAACAATGGTGTATTCTAAATTGTGAGAGTAGGTTTAGTAACCCGTATGTGAGAGTATTTATAATTGAAAAGAAAAACCGTCCATCACAATTTTTCTGCCACTTCTCACGTATATTTTGAATGTGATGGACTTAATGGGAGAAAAGTGGGCCACAATTTAGGGTTAGTTTAATTATATAACATAATCTAAAAATAATCCAAATTCAAATATGATTAATTAATTAAATTAAATTAACATTCTCCCACTTGGCCCACTCAAACCATCACAACATAACGGGAAACTTTACATACGAATCATGGCGGTAGGTCGTCTATAAACGAATGTTACCTGTCATGCATCACGATATGTCAAGCATCTCAAACTAAATTCACAATTCAATGAATAAATCTTATATTTATTCCAGGTTTAACTTAAGCGAGTTTTCTCAATAATAAACAAATATGTGCACAATAACGCGAGAAAACATCAAACTAAATAAGAGTCTCAAATAACAATGTGCGCAAATAAACTACATTGTAGAATCAAGTCCCATACTTGCTACGTGGTCCCTGAAATTCTTTAGTGGCATGCCTTTAGTCAAGGGATCAACAAGCATCAACTCTGTACTAACGTGTTCAATGACCACTTTATTTTCCTTGACATGTTCTCTCAAGGCTAAATATTTGATGCCGATGTGTTTACTTCGACTCCCACTCTTATTGTTTTTAGCCATAAACACCGCAGCAGAGTTGTCACAGTACAACTTGATCGGTCTAGAAATAGAGTCAACGACTCTAAGCTCGGATATGAAACTCTTCAACCATACACCATGCGAGCTAGCCTCGAAACATGAAACAAACTCAGCCTCCGTATTGAAAGTAGCAGTGATAGACTTCTTCGCACTTCTCCACGAGATAGCTCCACCAACCAACATGAACACATAACCCGATGTGGATTTTTGAGTGTCAATACAACCAGCGTAGTCCGAATCGGAGTAGCCAATCACTTCCAAGACATCAGTTTGTCTATACATGAGCATGAAATCCTTCGTACCTTGAAGGTACCTCATCACTTTCTTTGCAACTATCTAGTGGTCAACACCCAGATTACTCTGATAACTCCCGAATACTCTGACAACATATGATATGTCAGACCTGGTGCAAACCTGAGCATACATAAGACTTCTGACTGCTGAAGCACAAGGGATATTTCCTCATCCGTTCCCTTTCAAAATCATTTTTCGGACACTGACTCAAATCGAGTTTGTCACCCTTCACAATGGGAGCTACACTAGGTGAACAATCTTTCATATTAAATCTTTCTAGAACTTTCTTGATATAGGTTTCTTGAGACAAACCCAAAATGCCTCGATTTCTATCTCTATGGATCTTAATGTCAATGACATAATATATCTTTCATATCAAAGTTCTTTGAGAGAAATTGTTTCACCTCATATAACATCCCTTTATCATTAGTTGTAAGCAAAATATCATCCACGTACAACACAATGAAGCAAATACAACTCACATTAACCTTTTGGTATATACAGTGATCCATGACGTTTTCTTCAAAACCGAATGAAGAGATAACATCATGACATTTCAAATACCATTGGCGGAAGGCTTGCTTCAATCCATATATGGATTTATTAAGCTAACAGACTAAATTTTATCACATTCCTCCATCAATAGTCTCTCCTCCTCTTGAACACAAATGGTCATCAATTCATTGATGGACATCTTTACGTGTGTTGTAGGATATCTTAAATGGACCGTATTAATGAGGTAAAGTGCACAAAATATAATGGACAAGAAAGAACTTAGACATGATCACCTCTAAGCTTATATATGCGCCGCAATGTCCTGCATGCGCATTATGTGCTCGCGCACACCTCTCACACCCGTGAACCTCATGGTGGAGAAATGAAAGATCAATGTACTGGCAAGAGCCTTATCAGACTTGACAATTTTTTCGTCAATAGCCTTCAAAAGCTCTCTGGCATTATTATGCTAATTGACAGACGCACATATACTAGCAGAGATCTTGGTCTTTATGAGCATCATGGAAAGACAGTTAGATCTCTCCCATTGCTCATAAAGATCCATATCATCTGGCTCGCTGGTTTCAGTAATACCCAGTGGCTCGTCTTTCCGAATAGCATAATAGAGGTCTATCTAGTCTAAATGAAGGAGAATCATCTCCTTTCATATTTTGTAATTATCACCAGTCAATTCGGGAATATCACACTTAATATCAGAGAAATTCATAGGATTAAACACTCCAAAATTAAATCTATATGTTCATCAATAAACGAGACAAATAAAGTACATGTTCTACCAATGTAAACATGTTAAGACATGAATCTAAAGACATAAGACTTGCCTATGGGCTAAAGTTTTACTCAATTAGATTCAAACAAAACTTAACAATAAAACTATCAAATTGTGTTCCTTTTCTTAACTCCTGTGGGTAGATTAAGAAATACAATTCGATATTTTATCCCAATTACTCATATAAATATAACAAGACTCCTGTGAGTAGATCTCATCACATTGTACATAATAATTACAATCGATGTCTATTAATTTGATTCCAAATAAATCATGAATAAATGTTTAATTAATCGAGGATGTTGTGGTTATTCTCCAGTTAAATAAAATTTAAAATAAATCACAAACATCATGAACATGCAATCTGAAATACACATGTCTATAAGCTATTGAGTGCTCCATATATGAATTTATAAAATAAATTAGCAATCTTATTACAAGTTATCGAACAACATCAGCAATTGTCTTTGGACAAATTACTGACTCGCCAGTGATAAATTTGTTTTGACAATCAAAAGTTGACAATAAAGTAGTGTGTCGAACAATACTCCACTTTGGACAAATCTATTGTTCACACACAAATAACCAAATTATCATCACCACATTAAATGTCATTAAAAATGCATGTAACCACTCAATCGGTAACTTGTCTTTGGGTCAATCAGCAGCCTTATAAATTACATACACAATCTTCTAACATATAAAATAAACTGATTTATACAGAAGAGAACGCTTTGGCAACATTACTGTTTCAACCAATTCATAAAATATATTATAATATTTATTGCTAATTAAATTCACCTTAAAGAAAACTATGTATGTCCGATACATATGAAAGCTATAACAACAACAATTAATTTATGGACTCATTAAAATAATCAAATAGTCCAGAAAATACTAAATGCAGCGGAACTACACAGGCAAAAATATGCCACTCAAAGAGACTATATATTAAATACAATAAATAATTATAGTCGAATTTGAATAAATGCATATTGCCGAAAAAACAAATGTTGTTGTATCTCAAATTTAATTGGATCATCAAACGAATCATAATGATAGTCGATTATTCACAAAAACAACCATAAGAAATAAATAAATAAATATGGCATGACAAGTTACCAATTAATTAAGCATGACCTTCCATAAATTATTTCAATAAGAATAAATAAATAAATTTGATTGCAAGTATATGCACTGCATGTACATATGTGTATGTCATTCTAATTGAAATAATCAACTAATTTTATAATTAAATGATCAATTGATATGCAAAATTCATGCAAACACCAAATATCAATCAATATTGCATTATATATACATCATTATCAGCATCGATTGCAAACACTCCACAGATCAATGCAGACTAATACATTTGGAACAATTTTCAATCAAACATGAATAAATAAATGACTTGGATGAATTCACATGGTTCCAAATCCAGTAACACACAGTGTTTTCAATAATTTCAATCCTTATTGCATCAAAAGAAATTAATGTGTACTCGATTGCATTAAGTATTGAATAAATTAATAATACTCTTAATACATAAATATAATTGTTATTCCAAATGCAATGACATTACTTCTCTGTATGGTAATAAGAAGAAGGAATACAAGTACGGATTCATATATATTTCCGATAAAAATATTCATGTGATTGAAGATTGCTAATTTCATAAAATCAAATTAAACTTCAATCAAGACTAATTTTAATTAAGCGATCAATTCACGATACCAAGAATTGGTAGAACATGCAAATTAATTGATTGATCCAAAACAAAATAATTATCTATGTCATTCTTGAATCTACTCGATTCTTTTTCAATGTAAATTAATCGGACAAATCATCTCAATAATTCAACACGAACCGCTTCCTCAAGGTAATTAATTACGCATACAAGTTGACACAGATATGAAATGCACAGAAGACATTATAGAAGAATTTGAACACTCCATCGAAACATAGGAAAAATTCGGAAACTTAATATTTTGCATAAATTAATTTCAAAATAAAATTCAAAGTTTTTCTCAAAAACAGAATGAAAATTTCTCAAATCGCAGGGTCGGATCTTGATCAAGAAAATATCGCAAAGCAATTTTTGAACATAAAAAACAAAAATATATCCAAATAAGAAATTAAAGCGAATATTGATCAAGAATTTGATGAGAAGAAAATTCAAAGCAAGGCAGAGGCAAAAATGACTCTGATACAAAATGTAAGAAATAAAATATTAGCGGAAGCGACAATTAACAGTAGGTTGGAACCGTGGGAAGATGGTGTTGCCAAACCCGGAACCTTTGGGAAGATGTTGCCAAACTTTGGAAACCTAAGAAGATGTTGCCAAACCCTTACTCCCAAATAGCGATGGTGTATAATTTTAGGTTTAGTAACCCATATGTGAGAGTATTTATAATCAAAAAGAAAATCGTCACAATTTAGGGTTATTTCAATTATATAAGATAATCTAAAAATACTTAAAATTCAAATATGATTAATTAATTAATTAAATTACCAAGATCATGACCAGCAACTGTTTAGTCTCGAAGGCTGCCTAGTTTCTCTCTTGAGAAAGAGTTTTCTTCGGTTCAAAATATTATTTAATCTTGACCAAGTTATGTTTAAGGTTCCAAAAGGAGATATATCGGTAATATGATGGTGAGGACATCTGGTGCCCTACCCCTACAGTGGTGCTGCTGCTGTAAGATATGACCTCGTGTCATTTATTAATTATGGATGGTTTAAATAAAATAAAATAAATAAATGATAATATTAAGTGGAATTGGTCTAGTCAAATTAATAGTGGTTTAATACCACTTTATCATTATCCCACGTTGATAGAACGTGAGATAATGATTTTAACACAAAGGATTCTGGTCCTCTCTCTGCCTATAAAAGGTCAGAACAGATCTATTCTATCACACAAAAATTTAAAACTTGTGTGTTCTGGCATTGAGGCTAAGAGGGAGAAACCAAATGATCCAACCCATCGTCTAAAGAAGAGGATCCAACTCATCATCTAAATTAGAGCATCCAATTCATCGTCTCAACCAGAGGATTCAACCTGTCATTCTGAGAGAATGGTTTCCAACCAAGGTCAGAATATATACGCATTTATATGATAGAACGTGAGAATCATAAAGTTCAAGATCTTGTGAATTCAAATCGATTATATTTTTTTTTAAACTTACATGTGGTATCAAAGCTTAGTTTTGAACTTGTGAATTCTCCGATCAATGGTTAGAATTATGTAAGGATAGATTTTTTTTGCTGCAATCTAAATGTTAAATTTGCGAAAGTATTATTTCTAAAATTATTATTATTATGTAATTTAAATGATGATATGCATATGTATTTCTGAAAACTTCGTGATTTTGGAAATTAATTTGAGATATCCAAATATTATTATTATTATTATTATTATTATTATTATTATTATTATTATTATTATTATGTTTTAATGAGGATTAATTTATGCGATTATAATGAGATTCAATTATCATTACTATGTCTATGTTCATATTTTGCTATTGTGATTATGTAAAACCCTGCGTATATGTGTATATATTATGCGTATATATTATGCAAATATTATTGTTAATTTAAATCATCCGGGGATATGTTATGCGTATATGTGTATGCTTTTAATTAAATTATTATCTTTAATGATTTTATTTAATAATAATATATCATGAGATTAGTTTATTGACAATTAGTTGAATAAACATCCCACGATTTATAAAATTCGTGATTTATTTGTATAACGCTTGTGCATTAAATAAAATAAAGATTAATAGTATATCTACTAATAGAATTTCCATTAATTAATTAATGTGACTATTGGATCTACCCTGTGTGATAAAACTTTGTTTTGCTATTGTATGTTATTTAAATAATACATAATTATTGTTGTAGATTATTTTTAATTATATTCAAATATATTATTTAATTTAATGTTTAAATTAAAAATAATCTGTTAATCACCAAAGTGATCAGATTAGAAAGAATTTAAATAAATTTAGATATATTTGAATATATTATTTAATTTAATGTTTAAATTATAAATAATCTGTTAATCACCAAAGTGATCAGATTAGAAAGATATTAAATAAATTCATATATATTTGAATATATTATCTAATTCAATATCGATATTATGAATAATTTGTTAATCACCAAAGTGATCAAATTAGAAAGATATTTGTGTAGATATGAAATTAAATACAAAATTTAATTACTCATTAGAATATGACGCATTTATGACATTATGTTTTAATAATGGGTAAATTAAAGTTCATTAATTATAAGATATTTTAGGATCAACCCAAAGGTAGATCAATTATTTTATAATTAAGAACATGATTGAAAATTATTTAAGTACTTTTATGAAATGTGCAAGATTATCCAAGGATGACATGCATGTTCAATTAAAGTGCGAATTATTGTGCGATTTATGTTAGCGTCAATTATGTTTAATTAGTACGTTGTTGTTCACCCAAAGGAGAATTACAACGTACATTTATTGTTTTTGCCTTAAATCTGATTTGGAAATCTCAATTATTTTAATTTGCAGTAACTGTGCCCGCTTCGCTTCATTCGTATGCATCATCTATTCCTATGTTTAATGGGCTCAACTATCTCAAATGGTCTGAGCACATTCAATTTCAACTTGGTGTTTTAGGTCTTGACCTACCATTCCATGTTGAAAAACCTCATGCTATTACTGATACTAGCAGCGAAGGTGAAAGGTCACTCTATAATGATTGGAAGAGATCGAACAGATTAAGTCTGATGCTTATGCGAATGAGTATAGCAAACAACATGAAGTCTACTCTTCCTGAAATCGATGATGCTAAGGAATTTATGAAAGCAGTTGGGGAACGCTCTCAAACTGCAGATAAGTCTCTCGCTGGGACACAAATGGCTACGCTAACCACCATAAAGTTTGATGGTTCACGATCCATTCATGAGCATGTCGTTGAAATGACGAACCTGGCAGCAAGATTGAAAGCCTTAGGGATGACTGTGGATGATAACTTTATGGTGCAGTTTATCTTGAATTCACTGCCCCCTGAGTATGGTCCGTTCCAAATGAACTATAATACCATGAAAGATAAACGAAATGTGAATGAACAGTATGCTAGTTCAAGAGGAAACACGGCTTAAAAATCAGGGCTCTCATTCAATTCATCTTATTACCAACCAAGGAGATGGTAGGAGACTCAGGAATAAGAAAGTGAAGGGGAAGTGCGGACCATTGAAAGTGAATGTGCCGTCTTCCTAAGCCCCGAAGAAGGAACTCAATAGTGTCAAGTGTCGCTTTTGTGGAAAACCCGGACACTTTCAAAGAGATTGCCTGAAACGAAAGGCTTGGTTCGAAAAGAAAGGTACTAATGCTTTTGTATGTTTCGAATCAAATTTGATTGAAGTTCCTCATAATACTTGGTGGCTTGATTCCGACTGTACCACTCATATTTCAAAATCCTTACAGGGATTCCTTACGATCCAAACTACAAAGCCAAATGAAAGATTTGTTTCTATGGAAAATCGAGTCAAAGCTCCCGTTGAAACCGTAGGAACCTACCATTTAATTTTAAATTTTGGACATCATTTAGATTTATTTGACACTCTTTATGTACCTTCTGTTTCTCGCAATTTGGTTCCTATTTCTAAACTCAATTATGTTGGATATTCATTTAATTTTGGCAATGGTTGTTTCACTTTATTCAAAAATAATTATCCAATTGGTTCTGGTGTTTTTGAAAGTGGTCTTTACAAATTCAAACTTGACAACCTCTTTTCTGAAATTCTTTTAACCCTGTTGTAGACAAAAAATTGTGTTATTTTTAATAAACACAAAATCTGTACAAATTATATTTGATTTGAATTTAAAGCAGGTCCTATTCTCTAAATGGATCCTTTGATTCTCCTTCCGGGTCGATTTATTTTCCAACTTGGTTTTTGATGGCTTCTTTGATCCGAAGAGGTTTGGTCTTCAGTTTGACTTTGCCGGCTTTTGGGAGGGTTTTGGTCTCCGTGCGGGCGATTTGATCGTCGGCTTTGGACTTGATGTCTTTTTTTTTTAGACGATCCGAGGCTTTGATCTTTGATTTGGCTTTGCCGCCTTTTGGAGAGTTTTGGTCTCCGTATTGGCGATTTGATCATCTTCTTTCGATTTGTTGTCTTCTTTGGACGATCCGCGACTTTGACATTTGTTTTGGTTTTGCCGCTTTTGGAGGACTTTGGTCTCCGAATTGGCGATTTGATCATCATCTTTGGATTTGTTGTCTTCTTTGGACGATCCGCGACTTTGACCTTTGCTTTGGCTTTGCCGCTTTTGGAAGACTTTGGTCTCCGCGTGGGCGACTTGATCGTCGACTTTGGATTTGATGTCTTCTTTAGACGATCCAAAACTTTGATCTTTAGTTTGCCTTTTCCGCCTTTTGGAGAGGTTCGGTCTCCGTGTGGGCGATTTGATCCTAAGCTTTGGATTTTATGTCCTCTTTAAACGATCCGCAGCTTTGATCTTTGAGAAGGTGGATTTGGTGCTCCATAACGCTTTTGGCGGCGTGTCCCTTTAACTTTTGGATCGAAGAGGGCCGAGTTGTTGCTTTGGTGAAGAATGCGATGAACACCTCGAAGCTTTGGGATGAACTTTGGAGACCTTCCGTTGGCTTTGACGAATTCCTCAACGGCTTTGAGAGCTTTGATCCTTGAAGAGATGGATTTAGTGCTCCATAATGCTTTTGGCGGCGTGTCCCTTTGACTTTTGGATCGAAGAGGGCCTAGTTGATGCTTTGTTGAAGAACGTGATGAACATCTTGAAGCTTTGAGAGGAACTTTGAAGACCTTCCCTTGGCTTTGCCGAATTCCTCAACGTCTTTGAGAGCTTTGATCCTTCCTCCGGCTTGGACATACGAAGAAGAACGTTAACTTCATCGATTCGTCAACCAATATTGGATCATTTGTCCAAATCGGTGACTTTTCGATGAAGAACGCTTTGAAGGACACGAAGAACAATGAAGAACATTGCAGAGAGTCTAGAGAGACTTACCCTTGCGCGAGTCTTCAAATGAACTTCGGTGTGTCAAATGAATTGGCTATGGCTCCTATTTATAGGGGATGGGTGGCCTTGGCTTCCTTTTCGGATGGTGCCACGTGGATAAAAAGATTTTATAATCTTTCCTTTTCTATCAGATGTTGTTTTCCATTCTTGACGGATTTGATTGTGCACCTTCCTTTCTCGCCAAAATCTTATATCATTGCCTTTTTTGGAAGATATTAATTTATATACTTCCTTTATTGACAAGATTAATTTATTTTGCTGCCAAATTTATTATGGCTCTATTTATGCACGTAATATTTGTAAGATATCTTCCATTTTAAGCAGATTTTTACATTAATGGTTGGTATTTTTTGTACAAAAATTAACATATGTGCATAATTAAATACCATATATTTATTTTATTGGAATTTTATTTTCTTCCAAAATATATGATATTTAATTGATTTTAGACAAATATATTTAGTGTCTACAAAATGCCCCATCGAGACTCTTTTAAGCCGACGCAAAGCGTTTAAGGCGTGAATGAGTCTCGAAACTTAAGTCTATTTTTTTTTTGACTGATTTTTTTTTATGGCTATTTTGATTTTTTTTTTTAGCCAATATTTTTTTCAAATGGCTTTTTCTTTTTTTTTTTTCTGGATGAGATTTTTTTTGTCCAATTGATATTTTTTTAAGCTCGATTTTTTTTTTGGCATAATTGACTGAACTCGGAGTTATATTCCAAGTTGCCTACGTATCCGGTTAAGGAATCAAGTCATAACGTAGTTCAAAACAAATTGAATTTGTTTGTTTTTGTTAACAGTTTATTCTCATGTTAAGGACTCTTGTTAGAAAGTTTATCCTCATTTCTTGGAGATTAGAGAAAGTTTATCCTCATTTCCAGGAGTGTTGTAGAAAGTTCATTCTCGTTTCTAGGAGATTGAAGAAAGTTTATCCTCGTTTCCAGGAGATTAGAGAAAGTTTATCCTCATTTCCAAGAGATTAGAGAAAGTTTATCCTCATTTCCAGGAGTGCTGTAGAAAGTTTATCCTCGTTTCTAGGAGATTGAAGAAAGTTTATCCTCGTTTCCAGGAGATTAGAGAAAGTTTATCCTCATTTCCAAGAGTGCTGTAAAAAGTATATCCTCGTTTCCAGGAGATTGAAGAAAGTTTATCCTCGTTTCTAGGAGGGTTGTAGGTATGATTGCCCCCACTGTTTGAAGTGTTGTATTTCTCGTCATCAGAGAAATCTTCAGTAGGCGGTCCATACATTCCACTAGACATCATGCTCAATTCCATATCATGAGCGCGAGTGGCGAGTTCTTCAAAAGTATGGAGTCGGATCCCTTGTAGGATGTATTTCAAGCTCCATTGCATCCCTTGAATGCACATTTCTATGCCGGAAACCTCGGACAAACAGTCTTTGCAGTTGAGGCTTAGACTTCTCCAGCGGTTGATGTAGTCAATTACTGGTTCATCTTTCCATTGGTGGCTGTTGGTGAGTTCAGTCATGCTGACGGTTCTCTTTGTGCTGTAGAACCGATTTAAGAACTCGTACTTTAGTTGTTCCCAATTGTTGATGGAACTAGCCTCTAAGTCGATATACCAGTCGAAGGCGTTGCCGTTTAGTGACCGCACAAATTGTTTGACTAGGAGGTCTCCATATGTTCCGGCATCGTTGCATGTCTCGAAAAAGTGCGCTATATGTTGCTTTGGGTTGCCTTTGCCGTCAAATTGTTGAAACTTTGGTGGTTGATAGCCCGTTGATATTTTGAGGGCGTCAATTCTTGCATTGTAAGGCTTGGCGTAAGTGTGCGTCGGCCTTGAACTCCCTTCGAATTCTTTTTTGATTGTTCCCTTGATGTATTTGTCAAGTTGGGATATATGGATAAAGGAGTTGGATAATCCTTGAAATGGATTTAATTCCGCCACCTTTTCTTTGCCATGACGCTACTCCACAAATGTTGCCGCTTTATTTTGGACCGCTAGGGAAGATTGTTGCTTTTCAGTTGCATGGCCGGCTTCTTCAAGCTTGTCCAGCTTTTTGAGAAGTTTTTCAATGAGGGCGTCTTGTTGTTGCATGTGTTGAGACATTCCTTCAACGATTTTGGCCAATGCTGCAAGTTGATCTTCTATATTTGAAGTGTTGATAGTCATCACCGGAGCAGAGCTTGATGCGGTTGAATGACTTGAAATTGGCCGATGAGTAGGTGGCATGAAAGTACCTTTGAAGCTTTTATATTCCTCGCAGAGAATACTTTGATCCACAATCTTTGGGTCCTCAATATTTGAAGCGTTGGTAGTCATCACCGGAGCAGAGCTTGATGCGGTTGAATGACTTGCAGTTTGTTGAGGGGTGAACAGTGCGGCAGTACTCTTAAAGTTGTCGTCTTCTTCATAGAGTGGACTTTGCTATGTGATTTTTGAAGAAGTGTCTTCAGATAACGACAATGCTCTTTTGGTCATGCTTCGTGTTGTCATTCCAGTATTTGTCGAAGCGCTTGAGGTTTTGGACGAGATGGGTGCGCCAACTTCTTTGGCGGCGACGGCGGCTTGAGCAACAACTTTTGACGCAACGTTGGAAGTCTTGATCTTGTAGGAAGCCATTGGTTGTTGAAAGTTCGTCGGAAAGAGAGATGAAAGGTAGAGAGGTCCCACTGGGCGTGCCAAAAATCTGTAGACAAAAAATTGTGTTATTTTTAATAAACACAAAATTTGTACAAATTATATTTGATTTGAATTTAAAGCGGGTCCTATTCTCTAAATGGGTCCTTTGATTCTCCTTCCGGGTCGATTTATTTTCCAACTTGGTTTTTGATGGCTTCTTTGATCCGAAGAGGTTTGGTCTTCAGTTTGACTTTGCCAGCTTTTGGGAGGGTTTTGATCTCCGTGCAGGCGATTTGATAGTCGGCTTTGGATTTGATGTCTTTTTTCTAGACGATCCGAGGCTTTGATCTTTGATTTGGCTTTGCCGTCTTTTGCAGAGTTTTGGTCTCCATATTGGCGATTTGATCATCGTCTTTGGATTTGTTGTCTTCTTTGGACGATCCGCGACTTTGACATTTGTTTTGGCTTTGCCGCTTTTGGAGGACTTTGGTCTCCGTATTGGCGATTTGATCATCGTCTTTGGATTTGTTGTCTTCTTTAGACGATCCGCGACTTTGACCTTTGTTTTGGCTTTGCCGCTTTTGGAGGACTTTGGTCTCCGTGTGGGCGACTTGATCGTCGACTTTGGATTTGATGTCTTCTTTAGACGATCCAAAACTTTGATCTTTAGTTGCCTTTTCCGCCTTTTGGAGAGCTTCATTTTCCGTGTGGGCGATTTGATCCTAAGCTTTGGATTTTATGTCCTCTTTAAACGATCCGCAACTTTGATCTTTGAGAAGGTGGATTTGGTGCTCCATAACGCTTTTGGCGGCGTGTCCCTTTGACTTTTGGATCGAAGAGGGCCGAGTTGTTGCTTTGGTGAAGAATGTGATGAACACCTCGAAGCTTTGGGATGAACTTTGGAGACGTTCCCTTTGCTTTGACGAATTCCTCAACGGCTTTGAGAGCTTTGATCCTTGAAGAGGTGCATTTAGTGCTCCATAATGCTTTTGGCGGCGTGTCCCTTTGACTTTTGGATCGAAGAGGGCCTAGTTGATGCTTTGTTGAAGAACGCAATGAACATCTTGAAGCTTTGAGAGTAACTTTAGAGACCTTCCCTTGGCTTTGACGAATTCCTCAACGGCTTTGAGAGCATTGATCCTTCCTCCAGCTTGGACATACGACGAAGAACGTTAACTTCATCGATTCGTCAACCAATATTGGATCATTTGTCCAAATCGGTGACTTTTCGACGAAGAACGCTTCGAAGGACACGAAGAACAATGAAGAACATTGCAGAGAGCCTAGAGACACTTACCCTTGCGCGAGTCTTCAAATGAACTTCGGTGTGTCAAATGAATTGGCTATGGCTCCTATTTATAGGGGATGGGTGGCATTGGCTTACTTTTCGGATGGTACCACGTGGATGGAAAGATTTTATAATCTTTCCTTTTCTATCAGATGTTGTTTTCCATTCTTGACGGATTTGATTGTGCACCTTCCTTTCTCGCCAAAATATTTATATCATTGCCTTTTTTGGAGGATATTAATTTATATACTTCATTTATTGACAAGATTAATTTATTTTGCTGCCAAATTTATTATGGCTCTATTTATGCACGTAATATTTGTAAGATATCTTCCATTTTAAGCAGATTTTTACATTAATGGTTGGTATGTTTTGTACAAAAATTAACATATGTGCATAATTAAATACCATATATTTATTTTGTTGGAATTTTATTTTCTTCCAAAATACATGATATTTAATTGATTTTAGACATATATTTTTAGTGTCTACACCTGCATTATGATGTTGGAACTAAACGTGGTTTAGTGAATGAAAACTCTACTTACTTGTGGCATAAACGTTTGGGGCATGTTTCCAAAGAAAGAATTACAAGATTAGTGAAGAATGAAATCCTTCCGGATTTAGATTTCACTAATCTTGGTGTTTGTGTGGATTGTATAAAAGGAAAACAAACAAAACACACAAAGAAAAGAACCACAAGAAGCACACAGCTTCTTGAAATAATACACACTGATATTTGCGGGCCATTTGATGTTTTCTCTTTTGGAAAAGAAAAATATTTCATCACCTTCATTGATGACTTTTCACGTTATGGTTATGTCTATATATTACATGAGAAATCTCAGTCAATAGACGTTCTAGAAGTTTTTATTAATGAGGTTGAAAGACAACTAGATAGAAAAGAGAAAATCATCAGATCTGATAGAGGTGGTGAATATTATGGAAAATATAATGAATCGGGTCAATGCCCGGGTCTGTTTGCCAAATTTCTTGAAAAGCGTGGCATATGTGCTCAATACACTATGCCGGGTACACCACAACAAAATGGTGTCGCTGAAAGGCGTAATTGAACACTCTTGGATACGGTTAGGAATATGCTCAGTAATTCTTCACTGCCCATATAGTTGTGGATGCATGCGATTAAAACTGCCATGTACTTATTAAATAGGATTCCTACTAAAGCAGTTCCTGAAACTCCCTTTGAGTTATGGACTGGAGAAACCTAGTTTAAGGCACCTGCATGTTTGGGGTTGCCCGGCAGAGATAAGAGCTTATAATCCACATGAAAGAAAGTTAGACTCAAGGACGATCAGTGGTTTCTTCATTGGTTATCCCGACAAGTCTAAAGGGTATAAGTTTTATTGTCTTAATCATAGTAAAAGAATTATTGAAGCTGGAAATGCAAAGTTCATTGAGAATGGTGAAGTTAGTGGAAGTCAAGAATCATGAAAGATTGACATTCAGAAAGTCATGGTGCATATTACTGTACCACTGACTCCTAATAATGTTGTTGTTCCTCCTGTTTTTGAAGCTCTTAACACTGGACACGAAAAACAAATTAACGAACAATTGACCCACAATGAAGATAATGAACTTGTAGTAGATGAACGACGTGAAATAGTGTTACGAAGGTCTGAAAGACAAAGACGCGCTGCTATTTCCAATGATTATGTGGTATACCTACAAGAGTCTGAATGTGATTTAGGACTCAATGACGATCCATCTTCATTTTCACAAGCCGTGGGAAAGTAATAATTCTAATAAGTGGTTGGTTATTCAGAGTCGGGTTATGCCGGATGTGTTGATACTAGAAAAATCCACTTTCGGATATTTGTTCCTACTAGCCGGAGGGGCAATATCATGGAAAAGTGCGAAGCAGTCTGTCATAGCTACATCCACTATGGAAGCTGAATTTGTGGCATGCTTTGAGGCCACAGTTCAAGGAAATTGGCTGCGGAACTTTGAAAATTTATTGCGATAATTCCGCAGCATTGTTCTTTTCAAAGAACGACAAGTGCTCCAAATGTGAAAAACATATGGATCTAAAGTACCTTGCCGTTAAAGAAGAGGTTCATAAACAAAATATGTCAATTGAGCATATAAGCACCAATCTTATGGTTGTGGATCCGTTAACTAAAGGTTTGCCTCCAAAGACATTTATTACACCTGTTGAAAGAATGGGCATTATGAATGTAACTTGATGAACATTATGTTTATGTATTTGACATCTCGAGCTCCCTTATGTATTGTTTCTGAAATTGAATATTTTCTTGTTCACTCATTTGTGCGCATGATTGTTTGAACAAGATGTAGTCTATTTTAGACATTAAAGTGGACCATTATCGATGTTTCCAATTATGAATGAATTAAGTAGAAAATTAGTATGTGGTACATGGAAGGAACTATGTCGATTCAATTACATAGAACCGCTATGACTCATATTAGTATATACTTAATGAATGATGTTGGACTTGTACCAATAAAGTTTATTATTTTATTTAAACCAAGAAGACATGTTCTCTCACTCGGCCAAGTGGGAGAATGTAAGATATGACCTCGTGTCATCTATTAATTATGGATGGTTTAAATAAAATAAAATAAATAAATGATAATATTAAGTGGAATTGGTCTAGTCAAATTAATAGTGGTTTGATACAACTTTATCATTATCCCACGTTGATAGAACGTGGGATAATGATTTTAACGCAAAGGATTCTGGTCCTTCCTCTGCCTATAAAAGGCAAGAACAAATCTATTCTATCACACAAAAATTTAAAACTTACGTGTTCTGGCATTGAGGCTAAGAGGGAGAAACCAGAGGATCCAACCCATCATCTAAAGAAGAGGATCCAACTCATCGTCTAAATTAGAGCATCCAATTCATCGTCTCAATCAGAAGATTCAACCTGTCGTTCTGAGAGAATGGTTTCCAACCAAGGTCAGTATATATACGCATTTATATGATAGAACGTGAGAATCATAAAGTTCAAGATCTTGTGAATTCAAATCGATTATATTTTGTTTTAAACTTACAGCTACCTCCTTATAAATTGTGTTTGAAGTTTAAAACTCCTCAAACACAGCAGCAACTTTGGCTTGCCATTTGTAAGAGCAGAATTGTGATTTGTAGCGGTTCTTGACGATTTTGGCTTGTAATAAGGCATAAAGAGGTGATGATAAGAAAAGTGATTAAAAGGAAAGGATGAGTGGAGAAGAGAAAATGAGATTAGCATTGAGAGGAGAGATGCAAGGTGTAGGTTTTTTATAGCGTAAGCTGACCAATGTGTACGTGCTAAATGTGTGGACACGTGTCACTTACTGTCAATATGACAGGTGTATTTTGGAATCTTTATCCCATTATTATTATTATTGTTGTTGTTGTTATAATTATTATTATTATTATTATTATTATTATTATTATTATTATTATTATTATTGTTGTTGTTGTTGTTGTTGTTGTTATTATTGTTATTATTATTGTTATTATTAATATAATTATTATTGTTGTTATTATTATTATTATTACTATTAATTTCTTTTCAATTTTATTATTTTAATATATTATCTTTTCTTTTTTTTTTTGTTAGAATTTAGTAAATAAAAAGTAAGAAAATAAGCAACAAAAAGAAGGGATAAATTGTGCATTTAATATTGTTATGAAATTTATGAACGATTCTAACAATTTTATTTATGAAATCAAGTAAAAATACAAATATTGAACTAGATTAGGTTAGGCTCAGCCCCAACCAACTCGGAAAAACCAAAATCGACACAATACACACCTAATCTAGCGACTACACAAACGAACCGGCCACGACCGTGATACACACGATATATAACCCCACACAAACAGTAAAAAGGCACCCGAAGGCCTATCGCATTGGACGAGCCCCTTTCGGCTATGAACGACTACTCAAAAGGGAAAATATGCCACAGGAACTCCACAATATTACAGGAGGAAGGCACCGCCGTGAAAAATTGCCGGAGAAGACAAACCGTTGGTGGGTCGAGAGAGAGAGAGGCTAGAGAGCAGTAAGAGTAGAGTGAGAAAGTGAGGGAGTGTTAATTAATGAATATCTCTCTCTGTATATATATATATATATATACTCAAGCCAAGGACGCGGATCCCAGCCAAAGGACGCGGATCCCAGCCGGGTCACGGGGCGGGTCACGGGCACGGGCGCGGGCGAGGGCATGGGTCAGGTAAGTGTGTGAGTAACCGGTTTGGGTTGTGGGTTGTGGATCACAAGTTAGGCCCAGTTCGAATGGGCTGCTTAGATAATTGGTGTGTAGTGTATTTAATTGGGGTGGATCGAAAGGACAAAAAATCCAACAAATCCTCCACCTGATTTTTTCGTCCAACTGGAATGCGGTTCATCATCGCCCATAATTTTGGATTATTTACCTGCACAAAGAAAAAGATAACAAAGTAAGACAAACAATACATTAATTTAGCCTACCATCTACACACATGTAGAACACAACTAATCAAATGTATCAAAACATATAATTTTCAAACAAGATACAAATTTCTTAATTTTCCACAGTATTGTATCTTCAACGGCAGGAATATATTAAAATCAAAACTTCGACAGAACTACATTACATTGTAAATGTGTCATACAAACAAAACATGTAGCACACAATATACAAACAAGAACAGTAGCAAGCTTCACAAGTTTCCTATCATTCACAACCAATGATAACATAACACAAATAAGCCAATACCAAATCCTAGAAACTGATTTCAAGTATTTATTATCACCTAATGAGCTGTTATCTTCCTTTAACACTAAACATTGAGACTTACTTTCGGGATTAAACAATTTCCAATCACACATAGGTTTATCCACTTCTAAGTTCTCAAACATACTTTTAGGTAAAGAAGATGAATCAAAATTACCAAACATAATCAAAATTAGTTTCTACATTATTTTTAATCTGAGAAACTGTATTTTCAATTTTATTCACAAACTGCCTTGGAGCAGATAAAATTCGAAAATCACCAACAAAAATATCAACTAGATATTTTCTCATTATCTACCATACACTCTACATTAGAGACAAGAACATTTTCATTCACAAAATCAATATATTGCTCAACAACAGTTTCATATGCAACAAAGAATCAGAAACAATATCAGCATCAACTTAAACATCACAAACACAATTTCTGATTCACAACTAGTATTATCAACATGTATATCACAAAAATGCACATTTATATAATCAACAACCATATTCTGATTTTCAGAATAACAACGAAAAACAGAATTTTCAATTTCTTTCTCTCCAATGTCAATTATATCAATCTCCACCTCACTTTGAATGCCATTATCACAAACAGAGGTAACTTCTCTCTCAAAATTGACAAACTCAATTTTAGCATCAATTTGCACATTATCAGCAGATTGAATATTAACTTCATGCAAACCAAAATTAATATAATCACAATTGAGAAAACATTCTTCTTCCTTCCCAATTTTTATATTTTCGTTTTGTACAGTAAACAATTTTCCAGCAGCATCATTAACAGTATCATCAATATCATAATCAATTTCTGCAACTTCTAAATCATCAAATTGCACCAATTTAGATTCACAATTATTACATTGCTCAACAGCACAATCAAAACAAAAAACTGGTTTCTTAAATTCAATCTCTCTCTCATATTTTGAATCTTCATTTTTGAAAATAGGTAAATTTTCAGCAACTTTAGAAACATTTTCAGAACCCATATCAGTAATTTTTAAAATAGGACATTGCATAGAGTTGGGTTCACAAACAGCACGTTGTTTACCACTCAAATCAAAACGAAAAACAGACAGTTCAGAATTATTTTCTGCTTCTTCCACATCAATCACATTATGCTCCACCTTATTTAAAACAACACTAAAATTTGTAAAATTTTTAGCAATTTCAGAATCAAACAACTTAGACTTTTCATACAAACAGGGCATATAACTTTCATTAAATGTAACTATAGACAAAAAATTGTGTTATTTTTAATAAACACAAAATTTGTACAAATTATATTTGATTTGAATTTAAAGCGGGTCCTATTATCTAAATGGGTCCTTTGATTCTCCTTCCGGGTCGATTTATTTTCCAACTTGGTTTTCGATGGCTTCTTTGATCCGAAGAGGTTTGGTCTTCAGTTCGACTTTGCCGGCTTTTGGAGAGCTTTGGTCTCCGTGCGGGCGATTTGATCGTCGGCTTTGGGTTTGATGTCTTTTTTAGACGATCCGAGGCTTTGATCTTTGATTTTCTTTTTCCACATTTTGGAGATTTGGTCTCCGTGTTGGGGATTTGATCATCGTCTTTGGATTTGTTATCTTCTTTGGACGATCCGCGACTTTGACATTTGTTTTGGCTTTGTCGCTTTTGGAGGACTTTGGTCTCCGTGTTAGCGATTTGATCATCGTCTTTGGATTTGTTGTCTTCTTTAGACGATCCGCGACTTTGACCTTTGCTTTGGCTTTGCCGCTTTTGGAGGACTTTGGTCTCCGCGTTGGCGATTTGATCATCGTCTTTGGATTTGTTGTCTTCTTTAGACGATCCGCGACTTTGACCTTTGCATTGGCTTTGCCGCTTTTGGAGGACTTTGGTCTCCGCGTTGGCGATTTGATCATCGTCTTTAGATTTGTTGTCTTCTTTCGACGATCCAGACTTTGATCTTTGAGGAGGTAGATTTGGTGCTCCGTAACGCTTTTGGCGACGTGTCCCTTTGACTTTTGGATCGAAAAGGGCCGAGTTTGCGCCTTTTATGAAGAACGCCATGAACACCTCGAAGCTTTGAGAGAAACTTTGAAGACCTTCCCTTGGCTTTGACGAATTCCTCGACGGCTTTGAGAGATTTGATCCTTCCTCCGGCTTGGACATACGACGAAGAACGTTAACTTCATCGATTCGTCAGCCAATATTGGATCATTTGTCCAAATTAGTGACTTTCAACGAAGAACGCTTCGAAGGACACGAAGAACATGAAGAACAATACAGAGAGAATCTAGAGACTTACCCCTTTGCTTGAATCCTCGATGCAACTTCGGTGTCTCAAATGAATTGGCTATGGCTCCTATTTATAGGGGATGGGTGGCCTTGGCTTCCTTTTCGGATGGTGCCACGTGTATGAAATGATTTTATAATCTTTCCTTTACCATCAGATGTTGTTTTCCATTTTTTACGGATTTGATTGTGCACCTTCCTTTCTCGCCAAAATCTTTTAATCATTGCCTTTTTTGGAAGATATTAATTTATATACTTCCTTTATTGACAAGATTAATTTATTTTGCTGCCAAATTTATTATGGCTCTATTTATGCACGTAATATTTGTACGATATCTTCCATTTTAAGCATATTTTTGCATTAATGATTGATATTTATTGTACAAAAATTAACATATGTGCATAATTAAATACCATGTATTTTTATTATTGGAATTTTATTTTCTGCCAAAATACATGATATTTAATTTAATTTAGACATTTAATTTTTAATGCCTACGGTAACATTATTACTAATAGTGGTTTTAAAACCAGGTCTAGTACTAAGCCATAACCTATAACCTGTAACACTATAACCCAAGAAAACACAATTTTCAGTTTTCATATCTAAACTATCAGTGCAAATAGGTATCACAGCAGAACACCCAAACACACGAACATTAGACATGTTGACAATTCTACCCAACCACTTATTTTCCGGACATTCACCTTTAAGGGGGATAGAGGGTGATCGATTTAAAATATAGGCTGCTGTTACAGCAACTTCACCCCAAAATTTTATAGGCAAGTGTCTGATTTAACCTCTCAGCAACCCCACTAAATTGGGATGCCTTGGGGACAGATTCAAAATTGATACAATTTTGCACACAAAAATTACTAAACCAGGTGTTACAAAAATTTAAGCCATTATCAGTTTTAATACATTTAATTTTTCCACCAATTTCACTTTCAATTTGAATTTTTCAATTCTTGAAAACCTTAAACAAATCAGGTTTATTTTTCAATAAGAAAATCCAAATTTTTCTAGAAAAATCATCTATTGTATATCTACTTCCACCATGAGTGGATTCATTAAAAGGATCACATAAACTTAAATGTATATTTTTCAAAATCCTTTTTGAAAAAACAACATTTTCAGGGGTTTTTGACAAAAATTGAACTTTATTTAATTTTCCAAGTTTGCACATATTACAAAAGGATACCACATAAAATTTCTCATTTTCTAAATAACCAGATTCTTGCAGAATATTCAGACTATTATTGCTAATATGACCTAACCTCTTATGCCATAATTCAGAACTAAAATCAGAACATGCATTAATAGGTATAGCAGAGGTTATATACAAGTCATTTTTTAAATCTGCCCTTCAAATCACGAAAGACCCTTTTGTTATTTTCATGCAATTTAAACCCCACTTTCCTTCTAAACCTAAAGTAGATAATCTAACACATGACATCAAGTTGTTTGACAAATCAGACATATCTCACATCATGCAGTTTTATCACATTACCGGATTTAAATTTCAAATGGACAACACCAATTCCCTCAACTTTACACACATGATTATCATCCATAGTAACATAACTGTGTGTTAAAGTTTTAAATTCAGAAAAAATACTTCTCAAAGGCGTCATATGGAATGTACATGCAGAATCAACAATCCATTCATTTGTACACAAAGAATTTCAAGTTAAATCTGTCCTAACATCAAACACATCCCCCACATTTCGATTCACATCAATCAAATTGGCTAAGTCACCTGCATGTGCTCTTTTATTATTATTACTACTACAATTATGTTCAGCCATGATTATCAATTTCGAAAACAATTTACTCAAAAACAGTTTTGAAAAGAACACAGATTGTTTGGCTAAAAATAGTTTATTAGAAAACAATTCATCAAAAATACGAATTATTTTAAAAAAAAAAAAAATTGAGAACCAAACAAACACCACAAATTACAACACACAAACAAATCACAGAAAAGCAAACACTGCAATCAAACACGAGCAAACAATAAAGCTATCTATTACAACATTCACTTGTGACTATTCAACCGAAGGTACTCAAAAAATCACTCACAATAGTGAGGATCGGAGTTTTGTAACCTTGGTATCCCAATAGTCTTTACAATCGATTTGTGCGGGATAAACAGAGTGATAGAAACAGTAGTAACAAAGCTTAAGGTTTTAGATTTTACCCTCGAAGCACTGCAACAGTATTTTCCCTATAGTATACAAGAGAAAATATACACAAGCCTATACTCTTTCGAGAATAGGGGTTAGCCAATATATAACAACAGTTATCTACAACAAAGACACTGTTTCTCTTCTAACTAATGTTAGAATCATAGAAATACAAGTTCAGGGGATATCTAGCATGATACAAACAGAGACAGATATATACCACATAAATTTTCAGAATGAACCGATTTATATAGAAACAGTTTGGTTTTAAAAAAAAACACTTTTAACCGGGAAACAGATTACAGTTTAACAAATTTTTAACCAAACACAAAACAATTTTCAAATCGGTTTTCAAGATATTCAAAAGTTTAATCAAAACAGAGACAGATTTTAAGTCTCTTAAAGACTTTAACAAGACATAGATGACGGTTTTATAGATCTAAAAGAATTTTAGAAGAATCCAAAACCAGTTTTAACAAAACAATTACGATTTTGGAAAAACTTTTAGATTCAAAACCAAACAAACACAGATCTTAACTAATAATAAGGCGAGCAAAAAGATATAGGGTTTATTTTCTCAAAAAACAACTGAGACTCACTCAAAACTCCACCGATCTACACAATACAGTAGTAGTTTTGTTCGAAGATTACAGAAAACAACTCGACAGTGGCCTAAAAAACACAGATCGATTTCAAACAGGGCTGATTTTGAACAAATCTAAAGGAAAAGAACCGAACGCACTAACACAGGTTCGATTCAACCAGATCCTTTCGATTTAACACAGATCTATCGAGAATTGAGTAGAACTTTACAAAATCAACAGCAAATCACGATTTCGTAAATAAAAAACTCAACCGAAGCTCTGATACCACTTGTTATAAAATTTATGAACGGATCTAAGAATTTTATTTATGAAATCAAGTAAAAACACAAATATTGAACTAGATTTGGTTAGGCTCAGCCCCAACCAACTCGGAAAAACCAAAATCGACACAATACGCACCTAATCTAGCGACTACACAAATGAACCGGCCACGACCTTGATACACATGATATATAACCCCACACAAACAGTAAAAAGGCACCCGAAGGCCTACCGCATCGAACGAGCCCCTTTCGGCTACGAACAACTACTCAAAAGGGAAAATGTGCCACAGGAACTCCACAATATTACAGGAGGGAGGCACTGCCGTGAACCGCCGTGAAAAATCGCCGGAGAAGACAAACAGTTGGTGGGTCGAGGGAGAGAGAGGCTAGAGAGCAGTAAGAGTAGAGTGAGAAAGTGAGGGAGTGTTAATCAATGAATATCTCTCTGTGTATATATATATATATACTGACGCGGATCGCAGCCAAAGGACGCGGATCCCAGCCGGGTCACGGGGCGGGTCACGGGCACGGGCGCAGGCGAGGGTGCGGGTCAAGTAAGTGTGTGAGTAAGCGGTTCGGGTTGTGGGTTGTGGATCACACGTTAGGCCCAGTTCGAATGGGCTGCTTAGATAATTGGTGTGTAGTGTATTTAATTGGGGTGGATCCAAAGGACAAAAAATCCAACAAATATAACTGTAAAAATAAAATTTGATTTATTAAGTAGCATATCAATCTCAAATTTGATCCGAGCAATCTCATTCGAATGGTGACAAATTAATATTCAACATATGTAAAATCGAACTAACTTTTAAATTTTAACAATAATTATGAACGTCGAATTTAATGTATCGAGAAGTACAACGTTGTGGTGATGTGAGATATCAAATTGCCTCAAGTGATCTCCTTTGACATGACGATAATACATATCTGACGTACATAAAAGTGATGAACTATTGATTTATGATGTCGGAAACTAAATCTAAACAAATAATATATAATTACATATTAAATATAATGTTTTAAAAAAATAAAGGTTAGTTTGTTTAGTACATAATACCTAAAAAAATTATGTCTAAGCTAAAATAGACAAATTAAATGGGAGAGAGAGTACAATATAACATCAACACACTAGCATATTTGACATTGTTCTAAGGAAATGCTAAAATTTTATGCCATGGATTCCAATTTATTTCTTTTGTGTATGTTTAAAATTACTTAATCTTATATAATTAATAACTTTGTTTACGGTGTTGATTCTGTGAAATCAGCATACTACTAATTTGACTCAATTAATACATATCTATTAAGAAAATAATAAATATTGATGTAATATATAACACATATTTGAATATCATCTTATATAATTATATATAACAAAATATATCATAATTTTAGCAAAATATATTTTTATGTGACCAGAATAGTAATTTTACTCAATCAACAAATTTTATAAAAAAAAATAGGAAATATTAATATAATATATAACGCATTATTTAACACAACATGTGTTATTTGTTTTATGACGATTTGGTGATTGTTTCAAGTTAATGTACTAACTTATTAATATTCTATTTATGATGATTTGCTAATTACTTCAAGTTGATTTAGTCAAATTAGCAAGGTGCAGATTTGACCAAATCAGTATCCTAGCCATCGTCATAATTAATAATACAAAAGCATGGTATGCTGAGATGACAAAAATGAAACTCTTATTCTCTATTTTTTTCTTACTTTTTTCTCTTCAATTATTATTATTTAATTTGCAATAATTTTTTCGACAACTGTATGATATTGAATATCATTTTTTTTTTTTAATCAAAACAACACATTGAGTAATTATTTATAACGTGAACAAATATTTCTAAAAATGCAGTACTTTCACCATTCACTAAGTCATGTAGGTTTGTTTGGACAAAAAAACTAATAATTCTATTTTAATATTAAAGTAAGATAGATATGAGTAAAATAGAGGTATTATGGGTAAATTACTAAAAAAAAATTGATAAAAAGTTGTTGCTAGAAAAGATGGTAACAAATTCGTTATTTTTTTCATTACACCTTATGTTCATCAAATTTATTCATATTTTTCCTTTTTGTCCATCTCTTAAATATACCACCCAATTACTATATTTAAGAAAAGCAAAAGGTAAAATATTCATTTTTGAAAAATTTTCGCGTCATATACCAATGGATTAAATTTTTTCGGACAAAGGGAGTATTAGTTAAGATATCAGTAACAAAATTATGAGTGTAAAAGTTCTTAACTATAAATGGATTAGACACTAGTTTAGCGACAATGACAAAGATTATTAATATAATTTTGGTGGACAACAAAAGTGTATCTTTATTGGGAATAATTGATAGTGTATTTTAGCTATGTTTTGCGAAAGCAAATAAAACTAAAATATTTGGAAAATACAAACAAACACAAATATTTGCAAAAAATCACATGGAAATCAATATTGAAAATTAGAGAGATAACTCAATGATAACAAAGCAAATGATAAGCCAATCCAATTGTAATCGTCAACAGCAAATAAAATAAGTTTCCATCTCATTAATCCCATCTAAGCCTGCACATATATATATATATATATACATCATCATCATACAATCCGTAGCAGAATCAATCAAATAAACACTTTATATATGCCGGGATAATTTGGAGTTCAGAGAGTTTTGAGAGTAATTACGTACCTTGGGGTGTTTGACAAATAGCTTTTTGAAGAGCTTTTAGCTTATTGAACAGCTTTTAGCTATTTGACCAGTAAAAAAGCTAATTTAGGTGTTTGGTAAATTAGCTTGGAATAACTTTTTGACCCAAAAAGGCTAATTTCTGAAAAGCTAACTTAGCCAGTGTTTTGAAATAGCTTTTTCTGTAAAAAAAAAAAAAAATTATTTCGTATATGCCCTTAAAAATTTATTATTCATTTTACACCAATAAATATATTTTGATTATTTATTAATTATATTAGAATATTTTATTTTATTATATTATAGTTTTACTTTTATAAATTTAAAATAATTAATTTTTATATAAAATTATTTTAATTGTAAAATATATAAATTTATTAAAATCAACATAAAATAGAAAATATAAATATTAGTAATTTATTTTTATATTAAAATTACATTATATAAATTTTATACTAAAAATAAATTAAATAAATTAAATTTATTAAAAATTATAAATATAATGAACTAATCGATAACTAACATAATAAATATATACACGAAAAATTTATTATTTTATATTTTATATCATTTTCAATAGAAAACACTATTTATATATTTTAATAAATATATATTATTTTTTAAATCTAACTATAATAACTAATAACAAAAAATTTTAAACATTCTAAACTCAAAATAACATAATTGAATATATTTTAATACATCAGCTGGTCCAACCAGCTAATTGAATCACCAAACAGCTATCAGCTAATTGAATTAGCTAACAGCTAATATCTATCAGCTAATTGTCAAACACGCTCCTTGTATCTTTTGAGAGAAATGGCGGCCAAGCATTCTCCCGGAAACAAAATCTGTAATAAAAATGATAAATAATAAAAAAATCAAATACAAACATACGAAACAATCAGACCCTAAACCAGATTATTCAAGAAAAAAAAGCTGGAGTACATATGGTCATATACTTCTGAAGGTGCTTCGGCCTCTTCTTGGGTCTCTTGGACAGCGTCCCACCTGTCATTCAGACGATATCCTCTTCCACCTCTTGAATGCTCAGAGGAACCGTAATGCCCAGTTTCCTATTTTCCGGCAGCGGCAGCAATGAGGAGGGAGGCAGAGTCTTTTCCTTCTTCTGGGAAGGAGATGATTTGTTCCTCACTTACTTGTGGACATCCTCATCAGCTGGATCTGAAGCCTTTCTGATGGTTTTATTCTGTAATGGCTTCCGCGGCCTCAGGTTCCAGGTCTTGATATCCTCACTGGCATTTTCGTCCGCCTGTGGGGGTGGATTAAGGTTCGGGAGCAGATCTACTTTGTGGCTTGTTGTGGGAAGTTTGATTTTAATTTTGATTTTTGTTTTAAATTTGTGTGTGGATAAGTAGAATTCACTCTTATATTCTGCAAGTGTTTTATTTCTTTCAACAGACTCAGAAGGACCTGCAGCTGAGGAATCTCCACAAAGGGATGGAGTAGATGAATTTGTAACCCTTGCAGATTTCATGGGGCGGCGGCGAGGGGTCCTTCTGGAGGATATGTGGGGTTTGTTCTTCCAGTGCATCTCCGGTGGGAGAGTAAAGTAGTGCAGCTGCAATTGAGGTTTTTATTGTTGGGCTGAGGAAGACATATCTTGTTCACTGTAATTAGAATGGAGAAGAAAAAGTTTCCAGCTACTGGTTGGAATTACAGAATTTGTAGTGAAGGTTGAAGAAGAACCAAAATATGTAGGACAAAGATTTTGTATACTTCACTCTTTATCACCAAATTAATTATTATTACTTTTTTTATAACCACCAAATTAACTACTATTATTATTATTACAGAGAGAGAGAGTAGTAATTAAGAGTATGGAATGATAATAAAATTCTACCTAAGACTTAGGGCTTCTCTCTAAACAGTCACATAAACCATATATATAAAAAAAAAAAAAGGGCAGAAATCAAATAAACAAAATGTTACTTGACATCTGAATTTAGAGGACAAATAGTTTAAGGGTAAAATCGGCTCATCAAAATAAAGAATAGAAACTAAAAACAAAATCAATCTTCCACCAATGAACAATAAACTAATTTGCCCCCCTCTTAGACCTGTGAATGTTATGATGGTTTTTAATAAATCCTACATTTAAATACTAATGTTAAATGTGATATTAAGAGAGAGAGGTAGGGGATAGAACAATAAGTATGGACCCGAAAATAATGATAAAACATAACAACCACAACAATGTTTAACAACAAAGAGAAGTAATAATCCATCCATATATTACTCAATCTTTAGCTCTGCTATTGGTGTGTTCCTTCTCAAGAGGTTGATTTATCCTCCAATTGAGAAGTTGGATCCCTTTGTTCATTTAATGTTTTGTAAGTTTGGAATTCAAACAATAAGATTAAACTACATTTTCCATCGTAAATAGCCTTCCATGTGAAATTTGTAGTCCCAAACCCCACCGTTCCATTCAAGATCGTTCTGGAATGGTGTTTTGGATGAGAAGGTAAAACTACCGGATACATTCAATAAATTTTTTTTTTTTTTGAGAAATGTTTTAATGTAACAATACATTTAGTTAGTAGTTTAAACAATTTCATTAAAACTGGGCATCAATTTTGAAACATATATTATTTTTTTTAGATTTAATATTCTACATCATACACTAATAGTTCATTAATGTTTATGTATGTCAGATATTTATTGTTTTCATGTTGAATAAGGTAACTTGTTTCATGTATGGTTTTTTGCATCACTACAACATTGTGCTCCTCAACTCATTAAATGTGATTATACATATCGGTCATTAAAAGTTAGTTGAATTTTACATAGGTTGAGTATTATTTGTCGTCATTAGAATAAGTTTGTTCCCATCAAGTTTGAGGTTGTTGTCTTACTCAATACATTAAGTCTTTTATAAGTATATTAAATGTACAATACACCTCTCTCCTTTATTACTTGTTCTCTTATTTTTTATTTGTTGAATTCATAAAAAGCGACAAAAATAAAAGAGAAGAAAAAAAAGAAATAGAACAACTGTAAAATTAAGAACGAAATAAAAAAATATATGACTATAAAAACAGTGGTAATAATAATAATAATAATAATAATAATAATAATAATAATAATAATAATAATAATAATTGGATAGATATTCAAAAACTCAATTGTAAACTCAATTGTCATATTTTAGAGTATGAATTGATATGCAAAGTGTCCCTATTCTCACAATTCATGTCTACTCATTAGATTGCTTCTCCCGTAAAAACCATACATCCTTTCGGTCCCTTTCACTTCTCGTCTTATTTTTTCTTCTATTCCTCCTATTCTCTTTTCTTTCTTTCCTAATGGCCAAATACAAAGTCCAATAAATCATAAACTTTTTAGAGTTATATATCTGCTCTCACCAATGACAAGCCAAAGTTGTAGTTCCGTTTGAGGAGTTCTTTCCTACAAAGACGCAAAAACATGTTGAGAGGTAATTGAGGTAGGGGCAGTGCACCAAATGCCCCTCATAGCCACATTTTTATATGTCTGTAATTGGAAATCCTAAACTTAATCTGGTCGGGATTTCATAGTACTTTGGCAAATTGTAACCATGACATTGAAGATTGATCGGAAATTTGGAAATGGAGGGCTATACAGGACATATATTGACCCGAACAAGCAGTTAGATTTGAGATTGGAGCCCAGTCGGAACCAGTCGGAATGAGGATAATTATGTCTCAGGAGAGACTTTGGGCAAACTTAGAGGCTGAACAGTTGCGGGTGATGGTCTTCCATACAAATATTAAGGTTAGACTGGTCTATTCTTAATAGCGGGAGCCTATTATTACAAGCCTATTAAACAAATATGATCTCGAATAATTCAAATATATCAAAATTAAAAGTTTAAATGAGAAATCTAAAATTTTAGAATGAAAACATAACTGACATTATTTGTAATATTATTAATAATATTACAGGTGGATATTCTAAATTTCATAAGGGAAATATTAACTCGTAATAATATTGTGGTTATTATTATTATTATTACACTACCATCAGGTCTGATTGCTCGAAATCGTGCCAAGAAGTTTCAAACTAATATTATGGCATTAATTCTATACTTGGAAGAGGAGAACATGCATAAAATAGAAGTATGGAGGCCAATGGGAAGAGCGTTATCAACATTGGAGTGCATTCACCCTTGAAGACCACAATTTATAACACCCATGGAGTTTCTACTCACATCATTACCCATGTGGGATAAGAGATGTTTTATTTTATTTAATAAAGTGGATCCCGTCAATCTAATTAATTGGTCATCTCTTATTTACTTAATTAGTGGGATATAAATAATATATATTTTTGTCCCACATTGGTTGTAGAGTCTTTTTCCGAGCTAGCCTCCTATATAAATAAGGCACTTGGCTTCACTTGTTAGACACCTTAAAATTGATATCAATTAAAGTTTTTATCTTTATTCCATTACATTGGAATTAGTGTGTGAGCGAAGGTTACCCTTGCATACGCGTATCATTCTCAAATCGGTCCTTGGGTTGATTCCTTGGGTTCGTGGCTTCCGAAACCGACCGGAGTTTCTACCCAAATTGTTCGAATCTCCATTGGTTTAGAGGTGTTGGGTCTAGGCAACGCTTAGGTTCACATCCGATTGATTGACGAATCGGACACCGGTAATATCTTCTTCTTTCTTAGTTTTTTTTAATTTGAATTTAGTTTTAAGTTTCGGTTAGTATAGTTTAGTTACTTGGACTGCGTCAGATTATGAGTATATTGAACTCGACAAGCGAATGCTTTACTACAATGTGATGCTTGAAAGTCAATTCCACTACGGGATGTTTATCTTCCCCGCCAAGAAAAGAGGCCGAGACTTTTCTTTTCTTGATGTTAGAATTTGTGGAGAATTATGAAATTGTATTATTAGTGTAAAAAATATATATTAGTGAGCTTAGGCTAAACTAATTATGAAACTGTATTATTAGTGTAAAAAATATATATTAGTGAGCTCAGGCTAAACTAAAATAAATAATACAAAAGAGATAGTTTGCTAGAATTTGTAGAAAAATTATGAAATTATTATAAAAATAAGAGTACAAGAATATATATACTAGTGAGTTTGGGTCTAAACTAAAATATTATTAGTATACATGTTGTAAATGAAAATTTTATTGGTAATAGTATTGTGTTTATTATTATTATTATTATTATTATTATTATTATTATTATATTGCAAGCCTATTAAACATATATTATCTACTATATTTTTTAATATATCAAATCTAAAAGTGTCTATATGAAAAATCTAAAATAAAATAATAAACAATACGATTGATATTATACTTAATTTGTAAAATGATTAATGATATTATAAGTAGATGTCCTAAATATCATTTGGTTACCGTATTATTGGAATATATTTTGTAAATAAAAATTTTATTGGCAATAGTATTGTGGTAATTATTATTATTATGTACAATGTTTTGAACAGTCTGTCCGTACTTCACCTAGTGTGACAAAGTGTGTCAATTCCATTATATCATACAACTAAAATTTGTCACTGATTAGCTTACTATAATGCACTAATATGTCTATTCTTGGGCAATCGTTTATGCTATAAATTTGTGTAACTTTCATGATATATTAACTATCTCTACTCATTATTTTTAGCATATAATTTCCTTTACAATAATATATAATGCTTTAAATATGGGTGCTTGCGTATAAACAAAATTGTATCTAGTAATGAAACATTCAATACAGTAAATGTCCGGATACACATTGTATCCACTTCAACCTAACAAGTAGTTAAAGAAAGAGCAATGTGCAAAACATATATATTTGCTAAACCATTTTTGTTCTCTATAATCTGTTCTAGGGATACAAATCCATGTCTACTCACTACTAGAGTAATTATAAGATAATAAACACAATAAATCTCTATAAAAGAACCAAATTTTTGGGCCGCATGCTCTATATCACTTAATATATATATATATACATATGTGTGCAGTATTGAACGACGATTATACCAGTGGTGGCTATTTTTTTTAAAAAAAAATAATATATTATATTTATACATATAAAATGAATTATATTATATATATATTGTCCAAAAATTTTATTCTTCTAGTTCTCATATTTTGAAAAAAAAGAATTACAAATATTATAAATATTAATAGTAGTTGTATATTATAAATATTTGATTTTTTTTAATGGGACAAACTATACGGTTTCTCTTTAGGAAAAATAAACAATTATACAATTTTTTAGTATTTTATATCCATTTAAATTATTTTTCCTATATTTTATATATTTTTATGTAAGTAAATGAAAAACTAATGGGGTGGAGTTCGTGGGGAGAGGGGCTGCAGCCCACCTTGCCTCCGCCCGCCACCGAATACATACACAAAGCGCACAAAACACTTAGTTGATACTGCTATTAAAATATCTCAATCTTGAAGAAAAAAAAAATTGAAGTTTAATCTTAGCTGATATTGCAATTAAAATTATTACCATCAAAATTGTCAACATTAATTTAATACTAATATTACCTCTTTAATGAGATTGTTAGCATGTGGCATGGTATGTGATAGATGTAAAAACATCAATATGTTGAGGTAGTTAATTACCTAATGCAACTGTAAGAATATACTGTTGAAATTGACGAAGAAATTATTGAACAAAATAAAAGTTATATGGAGCAATGTGATAAAAATATTGTAAAACTATCAGGGAAAAAAAATAACAGTATATATGCATATAAATATAAAATGATCTAACTAGGGTTTAATTTTTTGTTCTCATGCCACTTTCTCTCTCCACATAACAACAACAATAATAATAATAGAAGGTAAGTATGTATATAATATATAATATATGTATGTGAGTAGCATAAATATTCATTCTCTCATTCTTCTTCAATCATCACTGCAAATTAGTCTTTGGAGTTTGCAATTTCTTCCTCTGGCGAACAGGCCAAGCTTGAATTGCAGCTCCACAATTTTACTCTTCCACCCAAGCTGCAATGGAAGAACAACCAAAATGCTGCCACCCGCGGAAGGAGCCATCACCTTCGTCTGAGAAAAAGAAAAGACTGAGCTGTCGCCATTGCCATCCCAAGGAAATACTCCTCATAGGAAGCTGACCATTACAGTCCCTCTAAGCAAGAAGGAAGTCTAAGAAGATATTATACATAATCTCCTAAATTGCGAAAGTGAAAAAAAAAAAAAAAATTCCATGTCACCTGTCCGACTACCACGCGGACGACAACACAACAACGGCGATGTCCATGTATGCGGCGGTCACGCCACGAAGGCACACTTGACGATCACGTGCGTTTTTCCAGTGCCGGAAGGCAAAAATAATGCTCGGAGTACACATAATGTCCTAACTTGCGAAAATGAAAAAAAAAAGTGTTTGAAAATGATAATTTGACCTACATAAAGGGCATTATTCTCCCTTTAAAAAATCACAAGTTTTGTACTTTGAGGGTACATTATTATGACATGTAGGTCAAGCTTTTATTTTTCGGAGTTAGCCTTATTACATGGTATGCCGTGCAGTTTTTACGATATAAATCTATCCATGCTAATTTTAAGTTTTATAAATTTGGAATTGAAACAATAAAATTAGACTACAGTTTTCATTGTAAATAAGATTCCACGTGAACTTCGTAGTAGGAAACCTTACAATTCTATACAAGATCCTTCTGGAATGTATCTTGGATGATCGGGTCCGAAGAATGGGAGCAATCAAATAAAATTTTTTGGGGAAATTTTTTTACTTGTTTGAATATTATATTATTAAGTTTTAATGTAACATGATTGTAAACAACAAATGCGTTCAACTTACATTTAGATAGTAATTTATTAAATTTCCCATAAATCAAACATTGAATGAAATAGTACATTAATTATTACGTATGTTAGATATTTATTGTCATCACGTCGAATGAGATCAATTGTGTCAAATATATGATTTTTTGCATCAGTACAACATTATACTCCTCAACTCATTAAATTTGATTGTACATATCGTCATTAAACGTTAGTTCAATTTTACATAGATTGAATATTATTTGTCATCATTCAAATGAGATTGCTCGAATCAAATTCAAGATTGTTGTCTTACTCCATACATTAAATATATTTTTTATAAGTATATTAAATGTCAATGCCCCTCTCCTATATAACCTTTTTTTTTTTTTTTTCCTTATGTAAAAGAAAATCTATAGATCAGAAAAGATGATTACAACCAAAGGCCACAAGCCTTGTATAGGCAACTAAAAATTTTAAACCTAATGAAATAAGAGGCTCAAATCATGTAAGAGCCGCCGGCCCAAATGCTCCAAGTAGCTTCTCCCACCTAGGCCAGCAAAAGAAAGACAATTCCCAAAACACCAACAAGACAAGACAAGATCAAAAGTCATTCAGGGTCCTAACAAACACCCACACCACCGATTGACCTTCTTCAAGAATTATATTCTTGATTGATCACACTCCGAGTGTGAGGCCGAAAATGAGAAAATTCGGCTTTGGTGAACGGAGGCTTTTGAATTAAATGAGAAGCAATAGAAGCCCAATAAAATCACCCGAAGGCTTTTCGTCACGTGTATATTTTCAAACCCAATGGTGAAGGGGATAACTCTCTACCACGGTATAAAGCCCACAAAAATCAACCGAAGGAATCTATATGAGTGCTTGAATTCCAAAAAAATAGAGACAAATAAAAGAAGAAAACAAATACTCCCTTTGTGCCAATCCAAAGGTGACGAGGACATCCAATCTTCAACCATTCAAATGCCTATGGGACCCATCACTCGAAACCGAGCTCGTCAGTTTAAAAAATCAGTCACTGCATTGATCAGACGATGTTTGTAGACCACTTAGCCCTCACCTGACGCTCCTTCAATGGAACCTGCAAGAATCCCAATTGAAAGATCATGAGAATCGCTAATCATGGAAGATTAGCAAGGGAATCATTACTTATGGAGAGAATCACTAATCATGGAAGATTATCAAGGAAATCATCACTTATGGAGAGAATCATTAATCATGGAAGTATATCAAGTGAATCATCACTTATGGAGAGAATCGCTAATTATGGAAGATTATCAAGGGAATCATCACTTATTATGGAGGCTTCTAGAAGTACCTTAACATATATTTCCTTTTATTATAAGTTTCTATATAGTATAATTCCATATCTAAAACTTCCCTAATTATTTATTTTCTTATAGTTAGACTTACCTTTTGGTTTGTTTCCTTTATTATTTGTTGCATTTTATTTTACTCAAGGACCTCTATATAAAGTCCTTGCCTATCATTGTAATGGGAACCTTTTTTACATTTTGAATTGAATTTCACTTTTATAATTTTCTAGTGTTAGGGAGTGATTTCCTTGCATTTAGAATCTCAAATCGGGTCTTTGGAGTGATTCGATCGATTCGTGGCTTCCAATCCTTTGCAGTGAGATTTAGCCTATTGTTTGTGTTTTACCTATGGATTGATTTCAGATCCGAGACTTATTCTCATGGTTGGTTATCATCTATACTAATTCACATTCTCTGCACTATCTTTTCTTCTTCCTTCTCTTTTCTTTTATTCTTATTCTTAATCCATTTGTTCTATTGAACTTTGTTGGTAAGAAAATTATATATGGTCATAATTATACGCGGCTGGGCTGTGTCATTTGGTATCAGAGCTAGTTGATACAATCTCTTGATTGATATCACGGTTCTTATTTTAAAAAAGAGGCAAAAACAAAAAAAAAAAACAAAAAAAAAGCAAAAAAAGAAAAAAGCAAAAAAAAAGTTATTATCAAATATCAAGATATTTTTTATTTACTTCTAGTTCTCGAATCATCTTTTCTTTTATAAAAAAACAAAAAAAAAATACTATTTAGATTATTTGTCTTCTACCTTCATTCTGAACTTATATTTCTTTTGTTTTCACTATTGTTTTGGATTTTTTGGGTATCGTCTTTGGGAGAATTTCATTGATTTGATTTGAGTCCTTTTTATGAGACGGAGAGGTACATAAGGTGTGGAGTGAGACACGAGAGTTCTAGTGAAGTTATTTTCTTTTTTTTTTCTTTCTCTTTCTAATGGCAGGGGGTGAAGGATCTAATTCTCAACAAGTTGATGTACAAGGTCTTCTCAATACCATTCTACAAGAGTTCAAAACTCTTCACCATTCTGGATTGGAGTTGATGAATAATAGGATTGATCAATTGGAAGAGAATCAACAAAAGTTACTAAAGAATATCCAACCGTTACCTGAAGCTTAAAGGCGAAATGATGTTCAACCGCATTTGAGGCCAAGACGCAACATCCGGCCCCCACCACCACACAACTTTGACAAACCCGATGATGAGGAGTTTGAATGAAATTGGGAATGACCTAGGCATCATAATAACCATCACCGACGGGATGGAGATGAGACTATCAACTCGATCAAGTTCCAAGTGCCACCATTCCAAGGAAAATCCGACCCTGAAGCATTTTTGCAATGGGAATGAAGGTTAGAGCTAATGTTTGATGTTCAACAATTAATTGACCAACAAAAACTCCATGTGGCCGTAATGGAGTTTTCAGATTATGTGCTTGCATGGTGGGACCAATTGAGCATCAACCGCCGCAGAACTAGGGGGCTCCAGTGCGTACTTGGACAGAACTTCGTACACTTATGCGAAAGAGGTCGCAGAGTATGCAACAAGGGTCGCAGTCAGTGGAAGAGTACTATAAGGATCTTGAAACACTTCTTCTACAAGCCGATATCCATGAAGATCAGGAGCAAACGATGTTTAGATTCTCGAATGGGCTTCAAGGGATATTGCTGATGCGGTAGATATGTACAAATACATGGACCTCGAGAAGATGGTACACTTGGCCATAAAGGTGGAGAAGCAACTAAAATCAAAGCGGATGCAAGGTAATCCGTTTAAACTCTCTCCAATTGTAGGGTTGCCTAAAGCGCCGCTTCCACAACATATCAACAAAGGAAAAGAGGTAGCGGGAGTTGATTCGACGAGCCCTAACCTGCCAACATACGCCCCAAAGAACACCACCCGTAGCCGAGATGTGTTATGTTTCAAATGCCAAGGCCGAGGACATTTTGCAAATCAATGTCCAAAAAGCGTACTATGGTTCTTACGATCTCCGGTGAGTACAAATCTGAATCAGAAATTGAAGAGGTCAATGAAGCAAATTCCTACGACCAGGAAGCTTTAGATACCATACCGGAGTCCAATTTGACGTTAGTCACTCTCCGAGCACTTAGCACTCTTCCAAAGGAGGTTGAAGATACCGAACAACGCAAAAATTTATTCCATGGAAGGTGTAAGATCGCGACTAAGGTATGTAGTCTTATCATTGACGGTGGTAATTGTACTAATGTCATTAGTGACCTCGTAGTGAAGAGACTTAATTTGAGGATGAATTTGCACCCGAGGCCTTACAAACTACAGTGGCTCAATAATTGTGGGGAAATCAACGTCACCAAACAAGTGTTGGTGGAAATTGAGCTACAAGGTTACAAGGATGAGGTAAAATATGATGTAGTTCCAATGCAAGCATGTCATATTTTGCTTGGGAGACCATGGCAATTTGACAAAGAAGTTGTACATGATAGCCGCCGTAATCGATATACTTTCACACATGCCGGACGGACCATATTTCTAAAGCCGTTGAGTCCTCGAGAAGTAAATGAAGATAAAAAATACTTGTACAAGCAGTTTGCCGCTGAAGCAAGAGAGAAAATGAACCAAAAGAAAGACAACAAGATGGTGGGCTATGTCGTTAAATCAACTCAATGTGAGGAATCCAATTTGAAGCCCTCCTTAGAATCACCCGCAACAAAAGGTACTTCGCATACAAGTGCATCTACTCTTTCATATAGCCTAACTACCCCACAACCTCTCAAATCTCCATCGTCACCAATAAATACATCTGCCCCGAGCCACTCTCAAATACTCTACCCCTCTACTCAAAAATCAAACAGGAGTGTAGTGATTCAGGGTGAAACCAGCTGGAATTTTAAACACGAGAGTGAGAGGTCTAATCTTTTTAAGTGTAGGAAGGAAGCTTTACGCTTAGAACATGGAGTTCATTGTCTGCTATTACTTTCTAAACCTTCTTATTTTTCCATGAATGACTCTAACAATCTTCCATCTAGTTTTTCTAACTTATTGCAGGCGTATGATGATGTTTTTCCTGATGAAGTACCCCATGGTTTAGCACCCACTCGTGCAATTGAGCACCAAATTGATTTTTTCCCGGGAGCATCAATTCCTAATTGGTCAGCCTATCGAGCCAACCCGGATGAGGTAAAAGAAATACAAAGGCAAGTGGAGGATTTACTGAGCAAAGGTTGGATTCATGAAAGCCTAAGTCCTTGTGTTGTACCTGTCCTGCTGGTGCCAAAAAAAGATGGAGGTTGGCGCATATGTGTGGATTGCCGAGCCATCAACGCTATAACAGTTAAGTATCGTCATCCCATTCCTAAATTAGATGACATCCTTGATAATTTGTGTGGTTCTGTAATTTTTTCAAAAATTGATTTTAAAAGTGGCTATCACCAAATTTGGACGAATCAAGGTGATGAATGGAAAACTGCCTTCAAGACTTCTTTTGGTCTATATGAATGGTTAGTTATTTGGACTTACTAATGCCCCAAGCACATTCATGCGATTGATGAATCGTGTTTTAAGGAATTTTATAAATAAGTTTGTTGTAGTATACTTTGATGACATACTTGTTTATAGTACTTCTATTGAAACACATGTTGAAAATTTTCAAGCAGTTTTAGATGTTTTACGGGCTGAGAAGTTATATGCTAACTTGAAAAAATGGGACTTTTGTGTCGACAAGTGCAACTTTTTGGGTTTTATTGTAGGAAAAGATGGAGTATGTGTAGATCCTGCAAAGGTTGCAGCCATCCAAGAGTGGCCTACACCTACTAGCGTACGTGATGTCCGCAGTTTCCAAGGCCTTGCAAGTTTCTACCATCGATTTGTACGGAACTTCAGCACTATTGCAGCACCCTTAACTGGAATTACCAAAAAAGAGGATAAGTTTGAGTGGGGAAGTGAACAACAAAATGCTTTTGATACTTTGAAATCGAAACTTACATGAGCACCCGTACTTGCTTTACCTTATTTCTCTAAATCGTTTGAACTTGATTGTGATGCCTCTGGTGTAGGTATTGGCGCCGTCCTCTCGCAAGAAAAGAAACCCATTGCATTTTTCAGTGAAAAGCTACATGGCGCTGCGTTGAATTACTCAACCTAGGATAAGGAATTGTACTCCTTAGTGCAGGCGCTGCAAACATGGAAACATTACTTATGTCCTCGTGAGTTTGTTGTGTACACTGATCATGAATCCCTCAAGCATATAAAATCCCAAAGTAAGTTGAGTACGAGACACATCCGATGGATGTCCTTCATTGACACCTTCCCATATGTTGTTAAATACAAAAAAGGGTATGGAAAACATCGTTGCGGATGCATTGTCACGCAGGTATGCACTTGTTACCACACTTGAGTCTAAGCTATTAGGTTTTTCGTATTTGAAATAATTATATGCAACTGACCTTGATTTCTCCGATATTTTTGCTAAGTGTAATTCTCATGCATTTGAATGGTATCATGTACATGAGGGGTATTTGCTGCGAGAAAATAAATTGTGCGTGCCTAAATGCTCTTTGAGAGAATTGTTGATTTGGGAAAGTCATTCGGGGGATTTGATGGGACACTTTGGTAGGAACAAGACACTTAACTTGCTGCAGGAACATTTTTTTTGGCCACGAATGAAAGCCGAAGTTGAAGCCACAATTCGTCGGTGTACAACGTGCCTCTCGTCGAAGTCTACTGTTCATCCACACGGTTTGTATACTCCGCTACCTATTCTTGAATCCCCTTGGATTAATATTTCTATGGATTTCATATTAGGTTTGCCTAGGAGTAGGTCTGGTAAAGATTCAATATTTGTTGTGGTTGATCGATTTTAAAAAATGGCACATTTTATTCCATGCACAAAAACCATTGATGCTTCGCATGTTGCTTCATTATTTTTCAAAGAGGTTCTTAGATTGCATGGTATTCCAAGATCCATTATTTCTGATAGGGATTCTCGATTTTTAAATTATTTTTGGAAAACATTTTGGGCTAAATTAGGTACAAAATTAATGTTTTCCACACCACACCACCCATAAACTGATGGTCAAACAAAAGTTGTTAATGGAACTGTGGGTAGCTTGTTACGTGCCTTAGTTAATGAGAATTTGAAGAGTTGGGAAGAATGTTTAGCTCATGCTGAATTTGCATATAACCGTACGTTTTATAGCTCTACGAATTGTTCTCCATTTGAGGTTGTTTACGGTTTTAACCCATTAACTCCTCTTGATCTTATGCCATTGCCACGCAATGAGTACGTTAGTTTTGACGGCAGAAAAATGGCTGAATTTGTACAACAACTTTATTCTCAAGTTCGGGATAACCTACGAAAGACAGCTGACAATTACGCAAAACAAGCTAACCGTTGGCGCAAGAAAGTTGTATTTGAGATAGGAGATTGGGTTTGGCTACACTTAAGGAAGGAAAGATTTCCATGATTGCAAAAGTCAAAACTTACTCCCCGTGGCGATGGGCCTTTTCGAGTGTTGGAGTGCATTAATGATAATGCCTACAAACTTGAACTCCCAGGTGAGTACCAAGTTCATGCTACTTTTAATGTTTCTGACTTAAGCCTTTTTGAGGCAGCGGATTAATATCTTGTTCGGGAGAACAAGAAAGCTTTTCAAGAAGGAGGGAATGACGAGGATGTCCAATCTTCAAGCATTCAAATGCCTGTGGGATCCATCACTCGAAACCGAGCTCGTCAGTTTAAAAAATCAGTCACTGCATTGATCAGACGATTTTTCATGGAGAATTAATTTAAGGATGATGCTTGGAGACCACTTAGCCCTCACCTGACGCTCCTTCAATGGGACCCGCAAGAATCCCAATTGAAAGATCATGAGAATCGCTAATCATGGAAGATTATCAAAGGAATCATCACTTATGGAGAGAATCACTAATCATGCAAGATTATCAAGGGAATCATCACTTGTGGAGAGAATCACTAATCATGGAAGTATATCAAGGGAATCATCACTTATGGAGAGAATCACTAATCATGGAAGATTATCAATGGAATCATCACTTATTATGGAGGCTTCTAGAAGTACCTTAATATATATTTCCTTTTATTATAAGTTTCCATATAGTATAATTTCATATCTAAAACTTCCCCAATTATTTATTTTCTTATAGTTAGACTTACCTTTTGGTTTGTTTTCTTTATTATTTGTTGCCTTTTATTTTCCTCAAGGACCTCTATATAAGGTCCTTGCCTATCATTGTAATGGGAACCTTTTTTACATTTTGAATTGAATTTCACTTTTATAATTTTCTAGTGTTAGGGAGTGAGTGATTCCATCGGTTTGTGGCTTCCAATCCTTTGGAGTGGGATTTAGCCTATTGTTTGTGTTTTACCTATGGATTGATTTCAGGTCCGAGACTTATTCTCGTGGTTGGTTATCATCTATACTAATTCACATTCTCCGCACTATCTTTTCTTCTTCCTTCTCTTTTCTTTTATTCTTATTCTTAATCCATTTGTTCTATTGAACTTTGTGGGTAAGAAAATTATATATGGTCATAATTATACGCGGCCGGGCCATGTCAAAAGGCCCCCTTTCGGGTTTCATAGTAGATTAAGAAATAATAACACTGTATTGGTTTGTGGAAGTGTACAAGAGGTTTTGACATTTTTGTCATTTGACTTTATGTATAAAAGTAATTGTACGTGCAATAGTATATTTGTAATTTAAGTGAAAGTTTTTTTAGGATAATTTAGTATTAATATATGATTATTTTTTCTAAATAAAATATTGATACTTTTGAGTGGGACATACAAAAATGAAAAAAAAAATTATATTTTCAGTTGAAACATAATAAGTAGTACAATAATGAAATTAAGAAGAAAATAACAAAATATATGGATACAAAACAACATTAATAATAATTATTATAAAGATTAAGGAATATTCGCACAATCAACTTTGACATTAAAATGTGTACTATTGAAACATATTGCTGAATTACATGAAATAATATTTTTAAACAAAATCTCCTAACAATAATAAAATATTTGCATATCATGCATTATATTTTATAAACCAACAAAATATTAAAATATAACATCAACACACTAGTCTAAAATAATTAGTCTCGAAACTTCCGAACCTATTTTAATTAGTTTTAAAATTTTTCGAAAATAATTTAAATTCATCCACCACTACAAATTAATTGATTTTGATTTTGATTTTGATTTTGATTTTATTATTATGTGCTACCAAAAGCTATCATAGCACACACAAGGAAACAACCTTGTTTGTTGGATCCTCCCTCGTTTTTTAAACCTTGCCATAAAATAAGAATGCATCTCACTGTTGTTCTCGTTCATGCGAGCAAGAGAATCTACGATCACCATTCATTCATCCATGAATTGAATCTCTTCATGAGCTTCGCCAATGGGTGAGTATAAACACTAAAGCTTTGTTTTATAGCCACATTGATTGCCGAACTACGAAGGGTTGTGATGTATGAATAGGGTATTTCTGCACAAAAGATATACAATGAAACAAATGTTAGTTCCATGCTTGTTCTAGTGTGGGAAAAAACAAATGTAATAAAGAACAAAATAGTATTTAAACCATGTATTATTCTTTATATCTCATCCTAGTCTTATATACACAGCTTTTTGAAAGAAGAACATACTTTCAGACACAAGTTATTTTTCAGGTGTGCATACACTTTGAAAGGACAACTTGATTTATGACATGTAAGAAGCACCAAGGTTGGCTTAAAAATTTCAAATAAACTTAACCAAACATCTTCAAAGTATGATAGAACATGTATCAGTCTGAAGGAGATCCAATTGTACAAGCAAGCAGTTTTACAAAAAAGCTATGGTCATTTGGGAGAAGCAGTATGCATTGCCACGAAACAGACAGAATTCTTTCTCTGTTCATGTACTTTTTCTTTGTTTTGTGTCCTTTGTCGACAAACAGATATAGACCAGTAAGTGATAAGTAGCAACTGCTCAGAAAACATACTTGGATAATATGCTGATATTGAAAAAATGCGGGAGCATCCGAACAATGAAAGTCAAACTCTAGCGTGCACTTTAAGTGGCTTTTGAAAGCCAATAATATCCCCATTCCTCCTTAGAATTTAATGTAAAAAGAATCATCAGAATGAAATGTCTACAGCTTATTCACACAATAATGTTCTTGGGAATGTCGTATACCTGGCTGGATTTAAATAAAAGTATCATGCCGACTGGCTCACACACGACGCTAGTCTCAGATCTTACCTCCTGACATACCAAACAGTAAATTTAGAACATATGTACCACTTAAAATACACGCAAATTCTATTCAAAATACAGCGCAACATCAGCTACAGATTACAGAAGTGTTTAGTCCGAAATTTGATCTGTTAAATGGTTGCCCGGTGAAGGGCGAAACACTTGTGAATTGGTTTTAAACAACAGAAGTGAAAATTTTTTAATAGCAGCCCCACACTTAAAACTTTTTCAATCTATAAATGCATATACCCCTATAGTTGCAAGATAGAATAAAGAAATAATGGAAGCCCAAATGATGTGCAATCTATTGATTAACATAAACAATTAACGTGGAGCCAAAGCAAATATGAATTCCCAACAACCTAAGAAAGAAGAATGTTGTGCAAAGCGTGGAGCCATCAGAGTCCATCTTGTCACAAACTGACCTCAAAATTGTTCGAAATTTATATCTTGAGGAAAGCCTTCGAGTTTATTTACTTTCACCAATATATACACACACGCCTGGCAAAACCTTCTAGCCTATGTGGAATTAAAACGATTTGAATTGTAAGTCGAACAACTTCATTTCAAATATAACTCTTAAAACACGAATAACTAAAGGAATAGAAAAATAATAATAATAATATCAAACGGTAAAAGAACACAACCACAGAGTCAAATTTAAATTCTTGGTTTTAAATTGGCATATAATCTAAGAATAAACCCAGGTAATCTTCGACAGTTTTTAAAAAATTTCACTCCAATAAAAAACAAATTTTCTAACGAAGGTGAAAATTCTATAAATGTGGATGATGATGCCAAGTTTCTTCAATTCAGTTGAATTTTCTTAATAATTTTAGACGCTAACTCTCATTTCCATCCATCGTGAGGTAAGTTTGAAATTAACTTAGGATGGAGCCTGGGCTAATTGGATTGGGAAGGGTTGGATTGATTAGGAAACGCCGTGGCGTCACCATGCTGCCTTATTACATAAGGTGAGGAGGTGAAGCCTAGCGCTCCCCATAACGCGCCAGGATGCCGTGGCGTCGCCATGACGACGCTGTGACAACAATGATAGATAATCACATTCAATATTTGACTGTTGTGGCCTTAATTAGTTTATAAGTGCCATGTATAAAAAAGTGTATGCATGCTCGTCATCTGGTAATTTAGATGAAAAATTAAATGGCTTACCTTTACTATAACCCTCCACCAATGTCATACTCAAACCTTTTAAGTGCAGTTGAAACATGGGTGAGAAGTCCATAAATAAGATTCCTTTCCGAGCATCCTAAAGTAGGAAGATCATCACACCAATATCACCGTTTAAGAATGAAAAACTAGCATGCAAAACAAGAAAATAATATAATTGCTATAACATGATCCAAGTTAATTAATTAAAACTTTAGTAAAGTGCCAATGCAATATATGAACAATGAATTGAATTGAACTACCCACCTACAAACCAAAGTGATCTGCACAGTCTTTGTTATCAATGTAAAAATGTTCAACTTCAATAAACTTATCAAGTGAAGCATAAACATCATGACAACCCTTCACATCGAGTTGAAGATCTGCCACACATGTCATAAAATCAGAAAGAAATACATATTGCCAAAGTATGTAATATTTTATCCAATAAATTAAAAATACCATAAAATGACTGCATTCTACTTGATGTATAGTAGACAGTAATGCATTCATTGTAGTACTTATGATGCCTTTTAAATAACCGTTTCATAGTACCGTCTACCCCCGTTCCCTATACCAGTAAGAAATGTATTAATAGAATATTTGTATACATCTTCAAAGGCATTATGTCAAATTCATATTATAATTTTTGTATTTTTTAGGGACCGTCGTGGATTCTTCAAGTGATTTACATAGCAGTCGATTCATTTCCTGCACATCATGTTGTACAAAAGCATCACATTGATCCCTGCTAAAGGATCTTGTCAGCTCATTTGTTCCAACACTATTCTCACTACATTGAAGCTTATAAAATAATCTCTAGTGGAGAGCTAGGATAATATTTTCTATTGGCTCCTCACATTTCTCAAAATTTGAAATATATAAAGTGAGAATCATAAATGATATATATACACTTGCATTAGTCCTTTGGAAGTAATACTTCACCTTTTGAAAATATGATATATAATACCATGTCTGCAAGAGGGAGTTTAAGTAGCATGTCGCTCTTTCTTCTTTAATCCTACACATTTCCTTCTTCTCAAAGTTTGGCCAACGTTGTCACTCCGTACCTTATAATCTCCGCTTTAATAATCCATACATCAATTGTATATCCAAAGTATGGACCGCAAAATACTTCAAGCGGCATAAAACATGAAACTTTTGGTCACTTTTTTTCCGCATTAAAGTGATGGCATCATACTCCAATGTCAAAAGTTTTATCCATGAAATAATAATAATAATAATAATAATAATAATAATAATAATAATAATAATAAATCATATTTAAAATCAGAATAGATGCTTGCTCATGGTTTGAAGTATGATGCTACAGTTTCTTCTATAAGACGATTGGATATCAAAATATAAATTGAGTTTTTATACCTTTTTGGAAGTTCAAACTTGATTCAAATTAATTAATAATGGCCAATTTGAACTCCACATAAATGCTCTCACTCAATGTATACAGTAAATTGTTATATTTTTCCATTTAAATTATAATGGAAACCATGAGGTGACGCAAAAATTCATCATACAAAAATATTACCATTTCGAATTACATATTTCGTAATGTTTGATACTTTGATGAACATCAAAACCAGAAAGTTCATTTAATTAGCAGTCAAGATATGCATCGGATTAGCAAAGTGGTTCACAAAAAATCTTCCCGTATATCTACAAAAAGATGGATAGAAATGATCTGTTAAACTACTTTGAAATTAGTGAACTTATTTCCAAACGAAGAAAAGAATATCAAAATAATACCTTAGTTTTTCATTCATAGAATAGTAAGCTTTGAAGAACAATAAAATATCATTAGTTGTTATACAAAGGGGCGGCACAAAGCACGAATCCTGAATCATAAAATAGAGAAACTCATTAATCATGTGATGGAAAAGAAAAGTCTTGGTACCACAGTTGTTTGTATTTGCAATGATTCGTTACTGGTCCAAACTCGACTTCTAGGAATAATTTCAACGGGTCACGTATGCCATATAAATTTTTTAAATCGCCAACCTACAATCATATAAAGTTAAAGTTAAGCATGGCTACCATAGGAAAAATGGATAATATGATCAATTTATATTATGAACTATTGAAACCTTAAAAACAAATTGTTTGAGACCTTACATATTCCCCCAACGACACGGCCCAACCTCTTTCAAATTATTCATTTTCCTCCTAGCCTAAGACCCACACATTGAAACCATACATAAATTTGTTTGAGACTCAACACACTCTCTCTAGGAATGCCAATCGGGGGCAAGTTCCATTCCGGACCCATCCCGGCCAAAGTGTTATAGGACAGGTTCGCATCCAAAAAATTTTACCCGGACCTGTGACGTGACCCAATTGGTTCACATCCAATATTTTATACCCGGGACAGAATCCATTGCGGTCTGAAATCGGAATACAAATACATCCTCAGAAAGAGCAAGCGATATTTACGAGAATATGATTTGGGAATTAGATCTGAGATTGGGTTTAGAGTGTGAATCAGATTGTCATTTTCTCAAATTTATAGCCATAACATTTTTTTTTTCTAAATATAAATATGGCCCTATAATGCTTTATAATTCCAATTTTCTCTTACCAATTATTTTAGTGGATTTGTATGTTTCAAGAAATTGCGCAAAATCTTTGTACTTACAAAATTACATTGAACTCTTCGTGATTACATAAAATTCTGCATCTAACCCTCTCGGTCATCTTTATTTAATGGTGTTTGACTTGTATGCACCCACAATGGGAATAAGTTTTAGAATATTTATTTGTAAACCCTTAAAATTACAAATATACTTATTATTCTTATTATTTAGGCTATGTTTGGCAATTAGATGATAGCTTTTAGTTGTTAGTTGATAGCTGATTCAATTAGCGGGTTTGACTAGCTAATTCAATTAGCGGTTTGTATTAAAGTGTTTGACATTAGTTGTTTGTATGCAAAATGACAATTAAGAACATTGATATGTTATTTTTTAAAATATTTAATTTTGTTCATTTTAGTTTAAAATTTATGAGAATTTTTTTATTAATTATTGAAAATTATAAAAATATTATAAAATTTTTATTTTTATTTTTATTTTTTAGATTTGAGAAAGATATTTTTATTCAAAAACAATAATAATTTCTTATTGAAATTGTGTAAAATATAAAATAATAAATCTTTTGTATATATATTTTTATTATATTAATTATTGTTTATTAATTTTTAATGTAAAAATTATATAATAAAAATATATAAATAAATTAATAATATTTATTTTTTTATTTGATTTAATTTTAATAGATTTATATATTTTACAAATACAATGATTTATATATAATAATAAATAATAGTAACTATTTTAAATTTATAAAAATAAAATTATAATTTAATAAACTAAATATATTAATAAATAATAAATAAATACTGCAATTAAAATATATTTATACATATAAAATACATAATTAATTTTTAAGGGTAAATAAGGAATAACCAAAATTAATATGAAAAACTCTTCTAAAATGTTGAGTATATTAGCTTTTCAGAATTTAGCTTTTTGACTGGTCAAACAATTAAAAGTTGTTCAATAATCTAAAAGCTCTTCGAAAAGCTTTTTTCCAAACACCCTTTATTCATAAATAAATAATAATACCCCGTAATAGTTTGTGTATATGTGGTTTTAAAAGTTCTTTTTTAATATTCTTCGGGACTAAATATAAGATAAATAAATATAGTTATAATTTTAGTAGTTTAGAATTAGTATTTTGAAATTTATTCGCAGTTTGAGCGCATGTAGGTCAAACACCCTTCAATAAGAATGGTTGCGAGAGTTTATGAAACCACAAAAGAGTTTGAGGCAGCTTTTAAAGTACAGAGATTTCGCGCAATTTTGTGAAACCACATGTAGATTTTAGTATAATTTAGCCAATATTTTTATATAATACTATTGATTCGATTACTATACACTACAAAAAGATAATATATTTGTAACGGAATTTCATTCCTAAAGTTCACGTAGCTAACGTAATTACATTCCTATTTCCGTCTCTAATGTCATTAGTAAAGGAAAAAGTAGAATTAGAGACAAAAAAGTTTTGTTACAAAAATGATTTTTTCTTGTAGTTATATAAGATTCATTGTATTTTTTATTTATATTAATGTAATAAATTATACTTTAACTTAGGCACAGAGTTTTAGGTATTGGCTAATTAGTAAATAATTAAGAAATGTATTAGTAAAAGGAATTATGATTTAATAAAAATAATTATATATTAAGATTAAAATGATTAAATAGTTTACTTAAGATAAAAAATTATAAATTACGACTTTTAAAATGTGATTAAAGCGTATAGTTATACTCTCTCCATCACATATCTATCTATATGTTTGTTTTTGCACAAAGTTTTACGAATATTAGTATTATATTAGAATATAGCATAAATAAAGCTAAAAAGACTAAACTAACTTTATTAGTATTGTATGATATAAATGTAATAATATTTATGTAGTATATTGTAAATTTGAAGACATTTTTAGGTAGATAGTACAGTTACTAAAAAATAAATTTGATATTTTGTTATGGAGGGACCAAAATGAAAAAATTAATATATTGTTAAAGGAGGGAGGGAGTATTTCGGAAAAAAGAAAGGGCAAATTATGTGGGACGAAAATAGAAATAGTAGAAAAATTAAGTGGGAGGGATGGAATAATTCTAAATTTGAGTAATTAAATGTTGTTACCTTTTCAATATGCAATTATTAAATTATTGGGTTTGTTTGTTTAATATATTAGTTTAAAATTTTTTTAGTACGATGACTAGCGGGTTTAATATAAAAATTACTCATTTAGCTTAAGCATAAAGTTTAGGTATTGTGTAATTAGTAAGTATTTAAGAAATCTATTAGTGAAAATATCTATGATTTAATAAAAATAATTATAGATTAAGATTAAGATAACTAAATAGTTTAATTAAAATAAAAAGTTATAAGATAAAGTGAAAATGGTGACCGAAAAATCATTTATGAATTTTAAAACGTGATTAAAGTCTATAATTATATTTGTAAAAAGGAAAACGACAAATTATGTGGGACAGACAAAAAAAAAAGGACAAATTATGTGGAACGGAGGGAGTAATATTTTGTACTAGATTGTTAATTTTGGGAGAAAAAGAATATAAATATTATGTATATTGAGAATTATATCATAAAAAGTTCTTGGGTTTGTTTGTTTAATATTTAATTTTGATTTTTGATTTTTTTATTTTGGTATGATGAATAGTTTGATTAATATAAACATTAATATTTTGTACTAGATTGTTAATTTTTGTGAGAAAAATAATATAAATATTATGCATATTGAGAATTATATCATAAAAATAATTAATTGGATAAAAGTAAATAATATTGGTTATTTTTGTCTTTTATAGTAAAAAATTAAAAAAAATATTTTTTCTAAAAAAATAGGAAAATGAACTTCTATTTGAATGATGAAAAGAGTATAATATAATTGATCGATTAGTATATCTATTTTACCAAATTATTTTTTATTCCTATATACTTTTTAAAAATGCTATAACGAAAAAATACGATATATACATATACTAATAGTAGTCGACAAAAACAAATAAAATTTTTAAAAATAAATATTATTTTCTATAATATTTTTATAATTTCTTACATCTTATTTCGTAAAATTATAAAACTATAATAAAAGATGACGTGTCTTTGGCACATGTTTCGCTACTCTTAATATTCGGACAACCATCAATCAAATATTTTAGAATTTAATTATGTTAAAATACATTAATAATAGATGTTATTTAGGAAAATTATCATGGTATTATATACCATATAAGAGTATGGATTATTGCTTGGGCCTTAGTCTGACACATTTCAAGAAAGAAAAAAAATATATTAAATATTAGTATTACTATTAAAACAAGTAATATTGCTCACATATTATATTACATGACCACAGACAGCTCTTAGCAAAGGCCCCCAACTAAGAGAGGCTATATTTAAAAATATTATCTAATTATTATTATTGTATTTAAAATTATTATAAATTTTACTCTGTCCGTCGTTCTAGTATATGTTTATTTGACCGGGTACGAGTTTTAATAAAAGTGAGTAATAATTGTTATTTTTTCTTTCTATAGTAAAAAAAGTACAAAAGTGTAATAATTTTTTATTTTAAAAAAGAAATGAGAATATTTTTTTTATGACAATCCAAAAAAGAAAATTAGTATAGATTTGAATGACGGAGGCATAGTTTTTTTTTCTTTTCTTTGAATTATCCAATTTAATTTTAATTTTAAAATTAAATTTTAAATTCTAGTTATATATTTTTCCTCTATTTTCTTCCTAATCATATTGCACCTCACTTTTCCTAATTTAATCGTAGCTAAATCCTTATCACCGCGCCCGCCCACCAAGACCAAACTCGCCTTCTCTCTTTCTTCATCACTCAATCTCTTTCGCTTTTCAAATCTCCGGACACCATGAAGCGCTGCCAATTCGCCTTCCATCTTCTTCTCCTGATTCGACACCGCTACGCCGCCGCCATCAACCTCTTATGAAGCCCACGCCAGCGTGGATAATATTATTTTGAAAATACATTTAGCCTAGTGTTGTGAAAGACCCGCGTCTTCATAAGTGGATGGTACAGGAGCCGCAATAAACTTCTTATCCAGCCCAAGCAAACATTTCTGATATTATTTTGAAACTACATTTAGCCTGGTCTTTATAGGACTACCGCTGTCAACCTCTTATGCAGCCGACGCCAGCGTTGATGATATTATTTAGAAAATACATTTAGCAGAGTGTTTATAGGACCTCCGCCATAAACCTCTCATCCAGTCCACGTTAGCGTTAGTGATATTATTTTGAAAGTACATTTACCTTGATGTTTATAGGGCGTAAAATATGTTTTTGCTCACGGCCTTAAAAAAGTTCGAGACGGCTATGAGTGTGACAAATTACATATATATTTATAATATAGTATAATTTTGTGAATATATATACTCCCTCATTCCCAACTTGTAAATTTTTTTATTATTTTTGTTTTTCTCACTCAAGTACTTTTCTATTTTACTATTTTAATAAAATTAATTATACACTAGTATCAAAATAATTTCAATTTTTATTTAATTAAATTACAAAGATAGAAATTATGCGTACAAGTGTTTTATAAATAAAGTCAAAGATAAAAATGTCTATATAGTTTAATTAAAAAATGAAATAGAGTAAAAATCATTTTTGGTCTCATTCAATATCATAATTATCAATTTTGGTCCTATTCAAAAAAAATTTATCAATTTTGGTCCTACTCAAATAAAAATTTATCAATTTTAGTCCAAGATGGTTGACTGGGACTGAACATGGCCGTGTTAGCTTGAATACGGCCGTGTTGGATGACTTAGAAGGTGACTGGACGTCCGAGGCAGCCAACACGTCCATGTTGGTCTTAACACGACCGTGTTTGTTACCCTGCACTTCTGAACACGGCCGTGTTCCTGCCCGTGTTCTGAACACAACCATGTTCCTGCTCATGTTTCTGCTCATGTTCTCAACACAACCATATTCTAGGCCATGTTCCTGCCCATGTTATCAACATAGTCATGTTCTAGGCCATGTTCACGACCATGTTTTCAATATAATCATATTGTAGTTCATATTTATTATTATTTTCACTTTTTGGTTAAAATTATTTGATATATATATTTATAATTCAACAAAAATACTTTCTACAATTATTTCATAATATAAAAAATAATCATTTTTTAATATTTTTAAAATATATAAAAATAATAATATATTAATATATATTTTTAATAATCATTATATATATATTTTCAAAAATCTATAGTAAAAAATTTAAAATATTATTTTAAATTAATTATTTCTATAAAATATAAATTGAATTTATTATTCAAAATAATATTTTAAAATAATACTCCCTCTGTCCCACGGATGTCTGGATCACCGTAGACACGATAATTTAGGATAAGTATAATTAGTAGATAATTAAGAATATATTAGTGAAAAAAATTATCATATAATATAAATAATTATAAATTAAGATTAAGATAACTCATTAGTTTAATTAAAATTAAAAAAATAAATTAAAAATAGTGTGTAATTATTTACCAAAAAATGAAAGTGACATGGGATGTGAGACGGACAGAAACGACAATGTGGACATGGTAAGCGGAACGGAGGGAGTATTATTAAAAATATATATTAATATATTATTATTTTTATATATTTTAAAAATATTAAAAAATGATTATTTTTTATATTATGAAATAATTATAAAAAATATTTTTGTTGAATTATAAATATATATATCAAATTGTTACGTATGAAATTTATAATTAGGTTAAAAAAATCCAAGTTAGAAGAACAAATGGACCTATAATTGGGTTTGTTGGACTGATCAAGGGGTGTTTCGAGAAAATCGGGTGAAATAGACGTATTTCTAAGGAAATAGCAGGTCGGAAGGTCTGCAGGACGGAAGGTCTGTAGGTCGGAAGGTCCACAGGTCGGAAGGTCCGCAAGTCGGAAAGTCCGCGGGTCGAAAAGTCCGCAGGACGGAAGGTTCGCGGGTCGGAAGGTCCGCGGGTCGAAAGGTCCGCAGGTCGGACAGTTTACAGGTCGGACAGCTTGCAGGTCGGGAGGTCTGCAAGTCGGGTGGTCCATAAGGAGGAAAGCCTGCGAGTCGGACGGTTTACAAGTCGGATGGTCTGCAGGTCGGTTGGTCAGTGGGTCGGACGATGTGCAAGTCGGAAGGTCTGTGGTCGGGCCAACAAGTCGGGTGGTCCATAAGTCGGGAGGTGTGCGGCTGGACCAACAAGTCGGGTGGTTTGCAAGTCAGGAGGTTTGCGGCTGGACCAATGAGTCAGAAGGTTTGCGGCTGGACCAATAAGTCGGAAGGTTTACGGTCGGACCAACAAGGCGGAAGGTCTGCGGTCGATCCAAAAAATCGGAAGAATCGCGGTTGGATAGGCAAATCAGTTGGTGTGGAGGTCGGATACTGTTGAGAGCGAGTGAGAGTAATAGTTTGGTCGGCTGAGGGCACGTGTTAGCAGAGGAAGAGTTAGCAGACGGTTGGAAGAAAGAGGCGTTGTAACCATTCGGGCGACGGTTTCAAGTACCGTTTCTGAAGAATATTTAAGGATTGGGATTTGCAACTGAAAAGGCATCTTCAATCATCTTCAAATGACGACAAAGTCAGTGATTCGGGGATCATCATTTAAATTTCCAGTATTTTACTTTCCAGTTTATTTTCTGTACCATACAGTGTTTAGAGATTTCTAATCTCAGACACTTAATATATTAAATTCGAAGATAATTTCCTATTTTCGGATTTTACTTTTTATTGTTGAAAAAACACATCAACAAATTGGCAACCACAGTGGGAGAAAGGCAAGATTGCTGATCCTACATCAACATAGAATTTCATATGACTGAGGTCTGGCTGAATCATCAGAAAGATCAATATGCCAGGCTCACAACCTCAATCATCATCAGTACCGGTGGGAGAAAATGTTTCACCACCCGTCATGCCAAATCCAGGGGAGATTCCCCAACCACCTACCTATTGGTTGTCTTATGTTCAACAATTGAACAATCAGCAAACTTCGGCGATGCAAAATATGTTGCGCGAGCAACAGAACATCATGTTACGCGAGCAACAAAATCTCATGCAGAACATGTTAGATCAAGCTTTATCAAGGGTTACTCTTCAACCCACTCAGACACCACTAGGGATATCACCATCAAGAATGCAAGCAAATTTCGCAGGGCCATCATACGTTGACAGCACACATCCAAGCGCTATGACGTTCAACCAAACAGATAGGGGAAATACTCCTTTAACTTTCCCTAATAATGTTCCTTTGGCACCAAGAGGTGACAATCTGCAACCAAACGTTGTCAGGGAAGAGAGGCAAGGAGCACATGTACAAGATCACATCTTTATCCCTGATCAACAACACCCTTGTGTGGATCCTGAAGAAATTGCGCAAGTTTTGAGAGTGCATTTCAGCCTGAATCCTCAGATGGCCAACCGCCCTGCTTATCAAAGGCCTTTACCCGAAAGAATCATTAACGACTATCCACTGCCAATGAATTATCGACCACCTGATTTCCATGCTTTTTCAGGGAAAGATGATGGATCCTCCACCATAGAGCATGTGGGTCGCTTTACAGCACAGTTAGGGAAAATTGGAAATAATCCTTTTTATAAACTGCAATTATTTGGGTTATCTCTCACCAGAACAGTTTCCTCTTGGTTTGTAAACCTGCTACATGGGCAAATACAAACTTGGGAAGGATTGGAAATGGCGTTCCATGCTAGATTCTTCAATCCTTTACCAACTGTTTCTCTTACCGATTTATTGGAATTGAATCAATATCCAGAAGAGTCAGCCTCACAGTTTATTGAAAGGGTGCGCATGATGAAAGGACGTTGTCCTACTATAATCAATGAAAAAGAAATGACCAATTTAGTGGTCAGAAATATGCATGGTCGCCTAAGAGAGGCGCTCACTGCTCATGATGTGGAAGATCTGGCAAGTCTTGCTTCCAAGGTTGGACGTTTAGAGTCTCTTTTTAGAGAAAACGATCAGAATTTCAGGCGTAATAAAGTTCAGCATATGGAAAGTATGGAAACAGAAGCATACAACTTTGATTATGATCAAACAAAAGAAATAGCGGCCGAAATCATTTCAGGAAAGCCTTATGTATGCTTTAAGTTAAAGCCAGTGCCAGGAACTTAAGGAAAAGAGCAACCTACATTTGACAATTCAAAGGTCGATGAAATTTTTGACATTTTGCTAACTGACGGCCAGATCCGAATTCCAAAGGGACAGAGGTTGGCTACTAAGGAAGAAATCAAAGGAAGGCCATACTGTAAGTGGCATAACTCTTTCACACATAATACAAGTCAATGCACTCATTTTCAAAATGAGATCCAAAAGGCTATTAAGGCAGGTCGGCTCAAATATATCACTTTGGGTGTAGAGCAACAACCTTTTCCAAAAGTAACTACAGCAATGGTTAATATACAAGCAAGTTCTAGATCAGAAAAAGGGAATTCATTAAACAGTGGCCGACCAGAAGAAAAACTCAAGGTCTGTGAAAAAACAGTGGCTGAAAAATAGAATAACCAAGATGGTTCTTTAATGTGGAATTAAAGGAGCAAGCATTGGTTCAGGACCACCCGACTAGAAGGACGGGTTCGGTCGGAAGAAAATGGACTCGAAATAAAAAATCTTTACCAATTGATGTGGATCCTCGCTTTCCAGGTATGAATCGTACTCAGATTCGGAATGCCAAGTGTAGGTATGCTGCGAGATATAGGGATAAGGTCTCTTCCTCGAGGCAACCGAATATGCAAGGTACTAATAATTATCCGGAAGGAGGTCGGTCCATACGGGTCGCCTCATCGAAGCAACCGAACGACATCCGAGGTGCTGCTAAGATACTGAAAGAGGTCGGCCCATCAGGGTCATCTCGTTTGAGCAGCCGAATAAGGCAGAAGATGGTCGGCCCATAGGGGTCGCCTCGTCAAGGCAACCGACCAGCATACGAAGTACTGTTAATTGCAATGAGGAAGGTCGGTCCATACAAACGAAGGGTAAAAGCGTGTTAGATGAAAGAGTTGAGGGTTTCAGATGTTAGTATTGCGAGAGGATTAACATTAATCCATCTCTGAAGAAATTTCGTTTGGAATCTCTGACAGTTCAATCTGAAACTGAAACCAGAGATGAAATTCAAGAGACCGGTTCAAGGTCTGTCAAATCTTGATTAGGGCCACGTGTCCCCTGCCGAATGACAGGAATTAACTGGATTGAAGAAAAACCCTTTTGGGCAAGTCTGGTGGATGATTTTATAGAAGAGCCGGAATGGGCAGAGATTTCAGATCCTGATTTTTAGTCAGAGGTTCCTCCAATAGTCTTCCCTCCTATTCCAGAAGGCACGGCCTCTCATTTAAAGCCTCTATATGTTAATGCTCATATTTGTGGGAAACCAATCACAAAGGTTTTTATAGACAACGGAGCCATCTTCAATGTGATGCCATTAAAGACTCTCAAGAAGTTAGGGAAGGGAATTCACGATATATCTCCTGTGGATTTTGAGATGACTAGCTTTACAGGGCAGCCGACCAGACCATAAGGCATGATGGTCGCCTCAATTCGGTCCTAAAAGGATTTCCTCTGTTTTCATTGTGGTGGATGCAGATACTACATATTCAATCCTACTTGGACGAGACTGGATTCATGCATCTAAATGTGTACCATCAACACTACATCAACAATTAATGTTCTGGGAAGGCAATCAGGTCTTCAAAATGGAAGCAAATGACAACCCGTTTGGAGCATCAGAACAAGTTGAAGAATCAATTTTTTATTCCGGTCATGTACCCCCGGTGTCTCAGTTCTTTATGGCTAATGAATACCCAAAGAAGGGTTTTAAATTCATCAGCCAGAACTCAATGTTCTTTTAAAAGAACAATTTTGTTGTATGGCTCTTGAGGAAGCCAAACCTACTTTTTGTAATATATTTTTTATGGAAGGTTCAAATTTACAAAATTGTAATATACTTATTAATCAGTTTTATTTAGACCAGCTTTTGAAAAAAGTAGAAAAAAGCAAAAAGACTCATGATGTTCATTTTCAAGAAGATGAGCAATTTCGTTTGCCTGATTTATTAGAGAAAACAAAGCCAGCTTTTTCAGCACAAGATCCTTTGCTGGAATTTAACTTAGGAACCGACCTGGTTCCAAAAATAATCAGGATGTGTCGTTACTTGTCTGAAGAGCAACAAAAATTGATGCTCGACGTTATAAGAAACAATATTGATTGTTTACCTTGGGATTATTCATAAATGCCTGGTTTAGAGCGAAGTCTAATAGAACATCGATTGCCCATTAAAAAGGATTTTAAGCCTTATAAGTAATCTCCAAGACGTATGAGTCCTGATTTGATGCCTCAGATCAAAGAGGAAATTCAGAAGCTTCTTAAAGTAGGTTTCATCTGACCTTGCCGTTATGCAGATTGGTTGGCCAATATTGTGACAGTGGTTAAAAAGAATGGTAAGATCAAGATATGCATCGATTTTAGAGATCTTAATATGACCACTCCTAAAGATGAGTATGTGATGCCTATGGCCGACATGCTAATTGACTCAACAGCAGGACATAAAATTCTCAGTTTGATGGATGGTTATGCAGGATATAACCAAATATGTTTGGCAGAAGAAGATATTCACAAGACAGCATTTAGATGTCCAAGAGCTTTAGGTATTTATGAGTGGACAGTTATGCCTTTTGGTTTGAAGAATCCTAAGGCGACTTATCAGAGGGCCATGAATTCGATTTTTCATGATCTCATTGGTAAGTCTATGGAGGTATATATAGATTATGTCATCATTAAATCTTCCAGTTTTGAGGAACATTTGAAAGATCTTGAAGATGCTTTCAGTCGGATGAAGAAGTACAAGTTGAAGATGAATCCGACTAAGTGTGCTTTCGATATCTCAGCTGGGAGCTTTTTGGGATTTTTGGTCCATGAGAGGGGAATTGAGATTGATGCTAATAAAGCCAAGGCAATTCTTGCCAGCCGACCACCCAAGACGGTTAAGGAAATTCAAAGTCTTTTGGGGAAAGTGAATTATCTCAGACGGTTTATTTCCAATGCTGCTGGAAAGATCAGACCCATCACTAAATTATTGAAGGCGGGAGGAATTGCTTTTGAGTGGGGACCAGACCAACAGACAGCTTTAGAAGCTATAAAGCAAGCATTGGCTCAACCACCTGTGTTGATGCCTCCCAAGGATGGTCGGCCCCTTAAACTTTATCTGGCGAATACATATGAAGTGGTCAGTTGTTTTTTGGCACAAGATGGAGATGATGGAAAGGAAAGGGCAGTTTATTGTTTGAGCAAGACTCTCACAGGACCAGAATTAAATTATACCATGCCGGAAAAAATGTGTTATTCATTGGTGTTTGCATGCACCAAACTTGAACATTATATGTTGCCCAAAAGAATTGAGGTTATTTCAAAGATTGATCTCATCAAGTTAATGTTGCAAAGACCTACAATGCTCTACAATGCAGGGCAGACTTATAAATTGGGCCATTAAATTAGCGCCTTTCGACTTGTATCATTCCCCTTTGAGGGTGGTGAAAGGCCAAGCAATAGCAGATTTTTTGGCAAACTTCACAGGTCGTGAGCAGGAACCGACTGAGTGTGTATCTTATGTAAGCACCCAAAATTGGTTAATATTTTTTGATGGCTTTACTTCAGGAGATAGGTCGGGTGCAGGCGTTTTGTTGGAAGGACCAGATGGTCAAAGGGTCAAGTTGCAGTTGCAATTAGAAGCCATGACTCATAATTCAGCATAATATGAGGCTTTAATCTTGGGATTGGAAGCTTTAATAGCCAGGAAAGTTCAGTCGGTTATCATAAGAGGGGATTCTTAGTTGGTAATTAACTAAGTAAACAAACAATATGTTTGCAATTATCCCCATCTATGCAAATCCAGAGATGTGGTAGGTCGGTTGCTATCAAAGATCTCCGAAGTAATAATTGAGTTCATCCTTAGAAAGGAAAATCAATTTGCGGATGAATTAGGTCAAAAAGCTTGCAAGGGAATCCCAAAAGATATATGTGCAGAGGTCGGCCCTGAGACAGAGACGGGAACCGACTGGAGGATAGAACTTCTCATGTATCTACAAGATCCAGGAGCAAATGTACCGATTGGAATTCGACTGAGAGCTTTGCGATTCCAATTGGTAGAAGGAGTACTATATAAAAGGACATTCGAGGGGTTACTACTGAAATGTATGGGGTCCAAACAGGCTTTGGAGGTTATGACAGAAGTACATAGGGGGATCTGTGGAGCTCATCGGGTAGGTTTGAATATGAGATGGGCTATTCATCGGTTAGGTTTCTTTTGGCCAAAGATTTTTGAAGATTGCATACAATTCGCCAAAGGTTGCCAAGAATGTCAGAGGCATGGGCAGTTGAATCACTTGCCAGTCACAGAGTTACAAACTATGGTAAAACCATGGCCCTCTAAATCTTGGGCTATGGATATCATTGGTAAAATTCATCCTCCCTCGTCCAAAAATCATTGTTTTATTCTGGTTGCAACAAATTATTTCACCAAATGGGTGGAGGCGGTTGCTTTGAAAAATGTGGACCAAAAGGAGGTCATAGATTTTGTGTTGAATCAGATCATATATAGGTATGGTATTCCTCATTCAGTAACAACCGACCAAGGTCTGGTCTTTACCGGGGAGAAGTTTTTAAGCTTCTTGGCAGAGTTTGGTATTCGTCTGAATCATTCTTCGCCTTATTACCCCCAAGCTAATGGGCAGGCGGAAGCCGCTAAAAAGATCATTATTGGGATTATCAAGAAAACGATTGAAGGAAACCCAAGAAAATGACATTTGTTGTTATCTCGAGCCTTATGGACGCATAGGAATAACAGAAATTCTGCCACAGGGTTTTCACCATATCAACTCACCTTTGGACAAGATGCTGTGTTGCCAGCCGAAGTTCAAGTTTCATCTGGACGTACAAGCTTTACCATTGATGAGTTTACTGAGGAATATCAACAAATTATGTTACAGCAGCTAGAAGATTTGGATGTTAATCGACTTCACGCAATTGATCAAATTGTGAAGTAGAGTGAAATCAGGGCTAAGACTTATGGATAGAAAGTTTTTTACAGAACATTCGAAGAAGGAGACCTGGTCTGGAAGACTATCCTTCCTACATATAAGAAGATTAATCAATTAGGAAAGTGGTCTCCGAATTGGGAGGGACCATTCATAGTTCAAAAGGAGATCGGAAATGGTGCCTTTATTATTATAAATCAAGAAGGTAAAAGGGTATACGACTGTATTAATGCTAAATATCTGAAGAGGTATTTTCCTGCCTTTTCAGATAACAAGAAAGCATGAAACAGTAATTTTATTCAGAACCCGTTTGCCAAGGGTTCAGACCTAACAAGGGTTCATTCATTATCAGATGTTGAGTCGTGCAAGGGATTACTTTCTTCTGAGTCAGAATCTTCATTCCAGTTATTAGAGATTAGTTCTGGTTCTTCATCAATAAGGTCCTCTAAGCTAGGTCGGTACTTCTCCCATTGATCTTGCATCTTCTCAAGATCATAGTTAGTGCGAGCTTTCATGTCTGTCATGGCTTGGCGCTGACGATGAACAAGAGTGCGTAATCTTGAAAAGCCTATGCGCTGATTGGAGAAGGTATGATCCCAGCCAAGGTCTGGGAGTATGTCTGTCGCATGGTGTTCAATCAAATCCATGTGATGATCAATGTCAGGAAGGCAATTTTGAATATCTCGAAGAGTCTCATATCCTTCTAAAGCGTTTTCCATCAGGCGAATAACACGATGAATGGTTTTTCTGCCTCGTTGGGAAAATCTGAATTTGAAATCTAATTGTTTGAGTATACTTAACAGGTCCTCGGCATGGCCTCCAACTGGATGATTACCCACGAAAAAGGATTGAATAACACCTTGCCAATTGTTTAAAAAAATGTGAGGATGATTATGTGGCATGTTAATTTTTATTTGCAGGCGTGCTCAAGGTCCAATTGGTTATTACACGTTTGTTCGTTGATTGGCAATGAATGCAAGTGTTTATAAGGGAGACAAATTGATTGATTCCCTGGAGGGTCGGAAATTTGGGAAGTGATCCTTAACAATAGGACAAAAAAATTTATTTACCAAGTCAAAGTTTCCAAAAGTTTACAGAAGGGATCCTAAAGCAATTTAATCTGGGACCATTTATCTTCTGTTCTGGAGAGTCGCCTGTTATTGGCATCCGACTGGTACTGTCTTATATGTTGGGATCGGGCGTGAATCTTTAATTATTGATCCAGGTCGGCTGCATTGTTTTTGTACCGATCAATCAGGCGTTGTTCATCGCTTATGTGGCCTTCCAGGATAGACTTTTCTTGATGAAGCGCTCTCAGTTCTACCTTTTTTTGTTGGATTGATTCTTCTATTTGAGCTTTGGCGTTAGAGAGGCCTTCTAGTCTGCCGGTCACTTGTTGAATGGATTCCTTGGTTTTGGTAAAGGAAGCCTCCAGATTTATTCGATCCAGGTCGGGTAAGGGCGTCTCAGTTGTCACAGGTTGAGCGAACAAAATTTCATTTTGAAGTTCAGATAGTCGCTCCATCAGTTGGTGAAGAATTGGGATGGCAGCCGATTATGAAGAAACTTGAAATAAGAGATCACCAATGGTCTGAAGAAGACCATCAAGCAAGTCTGATCTCAGGTCGGGGAAAGGTTGATCAACCGCCTGCACGATTATAGTTCGGGCGTCCGTCGGAACTGGAACAGCTGACAAGAGGGCTAGATCAGGACATCCCTGGAAAAATGGATGTTTATTTCAGATTACATGAAGCACAAATGTTGAGAATTGATTGTGGAATTTTTAATTACTTCTGGACAGATCGTGGTCACGGAAGGCGCCAGGAGTGTTATAGGTTTGGAAGGTTGGGCGGTTGGTATTGCGATGGCCGACTCGTCCGCTGCTTCAAATGGATGCTGTGGTATTGATCTGGGTCCCTGAAATGATAGAGACATAGTGTATTAAAGATTACGTAAACACTAGCTTGTAATTTGAAAGAGGGACTCTCAGGTGTCTACCAGATTAACAGAGGTCTCTGAATCAGAAGAGGGGATTTCTTGTAACTCATGTAAAAGACCCCTCGGTTGAACAGGTGCAGGTGCTTCTTCCTGTCTATCTGCTTCTGGAGGAGGGTTTGCTGCCCTCGGGTCGGCAGCTCTCAGGTCGGCTGCCCCCAAGTCGGCTGCTCCTTGGTCGGGCACGTCTGGGGCGGCCACAACTGGTTCATCGGGAGCGATTGGAACGGCCGCATCAGAGACGTTTCTGTCTGTTGAAGCGACCACATCAGAGGCAACTGTAGTGGAGGCGGATGCAGGCGTGGCCATTGGTGCCACATTACGCAGAGATGGGTCTGAAGCGACATAAGGTAATCTACCCATCTCAAAAGCAGTCGCCTCACGTAGGATGAGACCCTTGTTGTTGTCGGTTCGGCTGTTGAAGGCATTTTCTTTGAGGCCCGGCGTTTGGTCGGGGGTTCAGGTTCGTGAAGTTGGTCGGTTGGTGGTTCTACTGATTTGTTTGGGTTTGAAGCAGGTCGGACGGTCGCCCTGGCCGAAGTCGGACCTGAATATAAAAATAAGGATTAATAGCATGGTAAGGAAAAACTCAGGTTAAGTTGAGAATATGAGAATATACCTGGGCAAGGTCGGGTCTTTACGGGGGCCCGACCTGATGGGTGGTCTGTCAATGTCGGTTGATTGTTTCCAGAGAAGGGAATAGCTTGAGTCTGAGAAGCTCTTCTTTTCCTCTGTAGAGTACCCGATCCAGTGCCCTGAGTGATTAATTTCCTTCGGGTGTTGGTAAGTGGGGTCGCCTTTAATATTAGCGCAGGCTGGGGTAAAAGGATGCCCAGCAGGTGATCCTTGTCAGGAGCAATTAAGGCCCAGGTGACCAATCACCATTCGCGAAAGGTTTCAATTGAAGCTGGAGAAGTTCTGAAAGGAATGTAGGAGTTGGAAGTTATGTAATTGGTAAGCTGGGATACATAAGGGGTGATTAATTCAGGAATGACTCTACCATCTGGACTTTGAATTATTAAATATGGATGGGTGATGGGACCACATAAGCCTTGTTGGCATCCGAATTGGCGTGCCAAAAACTGAGGCTGATAACTGAAGGTATAAAATGCTTTGTGACCCTTCTTATCGATTTTCTTGCTGACAAATAAGGACTTGGGCTTAAGAGCAGCATCCCAGGAGAAGGAATAAGTGGGATGAGGAAATGGGTCTGGTTCGGACAAAGGTGAAGATACAGGGAATGGCCAAAACAAGCCAGACGCATAACCGATGTACCTTTTATGTATGTAAAAATGGGAGTTATTCCGATCATCGGCTAGAATGGCAGTTATGATAGGGTCGGATGCTTGGAGGTTGTTGCAACCTAAACAAAGTCGGTTAAAGGCTATTCCTAGAGATTTGTCACGTGGTGGCGCAACAGGGGGGTGGCCGAGTTGAAACGCTTCAGGGAAATAAAGACGGAACCACAATTCTAAAACCCAAAAAGGGCCAAATGCGGCAGTATCTAATTTTTTACCGTCCTTATCTGTAAGACGGATGCTAACTCTGGACAATCCTTCAAAAAGATTGGCAAGGAAGAGGGTGCCCAACGAAAGGAAACGACCCGAAGCTATATGTATGGCTAGATCAAGGTGAGAAGGAAGGACACATTTCGAAGGGGAAAGTATGACATACTTACAGAGCCAAAAGAGCAGGAAGGTTGTACGCTCCCGGTCGGTCACAGGGGTCCCGTCTGCTCCTTGCTGGTCGTTTAAAAATTTAGTCCAACCCCATTCCTTAACGCCAGCCAGCGACCAGCCCAAATGGTCTACATTGGGCTCTTGCCCATCTAGCGCACCCATTACAGGGTCTTCTCCCACAATTGGCAGATGTGCGATCATGGCCACATCCATGAGTGTAGGGCCGATGGGGGCTGTTGGAAGAAAGAAGGTGCACATCTCAGGGTGCCAGAACACTGCCATCGTTAAAAGAACCTTCTCATGTAAATGACATGGTAGTGTAGACAGAAATATGGCTTGGTCGATTTGTTGATGTTTCAATTGATCTTGGAAGTGTTCTGCTACCCTTTTGTACCAGGTGCGGCAGGGATCTTTGGGGTCCGTCAGATGAGTTTTGATGCTATCGTGGAGATGAATGGCATTGTAGTTGGGATTGTTGATAACCAGTAGATTTCTTGCCTCCAAGACCTCTCTCATTCGATTGGAGTCTTCAGGGGTAGTGCAGTATGGGCGGATGGTTGGAGTAAGCATTTTCGTCGCTACAAAAGCTGTTTCGGGGACTGATCCGTCGAAGGGAAGTGCAGGTATATATTGATTCGCCATGATTCTGGAGTTGCAAAGACTGAAAAAACGATGAAGGAGGCTTATAATGAGGGTGCAGAGTTTGGTGGCACATAGTGTGTTGCAGTAACTGATCGCAGTTGCGGAGACGGTTCCGTGAAAGAGGTATGGTTGTATATATATTGCGAACTTCCAAACGGCGATTGAGGAATGACGTTTGAAAGTCCGATGGCGGCGGGCAAGTTGTTACGTACGAAATTTATAATTAAGTTAAAAAGCCCAAGTTAGAAGAAAAAATTGGCCTATAATTGGGTTTGTTGGACTGATCAAGGGGTGTTTCGAGAAAATCGGGTGTAATAGACGTATTTCTAAGGAAATAGCGGGTCGGAAGGTCCGCAGGACGGAAGTTCCATAGGTCGGAAGGTCCACAGGTCAGAAGGTCCGCAGGTCAGAAGGTCCACGGGTTGAAAAGTCCGTAGGGCGGAAGGTTCGCGGGTCGGAAGGTCCGCAGGTCGAAAGGTCCGCAGGTCAGACAGTTTACAGGTCGGACAGTTTGCAGGTCGTGAGGTCTGCAGGTCGGGTGGTCCATAAGGCAGAAAATCTGCGAGTCGGACGGTTTACAAGTCGGATGGTCTGCAGGTCGGTTGGTCAGTGGGTCGGACGATGTGTTGGTCGGCTGAGGGCACGTGTCAGCAGAGGAAGAGTTAGCAGACGGTTGGAAAAAAGAGCCGTTGTAACCGTTCAGGCGACGGTTTCCAGTACCGTTTTTGAAGAATATTTAAGGATTGAGATTTGCAACTGAAAAGGAATCTTCAATCATCTTCAAATGACGACAAAGTCATTGATTTGGGGATCATCATTTAAATTTCAATTATTTTACTTTCCAGTTTATTTTTTGTACCGTACAGTGTTTAGAGATTCCTAATATCGGACGCTAAATATATCAAATTCGAAGATAATTTCCTATTTTTGGATTTTACTTTTTATTGTTGAAAAAACACACAACACAAATAATTTTAACCAAAAAGTGAAAATAATAATAAATATGACCTACAATATGATTATATTGAAAACATGGTCGTCAACATGGCCTAGAACATGGCTTCCTGGGACGCCCAGTCACCTCCTTAATCATCCAACACGGTCGTGTTCAAGCCAACACGGCCGTGTTTAGTCCCAGTCAACCATCTTGGGACTAAAATTGATAAATTTTCATTTGAGTGGGACCAAAATTGATATTTTTTTGAATGAGACCAAAATTGATAATTATGATATTGAATGGGATCAAAAATGATTTTTACTCAATAAAATATTATGATTTCTTAATACAATACACAAATCCCAATAAATAAATAAATTTGAGTGAGACAGAGGAAATATTGGATGTGTTCCTTTACACCTCGAACTCCATATTCCAAACTCATAAAAAGACACACACCCTAAATATGAAGAAAAATATATTTAATTGAATACAAAATATGTTGAACAAACATATAACTGCAGACCTAATCAATATTACTATTTCAAGAATGTTGAATCATACCAACCTATTGGGACGGCATCAATCGAAAAAATTATCTTACAAACAATTAGAACTTCGCACTTTAGGTAACAAAATATCACAATGTAGTATAATGCATTTATTACACTTGAAATCATCAGAAACAGAATGACAGTCTTCCCTCAAGCTAATCTATTGTTCACATATCCATTTCGAAAATTGGAGTTGAATAGGACGTTGTTCAAGGTTTATAAACATACTTGTTAGGATATAAAGCCTGATTATATCCTAAAATTTAGGAATACGATTTAGATAGATATTATAATCTAGATTTTAGAGATATGATTTGGATATCATTGGCATAAGTTTAACCTATAAATATCCACGTATTCTCATTTTAACATGTGCCTGCGTACTTTATAGTAAAATTTATGACTGGCAGCGCCCCCAGACGTAGATCATTGTGATCGAACTGGGTTACCAAATTATTGTATTCTTGTATCCTTGTTTACCTCTTCTTGATTTCTTGGAATTTCCGTAACAAGTGGTATCAGAGCCTGGTTCATTGGTAAGGTGGATTAAAAGGCATCGAATATTGATTGTGGTTGTGGAAATCCCTTGTGACTTGTGGAAGTGCCTTGTGTCGAAAGTCTCCTGGTGGTGGCGGTGTTGGGTCGGTCCTAACAGTTGTTGTAGGTCGGGCAGCGGGTCCCTTTGTGATAGGCGGTGCAAGATGGGCAATGAAGGATATGGGTTTCGGCAAACACAGTGGAGGAGATATCCGATTTGCTCACATATCAAGGGAGCCTTAGGTTTGTTTGTAGGAATCAAGATGGGTGATCGTCGTGCTGTCAAGGTATTCGATGGAATGAACTTCGATTTTTGGAAGATGCGGATAGAAGATTACCTACATGGTAAAGATCTAGAGGCGGCGTTGAAGGAGAAACCCGAAGACACGGATGAAGCCGAGTACAAGAAGATCGACAGGAAGACGATGAGTGCGGTTCGACTAACCCTTTGGGAGAATGTCTCGACTTAATTTAGATCTAAGCGAAAAGGAAAGGGTGAAGATCAAGAATGGTCAAAGTTGAAGCTGAAGAACACGAACAAGGAAGATGCAAGTCAAGTGGTATGTTGGAACTGCGAGGGGCACTTGAAACAAGAGTGCGGGGCGCCGGAGAAGGATCAAGGTTCGGCAAACATAGCGGTTAAGATATCCGATGTGCTGATTCTGAGCGTCAGCAGTCCAATGGAGTCATGGATCTTTGTCTTAGAAGCGTCATTCCACTCATGCAGTGGTTTGGGAATCATGGAATCCTATACCACAGGTAATTTTGGTGTTGTCTATCTAGCAGATGATGAGACACTGAAAATTGTAGGAAAATGTATGGTTCGAATCAAAACACCAAATGGTGGGGAGTGGAGACTGAATGACGTGAGGCATGTCCCAAGTCTGAAACGGAATCTAATTTCCGTGGGACAATTGGATGGGGTAAGTTACTCGACAATTTTTGAAACTAAGTCGTGGAAGGTAACTCAAGGATCCATTGTGGTGGCCCAAGGGAGAAGACATAGAACTCTCTACATGAAAAAAACCATGCAAGGAGGAATCAGTTCCGTGGCCATAAATAATGACACAAATTTATGGCATATCTCGTCTCGGACACATGAGCGAGAAGGGGATAGGGGAGCTCATTTCAAAGGGAAGATTGTCAGGTCTCAAGTCTGTCGATATTGGAGTATGCGAGGACTGTATCTTTGGGAAGCAACGAAAGGTGGCGTTCTCAAAGGGTGGGGGAGACATAGAAAAGGAAAAGTTCGAGTTGGTTCATACGGACTTGTGGGAACCAGCTTTTGTATCGACCATTTGAGGCTTACAGTACTACACCGCGGTCATTGATGACGTTACAAGGGAGGTATGAGTATATTTCCTTAAGTGTAAATATGATGCTTTTCATACCTTTAGGAGGTGGAAAACACGTGCCGTGGGAGTATTTATGAGCAATCCTGAAAGACAGTCTAAGGTGGTGACCTTAGATGAAATGATGTTGTGTTCAACCTCAAATGGCCTCGATGAGTGAAGAAGGAGGCTTGGCGTTGTCGTTGCAGATGAAGTAAAATGTTGAAGTAAAAGATGAAATCAGTCTTCAAGTGGGAGATTGTTGGGATATGAAACCTGATCATATCCTAAAATCTCGGAATATGATTTAGATATGATTTAAGTATTATATTATAGATTTTAGAGATATGATTTGGATATTATTGCCATAGGCTTAGCCTATAAATATCCATGTATTCTCACTTTTAACATGTGTCTCCGTACTTTATAGTAAAATTTCTGGTTTGGGTAGATTATCGTGATCGAACTTGGTTACCAAATTATTGTTTTCTTTTGTCCTTGTTGTCTCATCTTGATTTCCTGGAATTTCCGTAACAATACTCATATAACAGAATATAGCTATTCTCAAATACTCACTTGACTGCAACAACGGCTTTTAGAAAGAAAATTACATAATAATGTTGAATGAAAAATTGATTGTGATGAAAATTAATTATAAATGTTGCAACGTATGTGACTCTTAGTCTAGCGACAATTCTCTTGCTTAGGCTGTTTCTCCAGAACAGGGCTGAGTGCATTTGTTAAAACAGCAGTAGTTGTAATTAAGGAAAGTTTGCAATATTCGATATCCCTGCTATGTAAACATGTTGTTGCTATAAATATACTGACAATTTAATACAAGTAAATTGTTAATTTTCAGAAGGACGCAATTTAAAACTTGCATGAACCATCTCACCTGCTCCTCACCAATCTCAACTTCCACTTCTTCAATGTCCGACAAGGCAATCTTGGCCTCATTTAAGAAAGACATGAATGAAATAGGAGATAAAGGCGTAACTACCAAATCATCGGGCACCATAAATATTCCAGGGCTCCTAATAAACAACCATTGCCCTTCGGGTCATGTACTATTACAGAATGAGAGGTGACCTGGTCCGAAAAGCTCCATAATGTAGTACTGTCAGTCTAATACGACCTCAGAAATTCTTCAAAGATGGGAAGCATTTGGCTGTTAGAATGGTACTTGCAAGGTAGCAAAGGTTTAAACAACATAGTTTTCATTTCTCCTCGCTGTTGGAAATTTTGGCTGTCTTCAAACCTTGTTATGCTTGATGCAAATTATCGATGCTCCCAAGACCAGTGCTGCCACCCAAAAGGTGAGCCACACCTCCCATGGGAACAGTGAGCAGACAGAACAGAAAATCGACAAAATAACTCTCAGATTGAACCAGCAAAAGCTTATTCGTAGACTTCTGGACCACTGCGATCACAACAATCTTCTTTGAATTTGTTTGTGTTGGCTTAATGTGGAGTTTTTTCCATGTTGAACCTAAGCAGCTCATCTTCTGCTTCTTCTCATCGTCGACAAAAAGATCTGTTAATGGAGTTTGGGATAGCAATGCTTTGCTCAGTAAATCCATAACCTATAGCAAACAATAGACTGTAACCAGAGCCAGCTCTTAGTCAGAGGAACGGGAGCCAATTGCTCAGGGCCTCTACTTCAAGAGGGCCCATATTTTTTAATTTTAGCTATTATTAGATATATTAAAATATATTTTAAACTTTATGCCATAATTTTCTCAATAATTACCTAATCTAATTTTAATTCTAAAATTATTCTAATAAGAATTTTTCTATAATCCCATCTTCCCCGCCTTTAGAATTCGTAAATATTTATAATGTCCATAATTAGTATAGATATATTAAAATTTAATTTAAAATTTATCTCATATTTTTTCTTTTACAATTATCCAATCCAATTCTAATTTAATAAACCCTAATTTTATTTTATTTTTTTTATAATCGTATACTCCTCGCCTTTAAAATTTGTAATTAATATTATTGAGCTATTGACTTTATAATAGTCAAAATATTGTAAAATTTTATAATAGTTAAGATATGTATTACAAACTACGTTGGATAGTCCATCCCTTAACGGACACACATATTTCATTTATTGTATATATGATTAATATAATTTTTGAAATTTTTTTGAAATTTATTATTGTATTGTTCATTGATATCATTTAACTTTGCTCGGGGTTCTCAAAAAGTTCGAGACAACCTCACAATAACAAAAGACCCATGAAATGAAAATAGTTAAATCTATTTAAATTCATTAAACATATAATCAGCTAACCTCATTTCTTCCGATCTGCACAGTTCTGTGCTCGGCTCCATCAAAGTCAGTAATTTCAAAGCCAAAGCAACGGAGATTCGGTGATAAGTTTGGCCCAACATATTGTAAGCATTAAAAAATTAAATTTCTAAATTAAATTAAATATCATATATATTGGAAGAAAAGAAAATGTTGATATCATATTAAATGTGTAATATATAATTATGCACATATGTTAATTTTTGTAAAATAAGTATAACCATTAATGCAAAAATCTGCTTAAAATTGAAGATATCGTACAAATATTACGTGCATAACTAGAGTCATAATAAATTTGGCAGCAAAATAAATAAATCTTCTCAATAAAAGAAGTATTATAATTAATATCTTCCGAAAAGGAAATGATATAAAGTTCTTTGTGAGAAAGAAAGGTGCACAATCAAATCCGTCAAGAATAGAAAACAACATTTGTTGGAAAATGAAATATTATAAAATCGTCCTATAGGCTAATCAGGACGCACCACGTAGCATCATTCGAAAAGGAAGCCAAAGCTACCTCTCCCTATAAATAGGGGTCATGGCCAATTCGTTTGACACACCGAAGTTCATTTGAAGATTCGTGCACGGGTAAGTCTCTAGACTCCCTAATATGTTCTTCATTGTTCTTCGTCGTAAAGTCACCGATTTGGAAAAATGTCAAATAATTGTTCACGAATTGATGAACTTAACGTTCTTCGTCGTACACCCGAGCAGGAGAAAGGATAGAAGCTCCCAAAGCCGTTGAAGGATCCGTCAAAGCCAAGGAAGAGCCTTCAAAGTTCATCCCAAAGCTTCACCAAAAGCATCAACCTGGCCCTCTTTGATCCAAAATTAAAAGGGACACACTGCCAAAAGTGTTATGGAGTGTCAAATCCACCTCCTCAAAGATCAAAGCCTCGGATTGTCAAAAAAAGACACCAAATCCAAAGCCAACGATCAAATCTCCTACAAGGAGACCAAAGCCCTCCAAAAGCCGGCAAAACCAAACCAAAGATAAAAGCCTCGGATTTTCCAAAGAAACACCAAACCCAAAGCCAACGATCAAATCGCCTGCACGGAGATCAAAGCCCTTCAAAAGCCGGCAAAGTTTAACCAAATATCAAAGCCTCGGATCGTCCAAAGAAGACATCGAATCCAAAGTCGTTGATCAAATCGGTCGCATGGAGACCAAAGCCCTCCAAAAGCCAACAAAGCTAAACCAAATATAAAAACCTCGGATCGTCCAAAGAAGACATCAAATCCAAAGCCGACGATCAAATTGTCCGCACGGAGACCGAAGCCCTCCAAAAGCCGGCAAAGCAAAACCAAAGATCAAAGCCTCGGATCATCCAAATAAGACATCAAATCCATAGTTGATGATCAAATTTTCCGCACGGAGACTAAAGCCTCCAAAAGCCAGCAAAACCAAAGATCAAATTATCGGATCGTCCAAAGACGACATCAAATCCAAAGCCGACGATAAAATCGCATGCACAAAGACCAAAGCCCTTCAAAGTACGGAAAAACCAAAATAGAGTACCAAGGCCATCTCTACAAAGATTAAAGTCTCGAATCGTCCAAAGAAGACATCAAATCCAAAGCTGATGATCAAATCGGCCACACGGAGACCAAAGCCCTCTAAGGTCCAGCAAAGTCAAACCAAAGACCAAATTCCTTCGGATTGTCCAAAAGAGACCTCAAATCTAAAGACAAAGTTGAGGATCAAAATCACCCGCATGAAGAACAAAACTCTCTAATATCCCGAAAATCCAAACGGAAGGCCAAATCCCTTACTGCACTATATTCAGACTCCACAGATATGTCGCAGTTTAAAAAGCGCCCACAGTTGCATTTCACATTTTCATTGGATATTGAAGTACGCACCATTCTACATGATTGACAAGCGAAGTACCTGACAGGCGGAAAATCATTGAGATTAAATTTCAAAGTTCGGCAATGACTCAACAAAGTGCTTCTTGGATTCAGCAGCATTTCTTTCCTTTCCTTTGTCCAGAAATAGGTTTCATCAAGACTTGCTAAACTATTGTACAGATTGCTTAAGCTTCAATCGCAGGTGCCTCATCTCCATAGTGCTTCTTGAACTCTCCCAAAATCCTTCCTAACGACAATGTGAAGAAGCTCGACAATATGTCAAAAAAATCACTATTTACATCTGCCCAGAGTACCTTTGTCTGTTCTCTGTTTACCACAAGTGTCGAAGACACCTTCTCGTTGTTGGCTGCAGACATTATTTGTATTATGCAAAGAATTCTGTTTGGCGGTGGGAATTCTGTGTATAACTCTGAGCGTCCTTCCTTCTCACACAATTCAACTTGAAATTTAAAGAATAACAATCAATTAATTTGATATCTCCAATAAAGTTAAGCATGCAATTAATACATAAACCCTTTCATCTCCTCAAGAATATGGAGAGAACCGGAACCAATGTACGCGAGTATTTATGAATGCAAGTGCGCTAAAACAACAATTAGAAAGAACGATTAATATTTAATACATAAATTCATTATAAAGACACTAACATATAAAAGGTCATTCATATTATTTAATGAAAGTACCAAAGATACATTAGTCCCAGAAAAATATAATACTCAACCGATACATTTGATTAGCTTCGGAGTATATTTTGGGTTGGTACCCGAGACTAAAAATGAGTCATTGTTTTAAAAGTCTCCGAAATCCAAGGCTATTTTTGTTATTTTAAAAATTATTTTGAATAGTCTCAAAATTTTTAAAATCAAGGAGGAGGTGGAGAAGAGGCCGTTGCTGCCGCTACCATTGCTGTGGAGAAGGAGGATGAGGAGAAGCACCATTGCCGCTGCCGGCCCCGCTGTTGCTGCTGCCGTCACCGCCGAAGAAGAAGAAAGAGGAGGAGGAGATGCCATTGTTGCCGCCGCTGCAGGAAAAGAAGGAAGAAAGGAAAGACGCCATAGGCGCCACAAGAACCGCCGCCACTGCCATTTCCTTCGTCGTCGGAGAAGATAATGGAGGAGGAGGAGGGGGGAAAAGAAGAACATAGGAGTAGAAAAAAAAAATGAAGGAAGAGAGAAGGATTTTCGTGAAAGAAATTATTTTGAATTTGACGAGAGAAAAAGAGGGGAAAGACGAAGGAATGGAAGAAAATTGGGAATAGAAGAAGATGGGGAAGAACTTTGTAGTTAATTCAAATTATTTTAGTGAAAATACATGTTTAGTCCAAATTATTTTTTATCTGTGTCAATTTTAATCCTTATGTTATTAGAATATTGATTAAGAATTAAAGTTGAACTAATTTAATGAATAAGAGACTCGAAGCATCATTTTAAAAACAAATGAACTAAAATTGACATATTAGTGTATAAACGATAGCAAAAAATTATTTTACTTATTATTTTGTTATTTAATACATTAATATTTTATAATTTATTTTAATTTAAAATTTAATTCAGTTACTTATTAAATTTATATTTTAATTATTTTATATTGCAAATATTTAATTAATTATCAAGTATACATTTTTACACAATAAATAAATTATAAATATATATCTAAATAAAATCAAAATCAAAATCAAAAATCAAAATTAAAGTTACTTAATCAATAGTGGCGGGAATTTAAATTTTTGATAGTTTTGAAAAATTCCGAGATTAACTAAAATAGGTTCGAAAGTTCCGATACTAATTAAAATAGGTTTGAAAGTATCGACACTAACTAAAATATGTTCAGAAGTTCTGAAACTAAGAGCACGGAATTTCCGAGACTCTTTAAAATAGGTTCAAATTTCCAAGACTAATCAAAATAGGTTTAAAAATTTTGAGACATTCGATATGAGAAAATGTATATTTAATATAGCTTTGGAAATCCAAAACTATTTAAAATAGTTTTGGAAATGTCGAGGCAAAAAATTAATAGTTTTGAATTTTCCGAAGCAAAAAAATTAATTGACTATATATTTATTATATATGTATTTTACAGCCTCAGATTTGATTCCAAGGAGAATAAAGAATATTCCGGTAGTGATATATTTTAGCTTATATTATGAATAACCATTTGCAAAATGTATTTATAAGCTTACCTGTGTTTGAGGGCAATGCAAAAGCATTATGGTCATAAGCAACAAAATGATTTAGTTGCATGTCTTCTAAAATAGTATTCATCTGCTTCACAAGACAAAAAATCGATCACATGGACGATTAAGAGAGAAACATCTACTAAAGCAATGGGCAATGTAAAAAATAGTTTAAATTTTCATGGAAAATAATAATTGTTGATGTATTTTTTCAACAATAAAAAAGTAAAATCCAAAAACAAGAAAATATCTTCGAATTTGATATATTTAGCGTCTGAGATTAAAAATCTCTAAACACCGTACGGTACAGAAAATAAACTGGAAATTAAAATACTGAAAATTTAAAAGATGATCCCCGAATCACTGACTTTACTATCGTTTGAAGACGATTGAAGATACTTTGTCAGTTTCAAATCCCAATCCTTAAATACTTTTCAGAAACGGTACTGGAAACCGTCACCTGAACGGTTACAACGCCTCTTTTTTCCAACCGTCTGCTAACTCTTCTTCTGCTGACACGTGCCCTCAGCCAACCCAATTATTACTCTCACTGACTCTCAACAGTACCCGACCTCCACACCAACCGATTTGCCTATCCAACTGTGAATCTTCCGACCTTTTGGACCGACCGCAGACCTTCCGCCTTGTTGGTCTGACCGCAAACCGTCCGACTTAGTGGTCGAACCGCAAACCTTCCGACTCATTGGTCCAGCCGCAAACCTCCCGACTTACAGACCACCCGACTTGTTGGCCCGACCACAGACTTCCCGACTTGTAAACCGTCCGACTCGCAGACTTTCTGCCTTATGGACCACCCGACCTGCAGACCTTGCGACCTGCAAACTGTCCGACCCGTAAACTGTCCGACCTACGGACTTTTCGACCCGCGGACCTTCCGACCTACGGACTTTCTGACCCGCGGACCATCCGACCTACGGACCTTCCGACCTGCGGACCTCCCGACCCGTTATTTCCTTAGAAATACGTCTATTTCACCCGATTTTCTTGAAACATCCTTCGATCAGTCCAACAAACCCAATTATTGGCCCATTTTTTCTTTTAACTTAGGCTTTTTAACCTCATTATAAATTTCATACGTAACAATAATAAAAAAAAATTATAAGAACACTTTTCTTTTTTAAGCAGAATAGATTTTTTTTTTTTGGTTTGCAAAATGTTTGCAATTATACTAAGGGATTACATAGTGTATTCAGTTATATGTAAAATATATGTGAATTTCTTCGGAAAACAAGTGTACATGCCACAATAGCATATTGCCCAATTACAAATAGCATTTATCAATGCCGTTTAAAGCATTTATCATCGTTAACAACAACATTCCATTGGGAATAACTTAGTACTTTCAAACTATACTAGACTTTATTTAGCATATGATTAGCGTGAAGCCGCTCACATAATTAATTAAGTAGTGTTCACATTTATTATAGATTTATTGGATTGAATAGATATCGAATTTAGTCCACCCGATGCGATATACTGTTTCTATTGTGGATACACACATAGAAAAAGGTTTTTCCATTTGAATGAAATGCCAAAAAAAAAAAAAGAAAAAAGAAAAAAGAAAAATGATTCACAATGAATACAATATATTGAATATCCTTGCAACAAGAAGGGTTCAGAACAAGGAGCATGCTTGATCCAATAAGCTTAAAAATATTTCAGAGGATGTAAGCACATCTCATAAATATACGAGAATAAAGACAATACATGAAACAAGAACCGCGTGTCTGTCCAAGATAAGATTGAAATATAATTTGGAGTTTAACACATAAAAGTCCACTCACTTCGATGACAAAAACAAACATGAGCTACATACGCCGAGCCTCAAACATATGCTAGCATCTATTAGAAGTCACATAAGGCACCGGCACAAACATATGCTACCAACAATATATAAATTTACTCAACTGAAAGAGAACCATGAATGGGGACGACTGCCTAGCACCGGAATCACGTAGACAAGTTGAATAAATTTGATTTCGAACCTGAGTCGATGTTGCCACTAAATGTGAAGATGAATGTGTTGGAACTTATCAGTAATTAAACCCTAAGCTCAGGATTTGTGTTTTTGACATAATTGAGATAAAAATAAAGCTAATTAAATCTAACCGGATTGCATAAGCGCAGTCGAATTCAGATCTGCAAATTGATAGAGGGTTTTGTGTTCTTCAAGCCTATGATACAACCCCTCCTGAGAAAACCGCTAGAGTTTCCGCCATTACTTTCACGATGAGATATGAAAAGTAATGGTTATTGCACCTAGATCTGGGATCACAACCCTAATTTATCTCTTATTATTAATTGGCTTCATCACCCAATTAGTAAGTTACTAGATTTCTGCACGTAAGAGGTCCGCACTTACTAAATACATTTAAGCCCAATAAATTTATAGATCACTTAATACAGGCTTAACTTGACTGATATCCCAAATAGTTACATTTAATCCACAATTGAATTTTTAATCTAACAATCTTCCATTTGGGTAGATGTGTATTGAATAACCATATGAGCTCATGGAAATGTTGCTATCAGATGCTTTAATATATTTTACCAATCTTATCTATAAATCACAAAAATGCGGATCAAAGCAACCATTACTGCAATTATCAGAATGAAACCGATGAGTGGTTACAACATTAATATAACCTAAGATTCGATCAATTGCGGATGCACAATATGGAAATTTTATGTAATGTGATCTTAACATGTCTATTTCCAACTGATTCACCTTAACTTTAATTTAGAACAACTGAATACTGAATTAAAACTTAATATTGAATTAAAACTGAATACTAAAGTATAAAATAAAGTAACTTTAACTGTATTTGAACATTAATAATTAGCTCCCTCTAAACCGAAGTATCAAAATATGGTTCCACTATCATATGAGCAACATGCTTACTATAGAACTTATGTGGAAACCCTTTAGCAATTAAACGGATCCGCAATCATGGAAGCTATATGAATATGTTCAATAACTAATTCATGATATGAAGCTAGACCATTAGGTAAACAATGATTATTATTATAAAATGATGTACTAGTTTCAATCGATTTTGAATTCTGGAAGAGACAAAACTTTATATCAGAATGAAGAATAATAACTGAATTTGTTTGCTAGTTTGTCGCAAAGCTGGAAAATAAAGTATCAGTTCCTACACCACAAAAACTTGCAAAATGCAGTAGTTCGGTGAGTAGGATCGTCTCCGCAGGGAACAATAATAATATTGAATATTCGGTTATCTAAAATTATACTATATATATAATTGGGGGGTTGAATTTATCACACTAAAATAAGAGAAAATAAATCGCTCAACTAAATAAAATAAAATAAAATGCACGGCAGATTACCAAAGATGATTAGACTCTAGCATAGGCATGAATTTTTCATTCGGGATATGAAATTTGATCATCGACTAAAAGTCAAATTCATCGACTAGTTGGATAAATTGGTTATAGTTGATCTACATGCGTTCACAACCAACCTTTCCTTACTTTTTCGATAGCTAAGGTACGACCGTTAGCTATTTCTCTAATCGAGAAAGAATCCTAGGTAGGACCGTAGTTTTCTAACTCGACAGTAGTAAAAACTAGAAAGGCCCAATTCAATTTAACAAGCTCCTATTAAAATTGGTTTTAATTCTTCCCTAGAGTGTTCTTCTCTAGGTTGCTACGCCAATTGGAAAATTACACAATTACATATGTCAATCCCCAATATAGCTATGAAATCCTAAATTGATATGTGCGCAATAATCAAGTCAAGATTTCTAAACTCATCAATTAGAAGAATTAAAAATACCCAACATCGATGAACACCAATTTTAATCGAAACCAAGTCTCACAATTTCAATTCCGAAAATCAATTCATACCTACACTATAAATGAAACTACTCGCAATCCATAGCAATTAAAAATATAAAATGAATCAAAGAGTTCATCATGCCTTCAAGTTTAAAAATCGACAACAAACCAATTCTAGAAATGAAGAAAAAGGGTGCCCGGAAGTTCTTCTGCGTTGCTCTCCAAAGTTCCTGTACGTAGTATCTTCCTTCGCTTCTCTTTCTCTCAGAAAATAGGTTGTAGGTGAGATCGTGGTAGAGAACGTGGTAGTCCCCTTCTCTTCTCCTCTTCAAATGAAAAAATCGTGTCTCTTCAAGTCCATCCCAAGATCCCCTTTGCACTTTAAACCAAACAATTCTAAAATTGCTAATTAACCCCGGAGGACCTTTTTGCAATTTTCATTTTTTTCTGCTTCATGATCACGCCTAAGGACTTCCTGCGTTCTGCTTTTCTCTCCAATATGCCCAAAATTTGCCAACTCCTCAACGCCTAGTAGAAAGTTCAAAAACACACCATTAGGAGCATATATACAAAATTCGCATCCAAAAACCGTCTAAAATATAGCAAAATATTTATCTAATATTGCATATATCATTGTTCAAAATAGAAATTGAAATTAAATTTCGACTAAAGATGGTACTGAAAAATGTCTCATCCAAATCCAAATAATAACCAGTACTTAGTAATAATCTAATATTATTATTACTTTCAACTTTAACTTTCTTTCCGTCACCCATATAGATGTATCTTTCAATATCAATTGATTTTCGACAATATAAATAATGTTGCATAAACACACTAATATGAATTGTTACACCAAAATCCACCCCCCAGATGTGTCCATGTACTGACAAACCGAAGTAAGAAAAGTGTCTTTCATCATGCATCATTCGTGATATTTAGTACAATTATTCTTCTTATATTCAATTTTTTTTTGCAAAAGAAACAAGTTTTTTCCTCAAGATGAGTCTGATGAGCTTGAGATGAAAGTGAGAGCAAGACCAATAAGACTAATATGTCCTCCGAAAAGTCTAAGTTAAGTACCTTCAATTTAGTAGCAATATTAGACATGTCAGGATGTACTCTCTTATGTTACTTTTGTCGTTATACTTTATGATAATGAGATTGTTAAAAAGAGTACTTATTTCCACCTTATCGGTATTGGTAAAACTTTCTTAATTTCGACAAGGAATCTCTTGGCAGTAGTGATATAACACTACAAAAAAACTCTTGATTTGCGAGGGAAAAATTCCCTCGCAAATCAACTTATTTCCTTCGCAAAACATGTTAGCGAGGGAAGTTGCGAAGGAATACATGTCATCGCTATAGACTTGCTCGCTAATGTGGATCCGAAGAAAAATTCCCTCGCAAATGTTTTGTGAGGAAATTTAGCGAAGCATCGATTCCTTCACAAATATTTGCGAAGGAATTTTGCGAAGATATATTTTTCCTTCACAAATTGATTCGAAATTTGCGATGGAGTTCATTCCTTCGCAAATATCCATCGCAAATTGATTCAAAATTTGCGAGGAAGTTCATTCATTCGCAAATATCCATCGCAAATTGATTCAAAATTTGCGAGGAAATTCATTCCTTCGCAAATATCCATCGCAAATTGATTCAAAATTTGCAAGGGAATTCATTCATTCTCAAATATCCATCGCAAATCATTTTACAAATTATCATCACTAGTTCATTTCAAATTCCTATACTTCCAAAATAATTACAAACTAACAATATATTTATTTTAAATTCGTACACTTGTCTCAAACAAGTACAAAATAACATTATAAGAAATCATTTTAACCATCCAAATAGTAAGCACCATGTAAACAAAATAAACTCCATCTCCAATGCCATATGATAACATAAAATAAAGCAAACATTCCATCAATTCAGAAAATACCAAAAAGTAAACGAAATATGAAGGAAACATTCTATCAATTCAGAAAATACCAAAACTAAACGAAATATGAAGCAAACATTCCATCAATTCAGAAAATACTAAAAGTAAACGAAATATGAAGCAAACATTCCATCAATTCAGAAAACACCAAAAGTAAACGAAATATAAAGCAAACATACATCACGCGATCGGGGGAGCACCGGTATCGCCGTCCGGGTTACGACGGTGTAAGTGAGCCTGAATCTTCCGTAACTGTTCCATGATGGTCATATTTTGTTCCTTCATAATCTGCTGCTCGTGTTCTATTCTCATTATGCGTTCCATATCTGTAGGTTCAACTGTAAGGGTGCGGCCGTCACTGTTAAACGATGATTGTTCAGTAAGAACCGTTGATGCCAACGATCCCAACCCAAATATACATTTTTTCTTATCACGGGGGACTAAGGTTAGAAACGCCTCGTCCTTGCTATAGTGATTGTCCCCAAGTTGGGACATCCCCTCTTCAATATGTTTCATTCCATCCTAAAAATACAAATATATTCATGAATTATATGCAATACTTTAAATAGTGAGCCCACTTATATGTTTCCCCTCTTCAATATGTTTCATTCCATCCTAAAACATATGATTTTCATACCGCTACTCGGGTAGCTTTCGTGTTGCACCATGATTTTTTATCGTGCTTCCTCATGTGAGCCCACTCATACGTTCCCCATTTCTCAAGATTCTGCATTGCATATCGAATATCAAACCAAAAGAATACACAATTATATATAAGTAAAATTACTACTAACCAGTTTTTTTGCCATCTCCATGAACGAGATCCCCCGGTATGCATCGACTCTGGATTATTTGCTAAATTGCCCCGACTTCTATTAGTCTTGGCAGTCTTTGACCTTTTGTGTGCATCATTGGAGCTCCAAGCCCTTTTCCATGCACCGAGCACCGCAGTGGGGATAATCTTGTGTGTGGTTTTATCCCGCCCACCTCGAATATCACTCATCCACTTGTTATAGGCCTCTTGTGCGCTAGTATTAAGTTTCTTTAACACTTTTTCCTCATGAGCCGGATCCCACCTGATGTACTTCTGCATTGATTAGAATACACAATACAAAAATGTTAGAAGAAATGGAAGTGAATCTAAATTAGTATGTTAAGAATTCACATAATTAGTTGACATACCTTCATCTCAGTCGTATACCACCGGCGTGTATCTTCTGGTATGGAGAGCCACTTGCTTCCTTCTTTCACTAATTTTGATTTGAAAACATCTCGGAACTTAATCGAAGCATCACGTGGCCAGAAGATGCTGTAAGTTTTATACATTTTAAATTAATACTACAATACCAAGTTGAATGCTAGCAGAAAGATCTTAGACAAAAACATACCTCCCACCCGACTCGACTCTCACTTCGACACGTGGGTCGTCTCCAACAACAATATCCGCTTGAGAATCTCCAACATCTGGTCGAATAAGAGCTTCATGTAATCTAAAAAAAAAATTAACTATAGCATTCTCATAAAATTTACTTACGTGATGTGGTAGCATGTGTATTCTCGGCCGATATAGCATCTGCAGACGTACCTACATAATGAATAGTTATGAATTTTATTTATATTTGCACAAATATAAAGATATTGAAATTGTTATATCTTTCTTACCTGACCCTTCTCCTACTTGGGTCTCAGAAAAACTCGGCTCATGTTGCTCCTCTTGCGTTCCGCCTGCCACAACAACATTTGTGACATTGCCAGACGGCGGATGTTCTGGCTTCGTTGTTCTTCATTGGATCCTTGCAACATCTACAATTGAAAGTACATTATCAAAAATCTTAAATATAGTTCGGAATTATGAGAAAATATAAATAAGATTAAATCTTATAAAGTTATAACCTAGTCATAAGGCACATCATCATCCGAACTCAAGGAGTAAAATTGATTGTCATCAGAACTAGATGTCTCAAGAAAGACTTCTTCCTCTGTATCAGAGTCATCAGACATTTGCAAGGGTATACCAACTCCGCCACCTGTTGATACCAAATTTATAGATTCCCCGATTATAACGGATTCAATCATGCATGCTTCAACAACTGGATCTTGGTACGTCTCAGTTTCTGGTTGAGTGAACACTTCTCCGTCTACCAATTCAATCCAACCTCGAGGTTTCACCCGACAAACAGCCAATCAATCATCTTTGTCCTTTCTCAAACTTGGGAATGAAATATAGCTGACTTGCGTAGCTTGCAACCCAAGTATAAAAGGTTCATAAGTGCATAATTTTTTCCGTTTGTTTACCTTAACCAAGTTGTAATTTTCATGCTTCTTTGTTCCGACACCACTAGTTGGATCGAACCAATCACAACGAAAGAAGATGCATCGTTTTATGGGTAGTGCATGAAACTCAACCTCCATAATTTCTTGAATATTTCCATAATACTCTAACCCTCCAGCATCTACGCAAACCCCGTAGTTATAAGTTGACTTGCTTGATCCATGTGTCTCCGTGTGGAAACGGTAACCGTTGATAAAACAAATTGGATATGTGGTAACCTCCACCAACAGGCCGTGCGCAATATCTTGAAAAAATTTATCCAAAGGATGTTGGTTCTCCGCCTAACATAGAGAAGTAGATAATTATACCATATTACTATAGCAGTAAACTAGTTGTATGTCAACACCAAATACATACATATTCGTAGAACCATGTTATAAAGTTCTTTTGAAGCTGCGAAGCAACCTCGACCTCTGAAATACGTGGATTCGATTGCCTCAATTCATTGTCAAAGATCCTACAGTAAAAACATCAAGTTTCACTAATACATAATAACATATAGACAAAAATTGTAATCAGGAAACCCAAAAAGCTTACAATATGAACGGATCTATTTCGGGACATTCAAGAGAAAGTATGTCTGAATTGCATTCCGTTCTCAAGGAGTTAGAAACCGTTTATTGGGTTTGCCTTGCAATCGGGCTGGATGGTTGAACACAGGCAATGTATCACTATTTCCATAAATAGGTGCACCACCATCATCTTGTCTAGGAACATTCCTCGCACGCGTATAGACGTGTTTTTCAAAATAGTGCGAGCAAAAGAAACTAGCCCCCCTTACAAGATATGCATTTACAATTGACCCTTCAACATGGGCCTTATTTTTAACCATCCTTTTGAGACGATTCAAAAACCTATGAAATGAAAACAACATTGTCGTGTAGTTTATGCAAACAGGTTTAAGTATACATTAAAAGTGACATGAAAGAACATTTCAGATTGATTCTATGTACCTCTCGAAAGAATACATCTAACGAAATTGAACAAGCCCAGCAATTTTTACCTCGTGTGGTAGATGGACGGGAAGATGTTCCATACTATTAAAGAAACCTGGAACGAATATTGTCTCCAATTTGCAAAGGATCACGGGTATTTCAGACTCTAACATCTCCATATCACTAACAGTAACAACTTTTGACGTAAGCCGACGAAAGAAGTTGCTTAACTCGGTTAGTGGCTCCCAAATCTTCTTAGGCAAGAGCTCTCGAAACCCAATTGGAATGAGCCTTTGCATGAAGACATGACAATCGTGGCTCTTCATTCCAAACAACCGATATTTTTTCATGTCCACACATCGGCCGAGGTTGGATATGAATCCATCAGGCATCTTCAACTTTTCAACCCACGTAAGGAATTCTTTCCTACGAGGTTTATCCAATGTATACGCAGCTGGAGGGTAGTATTGACGGACAATGTCATATTCGAGTTCTTTTCTATCACAAAGTTCTGTCATGTCCGCCCGTGCCTTTGCATTATCCTTTATCTTACCCTTCACATCCATTACCATGTTGAATATATTCTCGAATACATTTTTCTCAATATGCATAACATCCAGATTATGTCATACCAATAAATCCTTCCAATAAGGTAAGTCCCAGAAAATACTTCTTTTCCGCCATCCACACACACGGGCAAGCCTTTGATTCACATCAGTAGCATCTAACTCTGTTACTTTCAGAAACCCATAACCATCTATCTCTTGGAGTTGTTCCGCTCCCGTTTCGATACGCGGCGGGGGATTGAAGTCGGTAATTCCTTTTTTTAAATTTCTTTCGATCAAAACGGTACTGGTGATTCTGGGGAAGAAACTTACGATGAGCATCAAACCACGACTACTCGCAACCATTTAATAGAGTGAAAGCCACTGTTTGTTCCTGACATATCGGGCAAGCAGTCTTTCCAGAGGTCCCCCACCCAGACATCATCGAATAGATAGGTAGATCACCTAGAAAAATTAGTTTTATTATTAATATAAAATTTGAGGACTATTACTTATAGAGAAATGTGCATATTTTTACCTATAGTCCATAATAGTGCAGCTTTCATTATAAAATTTTGCCCATGAGATGCATCAAATGTTTCAACTCCAGTGCACCATAGCATGTTCATCTCCTCGATAAGTGGCTGCAAATATACATCAATCTTTTGTTTTGGATTTGCACCACCCGATACTACGACAGAAAGAAACAAATATTCATCTTTCAGGCACATATTCGGGGGAAGGTTGTACGGTGTCACAACTATGGGCCAACAAGAATATTGTCTTGATGATTGTCCAAATGGTTGGAATCCATCAGTGCAAAGACCTAAACGTACATTCCTTGCCTCCATTTCGAAAGAGGGATATAATGCATCGAGATGCTTCCGAGCATTCGTATCACTCGGGTGGCACAACACATCTCCACTTTCATGATGATGACCCGCATGCCACCGCATATACGAAGTCGTCCTTGCAGATACAAATAGACGTTTCAACCTTGGTGTGATGGGCAAGTAAAACATGTACCGTATTGGCCGCCATCGCCCATTTTTTACTTTATAACGCGGTTTTTCACAAAACTTACAACACTCTAAGCACTCATCTTCTTTCCAGAATAACATACATCCCAACTGACAACAGTCAATCTTTTGTGCCGGCAATTCCAAACCCTCAATCATTTTTTTTGTTTCATAAAAATTCTTCACGAAACAATTGTCCTCTGGCATGACATCGTGCATTAGCTGGCACTGTGCATCATACCATCGCACAGACAAGTTAAAATCTGCTTTGATAGTTAGCATCCTCGCCACAACGGATAATAAAGTTGCCTTTGTGCAACCCTCCCATAACTCCTTGTCAGCCGCACTGAGAAGGTCATATAATTTCTTATCATCTGGGTTCGGTTCTTCAGCTTCCACAACACGTGCCTCAAAATCGGGACCTCCAGTGTCCATCACCATTTGGGTGTAATCACCCATTGCAGGTTCAACATAACTTTCTGGTACTTGTCTGTCTGATTGATTAGAGCTACCATGGTACAAGTGGTATTTCACATCATCGAAAGGAAGAAATATGTATTCTTGCAACGCTTACATGGACATCTTATGTTACCATCGATCCTATACACCTCTGGACTGGTCATACAGTACTTAAGAAAATTGTCTACCCCAACAATAAAATCCCTATTTAGAATACCAGTTTGCATTCTATTGTACATCCAAGACCGCGAAGTACTCATGTCGCATTTATATTATGCAGAAAATACAAATTTCTAAAAATAATTTTCAAAATACTGATTAAAAAGAATGGATATATAAAGAAAAAATTAAGCTCATAATAAATAATAATTACTTATATTAAAAACATATACAATTTTTCTCTTTGATAGATCAATCATAATTTATTCATAATGTATTCATTGTTATCTAAGAATAAAAAACAAACTACTAGTGAATATCATAGAGATTCAAGGAAAATACCTCTTGGGACTGTAGTTGCGAGATTTTCTTTGTTTGCTTACAATAAGCTCAATGAACCAATTGCAATTGTGTCTTTGGCTCCACCTATATTATATGATTCCGATCGATAATAAGGGGCATAACAAGCAAAATAAAAAATATATATCAGCTCAAACTCATGAGTCATCCATGGCTTCTATGCTTTATGCAATGTACTAGTTAATTAACAAGCCCAAATAAATACATAAATAAATAAATAATAATTTTGAATCAGTTACTATTCCAAAGGATGAAAGGTTGAATCAATCTTGCCATGCTGCTGCTACCGAAAAGGAAAACTCACACAACGAGTATCAAGGGGGGGCTGGTATAACAAAATCTAAAAAAGTTTGTAGCCCCTTTAAACCCAAAGAATAATGAAGAACCGAACCCTAGACAACATAATTATCCTTTCCTAAATAATGAAATTCTTACATCAAGCAACTCAATATCGTCTACAAAGAAAGTTTCATGAATTTCATCTATTACCTATACATAATTTACTGATTTCTCAAGACCTATGAGTTGTAAGTTGTATATCTTTGGTGCTTTTTCACAATATATGTTATCCCAAAATCCAGATAATATTAAAAACCATGATTTCGATAAGATCATTCATTCTTCGAAGCTTCAGAAATTAACAATCAGCTACTGATCAATGCAAACAACAAACAAAACTTAGAAGAAACATTTCTGAAGCAGAATCTAACGACGCATCGGAGCAAAAAGGCATATGCCAAAGTTATACGTCATTAACTGAAATAAAAAAAACTATAATTGAAAGCAATATATATATATATATACAGATGGCTCGAGTGAGTTTAATTTAGCAATTATCAGTAATGGACAGCAAAACCCCCAAATTAGCAAACAAACAAGCATTGCTTTTAAACCCTAGAAATTGCTATACATATATAAATTCAGAACTATGAAAACACAAAAGTATCTTTCAACACGAAGAATTATAATAGATGGAAGAAACATAATTAATTACATTAATTGTGAGCAAGGAGCTTACCATCTAACAGAGGATTCTGAGATCAAGAATTAACTTGCTTGCTTGCGGTAGCAAGTGAACCTGCTGAAATAAATGGCAGCAACAGCAGCAGCCCTCGAGTAAGAACGAAGATCCAGTTGAGAGGGCAATGCGGTCTGTACATTTATATATATGGAAAATGAATGAATGAATGGCTTGAGAGTTGAGCCAGCAGCAGCAGCCAATTGGGGGAAGGTGAAGAGAACAGATACATACAATAGAATACAATGAATGAGGGAATGGAATGGATGGGGGTCCAATCCAATCCATTCACATTTCCTGTTTCTGCCGAAGAATCCAAAGATGCTGTAATTATATAAACTAGTTAACTGACTGAAATATCACAAAGGAACATACATAAATTGCAACAACTATAAGGAAGGATAATTATGTTGTCTCTATATGTAGGAAAGGCTATAGTTTCATCTCAATGAGTTTATAAATTTTGGGCCTCCCCGGCTGACTGCAAGTGCCTCGGGAAATGATAACTAGAGAGCATATAATCCGATAATACTTGGATATATCATTACAAAAATTCAAAGCAACAGAGAAATGATAAACAGAAAAGATCAAGGTCTCATGCTATGTTTGCTCAATGATGTGTGGATGGGCATCAAAATTAGCTTTTCTAAACCTTAAGCAGAGATACAATTCTTCTTTTTGTAAATCATCCATAACCAAAGATACCAATAGTTTCAAGGAAAAACAAGAAGTGTGGGACTACAAGGACATTCTTCTAACATTTAAAGAACTCGTAATTTTTAAAATCTCAAAAGCTCACTTAAAGTAAGTTTTTAAGCTCAAATCGCAATAAATCTATACATACACTTCTATCTAGTTCAAATTAAATTACGCACATGATTTCATTCACTCTAATCCGAACCTAGTTCTGATCAAAATGTAGTAAGTAATAAGAACAATACAATGGAATGAATAAAATATGAACATAAACTCTGGAAATCGCTGCAACATTATATGTTCTATTCACAAGAAACATGACAAGACTTTTGCAAGAACTACCAGCTAACACAGATTGCATTGAAAACTGAAAGAGAACAAATTATCCAAAAATATAGCAGTTGCACGACCATGTCTCAAGTATAATTGATACAGTAAAATAGGGGCGAATTTGACATAATTAGGCACACACTGGACATTAAACAAATGAAAGCAGAGGACCCGAAAGATCGCAACATTGCTGCTATTACAAGCAGTCATATTAAACTTCCCAATCATGTTGGAATGATCTGCATAAGTGAACATGACAAGTATTGCCTAAACAGTTTTGTAATTTCCAAACTTGACTCATTTTATATGGATGAACAGGACAAAGTGTCGCATAAAGAAGAACTACTCTTGCGATACTTTTGGACATTTAAACAAATGCCTCCGTATATACATATCCATTTCTAAATTTATAAACTTTGTCAACCAAATCATTTATTACAACTTACACATACTAATCTTAACATCCAAAGATATCCGAACAAAACATCAATTTTATGCATTCAAAATATTTCAAATCCAAAACATGTCAAAGCACAGCCACAACTATCCCTCATACAATATCAAATCTACTCGTATAACTTCTCGCATCATTTCAAAAACACTACAAATGGAAAACACCCTGACGAGCATTTGCACATGACCTGTAAATCTCTTGTACAGTATATGTGTGGTTAAGGTTCTTCTGCTTTCAGAAGTCCCTTACGTAAATCCTTGGATCGGAGAAAATGAAAACAAAAACAAAAACAAGGAGGAGAAGAAGAAGACGAAGAAGAAAAAGAAGAAAGACGAAGAAGAAGAAAGACGAAAATGACGTGGGGATGGCGGCTAGGTTAGAAACTGTTTTTTTAATCAATAATTTTAATAATATTTTTGTAATTAAAATTATTTTATATTATTATTTGTATTTATATTAAAAAAATGATAATACTAATATAATAAAATAAGTATTTTATTTGTTATATAAAAATATGTTTATTTTTTTATTTAAAAATATTTGTATTTTTTAATAAAAAATTATATTATATTTTATAAATTTTCATAATAATTATTTTGTTATTAATTTAATAAAATCTAAAATTTATTACGATTTTTTTTTTTACTTTCGGTCTTTTTTAAAAATAATTTAAAAAATATTATTTATTAATAAAAATACTAAGTTATAATTTTGTGAGGGAATATAAATCTTTAGCAAAATTCTTTGCTAATAGCAAAGAATTTCTAAATTCCTTGCAAATTATGTTCGTTAATTACGAATTAATTAATTCCCTTACAAAATTTCTTCGTAAAAACAAAATTCATCGGTATTTGCGAGGGATATAAAATTCCTTACAAAAATCCTTCGCTAATGTATATTTTTTTTGTAGTGTAATCAGATATCATACTCCCAAAAAATTTATGGAGTACTTCTCTTAATGATCATGACACTTGGGTGTTGGGCCTATCCCACTTCTCAAATAACTACTTTTCATCTGCAGCACTTTTCACTGTACGAATGGGCTGGTCTAGTTTTAGTGCCAAGTCAAGATTAATGCAGCCCAAATGAATCAATATTGATTATTTTCATTGCTTACATTTGTTCCCATATCATAATCGGACCGATAAATATATATATATATTTATGAAGTACAATGAAGTTCAAGAATAATGCATTCGTATCCCAAGACACTAAGTGCAATAGCAATGATCAATCTTTGAATCAATAACATTAATTGCTAAAATTCATCTTGTTTCAATAATCATATACAAACAATAAGTAATGTCAAACAATAAACCACTATTTGGACTAATTCACTATTCAAATAAGTTAAATCCATATAATCATCTCATATATATTATCACAGATGTATATTTCATTATGTCAAATACCAACTGTCTTTGGGCCGAAGATAATCACATGATTTAATAAACACATAAACACTTACTTTGGCAACTTCAAATACTTGATTTTTACCATCAAAACGCAGCAAACATTATTAATGAATTTATAATTTTCTTAAAACCATATTAGAATCAGAATTGCGTTCAATGCATAAGAGTTTGATTCCATAAAAATAAAGAACGTGTATAAGCAATGACACAGCCCAAGTAACTAAACTATACTAACCGAAACTTAAAACTAAATTCAAATGAAAACTAAGTAAAAGAAAGATATTACCGGTGTCCGATTCATCAATCGATCGGATGTGAACCCAAGCGTTGCGTAGACCCAACACCTCTAAACCAATGGAGACTCAAACAATATGGCTGAAAACTCCGGTCGGTTTTGGAAGCCACGAACCCAAGGAATCAACCCAAGGACCCGATTTGAGAATAATACGCGTATGTAAGAGTAACCCTCACTCACACACTTAATTCAAATATTATGATAGTGCAGGTTCATCGTTGCTTTTGACGACCTCGTCAAGCAACTAAATGCACATGTTTGATTCTGGTACTGATTGTATGATGATATAAATATATATATATATATATGTATATATTTGTGGAGGTTTAGATGGGACTAACGTCACTCCTTCGATTCGCTAGCAATTGGTTTTGTCAGATTTTTCTCGGTAGTGATAATGTGAATACTGTTGAGACTTAATTAATTTACATTTTCCAAATAAGAATATTGAGAGCCATTTTGGAAGAATAAAAGACTGCATGAATAATTAATTGATGAATTAATATACATTCACACCTTGGAACATGTTATGAGTACTAATTATGTAGACTCTTATATATTGTATCTATTGCTATGAATAAAATGTGTGAGAACTAACATCAATTTCTTGCAGAGTAATAAAACGTGCAGCAACACATTTCTTCATCATTTAACATATATCTTCAAAATCACCAACAAATACATGAATGCATGTATTGTCAATGAAGTGGAAACTTAATATCAATGGATTTTTATTTGTTGTTGAAGATTACCAATGTATATTGGCTTATATTTGCTTTGTTATCATTGTGTTTATCTCTGTAATTTTTCAATCTTGATTTCCATGTGATTTTTTGCAAATGTTTGTGCTGGTTTACGTTTCTCAGTACAAATATTTTTAGTCCAACACTTGTTTATTGTTGAGATATTTTAGATATTAAGATTTAGTAGATTTATATCTAGATTTGATCTTATTCATAGATTAGATTACTTATATTTGAGTCTATCGAGTCTATTTTGTATGGCCTATATATAGGCTCCTTATTTTGACGATAATAAGATAATCTCATTATTTTCCCCCAAAACTTCTAACATGGTATCAGAGCCTGGTTTTCCAAAACCAACACCCTAGTCGTCGCCGCCACTGTTCGCCGTCCATCGTCCGCCCTTCTCCAGTTGTCATTTTTTTTTCGGTCGCCGCATCCTGCTTTGTTCCCTACGTCGTGGTGTGGTTTGTTTTGTCATCGGAGTTGATCTCATTTTGCGACTGCTACCTATTGGATTTTTCGATCTACTTTTTTTTTTATTTGGGCTTTGATTTTGTGATTCACATATTTTTATACATTTTTTTGTTATGGAGCGTATGGACGTTCATTTACCTATTACTACTATCTTGTCCAGCGATAATTATGATCTTTGGATGCAGTCTATGAAAAGTTTCTTGATTGGTAGGAAGTTATGGCGAATTGTCACTGGCGATATCCGACCACCTGTCTCTCCATCTCTTTTTGTGCATGTTGATCCCACCTCTCGGGAGCATGAAGATTATGTTGCCAAATTGGAAGATTGGGATAGTAAGAATCATTAGATTCTTACTTGGTTGCGCAATACTTCTGTACCTGCGATTCAAGTACAATTGACTCCTTTTGATACTGCAAATGAGGCATGGGATTTCCTCGCTGCTCGTTTTCAGACTACAGGTCTTGCTCATTATTATCAACTTTGGACCACGATGACCTCCGCCCGACAGCAACCTGGTCAGTCTGTTAATGAATTTCTTGCTCAGGTTCAGCCTATTCGTTATCGTCTCCGGCAGTCACAAATTAGTCAGGATCATCTTGACCTTATTCAGATCTTGATGGCCCTTCAACCTGAATATGAGGCTGTTCGTGCCTCACTCCTACATCGACATCCATTGCCTACTCTTGATGCTGCCATTCAGGAGATTAATTTTGAGGAGACCCGTCTCCAATTGGCTAAGACACCGAGTTCTGATTCTGCTTTAGCTGTGTCTCGCCAGTCCCGATCTGCTCGTACTAGATGTCGAGTTTGCAAATCTCTTGATCACACTTGGTCTACCTGTCCGAAGATTGAGTGCCACTCATGTCGTCTGCGTGGCCATATTGCTCCGGTCTGTCCCACAAGATCTCAACGTTCAGGTAATTCTGCTCCTAGACATTCCGGTAGCTTTGCTCCCAAACCTCGGGAGCCTAGTGGGTCTTCTTTGACTGCATTTTCTACGATTACGGCTGCTACTATTGATGAGACTCAGCATGCGCCTTACAATCCTCACGACATAGAAGCCATCATCAAACAGGTTATGCAAACCAATTCTACTATGTCTACCACTCCAGGTACATCTACCTGGTATTTTGATTCTGGTTGTTGTCACCATATGACCTCTAACCCTCGTAACTTGACCTATATGTCCCCTGTCTCCCATTTACCACCTATACCGGTCTTGCGAATGTCCCCTGTTACCAATGGTACTACCATGCATATTACCCATACCGGTCTTGCGTCCTCCCCTTCCTTATATCTTCCTGATACATATTGCATCCCTGACTTAGCCTTAAATCTTATCTCTATTGGTCAATTAGTTGAACAAGGTCTTACCGTTACATTCTCTTCTGGTGGTGTGCAGGTTCAGGATTCTCAGACGGGTCAGCTTCTCGGGACGGGACGGAAAATGGGTCGGTTATTTGAGCTTGAGTCACTTCATACCTCCTGCACATATCCCCGCTCTGCAGTTCTTACCTCTGATTCCTTTAGTCTTGATTGGCATCTTCGCCTAGGTCATGCGTCTTCCAGTAAGCTCCAGTCACTTCATACTAAAGGTCTTTTAGGTCCAGGTTTTTTTTAGTCTTTTAAGTGTGTCGATTGTCAACTTGGCAAACAACCTGCTCTTAGTTTTTCAAAAAGTTCATCTATTGCTACTGAACCTTTTTCTTTAGTCCATTCTGACATTTGGGGTTCTTCTCATGTTGCTTCCGTCAGTGGTTTTCAATATTATGTTATATTTATTGATGATTTTCACGATTTACTTGGATTTATTTTTTGAAAAATCGTTCTGAATTACCTTCTATATATGCTCAGTTTGCTCAGATGATTCATACTCAATTCTCTCGTCCTATTAAAGTCCTTCGTACTGATAATGCTTGTGAGTACAATGCGTCATCATTTTTGCAATTTTTATCTAGTCAGGGTACCTTGGTACAACGTTCCTATCCTTATACGTCCCAACAGAATGGGCAGGCAGAACGCAAACATCGTCACATTCTCGATACTGTTCGTGCCCTCCTTCTTTCTGCTAAGTGTCCTGATCGTTTTTGGGGGGAAACAGCCTTAACTGCTGTTTACAGCATTAATTGGTTACCCTCGTCAGTCCTCAATGATGTCAGTCCCTTCGAGCGTCTATTTGGTCAATCTCCTGATTATAGTTTATTCCATCCATTTGGTTGTGTGTGCTTTGTCCTCCTCCCTCCCCATGAGCGGACAAAGCTTCAACCTCGAGCTCGTTTATGTTTTTTTTTTTTTTGTTATGGCGATGAACATAAGGGTTATAGATGTTGGGATCCTATTTCTAATAAGTTGTGCATATCTCGTCATCTCACCTTTTGGGACCGCACATATTTTTCCACCTTATCCAAGTTTAGCACACCGTTTCAGTCATCTTCTCCCTTCTTTAAGTCTTCTCTCTCTGATCTCTTCCCAGACACCTCTTCTTCTTCTTCACCACAGCTTATTGATCAATATGTCTTGTCACCGTCTCCTGGAGCTAATCCGCCTGCGCCTCCTGAGCCAACGCCTCCTGAGCCGACGTTTACTCCTACACCTCTCCCTACTTGTCGTCGCTGCACTCGTGTAAATGAACCTCCTTCACACCTTAATGATTACCATTGTTACTCTGTTATTTTATCTCAACATGAACCTAGGTCCTTTCGTGAGTCGAATGCTGATCCATTATGGCAGCAAGCTATGACTGAAGAATTGCAGGCTCTGGAAAAGACTTATACTTGGAATTTAGTGGATTTGCCCTCAGGAAAAACCCCTGTTGGGTGCAAGTGGATTTTTAAAATTAAGACACACTCTGATGGTTCCATTGAGCGCTACAAGGCTCGTTTGGTGGCCAAAGGTTATTCCCAAGAGTATGGAATTGACTATGAGGAGACATTTGCTCCTGTTGCTCGTCTCACTACTGTTCGTTGTCTTCTTGCCGTTGCGGCTGTTCGTCAATGGTCCGTTCTTCAGTTAGATGTCAAGAATACATTCCTCAATGGCACACTTTCTGAAGAAGTTTATATGACCCCTCCTCCAAGTTTCTTGTCTTCTGGAAAAGTTTGTCGCTTGCGCCGTGCTTTATATGGGTTGAAGCAGGCCCCTCGGGCTTGGTATGCCACATTCAACACTGCACTATTGGAGTTTGGTTTTACCACATGTGCTTACGACTCTGGTTTATTTCTTCGTCGTTCTTTATCGGGGATAGTTATACTCTTACTTTATGTTGATGATATGATCATCACGGGAGATGATGCATCTGGTATTTCTGATCTACAAGCATATCTTTGCCAGCAGTTTGAGATGAAGAGTTTGGGTCCCCTTCGTTACTTTTTGGGGCTTGAAGTCTCTGATTCTCCCGATGGTTTTTTTCTGTCCCAAGCTAAGTATCCTCCAATCTTCTTGCTCGAGCTGGTCTCACAGACTGTCAGGTAGCATCTACACCACTTGCGTACGACGTTCGACTTACTCCTCATGATGGCTCTCTTCTTGATGATCCTACTCTTTATTGTCAACTTGTTGAGAGTTTGATCTATTTGACTGTCACTCGACCAAATATCGCTCATGCAGTCCATATTGTGAGTCAATTCATGGCAGCTCCGAGGACCTCTCACCACTCTGCCGTCTTACATATTCTTCGTTATATGAAAGGTACTCTTCTGCATGGCTTACAGTTCTCCTCTAACTCCTCTTTGACTCTCACCGGTTACTCTGATGCTGATTGGGCTGGTGATCCCACCGATCGACGCTCGACCACTGGTTTCTACTTCTTCCTGTGTGATTCTCTCATTTCTTGGCGCAGCAAGAAGCAAACTTTAGTTTCTCGCTCAAGTGCCGAGTTAGAGTATCGTGCTCTTGCTGACTCTACGTCAGAACTTTTATGGCTTCGACGGCTACTCACTGACCTTGGTGCCCCTCAGCCATCTTCTACGGTTCTTCACTGTGATAGTCATAGTGCTATGAAGATGGCCCATAATGATACCTTCCACGAGCGCACCAAGCATATTGAGCTTGACTGTCACTTTATTCGACAACATGTTGTCAATGGAGTAGTTCATCTCATTCCAGTATATTCTGAAGATCAGACAACAGATATCTTTACCAAATCTCTTCTTCCAGGCCGTTTCGGATTACTCTTGGACAAACTCAAGTTGGTCTCTACTGCCCTATCTTGAGTTTGAGGGGGAATGTTGAGATATTTTAGATATTCAGATTTAGTAGATTTATATCTAGATTTGATCTTATTCATAGATTAGATTACTTAGATTTGAGTCTATCGAGTCTATTTTGTATGGCCTATATATAGGCTCCTTATTTTGACGATAATAAGATAATCTCATTATTTTCCCCCAAAATTTTTAACATTTATAAATTATTTAATAATTATTTTATAATACATCCACTTTACTCCTTATTTATCTCATTTTAATATTAAAATATTAACCCCGTCCCATAAAAGAGTACCATGAATTTTTTGCATATTGATTTTTTGAATATTAGTTATTATATCACTACGTAGTACAAGACAAAGACAAAAATACTTTTATTAGTCTCTTGTAATACAAATACAATAACATTTGTAAAGTATATTATACAAATATAAGAATATTTTTAATTTTAAGTACAATGACGTAAAAGACGAATAATGCCCCTCTTATGGGACAGAGGTAGTATCATTATTTTTTAGTCTGTGTCCACAAAAAATCTAAACGAATGGAGTACTATTTTTTCTTTTAATATTTCAAAAATTGATGTAACCCTAAGCCTTTACTTTAGTTTTCTAAATAATTGCTAATCTTATGTTTTGAATAAAAAAATAAAATGATATGGGATATCGTACTTTTGAAGAAAAAATAAATGGCAGATTAAATAATAATAATTGATACGAGATAAAGTAAACAAAAATTAAAGAATAAGAATGAATCCATTTTTCAGTCTCACGTACCGTGCTTTTATATCATTAATTGTACTACAACATTAAGTAAATTAAAATATACAAATGATGAAATCAATTGGGATGGATGACTTGAAATTTTAGCATTTCATTAGAACAATGTCAAATACTACTTCGGTCTCTATCATACGTAACCATTTTTCCATTTATGTCTTTCCAAATCAAATATATCTATTTTCATTTTTTAGTATAAATAATATTTAATTAAAAAAATACAGCTACACTTTACATAATATTACAAAGAAGGCCGTTAAAAGGTGAATCGGTTTAAAGACAAAATTATTTTTTTATTTAAATTTTTATTGTACTAGTCTATATAATTTGTCTTTTTTTTGTAAATATAATTATACACTTTAATCATATTTTAAAATTTATAATTTATAATTTTGCTAATCTTAATTAAACTATTTAGTTATCTTAATTTTAATCTATAATTATTTTTATATATTTTAAAATTACATACTAATTATACTTTATCTAAATTCTCGTGTCTACAATAACGATGACAATTTTAGTGGGACGGAGAGGACAATATACTAAAACCCACGTGCAAAAAGAAAATTGATGCATATGATTGGGACGGGGGTAGTAATTGTTTTGTGTTGATGTTATATTTTAATATTTTGTTGGCTTACAAAATATAATGTATGATATACAAATATTTTATTATTGTTATGATATTTTATTTAAAATAGTATTTCATGTATATTCAATATGTACAATTGGAGTAATATGAATTATATATATATGTAATATGTAACATATTGTAAAACATGGAATATTTGAAGATGAGTAGAAGTTATCGGATTTAAGAACTATAGTATGTTAAGCTAAATTCACTAAAAAAATATATAAAAATTAATTAGTTGCCCAGATTTAAGTCCATAACAAATATTTTGTTACAAAAAATGTAATGTTGTCTGGGTGACAAAAAAATCAAAGTTGTAGTGCCATGACTTTGGATTCTGTAAGATCAGAATGCGTAAAAATTACATTTGGAAGTTGGTTTGTTATTAAATTGGTTGCAATGCATATATCCGGTATAAAAAAAAAAATCTTTTGAAGTCATAGAAATCGACACTACCATAAATAAAATAAGACTAACACGAAACTCTCCATTCCCCATAGAAATCACGAATTGATACCCACTTTGAAGAAACCATCACCATCGCTGTTGGAAGGCAAGGTCACTCACTCACGCCGGTGTGTTAAAGACATGTATTTTCAGCATTGGAGTCGTCCGACGGAGAGAAGAATGTGAAGCGCAACTACTCTAGTATGTTGAGATATTTTAGATATTCAGTTTTAGATTTCGTAAATTTAGTAGATTTATATTTGAGTCTATCGAGTTTGTTTTGTATATCCTATATATAGGCTCTTTATTTTGATAATCAATAAGACAATCTCTTTATTTTCCCCCAAAATTTCTAATATGGTATCAAAGCCTGTTTTTCTCCTGCCGTAGATATAGCCTACCAACCCGCATTTCTCCGGGTACATTCAACTTGGGATGCACGATTAAAGTCTCCAAATTTTGAAATTTTCTATACTTTCTAGCCCTTTCTTTTTCTGATTTTGATTTTGTCTTGAGTCGTGATTTTGTCTACGATTGAAGTTGTTTCTGCGCATCTGTCTGTGATTCTGCAATCCGTCTGCAAGGTTTCTCCAGAGCCATGTTTTTTATTGCAATGAGAGTCTCATTATTTCCGACTTTGTGGAGAGTACTCCCATCGTTTTCGGCTCTAGTAGAGAGTCATGTCGCTTTCGGCTCCACTAGAGAGTCATGTCGTTTTCAACTCCACTAGAGAGTCATGTCGTTTTCAACTCTAATTCAGTTGAGAGCATTGTTTCTGGCTTTGACATGGTAGAGCGGCAACGACAATGGCAGACAAGCAACTGTTATTTTTATTTGCGTCTGTATTCAACTTTCTTATCAAACTCAAGTTGGTTTATGTTATACCACTTGAGTTTGAGGGGATATTGAGATATTTTAGATATTCAGTTTTAGATTTAGTAGATTTATATTTGAGTTTATCGAGTCTGTTTTGTATTGCCTATATACAGGCTCCTTATTTTGATGATCAACAAGACAATCTCATTATTTTCCCCCAAAATTTCTAACATAAGTAGGTAAGTTCAATTTGGTTTCTCAATTTTCAAATTGATTGGATTTTAGGTTTGAAGAAATCACCGAATAGTATTATTCTAATATAACTCAAACCTCGTTGTCACTTTACGTAAATTGTTGTATATATATGTCACCATCTCGAGTTTATTCCTTACCATTTATTAAATTTGTATATTGAAAGTAATATGATATTATTGGAACAAGTTTGAAAAATATATAATACACTTATGTTCAATTATCACTATTATTTTTATATATTCTATACAATATCTTAATCATATACCTTTTCAAAATGCAAAATTTTCGTACTCCATACGCAAGTGATGAACACACCATACGTGAGTGTTTTGTTGGCCAATGGCGAGACAATTAGAATTTTTTCCCTATTTTGGTATATAATACAAATATATCGAAGGTTGCCAGGTTGTCAGAGGTACATAATAACAACAACAGTGTGCATAGATGTGCAGTGAATGCAAGATTATGCAATATGGTGCACGACATACTTTGTCCCATTCTATCTCCGTTCAAAAAAATAACAAATATAATAAATAAAATAGTTAACAATTTGTGTGATATCATGGAAGGCATTACACGGTTTGGATGTGGTGGACTTCGACACATTAATATTCAATATCCTACCATCAAGATAATAGAACACCATGCATATCAAGTTGCTTAAAGTGATGACGATTATGTTTCTAAGCATATTGTTAAGAGTGATAATGAAGAAGTTTTTGCATTTATAATCAACATTGGTGAATCAAGGAAACTCCCAATGATGTCTCTTATGAAATGTTTTTGAATAAAAAAGGGAATCTAATATTGATGAGTTTATGTAGTATATGAAAAAAAATGGTTGGTGAACAAAACAGACCTTTTGAAAAATAAGGAATTGCTTGACACTATTTACAAGTTGGAATCTCTGAATAAAAATGTTGATGTAGAGATTGGTCAATTGAAGGTCACTTCACAAATTAAATATGCTTAAAAATGATGATCTGAAGGCTGAAATTCTAATGTTAAAAAAATAATAATAAAATACTAAAAAATGGAATAAAAAAGATGTATGAGGTCCTATCCACTAAGGAAATACTCTGTGATTACAAATAATTTGGATATTATGACTATTATGAAAGAAAGCTTACTATATTTGTCAAATGTGACCTTTATGTAATCTAAAAATTCCAGAGTAGCCTCACAAGCAAAAGTTATCATCAGATCCAAAGAAATGCTACAAATAGAAACATATTCTGAATTTTGGAAAAGAAAGCACAATACTAGACTGTTGTTACAACAACCAAATGATTGTGGATACTGTGGTTTTCATAAACATTATGAAATGAAATGTTTCAAATTAGCAAATGATGTGACTAGAAAAGATGTTATTTAGCTCTTAAAAGAGCTCAAGCATGATAATAGATTAAGTATGAAGTGCATACTGTAGAAGGACTAAAAAACTAATGAAATCCAATATTGTTCAAAAAGTTGAAAAACTCAAAGGTAATCAATTAGAATTTGTTGATGGTGGATGCTAAAAGCCTATGATCAACAAGCACAACTTATTCTTAAAGTTCCAAAAAATTGATTGGTGCAGAATATGATGTTTAGTGATTGTGCAAGATAGTTTCAACAATGAACAAACTTGCATGGTGAATTCGATCCTTTTATCTCCACTTTAAGGCCATCAAATTTTATCATTTTATTTTATTTTCTATTAGAACTTTGTTTGCAGTTGTCAAAAAATACAAAAAGTAAAAAAAAAAAAAAAGTAAAAATAAGAAAGGATATCTTGAAAGAAAAAACAAATATGGCTTTGTTTACATAACCAATTTTCATTCATTTGACACTATTTATTTTTAAAAAAGTATCACATTCAGTACATTTTTTTCCACAAACTATCAAATTAAATACTAATTTTTTTTTTTCAAAACTTCAAGAGTCTCCAAAAACTCTATCCAAAAACTTAATGCAGACATTTATTACATTAAAACAGCTCAATTTATGGAGCTTGAAACAGTATCACATTAAATACATTAAGCTATTTAATTCTTGGGATAAAGATCTTGAAACAGCTCAAACTGAAGGATGCACTGACAGGAACCAGGACCTGTCCTCTATGGATCATCGGAGGAATCGAACAGACATTTATGCTTCACTATTTGGGCCTGAAGTGACGGTCCCTAAACTAGAGGATCACTCCAGTCGGGGCATTGCCGACACTCCCTCAAGTACAATGGTTCCTGTAGAGAAGGGGAAAGAAGTGGCTCATTTGAATGGCGATTTGCGGGATTCTGACTGCGGAGGAAATGCCGATGTTGGCATTCGGGTACATAGTGACAATTCGGCTGGCATTGAAGGTCGGATTCGATCTCTGAGTAGCACCAACTAATGCCAGTCATATGAGTTGAGTGATTTGTCTGGCGATGAAATGGGGAACTTCATGGATGATGAGGATGATCAAGACTTTACTCTGACGAGGAGGCAAAAACTGAAGAATCTGAAAAGAAGTGAAACTGAAAAGGGTAGCGCGCTAGTGAGGGCTTCAGGGCAGCGTTGTAATAGAATGCCGAAAAGAAAGATGGCAGTGAACGCTCCTCAGAGGAAGAGAAAGCCGAGGAGGGTGGGTGGTGATAATGATTACAGAAGCGCACTTAGTCTCAACCTCAAATGCCCGGAGCCTGAAAGCTACACGGATTTGCAATAGTGGCTGTGATGGAGAAGATATGCGGTATTGGCTTAAGGAAATGAAAAAGTTTATGACAGGGGCTAAGGCTCTGATACCACTTTTAATGAAATTTAAGAATCGGAAATGAGATTTTGTTAACGAAAAAACAACGAAAAATAGAAATAAACTTTGAACTAGTTTTGGTTTTAGGCTCAGCCCCCAAAACCACTTTTGGACAGAAATCAACACAAATCACACCTAAAATATGACGAACACAAAGGAATCGGCCCTAAACCCGTGATACACAAAGAAAAATACCCCACAGGAAGATACAAAGCGAAACATAAACAAACCAAACTCCTACAGCGTTGAACGAGCCCTTTGCGGCGATGAACAATAATAAATAGGGGAAGGAGTCATGCCAAAGGAGCTTCACAAGATTATAGGAAGAAGGCACCACCGTGAACTGCCGTAAACCGTCGCAAACCGGCACCAGAAAGAGAGTGTATGAAAAGAATGAGAGAGGCTAGTGAGAGGAAAGAGAGAATTGTAGAGAGAGGGTTGAGAGAATGAATATTAGTGACGGCGCCTCTCTCCCTCTCAATATATATATATGTAGGTAAAAATAGGATGAACGGCCAAGCTCTCCAACCTAGATCGGATGGTGAGGATTAATTCTAATAAAGACACGGGTCATGGGTTGCAGGTCGCGGGCCTAATATATGTTATGCACCATGGGCCTGGGCCAAGATTCTTTTGGGCTGCAAATTATGTGAGATTGTGTTTTTGGGGTGGATCCAATTGAATTAAAATTCAACAAATCCTCCACCTGATTTTAATCAAGTAGCTGGGGTCATCATTGCCCATAATTTTGGATTACTTACCTGAAACAAAAAATTGAGATAAACCAAGTTAAAAAAAAAAACATATATTAATTTAGCCTAACATCCGCACAGGTGTAGAACACAGCTTATCAAATGTATCAAAACATATTATTTTCCAACAAGATACAAATTTGTTAATTTTCCAGAATATTGTATCTACAATAGTAGCAACCTTTACAAGTTTGATATCATTCACAACCAATGATAACATAATACAGAGAAACCAATAGCAAAGCTTAGGAACTATTTTCAAAAAATTATTATTGACCAATGAGCTCTTATCGTCTTTTAACACTAAATATTGAGACTTACTTTTGGGAGTATACAATCTCCTACTACTCATAGGAGTATCCACATCTTAGTTCTCAAACATACCTCTAGGTAAAGAAGATGAATCAAAATTACGAAACATAAAGAATACTTTAGGACTATTTCTAACATCATCTCTAATCAATAGGTAATTTTCAATCTCATTACTATGATTTGAAACAATTCCAACATTTCTTTAAATTCCACAAACTGTATATTCTGTTTTACTCTCAACAAACAAGCTGGCCAGCAACAGATAAAATTAGAAAATCATTAAGGAAAATATCAGCTTCACTATATAAAGCAAACTCCACCTCATTTTGAACACTATAAAAAAACAGTATTAATTTCTCTCTAAAGTTTTATATTATCAGTTTCAACATCAATTTGCACAATTTCAACCGATTGAACACAATTTTCATTAGAAACAGAATTAATATCATCACAATCAAAATCACAATCTCTCACTCTCTCAACCTCTGAATTTTCATTTCTTAGAACATACACACTTTCAGCAACACTACAGTTAATTACTCAGCAATTTCAATGTCAACAAATTGCACATTTTTGGATTCATAGACAACATGCTGAATATCAGTACATTCAAAACGAAAATCAGATTTTATGGGTTTAATTTATCCTTTGTATATCAATCAAATCATGCTCCACCTTATTTCTAATATTACAAAAGCCAGTATTAATTTCAATAGTTCCGTAATCAACCAATTCAGATTCTCCAATATTTAAACATCGCATACAACATTCTTTAAATGTCACATACACTACAAAAGAAAATTGCAAAATGCGATTGAATTCTGCAAGGGTTTACATTCCCTCACAAAATTGCAATGGAAATTACAATGATAAATATAATCCGCTGTAATTAACAATTTTTGCAATGAAATGTTAAGACAAAAACAAGAAGTTGCAATTCAACAACGGAATTTACAAAGAAATTGATTGTGTCGCAAAATAACTACTAATTAGATAGCCAAATATTTAAACTATTGCAATTTTAGCAACAAAATTTGCAAAAACAAATACATTCCATCACAAAATATATAAGTATACTAAATTGAATACGACGAATAATCAGATCCGTTGCAATTTTGCAAGGAATTGTACAATGGATATTTATTCCATCACAACCAACAAATATTTATCATCCCAATAGCTTCCTCAAATCACATCATCGCCTACCCACTTCCCCACTGACGCAAACACACCGATCATTTCTCAAGTTTTATCACCACATATAGGGACTTTGGAAGCTTAATTTTTCTCGGTAGAAGTTTCAGCAGCAGCTGCGGCTCTCCGGTAGCGTAGGTGAGCAACTTCATTTTCCTCTTCTGTAGTTTTGTCGGAGTGTTTGTAAGCTCAATCCTTAACCTTATGTTAGGTTAAAGTTTATTTTTGGGAGATTTTTCTGTAGTTCTTGTGTAACCAAATCTCTTGTGTAACCAAATTTAATGCTTTTGTGCGAAAGGCATGTATCACCTAGCTTATTATATATATATATATATTTTTTCTTTTTTCACTAATGCAATCACTTTCTTATGTTTAAATTTAGTTGTTTTTGGGGGCATGGTATCAGTTTCGCATGAAAATATTGGATGGGGATACATGTAATTACTTGTGAATTATAATTTTAATATGTGATCTTCTTTGTGATCGCCATCATTGCTAAATATATCTTGTTCATATTATACTGTATGTTGTTTGTTAGACTCCGTTTAAATTTGAAATTTGTATATAGTTTCAATTAGTTTTTGCATGTTTGATGAGAGTTATTAATTGAGTTTTTAAATTGGTTAATTGTGGAGGATTGAATTAGTATTAGCTATATAAAATTTTGGAAAAACACAGATAAAAACAAGCTAAAAGATTAAATGGGGTAGAAATTTTGCTGACGGAATTAGCAACATAATTAATGTATTGCAATGTTTTTTAATATTGCGATGGGATTAGCAGGAAAACCAACTCATTGCAATATTATGTAATGTTGCAACGGAATTAGGGACAAAATAAATGTATTGCAATATTCTGTAATGTTGCGACGAAATTAACAAGAGATTATTCGCTTGCAATACTGTTGCAGTTTTTTGTAATGGAGCCTCAATATGGAAGTTTCAGATTTACAACAAATTATTTGCGACAGTTCTTATTTGGACGTAAAATCCAACACAATGTAAATTTGCAAAGGAAAAATGTCTAGTTGCGATGGAATAATTCCATCGTAACTTGTGATTTTTTTATAGTGATAATTACTAATAATAGTGTGGACAAAATATTGTGTTATTTTTAATAAGTACAAAATTTGTACAAATTATATTTGATTTGAATTTAAAGCGAGTCCTATTCTCAAAATGGGTCATTTGATTCTCATTCCAGGTCGATTTGTTTTCCAACTTGCTTTTTGATGGCTTCTTTGATTCAAAGAGATTTGGTCTTCAGTTGATTTTGTAGGACTTTGGAGGACTTTGGTCTCCATGTGGGCAAATTGATCGTTGACTTTGGATTTGATGTCCTCTTTCGACGATCCGAGGCTTTGATGTTTGATTTAGCCTTTTCGCATTTTTGAGAGCTTTGGTCTCCGTGTAGGCGATTTGATCATCGGCTTTGGATTTGATGTCTTCTTTAGACAATCCGAAACTTTGATCTTTGCTTTGGCATTGCCGCTTTTGGAGGACTTTGGTCTCCATGTGGGCGATTTGATTATCTGCTTTGGATTTGGTGTATTCTTTGGACGATCCACGATTTTGATATTTGGTTTTCCTTTTCTGCCTTTTGAAGAGCTTCGATCTCCGTGTGGGCGACTCGATCGTTGGCTTTGGATTTGATTTCCTCTTTGGACGATCCGTGGCTTTGATGTTTGATTTAGCTTTTCCACCTATTGGAGAGCTTTGGTCTCCGTGTAGGCGATTTGATCATCGGCTTTGGATTTGATGTCTTTTTTAGATGATCCGAAGCTTTGATCTTTGCTTTGGCTTTGCCACTTTTGGAGGACTTTGGTCTCCATGTGGGCGATTTGATCATCGGCTTTGGATTTGTTGTCTTCTTTAGACGATCCGAGGCTTTGATCTTTGCTTTGGCTTTGCCGCTTTCGGAGGACTTTGGTCTCCATCTCGGCGATTTGATCATCGACTTTGGATTTGTTGTCTTCTTTAGACGATCTGAGGCTTTGATCTTTTCTTTGGCTTTGCCGCTTTTGGAGGACTTTGGTCTCCGTGTTGAAGATTTGATCATCGGCTTTGGATTTGTTGTCTTCTTTAGACGATCTGCGGCTTTGATCTTTGCTTTGGCTTTGCCGCTTTTAGAGGACTTTGGTCTCCGCATGGGCGATTTGATCATCGGCTTTGGATTTGTTGCCTTCTTTAGACGATCCGAGGTTTTGATCTTTGATTTGACTTTGCCGCCTTTTACAGAGCTTTGGTCTCCATGTGGACGATTCGATCGTCGGCTTTGGACTTGATGTCTTATTTGGATGGTCCGAGGCTTTGATCTTTGATTTGACTTTGCCGCCTTTTGGAGAGCTTTGGTCTCCGTATAGGCGATTTGATCGTTGACTTTGGATTTGATGTCATCTTTTGACGATCCACGGCTTTGATCTTCGGTTTGCCTTTTCCGTCTTTTGAAGAGCTTCGGTCTCCGTGTGGGCAATTCGATCGTCGGCTTTGGATTTGATGTCTTCTTTAGACGATCTGCAGCTTTGATCTTTGGTTTGCTTTTTCCACCTTTTGGAGAACTTTGGTCTCTGTGCGGACGATTTGATCCTCAACTTTGGATTTGATGTCTTCTTTGGACGATCCGTAGCTTTGATCTTTAAGGAGGTGGATTTGGTGCTCCGTAACGCTTTTGGTGGCATGTCCCTTTGACTTTTGGATCGAAGAGGGCCGAGTTGATGCTTTGGTGAAGAACGCAATGAACACCTCGAAGCTTTAGGATGAACTTTGGATGCTCTTCCTTGGCTTTGATGGATTTTTCAACGGCTTTTGGAGCTTTGATCCTTGAAGAGGTGGATTTGCTGCTCCATAATACTTTTGATGGTGTGTCTTTTGACTTTTGGATTGAAGAGGGCCTGGTTGATGCTTTATGGAAGAACGCAATGAACATCTTGAAGTTTTGAGAGAAACTTTGAAGACCTTCCCTTGGCTTTGACGAATTCTTCAACGGCTTTGAGAGCTTTGATCCTTCCTCCGGCTTGGACATACGGCGAAGGACGTTAACTTCATAGATTTGTCAACCAATATTGGATCATTTGTCCAAATTAGTGACTTTCGATGAAGAACGCTTCGAAGGACACGAAGAACATGAAGAACAATACATAGAGAGTCTAGAAACTTATCCCTTTTCTTGAATCCTCGATGTAACTTCGGTATCTCAAATGAACTGACCATGACTCCTATTTATAGGGATGGGTGGCTTCGGCTTCCTTTTTTAACGGTGCCATGTGGCGCATTTTGATTGACCAATAGGAAAATTTTATAATCTTTCCTTTTACATCAGGTGCTCTTTTCCATTATTGACGGATTTGATTGTGCACCTTCCTTTCTCACCAAGATCTTTATATCATTGCCCTTTTTTAGAAGATATTAATTTATATACTTCATTTATTGACAAGATTGATTTATTTTGTTGCCAAATTTATTATGACTCTACTTATGCATGTAATATTAGTATGACATCTTCCATTTTAAGCAGATTTTTGCATTAATGGTTGATATTTATTGTACAAAAATTAACATATGTGCATAATTAAATACCATATATTTATATTATTGGAATTTTATTTTCTTCCAAAATATATGATATTTAATTTAATTTAGGCATTTAATTTTTAACGCCTACAAAATGTCCCCCTCGAGACTTGTTTAAGCCGACGCAAAGCGTTTAAGGCGTGAATGAGTCTCGAAACATAAGTCAATTTATTTTTTGACTGATTTTTTTTTTATGCCTATCATTTTTTTTTTGCCAATATTTTTTTTCATAGGGCTTTTTCTTTTTTCGTTTCTTTTTTTTTATGGACGGGATTTTTTTTTGTCCAATTGATTTTTTTAAAGCCCGATTTTTTTGGGACTTTTTTTTTTGCCCAATTTATTTTTAGGGTTTTTCTTATTTTTTTGGTATAATTGATTGAACTTGGAGTTATATTCCAAGTTGCCTACGTATCTGGTGAAGGAATCAAGTCATAACGTAGTTCAAAACAAATTGAATTTGTTTGTTTTTGTAAACATTTTATTCTTGTGTTAAGGAGTCTTGTTAGAAATTTTATCCTCATTCCCAGGAGATTGAAGAAAGTTTATCCTCGTTTCAAGGAAATTGTAGAAAGTTTATCCTCATTTGTAGGAGACTGTAGAAAGTTTATCCTCATTTCTAAGAGGTTGTAGAAAGTTTATCATCGTTTCTAGAAGAATATAGAAATTTTATCCTCATTTCTAGGAGGCTGAAGAAAGTTTATCCTCATTTCTAAGAGGGTGAAGAATGTTTATCCTCGTTTCCAGAAGGGTGAAGAAAGTTTATCCTCGTTTCTAGGAGGGTGAAGAAAGTTTATCCTCATTTCCAAGAGTGTGAAGAAATTTTATCCTCGTTTCTAGGAGACTGAAGAAAGTTTATCCTCGTTTCCAGAAGTGTTATATGTATGACTGCCCCTATTGTTTGAAGTGATGTATTTCTCGTCTTCTGAGGAATCTTTAGTAGGTGGTCCATACATTGCACTAGACATCATGCTCAATTCCATATCATGAGCGCGAGTGACGAGTTCTTCAAAAGTATGGGGTCGGATCTCTTGTAGCATGTATTTGAAACCCCATTGCATCCCTTGAATACAAATTTCTATGCCGGAAGCCTCGGACAGACGCTCTTTGCAGTTGAGGCTTAGACTCCTCCAGCGATTGATGTAGTCAATTAGTAGCTCATCTTTCCATTGGCGGCTGTTGGTGAGTTCGGTCATGCTGACGGTTCTTCTTGTGCTGTAGAACCGATTTAAGAACTCGTGATTTAGTTGTTCCTAGTTGTCGATGGAACGAGCCTCTAAGTCGATGTACCAGTCGAAGGTGTTGCCGTTTAGTGTCCGCACAAATTGTTTGACTAGGAGGTCTCCATATGTTCCATCATCGTTGTATGTCTCGACAAAGTGCACTATATGTTGCTTTGGGTTGCCTTTGCCGTCAAATTGTTGAAACTTTGGTGGTCGATAGCCCGTTGGCAATTTGAGGGCGTCAATCCTTGCAGTGTAAGGCTTGGCGTAAGTGTGCGTCGGCCTTGAACTCCCTTCAAATTCTCTTTTGATTGCCCCCTTGATGTATTTGTCAAGTTGGGATATATAGATAATTCTGGTCAACCGTGGTAACAGTCCAAATCCGTTTCCCATTTGTGACTTTCACTTCTGCTACGATGGCCTTCAGCTTGGGTCATTTGTATACTTTCCTCTTCTCCAATCCTAAGGTTTTCGGACTTGGGATGGTGACACCGGCATTAGGCTCTTTCTTGGGCGTCTTTGGTCGTGCCTCCTTCATGTTCAAACTTGAGCCTTTACCAAATGTCGTTTTTGTAAAGACGGCTTCTTTAGCGGGTGCCTTCAGTCCTAGAAAGTCTTGAACCGAAGGTTTTGACGGCTGGGTGCTAAGCCCGTCTTTCGTAGGCCCTTTAGCCGACATATTATTACCAAAAGGAATGAAACCTTTGGTCGGCTTCAATGCTGGACACAAATAAGTCTTTCCATTTTCTAATTTTTTGGCCAAAGCTTCTGCCTCCGCAAAGTCCTTTTCCTCTGAAGTCGCTAGGGCTTCTACCCCTGCAGGCTCTTTTTCGTATGGAGCCTCCATAGCCTCTGGAGTCTCTTTCCCTAAAGCCTCCTTTTCGTATGGAGCCTCCATGGTCTCTGGAGCCTGTATTCCTGCAGAGTCCTTTTCATATGGAGCCTCTGCTCTTACATCCTCCTTTTCGTTAGGATTCTTCACGGTCCCTGGAGTCTCTGCCTCCGTAAATTTTGGAGCTTCCATGGCTTCTGGAACTTCTTCCTTCGCAGACATTTTTTCGACTGGAGCATCCACAACCTCTGGAGTCTCTACCTCCACAAGCTCTAGAGCTTCCATGGCTTCTGGAACCTCTGCCTTGGCAGACTCCTTTTCAACTAGAGCCTCCACAGCTTCTGGAGTCTCTGCCTCCACAAGCTCTAGAGCTTCCATGGCTTTTGGAACCTCTGCCTCCGCAGGCTGCTTTTCAACTAGAGCCTCCACAACCTCTGGAGTCTCTGCCCATGCAGCTTCTTTTTCGTATGGAGGTAAATTTTTCGCGATCAAAGTAGCACTAGGCTTCTTTCTAAACCTTCTTTTTGAAAATGCACTTCTTATGAAATGTGCGATGACATGAACATCCAGTAAAGGCTTGGCCTCCCGTTGATTTGGTGTCAGCGGCTGCACTCCGGCTGCCTGCTGATGAAAGGTTGGCGGTTGCATCTCTGCAGCCTGCCCTCCTTGCCCCTGTGTTTCGATGATCCTCTTCCATTGGAGATTAGCCATGTTCGGACCGTGACATCCCCATGGTGGTGTTGGCGCATTCCACATAGGTTGTCCGCTTAATCGCCCTGGCGGGATCATGCCAAATGCTGGAAATTTGCTTACCCCTCGTGGAGGCTAAACATTGCTCTTCAAAACTCTAATGGCCAAGGGGTTCCAGCCCTTCGCAGCCTATTGGCTCCCGCGCTCGGCAGGCTGTTGCCAGCCATCCGCAGGCTGTTGGTTCCAGCCTTCCGCAAACTGGTGGTTCAAGCCCTCTGCGGGCTGTTGGTTCCAGCGCTTTGTAGGTTGTTGCCATCCACAGGCTGTTGGCTCCAGCCTTCCGCAGACTGGTAGTTACAACCCTCCGCAGACTGTTGCTTCCAGTTTCCTGCAGGCTATTGGTTACAGCCTGATCTTGCCTGGCCCGGCCCTAAGGCCTTAAGCATTGGATGTACTGCAACAATTCCGTAGCTTTCTTTAGGTAGTACAAATGAATCCCATGTCAACCTCGACATCACTTTTTGAAAAATCCGAATTTAGTCCCACCAGGCGTGCCAATTGTTGGAACCTAAAATTCGGAGGTTCCATGACCGTTTGTCGATTCATTGATGTGTGTTCCGGAAGTACTCCAAAGAGCCTGTCCGTCGTCGGATTGGAAGTGGCTCATTCGGTGGAGCCTGCACAACTTTGAGCCTAAATGAGGCTTCGAGCCTAAACGATCAATTTCGATGGATTTAAACTAGCATCTACTAAAACTCGGATAAATCTACTGAAAATGGATAAAAATATGCTAGAAACATAAAAGCATGTAATTGAAATTAAAATGCATAAACATGAACTAGAACATGAAAATGAAACAGAGAAATATACGAGTTCATCTTCTTGTGCGTGTGTGTGATGTGTTTTTTCCTAGTTTTAATTCTAAGATAGAAAAACTTCATGTTCCACTAAAAGTAGAAGTTCCAATTATTCATCCACCACTCTCAACCACCTGGTAACCTCCCTCCACTACCTCCAACTGCCTGGTAACCTCCTTCCATCAGTTTTCTGGTAATCTCCTTCCATCAGCTCCTAACCACCTGGTAACCTCCTTTCATCAGCTCCCAACCGCTTCCATTGCCTCTGGACTGGGTTACATTTGCTTTGAACTTCTTCTATTGCCTCTGGACCAGATTTGCCACTTACTCTGACTTATTTCCATCGTACTCCTAGCTGGTCCACAGGGATGTGTCCCCAACAGCCTCGAGTCTAATAGAATCTTTGGTTTTCCTCTTGTTGGTTTCTTCCACGGAGCTTTTTGAATAAAGTATGGAAGTGCATAGGCCGTCCACTAATGTTAAGTACGAAATTATTAACCCAGGGCCAATGGAGGTAGTTATCCCATAATCTGTGGAATTTTTGCTTTCTATCTTGTGGAGGCAACCTTCTTCTGCTTTGTGGAAGCACCGCAGTCCAATGGAGGCAATTGTTTTCAACCCAATGGAGACAACAATTTCTGACCTTACGGAAACATTGTTCGGGGATGGAGGCACCATTGTCCAAGGAGTTGCTACCCTAAGGTCCATGGAGGCTGCTGCTTTCGGTCCTGTGGAAATATCACAATCCAATGGAAGTTGCTGCCTTCGGCTCTGTGGAGGTAGCAGTCTTTGGCTCCGAGGCTTGAAGCTCCATTGCTGTTGAGTGGCCATGTGGCCAATGAGCTTTGGCTCCACTTTTGTCTTTAAGCCTTCTTCATGTTCAGGTACTTTTGGACCAATGCCCACACTAACACATGACAACAAATTATTAGACAATTCAGGCACACATCTTACTTCATGCAATTTCACGACATTTTCAGATTTAAATTTCAAATTAATAACACCAATTCCCTCAACTTTACACACACGTTTATTAGTCATAGTCACATAACAATGTGTTAAAGTTCTAAATTCAGAAAAAATATTTTTCAGAGATGCCATATGGTATGTGCAAGCAGAATCAACTATCCATTCATTAGCACTAAAAAAAACTTATTTAAATCTCGACAAACAACAAATACATTCCCTAAATCATTATCAATAACAGTCATATTGGCTAACTCACTTGCTGCATTACTATTACTTTTATTATTATTATTATTATTATTATTATTATTATTATTATTATGTTTCTTACGGCAATAACTAACAAAGTGTAAAGGATCACCACAATTATAACATTTCTTCCTCCTTTATTAGTTGTTTTAGATCTATTTCAATTTTTATTATTATTATTATGATTTTTTATTTTACAATCATTATTTCCAGAATGATTATTCCTATTAGATGTAAAAGGATACGTACCCCTAATAAACATAACATCACCAGATTTATTAGATTTATTTACATTCAAATCTAATTCTTTACTTTTCAAACCATTAATAACCACATCTAAAGGCACAAATCACGTCCATATTTAATTTCAGATTTTACATCAGAATATACACTAGGAATAGCATTCAAAAGAAATATAGCACTATAATCATATATATTCTTATTACCGGTAAGCTTAATATCTTGAATTAATGTTTGAAAAATATCAAGATTTTCATCGATAGTTTTAGATTGATCAAGTTTAAAACTAAAGAACTTTTCTAACAAATGAAGCCTACTAGGTAAGAAGTTTAAGTATATAATTCATCAAATTTATTCCACAATGCTACAGTAGATTCTTGCCTACCAACCTTATGAATTAATGATCAACTAAATTTAGAATTATACAAGACGAACCCATTTCATCCAACTCAGCCCTCGTTTTGAAAGGGACTGTAGTTGCTTGATTCGGCTCCACAGCTTTAATTAATCTTTGAGTAAGAAGTTTACTTCTTATTTTTTGTTTCCAAATAGCAAAATCAATTTTTCCATCAAAATGTTGGATATTAAAAAATGTTTTCCGAGCCATGATTATCAGTTTTCGAAAACAGTTATAGTAAAAAAAAAAAAAAGAATTTCAAAAAACACAATTTGTTTCGCAAAAACTATTTGTTTTAAAAAATCAGTTTATTGTAAAAACAGCTTATAAAAAATACAGATTATTTAAAACAAATTGAGAACCAAACAAATACCCAAATCACAGCACATCAATAACACTTCACAGAAAACAAACACAACGATCAAACACAACAACAAATATATCGCAGAATATTGCAATCACAGGCAAATAATAACAAAAACAGTCTATCTATTACAACATTCACTCGTGACTATTTCACCGAAGGTACTCGAGAATCACTCACAAGAGTGAGGATCGGAGTTTTGCAACCTTGGTATCACAATAGCCTTTACAATCAATTGGGAGAAATTTAAACGCGGATATTAAACTAAAGAAAAATAAAAGTAATATAATAGTTAGGTTTATGGAGTTTACCCTCGAAGCACAACAACAATGTATTTCCTACAAAAATACAAGGAAATATACAAATAACTTATTCTTTTTTAACAACAAGGGTTAGCCAACAAAACAGAGACAATCTTTCTCCTTTAACCAAAGTTAGAGTCACCGAAACTCATGAATAGAGACAATAAAAGGCCACAAAAATAGTTTTAACAATATCCTTGAAAAGCAATTTTGGATTTAAAGATTTTAACCCAAAAAAGATGTTATGATTTTCAAGATCTTAAACAGTTTTAACAAAACTTTAAAAGATTTTGGAAAAAATTTTAGATTTTAACCCAACAAGCACACATCCAAGCGAAAATAAGGCGAAACAACAAGTTTCACTGTTTATTTTCTGAAAATAACAATGGACAAAATCGGTTTTCACCAAAACGAAACAATTTTGACCGTTCTAAATGAAATAGACTCGAAGTTAACCGATCTACACAAAAAGTAGCGATTGAGTCCAAACCCAACATTTAACAGTTCGACCGCGGCTATCTCAGCATGGATCGAAACTTGAGGGGCCGATCTTGGCACGAAACAAAAGAAAAAGAACCGAACACAATATAATAAGTTCAATTCAACCGGATCCTTTTGATTTCTCACGGATCGCTTTGGTTTTGAGCAGATCCTTACAAAATCAAAGAGTAAAGACGATTTCGTAAAAGGAAAACTCAACCAAGGCTAAAAACAAGGAACGAAACACAATGAGCTGATTTTGACAAAGATCTAAAAGGAAAAAAATCTAACACTTCAAAAAATAGGACGATTCAACCGGATCCTTTTAGATCTTAAAGATTTAAACCCAAATCTTTACAAAATAAAAAATAAAGATAATTTTTTAAAGAAAATCTTTACCAAAAGCTCTGATACCACTTGTAATGAAATTTAAGGATCCGAAATGAGATTTTATTAATGAAAAAACAACAAAAAATAGAAATAAGCTTTGAACTAGTTTTGGTTTCAGGTTCAGCCCCCAAAACCACTTTTTGACAGAAATCAACATAAATCACACCTAAAATGCGACGAGCACAAAAGAATCGGCCCTAAACCTGCGATACATAAAGAAAAATACCCCCACAGAAATATACAAGGCGAAACAGAAAACCAAGCGCCTACAGCGTTGAACAAGCCCTTTGCGGCTCGAACAACAATAAACAGGGGAAAGAGTCATGCCAAAGGAGCTCCACAAGATTATAGGAGGAAGGCACTGCCGTGAACTGCCGTAAACCGTCGCAAACCGCCACCGGAGAGAGTGTGTGTGAAAAGAATGAGAGAGGCTAGTGAGAGGGGAAGAGAGAATTGTAGAGAGAGGGTTGAGAGAATGAATATTAGTGACGGCGCCTCTCCCCCTCTCAATATATATATGTAGGTCAAAATAGGATGAACGGCCAAGATCTCCAACCTAGATCGGACGGTGAGGATTAAGTCTAATCAAGACGCGGGTCATGGGTTGCGGGTCACGAGTTGCGGGTCGCGGGTCTAATATAGGTTATGCACCATGGGCCTGGGCCAAGATTCTTTTGGGATGCAAATTAGGTGAGATTGTTTTTTTGGGGTGGATCCAATTGAATTAAAATCCAACACTAATTACCAAAATTTGATTACATTGAATGATACATTAATATATATATATATATATTACATTGGTATAATTTTTAGTTTAAAAATTTACCTCATATGTACCCTAAGAAATGTTGTCAAGACATCCTCCGGGAGACATAATCTGCAGTGCAAAATAACAAAATGAAAAATTGCAACACATATTAATTTCGTACTTAAACTGATCTCTTCAGATCCTAATAAGGGAATGGATGTTATGAAATCTACAAATAAGAATCTGTGTATGTGCGTAGGTCGATGTGATTCTGAAGGTGCTTCACCCTCTTCACCGTCATAGAAATTCTATTCTCTTTGATCTCACGCTGAGTCAGAGGGACCGTAATGCTCAGCACTATGTTCTTTCTGATCAGCTTACTGGGCCTCAGGTTCCAAGTCTTCACTTCTTCATAGGTGTCACCCGCCAGTTTTGGGTCCTTCTGCAGCGCAGGTCTCAAAGACTCCCAGATCTCGTCTCGTTCACATTTTCCTGAGAGAGGACTGATTTGCCCTCCATTTTATTGTGCGGATGTCTCTGGCAGCGGACGTTCTCTTCCGTTGATCGCCAGACGGTGCCATCACTGAAACACCGCAGATATAAGAAGATTTGATTATAATCAGATAATGAAAAATTGCAGTGAAATGATGAAGTGGTGAAGATATTACTTATACTCCTCACCACTCACTTACATATTTTCCTTCTCTTTCTTATTATTACGACTTCTATAACATACATACATTCTATTATTATTGTTATTATCATTATTATACGCGTACCTTCTCTATATTATTATTGATGGAGATTGTTTGATAATTTATTGAAATAATTTTTTTTAGATATATACTGTCACCGTCACTCAAATTTATGGTTTGGATGGTTATAAAAAAAATATTCTTAATTCCTTTTTAGCCAAAAAGTATGTTTCCTTTTCGTATTTTCTTAGTATAAAAATCAAAAGTTAATAATTATTACTCATTTATATTAAAATTGGTATCCAAATATTTGACAACATACAACTAGATGATAGGTGCAGTATAATCAAAATGTTTGTTTTAAATTGGAAATTAACGTAGGAAATTATACTTGTAATACATAGGAATATCATCTTGTCCAATATACATATAAGTATGAAACTACACATGTGTATCATAATTATTATTTTAACAATTCCAATGTTTCAACGTGCACACAAAATACACAAATAGCTAATAAATGAACGTAAAAAGAGAATTTATTGAACTAAAAAAATAAAATAAAAATCTATTGAACAACTATTTAAAAGCACATTTAGGGCACCAATATTATATGAACATTATATAATAATACTAAGGTGCTTTGGCCTCTTCTTGGGTCGCCAGGAGGGCCTCTCTCCAGTCATTGAAAGGATATCCTTTTCCACCTTCTCTTTACTCATCGGAGCGGAGGCATTCTGTTTATTCTTCTGACACTGCAGGTGTAGCGGGAGAGTAAAATTGTGGAGCTTTAATCGAGGCTTTACTTGTTCCTCCAAGGAAGACATTGGGAAGGAAGAACAAAATGGCAGGTTGGAATGACCAAATTTGCAGGAAAGGTTCAAGAATAGAAATAAGAGAAGAATTTTGGAGAAGATGAATACACAAACAAATTAAAATAGATACCCAAGATTCACCCAATACCCAATGTTATGAACTTCGGTACTTTATGCATAACAATAATTTTTTGTTATAATACTGATTACTAGAATCAACACCATGCTGATACAATTTGTGCCGTACGTCTCAAGATTATATCAATAGATGAGATTGGAGTTAGGGATTAAAATATAATTATATATTATAGTAATTATGAAAAAATTTAATTATGCATCTTTCGCAATAACAAAAAAAATTCACGATGTTCACGATGTTTTGCATGCTTTCGATATAAGCAATATATGATGTAAACCATAGAGGAATATGCTGTCTAAAACTGTGAAAAATATTTTAGCATATATTATGAACAACCACCTCCAAAATATATTTATAAGCTTATTGCATTTGAGGGCGATGCAAAAGCATTATGGTCATAAGCAACAAAAAGATTTAGCTGCATGTCTTCTAAAATATTATTCATCTCCTTCACATGGCAAAAAGCTATCTAAGCCACGGTTGAGAAAAAAATGTCTAGAAAACCAATGGCCAATGTAAAAAATTGTTAAAATTTTCATGAAAAAAAATATTTTAAGAATACTCTCTAATTGGTGATAGGCTGAGTGGCCTCTCACCCTTATAAGCCAAGGGGGGATCCCACGTTTTTCCAATGTGGGATATATTCAACAAATACCAAAATGAAAAAAAATTAAAAAAAATAAAAAAAATTGAAAAATGATCTAAGTATACAACATATTGATTATTGTTGCAACAAGGAAGAATTCAAGACAAGGAGCATGCTTGATCAAGTAAGCTTAAAAAATATTTAAGAGGATGTAAGTACATCCTGTAAAGATACGAGATTAAGGACAAAACGTGAAACAAGAACCGGGTGTATGTCCAAGATAAGATTGCAGTATAATTTGGAGTCCCGCACATACAAGGCCACTCACTTCAATGATAGTCACAACCATGAAGTACATCCTAACAGCGACAAACATATGCTAACATCTATTAGGCGTCTGGATGAGTCACATAAGGCACCGGCACAAACATATGCTACCAACAACAAATAAAGTTACAACTGAAAGTGAACAGTAAATGGGACGACTGCAGGGCACCGGAATCACGCCGATGAGTTTAGTGAAGTCAATTTTGAACGTGGATCAATGTTGCCACTAAATGTGAAGAGGGATGGAATGTACGGCATACACATGACAATATACGGCCGATAGCACAATGTAATATGGTTAATATTTGCATAAAATTTAAGATTATAATTAATATGATCTTCTTGATTATGATAAAGTTTGTAATTAATATAATATTTATTTCTTGCATGAATTAAATGTATTATTTAAATTAAAAATTAAAAATAATTCCAAAAATATTTCACTTTTATAAAAGCTGCCCATTGATCATTTTTATAAAATTTAATACTTCCTCCATCCATCGTCAATCTTCTCATTTACATTTTGTGTCATCATTTTTAACATTAAGAATATCTTTATATTAGTATAAGTTATTATATAATTGTCATTGTATTTGTATAATAAGATACTAATAGAAATATTTATCTTGATTTAACTATATTTTGATATAATAATTAATATTCAAATATTATCACACAAAAAATAAGTGGAAAAATTTGTGGTGGAGCGAGGGATTACTACCAATGACTTGTTCAACATATACCATATATAATAGAAACATATTATGAAATTACGAATAAAATGTGTATATATTGCCGATATCACAATACGATGAAAATTAGGAAAATATTTAGAATCATATTTGATATAATTTTGGTAACTATAATAAGTGTGTAATTAATATAATATCTATTGTTTTCATAATAAAATTGTTTACTTAGATTAAAAATAGTACCGAAGTTATTTCAATTTTATCATAATTTTTCATAGATAATATATATATATTAATACTATAGATAACATGTCAACATACACCACATAGAATAAAATATGGAAAGATAGCACAACACACTACCAAAAAATTGTCTATTTCTAGCGGAATGAAATTCGCTACAAATACTCATTTTTCGTGGCAAAAAAGTTATTTGTGACGATTTTGTTGCGGATTTTGGTCAGTACGTTTAAACGAGTAACAAAAATCATATGTCGCCACAAATGTCGTAACAAAAGAGTAACGGTCAACACCTGTGGGAGGACTCTTTGTTAAGATTTTTTGTACATGCCAAAAACTAGAATTCTTTTGTAACGAATCATTGCCGTACCCAATAATGCGGTGCAAAAGTTTTTGACAATTACAATATCTTTTCGTATCCGTTTTTGTTACAGTTTCTTGTTTGTGATGAAAAATAAAACTTTCTTTGTAACGAAGTATAGTCGTAACAAATAATACATTGCAAATATTTTTTGACATCCCTATTATCTTTTTTTAATGGTTTTTCTTAACATCTTCCCGTGACAAAAAATAAACCATTTGTCCATTAAAATAACTTTTTGTTACAACTTAAATATACAATTGTAACAATTTCTGAAATAATATATATTTCGTGACAATTCTCATCCAACTTTTTTTTTTTCCATCTTTCCTTCAAAATCCATCATAAAACCTAGAAAACAAAACTGATCCAAGCACTGTCTAAGAGATCCCATAATCAAGTACACTAACAATTGTCTCAACTACGCACCGAAGGGCTACATAAAGAGCAAACAAGCCAAAATTATATACTTATGAGCTAAATGATCATCTAGTAAGCCCAAAAGACATCATAATTATACGTGAAATGTTCAATCCAATATAGAAAACATCTAAGACACCAGTCCAAGTTAAAATGCATACATGGTGGTCTGATGCTCATGCATCGACAAAAATTGGAGGAACTCAGGTGTGGCGAACTAGCTGTAATGAATAAGTAAGCTATATAAGGATTTAATTACGAAATGTATAAACTACTACAAGAAATAAAATTTCAAAGATAAATTACCTACATCTCTGTACATCCACTTGATGGGATCGACATGAACTATCTCACGAAGAGTACATGCTCCAACAATTGTTGGCAGAATAATTGCAGTCTCCAGAATTGAGGCAACTATGATAAAGATCTTAGCCATTGTTAGCATGTCACCTGTATACAAAAATCGAAAAAAAAAATGTTATCACGAAGAACAATGTATATTTCATGACTAAAACTTATAAGGGTGTAATCATTCTATCGAAATAACTATATTACTAGTTTCTCCCCAAGTTTCATTGGTGCAGTTGCCATAGAAGAAATATTAACTTTTTCATATCCCTTGTAATGCCATAGTTCCTTGTGGAAGGGTTGTGGTACCAAATTGAGTACCATACCCGTGATCCATAAATCGATCAAATACTATCACTTTCTTGAAGTAAGGCACTTACATACAAAGAAAACAATGCATTGTCAACTCCATAATCTACTCCACGTTCTTTTTTTTTCTTCCTTACGCCGAAGTTTATCAATTTGCCATTTAGACTTTGTTTGAACTGTTACCTACATCCATGTATAATTAATTTCTAAATGTCAAATTTCATGCCAAGCAATAGGAATATTTCAACCAATAATTATGGAAAAACAATGCCAAAATTCATTTAGTTACCTATGCTATTCAAACAATGACCATGAGTCGAATCCATATTCAATTGGTTAAAAAAAATTATAAAAAGTTTGGCAAAAAAGCTTTTTATCCCATTACTTGGACTTTAGCATTCCTTATGAAAATTACACTAACACAGTTCTTCAATCCATGTTGTAATACTATGAAACTTACTGTGCAATTTGTTCATAGTGAAAGATGAATATCACTTATAGAATGTAACAAAGATTAATATTGGAAATATTTAGGAAATTACGTTTGAATAACTATTGGCTTTTAGAAACTATCTTAAATTAGTGTAGTTTGACAAGTTATTCTCAGTTTCCATCAACTATCAACACAACATGCTGCACAGGATTAGAATGTTTCCGTATAGAGAGATACTCATGGAATATTTATCAAAATAACAAACATTATTATCAACAAAATCAAGAATACAAATACCAAACACGCACCTTAAAGATATGAACTAAAATCATTTATCTAAACAAAATTTCTGTAATTGCCAGAGGACTTGAATCGTTCTCTGCCAAGCTCGTCGGTATAATATGCTGGTTGGAGTTACTTAAATTTGAGGGAGACATTGTTACTGCGCTTCTTACCATTGAATTAGAAACTGAATAAGTCTCAACAATTGATACTCTATTTGCTAAGTCCTAAGGGTTTAAGAGAATTTGATTCAGTAGATCCACAAATCAACCTAATAAAAAACGCCTCTTCTAACATCAAAAAATAAGATTTTTCCCAAACCCTAGATCGAATTAAAACTACTCCAAATTGTTAAAATACATTGTGATTTCTTCACCCTGGGTGGCAAATTATTATTCTTCATGGCGGCAAAGTTCTCACAGGAAACGCACAGCTGGACAACCGTGGCCCGTGGTCGAGCTGGCTAGAGCGGGGCCATGAGGATTTAGGATTCATGAAAATGGCTTAAGTGTGATGGAGGAGGGCAACACTTATAAATACGTTTCATTCTTAATTGTTTAATTTATGGATTTTCGTTTTTAAAATTTTAACTTTTTATTAAACAAAATTAATTTAAATTCTTTTAACTTTTTTTTTACGATATGAGTACCGCAATAAATGATTTTTAAACGAATTTTTGTAATTTTTGTTAATTGTAACGGTAAAATGTTCAGGACAAAAAATTTCATAGTGTGACCAAGAAATATACTTTTTGCTACAAAAAATTTCATAACTAAGAATATCATTTGTCACAAAGAAATTGTTGCAGTTACAAAATCGCTAGAAATAGTCATTATTTTGGTAGTGATGTTATATCGTCAAGATTTATATAAAAATTCATAATTAATGTTTCTAATTAATGCAGTGTTATTTTTTTTTTTTTTGACTAACTTCCTTTACTTAAATTAAAGATATTACTAAAAGATTTTCTATTCAAATTTAAAATATTATCGCTGTTCATTGATATCCATTGGATGGATCATTAAATATGATCCTAAGGATATAGGAAAAATAAGTAGTGTGTTGACAGTTTTATAATATGAGCACCCTAAAAGCAGTCGTTGGCCTGACGGTAATTGATAGCCGTCACATGTTATAAATAATTAATATATTGATAGTGATTACGTATTTTAAAAGATAAAAGTGATAGTTCCATATTTTATGTTTGGCTTGCCATCGCCATTCTGAAAAGTGAAACAATTCGGGTTTTGTTAGAGCATGTGCAATCGCTTTTCTATTCAAGACTTCTCCCATGAGTAAACTATTATGAGAAAACGAGAAAGAAAACAAATAAAGAACACAGAGGTTTTACATAGTTCAGTTACTGTATGTCAACCTACGTCCACGGGTAGGAACCGGAGAGATTTCATTATACTGATTCAGAGAGTTACAATTATGTCATACGACTAGGAACCATAGCTATCTATTTATAAGCACCCCAAAACAACCTAAACTCTAAGCCTATTTGTTATTAGTTAGGATAAGCCCAAAAGGAACCCTGCCAATTGAAACATCCTTTTCGCTTTTGTTTCGGGTCGGGTAGACCGCTAAATCCAAGTCAGATTTCAAAAATCTCCACCTTAACTTGGAGTTTCTCCAACCGCCAAAGGTTCGTTAGTATCTCTCAGTCGTCTCCTTCCTGTCAGATGCCCCAAGAGGAATTTACCTCATGCGAATATTCAACAAGTTCAAGCAGTGCTAAAAGTTCTCCGTTGGTAGCGCCTTTTTCAACATATCAGCTGGATTGTGTTATGTATCTATTTTCCGAATATAAACCTGTCTTCCTCCAGAACATCACGGATAAAATTCAACCTTACATCAATATGCTTGATTCTCTCATGATACACTGGATATTTAGCCAAACTCAAAGCAGTCTGACTATCACAGAATAACACAGGTTTCTCGAACTTCAGACCCAAACTCTAGACCAGACTATGTAACCAGATACCCTCCTTAATACCTTCAGTCATTGACATGCATTCCGCCTCATTCGTCAACAGTGCAACCGTAGGTTGTAAAGTAGACTTCCAACTGACTGCACATCCAAACAGAGTGAAGATAAAGCAAGTCAGTGATCTTCGTTTCACCAAGTCACCCCCGTAATCAAAGTCTACATAGCCAACCAAACCATCACCATGGCCTTTATCATCATATACCAGACAAAGCAAGTCAGTGATCTTCGTTTCACCAAGTCACCCCCGTAATCAAAGTCTACATAGCCAACCAAACCATCACCATGGCCTTTATCATCATATACCAGACAAATATCAGACACTCCTTTCAAATATCGCATGATCCACTTTACAACTTCCCAGTGAGCTTTACCCGGATTAGCGATAAACCTGCTCACGACACTAACCGCATAAGCGAGATCCGGTCTCGTACATACCATCATATACATAAGACTTCCAACTGCACTTGAATATGGAACCGTCTTCATGTAGCTAACCTCTTCATCTGTAGTCAGTATAGTGCCTCGATCAAGTTTAAAGTATGCCGCCAAATGGGTACTTACCAGTTTGGACTAATCAACAGAGAATGCTTGCAAAACTTTCTCAATATACTTTTCTTGAGAAACCCATAACCGTTATGCTTCTATATCACTCCCGATCTCCATACCCAGTATTTTCTTTGCTGCACCCAAATCCTTCATCTCAAACTCACCCTTTAATAGAGCCTTCAAGTCATTAATTACAGCCAAGTTTTTAGCTACAATTAACATATCATCCACATACAACAACAGATACACAAAGGAATCCCTAGAAACTTTCTTCGAGTAAACACAATTATCAAACTGATTATGAGTATAACAATTAGACACCATGAAAGAATCAAATCTCTTATTCCACTACCTCGGAGCCTGCTTTAAGCAATATAGAGATTTATTTAACAAGCATACTTGGTTTCCTTTAGAACTATCGAACCCCTCTGGTTGAGACATGTAAATTTGTTCTTCTAGATTACCATGAAGGAATGTTGTTTTTACATCAAGCTGCTCCAACTCCAGAGGGACCCCAAAGATCTGAATGAGCATACTCCATAATTTTTTTTGAAGTTTAATGACCGTTAATAAACCTCACCCTCTGCTACCCTTTTCCACAAGCCATACAGAATTGAATTTTACATGTCATATCCCCACCAAATAAACCATGCTTGCTCAACAAAGACAACCCTTGCTCACTAATGTGACCCAATCGACGGTGCCACAAATTTTTCTTTTCATCATGTTTATCCAAGGACTGGGATACCGCCACCGTTCCCATCACCGAACTGCCCTGTAGAAAATAAATTCCATGCTACAGTTTTCCCTTCATCATTACCAGAGCACCTTTCAGGACTTTCACCCACTCACCTTCACCATGATATTTTCAATCATTCTTGGCTAAGGTGCCAAGAGAAATCAAATTCTTTCTGAGTTCAGGAACATACCAACAATAAAATTTCTTGACAGTACCGTCATGCAATTTTATCTGTACTATCCCGCTCCACTTTATGGCTAGAACCCCATCATCACCTAAGTTCATTGTTCTATTCCACTTCTTAAAAGAAGTGAGTAGATCACGAGAGAATGTCATATGGTGAGAAGCACCAGTATCCATAATCCAGGAATCAACAGTACTAGCACTACACGCTTTCAGAACTTCACCAAAGTTCTCATCATCAGAACTGTCTTGTACCACAGCAGCACTGCTACCACTGTTACTAGAATCAACTTTTGTATTTCTCTTCTTTTGTGGACAATCCTTTTTAATGTGCCCCTTCTTCTGTGGACAATCCTTTTTAATGTGCCCCTTCTTCTGTGGACAATCCTTTTTAATGTGCCCCTTCTTCTTACAAAGATAACACTTAACTTTGCTAGCGGATTTTGATATTAAATGCGACATCCCATTCTTGTTACCCCTCTTCTGTGGTCTTCCTCTACCTCCAAACAGATCCCTGAACCGGAACACTCTTCCAGAGAAACCTTTCTTTTCAATTCTTTGGATATAAGGACATCTTTCACATCATTAACAGAAATTGTAGTTATACCATATAACATAGTATCTACAAAATTCTCATATGAACCAGGATAGTGAACACAGTAAAATTAAGGCTTGCTCTTCATCATCTATTTTAACCTCAACCCCTTGAAGATCAAGAATAATACGGTTAAAGGTATCAAGATGATCCTTTACCTAAGTACTTTCGGACATTCGGGGGGTGTAAAGACGTTGCTTCTAATATAGCCTGTTCATGAGATAGTTGTTTTGATACTTCTCACACAGTTTATTCCATAAGCCCAAAAGCCGTTGTCTGATCTACAACCTCCCGTAACACCTCATCAGTAACTGACAACAAGATTGCGGCATGATCCCTTCCCAATATCTCCTTATTTATCTCATCATTCAAGTCTTTAGGAAACTTGTCTTCTCCCTCCAACGCAACCGCACATCCTTGTTGAACCAAAAGTGCCCTCATCTTGACCTTCCAGAGCGTAAAGTCATTCGACCCATTAAACTTCTCCAAATCAAACTTATACGAGGACATGTTCAATCAATCAGATATGGCTCTGATATCACTTATTATGAGAAAACTAGAAAGAAAGCAAATAAATAACACAGAGGTTTTACGTGGTTTGGTGACGGTATGTCAACCTACGTCCACAAGCAGGAACCGGAGAGATTTTATTATACTGATTCAGAGAGTTACAATTATGTCATACGACTAGGAACCATAGTTATCTATTTATAAGCACCCCAAAACACCCTAAACCCTAAGCCTATTTTTTATTAATTAGGATAAGCCAAAAAAGAACCCAGCCAATTAAAACAACCTTTTCGCTTTGGTTTCGGGTCGGGTAGACCGCTAAATCCAAGTCACGTTTCAACATAAACTTTTTGATATTTCATGTTCTTTTGGAATTTAAAACGTTTTGATATTATACTCTCTTGTCGGTGTTCTTAAGGTATATATTTTATTATTATTTTTTCTTCAAAATTAAAATTTGATATCTATATCACAATTGAAATCAATACAACTTGATATCAATTTTTTAGCATACAAAAGTTACCAAAATCCCTCCGTTCTACAACATGAGATCTTTAAAACTCTAATTAAAAATAATAATAAACAACAACAATTTGCAAACCCAAAACAAAAGTTCTCTACTATTTTAGAAGTGTGTTTGTTGGATTTTTTGTCCAAATGGATCCAACCAATATAATACACAAACAAACACACTCATTCTCGCAGCCAAAGTGCACCTGGGCCCAGACCTATGACACAGGCCCACATTCCACTTATTTACCTTGGCCCGTGACCCACTGCTTCACCTGTGCCCGCGAACCTGTGACCTGAACTGCCCGACCTGCCTTGTTTGACCCGCGTCCCTTTTATTAAACTAGATCGTCTATTCCTTTTAACCTAAGTATATAATAGAGATGAGAAAGACCGCCGTCCCTCGCTTCACTCTCATAATCTTCTCTCTACAACTTACCCTCTCTAGCCTCTCATCTCGTCTCTCTCTCGCACCACTTTTTGGCGATGATTTTTCGGCGGTGCTTCGGTGGTTGCCTTCCTCCTTATCAGTGGAGCTCCTTGAAATGTTTTTTTACCCCTGTGTTGTTGATTTGCGCCGCAAGGGATTCTCTCAACGTGTAGGCTTCTGTTTACCCTGTTTCTATGTTTGTGGGGGTTATATTTCTTGTGTGCCGTAGGTAATAGGACAGTGTACTTGTGTTCATCGCGTATTTGGGTGTGTTTGTGTCGATTTTGTATTTTCGGGTTGGTTTGGAGCTGAGCCTACAAAAACCAAAACTAGTTCAATATTTTTACTCAATTTCGTAATAAAATCTTCGATCCATAATAAATTAAGATCTTCTCATCCACATCCAAATCTAAAACAAAAATCAAAATCAAAATCAAACTTCCGTCAACGAGCAACAAACTAGATCTGATCCCAAACCATAAGGGGAATGGCCGTGAAACCACTTTCTGCAGTTCATGAAGATGGCCTCGTCCTTTCAAACAGCGTTGGTTTCACGGCTTTTACCATATATCTCTCCGATATCGTGGGCGAACAGCACGTGGATTCGGAATCAGATCAGTATCTCGAAGAATCTCTTCTACCCGTGTCCATGAATTCAACGTGTTGGGATGGGGGGCAGAAAATAGGTCGAGGTACCCGACTTTAGCAAAGATGGCTTGTGACGTTCTGTCCGTTCTTCTTTCGACAGCCTATGGAGACTCTGTGTTCGACACCAGGGACCGGAAGATGGATAGGCATCAAACTTCACTGAAAGATGCAACGCTCCAAGCTTTGATCTGTGCGAAAGACTGGGTGCAGCATGAATCGTCGGGGACTCCTGGTACTTTTGGTTTATACTGAGAAGGGGGTCTATAGCTTACTACAGTTATTTATAGGAATGGAAAGGTATGGTTACCTAATATTGCTCTCGAGAAATTTGCTTTCGATTTGTAGCTCTATGTAGCATGCTTTTGTTGGTATATATGATGTTAGTCTAAAGTTTTTGTTATATGTTAACTTTTTGAAATAATTGATGTGCTACAACTTGGTGTTGCTTATTATGTTCACATATATGCTTCCTATGTGTTTTATATATGCTTTTGTGCGCAATATCTATGTAATAAGTTGCATGTATAAAGGCGATGATGTTAGCATGTTCTTGGATGGATGCTATGAGATGGATGCTGATGTAGATGCCGACTGTTCTTCGATCCTCCAAAGGCACTCTATTTCATCACAATCCCCAATTTTCAAGCTTTCCATTGATGTGGGATTATTGAAAAGCCCTTTGAGATCTTCCAGTAAACACTTGCTCAACCGTTTACACTTGACCAACAGTAGATATTGGATGTCTCCGGCCAGAATAATCATGTCTTTGTCCCTACAGGAATGGAAGTCGTAGTGTAGCAACCCCAACTGATTGTAAAAGCCACCGGGATCGGCATAATATGTTTCCGACCCAATCAAGATGGAGTAAGATAAACCAGCTGGTTTATTTCTCATCAACAAATTATAATCACCAACATCTTTCGATCTCCCTCGAAACTCTTCCAAATGCTTCGTTTTCTTGCAATGTCTCCACATTCATTATTTTGTTGCAATCAAATTGATCATACACTTTTTTTGAGCGAGTTGTTATCACTATTTTACATCCATCCACACAGAGCGGATCTCCCAACCTTTTCAAATCAATATACTTCCAAACATCATCAAATATAATAACAAGATTGTGTATTTTGGATAGCATTGCATTCAATCGTGATGCTCTTTTATCGTCATTCCTCTCATCTACGGGATCGCGGCCTATGGATTTGTCTATTTCATCTTGCAACATCTAGATTGTAAACTCCTGAGATATTGTGATCCATACAACACGCTTCCCACTTTGTTCTTGAAGATGATTATTCACATGCTTGGCAAGTCTTGTTTTACCAACACCTCCAATACAGTAAATCCCAATGCTTTACACCCCATCGAATGACAAGAAACTCCAAATTGCTTCCAAATTTTTCTTGATTTGCTCACCTACTAACTCCCCAATTCGAAACTTGTCTCCCTTGATGTCGCAATCATCAAGTACAAGCTCACCAAAATGTTGTCTTTGCTCAACCAGCTCTCACACTCTTTCTTCTAGTTTTGCTGCTCGACCTCTGCCAAAGAATTGTGTCAGAAAGCCTTCCATTCGCATTTCACTTTCCAACATACGAGTTCATTATCAATTGATCAAACTTGTTCTAACCAATCACCGACTTCTCTTTTCCTTTTTTTTTTCCAGATTGTTCGTCTCTCTTTATTGCATCTTCGACATCAGATGCTTTAGCACACAGTAACCTCATGCTGATTCGCAGAGAATCAAAAGTGGCCTTGTCTCTTTTGCTCAATGCAATATCCACCAACTTCTCTGCTAGCTTAGATGTAGATTTTTATAACGGAACTGAGTCAACAAATATATTTAGTTATTTATTAATTTTCTTTTGTTTGCATTTATTACGTTCACATAAGGTTGTGATTACTATGGACTTACCATGGGATAACATTTGTGCATTTTCATTTGTGATTCATAACTCCGCTGCACATCACTCGAAAAATTTGGTGTCTTAGTGGGTGGTTCAAGTGGATTTCAGATGTATATTTTCCAATATCGGGTGCCAGACCAGCGTTCTAAACCCCTAGAGGAGAACAACTCATAGGGAAAAATGAATTTAGAAGAAACCTCGACAACCAAGGCTCCCTTGTTCGATCATTCTAACTATCAATTCTGTAAAAAAATGGAAGAATTTATGATGTCACCAGGAGTTGATGTTTCAGAAGCTATTGAGTATGGATGGCCGCATCTCACAAAAACCATTCAAGGTGAAAGAATTCGAGAACTTCCAACACTTATGCTGACACGTAAGAAGGAATGGACGGTTAAAGAATGCACTACTATTATTTGAAATCCAAAAGTATAAACCCTATTTTCAATGTTGCAGATATATTCCATTTCAAAGTAATATCCAGCTACAAAATAAGAAGTCAAAGATGCATGGGATGCTTTAGAGAGTGCATTCCATGAAAGTAAGCTTGTAACGAAGATGCTTTAAATGGTGACAATAACATTTGCTCTAAAAGTAGCTATTTTTTAAGAGATGGATAAGGCCAGGTCAATGAATTTAAAAGGTTTGAACAAAATGCTTTTGTCATACTAGATTAACCATTTCGAAGAAAGAGAGTCCAAAGTATTTGCTCTATCTTCTAAAGATTTTCAACTTATTGAATTAGATGAAATAATGTCGCTCCTTACCAAAAAACTATAAAATATGATGAGCGAAAAACAGACAAGACAACGCTTCAATAAGTACCAAAATTAGAATCATATGGATGATAAAAAAAAAAAAAAAAAGTACAATGGATGTACACATAGCAGAAACATTCAAATCTCAGCAAATCCAAATGTACTTTCGAGAGTTCTTCAAGAAATTAATCTAATGTGTCGTCTAAACCTGATACAATGCAAGAGTAAATAATTTGATGTGATGGACTTGGACACATTAAGATTCAATCTCCTAAGATAAAGAAAGTAGAAAAACATGCATATCAAGTTGAATCAAGGAAAGCTCATGATGATGTCTGTTATGAAGAAAATTTTGAATAAACAAAGGAATCTAATGTTGATGAGTTGATAAAAGCATATGAAGTTGTGGTTGCTAAACAGAAACAGTCCCTTGTGAAAAATAAGAAATTGTTTGACACCATTTATAGGTTAGAATCTCTTAATAAAAAGGTTGATGTAGAGGTTGACCAATTGAAGTAGGCTTCACATTGAAAGAGTCTGAAAATTGATGATCTAAAGGCTAAAACTCTGTTGTTAAAATAAGAATATGTATAGAGTCATAAAAGAAAGTGAAAAATTGTATGAGGTCCTATCCATCGTAAAAGCATCGTGATTACAAAAACTTGGATACTGTGACAATTCTCGAAGAAAGCCTACACTATTTGTCAATGGTGGTCTCCTCTCTAATCTAAGAATCCCAGAAAAGCCTCACAAGCAGAAGATAACAAGAGATCCAAATAAATGCTAAAAACTGAAAACATACTATGAGTTTCCAAAAAGCAGAGTAGACACGACCGTTGTTACAATAACCGAATGATTCCAAGTATTGTGGTTTCCATGAACTCTATGCACTGAAATGTTTCAAATTAGCAAATAATCTTATAATTAGAAAAGATGTTAATTGGCACCCAGAAGAGCTCAAGAATCATAAAAATTCAATACTAAACTGCATACCAAAGAAAAATAAGAAACTAATAAGATGCAATGTTGTTCGAAAAGTTGAAAAATTCAAAGTTGATCAATTCAAATACTTTGATGGTGGATACACAAAGCCTATGATCAACCAGCACAACTTATAGTCAAAGAGATCCAAGAAGCTGATTGTGACCAAATATGATATTTGATGATTGTGCAAGATACTTTGAACGATGAACAAACTTGCATTGTGAATTTGATCCTTTTATCTTCACTTGAACGCCATAAAATTCTATCTCTTTACTTTATTTGCTACATTTGTTTGAAAATTTCAAAAAATAGAAGAAGGGAAAAAAAAAAAAAAGTGAAAACAAAAAAAAATACCTTAATAGAGAAAGGAAATATATTATTGATATTATTTAGTATAACTTACCTAATTGGTATTCAAATGAAACATGCATGCATCTTAATCCATCATAATCAAAATCATTTTTGTTGTCTGCTACACATGGTTCGCCTAGTGCGACTTGCCCTGTCAGACCTAATTCACAAGCTATTAGGTTTGGCCGTGATTTACCCCGAGGGCACTTTGGGTAGCGGCTGCGGGTTCCCACATTATTAAAAAAAACAAAATTATTCTTGTTGCCTTTCACTTCATCGTAACAGTCATAATCAACCCAAATCAAATGACCCGGAAGCCAGGGAAGCTGGATGAAACCAATAGCTCTTATACAAATTGGTTACGAATTTTAAGGCCGAAAATACTATATAATCTTATTCTGAAAGTAGAATAAATTTTTGTAGAAATACAATTTATATGATTTTGACTAAATTCATACGTCCACCCCAGTGGCGAAAAATGTTTCATTAATAAAAAGGAAGTTCTAAATATAGTTTGTTCCCAACGAACTAACAAAAGACGAAACAATTAAATAATCAAATTGTCATCAATACGAAATATTACAACAAATTAATAATAGTAGGAAAACAAATAATTGGGAACGCTACAGAAAAAACAAATAAATCTAGCAGCAATAACATAGATGATGATTTGTGTCTAGCAACAATCCACCAAAAATATCTTTACAGCAACAGCCAACATGCAACATCCCATAACTTTATTATTTGCGTGTTATCCTTAGGCTTTGTGTGCACAAACAAGACAGGACTGGTGCTGTCTTGGCTGCTCTCGTCCTCCATCTTCATTAAAAAACAATGCCTGTCCATCCAAGAAAATATTCAGCAACGGAGGAGGAAGGGAATAGCTTCAGAAAACATTAGTGTTCATTTCTACTTAAGGATAAGGAAGAGAGATACAGACAGATCGATGGGTGTCTGCATTCTGCTCAGAATGAGAAGCGGTTGCCAACAAGATTTCCTGCTTTATTGCAATGATCTTTACAGCCACAGCACTTTACTCGTAAACAATTTAGCAATATCAAACCAGCCATCAGTCGAAAAACAAAATTTAAAAATTCATAAGAAACCTTTATGAACTACAAATCACCATATTTTGTTTCTTCGGTGGAAAAAGAATGAAAAAATTTGAAACTTTTTCGGAAACAGTACAATCCATCACAAAAATAATATGTAGTGAGAGCTAAAGAGAGTGAGAGAGGGAGCATGTCTATTGAAAAACAGAAGTATTGTACTTGTACTTACTACATATTGAGTAGAGGAGTCCTAGGTTTGTTAATGTTGAAATATTGGGATATCAAAATCAACCCATATCAAAGGATTGGAAAGCCAGACAAGCCACAAGAAACCAATGTAGCTCTCACACAAATTTGTTATTATTGGCCCCAAATTCATTCAAAAATCAAGCAGCAACCCATTAAAAGCACAACAAAAATCGAACCGCAAACAAACACAACACCGAAATAGATTTTTCCAAGGACAGTTCATGAACAGATCAAACAAGACAGGCACACTCTGCGAGCTCAAATAGAAAACACACGAAATTGATAACCCAATTCGGTCATAAAAGACCTACATCTGGGGGGTTCCAACCCAGGCCTGACTTCACTAAATCGAAAACAAGTTAAGCTTACACAGAGCTGTGTTCATCTCCCTCAAGATTTGCTACCTGCAAATTATTTCTATGCAACACCATTCAGCAAGATTATCTATCCAACTAAATTGGGCCTTCAGCAAGATTATCTATCTTCTCAAGAACTCACAATACAACACTAGGTTGTTACAACATATTGCCTTTTTTCTCGATGGACGGGACCAGCCGTATCTTTAATATGGGCCTTGAAAAATAAAAAATAAATCGCGTTTGGGCCTTCTTGGATTTTGGACCTGCACTCTGGAATCCAATCAGCGGCCGCACTTTCCTGGTACACAGATTTTGAAATATCAAACCAGCCATCAATCAATAAAACAAAATTTTAAAATTCATAAGAAACCTGTATAAACTACAATCCACATTTTATTTCTTTCGTGGAAAAAAAATGAAAAAAATTGAAACTTCTTTTGGAAACAATATAACCCATCACAAAAATAATATATAGTGTGAGAGAGAGAGGAACCATGTATATAGGAAAAAAAAAGTGTTGTACTTGTACTTACTACATATTGAGGAGATGAGTCCTTGTTTTGTTTATGTTGAAACATTGGGATATCATCCTTAGGCTTTGTGTCAATAAACAAGATGGGACTGCTGCTTTCTTGGCTGCTCTCGTCTACCATCTTAATGAAATAACCATGCCTGTCGGACAGTCCATCCAATAAAATATTTTGCGACGGAGGAGGAAGGGAATAACTTCAGAAAACATTAGAGTTCATTTCTACTTAAGGACAAGAAACAGCGCACCTTCGGTTGCCAGCAAATTTCCCTGCTTTATCGCAACAATCACTGTCTTTTCACCCGCAGCACTTTCCTGGTACACAGATTTAACAATGTCAAACCAGCCATCCGTCGAAAAGCAAAATTTAAAACTCATAACAAACCTATATGAACTACAATCCACCATTTTTTGTTTCTACCGTGGAAAAAAATTTAAAAATTCAAAACTTCTTTCGGAAACAATATAACCCATCACATAAATAATGTATTGTGTGAGAGAGAGTGAGAGAGGAAGCATGTATGTAGGAAAACAGAAGTATTGTCTTTGTACTTACTAAGTATTGAGGAGACGAGTCTTTGTTTTGTTAATATACTTAACCTTTGTGCGCACAAACAAGACAGGACTGGGTGCTGTCTTGGCTGCTCTCGTCCACAGTCTTCATGAAATAACTATGCCTCTACATCCAAGAAAATATTCAGCGACAGCAGAGAAACCGGATAGCTTCAAGAAAACATTAGTGTTCACTTCTACTTACGGATAAAAAACAGAGAAACAGACAGACCGTCGGGTGTCTGCAGTTAGGTCTAGATGACAGGCGGTTGCGAGCAAGTTTCTTTGCTTTATCACAAGCATCACTGTCCTTTCACCCGCATCACTTTTCCGGTACACAGATTTAGCAATATCAGATCAACTATCCGTCGAAAAACAAAATTTTAAAATTCATAAGAAACCTGTACGAACTACAATCCATCATTTATTGTTTCTGCTGTAGAGAAAATAATATATAGTGAGAGAGAGAGAGTGAGAGAGGGAGCATGTATGAAGAAAACAAAAGTATTGTACTTGTACTTACTACATATCGAGGAGAGGAGTCTTTGTTATGTTAAAGTGGACACATTGGGATATCATCCTTAGGCTTGGTGTCCACAAACAAGATGGGACTGCTGCTGTCTTGGCTGCTCTCATTTCATGAAATAACTATACCTGTCCGACAGTCCATCCAAGAAAAAATTTTCAGAGACAGAGGAGGAAGAAACATTAGTGTTTGCTTCGACTGAAGGATAAGAAACAGAGAAAGAGACAGACCATCGGGTGCCTGCAGTCCGTTCCCATCAGGATTCCCTGCTTTATCGCAACAATTCAGCTGCAGCATTCATAAGAAAAACAAAATTTTAAAATTCATAAGAAAATAAACAAAAAAGCTTCTTTCACATTCTATTTCTTCCAGAAAATTAGCCAAACAATTCACAAACAAAAATGAATCAATCAACTCAATTTGTGTCTTCAATAACAATTTCACTCAAGCCGTACCTTAATACTTCCGGGAGCATTCTCAACCTCTGAGGCCTAAGGATTGGATCAAGTCTGTGGTTTTTGGCTGGTGGATGATCTTTTCAAACATGTCTTTTGTCATTCCTTGCTTGACCATCGCCTCAAGAATCTTGTCCTCAATCTCCGGCATCGGCTGCTTTGAGATAGCTTTCTCATTTGAAGAAGAGCAAAACACTAATTCAGATAGCCGTTCTTTCTCAGCTTGCCGGCAATATTTGTCCGCCTCAGTCGTGCCAGCAGTCATAAGATGGTAGGTATGGACAAACTTGTTTTGCCCAATTCTATAAGCTCGACAGATTGCCTGCTGCTGGACAGAAGGATTCCAGAGAACGTCCAGAAGAATGACCCTGGAAGCCCCAACCAGACTAATGCTCTCACAGCAGCAATTCGTCGACGCCAGCATGATCTTCGAATCATTTTCTGGATCGTTGAATGCGTTGATCACATTCTAGCGTTGCTTCTTCTCTAGCTTTCCTTCCAGCCTCTGAATTTCCTTCCCGGCATTCCACTGGAAGGTCGCGGTCAGATGCTCTTCGATCAAGTCCAAGGGCGGAAGGTACTGGCTGAAGATGAGTACTTTTTCCTTCAGCGTCATACTGAGGCGGACAAACTCGATGATGAATTTTGTTTTGACTCCTTCGTTGGGATTGAGCTTTGATGCCTCGGCTGCTTGCATATCAATTCCATCAGTTGGCACTTGCGACTTGCATCGTTGGATAAGGCACGGATGAACAGATACCAAAGAAAATCCAAAATCTGAACTCTTAATTTTTTTCCTTAGTCGTTCCCTTTCCAACCAGTCGATCAGATTCTTTTGCAATCCAGTCGATTTCAAGAGGACGAAACAGTCTCTTAATCCGGGAAGACTCTTTTGCAGGATAGAGCCTTTGTGCACATGCACAAACGGCGACATTGAGACTTTAAGCCTCTCCACTGCACCGTTGATGGATTCCGGAAGCAAAGCATGCCTAGATCTCCGGCGTTTCGTAACTGAATGCAGAATCTCAGTGAATGTCGGGTCCTGCATAGCTGCTTCTGCCACTGTAGGCCTTACGATCTTCAGTGAGTTGAACAGCTCTCTAAAGTTGTTCTGGAAAAGAATTCCAGAAAATATATAACACGCTTTTCGGTCTTGAGCTGAACCAGTGAAGTCTAAATTTTACTCCGGCGGTTGCGTGGAGTATGGACTTCATCAAGAATCACCAGTCCAGGCATCTCAAGAAGTATCGACCTCAGAATTTCGAAGTTCTTTTCAACATCCGACCTCTGCCCCTCTTCGGCTGCATCTGCTTCCACGTTTTTCTGCGCCGTCAGCTTCTCAAACAGACTGTAGCTAATCCCCAAAAGGCCTCCCCCTCTCTTCCATGAATATATCTTTACCATCCGGATTGCCTCCATGTCCCTGCATCTGATACTCGTTCCTTGAAGGAGATGATCAGCAGCCGCCATCTCGTCACCGACAATTGTCAGATTGTTCAGGTTGTGGAAATTAAACCCGGAATTCCACTTCCTGAACTCCCCTTCCCAGTTCTGAAGCAATCCAGCCGGGGTGATGATCATCGGCAAACAGTTTGGATACATCTTTAGATATGTCTCGAGGAATACGATCACGAGACGTGTCTTTCCTGTCCCTAGGGCATGTGAAATGATGCATCCGCCCACTCCAGCTAGATTTGAGTTCTTTAAATCGGCAATATCGGTACTGCCTGTCAAATTCCTCCAGAGAAACTCAAATCCTTCTTGCTGGTGTTCGTACATACTTTCCCGCACACCAGCCTTGATGCTCCACACTGAGCCGCTAGTGCAGCTTCTTATATCCGCTGCATCAGTTTCTGGGAGATTAACGGCACTAAGATCCAGACCCTTCCCTTTCTCCTGCTTCTTCTTTCCGGAAGCATTACGAGCTTTGATCGCCTGCAAAAGAAAGAAGAAGAAGTGGTATAAATAAGGGTAGCTGCACAAATTTTAAATCAACCTAAAATTGCACTAACCTACATTCAGATAACAAATTAGTATAGAATTAGGGATGGTGGATAATTAATTAAAAGGAACAATTTTGATGTTCCCCATAGTCGGATGGTTTTCTGATTTCAGTTATTTAAGCAAGAAATTGATATATACTTACCTATGGAGGAATTACATCCTTCGGTTGAATCGCCGCATGCTGACAGTAGATACAAAACCATCCTCGATCGTCTTCTAATATCAATTCATGCAGCCCTCGAGCACACCTGCGCTCCTGAGTCTCTTCCTCCTCCTCATCGTCTACTCCAAGAACCTGCAGGCCATGAATTGATCATTAGTTATCATTTCACTTCCTGAATAATTATAATAATAGTGCCGATTTAGTTCTCAATCAATGTCAAATCAGTTCTTGTGTATTGTTTGAATATTGAATTATTCTACACAAGTGCTGGAAATGATTTACTTACCTCACGGCTGGCAGTCGTTCCTATTTCCTCAACAGCACAACTAAAGTTGAACTCTTCAAACAAGTCTTCCATCTGCACCGCCCGCTCAGCTTGTCTCTGTCCCTCTTCTGTGAGTGACACGACATCGTCCTCAAACCGAAACTTCTTTGGAAGAGGAGGGTAGCCTTCAGCTGCATCTGCCGCCCCACTCCCTTCTCCAGTATGCATTGATCGAGAGGGTTGTCCGAGAATAGATTCCCTCAGGATTTTGTTGACGTCAAATCTTTTAGGCTTCAGCTTTTTCGCTTTAGCCCCCGTCGTAAACTTTGTCATCTCCTTAAGCCAATACGGCATATCTTCTCCATCCCCGCCACTTTTGCAAATCCGTGTAGCTTTCGGGCTCCGGGTATCCTTCAGTTTGAGCTGTTTGAAGCTCTTCATCGACCGGCAGGCCATAAAAATTCAATTTGAGTATCGAATAAAAGATTCGGAATGCATATTTAGTGAAGAAATTGTTCATAAAAGGCATACAATATCTAATTGTGCGAACTAATTGAATCATTGAGCTCATTTTATAAACTTTGTTAATCTATTAGCACCTTATCGTCAAAAGAAATGTGTCTTTCGTCTTGTCTTTGGACTCTGCCAGTGCTCAATGAACCAGCCCTTCCGTCGTCCATATTGGTCATTGACGGAGATGGCAATTCCCTTCTCTTATCCATTGATTGATGATTATTCTACATAAAAATATAGAGGGGTTAAACATAATTAAATGCTTAAAAAGAAAAAAAGACACCATGCATATTACTAGTAATAAATCTGCACTCCTTAGCTGCCCTAAAAAAATTAAATGGACATTTGGATCTTTAATTTCCTTTAGACTGCGTTCAATATGTTAGAGTGCCAGAATTTACCCATTACTTGTAGCTTCTGACAACATTATGATACACATGAAAACTTATTAAAAAAACTTATCGGCTCCGATCCCAAAAAAGTATACTACATACCAAAGGACAAACATCCAACTATAAACGTGTATGTTATATAATATGTAAGAAAGATGAAGTCCTTCCAAAGCAAAATAATATTTCATAAGTGAAAAGAATATGTAAATGTCTAGTATGTATATATATCACGTAGGACAAATTGAGTTCCTCCGGCAGAAGAATCTAATTATATATTTATATTACTATATGACATTTATAAAAAATATGTATAATAATAATAATAGTAATTCTTCAATAATAAAAGCAAGATATATCAGAATGTAAGGACACATATTACAACATTCACTTTGAACCTTAAAAAAAACAAATGCTTCATTTACACTATTTCAAGAAATTATAAATAAAAATAAATATAAAATACAAACAGGCCTAGTTGTTCATCTATCAAATAATCAAGTAGTTCGTCATGTTTAACAAAATACGTAACTATATAAAATTAAATGTAAATACCAACAACCTTTTCTCTTTCTATATAAGCAAGCTCCCTCCAAAAATACAGACGCAATGTTGGGAGATAATAGAGTATTAGTAAATTTAATACTTAGCAATGGCAAAAGCTTCAAAATCACTTATGTCTTTTGATGAAAAAATAAGATTTTTTTCCTTAATCTGTTTTCAGTATTTTATATTATCTTTTTTCTTTAATATATTCTTATACACCGAACATTTATGTGATAATTTAAGATAATGAAGCATATCCCAATTACTTACATATCCAAAACATGGTTGTGAAAAATTAATGAACATGTGTAATTGAACCTTTACACTTTACTAAGAATCTAAGTTAACAAATGTTTATACTACAAATAATAAAATACTATCAAACTATGTAATATTTGATCAAAGATTTGTTGAAACATTGAGTAGGTGTTGGAAAAAGAAAATAAAATATGAAAGTTAAGTGAGACATAACTCCAACCAACACAATAAAAATCTACTCAATGCATAAGATTAAGATCAAGGAGATACTTACGTAGCTAGAAGTTATTTTCTTTTAAAACAATATATTCCTAGAGTGAAAAATAAGCGCAAAGAGGTCAACATAACACAATGTGCAAAAGTAAAATTTTCACTTGATGACATCAATAAAAACAAATAAATAAACTTGACAACCAGCTACCAGACAATCCGTGATTGGATTTGATAGGAACTATAATAAAAATAAATTAGTGAATTTAAATAACTAAAAAGGCAAACCTAAGTCAAGATAACCCCGCCGTTGAACCAAGCGCGACTAAGAAAGACGTTACGATCGTATCCGGGGAATCAATCAATCAATAGTGTAAGTATCGTAATGGTAAAAATCAAATTTGATGACTGTTTTAGAAATAAATTTAGTTATATTGATCGAAGGTGAAACTTAACTTCCAAAACATCACATATTGAAAAATAATAATAAAAAAATAACATTGACGAAAATCAAAGAACTTTGAAAGGAAAGAGAATATAATATTAGATAAAGGAAGATGGGTTTTTCTTTTTTTTTTATATATATAAAAAAGTAAATAAATAAGCATTTCATTTCTTGAAACACAAGTTTTAATTCTGAAAATCTAAGAGATAAAGAAAGAAGATCACATATGTATACCTGCTTAGATCACCCAAATCAAACACAAATCAAACAAGAAGAGCACGATGCCGCCAAATATCTGCAAGAAATTGAGTTAGAAAACATCGATGAATAAATTAATCATTCATTCAGCTAAAGCAAAAAAAAAGGAGACGAAGCTCGAAAAAGTACATCCATGATCATGTTGAGAAATAAACTTGATCTAAAAAATAAAAGTTGGAGGACTATAGTAATTCATTTTCTAAAATAAATAAATAAATTACAAAAATGTAACCCCATGCAGGAAATTAGTCTATATCATGTCATTAGTTTGGATTTGTCTAAGACACATTCATGGCTAAACATTAGCTCTAGGAAAAAATCTTGCTTGCATTGGTTTAGGAGAAATTGTGTTAATTTACTTTTCTTAGCCTTTTCTTTTGTGTATAAATAGGCTTTGTAATTTCTTTTTTAATCATCAATCAAAAATCTTTCAGCACCGGCTGCAAACTTTCCTTTGACAAATTGTTGATTTGAAGGAGGGCTCCTGAAAGGTTTTCCGGTGAGAATAAGAGAGTGGAAGGGAGAGGGGCTAAGACGAATAAAGTGTTTCGAATTTTTTCCAAAACATGACCAAAAACGAAATTGGGTCATAATCAATGAATTTGGTGGGGGTTTGAGCTGGAGATCAAAGTTTTTGGAGGCGAAAAAAGTGTTTGGAGGGGAAGGTAAGGGTTAAGAAATGACTTGCTGGTTTTGCCCGCTTAGGAAGGATGCTCAGGTTCCTCTTCGATTTTACCTATGTTTGATGGTTCTTGTTGATGAAATTTGCGTTTCTGTTTGGTTTTTCGATCGAGTGTGTCCTGATGTGCAGACAGTAGGAAGCCAAAGTCGAATGCAAGTAAAAGAGGTAACTGATATTGCAGCGGAATCTTCTCTAGGTGTTTCTCGTTTTTGTTTTTGCTATTTTTGTTTGTACTAGTGTTTAGCATTTCAGTCTGCATGAATATATTAGTATTTGTGGCAGCCATGCTTTGCTATTTCTCGTTTTTAGTATTTGCTATTATATTCTTAATCTTGTAATATTTATGTGAAGAATTAATGATCATGTGAAAATTGAATATTTACACTAGAGTACCTCAAATGGTTATAGAAACATTGAGTAGGTGTTGAAAAAACAATGTAAAGGTTAAGTCCGTCATAACTTCACACTATATGATAATTACGTATATGCAGCATGTCAAAATTAAGTGCTCACTTGCTGAAGTCAATAAGGCTAGTAGACAAAGATCATATGCAACATATAATGATCAATTGCCTTTGTTGAGTCTATTTGATGAGAACTTCAATAACAATAAATGTGTGCATTTAAAAAACTCACTGCAATGGTACCAAGTGCGACAAGCAGAAGACAATCGAATCAGTGTAGGGGATCAATCAATAGCGTGAGGAATGTAAGAACAATCTCAATTGGTCGATAATTCAAAAAATCTGCCATTGTAATATTATATAGATTGTATAAGTAGTCAATGTCAACATCTTGTAAGAAAGATTGAAGTGACTATTGAATAATTTGGAATAAAATTTCTGAGAATGTAGTAGCATGACATATAAATAAAAGAGATACCAAACATTGATAAAAGGCTGCGATACAGACAATAACGGGGCCTATAAGAGTAAATAGATATTGAAATGAATGGCCAAATTTCATACCACAAGGGACCTGTTTTGAGAGAAAACCCTTGTTGTGTTCGTGAAAATTGCTGATCTTTACCTTTTCGTATGTTACGGTCAATAAAAATATTAGAAATCTTATTATGTTGTCGCTGAAACTAGTAAAGTGCATATAGGCTATAAATTTTGTATATATCTAAACAATAGTAATTTTACCGTTCATTTTAATATTCGTGGCAGTCATGCTTTGCCACTTTTTTCAGTATTTTCCAACTCTATTCTAAATCATGTAACATTCATGTGAAGAATTTGTGATCATGCGAAAATCGAATATTTACACTAGAGTTTGTCAATGGTAATAGAAACATTGAGTAGGTAATGAAAAAATAAATGTAAAGGTTAAGTAGGTCATAACTTCACACTGTATGATAATTACATAAATGCAACATGTCAAAATTAATTTCTCACTTGCTAAAATCAATAAGGCTAGCATACAAGAAGATCGTATGTAACATATAATGATCAATTGCCTTTGTTTTGTCTTTTTTTATTTTTTAAGAACTTCAATAAAAATAAATGTGTGCATTTAAATAACTCACCAAAATGGTACAAGGTGCCACTAACGGAAGATATTCGAATCAGTCTAGGTGATCAGTCAATAGCGAAAGGATTGTAAGAACGATCTCTGTTGGTAGGTAATTCAAAAAATCGGCCGTTGTAATATTATATGCATTGCAAAGCAGTCAAATGTCAACATCTTGTAAAAGAGATTGAAATGACTATTAGATAATATAATATCGAATAAAAGTTCTAAGAATGCAGTAGCATGACATATAAAAAATATATATATATATACAAACCTTTGATAAAAGGCTGGGATACAAACAATAAGGGGCCTATAAGTGTAAATAGATGTTATTGAAATGAAAGCCTAAATTTCATACCACAAGGGACTTGTTTTGAGAAAAAAAAAAAAAAAAAAAAACCCTTATTTTGTTAATGGAAATTACTGATCTTTGTTATCTTTACCTCTTACCCCTTTGTATGTTACAGTCAAATCAAAATGAAGGAACTTTAAAAGAAATAGAAAATATAATGAAGTATAAGAGGAAGAGTTTTCTTTCAAAAAAAGTAAAATAAAATAAAAAAAGAAATTTCACCAAGTGAAACCCTAGTTATAGTTTGTGGAAATCTAAAACTCAAAAAAATGGATACAAATCTGTAATGTTTGCTTAAATTAATCAAATCAAATAAGAAGAACAAGGGCAACCAAGAATTTGCAAGAAATTAAGCTACAAAGCAAAGATTTTTTAATCATTCTTTCCTATTCAAAGAAATAGAGATAGATGTAGCTCGATAAAAGTGGCTCCAAAACAACTTGAAAGGTCGATGGATACACAGAAACACATACACACCTCTGAGCTCTGTTCGTGAAATTAAGGTGGATTCGGGAAATTTCGCTAGGGTGAGAAGGAGAGGGAGAGTGAGAAGAAGAGAGAGAGATTTCCGACAAGAAAATGCGACTGAGTTTTTGGGATTTGAAGAGGGAGAGAAGATGACGAAAAAGAGAAAAGTCGGGATTAATGGTATATTCTTGAGGTGTTTTCTGCTTGGATTTTGTTTGTAATTTTTTATTTTATTTTTTATTTAAGCCCATTAATATTATTGTAATGAACACCTTTTTTGGTCATTCCAAATATAATGAATAGTGGGACCCTAAGCTAATCGTTGGATATCTAAAGTAAAGTATGTGATGCATTTAATTTAATATAATTAATTGCATTTAACCCCTTGATAACAGTCAGTCCAAACCAAATAACTGCAAATGAAGAAAACTAGAAAAAATCAATACCTCCAAAGCAATCTATGATGATCTTAATTGCACAAATGACAAGCCAGAATAAATAAATAACTCTAAACCAATTTATGATGATCTTAATTGCACAAATACTATAAATCTGTAATTTAAAAATAAGTTACAATATTATAAAGACATGCCTTGAGAGATTTGGCAAAAAACAATACATTCACAGGTAAAAGTATTAAAAGTTCCACCGATCAAATGCATATTCTAAATATAGTATGTTCCTATGAAATAAACGAAGAATTAACCAAGTTGATCAAGAATCCAATTGTCTTCAATGTGACATATCACCAAAAAGAAATGAACAACGCAATAGTCACAAAATAATTAAGAATACTACAACAAGAATAAACATAACAAGAAGGAACGAGATAGAACAGAATTTGTGACTAGCAACAAACCCATCAAACAAATCTAAAAAGCAATATAAACATGCAACATCCCATATTTTTATTCCTTGTGTGCTAATACGCCAATCAACAATTAAGAGACATGACAATAGAAATAAACAAACAAATTTGACAAGAACCAAACAAATTTATTCTCTTACACGTCGATGTTAGCCTGGCAACTGCAGACTATAATAGGCAGCTACCGCATATCTGCATCTTTACACCCTTGTGGATTTTCACCCTTGATGGGGCTTAATTTGAAGCCAAAAATAACATAATTGCATTGTGAATATATATATATATATATATAAAGCATCTCCAAGGTTGCAAGTGCATTAATAACCTTAATTCAGTCAAACACAATAAGAAAACCAACCTCGGTGTGTCACATAGTTTGTGGTGCAAAAGGGTGAGTTGATTTCTTGAGATGGAAATTCATGTGACTTCTTTGAGATTAAGATTTTTCATACTTTCTATTGTGAAGATTATAAAAAAAAAAAGCTTATGGTCTTTTGAAACCTTACTCAACAAAGGAGATATTAGAGTTCCAACCGGATGAGAGAAACTGAACCTAATGTCGCCTACACTCGACTAGATAGATACTTTATTGATGTTAGTACTGCGGTATGAGGATTAACTTCCTATGCAATTTGCGAGACATTACTCTGCCTGGACCTATTGGATTGGAGGAGGGTTTCTCACTATTGCAAAGAGACTCGATGAACATCTCATATTATTATCAGTAAAATAATATTTACTACAATTTTGAGTCTTCCTTGCTTTCCTTCCTAGTAAACTGATTTTGAAGATTTCATCAAATTTTAATTCGATTATAATACACAATGGAAAATAAATTTAAGAAATAACAAAAACAATAAAGACCTTTAAATTGCCAAAAGCAAAACAATGGTTTTATTTTATTCTCTTCTTCTTATTCTTAATTTAGATATAAATATACAATAGATGATAAACAATAAGTTTTATTTTTTTTGTTTTGTTTTATTTTGTTCGTTTTTTTTTTTTTGTTTTTTCACTACAAAAAAATAATATATTTGTAACGAAATTCCGTCCCTAAAGTTCACGTAGTTAACGTAATTCTATTACTAATTCCGTCTCTAATGTTATTAGTAACGGAAAAAGTAGATTTAGAGAAAAAAAATTTTGTTATAAAAATAATTTTTTGTTGTAGTGTTTTTTCTAAAGAATTATAGCAAAACATCGTCAATATCAAATTTAGACATATCATATTCATTGTAATAATGTAAATGGGCTTTAAAACTAATTATAAATAAATCCAAAGTAGAAAACACCTGAAAAATTAATATTTCCTACTGATACCATTGCCATCCAAATTCCTAATTTTCTCTTGCGGTCAAGTAATCTCTCTCTCTCTCTCCAAATCTCCAAATCGCAGCTTCTCGTTCGACTGTCCATCAGAAGTCTCTCTCTCCCTCTCCCTCACCTCTTCCTTCAGCAGGCATAAGGTATGTATTTATATGTTTTTTCGTATCTAATTACCTTCCAAGTTGTTATGGTAGCACTTTTATGGACCTTCGTCTCCATTTCTTGGAATCCTATTACATGATTAACATCTTTTATTTTTAGCATAATTTGTTGCAGATTTTTTATTGCCCTTGTTTCTTCTTGTTTGATTTGATTAATTAATCTAAGCAAGTACTACAGATCTGTGTCCGTTTCTTTGATTTCTAGATTCCCCAAACTAAAACTAGGGTTTCTGCAGATGACATTTATTTTTTTTTATTTGTTTAAACTTCTTTCTCCTCTACTTTATATTATTTCCTCAAAAAAAAAAGTCCCTTATGGTACGAAATTTGGCCATTCTTTTAAACATGTGACATCTATTTACACTTATAGTTCGATTATTGTCTGAATGGCAGCACTTTGTCATTGTTTTCGATCTCTTTTACTTATATGTCATGCTGTCATGCTATAGATTTCTTAGAATTTTTAGTTTCAAATTATCCAATAGTTATTTCAATCTATTTTACAAGATTTTGATGTTGACTACTTTTGCAGTGAATATAATATTACAATGGCAGACTTCCTAGATTATCTACCAATGGAGATCATTATTACAATCCTTACCCTATTGATTGATCCCGTTGGCATGATCCGAATGTCAGCCGTTACTCGTACATGGTACCATTTTGGTGAGTAATTTAAATGCACACATTCATTGTTATTGAAGTTCCTGTAAAATAGACTCAACAAAGACACTTGATCATTATATGTTACATACGATCTTCTTGTCGGGTAGCTGGGGATCAAGATTTTTTTATTGGTTTCATCAACCAAGCACTTAATTTTGACATGTATGTATGTAATTATCATGTAGGGTGAAGTAATGACCAACTTAACCTTTAGATTGTTTATTATTATTATTATTATTATTATTATTATTATTTTATGAACATCTACTCAATGTTTCTACAACCGTTTGATCAAATATTACATATGTTTGGTAATATATTATTATTTGATGTATTCCAATCTAAATATTCGATTATCACATGATTATTAATTCTTGACATGAATGTTACACAATTAACAATATAATAAAAAATTACTAAAAAAAGAGCAAGCATGGTTGTCACGAATACTGAAATAAACTATATATAACACAATCAGATTTACTATTGTTTATCAAAGCCCGATGCCTCTATGTAGTGCCTACCACACATGATTCGCCTAGCGCAATTTGCCTTATCGGGCCAAGTTTGTTGGCTTTTATGTTCGGCCGGGGGTTTACCCAAAGCGCACCCGAAAGGTAGTGGCTGCATCTTCTCACGTTATAATAATAATAATAATAATAATAATAATAATAATATTGTTTAGATATATCAAAAATTTATTGCTTATAGGCACTTTACTAGTTTCATAGACAATATGATAACATTTCTGATATTTAAAAGCGTCACAACAATTGATATGGTTACTTTGTTGAACAATCTACTGTCGTATGCAATGCACATAGAGGTGTGTCTGCGAGGGGCATTAGATTTTGGTTTTGGATTTGAATATTTATAAATTTAATTTAAATAATTATATGACATGATACGAATAGATATTGATATAATGTTTTGAATATAAATTTAATTTTTAGAAGAATATATAAAATATGAATTTTGAGGAATAGTAAACTTTGTAAAGTTTGTCAAAAAACACACCCTAATTGCAATTCACGGCCGTTAGATAAAACATACTAAATTTTTGTTTTCATTATTTATTTTATCTTTCCTTTCAAGTCTATTGCTGAATTTTTATTTTTATTATTATTATATTCAAGCAGAATGAAATGTGTAAACACTACAAGAAATTATCAATTTTGTAACGAGATTTTTTTGTTACTAAATTCACTTTTTCTGTTACTAATGATATTAGAGACGGAATTAGAGATGGAATTACGTTAGCTACATGAACTTTAGGAACGGAATTCCGTTACAAATATACTAATTTTTTTATAGTGAAACACTTAATATACACAGCTTATCATTATGTTAGCTAGGGAAATTACTCTTATCCATTTTTACACACGTTGTGTTTTGTTTTTTCTGTTGTCCAAAATGCAATTGCAAAAACAGCTTGTCTAAGGAGAGCTCCAATGCTCAAGAATACAAGCTACTGCGACGCAATTATGAACCAGAAGAAGAAGCACCATCTTCAAAAATTCAATGATCTTCGGAAGGAACACAAACTGTACTCAAGCCTCCTTGCTATTCTGTCAAAAGCAAGTATGATTAATCCAAAGAATTGCATTGGGTTTGTCATCGGAGCTTCTTCTACAAGCCATTATATAGGAAAGAGCATCATTCATGCACTCCTCCCAAACAAAATGTATTGGTCGAGCAAAGGGCACACCGACGCTAATGTATCTGAGACCATACTTTTCAAACTCAATGGCGGAGTTTGCATTGTATCAGACATTCAAATCCAACCTTCTCCTGGTATATTATACTTTCCATTGTCTCGACACATTTATGTTCATCCTATTTTATGTTGGGAATCCTAACTGAGTTCTTCTATCCTATTTGCATTCCCTTTCAGGGCATTGTGGTAACAGACAATATATATTCTCCGCTATGTCAGTCCATTTCAGCATGGAGCATAGTATGTTGCCAAAATATCAAACACACCAGGACATTAACTTGCCGGGGGATATAAAGGATGACCACTTCGTCTGGGGTTATACATCGCCTCAATTCCCCATGGAACAGGTTATGCACTAGCAGTTGTCCTAATTCCAAATGATTTTTGGTTGAAAATAATAACTTACATTTGCTCTAATATGAATTGCATATGGCCAGAGTCTCCTCAAGCAAACATTTACACTGCCTGAACCAGTTCTATGTGTGGGAGGGTTTCTGAAGATCGAACTCTTGGGGATGGTGCAAAGAGACCCAAGGAATAGTTTATACTACCATTGGTACTTAAACAACCTTTGCCTTTGTAATACTGCATGTAAATGTGCACAGAGAACAATAGGGATCAATCTTATTCAACCCAAAAAAATTGGGCATCACTTACCACTATATATTGGTTAAATGTTGCAGCCTGCATCGGGTGAGCATCCGCGGCCAGTCCCTCGAACCGGCCTTCGACATAGAGACAGTTGAACGGGGCAGACTAATACTTAGGCACCAACCTTCAGCAGTTATTGATGTTTTGAGGCAGATTCCCCGTCCCTCCACGGCTGTCATCAGCCAAATGGCCGTAGCGCAATCGATGGAATTTATGTTTAATCATCTTCTTCCTTTTGTAAACTTTGACCGAAATATAGCCTTGGCTCCAGCCCGAAGATATGCCAATAATCTCCTGGGCTATAGACCGAATGAAGGGCGAAATGGTACGGAAGACGCAGAGGCCTAGAGCCCCAAAGTGCCAGCCTTCAAAGCATACAACAGTCCTAAATATGGATTGCATCATTGCTTATACATTTCAATATATGAGTTGTACTTAATTTGAGTAATACATACTAATTATGTATCATTTAATTGGTCTCACTTTGTTAGTTTTTATATAAATTTTATTTAAAAATAAAGTAATAAGAAATCTGCTGTAATAAAAGAAAATATAATCATATGAGCGTGTAGACTCGAACTTATGATTATTCAATTTAAGTACGTGTTAAAATTGGTTATAATTTTCTGACTTTCAACAAAATTTACAAATTTCACAATAATCATATGAGCGTAGCTGTAATTCCGTTCCTAATTCCGTCTCTACTGTCATTAGTAACGGAAAAAGTAGATTTAGAGAAAAAAAAATTTTGTTACAAAAATGATTTTTTCTTGTAGTGTAATATCTAATTATATATATTTCTTATTTGGTAAAAAATGATCTGCCCGTGCGCGCACACACACAAACCAGTTATTGTTTAACTATAAAATTCATGGGCTTTAAAAAGATAATAAAATTAGAAATAAATCCGAAAACAAAAGAACACTCGGACAAGATTCGGTGTTAATACGACCCAATGTCATTTTTTTGGTCAAGTTTTGGACAAAAAAGGAAAAAAAATGTTGTTTTAGACTGTCCTAGCCACTCTCCCATCCACTCCGTCCTCACACAAAAAAGCCTCTGAAGAACCGTCATTCAAATCAACATGTTGTCAAAGGAAGATACGCGGGCAGGTGTAGAGAGGTTGTATGCATATATATATATATATATATGTATCTATCTACCTTTCAACTTGGATGAACTTTTTCCAGCTCGTCATTTTTTATTTTTTTTTTCGAATATGAATGAATATTAATTTATTCATCTTTAGTGTAGCTTAATTTCTTGAGGCTATCTGGTAGCTTGGGTTCTTCTTATTTGATTTGGCTAATCTAAGCAGGTAAACATATCTGTTCCTTTTTATTTAATCTCTAGATTTCCACCGATTAAAACGAGGGTTTCAATAGATGTAATCCATATTTATTTATATATTTTTTTTAAAAAAAAACTTATCTTCCTTTACTTGATATTATTATTTTTTTTTAATTTTTTTTTTCTCAGTATGTGATAGTTTGACAAATTAGTTTTTACACTTCTTCCAACATTACTAAAGTTATTTCTACAACAATTATCAAGTTCGATTTTTAACCTAAGGATACTTACACTATCGATTGATACCCTAGATATGATCCCAACATCTGTTGTTAGTCGCACTTGTCCATTATTGTGTATTATTTAAATGCACGATATTAATTTTATTTACGTTCCTATCTAATAGAATCTTTTATATGCTACATAAGAATTCTTTGTCTATTAGCTGGTAATCAAGTTTTTTAGAGGCTGGATATTGAGGATAAGATTCTCGAAGAGATTGTCCAGCATGCAAAGACAAAAGGTATCTTTGAAAAGATCATCCACCAGCCTAAGAAAGCCAACTTGTCCTATCATTGGGCATCAAAGGTTAGGAATATTCCCGGAAGTATTAAGGTACATGTTGAATGAACTGGAAAAAAACACATTGAGTTGATTGATTCATTTTTATTTGTGATTTGTTTGGTTGATTTGTTAGAAGAAATAAAATGTGAGTGGTTGTATAGTTTCCTAAAGAAGTTTGGAGTTTTTTATTTTTTATTCCAAGGAAAAAATAGAATACGGTGGATTATAGTTCATATAGATTTCTTATGAATATTTATTATTTTTCGACCAGTTATTAGTTTCAGATTGCTATATTGCATACATTGCATACATATACACAAGATTGTATAGGTGTATGATAATTTCTGAAATTTTCATTTCTTCCGACAATTCTTCATTGTAGATTGCTCTAGGTTTGCACTAATTAATGTGTTTGATTGGATAGATTATAAGTATATTAGAATTGTAAGAATATTCTCGTAAGATTTTTAATAGTGATCATTTATAACTATGACTGAAAGTTTGTAAACAATTTTATATATAACCACAAGTAGTTATGGATTATAGGTATTTTACCAATTTTCATAGACAATAGAAAGTTTCGCAACTAATTATATAATGTCCTGATCGACTTATATATTGCTGAATACAATGCATATAGTTTCGAGTTGTAACCGATTGCAACTATATACATATATCTAGGGTCTGGATGCAAGTTCATAATGGTTTTCGGTGCTCGAAGCTTCCTTGTTCCACCGTATGTCCCGTCACTTTTAGGAACACGCAATGTACTAAGGCCTACTTGATATTCAGCCAAAAGAAATCACGAATCCAATGGAGTGCATTGAGTACGTCAATGAAGCTTCTTCTATAAACGATTATGAAGAAAGGAGGTGTTGGGAAAATGACAAAATAACATTTTCTTATTCTGAAATTGAATCTTTGAAGCAATGAGGTGGGTTTATTTATAATCTTCGAACACTCCCCATTTCCTTGCAAATGGTTTCAGTAAGGGCTGTCTGTGATCATCATTTTTTGGAGTAGACTTGCTGAAAATGTAATAAATCAATCTCAAGGACTGCGTGCTATCCTTAGGCTTTGTGTGCACAAACAAGACAGGACTGGTGCTGTCTTGGCTGCTCTCGTCCTCCATCTTCATGAAAAAACAATGCCTGTCCATCCAAGAAAATATTCAGCAACAGAGGAGGAAGGGAATAGCTTCAGAAAACATTAGTGTTCATTTCTACTTAAGGATAAGAAACAGAGATACAGACAGACCGATGGGTGTTTGCATTCTGCTCAGAATGAGAAGCGGTTGCCAGCAAGATTTCCTGCTTTATCGCAATGATCTTTACAGCCATAGCACTTTCCTCGTAAATAATTTAGCAATATCAAACCAGCCATCAGTCGGAAAAAAAATTTACAAATTCATAAGAAACCTTTAGGAACTACAAATCACCATATTTTGTTTCTTCGGTGGAAAAAGAATGAAAAAATTTGAAACTTTTTGGGAAACAGTACAATCCATCACAAAAATAATATATAGTGAGAGCTAAAGAGAGTGAGAGAGGGAGCATGTATATTGAAAAACAGAAGTATTGCACTTGTACTTACTGCATATTGAGTAGAGGTGTCCTAGGTTTGTTAATGTTGAAATATTGGGATATCATAATCAACCCAAATCAAATGATTGGAAAGCCAGACAAGCCAAAAGAAATCAATATAGCTCTCACACAAATTTGTTATTGTTGGCCTCAAATTCGTCCAAAAATCAAGCAGCAACCAATTAAAAGCACAACAAAAAACGAACCGCAGATAAACACAACACCAACGTAGATTTTTCAAAGGACAGTTCATGAACCGATCAAACACAACAGGCACACTCTGCGAGATCAAATATAAAACACACGAAATTGATAACCCATTTCGGTCATAAAAGACCTACATGTGGGGGGTTCCAACCGAGGCACGACTTCACTAAATTAAAAATAAGTTAAGCTTACACAGAGCTGTGTTCATCTCCCTCAAGAATTGCTAACACCGTTCAGCAAGATTATCTATCCAACTAAATTGGGCCTTCAGCAAGATTATCTATTTTTTCAAGAAATCACAATACAACACTAGGTTGTTACAACATATTGCCTTTTTTCTCCCTGGACGGGACCAGCCATATCTTTAGTATGGACCTCGAAAAATAAAAAATAAATCGCATTTGGGCCTTCTTGGATTTTAGACCTGCACTCTGGAATCCAATCAGCCGCCGCACTTTTCTGGTACACAGATTTAGAAATATCAAACCAGCCATCAATCAAAAAAACTAAATTTTAAAATTCATAAGAAACCTTTATGAACTACAATCCACATTTTATTTCTTTCGTGGAAAAAAATGAAAAAAATTGAAACTTCTTTCGGAAACAATATAACCCATCACAGAAATAATATATAGTGTGAGAGAAAAAGGAACCATGTATATAGAAAAAGAGAAGTGTTGTACTTGTACTTACTACATATTGAGGAGAGGAGTCCTTGTTTTGTTTATGTTGAAACATTGGGATATCATCCTTAGGCTTTGTGTCAACAAACAAGATGGGACCGCCGCTTTCTTGGCTGCTCTCGTCCACCATCTTAATGAAATAACCATGCCTGTCGGACAGTGCATCCAATAAAATATTCAGCGACGGAGGAGGAAGGGAATAACTTCAGAAAACATTAGTGTTCATTTCTACTTAAAGGACAAGAAACAGCTAAACAAACGCACCTTCGGTTGCCAGCAACTTTCCCTGCTTTATCGCAACGATCACTATCTTTTCAGCCGCAGCACTTTCCTGGCACAAAGATTTAATAATATCAAACCAGTCATCCGCCGAAAAGGAGTGGCTGCACCCAGAGTGGGCTGCCTACGTACCCTAACGGGATCAAGCCATACGTAGTTCTATATACAAGCTATATAGTCTCAGTAAAGCAAACAGAAAAGACAAGCTAGTAGTCTAAGTATCAATGCCTAAGGCATCGAAATCAAATACTAAGATATCAAGTCTAAATATCATCTATCAAGGCTAAATCAAGAATTAAGGAATAGGGTAAAGCCTGCTACCTGAAGCGGAAGGTCGGGAGACCGTCAGCATCCGTTCGAAGGAGGCCTCTAATCGACGAAGGAATATCTGAAGGGAGAAGTGTAAGCTCAATCGGGAGAGAAACCGCCAAAGTCGCTAAGGCATCTGCGATGCGGTTCCCCTCTCTATATATATGCGATATCCTCCAAGTCGCATCCCTAAGCCGCAACTGAATACACATAAGGCATCGTTGGAGAGTCCAGTGGCTCGTCTCGGTGGAGATCAGAGAGATGCATGCCGTCGAGTCTGTCTTGATCCAAAACGGCATCAATCATTGGTCAATCGTTATCCCTACTCCAGTCTGAATCGCTGTCAGCTCTGCCAAGGTGTTCATCGCCTGGGGAATTCAAGTCTGAAATGCAATGAGTACTGCCCCAGCTGAATCTCGGATAATACCAGCCGCTCCTGCTGCTCCAGGATTGCCAAGCGAAGCACCATCGGTTTTAAGCTTGAACCATCCTGGAAACGGTGCCTCCCATCGCACCATAATCGGAGGCCGAGGAATCGGAGGGGGTATCGAAATCCAAGACCATCTGCTATATAAAAGTCACCCGCCCAATGTCGACATAAGAGAATCCTAGCTTACCAAAGAGTCTGCAAGTGTGAATGAATCCGACCAAATGATCTTCTCGGAAGATACACGAACCCGCATGTGCTTCGCATCGTTCCGAGTAATCCAGATGAACCATAGTACCAACAACGGAACATACGCCCTGATACTCTGAGAGTGTGCCGAAGAAAGCCTCCACGAAGACACAAGTAGATGCAGTGTATGTGTCATTGGCAAAGATAGCCTGAAAAGCGCCGTAAAGTGCTCCCATACTCTCCGGGCACCATTATTATGTTGAAACATTGGGATATCATCCTTAGGCTTTGTGTCAACAAACAAGATGGGACTGCTGCTTTCTTGGCTGCTCTCGTCCACCATCCTAATGAAATAACCATGCATGTCGGACAGTCCATCCAATAAAATATTCAGCGACGGAGGAGGAAGGGAATAGCTTCAGAAAACATTAGAGTTCATCTCTACTTAAGGACAAGAAACAACGCACCTTCGGTTGCCAGCAACTTTCCCTGCTTTATCGCAACGATCACTGTCTTTTCAATCGGAACACTTTCCTGGTACACAGATTTAACAATGTCAAACCAGCCATCCGTCGAAAAGCAAAATTTAAAACTCATAAGAAACCTATATGAACTACAATCCACCAGTTTTTGCTTCTGCCGTGGAAAAAAATGTAAATAATCAAAACTTCTTTCGGAAACAATATAACCCATCGCATAAATAATGTATTGTGTGGAAGAGGTGAGAGAGGAAGCATGTATGTAGAAAAACAGAAGTATTGTATTTTTACTTACTAAGTATTGTGGAGACGAGTCCTCATTTTGTTAATATACTTAGCCTTTGTGCGACAAACAAGACAGGACTGGGTGTTGTCTTGGCTGCTCTCGGCGACAGTCTTCATGCAATAACTATGCCTCTACATCCAAGAAAATATTCAGCGACAGCGGAGAAACCGGATAGCTTCAAGAAAACATTAGTGTTCACTTCCACTTACGGATAAAAAACAGAGAAACAGACAGACCGTCGGGTGTCTGTAGTTAGCTCTAGATGACATGCGGTTGCCAGCAAGTTTCTCTGCTTTATCAGAAGGATCACTGTCCTTTCACCCCCATCACTTTCCCGGTACACAGATTTAGCAATATCAGACCAAACATCCGTCGAAAAACAAAATTTGAAAATTCATAAGAAACCTATACAAACTACAATCCATCATTTATTGTTTCTGCCGTGGAAAAAATAATATATAGTGAGAGAGAGAGAGTGAGAGAGGGAGCATGTATGAAGAAAAACAGAAGTATTGTACTTGTACTTACTACATATCAAGAAGAGGAGTCTTTGTTATGTTAAAGTGGAGACATTGGGATATCATCCTTAGGCTTGGTGTCCACAAACAAGATGAGACTGCTGCTGTCTTGGCTGCTCTCATTTCATGAAATAACTATACTTGTCCGACAGTCCATCCAAGAAAAAATTTTCAGAGACAGAGGAGGAAGAAACATTAGTGTTTGCTTCGACTGAAGGATAAGAAACAGAGAAAGAGACAGACCATCGGGTGCCTGCAGTCCGTTCCCATTAGGATTCCCTGCTTTATCGCAACAATTCAACTGCAGCATTCATAAGAAAAACAAAATTTTAAAATTCATAAGAAAATAAACAAAAAAGCTTCTTTCACATTCTATTTCTTCCAGAAAATGAGCCAAACAATTCACAAACAAAAATGAATCAATCAACTCAATTTGTTTCTTCAAAAACAATTTCACTCAAGCCGTACCTTAATACTTCCGGGAGCATTCTCAACCTCTGAGGCCTAAGGATTGGATCAAGTCTGTGGTTTTTGGCTGGTGGATGATCTTTTCAAACATGTCTTTTGTCATTCCGTGCTTGACCATCGCCTCAAGAATCTTGTCCTCAATCTCCGGCATCGGCTGCTTTGAGATATCTTTTTCATTTGAAGAAGAGTAAAATACTAATTCGGATAGCCGCTCTTTCTCAGCTTGCCGGCAATATTTGTCCGCCTCAGTCGTGCCAGCAGTCATAAGATGGTAGGTATGGACAAACTTGTTTTGCCCAATCCTACTCGACAGATTTCTTGCTGCTGGACAGAAGGATTCCAGAGAACGTCCAGCAGAATGACCCTGGAAGCCCCAACCAGACTAATGCCCTCAGAGCAGCACTTCGTCGACGCCAGCATGATCTTCGAATCATTTTCTGGATCGTTGAATGCGTTCATCACATTCTGGCGTTGCTTCTTCTCTAGCTTTACTTCCAGCCTCTGAATTTCCTTCCCGGCATTCCACTGGAAGGTCGCGGTCAGATGCTCTTCGATCAGGTCCAAGGGCGGAAGGTACTGGCTGAAGATGAGTACTTTTTCCTTCAGCGTCATACTGAGGCGGACAAACTCGATGATGAATTTTGTTTTGACTCCTTTTTTGGGATTGAGCTTTGATGCCTCGGTTGCTTGCATATCAATTCCATCAGTTGGCACTTGCGACTTGCATCGTTGGATAAGGCACGGATGAACAGATACCAAAGAAAATCCAAAATCTGAACTCTTAATTGTTTTCCTTAGTCGTTCCCCTTCCAACCAGTCGATCAGATTCTTTTGCAATCGAGTCGATTTCAAGAAGACGACACAGTCTCTTAATCCGGGACGACTCTTTTGCAGGATAGAGCCTTTGTGCACATGCACAAATGGCGACATTGAGACTTTAAGCCTCTCCACTGCACGGTTGATGGATTCCGGAAGTAAAGCATGCCTAGACCTCCGGCGTTTCCTATCTGAATGAAGAATCTCAGTGAATGTCGGGTCCTGCATAGCTGCCTCTGCCACTGTAGGCCTTACGATCTTCAATGAGTTGAACAGCCCTCTAAAGTTGTTCTGGAAAAGAGTCCCAGACAATATAACACGCTTTTCGGTCTTGAGCTGAACTAGTGAAGTCCAAATTTTACTCCGGCGGTTGCGTGGAGTATGGCCTTCATCAAGAATCACCAGTCCAGGCATCTCAAGAAGTATCGACCTCAGAACTTCGAAGTTCTTTTCAACACCCGACCTCTGCCCCTCTTCGCCTGCATCTGCTTCCACGTTTTTCTGCGCCGTCAGCTTCTCAAACAGAATGTAGCTAATCCCCAAAAGGCCTCCCCCTCTCTTCCATGAATATATCTTTACCATCTGGATTGCCTCCATGTCCCTGCATCTGATACTCGTTCCTTGAAGGAGATGATCAGCAGCCGCCATCTCGTCGCTGATAATTGTCAGATTGTTCAGGTTGTGGAAATTAAACCCGGAATTCCACTTCCTGAACTCCCCTTCGCAGTTCTGAAGCAATCCAGCCGGGGCGATGATCATTGGAAGATAGTTTGGATATATCTTTAGATATGTCTCAAGGAATACGATCATGAGACGTTTCTTTCCTGTCCCTGGGGCATGAGAAATGATGCATCCGCCCTCTCCAACTAGATTTGAGTTCTTTAAATCAGCAATATCGGTACTGCCTGCCAAGTTCCTTCTTGCTGGTGTTCGTACATACTTTCCCGCACACCAGCCTTGATGCTCCACACTGAGCCGCTAGTCCAGCTTCTTATATCCGCTGCATCAGCTTCTGGGAGATTAACGGCGCTAAGATCCAGACCCTTCCCTTTCTCCTGCTTCTTCTTTCCGGAAGCATTACGAGCTTTGATCGCCTGCGAAAGAAAGAAAGAAGAAGTGGTATAAATAAGGGTAGCTGCACAAATTTTAAATCAACCTAAAATTGCACTGACGTATATTCAGATAACAAATTAGCATAGAATTAGGGATGGTGGATAATTAATTAAAAGGAACAATTTTGATGTTCCCCATAGTCGGACGGTTTTCTGATTTCAGTTATTTAAGGAAGAAATTGATATATACTTACCTATGGAGGAATTACATCCTTCGGTTGAATCGTCACATGCTGACAATAGATACAAAACCATCCTCGATCATCTTCTAATATCAATTCATGCAGCCCTCGAGCACACCTGCGCTCCTGAGTCTCTTCCTCCTCCTCATCGTCTACTCCAAGAACCTGCAGGCCATGAATTGATCATTAGTTATCATTTCACTTCCTGAATAATATAGTTCCGATTTAGTTCTCAATCCATGTCAAATCAGTTCTTGTCTATTGTTTGAATATTGAATTATTCTACACAAGTGCTGGAAATGATTTACTTACCTCACGGCTGGCAGTCGTTCCTATTTCCTCAACAGCACAACTAAAGTTGAACTCTTCAAACAAGTCTTCCATCTCCTCCGCCCGCTCAGCTTATCTCTGTCCCTCTTCTGTGAGTGGCACGACATAGTCCTCAAACCGAATCTTCTTTGGAAGAGGAGGGTAGCCTTCAGCTGCATCTGCCGCCCCATTCCCTTCTCCAGTATGCATTGATCGAGACGGTTATCCGATAATAGATTCCCTAAGGATTTTGGAGATGTCAAATCTTTTAGGCTTTAGCTTCTTCGCTTTAGCTCCCGTCATAAAGTTTGTCATCTCCTTATGACAATACGGCATATCTTCTCCATCCCCGCCACTTTTGCAAATCCGTGTAGCTTTCGGGCTCTGGGCATTTGAGGCTGAGACTTGGTGTGCTCCTGCCTTGACTGTTCGGTCATCATCATCGCCACCAACCCTCCTCTGCTTTCTCTTCCTCTGCGGAGCGTTCACTGGCATATTTCTTTTCGGCGTTCCATTGCAGCGCTGCCCTGAAGCCTTAACTGGCGCGCTATCCTTTTCGGTTTCACTTCTTTTCTGATTCTTCCGTTTTTGCCTCCTCGCCAGAGTAAAGTCTTGATCATCCTCATCACCCATGAAGTTCCCAATTTCATGGCCAGACAAATCACTCAACTCATACGACTGGCATTTATTGGTCCTACTTAGAGATCGAATCCGACCTCCAATGCCAGAAGAACTGTCACCATGTACCCGAATGCCATCGTCAGCATTTCCTCCGCAGACAATATCCCGCAAATCCTCACTCAAATTAGTCACTTCTTTCCCCTTCTCTATGGGAGCCATTGTACTGGAGGGGGTGTCGGCAATGCCCCCATCGGAGTGGTCCTCTAGTTAAGGGACGGTCAATTCAGGCCCAAATAATGCAGCATAATTGTCTGCTTGATTCCTCCGATCCTCCATACAGGACAGGTCTTGGTTCCTGTCAGTGCATCCTTCAGTTTGAGCTGTTTGAAGCTCTTCATCGACCGGCAGGCCATAAAAGTTCAATTTGAGTATCGAATAAAAGATTCTGAATGCATATTTAGTGAAGAAATTGTTCATAAAAGGCATTCAATATCTAATTGTGCGAACTAATTGAATCATTGAGCTCATTTTATAAACTTTGTTAATCTATTAGCACCTTATCGTCAAAAGAAATGTGTCTTTCGTCATGTCTTTGGACTCTGCCAGTGCTCAATGAACCAGCCCTTCCGTCGTCCATATTGGTCATTGACGGAGATGGCAATTCCCTTCTCTTATCCATTCACTACAAAAAAAATAAGTATATTTGTAACGGAATTCCGTCACTAAAGATCACGTAGCTAACGTAATTCCATCATTAATTACGTCGCTAATATCATTAGTAACGGAAATAGTGAATTTAATGACGAAAAAATCTCGTTACAAAAATGATATTTTCTTGTAGTGATTGATTGATGATTATTCTACATAACAATACAGAGGGGTTAAACATAGTGAAATGCTTAAAAACAAAAAACAAAAAAAAAAAAAAGAAAAAAAAGACACCATGCATATTACTAGCAATAAATCCGCACTCCTTAGCTGCCGTGAAAAAATTAAATGGACATTTGGATCTTTAATTTTCTTTAGACTGCGTTCAATATGTTAGAGTGCCAGAATTTACCCATTACTTGTTGCTTCCGACAACATGATGATACACATGAAAACTTATTCAAAAAACTTATCGGCTCCGATCCCAAAAAAGTATACTACATACCAAAGGACAAACATCCAACTATAAGCGTGTATGTTATATAATATGTAAGAAAGATGAAGTCCTTCCAAAGCAAAATAATATTTGATAAGTGAAAAGAATATGTAAATGTCTAGTATGTTAGTATGTATATATATCACGTAGGACAGATGGAGTTCCTCCGGCAGAAGAATCTAATTATATATTTATATTACTATATGACATTTATAAAAAATATGTATAATAATAATAATAATAGTAATACTTCAATAATAGAAAGCAAGATATATCATAATGTAAGGACACATATTACAACATTCACTTTGAACCTTTAAAAAGACAAATGCTTCATTTACACTATTTCAAGAAATTATAAATAAAAATAAATATAAAATACAAACAGTCATAGTTGTTCATCTATCAAATAATCAAGTAGTTCGTTATGTTTAACAAAATACGTAACTATATAAAATTAAATGTAAATACCAGCAACCTTTTCTCTTTCTATATAAGCAAGCTCCCTCCAAAAATATAGACGCAATGTTGGGAGATAATAGAGTATTAGTAAATTTAATACTTAGCAATGGCAAAAGCTTCAAAATCACTTATGTCTTTTGATGAAAAAATAAGATTTTTTTCCTTAATCTCTTTTCAGTATTTTATATTATCTTTTTTCTTTAATATATTCTTATACACCGAACATTTATGTGAAAATTTAAGATAATGAAGCATATCCCAATTACTTACATATCCAAAACATAGTTGTGAAAAATTAATGAACATGTGTAATTGAACCTTTACACTTTACTAAGAATCTAAGTTAACAAATGTTTATACTACATCAAATAATAAAATACTATCAAACTATGTAATATTTGATCAAACATTTGTTGAAACAGTGAGTAGGTGTTGGAAAAGGAAAACAAAATATGAAAGTTAAGTGACACATAACTCCAACCAACACAATAAAAATCTACCTAATGCATAAGATTAAGATCAAGGAGATACTTACGTAGCTAAAAATTATTTTCTTTTAAAACAATATATTCCTAGAGTGAAAAATAAGCGCAAAGACGTCAACATAACACAATGTGCAAATTCACTTAATGACATCAATGAAAACAAATAAATAAACTTGACAACCAGCTACCAGACAATCCATGATTGGACTTGATAGGACCTGTAATAAAAATAAATTAGTGCATTTAAATAACTAACAAGGCAAACTTACGTCAAGATAACCCCGCCGTTGAACCAAGCGCGACTAAGAAAGACGTTGCGATCGTATCCGGGGAATCAATCAATCAATAGTGTAAGTATCGTAATGGTAAAAATCAAATTGATGATTGTTTTAGAAATAAATTTAGTTAGGTTGATCGAAGGGGGAAACTTAACTTCCAAAACATCACATATTGAAAAATAATAAAAAAAAAATAACATCGACGAAAATCAAAGAACTTTGAAAAGAAAGAGAATATAATATTAGGTAAAGGAAGATGGGTTTTTCTTTTTTTTTATATATATAAAAAAGTAAATAAATAAGCATTTCATTTCTTGAAACACAAGTTTTAATTCTGAAAATCTAAGAGATAAAGAAAGAAGATCACATATGTATACCTGCTTAGATCACCCAAATCAAACACAAATCAAACAAGAAGAGTACGATGCCGCCAAATATCTGCAAGAAATTGAGTTAGAAAACATCGATGAATAAATTAATCATTCATTCAGGTAAAGCAAAAAAAAAGGAGACGAAGCTCGAAAAAGTACATCCATGATCATGTTGAGAAATAAACTTGATCTAAAAAATAAAAGTCGGAGGATTATAGTAATTCATTTTCTAAAATAAATAAATAAATTACAAAAATGTAACCATGCTAGAAATTAGCCTATATCATGTCATTAGTTTGGATTTGTCTAAGACACATTCATGGCTAAACATTAGCTCTAGGAAATAATCTTGCTTGCATTGGTTTAGGAGAAATTGTGTTAATTTACCTTTCTTAGCCTTTTCTTTTGTGTATAAATAGGCTTTGTAATTTTGTTTTTAATCATCAATCAGAAATCTTTCAGCACCGGCTGCAAACTTTCCTTTGACAAATTGTTGATTTGAAGGAGGGCTCCTGAAAGGTTTTCCGGTGAGAATAAGAGAGTGGAAGGGAGAGGGGGTAAGACGAATGAAGTGTTTCGAAATTTTTCAAAAACATGACCAAAACCGAAATTGGGTCATAATCAATGAATTTGGTGGGTGTTTGAGCTGGAGATCAAAGTTTTTGGAGGTGAAAAAAAGTGTTTGGAGGGGAAGATAAGGGTTAAGAAGTGACTTGCTGGTTTCTCCTGCTTAGGAAGGATGCTCAGGTTCAGGTTCAGGTTCAGGTTCCTCTTCGATTTTACCTAGGTTTGATGGCTCTTGTCGATGAAATTTGCGTTTCTGTTTGGTTTTTCGATCGAGTGTGTCCTGGTCAGGACACATGATGTGCAGACAGTAGGAAGCCAAAGTCGAATGCAAGTAAAAGAGGTAACTGATATTGCAGCGGAATCTTCTCCAGGTGTTTCTCGTTTTTGTTTTTGCTATTTTGTTTGTACTAGTGTTTAGCATTTCAGTCTGCATGAATATATTAGTATTTGTGGCAGTCATGCTTTGCTGTTTCTCTTTGTAGTATTTGCTATTATATTCTTAATCATGTAATATTTATGTGAAGAATTAATGATCATGTGAAAATTGAATATTTACACAAGAGTACCTCAAACGGTTATAGAAATATTGAGTAGGTGTTGAAAAAACAATGTAAAGGTTAAGTCCGTCATAACTTCACACTATATGATAATTACATAAATGCAACATGTCAAAATTAAGTGCTCACTTGCTGAAGTCAATAAGGCTAGTAGACAAAGAGCGTATGCAACATATAACGATCAAGTGCCTTTGTTGAGTCTATTTGATAAGAACTTCAATAACAGTAAATGTGTGCATTTAAAAACTCACCGAAATGGTACCAGGTGCGACAAGCAGAAGACAATCGAATCAGTGTAGGGGATCAATCAATAGCGTGAGGAATGTAAGAACAATCTCAATTGGTAGATAATTCAAGAAATCTGCCATTGTAATATTATATAGATTGCAAAAGTAGTCAACGTCAACATCTTGTAAGAAAAATTGAAGTGACTATTGGATAATTTGGAATAAAATTTCTGAGATTGTAGTAGCATGACATATAAATAAAAGAGATACAAAACATTGATAAAAGGCTGCGATACAGACAATAACGGGGCCTATAAGTGTAAATAGATGTTATTGAAATGAATGGCCAAATTTCATACCACAAGGGACCTGTTTTGAGAGAAAACCCTTGTTGTGTTCGTGGAAATTACTTATCTTTACCCCTTCGTATGTTACGGTCAATAAAAATATTAGAAATCTTATTATGTTGTCGCTGAAACTAGTAAAGTGCCTATAGGCTATATGTAGGCATTAAAAATTAAATGTCTAAAGTAAATTAAATATCATGTATCTTAGAAGAAAATAAAATTCCAATAATATAAATATATGGTATTTAATTATGCACATATATTAATTTTTGTACAATAAATATCAACCATTAATGCAAAAATCTGCTTAAAATGGAAGATATCGTACAAATATTACGTGCATAAATAGAGCCATAATAAATTTGGCAGCAAAATAAATTAATATTGTCAATAAATGAAGTATATAAATTAATATGTTCCAAACAAGGCAATGATATAAAGATCTTGTCAATAAAGGAAGTATATAAATTAATATCTTCTAAAAAAGACAATGATATAAAGATTTTGGCGAGAAAGGAAGGTGCACAATCAAATCCGTCAAGAATGGAAAACAACATCTGGTGGAAAAGGAAAGATTATAAAATCTTTCCATCCACGTGGCACCATCCGAAAAGGAAGCCAAGGCCACCCTCCCCTATAAATAGGAGCCTTAGCCAATTCATTTGACACACCGAAGTTCATTTGGAGACTCGCGCAAGGGTAAGTCTCTCTAGACTCTCTGCAATGTTCTTCATTGTTCTTCGTGTCCTTCGAAGCGTTCTTCGTCGAAAAGTCACCGATTTGGACAAATGATCCAATATTGGTTGACGAATCGATGGAGTTAACGTTCTTCGTCGTATGTCCGAGCCGGAGGAAGGATCAAAGCTCTCAAAGCCATCGAGGAATCCATCAAAGCCAAAGAAGAGCCTCCAAAGTCGCTCCCAAAGCTTCAAGATGTTCGTCACATAAAAGGTGCAAACCAGGCCCTCTTCGATCCAAAAGTCAAAGGGACACGCCGCCAAAAGCGTTATGGAGCACCAAATCCCTCCCTCAAGGATCAAATTGATCATCCAAATGAGGCATCAATCCATAGTCGACGATCAAAATCGCCAACATGGATAACAAGGTCTTTCAAAAGCCGGCGAAGTCAAACCGAAGACCAAAATCCCTTTGGATCAAAGAAGCCACCCAAATTCAAATTGAAAAAATGGATCGACCTGAAGAGAGAATCAAAGGATCCGAATAGAGAATAGGACCCGCATATATTTAAATCATATGTAATTTGTACGATTTTGTGTTTATAAAAATATAACACAATTTTTTTGTCTACAGATTTTTGGCACGCCCAATGGGACAACTCTACCTTTCATCTCTCTTTCCGTCGAATTCTCAAACGATCCATGGCTTCCTACAAGATCAAGACTTCCAACGTTGTGTCAAAAGCTGCCGCTCTAGCCGCCACCGCCAAAGGAGTCGCTGCTACTACATCAAGAACCTCAAGTGCTTCAACGAATGCTGGAGTGATGACACGAAGCATGGCTAAAAGAGTACTGTCATTTTCCGAGGATGCACATCCGAAAATCATAGAGCAAAGCTCATTCTGTGAGGAGGACGAAAGCTTCAAGAGTACCTCCGCACCGGGCACCCCTCAAGAAGTTGCAACTCGTTCGACTGCATCGAGTTATGCCCCGGTGATGACAACAAATGCTTCAAACATAGAAGACCAACTTATTGCACTGGCCAAAGTTGTTGAAGGGATGTCTCAACACATGCAGCAACAAGACAATGTCATCGCAAAACTGTTTGCAAAATTAGACAAGCCGGAACCAACCAACCAGAATGCTTCAGAAGCCCAAAATGAAGCAGAAACATCCATGGATCAACGCCACGGTAAAAAAAAAATGGCGGGACCAATGCCGTTCAAGCATCATCTGACTCTTTCATCCATCTATCCCAACTTGACGAGTATATCAAAGGAGCTCTCAAAAGGGAGTTTGAAGGAAGTTCAAGGCCAACAAATTTGTATGCCAAGCCTTACACTTCAAGGATCGACGCCCTCAAGATGCCGTTGGGATATCAACCGCCGAAGTTCCAACAATTTGATGGCAAAGGCAACCCAAAGCAGCATATGACACACTTCATGGAAACATGCAACAACGCTGCGACGTACGACGATCTCTTGGTGAAGAAGTTCGTACGGTCATTAAAAGACAACGCCTTCGACTGGTACATCGACCTGGACGCTGGTTCCATTGACAGTTGGGAGCAGTTGGAGTACGAGTTCTTGAACCGGTTCTACAGCACGAAAAGGACCGTCAGTATGACAGAACTCACCAATACTCGTCAATGGAAAGATGAACCAGCAATCGACTACATCAACCGCTTGAGGAGTCTGAGCTTGAACTGCAAAGACCGGTTGTCTGAGGCCTCTGGTATAGAGATGTGCGTCCAAGGAATGCACTGGGGGTTGAAATACATCCTGCAAGGGATCCGACCCCACACTTTCGAAGAACTTGCTACCCGCGCTCATGACATGGAGTTAAGTATGGCTCAAGCGGGATGCACAGACCACTAGTTCAAGAATCTTCAAAAGCAAAAAGATACGAAAGATATGATGCCGCAAAGAAGGGGAACAACGCCCCTATCAAGTTTTTCGGAAAAGAAACCTTGGCCATAAAAGCGACGACCAAAGCACCAGTGAAGATCCAAAGTAAAGAAAAGGAAGTTGCAAGGAATAGACAGTCAACTCAGACAGAAAGACCGCCAAGGCCAACCCTTAAAGAGTTGCAATCCAAAACTTATCCTTTCCTGGATTCTGACGTCTCGGGCATCTTTGACGATCTACTCAGAGAAAACCTCATTGAACTTCCGAATTCAAAAAGACCGGACGAAGCTGGAAAGGTTGATGACCCAAGATACTGCAAATACCATCGTGTCGTAGGACATCCCATCCATAACTGTTTCGTCCTTAAAGACAAAGTCATGGAGTTGGCTCATGAACGAAAGATCACCCTTGAAGACGATTCTGTTTCTGTTAATGTCACTTCAATCATGTTCGGGTCTCTCGAAGTTGACATAAAAGACAAAGAATCATATTGCCTCACTACCGAGAAAGATGGCAAGACGATCAGAGACAAATCGAGTGAAGAATGTGCCACGATAACTTTCACTGATGAAGATTTGATGTTAGGATCCAAACCCCATAATCGTCCATTACTGGTCGTGGGTTATATCCATGAACAAACGATTAGCCGGATATTTTTAGACAGAGGAGCCATAGACAATGTCCTTCCTCTATATACATTGCAGAAATTGGGAATACCAGTAGATCAGTTGTTCGAGAGTCGTATGACAATACATGGATACAATCAAGAGGGGCAAAGAGCACTTGGCACCATAAGATTGAGACTGTCAATCGATGAAATGGAAACTAACCCTTTGTTCTACGTGAAAGATGCGAAGACATCTTTCGACGTTCTTTTGGGAAGACCATGGATACACGAGAATGGTGTAGTTCCATCAATGTGGCACCAGTGCTTCAAATACACTCAAAATGGAGCGACAAAGAAAGTTCTCGGAGACACAAAGTCATATGCAGAAGCCGAGTCACACTTTGCGGACGCCAAATATTTCTCTACAGAAGCAAAAAAATCCAAGGTACATGAAAATGTCAAAGCACCACAACCAAACTTGGCGGCAAAGTCAAGAGATAAAGAAAAAACACCTGCCTCAGGTTCTGCAGACTCATTAATTGAGCCTCTGAAAGATTTGACTCTTCCGAAGACCCCACTCAATCCAATCTCCCCCTTACAGACAAGGAACGGAAAAGAAGAAAAAATAGAGGCTATGCGATTGCAAAAGGACAAAAGCTTTGGCCCAAAAGCCTACAAACTTCTCACAAAAGTTGGATATAATCCAAATGAGGAGTCACTGCTGGAAAAGTTACCACCACAGACAACCCTAGGTTCGAGGGCTGGTCTTGGATACATGCCACAAGCTCCCGTACGCATCGCTATCAAAAGGGCTGCAAATCATCATATCACCGAAAGCGAGACTTTGTCTTCCAATTTACCTCAAAAGGGGAAGAATGCAAGAGTATCGGTTTTCGAGAGGCTAAAACCTTCTGTCTTCACAAGGTTAGGACCAAAAATCAATAAAGAGAAAAACAAGACGAATTCCACATCAACAAAATATGTGGAGATCAATGAAGAAATCAAGAGCCGCTTTCCATCCCGCATGACGCGTCAAACAAAAATGACGATACATTGCGGTAAAGTTTTAAAGGCTAAATGGCAAACCGTTGTCTTCACCAAACCCAAAGAAGATAACGAAGAAAGTGTTGCATCATCCTGCTACATCACTGAAGGGGGAGAAGAGACAATGATTGAAGAAGATGGAGGAAATGCACCCGCCGCGCTTCAAGAAGGGGTCAAAGCTGCAGTGGACGAGTTAGAAGAAATCAACTTGGGAAGTGAAGATCACCTAAGACCCGTCTATGTCAGCAAAGAGCTGGGTGAGGATGATATGAATGCCTACACCCCAACTTCTCAACGAATTCCAAGATGTCTTCGCTTGGTCATATAAAGAAATGCCCGGCTTAGACCCGAAAGTTGCGGTCCACCATCTAGGTGTGAGGAAGGGAGCTCGCTCTGTAAAGCAAGCGCAACGAAGATTCCGTCCTGAACTCATCCCTCAAATTGAAAATGAAGTCAACAAACTCATTGAAGTGGGGTTCATCCGGGAAGTCAAATACCCCTAATGGATTTCCAACATCGTGCCTGTAAAGAAGAAGAATGGACAAATCCGAGTTTCTGTGGATTTCCGGGACTTAAACGAAGCATGCCCAAAAGATGATTTTCCTTTACCCATAACTGAATTGACGATTGATGCAACGACAGGACATGATGCACTTTCTTTTATGGATGGATCATCTGGATATAACCAAATTCGTATGGCACCTGAAGACGAAGAGTTAACCACCTTTCATACACCGAAAGGTATCTACTGTTACAAAGTTATGCCTTTCGGATTGAAAATGCTGGGGCAACCTACCAAAGAGCAATGCAAAATATTTTTGATGACATGCTATACAAAAATGTAGAGTGCTATGTTGATGACTTGGTTGTCAAATCCAAGAGAAAAGAAGATCACCTGCAAGACTTAAGAAATGTTTTTGAAAGGTTGAGGCGCTACCAATTAAAAATGAATCCTCTCAAGTGCGCTTTTGAAGTCACCTCCGGAAAATTCCTCGGATTCATTGTCCATAGTCGTGGAATTGAGATTGAACAGGCAAAGATAGATGCCATCACAAAAATGCCTGAGCCTCGTAACATCCACGAGCTAAAAAGCTTACAAGGGAAATTAGCATATATAAGAAGATTTATCTCTAACCTCGCTGGACGATGCCAACCTTTCAGCCGAATCATGAAGAAGGGAGTGCCTTTCCATTGGAATGAAGCATGCAAGAAGGCATTCCAAAGTATCAAAGACTACTTGACAAAGCCACCAGTGCTAACAGCCCCAATTCCTGGACATCCGTTGACGCTTTACATCACTGCACAAGAACGTTCAGTTGGAGGCTTGTTAGCACAGGAAGCCAATAAAAGGAAAGAAAATGCCCTCTACTACCTCAGTAGAATGATGACACCAAATGAACTAAATTATTCACCGGTGGAAAAGATATGCTTGGCGCTCATCTTCGCCATAAAAAAGTTGAAGCATTACTTCCAAGCGCACACTATCCGGTTGGTGTCCAAAGCAAATCCCTTAAAATATGTCATGTCAAAGCCTGTCCATTCTGATCGACTCGCGAGGTGGTACCTGCAGCTGCAACAATTTGAAATCATTTATGTACCACAGAAAGCTGTAAAAGGACAAATATTGGCTGACTTCCTTGTTGATCATCCCATCCCCTCTGAGTGGCAGTTGTCTGACGACTTCCCTGATGAAGACGCGTTTTTTCCTCGAAATCACCCCACCATGGAAAATGTATTTTGACGGCTCATCACACAAAAATGAAGCTGGAGCCGGAGTAATATTTGTCACATCACAAGGAGAAGTCCTTCCTTACTCTTTTGCCTTAAAAGAGAAGTGTTCAAATAATGTGGATGAGTATCAAGCACTCATCCTCGGCCTAAAAATGGCGGTAGACATCAAGCAACTCCAACTTCAAGTATAAGGGGACTTCAAGTTGGTTATAAATCAAATCACTGGAGAGTTTGAAGTGAAGAAACCAGAACTAATGCCTTACTTAAAGTATGCTAAGACACTCATTGAGTTGCTCGGGGATGTCTCTATTCAATATGTCCCAAGGAAAGAGAATGGGCAAGCTGACGCTCTGGCTAAACTGGCATCGACTCTATCCATCCCCGATCAACAGGTGTATATTCCGATACGCAAAGTTTGGATGGATTCCTGCAAGTATGAAGAAGAAGAATGTGTTGAAAAAGAGGTAAATCACCTCATCGAGGTGTTTGAAATTGAAGAAGAAGATTGGCGGCAACCAATATTAGATTTCTTAAAATATGACAAGCTCCCGAGTGACCCGCGCAGACGAGCAGATATCCGAAGAAGAGCTTCACGCTATGCCTACTTCAACGGCATACTCTATCGTCGGTTGTTCGACAACATGTTCCTTCGATGCCTCAGCAATCATCAAGCCAAACAAGCTATGGAGGAAACTCATGCCGGAATCTGTGGAGCTCATCAAGCTGGCCCAAAGTTACACTTCCGAATAAAGAGGATGGGGTATTATTGGCCAACCATGGTTAAAGACTGTATAGAGTTTGCACGGAGATGCCAACCGTGTCAATTTCATGCTAACTTTATCAATCAACCACCGGAACCATTGCACCCAACTATTGCTTCGTGGCCATTCGATACCTGGGGCATGGACGTCGTAGGACCACTCACAAAGTCGTCTGCTGGACATCTCTATATCTTGGCCGCAACTGACTACTTCTCCAAATAGGCAGAAGCAGTTCATTTGAAAGAAGTTAAAAAGGAGACGGTAGCTGACTTCATACGAGTCAACATCATTTACCGTTATGGGGTTCCTCGGTGTATCATCACTGATAATGGAAGATCTTTTGCCAATACTCACATCGACAAGCTTTGTGAAAAGTTTGGCTTCCAACAAAAGAAGTCCTCGATGTATTATGCACTGGCAAATGAACTCACAGAGGCATTCAATAAAACACTTTGTAACTTGCTAAAAAAGGTTGTCTCCAAATCAAAAAGAGATTGGCATGACCGCATTGGTGAAGCTTTGTGGGCCTATCGTACTACATTCCGCACTCCAACACAAGCGACACCATACTCACTTGTATATGGGGTTGAAGCTGTCCTCCCATTGGAAAGACAAATTCCTTCACTAAGGATTGCTCTTCAGAAAGAATTGACGACCGAAGAAAATGTCAGATTAAGACTCGAAGAGCTAGAGGCTCTCGACGAGAAAAGACTACAAGCTCAACAAAGACTGGAGTGTTATCAAGCACGATTATCTTGAGCTTACAATAAAAAAGTCAAATCACGATCCTTTCAAATCGGGGACTTGGTTCTTGCTGTTAGAAGGCCCATTGTGATCAACTTTCGTTCGGGAAATAAATTTTTATCCAAGTGGGATGGACCCTACGTCATCACTCAGGTCTACACAAATGGTGCATACAAGTTGACATCTCAAGACGGACTCCGGATAGGGCCAATCAATGGGAGGTTCCTCAAAAGATATTATACGTGAGACCTTCAAATCAAATCAAGACTCCTTAGCATGAGAATAAACTGCGAAATAATAATAAAATCAAATTCAAGTTGCTTTGAACTACGTTATGACTCGATCCCTTTACTGGGTACGTATGCAACTTGAGATATACCTTCAAGTTCAGTCAAATAAATAAATAAAAAAATAATAATAAAGGATTTGGGTAAAAAAAAATGCCCGAGAAAAAAATAATAAAAAAAAGAAGAGAGAATTTAAATTTATTGATTGGCAATCAAAATGAAGAGTACATTCTCTGCGGCGGCGAGTTCATCCTTGACTTCAGCAATTTGAATGGTGATATTCTCATTAACTCCTTGACGTCTCTTAATAAGGGAAATATTCTCTTTTTTTTGCTCTTGTAAAGAGCAAAGCTTCACGTCAATATTCTTCACACACCCCTCTAACTCCTTGATAGCTTCGCACTCCTCAACATGCCTCGTCTCAAGGTGCGACAAGCGATCATTGATCTCGGAAATCTGTTGGTTACGAGCCGCCAAGGATACAGCGTCGATCGAGTCAGAACATGCCTCATCAAAAGATGCAGCGTCATCAAAAAGGGCCTTGACTCGGTCCTCAATATGAGAAATGTCAGAATACTGAAAGCTTTTCATTGATTGGAGCACTACGTCAACCTCGTCCATAATCGAGGAAAGCAAACGAGCTGGTGTCCTCAAAAGCTTACCCCGAAGATCCGACCATACTTTTCCTATATATTCGCGTTGGATCCCTTTCACAAATCCGCACCATAGAATTCTGAAACCGCGGGCACAGCGGAATGAACAACTATGGGCTTGGTTGGAGCATCCTTTACTTGCTCATTGCAAACACCTCTGCTTTCCCCAATCATCTCAACAATGGAATCTCGGCTCGCCATCTTTTCATCCATACTCGGGATTCTTTGCTCCAACTGAAAAAAGTGATAAAAAAATAAATCATGTCAAAAAAAGAAAAAAAAAAGAGAGAAAAAAAAGAGATAGAAGTTACCTCTCTCGCGAAATCGCTCGAAGAATGGTGTCGGCTCGAACGAGGACTTAACGGGTTGATGATATGGGGATCTCGACGAGCTTGCTTCCAATGAACATCATGCTCACTACTGCTTCATTCAGAGACAAAAGGTACCGCCCGCTTTGAAGAACCGACATTGGGAGTACTTGAATTTCCATTGTTCCTCTCAGGAACACCCGGGATAAGTAGCGGCATTTTTCGAGCTTTATCCAATGGCTTGGTATGATCGGTGGTCTTTTGTACCGGCGGGATATACTCATCCAAGAAAGACCCGCAAACTTGAGTCCACCACTTCTTGTATACGTCGGAAGAAAATCCCCTCGGAATCGCAGGAATGCGTGGAAGAATAACTTCGGCTGAAGATTTCAAGTAAGTGGATTGGTGCCAATGTTGATAGCCTTCCACAAAAGCGCAGCAACGGACGCCTTTCAAAAGAACTCCGGGAATCTTTTGGAAAAAACCAAATTGACGGAAAAAACGGTGGGGACTATACGGCTCCATGAAGCATCGAAATCCATCCCGTAAAGTCAGAAAACAAGAGCGAATGGAGATGAAGTATTCTTGCTCGTAGTCTTTGCGCTTCCCGTCATCAACAAACCGTACGTCGAAGTCTTTCGTGATCATGGTGCAAGCCCAACGAAAGTAGTCACACCGCAAGATTTTTTGGCATGCAATATCTGCTCTATACGCACGAGCACTAATAGCCCCGGAGTGCTTCACCATCCCCGGACCACGGATTCCCTTCCATACGCCGTAATGGGTCTAAAAATACTCAGCGATCCATCCGGTCAAAAAGTGGAGAGGAATTGTCAACCGAACTTTCCCAGGACATGATGAATCCGCGATCTGGTTCAGCCCTCTATAAATACTGGTTAAGACTGGAATGGCCAAGCTTACTGAAAATCCCGACGCTAGGACACTTGCCATCTTGAAAGTTGAAGGACGTATCAAACCAACATCGTCGAGTGGAAGCACAAAGATGCAAAGCCAACAAGAAAGGAACGCTGCGAGAAAAATCTCCTCAAGGTGCTTCCGTCCAACTTTGCGTTTGGCAAAAGATGACTCTTGCGCCTTCGACCATGGCTCGTGGGCACCAATCTCTCCGGTAGGATTGTAAGTCGTGTCAGGCCGAGAAGAACGAGTAGACTCCTTGCCACGACGAATTTGAGGACGCTCGTATTTGACGGTCTTTTTGCACCAAAAAGAAATCCATTCGGTTGCGCTAACGCCACGTCGACCTTTGTCACGACTCCGAAGAAGGTGATAGGCATGCAACAAGTACCGGCACGAACGGGGAACCAGCTTCCTATCCTCTTTACTGCCGCATAGCTCCTTTGCGCTTGGTACCACCTCTTCGTAAAATGAGCCGTGTATAGGGAGGCCCGCCAAGTCACGGAGAGAGATCGATACTTCATCGGCGGCAATCAAAAGGGTGTTGGTTTTGGGACACCACGCCTCGCAAACGGCCTTCACGATCTCCGGAGAATAGTCGTAGGAGAACAAGGAAGCATAGACCGCATCGTAAATGCATCCTCTCTTTAGTTGAATCTCGCATCGATCCAGCACATCCTCCGCCCATTCCCAATAGCCGGCCACGTACGAGAAGTTGCCATCAAATGAAGGAAGACCATTCCAAACGCACGCTCCCTCCATGATCCGCCGCCCCAAGGTTGGAAGTGGAAGAACATCGCTTGGCATGTGTTGATGGAGTGAGGATTGCAAAGTATGCTTTCCGCCAGCGACATTCCGAGACCACGTCTTTGGGAAATTTGGGACCTCCAAGCAAGGGCGAGCAGCTCCGCGTCCTATGAGTGGTGGATGCACCAATAGACGAGTCGCCTTGTCCAGCGGTTGACCTTTAAACTCGCAAATCACCAACTCGGCATTTCCAGAGGGGGAGGAGACATCCTTGAAGTAAGTCATCTCGCCTACAAAAAAAAAAAAAAAAACATAAGCAAAGATCAAAAGATGAAAAAAAAAAAAAGAACAACACAAGAGAAAGAAGCCTACCCTAGAATGAGAGAAATCAAAGTTGTGATAAGTTGAGAATGATAAAGTTCTCTCATGGTGAGGGGTTTATATAGTGTCTAAAAATTGAGACATAGAAAGACAGGCATAATGGAAGGAAGAAGATAAAGAAATAAAAAAAAAGGGAAGGAAGAAGATAAGGAAATAAAAAAAAAAGGGGAAGGAAGATAAAAATAAAAACAAAGAATAAGGAAATAATATATATATATATATGATATGTGTATATATATATAAAAAAAATATTGGCAAAAACGCCATTTAAAAAAATGGCAAAGACGCCATTTATAAAAAAAAAAAGAATTTTGCAAAGAAAAAAAAAAGAAAGAAAAAAAGAATTTTGCAAAAAAAAGTACCAATTTTGCATAAAAAAATGGCAAAAACGCCATTTAGGAAAAAAAAAAAAAGAATTTTGCAAAAAAAAAATGCCAATTTTGCATAAAAAATGGCAAAAACGCCATTTACAAAAAAGAAAAAATTGCAAAAAAATGCAAACTTTGCAAAAAAAAAAAAAGGCAAAAAAAAGCCATTAAAAAAAAAGAAAAAAAAAGAAATTGTTTTTCTATGTTTCGAGACTCGTTCACGCCTTAAACATTTTGCGTCGGCTTAAACAAGTCTCGAGAGGGCATTTTGTAGGCATGAAAAATTAAATGTCTAAATTAAATTAAATATCATGTATTTTGGAAGAAAATAAAATTCCAATAATATAAATATATGGTATTTAATTATGCACATATGTAAATTTTTGTATAATAAATATCAACCATTAATGCAAAAATCTGCTTAAAGTGGAATATATCATACAAATATTATGTGCATAGAGCCATAATAAATTTGGCAGCAAAATAAATTAATCTTGTCAATAAATGAAGTATATAAATTAATATCTTCCAAATTAGGCAATGATATAAAGATCTTGTCAATAAATGAAGTATATAAATTAATATCTTCTAAAAAAACAATAATATAAAGATTTTGGTGAGAAAGGAAGGTGTATAATCAAATCCGTGGAAAACAACATCTAGTAGAAAAGGAAAGGTTATAAAATCTTTCCATCCATGTGGCACCATCCGAAAAGGAAGCCAAGGCCACCCTCCCCTTCCCTCCACGGCTGTCATCAGCCAAATGGCCGTAGCGCAATCGATGGAATTTATGTTTAATCATCTTCTTCCTTTTGTAAACTTTGACCGAAATATAGCCTTGGCTCCAGCCCGAAGATATGCCAATAATCTCCTGGGCTATAGACCGAATGAAGGGCGAAATGGTACGGAAGACGCAGAGGCCTAGAGCCCCAAAGTGCCAGCCTTCAAAGCATACAACAGTCCTAAATATGGATTGCATCATTGCTTATACATTTCAATATATGAGTTGTACTTAATTTGAGTAATACATACTAATTATGTATCATTTAATTGGTCTCACTTTGTTAGTTTTTATATAAATTTTATTTAAAAATAAAGTAATAAGAAATCTGCTGTAATAAAAGAAAATATAATCATATGAGCGTGTAGACTCGAACTTATGATTATTCAATTTAAGTACGTGTTAAAATTGGTTATAATTTTCTGACTTTCAACAAAATTTACAAATTTCACAATAATCATATGAGCGTAGCTGTAATTCCGTTCCTAATTCCGTCTCTACTGTCATTAGTAACGGAAAAAGTAGATTTAGAGAAAAAAAAATTTTGTTACAAAAATGATTTTTTCTTGTAGTGTAATATCTAATTATATATATTTCTTATTTGGTAAAAAATGATCTGCCCGTGCGCGCACACACACAAACCAGTTATTGTTTAACTATAAAATTCATGGGCTTTAAAAAGATAATAAAATTAGAAATAAATCCGAAAACAAAAGAACACTCGGACAAGATTCGGTGTTAATACGACCCAATGTCATTTTTTTGGTCAAGTTTTGGACAAAAAAGGAAAAAAAATGTTGTTTTAGACTGTCCTAGCCACTCTCCCATCCACTCCGTCCTCACACAAAAAAGCCTCTGAAGAACCGTCATTCAAATCAACATGTTGTCAAAGGAAGATACGCGGGCAGGTGTAGAGAGGTTGTATGCATATATATATATATATATATATGTATCTATCTACCTTTCAACTTGGATGAACTTTTTCCAGCTCGTCATTTTTTATTTTTTTTTTCGAATATGAATGAATATTAATTTATTCATCTTTAGTGTAGCTTAATTTCTTGAGGCTATCTGGTAGCTTGGGTTCTTCTTATTTGATTTGGCTAATCTAAGCAGGTAAACATATCTGTTCCTTTTTGTTTAATCTCTAGATTTCCACCGATTAAAACGAGGGTTTCAATAGATGTAATCCATATTTATTTATATATTTTTTTAAAAAAAAAAACTTATCTTCCTTTACTTGATATTATTATTTTTTTTTAATTTTTTTTTTCTCAGTATGTGATAGTTTGACAAATTAGTTTTTACACTTCTTCCAACATTACTAAAGTTATTTCTACAACAATTATCAAGTTCGATTTTTAACCTAAGGATACTTACACTATCGATTGATACCCTAGATATGATCCCAACATCTGTTGTTAGTCGCACTTGTCCATTATTGTGTATTATTTAAATGCACGATATTAATTTTATTTACGTTCCTATCTAATAGAATCTTTTATATGCTACATACGAATTCTTTGCACTACAAAAAAAAAAAAAATGGAAATTGCAATGGAATATTGCTACCGAATACAATCTATTGCAAAATTGCAACGGAACTTGCTAGGCAACAAAGAAATAGTCTCAATTGCGATATGTTGTGAGAGAATACTGCAATAGAATAAATTTGTCACAAATATTTTTGAAATTACACAAAGAATATAATATTCCGTTGCAAAATTGCGACGGAAATAGCAACATATTAAATTTGTTGCAGATTTTCCAAAAATTATGCAACAAATAAAATATTCCGTTGCAAAATTACAATGGAAATAATACATTAAATCTGTTGCAGATTTTCCAAAAATTATGTAACAAATATAATATTCTGTTTCAAAATTGCGACAGAAATAATAACAAATTAAATTTGTTGCAGAGTTCAAATAAAAAAAAATTAATTTTTAATTTTATAAATAATTTAATAATTATTATTTTTTAAATTTTTAATTTAATTTTTAAAATTATTATTTTAAAAATTTTTAATTTATTTTTTAAAATTTTAATTTTTAATAATTAATTTTATTTATTTATTAAATAATTTTAATTTTTAATTTTTTTTATATATTTTTATTAATTTTGATTTTTAACAAATCTGCCCTAATTCTCACTCAGCGATACTCACTCCCTAATTCTCACTCGACGCTACTCACTCGCAAACAAGCTTAGACTTGCCCAAACGGTTCAAACCGTCGGTTACGATTACAAACCGCCGGTTACGGTTTGTCTTAAATCGAAACCGAACCTTTCGAATGACAATTTCGATTACGGTTTGAACTGCCGGTTTATATATACTTATTTTTAATAATTTTTTTTTATTTTCTATTTTTCTAAAAATTTGAATTTTATTTAAAAATAATTAAGTTTTATTTTAATTTTATTTATATATATTTATTATTTATTTATTATATAAAAATCATATATATAAATAATTAATTAAATTGTTACAATATAAAAATAATTAAAATAACAAATATAGTAAATAATTAAATTATAAAAATATTGTAATGCATAATAAAATAATTTAAATTATATAATAAAAGAATTATAAAATAAAAAAAAATATTAATAGTATTATTATTTTTTAATATTATTAATAATTATTTATATTTATTAATATTATTAATGTTGTATTTTAAATTTTAATGATAAATATAATGATATTATTATAAAATATACACAATTTAATCCTAATGTCTAATCAATACTACCCATCCACATCCACAGTCCACTAACGCCGCAGCCGCCCTCGCACACAAGTTCTTCTCTTCCTTGGCGCCTGCACCCGCATACACAAGTTCTCCCTCTTCCTTCCTTCTTCCTCCCATTTCTTTCCTTTCTCCTCCTTTCATCCTTTTTTCTTCTTCTTCTTCTGCTCCGCGCCTGCCTGCCCCTGCCATGGTGAGAGATTAAAAAAAAAAAAAAAGCTTTGTTTTTGTATGTATGTATATGAATAATTTTGTTTTTGAAAACTAATGATTGCGCTTGTTGATTAATCTTTATGTCATTGTTGTTCAGCTCCCGATGGAATGTGAGTCGACATCTATGTGGGAGTTAAGCTTTGTTGTATCATCTAACCATGGTAAACATCTCTGATTTTAGGTTACTTCATCTCCATTTTAAGGTAAGGTTCAGTGCTATCATTTCTCAAACAATATTATGTTTGTGCCTCTACATACGCTTTATCGTTTATTGGAAACAGCATAGATTGAAAGAAGTGCTAAATGGGTCATATACCGTGATTGTGCCACTTTTCTAGTGATTTACTAAGATTATATTTGTAAATTCGTGTTTCTGAAATGTGTAAGCTAATGATTGATCCGTTTTTTTCCTGTCTATTTCATTCATTTCCGAAACAGAGACATTGGATTTTAAGTTTTTGTTGAAACCAAAGTGTAGTAATGTCCCTTGCGTTGTGGAGGAGGGTCTGAACCGGTAACTTACTGGGGGTACCTTAAGGGGGGACAGAGGGATGGTTGTATTTAATTTGAGTGGTGACGAGATTCTTGAGTACAAAGTATGGATTAAAGCGGATAGGGTTTCGCCATTTGATCTTGCTGCAAGTTGGAGAGCACATCAGGAGAATTTCCAGCCTTCCTCTGTTCATGGAATACCAGATATCAATATAATTTCTGCTGCTGAAAGTAATGTGGTAGGTGCATTTGAAAAAGATATAGTTCTCAAATTCTTGATTTGCTCCCTTGTCAAATTTATGGCATTGAAATGATCTCTCACATTATAATGTGATATTGCAATTCTTCAATGTTATTTTGCAACTTTCATTATTTCTTTTTATGGAGTTTCATTTATAAAACTTTCAATTTCATTTCTACACTTTCCAATTTAGAATGAAAGGGCAGGTTTGGAGCTTGACATCGAGCACTATGTTGTCCCAGCTCCAGGTACATCTGCAAATTCAGATATGGTTTATGCGGCTAACATGGCTGCTACTCCTAGGTCCCTAAGTAATGTAGGAATGTTTTCCAAGATTGATGGATCAAGTGGGAGTGTTCTTTTTCCTCTGTATCATTTTTACTTTATAACTTCTCACACTTCCTTAGTTTCTTTCTACTTGTATTGTATCTGCTTCCCTTAAGTTTAGTTACCCAATTGGCCAACACATATAACCAAGGATAAGCAAAGGTCTAAAGACAGCTCATTCAAATTGAGATATATATATATACACATATATATACACACATATATATAATTTTTTCTTTCTTTAACCCCTTGGACAAGGATTTACAAGCAAACCATGAATAGATTAGCACTGTGATGGTAATCATGTAAATTAGAATCTTGAACATATTTATTGGAATTTAAAGTCTTTTTAAGTTTATGGTCTTGGTTATGGATTGGAGTGAGATGAAAATTTTGCATTGCACCAACTTAGGTGGGTGTAGCATACCTGCATCTTCTTACACAGGCATGGCTGTGCCGCTAACATCTCAAAGAGGTTATGGAAGTTGACCATAAAAAGTAGTTGGAAACCAGAGTGTTACAAAGTCTATCCAGGAAATTAAATAGTTACCTTAGTTGGATGTTACAAAGTCTGTTAGAACGCTATGCGAGCAGCTGCAGGAGCAGTTGCAGCTGCAGCTGTAGCAGATCAGTTGCTCGGTCTAAAAGAGGATAGGCATCTAGCGATTGTCTTGGTATTTTGCTAATATGATTTTCATATGCTTAAGGTTTGGATTGTTACATGGGTGATAAAAAATTTCCTGATTAATTTTATGATTTTCGTCAGGTTGGATTGCCTGCTCGTGGCAAAACTTTTACTGCAGCCAAACTTACTCAATATCTTCGTTGGTTAAGTCACAAGACTAAACACTTTAATGTGGAAAGGTATTTTCTCTGCATTGTTAGTCTTTATTCATTAGGTGAAATTGGGTATAAAGAAAAAGCTGCATAATTGTGTATTTTGACTGCAGTATCGAAGGCTTAAGCATGGAGTTAATCAGGTACTTTGTGGTGATGTATTATCTCCTCTTGTTTTCCATATGTTAGGAAAGCATTTAACTAATTAATAGTTTCTTTTTACAAAGAAAGAAAATATCTATATACCAGTTAGATTACAATATAAGTTGTATACTTGGAATTTATATTTTACATTTTAAAAATAGGTCATAAAATTTTTGAACCTTAATGTCTTAAATATAAACTTGTAAAATTATATTGATACGGTAAAAGTGATGGCCTGTTATTAAAGAATTTTGAAATCAAACAACTCAAAAAGAAAATGTTATTGGGAAGTTCTGAGGTTGGGATGTGGGGATGGAATATGAAAGGCAACATTGGAAAAGCCTTGATCCAGCTCACAAACATTTGTGACCAGGTTGTCACGACATATATTTGTTCAGAAGAAGAAATATATATTGTAATGCTAATGATGGATCAGTATTGACACATGGGAAAAAGCAAAATGAGACAACAGAAAAAAAAAAATGAATTGAACTTCCTCTTTTTGAGGGTTTGATTCCTTGGATATACTCTAATCTTGTGGTGAAATTTATGAAGAATAACCACCCTGATCTGTCCATATAGATTACCTGCAAAATCTAAAGTTCTTGCACGAGCAATGTACTCTTTTACATGAAACTTATTGATCTCTGTAACGACTATGTATTATTTAACCAAAATATCTCTCTCAAATGTCATTTATACGGATCTGTATTGTTGCTACATACAATTCTTTCAACATGTGCTATTGTCTAATTTCTCTTAAAAGTTGATGAAATCTGGTGTTCACAGTCATAGTTGAACATAAGGAGCATCTTGTTGGAAAATCTCATGATGCTAGGGATAAATCTTCTTTGATGTAATGAAATAATACATTAGAGCAGAAACCATATTGTTAATGCTTCATAATAAAAAATTTTCTTGAATTGCATGCACACAAAAGGATTTGCAATCTTAGGAAATTATTTGAAAAAACTAGAACTACAAAATGTAATCCAACTGCTGACTATCAAACATTGCTTCTGTTAAATCTTTCCTGGGTGGATCACTGTTAAAACATTTCAGAATGAATATGGAATGGTTATTTGATAAATGAAATGTCATTTTCTAAAACAGGTGAACAACATTAGTGGGTACGTTCCTGGGCGGATAGTATTCTTCTTGGTGTGTCTCTTTAAACTGCAATATCTTTCTTGTCTCATCTACATGGGTTGAGGCTCATGTATTATGCATGGCACATGTCTGAAAGAGTTTTGAATTCTTAATGATGGTCATGTTTTGTATGTGTTACGCCGAGGTTAAGATATTCACTTATGTATTTTGATGTTAAGCTTTTCTTTATTTAGTTATTAACATTGATTTATGTTTTTTTAGATTAAATTATTAATTTTTTTTATCATTTGCAAATATTCAGGGAATGAATAAGGTTGGAACCTATAAATGGGTCCATTCTAAAGAACACAATTGCGTCACATTCATTAATGCGAAAGCAACTTGACCTATGCGTGGTCAATCAAATATTTCACCTAATCCGTGATCACAATTTAATGTAATACAGGGGAACGGATCGTCTCCACAGGGATTGTGTGATTCACTCTTTCGTATTCTAATACAGTAAATAAAGGGGGATTTTTCTTTTATTATCTAATTAAAATAAAATAACAAAGAAATTAAATTAAAGGGGAACTGACTATCAAGGGGATGTCTGGCTCAAGGGATGATGCAATTATGACACTTGTGTTTTATCATAAATTCAATAAATTTAATTCTTATTAAAGTATCAATAAATTGGTTATAGTTATCAACAAGCTCTGACAACCAATTTTTTCTTACCGTGTAGGTAATTAAGGTACGACCGTTAACTAACCCTAATTAAGCAAATAAACCTAAGTGCGCCCATAAGAATATTGCGTAACCGCATTCCAATCTAGAAAAACCCAATTCAAAATAATTACTACCTAAGAGGAGCAATTAGATTTGATTGTCTAACCCCCGGGAAGGAGCTATTCAGCCCGGTTGTCACCTATTCAAGTGCGAATACAATTACGGATATCCTACATGAATTGACTTTAGATTATCAGACTAATTTAAATATCAGTACCAAAATATTCAATCAATCTAACAATCACAAACGCTATTATCAGAATTAGACAAATATTGATAATCAAAAAGAACTTTTATAAAGAAAATCAAGAATCTCCAAACCAAAAGAACCAAAACATTATCACCCCTCAAACTAGAAAAGTATCTACTCCATAATCAAATAACAAAAAACAAAAGAGAAAGATAAAGTCACAGAGGGAGGGGGAAATCTTCTCTGTCGGTTTGCTCCTGCGCGATCTATGAATCTTTCAGTCTCCTGTTCCTGTGCGTTTCTGCCCTAGCCGTCCTCTCCAGCCAAATAGGCATGTCTTTTTCTCTTTTTATTTGATTTTTGCCCTAATTATTTTGTAGATGGGCTTTTGGGTCTTTAATTAATTTTATTTCTTTTTTTTCTGCCAATTATGCCAAATTTAATATTTGCCCTCTGCACACAAAAATAAACAATTCGCATATAAATTAGGTAGAATCCAATCAAAATCACCCAAATATCGCATATGATATGAATATAAACCGCATGCGATTTTTAACTATCAATTCTCCCCACACCTAGATCATGCTTGCCCTCAAGCATAAATTCGAAATAAGCCAAAGAAATCGCAGACAACTCGATATGACAAGAGGATCCAACACAACCAATTCAATCCAAATTTTAACACATCAAGCCAAGTCAACCTCACAAGATAAAGTGTATTCGCACATGCTCTCTGAAGGAATTAAGTGTATAATTGGCTCAACACTCAGGTAGTGCAACAAAAGATTATCCTATAGGCTTGAGTAAAAATCAAATCTCCCTTAAGATATTCGAATCTAGCATAGAGAATCAAATGGACTTTCAATAAGGGTTGTAACGGGGCTTATGGTCAGGGTAGGAAAAAGGATATACAAGGGCTAAAATATGTCAGAAAAGAATACAGTAAGAACACGATGCTAGCACATGAAGAACAAATCGGCATAAACAATGAAATCCTTATTTTATTCACTGCCCAAACTTCAATAATATAATTAAATAAAATACTTCAAGATGATTATTTTAGTATTCATTTAGTATTTATTTTATATATATTCTTTTTTTTTCTTTTTTTTTTCTTTTTTTTTTTTCTTTTTTATTTTTTTCTTTTTTTTTTTATTTTTTATTTTTTTATTTTTTTTGGCTTTTGCCTTTATATATATATATAAATATACCTACACTACCCACAGTTATTCCTTCATACTATGACTTATTCGTACCCAAAGTTCTTCTTTAACTAGTGCCGAAGAAATAAAGTGCATCATAATATGGATTTAAAGTAATTCTTTCTAACATAGGGTTCAAATGGAGAAGGCTTAATCAAAAGAAGGGTATGAGGCTAAAAGAAAGGTTATTATAAAAGAAAAATAGGCTAAGAAGGCTCAAATGGGCTAACTAGGGGAATATATTGTGCTGGGTAATAAAGAAAGGCTTAATGGGTTACCTAATGCCCTTATCATTTTCAAAACGCAAGACTCAATAGTTGCAAGTTCAACGTGCATAATCACTCAAGTTCTAGGTCATCTAATTGAGCACTACAAATGACACATGAAAGAAATTTTCAAAAGCTTGAATATGTGCAATTTATTTTCTAATGTGACTTTCGGAACATAGACTCAAATTCTCACAGGGTTCAAACGTCAACTTGACTCAACATATCACCAATCAAATGTCATTAGTCATGCCAAACTAACATATCACACAAATCACCTTTGACTCACTTCAGACTAATCTCAAAAACATGCGAAAAGACAGCAAATCAGGCATAAAAATAGCACAAAAATGAAAATTTTGCCCAAAAATTTGCATAACTCTCCCCACACCTAAAGTATGCATTGTCCTCAATGTAAAGAAAGCAATAAAAGAAGAGAGGAACTTCCCTGGAGTCCATAGGGGGTGTAGTAGTTGGGAGCTTTGTTAACACCTCTTCATTTGATCGTGATTTTTAGGGAGGCTTGAAGTTCTCCTGAGTCTTGCGAAAACAACTAACCAACGCAAGCCATTTAGAGAAACGGATGTGGTGATCGGCGATGACTGAGCAGGGGAGAAAGAAGTCGACGGCACCGGAGATTGGAGGCGGCAACTAAACCAAAAAAAACTATCAAAAGTGTATTAGCAATTAAACAATAAAATTAAATAAAATTAAATAAAGCAATTAAATGATTTTGAGTTGTTTCCCAAAAAGCGCTTTTCTTTATAGTCTTTGAGCTAGACTTCGCCTCGCATCAATTCTGAACATCAAAATCCGCAACGGGTGCCGACTTTATAGGATCAAGTGAGGGTCCCTCGTGGTATAATTTGAAGCGATGTCTATTGGCCACACACTTTTTCTTCGGCTTAGAATTTTGATTCTCCTTATGACATTTTTTCGCTGCCAGCAATGGTGATCCCTTGGGAATCCATCTTCACTTTTCGACAATCTTTTTTCTTTTCTTACTCTCTCCAGTTGGTCTTTTCTCTAACTGTTTTGTCAACACAGTTCTTCGTTTATTCTCATTACCAACTTCACAAGTTTCCTGCACCACAGAATTAATAACATTAATTGCATATAACGATTCAGATTCAACAGGACATTTGACGGATTAAATATATTGAAATTAAATTCTTCTCCATCAAACTCCAAGCTGAGTGTGTCTTTTTTAACATCTATCTTTGTTCCTGCAGTGCACATAAAAGGTCTTCCTAACAAAAGAGGCGGTGGATTAAAACAATGTGCATCGTGCATATGAAGAATATAAAAATCAACAGGAAAAATTAATTCATTCACTTGAACTAATACATCTTCTATCATACCATCGGGATAAGCATGGGTTCGATCAACAAGTTGAATAATAATTCCTGTTTCTTTTAGAGGCCCTAGATTTAAAGAGTCGTATATTGATCGAGGCATGACATTAACAGCAGCTCCTAGATCTAGCATAGCCTTAGTTATCTCAGTTTTTCCAATCTTACAAGGGATAGAAAACATATCTGGATCACCTGTTTTAGGTGGTACCTTTCTTTTGATAACAACAGAAACGTTCTCACCCGCTATAATATGCTCGTCCCCTCGCAATTTTCTTTTGTTGGTGCACAGTTCTTTCAAAAACTTTGCGTACTTGGGGATCTGGTTGATAGCTTCCAGGAGCGGGATATTAAGTTCCACCTTCTTGAATATTTCCATCATCTCTTTTCGTTTGTTTACCTTTTGTGGTTTCTTCAACCTGTCAGGAAAATGAGCTGATTTAGTTTCAGTAGGAAGAAGAGAGTTAGGAAGTACCTTTTCGTGAAGTTCAACTTCTTTTTCAATCTCCATCTCAATCTGATCCTCCTTTTGTTCCTTTGAGATAGGAGATGGACCTTCCAATTCCTTTCCGCTACGAAGAGTTATAGCACTCGTATTCTTTGGATTAGGCCGGGAAGAACATTCAATCTTTGTATCACTGCAGATAGTGATGGCGCTGACATTTGCTAGATTTGGCTCAAGCTGAGCAGGCCACTTTCCTCTTTCACGTAGCTCCTTCACCTCCTATGACACTTGATTGATCTGACCTTGTAACTTGTCGACAGTTGACTTCATCTCTTGTTGGAATTGCAGGGTACTGGTAGCCATAGACTTCACCATGTCTTCCAAAGATGGACTAAAGTTGCTTGTGGGTGCTTGGGGTGGCTGTTTCTCATAGAAACGAGGTTGTTGCATCTGTTGCATAGCTCCGAATGGTTGATGAGCATTACCCTGCTGTGCGTTTCCATAACGCAGGTTCGGATGATCTCTCCAGCCTCGATTGTAAGTGTTGGAGTACGGATTGTACGTTGGAGGTCTATTCATACCGTAGTTTGCAGTGTTCACATCCACTGCACATTCTTCTTGGAGGGTCGGACATGCATCTGTAGGGTGTCCTGCACTCGTGCATATTCCGGGTTGGATTTTCCACGACCATCTTGCGAACGAAGCTCGTCAACTCAGAAAGTTGTTGCTGCATCGATTGGATGGCATGATCGTTGTTGTTTCCGCTCATATGTCCAACATCTCTTGAACCAAATTGCTGCGTGTTTTCAGCCATCCTCGCAATAAGATCCCAAGCTTGTGCCGGCGTCTTATTTACTAAAGCTCCACCACTTGCAGGATCGATAATGCTCCTGTCCATCAACGACAAACCATCATAAAAGTATTGAATCAATAATTGAGGGGGAATTTGATGTTGTGGACATTTAATGATAAGCTTATTGAATCGCTCCCAATATTCATGGAGCGTTTCACCTGATTGTTGCTTGATGCCACATATCTCCTTCCTCAGGATCGCAGCTCTGGAAGCGGGAAAGTACTTCTCCAAAAATTTCTTCTTCATGTCGTTCCACGTGTCGATGCTTCCAGGTGGGAAATAGTAGAGCCAATCCTTTGCAGTATCTTTGAGTGAGAATGGGAAGGCTCTGAGTTTGATATGTTCGTCAGTAACACCTGGTGGTTTCATGCTGGAGCACACTACGTCGAACTCTTGCAAGTGTTTGTGAGGTTCTTCACCTGCAAGTCCATGAAAAAAATGCAATAAATGAATTAATTCAGATTTCAGTTCAGAGCAACAATGTTATTGAGTGTTGGAAAGTTAATGCATAAGGGCTGTTGCGCCAAGTCGGGAGCAGCCAACTCCCTTAAAGTGCAGGTATCCTCAGCCATGACAGTCTCTTGATCACTCTCAGAGTTGCTAGAGCTAGAGATTTTGAGGTGGTTTCCCAGCTTCGCAACCTGAGCAGCTTTTCGTTGCTTGGCTTCCTTTCGTAGCTTTCGCTCAACCTTCTCGATCTCAAGATTAAATATCAGTTCACCTGTACGAGAAGAACGGGACATAAACAAGAGGATAAGTTAAAATTACACAAAAGAGTAAAACAAAGCGCCAATCCCCGGAAACGGCGCCAAAAATTGACATGTCGCGAGGTCAATCAAATATTTCACTTAATCCGTTATCACAATTTAATGTAATACAGGGGAATCGTCTCTACAGGGATTGTGTGATTCACTCTTTCGTATTCTAATGCAGTAAATAAAGGGTGATTTTTCTTTTATTATCTAATTAAAATAAAATAAGAAAGCAATTAAATTAAAGGGGAACTGACTATCAAGGGGATGCCTGGCTCAAGGGATGATACAGTTATGACACTTGTGTTTTATCATAAATTCAATAAAGTTAATTCTTATTAAAGTATCAATAAATTGGTTATAGTTATCAACAAGCTCTGACAACCAATTTTTACTTACAGTGTAGGTAATTAAGGTACGACCGTTAACTACCCCTAATTAAGCAAATAAACCTAGGTGCGCCCATAAGAATATTGCCTAACCGCATTCCAATCTAGAAAAACCCAATTCAAAAAAATTATTACCAAAGAGGAGCAATTAGATTTGATTGTCTAACCCCCGGGAAGGAACTATTCAACCTGGTTGTCACCTATTCAAGTGCGAATACAATTACGGATATCCTACCTGAATTGACTTTAGATTATCAGACTAATTTAAATATCAGTACCAAAATATTCAATCAATCTAACAATCACAAATGCTATTCTCAGAATTAGAAATATTGATAATCAAAAAGAACTTTTATAAAGAAAATCAAGAATCTCCAAAACAAAAGAACCAAAACATTATTACCCCTCAAACCAGAAAAGTATCTATTCCATAATCAAATAACAAAGAACAAAAGAGAAAGATAAAGTCATAGAGGGAAGGGGAAATCTTCTATGTCGATTTGCTCCTGCGCGATCTATGAATCTGTTAGTCTCCTGGTCCTGTGCGTTTCTGCCCTAGCCGTCCTCTCCTGCCAAATAGGCGTGTCTTTTTCTCTTCTTATTTGATTTTTGCCCTAATTATTTTGTAGATGGGCTTTTGGGCCTTTAATTAATTTTATTTCTTTTTTTCTGCCAATTATGCCAAATTTAATATTTGCCCTCTGGCACACAGCAAATAAAAAATTCGCATATAAATTAGGTAGAATCCAATCAAAATCACCCAAATATAGCATATGATATGAATATAAAACGCATGCGATTTTTAACTATCACAACTAAAGTAGCTGTGAGTTGATTTCCATTATCGTTTTCATAATTCATTCTAAATAAATATATTTTATTGTTTAAATTTTGTTGGGAATGGATTATTTATATTGTTAGATAAGCTCATTGTGAATTTTTTCTTGTAATGCATTCTTTATTATTAAGTTGCCGATGAATTTTAGTGGGATTCTTATCATAGCTTAAATTTTTATTTGGCGTTATTATTGTGTTGGTTGGCATAGGTTTATTATTCATCTTTAGGTTGGTTGGTGGGTTAAATTGATGTTATTATTATGTTATGATTCATTCTAAATAAAAATATTTTATTGTTTAAATTTTGTTGGGGAATGGATTAATTATATTGTTAGACAATCTCATTTTGTATTTTTTGTTGTCATTTAGTGAGATTCTTATCATAACTTAAATTTTTAGTTAAATTGGACATATATTTTACGTTAATTTTTTTTTGATGTTGTAAATTAAGTTGAACCAAAAGTAACCGTTTATTGATCATAATATACTTCAAGAGCAGAAATTTTGTTTTGTATTGATTGATTGAGCTCATGATTAAAGGATTAACATAAGGGACTAAAAGTTATAGACCTATTGAAATATTGACTTTAAATGGATTTGGTTGCCTCCTTCCGGGCATTTATTGGGGCATGTAAATTTTAGTGTTGCCACCATATTGTTGTTGTTCTTATTGTTATTATTATTATTATTATTATTATTATTATTATTATTATTATTCATTTGTATCAAATATTTTTATGATTTTGTTTGGAAAACTAACATTGTATTCATCTAAATTAATTTCAGGACAAGGTGGATGTTGAAGCACACCTGACTCAACAAGGAAATACGTCATATGATTAGGATAATGTGTTCCTCATTGTAGTACCCCGTGACAAGAAAAATTGCATTTATGGGTTGGGGTCATTAGGTGCGACTGTTCCTCCTCGACCATCATCCTTCTGCAGCGATGGTCGTACTCCGGGCACATTTATTCTTGAGGAACGATTGACAAAGATAGAGTGTGAGTTGGGTGAGTTGAGGACAGATCTTGCCGAGGGACGTAGTCAATGAGAAGTGATACAACGTGTCACAAATATGGAGAACCAACAACGAGCCATCTACGATTTGAACTTGACCATTATGGAGCAATTACGACGTATGGGAGCACTATCAATTCATAGGTCCGAACCCGATTCAGATGGTGGTAGTGCTCCGAAATCATGATATTTTATCATTACAAGTGTTTTAGTTACGACCTTAGTTGTTTTGGTATGATAATATGGTAACTTGAATTAGATCTATACATTTTTCTGATATGTGCTACTTGCGGTATTCACACTAAATACATTGTATTTTAGGTCTATTGATATTGTTTAAATTTGAAAATTTTATATGATTTCAACTAGTTCTTGTATCTTTGAGAAGGTATATTAATCGAATCATTAAATTTATTGATTATGGAGGATTGAATTAATATTTTTTAGATAGATATTAAAAAAAAATTGACAAGAAACGAGCAAAAGAAATTGTAAAAATTGCGATAGAATTAGCAATAGTTATATTCTCTCGCAATTTGCTATTCTATTTGCAAAAACTTGCAACAAAACTAGCAATAGTTATATTATCTCGCAATTTGCATTGCAAAAACTTGCAACAGAATTAGCCACTGTAGTATAATTCCGTAACAAAAAATTGCGATAGAAATGACTGTCACTAATTCTATTGCAATTCTCTGCAACGGAATATTTTAATTGTTACATTGGGTTACTACAATAATATTTACTACAACTTCCACTTGGTTGCAAATTCCGTTGTAATTAAAAGTTGCGACAAAAATTTTGTCAGTTGTGACGGAATTTTTCCGTAGTAATTTGTAATTTTTTTTGTAGTGTTGCCTATTAGCTGGTAATCAAGTTTGTTAGAGGCTGGATATTGAGGATAAGATTCTCGAAGAGATTGTACAGCATGCAAAGATAAAAGGTATCTTTGAAAAGATCATCCACCAGCCTAAGAAAGCCAACTTGTCCTATCATTGGGCATCAAAAGTTGAGAATATTCCCGGAAGTATTAAGGTACATCTTGAATGAACTGGAAAAAACACATTGAGTTGATTGATTCATTTTTATTTGTGATTTGTTTGGTTGATTAGTTAGAAGAAATAAAATGTGAGTGGTTGTATAGTTTCCTAAAGAAGTTTGGAGCTTTTTATTTTTTATTCCAAGGAAAAAATAGAATATGGTGGATTATAGTTCATATAGATTCTTATGAATATTTATTATTTTTTGACCAGTTATTAGTTTCAGATTGCTATATTGCATACATATACACAAGATTGTATAGGTATATGATAATTTCTGAAATTTTCATTTCTTCCGACAATTCTTCATTGAAGATTGCTCTAGGTTTGCACTAATTAATGTGTTTGATTGGATAGATTATAAGTATATTAGAATTGTAAGAATATTCTCGTAAGATTTTTAATAGTGATCATTTATAACTATGACGGAAAGTTTGTAAACAATTTTATATATAACCACAAGTAGTTATGGATTATAGGTATTTTACCAATTTTCATGGACAATAGAAAGTTTCACAACTAATTATATAATGGCCGGATCGACTTATATATTGTTGAATACAATGCATATAGTTTCGAGTTGTAAATCAATTGCAACTATATACATATATCTAGGGTCTGGATGCAAGTTCATAATGGTTTTCGGTGCTCGAAGCTTCCTTGTTCCACCGTATGTCCTCCCTTTATGATATTGACCAGAAAAGGCACCTTTGAAGGAATCCTAGTCGAAGTTATGAGCGCAGTGCATAGTGACCAGAAGCCCCATCACTTTTAGGAACACACAATGTACTAAGGCCTACTTGATATTCAGTCAAAAGAAATCACGAATCCAATGGAGTGCATTGAGTACGTCAATGAAGCTTCTTCTATAAACGATTATGAAGAAAGGAGGTGTTGGGAAAATGACAAAATAACATTGTTATTAAAAATTGCGGAAAAGGATCAAATTCTTTATTAAGAAAATCGAACAAAAACTTTAACTCGTTTTGGCTAGGCTCAGCCCCTAACCACTCGAAACACAAAATATACACATACACACTCGAATCGCGACTAACACAAGCACACCGGCCACAACACCACGACTCACAACCACAAAACACCCCCACAGTAAAAGTAACAGGCATACAGGAAACAGAAACCACAAGCCTATAGTTGAACGAGCCCCTTTCGGCTACGAACAACACACACACAGGGGGAAACAGGTGCCAAAGGAACTCCACAAACACAGGAGGAAAGGCACTGCACAAACAACCGCCGTGAACCGCCGTCGGACGGGAGAGTGAGAGAAAAAGTCGAGAGAGAGAGAGGCTAGAGAGGGTAAGCTTTAGAGAGAGAGTGAGTAATGTATCGAATGAATTGTTCCTCTCACATTCCAAGTATATATATATATATACAGGTCGAATGGACGGACAGGATCAAAGCCCCAGATCGGACGGCCAGGGGCGTGGCTAAGAAAAAGACGCGGATCCTAGTCTGGTCGGATCAGGACGTGGGTCAAGGTCGGGAGGTATAAAGTCGGACAGTGGGTATGACTTCGGACGGTCCAAGCCGGGACTAAATTGGGTGGACGGTCGAGGTCGGACGAAGTCGGACGGATGGTCGAAGTCGGACTAAGTCGGACGGATGGTCGAAGTCGGACGAAGTCGGACGGATGGTCTAAGTCGGACGAAGTCGGGCGGACGGCCTAAGTCGGACGAAGTCGGGCGGACGGTCCGACTCAGGACAGATCTCTGAATCAGGAAGTAGTCAAGCGGTCGAAGTCGGACAGGTCGCTAAGTCGGGACGCAGCCGGACGGTCAGTGAGGTCGGGACATGGGCTAGGCCCGAATGCGCTCGGGCTGCGAGACGAGTGTGTATTTGTGTATTTACTTTTGGGGTGGACCATAAGGACAAAAAATCCAACAAATCCTCCACCTGACTTTTGGTCCGAATGGTCGGGGAACATCATCGCCTATTTTATTTCATTTTATATTACCTTATACCTGCAACATAGATACATAATGTTAGTGAAAGAACATTAAATTAGCCTACCAACTACACTAAGTAGTATAAGACTAATCAAAAGTATCACAATGTATATATCTCATACAAGATACGAATTTACTTGCAGGCAAAACCTTAGTACCCATATCAGCTGGGTTATATTCAGACGGGATCTTCTCTAATTTTACTATGTCTTTAGATACTATGTCCCGAATGAAATGAAAACGTACATCAATGTGTTTAGTTCTATCATGAAACATAGGATTTTTACACAATTGAATTCCGGACTGGCTATCCGAAAATACAGTGACAGTATGTTGCAAATAACCAATTTCAGTAATTAAACCCTTTAACCACACTGCTTCTTTTAAAGCTTCAGTTATTGCTACATACTCAGATTCAGTTGTGGATAGAGCAACAATATGTTGTAATTGTGATTTCCAGCTAACACTAGTTCCACACAAGGTAAAAATATATGAAGTAGTACTTTTCCTAGTGTCTCTATCATTAGCATAATTTGAATCTACAAAACCCTCTAACTATATATTTTTAGTATATTTACCAAAAACTAAACCCACATTGATTGTACCAGATAAGTATCTAAACACCCACTTTAAGGCATGCCAATGTTCTAAGCCTGGATTTGACATATACCTACTTAAACAACTAATTGCATAGGCTAAGTCAGGCCTAGTGCTAACCATTAAGTACATTATGGAACCTATTGCATTAGAGTATGGCACATGCTTCATATATTCACAATCAGATTCAGATTTTGGACATTGGTCCCTACTTAACACAAAATTAGAAGCCATTGGAACAGATACAGATTTTGCATCACACATGGAAAATTTTTTAATAATTTTCGAAATATAGGAGGATTGATTTAAAAACAGTTTGAAATTTTTTCTATCTCTAATAATTGTCATGCCTAATATCACCTTGGCATCCCCCAACAATTTCATGTCAAAATTATCACACAAACACTTAATCACATTATCAATCAGCTTTATACATGGACTTATAATCAACATATCATCCACATAAATGAGAAGAAAAATAGGTTGGCTTTTAACAGTTTTAAAGTATAAACAATAATCAAATTTGCTTTTAGTAAACTCAAGATTTTTCATACAATTATCAAATTTGATATTCCATTGTCTAGGTGACTGTTTTAAACCATACAAAGACTTGTTTAACAAACAAACATGATTAGTTTCATTTTTATCAATAAAACCTTCAGGTTGTTTCATATAAATCTTCTCATCTAATTCACCATGTAAAAAGGCAGTTTTAACATCTAATTGCTTTAATTCCCAGTCATAAAAGGCAACTAAAGCTAACATGATTCTCACAGTGGTAAATTTGACAACAGGGGCAAAAATTTCATTATAATCTATTCCCTCCTTTTGAGTAAAACCTTTGGCTACTAATCTTGCTTTAAACCTAATTCCACTATCTTCTTGTTTAACCTTATAAATCCATTTACAATCAACAAGAGAACAATTAGGTGGTTTAGGGACTAGACTCCAAGTTTTATTATTATATAAAGAATCCATTTCTTCTTTCATAGCTTTTAACCAATCTATTTTATTTTCAGAATTTATGCCTCCCTAAAGGTCTTAGGTTCACTACCATCTAAATTCTCAAACACACTAAAAGCTAACGAAGTTAAATCAAAATCACCAAACCTACTAGGTAATCTAGGGACTCTCATATCCCTATCTCTAGTCAATTGATAATTTTCTAGTTCATTTTGATCATTTCTATCAAAATCAGAATTATTATTATTCTCAACAGAATTATCAATTTCAGGCACATTGGAATTCATTTCAGAATTATTTTCAGGAGTAATTTCATTATGAATATCAGACAGACTATCATAATTTCCATCATTTCTAATATCAACAGAGTTATGCTCAGAATTATACTCCACCTCATTTGGTGTACCAATTGAATCTACATTTTCAACATTTGATTCAGATTTATCCCACACAGATTTTTCAACATTTAAGCATGGCATTTCATTTTCATTAAACACAACATCTCTACTAATAATGGCCTTAAAACCGGGCCTAGACCTTAACCAAAGTCTATACCCCTTAACTCCCTCCGGGTACCCTAGAAAAACACACTTTTCAGCTCTAGGGTCTAACTTGTCATTATTAGTACGTATAAAGGCAGAACACCCAAAAACCCTAAGGTTTGAAAAATCAACATTTTTACCGGTCCACTTAAATTCAGGACACAAACCATTTAATGGAATCGAAGGTGATCTATTTATTATGTAAGCTGCTGTAACAACAGCTTCACCCCAAAATTTCTTGGATAAACCGGAAGAAGCCAAAAGGCTTCGAACTCTCTCTAAGAGAGTCCGGTTCATCCTCTCAGCCACCCCATTTTGTTGGGGTGTGTAGGGGACAGTTTTATGCCTTTTAATACCATTTTCTTGACAAAACATATCAAACCAAGAATTACAGAATTCTAAGCCATTATCAGTCCTAAGACATTTTATTTTCTTTTCAGTTTGATTTTCAATTTTAACTTTCCAATTTTTGAAAGTTTCAAACACATCAGATTTGTTTTTTAACAGAAAAACCCATACTTTTCTTGAAAAATCGTCTATAATGGACAAAAAATACCTAGACCCTCCTTGTGTGGGCTCACTAGCTGGGCCCCACACATCAGCATGTAAATAGTCTAGAATTTGTTTTGAAAAAATTCTGTTGTTATTATTGGGGGTTTGGGGAAATTGCACTTTATGGTGTTTACCATAAACACAGTTATCACAGAAAGCAACAGGTTCAAATTTTACATTTCCAAAACAGCCAGTTTTATGTAAAATTTCTAGACCTCTATTACTTAAGTGTCCTAGTCGTTTATGCCACAAATCACTATTCTCTAAAACAGAATTTACAGAATTTACAGGCACATTTATTGGTTCAACGCAAGTAACATACAGATTATTACGTTTTTCAGCTTTAAACACGACTAAGGACCCCTTAGTAATTTTCATGCAATTACTCCCCCATTTACCCTCTAATTCTAAATCGGACAAAGCAGCACAAGATAACAAGTTATTTGATAAACCAGGAACATGCCTCACATTATTTAGTTTCAATACAAAACCAGTGCTAAATTTTAAATTTACACTTCCTATTCCAAGAACATTGGATACACTGTTGTCAGCCATCGAAACAGTGCAGTTTTCTAAGGTTTTGTATTCACTAAAAATTGATTTTAAAGGAGTCATATGATAAGTACAACCAGAATCTATAAGCCATTCATTTGCACAAATATCCACATTTGAACAGTCGGTCTTAACAGCAAAAACATCATCACACATTTTATCAAGCAATGTCATATTGGCTACTTCACAAGTTTGCTGCCTTTGACTATTGTTACTGCTATCATTACTGTAATTTTATTTCTTTTAGGGCATTCGCGTATAAAATGATTTGGGTCACCACAATTAAAACATCTTCTACCCCCTTTATTAGGAGTTTTAGATCTGTTTTTATTTCTACTTTTAGATCTATTTTTATTATTATTATTTTGGTTTTTGTTACTACCAAAATTATTTTTCTTATTTGATCTAAAAGGTGACCTACCCCTAACATACATAATTTCACCCTTACTTGACTTGTGAGTTTGTAAATCTAATTCTTTAGATTTTAAACCATTAATAACTACATCTAATGAAATAAAATCACGCCCATATTTAATGGCTGATTTTACATCAGAGTATGAGTTAGGTATGGCATTCAATAAAACTATAGCACTATAATCATCAATGTTTTTATCACCAGTAAGTTTAATATCTTGTATTAGTTTAGAAAAAACATCCAGATTCTCTTCAATTGATTTTGATAAATCAAGTTTAAAACTGAAAAATTTTTCTAACAAATACATTCTACTTGGTAATGATGTTTGAGTGTATAGTTCATCTAATTTATTCCATAATGCCAAAGCAGATTCTTGTTTGCCTACTTTTCTAATTACATGATCAGCCAAATGTAAGATTATAGTAGATGAAGCAATTTCATCCAATTCAACCCTCCTCTCAAGAGGAACTTGAATCGAATGATCAGGCTCCACTGCTTTAATCAACCTTTGAGTTACTAAAATACTTCTCATTTTTTGTTTCCAAATTGCAAAATCCATTTTTCCATCAAAAGGTTGAATACTAAAACCAGAATGACTAGCCATTTTATTTATATTGAAAAACAGATTTTCAGTCAAATATTACTTAGTTTTCAGAAAATTATTTTCTAATTTTCACACAAAACAGAAACAAAAAATTTGGCAAAATATCACACTGTCGAGCAAGAAAATACAGATTATCACACACAACAGATAATCACAGCAGGCAAAGAATTAATCACAAGATATAACCTAACTATATCAACATACACAAAACAGTAATTGTAAAAGATGAGTTTTAGAGATTACCCTTGAAGCACAGCAACAACAAAAATAATATTCCTACAAAAATAGGAACAGAGAACAAAAAACGGCCTATTCTCCTTTTTGGAGAATAGGGGTTAGCAATGGTTAATTTCCAAGAAACAAAAATTACAAGAATTTGTTTCTCTTCTAACCAAAAGTTAGAATCACCGAAATTAACACCAAAAACAGTGTTCTCCACAGATCCGACACAACAATGCAAAAACAAACTGGCTGACTGGCTTACAGATTTTATCACTAATTTTCAAACGAGAACAGTTTGAATATTAAAGAACCTTTTTCAAAAAACTTTTAATATTTTCGAAAAACTTTTGAGCTTGACTCCACAGTAAAGAGATCCAAACGAATTTAACAGATCTAAAACCACACAGAGGCAATTATCCTGACTTATACTTTGTTTAACAAAGAAAGTTTGAAAAACAAAACCGTTTTTGGAAAAATACACCGGTTTAGTAACAAATTAACTGAAACTTAGAAGAACAAAACGATTTTCTAAAAAGAACGAAGAAGGCACACAGAGCTCTGATACCACTTGTTATTAAAAATTGCGGAAAAGGATCAAATTCTTTATTAAGAAAATCGAACAAAAACTTTAACTCGTTTTGGCTAGGCTCAGTCCCTAACCACTCAAAACACAAAATATACACATACACACTCGAATCGCGACTAACACAAGCACACCGGCCACAACACCACGACTCACAACCACAAAACACCCCCACAGTAAAAGTAACAGGCATACAGGAAACAGAAACCACAAGCCTATAGTTGAACGAGCCCCTTTCGGCTACGAACAACACACACACAGGGGGAAACAGGTGCCAAAGGAACTCCACAAACATAGGAGGAAAGGCACTGCACAAACAACCGCCGTGAACCGCCGTCGGACGGGAGAGTGAGAGAAAAAGTCGAGAGAGAGAGAGGCTAGAGAGGGTAAGCTTTAGAGAGAGAGTGAGTAATGTATCGAATGAATTGTTCCTCTCACATTCCAAGTATATATATATATATACAGGTCGAATGGACGGACAGGATCAAAGCCCCAGATCGGACGGCCAGGGGCATGGCTAAGAAAAAGACGCGGATCCTAGTCTGGTCGGATCAGGACGTGGGTCAAGGTCGGGAGGTATAAAGTCGGACAGTGGGTATGAGTTCGGACGGTCCAAGCCGGGACTAAATTGGGCGGACGGTCGAGGTCGGACGAAGTCGGACGGATGGTCGAAGTCGGACTAAGTCGGACGGATGGTCGAAGTCGGACGAAGTCGGACGGATGGTCTAAGTCGGACGAAGTCGGGCGGACGGCCTAAGTCGGACGAAGTCGGGCGGACGGTCCGACTCAGGACAGATCTCTGAATCAGGAAGTAGTCAAGCGGTCGAAGTCGGACAGGTCGCTAAGTCGGGACGCAGCCGGACGGTCAGTGAGGTCGGGACATGGGCCAGGCCCGAATGCGCTCGGGCTGCGAGACGAGTGTGTATTTGTGTATTTACTTTTGGGGTGGACCATAAGGACAAAAAATCCAACAAACATTTTCTTATTCTGAAATTGAATCTTTGAAGCAATGAGGTGGGTTTATTTATAATCTCCGAACACTCCCCATTTCCTTGCAAATGGTTTCAGTAAGGGCTGTCTGTGATCATCATTTTTTGGAGTAGACTTGCTGAAAATGGATTAAATCAATCTCAAGGACTGCGTTCTATCCTTAGGCTTTGTGTGCAGAAACAAGACAGGACTGGTGTTGTCTTGGCTGCTCTCATCCTCCATCTTCATGAAAAAACAATGCTTGTCCATCCAAGAAAATATTCAGCAACGGAGGAGGGAGGGAATAGCTTCAGAAAACATTAGTGTTCATTTCTACTTAAGGATAAGAAACAGAGATACAGACAGACCGATGGGTGTCTGCATTCTGCTCAGAATGAGAAGCGGTTGCCAGCAAGATTTCCTGCTTTATCGCAATGATCTTTACAGCCACAGCACTTTCCTCGTAAACAATTTAGCAATATCAAACCAGCCATTAGTCGGAAAACAAAATTTACAAATTCATAAGAAACCTTTATGAACTACAAATCACCATATTTTGTTTCTTCGGTGGAAAAAGAATGAAAAAATTTGAAACTTTTTGGGGAACAGTACAATCCATCACAAAAATAATATGTAGTGAGAGCTAAAGAGAGTGAGAGAGGGAGCATGTATATTGAAAAACAGAAGTATTGTACTTATACTTACTGCATATTGAGTAGAGGTGTCCTAGGTTTGTTAATGTTGAAATATTGGGATATCATAATCAACCCAAATCAAATGATTGGAAAGCCAGACAAGCCACAAGAAACCAATATAACTCTCACACAAATTTGTTATTGTTGGCCCCAAATTCATTCAAAAATCAAGCTGCAACCAATTAAAAGCACAACAAAAAACGAACCGCAGATAAACACAACACCAACATAGATTTTTCCAAGGACAGTTCATGAACAGATCAAACAACACAGGCACACTCTGCGAGATCAATTATAAAACACACGAAATTGATAAAATCAAAAACAAGTTAAGCTTACACAGACCTGTGTTCATCTCCCTCAAGAATTGCTACCTGCAAATTATTTCTATGCAACACCATTCAGCAAGATTATCTATCCAACTAAATTGGGCCTTCAGCAAGATTATCTATCTTTTCAAGCAATCACAATACAACACTAGGTTGTTACAACATATTGCCTTTTTTCTCCATGGACGGTACCAGTCATATCTTTAATATGGTCCTGGAAAAATAAAAAATAAATTGCATTTGGGCCTTCTTGGATTTTGGACCTGCACTTTGGAATCCATTCAGCCGCCGCACTTTTCTGGTACACAGATTTAGAAATATCAAACCAGCCATCAATCAAAAAAAACCAAATTTTAAAATTCATAAGAAACCTGTATGAACTACAATCCACATTTTATTTCTTTCGTGGAAAAAAATGAAAAAAATTGAAACTTCTTTCGAAAACAATATAACCCATCACAGAATTAATATATAGTGTGAGAGAGAGAGGAAGCATGTATATAGAAAAAACAGAAGTGTTGTACTTGTACTTACTACATATTGAGGAGAGGAGTCCTTGTTTTGTTTATGTTGAAATATTGGGATATCATCCTTAGGCTTTCTGTCAACAAACAAGATGGGACCGCTGCTTTCTTGGCTGCTCTCGTCCACCGTCTTAATGAAATAACCATGCCTGTCGGACAGTGCATCCAATAAAATATTCAGCAACGGAGGAGGAAGGGAATAACTTCAGAAAACATTAGTGTACATTTCTACTTAAAGACAAGAAACAGCTAAACAAACGCACCTTCAGTTGCCAGCAACTTTCCCTGCTTTATCCCAATGATCACTGTCTTTTCAGCCGCAGCACTTTCCTGGTACAGAGATTTAACAATGTCAAACCAGCCATCCGTCGAAACGCAAAATTTAAAACTCATAAGAAACCTATATGAACTACAATCCACTATTTTTTGTTTCTGCCATGGAAAAAAATTTAAAAATTCAAAACTTCTTTCAGAAACAATATAACCCATCACATAAATAATGTATTGTGTGAAAGAGTGTGAGAGAGGAACCATGTATGTAGAAAAACAGAAACATATTTGTCCTTACTAAGTATTGTGGAGACGAGTCCTTGTTTTGTTAATATACTTAGCCTTTGTGCGTACAAACAAGACAGGACTGGGTGTTGTCTTGGCTGCTCTCGTCCACAGTCTTCATGAAATAACTATGCCTCTACATCCAAGAAAATATTCAGCAACAGCGGAGAAACCGGATAGCTTCAAGAAAACATTAGTGTTCACTTCTACTTACAGATAAAAACAGAGAAACAGACAGACCGTCGGGTGTCTGTAGTTAGCTCTAGATGACAGGCGGTTGCCAGCAAGTTTCTCTGCTTTATCACAAGGATCACTGTCCTTTCACCCGCATCACTTTCCCGGTACACAGATTTAGCAATATCAGGCCAACCATCCATCGAAAAACAAAATTTTAAAATTCATAAGAAACCTATACGAACTACAATCCATCATTTATTGTTTCTGCCGTGGAAAAAATAATATATAGTGAGAGAGAGAGAGAGTGAGAGATGGAGCATGTATGAAGAAAAACAGAAGTATTGTACTTGTACTTACTACATATCGAGGGGAGGAGTCTTTGTTATGTTAACGTGGAGACATTGGGATATCATCCTTAGGCTTGGTGTCCACAAACAAGATGGGACTGCTGCTGTCTTGGCTGCTCTCATTTCATGAAATAACTATACCTGTCCGACAGTCCATCCAAGAAAAAATTTTCAGAGACAGAGGAGGAAGAAACATTAGTGTTTGCTTCGACTGAAGGATAAGAAACAGAGAAAGAGACAGACCATCAGGTGCCTGCAGTCCGTTCCCATAGGGATTCCCTGCTTTATCGCAACAATTCAGCTGCAACATTCATAAGAAAAACAAAATTTTAAAATTCATAAGAAAATAAACAAAAAAGCTTCTTTCACATTCTATTTCTTCCAGAAAATGAGCCAAACAATTCACAAACAAAAATGAATCAATCAACTCAATTTGTTTCTTAAAAAATAATTTCACTCAAGCCGTACCTTAATACTTCCGGGAGCATTCTCAACCTCTGAGGCCTAAGGATTGGATCAAGTCTGTGGTTTTTGGCTGGTGGATAATCTTTTCAAACATGTCTTTTGTCATTCCGTGCTTGACCATCGCCTCAAGAATCTTGTCCTCAATCTCCGGCATCGGCTGCTTTGAGATATCTTTTTCATTTGAAGAAGAGCAAAATACTAATTCGGATAGCCGCTCTTTCTCAGCTTGCCGGCAATATTTGTCCGCCTCAGTCGTGCCAGCAGTCATAAGATGGTAGGTATGGACAAACTTGTTTTGCCCAATCCTATAAGCTCGACAGATTGCCTGCTGCTGGACAGAAGGATTCCAGAGGACGTCCAGCAGAATGACCCTGGAAGCCCCAACCAGACTAATGCCCTCAGAGCAGCACTTTGTCGACGCCAGCATGATCTTCGAATCATTTTCTGGATCGTTGAATGCGTTGATCACATTCTGGCGTTGCTTCTTCTCTAGCTTTCCTTCCAGCCTCAGAATTTCCTTCCCGGCATTTCACTGGAAGGTCGCGGTCAGATGCTCTTCGATCAGGTCCAAGGGTGGAAGGTACTGGCTGAAGATGAGTACTTTTTCCTTCAGCGTCATACTGAGGCGGACAAACTCGATGATGAATTTTGTTTTGACTCCTTCGTTGGGATTGAGCTTTGATGCCTCGGCTGCTTGCATATCAATTCCATCAGTTGGCACTTGCGACTTGCATCGTTGGATAAGGCACGGATGAACAGATACCAAAGAAAATCCAAAATCTGAACTCTTAATTGTTTTCCTTAGTCGTTCCCCTTCCAACCAGTCGATCAGATTCTTTTGCAATCCAGTCGATTTCAAGAGGACGACACACTCTCTTAATCCGGGAAGACTCTTTTGCAGGATAGAGCCTTTGTGCACATGCACAAACGGTGACATTGAGACTTTAAGCCTCTGCACTGCACGGTTGATGGATTCCGGAAGTAAAGCATCCCTAGATCTCCGGCGTTTCCTATCTGAATGCAGAATCTCAGTGAATGTCGGGTCCTGCATAGCTGCTTCTGCCAATGTAGGCCTTACGATCTTCAGTGAGTTGAACAGCCCTCTAAAGTTGTTCTGGAAAAGAGTCCCAGACAATATAACACGCTTTTCGGTCTTGAGCTGAACCAGTGAAGTCCAAATTTTACTCCGGCGGTTGCGTGGAGTATGGCCTTCATCAAGAATCACCAGTCCAGGCATCTCAAGAAGTATCGACCTCAGAACTTCGAAGTTCTTTTCAACACCCGACCTCCGCCCCTCTTCGCCTGCATCTGCTTCCACGTTTTTCTGCGCCGTCAGCTTCTCAAACAGACTGTAGCTAATCCCCAAAAGGCCTCCCCCTCTCTTCCATGAATATATCTTTACCATCCGGATTGCCTCCATGTCCCTGCATCTGATACTCGTTCCTTGAAGGAGATGATCAGCAGCCGCCATCTCGTCACTGATAATTGCCAGATTGTTCAGGTTGTGGAAATTAAACCAGCCCTTTCCACTTCCTGAACTCCCCTTCCCAGTTCTGAAGCAATCCAGCCGGGGCGATGATCATCGGAAGACAGTTTGGATATATCTTTAGATATGTCTCGAGGAATATGATCATGAGACATTTCTTTCCTGTCCCTGGGGCATGAGAAATGATGCATCCGCCCACTCCAACTAGATTTGAGTTCTTTAAATCGGCAATATCGGTACTGCCTGCCAAGTTCCTTCTTGCTGGTGTTTGTACATACTTTCCCGCACACCAGCCTTGATGCTCCACACTGAGCCGCTAGTCCAGCTTCTTATATCCGTTGCATCAGCTTCTGGGAGATTAACGGCGCTAAGATCCAGACCCTTCCCTTTCTCCTGCTTCTTCTTTCCGGAAGCATTACGAGCTTTGATCGCCTGCGAAAGAAAGAAGAAGAAGTGGTATAAATAAGGGTAGCTGCACAAATTTTAAATCAACCTAAAATTGCACTGACCTACATTCAGATAACAAATTAGTATAGAATTAAGGATGGTAGATAATTAATTAAAAGGAACAATTTTGATGTTCCATAGTTGGATGGTTTTCTGATTTCAGTTATTTAAGGAAGAAATTGATATATACTTACCTATGGAGGAATTACATCCTTTGGTTAAATCGCCGCATGCTGACAGTAGATACAAAACCATCCTCGATCGTCTTCTAATATCAATTCATGCAGCCCTCGAGCACACCTGCGCTCCTGAGTCTCTTCCTCCTCCTCATCGTCTACTCCAAGAACCTGCAGGCCATGAATTGATCATTAGTTATCATTTCACTTTCTGAATAATATAGTGCAGATTTAGTTCTCAATTCATGTCAAATCAGTTCTTGTCTATTGTTTGAATATTGAATTATTCTACACAAGTGCTGGAGATGATTTACTTACCTCACGGCTGGCAGTCGTTCCTATTTCCTCAACAGCACAACTAAAGTTGAACTCTTCAAACAAGTCTTCCATCTCCTCCGCCCGCTCAGCTTGTCTCTGTCCCTCTTCTGTGAGTGGCACGACATCGTCCTCAAACCGAAACTTCTTTGGAAGAGGAGGGTAGCCTTCAGCTGCATCTGCTGCCCCACTCCCTTCTCCAGTATGCATTGATCGAGACGGTTGTCCGAGAATAGATTCCCTCAGGACTTTGGAGATGTCAAATCTTTTAGGCTTCAGCTTCTTAGCTTTAGCCCCCATCATAAACTTTGTCATCTCCTTATGCCAATGCGGCATATCTTCTCCATCCCCGCCACTTTTGCAAATCCGTGTAGCTTTCGGGCTCTAGGCATTTGAGGCTGAGACTTGGTGCGCTCCTGCCTTGACTGTTCGGTCATCATCATCGCCACCCACCCTCCTCTGCTTTCTCTTCCTCTGCGGAGCGTTCACTGGCATATTTCTTTTCGGCGTTCCATTGCAGCGCTGCCCTGAAGCCTTCACTGGCGCGCTATCCTTTTCGGTTTCACTTCTTTTCTGATTCTTCCGTTTTTGCCTCCTCGCCAGAGTAAAGTCTTGATCATCCTCATCAACCATGAAGTTCCCAATTTCATCGCCAGACAAATCACTCAACTCATACGACTGGCATTTATTGGTCCTACTTAGAGATCGAATCCGACCTCCAATGCCAGAAGAACTGTCACCATGTACCCGAATTCCATCGTCAGCATTTCCTCCGCAGACAATATCCCGCAAATCCTCACTCAAATTAGTCACTTCTTTCCCCTTCTCTATAGGAGCCATTGTACTGGAGGGGGTGTCGGCAATGCCCCCATCGGAGTGGCCCTCTAGTTCAGGGACCGTCAATTCAGGCCCAAATAATGCAGCATAATTGTCTGCTTGATTCCTCCGATCCTCCATACAGGACAGGTCTTGGTTCCTGTCAGTGCATCCTTCAGTTTGAGCTGTTTGGACTCTGCCAGTGCTCAATGAAACAGCCCTTCCGTCGTCCATATTGGTCATTGACGGAGATGACAATTCCCTTCTCTTATCCATTGATTGATGATTATTCTACATAACAATATAGAGGGGTTAAACATAGTGAAATGCTTAAAAACAAAAAAAAAGAAAAAAAGACACCATGCATATTGCTAGCAATAAATCCGCACTCCTTAGCTGCCGTGAAAAAATTAAATGAACATTTGGATCTTTAATTTCTTTTATACTGCGTTCAATATGTTAGAGTGCCAGAATTTACCCATTACTTGTTGCTTCTGACAACATGATGATACACATGAAAACTTATTCAAAAAACTTATCGGCTCCAATCCCAAAAAAGTATACTACATACAAAAGGACAAACATCCAACTATAAGCGTGTATGTTATATAATATATAAGAAATATGAAGTCCTTCCAAAGAAAAATAACATTTCAAAAGTGAAAAGAATATGTAAATATCTAGTACGTATATATATCACATAGGACAGATAGAGTTCCTCCGGCAGAAGAATCTAATTATATATTTATATTACTATATGACATTTATAAAAAATATGTACAATAATAATAATAATGGTAATACTTCAATAATAGAAAGCAAGATATGTCAGAATGTAAGGACACATATTACAACATTCACTTTGAACATTTAAAAAAACAAATGTTTCATTTACATTATTTCAAGAAATTATAAATAAAAATAAATATAAAATACAAACAGGCCTAGCTGTTCATCTATCAAATAATCAAGTAGTTTGTTATGTTTAACAAAATACGTAACTATATAAAATCAAAATGTAAGTACCAACAACATTTTCTCTTTCTATATAAGCAAGCTCCCTCCAAAAATATAGTCGCAATGTTGGAAGATAATAGAGTATTAGTAAATTTAATACTTAGCAATGGCAAAAGCTTCAAAATCACTTATGTCTTTTGATGAAAAAATAAGATTTTTTTCCTTAGTTTGTTTTCAGTATTTCATATTATGTTTTTTTTTTTATTATATTCTTACGCACGGGATATTTATGTGAAAATTTAAGATAATAAAGCATATTCCAATTACTTACATATTCAAAATATGGTTGTGAAAAATTAATGAACATGTGTAATTGAACTTTTACACTTTACTAAGAATCTAAGTTAACAAATGTTTATACTACATCAAATAATAAAATACTATCAAACTATGTAATATTTGATCAAACATTTGTTGAAACATTGAGTAGGTGTTGGAAAAAGAAAACAAAATATGAAAGTTAAGTGAGACATAACTCCAACCAACACAATAAAAATCTACTCAATGCATAAGATTAAGATCAAGGAGATACTTATGTAGCTAAAAATTATTTTCTTTTAAAACAATATATTCCTAGAGTGAAAAATAAGCGCAAAGAGGTCAACATAACACAGTGTGCAAAAGTAAAATTTTCACTTGATGACATCAATAAAAACAAATAAATAAACTTGACAACCAGCTACCTAACAATCCATGATTGGATTTGATAGGATCTGTCACGACAAAAAAAAATCAGTAAAAAGAAATCAGTTTTGTAACAATTTTTTTTTGTCTCTGAATCTACTTTTTCCGTTACTAATGACATTAGAGACGGAATTATGAATGGAATTACGTTAGCTACATGAACTTTAGGGACGGAATTCCGTTACAAATATATTATTTTTTTGTAGTGTGTAATAAAAATAAATTAGTGCATTTAAATAACTAACAAGGCAAACCTACGTCAAGATAACCCCGCTGTTGAACCAAGCGCGACTAAGAAAGACGTTGCGATCGTATCCGGGGAATCATTCAATCAATAGTGTAAGGATCGTAATGGTAAAAATCAAATTTGATGATTGTTTTAGAAATAAATTTAGTTATGTTGATCGAAGGGTGAAACTTAACTTCCAAAACATCACATATTGAAAAATAATAATAAAAAAATAACATTGATGAAAATCAAAGCAACTTTGAAAAGAAAGAGAATATAATATTTGGTAAAGGAAGATGGGTTTTTCTTTTTTTTTATATATATATAAAAAAGTAAATAAATAAGCATTTCATTTCTTGAAACACAAGTTTTAATTCTGAAAATCTAAGAGATTAAAGAAAGAAGATCACATATGTATACCTGCTTAGATCACCCAAATAAAACACAATTCAAACAAGAAGAGTACGATGCCGCCAAATATCTGCAAACAGAAGTCCACCAACGCACCCATCACGTGCAAGGGTGAAAGGCCCTCCACTTAAAAGAAATTGGTATTAGGTTGGAAACTTTGATCCCTTCTTAGCACATCTCGAACAAAGCAATCAACAAATCAATTAATGTATGTCTGTACATAAACACACATATCTTGATGAAAGGTCGAATAATCTGATGGCTACACATTTAAACACCCAAGAAATTAAATACAAATAAATTACAAATAGTTTAATAACAAGAAAGAAAACATGTATTTTGCTATAATTGAATATTTTAATAAGAAAAGAGGAAAGAGGAAGGAGAAACAGAAAAGCTATTATTGCAACCAGAAGAAAGCAAATAAAATTTCTCTTAATATATGTAAGAAGTACTTTGATTTCACAAAAGAACATCTGAAGGGAAAAATAGATTCTTCTTTCCTAATCTCACATCATGCAACAAGTTGTCACTAAAAAATAAAAATAACATATATCATATCACTTTATTAAAATATTATTAAACAATTCTTATATATATATATATATTCCTGACAATATCTAGGAATCTCTCAAAAATGAAAATTTCAGATTAGTAATGAAATTTGATTCTAATTAACAAAAAGGGTAGTTTAAAAAAAGAATACCTGAGTCACGGCATCATCATCAGATCCACAATCTACCGTGATAGTTGTGCTTGTTTTTCTCTTGCCACAGGCCTTTTCGCCATTCGAATCTATGCCACACTACTTTTCTTGTGTTTCCCTAATCTCAACCTGAGGTAGAACTAATTCGTCAAGGCGCTTGGACTCAGTGGTGGCTGAGAGCGACACGTGTTTCCGCCCAGCCATTTCTACCAGTTTTGTTGTTTTTTTCTGTCGTTCTTCCTTTTTTCGCGTCTGCATTCATTTTCATATCATTCTGTAGGAACAAAAAACACCCTAACAAACCATATCAATTATAAACAAAGGGATGGATGGATGGATGAACTACCTACCTCGCATACATCTTTAACTGTTGTTCTTGTGCATATAAGTGTAATTCCGAGTATGGATTGCCCTTTCAAGCGAACCGATCACAATTTCGATACCCTAACGGAAACATATGTACCTGGGAAGCGTCTTCAGATGTAGATTTACACCCAACTCCAATTTTTGTCCACTCAAATAAATGAAGAAATATTCTCGCAACCATCCACAATTCGGTCTGATAATCTACTCGCAGTCTCACCCAAATCAGTGTAAATCAACTGAATCGAATAGGTCTCCCTCTATTATCTATGGGTCCCATTCACTATAAATCAAGTTGATCAACCAAATATAAGAAACGCAAAATATAAATCAACTACGAAAGCAATGCAGGCGGCCGTAGGAAAGAGAAGGAGGGAAGAGAGTGAGAAACCCTACTTGTACAAGCTTTTTACAATACCAGATAGATCTTTCTAGAATGTAATATATAATTTTCATATATATATTTTTTTAATACCATCCACTATTTTCATTTTTTTTCAACTATTTCTATTTTAATATACTAATTTATCAATTGAATAACGAGATTATTTAAAATCAATGATGGAATCTTTAATCCGGTTTTACTGTTCACTCGTTGGACTAGAAGTTTAATCTTTTTGAAATCTAGATTCCCCCTAATATTTGAAATTGTGACAAAACATAAATTAAACTTCACATTCTCAGTGGATCGACCTCGGCACCACTTGCTATGCGAAAATTGTGATGTTAAAGTATTTTTATTGGAAGCACCGAGGCTACCATTTTGACATGAATAGTTTGTCCAATCTATACCCCCGAGGTTGATGAGTGGGTAAAATGGTTGAATAGACTAGTCATGTCAACCATTTGCACAATTATTTTTTGGAGCCAAACTCTAGACTTAGCGAGTTTGCTTTAGAGTAATTTGAGGATTGGTAACCTCTCGGAAGTCTTCCAGGTACGCATGAGTGAGGAAAAAGTGCATTGGAAAATGAGGGTAACAGCTGATTCTAGCAACAGATTGACAGCGTTTCTCCACCAACGGAAGGCTTATTCAAGAAAAAGGGAAACAGGAAGACGAAGAAGGAAAAGAGGCGGGAATTTGAATATTTTTACCGGTTCAGAAATTTCAGAAGCTTATTGATTAAGTAAAATAATATATATAACAAAGCTTCGGAAATTCCCGAACCTTTCTAATATAACAAAAATAATATAGTTAAATTTCGAGACCATTTGAAAAGCTCCGAAATTTCCGAGGCTTTTCAACATACTCGGAGACCATTTGGAAGGCTCAAGCTTTTCAACAAAATAAAATAATATATATAGAATATTATTATTATTATTATTATTATTGTTATACTTAAACACATACACAAGTGTGTAAATGTTGAAGAGTTGGAGTCGTGCCATGTGAGCGTGGACATGTAATAAATCAGGCATATCCATTTCACATGTTTAATTGATTCAAGTTTAAGTAATATATATGAGACAAGAAAATTATATTATTGTTTTTAATCCGTACCCTTGTTAGGTTTGAACCTAACACCTTAAAACTAATGCACAGCTGCGTCACTTACAAATGTATGTGACTCCTCTTTGGTTAAGGATTCTCTGACAAGAAAGGCTCCATAGCTTGTTACTTTAATTGTACGCTTACTATTTCCTTTCGTTAGCATGAAATTGATGCATTGCCCAAGTAGCAGAGAGATTCATCCATGGCTGTTAATTGCATTTATTAGCGTGCAATAGGATGAGAGAGAGAGAGGTAAAATGACCAACTAGCACCAATTTATCTTCCAGAATCACGAATGTTGATGAGAGTGAGAGCTGCACTTCCCACATCCAGCTCATTCACTTGTACGATGTGCAACTTCAAGATATAATGCTTTGTGAAATTTTAACCAAAATAAAAGCTATTCATCTAAAATATTAAATGCAAAATGAATTGCTGATAATTAATACACGCACATGCACAAAAACAAAAATAAACAAAAATATGACAAGTACAAATAATATCGCACTAAAATTACACTGAAATGTCACAAGCATTTTGAAGCTATCAACTAATCATGAAGTTACCTTCCCAAGCAAGAAACAATTCAAATACATCATTAGTAATTGCAAATTACCTATAACTTGCAAGTGTAAATCGATCCGAAGATCCCTATATCCCATTTCTGTAATTGGTGTGCTTTGAACGCCCTCCATCTACCACTTAGACGACATCTTTTAGTCAGATAGGATGCTATACGTTCCTTGGCGCATTCATCAACCAATTTAATAGGTGTGCTACAAGTGGGCAAACAAGAATTGTAGAATTCCCTAGGTATATGGTAAAGTGAGATTAAGAGAAACCAAAATGCATATGTGGTTCGCTGATTTCGATCTTAATTGAAATCATACTAAAAATAGCATTTCTTAGCTCATAAAAATTACCAGCCAATATCCACGCAAGACATTCAATGCCAGCATACATTTACCAAAGTGTGGGCACTTGTATCCCAAGTGATTGAGGATCTGCCATGCCCACTCTTTCACCGAGAGTATTGATATCGTCAAATAGGTCTCTACGTGCATCACTACTTTTTGGATTTTGTAGCACAAAATTTTAGATTTAGAATTCAATCAATGATTTAAATCCTAAATTACGGACTTCCATGCATTATTGGCATTATCCATGAAAACCTGTGTAAAAATTGTGGAAGAAAAAGTAAAATAAAATAAAATGATACGAATGAATGAACCATAAAAAAAAAACTAAGTAAAAATAAAATTCTAAGATCTATTTATTACCAAACTTCTAAAGTATGATGGTTAATATTTTCTTTGATAAATAGGGAAGAAATAAAATAGCACACAAACAATATTTGAATGTACAATGTATAGAACTTAAGGAGATTAATTTAATTTCTTTGATTTTATGCCCACTTTACATTAGGACATTTTTTTAAATACAAAAAATTGAAGTCTAATGTAAAATGACCTTTAATCTCAATATAGCATGCCTGTAGAAAATTCATATCCTACAATTCCAATCTTCAATCTCTCATTGAAACCAATTCCTACTATTGTCATTGTGCTTACCCAAACCAATTGTATTAAACGACCATTGAACCAATCTATGTCCCCAATGTTAAATATTGTTATTGCAATTCAAAATTTAAGACTTGATTAGAAGCCAATTCATAGTGCTCAAACCAAACTATAGATAAATATATATGTTGCTATTTCTAATATTTAAAAAAAAAATTTAATTAAACGATTGAGCTAAAGTTGCAATTTAATTTTTCAACACAATTACTTCACTAAGTGAATTCATTTCTCAAGTGTTGTTTTATAATGAATTCACTAAATCCAGTAATTATAATGAAAATTTAAATTACAATTTAACTCTGTAGATTAAATTGAAATAAGTTGTAATAACAGATTATATACTTATCTATATATGTACCAAAAATAATCATAGCATGCCATGTATGGCTCTCACTAGAAAATGGAGGTTTGTCCCTCAAGTGCTCCCCATGTATGTCCCAAGTAAAAAAAATTGTTGAGTATTAAAAAGAATAGGCTAAAAACACATCATGAAAAATATGTAGAAGTCGTAGTGATAATTATGGATACTTTTAGATTATATTTTTCAATTTTACTCTTGGTTGTAGTATTATACTACTATGTGACCAACTACAGTAATTGCATAAGCCCTAACGAATTACAATAAATACTACTAAACATTCTTGAACCCGACGCAAGTTCCAGGAATAACTGTACAACTAACGATAGTCGTAGCTTGTTTTCATCATTTCTTGGACTATATGTCATATAAAACTAACAGCATCAGCCTTAATAACCTATGATAAATTCCGCTGAAAATTTTAGAACCCGTTCAAGCGCCAAACAATGTCGATATCCCCAATGTGAAACATTTTTAAAATTTTAATATCATGATTCGACTAGAAATTGATTCTTGACACTGAATTCTAGTGCATTCGCTGCAAGAAACTAAAATTAATAAATGCCACCCAATGCTCCGAAAGCCAATGCAAGCCCCACCGGACGCCATCAGCACTATCGAAAACTATTTTTCACAAATGAGAAACTCAAATATATTAAACAATCTAAATTTGTCTACAATGAGAAGAAATCATCAGTGATGAATGGAATGACGGGAGAATGCATCGCTGATGCACATCCAACAAGAAAATGCATACTCAATGCATTGCTGGACAACACAGAAAGTGCATCACTGATGCTCTGTTCAGTCGGAAACTTTCACACCTGAAATTGAGTCCTGATCCTAAAAGAAAACCAAACAAGCCTAAATCTGAATACCTAAAAGCATTATGACACCAAACGTAGACAACCCAATACAATAAGTCTGGATATCTGTTCCGAACAACTCACATAAATACATCGGAAAATTTCTAATTAAAACCACGCACCAAGATATATAACTAAGATAAAAAAAACACGGTAAGAACATCTCACCTGAGCATCTCTAGATTTCAAGTTTCTTGACTTTCTCGGAGCCCTTTTATTCTTCCTGCCCCATTCCAACCACCTTTTCTTGACACAATGCAAAGTAGACGCACAGTCAAAACCCCCTACATAATAACAAGCAAAATGAATCTCAGAATCAAACACAAAATGCTTTTATTTAGAAGCCTAATCTCGGATGTAGGTTTATACGTTGGATCTTCTTTATATAACTTTTGAGCCTTTGCAGCTCTGTTATCCTCCTTCTCGTCACACAAGATAACTTTATGTTGTTTTCGAAAAGCCATCTCAACTTATATAGTTTTTGTACCGTTCTTTCCTTTTCCTTGTCTTGGCTCTTGCTCGAGATTGCTTGAGGGAGTGAAAAAGAGAGAGGGGAAGGATTTATGTCTTGTAAGTGACAGCTTGTAACAACTGCACGCGAGCTGCAGAAATGTGAACTTAGAAAACACCGCATACACCCGATGAAATTTTTGCATAGTTACTAGTTCGAGCTCCCTTTCTATGTGGATAATAACTCATAATTTTAATGGAAAGCCCATCTTGACTGGGGTGGTGGTTAATTTTGGTAAGCTGAAGCCCGTAAAAAATCGCTAGCCAGCTGGGAAATTGTGAACATCCCAAACATGGCCCACACCCGAAGAAATTTTTGTATAATTGTTGGGTTGAACTCCCTTTCCATGTGGATAAAAATGCATAAATTTATGACATTTGAAGCCATGAGGTCTGCTGTTCGAGATATACTAGACCAGGTCTTTTTGCTTATCCTCTTTATAGGGGGAGGGGGTGATATTATATATATTTTTTTAATTGCTGCTTGCTTTTGTCATAAATTGTCTGTTGGAGTATTATTATAAGATTTCTTGAAGGTCTTCTGTACATTGTTTTAATGTGGAGGAGCTGTTCTCTTTGGTTTGGACCACCCAAGTTTTACCATTGATTTGAAGGATTCTTGATCATAATTAGTGCTCTTTGAAGAATCCTGCAAAATAGGGTTCCGTAATCCTATCAGAGTTCAATTAGAGCTTGGTTTAAATAATTGGTGTATTGACTTGCTTGAATGATCGAGAAGAATACAGAGAGGTTACGTATCTTAATGGAAGTAATTGTCATTTATAGAAAGGATAGTTTAAAGTTCTACCATCTGGGATAAGTATGCAATTCTTGAATTTGCTGCGAATTAACTTATCTTTCCATGATTGCCTATGGAAGTTCATTAGCCAACAGAAGTCTTATATATCAACTTGCATGCGTCACTCTCCCTACGAAATTTATACATATATCACATATACTTTCATCCCCATAGATCATCTGTTACTATTTATGCATGCTTACAAACTTATCACTCTCAATAAAAATTAATCGACTTCACGCATAAACACCTACGCGAGATCGTGAACATTCATTCAACGTTCTCACCTCCATCACCGTGCGAACACATTATGCACTCCAATCGCCACTCACCTCACTTCATCTATACTCTACTTTCCACACTTCAAATTCTTTAGTATAATTTTACCTTTAAATTCAATAAAGTTTCAATGATCTACTTCATAAACTCATATGCACTTTTATTAAAGTTTTCCCTTGACATGTCTCTTCAATTTCTAGCTTATTGGAAGCATAAAAGCCTCTGCTTGGTTTGTGCTTTTTGTTATTCTGTTACTCAAAGATTAATAATCATGTACAATTTTTTATTCCTACTCTAATGTTATAGTTTTGAGTACAAATATTTATTGTTGCGAATAACTTTGTATTGTTCTCTTGTCAAATTGGGAAGACACCAATGTGGATTTTACTGTTACTAAATATACAATGTAGAATGCATACTTTTCGGGCTATTTGTGTTGAGTCTATTCCTTTGCCCTTTACATTTTTGTCTATTTTTGGGTGACATGATTTGTTGTTTATTTTAACTGATCCAACAAGCATAATATGATTACTTTGATATGTTTATTTTATTGATCAATCCATATATATATATAATACAATACACTTCCTATTAATAGAAGATACACACAATCATACACATATTTAATTTGATACACTAAGATTATAGGCATTGGACAACTTCTTCTGAGAACTTTCTGACTTCTTGGCAGCAGGAGCCCATAATATCCTCCTACAGGCAGAGTATATATTCTTGCAAGCATTCCACCTTTTGTACCGTGCCACGTAGAAAGCAGAGAGGGACAATTGTAAGAACAAATAAACCCAATGATGCCCAAGAAGGAATCCAACAGGTTATAATATCCTAATTTCTTTTACTAAATTTTCGCTATAGTTGTCTTGTGCAATTTTTTTCCCATTAATATTTAATCATCACCATTCAATATTTGTGACGTTCGGAAAAGAAATACTTCTTCCCCTGAATTCACTTAATTTGGAAAAGAATACTGCAGTAGATGAACAATATGCTATTCCCAGGACCAGCAATTTGTCTAACATAGCTTTTGATCTAAATTGTGGCTTCTGACAGGCTTTCCAAAGCATTAGTGATGGTATAGGCAAATCAGCTTTAACCTTGGTACAAACACCAATGAAAAGATATGAACATGGTGCTGGTATAGGGTCTTCTTTGAGTGTGCTCTTTTGTTTATACTGTTAGGAATATATACATTTTCCTATCTAAATATGGACAAATAATAATGTACAATTATATTAATTATTCTACTTTATTTGATTGACTTAAATTACGTAATATGATTATAGAAATAATCAATCATTTATTTGATTGACTTAGATTACGATATTTGATTATGAAAATAATCAATTACTTATTTGATTGACTTAAATTACGTGATTTATTTATGGAACAATTATGAGATAAATTGAGTAGATAGCAAATAGCATAGCGGTGACCTATTGATCACTATATAAAGGACATTCGGTTATGGTCCCCAAGACATTAAATCAATTATTGTTATCTATTCTCTCCATCGGAATAGATTACGAAGGACCCATTAGGCGATTCAGTTGAGGAATACCGTAATACCAATTGTTCGAGTTCACAGTTCCGCATCTAAGAACTAGATGGATCCAGGCATATTATATCAGTTTTTTTCCTTTTTCATATAAATTGCTATAGGACATATGGATTGGAGATATGCTGAGTGCATTATCAATGAAACTTTTCCATTGTATACTTCTATAATTCTGCACTCCAAGTTGAATTGGGGTAGGTGTTTTGTGTTGTGTAGGTTTGGAGGGTTAGGAGGATGAACGCATTTTGTGTTAGTAATGGCAGCAGTAATTAGGGGCTGGTGTAGTTGGTAAATAAATTAATGTATAAACAAAAATTCTTAGTTGTTTCTTTTTATGAAGGCAGTTTGTATTAATTTATTGAAGACAGAGAATTTTAAATGTACATAAATATATTTGTGTATTTAGGATAGTGATAGAAACTGGAGATGTTATTTAAAAACAAACCGAAAAAGAGTTAAGATGAAAAAATTTAGAAGCATAGTGTCAATTTGTAGAAAATGGAAGTGTGGAAAAAACCACAGTTTGGCCCACAAATTACATATGAAGAGCTCAAATCCAGATTCACATAAATGTAACTAAAATGAGTTAAGGACAAAGATTCAATTCAAGAAGCATTTACAAAATCAAGCTCGAAAAATTCATAGAACTAAGCACAAACATAAACAAACTTTGTGAGAAAGCAATGCCATCGGAGCCGACAACCCAGCTGGATGGCTTCATGCATGCACCCTGCTGCCATCTTCTCAAGTCAAAACTTTGTTGCTTTATATGCTTACTATTGTGTTTCGTTGACAAGAAATGATACAATACCCAATTAGGATAGAGACCCATCATTGCAATTATTAATGTGCAGTAGGATGAGAGAGGTAAAATGACCAATTCACACCCGTTTATCTTCCAGAAGCCCAAATATTGATGAGAGTGAGAGCTACACTCAAATTAATATGGGCTCGGCGTTGAAGCTTTTCCCTTAACTTTCTTCTTCAAAATCTTCACAACAGTTTTGGGAAGCTTCAAATTTCCAGCGGCGAGAAACTTCCAAAGAGGTGAATGCATTCTGTTGCATTGTTCACCACAGAACCATTCATACTCGGGCAATGCATGCAGTTTGTATGAAACCATTAACTAAGAAAAGAATCATTAAGTTGTTTCATAGCAAACCCTTAAATAATTCATCCTTTTCTCTCTCAAACATCCGACCTGAAATTCTCTTTCACACTGCAAAGAAAACAAAGTCATTGTCATCATGCTACTGCAATGTTAGGATTTTAAAAATAAATCGAAAGTAGAATGAATAGATTCACATCAATTTTATAGTATCAAGAACTTCTTATATTTATAAAGAATATTTAAAAAATTAAACTTCATTAAGTTTTTGGATACGATGAAAAACACTTGAAAAAAAAAATACTAGATAAAGATTTTATTTTGTAGAAAATCCAAACACACAAAACAGTAAACAAACACCAACAAAGAATTTCGACTTGTGGCTCAGATTTATAACGCTAACCCTTATTAACAAAAGGAGGCAAAAATACCTCTATCCTATCCAAAGAACCCTAATCCTTAGTGAAACAACTCAAAATAGAGAAAATCACACCTAACAAACTCACTAATCTCTCCACAAATATCCCACTGAATAATTGCGTCTCGATAATTTAAAGCAAACCAAAAACGAGTGAACGCAAACGGAGAAGGGAGAACACTTTTCAGAGAGAGATTACAAGAGGTTGCCCATATATGAGAATGAAGGGCAACACTCATATATATATATATATATACATATATATATCCACATATATGAATGAATAGACAACTATAATTACACTCCTAGAATGAACGCATCAGATCGCATCCTGGGACGGGTTGGGATATACACCAGATGTGGGTCAAGGTCAGCCGAAACTCACCTTAGGTTTATAAATTAAAAAAAAAAAATTATATACATGATAATTCTCTGTCAATAAAAATGAATTGAATTAACAAAAGGAGGCAAAAACAGGAGGATCGAACTCGGTCCAACACCACCGGAGACGCCTTTATCCTCTCCAAAGAACCCTAATCCCTAGTGAAAGAACTCAAAATAGAGAAAATCATACCTTAGAAATCACTAATCTCTCCGAAAATATCCACGGAATAATTGCCTCTCTAAAACTAGACCCATCGGAAATCTCAAGCAAACCGAGAAGAGCGAATCCAAACGGAGAAGAGAGAACTGTATTAATACAAGCGGCTGGCGTATATCTCTCAATGAAGGGCAACACTCCTATATAAATACACATATATATATATATTAACGGATAGGCAACTAGAATTACAACCCTAGAATGAACGGATGCGCAAATTGGGTCACTGGGTCGGGCTATGCACCGGATGTGGTAATAAAAATGAAAAATTATATTTGATTGAGTAACTATGACACAAGAGTGCATAGAGAAACATATGGTTATTTTTTACTTTTTTTTAACAAAAAAATTATACAATCCACTGTATATTAATACATTACAAATATTAAGCTTCCATTTAATTTTTAAAGACATTAAATGATGCAAAATCTTCAAAAGTTAAAACAAAATGAATGGATTTTGAAATATGAGCACACATTCCGTTAAAGCTAAATAAATCTAAACAAATCATTCTTTATAAAATCCGAAATGAATAAAGCTAGCATATCATCATTGTCTGGTCATTGATCAAGATATTCATGGAGAAAGAATTACCCCTACGAAAACAAATACATCCGCAAACTTTATCAGCATTTTGTTTTATTTATTTGCATTCTATTTTAAATGTAAAAAAGTTTTTTGAATAACTTGTTTTTTCGAATGTTCCTACAAATGAAGCATTTATATATGTCATCTTCACAATGATATCTCTACTACCACTGCTGCTCGGCGTGTTGGCACTCACCTAGATTGGAATTAAGATTCACACCAAAAACACAAGGCAAATACAAGGAAGAAGAATAGAACAGTAGTAAAATCTGTTTTTTTTGTTTTCTGGAATTCACTCTGTTTTTTTTTTTTTTTTTTTTTTTTTTTTTTTTTTTTAACGAATGAAAATCAAACATAAACCAAATGAAAACTAAATGCACAACCTGAAACTGTTAAAAACATTTTCATATTCAAATGTACCAATTATGTCTCAATTACTTCCACCATTAATTACCAAATTGAATTTTTTTTTTACCACGTTAATAAAATAAGAATTATTTATTGTTTTTCCCCCTTAATTCTGATTTTTGTCACCAAGATTCTTCAACCCCAATAGACTTCTCATCTCGATATACTTGACTCGTGGTAATGCTTCGGTCAATATGTCAGTTTGTTGCTCTTCTCCACTAACATGCTTCACGCTAATGATCTCTTTTTCAACACATTCACGTATAAAATGATATCTCGCATCTATGTGTTTGCTACGACCATGAAACACTGGATTTTTCATTAGCTCTATTGCTGATTTATTATCAACGAACAGCGTCACTCTCGAGCTTTCCCATCCAGTTAAGTCCTTTAAAAAATTCCTTAACCATACAGCTTGGCACGCAGCCGCTGTTGCTGCCATAAACTTTGCTTCGCAAGACGATAGAGCCACAGTTTATTGCTTCTGAAATAACCACGCAATTGGATTATACGAGAAGTAAAACACTGTCCCGGTGGTGCTCTTTCGATCATCAAAATCTATTCCACAGCTGCTGTCACTGTAGCCTGCTAACTTTCCATTGCCTCCTCTTGTGTAGGCCAAACCATATTGCACCATACCTTTCAAGTATCGAAGTACCTGTTTCACTGCCTTCAGATGGCTTTCTTTTGGACTGCTCATATAACGACTAGCAACCCCTACAGATTAAGCAAGGTATGGCCTTGTATGAGTCAAGTATCGAAGACGGCCAATGAGTTGGTGATAATTTGTTGCATTCACAGGTGTGCCTTCCTCATCCTTCGATAAGCTAAATTTTGCATCCATCGGCCACTTTGTTGGGTTACAGTCCCACATTCCAGCTGCTAGTAGAATCCGTTTTGTATACCCCGCTTGACTTATCTCTATGCCTTTCTCACTTTCCCGCACTTCTATTCCCAAGAAGTATGTCAACAGCCCCAAGCACTCGTCTCGAACACCTGCTGCATTTTTCCTTTGAACCGGGTTACTTGGTCTTCATTAGATCCTATGACAATTAAATCATCCACATATACTCCAACTATCAAAATTGTGTTCGAATAATAAGTCCAAATCTTTGAGTGCCTTGTGAAGATGTATCTTCCATGCTTGTGGCGGTGGGCCTAATCCATAGAGGGCCTTGTATAGACGGTATACCATATGCTCCTTCCCTTTAGCAACAAAACCATCGGGTTAAGACACATATACTTCTTCTTACAATTCTCCAGTTAAGAACGCCGACTTCACATCAAGATGATGGACCAACCATCCTTTCATCCCAGCTGTAGCCAATAGCAGCCTTATACTTTCCAATCGGGCCACCGGTGCAAAGACTTCATCAAAATCTATCCATTTCCGTTGAACATATCCTTTTGCGACCAATAAAGCTTTGTGTTTGACGACATTTCCATCAATATTTTTCTTGACTTCAAACACCCATTTCAGTCCGATTGGTTTGTGCCCAGGTGGAAGAGTTGTAAGCTTCCAAGTATGATTCTTTTCAATCGAACAAAATTCCATTTTCATTGCTTCTTGCCACGAAGGAACACCAGCAGCCTCTGTAAATGTTGTAGGTTCATCACCTACAAACATCAATTCATCGGATTCCTTTTCCACATGCTCCATCTCATTGTAGATATCGGTCGAAAGCCTTTAATAGGAGTGTGTTCATACGTCGAGGGGTCCACATTTGCTGCACTATTTTCGCTTGAAGGAGCTGCATTCGGAGCTGCTGCAGAATTTCCATCAGCATGCTCAGCAGGAAGTTTGGGCTGATGTTCTCTGTTGGTGTCGGCTGGTAGTTCTTCTTCCGGGATATGTTTGAAAAAATCGTTAACCCACAATTTATTTGCATCAGCCCCTTCTGTGTGTGATTGGGCCCAACTTCATTTTTTCTTTTCATAAAAAATGACATCACGAGCAACCACAACCTTCAGCTCAATTGGGTTCAACATTCGGTAGGCTTTAGAACCCGATTCAACACCCAAATAAATCTAAACAAATAAATCTTTCTAAAATCTGAAGTGAATAAAATCATATATACCTGCTGGCATATCATAATTGTGTGGTCATTGAAGATATTCATGGAGAAAGAGTTACCCCTGCAAAAACAAATACATCTGCAAACTTTCTCAGCATTTTATTTTATTATTTGCATTTCATTCTAAATGTAGAAAAGTGTTTTGAATAACTTGTCTTTTCGAATGTACCTGCAAATGAAGCATTTATATATGTCATCTTCACAAGATCATCGCTACTAGCACTGCTGCTCAGCGTCGATGCCCCTGTGGATTGAGCCGTAGGAAGGGGTGCTTGAGCATCATCCAAGGTATTCTGTTTCTCTCTGAACATGTCTTTGCAATATTCGCAATTTGTTTGTTGTCTTTAGAAGTGGAATGATGGACACATTCTGTATGAGAAACAAAGAAGAGATAATAATAGTAATAAGTTTTATAAAAAGATCAAGTTGGGGCATGAATAGCAAAAAAACAATGCACATTCAAGTGCTTCTTTGTTAAAAGAAAGTACTTAGTTCGGTGCATCTAACAGAAAATAAAAAGTAAAAAATAAAAAGAATTCATTCTTCTTCCAAATCTTCCATCTTTCTATAATGGCACAATATAGACCACTACGCCGGCATTCTTTTCAGAGCAATAGATCTGTGCTATCATGACATTCGCTGCACAAAGCATTGCCGAAAATCAGTGCAGCTTGAAGCCTTGCAGAGAGTTCCTTGAGTGATTCATTTTTCGACGTGCATATGTTTGTTGACCTGCGAAAAAAAGAAAAAGTAGTCTCAAGCTAAGACGTAGCAAAATAAACTATAGCTTAAAATAAAAAAGGTAATGCTTCACGCACAGCTCTATTTGTATGGTCGACATAAATTGTCATATTTACAGCCTAAAACTACAGACTTGTGTCGACTGAAACATTGAGGTGCAATAGAAAAATTATAGGGCAAGATTTTCTGATAAAAATAAGAAATTTAAAGAGATACTTACGGCTTTCTTCGATGACCAAACCCTGCATGCTCTTCAAACTCACTGGCACTAAGCTATTCATATATGGTGCAGTTAACAACATTTAAGATATAAAACAGTTACGATAATGAAGATAAGAGTAAAATTTTTTAGTTGGGTTTATTATCAAATAAAAACATATACCACTTTTTTACAGTACGAACAAAGGACCACATAAAATGTACAAAAAAAAAAGGAAACTTGTAAATACTTGTCCGTGCATAATATATGTCAGCCTTGTGTCATTAAGAAGAAGATTTCTTTTTAAAATCGATGTGTTCATCACCCTTAAAAAGTGGACGTGATATGTTAGGATACCAATAGTAACTTCGACATCATAAGAGTTGACACAGCTTTGGATGATCCGAACCCGACCATAGAAAGACCAATCACAACCCGGACCAAGTCGAAGTTACTTATTTGCTAGGAAGTTATGATCCCTTAATCTTAATCAAGATATATGACTTAGATTTAATTGTCACTCAAGATGTGCGGCTTAGATTAATTCACCACTTAGTATATATAGTGTCTTGTATTTTCTTGTTGCACACACTACCTAGACTTGAGAGAACAATTAGAAAGGGTTTACCTTTGCTATCTTTGGAGAGATTCCTTAATATTGGAGTGATTACAGCTGCCTAGAAGGCAAATCAATTATTAGAGCTTCGGATGCAATTTCGTAAGAGATGAAACACGTATCGGCAGCCTGGGACAGTCTTTGGATTCTTGAAAGTGCTCGCTCGAGAAGAGTTATTGCTTTTGGAATTCGATTTATCCTAATTTTCTTTCGATTCTTCATTTGTAAGTTTGATTTGCCATTTTCCCAAATGTATTACATATTTCATTTCGAGTTTGATTTATGGAGATGATCGTAATCCATGTCATAAATTGGTATCAGAGCGGTTTTTTATTTTTTTCATAAGATTTCGAAGCTATTTTGTTCACAACATGTTCGATCATGTATCTCTATGTCCTACTTGTTTTAATTCATGTTAAAAAATATGTTTAACACATGTTGTTTGGAGATAGTTCATGGTTTCTTGAAATAACCAAATTGTTGTTGCAAAAATTCCTCTCTAGTGGAAATGAAAGCTACTTCCAATCCATTGTTAGTTGCCAAACATGTGTTATGTTGTTGAATTCGTCTCTCAAGAAACACAAATAGTAGTGATTTTTTTACGGCACTAACAAGCTTTGTTGTTTCCTAAGTGTTCTTAGACCTTGATTGAGTATTATAGTTGGTTTTGAGTCTATACACATCAAATGATCAAAGAATTGAGTGAATTGGGGATTCGAAGTTTGAATTTATGAGTTTTGTCGGTAAATCATATTTTGGCCATAATTTTGCATCCGAACTCTGATTTACTATTATGGGGAGGTTTTGGAATGGACATCGAATCCTTCAAGTGTTGGTCCAGATATTGCGGAGAAACAAAAAGGCGATCCGTCAAGTGCACAAAGGCTTGACGCGGAGGTATGAGGGACCGTTCGAGGTGGTGAAGAAAGTCGGCACTCGATTCTATTGACTCAACCAACCCGATGACTTCAAGATCCACCCGGTCTTCTATGTAAGTTTTTTGAAGCCATATCATAAATATTAGGAGGACCCATCCCGAAATGACTCACACCGTGCTCCACCTACTACCACGGTGTCATACGAGAAGAAGGTTACGGAGATCATGGCGGATCGCAAGATGGGCAAGCAGAGAATGCCCCGTTGAACTGAGTACTTTGTCCGGTAGAAAGGTGCTCCGGTTAGTGAGGCAATATGGAAGAAGGAGCAAGACCTATGGAAATTCAAGTCCCACATCGAGGCATACTGAGCGAGGACTTGACAAGGACGTCAAGGCTTAGGTGGGGGAGAATTGTCACGATTGGGCTTCGAGGTGGTCGCAGTACAGTGGTTTTCACATACTTAGGAATTTTTCTTGTGCAAGAGAATTTACTCAAACTCGGCAGAAGGTTCTAGACCTGAAATATTCCCTAGCATATTCTAGACTCGGAATATTCTCTGGTATACTCTGGAACCATTTTGGAAGGTGTTATAGAATATTCTAGAGCGTTGTAAATATGGATTTGATAGTTGTACATTCTAGAATAGTCTTGTAAAGTCCTTGGCCTATAAAAGGACCACCACCCCTCTCATTTGTATCGTTCAAGCATTGACAATCAACGTGTTTATAAGTTTATCTTCACACTTTCTCTCTCTATTAAACTTTTGGCATTGTGGTGCTTAACTGGGTTGGGAAGCCTGCCTTAGTAGCCGATGGAGTAAGTTGCTAAGAAGTGCACGGTTACTTCGACGATTGAAGTTAACCCATGACACGTGTATGATATATGTCCAACTTGCGCCATCAAGAAGAAACTTTTCTTTTAAAATTGATTTGTTCATCATCTCAATATTCCTACAAAATGGAAGTGCAATGTTAGGAAACCAATAGATAACTTCGACATCATAAGAGTGGTCATTTTTATTTAGTATTTTTTTGTTCTCTTTCAGCTCAGATTGAGGTTGACGATAGTTCAATGTATTTTTGAAAGTCTAACCGAATAAGTCTTATATATGTTCTATTTATTTATTTGTTTTAAAGTATCTTGTGAACTTCATGACTACACAAAAATTGTTTATGTAGTAGTGTTCAACATGAATGCAATTTTAGTACAATTTTCTTTTGCTAGATGACTAAGCATAAGTGAAGTATAAAATTACATCCTCTATTGAAGATTTAATTAAAACATACTTTTAAAAATTTAGTTATTGTAAATCACTTACAATCTATTTATAGTTGTCACTGTGAGAGTGAAGAATGTAATAATCGAACCCAACAACATTGATGTAAATCAATAGTATCAAACAACAAAATAAGCTAATAGTAATAATAATAATAATTATTATTATGATAATAGTAATTATAATAATAACTGAAAACAAAAAATGCATGTGGGCATATGTACACAAGTCTTGACCCAATCATAAGAGAATGTGCTTCTTAGCCATGTGGGCATACGTACACAAGTCTTGTTTCCTTTTGCTGAATCGAGTTCTCTCACACCTCGTCATGACTTGGACATCTCCTCTTTCTTTGATCATGATATTGTCGATGCCCTTAAACCATCTGATGTGGAGAATGTCACACCCCAATTCGACCACCATATGTCTCATGCATTTATGATATACCCCCTCCTACGTGTATGATTACTAGTCCGGGTGAGGAGTGTGTTTTAGTACTGGTCTGGATGAGACTTTTCCGTAATTGCGTACAACTCCAGCAGCTGGTCCTGCACCTCCTCTTCCAAAAGCTGCTTCACCACATCCTACTCCAGAAGCTGCTTCTGCACCTCCTTCCCGACTTATGTTGCACCCCAAGGATCCATTAACTGCTAGGTCCCTCAATACTCCACTCAACGACAATGGACTATCACAGGTCCGCTCTCATACCAACTGTGACACCCCGACCCACGATTCATACTAGACAGGGCGTGTTGCCAAGGATCCATCAATTGCTAGGTCTCTTAATAGTCCAATCAACAACAATGGGATGTCGCAGAGCGGCTCTGATACCTTTTGTGACACCTCGGTTGGACCGGGCGTGTCGGGATTAGACTAGCCCCACAGGTCACACAAGTCCTCTCCAGTGCCCTTTGTTCTCACTCACATGGACCCTGGGACACTCAAATTACTCTATGTAAGCAAGCTTAACTTTAGAGTTCTTTCAGTAGAGCTACCAAAAAATAATTTGCACATTGTTGACATGAGTAGTCTATTCAATTCATTTAACCTTTATTCAACATAGAGTATTACATCATCCCATACTCATATAATTATTCAACTCCAGGGTATTACACTCTCCCTCTTTCAGCAATTAAGATGAGGTAAGGACAAAGATTCTATTGAAGAAGTATTGTTATTATCCAGCTCAAAAAAATCATAGAACTAAGCGCAGAAATGAACGAACTTTGTGAAAAGTAGTGCCATCACTGTCTATAACCCAGCTGGATGGCATCACACAGCCCACTCCGGTGCCATCTTTAGAACTCAAAACAAACCAGTCATGGTGCCCGAAGAGTAAAACTTGTTGGCATTTTAGTGGTCTCAGAAATTCTGAGGCAATTTTTAATAGCCTCGGAATTTCCGAGACCAAATCTGAAGCAACAGGCATCATGGGCGCGTGCGGTAATGTTACCAGTTGTCTCAGAATTGTTTCGGATTTTCCGAAGCAATTTTAATATTTACAAAAAAATTAAATTCAAAATTGGATCACTAGAGAAATTTTCCGGCGACCCAAGACGCGGGATTCTCTCCCAAGCCAATAATCAGCCACAAACTGCAAACAAACTACAATTAGAAAAGGAGCCGTAGAAATAATCGAAAAAACTCAAAAAAGTAATAATACCGAACTACAATTATTCCAAAGGCTAAAAAAACTAAAAATCAGAATTAAACAAACAAACAAGATTAAGTAAAGTGTACAAACTCCACTCTGATGTTCCCTAATCAAGGAATAATTTAGGTACGACCTTAAATTAATTTCCTCAATTGAAAATAGCCCGAGAAAAACCTAATACAAATATTCAATAAATTACGAAAATATTAAATTATTTGATCATGCAATTCCTAGGCTAAGCTTGTCAACCTATTTACCATTTTATCAAACAAGTGCACAATTACAGATGCAAATGTTCTATTGGCACCCAATTGCTAAACCAATCTAAAATCCGGCCGTGATAAAAGATTAAATAAAACAATTATAGTTATGAATCACAGAAATTGCACGAATATCAATTTCATAAACAAGATGCAATTTAGATCAATACATAATCTTACAAATATAAACCTGAAATCTAAATTCAACCTTGGACTAGAATAAAGAAAACTAGCTACTGATGCTCAAAATAAAAGAATGCAATAAGATAAAGATAATGATGATCTCCTAGTGGCGCTTCCTCTCAAATGCCTCGCCCAATCCTTCAAACTATGAAATATGAGTGTAAGTTGTGATATCTCATCTCATGCCTTGGCCCCCATTTTATAGATGATCGGTTCTTCAATACGCCTTTAATCACTCAATCTCAATCATCGTGCCTACAAGTACGTCTCAATCCACGTAATCCATCACTTTCCTTGACATGCAAGCTACATGGCATGGGCGTGATTTACTCCATTCATTTGCACCAATCAATAACATAACTAAATGAGTAGAAATCTATCCATAACATTAATTATATTTTATAATTTTTATCTATATAAATATAGGACAATATATGCATCATCGATTCCCGCACACCCAAACCATGCATGCCCTCAAGCATAAACAAAAAAAGTACACGCAAGAACTTGTTGCAATCATAATCTCCACAAACAAATTCACATTATCATTACCTCAATGAAACTCAAGACATATGGAGCGCAACATGACTTCAAAAATAAATTCCAGGTTTTTTGGTCCATATTCTCCGCAGCGAAGAAGAAAGTGAAGGCTTGTGTCGTATCTTCTTTTCAAAAGTAAAGTTTTTTGAAGTTTTTTGTTCGTCTGCAAAATGTCAAACGGAAGTTCTTCAATTCAACCATTAATTCCAATCTTCAAAGGAGAGAAGTACCATCTTTGGAGTTTGAAAATGAAGACGTTATTCAAGTCTCAAGAATTGTGGGATTTGGTTGAAATTGGATTTGATGACCCAGACCCGGCTCCTGCAACACCTGATCAACAATTGTGGGAAAATCGTAGAAAAGATGCAAAGGCATTGCCACTCATCCAATCGGCATTAGAGGGTGATATTTTTCCCCGTATTGCAGCTGCGAGAACATCCAAGATGGCATGGGATATTCTGAAGCAAGAATATTTGGGTGACGACAAAGTACTTATGATTAAATTGCAAACCCTTCGGTGTGATTTTGAAACACTGAGTATGAAAGAAAAAGAATCTGTCCAAGAATATATGTCACGTGTTTCTGGTATTGTCAACCAGATGAAGTGTTATGGAGAATCTGGATCGGTCAGTGATCAGATTGTTGTCAGTAAGGTTCTCAAAAGTTTGATTACAAAATTTGATCACGTTGTTGCTGCAATTGAGGAAAGTAAGGACTTGTCAACGTATACACTTGATGAATTGATGAGTTCTCTGATGTCGCATGAAGCAAGATTGAACAGATTCTCTGAAAAATCAGTAGAAAAAGCGTTTCAAATTAGGGGGGGAGTTCAAAGGGAAAGTCTGAATTTTCTGTAAATCGTGGGCACGGCAGAGGTAGCTTTCGAGGATGAGGTCGTGGTGGAGGCAGGGGCAGGTCTTCTGAACCACGCCAATTAAAAAATCATTATCAATGCAGATATTGTAACAACTTAGGGCATAAGGAGGCTTATTGTTGGGCAAAGCAAAAGGATGAACAGAAGCAGACAAATTTTACCGAGCAAACGGAAGAAACAAGCAAATCATTTATGACACATTCATTGATGTGTGGTGATGAAAATAAAGATATTTGGTTTGTGGACAGTGATTGCTCAAATCACATGTCGGGAAATAAAGCTTTATTCAAAGATCTTGATGAAACACAAAAAGGAGAAGTTCGACTTGGTGATGGAAAGAAAATGAATATTGAAGGAAAAGGTACAATTATTGTGAAAACAATTCAAGGTGATTTTCGTCTTCTCCATCATGTGCAATTTGTGCCTACATTAGCTCATAATTTGCTAAGTGTAGGACAATTAATTTCAAGTGGCTATTCGGTTATGTTTGATGACGAATCATGCATTATTTGTGAAAAAAATTCTTGTCAGACACTAGCGACTATCTGTATGACAACAAGTCGAATGTTATCATTGGATGTCTCTCAATCAATGGGCAAAGTTTTGGTTGTTAGGAGAAATGAAGAATCAAATATTTGGCACTTACGTTATGGCCATCTACATGTAAATGGTTTGAAGTTGTTATGTCAAAAAGAAATGGTGTTTGGATTGCCAAATATTTCAGAGATTGATTTTTGTGAAGCATGTGTGTATGGAAAACAGTCCAGAGGTTCATTTCCTAGTGGACGATCTTGGAGATCTTCAAAGTTCTTGGAGCTTGTACATGCTAATTTATGTGGGCCAATGCAAACAGAATCTCTTGGTGGAAGTCGATATTTTCTCCTGTTTATTGATGACTATAGTCGTATGACTTGGGTTTATTTCTTGAAACTCAAATCTGAAAGTTTCGATAACTTTAAGAAGTTCAAGGTTATGGTGGAAAAGCTATGCGGAAAGAGTATGAAGGTGTTGCGCACTGACAGAGGCGGTGAGTTCTTGTCTAATGATTTTATCTCTTTCTGCGAAAATCATGGCATTCGTAGGGAACTTACAGCGCCTTATACACCGGAGCAAAATGGTGTTGCTGAAAGAAAAAATAGAACAGTGGTGGAAATGGCGAGGAGTCTTTTAAAAGCTAAAGGACTTCCGAATTCTTTTTGGGGAGAAGCAGTGGCAACAGCCGTGTATTTATTAAATATATCTCCTACGAAGGCTGTTTTGAATAGAACACCATATGAAGTTTGGAATGGTAGAAAACCCCGGGTGAGCCATTTAAAAGTTTTTGGTTGTCCAGCATATGCTTTGATTAACCTGTGTTCAAAACTGGATGAAAAATCTGAGAAGTGCATTTTCATCGGTTATTGTCCTCAATCAAAAGCATATCGTCTGTATAATCCTATAAATGGCAAAGTGGTAATACGTAGGAATGTGATATTCAATGAAGAGGCTGCATTGAAGTGGAGTGCTGACAAGGATGGTGTCATTAAATTGGTTCCTGCATATTTCGATGAAAAAGAAAGTGATGTACAAGGTGTTAGACATTTAGATCCTGCACTTTTGAATGGCAACAGCAGAGAGAGTGTCAATTTGAAGATCAAAGTTGAAAGACAGACTTATGTTCGGTTGAAAAAAGTTTTTATTTTTATTTTTAATCTCTTCTATTGTTTTGTGGTCTGGTTATGGTTGTATCGAGATTGTTGATAATTCTAGATGCATGATTCAATTCGATGATCCTCTTTAGTTAGTTCATAGCCAAAGTTGTAATTTTTGTAAGACGAATATTAACTGACTCTATTTTCTGCACATGTGTGGATTTCTAGCTGTGTAAACAAAGAATTCATCAGAAGAGTCGTAGTGACCAAATCATATTTCATAGTTTTTAACATATATATATATATATATATAGTTATTGTGTTACAATATAAAAGTTATAATCACAACAAACTGCAGTAGCCCTCCTCGTCCACAGCGTTCAACTACTACTCCTTGCACGGTTCTTAAAGGTAATATATAATCATATACGAATGATATATATATATCATAAGGTAACATTAATTATTAAAGAAAGTATGCCAGTGATGTGAGGTGCAGGGTGCTGTTTGGATTCTTGCAATTTCCCTCCCTTATCGCCCACAAAAGTTTTGTGGCCTGCAACGCTGAAAGCACGATTTGCTGATAGCATCTTTAAAGTATTTGTGTGTTCATTAAACGCAATTTTGGATGACCTAATTGTTGTCGCTCAAAATATTTTCCGGTGGCTTCTCGTAGTGAGCCTGCCGAAAATCGAGTGAGTCCTCCGTCTTCCTCCAATAAGATTCGGAACTGCGTTCAATAGTAGAAAATCAAGAAACAGAGAAAAAAATGGACAAAGACAAAAAGGAGAATAAAGTAAGAAAATTAAAGGAATATGACAAGAAATTAAGGAAAGCTAAAAGAAAAATAAAAGTAGGAAGGAAAGTAAATTGAAGGAAAGAAAAATAAATATATAAAGATTAAAATTTGTATAGGAAGAGATGAGGTAGAAGGAAGGGTGTCCTTAGCTCTATTTATATTATTTCCACCCAAATCTAGATTAGCCTAAAATTTTATTTTATCCAAATCTATTACTCCCTCCTATTCGACTGACTGTAGACACAGAAATTTAGGAGGGATATAATTAGTAAATAATTAAAAATGTATTAGTGAAAATAATTATCGTATAATAAAATAATTATAAATCAACATTAAGATAACTTATTAGTATAATTAAAATTAAAAAAAATATAGATTAAATTTTTTAAAATAAGATTAAAGTGTATAATTCTTTTCCAGAAAAGAAAAGTGGCAAAATAAGTAGGACTGACGAAAATGGAAATGCGGACATGTAAAGTGGGAAATACCTTCGCACCTCTCTCCATCCCAAGGTTCTCATCCGAATTCAATGCCCTCACCAAGTTCGTCTGGTAGCCCTCGTCGTGCTAGTCAATTATCAGATCTTTATGAGGAAACTGATGAGGTAAAAGCTCAGTTTTGCTTATATACTGATGCTGAAACAATTACATTTGATGAAGCTGTCCAGGATGAAAAATGGAAGCAGGCGATGGATGATGAAATAAAGGCGATCTTGAAAAATGATACTTGGGAAATGGCGACACTTCCACTAGGAAAACAAACAGTGGGACTGAAATGGTTATTCAAGATAAAGAGAAATGCCAAAGGAGAGATCGAGAAATACAAAGCTAGACTTGTTGCTCGTGGCTTTACGCAAGAAGCTGGAATTGATTATGAGGAAGTGTTTGCTCCAGTTGCTCGACTGGAAACCATTCGACTGGTCATATTTTTAGCAGCCCAACACAATTGGAAAATCTTCCAAATGGATGTGAAATTGGCTTTCTTGAATGGATACTTGGAAAAAGAAGTATATGTAGAGCAGCCACCAGGTTACATTGTTGAAGGGAAGGAGGATAAGGTGTTGTGATTGAAAAGGGCGTTGTATGGGCTCAAGCAAGCCGAGAAATTGGTATAATCGGATTGATAATGCATATGTTCTGAAATGTGGATTTGAAAAATGCGCACATGGACATGCTGTGTATCTAATGAAAAACAAAAATGCTGGTGTTTTACTTGTATGTCTATATGTGGATGACTTGATTTTTACGGGGAATGATCCGAGCATGTTCGATGATTTTAAAAGGAGGATGACTAAAGAATTCGAAATGACGGATTTAGGCCCCATGTCATATTCTCTTGGAATTGAGGTGCAGCAAAGTGATGAAGGGATTTCCATCTCCTAAAAGACTTATGCTGAGAAAGTGCTAAAAGATTTTCGCATGATGAATTCCAAACCCGTGAGCACACCAATGGAGTGTGGGCTGAAGTTTTCAAAATATGATGAAACTAAAAGGTAGATCCTGGAATATTCAGAAGCTTGGTTGGTTGTCTGAGGTATTTGACATGTACAAGACCAAATATCTTGTACAGTGTTGGCATCATCAGTCGATTCATGGAATCATCAAGTTCAATCCATATGAAAGAAGCTAAGCGAATATTGAGATACATCAGAGGAACCATTGATTATGGTTCATTTTATTCTGTTGTTGAATATTTTGGAGTAATTGGATACAGCGATAGTGATGGGGGAGGAAATATCGATGACCGAAAGAGCACCCCTGGCTATGTTTTTAATTTGGAAAATGCTGCATTCACTTGGAGTTCAAAGAAGCAAGAAATCGTAGCACTTTCCACCTGTGAGGCTGAATACGTTGCTGCTGCGTCCTGTGTTTGTCATGCAATTTGGTTGCGAAAATTGTTGGAATATATTGGCTATCCTCGAGATGAAGCTACTTCCATTCATGTTGACAATCGATCGGCAATATCTTTGAGCAAAAATCCTGTATTCATGAAAGGAGTAAGCATATTGACTTGCGATATCATTTCATAAGAGAAAGTGCTGCAAAGAATGAGGTCCAACTCTAGTATGTGAAGACTCATGATCAAGCTGCTGACATCTTCACCAAACCGTTGAAGTTCAGTGATTTCAATTGGGCAAGAGCACTCTTGGGTGTCACAAAGGTTCAATTTAAGGGGTGTTAGTAATATAAACTTAGTTAAGTTTGGCATTAAATTATGTATTGAGATATTGTTGTGTCTAGAATTAATTATTGTGTGTTGTCCGTTTAGTTTCTCAGTGTTTGAATTATGTGTTAAGGGACTGTTTGGTTGCTTTGTTTTTGCTATTTATAATGTTTGTGTATTGTGTTATTAAGTGAGAAGGCAAATTTCTGAATTGTCCACTCCGTTGTTCGTTATTGTAAATTTCTCTTCTGCCAAATCCAACATTTTCTAACGGGATGTACTTGGGCATGAACGTGGCTCTGAGTTTATATATAAGTATTTACAAATGTCAGATGCAACTGCTTGTATTTATGGAAGTAAGTGATTCTAACAACGATAGTTTTATTGAAACAAATACCATGAAATTACAACATAGGCAGAAAATGTCACTGTCTTGTGTGAAACCTTCTACATATTTCTGCATGCAGAGAAATACTAACAACCATTAAATATAATATTTTTACAAAAATAAATCTATTAAATATATCACTATAATGCAAAAAGAAGTTAAAGAATATACCCTCCTATTGACAATATACCACACATGAGTGGCGTTACGAACTACAACTTCTGTAGCTGACAATGACTTGTGCATCCTCGAGTTTCTACAAAGGGAATTGGCAAGAAACAATATTAGAGTACAAACATCTATCAGAAAATGACTCATGATTTTATGTATACAATGCATAATATATAATACAAACATGATGAAAAACTTCAGAGTATATATTTTGAAAGTGTTTTCAAAATAATAAAAAGTTGGATAAGAAATGGGAATTTTATATGATATAAATATATATGGGATGTGATAGACGTTTCAAAGTAAGATAAATGTTTAAGTCAACTCTTTGTCTTTTCTTTTCTTTTTTAAAAGAATATGTAGTAATATATGATTTTTTAATTTCAGAGATAAAACTTTGATGAATGGGAGTGAACACAAAGTTGAAATATCAATAAACAAAGTCTATACTTTCTCGTCATCTTCCCTTGTCTTGGTTGAGATGGGAAGCGTGGTATTGCCGCAATCTCAATACCATTTTGGTGACGGCGAGAGGATTCTGGCGAAGAAGAGGACCTAAATAAGACACAACAAAGGGTAAAATAAATGAGTGTTTGGAGAACTCCTTGGCTAGAAGTAACCATTGTTTGGTGAATTTTAACCTGGACACTCTTTTGCTATCATTGTACTTGTCTTGTAGTGTATTCACGACTGCATTCATTGTCATATCACTCTGTCGCTCCAGATAGATTTGTAGTTTCTTCTCTCTCCATATATATATATATATATATTATTTCCCCCAAAAAATATATATATATAAAAAAATTATAGTAGAATTTAAAAAATTGGAAGATCTCCGGATACATTCCAAATTGAATGTACCCGGAGAAACTTGGGTTTTTAGGCTTGTAGTAGAATAGCAATATTTTTCATAATCAAAATAGGAACCTACATATAGACACTACCTCATAACAACCTAACCTATAGATAAAACCAAATCTAAAACTCAATAAATAAAATATCTGAACAACTTTGTGTTTGTGATTTGTGTTTCTCGTAAATTAGTTATTAGATATGAAGTTTAATTTGAATGAAAATTTAATAAGCATTTATTCAAAATCAAGGGGTTGCATAGTAACGAAAATATTCAAAAAAAAAATTCAAAGTAAACAACAACATTGTATGTATTATTTATTATATATAAATATAAGTATGCTTTTCTGCAAACTACAAAAATAATGTGCGTATAAGAAGTTCTTACACTATATCATTCAAAATCAAATAATTTTTATAAATGAACACAAATCACATTGTGCGTAAAGTGTGCAGATTCTAGGATAACTTCGTGATCGGAACCCTAGGAACTGCTCATGGTTAAGGACAAAGTTTAAAATGATTTCTGTTGACATGTGGCGTCAGTCTATATATTAAAGTTTTATTATTATAAGATATTCTACTATTTTGATGTTTTCATAGCAACCTTCATTAACATACATAATAATTTTGATTTTTCATAGTTCTGATTTGCTTAAAAAATAAAAAATATTTCTATTAATTATATTTAGTATTTTAGCAAAAATGAAATTGAACCGTGAATAAATATTATCAGTGTAGGTTACTACATTTATGTCAAAGCTACTTCTAATATCTGAAAAGTGCTGAAATTTTAACTAACACCCATAAAACCCGAATCGCACTATCAAAGCATTGTGGAGCCCACATATTTCGTGATTTTATTCAAAGTTAAAATTGTTCAAAAATTAATATACAGTTATATTATGCAAAAAAAAATTCTATATTCTAGTCATAGTTTTAAATTTTAAAATTAATAAGAATATAACCATAACTCCTTGCATATGAGAAGAATTCACAAGCTTAATTAAGAAAATTCATCATTTCAGTAATTAATCAAAGTAAATTGATTGTGACCTATTTGTTTTTTACATTATGTATATACATTCATAATCTTATTTATATTAAGAAATGTATACATGTATCACATATGGACATTCAATAAAAAAAATAAAATTAAATACACTACATTACTTTCTATCTTAGATATATATATGGGTCCGGGTATGGTTCTGGTTGCATATTTCAAGAAGGTCCTGAATTTTTCATTGTCCTGGAAAGATTAATGGATGAAATTGTGTACATGGGTAGATATGTAATTTGTTTTATATAATAATTTGGACAATGATTCGATTGTGCATAATTTCAGGGATTTTATATATAGATATAGAATTTAAGTAGCACGTTCATATTCTTGGATCATAATTTTATGTCAAATTTATATTACATCATACCTTAACTATTGGAACAACATTTTCCATATATGCAAATAGCATTTTTATATTAGTCACTCAACGCATTAATAGTCGTTAAAGAGAAATATTGAAACATCACCAGAACCATTTTAACTTGTGGAAATCCATAATATTGAATAACTATGCAAACATTCTAAACAAAAACAAAAAAAAAAAAAAAATTGTCTTGGGACAACTTTAAATTTTTTTATTATAGAAAACATTACGTAAATATTCTCTTAAAAAATAAGTTTGTAAGAAATTTTAATTGCTAATACATATTTACGAAATTCTTATCACTCCGGACGGGGATTCTGATAGCTTCGTTAATATCTAAATCCCGAAAAACAATGAAAAAAATTATACTAATACAATTATATAAACTATTGTCCAAATTTGACTAAAGATGTCATAATCCAGTATAAAATAAATCGTAGAAGGTGTTGTCGGTGTCAAATCAACTGCCCAGAAGTAACTTAGGCCATTGAGTGATTTCCAGTTCCGCTATGTCTGGTATTGGGCGAAGACGCTCGAACATCCGAAATTGCAATATCTCCAATGTCTCTATTGCTTGCTATTGGGTTGGAGTAATGGATAATTCATTTTGTTCATTTCCATTGATATCACCCATTAATTTTGTTGGAAGGGACGCATTTGTGTTTCTAGCTAATGCTGCGTCGAAGAAGAAGGAGAGTGAGGTTTGAAGTAGTTATGTAAATTAGGAAAATTAAAAATTACTATTAAACTCCTAATTTAATACAAACCATTGATGAGGAGATAATTCGGGGGAGTAGGTTATGAATAAAATTGATAAAGGAGGATCGGGAATGGAATATATGATATTAATATATATATATATATATTAAGATAGAGGAGAAAGGGGGAATTGATATAAGATTTGAGCTATAGGCTGGAATAAAATAGTAATTTTCAGATTCCTTAAAAAATTAATTTACCTTTAACATCTGCCCTTACAACCGAAACTTGAAGTAAAAAGCAAGCCACATTAGCCTAAGTGATGTACACTTGACGAGAAAATGTCAAATTCAGAAGTATCAATATAATATTACTCTAACAGACCTAGGAATTCTTGGTTCCAACTATTAGACATTGTATGGGAGGAGCTTTCAGATTGTTCTTTGCGGTAAGAGTAGGATAATTCCGGCCCATTTTTCAATTTATAACGGCCAGAGCTTGTTTCCAGATGATCTTCAGTCGGGACAACCGCAGGAGCTGGTGATTGCTCCAGCGATTCATTAATTTTGGGTTCTTTCCCCTTACTGATCTGCTTTCCTGCACAGCTTGCTGCAACTGCAATTCGACTTCTTGAGCCTTCTCCTTCTCCTTATCATTATCCTTGTCCAATATTTCATCTTTACCCTCAACATTTTTAAGTTTTCCAAACTCTTCATTGGCAAGATTTGGATGGCAAGCCCCTAAATACCATCATTCGATCGTTATTCATAGCATTGTACAAGTTTACAAAATAAAATAAAAAATGCAATATCAACCACATATTCCAAACCCTAAACCTTGAACTCTGAACTAAACCTGTTTATGGTAGACAGTGTCTGGCCCATTGAACAACATTGCATTGGAACAGAGTAATTGAACATCAGCCTGAGATCTCAAAGAAATGGAAATACCAGTAATTTTATTATCAGTTACAGTCACGGCTGCAAAGTGATTATAATAAGCTATGGAATCAATTAACCTGCAAATCTTCCAAGGACTTGTAACAGTTTTTCCGAAGCTTCTTTCGAATAGTTGGAAAATCCATAGGCTGCTTTACCACATCATAATAATCAGGCACCTGCAATATGAAATCATCATCAGCATCAAAAAACCATAGAATGTCAACCTAGAGTATGTGCAGAAGACCCACTTCAAAGATGTCCACCGGATTAGAAAACGCCCCATAAACATCCAACCTGCAACAGAAATATATATATATATATACTGTTGATTAATATGCTATGATTATCTAATTTATCGTTTTCATTATATTTTTGAGACTCTTGATTTCTAATAGATGCAATAATTTATATTGGATGTGATAGAGGTTTCAATGGAAGATAAATGTTTAAGTCAACATTTTATTTTTTCCTTTTTTTTTTTTTAAAGAATAGGTAATAATATATGATTTTTTTTAATATTAGAGATAAAACTTTAATGAATGGAAGTGAAAACAAAGTTGAAAATATAAATAAACAAAGTCTATACTTTTTCGTCAGCTTCCCTTGTTTGGATTGAGATCAGCAGCGTTGTATTGCCGCAATCTCAGTACCACTTTGGTCATGGCCAGAGAATTCTAAAGAAGATGAGGATCTTAATAAGACAACAAAGGGAAAAATAAATGAGTGAATGGCATCAGAATATAATATAATTTTCTTTGAAATTTTGGAGAACTCCTTAGCTAGAAGTAAGCATTGTTTCATGAATTTTAACCTGGCCACTCTTTTTCTATTATCGTACTTTGTCTTGTAGCATTTTTGTGTCTGCATTCATTGTCATATCACTCTATAGGAACAAAAAAAACACCATAACAAACCAAATCACTTATAAACAAACGGAGGGATGGATGAACTAACTGCTTGGCATACTTCTTTAAACGTTGTTGTTCTTGTGCATTTCAGTGTAATTCCGAGTGTGGATTCCCCTTTCAAGCGAACCAGAACAACGTCGATCACAATTTCAATACCCTGGAAGATGATTATTTGATATAAACTATAAAAAATAATAATAATTAAGCAAGTAGAAAGATGTACTCTGGAAGCGTCTGCAGATATAGATTTACTCCCAAACTCAATTTTTGTCCACTCAGATAAATGAAAAAATATTCTTGCCACCATCCACAATTCGGTCGCAAGCCGAGTCAAATCATGGTGAATCGAATATGCGATCTCCCTCTATCATCTATTGGTCCCATTCAATATAAATCAAGTTAATCAACCAAAGATGGAAAAGGCAAAATATAAATCAACTTCGAAAGCAATGCAGGCAGAGGTAGGAGAAGGGAAGGGAAGGGAAGGAGGGGAAAGAATGAAAAACTCTACTTGTACAGGCTTTTTACAATACCAGATAAATCCTTCTAGAATGTATAATATATATCATTTTTATATTTTTCTTTGTACCATCCAGAATGGTTTCATTTTTTTAGATAATGTATTACAATTTACTGTATATATTAATATATAAATATACTCTTTCTTTTATGAAATTTTTACTAAGTTTATTTTATTTATATTTTTTTTATTTTTTAACTATTTCTATTTTTTATTTATTTATTTTTTTATAATTACTAGAATTTACCTATCATTCCTACTTTTATACACAAATAGTTTAACTTATTGTTTTTACATTATTAAAAATTATATATAATATGTGCATATATATATATATATATCAAATTGTATATATTTTTAATGAAATTTTTATATCAAAGTATATTTGGACAAAATTAGAAAGATAAAGAAGGAAAATGATTGTTGAATATGAAATATTATAGTTTTGAATGATAAAAGAAATATATATATATTTAAATCTTACGATAATACCATATTTACATTACAACAATAACTTATCAATTTACATATTTTAAATACTAATAATTTTCCTCTAAAATAATTATAATATATAATACTCACTATATTTTAAAACCAATTTCCTGTAATTATTAGATATTGCCTATAATTAATTTCATTCTATATAGTTATAAACTGTATTTTTAAAATTTAAGATTACGACTTTTAAAACACTTGTAGTATATAAATAATATATATATAAATGTTGCCTCCCTAATGTATCTTGCCTCCCTAATGTATCTGATCGCTCTAAGTAAAAAAGTCAAAATCAACCCGCTAACCAAAATAACGCAAGCAAATCAAAGAAAGATAAGATAACTAAATAATCATGTTTAGAACACTACAAAAAAAAAAAAGTGGGTTTTGCCACGGATTCAGCTACAGCAAAAATATATTGTGGAAAATTTTTCTTTTAGTTACAAATTTTACATGACAAATAGTTTTTCCTCCCGTCAACATTTTTTTTTTATTTTTTTTTATCGTAATTTCTTTGTAATTATTACAACTACTAAAATATATCGTCCTAACTACATTGGTTAAATATATCCTTCTCCTTCTCCTTCTCCTTTACTTTGTCTTTGCCCTCATGATCTTTAAATCTTCCAAACTCTTCCGCGGCTAGCTTTTGTATGGCAAGGGCCTACATACATTCATTCCATTATTATTTACAGCATTCCACAAAAGTAACAAAAGAAATGGAAATGCAGTATCAACCACATAGTACAAACCCTAAATACTAATCCACAGGAGAGTCTACAAACCTGCTTATGGTAGACAGTATAAGCTTTGTTGTACAATATTGCATTGCAACATAGCAACTGATTGTCACCCTGAAAACACAAAACAAAAAAATAAAATAAAATAAAATAAAAAGGAAAAATGAAAATAATAATAGTACCATTATTAGTTATAATAGCAGCTCCACAGTTATTAATTAATCTACGGAACCAATTAATAACCTCCAAGTCCTCCAAACACTTGTAACAGTTTTCCTTAGCTTCTTCCGAATAGTTGCAAAGTCTATTGGCTGCTTTACCACATCGTAATAATCAGGAAGCTGCAATAAAACATCATCGTCAGAATCAAACTACCATGTAATGGTATATATATTCAAGCATATAATGTCAGCCCAGAGCATGTGCAAAGAACCAACTTCTAAGACGTCCACGGGATTAGAAAATACCCTGTAAGCATCCTTCCTGCAACAAATGAAAAATTATTTATATATACATGCCTCGTCCAATAAAAATACAGAGAAACAGACCGTACAAAAACACATACTCTTGCAGCTTGATAAACATAGCAGCTAACAACTTCTTATCGGGCAAAGGTGTCGATGTCGCACAACACTCTGATTCAGTTCTTGATGTTCCGGCCCCTTAATATATATATGTATGTATATTGATCAAATTAGTGCTATTGAATCCCGCTACCAAATCACAAATATAATATAAATAAATACATAATAGATATAAAACTCTGTAGATCCAAAGTATGATCTTGATTACCACTATCTTGTTTTGTTGTCTCTTCTATGACAAGCACTTTTTTTTGCTTCTTCTCATTCTTCTTCTGTGCACAGAAAATGTTGATAGTATATTCATCTTGTTAAATGATCAGGAATTACCGTTTCACCTATTAGCTTAAATTGTTAAAAATATGTATCATTTATTTATTTATATACAAACGGAAGTCCACCAATGCGCCCGTCACGTGCAAGGGTGAAAGGCCTCTCGACTTAAAACAAATTGGTACTAGGTTCGAAACTTGGATCCCTTCTTAACACATCTCGAACGAAGCAATCAATAAATCAATTAATATATGTCCGTACATAAACACACATATGTTGATGAAATGTCGAATAATCTGATGGCTACACATTTAAACACCCAAGAAATTAAAAACAAATAAATTACAAATAGTTTAATAAAAAGAAAGAAAACATGTATTTTGCTACAATTGAATCTTTTAATAAGAAAAGGGGAAAGAGGAAAAATGAAAAAGAAACAGAAGAAGCTATTATTGCAACAAGAAGAAAACAAATAAAATTTCTCTTAATATATGTAAGAAGTACTTTGATTTCACAAAATAACTACTCAAGGAAAAAATAGATTCTTTTTTCCTAATCTCACATCATCCAACAAGTTGTCACTAAAAAAAATAAAAATAACATATATCATATCACTTTGTTAAAATATTATTAAACAATTCTTATATATATTTTGGTGACCTTATATAGGAATCTCTCAAATATCCTCTCAAAAATGAAAATTCAGATTAGTAATGAAATTGGATTCGAATTGACAAAAAGGGTAGTTTGAAAAAATAATACCTGAGTCACAGCATCATCATCAGATCCACAATCTACCGCGATAGTTGTGCTTGTTTTTCTCTTGCCACAGGCCTTTTCGCCATTCGAATCTATGCCACACTGCTGATTACTGAACTTTTCTTGTGTTTCCCTAATCTCAACCTGAGGTAGAACTAATTTGTCAAGGTGCTTCATCTTTTTAGGTTTGCGTCGTGAATTCTGCCTCGTATATTTGACCGGAAAATTTTCATTGCGCTTGGACTCAGTGGTGGCTGAGAGCGACACCTGTTTCCGCCCAGCCATTTCTACCAGTTTTGTTAGTTTTGTTGTTTTTACCGTCGTTATTCTTTTTTTTTTTCCGAAACCAAATTTCTTCTTCTTGGAGGTATGGGATTCCGACTGTACCCCTCTTGTTTTATATGAGATCAGAGAGACTGTAGCAAAACCTGTCATGTGTGAAAGCATCATCTGTATCGAAGAATCTAATTCCATGTCATAAATTTATTTCAGTAATATCTATTAGTATTATTTATAATTGACAAGCAATTGTGATGATTTTTTTTATATATATCCAGTATGTCAAATTACTGTAATTGGTTGAGATTTTAACCAGGAAAATTATAAAAAAAATCATCCACGTATACTCATTGATCACTTTTATGCTTTGTTTATTTCATCGTTTGAAAAAGTCATCACTTTTATGCTTTAGTATAGGTAATAATATATGATATTTTAATATTATAGATAAAACTTTGATGAATGGGAGTGAAAACAAAGTTGAAAATATAAATAAAGAGGATTCCGACGAAGATGAGGACCTAAATAAGACGCAACAAAGCGTAATATATATGAGTGAATGGCATGAGAATATAATCTAATTTTCTTTGTAATTTTGAAGAACTCTTTGGCTATAAGTAAGCATTGTTTCATGAATTTTAACCTTGTCATTCTTTTGCTATCATTGTTCTTGTCTTGTAGCATTTTTGAGGTTGCATTCATTGTTATATCATTCTGTGAGAGCAAAAAAAACACCCTAAAAGACCATATTAATTATAAACGCAGGGATGGATGGATGAAGTACCTACCTGGCATACATCTTTAACCGTTGTTGTTATGGATTGCCCTTTCAAGCGAACCAATTGTGGTTTAACATGCCCGCCAATATAATCAAAATACAAAGGAAATAGATGATTATTTTATAGAAATTACAAAAAATCATAATAATTAAGTAAAATAGAAAGATATGTACCTTGGAGGCGTCTGCAGATGTAGATTTACTCTCAAACCCAATTTTTGTCCACTCGGATAAACGGAAAAATATTCTCGCCACCATCCACAATTCGATTCAATCACAGCCAAATCCTTCCACTGTGTAAATCAATTGAATCGAAAATGTTGTCTCCCTCTATCATCTGTCGGTCCCATTCAATATAAATCAAGTTAATCAACCAAATATGAAAAACGCAAAATATAAATCAACTTCGAAAGCAATGCAGACAGCCGTTGGAAAGGGAAGGAGCGAAGAGAATGAAAAAACCTAGTTGCACAAGCCTTTTAAAATACCAAATAGATCTTTCTAGAATGTAATATATATAATTTTATATTTTTTTTTATACCATCCAGTATCCTTATATTGTTTAGATAATATCTTATAATCTATTGTATATATGAATATATGAATATGTTTGTTATCAATTTTTTACTAAGTTCTTTTTATTTATATATTTTTATTTTTTAACTATTTCTATTTTATATTAATCTATTTTTTAATAATTACTAGAATTTAACTATTATTCGTACTTTTATACATAAATAGTTTAACTTATTGTCTTGAGCATTATTAAAATTATATATAATATGTGTATATATATATATATCAACTTGTATATGTTTTTAATGAAATTTTTATATCAAAATACATTTGGACAAAATTAGAAAGATAAAGAAGGAAAATAGATTGTTGAATATGAAATATTATAATTTTGAATGATAAAATAAAAATATATATATTTAAATCTTATGTTAATACCATATTTATATTACAACAATAATTTATCAATTTACATATTTAAAATATTAATAATTTTGCTCTAAAATAATTATAATATATAATACTCACTATATTTTAAAATCAATTTCCTATAATTATCAGATATTGCCTATAATTAATTTCATTCTATATAGTTATAAATATAAATATAATATTCCGTCAACTAAAGAACTCAAAATTAACCCGCCAACCAAAATAACCCAAGCAAATTAAAGAAAGATAATATAACTAAATAATCATGTTTAGAACACTAGAAAAAAAAGTGGGTTTTGCCACGGATCCAGCTACCGCAAAAATATATTATGGAAAATTTTTCTTTTAGTTACATTTTATACATGACAAATAGTTTTTCATCCGGTCAACAATTGTATTTTATTTTTTTATCGTAATTTCTCTGTAATTATTACAAGTACGAAAATATATAGTCCTAACTACACTGGTTAAATATATGCTTCTCCTTTACTTTGTCTTTGCCCTCATGATCTTTAAATCTTCCATACTCTTCCGCGGCTAGCTTTCGTATGGCAAGGGCCTACATGGCAAGGGCCTACAGACATTCATTCCATTATTATTCATAGCATTCCACAAAAGTAACAAAAGAAATGGAAATACGGTATTAACCACGTATTACAAACCCTAAATACTAATCCATAGGAGAGTCTGCAAACCTGCTTATGGTAGACAGTATAAGCTTTGTTGTACAACATTGTATTGCAACATAGCAACTGAACGTCAACCTGAAAACACACACAAAAAAAAAAGGAGAATGAAAATAATAATATTTCCATTATTAGTTATAATAGCAGCTCCACAGTTATTAATTAATCTACGGAACCAATTAACCTCCAAGTCCTTCAAACACTTCTAACAGTTTTCCTTAGCTTCTTCCGAATAGTTGCAAAGTCTATCGGCTGCTTTACCACATCGTAATAATCAGGAAACTGCAATAAAACGCCACCGTCAGCATCAAACTACCATGTAATGGTATATATATTCAAGCATATAATGTCAGCCCAGAGCATGTGCAAAGAACCAACTTCTAAGACGTCCATGGGATTAGAGAATACCCTGTAAGCATCCTTCCTGCAACAAATGAAAAATTATTTATATATACATGCCTCGTCCAATAAAAATACAGAGAAACAGACCGTACAAAAACACATACTCTTGCAGCTTGATAAACATAGCAGCTAACAACTTCTTATCGGGCAAAGGTGTCGATGTCGCACAACACTCTGATTCAGTTCTTGATGTTCCTGCCCCTTAATATATATATATATATATGTATATTGATCAAATTACTGCTATTGAATTCCAGCACCAAATCACATATATAATATAAATAAATACATAATAGATATAGAACTCTATAGATCCAAAATATGATCTTGATTACCACTATCTTATTCTGTTGTCTCTTCTAGGACTAGCACTTCTTTTTGCTTCTTCTCATTCTTCTTCTGTGCACAGAAAATGTTGATAGTCAAAATATATTCTTCTTGTTAAATGATTGGGAATGGCCGTTTCACCTAATAGCTTAAGTTGTTAGAGATATACATCATTTATTTATTTATCTACAAACAGAAGTCCACCAACGCGCCCATCACGTGCAAGGGTGAAAGGCCCTCCACTTAAAAGAAATTGGTATTAGGTTGGAAACTTTGATCCCTTCTTAGCACATCTCGAACAAAGCAATCAACAAATCAATTAATGTATGTCTGTACATAAACACACATATCTTGATGAAAGGTCGAATAATCTGATGGCTACACATTTAAACACCCAAGAAATTAAATACAAATAAATTACAAATAGTTTAATAACAAGAAAGAAAACATGTATTTTGCTATAATTGAATATTTTAATAAGAAAAGAGGAAAGAGGAAGGAGAAACAGAAAAGCTATTATTGCAACCAGAAGAAAGCAAATAAAATTTCTCTTAATATATGTAAGAAGTACTTTGATTTCACAAAAGAACATCTGAAGGGAAAAATAGATTCTTCTTTCCTAATCTCACATCATGCAACAAGTTGTCACTAAAAAATAAAAATAACATATATCATATCACTTTATTAAAATATTATTAAACAATTCTTATATATATATATATTCCTGACAATATCTAGGAATCTCTCAAAAATGAAAATTTCAGATTAGTAATGAAATTTGATTCTAATTAACAAAAAGGGTAGTTTAAAAAAAGAATACCTGAGTCACGGCATCATCATCAGATCCACAATCTACCGTGATAGTTGTGCTTGTTTTTCTCTTGCCACAGGCCTTTTCGCCATTCGAATCTATGCCACACTACTTTTCTTGTGTTTCCCTAATCTCAACCTGAGGTAGAACTAATTCGTCAAGGCGCTTGGACTCAGTGGTGGCTGAGAGCGACACGTGTTTCCGCGCAGCCATTTCTACCAGTTTTGTTGTTTTTTTCTGTCGTTCTTCCTTTTTTCGCGTCTGCATTCATTTTCATATCATTCTGTAGGAACAAAAAACACCCTAACAAACCATATCAATTATAAACAAAGGGATGGATGGATGGATGAACTACCTACCTCGCATACATCTTTAACTGTTGTTCTTGTGCATATAAGTGTAATTCCGAGTATGGATTGCCCTTTCAAGCGAACCGATCACAATTTCGATACCCTAACGGAAACATATGTACCTGGGAAGCGTCTTCAGATGTAGATTTACACCCAACTCCAATTTTTGTCCACTCAAATAAATGAAGAAATATTCTCGCAACCATCCACAATTCGGTCTGATAATCTACTCGCAGTCTCACCCAAATCAGTGTAAATCAACTGAATCGAATAGGTCTCCCTCTATTATCTATGGGTCCCATTCACTATAAATCAAGTTGATCAACCAAATATAAGAAACGCAAAATATAAATCAACTTCGAAAGCAATGCAGGCGGCCGTAGGAAAGGGAAGGAGGGAAGAGAGTGTGAGAAACCCTGCTTGTACAAGCTTTTTAGAATACCAGATAGATCCTTCTAGAATGTAATATATAATTTTTATATATTTTTTTTAATACCATCCACTATTTTCATTTTTTTTCAACTATTTCTATTTTAATATACTAATTTATCAATTGAATAACGAGATTATTTAAAATCAACGATCGAATCTTTAATCCGGTTTTACTGTTCACTCGTTGGGCTAGAAGTTTAATTTTTTTAAATCTAGATTCCCCTAATATTTGAAATTGTGACAAAACATAATTAAACTTCACATTCCCAGTGGATCGACTTCGGCACCACTTACTATGCGAAAATTGTGATGTTAGAGTATTTTTATTGGAAGCACCCAGGCTACCATTTTGACATGAATAGTTTGTCCAATCTATACCCCCGAGGTTGAAGAGTGGTTAAAATGGTTGAATAGACTAGTCATGTCAACCATTTGCACAATTATTTTTTGGAGCCCTATTGAAAAAACTCTAGAGTTAGCGTGTTTGCTTTAGAGTAATTTGAGGATTGGTAACCTCTCAGAAGTCTCCCAGGGTACGCATGAGTGAGGAAAAAGTGCATTGGAAAATGAGGGTAACAGCTGATTCTAGCAACAGATTGACAGCGTTTCTCCACCAACGGAAGGCTTATTCAAGAAAAAGGGAAACAGGAAGACGAAGAAGGAAAAGAGGCGGGAATTTGAATATTTTTACCGGTTCAGAAATTTCAGAAGCTTATTGATTAAGTAAAATAATATATATAACAAAGCTTCGGAAATTCCCGAACCTTTCTAATATAACAAAAATAATATAGTTAAATTTCGAGACCATTTGAAAAGCTCCGAAATTTCCGAGGCTTTTCAACATACTCGGAGACCATTTGGAAGGCTCAAGCTTTTCAACAAAATAAAATAATATATATAGAATATTATTATTATTATTATTATTATTGTTATACTTAAACACATACACAAGTGTGTAAATGTTGAAGAGTTGGAGTCGTGCCATGTGAGCGTGGACATGTAATAAATCAGGCATATCCATTTCACATGTTTAATTGATTCAAGTTTAAGTAATATATATGAGACAAGAAAATTATATTATTGTTTTTAATCCGTACCCTTGTTAGGTTTGAACCTAACACCTTAAAACTAATGCACAGCTGCGTCACTTACAAATGTATGTGACTCCTCTTTGGTTAAGGATTCTCTGACAAGAAAGGCTCCATAGCTTGTTACTTTAATTGTACGCTTACTATTTCCTTTCGTTAGCATGAAATTGATGCATTGCCCAAGTAGCAGAGAGATTCATCCATGGCTGTTAATTGCATTTATTAGCGTGCAATAGGATGAGAGAGAGAGAGGTAAAATGACCAACTAGCACCAATTTATCTTCCAGAATCACGAATGTTGATGAGAGTGAGAGCTGCACTTCCCACATCCAGCTCATTCACTTGTACGATGTGCAACTTCAAGATATAATGCTTTGTGAAATTTTAACCAAAATAAAAGCTATTCATCTAAAATATTAAATGCAAAATGAATTGCTGATAATTAATACACGCACATGCACAAAAACAAAAATAAACAAAAATATGACAAGTACAAATAATATCGCACTAAAATTACACTGAAATGTCACAAGTATTTTGAAGCTATCAACTAATCATGAAGTTACCTTCCCAAGCAAGAAACAATTCAAATACATCATTAGTAATTGCAAATTACCTATAACTTGCAAGTGTAAATCGATCCGAAGATCCCTATATCCCATTTCTGTAATTGGTGTGCTTTGAACGCCCTCCACCTACCACTTAGACGGCATCTTTTAGTCAGATAGGATGCTCTATGTTCCTTGGCGCATTCATCAACCAATTTAATAGGTGTGCTACAAGTGGGCAAACAAGAATTGTAGAATTCCCTAGGTATATGGTAAAGTGAGATTAAGAGAAACCAAAATGCATATGTGGTTCGCTGATTTCGATCTTAATTGAAATCATACTAAAAATAGCATTTCTTAGCTCATAAAAATTACCAGCCAATATCCACGCAAGACATTCAATGCCAGCATACATTTACCAAAGTGTGGGCACTTGTATCCCAAGTGATTGAGGATCTGCCATGCCCACTCTTTCACCGAGAGTATTGATATCGTCAAATAGGTCTCTACGTGCATCACTACTTTTTGGATTTTGTAGCACAAAATTTAGATTTAGAATTCAATCAATGATTTAAATCCTAAATTACGACTTCCATGCATTATTGGCATTATCCATGAAAACCTGTGTAAAAATTGTGGAAGAAAAAGTAAAATAAAATAAAATGATACGAATGAATGAACCATAAAAAAAAATTAAGTAAAAATAAAATTCTAAGATCTATTTATTACCAAACTTCTAAAGTATGATGGTTAATATTTTCTTTGATAAATAGGGAAGAAATAAAATAGCACACAAACAATATTTGAATGTACAATGTATAGAACTTAAGGAGATTAATTTAATTTCTTTGATTTTATGCCCACTTTACATTAGGATATTTTTTTAAATACAAAAAATTGAAGTCTCTAATGTAAAATGACCTTTAATCTCAATATAGCATGCCTGTAGAAAATTCATATCCTACAATTCCAATCTTCAATCTCTCGTTGAAACCAATTCCTACTATTGTCATTGTGCTTACCCAAACCAATTGTATTAAACGACCATTGAACCAATCTATGTCCCCAATGTTAAATATTGTTATTGCAATTCAAAATTTAAGACTTGATTAGAAGCCAATTCATAGTGCTCAAACCAAACTATAGATAAATATATATGTTGCTATTTCTAATATTTAAAAAAAAATATTAATTAAACGATTGAGCTAAAGTTGCAATTTAATTTTTCAACACAATTACTTCACTAAGTGAATTCATTTCTCAAGTGTTGTTTTATAATGAATTCACTAAATCCAGTAATTATAATGAAAATTTAAATTACAATTTAACTCTGTAGATTAAATTGCAATTTAAAATAAGTTGTAATAACAGATTATATATTTATCTATATATGTACCAAAAATAATCATAGCATGCCATGTATGGCTCTCACTAGAAAATGGAGGTTTGTCCCTCAAGTGCTCCCCATGTATGTCCCAAGTAAAAAAAAATTGTTGAGTATTAAAAAGAATAGGCTAAAAACACATCATGAAAAATATGTAGAAGCGTAGTGATAATTATGGATACTTTTAGATTATATTTTTCAATTTTACTCTTGGTTGTAGTATTATACTACTATGTGACCAACTACAGTAATTGCATAAGCCCTAACGAATTACAATAAATACTACTAAACATTCTTGAACCCGACGCAAGTTCCAGGAATAACTGTACAACTAACGATAGTCGTAGCTTGGTTTCATCATTTCTTGGACTATATGTCATATAAAACTAACAGCATCAGCCTTAATAACCTATGATAAATTCCGCTGAAAATTTTAGAACCCGTTCAAGCGCCAAACAATGTCGATATCCCCAATGTGAAACATTTTTAAAATTTTAATATCATGATTCGTCTAGAAATTGATTCTTGACACTGAATTCTAGTGCATTCGCTGCAAGAAACTAAAATTAATAAATGCCACCCAATGCTCCGAAAGCCAATGCAAGCCCCACCGGACGCCATCAGCACTATCGAAAACTATTTTTCACAAATGAGAAACTCAAATATATTAAACAATCTAAATTTGTCTACAATGAGAAGAAATCATCAGTGATGAATGGAATGACGGGAGAATGCATGGCTGATGCACATCCAACAAGAAAATGCATACTCAATGCATTGCTGGACAACACAGAAAGTGCATCACTGATGCTCTGTTCAGTCGGAAACTTTCACACCTGAAATTGAGTCCTGATCCTAAAAGAAAACCAAACAAGCCTAAATCTGAATACCTAAAAGCATTATGACACCAAACGTAGACAACCCAATACAATAAGTCTGGATATCTGTTCCGAACAACTCACATAAATACATCGGAAAATTTCTAATTAAAACCACGCACCAAGATATATAACTAAGATAGAAAAAAACACGGTAAGAACATCTCACCTGAGCATCTCTATATTTCAAGTTTCTTGACTTTCTCGGAGCCCTTTTATTCTTCCTGCCCCATTCCAACCACCTTTTCTTGACACAATGCAAAGTAGACGCACAGTCAAAACCCCCTACATAATAACAAGCAAAATGAATCTCAGAATCAAACACAAAATGCTTTTATTTAGAAGCCTAATCTCGGATGTAGGTTTATACGTTGGATCTTCTTTATCTAACTTTTGAGCCTTTGCAGCTCTGTTATCCTCCTTCTCGTCACACAAGATAACTTTATGTTGTTTTCGAAAAGCCATCTCAACTTATATAGTTTTTGTACCGTTCTTTCCTTTTCCTTGTCTTGGCTCTTGCTCGAGATTGCTTGAGGGAGTGAAAAAGAGAGAGGGGAAGGATTTATGTCTTGTAAGTGACAGCTTGTAACAACTGCACGCGAGCTGCAGAAATGTGAACTTAGAAAACACCGCATACACCCGATGAAATTTTTGCATAGTTACTAGTTCGAGCTCCCTTTCTATGTGGATAATAACTCATAATTTTAATGGAAAGCCCATCTTGACTGGGGTGGTGGTTAATTTTGGTAAGCTGAAGCCCGTAAAAAATCGCTAGCCAGCTGGGAAATTGTGAACATCCCAAACATGGCCCACACCCGAAGAAATTTTTGTATAATTGTTGGGTTGAACTCCCTTTCCATGTGGATAAAAATGCATAAATTTATGACATTTGAAGCCATGAGGTCTGCTGTTCGAGATATACTAGACCAGGTCTTTTTGCTTATCCTCTTTATAGGGGGAGGGGGTGATATTATATATATTTTTTTAATTGCTGCTTGCTTTTGTCATAAATTGTCTGTTGGAGTATTATTATAAGATTTCTTGAAGGTCTTCTGTACATTGTTTTAATGTGGAGGAGCTGTTCTCTTTGGTTTGGACCACCCAAGTTTTACCATTGATTTGAAGGATTCTTGATCATAATTAGTGCTCTTTGAAGAATCCTGCAAAATAGGGTTCCGTAATCCTATCAGAGTTCAATTAGAGCTTGGTTTAAATAATTGGTGTATTGACTTGCTTGAATGATCGAGAAGAATACAGAGAGGTTACGTATCTTAATGGAAGTAATTGTCATTTATGGAAAGGATAGTTTAAAGTTCTACCATCTGGGATAAGTATGCAATTCTTGAATTTGCTGCGAATTAACTTATCTTTCCATGATTGCCTATGGAAGTTCATTAGCCAACAGAAGTCTTATATATCAACTTGCATGCGTCACTCTCCCTACGAAATTTATACATATATCACATATACTTTCATCCCCATAGATCATCTGTTACTATTTATGCATGCTTACAAACTTATCACTCTCAATAAAAATTAATCGACTTCACCCATAAACACCTACGCGAGATCGTGAACATTCATTCAACGTTCTCACCTCCATCACCATGCGAACACATTATGCACTCCAATCGCCACTCACCTCACTTCATCTATACTCTACTTTCCACACTTCAAATTCTTTAGTATAATTTTACCTTTAAATTCAATAAAGTTTCAATGATCTACTTCATAAACTCAAATGCACTTTTATTAAAGTTTTCCCTTGACATGTCTCTTCAATTTCTAGCTTATTGGAAGCATAAAAGCCTCTGCTTGGTTTGTGCTTTTTGTTATTCTGTTACTCAAAGATTAATAATCATGTACAATTTTTTATTCCTACTCTAATGTTATAGTTTTGAGTACAAATATTTATTGTTGCGAATAACTTTGTATTGTTCTCTTGTCAAATTGGGAAGACACCAATGTGGATTTTACTGTTACTAAATATACAATGTAGAAGGCATACTTTTCGGGCTATTTGTGTTGAGTCTATTCCTTCGCCCTTTACATTTTTGTCTATTTTTGGGTGACATGATTTGTTGTTTATTTTAAATGATCCAACAAGCATAGTATGATTACTTTGATATGTTTATTTTATTGATCAATCCATATATATATATAATACAATACACTTCCTATTAATAGAAGATACACACAATCATACACATATTTAATTTGATACACTAAGATTATAGGCATTGGACAACTTCTGAGAACTTTCTGACAACTTCTTGGCAGCAGGAGCCCATAATATCCTCCTACAGGCAGAGTATATATTCTTGCAAGCATTCCACCTTCTGTACCGTGCCACGTAGAAAGCAGAGAGGGACAATTGTAAGAACAAATAAACCCAATGATGCCCAAGAAGGAATCCAACAGGTTATAATATCCTAATTTCTTTTACTAAATTTTCGCTATAGTTGTCTTGTGCAATTTTTTTCCCATTAATATTTAATCATCACCATTCAATATTTGTGACGTTCGGAAAAGAAATACTTCTTCCCCTGAATTCACTTAATTTGGAAAAGAATACTGCAGTAGATGAAGAATATGCTATTCCCAGGACCAGCAATTTGTCTAACATAGCTTTTGATCTAAATTGTGGCTTCTGACAGGCTTTCCAAAGCATTAGTGATGGTATAGGCAAATCAGCTTCAACCTTGGTACAAACACCGATGAAAAGATATGAACATGGTGCTGGTATAGGGTCTTCTTTCAGTGTGCTCTTTTGTTTATACTGTTAGGAATATATACATTTTCCTATCTAAATATGGACAAATAATAATGTACAATTATATTAATTATTCTACTTTATTTGATTGACTTAAATTACGTAATATGATTATAGAAATAATCAATCATTTATTTGATTGACTTAGATTACGATATTTGATTATGAAAATAATCAATTATTTATTTGATTGACTTAAATTACGTGATCTAATTATGGAACAATTATGGGATAAATTGAGTAGATAGCAAATAGCATAGCGGTGACCTATTGATCACTATATAAAGGACATTCGGTTATGGTCCCCAAGACATTAAATCAATTATTGTTCTCTATTCTCTCCATCGGAATAGATTACGAAGGACCCATTAGGCGATTCAGTTGAGGAATACCGTAATACCAATTGTTCGAGTTCACAGTTCCGCATCTAAGAACTAGATGGATCCAGGTATATTATATCGGTTTTTTTTTTCATATAAATCGCTATAGGACATATGGATTGGAGATATGCTGAGTGCATTATCAATGAAACTTTTCCATTGTATACTTCTATAATTCTGCACTCCAAGTTGAATTGGGGTAGGTGTTTTGTGTTGTGTAGGTTTGGAGGGTTAGGAGGATGAACGCATTTTGTGTTAGTAATGGCAGCAGTAATTAGGGGCTGGTGTAGTTGGTAAATAAATTAATGTATAAACAAAAATTCTTAGTTGTTTCTTTTTATGAAGGCAGTTTGTATTAATTTATTGAAGACAGAATTTTAAATGTACCTAAATATATTTGTGTATTTAGGATAGTGATAGAAACTGGAGATGTTATTTAAAAACAAACGGAAAAAGAGTTAAAGATGAAAAAATTTAGAAGCATAGTGTCAATTTGTAGAAAATGGAAGTGTGGAAAAAACCACAGTTTGGCCCACAAATTACATATGAAGAGCTCAAATCCAGATTCACATAAATGTAACTAAAATGAGTTAAGGACAAAGATTCAATTCAAGAAGCATTTACAAAATCAAGCTCGAAAAATTCATAGAACTAAGCACAAACATAAACAAACTTTGTGAGAAAGCAATGCCATCGGAGCCGACAACCCAGCTGGATGGCTTCATGCATGCACCCTGCTGCCATCTTCTCAAGTCAAAACTTTGTTGCTTTATATGCTTACTATTGTCTTTCGTTGACAAGAAATGATACAATACCCAATTAGGATAGAGACCCATCATTGCAATTATTAATGTGCAGTAGGATGAGAGAGGTAAAATGACCAATTCACACCCGTTTATCTTCCAGAAGCCCAAATATTGATGAGAGTGAGAGCTACACTCAAATTAATATGGGCTCGGCGTTGAAGCTTTTCCCTTAACTTTCTTCTTCAAAATCTTCACAACAGTTTTGGGAAGCTTCAAATTTCCAGCGGCGAGAAACTTCCAAAGAGGTGAATGCATTCTGTTGCATTGTTCACCACAGAACCATTCATACTCGGGCAATGCATGCAGTTTGTATGAAACCATTAACTAAGAAAAGAATCATTAAGTTGTTTCATAGCAAACCCTTAAATAATTCATCCTTTTCTCTCTCAAACATCCGACCTGAAATTCTCTTTCACACTGCAAAGAAAACAAAGCCATTGTCATCATGCTAGTGCAATGTTAGGATTTTAAAAATAAATCGAAAGTAGAATGAATAGATTCACATCAATTTTATAGTATCAAGAACTTCTTATATTTATAAAGAATATTTAAAAAAATTAAACTTCACGGAGGTCGTAAGTTTTTGGATACGATGAAAAGCACTTGAAAAAAAAAATACTAAATAAAGATTTTATTTTGTAGAAAATCCAAACACACAAAACAGTAAACAAACACCAACAAAGAATTTCGACTTGTGGCTCAGATTTATAACGCTAACCCTTATTAACAAAAGGAGGCAAAAACACTCTATCCTATCCAAAGAACCCTAATCCCTAGTGAAACAACTCAAAATAGAGAAAATCACACCTAACAAACTCACTAATCTCTCCACAAATATCCCACTGAATAATTGCGTCTCGATAATTTAAAGCAAACCAAAAACGAGAGAACATAAACGGAGAAGAGAGAACTCTATTTAGAGAGAGATTACAAGAGGTTGCCCATATATGAGAATGAAGGGCAACACTCATATATATATATATATCCACATATATGAATGAATAGACAACTAGAATTACACTCCTAGAATGAACGCATCAGATCTCGCATCCTGGGAAATTGAATCACCGGGTTGGGATATACACCAGATGTGGGTCAAGGTCAGCCGAAACTCACCTTAGGTTTATAAATTAAAAAAAAAAAATTATATACATGATAATTCTCTGTCAATAAAAATGAATTGAATTAACAAAAGGAGGCAAAAACAGGAGGATCGAACTCGGTCCAACACCACCGGAGACGCCTTTATCCTCTCCAAAGAACCCTAATCCCTAGTGAAACAACTCAAAATAGAGAAAATCATACCTTAGAAATCACTAATCTCTCCGAAAATATCCACGGAATAATTGCCTCTTGAAAACTAGACCCACCGGAAATCTCAAGCAAACCGAGAAGAGCGAATCCAAACGGAGAAGAGAGAACTGTATTAATACAAGCGGCTGGCGCATATCTCTAATGAAGGGCAACACTCCTATATAAATACACACATATATATATATATATTAACGGATAGGCAACTAGAATTACAACCCTAGAATGAACGGATGAAATGGCATCGCAAATTGGGTCACTGGGTCGGGCTATGCACCGGATGTGGTAATAAAAATGAAAAATTATATTTGATTGAGTAACTATGACACAAGAGTGCATAGAGAAACATATGGTTATTTTTTACTTTTTTTTAACAAAAAAATTATACAATCCACTGTATATTAATACATTACAAATATTAAGCTTCCATTTAATTTTTAAAGACATTAAATGATGCAAAATCTTCAAAAGTTAAAACAAAATGAATGGATTTTGAAATATGAGCACACATTCCGTTAAAGCTAAATAAATCTAAACAAATCATTCTTTATAAAATCCGAAATGAATAAAGCTAGCATATCATCATTGTCTGGTCATTGATCAAGATATTCATGGAGAAAGAATTACCCCTACGAAAACAAATACATCCGCAAACTTTATCAGCATTTTGTTTTATTTATTTGCATTCTATTTTAAATGTAAAAAAGTTTTTTGAATAACTTGTTTTTTCGAATGTTCCTACAAATGAAGCATTTATATATGTCATCTTCACAATGATATCTCTACTACCACTGCTGCTCGGCGTGTTGGCACTCACCTAGATTGGAATTAAGATTCACACCAAAAACACAAGGAAGAAGAATAGAACAGTAGTAAAATCTGTTTTTTTTGTTTTTTGGAATTCACTCTGTTTGTTTTTTTTTTTTTTTTAACGAATGAAAATCAAACATAAACCAAATGAAAACTAAATGCACAACCTGAAACTGTTAAAAACATTTTCATATTCAAATGTACCAATTATGTCTCAATTACTTCCACCATTAATTACCAAATTGAATTTTTTTTTACCACGCTAATAAAATAAGAATTATTTATTGTTTTTCCCCCTTAATTCTGATTTTTGTCACCAAGATTCTTCAACCCCAATAGACTTCTCATCTCGATATACTTGACTCGTGGTAATGCTTCGGTCAATATGTCAGTTTGTTGCTCTTCTCCACTAACATGCTTCACGCTAATGATCTCTTTTTCAACACATTCACGTATAAAATGATATCTCGCATCTATGTGTTTGCTACGACCATGAAACACTGGATTTTTCATTAGCTCTATTGCTGATTTATTATCAACGAACAGCCTCACTCTCGAGCTTTCCCATCCAGTTAAGTCCTTTAAAAAATTCCTTAACCATACAGCTTGGCACGCAGCCGCTGTCGCTGCCATAAACTTTGCTTCGCAAGACGATAGAGCCACAATTTATTGCTTCTGAAATAACCACGCAATTGGATTATACGAGAAGTAAAACACTGTCCCGGTGGTGCTCTTTCGATCATCAAAATCTATTCCACAGCTGCTGTCACTGTAGCCTGCTAACTTTCCATTGCCTCCTCTTGTGTATGCCAAACCATATTGCACCATACCTTTCAAGTATCGAAGTACCTGTTTCACTGCCTTCAGATGGCTTTCTTTTGGACTGCTCATATAACGACTAGCAACCCCAACAGATTAAGCAAGGTATGGCCTTGTATGAGTCAAGTATCGAAGACGGCCAATGAGTTGGTGATAATTTGTTGCATTCACAGGTGTGCCTTCCTCATCCTTCGATAAGCTAAATTTTGCATCCATCGGCCACTTTGTTGGGTTACAGTCCCACATTCCAGCTGCTAGTAGAATCCGCTTTGCATACCCCGCTTGACTTATCTCTATGCCTTTCTCACTTTCCCGCACTTCTATTCCCAAGAAGTATGTCAACAGCCCCAAGCACTCGTCTCGAACACCTGCTGCATTTTTCCTTTGAACCGGGTTACTTGGTCTTCATTAGATCCTATGACAATTAAATCATCCACATATACTCCAACTATCAAAATTGTGTTCGAATAATAAGTCCAAATCTTTGAGTGCCTTGTGAAGATGTATCTTCCATGCTTGTGGCGGTGGACCTAATCCATAGAGGGCCTTGTATAGACGGTATACCATATGCTCCTTCCCTTTAGCAACAAAACCATCGGGTTGAGACACATATACTTCTTCTTACAATTCTCCAGTTAAGAACGCCGACTTCACATCAAGATGATGGACCAACCATCCTTTCATCCCAGCTATAGCCAATAGCAGCCTTATACTTTCCAATCGGGCCACCGGTGCAAAGACTTCATCAAAATCTATCCATTTCCGTTGAACATATCCTTTTGCGACCAATAAAGCTTTGTGTTTGACGACATTTCCATCAATATTTTTCTTGACTTCAAACACCCATTTCAGTCCGATTGGTTTGTGCCCAGGTGGAAGAGTTGTAAGCTTCCAAGTATGATTCTTTTCAATCGAACAAAATTCCATTTTCATTGCTTCTTGCCACGAAGGAACACCAGCAGCCTCTGTAAATGTTGTAGGTTCATCACCTACAAACATCAATTCATCGGATTCCTTTTCCACATGCTCCATCTCATTGTAGATATCGGTCGAAAGCCTTTAATAGGAGTGTGTTCATACGTCGAGGGGTCCACATTTGCTGCACTATTTTCGCTTGAAGGAGCTGCATTCGGAGCTGCTGCAGAATTTCCATCAGCATGCTCAGCAGGAAGTTTGGGCTGATGTTCTCTGTTGGTGTCGGCTGGTAGTTCTTCTTCCGGGATATGTTTGAAAAAATCGTTAACCCACAATTTATTTGCATCAGCCCCTTCTGTGTGTGATTGGGCCCAACTTCATTTTTTCTTTTCATAAAAAATGACATCACGAGCAACCACAACCTTCAGCTCAATTGGGTTCAACATTCGGTAGGCTTTAGAACCCGATTCAACACCCAAATAAATCTAAACAAATAAATCTTTCTAAAATCTGAAGTGAATAAAATCATATATACCTGCTGGCATATCATAATTGTGTGGTCATTGAAGATATTCATGGAGAAAGAGTTACCCCTGCAAAAACAAATACATCTGCAAACTTTCTCAGCATTTTATTTTATTATTTGCATTTCATTCTAAATGTAGAAAAGTGTTTTGAATAACTTGTCTTTTCGAATGTACCTGCAAATGAAGCATTTATATATGTCATCTTCACAAGATCATCGCTACTAGCACTGCTGCTCAGCGTCGATGCCCCTGTGGATTGAGCCGTAGGAAGGGGTGCTTGAGCATCATCCAAGGTATTCTGTTTCTCTCTGAACATGTCTTTGCAATATTCGCAATTTGTTTGTTGTCTTTAGAAGTGGAATGATGGACACATTCTGTATGAGAAACAAAGAAGAGATAATAATAGTAATAAGTTTTATAAAAAGATCGAGTTGGGGCATGAATAGCAAAAAAACAATGCACATTCAAGTGCTTCTTTGTTAAAAGAAAGTACTTAGTTCGGTGCATCTAACAGAAAATAAAAAGTAAAAAATAAAAAGAATTCATTCTTCTTCCAAATCTTCCATCTTTCTATAATGGCACAATATAGACCACTACGCCGGCATTCTTTTCAGAGCAATAGATCTGTGCTATCATGACATTCGCTGCACAAAGCATTGCCGAAAATCAGTGCAGCTTGAAGCCTTGCAGAGAGTTCCTTGAGTGATTCATTTTTCGACGTGCATATGTTTGTTGACCTGCGAAAAAAAGAAAAAGTAGTCTCAAGCTAAGACGTAACAAAATAAACTATAGCTTAAAATAAAAAAAGGTAATGCTTCACGCACAGCTCTATTTGTATGGTCGACATAAATTGTCATATTTACAGCCTAAAACTACAGACTTGTGTCGACTGAAACATTGAGGTGCAATAGAAAAATTATAGGGCAAGATTTTCTGATAAAAATAAGAAATTTAAAGAGATACTTACGGCTTTCTTCGATGACCAAACCCTGCATGCTCTTCAAACTCGCTGGCACTAAGCTATTCATATATGGTGCAGTTAACAACATTTAAGATATAAAACAGTTACGATAATGAAGATAAGAGTAAAATTTTTTAGTTGGGTTTATTATCAAATAAAAACATATACCACTTTTTTACAGTACGAACAAAGGACCACATAAAATGTACAAAAAAAAAAGGAAACTTGTAAATACTTGTCCGTGCATAATATATGTCAGCCTTGTGTCATTAAGAAGAAGATTTCCTTTTAAAATCGATTTGTTCATCACCCTTAAAAAGTGGACGTGATATGTTAGGATACCAATAGTAACTTCGACATCATAAGAGTTGACACAGCTTTGGATGATCCGAACCCGACCATAGAAAGACCAATCACAACCCGGACCAAGTCGAAGTTACTTATTTGCTAGGAAGTTATGATCCCTTAATCTTAATCAAGATATATGACTTAGATTTAATTGTCACTCAAGATGTGCGGCTTAGATTAATTCACCACTTAGTATATATAGTGTCTTGTATTTTCTTGTTGCACACACTACCTAGACTTGAGAGAATAATTAGAAAGGGTTTACCTTTGCTACCTTTGGAGAGATTCCTTAATATTGGAGTGATTACAGCTGCCTAGAAGGCAAATCAATTATTAGAGCTTCGGATGCAATTTCGTAAGAGATGAAACACGTATCGGCAGCCTGGGACAGTCTTTGGATTCTTGAAAGTGCTCGCTCGAGAAGAGTTATTGCTTTTGGAATTCGATTTATCCTAATTTTCTTTCGATTCTTCATTTGTAAGTTTGATTTGCCATTTTCCCAAATGTATTACATATTTCATTTCGAGTTTGATTTATGGAGATGATCGTAATCCATGTCATAAATTGGTATCAGAGCGGTTTTTGATTTTTTTCATAAGATTTCGAAGCTATTTTGTTCACAACATGTTCGATCATGTATCTCTATGTCCTACTTGTTTTAATTCATGTTAAAAAATATGTTTAATACATGTTGTTTGGAGATAGTTCATGGTTTCTTGAAATAACCAAATTGTTGTTGCAAAAATTCCTCTCTAGTGGAAATGAAAGCTACTTCCAATCCATTGTTAGTTGCCAAACATGAGTTATGTTGTTGAATTCGTCTCTCAAGAAACACAAATAGTAGTGATTTTTTTACGGCACTAACAAGCTTTGTAGTTTCCTAAGTGTTCTTAGACCTTGATTGAGTATTATAGTTGGTTTTGAGTCTATACACATCAAATGATCAAAGAATTGAGTGAATTGGGGATTCGAAGTTTGAATTTATGAGTTTTGTCGGTAAATCATATTTTGGCCATAATTTTTGCATCCGAACTCTGATTTACTATTGTGGGGAGGTTTTGGAATGGACATCGAATCCTTCAAGTGTTGGTCCAGATATTGTGGAGAAACAAAAAGGCGATCCGTCAAGTGCACAAAGGCTTGACGCGGAGGTATGAGGGACCGTTCGAGGTGGTGAAGAAAGTCGGCACTCGATTCTATTGACTCAACCAACCCGATGACTTCAAGATCCACCCGGTCTTCTATGTAAGTTTTTTGAAGCCATATCATAAATATTAGGAGGACCCATCCCGAAATGACTCACACCGTGCTCCACCTACTACCACGGTGTCGTACGAGAAGAAGGTTGCGGAGATCATGGCGGATCGCAAGATGGGCAAGCAGAGAATGCCCCGTTGAACTGAGTACTTTGTCCGGTAGAAAGGTGCTCCGGTTAGTGAGGCAATATGGGAGAAGGAGCAAGACCTATGGAAATTCAAGTCCCACATCGAGGCATACTGAGCGAGGACTTGACAAGGACGTCAAGGCTTAGGTGGGGGAGAATTGTCACGATTGGGCTTCGAGGTGGTCGCAGTACAGTGGTTTTCACATACTTAGGAATTTTTCTTGTGCAAGAGAATTTACTCAAACTCGGCAGAAGGTTCTAGACCTGAAATATTCCCTAGCATATTCTAGACTCGGAATATTCTCTGGTATACTCTGGAACCATTTTGGAAGGTGTTATAGAATATTCTAGAGCGTTGTAAATATGGATTTGATAGTTGTACATTCTAGAATAGTCTTGTGAAGTCCTTGGCCTATAAAAGGACCACCACCCCTCTCATTTGTATCGTTCAAGCATTGACAATCAACGTGTTTATAAGTTTATCTTCACACTTTCTCTCTCTATTAAACTTTTGGCATTGTGGTGCTTGACTGAGTTGGGAAGCCTGCCTTAGTAGCCGATGGAGTAAGTTGCTAAGAAGTGCACGGTTACTTCGACGATTGAAGTTAACCCATGACACGTGTATGATATATGTCCAACTTGCGCCATCAAGAAGAAACTTTCCTTTTAAAATTGATTTGTTCATCATCTCAATATTCCTACAAAATGGAAGTGCAATGTTAGGAAACCAATAGATAACTTCGACATCATAAGAGTGGTCATTTTTATTTAGTATTTTTTTGTTCTCTTTCAGCTCAGATTGAGGTTGACGATAGTTCAAAGTATTTTTGAAAGTCTAACCGAATAAGTCTTATATATGTTCTATTTATTTATTTGTTTTAAAGTATCTTGTGAACTTCATGACTACACAAAAATTGTTTATGTAGTAGTGTTCAACATGAATGCAATTTTAGTACAATTTTCTTTTGCTAGATGACTAAGCATAAGTGAAGTATAAAATTACATCCTCTATTGAAGATTTAATTAAAACATACTTTTAAAAATTTAGTTATTGTAAATCACTTACAATCTATTTATAGTTGTCACTGTGAGAGTGAAGAATGTAATAATCGAACCCAACAACATTGATGTAAATCAATAGTATCAAACAACAAAATAAGCTAATAGTAATAATAATAATAATTTATTATTATGATAATAGTAATTATAATAATAACTGAAAACAAAAAAACTCATATTCATTTGATTTTACCATGTTCTTCCTCTATAATTTGAAAGGCATATGTACACAAGTCTTGACCCAATCATAAGAGAATGTGCTTCTTAGCCATGTGGGCATACGTACACAAGTCTTGTTTCCTTTTGCTGAATCGAGTTCTCTCACACCTCGTCATGACTTGGACATCTCCTCTTTCTTTGATCATGATATTGTCGATGCCCTTAAACCATCTGATGTGGAGAATGTCACACCCCAACTCGACCACCATATGTCTCATGCATTTATGATATACCCCCTCCTACGTGTATGATTACTAGTCCGGGTGAGGAGTGTGTTTTAGTACTGGTCTGGATGAGACTTTTCCGCAATTGCGTACAACTCCAGCAGCTGGTCCTGCACCTCCTCTTCCAAAAGCTGCTTCACCACATCCTACTCCAGAAGCTGCTTCTGCACCTCCTTCCCGACTTATGTTGCACCCCAAGGATCCATTAACTGCTAGGTCCCTCAATACTCCACTCAACGACAATGGACTATCACAGGTCCGCCCTCATACCAACTGTGACACCCCGACCCACGATTCATACTAGACAGGGCGTGTTGCCAAGGATCCATCAATTGCTAGGTCTCTTAATAGTCCAATCAACAACAATGGGATGTCGCAGAGCGGCTCTGATACCTTTTGTGACACCTCGGTTGGACCGGGCGTGTCGGGATTAGACTAGCCCCACAGGTCACACAAGTCCTCTCCAGTGCCCTTTGTTCTCACTCACATGGACCCTGGGACACTCAAATTACTCTATGTAAGCAAGCTTAACTTTAGAGTTCTTTCAGTAGAGCTACCAAAAAATAATTTGCACATTGTTGACATGAGTAGTCTATTCAATTCATTTAACCTTTATTCAACATAGAGTATTACATCATCCCAGACTCATATAATTATTCAACTCCAGGGTATTACACTCTCCCTCTTTCAGCAATTAAGATGAGGTAAGGACAAAGATTCTATTAAAGAAGTATTGTTATTATCCAGCTCAAAAAAATCATAAAACTAAGCGCAGAAATGAACGAACTTTGTGAAAAGTAGTGCCATCAGTGTCTATAACCCAGCTGGATGGCATCACACAGCCCACTCCGGTGCCATCTTTAGAACTCAAAACAAACCAGTCATGGTGCCCGAAGAGTAAAACTTGTTGCCATTTTAGTGGTCTCAGAAATTCTGAGGCAATTTTTAATAGCCTCGGAATTTCCGAGACCAAATCTGAAGCAACAGGCATCATGGGCGCGTGCGGTAATGTTACCAGTTGTCTCAGAATTGTTTCGGATTTTCCGAAGCAATTTTAATATTTACAAAAAAATTAAATTCAAAATTGGATCACTGGAGAAATTTTCCGGCGACCCAAGACGCGGGATTCTCTCCCAAGCCAATAATCAGCCACAAACTGCAAACAAACTACAATTAGAAAAGGAGCCGTAGAAATAATCGAAAAAACTCAAAAAAGTAATAATACCGAACTACAATTATTCCAAAGGCTAAAAAAACTAAAAATCAGAATTAAACAAACAAACAAGATTAAGTAAAGTGTACAAACTCCACTCTGATGTTCCCTAATCAAGGAATAATTTAGGTACGACCTTAAATTAATTTCCTCAATTGAAAATAGCCCGAGAAAAACCTAATACAAATATTCAATAAATTACGAAAATATTAAATTATTTGATCATGCAATTCATAGGCTAAGCTTGTCAACCTATTTACCACTTTATCAAACAAGTGCACAATTACAGATGCAAATGTTTTATTGGCACACAATTGCTAAACCAATCTAAAATCCGGCCGTGATAAAAGATTAAATAAAACAATTGTAGTTATGAATCACAGAAATTGCACGAATATCAATTTCATAAACAAGATGCAATTTAAATCAATACATAATCTCACAAATATAAATCTGAAATCTAAATTCAACCTTGGACTAGAATAAAGAAAACTAGCTACTCATGCTCAAAATAAAAGAATGCAATAAGATAAAGATAATGATGATCTCCTAGTGGCGCTTCCTCTCAAATGCCTCGCCCAATCCTTCAAACTATGAAATATGAGTGTAAGTTGTGATATCTCATCTCATGCCTTGGCCCCCTTTTTATAGATGATCGGTTCTTCAATACGCCTTTAATCACTCAATCTCAATCATCGTGCCTACAAGTACGTCTCAATCCACGTAATCCATCACTTTCCTTGACATGCAAGCTACATGGCATGGGCGTGATTTACTCCATTCATTTGCACCAATCAATAACATAACTAAATGAGTAGAAATCTATCCATAACATTAATTATATTTTATAATTTTTATCTATATAAATATAGGACAATATATGCATCATCGATTCCCGCACACCCAAACCATGCATGCCCTCAAGCATAAACAAAAAAAGTACACGCAAGAACTTGTTGCAATCATAATCTCCACAAACAAATTCACATCATCATTACCTCAATGAAACTCAAGACATATGGAGCGCAACATGACTTCAAAAATAAATTCCAGGTTTTTTGGTCCATATTCTCCGCAGCGAAGAAGAAAGTGAAGGCTTGTGTCGTATCTTCTTTTCAGAAGTAAACTTTTTTGAAGTTTTTTGTTCGTCTGCAAAATGTCAAACGGAAGTTCTTCAATTCAACCATTAATTCCAATCTTCAAAGGAGAGAAGTACCATCTTTGGAGTTTGAAAATGAAGACGTTATTCAAGTCTCAAGAATTGTGGGATTTGGTTGAAATTGGATTTGATGACCCAGACCCGGCTCCTGCAGCACCTGATCAACAATTGTGGGAAAATCGTAGAAAAGATGCAAAGGCATTGCCACTCATCCAATCGGCATTAGAGGGTGATATTTTTCCCCGTATTGCAGCTGCGAGAACATCCAAGATGGCATGGGATATTCTGAAGCAAGAATATTTGGGTGACGACAAAGTACTTATGATTAAATTGCAAACCCTTCGGTGTGATTTTGAAACACTGAGTATGAAAGAAAAAGAATCTGTCCAAGAATATATGTCACGTGTTTCTGGTATTGTCAACCAGATGAAGTGTTATGGAGAATCTGGATCGGTCAGTGATCAGATTGTTGTCAGTAAGGTTCTCAAAAGTTTGATTCCAAAATTTGATCACGTTGTTGCTGCAATTGAGGAAAGTAAGGACTTGTCAACGTATACACTTGATGAATTGATGAGTTCTCTGATGTCGCATGAAGCAAGATTGAACAGATTCTCTGAAAAATCAGAAGAAAAAGCGTTTCAAATTAGGGGGGGAGTTCAAAGGGAAAGTCTGAATTTTCTGTAAATCGTGGGCACGGCAGAGGTAGCTTTCGAGGATGAGGTCGTGGTGGAGGCAGGGGCAGGTCTTCTGAACCACGCCAATTAAAAAATCATTATCAATGCAGATATTGTAACAACTTAGGGCATAAGGAGGCTTATTGTTGGGCAAAGCAAAAGGATGAACAGAAGCAGACAAATTTTACCGAGCAAACGGAAGAAACAAGCAAATCATTTATGACACATTCATTGATGTGTGGTGATGAAAATAAAGATATTTGGTTTGTGGACAGTGGTTGCTCAAATCACATGTCGGGAAATAAAGCTTTATTCAAAGATCTTGATGAAACACAAAAAGGAGAAGTTCGACTTGGTGATGGAAAGAAAATGAATATTGAAGGAAAAGGTACAATTATTGTGAAAACAATTCAAGGTGATTTTCGTCTTCTCCATCATGTGCAATTTGTGCCACATTAGCTCATAATTTGCTAAGTGTAGGACAATTAATTTCAAGTGGCTATTCGGTTATGTTTGATGACGAATCATGCATTATTTGTGAAAAAAATTCTTGTCAGACACTAGCGACTATCTGTATGACAACAAGTCGAATGTTTTCATTGGATGTCTCTCGATCAATGGGCAAAGTTTTGGTTGTTAGGAGAAATGAAGAATCAAATATTTGGCACTTACGTTATGGCCATCTACATGTAAATGGTTTGAAGTTGTTATGTCAAAAAGAAATGGTGGTTGGATTGCCAAATATTTCAGAGATTGATTTTTGTGAAGCATGTGTGTATGGAAAACAGTCCAGAGGTTCATTTCCTAGTGGACGATCTTGGAGATCTTCAAAGTTCTTGGAGCTTGTACATGCTAATTTATGTGGGCCAATGCAAACAGAATCTCTTGGTGGAAGTCGATATTTTCTCCTGTTTATTGATGACTATAGTCGTATGACTTGGGTTTATTTCTTGAAACTCAAATCTGAAAGTTTCGATAACTTTAAGAAGTTCAAGGTTATGGTGGAAAAGCTATGCGGAAAGAGTATGAAGGTGTTGCGCACTGACAGAGGCGGTGAGTTCTTGTCTAATGATTTTATCTCTTTCTGCGAAAATCATGGCATTCGTAGGGAACTTACAGCGCCTTATACACCGGAGCAAAATGGTGTTGCTGAAAGAAAAAATAGAACAGTGGTGGAAATGGCGAGGAGTCTTTTAAAGCTAAAGGACTTCCGAATTCTTTTTGGGGAGAAGCAGTGGCAACAGCCGTGTATTCATTAAATATATCTCCTACGAAGGCTGTTTTGAATAGAACACCATATGAAGTTTGGAATGGTAGAAAACCCCGGGTGAGCCATTTAAAAGTTTTTGGTTGTCCAGCATATGCTTTGATTAACCTGCGTTCAAAACTGGATGAAAAATCTGAGAAGTGCATTTTCATCGGTTATTGTCCTCAATCAAAAGCATATCGTCTGTATAATCCTATAAATGGCAAAGTGGTAATACGTAGGAATGTGATATTCAATGAAGAGGCTGCATTGAAGTGGAGTGCTGACAAGGATGGTGTCATTAAATTGGTTCCTGCATATTTCGATGAAAAAGAAAGTGATGTACAAGGTGTTAGACATTTAGATCCTGCACTTTTGAATGGCAACAGCAGTGTCTCGAATACGCCTGCACAACTCAGTTCGACAAACAGCAGCAGTGCAGAATCCTCACCATCCTCTATCCGACACAGCAGCAGCGCAGAATTGTCACCATCCACTATCCAGAACAGCAGCAGCGCTGAATCGACACCAAGAAAATTCAGATCTGTTACAGAAATTTATGAATCATGTGAGTTTGCTTTGTTAGCGGCTGATCCTACGTCTTTTGAAGAAGCTGTGCAAAAATCAGAATGGAAAGAAGCTATGGAAGAGGAGCTAAATGCTATTAAAAAAAATTCAACTTGGGAGTTGGTCGATGCCCCACATGATAAAAATATTGTTGGCTTGAAATGGGTGTTTCGTACCAAATATAATCCGGATGGAAGTATTCAATAGCATAAAGCTCGACTCGTCGCAAAAGGATATTCACAACAACATGGTATAGACTTTGACGAAACTTTTTCTCCAGTCGCTCGCTTCGAAACTGTGAGAATTATTTTGGCATTAGCTGCTCAATTAAATTTTCCAATTTATCAATTTGATGTGAAGTCGGCTTTTTAAAACGGTGCATTGGAAGAGGAGTTGTATGTTTCTCAACCTCCTGGATTTAATGTTGTTGGCAGTGAAGATAAAGTTTATAGGTTACGAAAAGCTCTTTATGGATTGAAACAAGCTCCTCGGGCTTGGTACAGTGAAATTGATTTATTCTTTCATAGAAATGGATTCTCAAGAAGTGAGAATGAGCCTACTTTATATATAAAGAAGAAAGGTAATGGTGATTTCTTGTTGGTTTTTTATATGTTGATGATATGGTATATCTTGCATCATCAAAGGCCTTACTTGATGATTTTAAGCATACCATGATGAGCAAATTTTAGATGACAGACCTTGGGTTGCTAAAATATTTTTTGGGACTCGAGGTTATTCAGAGTGAAGATGGAATTTTTGTGGATCAAAAGAAGTATTATGCCGATCTTCTAAAGAGATTTAACATGGTGATTGTGAAGTTGCAGCCACACCAATGAATATTAATGAGAAGTTACAGCATGAAGACGGGACTAAAAAAGCAAATGCAACATTATTTCGAAGTTTGGTTGGTGGCTTGAATTATTTAACACACACTAGAACTGATATTTTTTTCTCGGTTAGTGTTGTGTCCAGATTTATGCATGATCCTACGAAACAACATTTTGGGGCTGCTAAGAGGATTCTTCGTTACATTGCTGGGACGTTGAACTTTGGCATTTGGTACAGTCAGACAAAAAATTTCAGACTTGTTGGCTTCACCGATAGTGATTGGGCTGCGTGCATTGACGATCGGAAAAGTATGTCTAGTAATATATTTAATCTCGGTTCTGGAGCAGTAACATGGAGCTCTAAGAAACAAGACACGGTAGCTTTATCATCGTGTGAAGCAGAATATTCAGCAGCAACTTCGGCAGCAAAGCAAACTTTGTGGATTCGGAAACTTCTTACAGATTTGGATCATGAGCAGAAGGAGGCAACACAAATTTTATGTGACAACAAGGCAGCAATTGCAATTGCCAAATGTTGAGATATTTTAGATATTCAGATTTAGTAGATTTATATCTAGATTTGATTTTATTCATAGATTAGATTACTTAGATTTGAGTTTATCGAGTCTATTTTGTATGGCCTATATATAGGCTCCTTATTTTGACGATAGTAAAATAATCTCATTATTTTCCTCCAAAATTTCTAACATGGTATCAGAGCATGGTTTTCCAAACCCAAAACCCTAGTCGTCGCCGCCGTTGTTCGCCGTCCATCGTCCGCCCTTCTCTGGTCGTCGTTTTTTTTTTTTTTTTCGGTCGCCGCCTCCTGCTTTGTTCCCTACTTCGTGGTGTGGTTGGTTTTGTCATCGGAGTTGATCTCATTTTGCGAGTGCTACCTACTGGATTGTTCGATCTACTTTTTTTATTTGGGCTTGATTTCGTGATTCACATATTTTTATACATTTTATTGTTATGGAGCGTATGGACGTTCATTTACCTATTACTACGACCTTGTCCGGCGATAATTATGATCTTTGGATGCAGTCTATGAAAAGTTTCTTGATTGGTAGGAAGTTATGGCGAATTGTCACTGGCGATATCCGACCACCTGTCTCTCCATCTCCTTTTGTGCATGTTGATCCCACCTCTCAGGAGCATGAAGATTATGTTGCCAAATTGGAAGATTGGGATAGTAAGAATCATCAGATTCTTACTTGGTTGCGCAATACTTCTGTACCTGTGATTCAAGTACAATTGACTCCTTTTGATACTGCAAAGGAGGCATGGGATTTCCTCGCTGCTCATTTTCAGACTACAGGTCTTGCTCATTATTATCAACTTTGGACCACGATGAGCTCCGCCCGACAACAACCTGGTCAGTCTTTTAATGAATTTCTTGCTCAGGTTCAGCCTATTCGTTATCGTCTCCGGCAGTCACAAATTAGTCACGACCATCTTGACCTTATTCAGATTTTGATGGCCCTTCGACCTGAATATGAGGCTGTTCGTGCCTCACTCCTACATCGACATCCATTGCCTACTCTTGATGCTGCCATTCAGGAGATTACTTTTGAGGAGACCCGTCTCCAATTGGTTAAGACACCGAGTTATGATTCTGCTTTGCTTTAGCTGTGTCTCGCCAGTCTCGATCTGCTTGTACTGGATGTCGAGTTTGCAAATCTCCTTATCACACTTGCTCTACCTGTCCGAAGATTGAGTGCCACTCATGTCGTCTGCGTGGCCATATTGCTCCGGTCTGTCCCACAAGATCTCAACGTTCAGGTAGTTCTGCTCCTAGACATTCCGGTAGCTTTGCTCCCAAACCTCGGGAGCCTAGTGGGTCTTCTTCGACTGCATTTTCTACGATTACGGATGCTACTACTGATGAGACTCAGCATGCGCCCTACAATCCTCATGACATAGAAGCCATCATCAAACAGGTTATGCAAACCAATTCTGCTATGTCTACCACTCCAGGTACATCTACTTGGTATTTTGATTATGGTTGTTGTCACCATATGACCTCTAACCCTCGTAACTTGACCTATGTGTCCACTGTCTCCCATTTACCACCTATACAATGGTACTACCATGCATATTACCCACACGGTCTTGCGTCCTCCCCTTCCCTATATCTTCCTGATACATATTGCATCCCTGACTTAGCCTTAAATCTTATCTCTATTGGTCAATTAGTTGAACAAGGTTTTACCGTTACATTCTCTTCTGGTGGTGTGCAGGTTCAGGATTCTCAGACGGGTCAGCTTCTCGGGACGGGACGCAAAGCGGGTCGATAATTTGAGCTTGAGTCTCTTCATACCTCCTGCACATATCCCCGCTCTGCAGCTCTTACATCTGATTCCTTTAGTCTTCGTTGGCACCTTCGCCTAGGTCATGCGTCTTCTAGTAAGCTCCAGTCACTCCATACTAAAGGTCTTTTAGGTCCAGGTCGTTTCGAGTCTTTTAAGTGTGTCGATTGTCAACTTGGCAAACAACCTTCTCACGATTTACTTGGATTTATTTTTTGAAAAATCATTCTGAATTAGCTTCTATATATGCTCAGTTTGCTCAGATGATTCACACTCAATTCTCCCGTCCTATTAAAGTCCTTCATACTGATAATGCTTGTGAGTACAATACGTCATCATTTTTGCAGTTTTTATCTAGCCAGGGGTACCTTGGTACAGCGTTCTTGTCCTTATACGTCCCAACAGAATGGGCTGGCACAACGCAAACATCGTCACATTCTCGATACTGTTCGTGCCCTCTTTCTTTCTGCTAAGTGTCCTGATCGTTTTTGGGGGGAAGCAGCCTTAACTGCTGTTTACACCATTAATCGGTTACCCTCGTCAGTCCTCCATGATGTCAGTCCTTTCGAGCTTCTATTTGGTCAGTCTCCTTATTATAGTTTATTCCATCCATTTGGTTGTGTGTGCTTTGTCCTCCTCCCTCCCCATGAGCGGACAAAGCTTCAACCTCGAGCTCGTTAATGTTTTTTTTTTGGTTATGGTGACGAACACAAGGGTTATAGATGTTGGGATCCTATTTCTAATTGGTTGCGCATATCTCGTCATGTCACCTTTTGGGACCGCACATATTTCTCCACCTTATCCAAGTTTAGCACACCGTTTCACTCATCTTCTCCATTCTTTTCGTCTTCTCTCTCCGATCTCTTCCCAGACACCTCTTCCTCTTCTTCACCACAGCTCATTGATCAATTTGTCTTGTCACTGTCTCCTGGAGTTAATCCGCTTGCGCCTCCTGAGCCGACGCCTCCTGAGCAAACGTCTACTCCTACACCTCTCCCTACTTTTCGTCGCTCCACTCGTGTAAGTAAACCTCCTTCACACCTTAATGATTACCATTGTTACTCTTTCATTCTATCTCAACATGAACCTAGGTCCTTTCGTGAGGCGAATGCTGATCCATTATGGCAGCAAGCTATGACTGAGGAATTGTAGGCTCTGGAAAAGACTCACACTTGGGATTTAGTGGATTTGCCCTCAGGAAAACCCCTATTGGGTGCAAGTGGATTTTTAAAATTAAGACACACTCTGATGGTTCCATTGAGCGTTACAAGGCTCGTCTGGTGGCCAAAGGTTATTCCCAAGAGTATGGAATTGACTATGAGGAGACATTTGCTCATGTTGCTCGTCTCACTACTGTTCGTTGTCTTCTTGCCGTTGCGGTTGTTCGTCAATGGTCCTTCTTCAGTTAGATGTCAATAATGCATTCCTCCATGGCACACTTTATGAAGAAGTTTATATGACCCCTCATCCAGGTCTCTTGTCTTCTGGAAAAGTTTGTCGCTTGCGCCGTGCTTTATATGGGTTGAAGCAGGCCCCTCGGGCTTGGTATGCGACATTCAGTGCTGCACTATTGGAGTTTGGTTTTACCACATGTGCTTACGACTCTGGTTTATTTCTTCGTCGTTCTTCATCAGGGATAGTTATACTCTTACTTTATGTTGATGATATGATCATCACGAGAGATGATGCATCTGGTATTTCTGATCTACAAGCATATCTTAGCCAGTAGTTTGAGATGAAGAGCTTGGGTCCCCTTGGTTACTTTTTGGGGCTTGAAGTCTCTGATTCTCCCGATGGTTTCTTTTTGTCCCAGGCTAAGTATGCCTCCGATCTTCTTGCTCGAGCTGGTCTCACAGACTGTCAGGTAGCATCTACACCACTTGCGTACGACGTTCGACTTACTCCTCATGATGGCTCTCTTCTTGATGATCCCTCTTTATCTTATCGTCAACTTGTTGGGAGTTTGATCTATTTGACTGTCACTCGACCAGATATCGCTCATGCAGTCCATATTGTGAGTGTTTCATGGCAGCTCCGAGGACTTCTCACCACTTTACCGTCTTACATATTCTTCGTTATGTGAAAGGTACTCTTCTGCATGGCTTACAGTTCTCCTCTAACTCTTCTTTGACTCTCAGCGGTTATTCTAATGCTGATTGGGCTCCCACCGATCGACGCTCGACCACTGGTTTCTGCTTCTTCCCTGGGTGATTCTCTCATTTCTTGGCGCAGCAAGAGCAAACTTTAGTTTCTCGCTCCAGTGCCGAGTCAGAGTATCGTGCTCTTGCTGACTCTACTTCAGAACTTTTATGGCTTCGACGGCTACTCACTGACCTTGGTGCCCCTCAGCCATCTTCTACGGCTCTTCACTGTGATAGTCAGAGTGCTATGAATATGGCCCATAATGATACTTTCCACGAGCGCACCAAGCATATTGAGCTTGACTGTCACTTTATTCGACAACATGTTGTCAATGGAGTAGTTCATCTCATTCCAGTATCTTCTGAAGATCAGACAGCAGATATTTTTACCAAATCTCTTCTTCCAGGCCGTTTCTGACTCTTGGACAAACTCAAGTTGATCTCTACTGCCCTATCTTGAGTTTGAGGGGGGATGTTGAGATATTTTAGATATTCAGATTTAGTAGATTTATATCTACATTTGATTTTATTCATAGATTAGATTACTTAGATTTGAGTTTATCGAGTCTATTTTGTATGGCCTATATATAGGCTCCTTGTTTTGACGATAATAAAATAATCTCATTATTTTCCCCCAAAATTTCTAACACAAAAAATCCAGCTTTCCATGGGAGGACAAAACATATTGACGTGCAGCATCACTTCATTTGACAACTTGTAGCAAATTGAACAATTGCAGTGACTTTTTGTGGAACCAACGTGCAAGTAGCAGATATCTTCACCAAATCACTTCCTCAAGCCAAACATGATTATTTCGAGTGTCAAGCTTTGAAGCAAGGGGGAGTGTTAATTAAGTGCTTCAAATTATTATGTTATTAAATAAATAATATGTGCATATTATTAGGAGTTGCAACCGTTGGTTTAAAATTTGAAATAAAATATTCTCCTTTGTTCTTTTTTTTTTCCTGTTCCGCTAACAAGCAGGAGTAGATCCGTATAGAATATTGTAACCTTCACAACATCGTTATTTGACCACCCTAGTGAAAATGTTTCACGAACTTTTGACCTAGAAAATTTTTCTAAAATAGTTTATTGCATTCATTTTATTTCTTGCATTTTAGTCGGCTTTTTTACCTTGTAATTACTTCAATTGATTTTTATGCTTATAAGAATTTCACATTTCCTGAGGCTACCCTTGCGAGGTTGCAAAATATAAGGCACTCACACTCTGAATCATTCAATTCTGGTCCCTACATTCTTCGAATATTACAAAGTAACTAGCAGTGGAGTTTGAAAGCTCAAAAACCCTCCCATTCCCTATCATGTTTCCTTCAAATCATTTATGTCCACTCTAAAAGCCAATGGATTCTCTCCTCTGATTTATCACTTCCAAGCCAAGCACTTCCAGTACTTCAAGGTAACCAAATCCTATTTCATGGGGTCATCTTTGCATTAAATTTTCAAATTTGACCCTAGAACATACCCAGTGATAGAACATCATTTCACAATATTTATTTGTCTTCTACATGCAAATCTTATTTATCCATATTTATTTTTCCTTAGGAAACTTACTTCTATTTGGGATAATTTTATATTTCCTTATTCATATACATCGAGAATCCCTGTTGGTTCCTAGAAATAACACGCTGAACGATTTTTTAAAGATTCATGATGAGGTTGGTCGCCTAATTATGATGGTGAGAATCCCTGTTGGTTCCTAGAAATAACACGCTGAACGATTTTTTAAAGATTCATGATGAGGTTGGTCGCCTAATTATGATGGTGGAACGATCGAGAAATCGATGGTATAAGATTGCACTCGAGACTACTTAACTCGTTTGTCTAATGGCGAATCTTGATAACAAAGCATCGATGTGGCAGGCTCGATCGGATCACATGAATTTTTTTACAATCGAGTGGATGGTTCGAAATGAATTGGTTCGTGGCATTCCCATTATACAACATTCTACACAAGTTTGTAAGGGATGCATTCTTGCAAAACAATCAAGACATCCGTTCCCCAAGAAGCTCAATGGCAGGCAAGTAAACCTCTTGAATTGGTTCATGTAGATCTATGTGGTCCGATATCTCTCGCAACGGCGTCAGGTAATCGTTACTTCATGTTAATAGTCGATGATTTCAGTCGTTACATGTGATTTTTTATGTTGAAATATAAGGATGAAGCCTTTGTCAATTTCGCGAAATTCAAAGTTAAAATTGAAAAAGGCACATCAATGAAGTTGAAAGGATTGCGGACTGATTGTGGGGGAATTCACCTCTAAAAAGTTTAATGAGTTTTGTGAGCAGGAAGGAATTCAGAGGCAACTTACAGCCCCTTACTCCCCTCAACAAAATGGTGTGGCGGAGAGTCGTAACAGAAGCATTCTTGAAGTTACGAGGTCTTTCTCACGAACGATGAATGTGCCTGATGTAATATGGCGTGAAGCCGTCAGACATGCTGTCTACATACTCAACCGAATTCCGACTAAAGGATTGAAAGGGGTGACGCCATAGGAAGGTCTAAAATGATTTAAACCGACACTTGAGCACCTAAAGGTGTTTGGGTGCATTGGGTATGTGAAGAAGCTGGCTGATCACGTCTCGAAGCTGAGCAATTGCAGCACTCCAATGATTTATTTGGGTGTTGAGTCGGGTTCTAAAGCGTACCGAATGATGAACCCACTTGAGCTGAAGGTTTTGGTTGCTTGTGATGTCATTTTCGATGAAAAAAAAATTGAGTTGGGCCCAATCACACACGGAAGAGGCTGATGCAAATAAATTGTGGTTAACGATTCTTTCAATCATATCCCGAAAGAAGAACTACCAGCCGACACCAACAGAGACCATCAGCCCGAACCTTCTGCTGAGCATGCTGATGGAAATTCTGCAGCAGCTCCGAATGCAGCTCCTTCGAGCGAAAATATTGTAGAAAATGTGGACCCCTCGATGTATGAACACACTCCTATTAAAGGCTTTCGAAGTCTCACTGATATCTACAATGAGACGGAGCATGCCGATGAATTGATGTTTGTAGGTGATGAACCTACAACATTTACAGAGGCAGCTGGTGTTCCTTCGTGGCAAGAACAATGAAAGCGGAATTAAGTTCGATTGAAAAGAATCGTACTTGGAAGCTTACAACTCTTCCACCTGGGGACGAACCAATCAGACTGAAATGGGTGTTTAAAGCTAAGAAAGATGCTGACGGAAATATCATCAAACACAAAGCTCGATTGGTCGCAAATGGATATGTTCAACAGAAAGGGAGCAATTTTGATGAAGTTTTTGCACCGGTGACCCGGTTGGAAATTATAAGGCTGCAATTGGCTATAACTGCAATGAAAGGATGGTTGGTCTATCATCTTGATGTGAAGTCGGCATTCTTAAATGGAGAACTTCAAGAGAAAGAATACGTGTCTCAACCCGATGGTTTTGTTGCTAAAGGGAAGGAGCATATGGTATACCGACTATACAAGGACCTCTATGGATTACGCCAAGCGCTACGAGCATGGAACATACGTCTTGATAAGATACTTAAAGATTTGGGCTTTACAAGGTGTTCACAAGAGCAAGCGGTGTATAAGCTTCATCGTTCCAACACAATTTTGATAGTTTGGCGTATATGTGGATGATTTAATTGTCATCGGATCAAATGAAGACCAAGTAACTCGATTCAAAGGAAAAATGCAGCAGGTGTTTGATATGAGTGACTTGGGGATGTTGACATACTACTTGGGAGTAGAAGTGGGGCAAAGTGAGAATGGCATCGAAATAAGTCAAGCCGGGTATGCAAATGGGATTCTACAAGCAGCTGGAACGTGGGACTGTAACCCAACAAAGTGGCAGATGGATGCAAATTTTAGCCTATCGATGGATAGGAAGGCACACCTGTAAATGCAACAATTATCGCCAACTCATTGGTCGTCTTCGATACTTGACTTATACAAGACCAGACCTTGCTTACTCTGTTGGGGTCGCTAGTCGCTATATGAGCAGTCAAAAGCCATCTGAAGGCAGTGAAAATGAACTTCAAATACTTGAAAGGTACAGTGCAATATGGTTTGACATACACAAGAGGAGGCAATGGAAACAGACTGCATTCCAGAAAACGCAAAAACAGAGTTTGCTACTGTTCTATTCTTCTTCCTTGCTATTTGCCTCGTGTTTTTGGTGTGAATCTTAATTCCAATCTAGGTGACTGCCAACACGCCGAGCAGCAGTGGTAGTAGAGATGATCATTACGAAGACAGACATATATAAATGCTTCATCTGCAGGTACATTGTGAAAAGACATGTTATTCAAACACTTTTTTACATTTAAAATGAAATGCAAATAAATAAAACAAAATGCTGAGAAAGTTTGCAGATGTATTTGTTTTTGCAGGGGTAACTCTTTTTCCAC